>NC_037336.1:15735960-20735960 GCF_002263795.3 Bos taurus | reverse complement strand
CTAATGATCAAAGGATCAATCCAAGAAGAAGATATAACAATTATAAATATATATGCACCCAACATAGGAGCACCACAATATGTAGACAAATGCTAACAAGTATGAAAGGAGAAATTAACAATAACACAATAATAGTGGGAGACTTTAATACCCCATTCACACCTATGGATAGATCAACTAAACAGAAAATTAACAAGGAAACACAAACGTTAAACGATACAATAGACCAGTTAGACCTAATTGATATCTATAGGACATTTCATCCCAAAACAATGAATTTCACCTTTTTCTCAAGCGCACATGGAACCTTCTCCAGGATAGATCACATCCTGGGCCATAAAGCTAGCCTTGGTAAATTCAAAAAAATAGAAATCATTCCAAGCATCTTTTCTGACCACAATGCAGTAAGATTAGATCTCAATTACAGGAGAAAAACTATTAAAAATTCCAACATATGGAGGCTAAACAACACGCTGCTGAATAACCAACAAATCACAGAAGAAATCAAAAAAGAAATCAAAATTTGCATAGAAACGAATGAAAATGAAAACACAACAACCCAAAACCTGTGGGACACTTTAAAAGCAGTCCTCAGGGGAAAGTTCATAGCAATACAGGCATATCTCAAGAAACAAGAAAAAAGTCAAATAAATAACCTAACCCTACTCCTAAAGCAACTAGAAAAGGAAGAAATGAGGAATCCCAGGGTTAGTAGAAGGAAAGAAATTTTAAAAATTAGGGCAGAAATAAATGCAAAAGAAACAAAAGAGACAATAGCAAAAATCAACAAAGCCAAAAGCTGGTTCTTTGAAAGGATAAATAAAATTGACAAACCATTAGCCAGACTCATCAAGAAACAAAGGGAGAAAAATCAGATCAATAAAATTAGAAATGAAAATGGAGAGATCACAACAGACAACACAGAAATACAAAGGATCATAAGAGACTACTATCAACAATTATATGCCAATAAAATGGACAACGTGGAAGAAATGGACAAATTCTTAGAAAAGTACAACTTTCCAAAACTCGACCAGGAAGAAATAGAAAATCTTAACAGACCCATCACAAGCACAGAAATTGAAACTGTAATCAAAAATCTTCCAGCAAACAAAAGCCCAGGTCCAGACGGCTTCACAGCTGAATTCTACCAAAAATTTAGAGAAGAGCTAACACCTATCCTGCTCAAACTCTTCCAGAAAATTGCGGGGGAAGGTCAACTTCCAAACTCATTCTATGAGGCCACCATCACCCTAATACCAAAACCTGACAAAGATCCCACAAAAAAAGAAAACTACAGGCCAATATCACTGATGAACATAGATGCAAAAATCCTTAACAAAATTCTAGCAATCAGAATCCAACAACACATTAAAAAGATCATACACCATGACCAAGTGGGCTTTATCCCAGGGATGCAAGGGTTCTTCAATATCCGCAAATCAATCAATGTAATACACCACATTAACAAATTGAAAAATAAAAACCATATGATGATCTCAATAGATGCAGAGAAAGCCTTTGACAAAATTCAACACCCATTTATGATAAAAACTCTCCAGAAAGCAGGAATAGAAGGAACATACCTCAACATAATAAAAGCTATATATGACAAACCCACAGCAAACATTATCCTCAATGGTGAAAATTGAAAGCATTTCCTCTAAAGTCAGGAACAAGACAAGGGTGCCCACTTTCACCATTACTATTCAACATAGTTTTGGAAGTTTTGGCCACAGCAATCAGAGCAGAAAAAGAAATCAAAGGAATCCAAATTGGAAAAGAAGAAGTAAAACTCTCACTATTTGCAGATGACATGATCCTCTACATAGAAAACCCTAAAGATTCCACCAGAAAATTACTAGAACTAATCAATGACTATAGTAAAGTTGCAGGATATAAAATCAACACACAGAAATCCCTTGCATTCCTATACACTAATAATGAGAAAACAGAAAGAGAAATTAAGGAAACAATTCCATTCACCATTTCCACGGAAAGAATAAAATACTTAGGAATATATCTACCTAAAGAAACTGAAGACCTATATACAGAAAACTATAAAACACTGGTGAAAGAAATCAAAGAGGACACTAATAGATGGAGAAATATACCATGTTCATGGATTGGAAGAATCAATATAGTGAAAATGAGTATACTACCCAAAGCAATTTATAGATTCAATGCAATCCCTATCAAGGTACCACGGTATTCTTCACAGAGCTAGAACAAATAATTTCACAATTTGTATGGAAAAACAAAAAACCTCGAATAGCCAAAGCTATCTTGAGAAAGAAGAATGGAACTGGAGGAATCAACCTGCCTGACTTCAGGCTCTATTACAAAGCCACAGTTATCAAGACAGTATGTTACTGGCACAAAGACAGAAATATTGATAAATGGAACAAAATAGAAAGCCCAGAGATAAATCCACGCACATATGGACACCTTATCTTTGACAAAGGAGGAAAGAATATACAATGGATTAAAGACAATCTCTTTAACAAGTGGTGCTGGGAAAACTGGCCAACCACTTGTAAAAGAATGAAACTAGAACACTTTCTAACACCATACACAATAATAAACTCAAAGTGGATTAAAGATCTAAACGTAAGACCAGAAACTATAAAACTCCTAGAGGAGAACATAGGCAAAACACTCTCTGACATACATCACAGCAGGATCCTCTATGACCCACCTCCCAGAATATTGGAAATAAAAGCAAAAATAAACAAATGGGACCTAATTAACCTTAAAAGCTTCTGCACATCAAAGGAAACTATTAGCAAGGTGAAAAGACAGCCTTCAGAATGGGAGAAAATAATAGCAAATGAAGCAACCGACAAACAACTAATCTCAAAAATATACAAGCAACTCCTACAGCTCAACTCCAGAAAAATAAACGACCCAATCAAAAAATGGGCCAAAGAACTAAATAGACATTTCTCCAAAGAAGACATACAGATGGCTAACAAACACATGAAAAGATGTTCAACATCACTCATTATCAGAGAAATGCAAATCAAAACCACTATGAGGTACCATTTCACGCCAGTCAGAATGGCTGCAATCCAAAAGTCTACAAGCAATAAATGCTGGAGAGGGTGTGGAGAAAAGGGAACCCTCTTACACTGTTGGTGGGAATGCAAACTAGTATAGCCGCTATGGAGAACAGTGTGGAGATTCCTTAAAAAACTGGAAATAGAACTGCCTTATGATCCAGCAATCCCACTGCTGGGCATACACACTGAGGAAACCAGAAGGGAAAGAGACAGGTGTACCCCACTGTTCATCACAGCACTGTTTATAATAGCCAGGACATGGAAGCAACCTAGATGTCCATCAGCAGATGAATGGATAAGAAAGCAGTGGTACATTACACAATGGAGTATTACTCCGCCATTAAAAAGAATACATTTGAATCAGTTCTAATGAGGTGGATGAAACTGGAACCTATTATACAGAGTGAAGTAAGCCAGAAAGAAAAACACCAATATAGTATACTAACGCAAATATATGGAATTTAGAAAGATGCTAACAATAACCCTGTGTACGAGACAGCAAAAGAGACACTGATGTATAGATCAGTCTTATGGACTCTGTGGGAGAGGGAGAGGGTGGGGAGATTTGGGAGAATGGCATTGACATGTGTAATATCATGTATGAGATGAGTCGCCAGTCCAGGTTCGACACACGATGCTGGGTGCTTGGGGCTGGTGCACTGGGACGGCCCAGAGGGAGGGAATGGGGATGGAGGAGGGAGGAGGGTTCAGGATGGGGAGCACGGATATACCTGTGGTGGATTCATTTTGATGTTGGGCAAACTAATACAATATTGTAAAGTTTAAAAAATAAAATTTTAAAAAAATCAGAAGAAAAAGAAAAAAAAGAAAAGGCAGAGGAACCAGAGATTAAATTGCCAACATCCTCTGGATCGTGGAAAAAGCAAGAGAGTTCCAGAAAAGCATCTATTTCTGCTTTATTGACTATGCCAAAGCCTTTGACTGTGTGGATCACAATAAACTGTGGACAATTCTGAAAGACATGGGAATACCAGACCACCTGATCTGCCTCTTGAGAAATTTGTATGCAGGGCAGGAAGCAACAGTTAGAACTGGACATGGAACAACAGACTTGTTCCAAATAGGAAAAGGAGTTCATCAAGGCTGTATATTGTCACCCTGTTTATTTAACTTATATGCAGAGTACATCATGAGAAATGCTGGACTGGAAGAAACACAAGCTGGAATCAAGATTGCCGGGAGAAATATCAATAACCTCAGATATGCAGATGACACCACCCTTATGGCAGAAAATGAAGAGGAACTCAAAAGCCTCTTGATGAAAGTGAAAGAGAAGAGTGAAAAAATTGGCTTAAAGCTCAACATTCAGAAAATGAAGATCATGGCATCTGGTCCCATCACTTGATGGGAAATAGATGGGTTAACAGTGGAAACAGTGTCAGACTTTATTTTTGGGGGCTCCAAAATCACTGCAGATAGTGACTGCAGCCATGAAATTAAAAGACGCTTACTCCTTGGAAGGAAAGTTATGACCAACCTACATAGCATATTCAAAAGCAGAGACATTACTTTGCCAACAAAGGTCCATCTAGTCAAGGCTATGGTTTTTCCAGTGGCCATGTATGGATGTGAGAGTTGGACTGTAAAGAAAGCTGAGAGCTGAAGAATTGATGCTTTTGAACTGTGGTGTTGGAGAAGACTCTTGAGAGTCCCTTGGACTGCAAGGAGATCCAACCAGTCCATTCCCAAGGAGATCAGCCCTGGGATTTCTTTGGAAGGAATGATGCTAAAGCTGAAACTCCAGTACTTTGGCCACCTCATGCGAAGAGTTGACTCATTGGAAAAGACTCTGATGCTGGGAGGGATTGAGGGCAAGAGGAGAAGGGGACGACAGAGGATAAGATGGCTGGATGGCATCACTGACTCGATGGATGTGAGTCTCAGTGAACTCTGGGAGCTGGTGATGGACAGGGAGGCCTGGCGTGCTGAGATTCATGGGGTCGCAGAGAGTCGGACACGACTGAGTGACTGATCTGATCTCTGAAGAGTTATCAGTTCTCCCTTGCTCACTCTATCATTATTCACAGCAGTCAATTTATGGAAACAATCCAAATATCTATCAACAGATGAATGGAAAAAGAAAGTGTAGTATATCCATACAAAGGAATATTCAGTTCAGTTTAGTTCTGTCACTCAGTCATGTCCAACTCTTTGAGACCCCATGGTCTGAGGCACTCCAGGACTCCCTGTCCATCACTCCCAGAGTTTACTCAAACTCTTGTCCATTGAGCCAGTGATGCCATCCAATCTTCTCATCCTCTGTTGTCCCCTGCTCCTCTTGCCTTCAATCTTTCCTAGCATCAGGGTCCTTTCAAATGAGTCAGTTCTTCATACTAGGTGGCCAAAGTATTGGAGTTTCAACTTCAACATCAGTCCTTCCAGTGAATATTTAGGATTGATTTCCTTTACGATGGACTGGTTGGATCACCTTGCAGTCCAAGGGACTCTCAAGAGTCTTCTCCAACACCACAGTTCAAAGCATCAATGTTTGGTGCTAAGCTTTCTTTGTAGACCAACTCTCACATCCATATATGACTACTGGAAAAACCATAGCCTTGACTAGATGGACCTTTGTTGGTAAAGAAATGTCTCTAATTTTTAATATGCTATCAGGTTGGTCATAAGTTTTCTTCCAAGAAGCAAGTGTATTTTAAATTCTTTGCTTTCTGCCATAAGGGTGGTGTCATCTGCATATCTGAGGTTACTGATGTTTCTCCCAGCAATCTTGATTCCAGCTTGTGCTTCTTCTAGCCCAGTGTTTCTCATGATGTACTCTACATAGAAGTTAAATAAGCAGGCTGAAAATATTCACCCTTGATGCACTCCTTTCCCAATTTGGAACCAGTCTGCTGTTCCATGTCCAGCTCTTACTGTTGCTTCCTGACCTGCATACAGATTTCTCAAGAGGCAGGTCAGGTGGTCCGGTATTCCCATCTCTTTCAGAATTTTTCACAGTTTCTTGTGATCCACACAGTCAAAGGCTTTGGCATAGTCAATAAAGCAGAAAGAGATGTTTTTCTGGAACTGTCTTGCTTTTTTGATGATCCAGCGAATGTTGGCAATTTGATCTCTGGTTCTTCTGCCTTTTCTAAAACCAGCTTGAACATCTGTAAGTTCAAAGTTCACGTACTGTTGAAGTCTGGCTTGGAGAATTTTGAGCATCATTTACTAGCATGTGACATGAGTGCAATTGTGGGTAGTTTGAGCATTCTTTGGTGTTGCCTTTCTTTGGGATTGGAATGAAAACTGACTTTTCCAGTCCTGTGGCCACTGCTGAGTTTTCCAAATTTTATGGCATACTGAGTGCAGAACATTCACAGCATCATCTTTTAGGATTAAAAATAACTCAGCTGGAATTCCATCCCCTCCATTAGCTTTGATTGCAGTGATGCTTCCTAAGGCCCACTTGACTTTGCATTCCAGGATGTCTATCTCTAGGTGAGTTATCACACCACTATAGTTATCTGAGTCGTGAAGATCTTTTCTGTACAGTTCTTCTGTGTGTTCTTGCCACCTCTTCTTAATGTCTTCTGCTTCTGTTAGGTCTATACCATTTCTGTCCTTTGTTGTGTCCATCTTTGCATAAAATGTTCCCTTGGTATCTCTAATTTTCTTGAAGATATCGCTAGTTTTTCCCATTCTATTGTTTTCCTCTATTTCTTTGCATTGATCACTGAGGAAGGCTTTCTTATCTCTCCTTGCTATTCTTTGGAACTCTGCATCCAAATCGGTATATCTTTCCTTTTCTCCTTTGCTTTTTGCTTCTCTTCTTTTCGGAGCTATTTTAAGGACTCATCAGACAACCATTTTGCCATTTTGCATTTCTTTTTCTTAGGGATGGTCTTGATCCCTGTCTTCTGTACAATGTCATGAATCTCCATCCATAGTTCACCAGACTATCAGATCTAATCCCTTGAAGCAATTTCTCACTTCCACTGGAATATTATTAGCCTTAAAAGAATATCGAAATTCTAGTCTTTGCAGCCCATATGGATGGACCTGGAAGACATTATGCTAAGTGAAATGTCAGTCACAGAAGCACAATTACTGCATGACTTCATTTACACATTAAAATTTTAAAAGTTCAGTTCTGTTCAGTTCAGTCGCTCAGTCGTGTCTACTCTTTGCGACCCCATGAACTGCAGCATGCCGGGCCTTCCTGCCCATCACCAACTCCCAGAGCCTACCCAAACTCATGTACATTGAGTTGATGATGCTATCCAACCATCTCATCCCCTGTCATCCCCTTCTCTTTCTGCCCTCAATCTTTCCCAGCATCAGGGTCTTTTCAAATGAGTCAGCTCTTCGCATCAGGTAATCAAAGTATTGGAGTTTCAGCTTCAATATCAGTCCTTCCAATGAACACCCAGGACTGATCTCATTTAGGATAGACAGGTTGGATCTCCTTGCAGTCCAAGGGACTCTCAAAAGTCTTCTCCAACACCACAGTTCAAAAGCATCAATTCTTGTCTGCTCATCTTTCTTTATAGTCCAATTCGCACATCCATACTGGAGAAGGCAATGGCACCCCACTCCAGTACTCTTGCCTGGAAAATCCCATGGATGGAGGAGCCTGGTAGGCTGCAGTCCATGGGGTCGCTAAGAGTTGGACACGACTGAGCGACTTCACTTTCACTTCTCACTTTCATACATTGGAGAAGGAAATGGCAACCCATTCAATTGTTCTTGCCTGGAGAATCCCAGGGACGGGGAGCCTCGTGGGCTGCCGTCTCTGGCATCACACAGAGTCGGACACAACTGAAGCGACTTAGCAGCAGCACATCCATACACAACTACTGGAAAAACCATAACCTTGACTAGATGGACATTTGTTGGCAAAGTAATGTCTCTGATTTTGAATATGCTATCTAGATTGGTCATAACTTTCCTTCCAAGGAGTAAACGTCTTTTAATTTCATGGCTGCAATCACCATCTGCCTTGATTTTGGAGCCCCAAAAAATAGTCTGTCACAGTTTCCACTGTTTCGTCATCTATTTGCCATGAAGTGACAGGACAAGAGGCCATGATCCTAGTTTTCTGAATGTTGAGCTTTAAGCCAACTTTTTCACTCTCTTCTTTCACTTTCTTCAAGAGGCTTTTTAGTTCCTCTTCACTTTCTGTCATATGAGTGGTGTCATCTGCTTATCTGTGATATTTCTCTCTGAAATCTTGACTCCCAGTGCTTCTTCCAGCCCAGCATTTCTCATGATGTACCTTTCATATAAGTTAAATAAGCAGGGTGACAATATACAGCCTTGAGGTACTCCTTTTCCTATTTGGAACCAGTCTGTTGTTCCATGTCCAGCTCTAACTATTGCTTCCTGACCTGTATACAGGTTTCTCAAGAGGCAGGTCAGGTGGTCTGGTACTCCCATCTCTTTCAGAATTTCCAGTTTCTTGTGATCCACAGAGTCAAAGGCTTTGGCATAGTCAATAAAGCAGAAAGAGATGTTTTTCTGGAACTCTCTTGCTTTTTCGATGATCCAGCAGATGTTGGAAATTTGATCTCTGGTTCCTCTGCCTTTTCTAAAACCAGCTTGAACATCTGGAAGTTCACGGTTCATGTATTGCTGAAGCCTGGCTTGGAGAATTTTGAGCATTACTTTACTAGCATGTGAGATGAGTGCAAATGTGCGGTAGTTTGAGCATTCTTTGGCATTTCCTTTTTTGGGATTGGACTGAAAACTGACCTTTTCCAGTCCTGTGGCCACTGCTGAGTTTTCCAAATTTGCTGGCATATTGAGTGCAGCACTTTAATAGCAGCATCTTTTAGGATTTGTTAGGTCAACTGGAATTCCACCACCTCCACTAGCTTTGTTTGTAGTGATATTCTCTAAGGCCCACTTGACTTCACATTCCAAAATGTCTGGTTCTAGGTAAGTGATCACACCATCATAATTAGCTGGGTGGTGAAGTTATTTTTTGTACAATTCTTCTGTGTATTCTTGCCACCTCTTCTTAATATCTTCTGCTTTTGTAGGTCCATACCATTTCTGTCTTTTATTGAGTCCATCTTTGCATGAAATATTCCCTTGGTATCTCTAATTTTCTGAAGAGGTCTCTAGTCTTTCCCATTCTATTGTTTTCTTCTATTTCTTTGCATTGATCACTGAGGAAGTCTTTCTTATCTCTCCTTGCTATTCTTTGGAACTCTGCATTCAAATGGATATTTCTTTCCTTTTCTCCTTTGCTTTTCTTCTTTTCACAGCTATTTGTAAGGCCTCCTCAGACAGCCATTTTGCTTTTTTGCATTTCTTTTTCTTGGGGATGGTCTTGATTCTTGTCTCCTGTACAATGTCAGGAACCTTTGTCCATAGTTCATCAGGCACTCTGTCTATCAGATGTAGTGTCTTAAATATATTTCTCACTTCCACTGTATAATCATAAAGGGATTTGATTTAGGTCATACCTGAATGGTTCAGTGGTTTTCCCCAGTTTTTTCAATTTCAGTCTGAATTTGGCAATAAGGAGTTCATGATCTGAGCCACTGTCAGCTCCCGGTCTTGTTTTTGCTGACTGTATAGAGCTTCTCCATCTTTGGCTGCAAAGAATATAATCAATCTGATTTCGGTGGTGACCATCTGGTGATGTCCACGTGTAGAGTCTTCTCTTGTGTTGTTGGAAGAGGGTGTTTGCTATGACCAGTGTGTTCTTTTGGCAAAACTCTATTAATCTTTGCCCTGCTTCATTCCACATTCCAAGGCCAAATTTGCCTGTTACTCCAGGTGTTTCTTGACTTCCTACTTTTGCATTCCAGTCCCCTCTAATGAAAAGGACATGTTTTTTGGGTGTTAGTTTTAAAAGGTCTTGTAGGTCTTCATAGAACCATTCAGCTTCAGCTCCTTCAGTGTTATTGGTCAGGACATAGACTTGGATTACCATGATATTGAATGGTTTGCCTTGAAAATGAACAGAAATCACTCTGTCGTTTTTGAAATTGCATCCAAGTACTGCATTTTGGACACTTGCTGACTATGATGGCTACTCCATTTCTTCTAAGGGATTCCTTGCCCACAGTAGTAGATACAATGGTCATTTGAGTTAAATTCACCCATTCCAGTTCATTTTAGTTCGCTGATTGCTAGAATGCCAATGTTCACTCTTGCCATCTCCTGTTTGACCACTTCCAATTTGCTTTGATTTGTGGACTTAACATTCAGGTTCCTATGCAATATTGCTCTTTTTGCAGCATCAGACCTTGCTTCCTTCACCAGTCACATCCACAACTGGGTGTTGGTTTTGTTTTACACAAAAAATACAATGGTGGTTGCCAGAGGCTGGGAAGAGTGGAAAAACAAGGGAATTTCAGTATGTGTAAAGTTAGAGTATATGTTCAGTATGTGTAAAGTTAGAGTTATGTTAGATGAATGTGTGTGTATGTGTGTTAAGTTGCTTCAGTCACATCTGACTCTTTGTGACCCTATGGACTGTAGCCCTCCAGATCTCTCTGTCCATGGGATTCTCCAGGCAAGAATACTTGACTGGATTGCCATGCCCTCCTCCAGGGGATCTTCCTGATCCAGGGATCAAACCCAGGTTTCTAATGTCTCTTGCATTGGCAGGTAGGCAGGTCTTTACCACTAGCACCACCTGGGAATCCCATGCAAGAAGAATAAGTTCCAGATATCCACTACAAAATATACAGCCTATAGTCAACAATATGATGCTGTGCATTTAAACATTTGTTAAGAGGATAGATCACCTTCGA
The DNA here is from genome assembly GCF_002263795.3 of Bos taurus. NCBI lineage: Eukaryota > Metazoa > Chordata > Mammalia > Artiodactyla > Bovidae > Bos > Bos taurus. The sequence continues at coordinate 20,725,168 of NC_037336.1, read as the reverse complement.
AGTGTTTAACACACAAATATCTGCATACAAAGCAAAGGGACACAATAAAATTTTTGAAGGTACTGAATTTGTTTATTTCTTGATTGTGATGATGGTATCTTGGGTGTGTGCTTATATCCAAACTGAATGGGTAGAGTTTATATGTGTAAGCTATACCTTTCTAAAACTGGAAAAAGAAATAAAGCCATCATATAACCCATAGCAAACACCATACTTGATGGTGAAATGTTGAAAACTTTCCCTTTGCAGTTATGAAGAGATAGGAATGTCCACTGCTAGTACTGTTATATAATATTTTATTAAAAAAAAAAAAAAAAAACCCTAGTGAGTTCAGTAAGTCATGAAAAATAAATAATAGTTATGTGTTGGAATGTAATTATTAATCACAAAATATAATATGACATAATATATGCTGTGCAGAGTGAAGCAGAATTTACTGATAAGTTATTAGAAAAGTGATTACTGGCAGGTTGCTGAATACAAAGCAAAGATGACACATATAAATCTTTTATATCCATTTCCTATACTTTTCTGCCTCCTAGAAGGGAAGTGAATTTCCCAGATGTCCATGCTTTCCATTTCCAAATAGCTTAAGGCTATGCAGGTATAGCAGTAGACTGCAAAGTGAAAGGGAAGGAAAAGGCAGGGTATCCCCACTCACCTGCTTTAAGCAGCATCAACAAAAGCAGGCTCCTCTGTCCATGGGATTCTTCAGGCGAGAATACTGAAGTGGGTTGCCATTTCCTTCTCCCTCCTGCATTGCAGGCAGATTCTTTACAGACTGAGCTAAAAGGAATTATATTATACAATCTATGTTATGCAATTATCTTTTCTTTTTTTTTTAAACTCTTTAAACAATTCTTAGCAGGGACTGTGGGCTAAAGTTTTCAGACTTCTGTTTTAATAACCTCGGAAAATATGTAGTTTAGGATTCTATCAAAAAATAAACCTGCATATTTCAAAATCAAAACTCAAGTTGAAAACACAGCCTCAACAAGTCATTTTTCATTTAATTTGGGACATCATTTGGAATGAGTGAGATTTGATCTTTTTGATTGGGTTGTTTTAGATAAGTTTTGATGAAACTTGAACCTCTAAGTATTTCTAAACTCCCTTTACTGGCAGAAATAGCCTCTCTTTTCCTGTCTAAATAGATTAGTCCTTTCGTTTGTAAAGCTCCTGTGACAGCTTTACCTGAAGGGGTTGCACCACAAGGGACAGCTTATTCTCTTTGTAAATTACCCAAATACCTTATTACTCTCAAGTCCATAACTAGTTAAATACCAGTACACCAAGGAGGAAATCTGTAAGAATCCTCTGTATAAACAGCTCATAAACCAAAGATTTGCAATATATTGCTAATTTATATCTATCAACTACAGAGTATGTCTGGAATTGGATTTTAAGAATGTTACACCAGAGAGAATACATTTATTAATATGGGAGTCCTTAATCAAAATTCTTGATTTAATGTGTTACTGTGAACAGCTACAAATGACTCTAGCAGGTTATTAGTTGGATTGACTGAATCATAGTTTTAATCCAGACTTTCATTCAATAAAATTTCGATGATAGAATTTCCCTGGCATAATTTGTAGAAAGCAATCAAGACAGAGATGGGAATAGAGGACTGAAGTTATTATGTAGAAATAGAACATTGTTTCCTTGACTATAACCACTAGGAGAACTTAGTGGACACTCCACTTTCTAAAACATAAAAAATTAATTAATAACAAGAGAGAAGCAATAAAATCTCCATGGTGGCTGTGCTTCAGGCTAGGAATTATGCTGCTGTTAAAATGAGTCTCCTGAACTCAAAAGAGATGATGGAATTCTGAAGCAAAGAGTCCAGGTAAGAGTAAGTAGCCATTAGAGACAATACTGTAATAGGCATCATTGATAAGGTGGAGATTGGAGTATTTTCACATAAAGGAATCTATGAGAGTGGCTTATGGTTTATGGCAAGCCAAAGGAATGAAATAGATGATCAGTTACTAAAGTGCTACTTCATCAATAGGATTATTTGGTCTTTTGTTGTTGTTCTTTAGTTGCCAAGTCAAGTCCAACTCTTTTACAATCCCACGGGTTGTAGCCTGCCAGGCTCCTTTGTCCATGAGATTTCTCAAGCAAGAATACTGGAGTGGGTTGCATTTTCTTTCTCCAGGGGAGATCTTCCTAACCCAGAGATCAAGTCAATGTCTCCTGCATTGGCAGATGGATTCTTTATGGCTGAGCACTAGGGCAGCCCCATTTGGTCTTATTGTGATTGCTTTGAAGAAGCAGTTCATGGTTTCTCAATGCCATCACAGTATTGTAGTCACATCAAAGATCACTGATCATCATAACAAATACAATAAATAAAAGTCTGAAACATTGTGAGAATCACAAAAAAGTAAGATACAGTCTTAAGGTAAGCAAATGACACTAGAAAAATGGTGCTGATAGAATTCCTCTCTGAAGGGTTTCCACAAAACCTCAATTTTTAAAAAACACAGTATCTGGGAATCTCAGTAATGCAAAGGGTCATAAGACCAAATGGGACAAACAATACATTCCAATGCAACAATCCAAATTCAAAACAACAATCCATTGGAAGAACGTGCCATTTAAGACTTATAGGACAAGGGACTCTGGAGTCTTTTCCAGCATCATAATTTGAAAGCATCAATTCTTTGGTGCTCAGTCGTCTTTCTGGTGCAATTCTCACATCTGTGCACAACTCCTGGAAAAACCATAGTCTTAACTATACAAATTTTGTTGGTAAATTGATGTCTCTGCTTTTTGATACACTGTTTAGGTTTGTCATAACTTTCCTTCCAAGTAGCAAGCATCTTTTAATTTCATAGCTCCAGTCACCTTCCACAGTGGTTTTGGAGACCAGAAAAATAAAATCTGTCTGTTTTCACTTTTTCCCTTTCTATTTGCTATGAAGTAATGGGACCAGATACCATGATCTGAATTTTGTTAATGTTGAGTTTTAAACCAGCTTTTTTGCTCTCCTCTTTCACCTTCTTCAAGAGGGTCTTTTTAGTTCCTCTTCACTTTCAGCTATTAGAATGGTATCATTTGCATATCTGAGGTTTTTGATATTCTCCCAGAAATCTTGATTCCAGCTTGTGACTCATCCAGCCCAGAATATCGTATGAAGTACTCTGCATATAAATTAAATAAGTGGGGTGAAAATATACAGCCTTATCATACTCCTTTCCCAATTTTGAACAAGTCAGTTATTCCATGTCTGATTCCAATTGTTGCTTCTTGACCTGCATACAGGTTTCTCAGGAGAAGGTAAGATGGTCTGATACTCTCATCTCTTTAGGAATTTTCCACAGTTTGTTGTGACCCACACAGTCAAAGGCTTTAGGGTAGTCAATGAAGCAGAAATAGATGTTTTTCTGGAATTCCCTTGCATTCTCTATGATCCAGTGAATGCTAGCAATTTGATCTCTGATTCCTCTGCATTTCTAAAGACAGCTTGTACATCTGGAGTTCTCAGTTCATGTACTGCTGAAGCCTAGCTGAAGGGATTTGAGCAGTATTTTGCCAGCATGTGAACTGAGCACAATTGTATTGCAGTTTGAACATTATTTGGCATTGCCCTTCCTTGGAATTGGAATGAAAGCTGACCTTTTCTAGTCCTGTGGCCACTGCTGAGTTTTCCAAATTTGCTGACATATTGAGTGCAGCACTTTGACAACATCATCTTTGGGGATTTTTAAATAGCCCAGCTGGAATTCCAGCACCACCATTAGCTTTTTCCTTGGTTAATGCTTCATAAGGCCCACTTGACTTCACACTCCAAAATGTGTGGTTCTAAGTGAGTTACAACATCATTGTGGTTACCCAGGTCATTAAGACCTTTCTTGTACAGTTCTGTGCATTCTTGCCACCTCTTTTTAACCTCTTCTGCTTTTGTTAGAACCTTGACATTTCTGTCCTTTATCATGCCATCTTTTCATGAAATGCTCCCTTGGTATCTCTAGTTTTCTTGAAGAGATCTCTAATCTTACCCATTCTATTGTTTTCCTCTATTTTTTTAACATTGTTCATTTAAGAAGGCCTCTTACCTGTCTTAGTTATTCTCTGAAACTGTTTTCACTTTGGGTATGTCTTTCCCTTTATACCTTGCCTTTCACTTTTCTTCTTTCCTCAGCTATTTGTAAATCCTCCTCAGACAAGCACTTTGCCTTCTTGTATTTCTTTTTCTTTGGGATGGTTTTAGTCACCACCTCCTGTACAATGCTATGAAACTCAGTCCATAGTTCTTCAGCTTTCTGTCTACCAGATCTAATCTCTTTAATCTATTCATCATCTCCACTGTATAATCATAAGAGATTTGATTTATGTCATACCTTAACAGCCTAGTGGTTTTCCCTACTTTCTTCAATTTAAGTCCGAATTTTGCAACAGGGCACTCATGATCTGGGCCAGGTGTTGTTTTTGCTGACTCTATAGAGCTTCTCCATACTTGGTTACAAAGAATATAATCAAATTTCGGTACTGACCATCTGGCGATTTCCATGTGTAGAATCATTTCTTGTGCTGTTGGAAAAGGGTGTTGGCTTTAACCAGCCTGTACTCTTGCCAAAACTTTGTTAGCCTTTCTTCTGCTTTATTTTGTATTTCAAGTTCAAACTTGTTGTTTCTCTGGGTATCCCTTGACTTTCTACTTTTACATTCCAATCTCCTGTGATGAAATGGACATTGTTTTTGGTGTTAATTCTAGAAGGACTTATAGGTCTTCAAAAACCCTTTCAACTTCAGCTTCTTTGACATCAGTGGTTGAGGCATAAACTTGGATTACTGTGATTGAATGGTTTGCCTTAGAAACCAACCGAGATCATTCTGTCATTTTTGAGATTGCCTCCAAGTATTACATTTTGGACTCTTTTGTTGACTATGAGGGTCACTCCATTTTTGCTAAGGGATTTTTGCCCATAGTAGGTGAACTTCCAGATGTCCCAGCTGGTTTTAGAAAAGGCAGAGGAACCAGAGATCAAATTGCCAACATCTGCTGGATCATTGAAAAAGCAAGAGAGTTCCAGAAAAACATCTATTTCTACTTTTTTGACTATGCCAAAGCCGTTGACTGTGTGGATCACAAGAAACTGTGGAAAATTCTCAAAGATATGGGAATACCAGACCACCTGACCTGCCTCTTGAGAAACCTATATGCAGGTCAGGAAGCAACAGTTAGAACTGGACATGGAACAACAGACTGGTTCCAAATAGGAAAATGAGTATGTCAAGGCTGTATATTGTCACCCTGCTTACTTAACTTCTATGCAGAGTACATCATGAGAAATGCTGGGATGGAAGAAGCACAAGCTGGAATCAAGATTGCCGGGAGAAATATCAGTAACCTCAGATGCAGATGCCACCACCCTTATGGCAGAAAGTGAAGAGGAACTCAAAAGCCTCTTCATGAAAGTGAAAGGGAAGAGTGAAAAAGTTGGCTTAAAGCTCAACATTCAGAAAACGAAGATCATGGCATCTGGTCCCGTCACGTCATGGGAAATAGATGGGGAAACAGTGGAAATAGTGTCAGACTTTATTTATTTATTTTTGGCTCCAAAATCACTGCAGATGGTGATTGCAGCCATGAAAGTAAAAGACGCTTACTCCTTGGAAGAAAAGTTATGACCAACCTAGATAGCATATTGAAAAGCAGAGACATTACTTTGCCAACAAAGGTTCATCTAGTCAAGGCTATGGTTTTTCCAGTGGTCATGTATGGATGTGAGAGTTGGACTGTGAAGAAAGCTGAGCGCTGAAGAATTGATGCTTTTGAACTGTGGTGTTGGAGAAGACTCTTGAGAGTCCCTTGGATTGCAAGGAGATCCAACCAGTGCATTCTCAAGGAGATCAGCCCTGGGATTTCTTTGGAAGGAATGATGCTAAAGCTGAAACTCCAGTACTTTGGTTATCTCATGTGAAGAATTGACTCATTGGAAAAGACTCTGATGCTGGTAGAGATTGGGGGCAGGAGGATAAGGGGACAACAGAGGATGAGATGGCTGGATGGCATCACCGACTCAATGGACATGAGTTTGAGTGAACTCCAGGAGTTGGTGATGGACAGGGAGGCCTGACGTGCTGCAATTCATGGGGTCACAAAGAGTCGGACACAACTGAGGGACTGAACTGAACTGAACTGAGTAGATTTAATGGTCATCTGCATTAAATTTGCCCATTCTTGTCCATTTTAGTTCACTGATTCCTAACATGTTGAAGCTCAATCTTGCCATCTCCTGCTTGATTACAACCAATTTACTTTGATTCAAGACCTAACATTCCAGTTTTGTATGTGGTATTGTTCTTTACAGCATCCAACTTTACTTTCACCACCAGGCACATCCACAAGTGAGCATCGTTTACTCTCTGGCCCAGCCTCTTCATTCTTTCTGGAGTTATTAGGAATTGCCTTCCACTCTTCCCCAGTAGCATATTGGTCATCTTCTGACCATGGGAGCTTATCTTGTGGTGTCATATCTTTTTGCCTTTTCATACTGTTTATGGGGTTCTCATAGCAAGAATTTTAGAGTGGGTTACCATTTTGTCCTCCTGTGGACCACATTTTTCAGAATTCTTCACTATGATCCAGCCATCTTGGGTGGCACTGCACAGCATGGCTCATAGTTTCACTGAGTTACTCAAGCCCCTCTGCCATGACAAGGCTCTGATCCATGAAGAGATCCATACACAACTTTAAGTCCATTTTGCCATATAGCTAACATAGTAACAGGTGTCAAGGATTAAGACAAAGACTTTTTTGAAGGTTCATTGTTGTGCCTACCACAGCTCGACAATCTTATTGCAGAGCTGTGTTAGTCACTCATTTCAGTTCAGTTCAGTTGCTCAGTCGTGTCCAACTCTTTGCGACCCCATGGACTGCAAACCGCCAGGCTCCTCTGTCCATGGAATTCTCCAGGCAAGAATACTGGAGTGGGTTGATAAAGGATGCTAACTGGGTAGTCATGACTTTTTATGTTGAAAGTTCAAACAAGCTATCTTCTCACCATGCCTAGGGAATTTTTGATTATACATAAACAGACCTTGGAGATATTGTGGGTTCATATCCATTCCAAAGCAATAAAGGAAATATCACAATAAAGAAAGGAACATATTGTTTTAGTTTCCCAGTGCATATAAGACTACATACTTTACTGTAGTCTAAGTGTACAGCAGCATTATATTCACTGGAAAGACTAATGCTAAAGCTGAAGTTCCAATACTCTGGTCACCTGATGTGAAGAGCCAACTCATTGGAGTAGACCTTGATGCTGGGAAAATTAAAGGCAAAAGGAGAAAAGGGTGGCAGAGGATGAGATGATTAGATAGCATCACTGACTCAATGGACATGAATTTGTACAGACTCCAGGAGATCATGAAGGACAGGGTAGTCTGGCATGCTGCAGTCCACAGGGTCACAAAGAATTGGACACAATGACTGAACAATAAGAACAAATGGAATTAAGATTCTAATGAGTTGACCTTTTAAAAGGAGACTTTTCTACCTTATTCAGATTAATCCAATGTAGTTGTAAGAATCCTTAAATAGGAAATGGGAGGCTGAAAAGAGATCAGAGAGTCAAAGGAGATGTTACTAGACATAATGGCCAGAGAGATGAAATGTTGCTGCCTTTGAAGATGGAGGAAGGGAGCCAGGAGCCAAGGAATGTGGGCAGCCTCTAGAGCTGGAAAAGGAAAGGAAATATTTTCCCTTAAAGATGCCAGAAAGAAAAAAAAAAATGTTTCCAGAAAGAACATCGCCGTACCTATATTTCAGCCTAGTTAGAACTGCATCAGACTTCTAACCTACAGAAATATAAGGTAATAAATTTGTGTTGTTTTAAAGCAACTGAATTTGTGGTAATTGTTGCATCAACAGCAAAATACTAATATAAATATATACTGTAAACATTTCTGTAAGATGTTTCCAAGGGTCTGTGAAGCTATTTACATAGAATGACTATGAAAATGGAAAGAGTAGTAATCAGAGTTTAAAGACACAGACTCTGAATTAATAATAATGTGGAGGAATAAAAGGGGCTTCCCAGGTGGCGCTAGTGGTGAAGAACCCACCTGCCAATGCAGGAGACATAAGAGACACTACACTGGTTTAATCCCTGGGAATACACTGTGGAGGAGGCCATGGCAACCCCACTCCAGTATTCTTCCCTGGAGGACCCCATGGACAGAGGAGCCTGGCGGGCTACAGTCCATAGGGTCACAAACCTTCAGGCACAATTGAAGCCACTTAGCACAATGCTCTGTGGGGTCGTACAGAGTCGGGCGTGACTGAAGCGACTTAGCAGCAGCAGCAGCAGCAGCAGCATAATGCATGCATGGAGTCCATATGGAAGTTAGGTCACTAATAAACGGAGCTTCATCCTGAATCTATTTGTCCTGGTCCTAGTAAATCAGTGAACACCTCCTTTGGTGTTCCCACATGTTAATTCTGTGCTTATAGTTGAAATTGCTGGACTCAGCAAATGGGAAAACACACACATACACACATACAAGCTGGCTTTCTGACTCACAGAATAAGAGCTAATATGGTAGAAACACCAAGTGGAAGTCCCTAAATTTACTCCTCCTTACCAAAATAATAAAACCAAACACAATACCACATTTCTGAGTGAATTATAGAGATTACTTTAACCATCAACAACTTGAAAGATGCAGGGGTGATTATTCATAGCTTATCCATGTTTAAATTGCCCATTTGGCCAATGAAAAAGTTGGGTGGATCTATGTGGATTATTGTTAATGTCATCAAAAAGTCATTCTCATTGCAGCTTTCCTCCAGATGTTTATCTTTATTGGAGCAGATCAACACAAGCAGTAACATGTGGCACGCAGCTATTAATCTTGCAAATAAAGTTTTCTTCACTGGCAGCACATATCTGAAGTAATTGCATTTTTACCTGGCAGAGACATCAATACACCGTCATTGTATTACCTGAGGGCTAAGTTCTCTTGCTTTCTGTCACACTACAGTCTACAAGGATATGAACTGTCTAAAGTCCCAAAGAATATCATGTTGTTTCATGTAACATTGATGACATTATGATTGCTCCTGTGATTGGGAAGGACTGGAAACTAGATGTCAAGATGTCTTATGTCAAGTATGTTATAGGGTGGAAGATAAACTCCCTGAAAATTTAGTCTCTAGAATATCAGTGAAATTTCTAGAGATTTGGTGGTCTGTGATATCTATGCATATCTAAAGAAAGAACAGGTTACTGTGCCCTGTAATTTCCACCAGTTTTTGAGAAGTGCAGCAGATTATGGACCTCTGTACTTCGAAAGCAATGTACACCACATTTGGGTGCGGTGCCCTTACATTTTATTTAACACATAAATCAGCCAGTTATAAGTGGAAACCAGAGCATAACACTACTCTGCAGCAGATTCAAGCTGTGGTACAATTAATTTTTCCACTTAAACATTGTAACTCAGTAAAAGAAATGGTTATCGAAGTATATCTGCCAAATAAAGACGCTCTAATGGAGCCCTAGTTGGTCCCAAGAGGACAATCAAAACAAACCTCAAAATTTTTGGATAAAAAATACTTTCTCTTGTGTGGTTAACTACTCTCTTTGGAGAAACCATTATTTTATTTTGACAAAGCTCTGGTAGAGACTGAAAGCATGACCAAAGAAAACAGAGTGAGTATTATAAATTGGCTTTTTAAAATAAGCTAGATATTAGTTGATCCAACAAGTTATGGGTTTAAGTAAATCTAGTGTCAGTATCAGTATCATTAAATGGAAGGGACATATAAAATACCATGTCTTAGCAGGTCAGAAAACACCTGTTAAGTGTTTCTGTTGCTTGAATAGATAGATCAGATTTTCCGGATGCCTACTCTTTCCTCAGGCTCCACTTACGGGCTCATGTGAAGTTCCCTATATTCAGGTGACAGAGAAAAGAAGCATCCTTGTTTTTACAGATGAATCTCCATAATATGTGACAGTGAAACCAACAAGATACTACTGTATTACAGATCCTCTCAGGGATGACTCTGAAGAAGAGTGAAGAAAAATGCTGTCATCTTTTCATGTGCCTGCTAGTTACCCCTAAGTCTCCTTTGGAGAAGTCTATTTAGATCTTCTGCCCATTTTTTTATTGAGTTGTCTGCTTTTTTATGTGTTTGTTTTGATATTTAGCTGCATGAGCTGTTTATATGTTTTGGAGATTAATCCCTTGTCAATTGCACTGCTTGCAAATATTTTCTCCCATTCTGTAGGTTGTATTTTCATTTTGTTTATGATTTCCTTTGCTGTGCAGAAAAAAAAAATAAAAAAAGTCTAATTGCTTAAATTGTTTAAATTAAACTTATTTCATTTGTTTATTTTTGTTATTTCCATTACTCTAGAAGATGGATCCAAAAAGATATTACTGAAATTTACATCAAAAAGTGCTCTGCCTATGTTTTCCTTTAGGAGTTTTATAGCATCTGGTCTTACATTTATGTCTTTAATAAAATTTTTAGTTTAATTTTGTGCATGATGTTAGTTGTTCTAATTTTATTCTTTTGCATGTTACTGTCCAGTTTTTTCATTACCATTTGTTAAAGAGATTGTCTTTTATCCATTGTATATTATTGCCTCCTTTGTTGTAGATTAATTGATCATAAATATGTAGGTTTATTGATGAATTTCTATCCTGTTTCACTGGTCTATATTTCTGTTTTTGTTCTAATACAATACTGTTTTGGTGACTGTTGCTTGGTACTAAGTCTGGAGTCATGGAGCCTGATTCCTTCAGGTCTATTTTTCTTTTTCAAGATTGCTTTGGCTGTCTTTATGTTTCCATACAAATATTAAAATTATGTGTTCTAGTTTTGTGAAAAACTGCCATTGGTAATTTGATAAGGATTGCATTGAATCTGACACAGTGGAAACAGTGTCAGACTTTATTTTTCTGGGCTCCAAAATCACTGCAGATGGTGACTGCAGCCATGAAATTAAAAGATGCTTACTCCTTAGAAGGAAAGTTATGACCAACCTAGATAGCATATTAAAAAGCAGAGACATTATTTTGCCAAAAAATATCCATCTAGTCAAGGCTATGGTTTTTCCAGTGGTCATGTATGGATGTGAGAGTTGGACTGTGAAGAAAGCTGAGTGCCGAAGAATTGATGCTTTTGAACTGTGGTGTTGGAGAAGACTCTTGCGAGTCCCTTGGACTGCAAGGAGATCCAACCAGTCCATCCTAAAGGAGATCAGTCCTGGGTGTTCATTGGAAGGACTGATGCTAAAGCTGAAACTCCAGTCCTCTGGCCACCTCATGCGAAGAGTTGACTCATTGGAAAAGACTCTGATGCTGGGAGGGATTGGGGGCAGAAGAAGAAGGGGGCGACAGAGGATGAGATGGCTGGATGGCATCACCGACTCAATGGACATGAGTTTGAGTAAATTTCAGGAGTTGGTGATGGACAGGGAGGCCTGGCGTGCTGCAATTCATGGGGTCGCAAAGAGTCAGACATAACTGAGCGACTGAACTGAGCTGAACTGAACTGCATTGAATCTGTAGATTTTTTTAAAATTTTATTTTATTTTTAAACTTTACAAATTGTATTAGTTTTGCCAAATATCAAAATGAATCCACCACAGGTATACATGTGTTCCCCATCCTGAGCCCTCCTCCCTCCTCCCTCCCCATACCATGCCTCTGGGTCATCCCAGTGCACTAGCCCCAAGCATCCAGTATCGTGCATATGCCTGGGGTAGTATAGCCTTTTTAGAGAAATACAAATCAAAACTACAATGAGGTATCACCTCACACCAGTCAGAATGGCCATCATTAAAAAATGTACAAATAATAAATTCTGGAGAGGCTGTGGAGGAGAAGAAAAGCTCCCACACTGTTGATGGGAATGTAAATTGGTATAGCCAGTATGGAGAACAGTGGGGAGGTTCCTTAAAAAATAAAAGAATAAAGCTGCCATATGATTGTGCAATCCCACTCCTGGACAACTATCCAGAGAAAGCCAAATTCAAAAAGATACATGCACACCAATGTTCAACAAAGCACTATTTACAATAGACAAGACATGCAAGCAACTTAAACATCCATTGACAGAGAACTGGATAAAGAAGATGTGGTATATGCAATGGAATATTACTCAGCCATATAAAAGAATGGAATAGTGCCATTTGTAGCAACATGGATAGACCTTGAGATTATCATACAAGTGAAGTAAGCCAGAGGAAGACAAATATCATGTGATATCACTTAAAAATGGAATCTCAAAAAATGATCCAAATGAACTATATCTATCAGGTAGAAAATAGAACTTGTTCTATGGCTAGCTGTCATTTCTCTTCAGTGACCATACGTACTCAGTGCGTCCTTGTACAAATTAGTCATCTCAAGATGAAGACGATGAACATCCCAAAACATGGATGTCCTCTTACTTCTCAATACTATCACTGCTAAAAGCTCAATAAGACACATGAAGAATGCGACTCTCGGATATGGCTTCACTCACTGGTAGAATCAACTAACAACCCAGGGACAGGTTGATTCCATTGACTCATTTCCGTTAAGGAAAGGACAGTAACTTGTCTTTACCAGTTTTTACACTAATACAGAATATGTATGTGTCTTCCATATGGAATAGATTCTGCTAAATTCATCATTCATGGATTAACATAATTCCTTCCACACCACTATTATAATCCAAACATCATTGATTTGACCCAAGAGTTCCTCATTTCATAGTCATGTAGACCCAGCAAAGTGAATAACTATGGAAAATTATGTTACTTGGAGATAGAAACCAGTGAAGATGGTGCCTTTGAATCATCCTTTACAGAGGATGAGTAATAGCACTTTTATGTGAATTTTGGTTGCTTCTGTTTAGATAAAAATAAGAACTTGCCTGGAAGCTAAAAGTTGGTGGAAGTGTAAGAATAAGTTCTGAGCAAAAATACAAAATATTTCTAAAATTCAGGCAGAAAAAAAAAGAGGCATACACTGCAAAAGAAAGGTGGAGAATGATTCAAATAGGTGCTTTGCAAAAGATGAAATTCAGTTGGCAAGGTATTGAAAAAGATATCCCTATCTTTTAACTTGGGCTTGGACTTGTGATTTATTCTGGCAGTGGAATAGGATAGAAGCCGTGCACATTTTTGCCTGACTTGTATTTTTACCACTGTCTTCAAAATAAAAAGATACCTAGGAGTGTTCAGTGGTCTACAGAGGATAAGAGACATAGGAAGCAGAGATCTCCCCTTGACTCTATGCCCACTCCCACCTTGTTCCACTCACAAATCTGCAGCAAGAAACAGTTTCTCAGCCACTGTTGCTAAAACCAAGCTACCTAGCTGAAACTAGTATAAATCAGCTGACCCTCAGTAACTAACATTTCTGTAAAAATAAATGCTTATTGCTGCATGCTGCTGAGGTACGTTGTTGTTGTTTATTATGCAGAAATAGCTGATTTTCACAAATGGATAAATTTCTATTGATTATATGATAAGTGCAAAGTTACCCAGTGAAGGTCATGAATAGGTGATGGTTGAAACCGATAATCTACCACCACTACAGGAAAGAACTTGCATGCATACTCCTGTGCACATATAGGTACAAAACAAATGCTGAGAAGCACACTCGTTGAAAGAAATGCTTTCACAAACAGACTCTGGAATTCTGGAACATGGTTGAGAACAGAAACAGATATAAATGTACTCTCGAGATTTAATGAAAATATGGACACAAATCAATATCTGCTTTATAGACTAGGTGACAAATGAGGTCATTTTTCTTTTCCCTGTCTAGACTCTGAAGGGTCTATGGTTTTGAAAGCAAATATGAAGAATGTAACTTTGGCTGGGACATCACTGTTCCCATGATAGGTGTCATCATCAGTAACAGCAGGAAGACTTCCAAATTGAGTTATGGGTCACTAGGACCCAAGAAGGCCAGATTCTGCATAGTGACTATGGTTTAGAAACTTTAGTGTGAGCAGTCCTTAGGAATTACACTATATGACTAGAGAATGAAGTAAGAGTGCTAACTTCCTGCTGAAGAGTTCAGTGGATACAGAAGTATAATATTGGGGGCACAGTTTTAGCCCATGTTGTAACCATTACCAATGAGATTACATACTCTTCTGCTGCCCTGACAAATAAATTATATATATATATATATATATATATATATATATATAAAATAGGTATTTTTCAATCTCATTTTTATTTATGACCCATTTCTTCCATATCATATGAAAAACAGGCAGAATACTACTCTAATTCCTCATTTTGAAGAAAAATCTCTCTCCTATGATAAAAGCATATTAGCACTCTTAGATTTTACTCAATTAAAATAGAACTGTAATATGAAACTTTAAATTCCAAGTGTAATCCCCAAACACAACTTATATCGCGAGTATTATTTTCTTCTGGTACACAGTTCCATTGTTCTCATGAAAAGAACATTTTAATTGCAGGGAAGTAAAATAAATTGTCTTAGAAACAAATGAATCACCCTGTGAGGAAATACAGTTATTGGTGTGTTCAAACAAACTCCATCTGATATATTCCCTTCATTTCAACCCACATAAATTATAATCTTTCCCCTCAAAGAATGACTTGTTAAAATATTATAGAGAAAGTAATATAATCATGAGATTTGAAAATCCAAGTTAACTATAAAAAAAATCTGCACATTGTCTACACTTTTTCTTGAAACTCCCACCAGAGGAAGTACAAATGCATTATTTACTCTCAAAGCAACATCAAAATAGACCATACAAGTAATGGTTGAGCTTGGATGGGATAATTTATATATTGGCTATATGGACTGGAAAATCAAATGAGTGTGCCGTGTCAGACACAAACAAAAGTGGGCAACTTGATATATATGCCATGTGGTATGAAACAGAACAGCTATTTGAAGATAAGGAAAATGATCATTCACCTAAGAAATAAAATAAACAGTGATGAAGTGATCAGCTGAGCAACCAAGGGAAGTTCAGCAGCTATTCAAGATCTTAAAGGCTTGTGAAACCAGGAAAATGACTATTACTTATTATTATTATTATTTCTTATTCTGTGCAAGGAATAATTTTAGGTTTATGGGTTAAAAAAAATGATGAATAAGAGTGAAGTATAATAGGATGGGACAAGAACATAACTTTGCAATCTGCAGCCAAACAAATATAATTCAAGAAAGACAATGAATTTCAAATCAGAGTGAGAACATATCTAGCTTGGAGTCAGGAGATGCCTCTTACTGAAAGTAGAATTTTTGGTCAGCATGTGACTGCTTGATGTTATTAAAACAAAGTGTAAGCTGACACCCATGAAAAAGTGGATTCAGAATGATCAGCAAAATCCGTTAACAATAAATAAGTGTTGCAATCCTCAATTTTTAAAGTTATGTGTTACTTCAAGAAAAACAAAAATATCAAATAGTCTTGGGTTAGTTGAAATTTCAAAATTAGTTGCATATTATGTTGGCAAAAGAAATCAAACCAAATATGCATTTGTGAATCCCCTTTCCAAGGATTCTAATACACCCCTTTCCAATTTCTATTTCCTAGATTTATTCCTTCCCAGTTAAAATCATAAAACTGTACACAAACTCACGAGGAATTGTCTGTGACTGTTAACTACCCATCAAATATTTATTGAGCAATTACTATTTGTAAGGGCTTCCCAGGTGGTGCTAGTGGTAAAGAACCTGCCTGCCAATGCAGGAGACATTAAGAGACGTGGATTCAATCCCTGGGTCAGGAAGATCCCCTCAAGGAAGCATGGCTACCCACCCCAGTACTCTTGCCTGGAGAATCCCATGGACAGAGGAGCCTGGCAGGCTACAGTCCATAGGGTCACAAAGAGTTGGACACGACTGAAATGACTTAGCACCACACACTATTTGTAAAGCTATATTAAATTAAGAAAAGAATCATACATATATATGAAAAAGAGAATATAGAGATGGGTATCATGAGTACAAGTAGGAATAGAGTAGTGAATGAAGACAGTGTTTTCAAGTGGAGTATTATGAAGACCTTTGAGTAGTAATATTTGAGCTGAGCCTTGAAGTGTGGACATGATTTGATGTATACAGAGTTGGGAAAATGTAATTGGAAAGACATCTCTGAAAACTTTCTCAGAGAAAAACAAATGTCAATCACATCCAGATACATCAATAGGGAACACTGTGGAGGCAGTTGCCAGAACATAAACTTTGGAAACCATAATAAGAATTATTTTTCGGAAAATAATATTTGAGCCTAATTATAAGGCAAGGTAAAGAAGAACACAGTGGTGATAGAGACTGCAAGATGGATACAAGGCATGAAGGAATGCCCCATTCATCTTGTTTCTTAGAGCCCAGTTTCAAAAGAACCCCATTTTGATAGTTTGCTCTCCCAACTCTGCTTTTAACCCACCATATGGAGGCCTCCAAAGCTTGTAAGCTTACATTTTGATGGGAAATCACTGCTGTTTCTTTGACATTTGTTGGTAGAGATACTGAATGTCAGAGCTGAAAGTTTTCTCATCTGTCATTCAGGTGTCTTCAAATTTTAGATGAAGACACTGAGGCTCAGAAAAATTATCTTATTCAAAATTACATGGGTAATATTGACAACTACCTAATGAAAATCTGAGTCCCCAGCCTTGCTAGTTGAGAGTTCTTATGAATATTTAAGCACCTTGCCTGTCAGTTAAGTTCAGTCACTCAGTCGTGACTGACTCTGCAACCCCATGGACTGCAGCATGCAAGGCTTCCCTGTCAATCACCAACTCCCAGAGCTTGCTCAGACTCATGTCCATTGAGTCAGTGATGCCATCCAACAATCTCATCCTCTGTCCCCCCCTTCTCTACCTGCCTTCAATCTTTCCCAGCATCAGGGCCCTTTCCAATGAGTGAGATCTTGCCATTAAGTAGCCAAAATATTGGAGTTCCAGTATCTGTCCTTCCAGTTCAAGACTGATTTCCTTTAGGATGGACTGGTTGAATCTCCTTGCAGTCCAAAGGACTCTCAAGAGTCTTCTCCAATACCACAGTTCAAAAGAATCAATTCTTTGGCCCTCAGCTTTATTTATGGTCCAACTCTCACATCCATACATGACTACTGGAAAAACCATAGCCTTGACTAGATGGACCTTTGTGGGCAAAGTAATGTCTCTGCTCTTCAATATGTTGTCTAGGTTGGTCATAGCTCTTTTTCCAAGGAGCAAGCATCTTTTGATTTCATGGCTGCAGTCACCAACTTCAGTGATTTTGGAGCCCCCAAAAATAAAGTCTCTCACTTTTTTCCCCCATCTATTTGCCATGAAGTTTACCTTGCCTGTAGCCTGCCTCATTCTATGTCTAGAGTTATCAAGGAACCCCTCAAGAGGAAAACAGAAAGTGTTTGGAAGGGTGATGACAATAAGTAAGTCCTTTTAAATACAACACTCAGGGTGCAGCTGACACATAGATATCAAGTCTAAGACTGTTAGCTTGTACCTACCTCATGGAGTCGATAGAAACATTGATAAATCGTCTCTATTGAAAAGCTCATATTTTTGGAAGGGGGGTTATGGAGGAATAGGTATCATGTTTATGAGGCAACTATGCTTCAGTAGTCCCTTTAATAGTCTCCCCAATCATTCTTTAACAAAACCAGGAACATGGCAGCCATCTGCATCAAGCCTGCACAACTCATCAATCTGCAAGGATCCATAGGCTGGCCAACTCCAATGACATGAGTTATAGGTAAGAACAGAAGAACACTATAGCATATAAATTTCAGAACACTATAGCATATAAACTTCAGTTATATCCAACAGAGAAAAGTCTGTTCGTAGAGACTCAGACAATGGTTGGATGTAATGCAAACTTCATGGTCTCTGTATTTGCCAGGTTTATTTGGCTTTTTGTATTCTGCCAGATCCAAGATAAACATGGAACAGTACAGGGGTAACCCCCTCTGTACTCTGAACAGAAAGGCAGACAGGCTGCCAAAGCACCACATGTAAAAGGCCTAACTGAGGGGAGGGAATGATTTAGTCATCTGCTCCCGGAGACTTTCTGTACTTAATGAGAGTGCAAACCTACTGCAGTACTACATAGCTGAGTCAGTAAGACTTGTGGTCCAAGGCATCTACAGAAGCGACTTTACACAGAATTCACAAAGGTGAAGTGTTCGTTGAAAGAAGACTCTATATATAAACCCCAAATTAGCTAGTAGCAGCCAATGAATGATCTCTTTTGACTCACTCTTCCTTATCCCAAACTGAGGATACTTTTATAAGAATATAAAAGATCCAGGACCTACCAAAGTACTTCAGAATCTGACAGCTTTGGGTTTATATTCTGCCATTTATGAGCTTTTTTCCTCTATGATGCAGGGAAAATTACTAAGCTTAATTTCCTCTTCTGTAAAAAGGAGCTGCAAGGTATCTTTATAAACACTACATGTAAAACATCTAGCAAAAAGTCTCATACATGATAGACACTCAGGAAATTATAGTAAATTGTGGCTCCTTTTGTTACTCAGGATTGTATTGCAGCATGGATCCTAAGTTCCTAAATATTATTTGGTCTTCCTTTAACACAATCTGTGTGTAATTGATTAGAATAAATAATAAATCTAGAAATGATAATAATGCATCATCTTTATTTCCTTCTCTCTGGGAGGTAGATATTGTTAAATTGCTGCAATTAGATCTACCTCCTCAGTTATCACAATTTGTTACTTTATAATTTGAGAGCAAGATGAATGAGTCCAGATAGTGAGAAAGAGAAATAAAGTCACCTGTGGAACTGTAACAGTAAATTATTCAAATCCATAGATTCACTTAATCCACTCTTTTAATTAAGAGAAGTAATTAAGAGGCCACAGCTCCTGCCTTTTGGAAGTCACAATTTAGCAGTGGAAGCAGAAAGCTAAACAAATGTGTGTGTGTGTGTGTGTGTGTCTGAGAGAGAGAGCAGAATGATGTACAAAGTTTTATGAAGACACTGAAGATGGAGTAAGCTCCTGTTCAGATACCATTTCAAACCACCCATGTTAATATACAATGTATTATTTTATTTATTTATCTAATTTATTTATTTTTGACTGCAGTGGATGTTCATTGCTGTGTTCAGGCTTTCTCTAGTCACTGTGAGTTGAGGCTACTCTCTAGCTGCGGTCAGCAAGCTTCTCATCGTGGTGGTTTCTCTCGTTGCAGAGCACAGGCTCTAGAGCATATGGGCTCAGTAGTTGTGGTGTGTGGGCTTAGCTGCCCCATGCATGCAGGATCTTCCTAGACTAGGGATCAAAACCACATTCCCTGCACTGGCAGGCAGATTCCTAACCACTTAGAACCTAAAGACCATCGAACCTCAGATTGAAGGGAAGTCCACAATGTATGATTTTTTAAAGAATCTTTTCCTGAGAGAACATTACTATAGAACTCCTAAATAATCAGCTGTGCTTACCCAAATTCAACATTTCTGTTTCATAAAATTTCAAATTATTCTTACCTGGGGTACTCAGTGAATAATGAAAGAGCATAGTTGCAATAATTCAAAAATATATTGGATTAATTGAATATAAACTTACTAAGGAATTAACAATTAATTTAAATAAATTAATAATTTAGTAGCCTTGTCTTACCCACTCCAGTATTCTTGCCTGGAGAATCCCAGGGACAGACGAGCCTAGTGGGCTGCTGTCTATGGGGTCGCACAGAGTCGGACACGACTGAAGCGACTTAGCAGCAGCAGTAGCAGTAGCAGCAGCCTTGTCTTATACAATAAAGGGAGCTCTTGCTGTCTCTTCTGGGTCCCTGATAGAGGTCATCTAATCAAATCCCCCTTGAGTCAGTGTCATGGACCTGCTTCTCTGAGTCTCTGAGCCACTAGGAGTTCTCACCGCTACTGAAAGACTTTTCTGGCTCAAATTTCTGGAATCATGTCGATGACACTGGCTGCAGTGGTTGCTGGCCAGAAGTGGGAACCTCATTCAGAGATCTCTAAGGTGTTTCTCTGGCTCCTGTTATCCCTCTAAAAGATGTATTTGTCCATTCCTTTTAGAAAACTGTCTTTCCAGGAAGTTTAGTTAACTTCCTGGAAAGTTTAGTTAATCAGTGTTTGTCACTGATTCTGTTTACCACTTCAAAACTTCCTAAATACTGCCCAGAAACTGGTGGCCTTAAGTTGTGTTTTACAACCATACACTGATGGTTAGAATTCGAAATCTTCAAATGCTTTCCTAACCACTAAAGGTAGACTACAGACTCTGAAATATCGAAAGTTATCTCAGGGTCATTTGTAGTAGGAAGAACTACGTAAATTATTTAAGATAGGGATGAATTAATTAAAAAATCAAGTGAATTATCTTTGAAAATCAAATGACAGTATCTTTAAAAATGAAACTAAATTAAGAGGATGTTTTATTTTTTATTCAATTACCTTAAAAATGTAATTAAAATGCTACCTAATTCTTACAATGAGGAAAAAAATTGTTTAAATCAGTCACATGTTATACAAAAGCTCTGAATGAAAACTTTTTTCATTGTAAACTGGTGTTTACAACCGGATCGTAAAGAGTACAAACATATTTTAGATCTTCACCAGCTTCCCTAAGGGCTTCTGCTAGTCATTTGAAAATCAAATTATGCTCTTTAGAAACACCAATCTTACCCTTGTTATTTTTTCTTAATCAATATTAAGCAGCCTAATCATGCTGATTCTAACTTGTCAATGATTTGTCTGTGGTTTATTGACTTTCCAATACAGTATTGAAATATCACCATTTTCATCTTAACTGATTTTCATTCTATTTGCATTGTATTATTTATTATTGTACAATTATTGTATTATGTTAGCAATATGTAAAAATCAGTAAGATGAGAAGTAGTACAGAGTGTTACTCAGTGATTAATTGAAGAATTAACTTTAGAAAAGGTCAATTCATTTGTAGGTATGTTCCCATTGTGATGCCCTTTACCTCATTAATTGTAACTTTTCTAATCCATAGGACATAGATAATGAACATTTAGATAATGTGGACCCTTACATTTTCTTTGCATTGTTCTTAGTAATTGTCAGCCCAACATTTCATCCATGATTGATCTAGGGGATGTCTATACATCACCATACAAAAACAAAACTTATTTCATGGCTCAAAGGTAGTATTCCAGCAGTGAGAAATTATCATGGTACTTACAGACCCTCACAATTCTGATCCAAGGCATGCAGCTTATTGATAATATTGCAATTGTTCAGGCAGTGGGGGTGTCCAATTCAAGCCTTCATAACTGTGAAGTATGCAGTTTTAGGTATTGTTACCAACTGCCTGGTTCATCCTGTTAGAAATGCAATCAGAGTGAAATTGTCTGCTTGGCACAGTCCCAGTTCAATGATCACCCACTCAATCAGAAAGAACTCTGATGATCTGAGAATCCAGAGCTCTGGATCCTTGCCCTAACTCTTCCTCTAACTATGAGTAGAACTTCATAAACCACTTTATGACTACAAGCATTTTAGTTTCTCTATATGCCAAACTGGATAATAATCTGTTGCTTCCTAATCCATGTAATAGGCTGAATAATGACCCTAAATCCCCCAGAACCTGGAAGCTTACATGTTAAAAGTAATGTTCATATGTGATTAGAGATTTGGGGATGGGGATATTTTATCCTGGATGATCCAACTGGGTCCAATGTAATCACAAAGGCCCTTAAAAGAGAGAGGCAGGGAGAGCAGAGTGAGCAGCAGGAAGCAGGAGGTTGGAGTGATGTGAAGAAGGGGCCATGAGCCAAGGAAAGCAGACAGTCTCTAGAAACTAAACATGGTAAGGAAATGAATTCTTCCCTAAAACTTCCCAATGGAACACAGCCCCACTGAATCTTGAGTTTAGACTTCTGACTTCCAGAACTGTGAAAAAATACATTTATGTTGTTTCAAGTCATCAAGTTTTTGGTGATTGGCACAGTAGCAATAGGAAATTAATACAGTGTGTAAATGACAAGGAGGATCAATAGCCCAGTAGGTCTGAGATCCCTCAGGAAAGTCAAAAGAAGCATTTCAAAGCAAGATGATACATTAGGTCATACTCTGTTCATTTGTGTGCATGTGCTAAGTCACTTCAGTCATGTCCCACTCTTTGTGACCTCATGGACTGTAGCCTGCCAGGCTCCTCTGTCCAGGTAAGAATACACAGAGTGGGTTGCCGTGCCATCCTCCAGGGGATATTCCCGACTCAGGGATTGCACCCATTTCTCTTATGTCTCTGGCATTGGCAGGCAGGCTCTTTACCACTAGTGCCACCTGGAAAGCCATAGATAATTAGTAAAAATTCCATAACTTATTAGGTAGTTAGAATAGGAAACAGGAGTCCAAGATGGCAGTGGCTAAAAGACAAAGAAAGGGAAAAACCCATGAAAACGGAACAAAAGAAAATCCACCTACCTGAGTGAGAACCTCCTGGCTAGCCCAACCTACATAGGGCGGGCTCAGCGGGGAGGTATAAAAAGAGGAAGCCAAGACGGGTTGTGGCCTCTCCTTTGGGGTCAGCTGCCCTCACACCTCAGGGATGTACTATGTCCTTTGTTAGCCCAATAAAACTCTGTGCTGTAACTGAGCTGTTTAACACTGGTCGGTCCACCTTTTCAAATCTTTGTTGAGGTGAGACAGAACGCAGGAAATTACACACTTTCCTGACATAAACACTTAAGAATTGGGATTGGATGTTTCTCGGTTTTTACATGCTTTAAAACAAGTGGGAAAATTAAAATCAGAGGTGGCATGAACGTCTCCACTTTCTTGATTATGTCACAGGCACCCCCTGGTGAGGTGCAATCTACCTTGTCACTCCTGTGACCTTCAATTATCAGCTATCTTACCTTTCTCCCTTTTTACTCTTCTCCTCTCATGCTTCTTGCTTTTTGAAAAGGTAACTGATGCCCTTTGTCAGAAAACAAAACCAAATGTAGTAGGGAAGAGCAAAAGCTGACTTCATGTTGGATCTGTTCCTTTTACTTTAATCTTTGCTTTTCTTTGCTTTTGTTGTTAAAATTACTAAAAGAATGCTGTCTATACCTGTATGCATGCATAATGGTCTGTCTGGGAGAAGCTGCCCTTCTGCCTAAATGTTAAACTAAAGTGCCTTTGTTCAGGGGGGCAGCTCAGACATTCTGCCCCTGCCCACCTGTGAATGGCTGCAGAAAAGAAGAAATTAACAATCCCCTCCTTGATGCTGGCCAAGCCAAGAGACATTTTGCATGACTAGTGGTCTTTTTACTTTACTTCCTGATCTCTTCCTCTTCTCTGTTCTATAAAAGAAACTGGCAACCAGATCCCAATAAGATGGAACTCAAGGGCACTAGCCAGCAAACTTTTTAGACTCCCAGCTTTCCAAATAAAGTTGCTATTCCTTGCCTCAACACCTTTTCTTCTGATTATCGGCCTGTCATGCAGTGAGCAGACCCAGCCTGTCTTTCCTAACAAAAACAAAATATTAAAAAGAACCTGAAATTGTAAAATCTTCAGGGCAATTTGCTCAGCATATAAGCAGCTAGTCCCACGTGTAAAAAGAATGGGATGAA
Organism: Bos taurus; assembly: GCF_002263795.3. Lineage (NCBI taxonomy): Eukaryota > Metazoa > Chordata > Mammalia > Artiodactyla > Bovidae > Bos > Bos taurus. The sequence goes on along the minus strand of NC_037336.1, from coordinate 20,701,619 downwards.
AGCAAGGGAGAGCTTGAAATATACTGTAAATATTCAGACTTCCAACCTGGAAGTCCACAAAGGAAAGGCATCTCCCACGTTATTAATTTTCTGGTCATCACTTCTTTGGCTAGAAATAAACTGGTTCTAAAGCCAATCAGTCTAATGTGGCATAGAAATACTAGCAGGACAGAAGTTATTACTTTGAGTGTTATGTATAGTCCCTGAACTTATTAAGTGTGATATTGTGATTTATAATCAGAAATATATACTTGGTCTTCTTCCACTTCCTGGCACAGAGCTCTTAAAACCATTGGAATTTCCTAAGTGTTGAGAGCAACCAGGGTGTCTTTAGTTATGCTAATGAGGTGACTTTTGGAAAGATTGCCAAGGTAACCTAAAGAGTAGGCCTGGTTGCCAGTAAAGCCAACCTAGTGATTAGAGGATTGGAACTTTCAGCCTCACTCCTCAGGTTCCACCTCCAGGGAGAGGAGTGAGGGTAAAGATTGAATTTTAAAATCAAAGGCCAATGATTTAATCAATCATGGGATTGACGTGTATAAATTGCTATATTTAGAATGGATAACCAAAAAAGTCTTATTGTATAGCAGGTGAACTTTGCTCAAAGTCATGTGGCAGCATGGATGGGAGGGGAGTTTGGGGGAGAATGGATACATGTATATGTGTGCCTGAGTCCCTTGAGGTCTAACTGAAACTATCACAACACTGTTAATTGGCTATGCTGTGCTTAGTTGTTCAGCTGTATCCAACTCTTTGCAACCCCATAGACTTTAGCCCACCGAGCTCTGTCCATGGGATTCTCCAGGCAAGAATACTAGAGTGGGTTGCCATGCCCTCCTCCAGGGGAACTTCCCAACCCAGGGATCAACCCCAGGTGTCCCGCATTGCAGGTGGATACTGCACTGACTGAGTCACCAGGGAAGCCCTATATTCTGATATAAAGTAAAAGTATTGCAGGAAGGAGGACCCCTTCCAAGGCCTGAAACCGGGCTCTTGTCTAACACTCAGAAATGAATTGTCCAAGGAGACACATGTGCTGACAAAGCAAGAGATTTTATTGGTAAAGGGCACCCGGGTGGGTTGTCCTTAGCCAGTCATTCTGACTCAGAGTCCTTTCTGGTGGTACATGCCTTGTTCAGCCAAGATGGATGCCAGAGAGAAGGATTCTGGGAGGTGGTCGGACATGTGGTGTCTCCTTTTGACCTTTCCTGAACTCTTCCAGTTGGTGGTAGCTTATTAGTTCCGTGTTCCTTACCAAGACCTCTTGTCATAAAACAATTCATGCAAATGGTTACTGTGGTACCTGGCCAGGGTGGGCTGTTTCAATCAGTGTGCTTCCCCTAACAAAAGTTTAAAGAAATAAAAGGAATTTAGAATTAAAAAAAAAAAAATTGAGTTCAATCATCAAAGACTGATGATTTAATCATACCTATGTAAACCCAGAAGGACAGAGATCAGAGGTTTCAGGTTGGTGAATATGTGGAGATTAAGGGGAAATGGCACACCTGGAGAGGACAGGACGCTCTGAACCTCTTCCCACATGCCATGTCCTATGTATCTCTTCATCTGGTTACTCATCTATATCCTTTATCATATCTTCAATAACCTGGTAAATTGTCTTCCTGAGTTTTGTGAGGGGCTCCCCTGATGGCTCAGCAGGGAAAGAATTTGCCTGCAATGCAGGAGACACAGGTTGGATCCCTGACTAGGGAAGGTCCCCTGGAGGAGGAAATGGCAATACACTCCAGTATTCTTGCCTGAAATATCCCATGGACAGAGGAGCCTTTTGGGCTAAAGTCCCTGAGGTTGCAAACAGTTGGACATGGCTGAGCAACTAAGCACAGGGGAGTTTTGTGAGCAATTCCAGCAAATAATCAAATCCAAGAGGGAGGAGGTTACAGGAACTTCCAATTTGTAGTCAAGTTAGAAGCTGCGGGTAACCTGGGGACCAATCACTTGCAATTGGCATCTGAAGTGGGGAGAAGTTTCCTGGGACTGAGAACATTACTTGGGGGATCTGATGTTATTTCCAGGTAGAGAGTGTTACAATTGAGTTAAATTGTAGGATACCCAGCTGGTGTCCCAGATTTGCTTGGTGTGGGGAAAATACCCCACCCAACTCAGGTCGGAAGTATTGTTAGTTCTGTTTCTCTAGAAAACACTGACAAACACACTGGCTAAATTATAATTCCTTAATTAACAGTGAAAAAGCAAATCATAGCATAATATTGTAATATTCTTTTTTTTTTTTAATTTTATTTTATTTTTAAACCTTACATAATTGTATTAGTTTTGCCAAATATCAAAATGAATCCGCCACAGGCATACATGTGTTCCCCATCCTGAACCCTCCTCCCTCCTCCCTCCCCACACCATCCCTCTGGGTCGTCCCAGTGCACCAGCCCCAAGCATCCAGTATCGCGCATCGAACCTGGACTGGCAACTCGTTTCTTACATGATATTCTACATGTTTCAGTGTCACTCTCCCAAATCTTCCCACCCTCTCCCTCTCCCACAGAGTCCATAAGACTGTTCTATACATCAGTGTCTCTTTTGCTGTCTCGTACACCAGGTTATTGTTACCATCTTTCTAAATTCCATATATATGCGTTAGTATACTGTATTTCTGTTTTTCCTTCTGGCTTACTTCACTCTGTATAATAGGTTCCAGTTTCATCCACCTCATTAGAACTGATTCAAATGTATTCTTTTTAATGGCTGAGTAATACTCCATTGTGTATATGTACCACTGCTTTCTTATCCATTCATCTGCTGATGGACATCTAGGTTGCTTGCATGTCCTGGCTATTATAAACAGTGCTGCGATGAACATTGGGGTACACGTGTCTCTTTCCCTTCTGGTTTCCTCAGTGTGTATGCCCAGCAGTGGGATTGCTGGATCATAAGGCATTTCTATTTCCAGTTTTTTAAGGAATCTCCACACTGTTCTCCATAGTGGCTGTACTAGTTTGCATTCCCACCAACAGTGTAAGAGGGTTCCCTTTTCTCCACACCCTCTCCAGCACTTATTATTTGTAGACTTTTGGATCGCAGCCATTCTGACTGGTGTGAAATGGTACCTCATAGTGGTTTTGATTTGCATTTCTCTGATAATGAGTGATGTTGAGCATCTTTTCATGTGTCTGTTAGCCATCTGTATGTCTTCTTTGGAGAAATGTCTATTTAGTTCTTTGGCCCATTTTTTGATTGGGTCATTTATTTTTCTGGAGTTGAGCTGTAGGAGTTGCTTGTATATTTTTGAGATGAGTTGTTTGTCAGTTGCTTCATTTGCTATAATTTTCTCCCATTCTGAAGGCTGTCTTTTCACCTTGCTAATAGTTTCCTTTGATGTGCAGAAGCTTTTAAGGTTAATTAGGTCCCATTTGTTTATTTTTGCTTTTATTTCCAATATTCTGGGAGGTGGGTCATAGAGGATCCTGCTGTGATGTATGTCAGAGAGTGTTTTGCCTATGTTCTCCTCTAGGAGTTTTATAGTTTCTGGTCTTAAGTTGAGATCTTTAATCCACTTTGAGTTTATTTTTGTGTATGGTGTTAGAAAGTGGTCTAGTTTCATTCTTTTACACGTGGTTGACCCGATTTCCCAGCACCACTTGTTAAAGAGATTGTCTTTAATCCATTGTATATTCTTGCCTCCTTTGTCAAAGATAAGGTGTCCATATGTGCGTGGATTTATCTCTGGTCTTTCTATTTTATTCCATTGATCTATATATCTGTCTTTGTGCCAGTACCATACTGTCTTGATAACTGTGGCTTTGTAGTAGAGCCTGAAGTCAGGTAGGTTGATTCCTCCAGTTCCATTCTTCTTTCTCAAGATCGCTTTGGCTATTCGAGGTTTTTTGTTTTTCCATACAAATTGTGAAATTATTTGTTCCAGCTCTGTGAAGAATACTGTTGGTAGCTTGATAGGGATTGTGTTGAATCTATAAATTGCTTTGGGTAGTATACTCATTTTCACTATATTGATTCTTCCAATCCATGAACATGGTATATTTCTCCATCTATTAGTGTCCTCTTTGATTTCTTTCACCAGTGTTTTATAGTTTTTTATATATAGGTCTTTAGTTTCTTTAGGTAGATATATTCCTAAGTATTTTATTCTTTCCGTTGCAATGGTGAATGGAATTGTTTCCTTAATTTCTCTTTCAGTTTTCTCATTATTAGTGTATAGGAATGCAAGGGATTTCTGTGTGTTGATTTTATATCCTGCAACTTTACTATAGTCATTGATTAGTTCTAGTAATTTTCTGGTGGAGTCTTTAGGGTTTTCTATGTAGAGGATCATGTCATCTGCAAATAGTGAGAGTTTTACTTCTTCTTTTCCAATTTGGATTCCTTTTATTTCTTTTTCTGCTCTGATTGCTGTGGCCAAAACTTCCAAAACTATGTTGAATAGTAATGGTGAAAGTGGGCACCCTTGTCTTGTTCCTGACTTTAGAGGAAATGCTTTCAATTTTTCACCATTGAGGATAATGTTTGCTGTGGGTTTGTCATATATAGCTTTTATTATGTTGAGGTATGTTCCTTCTATTCCTGCTTTCTGGAGAGTTTTTATCATAAATGGATGTGGAATTTTGTCAAAGGCTTTCTCTGCATCTATTGAGATAATCATATGGTTTTTATTTTTCAATTTGTTAATGTGGTGTATTACATTGATTGATTTGCGGATATTGAAGAATCCTTGCATCCCTGGGATAAAGCCCACTTGATCATGGTGTATGATCTTTTTAATGTGTTGTTGGATTCTGATTGCTAGAATTTTGTTAAGGATTTTTGCATCTATGTTCATCAGTGATATTGGCCTGTAGTTTTCTTTTTTTGTGGGATCTTTGTCAGGTTTTGGTATTAGGGTGATGGTGGCCTCATAGAATGAGTTTGGAAGTTGACCTTCCTCTGCAATTTTCTGGAAGAGTTTGAGCAGGATAGGTGTCAGCTCTTCTCTAAATTTTTGGTAGAATTCAGCTGTGAAGCCATCTGGACCGGGGCTTTTGTTTGCTGGAAGATTTTTGATTACAGTTTCAATTTCCATGCTTGTGATGGGTCTGTTAAGATTTTCTATTTCTTCCTGGTCTAGTTTTGGAAAGTTGTACTTTTCTAAGAATTTGTCCATTTCTTCCAAGTTGTCCATTTTATTGGCATATAATTGTTGATAGTAGTCTCTTATGATCCTTTGTATTTCTGTGTTGTCTGTTGTGATCTCTCCATTTTCGTTTCTAATTTTGTTGATTTGATTTTTCTCCCTTTGTTTCTTGATGAGTCTGGCTAATGGTTTGTCAATTTTATTTATCCTTTCAAAGAACCAGCTTTTGGTTTTGTTGATTTTTGCTATGGTCTCTTTTGTTTCTTTTGCATTTATTTCTGCTCTAATTTTTAAGATTTCTTTCCTTCTACTAACCCTGGGGTTCTTCATTTCTTCCTTTTCTAGTTGCTTTAGGTGTAGAGTTAGGTTATTTATTTGACTTTTTTCTTGTTTCTTGAGGTATGCCTGTATTGCTATGAACTTTCCCCTTAGGACTGCTTTTACCGTGTCCCACAGGTTTTGGGTTGTTGTGTTTTCATTTTCATTCGTTTCTATGCAAATTTTGATTTCTTTTTTGATTTCTTCTGTGATTTGTTGGTTATTCAGCAGCATGTTGTTCAGCCTCCATATGTTGGAATTTTTAATAGTTTTTCTCCTGTAATTGAGATCTAATCTTACTGCATTGTGGTCAGAAAAAATGCTTGGGATGATTTCTATTTTTTTGAATTTACCAAGGCTAGCTTTATGGCCCAGGATGTGATCTATCCTGGAGAAGGTTCCATGTGGGCTTGAGAAAAAGGTGAAATTCATTGTTTTGGGATGAAATGTCCTATATATATCAATTAGGTCTAACTGGTCTATTGTATCATTTAAAGTTTGTGTTTCCTTGTTAATTTTCTGTTTAGTTGATCTATCCATAGGTGTGAGTGGGGTATTAAAGTCTCCCACTATTATTGTGTTATTGTTAATTTCTCCTTTCATACTTGTTAGCATTTGTCTTATGTACTGTGGTGCTCCCGTGTTGGGTGCATATATATTTATAATTGTTATATCTTCTTCTTGGATTGATCCTTTGATCATTATGTAGTGACCTTCTTTGTCTCTTTTCACAGCCTTTGTTTTAAAGTCTATTTTATCTGATATGAGTATTGCTACTCCTGCTTTCTTTTGGTCCCTATTTGCATGGAAAATCTTTTTCCAGCCCTTCACTTTCAGTCTGTATGTGTCCCCTGTTTTGAGGTGGGTCTCCTGTAGACAACATATGTAGGGGTCTTGTTTTTGTATCCATTCAGCCAGTCTTTGTCTTTTGGTTGGGGCATTCAACCCATTTACATTTAAGGTAATTACTGATAAGTATGATCCCGTTGCCATTTACTTTATTGTTTTGGGTTCGAGTTTATACACCGTTTTTGTGTTTCTTGTCTAGAGAATATCCTTTAGTATTTGTTGGAGAGCTGGTTTGGTGGTGCAGAATTCTCTCAGCTTTTGCTTGTCTGAAAAGCTTTTGATTTCTCCTTCATACTTGATTGAGATCCTTGCTGGGCACAATAATCTGGGCTGTAGGTTATTTTCTTTCATCATTTTAAGTATGTCTTGCCATTCCCTCCTGGCTTGAAGAGTTTCTATTGAAAGATCAGCTGTTATCCTTATGGGAATTCCCTTGTGTGTTATTTGTTGTTTTTCCCTTGCTGTTTTTAATATTTGTTCTTTGTGTTTGCTCTTTGTTAATTTGATTAATATGTGTCTTGGGGTGTTTCTCCTTGGGTTTATCCTGTTTGGGACTCTCTGGGATTCTTGGACTTGGGTGATTATTTCCTTCCCCATTTTAGGGAAGTTTTCAACTATTATCTCCTCAAGTATTTTCTCATGGTCTTTCTTTTTGTCTTCTTCTTCTGGAACCCCTATGATTCGAATGTTGTAGCGTTTAATATTGTCCTGGAGGTCTCTGAGATTGTCCTCATTTCTTTTAATTCGTTTTTCTTTTATCCTCTCTGATTCATTTATTTCTACCATTCTATCTTCTAATTCACTAATCCTATCTTCTGCCTCTGTTATTCTACTATTTGTTACCTCCAGAGTGTTTTTAATTTCATTTATTGCATTATTCATTATATATTGACTCTTTTTTATTTCTTCTAGGTCCTTGTTAAACCTTTCTAGCATCTTCTCAATCCTTGTCTCCAGGCTATTTATCTGTGATTCCATTTTAGTTTCAAGATTTTGGATCAATTTCACTATCATTATTCGGAATTCTTTATCAGGTAGATTCCCTATCTCTTCCTCTTTTGTTTGGTTTGGTGGGCATTTATCCTGTTCCTTTGTCTGCTGAGTATTCCTCTGTCTCTTCATCTTGTTTAAATTGCTGAGTTTGGGGTGTCCTTTATGTATTCTGGCAGTTTGTGGAGTTCTCTTTATTGTGGCGTTTCCTCACTGTGTGTGGGTTTGTACAGGTGGCTTGTCAAGGTTTCCTGGTTAGGGAAGCTTGTGTCGGTGTTCTGGTGGATGGAGCTGTATTTCTTCTCTCTGGAGTGCAATGAAATGTCCAGTAGTGAGTTATGAGATGTCTATAGTTTTGGGGTGACTTTGGGCAGCCTGTATCTTGAAGCTCAGGGCTGTGTTCCTTTGCTGCTGGAGAATTTGCTTGGTATGTCTTGCCCTGGGACTTATTGGCCCTTGTGTGGTGCTTGATTTCAGTGTCGGTATGGAGGCATTTGATGAGCTCCTGTCAATGAATGTTCCTTCGAGTCAGGAGTTCCCTGGAGTCAGGGTTTGGACTTAAGTCTCCTGCTTCCGGTTATCGGTCTTATTTTTACAGTAGTTTCAAAACTTCTCCTTCTATACAGCACCATTGATAAAACGTCTACATTAAAGATGAAAAGTTTCTCTACGATGAGGGTCACTCAGAGAGGTTCACAGGGTTACATGGAGAAGAGAAGAGGGAGGAGGGCGTTAGAGGTGACCCTAATGAGATGAGGTGAATCAATAATGGAGAGAGTGGGGTAGCCAGTAGTCACTTCCTTATGTGCACTCCACAACTAGACCACTCAGAGATGTTCACGGAGTCATACAGAGAAGAGAAGAAGGAGGAAGGTGACAGAGGTGGCCAGAAGGATAAAAGGGGGGAATGAAAAGGAGGGAGACAGATCCAGCCAGTAATCAGTTCCCTAAGTGTTCTCCACTGTCTGGAACACACAGAAATTCACAGAGTTGGTAGAGTAGAGGGGTTAGGGAGGAGCACAGGCGACCTGGTGGAGAAAAAGGAGAGTCTAAAGGGAGAGAGAGCAGTCAAGCCAGTATTCTTGCTCCCTAGTGAAAAATGGGTCCTGAAGATTGGGTTCTTAAAGGTACAAAATTGGTAACAAATACATAAAAGCAAGAATTAAAAATCTAGAGTAGAGTTTGGAATTTCAAAAATACAATGTAAAAAAACAAAAAGAAGAAGAAGAAGAAAAATAAAGAGAGAAAACAGACAAACGAAAACAAACAATGTCACAAAAATTATAAAGAAAATACAGGTACAAAATTGATATTATTCAGATATACAATGTTATATAGAAGAAGAAGAGAAAGAAACAGAGAAGAAGAAAAAAAGAAGTCACAGAAATTATATAAAAATAAACTATAGGTACAAAATTGATAACAAATACCAAAAAGCAAAAATTAAAAATCTAGAGTAGAGTTTAGAATTTCAAAAATACAATGTTAAAGAAAAGAAAAGAAAAAAAAAAGAATAAAAAAAAAAACAAGGTCAAAAGATTATAAAATATATATATATGAAGTTTGCTGAAGAAGAAAAAAATAGGGTCTTTTTTTTTTTTTTTTTTTGCAAAGTAATAGGTTATAAAAGTGAAAATTAAAGGAACAATAGAGGACTTAAAAAAAATTTTTTTTAATTAAAAAAAAAAAGAAAGAATGATCGTAAAAATAATAAAAATATATCTAGGACTTTCTTGGTGGTGTTGTGTGTTCAGTTCATTTTTGGCTAGTTCCTTGGTCAGACTTATATTTCTCAAGATCTATAGGCCCCTTCCTATGTAGTCCGTAGTAACCACAGGGTTTTGGTCTATTGCCTGTAGCTTCCAAGGCGTTTCCCTCTGTTATATCTTCTTCTGTTTGCTAGTCTCTTCAGTATCTGGTTTCCGCCCTGACACAAAGGGGACGGTGGAGGACACTTTTTTTTTTTTTTTTTAGGCTTACTTGTTCAGTCGGGCTGTGGGGAGGGAGGGAGGAATGCTGCAAACAAATAACACTGGCGTGGGCTCGCAGTGCCTCAGCCACCCTGGGTCTGCCCCCACTCACGGCGCGTGTAGCCTCCCTGTCCACACTGCTCGGACTCCAGGTTGTTCCGCCGGGAACAATCCGAGGCTGGCCCTGGGCTGCATGCACCTCCCAGGTCCAAGCCGCTCAGGTTCAGGCACTCGGGTAGTCCTCAGAGGCGCAGACTCAGTTGGGCCTGCGTTTTGTGCTCTTCCCAGGTCCGAGCAGCTCAGGTGATGAGGTGTTTGGCGAGCGCCAATGCTGCGACTTACCGCCTCCCCGCCCCTCGGTTTTCTGGTTGTAACACCGGCGCACCTTCTCAGGCAGATGTTGACCATCCAGACCCCCAAGAAGTTTTAGTTAGCAAAGAAGCCCGCTTACAGTTTTATAGATAATGTCTCTCTGGGGCTGCGATTGCCCCCTTCCAGCTCTGGCTGCCTGTCACCGGAGGGGGAAGGTTTGCAGCCGGCTATCTCTGTTCAGTCCTTTGTTCCATGCGCGGGCCTGGCGGTTTTAGGTTAGGACTGGCTTTTCGCGTGGTAGATATCCCACAGTCTGGTTTGCTAGCCCAAATTATTTCGCTCAGATAGCGCTCAGGGTATTCAGGTCAGATTCTTACTCTCAGCGATGCAGCCCGCGCCGCGCCTCCCTGCCCAGCCCCCGCTTGCTAATGGCGGATGCAGGCGTCTGTGCTGCTTCTCCGCTGGGGGAGTTACCGTAGGGCTCGCAATCTGCGAGTTTTAATTGTTTATTTATTTTTCTCCCTGTTATGTTGCCCTCTGTGCTTCCAAAGCTCGGCTCAGATTCGGCAGTGAGAAGGTTTCCTGGTGTTTGGAAACTTCTCTCTTTTTAAGATTCCCTTCCCGGGACGGAGCTCCGTCCCTCCCTCTTTTGTCTCTTTTTTTTGTCTTTAATATTTTTTCCCTACCTCCTTTCGAAGAGTTGGGTTGCTTTTCTGGGTGCCTGATGTCCTCTGCCGGCATTCAGAAGTTGTTTTGTGGAATTTACTTGACGTTTAAATGCTCTTTTGATGAATTTGTGGGGGAGAAAGTGTTCTCCCCGTCCTACTCCTCCGCCATCTTGGCTCCTCCTCCCTCTATTGTAATATTCTTATGTTCTGTACCACTCTCTGAGCAATTTCAGATGTCTTTAAGATTTCACCAATGATATTATGAAAAAAATAGTTAGCAAAACTAAAAAGATTAATCTGCCTCACCTCTGTACCACAACTGAATGTGGCATTTTGATATCTAATCTATAAAATCCACCTCAGGAAGATTGTTTTGATATTACAAGTATCAACATAGAATTACCCTACGGTAGTATTCATATACCTCACACCTTTCAATGGGCAGCACTAAATTGCTTGGTTGTAGCGTATTAAGTTGGGCCTTCACCAGTGGCTAAGCCAAAAAGAATCCACCAGCACTGCATGAGAAACAGTGCCTGGGTCAGGAAGATTCCCTGGAGGAAGGCATAGCAACCCACTCCAGTATTCTTCCCTAAAAAACCCCATGGACAGAGGAGCCTGGTGGGCTACAGTTCATAGGGGCACAGAGTCAGACATGACTGAGCACACAAGCATAGAAGATAAACTGAGACAGTAAAAAAAAAAATTAAGACTCCAACAGCTTCATATTTTAAAGAAAAGCTTTGCCAATTGTTTCCAATATGTATAATTCATGTTTACTTTATGAACATCTAAATAGCTGACACAGAGAGTCATTTCCTAGGCAGGTTGATAAGAAGTCCACCCCACTCCAGTACTCTTGCCTGGAAAATCCCATGTACGGAGGAGCCTGGAAGGCTACAGTCCATGGGGTTGCGAAGAGTTGGACACAACTGAGCGGCTTCACTTTCACTTTTCACTTTCATGCATTGGAGAAGGAAATGGCAACCCACTCCAGTGTTCTTACCTGGAGAATGCCAGGGACAGGGAGCCTGGTGGGCAGCTGTCTATGGGGTCGCACAGAGTCGGACACGACTGAAGCGACTTAGCAGCAGTAGCAAGGGTCCCCAAGGAGAGAGGGGTCTGGAATTCTCAAGGAGGAAGAAAGGACAAACTTTTTTTCCCTTCTCTACATTGCTTGGGATTATATAACAATAATGTACCCTGACTGAGGACAGTCTCTGGATTAAACCTTCTGGCTAATTCTGTTATCTTAAAATGTAAATTATGGGAGTAGGTCTGGTGAGGTCTTTACAACCTCCAGACATTCTTTGGATTCATTGGAGAGTATATAACTTCATTGCTAGCAAGGGGGTACTCTTTCTGCCCCCTTCTGATGCCTATGTCAGAAGCTTTCTCTATCTCCTTTATACTTTAATAAAACTTTACTACACAAAAGCTCTGAGCGATCAAGCCTCTGGCCCTGGATTGAATTCTTCTCCTCCCGGGGCCAAGAATCCCGGTGTCTTCTCATGATTCAACAACAACATTTCAACACTGAAAGTATCTTAATAGACACTTACTTAACTTTCTCATTATTATAAGAAGAAAAAGCAAATTATATGTTTTCTCATTACAAACATAGCTACCATTTTCATATTGAAGTCTGTTCCCTCTTCTGGTTGTTCCCTGAGTTAGGTTACTTAATATGTATGGGTTCCAAAGAAACTTTTCTGCTTTCTCTTGGAACATTGGCCCCTGTGCTACCTTTGGGATGTTTCGTTATTTTGTTTTCCATTCCTGAGTCAAGAAGTGATGTTTATTCTTTCAGGTCTGAGTTTGATTCTGACCGTGTAAGCACTCTAATCCAATATCAAGGCGTAAAATCTTCCAGCAGTTACTTTGAAAACAAAACCTGCTTTTTCATTAAAATCCATTATCATCACAGCTAAACAAAAATGATTCAGGCTGACTCTGATATGCTTACCTCAAAACTTGATTGTTTCAGTTAATATGTTGTCTAAAACTTAAATGTATGAACAATACAGTTTTCAGGAAAATATTTGTGAAATGTATATGCTGCTTATGTAGTTTATATAAACAACCAAGAAGAATAAGGTAATTTTGTTCCAAATGTCAAAGGACTGTCCAAAAGGTTCTTATCTCTAAATATTGCTGTTGTCTTACTTACCCATTTACTAAAATTTATGGGTATGAACAATAGAATTTTCTGGAGAACTTCATGATTCTGCAAAAGCTGAATGAAAGTTAGGCAACAAATAGTACACAGGGAGTTTGCTCCAAAAATAAAACACTATACCAGTTACAATATTACTGAATAAGATTAAGTTAAGAAAGAAAAGATAAAAGAGGCATAAGAACTTGGGTCTGCCCTCTTTTCACCAAATATGAAGATTAAGTATTAGGAAGTAGAATATTTTGAGCAAGTTAATAGGTGGAAATGTATGATAGTGTATGAAAGATATGATATAATTCTAAGGATTTTTCCTCACTCCATATAAACATAACCACAAAAGTTAGATACAATGATTACTCCCATTTTCTGGATGATGCAACTGAGGTGGTAGTTATTCAAGGACTTTTAGCTGGTGAGCATCAAGGCCAGGATTTGACCTAGTCCTTTTGTCCTCAGAGTCTCATTCTAGATAGGGCTTGTGTGCATGATTGCTAAGTTGCTTCAGTCAGTCCGACTCTTTGTGACCCTATGGACTCTAGCCTGCCAGGCTCCTCTGTCCATGGGATTCTCCAGGCAAGAATACTGGAGTGGGTTGCCACGCCCTCCTCCAGGGGATGTTCCTGACCCAGGGATTGAACCCGTGTCTCTTATGTCTCCTGCATTGGCAGACAGGTTCTTTACCACTAGCACCACCCACGAAGCCCAGATAGAGTTTATACAACTCAATAATGTACAAAGAAAGGAAAAGGTGAAAAAAAGTTTTCTTTTATTTAAATTTGGATGCTAATAAGTTTATTTTCATAAAACAAGTGAGACAAAAATTAAGTAACTTCAAAGTCTTAAATATTACCAATTAGACTACAAAAACTTAACAACAACCCCTGGGCAATGACTCAGCAAATTGAATATGCCGGGGAGCCATCTGCTTAGCAACTGGAATAACTTTCACTGTTAAGGGATCTTTGTGGTTCAAGGCAGATACAACCAGGTGGGGACAGCAACAAGGTGAGCGTTATCTTTAAGTAAAATGGAAAACTTCTTAAAAGAGATGTCTGGGTGGTTATTGGCAGGAGTCTTGCAGAACAAGAGCCTTCTCTGAAAGTATCATGTAATATTAACCTTCCTCAGCTGCCAGGGCTCTCCACTGTCCCCCGTAATTTTATGGATATTCTTGAGCCTTCTCTTTTCATGTTAATTCATGTCCAGAATCTATCAGATCAGATCAGATCAGATCAGTCGCTCAGTCGTGTCCAACTCTTTGGTCCAGAATCTATACCAGTCTTTATAATGAAATGATGTTCTCTGGTTACTACAATAAATAAACTTCCTTGGCTAGAGCAGAAAATAAGAATTTCATGTTAAATAATAGAATACAGAATTCCATGCTAAAGTAAACAGAATAAAATTCTGTCCATTGGAAAAGAATTCCATATGGAAAAAATATGAATCGTAAGCTTAGTTACTCAGTCGGGCCCACGTCTTTGTGAACCTTTGGACTATAGTCCACCAGTCTCCTCCGTCCATGGGATTTTTCAGGCAAGAATACTGAAGTGGGTTGCCTTTTCCTCCTCCAGGAGATCTTCCCAAACCAGGGATTGAACCCAAGTCTCCTGTGTCTCCTAGATTGCAGGCAGATTCTTTACTCACTGAGCCATCAAGGAAGCCCTTAAACATGCATTAGCCTGAGTTATATTCTTCAAATCTTAATCATTTTATCACACACTGCTTGCTTAACTATGCTGAAAATACTCTTTGTATCTCAACCTTGTGTTAAGACTTACAAAAATATAAAGAAATAAAACAAAAATGCCATGGCAGCACGAGTCATTTCTTCCAATTTTAAAAAAGTCTTTTATCTGAAAAAGACTGAACCACAAACTCAATTTCTTAAGATGAGAAACACCTTCATTTGAAATAATGAAACGAGGTGACAGTGATGAAAAAGATATGACAAAGAATATTCAAAGTGGAAACAATGCTTTGGGTTTTTGGTTTTTTGGACTTTTTTTTTTTTCTTAGTTTGAATGTTTAATAACTGTCTAGATACTCACTAGAAGTAATCCATCTGAGAGCCTGATTCTTCTATGATTTCAGCATAGAATACAAAGTCTGAAGCACAAAAGTTGCTTAGTAAATATTTACTAAACTAAATGAATGACAAATGTTTTTCCCTCAAATATAGGGCATCACTCATATTCACTAGCAAACCATGTAAGTTTTACCCAAGTGGAAAGTGAGATCATAATATCATAGAATTTTAGAAATGCATGGGAGCACATGAGGTTTCTTTCTTGGTGCCCGAGAAAATTTTAGGTTGTAAGGGAGAAAAGTACACATTGAGAGTATCTGAATCCTATTCTCAAGTTCCCCTCTCCCCTAGTCATGTGCATTTTTCTGATATTTGACAATTCAAAGTTTCCTTTCCCTTCATATTGGAATAACCATCCAGTCTGTTTACCAGATGCTTCTTATACCAACTCGTGTCAGATCTCAGCACAGAAGTATCATCAGTTGGATAGGGCTCCTTTCTGTTCTTCCTTTGCACATAAATTAAAAATTCATTGCGTCTGAATTGTAAGAAAATTATAGTTCAATTGTAAAGAATAATGACAACTTCAGAAAAAATGTTTAAATCAGAAATTAAGTAGAAACTAATATTGTAGAGCTTTAAAAATAGAGAATTATAAATCAAAGATATTTTTGTTATCTTTAAATGTAATGGTTTAATTGGAGGATGTTAAGAGGATGGTCAAGGACCCACAGCAAATATATCAACCCTTCTGACTGTTACTGTATCAATAGTTTCATTCCTATAGGATTTGCATAGCTTTAAATGCAACCATACTTGAGACAGGTCATATCTGCAATCACCTTATCATTTAAAACCTTATCAGAATTACTAATCACTTGACAAGTCTGAGAATCAAAGCAGCTACCCCAGATGTAAAGGAAATACAGTATCAAAAATAGTTTAAGGACTCAAAGATAAAATCTATATATATAAACTGGATTTGAAAAAAAAAATTTTTTAGTAAATAAATAAACTGGATTTGAGCTCCTTCTCTTCCATGAAGGTTTTGTACAATTTTATGGAACTTCTATGTATTGCAGTTACATGATTGCTGTATACTTCCTTTTAGCGTGTGTCTCCCACGTGGTCAGGAAAAACTTCTGTTTCCTCAGTTCCCATTCAGAGCTTTGCATGAAGCTTATTTTATGTTTGTATATTAAATTTTGCCTTGAGCCATCTTTACATTTGCTAACTACACTCTTTGGCCATATTAGAATAAATAAGAAGCAAGCAATAGTCCATAGATGGTGGCTAATTAGTTGCAGAAGTACTAATATTCTAAAATAAGCTGTAATGTAGAGCAGCATCCATTTTGTTGGTTTTCTGTCTCTAGATACAATTAAAAAGAAAAAAAGACAATTAAATCTGGTATTTTTCTCAGGCTGCATTGTTGACCTATGAAGCTCCATTCTTCCACAGCAAGCTTTGCAAACCACTAGTTTCTATTTTTATTTAATATGGCCAAATCTGATTTAACAGAACTTAGAGCCATTCCAGCACATCAGGCACAAAACGTCCCTTTGATCTTTTTGCCACTTTTAAGAAACATCTGCATCTTCGTAAAGACCTTGTAGGAAGAGCCAAAAGTTGGAGAACAGATAGTCTCATGCAAGAAGATAGAATTGTTTGAGAAACCAACTCTTCTTGTTAGAGTCCCAGAGACCTGAACAGAAGGCTGGCAGGAACTAGGGCTATAAACACCGAGTTGTTTCCAAGAACTGGAACTGAGAAGTGACCAATTCCATCATTCCATTTTATAAGACAGCCTGATATCATTCTCAAAGGACAGAATGGTAAGATTGGTTTTAAGATTATCCAAACATTTGCTTCCCAATAAGGAAATGACAACCAAAAAAAGTTCCTATTTGGACTTTGCCCTTTTCTAGCTTTTTAAAATAATTTTTCAACCTTTCTTTGTCAAAAGCTCTCTGTTGTGTTTTATTCCATCTGGGTTTCATTTCCAAGAGAAAAGACTAGCCTGCGTAAATACCCATATACCTCGGTGTGTGGGGGTACACACGGTCAACTGCGGCATCTGTCTCCCCTACAAGGTTCTAACCCCACTAAGTGCTTAGAAAACCTTTGCATATTCCCTAGCTCCCTTCACGTGTTTGAACTGAACTGAACTTTTTTGCTTTCCAGATAAACGCTGGAGTGTGCCATGTAAAATACTGTTCAAACATTTCTTTTGAGCAGAGTGTTGCAAATGACAAGCTGAACAATCCGAGACTAGCTTAGATGTTCTGGTTAAGAGAGAGCTCTGAGGGAAGCTCCAAGACCTGGGAAGAGTTAGCCTCTATCTCCCATCCTGCCGCTGGTCTGTTTCCTTTCCCACGCAGGTGGAAACAGAGCACTGAATGAAAGAAAAAGCAAAGTGGCAGATGATAGACAAGCAGAAGTTTTCCATCATAACCTCATCCAGGTTTCTAGCACATGTTGTAGATTGAGTGTTCCATGAAGCCCAAGAGGCATGAACTGAACAGGACCTTGGGCCAAAACTCCTCATGGTTTATTGAAAACATTTCCAGGTCTTGGAAATGTATCCTAAGAGGAATTCCTATCATTTCTGGAAAAGCCAGGCAAACTAATAAGTTCTGAGAACCCAGTGACCTTCCCTCTCCCCTTTTAGCAAGAAAGACAAAGCAGTCAGTCCAGACGGTACATATTTGAGAATAAGTTGCTTTCAGAATTTAAATGAGAAGATACAAAGTCTTATAAAATATCCTAGAGTAGTCTGGATTTTCATTTATATAGATATACATATATATATATTTACATAGTTAATGCAGCACAGACTGAGAAGCAAAAGAAAGAAAAAAAAAAGTGCACATAGTTTTATACTCCCCTCTCAAGGAAGGCTACTAAATAGTCACTGAGATGTCTCCAGATTCTAAATTACACTATTATTTCATTTTATGTTTATCAAATTTATTGAACTATATTTTAGGAATGATCAACTGCATACTTTTAAAGTATACCATGAAATGAGTTTTGACAGATACACACACCCATGAAACCACCAACACACTCGAAAAACAGAATATTTCCATGAACTTCAAACAATTTCTAGTGACCCTTTGTAGTCAATCTCTTTCTCTACCTTCAACCCAGCCAAGCCCTGATTTGTTTTCTGTCAATTTGTACTTATGGAAATGTAATTATGTAGTATGTACTCTGATGTCTGGCTTTATTCACTCAGTATAATGATTTTTGAGATTTATCCATGTGATTGCATGCACTAGTAAATTCTTATTGTTTTATTCTTCTAATCACATACTTGCTGATGGAGAATTAGGTTCTTTTTAGTTTGGTGCTATTTTGAATAAAACTGCTATGGACGTGCACATGCAAGTCTCTGTGTGTTTCTTCTGTGTAAGTACATAAGAGTGAAATAGATGGGTGATATGCTAGTTGTATATTTAAAATTTTAAGAAAATGAAAAACAGTTTTCCAAGGTGGCTATCCAATTCTATATTTTCCTTATGAATAATTCTCTATTCCACATTCTCATCAACACTTAGTATGATTAGTCTTTTTAATTTCATCCATTCTAATGTGTGTGTAGCTCTCATTTCTGTCTGTATTTTTCTGATGACTAAGTTAAGCATCTTCTCATGTGCTTATGACCATTACTTTATCTTCTTTTGTGAGGTGTCAGTGAGGTCATTTTTATCATGTTTATAAAGTTGTTTCTGTTTTTATTGTTGAATTATAAAAGTCATTTATGAATTTTGGTTATGAGTCTTTTGGCAGATACACATACTGCAAATATTTTCCCCAATCTTTGCCATGTTTTATGTTTTCTTAACAATGTATTTTGAACAGAAAAACAAGATTTAATAGTAAAGCCAAATTAAATGTATTATTTCTTGTTTATGCTTTTTGCACCCCCAAATTGCAAGGATTTTTTTCCTTTTTTTTTCTTATAATAGATAGAAAAGTTTTCCAAGTATTATTGAGAATTCCCAAAGACCTTTCACAGAACTTCCCTCAATTTTAGCATCTTGTATATTCATATTACAGTTATCAAGACTAAGATGTTAAGACTGGTAAAATACTATTGACTAAACTGGAGCCTTATTTATATTTCATCACTCTTTATACTAATGTCAATTTTCTTTTTTTAATTGAAGAAGAGTTAGTTTATAATAGTATATTAGTATTACTTATACAATATAGTGATTCTTTTCTTTTTTTTTAATTCAAACTAGGGATTGAACTCATGGCCCCTGCACTGGAAGCACAGAGTCTTAATCATTAGAGGCCAGGGAAATCCCTCAAAAACTTGATATACTCCACTTAAAGTGGTTATAAAATATTAGCTATGTTCCCTGTGCTGTGTAATACATCTTGTAGCTTATTTGTTTTACACATGTTAATAGTGGATCCTCTCTTCCAATTCCCTACCCCTATCTTGCCCCTCCCCCCTTCACTTTCCAAGAGTCACTAAGTAATATTGTGTGTGGTAAGTCTGTGTACATATGTATGTAAATGTGTTTCCTCTAGAGTTTATAGGTGTTACCTGACTAAAGGTCAATCTATTATGGCTTTTACTACCACATTAAAGGCAGAAATACACCCAAATTCTATCATTTAATATAGCAATAAACATGTGTGTTCTTTTGCCTAACTATACTGTTTCAAATGCTACTTATTACTTGCCTTTATTCATTTTCCTATAATGTTAATATTTAATTTAAACCATGTGTTGTTTTATTTATTGATATGTAGAGTGTTCACAACCAAGAGATTCACAATGGTGTGATCACTCACCTAGAGCCAGACATCCTGGAATATGAAGTCAAGTGGGCCTTAGAAAGCATCACTATGAACAAAGCTAGTGGAGGTGATGGAATTCCAGTTGAGCTATTTCAAATCCTGAAAGATGATGCTGTGAAAGTGCTGCACTCAATATGCCAGCAAAATTGGAAAACTCAGCAGTGGCCACAGGACTGGAAAAGGTCAGTTTTCATTCCAATCCCAAAGAAAGGCATTGCCAAAGAATGCTCAAACTACCGCACAATTGCACTCATCTCACACACTAGTAAAGTAATGCTCAAAATTCTCCAAGCCAGGCTTCAGCAATACGTGAACCGTGAACTTCCAGATGTTCAAGCTGGTTTTAGAAAAGGCAGAGGAACCAGAGATCAAATTTCCAACATCTTCTGAATCATAGAAAAAGCAATAGAGTTCAAGAAAAACCTATTTCTGCTTTATTGACTATGCCAAAGCCTTTGACTGTGTGGATCACAATAAACTGTGGAAAATTCTGAAAGAGATGGGAATACCAGACCATCTGATCCGCCTCTTGAAAAATTTGTATGCAGGTCAGGAAGCAACAGTTAGAACTGGACATGAAACAGCAGACTGGTTTCAAATAAGAAAAGGAGTACATCAAGTCTGTATATTGTCACCTTGCTTATTTAACTTCTATGCAGAGTACATCATGAGAAACGCTGAGCTGGAAGAAGCACAAGCTGGAATCAAGATTGCTGGGAGAAATATCAATAACCTCATATATGCAAATGCCACCACCCTTATGGCAGAAAGTGAAGAGGAACTAAAAAGCCTCTTGATGAAAGTGAAAGAGGAGAGTGAAAAAGTTGGCTTAAAGCTCAACATTCAGAAAACGAAGATCATGGCATCTGGTCCCATCACTTCATGGGAAATAAATGGGGCAACAGTGGAAACAATGTCAGACTTTATGTTTTCGGAGTTCCAAAATCACTGCAGATGGTAATTGCTGTCATGAAATTAAAAGACGCTTAGTCCTTGGAAGAAAAGTTATGACCAACCTAGATAGCATATTCACAAGCAGAGATATTACTTTGCCAACTAAGGTCCGTCTAGTCAAGGCTGTTTTTCCAGTGGTCTTGTATGGATGTGAGAGTTGGACTGTGAAGAAAGCTGAGTGCCGAAGAATTGATGCTTTTGAACTGTGGTGTTGGAGAAGACTCTTGAGAGTCCCTTGGACTGCAAGGAGATCCAACCAGTCCATTCTGAAGGAGATCAGCCCTGGGTGTTCTTTGGAAGGAATGATGCTAAAGCTGAAACTCCAGTACTTTGGCCACCTCATGCAAAGAGTTGACTCATTGGAAAAGACCCTGATGCTGGGAGGGATTGGGGGCAGGAGGAGAAGGGGACGACAGAGGATGAGATGGCTGGATGGCATCACCGACTTGATGGAAATGAGTTTGGGTGAACTCCGGGAGTTGGTGATGGACAGGGAGGCCTGGCCTGCTGCAGTTCATGGGATTGCGAAGAGTTGGACATGACTGAGTGACTGAACTGAACTGAGAGTGTGCACTCTACATATGGCCCTCATGGCTCAGTGGTAAAGAATCACCCTGCAATGCAGGGGACTTGCAGGAGATGCGGGTTCAATCCCTGGGTCAGGAAGATCCCCTGGAGAAGGGCATGACAACCCACTCCAATACTCTTGCCTGGGAAATCCCACAGACAGAGAAGCCTGTTAAGCTGTAGTCCATAGGGTCCCAAAGAGTTGGACGTGGCAGAGCAACTAAACAACACAGTATACTTACAGCTTAGCAAGAATTTTCACTTATACCATTTTTGCTGTTTTCAAATAACCCATGAAAAAGAGTAGATGTTTTTAATGTTAGAGAAAATAAAATTGGGATTTCAAAGAAAAGAAGACAACAAAAGATCACAGTTGATAAGGATTCATGTGTGTGTGGAGAGAGAGAAAAATTGTCCATCTTTAAAGCAGAAACAATCTAAAAAAATCTTAAAGATAACTGTATCCAAGGATTTTCTATGAAAGACTGAATAGATGTTTGGTGACTTTCAAAGTATGCAAAACTAGTTAATGATGGAGCCAGAATTTCTTTTTGGGCTCAAGGATCAAACTAGTAGGAAAGTTGGCATAAAAAAGCCAAGGTTTGTTCTGTAGAAGGAAGGGTTTTAGCAAAAGTTTCACACTAAAATGACAAGCTAAAGAATTGTACATTCTCTATTAATTTACAGGCATTTAGGCAGAGACTGAACTTGTCAGGGAAGCTGTAGAATATATTGAAGTATTTATGGGTAACTGAACTAGACAACCATTAATGTTCCTTCCAGACCAGAGCATTCCTAACTTGACAATTCAGTGGCCATTATCACTGCATCCGAAAGGGCCATTCTTTCAGTCTGACTTTATCACCTTGACACATTAAGGTGTATGTCTTGAAGAAATAATTTTTAAATTGTGAGGTTAATGTACTTAGTACGTGGTGCTTGCTGAGTCTATTGAAGCTAAGAAAATATTTTAGAATTCCTGTCCATAGCAGACATAAATTTCACAAGATGAAATCATTTTCATAAAGTTGTCATCTATTCTTCTTTGCAAAAAAAACCCCTAAAGTTATGCTTAATTATAATTACAATCAATTGTTATATTAAACTATCTGAACAATTTTCTCCTTATAAATAAAACACATAGACATACACATGTATATAGAAAGAGAGAAATATGGGTTAAAATTTCTCCTTGGAAAAATAGTTCTTTGAATTTATTAATATAAATGTGATTTGAAATTAAAATTTTCAGCCAAAGAGAAAATGTGAAAACTGTAACTTTGTTGTAATAGTCTATAATTCAGCTTAATGGATTCTTGAGCCACCATCCCCTTTTCCAGTAGGACAGATGTTCTCAAAAGTGTGGTTAAGAGATCCCTAGAAATTTCCAAGACCATTTCAAGGGTTCTGCCAAGTCAAATAACTTCCATGATAAAAAGGAGACTTTGTTGCCTTTTTACTTTCACTCATGTGTAAGTGTACAGTACATTTCCCCCAAAACTATGTTATGCAGGATATGTTCTTTTAATGCAAATGGATACATGCTTGTGTGAAATATTCCTATGTTTTCTGAAACCTAGTAATAGCATATAAATATATGTATTTTCATACATGCACTTAATTTTTCATTAGTACTTACACTATTTTATTACTATCACTCATTCACCAATTATACTTTTATTCTTCGTTAGCTCATTAGCATCCAATGAATCTTACTTTGAAATTCTAAAATTCTCCTTATACCTATATGGAAACAAAAAAAGAAGAAGAAATTCTCTGATTTTGATAACTTTAACTTTTTTAAAAAATGTTTTAACTTTTTATTTATTATCTAAAGACAAATAGCTCCTATTTTACAGTGTAATAGTTTATTTTGAAATAGAGGAAATATATATTATAGTTGGGGCTTCCCTGTGGCTCAGCAGTAAAGAATCCACCTCCAATACAAGAGAAGTGGGTTGGATCCCTGGGTTGGGAAGATCTCCTTGAGAAGATCTCTAGTATTCTTGCCTGGGAAATCCCATGGACAGAGGAGTCTGGTGGGCTGCAGTCCATGGAGTCACAAAATATTAGGACAAGACTAAGTGACTAAACAACAACAAAATGTTATATTTGAGGAACAGTTATTGGATTAAAAAAGAAGACTCATTTTCTCAACCATCTACACCTAAAAATGCTGAGAAAAATAAAACTCATAGTAAATAGTTATTTGACTAATGGAAGGGAAGAATTTTCTCTAAAGGAAAATTACTCAACATTTTTAATATTCAGTGCCACTGTGCTTGGTTTCAAAAATTCACATAAAACAAGCTCTTTCCAGTTGCTTATTTAGCACCGTTAACAGATAAATATAAGCAAATAAGTGAGTCCATCCATATTCATCCACTTGTAAGGGAAAAGGACAGTTCTGCAGATGAGATATTATCTCGCCTCCATGTTTGCAAGGAAAATTTTAATTTGACAATATCTTCTAACACCAAAATTAGCACTGGTGTCAGTGACTGCTTATTCTTCATCAGTAAGCATTGAGCAATGTCAGTGGTCCAAAACTCTATTAAACCTCACTTTTGTGTGCTCTTCTGTAGCCAGTGGAACATGATGACATTCCCTGTAAGATGTTTCAGGGACTTCTGCAAGTCTAGTTTAAACTATCTGTAAGAAATAGTTTTTGTCACTTTTAGGGCAAAAGTGGAAGTACTATGTTGACTTTTGCAGTAATAGTACAAAAGCAACAATGAGTAAAACTGCTAGTATCAAAGTAGTGGTACCCAACTGTAGTACTGGCCATTGTGTTCTTCACTGATGGGCTCTTCCGAGTAAAATAAAATAATAATAATAATGTCAGTATTAATTAGGAATGTATAGTTTCTTGGCTCTCCCTGAGCACCTAGGATAATGAAATCTGAGGCTTGCTTTCTCCCTTGGAATACTTAGTGGAGGTTTGAGGGGTTTCTCTCTGGAGTTTTTGGTTTAATACGGTAAGTCTTTTTTAAATACATATTTATTTATTTGGCTGCACCTGGTCTTGGTTGCGGCACATGGAATCCTTAGGTGCAGCACATGGGATCTTTTGGGCTTTCCTGGTGGCTCAGTGGTAAAGAATCCACCTGCCAATGCAGGGGACACAGGAGACCTGAGTTTGACCCCTGGGTAGGAAAAGTCTCCTGGAGAAGAAAAAGGCAATCCACTCCAGTATTCTTGCCTGGGAAATCTCATGGACAGAAGAGTCTGGTGGGCTACAGTCCATGGGGTCGCAAAGAGTCAGACGTGACTTGGCGATCCACAACAACAAAAATGAGTCGTGGCGTGAGGGATCTATTTCCCTAACCAGGGATCAAACCTGGGCCCCCTGTATTGGAGCTCAGTGTCTTAGTCATTAAACCACCAGAGAAGTCCTGGAAGTGGTTTTAATTTGGGAAGGAGAAGGATTTAGGGATGTGAGAGCATGCTGCTGTCTTCCCACAATTCCTCTTCATAGTTAATTGGTAAAAATATTAATGGACTAAATCCATTAATCTTTTTCTGGATGGCAAACTTATTAAAAATTTTTCTCACCAAAATTCCATATTCTTCACAAGTATTGTTCTAGGTGTGCAGACTTAATTTCTGCTTGTATTTGTTTGCTGTTTTATTGATTTTTAAATTTATTTCCTTTCAAAAATATTTTATTTATTGTTGTCTCTCTCCCACTATTTGGTCCATAAGAATGGACTTGATGTTTATGTTCTATTTGTTACCCCACTGCCACCTGGGAAGCCCGCCTTCTTAAATATGGCTCTATCTAATGGGTTAAACTCACGTAAATCCATATTTATAGGATACATGAATAACCCAGAGACATTAACAATTGAAAATGATGAATCTGTTTGCAGGGCAGCAGGGCAGACACAGTGGGGGAAGGAGTGGGTGGGATGACTTGAGAGCCTACCATGCAAACGTATCACCATATGTAAAATAGATAACTCATGAGAATTTGCTGGATAAAACAGGGAGCTCAACCCAGTGTTCTGTGACAACCTAGAGGTGGAATGAGATGGGAGATGGGAAGGGGTTTCAGGAGTGAAGGAACATATGTATACTTGTGGTTTTAATCAAATTTTTAAGGAAAAAAATGAAAATGTCAGTATAGTTGTTATTCACTGACATTTTCTTGTGTCCAATACCTTGTTCCCTTCTGCTGCTACTGCTAAGTTGCTTCAGTCGTGTCTGACTCTGTGCAACTCCATAGACAGCAGCCCACCAGGCTCCCCCATCCCTGGGATTCTCTAGGCAAGAACACTGGAGTGGGTCGCCATTTCCTTCTCCAATGCATTAAAGTGAAAAGTGAAGTCACTCAGTCGTGTCCGACTCTTAGCGATCCCATGGACTGCAGCCCAGCAGGCTCCTCCATCCATGGGATTTTCCAGGCAAGAGTACTGGAGTGGGGTGCCATTGTTCAGACTTACCCTGATTAGTCCTAAACGACTGTGAGTCAGCTTTCATCTGATTAAAAGTCCTTTTCCTTTTAAAGACTTTGAAAAGTCTCTTCCTAGTTCATGGTTAACTGTACTTGTCTTTACATGCATGTCTTTCTCATTCTAACACATCCACAGGAACATCAGACAATAGTTAATCTGCTCCTTGTTGTGTCTGGCTATCCACCTTACTCACCTTCTGTCTGTGCTCATTATTCCTAGTTCTTAACAGAATCTCCTGATGGGTGTGAAGACTGGTTTAGAATCACTTTGTTGATGAAAATAGTTCCTCTTCTTGTGTCAACAAAATGTTTCTGCCTTGTTTATATACACCCCTTGATCCATAGTTTGGAGACTACAAATATATTATCATACACCTGTGCTTACACATTCATACAAATACTAAATGGTAGGGGCTTCCCTGGTGGCTCAGATAGTAAAGAATCTGCTTGCAATGTGGGAGACCTAGGTTCAATTCCTGGGTTGGGAAGATCCCCTGGAGAAGGGAATAGCTACCATTCCCAGTATTCTGGCCTGGAGAAATCCATGGACTGTAGAGTCCATGGGATCACAAAGAGTTGGACACAACTGAGTGACTTTCCCTTTCACATCTTTCTCTGATCACTCAGCAGGTAAAGAACCCACCTGCGATACAGGAGCCACAGGAGAAGCGGCTTTGATCCTTGGGTCAGGAACATCCCCTGGAGGAGGAAATGCAACCCACTCCAGCATTCCTGCCTGGAAAATCCCATGGAAAGAGGAGCCTGGCTGGCTATAGTCCAAAGTGTTGCAAACAGTCAGACACGACTGAACGATAGAATCAGTCATACTAAATGGTAGGGATGACAATCACCAAGATCAAACTTGAACACTCAGGGCTATTTTTTTTTCTTTTCCCTGTATAGTGAAGCCACTTTAGGTCACACTGGATAGGGATAGTTCCACTGGTGAGACTCTTGAAGAACACAGGTGATTTTGCCCTTCCACATTCACAACACAACACATCATATTGCATAAATATGGCTACACTGCCTGATATATTAATAGTTTCCTATGTAGTTGTTTACTTTTTATTACTCTCATCATCATCACCACCATCATCACTATTTACAGCTATACCTACTTGCTATTTCTTTGCATTATAAACACAGCATGAATTTCATTGTCTCATTAAATGGAATGATCTAAAATATTGAGTGTACCTACATTTACCAAATCCAAAATTATTTTCCAAGCCACCAAATTCGTTTCCATTTTTAAAAAGGGAATTCTGATGTTCAGAGCAGAAAAGTAATTTTTTCTTAATGGCCCACTGTGTGTCAGTGATGGAGCTGGTAATAAAGCCCTAGTTGTCTGAATCTCCAACTCAGTGCTCAGTTGAAATTGTATTCTCCACTCAGTGAAAGCTAAATGAGGAAAGAAAAGTTGCACACTGATTCCACAGGATATGTTATGTCAGACTAATGTCATCCATTTCACTCCTTGCAACCCAAGCATACTTCAAGTACCATTTACTAAATGACCTGTGAAGGTCATTTATGCAACAATATAATGTTTGAAGTTTCTAAGTTACCCATATTTTGAAATATTAACAATATATTTTGTGAGCTTACTCTCCCTCCATAAAATTAATAGATCACTTACCTACTAGTTTTCTAATATGGTTATGAAGACTTATTCAGTCAAACTAATAATAAGTACTGTATTAAATAGTGAAGAAGATGTTTTAAAAAGCTCCCTGGTATTTACCAAATAATACCATTATAATTTAACATATACTATCTCATTGGAGGCTTTCCTAGTGGTTTTGTGGTAAAGAATACACCTGCAATGCAGGCGACTCCAGGAGAGGTGGGTTGGCTCCCTGGGGCAGGAAGATCCCCTGGAGGAGGGCGTGGCAACCCACACCAGTATTCTTGCCTGGAGAATTCCATGAACAGAGGAGCTTGGTGGGCTAAGTCCGTAAAATCTCAAGGAGTCAGACACAACATGCATACATTTCATTGACACATGTTAAAAAACAGTGATATCGGTGTTTATTATTATTATTTTACTATTCATTAAAGGTAAAGCTTTGAGCATTCAAGTAATTAATTAACAGAACCAAGTTTCAAATTCCACTCTGCAGAGCAACATCTCCTGTATTGAAAATAAGGCATTATTCTAAAACCCCTCAATTTCAAACCTAATAATAAATATGAAACTGAATTTAAGAAAGAGAAACTATCATCATCATCAATATCTTCTGTGTGATCCAGAATACTTTGCTAGAGACACAATAAAGCATGTGTAATTTGTAGTTCACATGCTAAACAGGTATGATACTTTTCATCAAAATAAAAAGAAACATTTATTATTTAAGAGAATTACAGCCACTTTGAAAGAGTTTAATAAATGCTTTCTAAAATTTTCACCTTATTTTAATAGACATAATATGAATCATCATTTAAAATAAATGTTAAACAGTGCAGAGAATTACCTCAGTTTTATTACTTTTGTTTGGTTAAATATTCATGAAGACAGTCACTCTCTATAGAAACTATTATAAAAAATATTGAAAATAACACAACTATTGAAATATTTAAAAGTAACTCAAAAAACTTTTATGCTCAGGGATCAGAAATCGTAAGAATAGAGAGGAAACATGTTAAATAAAACTCAAAACCACATACTCATAGTGTTTATGGGCATTCCACACAGGACTTGGTCTTTCATTCTTTATTGTAAAAGATTTTTTATAACAACATAGAAGATGTATAGGTATTATGCATATATATGTATATATGCACATATATCAATATTTATATGAAATGAATAACTAAAATATTAAATGATGAAATTGAGATTCAAGAGTACTCTAACAAATGATGAGTTCAAATAATATAATAGGAGAAGAAGAAAAATAAAGTCCTAATCTGGAAGCAAAAGAAACCAATCATGTAAGGAAGACATGAGATAGACCTGGCTTGAAAACCGTTTAAGTAAAGCGATTCAGATTCATCTGACCATAATTCTATAAAAATCAAAAAAGTGACATGTGGTTACAAATGTTCTATTTGTATGCATTTTCAGACTTTTATTTTAGAATTATTTATAACAAAAAATGAAGACAACATAAATATAGAAATTTAGGGAAATACATTATTATACATCAAGAGAAAATGGGTGTACAACACAGCACAGAAAATTTGTTTTTCATCTTTTAAAAATTTATTTATTTTTTAATTGAAGGATAAGTGCTTCACAGGATTGTCTTGGTTTCTGCCAAACATCAACATGAATCAGCCATAGGTATACATATTTCCCCTCCCTCTTGAATCTCCCTCCTCCTCTAGGTTGTTACAGAGGCCTGGTTCGAGTTCCCTGAGTCAGAGAAAAAGAATTTTTAATCACAATAAAATGTTCTATAAACAGAAGGACACATGTTTGATATTCAGCTATATTTTAGTTAATGTATAAACTTATATAGAAATCATACTAGAAGGAAAAAATGCCAAACATTTAGAAGAGGTTTCCCTACAGTATCTGAGACTGAGTATATTTTCTTTAATTTCATTTTAATTTTTTTTAACTTTCATAATATACTTAAAAATACCATCCCTTTTAGAATCAAAATATTGTTTTAAATAAACTAACCAATGCTTTGAGCTGATTTTGCCTTATTAATATTTAAGAGCACCTATAAATTATTGTGGGGAGATAAACTAGATTTAAAAATCTCTGCAGAAAAAAAAATCTTTATGCAAATAATGTGTTATGAGGTAAGTTAAAAACAACTATCTCCATTATTGTTTCATAGACTGTCTGTGAACACAATGCTTTTTATACCATTTTCTTTTGTCAATTAACCATTTTCAAATCACTCAGGTCTTTTGCCCAAATAATATCTGGACAATAGTTTGCTAATTCTCCAAACTTCTTTTCTATGGAAGTGATCCATAATTGACCAGGCAGTTGGAGAATCTTCAGTGGGTTTGCTGAATGAAAGGTGAAAACAGAAGAGGTGATCCTGCTTCTGGGGTGGGTGAGTAGGTCCAGCTGAGGTGATCAAAAAGAAATTTGAGCAGCCTAGGGTAACACCAAAACCTTGAGTGTCATAATTAGGCACTAAATCCCAAAATAACGAAGGAGGAGGTCCAAAGACCAACCTCATTCCTATCACAGGTTTGCTTTGGGTCAGCTTTGTGAAGTGTTGACTTAACAATACATGTGCTAAGAAGGGGCCAACATGGAAAACAAACCTTGACAATTACCTCCAGTCCTCAGATCCATTAAAAAAAAAATGTGTTTGTTGACTGATAGTACAACAGTTGCAGAGCAGAAAAACATTTCTAAGGAGTCAGTCCTAGAGGAAATCAGTCCTGAATAGTCATTAAAGGACTGAGGCTGAAGCAGAAGCTCCGATACTTTGGCCACCTGATGTCAAGAACCAGCTTATTGGAAAAGACCCTGATGCTGGGAAAGATTGAAGGCAAAAGGAGAAGGGGGTGGCAAAGGATGAGAAGGGGTTGGCAAAGGATGAGTGGTTAGGTAGCTTCACTGACTCAATGGATGTGAATTTGAGTAAACCCTGGGAGACAGTAAAGGACAGGGAAGTCTGGCGTGCTGCAGTCCATGGGTGGCAAAGAATCAGAGGTCACTTAGTCACAGAACAACAACAAAGCATTGGTAAGTGAGTTCCAGGGACAAAGGTGTGTTATATTTTACAGTTGTGGACACATGGATGCTATCAATACATTAGATTAAACGTATTTTTGAATGTATTTTTGAAACAAAGAATAATTTAAGATAATTGGTTCCCATGGATCTTTCCAAGATTCACACAAATTTGAAACTAATATAAAATATGATGGCAGGAACTTTTAACTTCATAGTTTACATGGAAATATTAGGGATGAAACTCAAGTTTTGCATGATCAACATACAACTTAAGGATTTATGTCCAGATATAAAACTTCAAAGCTTTAGAAGGTATGCTTATTAAATAAGGTAGACATTTACAACTGGAGGAAAGAAACCATCATTTAAATAATTACATTTTAAAATGCATAGCTTAGAGGCGGTCCTAAGATTGTGGAGGAATAGGACGGAGAGACCACTTTCTCCCCCACAAATTCATCAAAAGAACATTTGAACGCTGAGTAAATTCCACAAAACAACTTCTGAATGCCAGCAGAGGACATCAGGCACCCAGAAAAGCAGCCCATTGTCTTCGAAAGAAGGTAGGAAAAAACATAAAAGACAAAAAGAGGGACAAAAGAGGTAGGGAGGGAGCTCCATCCTGGGAAGGGAGTCTTAAAAAGAGAGAAGTTTCCAAACACCAGGAAACACTCTCACTGCTGAGTCTGTGGCAAGCCTTGGAACCACAGAGGGCAACATAACCAGGAGGAAAAATAAATACATAATTAAAACCCATAGATTACGTGCCCAATGGTAACTCCCCCAGTGGAGAAGCAGCGCAGATGCCTGCATCTGCCACTAGCAAGCGGGGGCTGGGCAGGGAGGCACATGCTGCACTGCTTAGAGTAAGGACCGGGCCTGAATGCCCCGAGGGCAATCTGAGGGAAATAAGGTTCCTTGGGATAGCAAACCAGACTGTGGGATAGCTACCACGCGAAAAGCCCTAACCTAAGACACTGTCAGGCCCTCTCACAGAACAAAGGACTGAGCAAAGCTAGCCCACTGCAGGCCATCCCCCTCCAGTGACAGGCAGCCAGAGCCTGAAGGGGGCAATCATGGCCCCAAAGAGGCATTATCTACCAAACTGCAAGCAGGCTTCATTGATAACTAAGACTTGGGATTCTGGATGGTCAACATCCGCCTGAGAAGGCACGCTGGTTGTACACCCACCCAGAAAACCGAGCGACAGGGACAGGGGAGGCAATAAGTCACAGCCATGTTTGCCTAACACCTGGTCACCTGAGCTGCTCGGACTTGGGAAGGGCACAAAACGCAGGCCCAACTGAGTCTGTGCCTCTGAGGAGTATCCAAGTACCTGAACCTGAGCAGCTTAGACCTGGGAAGTGCATACAACCCAGGGCCGGCCTCAGACAGTTTCCGGCAGAGCAACCTAGAGCCTAAGCAGTCTAGACAGGGAAAGCACACACACCGTGAGCGGGGGCAAACCCAGTGTGGCTGAGACACTGCGAGCACATGCCAGTGTTATTTGCTTGCAGCATCCCTCCCTCCCACAGCACGACTGAACAAGTGAGCCTAAAGTGTCCACCACTGCCCCCTTGTGTCAGGGCAGAAATTAGACGTTGAAGAGACCAGCAAGCAGAAGCTAAAACAGAGGGAACCTCCTTGAAAGTGACAGGTGCAATAGATTAAAACCCTGTAGTTAGTACCGACTACATAGGAAGGGGCCTATAGATCTTCAGAAATATAAGCCGGACCAAGGAACTATCCGAAAATGAACTGACCTCACACTGCCCACAACACCAGAGCAAGTTCTAGATATATTTTCACTATTTTTACTATCATTCTTTAATTTTTTTTTAATTTTAAGTTCTCTATTACTCCTTTAATTTTTATTTTTATAACCTACTATTACTTTGCAAAAAAAAAAAAGAGAGAGAGAGAGAGACCCTAGTTCTTAAAGCAAATGTGGACTGTAGCCTACCAGGCTCCTCTGTCCATGGGATTTTCCAGGCAATAGTACTGGAGTGGATTGCCATTTCCTTCTTCCCAACCCAGGGATTGAACCTGGGTCTCCTGCATTGTAGACAGATGCTTTACTGTCTGAGCCACAAGAAAAGGCCAAAGCAAACTTCATATATATATATATATATATATATATATATAAAATAATTTTTGTGACTTTTTTAATATTATATTTTTGAAAATCCAACCTCTAATCTAGATTTTTAATCTTTGCTTTTTGGTGTTTGTTATCAATTTTGTACCTTTAAGAACCCAATCTTCAGTACCCATTTTTATTTGGGAGTGAGATTACTGGCTTGACTGCTGTCTCCCCCTTTGGACTCTCCTTTTTCTCCACCAGGTCGCCTCTATCTCCTCCGTCCCCCTTCTATTCTCTACCCAATTCTGTGAATCTCTTTGTGTGTTCCAGACTGTGGAGAACACTTAGGGAACTGATTACTGGCTGGATCTCTCTCTCTCCTTTTGATTCCCCCCTTTATTCTCCTGGTCACCTCTGTCTCTTCCTCCCTCTTCTCTTCTCTGTATAACTCTGTGAACATCTCTGAGTGGTCCAGACTGTGGAGTGCACATAAGGAAGTGATTACTGGCTAGCTTGCTCTCTCCTCTTTTGATTCCATCTCATCTCATTCAGGTCACCGTTATCTCCCTCCTCCCTCTTCTTTGCTGCATGTAACTCTGTGAACCTCTCTGGGTATCCCTCACTGTGGAGAAGCTTTTCATTTTTAACCTAGATGTTTTATCAACAGTGCTATATAGATGGAGAAGTCTTGAGGCTACTGTAAAAGTAAGACTGAAAACCAGAAGCAGGAGGCTTAAATCCTGAGACCACCAGAGAACTCCTGACTCCAGGGAACATTAATCAACAGGAGCTCATCAAACGCCTCCATACCTACACTGAAACCAAGCACCACCCAAGAGCCAACAGGTTCCAGAGCAAGACATACCACACAAATTCTTCAGCAACACAGGAACACAGCCCTGAGCTTCAATATACAGGCTGCCCAAAGTCACTCAAAACCCATTGACATCTCATAACTCATTACTGGATACTTCATTGCACTCCAGAGAGAAGAAATCCAGCTCTACCCACCAGAACATTGACACAAGCTTCCCTAACCAGGAAAGCTTGACAAGCCACCTGTACAAACCCACACACAGCAAGAAAACTCCACAATAAAGAGAACTCCACAAACTGCCAGAATATAGAAAGGCCACCCCAAAGACAGCAATATAAACAAGATGAAGAGACAGGAATACCCAGCAGGTAAAGGAACAGGATAAATGCCCACCAAACCAAACAAAAGAGGAAGAGACAGGGAATCTACCTGATAAAGAATTCTGAATAATGATAATGAAAATGATCCAAAATCTTGAAATCAAAATGGAATCACAGATAAATAGCCTGGAGACAAGGATTGAGAAGATGCAAGAAAGGTTTAACAAGGACCTAGAAGAAATAAAAAAGAGTCAATATATAATGAATAATACAATAAATGAGATCAAAAACACTCTGGAGGGAACAAATAGTAGAATAATAGAGGCAGAAGATAGGATTAGTGAGGTAGAAGATAGAAAGGTGGAAATAAATGAATCAGAGAGGAAAAAAGAAAAATGAATTAAAAGAAATGGGGACAATCTCAGAGACCTCTGGGACAATGTTAAACACCCCAACATTTGAATCATAGGAGTCCCAGAAGAAGAAGACAGAAAGACCATGAGAACATACTTGAGGAGATAATAGTTGAAAACT
This sequence comes from Bos taurus, assembly GCF_002263795.3. Lineage (NCBI taxonomy): Eukaryota > Metazoa > Chordata > Mammalia > Artiodactyla > Bovidae > Bos > Bos taurus. The sequence continues at coordinate 20,668,000 of NC_037336.1, read as the reverse complement.
TCCCTAAAATGGGGAAGGAAATAATCACCCAAGTCCAAGAAACCCAGACAGTCCCAAACAGGATAAACCCAAGGCGAAACACCCCAAGACACATATTAATCAAATTAACAAAGATCAAACACAAAAAACAAATATTAATAGCAGCAAGGGAAAAACAACAAATAACACACAGGGGATTCCGAAAAGGATAACAGCTGATCTTTCAACAGAAACTCCTCAGGGCAGGAGGGAATGGCAGAACATACTTAAAGTGATTAAAGAAAATAACCTATAGCCCAGATTACTGTACCCAGCAAGGATCTCATTCAAATATGAGGGAAAAATCAAAAGCTTTACAGATAAGCAAAAGCTGGGAGAATTCAGCACCACCAAACCAGCTCTCCAACAAATGCTAAAGGATCTTCTCTAGACAGGAAACACAAAAATGGTGTATAAACTCAAACCCAAAACAATAAAATAAATGGCAACAGGATCATACTTATCAATAATTACCTTAAATGTAAATGGATTGAATGCCCCAACCAAAAGACAAAGACTGGGTGAATGGATACAAAAACAAACCCCTATATATGTTGTTTACAAGAGACCCGCCTCAAAACAGGGGACACATACAGACTGAAAGTGAAGGGCTGGAAAAAGATATTTCACGCAAATAGAGACCAAAAGAAAGCAGGAGTAGCAATACTCATATCCGATAAAATAGACTTTAAAACAAAGGCTGTGAAAAGAGACAAAGAAGGACACTACATAATGATCAAAGAATCAATCCAAGAAGATATAACAATTATAAATATATATGCACCCAACATAGGAGCATCGCAATATGTAAAACAAATGCTAACAAGTATGAAAAGGGAAATTAACAATAACACAATAATAGTGGGAGACTTTAATACCCCACTCACACCTATGGAATCTAGCCTTGGTAAATTTAAAAAAATTGAAACCATTCCAAGCATCTTTTCTGACCACAATGCAGTAAGATTAGATCTCAATTAGAGGAGAAAAACTATTTAAAATTCCAACATATGGAGGCTGAACAAAACACTGCTGAATAACCAACAAATCACAGAACAAATCGAAAAAGAAATCAAAATATGCATAGAAACAAATGAAAATGAACACACAACAACCCAAACCTGTGGACAGTGTAAAAGCAGTGCTAAGGGGAAGGTTCATAGCAATACAGGCATACCTCAAGAAACAAGAAAAAAGTCAAATAAATAACCTAACTCTACACCTAAAGCAACTAGAAAAGGAAGAAATGAAGAACCCCAGGGTTAGTAGAAGGAAAGAAATCTTAAAAAAAAAAAAAAAGGCAGAAATAAATGCAAAAGAAACAAAAGAGACTATAGCAAAAATCAACAAAGCCAAAAGCTGGTTCTTTGAGAGGATAAATGAAATTGACAAACCATTAGCCAGACTTATCAAGAAACAAAGGGACAAAAACCAAATCAATAAAATTAGAAATGAAAATGGAGAGATCACAACAGACAACACAGAAATACAAAGGATCATGAGAGACTACTATCAACAATTATATGCCAATAAAATGGACAACGTGGAAGAAATGGACAAATTCTTAGAAAAGGACAACTTTCCAAAACTGAACCAGGAAGAAATAGAAAATCTTAACAGACCCATCACAAGCACGGAAATTGAAACTGTAATCAGAAATCTTCCAGCAAACAAAAGCCCCGGTCCAGATGGCTTCACAGCTAAATTCTACCAAAAATTTAGAGAAGAGCTAATACCTATCCTACTCAAACTCTTCCAGAAAATTGCAGAGGAAGGTCAACTTCCAAACTCATTCTATGAGGCCACCATCACCCTAATACCAAAACCTAACAAAGATGCCACAAAAAAAGAAAACTACAGACCAATATCACTGATGAACATAGATGCAAAAATCCTTAACAAAATTCTAGCAATCAGAATCCAACAACACATTAAAAAGATCATATACCATGACCAAGTGGGCTTTATCCCAGAAATGCAAGGATTCTTCAATATCCACAAATCAATCAGTGTAATACATGACATTAACAAATTGAAAAATAAAAGCCATATGATTATCTCAATAGATGCAGAGAAAGCCTTTGACAAAATTCCACATCCATTTATGATAAAAACTCTCCACAAAGCAGGAATAGAAGGAACATACCTCAACATGATAAAAGCTATATATGACAAACCCACAGCAAACATTATCCTCAATGGTGAAAAATTGAAAGCATTTCCCTGAAAGTCAGGAACAAGACAAGGGTGCCCACTTTCACCACTTCTATTCAACATAGTTTTGGAAGTTTTGGCCACAGCAATCAGAGCAGAAAAAGAAATAAAAGGAATCCAAATTGGAAAAGAAGAAGTAAAACTCCCACTGTTTGCAGATGACATGATCCTCTACCTAGAAAACCCTAAAGACTCCACCAGAAAATTACTAGAGCTAATCAATGAATATAGTAAAGTTGCAGGATATAAAATCAACACACAGAAATCCCTTGCATTCCTATACACTAATAACGAGAAAATAGAAAGAGAAATTAAGGAAACAATTCCATTCACCATTGCAATGAAAAGAATAAAATACTTAGGAATATATCTACCTAAAGAAACTAAAGACCTATATACAGAAAACTATAAAACACTGGTGAAAGAAATCAAAGAGGACACTAATAGATGGAGAAATACACTGTGTTCATGGATCAGAAGAATCAATATAGTAAAAATGAGTATACTACCCAAAGCAATCTATAGATTCAATGCAATCCCTATCAAGCTACCAATAGTATTTTCCACAGAGCTAGAACAAATAATTTCACAATTTGTATGGAAATACAAAAAACCTCGAATAGCCAAAGCAATCATGAGAAAGAAGAATGGAACCAGAGGAATCAACCTGCCTGACTTCAGGCTCTACTACAAAGCCACAGTCATCAAGACAGTATGGTACTGGAACAAAGACAGAAAATATAGAGCAATGGAACAAAATAGGAAGCCCAGAGATAAATCCACACACCTATGGACACCTTATCTTCGACACCGGAGGCAAGAATATACAATGGAAAAAAGACAATCTATTTAACAATTGGTGCTGGGAAAACTGGTCAACCACTTGTAAAAGAATGAAACTAGAACACTTTCTAACAGCATACACAAAAATAAACTCAAAATGGATTAAAGATCTAAATGTAAGACCAGAAACTATAAAACTCCTTGAGGAGAACATAGGCAAAACACTCTCTGACATACATCACAGCAGGATCCTCTATGACGCACCTCCCAGAATATTGGAAATAAAAGCAAAAATAAACAAATGGGATCTAATTAAAATTAAAAGCTTCTGCACAACAAAGGAAACTATAAACAAGGTGAAAAGACAGCCTTCAGAATGGGAGAAAATAATAGCAAATGAAGCAACTGATAAAGAATGAATCTCAAAAATATACAAGCAACACCTGCAGCTCAATTCCAGAAAAATAAATGACCCAATCAAAAAATGGGCCAAAGAACTAAATAGACATTTCTCCAAAGAAGACATACAGATGGCTAACAAATACATGAAAAGATGCTCAACATCACTCGTTATCAGAGAAATGCAAATCAAAACCACAGTGAGGTACCATTTCACGCCAGTCAGAATGGCTGCTATCCAAAAGTCTACAAGCAATAAATGCTGGAGAGGGTGTGGAGAAAAGGGAACCCTCTTACACTGTTGGTGGGAAGGCAAACTAGTATCACACTATGGAGAACAGTGTGGAGATTCCTTAAAAACTGGAAATAGAACTGCCTTATGACCCAGCAATCCCACTGCTAGGCATACACACAGAGGAAACCAGAATTGAAAGAGACACGTGTACCCCAATGTTCATTCACAGCACTGTTTATAATAGCCACGACATGGAAACAACCTAGATGTCCATCAGCAGATGAATGGATAAGAAAGCTGTGGTACATATACACATGGGGTATTACTCAGCTATTAAAAAGAATACATTTGAATCAGTTCTAATGAGGTGGATGAAACTAGAGCCTATTATACAGAGTGAAGTAAGCCAGAAAGAAAAACACCAATACAGTATACTAACTCATATATATGGAATTTAGAAAGATGGTAATGATGACCCAGGATGTGAGACAGCAAAAGAGACACAGATGTCTAGAACAGTCTTTTGGACTCTGTGGGAGAGGGTGAGGGGTGGGATGATTTGGGAGAATGGCATTGAAACATGTATAATATCACATGTGAAAAGAATCGCCAGTCCAGCTTCGATGCATGATATAGGATGCTTGGGGCTGGTGCACTGGGATGACCCAGAAGGATAGTATGGGGAGGGAGGTTCAGGATGGGGAACACGTGTATACCCGTGGCAAATTAATGTTGATGTATGGCAAAACCAATACAATATTGTAAAGTAAATAGCCTCCAATAAAATAAATTTATATTAAAAAATTAAAATAAAATAAAATGCATAGCTTATTTTATCATATGCTAAATATTAGTTTCTAAATTATTGAAGAAATCAACACAGAAGATTGTATTTATCTCTGTATATACCTTAAATAAGGTATATCTTATGTCTAATAGAAATGTCTGTTTTTCATAAAAATCATGAGGCTCAATGCTTTCCTATATACATTCAATCTTTCTTTCAAATCCAAACAAATTTGTCCAAGTTCTTCAAATTTTCAACAGTAAAAATTAATAGATATGCATATGGAAAATCTAAATAGTATGTAATGTAAGCTAACTTATTTCTAGTTTCTTGTATGGGGCATACATCAGTCAAATTTTAATAATTCTTAAAAGACCTGTTCTATTGATTTTATGCCTTTTTCCAAAAATTCTCAACCATGACTTAGGTCTTCATCACCAAACAATAAGTAGAAACTCTAGGGAAGACTCACAGAAATGATGTAAAAATGATAGGAGATTGGGGTAAAGGATCTGAAAGTCCATGACGTTCACAAACTCATGGTCGCATTTTAGCTTTCTCAAATGGAGTGGGGCACAATATCTAGTTGGTATTCCTTAGAATTATAGAAGTAGAAAAAGTATCAAATTCTCCCTGAATAGACTAGTTCCTGATCTTTATCTAAAAAATAAAATAAATAAATAGAATCATCTTTCTGACAGGGCATTTCATCATGTCACTAAGTCATATTTGGGGTTACCAACAACTCAGAAACAAATCCATAGTAGAATAGGGTTTGAGGTTGAAAAAAAATGTGGATTCTGAAGACAAAGTGTCCATATTCACAACCCAGCTCTGCCTGTGCCCCTTGGGGCAAGTTGCTTGAGTACTCTGTAACTTAGTTCTGTTTAAAATGTAAGTAATAATATTGCCTACCTCATAGAGCTATCGAGAGAATCAAAAAAATATTACATGTCTGGACATTGCTTGGTACACAGTACATGCTAAAAATGTGTGTTTGCTCTTATTACTGTCATCTTACCCTTTAATTAAGTTATCTGAAAATAGAAAAACTGAGTAGAGTTAGCAAGACTTTATAACTAATTTATAGCCTTCTCTGTGCATCTATTCTCATCAAAGACATACATAGGTAATATTATAACACAATATAAATGTTAAGCTAAAATTAATTTTACTTTTCTCTTTTAGCACTTTAAAGAAACATTCTGTTCATTTGATGAAAAGAGCATATTTTTCCTGGTGTGGGTAAAAATTAATTTCCTCTTTTCCAAGGAGAAAATTTTACAAAAACTGGTTCCTATCTCTTCAAGGAAAGGAAAGACTTTTCTTTAGATAATGGTGTACAGCCCAGTTATAATGTGTCACTGAAGTTCTACCTGATAGCCCACCAAATGCTTCTGTGTGGGTAGATAAAAGAATAGGGATTTGATATGCATCTTAAAATTGGCACAGGCTGAGAAGTTGGAGAGGGCTTCCCAGATGGCACTAGTGGAAAAGAAGCCCCTTCTAATGCAGGAGACATAACAGACCCAGGTTAGATCCCTGGGTCCAGAAGATTCCTTGGAGAAGGGTATGACAATCCACTCTAGTTTTCTTTCCTGGAGAATCCCAAGGACAGAGGAGCCTTATGGGCTATGGATCCATAGAATCACAAAGAATCACAACTAAAGTGACTTAGCACACACAGAGCACAGGAGGTTGGCAAGCCTTGTGTAGACAAAGAAGTAGCAGATTAGAAAAAAGGTGCACGGAAAACTCAGTAGAATAATCCTAGAGGCCTTTCTGGAAGGGATCAATAAAGTGGAAAATGAAAGAACATTGCTAGGATATTACTTCACTGTCTATGAGACATGTTGGAGGAGACTATTTGACAGCTAATCTTTGTATAAATTGTATGGGAACCTCTAGCAGTTGCCTTCAGAATATGAAACATCTATTTCCCCCTCCTTCAATCAAAAGTATCTGATTTACCTTTGGAGAAGTTTACTTCTTCCAACAGTGTAGCAGCAACACTGTTGAAATGAGCCTGAACAGACTTAATCCAATCAATTCATCTCATCACAAAGGCCTTGATATTCAGTTTAAGGATGAACCCAAAACACAGTTCAAGCCAGGAAAACCACAGGGGTGTAGCCTTTATCTTCCTCTGCATGAATTGCTGAGCTAATACGAGGTATAGAACTGCAGTCTTCATAAAAGAAGATCCTGGGGGCACCAAGTAGAACTGAAAATGAACATTAGTGCCGTGGAAGATGGAGCAAAAGACAAGGAAAAAAAAAAAAAAATAGATGACTAATGACTTATTCACTGTGTCGTTACATTAGCATCCTTTATCTGGATGGCTAAGTTATAAAGGCAGTAAATTCATTTGTGATTGTTGATTATACCAGTTCATGTTGAGTTTGTTTTTTGCAATTAAAACAGTCCTAACTAACACAAATTTCACATCTACATAATGAATTTGTACCACTTAACTAACAAGTATTTAGGCATGTAGGAATTTTGTTCATTGTGAACCACGAATCCTGAGTAAGCTGACACCTCTGCTGAAGTATGTCACAAATGTTCAGTCTACCCCTTTCTGGCAACTCCTCAAGAATCTTTGTGAAGTTGAATGAAGCATGCTCAAGTAATCAACACTGGGCTCGGAGAACTGAAAAGCATTACTAGAAAACTTTTTCTCAGTCACTTTTAAACACTGTAATTTCTACCCTAATAGCCACAGCAAAAACAAAACAGCTCTGACTGGATATACTCATTTAAAATAGCACTTCTCAAGTCAAACACACACACATATTAAACTATTCTACTGTGTCAAAAGAAAGGCAAAGAAGTCACTTACGCTCCAATGACCGTCCTCAAATCTTAGTTAGATATGGCCATCTCAGTCTTTCTCTGGCATTGCTTGGAATAGGAATCACTTTTTGTTTCCCAGAATGATAGGAAAAATTGATGTCAGTAGCAAAATTCCATCTGTTTGGTCATGTGGGGGCTATTAGATCACAAGATAAGCTCCTCCAAAGGACTCTTCATGTTCATGTTCTTCTTTTCATGTTCTAAAATATGAATTTCAAATTCACTATTTAACATTCCCAATAATTCTCTGAAATTCAGGAATGGTTTCCTAAAATGCCAAATTGTTATAGCTGTCAGTATAAAAGCCTCAGTAGATAGACATGTTCTTTCATTCTTAACAGTTTAGTATATTGAAGGAATGTATGAAACCACCACATGACATTTGTAACAATATTTGCATAACCGTGACTAAATCAAATCTTCCATCTTTAAAGATCTTAGGACTTTTAAAAGGTTATAAAGAGTGAAAATGGAAGATATTTTTTCATAGCACACAAGACTTTTCACAGATTAAATTGTGTGTGTGTGTGTGATACTGTTGTCATTGATTTTTCTGGTTTTTATTCATTGTTATTTCTCCTTCTGGGCTATTAACTATTAAAAGGGCAAGGACAAATTTGCTAGGTTAATAAATGGAAGGTTCTCAATATCTGTTTGTTGAATTTATAGCTGAAGAAATTAATGAGTCACTAAATGAATGGGTAGGTGAACAAGGGTCATCCTATATTCTGCATTCATCGATAAAGACAAATGCCTCAAAGACATTAGTGTGTTTATATCCTTGTTGAGTAATCTCCATTTATTAGTTGAGAAATATTTGCAAATATTTACTGAGCACCTACTCTGTCCAACAGAATAATGATGTGCAGACCACCACACACAATAGTATAGTCATTGGCAACTCACATTATTCTGGGAGAAAATCAGGCTTCAGAACCACCCTTAAATGAGCTTAAGGGTTGTACTAAAAATAAACAAGCCTAGCTGTTTCAGCCTGCCTGGATCTAAGCTGGTTTCTGGTACTTGGATTTTCAGTACTAACTCTGGGAAAGTTCTGTTAAATGAAAAATGCATCAAATGGAGTTAAATAATCAAAGAACACCTTATTCAAGACTACTGCAATAGGAGAGAGAAACTGAACTCAACTTCACTGAAACAAAGGTGAAAAGGTTCTTAAGTTCTAGGGTGAGTTAGTGGAAAAGTATTGGAAAATATTAGTGGGGAGATGGATTAATAGAGTTAGGTCATTTGTGTTTGCTAATGGTGGTTTATTGAAGTTAGGCTCTTACCTCGCACAGAAACCAGGAGGTAGCAAGCTACCTTTCATGGTGATTTATAATTAAATGATTTATATCAAGGAGATGAGTCTCAGGTCCCCCAGAAAGACATACCTGGGTTGTGAAACTCTCAAGTGACTGTGAGAAGATTTACATCACAAAGGGGCAGAAAATGATTTACAACTCCAAGTTTCCTAAAGTAAATGCTCTAAGAAAAGGGAGGTCAGGGGCCAAGAGTCAGGAAGAAACATTTTAAGTTCAGCCAAGCTGAGAAGAATAAGGCCCTCATGAACAGTCTCAAGCAAACTGAGAGAGTTGATCACCTACTGGGTGTTAGATGTTCACTAAAGAACTTCACTAAAAGAACTTCACTAAAAATTTTCTATAGCTGAAATTTGGAATATTCACATTTAGTAAATTCTCATGTAAATCTCTGACTTTATCAGCTTTCACAGGCCTACCAAGGAAGTGATTTTATTTTTCCCTTGAAAGATAGCTATCTCAAAATGCGATAATGATTTTTGTTTTTGTGAAATTGTTCTTAGGAATATATATTTTTGGAGATTTTGTTGGATTGTATAAAAATGAAGACTTCATATCAGTGAAAAGCTTTAAACAAATCACCAAAAAGCATTTGAAGAATGCTTTCCATGATGTTTCTGCTGTACCAGAACCCTTAGAATATCCCATAAAAGTCTTTAATTTATTGTTACATATTTTACTAATTCATCTTCAGACTCATGATTATTTTAGACACTGAGTAAAATCAATAACAAGATTTTCTTCTTTTGAAACCTTGAATTATAAGAATTCTGCCACATTGTCAACCCTAATCATTTAAACTCTGATGATAAGTTCATAATAACTTGTATGTGGCTTGAAATGGAAGATCTATTGAAAGAAGCATTTTTGCTGCAATGAAAAATAAATCTTACAAGTTTCTAGATTAAAATAAATTAAGGTTTTATGTAATAACACACCATAATGTTGAGCTATATTGTTCATTATTTTTAGTTTTAGGAAAGTTTTGAGCCCATATGTTCTAGATGCTAGATTCTAGAAATGCACTGAACCAAATACAGTACTGGAGACAAAAAGAAAACCATTTTCCGATGCCTGGGGCCAATTCATTGTTGGCTTGAGTCAGAGTGAAATGGGAAAGAGTCTAGATATTTTTGTAAAGAAACAAATAATAAATTGTCAATGTCAAAATGAGGTCAGTGACCTTCAACGTTTATCATATTAAAAGAAGGACCATCACTTCATCTGTAGCCTAACACCACATTAATTTTCTTCAGAGAGCAAAAGAATGAGTTGGTAATTCCAGAAGGGTTTTTATTTTCCTGCTAATTCCAGGAATTTTGCTTGTCTGTGATGACTGTGTCTCTGTGTGTTACAGTAACACTTCTGAGAGGCTATCCAGACTAAATAAAATTAGGAAAAGGTTACAGCTTAGGTGTGTTATATTGGATTTGAGAGAAAAATAGAAACCTGATCATATATAACAAAAAAAATTGGGGTAAGTAAGAATACATCGAAGTTGTGAATTTACTTTGGTAAATTTTTAGGAAAGGAAATATCATGTTGGAGGTCAAAACTCAAATGAGAGTCTTGTTTTTGTTTTTGTTTTCTTTTTAATTATGTGTTATTTCAGTTCAGTTCAGTTCAGTCGCTCAGTTGTTTCCAACTCTTTGTGACCCCATGGATTGCAACATGCCAGGCTTCCCTGTCCATCACCAGCTCCCAGAGCCTACTCACATTCATGTCCATCATGTTGCTGATGCCATCCAGCCATCTCATTCTGTGTCATCCCCTTCTCCTCCTGCCTTCAATCTTTCCCAGCGTCAGGGTCTTTTCAAATGAGTCAGTTCTTCTCATCAGGTGGCCACAGTATTAGAGCTTCAGCTTCAGCATCAGTCCTTCCAGTGAATATTCAGGACTGACTTCCTTTAGGATTGACTGGTTGGATCTCCTAAAAATATTTGCTGACCATCTTCTAAGTGACTGGACATTGACAGGTACTATACAGATAAGAATGGTCTCTGAGGAAGCAATATTTAATAAATGTTAAATATGCATAATTTATTCATATGTACAATTGCTCCAATAAGATTGAAACTTAATTTTTGTTCTTACAACATGGGTTCAAGTGAATTTGTCAGCAGAACAGTCCTCTTCCATGCCATCTTTCTGAACTAAATTGAGAGAGTCTCTGCTGTTTTCTAAATATGGCTTCTAGCTGGCTGAACTGGAGAAAAATTAGTAGTGGTAGGTGAGAGAGAAATCCAGGCACATTTAACAAGTCTGGCTTGAAAGTGAGCCAAATCTCATTTATTCAACTTGCATTGAATACAAGTGGTCACAGGATCCCAGCTAGATGCAAGGAAACCTAGGAAACTCTGTTTTGTACTTCTCATCTGAACTTCATAATATAAGAATGGAAATGTGCTTTTGGTGGACAGTTAGCCATTTCTTCTACTATCAAATATTACTTTATACCCACTCCCCAAGAAGGGAATTCAAAATCCAACCCACTTGCGGCATACAGTACAGAATCCAGGTGCTAAATCCTCATGTACAACATGGCATGTTCACTCATATTCCCTTGGCCAGAATTAGTCACTTGGTTGTACTTAACTGCAAGAGAGATGGTAAATGCACTGCTTCCTTTTCAAAACTGTTTTGGAGAGGGGAATACATGCTTTGGTTCATGGATCATTAGTCAAATCTGCTGCAAGTTGTGATTTGATAGGTGAGGAGTAAAAGATATTTGGGGGAGATTGGGTTGGCCTGGTTCTCATCTGAAGGGACATTTCCAGAAAAACAAATTGATAGAAGATGTCTTAAAGTGGAAAGATACTGTTTTGTTGATTTCAACATCTCAGAGTAGGTCACTCTGATGAAAAGATAGTGAGGAAAGATGAAAAGATGATGCTAGAGAGCTGACTAGAGACAAATCAAGAAAGGAGAGCTAACAAATTTGAACTGCATTCTAAATGTGGTAGTTTAGAATGTGTTTTAAGTAAAATAATGAATTATTGAATATTGTAACGGCTATATCAGCATGTTAAAAAGCCTCTTTTCTTGCTATATGGAGAATGGGCATAGGTTTAATGGTAGAAAGGAGAGATGATCATAGTAATCTTGATAAGATACTAAGGGATATGAAGAAGAACTAGGGAAGGATCCACTATCATGTGTCTCATTAAGCCATTAATTAGGCCCAGTATCCATCACTTGGACAGTCATACCTCTGAGAGACATGAGAAATGGTTATCTAAAAACACAGGAAATGACAACCTTGGAGGCAAGGATCTCATTTGGACAAAGAGTACAACCTGTATATTCTTTTACTCTTTCCACATATACCTGATATATCTCTTTCCTTTGATTATCCTTTATTTCTTCATATTAAAAATCTGCTCCCTAATTATTCCAACATTTTATGATGAAAAGGTATGTATATTAATATTTGTTTCTTAATTAGAACTTCCCTTTATTATAACAGGGATTAGAGATCTCATGGAGAGTGTAGGAAAACAAATGTTTTCATGTTTCTGTATAATTAGGGCATTCAGAAAAAAAGAAAACTGCAAATTGAATTGAAGACTAAGTCTTGAAAGGTTAAGAGATGACTGAAAAGTGAGCCATCTCAGAGAGATTTAAAGGATTTACCTTCTTGGTGTTTGTTTACATTTCAAAGGATAAAACCCTGAGCTGTCCTTTTACTTTGCGAAAAATTTTAAGCCATTAGGGAAGGAAGATTTCTTTCCCTGTCTCAGGAACAGAGGAGTACTGTAACTCAAATAAAGTTACACATTCATAGTTTTGGACTTCCTCTTCTATAGTATGAAAAAATCCTTTGCATGTATTACCATATGATCATTTGTCCCAATTGCTACGATCCTGAAGAAGGAGGAACAGGACATGGAGAACTAATCCAGTTATTGCTATACGTGATAATATTTTGTCTCTGATCCAGAACACTAGTGTTGGCTTTCAGGATAGTATAAGAAAATATAGATATTTAAAATGTATCAGATTGATCAAAGATAATCCCTTCAAAGAATATGTACCACAGATGGATGGAAAATCCCTGAAGAAGAAACAAGAAAGAGTGGCATGCACCTCTAAGAATAGCATCTGTAAGAATCAAGTTCAGAACAAACTGAGACTTGTAAAACATAATAGGAACAATATTAAAGGATTTGTAGATGTTCCTTAAGCAAGAAGATCAGCAGTGAAAGGGAAGAGGCTGTAATATTAACAAAAGACAGACAGTAGTCTATTAATAAGGAAAATAACTTTTTTTTTTTTACTAAAACAAATTATACTACACCAAATTCCCTCACTGCTTGATTGCTTGATTAGGGTAATAAATCAGATATAATGGAATTTATATAGGCAAGACATTTTTACTGTTACAGTAGTTTTATAAAAATTTTCAAAGATGGTATGGGGAGGGAGGAGGGAGGAGGGTTCAGGATGGGGAACACATGTATACCTGTAGCGGATTCATTTTGATATTTGGCAAAACTAATACAATTATGTAAAGTTTAAAAACAAAATAAAAGAAAAGAAAAGAAAAAAGAAAAAAAAAATTTTCAAAGAGCCTAGAATTCTAGAGTTATTGGGTGAAAGTGTGCCAGATTATAAAACTTTGCATTGCATTAATGATTAAGAGTGTCTTATAGAAAGTTAGCCACTGGTTTTTCACAAGATTGGATCCCATTTCACGTTTTAATCAAACTTGGCTAAAGATATATGTACTTTTTTGAAACTAGGGTTATGATTCAAAATTACCTTTGCTAGGGAGGTCATAAAGTAGAAACTTAAATGTAACTGGTAAGTTCTCACTTGGTTTCAGAAAGCTAGCTACAAATTGAGGAGTGCTGAATTAACAGAAGTTTAATTTGAACCTATTTTGAAATTGGGACTTAACATTTGTCATGAAATCTAGATGCTGAGCTTAATGACTGTGCCAGGGGTTTTAGTTCCAGTATCACCACTTAGTAGCCAAGGAGAGTAACCTGAGAATAGCAGCCAGGCTGTGGCCAAACCACGAAGCTAGATAATGGGACCCACTTGAGAACTAAGGACTTTTAGTTCAGAATGTACAACAGTGTACAAGGAGTCTCATCTACATAAAACAATATTATATTGACATTGAAAGGTCTTGTGTGTTGGGAAAACATAAAAATGAAACACAAACATCAAATGGTGTGTATTAATTAATTGCATTAATTGAATATTTACAAAAATAGCAGAAGTGAGGAAAATCATGGTAACAAACATTTCAAATCTGTTATCTTAATTGCTTGAATTAATTTTAAACATTAGAAGTATTGCCTTGAACCTGGACTGGCATCGATACTGGATGCTTGGGGCTAATGCACTGGGATGACCCAGAGGGATGGTATGGGGAGGGAGGAGGGAGGAGGGTTCAGGATGGGGAACACATGTATACCTGTGGTGGATTCATTTTGATATTTGGCAAAACTAATACAATTTAAAAAAAAAGAAAAAAAAAAGAATATGAAAAAGAACAACAACAAAAAAGAAGTATTGCCTTACAGACAATCAGTTTTTGCTATGGGAGAAAATTCTAGATGTTAAGACATCTAGATGTTAGTAACATAGAGGAGATTTTGGAGTAGTAAGAGAAAAACTTTTCAACTCTGAAAAGGGTTCCTTTGGATAATGGAGAATGCCAAGTCCCTGAAAATTGTTCACGCCAAGACAGGAAAGTCATGTAACTAGAGATGGAATTGCTCTGAGATAACCCCCAAGACCTTGTCCAAATACAACTCATTATTTTATTAACTCAGGCAAGTCTGTGTGGAGAAGAGGTCAGGAAGACAGCACTATTCAAATATTATGAAAATATTGAGTAAAATTTGAAAAGGATAATGTTAGAGTAGGATCTGGAAATTGTGTCTCTAGGAAGGTTTTTAGGACTACAAGAACCAATGGATTCTAAGTAAATTTTGCAAGAAAAGCACTGGAACTTGAAAAATAAAAACTATTTGAAAATACGGTAAAATTTCAACATTAGTGCTTTCCCAGCATGACTGTAGAATCATGGGTCAAATTTTTCAAATCATTAGTATTCTTAAAATGTCTGTATCTGATGCTTGGGGCTGGTGCACTGGGATGACCCAGAGAGATGGTATGAGGAGGGAGGTGGGAGGGGGGTTCAGGATGGGGAACACGTGTACACCCATGGCAGATTCATGTTGATGTATGGCAAAACCAATATAATATTGTAAAGTAATTAGCCTCCAATTAAAATGAATACATTTAAATTAAAAAAAATCAATGTATCACTTAATATATCACAAAATACAAATGAAATAGATTTTGCTCATATATATTCATGAATACATAAACTCTCACACATACATATGAGATATTACTCTGCCATATAAAAGCAAGAAATTCTGCCATATGTGACAAGATGAATGGACCTTGAGGTCTATGAGGTTTATGCCAAATGAAATGTCAGGCATAGGAAGACAACTACTGCAAGGTATCATTCTGATATGGTGTGGTTCTTTTTAAAAAAGTCAAACTCATAGAAACAAGAGTAGAAAAGTGGCTGTCAGGAGGTAGGCTGTGCAGAAGTAGGGAGAGGTTGGTAAAAGGGTGCAAACTTTCAGCTATAAGGTGAATAAGACCTGAGGATCTAATGTATAACATGGTGACTATAGTTGATCACATGGTATTTGTACAATTGAAGTTTGCTAAGAAAGTAGAACTTAAAGATTCTCATCCAAAAAGGAAAAAGAGAGATAAGTGTGTGAGTTGATGAATGAACTAACTAGTGGGGGGAATCCTTTCACAATGTATAATCAAATTTCAAATCACCACACTTTAAGTATCTTACAATTTTATATGTCGATTATTGCTCAATAAAGCTGAAATTTAAAAAACACCATAGGCTAGAAAATTGGTATAGCGACCGATTAGCAAATGGGTGTTTACTGAAGACGAAGGAGTGGACAAGATTGTCGAGGACAAATAAAGACTGAGAAGAGAAGATCTGGAGCCCATCCCCGCCACATCCCAACAATTTAAGACATAGGCAGAGGAAACATTATCTGGAAAAGAGCTCAAGAATAAGTGGACCAAAAATTGTCAGAAGTAAGAGGATAGAAATTGGTTGTGGTTGAAAACTTTAAGTGATTTGCTAAAGGTACCGTGTTAGTTTTCTAGAACTACCATTACAAAGTACCACGGGCTGTCTGGCATCAACAACAGAAGTGTATCTTCTCACAGTTCTGGAAGCTGGTTGCTCATGTTTAAGGAGCTGGCAGGGTTGGTTTCTCCTGAGACCTCTGTCTCCTCATATTGCAGGTGGCTCTGTAGCTGTATCCTCACAAGGTCTTTTATGCATGATTGTTCCTGGTGTCTCTTCTTCTTCCTATCAGGACACAAGTCATATTAGATTAGGGCCCCATCTTTATGACTTTTTTTAAACTTTAATTAACTCTTTAAAGACCCCTCCTCCAAATATAGTTACTTTGGGGGTTAGGGTCCCCCCATATGAATTTGTGAGGGGCCAAGTGTGGTTCACCACAGATCCCTAGAGGGAAATGATGACCGTGGGGTTCACTTGCCAATTCACCTAGTGCAGTAGTCTTTCCATTACAGCACACTCCTTCCCTGTGTGATATTTGAATTGGAATTTATTACTAACTCCATCTAGGAAAGTGTAAGCTGTCTGTTTAATTTGTTCTGTTTATGTTTACACCTAAGAGTAATTATCACAGCATGCAATTAATTGATGTATTAAAGGATATATGTGAAGGAAAAGCTCTATCCATCCATTTCCATGTGTATTAGCCTTTCAATTAGTTTTGGATGGCCCTTGCTAGTTATCTTTAGTGGAATGTACACCTTTTATAAACTGTATTGGATATAAAGCGGAGTCTCTTAAGAGGAATAAAGTCAAGGTGTTTAAGAGGAGGGAAGTCAAACACTAAAAATAGAGCTGGTAAAAAATAAGAGTGGAGAGAAGATATATCTGCAGGCATCATCTCTGCTTTATCCATTCTCCTCCCCTTTATTGTTTCTCAGTCCTGTTTCACAGAAAAGCAGTGCTAGAGATTATATGGAGAAATGGTAAGCTAATCTATAAAGGATTGATGACAGGAAAGGGAGGAGTGGTCCCATTCTGTGATGCTACAGACTGTAAACAAAAAGCATTGACAGGTGACACCTTGGGGCACTGCTGCTGTTGCTGCTAAGTCGCTTCAGTCGTGTCTGACTCTGTGCGACCCCATAGACGGCAGCCCACCGGGCTCCCCTGTCCCTGGGATTCTCCAGGCAAGAACACTGGAGTGGGTTGCCATTTCCTTCTCCACCTTGGGGCACAGAGACTGACAAAATTAAAACAGTAAAGAAATCTTTCTGTTTCCTTAGTGGAAATTTCCTTTTTGATTAGCTCTCCCTTTTCTTATGTCCTCTGTTCCCTTTCAACAATCACTTTGATGAAAACGGGTAGAAAGGAGCTAAATTCCTTGATGGAGGAAAGAGCTTGCATAAAGATTTCTAATGCAGATGGAGATGAAGGCCAGAGGTATTAAGGAAGCAGTCAATGTTTCAGATAATAATAGAAAGCCACATGTAAAGCACAGCCAGGAAATGACTTGATGTATTCGAGTGTTCAAACACTCATTTTCTTATTAAGAAACATGGTCTTTACTAGCCACAGGAAAAGCTCCATGCTACTTTTGCCTGCTGGAATGTAGGATACACATTTCATTGGTCTCTGTTCCTGAAATCTGTGGCTTGAAACTTGGAGAGCAGAAAGGTCATTAGATTTAGCTGGCCTAAAATAATACTTCATGAACCAATTCCGATTGTCAAGTAAAAGCATTGGCTTGGGATCTAAAAACCTGTAAGTCTTTGGAATGAATTAATTGACATCTTTTTAAAATGTTAAATTTATTTGCAACATTTAGGAAAATGTGTAGTCTCCATGAACACAGGACTGCCTTTTAAGTGAAAGATTTTATTTTAAGCCTGATATTGAACGTTAAAAGACATTTTGCCTTTTGCGTAATTTGATAAATTTGACATGATTATCAGAAGTTATCCCCCATCCGTTATTTCTGTCAAGGCATGAGATTTTAATATTTGGTTCGCCAAGCAAAATTTTCGCAAAAGGAGTTGAAACCAACCCCAATGTTGAGACATTCCTACCTGTTTACGTATTCCAATATATTCCTGGATATATATGGCAATCACTCCTCCACTTTACCTGTCAACCAATGAGATCAGAATTGGTTCTAAATTAAGAGAATTGTTGGATGTAAGGAAAATATTATTTTATCTATGGATCATTAATGATGTTCAGGACAGACTTTTTTTTCATGCATGATTTCTCATTGGTGTATTTGTAATATATGTCTCTGAGCTGTATGCCGAGGACAGGTAATGGGGAACCATGGGCTGGCCCTGGTGGGGAACTCCCTGCTCATTTAAAGGACCTTTAGTTGATCTTAGTTGCTTCAGACTCTCCATATTTCAAATGCAGTGGCCATTCTTTCTACCTGATAAAAAATGTTTTCAATAATCTGTATATAAACCATGGAGTCTTGATGTAAATTTTTCTGTCAGACAGACGTGGGTCAAGGAAGACATAGAACTTGACTTCTTGGAGCACTTGGCCAAAGGTCACCATTTGTTTAAATGCTGTTGATTTTGCAGGTTGTAGGACAATTCACTGTTTGATATTTCTTAAGTCAGCATGTCCTCATAGATGTACATATGAATTATGAGCATAACTAGGACAATCATATATATTAATATCAGGGAATATATATGAATTTGTTGTTATTGTTTGTTTGTTTGCTTGCTTGCTTTAGTATATTTATTTTACTCCTCTGCTCAGGGAAAGATCTAAAGACATTTGTGCTGAAGCCTGGCTGGCTGTTAGCATCACCTGGGAAGCCCTTAGAAACTCTGATGCCTGAGATCCACCCCCAGAGATTCTGATAGTGTTGGATTAAAGCAATGGTATTTTTAAGATCTCCAAGTATTTCTAGTGTGTACCTGGGGTTAAGAGCATTGCCTTTGGCCATTGTGAAAAGTCAGACCTCTTAGGTCCCATGGTAATGCCTACTTCTTGAATTTTTATTTTAGACTTAGAGCTACCTGAGTTTGAGTTCATGTTCAGCTGCCTACTACCTGGGAAGGGCCTTATTAGTTTCTAACACTCAGATTATTTTCTGTTAAAGATGGAAAATAATAGTAGCTATTTCATGGGACTGATGGTAAGATTAAATAAGATTCTGCAGGGGCTTAGCATAGAGTGAGACCTGAAGATATACCAGTGTTACTCCTGCTACTGGCTTGCATTTGATTAAAACTTCATCCTCATAGAACACAAATAGTTTTGAATGGTTCTCTTAGGGTAATGTTGCTAAGTAAAATGGAAGCCAGTAAAAATGGAGCAATCATTTTCTGCTCTGTGCTACATATTTTCAGTATATTTGTCTATGCTGTGCTGTGTTCAGTTGCTTCAGTCATGTCTGACTCTTTGTGATCGTATGGACTAAAGCCCATCAGGCTCTGTCCCTGGAATTCTCCAGGCAAGAATACTGGAGTAGGTCGCCATGCCCTCCTCCAAGGGATCTTCCTGACCCAGGCATCAAACCTGGGTCTCCTGCATTGCAGGCAGATTCTTTAGCACTGAGCCAACAGGGTTGTCCATGTTTGTCTATATTATATAGTAATTTTGAAGTCAGGGTCCCAGTCCAATTCTTCTTCGTGTTTACAAAATATCTAGCCCAACCTTTTTTACACAAAGTAGTCACTCAAGACAAATAAGTGATTAAATGAATCAACACGTTATCAGTCTAACAACCCAGGTAGATCACATCTTATTTCACTAACTTCTAGTATCAGTAAAAGCATCACAGAAAGAAAAGTTTTGGTAGCTCTTATCACCCTATACATGGAACAACACACTGGTTCCAAATAGGAAAAGGAGTACGTCAGGGTTGTATATTGTCACCCTACTTATTTAACTTATATGCAGAGTACATCATGAGAAACACTTGGCTGGAGGAAGCACAAGCTGGAATCAAGATTGACAGGAGAAATATCAATAACCTCAGAAATGCAGATGACACCATCCTTACGGCAGAAAGTGAAGAAGAACTAAAGAGCCTCTTGATGAAAGTGAAAGAGGAGAGTGAAAAAGTTGGCTTAAAGCTCAACATTCAGAAAACGAAGATCATGGCATCCGGTCCCATCACATCATGGCAAATAGATGGGGAAAGAGTGGAAACAGTGACAGACTTTATTTTTCTGGGCTCCAAAATCACTACAGATGGTGATTGCAGCCATGAAATTAAAAGACACTTACTCCTTGGAAGGAAAGTTATGACCAACCTAGAAAGCATATTCAAAAGCAGAGACATTACTTTGTCAACAAAGGTCCATCTAGTCAAGGCTATGGTTTTTCCAGTGGTCATGTATGGATGTGAGATTTAGACTACAAAGAAAATTGAGCGCTGAAGAACTGATGCTTTTGAACTGTGGTGTTGGAAAAGACTCTTGAGAGTCCCTTGGACTGCAAGGAGATCCAACCAGTCCATCCTAAAGGAGATCAGTCCTGGGTGTTCATTGGTAGGACTGATGTTGAAGCTGAAACTCCAATATTTTGGCCATCTGATGCAAAGAGCTGACTCATTTGAAAAGACCCTGATGCTGGGAAAGATTGAGGGCAGGAGGAGAAGGAGATGACAGAGGATGAGATGGTTGGATGGCATCACCGACTCAATGGACATGGGTTTGGGTGAACTCTGGAAGTTGGTGACAGACAGGGAGGCCTGGTGTGCTGCAGTTCATGGGGTCACAAAGAGTCGGTCATGACTGAGTGACTGAACTGAACTGAACTGACCATCCTATATGGGGCCTCCCAAGTGTCTTAGTGGTAAAGAATTTGCCTGCCAATGCAGGAAATGTGGATTTGATCCCTGAATTGGAAAGATCCCCTGGAGAAGAGAATGGGGCTATCCACTCCAGTATTCTTGCCTGGAAAATTCCATGGACAAAGGAGCCTGGTGAGCTACAGTCCATTGGGTGGCAAAGAGTTGGATGCGATTGAGCATGCGTGCATGACAATCTTACATGGTGATTCTTCATTGTTTCTCCACGCTGAGAGTTTGGTGATAGCATGAACTCTGTCACTCTCTTTCCTAGGAAAATTTCTCTTATAGTAGAACCTCAATAAATACTTGTAACAGGATTGCATGAATTTACAAATAAATACTTGGGATATAAGCTTTTCTCATCCACCAAATGTTTTCTGAATTTAATGGTCCACATGAGTATTTTTGATGCTCAGGACAATTCCTTTCTGCATTGCAAAATTTAGTGTGTCCATCAATGGTGTGGCTGCTTCAGAAGCAGTGTGCATATGTTTGTATGTGTGCATGCTTTATTTCCTAAAATAGATTATATCTTCCTCCAGAGAGGGGACCAAAGACTGCCCCTCTTTACATCCTCCAAGCTACTTAGCCAAGGTCTGGACATGCACTGAATGATGATTAATCAAAATTTTTGCTGATTGCTCTCTTCCCAAGCAGCAGAGGCAAACATGTTGTTATTGTTATCTTTTCCATTTTCCATTTCAGTTTTGTTTTATAGGGAAGCCTAAGAAACCCCCTTCCATGGGGAAATCTTGTACAAATTAAATCCTCATATCTATGGGTCAATGTGGGTGATGAAGGCTGCTTGGAGGAGAGGGAAGGCCCAGCCTGCCTCCAGGCTCCATCCTGCTCTGTGGCTCAGAGACCTCAGCAAGGAAGTAAACAGGGTCTAAATGAATTCTGCAGATGATACTAAAATGGGAAATGTTGGAATAATAACATGGGCCCTCACAAGGAAAATAAAATAAGGTTCAACTTGGAAAAAAAGAACTAACACATCGAGGGGAAAAATAATTCAAAACACAGATTCAGCAGGCAGGACAGACTTGGAAAGCAGCACATACAGCAAGCTCTCCTACGGTCCAAAGTCAGGGTTGACATTTCAGTGCGTTCACTCTTCTTCCCCCCCTCATCACTGAAAGGTTGACACTTTTCTATGGTTCTGATAAAATTTGAGGCTGAAATTTTCATATCCCAAACTGAACTCTTTTGATGTAGGCAGGCAATTGTAACTCGAAAAGATCTGACATAAATAATAAAATGGACAAGGGAAAAATCCAAATATTTATTTATAATGATAGCTTCTCAGAGCAGAACGAGGACAGATTATCTGGACAGAAACAGTAGGGCAAAGTACACTTTGCAAAATATTCATATTAATATTCCATCACAACTTCCACCACGTTAATGGCCACAGCACAGAGGCTCTTGCTTTCTAAAGAGATGAATTAAGGATGCTGTTCAGTGGTTCAGATGGGTAACCATTTGGATTTCTTCCTATATCTCCACAGTGTTACAAATAAGTGTACAAATAAGAATTTGTAGCATCATCACTGGCCCTTTTATAGCCTTCTGCTCTCAATTGTCAGTTACAGCACTTTTGCTTCTACCAAGGCAGAGTTAGAGAATGGATCCTTCTGTGGTTTGGGGATATATTGGTCTTATTATTAATTAAAACATTTTTTAGTATAAAGTTGTTTTAACACAATTGCACATATGATCCTCAAAAAATAGATCACAGTTTCAAACACTCTATTTGACCCCTATTATTTTTAATCATTTCAGCTCACCTTTACTAGCTCTTTCAACCTTAGATTCCATTCCACATCAACAATTAAAAGGAGTGAAAGAATCTCTCCCAAACAGATTTGGAATCTCATACAAATTCGGATTAGCATGAAAACCAGACAAAAAGAAGGGATGGGCTAAATATTTTAAGATTTTCATCATTAGACTCTTGCCTGATGCTCATTTGCTCTGATTTCTTTTAAGCCAAGGGTATGAAACTACAATTATTTTTCAGGTTTCTAAGAAAAAAAAATTGTTTACCATCATTATTTTAATAAGTAACAGTCCTTGTGTTTTCTAGCCGTGAGTAAATTCAGACAGAATGATAACAATATGTATTTTCATTCTCTTAAAGCATATTTTAGACAGGAACTTATCTGCCAATTTAAAAAAGTCTCGGGACTTCTACTTCTCACGAAAATAAGGTCAGTCAGTCAGTTTAGTCACTCAGTTGTGTCCAACTCTTTGCAATCCCATGGACTGTAGCATGTCAGGCTTCCCTGTCCATCATCAACTCCCAGAGCCTACTCAAACTCATGTCCACTGAGTTGGTGATGCCATCCAACCAGCTCATCCTCTGTTGACCCCTTCTCCTCCCAATCTTTCCCAGCACCAGGGTCTTTTCCAGTGAGTCAGTTCTTTGCATCAGGTAGCCAAAGTTTCAGCTTCAACATTAGCCCTTCCAATGAATAGTCAGGACTGATTTCCTTTAAGATGGACTGATTGAATCTCCTTGCTGTCCAAGGGACTCTCAAGAGTCTTCTCCAACACCACAGTTCAAAAGCACCAATTCTTCATCTCTCAGCTTACTCTTTAGTCCAACTCTCACATCCATACATAATTACTGGAAAAACCATAGCTTTGACTAGACAGACCTTCATTGGCAAAGTAAAGTCTCTGCTTTTTAATATGCTAAGTTGGTCATAGCTTTTCTTCCAAGGAGCAAGCATCTTTTAATTTCATGGCTGCTTTCCCTATGGCCTGAAACAACCAAAAATACACAAAATATGTGAGAAAAAATTTACAAGACATTGCACATCAGGCAAAGAAGAACACTCATCTCAGAGAGATGGGGGAAATGAGACGTACAACTGCTCTGCCATATTAATATGGGAGACTTTTCAGGTTGCAAAGCAGAGAGAAGGAACCCATATAGAGACTGGTAAACTACTTAATATAAGAAGACAGTGGAAATTCTGGGGACAGTAAGGCAGCTGGAACACACAGGAAACAGTATTTTAGAAAAAAGAGAGTCAGGGAGAGAAATCTCTAGGTTGGAAAGGGTCCATCTTATGTATCCAATTGAGTGAAAGTGAAAAAGTAAAAGTGTTAGTCATTCAGTCATGTCTGACACTTTGCAACCCCATGGACTGACTATAGCCCAACAGGCTCCTCTGTCCATGGGATTTCCTAGGCAAGAATACTGGAGTAGGTTGCCATTTCCTTCTCTAAGGGATCTTCCCAACCCAGGGATCAAACCCAGTTCTCCTGTGTTGCTTGTCTTGATGGTGGGGAATAATTAGCCATAGGATCTAGACTATGTATCTCTAGTTAACTAAAGATAACTGTTCTAGTCTCACCTAACCAGTCTTAAAACCAGAACAATCATTTTTTCATGTAATTTAACTTTATTTTGAGATAAAGATCAACACTTGTGACAATGAAAAAATATTCAGCACTCAACAGAGTAAAATTTACAATGGTTAGCATTCAATAAAAAAAAATACTAGGTAATGATAAAGTTGTAAGATATCACCCATAACGAGGGTTGATTAATCAAAGACAGCCCAGAACTGATATAGATGTTAGACAGCTGATAAGAATATTAAGTAGGCATTATAAATAAATTGCATATATTCAAAAAGTTAGAAATATGGAAGATCTAAAAAAATTAAACTTCCTGAGATGAAAACTGCAATGTATAAAAAATATACTGGCTAAGATTAAATAACTGCAGATTAGACCTTAGATAATGCAGAAGAAAAGATAAGTGTATTTGATAGCACGGGAATAGAACTATCAAAGATGAAACACAGAGATATGGAAGCATCAATGAATTGCAGGAAAAATTCAAATGGATTAATGTGCATGTGATTTTCACTCTGGAAGGAGGGAGAGAATGGAGGGAGGCAAAAAAAAAAAAAATTAGAAAACTAATGGACACAGATTTTTTTTTTAATTTGAAAATATCTATAAGTACAAATATCCAAGTAGCTCAATAAACCTCAAGCACAAGACATATGCAGAAAACTGTACTGAAACACATCACAATTAAATCACTAAAAACCAGTGTGAGAAATAGAAAATCTTAAATTTAATGAGGGAATATTATGTACAAAAAATAAAAATAAGGGTGAAAACATATGTCCTATTGTAAACAATAAAAATGAGACGACCGTGAAGCAACATTTAAAAAAATGCTGAATAATATAGCTGCCACTCAAAACCAAAGGGAAATCTATGAAAATTTTTATGAAAAGAAAAACAAACTAAATAAAACCTAAATTTAATTATTTGAGAAAATCAATGAAATTAATAAACCTCTAGCCTGAGACATCAGGAAAAAAGAAAGAGGATACAAATTAGCAATACCAGGAATGAGAAAGGTCACATCAGTACAGGTTCCACAGATACGAATGGATAAGAGGAGACTATGGGCAACTTTATGTGCGTAACTACAACAAATTAAATGAAAGGGACAAATTCCTTGAAGGACACGAACTACTATATTCAGCTCAATTAAAGCTAACTCAAAAAGAAATGGATAATCTAAACTATATCTACTAGAAAAACTGAAATTTAGTTGGGGAAAAAAAAAAAAAAAAGCTCTACACAAAGAAACTGCAAGAGTACCTGGCTTCTCTGGTACACTCTACAAAACAATTGAAGAGAAGGCATTATGTTAAGTGAAGTAGGTTAGACAGAGAAAAATAAATTGTATGTGGAATCTAAAAAAGTTTTAGAATTTATGTATTCTTAATATTTTTCATTTTGAGTGAAGCGAATCTTAATATTTTTCATTTTGAGTGAAGCTAGACATATCAGAAAACTCAGCTAAACAACAAAATTGTGCTCTATTTTATCAGAACAATAACTGGAATTTTAAAGAAAAAACTTTAGAATCTGATACAGTGAACGTGACTCTTAGCTATGTGACTTTGGGAAAGTAATTTCTTCACTCTGTGTTTCAGTTTCCCCTTCTGTAAAACATGGATTATAATCAAACTTAGCCTAATAAGATTGTTATATAAATTGAGGAAATCAGAAATGAAAAAGACACATGTACCCAATGTTCATTGCAGCACTGCTTACAATAGCTAGGACATGATAGCAACCTAGATGTCCATCAACAGATGAATAGATAATGAAGTTGTGGTACATATGCACAATGGAATATTACTCAGATACAAAAAGGAATGCATTTGAGGCAGTTCTTTTTTTAATTAAAAAAAATTAAATATGTTCTAAATGAGGTGGATGAAACTAGAGCCTACTATACAGAGTAAGTCAGAAAGAGAAAGACAAATATCACATTTTAATGCACATATATGGAATCTAGAAAGATGGTACCAACAATCCTACCGGCAGGGCAGCAAAGGAAACACAGACATAAAGAAGAGACTTTTGGACTGAGTGGGAGAAGGAGAGAGTGGGATGATTTGAGAGAATAGCATTGAAACATATACATTCAGATCAGATCAGTGGCTCAGTCGTGTCCGACTCTTTGCGACCCCATGAATCGCAGCAGGCCAGGCCTCCCTGTCCATCACCAACTCCCGGAGTTCACTGAGACTCACGTACATCGAGTCAACGATGCCATCCAGCCATCTCATCCTCTGTCGTCCCCTTCTCCTCCTGCCCCCAATCCCTCCATTAGCATACATAAAATAGATAGCCAGTGGGAGTTTGATGTATGATGCAGGGCACCCAAAGCCAGTGGCCTGTGACAATCTGGAGGGATGGGAAGGGGAAGGAGGTGGGGGGCGGGGTCCTGGAGGAAGGGGACACATGTATGTCTATAGCTGATTGATGTTGCAAAAACCATCACAATATTGCAAATTTATTATCTACCAATTTAAAAAAAAGATATGTAATGAGTATTTAGCACAAGATATGAATAGAGTTTACACATTGGTTCTTGTTAGTATATTGATGTATATATCCTAGATCCATCTAAAACTCTCCAAAATCTATGGATGTACCTTGCGTCATTGGTCTCTGAGGTCTCACAGGAGATGCCAAGGATCTATTCGTGGAAATTAGATGTAAAGCTTACTCTTCCTTCCATCTTTGATGATATGGCCTCATCCACTTGAGATATGAGTTGTTATGTTGATGGAAGGGAAGCAAACGCTGGGAATGAGTGAAATGTTGAAAAGAGAGATGAGGCCTTGTGGGACTACAAAAGTATTTGTCAGAATGTAACCTTTTCAGCCAAGACCATAGATACCTCTAGTTTCATGATGTTTGCATGCATGAGAATATCAGCCCTAACTCTTTTTTCCACTCAAAACTTCTAAAAAATTGGGTAGTAAAAAGAGATGGACTCAAAACCTTCAAATTATGTGTAAATTACTTTCTTTGCTTTCTCATCTGATTTTTTAAAAAAATTTCCCCAACTAAAGAAAGAAGGCCAACAAAAAGATTTTTATTGTTATTATTATTACCACTATTACTATTACAGGTTAGTTATTGATTACCACTATGAGTTAGACATGATGCTAGACAGTTTTGTTATTCCATTTATCTTCATAAAAATTAATCCCATAGAGTTGTTAGTCTATTTCTCATTTATAGATGAGAAAGCTGAGGCTTGGAGATATGAACTAATTTGTCCAAAGACATACAGCTAGTAAATATCATATATGGGCTATGATCTCAATTGTCTGAGCATAGAGTCCATGTGTTCCTGCTATGGAATGCCTTCAAGCATTCTGTCTCTGAGGTTAAGATGGTTTAAAAATCAAGTTCTGAGAATCATATCTCGATTTTGATATTACTTCTGTAATGTCAAACGAATTAAATAAACTCAAGTTTTCTCAACTGTCCTATTTATTCTACTGTTTTGTTACAAGGGAAAAATGCAATTCAATTCTGTAAATTACACTTTTAAGAATTTACATCTTACATATAGTGTTGCTTCCTTACCGTCATGATTATGATTTTATAGCCCATATTAGTTAGTGTTCAGGTAACTTCAGAACAATTATTTTAGTAATTAAAGTAAGCATCATGTTTAATTTAAGTTAGAACTTAAGAATAATCATAGATTTTTAATGTTGCCTTAATTACCAAAAGAGAGATTCCAGTTTGATCACAAAGATCATAGAAATGCATAGAACAAGCTTTAAGACAGTCAATGTGTGTCTTATCAGGAAAAAACAGGCAATCAATTTATTACCATTTATCACTTACACTAGCTTCCATGGCAGTTTGAAACTTCTCAACAACAAATCTTAACACATTATTGACCAGAGACACATATTAATACATCTTTGGTTACCCAAATGTTATCGACCAGAAATGTTTCAATATTCACTTACATAACAAATCACTAGTCAGAGGCATTAGTTTCTGCAAAAATACCCCAGTTGACAACGTGTTAATAAATATATAAAAAGATATATCTCATTATGATAAGAAGACATATGATATGTGTATATTGTAACTTTCCTTAAGCACAGAGAATCAGATTTTAGAGTTCAGGTCATGCGACATTGATCAGATTGAGGTATCTGTAGAGAAATAGTAGGAGATGAAGTTACAAATGGATTTTAAGAACAGGTTGCAAGAATCATTAGTGTAAGTCAAAGAATTTGTAATTTTCAGTGTGACATTGGGAAACCAATAAATATATCTAACTAAAGAAGGTACGTGTTAGAAATCTGCAGTTAGAAATACCAGCAATACATCAGAAAATTTCAAATAGGGGAGGAAACTGAAGGCAAGATAAGTCCAAGTTGCTGTTTAAAGCTTTGGAATTTAGATAATGGTGGCCGAGAGGAAACTGAAAAGAAATGAGTTAAAAATGACAAATCATAGTCAACTTTGTTTAGTGAGGGTTGAGTTTGCAAAGGAAAATTTGAATTTCATAATCTGAAAGAATAGGCATTTCAAAAGTAGAAGTTCAGCAGTTATCTGAAAGTAAAGTCAGTTTTGAAAGAAATGCTTAAGCATGGAGTATGTGAAGTCATTACAAGATAACAAGAATAGTTAGTTGAACAAAGCTATATAAAAATAGAGCTGGAACCTAGGAGAAATTTTAGGATTAGGCTAATAAATTCGAGAATCATTTACCAAAAGAAGATATATTTTCAAAGAATGAAAATTGAGAGTAAAGATAAGAGACTTGAGTCAAAATATAACTTATATTTCTATATAAGAGAAATGAATAAGCACATAATATAGAAAAGCAAAGGCCAGAGAAGTAACCAAAGAATATCATATACATATATGTGTGTGTGTGTGTGTGTGTGTGCATGTATACATGTTCAGTCACATCCAACACTTTGTGACCCTGTGGACTGTAGCCCACCAGGCTCCTCTGTCCATGGGACCCTCTAAGCAAGAATACTGGAGTGAGTTGCCATTTGCTTCTCCAAGGAATCTTCTAGACCTTGGAATCTAACCTGTGTCACCTGCATTAGAGGTGGATTCTTAACTACTAGGCCACCTGGGAAGTTCCACATTAAATATATATTGTATATTAAATATACACAATTTGAATGTATATATTTACGGCTATTATATATATGAAGACCTAGAAAAATAGACTAAAAATGCAGATGGAGAGGTGGATAAGAATTGTATTCTTTGTGTTCAGACAAAGAATTGGAATCAGAACTCTAAACCAAAAGGATAAAGACTAGCAGAAAATGTAAAGAAGAATATTTTAAATTATTAAAATAATTGATCATGAGAAAGTAGAGAAATAAATATTTATTAATGGTCCATCATGTCTGGTTTATGCTTTGGACCTTGGGCTACAGAATAGAAAACAGAATATTCATTAAAGGATGTTTCTTTCAAGAATAATTCCATGGACAGCAGAACCATCCTATAAGTGACTCAGAAGAGATATTAATGGAGAAATTCGCTCAAGATAGATAAGCCAAGTTTTCATTACAGTTAAGGAATTTCCAAAACCCAATTACCACAGTCCATAAATATTTCATCCAAGTTGTTGGGTGTAGTTAAAACAATGAACTGAAGCAGCAGAGACATCACACCTTACTGGTAGATTTTGAGACAGAGTGATATCATGACAATGTACATGAAATATGCATTCGATGCAAAAGTTAGATCAGAGTTCAAAGTCAGTCTCCACTACTTACAACCAGTTTTCATTTAATTCTTATCAAAATAAGAGAATTATGATAAAAAGTAGCTATAATAACTGTTTTGTGATTATGACATTGAATGACATAATAATAATGTCATAATGACATTCCATGAAATGGAACATAGAAATCAAGCTAATCTTAAAGCTTGAAAACAATGAACCAAAAACAGATCATGTTATATAGAGGAGGACAGCAACTTTGCCTAAATTAAGTCATAATCTTCATATATGAATGCTTCCTATATGTCTTTGAACTGAGAGAGACGACCCAATGATATTCAACACACACTGTGGAGGTTTACCATTAAAGCTTAAGTACATCCAGGTGATGTAATAGAACAATTTCTATTCTAGGAGATCAAAAACATGTCATAAATTAAACCAGGCACTGTTGTTGCTTATAAGGTCAAAATAAATACATAAAAATTGACTATATAGCACTGGAGACTTAGCTAAGGCTGCGGTTGAAGGAGGTTATCAAAGTCTGCTTGTTAGGAAGAATGAATATCACTAAGATTTTGCTTTGTATAGTGGTTCATTTTATAAAGAGAAAATTTATATTCCTAGAATTCCACCTGAGTATACAAAACTGGGAAAATTAACACCTCACATCAAAAAGAAAAGAAACGATTCAAACTGGCAACCACAAAGCTGACGATGAAAGGTTTACTTGCAAGTTTGATCTCTGCCTTGTGTACTCTGGCCTCACAAACATTACAGTAGCACCTCCTGGGTAAAATAAAGAAATGTGATTTAGAGTCCACACATTCTTTTCCCACTTAGACTCACATTCAGTTGCTCCTTGGAGGATATTATATGACATCGAGTGTTCATTGCTGCATTATAAATGGGAGAAAAGTGAAAGAGGGGAAGAGCAAACTAAAACAAGAAGTTTTATGTGTTTAAAGTTCAGGTTTGGCGCCTCAGTAACTATAGTTTTAGCTCTGAAAACAAATCTTCTGTGGTCTTGCTGATACACGGCTCAAGGATTATACGTAATATTTATCTTAAACTTTAAAAGCATGTGCGCACACACACACACACATATACAGCTGACTTACCATGAATTACTTGAATAAAGACCAGAGAAAGCATTGGTATTTGAAACGCATATAGACACTAAATTCTAAAGAGTTAAGCTATGGCTATGTAAAATGAGAAATTTGGGATTAACATATACACACTGTTGCATATAAAATACATAAACAATAAGGGCACTATAGCACAGGGAACTATACTCAATATCTTATAGTAACCTACAATGGAAAAGAATATAAAAAGGATATGTATATGTATATCTGAGTTATGTTACTGTATACACTGGAAACTAACACAACATTGTATAATAAATTTAACTATACTTCAATGAAGAAAAATACTATCACTATGTATCCAAAAAGAGACATTTATTTGCTATACCACCTATTCTTTAAACTTCTGGTGTCCAAAGACTAGAGAGACATCTAAATTTAGTTACATATCAAATCCATTGAAAAATCCATGGACATTACAAAACATTCCATTGCCAGCAATAGGCATTTATATCTCCAACTACTTTGTGGATGAGGAATTAGTCTTAGCTGCCCACTAATGCAGCAGGTGAAAAGACACATATGTCTTCTCCACGTGGAAAGTTTAGGAACAGAGTTTCACAGATTGATGTGCAAAACTAATGCTATAGACAGTTGGAGATGAGCAACTCCCTCTATAAAAAAATTTTATTTTTACTAATCAAGTCATATACCTTGCTGAAGAGTTTTATGATATAATATAATCTGTTTGGGCAACTTCTTCTGTAGTTAAGGTAGGGTATCTTTGGAGAAGACCTTGATGCTATGAAAGATTGAGGGCAGCAGGGGAAGGGGGCAACAGAGGATGAGATGGTTAGATAGCATCACAGACTCAATGGACATGAATTTGAGTAAACTCTGATAGTGAAGGACAAGGAAGCCTGGTGTGCTGCAGTCCGTGGGCTTGCGAAGAGTCAGATACAACTTATGACTGAACAACAACAAATCTTTGGTTGTACCCGGTCTGCAAGATTTCCCCCCAAAATGCTGGAAATGTAAATAAGTATTATTCATTTACAATGGGGCATAAACAAATATAGGATTAAAATATATGACAACCTGTATATTTTTCTAGGGCTGTCATAAAAAAGTACCACAGCTGGATGGCTTAAACAACAGAAATTTATCATCTCACAGTTCTGGAGGCTAGAAATCCAAGGTTGAATGAACTGTTGGCAGAACTGGTTCTGTCTGAGGGCAGTAGCTGCAGGCATCTCCTGGTTTGTGTCTTTACATTATCTTCAGTCTGTACATATCCCTGTGTCCCAAATTCCCTCTTCCTATGTGGACACCAGTCATATTGGATTAGGAGTCCACCCTACTCATCTGAACTAATTACATCTCCAACAGTTTTATTTCCAAATAAAATTACATTCTGAGTCACTGGGGTTTAAAACTTCAATTTATCAATTTTGAGGGGGATACAATTCAACTTGTAATACAACCATGAACATGAAGTTAAAGAGTATTGAAAACTATACAACATTTCTTATTACCCTATTCTTCTAGGTTGACAACAGTCATAATTTATATGTTCCTAGATTTATACGTTGCCTGTGGAAATATTAAATCCAGAGAGAGACTTGTACTGTTAAAAAGAACAAGAGCAAGAGAAATCCTCAAAGACAAAAACAAGCTATCAAGATGTGTTAGACTAGTTTTTATTTAATGGCTCCCAAAGGCGTGTTAACAATTACTCGTGAAAAGCCTTTAGTAGCACTTGGGATATCTGTAAGATAACTAATGGATGTGTAAACCTGGTTTTGGCTCAAACCTGTTGCAGACATGCAGACATATTTAGCTCTCTATAGCACTAGCTAACTTCACTAAGGTTTAGTAAATACTGGTAACTACTATAGTCTCTTGACTTGGACTTTTCTCACTACCATGGTACAAAAGATGTTGCTATTATACTTGCCCTACCTCCAATTAAGGCAATATGTCTTGGAGAGGTTCAATAATTCAGTGATGGACATATAGCTTGTTTGGCGGTACTCAAAACTCCTGAAATGCTTCAGATGTTAGATATTACAATATTTTAGACAAAACTAGGAATATATACATTCTTTTCTAGCTATCTCTTGATTGAGCAAAGTATGCAATCCAACACTTACTTTTCCAGATTGCAATAGTCCATAAACCATCTTTCCAAGCATAAGAGGCAAAAAAAACAAAAAAAAAAATAGGGCAAGTTAATTCCCCAAAAGTAGTAAATTTCATTTTCCCTTTCAAAGTAAACGACTAAACAACCCAAACCTACATAATTCATGTGAGTGATAAAATCAGATTACATAAACTGCAGCTTAAAAGGCTAGAATATAGAAAGATAATTCTTTTGAATGAGGAGGGTGGGTTGGTGGCTATGGTAGAGATTGCTTGCTAGTGCTCGCCCATATCCAGCTGTCCTCTCTCTCTCAACCATTTCCTGCTTTCAAGTATTAGATGAGACGCTGTTACAAGTTTTAATCAAAAAGGCTGGGAGTAGAAATGGTTATACCACTTCTGGGCTAAGACGCAAAAAGCTCATGCTTAACTCTCTGGAGCTCACATGCCCTAGAAGCTATTTTCCCTATCATTCTGGATCCTGCATTACCATTTGAAAAGTGGCTCTAGTGTGACATCTGTAAAGGACTTTGTATGTGTCAGGCCACTAAACATCTGGGGTGTTTTCTGTCACCAGTGTGTGCCGGCATAGTCACTTCAGTCCTAGCCAGATCTTTGTAACCCTATAGACTGTAGCCCGCCAGGCTCCTCAGTCTGTGGGATTTTCCAGGCAAGAATACTGGAGTGGGTTGCCACTTCCTCCTTCAGAGGATCCTCCCCAGCTAGGGACCAAACCCACGTCTCCTGCATCTCCTGTGTTACAGACAGATTCTTTACTACTGAGCCGCCAGAGGCATAGCATAATCTAATCTACCCTGACTAAAACAGACGCACCAAGAGTTTCATTTTATTTGTCATTTTTAAGCTAGAGTTTCATTTTATTTGTCATTTTTAAGCTTCCTTAAGATTTGTCAGAAAATTGAATAATTCCACCTGGACAGTCACAGAGCTACAACACACAGGTGACTTAGAGAAACCAGATTGGCAGCACAAAAAAGGAAAAGGAAAACAGAAGAGGGCTGCTTGCATGGTATGAAATCCATTCTTCACTTCACAACAGCCTTAAACATATGGGACAGATGGAGGAACAAAGTGCCATCAGGAAGTTGCCAGCTTTGACATTCCTGGGACAAAACGCTTCCAGAAGGGCATAACTCCACAAGCCTTCAAAATCTGGAGGATTAATTCACTTCATCACCCTCATCAAACGTTAGGAATCATACGACGTTCACTAGGATAAAAACTGATGGAGAAAACAGGGACTATGCCGATGCTTTGTTGCAAAGGAGGTATTTTATTTTAGCTTTAGAATTTTGCACAAAACCATGAAAAAGAAATTTTTTGAATTGAAGAAATAGTTGTTCTAAAACTATTTATATAATCATCTATAAAGACTATAAAATTTCAGATATTATGATCTTGGACAGAATATATTTGTTACAAGCTGAATATTTGCTGAAATATTTGAACTGAATTCTCAACTAACATGGCAGGGTCTGGAGTTTTGACTGCCTTTGACTCCTAGCTATTCTGCTTAATAGGACTAGGACTTTGGACACGTAAAATGTTTTGCTTCTTATAAAATGAGAAGTATTCCCACATTATATTCGGGTAAGGGTTAAAGGATGCTTCTATATGACTATCCATTTACCACAGGGTTGGATGCATAAAATGTAAACAATGCTTTATAATGAGTAATATTAGTGTAAAGAATGAACATAAATAAAATTAAATTTAAATGTCTCACAAGTGATTTGTAATCTGCAATTTGAGCAGGAGTAGATATACTGTACTGGTGAACAGTTTAGGCTTTAGGGTTTGTCTGCTGCTGTGGCTACGTCGCTTCAGTCGTGTCTGACTCTGTGCATTCCCATAGACGGCAGCCCACCAGGCTCTGCCACCCCTGAGATTCTCCAGGCAAGAACACTGAAGTGGGTTTGTTACTGGGCTCAAATCTCTGTAATACAACTTTTCATCACTGGGTGAAAAAATGAGTAAACTTGGGTAAATTACTAACTTGCTCAATTCTTCAGTTTCTTCCTTTGTAATACAGACCAATGTAGAGGAATGTGAGAAATAAATGTGAAACCATGAAAGAGCCTTTTATCACCAAATTACTATTTCCAAAACTTGAGGGCTATTGTACATACATCATTGATATTTAAACTGTACATTGTACATTGACATTTAAATTGTTTTTATTAAAACTAAGTACAAAAATGTTTATTTGATATTATGTTATGCTAAGTTGCTTCAATCATGTCCGACTCTTTGTGACCCCATGGACCATAGCCCACCAGGAGCCTCTGTCTGTGGGATTCTCCAAGCAAGAATACTGAAGCGGGTTGTCATTCCCTTCTCCAGGGGAAATTCCGGATCCAGGTCTCCCACATTATAGGCAGATTCTTTATCATCTGAGCCACTAGGGAAGCCCGATAGCATGTTATAGTTATTCCCAAAGATAACTAAGATATAACATTTGATAATACATAAAGCCAGTACTCAAAATAGTTTATTTAAAAATACGGAAAATTACTGTATGCTTTAATACTTACAGATCGATTATAAAAAGAAAGTTAATACTTTCTATATAATAGCTGCAATATTTTTTATGGCTCTTAATTAAATATAGTGAAATCTTTTCACAGTAAAAGCCTTATTGAATACATTAAATGAAATGAAATGACAGTTAAACACATTTTTTTGCATTGTTCAGCATTTCAGACAGTTATAGAATGGTGTTGAGACAATACACACAATTGAAATAAATGATATTTTATTTGGGAAGAATTTTTTTTTTTAAGAGTAGAGTTCGAAGCACAGAGCAGGGGTGAATGCAACACATCTTGCCATGATTTTTCTCTTTGTTTAGGCCAGATGCTGTTAAAGTAGAGAAAGAAGCTAGAAATCCCATTTATAGTTGGGCCACTAATCTTTTTGACTAGGGAAAGACTCTCTAAGTGCCCAGGTAAATATGTACATGCCACCTGTGTCCCTGCTGCTTCCGTTTAAGAAGATGTTCATACAAAAGAAAAGAAAATGTTTATAAACATAGAGTTGTCTTTGTTCATGACCTCAGTTGAGCATCTCTACACAGCCCCAGGAAGGAAGAAAGAAGCATTAGCAAGATGCAAGGGTTCCTAAATATGCTCTTGTTCACTGTGACCCCCAGAGTGGCTCTCCTCTATGCATCTTAAATAAAATAGTAGTTTTTTTAATTGTAGAAACCAATAAAAAAAATTAATGGACTTCTTAAAAGCCATTTCATAGCTGACTTGTTTAACGATAATGGGCCAAGAATAAGCATGCATACGCTGAGATCAAGGCTGCCCTGGCCTCTCATACTCACTGTCAGGGGTCCTGAGTGTCAGCTGTTTTTCCCAGAAGTCCACCCCAAGGGGTAACTGAGAGTCAGTAGCTGTCGGTAAACTGGTCCTCAGCCCTGCGGAGGACACAAGTTTTGACCTTCACTTTTTATTGGAGTATAACTGTTTTACAATTCTGTGTTAGTTTCTGCTGTACAACAACATCAATCAGCTAAATAGACATATATACCCTCCCTATGGATCTTCTTTCCCCCAACACCCCATCCCACACCTCTAGGTCATCACTGAGCACCGAGCTGACTTTCTTGTGCTATACAGCAGCTTCCCACTAGCTATCTATTTTATACATGATAGTGTATATATTGGGCTTTTCTGGTGGCTCAGTTGGTAAAGAATCCACCTGTAATGCAGGAGGACCTGGGTTCGATCCCTGGTTTGGGAAGATCCCCTAGAGAAGGGAAAGGCTACCAACTCCAGTATTCTGGCCTGGAGAAGTTCATGAACTCTATTTTACACATGGTAGTGTATACATAGACCATAAAGAAAGTTGAATGCTGAAGAACTGATGCTTTTGAATTGCGGTGTTGGAAAAAAACTCTTGAGAGCACCTTGGATTGCAAGGATATCGAACCAGTCCATCCTAAAGGAAGTCAGTCCTGAATATTCACTGGAGGGACTGATGTTAAAGCTGAAACTCCAATACTTTGGCCACCTGATGTGAAGAAATGACTCATCTGAAAAGATACTGATGCTGGGAAAGAAAGGCAGGAGGAGAAGGGGACAACAGAGAATGAGATGGTTGGATGGCGTGACCAACTCCATAGACATGAGTTTGGGCAAGCTTTAGGAGTTGGTGATGGACAGGGAAGCCTGGCGTGCTGCAGTCCATGGAGTAGCAAAGAGTTGGACATGACTGAAAGTGAAAAGTGAATGTGGAAGTCGCTCAGTTGTGTCCGACTCTTTGCAACCCCATGGACTGTACAGTCCACGGAATTCTCCAGGAATTGCTTCTCTCAGAATCTCCCGCAGTGCAGGCAGATTCTTTACCAGCTGAGCCACAACACTGTACATATGACAATGCCACTTCCCTAATTTGTCCCACCCCACTCTCCCCCGAACCCTGTGTCCACAAGTCTGTTTTCTACTTCTGCATCTCTATTCTTGTCCTGCAAATAGGTTCAGTTCAGTTCAGTCGCTCAGTAATGTCCGACTCTTTGCGACCCCATGAATCACAGTATGCCAGGCCTCACTGTCCATCACCAACTCCCGGAGTTCACTCAGACTCACGTCCATGGAGTCAGTGATGCCATCCAGCCATCTCATCCTCTGTCATCCCCTTCTCCTCCTGCCCCCAATCCCTCTCGGCATCAGGGTCTTTTCCAATGAGTCAACTCTTTGCATCAGGTGGACAAAGTATTGGAGTTTCAGCTTCAGCATCAGTTCTTCCAATGAACACCTAGGACTAGTCTCCTTTAGGATGGACTGGTTGGATCTCCTTGCAGTCCAAGGGACTTTCAAGAGTCTTCTCCAACACCACAGTTCAAAAGCATCAATTCTTCGGCGCTCAGCCTTCTTCACAGTCCAACTCTCACATCCATACATGACCACAGGAAAAACCATGGCCTTGACTAGACAGACCTTTGTTGGCAAAGTAATATCTCTGCTTTTCAATATGCTATCTAGGTTGGTCAGAGTATGCCATTTTTCTAGATTCCTTATATATGTGCTACTATATACTTGTTTATCTCTTTCTTTCTTCACTTTGTTTGACAGACTCCAGGTTTATCCACATCATTTCACCACCTGCAGTCAAGAGCAGGTCCACCCTAGGGACTAACTATGCAAACCTATCTTCCTTAGCCTCCTTAACTCCATCTCCAGGAGTTACAAAGTCATCTAGTCATCTCATATTTACATTTTACCCTTCCTCGTTAACTGCCAACTCCACCCAGATCAGCCTAGTCAGTGGTGCGGCACTAGCCCCTTCAAACTTTTAGGCCTTTTTAAAGTTCAGTTCCAGAGGTAGAGGGCAGCTCTCACTTTCTTCCCCTTTTCTTCTGGCCTTTTCTTCCCCTTCTCCTACCTTCTCCCCTTTAGCTCCTCTGAATCCCTTCTACTGCACCCTCTGGAACACATAATCCAGCGCTATGGGAATTCCCTTTGTTTCCAATTATTTCTATAATGTTCTTTCCATGCTCTGACTCTGATACAAACCTAGCTCTTCCCTTATGTACCTAGCTCCCCTACAACTTTCCCTGCTATACAGAGATTGCTAGCACTTCAGTGCTTGTCCAATGGGACCTGGAAGTGGGGTTCACATCCTTGCTCTTCATTGCTGCTCTCAGACCTTTCTGCCTCCCTCCCCCTAAGAATTAAACCTGCTTTAACTGTCATATCTTCCATTCATACCATCTACAAGACCATTTTTGCTGTGTGTGGTTCTTTCATATTTTTTTTCTCCCTTATGTTTTCTCATGATTTTATCTTGCAGCTCATTATCATAAGTCTCTCCAACATTACTCCTGTGTATATTTTTATAGGTTTAAGATTTAATCTGATGCTCCATCTAACATCTCATCCTCTCTTTTCCATGAATTCCTCTCCTACAATGATCTTATCCTCTACACATTCACAATGACCAACTCTCGTGGGTCACTCCCCAGTTCTTACCAATTCCAATAACTGCAGTTCCTTTATGATCTCAGTTGCGTGGTTCCCATTCACTGACCACTGATTTCTACCTCTCTATCTCATTTTCTATAATACACTGACTCCAAAATACTTAGAATGCACTGACATCTCCAATCCACTGATTCTACTGCTTTTTCACTATCCTTCATCTTCATTTGTTCTCTATTCTTTTATTCAGCTTAAATCCTATAGCTTAACATAACCATCACCTTCTTATATCCTGAATATCCTCCCCTTTCTCTTATTTACATAGCAAAGCCAAAAACCTCATTAAACCCAATTCTCTATCTATTCTCACTCTACATGCACGGTTAGAAGAAACTCTCCCAACTCTGCTGACTGTTCTCATTGTAATTTCTCGTCTGTGAACCTCAAGGGCACATTTATTGCTGCAGATTGTCTCACTATATGTCATTAATCAATTCCTGCTGTCACATGGTACTTCAGTAGTCTGCTTTCTCTTCCTCTCCCTGAGAGGATTATATCATTTCTTTTGCTTCTCTCCTCTCAAAGTAATTATAAAAATTAATATAAAAGTGAGAAAGGGTATTAAGTATAGAAAAAACATACAAGAGTCTTATATCAGAAATAAACAAAAAGATTCATATTTAAAGATACCATTTACAAAAGCAACAGTAGTTTAGTACATCTAGGAACAAAGTAAATTTAATCATAAATTATCACCAGAGATCTAAAGTATTTTAACTTATGAATAAAACCTAGCTAAATGGAAAGATATACAAATAAGTTGGATTTTGTATAAGTGTATATGTTTATACAAATATTCAACATGTAAAGGCATCAGTTCTCTTTAAATAAATCAGTGGACTTAATGCAATTTCAATTAAAACATCTCAAATAAGGCATATATTTGTGTGGTGAATATAAGATCCCCTGGAGAAGGGAATGGCAACCCACTCCAGTATTCTTGCCCGGAGAGTTCATGGGGTTGCAAAGAATCAGACGCACGGAGCAGCTAACACCTTCACCTTCACATCATGTAATTTAACAAGCCAGTATTTTTATGATAAGATAAAAAATCAAATCACAGTGAAAGAAGAGAGTGACTTGTTCTTCTGGATAATAACATTTTTTTGTAAGTCTCTGGTATTTGTGAGTGAATAAAATTGGTACCTCATTCTATGATCAAAAGACAAATGAAGCAGTTAGGACAGAATAGAAAGTTCAGATATAGGCAACCATATCTTTGCAAATGTGATTTCTGACTGAGTTTACATTACAGATCATCTGAAAAAGAATGGACACAATTAAATAGTGAGGTGAACATTTGTTATCCACATGTACAAAAATACATAAAATTTGATGCCAGTTAACCAATATATGAAAATATAAATACTTGAAACTATTAAAAGAAATAGAATTATTTTTATTATGAGAGGAAGATTTCTTATAAAACACAAAATTACAGACCCCAAGGGAACTTTTGAAAAAATCAAAACTGCCTTAAAATGTTATCTTCCCTATTAAATAAATTGCATTGGAAATGAAAGACATGCTGTAAGTAAGAGGCCATTTGTAGCACAGGAATTATTACTTACAATCTATAAAGAATATTCACAAAGCAATAAGAAATTTAAAGAATATGAACCAAGTTTATTTCATAAAAGAAGCATAACTGGTCAGAAAAACACATGAAAATATCTTCCTCTGCAATGATGTCTATCAAAGTGTAAATTGATTCTCAACCTCATTGGTATTTATCAAAATGTAGTTCCTGTAAATTAAAACCAAGATGAACTACCATTTTCCCCAAAAGTTTGGCAATTTAAAAAAATCAACATAGCATAAATGGGCAAAGGCATGACATGAATAGAAATCATTGCATAGAAAACAGTGTAACAATGTTTGGTAAACAGAAAACATGAATCTCAATGACTCAGGAATTCTATTCCTACAGTTCTTGAGTGACTATAATATCACCATTTTCCCCTCTTCTTTACCTAAAAACGCCAAAGTTGTCAAAGCTTCAACAAAGGTGAATGCTTTGCTTTAGTCTCTGCTGTCAAGTCAGCAATTCACACCTGCTGTGAGAGAAGTACACACATCCTTACTCACCTGTGATGGTAAGTTAGAGCAACACTTCATTCAGTTACTGCTGGATCCTCATGTCAGCACATTTATTGCTAATCTAGTTTTGCACTCCTTTTCAATGGCTGGACAAGTCAGTGACAGAATCTCCTGGAGCTGAGACATGCAGGCACCACTGAGTTGATTAAGGAGTTTATCTTTCTCCCTGTCTTTCTCCCTTCCTTTCTTCTTTTGCTCCTTCCTTCATTCCTTCCTTGCTTCCTTCCCTTGAAAATGGAATTATATCCTATATAATGACCACTGGTTGATAGAGAAGTTTCAGCAGACAGCCCACAACAATAAATGATTAGTCATGTAAGAGTGAGCATTGATATATCTGGGCAGGTACAGCAGATGTCCTTAAGCATGACATGCAGTCTCAGCAGTCACATGGAACTACTTAGCTATTAGGTCATTCCAACCCACACTAAGTGTGTGTTAATCACTTAGCCCAATACTTCTCTCCATGAATGTCACCTGTACTCGCAATGATATGCTTTTTGTATCAAGCAAGATATTTTAAAATATTTTAAGATTATGGTCTGATGAATATCTCAGTTCGTTACTATTCCAGCTGCACGAAGCCTGAGTGTTTTCCAAAGACTCAAATTCCCCAGTATGATTAGTCTTGATTAATCTAACGATTTTTGGCTTTTGTTCAGTCGCTCAGTCTTGTCCAACTCTTTGTGACTCCAGTATGCCAGGCTTCCATGTCCTTCACTAGCTCCTGGAGTTTGCTTAAGTTCATGTCTACTGAGTCAGTGATGCCATCTAACCATCTGATTCTCTGTCACCCGCTTCTCTTCTTGCCCTAAATCTTTCACAGCACCTGAGTCTTTCCCAATGACTTAATAGGTTATTAATAATACTTCCTCATAACACTTCCTAATAACACGTATGTTTGGGAATTGTTCTAGGACTTTTCATGTTCGGGTGTGTTGCTGTTTTCAGTAAAGAAAAGCAATTCATATAGATAAACAAGTTTCTTCTAAGTGAGATACATATGTTTGCATACCTCTGTTCACAAGTATAAGGAAGGCACACTAAGTTTAAGTTATGATTGTGCTGTTACTGAAGTTCTTCTGTAAGTAAATTGCTACAATTAAGTATATTCCACATATAGGAGATAGGCACCATAAAACATACATATGTGCCTAAAACACACACACACATACACACACACACACACACCATGAAAGGTATTATGCAGAATACATCTATACTCATTTTACAGTAAAGTTCACCTAACTTGAGAAACCTATGAACTATTGCCCTTTTACTCTAAGAAGGGCAGCAATGTTATCTCAAATAAATTGTTCACTTTGTGCTAAGGATTAAAGGATTTATACCTTGGGAAAATAAGAATTTGTACCAAGTGGCATTTTAAACCCTGTTCTTAGCATGTGACTACCCAGTAACTAGATTGAGAACCAAAGTGTAATAGAATACCCAATCTTTCACAGACTGAGGGGACTTTATTAATGGTGACTCAGAATAAAATGTGTTTGATGAGTATCTATTAAATGAAAAACATTCTCTGACAATGCTATTAAGCAGAAAGTTTCATATTTAGTTAGTGAGATTCAGCAATACAGAGTAAATTGAAAAAAAAGTGAATAGTAAGATGTAACTTTGCTCTAAAGAAGGGAGGTTCAGCATTTAAATGAGAGGATCAGAATAGACTTTATAAAGGAGAAAGCATATGAGCTGGAATCCAAGGATGGCTAGATTTGACTGAGGAAAGAGGGAAAAGAACAAGTCAAAGTTCTAAATAAATGAACCCATGTAAGTAAAGCCATGGTGCATTCCAGGCATTGAATTATTTTGTGAATGATGAATGAAAATAGAGAGTATTGTTTGTAGTAAAACTACAACTATATCTGTTAAGATATTAAAATGTCTTCAGGCAAAAATTCCAGAGTGTATCAGCAGTGCTAGTATCTTCTGGCATCTAGTTTTTCCCATGCTCTAATCTGCTTCCTTCAGCTTATAGACTTTAGCTTCCTTTGTTTTTTTCATGGTCATAAGCTGCTGGTGTAACTCCAGACATCAGGTTCTCATTATACAACAAAGCAAAAAGGCAAGGGGTAGGGGAGTCATTGCTTATACATCTTTTTTTATCATGGAGAAAATGTATCCTCAAAATGTTCCACAGCAAAGTTTCTCTATATTTAATTGGCCAGAGTTGGGTTGCCTAACCACCTCAGACTAACCACTGGCAGAAGGAAAAGGAATCTACCATGATTCATGCCCTGGCACTGTGTAAGGTGATTCCTGAAGAAAACTGGAGTTCTTTTAGTAAGGAGGAAGGGCTATCTAGTAGGAAGCAACAGTGCATGCCATTGTGTGTACTTATGGAATATGGTAGAGAAACCATATGACATAAATCTAGAAAAGATTTGAATGGGAGAATGAAAAACATTGGCCATCCATCTAAGAAGCTGATTTTTAATGTGGTTGCCAATTGGAAGACTCTTAAATTGAAAGTTCTGTTGGTTTATTTCTGTATTTTTTAGTTTAGTTTCCTTTGGGTTTGGTTTCATTGTGTTAGTAGAACAATTACTCTAGCAGCAGTGTGTAAACTAGATCAAAACTGAGAGTCTGGTAGTAAAAGAAACAGGAGATTCTCAAATTACCAGCAATGAGCAATGGGTTATGGAAACAAAATTGATTCAAACAGTATTTCAGAAGTTCAGTTGAAGAACGTGGAGATTCACTGAGTAAGAGAGTAAGTATGGCTTCCCAGAAGGCACTAGGGGTAAAGAAGCCACCTGCCAATGCAGGAGACGTAAGAGGCACAGGTTCAACCCCCGGGTGGCAAAACAATCCCCTGGAGAAGGGCATGGCACACACTCCAGTATTCTTGCCTGAAGAATCCCATGGACAGATGGGCCTGGCGGGCTACAGTCCATAGGGCGGCAAAGAGTTGGATATGACTAAAGCACCTTAGTGAGTGAAGTTAAGTCGCTCAGTCGTGTCCGACTCTTTGCGAGCCCGTGGACACCAGGCTCCTCCGTCCATGGGATTTTCTAGGCAAGAATACTGGAGTGGGTTGCCATTTCCTTCTCCAGGGAATCTGCCCGACCCAGGGATCGAACCCAGGTCTCCCGCATTGTAGACAGACACTTTACCATCTGAACCACCAGGGAAGTGCTAAAGCACCTTAGTACCCAATCAAAAAATGACTGTAAGTCTTTAAGATCAGGTTTTCAAGAACATAGTGCATCTATGAATACAATAGAGTAGTCAAAAGATGATTCCAAGAAGAAAATGATGAGAGCATCTTTTAGTGGACTGAAATAAGTTTAATCAATCATCCTTTGGCTAGTTATTCAACCAAAGTTTCCACCATATGCAATACATAGCAATATGACATTAGATGCTTGAATTATCAATTGAGATTGATTAAGCAATCTAGTAACCAGG
Source organism: Bos taurus (assembly GCF_002263795.3). NCBI lineage: Eukaryota > Metazoa > Chordata > Mammalia > Artiodactyla > Bovidae > Bos > Bos taurus. The sequence goes on along the minus strand of NC_037336.1, from coordinate 20,623,652 downwards.
CAGTAAATACTTCTAGGAAAAAAAAACTCAAGTTCATATTTTTGTTTTATATAATAGATAATTTATGTTATATTGGATATTACTTATTACTTTATATTATATTTATATATTAAATTATTACTAAAATATATTAAGTCAAAGGTTAAGGAGTATTACATATAAAATATTGGGCTTATTAACATGTACTCTGTAATTTATTAGATATAAATTATGAATTGCCTTAAGGAAGAAAAATATAAAAGTGAAATATTTATAGCAGCCACATCTTAACAATGAATTTGGAAGTGTCTAATTTTAGCATTGTATGTATAAACCTGTTTTGAAATCAATACTAGAAAGGAATAAGTTATTTTAAGTGCACTTTTGAGAAAAAATCATTAGATATAAATCTGATGTTGATAAAATAACAGTTTTATATTTAAAATATAAAGAAATGTATCAATATGTCAAGTTTTTCATCACTTTCCTTGTTATGTGACTGTTTCTACTAAAAATGTTGTTGTTGTTCAGTTGCTAGGTCGTTTCCTACTCTTTCGTGACCCCATGGAGTACTGTAGCCAACAAGGCTGTTCTATCCGTGGGATTTCCCAGGCAAGAATACTGGAGTGGGCTTCCATCTCCTTCTCCAAGGCATCTTCCTGACCCAGGGATCGAACCCACATCTCCTGCATTTGCAGGCAGGTTCTTTACCACTGAGCCACCAGGGGAGCCCCAAAATGTTACTGCTGCTGATACTGCTAAGTTGTGTCAGTCGTGTCCGACTCTGTGCAACTCTATAGACGGCAGCCCACCAGGCTCCCCCGTCCCTGGGATTCTCCAGGCAAGAACACTGGAGTGGGTTGCCATTCCCTTCTCCAATGCATGAAAGTGAAAAGTGAAAGGGAAGTCACTCAGTCGTGTCTGACTCTTAGCGACCCCCTGGACTGAAGCCAACCAGGCTCCTCTGTCCATGGGATTTTCCGGGCAAGAGTACTGGAGTGGGGTGCCAGTGCCTTCCCTGCAAAATGTTACTACATACTATCAAATACACACAAATAGAAATTATATTAAAAATCACATAGAAAAGAAATTGAGAGAATGACTAGAATATAGATTAGCAGAGGAGAAGAGATCATTCAAAAATGTATTAAACAATTACTATGCTAACTACATTATAAAAGGTTCTATTTTACACATGACTTGGTATGAGTGATATTATTTAATCTCCCCCAGACTGCAAAGCTAGGCAACAGAAGAATAACTCCACAGACCATTTGCTTTTGTCATTTTGTGTATATATGCTGCGTGTGCATGTGCTTTTACAATTTACTTCATTACAATACATTATACATGTGTAGATATAATGACAATTGATATTCATCTATTAGAATGCCAGTGGTCAATTAAGGAAAGCTGTTATGGTAGGAAAAATTGCTCAAATACCAAAAGCCCACAGAAGTCATATCTCAACTGAATTTTAGACCATTCTTAGCTACACGGAAGCCCAAGACACCCATAGCATTTGCCTTTATACCTTGAGCTACCATGATGATTTCAGGGTAACTATATTTTCTATGTTTTAATAAGCTATGTCCTTACATAACTATAGCACATAGATCTTATCTCAACCCACACATTTATATTTTTACATTCATTCTATGGTTAGTAGCTACTCAAGATAATCATTAATCAATAAATTGCAAATTTAATAATGTAAAATCTTTTGATCTTGCATATTATTCATGTGCATATGGCTTTTATTTGGAGTTATTTCTATTATCGAAAAGAATATATTCCCAACTCCCGGGAAAACAGCAATGCTCATTAAATTGAACTGAACCACACCAGCTATGTATAATGCCTTCCAAACACTACACCCCCGGTGGACCTCAATATCACTTGTTTTCAAACTGCATATGAAAGAATTGATCTTGACATTAATCTCTTACCTAAAACAAGTACAAATTTTATAGTAATTATTTGTGAGCCAATAGTCTATCTTCCTAAATAAAAGTTCAAAATTTTTTTCCATGGAAACTTTCTTTTCCTTTTTCCTCTGCTCTGACACTACTGAGGAATATGAGGGGCACTCAGGGGGTTCCATAATTGTATTAATTGAGTCTGTCTGTGGTAGATTCTAAAAGAGCGATCAAAAGAAAGTAGAAATAAAATAATGTGTTTGAAACGTCTATGCCCCCTTTTTCAGTACTTTGATATCCACTGCCATCACTACCCGAGATGCAGCTCCCCTCTATCCTTATTAGCTTAAATCTGCTATCTTTATCATGTAAACAGGCAGCAAGAGAAAATAGTTCCATTTTTACGGTACTAATGTTACTTTAGAAAATCATTCCCCTTACATTGTCCATCTCTGAAATGATGGTAGTCAAAATAATTTGAGAGAGGTCCAAATTTTCATATACATATTTGCAATGTTGATAAGGATATTCAACAATAACATCTGATGTTGAAATAATGCAGGTTATTTGGGTATAAAATGTATGACATTTTCTCATTATGTGTTCTGTGCTAAGTCACTTCAGTCAGGTCCAAATCTTGCAATCCTATGCACTTTAGCCCTCAAGGCTCCTCTGTCCAATGGGATTCTCCAGGCAAGAATACTGGAGTGGGTTGCAGTGCCTTTTTCCAGAGATCTTCCTGACCCAGGGATTGAACACACGTCTCTTATGTCTCCTGCATTGGCAGGCATATTCTTTACCACTAGTACCACCTGGGAAGGCTGACCTTTAACAGGGCCATTATACAACCTTGTTCCTGTATAAACACTAAAGCTAGCTCCTTTAACAAATGCGCATGGGGCCAACTAATGTTCTTGCATCCTCTGTATTCCGGCTCCATCCTCAATGCATTATTGATCTATATTATATTTTAATTAAAACATTTCTTCCTCCAAATTCAAAGCCTTGTATGATTTTTTTGAGTGCCTGGGCTGTCTGTTTATTTTTGAGGAGGTGAAAATATATGATTTCCAGCTCAGTTCATAAGCCCACCTATCCCAATTCTGCTTGGCAGTGGTAACTGGGAAAGAACAATCTGAGATGCTGTTTCTTAACACCTTATTCCCAACTGTTTAGAATATTAGAGCCAAACACATTTAGATTTGGGACTTACTATTGTCATTAAAGGGTGAGCAAAGATTGGAAGAGCAATAAGAATCAATGTCTAGAAAAGAAGAAATAGAGACTTAATATTCATTCCTGGTAATAAAGAATCCTACAAATTTTCTATGTAACAGAAGTGAGTCATTTATCCCTCATGCTGTTAGAAGTAGTCCCTGTTAAATTAATCAAAAATGAATTATCATGAAGCAATAAATGCCCCTTGACTTGACTTGAGGAAATAATGTTAGAGTTTAGTTTAGGGAAATGTGCATTTTGATTCTTATTGTAATAAACTCCATAAATAGCAAGCTGGAAATAGAGTACTCCAGGAAAGTTTATCATTACAGCACAGAAGAGGTATGTACTTGGAAAAGTACAAGTAGGCAAGTGTTTCTATTGAAACTTAGCTTTTAGATCCTGTAAAATGTCTTTCTCTATTTAGCACACTTTTCCTCACGTTATCTAGATCCTGCTTACCTGGGAAGGGGTAAGGACTGTAAAAGTACTCAATTCACTTCCTAAACTTTACTCTAAATCCCTCACTTAGTAACTTTCTCCTACAGTAGCTGTATTAGCAATTTTCCAATAAGATGAAGGAATAAAATAATGTTATTTTTGGTAGATAAACTAATAATTATTATGATGTATGCTTATTGATATTATTTTTGTATGGATCTATTTAAGAAGCATCTCACAAAAAGATAATCTTGTCATAAGTATACCTTTTAAAATTCTTCTAGCAAGATTCAATTAGGATCAAAATAGCATATAGAATATAATAATATTCAGGCATATTCCAAAGTATCATATAATTTACTAAGACAAACAGCAGAATAAGTGAAATTAAGTGGGTATTTATACAGTATATTGATAAAACATATGAATAAAATGTGTGTCCTTATTCAGATCATGTGTATATATCAATGAACATAATCTTCCTCCAAAATGTTCAGTAAACTTGCATTGTCATACAAGGTCAGTGATATCATTGAAAATAACAGACAAAAGCAGTGGTCTGCCGATAGACATATAACAACCAGTTAGCTGGGGGAAAATACCTGCTCTGAGATATTGGATTATTCCTATGATGTAAATACTCCCACAATGGCCAATTTCCAGCTAGTAATGAGATGTCATAAAATGTAGGGTTGGGAAGAGATATACAGTAGTTCATTACATCATATTTTTAATATACAGATTCAATAACTTCAAGATAATCAGTTCAGTTCAGTCACTCAGTCATATCCAACTCTTTGAGACCCCATGGACTGCAGCACGCCAGGCTTCCCTGTCCATCACCAACATGAGCTTGCTCAAATTCATGTCCACTGAGTCGGTGATACCATCCAACCATCTGATTCTCTGTTGTTCCCTTCTCCTCCCACCTTCAATCTTTCCCACCATCAGGGTCTTTTCAAATGAGTCAGTTCTTCAAATCAGGTGGCCAAAATATTGGAATTTCAGCTTTAGCATCAGTCCTTCCAATGAATAGTCAGGACTGATCTCCTTTAGGATGGACTGGTTGGATATCCTTGCAGTCCAAGGGACTCTCAAGAGTCTTCTCCAACACCACAGTTCAAAAGCATCAATTCTTTGGCGCTCAGCTTTATAGTCCAACTCTCACATCCAAAATGACTACTGGGAAAACCATAGCTTTGACTAGAAGGACCTTTGTCAGCAAAGTAATATCTCTGCTTATATTTTTATTTTTATTTTTTTAAATATAAATTTATTTATTTTAAGTGGAGGCTAATTACTTTACAATATTGTATTGCTTTTGCCATACATCAACATGAATCTGCTTTTTAATATGCTGTCTAGGTTGGTAAAGATAACAGATAACAGTAACATATGTTAAAAACTTAAGCAATTAATGTTGAGTAGTTATCACTTTTGTTTTTCATGTAATTTAATTGCAAGTTATATAGTGTACTATTTAATAATGGCTGTGTTTAACAATAAGTACAAAGAAATTCTTAAAATTTTAATAACTGGTTTTTGCAAGCCTATAAAAGCCAGCTCCAGCATACTACTAAATGTGTTCATCATCTTTGACTTCCTATATTTATCACAAAAATAATAGCAAAAATTCAAAAAGAAAAGGTATAAGGCAATACTACAAAAAAAAAAAAAAAACAGCAGACAATGAATTAGACTTTTAGGGAAATTTGGGAAGATGGAAGAATCATGAGATTGACTAATAATAACCATATTAATGGTTTCCCTATTGGCTCAGATGATAAAGAATCTGCCTGCAATGTAGGAGACCAGGTTTGGGTTCCTGGGTCAGTAAGCTTCCCTGGAGAAGGGAATGGCTACCCACTCCAGTGTTCTTGCCTGGAGAAATCCATAAACAGAGGACCCCAGTGGGCTACAGTCCAAGGGAGGTCACAAAGAGTCGACGTGACTGAGCAAGCAACACTTTCACTTTCACAAATCATATTAAAGACACAAGTGGCCAGAATGTGAATGGAAAAAAGAAGCAACTCAAACAGGTAAATCAAGGGATCTGCAATTCACAGAACAGAAGGGCAGCTCTGTCCAAGAGGGAAAACTCAAGAGTTTTATCCCTGAAAAAAAGGATGTCAAATGGCACAGCGGTAAAGAATCTGGCTGCCAATGCAGGAGATGCAAGAGATGTGTGTTTGATCCCTGCAACGGAACCATCCCCTGGAGTAGGAAATAGCAACCTGCTCCAGTATTCTTGCCTGGAAAATTCCATGGACAGAGGACCCTGGTGGGCTACAGTCCATAGGTCTGCAAAAGAGTTGGACACAACTAAGCACTCACGCATGCACACATTCTTCTCATACATGTAATCCATGCCAAAGACACCTTCCAGCTAAGGCAAGTCTGCAGTCTCTCCCCTAAAATGGAAAAAAACAGGAAATGGAAATGCCCATCTGCTGAGGAAACTAACTAAATATACATTAATTGTTTTTCACAAATGGGAATGTAGACATTAAAATTAATAACATGAAAGTAAAAAAAGTAAAAGAAGCATAAAAATTAGTCTCAAACCAAACAGGGAAAAAAGAACACAGGAAAAATACTTTAAAAATTTTAATCGGTGCCATTTTATTTGAATTCATAGTATAAAAACAAACTGCCATGAAAGAGGAAGGTTAAAAACTCAAGGAGCTTTTTCGAAAGGACAAACAGTGGTGTCATAGACTGAAGAAAAATGATGAAGGGACTATAGGGTGAAATAGGATAAAAATGATTAAAGAGTGAAATTTTTATCTGAAATGTATCTGAGGAGATATTCCGAAATTTTGAGCAAAATCACTTAAAAGGTGAGAGGCAAGAAAAATGTACCCATAAAGTTTAATTTCCATCTGGTTCCAAGTTTTTTAAAAAGAGACAAAGAAAATGGAAGGATGAAAGTGATCAAAGAAATGAATGACTAAAATTTCCTTTGGGGAATAAAAACAGTACAGATCAGATCAGATCAGTCGTTCAGTCGTGTCTGACTCTTTGCGACCCCAGGAATCGCAGCATGCCAAGCCTCCCCATCCATCACCAACTCCCGGAGTTCACTGAGACACACATCCATCGAGTCAGTAATGCCATCCAGCCATCTCATCCTCTGTCGTCCCCTTCTCCTCTTGCCTCCAATCCCTCCCAGCATCAGAGTCTTTGCCAATGACTCAGCTCTTCTCATGAGGTGGGAAAGTACTGGAGCTTCAGCTTCAGCATCATTCCTTCCAAAGAAATCCCAGGGCTGATCTCCTTCAGAATGCACTGGTTGGATCTCCTTGCAGTCCAAGGGACTCTCAAGAGTCTTCTCCAACACCACAGTTCAAAAGCATCAATTCTTCGGTGCTCAGCTTTCTTCATAGTCCAACTCCCACATCCATACATGACCACAGGAAAAACCATAGCCTTGACTAGACAAATCTTTGTTGGCAAAGTAATGTCTCTGCTTTTGAATATGCTATCTAGGTTGGTCATAACTTTCCTTCCAAGGAGTAAGCGTCTTTTAATTTCATGGCTGCAGTCACCATCTGCAGTGATTTTGGAGCCCAGAAAAATAAAGTCTGACGCTGTTTCCACTGTTTCCCCATCTATTTCCCATGAAGTAATGGGACCGGATGCCATGATCTTTGTTTTCTGAATATTGAGTTAAGCCAACATTTTCACTCTCCACTTTCACTTTCATCAAGAGGCTTTTGAGTTCCTCTTCACTTTCTGCCATAAGGGTGGTGTCATCTGCATATCTGAGGTTATTGAGATTTCTCCTGGCAATCTTGATTCCAGCTTGTGTTTCTCATGATGTACTCTGCATATAAATTAAATAAACAGGGTGACAATATACAGCCTTGACATACTTCTTTTCCTATTTGGAACCACTCTGTTGTTCCATGTCCAGTTCTAACTGTTGCTTCCTGACCTGCATACAAATTTCTCAAGAGGCAGACCAGGTGGTCTGGTATTCCCATCTCTTTCATAATTTTCCACAGTTTATTGTGATCCACACAGTCAAAGGCTTTGGCATAGTCAATAAAGCAGAAATAGATGCTTTTCGGGAACTCTCTTGCTTTTTTGATGATCCAGTGGATGTTGGCAATTTGATCTCTGGTTTCCTCTGCCTTTTCTAAAACCACCTTGAACATCAGGAAGTTCACGGTTCACATATTGCTGAAGCCTGGCTTGGAGAATTTTAAGCATTACTTTACTAGAGTGTGAGATGAGTGCAATTGTGCGGTAGTTTGAGTATTCTTTGGCATTGCCTTTGTTTGGGATTGGAATGAAAACTGACCTTTTCCAGTCCTGTGGCCACTGCTGAGTTTTCCAAATTTGCTGGCATATTGAGTGCACCACTTTCACACCATCATCTTTCAGGATTTGGAATAGCTCCACTGGAATTCCATCACCTCCACTAGCTTTGTTCGTAGTGATGCTTTCTAAGGCCCACTTGACTTCACATTCCAGGATGTCTGGCTCTAGGTCAGTGATCACACCATCGTGATTATCTGGGTCATGAAGATCTTTTTTGTACAGTTCTTCTGTGTATTCTTGCCATCTCTTCTTAATATCTTCTGCTTCTGTTAGGTCCATACCATTTCTGTCCTTTATCGAGCACATCTTTGCATGAAATATTCCTTTGGTATTTCTGATTTTCTTGAAGAGATCTCTAGTTTTTCCCATTCTGTTGTTTTCCTCTATTTCTTTGCTTTGATCGCTGAAGAAGGCTTTCTTATCTCTTCTTGCTATCCTTTGGAACTCTGCATTCAGATGTTTATATCTTTCCTTTTCTCCTTTGCTTTTCGCTTCTCTTCTTTTCACAGCTATTTGTAAGGCCTCCCCAGACAGCCATTTTGCTTTTTTGCATTTCTTTTCTACAGGAATGGTCTTGATCCCTGTCTCCTGTACAATGTCATGAACCTCATTCCATAGTTCATCAGGCACTCTATCTATCAGATCTAGGCCCTTAAATGTATTTCTCACTTCCACTGTATAATCATAAGGGATTTGATTTAGGTCATACCTGAATGGTCTAGTGGTTTTCCCTACTTTCTTCAATTTAATTCTGAATTTGGCAATAAGGAGTTCATGGTCTGAGCCACAGTCAACTTTTCATATTATAAGTCCTCAACTTTTCTTAGCATGAGAAAAGATAAATGAATAAAATCCAGGACTGCCCCTAACACACTTTCATACTTTTTTTTTTAATGCTAAGGGGAAATCCTAAAAGTTCCCAAGAGAAAGATGGAGATTATATAAAAGAATCAAAAATCAAACAGACATCACCATCGCTGGGTATAATAATAGAGGAATGCATCAAGTGGAGAGTGCAGGTTATGTATTGAATCTAAAACTCCATATGTATTTGCATATCTAATTATGCAGGAAAATAGATACCTTTTTCAAACATGTAGACAAAAATAAGACCCCACCAATTAGACATTCTTTCTAGGGAAAAATTATATTTAATCAGATATATACCAATAAAAACTAAAAGTAAATCCAAGAGGTTAGAAAAAAAATAGAATCCAAGAAACATTAGAATTAACTGGGATAAATCAAGTTTGAGTGGGAAATGATTTCTCTGACATGCAGCTCTCTGGAACACCATAGAGTAGGGGCTTCCCTGATAGCTCAGTTGGTAAAGAATTCGCCTGCAATGCAAGACACCTGCATTTGATTCCTGAGTCAGGAAGATCCACTGGTGAAGGTATAGGCTACCCACTCCAGTATTCTTAGGCTTCGCTTGTGGCTCAGCTGGTAAAGAATCTGCCTGCAATGTGGGAGACCTGGTTTTGATCCCTGGTTTGGAAAGATCCCCTGGAGAAGGGAACAGCTACCCACTCCAGTAAACTGTGTTTCAGATGTTCAAAAGGTCAAGCAGAGATATAGAATAGGAGAGAGTGGAAAATAAAATAGTGGGAAATAAAATAAAATAGAGAATTCCCAAATAAAAGTGGGAACAAAAGACTAAGTATATGAAAGCATTGTTAGTTCAAGTTATAAAAGCAACCACTAGACCAGCAGTTTCTAACCTTTTTGGCACCAGGGACAGGCTTCATAGAAGACAATTTTTCCATGGACTGAGGTGGGGATATGTTTTTGGGATGATCCAAGTGCATTACAATTATTATTCCCTTTTATTTCTATTATTATCACATCAGCTTCACCTCAGATCATCAGGCATTAGATCCCAGATTTTGGAGACCCCTGAATTAAACTACAGAGAGGGCAATGGCACCCCACTCCAGTACTCTTGCCTGGAAAATCCCAGAGACGGAGGAGCCTGGAAGGCTGCAGTCCATGGGGTCGCTGAGGGTTAGACACAACTGAGCTACTTCACTTTCACTTTTCACTTTCATTCATTGGAGAAGGAAATGGCAACCCACTCCAGTGTTCTTGCCTGGAGAATCCCAGGGATGGGGGAGCTTGGTGGGCTGCCGTCTATGGGGTCGCAGAGTCTGACACGACTGAAGCGACTTAGCAGCAGCATTAAACTAATAATAATTGGGAGAATGAACATGGAAGGGAATCACTATTATGGGTCCTACACGCTTCTTACTTTATAATGAAGTTTTAAGTAGAGGTTAGGTGCAAAGTAAACAACACTTGTTATTTTGTTTTGATTTTCTTACAACAAATAATTGCTTTTTTACTGCTTACTTGGTTTTCTTCATTTTGTTTACATAAATGCTTATGGCTGTATATAATTATACCAAATACCACTTTTTACAAACTGCACCAAGGCATTTTGATGCATTGCAGCCCATTCAGGGATTCTGTTGGATACTTCATGTTGACAAAAACAGTTATGCTCCATATTTTCCAGACACTGAGCAAAATTCAAGGTAGACAAAAGCTCAAGATAGACAGCTCCAATATTAGATGGAGCTACAATCTTGCTACAATCTTGCTGATGATGTAATATGTACATTATTGTCATGACATATCTTTGGAAAGTAATGTTTTGCAAGGTCACTGTGATTTAAAAATCAAGAATTCCAGGAAGATCAATGTGCATAGGAAATGAGGGTGTTACTGTTTAGTTGTATAGTGCCAACAACAACCCACATTCTGTTAGTAAGTAATTGTGTTTATTTAGTAATAATGCAAGGAGATCTAACCAGTCCATCCTAAAGGAGATCAGTCCTGGGTGTTCATTGGAAGGACTGATGCTGAAGCTGAAACTCCAATACTTTGGCCACCTGATGCAAAGAGCTGACTCATTTGAAAAGACCCTGATGCTTGGAAAGATTGAGGGCAGGAGGAGAAGGGGATGACAGGGGATGAGATGGTTGGATGGCATCACTGACTCAGTGGACATGGGTTTGGGTAAACTCTGGGAGTTGGTGATGGACAGGGAGGCCTGGTGTGCTGTTGTTCATGGGGCTGCAAAGAGTCGGACACGATTGAATGACTGAACTGAACTGAACGTATAAATTATAGGATGTTTATATGCATTTTTATTTCAAACACTAAGATGTTAGGAGAGAAATACTTATTAACTTCTTTGGACTTTATAAATCTAACTCTTATTTACTTCTTTTGTTTTGGGGGCACAATGGGAAAAATTACTGAGATAACAAAGAACATCATGAACTGAGAGGATTTGGGGATTTCTGGTCCAAGGGTAAAACTTTTTGTGTTCTACAGTTATATTTATTTTTTTTATTTTTATTTTTTTTTCAGGGTGACAATATACAGCCTTGACGTACTCCTTTCCCAATTTGGAACCAGTCTGTTGTTCCATATCCTGTTCTTCTTTTTTTATTTTTTTTAGTCGGCACCCTTGTCTTGTTCCTGACTTTAGAGGAAATGCTTTCAATTTTTCACCATTGAGGATAATGTTTGCTGTGGGTTTGTCATATATAGCTTTTATTATGTTGAGGTATGTTCCTTCTATTCCTGCTTTCTGGAGAGTTTTTATCATAAATGGATGTTGAATTTTGTCAAAGGCTTTCTCTGCATCTATTGAGATCATCATATGGTTTTTATTTTTCATTTTGTTAATGTGGTGTATTACATTGATTGATTTGCAGATATTGAAGAATCCTTGCATCCTTGGGATAAAGCCCACTTGGTCATGGTGTATGATCTTTTTAATGTGTTGTTGGATTCTGATTGCTAGAATTTTGTTAAGGATTTTTGCATCTATGTTCATCAGTGATATTGGCCTGTAGTTTTCTTTTTTTGTGGCATCTTTGTCAGGTTTTGGTATTAGGGTGATGGTGGCCTCATAGAATGAGTTTGGAAGTTGACCTTCCTCTGCAATTTTTTGGACGAGTTTGAGCAGGATAGGTGTTAGCTGTTCTCTAAATTTTTGGTAGAATTCAGCTGTGAAGCCGTCTGGACCGGGGCTTTTGTTTGCTGGAAGATTCTTGATTACAGTTTCAATTTCCGTGCTTGTGATGGGTCTGTTAAGATTTTCTATTTCTTCCTGGTCCAGTTTTGGGAAGTTGTACTTTTCTAAGAATTTGTCCATTTCTTCCAAGTTGTCCATTTTATTGGCATATAATTGTTGATAGTAGTCTCTTATGATCCTTTGTATTTCTGTGTTGTCTGTTGTGATCTCTCCATTTTCGTTTCTAACTTTATTGATTTGATTTTTCTCCCTTTGTTTCTTGATGAGTCTGGCTAATGGTTTGTCAACTTTATTTATCCTTTCAAAGCACCAGCTTTTGGTTTTGTTGATTTTTGCTATGGTCTCTTTTGTTTCTTTTGCATTTATTTCTGCTCTAATTTTTAAGATTTCTTTCCTTCTACTAACCCTGGGGTTCTTCATTTCTTCCTTTTCTAGTTGCTTTAGGTGTAGAGTTAGGTTATTTATTTGACTTTTTTCTTGTTTCTTGAGGTGTGCCTGTATTGCTATGAACTTTCCCCTTAGGACTGCTTTTACCGTGTCCCACAGGTTTTGGGTTGTTGTGTTTTCATTTTCATTCGTTTCTATGCAAATTTTGATTTCTTTTTTGATTTCTTCTGTGATTTGTTGGTTATTCAGCAGCATGTTGTTCAGCCTCCATATGTTGGAATTTTTAATAGTTTTTCTCCTGTAATTGAGATCTAATCTTACTGCATTGTGGTCAGAAAAGATGCTTGGAATGATTTCTATTTTTTTGAATTTACCAAGGCTAGCTTTATGGCCCAGGATGTGATCTATCCTGGAGAAGGTTCCATGTGCGCTTGAGAAAAAGGTGAAATTCATTGTTTTGGGATGAAATGTCCTATAGCTATCAATTAGGTCTAACTGGTCTATTGTTTCGTTTAAAGTTTGTGTTTCCTTATTAATTTTCTGTTTAGTTGATCTATCCATAGGTGTGAGTGGGGTATTAAAGTCTCCCACTATTATTGTGTTATTGTTAATTTCTCCTTTCATACTTGTTAGCATTTGTCTTACATACTGCGGTGCTCCCATGTTGGGTGCATATATATTTATAATTGTTATATCTTCTTCTTGGATTGATCCTTTGATCGTTATGTAGTGCCCTTCTTTGTCTGTTTTCACAGCCTTTGTTTTAAAGTCTAATTTATCTGATACAAGTATTGTGACTCCTGCTTTCTTTTGGTCCCTATTTGCATGGAAAATCTTTTTCCAGCCCTTCACTTTCAGTCTGTATGTGTCCCCTGTTTTGAGGTGGGTCTCTTGTAGACAACATATGTAGGGGTCTTGTTTTTGTATCCATTCAGCCAGTCTTTGTCTTTTGGTTGGGGCATTCAACCCATTTACGTTTAAGGTAATTACTGATAAGTATGATCCCGTTGCCATTTACTTTATTGTTTTGGGTTCGAGTTTATACACCATTTTTGTGTTTCCTGTCTAGAGAATATCCTTTAGTATTTGTTGGAGAGCTGGTTTGGTGGTGCAGAATTCTCTCAGCTTTTGCTTGTCTGAAAAGCATTTGATTTCTCCTTCATACTTGAATGAGATCCTTGCTGGGTGCAATAATCTGGGCTGTAGGTTATTTTCTTTCGTCATTTTAAGTATGTCTTGCCATTCCCTCCTGGCTTGAAGAGTTTCTATTGAAAGATCAGCTGTTATCCTTATGGGAATTCCCTTGTGTGTTATTTGTTGTTTTTCCCTTGCTGCTTTTAATATTTGTTCTTTGTGTTTGATCTTTGTTAATTTGATTAATATGTGTCTTGGGGTGTTTCTCCTTGGGTTTATCCTGTTTGGGACTCTCTGGGTTTCTTGGACTTGGGTGATTATTTCCTTCCCCATTTTAGGGAAGTTTTCAACTATTATCTCCTCAAGTATTTTCTCATGGTCTTTCTTTTTGTCTTCTTCTTCTGGAACCCCTATGATTCGAATGTTGTAGCGTTTAATATTGTCCTGGAGGTCTCTGAGATTGTCCTCATTTCTTTTAATTCGTTTTTCTTTTATCCTCTCTGATTCATTTATTTCTACCATTCTATCTTCTAATTCACAAATCCTATCTTCTGCCTCTGTTATTCTACTATTTGTTGCCTCCAGAGTGTTTTTAATTTCATTTATTGCATTATTCATTATATATTGACTCTTTTTTATTTCTTCTAGGTCCTTGTTAAACCTTTCTTGCATCTTCTCAATCCTTGTCTCCAGGCTATTTATCTGTGATTCCATTTTAATTTCAAGATTTTGGATCAACTTCACTATCATTATTTGGAATTCTTTATCAGGTAGATTCCCTATCTCTTCCTCTTTTGTTTGGTTTGGTGGGCATTTATCCTGTTCCTTTATTTGCTGGGTATTCCTCTGTCTCTTCATCTTGTTTAAATTGCTGAGTTTGGGAGTCCTTTCTGTATTCTGGCAGTTTGTGGAGTTCTCTTTATTGTGGCATTTCCTCGCTGCGTGTGGGTTTGTACAGGTGGCTTGTCAAGGTTTCCTGGTTAGGGAAGCTTGTGTTGGTGTTCTGGTGGGTGGAGCTGTATTTCTTCTCTTTGTTCAGTCGCGCTGTGGGGAGGGAGGGAGGGATGCTGCAAACAAATGACACTGGCGTGCGCTCACAGTGCCTCAGCCACACTGGGTCTGCCCCCGCTCACGGCGCATGTAGCCTCCCTGCCCACACTGCTCGGGCTCTAGGTTGTTCCGCCGGGAACAATCCGAGGCTGGCCCTGGGTTGCATGCACCTCCCAGGTCCAAGCTGCTCAGGTTCAGGCACTCAGGTAGTCCTCAGAGGCGCAGACTCAGTTGGGCCTGCGTTTTGTGCTCTTCCCAGGTCCGAGCAGCTCAGGTGATGAGGTGTTTGGCGAGCGCCAATGCTGCGACTTATCGCCTCCCCGCCACTCGGTTATCTGGGTGTAAAACCGGCGCACCTTCTCAGGCAGATGTTGACCGTCCAGACCCCCAATAAGTTTTAGTTAGCAAAGAAGCCAGTTTTATAGATAATGTCTCTCTGGGGCTGCGATTGCCCTCTTCCGGCTCTGGCTGCCTGTCACCGGAGGGGGAAGGTCTGCAGCCGGCTATCTCTGTTTAGTCCTTTGTTCCGTGCGCGGGCTGGCGGTGTCTTAGGTTAGGGCTGGCTTTTCGCATGGTAGATATCCCACAGTCTGGTTTGCTAGCCCAAATTATTTCGCTCAGATAGTGCTCAGGGTATTCAGGCCAGATTCTTACTCTCAGCGATGCAGCCTGCACCGCGCCTCCCTGCCCAGCCCCCGCTTGCTAATGGCGGATGCAGGCGTCTGCGCTGCTTCTCCGCTGGGGGAGTTACCGTAGGGCTCACAATCTGCGAGTTTTAATTGTTTATTTATTTTTTCTCCCTGTTATGTTACCCTCTGTGCTTCCAAAGCTCGGCACGGATTCGGCAGTGAGAAGGTTTCCTGGTGTTTGGAAACTTCTCTCTTTTTAAGACTCCCTTCCCGGGACGGAACTCCGTCCCTCCCTCTTTTGTCTCTTTTATTGTCTTTAATATTTTTTCCTACCTCCTTTCGAAGAGTTGGGTTGCTTTTCTGGGTGCCTGATGTCCTCTGCCGGCATTCAGAAGTTGTTTTGTGGAATTTACTCGACATCTAAATGTTGTTTTGATGAATTTGTGGGGGAGAAAGTGTTTTCCCCGTCCTACTCCTCCGCCATCTTGGCGCCTCCCCTACAGTTATATTTAAAATAAATAACCAGCAATGACCTACTGATAATACAGGGCACTCTGCTCAATGTTATGTGGCAGCTTGAATGGGAGGAGGTTTGGGGGGAAATAGACACATGAATATGCGCTCACCTGAAACTATCACACCATTGTTAATTGGCTATGCCCCAATTCAAAAGGAAAAGCTAAAAAAATTAAACTTTTTGCATTCAAACCTATGGTGTTCATATTATTTCTGACATGTGTCCTCCTAGGGTAGAGTCCTCCAGCTTTGGCTCTAGTGTCTTCTGATCATTTTCTAAACTTACATTTAAGGGTGTTCAGGTGTGGTAATGGGCTGTCTCTTTGCCTTCATTATGAGGATTCCCTTTGGTTGTGTTAGATCACACACTTTCACTTATCTGTTCATTCTTTTATTTTTCTGGAGGATATCTCCAGCAATTTCCTGGGACAGATATTTTATTTTCAATAGTTTCAACATCTGGAGATGTAACATTTTTATGTCTCTAATAATTTGTAACCCAATTGTCAGTCTCCCATCCTCTTTTCCTCTTATATAAATGTTATGAAGTTAGAAATATATTTTAGTTAGTACAATTATAATTATATTTTTGTTCTCATTGTTCATTTTCTTTGGTTTTCAAGGAAAGAACATGGCAGAGACATCTTTCTTCAAGAGAAATTTAACTTTTATATTGAATACATGAACTTCTGTAGCACTTAAAATTTTTTTAAATGGTGTGTCTATGTCGCATTTACTTTGAAGAATTAATTTTTTATAAAAGAAAAACTGATTATTGGAAACCAAATAAAATTCAAAATTTCATGAACAGTAGATTTATACATAATTTTGACAAAGAGAGAAGAAACTCCCAATGTATGAAAATTCTCATACCTCACCTTCAGAATCATCTTCAGTGCCCAGTGCCAGAAAGAGAGGAAAACAACAGAATGGGAAAGACTAGAGATCTCTTCAAGAAAATTAGAGATACCTAGGGAACATTCATGCAAAGTTGGGCTCAATAAAGGACAGAAACGGTATGGACCTAACAGAAGCAAAAGACATTAACAAGAGGTGGCAAGAATACCAGAAGAACTCTACAAAAAAGACATTCATGACCCAGATCATCATGATGGTGTGATCACTCATCTAGAGCCAGACATCTTGGAATGTGAAGTCAAGTGGGCCTTAGGAAGCATCACTACAAACAAAGCTAGTGGAGGTGGTGGAATTCCAGTTGAGCTATTTCAAATTCTGAAAGATGACACTGTGAAAGTGCTGCACTCAATACACCAGCAAACTTGGAAAACTCAGCAGTGGCCACAGGACTGGAAAAGGTCAGTTTTCATTCCAATCCCAAAGGCAATGTCAAAGAATGCTCAAACTACCACACAATTGCATTCATCTCACAAACTAGTAAAGTAATGCTCAAAATTGTCCAAGCCAGACTGCAACAACACCTGAATTATGAACTTCCAGATGTTCAAGCTGGCTTTAGAAAAGACAGAGGAACCACAGATCAAATTGCTAACATCTGTTGGATCATCAAAAAAGCAAGAGAGTTCCAGAAAAACATCTATTTCTTTTTTTTTTAATTTTATTTAATTTTTAAACTTTACATAATTGTATTAGTTTTGCCAAATATCAAAATGAATCCACCACAGGTATACATGTGTTCCCCATCCTGAACCCTCCTCCCTCCTCCCTCCCCATACCATCCCTCTGGGTCGTCCCAGTGCACTAGCCCCAAGCGTCCAGTATCGTGCATCAATTTCTGCATTATTGACCATCCAAAGCCTTTGACTGAGTAGATTACAACAAACTGTGGAAAATTCTGAAAGAGATGGGAATACCAGACCACCTGACCTGCCTCTTGGGAAACCTGTATGCAGGTCAGGAAGCAACAGTTAGAACTGGACATGGAACAACAGACTGGATCCAAATAGGAAAAGGAGTACATCAAGGCTGTATATTGTCACCCTGCTTATTTAACTTATATGCAGAGTACATCATGGGAAACACTGGGCTAGATGAAGCACAAGCTGGAATCAAGATTGCTGGGAGAAATATCAGTAACCTCAGATATGCAGATAACACTACTCTTATGGCAGAAAGCAAAGAGGAACTAAAGAACCTCTTAATGCAAGTAAAAGAGAGGAGTGAAAAAGTTGGCTTAAAGCTCAACTTTCAGAAACGTAACATCATGGCATCTGGCCATCACTTCATGGCAAATAGATGGGGAAACAGTGGCAGACTTTATTTTGGGGGGTTCCAAAATCACTGCAGATGGTGACTATAGCCATGAAATTAAAAGACACTTACTCCTTGGAAGGAACATTGTAACCAACCTAGATAGCATATTATAAAGCAGAGACATTACTTTGCCAACAAAGGTCCATCTTGTCAAGGCTATGGTGTTTCCAGTGGTCATGTATGGATGTGAGATTTGGACTCTAAAGAAAGCTGAGTGCACAAGAATTGATGCTTTTGAACTGTGGTGTTGGAGAAGACTCTTGAGAGTCCCTTGGATTGCAAGGAGATCCACCCAGTCCATCCTAGAGGAAATCAGTCCTGAATTTTCATTGGAAGGACTGATGTTGAAGCTGAAACTCCAATACTTTGGCCACCTGATGCAAAGAACTGACTCCTTGGAAAACACCCTGATGCTGGGAAAAATTGAAGGCAGGAGGAGAAGGGGACAACAGAGGATGAGAAGGTTGGATGGCATCACTGACTCAATGGACATGAGTTTGAGTAAACTCTGGGAGTTGGTGATGGACAAGGAGGCCTGGCGTGCTGTAGTCCATGGGGTCGCAAAGAGCCAGACACGACTGAGCAACTGAACTGAACTGAACACTGTCAGAAAGTCTCCCCTATCTAGTCTCTCTGTCTTACTCTCTGCTTATCTCTACCTCTTCCTCTCTCTCTCACACACACACACCAGACACACACACACACACTCTCTCTCTCTCTCTCTCTCTCTCTCTCTCTCTCATCTATCTACTGTCAATCTACCTATCTACCTCTCAACACACTCCTTCATTCTCAACCAGGGAGAAGAGAAGAGACTGAGATGCACTTAACCTTGGTTACATTGTTAGTGGGCTTGTAACCATGCTGCAGCCCTTTAAATACACAAGCAGTTCCTCAAAAAGCTGTACATAGAGTTCCTATGTGACCTAGAAACTCTAATCCTAGTTACATATGCAAGAAAATTGACGACATATGTCCACACAGAAACTTTTGTATGAATATTTATAGAGGCACTGGGCTTCCAGGTGGTGCTAGAGGTAAAGAATCTGGGTGCCAGTGCAGGAACCATAAGAGATGGGGGTTCGATCCCTGCGTTGGGAAGATTCCCCTGGAGATGGAAATGAAACCCCATTCCAGTATTCTTGCCAGGAGAATCCTATGGACAGAGGAGCCTGGCAGGCTATAGTCCATGCTGTTGCAAATAGTCAAACATGACTGAAAGTTTGAGCACACAGAGATATTATTCATAATAAATAGCCAAAAATAGAAATAAATTAACAGCCCATCATAAAATGATGACTGGAAAAAAATGCAACGTGATAGACATTTCATACAATCTATATGTATATAATTGTATATTGGAATATTATTTAACAATTAAAAAGAACAAATCCTACAACAAGGATTAACTTTTAAGCATTTTGTTATTTTAAATAAGTTAGACCACAAAAAAATCAGTGTATGGTTCCACTTACATGAAATGCCCAGAATAGACAAATCCATTGAAAGAGAAATGATACTAAATGGTTGCCATGGAATGGAGGAGGGAAGAATGGAGGATGATTATCAGTTGTGTTTGATATTTCCTTTGGGGGTGAATACTGTGTTCTGGAATTCACTTATTGAGAAAGGAGTATGACAAGACCGCCGGCTGTCATCCTGCTTGTTTAACCTATACGCTGACCACATCATGAGGAATGTGGGGCTGGAACAGTTAAAAACTGGAATCAAGATAAATGGGAGAAACATCATTAATCTCAGATATGTAGATAATATCACTCTAATGACAGAAAGCAAAGAGGAGCTAAAGAGCTTCTTGATGAGGGTGAAGGAGAAGAGTGAAATAGCCAGCTTAAACTTAAATATTAAAAAACTAAGATCATGGCATCCAGTCTCATTCAATTAAGTTCAGTTCAGTCACTCAGTTGTGTCTGACTCTTTGCAACTCCATGGACTGCAGCACACCAAGCTTCCTGTCCATCACCCACTCCCAAACCTTGCTCAAACTCATGTCCATCAAGTTGGTGATGCCATCCAACCATCTCATCCTCTGTTGTCCCCTTCTCCTCCTGCCTTCAATCTTTCCCAGCATCAGGGTCTTTTCTAATGAGTCAGTTCTTTGCAACAGGTGGGAAAAGTATTGCAGTTTCAGCTTCAACATCAGTCCTTCTAATGAATAGTCAGGACTGATTTCCTTTAGGATTGACTGGCTGGATCTCCTTGCAATCCAAGGGACTCTCAAGAGTCTTCTCTGACACCACAGTTCAAAAGCATCAATTCTTGTGCTCTCAGCTTTCTTTACAGTCCAATTCTCACATCCATACATGACTACTGGAAAAACCATAGCTTTGACTAGATGAATCTTTGCTGGCAAAGTAATGTCTCTGCTTTTTAACATGCTGTCTAGGTTGGCCATAGTTTTCTTCCAAGGAGCAAGCATCTTTTAATTTCATGGCTACAGTCACCATCTACAGTGATTTTGGAGCCCAAAAAATGAAGTCTGCCACTGTTTCCCCATCTACTTACCATGAAATGATGGGACCGGATGCCATGATCTTAGTTTTCTGAATGTTGAACTTTAAGCCAACTTTTTCACTCCCCTCTTTTACTTTCATCAAGACACTCTTTAGTTCCTCTTCACTTTCTGCCATAAGGGTGGTGTCATCCGCACATCTGAGGTTATTGATATTTCTCCCGGCAATCTTGATTCCAGTTTGTGCTTCACCCAACCCAGCATTTCACATGATGTACTCTGCATATAAGTTAAATAAGCAGGGTGACAATGTTCTTGACGTGTCCTTTTCCTATTTGGGACCAGTCTGTTGTTCCATGTACAGTTCTAATTGTTGCTTCTTACCTGCATACTAATTTGTCATTACTTCATGGCAAATAGAAAGGGACAAGGTGGAAGTAGTTTGGCACTCTGTGATGATCTAGAGGGGTGGGATGGGGGCATGCGAGGGTGGCTTAAGAGGGAGTTGATATATGTATAATTATGGCTGATTTGCCTTGTTGTATGGCAGAAAACAACGCAACATTGTAAAGCAATTTTCCTCCAATTAAAAATAAATAAAGATAATTTTTAAAAAATTAAAAAACATTTTATTTCCTGAAGGAGGACATTTTGTTCAGATGTTTTTGTTTCACCCTGAGAGTGCTTTAGCATGTCTATTCAATTTTCCTGGTGTTATATCTTGCCACATTTTCTTCTATTTTTAGGCATAAACAAAAAGAATAAATGCATCCTTTCCTTGCTGCTAAGTCACTTCAGTCGTGTCCAACTCTGTGCAGCCCCATAGATGGCAGCCCACCAGGCTCCCCTGTCCCTGGGATTCTCCAGGCAAGAACACTGGAGTGGGCTGCCATTTCCTTCTCCAGTGCATGAGAGTGAAAAGTGAAAGTGAAGTCGCTCAGTTGTGTCTGACTCTTAGCAACCCCCTGGACTGCAGCCAACCAGGCTCCTCTGTCCATGGGATTTTCTAGGCAAGAGTATTGGAGTGGGGTGCCATTGTGTTCTCCGATCCTTTCCTTAAGTTGATATAATAAGTATTATATTCTGTTATTTGGGACAAGACTGATATATGGGTGTAAAACTTGATATATTCTTAACAAACAGACCAGAATGTTGTAACTTTTTATGTCAAGAAACAGAAAGTAAATTTTTAGGTTTTGCAGGCATATCACTTGCAAATATCTCAACTCTGACTCTGTAGTGTGAAAAAGAGCTATAGACTATACTTACCAGCATTATCACATTTGTGTTCTAATAAATTTAATCTATGACAATAGATCATAGTGAATTTGATCCATAGATCATAGTTTACTGATCTCTGCACTTGACAAAATTATTTGGAGAAAAATAAATAATTTGAGAAATTTATAATGATAGAAATGATCACATTTATAAGAGAAAGTAGTAATTGGTTTATATACATAATGTTTATTGGTATGTTTGATGTAGTATATTTATTTGATTTCTATAACTTATAGATCTGAGAATTATTACTTAAACTTTAATCATTTAAACTACTAATTTATTAGATCATGCCTTTTTTAAGCCTGTTTAAAGAGTCAGATGGTTTTTTATTTTAACTGTGTTTTATTCTAATGTTTTTTTTTTAATTGACTTCATTATAAGAAGTATTCTTGTGAGGGGTCTGTCAGCAATGATTGTGGCTTCCATTGGATCTCTTTATTCATGTTTTAATGACCCCGTGTGTAATCTTAGAACAACAGAAAATTGCACACAATGCCCACTTCAATCACCAACACTTCATCAGAAAGAAAATGTTTGTATATGTTCCAGTGGCACAGCCAGAACAAGTCGGGGAGAGAAAACCTCAGTGGTTTTCATTTCTTATTTTTCCCATTAAAATTCTCTGAGTTGATGATCAAAAACAAAAATTAGGATGACAAGATGCTTTAGGAAGTCAGCGGCCATCACGTGTTTTGAAGACATTGTCTGGTCTACCAAGGTAATGATAAATAATGACTCTTCTACCAGGGGAGCAATATCATATATAGTTTAATGATCTTTCTGCACTTGCCCTTTGTATGTCCTCACACAATTTGAAAAATGAATTTTGGTTGAAAACACATTCTGTGGAATCAAAGACAAAGTCAGAAGAAATATAAATGGACTCTTGGAAGTTGAATCCAGCTTTACATCTTAGACATTTTCAATGATTTATTTGCCCCTGTTCTCTTAAAGCTTTTAGTTCAGCAAAAGAATTTGACCTCATACCAAAGAACATGACTTTAAGAAGTAAGATTATTAATCCTCCATTTGAACTTCAGGGAAGATGTTTTCTTCAGGATATTTAACATTTCCTTGAAATAACACAACTAGGAATGAGCGATAGCATAATATTTTTAACCTAAATGGATTTCTGAAATCAATACAAAATGCTTAAGTGTATTTGAAGTCTGCTGGAGAACCTTCATTTTCTTCTCTTTATACTGACCTCTTGAAAAACGATTGTTCTTTAGAAAAAAATTATTTAATATAGAATCCAACATTCTGCTTAATATTAAGACTCTATAACATGAAAATTACTTACTCCTTGGAAGGAAAGTTATGACCAACCTAGACAGGATATTAAAAAGCAGAGACATTACCTTGCCAACAAAGGTCCATCTTGTCAAGGCTATGGTTTTTCCAGTAGTCATGTATGGATGTGAGAGTTGGACTATAAAGAAAGCTGAGAGCACAAGAAGTGATGCTTTTTAACTGTGGTGTTGGAGAAGACTCTTGAGAGTCCCTTGGACAGCAAGGAAATCCAACCAGTCCATCCTAAAGGATATCAGTCCTGAATATTCATTGGAAGGACTGATGTTGAAGCTGAAACTCCAATACTTTGGCGACCTGATGCAAAGAGCTGACTCATTTGAAAAGACCTTGATGCTTGGAAAGATTGAAGGCTGGAGGAGAAAGGGATGACAGAGGATGAGATGGTTGGATGGCATCACCGATTCAATGGACATGGTTTGGATGGACTCCAGGAGTTGGTGATGGACAGGGAGGCCCGGAGTGCTGCAGTCCAGGGGGATGCAGAGTCCAACACCACTGAGCAACTGAACTGAGCTGAACTGATAACATGAAAAATAGAATCAGTTCAGTTCAGTTCAGTCACTCAGTCGTGTCCAACTCTTTGCGACCCCATGAATCACAGCACACCAGGCCTCCCTATCCAGCACCAACTCCCGGAGTTCACCCAGACTCACGTCCATCGAGTCAGTGATGCCATCCAGCCATCTCATCCTCTGTCGTCCCCTTCTCCTCTTGCCCCCAATCCCTCCCAGCATCAGAGTCTTTTCCAATGAGTCAACTCTTCACATGAGGTGGCCAAAGTACTGGAGTTTCAACTTCAGCATCATTCCTTCCAAAGAAATCCCAGGGCTGATCTCCTTCAGAATGGACTGGTTGGATCTCCTTGCAATCCAAGGGACTCTCAAAAGTCTTCTCCAACACCACAGTTCAAAAGCATCAGTTCTTCAGTGCTCAGCCTTCTTCACAGTCCAACTCTCACATCCATACATGACCACAGGAAAAACCAAAGCCTTGACTAGACGGACCTTTGTTGGCAAAGTAATGTCTCTGCTTTTTAATAAGCTATCTAGGTTGGTCATAACTTTCCTTCCAAGGAGTAAGCGTCTTTTAATTTCATGGCTGCAGTCACCATCTGCAGTGATTTGGGAGCCCCCAAAAATAAAGTCTGACACTGTTTCCACTGTTTCCCCTCTATTTCCCATGAAGTGATGGGACCAGATGCCACGATCTTCATTTTCTGAATGTTGAGCTTTAAGCCAACTTTTTCACTCTCCACTTTCACTTTTATCAAGAGGCTTTTGAGTTCCTCTTCACTTTCTGCCATAAGGGTGGTGTCATCTGCATATCTGAGGTTATTGATATTTCTCCCAGCAACCTTGATTCCAGCTTGTGCTTCTTCCAGTCCAGTGTTTCTCATGATGTACTCTGCATATAAGTAATACATATGCACAAATATGCAATATCTCAAAAGACATATTTTAGTAAACCCAAATTGAACTCAAATATTTCAAGTTAAGCTATAATTTTAGAAGTTATATATCAGTATATTCAATGTTTGTGAAAATACATACTTCTGTGTTCATTGTAAAGTAGCTGCAGTTTTCCTCACACTTAAAGGAATTCCCTGGTTGACTAAAATCTAAGATTTTGTGTCAGACACCCTGTCTTGGCCAGTGTCTTCTTCAACTTGACCTGCCTGGAAAATTCTTGGAAAACCAAGCCAGAGTTTCATCAGAATCATTGTTGAGGTTAAATAAATTTTAAAGAAATCAGCTTAGGTTTATGTTATATTTATTCTTTCCCCAAGCGTAGTTTGCTATCTCTTGCTTTTTCTGTTTTTGAGAAATAATACATAGAAATAGAAGTTGAGTTATTCACACTATAAATTAAACACTATAAAATAAATACTCACTAGATAATTTTGGCAAATTTGGAAGAAGAAGCTGGAGATGGGAGAAAGGGAATATAATTTAACTTTTTCAATCTGAATTACAAATTTTATTTATTATTAAAAAGAAATGATAAAAACACAAAAAAACATTTTGGACAGATTACTGCAAAACTAAATACAGGTGGCTTGTGTTTTTAATTACATTTTTATATCTTCCCCATTTTTCAACATAAGCTTCACTCATACTAGTGGCCATTCAATATTGTAAAAATCAATATTACAATTCTGTTTTTTTATAAATTTCATAGATTTATTTATTCTTCATTTTGCTTCTTTTATAAATAACATACAAATCAACAGGTTGTTTCATTCAGTTTTTCCTCTTTTTTAGGTTCATTTCCGTTATAAAATTCTCAGTAATTTGAGTTAGAAAAGTGAACTTTTTGAACTTTTTTTACTAAGTTGAATTATAAAATTATGATAACTTACATTATCACTAGTTTAGATTTACTAGTCTCATACGTTTGCAAGCATTATGTTCTAATATTTCTTTATTTTTATTTTTGCACATTCAGTTTAAAATCACTCATGATTTTGCTTAATAAACATTTTCTGAGCACCACTTTGTCAGATATTGCTCAAAGTTCAGAGAAACCAGATACAAGCAGACACAAAAAGTTATTGCTTTCATAGAGCAAATTTTGACTCTGGAATCTTCACCAACATACATTTTGTTTTTGATTTGTTTCTAAGGAAATGCAAAATATTTGTTTAGGCCAGAAACTATTATAAATGTTTAATTTAGATTAAATAATTTATTTTCTAGAATACCTTTGTAAGATGTAGTAGATAAATGGAAGGATAGATCCCCATTTTTTTCAGAGAATTAGAAAGCAAAGAGATGGCCAATATTTCTAAGATCACACAGCCAGAAAATGGTGCCAATAAGACTGAGACCAGGAAGACTGACTCCAGAGATTTCTTATCTAATGATCATGTTCTGTGTCCCCTTCATGATTATTAGCAGAGACACTCTCAATATATCTTGTCAATTGTCTTTACATATCCCCTCATCTTTATTCAGATGTTGATACTGTCTTTCTAAATGTCTAAGAGCAATGAATATAACATTTAAAGGAATTTGTTAACAGTACTAACTTCAGAATCACACAGACCAGAGTTTGAGCTCAGTGCACCTTAAATATTTGTCATCATGGGCAAAATGCTCAGTCTCTCTAGCACATTCTTTCCCCATCTATAGGTATAATGCTAGGTTTGCTTGAAAAGTTGCTGTGAGGGTCAAGTAGGATAAGAGATGTGTGCTTCTAGCTCAGCATCTAGCACGTAGGGACTGTACACCACGTTTGGTTTCTTAATATATTGGGTCAGCCAGAATGTTCTTTTGAGCTTTTCCATAAGATGTTACAGAAAAAACCCAAACAACCAATAAATATCGAATGACCTCAAATACTTGATAGTAAAAGTTTTACTATAGAAAGCATAAGGTGGAAATCTTTGGCATAACACAGATATTGTGCCATCAGAGAGTGTGGGACTTTGGCCAGTCAGAGCCTAGCAAAGGATTCAGGCACATCAGTGGCAAGCTTTGTAAGTTTCAAAACTGTGCATTGATGGAGGGAAACCTTATGCAGCTAAAACGTAGGATGGCTTTCTGGGTCATTGTTGTCTAGTTCCTCACTTCTGATTGGACCACAGCTGTGATGGACAAGTCATGAATTCATAGCCTTTGATTATGTGTTTCCAGGTGTGCTAGCTACTCTTCCTTTAATAAGGAGCTCTGTCCATCTACATGGGCATTTATAGAGCACTTATGCTGCTTTGTTGAATTTGATGACAGTATTTAGAATGATACTATTTGCAGGACACCTACATAGCATTAATGTAGGTGCAACTTTAAGTGTTTATGACATAGCAATTTATAAGAATTTGAATTTAGGTATTTGATGAGGAGGTAAGTTCAATGGCATCTCAATTATTTTAGTGGTCATTTGACGATGATTGCTTGAAGAATCAATTTTTCCAAGTCTTAGTTTCCTCAAGTACAAACTCTAAATTTTCTTCTCCAGAGTCCTTAATGTACACATCTTCTCCTTCCATAGAGTAACCTTGAAGAAGCTTTTTGAATCCTCTCCACATGTGTAGACTGCCCATCTCCTCAGGCACGTTAACAGAAGATAAGTGGATTTAAACATCTAAATCTTATGCCACACTTTTTTTTCCCCTCCCTATCCACAAAAATGTACAACTAAAAGAAATGATTGGTACTGTATAGCACGTGGAGCTCCACTCAATGTTATGTGCCAACCTGGATGGGAGGGAAATTTAGGGGAGAATGGATACATGTATATGGTATGGCTGAGTCCCTTTGCTGTCCATCTGAAATTATCACAACAATGTTAACTGGTTATACCCTAATACAAAATTAAAAAATAAAAAAAAGTGATTGGGGTATGACAAACTCATTTCCAATTCATAAAGTACTGTGGGTACATTAAATTCAGTAAAATAAGAGAAGGAAGTTTGGAAGAGAGAGTAATCCTGTCTCACTGTCATCAAATGAATCATCATGTTGGTCTGCTTGGTAGCAAGATGTACAGGTTATGATTTCCTGACTGGGAAACTCTAAGACCAACCTCCTCTACTTTTACCTCACATAGAATAGATACCCAGAGTGAATGAACTGAAGCTAGTGCCTACATCTGAGTTTTCGGAAACTAAATTAATTTGGCTGAGAGGTGGAAGAGAGTAAGAGAGGAGCTGATAAATGTACATGGTAAGATAGCACAGATATCCAGGATTCTGGGCAGTTTCATAGCAGACTACCTTCACTTGAAACTTCAGAGCTATAGCAGCATGAATAAAATGGATGCTCATATTTTAAACCAACCCCTCCTTAATAACCATTAGTGTCTTGCAAAGGTTTTATTTTCAAGATAACTAACCTGGTTAAGTGTTGGTGGCCATATGAAATTATTTAACCCATTTATTCCTGTTTTTTTTTTTTTCTTTTGGCCATACTGCATGGCATGAGGGATCTGAATTTCCCCATCAGGGATGGAACCAGTGACCCCTGCATTGGAAGCATGGAATCTTAACCACTGAACCACCAGGGAAGTCCCTATTCCTATTTTAACCTGAAAAAACTGTGTCACATAGGGAAGCCAAATCACTTTCCCAAGCTTTGATTCTGATTGACAGAATCAAATCTGTCAATCAAATCAATGACCAATGGTAGCCCCCCAAAATCTGGATCTTTTCCATCTGCTGCCTCTTTCTATTTCTCTGTCCCATTTTCTCCCTTCTCTCTCTGAAATTAAAATCAAGAATGCTCTTTACATAGACTTGCGCTGATGCTCAGCAATTAATGGCACTGATAAGACTTCCCAAATCCCTTTTTTGTTGTGAGAATAATACAAATAAAATCTAAATGAATGAGCGCCATTTCAAATGCCTGGGTGTTTTAAGAATGATCTCACACAAATGCAAAGACCGAGGGAGCTATAATTGAGCTGAGAGAATGACTGGGTTGCAGCTGTCTTTAAAAACAGTTCAATCGGGAATCTCAGAAATTAAGGGAACTCTGTTGTTGCAACAGAAGACAAAATGGATTCTAAAAACCCTGAACACATTTTTTAAGGAATAGATTTTTAAATTGAATTATAGTTGACTTATGATATTATATTAGTTTCAAATATAAAACACAGCAATTCCATATTTTTATAGATTATACTCCATACATTGTCACCCTGTTTTTTTTTAACTTATATGCAGAGTACATCATGTGAAATGCCAGGCTGGCTGAAGCACAAGCTGTAATCAAGATTGCCAGAAGAAATATCAATAACCTCAGATATCCAGATGACTGCACCCTTATGGCAGAAAGCAAAGAGGAACTGAAGAGCCTCTTGATGAAAGTGAAAGAGCACAGTGAAAAAGCTGGCTTAAAATTCAGAATTCAAGAAATGAAGATCATGGCATCTGGTCACATCCTTCATGGCAAATAGATGAGGAAACAATGGAAACAGTAACAGATTTTATTTTTTGGGACTCCAAAATCACTGTGGATGATGACTGCAGCCATGAAATTCAAAGACGCTTGCTCCTTGGAAGAAAAGCTATGGCAAACCTAGACAGCATATTAAAAAACAGAGACATTACTTTGCCAACAAAGGTCCATCTAGTCAAACCTATGGTTTTTCCAGTAGTCATGTATGGATGTGAGAGTTGGACTATAAAGAAGGCCAAGCACTGAAGAATTGATGCTTTTGAACCATGGTATTAGAGAAGACTCTTGAGAGTCCCTTGAACTGCAAGGAAATCAAACCAGTCAATCCTAAATGAAATTAGTCCTGAATATTCATTGCAAGGACTGATGTTGAAGTTGAAGCTCCAATACTTCAACCACCTGATGCAAAGAGCCAACTCATTAGAAAATACCCTGATGGAGGGAAAGATCGAAGGGAGGAAGACAAGGGGATGACAGAGGATGAGATGGTTGGATGGCATCACCGACTCAATGGACATGAGTTTGCACAAACTCCAAGAGATGGGGATGGATAGGAAAGCCTGGCATGCTGTAGTCCATGGGGTTGCAAAGAGTCGGACACAACTGAGTGACTGAACAACAACAACAACAAAAATACTCTGTACATGGGCTTCCCTGATAAAGCTGATAAAGAATTCATCTGCAATGCAGAAGACTCTGGTTCAATTCTGGAGCCAGGAATATCCCTTGGAGAAGGGATGCTGCCCACTCCACTTTTCATGGGCTTCTCTGGTGGCTCAGATGGTAAAGAATCCACCCGCAATACAGGAGACCTAGGTTCAATCCCTGGGTTGGGAAGATCCCCTGGAGGAGGGCATGGCCACCCCCTCCAGTATTCTTGCCTGGAGAATCCCCATGGACAAAGGAGCCTGGTGAGGTACAGTCCATGGGGTCACAAAGAGTCAGACCTGACTGAGGGACGAAGCACACGCACACTTCATACAAAGTTATTATAAAATATTAACTATATTTCCTGTGATGTACATTATATCCTTCTAAATTTTATTTTATGTGAGAACAATAGTGACCAAAACAAACTCTGGTCCTTGATCCAGAAGAAAGTCCAAAACCAGATTCCATATTCTTCTAATTCAAGGAGGTTCTTATAAGACTGTTTTTAATAACACCTATGATTTTTAGTTCATAATTTCAACTAAAGATTATTAAACAATTATGCCCACTGGAAGCAATGGGACAAAATTTTGTTTGAAATGCTAAAATATCTTCATGGAGCCTGTCTCTGACACCATGGAATCATAGTTTTGTTCATTTCTTACGTTCCCTTACTGTTTATTTCTCCTGAGTTTCTTGTCAACTAGCTGTGATTTCTTTTTGGTGGCTAGCCAAAAATCAATGGACAATTTTATCCTTTAAAAATAAATAAAAAAGAGCCCTCAAAGAACTAAAAGTAAAAGCATAGGAGATAACGATGCTTGCAGGTTCCATATAGTGAGAATGTCCTCATCTGTCTCTGATGCATGGGAAACAAGTGCTGGTTTTTAGGTTGACATCTTCAGTTTCTGAACTATATTGATGCGCTTAAAAGAGGAAGTGGGAGTGTGCAGGACAGGGAGACAGGGAGGAAAAGGGAACAGACTCTCATTTCCAGGGGATGGAGGGAGAGGAGAGGTGGCAGAATGTGCTTCATTCACTCTCCATCTTTCATTAGGGACCTGAACTGCCAGTCTCAGAATGTCATTGCATAGAGATCCTTTAAAAATACTTCATGCATTTTTTACAATGTTATTTCCTTTTATCAGCCAGTCTAAACAAGGAGTATGAGTGTGTGTGTATACATACATGTAGATATTAATACTGTTTATCAGTGCCTACATGTAGATGTATCTACATTTAAGTTTTTATGCACACACAGATATATACACATATTTTAAACGTACTCATCTTGAGTACCATTCTGATTCAAATATATGTGAGATCACAAAATAGTAAATACACAGTCCCTGGCTTTATGAAGTTTATAGTCTGGTGAAAGGCAATAAAGAAATACTAATGCTGCTGCGGCTAAGTCGCTTCAGTCGTGTCCGACTCTGTGCGACCCCGTAGACGGCAGCCCACCAGGTTCCCCCGTCCCTGGGATTCTCCAGGCAAGAACACTGGAGTGGGTTGCCATTTTCTTCTCCAATGCGTGAAAGTGAAAAGTGAAAGTGAAGTCGCTTAGTCATGTCTGACTCTTCGCAACCCCATGGACTGCAGCCTTCCAGGCTCCTCCGTCCATAGAATTTTCCAGGCAAGAGTACTGGAGTGGGGAAAGAAATACTAAAATTTTATTAATGCATCTAAAAGAGGAAATACAAAGATGGTTCAATTCTACTTAGTATCCAGTTAATCTACCACATAAGTATGATGAAATATGTAGAAATCTATTGATTGTTTACTAATAATGTTTAAGCTATTTATCTGTTACTAAACTAATTCAGATTTTTCTTATTTTTCCAGAAATAAGTGAAACATTAATTTAATTATCAAAGACAAATTAATAGGTAAACTAAAAGAAACATGGACATTAATGAAATATGGATGGCAGTGGTATCTGCAATCTTATAAAGAGTTTAAAATATCAGAAAGAAATGTCAATGTATGTGGCTCCATGAAATGTTTACAGATCAAAAATGAAAAGTAAAAAACCAAGAAAGGTATCTATAGTTAAATGATAGGCCAAATATGCATGTTTTAATGGATACAGAGCTCAGGCAAGTAAATTAGAAACCCCAGGTATTTGAAATGTCTAACTGACAGAGAAATAAAAGGGAAAATTTTTTCTAAAAAGTAAAAAACAATGAATACATATTAAACAGATTCAAACTCACTAATACTCTAAAGTGTACTTTAAAATGTAATATTATACTTTACATAACTATAAATTATTCAACATGTATAAATAATAGCTGATAATGTTTAATAATAGTTGACAATGTTATGAGATAATGTTAATGTTTTTATATAGTCAGCAAATACTAATAAAGACTGCATTCATTGGATAAAAGTATCCATGTTAATTCACAAATAAATAAGGAAAATTAGGAATGTTGGTTTATTAGCGAATCATGCAACAAGTCTAAAAAATAGAACAATGGACTTCAGGGAATAATCCAGTATTGGCAGAAGGATGAATTAGATAATTTAATATGTATTTTCCATGTCTGATTCACATGGTTATGTAAGCAATAAACTTATTTCTTTTATGGTTAGGCCAAGAACATGCCAGATAAAAATACGGTTCTTCGCAATACTGGGAGAATTTAATTTGAGAAAAAATTATATAAGACACATTGTAATCCATATTGCAGAATGAATAAAACTGCTTTTTAAAATTTTTCCAAGTCTACTATTAGCAGAAGTTAGATTTACAAAACAATGATATCTAATGACTAGCAGTGAAGTTTGAAGGACTGAGTAAAACAATAAAAGTAGAATTCACAATTGGTTCTAAAAGATAATCCCCTCAGTTTCTGGGGTCCTCTTATCAAAGTCAGGTGACTGCAAGAAACTGAAGTGTCTCTCTAAATCTGGAAAAAAGAAAAAAACAAAACAAAACAAACACTCGGCACTAAGAAGAGGCATGAGACCTGGTAAATATTGCTCACAAACTGGAAGGTGATTTGGAGTGGAAGCTTGTTGTCAGGATAACAGCGAGTCTTTTTTTTTTCCCATGATTATCTTCCTCTTAATTTTGGATGTAGGGAAGAATTTAACATGGGACATTTCATAACTTTCCACTACAGAGAAAAGAGGGAGAGAGTGGAGGGGTAGTGAGAAAAGTAGTAACATATTAGAGGCAACATCTTTTTCTTGTTCATCTCCCTGGAGGTAAATGTCTTTAAAACTGAGACCTTAGGAAAATCGTTCTTAAAATTATATCTATGGGGGAGGTGGAGTGACGGCATGGCATGAAGGGTGGAGGGGGGTGGCTGCTAAATAGAAGTTTAAAGTCTGTACAACTGTATTTCATCTGCTCCCTCAGGCCCTAGTCCCGTTCAAAATGTTAATTTGAGTAATATCTCCCATCCCTCTGTTCCTCTCTTTTTACAAGCACACTTCCTCTGCTAGAACTCACCACATGCAATCCTCAGCAAGACTGGCAAATAGTCTTCTGGAAAGGACTGGTCCTGCCGGCAGACATGGGCCCTCGGCTGTCCTCCAGCCTCCCTGGAGGAGTTAGGGCGATTCTGTAGCATGGGGATTTCATGAGGCAACAGTTCAAGAAAGGAACGACTAACAAGGCTATTAAGTCCTTTTTTTTTTTTTAATTTTGGTGAAAGGGAAAGGTTCACATCTAGCCAAAAAGTAATTCAAAACATGAAACTCTAATATTTGTCTTATTCCGTCTTCTATAGTGCCTGCTGAAGAAAGAAAAAGGCAAAGGCTGATTCCAACTCTTTGAGATTTTTGCCACGTAAATATGTATTTGAGCATCAAAGAAATGTTGAACAACATATATTATTGAGATTTAATGCATAAAAGAATTTTAATTTTCTTTTCTAATCTATATCTGCTTTTGCTCACCATCCCACTTCAGGGAACTTGGAGATTTTATTGTAACTCGACAGTATGCTTTTGAACTGTGGTGTTGGAAAAGACTCTTGAGAGTCCCTTGAACTGCAAGGAAATCCAACCAGTCCATCCTAAAGGAAATCAGTCTGGAATATTCACTGGAAGGGCTGATGCTGAAGCTGAAACTCTAATACTTTGGCCACCTGATGTGAAAAACTGACTCACTGGAAAAGACCCTGATGCTGGGAAAGATTGAAGGAGGGAGGAGAAGGGGATGACAGAGGATGAGATGGTGGGATGGCATCACTGACTCAATGGACATGAGTTTGAGTAAACTCTGGGAGTTGGTGATGGACAAGGAGGCCTGGAGTTCTGCAGTCCATGGGACTGCAAAGAGTTGGACACGGCTGAGTGACTGAACTGACTGATCAACTTTAACACATTCCAGTTTTATTTTGTATAATCGTGGGATAAACTTGCCTTTAATAGTTTCAAAAATGAATGTGCTATATGCAATCTTAACACTGGGAAAAGCCTTTCCCTTCAGAAAGGGAACCCTTCAGAAACCCTTCCTTGTGGGTCTCTGTTCTTGGTAAGGACACAAAGAAGAATCTGAAGTCTTACTCTTGGCAAAAGCAAGTTTATTGAAGAAAGAACAGAAATAATACCTCAAGTGAGAGGGGAGCCAGGCCAAGAAAGCTGCTGGCGAGGAAATGATGAAGTAGTGGGTCTTCAAGACAAGGCTTTTAGATAGTCATTTAGGTGGGTGTGGACTGACAGTTTTGATTGACAGTTGTAAGTTACATAACAACAGACTTTATTGCCCATGTCTTTCCCATAATTCAGTTATAATCAAATGTATGTATAGAATATTTATGAACACTTATTGGGCTCCTGGCTGCCTAAGGTCACTTGAGGACACAGCTGTGCATCAGACTGCACTGCACCAGGCCCCAGGTGCTGGAGTTGGAAACATCTCTGTGGTTATTTTGTAGCATATCTGTGAGCTCTAGTGGACCACCTTGGGACCTTTATTGGGTGAGGTTTAGAGATCAGCTTGAATCTTTTTCAGCTAGGCCACCTCTTCTTGCTCATGCCTAACTTCCTATCTAATATTTCTAATCTGAAAAAAAATCTGCAAAAAGCATGATTGACTGGATTATGTTTTGACCAAAAATTTATAAAAGTAGAAGTTTAAAATTACTCTGGAAGAGTTATCTGCATATACATGATAAATGAAGTTAATCTAAATTTTAAAAATAGGTTTTTTTTTAATAAATAAGAAAAAGGCCAATATACCAAGGGAAGAATGACAAAGATCAGAAATTATAATTAACTAAAATTCAATCTCATTGTCAAAGATGGAAACAATTCAACATAGAATAAAATATTCTTTTTCATCTATCAGGAAATCAAATATAAAAAAAATAAGTGATTAGCATTGCCAAGGAGGCAGAGATATTGACACATTATAAACACATGCAGGCATACTTAGTAATACTATCATGATTTCTAGAAAACCCATTCGGAAATGTACACTTTGAACCCATTACTCTGTTTGCCTTTAAGAGGTGAAGCTTGAGACAGAAGATTTAATCAAAGCAAACTTTAGACTTGAAATCAAGGTGTTAATTTTGTTCTTGCTTTTTGCTTTATTCAATGTTGAGAAAATAAATATTCTCTTGTGTTCATCTGATTAAAACTGACACAATAAAGCTATGCAAAAATTTTTGTCCATTTTGATGGCATATGCAACTCAGAACTTGATAATAAAATGTACGTGTTAGTCACAGCAAGCTATAACATAGAAAGACCCATTCACCATGAATAGGAATGGTTGACAAACCTTTGGGAGCTAGCCAGGTAACTGAACAGTGTCCAGGGATGTCCCAGCTTCAGCTTCATTTTGGATATACTCAGTTCTAGGCTGAGATGGCAGAAAGCCAAGAAAAATTAAAGATCATCTTGAGGAAGGTGAAAGAGGAGAGTGAAAAAGCTGGCTTAAAACTCAACATTCAAAAAACTAAGATCATGGCATCCAGTCTCATCACTTCATGGCAAATGGATGGAGAAACAATGGAAACAGTGACAGGCTTTATTTTCTTGGGCTCCAAAATCACTGTGGATG
This sequence comes from Bos taurus, assembly GCF_002263795.3. NCBI lineage: Eukaryota > Metazoa > Chordata > Mammalia > Artiodactyla > Bovidae > Bos > Bos taurus. Next base: position 20,588,126 of record NC_037336.1, on the reverse strand, counting down.
GTGACTGCAGCCATAAAATTAAAAAACACTTGCTTATTGGAAGAAAAGCAATGACAAACCTAGACAGTGTATTAAAAAGTAGCTACATGACTTTGCCTTCAAAGATCTGTATAGTCAAAGCTGTATGGATGTGAGAGCTGGACAATAAAAAAGATTGAACTCTATAAAACTGATTCCTTCAAACTGTGTTGGTGGAGAAGACTCTTGAGAGCCCCTTGAACAACAAGGAGATCAAACAGATCAATCTTAAAGGAAATCAACTCTGATTATTCATTGGAAGGGCTGGTGCTGAAGTTGAAACTCCAGTACTTTGGCCACCTGATACAAAGAGCCAACTCACTGGAAAAGACTCTGATACTGGGAAAGATTGAAGGCAGGAGGAAAAGGGGATGACAGAGAATGAGATGGTTGGATGGTATCATCGACTCAACAGAAATGAGTCTGAGCAAACTCCGGGAGATTGTGAAGGACAGGGTGGCTTGGCAGGGTACAGTCCATGGGGTTGCAAATAGTCAGAAACGACTGAGAGGCTGAACAACAAGGTTGAGATGGCATTCATTCAGATGAAGCATACAATAGTGGGAGTCCAGGTGTCAATCAAAACTTCGGAGTTAGTCAGGAAGGCTACCATCTCTTCATAGCCATTGCGTGCTAAGTCGCTTCAGTTGTATCCAACTCTTTGTGACTCCATTGATTGTAGCCCATCAGGCTCCTCTGTTCATAGGATTCTCCAGGAAAAAATAGTGGAGTGGGCTGCCATGCTTTCCTCCAGGGGAATCTTCCCAACCCAGGGATTGAACCCACATCTCTGGCATCTACTGCATTGGCAGATGGAGTTCTTTACCACTAGCACCACTTGGGAAGCCCATTGCAGAGACTCAAGTCAGGGAGGAAAAGGAGCCATATCAATGCAGAGATGCAAAGATTCTGAAAATAATGGCAGGAAAACTGTATGAAGTATGGGCTAGTAGGCTAATCTAGAGTTGAAGGCTGAAGCTTAGTCCTGAAATCTAGGACCCAGGCATTCAAAGAAATGAAAAGTTGAGATCCATAGACATCTTGGGCAGCTTAGAACTGTCCCCAGGTGATTTGAATACCAGTGTCATCAGAACAAGGTGATCTGAGGAGCAAATTCAGCAGTGTGGCTTTAGTACTGGGCCAAACCATCACATATCTAACTGGGTCATTTATTTTTGCCTCTAGTAAGACAGTGATCAGGACTTGAGTGTACAGATCAAGAATCCCATAGACAAATCCAAGAGGGACTGGAGATATAAGCAGAGACCAGAGAATCATATCTGGTCATGTCTGTATTGTTTTTAATTAAGGAAACAGTACATGTATACCACTTTAGAAAAGAAAAAATAAAAAGCAGATTTTCATCCTTCTGCTGCTCTGCCCTACTTCTGATGGGTGGTAAGCTCTTTCATTCATTTTTGGATTTAAATCATGTTATGGGCTTCACAGGTGGCACAGTGGTAAGGAATCTGCCTGCCAATGCATGAGGCACAAGAGATTTGGTTTGATCCCTGATTTGTGAAGATCCCCTGGAGGAGGAAATGGCAACCTGCTGTAGTATTCTTGCCTGGAAAGTTCCATGGACAGAAGAGCCTGACCAGCTACCAATCTATGGGGTTGCAAAGAGTTGGACATGACTGAGCACATACACTTCAATTAACTTCAGTGGTTACTATACCTAATTCTAAATCATTCAGCTTTGTCTTGATTTGTTGGCATATAAACCCTGGGACACATAAACATTTTTTGCTATGAAAAATGAGGAATTTAACTCATGATAAGCCTATTCAACTGTATGAGCTCTGTTATGTTTGAATTCTTCTCCTGATTACTTTTTATAAGTATGTTTAATAATCTTGAATTACTACCTCTTTTTTTAAAAAATCAATTTTGAGCATATGTAATGAGGTAGCGCTAGTGGTAAAGAGCCTGCTTGCCCATGCAGGAGACCTAAGTGACTCGATTCATTCCCCGAGTCAGGAAGATACCCTGGAGGAGATCACAGCAACCCACTCCCATATTCCTGCCTGGAGCATCCCGACGACAGAAGAGCCTGGCGGGTTACAGTCCATAGGGGCACAAAGAGTTGGACACGACTGAAGCAGCTTACCACAATGAGTCTCTATAATTTAACATGTATTAGACAGTATTAGTAACTACATGCATTGGAGTTCATGAATTGGAGAAGGAAATGGCAACCCACTCCAGTGTTCTTTCCTGGAGAATCCTAGGGACAGGGGAGCCTGATGGGCTGCCGTCTATGGGGTTGCACAGAGTCGGACACGACTGAAGTGACTTAGCAGCAGTAGCAGCAGTAACTCCATAACAAACAAACCTCAATTCAAAAAGTCTAACTTCTCACCCACATCACAGCTTCTTGTACATTTTCTTATTGAAAGTTCCAGACTGACGGAGTAGTTGGCACTTGCTAGTTGACCTGACAGAAGAAAGAGAGCTTTGGGAGAGTCTCCAATCAGTAATTAAAAGCTCTAGCCCAGATCATTCTTGTCACTTTTGCTCAAAACTCACAGTGCCCAAATTATCAAAATTAGAATTCATCTTTTTAACTTCTTCTGAGATCTCATAAATACACATACTTACATTTGTTGGGAATTTTCATTTGATTTTTACAATAGAAACAAAATGAGATCAAGATGAGAGGATAAAGAGAGAAAGCACTGAAATAAGAGCCAGCATACTCAATGTCAAGATGTTTCCTGTGTCTACCATGATGTAGCTATTTAGAAAGACATTTGACTTCTTTGGGCTGCATTTCCTACAATTATCTGATCACAAAGATCCCTTTTTAAGTCCATCATAAGAAATTTGTTTACACTTTCTAGACCCTAAATAAACTCATGGCATCTGTCTTACATAGGTGATGGCACGAAGTTCCCTACCTCAGCTTTGCAATACATTCTCTTCTTTGCTTTGTCATAGGGCTTCTCAGGTCTCACACATTCTGGCTTGAAGCACTGTACTTGGCAAAATGTAGTGAAAGGGGATTGTAAGACTGCACCCAAACTAATGATCACTTTAGCTTGATCACTGAAAGCTAAAGGACGCTAAACTCAACAACTACCTCCTTTGACTAGAGAATGAGATACCTTCCTGGGTGGTGAAATTGCCTTAGTACAGTTCTTGGCACATGGTAAGTACTAGTTTAAATATTAGTTTCCTTATTTCTGGGTCATATGTGTCTTTGGCTGGAGTCTAATTATATGCCTGCTGTTAGCCAGGGTGAAACAGAGGTACCCAAAGTTTCAAACTGAAATTGACTTAAGCCAAGGCAAGAACAGAGAAGTTCCCTGGCTCTGATCCTGATCCTATGACTCTGTTTTTCACTGAGAGGTAAGTAGGGCTTGGTTTGAGATGGACAGGAGAATATGGGGGTGCCTTTCTCTCTAGTTTCAGTTCCCTAAACAGAAAAAATAAACTGTTCCCTTTAAGCCTCAGCATCAGCTCTATTTCACAACCATTCTTGTTTCCAGTGTGGAAGCCTAATTTGGCTGCTATTGATAAGAATATAATTGCTGTGTAAAGGGGTGGGGGAAATGTATAACATTTTGAACAATGTACCAATAACCAATGCACAGGTATGTGTATTTCACACACACACACACACACACACACACACACGTTTTCAGTGTCTTTGTCTGCTCTGCCTGCCCCTCCTCTCCCAATTTGGTTTTTCTAATCCAGAAGAAAAAGTCAACATTATAAGAAAAGTACAACACCCTAAATGACCTTTAAGATATATTTACACTATTGATGGCTCAGACAGTATGGTAAAAAATCTGCCTGCAATGCAAGAGACCTGTGTGATTTATTTACACAAATGCACAAAATCATTTTCTCCCAAAAACTACTTTAAAATCCCTTCACATAAATATAAAAGTATTTAGTTCCTTTTTAAAAATATATTTGCATTTTTAAACTAGAATTTTTATATCTCTGTCTCATATAGAAAGATGTGGGAAATTTCTGAAGATTCAATCCCATCATGAGCACAATCCTGCAGCTCTAGAGGCTGTTCATAAATATAGATAAATACTAGTCTCATTCACAAGCAATACTACTGGAATTGTGAAAGGTAACATGGTCTTTTGGGCATTTCCTGTTTGATACAAACTAAAAGTGAGATAAAATATCACACTGTTAACACTGACCATGGTTCTATATAAAACATGATGTTTCCTTCTCTCTGATCAAATGGAATACATTAAGGGAACCGAGCTGAATTATTTTTCCATTTGAAAGTGTTAAGTGCATGGAAAATCCATTCAATGAAAGGAGGTTATTAAACACTGGTTTTCCTTGATGGCTCAGTGGTAAAAAATTCACCTGCAACCCAGGAGGCTGCCTGCCAATGCAGGAGACGTAGGTTCCATCCATAGGTTAGGAAGATCCCCGGGTTAGGAAGATACCCTGGAGGAGGAAATGGCAACCCTCTCCTGTATTCTTACCTGGGATATCTCATGGACAGAGGAGCCTGGCAGGCTACCATGGGGTCACAATGAGTTGGACAAGACTAATAGCTAAATACACACATATCTATAATGTTAGGCCTAATGGCTACAAATCTAAACAAATGTTGTCTTTGGTAAAGGTCCCGTTTCCTGTATATTAACAGCTCTCCTGTAACACAAACAAGATGGAACTGGCTTGGGCCTAACCTAGCTCAACCCTATAGGTGCCAGTCAAGTAAGAAAGGTAATGCTCAGGTGGCACAAGACTGTAGATATAGAATCTGACCTCTGCAGCTTCTTTTTTGTACTGTATTCTAATCTCTGGAATTCTTTTTGGATGAACTATAGTTGTTCCTATTTTGAAATATTCTTAGATTTTTTTTTTTTTTTGTCTTCTCAAAAATGTCGTCTAGCTTGGTTCCTGTTGCTATGTGCTGCGTTTAGTCACTCAGGTGTGTCCAACTGTTTGCAACCCCAATGGGCTGTAGCCCACCAGGGTCCTCTGTCCATGGGGATTCTCCAGACAAGAATATTGGAGTGGGCTGCCATGCCCTCCTCAGGGGACCTTCCCAACCCAGGGATTGAGCCCAGGACTCCCTTATTGCAAATGGGTGTTTTACCATCTGAGCTACCAAGGAAGCTCAAAAATACTGCAATGGGTAGCCTATCACTTCTCCAGGGACTCTTCCCAACCCAGAAATCAAACCAGGGTCTCCTGCATTGCAGGCAGATTCTTTACCAGCTGAGCTACCAGGGAAACCTACCTCTGTAATATGGCAAATCTCTCATATTAACTCTTATGTGCATAGACTCTACACCGAGGCAGTGCTAACTAGTGCTTAGAAGAAACACTCTAGAGTCTGGCTGCAGGTTCAAATCTTGCCTTTAACACCTACTGGCTAGGTCATCATAAAAAAGTTAATTAACTCATCTGTGTCTTGGTTTCCTTATTTGTGAAACAAGAATAAGAGTATACTGTCTCAAAAATTTGTAGTAGATAACATTTGTAAAGTGTTTGAAGATTGTCTGTCATATAGTAAACACTTAATACATATTAACTACTTTTTAATTTGCAGGTATGGGAGTGGCAGAAAGAAAATGAGGGTGGAATTGATTTTCCCTCTTTGTTTTCTGCTTTGTTTTCCAAGTATCCTCTACTCCCTGTGCACAGATAGTGCCTTTAGAAAACAGTCCAGTGCAAAGGACTTACAGATTCTTAGATTATTATGTTCTGAATAACTCAGATCTAATATACAATGATTTATTCCCAAATTCTCTGTCTTACAAATGCACTTCAGAGACCCAGCCACTCTGCACGTATTTACACAAAAGAGATGCATGTCTTTTCAAACGTGAGATCTTTGCTGTCCCTGATAAGATATAAAGGGCTTAATAAATTCTTTCCATGGGGGATATTGCATCCTGTGGTTGGCCATTCAGAAATGTTACATTTTACCTCTACATTTTTATCATCACTAAGATTTCCCCCAGTTCCCTATGCATCATTTTAAATAACATTTGGCAATAAAACTTTGGCAAAGGAACTTGCTCAAATCTTTTGTTTTCTCTTTTTCCAAAACTGAAATAATATCCAGTTATTTTTCCATATGCTCACAGGCTCCATTATTTCTTATTTTTTACTATAGAGAAATGGACCAAAATTAATAAGATTAAAGTGAATGAAATCAAAAAAGGAATGAGGAAGATAAACTTAGATTTCTTGATTAAATCCCAGAAGACACTAGCAGGTCATGGAATTTCTCTTGAATTCTCTTGTTTTAAACTGAAACAAAGTATTCAACAACTGTATTACAATAAAAAAATTTGAAAATTCAAAATTTCTTTCACAGAATAAAAAGGAAACAAAAAAAAGGCCTGAATAATTTAATCTCCCTATAAGATGACACCATTGTTAAAAGTGATATTTTTTTCCTTTGAATATTTTAGCCAGACCATCTGAACATGTTGAGATTCTCTACTTTTAGTTGCATTACTAGCTAAGCTCCCTCCCCACATCTCTTGGGCATAGACCTATAGGTTTCTTGGCTTACAGATTCTCTAGCTGTTAATTTTTTTTAATTAAAAAATAAATTGCTCCAATCAGGCAATAAATGAAAGAAATGTACCACTTCAGAGAAATGGAACAGGAAAATACTAGATAACCATTTAAATCAAATAATTCCCAAGAGGATCCCCTTCTGAAATACTGGAGAAATCTAAAATTAGCTGGTATTTATCCTTGATGATAATTTCTAATATTTTTGACCACACTGTGCTGCCAGGGGATCCCAGTTTCCCGACCAAGGATGGAAACCATGGCCCCTGTGGTGGAATGCAGAGTCAACCAGTGGTCGATCAAGGAAGTCCTTTTAATGATAAGTTTTGACATTTCAGATTAGATGATGCTAGCTTTATAATTTTCCAAGGCATCATCAGGCTCAGACATAAACACAGGAGGGAAATTTCATTTTCAGCCAAGCTTTTCTTGGTATCTTTGAACTCAACATTTTTTTTTTCTGGAGTTTTTCTTAAAAAAAAAAAAAAAAAATTGTGTGAAGTGTGTGTGTGCTCAGTCGTGTCCAACTCTGCAACCACATGGACTGTAGCCCACCAGGTTCTTCTGTCCATGGGATTTTCCAGGCAAGAATACTAGAACAGTTTGCCATTTCCTACTTCAGGGGATCTTCCCAACCCAGGGATTTAACCTGCGTCTCCTGTCTCCTGCATGGGCGAGTGGCTTCTTTTCACTGAGTCCCCTGGGAAGTCAGTACTACATATGTAATAGATAACCAACAAGGCCCTACTTAGAGCGTAGGGAACCATACTCAACATCTTGTAATAGCCTGTAATGGAAATCATTTTAAAAGGATATACATATTTATGAAAAGTGAAAGTGTTAGTCTCTCAGTGGGGACCCCATGACTGTGGCCTGCCAGGCTCCTCTGTCCATTGAATTTTCCAGGCAAGAATTCTGTAGTGGACAGCCATTCCCTTCTCCCAGGGATATTCTCCATGCAGGGATTGAACCTGGAGCTTCTGCATTGCAAGCAGATTCTTTACTATCCGAGCAACCAGGGAAGCCCCATATGTGTGTGTGTGTGTGTGTGTATATACATATATATATATATATATATGCAAAAAGATAAAAATAAATCAAAAATTATTCCAAAGCAATAAGTTGTGCTATGGGTGACCTGGGTTTGTTAAACACTGTCTCCTGTAGATGAGTCCATACCTCATTCCCTGAACTTTGTCCTCTGTCACCTGCTTCACAACTTGATCCTTCCCGTCTGGTTCCTCTAGTCTCTTCCCACCCTCCTACCCTCTAAAGCCTATTTATCTTCCATGACAGGTTTAAAGTCTTCTGTTTCCATTGTAAGGGTGGCACCTGCATTGATTACTCCCTTTCCAAATTTGCATTATCTTATATTTTATGTTTTCCCTCTACACCCATTTGTTTGATCTATGTGGACAAATTCATCTCAACAACCCAGTCGTTAATGGGTAGAGGTCAAGAAAAAGCTCACTCTTTTCCTTTCTCTCTTCTTCAGAGCACAGGGTGGGGAGATGGGTGGTGTTTTTTGTATTTAAAAAACTCCCTTATCTGCTGCCAGATCATTGACTTTAAGGTTTGTTTTCTTTGTTTTTTGGAAGTCATACAGGAAGATGAAAAAGCCCCGTCATCATAAAGTACACACTGAAGTACACACTTCTGGGTATGCAAAGAAGGATAAGGTGATGTGATCATGTGAGACTTTCTGTGTTTGGATTCTTTGCTCCTGAAGAAGGAACAGCTCTTAGTGCGGTGGAGCTCTTCTTTGAGAAAGTCAAGGTGGCCTCAGCTTGAACATCCTGACAGTTTTTGTGGATGAAGTGTGGATGGGGAGAGGTCTTCTCTCTCTCCCCCTCCTCAGGTCCTTTCTCTCCCTCTCTTCACTATTCACTACTAATAGTTTAAATATAACACCTACTTATTCATTTTCATTTTCTAAGTTGGTATAATAAAAAAATAAACAAATCACCTATTTCTCAATTCAAACCAGAAAAGTTATACTGGGCATGTCTACATAGGATTGGAGAACTTGACTCACTGATTCAAGTAATATATTTGCTCTTGAAACTTTCATCTTACATTACTCTTTCTCTTCTGTCTCTTCTGTGTGCTTTTGTATTTCCTTTTTATCTGGATTTTTACATATGGGTTATGTTAATTTTGCTTTCATTTTCTACAGAGTTTTGGAACATATGTTTGACCACATTTTAGATTTAAAACTTAACAATCAGTTGAGTTTTAAAGATCATAAAGATTTTAAGATCATATCAGAGGCATGATCTGGTATTTTAGTGTCCTCTCTACTTAAGACTAAAATTTAATCCACCTTGAATGTGAAAGTGTTAGTTGCTCAGTCATGTCTGACTCTTTGTGACCCCATGGCCTGGCTTCTCTGTCCATGGAATTCTCCAGGCAAGAATACTGAAATGGGTTGCCATGCCCTGCTCCAGGGAATCTTCTGGACCCAGGGATCGAATCTGTGTCTCCCGCACTGCAGGCAGATTCTTTACTGACTGAGCCATCAGGGAAGTCCCTAATCCACCTTTCCTCCTCACAATTTTCCCCATCTATTCACTCACCTTCTTCTTGGTCTTTTTTTAATATATAGAGAGTGTGATTTAATCCTAGACCACTGAATTCTTGGTTTGACATAACATGCCATTGTAATTTTTGACATGTGTGCACTTTTGTAAGTGATTGGGAATCAGTGATCAAAACTAGGTAAAGGCTGCATTTCATCACGTTGGATTTTTTTAAGTTTTATTTTAGCTTCTCAACACCCTTGTGTAGTAGCACAGATATTTTATAGAAAAGTAACTAACCTGCCTCTAACAGACATCAAGAGGAATATGTGCAGCCATGAAATAGCTAAAATTAAGAATCCCAGCTCTTGACACTCTGAGATCTCTATTTTTTAAAGTGTCAGATTTCTTTTTTAAATTTATTTTTTAATTGTAAAGCATTTAATTGCTTTGCCACATTGTGTTAGTTTCTGCTGTACAACAATGTGAATCAGCTATATATTTGTATGAAAGTGTTAGTCGCTCAGATGTGCCAGACTCTTTGTGATCCCCATGACCTGTAGCCTGTCAGGCTCCTTTGTCCATGGAATTCTCCAGGCAAGAATCCTGGAGTGGGTAACCATTCCTTCTCCAGGGGATCTTCCTGACCCAGGGATCAAACCCAGGTCTCCCGCATAGCAGGCAGATTCTTTACTATTTGATCCACCAGGGAAGCTCTCTCTCTATATATATACACACACACATACATATATACATATGTCCCCTCCCTCTTAAGCCTCCTTCCCACTCCAGCCATCCTACCCTTCTAGATCATCACAGAGCACCAAGCTGAGCTTCCTTTTCTATAGAGCAGTTTCTTGCTAGCTATCTATTTTACACACGCTAATGTATATATGTCAGTGCTACTCTCTCAGTTTGTCCCATTTCTCCTTCTCCTCCTGTGTCCAAGTCCATTTTCCACATCTGTGACTCTATTGCTGCCATGCAAATAGGTTCATTGGTGGCATTTTTCTGGATTCCATATATATGCATTAATACGGGATATTTGTTTTTCTCTTTCTGACTTACTTCACTCAGTCTTACAGACTCTAGGTTCATCCCCATCACTACAAATGACCCAATTTCATTCCTTTTTATGACTGAATAAAATTTCATTGTATATGTGCCACATCCTCTTTATCCATTCATCTGTCAATGGACATTTAGGTTGCCTCCTTGAGTTGGCTATAGTAAATAGTGCTGCAATGAACGTTGAGGTTCATGAATCTTTTTCAATTAGGTTTTCTCAGGGTATTTGCAGTGTTGTTGAATTGTTGGATCATAGGATATTTTTGTTTTTAAAGAAACCTCCATAAAAAAATGTCAGATATCTGATTTCTCCAATCAGAAATACCATCATCAGAATATTTTTCTTCCTTATAATCATCACAGATAAACTTAATGACTGGATGGGCATCTCTAGTGACTCAGGTGGGAAAGAATTTGCCTGTAATGCAAGAGACACGTGTTTGATCCCTGGGTTGGGAAGATCCCCTGGAGAAGGGAATGGTTACCCACTCCAGTGATTAGATACGGGTTACTAACTTCCATAGTCTCCAGTAACTTCTGGGCTTCCTCATCAAATGCCTATGCACAGCTCTAGAACTCATAATTTACATTTGAGAGACCACAAGACTTAAATTTTCTTTTTCTTTTTCAGCAGTAAGACTTTTTCTTCAAGTACATTTTTATTTTAGGAAAACAAAATGTGTGCTGTATTTTCTGGCTTATTAGAAAAACCTCTTATGAACTATTCCACTTTATAAATGCACTATACCTAAATGCCATTTTAAAAACATTTTCAACCTTTTTTTATTGAGGTAAAATTTACATAAAATAATAGCATCCATTTAAACAGATGAGTTTTGACAAAGGTCAAAACAGTCTCAAAAAAAAACAGTCTCACCATCACAATCAGGATATTACTCCAAAAGGTAGTCAAGCACACCCTTCCTTTGATTCCTGCTCTTCCTTCTGTGCCACTATAGATTACTTTTACCTGTTCCGGAATTTCATAGGAATAGAATAACATAGTAGTATGCAGTCTTTAATCCCTGGCATGTTTTTGAGATTCATCTGGTTCTATATACACCATAGATTTGACTGAGTAACATTCCCCTTCATGGACATAGCACATTTGTATAACAATTCACCTATTGATAAACACTAAGTTGTTTCCATTTGGGGGTGATAATAAAGTCATTGAACATTTGTATGCAAGACTTTGTATCTATATACATTTAATTTGCATTATTGGGTTCTATGGTAACTCCATGTTTAACTTTAAAAGAAACTTGCTGAATGTATTCCAAAAGGATCAAGGCATTGTACATTCCCACTGGCAATAAATATATACAAGCTTTACTTGTTCCACTTGCTCAACAAGTTATCTTGCATTTAGTGATTTTTTTTTTATTATGTTAACCATTCTGGTGGGTATGTAATTGTATCTCATTATGTTTTGATTTTCATTTTCTGATGATTAATTATTTTGTGTAACTTTCATATATTTTTTGGCCATTCACACATCTTCCTCTGTGAAGCATATATTCAATTTTTTTGCCCATTTTTATTGGACTGGTTGAGTTCTAATTAATTTAAGAGTTCTTTAGGTCTCTAGACACAAATTCTTTGTCAAATACATGGCTTGTACACATTTTTCACCATCTCTAGTTTGCTTTTTTACTTTTTGGAGTCATTTAAAGAGCTTTAATGTTTACTTTTCATGAAATCTGAGTTATCAAATTTCCTCTACAGCTAGTACTTTTTTTATTTTAAAACATTATCTACTTCAAGATTGTGAAGTTTTCTTCTACATTTTTTATTACTTTTATCATTACATAAAATACATAATTTTCTGCCAGTGTTTCTTTTATTGTATTTTTAGATTTTTTTTTTTGCAGTTCTTTCCAATTGGTAAAGATAGTATTCAGCAAATACTTTTAATGTAGCACGCATTTATAAATTTCAGACTATACATTTGTCATTTACATCCAATTGTCACACAAACATTTTACATGTGCTTCAAGCAGTAGAGGCTATGGTCAGCAGTAGACCACAGTAGTAGAAGTAGAGGCTTCAAGTCAGCAGTGATACACATCATAAGTAATTATACTCTGTGACAATTATTTGCTAGATAATTTATAGCTAGAAGTATGACTGACAGCAATTCTAATTAACCCAAGGCTGAAGTCTAAGGCCAAGTGAGGTGTGTTTGTATTTCAAAGGCATAAGAGGTAACTTCAAGCTTTCTCTTAGGCAAATTTTTGTTCTCTCAGAGTCAGAATTCTGAAAACAGTATTTTATGAAGTCATATTTTCTTAACTGCATGTGCATAAAGAATCTATTCTGGAGTTTCAAATGAGTTCCATCATTTTTTTTTTTTTATGAAGACTATCATTGCCATAGAATGTTTAAAAAAAATTTTTTTTTTTAAGTCATAGGTTCATAGCTAAAATTTTTCTAATGAATTGAACCTGAATTTTCAATTTTACAGAAGACTACAAAGATACTGGCCACACAAATGGAACACAACATTCACACACCATAAAGAACTGCAACAAATCCTCTGATATGTTGACTGATAGGGAGTCCTGTAAAAACACTTGCCCAACAGAGATGGTCCTCAACAGCAGACAAACTTCATAACCAATTGGCAGAATGCCCAAATAGCACTTTGTGCTCAAAACAGAACTTTCCCCGGGTGCACACTGGGGGGCATACTCAGTTGTGGAGTTCTTCAGCTCATCCAGATGCATGTTTCTGTTCCACCAAGAAAAAGTGTAAGTTGGCAGCGAGGGTAGAGCAGGGGAGAAACAGGGAGGATCGCTGAAACAAATAATTTTGGTAGCTGCTAGAAACATCTCCCCAAATTCCCCTCTCAGAGCCAGCTACCCAGGAGCAGTGGGCTCCTTGCAACCATCTCAGCAAGTTGTCATGGCTGGAGGCACTGCTCGGGAAAGCCCCAGGGAGCCAGATGTCATGAAAGTGCAGCAACCACACACTGGGAGCCAAAAAACTGTTGTTAAAAGTGAGGTCAGTTGCTTGCTGCTCAAAAGCCATAAAAGAGGCAGGATAGGCAGAAAGGCAAGCAACCAGAGCGGGTGGGGTGGGGGGAGGAGAGGACACAGATTTCTGTCCAGAGGTCAACTCCTTCTGGTGACAATCAGTGAGCAAGGGCTTTTGTAGCTGAAGAGAGGGGGCTCCATGCAGGAACAGCACACTCAGCTTTGACAGTTATCTTGAAATTAGTCATGCAGTGGTCTGATCAGTGTCATCTTGATTAAGTACAGCACTAGTCTTTAGATACAAGACAAGGTCAGTTTGTTCCCATATCTTTGAGGCCTGTTTTCAAAATTTTGGCAGCTTATGTCATGGCTATAGTTTGGTCATCATGTAGTCAACTTTTTCTACCTGGTGGGGTTTCAGTATCACAGCACACAGAATATGGCTCAGAATATTATCTATAGCCCTTGAAGAATTAAGTTCCTTGACTTTGCTGAATGACTAAATTACTATTATTTTGTCGTGTCTGTCTGTTTCCCTTTGCTTCTGCATTTTCTCACTTCTCTGATTGAACTAATTCTTTGACTAAAGCTTTTCTACAGACAAAAAAGCAGAAAGAGGACATGGGAGAAAAGACCATAGAGTCTGACTCTGTTTCACTACTGGCTATGAGGTCTTATGTAGTTATGTCTTTCTTGTTCAAATACAATAAAACCGCATTCTTTTATTCTATTTAGACTTAATTGATCAATATAAAGTTTGTTCTACCCTGGTTCCAAATAGGAAAAGGAGTACCTCAAGGCTGTAAATATACACAGTACAGGGTGTAAATATACACCCTGCTTATTTAACTTCTATGCAGAGTACATCATGAGAAACTCTGGGCTGGAAGAAGCACAAGCTGGAATCAAGTTTGCCGGGAGAAATATCAATAACCTCAGATATGCAGATGACACCACCCTTATGGCAGAAAGTGAAGAGGAACTAAAAAGCCTCTTGATGAAAGTGAAAGAGGAGAGTGAAAAAAGTTGGCTTAAAACTCAACATTTAGAAAACAAAGATCACAGTATCTGGTCCCATCACTTCATGGGAAATAGATGGGGAAACAGTGGAAACAGTGTCAGACTTTGCCTTTTTGGGCTCCAAAATCACTGCAGATGGTGATTGCAGCCATGAAATTAAAAGACATTTACTCCTTGGAAGAAAAGATATGACCAATCTAGATAGCATATTGAAAAGCAGAGACATTACTTTGCCAACAAAGGTCCATCTAGTCAAGGCTATGATTTTTCCAGTGGTCATGTATGGATGTGAGAGTTGGACTGTAAAGAAAGCTGACAGCCGAAGAATTGATGCTTTTGAACTGATGTGTTGGAGAAAACTCTTTAGAGTCCCTTGGATTGCAAGGAGATCCAACCAGTCCACTCTAAAGGAGATCAGTCCTGGGTGTTCATTGGAAGGACTGATGTTGAAGCTGAAACTCCAATACTTTGGCCATCTGATGTGAAGAGTTGACTCATTGGAAAAGACTCTGATACTGAGAGGGATTGGGGGCAGGAGGAGAAGGGGACGACAGAGGATGAGATGGCTGGATGGCATCACCAACTCAATGGACATGAGTTTGGGTGAACTCCAGGAGTTGGTGATGGACAGGGAGGCCAGGCATGCTGCAATTCATGGGGTTGCAAAGAGTCAGACACGACTGAGTGACTGAACTGAACTGAACCCATGTGAAATTTTCGCATACCTCATAAGTATGCACATGTAGGTTTTCCCCTCCCTCAGTGGTTGAGAGGGAAATGGAGGTCCATAGCTTTTAGTCAATTTCCCATTTTCCTTGTAGTCCTACCTTGCTGAGATAACACTGTTTCCTGACCCAAGTGCCTGGATACTGGTACTCTAAATCAATCCAGTCTGTGGAGGCTATCATTTTCATTAAACATTTCTTCAGGAATTTCTCTAGCTTTTAAGCCCCACCAATATTGTTTACTTGTTGACTTGCAAAGTATGAATTTGCAGTCTCCCTCCCTCCACATGGACTGCTTAGTACCCAATTGTTTTCTGGAAATCTCTATCTGTGATGAATTGCATGAGGAAGATGAGGTAATGTGAGGAACCAAATTCTAGCTGTCTGGAAACAAGAAAAAATCAAGGTAGAAGGACAGCTGCTCACACTTTAAGCCTCTGAGAATGAACAATGACTGAAAGGTGTATATCTTTTCCCAAAGTTTCCCAGGCATTTTATGTTGCATGAAGCAAAGCTCTAGTAAGATTTTCTCAATCCAACTCTAACTGTATAGGTGTTTGTGTAGGAGGCTCAACAATGCATGCTCTGGAAATGTCATTAACTATTGTTGTTTGGTGATAATGGAATATCTGTTTCATGCAGTTTGGATTCTTCATAAGTATTTCAGTGAGAGTTTAAAAGAACCATCATTGGGGTTACTCATCACACACCATTTTAAATCAGAATTTCCTTAAGCTATTTCTTCTCAGTCTTAAAATTCAAAGGTGCTTTTTCTTTTCTTTTTTCTTTGTATATTTTTATTTAAATGTATTAATATTTTAATATTTATTTTTATCTTATATTTATCTCACATTTCTTAATTCTTTCAGTTTGAATCCCATATCTAGTTTTCACACTTTATTTAGACAATTTTTATTTTAATTTTATCAAAATCTCATTTTTTGGATTCTACTTCTAGCTTAGAATAATTCTTTCTCTTTTATCTACAATTAAATATCACTTTTCAAGCAAAATATTACTCTTCAGTTTTGAAGGTCACTACAAGTTCTAATTTCAATTTTTTTCAATGTAAATGGAATCCATATTTTCTTTACTCATTTTTTTTTTCTTTTGTAGATGAGAGAAGCATCTGGAAACACAACTAAAATGTGTTCAATGGTATCCAAATAATTTATGTAGATAGTTCAAAGACATCTAGCTTTGTTCCCCACATCTTCTTAAGTCACTAAGGGTACACATGGTGACTTCCTTCCAAAGAGTGTAGTATGAACAGGGGGAAATAATCATTTTAAACTAAAGAAATTTGACAAAATACCTTGGCCAGGTGACCAAGGTTAATCTCAAAAGTGATAACTCATGTGATATATGATGGAAATAGCACTTTACTTCTTCCTCCCAATTTTCCATACTCCCAGTCCTATCGTGGAAAAACATCAGACAAATTCCATTAGAAAGACATTCTACAAAATAGTATGTAACCAATACTTCTCGAAATTGTCAGTATCATCAAACACAGAAACTGTGAAACTGTCACAGACAAGAGGAGTAGAAAGAGACATGATACTAAATGTAATGTCTCCTGGATGGGATCCTGGAACAGAAAAAGAAAATTAAGTGAAACTAGGGAAATCTGAATTTTAGTTAATAATAACATGTTGATTTTGGTTCATCAATTATAACAAATGAACTACACTAATATTAATTATAGAAGAAACTGGATGTGGAGTATATGAGAACTCATGTTTGCAACTTTTCTGTAAGTCTAAAACAGTGCAAATTAAAAAGCATTTAAATAAAAGTGTATAATATCTATTAAGTGAATAGATAGGAGTCTCATGATATCAAAAATATATCTGTACACAAAGTAGTCTCCAAAAAAATAACTGTCAGTTGTTTCAATTCAATGAAACAAATATTTAGACTGTGAAATGAAAATATCTCCTGCCATATCGCCTGCCATAAAATATCTCCTGCCATAAACAAGAAATGTAACAGCCATCAGCGATTTCTGGCCTCCAAATGTAAATGAGGGCTCCCAAAACTGTGATCCAACAGATGCTGCCCATTCCCCCAAGGTGATTGCTGAGGAGTTGGGGGAAATTAAGAAGCAGACATCTGCCACTCCTTATGGTGAACTAAGAGACAAGATTTGACCCCAGAGATGCATATGAAAGGAATGAATTCAGTGAACCCAGAGGCTTGCATCTTTCCCTACATAGAATGCTAAATTCCTTAAATTGATACTTGATCTTTCTTAGAACTAACTGAGGTGTTGTCTCCTGGGCTGCTGTCCTCATTTTGCCCCCAATAAAACTTAACTCCCAACACTCAAATTGTGCATATGTTTTAGTTGACAACTGGTGCATCAAAGAACCTGTCTGAGAGTACATGACACACACAGAACTCTGCTGTCTATGGGGGTGACATAACTAATGATAAACTGTAGGCTAGTTCTCTAGGCATTCGAAATTCCACCAGACAATCTGATTATATTTACACTTGTTACAGGCACATTACTAACCTTTCTTGGTCACAGACGTTTCCAGAAACAAACAGAAAACTAAACAAAAAATTGTAAAATATTTATCATATATCAAGCAGGTGAAAGAGCTAATGCTATCTACCCAGTCCCAGTTAGCACCCTCATTAAAACTGTGAAGTCTGATTCCTAGTCAGGGTTACTTTTTCCTGACCTATTCAAGTGTTAGTCACCCAGTTATGTCTGATTCTTTGCGACACCATGGACTCTAGCCTGCCAAACTCCTCTATCTATAGATTTCTTTAGGCAAGAAAACTGAAGTAGGTAGCCATTCCCTTCTCCAGCGGATCTTCCCAATCCAGGGATTGAACCTGGGTCTCCTGCATTGCAGGCAGATTCTTTACCATCTGAGCCACCAGGAAAGATATGACTAATGACAATTATTCTATAAGGTTGCATACAGCATTATTCATGATTTCTGTAATCTACTTCTCTCATCCCTTTGCTTATATTAACCTCTCTCTATGTTTATATGTTTGCTTATATTTAACTTTATAATAAATGCTAGACATTATTCTTTAAGACATTTAAAAAGTTGCAAAAGTTTTATGAATATTGTCCTTTCTTTTCTGCCTGAATGTTTACGACAATTACATTTTATAATTTTCAGTTTGACCATTTTCCCTAAGCATTTACTGATGGTGGTTAATGGTTGCCCAAGTTAGAGGCAAAAAGTTTAATCTGCTCTCTGTAGTTAAAAAATTAAATAAAATTGAAATACGTATAATATCATATATGGAGTGAGTCGCCAGTCCAGGTTCGATGCACGATACTGGATGCTTGGGGCTGGTGCACTGGGACGACCCAGAGGGATGGTATGGGGAGGGAGGAGGAAGGAGGGTTCAGGATGGGGAACACATGTATACCTGTGGAGGATTCATTTCGATATTTGGCAAAACCAATACAATATTGTAAAGTTTAAAAATAAAATTAAAAAAAAAAAGAAATTGATTTTGTGACAATTTTTTAAGGTAGCATTTAATATTTGACTAATATTTAATATATTGATATTAAATTAATCCATTCAATAATTTGATATTAAATTAACACATAAAACTGGGAACCATTCTCTTAATAAATAGCTTTTTTTCTATTGTTTTTATAACCCTACATTTATTGCCAAAATTAATTTAGTTTATTGGACTTTAACTTAGAATGAAACATAATGCATATTTAACACTTTTGCATAGTCTATATAACTTATGATCCTTTCAGTTCAGTTCAGTTCAGTTCAGTCACTCAGTCGTGTCCGACTCTTTGCAGTCCCATGAATTGCAGCACACCAAGCCTCCCTGTCCATCACCAACTTCTGGAGTTCACTGAGACTCACGTCCATCGAGTCAGTGATGCCATCCAGATCTCATCCTCTGTCGTCCCCTTCTCCTCCTGCCCCCAATCCCTCCCAGCATCAGAGTCTTTTCCAATGAGTCAACTCTTTGCATGAGGTGGCCAAAGTACTGGAGCTTCAGCTTTAGCATCATTCCCTCCAAAGAAATCCCAGGGCTGATCTCCTTCAGAATGGACTGGTTGGATCTCCTTGCAGTCCAAGGAGCTTTGGAACACCTTAAAAATAGTAGGTGCAGAAACTCAGCCTGGAGGAGAAATACTAATTAGCAAAGAGCTGTAGAAAAGTTCATGATATATCAAGAAAATATTTTGAATTCCAATGCAGATGGTTACACTTACATAAAAAATATTTTTTCTAGCAAAGGACTGGTTTTGTATATGCCCAATTTTATTAATATGTGCTTATGTTAATTCTTATATGTAAAACCAGTCCATTGCTAGAAAAAATATTTTTTATTTAAGTGTAACCATAAAAATTGGAAATTGGGATTTCCAAAGAGTGGAAATCAAAGTATTTTCTTGATTTATCATAAACTTTTCTCACAGTTGTTTGCAAACTAGTTTTTCTCCTCCAGGATGACACGAAAAGTACACTTTCTGGCAATGGACTGGTTTTGCATATAAGAATTAATATAAGCCTGTGAAAGTGTTAGTCACTCAGTCGTGTCCAACTCTTAGCGACACCATGGACTGCAGCCTACTTGGCCCCTCTGTTCATGGAATTCTTCAGGCAAGAATACTGGAGTGAGTAGCCATTCCCTTCTCCGGGGAGTCATCCTGACCCAGGAATCGAACCAAGGTCTCCTCCAATGAAGACAGATTTTTCACTATTGTAGCCACACATTCCGGGAAAGAAACTCACTCAGAAGGACAATACAGATAGTGGAGTGCAGTTTATAACATCGACAGGGCCCAAGGCAGAGTCTCCTTTTAGCCAAGGACCCCAACCAGTTTTTGTGAAAACCGTATATACCCTAAGTGTACATGTCCAAACCCACTTCCCCAAATTCCCTGAAATTAGTGTGAACAAAGGAAAAGAAAGATACAGTGAAAGTTAACCTGTGATTCATATCCCTTAAGCCTAGGTAGTTAACAGTGGACAATTATGAATAGGCCTGTGGTCATACCACAATGACCATAATAGATTTTATGATTCTATTCGATTACACAAATAATTAGGGTGTTCTTTTAGGTGATGGAGAGTCTAGGTGTGAGCCCTGGGGCTCTTCCATCCGGGGGTTCTGGTTTTCCCATTGGTATGTCGTTTCCATAGATATTGGGTATATAGCTCAAAGTCCACAGTCCAGCCCAAGATGGAGTCCTGCTTTCAAGATGGAGCCTGTTCTGTCTGTTTCCTCCTTCACTATCTGAGCCACCAGGGAAGCATATATTAATAAAAATGGGCACCGCATATGATACTGAGTAAGTCTAAATTATCTATGAGACCAGTTTAACAGAAACAGGAGTTGTCATTCCTTGTTTTCCGTGGGAGTTGGACCTCATGACTATCAGCAGGGTACAATTAACATCAGGATTCTAGCTACTTGGGAACATAAGAAACACTTAAATCTGAAACATTTTCTGGTGCTGAGTTCCTTCAGTTGTAAACTTCATAGGTAGCTGACTCTATAGGATGAACTGAGATGCCTTAATGATGACCATCCAAGGTCACTGAAGAAGCTTAAGTTAAGACTGACATCAAGAAACAAAGGGAGAAAAATCAAATCAACAAAATTAGAAACGAAAATGGAGAGATCACAACAGACAACACAGAAATACAAAGGATCATAAGAGACTACTATCAACAATTATATGCCAATAAAATGGACAACTTGGAAGAAATGGACAAATTCTTAGAAAAGTACAACTTTCCAAAACTGGACCAGGAAGAAATAGAAAATCTTAACAGACCCATCACAAGCATGGAAATTGAAACTGTAATCAGAAATCTTCCAGCAAACAAAAGCCCCAGTCCAGACGGCTTCACAGCTGAATTCTACCAAAAATTTAGAGAAGAGCTAACACCTATCCTGCTCAAACTCTTCCAGAAAATTGCAGAGGAAGGTCAACTTCCAAACTCATTCTATGAGGCCACCATCACCCTAATACCAAAACCTGACAAAGATCCCACAAAAAAAGAAAACTACAGGCCAATATCACTGATGAACATAGATGCAAAAATCCTTAACAAAATTCTAGCAATCAGAATCCAACAACACATTAAAAAGATCATACACCATGATCAAGTGGGCTTTATCCCAGGGATGCAAGGATTCTTCAATATCTGCAAATCAATCAATGTAATACACCACATTAACAAATTGAAAAATAAAAACCATATGATTATCTCAATAGATGCAGAGAAAGCCTTTGACAAAATTCAACATCCATTTATGATAAAAACTCTCCAGAAAGCAGGAATAGAAGGAACATACCTCAACATAATAAAAGCTATATATGACAAACCCACAGCAAACATTATCCTCAATGGTGAAAAATTGAAAGCATTGCCTCTAAAGTCAGGAACAAGACAAGGGTGCCCACTTTCACCATTACTATTCAACATAGTTTTGGAAGTTTTGGCCACAGCAATCAGAGCAGAAAAAGAAATAAAAGGAATCCAAATTGGAAAAGAAGAAGTAAAACTCTCACTATTTGCAGATGACATGATCCTCTACATAGAAAACCCTAAAGATTCCACCAGAAAATTACTAGAACTAATCAATGACTATAGTAAAGTTGTAGGATATAAAATCAACACACAGAAATCCCTTGCATTCCTATACACTAATAATGAGAAAACAGAAAGAGAAATTAAGGAAACAATTCCATTCACCATTGCAACGGAAAGAATAAAATACTTAGGAATATATCTACCTAAAGAAACTAAAGACCTATATACAGAAAACTATAAAACACTGGTGAAAGAAATCAAAGAGGACACTAATAGATGGAGAAATATACCATGTTCATGGATTGGAAGAATCAATATAGTGAAAATGAGTATACTACCCAAAGCAATTTATAGATTCAACACAATCCCTATCAAGCTACCAACAGTATTCTTCACAGAGCTAGAACAAATAATTTCACAATTTGTATGGAAATACAAAAAACCTCGAATAGCCAAAGCGATCTTGAGAAAGAAGAATGGAACTGGAGGAATCAACCTACCTGACTTCAGGCTCTACTACAAAGCCACAGTTATCAAGACAGTATGGTACTGGCACAAAGACAGAAATATTGATCAATGGAATAAAATAGAAAGCCCAGAGATAAATCCACGCACATATGGACACCTTATCTTTGACAAAGGAGGCAAGAATATACAATGGATTAAAGACAATCTCTTTAACAAGTGGTGCTGGGAAATCTGGTCAACCACTTGTAAAAGAATGAAACTGGACCACTTTCTAACACCATACACAAAAATAAACTCAAAATGGATTAAAGATCTAAACGTAAGACCAGAAACTATAAAACTCCTAGAGGAGAACATAGGCAAAACACTCTCCGACATACATCACAGCAGGATCCTCTATGACCCACCTCCCAGAATATTGGAAATAAAAGCAAAAATAAACAAATGGGACCTAATTAACCTTAAAAGCTTCTGCACATCAAAGGAAACTATTAGCAAGGTGAAAAGACAGCCTTCAGAGTGGGAGAAAATAATAGCAAATGAAGCAACCGACAAACAACTAATCTCAAAAATATACAAGCAACTCCTACAGCTCAACTCCAGAAAAATAAACGACCCAATCAAAAAATGGGCCAAAGAACTAAATAGACATTTCTCCAAAGAAGACATACAGATGGCTAACACACACATGAAAAGATGCTCAACATCACTCATTATCAGAGAAATGCAAATCAAAACCACTATGAGGTACCATTTCACACCAGTCAGAATGGCTGCGATCCAAAAGTCTACAAATAATAAATGCTGGAGAGGGTGTGGAGAAAAGGGAACCCTCTTACACTGTTGGTGGGAATGCAAACTAGTACAGCCACTATGGAGAACAGTGTGGAGATTCCTTAAAAAACTGGAAATAGAACTGCCTTATGATCCAGCAACCCCACTGCTGGGCATACACACTGAGGAAACCAGAAGGGAAAGAGACATGTGTACCCCAATGTTCATCGCAGCACTGTTTATAATAGCCAAGACATGGAAGCAACCTAGATGTCCATCAGCAGATGAATGGATAAGAAAGCAGTGGTACATATACACAATGGAGTATTACTCAGCCATTAAAAAGAATACATTTGAATCAGTTCTAATGAGGTGGATGAAACTGGAGCCTATTATACAGAGTGAAGTAAGCCAGAAGGAAAAACATAAATACAGTATACTAACGCATATATATGGAATTTAGAAAGATGGTAACAATAACCCGGTGTACGAGACAGCAAAAGAGACACTGATGTATAGAACAGTCTTATGGACTCTGTGGGAGAGGGAGAGGGTGGGAAGATTTGGGAGAATGGCAATGAAACATGTAAAATATCGTGTGGGAAACGAGTTGCCAGTCCAGGTTCGATGCACGATGCTGGATGCTTGGGGCTGGTGCACTGGGATGTCCCAGGGGGATGGTATGGGGAGGGAGGAGGGAGGAGGGTTCGGGATGGGGAACACATGTATACCTGTGGCGGATTCATTTTGATATTTGGCAAAACTAATACAATTATGTAAAGTTTAAAAATAAAATAAAATTAGGAAAAAAAAAAGACTGACAAAGTGACTACAGGTAAAACTGGAACTCAGCTTCTTTAGAAGTTCACAAACCTACATGTGTATTGAGATTTATGCAACATCTTTCAAATATTTAATTAAGTAAAGAAATATTACATTAAAACTGGGAAAACAGGCCAATAGGCCCATTTTTTTCCCACCCTAATCAGGTGCAGATGTTGATAGTGTTATGGATACAAGTTCCTCTTGGAGATAACAGGAAGAAGTACAGTTGTCCCATGATATCCACAAGCATTGGTTTTAGGACACGTGCTGATGCCAAAATCCTTGGATGCACAAGTCCCTTATTTAAAAAGGTGTAGGATAGTGACCCTCCATAGTGGAAGGTTCTGCATCCCTGGACTGGTTGAATTCACCAGCCCCTGGGGGCTAACCATCTTTATGCTTCTAAGCCACATTCTTTTTACTTATTTGCATTGATTTTTGTTTTCTTCTTTTGGAAAGACACTGTACAAAAGCTGGACTTTCTTGTATCTCAGATGGTAAAGAATCTGCCTGCAATGTGGGAGACCCAGTTTAAATCCCTGGGTCAGGAAGATCTCCTCAAGAAGGGATGGCTACCCTCTCCAGTATTCTTGCCTGGAGAATTCCATGGACAGAGGAGCCTGGTGGGCTACAGTTCACTGGGTCATGAAGAGTCAGACAGGACTGAAGAACTAACACTTTCACTTTCACACAAAAGCAGGTCTTCCCAGGTGGCACTAGTGGTAAATAACCCACCTGCCAATGCAGGGGACATAAGAGACACAGGTTGGATCCCTGGGCCAAGAGGATCCCCTGGAGGGCATGGCAACCTACTCCAGTATTCTTGCCTAGAGAATCCCATGGACAGAGAAGCCTGTCAGGCTACAGTCAATAGGCTCACAAACAGTCAGACAGGACTGAAGTGACTTAGCACACACACACACACAGAAGCATTTCCAAGAGGTCTTTAACCCTTTATATGATTCCAGAATGCTCTTGTCATACACTTGTATTTAAATGTTACAGTTTTCTATTTTACTAGCAAGAAAGCTGATATATATTCAATTCTTGTTCTTCTGCAAGTCATCTGCTCTTTCCCTCAAGAAGCTTTTAGGCATTTTTTTTTTTTCTTTGTCTTCATTGTGCTTGAATCTCAAGATGTGTTTGTTTCTCTTACCTAACTTAATTGGTGTGAAATATTTTCAGTAAACATAACCCCAATAAGTTATCCCTCCAGGTTTGCTACTTTGCAGTGTGATTTTAATGCTCCTCCTTTCCAGAGGAAGAGCTTATTTTTCCATCCTTAAATCTAGGCTTGACCTTATGATTTATTTCATTAATATAATATTAGCAGACTTGACTCAAGCTAAGCCTAGAGCAGCACATGAGCATTTGGTCTTGCCCTGTTCAGGCTGCTTTGGGAATCCAGAGACTGGAGTTCAGGATGTGAAGGAAGCTGAGATAGCCCACTGGGAAGACCATGTGAAAGGCAACCCAGGGGTCTTGGTTTACTGCCTGACATCTGCCAAAAATGTCAGTGAGGGCTTCCTGGGCTGAGTCTCAGCCAATCTGATGGCCAAGTGTAGGTCCACCAGGGAGCCCAGGAGAGTTCTGCAGTAAATGTTTTGAGGGTCTTGACTATTTCTTGCAACCATCATTCAAGTCCTACAGGAAATGACACATTTTTTACTTTTCCAGAAATTCCCATTAGACTCGTATATGCATATCTCTATGTGAACTAGTTCTTTGTAACATTTATCACCATCTATATCTTTAAAATATTTTCCTTTATTTTACTGTTAGATGCTCCTGTAGAATATAAAGTCCATTTTTCTTGCTAATGGCTACCTACATCCTCTGAGCCAAAACAAGTCTCTGATAGAATAGATTCTCAACAACTGTGTTGAATTAATATTAAATTTCAATAAATATAATAAGTAAATGAGATACATCTGCATCTGGACTCTTTATTATTACTTTGAGTTGATTTTTTTATGTCTTTTTTTAAAAACAAGTTCCAGGTCAGCACTGAGTATACATTGGCATTTACAATTGTTCAGTTGTTGTTTTTTTAATTTCTATTGCCATTATGTGAGATAAATATTATTTTCTCCTTTTGTAGATGAGGAAAATGCAGCTCATAGTTTTAGGCATGCCCTAATGTCGCACAATTAAAAATTCATGCACTATTTTGATAGGAGATCTGTCTGACTCCAGAGCTTTCTCTTAACAGATCATTTTACTTTTATGAAAGCTTGAATTTAGTGTATGACTAAAAACCACTGTTTTATATCTCAATTTCCCTCTATTTCCTGGCATAGGAAAAATCAGGAAAAAGTTTTAGGAGAGTACCAATTGTAAAAATAGTGAAATAAGTCAGATGGAGAAAGAACAAATACTGTATGATATCACTTATATGTGGAATCTAAAAACTGGTAAACTGCTTAATATGACAAAAAGGGAGCAGAATCACAAGGATAGAGAAGAAAATATTGGTTACCAATGGGGAGAGGGGAGGAGAAGGGGCAATATAGGAGTGAGGGAGCAAGAGTACAAACCACTACATGTAAGACAGGCTATAAGGATATATTGTGCAGTATGGGGAATATAGTTTTTGGTAATAACTGTAAATGGAAAGTAACTTTTAAAATTGCATACATTTTTAAATGGCATTGTGAGACAAAGAAAAATTACAGAAATATTTGCTGTCATAAGATTCAAGAAATCAAGATAACATTTATTCAATGTACTTAATTATTTGCTGCTTGTTTATGTAAAATATCTGTGCTTTTTATAAATGTGCATAGAATAAAACAGTGCTTTCACCCTGGAATAAAATAGACTGTGGTGTCTTTGGCAGTTAATAAGGGTAGCACAATATTGAGAATTGTATTCTGTTACTGTGTTCAGTATTCACACATACACAAAAAAGCTAAAAATAAAAGAGCATTTAACTAAACTTATACTAATTCTTGATGCTTTTTAGCACATAAGATTCTGACATCTTATCTTTTACTTTTTCTCTTTGAAGCCCAGATAGTCATTTACTCACCTCACCCAGTCAACCCCATTTAATGAAAGTTATAAACACTGAAACCATGACAAAAAAGTGTCCCTCATTTTATTAGTGTACTGTGATGTGGATTTCTGCTTTATAAATTTTCCCCCAACTTTTTTCCTTCATGATGAAATAATATTGTAATTCCAATAAAAATATATGTGTCATTATTATCACAACTCTTAGGGCTTTGCCAATGTAGAGGTAAACAGGTTTCTCCTGAACATTTTCTAAATGTGTCCAGCTGTGTTTCTCAGAATAAGACCAGACAATGGCTAGACGGATGGACACATCAAAGTAGCGTCTTATACACAAAGAAGACTCCCTCCCTCAGCAGCCCCTAACAGAGAGCCTGTGAGAATGAGATCATACAGGCAAATTCTGTTTGTCTTGCTTTTTTCTTTGTTTTCTTAACCGGGAAAGTGTTTGTCCATGAAATGGTTTGGCAAGGTCTACTATTCCAGACGCTTTCTTAAACTAATAGTCCCAGTTTCAAGCCTCAGAAGAAAAGCAATTTTATTTGAATGTACAGTATTCTCTATTGTGAATTATCAAATTACTTTTTTTAAGATTTCTAATGTTTTTTTTTAATCCATATTGCTGTTAAGGCCCAACTATGATACTCTCAGGCTTCTCTGGTAGCTCAAATGGTGAAGAATCTGTCTGTAATGCGGGAGACCCCAATTTGATTCCTGGGTTGGGAAGATCCCCTGGAAAAGGGATAGGCTACCCACTCCAGTGTTCTTGGGCTTCCCTGGTGGCTCAGATGGTAAAAAATTCACCTGCAATGCAGGAAACCTGGGTTTGATCCCTGGGATGGGAAGATTCCCTGGAGGAGGGCATGGCAACCCACTCCAGTATTCTTGCCTGGAGAATCCCATGGACAGAAGAGTCTGGCAGGCTACAACCCATGGGTTTGCAAAGAGTTGGACATGACTGAGCAAATAAGCACAGCACAGCACAGCACATGATACTATCAAGGAAAAGGGAATGGCAATCCACTCCAGTATTCTTGCCTGGAGAATTCCATGACCTGAGGAGCCTGGTGGGCTACAGCCCAGGGGATCACAAAGAGTCGGACACAACTGAGAGACTAACACAGCACACATACACACACACACGATACTATCAGTGAAGAACCTATGGAGTTGGTTATTTATGGTCAAAAATAAATGATTATTTGGGATATAATGGATCCCTCAGTTCTCTGAAAGGCTCTTACACAGCCTGATTTCATTAGGGAACACCCTGGAAAGGAGACTCAACAGTGGATTTGTTTTCCTAAGCACATTACCTGTTAGGATCTGTCAAACATGCTTGTTCTCCATACAAGCCCATTTGGAATGTTCACTTCCAAAATAACTAGACTGAAATTAGGAAAAAATGTTCCCATCCCATTTCATCCTTTTTTCCTGATCCGACTCTCCCCGCAAAGTGACTAGGCGCTATGCCTAAGAAAATAGTTACACACTCACAAGCTGTGAAGGGTAAAGAAAATTACCACTCAAAATGTAACTCACTTGCCAACCACAATTCACTACTTGAACAACCAGCTACTGATTCATCTAATTTTATTCTCACATTCAGGAGAACATTTTTCAAAAGTCTGAAGTTTCTTGAGCAGATCCTTCTTAAACTTGTACTTGCCATTGGCAGATGAACCACAGCTGTTAGCCTACAGGGCTTTGTACATACTGGTCTTTTTTTCTGAAATATTCCCTTTAATTCACATGGCTGATTTCTATTGGGCCTTAAACTTTCATCTTAGGTGCCTCTTCCTCAGACAACTTTCTCACTAACTCTTGACTCGAGTCATTCCTGGCAGGTGCCACCTAGTTGTTCTCAGGTGGTTGTTACACTAATATTTAATGTTATACTTGCATTTTAGTCGTTAATTCATCAGTCTCCCATTGTGAGCTCCTTGAGGATAAATGCTAGGTTTTGCCCATGAGATCAACCCTTAATACAGTGTTAACCCTTAGCACATTTTAAGGTCAATACATTTTTGCTGCATGAGTAACTTAACACAAGAATTATTAACACACTAGTCAATTAAGGCAGAAATTATTTATTCCAGATGACATATTCATTTTTGGCAGACTTTCCAATGTTCATTCTCTACCATCTACCTGACAGCAATTTTCCATGTGGTAACAGAGAATTAAACTCTCCTACATTTTCAGTCATCATAACTTCTTCAAGGAAAGGCTTAAAACAATGTGGGGTCTACCCAGAGCCAAAGAAATTGCTTCAGGGAAGAGCATGTGACCTAATCCGATCTACAGAGAGTTTGCAGCATTTTAAGAGAAGGGAAGATCCCCCCTTTTTTTAAACAGAACTTATTGAAAGAGATCATTATTGTTCTGATGCATATGATCAAAGAAAGTAAATGCAATCTCAGGAGTTACTGGTGACCATTGTGTGATAAAAACAGGGTAACATACCCAAATGGAATGCAAAAGGAGGAAGCAGTCAGAAAATGGCAAGATAAACAAGGTCCTGCTCACCTTACTTGAGCCTTGGAGAAAGATGTCCCTTGTTAGATTCCCCTGGGTGATTCCTTCAGGAAAGTTGAAACTACTTTTTAATTGTTTGAATCATTTTCTGTTCTTGCAACTTAAATAGCTCTTTTTACTTAAGTAGCTTGATTTTTTTCCATCCAAGTCTTACTTTAACTCAATCTCTCATTTGAAAAAACATCTCATCACCTGTTACGGTTCTCCCATAATAGTTTAATAGTAGCAGAGTAGAACCAATATGGGTTTTTAATTCAGATAAACAGACATTTTGTTTAAGCTTCACCTTTTATTATCTGTGGACACTGGACAAGTCATTTTACCATTCTGGGACCCCCTTTCCTCAACTGTACCTATCTTAGAATTTGATGGAGAATTTAATCAGATAAACATTTAGCATTTCTAACTTCATGACTGATTTTAAAGGTCATAAAATAATCTAAATCTTTTGTTTTTTTTCCCTTGTTAGTTATCCTCACTAACTTGAATGGCTTCATGTGAATTCTGACATCTTGTTCTGCCATCTCAAACTTATCAAGCATCAGCACCTTCCTCATTATACATCTACTGGTTACCATATTGGAAAACCCTGAACTCATCACTCTTCAGAACAGCCCATCCTTTTCTGTCTTCCTTGCTCTTATGCCAGCATCTTTGCCTCTCCTGCCACTCATGTCTTCATGCCACAATTTTGCCTTCTTTATAAATGCCAATTCATCAACTTTCCCGAGTCTGCATCCACATTTATTGTTCTTGATCACATGTCTTTGTTTAGTTCCACTTACACTTTTTGAATACCTACTATATGCCAACTTTAGAGAGACATATAGCTGAGTAAGACTTGAGTTCCTGCTCTCAGGATCCTTACCATTTAGAAATACAGATAGGTTCTAAATTAGTTACATTTAATGGACAGTCAAAAATGGAAGAGAGAGATGGGAGGATATAGGTGCATCCTGAAAAAGAAAGGAGTATGGAAGCAGACAATCAAAATAGGAGGTGATTGTAATGAAGGCTTCCCAGGTGGCACAGAGGTAAAGAAGCCACCTGTCAATGCAGGAGACTTGGAGACTCAAGTTTGATCCCTGGGTAGGGAAGATCCTCTGGAGAAGGAAATGGACAGAGGATTGGAAATGGACAGACAAAACTCCAGTATTCTTGCTTGGAGAATTCCATGGACAGAGGATCCTGGTGGGCTACAATCCATGGGGTGATAAACAGTCATACACAACTGAGTGACTAAACACACACACACACACACACACACACAGGTGAGAGGTGACAGTGTTTGATTCCAGGTGTTGCCAGTGGAGGAAGTGAGAAACTGACAGAATTAATAATCTACTTTGCATGCCCTATTGGAAATTCTGCCTCATTTTGTTTCTTATAGCTCTGCTGCCCCTCATGACCAGGTAGTAGGATGTACCACCAGGTGCTTTATTCCCAAAATAAAACAAGTAGTCAGACTATGTTATCATTTTCTTTATTCCAATAGACTATTTGCCTGAAATACCTCTCTATTTTGACCAAATAATGTTTGTGCAATTTTCCTTAAATTGCAAGGCTGATTTATAAGGATAAAGATCAGAAAGCTCAAAGTCATAGGTATATGTGCACAGGTAGTGTTTGAATTGTCCGTTTATTTGTAATAACTGCTAAAGGTTGATACAACAGTTCTTTCAAACTGCTTTTGTCAAACATTGTTACTCACAGTAAAAATGCTTTATGAACAGATTTAGCTTAAAAGCATGAAAAATATGCTTTTATATAAAACCAAAATTTGATTGCTATCATATTTAAAAAACATCCTGGAAGTTATTTAGTTTTCCAAGTGGCAGAGCTATGTTTTATCCTATACACAATGAAACAACATATAGAGATCACTTATATTAAATTTAAACAGCATGTATTTTACCAATTACATTTTGAAATACATGTTCTCCTAAAACATAGACAAATATTATTAGGTGATGGCCTTCTTAATTAGATGCTGTGCTTTACCAAATTATTAACTTTTCTCAGATCCCACTATGTATCAGGCAAGGCAGGTAGAGTTAAAATAATAGGGCCCTTCTTGAGTAATGCTTACAGATTAAAACATAAAATATATTCTGAATTCAATTAATTACATAGAATCCAATGTTTTACAGAGCTGATAAATGGGAAACAATTTGCTTGGTTTTTATGACTTCCTAACTCACACACTGAGTTAAAAATTGAGCAACTTATCTTTCCATTTGAATTTCTTAAGTCATGATATTTCTGATAGGAACAAAAAAGTACTGGGTGGTGAATGAGGGCAGAACAATAGATTAGCTCTATTATGCCCTTCCACTTCTGCAAGATTTTACGTGCTTAATGAATCATAAATTATCTGAGAAAGATGGACTTTGCAAACTCTGTCTCTTAAAATGTAACTTATAAAATTTAAGATGTAACTTAGCAAAGTCAACATCATTCATTCATTCATTTGTTAAAAAGAATTTAACTGAAAAAGGAATTCTTAAAGGAAGTGAGAGTGTAAGCCTCCTTGAAGGAGATGGTTCCAAGCAGATAAAACGACTAAAGCAAAGCAGTGGGGCTGAAGTTTGCCTGGAGTGTTTGGAGAGTCTAAGGAGAGTAGTATGGCTTACAGAAGAGTCAACAATGGAGGACTAGAAAATGGTAGGGCAGAGATGTACCTGGAGAGGGGCTTTTTTTTGGCCATGGGGAAAGACTAGGTTTATTTTGGGTAAATTAGAGAAACACAAAAGAGTTTTGAGCAGAATTATATGATTTGACCCATGTTTTAAATGTTTAAAAGATCTCTCTAATTGTTGTGCTGAGAAGTGACTGAGGGGAAACGATACTGAAATCCAGTGAAAACATCACTGCCATGATCCACAGGGAAATGATGGCAGCCATCGATGGTGTGAGAGCAATCATTTTCTCAGTACATTTGGAATATATTTGGAGCGCATTTGCAGATACATGGATGTAGGGACTAAAAGTAAACTGAAAGAAAGAAATCATTTCCGTTATTTTTACACCAGCATTTCCCCAGTTCTCAAGCCTTCAGCCATGGACTAGGAGTTACACCATCAGCTCCTCTGGTTCTCCAGGTCTTTGGACTTAAATTGAATTATACTACAGGCTTTTCTGGCTTTCCAGATTACAGACAGCAGGTTATCGAACTGCTTGGCCTCTGTAATTGGATGAGCCAGTTCCTTTAACCATGAGAGAGAGAGACAGTTAGAGATACAGAGATAGAAAGAGAGACAAAGAGAGATTCTGTTTCTCTAGAGGACATTGGCAAATACAGTACCAAAAACCATGAGTTCATCCTGACTTCATGAGAGAAGAGAGTGCAGGTGAAGAAGGTGATCTCTCAAGAGCGATAATGTCAAGAGGTCAGTCTGATTAGGTATCATTCAAAGGAACTGCAAAACGAGTGATCAGGGAGATGGGTGGGAAACCAGGAGAGTATGATGTCATCATCATTACCATCTCTTTCAACATCGTTGTCATCATATTCAATATTAATTGTGTATCTTGGTTATTCATGAAGTAAATCAACTAAATATATTATAAGGGAGGTATTATTGTAGTCTACCTAGCTGTTAAATGACTTCTCCAAGGTCAACACAGAAAAAGACTAGACATGTCAAAATCTGAACACAGGTCATTTGACTCTGGAGTGCTTCACTGCTATAAGTGGCAATCAAATCAAGAGAAAAAGTTTACAGAACAATGAGAGCAATAGCAGAAGCATGTCTATCAATACATTTTCACTAGTATTTATAATATTACATACTTAATCAATCACTAAAAGAACTTACAAGTCATGTTAATCAATGGATGCTCTTTTCCAGTGGTATTTCATGTTCATGCACACACTCTGGGCTGAGAAGAGAAAATGCTCATGTTCTTATTCCAACAAGTCTGAGTGCCATATTAAAGAGGTGATGTATGTGGCCTTGTTCAAAACATGCTGAGGTTTGAATACAGAAACCCAGATCAGACTATTGCCCCAACCCCAAGACAATCACCAATGAGAGCTTTAGCAAGTCACCTGATCTCTTGGAATCTACCTTGCTGAATCTGTAGAAGTTTTATACCAGAAGTTTAGTTCTAAAATTCTGTCTATAATTTTTATCTTCTCTTAAAAAATGACTATGCATTTTAAGCACTGAAAAATTTTATGCTATGGATTAAAATATTTTTGTTGGGCCCCAAATTATAGTTTCTTCGTGGTTCCATATAAGATCAGATTGCATATGAGAAACCCCATATACAAAATGATATATAATTTTTAAACAAACATAGAAAGGGTATAATAGGTGTTTGCACTGTTCTCTGTGCTTAGTCTCTTAGTCATGTCCGACCCTCTGCAACCCCATGGACTATAGCCCACCACGCTTCTCTGTCTATGGGGATTCTCTAGGCAAGAATACTAGAACAGGCTGCCATGCCCTTCTCCAGGGGATCTTCCCAAGTAAGGGATAAAACCCAGGTCTCCCACATTGCAGGTGGATTGTTTACCATCTGAGCCACCAGGGAAGCCCAATAGGTGTTTGCAATAATTTATCATAAAACACATTTTTTTCTAAAATAGGGAAAACATCAGTGAAGTTTTTTAGACTTCACAATCTCCTCAAAGCATCAAATATTTTAATATTATGATAGCAATAAACGAACGTTACCATCTCCCTATCATTAATACTTCTGGAACAGAATAAGAAACTCATATTTGGGGTTAAAAAACTAATAGGCTATGGTCCCACTTTTTAATAATATCTAATTAGATTGCTTTTGTATCTAATTATGTTTGTGAAAACTTACCAAATACAATTTAAAGAATGTCAGCTCTGTGCAAAACATCCTGGACTTATCCACTTATTCATTTCATTATTATCAAGCCACATGTTTAAGTGCAGTTTATTAAAAACAGATCTTCACTTGCCATGGATAATATGAACCTTTGTAATTTAACCCAGAAATAAAATTATAGAGGCAAACTTCCCAGTTTCTGTAATTGTTCTGGGGGTCTCTAAGGATTTATTCAGTAGCTGCAAGTCAGACATTTTTTATTAACTTCATACTGTTAAAAGAATTATTTAATTTATCTAAAACTAACAATCATTCACAAAAGAATTTAAAAATTCATACAGTAGGCAAATCCCTTCTCTCAAATAATAAGCAATATTCAAGGCTATAAGCTAGAATGATCCCAGACCTTCTGGGTTATCCCAGGGCCAGTTCAGAAAAGTTCATTCTCAGTGAACTTTTTCTTTCAGGCTGGGGTCACCCAGTCCAGTTTTTGAATAGCTAGCATTCTATTCTGCTCACAATTCCCTTTCCCTGAAAAATGTGAAAAAAGTTTTCTGAAGTTTAATCCATTTGCTTGCCAATCCATTGTTCTATCTTAAAAGTCTCTAAGATTTATAGCACTGTCTCATAATAGCATCTTATTTGAGTAAATGATTCATGTGCTCCACAGAAAGCTTGTGGCAGGCTTGAACTGAGATGGAACACAAGGAGGCTGGTGTAGGCAAGCGGCATTAAGATTGGCAAACCCAACCAGGAGCTTTGTCAGGGTGTTTGCTCGAACATGGGTCCCCAGCTTCCAGGCCACAGACCCCTCCTGTTCTGTGGCCTGTTAGAAATCAGGCCACACAGCAGAAGGAGAGTGGCAGGCTAGTGATCGAATTTGTATTTGTATTTGAATTAATTTGTATATACCACAGTTGCCCATCGCTCACATTACTGCCTGAGCTCAGGAAAATAAATTCAGGGCTCCCCCTGATTCTGTATTATGGTGAAGCTATATAATTATTTCATTATATATGACAACATAATAATAATAGAAATAAAGTGCACTGTGAATGTAATATATTTTAATCATCCCAAAACCATCCACAACCCCGATTCATGGAAAAAATTGCTTTCCATGAAACCGGTCCCTGATGCCAAAACGGTTCAGGGCTGAAGTGCTAGAATTAATACACTAGTACACTTCATGTGTATATATAGGAATTGACTAGAATTCAAGGACACACATTAAGAAATGGTAGCCTAGAGGGGATAGGGAAAATGCCTGGAATCAAGAATCAGATTTTTATCACCTAGGAATAGAAAGGGCTTCCCTGGTGGCTCAGACGGTAAAGCGTCTGCCTGCAGTGCGGGAGACCCGGCTTCGATTCCTGGGTTGGGAAGATCCCTGGAGAAGGAAAATGGCAATCCACTTCAGTATTCTTGCCTGGAAAATCCCATGGATGGAGTTATACAATGAACCGATTATTATCTATTTTATTGAAGGGTGAGGGCTAAGACTAAGATGATGCTCCAGAATCTCATAAAAACTCTTTCCAGCTTCAACTTTCTTCATTTTTATTAATTTAGCTTACAGGTTACAAAACGGAAAAATTTTCTGCTGTTCTTCCACCCAAGAGAAATATTGAGAAATAGTGAAATTTCAGAAGAATATAACATACGAGGAAAGGAAGAAATAGTAGCACCACCTGAAATACTTAATAAATGTTTGAAATAAGTCATCAAAGATAGTGAACATTCAAAAAGAGAAATGCCAAAAGCATGATCTAACAAAAGAGAAAAATAAGTTGAACTTCATTAAGTTTAAACCCTTCTGCTCTGCAAAAAAACTGTTAAAAGAATGAAAAGTTCAGCCACAAACAGGGAGAAAATCTTTCCAAAAGATATCTAATAATAATAAAAAAAAACTTAGATGCAAAATAAACAACTCTTAAAACTCAACAATAAAAAAACAATCAATTAAACATGGATTTTTTAAAAAAAGTTGAACCAGCAGCTCAACAAAGAAAGTGTACAGAAAGCAAACTAGCATGTGAAAAGACATTCATCATCATATGTCATTGGGGAATGCAAATTAAAACAATGTGATAACACTTGTTAGAATGCCTAAAATTCAAACAGTGACAGCACTGAATACTGATGAGAATGTGGAGGGATAAGAATTCTTGCCATTGGCTTGTGGGAATACAAATGGCACCGCCATCTTTGAAGCCACTGTGGCAGTTTTATGATCTATCCTTTGTGCTCCCTGGTATTCATCTGAAGGCACTGAAAACTCCTGCACAAAAGTCTGTATATAAATTTTTACAACAGCTTTATTCATTGTCATTGTTTAGTTGCTAAGTGGTGTCTGACTCTTTTGCCTCCCCATGGACTGGAGCCCACCTGACTCTGTTCATGGGATTTTTGAGGCAAAAATACTGGAATGGGTTGCCATTTTCTTCTCCAGAGTATCTTCCCAACCTAGGAATTGTCAGGTGAGTTCTGAGCCACCAGGGAATCCCAGTTTTATTCATAGTTGCCAAAATTTGGAAGGAACCAACAAGCCCTTGAACAGATGAATGAATAAACAAACTGCTGTATTCCCAAATAATTGAATATTATTCAGTATTAAAAAATGAGCTATCAAGCCATAAAAAGATATGGGCAAAACTTAACTGCATATTGCTAAGTGAAAAAAAAGCAATCTGGAATCTTTTGCCTTCAGTCCTTCCCAGCATCTGGGTCTTTTCCAATGAATCAGCTCTTCGCATCAGGTGGCCAAAGTATTGGAGCTTCAGCATCAGTCCTTCCAATGAATATTCAGGGTTGATTTCCTTTATGATTGACTGGTTTTAACTGCTTTCTGTCCATGGACTCTTAAGAGTCTTCTCCAGCACCATAGTTAGAAAACATTCGTTATTGGCACTCAGCCTTCTTTATGGACCAATTTACACATCCATACATGACTAATGGAAAAACTGTAGCCTTAATTATACAGACTTTTGTTTTTAAAGTAAAGAAATGACTCAGTGCTGTTATAAGTATTCATGAGGACAAACGAACCCAGACTAACAGCATTTGTATTGTTGTTTGGCTTTGTTTTAGTGCTTGCTTAGAATACGTGTGCTAGTAAGGGACAGATTTTAAAAAAGAAAAATAAACAAAAGTGATAAATAATGAGTTTAATCTGTAATTCATAAATATACAAAGATGAAAGTATTTTACTCATATTTGTTTTACTCATATTTAGCCATGTGCTTTCTGTGGCTAAATATATTTTTGCCAATAAATGCACATTGCATTAATTGTCCAAGAATTCTAAA
This sequence comes from Bos taurus, assembly GCF_002263795.3. NCBI lineage: Eukaryota > Metazoa > Chordata > Mammalia > Artiodactyla > Bovidae > Bos > Bos taurus. The sequence continues at coordinate 20,550,976 of NC_037336.1, read as the reverse complement.
AAAAAGGGAATAAATTGACAGAAGTGAATAATATTGCTTATAAATAAAAATGCTAGAAATAGCATGTATTTGTTGATCTAAAACCAGTTTAGATAGTTATAATCTTCATTCACAATATGAAAATTGTGTTTCTGAAGTTTACCCACATAGAAAAAATTTTAAAAATCTACAAACTCTTTCATAGTGTATTATTGATCTCATTCCAGATTTAACACTTAAGTTTAGGCCAAATGTAATTTTAATGATGAAGACAGTTCATTGGTTAATGATTAAACAACACCTTGAACATCTTTTCATCATCATTGGGATTCAGCAAAGTAAATAAATATAATATAGTCTTGATAATTATACCCAGGATTTGATGGAATTGAGGAAGCAGATCATAAAAAAGAAATCCACAAAGAAGAGAAAGAAGACAGAAAGAAAACAAGGTTAAAAGAGAAGGAAGGAAGGAAAGAAGGAAAGAAAAGAAAACTCTGAGACCTCTGGGGAAGTTTGTCAAGATAGAGAACCCCTGAAATTTTACATTGTAATGAACAAAAGTTTCTAAGTATAATATATGTTTGCCAGTACTTAAAACAGCTATAAATCAATGATAGTCAGAATTTAACCTAAAATTATGGAGAATATATTCTATTGGTAGAATTTTCTTATTAATTTGCATAATTAATAGACTGCAAACCAGTTTCCATTATACAGTTCAAGTTTTCTTTATATCATGTTATCACTAAAGTGTTAATAGAAGAAAAAAGGAGGAGAAAGAGGCAATAAGGACTAGAGAGAAATACACTTGACAAATTACATTGTACTATATTTTTACATTCACTAGGCAGAAATTCAGCAGATCTTGTTTAAATGGTTTTAGTAACTGTTGGTGCAACTGGTCTTGCAATATTGTCTTCCTGAAACAAATTTTTCCCTGGTGGTAAAGAATTTGCCTGCAACGCGGAAGACCCAGTTTCAATATCTGGGTTAAGAAGATCCCCAGCAGAAAGAAATAGCTACCTACTCCAGTATTCTTGTCTGAAGAATCCCATGGTCAAAGGAGCCTGGTGGGCTATAGTCCATGAGGTCACAAAGAGTTGGATATGACTGAGTGGCAAACACACATACACACATACACAAAACAAGTTGTGTGTGTGTGTGTGTTCTTAGTCACTCAGTCATGTCCGACTCTGCAAAACCATGGACTGTAGCCCATCAGGCTCCTCTGTCCAAGGGATTTTCCAGGCAATAATACTGGAGTGGGTTGCCATTTCCTCCTCCAGATCTTTCCACCCAGAAATCAAACCTGAAGCTCCTGCATTGCAAGTGGATTCCTTACCACTGAGCCACTGGGGGGCCCCAAAACAAGCCCTAGATTCAATTTATTCACTCTAATCTACCTACTGAGGGCTTCCCTGGTGACTCAACTGGTAAAGAATCTGCCTGCAATGCACGAGACCTGGGTTAAATCCCTGAGTTGGGAAGACCCCCTGCAGAATGGAATAGCTACTCACTGAAGTATTCTGGCCTGGAGAATTCCATGGACAGTATAGTCGCAGAGTCGGACACAGCTGAGTGACTTTCACTTTCAATTTCAATACCTACTGAAAATATTTGGAAAAACTAAATTAAAAGCTAAATCTTACATCGTCCCAACTCATGGCTTAACACATGCACACACATTCAGATTTTTATAAAGGAAGGAGAATAGCCAATTGTTTCATATTAAAAGGAAGAAATCTTAAAATCCTAGGCCTCAAGGTCAAGGCAGGTGAAATCAAAATATGAAATTACAAATGTAGGAGCAGATATATACTTGGTATGAACACTGGGGACTCTAGCAGCTGGAGTACCCATACGTACTGAAATGGTGCAATCACTGCTCATTTCAGCCCACTCAGAATGTGGGGCCAGTGCTGCCAGCCACTTATTGTTTAGGTTTGCTTTACTTTTCCTTAAGAAGCAAGACATTTGACTTTCTAAGGGAAATGTCTCATTTTTGAATATTGGAGCAATTTTATTAAAAATACTATAAGAGCCAAACAAAATACTCTATAGGCCAAGTTCAACCCAAATGGTGATAATGTGTGACTTCTACTCTAAATAATAGAATCGAGGTATTTTATGTTTGTGTGTAGATATAAATAGTTGAAATCATGAAAAAGTGATTTTTGGTATAAAATCTGGAGAAAAATGTCAAAATTAGATCCGTATTACCAGCCTAATGTTTCTACTACAAAGCAGTAGAAATGATGGTTAGAATTTTAAAAATGCTTTCCTTCACTGTATACATCTTAGCCAAGTTTTTAATTCTTTATCTAAAGGACCCTGTTTAATCCATTACATTTTTAAAGTATTTTTATTTAGCATAATCTGTCTTTTAAGACACTAATCTGTGTGTACCCACCACCTAGATTCATAGAACCGTAGCCTTTGCCACATTCTCCTCACTTTTTTAAAGGAAACAAAACATTATAGATACAATATGTATCCTTTGAATAATCCCCCAACAACTATTCTTCTTTACTTCCCAGAAATACAACTATTCTGAAGTTGGTATTTGTCAGTTTCTTTTTATTGCATAGGTCTAAGCAGAGTACATCATGAGAAACACTGGACTGGAAGAAACACAAGCTGAAATCAAGATTGCCGGGAGAAATATCAGTAACCTCAGATATGCAGATGACACCACCCTTATGGCAGAAAGTGAAGAGGAACTCAAAAGCCTCTTGATGAAAGTGAAAGTGAAGAGTGAAAAAGTTGGCTTAAAGCTCAACATTCAGAAAATGAAGATCATGGCATCCGGTCCCATCACTTCATGGGAAATAGATGGGGAAATAGATGGGGAAATAGTGGAAACAGTGTCAGACTTAATTTTTCTGGGCTCCAAAATCACTGCATGGTGACTGCAGCCATGAAATTAAAAGATGCTTACTCCTTGGAAGAAAAGTTATGATCAACCTAGATAACATATTCAAAAGCAGAGACATTACTTTGCCAACAAAGGTTCGTCTAGTCAAGGCTATGGTTTTTCCTGTGGTCATGCATGGATGTGAGAGTTGGACTGTGCAGAAGGCTGAGCACCGAAGAATTGATGCTTTTGAACTGTGGTGTTGGAGAAGACTCTTGAGAGTCCCTTGGACTGCAAGGAGATTCAACCAGTCCATTCTGAAGGAGATCAGCCCTGGGATTTCTTTGGAAGGAATGATGAAGGTGAAATTCCAGTACTTTGGCCACCTCATGTGAAGAGTTGACTCCTTGGAAAAGACTCTGATGCTGGGAGGGATTGGGGGCAGGAGGAGAAGGGGACGACAGAGGCTGAGATGGCTGGATGGCATCACTGACTCGATGGAGGTGAGTCTGAGTGAACTCTGGGAGTTGGTGATGGACAGGGAGGCCTGGCGTGCTGCGATTCATGGGGTCGTGAAGAGTCGGACACGACTGAGAGACTGAACTGAACTGACATCCATAGACAATACATAGTACTGTCTGTGTTGATTTAAACTTTACTATATTCATCTTGAGAACTTCTGTGTTCAGTCAATAGTTTATTTTGAGTTATGCCTATATTATACATGTAATTTTAATTTTTTCTAGTTCTAGCCTTTATAACTGATACTTTAACCATTTATTTTTGAGATAATTTGGACCTACAGAAGAGTGAAAAATAGTAGAGAAATTTCATATACACATTTTTTAGTTTTTTTTCTAATGTTACCATACCACAATTACCAAATCAAGATGTCAAATGTTGGTAAAATATTATTGACTATAGACTTTATTTGAATTTCATCTATTTTTCCCTTAATGTCATTTTCTGTTTCTGGATTCAATCCAGGATCTCATAATGCATTTAATTACTTTGTCTCCTAGTCTCCTCCAATCTGTGACAATTTCTCATTTGTTCTTTTTTTTTTTATTTCATGACCTTCACAATTGTAACTTCTGATCAATTATTTTGGAGAATGGGTTCCCCTTTGGGTTCATCCAATGTTTTCTGAGATTGAGATTCTGTGTTTTCAGTGAGAAAGTTGCAGAAACATTGTTCTTTTCAGTGTAATATACTTATTACTGAAGAGGCTGACCTTGGTCACTTGATTAAGGGAGTACTTCTCTGTAAAGTTAACTTTGTAAATGATACATACCTGGGAGGAGATAATTTGAGATAATGTTATTATTCTGTTTTTTTCAAAATTTTGTCCACTGATTTCTAAGCCCAATCAGATCATGCCTATAACATTATTGTAGTGTTTGCCAATGGTAATTTCATATATCTCTCATTACTTCTATATTCATTAATTTAGATTCTTGCATGAGGAATAATCTCTTTAGTCCAATTTATCTTCTTATTCACCTATTTATTCATATCAATATAAATTCATGGATATTTATTTTATTCCATGGATTATGAGTTATAACACAACACTCTTACTTTTCATCTTCTTGCTCAAATTTCCATCTGTGGCAATTTGGAGCCCTTTTCCAGTTGGTTTCTATATCCTTTTAACATCCTCCTATCCTTTTACAAGGATTACTTGTCATCAAAATTATTTCAGACCCATCTTATATTTTCCTTGGAATCGACCACTTCTCCACGGAACCCTTGAAGCTTGTGTTTCTTTAATCAGTACGTATATATGTATTAAATGTGGTCCAGATTTCTCATGGTCAGATAAAGCAATTTCAACAAAGATGGAAGACTAGGATAAAACTTGTGTTCAACTGGAATCAGAATTAGTATTATGTATTCATATACGTATGGGCTTCCCCTCTGGTTCAGTGGTAAAGAATCCATTTGCAATGCGGAAGACACAGGAGACGTGGGTTCAATCCCTGGGTCAGGAAGATCCTCTGGAGAAGGAAATGGCAACCTGCTCCAGCATTCTTGCCTAGGAAATCCAATGGACAGTACAGCCTGGTGGGTTACAGTCCACTGGGTCTCAAAGAGTCAGACACGACTGAGCGACTAAGCACATGCATTAAATATGTATGTATTTATTTCTATTTATCATTATTATTCATTTTAGTAGGTAATCTCTTTTCATAATCCAATTTTATTAATTAAGAGAACAAGGCTTAGAGAAAAAGATTAGGTTCCCAAACACACAGAAATAAGTAAAGAACTATAATTGAAATCCAAGTCTGCATAATCCAAATCTGGAATGTTCTGCTCCAGGGCTCATACAGGAGACAAAACAACAAAATATATATCTATATTGATTCATGAAAATACACACCTATCATTATTTCTATGTGTATGTATATTTACATATATATACATACATGTATATACATATATATATATATATACAATAATGCTTGCGTGTGTGCACAGTTGCTTCAGTCATGTCTGATTCTTTGTGACCCTATGAGCTGTAGTGCACCAGGATCCTCTGTCCATGGGATTCTGTAGGCAAGAATAGTGGGGTGGGTGATCACGCCCTCCTCCAGGAAAACTTCCTGACCCAGGGATTGGACCTGTTTCTCCTGTGTCTTCCGCATTGCAAGTGGATTCTTTACCACAGAGCCACAGGGAAAGTTTATTATAAACAAGTTTTATCCTAGTCTTACATCTTTACTGAATTTGCTTTACCTGACCATGAGAAATCTGGATCACCTCATGTAAAATATATTAGTTGTGCAAACCTGCCAAACATGTGAATTCATTTCAATATTGTTAACCTATAACCATGTGAGACATAAAGATGATAACTATAGTGTAGTATAGTTTAACTATAGTATAGTGTTTGTTTAAGCTTTTTTTTGCCTTTGTCTAAAAATATACATTACTTTGCCAACAAAGATCCGTCTAGTCAAGGCTACGGTTTTTCCTGTGGTTACGTATGGATGTGAGAGTTGGACTGTGAAGAAGGCTGAGCGCCGAAGAATTGATGCTTTTGAACTGTGGTGTTGGAGAGGACTCTCGAGAGTCCCTTGGACTGCAAGGAGATTCAACCAGTCCATTCTGAAGGAGATCAGCCCTGGGATTTCTTTGGAAGGAATGATGCTAAAGCTGAAACTCCAGTACTTTGGGCAACTCATGCGAAGAGTTGACTCATTGGATAAGACTCTGATGCTGGGAGGGATTGGGGGCAGGAGGAGAAGGGGACGACAGAGGATGAGATGGCTGGATGGCATCACTGACTCGATGGACGTGAGTCTGAGTGAACTCTGGGAGTTGGTGATGGACAGGGAGGCCTGGCGTGCTGCGATTCATGGGGTCGCAAAGAGTCGGACACGACTGAGCGACTGAACTGAACTGAAAAATATACAGACAAATTTTTATTTTACAAAATTACTACTAATTTCTCTCTTTCCCATTCCCTTCAGTGTGTTTATACTATTCATTTCAGACACAGTTGTTTGTATTCAGTATGAAGCTCCATCTGTATACAGGTTGATTCTTTAAAATTTAATTTATTTTTTAATTGAAGGATAATTGCTTTACAGAATTCTTTTGTTTTCTGTTAAACCTCAACATGAATCAGTTCAGTTCAGTCACTCATTCATGTCAGACTTTTTGCGACCCCATGAATCATAGCATTCCCATATCTTTCAAAATTTTCCACAGTTTGTTGTGATCCACATAGCCAAAGGCTTCGGCATAGTCAATAAAGCAGAAGTAGATGTTTTTCTGGAACTCTCTTGTTTTTTGGATCATCCAACAGATATTGGCAATTTGATCTCTGATTCCTCTGCCTTTTCTAAATCCAGCTTGAACATCTGGAAGTTCACCTTCACATACTGTTGAAGCCTGGCTTGGGGAATTTGTTTCTCCATTGCTACCCTGCAAATAAATTCTTCAGTAACATTTTTCTAGATTCTGCATATATGTGTTAGAATACAATATTTATCTTTCTCTTTCTGGCTCACCTCACTTTGCATAATAAGCTCTAGGTTTATCCACCTTATTAGAACTGAGTAAAATGCTTTCATTTTAATAGTTGAGTAATATTCCACTGTGTATATGTACCACCACTTCTTTATCCATTCATCTGTCGATGGACATCTAGGTTGCTTCCATGTTCTAGTTATTGTAAACAGTGCTGCAATGAACAATGTGATACATGTGTCTTTTTAAATTTTGGTTTCCTCAAGGTATATGCCTAGGAGTGGGATTTCTGAGTCATATGGTGGTTTTATTCCTAGTTTTTTAAGGAATCTCCATACCATCTTCCACAGTGGCTGTATCAATTTACATTCCCACCAACAGTGCAAGAGTGTTTCCTTTTGTCCACACTCTCTGCAGCATTTATTGTTTGTAGATGTTTTCATCATGGCCATTCTGACCGGTGTTAGGTGATATCTCATTGTAGCTTTGATTTGCATTTCTCTAATAATGAGCACTGTTGAGCATCTTTTCATGTGTTTATTAGCCATCTGTATGTCTTCTTTGGAGAAACGTCTATTTAGGTCTTTTTCCCACTTTTTGATTGGGTTGTTTGTTTTTCTGGTTTTGAGTTGTATGAGTTGCCTGTATATTTTGGAAATTAATCCTTTGTCAGTTGTTTCATTTGCTGTTATTTCATCCCATTCTGAGGGTTGTCTTTGCTGCTGCTAAGTCGCTTCAGTCGTGTCTGACTCTGTGCGACCCCATAGACGGCAGCCCACCAGGCTTCCCGTCCCTGGGATTCTCCAGGCAAGAACACTGGAGTGGGTTGCCATTTCCTTCTCCAATGCATGAAAGTGAAAATTGAAAGTGAAGTCGCTCAGTCATGTCTGACTCTAGCGACCCCATGGACTGCAGCCTATCAGGCTCCTCCATCCATGGGATTTTCCAGGCAAAAGTACTGGAGTGGGGTGCCATTGCCTTCTCCGGAGGGTTGTCTTTACATCTTGCTTATCGTTTCCTTTGCTGTGCAAAAGCTTTTAAGTTTAATCAGGTCCCACTTGTTTTTATTTCCATTACTCTAGGAGGTGGGTGATAGAGGATCTTGCTTTGATTTATGTCATCAACTATTCTGCCTAAGTTTTCCTCTAAGAGTTTTATATTTTCTGGTCTTAAATTTAGATCTTTAATCCATTTTGAATTTATCTTTGTGTGTGGTGTTAAGAAGTGTTCTAATTTCATTCTTTTGCATGTAGCTGTCCAATTTTATCAGCATCATTTATTGAAGAGGCTGTCTTTGCCTCATTGTATATTCTTGCCTCCTTTGCCGAAAATAAGGTACACATAGGTGTAAGGGTTTATCTCTGGGCTTTGTATCTTCTTTTACTGGTCTACATTTCTGCTTTTGTGCCAGTATCGTACTGTCTTGATTACTGTAGCTTTGTAGTATAACCTGAAGTCAAGAAGGTTGATTCCTCCAGCTCCATTCTTCTTGCTCAAGACTGCTTTGGCTATTTGGAATCTTTTGTGTTTTCATATGAATTAAGAAATTTTTTGTTTTAGTTCTGTGAAAAATGGCATTGGTAATTTGGTAGGAATTACATTGAATCTGTAGATTGTGTTTCAGAGTATAGTCTTTTTCACAATATTGATTCTTCCTACCAGGAACATGGAATACCTCTCCATCTGTTTATGTCATCTTTGATTTCTTTCATCAGTGTCTTATAATTTTCTGTGTACAGTTTCTTTTGTCTCTTTAGGTAAGTTTATTCCTAGGTATTTAATTCTTTGTGCTGCAATGGTGAATGGGATTGATTCCTTAATTTCTCTTTCTGATTTTTCACTGTTAATATATAGAAATGCAAGTGATTTCTGTGTATTGATTTTGTATCCTGCAACTTTGCTAAATTCACTGATTAGCTCTAGTAATTTGCTGATAGTATCTTTAGGGTTTTCTATGTACAGTATCATGTCATCTGCAAACAGTGACAGCTTTACTTCTTTTCCAATCTGGATTCTCTTTATTTCTTTTTCTTCCCTGATTGTGGTAGCTAGGACTTCCAAAACTATGTTGAACAATAGTGGTTAAAGTGGACACCCTTGTCTTGTTCCTGATCTTAGGGAGAATGCTTTCAGCTTTTCATCATTGAGAATAACATTTGCTATATCATATATGGTCTTTACTATGTTGAGGTAGGTTTCTTCTATGCACATTTTTTGATGAGTTTTAATCATAAATGGGTGCTGAATTTTGTCAAAGGCTTTTTATGCATCTATTGAGATTATCATATGGTTTTTATCTTTCAATTTGTTAATATGGTGTATCACATTGATTGATTTGTGTATATTGAAGAATCCTTGCATCCCTGGAATAAACCCAACTTGATCATGGTTATGAGCTTCTTAACGTGTCATTGAATTCTGTTTGCTAAAATTTTGTTGAGAATTTTTGCATCTATATTTGTCCATGATACTGGCCTGCTATTTTATTTTTTGTGTGTTGTCTTTGTCTGGTCTTGGTATCAGGTTGATGGTGGCCTTGTAGAATGAGTTTGGAAGTGTTTCTTCCTCTGCAATTTCTTGAAAGTTTTAGAAGCATAGGCATTAGCTCTTCTCTAAATGTTTGATATAATTCTGTAAGGCTGTCTGGTCCTGGACTTTTGTTTTTTGGGAGATTTTTGATCACAACTTCAATTTCAGTGCTTGTAATTGAAAAGTGAAAGGTAGTCACTCAGTTGTGTCTGACTCTTTGTGACCCCATGGACTGTGGCCCACCAGGCTCCTTTGTCCATGGAATTCTCCAGGCAAGAATTCTGGAGTGGGTCTCCAGTTTCTTCAGCCTGTAATTGCGTTGTTCATAATTTCTATTTCTTCCTGGATCAGTCTTGGAAGGTAGAACTTTGCTAAGAATCTGTCCATTTCTTCTAGGTTATCCATTGTATTACCATATAGTTGTTCATAATAGTCTCTTATAAACTTTGTATTTCTGCATTCTGTTGTAACCTCTCCTTTTTTGATTATAATTTTGTTGATTTGATTCTTCCCTCTTTTTTTCCTGATGAGTCTGGCTAAATGTTTGTCAATTTTATTTATCTTCTCAAAAAAACTGCTTTTCATTTTATTAATCTTTACTATTGTTACTTTCATTTCTTTTTCAGTTATTTCCACTCTGATCTTCATGATTTCTTTCCTTCTGCTAATTTTGGGGGGTATTTGTTCTTTTTCCAGTTGTTTTAGATGTAAAGTTAGGTTGTCTATTCAATGTTTTTCTTGTTTCTTGAGGTAGGGTTGTATTGCTATAAACTTCCGTCTTAGAACTACTTTTGCTGCATCCCATAGCTTTTGAGTTGTCATGTTTTCATTGTCATTTGTTTATAGAAATTGTTTGATTTCCCTTTTGATTTATTCAGTAACCTGTTAGTTATTTAGAAACTTATTGTTTAATCTCCATGTGTTTGTGTTTTTTTGCAGTTTTTATCTTGTAATTGATATCTAGTCACATAGTGTTGTGATCTGAAAAGATGCTTGAAACAATTTCAATTTTCTTAAATTTACTGAGGTTTGATTTGTGACCCAAGATGTTGTCTATCCTGGAGAATGTTCCATGTGCTCTTGAGAAGGTATATTCTTCTGCATTTGGATGGAATGTCCTGAAGATATCAGTGAGAGTCATCTCATCAAGGTTTCATTTAAGACATGTGTTTCCTTATTAGTTTTCTGTCTTGATGATCTGTCCATTGGTGTGAAAGGGGTGTTAATGTCTCCTCCTATTATTGTGCTACTGTCAGTTTCTCCTGCAATGTCTCCTTTTACGTCTGTTACGTCTCCTTTTTGTCTTATGTATTGAGATGCTCCTATGTTGGGTGCACAGATATTTACAATTTTTGTGTCTTCCTCTTGGTTTGATCCCTTGATCGTTATGTAACATCCTTCCTTATCTCTTGTAATATTCTTTATTTTAAAGTCTAATTTGTCTGATATGAGGATTGCTACTCCTTTGCTAATTGATTCTTGCATTTTCTCCATTTTGTTTTCAAGGTTTTTGATCATGTTTACTATCATTATTTTGAATTCTTGTTTAGGTAGTTTGCCTATTTCCTCTTCATTTATTTGGACTTCTGTGTTTCTAGTTTGTTCCTTCATTTGTGGAGTATTTCTCTGCCTTTTCATTACTTTTTTTTTTTTAATTTATGGTGTTTGATGCTTCCTTTTCCCAGGCTGAATTCTTTCTTCCTTTTGGTTTTTTCCCGTCTAAGTTTGGTCCAGTGGTTTGTGTAAGCTTCATGTAGAGTGAGATTTATGCTGAGGTTTTTGTGTGTTTTTTTGTTTGTTTGTTTTCTTCTGATGGCCAAGGCTGAGTGAAGTGGTAATCCTGTCTGTTGATGACTGGTTTTGTGTTTTTGTTTTGTTTGTTGTTTGGATGAGGCATCCTGCACAAGGTGCTACTGGTGGTTGGGTGATTCCAGGTCTTGTATTCAAGTGGTTTCCTTTGTGGAAGTTCTCACTATTTGCTACTTCTAGGGTTAGTTCTCTGGTAGTCTATGGTCTTGGAGTCAGTGCTCCCACTCCAATGGCTCAGGGCTTGATCTCTGGTCAGGAACAGATTCCACAAGTCATTTGTTATGGCATTAAATGATAGGTTGATTTTTTAATTATTTATTTGGGGAGTGAAGACAAATAAACATTACTTCCATTTTAAGAGTCAGTATAAAATGATATACTCTGAGTAGCATTACTCCATTCTCATCCCTACTCACCTGGTTGCATGTTCTGCTGTTTTATTTCTTTTCCACCAGTATCTGCAACTACTTCTTTTGCAAAAATGAACTAATTTATGTGTATTTCTTTAAACTCACTTCTTTATTACATACATACAGTATAGCTATTGTGGGGCTTCCATGGTGGCTCAAACTGTAACAAATCTGCCTGCAATACAGGAGACCAATGTTTGGTTCCTGGGTCAGGAAGATCCCCTGGAAAAGGGAATGACAACCCACTCCAGTATTCATGCCTGAAGAACTGCATGGACAGAGGAGCCTGGCAGGCTACAGTTCATGGGGTTACAAAGAGTCAGACACAATGAGAGACCAACACTAAAGTATATTGTAGGTAACATTTCTACTTTAATAGTTCGCTTAATCAGGGTATTTTGAGAAGTAAATGAATCTAAACAGGTTCATAAGACATAAACCATTCTTTTTACAGAGCATAATATTTCATTCTGTAGATACAGCACAACTTATTGAAATATTCTGGCAATTATAAACAATGCTGTAATCAATAGTGAATCTTTCTGGTGATTTTTTAAATTTGTGTTTTGTTGATTTTTTTTCTATAGTAGCATACTTTATTGTGATTTGTTAATTTTTTTTTTTCTATAATAGCACTCCCTTTTCTCTGTTACTAGCTTTCCCAGGTACCCAAAGGATGCTGTTTCCTTCAGCTCTCCATATGCAGATAGAAAGACACTGACTCCCCAGGACAGCACTGAAAGGCTCAGGAGGTTGGAGCCATGGTCTTCTCCTCACTTCCTCCTGGGGGAGAAACTTCAGTTCTATGCTTTTTTCCAATCTTACACAGTCATGCCAGCCAAACTGTCCAACCTCTTCCTTTGTTCCTAGTTTCCCCAGGCTTCCAGCCTATGGATGTTTCCTTAGCACTCTGTATGGCAAGATAGAAACTGGTACCTCAGGCAATAACACTAAGAGACTGGAGGTGTACATTCACTCAACTCTTGGTTCTCTCCCACCGAGAAGTTTCAGGCAAAGGTGATTGCTCTATTCATTGAGCTGTTCTGACTTCAGGGAAGTGGTTGTGCTGTGAAAAAAGTGAAATTCCTCCTTTCCCATTTCAATGCAACCATTTCCAGTTTTGTGCTTATCTGGGGTATTACAACTTCTTAACTGGAATATGGACCTCTCAAAGAGAAGCCATGCTCTTTATATCATTATTGAACTAGTGTTGCTATGGGGTAATTAGGGCTGAGACTTCCTATTCTGTCATCTTTTTAACATGACTCCTTATATAAACAGCATAATCACCTCACTGATTTTGGACTGAGTATAGTTGTTAAACAATACAGAGCCTGTACAGATTAATATGACATTGTCACTATCTTTCATAGATCTAGCAATAGAGACAAATAAAGTCATAGGTAATTAAAATTTTAGATTATAGGATTATTTGTGTGATGAAAGAGATATAAAAATGGGGATGTGGCACCCTGATGAGGATAAAGGTTAATTAGGCTTTGCTCTGATGAATACAAGATGGTGTTATCGAGGGGAGAGCATGCATTGAAATTAACTTGGAAACCAAAATAACAAAAAAGTCAAAGCCTTGTGGTACTCAAAATTCCTTACCCACCTCTTCAAACCTTAAGAAATTCCACTCTAGGTTATAGAATGGCCCTTTCATTTCTGCTAGTGAAATCAGAAGGTTACTTTATATTTTATAACAGGTAATGATAGCATTTCCCTCAATACTTATATCATACATTGAAAAGTCTTACCTCTCCTTTAATGCCTCTCATTATAAGTTTCACAGATGGATCTTAAACATATCAATACAGTATTCACTACAAATTATATTATCAATTACATGCTGCCTATAAAACAAGATTTTTTAAATTGTCTTTTTTAAGCTTCAAGGTGTCCAGGATTATGCAATTTCCTCAGTTCTGTCTCACCACAGCAAAGATTTAAAATGGCAGACCGCTGTTACAGCTTGATTACAGCTCAGAGATTTATTTGGCAAGCAAAGGAAAGTACCCCTTTGAGGCATGAGGGCAGGCTGAGCCCAAAGGAGAGGACTCAATCCATCTTGGCTTCCTCCTTTTATACATTTGTCTCCCCTTCTTGAGCCTGCCCTATGCAAATTGAGCTAGCCAGGAGGGCTGTTTGTTTCACCTGAGGTTTTCACTTCGGTCCTCAGATTTTCTTTTGTTCCTCTGGCTTTTAGCCACCACCATTTTGGACCCCTTTTACCTTTTCTAACTACCTAACATCACCTCCCCCCACCCCCTCTAGAGATAAGAGGCCCAATTCTTTGGGAACAGGGGCATTGAGGTCTCTCTGGCTACTTCCTGCTGAGCTGGGATGACAAGGGGCATTGGGCCTCCCCCTCTTGCTAGTCTCAAGCCTCAGAGTCCTTATAGCAGTGACTGTCTAAGGGTGAGTGATATATTCTGTGGTCAGGTGTAGTTATATATCCTTGTTGAACTAGCACTGCATTTTGTAGCTTGTTGACCTGGGCAGAGAAAAAAATGGGTTAAACAACTGATAATACATGGAGCAATCATAAGCAATATCAATATGGTGATAACAGGGGTTAGTAGGGGCATTAGCCAACTCCAAATCCCCTTTCACCTGGAGAAGGATCCCCCAAAGAGAGATTGTAGCCACCCTGAGAACTCTCCAGCTTATTCTTAAAGATCCTGTAGGATCTGAATGTTTTTCTTGAGGATTGCGAGGCTTTCTTCAACTTAGTTGGAGGTATTTACCCAGAAGTAACATGCCTCGTTCGAGATGGCTCAAGTCCCTCCTTGTTCAGGGATCAGGAGATCTATCTCCTATTTTGGAGTACAACCTCTACCAAGATGTGTTGGCTCTTTATATCTATCCTGAGAAATCTTATCCCCAGAAATTTAATTTTGGGGGTGTTCCTTAGAACAGCACTCATTTGTAGTCCTGAATATGTATCTGAGATCTCCCAGGGGCTCACAGGTGTGTTGAGTGTCCTCTTCTCTTTTCTGCCATGGCTTGACTCGTGAGTAGTGAATCCAGGAGTCATGCCCTGGTTCCTTGACTGCTGTGGTGGTAAAAAGTATTACAGGGTAGGAGCCCTTCCATGTGGGCTGGAGTTGAGCCTTTGGGAACCCATTTTTCCAGACTTTAACTAGGACTTGAATCCCTGGAGCATATAATAATGACTCTTTAGAATCTTTGGGGTCCTGGTTGATACCCCACAAGTGTATTTCTTGTTGCAATTGCCCAATGGCCATGGTATAAGACTGGAGGGTCTGAACCTCTGGATCCAGGAAGAGGTCAATGACAAACAAAAGTTCTCCTGTACAGAATCTCATAAGGACTAAAACCAATCTATTCCTTAGGGGCAATACAGGTGCAGAGGAGAGCTATTGGTAAAGCCTCCTTCCATCCAAGGGAGGTCTCCTGAATTATCTTTTTATTGCTGATTTTAAGAATTGGGCTTCCCTCATAGCTCAGTTGGTAAAGAATCCACCTTCAATGCAGGAGACCCTGGTTTGATTCTTGGGTTGGGAAGATTCCCTGGAGAAGAGATAGGCTACCCACTCTAGTATTCTTGGGCTTCCCTTGTGGCTCAGCTGGTAAAGAATCCCCCTGCAATGAGGGAGACCTGGGTTTGATCCCTGGGTTGGGAAGACTCCCTGGAGAAGGGAAAGGCTATCCACTCCAGTATTCTGGCCTGGAGAATTCCATGGACTGTATGGTCCATAGGTTTGCAAAGAGTCAGACACAATTGAGCAACTTTCACTTTCACTTTTCTACTTTTCCTGAAGAATGAGGCCTCCAGGCACAACGGAGGTAATAAGTAAAGGCCAATGCTTTAGAGATGCCTTGGGTGACCTTAGAAGTAAATGATGTACCATTGTCACTTTGTAATGACCTGAGTAGGCCAAATCTTGGAATGATTTCTTGGAGTAGTTTTCTTTCTTTCTTTTCTTTCTTTTTTTTTTTTTATTACTGCCTTTATCCTCTGCCTTCTCAGTCCAGGTGGGAAAACCTCCAGCCCATCTGGTAAATGTATCTGTCATGACAAGTAGGTATTTATGAGAAACTGGCATCTGGGTGAAGTCCATCTGCCAATCTCTCCTGGGTAGGTCCAGCACATTGGATAGGCTGGGACAGCTGGGGTCTTTGAGCACCTTTCAGTTCAGTTCAGTCACTCAGTCATGTTCGACTCTTCATGACCCCATGAATCGCAGCACGCCAGGCCTCCCTGTCCATCACCAACTCCCAGAGTTCATCCAGACTCACATCCATTGAGTCAGTGATGCCATCCAGCCAGCTCATCCTCTGTCGTCCCCTTCTCCTTCTGCCCCCAATCTCTCCCAGCATCAGAGTCTTTTCCAATGAGTCAACTCTTTGCATGAGGTGGCCAAAGTACTGGAGTTTCAGCTTCAGCATCATTCCCTCCAAAGAAATCCTAGGGCTGATCTCCTTCAGAATGGACTGGTTGGATCTCCTTGCTGTCCAAGAGACTCTTAAGAGTCTTCTCCAACACGACAGTTCAAAAGCATCAATTCTTCAGCACTCATTGTGAAGCCTTCTTCACAGTCCAACTCTCACATCCATACATGGCCACTGGAAAAACCATAGCCTTGACTAGACGGACCTTTGTTGGCAAAGTAATGTCTCTGCTTTTGAATACGCTATCTAGGTTGGTCATAACTTTCCTTCCAAGGAGTAAGCGTCTTTTAATTTCATGGCTGCAGTCACCGTCTGCAGTGATTTTGGAGCCCAGAAAAATAAAGTCTGACACTGTTTCCACTGTTTCCCCATCTATTTCCCATGAAGTGATGGGACTGGATGCCATGATCTTTGTTTTCTGAATGTTGAGCTTTAAGCCAACTTTTTCACTCCACTTTCACTTTCATCAAGAGGCTTTTTAGTTCCTCTTCACTTTCTGCCATAAGGGTGGTGTCATCTGCATATCTGAGGTTATTGATATTTCTCCCGGCAATCTTGATTCCAGCTTGTGTTTCTTCTAGTCCAGCATTTCTCATGATGTACTCTGCATAGAAGTTAAATAAGCAGGGTGACCACATACAGCCTTGACGTACTCCTTTTCCTATTTGGAACCAGTCTGTCGTTCCATGTCCAGTTCTAACTGTTGCTTCCTGACCTGCATACAGATTTCTCAAGAGGCAGGTCAGGTGGTCTGGTATTCCCATCTCTTTCAGAATTTTCCACCTTGGGGGTTGTTTAATTGGCAAGTGGGACAAGAGGAGACCACTTGCCTTACAGTCTTTTGGAAGCCTGTTCCTGTGAAGGACCTTTCCAGTAATCTTTGGAGGGCCCTCTCCCCTAAATGAGTGGTGCATGTAAAGTAAAGTGAAAGTGAAGTCATTTTGTCTTTTTGCAACCCCATGGACTGTAGCCTACCAGGCTCCTCCATCCATGGGACTTTCCAGGCAAGAATACTGGGGTGGGTTGCCATTTCCTTCTCCAGGAGATCTTCCCGAACCAGTGATTAAATCCAGGTCTTCCGCATTGTAGACAGATTTTTTACCATCTGAGCCACCAGGGAAGTGGTGCATGTAAGGAGTTAACCTTACCATTAGAGGTTCCCAGGCAGATAAAAGGAGTCCCTCCTTTTGGAACCACCTCATATGATCTTCTTGAAAGCTCTCACTCTTAGCTTTACGAGTCTCACCTTCAGTATATGAAGGAGTTTCTGGCAAATTAGTCTGTGGAGCTAAGGTGACAGCCACTATTAGTTCATTGTTCTGTAATGCTGCTCTCTTAGCTGCCTGATTGGCTGCTTTGTTCCCTCATGCCACCTCTGTGCTGCATTTTTGGTGTCCTTTACAATGGGAGATTGAAACCTCAGGGGGCAGATGACTGCCTCCAAGAGCCTAAGGATTTGATCACCATACTTGATTTAGGACCCTCGGGTGGTCAAGTCTCTTTCTTTCCAAATAGCAGCACGTGCATGTAGCATCAAAAGACATACTTGGAGTCAGTGTAAATGCCTACTCTTTTTCCTTTTCCCAGCTCTAAAGGTGGAGTCAGGGCTAAGAACTCAGCCAATTGAGCTGAAGAACATGGTGACAAACGTTTAGCCTCTATGGTCTCAAAACTGGAGACTACTGCATATCCGGCTCTTCTTTTTCCATCCAAGACAAAGCTGATTCCATCAGTGTACAAGATTTCCTCAGGATTGGTCAGAGGATCTTCTGACAATCCCTCTCAGGGTTTTCTCCGGTGGTGCAAAGTTTCTAGGCAAGAGTGAAAGGGAGAGAGCTCTCGGGGGTAGTCAGGATGGTAGTTGGCTTAAGAACCTCACAAGGGGATATAGTCAGGCCTGGATTTTCTATCAGCATGACTTGATGTCTGAAGATCCTTTGATCAGACATCCATAAATGGTCTTTCCCATTCAGGAGTTGTTTCACTTGGTGGCTGGTAAAAATAGTTAGTTTTCCCCCTAAAGAGGGTTTTAAAACATCTATTAGGACTGCAGTAGCTGCAAGATTTCAGAGGCAGGGAAAGATCTCTTCCTAATAAGGGAGTACGATGCTCAGGACCACCAGAACCTGATGGGAAAGTATTTGTCCATCCCAGCAACAAAGAAGTGCTCAGGTGAATCTTTTTGTAATTACTTTCCTTTAGTACCCAAAATGGTACAGGTTTGGAAGGAGAAGGCTCCAGCATAGGAGATTGGGACAGAGTAGGTAGCCCCTATGTCAACCAAGAAATTCTCGGACCTAAATGCCACATCCAGTTGCATCCTTGGCTCCAGCCCTGTGATGGTTATCTGTGACAGGCAGGCTGGCCAGAACAGGCCACTTCAGTCCTGTTGAACCATCACGAGGGAAGTCTTAGCACTTGACCTTGAATCTCTTGAGTCCGTAGGGCAGAGTGTCACCCAGTGTGCCAACTGATGGCACTTGCAGCAAGCCATTTTAGGAGACGTGCCACGGTTTGGACAGTCTTTGGCCCATTGTCCTGCCTATCTACAGACTAGGCATTTGCATGGTGCCTTGTCCTTCAAGGACTTGGGATTTGCTATAGGGCTGCCCTGGAGGGTGGCCAGCATCT
Source organism: Bos taurus (assembly GCF_002263795.3). Lineage (NCBI taxonomy): Eukaryota > Metazoa > Chordata > Mammalia > Artiodactyla > Bovidae > Bos > Bos taurus. The sequence goes on along the minus strand of NC_037336.1, from coordinate 20,532,361 downwards.
GGGCATGGCTTGTCTCTTTCCTTCTCTCCCTTTCCTGGGCGTTGGCCTCCCTCTCCTGTTCTCTGTTATGAAAGGTATTGGGGGCTGTCTGGAGCATCTCATCTAAAAAGGAGCAGGGTCCTGCTGCTGTAGCTCTTGTAGCTTTATCTTGTTCTCTGATACACACTGGGACAGCAATTTGTCCTTTAAGATCACCTAGCTCTCGTAAGAGTCTCAGTCCAGATTGGTAAACATTTGGAGGGCCTCTTTTAGACTTTCCAGAAAGGCAATGGGGTTCTTGTTGGACTCCTGAGTTATTGCTGAAACCAGGCATAGTCCAACAACTAATAGGCTTCCTTTTATTTCCATGGACATACTTCCTTAAAGGTGGGCCTTTCTGAAGCTTATCCTACCCAGTACTGTTGTAACCTGAGAGCCTGGCATTCCCCAGGTCAGGGTACAGATCCCCAGACAGGTTGAGGCATGCAAACATCCTGGAGATTGAATCCCTAGGCAGGTTGAGGCAGGTCGGCCTCCTGAGAATTGGGTTCCTGGGCAGGTTGAGTCATGTCAATATCCTGGGACCCCTGGACTGGTGTATCCCCAAGCAAGTTGAGCCATGACAAACTTCTGAGGACCAAATCTCTAGGCAGGTCGAGGCAGGTCAACCTCCTGGGATCCCCAGGCTGGAGCTGGGTGTCTCCAAGGTTTCCAGGGTGACTAATGCTGGGTAGGATTAAGGGGTTGTAATCTTAACTCTTTGCTGATGGGAATAGATACCATGATGTAAAGTAATTCAAGCCTGTGTCCTGAGACTGGGAACCTAGGGAAATAGCCATAAGCCTTATCCTTTTATTGCTCTGAGGGTATTCGAATTACTGATTTCCTCCCCTAGTCCTCCATAAGAGCAGCTTAAGGTGTCTCCAGTGGTAAACTTTTCATTGCCATAGACCCACTCTAAGTAATAACAGAAGTGATAACAAAGGAGTGGGTTATCTGGTTCTGTTAAAGGCATTAAGAGTATTTTAATAATAAGCTGGGTGGAGTGATATTGCCTACACTGTAGGAGTTAGTAAGTGGCTTAAGGACAAAATGATAAGATGCAACAGACCAGATGTTCAATAAAAGTGGAGTGGAGATTTGATCCAGGGGTATGTTTGTAGCTTTAGGAGAAGGGTGGTTAGGGTTTGGGCCCAAACAGCCTGCAGGCCTAACTCCCAAAGTGGCAAACATTGTCCCTGGAAGCCCAATTGCCCTTGAAGGGATGCCACCAACAGATGGTCTTCTAGCAGGCATTGTGTGCCTATCACCCACCCTAGCAGGTTCAATGAGAGGTGCTGTTGTCGCACATGTTGTGGGAAACATGGAAGGTGAAGCCCTGAATCTCTAGAGGGGTTGGATATTATACAGTATTTCCCTCCCAAAGCCAGCTAATTTCTGGTTGTCCTGAAAAAAGAATGTAGAGACAACACTGTGGGACCAGACAGGGCTCACAAAAAGAGCATGAAACAGGTTGGAAGGGGGCAGGACACAACTTTTGAAAGAATGACATAGCTCAAGGGCATTATATAAACCAAAAATCAAATGGGTCCAAGATGATAGACAAGTCAAATTCAACTAAACTTTGATCCTCAACCTGAAAGCTAAATGATACACCCAGAGGCACCATGACAGTTCCAAGGCACTATCAAAAGACCAAGGAGAGGGTGGTTCCCCAATTGTTAGAATAATCTTCACACTCATTAGCATATGAAATCACCCAGCCCATAAGAACTAACCACACCACATTCCATGGTTGCTGTGGTTCACTGGCCCTCTGTGATGGTCCATACTCTGTGGAGTGTGCTTCTCTCTGAATCCAAATAAAGCTACCTCCTACTCATTGCTGTGTCTCTCAGTGAATTATTTCTTCAATGAAACATCAAGAACCTGAGCTTCATTAGGTCCTGAAATCAGGCACCATGGTTTTGGCCAGGCTCAAGTCCCCAGGACATGACTGAATGACTAAGCATAGCAGAGTCCCTGCCATGTAGATTTGAATCTCAATCTTAGGTAAACAGTTTCAAACACAACTTTCAGAAATGAAAAGACGATGACCTGCCCAATACTTTGTAAACAGCAGCATAAATGGAGAGAGGAGCTGAAGGACAGGAGGAAAAAGCAGTGGGAAAAATGTGTCAAGAAACCCCTTTCATAACTTTCTGAAAGATTGCTAAATGCCTGACCTGTGCCCACAATTTTCATTGGCCTGACCCTTGGCACAAAGGAAGTTAAGGACCAAAGAACTCTCACCTGCTTGGGCAACAGCTAATAGGCACAGAGGATAGTGGAGCCTTTGGGACACACTAGAGAGTGGCCCCTGTCAGAGTCCCTCAGTTGTACCCACTAACTGCTGCTTGCCTGTTAACAGGGGGTTCAAGGAAACAAGAAATGAGAGATTGTAAAGGAATTAAGATTTTGTTAGCCATATGTCTTTCCAGCGATAAAGGTGAGGACCTCTCACCTTAACCAGAGGTCTTCTAGAATCTGTGACTGAGCCGCATGAGCTTTCTGCCAAGTTTTTATTGCTGTCCCGGTTTCCAGCATGCTGGGCTTCCGGTCGCTTCCACTGTGCTGGGTTTCCTTCACGTTTAGCTTCCACATTGTGCGCTTTCACCGACTTGAGCTTCTGTTGTGCTTGGCCTCTGCCTTGTGGCGGCCGAGCTGAGGTTGCTTCAGCCAGTTACATCCAAGTCACGGCACCAGATATGTCAGCGGAGTGTGTCATTTCCTCGGTTCTGTCTTGCCGCAGCAAAGATTTGAAACCGTGGACCAGTGTTACAGTTCAGTTACAGCTCAGAGTTTTATTCGGCAAGCAAAAGGAAAGCACACCTTTGAGGTGTGAGGGTGGACCGATCCCAAAGGAGAGGCCTCAGTCTGTCTTGGCTTCCTCTTCTTATTCACTTGTCTCCTCCCCTTCTTGAGCCTGTGCTATGCAAATTGGTCTAGCCAGGACGGCTGTTTGTTTCATCTGAGTGTCTCACTCCGGTCCTCAGATTTTCTTTTTTTTTTTTTTTCTTTTAATTTTATTTTTAAACTTTACAAAATTGTATTCGTTTTGCCAAATATGGAAATGAATCGGCCACAGGTATACATGTGTTCCCCATCCTGAACCCTCTCAGATTTTCTTTTGTTTCATTTTTGCAGGCTTTTTCCTTTGTCTTTTAGCCACCGCCATTTTGGATTCCTTTTTCCTAGTCTAAATACCTAATAAAGAGAACACTGATAGCAGAAAAGGTTGTTTTAAAACGTTCTTTTTTGGCCAAGAAGTACCAGAGAAGGGATGAAGTACACATTGTGTAAGTTATTGACTAACAATGATACAGCTTTACTGTAAATCTTACTTTCTCTATATACATCTGTTCATCCACGAAGTCATCTTTCTTTGTAATTCTAATGCAAACTCAGTGAAACATTTCATAGCATCTGCTAAATATATTTCAACTGATATGCTTCTAAACTCCTGGTTTGGGGATTTCCTTCCTTTTTAGCAAGATTCTTCCCTTGGATTTGCCACTGTCCAGAAATCTTGCAGTGTATATAAGCCATGGGGACAAGAAGTTCAAAGAAACAGTTTCTTGATCATATTTAAAAGAAAACTCTCATGTCATATGTTTAAATGTTTTGTGATCTAAAAATAGCATTATTGTCACTATATGTATTAATCTATATATATGTATATATATTAATTACACGGGGTACTATAAAAATTATTAAAAGCAACATATTGTATTTTGAGAGTTTAAAATTAAATAAGGCATCTTTGTCTAAAAGTAGCTTGATATATACATTATTTTCAAGTAAAATCCATAAAAGTATACTTTCTATTTTCAGTGTTATAATCATTAACATTTACATCATTAACATTTGATGTGACCATTAAATCATTAACATTTATATTAAAATGTTATAAACATTTTAATCATATTACATTACATAGCTAGAAGTTACTTATATAGAGAAGAAAAAATATATTAATATATCAGAGGCATATAACTAAAATGCTATTGTCCTTATGGTTTTTCTTTTAAATCTTCCTAATTATGTTTCAAATATAAGGCAAATAGCTCAGTATTTAAAAAACAGATTTTAATAATAAATAAATTTTATCTTTAAACATACTGCTCCTAAGTTACAGTAGAACCAACCTTAAGATAGCTTTATCTTCCAGTTTCTCTTAATTAAATAGTGATAGGTTAAAAATGACATTTAGCAGTCAATTTGAAGCAATTTTTCCTAATTCTGCACTTTTCAGATAAATTTTTCATCAAGTTCCATTTCATTTGCATTGACATTATCAATCAAAATTTTCTCATCTATGTTTGAATTTTCCCAGTGTTATTATCATTAGTGCTATTCCCTCAGTATACAACTGTAAGCTGAAATGATATAATTTGGGATGCATTCCAGAGAATTAACACTGTTGTTTGCCATTGACAGGTCTCTGGGGAGTCTCAGCAAACAGCATTTCTGTCTCCACTTGTCTCCACTCAAGTTCTAAACCAACTGGGAAATAAGAAAACCAAGTAAACCACCTGGGGGCAAAAACTTCACCAATCATTAAAATCATATTGGAGAATGAGACTTATTTCCAAGGACAAATGGGTTTCCTAATCTGGAGCACCAGAATTAAATGAATTTACTTTCTTAATTATAGCAGCACTGGCAGAATTGTAGTAATAATGGTACAGAGAGGGTTGCCCTTGGGGGGACAATGTCTGGGTTCCAGAAAAAAAGGGGAAAAGAATGGGTTGAATTACACATACCCAGTTAATACTCCCAAACTCACCAATCAGCTAGTCCTTCCACCCCATCTCTTTGTCCTTCAACTCCCCTGTCCTAGAAAAAGGGAGTCTGAAGATGGAAGACAGAATTGTTTTACTAATAGCTCTCCATCCAGTGAGAGGAAGCATAGGAAGAAAAGAAATCACTGCTTGGAGAAACAGACTTAGAAAATAGACTTGTGGACATGGGGAGAGGGGAGGAGAGGGTGCAATGTACGGAAAGAGTAATGTGGGAACTTACATTACCATATGCAAACTAAATAGCCATTGGAATTTGCTGTGTGGCTCAGGAAACTCAAACAGGGGCTCTGTAATCAACTAGAGGAGTGGGATGGGGAGGGAGATGGGAGGGAAGCTCAAAAGGGAGAGGATATATGTATATCTATGGCTGATTCAGCCATGAAATTAAAAGACGCTTACTCCTTGGAAGAAAAGTTATGACCAACCTAGATAGCATATTGAAAAGCAGAGACATTACTTTGCCAACAAAGGTCCATCTAGTCAAGGCTATGGTTTTTTCAATGGTCATGTGTCGATGTGAGAGTTGGACTGTGAAGGAAGCTGAGCACTGAAGAACTGATGTTTTTGAACTGCAGTGTTGGAGAAGACTCTTAAGAGTTCCTTGGACTGCAAGGAGATCCAACCAGTCCATTCTGAAGGAGATCAGCCCTGGGATTTCTTTGAAAGGAATGATGCGAAAGCTGAAACTCCAGTACTTTGGCCACCTCATGCGAAGAGTTGACTCATTGGAAAAGACTCAGATACTGGGAGGGATTGGGAGCAGGAGGAGAAGGGGACAACAGAGGATGAGCTGGCTGGATGACATCACTGACTCGATGGACGTGAGTCTGAGTGAACTCCGGGAGTTGGTGATGGACAGGGAGGCCTGACGTGCTGTGATTCATGGGGTCGCAAAGAGTCGGACATGACTGAGCGACTGAACTGAACTGAACTGATGGCTGATTCATGCTGAGGTTTGACAGAAAACAAAATTCTGTAAAGCAATTATCCTTCAATAAAATATATATATATATATATTTTTTTTAAGAACAACAACAAAAACTTTTAGGGGAAAACATGGACAATAAAAAAAAAAAAGAACTCACTGTTTCAGCTTTCTTTGTGCAATGTATTTTTAAATATGAAAATCAAAATTATGGGCAGTCAAAGAAGTAAACAAACCACTAACCTACATCTGGTAGGCCACAAAAAAACATGAGGAAATATTTGGAAAAGTTCAAGATGATAAGGCAGTTCAAAGTGCTACTAATTGTGTTGGAAGAGTAAATAGAAGTATAAGCTAAGAAAAGTTGACTTTTTATAATCTCTAAACATAGAAAGACAGGGGCAAGGCTGGCATATTTGATAAATAAAACATCTCATTTTTAAAGAGCTCCCTCTTCTATACAACAAAATTATTTTCAGTAAAAAATAAATGATAATATGAAGTAAATAATATCAATTGGAAGAAAATAAATGCAGACTTCAAAACTTTATTTTTATTTAACTTTGTATATCTATATTTATCTATATCACATATATGTATACATCTTTTATATATACATAAAACCATTACAGTAATAAAAGCAAAATTAAAAATTATAATAGAAAGGGTTTTTTTAATTAAATTTTTAAAAATTTAAATTAAAGTAAAAATTAAAGTAGCAAAGGACTTTTTAATTCATGTATTTTTGACAGAGTAGGAAAAAATTTATACCTACATATTGAGCTGTCATAGTAATAAATAGTAACAATATTGTGATTATCAGTGATGTCATGAATATGGATTGTCTTTACACGTTCAATAGGCAATATATAAGCAGCTTTTTGTCCATCTATATTCATTCACAGATTATGGAAAACAAACTTTTTTATTAATGCTTATTTAATTAACTGATGAATCACCAGACACATAAATAGGTTAGAAAAGTGTTAAAAACAAGCTGGGTAGAAATTACTGAAAACCCCATTTTACACTGAATTTCAGAATCTGCAATATTATTGAAGGCCTGATTTCATCAGAATTGGTTCTAGAAGCTTTCAAATGCCTTTGTACTTGAACAAGTTTCACTAAAATGTCTTCACCAGAAAAACTCATCATAAATCTTGATTACATCCTGTAAAAACTTCCAAGTTTTCTTCTCTTCCTGTGAAAATCAGAGGAAAAGATTCAATGATGACAAACACTGACATTATTTGGTCCACTTTTTTAGGAAAAAACATTCAACTTTTGGTAAAAACAATGATTACATTCAACTTAGATGTCTTTATTTCTTCTGGCAGTGTAAGATCATCTTTTGTCATTTATAAGAGTTTTCTTTAATATTTGTGTCCTTTTTCTCTGTAAATACCAATTTCCTTACATTTTATTGTTGTATGGCTAATATTCTTCATAGATGTTGCCCATCACCAATCATTGGGGAATAATCTTAGATTTTTGTATTTCACTCTTGGAAGTTAATTGTTGCTTGCAAATATTTTTGTGGTTACAGAGAATGGCACAATTGAAATAACTGTAGTTCTGTTTGTATTTATAATCAGTGTGCTATCATTGTTTACTTAAAAGGCTTAAATATAAGAACATGTAGTACCACAGGATTAGAGGTACTGACAGGACCCAAAGGTAGTTCTGCTAAGTCGCTTCAGTCGTGTCCGACTCTGTGCGACCCCATAGACGGCAGCCCACCAGGCTCCCCCATCCCTGGGATTCTCCAGGCAAGAACACTGGAGTGGGTTGCCATTTCCTTCTCCAAAAGGTAGTTCAGATGGTTCCAAATCATTATGAACTTACTCAAAACTACTGTAAGCTTGAGTGTTGGGAGCTTTCTTTACAATTTCTTCCCAAAGTAGCAATGCTGTTAAAAGATAAATAATCAAAATGTGCTCATTTCAACCTTCTAAATCTGAAGTTTATTATATATTACATACATAGAAATGAGACATTAAGTACAACAATTGTTTAAGGGTTAACAAACTGTTTCTTTTAAGAGCCAGATAGTAAAACTTTTAGGCTTTTTTGCAGGCCAAAAGCAAAACTGAGAATAGTTTGTAGGTAATTTGCAGGGTTGGTCTTTGTAAACCCATGCACTGTAGCCCACCAGGCTCCTCTGTCCATGGAATTTTCCAGGCAAGAGTGCTGGAATGGGTTGTCATTTCCTTCTTCAGGGGATCTTCTCAACCCAGGGATCGAACCCAGGTCTTCAGCATCTCCTGCACTGCCTGGCCAATTCTTTACCACTGAGCCACCTGGAAAGCCTGCATAGTTATATAAAAAGAGAAAAAAAAATTCACAATTTTTGGTCAACGAACATAGCACAATATCATTTTATATATAAAATGATATTATGTTGTATTCTGGATATGGCCCATAGGGCATAGTTTGGCAATCCCTCCCTACTTAGAGCTTAGGCAAACAAAAAATTGGGAGTAATGAATACTTTAATCATTGACATTATTTAGAATGGCAGGACAATGTAGTGTTTAAAAATAAAGAGTCAGTTTCATCATTTTTTTTAATTTATCTATAGAAAATGCTTCCCAGGTGGTACTAGTGGTAAAGAACTTACTTGCCAATGCAGGAGATAAAAGAGACGCAAGTTCAATCCCTGGGTCGGGAAGATTCCATGGAGAAGTCCGTGGCAAGCACTCCAGTATTCTTGCCTGGAGAGTCCCACAGACAGAGGAGACTGGTGAGTTACAGTTCATAGTTTTGCAAAAAGCTGGACATGACTGAAGCTACTTAGCACACACAGAAAATGCAGTCCCTGTATTGTGTGCAGTTAAATCACTCCTATTGGGCTACCACTGGATATCAGTAAGAGGACAATGAAAATTGACTCTTTTTAAAGCATTTAAGCCATAGAGTATGATTTCTTTTCTCTCTTTCTTTTTGTCCCTTGGTAGGTCCTTGTTTTGTTTTAATTAACAGAGTATACAGTAAACTACTAACAAAAGATGCAAAGCACACTGAAAAAGTCAGAAAAACCACAGCTTAACACATGATGAGTTTCATGGACTTTTCTGCCTCTTATTAATATTCACTGAAGAAAAATCCTTATGCTGTGCTTAAATTCAATAAACTCAGAATGTGGGTGCATGTCACTCTGAATATTCCATATCACTATTCAAAAAGTATGGAAGTAGAATATTCAGTAGTTATAGAGAGCCTACTTTTAGAAGTAATCTCTTTAAATTGTTTTAATATAGGACTTATTATGTGCTAAATTTGTTAGGCAAGTAACAGTTCTCTGCCGATTATTTGCTGGCAATAATATGAGTGTAAAATGCCCATGAGTCTCCAATAGAAAAAAAAAAAATGTTTAAAACTATGTATAGGGGACTACCCTAGCAGTCCAGGGGCCAAGACTCTGCCTTCCAATGCAGGGGGTGCAGGTTTCGTCCCTGGTCAGAGAGCTAAGATCCCATTGGCCAGAAAAAAAAAAAAAGAAGCAATATTGTAATTGATTCAATAAAAGACTTTAAAAAAAGATCCACATCAAAAAACCTTTTTAAAAAATTTATGGATGATATTTACAACCTGCAGTGAATGATGAGAGAAAACACATGTCATTTTTTTTTATTTTATTTTTAAACTTTACAAAATTGTATTAGTTTTGCCAAATATCAAAATGAATCTGCCACAGGTATACATGTGTTCCCCATCCTGAACCCTCCACCCTCCTCCCTCCCCATATCATCCCTCTGGGTCGTCCCAGTGCACTAGCCCCAAGCATCCTGTATCCTGCATCAAACCTGGACTGGCAACTCGTTTCATACATGATATTATACATGTTTAAATGCCATTCTCCCAAATCTTCCCACCCTCTCCCTCTCCCACAGAGTCCATAAGACTGTTTTATACATCAGTGTCTCTTTTGTTGTCTCGTATACAGGGTTATTGTTACCATCTTTCTAAATTCCATATATATGTGTTAGTATACTGTATTGGTGTTTTTCTTTCTGGCTTACTTCACTCTGTATAATAGGCTCCAGTTTCATCCACCTCATTAGAACTGATTCAAATGTATTCTTTTTAATGGCTGAGTAATACTCCATTGTGTATATGTACCACTGCTTTCTTATCCATTCATCTGCTGATGGGCATCTAGGTTGCTTCCATGTCCTGGCTATTATAAACAGTGCTGCGATGAACATTGGGGTACACGTGTCTCTTTCCCTTCTGGTTTCCTCAGTGTGTATGCCCAGCAGTGGGATTGCTGGATCATAAGGCAGTTCTATTTCCAGTTTTTTAAGGAATCTCCACACTGTTCTCCATAGTGGCTGTACTAGTTTGCATTCCCACCAACAGTATAAGAGGGTTCCCTTTTCTCCACACCCCCTCCCGCATTTATTATTTGTAGACTTTTGGATCGCAGCCATTCTGACTGGTGTGAAATGGTACCTCATAGTGGTTTTGATTTGCATTTCTCTGATAATGAGTGATGTTGAGCATCTTTTCATGAGAAAACACGTGTCTTTTAAGTCTTTTTTCCTCTGACACTCTAGGATATTGTCAAATAATGTCAATTAGCAAATTTTAAAAAAGTATTTGATTATGAGCCATTTATACTGTAACAAAGAGACAATGAGAGGAAATTAAAAGTAAAGTAAATAACAGAAGTCTGACAGACGAAACCAAGGAAACTTATTGGTCTACTTGCCTTTTTGAATATATAAAAAAGCAAAGATGGCAAATATGCACTTTAGGGCAAAGTACATGAATTGGTTTATTTTGTATAATAACATCTAATACTGAAAGGTCTATGAATGGCCCAGGCAACCACCTTTGCCAAGTTTCTCCTCCAAGTTAGCCTATGAAAATTCCTAATTATCTATTGTTAAGGAAGTTTCCTCACTGTGATTCAGGAATAATTCAGACATTGTATGAATATGTTCAGCAGAGACCTTAACGAACAACTTCCTATATGAAGCTCAGGTTTGATGTAGTAACAGAGAAAATGTGATGGTGTTTAGATACCTCACAGGAGAGTATTTGCAGGATATAGAATATATTAAAATTATATAAAATTGTAAAAATAATATTACAAAAATTTATATTAATAAATGAACTGTCAAATTAGTTATATGTTAACAAAAACAAGAGTTGAGAGTTAAGACACCTCAAAATGTTTCACATTAGACAATCTTTATCATTAATCTGCTGCAAGTTTTACACAGGTGAGTCAAGTCATACAAAAATATAATTCTATATGATTCTAAGGCTCTAGTATATTTTAAAAAATATAACGAAGATTAAGAACCTTAGAGAGTTCATCTCTGGCCTTTTGTCAAAATTGGGAATAACCTTAAACCAGGGGTGTAAAGCAGGCCACCTTCATTCACTTCCTCGTCTGGGACACAAAAAATAGGGAAACACAGCATACACATCCATATACACAATGTCTCTGGCTGCTTTTAAGCTACCACAGCAAATTCTGAGTTTTTGTAACAGAGATTGTACAGCCAAAAAATCTAAAAAATTTACTTACCTGGCACTCTATGGGAAAAGTTTGTTAACCTCTGACCTATACTAATAAATTCAACTTTTGAAAAAAGGAATAAATACTACAAGGACATAAAAAATGAAGTGGAATATGTTACTTTACAATTAGTCATCATTGTACTATAAGTATAAGACATTCGTGACACATGTGTTAACTACCAACATGATATTTGCATCCCAATGGGAAAAGGAAACTGGAGTCTGAATCCATGTGCAGGTTGGGTTCCCCCTTTTTATATTCTTGGATTCAGACTATTCTGTTCTATTCTAAGAATCAACTTTCCCGATCAAAAAAAATAATAATTTGTATCTCAAATCCAAGTCTCCATTCAATATAGTCCCTTTCTGGTAAAAGCAGAGATGGTTACACCACTGTTTTATGGTTTTCCATTTTGTAAGATGTTGGAAATTTCTTAAATCTGAAGTTCCCTCTGTGTGGTGAATCATAATAATAATATGCTCTGAATAATCTGTTTGCTGCAATATAGCAGTGTGGTAGCCAGGGTCTAAACTGTTCCAAAGAGTTGAGAAAATATAACTCAAGTCTCAGAGTACCCAGAGGGACAGACATGTTAGTTGCAGCTGTCTTCAAAACAATTGAGAGATAATAATTTTGGTTTTATAAGGTAAGTAAATATGACTAATAAACTTTAGTCTCTTGCAAAAGATCCTACTTTACACTCACAAGCCCCCTCATGGGGTACTAAGAAGTGACACCCTGCCAAACTCATTGGATATTAACAAACCTTACTCATAACACAATTTTGCTATTCAGAACTCTTCTGGATCACACCAGAAAGACATTTCCCTTGGTTGAGAATTCAAATGTGATTTGTTTTCATCCATGTGTGGGACTGGATTCAGCCCAGGAACTAAAGTGACTGGGTTAAGAGGCAGATTACTTGGCTAGCTTTACATTTCATAGCTAGAAAATGATAGCAAATAACTGGAAAGCAAGGAGCGACTAAAGTAATGCCAGATCGATCAATTCTTTAGTTGGTGCCAAAGTTCATTGGATCTAATAAATCAAAAACAACAACAAGTAGACCCCAAGGGAGAATATGACCCACTTTATTGGGTGGGGGTGGAAGTCATATTAATTTTTACCTGGCACCGGAAAATAACATAAACTAATATTATCTTTAAAGAAGAACTGCTGCTGCTAAGTCACTTCAGTCGTGTCCGACTCTGTGCTACCCCATAGACAGCAGCCCACCAGGCTCCCCCATCCCTGGGATTCTCCAGGCAAGAACACTGGAGTGGGTTGCCATTTCCTTCTCCAACGCATGAAAGTGAAAAGTCAAAGTGAAGTCGCTCAGTCGTGTCTGACTCTTAGCGACCCCATGGACTGCAGCCTACCAGGCTCCTCCATCCATGGGATTTTCCAGGCAAGAGTAGTGGAGTGGGGTGACATAACTGAATTTTCTTTATTTACCTGTGTTTACCCATTGCCCATCAATTTAAAGCAGTGAACGTACTGGGCTTCAGTAACTATATGCTCCTCTAAGCTTAAATTTAGACTATGTTATCTTTTACTTCAACTTCTTTTTCCTTCCTGTTATTTAGTTTCAAGAGAAGCTTCATGAAAGACAAGCTGTGAAGGTTGACAGAGCTATTACAATATAATGTATTATATTATAATATATATATAATGTAATATAATATATAATATAATGTCCAACTCTTTGTGACCCGATGGACTGTAGCCTGCCAGGCTCCCCAGTTCATGGGATTCTCCAAGCAAGAATATTGGAGTGGGTTGCTATTTCCTTCTCCAGGGGGTCTTCCCAACCCAAAGATCAAACCTAGGTCTCCCGCATTGCAGGCAGACTCTTTACTGAGCCATCTGTGTGAGCCATCAGGGAAGCCCAATATAATGTATACTTATATTAAAATTATCAATGACATAAATTTTTATATAAATTTAATATATAAATTTTATATGTATATTGTATCTCATGAATTTACACTAACTTATTGTAGTGTAGTCATCCTTCAGTGGGAGCTGTGTTTCAGAAACCAAAATCCATGTATGCTCAAGTCCCATAATCTGAATCTGCAAATTCTGCATCCACAGATTCAACCAAGCATAATAGTATATGATCTGAGGTTTGTTGAATCTGTAGTTGCAGAATTGCATATATGAGATAGATCTGGAAGATGAATAGGGTTTTGTATGTGAAGACACCCCATTATTATAATCAGATTGTATTAAAAGAGCAAAAATAAGCCACTATTTTTTTCTTTTTTAATTGAAGAATAGTTGGTTTACCATGTTGTGTTCATTTTAGGTGTATAACTCAGTGATTTGTTTATACATGCATGCTCAGTTGCTCAGTCACTCAGTCATGTCTGACTCTTTGCAACTCCATGGACTATAGCCCACTAGGCTCCTCTGTCTATGGGATTTTTCCAGGCAAGAATACTGGAGTGGGTTGTTATTTTCTACTCCAGGGGATATTCCTGACCCAGGGATCAAATCCAAGTCTCTTGATTCTCCTACATTATGGATTCTTTACCACTGTGCCTCTTATAGGTTATTAAAAGTATTGAGTAGAGTTCTCTCAATTAAGGATTAAGTCCTTCTTGTCACTAATGTGTCTTCTGGGCTAAAGTAGTAAGGTAGACATTCATCCACAACAGCAGAAAAGATGGACAAAAGTTAAGGTAGCCATCATCTATCTGATGGAAGTGAAAGGGCAGAGTGACAGAGAATAAGCCAGCACAGTCTTTTACTTCCTTGCACTTGTATCTCTCTTTCATCTCGTTTTCTGATTAACTTTTCTTGCAGGAATATAGGCTGCTCAGCCTTTCAGTTGAGAAGATCATGGTATCTGGTCCCATCACTTCATGACAAATAGATGGGGAATAGATGGGGAAACAATGGAAACAGTGACAGACTTTATTTTCTTGGCCTCTAAAAACTGAGGATGGTAACTACAGCCATGAAATTAAAAGATGCTTGCTCCTTAGAAGAAAAGCTATAACAAACTTAGAGTATTAAAAAGCAGAGACATTATTTGCTAACAAATGTCTATATAGTCAAAGTGATGATTTTTCCAGTAGTCATGTATGGATGTGAGAGTTGGACCATGAAGAAGGCTGAGTGCCAAAGAACTGGTGCTTTTGAATTGTGGTATTGAGAAGACTCTTGAGACTCCCTTGGACTGCAAGAAGATCAAAATCCCAGTCAATCCTAAAGGAAATCAACCCTGAATATTCACTGCAAGGACTGATGCTGAAGCTGAAGCTCCAATACTTTGGCCACCTGATGCAGAGAGCTGACTCTTTGGAAAAAACCCTAATGCTGGGAAAGAGAAGGCAGGAGACGGGGATGACAGAGGATAAAATGGTTGGATGGCATCACTGACTCGGTGGACATGAGTTTGAGCCAGCTCCAGGAGATGGTGAAGGACCAGGAAGCCTGGCGTGCTGCAGTCCATGGAGTTGCAAACAGTCAGACATGACCGAGAGGCTGAACAACAACAACCTCCCAGGACTTCTAGATGTTGACTGTGGCCTGAACCAGAAGTAGTAATTGATCTTTCTTCAACCAGCTTATGGTGTTTCAGTCTTAACTGGCATTTGAATAGAACTGAAGAAACCTAACTCATTTTCTTAGCTCCACTAAGCAATTAATCTTTGTTTCTTTTTAGATAAAGGATGGGAGGAGGGGGTTATAACTGCCCTCTCAGTTTCCTTCCAGTTCTAACTTTCTGTGACTGTCTGTTTCGGAAAAGGGATGGGGAAAAAAACACATAACACTGTTATCATTCTGCAGATTAGCTGAATTTTCTCTCACCCTATTTTAGTTTCTAATAAAAATGGAAATTATTGACTCTAGCATGCCATTTAGGAAAAGTTACATAAAGTTGAAGCTCAGATTTCCACCAATGCACAGGAAAATAAAGGAACTGAATTAAAATTATCCAGCCTCTATTTTTAAATATAATGTTCTTTATTTTCTTAATCCCTGCATATTATTTTTTCCAACTTCAAAAAAAGAATAGGCAACATGTTAATTCTGCAAAATATACCCTCTGAATCAGATGTGAATTCCCAGAGTAAAGTCTCGTAATAACTGAAAACTTAATGAACTCTCCATAAGGCATATATATATTGATATATTGATATGATATATCAATGATATATATGATATATTGATAAAAAGAATAATCATTAAAAATTATGAAACTATCTGAACCGTTGCTGTTATAATAACATATATTTTACCTGGCCATCATACAGTCTACAGATGTTTATTGATTTATTTCCTTCCATTAAAATATATGGCGCTAGTGGTAAGCAACCCATCTGTCAATGCAGGTTAGATGTAAGAAACGTGGGTTCGATCTCTGGGTTGGGAAGATCCCCTGGAGGAGAGCATGGCAATTATTCTTGCCTGGAGAATCTCATGGACAGAGGATCCTGGCAGGCTATACAGTACATAGAGTCACCCAGAGTCAGATATGACTGAAGCAACTTAGCACTCGCATTAAAATATAAAAGTTACTAACTCAGTATTTTATTTTTATATACAAATATAAGAAAAGTTTTTCTAGAAATATATTTAAATTATTTTTATTGATTTACAAACTGTTATCCACCATGCAGTTTAACACCGTGCGTTTTAACCCAAGGACAGATTTTCCTTATTTCTCACCAAGTACAGCTGCTTCTTTCTTTAAAATAGTCAACATAGGAGAGATGTCATTTTCAGTGTTAGTCCTTTCTAGTCAAAGATGAAGTAGCAACTATCCATAGATAAGACGCCAGAGTGAAAATCCCAGCACTTGAAGGTAATGCTAAAGCACATTTCTGGATATCAGGGACCAAGAAGGACCCCATGGGAAGAGTAACAGAAGTGGCTACACTTTGATGCTGTCACCCCTTCTTCAAAATGGCACAGCTGCTGCACCAAGAGGGCTTCCCCAGGCCTAGAGTTTCTCCAGTATATATATGGAAAAACAAAACAAAACAAAACACACACACACACACACACACAAGGTGGACATCTAGCTTCCTCAGCATAGTGAGAGGTTTTGTGGGAGTCCTACTCTGGATCTCATCACTGGGAGAATCTTCAGAACTCAGCTTATGGGAATCAGATACAGAGAAGGGAGTTGGGGTACAGATGGAGGCACTTTTTGATTAGAAAAAGAACAAAAGAGGTGAGGTTAGCTGAAGGAACTAAACATGAACAGGTATAAACAGAGATTAGAAAAATAATGGAACATATTAATAAAGCCAAGAGTTGGTTCTTTGAAAAGATAAAAAAAAAAAAAAGATGAAACTTTACCTAGAAGAATCAAGAAAAAGAGTGAAAAGACTCAATAATATTACAAATTGAAAAAGTAGAAATTAAAAATAATATCACACAGTACAAAGAATCATGTGAATACTATGAACATTTATACACCAACAAATTGGACATCTAGAAGAAATAAATATATTCCTAGAAATATACATCCTACCAGACTAAATCATGAAAGGTAGAAGAGATGTCAACCAGAAACAGTCTTTTCATAATCATGATACAAAGCTGTATAATAGAAAGAGCACTGAATCTGGAGTTAGTTTTATTGGGAGGGAGGGGTAATTTTAGTTTAAAATTACCTCGAAGAATTAGAAAAGTCAATTATATTGTTTGAATTTTAGTCTTTTAAAAGACAGAGATAATATTTCTTTTATGGGCTTGCTGTGAGCATTAAATGAAATTAAACCAGTTTGAGAACAAACACCATAAAACAACATAATTTGAGTCTTATATTCCATTAATTACTTAGAAGTAGTTACCTATTTCCAAGAATATAAGCAAAAGGGCAATTCATCTAAACAAAGAAAATAATAATAATCAGGCTAACCCAGATTTCTTCATAGCAACATGCAATGCCCAAAGACAAGTAGGAATTTTTATGCTATGAGTGAAAATATTACAAGTAGCCACTCTGGCTGTTAGTCATAAAAGCAATGAATAGATATAGGCATACATACCTTGAAGATATTGTGCATTTGATCCCAGACCACCAAAAATGATGAATACTTCAGTAAAATGAGTCAGGCGAAAAATCTGGTTCCCTAAGGCATATAAAAGTTATGTGTACACTGTACTGAAGTCCATCATGTGTGCAATAGAATTATGTCTAAAGAAATATACGGTGTTCTAGTGTGTTAGTTGTGTCTGACTGTATGCGACCCCATGGACGGTAGCCCACCAGGCTCCTCTGTCCATGTGATTTCCCAGGCAAGAATACTGGAGTGGGTTGCCATGCCCTTCTCCAGGGGATCTTCCTGACCCAAGTATCAATCCCAGGTCTCCTACATTGCAAGTGGATTCTTTACCATCTAATTTATTGATGTAAAATGCTAACTATCCTCTGAGCCTTTAGGAAGTCATAATGTTTTTGCCAGTGGAGGGTCTTGCCTCAGTTTTGATGGCTGCTGACTGATCAGGGTGACTGCGGCAATTTCTTAAAATATCAAAGGCTATTTTTCTGGAGTTGAGCTGTAGGAGTTGCTTGTATATTTTTGAGATTAGTTGTTTGTCGGTTGCTTCATTTGCTATTATTTTCTCCCATTCTGAAGGCTGTCTTTTCACCTTGCTAATAGTTTCCTTTGATGTGCAGAAGCTTTTAAGGTTAATTAGGTCCCATTTGTTTATTTTTCCTTTTATTTCCAATATTCTGGGAGGTGGGTCATAGAGGATCCTGCTGTGATGTATGTCGGAGAGTGTTTTGCCTATGTTCTCCTCTAGGAGTTTTATAGTTTCTGGTCTTACGTTTAGATCTTTAATCCATTTTGAGTTTATTTTTGTGTATGGTGTTAGAAAGTGGTCCAGTTTCATTCTTTTACAAGTGGTTGACCAGATTTCCCAGCACCACTTGTTAAAGAGATTGTCTTTAATCCATTGTATATTCTTGCCTCCTTTGTCAAAGATAAGGTGTCCATATGTGCGTGGATTTATCTCTGGGCTTTCTATTTTATTCCATTGATCAATATTTCTGTCTTTGTGCCAGTACCATACTGTCTTGATAACTGTGGCTTTGTAGTAGAGCCTGAAGTCAGGTAGGTTGATTCCTCCAGTTCCATTCTTCTTTCTCAAGATCGCTTTGGCTATTCGAGGTTTTTTGTATTTCCATATAAATTGTGAAATTATTTGTTCTAGCTCTGTGAAGAATACTGTTGGTAGCTTGATTGGGATTGCGTTGAATCTATAAATTGCTTAGAAAAATAAACGACCCAATCAAAAAATGGGCCAAAGAACTAAATAGACATTTCTCCAAAGAAGACATACAGATGGCTAACAAACACATGAAAAGATGCTCAACATCACTCATTATCAGAGAAATGCAAATCAAAACCACTATGAGGTACCATTTCACACCAGTCAGAATGGCTGCGATCCAAAAGTCTACAAATAATAAATGCTGGAGAGGGTGTGGAGAAAAGGGAACCCTCTTACACTGTTGGTGGGAGTGCAAACTAGTACAGCCACTATGGAGAACAGTGTGGAGATTCCTTAAAAAACTGGAAATAGAACTGCCTTATGATCCAGCAACCCCACTGCTGGGCATACACACTGAGGAAACCAGAAGGGAAAGAGACACATGTACCCCAATGTTCATCGCAGCACTGTTTATAATAGCCAAGACATGGAAGCAACCTAGATGCCCATCAGCAGATGAATGGATAAGAAAGCAGTGGTACATATACATAATGGAGTATTACTCAGCCATTAAAAAGAATACATTTGAATCAGTTCTAATGAGGTGGATGAAACTGGAGCCTATTATACAGAGTGAAGTAAGCCAGAAGGAAAAACATAAATACAGTATACTAACGCATATATATGGAATTTAGAAAGATGGTAACAATAACCCGGTGTACGAGACAGCAAAAGAGACACTGATGTATAGAACAGTCTTATGGACTCTGTGGGAGAGGGAGAGGGTGGGAAGATTTGGGAGAATGGCAATGAAACATGTAAAATATCATGTAGGAAACGAGTTGCCAGTCCAGGTTCGATGCACGATGCTGGATGATTGGGGCTGGTGCACTGGGACGGCCCAGAGGGATGGTATGGGGAGGGAGGAGGGAGGAGGGTTCGGGATGGGGAACACATGTATACCTGTGGCGGATTCATTTTGATATTTGGCAAAACTAATACAATTATGTAAAGTTTAAAAATAAAATAAAATTAGAAAAAAAAATATCAAAGGCTAAGTAATGGAGAATTCAACACCTAAGAATGTGTAAAAAAATTTTTTTAAAGTTCCATCAAGTAATCAAGGTAATTAAGAGTCAAAGGTAAATAAATGTGAGGGAAAAGTCATCATACAATGTCTGGATAAACCATTGATCAATTTGAACATGTAACTGTGGGAGTTATATAAAAAGAATGTAAATTTTTAATATCTTAACAATGTAAAGCTGCCAATTAATATAAATTTACAAATCAAGCTATGAGTGACATAAACATGATAATTTATTTTATATCATAAGTTAATCAGTTCAGTAAAAAATTAAATATGGTGTTTAAAAAACATAATGATATAAACCTGTTAATAGCTTTCATTGACTTTTTCTAACACTACAAGTACATTTTAAAAAATAATAAGAATTTTAGTGAAAATATATTTATGAAAAAGTTCAATATTTCCTTGACTTCTACTCTCTGGGTTTTTCCTTCTGTAAAACCAAATTTAAAATATTTTACTTTAAAATAGCAAGATTAAATATGATTTCATTTTTATGGATTTTCTATTAAAAATATTTCTACCTTAAAATCTTTTCTTATATAGGCTACAAGCTAATTCCTCACTTTTTCAGCTTCATTTCCGTTTATAAATGGAATTGTTGCATAGTTCTGGTTCATGGGTCACAAATAGAAATCTGCTGGAGATGAGATTTGCCTGGAAAAGTGTTTGCTTCTTTGATACTAAAGGAAATGCACATCTCTGGCCAGCATTCCCTTTTGTTCATGCCTTGAATAGATGCCAGGATGTAAAGTAGCCATTTTACCACCACAAGGCAAAAAAGGACATACTAATAATAACACAGCAAAAAGATACAGTTTTTATTTCATCACTGAAGCACTGTACCATCTCTAAGTTGTTATGTGGGGTGTATTTACTTAAACCACTATTGATTTAGCTTTCAGTAACTTGCAGTTGAAAACAATGTTAATCAAAACCCTATCCATCTATACAAAAAATACGCATGCACACATAGGGCAAAATGTAGTATGATGCACTATTAATTATATATTGTATCTGGGTAATGAAATTCTGAATGTATTATTCTTTTGTACTTTGATGAATTGCTTGGCTTTTTTTCAAAATGAGACTATATCAATTTTTTTTCTTTTTTTTTTTAATTTTATTTTATTTTTAAACTTTACAAAATTGTATTAGTTTTGCCAAATATCAAAATTGACTATATCAATTTTTAAAAATAATTATTCTTCTAGTGTTTGAATGCTTTTGAGATTTGACAAGGTTATTAATGCAGAACATATACAATATTGTATATATTTCTTAATATTTTATGAAAAATGATTTAGGATACAATATTTTAAAACAGCTATTTTATAGTAGGGAAAACCATTGGATAAGTTCAGATTGACAAAAAAAATATTCCTCATGATTAATTTAATTAAGTGAGCAAAACCAAGATTGCGTTAGTTTTAAATTTGACATGCACAATGCTAACTTTCTTTTATATAATCACTGTTGCTCAGTAGCAATGATCATTTTAAGCAATAACCTTAAACTGGCAACACAGAAATGTGTTTCATTGACTTTATAACTTTTAAAATTAAAATTATTAGTATCGTTGCACTGAAATATTGTTAGCTTCAGGTGTAAAATATACTGACTCAAATGTTTATAGATTATACTCCATTTATTATAAAATATTAGCAACACTCCTTATACTGTACAATATATCTTTGTATTATGTATTTATACATAACAGTTTGTACTCCTGTATTCCCTACCCTTTTCTTGCCCCTCCCCTATACCCTCTCCTCACTGGTAACCACTAATTTGTTCTCTGTATCTGTGAATCTATTATATTTTTGTGATATTCACTAATTTGATTTTTTAGATCCTGCATATAAGTGACAACATACAGCATTCGGCTTTCTCTGACTTTAAACATATATATATATACATAATATAACATGCAAGTATATATAAACTTTCTATGATATACACATAATATCTTCCAGGTCCATCCATGTTGTCGCAAATGGCAAAATTTCATTCTTTCTTAAGGCTGAATAGTATTTCATTGTGTGTGTATTTATTACATCTTATGTGTCCTTTTATCTATTGATAGACACTTAGATTGCTTCCATGCTGCTGCTACTGCTAAGTCACTTCAGTCGTGTCCGACTCTGTGTGACCCCATAGACGGCAGCCCACCAGGCTCCCCTGCCCCTGGGATTCTCCAGGCAAGGACACTGGAGTGGGTTGCCATTTCCTTCTCCAATGCATGAAAGTGAAAAGTGAAAGGGAAGTCGCTCAGTCATGTCCGACTCATCACGACCCCATGGACTGCAGCCCACCAGGCTCCTCCATCCATGGGATTTTCCAGGCAAGAGTACTGGAGTGGGGTGCCATAGCCTTCTCCATTCATCTATTGATAGATTGCTTCCATGCACTGGCTATTGTAAATAATGCTGCTATGACATTGGTGTGCATGTATTTTTTCATCACTGTTTTCTTCCCATATATGCCCAGCCATGGAATTGCTGGTTCATATGATTGTGCTATTTTTAGTTTTTTGAGAAATCTCTATATGGTTTTCCACAGAGGCTGCACCAATTTACATTCTCACCACTGGTGTACAAAGTTCTCTTTTCTCCACATTATCACCAACATTTATTATTGTGGTCATTTTGGTGATAGCCATTCTGACAGGTGTTAGGTGATATTTTATTGTTCTTTTGATTTGCATTTCTCTAATAATTAGTGATATTGAGCATCTTTTCAGGTTTGTGTTTGCTATCTTTGCAAAACTGTCTACTCAGGTCTTCTGTGCATTTGTCCATTTTTAATTGGACTTTTTACATTGAGTTATATGAGTTTTTCATATATTTTGAAAATCCCTTACACATCATGAAATTTACAAGTATTTTTTTCCCATTCATTAAACATTCTTTTCATTTTGTCGATCGTTTCCTTGGCTATGCAAAACCTTTTAAATTTAATCAAGTCATATAAATATATGATTATTATTATTTTAAGTTGCTGATCTGTTTTTCCTTTCTTTTTCTCTGTGCATGTATCACACAGCATGCAAGATCTTAGCTCCAACAAAGGATCAAACCTATGTTTCCTGAAGTGGAAGCACAGTGTCCTAACCACGGACTGCCAAGGAAGTCCCAGTTGCTGAGCTGTCAATTTCAAACAATTTAACCACTCCGCATTTTTAATTTCCTCCCCTCACGATGGGGCTTCCCTGGTAGCTCAGCTGGTAATGAATCTACCTGCAACACAGAAGACTCCAGTTCGATTCCTGTATAAGGAAGATCCCCTGGAGAAGGGATAGGCTACCCCTCCAGTATTCTTGGGCTTCCCTTATGGCTCAGCTGGTAAAGAATCCACCTGCAATGCGGAAGATCTGGGTTTGATTCCTGGGTTGGGAAGATCCCCTGGAGAAGGGAAAGTCTACCCACTCCAGTATTCTGGCCTGGAGAATTCCATGGACTGTAGTCCATGGAGTCACAAACAGACAAGACTGAATGACTTTCACTTTCATTTTCCTCACAGTTACTATATTTGACATCATGATTTATTAATATCTATTTTTTGTGTGTATCCCTCAACTGCTTAACAGATGATTTCTCTACTTTTGTCTTTTAACCTTTCTACTAGCTTTTTACGTGATTAATTTCTTACCTTTACTATATGTTTGCCTTTACCAATGAGCTTTTTTCTTTCATAATTTACATCTTTCTAACTGTGGCCTTTTCTTTTTCTCTTAAAGTCCCTTTAACATTTCTTATAAAGCTGTTTTGGTGGTACTTACCTCTTTTAGCTTTTTGCTCATCTGAAAAATGTTTGGTCTCCCCATCACAGTTGAATGAGAACCTTGCCAAATATTTTTGGTTTCAGGTTTTTCCTTTTCATCAGTCTGAATATATCATGCCTTTTTGGCCAGCAGAGTTTCTGCTGAAAAGTCAGCTGATAGGCTTTGGGGAGTTCCCTTATATGTAACTTGTTGCTGTTTTTAATATTCTCTTTAATACTTGGCATTTTAACTACAATTTGTCTTGGTGTGGTCCTCCATGGGTTGACCTTGTTTGAGACCCTGTGCTTCCTACGCTTGGATGTGTGTTTCCTTTCCCAGCTTAGGAAAGTTTTCAGCTATGAGTCTTCAAATATGTTCTCTGTCTCTTTTGCTCTTTCATCTCCATTTGGTACCCCTGTAACAAAAATGTTAGTTTGCTCGGTGTCGTCTCAGAGGTCTGTCAAACTGCCCTTTCTTTTTATTCTTTTTTTCTGCTCAGTTCTCATGATTTTCATTACTCTGTCTTTCAGCTCAGTGATCCATTTGTGTCAATGAATCTACTCTTAATTCAATCTAGTATATTTCATTTCAGTTGCTGCTTTCTTTATCTCTATTTGGTTAATGTTTTCTTTTTGTTAAAAACTTTTAACTTCTGGGGTAGGCTGGAGACACCAGTGCCGGATACAAAGAAAGGAGCTGTGACCAGCCTTTGAGAAGTTGCAGAGCCAGCAACTCTGGCTGGTGACCATGACCAATCCAGCCAAGCTGCCAGGGTGGAGTGGGAAGGATAATCTTGACTTCTCATTCTGTTTATCCATCCTTTCTCTGAGTCTAATGATCACTTTTATCATGATTGCCTTGAACTCCTTCTCAGGTAGATTGCATATTTCCACTTCACTAATTTTTCTGGGGTTTTATCTTGTCCCTTCATTATGAACATGTTCCTCTGTCCCTTCATTTTTTCTATCAAGCTCTTTTTATTTCTATGTATCTAGCAAGTTGCTTTTGTTTCCTGACCTTGGAGAAATGGCTTTTTTTGTAGGATTCCTCTTATGCATCACAGTGGCACAATCCTCTCTGGTCACCAGAGCTATATGCTCTAGGGGTGCCTCCTTTTTGGACTGAATGGATTTTTCTACTGTGGCAGGTTGACTATTGCGGGCAGTGTGGTAGGCATGGCCGGCTCTTGCTCTGTTTGGTTGCCAGGCCCTGCCTTGTACAGAAGCTGCCCATCACTGATTGGTGGGGTGGCTAATTTCAGGTCTTTGGGGAGCCCCAGGGCTTGCTGTCTCACTGATGGGTGGAATCGGAGCCCAGGAGATCTCAGGGCTAGTGTCTGCCCAGGAGTGGGTGAAGACAGGTCCTAGGGTTAATGGCTGGCCCACTGGTGGGCAGAGCTGTGTGCTGGGCTTCAAGTGTCCAAAGGTTGTGTTGGCCAACTGATGGGTTGGGGCCCTTCCAGTCCCAGAGCTGGTTCTGGCCTTCTGGTCAGTGGGCTGGATCCTGCCATAACAGGTTGTGGGTCTGTAGTTATCCTGGGGTTGGTACCTGCCCACTGGTGGGTAGACCCAGGTCCCTGAGTCTCTGGCTACAGGTCTCTGGGCTTCCCAGGTCTAGTCCCCACATAATAGCATGTGGTGTCAGTTCCTGAGCCCTCTGGTTGGTAAGGCCATGTCCAGGGCCAACTGTGGGCTCAGTGGTTTTAATGCAGCCTGTCTGCTGGTGGGGAAAACTGTGTCCATGCAATTATTTCCTTGGCCTGAGGAAGTGGTGTCTAACAGCTAGTGGCTGGGGGCAGGGCTGGGTCCCAAGGTTAATAAGCTAGAGGTAGGTCTCCAAAGAAGCTCTTGCTAGTACCAGTGTCCTCATGGTAGATCAAGCCCCCTGAAGTAGCTTCTGCCAGTGCCTATGTCCCTAGCATGAGCTCCAGTTGCCTCTTGCCTCTCTAGGAGACCCTCCAAGATCAGGAAGTATGGCTGACCCCAGATTCCTTCAAATTATGGCTTTTGCCCTAGGTCTGGAATCTTGTAGGATTTTATGTGAGCTCTTCAAGAGGAGTCTCTGCTAGACACAGGCCTCTGGCTCCCCTAAAAGTAAACTGTACTGGCTTTCAAAGCCAGATGTTCTGGGGGGCTCATCTTAGCAGTGCAGGACTCCCAGACTGGGGAGCCCAATGTCAGCTCAAACCCTTTGCATCTTAGGAGAAACTGCTGCTGCTGCTGCTGCTAAGTCGCTTCAGTCGTGTCTGACTCTGTGCGACCCCATAGACGGCAGCCCACCAGGCTCCCCCAACCCTGGGATTCTCCAGGCAAGAACACTGGAGTGGGTTGCCATTTCCTCCTTCAATGCATGAAAGTGAAAAGTGAAAGTGAAGTCGCTCAGTCGTGTCCGACTCTTAGCGACCCCATGGACTGCAGCCTACCAGGCTCCTCTGTCCATGGGATTTTCCAGGCAAGAGTACTGGAGTGGGGTGCCATTGAAACTGTGCCTTTATAATTACTCTGCTATTTGGGAATTCTACCTAGAGCTACGGGTCTTGACTATACTGTGACTCCACCCATCCTACCTTTTGTTTCCTTCTTTATAGCTTTACTTGTGCATGCTAAGTCATTTCAGGCATGTTTGACTCTTTGTGACCCTATGGACTGTAGCCCACCAGGCTCCGCTGTCCATGGGATTCTGTAGGCATGAATCCTGGAGAGGGTTGCCACGCCCTCCTCCAGGGGATCTTCCCAACCCAGGGAATGAACCTGCATCTCTTATGTCTCCTGCATTGACAGGTGGGTTCTTTACCACTAGTGCCACCTGGAAAGCCCATCTTTACTTGCAAAACACCTGTTATGGTAGGTTCTGGTCTTTTTCTTTAGTAATTATTCTGTAAATAGTTGCAATTTTGGTGCGCCTATGACAGCAAGTGAACTCAAGGTCTTTCTATTCTGTGATCTTGGGAACTTCTTCGACTTTCATATCCTAAGTTGTGCTTTATAATCTGCTGCTGTTGCTAAGTCACTTCAGTCGTGTCCGACTCTGTGTGACCCCATAGACTGCAGCCCACCAGGCTCCCCGGTCCCTGGGATTCTCCAGGCAAGAACACTGGAGTGGGTTGCCATTTCCTTCTCCAATGCATGAAAGTGAAAAGTGAAAGTGAAGTCGCTCAGTCGTGTCCAACTCTTCGCAACCCCATGGACTGCAGCCAACCAGGCTCCTCCATCCATGGGATTTTCCAGGCAAGAGTACTGGAGTGGGGTGCCATCACCTTCTCCATTATAATCTGCTCACAGATACAAATACTTTTGCACTATTTATGTGAATAGATATACTAAAACAAATTAATGGTGTAAAACACTCTAAAGACTCGCTTTAACCTTTTTAAAAGAATGTTAGAAATTTCCATTTATTTAATAACAATTGACTATAAATTATCTGTATTTATGATGGAAATGCATCTTTTTATCAATAATATGTTTTTAATGTAGCTCATGTTAACATAAAGGTAACACGTTTTTCTGTAATTCAATAAAGAATTTCTCCACATTAGTCTACATTTAAAATTTTAGTTTTATAATAAGTGGCACATTATATAAGGCTCTAAGCACTTTTAGGATCATATTTAATCAACTATAAACACTTGAGTATTTAATCCTGATTTGGGGTTGGCTATTGCTTTTGCCTCATAATTTAATTTATGATATTCTATTTCATGTTTAAAAAGATAATGTAGTTTTATTATAGATGAAACATATTAGTGAAGTAGAAATAGCTCAGAAAGGAAGTCAGAATACTTAACTTCACCTACTTTGAGTGAATTTATATTCTATAAGCATCAGTTAACATATCTATAAATTAGACCAAAAACTTCTTCTCTCTTGCAAGGATTAAATGAATTAAAGCAGATTGGTTTTATTAGTATGATTGCCCAATTGTAGTAAAGGTTCCAAACTAAAATCAAGATATTTTAGACTACTCAAAATATGTGGGATTTTAATTTTTCCTTAAAATGAGACTCTTGATCTGGTTTTGTTATTTTTTCCCACTGTTTCAAAGTTGCTTCACTGAATTCTTTCCTGAATGTGATAAGGAACAGATACAAGAGTTTGTTAATAGGATTATAGAACAGAATAAAAGATGGATAGCACACATCTGGTTTAGCAGTGACCTCAAAGAAGAGAGAGTTTGAAGTCCACACATTATTCTTAATTTGCTTTATTCTTTGGTAATCCTTTCTTGTTTGGGGGTTTGGAAAAAACACACATACAGAAACTTAATCAATTAAGGGGAAATTTTTGAGGCAAAACAGCTACTCTGTGCATATGAAAAGAAAAAGTGGCAGCATTTTTTCCCCAGAAAAATAGAAAAGATGAATCAGGCATTTTTCTCTCATTATTCCTACTCTCAGATGAAGCAACAAAATGACCTTTTTTTCTACAAAAGTAATCAGAAGGTCAGAATCAGCATTTATAAACAAAATATATATATATATATGGCTAGATTGCTCATTGTAGTTCTGTGAAGAAAAACAACCTGTATTTTAGAGCAAATGTATGACTGCATCATATCTTTGGCTGAACTAAGCAAAGCACAAAAGAAACCAATTATACCCCATGTTGTTAAATTACTTTAAATTTCTACTTTAATCCTTGTTGGTTAGACTCCCAATTAACTGTTCAAATTGTGTTACTATAACTCTGTCAGAGCTCCTGGGGTCATTAGATCTCTGTATAATACCTTACTAGCTAAAGACCTCTGTCTTTCTCTTCAAATGGATGATATGTATGTTGGGTCACAGAGGGGTACTGGAGAAAACTGAGGAGAAAGTATCCTCATCACAGGCATTATACTGGCATATTTGTCTCCATATATACCCCTTCTGTCCTTTCATTGTAGCATTTTCTGAAATAAATGTTGATGAGTGAATTACTAAGTGAAGTTGACTGAGCCTCTTTAATATCCAGAGATATTTAATATGGAAGGGTGAAAGGTAGAAGGCAAACTCGAGCAGGTAGTTGGAAAACTCTGAGAACAAAAGACCTAAGGAGGCCTTGAACTTCATCTGGGAACTGTACCCTGGGAGCTATCCAAGGTACTAACCAGCTATAGCTTAAGCGTTGTTCCAATTCTGATAGCTTTGTCCTTGGAAAGCAAGGTCGGGGAAAGGGAGGAGAGAGAAGGGAGTTCTTCTCCTTACTATAAACTTAAAGCCTGCTATTGTTCCAAGTCATGTGCACCTGGGAAAATTATTTAACTTCTTTTAAGTCTGAATTTCTGCACCTGGAAATGAGTATGATAACCACCTATCTCATAATACCATAAAATATTGTAAGGATTAAATTATATAACAAATGTAAAGTATTGAACACAGTATCTAGCACAGAATAGGCACTTTATAAATGCTATTATTCATCCAAAATGTAACAAGCGTTACGTTGAACCAACTCCTAGAAATACCAAATATTGCATTTTTTACATGATCCCCAGATTTAATGTCTATCTCTCTTACTAGAATTTTATACTCCATAGAGACAGAAAGCATGATTGTTTTTATCCATTTCTTGCCCAGTACATGTCCAAAATAGGCTCTCAGTACATATGTGCTGAAAATTAATAAATGAAGTGAGAAAATAATGCAGTAGCCATGAAGGAAAGAGAGCAGGCTGCATCACTAAAGCCATTTGAAAAAGGAGGATATGTATACCTGTGGCAGATTCATTTTGATGTTCGGCAAAACTAATACAATGTTGTAAAGTTTAAAAATAAAATAAAATTAAACTAAAAAAAATTTTTTTAATTAAAAAAAAAAAGGAGGATATGAACACAGTAGGCCAGCTTAGGGAAAAAAATTGAGCTTAGGACTTTACCCCCAAAATGGCCCTGCATTGGTTTCTACCTATTAGAAGCCCTTATTAGGCATCCTTGAAGTTTAAAGAAATATTATAAATAACTGAGCCAATTTTCACAGTAAAATGTTTTGGGAACTAAGGTATTTTTCGGCTTTGTCTTACAGCAATCTGACCCTACAATTTTCTCTAAGTTTATGGACGCATCCCAGCACCACAAAGGCAGCACAGTATAAAAACAAGCCACTTACACCCTCCTGATGTTTATAGTTTTCATCCTAACCTTCAACTGTAACCTATTTTAAATTTGGAATCCAAATCTCTTTCTGGATTTTCTTGTATTCAGACTGCAAAATCCATCTCCCAATAGATTGTGCTTCCTCATACTCATGACACATCCATCATGCTTCTCCAGCTCTAATATCTATTTTCCCTTTTTGAAATAATTTTGTTTATTTATTTTTGGCTGTGCTGGATTTTCATTGCTCCATGGGCTTTTCCGTAGTTGTGGCGAGCAGGGGCTACTCTCTAGATGTGGTGTGCGGACTTCTCACTGTGGTGGCTTCTCTTGTTGCAGAGCACGGGCTCTAGGGTGTGGGTTTCAGTCCCTCAGTAGTTGCAGCACAGGGGCTCAGTTGCTGCAGTTCTCCGGCTCTAGAACACAGGCTCAGCAGTTGTGGTGCACAGGGCTTTGCTGCTCTGCGGCACATGGGATCCTCCTGGATCAGGGATGGAACTCACATCTCCTGCATTGGCAGGCGGACTCTGTCACTGAGCCGGGGAAACTATCATTACCAGGGAAACCTCGCTATTTTCTTTTTAAGACTACAATTTTTATTTTTTGTCTCCTGGTATTCCCTGGAGATCCAATCTGGATAAACATAACAAATAGCCAGTCCTCCCTGGAAAAGACCTCAACTCTGGAGCCAAAAACAAGTTAACTCTCCAACTCTCATTCAAAATGAAATCAATAGAACTTTGAAAAATGAGTGCCTGAAAGAAGTTCAGTGTATAGATAATTTGACTTATGATCATTCCATCCTCATCAAACACCAAAACAACAAAGAAAGTTTGATGTGAACGGGATTCTTAAAACCTATTTTTCTGTATTTCCTAAAAGCTACTTGGATTTTGTATAATTATATCAACCTCACTGTATTCAAAATACCATACTTTAAGAACAATAAAATTCATATTGAAAATCTAGGTCTACTTTTTTCCTAATTAAAAAGATTCTTATTCTGTAGAATTAACCCCTAAGTGAATCAACAAAAGGATAATTACTGAACAATTAAACACATTGAATAAAGAATAATCCAATATATCTGAAATGATGGACAGGATGATCTGCTGGATTTGACTCTTTACAGGTTTTTTTATGATTATAAGAGATGTACAGGCTGCATAAATGTCTATTTTTTTCTCCTTAATTTTTATTTGTTCTTCTTTTAGGATGTCAGCCAAAAGAGGCAATAGTTCATTTATGATAATCAAAGGTGAAGGTTCTGCTTGAAAATAAATATATACACAGTCATAATTGGAGGCTGTTGACTCTGAAGTCCTTCAGAGACCATATGCTTCCTTAATAATGACTATAAAATCTACACAAGAGACTACAGAATTCTCTTCATACATGAAAGTATTGCATAAATATATTGATTTTCATTTTAGTAGCAGGGAAATTTCCACTGCTAGAGAAAGAATTTAAGTTTTTAACTTAAGCTTTTGAAAATTTATTGGATTGGTTGTAGGGGGTCAGTAAGAAGGGAAGTGTGGGCGCTGTAAAGTGCCATTGAAGCCATTAAGAATAATTTCCAAAGTCTTCATTCAAACTAGAATGAGTCATATTATAAAGATCACCATTATAAAAAATCATATTCATGTTCTGTGAGTTGCCTCTGCTTTTTAATGTCTTTTTAAAGAGAAATATAAATTAATGCTTTTTATTTGGAAAACTCTGTCCTGCTTATTGCCTTCATTGGACTTTTAGTAAAAGTACCTTCATGAGACTCCATGTAATTACAAATATACCACCCTTCTCAACAAAGATTTAATTGGCTTCCAGAGTATTGTGAATTTGAATATTGAATCAATGGTATGAACTAGGAGATAAGATATATCCAAAATCATCTTAAAGAGATAAAAGTGTTTTCAGGTATAAAGAAAGATCTTAAGATAATAGAACTAATGTGAGTAGGATATTTTTAAGAATGTATGCATCTCTCAAAATTTAAGGATCAGCATAGAACAGGAAAAAAAAATCTACAGTGAAACAAAATTTTTAGTGAGTCCTCATGCTATGTAGAGAAGTAGCAGCCAGTTAATTAAATTCAATATTTTGTACTGTAAGATGTCCATGCCTCTTATGGGAATGGATACTTTATTACAGTTTAATTTCATTAGCTATTTAAATCAGATGACTATCATTCCAATTTCATGGTGTCTGAAAAATACAACTTCCTGAATAGAGATTTCTGAACAGAGATGATAGGCAGAACCCTATGTGAGTATCTAAGTTCATACTGTGTTTTAAATCACTGTGAGTTAAAAAGTAGGCAACCTAAGATTGGTGCAAAAGTAATTGCAGCTTTGGACTGTGAATTTTAAATCATTATAAACTAGACTCAAGTACAGCTTTGTTAATCAAAATAGAAACCATTACAATCAACATATTTTTGCCAACAAGAAACGTTTGTTTATTTCTGTAGCTTAAAAATCCATGCTTCAGCATCCAACAAGCTCTTGGAAAGCATTTTCTGCCTCCTGCTGACTGTGGAAGCATTTTCCCTGCAAAAAGTTGTTGAGATGCTTGAAGAAGTGGTAGCCAGTTGATGTGAGGTCAGGTGAATATGGTGGATGAAGCAAAACTTCATAGCCCAATTTGTTCAACCTTTGAAGCATTGGTTGTGCGATATGAGGTCAGCACTCTCCTGGAGATTGGACTGTTCCTGCTAACCAATGCTAGCTGTAAGCACTGTAGTTTGTGGTGCATCTCATTGATTTGCTGTGCATAATTCTCAAATGTAATGGTTTTGTCAGGATTCAGAAAGCTGTAGTGGATCAGACCACCACCACCAAACAGTGACCATAACCTTTTTTTAGTACAAGTTTGGCTTTGGGAAGTGCCTTGGAGCTTCTTCTTGGTCCAACCACCAAACTGGTCATCACCAGTTGCATAAAATCCACTTTTTGTCAAAGTCACAATCCAACTGAGAAATTGTTCATTGTTGTTGCATCGAGTAAGAGAAGACGACACTACAAAATGACAAAAATTTGGATTTTTGGTCAGCTCCATGAAGCACCCACTTATCAAGTTTTTTCACCTTTCCGATGTGCTTCAAATGCCTAATGACTATAGAACAGTTAGAGTTGAGTTCTTTGGCAACTTCCCATGGAGTTATAAGAGGATCAGATTTGATGATCCTCTCAGTTGGTCACTGTCAACTTCCAATGGCTGCCCACTACACTTTTCATCTTCAAGGCTCTCATCTCCTTTACAAAACTTCTTGAACCACCACCGCACTGTACATTCATTAGCAGTTCCTGGGCCCAGTGTGCTGTTGCTGAGTTGTCTCCATTGCTTTATGACCCATTTTGAACTCAAATAAGAAAATCACTTGAATTTGCCTTTTGTTTAACATCATTTCCCTAGCCTAAAATAAATAGCAAGTAATAAGGTCATTAGCAAAAAACATGAATGTACATTAAAATTATGTATAACATAACCCCATTTATTTAAGAATGTATTTCAGTATCAAATGGCAAAGTTCAACAATGCAAAACCACAGTTACCTTTGCACCAACCTATATCAGTGTCTCTTGGTGCTTGTTGTTAAGAAGCCCTTAAAGGTAGATTTACTTTTAAGTTTTGGGTTCCCAAGTCATTGATAGTTGACACAAAAGCAAGGCATAACTTTTCAGTTACCCTCACCATGGCATAAAACAACTGAGCTTTTCTTAGATGACATCTAACCTCATAATTGCCACCTAAACTGGGCAACAAGTGACACAGAAGTGCCTTTTGAAGCAAATCATGGCCATTTTCCCAGATGTGACCTTAGGGAATAGAGATATGACCCTTGTTACAAATTTTACTGCTCTTAAATAAACCACTCTTCATGGCATAGAAACAATGGAAACAGTCAGGGACTTTATTTTCTTAGGCTCCAAAATCACTGCAGATGCTGACTGCAGACATGAAATTAAGAGATGCTCGCTCACTGGAAGAAAAGCTATGACAAACCTAGACAGCATATTAAAAAGCAGAGACATTACTTTCCCCACAAAGGTCCATCTAGTCAAAGATATGGTTTTCCCAGTAGTCATGTATGGATGTGAGAGTTGGACCATGAAGAAGACTGAGCACCAAAGGAATTATGCTTTTGAACTGTGGTGTTGGAGAAGACTCTTGAGAGTCCCTTGGGCTGCAAGGAGATCAAACCAGTCAATCCTAAAGGAAATAAATCCTGAATATCTGTTGGAAGGACTGATGCAGAAGCTGAAGCTCCAATACTTTGGACACCTGATGCGAAGAAGTGACTCATTAGAAAAGATCCTGATGCTGGGAAAGACTGAAGTCAGGAGAAAAGGGGACAACAGAGGACGAGATGTTTGGATGGCATCACTCCATGGACATGAGTCTGAGCAAGCTCCAGGAGATGGTGAAGGACAGGGAGGCCTGGCGTGCTGCAGTCCATGGGGTCACAAAGAGTCGGACACGACTGAGCGACCGAACAACAACAACATGGCAGAACAAAAATCATGTCATGCTCAAGGATTCTGTAAGTCAGGAACCGGCAGAGCACAGTAGGAATGGCTCATTTACTTTTTCTGGGGCATCCATTAGGAAGTTCCAAATGGCAGGGAGTACCTTGCATACCTGAGCCCTGAAGTTATATGGGGGCATTTTCACTGACATGTTGGATACTTGGGCTGAAATGATTCAAAGACTGAGACAACTGTACCTGTTAATCAGAGCACCTACATGTGACCTCTTCTTGTGACTTGGAATATCCAGAGTTGGGGTTCCCAGAGGAAACATCCTATGAGAAAGCAACCAGAGAGTGACTGTTCCAAAAGAATCAAATAAAGCAGTGTGGTCTTTTATTATCTAGCTTCAGAAATCACAGTTTCACTGCCTCTAAATTCTAATATTAAAAACTTATTTATAACAAATCTCTAAATTTAATCCAGAATTCTATTTTTACTTTTCTCCATAGCACATATTTATATGTTATTATTTGTTTATTGTCTATCCCTGGCAATA
The DNA here is from genome assembly GCF_002263795.3 of Bos taurus. Classification (NCBI taxonomy): domain Eukaryota; kingdom Metazoa; phylum Chordata; class Mammalia; order Artiodactyla; family Bovidae; genus Bos; species Bos taurus. The sequence continues at coordinate 20,497,939 of NC_037336.1, read as the reverse complement.
ATATATAAAGCCATGAGGGGGCAGATTTTTTTATTGTTAACATATTTATTCATTGACATATTCACAACACTTAGCACCATCCTAGCACATAAAAATTGCTATAATCCTCATTGAATGAATTAATGAACAAATAAATGTTCATACTTCCCTAAATAGATTAAAATAAGCAGCATCATTTATAAAGCACAGATACAGTGAATTTTCAAAGTTGGATGCTATACTACTGTGCTTGCAATCTGTGATTATCATAAAATCTTTCATGATACACTATGATATATTGAATAAGTGGATTGCATGGTCAAGTATGATTGGGAAACATTTAACGCTAGCTAACTCCCGAAAAATCACTCTGCTCTTTAGCACATTAAAGTCTCAGAAATCTCAGCATTAAAAAAAAAAAAGCTTAATTTAAAAAAAATTTTTTAAGTTTATTGTTAATTGGAGGGTAATTACTTTACAATATTGTATTGGTTTTTGCCATATATTGACATGAGTCAGTCATAGGTAAATGTATGCCCCTTTCTTCTTGGACCTGCTTTTCACCTCCCAGCCCAACCCACCCCTCTAGGTTGTCACAGAGCACCATATTTGAACTCCCTGCATCATACAGCAAATCCCCACTGGCTGTCTAATTTTACATATGGTAATATATATGTTTCAATGCTACTCTCTCAGTTTGTCCCACCTTGTCCTTCCCCTCCATCCCTGGGGTCACAAGATGGTACTGATGACCCTGTCCTCAGGGCAGCAATGGAGATGTAGACATAGAGAACAGATTTGTGGATATGGGCAGAAAAAGCTTAATTTTTTTCTACTTACTCACTCAACTTATTACATAACACTGTCAAATAGGTAGTTGACTCCCATGGCTCTAGCTTTCCACTGAACACATTTTACTCCAACCTCATCGGTAAAGAATCTGCCTGTAATGCAGGAGACCCCGGTTCAATTCCTGGGTCAGGAAGACCCACTGGAGAAGGGGTAGGCTACCCACACCAGTATTCTTGGGGTTCCCTTGTGGCTCAGCTGGTAAAGAGTCCAACTGCAATGTGGGAGACCTGAGTTCGATCCCTGGGTTGGGAAGATCCCCTGGAGAAGGGAATGGCTACCCACTCCAGTATTCTGGCCTGGAGAATTCCATGGACTGAATAGTCCTTGAGGTCACAAAAAGTCAGACATGACTGAGCGACTTTCACAGCACTGTTAAAAAAAACATCGTAATTTAGTTAGAGTGGATTTTTGGATACCCAGGATGGTATACCTTGGTGCCAGAAGATCTAAAGGTGAGGACCCACTCTCTGGAGATTTTGTGACATGGTGACAGAATTCAAGCTAGTTGCCTAAGGTCACAAGGAGGGTTACTGGAAATCTGAGAACCAAAGCCTAGGTCTCCTTCCTATTAGTGAAATCTTTCTCTTACAGCACAGTGGCCTTTGCAGATTCATAGACACAACTCTACCTTGTGTTTATCATGGACAGATGGTTATTCTCTTTTGAAAACCCTTTGAGAGATAGCATTTGTAATCTCCCTCAGTAGCCTGTCGCTTTATTTATCAAGTTAGACACAGATTGCAATAGGGTGGGATTCCATTCCAGAGGGAAAGCATTTTCTTTGTCTGATTTAAAATGGTCCATTAAAAATAATTTATAATAAATTCACAAGCACAGTTTGCACTTGTGCCTTGGCCAATAGGGTGGTGGAGCTTGGAGTTGTGTCTCCAGCATGCACTCAGTCCTTGGCACCAGGCCCCAGTTTAATGACAGTCTGAGTCTTCACACTCACAGGCCCCGCCCAGCAAGGCTGCCAAGCATTTGTCATAGTCATGCACATCAGTCAGTCACAGGAACGGAATGTGAAATGGTCCAGAGTGCGGCAGACCCCTAGGCAGAGGGTTTTCCAGCTCCAAAATACTGAACACTTAAAATACAACCTCTCTAGTGTTTACCAAATTAGTAAAATATGTATTTAAATATGCAGTTCCTCTCTTCAATTCCTAAAAGATTTTACTCCTTCTATTCATTTAGAGATATAACTTCATTTATATGTGTGTGTATGTATATATATAAAACTTTCCTCTAAGGAGATATTTACCCATTTGTCACGTTATGATAATAAGCAGAATCTTAGGAGGCTGCAGGTAAAATATTAGGCAAGAAAGAGCATAGACTTTGCATTCCCACAAGTGTAGTTTAGTATCAATATTGGCTTCATCAGTTGCTATGGAAAACCTTTAACAGTTTACTCAACAAAGCCAAGTTTCCCAAATTTGAAAAACAGGGACAGTAAGTACAGCTCCACTCTACTTTTATAAGAACTAAAGAAGAAAACACATCTGAAAATAGCTGAGAAAATGCCTGGCACATTGTTGGCTTTCAATATATATTATTTGCTGTCTCATATTAAATTAGAATAGTATTTTAAGTCTACTGGGGTACTTAATAGTTAAAGGAATCTCAGGATGATGGAAATGGTAAGTTTTTCTTCAATAGTTATGCTATTTCAGTTTTGCAAAAAGTTCCAATCATCTGTTACACAATAATGTGAATACAGCTAATTACTGAACTATATACTCAAATACAGTTTAAATGGGAGAGGACACCAGCAAGATGGGAAAATATGAGGTCCCCTGCTCATACTTCCCCTCAGAAACAATAATTTGACAACCACCCATGGACAAAAGTGCCTTTGGGGGAGTTCTGGAATTCAGGTAGGAGAGTCTGAAGCACTGATGGAACCCAAGACAAAGAAGGGCTGTTTCAAAAAGTAGGCCTATGCCCAGGTAGCAAGTTTGTTGACACTGATCTCAGATACAGTCCTAGAATCAACCCTGTCCCCATGTGGATTGACTACAGCCTCTTTTGGCCACCAAACTGCCACCAGCACCATCTGCCAAGAAACTTAGAAGTCATGCCTGCTTTGGGCAACAGGTCCATTGGTCTTGGTTCTGGCTGTGGACTGTAAGGGTCCTGTAAACCTGCTCCAAGTCCTCTTAGCCACTAGTCTTTCCCATCAATGTCCCAAGGTAAGCATTTCAACTTCAGTTCTACAGATTCTGAAATGTCCATCTAACTCAGTTCCAGCCTCTCTCAGACATGCAGCAGAAACACTCATTCCCTTCCAGGACTCACCAAGCCCACAGACTGTGGTCCAACTGTGGATCTTCAAGAGGTCCTGTAAACAAACTCCAACCCCTCACAGCTAAATTTAGGGCCAGTCTTAACCACACAGGGACCTGCTGGGAGTCATGCCTGACTATGCCTATGGAGGTAGAGCTGCCAACATCACACCAACTGTAGATCCTGAAGCAGCCCTGTGACCCAGTCCCAGTCTCACTTGGCCATATTCCTGGGCAAGTCATGCCCAACGAAAAACTTAGTAGAAGGCACACCTCTCTACGCCCCTAGAGATAGGCTGCAAACCTTTACCCAAGTCATAGACCATGAAGCAACCCTGTGACTTGGTTCTCACCCCTCTCAACTATAGTCAAAGGTCAATCCTGCCTACTCTGAGACCTGCCAGTGATCTATCAATAGCCATCCCAGGGACCCCAAAAGAGCCATCCTAATTTGCACCCTGGTAGCAGACTCATCCACTGACTTCACTTTGGGCCCAGTAGTAGCCATGTGACCCAGCTCCAACTGTGATCCTGAAGAAAATATCATAATCCCAGATATCCAATAGAAGATACATACATGTTGAAATCAATCTGTAAAAACTGGAATAGGTGTTTACTTCTTTAAGCCCAGACATCAGTACAAAGCTACATGGAACACAAAGAATCAGGTAAACATGGCACCAACAAAAGAAACTGATAAAGCTCCAGTAACCAACCCCAAAGAAATGGAGACTGATGTATTACCTAAAAAAGAATCTAAAACGATAAGCTTATAGAATCTCAACAAGATGAAAGAGAACACAGATAGACAGCTAAATGACACCAGGAAAACTGCAAGGGCAAAAGAAGAAGTTTAATAAAAAATAAAAATAAAAAACGTAGCAAAGAACCAAGCACGAATCCTGAAAGTGAAGAATGTAATACAAGACTGAAAAATTCATATAGAGAGTTCAATAGAAGCCTCAATCAAGTAGAAGAAATGATCAGCTGATTCAAAGACAATTCAGTTCAGTATCCGACTTTTTGTGACCCCATGGACTGCAGCACGCCAGGCTTCCCTGTCCATCACCAACTCCCAGAGCTTACTCCAACTCATGTCCATCAAGTCGGTGATGCCATCCAACCATCTCATTCTCTGTCATCCCCTTCTCCTCCCACCTTCAAACCTTCCCAGTATCAGGGTCTTTTCCAATGAGTCAGTTTTTCGCATCAAGTGGCCAAAGTATTATAGTTTCAGCTTCAGCATCAGTCCTTCCAATGAATATTCAGGACTGATTTCCTTTAGGATTGACTGATTTGATCTCCTTGCAGTCCAAGGAACTCTCAAGAGTCCTCTCCAACACCACAGTTCAAAAGCATCAATTCTTCTGCACTCAGCTTTCTTTATAGTCCAGCTCTCACATCCATACATGACTACTGAAAAAACCATAGCTTTCACTAGACAGACCTTTGTTGGCAAAGTAATGTCTCTGCTTTTAATGTGCTGTCTAGGTTGGTCATAGCTTTTCTTCCAACGAGCAAGCGTCTTTTGATTTCATGGCTGCAATCACCATCTGCAGTGATTTTGAAACCCCAGAAAATAAAGTCACTCACTGTTTCCATTCAAAGACAAGTCATTTGAAATTAGTCAGCTGGGAGAACAAAAAGAAAACAAAATAAGAAAGAGTGAAGAAAAAAAATCAGACCTAAGGGACTGCATCAAGCATTATGGGAGTCCAAGAATAGAAAACATGGTGACTAAAAACTTCCCCAGTCATGGGAAGAATATAAGCATTAAGATACATGAAGCTCAAAGGACCCAACACAAGATCAATGCAAAGAAGATTACCCTTAGAAACATTATAACTTAATTCCTAAAATTCCAATAGAAAATTTTGAAAGCAGGAAGAGAAAAGAGCTTTATCACATACAAAGTTATCAGTGTACTTCTCAGAATAAAGCTTGCAATCCAGGAGGAAGTGACATGATATAGCCAAAGTGCTCAAAGGAAGAAAATAATATTATACCCAGTAGAGCTATACTCAAGAAACAAAAACAGGGTGTCTATCATCACTAGACATGCCTCATAAAAATTTTAAAAAGTTTTTCAAATTGTAATGGAAAGACATTAAGAAAATAAAAAATATGAAAGTATAAAACTCACTAGTAAAGATAAATATATAGTCAAACACAGAACACTCTAATACTATGATTGTGGTACATAAATCACTTTTAACACTAGTGTAAAAATTAAAAGATAAAAGCTTGTAAATTACTATAGCTACAGTGATATGTTAATGGATAAACAATATAAGAAGATGTAGAATAGAACATCAATGGCATAAAATGTGGGGAAAGGAATAAAAGTGTAGAGTTCTGCAAGCAATTGAAGTTAAGTTGCTATCATCTCACAATAGACTTATGAATTGTTTTAGGTAAACTTAAAGAAAGTGAAGTCGCTCAGTCGTTTCTGACTCTTTGCGACCCATGGACTGTAGCCTAGCATGCTCCTCCATCCGTGGGATTCTCCAGGCAAGAATACTGGAGTGGGTTGCCATTTCCTTCTCCAGGAGATCGTCCCAGCACAGGGATCAAACCCGGGTCTCCCGCATTGCAGGCAGACGCTTTACCCTCTAAGCCACCAGAGAAGCTCAGGTAAACTTATGACAACCATAAAAAAGTGAAGTATCTAGTAGGTACAGAAAGATAAAAGAGTAAGGAATCAAAATAGATTACTACAAAAAAAATAACAAATCACAAAGTAAGTAAACAAGATAGAAAAAAGAGATAAAAGAACTACAAAACAGAAAGAAAAAATTAGCAAAATGAGAAAACTCCTTCACTAAAATAGTTTAAATGTAAATGAATTAAGTTTTCCAATCAAAAAGCATAGAATGAATGAGTAGATTAAAAAAACAAAACCCAGTGCTGTGCTATCTCCAAAAGACTCACTTTAGATTTAAGGACATACATGGGTTGAAAGTGAAGGGATACAAAGTGATATTCCATGTAATTAGCAAATGAAAGACAGTGGGGATGGCTAAACTTATATCAGATAAAACACTTTCTCTCAAAATCAGAGAGACTGTTACTGTATAATTATAAAAAAAATCAATTCAACAACAGAATATAACCATTATAAATATATACGTAACCCAACATTGGAGCATCTAAATATTTAAAACAAACATTCACAGAACTGAAGGCAGGAATGGGCAACAATACTATAATGGGAGGGTACTTCAATACCCCACTTTCAACAATAGATAGATCATCCATAGAGAAAATCAATAAGGCAACGATGGACTTTAACAAGACTATAAACTGAAAAAACCTAAAAGACATATACAGACATTCCATTCAACAGTAGCAGAATACACATTGTTTTTAAGTGCACACAGAAAAAAATATCCATGATAAATCACATCTTGGGTCACAAAACAAGTCTTAACAAACAAGTCTTAAATTTAAGAAAATTAAAACCATATCAAACATATTTTCTGGCCACAGAGGTATGAAATTAGAAATTAGTAATAGAAGATAAACTGGAAAATTCACAAATCTGAGGATATTAAACAACACATTACTAAATAACCAATGGGTCAAAGAAGAAATGGAAAAGAAAAGAACATATCTTGCAATAAACAACAATGAAAAATAACATACCAAAACTTGTGGGATACAGCAAAGCAATTCCAAAAAGAAAGTTTGTAGTGATAATTGCCTACATTAAGTTCCCCAAATAAACCATCTAACTTTACACTTTATAGAATTTGAAAAAAAAGCAACAAACTAAGCCCAAAATCAGCAGAGAAAGTGCTAAAGGCTTGAGCAAAAATAAATAAAATAAAATGTAGAGAGATAACAGGAAAGATGAACAAAACTGAGTTGATATTTTTGAAAACATAAACAAAATTGACATAACTTTAGGTAGATCAACCAAGGAAAAAAGAGAAGAGGCTAAAAAAACATTTTATAAATGAAAGATGAGACACACCCAACACTACAGAAACACAAAGGCTCATAAGAAACTGCTATCAATTATATATTGGCACATTGGATAATATTGAATAAATGGATAATTTATTGAATAAATGGATAATTTTCTAGAAACATTAAACCTATCAAGACTAAATAATGAAGAAATAGAAGATCTGAACAGACCAGTAACAAGTAAGGAGACTGAAGTAGTAAAAAAATAACCTCAACAAAGAAAATCCCAGAACCAGATGGTGTCATGTGTAAATTTTAAATTTTACCAAATATTTAAAGGAGAATTATGCCAACTCTTCTCAAAGTCTCAAAAGATTGAAGAGAAGGAAGCACTTCCAAATTTATTTGTGAGATCAGCATCAGCCCTACTCTAAAGTCAGACAAAAACACAATCAGAAAAGAAAACCACAGTCAGAAAGAAATAGTAGCAAACTTAATTGAATAGCACATTAAAATAAACATACACCATCAAGTTAGATTTAAGGATGGTTCAAAATACACAAATTATCATGAAACAATGTATTAAAAGAATGATGGATAAAACCACAGAATTATCTCAATAGATTTAGAAATAGCAATTGACAAAATTGAATATCCATTAATTAAAAAAAAAAAGACTCAACACATAAGTAAAGGAGGTATAAAAGAAATGTACCTCAACATAATGAAGTCTGTGTACTACAAGTCCACAGCTAACATCATACTCAGTGGTGAATAGCTCAAAGTTTTACCTCCAAGATCAGAAACAAAACAGGGATGCTTAATCTCAGTACACTTATTCAACATACTAATAGAAGTCCTGTCCAGAAAACCATGCAAGAAAAGGAAAAAGAAAAGATATCCAAGTAGGAAAGGATAAAGTAAAATTGTCTCTGTGTTGTCTTGCTGTGTTGCAGATGACAAGATTTTACTTATAGAAAACCCTAAATACACCATTTTTAAAAAACTGTTAGAACTAATAAACAAATTCAATGGCAGAATACAAAATCAATGTACAAAATCAGTTGCATTTCTATACACTAGTAGCAAACTATCCAAAAACAAATTTAGGAAAAAAATCCCATTTACAATAGCATCAGAAAGGAATAAATTACTTAGGAGTAAATTTAACCAAGGAAGTGAAAAATCCATAGACTAAAAACTATAAAACATTGATGTAAGAAACTGAGGAAGACATAAATAAATGACAATATATGCTATTTTCATTAATTTGAAGAATTAGCATTCTTAAATATTCATACTACCAATGTGATCAACATTTTCAATGCAATCTCTATCAAAATTCTAATGTCATTTTTCAGAACATTAAAAAAAAAACCTATAAATTCATGTGGATCCACAAAATTCCTTAATAGCCAAAGTAATCTTGAGAAAGGAGAACAAAGCTGGAGGTATCACATTCCTGATTTTGAACTATATTACAAAGTTATATTAATAAAAACTGTATTGCTGCTACTAAGTCACTTCAGTCGTGTCTGACTCTGTGTGACTCCATAAACAGTAGCCCACCAGGCTCCCCCGTCCCTGGGATTCTCCAGGCAAGAACACTGGAGTGGGTTGCCATTTCCTTCTCCAATGCATGAAAGTGAAAAATGAAAGGGAAGTCACTCATTTGCGTCTGACTCTTCGTGACCCCATGGACTGCAGCCTTCCAGGCTCCTCCATCCATGGGATTTTCCAGGCAAGAGTACTGGAGTGCGGTGCCATTGCCTTCTTGCACTGGCCTAAAAACAGACACACAGACCAGAAGAACAGAGTAGAGAGCCCCAAAATAAACCCACACGTGTATGGTTAACTAATATTTGACTAGAGTGTGGAGAATACACAATGGAGAAAGGATTGCCTCTTTAATAAACAGTCTTGGGAAAACACTATGCGAAAGAATGAAATTGGACCCTTTCTTACACCATACACAAAAACTTACTCAAAATGGATTAAAGACTTAGTGTAAGACCTGAAACCATAAAACTTTGGTTGTGGTAGGACTACTCAAATTTAAAAGCTTCTTACAACAGAGGAAACAATTAATGAAAGTAAAAGGCAACTTATGACATGAGACAATCGATATATCTGATAAGTGGTTAGTATCCAAAATGTACAAGGTATTCATAAATGTAAATAGCCAAAACCTAAATTACCCCATTCTAAAATGGGCAAAGGACCAGAACAGAACAATTTTCCAGAGAATGGTCAACAAGTATATGAAAAGGTGCTCAGTGTCATTAATGATTGGAGAAATGCAAATAAAAACCACAATGAAACAGTATTTCACACAGTAAGGATGGTTAGTAAAAAAAAAAAAAAAAAAGATGAGATCACAAATTTTGATAAAGTTGTGAAGAAAAAGGAAATCTTTGCATTGTCAGCGGGGATGTAGATCGGTACAGCCAGTATGGAAATCAGTACGAAAATTCCTCAAAAAAATAGAACTATTATATGATTTAGAAATCCAACTTTTAGGTATATACCCAAAAGAAATGAAATCATTATCTTGAGGACAGCTGCATTCATATGTCCATTGCAGCATTATTCATAATAGCTTACATATATACACATATATATATGGGGCCTCCCTGGTGGCTCGGTGGTAAAGAATCTGACTGCCAATGCAGGAGATGTAGATGTGATCCCTGGGTTTGATCCCTGGGTTGGGAAGATCCCCTGGAGAAGGAAATGGCAATCCACTCCAGTGTGCTTGCCTGAGAAATCCATGGACAGAGGAGTCTGGCAGGCTACAGTTCACAGGGGTCACATGAGTTGGATATGACTTAGTGAATAAACAAGAACAATACACAGTTATATGTGTGTGTGTGTCTGTGTGTGTGTATGCACACGTGCATGCTCAGTCGCTTCAGTTGTGTCCTACTCTTTGCAATCCTATGGACTGTAGCCTACCAGGCTCCTCTTCCATGGGATTTTCCAGGCAAGAACACTGGAGTAGGCTGCTGTGCCCACCTCCAGAAGATATTCCCAATCCAGGGATTGAACCCACATCTGCTGCACTGCAGGCAGATTCTTCACTGCTGAGGCACTGGGGAAGCCCTGTGCATATGTATATATGTATACAATTGGAATATTGTGGTTTAATTGCTAAGTCATATCCAACTCTTTTGCCACACCATGGACTGTAGCCAGTCTGGCTCATCTATCAATGGAGTTTTCCAGGCAAGAACACTGGAGTGGGTTCCCATTTCCTTTTCTAAGGAATCTTCCCAACCCAGAGATAAAACCCACATTTCCTCTATTAGCAGACAGATTCTTTACCACTGAGCCACCAGGGAAGCCCTTACTCAGCCACAGAAAGAAGAAAAGCTTGCAATCTGTGATGACATAGATGAATCTGGAGGACATTATGCTAAGCCAGTCATAGAAAGACAAATACTGTATGAGCACACGTATATGGAATCTAAAGAAGTTAAACTCACAGAACCAGGGTATCACATAGTGGTTGCCAGGCATTGGAAGGGGTAAGAAATAGGGATATTGGTCAAGGGGTACAGAGTTTCATCTATAAGATGGATAAGTTCTGATGACCTAATTACAGCTTGATAATTATAGTTTACAGTGCTGTGTGGTACACTTGAAATTTATTAAAAGAGTAGATCTTATATGTTCTCACCAAAAAAAGAAAAAAAAGAGAGAGATTAGAAGCTATGTGACATGATAAATGTGTCCAAACTGGGAAAAAGCAGTTAACATAATTTTATCTTATATGTTTTTATGCCACAATTTGTACAGCCACTATGGAGAACAGTGTGGAGATTCCTTAAAAAACTGGAAATAGAACTGCCTTATGATCCAGCAATCCCACTGCTGGGCATACACACTGAGGAAACCAGAAGGGAAAGAGACACGTGTACCCCAATGTTCATCACAGCACTGTTTATAATAGCCAAGACATGGAAGCAACCTAGATGTCCATCAGCAGATGAATGGATAAGAAAGCTGTGGTACATATACACAATGGAGTATTACTCAGCCATTAAAAAGAATACATTTGAATCAGTTCTAATGAGGTGGATGAAACTGGAGCCTATTATACAGAGTGAAGTAAGCCAGAAAGAAAAACACCAATACAGTATACTAACGCATATATATGGAATTTAGATAGATGGTAACAATAACCCTGTGTACGAGACAGCAAAAGAGACACTGATGTATAGATCAGTCTTACGGACTCTGTGGGAGAGGGAGAGGGTGGGGAGATTTGGGAGAATGGCATTGAAACATGTATAATATCATATATGAAACGAGTTGCCAGTCCAGGTTCAATGCACGATACTGAATGCTTGGGGCTAGTGCACTGGGACGACCCAGAGGGATGGTATGGGGAGGGAGGAGGGAGGGTTCAGGATGGGGAACACATGTATACCTGTGGCGGATTCATTTTGATATTTGGCAAAACTAATTTAATTTGTAAAGTTTAAAAATAAAATAAGATTAAATAAATAAATAAATAAGTGAGTTGATACATTGATGACAAAAAAAAAAAGAAAAGAAGAAAACATTAGAAAAATCCCAGTTGAGGTACATTCTACATAATACCTGACCATTACTCCTCAAAATTCTTAAGGTCATGAAAATCTTAGAAACTATAACATCTAAGAGGAGCCTAAGAAGACATGATGACTAAATGGAACATATCAGTAGTACCCCGGATAGACGGGGGTGGAGGGGGAGGTTACATAAAACCTATGAGAATCTAAACAGATTCTCATTTGAATCAGTTCTAATAAGGTGGATGAAACTGGAGCCTATTATACAGAGTGAAGTAAGCCAGAAAGAAAAACACCAATACAGTATACTAACGTATATATATGGAATTTAGAAAGATGGTAACGATAACCCTGTATACGAGACAGCAAAAGAGACACAGATGTATAGAACAGTCTTTTGGACTCTGTGGGAGAGGGAGAGGGAGAGGGTGGGATGATTTGGGAGAATAGCATTGAAACATGTATAATATCATATATGAAACGAGTCGCCAGTCCAGGTTCGATGCACGATACTGGATGGTTGGGGCTGGTGCACTGGGACGACCCAGAGGGATGGTATGGGGAGAGAAGTGGGAGGAGGGTTCAGGATGGGGAACACATGTATATCTGTGGCGGATTCATTTTGATATATGGCAAAACCAATACAATATTGTAAAGTTAAAAAATAAAATTTAAAAAAAAAAAGGAAAGAGAAAAAAATCTATGAGAATCTAAATAAACTATCAGTTCAGTTCAGTTGCTCAGTCATATCCGACTCTTTGCGACCCCATGGACTGCAGCATGCCAGGCTTCCCTGTCCATCACCAACTCCCAGAGCTTACCCAAACTCATGTCCATTGAGTGCGTAATGCCATCCAACCATCTCATCCTCTGTCATCCCCTTCTCCTCCTGCCTTCAATCTTTCCCAGCATCAGGGTCTTTTCCAAGGAGTCAGTTCTTCACATCAGGTGGCCAAAGAATAAACTATAGACATTAATTAATAATGAAGTGTCAATATCAGCTCATTAATTACGATAAGAGTACAGTACTCATAAATATTAATAAGAGAAGGAGTATGGAGAATATATGGGAACTCTCTGTGCTATCCTCGCAATTCTTCTATAAATCTAAAACTGTCCTAAAACTAAAGTTTGTTTTAAAAAAAAAAAACGTTTTAAAAGATTGGTGTTGATCCTTTTGTAAAGCAAGTGAAAGTGAAGTAAAGTCGCTCAGCCATATCAGACTCTTTGCAACCCCATGGACTGTAGCCTGCCAGGCTCCTCAGTCCATGGAATTTTCCAGGCAAGAATACTGGAGTGGGTTGCCATTTCCTTCTTCGGGGATCTGCCCAATCGAACCCGGGTCTCCCACATTGCAGGCAGACGCTTTACCATCTGAGCCACCTTTGTAAAGCAAGACAGAGTTTTAATATGGATAAATACCTATGCATTTACTTGTTCTGAAATGTCAGATTTTAGCATGGTCATCTTTTAAAAAGGAGAACACCTTATATTATGTCAATATTTCTTCTCTATCATTGGAACAGAAAATCTAAAAACTAAATAGACTGATTTATGAACTTTTAAACTACAAAAAAGCTGCTGTATTCTTTATCTCTTCATAAAATTATAGTACTTATACTTCAGAGTTAGTATTTGGGAAATCATAAGTGTATAACAGAGGAAAGAAGCGCATAATTAAGTGTCTATGTATTAAAACTTTGGTCAAAAGTAGGGCCAATAGAATAGTAGATCAGGAACAGCTAGGAAGGGATACATGTGTGATACATACTTATGACAGAAAATCTTTAGGATTGACTAATTGATAAAATTACAAACTTATAAAACATTAAAATGTTTTACTGATACATGACCTGCCAATTCCACTCTATAGTATCCACGGAAATGTGTACATATGTTAACCAAAAGTCATTACTAGAATATTCATAGCAACATTCTACATAACAGCACCAACAGAATACACTACCCAAGTGTTCACCAACTGAAGTGTTAAAAGGAATTGTGATATGCTTACACAATGGAATATGGTATAGCCATGATAATGTTAATAAATGATCCATGACTAAGAGCAATATTGAGGAATCTCACAAGCATAACACTGAGCCAAACAAACCAGACATGAAAAAATATATATTATGTGATTCATTTCACATAAAGTAGAGAAATACAGACACCTTATTTATTATCTAGAGAGAAGGGGGAACTAAAGAGACTTCTGGGTGCTTGTAAGAGTCTCTTCCTTGATCTAGGCATGTTTGGTTTGTCAACACTGATGAGTTGTACACTGATTATGTGTAGTTTCCTGGTGGTACTTTATATTCTAATTAAAAATTCCAAGGACTTCTCTGGTGGTCCAGTGGTTAAGACTTTGCCTTCCAATCCAGGGGGTGCTGGTTTGATCTCTGGTTGGGGAGCTAAGATCACACATACGTTGTGGCCAAAAAAACAAAAATATAAAACAGAAGCAATATTGTAACAAATTCAATAAAAACTTTAAAAATGGTTCACATCAATAAAAAAATTTAATTTCAAAAATTTTACTTGAAATTACTTTGGCCTTGAACCCCATCTTTAAAAATTTTCATAATATCAAGCAAACTCTACTGCATACGTCTCAGTACATCAGATGACAAAAGTTTCAGAATTTAGCTTGTAAAGGTTCAAGATCCTGTAGAAGAAGAAGATACCATGTACTTTAGATTATTTCCATAAACTCCTAAATCAAAAGATTCATTCTTTTAGAAGAAGAAGATACCATGTACTTTAGATTATTTCCATAAACTCCTAAAAGATTAATTCTTTTAGATCAATGAATGAGAAAGAAAACTGTGAAACCAGTCTGTTGACTGAGCTGAAAATATTTGTTCTAGATTCTTCATACCCTGAACACTCTTTGGAAGGACTGACAATGAAGCTGAAGCTCCAATACTTGGCCACCTGATGAGAAAAGCTCGCTCATTGGAAAAGACTCTGATGCTGGAAAAGATTAAAAGCAGAAGGAGAAAAGGGCAACAGAGGATGAGATGGGTGGATGGAATCACTAATTCAATGGACATGAACTTGGGTAAACTCCTGGAGATGGTGAGAAACAGGGAAGTCTAGAGTGCTGCAGCCCATGGGGTCACTAAGAGTTAGATATGACTTGGCAACTGAAAGACAGCAACATACTCCTCATGTGATTCCATTTCTGCTTATTCATCACTAATAACTAAGGATCCTCAAGACAGACTCCAGACTCCTTAGTCATCAAGCCAATGAGAATCACATTGAGAGACCATCTCCCAGGTAATCAGCAGGGTCTAGAGTCTAGCTGAAATCCCCATAACTGAATCCCTAAAACCCAACATTTGTTTGTGTTTCATCCATCTGTACAAATTCTTTATATTTGGGTTTTGCCACTCTTCCTAGTTTGTGTTCCAAATACCTCTGGTTACCAGCGTACTGAACCCTAGCCAGTTTGGCCAGAATCCTAAAAGCCTAGCCCGCTCTCTCTGCTTTGGGAGTTAGGTCCTGTCCTAGTCCTATTGGATATTGGCTGAGGTGTATTTAAAACTGTTTGAGTCCCCTTTGGACCCAAGAGAGTACCACCAGCCTAATTATAAGGGTATCGTTTGCGGCTAGGTACCCACTAACCGGGCAATGTCTTTTATGCTGTAACTTTGCTTGCTGACCTCCCTTTTTGAACATCAGCCCTAAGCCAGGCCATTTTTCAGAATGGTTTATTCCCCTTTTCCTGATATGCCATCATTGTGTTCCAGGAGCCACAGGCAAAGCTCCTGCAAAATATGGTATCGTGAATAAAGCTCCTAGTCACTGCCTTCTTGGCTACAGAGTCAACCAAATAAAAATGTACCAGTTTACACTATTTTGATTCTTAGTAACCTAAAGGCATGGAAAATTCTCTAAATAAAAAGGCATTTAGGCCTGGCAAAGCCTGGAAAAGGCAGACAATGATTGCAGTTCTACATTTCAACTCATTTTCCATAAACATGTATAATCATTACAAGGTTAAAATTGAAGTTCACTTGTGCTTCAAACTATAGAAATCACTTTGTATCAAATGTCAACCAAATCTGCAAGCTATTTTCATGTAAGAAAGAAAAACATACTTTGACATTTCACACCAAAAATATGCTTTCTGGGCACGTTTGAATCAAAATAAAATTATCCACCTTAACAATTCCATCTAAAAGTAAATTAGGATAGTTACATAACCTAATTTGAAAAGACTATAAAATTTTAAAGCAAAATTTTAAATGGCAGAATTCCTAAAAGATATATCAATGTGAGCACCTGGAATCACAATTACCTTTCAAATGACTTTATTACAATAAAGTCAAGCTTAACAATTCGACTAGAATATTTCCCTGGAATAATCATTTTTCACTGTTTTGTGGCTGCCCAATTATTCAAATCTCCTTATAGTGTGTGTTCACTGGCTCCTGTTGATCTGAAGTCTCTACTGCATCATGGTCTACGTGGCCTGACAATCTGAAAGATGAGCAAATCCACTTATCGTGAGATGATAAAAGGCACTCTTCACAGGTTAGGCAAGATAATAGTCCATAAAGAGGTTGATGCAGGAACAGATAAAGATTTACAAGTTGGGAAAAACTCCAGATAATTTCAAAATGAATACATGACCAATGATTAAGAGAACCAAGCTACTTCAAGGCTACTTCTGGGTATAAGTCGCTGTAGGATTGAATAAATAGTTGCATTTCTAAAACTTGGTACCTGAACATAGACAATAGATTTTGGCACAATGAGATGCTATCAGCAAGTTCTATAATTATAGGATAACTTTGCCAAGTTATTGTCCTAGTCAGGCTGCTATAAAGTGAGAAGTAAAGTAGTGTTAGTCACTCAGTTGTGTTTGACTCTGCAACTCCATGAATTGTAGCCCACCAGGCTTCTCTGTCCATGGGATTCTCCAGGCAAGAACACTGGAGTGAATAGCCATTCCCTTCTCCAGGGAATCTTCCTGACCCACAGATCAAACCCGGGTCTCCTGCATTACAGGCAGATTCTTTACTGTCTGAGCCATCTGGGAAGCCCAGGGTACCAAAGATGGCTTTAACAACTTTAAGTTTTCTTTTATTGAAGTATAGTTGATTTACAATGCTGTATTAGCTTTGGATACAGAGAAAAGTGATCCAGTGACTTATATATCACTGAATATATATATAATATCCTATATTTTGTTATAAATTATATGGGGAAAGAATCTACATATAAATAATGCATATATATATATATTCTATTTTTCAGATTCTTTTGTAATATAGGTTATTACAAAATATTGAGTGTAGTTCCCTGGACTATACAGCAGGTCCCTGTTGTTTATCTGTTTTATAGATGTGCTGTGCTGTGCTCAGTTGCTTCAGTTCTCGCCAGGTTCCTCTATCCATGGGATTGTCCTAGCAAGAATGCTGGAGTGAGCTGGCATGCCCTCCTCCAGGCGGTCTTCCTGACTCAGAGATCAAACCTGTGTCTGCTGCACTGCAGGTGGATTCTTCACCACTGAGCCACCAGGGAAGCCCATATTTATATAAAGCAGTGTGTATATAGGAGAAGGCAATGGCACCCCACTCCAGTACTCTTGCCTGGCAAATCCCATGAACGGAGGATCCTGGTAGGCTGCAGTCCATGAGGTCGTACAGAGTTGGACATGACTGAAGTGACTTAGCAGTAGCAGCAGCCCCAATGTGTATATATGTTCCTCCCAAATTCTAATTTATTCCTCCCCACCCTCATCTTTCCCCTTCGGTAACCATAAGTTTGTTTTCTATGCCTGTAGGTCTTAAACAGCAATATTTATTTCTCACAGCTCTGGAGAATGGGAAATTCAAGATCAAGGCACTGGTCTAGGGTCTGGTTGAGAGTACTCTTCCTGGTTTGCAAACGACTGGCTTCTCATTGTATCCTCACATGGCAGAGAGAGACAAACGAAGCAAGTTCTCTCCTGTCCCTTTTCATGAGAGCACTAATTCCCTTCGTGAGGGCTCCACTCTCAGGACCTAATTACCTACCAAAGGCCCCAGCTCCTGTCATCCCTTTGGGAATTAAATTTTTCAAAATATAAATTTTGAAGAGACATAAACACTCCATCCATAACAGATCTCTTTCCCAGAGCATAAAATTGGAAAAAAGAAAATTTCCCAGTGAGCGAACATGATCTCTCTTGACAAAAATTTAGAGAAAACTGCATGACTCTGTCAAAATTGCAAATATTTACTGTGAGCACACTGGACAATATATATCTGGACCATTCTGTTTAACAGAAAAACTTAACAATAACAGGTATCTGCTCTAAACTCTCTTTTTCAAAATTTGCTACTAACCAATGTCTACTCAAGGCTATGGTTTTTTCCTGTGGTCATGTATGGATGTGAGAGTTGGACTGTGAAGAAGGCTGAGCACTGAAGAATTGATGCTTTTGAACTGTGGTGTTGGAGAAGACTCTTGCGAGTCCCTTGGACTGCAAGGAGATCCAACCAGTGCATTCTGAAGGAGATCAGCCCTGGGATTTCTTTGGAAGGAATGATGCTAAAGCTGAAACTCCAATACTTTGGCCACCTCATGCAAAGAGTTGACGCATTGGAAAAGACTCTGATGCTGGGAGGGATTGGGGGCAGGAGGAGAAGGGGACGACAGAGGATGAGCTGGCTGGATGGCATTACTGACTCGATGGACGTGAGTCTGAGTGAACTCCGGGAGTTGGTGATAGACAGGGAGGCCTGGCGTGCTGCAATTCATGGGGTCGCAGAGTCGGACACGACTGAGCGACTGAACTGAACTGAATCTTAATGATGGTTTGGCTTAATTTTAAAACATAAGATATAAATTTTCTTCAGAAATTTTCTAAATTTTCATCTTACAAATGGGCCCTAAACTGAGTTTATCAGGAGAAAGAGGAGAGGGTAAAAATTATTTCCCACCACCAGAAAAAAATTTATTTTCAGGTCTGTGGACAAGTATTGTTTCCCTTGCTTTCAGTTATCTCTAATTACCAGTTGTAAAATAGATCAAAGGCAGGTCTCCATACAATCAGACGATCCCATGAGTTTCCAGCATGGCATTAAAAAGATATCTGGTGCTCTCTTTTCTTATTCCAAAGTTAAATTATCCCTTACGTGGATAACCAAGAGAATATGGCGTTCTGGAATTCAAGAAAAAAAAATATTCCAATGCAAATGAATACAGGGAAATAAGGACATAGATGTATCTTTTGATTTGGTAACATGGAAGTCATGAAACAACAATTTCAGAGGGGAATGGAGATGGAAACCAGACCACTGGAAAGTGAATGAGAAGTTGAAAGTTGAGACTGGAAGTGTAAACAAAGTCTTGGAAGGTTGTGTTTTTTGTTATTGTTGTTTGCTTGTTGATCCTCCTAAAGTAAACCCTGAAATGTGGTGGAATCTGGAAGCACACTTGCGATGAAATTAATTTTTTGCTTTTTTGATCATACAGAAAGATTATGTTTGTATTTCTGAATGCTTTAAGAATATCCAAAATGAGGGAACAACTGCTAAAGTAGGAGAGGAAAATAAATATAAATTAAAACTGCCTTTGAAAGCAAAATTTGTAAGAATCAGTGTAGAAGGGTATATACAACAGGAATCTAGTCAAGTATAGTACAAAATGGATAGTGTGTGGAATCTACTGCTCCCAACGCACAGAATGGTAAAAGAATCCCCCTGCTATGTAATTTGAATTCTAAGATTCTTTTCCAATATTTGATCCAATTACCAAGTATCCTAAGAGCCAGTTCTTCCATTAGCCAGTTCTTCCATTAGCAGGACATTCCATTCCTACACCACCCTCCCTCCATGTCTTAAGCCCTGCATTTTATCTTCCTTTCCATTTCTAGCATCAAGATTGCAATCAAATTCTTGTTCTAGAGCCATCTACCAATTGCCAGCCCTATGTCTGCTTAAATAAATGTTAAATCTCTGATTCACTTTAAACTTCTGACTCATGGTGATCATTTCCTGTTTGTCCTTTACCTCTCGAAGGATATCCCACATTCAAATTTTTCTTGGCCCCAAAGTCTTCACGACTCCCTGCACAGAATCACTGGCCTCTGATGCTGCTCCTGTGTTGCTGTCTATGTTGGGTATGTAATCTTCCTAAGGGTCACAATTGATTCTGTCCTGAGATTTCTTTACCAGATGATTGTGGCAAGCAGCTTAAATGAGGTCTTATATTCTAACTAAATTATAGAGGCTCAGGAACAGTAGTGGGCTTCCCAAGTCACTAAGTGGGTAAAAAATCCACCTTGCAATGCAGGAGATGCAGGTCTGATCTCTGGTCAGCAAGATCCCCTGGAGGAGGGCATGGTAACCCACTCCAGTATTCTTGTCTGGAGAATTCCATTAACAAAGGAGCCTGGTGGGCTACAGTCCATAGGGTCGCAAAGAATCAGACACAACTGAAGCAACTGAGCACACACTCAGGCACAGTATAGTCAAATTACAGAATACAGTCAAAGTGTGTCTTTCTTATTTAGAAAATTTACACAGGAAAAAGAAAAGGCCTTATGTTGTATTAAATCTTACAAACATGGTTTTAGAGACATCATGTTTATCAGATGTTAGACTGGGTATATGAGAGAGAACCTTACTAGGCATTTCTAGATATTATTAGGTTTTGAAACAATTGGTAGCAAATTTTTTCCTCCTGTCTCTGAAGACAGCGGTCCTAACAATTTTTAGAAGCAATTAATATAAATGACGTAGTACAGCATCTTGCCAAATCATCAAAAATAGCCAATTTTTATATAAACTGTCTTTTCTCACTAGAAAAGAAATTTATATATATGAGAAGGAAATGGCAACCCACTCCAGGATTCTTGCCTGGAGAATCCCATGGACAGAGGAGCCTGGCAGGCTACAATTCATGGGGTCACAAGAGTTGGACACGACTTAGTGACTAAATCACCATATATATATATATGTGTGTGTGTGTATATATCCTATGATTACCATGAACTTAGTATTCAGCTTCTTAAAATCTATATAAAATTTTGAATGTCTATGCATAATTTTAAAAATCATAATTCTAGTTGATGAGTTTGAACCAGATAATACAAACAACTGGGGTATATCATATATATTCTAAATCCTTACTTACATAAGTCAGTATACTTTGTACAGAAGAAAAAAGATCATTGGTTAATTTTGTGATTTGGCTCACTGAAACTCTTTAAAAGAGCTTGTGATGCACTTTATCTTTCCAAAAGTTATTTACCTTTCCCCATGGCAACAATAAGCCAGTGTTATAAAGTCTGTATTAAAATATTATTATTTCTAGGATAGGTTAGATGAACAAATAAAGAGGATGTGGTACATATAGACAACGGAATACTGCTGCTGCTGCTGCTAAGTTGCTTCAGTCGTGTCTGACTCTGTGCGACCCCATAGACGGCAGCCCACCAGGCTCCCCCGTCCCTGGGATTCTCCAGGCAAGAACACTGGAGTGGGTTGCCATTTCCTTCTCCAATGCATGAAAGTGAAAAGGGAAAGTGAAGTTGCTCAGTCATGTCTGACTCAACGATCCCATGAACTGCAGCCTACCAGGCTCCTCCGTCCATGGGATTTTCCAGGCAAGAGTACTGCAGTGGGTTGCCATTGCCTTCTCCGCAACGGAATACTACTCAGGCATAAAAAGGAATGAAATTGAGTCATTTGTAGAGATGTAGATGGACCTATAGTCTGTCACACAGAATGAAGTAAGTAAGCAAAACAAATATTGTATATTAAGGTATACACATGGAATCTTAAAAAATGGCACAGATGAACTTATTTGCAGGGTGGAAACAGAGATGAAGATGTAGACAGCAGTCACGCGGACATGGGGTGAGAGCAGGGAGTGGGATGAATTGGGAAATCGAGGTTGACATACATGTACTGCCATGAGTGAAATAGATAGCTATATAGTATAGCTATATATAGCTATATATAGTATATATATAATATATATAGAGAGTATATATAATAGCTATATATATAGCTATTATATAGAGTATATATTGTATATAGAGTATATATAATAGTATATATATATATATAGAGAGAGAGAGAGAGAGAGAGACAGAGCTATACTATGTATATAGTATAGCTATATATATAGATATATATATATATCTCCCTGTGCTGTATAGTACAGGGAGCTCAGCTCAGTGCTCTGTAGGGACCGAGGTAGATGGGAGGGTAGGCACAGACTGGTAGGGGTGGGAGAATGGTCCAAGAGGGAGATGATACATGCATATTTTAGCTGACTCACTTCATTGTATAGCAGAAACTAACAAAACATTGCAAAGCAATTATATTCCAATTATTTTTTTTAAGAATATTTAAAACTAGTCTTGAACACCACCACCATTGTGGAGATCTCAGGCCATAAAGTATCTCTGACCTTCATCTTTATGTTTGAAATAAAGATAAGAAGTCATTACCCATAAGATGAAGGGATTAAATATTTATAAATAGTCCATTGACTGGCATACACTAGATGGTGGACAAATGTTGGTTCCTTCTCTTATTCAAATTGAGAAAACGGATGCAAAGAAGATGCAATAAAGTACTCAGCATCTAGAAAACAATTAACTAAAGAAAAAGTATCCAAATCAAGCTCCTTTGTTTTCACTTAAAATGTCAACAGATTAATCACTGGAACATGAGAAGTCTAGTCAAGCAGCGAGTTATGGTTTCTAAATATTAGCACAGTTAGTTACACACAATAATAACAGCTCCTTGTTAAGAACCTCAGCCCACCCTTAACCCCAGTTAGCCCTCCAGAAATAGAAACTATCTGGGGACCAGACATAGACAGATTGATGTTTGTCCACAGCCAGTGATGGAGAACTCTGTGATGGTAGGTCAGTAGCGCCATCTATGTGTGAGAAGGATAACATATGCTTCCTAGTGATCTTTTTCAATGTAATGACTGGGTGTTTGGTAATAGAGAAAGGAAACAGAGCTCAGGTTCTGAGCCATCCAGCTTTTGCGAAGGCCCTGATGGGACTTTTTAACGTCAATTTTCTAAGCCAGTTGTTTATGTTAGAGATAAGAATCGTTAGATTAAGCAGTCAGATCAAGTTGTTGAAAAGACCTGCAGCATGCTGAATTAACATTTTAATGAATTAAAGAGCAAAAATCTTTGGACATTGGTTGGTATCTACAGATATTCATGCTTTACCTAAACATATTAGTAAACATTCTTACATAAATACTTAGTATTTCTAAATATTTTCAACTTATAGAAAAAAGCTTTAATATCCATTACCTTTTGAGCCTGACCAAAGCAAGGAATCATGAAAAAAGACTAATCCATATACTTCCTGCTGCTGCTAAGTCGCTTCAGTCGTGTCGGACTCTGTGCGACCCCTTAGACAGAAGCCCACCAGGCTCCCCCGTCCCTGGGATTCTCTAGGCAAGAACACTGAAGTGGGTTGCCATTTCCTTCTCCAATGCATGAAAGTGAAAAGTGAAAGGGAAGTCGCTCAGTCGTGTCCGACTCTTTGCAACCCCATGGACTGCAGCCCACCAGGCTCCTCCGTCCATGGGATTTTCCAGGCAAGAGTACTGGAGTGGGGTGCCATTGCCTTCTCCGATATACTTTCTACTTTGTGTGAAAACAAAACTTCTAATTATACTTATTTTAAATTAAAATAGATCAAAAATACTAAGATGCTTTTCCATTTACAGAATTTAATAATTCATATTGTTCAAAATTAAATTATGTTTAACATTTTCTGCTAGGAAAATAAGTAAATTTTAGGATTTTCTGACAATTATCTATGTTAATTTGATCTTGATAATTAAATATTTTTTCAGAAAGAAGTATATTTCAGGAAATAAATGTATTGAAAATTTGTGTTAAATTTATCTCATTTGATCATTTTCAAGCATTAATTTTTAGTATAAACACAATAAAAAAGTGTTCACCTTAAATATCCTAGTTTGTAATACACTGATGTCTCAGAGAGAAACACTTACTCCACTAAATTTAAGACTGAAATAGTTTGAGAATCCACCATTAGCCAATTGGGAAGGAGAGAGGAAAGAAATCACCTCCAGGAGGTGGGGTTTTACATTCCATCTCCCTGCTTTATAACTTCCTTCAATTAGCACACATCTTAAGTCGTTTGACATTTCCTTGAACATCTGGTAAAACCTGAGATCTTCCCAATGTCATATCGGTAGAACTGATGCAATATATTTAATTGAGCAATATATATTGAACAATATATTTAAATTGCCAGAATTTAAAGGAAAGAAAAAAAATGATCATTTAAATAATTTGAGCAAAGATTTTCGTGTTCCTTTAAACAACATGCGGGTCTCCCATGACAAAACCTTTCTTAGCTTGCAAGTGGAATGATAATTTTGTTTTCTTTTTTTTCACCAGTGCATTTAAATAGAAAAGATGGGAGGGTGAAAAATAGTAGAGTGAAGAGACTAGCTATTATTTAGTTTCTACTCTTTTTCAGGCACTTTACACATAGTATCTCATTTAATCCTCCCAGCAGTCTTTTAAGAAAGTATTAATATTTCCATTTTACATGTGAAGAAACTGGTTCAAGAGGCATTCAGTGGCTTACAGTTAGTAAATTGCAGTCTCAAGATCTGCCATCCAGTTTCCCTAACTCAAATATGTATGTTCAGGGAATTCCCTGGTGGTCCAGTGGTTAAGACTCTGTACTTCCCCTGCAGGGGACACAGGTTCAATCCCTGGTCTGGGAGCTAAAGATCCTGAATGCCATGTGATGTGGCCAAAAAAAATAAAAATAAAAAATATGTATGCTCACTCCATTACCCTACACAGCATACATATAAGAGCAAAAATTAATATTAAAACACCCACACTAATTTTAAAAGCCAGCACAAACATGTAAATTATGTATCATTCTTTTTTAAAAAGGGGGTTCAAATAACAGTAAGAATTAACCTGTTAGTTAAAACAGTAGTTTTCCTTGGGAAGTAGAAACTAGAAGGGGGTACAATGAGATCTTCTGAGGTATGGATAATATATTGGTTTTATTCTGTGTTTTAATTATACATAAGTGTTTATGATATTTCACCAAGTTGTACACTTGTGGTTTACGTACTTTCTCTTTGAAAAAAATTTAAATACTCATTTTTCAGTTGGATGAGATATCTATTTCATGACATTTAGGCTTGAATTGATTCCAACCAAATGCTTCTCTTTAGCTTATATGAAGTCCAAACGTCTTGGATTTGAAGAGCTAGGCAGAATATCTTTCCAAAATGATTTTCATCTTAAGCATCTATATTTCTTTTTCTGATCTTATTGAATCCACAGGGGTCAGAGATAAATACTTAAAAATAAAAATGTGAACAATTTATATACCGCCAGTCACTTCAAAGGTGACTCAGATCAAGAACTGGCTCCTGTCTTGAAGATGATGTTTTTTTGTTGTTTTTTTTTTCTCTTGCTGTATCAGGCTGCTTGGCCTAAGATACCTAGAATATACACCATAATACTGACTTTTATTTTTATATTTAATACAAATGCTGTAACAAGAGGAAAGCATTTGCAATAAATTTAACTCTAGAAATGTCCCTGTTCATTACTTACTTCTGGACTAGATTGGTCCTATAACCTAAAGTCTTTGCATGAGTAGCAGTTTTTAAAAGAGACTATTTATAACCTTGATATTGAAAGGAAATAAGGAAGAAAGGAGGGAAGGAAGGAAACCAGAAAAGAAGTTTAAAGTGATTTCTAATTTTAGAGATGAATTCTGAAGTTTCTTGATATGTTATGGAAATTTTTTCTTCTGTTCATATTTTAGGGATAACCCTTATAAAATTACAAATTTACAAGTCAGAAAATACTATGAAGTGTTTTACAAATATTTCAATAAGACAACTTGAGAACAATTTTACTCTTGGCCAAAAGGTCAAGAAGAGATGAGAATGATTTTTAAAAGTAGGTAGCATTACCAGATCTTACCAGAAATATTTCATTTGAATCCTAACCAAGCTTTTACACCTTATTTCTGGGCTACATGAAAGAGAGCACAGAGATGAACAAAGTAAATGACACTCCTTTCACTGAACAATCAGAGCAAATATAAAAGGTAGGATATTTCACAGGACAACTGATTCACTCCACGAAACAATTTCAGGATCATCAGTAAAGATATCACTGGAGAGTCCAAGAGATTTAGGGGATACTATTGATGTGTTGTATAGCACTGGGTAGTATCCTGATTTGCAAAGAACTTTCCTAGTGGCTAAGAGGGTAAAAAATCTGCCTGCAATGTGGGAGACCTGGGTTCAATCCCTGGGTTGGGAAGATACCCTGAAGAAGAGAATGGCTGCCCACTCCAGTATTCTGGCCTGGAGAATTCCATGGACAGAGGAGCCTGGCAGGCTACAGTCCTTAGGGTCACAAAGAGTTGGACATGACTGAGCGACCTTCACTTCACTTCTGTTAAGAACATTTAAGAGACCAACCCGGGGATATTACGATGCCTGCCGATAACTAGCCAGTGATATGAAAGGCAATAGAAATCATCATATTTTTATCAACTTTTGTGAATATCAGAGTTCCTTACACTTTTTTCCTTTTTTTTTTTTTTTTCCAGTACCAGTGCCCTGGACTCTGCCCCGGACCAACTAAATCAGATTTGTGGAGTGGTGTGAAGAAGACTAAAGCAGTTGAAGGATTTTTAAACCACCTCTAGGTGATTCTAATATGCAGCCAAATTTGGAAACTACTAATTGGCAGAGCACTTTTCAAAGTTAGAAGAGGTTGGTAAGACTTTGGGTTGAATTTCAAGGTAAATTGTTTAACTTCCCGCAAGAGGTATTCAGTATAAGTGTAATATTTCAGTTATGATGACTGAGAATCAGTGAAACCTGGGGGTGTAAAGACGGAGATTTGCTTTTTTTTTCATTTAAAATTCTCGTATCTGAAATTAACTCTTAAGACTCCGTTTTAGTTGGTAGCAAAAATGTTGAATTACCTAATCAATGCCATCTAGAGACTTTGAGGTAAATTCAGGTCCACCCAGTGGTTTGAAAAGCCAGCTCAAAGTTCCTTTCTTGATCACCTTGCTGAGCATGGGCACTACATAAACTTTTCTCCTTCCTCTAGTCCTGCCCCTACTGGTCATTTTCACATAGAGGCAAGGGTGGGGAAGAGCCCCTTAAGAAACTGAGCATGCATTCATTGCGAGGATATCATCGCTGACTATGCTGTCCCTTCCCAAGTCTACTTCAGGTCCGACTTCTAGAACACTTATAGTCAATATTCTCAGTGGGGGTGATACTTAATGCTGGCTCTATCATGCGGCACACTGGTTTATGCATGAGTGTCCATCTAGCCTCTACACTGATTCTTAGCATGAGTAATTTCCTGAAGCCCAGCTCTGAATCAGGTAGACCCTAGCTGGGGGTGGTCCATACCTCAAATCTCTTAAAGGATCAGTCTTCCCTTACCACGTATGCCTCTCCTTCCCTGATGCCTCAGTGGTGAAGAAGCCACCTGCAATGCAGGAGACACAGATTCAATCCCTGGGTCAGCAAGATCCCCTGGAGGAGGAAATGGCAACCCACTCCAGGATTCTTGGCTGGAAAATTCCATGGACAGAGGAGCCTGGAGGGCTACAGTCCATGGGTTCACAAACAGTCAGATACGACTGAGTACATGCCACATCTACACCTGCAGGAGTGAAACATTTTAACATTTCTGACCTGTATGCCAGGCAAGGTGCTTGCTTGCATTCCCTTTCATTACCCTTTCATTGGGCCATTCTGTTACTTCTCTTGTTTTCTTCAAGCCTTCATAGGGTAAAAAAAACTGACAGATTTTCATATATTGGAAATCTAAGCAAAAGAAGGTATGGCACACATCTACTCTCTCGAACTCCCCCCAAAATTAATTTATGGGAAAAATGTAATTGTTTTTTTCTGCTTCAGAATTATTTGGGTAACAGAAAACCTCATTGTCTTCACTTCAGTTTGTTGACCCTTCCCTGACCCCTCACCTCCTCCAAAAAGCAAAAAGCAGCACTGAGATAGGTAGGGTAACCACTGCCCCAGTTTGCCCAGGACTCAGTTTTACTATCGAAATCCCAACCTTAGGCAAACTGGAATGGTTGACCACAACCCACGGCACAGATCTGAGAGGATCAGCCAACCTATCAGATTTTCTTACTTTAATATTATTTTGAAATCTTCTCCACCCATCATACAGAGGCCTTTTCCTCTCAGAAGTCAACAATATTCCAGATTTGAATTCTTGATGAATCTCCTGTCAAATGGCAACAGCATATCTCTATTTTGAACTGTGGGAGGGGTTGTTGCAGAAGAGCTTATATACTATATGACTTCTCAAAGTAGTCATCTATCACAGATCAATACTTCATATATTATGCTAAGAATATACTTTGATGGGCTTCTCAGATGGCTTGGTGGTAAAGCATCCACCTGCCACTGCAGGAGACACAGGAGACACCGGTTTGATCCCTGTATTGGGAAGATCCCCTGGAGAAGGAAATGGTTATCCACTCCAGTATTCTTGCCTGGGAAATTCCATGGACAGAGGAGCCTGGCAGGCTTCAGTCCATGGGGTCTCAGAGAGCTGGACATGACTTAGCAACTGAGTATACTTTGATAGCCTTCCAAATAACATAATAATCCTCAGAAATAATTAATCTGGTATGGATTATGAAAGAAGACATAGGCTATGGCACTAGCAAAGTTACTTTTTGAGAATGAATAAATGTATATTAATGCAGATTTACAATAAAATTGTGCATATATGTAATATAAGGATTCTATAATGAAGGTATATCTTAAAGTCCATAATGTCTAAAAAGCTAAGAAATTCCTTATTATTGTTATTGATTTAGTAAAAGCAGTATGGAAAAGCCACCATCCATCCACAAAGTTCCTCAGCCACATTCAGGACATGAACAAACAGACTAAACAAGAACAGAAGAATGAGAATCCAGATAAACATGAATGACCTTTCAGCTGTCACTGAGTACACAAGGTTACAAGCTTAGAGAAATTAACTAGAAAGGTGGACGCAGATCCTGCAGATGGAAGGCAACTCAGAGTCAGGTGGTATGAGAAGCACTGGTTTCAGAAGTATTGTGTGTATTATGGAACCAGTCCTGATTCTAAAGGTAAATTCTACCTTTAATTTATGCAGAGGCAGGAACGTCAAAACACAGGGAATAGCAGTGAAAAGGCAGGTAAGCTGACACCTTGCTAATAAACCCTTGCTCTGAATAGATTTTCAAGGTTCAGAGAAGACTAGTGCAATGGGAACGTACCACGCTGCCAATACCAGTCTGAAGATCTCCCATTATAATTGTACTCATGCGAATGTTTATTATGCTTCAGTAAATTGAATAAACAGTATTCTGATTTACACACCATTTATTCTCTATGCAATATCAGAATTTTTAGAAAAACAAATTCTTATCTTTTTATTGCAGTGTACTTTTCAAAAACTCCACAGCTGTTTGTGCCACTTTAACTAAGGTTTTATTATGAAATAGATTGATCAGAGGTAAGTACTTCAGAATAAATGTCAGGATGTAATATAAGAAATGCTTTATTTGCTAATAATTAATGTTTGTCATTTTAGACAAAACAAATACTAATATATATGAGCCAAAGATATAAACAAAGCCCACAGAAGAAATTACAAGGAAATACAACGTGTACCTTGGATTCAGCACAGATGGCATTTTCATCTTACTGATTCACAAAGACTAAAGAAAATTGAACTTCCTTGTCAGTGATTTTTTTTTCTTTGTTGGGAAAACTTCTATCATAAAAAGACAGGGCTTTATTTTATTTATTCTTCTTAATAATTTTTCAAGAGTTCAATACAGATTGAAAAAAACCCATTCACCTCCGTCCACACTCGAAATCTTTATTAATAGCTTGTGAGTCAAAATGTTCTTAATGAGGGGGAAGAATCATAATTATTGAGAAAATTATTAAGACAATGATATGACTGAGTAATACTCCATTGTGTATATGTACCACAGCTTTCTTATTAAAAAGAATACATTTGAATCAGTTCTAATGAGGTGGTTGAAACTGGAGCCGATTATACAAAGTAAGCCAGAAAGAAAAACACCAATACAGTATACTAACGCATATATATGGAATTTAGAAAGATGGTAATGATAACCCTGTATGCAAGACAGCAAAAGAGACACAGATGTATAGAACAGTCTTTTGGACTCTGTGGGAGAGGGAGGGGGCGATGATTTGGGAGAATGGCATTGAAACATGTATAATATCATATAAGAAATGAATCACCAGTCCAGGTTTGATGCAGGATACAGGATGCTTGGGGCTGGTGCACTGGGATGACCCAGAGGGATGGTATGGGGAGGGAGGGGGGAGGGGGGTTCAGGATTGGGAACACATGTACACCCGTGGTGGATTCATGTTGACATATGGCAAAACCAATAGAATATTGTAAAGTAATTAGCCTCTAATTAAAATAAATAAATTTAAAAAAAAGAAAATTATATGATTCTAGTACATTAGAAACTATGGATTCATTTTGATATTTGGCAAAACTAATACAATATTGTAAAGTTTAAAAATAAAATAAAAAAAAGAAACTATGGAGAGAGAAAATTTCATCTCAATGCTTTCTCTAGTAACAGAGTTCAGCCTAGGTGCGTGGAAGGTGTCCAATAAAATATTTGCTTGTTTAGTTTGTTTATGCTATCTTGGAGAAGTGTCACACCACAATAATGCTAAACCATGCATTTCATTACACCACTGATACAGTGTGAATGCTTATGCTTCAAATTCTACTTATATCCTTTAAATTATATGGGCTCAGGAGGGACTAAAATCCTATAATTTGATCCTCATAAAGATTTATTTTTTCTTTTCCCTGTTGTCACTTAATTTAGCTCTTTAATCCAGACAAAATAAAACTTGCTGTTACATATTCTTTGTTCTATGTTAAGATTTCTCTCCTGTGTCACTTAGGCTTACAAAATTTCTCAAGTAAATTATTATGAACAATGAAAACCATGTTTTAAAATTAAAGCTTAAACTAATTTGAAAAGTCATACCAAATGTCAGCATACAAAAGGCTGGACATATAAAGACTATGGAAGTAGGATTCTTCACAAAAAGGCAATAAAAATTCCCTAAAATGGTAGAAGACTTTTGTACAATTAGATCTATAATCCGGAAAGAATTTTGCCCTCATCCCCATATGGTATGTGTTGAGAGACGTTTGCTTCTCTTAAAAAATAAGGATATATTTTCCCATTTTTTCTCATGAGACTGAAATTAGAAAAAAACCTAAAGTCTGTCTATATCAATTGCTTTCTCAAAGTTATTATCAAGTCTTTATTGGGTCAAACACTAAACTTGTGACCTTAAAAGTCCTTCAACTACCTATATATCATATAGAAATAATCCCAGGTGGGATTATGGAATCAACAAGGCTGCCCTGGATATCATCTGGAGAAACAAGCCTTCACCACTTAAAACGATAGTTTTTCTTGTGCTCGTATATAACAGATCAGAATATCAGCAAGTCAAGTTGCTGACTATTTCCATTAACTTTTGTAGATATAACAGTCTCCTGAATTTTACCTTACTACATGTAGTAAAGTCCTGAAGGAAAAAAAAAAAAGGGGATTCACATTTTCAAAATTGTTTCTCTCATTTAAACAACACCCACATGGCAGCAGCGAGTCACTAAATCTTTCACAAAATGCTACCTGATGTTCTTTAAAATACCTAGCAGCACTGGACATTCATTTTGGTTAACCATTATAGTCATTTTTTACATTTTTGTATCCGTTTCCAAAGGGGGAGAAATGTGGCCCTTATATAAACCTAATGCCAAGAAAAATGTAAGCTAGTATTCATTAAAATACCCAGTCTTTGCCAAAGCTAAATTCTGCTCAGAATTGCAAGGGCAACGCCTGTTCACAATGCCTTTGATGCCACAGCAAATTGTTTCAACCATCTTCATGCTATTTAAAGTGTGAAGAAAATACAGACAATCTTCTGGAATGCATTCATTACCTTGAAAGTGCTTGACATGCTGGCCGTGCCCAAATGAATATGATTACAGCTTTTGTCGTACAAAACACTTTTACCTCATTACAGTCTCAAGACAATTTACGTTATAATCTCATTTTCACTTACAATTGCTCCCAAAACTCTCCATTGAGAAACTTTCATACTATAAACACAGACTTAAATTTACCTTTTACATTTTTTAAAAACGGGGAAAAAAAATCTCTCCACCCAGCCGCCAAAAGTTCTTAAGAATATCAGAGATTAGTTATAAGATTTGAAGATTCCAAACTACCATGGGCATTTCAATGATTAGAATCACACCTACAGAGCACAAGGAGGAGCAAAAACCAAAGAAATTCTGAGTTAATCTGTGTTAACATCTGAGTTGTCAGAATGAAATTTGAAATTCATTTGTGAAAGATATTTTAATTATATACAAATGATCTATGCCCTTCTTGTACCATATTACTTGGCACAAATCATGAAGATGATTTTCTTGCCAGAGTAAATGTTCATTAGTAAAGAGAGAACATTCATGATTTAGTAAACTTAAAATGTAAATATTGTAAAAATTTAGAAATATAATATTTACATTAATGGTATTCAAAACTTATTGTAGAGAACCAAAGGGAAAGGGGGCTGGGATAATTTGGGAGATTGGGATTGACACATACACACTGTCGATACTATGTATAAAATAGGTAAAGAATCTGCCTGACAAGCAGAAGTCCCAGGTACAATCCCTGGGTCATGAAGATCCCCTGGAGAAGGAAATGGCAACCCACACCAGTATTCTTGCCTGGGAAATCCCATGGACAGAGGAGCCCGGTCCTACAGTCCATGGGGTCTCCAAGAGTCAAACGTGGCTTATCCACTCAACAACAACATAAAATAGGTAACGAAAAAGAACATACTGTATACCACAGGGAACTCTACTCAATGCTCTGTGGTGACTAAATGGGCAGGAAATCCAAAAAAGAGGGGATATATGTATACATATAGCAGATTCACTTTGCTGTACAGGAGAGAATAATACAACATTGAAAGCAACTATACTTCAATAAACAGCTTCACAAAAACTGAGCCATGACTCAAAAATGAGTTCAGAAGATTTCTTATTAATAGAAAAATGTATTACCTTTCCCCATCCTACAGTGATGCTGTCTTCTTCCAGGTAATGAATCTTCTCATATCCTACCAAATAATCCAAAATCGTCATTGTGACCCTGCTCTGGCTCCTACATGCCTGCCCTTACTCAACACCCAGCTGACCTTTCAGTGCCTTCACTTGTGCTGTGCATTGGCCCAAATTACCTTTCCTCTGCTCTACACATCCCCCAGCAGCCCGTGAACTTAGACTCTTCTTACAGACTTAACTAGAGCATTACTATCTTCTTTCAAGCCTTTCCACACACCCAGAGAAGGATCCACCACTTTCTCATCTGGGCCATTTAGCATTACAACTATAACATTTCACCACACGTATCAGTTTACAGATTCCATCCATCAGCAAGCCCCAGCAATTCTGCTTCTTTTTTTAAATTTATTTTTAATCAGAGGATAGTGGCTTTACCAGAGAAAGCAATGGCACCCCACTCCAGTACTCTTGCCTGGTAAATCCCATGGACGGAGGAACCTGGTGGGCTGCAGTCCACGGGGTCGCGAAGAGTCAGACACGACTGAGCAACTTCACTTTCACTTCACTTTCATGCATTGGAGAAGGAAATGGCAACCCACTCCAGTGTTCTTGCCTGGAGAATCCCAGGGGCGGGGGAGCCTGGTGGGCTGCCGTCTATGGGGTCACACAGGGTCGGACACAATTGAAGCGACTTAGCAGCAGCAGCAGCAGCAGTGGCTTTACAATATTGTGTTGGCTTCTGCCATATGTCAACATGTATCAGCCATAGGCATACCTATGTCCCCTCCCTCTTGTACCTCCCTCGCACCTTCCACCCCAACTCACCCCTCCAGGTAGTCACAGAACACTGGGTTTGAGCTCCCTGAGTCATACAGCAAGTTCCCACAGGCTATCTATTCTATATATAGTAACGTATATGTTTCCGTGCTACTCTTTCTATTCGTCCCACTCTCTTCTTTAGCCTCCATGTCCACAAGTTTGTTCTCTATGTCTGTGTCTTCATTGAGCTGTGCTGTGCTTAGTCACTCAGTCATGTCTGACTCTTTGCAACCCCATGGATTGTAGCTGCCCCCTCCCAGGCTCCTCTGTCTGTGAGGATTCTCCAGGCAAGAATACTGGAGTGGGTTTCCATGCCCGCCTCTAGGGGATCTTCCCAACCCAGGGATTGAACCCAGGTCTCCCGCATTAGTGGAAGATCCTTTACCATCTGAACCATTAGATTTCATATACAAGCATTAATATACAATATTTGTTTTCCTCTTTCTGACATACTCTACACCGTATAATAGGCTCTAGGTTCATCCACACCATTAGAACTGACTCAAAGGCATTCCTTTTAATGGCTGAGTAATATTCCATTGTATATATAGTGGTTATACTTCTGACATCTATCTTAAATTACCCACTTCTCTTCATCTTCTTTACCACCACTCAACCCAAGCCATGGCATTATTTCTGGTCTTGTTGATCACAGTACTCTCCTAACTTACCTCTTTCTTTTGCCCTGCACCTTCCACTCCTTTCCAACTCTATGCAGCCTCCAGAGTAATTTTTTTTTTAATGTCATCAGATCAGCAACCTGCTTTAAGTCCTTGAATATGTTCCTACAGCTTTAAGAATCAAACCTAAATTCCTCATGGCCTGCAAAGATGTGTAAGATCTGCTCCTCCTGCCTTTCCAACCTCAGATCAGATCACTCCCAACCCCAAAGCCTCATTATTCTCCAACAACAACACTGGAACTCCGCTCTTCAAACATTCTGAACTCCCCTGTGTTCATTTCTAACTTCGAGCTCACACATGCCATTCCCACTGTCATTCCCCAGGTCTCCCTTGATATCACCCTCAGAAAAGTCCTTTATCACACTGTGTAAAGTGGTCCCTCCTTCAATTACTCATTACCCCATTTTCCCATATATACTGATTACTCTGTGTTGATTTGTTTACTTGCTCACTCTTTGCCCTCATTCCTAGAACATATGGGCTTTGTGAGGGCAAAACTTCTGCCTGATTGGATATCTTCCGTTTCAGCTCCCTGTCTGACCCACAGCAGATGCTCATTAAGTAAGTTGTTGTTGTTCAGTCACTAAGTCACATCCAACTCTTTATGACCTCTATGGACTGCGTCCTGCCAGTCTTCCCTGCCCTTCACCATGTCCCAGAGTTTGCTCAAACTCACATCCACTGAATCAGTGATGCCATCCAACCATCTTATCCTCTGTTGCTCCTTCTTCTCTCACCCTCAATCTTTCCTGCATTAGGCTCTTTTCCAATGACTTGGCTCTTCACATCAGGTGGCCAAAGTATTGGAGTTTCAGCTTCAGCATCAATCCTTCCAATGAATATTCAGGACTGATTTCCTCTAGGATTGATTGGCTTGATCTCCTTGCAGTCCAAGGGACTCTCAAGAGTCTTCTCCAACACCATATCTCATTAAATATTAATTTTATTAAATAATTCATGACTTAGGTTTCTCTCCCTATTACACGATAAACTTTTTGAAAGCAAGCATCATACCTTATTAGTCTTTGTCTTATTAGTCTTTCTAGGTCCAGAATACAGAAAAGTGGTTTGGGGATAAGATAAATGGTCCACAAATGATTGTGGAATAAATACATTAAAGAATATATTTTAAAACTTGATTAGCATCTTTAGAGATACAATATGTACAAATTGAACCCTTAAACAGCATCTAGACCTTCGAAGGTATTCAATAAATGTTTGTTAAATGAAGGAATGAACCCAATACACACATAGATAACTTATCCCTCTCGCTGCACTAGTACCTTAAAACACTCACAATATACCAGGACATTAAAAACTCCTTATCTAAAGATCAAGTCAGAACATGTCAGGACTTAAACTTTTAGTTTTGTGCGGATAGTAAGAATCTCTCATTCAAAGCCAATGTCTTTCAGGTGTTCACATTTTCTCTTCTTCCCAATTAGAGCAAAATCAGAAAACATCTGGAACTTTATACAACTATGCTCTATAATTTCAGAAAATGTTAGTCAAAAAGTCTGGCCTTGAAAACATTTTTAAAATAAAACAGGCTAATTTGGTAAGCACTGTTGCCGAAGAGTGCATAGTCTTTAATCATAAAAGCTTTTAAATTGTTTCAACTGTCATTCAGAACAATGAAAAGAATCTGTTTGAATCAAGCTGTTGATAAGCTCATAGTCTGAAAGTGAAGTTTGA
This sequence comes from Bos taurus, assembly GCF_002263795.3. Lineage (NCBI taxonomy): Eukaryota > Metazoa > Chordata > Mammalia > Artiodactyla > Bovidae > Bos > Bos taurus. The sequence continues at coordinate 20,461,954 of NC_037336.1, read as the reverse complement.
GGCTTGGAGGAGTGTGAAGGCAGGAAAAAATCATTTTTTATAAATAGTTTATTTTTTTAATGTAAAACATGTGTTTGGATTAAAAGCAATCATCCTTTCATGCTTATATTTTGGCAAAGAATCTTATGTAGCAATCACAAGATTAGGACCATAAGTGATAGACTTAATAAAAGATCAGTCCATAAAAAAATTAGAAAAACAATGACAATTAAAATTTAATATTTTCCCATTAACCTTGACCCTACCTGGAAATACACTTTTTCTGTGCTCATTTCACGGGGAAAATAGCCACTCATTTTCTTCTTTTTGATTCTGCTTTCAAATGCCTGTATACAGCTTAATTGGGGGTTAGGGGAACAAACAAATAATAGTCTACCCAAGATATATTTGAACAAAATAACTTTTAAAAAATATAAAATTTCTATGTGGTACCTATATACAATGGAATATTGAGTGTAAAGTGAGTGAAAGTGTTAGTTGTTCAGTCGTGATACTCAGCCGAGGTAATGCCATGTGTAGCAACACAGATAGATCTAGAGATTATCATACTGAGTGTAGTAAGTCAGACAGAGAAGGCCAAATATCATATGATGCCACTTATATGTGGAACCTAACATTTTTTAAAAGTGATACCAATTAACTTATTTAGAAAACAGAAACAGGCTCACAGACTTCAGAAACAAACTTAAGGTTACCAAAGGGGAAACATGGGTGGTGGCGGGGGGGGGGGGGTTATAAATTAGGACTTTGGGATCAACATATAGGCACTGCTATGCATAAAATAGATAATCAACTAGGACCTACAGTATAGCACAGGGAACTCTACTCAATATTCTGTAATAACCTATATGGGAAAAGAATCTGAAAAAAAAATTCAGTTCAGTTCAAAAAATTAGATATATATAAATGTGCAACTAATTCACTTTACTGTACACTTGAAACTAACACCCCTTTATAAATAAACTATACTCCAAAATAAAATAAAAGTTAAATTAAAAATATAAATATAATCTTCTAAGAAGTCAGAGAAGACTACCAAGATGTTGTTTTATGAAACTCCAGAAGCTCCACAGGTGATTAAAATTTCAGTGTTGCATATTGAGTCCTCTAATTTGCACCTTGCAATTGTATTGCTCTTCCCACTGGAGCCACCATATTTTGAATAATTAATATGAACCAAGTACATGACATCTGTTATCACTCCTCTTACTCCAGACAGTCACGTTAGACATTATTTCCCTTTTGTCCATGAGGAAATGAGGCAATTGCCAGGCAGGATTTAGTACCGTCAGAATCTCCACAGAATTCTCCAAGCCTCCAACATGGACAGGCTCTCTCTGTTAGTGGTTCTCAGACCAACAAGAGAATAAGACCTTGTTAGAACTGCAAATTCTTAGTCCTCCAATGGAACCTAGTGAATCAGAAATCCTTGGGTTGGAAGGTAGAAGTTGGGCATCTGTGTTTTCAGAAGCCCTTCAAATGATTTTGCTGAAGCTTGAGTTTAATGGAAACACTAGTGTTGACAATATACACTACCGTGGGTAGTAATAGATAGCTAGCGGGAAGCTGCCATATAGCACAGGAAGCTCACTCAGTGCTCTCTGATGACCTAGATGGGGAGGGGGCAGCCAGGGAGGCTCAACAGGGAGGGGATATATGTGTTCTTATAGCTGATTCACAAGTTGCACAGCAGAAACTAACACAACATTGTAAAGCAACCGTCAGTTCAGTTCAGTTCAGTCACTCAGTCGTATCCGACTCTTTGTGACCCCATGAATTGCAGCACACCAGGCCTCCCTGTCCAGCACCAACTCCCGGAATCCACCCAAACTCATGTTGATCGAGTCAGTGATGCCATCCAGCCAGCTCATCCTCTGTCGTCCCCTTCTCCTCCTGACCCCAATCCCTCCCAGCATCAGGGTCTTTTCCAATAAGCCAACTCTTCACATGAGGTGGCCAAAGTACTGGAGGTTCAGCTTTAGCATCATTCCTTCCAATGAACACACAGGACTGATCTCCTTTAGGATGGACTGGTTGGATCTCCTGCAGTCCAAGGGACTCTCAAGAGTCTTCTCCAACACCACAGCTCAAAAGCATTAATTCTTCGGTGCTCAGCCTTCTTCACAGTCCAACTCTCACATCCATACATGACTACTGGAAAAACCATAGCCTTGACTAGATGGACTTTTGTTGGCAAAGTAATGTCTCTGCTTTTGAAAATGCTATCTAGTTTGGTCATGACTTTCCTTCCAAGGAGTAAGCATCTTTTAATTTCATGGCTGCAGTCACCATCTGCAGTGATTTTGGAGCCCAAAAAATTAGAGTCTGACACTGTTTCCACTGTTTCCCCATCTATTTGCCATGAAGTGATGGGACAGGATGCCATAATCTTAGTTTTCTGAATGTTGAGCTTTAAGTCAACTTTTTCACTCTCCTCTTTCACTTTCATCAAGAGGCTTTTTAGTTCCTCTTCACTTTCTGCCATAAGGATGGTGGCCTCTGCATATCTCAGGTTATTGATATTTCTCCCAGCAATCTTGATTCTAGCTTGTGCTTCTTTCAGCCCAGAGTTTCTCATGATGTACTCTGCATATAAGTTAAATAAGCAGAGTGACAACATATAGCCTTGATGTACTCCCTTTCCTATTTGGAACCAGTCTGTTGTTCCATGTCCAGTTCTAACTATTGCTTCCTGACCTGCATACAGGTTTCTCAAGAGGCAGATCAGGTAGTCTGGTATTCCCATCTCTTGAAGAATTTTCCACAGTTTATTGTGATCCACCAGATGGTCAACACCGAAATCAGATTGATTATATTCTTTGCAGCCAAAGATGGAGAAGCTCTATACAGTCAGCAAAAACAAGACCAGGAGCTCACTGTGGCTCAGATCATGAACTCCTTATTGCCAAATTCAGACTTAAATTGAAGAAAGTAAGGAAAACCACTAGACCATTCAGGTATGACCTAAATCAAATCCCTTATGATTATACAGTGGAAGTGAGAAATAGATTTAAGGAACTAGGTCTGATAGAGTGTCTGATGAACTATGGATGGAAGTTCGTGACATTGTACAGGAGACAGGGATCAAGACCATCCCCATGGAAAAGAAATGCAAAAAAGCAAAATGGAGGCCTTACAAATAGCTATGAAAAGAAGAGAAGCAAAAAGCAAAGGAGAAAAGGAAAGATATAAGCATCTGAATGCAGAGTTGCCAAAGAATAACAAGGAGAGATAAGAAAGCCTTCCTCAGTGATCAATGCAAAGAAATAGAGGAAAAGAACAGAATGGGAAAGACTAGAGATCTCTTCAAGAAAATTAGAGATACTAAGGGAATATTTCATGCGAAGATGAGCTCAATAAAGGACAGAAATGGTATGGACCTAAGCAGAAGCAGAAGATATTAAGAAAGGTGGCAAGAATACCCAGGAGAACTGTAGAAAAAACATCTTCACGACCAAGATAATCACGATGGTGTGATCACTCACCTAGAGCCAGATATCCTGGAATGTGAAGTCAAGTGGACCTTAGAAAGCATCACTATGAACAAAGCTAGTGGTGGTGATGGAATTCCAGTTGAGCCATTTCAAATTTTGAAATATGATGCTGTGCAAGTGCTGCACTCAATATGCCAGCAAATTTGGAAAACTCAGCAGTGGCCACAGGACTGAAAAAGGTCAGTTTTCATTCCAATCCCAAAGAAAGGTAATGCCAAAGAATGCTCAAACTACCACACAATTGTGCTAGTAAATAATGCTTAAAATTCTTCAAGCCAGGCTTCAGCAATACATGAACCGTGAACTTCCAGATGTTCAAGCTGGTTTTAGAAAAGGCAGAGGAACCAAAGATCAAATTGCCAATATCAGCTGGATCATGGAAAAAGCAAGAGAGTTCCAGAAAAACATCTACTTCTGCTTTACTGACCATGCCAAAGCCTTTGACTGTGTGGATCACAGTAAACTGGAAAATTCTGAAAGAGATGGGAATACCAGACCACCTGATCTGCCTCTTGAGAAAGCAACTATGTTCCAATTTAGACTCTATGGGAGAGGAAGGGGGGGATGATTTGGGAGAATGGCATTAAAACATGTATAATATCATATAAGAAATGAATCACCAGTCCAGGTTCAATGCAGGATACAGGAAGCTTGGGGCTGGTGCACTGGAATGGCCCAGAGGGATGGTATGGGGAGGGAGGTGGGAGGGGGGTTCAGGATGGGGAACACGTGTACACCTGTGGTAGATGCATGTTGATGTATGGCAAAACCAATACAATATCGTAAAGTAAAAATAAATAAATAAACCCCCCCCCCAAAAAATTAAATGACTTGCTGTAGTTGAAATTGTGTGCTTTGAAATGTAATTTCAAGGCCAGCCTCTGACTGCTTTGCACGTGAGCATCGCTTCTCCTAAGTCATATGTGTAGAAGACCCCCAGCTCTTCCGCTCTCTGGTCTGTTGACCTCGATGCTTGTCCTTTCCTACATATTCCCTGAGTCTTGATCTGTGTCACATCTCTTCCCCTCTTTCTTTCCTTGATTTCTCTTTTCTTGCAACTTTCTCCTCTGAGATCAACCTTGCCGCTCCTGAAACCGCCTTTGCGACATCCCAGCCCTATGATCATCCAACTACTCCTCTTGGTCTTTTTCTTACAGAAGACTTCCCACTCTGAGGGTAACCATTAGAAGGCTACAGAGGGCCTACAAGTTTCATCAGAGAATGACAAAAAACAATCCTTTCCATGAGAGGTTGCTTTGCCATGCAGACCCAGTCTGGCTATATGCAGAGTGTGCTGACTTCCACTGTTATCTTCCTGGGGCCTTGAGAGCTGACTTTGGCCAGAAATGGTTAAACTCAATGCTAGGTTAGGCCCGGGTTCAAAAATAGGACACAAATATTATGGCTTATCCAGATATTTTAATTGGGAATTTATCATCTCATATAAAACTAACATCAGCTATGCAACTAGGTATACTCTTTAGACAGAAAAATCATGAATAATCATCTTTGTAACTATAAAAATAGGCCCTTTCAAGATAAATAACAATGGAGGAAAATGCAGTTTTAGATTGTTAATCCAACAGCAAAATTTCTAAAGTAGTAGAGTTATCCATCAAATCACATACTGAGGCACTTAACATTTAAAATAAATAAATAAACAAAAGGATCAATAATCAATTGGCTATCTCTTTAATTAGGTATACTACTTTCTGGAAGCCATTATAATTATTGAAATACTATGTAAAATGGACTGATTATCAGAAAAAAATACATGTAATAGTTTCCTAATTTATCAAATACAAATTTAAAGTAAGAAAAATAACTAATCATACATAGCTGAAGAAAGATCCTTATTGATCTTCCTGGGTTCCTAGGACATGTGTGCTCAAATATTCAATGGAATGCTATGACAATGTGAGGCTATTCATATATTCAATTGTATGATTCACGTTAAAAATACAGAATGTTATGAAACATAACAGACCTCCCATAACTGCTATGAGAAGAAAAATTATTAATGACAAAAATCCTAAGTCATAGAATGTTTACTGATTATATCACAATTTAGTAGGAATGAGGAAAAGCTAAATGGATGTTCTCTACTCCCTCATAACTATATTAGAAAAGAAAAGGCATAATCCACCATGTGCTGTGCTGTGTTTAGTTGCTCAGTTGTGTCTGATTCTTTGAAACCCCATGGACTGTAACCAGCCAGGCTCCTCTGTCCATGGGGATTCTCCAGGCAAGAATCCTGGAGTGGGCTGCCATGCCCTCCTCGAGGGGATCTTCCCAACCCAGGGATCAAACCCAGGTCTCCCACATTGTGGGCAGATTCTTTATCATCTGAGCCACCAGGGCAGCCCAATCCACCATGTACCTCACATTATTTTTTTCTTATAAAAACTACCTTAAAACACTGGGACCAACCATGAACAGAGAATGGATAAAAAAGATGTGATCTATATGTATATAATGGAATACTATTCAGCCATAAAAAATAAAATTTTGCCATTTCCAAAATCATAGGTGATTCTATAGGTTATTATGCTAGGTGAAATAAGCCAGACAAGGACAAATATTGTATATTATCACTTATATGTTGAATCTAAAAAATAAAACAAACAAATGAATATAACAAAACACAAACAGACTCACAGATATAGAGAACACACTAGTGGTTACCAGAGAGGAAAGGGAAGAAGGGAAGGGCAAGATAGGGTTAAGGGGTTAAGAGGTACAAGCTACTAAGAATAAAATAAATAAATTACAAGGATATTCTGGAAAGAATAGAAAATATAGCCAACATTTTAAAACAACTTTAAGGGAATATAATCTTTAAAAAATAATGAATCAGTATTGCACTGCTGCTGCTGCTGCTGCTGCTAAGTCGTGTCAGTCATGTCCGACTCTGTGCAACCCCATAGACAGCAGCCCAACATATTTCTCTGTCCCTGGGATTCTCCAGGCAAGAACACTGGAATGGGTTGCCATTTCCTTCTCCAATGCATGAAAGTGAAAAGTGAAAGTGAAGTCTCTCAGTCGTGTCCGACTCTTAGAGACCCCATGGACTGCAGCCCACCAGGCTCCTCCATCCATGGGATTCTCCAGGCAAGAGTTCTGGAGTGGGGTGCCATTGCCTTCTCTGCTACATTGCACACTGGAAGCTAATACAATCTTGTAAATCAACTATATTTCAATTGAAACATGGGGCCAAATTTTAAGAAATACTTTTATAAATGTATTAAGTCTGATAAATCTCTAGTTCATTTCAGGGTAAGAACCACAGTATCCTGCCATGTTCTAGTTTTGCTGTACTTATTGTCAGCATATGATGAAATCTCTGAGGCAGAAAAAAGTATTCCTGGGAATTTCCAAATATTTCCACAATATTTCATGAAATACTAGATCTTGGATGTCAGGGCTAACTCTGGGTCATCAATCTATCATCTAATTAATTTCTCAGGCAATTAGTACCAAGAATAATACTGATGCCTAGTTTTTAAATAATCCCTAGAGAACACAGGGATGGAATACAGAAAAACAGTTCACGGTTAAGTACTGACAAAGCAAAAGAGCATTTAAAAAGAAGCCATCAAGTTTTGTTTTCAGTGTGAACCACAGACATTTCTAAAGAAATTTCAACTTCCAGAATTTTTTTGCAGGAAGTTCCTCTACTTTTTATGTCCAAATATGTACAGCTGCTTAGAATTTTAGATTAAAAAAAAAAAACAAACTATCCATAAATTTTAATGAAATGAATTATCAGCATTCTATCAGCTGAAAATTTCATTTTAATAAATCATTTTAAAAAGTATTGTGAAACCAAAATATACATATGCTATTGATCTTTATATGACATAATTATAATTAATCAAATAAACATAACATGAAATGTGCTAAATAGTTTGTTGCCATCCAAAGAACTGGCAAATTGAACACTGTGTTTAAATTATTTATCTAGATAAGATAGAACTATTACCAGATTAATAACTCCACAAAAAATGTTTCTTTTTACCTATATGTTTATTTGCTTCTTTGCTTGTTGTATTGTGATATGTTGTGCTCTTATAGAAATATTTGTAGTGCTATCCTGTTATCCAAACATAATCATAATGACAATGAGACACACTAAAATTCACCCAAAAGAGAACATGACTATTATTTGCATTACTTAATGCAACCATTTACAGGCTGTATGAGAACATGTGTGACTTAACTAGTCAACAGATGTTCGGAGAAAGAGCATGTAGTATTTTTTGGAAGTAATAAAATAAAATGGAGAATAACCAAGAGTTACACTTTAGCTATCAATTTTTGCTTCTGAAAAAAAAATTATTTCAGAAAAATCTCTTAAATAACTCATGTTCCTTAGCAGCTAATGAAACAAATAATATGTAAGCTCCATCAGCACAGAAATCATTGTCTGCTTTTTCATTAATATATTCCAAACACTGATATATTCCAAACTGTTTTTTACATAATAAGTGCTCAATAAATATTTATTAAATAAGAAAATCATGACAAAATATCTAAACTTCTTTCTTTAATGAATTCTGACCCTGTTGATTCCTGAAAACAATAGCTTTGGCTTCAGGTTTTCAACAATGTGCCATCCTATTTTGTTACTTTCATAAACATAATATAGAATATAACCATGCTCATGTATATAAATTATATTTTCAAAGTACTATCATATCTCAAAACTTTCCCTTTCAATATTTACAAAGCTTTCTGAAGAAGCAAGAATTTAATTGCAAGAAAAAATCATTTTTATTCCCAGCATATATTCATCAATGTCAAATACACTTGAACTAGGAGCCTTTTAAGCCTCAAACCCTGCAGAGAGGGGTCCTGAGTCATAAGAGGAGAAATTGCCTTAAAATAGAGCAAACATTCCAAGTCAGTCTTTTAGGTTATCAGGATTAAAAGCAGGAACCAGTAGGTGGGACAGGCCAATACTTGGAATGATACATTTCAAATTTGAGAGTAAATACAATTCTTGGAGATCATTACCCCAAGGTTTCATTATACAGATAGGAAAAATTAAAGTCCAAGAAGATAAATTAATAGCCTAACATATATCTAACAGTGAAACTAAATTTGAACTCCAGATTTGCTTCCAGTTCCATTTTTACTTCATCTGTACAAGAAACATTAGAAATGGAAAAACGTATTTTTATAATATCCATCTTGGAAAAAATTATCAAAGCCTGAGATAATCTACTGCAATAACGCCAGAGTTCGAACAGACACTGCACTCTACGAACTGAAATGGTGAGCATTGCCCATACTTACACAATAGCTGCCCACATACCCTTGACAGTATTCACTCTGTATTATTTTCCACATCTCACCATCTATAGGTGCTGTATGTGCCCCCTCCCCGACCTCTGCCATCCCCACCTTACTTCTTTTCATCTCTTATACTATTTCACATGTTGTGAGAAGCTTATTTGTGCTGTAACAACTGAAACCCAGCTCAGCGCAAGAATGCTGCTGCTGCTGCTAAGTTGCTTGAGTCGTGTCCGACTCTGTGCGACCCCATAGACGGCAGCCCACTAGGCTCCTCTATCTCTGGGATTCTCCAGGCAAGAATACTGGAGTGGGTTGCCATTTCCTTCTCCAATGCATGAAAGTGAAAAGTGAAAGTGAAGTCGCTCAGTCGTGCCCGACTCTTCGCGACCCCATGGACTGCAGCCCACCAGGCTCCTCCGTCCATGGGATTTTCCAGGCAAGAGTACTGGAGTGGGTTGCCATTGCCTTCTCCGCAGCGCAAGAATAGCAGCCCATATTTCTGCTATGGACCTGGAATCTGCCAACTGGCTGGCTTCATAAGCTGCTGGAGAAGGGAGATTGAAGCCATGTGTCAAGTCATCTCCTCCAGAAACAGCTCAAATATAAGCCCTGTTGTTAACAGGAAGACTGGCCCAGAAACACAGAGTCAGCAGTATCACGTGCAACCATAAAACAAGGGATGGTAAGGGGTGAGTCGTGCACTGAGTAAGAGTAACCTACTTGGGCAAACAGTTGTTTTTAAAATGAGTCATCGGTCCTCCCTAACGGACTTCAAGGGGATGATATCACACCGATACCAATTAAAATGAGCAAAATATGCCCAAGTAATTCCATTTGTGTCATCCCTTGAAAATTTCATTGCCCAGAGAGAACACCGACACAAGTGAGATCTGGGTACATTCTCTGCTTGTCTTGCAGATCTTTTCTGTGATTTGTCATTACTGCGGGAACGCAGACCACACACAACGCCAGTTCTTCCAATACCACCCCAGAAATGCCCAAAGAACTTGAGTATTGTCCCTAAGAATTGGACCCAAAATACTTCACCCAAAATAGATGCCTATTCCTACTTGTAGAATGCTTTTTGGGTGGCTGGAACGTTGTGGTTCCCCCTAACCTCAAGAAACTTTCTATTTTAGGAGTCATTATAGTTTGGTTTAAAAGCATTTTCATTTGACTTGAGACTGAAGAGATTCATGGGGAACTACTTGGTCTGTGACAATCATGTAAAAGGATTAAATTTTGCTTTCGGATACTTTGCATTGTTGCAAGTAAGAGTGACTTTCATTTTAGGTTACTTTCACTTTTTAAAGTTGTTTTATTCAAAAGGTCAAAATGTAACCTAAAAGTGATTTTGCAAAGTATTTTTGTCCCTAAGTTTTAAATATACATTTCTAGTTCCTTTACACACAGGACACCAAATGTTACTTAAAGAGCAATTTTTATGCCACACAATTTTTTTTCTAGCATTATAGAGACCCTTTAAAATACAGCTTTAAAAACTGGAGGACATTTTTATTTTTTGAAACAACATTAGGTGAACAAAATTTCGATCTACCCTACAAATGCAGAAATTTTAGGTGGTCTCCCAGTTATGAAAAAATGAAGTTCTTTCCTGCTAATATGCTTTCATTTTGTTTTAAACAATAAACAAATGGTTTTAATAGGATTTCCCCTCCAACCACCAAAGTTGAAATTTAAGGGCATGCAATGCTAATCCATAATTTCATTTAAATTGTTGTTTTTTCAATAGCATAATTTTTAGTTTCTTTATTTTTTTTTTAATTATGAAAGTATAGCACATTTACAGGAAATTTGGAAAATACAGAGTAAGGTTACATACAGTTCCAGCAAACAGCATGTTTTTTTAATTTCAAAGGCAATTCATGATACTGTAATCTTGCCACACAGATAATCACTCTTAACATTTTGTTTCATATTCTTCCAGCTTTTCTGTAAATATTTATGTATTTTTAACTTTTATATTTTAATAAATATTTTTCCAGATTTTAAATTCTGGATTTTCCCTATTATAAAACAACAGTATAGTAGAGAGACCTAAAGACTACTTGGTTTTTCAGTCTTACAGATACTCTATCATTTCCACTACCTTGTTTATTATTCAGTCAAGTTTATATCTCTACTACTCTACTTAAAATATCCTTTTCCTAAAAACTGTTATTGTACCTATTTCTCTTCTTACTTGAGCGTTTTTCAAATGCTTCAAAATCCTTTACCTAGTCTTTCAGAAATTGTATAGACTGTTTGCCACCATTTCCTTCATAAAATGACTTCTTTAGTGCCTTTTGCCATTTTTCATTGACCTGTTCTGATGACATTTTCTCAATCTTTTGTGCTAATTTCTCTCCTAATGTGGCCTTTTGATCTCAGTAGTCTCAGGCAGTATCTTGACCCCTCTTTTCAATATTTTCCTTCCTTTAATGATCTAGCCAACTCTTATGCCTTGGAGGTATCATTAAAAGAAGGAAAATATGTAGGTATTATTTTTCAGAAAATTGTAAAAATTCTATGGGCTTAATATTTTATAACTTTTTAAAATTTAATATTGTGAACCATTTCCTAAGTCATTTACTATTTAATATCTTAAGTCTAGATAAAATTCTATTATATGAAAATATATCATTATTTGACTAATCTGCTTTTTTTTTAATTTTAAATTTTATTTTATTTTTAAACTTTACAATATTGTATTAGTTTTGCCAAATATCGAAATGAATCCGCCACAGGTATACCCGCGTTCCCCATCCCGAACCCTCCACCCTCCTCCCTCCCCTCCCCTCCCTCTGGGTCGTCCCAGTGCACCAGCCCCAAGCATCCAGTACCGTGCATCGAACCTGGACTGGCGACTCGTTTCATACATGATATTATACATGTTTCAATGCTATTTTCCCAAATAATCTGCTGTTTATGGACATTAACGCATTTTTAACATTTATCCTAAACCATGCTGCTATGAACATCTTTATACAAACATCTTTTTATACTTTCTGATTATGCTTTTAATTTAATTTTTAAATGGGTATTTCTAGGTCATTGGCATTTTTTAATATTCTTAATTAATTTGGCCCAAATGTCCTCCAAAAGTGAAAAAGTGACAGTAAAGTCACTCAGTAGTGTCTGACTCTTTGCGACTCTATGGACAATACAGTCCATGGAATTCTCCAGGCCAGAATACTGAAGTGGGTAGCCTTTCCCTTCTCAAGGGTATCTTCCCAACCCTGGGATCAAACCCAGATCTCCCACATGGCAGGAAGATTCTTGACATTATTTCCTTTCTCTACTCTTTAACTATATTAAACATTAATAGTTTATATTACTGTGATGAGGAATAGTTATGTGGAACACTATTCTTTCCATGAGTCGTGACAGTTGCCTTGCTGGTTACAAAAATCTATTGAGTGAAACCTTGATTCCAGTCACAGAGGCTAGCTGGCACCTAATCTCATGATATCTCCTTTTGTCTTAATAGTGGGTACATTCTTCATTAAGGAGAGTTTTTAATGTTTTTTGGAATAAAAATCCTGTTGTCACAATTCAGATACTTTCTAGAAGGATTCTTTTTTAAAATTCCTGTTTACAAAAAAATAAACTCAAAATGGATTAAAGACTTAAGTCTAAGGCCAGAATAGGTAGCATACTCTTTGACATAAATTGCAGCAACATTCTCTCTGAACCACCTCCTAGATTAATGGAAATAAAAACAAAAATAAATAAATTGGACCTAATAAAACTTAAAAGCTTTGCACAGCAAAGGAAACTGTAAACAAGATGAAAAGATAATCTTCAGAACGGCAGAAAATAATTGCAAAGGAAGCAACTGACAAAGGATTAATCTCCAAAATATATAAGCAGCCCATACAGCTCAATATCAGAAAAATAAACAGCCCAATCAAAAAATGGGCAGAAGAGCTAAACAAACATTTCTCCAAAGAGAATGTACAGATGGCCCATAGATACATGAAAAAATATTTGAAATCGCTCATTATTAGAGAAATGCAAATCAAAACTACAATGAGTTATCATCTCACACCAGTCAGAATGGCTATCATAAAAAAATCTACAAACAGTAAATGTTGGAGAGGATGTGGAGAAATGGAAACCCTCCCCCACTGTTGGTGGGATTGTAAACTGATATAGCCATTGTGGAGATACTTTCGAATGGTGGTGCTACAGAAGACTCTTAAGAGTTCCTTGGATGGCAACAAGATCAAACAAGTCATTCTTTTTATTTTTTAAATGTTCATGATTACATATTTTTAATTTTTTTTAATTTATTTTAATTGGAGGCTACTTTACAATATTATAGTGGTTTTTGCCATACATTCACATGAGTTAGCCATGGGTATACATGTGTTCCCCATCCTGATGCTCCCTCCCACCTCCCTCCACATTCCATCCTTCAGGGTCATCCCAGTGCACCAGCCCTGAGCACCCTGTCTCATGCATTGAACCTGGACTGGCAATCTACTTCACATATGGTAATATACATGCTTCAATGCTATTCTCTCAAATCGTCCCACCCTTGCCTTCTCCTACAAAGTCCAAAAATCTGTTCTTAATATCTGTGTCTCTTTTGCTGTCATGTGTATAGGGTCATCATTACTGTCTTTCTAAATTCCATGTATATGAGTTAATATACTGTATTGGTGTTTTTCTTTCTGACTTACTTCAGTCTGTATAATAGGCTCCAGTTTCATCCACTTATTAAAACTGATTCAAATGCATTCTTTTTAACAGCTGAGTAATATTCCATTGTGTATATGTACCACTGCTTTCTTATCCATCCATCTGCCGATGGATATCTAGGTTGCTTCCATGTCCTACTGTAAACAATGCTGTGATGAACATTGGGGTACACATGTGTCTTTCCACTCTGGTTTCCTCAGTGTGTATGCCCGGCAGTGGGATTGCTGGGTCGTATGGCAGTTCTATTTCCAGTTTTTTAAGGAATCTCCACACTGTTCTTCATAGTGGCTGTCCTAGTGTACATTCCCACCAACAGTGTAAGAGGGTTCCTTTTTCTCTGCACCCTCTCCAGCATTTATTGTTTGTAGACTTTTTGATAGCAGCCATTCTGACCGGCATGAAATGGTACCTCATTGTGGTTTTGATTTGCATTTCTCTGATAATGAGTGATGCTGAGCATCTTTTCATGTGTTTGTTAGCCATCTGTATGTCTTCTTTGGGGAAATGTCTGTTTCGTTCTTTGGCCCATTTTTTTATTGGGTCGCTTATTTTTCTGGAAATGAGCTGCAGGAGTTGCTTGTATATTTTTGAGATTCATTCTTTATCAGTTGCTTCATTTGCTATTATTTGCTCTCATTCTGAAGGCTGTCGTTTCACATTGCTTATAGTTTCCTTCATTGTGCAAAAGCTTTTAAGTTTAATTAGGTCCAATTTGTTTATTTTTGCTTTTATTTCCAATATTCTGGGAGCTGGGTCATAGAGGATCCTGCTATGATTTATGTCAGAGAGTGTTTTGCCTTTGTTTTTCTCTAGTAGTTTTATAGTTTCTGGTCTTACATTTAGATCTTTAATCCATTTTGAGTTTATTTTTGTGTATGGTATTAGAAAGTGTTCTTTTACAAGTGGTTGACCAGTTTTCCCTGCACCACTTGTTAAAGAGGTTGCCATTTCTCCATTGTATATTCTTACCTCCTTTGTCAAAGATAAGGTGTCCATAGGTGCGTGGATTTATCTCTGGGCTTTCTATTTTGTTCCATTGATCTATGTTTCTGTCTTTGTGCCAGTACCATACTGTCTTGATGACCGTTGCTTTGTAGTATAGCCTGATGCCAGGCAGGTTGATTCCTCCAGTTCCATTCTTCTTTCTCAAAATTGCTTAGGCTATTTGAGATTTTTTTGTATTTCCATACAAATTGTGAAATTATTTGTTCTAGTCTCTGAAAAATACCATTGGTAGCTTGATAGGAGTTGCATTGAATCTATAGATTGCTTTGGGTAATATACTCATTTTCAGTATATTGATTCTTCAGATCCATGAACATGGCATATTTCTCCATCTCTTTGTGTCATCTTTTATTTCTTTCATCAGTGTTTTATAGATTTCTATATGTAGGTCTTTTGTTTCTTTAGGTAGATTTATTCCTAAGTATTTTATTCTTTTCATTGCAATGATGAATGGAATTGTTTCCTTAATTTCTCTTTGTTTTCTCATTGTTAGTGTATAGAAATGCAAGGGATTTCTGTGTGTTAATTTTATATCCTGAAACTTTACTATATTCATTGATTAGCTCTAGTAATTTTCTGGGGGAGTCTTTAGGGTTTTCTATGTACAGTATCATGTCATCTGCAAACAGTGAGAGTTTTACTTCTTTTTTTCTAATCTGGATTCCTTTTATTTCTTTTTCTTCTCCGATTGCTGTGGCTAAAACCTCCAAAACTATATTGAATAGTAGTGTGAGAGTGGGCATCCTTGTCTTGCTCCTTACTTTAGGGGAAATGCTTTCATTTTTCCACCATTGAAGATAATATTTGCTGTGGGTTTGTCATATATAGCTTTTATTATGTTGAGGTCTGTTCCTTCTATGCCTACCTTCTGGAGGGTTTTTATCATAAATGGATGTTGAATTTTGTCAAAGGTTTTCTCTGCATCTATTGAGATAATCGTATGGTTTTTATCTTTCAATTTTTTAGGTGTATCACATTGATTGATTTGTGAAAGTTGAAGAATCCTTGCATCCCTGGGATAAAGCGCACTTGGTCATGATGTATGATCTTTTTAATATGCTGTTGGATTCTGTTTGCTAGAATTTCAAACAAGTCATTCGTAAAGGAAATCAACCCTGAATATTCTTTGGAAAGACTGATGCTGAACTGAAACTCCAATACTTTGGCCACCTGATGGCAAAGAGCTGACTCACTGGAAAAGACCCTGGTGCTGGGAAAGATTGAGGGCAGGAGGAGAAGATGGCAACAGAGGATGAGATGGTTGGATGGCACCACTGACTCAATGGACATGAACTTGGGGAAACTCCAGGAGATGGTAAGGGACAGGGAAGCCTGGCATGCTGCAGTCCATGGGGTCACAGTGAGTTGGACATGATTTGGCAATTGAACAACAACAACAAATCACTTAATAAAAAAAAAAAAAAAACTAGGAATAAATCTACCATTTAACCAAGCAATCCCACAATACCATGCATATATCCTGAGAAAGCAACAATCCTAAAAAATACATGTACTCCAGTGTGCATTCCAGTAATATTTACAATCAGATCAAATCAGATAGGTTGCTCAGTCATGTCCGACTCTTTGTGATCCCATGAATCGCAGCACGCCAGGCCTCCCTGTCCATCACCAACTCCCGGAGTTCACTCAGACTCACGTTCATCGAGTCAGTGATGCCATCCAGCCAGCTCATCCTCTGTCGTCCCTTCTCCTCTTGCCCCCAATCCCTCCCAGCATCACAGTCTTTTCCAATGAGTCAACTCTTCGCATGAGGTGGCCAAAGTACTGGAGTTTCAGCTTTAGCATCATTCCTTCCAAAGAAATCCCAGGGCTGATCTCCTTCAGAATGCATTGGTTGGATCTCCTTGCAGTCCAAGGGAATCTCAAGAGTCTTCTCCAACACCACAGTTCAAAAGCATCAATTCTTTGGCGCTCAGCCTTCTTCACAATCAAACTCTCACATCCATACATGACCACAGGAAAAACCATAGCCTTGACTAGATGGACCTTTGTTGACAAAGTAATGTCTCTGCTTTTGAATGTGCTATCTAGGTTGGTCATAATTTTCCTTCCAAGGAGTAAGCGTCTTTTAATTTCATGGCTGCAGTCACCATCTGTAGAGATTTTGGAGCCCAGAAAAATAAAGTCTGACACTGTTTCCACTGTTTCCCCATCTATTTCCCATGAAGTGATGGGACCAGCTGCCATGATCTTCGTTTTCTGAATATTGAGCTTTAAGCCAGTTTTTTCACTCTCCACTTTCAGTTTTATCAAGAGGCTTTTTAGTTCCTCTTCACTTTCTGCCATAAGGGTGGTGTCAACTGCATATCTGAGGTTATTGATATTTCTCCCGGTAATCTTGATTCCAGCTTGTGTTTCTTCCAGTCCAGCGTTTCTCATGATGTACTCTGCATATAAGTTAAATAAACAGGGTGACAATATACAGCCTTGACGTACTCCTTTTCCTATTTGGAACCAGTCTATTGTCCCATGTCCAGTTCTAACCGTTGCTTCCTGACTTGCATACAAATTTCTCAAGAGACAGATCAGGTGGTCTGGTATTCCCATCTCTTTCAGAATTGTCCACAGTTTATTGTGATCTACACAGTCAAAGGCTTTGGCATAGTCAATAAAGCAGAAATAGATGCTTTTCTGGAACTCTCTTGCTTTTTCCATGATCCAGCGGATGTTGGCAATTTGATCTCTGGTTCCTCTTCCTTTTCTAAAACCAGCTTGAACATCAGGAAGTTCACAGTTCACATATTGTTGAAGCCTGGCTTGGAGAATTTTGAGCATTACTTTACTAGCGTGTGAGATGAGTGCAATTGTGAGGTAGTTTGAGCATTCTTTGGCATTGCCTTTCTTTATTCAGAACATAGAAGCAACCTAGATGTCTATCAACAGATGAACAGATAAAGAAGATGTAGTACATCTATACAATGTAATATTACTCAGCCATAAAAAGGAACGAATTTGAGTCAGCAGTAGCAAGGTGGATGAACCTAGAGCCTCTTATGGAGAATAAGTCAGAAGGAGAAAACAAATATCATATATTAATGCAGAAATATGGAATCTAGAAAAATGCTAGAGACTAATTTATTTACAGGGAGGGAATGGAGACACAGATGTCAAGAACAGGTTTGTGGATACAGAGGGGAAGGTGAGGGTGGGACAAATTGAGAAAGTAGCATTGACATATATACAGTATCATGTGTAAAATAGTGGGAACTTGTGGTATAATACAAGGGCCCTAACCTAGTGCTCTGTGATGACCTAGAGAGGTGGGATGGGGTGAGGGGAGGGAGGCTCAAGAAGGAAGGGATATATTTCAATCCCTGGATTGGGAAGATCCTCTGGAGAAGGGAATGGCAATCCACTCCAGTATTCTTGCCTGGAGAATTCCATGGACAGGGAAGCCTGGTGGGCTACAGTTCATGAGGTCGCAAAGAGTCAGACATGACCGAGCAACACACACACACACATATAAATATACATATGTATATATATATAATTATGACTGATTCATGTTGTTGTGTAGCAGAAACCAACACAATATTTGTAAAGCAATTTTCCTCCAATTAAAAAAAAATTTTAAGGAAATGAAAAAGAAAACCTTGTGTATTTCAGTTGATGTAGAAAAAGGATACAGGCTGGTAAGCAGCGGGGGATGAACAGGAAGAATACATCAAACCAACTCTTGTGGACTGTGTTCCTCCAACTGTTAAGAAAGAGGGGGTGGGGTTCTTCTTTGAAGCAGTTCCAGTCAAATCCTAAAAAATGTGCTATAAGGCAAAACCTTGGGAGTGGGACCAGTGTTGAATAAGTTACCTGATAATCGTTTTAAAGTGGCCCTGCCTCCTGATTTTCCCATCACACTCAATGACATAGACATTGTCTTACATGCATAGAATGAAAATCTGGTGTCATCCTTGAATCTGTACTGTCTCAATTTCTATATACAAAATACTTCTTACCTGTTTCTTCTTTTCCATTCCTCTTATAATCATTCTACATCAGAATCTCTTTGCTTTCTCTTATTGAGGATACTCAAGGAACAAGGGACACTTGGAATTAGACCAGAGAGGGGCACGTGAACCAGAACTCTGAGACCCAACTCTGCTTCAACCTGATGCAACTGTTAGGATTGTGGGTACGGTTGTCAGATTGAGCAAATAAAAATAAAGGATACTCAGTTATACTTAAATTTCACAACAATAATAAATAATATTTTAGTGTAAATATGCATCAACTATTGCATGGGGCATACTTCTACTAAAAACTTTTATGTTATTTATCTTAAACTTAACTTGAACTGTGTGCATGCTTAGTCACTCAGTGTTAGATTCTTTGTTACCCTTTGGACTGTAGCCTGCCAGGCTCCTCTACTCATTGTCCAGGCAAGAATACTGGAGTGGGTTTCTGTGTCCTTCTCCAGGGGATCTTCTGGACCCAGGGATCGAACCCACATCTCCTGTATCTCCTGCATTGCAGGTGGATTCTTTTACCCACTGAGCTATGAACTGAGCATCCTGTATTTTACCTGACAGCCCTAGTTACAGGTTGCCGAAAGCAGGGAAGAGGTGGTATCTGAGGAAAGGTTCAAGGTACCTCAACTGTGTCTTATCATGTCTAATAAATGACCACATGTCTTGGAACCTAAAATTCCATGGGATATAGATAAATATTTGAATGTTTGAAACCAGGCTTGAAGGTCTGTAGAGAATTCATATCACTTTATCTGCTTAATTGGGAATGGTGGGAATTAGACTTTACTTTCAAAACCAGGGTAGGCTCAAGTCAAAGATAAAAGAGTTTTAGAACATAGATTCTAAGATATTTTATAATATGAAGTTCACTGAAAGAGTAGGATATAAAACTATGTGTGTATATAAGATGTATCATATATACAAAAAGAGATAAATATATATGTTTATATATATTGTCATCATTACATACTTTATATAAGCACATGAATATACAAACATAGAAATAGTAAAAGAATAGAAGAAAAGACACTGATATATTAACTAGTCATTTCTAGTTCGCATCTTGGAATGCGAAGTCAAGTGGGGCTTAGGAAGCATCACTATGAATAAAGCTAATGGAGGTGATGGAATTCCAGTTGACTTATTTCAAATCCTAAAAGGTGATGCTGTGAAAGTGCTGCACTCAATATGCCAGCAAATTTGGAACACTCAGCTGTGGCCACAGGACTAGAAAAGGTCAGTTTTCATCCAATCCCAAAGAAAAGCAATGCCAAAGAATGTTCAAACTACCACACAATTGCACTAATTTCACACACTAGCAAAGTAATGCTCAAAATTCTCCAAGCCAGGCTTCAACAACACATGAACCATGAACTTCCAGATGTTCAAGCTGGTTTTAGAAAATGCAGAGGGACCAGAGATCAAATTGCCAACACCAGCTGGATCATTGAAAAAGCAAGAGAGTTCCAGAAAAACATCTATTTCTGCTTTATTGACTATGCCAAAGCCTTTGACTGTGTGGATCACAACAAACTGTGGAAAATTCTTCAACAGATGGAAATACCTGACCACCTGACCAGCCTCTTGAGAAACCTATATGCAGGTCAGAAAGCAACAGTTAGAACTGGACATGGAACAACAGACTGGTTCCAAATTGGAAAAGGAGTATGTCAAGGCTGTATATTGTCACCCTGCTTATTTAACTTATATTCAGAGAACATCATGGCAAATGCAATGCTGGATGATGCACAAGCTGGAATCAAGATTGCCAGAAGAAATATCAATAAACTCAGATACGCATATGACACCACCCTTATGATAGAAAGCAAAGAACTAAAGAGCTTCTTGATGAAAGTGAAAGAGGAGAGTGAAAAAGCTGTCTTAAAACTCAACATTCAAAAAACTAAGATCATGGCATCCAGTCCCATCACTTCATGGCAAATTGATGGGGAAACAGTGGAAACAGTGAAAGACTTTACTCTGGGGGGCTTCAAAATCACTGCAGATGGTGACTTGCAGCCATGAAATTAAAAGATGCTTGCTCCTTGGAAGAAAAGTTATGACCAACCTAGACAACATATTAGAAAGCAGAGACATTACTTTGCCAACAAAGGTCCATCTAGTCAAAGCTACGGTTTTTCCAGTAGAAATTTTGGATACGAGAGTTGGACTATAAAGAAAGCTGAGCACTGAAGAATTGATGGTGAATTGAACTGTGGTGTTGGAGAAGACTTGAGAGTCCCTTGGACTGCAAGGAGATCAAACAAGTCAATCCTATAGGCAATCAGTCCTGAATATTCATTGGAAGGACTGATGCTCAAGTTGAAACTCCAATACTTTTGTCACCTGACACGAAAAACCGACTCATTGGAAAATACCTGGATGTTTGGAAAGATTGAAGGCAGGAGGAAAAGGAGATAAGAGAGGATGAGATAGTTGGATGGCATCACCGACTCAATGGACATGAGTTTGAGCAAGCTCTGGGAGTTGGTGATGGACAGGGAAGCCTGGTGTGCTGCAGTCTTTGGGGTTGCAAAGAGTCAGACACGACTGAGATACTGAACTGAACTGAACTGAATTTCTGGGTGGTGGGATCATGAAAGTGTATACATGAGTGCTCAGTCGTGTCTGATACTTTTGCCACACCATGGACTATAGCCCACCATCCTCCTCTGTCCATGGGATATTCCAGGCAAGAATACTGGAGTGGGTTGCCATTTCCTTCTCCAAGGGATCTTCCTGACCCAGGAATTGAAGTCATATCTCTTGCTTCTGCATTGGCAAGCAGATTCTTTACCATTGTGCTATGGGGGAAGGTGGGATCATGACTGAATAATTTAAATATGTGGCATTTTTCAAATTTCCTCTACAGTCTTCAAAGAAGAGTTTTCTAATATTGCTCAGTTTCAATGTGGAATTATTTTTCAAATATACAGCATGACTTTTTAAAAACCCCATTTCCCCAAATATTCTCAAATAACCAACATGACTCCTAAATCTTTTCCCACCCACATTTCAAAGTCTCCTCAAATCTGCTGTATTAGTCAAAACACATTCTATTCCAAGTCTTAGATAACAGAGTAACTTGTATCATAACTGAAAAGTCCAAGAATGGTTTTGACTTTAAACATAGCAGAGCAGGCAATGGCAGCCCACTCCGGTACTCTTGCCTGAAAAATCCCATGGATGGAGGAGCCTGGTAGGCTGCAGTCCATGGGGCTTCGAAGAGTCAGACACTACTGAGTGACTTCACTTTCACTTTTCACTTTCATGCATTGGAGAAGGCAATGGTGACCCACTCCAGTGTTCTTGCCTGGAGAATCCCAGGGATGCTGGAGCCTGTTGGGCTGCCATCTACAGGGTCGCACAGAGTCGGACACAACTGAAGCGACTTAGCAGCAGCAGCAGCAGCATATTGTCAAAATGAATTTTTTGGATGCCCTAAATGTTTGACTTTTGAGCAAAAATGTTATTCATGGGGAACCATGATATATTATATTAATATTCTCTCTTTTAAACTTAATTCAAAACACTACTTCCTTAATCTTTCAGTTCAATTTATAAATGATATTATTCCATGTATCAGTTGAACCTCTTTTAATAATCATTGGCTGCAGAGATTTTACAATGTAATTACTTATATATATTCCCTTCAATATTTTAAATTTGTAGCTAAAAATGTAATATCTTTGATTTCCTTTTAAAGGATACCCAGATGATTAGAGAAGCCTTCATATGCACTTCAGTAATTATCATATATAAATATTAGCTTCAGGATTTCCTACATGGTCATATCTTATAATGTAAGACTTCAACTAATTATCAGAAATTTAAGCAAATTACTCAATCCATTACTCAGTTATGCATTTGCTGCTGTTTCAGGATAAAAATCTCCATAAGTTTTTTTTTTTTTTTTTTTTAAGCTTAAGCTGGTAAAATCTGCACAAATTTTGGGGTGGGGGGGAATAGCTAAGATGACAAAGAATTAGCCTGCAATGCAGGAGATCCAGGTTTAATCCATGGATCAGGAAGATCCCCTGAAGGAGGAAAAGGCAACCCATTCCAGTATTCTTGCCTGGAGAATTCCATGAACAGAGGAACCAGGTGGGCTATGGTCCATGGGGTCACAAAGAGTCAGACACGACTGAGCGAGTAACATTTTTACCTTTTACTTTTCAAACTGCTGAAATCTGCACAAATTATATTTTGCCACAAAAATCTGCATTCCTATAGATTTGAGTGCTTCATCCCTCCATGATCAATTCTCAGAGCTAGAATTTCACTTCTCCTTGGAGTTAAAGACATGTATCCCCTATGAGGCAACCACCTTCTCAGCTGGTGAGGCTGAGGTGGCTTGAAGACCAGGGGGTTCCTCTGGGGTGTGAAATCTGGCATTGGAGTTATCCAAGATCATGACCCTGAAAACTAAGTTAAACTTTTTTCTGTGATTAGTGTGTCATGGTATCTGCTTAAAAGTCCCCAGAGTCCATACCTTTGGGTTAAATCTTATCATTTCTTAACTCTCCCAGCTTATCCCAGAAAATTAGTGTTCCAGATAAACTACTATTTCTCTGAGCAAACAGTGAATGTATGCGTGCTAAATCTCTTCAGTCATGTTCGACTCTGTGTGTTTGTGAACACACACACACACACTTCCTTAAATATCTGATGGTCTTGCGTTCTTCAGCCCTCTAGAAGTATCTATATGTCTCTCTCGCAATTCTAATACTGGATGCCACGTATCACAGGCGCAACTCCAGGAGGCACCAGAGACCGCCATGTGAACTGGACCTTCTGAAATTGTGCACCTTTCAAAGGTATTAAAGCTTTTTCATGGAACCATGACATTCTTTTAATTGGAAGAAATCCTGTATTACTTTATATCATTCTTATCAGCTGGTTTACCACCCTTAAAAATATTAAAATCTACTGATTAAATTGTCATGTATCTTAACCTTCAGTGACAGCTTCTAAGGTCATTCTAAGGATAATCACAGAGAAAATTAAAAATCCAGGAGACATCAGTCTTCACCCACGACTTGATCCAGTACAATCAGAGCTGTCTCTTTTCATCTCTCAGTTCTCAGTTCTGGTTTTTCTCTCTTTCTCCTTTCTATATTGTTCTTTGTTCTACCAGTGTCTTTCTTCTCTTTCTCGAAGAAATTTCCAATCCTCTTTGATTTCTTTCACTTTTTAAAATTCTGTTTATTACTCTAGGTTACATAACACCCCGCCTGAAGTTTCTTCGGTAACCCAGAACTTGCCAAATTTTATATTGAGAAAGTATCGATGCTATAATTTTTGAGGAACACAAATATCTTTCTTCTAAACCATCTTTAAAATTCCGTCCATAAGAAGAAATCGCATCAAAAACCAACAATAGAAAGTAATAGCAGATATTTTAGTACCATTTTCTGTTTTCATTTATGTTTAGAGAGCTGTCTTTAAAACCCTGAGCTTTGTTGACTTATAGTTGGACAACTTTAGCCTTGTTTCAAATGAAATCACTATTTTCTCTGAGCTACTAAAGCATATTAATTTCTTTCCTGTAGATGATAAGAAGTCTAAGTGGCAGTCAGGTACCATGATTTTGATGCATCTTTGTATTTTCTCCAAGACCTGGCAAAGGGCCCATCACATACTGCTGCTGCTGCTGCTGCTGCTAAGTCGCTTCAGTTGTGTCCGACTCTGTGTGACCCCATAGGCGGCAGCCCATCAGGCTCCCCTGTCCCTGGGATTTTCCAGGCAAGAACACTGGAGTGGGTTGCCATTTCCTTCTCCAATGCATGAATGCTAGCATGCATTTAATCTGTAAAAACTGTAATAAAAACAGGTACTATGCTAATCAAATTCAACAATGACCTGGAACCAACGGAATCACGTATTTTGATTAATTGACTGAAATAAGATGCAAAGAGGATCTAGGTTACAGTAAAATGAAAGGGAAATCTAACAAAACAGTAGGTAACAGAATGAAGTGCTTTCATTTAGGAAATACTGAGAAAGTATGGAAAGGCATGTCCAGAAATCAAAATTATTTTTTTTTATTATTTAATTAATTTTATTTTATTTTTAAACCTTACATAATTGTATTAGTTTTGCCAAATATCAAAATGAATCCACCACAGGTATACATGTGTTCCCCATCCTGAACCCTCCTCCCTCCTCCCTCCCCATACCATCCCTCTGGGTCGTCCCAGTGCACCAGCCCCAAGCATCCAGCATCGTGCATTGAACCTGGACTGGCATCTCGTTTCATACATGACATTTCACATGTTTCAATGCCATTCTCCAAAATCTTCCCACCCTCTCCCTCTCCCACAGAGTCCATAAGACTGTTCTATATGTCAGTGTCTCTTTTGCTGTCTCGTATACAGGGTTATTGTTACCATCTTTCTAAATTCCATATATATGCGTTAGTATACTGTATTGGTGTTTTTCCTTCTGGCTTACTTCACTCTGTATAATAGGCTCCAGTTTCATCCACCTCATTAGAACTGATTCAAATGTATTCTTTTTAATGGCTGAGTAATACTCCATTGTGTATATGTACCACTGCTTTCTTATCCATTCATCTGCTGATGGACCTGTAGGTTGCTTCCACGTCCTGGCTATTATAAACAGTGCTGCGATGAACATTGGGGTACATGTGTCTCTTTCCCTTCTGGTTTCCTCAGTGTGTATGCCCAGCAGTGGGATTGCTGGATCATAAGGCAGTTCTATTTCGTTTTTTAAGGAATCTCCACACTGTTCTCCATAGTGGCTGTACTAGTTTGCATTCCCACAAACAGTGTAAGAGGGTTCCCTTTTCTCCACACCCTCTCCAGCATTTATTGCTTGTAGACTTTTGGATCGCAGCCATTCTGACTGGTGTGAAATGGTACCTCATAGTGGTTTTGATTTGCATTTCTCTGATAAGGAGTGATGTTGAGCATCTTTTCATGTGTTTGTTAGCCATCTGTATGTCTTCTTTGGAGAAATGTCTATTTAGATCTTTGGCCCATTTTTTGATTGGGTCATTTATTTTTCTGGAGTTGAGCTGTAGGAGTTGCTTGTATATTTTTGAGATTAGTTGTTTGTCGGTTGCTTCATTTGCTATTATTTTCTCCCATTCTGAAGGCTGTCTTTTCACCTTGCTAATAGTTTCCTTTGATGTGCAGAAGCTTTTAAGTTTAATTAGGTCCCATTTGTTTATTTTTGCTTTTATTTCCAATATTCTGGGAGGTGGGTCATAGAGGATCCTGCTGTGATGTATGTCAGAGAGTGTTTTGCCTATGTTCTCCTCTAGGAGTTTTATAGTTTCTGGTCTTACGTTGAGATCTTTAATCCATTTTGAGTTTATTTTTGTATATGGTGTTAGAAAGTGTTCTAGTTTCATTCTTTTACAAGTGGTTGACCAAATTTCCCAGCACCACTTGTTAAAGAGATTGTCTTTAATCCATTGTATATTCTTGCCTCCTTTGTCAATCAAAATTAGAACTAAGTCGGGAAAGAAGAAAAACTTTTACTCACTACAAGAAAGAATATCCTAGTAAATATTT
Source organism: Bos taurus (assembly GCF_002263795.3). Classification (NCBI taxonomy): domain Eukaryota; kingdom Metazoa; phylum Chordata; class Mammalia; order Artiodactyla; family Bovidae; genus Bos; species Bos taurus. The sequence continues at coordinate 20,435,923 of NC_037336.1, read as the reverse complement.
AAGGATTGATCAGAACAACTTACTCTTGAATTGTTCACACTGAGAACATTCCCTCAATTTTTCCCCAGCCCTGGTTCCCACACCAGACCTTCTGAACTCAGTCTAAAGTTGAAAACGGCAGATTTTATCTGGACTCTGTATTCTAAGCAATTTTCTACCACGGATCAGCTTTTCCATTGAAAACAGAAGAAAAGAGATTACTGAAATAATAATTTGCACAGCATCTCATACATTAACACTATTTTACAAGCATCATTTTATTTGATCTTCACAGTAACCTTTTGAAGTATTCAATGGAGACATTATTGTTCTCATTTTTAGATGAAAAGTTTGAAATCCAGAGAGAATACAATCTGCCTAAGGGCAGAGTAAGACAGAGCCAAGGTCAAAACCAAAAGTGTCAGTAAAGTTGGTATTAGAGTCCGAATATAGGTGTTTCCTAATAGCAAGGGAGTAAAAATATATGCCCTCTTGTGGAAATACCGATGGAACTCATTGACAGAAACACAGATAAAAGCTGCCCAGGAAAATATCAGTCTTTTCCTAGCTCCAAAAATGACCTTGAGTGAACTATTTATCTTTTAAATGCCGCTTCTTGCTTTCTTGTCTGTCCATAAAACATAACTATTATATAACTAATAAAAACTAGTAGTTAAAAGCTAGAAATAAGTTGATAAAGGGGTTAATGAAGAAACTAAAAGCCCAAAATGTGCCTTCTTGAATATTCATGCTTTTTCTATAGAGAAGTTTTTCATATAATATATAATAGTGTTTTATATATTATATAATAATGGTACATGTAATAGTCCTTGCAACAAATCTAGCCCTATAAATAACTCCATTAAACTAAAAGGATATTTTGCTATAGTAATAGTAATCAGTCAACATATAAACAGCTACCATTAAATGCTAGAGAATTTCAGTGTGTAATTTGAGGGCATGGTTTGGCTCGTATGGCTGGGTTGTCCTACCACAAGCGTGACCAGACCATAGGAACTGAGAAGCACATTTATCAAAAGTAAAATGTTCAATGACTCCTTTTACTATGTACAAATACACTGTGTACTTATCATGCTTATGCGGTTGTAACTGAACATCGAGTCTCCTGGTTTTGACAAAAAAGTCTTCATTCATACACCAGAGGACATTTTTCAGGCGATGTGTGAGATTTCCCCAAGCTAAGTAAATGGAGACTATATAGAACCCATGGAAATAGTAGAGCATGAATGATAAAAATTTCACTATTTTTATGGAACCGGAGGGAAAGTTACAGAATTGTTATGTAGCAGACGAGAGCTATATGGCTCACAACTGAATTCATCTTCACTTTTATTTACCATCATTTGTTAGCCTATGATTCAAAATGTGAAATCCAGCCAGGGTAGGTGGGGTCAACTCATTTCTTGGCTTTAATGTTAGGTGTCAGGTGTGAAGGAATTGCTTTTCCAACGTCTACACAAACTTCATCATGGCTCACTGTACTTTTCCTTCATATCATTCAGCACGGCTTGAACTTTGTGTTTGTCTGATGATTTTGTTGAATCTTACACCTCCCATCCCCAGCCAGATCTTATGAGGCAGGGACTGTGTGTTTGATTTCTATGTCATTGCATTCTAGAACCTAGCAGAGGTGGGGAATGGATGGATGACCCGAAGACAGAAGGTGTGCCTTTCTTCAGTGCACTGGATGTAATAATGGCTCATTTAGGATGGCACACTCATCACTGGAAGAAGCGATGGCCAAACCCACAGGAAAAAATGGATATACAATATATATACTATGTATATAATATGCAAGTGTGTGTATATATATATATATTTGCAATGCAGTGTCATGGGACTTTAGCACTCCTAGCCATAATTCTCTAACCTTCTTATTCTCTTTGCTACATTTTTGTTTTAAATATTTTACACTCACCAATAATGTCTATTCCTGAAAATCTAAATTGTCTGTGTGAAAGGTGATGTTGAGGACACTGGAAACTACAGTGATGCTCATGGAAGAGTAATTTAGGACTTCATGGGAATAAAAAAATGAATGGGTCAACAGTGCCGTGGCTAGAGGAAGACCAGGGTGGAGTTTTAGAGAAGAACTGAAGCACTGTGTAGGGAATAAAAAGAACCCCAGTATAAACCGTCCCTAAAATTGACAGATGCAGCCTCTGGTCTACACCCTCCTCTCATAAAGTACATGGAACACTGAAGGAAATCGTCTGGCTTCTGTGGATCTCAGTCCAAAAACAACTGCAAGAGGGCGTGTTATATTTATAGAAAGAGACACCCTGTCACGTTAACCCGAGTTGTTTCTTTACAGTTTTGAAAACCTCTACATTATAGACAATGAGTCCTCCTTCTAGGGTGGACTTTTCTACTTGTTCTCAACACACAAACAAGAATTTTAAAAATAACAAGTTCATACTCAAAGGTACACAAGGGTAGTCACCCGTGCTCATGTTCACAGCTTCTCCACCCTATATTTTTCTTTCCCTTTTTTGACCTTTCCCATTTAGAGGAATTCCCAACTATATCAGAATCAGAGTAGCTCAAGATCTGGACTTGCATGAGTCCATGAAGACATTCCTATCATGAAACTCACAGCCCGTTTCGTCTACTCTTATATCATTTTAAAAATTCCTCTCTATTTCCTGCATTTTGCATTTCTTCAGTAATATATGAGTTACAGTCAATGGGAAAAAAAATCAAAGTAAAAATATACTTACTCTGATTAAGAAATGGATACATAGGGAGCAAACATATGGATACCAATGTGGAAAAGGGAGACTGGGATGAACTGAGAGATTGGGATTGACGTATATACACTATTGATACTGGGTACAAAATAGATAACTAAGGATAACTTACTGTATAGTGCAGGGAACTCTACTCAATACTCTGTGATGACTTAAATGGGAAAGAAATTCAAAAAAGAGAGGATATAGGTATATATATGTGATGTTGGAGAAGACTTTTGAGAGTCCCTAGGACTGCAAGGAGATCAAACAAGTCAGTTCTAAAAGAAATCAACCCTGAATATTCATTGTAAGGACTGATACTGAAGCTGAAGCTCCCATGCTTGAACCACCTGATGTAAAGCACCAATTCATTGGAAAAAAACTCTGATGCTAGGAAAGATTGAAGGCAAAAGGAGAAGAAGGTGACAGAGGATAAGATGAACGTCACTGACTCAATGGACATGAATTTGAGCAAACTCTGGGAGATAGTGGAGGACAAAGGAGCCTGGTGGGCTACAGTCCATGGGGTCACAAAGAGTTGGACATGACTTAGCGACTGAATAGCAACTGAACAACAATGACAATAGCTGATTCACTTTGCTGTTCAGCAGAAGCTAATACAACATTGTAAAATAATTATACTCCAACAAAAATTAATTATATATATATATATATATATATTTACTCTGCATAATGGGAAACTGTCTTGATAGGGCTCCTAATGCAAATGCTCCTCAAACATTCTCCATCTCATATACCATACCTGACATTTCACCTTTCTCTTTGTTTTTCTGTTTATGCTGATGATGGTAAACCTCCACTATGGATCCAGTTCTTGCTCTAGGATTAATATCTTGAACAGATTTTCTAAAGCTGAACTCCCACTTCAGTCTCTCATCAGGAACTCAGATCTTGTTTTGTTTTGTTCATGCTTGTAGCCATGAAAGTGAAAGTGAAGTTGCTCAGTCGAGTCCGACTCTTTGCGACCCCATGGACTATAGCCTACCAGGCTCCTCAGTCTTTGGAATTTTCCAGGCAAGAGTACTGGAGTGGGTTGCTATTTCCTTCTCCAGGGGATCTTCCCAACCCAGGGATCAAACCCAGGTCTCCCGCACTGCAGGCAGATGCTTAACTGAGCCACCAGGGAAGCCCAAATTTAATCCAAGTCCATCAAGCCCCAATTTCCAGGAATCTCTGGATACATCACAAGGCCCTTTACTTCCCCAACAGGGCCATTCATGACTGCAGGGCCTGGGAGGGGTCCTAAAATGCTAAGGGAGCCTCTAAGAGTTTAAGGTTGGAAAGTTGGAAACAACACACAAATAAAAGAAATTAAAAATCGATTTTTAAGATTGTCACTAGGTAAACCCTAGAATTTGCTCAGAGGTGTCTTTGAAGTCACAAGGTTTTAAATTGATATTTTTAGCTGTATAGCATGGGGAACTCTACTAAATGCTCTATGGTGACCTAAATGGGAAGGATATGCAAACGTAGAGCTGATTCACTTTGCTGAACAGTAGACACTAACTCAACATTGTAATGAAAGTATTCTCCAATAAAAACTAATTTTAAAAAATCATTCAGAGACAATGTGATACTTTAAATATATATAAACTTCAAATTTTGTGTGGACCAAAGAAAGCAATCTGAATTGACTTATCTCCTATTCTCATATGTGCTCTGATGACAAAGAATAGAGTTATGGCCTCATGTGCTCATAAATTCAATCAGACGTGGAGCTTAAGAATAAATTCAGGTAAATGGGAAAACCTCCTAAGACTACCTGTGTTTCTCCACCTAAACTATTTTTAGTGAATAATCCTAACACCTGCCTATCCAGAACAAACATCAGCACTTTTCTTGACATTCCCCTGAGTTGATTATTTTCTGAAACTCAAAATATAAATACATGGCCCAGAACCAGTAGAGCACCAAACCACTAACCACTATTGACATATTCCCAGAAGATGCATACTGGAGAGCCCTGAAAGAGCTGAAAACAGGACAGTGTTTAGATTTTCCTAGAAGTTGGAAACTCGTGGTACATCATGACATGGGAGGTTGGGCAAAGGAAGAAGATAAGGGTCTTGGGCTATAGAAATAAGGAGAGAGAGAAAGAAGAATAAGAACAAGAAAAAGAAGGAGAAGGAAAAGAAGAGGGAGAGGAAGAAGAAGCAGAAGAAGAAAGGGGAGGCAGGAAGGGAGGAGGAGAAAGAGAAAAGAACATTAGAACATTCCACCTAGCTAAGGCAGCTTCAGGAGGAAGAGTGAAGATCTGTGACCATCATGTGAGCTGTGCTTCCCTCTTCATTCGTGGGGGACGCATCAGGCATGAAAGCATCATGAGCAGCCTGAGTAGAAAGAGGTTCGAGAACTTCATTGCACAGTGAGGGAACTTGAACTCAGCCGCAAGAATCAGGGTCACAGATGTCAATGATCGGTGGAATCTGCCAGCTGATCTTTGAGAGCTGAAGTGCTTTGCTCAGTGACATGGAATGTAAATGTGACTGTTTTGAGGCTAGAAATCAGGTCTTCTGACTCCTACTTCTGAAGCTGTTAAGAAATACATCTCCATAAGCAGACACTAACTTGAGAAGCCTTGATCCTGTGACCCTCCACACTGGATACTATGAAGGTATCATCTCTCTCATTTCCAAAGTCAGTATCTTTCACTGTAAGTTAACAACAAAACAAAAATCAAAAAGATCCTGTGGGATTTACAATAGGGAAGATATAGATCTAGGGTATAGAATGTAAAAACTTTAACAAATATTTTTTAAAGGCACCATGTAACCTGATTATATTTAACCTTTTCATTATTTTACCTTGATCATCTGGAACTCCTCTGAAAAGTTTCAAAATACACCACACTTGAGCAATTTACAATGGCATGGATTAGTCATAATCAGACTGACATAAAGAAGAAGATTAAAGGGAAGTAAAAAAGTTACTGTTTAATTGAACTGTACTTTACATATTTGGGAAATGTAAATTAAAAAGCATAAACCATAAAAAAAAGAAGCATGAACCATGACCATACGATTCCCTTGTTTACTGTAAGATGGAATTATATCAGTGAGAAAGGAATCATGATATCAGTCATTTATTGATTTAGTTCCTCATATGTTTTATGCATTATTTGAAAAATATAATATATTTAATATTTAATTTTATTTACTAAAATAAAATATTTTTTAGTCTAATGTATGCATTGCTGCTGCTGCTGCTAAGTCGTTTTAGTCGTGTCCAACTCTGTGCGGCCCCATAGACGGCAGCCCACCAGGCTCCCCCGTCCCTGGGATTCTCCAGGCAAGAACACTGGCGTGGGTTGCCATTTCCTTCTCCAATGCATGAAAGTGAAAAGTGAAAGTGAAGTCACTCAGTCGTGTCTGACTCTTCACCACCCCATGGACTGCAGCCTACCAGGCTCCTCCGTCCATGGGATTTTCCAGGCAAGAGTACTGGAGTGGGGTGCCATTGCCTTCTCCAAATGTATGCATTAGACTACTGTTAATAATTTTAAATAATGAATAAGTTATGAATTTAAGCTTGCTATTTATGTCTGCAAAAACATAAAAGAAAAGCATACACTTTCTAAGTAAAGTAACAGGAATAAAGACAAACTTTTGTAGAAGTTTTCATTCCCTACTTCCATTTTGATTTATATTCCAGTGGTTTATGATCAAAGTTGAAGTATAACAACAACAGGTGTTTAGTGTTAATCACCTGATGCTATCTTACCATGTTAGTTTTTTTACCCTTCAAGTGCTAAATTTTTTTTTTCGTGTGCTAAGCCTTTATTTTATTTTTTAATATAAATTTATTTATTTTAATTGGAGACTAATTACTTTACAATATTGTATTGGTTTTGCCATACATTGAAACTGTAGGTGAATCAGAAGAAGGGCAAACAGGAAAAGTCCTGGAATACAGCAAGTATAATAAGGAGAAGGACCCAAAGGGACCTATCAACTCATAACAAGATATTCAACAAAGGATGCTAGATCATCACCATCACCATGACACTTCCAGACCCTGCATCACTCATTAACAATTCAAAATGGAGATAACATTATCACAACATCACTTTATCTAAGAACCACCCCAAAATCTCTTGAGGGCTGAAACAGCAACTTTTGTCAACTTAGTCCACCTCTAACACAGAAAAAAAAAAAAAAGAATTAACAAACAGTTCAAATGGTAATGGCTATTTGAAAAAGTATGACATGAACACACTAGATGTTCATCAATGTTGACTCCTATTGTTCTATAGGCATGGAGAACAGCTAAAAAACTTCTGGGCAAAATCAGAGGAACAGAAAAATACTTTACACCATACCTCTCAAATGGCAAGAACTAAAATGAAGTTTAAAAAAAAAATTCAATACTGTTTTCTGCAAGTTTCTTAACTAAACAGAGGCCTGTATCACACTCACAAACTACACAGCAGCACATTCTCATACCAGAGTCTCTGGAGGATGGGCCTGTCAGGAGTCACATATTGAAACAATTTGTTCATGGGTGTTTAGTTATAGATTTCATATTTTTACCCAGAAAAAGCTTAACAGTATTTCCATGTTACAGAATATGTTGGGTATAATTTACAGTCTGGCATATGCTATATCCTATTCATGATGAAAGAGAATTTGTCAGATGCTTCTAAAACATGTTATTTGCCAGATTATATTCCCTTTCTTATTTTATGAAACCCAATCACCTAAGACAGAAATCTGGAAGTCATTCTATCTTCTTGCCTCTCTCCCATCATCCATTTCACATAGATCATAAAGGCCTGCCTATTTTTCCCCTAAACATCTCTAAAATCCCTCCTCTTTTCTCCATTCTCACTGCTCAGAATTACATCAGTTTCTCCTTTGGATCATTTAAGAGCCTCCTAAACCTTCATCCCTCTTTTCTTCTCCCATGCTGTCCACCCGGCACATTTCTAACCCAGTAGAATATCTCTAGAGCTTGAATGTAATTCTTACTCCCTTCAAGAATAAGAGCTCTGCCTGACTCAGTTTTCATTACCGCCTTCCTACCCTGTATGCACACATCTATTGAAATGTATGCCATCCATTGAATGTGCCCTATTCTCTCACAGTTTGCTATCATTTTTTAATGCCCTTGCCTCGTTTATTCACCTTTACCTTTCAACTCTCGCTTATCCTTCAAAATTCTCTCCTCTATAAAATCTCTCTTGTTCTCCTTTTTCCTGAATTCACTTTCTTCCTCATGTTCTCCAAACCCCTATATGTCTCTACTATAGCATTTCAATCCTTTGCCCTGGGAACTATGTGAAGGCAGGGTCCCATGATCCAACAAATGCAGCACAGAATAGACAATAAGTGGTTGCAAAATTGAGCTGAATAAACCAAGTCAAATATTTATCAAGACTGTTCCTAAGTAGCATCTACTAAATGAAACAAAGATAAACAGAAAAATAATAAAATGACTAAGACTGCAAGCAATTGAAAGTTTATCTTCACTAACACATTAAAAGTGAACTGCATTCCAATATAAAAAATTTTTAAATATAAAAAAGGAGGAAAAAGTAAAACTGAAAGTTTATCTTCAAATTATTTTAACAGCCATGAACTAAGTAATCTGAACTACACACAACACAAACTTATACAGTTTGTCTATACAATATAAATATAATAAATACGATCCCTTTAATGACAAGTTGTCTAACTTGCTGAAAGTTCTTCTGAAATACTGTTGTTCTCTAGTAACATATGACCCAAATCTTGAACTTAAATTTATATTGGGTAGTAACAGAGTTATTGAAAGCCTGAGCATTTTCTTCTCCTGTGAGAGCCTGGGGTAAAAGTAGCCAAAAAGACCTCAAATGCAAGTCCTAAAGTTTAAGCCCAGGTGCATTATTCCACAGGAAAGCTACGGTCTACTCCCTAGCTCAGGATAATCCCTTTATCCAAGGTTTCCTGAAGTCTTTAAAACTATCCATTAAATGCCTTAAGATCATTCCTTTAAAATACTGCCAAGAGGAATGCTTTCCAGACCTGATCCATGATAAATGTAAGTGGAAGAAGAGCAGATTTCTTTCTTTTTCATTAATTTTGTACTCAGGGTCTTGAATGTCTTTTTAGTACTTTTTCCTTATATACTGAATACACATAACAGACTTGGAAACATTACAAAGTTTTAAACTTTTAAATATCTTAACTATTTAGCCCCATTTCTTCTACTTCCCTTCTTCACGAAAATCCTTCGAGATTTTGGTTTCATTCTTTGTTTCAGGGGATGAAACTCATGAAAATAGCTCGCTTGTTTATATACACTATTGTACTAAAACACTCTGAAAGGTTCTTTGCAGCCTGAATAGCTCCAAAATATTCTTCAGTATAATATAATTCAGTTTGTAGAATTAGTTTTTATTGAGACATAATTTATAATAAAACATAAGCTTCAGGTGAGCAACATAGTGATTCATAATTTTTAAAGACTGTACTCCATTCATAATTTTTAAAAAAATTGGCTATATTCCTTATGTTGAACAATATGTCCTTGCAGTTTGTTTATTTTGTACATAGTAGTTTGACTCTCTCAATCCTCTACCCCTATCTTGCCCCTTCTCCTTCCCTTACCCTACGGCAACCACTACTTGTTCTCTATATCTGAGTCTGTTTTTGTTTTGTTATATTCACTAGTTTGCTTTATTTTTTAGATTCTACATATAGGTGATATCACACAGTATTTGTCTTTCTTTGATTTATTTCACTAAGCACAATACCCTTCAAGTCCATCCATGTTATTGAAAATGACAAAATTTCATTCTCTTTTGTGGCTGTATGCATGTATTCCCATCACATATACATACCACATCTTCTTTATCTATTCATCTGCGGATAGACACTGAGGCTGCTTCCATACCTTGGTTATTGTAAACAGCACTGTGATAAATATCAGGGTGTATGGATCCTTTCAAACCATGGTTTTCTCTGGATATATGCCAAGGAGTGGGATTGTTGGATCATATGGTATTTATCTTTACTTTTTTGAGGATCCTCCATATTGTTTTCCACAGTTGCTGAGCCAATTTATACTCCCATCAACAGTGCACAAGGATTCCTTTTCCTCCACGTGCTCTCCAGCATTTATCATTTGTATTTCTTTTGGTGATAGCCATTCTGACAGGTGTGAGGTGACATCTCATTGTGGCTTGGATTTACATTTCCCTGATGATTAGCCATGTTGAGCATCTTCCCATGTGACTTTTGGCCATCTGCATTTACTCCAGAAAAATGTCTATTCAGATTTTCTGCCTGTTTTGGGACTTTTTTTTTTTTTTCTTCTTTTCTATTTATTGAAGAAGAGCTGATTTGCAGTGCTTCAAGTATACAGTGTTTCAAGTGATTCAGTTATACATATGCATATCCTTTTTCATATTCTTTTCCATTATAGGTTATTAGAAGATACTGAAAGTTTCCTGTGCTATACAGCAGAACTTTGTTGTTTGTCTTATATACATTAATAAGAGGGTATATCTGTTAATCTCAAATTCCTCACTTATCCCTCTGCTCCTTTCCCTTTTGGTAGCCATAAGTTTATTTCCTACATCTGTGAGTTCTCTTTCTGTTTTGTAAATAAGTTTGTGTCATATTTTAGGTTCCACATATAAGTGATATCATATAATATTTGTCTTTCTCTGTCTGACTTCACTTAGTATGATAATTCCTAGGCTAATCCACGTTGCTGCAAATGGCATTACTTCATTCTTTTCATGACTGAGTACTATTCCACTGTGTATATATGCCACATCTTCTTTATCTATTTATCTGTCAATGGACATTTAGGTTGTTGTTTATATATTTGGGGTATTAACCTCATAATGGTCAAATCATTTGAAAATATTTCCTCCCATTCAATAGGTTGCTTTCTCATTTTAACAATGATTTCCTTTGCTGTGCAGAAGATTTTGTTTAATTAGGTCCCATGTGCTTATTTTTGCTTCTGTTTCTTTTGCCATAGGAGACAGATTTAAAAAATGCTACAATTTATGTCAAAGCATGTTCTAACTATGTTTTCTTCTGGTAGTTTTATGGTTTCTGGTCTTAAATTTAGATCTTTACTCCATGTGAGTTCATTTTTATATATGGTGTGAGAAAATGTTACAACTTCATCCTTTGACATGTTGCTGTCCTGTTTTCCAGCATAACTTACTGAAAAGTCTGTCTTTTATCCATTCTTCATTCTTGCTATTTCATCGTAGATTAATTGACCACAACTCCATGGGTTTAATTCTGGGCTCTCTATTCTGTTTCGTGAATCTGTGTCTGGTTTTTTGCAGTATCAAGTGTTTTGATAACTGTAGCTTTGTATCATAGTCTGAGGTCAGGGAGTTGATACTTCCAGCTCTGTTCTTCTTCCTCAAGATTTTTTTGGTTTCTCTAAGTGTTTTGTGTTTCCATACAAATATTAAAACTATTTGTTCCAGTTCTGTGAAAAATTTCATTGGTATTTTAATAGGAATTGCATTGAATCTGTAAATTGCTTTGTGTAGTATGGTCATTTTAACAACATTAAACTTTCCAATTCATGAGCATGGCATTTCTTTCCATCTGTTTGTGTTGTCTTCAGTTTCTTTCATCAGCATCTTATTGTTTTCCAAGTACAGGTTTTTCCCTTAGGTAGAATTATTTCTAGATATTTATTCTTTCTGATGTGATTATAAATGAAATTATTTCCTTAACTTCTTATAGTTTATTGTTAGTGTATAGAAATGCAGCAGATTTCTATAAATTATCTATTCTGCAACTTTACCAAATTCATTGGTGAGTTCTAATAGTTTTCTGGTGGCATTTTTAGGATTTTCTGTATATAGTTCTATGTCATCTCTAAACAGTGACAATTTTATTTCTTTCTTTCCATTTTGGATTATTTTATTTCTTTTTTTTTTTTCTTATTGCTGTGGCTAGGAGTTCCAATACTACAATGAATAAAAGTGTTGAGAATGGGCATCCGACTCTTGTTGTTGAACTTAGAGAAATTTTTTCAGTGTTTTACTGTTTAATATGATGCCAGCTGTAGGCTAATCACATAGGGCTTTTATTATCTTGATGTATGTTCCCTCTATACCTACCTTGTTTTCTTTTTAATCATAATGCATAGTGAATTTTGTCAAAAGCTTTTTTTGCATCTATTGAGATGATCACTTGGTTTTCATTCTACAACTTGTTAATGTGGTGTGTCATACTGATTGATTTGTGAATCTTGACCTAGCTTTGCACTGCTGGGACAAATTCTACTTGATCATGGTTATAATCCTTTCAATGTATTGTTGACTTGGTTTACTAATATTTTGTTGAGGATTATTTGCATCTATATCCATTAGTGATGTGTATGTGTGTGTGTACATGCATGCTCAGTCATACCCAACTCTTTGGACTGTAGCCTGCCAGGCTCCTCTGTCCATGGGATTTGCTCCTCCAGGGAATCTTCCAAACCCAGGGATCAAACCTGTATCCCCTGCATTTCCTACATTACAGGCAGATTCTTTACCTGTTGAGTCATTGGGGAAGCCCATGTCTGTCAGTGATATTGGCCTGGAATTTTCTTTTTTGTGCGATATCTTCATTGGATTTTGGTATCAGGGTAATTCTGAACTCAATGAATTTGGATGTGTTCCTTCCTCTGCAATTTTTTGGAATAGTTTAAAAAGGATGAGTGAGTGAGTGAATGAAGTCGCTCAGTCGTGTCTGACTCTTTGCAACCCCGTGGACTGTAGCCTACCAGGCTTCTCCATCCATGGGATTCCCCAGGCAAGAATACTGGAGTGGGTTACCATTTCCTTCTCCAGGGGAATCTTCCTGACCCAGGGATTGAACCTGGGTGTCCCACATTGGAGGCAGACACTTTAACCTCTGAGCCACCAGGGAAGCCCAGAGATTAAATAGTATGCCTAAAGACTTTTTCATTTATTCATTTAATAAGTTGATATTGGTTAAAGTTGCTTCCTTTGCTGATCATGAATTCTCTGAGAATGTAATGATTAATCCCCAAAAGCATGTCCATTCACACAAAAGTCTCATATATAATTAATTTCAAGTGCTTCAAGGACCCTCTGGAGTTTGACCCCACTGTGTCTAGAGCTGTTTATCAAAGTTTTAACATCAGTGTTCCACTTAATGGATTTTGGCACTTCTGCAGAAAAATCCACAACAATACAGAAAAATTAAAATATCGAATTTGAAATTATTGTTAACTGTTTCGTATCTGTGGAAATATTACAAAGCCTTTGGTGTCTCTGTCAGATAGTTTTGCATAATTGGATAGAAGTATAACCAGGAAAATAGAACAGTATTTTACTGAAAGGTATTTTTAAAGTGCCATTAGTTGATAAGCAGATGACTATTTCCTGTTCAAATGCTGGAATGTTGACTGTCTTAACTTGGAATAGATACAGATTCCTTATCTACTCTCTGGTTGCATTTGGCACTGGAAAACCATTACTTCATATTTTGTAAAAATATTTGGATGTGGTTCTAAATTATGATCAGGCATATGACCTCAATTTATTTTTTAGATGAATGAAGAAATTTATCAATCTGTGGCACATGCCTGTAGCAGAAGCTATAATATTAACCAAATATGCCCACCAATTATTCCCTTACATTTCCCATTTCCCCCACAATTAAGTAGAACCATGTGTCTCATTCTGGCCAATAAGATGAAAGTGATATTACGCATATTATTCCCAAGCTGAGGCAGTGAGAAGCTGTGTGTGCCTATCCAAGTTTTTTTTTCTTTTCCACTGTAGTGATTAGAAACTGAGGTAGCTAGAGGACAGTGGAAATTCTGTCAGATTTGATTCTTCTGGGCTATGTGAGGCAGAGCCCTGGCTGTCCCACGATGGTCAGGGTGAGAGTAAGAAATAAATCTTTATGATCTTCAGCCACTGGAATTTCAAGGAAACTTTTACACTACAACATAAGCCCTAACTTAGTCTAACGGTGGTATAATAGTAGCTACTGCAACATTTGCACTCAAGTCCTGTTCATTTTAGTAATCCTGATATCCTCAGCTTTTGTTGAATGTATCATGCCTTGTATGTGACCATTAGAAACCTTGGACATGCTCCTATATAGCTCTGCTGCTGCTGCTGCTAAGTCGCATCAGTCGTGTCCGACTCCGTGCAACCCCATAGACGGCGGCCCACCAGGCTCCCCCGTCCCTGGGATTCTCCAGGCAAGAACACTGGAGTGGGTTGCCATTTCCTTCTCCAATGCATGAAAGTGAAAAGTGAAAGGGAAGTTGCTCAATTGTGTCCGACTCCTAGCGACCCCGTGGACTGCAGCCTACCAGGCTCCTCCGTCCATGGGATTTTCCAGGCAAGAGTACGCAGATAAAATGTTTCCCCTTAGTTTATGGATAAAATCAAATGAATTTAAAGTGCTTATCATAGAGCTTGACACATGGAAAAGGCTCAACAAAAGTAGCCCTTTTATTGCTATGATTGTTATTCCCTTTTAGCTCCATCTTAAAGACTCAGAGTATACAATAGCATAGAATAGTCTCTGAGAAATTATACAGTAAATCAAATCAAACCCAATTAGAACAAAATTTTTTTTAATTCTGTTTGTCAGGAATTTTCTAATTACCTGGCTACATATAGGTATTGTTATGGGAAAACTATATATACTCATTTAATTAAAAGGGAAGACTTTATTTTTCTTATCATTACTGTTAATAACATTCAACAGAAAAATTTTCTACTAACAAAAATTTTTGTTGTACCAGTCGATTCACATGTAGAAGGGTAGCTGTTCAACACAGAAGCGGTCCTCTTAGAAGAGAATGCTTCCTAAGCTGACTGTATCTTGGAAAACCCCACTCTTCTTGAGATAAGTTAGTCATTTAGTGACAGTTTAGTTAACAAACTATCATATTCATGTCTGCTTCATCAAAGATCTGTTCCTTCCTTCACAGATTGAACCTTTTCGTATGTGTTGTCCCAGGCTGAACCCAGTCTGAACTTGCCAAAGGTACTCAGATTTGAATTTCTGATGAAATTAATCTAAGCAGACCACTGTTCCTCCCGGGTGAGAGTTGCTAGAATGCCTCACTGCTCAAGGCCTTTTGGAAGATTTCATGATATGTGTCTCCAGCTTAGTTTTTAATTTTCTCTTGCAAATTTCCTAGAAAATCAGCAAAAAATTTTTTACTAAAAATAGTAATATATGTAAGTCTAGCATAGTAACAAGCCCAGAATAGACAATAAATGACGGTTTCTTTTCTCTTTTTTGACTTTTCTCCCTTCATGTATCACGTTAATGATCACTCCAAGGTAGTTTCAAATTCCTACAATCTTGTGATGCAACTTTGATGAGTGAGGAGCTACTTCTTATGGGTGAACAACAAAAGAGGTTTCTTGAGGTGGAATCTACTTCTGACAAAGATGCTGTGAAGATTGTTGACATGAAAATAAAGGATTTAGAATAGTGCATAAACTTAGCTGACAAAGCAGTAGTAGGATTTGAGAGGATTGACTCAATTTTTGAAAGAAGTTCTACTGTGGGTAAAATGCTATCAAACTACATTGTATGGTAAAGAGAAATCATTTATGAAAGGACGAGTCAATGGATGCAACCAACTTCATTCTTGTCTTATTTTTAAAAATCGCCACAGTCATCCAACCTTCCACAACTCCTACTCTGATCTGTGCAACCATCAACCATCTCTTCCCAAGGAGATGAGATCTGAAGAAAGAAAAAGAGTTAAACTCTACTTGTTCATTGTGTGACTTTGGGGAAACTACTGAGATTAAGTAAGCCTCAGTAATTTTATCTGAAAAGTAATAGTACCAGTGTTACAAATTACTGTGAGAGTTAAATTATATCATGCTAAAAAATGTTAATAAAGTATAGTAAAAATACTACATAGTAAAAATGCTATATAGTAAAAAATGCTATATAATAAAAATTTTAAGTGTTTAGAAACAATAGTAATTATTTCAGTACTAATCACTATTTTAAATAACCACAAACTAACAAGTATTATCTTCTGGATAAACCACCAATATTTTTAGAAAGATTGTTGTCAACACTAAAAATAGATGAAAATAATAATATCTAGTTTTCCCTGGTGGCTCAGATGGTAAAGAATCTGCTTGCAAAGCAGGAGGCCTGGGTTCCATCCCTAGATCAGGAAGATCCCCTGGATGAGGCTACCCACTCCAATATTCTTGCCTGGATAATTCCATGAACAAAGGAGCCTGGTGGGCTACAGTCCATGGGGTTGCAAAGAGTTGGACACGACTGAGGACTAACATACACACAAAATAATATCTATTATTTAGAAAGTGGTTGATAAATATGAAGTTGTCACTTCTGAATGTCAAAAATGGTCAAATATTAGCAATTTATGTGGTTCAACCTAAATATTTTCATCGTTTGGGTATCTTTTTTAAACACGAAAAACATTTTGTATTGGGGTACAGCCAATTAACAATGTTGTGATAGTTTCACATGAATAGCACATGAACTCAGCCTTACATGTATATGCTGTTATTCTCAATAGGAATACTAAGATTTATCGGTATTTGCATGAATTTCAGGAAAAGGCTAATTAATGCATACTAGCCTATCTCAAGGGCTTCCCTGGTGGTTCAGATGGTACAGAATCCACCTGCAATGTGGGACACTTGGGTTCAATCCCCAGGTTGGGAAGATCCCCTGGAGGAGGGCATGGCAACCCACTCCCGTATTCTTGCCTGGAGAATCCCATGGACAAGGAGCCTGGCAGACTGCAGTCCATGGGATCAAAAAGAGGCAAACATGACTGAGTGACTAAGCACACACACACACCCTATCACAAATATTTTCTGACCCAAAAAAAAAAAAGTACTCTTTTCAAAAGAGGGCAGAGATATTCCTGTCCTAAATTTTCTTCAGACTTTAGAGACCAGCATCACAAATTATTTCACTTCAGTGTGACCAAAGTTATAAATCACTTGTGACAAGATAATGTTTAAAAAGAGCTTGCATTTTCTTTGTAAATATGTATTCCATTGGCAAAGTCACTTTCTTGAAAAGAAAATTAGAGACAACCTAAATTCAGAGAAATTGCCTTACAATTTTCCTGTGATCAAGTAACTAAAGGAAATTGCTGTCCCCTCGCTGTTCTGAGCCCAACAAGTTCACCTATTTTTGTGATTTCAAGTGTGAAACAGGAAGTTCCACATAAAACTCCTCAAGATAGAGATAGGAATGAGATTCTGAGAGATGTATATTTAATTATATAAACTTGTTCTATGATATACAATCAATGGCACATTTCCAGAAATGCAAAAGGCAAAGGCCTCCCAGGCACAAAGCCAAAAATCACTCACGTGTGTCAATTCAGTTGAATCCTTAGTAAGCTTCAACACATCATTAACTTAAAACTTAGGTAAAACTTTTCTATTATAACTGAGTGAAACATTTTGAGGTATATATAATCTTTTGATTAACTGGTAATCATTTGAGAGAAAGTATTGTGCCTGGAGAATCCCAGGGACGGGAAGCCTGGTGGGCTGCTGTTTATGGGGTCGCACAGAGTCGGACACAACTGAAGCGACTTAGCAGCATTGTGCTAAAGGACCTCAGGATTATGCTTTAATCACTCTTGGTACCAGTTTAAGAAATGCCACTTTCCCTTTACTCATCTCAACATGTATCCAGGGTAAACTTTCAAATCTATTGCTTTTTTTGGAGAGAGTAACTTTATAGCAATCAAATCCATATTTCATCATGCAGAATTTTCAGAGATGGGGATGTTAGTGTTGATGCTGAAATCTAGCATGGTTCACCCCATCATTCACAGAAGCACTACTCACAATAGCCAAGACATGGAAACAACCTAAATGCCCATCGCAGATGAATGGATAGGGAATGTGGCATATATATGGTTGTGTATACATATATTCGTATATACATATATTCACGTATACATGGGCTTCCCTGGTAGCTCAGTGGTAAAGAATTCACATACCAATGCAGGAGACATGGGTTCGATGCCTGGGTCAGAAAGATTCACATGGAAAAAAAATGGCAACACACTCCAGTATTCTTGCCTGGAGAATCCCATGGACAGAAGAGCCTGGCAGGCTACAGTCCACAGGGTCACAAAAGGATTGGAACAATTTAATGACTAAACAACAGTTGCTGCTGCTAAGTCACTTCAGTCATGTCCGACTCTGCACAACCCCATAGATGGCAGTTCACCAGGTTCCCCCCTCCCTGGGATTCTCCAGGCAAGAACACTGGAGTGGGTTGCCATTTCCTTCTCCAATGCATGAAAGTGAAGTGAAAGTGAAGTCGCTCAGTCGTGTCCAACTCTTTGCGACCCCACAAATCACAGCACGCCAGGCCTCCCTGTCCATCACCAAATCCCAGAGTTCACTCAGACTCACATTCATCAAGTCGGTGATGCCATCCAGCCAGCTCATCCTCTGTCGTCCCCTTCTCCTCCTGCCCCCAATCCCTCCCAGCATCAGAGTCTTTTCCAATGAGTCAACTCTTCACATGAGGTGGCCAAAGTACTGGAGTTTCGCATTTAGCATCATTCCTTCCAAAGAAATCCCAGGGCTGATCTCCTTCAGAATGGACTGGTTGGATCTCCTTGCAGTCCAAGGGACTCTCAAGAGTCTTCTCCAACACCACAGTTCAAAAGCATCAATTCTTTGGCGCTCAGCCTTCTTCACAGTCTGACAGTCTCACATCCACACATGACCACAGGAAAAACCATAGCCTTGACTAGACGGACCTTTGTTGGCAAAGTAATGTCTCTGCTTTTGAATATGCTATCTAGGATGATCATAACTTTCCTTCCAAGGAGTAAGCGTCTTTTAATTTCATGGCTGCAGTCACCATCTGTAGTGATTTTGGAGCCCAAAAAATAAAGTCTGACACTGTTTCCACTGTTTCCCCATCTATTTGCCATGAAGTGATGGGGCCAGATACCGTAATCTTTGTTTTCTGAATGTTGAGCTTTAAGCCAAATTTTTCCCTCTCTACTTTCACTTTCATCAAGAGGCTTTTGAGTTCCTCTTCACTTTCTGCCATAAGGGTGGTGTCATCTGCATATCTGAGGTTATTGATATTCCTCCTGGCAATCTTGATTCCAGCTTGTGCTTCTTCCAGCCCAGTGTTTATCATGATGTACTCTGCATATAAGTTAAATAAACAGGGTGACAATATACAGCCTTGATATACTCCTTTTCCTATTTGGAACCAGTCTGTTTTTCCATGTCCAGTTCTACCTGTTGCTTCCTGACCTGCATACAGATTTCTCAAGAGGCAGATCAGGTGGTCTGGTATTCCCATCTCTTTCAGAATTGTCCACAGTTTATTGTGATCCACACAGTCAAAGGCTTTGGCATAGTCAATAAAGCAGAAATAGATGCTTTTCGGGAACTCTCTTGCTTTTTCCATGATCCAGCGGATATTGGCAATTTGATCTCTGGTTCCTCTGCCTTTTCTAAAACCAGCTTGAACATCAGGAAGTTCACGGTTCACGTATTGCTGAAGCCTGGCTTGGAGAATTTTGAGCATTACTAGCGTGTGAGATGAGTGCAAATGTGCGGTAGTTTGAGCATTCTTTGGCATTGCCTTTCTTTGGGATTGCAATGAAAACTGACCTTTTCCAGTCCTGTGGCCACTGCTGAGTTTTCCAAATTTGCTGGCATATTGAGTGCACCACTTTCACACCATCATCTTTCAGGATTTGGAATAGCTCGACTGGAATTCCATCACCTCCACTAGCTTTGTTCATAGTGATGCTTTCTATGGCCCACTTGACTTCACATTCCAGGATGTCTGGCTCTAGGTGAGTGATCACACCATCGTGATTATCTGGGTCATGAAGATCTTTTTTGTACAGTTCTTCTGTGTATTCTTGCCATCTCTTCTTAATATCTTCTGCTTCTGTTAGGTCCATACCATTTCTGTCCTTTATCGAGCACATCTTTGCACGAAATGTTCCCTTGGTATCTCTAATTTTCTTGAAGAGATCTCTAGTCTTTTCCATTCTGTTGTTTTCCTCTATTTCTTTGCATTGATCACTGAAGAAGGCTTTCTTATCTCTTCTTGCTATTCTTTGGAACTCTGCATTCAGATGCTTATATCTTTCCTTTTCTCCTTTGCTTTTCACTTCTCTTCCTTTCACAGCTATTTGTAAGGCCTCCCCAGACAGCCATTTTGCTTTTTTGCATTTCTTTTCCACGGGGATGGTCTTGATCCTTATCTCCTGTACAATGTCATGAACCTCATTCCATAGTTCATCAGGCACTCTATCTATCAGATCTAGGCCCTTAAATGTATTTCTCACTTCCACTGTATAATCAT
Organism: Bos taurus; assembly: GCF_002263795.3. NCBI lineage: Eukaryota > Metazoa > Chordata > Mammalia > Artiodactyla > Bovidae > Bos > Bos taurus. Next base: position 20,415,846 of record NC_037336.1, on the reverse strand, counting down.
AAGGGATTTGATTTAGGTCATACCTATATGGTCTAGTGGTTTTCCCTACTTTCTTCAATTTAAGTCTGAATTTGGCAATAAGGGGTTCATGATCTGAGCCACAGTCAGCTCCTGGTCTTGTTTTTGCTGACTGTATAGAGCTTCTCCATCTTTGGCTGCAAAGAATATAATCAATCTGATTTCGGTGTTGACCATCTGGTGATGTCCATGTATAGAGTCTTCTCTTGTGTTGGAAGAGGGTGTTTGTTATGATCAGTGCATTTTCTTGGCAAAACTCTATTAGTCTTTGCCCTGCTTCATTCCATATTCCAAGGCCAAATTTGCCTGTTACTCCAGGAGTTTCTTAACTTCCTACTTTTGCATTCCAGTCCCCTATAATGAAAAGGACATCTTTTTTGAGTGTTAGTTCTAAAATGTCTTGTAGGTCTTCATAGAACTGTTCAACTTCAGTTTCTTCAGCATTACTGTTTGGGGCATAGACTTGGATTACTGTGATATTGAATGGTTTGCCTTGGAAATGAACAGAGATCATTCTGTCATTTTTGAGATTGCATCCAAGTACTGCATTTCGGATTCTTTTGTTGACCATGATGGCTACTCCATTTCTTCTGAGGGATTCCTGACCACAGTAGTAGATATAATGGTCATCTGAGTTAAATTCACCCATCCCAGTCCATTTGAGTTCGCTGATTCCTAGAATGTTGACATTCACTCTTGCCATCTCTTGTTTGACCACTTCCAATTTGCCTTGATTCATGGACCTGACATTCCAGGTTCCTATGCAATATTGCTCTTTACAGCATCGGACCTTGCTTCTATCACCAGTCACATCCACAGCTGGGTATTCTTTTTGCTTTGGCTCCATCCCTTCATTCTTTCTGGAGTTATTTCTCCACTGATCTCCAGTAGCATATTGGGCACCTACTGACCTGGGGAGTTCCTCTTTCAGTATCCTATCATATTGCCTTTTTGTATTGTTCATGGGGTTCTCAAGGCAAGAATACTGAAGTGGTTTGCCATTCCCTTCTCCAGTGGACCACATTCTGTCAGATCTCTCCACCATTACCCGCCCATCTTGGGTTGCCCCATAGGCATGGCTTAGTTTCATTGAGATAGACAAGGAAACTATAAGTAACATGAAAAGACAGCCTTCAGAATGGGAGAAAATAATAGCAAATGAAGCAACTGACAAAGAATTAACCTCAAAAATATACAAGCAGCTCCTGCAGCTCAACTCCAGGAAAATAAGCGACCCAATCAAAAGATGGGCCAAAGAACTAAATAGACATTTCCCCAAAGAAGACATACCAATGGCTAACAAACACATGAAAAGATGCTCAACATCACTCATTATCAGAGAAATGCAAATCAAAACCACAATGAGGTACCATCTCATGCCGGTCAGAATGGCTGCCATCGAAAAGTCTACAAACAAGAAATACTGGAGAGGGTGAAGAGAAAAGGGAACCCTCTTACACTGTTGGTGGGAATGCACACTAGGACAGCCACTAGGGAAAACGGTGTGGAGATTCCTTAAAAAGCTGGAAATAGAACTGCCATATGACCCAGTGATCCCACTGCTGGGCATACACACTGAGGAAATCAGAATAGAAAGAGACACGTGTCCTCCCTTGTCCATTGCAGCACTGTTGAAGTCCATCGGTAGACGAATGAATAAGAAAGCAGTGGCACATATACACGATGAAATATTACTAAGCCATTAAAAAGAAGCATTTGAATCAGTTCTAATGAGGTGGATGAAACTGGAGCCTATTATACAGAGTGAAGTAAATCAGAAAGAAAAACACCAATACAGTATATTAATGCATATATATGGAATTTAGAAAGATGGTAACGATGACCCTATATGTGAGACAGCAAAAGAGACACAGATGTAAAGAACAGACTTTTGGACTCTGTGGGAGAAGGCGAGAGTGGGATGATTTGAGAGAATAGCACTGAAACATGTATATTACCATATGTAAAATGGATGGCCAGTCCAGGTTCGATGCATGAGACAGGGTGCTTAGGACTGGTGCACTGGGATGACCCTGAGGGATAGGATGGGGAGGGAGGTGGGAGAAAAGTGTCCTCACCCAAAGATGGTGGACACCCATGGCTAACTCATGTGAATGTATGGCAAAAACCACTACAATATTGTAAAGTAATTAGCTTCCAATTAAAATAAATAAATTAATTTACAAAAATAAAACAAATTCTGCTGCTGCTGCTGCTAAGTCACTTCAGCCGTGTCCGACTCTGTGTGACCCCATAGACGGTGGCCCACCAGGCTCCCCCGTCCCTGGGATTCTCCAGGCCAGAACACTGGAGAGGGTTGCCATTTCCTTCTCCAATGCATGAAAGGGAAAAGTGAAAGTGAAGTCGCTCAGTCGTGTCCGACTCTTTGCGACCCCATGGTCTGCAGCCTACCAGGCTCCTCCGTCCATTGGATTTTCCAGGCAAGAGTACTGGAGTGGGGTGCCATTGCCTTCTCCTAAACAAATTCTACTACTCTGTAAAACCAATGACAAAAAGGGCAAAACTGTCAAGATCAACTTATTTGGAACTCTGGAAATTAACTAAAGACTTGTAGCAGCATGGGTAGCACTTATTCAAGAAAAACAGCTGATTTTCAGTAAGAATAGTAAATTTTGTGGCATTTTAACTTACCCCACTCTCATTTTCCTTACCTCAGCTCAGTGGTAGACTTAAAAATAACAGTCTACATTCCTGTTCCCAGAGGGAAAAGAATAAGCCTCATTCACAAAGAATTACAATTATTTTTCACCTGTCTGATGGCTCCCTGGAGGGACAGTCCAAAACATTTGCCTTTACTTTTCCTAATTTGAAACTGACTCAGTGCTAAAGTTGCTTCCTGGGGGATGTTTGTCAAGAAACATTTATAGGCTGATATCTTGGCTGCTGCTGTCTGAGGCAATCAGCGAGATCTGGAACTATTATAGACCATTGTAAACTAGCCAAGGAGCTTGAAAATTAAGGCTGAGGAGTGAGATGTACAAGGGGACTTTGAAAAACTCCAATATACTGTTGGGAATATAGAAGACTGTACACATGATTAGACTGTGCAAATGCTCAAGAAAGACCTGGAGATTCTATGGAAGTAGGAAAATCAAACATTGAAACCCAGGACAAAAAAAGAATCTTGAAAGCAGAAAGAGAGTAGTGACTCATAACATACAAAGAATGCCTAATAAGATTAACATTTGATTTCTCATCAGAAAACAGAGAGACCAAATGGCAATGAGGTTACATATTTGAAATGCTAAAAGAAGAAGAAATGCCAAATGATTTTATATCTGGCAAAACTATTCTTCAACAATGAAAGCTAAATTAAGACATTCCCCAATAAACAGAGTTTTGTCAAAAGAACACACTGGTCATAGCAAATACCCTCTTCCAATAACCCAAGAGAAGATTCTACACATGGACATCATTAGATGACGGTGGCTCAGACCATCCGCTCCTTATTGCAAAATTCAGACCTAAATTGAAGAAAGTAAGGAAAATCACTAGGCCATTCAGGTATGAACTAAATCAAATCTCTTATGAATTATATAGTGAAGGTGATGAATAGATTCAAGGGATCAGATCTGGTAGACAGAGTGCCTGAAGAACAATGGACAGAGGTTCATAACATTGTATAAAGGTGGTGACCAAAACCAGCCCAAAGAAAAAGAAATACAAGAAGGCAAAGTGGCTGTCTGAGGAGGTCTTATAAATAGCTGAAAAAAGAAGAGAAGCAAAGGGCAAAGGAGAAAGAGAAAGATACACCCGTATGAATGCAGAGTTCTAGAGAATAGCAAGGAGAGATAAGAAAGCCTTCTTAAGTGAATGATGCAAATAAACAGAGGAAAACAATAGAATGGGAAAGACTAGAGATAATTTCAAGAAAATTGGAGATAGCAAGGGAACATTTTAGGCAAGGATGGGCACAATAAAGGACAGAAACAGCAAGGACCTTACAGAAGCAGAAGAGATTAAGAAGAGGCGTCAAGAGAAGAATTATATGAAAAAGATCTTAATGACCCAGATAGCCACAATGCTATTGTCACTCACAAAGAGCCAGACATCCTGGAGTGTGAGGTCATCTGGATCTTAGGAAGCATTGCTACAAACAAAGCTAGTGGAGGTGACGGAATTCCAGCTGAGCTATTGAAAATCCTAAAAGATGATGCTGTTAAAAGTGCTCCACTCAATATGCCAGCAAAGTTGGAAAACTCAGTAGTGGCCATAGGGCTGGAAAAGGTCAGATTTCATTCCAATCTCAAAGGGCAATGCCAAAGAATATTCAAACTTCCAGACAATTGCACTCATTTCACATGCTAGCAAGGTCATGCTCAAAATCCTTCAACAGTACATGAACCAAGAATGTCCAGATGTACAAGCTGGATTTAGAAAAGATAGAGGAACCAGGGATCAAATTGCCAACATCCATTGGATCATTGAAAAAGCAAGAGAATTCCATGAAAAACATCTACTTCTTCTTCTTTGACTATGATAAAGCCTATGACTGTGTGGATCACAATAAACTATGGAAAATTCTTCAAGATATGGGAATAACAGACCACCTTACCTGTCTCCTGAGAGACCTGTATGCAGGTCAAGAAGCAACAGTTAGAAACTTACATGGAACAACTGACTGGTTCAAAATTGGGAAAGGAGTACAACAAAGCTATATATTGTCACCCTATTTATTTAACTTATATTCAGAGTACATCATGCAAAATGATGGTCTGGCTGAATCACAAGCTGGAATCAAGACTGCTGGGAGAAATATCAACAACCTCAGATATGCAAATGACACCACTCTAATGGTAGAAGGCAGAGGAACAAAAGAGCCTTTTGATGAGGGTGAAAGAGGAGAGTAAAAAAGCTGACCTGAAACTCAAATTCAAATAAGTAAGATCATGGCATCCAGTCCCATCACTTCATGGCAAATAGATGGGGGAAAAGTGAAAACAGCAGTAGATTTTATTTTCTGAAGCCTGCCATGCTGCAGTCCATGGGGTCACAGAATCAGACACGATTTAGTGACTGAACAGCAACAGAGAAACAAGAATTGTGAGAAATCATTGCTGGCATATCTGCCCTACAAGAGATTCCAAAAGCAGTCTTTCAGGCTGAAATGAAAGAACACTGGGCAGTAACTCAACCCCAGATGAAGAGAAATAAAGGACACTAGGAATGGTAATTACACAGGTAAAGATAAAAGACTGTATAAATGCATATTTTGTTTTTAACTCCTTTCTATCTGGTTTTAAAAAGAAATGCATAAAACAACAATTTTAAATTAAGATTGATTGTCATGCAGTGTATAAAGATGTAATGTGCAACAATTACAGCATAAAAGCCAAGGGACAAATTATACAGAAACAAAAATTTTTACTATTGAAATTAATTTGGTATTAAGTTGAACTTTATTGTTATAAATTTCATAAATGTTAACTGTAATCCCCAGAACAACCAGAAAGAAATTAACCAAAAAAAAAAAAGTAAAAGAGATGAGAAATTAAAAAGGTACAATACAAAATATCCATATAACACAAAGTAAGGCAATAGTGGAGAAACCAAGGAACAAAACAGGTCAAACAAATTGAAAAAAAATCTAGTGTATGAGCATGGGAGTGAATGAAGAATCATAAAGAGAAAATGATTATTGGAAATGAAAGTCAAGGAATGATCATTTTGGGGATATTGGAGTATTTAACCCCACGGGAATTAAAGTAGCAGAAAAAAATAAGAGGTATTAAGGAGAAAGTAAAGGCCCAGGAGCAAAACTCTCCACTGGGAGACGAGGAGAAGTGAAGCCAACAGGGAGGGAGAGAAAATGTTCTAGTCCTTAAGGTTAAGGAGGACAGGCTCCAGAGTTATGGTTAGTGGCAGTAAAAAGAAGTTGCTAGCCTGTGAGATGAGAGAGAAAAGAAATAAGATGCTCAGAAAGCAACCAGAAAGCATAGTCTTCTGGGTTGGACAGGCTGGGTCTCAACTAAAGCTAGTAGGTAACAGAAATAGTCACACACACACACACACACGATTTGTCTATTTTCTTCCTCTTCTAGCACTATTTCCATAATGTTTCCTTCTCAATATGCAACAATGTTAGGACTTGGGTTCTATAGGTAATAACCATTAAGTACCATATGAGAAGAAACACAAAAGCAATGAAATAGCATAGTGTTCTAAGTAGCAAAACTAAATAAAAAAGTAGCTCTGTTTTCAATCAAATAAAATAATCTCAGTTCAGTTCAGTTCAGTCACTCAGTCAGTGTCCAACTCTTTGCAGCCCCATGAATTGCAGCACGCCAGGCCTCCCTGTCCATCACCAACTCCCAGAGTTCACTCAAACTCACATCCATCGAGTCGGTGATGACTAGACGGACCTTTGTTGGCAAAGAAATGTCTCTTGCTTTAGGCATACCTATATTAAGACACCAGATGCTGTAGAAAGTGAAAGTGGAGAGTGAAAAAGTTGGCTTAAAGCTCAACATTCAGAAAACGAAGATCATGGCATCCAGTCCCATCACTTCATGGGAAATAGATGGGGAAACAGTGTCAGAATTTATTTTTTGGGCTCCAAAATCACTGCAGATGGTGACTGCAGCCATGAAATTAAAAGATGCTACACTCCTTGGAAGGAAAGTTATGACCAACCTAGACAGCATATTCAAAAGCAGAGACATTACTTTGCCAACAAAGGTTCGTCTAGTCAAGGCTATGGTTTTTCCTGTGGTCATGTATGGATGTGAGAGTTGGACTGTGAAGAAGGCTGAGCGCCGAAGAATTGATGCTTTTGAACTGTGGTGTTGGAGAAGACTCTTGAGAGTCCCTTGGACTGCAAGGAGATCCAACCAGTGCATTCTGAAGGAGATCAGCCCTGGGATTTCTTTGGAAGGAATGATGCTAAAGCTGAAACTCCAGTACTTTGGCCACCTCATGTGAAGAGGTGACTCCTTGGAAAAGACTCTGATGCTGGGAGGGATTGGGGGCAGGAGGAGAAGGGGACGACAGAGGATCAGATGGCAGCTGGACGGCATCACTGACTTGATGGACGTGAGTCTGAGTGAACTCTGGGAGTTGGTGATGGACAGGGAGGCCTGGCGTGCTGCGATTCATGGGGTTGCAAAGAGTTGGACACGACTGAGCGACTGAACTGAACTGAACTGAGATATTCCATATTCAAAAAACAATCACATTACTTGTGGTTGAAAAAGGAAATCTGAACAGCAAAATAGTTTGATAGGCTGAGTAATCATGCAGAGAAAACTGCAGTTGAATAAGCAAAAGCATTCACCAAAGATGCTAATAATAATATATTACTGTCACTTTCAAGAAGCTAATCTGTTGAAATGAGCTTACAAGACTAAATTTGCACAAGAGAAAATAGAGGGATATTTCAATGCAACGTCTCTGTTGCACTATTGGAGTGCATTTAAATGTTTTCTGCTTCAGTTCTTGTTTCTGGCAGCTTCTACACATAAATAACATGAAAACAGAATAGAGTTTTGTTTATTTTCCCAGTGAATTATTCAAATTACAAAACAATCTCCATATCTTAATGTGTTCTATTCACATTTTGAAACAACCACCTTCTGTTCATTCTCTCAATTTTATTACCCTAGTGCACAGTTAAAATCAGAAGCTAGGCAAATGACATTTAGCCAAACTAACCTTGGCTTAGTTTATTAACTTGCCTGTAACTCAATTTCCTCATAGAAAACATGCAGAAAATAATGCAGTTGTCCCTCCGTGTCAGCAAATTCCATACCCATAGATATGGAAAGTCCACTGACCATTTTTCATCAGGGACTTGAGCATATGTGGATTTTGGTATCTGCACATGTGTTGAAACCAATCTCCTCCCATACCAAGAGATAACTGTGTATCTCACAATATTGTGGTAAAACTTCTAATACTAATACATATACGATATTTTGCAAAGGGCTCAGACATGTAAGCGTCAAATGTTAGCTGATATTGCTTAATAGACAAATCTTTTTACTTATTTTCTATTTTTTATTTAAAACTGTTAATGCACTCCAGTACTCTTGCCTGGAAAATCCCATGGACGGAGGAGCCTGGTGGGCTGCAGTCCGTGGGGTCGCTAATAGTCGGACATGACCGAGTGACATCACTTTCACTTTTCACATTCATGCATTGGAGAAGGAAATGGCAACCCACTCCAGTGTTCTTGCCTGGAGAATCCCAGGGATGGGGGAGCCTGGTTGGTTGCTGTCTATGGGGTCACACAGAGTCGGACACGACTGAAGCGACTTAGCGGCAGCAATGCATATAGCTAAAAGCACATTTTTAAATACTCTTGCTGTATCTAGACTGCTGCTGCTACTGCTAAGTCACGTCAGTCATGTCCGACTCTGTGTGACCCCATAGACACCAGCCCAACAGGTTCCCCCGTCCCTGGGATTCTCCAGGCAAGAACACTGGAGTGGGTTGCCATTTCCTTCTCCAATGCATGAAAGTGAAAAGTGAAAGTCAAGTCGCTCAGTTGAGTCCAACTCCTAGCGACCCCATGGACTGCAGCGCACCAGGCTCCTCCGTCCATGGGATTTTTCCAGGCATGAGTACTGGAGTGGGGTGCCATTGCCTTCTCCGGTATCTAGACTAACTCCCTCAAAGCAACACTCTAGGCCAACGACAAAAGCTCAAGACATAATGAAGCTAACTTGTATAATTTTGTCTAATAGGGAATATCACCAATTTTGGCCCTGTGCAAAATATAATTGTAAAGGACACAATTTATTGGCTTGTATGACATTAAGCAGTTTTGTATTTACCCAGAAATATTATCCTAGTATTTCCTTCTTAAACTGTCTATCAATATTTATCTCAAATGCTATTTGAACTGGTCATAGCATCTTACTAGTTCACTCTTCAATTAATGAGTTGAGTAATACAATATATTTGACGTGCTTTCATTTTATTGTTGTATGAGAGACATCCTTTTTAAAAGTTACACTTTACCACAACTAATCCTAATTACTTAACTGTCTTCTCTTGTGGTTACTCAATATATATAAAAATTATTCTAGTGCTATTCCTTAATTTATTAGATTTAGATAACTGAGGACAGATTTTTTTATCTAAGGACTTCCTACTGTGATTGATGAGGATTCAATCTCTGTAGACCTGCAAGTTTTAATATATTCTTTTTTTTAATTATTTATTTTAATTGGAGGCTAATTACATTACAGTATTGTAGTGTTTTTTCCCATACATTAACATGAATCAGCCATGGGTGTACATGTGTCTCCCAACCTGAATCCTCCTCGCACCTCCCTCCCCATCTCATCCCTCAGGGGTGTCCCAGTGCACTGGCTTTGAGTGCCCTGTTTCATGCATCGAACTTGGACATATGGTAATAATATACATGTTTCAATGCTATTCTCTGAAATCATCACACCCTCGGCTTCTCCCACAGAGTCCAAAAGTCTGTTCTTTATATCTGTGTCTCTTTTGCTGTCTCGCATTGGAGAAGGCAATGGCACCCCACTCCAGTACTCTTGCCTGGAAAATCCCATGGACGGAGGAGCCTGGTAGGCTGCAGACCATGGGGTTGCTAAGAGTCGGACACGACTGAGTGACTTCACTTTCACTTTTCACTTTCATGCATTGGAGAAGGAAATGGCAACCCACTCCAGTGTTCTTGCCTGGAGAATCCCAGGGATGGGGGAGCCTGGTGGGCTGCCGTCTGTGGCGTCACACAGAGTCGGACACGACTGAAGTGACTTAGCAGCAGCAGCATATAGGGTCATCGTTACCATCTTTTTAAATTCCATACATATACACTGTATTGGTGTTTTTCTTTCTGACTTACTTAACTCTGTATAATATTCTTGATGTTATAATAGTTTATTTCCCTTCTAACTTACTGTTATAACATATAAGTAATAAAATAATTTTATTGTTCAGTTTAAAACAGTGTTATTTAATCATTCTAGAAGATGAGGCTATTAATAACATGTCTTATCATTCAAATCTATATTCCTTTCTATCTGTCTTAATATTTTCTGAGTATCTTTAATAAACAGCAGTTTGAATAGGATGAATATAAGTTAATTGTGTGTGTGTGTGTGATTTAATGCCTTTAATTATTGGAGGATAAATTCTCAGCTATGATCTCTTTATATATTTTCTGCTGCCCCAACATCTTCGTTGGACTTCAATACTAAAGACAGTTTGATATTGTTTCACATCCCATGAATGTTCTGTCTTTTTTTTAATGTATTTTCTCTTTGTGTTTTCATTTCAATAATTTCTGTTGACCTGTCAAGTTCAATTTTTTCTGCTTCTATACTGAATTTAATAAATATGTCACTAGAATTTTTCCTTTCGAATTTTCTGTGTTTTGAAATTTCTATTACTCCTATAGAGTTTTTATAGTTTCCATTTCTCTGCTGAAATTCTCCATCTGTTTATGAATTTGTTTATCCTTTTCCACTAGATATTTAACATATAATCCAGTTATTTTAAATTCCATAAGAGTTCATAAATCTGGGTAATTTCTGTGTCTATTTCTGTTGTTTACTTCTTGAGAATTTATTGAGTTCTTTTTTCTCATGTTTTTGAGTGTGTCAACTGTTTTTTTAAATTGAATACAGTTTTTAGTTCATTGTGTTAAGAAAAGTAGAGACCAAGTTAAGTGATATTTATGCACAGACATGTCTCTTTTTCTATGTTCCTCTGTAGGCAATCTACTGCCTATACTCTTAAAATATGAGCTTATTGATACCTACTATCATATTTACAAGTAAAATTTAATTTGCAGAATCACTTGTTGCATACTTAGAACTACTTTATTTCTCTAGAAACATCACTCACGCTGCTATTGCTATCTTTTTTTTGACATGTGTTGAATTGCTGCTGCTGCTGCTGCTAAGTCGCTTCAGTCGTGTCCAACTCTGTGCAACCCCGTAGACGGCAGCCCACCAGGCTCCCCCGTCCCTGGGATTCTCCAAGCAAGAACACTGGAGTGGGTCCATTAAATATTTCCTTTGCTTGTTACTCTATAAATTTAAATCAATTTTTATTTCCAAGAGAAAATAAGTCATCAATAAGATGCTCTTAATCAACATTTCCAGACACTACACGGAAGTGCTCATCAAGTAGTTTCACTCCAGTTTAACCTCATCTTGTACGTAAGTGAACAGTTCTGAGAAGATTAAATGAAGTCAATTTGGCAATGTTCTTCTCTGCCAATAAGTCATGAAAAATAGTCCAACATTTCTTTTCAAAATACTCTACTGTCTATTCTCGGAACAAATATAAATCATTTACAGAAGATTTAAGGTATCTATGTTAAAGAGGAAAAAACTCAAAAATAGAGATTTTGAACCATTTGGAAATTGATTAGGACATGGAACAATTTGCTTTAGCTTTGTAGTCATTGATACCCCCAGAATTATGTAAATAGAAACTATAAAAATATCTCAGACTCATGTGATTTTCATTCCACAGCACTAAAAAGTTAGAAAATAAAAACTAAATTGAATCAGCTTTCTAGAAAAATTATCTGCATAAATGTAAACTAAACAAAACAATATATTTTCCAGATAAAATATAGGCCACTCAGCTGATTTTCAGATAAACAACAAATAATGTTTTAGTACACACATGCCCCCAAATTACAAGCACCACACATTTTGCATGAAAAAATGATTGGGAATGAGACCATATAGATATATAGATAGATGGAAGAAGAATTATAGTAAGACAGATTTGAGTTCTGTCTTTACCTAACAACAAACACTTAAGTGCATCCTTCAACTTCTCTGAAGTTCTATTTCCACAACTGTAAAGTAAGAATAATAATATGTTGCAAATATTTTTGTGAGAATTTAAGGAAGATTTGGACATCAATCCTATAATGAATATTATAACTGAACTCATGTGAGAGAAAATATGGAGAAATTTTTATTGATGCTTATTTCTTCCTACTTTATTCTCTTTATATTGAGACTATGTCATACTCAAGGATGCTCAATGAATGAAACTAGACAAGGCCACATATTATAGAACTTTCAACTGACCTGGACTTTCTATTGACCTATATGTTAAATGAAATGTCATGCCTTGTATTATGCTGATACATAATTAATGCTCAATAATAAACAATAATATTATATATTTAACTTAAGATGCATGTGTTTATGAGAGACAGATTGAGTTAACCTTCAAATCCTTCTCACTAAAATAATGATGCAAACTGTAAGGCAAGGGGATGCAAAATGTTACAGCCATTCTGAAAACCAGTTAGGAAGAATCTCATAAACTTAGACATTTACTGAAACAATGGCAACAATAAACTCTCTAATACACAAGTAAATGGATGGGAAAAGATATACCATGAAAAAGTTCACCAAATAAAAACTGTTGTGATTACATTAGTATCAGAAAAAGTAGATTTTAGATCAAGGAATAATTCAGAAACAAAGATGAATGTTCTAGTAATAAAGAGACTGATTTAACAAGAAGGTATAAAAGATCTGAATGTGGCTGTAACTAATAAAACAGTCTCAAAGTACATGGAGGAAGAACTGACAGAACTGAGAGGAGAAACAGAAAAATTGGATATAATTGGGGAAAAAAAATAAACAACATTTATGTTTCTAGGAACATGAAGGCAAAGAAATTGGCAGGAATAAAAGTCTTGTATGATATTATCAATCATCTTCATATGACTGAAATTTATATAACACTCCCCCCAAAAAATAGCAGACTGCACATTTTATATAAAGCATATATTTTCCAGGATGAAATATATGTCATAAAGCAAATCTCAGTAACATTGAAGGGATTAAAACTATGCAAAGAACATTCTTTGACAATCAGGTAATTAGATTAGAAATCAGCAACAGAAAACCATCTGGAAAAATCTTTAAATACTTGAAAATTAAATAAAAAATTATAAATACCCGGTGAATCAAAAAATAAAGAGCAAATCAGAAAATATCTTGAACTGAATGATTATGAAAATTAAACTTTTCAAATTTTGTTGACTGAATATAAAGCTGTCTTTACACAGAATTTATAACATTGAATGCTTATTCAGGAAAAGTAGAAAGGTCTAAATCAAAGATTGATAAACTTAGAAAATTTAAAGTACATGAGATCCAAAGTAAGTAATAATAGAAAGAAAAGAGCAACTATCAATAAAATGATGTATAGAACAGTCTTATGGACTCTGTGGGAGAGGGAGAGGGTGGGAAGATTTGGGAGAATGGCAATGAAACATGTAAAATATCATGTATCTATTATTGAAAGTGATCAATAAAATTGATTTATCTATATCTAAACTTAGAGATAGAAATAGAGATGGTAGTAGAAATATAGGAGAGAGAGCATAAAAATCACCAATATCAGACATGAAAACAGAAACTTTCTAAGAGAAAATTTGATTATAGAAATCTATAGACTTCATAAACATTATACTAAAAACTAAAAGAAAGTGATATTGATGAACATAGAAACATGCCTAGCAAAACATCACCAAATTAAATTAGTAATATATAGGAAATAATACATCATTGCAAACTATAGTTACTTGGCAAATAAAGGAAATAACAATGTGTATTATAAGGACAACATTGTACAAAAAGATCTTCACAACCCAGATAATCACGATGGTGTGATCACTCACCTAGAGCCAGACATCCTGGAATGTGAAGTCAAGTGGGCCTTAGAAAGCATCACTACCAACAAAGCTAGTGGAGGTGATGGAATTCCAGTTGAGCTATCTCAAATCTTGAAAGATGATGCTGTGAAAGTGCTACAATCAATATGCCAGCAAATTTGGAAAACTCAGCAGTGGCCAGAGGACTGGAAAAGGTGAGTTTTCATTCCAATCACAAAGAAAAGCAATGCCAAAGAATGCTCAAACTACTGCACTATTGTACTCATCTCACATGCTAGTAATGTAATGCTCAAAATTCTCCAAGCCAGGCTTCAGCAATACATGAACCGTGAACTTCCAGATGTTCAAGCTGGTTTTCGAGAAGGCAGAGGAACCAGAGATCAAATTGCCAGCATCTGCTGGATCATCGAAAAAGCAAGAGAATTCCCGAAAAACATCTATTTCTGCTTTATTGACTACGCCAAAGCCTTTGACTGTGTGGATCACAATAAGCTGTGGAAAATTCTGAAAGAGATGGGAACACCAGACCACCTGACCTGCCTCTTGAGAAACCTATCTTCAGGTCAGGAAGCAACAGTTAGAACCAGACAAGGAACAACAGACTGGTTCCAAATAGGAAAAGGAGTACGTCAAGGCTGTATCTGCATATTTAACTTATATGCAGAGTACATCATGAGAAACGCTGGGCTGGAAGAAACACAAGCTGAAGTCAAGATTGCCGGGAGAAATATTAATAACCTCAGATGTGCAGATGACACCACTCTTATGGCAGAAAGTGAAGAGGAACTAAAAAGCCTCTTGATGAAAGTGAAAGAGGAGAGTGAAAAAGTTGGCTTAAAGCTCAACATTCAGAAAACTAAGATCATGGCATCTGGTCCCATCACTTCATGGCAATTAGATGGGGAAACAGTGGAAACAGTGTCAGATTTTATTTTGGGGGGCTCCAAAATCACTGCAGATGGTGACTGCAGTCATGAAATTAAAAGACGCTTACTCCTTGGAAGGAAAGTTATGACCAACCTAGATAGCATATTCAAAAGCAGAGACATTACTTTGCCAACAAAGGTCTGTCTAGTCAAGGCTATGGTTTTTCCAGTAGTCATGTGTGGATGTGAGAGTTGGACTGTGAAGAAAGCTGAGTGCCGAAGAATTGATGCTTTTGAACTGTGGTGCTGGAGAAGACTCTTGTGAGTCCCTTGGACTCCAAGGAGATCCAACCAGTTCATTCTAAAAGAGACCAGTCCTAGGTGTTCATTGGAAGGACTGATGCTGAGGCTGAAACTCCAATACTTTGGCCACCTCATGCAAAGAGTTGACTCATTGGAAAAGACTCTGATGCTGGGAGGGATTGGGACCAGGAGGAGAAGGGGACGACAGAGGATGAGATGGCTGGATGGCATCACTGACTTGATGGATGTGAGTCTGAGTGAACTCCGGGAGTTGGTGATGGACAGGGAGACCTGGCGTGCTGCGATTCAATCGACTGAGTGACTGAACTGAACTGAGTGTATAAAAATAGAGGTAGGGAAGAAAGAGTTTAGAAGGTGATTTGTAAATTGTCCGTTGGAATAGTAATCTGAAGATAGCCACAACAGTGTAATTACTTTATAATCTACTCATTCATCCTTCATTTCTAATGTAGGAGACCTGGGTTCAATCCCTGGGTCAGGAAGATCCTCTGGAGGAGGAAATGGCAACCCACTCCAGTACTCTTGCCTGGAAAATCCCCTGGATGGAGGAGAGTGGTAGGCTACAGTCCATGGGGTCACAAAGAGTAGGACATGACTGAGAGACTTCATTCATCTTTCATTTCTGTTCTCTGCTTCTGCACTTTTCCTCCTTCAGTTTCTTTTCTAGTTCACTGTCTTTAAATCTGGAATTCACATTTCTTTTTTTGCATTAAATCTGAATATATTGATTACAAGGTAAAAGGACATTTATTTACTTAGCTTGCTCCAAGTAGTGGCGGTCATAGTTTAAAAATGTACTAAAAGAAACGAATCACCAGTCCAGGTTCGATGCAGGATACAGGAAGCTTGGGGCTGGTGCACGGGGATGACACAGAGGGATGGTATGGGGAGGGAGGTGGAAGGGGGGTTCATGATGGGGAACACGTGTACACCCGTGGCAGATGCATGTTGATGTATGGAAAAACAAATACAATATTGTAAAGTAAAAAAAATAATAATAATAATAAAATTAAAAAAGATATTGGTAAATTTGGCGCTTGTGAATATTTGATGCATATTCTTTGCAACTTCAGAGATCTGTGACTTTGTATTGTAAACTTAGAACTACTCAAATTGAATTATGTTAAGCTCATTTGTTGGAAGTTGGAAAAGACTATTTGTTTAAAATAATAATACAATCAGTAGATACCTACATTACTTTAATGGCAAAGAACTTTGGCTTTTCCCATTGAGTTAAATTTAATTCAAGGGATTTATGGGACAGTTGATCACATGTGATAGGAACCAGCCATAACTTTACCTCTATAAAAGTCCAGCTTTGTGTCATTTTATAAGGTTTTCCTCATTTTCCCCTACAAAAATCCTAATAAAAGTATGCATAGGACTCTGTGGGAGAGGAAGAGGGTGGGATGATTTGGGAGAATGGCATTGAAATACGTATAATATATATGAAACGATTCGCCAGTCCAGGTTCGATGCACAATACTGGATGCTTGGGGCTGGTGCACTGGGACGAACCAGAGGGATGGTATGGGGAGGGAGGAGGGAGGAGGGTTCAGGATGGGGAACACATGTATACCTGTGGCGGATTCATTTCGATATTTGGCAAAACCAATACAATATTGTAAAGTTAAAAAATAAAATAAATTTTTTAAAAAAGCATGCATAATAGAAACTACTTTGAAAAAGAATTATCTCCTCAATTTCCAATACTTTGGCCACCTGATATGAAGAGCCGATTCATTGGAAAAGACCCTGATGCTGGGGAATATTGAAGGCAAAATAAGAAGAGGGTAACAGAGGATGAGATGGCTGGATGGCATCACCGACTCGATGGACATGAGTTTGGGTGAACTCCAGGAATTGGTGATGGACAGGGAGGCCTGGTGTGCTGCGATCACGGGGTCACAGTCAGATACGACTGAGCGACTGAACTGAACTGAACTAAGGGCAGAAGTAAAACTACTGATTTGCATAAGATGTGATTATGTGTATAAAAAAATGTATAGAATATACAACAAAAAGCTGCTAGTACTAACGTGAATTTATCAAGAAAACAGAATACAAGTTCAATGCTCATGACAATAATTATTTTTCTATACACTAGAAATAAACAATTGGAAAGTAAAATAAAAACAGGTATTTTACAATAGTATCAAAAATACCTAAAATACTTAGACATAAACTTGATAAAAATTGTGCAAATTTCCACACAAACTGAAAACATTGTTGAAGGCTATTATAGAAGAATTAAATAAATGAAGCCATAGCCTAGGATTATGAATTGAAAAAGTTGATATTATTAAGTTGTCAATTTCACCTAATTTCATCTATAGATTGCAATTTCAAACAAAATCCCAGCAAGTATTGTAAAAATTCACAAGCTGAATTTAATATTCATATACAAGTACAAAACACCTAAATACCTGAAACAACTTTGAAATATAACAAAATTGAAAGATTTATAATTACTCGATAAACCTATAGAAGACAAGACAGTGTGGTATTAGCATATAGATAGATATATAGGTCAATGAGATAGAATTCAAAGTAAAAATAAACAGACATACACATATATGATCAGCTTATTTTCAACAAAGGAATTAAGTTAATTTAAAGGAAGAGGATAATCTTTGCAATAAATGGTGCTGGAAAAACTATAATCTGTCCAAATGAAAAAAGTGAATGGCAACACTTACTTCTCACCTTGCACAAAATCTCACATGGACTCAGTCATATTCCTAATCCTAAAGCTAAAACTATAACCAGAGGAGAAAATAATCTTTGCGAAAAAAAAAAAAAAAATCTTTGCGATATTTGGGGAGACAGACTTCTTAAACAAGACACCAAAAATTCTAACAATAAAATAACAAAACTCATAAGGACTTTTTGAAAATTAAAATTGTCTGTTCTTCGAAATAAAAGAGCAAACCCTAAACCTGGAGAACATATTTGGTATCCAGAGTATAAGAAGTTTAAAACTTATGAATAAAACAAAAAAATAAATAAAGAACACATTTCAACAGCTATTTCATAAACAAAAGGATATGAATGCTAAATATGTATGTGAAAAGATTCTCAATATTATTTATCATCAGGGAAATAGAAATTAAAATCATAATGAAATACCATTACACACTTATCAAAAAAGCTAAAATTAAAACGACTAACAAGTGTTGATAAGAATGTGGGAAAATAAGAATTTTCATGCGTTGCTAGTGTAATATAAAATGGTATTACCACTTTGGAAAACCACTGCTGGGAGTTTCCGTAAACTACCTCATGATAGTCCTTCCTTGGCATCCTTTTTATGACCAAGCAGTCTGCAGGGATTTTGAACTGACTCCAGCCCCTGCCCCAAGCTCAGGCCCTAGATAACAGCTCAGAGAAACACAAGTTCCCAATATGACTCCACCAGTGGTTGCACTAACCAGTCTCCCCCCACCTCTCAGGGACTTTCCCTTGTGCACTTTTAAATAAGACCCTCAAAAAGCTAAGCAAAACCCAGGTCTTCATAGTTGGAATTGATCTATCTACTCTTAGCCCAGGATCCCCAGAGCACTCCATCCAGGTACCCTAATATAGGCATGTGCCCCAGGACCTGCCTAGTTCTCTGCCTACACCCTGCTTCGACCTCCCCATGTGACCAAGAGTTGTGCCCTGTTCTTGCTCCAGGTGAGTAATAAAGCTCTGTATTTCAATTTCCTTGTGGTTTCTTGTTGAATCAGCTTATACCTGCTGCCTGGGACTCTCCCTAACAAATGTTAATCTAACAAAGTCACAACAATCTTGTATAAGATTATTTTATGATGTGAAGTATTATGATACATCTCTCGGCTATAGCCTTTTTTTCTTTTTGAAGTTCAGTATTTTTTTAATTTATTTATTTTAATTGGAGGCTAATTACTTTACAATATTGTATTGGTTTTGCCATACACCAACAAGAATCTGCCATGGGTGTTCACGTGTTCCCAATCCTGAACCCCTCTCCCACCTCCCTCCCCATACCATCCCTCTGGGTCATCCCAGTGCACCAGCCCCAAGCTTCCTGTATCCTGCATCGAACCTGGACTGGCGATTCATTTCTTATATGATAGCCTTCTTAGGAATTACTCAAAAGAAATGAAGACAAACGTCCACACAAAGACTTGTACTCAAATGTCCAAGGCAACGTTATGCATCAAATAATGACCCTCAGAAGGCTTCCCTCATGGCTCATCAGTAAAGAATCTGCCTGTAGCCCCCAGCTCGGAACTTCCCAAATGTCCATCAAGACATGAATGAATTGCACGTTTGCAGTAGACAAAATACAGGGCTAATTGTGCACACAGCCTTGACGTGTCCTAAATATAGCCTCATCAAGAAACAGCAGAGAAGGCAACGGCACCCCACTCCAGTACTCTTGCCTGGAAAATCCCATGGATGGAGGAGGAGCCTGGTGGGCTGCCATCTATGGGGTCGCACAGAGTCGGACACAACTGAAGCGACTTAGCAGCAGCAGCAGCAAAAAACAGCAAATTTATTGACTGAAACTGAGGGAACAAAAGTTTCACCACTTGCTAATAAAGATTGGGAGATACATAAAGGCACTTATCAGGCCGAACACAACTAATAGTCTGAGGCTCATTGTAGTTGTTTAGTCACTAAGTCATGTCTAATTCTTTTACCACCCCCTGGACTATAGCCCTCCTAGTCACCTCTGTCCCTGGGATTTCCCAGGCAAGAAAACAGGAGTGGATTGCCATTTCTTTCTCCAGGGGATGAAGCTTCCCAACCCAGGGATCAAACCTTCATCTCCTGCATTGCAGGCAGATTCTCATGAGGGAAGCCCTCTGGGGCTCATTATTTGATCTCAAATGTAAGTTCCCATGGGAATTTCTAATGTGTAGACCAAATTACAGCTATAACCAATAAAGAAAAAATGCCATGAATTATGATCAATAATAGTTTATGTGAAGGCAATGGTGCTGATGGCAAGAAAAATCCATGGATGTCCAGAAAGAGTAGAAGAAAGTGACCCAATCTAGTATACATCTCTATGAAGATTTGACCATCATGAACCTGATCATGAAAATTCACACCTTTTTCTATTAATTCTCAAGAGTCTCTATTTAGCATGTGTCCATAAATATGCCATGATACCACAAAAAGTCAAAAAAAAATGTGCTTTGAGTCTCATTAAGGTATCATGTACAGAAAAAAAAAAAGTTTACTCATTTGAACTCTAAATATGATTAATTCTTTCCTCAGGAAATACTCACATACGTTTCACCTATTCAGGTCAACTTGTTTTTTTTTTGGCTGCAACCTGTAGCGTATGGAATCTTAATTCTCCAAGCAGGGAATGAACCTGTGCTCCTTGCACTGGGAGCTGGGAGTCTTAACCGGTGGTCCTCAAGGGAAGTCCATATTTTCACATATTCAGAACAGTTACTATATAGCATACATTTTCCAAAACTACTTATTTTACAAATTGATTTTCACAACAAGGAGAGTAATTGCTGGGGAATTTCCATGTCCCCAGAAATGATACATAAAAGAAGAGAATCCAAGTCAATTGGATTATTTTTGCTTCTCTGAATTATAGTCAGATTTAGTTTCAGTGTGGGTTCGGTCCTGGTGGCTCAGATGGTAAAGAATCTGCCTGCAATGCAGGAAGCACAGGAGACGCAGGTTTGATCCCTGGGACAGGAAGATCCCCTGGAGGAGGGCATGGCAATCTGTTCCAATATTCCTGCCTGGAAAATCTCATAGACAAAGGAGCCTCTCAGGCTAGTTCATGGAATCTCAAAAGAGTCAGGCACAACTAAGGGACTGAGCACTCATGCACACAGTCTCTGTCTAGTTTCCAGAGTCAGGATAAACTGGTTCATCTAACGTCAACCTACTAAAAAATTTCGCCACTAAAATAAATTTGGCAGGCATAACCCAGTGTGATGAAGACAGGAAAGGCTGATTCAGAAGTAGGTGGTAGGGACGATGAGCACAGTCAGGCAACACTGGCAGTCCCTTTGCCCTTTTTTAGTCATAATGATGAATGAAGGAGGGAACTAAAAATAACTGCACCACAGATGGCAAGAGGCCTAGCAACAGCACCTGATTATCTGCAACGCTTTTTGTGGATGCTAACCTGTATATGGCAGAAAGAGAAAACCGATGAAACTTAAAAAACGAGACAGCGTTCAGGAAAATCTAGAGTAGCATAATAAGCAGGGATGACTTGCCCCTAGCTACTGGCTAAGATTTTAAATTCCAGGAGCTTAGGAAACCCAGCCAAAGGATGTAGTCTTTCTTCAGTGTCTGTGACAGGATCGTGCAGCTGCTCCAAACACAGCACACACCACATGACCAACGTGTAGAATCCCATCTTGGCAACATACCATAGTGTGAAATGTTACAACTTTGACACAGCAGCCAAGAAAAATATCAAATGAAATGAAATGTATAAAAACAAGCTCATGCAAGCCTGAGAACAGATTCTGAAAAAATTAAACTCTCAGTCCATAACCTACTTAGGCCAAGAAAGAGTCAAACCATTTGAGGCTGCTTTTGTTGTGACCACAGTTTCAATGACAGTCCTACTCACTAAGTTATCTGCTGTTGTATCCTCTGTCCTGCACTTTTCTGCTCTTATTTGGTCAGAGATATAGATACTATATTGTCAGGATGACCTTGTGCTTTAGGAGGAGTAAAAGAAAGATATTAATGGCATTTTTTTCTTTATGATTAAAAAAATCTTGTATATTCAAAGAACAATGGAAATAAATGCCACTATTACCTGAGGGTCTGTTACTAGTTATCTAAGTGCGGGATGTTATGAGCAAAGTTGTACATCGGTGTGCAGTTGGACATGTCAATACCCAGCCAAAGTGCAAGTGGGGACTGAAATCTGCCCACAGGATGAAGAGATTCCTTCTTCTGATTTGCAGGTCCAGCTGCTGCTGCTGCTGCTAAGTCGCTTCAGTCATGTCCGACTCTGTGCGACCCCAGAGATGGCAGCCCACCAGGCTCCCCCGTCCCTGGGATTCTCCAGGCAAGAACACTGGAGTGGGTTGCCACTTCCTTCTCCAATGCGTGAAAGTGAAAGGTGAATGTGAAGTCGTTCAGTCGTGTCTGACTCCTAGCAGGTCCAGAGGGGGTGCCTATTTGCAATTTGTCTGTTGAAGGGGATTCTGGTGGTAGCATGGCTGGAAGAAGGACCTCAGTCCTTGTCTTCTTTGAAGAAAGAATTCAACAAAGAGACTAAGATTGTGAGTACCATTGACATATATACAATGGACAGCTAGTGGGAAGCTGCTCTATACCACAGGGAGGCAGCCGAGTATTCTATGACAACCTAGAGGGGTGGGATCAGGGTCGGGGGGAAGGGAGACTAAAGAGGGAGGGAATATATGTATGCATGCATGCTAAGTTGCTTCAGTTGTGTCTGACTCTGAAATTCTATGGACTATAGCCCACCAGGCTCCTCTGTCTATGGGACAAGAATACTGAAGTGAGTTGCCATCGTCCTCCAGGGGATCTTCCCAACCCAGGTGTCAAACCCTAGTCTCCTACATCTCCTGCATTTGCAGATGGGTTCTTCACCACTAGTGCTGCCTGGGAAGCCCAGATATATGTATACTTATGACTGATTTGCATTGTTGTATGGCAGAAACCAACACAGCACTTAAAGCAATTATCCTCCAATTAAAAGTTTTTTAAAAGATTGTGAAATAGAGACAGTGTTCATTAGAAGCAAAGTACACATGGGAGAGCACACAAGCAACCTCGGAGTGAGTAGTGCACAATAGGGGAGCGTCAGCTGTTTTTATGGGGGCAGGTTTCCATTTTCCAGACTGTCTCAGGCCAGTCATCTGAGGACCTCTTCTCTGCATGCATTGGCCTGGGAAATTCCCTTGACCACAGAATGAGAAAGTTATGGTCACTTTGTCTTTCACCTAATAAGGGCCTGGTGCTCCTGCCAGCATCTCAGTGTGTCAGTGGGAGACTAGCTGCAGCTGCTCAGCCTGGGGCCTTTCTGTCTCCTCCATGCAAGTGGGTGTCTTTTAATAAGTCACACAAATATAGTGGTGTGCAATCAAGCATCCTAAATGTGAAAAGAAACTAATCAACCATAAAAACAACAACAATTTTGACAGGTTTATAAGGGTCAGGGAAATTTAAAAGGGAACTGGAAGTGGAGAGTACAGTTTTCACAAAAGTTCCAGCAGGCTGGACCGTGAACAAACAGCAGGCTTGGGTTTCTAGAGAGAAAGCTGCACGTAAGTATCACGGGACATTGGTGCTGGATGGGGGATCCCAAGGGGTACATCATTCATTCAGATTTGCATGAGATTAGAGCTGTGCTCAACAACTAAGATACATGTTCCTGTTCATACACTTTTATTGGTATAGGAAACACTTTAAACTTTTTAAGAAAAAAAATCCCCAAAAAAAGAAGAAGAATTTTTAACACTTAACTGAAAATATATTTTTGCTCTGAATTTTACCTCCCAATAGTACAACAATTCAGGGTTTTAGAAAAATAAAAATTGTCAAAGAAGAGAATAGTTGGACTAGTTGCTTGGGGGGAAAAGTACAGATTCCACTAAACGTGTGAAGTGACATGTCAGTCACATCTGACTCTTTGCGACCCCGTGGACAAAGAGAAGCTTATCAGGCTCCTCTGTCCATGGAATTCTCCAGGCAAGAGTACTGGAGTGGGTCACTATTCCCTTTTCCAGGGGATCTTCCTGACCCAGGGATCAAACTCGGGTCTCCTGCATTGCAGGCAGACTGTTTACTGACTGAGCCACCAGGGAAGACCCTTGTTAAAAAAAAAAAAAAAAAAGATTAAGTAAGATAATCAAGAAGATGGAGAAAAAGATTAAAAAAAAATAAGACATGGAGATTTACAATGTACCAATTTAATAAGTGAGTTTTAATGTGAGGAAAATGTATCTTTTTTTTCTCTGCATAGATGTAGCAGTTTAGCATAGATTTTAAATAACAAATCTCACACCAATGACAGGGATTGCTGCATTTCTTTTAATACTCAAAGCCATGCTGATCACACCAATTCAGTTCATCCATTTATGAGGCACCTAATTAATTTTCTTCCCTGCCTTTCATCCTTGTAACAACTACCAACTCCCTTTCTTTTCAGCATCATCATTTTTCTGCTTGCCCTTCCACTGTATTTCTTCCTCCCTAATGTCCTAACTCACTTCATAACAACCGACCTATTAAAATCCAACCTAGTACAATGTCTTTATTATACTCAAATATGTGTAGAAATGAGGTCAACTATTTCTGTGCTCACTGGATTCCATTTTCACAAATCTACACATCAAAGTCCTAACATGTTGCCAGACTGGAACAGATCCAAAGGAAGCAACCAGGATGGAAAACACAATATAAATGAGTCCTCCTGAGGAATAGAAGGGTTCCTCCAGGGCCACACATATGCTGCTGCTTTCTCTCCTTGGAACCCGTCTTGTGACGGGTTCCACTTGGCAGTCCTTCCTACCAGGCATTCTCTAACTTGGTGTCATCCCCCTGCGCAGGCTCACTGACCTCTCACTTTGGGGGCTCTCTCAGCAGTCTATTTAACTGTTAAACATTTACCACGACTCATTGGTGGCAGAAGATCATGTCTACCCCTCTCATCCACAATTACAACATGGTAGAAAAAGAAAGGAGGGAGAGAAGGAGGAAGGAAGGAAAGGGGGGTAAGGATAAGAGGAAAGGAGAGAAAAAGAAAACAAAGAAAAAAGTAAAAATGTTAATCCTGAAGAAGAGGAGCTCTTAAAACTAATAGCTCTACTGAGACATTTGAAGAACTGTCATGTAAAAAAAAAAAAAAGAAGCCTCATTCTACATGGTTTAGAAAACAGAAGAGTTTACCGATGATAAGAAAATTCAGAGAGGCAGTTTTTGACTCACTCTCTAAGAACAAACTTTGTATATCAATAGTTGTCTGAAATAGAATAAAATACTATGTTCCTTGTCTCTGGGAATGTCCGTATACAGCCTAGAAAATTACTTTCAAGAGATGCTGGTGTGAGAATTATATAGTAGATAATGACTGGACCAGATTGACATTGAAGATACTTTCAAGCTTGGATTATATTCTTTTTTTTTTAATTTAAAGTTATTTATTTTATTTAATTGAAGGATAATTGCTTTACAATATTGCATTGGTTTCCGCCATATATCAACATGAATCAGTCATAGGGATACATATGTCCCTCCCTCTTGAACCTCCCTCCCTCCTCCCACCCCACCCCACCTCTCTAGGTTGTCACAGAGCACTAGATTTGAGCTGCCTGCATCACACAGCAAATTTCCACTGGCTTTCTAATTTTTCACATGGTAATATATACGTTTCAATGCTACTCTCTCCATTTGTTCCACACTTTCCTCTCATCCCACCCTCTCCTTTTCCTGCTGTGTCCACAAATCTGTTCTCTATGTCTGCATTTCCACTGCTGCCCTGAGGACAAGCTTGGATTTATTCTTTTATTGAACTTCAACATCTTCAGGTAATACATTGATTAAGGCTATATATTCGCACACTCTTTTTAAGTCATTGAGCCTTGCATGAAGGATAATATTTTCAACAAATATTTATTTTACAAATATGCATTGGTCTTCTGGAAAAACAAAACACATTTCATGAAATCCTTATGGTACGATATCACATTACACAGACTGACATCTGAAAATAGTTTTAAAAAGTACAAGGCAATGGGACATACCACAAGCAAATATTTTAGAGCCTACTGTACATGAGAGAAAGAATTTGAAAATAAATAAGCCATATTTCACAGAAAAGTGTTTGTGATGGGTAAACAAAGCTGAGTAGACTACATTAAATAATTATCATTTCTAAATATAGTCATTACACATTTATATCATATTTTAGCTTGTTACGTGTGGATATATCTAAGTTGTTTTGTCTCACTCAAAAGTTGTCTGACTTTTGGCCAATATTTGGAAATTGGCAAAACTTAAAGTGAATTTTTTCATTATTTATTAAGCCCATGTGAATTTCAAAGATTGTTTACAAGCACAGTCTGATTCATTTAGAAGTTTTCTAGTGATGGATTTGTTTACAAAAGTGTATTAATGCCTAGAAAATGTACTCCATTGAGCAGATTTTTCATATGAAATTTTCCATCAAAAGGAACACAAGTTCTGAACTTATCCTAAGGACTTGGATTCTAATATCTGTTTGGCCAGCTTTCCTTAAAGATTAGCCATTTCCTGAGCACTGTCTGCATGCTAGGGATTTTAATGTGTGCCAAGGATGAATTCAATCCTGAAGAAATTTCTTCTTCAATTGAGAGAAGACCAATTAGCAACTGGACAGGGCTTCATGTAGCCCCATGTAAACTAGACATCTGATGTCCCACAGATGGTCTTACTTCAGACTAAATAGCGTAGATTTTAGGAAAAGAATCTGACATTCAACTACTGTGGGTACTGGGCACTGCATTGTTGACACCACGGGTCCAAACTGGAGTTTTACCCCTAAAAGTTGATTATGAAAATCTAGCATTTTCTATAGATCTTGAAACCATGCCTTTTATCCTGAGTGCCAAATAGTTTAAAATTGTGAGCATACTTCATTAAAAATTACCTAAAGACATGGATCTATGAATAACTGCTAATTCCTGCAAGCTTCTGAACATGAACACAGAGGATGCTTAGAGCCACATTTAATTATTGTGTAGAAAAAGAAGGTAGTGCATAATTTTAAGAATAAATACAAACAAATGTTGAGACGCTTTAAAAAACATTTTCCATGAAAATGCTATGTTAAATTTATGATTCAACTTTCAATAGAAGCCATCTTTAACATTTTTTGTTCTAATTTGAAGGGAGTTAATTCAATCAAATACCATGATCTGGAATATCTTTTGACCACTTCCCTCTCCCCACCCAAACTTTTTAAATACATTAGTGGTATTTTATTCAATTCTGAAACACATGTCAGCTGCAATGCTCTGACTGTTACACTACACTCTGTATCAGACTCAGAGCAAATGACTTCCCTGTTGGTCCAGTGGCTAAGACTCCACGCTTCCAGTGCAGGGAGCCCAGGTTTGATCCCTGGCCAGGGAGCTAGATCCCACATGCCCCAACTAAGAGTTTGCACGCCAGAAGTGAAAGATCCCACATGCTGCAACTAAGACATGGAACCGCCAAAAAACAATCAAATAAATGTATCCAAATAATATGCTGGGTGAAAGGAGTCATTAGGCATAGTAGTCATCAATTTAACTACATAGAAATCTTGGTAGACAGAGATGAGGGCCAGGAGGTTGAAGATTTTTAAAAGTCAAGAGATGATATGATTCTTAATAATATGATTTTGATTCTTTTACAAGTGGTTGACCAGTTTTCCCAGCACCACTTGTTAAAGAGATTGTCTTTAATCCATTGTATATTCTTGCCTCCTTTGTCAAAGATAAGGTGTCCATATGTGCGTGGATTTATCTCTGGGCTTTCTATTTTGTTCCATTGATCTATATTTCTGTCTTTGTGCCAGTACCATACTGTCTTGATGACTGTGGCTTTGTAATAGAGCCTGAAGTCAGGTAGGTTGATTCCTCCAGTTCCATTCTTCTTTCTCAAGATAGCTTTGGCTATTCGAGGTTTTTTGTATTTCCATACAAATTGTGAAATTATTTGTTCTAGCTCTGTGAAGAATACCATTGGTAGCTTGATAGGGATTGCATTGAATCTATAAATTGCTTTGGGTAGTATACTCATTTTCACTATATTGATTCTTCCAATCCATGAACATGGTATATTTCTCCATCTATTAGTGTCCTCTTTGATTTCTTTCATCAGTTTTTATAGTTTTCTATATATAGGTCTTTAGTTTCTTTAGGCAGATATATTCCTAAGTATTTTATTCTTTCCATTGCAATGGTGAATGGAATTGTTTCCTTAATTTCTCTTTCAGTTTTCTCATTATTAGTGTATAGGAATGCAAGGGATTTCTGTGTGTTGATTTTATATCCTGCAACTTTACTATAATCATTGATTAGTTCTAGTAATTTTCTGGTGGAGTCTTTAGGGTTTTCTATGTAAAGGATCATGTCATCTGCAAACAGTGAGAGTTTTACTTCTTCTTTTCCAATTTGGATTCCTTTTATTTCTTTTTCTGCTCTGATTGCTGTGGCCAAAACTTCCAAAACTATGTTGAATAGTAATGGTGAAGGTGGGCACCCTAGAACACTTTCTAACACCTTACACAAAAATAAACTCAAAATGGATTAAAGATCTAAACATAAGACCAGAAACTATAAAACTCCTAGAGGAGAACATAGGCAAAACACTCTCCGACATACATCACAGCAGGATCCTCTATGACCCACCTCCCAGAATATTGGAAATAAAAGCAAAAATAAACAAATGGGACCTAATTAAACTTAAAAGCTTCTGCACAACAAAGGAAACTATTAGCAAGGTGAAAAGGCAGCCTTCAGAATGGGAGAAAATAATAGCAAATGAAGCAACCGACAAACAACTAATCTCAAAAATATACAAGCAACTCCTACAGCTCAACTCCAGAAAAATAAATGACCCAATCAAAAAATGGGCCAAAGAACTAAATAGACATTTCTCCAAAGAAGACATACAGATGGCTAACAGACACATGAAAAGATGCTCAACATCACTCATTATCAGAGAAATGCAAATCAAAACCACTATGAGGTACCATTTCACGCCAGTCAGAATGGCTGCGATCCAAAAGTCTACAAGCAATAAATGCTGGAGAGGGTGTGGAGAAAAGGGAACCCTCTTACACTGTTTGTGGGAATGCAAACTAGTACAGCCACCTTGGAGAACAGTGTGGATATTCCTTAAAAAACTGGAAATAGAACTGCCTTATGATCCAGCAATCCCACTGCTGGGCATACACACTGAGGAAACCAGAAGGGAAAGAGACACGTGTACCCCAATGTTCATCGCAGCACTGTTTATAATAGCCAGGACATGGAAGCAACCTAGATGCCCATCAGCAGATGAATGGATAGGAAAGCAGTGGTACATATACACAATGGAGTATTACTCAGCCATTAAAAAGAATACATTTGAATCAGTTCTAACGAGATGGATCAAACTGGAACCTATTATACAGAGTGAAGTAAGCCAGAAAGAGAAACACCAATACAGTATACTAATGCATATATATGGAATTTAGAAAGATGGTAACAATAACCCTGTGTACGAGACAGCAAAAGAGACACCGATGTATAGATCAGTCTTATGGACTCTGTGGGAGAGGGAGAGGGTGGGGAGATTTGGGAGAATAGCATTGAAACATGTATAATATCATGTATGAAACGAGTCACCAGTCCAGGTTCGATGCAGGGTACTGGATGCTTGGGGCTGGTGCACTGGGACGACCCAGAGGGAGGGTGGGGGAGGGAGGTGGGAGGAGGGTTCACGATGGGGAACGTGGGTATACCTGTGGTGGATTCATTTCGATATTTGGCAAAACTAATACAATATTGTAAAGTTTAAAAATAAAATAAAATTTAAAAAAATAAAAAAAATATGATTTTGAAATGAATTTATAATTTTGAACTTTTCAGTTTCAAGGATTTTTTTTTAACTTCCTTAACCACTGAGTTACTAGCTTCCATATATCTTTTTTGTTCTTTCTCTCGGGGTTTTGTTTTTCAAATGTCATGGAATTCTCCTGGGAACATAACCTTTATAACATGAGTCATGTTTTAGAATCAGATATCTAATTCAGTGACCATGGGATCAGAACCATTCTTTTATTTGTCATGGGACATAAGAGCACTGATCACATTTTAGAACAAAACAGAAAGGTAAATAAAATACCTCTCCAACTTTCAACTACATACAACAGAATTCTGGACAGTTGACTTTATTTTTCAGTCTAGAAACTGTTACAACGGCATGGCCATCCTTCTGCTGCATTGATATCTCTTCTAATTTGCTGAGGAGCAGGTGTTGATGGCAGGGGATGAAATCCGGGAAGGTATATAAACCACAGCTACCATCATCTTCCTTTGAGGAAGCCTGGCATTCTAAGGATAAGGAAGAGGTCTGAGCCAAGGTGCGAATCTTTACTAGATTTACTTCCGTCCCCATAAACGTCTCATCTTTGTGCACATTACCCTGACTCTGCACACTCTGCTCCTCCTTTTCTTATCTCCACTAGACAGTAAGTTTCTTGAAGACCTAACATTGTCTTCTTTTTCTTCTGAGTGTCCCTCAAGTTGCCATCAGCATGCTTTGTACATAAGCGCTTACTGAATTATTCTTGGATTATAAAGTTTGTGCTAATGAAAAGGAAACCATAAACTACTGTCAAAGAAGTAAAATAAAATTTTCCAAAGGCTACTAGATTTTAACAGGATTCCTATCAAAAAGGAAGGTGTTTGGACTTAACTTCCTATGATGTCATGTGCACAGTAAGCCCACTCAGTGTTGAACTTTCCAGTGGTCAGACAAGGCCTGTGCAGGGGCGTTAAAACAAGTGAGGAGAGAAGCACTTTGAACACATCAATTAAAGTTACTCCTCAGAAAATCTGTAAGATAAATCTATTTTTATTTCACTGTAGGTGGCAGATATTGTAGGATGTTGAGCAAAAGCTATTCCCCTCCTCCTGTTCCACTGGTCATCCTCTCTCCCTGCATAATAATTTCGAAATGCCAGCTGTTCAAGTTACCAGCTTCACCTACCAGTAGATGAGACTTCAAAGGATTCCACCCAGAGGCTCTCAGTGATAACATTCACTCCCTGATAAAAAGAGCAAGACCTGTGAGGACATTTCTCTCACCCAGTGTCCCTTTCCCTTGTCTTTCTGTGGGTCCTGCAGGGGCAGGTATCTTGCAACCATGAAAAAACAAGGAGAGAATGAAAGGCAGCAACCAGAGCCTGGCAAAGAGTTAAGACTGAAGGAGGCTAGCCTCTGAATGCTGAACTTCTGAAGTGAGATAGTGCAAAACCCCATTTTTTAAGACACATTTATCCAAGGGTTCTGTCCTGCTTGTGAGGTGCTCTGCTACAACATACATCAGATATTATATGATTATAAATATTATAAATAATTATAATTATAAAAGGAATTATAATTATAACTATAAGCTATTATAAAATATACTGTTTATAAAATATTTAAAAGTATAATTAAAAATAATTATAAAGTATACATCACCTTACTTTTTTCTTTTCTTTTTTAAATTTTTATTTTATTATGGAGTATAGTTGATTTACAATGTTGTATTAGTTTCAAGTGTACTGCAAAGAGATTCAGTTGTACATATACATATACTTATTCTTTTTCAGATTCTTTTCCCATATAGGTTATTACAAAGTATTCAGTAGAGTTCCCTATGCTATATAGTAGGTCCTTGTCAATTATCTATTTTATATCAGTTCAGTTCAGTTCATTTCTGTCACTCAGTCCTGTCTGACTCTTTGCGACCCCATGAATCACAGCACGCCAGGCCTCCGTGTCCATCACCAACTCCTGGAGTTCACCCAAACTCATGTTCATCGAGTCGGTGATGCCATCCAGCCATCTCATCCTCTGTTGTCCCCTTCTCCTCCTGCCCCCAATTCCTCCCAGCATCAGAGTCTTTTCCAATGAGTCAACTCTTTGCATGGGGTGGCCAAAGTATTGGAGTTTCACATTTAGCATCAGTCCTTCCAAAGAACACCCAGGGCTGATCTCCTTTAGAATGGACTGGTTGGATCTCCTTACAGTCCAAGGGACTTTCAAGAGTCTTCTCCAACACCACGGTTCAAAAGCATCAATTCTTCGTCACTCAGCTTTCTTCACAGTCCAACTCTCACATCCATACATGACCACTGGAAAAACCATAGCCTTGTCTAGACGGACCTTTGTTGGCAAAGTGATGTCTCTGCTTTTGAATATACTATCTAGGTTGATCATAACTTTCTTTCCAAGGAGTAAGCATCTTTTAATTTCATGGCTGCAATCACCATCTGCAGTGATTTTGGAGCCCCAAAAAAATAAAGTCTGACACTGTTTCCCCATCTATTTCCCATGAAGTGATGGGACCAGATGCCATGATCTTAGTTTTCTGAATGTTGAGCTTTAAGCCAACTTTTTCAATCTCCTCTATCACTTTCATCAAGAGGCTTTATATATAGTAGTGTGTATATATTAATCCCAACCTGCTAATTTATCCCTTCCCTTCACCTTTCCCCTTTAGTAATCATAAGTTGGTTTTCTAAGTCCATGAATCCTTCCCTGTTTTGCAAATAAGTTCTTTGCACAAGTTTTTTTTTTTTTCAGATTCTACATATAAGTGATAGATGTAGCACAAATATACAAAGGAATATTACTCAGCCATAAAAATGAATGCAATAATGCCATTTGCAACATGGATCAATCTAGAGATGATCGTACTGAGTGAAGTAAATCAGACAGAGACAGACAAGCACCACTTTGTTCTTAAAACAGCCCTATGAGAAGGTGTCTGCAGTTTGTTTTAATGCGTAAGGGAAACAGGGTGCAGGGGGTGCTTCTCCACCCCAAAGCCCATCCTAGATGCCAAGGTTGGGG
This sequence comes from Bos taurus, assembly GCF_002263795.3. NCBI lineage: Eukaryota > Metazoa > Chordata > Mammalia > Artiodactyla > Bovidae > Bos > Bos taurus. The sequence goes on along the minus strand of NC_037336.1, from coordinate 20,383,417 downwards.
TTCAAAGCCACAGCTTCCTGAGACCAGACTGTTTCTCAATTTCAAAAGGAAAGCATGCACAAGCAACTAGGTCAATGCAATCCAGCTTTACTTTACTTTAAAGAGATGGAAGAAGAGAGCAAAATTGGGCAAAGGTCTTTGGGGACGCCTAATAAATCAGGATTCATCATGATGAAAAGTTTTCTTATTTCACACTCTATAAAGTGGGCCGATAACATAGTCCCCAAGAGACTCAAGTCTGAGACAATGCATTTGTAGTATTCAACAATGGCATCTGTGTAGGAGGCATTTATTAATAGTAAATACCCATGTATGAATGAATAAGTGAATGAATGCTGAGTATTAGGGCAAGGTGGGAAGTACACACGTGAGGATCAGCTCAAATTAATTCTTTGAGTAGCCACAGGAGGCTCAGGTAGCCTGTAGTATGTCAACTGCATGTTGAATGAAGGAAGGGAGACAAGGATAGAAAGAGAGGGAGGCAAGAAAGAAAGAGCCTAAGAGAAGGCACTACCGTAATTGAAAGGCAGCCATATGTGAATGCTGAAGCTCGTCCAGCTCCCCCTCATCACTCTCACTGATTTTTAGGATCCCAGTTACCACATAGACAGTACTTCAGTCCCCCCTTCTCTGATGGTGGCTTTCCTGGTCTTGCCTTCTGATCTCCTTGATCTCCAATGGCTGGAGACATAGCCCTACAACTAGGCCTCTTTGATGCCATTTGCTTCCATGTGAGTTTCCACAGATGGCTACTATTTGGTCATGGACCTGTCTGCTCAGGCTTATATAAATTTTCTAATTGTTGAATCTGTATTCATGACTTTAGTGTAATATACTCCTGTACTTTTTACCTTTATCCTTGATTTCTTTCTCCTGAGAGTTGTTTCTGCACCCGTGTCCCAACATGTCCTTAGGTATTCTATCTCATTCCCATTTTCGAAGGTCTGAATGTCCGTCCTCCCAAAATTCACATGTTGGAGTCCTAATGCCTAATATAGTGCTATTAGAAGGTGAGGCCTTTGGGGATGATTAGATCATGAAGGTGGAGCCCTCATAAAATGTTAAGAGTGCTTTTATAAAAGAGGTCTCACTGTACCCACTACTATATATATATCTGGTGGCTCAGACTGTAAAGAATCTGCCTGCAATACAGGAGACAAGGGTTTGATTCCTGGGTCAAGAAGATCTCTTGGAAAAGGGAATGGCTACCCACTGCAATATTTTTGCCTGAAGAGTCCCATGGGCATAGGAGCCTGACAGGCTACAGCCCATAGGGAATCAAAGTGTTGGACACAACTGAGCAACTAACACTTCACTTCATATATAAAATAGATAAGAAGGACCTACTGTATAGCACAGGGAGCTATACTCAATAGCATGTAATAACCTATAATGGAAAAGAACTTGAAAAAGAATACACACACACGTACATATGTGTGCGTATGTGCTCAGTTGTATCCAACTCTTTGCGGCCCATGGACTGTAGCCTGCCAGGCTCCTCTGCCCATGAAATTTTCCAGGCAAAAATACTGGAGTGTGGTGCCATTTCCTCCTCCAAGAGATTTTCCTGACCCAGGGATTGAACCCACATCTCTTGCATCTCCTGCATTGGCAGGTGGATTCTTTACCACTAGCGCAACGTAGGAAGCCCATACACATGTACATAACTGACTCATTCTGCTGTACACATAAAACTAACACAACATTGTAAATCAACTACATTTCAAAAAAAATTATTTTAGAAGAGAGAGAGAGATCCCACTGAATTCCCTAGCCCCTCCACAATATAAGGATACAGTGAATCCTCTGCACCCTAGGAAAGGGCTTTTATCTGATTATGCAGATATCCTGATCTTGACCTTGCAGCCTCTAGAACTGTGAAAAGTAAATTTCTGCCATTTATAAGCCAATATGTCTGTGGTATTTTCTTATAGCAGCCTGAATTGACGAAAACATCATTTATTCTCATTCAAGGTGTAGCATGGACCTTAGATATGCTTAGCTAAAACACTCTAAGGCAGTGGTTCTCAGGGCTGTGGTCCCAGAAACAGCAGAATTAGCATCACCTGGAAATTGGTTAGAAATGCATATTCTTAAGCTCTACCCCAGACACCCCAAAACTACTGAATCATGGGAATAGGGCCCAGAAATCTGTGTTTTAACAAATCCTCCAAAAGATTCTTATGAGTTCTAAAGCTTGAGGACCACAGATGATACTGACGGATATTTATTTTGAAAAAAACACATTTGTCACTATCTTTTTGGTTCAGAAACTATGAGAAACACTTTTATTAAATCACTTCAAAAGATATATAATAGACTGAGTTACTGGGTTTAGTTTGGACTTGAAGCAAAGCCTGAGACGAAAACAAAAATGCAGGTAGTTTTTCTAGGAAGTAAGACCAGGAAGTAGGAATTGAGAAGACCTGAGGTCACTGTCATCAGCAGCAGAAATTCAGCTTCGCCAGGGCCTCTCAGTAGAGGGGGAGGAGGGCGGGGGGGGGGGGGACACCATAAACAAAATGACCTACAGATTCTGAGAAAGTATTTGCAAATGATGCATCCAGCCAGAGCTTAATTTCAAAAATGTACAAATAGCTCATACAAATCAACACAATCAAAAAAACAAACACAAGCGAAAAATGAGCAGAAGACTCAAGCAGATATTTCTCCAAAGAAGACATAAAGATGGCCAATAGGCACATGAAAAGATGTTCAACATTGCTAATTCAACAGTGCTTAGTACAGTGTGTTAGTAGCTCAGTTGTGTCCAACTCTTTTGAAACCCCGTGGACTGTAGCCTGCCAGGCTCCTCTGTCCATGGAATTCTCGAGGCAAGAATACTGGAATGGGTTGCCATGTCCTTCTCCCGAGGATCTGCCTGACCCAGACACTGAACCCAAATCTCCTACATCATAGGCAGATTCTTTACCATCTGAGTCACCAGGGAAGCTAATTCTTAGAGAAATGCAAATCAAAACTACAATGAAGTATCACTTCAAACCAATCAGAATGCCCATCATTAAGAAGTCTACAAATAACAAATGCTAGAGAAAAGACAAACTTCCTGTACTATTGGAAGGAATGTAAATTGGTTCAGCCACTCTGGAAAACAGGATGGAAGTTTCTCAAAAAAAAATTGAAACAGAATTGCCATATGATCCAGCAATCCTATATATTAATATATCTGGACAAAACTATAATTCAAAAAGATACATATACCCCTATGTTCACAGCAGCACTACTCACAATAGCCAAGACACGCTGCTGCTGCTGCTGCTAAGTCACTTCAGTCGTGTCCGACTCTATGTGACCCCATAAACGGCAGCCCACCAGGCTCCACCATCCCTGGGATTCTTCAGGCAAGGACACTGGAGTGGGTTGCCATTTCCTTCTCCAATGCGTGAAAGTGAAAAGTGAAAGTGAAGGCGCTCAGTCGTGTCCGACTAGTAGCAACCCCATGGACTGCAGCCTACCAAGCTCCTCCTTCCATGAGATTTTCTAGGCAAGAGTACTGGAGTGGCTTGCCATTGCCTTCTCTGAGCCAAGACATGGAAGCAACCTAAATGCCCATCAATAGGTGGAATATAATATGTGACATAAACGTGCTTATCTATGAAACAGAAAACAGATGCACTGACATACAGAATAGACTTATGGTTGCCAAGAGGGTATCAGGGTCCGGGGCGGGGATGGATTGGGAGTTTGGGATTAACAGATACAAACTACTTTGTGTACATATAACTGAATCACTTTGCTGTACACCAGAAACTAACAGAACATTGTAAATCAACAATACTTCAATGAAACAATTTAAAAAGAACAGTATTTCATCCAAAGTCTAGAATTGTGGGACACTCTTCTATAGATTCCTGTCCCCCAGTCATTTATAGTTTGCCCAAGGGCTACTAATGCCTTGCATTATGACTGTACCTCTGTGGACCTGAGGTTGACAGCTTTGATTGGGGGAAGTCCTGAGGCAGAAAGGTGGAATGAAGCTTGGGAAGCCCCTGAGGCAGGACCCTTGCTATACACAGACATGCCCAGCACAGCTAGGACTCTGATTCCATGTGGGCTGAGAGGCTAGAACAAAGCGGGGCATGTAATACTTTTGCTATTATTTCTGTCATAATATTATCCCAAAGTGTTTTTAGGGCTGAAAAAGGGCGGGTCTTGGTAAATAGGAGAGAAAAGATTGATACGTTGCTTTTCTTGTTTGTTTTTAACTCATAGTAGTTTGATTTTATATTTGACATGACTGATGAGAGGTACACCTCATGAACAATTAATATTTCCTGCATGAGCCATATTTTATAATCAACCACAGTTATCTGATACATGTTTCATAAATCTTGACAATCAAAACAAACTTAGATGGGAGTCAAGGTTTGAGAACCTGGCTTGGATAATGGTGGAGAGTCACAAAACATGAGTAATAAGTCTACTGGTTAAAATTTTTTTTTTTACTACATCAAAAATTTCAAGTATTTTCCACTACTGTATATAAAATAGATAAACAAGGATCTCCTGTAGAATATAGGGGACTATTTTTAATATCTTATAACAACCTATAATGGAAACAAATGAAAAAAAAAGATATTTCTCTTTCCTATGATTAAAAAAAAAGAATTCAGTGACAGAGTAATCATGTTCAATCATGTAGTCAGTAATTCAGTTCTTCTGCCTCTTCATCTCCACACTGTACACTAAACATCAGAGCCTGTTTGTTGCCCTGTAGTGTTATTTTCCCCTTCCGCCACAGAGAAAGAACCTCCAATTTTTACCAGGCATTTGACTTATCAGCATGAAGTCTGCTAATTCCAGCTTCCCTTGCAGCTAGATATGGCCATGTGATTAAATCTGGCAATGAGATGCAAAGGAATATCACATGGCAGTTTTTGGCAACCTTTCCTAAAATCCAGCCTGAACCTGCCCTTTGCTTCCCGTTTCTTCCTCCCCACCTTCCTGCTGACTGATAAAGCTGTGATGCTTAATTAGCAACCATTCAATACTTTAGATGATCTGGGGGCAGGGGTCAGCAAACTACAGCCCTGGAGACAAATTCAATCAGGTGTCTATTTTTATACAGTAACAAGCAAAGAATGAATTTTACATTTTTAGATGTTGAAAAAATTCAAAGAATAGTGTTTCATAATACATGAAAATCTTTTGAAATTCAAATGTTAGCATCCATTTTTAAAAAGTATTGGAATACAACCATATTCATAAGTTTACTTACTATTTACAGTTGCTTTCACACTACCATGGCAGCATTGAGTTGTTACAATAGAGACCTTATGAACCACAAGCCTAAATATATTTGTATCTGGCCCTTTATAGAAAAAGGTTGTTGACTCTTTACTCTTGGCAATGGAGGACATGCCAAGGAGAGTAATAAGACAGAAAATAGAAGAAGCCTGGGTCCTCCAGGACTTCATGGAGTGAAACTGCCATGCAATCCTGGATCAGGTACCTCTAGACTCTCTTGTGATAGTGAAACAAACACCTATCTTTTTAAGCCACTGTTCCATAATTTAGTAGACTCAATAGTGGCCCCAGTTTCTCAACCCTTCTTGAATCCCACCTGCTATCCATCTTTATAGCTCCTCCCACTAAAGACAGAGGATTCTTCCCCAACCCTTACCTTTGGTCTTCATCAACATTAACATCAGAGACTTGAAATGTATTTGTGCAGTCGAGCTTGCCCTACTGTGCTTGTTTTTGCCATGAGGAGAAACTGGCCTCTTAACCTTCAGGTGCCTGACTAATTGGGCTGCCCTGTGACTCAGCCATAAAGAATCCATCTGCCAATGGAGAAGATGTGGCTTCAATCCCTGGGTAAGGAAGAATACCTCAGAGAAGGAAATAGCAACCCACTCTAGTATACTTGCCTGGGAAATCTCCTGGATAGAGGAGCCTGATGGGCTACAGTCCATGGGGTCGCAGAGTCAGACATGGCTGAGCAGCTAACACTTTGACTTTCTTTTCAGGAGAAATCATCCTTTGCTATCTGGTAAGCTAAATGCACCACCAGATGTTGACTCTGAAAGCAGAGAGTTGATCCCCACTTTTTTAAGAGCAGACTTGGTAGCACCCAGGTATACCTCAAACTAGTGGTGTCCTAGTAAACATTTAACAACTAACTCACTTCCCCATTCCCCACCATTTACAGCAGTTAGAGATTTCCATGGTGTAAATATCACCAGGAATGATTTCAAACTACCAAACTAAGGGTCCCTGATCATGGTTGGAAAGAACGTGCATGATGGACTATCATACTTGGTTGGCATACCACTGCTTTCAAACCCACTGTGTAAAGAGACTATTCACATCTAGAAAGAGTCAAAGGAATGAGTGCAGACAATTTAACTTTGTTTTGGATGCCAGAGGCAGAAATTAGACTGACTGGTTACAAATTTGCAGATAAAAATGCTTCAAAATCTACACAATGAATATCACTGTATTGCAAAGTAAAAGTGTTAAGATAGGGAACTCCCTGGCAGTCCAGTGGTTGGGACTCTGTGCTTACACTGCAGGGGACCCAGGCTCAGTCCCCGGTTAAGGAACTAATCCTGCAAGGTGCATGATGTAGCCAAAAAAAAAGACAGGAGAAATGTTTGGGGCTAAGGATGAGCCAAAGGATAGTCTGCTGCTGCTGCTAAGTCACTTCAGTCGTCTTCAACTCTGTGCAACCCCACAGACGGCAGCCCACCAGGCTCCCCTCTCCCTGGGATTCTCCAGGCAAGAACACTAGAGTGGGTTGCCATTTCCTTCTCCAATGCATGAAAGTGAAAAGTGAAAGTGAAGTCACTCAGTCGTGTCTGACTCTTAGCGACCCCATGGACTGCAGCCGACCAGGCTCCTCCATCCATGGGATTTTCCAGGCAAGAGTACTGGAGTCGGATGCCATTGCCTTCTCCAAGGATAGTCTAGGTTACTGCAAAAAAGCTTCCAAAGTCATATTTTTTAAGACACATGATGACTGTATACACACACACACACACTAAAAATATGTACTGGAATGAATAAGGTGTTTTCAAGTTCTGCTCCTCTGTGACTCAAAAACTGAGTAACTAGACTCGTGTTTGAAGACTGTGTGTAAAACAATTATTCAGGAATCTTCAGAATTAATTCTGTTCATGTAGTCTTTATCATGATCCTATGAAACAATATTATCTTCTCTGTAACAAAACAAACTCTTAAGTGACAAAATTCTACTGATGTCTGCATTCCCTGTTATCCTTAATTAACCTAATATAATAAGCCAAATGTCTGCTTTGAATTTCAAGTGTTTTATTTTTTTGAAGATTCTATATTCCTTGTGAACAAAGGTGCCCTGCTTGAAAATGTTAATCTCCAAAGCAGTATTAGTTACTAAGCTACCAGCTCTATTTCCATGGTTTTTAAAAAATACCTCAGACAGAGATTTGGAATGAAGATTTCCAAAATCTGGGACCAATCAAGAAATCACTCCCTAAAAATCTTGTTAGCTCCATTAAGAGTTTCCATCTAAAAAAACGAGTTTTACTTTAGAACAATGCCAAACCCTCTGAATTAATTTTCCATTTTCCCTTTTCACTGTTCCAGGACTTCTTTTCATATATGCCTCTGTTTTTTCCAGCATGGCAGATGTTTAAAAATTTTAATGAGGAAATTCAAGTCCTTAAGTTAATTCAGAAGGACAGGATTATACCAATCTATTTTGGCCAGTAAATTATCAATTTAAATCACTAAGCAACCAGAATCCATATTACTATTAAAAAATCATCAAAATACACCAGAGACTGTCTAAACATTTCATAACTTGGGGGCAATTTGCTGTTGCCAGTTTTCAGAATCGATATAAATGTATGGAATTTTGCCAGTGAATACAATTTTGAATGGTCTGCTGTCCAAATCTTATCAAACTCCATGTGAAGGAGAGTGATACTTATGGCATATGGTTTGAAGCATAGGCACAGGCAGGCACCTATCCCTCTAAATCAAGACCTTCCCCATTGTGTTCTAGAATTCTATGGTTGGGTTTCAAGAACAAGGGCAGGCCAAGGTGGTGGATTTCAGACTCACTCCCATGTAAATCAAGGGAATTTGGTTTTATACATTGACATTCTGCTAAAGATTTCATTTGAAAAGAGAGGAGGGATTCTGACACTTTAAAACTAATGAAATCTACTGCTATTATAATGCTAGACTTTATACTTAAATCAATCCCAAGCATCATAAATCTGTACCACACTGATTTCAGGATAGTAATGATCTTGATTCTGTTATTAAGGAACACACCAAGAAACAAGGCTATGAAACCTTAATATAATTATTGAGATTAGTTACTGAGGTCTCTGTTCACTGCATACATCATGGCAACATTTATCATATGTCAAGTAGAAACACCTGAAAAAATTGTTTTAGATTTAAGTCATAGCCAAGCTTTCCCTTATAATTGGAGAAAATAATTCTAACTATATATACCTTTTTACTTTTACTTCACAGAAACTTGGAACCAAATGTGTGTCCCAGAGATAACCAGTTTGTATAAATAAATTTGTATAAATTACTTAATTTAACTTTGTATAAATGACCAGTTTGTATAAATGACTTAATTTCTGGTTTTTATTCTGATTGTCATATATTAATTTATGTTTTAACCAGGCTGCATGCTTTATTTTATTTTTTACAATTTTATTAAGTGTTATGATTTAAATATAGCTTGATAGCAATATAATGGAGATCTGAACTATAAAAGCTGGATATAATGGCTTTTTCTCTCTCTTGTGAAAGGCTCTAGATTGTCCAGGGACTCAGACTCCCTCTATCTTGTTGCTCCCTCACACAACAGTGTGGTCCTCATTTGCATGGTCCATGACGGTCTACATCCCATTCATGCAGCAAGATGAAGGCAGGACCGGAAGAGTGGCTCAGTCTGTCTCCTCAAGGACAATTCCAGGAAGTTGTACATGTGACATTAGCCATATCTAGTCACACAAACAATTTTTATAACCCTCTTCATCTTTAGGTTTCATTGATATAAAAAGGAAACAGAGAATAGATACTGGAAGAAGAAAAGAAACACGCATTTTTATAATATTTTAACCCAAATCATTGATTCTCAAACACTAGCAGGCACCAGATTCACCAGGAGCTTGAAACACAAATTCCTCGGCAATCAACACTGGCTTTCTAAACTAGGACTTCAAGGCAAGAGGCCTGGTAATCTGCATTCTTAACAAACATTTCAGATTATTTTGATCATCAGATATATTTGAGAAACTGAAGAGTAAATTATCTTTCTTGTTTTCAATAAAATAACTGTGCTGAACTAAGTAATTCAGGTATATTGTTATTCCTTTAAGTCATGTTGGAGGGGAAAAAATAACATGATAAATAATACCCCCACCTCCAGGCTGATCTGCAACAACCAACACACACCCTTCAAAGGGTCTCTGCTCTTTAGTTGTTTTTTTTTTTTTTTTTTATGCGTGATGCCATTTCCTCCTAAATTAGACTTTTTCATTCAGTTCTACTTGAGTCCACCTCTTTTCTTCCTAAAAGCAGCCCCATAGTAACTTCAACATTACCCTTGACAGTATGTGGCATCATTGCAACGTGACAACTTCAATTTTGGAGGCAAGGACAAATTGCCCAAGATGATAAATAAAGCGGTGGTATCATGGAAGTCTCAAAGTGGAAGTCCATATGAAGCATGGTTATAGTAACTGGAGAGAAGAGTAAAGAACAAAAAGCCCAGGCTATATGGACAGCGGTCACAGAAGGCCAAAGGGGAACCAAGGCTTTTTGCAGCTCACAAGGCTACACCAAAACCCTGATCAGACACCTATGGGGAAAAATCAATATGTTCCTCTTAACTCCTTCTAATATCATTTTCCTGCTATTGTCAGGGTGGCTCAGGGACTGACATCTCCCTGAAAAGCCTCTGCGTCAGCTCCCCATGGTGCTGACCAGGTCATCATCAGAATGGATCATCTTTCTTGTCTGAGTTCTTAAGCCAGATCATTCAGAGAAGTCAAAGGAAAAGTTCCCACTGGCTCTTAGGAGCTTCCCAAATCCTGTGGGTTATACACAAGCAGATGTCATGGCCAGAGCAAATAGTGCTCCCTCCCAGTGCCCCCTTAGCCAATTCCTGATTTGCTTCAGTAAGTTTGTACTTAATCACATTGATTGTGTTTAAAACTCCACAGTATTCTAAAGTAAGCTTACTTACATTTGAAAATTATGTCTCATTTCTAACTTTACAAAGAAATCATGAGAAATCTGAATAGTATTACAGAGATACACTTAACATCACATTTTTAGGCTCACACACTCCAGAAAGATCAACTTAGCCTTCTAACATCAGACAAGAAACCATGCAATGCACTCTAAAAACCACACTTTCCAGGAGGTTAACAGTATAAAGGCTGATATGCATAGCATGCATGGGCTTAAAACTGCCTTACTAAACAAGTGACAAAGAAAAAAAGATTCCCATTCTAGGTGTCCTAATAGACCTTAGCATAAAAAAGAGTCATGAAGGAGGAAAATTTTTCTGAAAAATACAGCCTTTTTAACCAATATAAACAGAAATGGTAAAAAGGATTTGGGAGCTCATGCCCAGGGAAGTACATTCAAAATGCTGTCCCTGGTATTAAAAAACAATGATATTTGACTCGAGTCATTTCTTTATGTGCAATTGTAGCACTGAAGAAGGTGATACTTTATATATAAATACATGTGTAAGGTGATGTTTGTATACAACTGAAATTAGTTCGTGATACACAATTTAAAAACACAGGTCTTTTAGCAGTAAAGCTTCATCTCATTTTCCACCGTGAATTTGACGTACAAGATACTCACTAGAGCTAAAATAATTCAAAAATATTTTACCATTACTGTTTCTCCAGAAATGTACAATGATTTTTAAATATTAGGAATGAGTTAAAAGCACCATATTTTTAAGATGATATAATTATTTAACAAAAGTTCCATATAATCAGCATAAAATTATTAGATAATAAGAAACTTGATTCAGTGGTTGGATATCAAAAAAAATGAACAAAAGTAAAGAATTTTTCCCATCACTATTTAGAATATTGAGTATGAAATACTAATCTAAATACAAAGAAAATACAAAACAATTATATAAAACACCTGGGAACAAAAAATATATTAATTTTAAGGAATCTATAAAAATAAAAGTCTAATACTTTACTGATGATATAAAAAAGATTTTAATAAGTATTGAACCAAACTATGTTGATAATTTGAACATTCAATGTTGTGAAAGTATTGATTCTCTATGTGTTGGTTTTATAATATATATATTCCAGTAAAAGTAAAGATGGAACTTTTGGCTTATATTGAGTTGATTCTGAAGTTTCTTAGGAAAAAAGACAATATAAAGAAAAAATATATTGTATTGGTTTTGCCATACATTGACATGACTCCCCCACGGGTGTACAAGTAATTAGCCTCCAATTAAAATAAATAAATTTATATTAAAAAATAGAAAAAAAATAGGTGGAAATGAGCAGGGAAATGTTAATTAGCACTTTAAAAGATTTTAAAGTATAGTATAAAATCAAAATATTATTATATACTATGGTCTAATATACAATGAAATAAAGGAGATCCTGAAAATATAATTAAATATAAAAGCACGTATTCAATAAACATTATAATAAATAAAACTGGTGACAGATAACTGATTTTAATACATAAAAATGTTGTCTTCATATTACTTATGTTTTTTAGTGTTGCCACCACCCCACTCGAGTACTCTTGCCTGGAAAATCCCATGGGCGGAGGAGCCTGGTAGGCTGAAGTCCATGGGGTCGCTAAGAGTCAGACACGACCGAGCGACTTCACTTTCACTTTTCACTTTCATGCATTGGAGAAGGAAGTGGCAACCCACGCCAGTGTTCTTGCCTGGAGAGTCCCAGGGACGGGGGAGCCTGGTGGGCTGCGGTCTATGGGGTCGCACAGAGTTGGACACGACTGAAGCGACTTAGCAGCAGCAGCAGCAGCAGTGTTGCCATGTGTTATGGGGTTTTTTTCTTCCAGTTTTTTATTGAGGTATAATTGACATACAACATTGTATAAATTTGGGGTATCCCAAGTAGCAGTAGTGGTAAGGAACCTGCCTGCCAATTCAGGAGATTTAAGAGGTTCTGGTTTGATTCCTGGGTCAGGAAGACCCCCTGGAGGAGAGCGTGGCAATCCACTCCAGTATTCTTGCCTGGAGAATCCCATGGACAGAAGAGCCTGGAGGGCTACAGTCCATGGAGTTGCAAAGAGTCGGACACAGCTGAAGTGACTTAGCATGCATGCACATACTTTATAAGTTTAAGGTGTATAGCATAATGATTTGACTTGTATACATCACGAAATAAGTTTAGTGAACATCTATCATCTCACATAGATGCAAATATTAATAGAAAAAACATTTTTTTCTTGTGATGAGGAATTTTAGGCTTTACTTTCTTACCACCTTTAAATATAATATAAAGCTGTGTTAATTATATTTACCATGTTGTACATTACATCCCTAATACTTATTGATCTTATAACTGGAAGTTTGTACCCTTTGACTGCCTTCATCCAACTCCCACATGCCAACCCCTGCTCTGATAACCACAGATCTCATTTCTTTTTCTATGAGTTTGTATGATTGTTTTTAAAGTATGATTGACCAACAACACTCAGTTTCTATTATACAACAAGTGATTCAATATTTCTATACATTTCGAAACGATTGCTATGATAATCCTAGTTATGATATGTCACCACAGAAAGATTATTACACAATTATTATTACACAGTTATTACACTCTATATTCCCCACACTTGCCTCAATGACTGAGCTGCTACATCTTACTCATTTCTCCAGCACCTGCACTGGAATTTTCACCATTTACCACCCTGGTTCTCAGACCTTCAGATTTGAACTGACTCACACAATCAGCCTGCCAACTTTCCTGGTAGTTTTGCTTCTCTGAAGAACTTTGATTCATACAACTATAAATCAATCTAAACACTGGAGGAGATGCATAGATTCCTGTGCTCTTAATTTAACCAAGGAAGTTAAAAAATGGTTATTAAGCTTAAGCAAAGAATCCAGCCATTTAGCACCACTTAAAAATAAATATCTAAATAGGCAGCTGGGTTTTCCACTTGAAAATTGTTGGTCTGATATTATTTAGGCACAAGCTGACCTGGAAGTTCAGAATGTGTCCAAGTACCACTGACCATCTGACTAGATCCACGGATGAAACAGTCCAGCAGCTAACATTTTCCTCATCACTCCGGTGTGCCTAAAGAAATCATATAAATCATTTCAAATCAAAGTGGGAGCCGTTCTCAGCAGGACCCTGCTACCAACGGTGGAGCCAAGGGAGGTGCTGACTGAGTAAACAACTCAGCAACAAACTGGAAAATGAAAAATCAAATTGCTGGGTCTTGGAAAGAGCGCAAGAGTAACACCCATAGGATCAAGCGGAACGTTTACATGTCATCAGCTCTGGGACTGTGGGAGACACATGCTTTCTGCTACAGCCGCACATAGTCTCTCCTGCACTAGTTGATGCTTATGCCAAACAGTGAGAAACTCTATAAATTCTATCTTCTGTGTAACTCCACCGGTCCCGTCCTCATTCAGGAGATTCACTGTTTACCCACTTTCTGCCATTACCTTCTCATCCTTCTCCCTTCCACACTCTATCACATCCCTAATCTAGGGATCTCCAAAGTGAGGTCCATGTAGCCCATGGAGGATGAGGTGAATCTCCTAGAGTACTAGGAGAAATACAAAATCTTCTCTTTACGCTTACTTTTTACCTGCCCCCTAAATTTAATGAAAATAAAATTAAAATGATACATTACTTTATATATAATAGGAAGATAATATTAGTCCTTTTCTCATTAAAAAAAAAAAAGGCTGTGAGAACTGATTAATCAGTCCTGAATATTCATTGGAGGGACTGATGCTGAAGCTGAAACTCCAATAATTTGGCCACCTGATGCAAAGAACTGACTTATTTGAAAAGACCCTGACACTAGGAAAGATTGAAGGTGGAAGGAGAGGAGGACGACAGAGGATGAGATGGTTGGATGCCATCACCAACTCAATGGACATGAGTTTGAGTAAACTCCGGGAGTTGGTGAGGGACAGGGAGGCCTGGCATGCTGCAGTCCATGGGGTCACAAAGAGTGGGACACGACTGAGCGACTGAACTGAACTGAGATAAGATTATCTATAATTATGAATAGGTAGGGCTTCCCTGGTAGCTCAGCTGGTAAAAAATCCACCTGCCATGCAGGAGACCCTGGTTTGATTCCTGGGTTGGGAAGATCCAGTGGAGAAGAAATAAGCTACCCATTTCAGTATTCTTGGGCTTCCCTGGTGGCTCAGACAATAAAGAATCCACCTGCAATGCAGGAGACCTGGGTTAGATCCCTGGGTTGGGAAGATCCCCTGGAGAAGGGCATGGCAACCCACTCCAGCATTCTTGCTTGGTGAATCCCCATGGACAGAGGAGCCTGGTGGGCTACAGTCCATGGGGTTGCAAACAGTCAGATACTACTGAATAACTAAGCACAACACAGCATATGAAAATGTAAGTAATGCCTCTACCAGACACCACCTTTGCCAGCTTTTCCTTTGATGCGGTAATTCTCCTTTGGGAATAGAGGGTACTCATGAGCAGAGGAGTTGACCAGTGATGGTCCCTTCAGCACACTGTTTTGCAAAGTACTTAAAGTAGGGTTTTGATAATATTCAAATTTTTATATGGATCACTTTTAAAGTCTTTATTGAATTTTTAGCAATATTTGCTCTTGCTTTATGTTTTGGTTTTTTGGCCCCAAGTCATGAGGGGTCTTAGCTCCCTGACCAGGGATCGAACCCACAACCCTTGGAGTACAAGGTATTAACCACAGGGCCAACAGGGCAGTCTCATGATGACATTCAGTTTTAATCAAATTGCTTATCATGGAAGAGCAGTAAAAAGATTTTCACATCAAAAATAAATAAAAAGGAAATTAAGCAGTAAACAGAAGAGACCACTAAACTGTCAAATGCCAGGACCAGAAATGAAAATTAGAACATCAGTATATTTAAGCAGCCACATTCTGAGATAGAAACATTATGAACTAAACAGAGGTATCGTGATTATATAATTTTCCCACAGACAGTAATACCAAAAACTATAAAAACCTTTACCACACATTTGAAAATTCAAGATGAGTCTCACTTACTTATTAAGAATTTTTATAAATAGTATCAGTGGGTACAGAGCTATTGTATTAAAACTTTTAAATCATACAACTTCCAATTAGCTTGTAACAACTTACCCAATACTGGGAAATATGGAAATTTCCTAGCCAAATTTTAATACAAAACTTGTCTTAATTGGAAGACAGAATTTAAAATTGAATGAATATGAAAATTGAATAAATATAACTGTGACAGCAGTGGAATTAAAGCATCAAGAGAAACTAACACCAGCACTTTATATCAGCTCTGTGACAAAGTGCAAACTGCAGAGTTGTTGGGTTTTTATTTAAGAAATACATTCAATCACACTGATCTCAATATAAACACACATAAATTGTATATAGTAGCAAAACTATATGACTATCTTAATTTTATATTAAGCAAAAATATTTTACTGTTAGTAATAAAATTTTAAAGAATTTAAAATTTAATCTTTTTATTTCTCTCATATAATTTATAATATGCATAATTTTAGTACTATAATATAGTAATATAATTTACAAACAGTAAATATGTAGAGGGCTCATGAGTAATCAAAAAAGCTGGAAAAATAAACACTATTCCAGTCTTTAAATCTCACAGCTGCTAAAGTTATTCTCTTAATACACAACTGAACTATGCCTTGTGCTTCTTTTAAAATCTGTTAATGGCTCCCTATGGCCTAATGAACAAAATGCAAACTTCTTAGCAAAATATATGAGTGACCAGGTCAAACGTTTTCAGCCTAATATCTATTTGGCCTTTCTCACCCTCTCAGACATGATTGATTCCCATATTTCCATAGCTCTTCACCTGTAATTCCAGCAAAGAACTCATTTTACTCTGCAGTATTAAAAGAAGTCTATATGGAGTAGTGAATAGAACACAGGACAGAGTCAGGAAACCTCTGGTTGCACCCAGTTCTACTATTGCCAAACCATGAGACCCTGACTTGGCATTTTATCTGACATTCAGTTCCTCATCTGTAAACATGGGGTAATAAGAGATCGTTAGCAATAGTATACATATATTTTCTAATTAAGTTGTGGGTTTCCAGAAGTCACTCAGTACATACTAGTTGAATCAATATATAAATGATTCAATAAATCATTCAAGAAATGATTACTCAATAAATCAATGAGTAAATGATTCATTTTGAGAAATGGATTTATATGCAGAATTTGACCCAAAGTAAATTACATTCTTATTTTTGTAGATCTCTAAAGGAATTATGGAAACCAATTAATTAAAATGTATAATTTAATAGAAGTACTTTCATGTTATATGGGACAATAATTTTCAAGAAATGTAAATATAACAAACTCACAACACTTGTAACTTCATTTAATCATCTTTCATTATTTACAAATTGTGTTGCCATTTAGGGATTAAAGCATTTGATTCTATTTCCTGTTTCTGATAAATTTATTTTAGGATTAACAGAAGTTTTACCAATTTGGTTTTCCAGAACTTTTACCACTCCTCACCACATATCCAGAAAAAAAAAGGGGGTGGGGGGAGAAGTGTGGGTTTTAAAACATCTAGAAGTCTCAGTCTACTGTAGGACTTCTCTCTAATGCTCCTCAACAAACAGCAGAAATCACTCTAGATGAAAGTAATCTTAGACCATAGCTAGGAAACTTGGCTAACAAAGCAGTTAAAATAAGTGTAACTAATTTTTTTTTTTTTTTAAAGTATATGACCATGTAGCCTGGTGGATGAAGTAAGGTTTTGGGAAATGATTAGCTCCTTTACTGATGCAGAGCACTAAAGATCCCACCTGTGGACTAGGTTTATTGGTGACGCTTTGAACCTCTGGCAACTAAAAAGAGCGATGAAAGAGAGCTGTTTCTGAGTTAAATCATTGTGGCTTTTCTCTACACTCCATAAACTAAGAGGAGAAACCAATTTAACCACATCACTCTTTCCAAACACATACATATATTAGAAATGAGGAAAAAAACACAATAAGCATATGTATGACTTAAAGGACAAATAAAACTTAAAACTTTTGGCTGGGCTCACGTTGATGACTAGAAACAATGTTTATGGCGTGCCACGAAAGCCTCTATTTATATATATTTATGTTGATGGACAGGGAGGCCTGGCGTGCTGCTATTCATGGGGTCGCAAAGAGTCGAACACGACTGAGCGACTGAACTGAACTGAAGTGATGTATTAAACAAATGAGCGTGCTTAGTGACTCAGCCGTGTCCGACTCTCCGCGACCCCATGGACTAGAGCCCACCAGGCTCCTCTATCATGTAATGTGATCCATATTTTGAGTAGGATAAAATACGAACATATGTCTGTCAATGTTACAGAATCATTTGTATAGGTGTATTGCATGGATGCATTTTGCAGAAAAATGTCACAGGAATTCATCCATGAATGGGGTGGATAGAAAGAGAAAAGCAGTAACTCAGTTTCTATAGAACACTGAATGGTTTTAATGCCCCTGGTGAAATCCAAGCCAGGAATATACTGAAATCTTCTGGCTAAAAACATTACTAATAAAATTATTTACTTTGAAATTCTTTCTTGTTTCTAAAAAATGCTACAATACTCTAGCAAGCCCACCACGAAACTTGACTAGCATCCTTCAGATTTAAGAGCATTCATCTTCATTTATCCATCCAGTAGAACAAGCACAAATCCTGAAACTCATGGATTTTGGAAACCAAGAAAAAAGATGCGGAGAAAGGAAAGTAGACAGTAAGATTTTGATATCATTTACAGATTTCAACTTTCACTTCAGTAAATAGATAGAAGAATCTTTGACCACAGATTGAAGATACACCCTTTGCTATTGGTCTTCCCTGGTGGCTTAGCTGTAAAGAATCCACTTGTCAACACAAGAGTCACAGTTTCTATTCCTGGGTCAGGAAGATCCCTGGAGAAGGGGATAGCTAGCCACTCCAGTATTCTTGCCTGGAGAATTCCATGGACAGAGGAACCTGGCAGGCTACAGTCTATGAGGTCACAAAGAGACATGACTGAGCACACAGCATGCGCATGCACACACACACACACATATTTATACATATATAGAGAGATTTACTAATTTCCTAATGCTGCTGTAACAAATAGCCCCAAACTTGGCGACTTAACAACACAACTTTATTCTGGAGGTCAGAAATCCAAAACATGTCTTATTGAGCTAAAATCAAGGTATTAGATGGGTTATATTCCTTCTCTGTGTTCTAGAGGAGAATTAATTTCCTTGTTTTCTCCAAATTTCGGAAGCCATTTGAATTTCTTGGCTGGTGGCCTCTTCAACATCTTAAAAGTCAGCAGCAAAGCATCTTCAAATGTTTCTCTTACTCTGAGTCTCCTGCATCCCTCATGGAAGATAAGGACCCCTGTGATTACACTGAGTATACTTGGATGATCCAGAATACTGTTCCCATCTCACAATCCATACATTAACCACATCTGTAAATTCCCTTTTCCGATATGAGGCAGCACATTCTTAGGTTTTTGAAATTAAGAGATTAAGGTGTGGATATATTTGAGAAGGGAGCATTATTCTCCCCATCACAGATAGACACATATATTTTTTTCTAGAGATACATTAAAACTGGTAATACTGGATTCATCTGGGGAGAAAGGCTATAGCACTGGTGATCTAAGATAGGAAAGATATTTGCTACTTACTGTGTGTCATTTTGCCCTCTGAATCTTTTCCTCGTGTGCATAATTTTAAAGCATTCTGTTTAAAAGATCCCCATTTGGACAATGTTTTAAGAAGCTGTATTTGTACCTGTCAAAAAACTCAAGTAAAAAGTTATAATTTTTTAAAAATTACTTTCATACAAAGCAGACCCTTAAGAGATGGCTATTAACTTTAAATACTCCTTAAATTCTGAATATTTTATAGCCTTTGTCTCCATTTATTTAAAGATGACCACGGTCTGCTTTAAGCCGTAATGGACATTTAGAAGATCTAGCCACAAGCTTAAAAATAATCACCCTGAGGTTAGGATGTACTTCTGAAGAAGTACCTCCCACTAAATTATTTGCTGCTTAATTAATTCAAATGAGTATTATGTTCTTGGAAACATGACAAAGGAAAAGTTAAGTAATAACACAAAGGAGTTTATTACAGTCTGGTGGACAGGGAGGCCTGGTGTGCTGCAGTCCATGGGCATGCAAAGAGTCAGACACGACTGAGTGACTGAACTGAACTGACCCCAGATATTACCGCCACTCTCAGATATGCAAAGTGGTAGGTGCTATGTCTGAGAGAGCATAAATGTGTTCTCATTAGTGGTGAAGACAATGAAGAGTTGTAAAAGCTAAACTCTGGTTATGAAGATGGATGGCATATGTGGAAGCAGTCAGGGTAGTTGAGGAGAGAACTTTCAGGGTCAAGATTATAGGGAGAAGAGTCAGAACCATGAGCTGTAGTGGATGGACCATTGGTAATACAAACAGGGCTTGTGCACAAGTGTGAGTTGCTAAGTCTTAGTAGAAAAATAATCAGAAGTCACGTATTTTATTCAGTTTCCGTTAGTTCTTCAATTCAGTTTAGTCACTCATTCATGTCCAATTCTTTGTGACCCCATGGACTGAAGCATGCCAGGCCTCCCTGTCTATCACCAACTCCAGGAGCTTGCTCAAACTCATATCCATTGAATCGGTGATGTCATCCAACCATCTCATCCTGTCATCTCCTTTTACTCCTACCTTCAATCTTTCCCAGCATCAGGGTATTTTCCAAGGAGTCAGTTCTTTGCATCAGGTGGCCAAAGTATTGGAGTTTCAGCTTCAGCATCAATCCTTCCAATGAATATTCAAGACTGATTTCCTTTAGGATGGACTGGTTGGATCTCCTTGCAGTCCAAGGGACTCTCAAGAGTTTTCTCCAACACCACAGTTCAAAAGCATCAATTCTACAGCACTCAGCTTTCTTTATGATCCAACTCTCACATCCATACATGACTACTGGAAAAACCATAGCTTTGACTAGACAGACCTTTGTTAACAAAGTAATGTCTCTGCTTTTGAATATGCTGTCTAGGTTGGCCATAGCTTTTCTTCCAAGGAGCAAGCATCTTTTAATTTCATGGCTGCAGTCACCATCTGCAGTGATTTTGGAACCAAAAAAATAAAGTCTCTCACTGTTTCCACTGTTTCCCCATTTATTTGCCATGAAGTGATGGGACCAGATGCCATGATCTTAGTTTTCTGAATGTTGAGCTTTAAGCCAACTTTTTCACTCTTCTCTTTCACTTTCATCAAGAGGCTCTTTAGTTCTTCTTAGCTTTCTGCCTTTAATTCTTAGTACCTTTGTTTTTTACAATGGCTGAGGAATTGCCAAATCTTGTTTCTATTGCTTTACTCCCATTTCCCTAGATGCTGAATGATGCAGTGAAAACATCCATTTTAAAGGCTGTTCTATTTTTGTTTTTGATCATTAACGTTCTACACAGCATGTCTCAGGAAGCATAAAATGAGATGTTCAGATTCCAATTTGCATGAATGAATTAATGAGGGAGCCAGAAAAAGGTGGTAGCTTAGATACCAGATTCAGGAATGAAGAATGTCACATTTCAGTATAAGATTGATATCTCAGCTGCAATTTCTCTTGTTAACTTCATTGTTAAATCTTATTCAAATATTTCCCATGTTCTATAAAAGATAAAAATTCATTCATGGATTTAAATAAAGCTTGGATGTATGCCAATTTTGTATTCTAATGTGGAGATAAGCAAATCTTGTTCAGATTTAAAAAAATCATCCAACATTTTTGAGATTTATAAATAGTACTTAAATAAATAGTACTATTTAAATCTAAGCATTCATTTGCATAAATCTAAGCATTCAATTGAAAATACTTTCATTTTGTTTCTTCCTATAAATTATATATGGGAAGATGGGCATATCTTAGTGGCATACATTTATTTTTCATTCATACATTCTTTTCACACTTACTGGTAAATTCAGTCTATAAGGGATTCTCCCCTAGAGAAGAAAATGGAAAATAATATTTTGAGCACACGTTAGGTGCCAGTACTATGATCTGCTATGAAATACTCATGAAAGCTTGATGAAGTTAGTGTCATCATCAATTTAAAAATAAACAGTAAAAAACAAGGGAATTTACTTGAGAGTGCTCATCTGGTGATTTAAACCCAATCTAAAGAATTTCAAGTCCTCTCATGCCACATCCAAACACCATACAATCATCCCCATAATATTTTTCATTTGGAACTAGAAGTATGTCTACCAAGAATCATTTTATTTATTCAAGATAAAAAACACACACCCATGCACCTATACAGGTAGTCAAGAATTTTCTGCTGTATTAAAATTTTAGATCTTAATCATCTTTAAAGTTTTTATTAATAAAGAGAATAGAAACATAGTAACGATAATTCCATCTTGATATCACTTTAAAACATTAAAATAATCACCGTGATTTAAATTATACCTAGAGTAAGCATTATGGTATACAACAATCTAAACAAGAGACTGAAATTTAACAGCAGATGCCTAAGGTTGAAAAGTTCAGTGAACTGATGTATTTTCTAGAGGTTCCGGTTGAAGGCACAGAAATTGCTGACTTCCACCAGAATAAAACCACTGTCAGACAAGACCCTCTTATCTCTACAGAGGCCATCCGGGCTTATTCCTTTTATCCATGTGGGCGATTCTGAGCCAAACAAGAACCACCCAGGCAGCACCTTCCTTAAGGAGTGAGCAAGTAGCATTGTAAGATGATCCCTAGACTACCAAAAACGTGTTTCAATTAATGGTTCCTTGTTATTTCTATTATGTTTGGATTATTAGCTTTTACTACTCCCTTTCGTATTGGTTTCCTATAGCCTTTGAGAAGACTTGCACTAAAAGCCTGCTGAGAGAGGCAGGCTGGGAAAACCAAAAGCATTTCCCACAATCACTACGCCCAGAGAGCAGGGAGAATCTTCCAGCTGAGATCTGAGCTGAAGAGCCTAATGTGTCTGCTGGCAAACAGGCTTCAGTGTTTTACCCTTTCTCATCCCTTCTCTCCTGGCCCCAACCATGCAGTGACATTCCAAAAGTGTGGCATCATAGTCTTCAATTCTAAATCAATCTTCATAAATCTCTTTCACAGCTTCATCTACTTTCATCGGCAATTTGGGACTGCCCTTTCAAAACCTCTTGACACAGTTCTTTCTCATCGCTGGCCTCATAGTGCAGCTGTCACCATCAATGAGATGAAATCCAGAGAACCTCTGAATGCCAGCCCTTCTACCAAGGTCTGGTGTCATTAGAGGTAGACACTCATCTACCCAGTACATACTCTCTGTGGGCAGGCAAAGCAAACAATTTCCAAGCGGTGTTTACGAGTTGCATGTGAAAGTGATATGCATGCCATTATTTGAGCTATATTTTCATTCAAGCAAGCTTTCCATGAAAACTATAGTTGCCATTACATTTGGAAGATATGGTCAACAAGTAAGTAACCACACTGCGCGTGCATGCATGCTAAGTCGCTTCAGTCATATCTGACTCTTTGCGAGTAGCCTGCCAGGCTCCTCTGTCCATGGGATTCTCCAGGCAAGAATACTGGAATGGGCTGCCATACCCTCCTCCAGGGGACCTTCAGGACCAAGGGATCGAATCTGCTGTGTCTCTTATATCACTTGCATTAGCAGGCGGGTTGTTTTTTGTTTGTTTTTTTTTTACGACGAGTGCCACCTAGAAAGCCCAAGTAATCACACCAAACAGTATGTAAATAACAGTAGTAAGAACTTGACCAAACTTATCTTCCAAGCATTATCTAATAATTAGGTAGGGGCTAGTTCCCACAGATTGCCATCACCTAAGTAGCTTGAAATGTTCTGAACTATCCTTCCAGATGCTTTTATAAAAGGGACATAGGGAGGAGATGAATTGAAAAGAGGTTCTTCTGCTATGTCCCCATCAGGCCAACCCAAAGGCTTGGTTCTTCTCACTATCAGTGCAAATGAGTGCTAATGAGCTTTATTACTCAGTCAACTTCTCACACTAAGGATGAAGCTAGATAACCATGGATGAAGGAGAGTTGGCTTTTATTTGTTTTAAGGTCCATCTTGGATTAACTCTCACCTTTCCCCTCCATCCTACTTGGATGCCATTATTACCTTCAAGACTCATGATATTTTGCTCTTTGGGATGATTATAATGATAGTGAAGGATAACATTAAATTTTCCCATATAGATAATTTTTTATTTATTTGAGCCTCCAAGTAACCTAGTTGAAATTTTCATCGTCCATGTTATAGATGATAAACCAAGGCTTATAGAAGGGTAGGTATCTAAGCTAAAGTCACTCAACCACTAAGTATAGAGTCAACTCAAGCCCATGTTTTATTTCAAAATTCTCTGGTGCTTCCACTATGCTACACAGCTTTCTTTGGTGGAAGAATGTGTGATCCACTCAGGTAGATTCTTATTGAAAACTGAATACCTTTTGATTCTGAATGTGAATCCCTATTTGAAGTATATTTACTTCAGTAGTTCCTAAATATGGTAATAGTGTTTTACTATATGCTAATATCCTTAATTAATGTTGATTTTTAAAAATCTGTTCAAAATGTTTAAATGACTTGTCAATGGACTAGAAAGCTATTGTGCCTTTTCCTGTGCCTGTAATGTCTACAATACAATCTGCTAAATTTTTTCTGAAGATTCATAACTCCTGAAGAGAAAATATATAGCAGATAAACAGCTTAGTTTCCTCCAAGAACTTAGATATCACACTTGGACTTGTTCACTGAGACTCTGGGAAAACTTCTTATAAAAGCCAAGGTAATAAAATAAATTTAGAACTTAATTGCTGCACTTTTATAAAACCTTAATGACTCAAAGCTAACATTAAAAAAATTATACAATAGGAAACACAGTAAGGACTTATGATACTACTGTGTCGTTAATGAAACGGAACAAACATCTATTGAATCCATATTAAATAGACATTCATAAATAACCCTAACAGATGGGGCTTCCCAATTTCAAAGGAACTGAAGAATTTTTCCAATGGTCTTATAAATCATTAATGGCAAATCTCTAATTAACACATAGCTCTAACAAGATTCCCTAGGGAAGAGAAAGGCTATCAATTCCAATATTATGGCCTGGAGAATTCCATGGACTGTATAGTCCACAGGGTTGCTAAGAGTCAGACACAACTGAGTGACTTTCACTTTACTTCACTTCTAACAAGATTAAAAACTATATGCTCTTTTAAAACAATGGCAAACCTAGACAATGTATTAAAAAGCAGAGACATCATTTTGCCAACAGAAGTTTATATAGTCAAAGCTATGGTTTTTCCAGTAGTCACATATGGATGTGAGAGTTGGACCATAAAGAAGGCTGAGCACCAAAGAATTGATGCTTTCAAACTGTGGTAATGGAGAAGACTCTTGAGAGTCCCTTGAACTGCAAGGAGATCAAACAAGTCAATCCTAATGGAAATTAACCCTGATTATTTATTGGAAGGGCTGATGCTGAAGCTTAAGCTCCAATATTTGACCATCTGATGTGAAGAGCTGACTCATTGGGAAAGACACTGATGCTGGGAAAATTGAAGACAAAAAGAGAAGTGAATGTTGAGGATGAGATGGTGAGATAGTGTCACCAACTCAGTGGATATGAACTGAGCAAACTCCAGGAGATAGTTACGGACAGGGAAGCCTGGCATGCTGCAGCACATGGGATTGCAAAGAGCTGGACATGACTTAGCAACTGAATAACAAGATGCTCTTTTTTTGAGTGCCTTCAGCCATCCTGCTAACACTGTTTCCTCAAATATTAAGTGTTTTACACTCTACAAGTGAAAATAAACAAGTTCCACAGAGTGGCAGACAAAATTTTTCTTTAGTTGGTCCCCTCTTTCTTCTGGTATGCCTCTGGCTACCGTCACCACACCTCCATGCCCTACTTTTGCCTTCCTGACGTCTATTTATGTTATTGACACAATGACCCTTTTAGATACGGTCTTCAGTTTATTATTAGAGTTCAAGATCAATTTTATCTTCCCAGAACCTTAGCACATTAAAAACTTGCTCAAGCTAAGTGCGAGTTTAATGGTGGATATTTTATATGCCACAGCCATCTAAGTGGACAGTTTGCTTTCCAAAAGCCTTCTGGAGAAGGGATGAAGCTATTCTAGCCTCTTTTTCACAAATATGTGCATGCTTAGTCACTCATGCTTGTGTCCAGCTCTTTGCAATCCCATGGACTGTAGCCTGCCAGGCTCCTCCATCCACGGGATTCTCCAGGCAAGAATACTGGAATGGGTTGCCATTCCTTCTCCAGAGTATTTTCCCAACCCAGGGATCAAACCCATGTCTCTTAAGTCTCTTGCATTGGCAGGTGGGTTCTTTATCTCTAGTGCCTCCTGGGAAGCCCTTTCTTCACAAATACAGGCACCCTGAATACAAAAATGAGGGGAACAGGACCTGAGTTAGTGAGTTTCACAGACTACCATTTTCCAAAGTCATTTCTGGGTCATAGTCATGTTGGAAGCTAAGTGATGATTTTACTTATCTACTTATCTTTAGAGAGGCAAGATAGAGTTAAACATATTTGGGGTTAAATCTCAGCTTTAGCTCTTATCAGCCAGGTTATTAAAATAATCATTAGTTTTCTGTGTGTCTGTCTCTCTCTATCCCCTTCTCTCTTTCTATCTCCACCACTTTCTCTTTTTCTGAAACTCTATTTTGCTTTCATCTGTAGAAGGATGATAAGACCACCTACCTTGCGTTGAAGCTTAAGCAAGTTTATGTATATAAAGTTTCTAGTACCTGATCCATAGAAGATGTTTTAAAATGGCCACTCTTCATATCTGAGTTTGCATATAAATATTCTGACCACTCACTGACAAAATGTAGCATATTATCTTATTTTCATGATGCCTAGCCTACACATTGGAGGACATTCATTTTATTTTTTTATGATTTCTCTAACACCAAATTTATAATGATGATCATTAATAGAAACCCCTTAGATTTATAAAGCACCTCCCCCCTAAGAATCTCTCTTTAGAGATTGTCTTCTTTATCCTCATGGATCCCAAGGGATCAGGAGGAGGCATTACTATCATTTTTACATTATGGATGGCATGATCAAGAGGTTTTCATCGCAGTATCTGTTTTTAGGTGAAACTGTGTTAGGTACCACATAAAGAGATTCCACTAGTTCATCAAGTATTGTTTTGAGTGACTTTTATATGCCAAAATAACCATGTGATGCTGACATATTATCCCATGTTACAGATGAAGAAATACAGTCTCAGAGAGGTTAAGCAACTTGCTTATCAGTATATACAGATAACTGAATAAAATGTGGTCCCTGCTCTCATGAAGAACACAAGTCTTTGGTGAGCATTTACCATGTGCCAGGTGCTATGCCAAGAAAACTACAGGAGTTATTTTGTACATTCGTTTAACAGCCCTACAAGTTTGTTACACTTTAGTGATCTATGATTATTATCTCCATTATCTCCATTTAACAGAGAGGGTGAGGACCTTGCCCGAAGCTGCACAGCTGGTAATGGCTGACCTTGAAGGGGAAAAGAGCAGAATGGAGCCAGGTTGACTGAGTAGGACTCTAGCTCCAACACTCTGTGTGAGTTGCTTAAATCCTGAGCAAGTTGCTTAATCTTTCTATGTCCCAGCTTCTTCACCTGGAAAATGAGAATATAAGTATCTACTTGATAGGGTTGTTATGAGGATCAAATACAAGTGTGTGTGTGTGTGTATATACATATATATATATATATATATATATAGTTTATAATTCTGTCTTGCATGTATTAACTGTAAGTATCTGGGATTCAAATCTAAGAACTCTGATTCTAAAACTATTATATTATTCTGCTCCAAAAATAATTCTTCCGGGGGAAGAAGCAGTAACACTTGAGCTGACTTTCCAAAGAATACATGGTCAAAAGCTTGGTTCTAGAAGTCTAGTTCTAATTCAGTCAATGGAGAGCTGCCTGTAAAGACTCAGATGTCAGGAGGCAGAGTAGCCTTTTCCGTTTTTCTTTTTTCAACTTGGACTGGAGAATAGTTGACTGCCAATGTTGTGCTACTTCTGGGTGTACCGCAAAGTGATTCGGTTATTGTTGTTTAGTCGCTTGGCCATGTCTGACTCTTTTACCCCATGGACTGTAGCCCGCTGGGCTCCTCTGTCCATGAGATTTCCTAGGCAAGAATACCTGAGTGGGTTGCCATTTCCTTCTCCTGGGGATCTTGTCTTTTTAAAATTTTTTAGAATTTGGACTTTGGGATCTAAGTATCTGTGTTTCCTCTGTCCAGGTTATTTATTTCCTTAGATACATGAAAATTCTGCCATCCATGAATGTCTTCATCTACCCTCTAGTTATTCAAAGATTTTTTTTTTTCTCTTGAGGAGATTCCAAAATTGTGCTTAACTATGTGTTTACAAAATGATATTTCTTTGAAGATTCAGCATTATGAACATGGGCCAATCCCCTCGTTACAAACAAACAAATAAAAAAACCCAGAAACTGCTGCATTACCTTCAGAGAAAATAATAGAACAGCTTAAATATGTAAGCCTTAAGCTTTGTGGAGGGCATTCATTTTAAATGATTAGTTTAGCTTTAGGAATGAGTACTAATTTTTGTTTTCAACTCACCATGATAATTTAACTTTGGATGCAGAAGAGGAAAGTAAAAAGAAAGATGTCTGGGAGAGAAGAAAATGTAGGACTTTAAAGAGGGATTAACAGTATTGGCAATCAAAATGATTTTGGCAGTTACAGAATCAGTGAAGGAACATCCTCCTGTCTAGGCAAATATCCTCTAACTGAAAACTACTTGTGTATTTGCAGATTATATTTAAGCCATCATGGATTTCAAAATTGAAGACCTTAAAAACAGAATAATTGTTCAACTGCTATTATTTTAGTGTAAGATTTTACATATGAACTATAATGGAAAATTCATGTTTGATTATAATATAATTAAAAATGCTAGGAGATACCTATGCCCTTTGACATAAGACCCAGCAAAAATGCAAGAGCAACTATCAGCACATGCCCATCAGTGTTCAGTTCAGTTCAGTTCAGTCACTCAGTCATATCTGACTCTTTGTGACCCCATTGACGGCAGCACAGCAGGCTTCCCTGTCTACCACCAACTTCCAGAGTTTACTCAAACTCATGTCTATTGAGTCGGTGACGCCTTCCAACCATCTCATCCTCTGTCGTCCCCTTCTCCTCCCGCCTTCAATCTTTCCCAGAAACAGGGGCTTTTCCAAGGAGTCAGTTGTTCATATCAGGTGGCCAAAGTACTGGAGTTTCAGCTTCAGCATCAATCCTTCCAATGAATATTCAGGACTAATTTCCTTGAGGATGGACTGGTTTGATCTCCTTGCAGTCCAAGGGACTCTCAAGAGTCTTCTCCAACACCACAGTTCAAAAGCATCAATTCTTCAGTGCTCAGCCTTCTTTATGTTCCAACTCTCATATCCATACATGACTACTGGAAAAACCATAGCTTTGACTAGATGGACTTTTGACAGCAAAGGAATGTCTTTGCTTTTTAATATGCTGTCTAGGTTGGTCATAGCTTTTCTTCCAAAGAGCAAGTGTCTTTTAATTTCATGGCTGCAGTCACCATCTGCAGTGGTTTTGGAGCCCAGGAAAGTCTCTCTTTGTTTCCATTGTTTCCTCATCTATTTGCCATGAAGTGATGGGACTGGATGCCATGATCTTAGTTTTCTGAATGTTGAGTTTTAAGCCAACTTTTTCACTCTCTTCTTTCACTTTTATCAAGAGGTTCTTTAGTTCCTCTTCACTTTTTGCCATGAGGGTGGTGTCATCTGCATATCTGAGGTTATTGATATTTCTCCCAGCAATCTTGATTCCAGCTTGTGCCTCACATGATGTACTCTGCATATTAGTTAAATAAGCAGGGTGACAATATACATCCTTTCCTGATTTGGAACCAGTTTGTTGTTCCATGTCCAGTTGCTTCTTGACCTGCATACAGATTTCTCAGGAGGCAGGTAAGGTGGTCTGGCATTCCCATCACTTTCAGAATTTTCCACAGTTTGTTGTGATCCACATAATCAAGGGCCTTGGTATAGTCAATAAAACAGCAGTAGATGTTTTTCTGGAACTCTTTTGCTTTTTCAATGATCCAATGGATGTTGGCAATTTGATCTCTGGTTCCTCTGCCTTTTCTAAATCCAGTTTGAATATCTGGAAGTTCACAGTTCATGTATTATTGAAGCCTGGCTTGGACAATTTTGAGCATTACTTTGCTAGCATGTGAGATGAGTACAATTGCCCATCAGTGTGGAAACAGCCAATGAGGCATCATAGGTGATGAACTGCAAATACACCTCTCAGGACATTCATTTGCCATTTTTCTCATCTCTAATAAAGACAATAAGCAGTCAAAGCCTTTAAGTTTTTCTGGGTGAGGGACCTCACTTTTAGCCCAGTGGTTAGGAATCAGCCTTGCAAATTCAGGGGACATGAGGTCCATCCCTGGTCAGGGAACTGAGATCCCACATGCCGTCGAGCAATGAAGTCCATGGGCTGCAACTACTTAACCCGAGCATCACAACTGGAGAGTCTATGCTCATGCGCTGCAACAAAAGATCTCACATGATGCAACAAATTTCCCACATGCCACAAGATCCAACACAGCCAAATAAATAAATTTAAAACAAAACAAAACAAAACAGTAGTAACAAGAAAAGAAGGGGATTCCCTGGTAAAGAATCCACCTGCCAATGCAGGAGATGTGGATTTGATCCCTGAGTTGGGAAGATCCTCTGGAGAAACAAACGGTAACCCACTCCAGTCCTCTTGCCTGGGAAATTCCATGGACAAGGGAGCCTGGTGGACTGCAGTCCATGGGGTCACAGAAGAGTTGGATATGACTTAGCAACTAAACAACAACAGCAAGAAAATAAATTGACAGAAATAATTATAAAAAATTGAGTTATTAAAAAAAAAACTCTTTTTTTCTGAGTGAGTTTCATACATTAGGGAAGTGGAAAAAAATTATCCCTTTGCATGATAACTAGCAAACAACCCTTCCTAATGTTAATGGAGGCTAATGGGCCAGGACCTAACAAAAGCATTCAAGTACATGAGAAAAGACAAGGAAAAGCAGAACTGTTGGGTTCACTACTCAAGCTCACAAAACAATTTAGCAGACTTCTCATAATGTTCTAGGTCACACTAGTACGCACCTGCAGAGAAAATGACATCATGAAATTCCACACCACATCTTGATGTGCTAGATCCTCACAGCTGGATTTCAGGAGTTAGAATGTGGTTCTAACACATAATTACATTAGAATGAATTCTAATGAGTTCTGGTTGCTGATACCTTTCTCCTTCGTAATCCAAGAGCAGACGAAGTGAACTAAGCGGGGGCACCTTTGAGGATACATAAGGCAAAGGCGACCCACTCCAGTACTCTTGCCTGGAAAATCCCATGGACGGAGGAGCCTGGTGGGCTGCAGTCCATGGGGTCGCTAAGAGTCGGACACGACTGAGCGACTTCACTTTCACTTTTCACTTTCATGCATTGGAGAAGGAAATGGCAACCCACTCCAGTGTTCTTGCCTGGAGAATCCCAGGGATGGGGGAGCCTGGTGGGCTGCCATCTATGGGGTCACACAGAGTCGGACACGACTGAAGCAACTTAGCAGCAGTAGCAGCAGCAGGCCAAAGGAAGATCAATTAAGCCTTTAGTTTAAAAACTAAAAACCTGCACTGGCCTCTCATAAGTCTGCTGTGATGACCTCGAAGCAGAGAGTATGCTATTGCCAGAAACATCTGCCAAGATAATGTTGCCAGAGCCTTCAATTGCCTCATTTACCAACCTTCACAAGACTTCACCTTGGCAAATTTGGGTTAAGCAGAGTTGGCTTCAAGAATTAGCTGTAGGATAATCTGTAAAGCACATGAAATTTGACTGCAAATATGCTCAACTGTCTTTCCATCATTATCTTTTATTTCTATATTCCACACCCCCTGCCGAGCTTTTATGAGCCTTCTCTTTCCCTTTCCATGTACCCAACAAAATGCTAATTGTCCCGGGTTTCAATCAGTAAGCAATGGAGTACATTGGTTTAATCAGCAACCTGTTTCTAAGCACTTATGTTCTGAGCCGATAGAAAACAACAGGAATACAATGTTGTTAAGACCTCCCATATACGCTAAATGACTTTTGCAGTTACTTTGGAGAAGAAGGTTGCTCATGAAACAATTAATGAGCAACACTGTACAGTAAAATGTTAATGTCATTCGTGTCCCAGGCACAAAAGGGCTTAGAGAAGCAAGATATCGGTATGAGATTGTAAAGTGAAATAATTTCTTAGCAGAGGTGAGACTACAGTTGAACTTGGAAGTATGAGGAAAAGCACATGATATGTGAAGAAAGAATTGTCAGTGGGAAACAATTAAATCATGATACAAATAGACTAGAAGCTAGTGGATTTGATACTATTTTTGCTTGAGCAAAAAATGTGGCTTTATATTGAAATTTCATTTCTTCAACTCACACGGATACTAAATGCTAGCACAATATTTTGGAGGTGAGAGGTCTTGGAAATCTTTGAACTCATGCCTTGTTAAGATTTGTCCAACTTTCTTGCACATGCAAACAAGCCTGAGGAGCTTTGAAAACAGAGTCAACTTTTGAAAATGTCTGGGCCCCACAGAAGGTAATGTGTCATTTTAGGATCAGATGTGTATCTAATTCTATTTTTGTTGCTTTATCAGGAGACAGTGTTTTCTCTCTTAAACAAGTGTATGCTCACACACACACTCACACCACACACATAGACATATATACACACCCATGTTTTATTAAAGATCATGTCCTAAAGAATCTGGACAGGGTGAAAAACAAAAACCTTTTAATAACATGACGTTTTCACTTACAAAAATATTAATGCCTTGCTATGTACTAGCCATATTGGCATGCATGCTAAGTGGCTTCAGTCGTGCCCAAATCTTTGTGACCCTAAGGACTATAGCCCACCAGGTTCCTCTTGGAGAGTCTCCAGGCAAGAATACTGGAATGGGCTGCCATCCCCTCCTCCAGTGGATCTTCCCGACCCAGAGATCAAACCCAAGTCCCCTGTGTTTCCTTCATTGCAGGCGGATTATTTACTGCTGAGTCACTAGGGAAGCCCCACTAGCCATGTTTATATGAGACTGAAACAATGAGCTGAAAGGTGAAAGCTGGAGTCAAATATTTGTTGGCAGCAGTGGGGGAAAAAAATGAAAAATGTAGTTGTTTTCTACATTCAGAATCGCTCCAGAGGCTGGCTTATTTTTAAAGCTGAATTTGATCAACCAGGTATTTGTATGAAAATTCTTTCCCTATAGAATTATAGGACTAAAGGACAGTTTTCTTATGAGGAATTTGGTGAAATGTAGAGGCCAGTGCTGCAGGTCTGAGAGTCTACAGATTTCACAAGTTCCCAGGTGGTATCTATGCAGCTGGTTCATGGGCCATACTTTCAGCAAGGCAGGAGAATATGAAGCATGGGTTTATTTTCTTTCTTATTTATTTAGCTGTGCTGGATCTTAGTTGCAGCATGCAAACCCTGAACTGCAGTATGCGGGATCTAGTTTCCTGACCAGGGATCAAACCCAGGTCCCCTGCATTGGGACCACTGAGTCTTAGCCACTGGGCCACCAGGGAAGTCCATGAAGGATGCTTTTCAATCTTTTACATTGATGTTCACTTTGCAAGTTGTTTATATTTCAGCACAGATAAGTTTGTAATTATACAATCACAATAATGAGTGTTGTTATTGTTCAGCTGCCAATTCATGTCCAACTCTTTGCAACCCCATGGACTACAGCATACAAGGCTTCCCTGTCCTTCACTATGTCTCAGAGTTTGCTCAAATTCATGTCCATTGAGTCTGCGATGCTATCTAAACATCTTATCCTCTGCTGCCCTTTTCTTTTGCCTTCAATCTTTCCCAGCATCAGGGTCTTTTCCAATGAGTTGGCTCTTCATATAGGTGACCACAGTACTGGAGCTTCAGCTTCAGCATCAGTCCTTTCAATGAATATTCAGTGTTTATTTCCTTTAGAATTGACTGGTGTGATGTCCTTGCAGTTCAAGGGACTCTCAAGAGTCTTCTCCAGCACCACACTTCAAAAGCATCAATTCTTTGGCTCTCAGCCTTTGTTATGGTCCAGTAATGAGTATGCTTTGTCAAAGTACACTTCCTTCAAAATATTTCTACTGCATTTGAGGAACCTGGGATTAGAACAATTCTAGAAGTTTCCTTCCCATCATGACCCTTTCTCAATTTTATTTTCCCTTAATCCAGGATGTTGTTTCACCACTATTTTCAGAATGTGAAACTTTTACTCTTGATTTAACTTCAAGGCAATGGCACCCCACTCTGGTACTCTTGCCTGGAAAATCCCATGGATGGAGGAGCCTGGTGGGCTGCCGTCTATGGGGTCGCACAGAGTTGGACATGACTGAAGCAACTTAGCAGCAGCAGCAGCAGCAGCACACATTTGTAAGGCCAAGCCTGTGGATGCTGTTACCTAAGATTTAGTAACTGGTTGAAACCAGTATCATCTGTAGAGCCTCCAGGGTTCCAGGAGTTACTTCTCTGGCCTTCAGAGCTACTTGTACAAATGTGTATAGCTATGTATAAAAGCTTTGTTTTAAAGGAAAAAAAAATCTTAGTGTGTGAGGAACTCAGAGAGATCCCCTAAGAGGATAATAGCCAAAAGGAGATGCCCCAAAGGTACCTTGAGGCCCAATTCAATACCACTCACCAGCTGAACCTCCAGAAAGTACTAAAATGAATGTTATGAAATATTTCATTCTTGTTTCCCACTAACTCCATTTAATGTAAGCTCTGTGAAGCCAGAAACATTCTTGTTTGTGACTTTTTCTCAGCACAGAAAACACAGCTGGGTATATCGTTGGTGATATGTAAGGGTTGATTGAATGAATAAATGGAAAGCAAAATTAATAGCTCAATGCCTTCACCCTGCTAAAATTTCTTTCATGCTAGTAATTCTTATGCCTTTCTCTGTAAGACTGTATTTAAATCCAATTCTTCCAATAAAATCTATGGTAATGGAGTCAGCTTGTGTTCCTTTAAACAGTGACAATCAGTGGCGACCTCTCTTCATTTCTAGCAGGCAAAGCAAAAACTGAAACATAATCTAGAGTCTGTTTTTCCTTGAATATCTCAGCACAATGCCCTGAGCCGAACACACAGATCAATTTCCCTAACATTTCTTAGTTAACTTATAAAAGTATAAAAACAACTTAAGCAACTATAATTTATCATGGAATTCAAGATTCACACATATCTAATATTGAGCACAATTGCTTAATCTACACTTTCCCTGCACTCTCCTACTTGACATGATTGGGGTTTTGTACTAAACTTCTTTTTTTCTTTTTGCCACAACTCCAACCCAACAATGAACCCATTTTCTCAGTTTAAAATATTTAGCCAGACCTCCAGGACAATATTAAATGCTACAACATTCGAATCATAGGGGTCCTAGAAGAAGAAGACAAAAAGAAAGACCATGAGAAAATACTTGAGGAGATAATAGTTGAAAATTTCCCTAAAATGGGGAAGGAAATAATCACTCAAATCCAAGAAACCCAGAGAGTCCCAAACAGGATAAACCCAAGGCGAAACACCCCAAGACACATATTAATCAAATTAACAAAGATCAAACACAAAAAACAAATATTAAAAGCAGCAAGGGAAAACCAACAAATAACACACAAAGGAATTCCCATAAGGATAACAGCTGATCTTTCAATAGAAACTCTTCAAGCCAGGAGGGAATGGCAAGACATACTTAAAGCGATGAAAAAAAATAACCTACAGCCCAGATTATTGTACCCAGCAAGGATCTCATTCAAGTATGAAGGAGAAATCAAAAGCTTTTCAGACAAGCAAAAGCTGAGAGAATTCAGCACCACCAAACCAGCTCTCCAACAAATACTAAAGGATATTCTCTAGACAGGAAACACAAAAACGGTGTATAAATTCAAACCCAAAACAATAAAGTAAATGGCAACGGGATCATACTTATCAGTAATTACCTTAAACGTAAATGGGTTGAATGCCCCAACCAAAAGACAAAGACTGGCTGAATGGGTACAAAAACAAGACCCCTACATATGTTGTCTACAAGAGACCCACCTCAAAACAGGGGACACATACAGACTGAAAGTGAAGGGCTGGAAAAAGATTTTCCATGCAAATAGGGACCAAAAGAAACAGGAGTAGCAATACTCATATCAGATAAAATAGACTTTAAAACAAAGGCTGTGAAAAGAGACAAAGATGGTCACTACATAATGATCAAAGGATCAATCCAAGAAGAAGATACAAAAATTATAAATACATATGCACCCAACATGGGAGCGCCGCAATATGTAAGACAAATGCTAACAAGTATGAAAGGAGAAATTAACAATAACACAATAATAGTGGGAGACTTTAATACCCCATTTACACCTATGGATAGATCAACTAAACAGAAAATTAACAAGGAAACACAAACTTTAAATGATACAATAGACCAGTTAGACCTAATTGATATCTATAGGACATTTCATCCCAAAACAATGAATTTCACCTTTTTCTCAAGCGCACATGGAACCTTCTCCAGGACAGATCACATCCTAGGCCATAAATCCAGCCTTGGTAAATTCAAAAAAATTGAAATCATTCCAAGCATCTTTTCTGACCACAATGCAGTAAGATTAGGTCTCAATTACAGGAGAAAAACGATTAAAAATTCCAACATATGGAGGCTGAACAACACGCTGCTGAATAACCAACAAATCACAAAAGAAATCAAAAAAGAAATCAAAATTTGCATAGAAACGAATGAAAATGAAAACACAACAACCCCAAACCTGTGGGACATTGTAAAAGCAGTGCTAAGGGGAAAGTTCATAGCAATACAGGCATACCTCAAGAAACAAGAAAAAAGTCAAATAAATAACCTAACTCTACACCTAAAGCAACTAGAAAAGGAAGAAATGAAGAACCCCAGGGTTAGTAGAAGAAAAGAAATCTTAAAAATTAGGGCAGAAATAAATGCAAAAGAAACAAAAGAGACAATAGCAAAAATCAACAAAGCCAAAAGCTGGTTCTTTGAAAGGATAAATAAAATTGACAAACCATTAGCCAGACTCATCAAGAAACAAAGGGAGAAAAATCAAATCAATAAAATTAGAAATGAAAATGGAGAGATCACAACAGACAACACAGAAATACAAAGGATCATAAGTGACTACTATCAACAATTATATGCCAATAAAATGGACAACG
The DNA here is from genome assembly GCF_002263795.3 of Bos taurus. NCBI lineage: Eukaryota > Metazoa > Chordata > Mammalia > Artiodactyla > Bovidae > Bos > Bos taurus. The sequence continues at coordinate 20,346,845 of NC_037336.1, read as the reverse complement.
TGGAAGAAATGGACAAATTCTTAGAAAAGTACAACTTTCCAAAACTGGACCAGGAAGAAATAGAACATCTTAACAGACCCATTACAAGCACGGAAATTGAAACTGTAATCAAAAATCTTCCAGCAAACAAAAGCCCAGGTCCAGACGGCTTCACAGCTGAATTCTACCAAAAATTTAGAGAAGAGCTAACACCTATCCGGTTCAAACTCTTCCAGAAAATTGCAGAGGAAGGTAAACTTCCAAACTCATTCTATGAAGCCACCATCACCCTAATACCAAAACCTGACAAAGATCCCACAAAAAAAGAAAACTACAGGCCAATATCACTGATGAACATAGATGCAAAAATCCTTAACAAAATTATAGCAATCAGAATCCAATAACACATTAAAAAGATCATACACCATGACCAAGTGGGCTTTATCCCAGGGATGCAAGGATTCTTCAATATCCGCAAATCAATCAATGTAATACACCACATTAACAAATTGAAAAATAAAAACCATATGATTATCTCAATAGATGCAGAGAGAGCCTTTAACAAAATTCAACACCCATTTATGATAAAAACTCTCCAGAAAGCAGGAATAGAAGGAACATACCTCAACATAATAAAAGCTATATATGACAAACCCACAGCAAACATTATCCTCAATGGTGAAAAATTGAAAGCATTGCCTCTAAAGTCAGGAACAAGACAAGGGTGCCCACTTTCACCATTACTATTCAACATAGTTTTGGAAGTTTTGGCCACAGCAATCAGAGCAGAAAAAGAAATAAAAGGAATCCAAGCTGGAAAAGAAGAAGTAAAACTCTCACTATTTGCAGATGACATGATCCTCTACATAGAAAACCCTAAAGACTCCACCAGAAAATTACTAGAACTAATCAATGATTATAGTAAAGTTGCAGGATATAAAATCAACACACAGAAATCCCTTGCATTCCTATACACTAATAATGAGAAAACTGAAAGAGAAATTAAGGAAACAATTCCATTCACCATTGCAACGGAAAGAATAAAATACTTAGGAATATATCTACCTAGAGAAACTAAAGACCTATACATAGAAAACTATAAAACACTGATGAAAGAAATCAAAGAGGACACTAATAGATGGAGAAATATACCATGTTCATGGATTGGAAGAATCAATATAGTGAAAATGAATATACTACCCAAAGCAATTTATAGATTCAATGCAATCCCTATCAAGCTACCAATAGTATTCTTCACAGAGCTAGAACAAATAATTTCACAATTCGTATGGAAATACAAAAAACCTCGAATAGCCAAAGCGATCTTGAGAAAGAAGAATGGAACTGGAGGAATCAACCTACCTGACTTCAGGCTCTACCACAAAGCCACAGTCATCAAGACAGTATGGTACTGGCACAAAGACAGAAATATAGATCAATGGAACAAAATAGAAAGCCCAGAGATAAATCCACGCACATATGGACACCTTATCTTTGACAAAGGAGGCAAGAATATACAATGGATTAAAGACAATCTCTTTAACAAGTGGTGCTGGGAAAACTGGTCAACCACTTGTAAAAGAATGAAACTAGAACACTTTTTAACACCATACACAAAAATAAACTCAAAATGGATTAAAGATCTCAACGTAAGACCAGAAACTATAAAACTCCTAGAGGAGAACATAGGCAAAACACTCTCCGACATACATCACAGCAGGATCCTCTATGACCCACCTCCCAGAATATTGGAAATAAAAGCAAAAACAAACAAATGGGACCTAATTAACCTTAAAAGCTTCTGCACAACTAAGGAAACTATTAGCAAAGTGAAAAGGCAGCCTTCAGAATGGGAGAAAATAATAGCAAATGAAGCAACTGACAAACAACTAATCTCAAAAATATATAAGCAACTCCTGCAGCTCAATTCCAGAAAAATAAATGACCCAATCAAAAAATGGGTTGAAGAATTAAATAGACATTTCTCCAAAGAAGACATACAGATGGCTAACAAACACATGAAAAGATGCTCAACATCACTCATTATCAGAGAAATGCAAATCAAAACCACAATGAGGTACCATTTCATGCCAGTCAGAATGGCTGCGATCCAAAAGTCTACAAGCAATAAACGCTGGAGAGGATGTGGAGAAAAGGGAACCCTCTTACACTGTTTGTGGGAATGCAAACTAGTACAGCCACCTTGGAGAACAGTGTGGAGATTCCTTAAAAAACTGGAAATAGAACTGCCTGATAATCCAGCAATCCCACTGCTGGGCATACACACTGAGGAAACCAGAAGGGAAAGAGACACGTGTACCCCAATGTTCATCGCAGCACTGTTTATAATAGCCAGGACATGGAAGCAACCTAGATGCCCATCAGCAGATGAATAGATAAGAAAGCTGTGGTACATATACGCAATGGAGTATTACTCAGCCATTAAAAAGAATACATTTGAATCAGTTCTAATGAGGTGGATGAAACTGGAGCCTATTATACAGAATGAAGTAAGCCAGAAAGAAGAACACCAATACAGTATACTAACGCATATATATGGAATTTAGAAAGATGGTAACAAAAACCCTGTATGTGAGACAGCAAAAGAGACACTGATGTATAGAACAGTCTTATGGACTCTGTGGGAGAGGGAGAGGGTGGGGAGATTTAGGAGAATGGCATTGAAACATGTAAAATATCATGTAAGAAATGAGTTGCCTGTCCAGGTTCGATGCACGATACTGGATGCTTGGGGCTGGTGCACTGGGATGACCAGAGGGATGGAATGGGGAGGTAGGAGGGAGGAGGGTTCAGGATGGGGAACACATGTATACCTGTGGCGGATTCATTTCGATATTTGGCAAAACCAATACAATATTGTAAAGTTTAAAAATAAAATAAAATTTAAAAAAAATATTTAGCCAACTTTAAAGAGTTGAGTTTTGCTTTTTGTTTGTTTGTTTGTCTCTCCATGTTTCTAGTTAGCAGAAATAAAAATGTGGAAAGACATTTGAACATTTGGCCAGGGGCCATGTCTGACCCAGAAGAAAGCAGGAATGAAACCTACAGAACTATATAAATACTTCTTTTCCCCCCAACTTAATATCTCCTTTGCTATTAATAGTATGAGGTGATGTTGGTAAAAGCAGTAAAATGTCTTGGTTCAGGACATGAATTATGATATCAGACAGATTTGGAACTCTTTTGGTTCAATCCACTGACCAGGTGTGTACCTTTGGTGCCGGGAGCCAGCGTGAGGAACTCCACCCATGGCAAAGGTCATGAGGAAGGAGGCTCGGCATACGCAAAGGTGGGATCGAGCCTCAGGAGTCCCCCTGGAAATTCTCGAGCATCTACCCCCAAAACCAGAGTCTGCCTACTTTCTGCTTTGTGCTCTCACCTACACCTCTGACTTTACTGGGGGCTGTCCCCGACTACCTCTCTCTGAAAAAAAGAGTTAACTTACAGCTCCAGTTAATAAAGTTCCTGGGTGTGATAGTGTTTCAACCTACAAACTCCTTTGGAAGTCCTCTAGCCTGCCTGAACAGGTTTTTCCAGCCACATGTGATTGCTCAGAGCCTCCCAACTGTGAGAGGCATGAGATGTTCTAAACTGTCTAAATACAGATTCCTTTGAGCAGTTAAAAGATTGATTAGAAATTGTGTTGGTGAAGGGTTTTTCACTTGTTGGGCCAATGTTTGCTGCTAAGTTTCCATATCCCTTACCTGCTGTGTCCCTGGAAGTGTATTGATTAATATAATTGGTGTAAGTAGTAGCTTTAATGTTTGTAACCTTGGACCCTTGAATTAATTCTTTTTCTTGTTGTAGCCCACCACACCTTTGCCCTATAGGAATGCAACTTTATCTAATGCTTTTGGAGGGTGGCACCTGACTAATCACCTTTAGAGAAAAATAAGTTTTCTGAAGAAAGGGTCTTAAAATGTTAACAGGCCTCTCCTGGCCAGAAGATGACGCAAATCACCTAAACTTTTGCATATGATAAGTTTGCAGGAAGAAAGTCTGGCTTACTGCATGACTCTACCCCTTCCCCCATTATCCTCTATGCATAACTTAAGGTATACAAACTACTTTGGAAAATAAAGTGCAGGCCTTGTTCACCGAAACTTGGTCTCCCCATGTCGTTCTTTCTCTCACTTTCTGGCTGAATTATTCAGCCTCTTTTCTCCACTAAATTTTCTCACTGAGCTATCCTTATTCTATTACTCTTTATATCTCTAATTAATATTTAATTAAGCAATCATTTCCTGATCCTTGCCAACGCTGTCCCCACTTCTAATTCCCTGGATCCACCGGAGCTGGACCCCGGCACTTTGGGTTACTCCTTTGTCCTCTCTTCCCCAGCTCAGCTGCCTCACATTTTAACATGAGAGAGACAGGAGCCCCACATTAGGGTGCTGTTGCGAAAATCAATATGATGGTACCTATAGAGCAGTAAGCTTCATGCCAGGCATGTGATGGTGGTAAGCAGTCAATAAACATGAGCTTATGTTACTAGTATCAGTAATAATATAATAAATAGTTCTATAAAAATAGGACAAACCAGCAAGGCAGTCACCAAATATTAAACCACACATCAAATTGGTAAGCAATTAAAAGTGTGATGCTAGCATTATTTGTTAGCATAAAGCTCCACTGTGAAAATCATTATTGTCTTATTTAAAAGAAAAATGACTTGCTTGAAAATACTGGCTCCTATAAGTTTTCTTAGAAGAAATGGAGTAGCCATCATAGTCAACAAAAGAGTCCGAAATGCAGTGCTCGGATGCAATCTCAAAAATGACAGAATAATCTCTGTTCATTCCCAAGGCAAACCATTCAATATCACGGTTAATCCAAGTCTATGCCCAGACCAGTAATGCTGAAGAAGCTGAAGTTGAACAGTTCTATGAACACCTACAAGACCTTCTAGAGCTAACACCCCAAAAAGATGTCCTTTTCATTACAGGGATCTGGAATGCAAAAGTAGGAAGTCAAGAAACACCTGGAGTAACAGGCAAATTTGGCCTTGGAATACGGAATGAAGCAGGGCAAAGGCTAATAGAGTTCTGACAAGAGAATGCACTGGTCATAGCAAACACCCTCTTCCAATAACACAAGAGAAGTCTCTGCACATGGACATCACCAGATGGTCGACAGCGAAATCAGATTGATTATATTCTTTGCAGCTAAAGATGGAGAAGTTCTATACAGTCAGCAAAAACAAGACCAGGAGCTGACTGTGGCTCAGATCATGAACTTCTTATTGCCAAATTCAGACTGAAATTGAAGAAAGTAGGGAAAACCACTAGACCATTCAGGTATGACCTAAATCAAATCCCTTATGACTATACCGTGGAAGTGGGAAAAAGATTTAAGGGACTAGATCTGATAGAGTACCTGATGAACTATGGATGGAGGTTTGTGACATTGTACAGGAGACAGGAATCAAGACCATTCCTAAGAAAAAGAAATAAAAAAAGCAAAATGGCTGTTTGAGGAGGCCTTACAAATAGCTGTGAAAAGAAGGCAAGCAGAAAACAAAGGAGACAGGAAAGATATACCCATTTGAATGCAGAGTTCCAAAGAACAGCAAGGGGAGATAAGGAAGCCTTCCTCAGTGATCAGTGCAAAGAAATAGAGGAAAACAATAGAATGGGAAAGACTAGAGATCTCTTCAAGAAAATTAGAGATACTAAAGAAACATTTCATGCAAAGATGGGCTCCATAAAGGACAGAAATGGGACCTAACAGAAGCAGAAGATATTAAGAAGAGATGGCAAGAATACACAGGAGAACAGTACAAAAAAGATCTTCATGACCCAGATCATCATGATGGTATGATCACTCACCTAGAGCCAGACATCCTGGAATGTGAAGTCAAGTGGGCCTTAGGAAGCATCACTATGAACAAAACTAGTGGAGGTGATGGAATTCCAGTCGAGCTATTTCAAATCTTGAAAGATGATGCTGTGAAAGTGCTGCACTCAATATGCCAGCAAATTTGGAAAACTCAGCAGTGGCCACAGGACTGGAAAAGGTCAGTTTTCATTCCAATCCCAAAGAAAGGAAATGCCAAAGAATGCTCAAACTACCGCACAATTGCACTCATCTCACATGCTAGGAAAGTAATGCTCAGAATTCTACAAGCCAGTCTTCAGCAATATGTGAATGGTGAACTTCCTGATGTTCAAGCTGGTTTTAGAAAAGGCAGAGGAACCAGAAATCAAATTGCCAACATCCACTGGATCATCAAAAAAGCAAGAGAGTTCCAGAAAAACATCTATTTCTGCTTTATTGACTATGCCAAAGCCTTTGACTGTGTGGATCACAATAAACTGTGGAAAATTCTGAAAGAGATGAGAATACCAGACCACCTGACCTGCCTCTTGAGAAACCTATATGCAGGTCAGGAAGCAACAGTTAGAACTGGACATGGAACAACAGACTGGTTCCAGATAGGAAAAGGAGTACATAAAGGCTGTATACTGTCACCCTGTTTATTTAACTTATATGCAGAGTACATCATGACAAAAGTTGGGCTGGAAGAAGCACATGCTAGAATCAAGATTGCCGGGAGAAACATCAATAACCTCAGATATGCAGAGGACACCACCCTTATGGCAGAAAGTGAAGAAGAACTAAAGAGCCTCTTGATGAAAGTGAAAGAGGAGAGTGAAAAAGTTGGCTTGAAGCTCAACATCCAGAAAACTAAGATCATGGCATCTGGTCCTATCACTTCATGGCAAATAGATGGGGAAACAGTAGAAACAGTGGCTGAATTTATTTTTCTGGGCTCCAAAATCACTGCAGATTGTATTGCAGCCACGAAATTAAAAGACACTTGCTCCTTGGAAGGAAAGTTATGACCAACCTATACAGCATATTAAAAAGCAGAGACATTACTTTGCCACCGAAGGTCCGTCTAGTCAAGGCTATGGTTTTTCCTGTGGTCATGTATGGATGTGAGAGCTGGACTATAAAGAAAGATGAGCACCGAAGAATTGATGCTTTTGAACTGTGGTGTTGGAGAAGACTCTTGAGAGTCTCTTGGACTGCAAGGAGATCCAACCAGTCCATCGTAAAGGCGATGAGTCTTGGGTGTTCATTGGAAGGACTGATGTTGAAGCTGCAACTCCAATACTTTGGCCACCTGATGTGAAGAGCTGACTCATTTGAAAAGACCCTGATGCTGGGAAAGATTGAGGGCAGGAGGAGAAGGGGACAACAGAGGACAAGATGGTTGGATGGCATCACCAACTCGATGGACATGGGTTTGGGTGGACTCCAGGAGTTGGTGATGGACAGAGAGGCCTGGCGTGCTGCAGTTCATGGGATCACAAAGAGTTGGACACGACTGAGTGACTGTACTAACTGAACTGATAAGTTTTAAAATCACAGTTCCAATTTCAAGGAAGAAATGCATCTTGACAGAGGCACTTACAGTCTATTCACAATGTTGACATCTAACTGTCCATGTTTCTTTTGTGCTCAAAATGTTGAGGCTTCAGAACCACCAAGCTCAGTGAGAGTCAATACAGTGTCCACTTTTTAAGGCAACAATTCACTAGATTTGGGTAGGCGCAGGTATTGACTGTGATCAAAAGACTCCAATCCCATTGCAGTACAGGCAAGTTACATGACTGCTCCCACAGAAATCTGGATATACCAACAGGGTCATAGACCTCAGCTACTCTCCCTACCTGTTACCATGGATAGCCCATATGCCTGTACCTCTGATTGGACTGTTCATACACCAGTCAATAAGAGCTAGCATGATCATTTCGATAACTTGATAATTAATTGCTTACTTAGTCAATGAGTTTAAGTGATCAGTGTGAGGAACCCAACCAGGTGTTAGGAGAAAATCCATAGGAGAGACTCCCATGTAGAGTTCTTCATCCAAATGTTGGAGAGTCTAATGTGATCATTTCACTTTACTGACTAGGAAACTGAGAGCCCGAGATGAGCAGTAACAGGTTCAAGGTCACCCAGCTAGTAAGTGCATAGCTGAAATGATGTCTTGGTTTCCTGGTTTCTAGTCTCAGAGAAGTATTTTTTTTCACCAGCTTCTATATTCTCTATATATCAAGTAAAATATGTCTATTTTACTTGCTAAGTAAAGTATCATTATTTTAGTAGACTATAACAAAACTGTGCAATGGTGCAACAATTGCAACTGCTTACTAATGACCCTTAAAGACTTCTCTGCCTTATTAAGGTATAATTGACAAAATTGTAAGATATTTGATGTATACATAGTAATGATTTGATATTTGTGAAAGGATTATTTTCATATAGTCTATTAACACATCTGCCCTCTTAGCAAACTTCCATTATACAATACAATATTATGAACTATAGTCACCATTTTATACATTAGCTCCTCAAGACCTTTATATATATATACACACATTTACTTTATCCATTCATCCACTAACAGACAGTTGTTTCCATATCTTGGCTATTGTGAATAATGTCACTATCAACATGGGGACACAGACATCTCTTCAATATCCTGATTTCATTTTCTTTGGATTTAAACCCAGACGGGGACTGCTATATCACATCAAGTTCTAACTTTTTCTTCCAGATTTACTGAGATATAATTGACCATATTGCACTGTATAAGTTTAAGGTGTACAGCATAATGATTTGATTTACATACATCATGAAATGATTATCACAATAATGTTTAGTGAACATCTATCATCTCATACAGACAAAATTAAATAGAAAAAAATACTTTCCTTGTGATGAGAACTCTTAGGATTTACTCTCTGAGGAACTTTCATATATAAAATAGCAGTGTAAATTATATTTATCACTGTGCATTGCATCTCTAGTACTTATGTATCATATACAAGCTTGTACCTTTGACTGCTTTCATCCAATTTCCCCACCTCCCACTCCCTTTCCCTGTAACCATAACTCTGATCTCTTTTTCCATTTGTTTGTTTTTGAAATATTATTGACCTACTATTACTTGACATAATGATTCAATATTTCTATGCATTTCAAAAGGATCACAATAAGTCTAGATATGATCTGGCGCCATACAAAGATATTGCACAATTATTAACTATATTCCCTGTAGTGTGCATTTCATACTCGTGACTCATTTATTTTGTAACTCAAAGTTTGTATCTTTTAATTTCCCTCACCTATTTCTTTCCCTGCCTACATCCTTCTTCTTCTCTGACAACCACCAGCTTGTTCTGGGCAAAGAGTCTGAATAGACATTTTCCAGGGAAAACATACAGATGGCCAACAAGCAGAAAAGATTCTCAATATCACTTATCACTGCTGCTGCTGCTAAGTCACTTCAGTCGTGTCCGACTCTGTGTGACCCCAGAGACGTCAGCCCACCAGACGTCATCCCCCGTCCCTGGGATTCACCAGGCAAGAACACTGGAGTGGGTTGTCATTTCCTTCTCCAATGCATGAAAGTGAAAAAGTGAAAGTGAAGTCACTCAGTCATGTTCGACTCCTACCGACCCCATGGACTGCAGCCCACCAGGCTCCTCCATCCATGGGATTTTCTAGGCAAGAGTACTGGCGTGGGGTGCCATTGCCTTCTCCACTTACCACTAGGGAAGTTCAAATCAAAACCACTATGAAATACCAATTCACAACTGTCAAAATAGCTATTATCAAAAAGTTAACAAATAACAAGCATTGGCGAGGATATGGAAAAATGGCAACACTTGTGCACTGAAGGTGGGAAAGTTAAGCTGTGCACCCACTATGGGAAACAGTATGAAGAATCTTCAAAAAATTAAAACTAGAACTACCATGCTGCTGCTGCTGCTGCTAAGTCATTTCAGTCATGTCCAACTCTGTGCAACCCCATAGACGGCAGCCCACCAGGCTCTTCTGTCCCTGGGATTCTCCAGGCAAGAATACTGGAATGGTTTGCCATTTCCTTCTCCAATGCACGCATGCATGCTAACTCGCTTCAGTCGTGTCCAACTCTGTGCGACCCTGTGGACAGCAGCCCACCAGGCTCCTCCATCCACAGGATTCTCCAGGCAAGAATACTGGAGTGATCTGCCATTTCCTTCTCCAGAACTACCGTATGATCCAGTAATTCAATGCCTAAGTATCTAGATGAAGAAAATGAAAACACTAATTAGAAAAAATACTTGCACCCTTATGTTTATTGCAGCTCTTTTTTTTCAATAGCCAAAATATGGAAGCAACCTAAGTGCCCATCAATAAAGGTGAGGTGTATATACATATTGGAATACTATTCAGCCATTAAGAGTAATGAAATCTTTCCATTTTCTACAGCATGGATGTACCTTGATGGTATTATGCTAAAAGTGAAATAAGTTAGACAGAGAAAGACAAATGTGTGATTTCACTTATGTGTGGAATCTTAAAAAATAAACATAAAACAGAAATAGAATTATAAAGAACAAACATGTAGTTCTATCTGTAGTTTTTTGAGGACGCTTCATGACTTCACTAATTTACATTCCCACCAACAGCTTACAAGGGTTCCCTTTCTCGTCCTTTGTTACACCTCTTGCCTTTTTCAGGATAGCTGTTCTAAAAGTATGAAGTAACATTTCATTGTGGTTTTAAGTGATTTCCCCTGATGCTTTCAGTGATGTTAAGCACCTTTTCACAGTCTTCTTTGGAAAAATATCTATTCAGGTTTTCTGTCCATTTTTTAATCATATTATTTGGGGTTTTGCTGCTGAGTTATGTTACAGTTTTTAGTAACTGTTTCTGTGTTATTTGTTCAGATTGAACTCAGATTGCATGAAAAACTCTATTATTCCATTTAATCTCTCTATTTGCCTTCCCTCCCAAGTGGAGGAGCAAAAACAGAAAGAGAGAACAGAATCTTGGCTTGGACTGTGGAAGAGTCTGACTTCATTTTGGGGGTTTGCCGACAGTGGTCAAGAGCCCCCCACCCACTGCCCTCCTTCTCTCCTGCTCCCCAGCATGCAAGCTGATACAAAAGCACCTGTGTTTCCCTCTTTTGTGCCAACAGGAAGTTCAAACCACATAAGCCCTTATTTTCAAGGGAACCTCATCCCTGCTCTTCTCCCTAACCACAATGAAAACCCCAAACCACTCTCCTTTCTCTGCTCTCTTAGGCCATTTCTGGACATGCTTGGAGCTTCCCTGGTCTCTCTATAAAGCCTCATCACGTTGAATTAAACTGCTGGTGCATGTGCAGTATCGCCACTCTGGACATCTGAACCACACTTGGGGTGAGGGTCATTTTGTCTCTGCAGAGTGTTCTAACAGACTGCTTCCAGGCATTTGTGTAACCAGTAGCAAAAAGGAGGACTACAGTGAACAGATCCCTAAGATGCAAAAGTGATAAAAAAAATTTTAGGAAATCTGCTCATTATTTCACCAAAGGATTAGAAGCAAATAATTTACCAATGCATATTTAGCAACAGGATTAGACAAAAAAATATTTTTTACTCCCTCGGTGCTGTGAGTCCTCAATTAAAATGTTATATTTATATTAGGAAAAAAAGCAATTCCAGTCCAAGTGATTTGATGTGTATATTTTTAGTATGACAAGCACTCTGTGTAACTTAATAGTGTAAGAGACATATCTACACTTTGTCATACCAGAAGTATTATGCTTTTGAATAACCTATCTCAACTCAAAAACCCATCCACAAATCAAGTTTTTCCAGAATTTTTAGGTTTTCCTTTATAGATCTATCATACTCCTCTGTTTAACCCTCACAATATATATATATAAGTTATAAGGAGTTTGTTGTCTTAACTTTCTAACTTATCCTGAAAAACTAATACAATTCCTGGAAAATAACACTCACTCAACTCAAATATTTGTTGCGTGAAACACATCCAACCAGATGTATCAAATACCTAAGTGTCAGACCCTGTTCCAATTACATCTGCTAAATATTTTGGATTCTTTATAAACACAGAATATTATAAATAAAAGTTAACTGGATACATTTGGTTACAGTGATTTTCCTTTTACTGAGAATGTTCCAGAAACACACAGAGATGTGGTGACAAGAATCAAGACTTATTCCATGACCCCAAATCCGTAGCCAAAATGTTGAAAGGGGGAGGTTTAGACTGATAGCCAAGTCAGTGCAGTCAGAAACATTTGCCAGATATTCTTCTGACAGGAACAAAAGGAAGATGGCCAGCCCAACTCTGATGTGGAGGCTACAGGATGTAGCGTTCAAGAGTTAATGACAGCCGTGTTTTTTATCCTGTGGAGGAAATCTCGAGTGAGAGAGGATAAAATCAGCTAAAGAGAAAAGAGCATCTAGACTGCATTAGTAGCATCCTTCTTTATCCATGTCAGTAATGATACCCTTTACCTTGTGACTCTGCAGTTTTCACTGAAGGGGCCAGAGTCTGTTTACCCATCCCCTGAATCTGAGCTTGACTTTATAGTCAATAGCCAATCGTCCATACAATAAACAGGTTACCATGCACTGGTTCCAAAGCCTCGTGTATTCTTATTCTCACTCTTGGGACTCTGCTCCTCCTGCAAGAATAGGTTCAGACACGAAGCAACCTAAATGTGCATCAACAGATGAATGGATAAAGAAGATGGTGTATATGTGTATATGTACATATATACATATGTATATATATATAGAATATATACTCCCTATATTCCATATATGGAATATTACTCAGCCAAAAAAGGGACAAAACTGGGTCATTTATAGTGAGGTGGATAAACTTAGAATCTGTCATACAGAGTGAAGTATGTCAGAAAGAGAAAATTAAGTATTATATACTAATGTATATATATGTAGTATCTAGAAAATTAGGACTGATCAACCTATTTGTAGGGCAGGAAGAGAGATACCGACATAGAGAATGAACTTGTGGACATGGCAGGTGGGGAAGGAGAAGGGGGAAGAACCGAGAGAGGAGCACTGACATACATACACTGCTGCTGCTGCCGCCAAGTCGCTTCAGGCATGTGCAACTCTGTGAGACCCCATAGATGGCAGCCCACCAGGCTCCTCGTCCCTGCGATTCTCCAGACAAGAACACTGGAGTGGGTTGCCATTTCCTTCTCCAATGCATGCATGAAAGTGAAAAGTGAAAGTGAAGTCATTCAGTTGCGTCCGATTCTTCACAACCCCATGGACCGCAGCCTACCAGGCTTCTCCGTCCATGGGATTTTCTAGGCAAGAGTACTGGAGTGGGGTGCCATTGCCTTCTCTGATACATACACTATCAGAAGTAAAATAGATAATGGGAAGCAGATGTATAGCACACAAGGAGTTTAGCCTGGTGCTCTGTGATGACCAGGGGGGCGAAACGGTTGGAGGGTGGGAGGGAGGCTCAAGAGGGAGATTTTATATATATATATATATATATATATATAGCTGATTCGTGTTGTTGTACAACAGAAATTAACACAGTTTGTAAAGCAGCTATAGTCCCATTAATTTTTTTTTTTTTTTAAGAACAGGTTCAGGTTAATCAGCTGTAGCAGAGTCCAGGGCCCCAGCATCCTCAGCTGTCAGGCGGAAGTCCTCAGACACAGAAGTGAGCCCAGGCAAGGTGAGCAGCGCTTCTTTGCCATCCTGTAGTTTATCCCAGACACAAAACCAATAAAATAAATTTATTGTTAAGGAATCCTCAATTGGTCTAGAACAACAATACTGCACAGTATTCTTGTGGGCATAACCATAACAATACTGCCCACATTCTTGTGGGCATAACCAATAAACTCCCCTTTCCCTAAGTTTAGGGTCATTTGGATATCCAAATCCACTCTTTTATGAAGTGTCTGTCCATTCAAGGTCTCTGATGATCTCAAGAAAATCTATAGACATGATTTGTCAGGCTTTTCATTATTGCAAGGATGGAAGCTAGGTTCTTACTAGTCTCTGCCTTCCTGAATCAACTACAAATGTCCTGATCTTTCATTCTCTGCTGAATCGAATATTTGGATGACTCCTGGGTCTGTCTGTATCACCTGTGCTTTTTTATCTTGATTATCAGCTATATATTTTTGCCTTTTCATATGTCTGTGAATATTTATTACATGCAGAACATAGTATAAATTTTAAAAAGGTATAGGCTCCAAATGGTATTATCTGTTATAATATTTGGGCTTCATGGGTGGTACCCAGTGGCAAAGAACCTGCCTGCCAATGTACAGACACAAAAGACATGGGTTCTAACCCTGGGTCAGGAAGATCCCCTGGAGGAGAGCATGGCAACCCACTCCAGTATTCTTGCCTGGAGAATCCCATGGACAGAAGAACCTGGTGGGCTACTGTCCATGGGGTAGCAAATAGTCACACACAACTGAAGTGATAAGAATACTACCAGACAGAATTCCCCCACTCCTATCAGATGCACAGGAGAAAGGGCTGAGGAACTCAATTCACATTAGACACTGAGCTTGCTGGGACTGAATTTCAGTTGTAACAAATCTCTGTCTATATCTAGCTTTCTCTTTCTAAGATGGAACCCTTCTGGGATTCTTTAGAGAGCCTTCTCCTCAGCATTGAGATTCCAGGGAAGATCCAGACCTGGATCACCCCCTCAGGGTCTCCCAGCTCAGATTCTGCCCTCCAACACCCAACCACCTTCAACATCAGTCTTGTTTCCTCCGAGCACTGTGAGCCTGGGAGGTTTCACTGCTCCTGGCAACGGTTCCAGCCTAGCTCCTCATGGTACTAGAACTCTGCGAAAAGGCCGGCTGTGTGGGCCTATTGTTTCCAGTTTATAACACTGGCCCTGCATGATCAATGAAAGCATGGCTAGTTTCACTTCCTCCCAGCGAGTCCTAGGAGGAAAACCAATGGACAGAAGTAAGCATCTCCTACACCTATTCCTAACAAACATTTTCAGGAAAAAAAAAAAAGCTAACCTAGACCATGTTACTCCACAACAATAAACTGGGAATATATTTAGAAGTTTAAAAACATTGATTAATCAAAATACAATAGTTCCAAGATTTGGAAATACCTTAAATGTATTCATTTTCCTAAAACCTGAAAATATACTATGAAATATATGCTCAGATTAAAATATGGGGCTTTGATTTGCAACAACACCTTTTGGGCCTTACCTGTAACACCTCCAAAACCTAAATATTACCTTGTTTCTTTCCTTATCCATCTACTATTCATATAACTAATTTCTTCTACTTATAATTTCCTCAAGCACAGGAATAAGTGGCATTGCTGAGCAGCCTAATAAATTCATCTCCACATGTCAACATTCTTAAAATATCTGTACAATATTTACATTGCATTTTCTAGGGAGAGACATTGTTTTAAATTAAGGGAGTATACCTCTTTCATCTGAAAACTGGTCATCCACATATCAGCTGATACTTGATGCCTCCTTTGATCTTCCCCAAAGCAACACTCCCCTTGGCACAAGGTTATTGATTAAGGAAAATTCTGTAGAGAAGATGGAAGTGGCCATTTAATTTATATTATAGAGCATACAGTATTTTGTGAGAAAGAGGGTAAATAGATGTGTCCCTATACTCTCACCTCCATGTAAAAAATATTTATAAAATATATCAAAATTGTTATACTAATTTTATGATTTAATAATAAAATTTAGTATGTCACAGTGGGTACCACTAAAGGTGAGGGTGGGGAGGTATAAATTATTGAGTATAAGATGGGCTTAAGGCCATATTATTGTACAACATGGGGAATAAAGTCAATATTTTATAATAACTGCAAATGAAAAGTAACTTTTAAAATTGTATAAATAATAATTTTAAATATTTTTTAAATTAGTGCATTATAAAAATATTATAAAATTATAAAAATTGATACATCATTCTAATTTTATGCCTTCCATGTGAGAGTAACATGCATATATTTGAAGTATGTTCTGAGACAATTCTTCACAAGTCTCTCACACATCTGTACATCTTATGAAAGAAGTACTGGCTGCTACCTTTTGTTCCAAACTTTTGTTTCAAAGCGGGTATAGTGAACAGCCTTGGAAGATTGTAATAACCCTGTAGAGCAATGGTCCCCATCCAAGAGTGACTTTGTCCACCAGGAAACATTTGGCAATGTCTAAAAATACTTTTGATTCTCACGACTGAGGGTAATACTGGCATCTAGTGGGCCAGCGATGCTGCTAAATATCCTACAAAGCACAGGACAAACTTCCATAACAAAGAAACTTCTGGCCCAGAATGTGAAGACTGACAGGATTCAGAAATCATGCTTTAGATCAAAGAGAAGACATGCTTGCTGCCCATTATAAAACATCCGGTTTCCCTAAGCTCAGGATTCCCCTCCTGTATTACATCCTACCATATGCTAGTGTCATAGTGGGGCTCAGGGAAGTCACACAAAAGTGTAGGTCTTTTTGCTACTGCTTTCATTGTGAGCACTACATCGCCCCTCAGAGCTGAGTGAGGAGACTCATTCTTCTACCAGCACTTATGAAACCATGGTACAGTGAAAACAGACTGAAATAACAGACCCTTCACACATCTTTACAGATTGGTCTATATTTTAGACACAGATTGGTCTATATTTTAGACAATAGAAAATAAATGCAAAAAGAAACTGTTTTAAACTGTGTTTTCAACCTAGATGACATAAAAAAGGATTTGCATGTTAATTTTCTTTTTATTTTATTTTTTAAAATTTCTTTATTTTTTTAATATACATTTATTTATTTTAATTGGAGGTTAATTACTTTACAATATTGTATTGGTTTTGCCATACTCAACATGAATCCGCCACAGGTATACACGTGTTCCCCATCCCGAACACCCCTCCCTCCACCTTCCCCGTACCATCCCTCTGGGTCGTCCCAGTGCACCAGCCCCAAGCAACCAGTATCATGCTGGCATTCAGAAATTGTTTCGTGGAATTTACTCAGTGTTTAAATGTTCTCTTGATGAATTTGTGGGGGAGAAAGTGGTCTCCCGTCCTATTCCTCCGCCATCTTAGGACCGCCTCAGTCCATGTTAATTTTCAAAGCACTTTTATAAAGCTATTAAAAAATAAGAAACCTAAAAGAAAAATCATCACAGATATATAATTTACATATTTAAAAAGATATAGGCTCATGAACAATTAAAAAGTTCTGCCTCATTCTTAATTTTAAAAACACAAATTTAAAAAATGAAAACATTTTGTTCTCTGGCAAAATTTTTTAATATTAATCATATCCAATCCTGATAAAGTCTGGGGAAAAGGCACTCTTCCACTTCAAGTTGGAATATGATTTAGATCAAACATTGTGGAGGAAAATTTTGATCAAAAATTTTATATAACATTTATATTTCTAAGCCTTTACTCTAGCTATTCTCAAAGTTCAGCAAGACCCAGTACAAAGATGTTCATTTTATGGTCTCTTATAATAGAAAAAAATTTAAAACAATCTAAATTTATATCACTAAAGCAATAGTTAAATAATGTTTAGTGTATCCAATTAATGTAATTATATGCAGCCATTGAAAGAATGACCTAGGTATAAATGCACTATAGTACTGTAGAAGTCCAAGATTTGTTACTAAGTGAAAGAAAAAGAAAAATACATATATAATATAGTGTACTTCATAGGTACTATTTTCAGGAACTAAAAGAAGAATAAAAACAGATATTGAATAAACAGGTGGAAGAGGCAGATAAAACTAGTATTTAGGATGCTGAAAAAGGGGATAATACCCCTTGGTGCAGCCACTATGGAAAAAAAGAGTATGAAGATTCCTCAAGAAACTAAAGATAGAACTGTGAATTTGTTCTCTATAACTCTGCTTCTGTTTTATGCCTGTTCATTTTTTTTAGATTCCGCATATAAGTGAAATCACACAGTATCTGTCTTTCTCTGACTGATTTATTTCACTAAGCAAAATACTGTCTAGGTCATCCATGTTGTTGAAAACTCTTCCAACTCTCCTGCATAAAAAGAAAAGGTATCCCCTCCTGGTTAAGGTCTTCTTAACCCCAACCTGGTTATCATCAATAACTCCTTTCCTAGCCCACACCCTTACTCAACATAAAGAGTTCAGTTCAGTTCAGTAGCTCAGTCATGTCTGACTCTTTGGACTGCAGCACACCAGGCTTCCCTGTCCCTCACAAACTCCCAGAGTTTGCTCAAACTCATGTCCATGGAGTCACTGATGCCATCCAACCATCTCATCCTCTGTCATCCCCTTCTCCATGTACCTTCAGTCTTTCCCAGCATCAGGGTCTTTTCCAAGGAGTCAGTTCGTCACATCAGGTGGCCGAAGTGTTGGAGTTTCAGCTTCAGCACAGTCTTTCCAATAAATATTCAGGACTGATTTCCTTTAGGATTAACTGGCTGGATCTCCTTGCAGTCCAAGGGACTCTCAAGAGTCTTCTCCAACACCACAGTTCAAAAGCATCAATTCTTCAGTGCTCAGCCTTCTTTATAGTCCAACTCTCACATCCATACATGACTACTGGAGAAACCATAGCTTTGACTAGATGGGCCTTTGTCGGCAAAGTAATGTCTCTGCTTTTTAATATGTTGTCTAGATTGGTCATAGCTTTTCTTCTAAGAAACATGCGTCTTTTTCATGGCTGAAGTCACCATCTGCAGTGATTTTAGAGCCCCAAAATATAAAGTCTCTCCCTGTTTCCATTGTTTCCCCATCTATTTGCCATGAAGTGATGGGACCACATGTCATGATCTTCATTTTTTGAATGTTGAGTTTTAAGCCAGCTTTTTCACACTCCTCTTTCACTTTCATCAAGAAGCTCTTTAGTTCTTCTTCACTTTCTGCCGTAAGGGTGGTGTCATCTGCATATTTGAGGTTATTGATATTTCTCCCAGCAGTCTTGATTCCAGCTTGTGCTTCATCCAGTCTGGCATTTCACATGATGTACTCTGCATATAAGTTAAATAAACAGGGTAACAATATACAGCTTTGAGGTACTCCTTTCCCAATTTGGAATCAGTCTGTTGTTCCATGTCCAATTCCAACTGTTGCTTCCTGACCTGCATAGAGATTTCTCAAGAGTTAAGTCAGGTGGTCTGGTATTCCCATCTCTTCCAGAATTTTCCACAGTTTACTGTGATCTACACAGTCAAAGGCTTTGGCATAGTCAATAAAGCAGAAATAGATGTTTTTCTGGTATTCTCTTGCTTTTTTCATGATCCATCCGATGTTGGCAATTTGATCTCTGGTTCCTCTGCCTTTTCTAAAACCAGCTTGAACATCAGGAAGTTCACGGTTCACACACTGTTGAAGCCTGGCTTGGAGAATTTTGAGCATTACTTTGTTACCATGTGAGATGAGTGCAATTGTGTGGTAATTTGAACATTCTTCGGCATTGCCTTTCTTTGGGATTAGAAGGAAAACTGACCTTTACCAAAAAGAGTTACTGTGTCATATTTTTATGGTCCTATAAGTATGGTTGAATCCATCCTCCAGGTTGTTCTAAAGTATGAGCTGAAGCGGCAAGATAAAAGTTGCATGGAGGATAAAATAAGAGAAAAATAAATGGTTGATTAAGCATCAGTGTTTATATGAACAGCTGGGTCCATGATGAGTTTCAGTCTATAATGATTCTCGTACCCAAGAGAAAAAGAGAACAAACTGGCAGGGGTAAAGATAGAGTGCATGCATGCTAAGTCACTTCAGTATGTGACCCCATGGACTGTAGCCCACCAGGCTCCTCTGTCCATGGGGATTCTCCAGGCAAGAATGCTGGAGCGGGTTGCCATGCCCTCCTCCAGGAGATCTTCCTGAAAGATAGGGACTGCCTCACAAATACACAGCCCTTTTCAGTTTAGACTGAGAAGTTAAATAAGAAGAGTGAAGAGAACTGTGGTTCAGGGTAGCTTTGCTTTGATTTCTCTGAAAGCCCACAGTTACAACTGCCAGGGAGGCTTTGTAATAATAAAAGGCCTGCTTCTAAAGCCTACCCATCTTTGCAGTATTGAGTAATTTTACCACTACTCAATTTAGATTGATATGCCATTTGTCATATGTCATTAAGTTTCCTTTTCATTAATGTTGCTAAACATTTTAATGTTTTTAATATCACTTATATGTGGAATATAAAAAAATACAGCAAAATACAGCAAACTATATTCACATATAACAAAAAAGAAGCAGACTCACAGATAAAGAGAACAAATTAGTAGTTACCATTGGCGGTGGGGAGCAATAGAGGAATAGAAGAAAAAAGGTACAAACTAACAGATCTAATATAAGCTATAAGGACAGATTGCACAGCATGGGGAATATAGCCAATATTTTATAATAACTATAAGTGGAATATAACCTTAAACATTGCGAATCACTATATTGTACACCTGTAACAAATAATATCATACATATAGCAACTATACCTTAAAATAAAATTCTATAAAATAAAATTCATTTAGATATACTCCCATTTGGGAGTGGGCTTCTTTGGTAGGCATTTTTAAGAATAACTTTTGGCGACTCAACTGAACTGAACTACCATGTTCAGTTCAGTTCAGTCGCTCAGTCGTGTCCGACTCTTTGAGACCCCATGAATCGCAGCACGCCAGGCCTCCCTGTCCATCACCAACCCCCGGAGTTCACTCAGACTCACGTCCATTGAGTTGGTGATGCCATCCAGCCATCTCATCCTCTGTCGTCCCCTTCTCCTCCTGCCCCCAATCCCTCCCAGCATCAGAGTCTTTTCCAATGAGTCAACTCTTCGCATGAGGTGGCCAAAGTATTGGAGTTTCAGCTTTAGCATCATTCCTTCCAAAGAAATCCCAGGGTGGATCTCCTTTAGAATGGACTGGTTGGATCTCCTTGCAGTCCAAGGGACTCTCAAGAGTCTTCTCCAACACCACAGTTCAAAAGCATCAATTCTTTGGCGCTCAGCTTTCTTCACAGTCCAACTCTCACATCCATACATGACCACAGGAAAAACCATAACCTTGACTAAACGGACCTTTGTTGGCAAAGTAATGTCTCTGCTATGTTAGTCACCACATTTTCAAAGTATGTCCTTCGAGAAATTAACTAGAGGTGATGCCCATCAGACCCAAATATTTATTAGTCAGTGTCCCTCCAAACTTGTAAATATTTATTAACCTTTCAGTCAAATCTTTCTTACTACACGGTGTAGAATAATAGTGCTTTGCCTAAGCAATGGGCTTGTTTTCATCCTACAGACACTGAAGGAATAACTCATCATGTTGTCCTCCTACGTTGAAGTCCTAAAAGCTCAAAGCCAATTCCATGGCCCCCCTCTGTGCACATTAGGGCAATCTCAACTATGCAAAGTGCAAACTAGCTTCTTCCCATATTCATTATTTTTCCATCCTTCGCTTTTGCTCAGCTGGCTCACTTAGTTGTGTCACATCTTATTTCAAAAATTGGCTTAAATAACTTGGGGAACCAAGCAGAATATAAATACATAAATTAGACTCCAGCATTGCAAGAACTCCTACAGAAGCAAAGGTTTTCCTTACGATGCTCACCTCCTCCTGGTTGATAAATATCATTCTCCAGAATAAAAGTGTCCCTCACTGAAGACTTAGCCATCCCTCAAGGCTTCAGCATCATTTGTTCAGTAACACAAATTTGAAATCACCATTTGTTTCCATTAATAGCCCATGTACACAAAATATTTCACTGCCTTCCCACAGGCTAATCAGAAAGCTTTGTACCATCTGCTGCTTGTTGACTATTTAGTGCTGTGGAGTTTTCCTAGGAAAGCCCTGGAGCCATAAATGTCTCCTTGCTTTCTGCCATTTGTAGCATCTGTGATTAGGAATGGACCAAACAAAAATAAACTAATATACAAAATCCCACAGAGCAAGGGTCCCATGGGGCAGCATTTACTGACGCCCTACTCTTAGCTGTTCAGTGGTTCCTGCCTTACCAGGCTCTCCAAGGCATGTTTCATTATATTTGTACCAAAAAAGCAGGCTTGCTCTCAATTCTATTTGTTTGGCTTTATTTTGTCAATCAAGCAATATCTTTAAAAGGGTCTGTGCTCTTAGTTTAATCTTATGCATTTAAGAGCATTTCAACCTGGATGATCAAACCTCAGTAGGAGGAGGTAGGTGCGAGGATGATTTCAGGAGAACAAATCAGTGCGTCCTTTTAAAGGAGCACCTTCCGATCAGCTGTCTCCCAGCAGTGGACAATTGCCAACCGTGACTTTTGCTCAGGCCAGGAAGGAACAAGTGTCAGCGGTGACGCAGGAGGCCAAGCAGGCTAAGTGGACAAGTGACTCACATCCATTTGCGCACCAGCTCGCTTTCAGTTTGCTCATTAGCATCAGTGCTGGGGGCTAATGGATACTTGGGAGGAAGTCATTTTTCTCTGCAAATGTCTGGTGGAAATGGAAATGAAAACCCAATGAGTGCTCTGTTCCTGACAAAGCTTTCCAAGGCTGATAGGGATTGCTGATAGTGAGGGCCGGTTATAAAGTTCACCTGTGAATTTTGTGTTCTTAGGATAGTCTTCCTCCTGAGCTAGGCTTTGAATCACACACAAAAAATTGTTTGAAAAATAATCAAAGCTATCAAAGAGGATGCAGTTATCTCAGTTTTCTGTTTGTTTTGCTTAAAAGTATCAGAGGGAAATTTTTAACTGCTGGGCATTCATTATGTATTCCAGCACCCAGTGGTGTGCTCATAAATACTGACAATTACTCTGGGGCAAAAGAAAAGTCCCTGATTTCCACCGTTTCCTGATTTCCGTGGTGTGGATACATTCACCATGGCCAATTTCAAGCCACAACATGAGTCACTAAATGTAGAAT
Organism: Bos taurus; assembly: GCF_002263795.3. NCBI lineage: Eukaryota > Metazoa > Chordata > Mammalia > Artiodactyla > Bovidae > Bos > Bos taurus. The sequence goes on along the minus strand of NC_037336.1, from coordinate 20,324,157 downwards.
GGAAAAAATTGCAGTCAGCAGTCTTGTGAGCTATTAAGATCCAACACCTCTGCCCTGTAAATGCAAATGGGGGTTCATCTTCATGTAGAATAAAAGATCATTATCTTTTTTTACAGAGGTACCCTAAAAATCAAACTATGATTCTTTGTCTAAAGGAGATAGATAGATAAATAGAGATATAGAGAGAAATACTTATAAAATAGAAACTTTTTCAAGTTATGTATATCGGGCTTCTCTGGTGGCTCAGTGGTAAAAGAAGCTACCTGCCAATGCAAGAGACGCAGGAGATGCAAGTGTAACTCCTGTCTGGGAAGATACTCTGGAAAAGGAAATGGCAACCCACTCTAGTATTCTTGCCTGCAGAATCCCATGGACAGAGGAGCCTGGCAGGCTACAGTTCATAGCATCGCAAGGAGGCAGACATGACTGAGCAACTGAGAGCACACATATCCATTTATAGGTATAGAACTTGAAAAAGTTTCTATTTTTTTATTCTCATTCTTGACTCATTCAGCTCTCTTGGGTCCCTCTAGTTGCCCTACAAGTAATACTTCAGAAGTTATAGAAACAGTCAATTCACTGAACATAAAAACTGAGGTGTCCTCTGATATTAGGAAGGTTTTTTAAAATGTTTTTCTGCACAATAAAAATTATCATGGGAAAAAAACCATTGACACACTAACCATAGGAAGTAATTTACTGCCTGCCATTCCAAGTTTTTCTTCAATTTTTGGTTTTGTATCCAAATATTTAAGCTTTGGGGTGATAATTATTTTCATGAAAGTTATAAGAGTTGCTGTTGTTGTTTAGTTGCTAAATCATGTCTGACTCTCTGTGCCCGTGGACCACAGCATGCCAGGCCTCCCTCTCCTTCATTATTCCCCAGAGTTTGCTCAGACTCATGTTCATTGTCAGTGATGCTATCCAACCATCTCATCTTCTGTTGAAGAGATGATATAATTCTGGGGTATACCCTTGTGTTTCTAGAAACACAGACAATATGTCTTTATTTGCCTTTGGAAAATGAAGTGAAAATACTGCTACTTAAATAAAATCTATCACCTGATCCATTTGATATCATGGCTACAAATCTACTGTGCAGAAACAAGTTGAGCTGTAAGTAAAGTACTATCAACATACTCTATGTTAAAATTCTAGAAGGCAGAGGATTTTAAGATATAAGACAACTAACAAGATTCTGAATCAGTCTGACTGTATGTTCTGCAAGGCCTGGAGCAGTGGCTTAGGGCTTGGGCCCTGGAGCCAGACTACCTGGTCTAAATGCTGATTCTCTTGCTTGCTAGGTCTGTGATTGTAGGCAAGTCTCTCATCCTTTCTCTGCTTGTTTCCTCCACTGTTAAGTGGTGATGATGATAAAATTTAATTCATTGGGCTATAATAAGAATTAAATCTGTCATATTTTCAATAAAAAGGCATTTTATAATTACCACATTGTGTTTTCTAAATAAACATAAGAATTTTCAAGGACTACAAAAAAATACATGGAGAGCTAACCTAAGTCTTTCAAGGGAGCTGATTTATAGAAGAAAGTGCAGCTTAGTCTAACAAATTACGTGACCACTCAGTATTGCTCCCATCCTTCTAACTATGCAAGTTAATACTAATGCCACACTCTGGGTTGCAAGTTTTTAACAGTCTAGGTGAAAGAAGTTCCTTCTCTCTTTCAATCAACCTGGAGAAATGTCTTCAATGTGAACATTCAGGCAATCTACAGGGTACCAGTCTGAGGATCACAAAGACATTTACAGAACCTTGCAACATTCCCATCTCAGCAGTGTGTAATGGCAGTGGTGGGGGCAGGGTAGGGGAGGGCATGGATAAAGCTCTAAGGAGTTTTGTGGTATTGCTAGTCATATCTGGAATGGTCCTCAAAGTATTTCATGGAGCAATGATTCATAGTTCCTGTCAAATATCAGAGTCCTTGAGTTGGATTTAAGTCAATCGTTCTTTCTACTCCATGAACCAACCCTGAAAGTGAAAGTGAAGGAGCTCAGTCGTGTCCGACTCTTTGCGACCCCGTAGACTGTAGCCTACCAGTCTCCTGTGTCCATGGGATTTTCCAGGCCATAGTACTGGAGTGGGGTGCCATTTCCTTCTCCAGGGGATCTTCCCAACCCAGGGCTCGAACCCAGGTCTCCCGCATTATAGACAGACGCCTTACCATCTGAGCCACCAGGGAAGTCAGTGTTGATACTGCACCTGAACGCATTGAAAGAAGAGATCGGCTACTGCCTTCTAGCTGTTTGACCTTTCTAATTCTTATCTGCCCTCTTTGTTTCCCCCTAATCGTCTAGTACTGCTGACCTCCCCCTAAGTTTCAAATCTTCCTTTCTCCAACCAAACAAAATAGACTTTGTGTCTACTCAGTTCACAGCAATCTATTCATTTTGGAACTAAGGAGGACCCTGTGCCTAGGAGCCTTTCTGTTCAGCCTCCATGACTTTCCTTGAGCTCCAAAGGGAAGGTTCAAACAGTTGCTAATCAGGGAAGAGAGGGATTGGAAAGACAAGGGAGGAACAGCCAAGAAGTAACAATGCAGCCTTGGGGCAGGGTCCAGGTTTTACCTCAAGGGATACACATAACAACATCTTTAGATCTTCACAGAACTAAAAACCCAACAGATGGAAGATGTCAGCACTCTTCATACCAGAGAAGGCCATGATTAATAGAACTAGAGAAGCTCATCAAGAGATTACTTGAGGCCATATTAAAGGAGCATCATCCCTGCAAACACCCTAATCTTGTCAGCAACCGCACCCTTGAATTACTGTTATGAAACTCTTCATCACATCTTCTCAGGTTGGGACACAAAGTTTTCCAGGGCAAGAGACTGCTGTGTCCCACTTTGCCTGACAAAGCACTGAAGCAATTCTTTTCTACTTCACCCAAAACTCTGTCTCTGAAATTTGATTCTGCACTGGTACACAGAGGCTGAGTTTTCAGCATCAGCTACAATTGCTAACCTTTTTTAAATGTGTGTTTGTGTGTGTGTGTGTGCGTGTGCTCAGTCATGTCTGGCTCTTTTATATATCCTTCCAGATACACATTTTCAAAGGACACTTGTGAAAATATATTCTCATAATCATTTTGCTGCTACTGCTGCTAAGTCGCTTCAGTCGTGTCTGACTCTGTGCGACCCCATAGACAGCAGCCCACCAGGCTCTGCTGTCCCTGGGATTCTCCAGGCAAGAACACTGGAGTGGGTTGCCATTTCCTTCTCCTTTGCGTGAAAGTGAAAAGTGAAAGTGAAGTCGCTCAGTCCCGACCGACTGGTGGCGACCCCACGGACTGTAGCCCACCAGGCTCCTCCATCCATTGGATTTTCTAGGCAAGAGTACTGGAGTGGCTTGCCATATCAGATATGTGGCAGACTAACAAAAGGACTAGGGGAAATCATTTTTGGTAAGGGGGCATTTCCAAAGAAAACATGTTCTCCAATTTCCTCCGAAACCGCAATACACAAGGGGTCACTCATTCTGACTGACAGGATTTTCTCTCATATTAAGACTCCCCAAAGAATTAAACATTTCCCCAAGTTAATTTGATTGTATTGTTTATTCAAATTTTTCACATTTGCAAATACTATATATTTTTGTAATCTATTTGCTTCCTTTTATTTTTGATATCTAACAGATTCAATGAAAGTGATGTAGGTACCTGAGTCTTTAACCACATTGGCTAACAAAACAGAACTCATGCAAAATAGCTGGGAAACAGACATTTCTTATAATTTTTAGACATATAGATTTTCAATGTAAAAATAATTAAATCACTCAAGCACCATTTTCATGATCACTGCAAATAGTCACTTCAGCATAAAATAGTAATAACCACAAAATTGGAGTGGCCATTCTTTGAGTGCCTGATATGTATTCTGTATCTCACACAATATGTATTCTGTATTTCACATGTGTTGTTTCATATAACTTCACCACCAAAGGACGTTAAGTTTTTCTGGTTTCAGGCATCAATGTTGCCTACACGTTATCTATTTCCACCTTGTTTCTGACTAGCCAAACTCAGGTTTTATCCAGGGTGTCAATATGTTCAGAAAAGCTATAATGTCCTCAATTCCCTCATAGCTGGGGATAACATTGTGTCAGAGTTCTGGCCAGTGAAGCAGAAGTGGAAGACTCTTGGGTTGTGAGACTTGTTTTCCCCATGGAAATTCACCTGAAATGCCCCTTTTGGTTCCACCCTTCCCCTCTTCTTGCTTAGAATGTGGATGCTGTACTTGGTGGTGCAGTCATAGAGATGAAAACCACACGCTAAGGGCGGCAGAGCAGACACACAGAAACAGCCTAGGATAATAATTACATGAAAGAGCACATGCACTAACTCTAGACTGCCTATTTCCAGACATCTCAATAAATGAGAAAAATAAAGCCATTGTTTGTCCTGTTACATGTAGCCAAACACAAAAACATCTCCATCCCCTTTTACACATAAAAAATACAAGCTGGGAGAGTTCTGGTCCAACATGGCAACCTCAGAAGATGCTGAACACACCTCCTCCCACAGACACACCGAATGTGCAGCTACATATGAAAGGATCCTCTCTTAAAGAATTCCCTCTGATGACTCCCGCACATTGGGTGAACAAGAAAAACCCACATGGAAATGGGTAGGAAAAGCTGAGACACAGGCTTGCCATAAACCCCACTCCTGGCACAGCAACATACAATTGAGAAGGAACCCACAGTTCCCAGTTTCTCCCTGAGGAGTGAAAGATTTGAACCCAACATCTAGCATCCCAATTTTTAAGACTTCCACCTCAAGGACTGAAGCCCAAAACACCTAGCTCTGATAGCCAGCCAGGCTTGCATCCATAAGACCCGGAAGATGACAGCAAACAAACAGTTCTTAACAGATTGTAGAGGATTTATTGTGGCTATCACCCTGAGGCTCAGCACAGAGGGAACAGAAAAGAAAAAGAAAAAATCCCACCTCCCAATCTTTCCCTGAAAATAGTCTGTTCATTTATGTTAAAAGCTGCTGCCTGAAGATGAGATTTCTAGAGCACACATCTAGGAGCTGATTGCCATCCTTCTTGGAGACCAGAGCCTGGGGAGGCCAGCAGAGGCCATCTCTGTGATCTGTCTGCCTCATCCCATGTTACTGTTTTCTCCCTAAAAGGAGTTTGTGCACAGGTCTGGTGCCCCAACTTTTGCTCCTGCCACCCAGAAGATGCACCTTTGATCACATGACCCTCGTGGCCAATGGGACTTGTGTTTCCAAGTCCCACAGGACTGCAGCAAACAAAGAATAAGTTCTTAACTGGCTGTCTCCCCCAGGACTCAGCACAGAGGGTGAAAACAGAAACACCCTAACCCCAGGTCTTCCTTTAAAAATATCTATTTGCATGCTTTTAAAGCTGTTGCTTAAAGGTCCAGTTTCCAATCAGTTTCCTTCATCCAGGTGTTGACTGAAATCCTTCCCTTTAGGATAATGAGAGTCTTGACATACCCTTAAGTACCGGGAGCCACCAGGAACAAAGAAGGTGGTTTGGACAATCACAGAAGTGTGAGAGACAAGCAAAAACTAAGGTCAGGTTGAAAGATAAAGTTCATCTTCTATACAAGACCTCTCCATCAAAACTGGGAGGGGTAGCTGTTTCATCAAAGGCACAGAAACCAACAAAAGAAAATAAAAGAAAATGAAGAAACATAGGAATATGTTCCAAACAAAAGAACAAGGTAAAACCCCAGAAATAGACCTTAATGAAATAGAAATTAATAACTTACCTAATAAGGAGCTCAAAATCATGGAATGCTCACTAAGGTCAGGAGAACAATGCATAAATAATGTGAGAATTTCAACAAAGACATAGAAAATGTAAGAAAGTACCAAGCAGAAAACACAGAACTGAAGAAAAGAACTGAAAAATTCCAAAGAGGCATTCAACAGCAGACGAGATTAAGCAGAGAAAGGATCTACAAACTCAAAGACAGGGCAGTGGAATGCATTCAATCAGAGGAACAAACAGAAAAATCAATGAAAAAGAAATTACACATCTGAAAACAATAAGCACCAAAGTGGGTCACAGAGCTCCAAGAGCTGCACTCAGCTTTCTTTGATGCAAAGCCTGAATTCTTTCCATTCTTCCATACTGCTCTGACAGACATACAGGCATTCCACATTAACTCTGGAAAAGACCTTAGGGAGGATACAACCAAAATCATCCTTTTAATCATAAGGAAACTGAGGTCTAAAACAGTTGAGTGATCTGTCTTCTAAAGTGTAATCAAAAATGAAATAGAACAACAAATACATCATAACTGAATATACTCAGAAAGCATTGAGATAAAACAGATGGAAAGTTAACTTGAAGCCAAATAAATGTTCAGGAAAAAGTCAGTGAGATTAAGAATCCTGAAGAACACTAAAAAAAAAATGCAAGTTCGTTACAACAGATTATATTGGCACTGGTAAGGTGTGGTGTTGCAAGAAGCAGATATTTTGGTATCACAGAGGAGGATCTGAGGATTTCCAGGAAATGAAGAAAGCTGTAACTGAGGAGCACAGCCTCTGAATGACCCAAGTTGGGTCTTGCCAGGAAGGCCCTGTTATTAATTTCCCTAGTATGCTCTTACACAAGCAAAGCCAAACAAAAATTAGTTTCTTAAAAAGTCAGCATTTATGATATACCTTTTGAATATGTTCACAGTCCAAGGCCCTTTCTTGTTTCACAATTATATCACTACACATATCCTATGTAACCTGTGGATGATTCATGCTGATGTTTGGCAGAAACCAACAAAATCTTGTAAGCAATTATCCTTCAATTAAAAAATAAATTAATTAAGAAAACAACCAGTTACAATATACTTATTCACCACCCTTTTTGATAAGAAGTGAAAAATCAGATATTGTAAATGCTGTTTTTTTTTTTAAATCAGATCATTATTGTTTTGTTTAATTTTTCAAGACTGTGAGCTAAAGTACAATCCTGTTATATTTGAATATCTATATGCCACACAAAAATTTAATAAGCCATCTACTCTCATGTAACATAAAGTATCATTGATGTAATTTATTAAGCTTTAAAATCATTTATTAGTAATTGTTTAGAAAAGTGCATTTGAACTTAAAATCCCTAACCTAATATTAGGAAGGAAGTGATCATGGCATATTCTAAAAGAATCTTGTCTAAAAATATTGAAAGAAATCTTTTCATACAAACAGTTTGAATGTTTATTTTAAAACATATTTACTATTGAGAAAATACCTAGGTGAATGTCAGTGAAAATACTATTTAAATATAAAAAAATACATTCAATTCATAGACTCACAGATTCAGGAATATTTTATTTTCAAGAAAGTAGCATAACATAAGGAAAAGTCAATAACAAACTGTTTAAAACTCTTTAAATATTGATGCAAGGGAAAATATGCTATGGTAGACATTTATCATTTTGGATTACCCAGATATCCTCCTATTTGAGGGAATCTCAAACAAACTAAAGGAGCAAAAGAAGGTAAAATATTCCCTTTTCCAACTCCTAAGTTTGACAAGTCAGACGCTCAATAGTTTATTTTGCTCTAAGTGACTCACAGATTTGACACTGTCTGCATTATTTGTGGTGCCTGATGCTGAATTCAAAACATTCTGCCACAATGCTGAGTTTCTCTAGGGAGCCAGGTCCAGAGGCTTCAGCAAGTGGTTTTTACTGATGGTACTAGTACTGGCATCAGAGACAGGTTACTCCTACATCTTTAGTTCATTTTGTGTCCATTGGTTCCTGCCATTTTCCAAGTCTAGCTCCCATCAACTTTGTGAACTACTACTCAACAAATATTATTCTCCTATTAAGAAAATGCTCATGCACTTTTAACTGTCCTGGTCAAGACTGAGCTATCTGCTAAGTTGCTTCTGTCATTTCTGACTCTTTGCAATCCTATGGACTGTATCCTGCCAGGCTCCTCTGTCCATGGGGATAGTCCAGGAAAGAATACTGGAGTAGGTTGCTGTGCCCTCCTCCAGAGGATCTTCCTGACCCAGAGATCAAACTGCATCTCCAATGTATCCTGCATTGGCAGGCAGTTTCTTTACCACTGGTGCCACCATAAAACCCTATAATCCAAATTGTGCCAGATTAGGCAAAAACCTTTGGATGCAGTGGAAGAGGTTATAAACAAAAAATGATGATGATTGGGGTAGCCAAGGCAGTGGACTGTGGTAAATACTTGTCATTTTGGAAACCCAGCAAGCAACACGCTTTCTTTCTGGTGTCAATCCCAAAACAAATGGGAATCAAAGTCTCAGCTCCCAATAGTGAAGCCAGAGAGCCTATTTTCAGATTCCAGACAACCAGTACTTAGGCTCAGCCATTCAAATACTGCCAGCTAGGACTTGGAATATGGAAGTCATGACCCCAAGCCTCAAAAAAGTCATAGCTTACTGATTATGAGTTTGGCAGAGTTGAAAGTACATCCACAGAGCAGCAAGTATCCCAGAAGAGCAGAGTTGAGTCATGGCAGCTGCTCTTCCACGCAAAAGCGCAAGTGGTGGTGCCCTGAACGTTGCTGTGGAATGACGATAAGTTCTACTGGTCTCCCTTGGTGCCTGCTCGTTTTCTAAGCTTGGTACTCCTGTGTCCTGTTGCTTTCATGAGTTACCCAAATTTCTTACAACAAAATTCCTCTCCATCTATTTAGATGGCTATTTCCATTGCTTGCAATCCTATCCTTTACTTCTCATCTGATCACTGACCCAATAGTGAGTTTCTTGTTCATTTTTTCCATCTATCCAGAGTGCTCTTCCCTCTCATTATCCTCTGATTAATGTTTATTCATTCTCTACTCTTAGCTCAATGTTTATGTCTTAGGAAGATTTCCTGATATACCAAGACTAGGTCAAGTCTATCTATTTGTATATTAACTAATAGCCCTCAGTTCAGTCAGTTCAGTCACTCAGTCATGTCCAACTCTTTGCGACCCCATGAACCGCAGCACGCCAGGCCTCCCTGTCCGTCACCAACTCCCGGAGTCCACCCAAACTCATGTCCATCGAGTTGGTGATGCCTTCCAACCATCTCATCCTCTGTCGTCCCCTTCTCCTCCTGCCCTCAATCTTTCCCAGCATCAGGGTCTTTTCAAATGAGTCAGCTCTTTGCATCAGGTGGCCAAAGTACTGGAGTTTCAGCTTCAACATCAGTCCTTCCAATGAACACCCAGGACTCATCACCTTTAGGATGGACTGGTTGGATCTCCTTGCAGTCCAAGGGACTCTCAAGAGTCTTCTCCAACACCACAGTTCAAAAGCATCAATTCCTCGGTGCTCAGCTTTCTTCACAGCCCAACTCTCATATCCATACATGACCACTGGAAAAACCATAGTCTTAACTAGATGAATCTTTGTTGGCAAAGTAATGTCTCTGCTCTTTTAATATGCTGTCATTACTTTCCTTCCAAGGAGCAAGTGTCTTTTAATTTCATTGCTGCAATCACCATCTGCAGTGATCCTAGAGCCCAGGAAAATAAAGTCAGCCACTGTTTCCACTGTTTCCCCATCTATTTCCCATGAAGTGATGGGACTGGATGCCATGATCTTAGTTTTCTGAATGATGAGCTTTAAGCCAACTTTTTCACTCTCCTCTTTCACTTTCATCAAGAGGCTCTTTAGTTCTTCTTCACTTTCTGCCATAAGGGTGGTGTCCTCTGCATATCTGAGATTATTGATGTTTCTCCCAGCAACCTTGATTCCAGATTGTGCTTCCTCCAGCCCAGCGTTTCTCATGATATACTCTGCATATAAGTTAAATAAGCAGGGTGACAGTATACAGCCTTGTCATATTCCTTTTCCTATTTGGAACCAGTCTGTTGTTCCATGTCCAGTTCTAACTCTTGCTTCCTGACCTGCATACAGGTTTCTCAAGAGGCAGGTCAGGTGGACTGGTATTCCCATCTCTTTCAGAATTTTCCACAGTTTATTGTGATCCACACAGTCAAAGGCTTTGGCATAGTCAATAAAGCAGAAATAGATGTTTTTCTGGAACTCTCTTGCTTTTTCCATGATCCAGCAGATGTTGGCAATTTGATCTCTGGTTCCTCTGCCTTTTCTAAAACCAGCTTGAACATCTGGAAGTTCACGGTTCACGTATTGCTGAAGCTTGACTTGGAGAATTTTAAGCATTATTTTACTAGAGTGTTAGATGAGTGCAATTGTGCAGTAGTTCGAGTATTCTTTGGCATTGCCTTTCTTTGGGATTGGAATGAAAACTGACCTTTTTCAGTCCTGTGGCCACTGCTGAGTTTTCACAGCTATTTGTAAGGCCTCCTCAGACAGCCATTTTGCTTTTTTGCTTTTCTAAATCCTGTTAAACATAGAGCTTAATTATTCTTTCATTTAACAAGTATCTAATATATGCCAAACACTATTCTGGTCTGCAAATTAGTTAAAGTGTCATGGTGTACACAATAATTAACATCTCAGCTTCTGTATATCATGTGTTCTAGAAAGTGACTGCCCATCAATAAGGAAACAAGATTCATCTAGGAATAAATGATGTAAAAACATTTTAAAAGGAGATGAGATTAAGAATGAACAGATCTTTATTTGGTATATGTCTATGCATTTACCATGAGCATATACATGCTCATCTTAGAAGTGACTTTTGAGCTGAGACATGAAGAGTGGAAAGAAATAAGAGAAGTTCTAAGGGAATAACATTTCAGGAAAGGGAAATAAAATATACAAAGACCCTGAGGCAGGCATGGGTCTGGCAAGTTCAAGGATCTCAAAGACACTGTGTGACTGAAATGTAGTGAACAAGGAGACCAGTGTAGATAAAGTCAGATAGAGAGAATGTACAATACCACTGCCCAACAGAAATATAATGGGAGCCAAAAATTCCAGTTATATTTGTAATTTTAAATGTTTTAGCAGTTATGTTTTAAAAGAAGTGAAAAGAATCAGGTGAAATTCATATTAATACTATATTTCCACTATAATTCCAAGATATTATCCTTTCAGTCTGTAACCACGGTTCACAAATTATTAATAACATATTTTACATTCTTACTTTGTTATCAAGATTTAAATCTGTGGTAGATTTTCTGTAAACAGCACATCTTGTTTTGGAGTAGCCTTATTCCAAGTGCTCAATAGCCATCTATAGCTAGTAGCTACCATATTGAACAGCACAGGAGATCAAGTTGGCCTTCTAAGTCATTGGAAGCTTTGGAATTTAGTCTAAATAGAATGAGAACCCATTGGATGGTTTTTCCATAGGAGGATAACGCAACTTATGGATTTTTTTCCCTAAAATTCAAACATAATTAAAACAATACGCTAGAATGTATTTTGGTATGGTACATGAGCCTAACTTTCTTGGTTCAAAATATAGTCAGTGCTAGTGTACCTTTTATTTGGAATAATAGAGTATATGAAGGCACCCACAAAATCTCACCACCCCCACCACTGCTATTCTGGGCCAATCCCCATCATCAAATCTTATTAAATATCTGAATCAGAGACCTTCCTCCCAACTCTATTACTCTCTGCAGTCTATTCTCAACTCAGGAGTCAGAATGATCTTATTAAAACCTAAATCAGATCTAAAGCCTTCAGTGCCTCCCCATCTCCCTTCCTCCCTGCCTTGGCTTTGTGTTACATCCATGACATCATCAGATACATGTTGCCTGCTTGCTCACTCTTTTTTGGCCTCTCTGGCCTTCCTGGTGTTCTGCAAACCCACCAGGCATCCTCATGCTCAGGACTTTGCCCTTTTCTCTTCCCTGAGAAATATGACTCTTGCCTTCACTTCCTTCTCTTCTTTGTTCAAATGTCACTTTTTTCCGTGAAGCCTTACCGACTCCCTTATTAAAAATTGCACCCATATGTCCTGCTGCTGCTGCTAAGTCACTTCAGTCGTGTCTGACTCTGTGCGACCCCATAGACAGCAGCCCACCAGACTTCCCCGTCCCTGGGATTCTCCAGGCAAGAACACTGGAGTGGGTTGCCATTTCCTTCTCCAATGCATGAAAGTGAAAAGTGAAAGTGAAGTCACTCAGTCGTGTCCAACTCTTAGCGACCCCATGGACTGCAGCCTACCAGGCTCCTCCGTCCATGGATTTTCCAGGCAAGATTACTGGAGTGGGGTGCCATTGCCTTCTCCGCCCATATGTCCTACTACTTTCTATATCACCACATGATTTGTTTTTCTCCATTCTTTATTATCATCTGACATCTTACCATTTTTTTCACTTTTTTTTCCATTTATTTTTAGACTTTTGCCTCTCATAAGAATACAAGCTCAATGAGGCAACAAATTTTTTTGTAGGTCTTTTTTAATTTCTACATCCTCAGTGCCTGAAAAACTGCCTGGCACAAAAATGTACTCAATAAGCATTTGTTTAATAAATTATAATTTGACTAATGTCTATCATCCCACTACATTCTAAGCTTCCATGAGGAAAGGACCATAGCTTCTTTGGTTCACAATTCTATCTCTAGGGACTAGTGTCCAATAAATATGTATTGATTTTGTAAAAATGTAACAAACAGGTATTAAACAAACAAAACTAATTCTTCTATATTATATAGTATTATTAAAAATAATAATTTTTCAATGATAGGTGGACAGAATGACTAAAAACATGTTGTGAATAGGAATTAAATCAGCTTTCAGTTATGGCACCTCAAAGATGATGTTGTTCAGTTGCTAAGTTGTGTCCTGCTCTTTGCAATCCCTTGGACTGCAGCATGCCAGGCTTCCCTGTCCTTCACCATCTCCCAGAGTTTTCTCAAACTCATGTCCATTGAATCCATAATACTATCTAACCACCTTATCCTCTGCCTCCCTCTTCTCCTTTTGCCTTCAATCTTTCTCAGCATCACCGTCTTTCCAATGAGTTGGCTCTTCCCAACAGGTGGTCAAAGGACTGGAACTTCATCTTCAGCATCAGTCCTTCCAATGATTATTCAGGATTGATTTCCTTTAGAATTGACTGGTTTGATCTTGCTGTCCAAGGTACTCTTAAGAATCTTTTCCAGTATCAAAATTCAAAAGCATCAAGTCTTCAGCACTCAACCTTCTTTATGGTCCAACCCTCACATCCATACATGACTACTGGAAAAACCATAGCTTTGACTATATGGACCTTTGTTGGCAAAGTCCCATCTCTTTAATAATTTTCCACAATTTGTTGTGATCCACACAAAGGCTTTTGCATAATCAATGAAGCAGATGTAGATGTTTTTCTGGAATTCCCTTGCTTTTTCCATGATCCAACAAATGTTGGCCATTTGATCTCTTGTTCCTCTGTCTTTCCTAAAATCCAATTTGTATATCTGGAATTTCTTGGTTCACATACTGATGAAGCCTATCTTGGAGGATTTTTAGAATAACCTTACTAGCATGAGAAATTAGTGCAATTGTTCAGTAATTAGAACATTCTTTGGTGCTGCCTTTCTTAGGCACTGGAATGAAAACTGACCTTTTCCAGTCCTGTGGCTACTACTGAGTTGTCTAAACTTGCTGGCATATTGAGAGCAGCACTTTAACAGCATCATCTTTTAGGATTTGAAATAGCTCAGCTTGAATTCCATCACCTCCACTAGATATGTTCATAGTGATGCTTCCTAAGGTCCATTTGACTTCACATTCCAGGATGTCTGGCTCTAGGTGAGTGATCACACCATCGTGGTTATCTGGGTCATTAAGATCTTTTTGTATAGTTCTGTTTATTCTTGCCACCTCTTCTTAATGTCTTCTGCCTCTGTTATTTCCTTATCATTTCTGTCCTTTATTGTGCCCATCCTTGCATGAGTTGTTCCCTTCATATCTCCAATTTTCTTGAAGAAAGCTAAAAGCAGAGTTCCAGACAATAGCAAAGAGCGATAAGAAGGCCCTTCTTCAATGAGCAATATAAAGATGTAGAGGAAAACAATATAGGTTGGAAAAGACTAGAGATCTCTTTAAGAATACTGGAGATATCAAGGAAACCTCAAACACAGTGCTGGTTAATTTATGTGGACTATGTATTATTTTGGCTGCAAAGGGGAAAAAAAGAGTCTGAAAAATATTAACCCGAGTTTCCTTTATTTTCCTCCAATTACGACAGCTCTGCCTCAAGTATGTGAAAGTGAATCCACTCTCACTGATTAACATCAATCACCTCTGAGGAAAAGCATTTAAGAAACAGGAAGATGTGCACACTCTGAGTAAAAATGCTCTGATAGCTGACTATTAACCATTCTAATCTAGATACATTGTATTTTTCCTTGTAAAACTGAACTTATCAGTACAGTTCCTGTTCCATTTTCACCTAAATCTGTTCTCTCTCCTAATGCTTTTTTTTTTTTAATTCATTTAAAGCAATTTTATAAAGTGGATTGAAATCTGTATATGATTCATGGCATTTTGTCAAATAAGGACTTTTTCAGAAGAACTGAAAACAATCAAAGGTTTAATGATGACTTGCCCAGCTTCTCTGCCAGCATCAATAGGACATACTTGTTGGGCAATTTCTTCCAAGTGTAAAGAGGGATTTGCTTTTTTCCATTCATATTGCACTTTGCTTTCAGCTAATAGTATGCATTAGCAAGGAGGTAGGCTGAGGTCAAGGGTGCAGCATGACCAAATAAAGTGGCCTACACAGGCACTGAACCCATAAATGTGACTTAATTCAACTGAATTAAGCAACCACAGTTCATTAAAGATCTAAACTTCTCTGTCACTCACATATGTCTGACCTACACATCAATCCATATGTTGTCTCTCTGCACCACTGAAATACTTGGTTTTGGGATAAGCTTAATTAACACTCAACACCAGCAAAGAGCCATAAAAGACCATGTCACATAGTTTTCCTTTACTGTTCTATGCAGTGGAATAGAGTATATATATATATTTTTTTTTTTTTTAATTGCTACTTTCCCAAACTGACCATTTCATGAATGACAGAAACATCACAAAGAACACAAGTTGTAACATGATCTAATCAGATCTTGAAGAAGAAGCGGAGTGGAATAGAGAAGCAAATGGGGTTTCAGAGGTTGAGGGTTCAACTCTGGTTCTGCCTCTTCCTACTGTGTGACCTTTGGGCAACTTGGTTTCTCCTGGCTGATATCACCATGAGAATTAAAAGA
Source organism: Bos taurus (assembly GCF_002263795.3). Taxonomy (NCBI): domain Eukaryota; kingdom Metazoa; phylum Chordata; class Mammalia; order Artiodactyla; family Bovidae; genus Bos; species Bos taurus. The sequence continues at coordinate 20,309,042 of NC_037336.1, read as the reverse complement.
GCTGATGGATATTAAGTGCCTGGCATACAGTAACCCATCAATGCATTTTGTTATTATAGACATTTACTCTGGTAGCTGTTTCAAGAACAGATTCAATAAATCAAGGATGGAGGAAGGGGAATTATAAAAGGGTTGTTATAAGAATTCTGGTCTCAAAGACAGATTTGAGAGATGTTGAATGGACAGAATTGATCACTGTCTGGCATGTGGTGGCAAGGAGTGGTGGAAACAGTGAAATTCAGGGAAGGGGTGACAAAGAAAGAAGAGTCTGAAAGGGCTTTCCTAAAAGGATATTCTACAGAGTTATGGAAGAGAAAGGTGATACAGCCAGCAAAAGGAACATGAAGTAGTGTCTCTATGTTAAAATCCAGTCTTTCCAAACTCAGCCCTGAATCCTTGGGATAAGATATATATATAAATATATTTATATATATATCTTATATATATATATATACTCATAAGATATATATATAAATCTATAAGAAATCTAAGCTATCTTTGTAAATGAATTAAATACTATTCCTTTCATGTAATTTGCCATTATTTTTCTAATTCATGTCAATGTTGTAGTGATTAATAAATGATAATTTCTTACACAGATTTTTTAAAGTAAATTTTATCCTTATTTATACTTTTTAATTGTAAAATATGTCATATTTTGGTAAATGGGCCAGAATATAATTCTCTTATTTTCTTTAAGAAGAGTCCTTATCTTAAAATATAATGGTAACTATGTATAGCCAGTTCTTGGGAACCACTTCTCAATCTCAGAAATTTTTCCTGATTAATTGAGATTTAATAAATACAATCATAAAGGAATTGAAAAGGAAGCCATGAAATATTCTGCTATATCCAAACAATGTCATTTTTGCTTCATAATTGTCTCTATTTGCATCTATTGACTATTCCCAGAAATAGTTGTATATAGCTAGACATAATTCTGCAGTGCTTAATTCCCTCTTAAAATCTCAACTCAACCCAAAGGGCTTCCAACAAATATTTGAGAGGCAATTCCTCCAGTTAATTGCAATAGAATATGTATCTGTCTGTGAAAGGACTTAGACTGATGAGTTAAGAGGACACTAACATTAATCTAGAAACAGAGGGAAATGCAAAATAGAGAGATGAGTTACAAACGCTGCCTTCCTGCCATTTTGACACACCCAAGACATTAGTCATTGGATCTGCATTTTCAGTTAGGTTGTACACAAATAAGAAAAGCTAGCATTATCCAAAAGTCTACAAGCAATAAATGCTGGAGAGGGTGTGGAGAAAAGGGAACCCTCTTACACTGTTGGTGGGAATGCAAACTAGTACAGCCACTATGGAGAACAGTGTGGAGATTCCTTAAAAAACTGGAAATAGAACTGCCTTATGAGCCAGCAACCCCACTGCTGGGCATACACACTGAGGAAACCAGAAGGGAAAGAGACACGTGTACCCCAATGTTCATCGCAGCACTGTTTATAATAGCCAAGACATGGAAGCAACCTAGATGTCCATCAGCAGATGAATGGATAAGAAAGCTGTGGTACATATACACAATGGAGTATTACTCAGCCATTAAAAAGAATACATTTGAATCAGTTCTAATGAGGTGGATGAAACTGGAGCCTATTATACAGAGTGAAGTAAGCCAGAAGGAAAAACATAAATACAGTATACTAACGCATATATATGGAATTTAGAAAGATGGTAACAATAACCCGGTGTACGAGACAGCAAAGCATTATCCACGTCAGTAAGGATATGAGGAAATAATTGCTACCAGCTCAACTTTCACCACCAACCTACTTCGCAGCCTATTTAACAGTTCTCTAGAAAAGGAAACAAGTATGAAAAAATACTCAACAATTATTCAAACAGGATGACATTTCTACTTATTTTATTCATTTTGTTCCCGGGGCATGGAACAAGCGTATTCTTAGTCTAAGCTCAGTTAGAGTGTGAATTTCCCTTTCTTGCCCATCCCATCACCACCACCACCGCCGCCTACACATACACATACAGACACAACACTCATAAGGACAAACAGACACTTCATGTTTAGAAATATTTTGGTGACATTTGATATTTGGGGAAAAATGTTTACTACATGCTATGCATTGTCAGCTCTACAGCTGTGCTTTTCAAAACCAAGGGTAACAGCTGTGGACTTTTCTTTTTGGTCAGAATAGCAGAGGCGAATTTGCCCTAAGGTACACTACACCACCAGGGATCTAAGAGGCCTCCAATTTAGCAGGAAAGTTAAAGGACTAAGAGTCAGGAGACCAAGCTTAAAGCCAGCTCCATCACAACTGCAGCCTAAGCTGAGGTCAGTCACCTTGGTAACCTGGACCTCTGATTCCTGGCACAAAATGGAAGACTCAGCCTGGATGGTATCTAGTCTCTTGCAGTTACTGAGGTCCTTGCTTCTCTGAGATGCCTGTCTCACACATTTTGTATTTTGCCAACAAGAGACAGCCAGGCTCAGCACCATCCTGATCTGAAGAGAATCCCTAGGCCTCACCCAAAATACACGTTTAAATCATTTCTACATTTGTCTTTTTGCCTTTTCATATAGTTTACGGGGTCCTTGAGGCAAAATCAATCCAAAGAAATAGAGAAAAACAATAGAATGGGAAAGACTAGAAATCTCTTCAAAAAAATTGGAGATACCAAGGGAATATTTCATGTAAAGATGGGACAATAAAGGACAGAAACAGTAAGGACCTAACATAAGCAAAAGAGACTAAGAAGAGGTGGCAAGAATACACAGAAGAACTATACAAAAAAATGTTTTAATGACCCAGATAACCATGATGGTGTGGTCACTCACCTAGAGTCGGACATTCTGGAGTGTGAGGTCAAGTGGACCTTAGGAAGTATTGCTACAAACAAAGCTAGTGGAGGTAATGAAATTCCAGCTGAATTATTTCAAATCCTAAAAGATGATGCTGTTAAAGTGCTGCACTCAGTATGCCAGCAAATTTGGAAAACTCAGCAATGGCTACAGGATCAGAAAAGGTCCATTTTCATTCCAGCCCCAAAAAAAGTCAATGCCAAAGAATGGTCAAACTACCAAACAACTGTGCTCATTTCACATACTAGCAAGGTAATGCTCAAAATCCTTCAAGCTAGGCTTTAGAAGTATATGAATCAAGAACTTTCAGATGTACAATTTGATTTTAGAAAAGGCAGAGGAACCAGAGAACAAATCTCCAACATCTTCTGGATCACAGAGAAGCAAAAGAATTCTAGAAATGCATCTACTTCTGCTTTATTGAGTACACTAAAGCCTTTGACTGTGTGAATCACAACAAACTGTGGAAAATCTTAAAGAAATGAGAATACCAGACCACCTTACCTGGCCCCTAAGAAATCGATATGCAGGTCAAGAAGCAACAGTTGGAACCAGATATGGAAAAATGGACTGGTTCAAAATTGGGAAAGGAGTATGTCAAGGTGTACCCTGTAAGCTTGTTGAACTTATATGCAGAGCACATCATATGAAATGCCTGGCTGGATGAATCACAAGCTGCAATCAAGATTTCTGGAAGAAATATCAACAACCTCAGATATGCAGATGATACCACTCTACTGGAAAAAAGCCAAGAGAAACTAAAGAGCCTATTGATGAGGGTGAAGGAGGAGAGTGAAAGAACTGGCTTAAAACTCAACATTCAAAAAACTTGAGGTCATAGCATCCAGTCCCATCGCTTCATGTCAAATAGATGGGGAAAAAGTGGAAACAGTGGCAGATTTTATTTTCTTAGGCTCCAAAATCACTTCAAATGGTAATTGCAGCCACAAATTAAAAGACACTTGCTCCTTGGAAGGAAAGCTATAACAAACTTAGACAGCATATTAAAAAGCAGAAACATCACTTTGCTGACAAAAGTCCATGTAGTCAAAGCTATGTTTTTTTCAGTAGTCATGTATGGATGTGAGACCTGGACCATAAAGAAGGCTGAGCACCAAAAAATTGATGCTTTCAAATTATAGTGCTGGAGGAAACTCATGAAATTCTCCTTGGACAGCAAGGAGATCAAACCAGTCAATTCTAATGGAAATCAACCCTGAATATTCATTGGAAGGACAATGCTGAAGCTGAAGCTCCAATCCTTTGGCCACTTGATGAGAAGAGTTGACTTAATAACAAAAAGACCCTGATGCTGGGGAAGATTGAGGGCAGGAGGAGAAGGGGTTGAAAGAGGATTAGATGGTTGGATGGCATTACCGACTCAATGGACATGAGTTTGAGCAAACTCTGGGAGATGATGAAAGACAAGGAAGCCTGGCATGCTGCAGTCCATTGAGTCACAAAGAGTTTGCATGACTTAGCAGCTAACCAACAACTTTGTGTTACTCTGTGATGAGAACCTAAGTCTAGTTTGCCAAAGGATGAATGAGAAATACATATGAAAATGTGAGTAGAATGAAGTTAGAATAAAGTAGAATGAAGTATAGACCATGCCAAGACTTCCGTTGACTCAATAGAAACAGTGATATACCTGAAATACATAGGGAAGAGGAAATTGGAATAAATGACCCATTCCGTTCAAAGTTAAAACAGAGCAATAATTACCAAATGTGTTCCACGAGATGTTAAATGTGTTCCTGTTAGAAAGAGAGGGTGTGGTTATTATGATCAAATTAGTTTGGGAGTAGATGGATTAAATGAATTAAGCAGATTATTTTTGCTCTAGAACCTCTGAGAATATGGTATGAAGCCTTTCCCAAACTCACTGTCAATGGAGCATATCTTTCCCAGAGAATCTCACAGGATCACTCTGAAAGAAAGATGCTTTAGAATATACTGTCTAAGATAGATTAGGGAAAATAAAATATATTGACAAAACCTGTCAATTTGCTTTCTGATATTCACTAATATATTAACATATCATCTTTTAGAGATGCATCCAAATTTGATGTCTACTTGAAATTTTACCCAGACAGGAATAAAATCATTTGTTTCAGACTAACATTTGTCAAATGTCTGAATGGTTCTCAGAATCCCTGCTATTATATTCCAATACAAATATGGTGTGTGTACCTTTTGAAAGTGGGCTTTGATATTTATGGACTGAAGAGCCAAAGGGAATTGGGAGGAAAATGATTTTTAAAGTGATCTATGTTCATCTTCCGTGGAATTTTTTCCATCTTTTTAAAAAGGAGCTCCTTGGCCAATTCTGGCTTCTCTCGGGAAACTACAAGCCAGGGTAAACCAGGAGCCTGCTATAACACTTCATTCTTATGCATCATTTAAAAGGCATGCACACTTCGTGTGATTCCAATAACACTAGGAATCAGAGAGCGAGGGTTATGTTAGGACCCCATAAATAATGCTTCATCTTGCCTTTTAGGTTCCATGAACAAAGAAACCTTGCAGAAGAGAGAAGTTACATTTTAGAATAAGCCATCTTACTTTGTGAATACATTGAAGAAGTCTTCAAGCCTACAACCACAAAGATGAGTGAAAGTCTATAAAACAACAACTTTACTTAAAAACGTTGAGATGGATGTTTTTTGCAGCAATGATGGCTGGGAGGGCTGTCCATGACCCATACGTGTATGAAGTATTGTATTAACACACACACAAGAGTCCTCTCTAAGAATCAAACTAAGGGAAAAACCTCAAAGTTGGCATGACCAAGAGATTTTAGGAGGGTAATTGGGTAAGTGTATCAGTTTTGGCTAAACAATATTCGCCTGTGTCTGGTAGGGCACCACAGGGTGCTGGTGGGAAGTATTACATGGGCTATTAAAACCTCTCCTTGGATGAAAATCAAAGAGAAAAAGAATTGAGCACACATGCTTGGTTCAAGGATGATGTGCCAGAATCAAAGGATAGAGGTAATTGGGAGGACAACACAATGTCAATCTCTCATACTTCCATCTCCCCAGAGCTTACAGACTTGTATCCAAGTTCCAAAATGTGGACGCATCCACTGAAGAACAAGCGAAAACAAGAATATCTGGCACAGATGTGCAGCTCTCAAACAACGGCAGCCTCGGGGCCAATCTCACCCCCACAGTAGGAGACTAGGGGTGGTTTGTGCTCTGACAGATTCATCAAGATACTCAGCAATAGACACTGGCAGGCTGGAAGCAGACTCTATTGCTCCTAGAATCATCTCCATAGGGTGACATTGGCAGCAAAGTTGCTGTTGTTAATACCACAAGGCAGTGAGCATCCTCTACAGAATCAGGGTAACAGAGAAAGAAAATAGAACAGGGGATGCCACTGGGTGGTTAAAAGGATAAATTTGCTGATGGTATATGACGTACATCTTAAGAATGCTACAACAATTTAATAGACATGCAAGAGTGGTCTAGAGTTCTCATATAGGGAATAGAAGCAGAGCCAGAGAAATTCCATTGGCAACCATCATAATATTCTATTTTTATCTTAATGAAAGTATGGCCTGACAATCAAGAATTACATAAGGAAAGATTGCATAATATTGAAACTGCTTGTATTGGAATGGAGTCCTGGCTGACTGCAGTCATCTTCGTCAACAATGGAAAATCTCATTTAACTGAGTTGGCTTAAACTTGGTCCATTGTATGAGGTTGTGAATTTGATAACCTTTTAAGGTCATCTCCCTAACCATTACAAAGGTTCTAATGAACGCTACATTTTTTTCATCTTATTCCCAAAGATTAGAGCACTTTGGTGTAGTCCTAGTTACGTTTTATTGTTTTCAAACAATAGATTGTAGAATATTTTAAAAAGCCATATGATCATCTACTTGAGTGTTTTTCATAGCAACAAGTAATTTTTATAAAGGTAGCTCATATTTTTATAGGTATTTTCAAAGTTCCTCTGTCTGATCATGTTTTCCCATAAGAAGAGGTAAGATATTTGGCAGGTAAGGAAACCAATGTGTTGAACTGGCCAAGGATGATCAATTATTCAGTGACAAAGCTGGGTCTAGACTGACACCTCTGGACTGCTAATCCAAGCCAACTCACTGAATCACAGGAGACCACCTTTCTTCTGGTACTTTCTCTCAATCTTTGCATCACTTCAACAAGTTCAAATGTTATCCCTGCCCTCTCCTCCAAAACACTTAAAACAATGGGCTTATCTAAGCTACATTTAGCCAAGAAATACCAGGCAGTTATATGTCCCTAGGGCTTTAAATTATTTTCAAGGAAAAGATATTTTTTGACTTTGAGTTTTCAAACTTTGCTTTATTAGTGTCTTTCATGAAAAGAATGCCAACATTAGTTTATTTATTTCTGTTCTGGATGTTCTTACAAAACACTCAATGGAGTGTTCTCAAGCCATACTCTGTTCTTTCCATGAGTTGCACAACCCAGCTACCCCGCCAAAAGACAGAAAAGGTATCACCCATAAAGTTTCAGTTACTCTGCGATTTTATGCCTCCAGCATGAGAAATGACCACATTCTAATAAAAATTAATTCACTACAGGATAGAAAGCAACAACAGAGGGAAAAGGACTCTCACAATAATTATAAAGTTTGTTTCTTTCTTGAGGAAGCAAATATTAAACTTATTTCTGTTGATTAGTCACACAAACCCCTGCGCGTGTGCACACACACACTTATTCAATTTACTTCCTCATAAAAATAATCTCATTAGTCTCAGTCAGGGGAACCTTTGTATGAATTATTTTTTGAAGATCAACTCAAATAACTAAATCTAATCTAATTCTACTTAGAGTAGAAAAATGATAAGAGCAATGAAGATGTCCACTAGGCCAGGATATCTGGAAATTCCCAAGTTTGTATTATATTTTGTTGGTATAAGACTTTATACATCCCCAACATAAAAGAAGCTACACAGACATTATTTATAATTATCTCTCTTTAAAAATGAAACACTTCCTATTTCTCATATCCTTCAGCAGATGAATAAAATAATTCATATTAAACTCACAGTAGCTTTGCATTATCACAGATTTTTCTTCTTCTTCTTTTTTTTTTTTTTTTTGCTTCTTCACTTCCCTGGTGGCTGTGCTTTAATATAACTTTATTAAATTCAAGGAACAGTTTGGGAAACTAGATCTTATATATCCAAGGAGCCTTCATATTGAACTCACCCAAAGAATTCAAGAAATGACATTCCTAAAGCTTTGCAAGGGATGCTGTAAGCCACACAGAAGTCTTTGGCCATCTTCATGATTATACATGACAGAATTATATAAACCAAAATGCTCAAGACAATGAGAAGCTCTTTTGGCCTATAATGTTTTGATAGACATTTTAAATGGGAATGTAGACAACATGTATAGTATAGGTATTCTATGTGAATACATATAGTACAGGTACTACATGTGTATACATGTGTATATATACCTATACACTTAAATACATCATTTAAATCATTCTTTTCAGAATTACCTTCTCTATGTTATTTTCCTAATCATACATAAATTACAATTTTATTGTGAACATAGTAAAATCCCCAATGCAGAGTATGTGTGCAAATCTCTTCAAAAGTTTTAGACAACATGTACGAGCATGTTCAGTCCCTTCAGTCATGTCAGACACTTTGCAACACAATGGACTACAGCCCTCCAGGCTCCTCTGTGTATGGGATTCTCCAGGCAAGAATACTGGAGTGGGTTGCCATGCCCTCCTCTAAGGAATCTTTCCAACCCAGGGAACGAACCAACATCTCCCATGACTCCTGCATTGTAAAGGGATTTTTCAACCACTGAGCCATCTAGGAAGCCCTAGACAACATAGATCATAGCAAAAAATTATTAACATTGGTTATCCTAAGTAATAGCTAGAAAACTATTTTTTTATTCATTTAATAGAAAGCCCAGAGATAAATCCACGCACATATGGACACCTTATCTTTGACAAAGGAGGCAAGAATATACAATGGAGAAAAGACAATCTCTTTAACAAGTGGTACTGGGAAATCTGGTCAACCACTTGTAAAAGAATGAAACTAGAACACTTTCTAACACCATACACAAAAATAAACTCAAAATGGATTAAAGATCTAAATGTAAGACCAGAAACTATAGAACTCCTAGAGGAGAACATACGCAAAACACTCTCCGACATACATCACAGCAGGATCCTCTATGACCCACCTCCCAGAATATTGGAGATAAAAGCAAAAATAAACAAATGGGACCTAATTAAACTTAAAAGCTTCTGCACAACAAAGGAAACTATTAGCAAGGTGAAAAGACAGCCTTCAGAATGGGAGAATATAATAGCAAATGAAGCAACTGACAAACAACTAATCTCAAAAATATACAAGCAACTCCTACAACTCAATTCCAGAAAAATAAATGACCCAATCAAAAAATGGGCCAAAGAACTAAATAGACATTTCTCCAAAGAAGACATACAGATGGCTAACAAACACATGAAAAGATGCTCAACATCACTCATTATCAGAGAAATGCAAATCAAAACCACTATGAGGTACCATTTCACGCCAGTCAGAATGGCTGCAATCCAAAAGTCTACAAGCAATAAATGCTGGAGAGGGTTTTCTCCAAGAAAAGGGAACCCTCATACACTGTCGGTGGGAATGCAAACTAGTACAGCCACTATGGAGAACAGTGTGGAGATTCCTTAAAAAACTGGACATAGAACTGCCTTATGATCCAGCAATCCCACTGCTAGGCATACACACTGAGGAAACTAGAATTGAAAGAGACACGTGTACCCCAATGTTCATCACAGCACTGTTTATAATAGCCAGGACATGGAAGCAACCTAGATGTCCATCAGCAGATGAATGGATAAGAAAGCAGTGGTACATATACACAATGGAGTATTACTCAGCCATTAAAAAGAATACATTTGATTCAGTTCTAATGAGGTGGATGAAACTGGAGTCTATTATACAGAGTGAAGTAAGCCAAAAATAAAAATACCAATACAGTATACTAACGCATATATACGGAATTTAGAAAGATGACACTGATGTATAGAACAGTCTTTTGGACTCTGTGGGAGAGGGAGAGGGTGGGATGATTTGGGAGAATGGCATTGAAACATGTATGATATCATATATGAAACGAGTCGCCAGTCCAGGTTCGATGCATGATACTGGATACTTGGGGCTGGTGCACTGGGACGACCCAGGGGGATGGTACAGGGAGGGAGGAGGGTTCAAGATGGAGAGCACATGTACACCTGTGGCAGATTCATTTTGATGTATGGCAAAACCAATACAATACTGTAAAGTTATAAAATAAAATAAAAAATAATAAAAATAAAAATAATAAAATCAAATCCCTCTGTCATCATTTCTAAACTACCTAGAGTTTTGAAGGCCTAAAATGTTAGGCCTGAATTTTTACCTTGTACCTTCAGAGGTTTTCATGGGACTCAAAATTGTAGAAAGAAATCCTTTAGGTAGAATCTCTTAGCACTGACTTCACAGGTGCATGGTAATTATAAAGCAGTATTTCTGCCTTGGGATTGGGGGAATATATATTTAAAAACACAGCCTAGCCCTAAACAGCAACCATCCTGGAAGGTCCGCAAGCAGGAACAAAGACGCTTAAACATCTCTTTTGCTCCCTCTGCTGGTTGCTTTCTGAAATAAAAAATGGGTGTTTTGACCTCTTTCCAGAAAGGCTGATGCATTTTAACTTTTCCAGACTTTGGGTGTCGAGACTTACCTATTTGGTCTGTTATGACTATTTTTGACTGAGTTGCTATGATTGAGTTGAGGCTTTACTTATCAAAGTTACAAATGAGTATGAAATATTACCTAAAAAGAGATTATGAAAATGGAAGTTCCATTATATTAACAGCTCAAAGGTTTTGAACATGGTACAAAGGAGAATATAAGATATCCTCATCTCAAAATAATATATCAAGGAAAGTATAAGCACTTACATATAAAGTTAGTTAAGAAAAAGAGTATATAATTAAGGCATAAATTATTGGCTATAATAGTGTTATAGACTTCAGAGACTGGAAAAATTTCATAAACAAGAGACAGGAGTTGTACTGAGATTCAAAAATGACTGATATGGAACACAAGCTGGAGTGTGATAGGAGTGATTATTGGCATTAACTGCCATAAATAATCCAATCCAATATTCCAATACAAACATAACCTTCTTCCTATACATGTCATTTCAAACACTACTAATAAAAACAACAGCATGCTCATACCTGGCATAAAGAAAAAAAGCTATGTTCCAAATTAAAGCATGTGCCTCTTCTCTCCAAAACTGAATATCCACAATCATTCAGCCATCATAGCTTTCTAAACTGGAGGGTAGTCAGCCTTTCTCTATCAAATTCAATCGCAAGCACATTTTGATAGTCAGCTACCTATGGCTTAAATAATAAGTTTCAGTTCAGTTCAGTTCAGTCGCTCAGTCCTGTCCGATTTTTTGTGACCCCATGAACCACAGCTCTCCAGGCCTCCCTGTCCATCACCAACTCCCGGAGTTCACTCAAACTCATGTCCATCGAGACGGTGATGCCATCCAGCCATCTCATCCTCTGTTGTCCCCTTCTCCTCCTGCCCCCAATTCCTCCCAGCATCAGAGTCTTTTCCAATGAGTCAACTCTTCACATGAGGTGGCCAAAGTACTGGAGTTTCAGCTTTAGCATCATTCCTTCCAGAGAAATCCCAGGGCTGATCTCCTCTAGAATGGACTGGTTGAATCTCCTTGCAGTCTAAGGGACTCTCAAGAGTCTTCTCCAACACCACAGTTCAAAAGCATCAATTCTTCAGCGCTCAGCTTTCTTCACAGTCTGACTCTCCATACATGACCACAGGAAAAACCATAGTGTTGACTAGATGAAACTTTGTTGGCAAAGTAATGTCTCTGCTTTTGAATATGCTGTCTAGGTTGGTCATAACTTTTCTTCCAAGGAGTAAGCGTCTTTTAATTTCATGGCTGCAGTCACCATCTGTAGAGATTTTGGAGCCCAGAAAAATAAAGTCTGACACTGTTTCCACTGTTTCCCCATCTATTTCCCATGAAGTGGTGGGACCGGATGCCATGATCTTCGTTTTCTGAATGTTGAGCTTTAAACCAACTTTTTCACTCTCCACTTTCACTTTCATCAAGAGGCTTTTTACTTTCTCTTCACTTTCTGCCATAAGGGTGGTGTCATCTGCATATCTGAGGTTATTGAGATTTCTCCCGGCAATCTTGATTCCAGCTTGTGCTTCTTCCAGTCCAGTGTTTCTCATGATGTGCTCTGCATATAAGTTAAATAAGCAGGGTGACAATATACAGCCTTGACGAACTCCTTTTCCTATTTGGAACCAGTCTGTTGTTCCATGTCCAGTTCTAACTCTTGCTTCCTGACCTGCAGACAGGTTTCTCAAGAGGCAGATCAGGTGGTCTGATATTCCCATCTCTTTCGGAATTTTCCACAGTTTATTGTGATCCACACAGTCAAAGGCTTTGGCATAGTCAATAAAGCAGAAATAGATGCTTTTCTGGAACTCTCTTGCTTTTTCCATGATCCAGCAGATGTTGGCAATTTGATCTCTGGTTCTTCTGCTTTTTCTAAAACCAGCTTGAACATTAGGAAGTTCACGGTTCACATATTGCTGAAGCCTGGCTTGGAGAATTTTGAGCATGACTTTACTAGCGCGTGAGATGAGTGCAATTGTGCAGTAGCTACTTCCAAAGTCTTCTGAATGTCAAATTTAATTATTATCACTCTCACCCTGAGGATTATTACAGGTACCACACCACTCTACTTGGCTAATAAAGTGCTGCTAATTTGTCCTCGATAGACGTGAGCTACAATGTACCTGATAGTATTATCCTATTCTGAAGATGCTAGCCACTGCAGTTTTTTTCAAAGGTGCTGCACTCTCCTTACCAATGAATTTCTTCATGTCTAGAAGTATTTTCCTTTTTTTCAGTTAATTTTTTGAAGGATAATTGCTTTACAGAATTTTGCTGTTTTCTGTCAAACATCAACATGAATCAACCATAAGTATACATATATCCCCTCCTTTTTGAGCTTCCCTCCCATCTCCCTCCCCATCCCACCCCTCTAGTTTGGTACAGAGCCCCTGTTTGAGTTTCTCAGCCATACAGCAAATTCCCGTTGGCTGTCTGTCTTGAATATGGTAATGTAAGTTTCCATGTTACTCTTTCCATATGTCTCACCCTCTCCTCCCCTCTCCCCATGTCCATAAGTCTATTCTCTATGTCTGCTTCTCCACTGCTTTCCTGTAAGTAAATTCTTCAGGATCATTTTTCTAGATTCCGTATATATGTGTTAGAATATAATATTTAACTTTCTCTTTCTGACTTACTTCATTCTGTATAATAGGTTCTATGTTCATCCACCTCATTAGAACTGACTCAAATGTGTTCCTTTTTATGGCTGAGTAATATTCCATTGTGTATATGTACCACGTCTTCTTTATCCACTCATCTCTTGATGGACATCTAGGTTGCTTCCACGTTCCAGCTTTTGTAAATAGTGCTGCAGTGAACAGTGGGATACATGTGTCATTTTCAATTTTGATTTCCTCAGGGTATATGCCTAGGAGTGGGATTGCTGTGTCATATGGTGGTTTTATTCCTAGTTTTTTAAGCACTCTCCACGCTGTCTTCCATAGTGGCTGTATCAATTTACATTCCCATAACAGTGCAAGAGTGTTCCCTTTTTTCCACACCCTCTCCAGCATTTATAGTTTGTAGAATTTTTGATGATGGCCATTCTGACTGGTGTGAGGTGATATATCATTGTAGTTTTGATTTGCATTTCTCTAGTAATGAGCAATGTTGAACATCTTTTCATGTGTTTGTTAGCCATCTGTATGTCTTCTTTGGAGAAATGTCTGTTTAGTTCTTTTCCCCACTCTGAATGGGTTGTTTGCTTTTCTGGTATTGAGTTGTATGAGCTGCTTGTATATTTTGGAAATTAATCCTTTGTCAGTTATTTCATTTGCTATTATTTTCTCCCATTCTGAGGGTTATCTTTGCACCTTGCTTATAGTTTCCCTTGCTGTGCAAAAGATTTTGAGTTTAATCAGGTCCCACTTGTTTACTTTTGTTTTTATTTCCATTAGTTTAGGAGGTGGGTCATAGAGGATCTTGCTTTGATTTATGTCATCAACTATTCTGCCTATGTTTTCCTCCAGGAGTTTTATAGTTTCTGGTCTTACATTTAGGTCTTTAATCCATTTTGAGTTTATCTTTGTGTATTGTGCTAGGAAGTGTTCTAATTTTATTCTTTTACATGTAGCTGTCCAGTTTTCTCAGGACCATTTATTGAAGAGGCTGTCTTTGCTCCATTGTATATTTTTGCCTCCTTTGTCAAAAATAAGGCACACATAGGTGCATGGATTTATTTCTGGGCTTTCTATCTTGTTCCACTGAGCTATAGTTCTGTTTTTGTGCCAGTACCATACTGTCTTGATGACTGTAGCTTTGTAGTATAATCTGAAGTCAGGAAGGCTGATTCCTCCAGCTCCATTCTTCTTTTTCAAGACTGCTTTGGCTATTCAGGGTCTTTTGTGTTCCCATATGAATTGTGAAATTTTTTGTTCTAAATCTGTGAAAAATGTCATTGGTAATTTGATTGGCATAGCATTGAATCTGTAGATTGTGTTTGATAGTATAGTCATTTTCACAATATTGATTCTTCCTACCCAAGAACATGGAATATCTCTCCATCTGTTTATGTCACCTTTGATTCTTTCATTAGTGTCTTATAATTCTCTGTGTACAGTTCTTTTGTCTCCTTAGGTAAGTTTATTCCTAGATATTTAATTCTTTTTGGTGCAATGATGAATGAGATTGATTCCTTAATTGCTCTTTCTGATTTTTCATTGTTAGTATATAGAAATGCAAGTGATTTTTGTGTATTGATTTTTTATCCCGCAACTTTGGTAAATTCACCTATTAGCTCTAGTAATTTTCTGATACTATCTTTAGGGTTTTCTATGTACAGTATCATGTCATCTGCAAACAGTGAGAGCTCTACTTCTTCTTTTCCAATCTGGATTTCCTTTATTTCTTTTTCTTCTCTGATTGCTGTAGCTAGGACTTCCAGGGCTATGTTGAATAATAGTGGTGAAAGTGGACACCCTTCTCTTGTTCCTGATCTTCGGAGGAATGCTTTCAGCTTTTCACCATTGAGAATAATGTTTGTGTAGGCTTATCATTTATGGCCTTTACTATGTTGAGGTAGGTTCCTTCTATGCTCATTTTTTTTGAAAAGTTTTAATCATAAATAGGTGCTGAATTTTGTCAAAGGCTTTTTATGCATCTATTGAGATTATCATATGGTTTTTATCTTTCAGTTAATACAGTATATCACATTGATTATTTTGTGTATATTGAAGAATTTTTGCATCCCTGGAATAAACCCAACTTGTTCATGGTGTATCAGCTTTTTGATATGTTGCTGAATTCTGTTTGCTAACATTTTGTTGAGGATTTTTGCATCTATCTTCATCAGTAATTTGGCCTGTAGTTTTCTTCTTTTGCATTGTCTTTGTCTGGTTTTGGTATCAGGGTGATGGTGACCTCATAGAATGAGTCTGGAAGTGTTTCTCCCTCTGCAATTTTCTGAAAGAGTTTTAGAAGAATAGGCATTAGCTCTTCTCTAAAAGTTTGATAGAATTCTCCTGTGAAGCCATCTGGACCTGGGCTTTTGTTTTTTGGAAGATTTTTGATCACAGCTTCAATTTCAGTGCTTGTAATTGGGTTGTTCATAATTTCTATTTCTTTCTGGTTCAGTCTTAGAAGACTGAATCTTCCAAGAATCTGTCCATTTCTTCCAGGTTATCCATTTTATTGCCATATAGTTGTTCATAATAGTCTCATAATCATTTGTATTTCTGCATTGTCTGTTGTAACCTCTCCTTTTTTGTTTCTAATTTTGTTGATTTGATTCTTCTCTTTTTTTCTTGATGAATCTGGCCAAAGGTCTGTAAATTTTGTATATCTTCTTGAAGAACCATCTTTTAGTTTTATTAATCTTTATTATTTTTTTTTCATTCATTTCTGCTCAGATTTTTATGATATCTTTCCTTCTACTAATTTTGGGGCTTCTTGGTTCTTCTTTTTCCAGCTGTTTTAGGTATAAAGTTAGGTTGTGTATTTGATGTTTTTCTTATTTCTTGAGATAGGATTGTATTGCTATAAACTTTCCTCTTAGAACTATTTTTTCTGCATCCCATAGATTTTGAGTTGTCATTTCTTTCTAGAAATTTTTTGATTTCACTTTTGATTTCTTCGGTAACCTGTTAGTTATTTAGAAACATATTGTTTAATCTCCACATGTTTGTATTTCTTACAGGTTTTTTTTCCTTGTAATTTATATCTAGTCTTATAGCATTGTGGTTGGAGAAGATGCTTGATACAATTTCAGTATTCTTAAATTTACTGAGATTTGATTTGTGACCCAAGATGTGGTCTATCTTGGAGAATGTTCCATATGCACTTGAGAAGAAGGTATATTCTGCATTTGAAACGTCCTGAAGATATCAATGAGACCCATCTCATCTAATGTATCATTTAAGACTTGTGTTTTCTTATTAATTTTCTGTTTTGATGATCTGTTCATTGGTGTGAGTGGGGTGTTAAAGTCTCCTACTATTATTGTGTTACTGTCAATTTCTCCTTTTATGTCTGTTAATGTTTGTCTTATGTATTGAGGTGCTCCTATGTTGGTGCATAAATATTTAAAATTGTTATGTCTTCCTCTTGGATTGATCCTTTGATCATTATGTAGTGTCCTTCCTTATTTCTTGTAATCTTCTTTATTTTAAGGTCTATGTTGTCTTATGAGAATTGCTACTCCAGCTTTCTTTTGCTTTCCATTTGCATGGAATATATTTTTCCATCCTCTCACTTTCAGTCTATATATGTCTTGAGGTCTGAAGTGGGTTTCATGTAGACAGCATATATATGGTCTTGTTTTTTTATCCATTCAGCCAGTCTGTGTCTTTTGGTTGGAGCATTTAATGCATTTACATTTAAATTAATTATTGATATATATGTTTCTATTGCCATTTTCTTAATTGTTTGGGGTTGATTTTGTAGATCTTTTTTCTTGTATTTTTTGACTAAGTCTTTTTAACATTTTTTGTAAAGCTGGTTTGGTGGTACTGAATTCTCTTAACTTTTGCTTGTCTGAAAAGCTTTTTATTTCTCCATCAATTTTGAATGAGATTCTTGCCAGGTATAGTAATCTTCATTGTAGATTTTTCCCCTTTCAGAACTTTAAATATATCCTGCCATTCCATTCTGGTCTGAAGAGTTTCTGTTGAAAGATCAGCTGTTAAGTGTATGGGGTTTTCCTTTGTATGTTACTTGTTGCTTTTCCCTTGCTGCTTTTAATAGTCTTTCTTTGTGTTTAGTCTTTGCTAGTTTGATTAGTATGTGTCTGGGCATGCTTCTCCTTGGGTTTATCCTGTATGCAAATCTGAGCCTCTTGGGCTTGACTATTTCCTTTTCCATGGTGTGGGAATTTTTAACTATAATATCTTCAAAAATTTTCTCATACCCTTTCTTTTTCTCTTCTTCTTCTGGGAGTCCTATAATTCAAATGTTGGTGCCATTTGATATTGTACCAGAAGTCTCTGAGACTATCCTCTGTTCTTTTCATTCTTTTCACTTTATTTTTGCTCTTCAGAAGTTATTTCCACTATTTTGTCTTCCAGCTCAGTGATTCGTTCTTCTGCTTCAGTTACTCTACTATTGATTTCTTCCAGAGTATTTTTAATTTCAGTTATTGTGTTGTTTGTCTCTGTATGTCTATTCTTTAGTTCTTCTCAATCTTTGTTAATTGATTCTTGCATTTTCTCCATTTTGTTTTCAAGGTTTTTGATCATCTTTACTATCATTATTCTGAATTCTTTTTCAGGTAGTTTGCCTATTTCCTCTTCATTTATTTGGACTTCTGTGTTTAATTTTTTCCTTCATTTGTGTGGTATTTCTCTGCCTTTTCATTATTTTTTTTAACTTATTGTGTTTGAGGTCTCCTTTTCCCAGGCTTCAAGGCTGAATTCTTTCTTTCTTCTGTTTTCTCCTCTCCTAAGTTTGGTCCAGTGGTTTGTAAGCTTCCTATAGGGTGAGATTTGTGCTGAGTTTTTGTTTATTTGTTTTTGTTTGTTTTTCCTCTGATGGGCAAGGCTGGGTGAGTTCATAATCCTGTCTGCTGATGATTGGGTTTGTATTTTTGCTTTGTTTGTTGTTTAGATGAGGCGTCCTGAACAGGGTGCTACTGGTGGTTGGGTGATGCTGGGTCTTATATTCAAGTGGTTTCCTCTATGTGAGTTCTCACTATCTGATACTCCCTGGGGTTAGTTCTCTGGTAGTCTAGGGTCTTGGAGTCAGTGCTCCCACTCCAAAGGCTCTGGGCTTGATTTCAGGGCCTGACTGCCTCCACACAGCAACCATTCCCCGTTTTCAGCCAGTCTCTGCCAACAGGAACATCACACATGCAATGCAAGTCAGCATCTGTGCTTTACCTCCCATTCACCAGGCACTGGGCCTGGTTCTGTTCAAAGGAAGTGCTCCATCCACCTATAGTTGCAGGTCATGTTTTCAATGTCAGTGTTATTAGCCTTTGGTTTAATATATTTAAAATAAAAGTAGCAAAAATAGGAATGGTACTATAATCCTGGTACCCACTATCTCATTTTAAACCTTCACTGTACCTGTGATGCATAATCACCCCAGGTGAGAAACTGAGGCTCAGAAAGGTGAAGTGACTTGCTCAAGATCACCTAGCCAGCGACTGTCAATGTCTAGAAGTACTTTCTACATCTTCTTCAGGAACAAAGTTGGGATATACCAAACCTCCCTAAATTCTTTGGCTTTATCTTTCCATAAGAAATCAATTTATTGAAATTATCTGATAGTCTAGTGGTTAGGACTTGGCATTTTTCACTGCCATGGTTCCCTAGGTTCAATCCCTGGTGGGGAGCTCCTGTAATCCACACCATGCAGCCAAAACACAAACAACAACAGAAAGATAGTCATTTATTTCTGGCACTTCAGTTGCACCAGGCACATTCCATTTGATAAGTCCAGATTTGAGGCCATCAGCCAAATAATCAATTAGAACAATTTCCAGGTGTTCAAGCTAGTCCCGTGAACCTATTTATTAAATCACTTTGTATTCATTCAAAATATTTATTCGGTTTTCATTAGGTATCTGACAATATTCTAGTCTTGGAAAGATGACAGCATTGAATAAAGCAAATAAAAGTATATTAAATAAATAAAGTAAAAGTACCTGGCATTCTAGAGTTTACATTTGATGGGGACATTTGAGAAGAGAAACAAAAAACAGAAGTGTTTTTAAATACACAGTGCTTTAAATGATGCTTAGATTGGGCCTCTAGAATGAAACAGAACAGATGAAGGGAAATTGGAAACACTGGGGTGTGAAATTTTAAGTAGGGGGATCAGAGAAGGCAATTCAGAAAATGACCAAGAGCAGAGTCTTGAAGGACATAAAGAAATGGGTGGTGCAAATATGGGAGAGGAGAGCAGGCGAGGCAGAGGCCACAACAAGTTCAAAGTCTCCAAGGCTTGTTTAAGAACAGAAAGGAGTTACTTCACTCTGTATAATGAGCTCTAGGTTCAACCACCTCACTAGAACTGACTCAAATTTGTTCTTTTTTATGGCTGAGTAATATGCCATTGTATATATGTACATCTTCTTTATCCATTCATGGACATGGGTGGATGGACATCTAGGTTGCTTCTATGTCCTGACTGTTGTAAACAGTGCTGCAATGAAACTGGGGTACGTGCGTTTTTTAGAACTGTGATTTCCTCAGGGTATATGCCTAGTAGTGGGTGTAACACAGGGGTCCAGTCTGGTGCTCTGTGGTGATCTAGAGAGATGGGATGAGAGTAAAGGAGGGAAGCTCCATAGGAAGGGGATATATGCATAATTGGGGCTGATTCATGTTGTTGTATGGCAGAAAACAACATTGTAAAAAAAAAAAAAATTTAAAGAACAGAGAGCAGGCCAGTCATGCCAGAACAGACTGAGCAGATGGAAAATAACTGTTGGCATGATAAACTGTTGGATGATAAACTGTTGGCATGATAACTTCAGATAAACTTAATAGTTTTGGAAACAAAGGTGGCTACAAGTTGAATTTTCCTCAGTCTCCCAACTCAGTTGCAGGCTTGTTAATAACATGTGCAAAACTTACCATTTTATATTAGCAAATACTTCATAGCAACCAGTATTTCTGGTTCTCTCAAGTATATGGGTTAAGTTAACTAGACTAATTCAAAGTCGTTTTTTTCCATCTTAGTCAACTCACAGCAAGTTTATGAATTGTCTACTACAATGCCCCCTAAGCACCACAACTACAGGGGAATCATCAGTGAGAACTGGGTATGTATTACAAAGTAGGGATATAACGCTAAGACTTAAGCAGCCTTTTCAAGAGTAATTAAAATTTCTTCTCAAATAAAGCAATGGTCTTCAGAGAGCTTATAAAAAAAGCCTAGCAACATCTTCCAATTTGTCAGTAAACATAAACTTTTTATAGCCTGGCTTTTCTATTTTTAACTGGCATGCTTTAAGGGGCACACCCAAGTCATAGCTTTTAAGTGGGTAAATTAATTATTGATCACCCTCGAGGCAGATAATTAAATCTGTATGCTAATTGACTAGTTAGTTTAAGAAACTGGATGCAGAAACTCTCCTCTTTTTTAAAAATTGTGTGATTCACCTCAATTATCAAAGCAGATTACATGTTGTAAAAACAATAAATAGGTTATAATATGGAAAAAGCATGCACTAATAAGCAATAACAACAATAACTTCTTTTTTTTTTTTTTACAGAGCAAAGCCTCATCCCCTAAAGAAGGGAAAGGCTACCCACTCCAGAATTCTGGCCTGGAGAATTCCATGGACTGTATAGTCCATAGGGTCGCAAAGAGTCAGACACGACTGAGTAACTTTCCAAAAAAAAAGCCTCATTAGAAAGTCAGAACTGCAACCTCACATTAATGGATGATGTTACAGAGAAATGACTCTTCACTGAAGTTTTCTGAAAATAAACTCATGATTTAGGTCTAATCATTAATATAAAAAGATTAAGTAAATCAAGACAAAAATAACAGAACTTATACTCCGTTTCAGTGAAAAGATTAATTCTCACTTTATTGGTTGAATCTAGTGTGTTTACCTGTCCCTGTTATTATATTAAACTATTTATAAATGCAATCTGATGCCATCATCATAACAGTTTGCAGGGGCAGGTATCATTATCCCCATTTTACAGATGAGGAAATTAGGTTCCAAGTTAGCTAGACATTCCCAAGATCACACATATAGTAAGTGGCAGAACTTTTGATGCTGGTTGGATGACATCACCAACTCAATGGACATGAGTTTGAGCAAGCTCCAGGAGTTGGTGATGGACAGGGAAGCCTGCCATGTTGCAGTCCATGGGGTCGCAAAGAGTCAGACATGACTGAGCAACTGAACTGAACCACACCTCAAGCCAGCCCTGCCACTCTCTCTGCCTTCTGGAATCAGGTGCATTTCCCATAATGCCTTTATCAAACTATCACTTAGCATCTTTCTATAACATTTCCTACATATTTTTCAGGTTGATATTTATTAAGAAGTCATTGCTGCAGAAAACTGTTCTGGCTTCTTGCAAGCACTATATTGGTCTATGTTATAGTAAAGAATTTAACAATCAAACAAACAAGCAGTCTCACTTGAAATTTAAACAGTGGGAAGCAATCTTTTGCTCAAATACCAAAGAAAATACTCATTTATAAATGTTCATATACAAAATATCATGAAATATTAAATTAATGTTTTGGCTACAACAATATCTAAGAGATTCTATTCTATATATTTTCTTGGGCTATATGTCTCTATATTGTTAATTATACTATAACTGGTGCCATTCCTAAAAAATCTATTGTTTATTCGTCTTTGAGTATCACTATTATAATTACTACCAATATTATTATTAAAAGTTAGACCTTTGATTTAGATATACTGTTTATGTAATTTTTAGTTAAACAGCTTCCAAAAGAAACCTGTATGCAGGTCAAGAAGTAACAGAATCAGACATGGAACAATGGACTGGTTCCAAATTGGGAAAGGAGTATGTCAAGGCTATATATTGTCACCTTGCTTATTTAACTTACATGCAGAGTACATCATGCTAAATGCTGGCCTGGATGAATCACCAGGTGAAATCAAGATCGTCGGGAGAAATATCAATAACCTCAGATATGCAGATGACACCACCCTTATGTAAGCAGAAAGTGAAGAGGAGCTAAAGAGTCTCTTGATGAAGGTAAAAAAGGAGAGTGAAAAAGCTGGCTTAAAACTCAACACTCAAAAAACAAAGATCACAGCATCTGGTCCCATCACTTCATGGCAAATAGATGAGAAAACAATGGAAAAATGGAAACAGTGAAAGACTTTATTTTCTTGGGCTCCAAAATCAATGCAGATGGTGACTGCAGCCATGAATTTAAAAGACATTTGCACCTTGGAAGATAAGCGATGACAAACTTAGACAGCATATTAAAAAGCAGAGATATTACTTTGCCAACAAAGGTCTGTCTAGTCAAAGCTATGGTTTTTCCAGTGGTCATGTATGGATGTGAAAATTGGACTGTGAAGAAAGCTGAGCGCTGAAGAATTGATGCTTTTGAACTGTGGTGTTGGAGAAGACTCTTGAGAGTCCCTTGGACTGCAAGGAGACCAAACCAGTCAATCCTGAGGGAAATTAGTCCTGAATATCATTGGAAGGACTGATGCTGAAGCTGAAGCTGAAATACTTTGGCCACCTGATGCAAAGAGCCGACTCATTTGAAAAGACCTTGATGCTGGGAAAGATAGAAGGCAGGAAGTGAAGGGGACGACAGAGGATGAGATGGTTGGATGGAATCACTGACTCAATCGACATAAGTTTGAGCAAGCCCCAGGAAATAGAGAAGGACAGGGAAGCCTGGAGTGCTGCAGCCCAAGGGGTCGCAGAATAGGACACGACTGAGCGACTGAACAACAACGTACAGAGGGAACTGTGTATGCTCTACAAGTATTATGTGTGTGTGTGTTTGTATTACAAAGTAAGAAACAAAGGTTAAAGGAAGCTAAGCAATGTGCCCAAAGCTACACAGAGACTGAATCAGAATTTGAACTGAAGCCTGTCTGATGCCAAGTATATGCTTTTACCACTGCGATGCACTGCTTTCCTCAAACTTTAATGAATCCTTCTAGATATCTCCAGCTCCTGCAGTTACAATCAACAATGTAGATTTAGAAGGCAATGTTACACTTATCATTTTAGCAAAAATAAAGAGCCAGTTGATGTCTGGTACAGGTATTTACACTGACTTTACAATATTAGATTATATGTTTATATTTGGAAAAAGCTATCGACTTGTCTAAGATACAGTCACAGTTTGCTTCATAATTTATTTTTTTATTAACAACTAAACATTTAAGGAAAGTTTAGGAAAGGAAATATTGTTCCCAAAGATTTCAAGCTTCTATAAAGAAAGTGTATCCTAGATGATATGAATTCTCCATGCAAATGGAGGATAAATTTTTAAAAAGAAAAACTTTTTCTAAATATCAAGAGGAAAAAAATCCCTTAAATCAACTTTCACTATTAATAACACCAAGAACCAGTTTCGGCCAATGACTAGCAATTCAGGTAAGAGAAACTCATTTTCCCTCATCTTTCACCTATATCCACCCACACACAATAATTCTTTTGCATCCCACCTTTCTTGCAATTCCCTCTTTCTCTCTATGCATAGTAACAATATTTTGTTGGTCTGATGCCTTCTTCTCTTATCTATGCTTCATTTAAAGCATGACTTTATTACTAAAATCTCCTCCAAGTCACACTCACTCCTTGTTCAGACCTTAGATCTCTGAGATGCCCATCAATCCCTATGCTTGGCAATATTCAGCCTGTAAATCAAACGAGACTTGGTAACCATACATACTTTGAAACCTGTGCATGTGATCAGATGAACTTGAGAAAGAAACAGATGTGTAGAAATCTGGGAGGAGGTGTAACCCTTGGGAAAATAAAATTTGCCTGTGCCAATCTGTTACTCATAGCAATTTCTCCACACAACCTGTAAATTATTGCCAGAGGACTTTATTTTCCTTGGAGATAACACTTTCCAAACTGTTCAGACATGATTTAGGCTACTTATTTTTTTTTTTTATCTGACTTCATTAAATTAAGGACTAATGAGTCAAACCATCATTATCATTTCTTTCCATCATCATCAAAATAAGAAAGGTAGTTTCCTGGATAAGAGGGTAGAGGTTAGGAACAAAATATCAGACAGTATTAGCCTGACAACAGTGGAGGATAAAACAAAGTAGGCTTACTGTAAGTGATACTTAAACACAGCTTCCTTAAACCACTTACTTGCACCATTTTTCTTCAGAAAAAAAGCAACCTTCCCAAAACTGACTAAACAGACATCACAGACAATCCATAACAAAGAAGTAGTAAAACAAGATAATCAAGATAAACAGTAGGACTTACACAAGTGACTAGTTTACACATAAGTAGCGAAAAATAAAGGTGTTTGTATTGTTTTAATGCAGTAGTTATAAGTAAGCACATAGAGAGGAAAATGCGTGTGTGTGTGTGTGTGTGTGTGTGTGTTAAGTCACTTCAGTTGTGTCAAACTCTTTGTGACCTCATGAACTGTAGCCCGCCAGGCTATTCTGTCCATGGGATCCTCCAGGCAAGAATACTGGAGTGGATTGCCATATATTACCCTAAACCCCAGGTAATATTTATCACAACTCAGATGCATCTTAGGGAAGAGTAGGGTCTGCAGGTGGTTAAAAGGTGAAAACAGCTCTTCTACAAGATCTGACAAGTGTGTTGTTAATTTAAGAGTGCAACCCAGGACCTATAATTGCTTCTGAAAAGAACTGGTAGCAACTGAGCACATTAACTGCCACCAAATATCTGCTAAAAGTGGTAATTAGCATCTTAAGGCTCATGGAAATCAAGACAGACATCAGATCAGCCATGTAACATCACAGTAATATTTGCTGGGACATCAGGCCATCTTAGCCTTGTCTGAAATTTTTTCTAATTAAATTCACCTGCTTAATAATCTAAACTGCTTGTTTCAGAAAAGCATGAAGAATCAAAAGTCTACACTATCAGGTGTTTTTAAAAACTAAGGTCATTGGAATGTTTGCAATCAAATACTAGGTGTCATGTCTCCAAAAATAACCTACTAACAAAAAGGGAGAAGTAACTAAACAGTCAGAATGGTCATCGCATAATCCATCTTCTAAAGACCTAATGTAATCTTATCAAGAAACCACTGAGCATCTATTTGCTATTATTTTAAACACCTTTTCAACAGATTGTTAGAAGAGACCTTCAGGGCCTATATTTAAAAGTGGATTATTACACTCACAACAGAAAGAAGAGTCAGGTGACAGCTGGTGTCCAGTCTGGAAGAGAAGAAAGAGAAAAACAATAATGAGAACATAAAGGGTGGTTGAAGGCAGTCACCCGTGACGGTTACTGAAAGATCCATCTTTTGTCAGAAAGTCACTCAGGTCTATATCAATCAGCTGAAAATTCCAACTTCCCAGATCCCTCTTCAACTTCCACACTGCTGTTGTTGCGGCTTAGTCATACTAAGCCACGTCCGACTCTTAGCAATCCCATGGACTGTAGCCCACCAGGCTCCTCTGTCCATGGGATTCTCCAGGCAAGCATACTGGAGTGGGTTGCCATTTTCTCCTCCAGGGGATCTTCCCAACTCAGGGATCGAACCCAGGTCTCCTGTGTCTCCTGTATTGCAGGTGGATTATTTACTACTGAGCCACCTGAGAAGCCCTTAACTTCCATGAGACTATTTCATATATGCCTGTGCATACATGTAACTGGAATTTTATAGGAAATATACACATGAATGTTACAGACTAGAAATTGCATCTTGTTGACGTGGTGTTTGAATAATAATATTTGTTTACATACACTGCTTGAGTTTTCTGTTCAATTACATTTGGTACTTCATTTAGCATAAAAGTAGATGAATATTAGTATATACTCAACATCATTAGTTATTAGGAAAGTACTAATCAAAACAACAATGAGATATTCTGCAGAATGGCTATAATTTAAATAAAACAAAATCAAATAAAACAGAAAATAAATGTAGGGGAGATTATGGAGAAATTGGAACATTCACCATCATATATTGCTGGTGAGGATGTAAAATGGTTTGGCTACTGTCCAACTGGACAGTTCCTCAAAAAGTTAAAAATAGAGATACCATGTGACCCAATTCTACTCCTATGTATATAACCAAGAGAACTGAAAACATGCTCAAATGAAAACTTGTACAAGAATGTTCATAGCAATATTAAACATAATGTCAGAAAGTGGAAGCAACTCAAATATTCATCAACTAATGAATGAATAAATGAAATTTGCATACAACCGAATATTATTCAGTCATAAAAAAGTAATAAAGTATTGATACATGCTATAGCTTGGATAAATCTTGAAAATAGTATGCTAAGTTAGAAAGGCTACATATTACATGATTCCATTTATATGAAATGTCCAGATTAGGCAGATCCATAAAGACAGAAATTAAATTTGTGGTTGCCAGGGGATGTGGGAGCATTGGCTACAGAATTTCTTTTAGGGGTGACAGAAGAGTTCTAGAATTAGGGCAATAGTAGCACAGTATTGTGAATATACTAAACACCACAGGAGTGTACATTTTAAAATGGTTAAAATGGTGAATTTTATGTTACATGAATTTTATGTCTATAAAAAAAGAGGAAAACAAAATATGTGCATTTTGTTTCCATGCTATCATTTTCTAAGTCCACTGTGTATAAATGTTCCCACAGATAAATGCATTCAAAAAGTCAATCAATGTTCATCTCTCTGCACTGACAAGCAAGATTGCTTCTAGATACTTCATGATGTTTCAATTTCCAAATGAATATACTTTACTGAACTTTATAAAACAGTTAAAGGGATATAATATAGATATAAAACATTTAAAATAGAATGTGTTACTTACATAACAATCTAACATGATATTCCTATTATTCTTGACAAAGGGCAAACTTCTCAAATATTCCATACTCTTAGAAACAGAGGAAAAAATATAAAAATCATATTCGATAAGATATATGAAAATCATATATGATTAGATATTAGACTTGTATAATATAGGTCTAATATCTAATAGGTCTAATATAGGTCTAATACAGTTGGTCAGTATTGATCCTTCTATATGATAATACTTTAAAGGATAGCAACTCAGAATAGAATTTTCTAAACAACACACTCCAGTTCCCCTTCTTTAGAGAGGTAATTTGTTTCCTTTAAATTTTAAATTGTTTTCAAAAAAAATGTTTTTAAGGATTTTATTATTGGATGTTGTAAATCTTACTAAGACAAAGAATGAAGCATTAAAACGTACTTTAGAGTTAATGGATATACTTGCTTAGCTAACAGCTTGAATTTTAGAAAAACAAGAATACTGATTACTTAACAATTTATTAACAAAGGCCAAAACATTACCCTCCTTTGTGCTTTTAAAAATCATTGATGAATAGAGTTATTCACATGATCAAATGAATAGAAATCCAGGGTTACAATTGTATGGCATGCTGGTAGTGAAAAAGTTGGCTTAAAGCTCAACATTCAGAAAACGAAGATCATGGCATCCAGTCCCATCACTTCATGGCAGATAGATGGGGAAACAGTGGAAACAGTGTCAGACTTTATCTTTTTGGGCTCCAAAATCACTGCAGATGGTGACGGCAGCCGTGAAATTAAAAGACGCTTACTCCTTGGAAGGAAAGTTATGACCAACCTAGATAGCATATTCAAAAGCAGAGACATTACTTTGCCAAAAAAGGTCCGTCTAGTCAAGGCTATGGTTTTTCCAGTGGTCATGTATGGATGTGAGAGTTGGACTGTGAAGAAAGCTGAGCGCTGAAGAATTGATGCTTTTGAACTGTGGTGTTGGAGAAGACTCTTGAGAGTCCCTTGGACTGCAAGGGGATCCAACCAGTCCATTCTGAAGGAGATCAGCCCTGGGATTTCTTTGGAAGGAATGATGCTAAAGCTGAAACTCCAGTACTTTGGCCACCTCATGCGAAGAGTTGACTCATTGGAAAAGACTCTGATGCTGGGAGGGATTAGGGGCAGGAGGAGAAGGGGACGACAGAGGATGAGATGGCTGGATGGCATCACTGACTCAATGGATGTGAGTCTGGGTGAACTCCGGGAGTTGGTGATGGACAGGGAGGCCTGGCGTGCTGCGATTCATGGGGTCGCAAAGAGTCGGGCATGACTGAGCGACTGAACTGAACTGAGTATTTCTTTAACTTCTTCAGGATCACCAAGCTCAGTCACCCAGCAAACCATCCCAATTTTTGGAGAGTACCCTGACCCACGGATAAACCGGGACACACTGTGCTCCCATCACCTCAGTAACGTCCCTATTTGCCGTATGCTTTCAATTCCATTCACCATTGCAAACAAAAGAATAAAATACTTAGGAATACATCTGCCATATGCTTTCAAATCAAAATTGCTTCTCAACTCAAGTGGCAACAGAGTGACAAGAGAGTGCTTGGGTCTGACTCTCCATTTGCTCTTCTGAAAGACAATCCATTTTAGAGCCCTGGGATATGTCTTTTATCTTGCTTGGCTTCATCAGAGTCACTTTCCTTTGCTTCCTGCAAAGAACTTAAGTCATGTCTCAGGACTCACATTCAGAGCATTTTGCAGCAGCGCAACTGGTAGAAATGGCTCTGGGCTTGCTTGGGGCTGTGGGGGAGAGCACAGGTAAAAAAAAAAAATGCCAGTTTTGGTTGAACCGGATTCCTTGTGACACTGAGCACTCAGGACACTTCTCTGAGGCCTGTGTCTCACAGCTACCAAATAAGGAGCTGATCGTAGAGATGCTTTCTTCCAGCTCAAAAACTGGACAGTTTTATGAATGAAAGGCAATTAAGAGGACAGGGGGGTATGGTATGATGTAGACTTGCTTGGCCAACATGACTTCAAAGGACTTGGAGGAACTTTTGTGAAGGAATTGTGGGGCACTCAGCACTATTGCCTTCTACCACCGAGAGGATTCAGCTATGAGCTAATCTGCTGAAAGCTGCTGCGATAGGGCGCCTGGCCAACAGGGCCTGCTGCCCCAGTTGGAGGCCTTACCCACTGAATGAAGTTGCTGCCAGTAAGGGGCCGCTGCCTCAAAACCTTGCTGGGATCTTGCCAACAGTTACCATTTCTAGAAGGGTGTCAGCCCATGGTGACTTTAGCCAGCTCTGGCCACTTTAGTGTGAATCACTCTTAAAATCTGAAGGAGAGAAGTGACTGCCGGCTTTTGGCATACATTTTCTGAGAAGAATAACAGAAATTTCATACCAGAAACACTTTGTGGGTTTGATTCGGGGAAGACGTGTGCAACGATCTGTGGATGTCACCAGTCCCTAGGGTCCCAGTATGCTGTGACCAGATGTTTTTCTCAGGTGGCTCACAATCTGCAACCATGGGACATCATGGCCACTGGAGCACAAGAGAAAAATCAGGGTTGGTAGAAACTGTCACACCTTCTAAAGAAGAGCCTGGGGAAATGGAAGGAGAAGTCTGCCCAGAAGCAATGAGCCAACTTGCTCCAACAGAGAGTATTAGCCCCAAGGAACACTTAACTTCTAGAAAATGTGTGTGTGTGTGTGTGTGTGTTAGTTGCTCAGTTTGTCCAACTCTTTGTGACCCCATGGACTGCAGCCCACCAGGCTCCTCTGTCCATGGAATTCTCCAGGCAAGAATACTGGAGAGAGTTTCCAACCCCTTCTCCAGGGGATCATCCCAACCCAGGGATTGAACCCCAGTCTCCTGAATTGCAGGTGGATTCTTTACCATCTGAGCCACCAGGGAAGCCCCTAGAAACTGTGTAACAGAATGGAAATAAACAAATGGTTATTCAGGGCACCAACCAACTCTGGTTCTGCTGACCACATGGTCAGAGAAATTCTGAAGAGTGAAAAGATGTTTTGGAAACTAAGTCTTCTCAAGTTAACTGGGACCCCCAGAAAGCAAGAATCCAAGAAAAGGATGTAGTACATTTTAGACATGTCTCCTGTACATTTCTGTCTTCTGTTGTTATTCAGTCGCCAAGTAGAGTCCAACTCTTTTGTGATCCTGCTCCTCTGTCCACGGGATTTTGCAGGCAAGAATACTGGAGTGGGTTGCCATTTCCCCCTTCAGGGGATCTTCCCCACCCAGGAATCAAACCCGCATCTCCTGCTTGGCAGGTGGATTCTTAACCACTGAGCCATCTGGGGAGCCTTCTTCTGTTGTTAACTTACTCCAAAGCCCCATTGAGGTATATCGATGAGCAGAAGGCTCATTTATAAGCCAAAGATAAAAGTGTTTGTCAAAGTAAATTGTGATGTTACCTATGAGGCCAGAATAGCCCTATTTGAAGCTCATCAATAACTTTTGAGTCAGGTTTAAAAGACCAAACTGAAGAAAGAAAGACAAGAAAGAGTTAAACAGCAAGCAACAAAGAAGAAGATGGACAGATCTTTGTCTCTTCCTTATTTCCAGCTGCTGAAAATGAGTAAGAAGGGATACAAGAGACACATATTTGTAAGTAAAACCTACACATTAACACTAAGGGATTTCTAAATATTGGAAGGAAAGCTAAATGTCACTCACCCTGAATATTATATTTTACCACCAAAATTCAAGTTACAGGCGTTCCTTCAAATTGAGGCAGCACAGAAAAGAAAGTATTTTGCCGTAAGCAATAACCAGAGTGCACTCTCTTGTAAGTATCATAAACTCCCTGCACTCTATGCACCTGGGTAGTAGGCTCACAGGAACCAAAATAACTAAAGCATGATTTCTAAAACTGTGCTCTATAAAAATTGGTTCATTGAAATATTACTAGATGCTTCACAACAGTCTCTCCACTGGCAAAAATAAGTTGAAAACATTCACCTCCTGCAGGTATTCAATGCACATTAGAATTTTAAAGACTTTTAAGAAGTCCTGCATTCAAATAACTTATTTATCTTCATATAACCTAGTGTTTCTAAAAATTATTTGGCCATGGGACCATTTTTTGTTTAAAATGTTCTGGTATACTTTTCCAAAGAATATAATTTATAAAATATATATCTATAAAAATTAATGAAGCTGGTGTAAAGGCTAAATTTTTAACAACTGTAGACAAGGAGATTTCTTTTTCAGTTTGTATATGATACTAAATACAAGAAAATTACAACTTCAATCCAAGCTTTACTGAAGTTGTCTGCCATACGGCATCAGTCGAGAAAGTGCTAATTCTGTTTCGGTCACTCACTGGCTTGTATATTGGACAACTTAACCTCAATGACTTTCAGCCTTCAAAACTGAGAAAATCAGATGCTCAACATTGCTAATTATTAGAGAAATGTAAATCAAAACTACAATGAGGCATCACCTCACACTGGTCAGAAGGCCCATGATCAAAAAGTCTACAAACAGTAAATGCTGGAGAGGGTGAGGAGAAAAGGGAACCTTCCTACACTGTTGGTAGGAATGTAAATTGGCACAATCACTATGAAGAACAGTATGCAGATTCCTTTAAAAATTAAGAATATGATCCAGCAATCCCACTCCTAGGCATATATGCAGAGAAAACATAATTCAGAAAGATACATGCCCCCAGTGTTCGCTGCAGCGCTGTTTACAATAGCCAAGGCATGGAAGCACCCTAAATGTCCGTCAACGGAGGCATGGACAAAGAGGATGTGGTGCATACATACAATGAAATATTACTCAGCCACGAAAAATAATGAAACAATGCCATTTGCAACAATAGGGATAGACCTAGCAATTATAATGAGTGACTTAAATCATACAGAGAAATAAATATCATATGATATCACATATATGTGGAATCTAAAAAATCATACAAATGAAATCATTTCTAAAACAGAAAGAGACTCACAGACATAGAAAACAAGCTTATGGTTACCAAAGGGGAAAGGTAGGAAGGGAGGGAGGGATAAATTGGGAATTTGGAATTAACATATATATACTACTATATATAAAATAGAGTGTCAACAAGGACCTACTATATAGCACAGGGAACTCTACTCAACACCCTGTAATAATGTCTATGAGAAGAAAACCTGGAAAAGAATGGATATATGTATAACTGAGTCACACTGCTATACACTGAAATTAACACAGCACTGTTAATCAACTATACTCCAGTATAAAATAAAAATTAAATTAAGAAAATAATTTTTAAAATATTGATTTCTCAGCAAAAAAAAAAGACTGAGAAAATCATTAAGAAAGATATGTGTGTACACAGAAATGTAAGTTGGTGCAGCCACTATGGAGAACAGTACGGAGGTTCCATAAAAAACTAAAACTAGAGCAGTCAGGTGACCCTGCAATCCCACTCCTGGGCATATATCCAGAGAGAAATATGGCCTGAAAATATCCATGCACCCCAGTGTTCATTGCAGCACTATTTACAATGGCAAAGACATGGAAACAACCTAAATGTCCATCAACAGAGGAATGGATGAAGAGGGTGTGGTGCATATATACAATGGAGTATTACTCAGCCATTAAAAAGAATGAAATGAGGCCATTTGCAGAGACATGGATGGACCTATAGAGTGCCATGCTGTGTAAGGTAAGTCAGATGGAGAAGGAGAAATACCCTATGGCATCCCTTATATGTGGAATCTAAAAAGAAATGATACAAATGAACTTACTTGTGGAACAGAAAGAGACTCACAGACTTAGAAAATGAACTCATGGTTGCCAGGGGGAACGGATGGTTGGGGATTTTGGAAAGGGCATGCACACACGGCTATGTTTAGAGTAGATTAGAAACAGGAACCTACTGAATAGCACATGGAACTCTGCTCACTGTTACGTGCCAGCATGAATGAGAGTGGGGTCTGGGGGAGAATGGATATATGTATATGTACAGCCGAGTCCCTTCGCTGTTCACTTGAAACTATCACAACAGTGCTAATCAGCTATACCCCAATACAAAATACTTTGGTGTTAAAAAATAAATAAAATAATTTTTTTTAAAGATATGTGTGTACATAATTTAGCTCAAGGGGCTTCCTTGGTGACTCAGTGGTAAAGAATCCACCAGCCAATACAGGAGATCTGGGTTCAGTCTCTGGGTCGGGAAGATCCCCTGGAGGGGTAAATGGCAACCTACCCCAGTATTCTTGCCTGAGAAATCCCATGGACAGAGGAGCCTGGCGGGCTACAGTCCATGGGATCACAAAAGAGTCAGACAGGACAGAGCAACTAAACAAAAGCAACAATTTAGCACT
Organism: Bos taurus; assembly: GCF_002263795.3. NCBI lineage: Eukaryota > Metazoa > Chordata > Mammalia > Artiodactyla > Bovidae > Bos > Bos taurus. Next base: position 20,275,741 of record NC_037336.1, on the reverse strand, counting down.
ATATTAAGCACATACTAAGTACTCAAAAACAGTTTGTATTCAGGTAAGAAAATCAGTGGGTAGCCAAGAACTAGATTCATGAATAAAGAAAAAGTCCTACACAGAACTAGGACAATTTCCCTAAGAAAGCCCATTTGTCCAGTGCCCAATATAGAAGAATTCACACTGAACAACAGACCTAGAGGCAGGCATGCCTAGATACTCTTTACACGTGTTAACTAATTTATGTAACACTCCAGCAAATTTTTTGAAACAACTGTGTGTTCCTAGAACAGGCCAAGTTTTTTCTTGACCTAAAGTCTTCATACTCCAGCAACATCATGGATGGACCCTGAAAGCATTATGCTAACTAAAATAAATCAGATAGGGAAAGACAAATATTGTATGATATCACTTATATGTGGAATCTAAAAAAGCCAAACTCTTTAGAAACAGAGAGCAAAATGGTAGTCACCAGGGGAAGAAGGCTGGGGTTTGGGATGAAAGTGAAAGTGAAAGTCACTCAGTTGTCTGACTCTTTGTGACCCCACGGACTATATAGTCCATAGAATTCTCCAGGCCAGAATACTGGAGTGGGTAGCCGTTCCCTTCTCCAGGGGATCTTCCCAACCCAGGAATCGAACCCAGGTCTCCCACATTGCAGGCGGATTTTTTTACCAGCTGAGCTACCAGGAAAGCCCAGGGGTTTGGAATCCAACCTGTTTAAGGATACACACTTGCCACGGGTAGTCAGTAAGTCCCGGATATCCATTCCACAGTGTAGTGAATATGGGCAACGGTATTGCCTTAAAATCACCAAATTGCAAAAAGACTGGAACTTAATTATTCCAACAACTAAAATGAAGTGATAATTGTGTAATGTGTTAAAGCCTTAATTATACACTACAATGACAATCTTCTTATATAAATGGATCAATTTTTTAAAGTCTTGATCCTCACATGTATATATGGCCTGTACCCTCAGCTCCTTTCAGGACCCTTATCTGTGAGTCACCTAGCCTCTGAGGTCTTCCATGATAACTTAGTATAAAATTAACAGTCCCTACCCTACCCACCCTAAAGAGCAATGTCTGCTATTCTCCACAAATATTTTCTGACATACTCCATATCGACTTGACATTTGCCTATCATCTGTTTCCCCTACAAAAACATAGGATCTATGAAGGCCTTGTCCGTTTTGTTCATCCCTATGTCTTCATCTCCTTGAATGGCTCCTGACCCATAGTGAGAATTCATAAATATCTGAATAAACAGTATGAAGATAAGTATCTTCTCTTCACCTCCTTTCATTAGTCTTCCAGGGACAAAAGTAAACACTCGATGACATTTCTTAAGTCATTATTGTTATTCTTATGCTCCGTTTTTTTCTAAGAATGTTTTAAAGTGTCAAGATGATATTTAGAGCCTTAAATTTAAAATACAAACCTATGACATTAATATACAATTTAGGCCTTATAAATTATGAAGTTATTCTTGATGCTTTTACACCATGCAGTGCACAAAGCACACCATTAATTAACTCAAAAACAGTTTCCTGAATTAAAAGCACTTACTCTCATCAATTCCCTTACATTCCTTAAATTTGAAACAGAACAGTGATATGGGGCTTTGTCTTGAAAATAACTAAGCTTCTCTTTATCCTATATAAACTTGTAACTCTGTGAGTTAAATCAATATTTATAAACAAACTGCCCCATGAACATGGCTTATTATCCCCTTACCTAGAGAACACTTTGGCCTTCAGTCAGGCTAATATCTCACCTGCACTTCTTCCAACCCTTCTAGCCAGCCATTCTTGGCATAGATTGGGTTCTATCAAAGAGAGATTACCAAAATTTTGCTTAATGTAGCAAATATCCTCCCCCCACCCAAAATAACACATAAACATTAAATATACATCTATATCATAAATAGATTTAAAATATCTAAATAAGGGCATTTCTTTTATACACATTCACACAGAATATCTCTGTCTGGATCAAGAAGCAGGCAGTTTTCACAATAACTAGTGTGGTACTTGATGAAATGTCCATGAAGTGAAGTGTGAGTTACTGCTCTTATCCCATCAAACTATAGTTCTAGTCTCTGGCTTCAGGAACCAAAAAAAAAAAAAAAAAAAATGGAGAAGACATTCTGGAAACATTCCATGTGGTAGAGAGAGAGAGAGAACTGCTAATATGTGAGAATCAAGGCTGCAGTGTGTCTACCTCCTTGGTGTCCTGAAGCCTCAATAAAGATAGATTCTGGTCCCTGTCAAATGAAACGGGCTGGCTTTTCTGTTTATTGGCCTTATGGGCCAGCATCCACAAGGCCCTCACTCCTTCCTGCTGCAACGCAGAGCTTGAATGTTCATAGGGCCAAGTCCAGTCCACACACTCACTGGTTCCACGTTACAGAGTATCAGGGAGACCAGGAAAGGGTCTGACTTCTAAAATGTATTACTGCCATTTTTCTAACAATTGAATAAGACTATTCAATATCCTACCCTGGGCATAATGAGCTAATTTACAGCACATACTAGCCTGGTCCAGTAATAGAGAAGAAAAAGTAAAGACAAAATTTCATTCTTTTAGCTGTCTGAGAATATTGCCCTGCCAAATGAAAAATACCTCCTAAGTTCAGGGCGTTTTGTCTAATGCCTATATTTTTTGTTTATATGCTCAATTTCAATATGTAATTTAGAAATCTGAAAATCAGGCTCAGGTCTTTTGTTCTTACTCTTTTGTGCCCAGAGTAATTCATGTTGTTGAAGTCATATTTGCCATTACTTGGTGGATTTTTTTGTTGTTGCTAAAGGCAAGCCTCTTGATGAAAGTGAAAGTGGAGAGTGAAAAAGTTGGCTTAAAGCTCAACATTCAGAAAACTAAGATCATGGCATCTGGTCCCATCACTTCATGGCAAATAGATGGGGAAACAGTGGAAACAGTGTCAGACTTTATTTTTCTGGGCTCCAAAATCACTGCAGATGGTGATTACAGCCATGAAATTAAAAGACGCTTACTCCTTGGAAGAAAAGTTATGACCAACCTAGATAGCATATTAAAAAGCAGAGACATTACTTTGCCAACAAAGGTTCGTCTAGTCAAGGCTATGGTTTTTCCTGTGGTCATGTATGGATGTGAGAGTTGGACTGTGAAGAAAGCTGAGCGCCAAAGAATTGATGCTTTTGAACTGTGGTGTTGGAGAAAACTCTTGAGAGTCCCTTGGACTGCAAGGAGATCCAACCAGTCCATTCTAAAGGAGATCAGCCCTGGGTGTTCTTTGGAAGGAATGATGCTAAAGCTGAAACTCCAATACTTTGGCCACCTCATGCGAAGAGTTGACTCATTGGAAAAGACTCTGACGCTGGGAGGGATTAGGGGCAGGAGGAGAAGGGGACGACAGAGGATGAGATGGCTGGATGGCATCACCGACTCGATGGACATGAGTTTGAGTGAACTCCGGGAGATGGTGATGGACAGGGAGGCCTGACGTGCTGTGATTCATGGGGTCGCAAAGAGTCGGACATGACTAAGCGACTGAACTGAACTGAACTGAAAGGCAGGTTATTTTTTTTTTTTCCCTTCTCTAGGATCTTCTGTTCCATGGTTAGAGTACTAAGGAAATAAAGCATCAGAATTTTTACTAGAAAATATACTCAAATCTAAATTCTAAATATGTAAATATGAAAGTATTAGATTGAAAGACAAATCCTGGTACATGACTACTAACCACATTCATAATAAATAGTATGTATTGTAACCTGGCTTTATGCCAGGCACCTGCCAGGCCACCTCACATAAAATAAACTTACACTTCATACAGGGCCTTTCTTGCCAGACATTCCTGCAAATATTCACTTAGTTTGTATTTCCGTGTGATAACTGGAAGGCAAGTACTATTTCTCTTTCATTTACATAAAGAAAAATTGTGACAAAGTTCATATTTTGCTTCTGATAAATTCAAGTAACAGCTTAATGTTTCAAGGAAGTCCAGTGCCTTTATACACTTCTACTTTTCCCTCATAAAATATATTCTATGAAATTATATTTACCAAGTATTACCAAGACATCTCAAGTGTTTTCTCATACAGTATCTCATTGGAACCTCACAATCCCTCTCCAGTTTGAACAGCAATATTTTGCCCATATTCCAAAAGTAAGCATAACTCTATTTTTGTGTGTGTGTTAAACTTTTTAATCCATTTGTTTGAAGTAGTCTTTCAAAGGCCCAGTTAAGCTGTAGTTTTCATATTTGTTTAGAATAAACACATTTCTAGGGTATCCAGAACCCCTGTGATCCATCACATAGAAAATACTAGCACAGATGGAAAATGAGCTCTATTTTGATAAATGAATATATTTGCAGGAACATGGAGTTACAAAGAGTCAGACATGACTTAACGATTGAACAACAACAGGAATGCATGCACATTAGCAGATGTTCTTCAAAATCGCCACACTTGAAAATCTGCTATTTATTGACATTTCATTTTCTATTTTTCTTGTATTTGTCAGTTTTGTAAGATGTGATATATCATTAGTTATGACTCCACTAATCTTACATTTATGTTACATTGGATGAAGAAAGAGTTGGCCTCTTCTTTCACCTACCTTTCCTTCCTTCCTTTTTTCTTTCTTTTCTTCATTTTCTTTCTTCTTACATTTCCCCTCTCTTTACTTCCCTCCCTCTCTCTTTCTGCTTTCTTTTTTATAATTTTTAAAAGTTTTTTGCTTTGACTTTTTTATTTAATCTTTATCTTATATTGGAGTATAACTGATTTATAATATTGTATTAGAGTCAGTTGTAAAGCAAAATGAGTCAGTTACATATACACATCCATTCTTTTTCAGATTCTTTTCCTATATAAGTTCATTACAGAATATTGAGTAGAGTTCCCTGTGCTTTACAGTAAGTCCTTTTTGATTATCTGTTTTATATATTCTGGTGTGTATATGTTAATCCCAAACTTCTAATTTATCCCACCCCAACCTTCTTTGTCAAAGTGACTGATCTGAGTTTCACATAGCCCCAGCTCTGGCCTTCCAATAGGTATCATACTCTTTCCTCCAAATATACTACATCAAAAACTTGACTCTTTATTGTTCTATAAAAATTTAACTGTGTATTGCTCCCATGTCTTAAAATCATCAAGAAATTTTCACTAGACATCAACACCCTCTACTTCTCTCTCTTTATAAGTTAAAACCATAAACACCATGAAACTGGCTTTCTAGCCAACATACTGGAACTTATACTAAATTTATCTTTCAAAGCCATCACCTTGAAAATCCTTTGTCCTGTTACAACCATACCTCACTGATCAAAGTATGTTTCAAATGCTTTGGGAATGACTTTGAAAACCAGATTACAAGCCACAAAAGAATGTCCCTTTCTTGACTTAATAGTCACACCCCATTTTTTAAAAAATTAGTAACAGTTTAATCTCTCACTTTCTTTACCAGCTGAGACTCTGTTTTCTTTGGATCTCTCCCAAATGTAATATTTGCACTCAAAGTATGAACATTTTTCTCTGTTAAATATAATTTTTGAAGCTTGCCATGGTCTTGTGGGACAATTCCACAAGAGAAATTACAAGAATGACTTATCCAAAGGCAGGATCCCTGAAATGAATATAGAGGCTGCCAAACTGATGTCTCGGATGGGACTGTCTTTCCCTTAGTTTTGAAATTTTATTAAAAAATAAGTTTTTGAACCTTACAGTCACACATTGAGTATATATGAGTCTGCCTATACACACGGAGCTTACATCTATTCTACACTGATGTTTAGAAAGGAGAGACTGTTCCCATGGCTGCCTAAACAAAGTCCTCTAGAAATAGACAGTGATTTTCTGAACTAGCGATGCTTCAGTTGACAAATGACATCTGTTTCTTCCCATTAAGCAAGTTTCAGTTGAATCTATCCATTTTCCCATTATGCCATTTTTAAGAGAAAGGATCATTTTAACCCCAGTAAAGCATGTCAATAAATTGGCCACTATCAAAATGCAAAGGATGTGTTATAACACCTTTTTCCTTCCTCGGAAATAATACCTTTCTGACATTTTGACAAGTTAATGAAGCATCTCTTTCCCATCTAAAAAAGTCAGTTGGCATTCTTTCATCAAATAAGTTTCCAAGTGTTTCTTCATTTGACCCTCAAAACACCTTTTAACACATTTTTATGAGTGATGTCAACTGGTATGCAAGCCACTTGGTATATTCCCAGACCCTTTAAAATAATTCCATCATATTGGCTAATCCTAGGGGGTCTCTCCAGAGCTAAGTGCACTTGTAAAACTATTCATAAAAAAGAGTCTCTTATTTCTGTCTCTACTTCCTTTAACACCCTGGTTTTATTTTACTTGGACCAAGAAATACATCAAATCTCAAAGCTTAGAATATTGGTCTATTTTTCAACTGCTTCAAGGAGCCTGTTCTCTCTACCCTCATCCTTCTTACTAATAAATTTGATTAAAGCAAATTCCCCTTTGTGAAACCAGAAACCAAATTTTTCTGCTATACTCCCAATGCTTGCATTTGGCTTCAGTCTTCATTAATTAACCACTTGAATCTTTAAAAGTCCTCACCTCTTTTTCCCATATGTATATATTCTTCAAAATTTTCTCAGCAGTTGGTTGAAATGTTTAGTCTTGCTTGAAATTAATTTTCCACTTTTATTGTTCCAATTATTTGGCAGGTTTTAGGTCTTTATAATAAGTCCCCAGAACCCTTTGAACTTGTCATTCTTTTTATGTTTGTGCTTGACATGTTTCCTTAGCAACACTTCAATTCTGCTAACCCTGTTCCAAGAGATTTAAAGAGTGAACATGTCTGGGATATGAATATGACTGTCATAGGTTTTGATGTTTTGATGATCCTCAAAATAGTTTTTGAGTTATGGTTGCAATCAGAACATATACTTTTTATTTCAACCCTATTTTTTTAAACCAATGTGCTTCCTATATTTCTTTGATTCATTTCTAATTCCTTAAGATTTGGTTAATTAATAAGGTCATGGAAATATTACAATAGGAAGAGTCTATCAGTTCTAGAAAAACCAATATGTTCCACAAATCTCACTATTTTAGCTATTTTAAACACATAAATTAATCAAGAAGACTTAATTAAGACTTCAACAATAAATTAATTGAAGACTTCCCTGGTGGCTCAGATGGTAAAGCATCTGCCTACAATGTGGGAGACCGGGGTTTGATCCCTGGGTTTGGAGGATCCTCTGGAGAAGAAAATGGCAACCCATTCCAGTATTCTTGCCTGGAAAATCCCATGGATGAAGGAACCTGGTAGGCTACAGTCCATGGGGTCGCAGAGTCAGACACAACTGAGCGACTAAACTTTTCAAGCCCTGATAATATTATAATTTGACAGGAGAAATAACATCTATTCATTCATTTAACAAGCATTGTGCTGTACTGTGCTTAGTCGCTAAGTCGTGTCCAACTCTGCAGCCCCATGGACTGCAACCCGCCAGGTTCATCTGTCCATGGGATTCTCCAGGCAAGAATACTGGAGTGGGTTACCATACCCTCCTCCAGGGGATCTTCCCAACCCAGGGATCAAACCCAGGTCTCCAGAATTGCAGGCAGATTCTTTACCATCTGAGCCACCAGGAGAAACCCTGACAAATACTGGGTTCATCAAAATGTTCATTCAAGTTTTTTCAAACCATCTACTTACAACTATTTTAACAGCATGGAAGACCTCTTACAAACTTTTTGGCCAACCCATTATTAATACGGTAGTATTAAATACAGACTTTTAAAATTATAGTATGCTTTACTGAAATTTTTTCATGGTTTCTTGCAGGTATTTAGACTCTGCTAGTTGGAGAAGGAACTGGCAACCCACTCCAGTGTTCTTGCTTGGAGAATCCCAGGGATGGAGGAGCCTGGTGGGTTGCCGTCTATGGGGTCGCACAGAGTTGGACACAATGGAAGCAACTTAGCAGCAGCAGCAGTCTTTGTGAATCCTAATGAATAGGGTTCCTACTGGAAATAAGTGGGGTGGTGTTTAGTAGTTCTCTGAGGCAGGACTGGTTAACCAACATATAGCACTCCCTTCCTATACAAACTCCTTGACGATTCAGAGAATGACTATCATTTATATGGAGACCAAGATTACAGTTATTAAAAACATGTATATATTTCAAGCCAACAGATCTGAGTTCAAATCTTGTCTGTGTTCCTTACTGTGTGATTTGGGCAGGTGTTTACTCTCACTGAGTCCCAGTTTTCTTATGTGTAACATGAATTATTATGCTAATTAATATATATGAAGTGTTTGGTATGTAGTTGGCACATACTAAATATTTCTTGAGTAAATATTTCAATTAGTACTTCTGAATGCATTAACATTAGAAATTAGATTTTTATCTTCACAAGAACAGCACAAATATTAATGGTTTAAATATTATATAGTAAATCCTTCTCATCCATGGAATTTAGATTCATGAACATTCTGGTAGTAAGAGAATCCCTGTTGAGAAACTTAAAAGCTTACAATAAAAAGTGTTCGGTTTTATCCATTTTGCTGTATTTCGAAGCTGAGATGTTAGCTGCATAAACATTTTGGGTAGTTAGATGCTTTGGATAAAACAATTATCAAAATGTAATCTCTCTTTACTCCTGGTAATATTTCTTGTTCTAAAGTCTACTTTGACATTAAAATACAGTCTTCTGGTTCCTTTTGATGTGTTTTCATGATGTATCTTTTCCTATCCTTTTCTTTTAATGTACCTATGATCTTATATTTAAAATCAGTCTCTTGTAAACAGGACATAGTTGGGTCTTACTTTTTAGTCAATCTGCTTTTTACATGTGATACCATTACAATACATTTATACCTAATCATATAAATATAAACATGATTTGGTTAAAAATCACCATCTGTCTAAAGGTTTCTGTGTCCCATCTGTTCTTTGCATCCTGTTCGTCTTAAATATTTTTTATTCCCTTTTATCTTTTCTACTAACTTATTAGCCATGCTTCTTGGTTTTTTCCTTCATGATGGTTGATCAGAGATTACAATGTAACTCTGTAACCTATCACATGCTGACCTTATGTCATTTATCATTATACGTACTGTAAAAAAAGTTTATGGAGGTATACTTGAATCTCTCTTTTCTATCTTTTATGCTGTTATTGTCATGCATTTTACTTCTACATATGTCATAAATCCCATAATTCATCGCTCTTGACTTTAAACAGTAAATTATTTTTGAAGATTTTTTAAACAAAGAAAAATGTCTTTTGCATTTACCAACTTTTACCACTTCTAGAATTCTCAATGCTATTGCCCTTCCTGCAATAAATGTACAATCCCATGAGCAAAAATTAAAGTTATAAAATTTGTATTCAGACTCAATATAGGTCCACATCTTATCAAATAATCAGATGTCCAAAATACAACATGGTATATGTTGATAGTTGTTTGAGATTTTCAGGATATTTCCAAACCTTTAAAATAAAATCACACCAAAACAAGTTTGCTCACTTGAAGTCTAAAGTAGTTTAAAATAAGCAAGCATTTATTAACCTAGGTCAAATCTAACATTACAGAATCACTGGTGTTTTTTACCTCTAAAAGAGCAGTGAGAAACGGTCCTTTTCATCTCCAAGGAAATCCAATTAGTTTCTCACTTTCTACTGTTCAGAACAGCAATATATGCCGTCATTCTGATTCTAATGATTTTTTAAATTATCCTCATAGAGAGACAAGGATGAGTCTGACTTCCTGTATCCATCCCCTTTCTAAAACTTAAGAAGTCAAAAACAAGAGAAAATCTGTTTTCTTCTTTAGTTACCCAAACTATAAAACAAAAGCAATGCTTTCTGTGAAATAATATCCTATCAGCCAAATAAATTGACCAAATTGGCACCTGCTAATATGGTGGTCATGATGGTATATACTGCACACTTTCAAGTCTGGGTATTATTTGAGACATTCAGTACCAAGATCAATTTTGTTTTCCACCCAGAGCTTTCTGGTATTAAAAATAGTTATATAGATTTCGCTAAATAATCAATGAAATAATAGTGACTTAATTATATCCTGGTGAATTCTGATCATTTTATGGTAGAAAATAAGTTGGAGATTAGGGTGAGGAGACTCAGGTGATAACCATAGAAACACAGCACAATATTTCTAGCACCTAATTCCATTGCAAATATTAAGACATATGGTGAAGCTGTTTTCAGTCAATAATTATTGACTCAGAGCCCACAGTGCTCTGGGTGCTGACAAACACCAGTGAACAAGACAGACAAAAATCCCTGCCCTTAAGGAGATTTTAATTCTAATTTTTACAAAACACAAACACAAATCCTTCTCTCTTTAACATTTCACAGCGCATAATGGAACGTAACCAGGGTAACCATGTCCCAGTCTGAAATTTCATCTGGTGCCACTTAGGAATCTTGACATAATGAAGGGAAATAAATCTTTTTAGACCTGTGCTTGGATACATGAACAAACTAGATACACTCAACATAGTAACCACCTTTTTAAACCATTCACAAATCATAGATCTGATTGACGTATTTTTTTCTACTCCACTGTGCATGAAAATAATAGAACTGTTTCCATTACTGAAAGTTCAGGTACATGGACTGGTTTTAGGGCCAATGGTAGTGTGGAAGTGTGCCGAGATATGTTGGAAGGTTGGTACCCAAACAGGTGGGCACCTAATATTTAGATGTGGTGAAATGGAAATGTCATGATAATGGAAACCAGAAGATTTGCCACATCTTAGGGAACTCTTAAATTTGGGGTTTGCATGAACTCATTCTTTTTTTAAAAAGTTCTAAACTATAGTCATGCTGCTGCTGCTGCTGCTAAGTCGCTTCAGTCGTGTCCGACTCTGTGTGACCCCATAGATGGCAGCCCACCAGGCTCCGCCGTCCCTGGGATTCTCCAGGCAAGAACACTGGAGTGGGTTGCCATTTCCTTCTCCAATGCGTGAAAGTGAAAAGTGAAAGTGAAGTCGCTCAGTCGTATCCGACTCTTCGCGATCCCATGGACTGCAGCCTTCCAGGCTCAACTCTAAAACTGTGACTCTAGATTCCCTGGGCAAAACCTAAAGTTCCAACTCCTGATCTTTACCTACAGGGTTCAGAAGACAGTCCTGTACACTAAGAAAGGAGTAAACAATGAGGGTAAAAGATCAATAGTCTCAGACATACTCGTCTTTCCACCACTCAGTTTCTTCCCAGAGTTTGTGTATTTGGAAGGTCTGATCAAAACACAAGTTGCAGGATTAGCATGTGCTAATCCTGATGAACTGAGGAAGGAAGGGGGTTAATGAACAGGAGGACATGGCAGGGAATCCTTAGAATTTCGATGAGGTAAGCGGAAGGCTGCAGGGTACCATGAGGAAGTGGGGTGGGCAGTGAAATTACGGCAATGACAAAGCAATGATATGAAATTAAAAAATGACTGCTCTTGGGGACTTCCCTGGTAGTTCAGTGGTTAAGAATTTATCTTTCAATGTAGGGGACAGGTTTGATTTCTGGTTGGGGAACTAAGATCCCACATGCCCTGGGGCCACAGTTCACCCCACAGGAACTTCAACAAGAGCAGCCCTGAGTGCCACATCTAGAGAAAACCCGTGTGCCACAAATAAGACCCTTGTAGAGTCAAAAAAAATTTTAATGGATCAAAAAAAAAAAAAAAGCAGCTCTTATCATAGCACCCTCTTAAGGATCCATAGCACCCTCTTGAGGCTCTATGGTACTCCCCAGGTTCCATCAGACTCCCTCCCAGTGACTATCAGTGTCATCGTAGTATATATCCTTCTCTAATATATATAATTAATACATATAATTAATATGTATATATTAATATACATATTCTACCTGGGAAAGAATTTAATTAGTGAATGCTTACTAGGTATTAGTGATTAATTATTAATCCCAAGAGATTGTGCATTTTAACAGTCATTACCTTCACTTAAAGGGTATTAAAGGTGGAAAAGACTTTAATTTACAAAGAACTGAAGCCAAATTCATCTTCCTGCCTGTCCACCTTGTTGTCACACTACTTCCTGCCACACTGGTCCTGACACTCTCTGAAACAGTCCTTCTTGTACTACACTGCCTCCAACGGAGACGTTCCCAGCAACAGGAGAGGTTGTCGGCGATAATTTGGAAATAGGAAAGTCTTTCCAGTAGTCTTAAACATTGCCTGTAGATCATCATCTTCTTGACTCACACATTAGACTTCTCTGAAAAATCAGACTAGAGCACACTGAAGCAGTATCTTTAGCCCTGGATATAAAAACTTACCTATAAAACCAAGTCAGTCTGTCGTTACTTTAAATATCTTGCTAAAATTTTGGATAAATGGTTTTGATTCAATTATCTACCCTTACATTGTTTACTACAGTCTAAGTTTGCCAAATGCGTCCCATTCACCAACTTCTTTGTCTCTGAACACAATCACATGAGATAGTTGGGGAATTACGAACATCGGACATATCACTCTTCCATATAAAAGGTATGGGTTTCAAGAACAGTACTTAACTCCCTGGTGTTCAATCATACCTCTACCACAATTACTATGTGATCTCAAACACATTGTTAACAATCTCTGTTTCTCAATTCATTTGTAAAAATAGGGGTAAAAATAATACCTACCTATTAGTGGGAGGGATTGGGGGCAGGAGGAGAAGGGGACGACAGAGGATGAGGTGCCTGGATGGCATCACTGACTCGATGGATGTGAGTCTGAGTGAACTCCAGGAGTTGGTGATGGACAGGGAGGCCTGGCGTGCCACAGTCCATGGGGTTGCAAAGAGTCGGACACGACTGAGCAACTGAACTGAACTGAACTGATTAGTGGTCCTTGGGGATCAAATGAATTAGTGCAAGAATAGTGCTTAGAACAATGCCTGATACCCAATAAGCACTTGAGAAATGATACTTGTTGTTAATAGTATTATCATTCTCACCATCTCACCACCACCACCACCATCATCATCACCATCATTATCTTCTGAGGTTGTATTTACTCTGAGAAAATTAACCATATGACCACCAAACTCACCTCACTTTCTGCCCCTGTAGATATAGTCATAATGTTGATTTTCATGGCTAGTATTTCCCTTTGTCAGCAATTATTTTCCTCTTTTTTTGCACAACTGATTTCAAGAAACGTTGAACTGTTTCATGAAACTAAATGAATTCAATCAGTCATCTTAATATTTGAAGTGGAAGCATGTTCAAAAGGTGTGTGAGAACTCTCTCTACCATGAATGAAATACAGTACTAAAATACTTCAGGACTATACATTACTGTTATAGAACATACAAAAGTTTCTAAGTAGCCTTGTATTTGGGCTTTTATTCTTAGCCATAATATCCTTATATGTTCTTCATACTAGAATGAGTAATATATTTTTTTTAAGGCTTCAAGCAATTAGACCCAAAACAATAGAAAAATTCACTAAGTTTATGACTCTAGGACAGTAAGCTAACACCAATAACTCAACATTAGCTCCACCATAACAATGGTACCAATAAAAATTGTCTTTATTTAACAAAACTAGAATTTGAAAAACAAAACTATATCAACTTATGTTTCCCATTAGGGCTGAAAGATTTTATAGGAACTGTTTGTTTTATTTTTTTCTGATTTTTTGATGTTTAACACAGTTAAAAAAGATAGTTACCAAAATATATTTTTTTATGAAGGACAGGTAATATGATATCATATGATAATATGTTATTGATAATATGATAATATAATTGATATAATATGATAATATAATTGATAATATGATCTAGGAAAATCCATTCAATCAAATTACACTTTATGGCCCATAATCTAAATACTTCTATTTTCATCAAAGACACATGTCTGGTATTAGCCCCTTTTCCATTCTTAACCAACAACCTTTATAAATTATCTAAGTAGTGATCATAATCTCAAGGTCAGATTATTTTGTCTGCATATAGTAATAGTCTTTTGAAAACCACCTCCTTATTTTAGGTTGGAAAATGCACATCTTCTCAGTTGAAGAGAGGGGACATCTTTCTTGACCGCTTTTATCTTCATTTGACAATCTGAAAACAAAACCAGCACCTCTTCCTATTAATGTAAATGCCTCTGATGCCTATTTTCTGGGTACTTTTCAGAAAACCTAATCTTGAACATGGTGTCTTACAATGACTATCAAAAGCCAAGAGAAGCAATATTTATTAATGTTTGAGAGATGCCAGTTGTCAGTGCCACCAAATGCTCTAAAATCTGTCCTTGGATTAAGATTAACCAGCAAGTAGTCCATTGCCCACTTAGACTGAACTACTAATTTGCACATATTTCCCTTTCTCCTTCCTAACTTATTGGCTTCTACTGAGACGTAGTTTAAGAAACAGCCTTCTGAGAAGTACTTTTTACCATCAGAATGTTGAAGAGGTTATTATTTAATACATGACAATAAGCCTTCATGAGGAGAAAGGTAGAGAATTTGAGGCAAGCTGCTCAAAAAAACTATAATCAGAGTAAATTCAAGACAGCACCACAGCTTTATATAGAGGGATTCATGTCCCCAAAGTCAGACCCTCTAGCTTTCCTAGGTGAGGAAAACATCCATCCCAGACTTCTTCCCTGGTCTTAAGGTTCCACCACACTGGAATCTCCCTCTGGATTCATTTTCTACTTAGTCTCCAGTCTGCCCTGTGGGCCTTCAGCCATCCTAAAGAATTATCTGGAGAAAGTCTTCTATTTTTGTAAATCTCACTCTCTTCCCAGGCTCAATGTCTCATCAATTAAAGCAGGTTCTATTTTTAAATGAAGTGGATTTCTTACTATAATACTATAAACGTATTTCTGACCCAAATGCCAGTATCTATGGCCCCAAGGCAAATACCACATTCCTAGAAGTTTTATTGCCCTGTATATTATACCTGTAACTTTTCTCAATCCACTGCTTTTTTTCTGGTTCACTATACCCTAACTTTTTCCTGGATGTCCCATAGTAATCAGAATGTTTTGATGAAAATAAAAGTGTGTGAGTGTGTACATGTGTCTATCAAGAAAGAGTTAACACAGTATTTTTGAGGTTGCTATCTTTGGGAAAGATTGAAGGCAAAAGAAAAAGGTGGCAGAGGATGGATGAGATGTTTGACTACCATCACCGATTCAATGGACATGAACTTGGGCAAACTCTGGGAGATGGTGAGGGACAGGGAGACCTGGGGTGCTACAGTCTACAGAGTTGCAAAGAGTCAGACATGAGCTAGCAACTGAATAACGACAAATCTTTGGAAGGATCTGTTTGCAGCATTGGCCTTTGGTTGGTATCTGGGGACTTGGCTTTTGGAGTGCTCCATACATTAATAAGGCTATCTTGCTCAACTTGGGCACTGTACCCTGTTGCACCAGGCTGCCATGACTGTACAAAAAATGTGATTCATGGTAACTACCTACTTTTCTTCTGAAATTTTGGTACTACGGCTGGTTATGTCAGCAACGCATAACCTGTAAGACTTGCCCCAGTTGGAAACTGTGGACTCTGGAGTCTCAAACAAGCTTCGCTGGACCAAAATACTGCAGCCATACTGCTGCATCTCAGTACTGGTGAAAGGAATGTGTTGGGTGTAATCCCTCCTAAGAGGAAGCACGTTGGAACTCTGCATCAGGTTCCTCCAGACTACCTAGTACATCCTTTTCTATTGATGATCACTGTTCTAAAACACACTCATGAGTACCTCTGACTTTGCATCCTGTGAGTATTCCCAGCGAATCACCAAACATGTGGATGGTCTTGGGGCCTCTGAGTTATACACAAGAAAATTTTAAAAGAGTTTAACACATACTGCATGAAATATATATGGCAATACAGATATCAGAAAATACAGGAAAGGAAAAGGCAGGCAATACATATACAGGAAAAGATGTTCAATGTTATCAATCATTCAGTTCAGTTCAGTCGCTCAGTTGTGTCCAACTCTTTGCAACCCCATGAATCGCAGCACGCCAGGCCTCCCTGTTCATCACCAACTCCCGGAGTTCACTCAGACTCAGGTCCATTGAGTCAGTGATGCCATCCAGCCATTTCATCCTCTGTCATTCCCTTCTCCTCCTGCCCCCAATCTCTTCCAGCATCAGAGTCTTTTCCAATAAGTCAACTCTTCGCATGAGGTGACCAAAGTACTGGAGTTTCAGCTTTAGCATCACTCCTTCCAAAGAAATCCCAGGGTGATCTCCTTCAGAATGGACTGGTTGGATCTCCTTGCAGTCCAAGGGACCCTCAAGAGTCTTCTCCAACACCACAGTTCAAAAGCATCAGATCTTTGGCACTCAGCTTTCTTCACAGTCCAACTCTCACATCCATACATGACCACAGGAAAAACCATAGCCTTGACTAGACGGACCTTTGTTGGCAAAGTAATGTCTCTGCTTTTGAATATGCTATCTAGGTTGGACATAACTTTCCTTCCAAGGAGTAAGCATCTTTTAATAAGGAAGTACAATTAACACCACAATGAGATACCACTATTCAGCTATCAGACTGGCTAAAATTTTAAAAACTGACCATACCAAGTGTTGTCAACTACTAGCAGTGAGCAAGTGAAATCTGAAATTAAAAACACAACTTCATTTGAACTGGTACCCAAAAAATGAAACCTAAGGATAAATCTAACAAAATAGGTACAAGATCTGTATGTGGAAAACTGCAAAACTCTGATAAAAGAAATCAAAGCACTAAATAAATAGAGAGAGTCCATGTTCATGGATAGGAAGGCTCAATACTGTCAAAATGTCAGTTCTTATCAATCTGATCTATAGATTCACCACAA
The DNA here is from genome assembly GCF_002263795.3 of Bos taurus. Classification (NCBI taxonomy): domain Eukaryota; kingdom Metazoa; phylum Chordata; class Mammalia; order Artiodactyla; family Bovidae; genus Bos; species Bos taurus. Next base: position 20,258,941 of record NC_037336.1, on the reverse strand, counting down.
TCCCTGGAAATGATGAGAGAAGACAGAGGAAGGCAGGAAGGAGGTGCTGTCAAAAGACAGGGGCACTCTCGAACATGATGAATATGCTCACTGTCTCCACTGTAGTGATGGGTTTCCCAGATGTACACATATTACAAAATGTTCAAATTTTACACTGTAAACATGTGCAGTTAGTTATACATCAACAATACAGAGGACCTTCCCCAGAGGCCCAGTGGTTAGGACTTTGCCTTCCAGCACATGTGGTGCTGGTTCAATCCCTGGTCAGGGAGCTAAGATCTTACATGCATTGTGGACAAAAAAACCAAACATAAAAAAAAAGAAGCAATATTGTAACAAATTCAATAAAGACTTTTTAAAAAAATGGTCCACATCAAAAGAAACAATCTTTAAAAAATACATAAATAAAACTTTTTTAACTTATATAATTCATCCTTTCAGGCTCCAGTTACAGGCTGTTAGAAACACCACCCATCTCAGGTTTCCCATGGTAATATATGCAATTTTATAAATAGTCATTTAAAACCAAGAGGAAGTAATCTTTAGGAATTTTAGCAATAAGCATGATATAACTCCTACCAAGAAAGTATATCTGAAAATTGACTCAGAGAAAAAAGGGATTAAGGTTAGAAAGACAATGACTGGACACATTCCAAATTTACAGTCAAAATCTTGCAAAATAATCCTTAGTTACTATAGGTTATATAAATTCAGAAGGTACCCTAAGTCACTGAAGTCTCAGAGCATAGAGCTTGTCTAGACATAAATCTCTAAGATCTATGATATGTTATAGTGATCATTGAAATTCTGTGATTAGGGAAAGCCATCCAAGTCTTATTCAGAATTTTGATGTCTTCAAAGCCCTCTAGGAAACAATTAATTACCAGGTATGTGAAAAAATGCATTCTTAAATGAAATTCTCACTAAAATTTTTTTTATTTAATTACACTAAAAAGTCATAAAAGCAAAAAACTTTAGCAATTTAATTCAAAAGCATAGTTTTTATTTCATTGGTCTTATACCTACGAAGAAAGTTAGGATATCAGAACCAACTCCAAACACTGTCCACAAAACAGAATCTATTATCTTAAGTGGTCATTTCTAGAAATTGACAGGCAAAGTTCTGAAGATTTTGTGATGGATACAGGTTTCCCAAGTGGCGCAGTGGTAAAGAATACACCCTCCAGTGCAGGAGACACAACAGACTCAGGTTCGATCCCTGGGTCAGGAAGATACCCTGGAGGAGGAAATGCCAACCCACTGCAGTATTCTGGCCTGGAGACTCTCATGGACAGAGGAGCCTGGAAGGCTACAGTCCAGAGGGTCACAAAGAGTCAGACACGACTGAGCACGTGCAGAGAGAGAAAGAGATGGTTGATCTTGGTGATTTCTTACTCAAAACATTAACCACTTTAAATATTCTCAATCAACTGATAGATTATATGAACATTTCTGAGTATATCAACATCTGGTAATTAACTTCTCTCCACTGAATCCATTAAGGGGACTTTTGTAAAATAGTTTACATTCCTAATTATGAAGCTGATTCTAGTGTCAAGCAAGTGCTCCAAAATCATTTTCTGCATATACACAGGAAATAAAGCACATTCCCTGAAGTCATGGTAATCTTTGGAAGTACAATATTTTTAATTAACAAAATTCAGATGTGTAACATAACGTATCTCTCTCTAATGGAGCTTAGTTGCTGGATGACTGAAACTTAGCTAAACCCATTCCAAGTTTTTTTTTTTTCCTCAGACACTTTAGAGTTTTCTTACTCAAGTGAGACACAAACTTAGTCAATTTACACCACATGGGGTGTCTAGTAATGCGAAGGGGGTGGAGTGAGGTTGGCATTCGGCCTCTTGCTTGATCGCCCTTCCACTTCAGCATCCTCTGAGGTGTCTGCAGCCACCTCTCCTGCCCTACTTCCTCCCTGGCATCCCTTCATCCCCACTGAGAGAACTCTTCAGGAACCACTGGTTTCTAAGTAAATCTTGCCTCATTTTGAGGGCCAAATATTCTGGTATCTTGATTATACGACAAGGTCGTCAGGCAGGGCTCACGGTCATTTTCCCAGGCTCCAAGAAAGAGGCAAATAAAGTCCTCCAACCTCTCATGTTCCCAAACATCTTTTTATCTGGTGGGAGTTTAAGGGGCTGTCCCTCTGAGACTCCTAGCCTCTGAGAACTTCGGTGATTTACTCTCTTGCTTTTGAAATTTCCCCTTTCTGCTCCCTTCCCCTGGCACTGAGAGTTCCCATCTAATCCCTTAAACGTAATTTATTACAAAAGTTGTTTTTCTGACGTCATCTGTAAGAAAGGGACTCAACAAATAATTCTTGCCAAAAAACTGGCCACTGTTTGAATGCTTAAAACCTTCATCAAAATGCTTTCTGAGCAAGTACTTGATGCATTTTGCCATTAGTCTTGAAAACCACTACCAAAAATGGCTAACTGCCTTTATATTTTTCTGAAAGTAACATTTATCACGTCTAGCAGAAATTAACATAACACTGTAAATCAACTATACTTCAATAAAAAGCTTTTCAAAAAGTCAGCACCTGTCAGTAAATTCCACCAAATTTAACTTTTCTAGATAAAAAATGTAAACACTACTTTTCTCTTTTTTTCATAGTGCCTCATACATGGTAACTCCTCCATAAAAGATTCTTAGCTGAATAGCTTTTCCATAAAGACATTCTTTTCAAATAATTTATCATAGTGCTCTATTTGGAACCTGAACAAATGATATATTAATTTCTGATAGTGTTACCATCACATCTAACAATTCTAGTTGGAGTTCATATTAGATCTGAAAAGCTTAATGCTCTAAGGAAACAAAGTCTCTGGTGATTAGGTATACACTCCTTTTGTTTAGACCTGGAATAAAAATGAAAGGCTGGGTAATTTCAAAAATTCCAGGTGTTTCCTAAAGAAGAAAAGATTCTGCTGTCATCCTAAAAATATAAGTCCTTTAGGGAGCACTTTTTTTATTTTACTGTAATGCAAGCTATTTTGCCTTGTTGCATAGCCAGAAATTATAGGCACCATGAATTGGAATCAACTGGATGCCAAATGAGGTAGCTATGCCCACATTCCTATTCACGGTGGCCTTAGGAAATACAGTCCTTTCATTAGCTGTTTAATTGTCTTGGGAACATCCCGAGTCAATATTTTTATTTCCTGTTTTCACCTGCCAGTGGTGAACATTTTTCTCCATTTTCTGAACATATGACTAAATTTAACACGGTAGTTATAACAAGACCTGCAGGAAGCTGCCCAGGCCAAATGAACTGGAAAACCTGAACAATTTAAAATATGCTTTTCTATTTTGAAGCAAGTCTTAAAGTTCTGAAGATCCTTCCTCCTCATGCCCTAATTTCATTGTGATGCCACCATTTCTTTGAAAATCTTTCCAAACACGTGCAAAGTTAAAAGCTGTCTTAAGTTCTTTAAGTTCATTAAATAAATAAGGCAGAACATTTTATGGATTTATTTGGATGAACTAATTAGAAAACATCTGTGTATTCTAGAAAGACAACCCCTTTTTATTTTAGCTTACTGAAAGCAACAACTAAACCTTTTATTTTTCTCTTTTTTAGAAATTTTTACTAAAATACAGTTGACTTAACAATGCTGTATTAGCTTCAGGTATACAGCAAAGTGAATCAGTTATACATATGTATGTGTTATACATATGTATAAATATATTCTATATATTCTTTTTTATATTCTCCTTTATTATAGATAATTACAAAATAGCAAGTATACTTCCCCGTGCTCTACAGTAGTTGGTTATCTACTTTATATATAGTAGTGTATATATTTTTATCCCAAACTCCTAATTTACCCCCCTTCCCCTTTGGTAAGCATAGCATATGGCAGATAAACTTTAAATGAAGCCAAATTACACAATATTGAAATTTATTTTCAATAATCTTTGAAATTTTTACAGCTTGTTTTAGCATCTTTTTATGACCTAAAGCCTAATTATATTCTGGAAGAGACATTAAGCCACCATACATGTATTATCTCTCAATAAATTATTTTTATCCATCCAGCAAAATGTGGTTCTTTTTATCTGAAAATAAAACTTCGCTAAGATAAGAAATGGAGAAGGCAATGGCACCCCACTCCAGTACTCTTGCCTGAAAAATCCCATGGACAGAGAAGCCTGGTAGGCTGTAGTCCATGGGGTCACTAAGAGTCGGACATGACTGAGCAACTTCAATTTCACTTTTCACTTTCATGCATTGGAGAAGGAAATGGCAACCCACTCTGGTGTTCTTGCCTGGAGAATTCCAGGGACGAGGGAGCCTGGTGGGCTGCCATCTATGGGGTCACACAGAGTTGGACACGACTGAAGTGACTTAGCAGCAACATAAGAAAGACATAAAATACATTGATTTTCATAATCCGTTTTGCATTTCTTTGTTCTTTTCAAACAAGCAGATTTCAAAAAAATGCATGAAGAAAAGTGACCAATGCTCTTCTTGTATAACATCTCAAAATACCAACCAGAAAGTGTACCTGCAGTGGATTGAAGGCCCAAACTTGTCAGAACAGTGTAATAATAAATAGATCTTCCTTTTAAGGATTTTAAAAACATGCACGCTGTAAATGAGCTTGAGGTCTCAGTCAGAGCAGTATAGAAGAAAAGAATTAGAAATTAATAGCTAGTTCAAGAGGAGATGGACAAATTCATAGAGTGCCATGGGAACATACACATTGCCATATGTAAAATAGATAGCCAATGGGAATTGCTGAAAAGAAGCAGGGAGCTCAAACTGGGCCCCTGTGACAACATAGAGGGGTGGGATGGGGTTGGAAGTGGGAGGGAGGGTCAAGAGGAAGGCAACATACATACACCTGTGATTGATTCATGTTGATGTAAGGCAGAAATCAACACAATATTGTAAAGCAATTATCCTCCAATTAAAAATAAATACATTTTTACAAATAAATTCAAAAATTAGACTACATTAAAAAAAAAGAGAGGGATTTGGGAGGGATGATCCATGGGGGTTTCTCTGGGGGTGGCCAAGGCCATGACAGTGAAGGAGAAAGCACAGCTGTAACTTGACACAGCTCCAGGGCCAGGAGGGCAGAGTAGAAAGAACCAGAACTCACCTCCTCCCACAGGCATACCAAAATTACAGCTACTTACAGAGCAACTATCTATAAAAACAATCTATAAAACAAAGACTATAAAAACAAAGTCTATCTATAAAAGTTTATCTAAAAAAAGCTTATTAAAGTTTATCTACAAAGATAAAGACTAGCAGAAAAGCTTTTCCATAGCTAGAGACATTAAGAAGGAACCACAATGAAATAAGTAGGAGAGGCAGAGATGATCTATGGGATTGATGACCCCTGGATTGATGACCCATGAATGAGAGGAATATCCTAATCCCAAAGTCCTCCCCAAGGAACAAGGGCTAAAAACTCCACACTGAGTTCTCCAGCCCAGAGATCCTATATCAAAAACCAGCAGGGCTCATGTTTAGGAGAGCTGGAGGTTTCTTTGGGAAACAGACTCCACTCTTTTAAGGTATAAGAATTAGCTCACAAGATCCAAGTCCCAGTACAGAGGCAGCAGTTTGAAAGGGGCCTGGGTCAGACGCACTTGCTGATCACGGAGTGCCTCACGGAGAGGCAGGAGGAAATTAGGATCCCCCCCACCCCCACCCCGCTGAGGATGGAGACCCTGGCAGCAGCCATCTGGGGGAGTTCACATATGTTCAGTCACTCAGTTATATCCAACTTTGTAATCCCATGGGCTGTATCCTGCCAGGCTCCTCTGTCCATGGAATTTTCTCAGCAAGAGTATTGGAGTAGGTTGCCGTTTCCTCCTCCAGGGCATCTTCCTGACGCAGGGATCGAACCTGTGTCACCTGCATCTCCTGCTTCGCAGGTGGATTCTTCCACCACTGAGCCCCTGGGGAAGCCCTTAAGGGAGCTCATTCTACTGTAACAACTTGCTGGCAAGTGTTATTTTGGAATCCCCTCTCCAGCCTCTTAGTGCCAGGGTTTTACCCATCCACCAGCAGATCAGCTCCACACTTGCTAGGTCATTCAAACTGCTCTGTGCGGACCCGGCAGCATCCAGCACAAGCTCCACACCCCCTAGGCTGCTCAGACAGCACCTCCCCCAAACACTGGGCCATCATCAAACCGCAGGGCCCCCAGGCTTTGCTGTTAGCAACTGGGACCTGGCTCTGCTCTCCAGCGGGCCCAGAGACACCTCACACAGCAAGGGCTCACAGCCAACTGCTAGAGAGACCAGCCCTGCCTGCGGGTTGGTTGCCAGAAGGGAGTGGTGTAGGGGTAAAGGAGATTAAGAGATTCAGATCTCTGATTATACAATAAATAAGCCATGAGGATATAATACACAGTATAAGGAATATGGTCAGTAATATTGTAATAATTGGGAATAGATGGTTACTATTGCGGTGATTATTTCATAGTGTAGGCAAATGTCAAATTACTATGTAATTAGTTCAGTTTAGTTTAGTCACTTAGTCATGTCTGACTCTTTGCAACTCCGTGAACTGCAGCACGCCAGGCCTCCCTGTCCATGACCAACTCCCAGAGTTTACCCAAACTCATGTCCATTGAGTCGGTGATGCCATCCAACCATCTCATCCTCTGTCGTCCCCCTCAATCTTTCCCAGCATCAGGGTCTTTTCAAATGAGTCAGCTCTTCGCATCAGGTGGCCAAAGTATTGGAGTTGCAGCTTCAACATCAGTCCTTCCAATGAACACCCAGGACTGATCTCCTTTAGGATGGACTGGTTGGATCTCCTTGCAGTCCAAGGGACTTTCAAGAGTCTTCTCCAACACCACAGTTCAAAAGCATCAATTCTTCTGCACTCACCTTTCTTTATAATCCAACTCTCACATCCATACATGACTACTGGAAAAGTATATGACTATGTAATAATACACCTGAAATTAACATGATATTGTACATCAACTGCATTTCAAGTTAATTAATTCATTAATTCCAGTGTTAACTTGCCAACTGTGCCTGCATGCTCAGTCTCTTCAGTCATGCTGACTCTCTGTGACCTGTGGACTGTAGCCCATCAGGCTCCTCTGTCCATGGGATTCTCCAGGCAAGAATACTGGGGTGGACTGCCATGCCCTCCTCCAGGGGATCTTCCCAACCCAGGGATTGAACCTGCACTGCTGGTGGAATCTTTACAAACTGAGCCACCTGCTAATTGTGGAGTGGATCATTTAGAGTCATTGTAGAAAGGGAACTTCAGTTCCCAGGTGTATCTGTAACCAAGAGTTTCTGACCTTCTTGAGCTGTGACAGTTTCTCTTCAATTACTTGATTTAATTAGACCCAATTCCTATCTACATCCATCATAAAGCACGTGGGCAAGTTTATATACACTTTTCTTGAACTTTACTCAGTTCAAAAACTAGACCAAACACATTGGTTTACTTTAATAAGTGACTGTTTATATATCTGAAATAATTTCTCAACATATGGAAAACAGAAATTACCCAGATCATGCAATAATTTAGGGCTTTTAAGAGTTTCTATATACTATTGATGCATTTATAAATGCTGCACATGTATGGAATGAACACATAAAAAAATTTCTCTGTTTATGAAAGTATTTTCACCCTCAAAATTATCATTTAGCTAAGTAATTAAGTAATTAAAGTTACTAAGTATTTAAGATACCCAGCATTATTCTATGTGTTCTGCACATATAGTCTCTCCCTTTTTTAAATTTAATTTTACTGGAGTATAGTTGAGTGAAAATGTTGTGCTAGTTTCAGGCAGTTACTTTCACAACAAAGTGATTCAGTCTCTTAATCCTGACAACTCTCTAAGTGGATCCTATTATCTCTAGTGGGCTACAGTCCACGGGGTCACAAAGAGCTGGACATGACTGAAGCAACAGGCAATGGCACCCCACTCCAGTACTCTTGCCTGGAAAATCCCATGGACGGAGGAGCCTGGTGGGCCGCCATCTATGGGGTCACACAGAGTCGGACACGACTGAAGTGACTTAGCAGCAGCAGCAGAAGCAACTTAGCATGCACTTAGCAGAGCACAGAAAGGGAAAGCACTGTGTTCAAGACCAGCCAGCTAGAAAGTGGAAGAGCTGGAGAAGGAAATGGCAACCCACTCCAGTATTCTTGCCTGGGAAATCCCATGGACAGAGGAGTCATGCAGGCTACAGTCCATGGGATCACAAAGAGTCAGATAAGACAGAGCAACTAAACCACCATCACCACCAAGCAGAAGAGCCAGGGTTGAATCCCAAGCAGTCTGGCTCTAGAGAACCTACTCTTACCACAACACAATACAGTATCTAATCTCATCTGGTTAGGGAGGCACTATTCTATCCATTTTGAGATGAGAAAACTGAGACTCAATGGAGTTAGTAACTTTCAAGTTTATTCAGCTAACATGTGATAGATACTTTCTGATTCCAAAGCCACTGACCAGCTCATAAAACCATGACAGCCTCCAAAACACAGGACCACTGTGTAAAATGTGAAAGTTACCATGATCATGAACAACAGAAGCAAAAACAGACAAATGATAGTAGTGGCCTGATTCACATTATCTCATGAGGATGTTCACCCTTGATGGGATCCGTGCACCCACTAATCACAGGACCACAGTTCCAGGCTAAACCTAACCCCTGGCCCAGAGCTATAACGATCAACACCAGAGATGGCCTTGGTGTTCCTAATCTTTACAAATCCAGAGAGTAGTTTCTCTGCCTCCAGGAGCAGCCACAAGGCTAGCCAGAAGGAAATTCAACCCAGAGGCCCAAAACTGGATTCAAATAGGAACTTCCCACAAGGCTGAGTCAGGAATTGGGAGGCCAGTGACACAAAGAAAGAGAAAAGCAGATCACAGATGAAAAAGCCTTTGCCACTGAAGGTGTTTTCCTCCTAGATGAGCATTTTGGATTTCCAAGTGGCTGCTTCCTGCTGAGCTTAGAAGGGCCTGGCCTCTGCTATGCACTAACAAGTAGGAGAATTTTGAACTCAAACATGAAAGCACAGCAGCAGGTCTCAGAGTCCACAGCTCAGGCCCGCTGGGAGGCCCGGTCAGTTCACACAGCATATGTGCCCTGCTTATCATCCTGTTTAATGGACGAGGCCAAACCAAACAGCAAACATAAATGGTGGAGTCTTCAGCTCTGGTCTCAAAGTGCATGCTGACCTCACCTTGCAGTTTTTGTATAAGTCATTTGGGTTATATATATTTGACAGGAAACATTAAGAGCCCAAGTTATGCAAAACTTTAAAAGGGAAGAAAGTTTCAAAGTTATAGCTAATTAGAAGACTCATCACCTTACATCCATCTTCCCATTTTCCTCCATCAAGCAAATCCTGAAATTCAGTGAAACCATGGAAACATGTAGCTTAACCACATGTGAACCCAAACAAAAATAATCAGAATGATCATCACAAAAGCCTAGGCATTATTAACATATGTCTTAGGCTGAAGATTGGGCTCACTTATTTACACAAAACTCAAATCAGAACATTTAAGTATAATAAGAACCTGTGGCTTCCAGTTCAAGATGGCAGAGTAGAGGACATGCATTCATCTGCTGCAAGAGCAACAAAATTCCAACTAGCTGTTGAATAGCCATTGACAGGAGAATGCTGGAACCCACCAAAAAAAGACCCCATGTCCAAAAACAAAGAAGAAGGTCCAGTGAGACTGTAGGAGGGGCACAATCACGATAAAATCAAATCCTATACCCGCCAGATGGTTGACCCACAGACTAGAGAAAAATAATACCAAAGATGTTCTCACACTGTTGTGAAGGTTCTGAACCCCATGTCAGTCTTCCCAGCCTGGGGATCTGACAAAGGGACCGGGAATCCCCAGGGAATCTGGCCTTGAGGGCCAGTGGGATTTAATTATTGAACTTCCAGAGGGAAACAGAGACTTCAGTCTTGGAGGGCACAAAAAAATGTTGTGCCCTCCAAGACCCAGAGGAGAGGAGCAGTGACCCCACAGGAGAAAGAACCAAAATGACCTGTTAATTTTGGAGGGCCTCCTGTGGAGGTGTGAGTCGGCAGGGGCTCACCACAAAAACAGGGGCACTGGAAGGTGCCCCTTGACATAAACTCTCTTGGAGTTCACCATTAACCTTACTATAGAGCCCACAGACCCCAGGGTTGGGTCCCCTCAGGCCAAACAACTACCAGGAAGTGCAACCCTACCCATCAGCAAATAATTAGATTAAAACCTTATTGAGCAAGGCCCTGCCCCCCAGAGCAAGACCCAGTTTTTCCCATCGCCAGTCCCTCCCATCAAGAAGCCTCTTAGCCTCTAAGCCTCTTAGCCTCATCCATCAGAGAGCAGACAGAAGAAGCAAGAAGAAGCACAGTCTTACAGTAGCTAACACAAAAACAATATTACAGAAAGTTAATCACAATGAAAAAGCAGAAAGTTAAGTCCTAGATGAAGGGACAAGATAAAACCCCAGAAAAACAACTAAATTAGATGGAGATAGGAAACCTTCCAGAAAAAGAATTCAGAATAATGATAGTGAAGATGATCCAGGATCTTGGGAAAAGAATGGAGGCAAAGATTGAGAAGATGCAAGAAATGATTACCAAAGACCTAGAAGAACTAAAGAACAAATAAACAGAGATGAATAATACACTAGAAGGAATCAATAGAAGAATAACTGAGGCAGAAGATAGGATAAATGACCTGGAGGACAGAATGGTGGAAATCACTGCTACAGAACAGAATATAGAAAAAAGAATGAAAAGAAATAAAGACAGCCTGATGGCAACCCACTCCAGTATTCTTGCCTAGAGAATCCCATGGACAGAGGAGCCTGGTGGGCTACAGTCCATGGAGTCACAAAGAGTCGGACATGACTGAACAAACACTCACTCACTCACAAGAGAACTCTGGGACAACATTAAATGCACCAACATTGCCGTTATAGGGGTACCAGAAGGCAAGAAGAGAAAGGACCTGAGAAAGTATTTGAATACATAATAGCGGAAAACTTCTCAAACATGAAGAAAGGAAATAGCCAACCAAGTCCAGGAAGCACAGAGAGTTCCAGGAAGGATGAACCCACGGAGGAACACACCAAGACACATAGTAATCAAGCTGACAAAAATTAAAGACAGAGATAAAATATTAAAAGCAACAAGGGAAAAATTACAAATAACTTACAAAGGAACACCCATCTGGCTATTATCAGCTGATTTCTCAACAGAAACTATATTCAAAGTGATGAAAGGGAAGAACCTACAACCAAAGAAACTCTTCCCAGGGAGACTCTTCTTCAGATTTGATGGAGAAATCAAAAGCTTTCCAGACAAGCAAAAGTTAAAAGAATTCAGCACCAGCTTTACAGCAAACGCTAAAGGAACTTCTCTAGGCAGGAAACACAAGAGAAGGGAAAGATCTACAGAAAATAAAGGCCACAATATTAAGAAACAGTAATAGGATCATAAACATCGATAATTACCTTAAATGTAAATGGACTAAATATACCAACCAAAAGACATAGACTGGTTGGATGAAAACATGTGCATGTATGCATTTCCACTTACTCTGCTTCATTCCTCCCCCCCAAGTTGTATGTAATTATTTTATATTGTTAAGTTAATCATGTTCCCAGTACAGCTTACAATTGTAATTATCTTTTATTTTTTGTCTGGCTATTGATTGTGAAAACGTATAAACATCTTTTACTATAGTGACTACGTAACATTTACTCACTTAATACCATTGTATCATGATTGGTCAACAGAAAAATAGTAGAACTCTATATTACCAAAACTAGGATCTAATAGAAAAACCTGTTTTCACTTTTTTGAAATCCAGATGTATATCAGAATTATCTTGAAATTTTTTGAAAAATACAAATGCTCAGGTATTGCTTTTTTTCTGCAGAGCCCCAGGTATGTTTCTAATGAGCAGTCATGTTTAAAAACAACTGGACTATATTATGATCTTTTACTTTCATCTAGTTTGTTTCATTTTTTCTATTTCATATGCAGTGCTCCCATTTCATTTAGTTTATGATCTCCAATTTCTCCATCTCTTCTCTCTTTTTTTTTGATGTTCTTTCTCAAGTCTTTATTAAGCGTAGTAGAAAAGCTTTTGTATACATATATATATATAAAAATATATATATTTTAGAAAACTTATGAATTTTTGCCTAACTAAAAAACTTATGACATTTGATTCCACTTTTTTGACTTAGTATGCATAGAATGGTAGATTTATAATTAAAAAATAGATATGCAACAAGCAACAAAGGTTTACTGTATAGCATAGGGAACTATAGTCAGTATCTTGTAATAACCTATGATGGAAAATAATTTCACAAATAATATATGTGTATTGTATAACTGAACCACCTGGCTGTGCACCTGAAACACTGTAAGTCAACTATACTTCAATAAAATATATATTTAAAGAAAAGAATTTGCAGTCTCTGAAAGGTCATTATTCTACATCTTAATTATGCTTTATGTAATGTGTACTTTGGTTAACTTTAGTTTACTTTCTGAAACTAATAAATCTCTATGGCCGATAATTTCATTTAAAAATATATATTATATACATCATAGTGTACATATGTTATGTATAATGTATGGATATTATATTTATTGTATATATTTTATATTGTATTTTTAAGTATTATATACATAAAGTATATATATAAAGGATTTTATATATATATATAAAGTCAATTTCAATAGACCAAACATTAGTCTTGGTCTATATCCAGTTTCTCAACCTCAGCACCACTGACATTATGGACCAGATTAAGTCTTTGGTGTGGGGAACTAGCTTGTGCATTGCAGAACATTTAGCAGTACCTCTGGTCTCTACCAACTAGATGCCAGTAACACTGCCCACATTTGTGAAAGCCTAAAACTTTTCCAGACATTGTCAGATACACCTTAAAGGCAAGTCAAAATCATTCCTGGTTGACAGACACTGATCTCTATGAAACTGAGGATAAGTTTTGAATATTGATCAACCCTTCTCATTCACAGGCAATCATCCAGTAATTGCTATTACTCTAAACTAATGGTTGACAGTAATGAGTAGACCTATTGTTGAATGTTTTAATCCAAGCTAATTATTTGCCTTTTAAGTTCACAATAAATGATTTTATCATGGTTTTGCCTCTTCTGAATATCATGAAAATCCAATTATACACAAAAGTCTTTGTATTACATAGCAGGATAAATATTCAGTTGACTCCAGAACAACATGAGTTGGGCACCAACCCTCTGTACAGTTGAAAATCCACATATAACTTACAGTCAGCCCTCCATCTATGCAGTTCCTTTGTATCTGTAGTACCATATGCAATGATTCAACCAACCAAGCATCGTGTAGTGCTTGGTTGTAAATCTGTAGTAAATTCTACAGAATTTACTATTTTAAAATGTCCACATGTATATGGACCTGCGCTATTCAAACCTATGTTGTTCAAGAGTCAGCTTTACAATATATGTACAAATGATATGCAACTAAATATTAAAATTCTGAAAAATCTGAATGTTTCAAACTATTCTTGTCTACTAATAAGACATCAGAGTTCATTCAAAAAGTATATGGGGTTTTCTTCAAGTCTGATAAAGTCTACAAAACTCAAAATGTGTAAATGAATGTGACTTTTAAAATATATATAATGTCAAAGAATAAGGTCAAGAAATTTGGTCTCTAAAAACCTGGGCTTTTGTCTTTCCCACTATGTTGGGCTTCATGAGCAGCATTAAGATGAATCATACCAGCATGAGGCTTTGCTTGAAAAGGCATGTCAATAGTACAGTGGTTAAAAAAAGAGAAAAAATAAATTACCGCTAACATTTGGTATTTAGGAATGGTTTCTACATAATGGGTAGACAAAAAGGAGAAATTTTGAGAAACGCATCAAGGCGGTAAAGTATAGGGTGTGTTCAGACAAACAAGAATATTTAACTAGTCTGGATTATGGAATTGTAGGCTCTAAGCAAAGCAAGTTGGGGGAAGAAGATATGGTAAGGAAAAGTGAAAAATGAAATAATTGAAACCAGATTATAGAAGGCCTGCATTTCAGATTAATGAGACTGGTTTGTTCTATAACTGATTGGAAAAAAATTGAAGAAAATGGATCAGAAAGACCAGAGGCAGGTGTTAAGACGATGTGCTTTTTCTGTATATAAGACATAGCATCCATCTTCTACCTATTTCTAAACCAGTTGACCGTCATCACCTATAAGTAAAACATGGCCCCTAAAGGAACTCTGGTCTGATTCTGAGACCTAGGAATAAGTCATATTTGTGACTGACTTGCCTCTCAGTTTGTGCCCATTGGTTAATAATTGTTTGTCCTATCTTAAGACTACCTCCACCTTATTCTCAATTCTAGTAATTAGGCCTTGGCTTTTCCCTTTATTTATAGCCCTACTGACACCTCAGGACATGTGGGATAGAAGCTAACTCCTGAAACAACCCTCATCTACCACCAGAAGTAAAATCCAACTGCTATGGCCATGGCCTGTCTGGGGTGCATCTTCCAGTCTTGCTGGATCTGGTTGCCACGTGGTCATGCACTGATCCCCAGTGGCTGCCATCAGATGATTCCCTGTTGCCTTGCTCTGTAGACACTGGAGTCACTGGATTTTGTGAGACTCTTCCACTCCCTGTGCCACCCAAGTGGGCACATTCATTTCAGGTCCAGGGCCATGTGTGCCTTGTCTCACTGAGGTCAGCCCTCCCTGCACAACTGGGGTAAGTGATGACAGATAACTGGCCGGCAGAAAGGATGGATGGGAGGAAAGAAAAAAACACCCAGAAAGGTTAGCAAGGAATCTACGAGCAGTACTGAGGGCGGCCCAAACCATGCTAATCATGCTCCTTAAGAAAGTTAGAAAAATATGTTTTAATGCAAAAGCAAACTATTTTTATAATGTGTTTTGTACGAAAAAAAAAAGTTTTTATAAGTAAATATGGTACAGAAAATCCCCCCTTTTACTGCTCTACACTTACTATTTTAACCTAGGGCCATTTTCAGTACAATCTCTTATAACATCCCTTTACTTTCCTCATTACAGTCTCTTTTATTTCCAGATGTTACACTTCTTTTAAATAACTGCAAAGATGTCAAATCAGATTAGCTCTTCCATTTCAAAAGTGAAAAGCTCCAGCAAGTAAAGACAAACTTTTATGGCAAATTGGTTAATAAAGTGCTGTCTCATGAGAATTGGACCTTCAGCTAGAAAAGTGATTCTTAATGCTTAACATCTCCTTCTGCAATCTGAATTCTTCCTGCAGTCACTGAAAATTCTTTCTGGTCTAACCACAACTCATCCCAAGTGTACACACTTGGATTGGATTGCCTTTTTACTCCCCGATTTAATTAAAAACTAAGACAAACAAACAAAAAATACAGACTCTGCTAACATAATCCAGCTTAGTTCTATCATTCTGTGTCATTATTCTACTTCAACCTCAGTGATTATATTTTCTAGCCTTTTAGCCAGACTGTAGTGGTTCTCAACATTTGCTTCTAAAAAAAAATGCTTATAAATTAATGCAAATGAAGTGCTTAAAACAGTGCCTGAAATACTGCCTTATATAGTAAGAGCTATGTAAGTGATTACTATTATTATTAACAGCCCCTGGACTCCACTTAAAACTAATTAAATCCAAATCCATGAAGATAGGTGTGGTCAATGTCCCTGGGCTCACACACTGGAAATTTTTCCAAAGCTCTCTATGTGTTCCAGTGAGCAACTAGTGTTGAAAAACTCTGAGGTTTAACCAAGCGCTGATGAAACAAATCCTATGGCTTAAATCTTAAAAAGGCTGACCAGTCCCATTCCGTTACCCATTGATAGAAAAAAATCTACATCTGCCAGGCACTGTGCATGTCAAAGAAGACATAAAAAAATTAATAAGACAATCTCTACCCTTAAGCAACTAGCAAACAGTTAGGTCAAGTAGACCATATCCAAATAAATCCAGAGTGATTCTTTAAGGTAAGAATAGTGATATTAACTAAAAATGTGAGTTGGACAAAGAAAGGATCAGCCACTTCTACTTGGATAAAGCAAGGAAGGCTCCCCAAAATAGAGAAACTTGAACTGACCCTGCAGGGCTGAATGGGATTGTGTTGGACAGAAAGAAGGGATAGACACAGGTCTAAAACATACAGCAAAGGTGAAGAGCACAAAGTGTCCAGGGACCTATGAAGAAGTAAAAGAGTTAAAGGAGAAGACGCACTGAAGGAAAAGCTGGACAGAGTGGGCGAGCCTGTAAAACCTGGACAAACAATTGTGACTTTTCTCTTGTAGATCAAAGGGATCCAAGGAGCCATCGTAAGAATTACTCAGCCACAAAAAGGAATGAAATTGGGTCATTTGCAATGATGTGGATGGACCTAGAATCTGTCACACAGACTGGGGTAAATCAGAAAGACAAATATCGAATATTAACACATATAAGTGGAATCTAGAAAAATAGTACTGATGAACCTATTTGCAGGGCAGGAATAGAGACACAGATGTAGAGACTGGACATATGAACACGGTGGCAGGTGGTGAGGGGGGAAACAGGGAGATTAGGACTAATGTACATACATCACCGTGTATAAAATAGCTAGCTAGTGGGAAGCTGCAGTCTAGCACAGGGAGCTCAGCTTGGTGCTCTGTGGTGAACTAGAGGGGTGAGAAGGGATGGGTGGGTGGGAGGGAGGTCTAAGAGGGAGGAGATACTATGTATAAATACAGCTAACTCACTTCTTTGTACAGCAGAAATTAACACAATGTCGTAAAACAATTATACTAAAATAGAAAAATAAGACAATTATCTCTACAATGTATGTCTCTCTCATCTTCATATATCAAAGGCAGCAATAAAGCCACATAGTACATATAGGCTCTCAGTGATCATGTTGATATGCTCAGATGAAACCACCTTATCCATTGTGTCTTCACCCAGTTCTCTTGAGGAATAGAGACAAGATGTTCTAGCAGTTAAAATTTTAATCATAAGTCAAACTAAGCTAAGAAAATTATTCTACGAATCTTTTACTCATTTCTTTCCATGGATACAAATAAAGGAAGTGTTTTTGATTTTGTTTTTAAATGTAAGTTTCTACATTAGATCCATCCAAGATTTTATACAAAATTGTGCTGCGAAAATCTGAGAAAAGAAAGTGTGAATCTCACAGATGAAAGAAATTGATTTCAAAAGTAACTACACTTGAAGGGGGATATCTTGAAGTTATACATTTCTTAACAGAATTTCTGAACAGAAGTTTTCTTTCAAAATAAGACTACACATAAGAATTGACACATTTGAGTCAGTGGGTGAATGTATCACTTTAATAATAATGATAGCAAATATGTCTTGTGGGCTTTTTAGTACAAGATTGTGCGTGTTTGTGTGTGTGTGTGCACAGTCACTAAGTCCTGCCTGACTTTTTGTGACTCTATGGACTGTAGCCTGCCAGGCTCTTCTGTCCATGGGATTTTCCAGGCAAGAATACTGGGGTGATCTGTCATCTCCTCCTCCAGGGGATCTTCCCAACCCAGGGATCGAACCCACGTCTCAACATTTCCTGAGTTAGCTTACTTTCCTCACTACAAATATGTCAGTACTATTTAACTCTGTTTTACAGATGAGGAAACTGAGGGTTGATATGCTTTAAAAGGGTGTCCAAAACTGTCCAGGGTCTGATATGTTACCATACGTGAAAGCTAACAAGTTAGACTAGTTTCCTCGAAGCTTGCAGAAGGCAGGAGACTTCTGGGTCAGAGACAACATTATTATGCACAGCACTAGCAGTAGACAGAGTACCAGCATTTTCTTTGGCCAATTTTCTGAATCCCAGTCCCATAGAGCAACACAGAGTTGGGTGAGACCTGCACAGTGTAGACTGAGTTACAAGAATTGCATAATGCATTACAGGAATTTTTGTAAAATATGCCAGCCCTTTGCTCCAGAAGGAGATGCTGTCTCTATCTTCAAAGGTTATTTACTAAAAAACATGCTTGAAACAGTCTAAACCAAAAACAGTCACTCCTTCTGCCTGAAGGATGTGAAGACACAGAGAACCACGGAGAACTGTCTCCCAACAATAGGTTGCCCAGGTTCACACAATTAGGAATGGTAGAACCAAGATCTGAACTTACACCCACGTCATGTGAGCAGCAGAGCTCTATGCCAAAGGTATCAGGAAACAAAGCATATAGGACACCCTGAGTTTTATGGAACTTGAGAATCTAGATCTTCTAATCATTTCAGAAGAGGATGAACCCAAAAGATTTCCAAGGAGCCTCAACTGTCAACATTGGTTAAGAATTTCTCCCTTTAAAGGTAGGGAAATAAAAGAGAAAAAAAAAGCAAAACATATCCTCTGGAGGATCTTAGATCTTTTTATGCAATGAGAAAATTTTTAACGACATAGAGAGCACAATGGTGCCAGGGTGGGGTGCGGGGGGAACCTAGGATGTTCTTGGATGTTGTCTGCAGATGCTGTCTTTTAATTCTAGCCTGACATAAAGAGTAGATGAACCATGTTTCAATACTAGGTCAACAGTGGAGCTAAATATGTTTTTTTTCCCCCACCATAAACTATTTTAGACCTTTAGGTTCTCTATTCAGGAGATCTCAAAGAATGATTATGATTTCTGTCTTCCTTCAGTCTAAGGACTCAGAGAATTTCTCCTTTTGCTTTTCAGAGGAGAAAAAACCATTGGCTTAAATACAACAAAAGCCCATGTCTACTCCTTCTGGCTGCACCGGCTTTGTGGATGTGTATGGAAAGCCACACCCTACCCTGAGTCAAACCCAACTGGCGTGCCTGTCCATCTCATGCTGGTCCTCACTGGCCACTCAGGAGCTCACTGTGGAGGAGACTGCGCTGCTGTAATCTGGGATCAAACTCAATGAAAACACTACTCCCTCATCAAGGTCTACTTGTATGGATACTCAGCCTCCTAGAGGCTGATAAATGAGTCTCCATCTGTTCAGCACCGGTACCCAGTTTTTTTAGGGTTGCAGTGTCCACTGCTGATGATAAACACTGTTTACTGACCTCTTAGCACAGCAGTACTGACTTGGAAAAGGGAAACAGTTTCATCTGGTCTTAACATGTAAACACTCAGAGTAAGTCTCAGTGGGAATGCCGGCTTTGAGAGATTTCAACAGGACTGTACACCCAAGCCAAAGATTTGTTTCTGCACATTGCAAAGACCAGTTTCCTGTTTTATGCTCTGTACACAGCCATGCTCAATGAGTGAGACCTGCTGGAGATCCCCTTCTGTGTCAGAGAAACAAAGTGTTAAGTCGGCCATGGGTCAGTGAAATCACTGTTTGCTCTAGAGCATGCCCAAGAAGAGGGAGATTGAGTCTCTCTTCCAGGATTTGAAAGCTGTCCTGAATCCACGGCCCATGCAGATGCTGGTATGCTGCTTGGTATTTGGGGATTTCTTGCTGATGAATATAATATGGCCAAAGCCTTGCTTGGCTGCAAAGAGAAACCAGAGAAAAATAAAGATGTGCTTTTGTTGGTAACATACTGTGGGGTCAGGATGTTGTTCTAGTGACTCACTAGCAAAAAAGATGTGGTAGGAAAACTAAACTCAACCCCATGACAAAGTGCTATGGCTTTTGTTTAATAAGAATTCCAGCCAACTCACTGGCCAGGATTTTTTTTTTTTTTTTTGTATAGGCTAGATCTACATGATTCCAAAATATCCAGTACATTTAATTCTAAAATTTGTTTCAGTGACCTGGCTCATTTTGCTTGTGAAATGTTAAATCTGAATTTAACTGCTTTGGACAAATAATATAAACAGCATATACACTGAGTGTCTATCTGATTAACAGTGTCCTGAGATTTTTGGATGCTTTGGTATTTTATTGACAGATTGATAGAGCTCAGAGCTCCTGGAACCCATGCCCCGATGACCATCCCTGCCTTTTGGCTTCTAGACTAGACAATGCATTTCTCAAGTAGAACAGTGCCATTGTCATTGGGCTAGAGGAGATGGGTGAGAAGGTGTAACTAACCATCTCAAATCCATGCTGTCCATCTTTGAGGCTTTCTGCCAAACACTTAGCTTTTTATTGTCTTTTTTTAACCGCTTAATTAAAGTCTTTGTTATAGTCTGAGTTTTTATCTTTAAATTAATGATTCTTCCACAACCATAAATCATGACATATACATTCCTGTCTAAGCCATGTTACTCATCTTTCTTACCTTCATGTGGAACAGAGTGTCTTTCCATCATCACCTTTCAAATCTGGTCTCTACTTTAAGGTCCAGTTCAAAACCATCTCTTCTATGAAACAAACATGCATTCCCTCCATACCATGGAATGAGGCCACAAAACTATGTCTGTAGTTTTATTATAGCACGCTCTGCCCTGGCTTATAACTCTATGCATCTATGTCTGCATCAGCACTAACTTGTTATCCCCTTGAGTTCTGCACTTCTGTTTACCCTCAGGAGCCCACTTTTCCTCCACTTCATTAGCTTCCTACCCAGCTCAGTTATTCACCTATAGCAGGTAATTTTTGAATTGAACGATGCCCACATCTTCCAAGTAAATAGGCCGGATGACAAAGTGATGCAGGGGATAGGTGATGGGGTGGTAGGTGGTGGGAGAAAGAAGGAGGAACATTGTCAAATTGGAAATCCAACCTGATTTAGCATCTAACACATAATTAGTCATGTTGGCAAATACTATAAGAAAAAGACTCAAACACAATTGCTCTGCACTTTAAAATGCCTTATTTTTCCTTTAGTGTATTTATTCATACACAAACAATAATTACTTTTCTCCTGATTGAAACATGAATGTTTCTACTTGGCTTCCTTTTGGATGAATTGCTTCAGAACAATCTAATTCTGGTAATGAAGTAAATCTTCTCACTGCTCCTGATCAACAACCCCATCCTTTGTTTTAAAACAATAATTTGATGCCTAAATACCACCTTTCCCTCAAGGCAATGAAAAGAGAAGGCAAAAGCCAGCAAAAGCTAATATAAAACATCACCACCAGCTAAAATTCAATTTACATCAGGATGCCAGTGACTCTGAGTGGCTGGTTACTGCTACGAAAGGGAAGGACATATTCAAAACGGAACTACCTAGACCATAGGAGTGAACTTTTTTCATATATTGAAAGACGCAGCCCTCATCCTAAATGCACTTTTAATAAGAATCAGTATTCTTGGGGGATTCAGAAACCAGATTTCTTTAGAGTCGGTCACTGACTCACTGGGAATTTTATTTTCAACTTTGAGAATGTTCACGATTCATGCTTCGTCATCTCTATTGACGGTTGACATCCTTTCAAATGTATCACCCTGCGTGTTTGATGGTCCTGTTCTGTGTTTTTTAATTTAAATGGCCCCGCCATCTTGATTCAGTTTGATTATTAAAAACAGAGTCTAAGGATTTTACACTATGCGTCACACACTGTGGACCTCTGCACTCTGCCAATACTGTACTTGGGATTTCTAATACTTAGCAATTTTCTGACATTGTGGTTGAGGTCATCTCAGAAAGACCTGCATTTATATTTTCCCTTTGTGATGCAAAATCAATACTTTGCTGTCTGAGAAAAAGTGAAGCACACCATTCATGTTAGCCTGCTGGGTGACAACATAAACATGTAAACAGCAATCTCCGCATGTTATATGAACACGGAAGCTAAAATAAGTCCTGCTGATTGTTGACTCTCTTGTTGCAAATATTAAATTTGTTCAGGTTTCAGTTTTTTAAAGTCTCGTCTTTCTGCACTCTTTATTTTTTTTTTTAAGAGTTTCATGAAAAACATGCAGAATGACCAAAATACACTATAATGTTCTTATAACACTCCACATAAAAATTTCCATTTATCTTTCCACATGCTTTCTGCAAAGGCAAATCTCTTTCTTTTTTTCTTTCTCTCTTTCTTTGCTCTCTTTCCTTCGGTTTTTCTTCCTTCCTTCTCTCTCCCTTCCTTCCTTCCCTCTTTCCTCTCTTTCTTTTTTTTTTACCAGTGCTAAGACAATCAAATAACATTCAGCATAGATCAATGAAAATACTCATGATGCATTAGAAAATCCATTCACTGAGGAAATGTGGCAAAGGAGACTAAAAATAAAGTGAAATCTCTAGACTTTAGGATTCTCCTGAAAAGTTGCTCAGGAGGTCAAAACATTCAACCGTGGTTGATGTGTAGAGGAAATTAGCTGCAATTTTTCTAAGAGAGTTGGAAGATTTACTCCCATGTTAGAGTGTGTATGTTTTTCATAAAGAACAGCTGTCCTCTGACGCCAGGGGACACGTCCTTTTGCTCTCTGCCATGGGACACTTCATTCTTTGAGGGCTTCCTTTGCCAACAGTGGTTCTCAGACTCCAGCAAGCATGTGAGTTCCTTGGAGGGCTTGTAAAAATGCAGACAGTGAGGTTCCACCCACAGTCATCTGACTCATTGGGTCTAGGGTCTGGCCTGAGAGTTTGCATTTCTAACAAGTCCCCAGGGGCTACTGACCCTGACGGTTTGATGAGCACACTTTGGACACCAGCCTTCCGAGGGAGTGTTTTAGAGCAGCTAAGTGGCCAGAGTTGTGGGGAGTGAGTAGAGGGACAAGGAGAGAGCAGTAGAAAGAAGGTAAGTCTGTGAGACTGAGAATCAGGGGGCAACACTGACAGCCCAACTATGAAGGAGAATTATGATCTTAGAAACACTCCCTATGACCACACTGAACCAAGGCATCTGAGAATGAGGAAGACATCAGCAAAGGAAAAGAACTGCCAGAAAAATTTACAAAAGAACAGAGAGGTCACAGGCCAAGTCCTTCAGCAAACGTCAGCAACTGAGACAGATTACAAGGGAAAATAGGATCATCTTCCAGTTTTCCATTCATCCACTCTCATGGAACATGGTGGAAGCTTCCTTCTGCAAGAAAGTCAAACCAGTGGCAATCTCTGTCCACTGACTGATGTGGCCCTGAAACACCATTTTCCCAATTAGTCAGGACTCAGAGCGTGTGTGCATACTAAGTCGCTTCAGTCATGTCCAAATCTTTGCAACTCCATGGGCTGTAGCCTACCAGGCACCTCTGTCCATGGAGCTCCTCCAGGCAATAATACTGGAGTGGGTTGCCATGCCCTCCTCCAGGGGATCTTCCCTACCCAGGGATCAAACCCACGTCTCTAACATCTCCTGCATTGGCAGGCGGGTTCTTTACCTAGCGCCACTTGAGAAGCCCCCAAGTACACAGTGGAACTGCCAAATCAAGTGCTATGTCAGCTGGCATAACACACCCTCTGTGATATTCACGTATCCCCCTGACCTCAGAGTTATGGTTCAGAAAAGTCAAGGATCGCAGGCCAGGTCCAGGCATGGCCCATAGTTTAGCACTCTATGATCTTCAAATATCAATCATTGGTCCTCCTAATAGTCATGCCATGGCCCCATCTGCTGTACTGTGCAGGGCTACATGGGGAGGATCTTCCATGACCTCCCTACAGACCGGTCTGACTAATGGCCCCACAGGGCCATCTTGCTTCACATTCCTATGACTCCCTCCCAGGAAGCAGAGCTGCCCAAGCCTGTTCACTCCCTCTCCCTCAGGCTGGAGGGGAAGCTCTTTCCAGTCTATGTTTGGGAAACACATTCCTGACTTCCCCATCCTTCTCTGGGATCCAAGAACCCTTCTCTCACTTGTCCTTCTTTCACAGCTTTGTAAATGCTCAGGATTTAAGTCCAAACATCTGAAAGTCCAAAACCCCCAGGAGCCACAAGAGCCAAATAAGAGAAGACAGTCAGGCATATATGACGAAGCAAGATGCAGAGGACCATGCTGGAAAGGGAGCGGAACTTGAAAAACAGGAATATTAATCTTTTCAACCATTGAGGCCAAACAATACATATTGAGGCCAACGGAGCAGCAGGCTTCTTGTTTGTGAATATGGCTCCATTTCATTGCTGTTTAGTCGCCAAGTTGTGTCTGACTTTTCGTGACCCCATGGGTTGTAGCAACCCAGGCTTCCGTGTCCCTCACCATCTCCCAGGGTTTGCCCAAATTCACATCCATTGCATCGGTGATGCCATCCAACCATCTCATCCTCTGTCATATATGGCTCCATTTTATGGAAAACAAAAATGTAATGCTTATTTTTTCTTCTTTCCTCTTGGTTATTCCTGAGGCACTGAATATAGCGCAGACACTATTTTCTTGAAAGCAGGGATTCTTGTCTGTCTTAATCAGCGCTGCGTCCCCAGCAGGTGGCACACCATAGAAGCACCCAGTAAATATCTGAATGACTGACTGAATGAAAAAATACATGCACGCATAACTGAAAGAAGTAAAGTGTTATCTTAAAAGGTTATCCAGCTCTATTGTCTTTAGCCTGCACAAGTCACACTGCTGAATAAATACCAAATTGCACTGAAAATCACATGGCAGAAGATCAAGAATAAGGGACATTTACAGGTTCATATATCTCCATAAAGTGGACTTCCCAGCTGGCATTAGTGGTAAAGAACCCACCTGCCAATGTAGGAGACATAAGAGATGTGAGTTCAATCCCTAGGTCAGGAAGATCCCCTGGAAGAGGGCATGGCAACCTACTCCGGTATTCTCGCCTGGAGAATCCAATGGATGGAAGAGCCTGGTGGGCTGTGGTCCATAGGGTCACAAAGTCAAAGCACTAAGACCTTTTCTTTGCACTGTCCACCATACAACTGCCTGGACATGGTAAGAAATTAGAAACACCTGATGAAATGTTGAATATATTGAACTGAAGCTGCTGCTGCTGTTTTAGTCGCTAAATCGTGTCCAACTCTGTGACTCCATGGACTGTAGCCCGCCAGGTTCCTGTCCATGGGATTCTCCAGACAAGAATACTGGAGTGAGTTGCCATTTGCTTCTGCAGGGGATCTTCCTGACTGAAGGATCAAGCCCAGATCTCCTATTTGGCACGTAGACTCTTCACTGCTGAGCCACTAGAGAAGCCTGAATTCCAGGCAAGGATACTGGAGTGATTTGCCATTTCCTTCTCCAGGGGATCTTCCCGACCCAGGAATCAAACCCGGGTCTCCTGCACTGCAGGCAAATTTTTTTTTTTTTTTAAAAGGTTTTATATCTGACTGTGGCCTGTGTAGTGGCTAAAATAAAAATAAATCTGAATAATATAAAGTGTTATTGTAGATGCCAGTGATTTCAAAGAAAGTCAAGAAATAATCTGAGAAACCCAAGTTTATAAGCTGAAAACTTGACCTGAACTACTCTGTGCGGTGCTTCTCACATGCTTTGAAAAGCTTTCAAACTTGACTATCCCTTGGGAAAAAAAAAAAAAAATGATGGTTGTATTGCTACCACCTATTCACCTTTCTGCTTCAGCCAGCCTCTGGAGTTCACGGTTTTCTGCCTGCTGCTTCGTTCTTTATCTAAGGCCATTTTACACTGACACACTGGAAAGAAGGCTGATCGTCTCTGATCTGCGTGGTTGCTTCCACTCATGGATTGCTTTCCTTGGTGAAGCATTTAGCACATGAGCTCTGACAGAACACTCCAGAGGAAGAAAAGGCTTGCTATGACAGCTGTTCATTATTTATGAACCCCTGCAAAGTTTGTTCAGTTTGAAGAATAGTTTAGAAGAGAAAAGAATATTTTGGAGTCCACGTGTTTATAAGCGTGAATATCTGAGGACCTTGGTTCATTCCTACTTTGTAGCAAGGACCCTCTTTACTGGTTTGGGCCCCATGGTCTCTGTTTCAGTTAGGTGCATGTGACAGACTCTCTTCGTGTGGACCCACTAATCCAAGACTTTGCATCACTTGACTGCTACTGCTGAGAGGCAATGCATAAGAAGAACTGCCACTTACAACATGGGTAGAAAGGTCATGAGAAGTGGGGTAAGGAGAACTGGGTTGGAGTGACAGGCCCACCCCTTATCTATATGCATTTAATCACTAACCTCTAAAATATATGCCTTAGCAAAGATTTAAGAGAAAAAATTGCAGGATGGTCATGAGGTGCCAATAAAGGAAAAGTTTGAGGAAGCACTTTCTAAGGAGTAAATGACAATAAAAATGTTAGTCATTGCTGTAGATGGTATGAAAGCTATTATTAGGAATGGAGTGGGAAGCAAGAAGGAAGATGCAATGGGGATTAACTGTGATGGTAGCAGGAAAGAGGAAAGCAGGCGTGTCGGGACCCTGTGATTAGAGGCAGTGGGGGAAGGGGAGGATGTGAGATGAGGGAACCAGGGCTGACTAATCACAGTATGAATAATCTGCTAGTCACTGCCCCATCAGGAAGAGGATAAACAACCTGGCCTTCACAAGTGAGGAGGTGGAAAAATGAGTTCCACCTTAACTGTTCATGTCATCTTTCTAACATAGCCGGCTCCATGAAATCATTAGAAATGGAGGAGAAAACAAGTTTGAAGATCATGTAAGGAAGATAAATAAACCTGAGAAGAAACAATGAATTCCAGCTTTTGTTTAGGGTGGCTAACAGAGAACAGTTTTTAATCCCTTCTGCAGTTAGCTCAGACTCAGGTCGAGGCTGTGACAAGGACAGCCAGGAGCCTACACAAGCTTCTGTCCTCCCTCCCTGCCCCCCACCTGTCCTCCTCAGGACCCTGATGTTCCTGCTGAGTATATGGCAACAGAAAACAAAACTATATTTCCAGTAACCTTGACACCTGGGTGCGAGGATGAGACTGACTTCTGTCAGTGACACTCCTTAAATGGTGCTGACCCAGCAGAGACGTTTCCCTTCATGCCCTTGTGTCTCTCTTCCTTTCTCTGGCCAGCTCCATGGGCGTGATGCTGGACACCCAATCCTCCACCATGTGTGTGCTCTTTCTTATGTCATAGTTGAGTTCCTATCAATCCAGCTACCTTTGCTTAAACAGCAACCCCCCCAGAAGACAAGAGGGCAATTATGATAATCTTCAGTGTGTCAGCATGCTCAAACCAAACAAAAGATGGGCAGTGGGGGCTCTAATGGAAATATGTATTCTGTAAAATACAGCTCCTGCAAAGAACCAGGCTGTAAAGATACAAGAAGATGGAATCTACAGAACACAGATTATTCTAGGGGAGAGGAAGTTGATAGCACAAAGAGAATAGATATGGAGAATAGAGACTGTGGAGCCAACATTCAAATACTTATTGTTACTCAGAAGGAAAGCAAATAAATTGAACCAAAACAATAATCAAAGATATTACAGGAGAAAAGTTTTCTGAACTGAAAAAAAAGGCCATTAAAAAAGAGCCAATGATGACATAGTATTGGAAGTTCTAGCCACAGCAATCAGGCAAGAAAAAGAAACTGGAAGGGAAGAAGTAAAACTGTCGCTATTTGCAGACAGCATGATACCATACATAGAAAACTAGAGTCTCCATCAAAAAACTATTAGAACTAATAAGCGAATTCAATAAAGCTGTGGGATACAAGATTCATATATAGAATTCGGTTGCTTTTCTATACAGTAATAATAAACTATCATAAAGAGAAAAAAGAAAGATGTCCTTCACCATCTCTGGGAGAAGGTAAAGGATAGATAAGCTTGGTGTGCTGCAGCCCATGGGGTGGCAAAGAGTCAGACATGACTGAGTGAACAACAAAAAAGAAAGCAAGAAAATAATCCCATTTAAAATTGCACCAAAAGAATAAAATATCTAGGAATACTCTTTAAAAAGAGGTAAAATGTCTATACTATAATTATAAAACACTGATGAAGGAAATTAAAGATGCTACAAAGAAATGGAAAGATATCCGATCTTCTTGGGCTGGAAAAATCATTAATGTCAAATTGTCCATAGTACCCCAAACAATTTAATACAATCCCTAACAAAATATCCATGACATTTTTCACAGAACTAGAACAAGTAATCCTAAAACTTATATGGAACCACAGAAGATCCCAAGTTGCCAAAGCGATCTTGACAAAAAAGAACCAAGTTGGAGGCATCATACTCCCTGACTTCAGACTATCCTGAAAATCTACAGTAACCAAAAGAGCATGGTACTGGCACAAAAACAGACACATAGGTCAATTCAACAGAACAGAGAGCTCAGAAATAAATCCAGGCACATATGATCAATTAACCTACCACAAAGGAGGCAAGAATACATAATGAAGAAAATATACTTTCTCTCTTCAACGAGTGATACTGGGAAAACTGGAAAGACACATACAAAAAAATAAAATTCGAACATTTCCTCACACCATATACAAAAATAAACACAAAATGGATTAAAGACCTAAATGTAAGACTGGAAACCATAAAACTCCTAGATGAGAACATAGGCAGACATTTCTTTGACAAAAAAACATTTAATATTTTTTAGATCTGTCTCTTAAGGTAAAAGAAACAAATGGGACCTAATTAAATTTAAAAGCTTTTGCACAGCAATGGAAATCATTGACAAAACAAAAAGACAATCTACTGAATTGGAAAAAATAAATTGCTAAGGATATGACCAGTAAGGGGTTAATATCCAAAATACATGAACAGCTCATACAACTCAATTTCCAAAAAATAATCTGATTTTAGAAATGAGCAGAAGACTTGAATAATTTTTCCAAAGAAGATATACAGATGGCCAACAGGCACATGAAAAGATGCTCAACATGGCAAATCATCAGAGAAACGCAAATCAAAACCACAACGAGATTTCACCTCAGATCTGTCAAAAGTGTTTTCATCAAAAAGTCTACAAATAACAAGTGTTGGCAAGAATGTGGAGGAAAGGGAACCTAGTACTTTGTTGGTGGGATTGTAAATTGGTCCAACCACGATGGAAAACAGTATGGAATTTCCTCAAAAAGTTAAAAATAAGAACTACTATATGATCCAATAACCCTCCCACTGGATATATATCTGAAGAAAATGAAAAGACACATGCACCCCAGTGTTCACAGCAGACTGTAGCCAAGATATGGACGCACCTAAGCATCCATCAATGGATAAATGGGTAACAAAGATGTGGTACATACACACAATATGTTACATACACACACACAATGGAGTATCACTCAGCCATAAAAAGAATGAAATGATGCCATTTGCAAAAATGTGGATGGACCTAGAGGGTATTACGCTTAGTGAGATGTCAGATAAAGACAAATACTCTATGCTGATCACTTATAAATGGACTGTAAAAAGCAAAACCAAATACATATCACAACACAGAAACAGACTCACAGATACAGAGAATAAACTAGTGGTTGCCAGTAGGGAGAGGTAAGGCGGAGGGGCATGATAGGGGTACGAGAATAAGAGATACAAACTTCTGTGTATAAAATAGATTCGCAACTAGTATATATCATAGAGCACAGTGAAATAACTATCATAAAACATTATTTTGTAATAATTTTAAATGGAGTACAATCTATAAAAATATTGAATCACTATGTTGTACACCTGAAATATATATAATATATATATAAAATAATATAATATTGCAAATCAACTATAATTTTAAAAAAGACCAATAATGATAAATCATATCCCTTTTCTTTTTTTCATTTTAGAAAAACTAGAGGATGTAAAAAATAAAAATCTATTTCTTTTACACATGATAATGTATACATGTCAATGCTACTTTCTGAATTTGTCCTACCCTCTTCTTCCCCAACTGTGTCTCTGAGACTATTCTCTATGTCCGCGTTTCCATTTCTTCTCTGTAAATAGGTTCATCAGAATGATTTTTCTAGTTTTCCTATATATGTGTTAATAAATGATATTTGTTTTTCTCTTTCTGACTTCCTTCACTCTGTATAACAGATACAAGGACCCCAGCCTGACATCTGTGATGATCTAGAGGGGTGAGGGGGTAGGGTTTGGGAAGGGGGTATACAAATAATTATGAGTGACTCCCATTGATGTATGGCAGAGACCACCACAACATTGTAAAGCAACCATCCTTCAATAAAAATAAATTTTAAAAGATAAAAGACTAATAAAACAAATCTAGGTAGAAAATTTTCATGTCATATACAAAAGCACAAAAATGAGACTGGTTTCATATTTCCCTCTAAAATATCAAAAGCTGAAAGATGATAATGAAAATCTATACATTTGAGGAGGATAAAAAATATCCATAAAATATTTACCCAGCTAAAATGTGAGAAGATATTCTAATATATACAAATTCAAACCAATAAATAAAGAAGAAAATTAATGTATTAGGAAACAGGTAGACTAAACTTAATATCAAAATCTAAACTTTTGTCTTTTGGAAAGGTCAGAAAAAAATAATAAAATTCTAAAAAATGTAGTGATTTAAAAGATGCAATACAAATATGCATATGAGAAATGCCTATAAACACAGAAAGACTATAAAAATTTGAGATCCTAAATATGGAAAACCTGAATGAAATATGCCATTTTCCAGGAAGTTTCCAAAATTAATCCTAGAATCAAACTATACTGATAACCATGGAAAACAATTAAACAGTTATCAAAACATACTCCTGAAGTGGCTACTAGGACCAGACATCTAACTGAGTGAACTGAACAAAATCTGTAAGAATAAATAATTTCTATGCTGTTTAAACTTTTTCAGAATGCATAAAAGTATTTCAACTTCCATGTCTTTATATAAAACCAGCATAATTCTGATAGCAAAACTGACATCAGTATCTCAAAAAGAAACTGTGATCTAATGTGTTAAAAAGATAATCATACAATCTTAAATAAATGATATAAAATCTATTTCAACATACTACTCAATTTTTAAAATAAATAACCAAATAGATACATGTCCATGGTAGAAGAAATTTAAATAAATAAACATACATTGGCCTACCTCATTTTTTTTTAAAGGGAGAAGAAAAAGAAAGAAAAAATGGCAAAAAAGTCTGAACCGGAAGTTCAGACTTCCAGTTAAAAAAGACAATGAAGGAATCTGCCTGTCCAACATTTAATGAAAGGAACAAAAATACATGACATAGATTTTGAAAAGACACGGCCAAGCAAATAAACAAAAGATGCTTATTTGGTTCAAGAAGTCCTTTCATCTTATCTGCATCTCTCAGAAGAAATGGTAGGGAAAGCAGATGATTCAGCCAAGTCCTCAAAAGTGTTACTAATATTCCTAAAAATAGATAGAAGCTGGGAAAACAGGCTATTCATGGGAGAGTCAAGCAAACATCTTTGCAAACATCTCCACCGAAGGAACTCATAAAGGAAAAACCTGCCAGGAAAGGCCATATGCCTTCTTCCAGACAAAGAAGAAAAAGAGGGCATTGAAAGAGCTGCAGCAATAGCTGCAGAATTGAATACAAAGAAGCAGATAAATAAGAAAAAATAAAAACTGTCTGCAAGCGCCAAATGTTTAAGAGATTAAGCAGAAGGTGAAACCCCTCTGGGTCCCCAGTTACCATAAGATGAGGCTAAATCCCACAGGAAATATTATTTTTTCCTATTCTGACTGGGGAAGAGGAGTGAATACACAGAAGATTATTGGGAGAAACATGTACAAGAAACAAGGAAAATCTAAAGGAATTCTCTCTACTGGAAACATCACACATTGACAGGCTCAGGAAGAGAACATATCCCATTAAATGGAATGGATTGTGAAATAGGAAATTGACCCAAATCCAAGAAGAAAAAGCAGAGTCTGAACTTTCTACCGTCCCCACTCTCATGACTTGAGGCTAGAGAAAAACTGAGTGATAATATCCAGACCCCAGACAATAGATCAAAAAGAGAAAGACAAAGTGGCCAGATCTTGAGGAAACAGTATCCTCGAAAACTCACATAGACAAGCTTCCAGAGCAAACTGAAGTTCTGGGCACTGCCCTTGATAGGCATGAACAACATTTTTTTAAATGGCATTACCATTATGCACGGGCTTCCCTGAGACTCAGCTGTAAAGAATCCACCTGCCAATGCAGGAGATGGGAGTTCCATCCCTGGGTCGGGAAGATCCCCTGGAGAAGGAAATGGCAACCTGCTCCAGTATTCTTGCCTGAGAAATCCCATGGAGAGAGGATCCTAGCGGGCTACAGTCCATGGAATCGCAAAACAGTTGGACACAATTGAGTGACTTAACAGCAACAATCATCCATAAACACAGCAAATATATAGGAAGAAAAAGTGACATGGCATACATGACTGATAGATAGAAAAATCTCATTTAGAAGGCATACTGGACTTCCCTAGTAGTAAGTGAAAGTTGCTCAGTCGTGTCCGATTCTTTGAGACACCATGGACTGTACCTGCCAGGTTCCTCTGTCCGTGGGGACTCACCAGGTAAGAAAACTGGAGTGGGTTGCCATTTCATTCTCCAGGGGATGGTTCCAACCCAGGGATCAAACCCAGGTCTCCCGCATTGCAGGCAGATTCATGACTGTCAGAGCCACCAGGGAAGCCCTCCCCGGTGGTAAAGTGAACAGGAATCCACCTGCCAGTGCAGGGGACACGAGTTTGATCC
Organism: Bos taurus; assembly: GCF_002263795.3. Lineage (NCBI taxonomy): Eukaryota > Metazoa > Chordata > Mammalia > Artiodactyla > Bovidae > Bos > Bos taurus. Next base: position 20,226,500 of record NC_037336.1, on the reverse strand, counting down.
CTGGTCCAGAAGATGCCACTTGCCATGGGGCAACCAAGCCTGTGCACCAGAACTCCTGAGCCCGTGTGCTGCAACGACTGAAGCCCAAGCACCCAGAGCCTACAGTCCACAGCAAGAGAAGCCACCACAATGAGAAACCCATGCACCGCAGTAGAGTAGCTCCTTCTCACCAAAACTAGAGAAAGCCCATGCACAGGAAGAAGACCTAGTGCAGCCAAAAATAAAATTAAAATAAATAAATGAAAAAAATTTAAAAGAAAGCATATTCTAAAAGCATAAGAGCTTCTCTGAACATGATTCATAATGTGCAAGGACTTAATGAGATATGATGAAACAAAGGACACAAAACAACAGAAGTCAAGAGAAAGCCTGCAGAGATCAACCTACAACAGCACCGTGAGAACCACTACACATCTCCCAATAAATCAGAAAGAGCAAGAAAATAAGAGTTAAAAGTTGTATTAATTGAATGGAGGAAAGCCTTGAGATAAGAGGGGATCAGTTCAGTTCAGTCGCTCCCAAAGGACAGCAGCATGCCAGGCTTCCCAGTCCATCACCAACTCCTGGGACTTGCTCAAATTCATGTCCATAGAGTCAGCAATGCCATCCAACCATCCCATCCTCTGTCGACCCTTTCTCCTCCCGCCTTCAATCTTTGCCAGCAAGAGGGTGTTTTCCAATGAGTCAATTCTTCGCATCAGGTGGCCAAAGTATTGGAGCTTCAGCTTCAGCAATGGTCCTTCCAATGAACATTCAGGATGGATTTCCTTTAGGATAGACCGGTTTGATCTTCTTGCAATCCAAGGGACTCTCAAGAGTCTTCTCTAACACCACAGTTCAAAAGCATCAATTCTTTGCTGCTCAGCTTTCTTTATAGTCCAACTCTCATATCCATACATGACTACTGGAAAAACTATAGCCTTGACTAGACAGACCTTTGTTGGAAAAGTAATGCCTCTGCTTTTTAATATGCTGTCTATGTTAGTCATAGCTTTTCTTCCAAGGAGCAAGTGTCTTTTAATTTGATGGCTGTAGTCACCATCTGCAGTGATTTTGGAGCCCAAGAAAATAAAGTCTGTCACTGTTTCCATTGTTTACCCCATCTATTTGCCATAAAGTGATGGAACTGGATGCCAAGAAATTCATTTTTTTTAACATTGAGTTTTAAGCCAGTTTTTTCACTCTCCTCTTTCACTTTCATCAAGAGGCTCTTTAGTTCTTACTTTCTGCCATAAGGGTGGTGTCATCTGCATATGTGAGGTTATTGATATTTCTCCCAGCAATCTTGATTCCAGCTTGTGCTTTACCCAGCCTGGCATTTTGCATGATGTACTCTGCATATAATTTAAATAAACAGGGTGACAATATACAGCCTTGATGTACTCCTTTCCCAATCTGGAACCAGTCAATTGTTCCATGTCCAGTTTTAACTGTTGCTTCTTGACTATGCACAAAGCTAGAGGAGGTGATGGAACTCCAGCTGAGCTATTTTAAATCCTGAAAGATAATGCTGTGAAAGTACTGCATTCAATATGCCAGCAAATTTGCAAAATTCAGCAGTGGCCACAGGACTGGAAAAGTTCAGTTTTCATTCCAATCCCAAAGAAAGGCAATGCCAAAGAATGTTCAAACTACCACACAATTGCACTTATCTCACACACTAGCAAAGTAATGCTCAAAATACTCCAAGCAAGACTTCAACAGTATATGAACCCACAACTTCCAGATATTCAAGCTGAATTTAGAATTTTTCCATCTGTTGGATCATTGAAAAAGCAAGAGAGTTCCAGAAAAACATCTACTTATACTTTATTGACTAAGAGGGGATATATGTATACACATAGCTGATTCATTTCATTGTATAGCAGAAACTAACACAATTTTGTAAAGCAAAGCAATTACACTCCAATTTTAAAAATATCAGCTTATAGAGAAAATTTTTGAAAGTATAAAAATGTAAATAAACCTGCCTCATCTACTACCCCCCCAAAAAAGTTAGAAAACAGTTGTCAGAGACCAAAGCCAGTGTAATAGAAGGCTATTTCATACCCTTGTAATTGTGATCCAAAGAATGAAAAGAAGAAATATTCAGAGATATTTTAAGTCCCTGAAAGGAAAAAGAAGCACAGGTGAAAGGACAGGCCTTCTCTACCAGGAAAAAGATAAAGATCAACATTGCAACATATCCTGGTGTTATTAAGATTCAGCCATCCAGATAGAAAAAGCAACTCAACTTAAAAGGAAGTGAATCAGGTTGGTTTCAGACTTAACATACTAAGCCTATGATACCCTGAAGGTAAATATATCAAAATATATTACAGCCAGACACGTTGGTTTCAGAATATGGGCAACAGGCAGATGTTCTCAAACAGGAAAGAATTTTGGAAATATAACACATGAGACCTTCTAGAAGACAATAAAAGCAAATAAATTAAGCCCCCCGAGAAATGAAAGAGGAAGCCGTAGTAAAATTAACTAGTTCAATACTTGGTGCCATGAAATAAAAGAGTAATGTCAAAAAAGATTCTAAGACTGAATTTGTAAAGTAATGCCATCAAGAATGGCGCAGGACGTGTAAGTGATCGGACCCAGTGACTGGGGAGCACACAAAGCTGTCAAAACAAGACCGCTCCAGCCAATTTTGCCTTAAGAGAACAAGAACATTGCAAAGCAATTATCCTCCAATTAAAACAAAAGAACAAAGGCTAACAAAGGGCAAACAGAAAATAAACACACACAAAAAATAAAGCAATTTGACATGAATGGGCATTTCTCAAATTTCCCTGTAAGATATACTACAAAAAATTCTTCTCAAGAAATGAATTCTATGGTAAAAAAATGTTTGGAAAACACTGCTTATCCTGTTTCTTGGCTATCTATGATACATTTTGAAAGCCTAAGAAATTCTGCAGTAGTCCATTAAGCTTTTAAATCCAGATTTTGCTAAATATATTTGATCAATAGACACAATTCCAAAACCCCAAAAAAAGAAAAACAGAGAATAAGAAACAATGAAAAGGATGTTATATTATCAGTTCTTTAGTATGTTCAAGAAAACCCCAAAATCCAAACTTTTGTCTTAATTCTCCCAACATTAAAATTTCAGCAACAAAAGCAATTTTATTAAACATCACTGAGGGAAACAGAACATGTCTGTCAGTGTAGGTTTGTAAACTGGTGCCCATACATGGAAGGCAGAGAGAGACTGAAGAAAGAGACAGATGGCCTCAGATGAGTAGGTGGCAGGTGTAATAAGCAAGGAAACTTACCTACAAGGCTTACCTTTGGCAGCTGCAGAATGAGTAGATTTCCACATCTGTCCCCAGAATCTTGAATGTTTACATGGACGCCCTAACTGGGATCAGTCACGTATTCAGTCCAGATGACCTGGCCATGTGGCATGTGAGTGCAGTGGAAGTGAGGAGTCTTAACCTTTGAACTGCCACGGAAGTCCTGGAGAATCCCAACCACACCTTACTCACAAGGCTGCTTCCTCCAAAGGACTGCTAGCACGGGGATAGTAGGTGGAACACACATTCTGGGCCTAGGAGGGAGTTAGGAGTCTCAGTTGCCTGGGTCCAACTTGACCCAGTGGTCACATCCTCTCAATGACCTCCTTCAACAGGTGGCCACAATGGCCAGCAAGTAACCATCCTATCATCTATGGACAAGAAATAGGCTCTAACAAGGTGTGCCCAGTCATTTTGATCTTGAGAAAGGCCATCAGTTTTTCCTGTGAAAGATTCACAAAATATTAATACTTGTTGACCCTCCTTGAAAATTCGACCTGGGCAGTAGATAAAAAAGCGAAACTAGGGGAAGACTAGTTTCTTACCGTTTCTTACCTTACCCCTGTCACTCACTCAATGGACATGAGTTTGAGTAAGCTCCGGGACTTGGTGATGGACAGGAAGCCTAGCGTGCTGCAGTCCATGGGGTCTCAGAGTCAGACACAACTGAGTGACTAAACTGTCGGAGGCTAAGACTGGTAATGGGCATTGAACAAATTTAAATACAAAACTGATCATTGATTATAGGAATTATACTTGTCGAGTAACCATGCAAACAATATAAATCTTGACAAAATAAAAGTGATACATATATATACAAAACAGGTGAAGGAAAAGAAGATGGGAAGAAGCAGAAGAAACATAATGTATGACTTTTAGAAAGCCCAGCTATCTTCCAGTGTATCTACAATCATTTTTCTTATCTTTTGAGTGGATGTTAAGGAATTAAAGTGTTTGTGTGTGCTCAGCCATCTAATCATGTCTGATTCTTTGTGACCCCGTGGACTGTAGCCCTCAGACTCCCCTGTCCATGAAATTTTCCAGGCAAGAATACCGAAGCAGGTTGGCCGTTTCCTATTCTAGAGGACCTTCCTGAACCAGAGATCAAACCCACGTCTCTTGCATCTTCTGCAGTGACAAGAGGATTCTCTACCACTGCGCCACCTGGGAAGCCCAAGGTATTAAAGCATCTTTCAGTAAAGAATCTGTTATGGGCTGAATTGTGTTCCTTTGTGCAAATATTCACATGCTGAAGTTAAGTCCTAACCCTCAGTACCTCAGAATGACAGCAGTTGGAGACAGGGACTTTGAAGAGGTAATTAAGTTTAAACGGTATTGTTAGGATGGGCAGTAGTCTGATGTAACTGATGTCCTTAAGAGATTAGTCCACAAAGGCAAGCACGTGAGGACACGGCAAGGTGGCCATCTGCAACCCAAGGAGAGAGGCCTTGGAAGAAAGAGCTACTGACCCTTTGACCTTGGACTTCTTGCCTTCAGAATTCTGCAAAAATATATTTCTGTTCTGTAAGCCACCCAGTTTGTGGTCTTTTCTTACGATAGCCATAGCAAACTAACACTGACCATATTCTGATGTTGAGCAATCTATTTAGTTTCAATTTATTCTCTTTTCACAAATGCAAACAATAAAAAAATTTAAAATAGAATACCAAATACGAGCACAGTTTTGAAAGTATTTTGTCCATATATTCATCTATGTATACGTATTTATATGTATGTAAGAGATATCTAAGAAAGTGGGGAAAACCACTACTGGACTGCAAGGAGATCCAACCAGTCCCTCCTAAAGGAGATCAGTCCTGGGTGTTCATTGGAAGGACTGATGCTGAAGCTGAAACTCCAATACTTTGGCCACCTCATGCAAAGAGTTTACTCATTGGAAAAGACTCTGATGCTGGGAGGGATTGGGGGCAGGAGGAGAAGGGGACGACAGAGGATAAGATGGCTGGATGGAATCACCGTCTCGATGGACATGAGTTTGAGTGAACTCCGGGAGCTGGTGATGGACAGGGAGGCCTGGCATGCTGCGATTCATGGGGTCGCAAAGAGTGGGACATGACTGAGCGACTGAACTGAACTGAACTGAAGAGATATCTGGAATGATGTTCATTTATTCCTAGCAATGATTGTTTCTGCGTTGGGATATTAATTGTACTTTTTGTTCAATTGGATAAATCTATAGTGTCATTTTTTCTAATAATAATAAAACAAAAAATATAATCTCCATTCACCTGGAAAAATCTCATTGCTAAAATCCAGTATAGATCATTTTCAGTATATACACACACAGAAGGATACATACACACAGACACATTGTTTCACACATTCATATACTCCCACACAAACACACTCACAGGCTCAAACACTTACACACACATAACTTTGTGTGTTATGTGTGTGTATATAACACATAATGGTCTCATTCCATACTTACAGCTTTTTTACCAAATAATATAGACAAGCTAGGAAATACAGTTTTATAATATCTTTATGAAGTCTACTCAGTCTCAGTTGGAAATATATGCTTTAATTTATTTAACTAACATCCTAGTTTTGAACATTTCATTTGTTTACAGTTCTTTGCTTTCTTTTATACTGCTGCAATAAGCATTCTGTAGCTACACCTCTGTCTACATTATTTTGGGGGGAAAAGTTCAGCAGAATATTAAAAGAATAAAACACCAGGGCCAAAAAGGATTCATTCAGAAATATAATTATGACTTAAAATAAAGAAACCCTTAAATTAAATTTATCATGTAAATAGATTTAAAGAATATGATTAAATATGATTATTTTTATGCAAGCCAAAAAACATTGACTTAATTTTCATATCTGAACCTCTAATAAACAAAATAAAATACTTCCTCAAAGAATATCTATCCTAACTAAAGAACTATTACGGTTAGCAAGTCAAAATAACTAAAAAATAAGTATACAAAAATCAATAGTTTTTCTATATACCACTTAGGACAGGCTTATAGAACTTAAGCATGCCTACAATTCATAACCTAGGAAACCTGTGGATCCTATAAGGGGAAACAAGTCTTGATATGTATAGATCCAGAAGCGAATCTGGAGAAAAATCTTCTGATCATAAGACTTCTAACATTGTACACAGAGGAAATGGTACTTTAGTATGCCTCAGATGAAGTTCTTTCCTGACAGAAATATACTTGATGACACAGAGCAAACAGTTATAAGCACACTGAACTATTTTTTTCCTTTTTTTGGATGGCAATCATGCGACAGAATTTATCAGACCCTCTGTAGGACACAAACCTATAACACAGCTACTAGCAAGAAGTATATCTGCATATGAAATTATCTGTTTCATGCTTACCAACTCTCACTGATAAGAAAAAAAGTTTTCATTCAGTCATATAAGAGGAAAGACTTAATTACCCTCTCCAAAGAAAATGACATTAGAAAATTGTTGTCATGTAAAGAAGCAATCAGATCTTAAAAAGCAAAATATACTCTTATCATACAATCCAGCAATACAATACAAAACAGCTCGTTAATATTTTCCACCCAAAGTTGACAATGTATATCCATAAAAATCCTGCATATAATTACTGAGAGCAGTTTTATTCATAATTGCCAAATATTGGAAGCAACCAAGATGTCCTTCAGGAAATGAATGGAAAAATAAACTGTGGTACATCCAGACAGGGAATACTATTAGGCATTAAAAAGAAATGAGCTGTTGAGATATGGCGGAACCTAAAACTCATACTACAAAGTGAAAGAAGCCAATCTGAGAAAGCTAGATTCTGTATGATTTCAATTATATATGACTTTCTGGAAAAGGCAAAACCATGGAGACAGTGAAATGATCAGTGGCTGCCAGAGGATGAGGGGAAGAGAACAGAGGATTTTCGCTGCTGCTGCTGCTGCTAAGTTGCTTCAGTCGTGTCCGACTCTGTGCGACACCATAGACGGCAGCCCACCAGGCTCCCCCATCCCTGTGATTCTCCAGGCAAGAACACTGGAGTGGGTCGCCATTTTCTTCTCCAAAGTGAAAGTGAAAGTGAAGTCGTTCAGTCGTGTCCAACTCCTAGCGACCCCATAGACTGCAGCCTACCAGGTTGCCAGAGGATGAGGGAAAGATGAGGGGAAGAGAACAGAGGATTTTTAGGACAGTGAAAATTCTTGTATTAGAATATTCTTATATTAGAATAATATTCTTATATTAGAATTATGGATATATGTTCTTATATTTTTGTCCAAACCAACAAAATATACAACACCAAGATTGAACCCTAAACTAAATTATGGACTTTGGGTGATTATAATGTGTCAGTGAGCTTCACTCTTGGTTAAAAAAAAAAAAATGTGCCACTGATGAGTGATGTTGATAATGAAGGAGTCTGTGAAAGTGCTGGGGCAGGAGATCTAAGAGAAACCTCCATACCCTTCTCTCAATTTTGTTATAAACCAAAAACTGCTCTAAAAACTTGTCTTCAGGAAAAAAAAAAAAGGAAATCAGAGATTATGGAGCCAAAAATAATAAAAAGGGGAAAAAAAGCATAGTATAAGTGTCCAGCAGTTTATCAATACAAATATTGTGCTAGTTTTCTGAATTTATTATGCTTTCAGTGATTGTCAGCTTTTTAAATTTTCTGATGTACTGTGCTTTCTTTCTACCTTCTAAAGAAATAGTCATATTATACTTTATTTTGTATTTGTAATTTTGTGCTATTTTCTTAAAGAGGGCTCCAAAAATTATAAGCAGTGACTGTAAAAAACCTGCATCTGTCTTTGTTCAGGAGAGGTCATTTTAGGCAAAAAAAATTATTTTATTAAAACAATGAAAAACACTATTGAGGACCATCATCAAACCATAAAGAGTGCTAAATAGCCTCAAATGTGCTTAACTTCAGTAACTTAGGATTACTCAAGACCCAAGTGTCAGCAGAAGTTTGCATCTGCATAGCCTAGAGAGGGACTGAATCCCAGGTTTGGTCTTTTCCCCAAAATAGTTCATTAACTTCTCTTCTAGCCACCTACCCAACAGAGACAATCACCATCCTGTGGATGGCCTTCCTGTACAGTTCGTGCAGGCCATCCTGTGAATGGCCTTCCTGTACAGTTCGTGCAGGTCTTTCTTAAGCTCCGAACAGGATCTGACATACCTTGTTTGCTGAATCCCACGCAGAATATATGGGGATATGTTCTTAAACATCCTGTCCTCGTATCCTTGTCCTCTTTCCCCCCAAAATTACAGCAGAGCAACATGGCACGTGTCTTCCCCACGCGACACCTGTGACTGACTCTTTATTGTTGCTCCCCACCCCCCCATCACATACCTCGCCCAGTTTTACAAACCTTTAAGAAAAGCCTAGAAAGTCTAAGTAGGGAGACATTTTCTGTCGTTGGAGATGTACTTAGATGAAGTTAGAGGCGGAGAAGGCAGACTAAGCCATTCACATTTGCCAGTACTCTGCAGTCTGAAGCAAGTATAAATGGACCCCTGGTTTTCAAGCTTTTTCCAGATCTTTAGAGTCAATCACAATATGACTTAGGCAGATCTAGCTCTAATTCCTGGTTTAGAACCCAATAAGCTCAACTTATGATACCCATTTCTGCCCTCTTCCTCCTGAAATGAGCATTCAAGTGAGACAGCCTTGGGACCTGGGACCCTTTGCTGCAGTGCTGCAATGCTTGCAGCTAGACACACCTCTTCTTAAGCAACAAAATACAAAGAAATTATATGGGACTAAAAATAACTGCATGCATGTGCAGTAAGGGCAAATTCTGGACAAAAGATACAAAGAGACCAAAAGATCCAACTGCCACTTCTGAAGAGTCCTGAGAAAAAGCAGTGTACTGCCCAGGCCCCCTGTATACCCCACCACCTAAGAGGCGGGCAAAGCATCTAAGCCACCCCTCCAGTGGGACTCTTGGGCACACCCCTACCCTTCTCCTCCTCAGGAAGCAAGCAAGCAAGGGAATCTGTTGTTTGTTCTCACTGTCCCCTGCTGCAGCAGGGACCCCAATAAAGCCTTGTCTGAATTTCCTGTCTGGCCTCTGATCAATTTCTATTGATTAAGGAGACAAGAACCCCTTGTCAGTAACACAAGGGGTCAATGATATGGAGAATACCACTATGAATCTTAAATAAAGATTAAAAAATCAACTGGCATTTTGTTCTCCATTGTTATTTCTTACCTTTATTCCTTTCAACAACCAGGCAAGGATTTTGCCAAATTCATTCACTAAGGAACAGGAATTTAAAGAAAGAAACACAATTCAACAGCAAAAGAATTATGAAAAGTCTCTCACTTGCAGTTTTTATTTGTTTTTGATCTTTTAATCCAGGCAGACAACCAACAACCAGGGCGAGAATGTGATTAAGGAGTCAGTATGTTTAAGAATCCCAAGCCTGGAAACTTCCTTAGTGTAAGCTATTATTTACATTAACATTGAAAAATTTAAGAGACTTGATATGAACTAATAATAGAAATGACCAATGATAAATAATCAAATTTAAAAGAGAATTATAGTATTGTTGAAAGTTTTTTGGCTTCAAAACATAACAGGAAGCCATTCTAAAACTTTCTAATATAGATATTATTATAAAATCAAGCTAGATATCAGATATAAGAATGTTACTTTGAATAGTCACTGATACATGAAAGCTGACTATAATTACTTGAATGTTTTCCAGGATTAAAAAGTCATCATTAGTGGGAAAGAAGTATTAGTGTATTTCTAAAATGTCAACACATAATATTTCCTAAATTCTTCAAGATATTCTAGCAAAATATTCTTAGGATTGTATTAAACCAACATACATAAATGGCTCAGTTACTCTTTGGTATATTTTTAAAACTGTCTTCTATTTCTTATAACTAAAAACAGAACTACCATATGACCTAGCAATCTCACTCTTGGACATATACCCAGAGAAAACCATAATTCCAAAAGATCACATGCACCCCAGTGTTCATTGCAACACTATTTACAGTAGAGAGGACATGGAAGCAAGCTAAATGTCCATCAACAGAGTAATGGATAAAAAAGATGTAGTACATACACACAATGGAATATTACTCAGCCATGAAAAGGAGTGAAATTATGCCATTTACAGAGATGGGGATGGACCTAGAGATTGTCATATAGACTGAAATAAGTTGGAAAGAGAAAAACAAACATCTTACGTTAACGCATTTATGTGGAACCTAGAAAAATGGTACAGATGAAACTATTTGAAAGCAGAAACAAAGACACAGATGTAGAGAACAAATGTATGGATACCAAGGAGGAAAAAGAGGGAACTGGGAGACTGGGATTGACATATATACACTACTATATATAAAACAGATAACTAATAAGAACCTACTGTATACTACAGAGAATTCTACTCAACGCTCTATGGTGGCCTAAATGGGAAGGAAATCCAAAAAACTAGGGAATATGTATATACATATAGCTGATTCACTTTGCTATACAGAAGAAACTAATACAACAACGTAAAACAACTCTACTCCAGTTTTTTTTTTTTTAAACTATCTTCTATTATCTGACTAAAAGACATAGGTGTGTTTCTTAAAGTACTGTACCCACAACTTCGAAGAATGTTTATTAGTAAGGAAGTCATTCAATTTTATAGGTTTCAGGACATGAATTTCTAGCTGGGGTTGTCTAGCCCACCACTCTGCTTCCAAGAGCATGGCAACTCACTATCCAGTCCTAAGTGTAATAGAGAACAAAACTGATTAGACTTGTTACTTTTCCTTTAACCTTTTTATTCAATTGTTTTTGCTATAGGTTGAAAATGTTGCCTATAGCCTAAAATATACAGGACCGTCCATTCTCAAGGCTCTCACTTTTTAAGGTGTAACACTTTTCATTCATATAGAGATAAAAAGTTGCGGGAGACAGAAAAATATTTATCTTCTTAGAGGCTTACAGGAACACTGTGACTTGACTTAGATGGACAGATGCAAGAACAAAGGGTTCCTGCAACAAGAAGTTTGCAACAACCAATGAAACCCCATACTCCCCCTATTTTTGGCTGCACCATGTAACATGCAGGATCATAGTTCCTCATTCAGGAACTGAACCCATTCCCCTGCAACAGAAGCCCAGAGTCTTAACCACTGGACTGCCAGGGAAGTCACCCCCACCCTTTTTAATATAAAAGAAGCCTGAATTCATACTAGATTAAGATAGTTTCATCTTCTGGGTCTGCAGCTTTCTGAATAAAGTCACTATTCCATGCCCCAACAGCTTGTCTCTTGATTTATTGGCCTGTCATGAGGCAGACGGTAAAAACTTGAACTCAGTAACAAGAGCAGAGGATGATGAATAGCAGGATGTTTAGCTAGATATCACATCAGGAAACTAATGCAGTTTTGAAGGTAGCTCTATCCTTCAAACACTACTCCCCAAATATTAATTGGGCATCTGGTATACCCCAGCTTGGAGTTGAAGCTAAAGATATTTAAAGGGAATGTAGATGTGTAGTTAATTGGACCTGGCTCTGTCCTTACAACCTTAGTGGCGGGGGACAATTTGCTCAGCCCTTTAGAGTCCTGACTTAACATCTCATAAAACATTATTAATAACATCTACCAGAGAATGTCGTCATAACAGGGAAATAAATAAGATAACCATTATCAAGAGAAACCCTTACAAATGGTTTCATTTATTTAAAAATTTTGCTCAGAAGCTCTGATCCTAATAAGAATCAGACTCAGCATTACTTTTAGGGTGCCCCAAGCATCCTCCAGCACCACACACTGAGTGAGACCCAGACTAAATTGTCTTCAGAAGTTGAGAAAAGAATGTGACCACAGGGAAATAGAGGAGAAAATAAAACATGGTTGGGGAAGAAAGGGGGACAGAGAACAAATACTTTATTTTGCTCTTTCCCATGTCATTCACAGCAGAATACACCTCCAAATATAGATTATTATGATACGAAAAATCTGGAAGGGGAATTTTTAGCCCCCTCTGAAGTCTATTCACACGCTGTGGTAAAATGTATTTATCTGTGTGGAAATTACTGCAACTTTTTTGAATGTGCTCAGATTTCTCCTAGGAGTAAATGGCTTATTAATACATAAAAACCTGTTGAAAGCTTGTAATTATCCACATATTCTGCATATACTTTGTAGACCATCCGCAGCATATTTTAAATTCAAGCTGGCTTTCCCCCAGCAACTCACTGCAAATATGGCTAACAACGCGTGTGTTCTCAAGAAGGCCAGATTTTAACGTAAGTACAAAGCAAAAGAAGCCTTTACGAGATCAAAGAGAAACAATTTGAGAATCATCCATCATTTTGTTTTATCTGGGCCACTATGCTCTTCCCATACTGGGATACTCAGAGTTGTCACTATCTGCCCTCGTTCCCTCTAACACCACCGTACAGGTGACAAAGATTACCGCAAAGACCAATATAGAGAGACCACCTATTGGGACACAGAAAGCCCTGAAGTAGTTCTTTTGCTTTTGAATCTCTCGAGGCTGTGTCTAAGTGTGTGTGTGTATGCTAATACATATTGTAGTAAGAGGGTTTCCAAGGCTCTTCTCAGACTTTCTAAGTCTATAGCTCAAAAAAGGTTAAAAACTGCAACTTTTTATGAATCCTGTGGTTTTATCTCTCTTTTTTTTGATTCTTAATTACCATGACCAACTTCATAAAGCTTTTTAATTTTGTTTTACTACTTGTCGTGTAAGCCTATTGTATTCTCAAAACTACATTTTAGAAATGTAAAACAAGAACAAAAATATCATGTAATCCGAAATCATGCAGAAAATATTTCTTGCCTACAAAAGAAATCAATGTAATTTATCCTGGAAAACCTTGAGAAGTTATTTAAGTTTGTAGCATTTCATGTACCTTATTCATAATGCCAGCAGCCCTCAAACTTTTATTAAAGAAGTAAAAGTTTGCTTGTGTGATAACACAATTTTGTAATAACTAAATAGCATCCAGAAATGTGGTATTATTTCCAAATCTGATTGGAAAGCAGAGGACAGACTTGAAGTGATACCTCTGCTTGGTTTGGGGTTAGTCTTAGATCTGGAAAGTTAGCAAGTATCTACTGCTGCTGCTAAGTCGCTTCAGTCGTGTCCGACTGTGCAACCCCATAGACGGCAGCCCACCAGGCTCCCCCGTCCCTGGGATTCTCCAGGCAAGAACACTGGAGTGGGTTGCCATTTCCTTCTCCAATGCATGAAAGTGAAAAGTGAAAGTGAAGTCGCTCAGTCATGTCTGACTCTATCGACCCCATGGACTGTAGCCTACCAGGCTCCTCTGTCCATGGGATTTTCCAGGCAAGAGTACTGGAGTGGGGTGCCATTGCCTTCTCCGAGCAAGTATCTAAGTAGACATTAAAATCTTCATCTTTGGTAAACTAAGGCCCCCTACAATTTAAATAAATTTTCTCCAAATACATTATTTGTTAGTGACAAAATTACAACTATAATTCACTTTCCTTTCATCTAGCACAGTATTTGCAATTTAAAATATAAAACAAAATATCATCAAATACAGTGCCTCATTTATTAATGCAAAGATTAATAATGCTAAATTCACTTCTAATCCAGTTTGCCAAAATCTGTTTTCTGAAATTATACTTGTAAGTACATACTCTACTCCAAACCACCCAACTTAGAAAACGTCATATCTGAACACCCATCTTAAGTTTTTCTAAACCAGGAAATTTAAGCCTACCAGCTACTGATTCTATTCTTGTGACCTACTGCATGGATTTTCTTTGGCAGCCCAATGAAAACCTCACATGTTGAAATAATTTATTTCTGAACTTAATATCCCTCCACAAATTCTTCCATTTAATTAACTTTTTTTCTCTTTATTATTTCATAGACATTCTAACAGAATAGGAAAATGGCTCACTTACCAATTAGGAGAATAAATCAGATGAGGGAATTTGAGAAGGAAGGGTGGTGGGAGAGAGAGATGGAGAATGAACTTTCATAAATTTCTTGGACATTATACACAAAGTAAGTTTAAGACAGCTTCTTGGGGATTTTCCTGATAATCCAGTTATAATCTATTTAAGAATCTATTAAGTTTCAAAAAGCTGTTTCTCAATCTGTTTGTTTGAACCTTCAAAGTAACCCTCAACAAACAGCCCATGACACCATTGCAGGGGGGTGGGGGGTTGCGTACAGAGGTGAGGTTCCTTTTGCTGGGCTCTGTAGGATTTTAATACCTGTAAAGTTTGCAGGTTAAACATTTGTAAGAGAGAAGCTTTTGTTCTGAGTGCAAACAAGGGATAGAGTGTAAAGGCTGTTGGCACTGAAATTAAGGGAAATTTAACCAGGAACAGACACAGGCCTTGGCTCTCCCTCTCTCCTTGACTTTCAGAAGCCCTTTTCCATCACCAGAGAAGCTGGCAGTGCTTTGCACAGGGGTTACTGGTTTATCTTATCTTCACTGTAGCCACTCCAGAAAGAGAAGAGAAAGGAAATTGCCTGCAAACTCCGCCTCCATTTCGAATCTCTCACCACCACTCACATGTGGGTAATGACAGACTAGCGATGGAGGTGTTGCTGAGACACAGATCAGAGCATCCTATCTCTCTCGGAACACCACCAGAAGAACCGGTACTTAGCACCAAATGACTGAGTATTGAGTGGAATTAATTGACAGTTCTGAAAAGGGAGGAGGCGGATTATAAATATCCGATGACGTTAATGGGAAACTCCCAGAAAGAGAAGCAAACAGTGTCACCCTGGTAGACACATGCACCTCCTGGGACACTTTCCACTTAGTTTTGCCTTTTAGTACCTTGGGTGCTAGGCATCCATTCTTTTATTTTCTGATCACCACGGGTAGGAGGTCTGTTTCACTGTTCACATACCTATCACCCCTGGACTTGCCAGTACCTTTTTGGGAGAAACC
This sequence comes from Bos taurus, assembly GCF_002263795.3. Taxonomy (NCBI): domain Eukaryota; kingdom Metazoa; phylum Chordata; class Mammalia; order Artiodactyla; family Bovidae; genus Bos; species Bos taurus. The sequence goes on along the minus strand of NC_037336.1, from coordinate 20,211,308 downwards.
AAGACCACAAATTTTTGACCTCTCTGACCCAGGGTGTATCTACAGAGATACATGTTTACATGGATAAAATCCATGTTTACACACAAAGGTGCCTTGTCTGCGTAAGATATCACCTAAGCGACTATCATGTAATCTGATCCTGGAAGAGAACAGATGATGACTTTTTACTCTGCTTCATCCCACTTGCATTTCTGAAAGTCCACACAGGAAGCACTTTCACAGACAGCACAGAACCAGAGTAGGTGGCCTGGTGGTGATGATGACGTACTCAAGTGTTGTGCAAATTTAAAGAGACCTCAAAGTGTTTTAACACGTTTCCTCTACACACTGCTAAGTGCTGCTAAGTCGCTTCAGTCGTGTCCGACTCTGTGTGACCCCATAGACGGCAGCCCATCAGGCTCCCCCGTCCCTGGGATTCTCCAGGCAAGAACACTGGAGTGGGTTGCCATTTCCTTCTCCAATGCATGAAAGTGAAAAGTGAAAGTGAAGTCGCTCAGTCGTGTCCGACCCTCAGTGACCGTATGGACTGCAGCCTTCCAGGCTCCTCAATCCATGGGATTTTTCCAGGCAAGAGTACTGGACTGGGGTGTCATTGCCTTCTCTGTTCCTCTACACAAGAGAGCTTTAAACTTTATATAGTCAGCAACAATTATTTTACATAATTCATCTGTCCAACTGCACCCATAAGAAACATTAAGCCGATGCAAGGCTTAGCAGCCCTGTCGAATCTAAAACCCAGGATCTATTCCATAGAACACATTCAAAGGGCAAAGCCAGGAGAAAGTACTGCATGGGAGGCCTGTTCAGACAACCAAGTGCTGGGTGATATTGACAAGGCTCATAAATTTGGAGGGGAAACCCAGAATATTTCCTGAAAGAACTCTTTGGAAATCACTGAAAATGATTTTAGTACAAACTGCGATCTAAAATCAAGAATTAATCACCCAAAGAAAGAAGAAATTCAGCCAAAGTAATCAAACAAGCATGGTTTGAAATTCAGACCAGCCCATTTGCGAAGAAAATAAAGAAAACAGACCTAAGTTCATGTCCAATCTCTCTGTCCAACTTCCATTTGTTATTTACACATTGAGAGCTCTTCAATCATAAAAGAGTAAGGACCTGGAAAAAACAAAAATGAAATTGCCCCAAGAATGCTGGGAGGACGGGTCAGCAGGGGGTCTTTTGTACCCATCATGGACAATTTGGAGTCCGAGAAAACCTACAAGTTTTGACCAAAGCTCAGTCTATGAATCCTTTCGGCGCCTTGCTGACACTTCTTGAGGAACAAGTCCAGTTGTGTTGCAGGGGGTCTTGCCAGATGAACAACAGCCCCACATTAAGATCACATATTCTGCGCTTAAGAGGCCAAGTTTCCTGGAGTTTTTATTAAGCATTTCAAATAGCCCAGAAATTGCTTTCAGTTGCCGCTGTCTCTAGTGGCACCGTGCTCTTTCTGCTGCTGCTGCTGCTAAGTCACTTCAGTCGTATCCGACTCTGTGCGACCCCATAGACGGCAGCCCACCAGGCTCCCCCATCCCTGGGATTCTCCAGGCAAGAACGCTGGAGTGGGTTGCCATTTCCTTCTCCAATGCATGAAAGTGAAAAATGAAAGTGCAGTCGCTCAGTCGTATCCGACTCCTAGCGACCCCATGGACTGCAGCCTACCAGGCCCCTCCATCCATGGGATTTTCCAGGAAGGAGTAGTGCAGTGGGGTGCCATTGTGCTCTTTCTAAGCTACAACAAGTGAAAAGGCCCAAGGGCATCTCCAGATTCTCTGGAGAACATCCTGAAGGGTAAAAAGAAAGCCCATCAGTCCATCACTGATGCTTCACCTAAGGAGTTTCAAGGTGAGAATGGAAGTGTCTGGTGGAAGATGTTGGTAATTCCAGTGTTGATTTTATTTAAAGTGATTTCAGAGCAAACAATTCATTGCTAAAATAATGACAAACACCATTATCTTCTTTTCCCAGGAAGAGATAATGAAGCCATGAAAACATGGACAAATGCCCTTTTCTTTAGGACCTGGTCAACAACTTGTCTGTTTTCTTTATTTTCTTCACAAATGGGCATGGTCATCCATGCTTCTTACCTGGGAGGTGAGCCGCTATCCTTCAAAACCCCATACTCTGGCCCTCATCACATCACAAATTATGCTATGGGAGCTTCCAAAAGAATATAGTTGGGGAAGAACCTCAAATGTCTGGTGGACAGTTTTAGAAGATATTTCCTCACCTTTTAGTTCCAGTCCAAAAATTTATAGTATTATATATGACTAAGAATTCACAAACATGCAAATGTCCACTATCAGAAAAACTATCGTATCTGCTGCCCCTTGTTCCATATCAGTCTTAAGCCCCTTATTCTCACATTGACAAGGCTCATAAACTTGGAGAAACCCAGAATATTCTCTGTAAGCTAAGAATATTCCCTGAACGATCTCTTTGGAAATCCTTGAAAATGATATTAGTGCAAACTACCATCTAACATCAAGAATTAGTCAACGAAAGAAAGAAATTCAACCAAATTAAGCAAACGAGCATGGTTTGAAGTTCAGACAAGCCCATTGGAGAAGAAAATAAAAAAACCTAAGCTCAGGTCCAATATAGGCTTTATATCCCTATAGCAGTTTTTCTTTCTTAATATTATAGATGCTTTTTATATCTTTATTATGGTGGCAAAGATATTCACTGTTCAATGTGAATAAAAATGCATTTAGAACCTGGTTATGCAAGGTGTATATTAGTTACTCAATATAGTGCCTTGAAATAAGTGAATACAAGAAATTTATATCCTCATTCTTACTTCACAAGAAGACAAAGGAAAAATTTAAACCTGAGGCTCAGAGAGATAAAGTAATTTACTCAAGGACACCCAGCATTATGGCAGAACCATATGCTTTTCCCCAGCTGTGAAAACTTCAGCTACTGGTAGAAAAACCTATTTATGCTCTCTTCTGGGAGAACACATAGCTTAGATAACTACTTTTCACTACATATTTTAAAACCATTGACCATTTCCTAGTTCCTATAATCCATGCTGTAAAAGAGGGAGACCTCAACAGGAATGATTGGCAGGAACATTCTAGAACTGATTTTTAAACATTTATTTTGTGTGCTCCTTGTAGTGAACAGTGATCTTGGTTGGCAACGCAGGTTTGATACCAATGTTATGACGGGCTTGCCATTTGTTTAGTGAGGATGACAACGTGGATGACAGCAAACGCTTGGCCAGCAGTGACTACAGACTCAGTGCTCATTTCTAGGAATACACACTTGTTGCTAGCACATCTCATTCACACAGAAACCCTAGAAGGAAGACACTATCATCTGCACTTTACTGATGAGCAAACTAAGGCACAGAGAAATTAAGTAACTTGCCCAAGGACACAGCTAATAGTAGGTAGCTGAGCCCAGATTCAAACCCAGGTGGGTTGTTTGAAAGTCAGTGCTTCAGGAGCTCAGCTCTGTTCTCTGTGATGACTTAAAGGGCCGGGTCAGGGGAGTGGGGTGGGAAGGAGGCTCCGGAGGGAGGGGAAATGTGTATACTTAGAACTGATTCACCTTGTCGTACAGCAGAAATACCAAAACAACATTATAAGGCAATTATCCTCCAAATAAAAAATTAATATAAAAAATTAATAAAATAAAGTGGAAATCAATTTTATATATATATATATATATATATATATATATATATAAAGAAAGTCTGTGCTTTCATACTCTATTGTACTGCCTTGGGAAAAATGGCAAAATGTACCATTATTCAGCAAGTCACTTGCCAAGTCTTGGTCTCACAGATAACACAAGACATGCAAGTTGAATTAAGGCAATTAGCCAGACTTGTATTTTAACAACTATGTCAAAGAATATTGACTAATGACACAAGGTCCCCTCAGAGGAAGATTCCTTGATACATACCCATTGCTCCCTTTCTGTTCAGTATTTACGTTGCTTGAAGGAATACGCAGAAGGTGCACTCATCCAGTTTACTGACAAGTTGAGGGACCTTGCAAAGGTGCAGGATGAAATAACTTGAAAGGCATCTGTGGAGCACAAGTAGTGAAAGAAGAGCAACTCAATGAAACATTCAGAGAGCAGCACAGCCCTTCCTGAATTCTCCACCGGCATCACTGCTTCTCGCCTCCTCTCCCTCCATAAGCCCTGCTTCCTTGTCTTTATTTCAGGCTACCACCTGAATCGTGACACACTGACAACTTGCCATGTGCAATGTGTTTGCTGTAATTCAGGAATACTGATGACAGTGACCTTTGCGGTCCCTGCCACCTTGTGAATAGGAAACAGTCCCCCTATTGCCCAGAGGGATAAAAATGAAACAGCTAGGACAAAATTATCTTTCTAATTCCCCACCTTCTCATGAGACTTTTGAAATCACTCTATTACAGTTATATAGTATAGTGAATAATATACTTAATGCCAGTAAGCTGCCTTCTGTTCATCCTCTGAACACTTTCAAATGTAAATGCTCGGTCAATTTAAATGCATGGAGTGGCGATGTGCACGTATAAATTCTTGGTAGTTCCCATTTAAAAACAGAAGATGACTCACCAGGCTTTACTCGAGCCCTGTGTATTTTCACTGTCACTTCCAAATGGTCCCACCTGATGGGGTGGTTTATCCGCTAAGCGAAAGAGCATCGCATTGAGACTAAGGCCAGCATCTGGAAGAAGCTGTTTGTACATTTCCGGTGGACCGATGGCCGCCTCGTTGCCCTCAGACTCAGGGAGGTGCCCGATGCTGGTACTAGGCCTGCTCCAGCTGCTTTCACGGCATCCACAACTGAAGTTGGAGGGCACATACGTAGCAAATGAAGGAGAGACAACAGTTAAATTCCCCAAATTCTACCCTTTCCCTAACAGAGGTCAGCTGATATCATAGTGCTTTCTTCCCCTCTACGTTAGCCCTGCTCGTCTGACTCCGAGTCCCGCACCGTTAGGAAACCACACCCGCAAATCCCCACGTGGACTGCAGACAAATTTGCTAGACTTGGTTTATCATTAGGTTTGAATTGACTTGGGGGTGGGGGTAGGGGAGGTGGAGCAGGTAAGATACCTTGAACAGACAGCATCACTTATTCATGCTCCTCCATGCCCAAAGCAGTTTGTTGGTTACAGCGCCTGGAAACACTGCAGTTGAGCTCATTTAGAAAGAAAGAAAGAAAAAAAAAGGAAGGAGGCCACTGGAAAATGTTTCCTCCCGGACAGACATACTGATGAAAAGTTGTTTGGTGCACGTCCAGATTTCTGTCTCTGGTTGAATTTTTCATCTTGTTTCTCTTGGATGAGCCCCACTCTCTGGGTTTGACCATTGATCCATGCGCGCGGCTCACTCTATTCCGAAGCTGTAGATTTTGTTTGAGAAGGGAAAACGTTGCACCTGGAAAAACTGCCTAGGGAAACTGCGGGATTGTTTTATTAACTCCCTAAGCACAGTTTCTATACTTTACAGCTTGCTTGAGAGATTGTGCTAATCATCAAACACTTTTGCAGTGAGCAATTATAGTTCACAGACTTTTCCTTGCTTTGCTGCAAAGGCATTACAGCTCAAATTGATGCCAAAACGCAATGCTAGGCATTCAAATGGGGAAGGGGAGTTAGGGGTTTTAGAATACCTCAATCACTCCTGTAATTTGCAATGCCAAGAAGGGAGCAAATGTCCTCATGTAAAATTCAAAAGAAATACTGGAACAATATCTCCCATGGCAACAGCTGTTTTAGAAGTTCCAGCATGATTAACAAGCATCTGTTTCATCTTTTCCTTTGTTTCAAAAGCACACCACAGCCTGCTCAATCTGCAGGTTGAAGAGCACAAAGACTAGTCACTAAAGAAAAGTGTGATTACTACAGATTTGTTTTACTTTTCTGATGAGTTCAATTACTTGCCATATTATTCGTCAGCTAACCATGATGAAATGAAGAAGCTGATTGTTACAGAGAGTCCAAAAATATGAGCAAAATCAAGTTGCTCTATCTTCATGAATATTGACATTTATTCAGTGACCAGAATAAACATCAGTGTAGTAATAGCTGCTAGAACTAGCTGTCAGTGTACAATTGCCATCAAGACCTTTGACTTCTGGGCAGATTCCACAGCTTGAGCTCCCAGGAAGCACCCTCTGAAAAGGAGGGTTTCTTTCGGCATTCTTTTGGCACCAACACCTGTGGAAGTGAGTAGATAGCAGAGAAATTGAGCTGCACTGCAATTCCAAGCCCCCAGCAGCCTCAGCTGACCCCACAGGAGTTCTGGAGCCAGAAAACACTGGAGAGACCACCTGGGTCTTTATACCCTATGGTGCTTAGCCGATGGCTGTGGGCTGCTCAGGGCAGGGAGTTTGATACAGTCCCCAAAGGATGCTAACTGATGCCTTCTTCCAACATCACTTGCAGCAGCTAAGAGAATATTTCCTGTAATCCAGAAAAGGGATCTGAGTGGCACCTCACACAGTCCACCAAGCATGTAGGCAGAAAATGTAACACTCATGATCTTTTCAGAGAGGGACACAGAAATGAAAGAATGTAACACCCAAACCAAGCCCAGTCCATCCATATAACACCAAAAATTATCAGATATATCTCAGCTGGGAGTAAATACAGCTCAGAGTTATAGTATCTACTAGTTCCTTAATATATCTGGAAAAAGAACAAATTTAAATATATTGAATTCTCATAAAAAAGTAAATGAAGTAACTACTTCAGAGAAGAAAAAGATATTAAAATACAATTACTCAAAGCATATGGAAATGAAAATATTTCCCTGTGTCAGTTTCTAATGTAAACTCTCATGCAAACGTTATTTTAATTAACCAGCAGCTACATGTGCTATAATTGTGCTTAACTTGATAAATGTACCTTCTATAAATGTCCTTTGTTAATGCAAATGCCAGCTATATTAATTATCATTTTAGAGTCTGCCCTTGATTAAAGTGTATGTGTCTAAAACACAATTTGGATATATAAACATTCTGTCTCATTATGAATATTTATAGACAGCATTATTTAGCAATTATTTATGTCTTTACTTGACAGCAATAAAATGTAAACATTCAAAGACACTGGGAATTAATATACAGACTTCTTTTCAATAAAGAAACATTTCATAAAAGCTAAGCATAATATTTTGAATCACTGCACGCTTGAATCAGTCATCATTTATGTGATATAATTAAGAACATACATATATACATATTATGTTGAAAGTAAATTATATGCAATTATTCTGTAAATTGCATTGCAAGATTTAAAAAAAGACATGAAGAAAATGTGTGACTCTCTTTTGTAAGCTCCAGGAGGCCAGGGTAGGACCTGAATCTCTTCTCACCACTGAGTCTCTGGGTCTTAACAAAACATCATATGCCTTCAATATAGATTTGGTGAATTGAAAGGATTATAAATCTGCTTTTTAAAATGGCAAGTTGGCTTTCCCTGAAAAACACGAAGGAACCTGGTTATTGGCTGTTTTCCAATTTAGATTAAAAGGTGAAATAAATATTTTTAAGTGGTATATTTAAACTTACATATTCTGGTTGGTGTAGTCTTTCTTTCTGTCTTATTTTATAGACTGGGACAGATTCTTCTCTCCCTTAAATACAAAAGATTTGTTTCCATTGCAAGAATATCAAAATAAAGCCTAGTTCCAACTTTAATACCATGTTACCTAGTGGACATGTAGACAGCAAGAGCTAAATGTTTTGAAGAAAGAAATATGAAAATGTTGTTAGCAAGGTCAACAAAAACAATGCTTAGACGTTTAACATGCTTGCTCTACACCTGTTCATTCTCAAATTTCCCAGAATGTTTTTAGAAAACAAACAAATCTTTCCAAAAGAAAAGTAGGAAATATTTAAAGGAAAAAAAATACAAAATGTATATGCACACAGAATTGCCAAAGTCCAGCCATGTTCTGACAAAGCACCAAGATAAATACAGAATGAACATGATCCTAAAAAGTTGCAAATGAGTATGTTTTGCCAATTTGGAAGTACCAAAATCCAACCACCCCCAGGACCTCAGCACTATAGTTACTCTACTCTTCTCTAGAAATAGAAACATAGCCACTCTGTATTTATGTCCTATTAGTGGCTAACTTTTGGAAGTCTTGCCAAGAGGATTCCAGAAATGAAAAAAAAAAAGAAAGAAAGAAAGATTTTGTATGAATCATCTGTTATAATCCTCTATAAATCTACATCATTACCAAAATATGACCAAAATTGCTATATAAATACCCAAGAATTGGAGCTGAAGAAAAGAATGGGGTATTATGTCAGAATTCAATTAGTTCTAATATGGTAGGAAAACCACATTCATCTGAGAGCCCACCAAAAAATGAAAAGGGTTTTTGTTTTTGTTTTTATTTGTTTGTTTGTCTAATGGTACACTGGCTTGAGCATAAGACTGATTTAGGAAAAGATCCATTGCACAGGTTTACACCTTATTGTGACCACACCAGTGTGTGAAGATCTGCTTCCACTTTCCCTCAACCTGCATCTCAAGGTTAATTTTAAATGGCCAGGGGACTTTCCTGGTGGCCCAGTGGTTAAGACTCCATGCTTCCAATGCAGGGGATGCAGGTTTGATTTCTGGTTGGGGAGCTAAGATCATGTAGTGCCTGTGACCAAAAAAATTTTAAAAATAAATACATCAATAAAATAAATAAAAGAGTCACTACTTTTAGAACATATGTAGGCAAGAATGTCATTCATTTCCATCATAATCCTCAAGAGAAAAATTGCATTTAATTGTAATATTTATGTTGGTCTAATTTTCCTCTGGGAAATTTTCAGCCAAATTATATACTCTTTATTACGGTTTTGGATACAAATACTCTTCTTATTTCTTTGAGTTTGAAAGTGATTAAAAGTCACTAAGAAAAAAACATAGCTTGATATTTTTTCTAAGATTTTACTTCTAATCTTATTAGTTTCAAAGATTTTACTAAAAAAAAAAACTACTCTAGATATTTGGATAGTGATACTTTATGTCATACCCAGTAAGTCACCCAGGACCCAGGTGATCGACTAAAATGTTAATATTGCACAAACACATCTATCACAGCACTGGCAACTATTAAGAGCCCAGTCAATGCTACATCAGAATGTAAGCAATTCCTGCTAGTAGCATGGATTAAAACCAATATGTCAGGCCCTGAGTGGGAAAGTTTTTTTAACTGAGCATCTAAAAGATGTGGCTCTGAAACAATTTTCCGAGGGATAAGTATTTAAACACAATTCATTCACTCAATCCTAAAACCAGAACAGTTGTTGAAAGTGTGACAGAATCACATATAAAGGATGGTTTTTCGAAAGATAGGACTGAACAAGATTGAAAATCCTAGTCAAGACAAAAGTGCTGAGCACTGTATATACATGTGCAAATTCTGCCATGAACTCCGTTTTACAGATGGTAAAATCAAGTCTTAAAAGTAATGGCTCATAAGCCCATTCTCAGGCTGTCTGACCCCAGAGCCCATGTTCTGAAACAGTGATTATGTAACAGGGAGAAAAACATACGTGCACGGTGTCACTCATTTCTATTCAATGGTATTTATATTATTCTGGGGTTTTAAAAAATAACAGGTCAATCTGTCTTTTCATTGGCACATACAATTTTTGAGAAAGAAGACACTACAAATACGTGCAACAGTCAAATATTTAGAAGTGCTGTATGATTAATGTCCTTGCTAAATATTATAGACTAAGAACTACGTGGAGGTCAGAAAACAAGGCAATAATATGAACTGGAATAGTTATGAAAAGGCTTCACAGAGACAGTGAACTTGAACTGGTTCCTGATATTGAGTGAAAATTGGACAGAAGAGAGGATATTCTCACTGGGAAGAAAATTACCCAAATAGCTTTCAGCACAATAAATAAAATTACAGGAACCATCATAGTTGTATAAAACACAAAGAGCACAAAAAGTTGCATAACACTACACTACTATTTGGAAGAATACTAATAACTAAGTTAAACAATAACATTTTGAATACTGTATGGTTCCATGTTGATGAGGTTCAAAAACAGGCAAATCAAATCTACTGAAATAGATGTCAGATTAGATGACGATCTTCAGGTAGGAGGGCATTGATTGGGAAGGGGCATAAATGGGGTGCTAGAAATGTTCTTTGTCTTGATGTGGTAATTACCGATGTACATGAAAATTCACAGAACTTAAACGTAAGATTTGGGCATGTAAAAACTTACTATTTGTGAGTCATACTTCATTCAATACATGAGTAAAGGCAGTATTTACGGTAGGCCTCAGTGTTCTTAGTACAATGTCTATTTAGCACTAGAAAAGTCTTTCAAGGGACTTCCCTGGCAATACAGTGGTTAAGACTCTGAGCTTCCAGTACAGGGGAGGCAGATTTTTGGTCCCTGGTTGGGGAACTAAGATCCTACATGCCGTATGGTACAGCCAAACAAAAAAAAAGGAGGAGGAGAAAGAAAGAAAATGCAAAAAGAAAAAAAAAGAAGAGGAAAGAAAGAAAAATCCTTCAAGAATGTCTGTCTCAACTCTGTTCCTCACAGATGAAGCAACTGGTAAACCAAACAGATGCAGGGACTTGCCCCAAGTCACCAGGACATTCAGGGACTATGATGGTTCCTATTGTTAAAATGTTTTCCATTCTTGGGTAATGCCTCCAAAATATATTTAATGCGTCATGTATTCCTAAAATAGAAGATCCAGATGTACCATTGAATTCTCAGTAATATTTGTTTACCATTTTCCACATTGTTTATCACATTGGTCACATTTATTTTCCCCCATTTTTCTTGATATCTCTATACTGGATTATTCACAATTTTCCTTTATTCTTCTTCTTAACTTTCATACCTATAATCAGTCTAACATATTTTCCCAGAAGATGCTTTTTAACACATACAAATCGAATCATATCCATTTCATAGAAATACCTAGTAACTATACCTGTTCTCAGATTTCAAAGAAATTTCCTCTATTCCTGAGGAAGGCAATTTGCCTGGAGTCATTCTATATTTCTTATATTACTGGTTAATAGATATAGCCTTTGCTCTTTCACTCTATAGATAGAGAAGGAAATGATGTAAGTAGCAAATACAAATACCTAGCTTTGTTTAGTTAAGAATCTTCTCTCTCATCCTTTCATCTAATTGACTTGCCACTGATCTTTTCCTGAAAAACTGTTCACATAGCATTCCTCATTCTACCCCCAGCAAACACCCTCCCCCTATTGTCAAGGACTTCTGAGACCGTAGCAATGAAATCTACCAATGAGAAAATTGCTAGGTCTTTTTCCTTTGCTTGTTTTTCCATTCAAGTAGCTCTCAGGTCAAAGCTACATTCTCTAAGTTCTATACATGGTACACAAGTATATCTTATTGCAGGGGTCTTAATTCTACTTAGCTATGTTAAGGTTTACTGAAAATCTTTAGATCAATCCACATGCCATAACACAAGTGCATAACCTCAGAACAATCCTTTGGGATGTTCACAAACAACTGTAAAAGACCCAAGTACAAATATTCCCAAGATAACTAGACAGAAGGTATGGGCATACTTGTCATCATATTCACAGATGATTGCAATCTCAGTTTCTGTTAACACAGACTATTATTTTACCTGTAATTGGAAACATCATATTCTGGCAAAAATCCACTTCAGTTATCTTCAGAAGGATAGTTTCTGGTCAAAAGCAGCAGGTGCCAGAACATTGCTATCCACGGAAGATTTTTCCCTGGGTCAATTTGCGTCATGTTCCTCTGTGTTGATGTAAGTATGACAATTCAGAAAAGATAAATTCAGAGACCTCTTATGGCCTGTGTCAGATTTCTGCCACTGCCCCTTCAGGTCTACTTCCTTCCAGATCCACCCTGCTCTTTGTCTTACAAGGCTGACTAAAATGAACCTTATCAAATAGCTCCCTTTTCCTCTACCTTCCTGAAGGGTTGATCAATGGGAACAGCAGTAAGATACTGGAGGACAAAAGGAGAATGAAGTCTGGACACCTTTTCTCTGGCCCTGTCAGAGGAAGATCACCCGTTTGCTCAACATCTTGAGGGAAGATCACTTTCATAGGCTGCCCTTTCCACATTTTCTCTAGATTCCACCAACATGCCACCACCTGACTCCTTCAGGCCTAAGAATCATTACAAAGTCTCCACCAGCCCCAGGTCCTCAACTACCTAAATATTTGCTTGTATGCTGCCCACTTCTGGGAAGGGAGACATGCTATGTGGCTTGCAGGATCTTAGCTCCTCAACTAGGGATTGAACCAGCACCCTCAGCAGTGAAAGTGAGGAGTCCTAACCACTGGACCACCAGGAAATTCCCTCCACATCTTTTAAAATGACCTCTTTAAATGACACAATGAAATTTGCTGCAACATGGATGTACTTAGTGAAGTAAGTCAGAGAAAGACAAATATCATATGATATCACTTATATGTGGAATCTAAAAAAATTAAATAAATGAACTTATTTATACAATGGGAACAGATTCACAGACTTAGAAAACAAATCTATTGTTACCAAAGACGAAAGGTTCAGGGGCTTGGGGGGATAAGTTAGGGATTTGGGATTGACGTATACACACTACTATATTTAAAATAGATACAAACAAGTACAGCACAAGGAACTCTACTCAACAGTCCATAAAACTTATATGGCAAAAGAATCTGAACAAGAATAAATATATGTATAACTGAGTAACTTTTCTGTACACCTGAAACTAACAAAACATTGTAAATGAACTACAAAATGAAAAAATTTAGAAAAGACTGTGAAGTGAGTGGCTCCAAAAAATGAGCTCACTATTACCCTTTCTTGAAACTACCCAATTTGACTGTGTCATCTGCTTTGTACAAGAACCTTTACTGATCATTGAGTTCCATTGAGTAAGTAAAGGTCATTTTTGGAAATCTGGTCCCTTGAAAGAAAAAACATTTGATTGCTCTCTCTCCCTTCTTCCCATGCTCCAAGCAAGCAATGTAGTACCATGTCAAGTGAGACCAGGCTACTGCATCAATCAGATTGCCATTCCAACTCTATGCCCTAAATCTCTTGATAGTATCCACCGAATAAAAAATAGGGGTCAGTTCAGTTTAGTCATTCAGTTGTGTCCGACTCTTTGTGACCCATGAATCGCAGCACACCAGGCCTCCCTGTCCATCACCAACTCCCAGAGTTCACCCAAACTCATGTCCATGGAGTAGGTGATGCCATCCAGCCATCTCATCCTCTGTTGTCCCCTTCTCCTCCTGCCCTCAATCCCTCCCAGCATCAGGGTCTTTTCCAATGAGTCAACTCTTCACATGAGGTGGCCAAAGGACTGGAGTTTCAGCTTCAGCATCAGTCCTTCCAATGAACACCCAGGACTGATCTCCTTTAAGATGGACTGCTTGGATCTCCTTGCAGTCCAAGGGACTCTCAAGAGTCTTCTCCAACACCACAGTTCAAAAGCATCAATGCTTCTGCACTCAGCTTTCTTCACAGTCCAACTCTCACATCCATACATGACCACTGGAAAAACCATATCCTTCACTAGACTGACGCTTGTTGACAAAATAACGTCTCTGCTTTTTAATATGCTGTCTCAGTTCAGTTCAGTCGCTCAGTCGTGTCCGAATCCTTGTGACCCCATGAACTGCAACATGCCAGGCCTCCCTGTCCATCACCAACTCCCGGAGTTGACTCAAACTCACGTCCATCAAGTCGGTGATGCCATCCAGCCATCTCATCCTCTGTTGTCCCCTTTTCCTCCTGCCCTCAATCTTTCCCAGCATCAGAGGCTTTTCCAATGAGTCAACCCACCAAAGTACTGGAGTTTCAGCTTTAGCATCATTCCTTCCAAAGAACACCCAGGACTGATCTCCTTCAGAATGGACTGGTTGGATCTTCTTGCAGTCCAAGGGACTCTCAAGAGTCTTCTCCAACACCACAGTTCAAAAGCATCAATTCTTCAGCACTCAGCTTTCTTCACAGTCCAACTCTCACATCCATACATGACCACAGGAAAAACCATAGCCTTGACTAGATGGACCTTTGTTGGCAAAGTAATGTCTCTGCTTTTCAATATGCCATCTAGGTTGGTCATAACTTTTCTTCCAAGGAGTAAGCGTCTTTTAGTTTCATGGCTGCAGTCACCATCTGCAGTGACTTTGGAGCCCAAAAAAATAAAGTCTGACACTGTTTCCACTGTTTCCCCATCTATTTCCCATGAAGTGATGGGACCAGATGCCATGATCTTTGTTTTCTGAATGTTGAGCTTTAAGCCAACTTTTTCACTCTCCTCTTTCACTTTCATCAAGAGACTTTTGAGTTCCTCTTCACTTTCTGCCATAAGGGTGGTTTCATCTGCATATCTGTGGTTATTGATATTTCTCCCGGCAATCTTGATTCCAGCTTGTGCTTCTTCCAGCCTTGCATTTCTCATGATGTACTCTGCATAGAAGTTAAATAAGCAGGGTGACAATATACAGCCTTGACATACTCCTTTTCTTATTTGGAACCAGTCTGTTGTTCCATGTCCATTTCTACCTGTTGTTTCCTGACTTGCATATAGGTTTCTCAAGAGGCAGGTCAGGTGGTCTGGTATTCCCATCTTTTTCAGAATTTTCCACAGTTTATTGTGATCTACACAAAGGCTTTGGCATAGTCAATAAAGCAGAAATAGATATTTTTCTGGAACACTCTTGCTTTTTCGATGATCTGGCAGATGTTGGCAATTTGATCTCTGGTTCCTCTGCCTTTTCTAAAACCAGTTTGAACATCTGGAAGCTCATGGTTCATGTATTGCTGAAGCCTGGCTTGGAGAATTTTGAGCATTACTTTACTAGCGTGTGAGATGAGTGCAATTGTGTGGTAGTTTGAGCATTCTTTGGCATTGCCTTTCTTTGGGATTGGAATGAAAACCCTTTCCAGTCCTGTGGCCACTGCTGAGTTTTCCAAATTTGCTGGCATATTGCGTGCAGCACCTTCACAGCATCATCTTTCAGGATTTGAAATAGCTCAACTGGAATTCCATCACCTCCACTAGCTTTGTTCATAGTCATGCTTTCTAAGGCCCACTTGACTTCACATTCCAGGATGTCTGGCTCTAGGTCAGTGATCACACTATCGTGATTATCTGGGTGATTATCAGACACCATTTCTGTCCTTTATCGAGCCCATCTTTGCATGAAATGTTCCCTCCCATCTTTGCATGAAATGTTCCCTTGGTATATCTAATTTTCTTGAAGAGATCTCTAGTCTTTCCCATTCTGTTATTTTCCTCTATTTATTTGTTCTGATCACTGAGGAAGGCTTTCTGATCTCTCCTTGCTATTCTTTGGAACTCTGCATTCAGATGCTTATATCTTTCCTTTTCTCCTTTGCTTTTCACTTCTCTTCTTTTCACAGCTATTTGTAAGGCCTCCTCAGACAGCCATTTTGCTTTTTTGCATTTCTTTTCCATGGGGATGGTCTTGATCCCTGTCTCCTATACAATGTCACGAACCTCCATCCATAGTTCATCAGGCACCCTGTCTATCTGATCTAGTCCCTTAAATCTATTTCTCACTTCCACTGTATAATCATAAGGGATTTGAATTAGGTCATACCTGAATGGTCTAGTGGTTTTCCCTACTTCCTTCAATTTAAGTCTGAATTTGGCGATAAGGAGTTCATGATCCGAGCCACAGTCAGGAGAGTCTTGTTTTTGCTGACTGTATAGAACTTCTCCATCTTTGGCTGCAAATAATATAATCAATCTGATTTCAGTGTTGACCATCTGGTGATGTCCACGTGTAGAGTCTTCTCTTGTGTTATTGGAAGATGGTGTTTGCTATGACCTGTGCATTCTCTTAGCAAAACTCTATTAGCCTTTGCCCTGCTTCATTCCATACTCCAAGGCCAAATCTGCCTGTTACTCCAGGTGTTTCTTGACTTCTTACTTTTGCATTCCAGTACAGTTCTAAAAGGTCTTGGGTCTTCATAGAACCGTTCAACTTCAGCTTCTTCAGCATTACTGGTTGGGGCATAGGCTTGAATTACTGTGATATTGAACGGTTTGCCTTGGAAATGAACAGAGATCATTCTGTCATTTTTGAGATTGCATCTAAGTACTGCATTTCAGACTCTTTTGTTGACTATGCTGGCTACTCCTTTTCTTCTAAGGGATTCATGCCCATAGTAGTAGATATAATGGTCATCTGAGTTAAATTCACCCATTCCAGTCCATTTTAGTTCTCTGATTCCTAGAATGTCAACGTTCACTCTTGCCATCTCCTGTTTGACCAGTTCCAATTTGCCTTGATTCATGGACCTAACATTTCAGGTTCCTATGCAATATTGCTCTTCACAGCATCGGACCTTGCTTCTATCACTGGTCACATCCACAACTGGGTATTGTTTGTGCTTGGCTGCATCCCTTCATTCTTTCTGGAGTTATTTCTCCAGTGATCTCTAGTAGCATATTGGGCACCTACCAACCTGGGGAGTTCCTCTTTCAGTATCCTATCATTTTGCCTTTTCATACTATTCATGGGGTTCTCAAGGTAAGAATACTGAAGTGGTTTCCCATTTCCTACCCCAGTGGACCACATTCTGTCAAAAAACTGGGGAGCTTTATCAACATGGTGACTGACATATGTTTATCTGTAACTCTATTTTAGTGGAAATTACTTTAAATCATAAATCCTTGAAATTGAGTACCAATACACTAGTTACTCAATTTTCCCTTATGTAACAGGATTTATGGACTAACTCGTGATGGTGATGATTTGTGAGAAAGTGAAAACTGGCCCTGCTGATCATTCAACTGTGATGCTTCTAACAGAATATCAACAATTCTTCCATTCAGACATGGACAAAGTCAACAGAGATTCATTCACTTCCTTTCATGGCTGGAGCATCAAGTATGGAGAGTGAGGGTCCACCCTGTGCCAGACCATGAAAGGCTTTTCGTACTACCTTAAGGGTTTGGACTTTATGCCATGACTGAGAGAAAAATGATCAGATTTACGTTTCAGACTCACCACTCTGGTAGTTACATGGAGGATAGATCTAGTTATACGTCTACTGCGAAAATTGCACACACAGAAATATAATAATAACAGTAATAATAATATCATGCAATGAAGGGTGATACAGGTTAGAAGAGACGTATTTAAGAAGTAAATACAAAGTAAAAATGTCAGATTTCAGTGAACGTGGATACTGAGGGAAGGAAGGAGCCACAGATAACTCCTGTTTGTCAGCCAGGTAATAGGTGGACAGAAGTCATACTGAGAGTCTACTAGCAGTAGGGGGAGGAGCTAGCTGAGTTAGTCCCATGAAGGTTTTACTTTGACATGGACTAAAAGTGAGCAGCCCATGAAACTCACAAGAAAATATAAACAGACAGTGGGAACTGTATGATCCAGTGACTCCAACTTGGGTATATATCCAGAAAAAATCAAGAACATTAATTTGAAAAGAAACATGCTCCCCAATGTTCATAGCCACAATTTACAGTGTCCAAGGTACGGAAGCAACCTACATATTCATCAACAAATGAGCAGATAAAGAAAATTTGAGATTTATATATATATACAGGTGAAACTAGTGATAAAGAACCCACCAGCCGATGCAGGAGACATAAGTGACACGGGTTCAATCCCTGGGTCAGGAAGATCCCCTGGAGAAGGACATGGCAACTCCCTCATCCCCCCAGTGTTCTTGCCTGGAGAATCCCATGGACAGAGGAGCCTGGTGGGCTCCTGTCCATAGGGTCGCAAAGAGCTAGACATGACTGAAGCAACTGAGCACAGCACACACACGCGCACGCACGCACACACACACACACACACACACACACACACACACATATATATATGTATGTATGTATATAGCCTGGAGTGCTGCAGTCCGTGGGGTAGCAAAGAGTCAGACACAACTTAGTGACTGAACAATAATGGAATATTATGTATATATTGTCTGTAATGGAATATTAAGTGTATATTTATCTATAATGGAATATTAAACAGTTATATAATGAATATACTTATATATAATACAATATCCTATATTATATATTGAATATTACTCAGTCTTAAGAGAATGAAATTTTGCCATTTGCGGCAATGTGGGTGGGCTTGGAGGACATTAGGCTAAGTGAAATAAGTCAGACAGAGAAAGACAAATACTGTATAATGTCACTTATATGCAAAATCTCAAAAATACAATGAACTAGCAAATATAACAAAAAAAGCAGACTCAGATGCAGAGAACAAACTAGTGGTCCCAGTGGAGGGGGAGAAATACGGGGCTTAGGGAGTGGGAGGTACAAACTATTGAACATAAGATTGCTTCAAGGATGCTTTGTACAACACAAGGAATATAGCCAATGTTTTGTAATAACTATAAATGAAAAGTAACCTTTAAAATTATTTAAAAACAAACAAAAATAAATTTTAAACTTAAATTAGTAAACAAAAAGATCCCAAACAGAGATGAGGTCGCTCCAGTGTGTGCAGTAAGAACAGCACTTGTGTGAGCAAAGAGCCCTGGAAACCCCAGTGTTTGAGGTACAAGGGCCAAGACGGGACTGTAAGAGAGTTGGGGCCCTAAGACCCAGAGAGGTCTGAGAAGAACCAGGAAAGACGTTCTCTCTACTTTTCCAGTCACCAATCTGCCCTTTATGGCCCCTTACTCATTGTCCAGAAATTAATGGGACATTGGCTCGAGATAATGGCAAAGTTTCTTTAATATAATTGTGTGCTGAATTTTTCTCATGATCTGCAAATTGTTTCCCCTCAATTGGACAAAGTATTGTCCTCTGCTCAAAGAATAGCTGGGTTAACCAGCTGGGAGGACTTCCCAACAATTTCTATACAGATGAATCCTAAGTGTGAGGGTAAACAGTGTCATTTACATTCCAGGATGCAGGCACTATGGGCTTCCCTGGTGGCTCAGTTGTAAAGAATCCACCTGCCAATGCAGGAGACATGGTGGGTTCGATTATCCTTGGGTTGGGAAGAGCCCCTGGAGGAGGAAATGGCAACCCACTCCAGTACTCTTGCCTGGGAAATCCCGTGGGAAAAGGGGCCTGGTGGGCTACCGTCCATGGGGTCGCAAAAGATTCTAACATGACTTAGCAACTAAACAACGAGAAGCAAGCACACAACTAATTCATCTTTTAAAATTCTCATGCTTGTTTGTCAAAGCCCAGCTTTCCCTTTAACATCCCTTTAAAACTGCTAAGTCACTTCAGTCGTGTCTGGCTCTGTGCAACCCCATAGACGGCAGCCCACCAGGATCCCCCATCCCTGGGGTTCTCCAGGCAAGAACACTGGAGTAGGTTGCCATTTTCTTCTCCAATGCATGAAAGTGAGAAGTGAAAGTGAAGCCGCTCAGTCTATCCGACTCTTAGCGACCCCATGGACTGCAGCCCACCAGGCTCCTCCGTCCTTGGGGTTTTCCAGGCAAGAGTACTGGAGTGGGATGCCATTGCCTTCTCCGCCCTTTAAAACTAAGTGGGGACCAATTTTGCAGAAGACCCATATGTTCTGGAAGGACTTAGAACCTGCCTTTGTCCTCAGCCATCATCAAATTAGTTCCCTGTCATACTGAGTTATGGAAGAAATACATCAGAAGCCTGAAGAAATAAATGAGAAAGGGAGAAGTTGGACAGGGCTAGAGTGATTCTGACCACAGCAGATGTCAATAATATAAATTAAAACAACACTGCCACTACCGTTTATGGGGTCGCACAGAGTCGGACACAACTGAAGCGACGCAGCAGCAGCAGCAGCAGCAGCAGCAGCAGCAGCAGCCACTGAACCCATGGCAGTGAGCTATTCTATACTGAGTGCTTGCTCTAGGCCAGCCATTATTGCTGGTGTTTTACCCATATTTCCTCATTTCACATTCAATAGAATACTTTGAGTAGGAAATTGTCTAATCCTATTTTTAAAAATAAGACTGCGGGTCAATAAGAATCAAAGAGTTGCGGGGAGCCGGTGAGGCATTCCACTCGTGACAAAGGTCATGAGGAAGGAGGCTCGGCATACGCAAAGGCGGGATCGAGCCTCAGGAGTCCCCCCGGATATTCTCGAGCATTTTCCCCCAAAAAACCAGAGTCTGCCTACTTTATTGCTTTGTGCTCTCACCTCTGACTTTACTAGGGGCTGTCCCCTACCACCATCTCTCTCTGTGTGTGTCAAAGAGTTAACTTACAGCTCCAATTAATAAAGTTCCTGGGCAATTAGGAGTGTTTAAATCCAAACCCCTCTGATGGCTCTCTAACTCGCCTGACAAGTTTACCCGGACTCCTGCAGCTATGCATACGATTGTTTACAGTCTCCCAGCCTCGAGAGGCACGGGAAGCTTAAGATATTCAAATAGCTTAGAGCCTCTCAGAGAGTTAAAAACTGTCAGAATAAACTAGTAAAGGATTTCATTGATGAGTCAATGCTTGTTGCCAAGTTTTCACATCCCCTGAATTGTATCCTTGAATGTGCATTAATTAATAGTTGGTATATAGAAAAAATAAGTAGTGGCCTTGGTGTTAGTAACTTTAGACCCTTAAGGTAATAAATTCTTTCTTTGTTGTAAACCCATTACACATCCGCCCTATAGGAATGCAATTTTATCTTTGGAAGATGGCGCCAAACCTTGAAATAATTACTCTTAGAGAAAGTAAGTCTTTGTTGATAAGTCCTTGTCAAGAGTCATAAAATGTTAGTAGGCCTTCTGGCCAGAAGATGATGTGAATCACCTAAACCATTTGTATACGATACATTTGCAGGAAAGAAACCTTGGTTTTTGATAAGAACCAAAGACTGCTGACTTTGCATCCCCTATTATCCTCTATGTGTAACTTAGGGTATAAAAGCCCCTGTTAAAAATAAAGCTACGGGCCTTGCTCACCAACGCTTGGTCTCCCCATGTCATTCTTTCTTTTAACTTCCAGCTGAGTCTCCATCTGGAGCGCGGAACCCACCACGCTTACCAATTATGCCTGGGCTTCTAAGACCCACTCGAGAAGGAGTCTAGGGTGAGACACCTTCCGCTATTCGAGAGGGCGCCTGCGGCCTACGTAAGTGGTGCAAACTTCTTGTCTTGAAGTTTTATTGGTCTCCCGCGTAAACCAAGCTACTCAGCTTCTTTTCTCCACTGAATTTTCCTACTGAGCTATCCTCATTCTATTGTTCTCTATATCTCTAATTAGCATATAAATAGTCGCCTAGGCCTTCTCTCCTTCGAATACCCTGGATCAGCTGGGGCTGGTCCCCGGCAAAGAGTTACATAGCCAAGGAGCAAAAGAACATGGATTTGAATCCATACTTTGTCCAGCACTACAGCTCATCCCCTTAACCATCAGGCTACACAGCTCTCTCCCCTTCTCCTCCTTGCAGGTCTCAATGCCAGGGGAAGGTTGGGGACTGAGACAATGAACACAGGTCCCAACTCTAGAGCACTAAAGATGGACCTTTGCTGTAGTCTTGCACAAGCCCAGGAAATAACTATAAAGCAAAAGAAGGATATATGGGGAAGCCTACTGTCTAGTTTTATTTTTCACGTTGCTGTACACAAATATCACCTCTATGCCTTTACCATGGGGCTTCCCTGATGGCTCAGATGGTAAAGCATCTGCCTGCAAAGTGGGAAAGCCAGGTTGGATGCCTGGGTCAGGAAGATCCCCTGGAGAAGGAAATGGCAACCCACTCCAATACTCTTGCCTGGAAAATCCCATAAACGGGAAGAGCTTGATAGGCTACAGCCCATCAGGTCACAGAGAGTTGGACACAACTGAGCGACTTCACTTTATGCCTCTACCATCATTCTGTGATAGAACTTAATGCAATCCAGACACTTTAAAAATGTATGTATAAACTTTAAACATATGATGAAGTGACAAGTTAAAACAACAAACAGCCATTATATCAGGAAGAAAATCCAGATTTGTGTTAAAGTTAATGGAAACAAGGAAATTTAAGCTTCATCATGATGATGAAAAAAAAATTAATAATGTGAACTATATATAAAGGAGGTGTTTAATAAAGGGTTATCAAAAAAGGAAAGAGGAAAAATAATTCAGGGCATGGAAAAGACTATTTTTTTAAAGCAATTGGTCATGCTACTGCTGCTGCTAAGTCACTTCAGTCGTGTCTGACTCTGTGCGACCCCAGAGATGGCAGCCCACCAGGCTCCCCCGTCCCTGGGGTTCTCCAGGCAAGAACACTGGAGTGGGTTGCCATTTCCTTCTCCAATGCGTGAAAGGGAAACGTGAAAGTGAAGTCGCTGAGCTTTGGACAAACCAACGATGAAAGAAAAAGAAGCTAACACGCTTAGTGCCCCATCAGACCAAGTGGAGCACAAGTTAATCCATTTGGAGACTAAAGTTCCAGCTCTCATGGTGAGCCCTGTGCTTTCTTTCAGTGTCTTTGTCCAAACTACAAGCCTTTGCAAGACATAAAGAACAATCACACTTTTATAGTCCAGGAAGATCCTTCATGTGAGAACACATGCTACACCCTCATTACCCTGGAGAGACTTCTGTTCTCATAAAACTGGAGGAAGCCTTTTGACAGCCTAAATCCAAGCCCTCGTGGGAGGAGAGGTGTTTTTTAAGGAACACATCAGCACTCTGTTGTTTGCCTCTTGCACGCTGACCCTTCTTGGGTTTAAGATGACCATTTTCCGAGAATAGAAAATCTGGTCTAAATGAGAAATACTCTTTAAAGTTGCTTTATTGCTATGTGGGTTTTTCTTTGTAATTATGGTTAAGTTATTCCATAAAATTTACTGCTATGATAGTCCTGTAATGGCAACACAGTCCAACCAATTTTTTTATTCACAGGAGAAAATGGTAAATGGGCCACAGAATCTTAAACTTCTTTTGCTGAAGACACTGGTTAGGTTTTCCAGAAGCTTTTGGTTGGGTTTTCCATAGGAATTGGCCTAAAGGCAAAGCTGAATTTGAGGTGTCCTAGAAATAGCATGAGAAAATGCCTTTCTAGCCTTATTTCCATCTTAAATAATGAACAGAACCGTGTGTTGAAAGGGAACCGTTTTTGTTGGACTTGAGCAGTAAAGGAGCGAAAAGGGGGAAAAAATGGAAGGACCAGAACAAAAGTAGGCAGAGTGCCTGGAAATAAATATGAATATATATAAAATATTTTAAAAACTTTATAGATTTGAAAACTACTGAGCTCCCAAACTCTGAAAAAGGCATAATTTTGCCTCTCAAGATGGAATTTAGAAAGTACAGTCCATTGCTACTTAATTTGAATCTGGATTATAACATATTAGCATTTAATATTAGCATTCTAAAATTCTCCTTAACTCATTAAGGAGAATCAATTAGTTCTTCATCTTCATGATCTTCTTAGTTCTTCATCTTCATGAAGAACACTCTAATTGTGCCCTTGTATCCATGCCCTACCATAGTCTCCTGATTTCTCTTTGTCCTCTTTACTGAAATCAGGTGAAATAGTGGATTTAATACAGTGTTCAGCTTAAGTTATTTAATTAACATTAAATGAATGTCAAATTTACTCTCACCCTTTAAATTTCAACTTTAAACAATCAAATGCAACTTCAGCTTCAAAAGTTCAAGTCCATAGCTGGTAATAAAGAGAGTGTGGTAATAATTGAACAGGTGACAGCAGCCCAAATACCACTGGATCTAAAGTAAGTAATAAAAACTTCATCCACACCCTCTCTGAAACTCGGTTTCTGTTTGTTATTATACGTTTAAGACTTTTCCATCTCATGGCACAGTGTTTCATTCACGAATGAAGAATGAAAATGCCTAGGTTAGACATAAATATAGCACCTGCTGTATACAATGGAGGAAGTGCTGTGTAGACCAGAGCTCCTCCTATTTCTAGACAAAATGTAACCTTTACTTCTTAATCCAGCTCTTTCATGCTCAACCATGCCAGTTTCCTGATTTTGTCTCAAATCAACCTCTTCTTCAACATTTTTCAACCTACAGTGTGTGTACAACATGCCAATCAGAATGGACATCATCAAAAAATCTATAAAAAATAAATGCTGGAGAGGATATGGAGAAAAGAGAACCCTCTTGCACTGTTGGTGGGAATGTAAACTGATATACCCACTATGGAGAACGGTGTGGAGGTTCCTTAAAAAATTAACAATAGAGCTGCCATATGATCCAACAATCTCTCTCTTGGGCATATATCAGGAGAAAACTATAATTCAAAAAGACACATGCATCCCAATATTCACTGCAGCAACTATTTACAATAGCCAAGATATGGAAGCAACCTAAATATCCATTAGCAGAAGAATGGATAAAGGTGTGGTACATATATACAATGGAATATTACTCGTCCATAAAAAGTAATGGAATTGGGTTATTTGAGAGAAATGGATGGACTAGAGTCTGTCATCAGAGAAGGCAATGGAAACCCACTCCAGTACTCTTGCCTGGAAAATCCCATGGACAGAGGAGCATGGTAGGTTGCAGTCCATGGGGTCGCTAAGAGTCAGACACGACTGAGCGACTTCACTTTCACTTTTCACTTTCATGCACTGGAGAGGGAAATGGCAACCCATTCCAGTGTTCTTGCCTGGAGAATCCCAGGGATGGGGGAGCCTGGTGGGCTGCCGTCTCTGGGGCTGCACAGAGGCAGACATGACTGAAGCAACTTAGCAGCAGAGTCTATCATACAGAGTGAAGTCAGAAAGAGAAAAATAAATACCATATATTATACTAAAAATGGTATAGATGACCTTACTTGCAAAGGAGAGATGGAGACACAGAGGTGGAGAACAAATGTATGAATACCAACAGGGAAAGGAATGGGGAGGGAGGTATTGGGAGATTGGGATTGAAACATATACACTATTGATACAATATATAAAATAGACAACTGATGTAAACATACTGTATAACACAGGGAACTCCACTTAATGCACTGTGGTGTCCTAAATGGGAGGGAAATCCAAAGGCGGGGCCTTAAATGTATATGACTGATTCAGGGCTTCCCAAGTGGCTCAGGGGTAAAGAATCCACCTGCCAATGCAGGAGACACAGGTTCAATCCCTGGGTCTGGAATATTCCTTCCCTGGAGAAGGAAATAGCAACCCACTCCAGTATTCTTGCCTTGGAAATCCCAAGGACTGAGGAGCCTGGTGGGCTACAGTCCATGGAGTTGCAAGCAATCAGACACAGTGTAACAACTAACAGCTGACACAGCATGACTGATTCATTTGCTGTGCAATAGATGCTAAGGTGACATTGTAAATCAACTCTACTGCAATAAAAATAAACAAATTAATAATAATTATAAAAGAAAATGCCTGGGTCAGACATCAATATAGCACCTGCTGTAAAGAATGAAGGACCAAGAGGGGATTCCAGAAAACTGGTACCAGGACAGACAGAATTCCCTCTTGCTCTTTCTTGTTACATCATGTAGGCGAGCTTAGGTAACCTACTCAGTTCTCTGAGCTTCAGTGTGTACTAGTATCAAATGAGAATAATAATATCCATTGCTCAGGGTTGTGGTGAGGATTAAATAACATCATGGGTGGGGAACCACTACATTTACAGATACAAGTGTGGTCTTGCACCAGCATTTTCTGCAACATCTTGTTAGAAATGCAGGTTCTCAGGTCGCACTCCAAGCTTTTTGAATCAGAAACTCTGGCAAGGGGCAGTGCTGAGCAATTTGTGTTTGAAAAAGTCCTCGATGTGTGAAAAACACTTTCTTTTTTTTTTCTTATTTTTAAATTAAATGCAATCCTGTTATTTCCAACACAATGAATTCATATGTGGAACATGTCGACATGGATATCTCGATAATTCAGTTATAAAACTCTTCAAATATGTGAAGGCTTGCATCATTTTATAAATGTGAGAACTAAAATGTTCAAGTGGGTTGCCAAAGTTTATAGAACTTTTTAAGATAGATAATATCATAAAATTATATACACATAAATAATTTTCTTATTCCTTGGCTTTGTAAACTTAGAGCTATAAGCCCAAAAGAAGTAAATAATACTTGAATCTACTAGGCCGAAAACCTCTGGGCCAGCATCATAGTCTTCTGAGCACTAGGATCCATAAGCTGTAGATCTTTCTAGTTGACAATTTGTTTTGCTGGAGTTTACAAATTCTAGGTTCTTTCTCTTTTAACTATCTCATTTTTCCTCTCAATTGGTATTTTTTGAGGGGACACACCTCAAGTCATGTGGGATCTTAGTTTCTGACCTGGGATCCAAACTGAACACCTGCAGTGGAAGTGCAGATTCTTAACCACTGGCCTTCCAGGCAAGTCCCTGATGTGATTTTTCCTTGTTCTCAGTGACCTCAGTGTTTTACTTCTTGACCTCTATTTGCATGTCATTTTAGAAAGAAACGGGTTTCCCTGGCTCAGACAGTAAAGACTCTGCCTGTAGTGCTGGAGACCTGGGTTCGACCCCTGAGTCAGGAAGATCCCCTAGAAAAGAGATTGGCTACCGACTCCAGTGTTCTTGCCTGGAGAATTCCATGGACAGAGGAGCTTAGCAGGTTTCAGTCCATGGGGTCGCAAAGAGTTGGACAGAACTGAGTGACTAACACTTTCGCTTTCTTTTTTAGAAAGAAACTAGAGAACCACAGTAAAGGTGTCACTTTTTAATCCAGGTTGACTATTACTGAAAAGAAAGCTTCAGGCAAAATAAATAACATCCACACTGCTCAGCGTTATAGGTTTAGCAAACTAACTTTTCATTCAGCAAAGATTTATCCACTGAATGTTGAATAAGTAAGTTATTTCCATATAATGACCCTTACCATCAATTTTTCTCATTCCTTTTCAAAAACGTATATACAGAAATTTAAAGGTTCTTTTTAATGTAATTTAGCAATTATAACACAGACTTGAAAAAGAGTCATTTGAGTTTTAAATATAAGTATTGAAATTACATAACATAGAATTGAATTCTATCTCCAAAATGAGCCAAAGAGCAGGAAGAACGTGAAGAGCAACGGGAAAAATCAGAATCTGGGTTCATTGTCAAATTTATGCTTTATTTTCTAATGTCAGAACAGAACGATGCCTATGGATCCAAATGCCTATGTATACAAGTGCAAGGACTGTAGCCCACAAGGCTCCTCTGTCCATGGGATTCTCCGGGCAAGACTACTGGAAGGGGTTGTCATGCCCTTCTCCAGGGGATCTTCCCAACCCAGGGATTGAACCTCAGTCTCTTACCCCTCCTGCATTGGCAGATGGGCTCTTTACCATTAGCACCACCTGGGAAATCACAGGAGGAAAAAAAGAAAAATAGGTAAACTGAGAATCACTCTATTTCATCAAAGTTTCTTAACCTCAGCACTATCGACATTTTGAACTAGATGATTATTTGTCGCAGGCATTATTCTGTGTGTTCACTGTAGGATGTCTAGTAGCAACCTTGATGGTGGTACCCTCCTCAGTTGTGAATACCAGAAGTGTCTCCAGACACTGCCAAATGCCCCTTCGGGGAACAAATGAGTAAAAGTCGCTCAGTTGTGTCTGAGTCTTTGGAACCCCATGAACTGTCCACGGAATTCTCCAGGCCAGAATACTGGAGTGGATAGACTTTCCCTTCTCCAGGGGATCTTCCCAACCCAGGGATCAAACCAGGGTCCCCGGCATTGCAAGCAGATTCTTTTCCAGCTGAGCCACAAGAGAAAGCAAAACTGCCCCCAATTCAGGACCACTCCATTATATTAAATAATTTTGTTCTTCTCCTGGAAAATAAAGGTCAGGTTAGAGAGGACTTCCGGGTGGCCCAGGGGTTAAGACTCCACGTTTCCACTGCAGGTGGTATGGGTTCTATCTCTGGTCCAGGAAGTTCTACATGCTGTGTGGTGCAGCCAAAATAAAGAAAGAAATAAAAATAAGCTTTAAATAAAAGAAGTTAGAGAAAGCGTGCAGAAAGGTAACACAGGAAACATACCACACATTTTTACCTTGGTTCCATAAAGCACAAATTTTGTGAATTGCATAAAAAACAAAGAGTTGCATATAAATCTGCTGTTTCAAGGGACTACTTGTAACCCAAGTGGATAAAAAATGTGATTTCAGTGCTTGTTCTGTAATCAGTGTCTCAGAAACACAGCTGAGGAATGTCTTCACTGTATCTTTTTATTTCCTGTATTCTAATGCTTTGACATTTGGAGTCTTGCTGTCCCCAGAGGAGCTCTCTCCCATCCAGGGTTAGCCAATTCCTAGAGATAGTAAACAACTCGCCCACGAGTGTGATTTTCAAATGCAAACCAATTCAGAGTTCACACTTACACCATCTCTTTTATTGGGTCTTTGCAGTCTAGGCCACTGTCCATTGTTCCTAATCCCTAATCATCAGGGCCAGGTACCAGACACCTAGGGACATTCCCTAGACAGCAGGGCCTGCTGAACTTGTTCAGACTCGCCAGTCGTGAGCTGGTTCACCATGCCTTGCCATTCTTCCCACAGAAACCACAATACAGGTCCTTGTCTACAGTCCTGCCCCCTCCTGCTGCCTCGTAACCAGTCTGCTACTTCCCTGCATGGCCACAGGAATGGTAATCCCCCTTCTCCTGGAAACTGAGTAAACAACCACCTTCTTCATAGGACTTGGCTACTGATCTGTTGGTCTTCAGTTCAGCTCAGTTCAGTTCAGTCACTCAGTCATGTCCGACTCTTTGTGACCCCATGAAGAACAGCACGCCAAGCCTCCCTGTCCATCACTAACTCCCAGAGTTCACTCAAACTCACATCTATCGAGTCGGTGATGCCATCCAGCCATCTCATCCCCTGTCATCCCCTTCTACTGCCCCCAATCCCTCCCAGCATCAAGGTCTTTTCCAATGAGTCAACTCTTCACATGAGGTGGCCAAAGGATTGGAGTTTCAGCTTCAGCATCAGTCCTTCCAAAGAACACCCAGGACTGATCTCCCTTAGGATGGACTGGTTGGATCTCCTTGCAGTCCAAGGGACTCTCAAGAGTCTTCTCCAATACCACAGTTCAAAAGCATCAATTCTTTGGCGTTCAGCTTTCTTCACAGTCCAACTCTCACATCCATACATGACCACAGGAAAAACCATAGCCTTGACTAGACGGACCTTTGTTGGCAAAGTAATATCTCTGCTTTTTAGTATACTGTCTAGGTTGGTCATAACTTTCCTTCCAAGGAGTAAGTGTTTTTTAATTTCATGGCTGCAATCACCATCTGCAGTGATTTTGGAGCCCAAGAAAATAAAGTCTGACATTGTTTCCACTGTTTCCCCATCTATTTCCCATGAAGTGATGGAACCAGATGCCATGATCTTAGTTTCCTGAATGTTGAGTTTTAAGCCAACTTTTTCACTCTCCACTTTCACTTTCATCAAGAGGCTTTTTAGTTCCTCTTCACTCTCTGCCATAAGGGTGGTGTCATCTTCATATCTGATGTTATTGATATTTCTCCTAGAAATCTTGATTCCAGCTTGTGCTTCTTCCAGCCCAGCGTTTCTCATGATGTACTCTGCATATAAGTTAAATAAGCAGGGTGACAATATCCAGCCTTGATGTATATCGAATCAGAATTCAATTTTGAATTGAATTTCAATTTCAATTCTTTCTTTTGAAAAAGAATTCCTTTTCCTATTTGGAACCAGTCTGTTGTTCCATGTCCAGTTCTGACTGTTGCTTCCTGACCTGCATATAGGTTTCTCAAGAGGCAGGTCAGGTGGTCTGGTATTCCCATCTTTTTCAGAATTTTCCACAGTTTATTGTGATCTACACAGTTAAAGCTTTGGCATAGTCAATAAAGCAGAAATAGATGTTTTTCTGGAATTCTTGCTTTTTTGATGATCCAGCAGATGTTGGCAATTTGATCTCTGGTTCACTTTACTTCAAGTTTTTATTAATATACTCTCTTTTGAAGCAAGGAGCATAAGTCACTTGATGGGATCAAACTTCAATTCTGACAGTTCCAAAGGAACAAGACTAACCTGATACCCAAACAAAAATGATACTTAAAAAAAAAATCTTGTTCTTTTCAGCTCTTTCCATGTTCCTTTTTTAAAAATTGAGGTATAGTTGCTTTATAATGTTGTGTTAGTTTCTGCTGTACAACAAACTGAATCAGCTATATGCATACTTACATTCCCTCCCTCTGGGGACTCCCTCCCTCTCCTCCATCCATATTTTAATTGATTCTTTTTTATCCTCTTTATTTGCTACTGTTATATTTTATCAGCTTTGTTTCAAGGACGTTTTTGAGCAGAGACTTAGTGTGCATATAGGAAAATGAATGAACTTTGGGTAAAAATCAATCTAGTTTTGAATGCAAAGTGTGTTTGAATACATAGTGTGCTTTGGGGTCTTCTGTTTTCACCCACCTGTTTTTATTTTCCTATTTGTAAAAGGAAAATAACACTAAAATAATAATTATGATATGTGGTTAAGAATTTTATGAAGTACTGTTAAACCCTTGGGAGAAGGCAATGGCACCCCACTCCAGTACTGTTGCCCAGAAAATCCTATGGATGGAGGAGCCTGGTAGGCTGCAGTCCATGGGGTTGCTAAGAGTCAGACATGACTGAGCGACTTCACTTTCACTTTCCACTTTCATGCATTGGAGAAGGAAATGGCAACCCACTCCAGTGTTCTTGCCTGGAGAATCCCAGGGACGGAGAAGCCTGGTAGGCTGAAGTCCATGGGGTCACACAGAGTCGGACACGACTGAAGCGACTTAGCAGCAGCAGTTAAACCCTTATTCATGTAATAAAATGTCACTTATTGGGAACCAGTCACTGCCCTGCTCTTGTGTGATATACAGGATCATGTCAGGGAGACAAAAGTAAATAAGTAAATAAATAAATAAAAGAGAATTTCAAATGAAGGACACAGAACAGGTTAAAGTGTCATAGAGGGACAGGCCTGATTGGGATGTGCTTTAGATATGATGTCAGCTAGACCTCTCTGAGACCACTGACAGGCCATCTGACCCCAAACAAACTTCTCCTTTCTCAGTTTTCAATTTTGTACCTATACAGTGATTAGTGCACCAAAGAACTGATGCTTTCAAATTTTGATGCTGGTAAAGACTCTTGAGAGTTTACTGGAGATCAAACCAGTCAATCCTAAAGGAAATCAACCCTGAATATTCATTGGAAGGACTGATGCTGAAGCCAAAGCTCCAACACTTTGGCCACCTGATGTGAAGATCTGACTCACTGGAAAAGACCTTGATGTTTTTGAAGATTGAAGGCAAAAGGAGAAGGGATGGCAGAAGATGAGATGGTTAGATAGCATCACCGACTCAATGGACATGAATCTGAGCAAACTCCCAGAGATATTGAAAGACAGGGGAGCCTGGTGTGCTGCAATCCATGGGGTCACAAAGAGTGAGTCACGACTTAGCAACTGAACAACAACAACAACAAAAAGTGTAATAAACTTATAGAATCGTTTTTAGCTCACAATAATTATAAGTACTTAGCACACAATAAAGTACTAGCTATTACGATGGCAATATTAAAGTTTATATAGTTCTCAATGCAGAATGGGGGTTTCTCACTCTTAACAACTTCTTTTGCAGATTTTAGCAAGTCCAATATGAATAATCCTTCCCTGGACTGAACCAATAAGTCTACCTTTAAGTCTATCCTTAAGTAAGACATTTTTAAAATTTTTCTTATATTTTGGAGTATAGTTGATTTTAAATGCTGGGTTATTTTCAGGTGTATAGCAAAGTCATTCCATTATACATATATATGTATCTATTCTTTTTCAAAAATTTTCCCATTTAGGTTATTACAGAATACTGAGCAGAGTTCCCTGTGCTTTATAGTAGTTCCTTGTTGGTTATCTGTTTTAAACATAGCAGTGTGTATATGTCAATCCCAAACTCTCAATCTATCCATCCCCCTCTACTCTTCCTTCCTGGTAACCACAAACTCATCCTCTAAATCTGTGAGTCTGTTTCTATTTTGTAAATAAGTTCATTTGTATCACTTTTTTAGATTCTGCATAAAGTGATATCATATGATATTTGAAGGCAATGGCACCCCACTCCAGTACTCTTGCCTAGAAAATTCCATGGATGGAGGAGCCTAGTAGGCTACAGCCCGTGGGATCACTGAGAGTTGGACACGACTGAGTGACTTCGCTTTCATGCATTGGAGAAGGAAATGGCAACCCACTCCAGTGTTCTTGCCTGGAGAGTCCCAGGGATGGCAGAGCCTGGTGGGCTGCTGTTTATGGGGTCACACAGAGTCGGACACGAGTGAAGCGACTTAGCAGCAGCAGCAGCAGCAGCAGCAGCAGCAAGACTTATTTCTGATAGAATGTGCAAAATGCCACAGAAACATTTACCACAATGAGTTGTTGTTCAGCAACAGACACCTAAACATCAATGTCCATAGCAGCACTAATTATAATGGCCAGGACATGGAAGCAGCCTAAATGTTCATCAACAGATAAATGGATAAAGAATATGTGGTACATATATACAATGGATTATTACTCAGGCATAAAAAGGAACAAAACTGGGTCATTTGTAGAGATGTGGATGGACCTAGACAGAGTCACAGAGAGTGAAGTAAGTCAGAAAAGAAAAACAAATATCTTATATTAACACATATATATGGAATCTAGAAAAATGGTATGAAAGTGAAAGTCGCTCAGTCATGTCCAACTCTTTGAGACCCCCATGGGCTACACAGTCCATGGAATTCTCTAGGCCAGAATACTGGAGTGGGTAGCCTTTCCCTTTTCCAGGGGATCTTCCCAATCCAGGGATTGAACCCAGATCTTCCTCATTACAGGCAGATTCCTTACTAGCTGAGCCACAAGGGAAGCAGAAAAATGGTATAGATGATCTTATTTGCAAAGCAAAAATAGAGACACAAAAGTAGAGAACAAATGTATGAATACCAAAGGGTAAAGGGGTGGGGGGGTGAGAGGAATCTGGAAATTGGTATTGACACATATACACTGTTAATACTAAGTATGGAATAGATAACTTGTTTTCGCATACTGTGTACTCATAGAACCTTACTTAATGCACTATGGTGACCTGAATAGTAAGGAAGTCCCAAAGGGAGGGGGTATATGCATATGCTTCTCTTGTGGCTCAGCTGGTCAAGAATCTGCCGGCAATGCAGGAGACCTGGGTTCAATCCCTGGGTTGGGAAGATCCCCTGGAGAAGGGAAAGGCTGCCCAATCCAATATTCTGGCCTGGAGAATTCCATGGACTGTATAGTCCATGGGGTCACAAAGAGTCGGACATGACCGAGTGATTTTCACTTTCCCTTTCATATGTATATGCATGGCTGATTCATTTTGCTATCAGTAGAAACTAACACAACATTGTAAAGCAACTGTACTCCAATAAAAATTAATTTTAAAAACAGACACCTTGAAGACAGGAAGTAGTGTTTGCCACTCATTTCCTAAACAGTGTTTTAAAAGACACTGGTTGAATGAAGAAAGATAGAACTATTGATGAAGAGATTTTTAGCTACATTTTTTTAAGACTCACTTCCATCTCTCTCCAAATTTCTTTTTCTCTCTTTTTTTTTCACTGTGCCAGTTCTTGCAGGTGAAAACAGTCTCTATCCTTAAGTAGATGAAAAAACTCTCTTAAATTTAAAAAAACACTTTACTAACAAAATATTTATTTGCTAAGAGTTTCCAGATACCTCCAGCTAAGATGTTATGTAATCGAAATAGGAAAAAGAAATTTAAACAGTATGGAAATTGTTAAGTAGCTATATGCTTGAGGCAAACAATTTAATGTTTAATACCATTCTTATGAAAGAAGAGTAATCCTCTAGGTAATCCATCCTATTCACCTGTAAATGGAATGACAGGCACTTTGCTGCTGCTAAGTCGCTTCAGTCATGTCCGACTCTGTGCGACCCCATAGACGGCAGCCCACTAGGCTCCTCTGTCCCTGGGATTCTCCAGGCAAGAACACTGGAGTGGGTTGCCATTTCCTTCTCCAATGCATGAAAGTAAAAAGTGAAAGTGAAATCGCTCAGTCGTGCCCTACTCTTAGCGACCCCATGGACTGCTGCCTACCAGGCTCCTCTGTCCATGGGATTTTCCAGGCAAGAGTACTGGAGTGGGGTGCACTTTAGGAATATCCTAATCTTAAAAATAATAACTTGGAAAGTAGTAATATTAAACACATATAACTTACCAAGTACCAGGAACTCTTCTAAATATTTGTATTAATTGAGCACGTGTGCGTGCATGTGTGCTCAGTCATGTCCAACTCTTTGCAACTCCATGAATCATAGCCCAGACTATAAAAACCAGATTCCTCCATCCATGGGATTCTCCAGGCAAGAACACTGGAGTGGGTTGCTACATCCTCCTTCAGGGGATCATCCCAACCCAGTGATCAAACCCACGTCTCCTCCTTTGCAGAGGAATTCTCTTACCACTGAGCCACTGGAGAAGTCCAACTAACCCATGAAGTAGATACTATTATTATCTTCACTTTATTAACTGAAGAAACAAACAGAATACTAAATAATTAGTTCAAGTTCAGATAGCTAGAAAGTGGCAGAGAAGAAATTGATTCAAATCTAGGCAATTTGGTTTCCGAGTCCGTTAATTTAGCTCCTGTACTCTTCTGCCTTCTAAAAGCAAATGGCCTCAAAATTCATTTCAGGTCTCAGGGTTATACAAATCACAGGACTTCTACAACCAGTAATAATATTTAGCATTTAGGTCTGAAAAAACTCCAAAAACAACAGGTATCAACTTTCATGCACAATAAAACAATCATTTAAAACTAAATGTTTCTAGACTCTCAAAAAGATCTCTGTATGCTACTTCAATTTTGCTTTTTGTTTTGTTTTAACATGTTATAGGTGTAAGCAAATTGCATAGGACCATAAGTAAATTGCTTTGGGATTATTTGAAGGGAAGCTTTATTGAAAATATCAAGTAACTCTTTGTACTTGGAAGTACTGGCTTCGGAAGGGAAGAAAAGATAATGAATGTGGAGTCAAGGGATATACAAAAGAGATGAAATTTAACATTTACTCATGAAGGACAAAACCAGACACTTCCTTCAAGACACTTAAAAAGGAGAAAAAGCCATTGATGGCAAACACAGGATAAGGGAAGAAATATAGAGAAGGAGTTCTACAGAAAAAAAAAAAATAGAAACTGAGCTATTATTGAAAAAAAAAGTTCAGAAAATACAGTTTGCTTTTTATTTCAGAATTTTCTGTTTAATCATCTATGGCTTCAAGGCACTATAATATGCATAAAGGACTAAGCAATGCTGCAGACCTCCACCCAGTCATTATGTTTTACAAACATTTGGGATATGAGGTAGGATTGGAATGACAGTTCATCATTTTAACAGATCCTTTTCAGCCTTTCTGGGAAAAGCAGATAGGCTGGCATACTTTGTTCAAATGATAATTTCTTTATATAAGTATTTTAGGAAAAGGAATAAAAACTGGTCCGCTGGACAAAATATTTCTGCATATAACAGCAAATTTTTATGTTATGTAAATATCACTGAAAGGAAAGATTTCTGCTGCAAAGAGAGCAATTCTGATGACTCTGGAGAAATTACCTTTGAAAAAGTTACTCTGAAGTTAACTATTGGGAATCTTGCTGTTATTGGAGATGTTAGCATCCAAATGGTTTGAAGAAATTGCAAGGTTGAAGGAAACTAGAGTGGAAGTTCCAATTCAGTTAGGAAAAAAGAAAAAAGAAACGAAGCGTGGAAGGGGAGAATAGCAAATATTCCAAAAAGAGAAAATTTTCTTCCAAAGTTCACGGCCAAAGGGAATTTGGCCCCCAAGGTTGTTCAGGCACGTGACCTGTGGCCTGTGGCCTGTAGCATCTCTGTATTACTTACACTTTTACAGGGTGATCCAAGTTTAATGGTATGACCAGCTTAGACAATCTATAGAACTCTTGTTGCCTAAAATTAACCCCAAATTAAGTTTGAAGGTTTCAATCCCTACTATTCTCTATTTTTGCATTGCTGCCAAATTCTTAGGTTTATTGCAAAATATTTGTAAAGAATGGAAAATAAGTGACAAAAAAGATAAATCTCCATCATCCTGTCTGCTGCAGACATAACTAAAATGAACTATTTCCCTCCAAGAAATGTTCAATGTATTTGTCTCACATAAATGAGATCACACAAAATGAAAACTGTGAAACGATTTTTCTGTATTATTTAATTCCTTTCTATATTAATCATTTTTATGACTGAATGACCTCTCATGTTCTTCTAACAGGGAACCTTTGGTTATTTTCAATTTTTGCCTATAACATATAATATTGTAGAGACCGTAATTTTCACATATATTACTTTGTGCATTGTCATTTATTTCCTTTGTCTAGATTTCTAAGAGGGAGGGGGGAAATGCCTAGGTATTCACTTCGTGACAGGACCCATTTAAAATCTTACACTGATGAGTTAATGTTTGTCTTCAAGTAAATTTCAAGAGGGTGCAGTTAGTATATTTCTGGAGCCTATGAATATCTGACAGTGTTTTTCTGTTGCCTTCACACATGAATGACTCTGTGGGTTGTTACATGGTTCTCTGATTTTAACTGTTGGATGGGGTAAATTTTAATGTCAACCTGAGGTGTTTTTTAAAATCTTTGTCAACTCAAAATGTTGCAAGGCTGGAATAGGTCTACCCAAATGGCAACCCACTCCAGTATTCTTGCCTGGAGAATCCCAGGCACAGAGGAGCCTGGTAGGCTGCTGTCTGTGGGGTCGCACAGAGTCGGACACGACTGAAGTGACTTAGCAGCAGCAGCAGCAGCATTGTATACCCACACACACACCCCACCTCTACCCTGGAATTCAGTAAGCCCTTCTGATTTGCATCTCCAGGGCTTTTCCACTTTGGAAAAAAAAAAAAAGAGTCTGCTCCAAGTAAATCTTTCACGATGCGCTCTCCTTTCTCGTGGCTACGTCCTCATAAGTTCATATAATTCTCAGGCTGGGTCTCCATTCTCTGTCCACTGCATCTGTCATCATGTCCCTTAATAGTTTTCTCTTTTTGTTTGTGATAATAGTTTCAAGGAGTCTCCACATCACTGATTCAGATTTTTAACACTTTCAATTCTGCCTTTATTGCCTCCTTTGCAAGTGTTCATTCATATAAATTATTTCCATTTCTGCTTTTCAAAAAAAATTTTTTATTGGAGTATAGTTGCTTTACTCTTGCTTTTTTATTAGTTTTTAGTTTTCTTGGACTCTTCCTTATATCACAAATTTCACTGGAATGTAGTAGATAGGCCTGCAGGTTCTCTAACACACTGTATGTATTCTCATCTAAGTGCTACCACTTGCTGTAAGGCCATGGGAAAAGTTTTTTCGGTTTCTAAAATTCTAAAATTGCTACCTCCCTAGCAAATTTGTTGTAAAGATTACATGAAATAATAACCTATGGAAAGTGTTTAATCCGGTACATAATAAATAGTAGCCAATACTAAGTCTTACCAGTCATTATCATTATCATCATCCCATGGTGACTTTTCATCTCAGAAGATTCTCTCTGAGAGGATTTCTTCTATTTCTGCTTAAGAGTACACATCACAGCACAGTGATTCCGTATACGATGCTTTTATTCCTCTTGTTTCAAGCCTATTCTGGTTGCAAAATCTAAACAAAGAGATTAGTTTTAGTTTAGCCACTCAGTCATGTCTGACTCTCTGCAGACTGTAGCACACCAGGCTTCCCTGTCCATCGCCAACTCCCGGAACTTGCTCAAATTACTGTCTATCGAGTCAGTGATGCCATCCAATCACTTCATCCTCTGTCGTCCCCTTCTCCTGCCTTCAATCTTTCCCAGCATCAGGGTCTTTTCTAATGAGTCAGTTCTTTGCCTCAGGTGCCCAAAATATTAGAGCTTCAGCTTCAGTATCAGTCCTTTAAATGAATATTCAGGGTTGATTTCCTTTAGGATTGACTGGCTTGATCTCCTTGCAGTCCAAGGGACTCTCAAGAGTCTTCTCCAACACCCCGGTTCAAAAACATCAATTCTCCAACACCACAGTTCAAAAGCATCAATTCTTCTATTATTTTTTAAAGTTCATTTTGACACTTTCTTTTCAGAGAGTGGATTTTTTAAATGTACATAATGTGTTATTTCATTCAACTAATACTGAGTATTCACTATGTGCCAACCTATTAAACAAGCTTCCTGCTTGCACCAATCTTTTTTGTTCTCAACCCTTCCTAGAATATAAACTTCCTGAGAGGCTTTAAATCATGTGACTGGCCACAACGATACAAAGTGAGTCAATTATATTTTTCTAAACTTTGCTTCACCTGATTCAATCAGTGATATGTGCTATTTTTTAAAGAAGGAAGAATCTCTTTATTCAGTTGATTTTTCAGTGATAACACTTCAAAGGGAAACAATAACCAGAGACTAATAAACTATGCTTCCGAAGCTAAGCAAGTATACATATCCTTACTTTTGAATGACAGAGGAACAGATTTGAAAAGTGATGAGACAAAGAAGAAACAGACAAAGAAGAAAGAATCCAGTTTTATAATGAGGTTTAAGGAGTTAACAAAGTAATGACTGTTCCAACAATGATAAAATCTAAAATAATCTAGAAGATGATAGTTCCAAAATCTTGAAAGACTAAAGTTGCTCTAAATTGAACGAATGTCTAGGATCCCAAAATATGTTGTTTACAATAATTTTGCTTTAAACATCATCAGGACCAAGGCAGAAAAATTTAAGGCATGATTTCATAAGGCATGATTGCCTTATGAAACATTCTAAGGTTGTCTCAGATAGCATCTCTGTTTCCCTCAGTCCAGATTCAAACTTGTAAATAAGTTTTCTCAGTGAGAGAAGTCCTCTGAGAAGAGTACATGAAGAGCCATTTTTAACAGGAGTAAAGAAAATTCTTCTTAAAATATCTGCTAGAAATATGCTCATGGTTTAAAATGTTCCACATAAGAATCAAGGCAAATGTCATGTAATCATGAAATTTGTGAACCAGACATTTCCTTTTTAAAACCTAATCTTTTATTTTGCATATGGAGAGCCTGAAGTAGCCAGGTATAAACGTGTCCCTTAAGTTCAGAGAAGACAATGGCACCCCACTCCAGTACCCTTGCCTGGAAAATCCCATGGACGGAGGAGCCTGGTAGGCTGCAGTCCATGGGGTCACGAAGAGTCGGACATGACTGACAGACTTCACTTTCACTTTTCACTTTCATGCATTGGAGAAGGAAATGGCAACCCACTCCAGTGTTCTTGCCTGGAGAGTGCCGGGGACGGGGGAGCCTGGTGGGCTGCCGTCTATGGGGTCTCACAGAGTCGGACACGACTGAAGCGACTTAGCAGCAGTTACTTAAGTTTTCTCACATTTTGAATGGACCAGAGCACTGCACAGTGTTTTCAAGCCTGCAAAATATAGACAACAGCTCAAGCCACAACACAAGCACGCACAATCAGCACCAGCGTGTACATCCAAATGGCCTGTGGTCAGTGCCCTCAGTTAAATTACTAGAATCAGTTCTAGAATAGAGACTGGTAGAGAAAGGACTTCAGAATAAGCTGAAAATTTTATATTGTTCCAGAATATTCTGTAAGTAAATGATTCTTAGAAACATAAATAAATGAAAGAAAAATGATTTTTAATACTCTAAATAAATTTATCTAAACATGTTTATGTCAGTTATCTCCAGCTCAGGCTTCTCCCCGATAATTCAGACTTCCAAATCCCAATCCCTCCTCCTCAACAACTGTTCTTACTATGCCCCTTCCTTCGGGTGTTTGCGACCTGACACCTTCTCAGGCCTTCCCTGACCATCCTTCCAAAAGGTGCAACACACTACTTGACTCTCCAACTTCCTCCTCAAATTAACTTTCCTCCAAATTTCTCATCATCATCTTACATATTGTATATTTTACTTACTTAATTTGTATATTATCTCTTCCCCAGCCTTTATTTCTGTACCTAGTACTGGTTTTGCTATCAGTGTGAAATAAATGTTTTAAAAACATATGAATACTGTTAATAAACTCATGAATGAACGAAATTCCAAGAGTCTTATATATTTACAAGTAAAGAGTCTTTTCTGCCACTAACTTTTAAAAGATTCTTCATAGATATTATGTGATCTGATTCTTTAAAGTATGAATGAGGCATTTTATTTTCTTGATTAACCTCACTGCATAAAGTGATATCACTGTGTACATTGAACTATACTACAAGCTCTTAAAGGAAAGGAAAAAAATCTTCTCTCGATATAGAATACATCATTTAAAAAATGGGTCTAGTTCTCTCCCTATTTGATGTCAGTCTAAACAATCAACCTTCAAATTAAGACATTATTACCCAACCCAGGACTTTATTCTTTATACTCATACACTATACCTAGGATTATCCTCAAGGCATCAATATGCACTTGAAGAAGTGAGACACGTAAAAACACTGCTTCCCATAACAGCATCCAACATTGTTGTCATTGCTTTACCCATTAAAAGCCACGAGGACACAACAGAAAAAAAAAAAGTGACTTTCTAAAACAAGTATCTCTTGGTTCAAATGTTCATTCCTTCTCTTCCTTCATGTTAGAATTTATTTCAAAGCACATTTTAATTCCAGTTCACAGAAACATTAATATCTTGGGGCTTAGAAGATTAAATATAACTTTTCTCATAGGATTCTACCCCTCCCTTCAAGGTTTTGGCTGAACTGGCCCCGCTAAACTACTGGTTAAACTCCTAACATGAAGTGAGATTGTTGCTTTCAGGCTGGTCTGAAGTGAGCAGTACCACAATGCAAACCACTGTACTTTTCCTTTCTTATTCTGAAAAAAAAAAAAAAAAAGTTTGTGCAAGATTTTTCTAACAGCGAAAAATCACCAAGGAGACACTACCTACTGATGAATGTTTTTCCTTCTTAGCACAGCTCACTATTTCCAGACCTTTAGTATGAGAAGAGTGTTCTTTCTCATATATGAAAGAAAGCATTAGATGTTCTTTTACATGAAATCTGGTTTGAAGCTGAGAAACTCTCAGATGTGTGCAGTTTCAAAAATATGAGAAACTCTTGAGAGGTTCATAGCTGGGATCATATGGGAAGACCGGAATGACGTCTGAGTGAAGCAGGCTGGAATCAGTTGTATGTGGATATGTATATGTATATGCGCCCGGGTGGCGCTAGTGGTAAAGAAGCTGTATGCCAATGCAGGAGACGTAAGATGTGGGTCTGATCCCTGAGCTGGGAAGATCCCATGGAAAAGGGCATGGCAACCCACTTTAGTAATCTTGTCTGGAGAATCCCATGGACAGAGGAGCCTGGTGGGCTACAGTTCATGGGGTCGCGAAGAGTGAGACAGGACTGAAGCAACAGCCTGTGCATGATGTGTATGCTAAAGAAAACGATCCAAACTGGCATAGAGACATGGGCTGGAAAATTCAATCCAAAAAGATAAGACTTAGTGATCAATTATGCCGTGGTGGCCCAGACAATAAAGAATCTTCCTACAATGCAGGACACCCAGATTTGATCCCTGGGTTGGGAAGATCTCCTGGAGAAGGGAACCGGTCTTGCCTGGAGAATCCCATGCACAGAGGACCCTGTACATGGTTCACAAAGAGCGGGACAGGCCTGCACAACTAACTAACACTATTCTGGACCAGATAAGGCAAAGTTCTGCATACTCATGTTCCCATTCAATGCTCTCACTGTATCTTTGAGTGGGTTGGTATTATTCATTTTACAGATGAGGTTTCTGTTAGTTTCTGGCTACTGTAACAAAGCAACAAAAACCTGATGGATTAAAATAATAGATTTATTCTTTCACAATTTCAGTGTTTACAAACCTGAATTAAGGAGTCTGCAGGTATCACTTGGTATCCTAGTTGATTAAAGGATCTTGAAAGTAAATTAGGATCACTGTAATAAACAGTTCAGTTCAGTTCAGTCACTCAGTTGTGTCCAACTCTTTGTGACCCCATGAATCGCAGCACACCAGGCCTCCCTGTCCATCACCAACTCCCGGAGTTCACTCAGACTCACATCCATCGAGTCAGTGATGCCATCCAGCCATCTCATCCTCTGTCGTCCCCTTCTCCTCCTGCCCCCAATCCCTCCCAGCATAAGAGTCTTTTCCAATGAGTCAACTCTTCGCATGAGGTGGCCAAAGTACTGGAGTTTCAGCTTTAGCATCAGTTCCTTCCAAAGAACACCCAGGGCTGATCTCCTTCAGAATGGACTGGTTGGATCTCCTTGAATTCCAAGGGACTCTCAAGAGTCTTCTCCAACACCACAGTTCAAAAGCATCAATTCTTCGGCGCTCAGCTTTCTTCACAGTCCAACTCTCACATCCATACATGACCATTGGAAAAACCATAGCCCTGACTAGATGGACCTTTGTTGGCAAAGTAATGTCTCTGCTTTTGAATATGATATCTAGGTTGGTCATAACTTTTCTTCCAAGGAGTAAGCGTCTTTTCAATTCATGGCTGCAATCACCATCTGCCGTGATTTTGGAGCCCAAAAAAAGAAAGTCTGACGCTGTTTCCACTGTTTCCCCATCTATCTGCCATGAAGTGATGGGACCAGATGCCATGATCTTAGTTTTCTGAATGTTGAGCTTTAAGCCAACTTTTTCACTCTCCTCTTTCACTTTCATCAAGAGGCTTTTGAGTTCCTCTTCACTTTCTGCCATAAGGGTGGTGTCATCTGCATATCTGAGGTTACTGATATTTCTCCTGGCAATCTTGATTCCAGCTTGTGCTTCTTCCAGTCCAGTGTTTCTCATGATGTACTCTGCATATAACTTAAATAAGCAGGGTGACAATATACAGCCTTGATGTACTCCTTTTCCTATTTGGAACCAGTCTGTTGTTCCATGTCCAGTTCTAACTGTTGCTTCCTGACCTGCATATAGGTTTCTCAAGAGGCAGGTCAGGTGGTCTGGTATTCCCATCTCTTTCAGAATTTTCCACAGTTTATTGTGATCCACACAGTCAAAGGCTTTGGCATAGTCAATAAAGCAGAAATAGATGTTTTTCCGGAACTCTCTTGCTTTTCCCATGATCCAGCAGATGTTGGCAATTTGATCTCTGGTTCCTCTGCCTTTTCTAAAACCAGCTTGAACGTCAGGAAGTTCACAGTTCACGTATTGCTGAGCTTGACTTGGAGAATTTTGAGCGTTACTTTACTAGCGTGAGATGAGTGCAATTGTGCAGTAGTTTGAGCATTCTTTGGCATTGCCTTTCTTTGGGATTGGAATGAAAACTGACCTTTTCCAGTCCTGTGGCCACTGCTGAGTTTTCCAAATTTGCTGGCATATTGAGTGCAGCACTTTCACAGCATTATCTTTTAGGATTTGAAATAGCGAAATAAACAGAACTGAAGGCAAATGGAAAATGTCAACAAAAACCTCATTGTTGGCTGCTGAGTTAGGTGTCCCATTTCAGATTCTCCCTCAGAACTTTCTGACAATGGAGACTAACCTGCTTCCTATATAATGTGTGCAGTAAAAAGCAGCTTTCATTTTATCCAGTTCTCTGTAAAAGGATTGCAGACTTTTCAAGCCTCTGAACTCTGAATACAAGTTCGTTAAGTATTTAGCTGGTACATATATGTTCAGTCGTTCAGTCGTGTTTGATCTTTGTAATGCCACGGACTATGGCCCACCAGACTCCTCTATCCATGGAATTTTCCAGGCAAAACTACTGGAGTGGGTTGCTATTTCCTACTCCAGGGATTTTCCCTACCCAGGGATCAAACCTCCATCTCCTGCACTGGCAAGCAGATTCTTTACCACTGAGCCACCTGGGAAGACCATTTAGGTAGTGAATGGATAGAAATTTTGTTGAGAAAACATGGCCGAACAGGAAATGGTTCCTTATGACTTAGACTCTCGTGGGAGTTGATCTTATGGGTGGTTCCTCTGACTGGTGAGGTTCTTCTGAGAGCAGAATCTACACCACTGACCTCAGTCCTCCACAGTTATGAGGAGCCCTGTTTCCACTTGCGCTTGGAATCATCCAATTAGAGAATATTAAAGATTGAGGCATCCTCAGTTGAGATGCTTCACGTTTCCTCCATGGGGGATCATTTTTCCTATCTTCCCTATATTTCCAATCATGCCCATCATTCAAGGCCCACGGCAAATATTACCTCCTTCATGAAGACTAAGCCCCAGGCACATGCATGAAGCTACTATATCTCTTGAATGCCTACTATTCATTTTCTGCTCCTCGTTCACAGCCTATTACTTTACATCAGGGCTTGCACTCAGCATTTGTAAGGATGTGTCTCATGTACCATTGCATCTGCAGAGATGACCTCAATAGGCAAAAACATGCTCAGAAAGTGTTTATTGAATGAATAGCTAAACCATGGGCATGTCTTGGCATCCTTGAGAGCAAAATCCATGGCACAGTTATCTTTGTAACTGTAGAGTTCATGAACTTGACTCAAGTATTATATAAACAGGCTCCAGTTGCTCTCATTTTGATTCTAAAAGACCAACTTCGTTTACCCCCAAATCTCAGCATCAGATGTTGCAGGAATCGTC
This sequence comes from Bos taurus, assembly GCF_002263795.3. NCBI lineage: Eukaryota > Metazoa > Chordata > Mammalia > Artiodactyla > Bovidae > Bos > Bos taurus. The sequence continues at coordinate 20,166,815 of NC_037336.1, read as the reverse complement.
GCACTCAGGTCTAAAGTCAATAATTGCCATATTTTTTTTATTCCTTTTACTCCCCCACCCCAATTTTATTAGCAAGCCCTGCATAAGTAATGAGTCAGGCATCTTGCTACAAAAGGAAAAAATGAAGGCTTCAAGTGCACTTGATGACAGGTTCACTGGGAATATACATTTGGATGAGGTAATGCTCATGCAAAGTGCAATTTCCATGAGAGATCAGAAGCCTAACACCTTTGTGTTAGAAAAAAAAAAAAGATTTTAATGGCAAGTGAATATGTTGCATAGAAAAATTATGGAGCAAACCTGACCCCAAAATGCCCTAACCTTTAAAGTTTGAGCAAGACATATTTAAACAAGGCCAAAAAAAAAAAATTTATTTCTTGGTTCATTAGTTGATAAGTCCATTTGAAGCACGTAAGTAAGCACATTTCTGAAGCTGACCCAAGATAGGAAATTAGAATTTCCATAGCTACAGTGAATTCATCAGAGAGATGAAAAGGCCACTAGAGATGTTGCTGGCAAAATATCACTTCTGGATTCTAATTTTTCTCTTTTACTCAAAGGGAGTTTTCTACAGAGGAGAGATTCAGTAACAACGTGAAGGAATGATGACTCCCTCAGAATGGGTCTCTGATAAGTAGGTGTTGACAGTAGGAATGGAGAGCTTTTTTTTTTCTTTTTTACTGTTTTCAAAAAGACAGCTTTCATTCACCATTTTTGTCAACGTGTCCAAAATTTTCAAACTCCCAAATCTGACAAGCTCTTTCTCTTAAAATCCCAGGTGCCTATGTATCTTTTCCCTCCAATCTTCTAAAATTCCTTCATTAATAATATATGTAAAGAGGAGAACCAGATGAGCTTTGTTAGAAATATACTTGACTTTCTCGTAGAATGCATCTCCTGCTTTATTGGAGAAGGCAGACATTACCCAGTAAGAACTTATGAAATTTTACAAGACCTCAGCACTGGAATGAAGGTCTGAGGTCACCAAGTGAAGATGAGGTTCTTAACTTGAGATTCATCCATTAATAGCATCCATTCATCCATCTCAACTCTGAGATTCATCTGTCAAGGTAGGTGATTATGACAAGTAATATTTCTAGTATCCTTTCAATGTCCTCCTGGTTTATTTCCAAATACGCCTGCAGTTCTAATCACAGTGGCTGGTGATGGTGTAATGATATCAGGAAGCAACCAGGGACCTGAAGTACCTAACCTATCTCCTAGCAAAAGTGTCTAACTGTGTGAGATGTGGCTGTTTTGTGGCAAAAATCATACTTGGTTTTCTGATTTCTCTATTTCTCCTCCTCTTTCTTTATCAGTAAAAAATCTTTCCTGCACAAAGAGAGCAGTAAACTGAAAAGCAAAGACATCCATTTATTGTATTCAAACTCTTGCTGAATGTGTAATTTGTGCCATAGAGTGTTCTTGTCATACTGCTGGGGACTTGCTGATATGTTTACATAGAGCTTCCCTGGTGGCTCAGACAGTAAAGCATCTGCCTGCAATGTGGGAGACCTGGGTTCAGTCCCTGGGTTGGGAAGATCCCCTGAAGAAGGAAATGGCAACCCATTCCAATACTCTTGCCTGGAAAATTCTATGGATGGAGGAGCCTGGTAGGCTACAGTCGATAGGGTCACAAAGAGTAGGACATGACTGAGAGATTCCACCCCTTTCACTTTACATAATGAGCGGTCTTCCCTGGTGGCTCAGACAGTAAAGGATCTGCCTGCAATGCGGGAGACCCAGGTTTGAACCCTGGGTCAAGAAGATCCCCTGGAGAAGGGAATGGCTACCCACTCCAGTATTCTTGCCTGGAGAATTCCATGGACAGAGGAGCCTGGTGGGCTACAGTCCAAAGGGTCACAAAGAGTCAGATATGACTGAAGCGACTTTCATCATCATCATCATCATCATTACATAATGAACCTTGCCTAGATGGGGAAGGAGGGATGGAATCAGAGATGACTCTGAAGTTTTGACCTGCATGAGTGTAAGTGTTAATGTTTCCATGAAGAGAAATGGAGAAAATCAGGAAAGGGAAATGTTTGGATAGAAAAGTATGACATGAATTGGGTTTTTTTTGTTGTGCTGTGTTTGACTTACCAGCATATCCTCCAGGTCCAAGACATTTGGACCAGCTAAACCACAGTTTGGGAAAGTAGTGGGATTCATGACAGAAAATGGTGCAAAGAGAGAAAAGAATTCATGGACAAGGTGAAATGCACTGGATACAGCTACGTGCCTCTTCAGAGTCTGTCATCCTTACTGGTTCTGAGGTCCTCAGCTGTTTATCCAGCTTTCATCACTAATGCTGCATATGTATCCACTCAGGCCCCCGAAGTCAGTCTTTTAAAGGGTATCACTCCACGCCTGGAGTCTCCACTCCTTCCATCTCTTTTAGATTTGGAGAAGAGCCACCATGTGGACTCCCAAGTTTCCACCAAAGGAGCTCCAGGACCCAACTTGTGAAAGTAAAAGTATTAGTTGCTCAGTTGTGTCCAACTCTTTGCAACAGCATGGGCTGTAGCCCATCAGGCTCCTCTGTCCATGGGATTCTCTAGGCAAGAATACTGGAGTGGGTATCCTATCCCTTCTCCAGATGATCTTTCCGACCCAGGAATCGAACTGGGGTCTCCTGCATTGCAGGCAGATTCTTTATCAGCTGAGCTACCAGGGAAGTCCAGTGGCATATAATAGGTGCTTATGGGTAGTTGTTAGGCTTCCCTGGTGGCTCAGCAGTAAAGAATCTGCCTGCAATGCAGGAGACACAGGTTGGAACCCTGGGTCAGGAAGGTCCCCTGGAGGAGGGCATGGCAACCTTCTCCAGTACTCTTGCCTGGAGAATCCCATGGACAGAGGAGGGTGTGGGCTACAGTCCATGGGGTGGTGAAGAGTCAGACATAACTGAGCACACGCACACAGGTAGTACTTATTTTTCTTCTAAGCCTTGAAAGTAACCAAACCGCTTTTATTCTACTAATTATGAAGAGGAACCTGACAACAAACTGCAAGGGATGAGAAAAATCCAGTAAATTTTGCAATTCAAAAACTATTGAAAGTCAAGCTAAAAGAAGCTTCACATCTCAAAGCCTTTGGAAACAACTCTTCTCCTTAAAAATCATCATTGGTTTGCTTCATTTTGAGGCAAATCTTGCCCTCATCTACAGATTCCCTCTAAAAGTCTCTATATCATAAGAACTACAAGCTTGCATGGGAACCTGCTTGAGATCTACCAACTCATAAGAATCGAACATCCTTTTCCTTGCCAAAGGAAAAAAATATATATATGTTGCCAAACCCAAACACAGCTTGAATTCAGATGGAGTGTTCTTTAAATTCTGAGCAGTTTTTCAATTTGGCTAAAAAGACTCATATCCCCTCAAAATCCAATATTTACTAAAGACAAATATCCAGCAAAGTCAGTCTCTTTTTACCACACACATAAGGACAAAGCAAAATGAACTATCTAATACCAAAACTGTAGTTCATACCAGATCATTCAAAATATGTTTGCACATATTTAAGCTTTACAGATAAATCTAATTTAGAAAAATATGGGATTTGCAATTCCTCACTTACTCATCCTTCTTTTCTGTTTTAATTGTGGGTGTGTGTTGTTCCAAGTTTCTGAACAGTCTGGTAGGATTCAGAGAATTCGGCTCTGCTGCATGTTTGATAAGTCCCATTTCTCACACAACAGCAGCATGATGGAGACCTGAGAGTATGTTCATGGTGGCTTGTTCCCAACGAATCACCGCCCTTGGCAGAACTATAGACAAATAACCCCAAGGTTCATTTGGAAGAAGAAAACTTGATGGAAATATCAAACCCTCTTGGCAGTCTGTAGCCACTGACAACCTTTATTTGATTCCCACAAACTCATGGAGCATCAGATCCAACATTCTGGATTCCACATGAGTTCCCAAAAGCCATGCATGTGGAGTTAAATATTTCTCTGGTTTCAGAAACCATGGGGCACATAATGGCTTCAAGAACAGTGAAACATTTCTCTTTTGTTTCCTTAGAAGGGCATAGAGATGACTCCTGGAATTCAGGCTTTTGAAGCCATCACAGCCTCAGGTGAGTCATCAGTTATCTTTTTAGTGCTCTCATGTCTAGAATGTGAGTGGAGGGTACAGCAGTTATGGAAAGCTGCCCAGAGAGCCTTATCTAATGCTTGGTGTTTCCAACACAAAGCAAGATCTTTGAGTCACATCCTTCTCCATGAGTTGTAATTCAGCAATTAAGTAGTTAATTCTAAAACATATGTGCTGGGGACTTCCCTAGCAGTCCAGTGATTAAGACTTCACCTTCCAATGCAAGAGGTGCCTGTTCAATCCCTGGTCAGGGAGATAAGATCTTAGATGCCTTGAGGCTGAAAAAATAAAACATAAGGCAGAAGCAGTATTGCAACAAAGTTTTTAAGTCATTAAGACTTTAAAAAAATCAAAACCCTCTCTTTAAGTAAATAAATAAAACATATGTATTGAGTGCCTTCTATGTACGTAGGACTGAGGAAAACATTAGGGATACAATGTAGCAAAGATATGTTTCCTGACCTCAAATAGATCTTGGAGAAGAAAGATAAGTAAATAAGCATTGACAATATTTTTTGATAAGGAGTTCAAACCTGGTAAGGAGATCAAATCAACCCTGAATAGTCATTGGAAGGCCTGATGCTGGCGCTCCCATACTTTGGCCACCTGATACAAAGAGCCAACTCATTGTAAAAGTCTCTGATGCTGGGAAAGATTGAAGGCAAGAGGAGAAGAGGGAAGCAGAGGGTGAGATTGTTAGATAGCATCACTGACTCAACGGATAGGAATTTGAGCAAACTCCGAGAGACAGTGAAGGACGGGGAAGCCCAGAGTGCTGCAGTCCTTGGGGTCGCAAAAAGTCAGACACGACTTAGTGACTGAGGGACAACAAACCTCAGAATATAAATGCGCCGGGTGCTGTAAGAGGTAACGAGGAGGAACAGCTAACTCAGATCTGGGATTGGAAAGAGGATCAGAGAAGGTTTCCCAGATGAAATGCCCTCTCAGCTGAAAGGATGGGTGGGTGTGAGCTGCACAAACAAGGAGAGCTTGTTCCAGGCAGAGAGGAAAACATAGTAAAGGCCCAGAGGAAAGGCAGAAAATGGCCCATTCAGTAACTTCAAGTACTTCAACATGGCTGGAGGGTAAAGTTCAAGAGGAGAAATGTCAAGAGTTGAAGTTAAAGAAGTTTAAAAAAAAAAGGGGGGGGGAATCAGAGCATACATGATATTTTATGCTAATACCCATTTGAACTTTATCATAAGGATGATGGTAAGTTTTAGAAGGGTTTTAATAAGGACATGAGAAATGACCCAGTGTCTACTTTGTAATGCTTTATTATACTCTAGAGCATGAAGAAAGGAGTCAGGGAAAAACCAGGAAGGCATTTGAGGTAGTGATCAAAGAGCCAATGATAAGAACCTGGACTCAGACACTGAATATGAACAGAAATGGATAATCATGAGAGAGGAGTAGCATGTGGATAGAGCAGGTCTTGGAGATCACTCTTTGTAGAGAACAATGGAAGTAGAGGAGTCAGAGATGACACCTAGGCTTTTTTAATTAGGCAGTGAAGTAATAGTATTCATTAAGAAAGGAAGACCAGGAGAAGTGGGACAGAAAATTATGAGTTCAGTTAAATTTGGGGTCCCAGAAGAACAGTCAAGGGAAAAAAAAATCTAATAAGAAGGTGGAAATACACATTTTTGATCCTTCCCTTCTATGTGCAGTAGATGATGCCTTAAATGAATGACATCACCAAGTGTGGAGTGTGAGATGTAACAAGATCATAAAAAATATTGCAGGAAGGCTAACAATGAAGGGATGAGCCGAAAAAGAAGAGCCATCGCCAGGCAGAGTGGAGAATCACAGAAGCCAAAGAAGACTGATTCACAGAAGACAATCCAAATCAACGATGTCAAATGTTATAGAGCGTTCAAGTGAGATAAGTGTCCATCTGACTCAGAGCAATTTCAAGCCAAGAAGACAAGTCTTGGACCAAAAGTAGTATCTCAGCAGAGTTTTGATTCACTCTGGACCAGAGCTAGCCAGCTTTTGACAACAACAACCAATTTTTCATATTTCTTATTATTCACAGCTGAAATACACCACTCAGCCACAGAGCTCCAAGTCCCATCAGCTTCAAAGTATTGAGGATAAACCTGAAAACTGAGCTTTTCCTAAACAAAAGGGGCTTGGGGTATTTTTATTTTTCTTCCTCTATCAAGTAGTGAGCCAATACTTGTGTAGTCTATACTTGGGATGTAATACATTCATTCTCTGTTTAGGGTGGGGTATTCTAGACAGCTTTTTCTGCTGTGTGTCCTTGAAGTAAAGTTCAAATAGAGTTCATGGGAAATATAAATTAAGAAGCAAGTGCTCTTACATTAGCATTTATTCTGTTCCAGAAATACCCATTTCTTATGAAAAAGCTTCTCTCCACGCTGGCTTTTAAAGGGTATTGAGAGCAATTTTAGTATTCATTAAAGTATGTGATCTTTGACTTAGCATTATGTAAGACACAGTCAGTATTATTTCTAAAAGCAGTTCAACTGGAAAAATAAAATGTGATTTTCCCAGAAAGTTCAAAGCTTCTTGCTATAAATATCTCCCCATCATTTAGCTAATTTTGAAGACTTTAAATGTATAAGCAGTGAGCATATTTCTCACATCTATTTTCATTTGGAAGCCATTGGGGTAAAATCAATACCCAGACAGCTCAGTATGGACAGCCCTCAAAAACCAAGGAACCACATGAAAAACTTATCTTCTTCCAATTTTTAAAACTTAAATCCCAGTTGTATTGACAGTAGATGATCTTTATCTATTTGGGATGGCTAGGGAAATGGCTTATAGATCCAAGTTGTCACAACGAATTGAAATCTCTCAAATCATCGAGTATTTCCATGCGGTTACATAAGCTTGAAATTCAACCTTTGAAAGAGTCTTTAAGAACACTAGCTACATATTTGGGAATAAAAGTGGTGGAACAATTCTGTCTTCTACCAAGTCCTTATGTGGCCAGCTTTCCAAAAGGTAAAGCGTTAACAATAGGCCAAGGAGAGTGCAGTAGACACTTCTGTTTAGTTTAGTGTAGTTTTGTTTTCCATGAGTGTTTGGTCATTTTCCCCTTTTCTCTCAGTGGGAACTGCTCAGAAATTCAGGTTACTATTAGAAACGATCTAAAACCTGGGTATCAGTCTTACTGTCTCATCCTTCAAATCCTGCATTTTTAGTTAAACACCATTAATAATAATAGCTACTGTTGATCGGGTGTTTGTTGATTATATCAGCTACATGGCTAGGCTCTTGGTGTTAATAATATCATTGATTTCTAATCACAACTCTATGAGGGGATTGCTATGACACACACTTGATAAATGAAGCAGCCAAGAACTAAAGAATAAAAGTGATGTCACACATATTTACTCAGCTAGAATGTGGCCTCACTAAGGTTCAGTCTCTGAATCCAGAGCCCAAGATCCTCTTTTTTTTTTTTTTTTTTTGAGGTTCTTTCTTTTTCTCTTTTTAATTTGTTTTTTTATTGAAGGATAATTGCTTTACAGAATTTTGCTGTTTTCTGTCAAACCTCAACATTATCTTATCCACTATGCACACTGCCTGTATTTACAGAGACCCAACTGCTTCTTCCATCTACTGAACAATAACTAGAAAGTCTAAGCATTCATACCCAAGTACAAATTCACAGAAAATACCCAGCCTCTTCCATGTGCCCAGATGCCTACAAATACTTTTTCTTCAAAATTTCATTCTGGCTGTTGGCTTAACCAATGAGGTGAAATTAGGTTACTGCAGACTGACTTATTATGCATTTTCTCTCATCCAAGAATAAGAAATGCTTTCCTTTGATGGTGTAGAAAGTGTGTGGAAAATATTAATATGACTGGCAAGCCAGCCCTTCCTTCAACACGCTTGGCTTTTCCATGGGAGTTTGTCCCATTCATTCTTTCGGGAAGCCTAGTTTCTAAGGCTGCATTAAACCCAACCCGAAACTAGGCTTTGGGGAAGTCACAAAAGACCCCGGAGACTGGATCCCTACTCTTGATGAAAAAGGGAGTCTAGTTGGAAAGATCGGTAACTTACAAGAGATGTATGCCCACCTACAACTTTCAGTTAATGATCTCCAAACTACACAGAAGTGCCAAGGACGGCAGAGCAGGGAGGAAAACTGCCCCTATTTCTAGACTCACAAGCCCTTCATTTCTAAGACACAGATGAAAGGGGACAATTTGCCTTTGATTTTCTGACCACTGGCACTCTCATGTCTTTGCCATTTGTGAGGTTTCTGAATGCTGGGAAACTAGAAGAGAGCCCACAAGGAGGATTAGTAAGTAACAACAGGTAGACAGCAGGAAGGACCCAGGTCTGAAGTTCCCATAGATGTCACGGGTCCCAGGCTGCATCCTCGTGGTAAAGAAAGTCTTGCACTTTTTGGCAGGCCTCTGTACAATCGCACATCAGTTCAAGCCACTGCATTAGCACGGGAGTGCCAAGCCGTTCCAAAGAGAGAGGAGCCAGCCAATAGCTACAGCTGGCAGCCAGGGAAGGGAAAATGTGCTCTGAACCCTCAGTGAGTCACCTGGACAGACAGGAGGGAGTATGTACCAGCTAGCCTGGATGCCGAGCCAGAGCTCACATAATCCACCAGGTTAGGACTTGCCTTGGAGGTGAGTTCTCAGGAATCAGGCAGTAGCTGTAGGTGACTGGGTGGGTGGACTATTCCGCAGGGGCACCAACATTAATTTCTCCTGGTTCTGTAGGTCCAGAGGCTTGCTTCCAAACAAGGCATAAAGATGAAATCCAGCAGAGGTGGCTGGCCATTGGAGGCCCCAGCCACAGGTCCCAAGTTCACATAAGGGGGACTATAGTCAGTACTTCCGATGGCAAGCCACATTCTAGCTGAGATTCCATCCCCTGGCTCATTTCCTCCTGTGGTTTTGAATACCACCAAATGCATCCATGCACTTCATATTTGCTATCAAGCTACATATTTGAAAGCAGAGTATGTTAGATACGTTTGTCAACCTCAGAGGAGGTTGTGCATGGTAATCTGTTCATGATGAATAGGTCTAATTGGATTATTCTCAAAGAAAAATGAAACAGTTGGTTGTGGCCAACACAGAAATAACACAGGAAAGCGTATGGCTGTCAGCACAGCATAATGAACCCAACTTTTCCTCCATAAGAAAACAGGTGGTTCGTGACAGAAAATGTACTTGTCCTAAGAAGGGAAGAATTTGCTTCTCTTCAACACAGAGATGGAAAAATGCATGCTTTTAACCATAAGAATCCCCCGTGGAATTTATTAAGAAAACAATAAGAATCTTCATAGATTCTGATACAATAAGAGTCTGTATTTTCAACAAGCACATAAAGTGATTTTGATACAGGCCTAAGAACCCACTTGGAAAAATACTGTTTTATGGTATTTGGGCCACTAAAGAAGTGGCATTTAAGGAACATTTGGCAGGAGCTTCTGCCCAACTATTATCTTCATAATTAAGCACTTAGCTGCTTTGCTTTGGGTCTTGAAGAACTTGCTGATTTCTGTTGAATGACTGAAGAAGAGAGTGGTAGACATGCCGTCAGCATTATAAGACAGACTTTTATATTTCAATATAGAAGATTAGGAACTTTCCTGATGGTCCAGTAGTTAAGACTCCACCTTCCAATGCAGGGGATGAGGGTTCAATCCCTGGTCGGGGAGCTGAGATCCCACGTGCCACAAGGAAACAAAGCCTGTGCACCACAACTGGAGCACACCCGCGCACCTTAACAAGAGGCGCCAGCTCTGTGCGACTGGAGAAAGCCACAGCTGTTCATGGTCTTCGCTTTCCCTCGTAATGTTGCTCACACAGAGCTTTTGTAGCAGTAGAATATATTGAAGTAGCCCTTAGACTCCTTTTGGCAGCACATAGTAAAAATATTTGACACAGCCTTTCTTCAGGGTCATTCCAGCAGCTTTGACAGGAATTTCTCAAGAACTAAACTTTTTCCACAAGACCTGCCCTGTGCCATGAGATGGGCCCTACACACCTGCACCCCTTTCCTGTCCACGTCTCCAAGAGCACATAAATCCCCATTCCCCACATTCCTCTTCATTTCTTTTCAAACTAATTCAGCTGTCTCTTTTCTGACCAGCGCACCTCCAACCACAGGCTGGGTACCTCACTTGTCACACCCAAAGCAAAGTAGCAGGTCAAGGTGGCATGCTAAAGACAAGCTTGTCAGCTACTCATGCAGCTCAGCTTAGTACTTTAAGTAGCAAGTTTTTCTATTCATTCTGATATATTCATATTTATCTTTGTTTTTCTTTTTGGTATCACCAAGCATAATGCTTTCACAAAGCAGATAATCCTCATCAGCATCTACACGTTGAAAAAAAGAAGGACTGAGAAACAGCAAGGTCCTACTGGATAGCATGTGGAACTATATTTAATATCTTGTAATAACCTATAATGGAAAAGAACCTAAAAAAGAATTTTATAGATATCCATGGGATTTTCTAGGCAATAATACTGGATACTGGATTGCCATTTCCTTCTCCAGGAGATCTTTCTGAACCAGGGATTGATCCCATGTCTTCTGTGTCTTCTGCATTCTGCATTGCAGGTGGATTCTTTACCCTCTGAGCCATCAGGTAAGCCTATACACACACACACACACACACACACACACACACACATGCGTGCTAAATTGCTTCAGTCGTGTCTGACTCTTTGTGACCCTATGAACCATAGCCCACCACACTCTTTTGTCTGTCAGATTCTGCAGGAAAGAATACTGGAGTGGGTTGCAAGCCCTCCTCCAGGGGATCTTCCTGACCCAGAAATCTAATCCCTGTCTCTTAAGTCTCCTGCATTGGCAGGTGGGTTCTTTACCACTAGCGCCACCTGGGAAGCCCATATATGTGTAGTTGGTGCAGAGTTGAGACAAAGTAAACTCCCTAGGAGATGTGTGAGATTCTGACAAGTAGGAAATGGAAATGAGGGTAAAGAATTACAAGAATGAGACCATAAAGAAAAGAAAGTGAACGTGTTGGTCATTCAGTCATATCCAACTCTTTGTGACCCCATGGACTGTAGCCTGCCAGGTTCCTCTTTCCATGGAATTCTCCAGGCAAGAATACTGGAGTGGGTTGCCTTCTCCAGTATATATATATATATATATATATATATATATATATATATATATATATATATATATATATATATGCTTTCCTGATGACTCAGCGAGTAAAGAATCTGCCTGCAATGCAGGAGACTCAGGAGACATGGGTTCAATCCCTGGGTCAGGAAGACCCCTGGAAAAGGAAATGGCAACCCCCATCAGTATTCTTGCCTGGGAAATCCCACGGACAGAATAGCCTGGTGGGCTACTGTCTGTGGGGTCGCAAAAGAATCAGACACACACTTAGCAATTAAACAACAACAACACATGCAGAGTAACCTCAGCTGACAGCTATAGTACATAAAGGAAAGTAAGATGTCTTTGCATGTCTACATTTTCCCCTCACTTCCCACACATATAACCCTGGTCTTTAAGGACGTTACTGTTGGGAATATGCGATACACTCAGAATGTTAAATGCAAGATGGTTCTATGTACAAGAAATAAATGGAGCATTGGGGGGTAGGGGATGAGACTTCTGGTCAATATATAAAACAGGAAATAGGAGGCAAGATGCCTTCTAGCAGGAGTAATTGAGGAGGATTCATGGGGGAAGTGAGGTCTGAGCTCAATCCTAAAGAACAGGATCAGAATGACACTGAAGGGATAATGTATGAGAAAACCGCAAACCACAGTGGAGGGTCATTAAGGACAAATTGGGCACAACTGAGGAAGGACAAACCAGAGCCAGACGACAGAAGAGCTTGCAAACGCCTCTGAAAAGCATGGAAAGGTCTGTGTTAACCTTGGAGGACCTGGCTGGGCAGGGCTAGAGATGTGTAGAGGGCAACCACTGACACTGTGTGTGGTCTTGCAGACAGATCCGTGCTCACACTGCAGGGGTCTTCTGGGCCCTCGTCTCCTGAGGACACATCTGGAAAGAGAGTTAGGCATCCGCGACCTTGCAGACAATGCTCAGCTCCGTCCAGGTCTCTGTGGAAGAGCAGAGGCCGTGAGGTCAGCGGTCATGACTTCTATTATTTAAGAGACTTACCAACACACAGCACATCCTCCCACAAGTGTTTCACACTGGAGATTCTCCCAGCCTAGTTGCCTTATTAAACAGAAAGTGAAGCTCCCCAGGAGTGGAGCAGGCCAGTGTATGACAGAATGGTGTCTTCCAGCTTGCGAGTTCACATACCGCAATGGTGTGCGCCCAGCACCTCCATCAGGCCACCAAGGGAACAAGTGTGAGTAATTGCAACTGGAAAAAACGGTGATCCGGAAACATCCATAGTGGGAGAACCAGAGCAGATGGTGAGGTTCTGTTCTCAAGAGACAGAGCATTTTCAGTCTCCTCACTGTGCGATCCTCCCAGGGAGCCCTGGGTTTTTTACCACGGGCTCTGCTTCTCGAATTCTCTGAGCTTGAAGTTGTGTTCCTACCTCTTCTGTGTTTCACAGTCTCGGCCTCTGGGACACCCCCTGAGCTCAATCCTGATCTCAAAGCCACATTTGCCAAAGTCAAATGGAAACTGGGCAGGTGGAGTGGAGGAAGCAGATTTGTTCAGGAGTCAAGGCTACATAAATTCATGATCCTCTAACAGGAGCCCAGATCCTCTCATCATTAAGCTCCCTGGAAAGAGAAGATGAAATACTGAAGCAGAGTGTCACTCAGACTTGTGCTTGTGGAAAAACAAGGCAGTGGCGTGCAGCAGAGGGTGAGGAGCCAGCTCACCCAGACAGTATTGGAGGAGCAGAATGGAAATCGGGGGACAGGGGACTACCGTGAGGAGCTCAAAGAGTATCTAGGTAAAGCAGGAAGAGATTTAGAAAATGTTGAAATACACAAAAACTTCTGAAGCTTTAAGGACCTGCTCCCTTCTTGAGGGTGAGGCTGTCTCTGCATCATGTATAGAACCCATGTCTGTTACATCTCCTGCATTGGCAGGTGAGTTCTTTACCACTAGCGCCACCTGTGGAGAAGGCAATGGCACCCCACTCCAGTACTTTTGCCTGGAAAATCCCATGGATGGAGGAGCCTGGTAGGCTGCAGGCCATGGGGTCGCTAGAGTCGGACACAACTGAGCGACTTCACTTTCACTTTTCACTTTCATGCATTGGAGAAGGAAATGGCGACTCACTCCAGTGTTCTTGCCTGGAGAATCCCAGGGATGGGAGAGCCTGGTAGGCTGCTGTCTATGGGGTCGCACAGAGTTGGATACAACTCAAGCAACTGAAGCAACTTAGCAGCAGCAGCAGCACCACCTGAGAATTCTATATATATAAATATATGAAAGTAGTGTTAGTCGCTCAGTTGTGTCTGACTCTTTACTACCCCATGGACTGTAGCCCAGGCCTTCCCTGGTGGCTCAGACAGGAAAGAATCCACCTGCAATGCAGGAAACCCAGATTTGATTCCTGGGTTGAGAAGACCCCCTGGAGAAGGGAATGGCAACCCACTCCAGTATTCTTGCTTGGAGAATTCCATGGACAGACAGAAGAGCCTGGTGGGCTACAGTCCATAGGGTCACAAAGAGTCAGACACGACTGAGCAACTAACACTTTTACTTTCTGGACTGTAGCCCAGCACGCTCCTCTGTCCATGGAATTCTCCAGGCAAGAATACTGGAGTGAATACTAGAGTGGGTTGTTATTCCCTTCTCCAGGAGATCTTCCCGACCAAGGGATCAAACCCAGGTCTCCTGCATTGCAGGAGCCACCAGGGAAGCCTCTTTGTGTCATAGGGAAGAACAAATCTGACTCCATATTGGATCTGTTTCTTTTATTTTAACCTTTGTAGTCTATTGCTTTTGCTCCAGTTGAAACTGTTGCCAGTAGCCTGAAACATACAGGATAGCCCATTCTCAAGGCTCTGACCATTAAAGGAATAACACTTTTCCATTCATACACAGAGAAGTTGCAGAACAGAGAATAACCTCTTATTGGAAGTTTATAGGAAGATCCTGAACTGACCCACATGGACAGCTGCAAGGACAAAGGATTCTGACACTAAGAAGTTTGTAACACCAGCCACATCCCCTCCCCTTTTAGTACAAAAAATTCCTGAATTCTAACTCAGGTGAGCTGGTTCTTTGGGACACTAGTTCACCATCTTCTCACTTTGCTGGCTTTCCCAATAAAGTCACTATTCTTGGCCCCTTGTCTCTCAGTTTATTGGCCTGTCATGCAGCAAGAAGAACGAGCTTGGACTCAGTAATATTGGGGCTTCCTCTTGGCACCACTTCATGCCCCTCCTTTTATTTTGCCATGTCCCATCAAACCTCACCAACCAAGTATCCAAAGTTCTCAGGGCCTTGCATCCTTCTGACTGGCTTTTTAGCTAAGTTGTTCTGTGTTTCCAGGAGGCCCAGACACATAGGTTTCACTGTGTTGGTCTTTAACACCTTTCACTAAATATTTCTCATTCTTCCTCTTGGGTGTACAGCACAGTCACAGCTTCCTGCCCTTGAAGGGTCCTATCTTTTCACCTTGTTTTTCCCTTTGTTCTTGAAGTGGTCCCATGATTTATTTTGGCCACAAAATGTCAAGAAGTGATATGTGGCCTTTCCACACAGAAACTTCCATGCCTGTGCCTGACTCACTATCTGCCACTTTGCTTCTTCATTCACGATAAAGCCTGTGTTCAGATGCAACCTTCACCAGTGAGAAACCCTGGGTAACTATCATGAGCAGACCCTCCCCCAAAACACACACTTAACCTTGTTGGAGATGAAGCAGGAAAAAGGAATAAAGCTCTGTTAGTTTTATTCACCAACATTTTGGGAGTTGTTTGTGAGCACAGCATGGTCTCTCCAAACTGATGTACGTATGTACCCTAAGTGATTTTTTCTGAACACAGGAGATAAATGCATGTGATTTTCATATATGGGGGTCTATGGGTGCATGTTTCTGTGTATGTCTGTGTATGTGGCTTGTGGGGAAGGGAATGTACTTTGAGACACATGAAGAAGGTGGAGCCTTGACAGTAAATGAGAGTTTCTTCCTCTGCCACGGGGCGTTTAGGTTGTTTCCATGTCCTGGCTCTTCTTAATAACGCTGCAGTGAACACTGGGGCACATGCATCCGTTGAATTATGACTTTCTCAAGGTAGCGCAGATGTAGAGAATGGAGAGGTGGACACGGTAAGGGGAGGTGAGGGTGGGATGAACTGGGAGAGTAGGCTTGGCATATACACACCACCATGTGTGAAACAGACAGCTGGTGGGAACCGGCTGCAAAGCACAGGCAGCTCAGCTCCCTGCGCTGTGATGACCTCGAGGGGCGGTATGGGGGTAGGGTGGGAGGGAGGTCTGAAAGGGAACGGATATATGTATACATACAGCTGATGCACATCGTTGTATAGCAGAAGCTTATACAACTCTGTGAAACAAGTATTTTCCAATAAAAAAAAAATATATATATGGCAAAAAATTTTTTTAAAGAGAGTTTCTTGTATGCTAAGGGGTATTAAGTTGCACAAAATTGCTTGTCTCCAAGTCATCCCAAATAGCTCTGATTCCTGACATTCCGGTTTGTACTTGATTTAGTTATTCTTATGACTTCCTTTGCTATCAACTGTCCTGCCTTCTTTTTGTCACTGTCTGCCTTCAGAGTGCTCCCTGTCCACACGACTGACAACTTTCTACTTCTAATGTGCATCTTAGAACTGTGGGTAAATTAAGAGCAATTAGATTTTGAATGGGGGACTGAAAGTACCTCTGTGAGAAAGAAGTTAAGGAGTCACATGTGCACATTCCAAACTAATAAAAGTGACATTTCATAATCCTGTACAGTATATAAAGGATTGCATTTATTTTTACATTTGTGACCACTTTTAATTCTTACATCCCTGCATCTATTTTGACCATTTGGAAAGCATGTTTGCATAGCACCAAATATCTCTATTCCTCTTTTGAAAGATATCACATAATGACAGTCTACAATAGATTGCAATCTTTTTCTCAAGTATTTGCACCAACCCCCTTCCCTGTAATAAAACTTTAATTTCCTGCCTTTGACATGTGATTTGCAGTGTCTCCTCTGTCAGAGAAATGTACATCATTACATCATTACCCTGCGAAATGGCGCTTGGACATATGATACCGTTTCGTCAATGGAATGTGAGCAAATGTGGTATAAACACCCCTGAAAGATTTAAGAGACGTCCTCATTTCCTGCAGCTCTGTCAAGTTTTCAGCTCCACCACAAGACTGCACTCCTACAGCCTGAATCCCAGAAGGGGAAGACACTTGGAGTGGAGCTGAGCGGATGTCCACCAGCCATAGTCAACTCATAGCCAAAGACCATATTATGAGAAGGAACAAATTGTTGCTTCAGTCCACGGAGATTTGGGGATTGTTTGTTATCACAGCACAAACTGATTAGTATCCATGCTAAGCAGGATATTACTAAAGAGTAATGTACTTTTACATTTCCCTTGCAGAAAAAACTGGGCTTAATAGAAGGAGAGTGGGCGTTGGTATCAAGTAGACCTGCCACTTTATCAACTACTTCATCTTGGGAAATATGAAACACTCCCCAGGAAGAATTTTTTTTTCTGCAACTCTTTCTATCAGAGGCAATTTTCCCCTTCCACTCCACCCAGTCAACCAACTTGAATGCAAAAAGACTACAGGACTGCAACAGTTTGAAATATATTATTATATTAAAATCCATGAGTTCACTGTAATACTCAAAAAAAGGAAAGCCAAAAATAAACTTATTAGTCACCACTGAGATAGCCTGGGAACCAAATTTTATTGGAAACTAATGGGAAAAATTACACACTTAAGTATTTCAATATGGACTACATAAATTCTTTTCCAGCAAAACAAATAGTACTGTTTGATGGGGGAAGGTTCTTCTTGACAGGAGAATTCCAGGTAAAGAATATGCAATAGATAATTATTTATTAATATTATACAATTGTAGTTTTACAACCCCTAATAAAATAATGTTTTCAGGAAATGATTAGTAACAAATTCTAAAACCATTTGGTAAAACATTGATGGGGAGCTGAGTATTTACAATGTGACAAACTATTATTGTGTGGGCCGATGCCTTGTTATAAAAAGTGAAATACAACTTTACACTGAAGGCGTCAGATTGTCCATATCATCATGTCTAAAAATGTGACACCCAGACGTGGTGTGCCCCCTGATGTGATGTAATACAAAGTTCACAGGAAACTAAGAAAGATTTTCGACAGGAAAGGTGAACCAGCATGTAATCAAGAGTTCAGATGTAACTCTGAGCTTATAGGTAATATGAGGATAGAGAACAAGTAGACTCCGTTTGATATAATCTTGTATTATTTTTCTGTATTAATAATGTTTGATATTTTTAACTATCCATCTACCCTTGTGAAATATAAACTCCAATAGCACAAGGACCTTATATAACTGATCCACCACTCTATTCCCAGGGTCTCTTACCATGTTTGGCACATATTGGGTGTTCAGTGGGATTCTCAGGTGACTCAGCAATAAAGAATCTGCCTGCCAATGCAGGAGACAAAAGAGACACAGGTTCATTCCCTGGGTCAGGAAGATCCCCTGGAGTAGGAAATGGCAACATGCTCTAGTATTCTTATCTGGAAAAGCCCATGGACACAGGAATCTGGCAGGCTACAGTCCTTGCAAAGAGTCAGAAACGACTCAGCAACTGAGCATGCACACGTGGGTGTTCAATGCAAATGTGTTAAATACACACCTGAACAGGTAATTTTAACTTTGTCAAACTTGTTTCCACATCTGTGGAAGGGAGAAGACAATACCGGCCTTAAAGAGTTTATACAGGGTTAAACAAAGTAACAAACAGAGTACCTGGTCCAGTTGGTGGTGCATTATAGGTGTTTGATAAATGGCCTCTATTTCTTTCCTGATCTTCACAATAACATCTGATCTGCATAATAGCTAATATGTTATCAGGCAGGAACTATTGTTCCCATTTAGCAGATGAGAAAACTGAGGCACAGAAGGACAGAGCAGAAACATGACTCTCATCTGGACTTTTATCTGAACACAGCCAATCACGCCCAGAAAAACCTGACTTTCACTCTCCAACACCTGCTATGATCCTCACCCACGTTTGCAAGCTTCATCACCGTCATCCGTCCCTCCCACTGTGGACCTGCTCGCTCTCCACATTCTGGGACCCAGCCAAGTGCTGCCTACCAGGCCACCCAGCTCTCCTAGGCAGAGCAGGTCTGCTGTCCTGGTGCCAACATGCTGTACAAACACAGGAAACCATGTACGATGTGTTCTGGACCTTCTCCGGAAGGGCTGTGGTGGAGCAGCCCAATTATCCCACCACATCAGACAATGCCCAGGGCTCAGGCTGTGGAACAGGCAACCTCACACACACACACACACACGCGCACACACAGTGTCAAAGTTGAGCGACTAAGTCAGCATCTCATACACGACTGTGCAGTCAATGATCCACCTAAGGTGCCTTCATCTATGGAGCTCCTTTAACTTATTTGGATTCGAGGGGAATGAGTCAATGTTTACTTGCTTTGATAGATTCACTCTTGATGCCACTGAATCCAGAGATTATTTTCGCTCCTAGTGCCTTCTTAACTCTCTGGTGCAACCACAGCCAATAAACCTTGCAGTCTCTGAAATTCTCCATAACCCGTCTTTCCAAATCTCATTCTTCAGCTCTTTGTGCACCTTACATTCTACTCAGTTTCCTGAACGTTCCTTGGATCACTCCCTTCTCCAAATCCTTGCTCTCTTGAACAATACCGTGCAGAGATGGCCCATGGTATGCATTTATTCACTTACATGCTTTACCTCAAACCTAAAAGTTTGATGAGGCTGGTTTTCAGAAAGAGGTAATAAAATAAATGTGTATTGGATTTTAAATAGCATATATTGTCAAAGGGAACTGAAATGCTGGGATGTTCCCTTTGTTTGGCCCTCATCTCCAAGTTGCATAAAGTGGGATCCTCAGGGCTGATTCTATAGTCTGATATCAAGACATGTATACCACAAACCCTTATGGGCTTTTGATATACCAGATGTGGTCTCCTTAAAATCAGCTGCATCAGGTCCTACACTCCATGGAGTGTTGAATACCCTTTGCTGACCTGAAATGAATAGACTATCAGGTATTTCTCCAGCAAAGATGGGTTTATTTGGGAGCAACTGAGAACTGCAATTTGAGGTCTGCCTCCCTGATGAGCCACAGGCAAGTCTCCACACAGAAAGGGAACGTGAACACTTTTATAGAGGGAAACGGAAGTGGAAGGGCAGGAGTAAACACGAGTAGTAGCTTTTCATTGGCTGAGTCTGTCTTCATTTTGGGCTCTGCTGTTATCTCAGGGCGTGAGAGCTCCCCCTTCTGGTTTCCCAATTCTGTTTGGTTGAGGTTTCTGTTCACTGGGGATTTTCTTACACTGTTTTTTTTTTTTAAATATTTTCATCCTCGTTGGTTTTCTGTTTTAAATACAGCAACATGTACATGTCAGTACCAAACTCCCAATCTACCCCGCCATCTCATCCTTCTCCCCGGTAACCAAAAGTTCATTCTCTAGGTGTCTGAATCTATTCTGTTTTGTAAATAAATTGATTAGTATCATTATTTTTAGATTCTACATATAAGCGATATCATATGGTATTTGGCTTTCACTGTCCGAATTTACTTCACTTAGTATGATAATCTCTAGGTCCATCCGTGTTCCTGAAAATGGTATTATTCCATTCTTTTTAATGGTTGAGTAATATTCCACTGTATATGTGTTACCACATCTTCTTTATCCATTCATCTGTCAATGG
Source organism: Bos taurus (assembly GCF_002263795.3). Classification (NCBI taxonomy): domain Eukaryota; kingdom Metazoa; phylum Chordata; class Mammalia; order Artiodactyla; family Bovidae; genus Bos; species Bos taurus. The sequence goes on along the minus strand of NC_037336.1, from coordinate 20,146,863 downwards.
ACTTTAGATTTCTTCCATGTCTTGGCTATTATAAACAGTGCTACAATGAACATTGGGCTGCAAGTATTCTTTCGAATCATGTTTTTCTCTGGACACATGCCCAGGAGTGGAATTGTTAAATTCTATGGTGGCTTTATTTTACACTTTAACATAAGTATAGATGCAGATATGCTTGTTTCCTCTCCCCAGTGCTTCCTTTACATGCTGTCCACTCCACCATGGGAATCAGCACTCACCAACAGTCTTACTAACTCTGTGAATGAATCGTCATAGGTCATGTCCTTTAGGAAAAAGGGGCAATCGCAGCAACCAACACAGACTTACTTTAGGCAACAGTTTGATCAACTTTTTATGAACTACTTTAATCTTGGCAATTACAGGAGATGTAAACAAGAGGCAAGGGGGCACTTTTTGCACACTGAAGGTGATTACTACTTGAAAACTAAACCTTACAGGTTAGAAGGACTCAAATGATTGTTTTAGGATATTCATTTCTATATATATGTATAACTGTGACATAGAGAGTTGGAGGTCATTTTGTTTCATTTGTCTCTATGGCAAAAAGGCAAAGAAAATGTAAGCAATGTGATCATTTGAGTCACTTCTTACATTTACTAAAATATAAGAATATAGACTAACATTTCTGAAACTAAAAATGAAACATAATTTGACAAGGATAAGTATGCTTCTGAGGATGATAGGACACAAAATTGAAAGCTTATATTTGCCTCAGAAAACCTGGGTGTTATAGTGGTCATATCCATAGACAAGATGTTAGAAAAATTGTTTGCAAATGCAATGAATATAGTAAGAAGCTGTTGCATTCAATTTGGTCAGTTATTAAGCAGTTTTTGTGCACCTGCTGAGATGAAGACAATACATACAAGTTCACATAAACTGCAATTTTAAAATTTAACAATCATGTGGTTTTATTTAGTCATGAAAAAGAAGTGCTAATAGCAAATATTTTGATTAAAGTAATTTTAAACAAAGTCTTAAATTTTGAGTTTTTGTCATCTGTATCTAATATTTCATATGTTAGCAATGTTAAGCAAATTCAGAACTAAAGGTAAAATTCTTTCAAAAAATCAATAATCGTATTTCAGGTATAAAGTAACATGGAACTACGTTAACTTCTTTATAATTCTCACTATCCTTGTTCTGTTTCCCCTCCATTCTTCCTTCTGCATAGTTACCCCAAAAATCTTCCTAAAACACAAATTTGGTATTAATCTCCTATTTCAAACTTTTCCATGGTTCTCAATGACACGTAAGTCAGATTTTATTTTTAATTTTAATTTTTAGTTATTTTTTAATATTGTTATTGAATTAGTTATTTACAAATGTGTTAGTTTCAGGTTTATAGCAAAGTTATTCAGATAGATGATAGATAGGTAGACAGATATGCTCTTCAAAGTTCATTTTTAAATCACGTTGCTCTTGAAAATATGTGGGTTACTTTCAAATGTCTTTTGATATTGATTTCTAACATAATTCCACAGTGATAAGAGAACAGACTCTGTGTGATTTCAGTACCTGTAGACCATGAAGTTTTTGCACCCTGTTTTCTGTCCCTGAATATGTTCCAGTGTCTTCTGGTTCATGATCTATGGAACTTGAATAGAATTTGTATCCCACTATTGTGTGAAAATTGTATAAATCTTTATTATGTTGAATTGGTTTACTGTTGAGGTCCTTTAATGGACCGGAACCTGGTGGTCCGGAGTCGACCGATAAGAAAGTAAAGGAGAGAGAAATAGGCTGATATTCCTTGGTTGATGCAGAAAGCCAATAAAGCCCCTGCACGGGGCTTGCTCTGTTCACGAAGGCCTCAGGCGCCTTCTCGAGAGGGTCTTAGAGAGCCTCTGCATTCCAGGGGATCAGCCTGAAAAAGAGAGAGAGAGAGAGAAAGAAAGACAGGGGGACCAGAGCTCTCATTAATCAGCATGGTATGGGCATATAGACTGTCTTACAAGGTAGTTATTCTCAGCAAAGATAAAGATTAAAATTCCAGACTTACAAAACATAGGCGATCCATATTAGAGAGAGAGTTGTAAACAATCACTTTTACCGTATGGTTCACAAGAAGGAAGAGGGTACTTATCACCATATAGAAAAACTAATGAAGGAAATGCCTGGATTCCTCAGCCCCTGGGAGAGGCTTGCCTTTCCTCTTAATTCCTGAATATTCAGGAATTAATAAGGAACAGAGAATTCCTGACAGATCCAAAACAGCACACAGGAAGCCTCCTGTTAAATGCTTCCTGATGGTTTACAGGTCCACTACATCCTTCTACTTTTGTGTCTGTTCATTCTATTAATTTATGAGAGTTTGATATTAAAATTCCAACTAAAAATCTTAAAAAATAGCTATAATATATAGTGGAACTATATGTAACTTTGTACTTTCCAAAAGAAGATTCCCTTTAAAAAAAAAAAGTCCATTTTTAAATTGCAGCATAAAAATGTCTTCACAATCTAACTGGCACTTAACCCTTCTAGTCTCATTTACCTCCAATCCAACCCCTCACACCAAAAAAGAAAATATTTTTCCAGCTCACTGAAACCTGTAATTCCTAAACATTTTATGATAGGACTATCAACTTACCTAAATATTACAATCTATAGAGTAGTGGAAAATATTATTTCTTTATTTTGGCTTTTAGTACTACATAGAGGGAAAGCTTGCTTCAATCACTCTTAGAAAACCGAGTCTGGGCTTAGATGACTCCAGCAGAGACATCCGTGTTCCACGTATCTACATACATGAGATTAGGGGAGGGCCTTGCACACTGTTCATTAGACAGACTCTCAATGTGCTTACATGACTATCAGATAGTAAAATTCTTGGTAACATTTTGATGAAAAGGCTGAAAATTATAGATCAGATGATTACCTGTGACCTAAATAAAGAGGAGGGGCTTAGCAGGTGGTGCAGTGGTAAAGAATCTGCCTGCCAATGCAGGAGACACAAGAGACATGGGTTCAATCCCTGGGTCAGAAAGATCCCCTGGAGGAGGAAACGGCAACCTGCTCCAGTATTCTTGCCTGAGAAATCCCATGGACAGAGGAGCCTGGTGGGCTGCAGTCCATAGGGTTGCAAAGAGTCAGACAGGATTGAATGACTGCACACACATCCACAAGTAAGTAGTAGTTTGTTTTGTTGTTGTTGCTCAGTGACCCAGTTGTGTCTGACTCTTCGCGACGCCATAGACTGCAGCAGGCCAGGCCTCCCTGTCCCACACCATCTCCCAAAGTTTGCCCAAGTTCATGTCCATTGCATTGGTGATGCCATCCAGCCATCTCATCCTCTGACACCCTCATCTCCTGCCCTCAATCTTTCGCAGCATGAGGGACTTTTCCAATGAGTTGGCTGTTTGCATCAGGTGACCAAAATACTTGATCTTCAGCTTCAGCATCAGTCCTTCCAATGAGTGAAAGTGAAAGTGAAGTCACTCAGTCATGTCCGACTCTTTGCAACCCCATGGACTGTAGCCTATCAGGCTCCTCCGTCCATGGGATTTTTCAGGCAAGAGTGATGGAGTGGATTGCCATTTCAGTCAGGGCTGATTTCCCTTAAGATTGACTGGTTTGATCTCCTTGCTGTCCAAGGGACTCTAAGGAGTCTTCTCCAGCACCACAGTTCAAAGGCATGAATTCTTTGGAGCTCTGATTTCTTTATGGTCCAGCTCTCACAACCGTACGTGACCACTGGGAAGACTGTATAGCCTTGATTTACGGACCTTTGTCACCAAGAAAATGTCTCTGCTTTTCAACACACTGTCTAGGTTTGTCATAGCTTTCCTGCCAAGGAGTAATCATCTTCTGATTTCATGGCTGCAGTCACCATCCACAGTGATTTTAGAACCCAAGAAGAGGAAATCTGTCACTACTTCTACTTTTCCCTTTCTATTTGCCATGAAGTAATGGGGCCAGATGCCATGATCTTAGTTTCTTTAATATTAAGACTTAAGCTGACTCTTTCATTCTCCTCCTTTATCCTCATAGAGGCTCTTTAGTTCCTCTTCGTTTTCTACCATTAGAGTGGTACCATCTGCATATCTGAGGTTGTTGATGTTTCCCCCACCTATCTTAATTTCAGCTTGTAACTTATCCAGCCCAGCATTTCTCAAGATGTGCTCACCACATAGGTTAAATAAACATTGTGACAGCAGACAGCCCTCTCATACTCCTTTCTCAATCAGTTGTTCCATACAGGGTTCTAACTGCTGCTTCTTGACCCATGTACAGGTTTCTCAAGAGACATGTATGATGGTCTGGTAGTCCAATCTTTTTAAGAGCTTTCCACAGTTTGTTATGATCCACAGTCAAAGGCTTTAGCATAGTCGATGAAACAGAGGTAGATGTTTTTCTGGAATTCCCTTGTTTTCTCTATGATTGAGCACATCTTGGAAAATTGATCTCTGGTTCCTCTACCTTTTCTAAACCCAGCTTGGACTTATGCAAGTTCTTGGTTCACATAATGCTGAAGTTTAGCATGCAAGATTTTCAGCATGACCTTACTAGCAAGGCAGATGAGTGCAATTGTCCAATGGTTAGCACAGTCTTTAGTACTACTCTTCTTGGGAACTGGAATGGGGATTGACCTTTTCCAGTCCTGGGGCCACTGCTGGCTCTTCCAGATTTGCTGACATATTGAGTGAAACACTTTGACAGCATCATCTTTTAGGATTTTGAATAGCTGGAGGAGGGAATGGTAAACCACTCCAGTACACTTGCTGTGAGAACCTCATGAACTGTATAAAAAAAGTTTGTTTTTACAAGCCAAGAAAGCCAAAGTTTAGCAAGTGTTATTCTAACTTTATCTGTTTAGTAATAACATGAATGAGAGGCTCTTTCTGGTTTTCACTCCACACCCTTAGCATATTGGCTTTTTCCTCAGGTATCTAGCTTCATGAACAAAAATGGAGGCTTCAGGCACATATTCACAGTCAAAAAAATAAAAGGGGGTGCTTCTAGCCATATCTATATCTTATCTAGATAAAAAATCATTATACAAAAGCCACTCTTCCCACCCCAGCAAATTCTGCTTACATCTTATTGATAAATACTTGGCCAAATATTCACCCGAATCTGTAAAAGAGGAACCAGAAGAGATGATCTGGCTTTCTGACCTCATTAATGGCAAGGGAGAATGGGGTTGGCATTAGAAGGTGGTATCTTTCTCAGTGCTTTTCAGGAGCTGGGAAAGGTGATACTTAAACACCTCGTGTCCTGGCCAATGCTCTGTCTGCTGGGCTCAGTTGACTTTATACATTTTCTGGGACAATCGGGGTTCCTCTTAGCTCTGATGTCTCTTTGGACCCCAACCATACAGAGGTCTCACTGAGACAGGAAAGAGGCAGGGCACAAACTTTAAAAGGACGACACAGCTGGAGGACATGACATAAACTCATTAGAACCACAAAGGTCCAAGATGGCAGATGAGTGGTCTTCCACTAGACCTTGATCCCCAATACACGCTCATTGTAACACATCAGCAAGCCCCAGGACACATGTATAGGTGCCACAAGAGTCAGTTCCAAGGCCGACTATAAAGGTCAAAAAGTGGGCAATGACCCAATTTCTGGAAACCCCTACTCTTCCTCCTGGCTTCCCTGGTGGCTCAGACGGTAAAAGTGTCTGCCTGCAATGAAGGAAACCTGGGTTCGATTCCTGGGTCGGGAAGATCCCCTGGAGGAGGAAATGGCAATCCACTCCAGCACTCTTGCCTGGAAAATCCCATCAACGGTGGAGCCTGATAGACTACAGTCCATGGGGTCGCGAAGAGTCGGACATGACTGAGCAACTTCACTTTCACTTTTCCTCCTAAACAGTTGGAATATTCCTCCCACTCATTAGTCTATGAAGTTGCCCACCCCTATAAGAATTGAAAACCCCATACCCTCCCGCCTCTCCTGCCTTTCAAGATGGCACACACTCTGTCTCTGCAGTGTGTTTCCTGCCTGAATAAACCTCCTTTCACATCACTATGGTTCACTCTTGAGTTCTTTCCTGCACAAAGCCAAGAGCCCACACTTGGCGGCCAGCCCAGGGACTCGGACACGATCTGGGATGTGACCATCCTCTCGCACCCCACTCTATTTCCTGCAACATGACTATGTTATCCCCCTGGTCCTTTCCCAGATGGTACAATCCAAACCATTTGCTGTAGACTTCTTCATTTCTATTGCTGCAACTTCCTCTATCCACATAACACAGGCATCAAGAATGTTCGATAAAGAAGAATAATATAGCCCCCTTCTGCTTAATCACCCTCTGCTATCATATTTATCTACAATATGGAAATGTCCCTCAACTGATCTGGAGGCAAACTACAAGTTATCTCCTTCTAGAACAGAGCTTCCCTCGTAGCTCAGTTAGTAAAGAATCTGCCTGCAAGGCAGGAGACCCAGATTTGATTTCTGGGTCAGGAAGATCCTCTGGAGAAGGGAAAGGCTACCCACTCCAGTACTCTTGGGCTTCTCCTGTGGCTCAGCTGGTAAAGAATCCATCTGCAATGTGGAAGACCTGGGTTTCATCCCTGGGTTGGGACGATCCCCTGGAGGAGGGAAGGCTACCCACTCCAGTATTCTGGCGTGGAGAATCCCATGGACTGAATGGTCTTATGGGGTCACAAACAGTTGGACACAACTGAGTGACTTTCACTTTCAGAACAGAACTAAGTCTCCCTGGTTCTTGAAGTTCCATATCTTCTCCAGTATTCAAAGATATTCTTTCCCCACTAGCTCAATTCCATTCTCACAACTAAGCTTAACACTGGTTAAAGTAATCTCTTCTATACACTCAGAAAAACAGCTATGGTAGCCATCAGACTCAGTCCTTGATGTTAAATAATAACTAAAATAATTTTTAAAGTCTTTATTCTCTCAATTTATTGCCTGTTGGCAAAATTCTATTTTGAATGCAACAGTCTAATTTTTCAAAATGGTACCCTGCTATAATTTTACATTTTTACCTACAGTCTGTATTTAAGACATGCTATGTATACAAGCCTCTATTTCACACATCTCTTTCTATATTTGGAGATAATCTTATGCACCCTGAAAAACTCTTTTAAATTTCACCTCCTCTGTGAAACTATTAACAATGCTGAGGGGTTTTTCTACCCCTGCTTAAGATCCCAAAGAATTTTAACAGTGTTATTTACAGGGCTTTCACCTTATAAGTATTGGATTAATATTCTCTTTCCCTTTTAGGGAAACCTACAGCTTATTTAAACTTTGTTTCCCTAAATCCATGTGGGGATTCATGAATATGTGTTGAATAAATGCCCGATAGCAGGCTTGCTTTTTCTGACAATATATTTACTCTTATACTAAGACAATCCAAACTGCAGGTTTATTGTTACTACTCTACTGAATGCTTTGGCAGCACGGTTCAGAACCACTCATGCCAAGCACTGGTATTTTCCAGAGCAGTCTGTGGAAATAACCTTTGGATGTAAGCTTCCTTTTAACTTATTTAAATGATTTTAACATATCCACCCCTAATATTACTAGATGAAGAAAGGAAGATTTGGGTATTGCTTTATTTTCCTTAGTGGTTAAGAGCATTTGAAATAATATTTGATTTGATATGAAACTGAATTTCCAAACTTCTGAAAAATCCTACTGTCTCAGAAGTTGAGACCTATCCAGTGTTCATATTATAGCTGGCCCTGAATAAAATACTTAAAACCATCACAAAGTTTAGTTTAAAAAATATATATATATATATATACACATGATTTGCTATATCTATATATATATCATCTATTTATACCTATATATCTACTTATGGCATGGCAACCATGCTCACTCATGTCCAACTCTTTCTGAACCTAAGGACTGTAGCCCACCAGGCTTCTCTGCCCATGAAATTTTCCAGGCAAGAATACCGGAATGGGTAGCCATTCCCTTCTCCAAAGGACGTTCCCAGCCCAGGGATCGAACTTATGTCTCTCGTATCTCCTGCATTGGCAGCAGACTCTTTACCACTGTGCCACCCGGGAAGACCATGTATATACTTACAGGTGCATACATATCACTAAGCAGTTACAAATACTTGTCTAAGCTGTTGCTGCACTTCAATTTTTGTTTCTGAAAACGAAGTTTCAAAGCAGTAGTAATACTAAAGAATACTCATTTATGGATACTCATAACACTCATTTATGGAAGCCCATGGGATTCTCTTGCCTGGTAGGGGCACGAGCCACGGGGTCACAAAGAGTCAGACGTGACTGAAACCACTTAGCACAGAACAGCACATACTCATTTATACACTTGGCTGTGCAGCAGAAATTAACACAACATTGTAAATAAACTGTATTTCAATCAAATTTAAAAATTAACAATACTCATTAATCTCTTCTTTGGAAACCTAACAAGGGATGTGTATCCACCTCCATTTTTGCAAAGGGCCTGACTTTTGAGAAGCTGCATTTAGCAGGCTCCTCCGCTTGTTAACCTGCTGTTTTCTTCAGCTCTCTTTGAAACAACAATCTCCCAGCTGCAGTGAAGCATTTAGCTTAGAAACTCTCAGCCCACGATACTTTCTCTATGATTCCCAAGTTTACCAACAGGGAACCTGCAGTGTTCTCACAGAAAAAACCAAAAGTTGCTTGAAGAGTTCCATTGTAAGTCATATTTTCCATTTTTATTTTCTTTCTGATCCAGAGCCTTAGATCAAGACTAATTTCTTTAAGCTGGTGGTTTTGAGAACCACCGCAGCATCTGACACTCTGGAAAAACCCCTACAGTGCATACATTTTCACCAAACACTTTAAATGTTTTGTGGTTCTACATATTACGCTATACTTGAGTTGAGGAGCCATGGGACATAGTTTAAAAGTTAAAGGATAGAGAAGTATATAGAACGGAAAAGTGGTAGTCCCTCCTTCGTGTTCCGGTCTATGCCGCAAATCCCTCTTGCCTTGCCGGAAGGAACCTTGCTACGTCGTCTTCCTGTACTTTTCCCTATTGACTCACGCGGAAGCAGCTTTTCACACTTTGGCTGATGGGGGAGATGAAGCTCATTATATCTGGGTCAACATCTGGCTTCCATTATATATGAGATACTACAGAAAACGAAGAAGTACAAAAGCACATTATCTCAGCCTTGATTTCTTCCTCTCATCATAAACACACTCGGAAACACACATATGCGCACACACAGAGGCATTTGTACCGAAATGGTATCATTTTATACACATGGTTCTGTGACACATTTATCTTACTATTTCCTAGTCCTCTTACCATGTCAGAACATGCGACTGTGCCTCATCTTTCTTAATGACAATCTCAAAGCACAGCTTTTCCCAAAACCTATTAATCATTTCTATATTGATAGATGCTTGGGTTGTTTACACCTTTCCTGTTACCAAAAAAAAAAAAAAAACTTCTCAATTCTTGTCTTTTCACATGTGCAAACAGTTCTGGAAGGCGAGTTTCAAGAAGTAAAACCTAAAGGTGATGCAGTCTTTTGTTTTTGATAGATAACCACAAAATAGCTTTTAAAAGACTGCAGTAATTAATTACGTTCCACAATGTATGAAAGTTCAAGAGTCCTCATACTCTCATCAATGCTGAAAAATAAAGGAGAAAACTTTATATTATAGATATATGAAAAATAAATTATGAAACATGTATATTGTTGTTTGCATCTCCAATTTGAGAAGAAACATTTTTGAAGTGTGTTTCTTAAGTTTTAAAACCACAAACTTTGATATAAACAGACCACATCATTTCCCAATTAAATGAAGTTATAACTGTGTTAGTTATATTGAAGAGTTAGCTCCTCCAAGAAAGAGAACCCAAAATATAATGAGTTACAGAATATAGAAATTCCTTTCTTTTTCATGTAACAGAACTGCAATGAACAGCTCAGATGGACAGGACAGATCAACTACGTGCAGTCATTCAGAGACCACACTCCTGCCACCTTGTTGCTTCTCCATCCTCCAGAACACAAAAGAAGCTGGAGCCCAACCATATCTAGAAAGAATCTGGAGGAGATTTGCCCAATGTTTTCATTTCCACATCCTGACACATCACTTCTGCTCACGTTCTGTTGACAAGAGCTTGGCTATCTAACTACAGCAGGGCTGGGAAATGTGGTCCTGCTAAGAGGCCTGGAAAGTGAAAGTGTTTGTTGCTCAGTCATGTCCAACTCTTTGGACCCCATGAATTGTAGCCCACCAGGCTCCTCTGTCCATGAAATTCTCCAGGCAAGAATACTGGAATGGGTTGCTATGCCCTCCTCCAGGGGATCTTTCCAACCCAGGGATGGAACCTGGGTCTCCTGCACTGCAGGCAGATTCTATATCGTCTGAGCCACCAGTCCCAAAAGGCCAGGACCCAACCACAATTCCATTTTCGTGACAGAAGTGGAGAATGGATTTGGTGGAGCTATCAGTCTTGCCTCGCTTATTACACCCCCAGATATCATAGTAGTGATTCAAGTAACTAAACTAAATTAAGGAGAAAGCATTTCCTAAAGTCAAATCCAGAAGATAGAACTGCTATATTCAAAAGGTAGTGTTTTTATATGCATGTGCTTTAAATACACACAGACTTTGATATAAACAGAGCACATCATTTCAAATTACTCAGAAATTTTCTTCCAATGATTTTTTTTGTTGAAATGTTTACTACTATGAGGTTCATCTTATGCCATCTGAAGGTAAAGAATCCACCTGCCAATGCAAAAGGTGTACGCTCGATCCTTGGGTCAGGAAAATCCCCTGGAGAAGGAAATGGCAATACACGCCAGTATTCTTGTCTGGCAAATCCCATGGACAGAGGAACCTAGCAGGCTACAGGCCATGGGGTCCAAAGAGTCAGACACAACTTAGTGACTAAACAACGATGTGGTCCATCCTACGCCATCTAAAGGTGCTGCCGACTAGGCTTCTTGACTTTCCCCGATCAATAGGAATTGAGAAGAGCCCAGACAAGAAACTCAGGCAGGTCTTTCCTGGGGCTTCCACACTGGCTGCAGGAGGCGGGAAAACAAGTAACAGGCTCCCTTGCTCCTTCCCCAAAATGAGGCGCGTTCATTCCTCACATGGGGTGAGGGTAGGGGTGTGTCCAGGGGTCAGACTGGAGCAGTGGCTTAGGTGGTTTTCCCTCACCTTTGTGGTGCTGAGTGGAGGGGGGCGTGCACAGTACCCTGTTTTATGCCCCTGACACCCATTTTGCTCCAGGCTTTTTAGAAATGGCAGTTGGGTTTTATATATCTATCTATCTATCTTTGGGTCCAGAATTTGCCCCACTTGCACATGCAGTCAGTTATTTTTAGTTCTATACAGTTTCTTTGTATTTTGTAGCTTGAGAAGAGGTGTGTCCAAGTGCAAGCTTTGCAGCACTGCAGCAAAGGGTCCAGGTCCCAGCCTGTCTCAAAAAAAAAAAAAAAACCTAGTCATTTATCCTTATCTGCAGAAAAGTTCTCTAAAAATTGCAATGACTCACAGGGAAGTCCCAGGACATCCCACTCGTCACCCGTTTTTCTTCAATCTGTGACAGTTTCTTCTCATGACTGTTCAATTCTGGGCCACATTTCAAACACGAATTTGCAATAACTTATCATTTTGAAAAATAGACTCAAACAGGCCTGCAAAGAATTTAGAGTCTAGAAGAAAAGCCACCAAAAGTATGCTCTACTTACAGCAAGATGTCAGTTTCCATGCAGGGTCTGGGCTAGGGAGAGAATTGAGGAAGCCGTAATCCTCTCTGGCTGGACTCAAGCCTGCCCTGGAAGACAGGCCTAACTCCAGTCTTGCTGGCACACTGAACACATTTCACTAAAGGCACACAAAAGGTCCTTTATTGTTTTCTGGAAGATGATAAGACCAGCTGAATTGTTTAATGCCTTTTTTGGCAGTAAGAGATGGAGTCAGGGAACTTTGGCAACTTGAAGGGAGCAATAAAATGGCCATGTGAAACGGGCACTTTGGAAATATAGTAATGACAGTAATATCAGATGCATAAATGTGATCAAGATTTACTGCTGGAGATGTTACCAGAGCTTCTGATGCGCTGTCACTCTCTACTGAGCCTGGCAGGCCTGTTTACTTTTAGAGGAGGAAGGACTCAGAAATAAGTACCAATCAAGGTAACTTCAGGACTTGAGCCTGCAGCCAGCTTCATTCTGACCTCATAAACAAGGGATTCTGTGGAATGCATGTATGAGCCAAGGACCATATAAAAGGTGATACAATGACTAAATTCTCAACATAAAACAGAGGAGTAGGTAGTTTACCATTAAATTTACCAGATGGCTCCTTTAAGCATGGTCATAAATAATAAGTGAATGTTATGTAAAAAGAATCAAAGGAAGAGAATGAATGGACAACGACTTCAGCATGTTTCTTTCTCCTTTTTTTTTTTTTTTTTTTTAATAGGACTTCTAATGTTTTAAAGAAACGTTGCTCATTTTTTTTCTGGAGATGCTCACACCTCCATCCTCTGCCCCTTGTAGATTACACTGATTAGTCTCTTTCATGCTCATAACCCTCCCACATGCCCAGGTTTGTTACCTAAAGATATATTTTACTCATGTGTTTGGCTTGGTCCATTTCCCTTTCCAAAAATGTGTCTCTGGGACTTGCCTTCACTAGTAATCATTCTCTTTCCAGTTGAATGCCACTCACCTGTGACAAGGACTCATTAGTTGCTTATTGGGAAGCATGATACAAAAGGAAAAGTGTGTCCAAGCCAACTGCCTGCTCAAGGATCTGGCTTTAATTTTCTCGCTATCCCAACTCCAGGCTTTCTCTAGGAGACCGATGATAGGGTTCTGAATGGACTATTGGTCTGATGGCTTTCTAATAGGGGGATGGTTCCAAGAGAGTGAGGATGGAGAGGACCAATCTTCTGTACACGTATGACCCAAGCCAAATTACAGTCCAGAGGGTCAGTGATGACAGACAACACATTAGCCTGCACCGACACCTGTTCATCTGACACACCCTTTTCTGAACTCAAAAGGTCTGTCTCCTTTGAAATATTTATGGCACTCAAAGTAAAGGTCATTCCATTCTGGTCTTTCACTTCACATGATGATTAAAACTGACACTTTAAACAACGAAATCAGTTTCCAAGACGGAGCGTCAACACACAAAGACATGTCCTTTCTACCAGAGGAGAAGTAAATAAAATGTACATATCGGGTCCTGAAAGGTATTTTTAAATGGGATTCTTATACAAATATCCAAATGATCATTTCTCTGGAGCCTCTTCAGTTAGTGCATAGTAACCATATTGAACATATTGCCTTATTCTATTATGCCATGGCCTCTTGACTGTCAAATTCTGGAGCATTCAAAACAAATGTGCAAGTAAAACTGAGAGAGGTTAATATTATGACAGCACTTGCCACTTACTAAGAGCTTCTGTGTGCTGATTCTCAGAGACATGTTAATGATTAAACTAATTAAAATAATTTTGTGATTTTTTTTTACCTGACACTTTAGATTTAATTTTTGTAATTTAAAAGAAAAAAAATAAGTGTAAAAGGAATCTGTCATTTTGAAATAAAGGTAGTAACGGATTTCTTTTCTGTTCTCAATGTTTTTTGCAATATGCACTCACCTGTAGTCTTATGTCTTTTCCCATCAATCTACTGAAATTGCTGTAAACATGAGTGTTAACGACTTCTTTGTTATTAAATCCAAGTGACATTTCTCAGTCCTATTTAACCTATTTTACCTCTTACTCATACATCCAAACAATATTTACCAAATATCTACTAAGTGTCAGGCACTGCTTTAAATGCCAGGCATAAGTGTTGAAGCAGAGTTTATTCTGGAATAGAGGAGTTGGCTACTAATGAATTATAGAAAGTGTGTTAGCCACTCAGTCGTGTTCGACTCTTTCGTGACCTCATGGACTGTAGCCCGCCAGGCTCCTCTGTCCATGGAATTCTCCAGGTAAGAGTACTGGAGAAATCATTATTCAATTGTTGGCTCAAAAAGAATATATATGGTACGCACTAAAAGAATATCTCTTTGCGACCCAGTGGACTCTGGCCTGCCAGGATCCTTTGTCCATGGAGTTCTCTTGACAAGAATAGTGGAGGGGGTTGCCATTCCCTTCTCCAGGGACTCTTCCCAACCCAGGGATCAAACCTGGGTCTCCTGCATTGTGGGCAGATTCTTTACTGTCTGAGCCACCAGGGAAGCCCCAAAAAAATATAGTTGGAAAATATAACTTGTTAAGAAATGTCAACAAAATTTCCCTGAGGAAATGACTTCTAAGCTGAAATTTAAAATCTATTTACTCAAAAATAACTGTGCACAGCTATGTAGCCTACTTATCTTCCTTTTAGAAATCATCAACTAACCAATACATTCACAGATAACACATAATACTGCTCAATACATCTTAACTGGGATAACTTAAATTGATAAACTGAGGCTAGAACATAGCACTGTGCCTGGTACATAACAGATTAGTGGGTAGGCTGGGGCTTACTGGTTTACAATAGCTTACCTAGCATAGATAGGATAACCAATGTGTCTCTCTCCGTCATCATTCTTTGGCATGTCAGCTCAGATCTATTCACTTGGCAGGCACAAGGCTTTAGGAAAGAGAAGGGAAGCCTGCAAGGTCTCCTAAGGTCCAGGCTTAAGAACTCACACACGTCACTTCTCCCACAGAATACAGACCCAAGAAAGTTACAAGTGAGCCCAGATGTAATGAGTAAAGGAAATTGGTAGAAGAAGCTGCAAGGTCGCATTACAAGGTCACAAAAAAAAGTTGGAATAACTTGTGGCCATTTTTGCAATCTATCACAGTGAAAGTGAAAGTGAAAGTTGCTCAGTGGTGTCTGACTGTTTGCAACCCCCATGCCTTCCAGGCTCCTCTGTCTGTGGAATTCTCCAGGCAAGAATACTGGAGTGGGTAGCTATTCCCTTCTTCAGGGGATCTTCCCAACCCAGGGATTGAACCCAGGTCTTCTGCATTGCACGTGGATTCTTTACTGACTGAGCCACCAGGGAAGCCCCTACCACAATGAGGGAGGTATTATTTTTCCCTATGTTATAGATGACAAACTAAGGCTAGAACATAACACAATGCCTGGCACAAAATAATACTCACTATTATAAAAATAAAAGAATACTGTAATGAATAAGTTGAATAATTAAATTAATGCATAGTTAATGAGAGAGATGATTAAGGTCTGGACTGTCTGTTTCCATGGCCTGATTCTTTCTCATTACTCTATTCTGGCTCCTGAATATAAAAAATCAAATGAGATAAAATAGTTGAGGAATGACATGACGGTCTCCAGCTGCAGATTCCTGTTGCTAGCCATGAGACAGCTACATATGAAGCAGTGGCTTTAAAACACCGGATAATAAACAGCACAGAACTATGATCCCTAAGAGAAGGGAAACACATGAGGAAAACTGTACAAGTGCTCCAACTAGCTGCCTAGAAGTTTCCAGGCTGAAGTACAGAGCGGGGAAATCCAAATAGAGCCTGGCAGTCTTCCTAAGTTTGAGATTAGCATTCAAGAAAGTCAAAATAGATAGAAATTGTAGAAAAGAGTACTGGAGAGGAGAAAAAGCTCCAAAGAACTACAGAAAAATACAATTGAGTCTATGACTGAGCACAGTTCTGGGAATGCAAAAGACAAAACTACCCAAAGCTGGGGGGAAAATCACTGAAAAGCAGAAGGTAAACAAGTTGTAGAGTTCAAATAGGTCTGGAAATAGTTCATATTCCTGCCAGCCAGAGTAGAAAAATTTTATAATATACAGGAAAATGAGTAGAGTCCCCTTAGGGCTAAGTTAGCTTGAGACAAGAGGCTTTGGACCTCAGAAAGCCTCAAAAGAATTAAGCTGTTTTCAAATAACTACACATTAGAACAAAACCAACACTCTTTAAAGACATTTTTAAAAAATCTAACAATGAAAAGAATAGCAATATTCAAATGAGCAAAAAATTACCAGCCTGCAAGGATCAGGAGAAGGAAGTGGCAAGGCACTCCAGTACTCTTACCTAGAAAACTCCATGGACAGAGGAGCCTGGTGGGCTGTAGTCCATGGGGACACAAAGAGTCAGGCACAGCTGAGCACACATGCAGGGATCGGGAAAATATCTGTCCCATAATCAAGGGAAAAATCAATCAACAGAAACAGACCCATATACAGAAGAAGTGATAAAACTGCCAAGACTTTAGGACGGCTGTTATGAATGTTATAAATGTTTCATGTATTCACAAAGTAGAGAAACACATTAAAATGATGAAGAGAAAAATGGAAGACATAAAAAAATCACCCAATAGAATCTCATTAAAGAAAAGAAAAAAATAGAAGTTCATGAGATGAAAAAAGCAATTTTGAAATTGAAAAAAATATATTGGATGCAATTAACAATAGATTATAAAAAAGATCAGTGAATCCAAAACATGGGAATATAAACTATTCAAAAGGAAGCTAGAGAGGTAAAAAGACTAAAAAGGATACTTGCCCCTTGGAAATAGAGCATTAGTAACCTGTGAAACAATATGAAGTGGTCTAGTGTATGTGTAATTGAAACCATAGATATGGGAATGTAGGGGGAAGAGAAAATATTTAAAGAAATAATGGTTGAAATTTTTCTGAATTTGATAAAACCAATTAACCCAAATATCCAAGAAGTTTAATGAATCCAAAGCAAAGAAAGAGAATCTCACACAACAGCACATCATACAACATTACTGAAAATCAGTGATAAAGAAAAGAAAAAAGAACTTAAAATTAACCATGATGGAGAAAACATGTTTTTCCAAACAAAGATATGAATTATAACAGAATTTTTGTCAAGAAGTATACGAGCCAGAACACAATGGTATAAGATCTTTGAAGCACTTAAGAATTCTGTAGTGAGCAAAAATATCTGGCAAAAATAAGGCATAATTTTTTTTTTTCAGATTAAAAGGGAAGAAAGAAAAAAGAAAGAAAGAAAAATTGGAATGGAAACAATGGAAAAATTCATTGTTACCAAATGAGGCATAAAGATTTTTTTCAGATTAAAAGGAAAGAAAGAAAAATAGCCGGAAAAATTCATTGTTACCAAACATACACAAAAACAAATACTAAAGGAAGAGCTTAGACAGAAGGAAGATGGTAACCAATGGAAACTAAAATCTACAGAAAAGAATAAAGAATACTGAAAATGAACCATGGTGCTAGAGAAGACTCTTGAGAGTCCCTTGGACTGCAAGGAGATCCAACCAGACAGTCCTAAAGGAAATCAACCGTGAATATGCAATGCAAGGACTGATGCTGAAGTTGAAGCTCCGATATTTGGCCACCTGATGCCAAGAGCTGACTCATTGGAAAAACCCTGATGCTGGGAAAGATTGAAGGTAGGAGGAGAAGGGAGTGACCAAGGATGAGAAGGTTGGATGGCATCACTGATTCAAAGGACATGAGTTTGAGCACACTCCAGGAGATAGTGAAGGACAGGGAAGCGTGGCATGCTGCAGTTCAGGGGGTCACAAAGAGTCGGACATGATTGAGTGACTGAAAAACAATTTGCATATGTGTGTGTGTGTGTGTGTGTGTGTAGCCTTCTTAGGTGGCACAGTGATAATCAGAAAATGGTAAACCAGTGGCAAAAATATGGTAAATGTGAAATCCTTTTAAAAATTATTTTTCTTATTTATTCAGTTCAGTTGCTCAGTCATGTCCAACTCTGTGACCTCATGAACCACAGCACACCAGGCCTCCCTGTCCATCACCAACTCCCAGACTTTACCCAAACTCATGTCCATTGAGTTGGTGATGCCATCCAACCATCTCATCCTCTGTCATCTCCTTCTCCTCCTGCCCCCAATACCTCCCAGCATCAGAGTCTTTTCCAATGAGTCAACTCTTTGTATGAGGTGGCCAAAGTATTAGAGTTTCAGCCTCAACATCAGTCCTTTCAATGAATACCCAGGACTGATCTCCTTTAGGATGGACTGTTTGGATCTCCTTGTAGTCCAAGGGACTCCCAAGAGTCTTCTCCAACACCACAGTTCAAAAGCATCAATTCTTTGGTGCTCATCTTTCTTTATAGTCCAACTCTCACATCCCTACATGACTACTGGAAAAACCATAGCCTTGACTAGATGGACCTTTGTTGACAAAGTACTGTCTCTGCTTTTTAATATGCTGTCTAGGCTAGTCATAACTTTCCTTCCTAGGAGTAAGCATCTTTTAATATCATGGCTGCAGTCACCATCTGCAGTGATTTCGGAGGCCAAAAAAGAAAGTCTGACACTGTTTCCACTGTTTCCCCATCTATTTGCCATGAAGTGATGGGACTGGATGCTATGATCTTAGTTTTCTGAATGTTGAGCTTTAAGCCAACCTTTTCACTCTCCTCTTTTACTTTCATCAAGAGGCTCTTTAGTTCTTCTTCACTTTCTGCCATAAGGGTGATGTCATCTGCATATCTGAGGTTATTGATATTTCTCCCAGCAATCTTGATTCTAGCTTGTGCTTCTTCCAGCCCAGCATAAATACATTCAAAAGATAATAATTTTAAGCAAAAATAATTATGTATTTTGGGATTTAGAGCTTGTAGAAGCATAGATCACTGCAGTAGAAAAAATGGTCAGGAGGAGGGAAATGAAAGCATACCATAGTAAGAATAACTAGGTGATTCTTATACTCTATGTAATGGTGTAACATTATTATTTGGAAGTAGACTATGATAAGTTAAAGATGTATACTCTAAAACTTAAAGCAATCACTAAGAAAAATAAAAGCCAATAAAAAATAAAATGAATGATGAAAATATTTAATTTAAATGAAGGCAGAAAATAGGAATTAAAGTATCAAGGAATAGATGAGACAAGTAAAAAATAAGAAAAAGCCCAATGCAAATGGCTAAACGCTCCATTTAAAAGTCAGAGATCACCAAACTGAATTTAAAAGAACCACTCAATTTTACTCTGCTTTTAAGAAAGCCAGTCTAAATATGAAGACACAAATAAGTTAAAAATAAGAGAATGGAATAAAACATAGTATGCAATATTAAGCATAATAAAGTTGGAATGGCTATGTTAATTTCAGGTGAAGTAGATCTTAGAATCGGAGAAGGCAATGGCACCCCACTCCAGTACTCTTGCCTGGAAAATTCCATGGACGGAGGGGCCTGGTGGGCTGCAGTCCATGGGATCGCTAGGAGTCGGACACGACTGAGCGACTTCACTTTCACTTTTCACTTTGATGCATTGGAGAAGGAAATGGCAACCCACTCCAGTGTTCTTTCCTGGAGAATCCCAGGGACGGGGGAGCCTGGTGGGCTGCCATCCACGGGGTCGCACAGAGTTGGACACAACTGAAGTGACTTAGCAGCAGCAGCAGCAGCAGATCTTAGAATAAGAGATGTCAAACAGGAACAATAGGGGACACTTCAAAATTAATGTGGGATCAGTTCATCTGGAGGATGTAATAATTCTAAATGTTTGTGTATGTAATGTATATACAAATACCATTTTGAACTTTCAAATACGTGAACCAAATATTGATTAAACTGAAAAGAGAACTAGACAATCCAAAATTAAAGCTGAAATATTGCCAAAATGTTCTTGCAATAGTAGAGAGCAATTAGACAAAAAATCAATAGAATATAGAAACCACAAACAACACTATCAACTAACTTGATCTGATATTTATAGAATATTCTCCCCAACAATCATAGAATAAACATTTTTTTTCAAATGAATACAAAACATTTATAAAATAAGAGTATATTCTGGGACGTAAAAAAGGCTCAATAAAGTTTTAAGAAGTAAAATTCTTATAAAATATATTTTGTGACCATGAAATATTAAACTAGAAATTAAAAACAATAATATGTTTGAGGAATCCCCAAAATATTTGGAAATGTTTAAAAACACGCTTCTAAACAACCCAAGAGCCAAAGAAGACATCTCATGGAATATTTTAAAGCATTCTGAACTTAATAAAAATTAAAATATGACTTACTGAATGATGGAGAGCAGCTAAAGCAATGCTTAGAGGAAAATGTATAGCATTACATGATTATATAAGAAAAGAGCTTCTTAAATCAGTGATCTAACTTTTCATTTTAATAAACCAGATGGAGAAGAGAAATTAAACCCAAATTAAAAAGAAGGAAGCAATTAATAAAGATGAAATAAGAAGGAGACCGTAAAACAATGAAGAAAACAAATGAAGATAAGCTCTAGTTTCTAGAAATGATTGTGCCCGCCCAAGAAGGCAAAATGAATTCAACAGATTATCTGGTACAGTATCAAGTCACAAACGTTATCATTAATCACAAAGAATTCCTCAGTCCCTGGCAGATACATTCTTACTGTTTATCCTTGTTACTAGAAAACATTTTCCTTTCTGTTTTACAGAAAATCCAACACAAATAGCCCATCTTTACTTTGCCTGGTTGCAAAGCAGGGTGATTATGCATGTGGGAGCTGAATTCATAATGCGACTCTGCTAAAGTATAACCCAGGAGGAAAATACCAGCCTGTTCCAGACCCGTGTCAGCAGTAAGTCTTTGCCAGGAAGGTCTGAAATTAAACAGAAAAATCGGTTCATTTTTCTTACATACAAAGTTGAAGAAAATGTTTCTGTCGGCCTCTAAACTGAAAAAGAAATCCTCTTGCTTTCAAAACAGCAATATTGTATTTGTCTCATTTGACTTTTCAAAGCAAGAGAAAGAGGTTTCAACTCACAACAGTACCTAACCCGTTCCCACGTACGACACGTGGTACTACTGAAACCAAGGGGGACCCTGCGGGAGCTTCTTGGGATACAAAAGCCTTTCTGTGTCCTCCATTTATAGTTTGCAGGAAAAAGGCTTCAGCCACCTACATCTTTCCTCCAAAGGACAGATTCAAACAGTTACTAACAGGGGAGTGAGGGGATGCAGATACAAAGGAAAAGTAGGCAAGAAACAATCAGTTCAGTCACTTAGTTGTGTCCAACTCTTTGCGACCCCATGGACTGCAGCATGCCAGGCCTCCCTGTCCATCACCAACTCCCAGAGCTTACTCAAACTCATGTCCATTGAGTCGGTGATGCCATCCAACCTTCTCATCCTCTGTCATCCCCTTCTCCTTCCGCCTTCAATCTTTCTCAGCAACAAGGTCTTTTCAAACCAGTAAGTTCTTCACATCAGGTGGCCAAAGTATTGGAATTTCAGCTTCAACATCAGTCCTTCCAATGAATATTCAGGACTGATTACCTTTAGGATGGACTGGTTTGATTTCCTTGCAGTCCAAGAGACTCCCAAGAGTCTTCTCCAACACCACAGTTCAAAAGCATCAATTCTTCGGTGCTTAGCTTTCTTTAAGGTCCAGTTCTCACATCCATACATGACCACTGGAAAAACCATAACTTTGACTAGAAGGACCTTTGTTGGCCTTCTAGTCAAAATGTAATGTCTCTGCTTTTTAATATGCTGTCTAGGTTGGTCCTAACTTTCCTTCCAAGGAGTAAGCGTCTTTTAATTTCAAGGCTGCAGTTACCATCTGCAGTGATTTTGGAGCCCCCCAAAATAAAGTCTGTCACTTTTTCCACTGTTTCCATCTATTTGCCATGAAGTGATGGGACCAGATGCCATGATCTTCGTTTTCTGAATGTTGAGCTTTAAGCCAACTTTTTCACTCCCCTCTTTCACTTTCATCAAGAGACTCTTTAGTTTTTCTTCACTTTCTGCCCAAAGGGTGGTGTCACCTGCATATCTGAGGTTATTGATATTTCTCCCGGCAATCTTGATTCCAGCTTGTGCTTCGTCCAGTCCAACATTTCTCATGATGTACTCTACATATAAGTTAAATAGGCAGGGTGACAATATACAGCCTTGATGTACTCTTTTCCCAATTTGGAACCAGTCTGTTGTTCCATGTCCAGTTCTAGCTGTTGCTTCTTGACCTGCCTACAGATTTCTCAACAGTCTGGTCAGGTGGTCTGTTATTCCCATCTCTGTAAGAATTTTCCACAGTTTCTTGTGATCCACACAGTCAAAGGCTTTGGCATAGTCAATAAAGCAGAAATAGATGTTTTTCTGGAACTCTCTTGCTTTTTCAATGATCCAACAGATGTTGGCAATTTGCTCTCTGTTTCCTCTGCCTTTTCTAAAACCAGCTTGAACATCTGGAAGTTCACAGTTCACGTACTGTAGAAGCCTGACTTGAAGAATTTTGAGCATTACTTCACTAGTGTATGAGATGAGTGCAATTGTGTGGTAGTTTGAGCATTCTTTGGCACTGCCTTTCTTTGGGATTGGAATGAAAACTGACCTTTTCCAGTCCTGAGGCCACTGCTGAGTTTTCCAAAATTGCTGGCATATTAAGCGCAGCACTTTCACAACATTATCTTTCAGGATTTGAAATAGCTCACCTGGAATTCCATCACCTCCACTAGCTTTGTTCGTAGTGATGCTTCCTATGGCCCACTTGACTTCACATTCCAGGATGTCTGCCTCTAGGTGAGTGATCACACCATCGTGATTATCTGGGTTGTGAAGATTTCTTTTGTATAGTTCTTCTGCTCCTCCTCATGGGATACGCATAACACTCTGATGCATATATCTGAGTTCTTCTGTAAGAACTCAGGGCCCCAGCCGGGTGGAGAATGGTAACTTCAGGATAAGCATAAGCATGTGGACTACAGACTGGTTGGTACCAGAGAAGTGAAAGTGTCATTTGCTCAGTTGTGTCCGACTCTTTGCAACCCCATGGGCTGTAGCCCACCAGGTTCCTCTGTCCATGAATTTTCTAGGCAAGAATACTGAAGTGGATTGCCATTTCCTTCTCCAGGAGATCTGCCTGACCCAGGGATCATACTTGGGTCTCCTACATTGCAGGCAGATTCTTTACCCTCTGAGCCACCAGGGAAGCCCCTGGTTGAAATAAGAAGGCTGATGATCAGAACTCCTGCAAGCCACATTTTTACTTCCATAATAATTAATTATAAGAAAGTCATATGCCTTGCACTTCTCACCCCAAACTTTGCCTTTACAAAACTCTTCCTTGAAAACCACAGGGGAGTTCAAATCCTTTTGTTGCAGAGAAGAACCAAGTCTGATTCTGTGTTGGAACTGATTCGTTGACTTGCTTTTTGTTGCTGTTATTATAATCATACATAATGGCTTGCCTCAGAGGACCCTGCCCCTGTGCCTGACTGTTGGACTAAAGCGCCTTTGTTCATCTCACAGGGAGATAATTGACCCTGCCCACCTGTGAATGGCTACAGGAAAGAAGAGATTGGCATGTCCCTTCCCTGAAGCTGGCCATTCCCAGAAATGTTTTGCAAGACTAAAGACCTTTTTCAATTTACTTCCTCATTGCCTCTCCCTCTCCAGTCTGTCTTTTGATTTTAGTTACTTACTGCCCTCTCTCTGGTTCTATAAAAGAATCTGGCAACCAGACCCCAAGAAGACGGTTGAGACAATAGCTTCCCATTTTCTCAGTCAGCCAGCTTTCTGCATAAAATCGTATTCCTTGCCTCAACACTTTGTCCTCTGGATTCTTTGGCCTGTCATGCAGAACATCTTGAGCAAGAGGTGTCCATTCTCCTTGCTTGATCCTTGCAATAAACCTTTCTTCAAATTCCAACGCTTTGCTTTGTTGGGCACATGACCTTGGGTTCGATAATACTGTGAACAAGAAGAAAATGAAATTCACTGATATGTGAATTAATGAGATAGGACTTTCAAGACCCTTGCAGAAGATCATGCTAAAGTGATTGGGTTTCGTAGGTTTCATTGTCATCACAGGCTATGCTAAGTGTCCAAAACTGTCATGCCTTCCTGGGAATAAAATAACCTAACCCTATACATGATATCTTTAAATCCTTCCATTTCATCCTGCTTTTGCAATGACTTTTATTTTCAGGCACTCCAGATGTAATCCCTTCACTGACCACAAAGTGGTTTATTCTGAAAAATGCTGTAAAGAGCAAATTCTTTAAATCCATATTTTCTCAGTTGACATGACCAAGCTGTTACGATTTCTCATGACATGTGGCAATTGCATCTGTAACAAGTCATAACCAGAGGAAATTCTGGCAACGCAGTGGTTGCACAATTTATACTCAACCATTGGAGGAGTTAAGTATTTGGTCTTGATTCCAGTGTGGCCTAAGGAATGTTAGCAGTCTCTTTTTCCAAAGTTGTGGTGTACATATAACCCACTTAATTCCCTTACACAAGGCTTAGTCATTATCCCCTGTATATTTTGAGAATGTTTTGTGTGTGGCAAATTAATGTAAACTCATCTTTGTTTGGCTTCTTCCAAGCTGTAATTCATTAAATTCTCTATCATTGAGTTATTCCATTTCTTTAGTCTGGGAAAGTCTTTACCAGATAGTCATCTATAATGTTGGTCATTTCTCTCCTTTCATAATTATAATTTAATTAGTCATAAAACACCACAGGGAATCCATCTAAGCTCCCTTGGAAGCTTTGAAGCCAGGAAGACACAAGGACAAGCTTTTCCTGAATTCCTTTCCACTCTCCACTCCAGAGCACAGGGTTCTCTATGCTAGGGACCCAACCATGACTTCAACTCCTGAGTCCTCCTGTCAACCTGAGAAATGGCCCCAGATACACCTGTTTCTAACAACATTAATTGTTTGCAATAGTCCAAGACCTTTATTGGATTTACTAGAAATGAGGTCAACCATATCTCTTGCAACTGAAGATACTTTCCTGTTTCAAGAAGGGGACTGATGAAAGTCTCATTAGTTCCCAGAACAAATTCTCCATACCAAGAAAAAAGAGACACTCAATACTTAAAATACAGTATCCTGGTAAATACAGCCAAGACTTATAGCTTGTTTCGTGTTTATTTCTCACTTACTTGCTGGTCTTATGTAAAGCTCCTCATCTCTCAGGGTCTCACATCTCTAAGAGCTTTTGAGATCTCAAAATCCATGATTTCAAATGATGTAAAAATTCAAAGGTTAGAGTAAGGAGATCACTTAATTATTTCTATTTGTTTTATATTAAAAATGGTAAACGATAAAAGATACATAATAAAAAAGTGGTAAAACTGGTAAAAGGTACATCATATAAGATTTGCCAACTGAGTCATTTCAAGTGCATATTTCAGTGTATGAAGTACATCTACATTATACAGTCATCACCATGAACCATCTCTAGAAATTTTTCATCTTTCAAAACTAAAATTTTTCAGTCCTTAATAATAACTCCATTTCTCCCTGCCCTCAGCCCCTTACAACCACAATTCTACTTTCTGTTTCCATGATTCTGACTACTCTATGTTTCTCATATATGCAAAGTAACACAATATCGGTCCTTTTTGACTAGTTTATTTTACTAGCATAATATCCTCAAGTAACATCAGTCAGTTCAGTCACTCAGTCGTGTCCGACTCTTTGTGACCCCATGAATTGCAGCACGCCAGGCCTCCCTGTCCATCACCATCTCCCGGAGTTCACTCAGACTCACGTCCATCGAGTCAGTGATGCCATCCAGCCATCTCATCCTCTGTCATCCCCTTCTCCTCCTGCTCCCAATCCCTTCCAGCATCAGAGTCTTTTCCAATGAGTCAACTCTTCGCATGAGGTGGCCAAAGTATTGGAGTTTCATCTTTAGCATCATTCCTTCCAAAGAAATCCCAGGGCTGATCTCCTTCAGAATAGACTGGTTGGATCTCCTTGCAGTCCAAGGGACTCTCAAGAGTCTTCTCCAACACCACAGTTCAAAAGCATCAATTCTTCAGCGCTCAGCTTTCTTCACAGTCTAACTCTCACATCCATATATGACCACTGGAAAAACCATAGCCTTGACTAGATGGACCTTTGTTGGCAAAGTAATGTTTCTGCTTTTCAATATGCTATCTAGGTTGGTCATAACTTTTCTTCCAAGGAGTAAGTGTCTTTTAATTTCATAGCTGCAGTCACCATCTGCAGTGATTTTGGAGCCCCAAAAAATAAAGTCTGACACTGTTTCCACTGTTTCCCCATCTATTTCCCATGAAGTGATGGGACCAGATGCCATGATCTTCGTTTTCTGAATGTTGAGCTTTTACAATACCATATGTGAAATAGATAGCCAAAGGGAATTTTCTGTATGACTCAGGGAACTCAAACAGGGACTCTGTGATAGGCTGAAGGGTGGGGTGGGGAGGAGATGGGAGGGAGATCTGGGAGGGAGGGGACATGGGTATATCTATGGCTGATTCTTGTTGATGTATGACAGAAAACCATAAAATTCAGTAAACCCTTTAATTAAAAAACTAAAAAAAAAAAAAAGATTCATCCATGTTGTAGCATGTATCAGAAATCCCTTTCTTCTTAAATCTGAATATTTTTTATATAAATACTACTTATCTGTCAATAGAAACTTGTGTTGTGAGAAAATTGATTTTTTAAAGAGATTATCTGCTATAGTGCTAACTTCCTTCCAAATTAGGTTGTTAGCCACATGTCAAAATCATGTAGTAGTTTTTAAGAATACAGATTACTGGGATTAACTAGATTTGCTAAATCAAAATTTCCATAGCAGGGCTTAGGAATCTGTATTTTAAGAAAAACCAAAGGCCTAAGTTCATATCAAAAATTAATTGTGTATCTGTCCCCTCTTAAAAAAAAAAACAACAACATTGTGGGATGATCTGAGTGCTAGTCTCTATACCGCATCCAATATAGTCCTGGAAAGTTGTAGTTACAATAATGCACACATGCGGAGGCAGTAGGTGGGTTGCTAGTTCTGTCCTGATGTAAAGCCTTGGAACTGCAGCAGAAACAAGAAAATCCTGGCAGTAGTGCATGCTGGGAGACTTTGATTTTCAGTGCACTTTTTTGGCTCACAGATTTAAGGGCCAAATCATGGGAGTAATATAGAATTGCACCTTGATGCATTAAAGCAGCTCTGTATGGATGCTAATCAGATACTGAAAACCTTTCAACAGGTAAGGATCCTAGAAAGAGAGGCCTCCATAAAAGTAAGTGTAAGGTTAGCATAGCCATGTAAAAACAACACTGTCTACTGACAATCTCCATTTTGCAAAAATTACTACATTTTAAAGAATGAGTCAAGCGTCGAAAATAAACATGGACCTTATAAATGTGACAATGCAAGAAAAAGAGAATGGCACAAGACTCAGATGATAGAAAATGAGAGAAATTTGGTCATTCTCAAAATAATGTCAAAGATATATGACTTTTACAAGGAAAGCAGGGGAGAAAAAAGAAATGCATAATGAACAAACAGGCCTTGGATATTAGTTAAGATAATACTGATTGCTATGACAAATAAACCCCTACATTTCAGTGGGACAAGAAATAAAAGTTTATTGCTCTGGTATGTGAAATCCAAAACAGATGCTCCTGATTAGCAGATGGCTCTCCTCCAACTGGCAATTCAGGGAACTAGGTTCTTTCTACCATGTGGCTCCACCATCTCCAACACATGGCTTTTAAGGTTGCCGTGGAATGAGAACTAGCATGGGAGATCGCATGTGGGAGATTTTTATAGGCCAGGTGTGGAAGTGATTTGAAATCTGTTCTTCATATACTTCTTTGGTAAAATATGATCACATAACTTCAAGAGGGGCTGAGAAATGTTGTCTAGTGGGTGTGCAGGAGAAAGGAGAAGCAGGTTAGGCGGACAGCTCGGCTGTCTCTAGCACCATCACTACAAAAGGCCTACAAAACGAAATGCACGTACAACCACCTAGGGAGAATGAGGGGCTGAGGGAGATAAGGATGGAAATAAAAGAGCAATAACAAACAAAAACCAGTGCAGGAAGCAAAGAGGATAACGGAAATGGCAGGATAGGGAGCAAGCTTCTGAAGCCTGCCCAGAATACCGGAGGAAAAGATCTGAAAATAGTAGAAGAAAAGGACAGACACGGGAAGTGGAGACATGAGAACAGAGATTTTAATTTCAGTCTCTAAAAGAAGAAACCAGAACAAAGAATAGACAGGAAGTAACAAAGATGCACCAAAGAAAAAAATTTAAAACAAGAGGCCCAGTAGGGAGATGTGAATAGCCAACCATGGTCCAGGTAAATGTAGTGAAAGATACTCATGCGAAATACATGTGGAAGAACTTTGGAATTAGAAGGATAAGAAAAAAGAAACCCTACAAGCATACATGAAGGAAACAAATCAATAACCGATTATAAACAAAGCAACAAAATTAGATTAGGAACTATTTTCCTCTGCTTCTTGAGATCCCAAGAGACAATGTTGCAACATCTTTTGATTTGGGGGAAGGAGTTTTGGTGAAAAAAGAAAAGGATTTTATAGGAAGAGTCAATGTTTCAATGCTAAGACAGCAGAATAAAATTCTCAAAAAAGGTAGAATTCAGAAATATTTGACTCAAGTAATACTTTACAAAGTAAAGAAAGGAAATATAGAACAAAAACAAAATGTTTTCACTGAACAGCATACTCCCAGTTCAGTTCAGTTGCTCAGTCATGTCCGACTCTTTGCGACCCCATGAATCACAGCACGCCAGGCCTCCCTGTCCATCACCAACTCCCAGAGTTCACTCAGACTCATGTCCATCAAGTCAGTGATGCCATCCAGCCATCTCATCCCCTGTCGTCCCCTTCTCCTCCTGCCCCCAATACCTCCCAGCATCAGAGTCTTTTCCAATGAGTCAACTCTTCGCATGAGGTGGCCAAAGTACTGGAGTTTCAGCTTCAGCATCATTTATGGCAGGAAGTGAAGAGGAACTAAAAAGCCTCTTGATGAAAGTGAAAGTGGAGAGTGAAAAAGTTGGCTTAAAGCTCAACATTCAGAAAACGAAGATCATTGCATCCGGCCCCATCACTTCATGGGAAATAGATGGGGAAACAGTGGAAACAGTGTCAGACTTTATTTTTTGGGGCTCCAAAATCGCTGCAGATGGTGACTGCAGCCATGAAATTAAAAGACGCTTACTCCTTGGAAGAAAAGTTATGACCAACCTAGATAGCATATTCAAAAGCAGAGACATTACTTTGCCAACAAAGGTTCGTCTAGTCAAGGCTATGGTTTTTCCTGTGGTCATGTATGGATGTGAGAGTTAGACTGTGAAGAAGGCTGAGTGCCAAAGAATTGATGCTTTTGAACTATGGTGTTGAAGAAGACTCTTGAGAGTCCCTTGGACTACAAGGAGATCCAACCAGTCCATTCTGAAGGAGATCAGCCCTGGGATTTCTTTGGAGGGAACAGCATACTCTAAATGAGTGCAAATCAAATTAAGTGCCTCAAGAATGAGAGTCTTATGGGTAAAACCCAGTATTGAAAGCAAATATTAAAACACATGAAACATAGCTTAGAGTTTTTAAACTGTGTCTTTACAAAACTGAATGCAAATGTCCAAGATAATTATTAAAAGGAAATATATAATATAAAAGAAGGTAGATACACAAATCTGGCTTATATTACCAGAAACTACGAAGTGGTGATAGGGATGAGAGGCAAATTGCAGAATGAAAATTTTCAATATTCTTTAAAATGCACCTTTCAGTCTTGATGTTAGAAAGAAAATTAGGGAACTTTGGGCTAAAAGGATGCTTTAAATGTTTAAAGTTAATGACAAGTATATTTTCAAATATGGTAAGAATTCTGGCTCAAAGAGAATCTGGGTGGCAATCCCCATCACCCTCTTTCAACTTCTAACTTAATAGCTGTTGAAAATAAAATTTGATGAAAATTTTCAATAACAATGAAAACAAAGACTGAAAGACATTTAGAATCTGGGAGGAATTAGCACTAGTTAAAAGACAGCTGGTGGAGCTGTAGTTTCTGACACATTCTAACTTGGCTTCATGGAACAGAATTCCAAAGAACAAGCTTCCTGCCTCTGCCACCATCCATGTGTTCAGAGTCCCAGGACCTATAACCACCAGGACACTGCAAATGTCTCTCTACCCACCGAGAGATGGTCTCTAAACCAGAGTATCCTCTGCCTAGCTCCAGATGCTGCAAACTCCTGGAAAAACTCAGATACAGATTAAAAGACAATCTCTGGGTGCAGTGCATTTTCTGAGACAGGTAGTCCTGATAGTAGACAAAGTGCCTGTTAAAGTGTAGTGCATGCCTACAGTATAGTCCTTCAGACACTGTTAGCAGTTCAAATGAACAATAAGCTAATTAGTGGGGATGGAAGGAAGAAAGGAGGGTGTGGGGGGAAGAAAGAAAAAGTCTGCTAGAACAGAGCAGAGATACACTCCATCAAAGCAAGAAATATAGAAACTGGGACAAATTCATGAGGTGTGGAGATGAACCTGCTATAAATCTATAGATTTGGATAATGATGAGCAGAGTGAGATGATCGTGTAACCCAGCTGGTTCCTGCAAGTTATAAAATATGGAAGGAGAGACTAAGAAGAAACTGACAACAAAGAGCTGATAGAAAAGCACTGCAAAAGAGAAAGAATAAAGTCACATTTGGGACTTCAAGGTAGATTGAAAACACAATTACCTCTGCTTTCTCTTGATATACCAATCAAATCATTTAAAGGAATTTGAAACATACACAAGCACACATGACATTAACTTAAATTCAAGAGGACAAAGGGAAAAGGAGAAGATAAGAGTAGGCAAGAAACAGGAATAAAAATTTGAAAACTGAAAAGCAGAGAAAGTATCTGACCCTTCAAGGAGCAGGTAAACAAATACAAGCCAGTTGGCACCACGGGAACCCGGAAAGCCTTTAGGCTTTTATAAGTTAGAATTAAGAGCAGATATATTGCTTTAAAGTATAAAGGGAAGCATATAGACCCCAAACTGTGTGAAGCCTGGCCAACACTCACCCCTGTTTGGCCACGTAAGCTCTTTGGACAAGCTGAACTAGAAATTCTGGAATTGGAAATTCCAAGAGAGGAGCTAGAATTTCTGTAATGTAAGACTTAGAAGATCAAACCAAGAGGTCCAACGCACACAACTGTGACACTCAGGTCCCCCTTCCCACTTGGCTCTTGGCTCTAAACCATGGCAGCTGCATTTGTGCCCTGTAGGTGGGACTGGCGTCCTCCCTGGGAAACACACCTGCAGCAGAGGCAAGGCGGGCAGGGACAGATAGTTCGGGATCCCTCCCAGAGAGCTGTCTGAATCTCTGTCCACCCAAACTTTAATGAAGCTCTTACTTGAAAAGCCTCTCTCACACTGCACACAGCTACAATCCGCACTAAACGGCCTAGGATCACTGGAGGTTGTAGAGAATCTCAAATAGTGAGACTGAAATACACAGAAACAAAGAACCTCAGGAGAGCTAGAGACAACAGAAGTAAATGTTTTGGAAAAAAATGATTAATTCATATTCTCAGGAAAGATGAAAGAAATATTGACTCCAAAAGAAAAAAAAAACTAGAATTCTACTTTTAAGACATGTTCAGGGAAACATGAAGAAAGTTCTGGATATTAAGGATTTGGTACAATAAATGCAAAATTCAATTAAAATGTTAAAAAAAATACCTGCCAGGAAAAAACAAAATTGTAGGGAAAACATAAGAATGTTAGAGATACTAACCAGGATGGTAAATAGCCAAGTAAAAGAAGGACAAGAAAGATTAGAGAAAACAAAAAAGAGAAAAATATCAAATTAAAATACAAATTTCTAGAACCAGATAGCATGCTCTTCCAGGTTGAGGGCCTGCTTCAAATATCTCAGTGAACAAAGACACTTCCCAAGTTATTTGGTCATGACACTCAAGAAACCTCAGAGATAAAGATCCTGAAAGCCTCCTCAAAGTAACACTAGACTCCACAAATAAACAGAAATGTCAAGTTATAAAAGAGAATATTTAGAAACTGCAATTCTCTACCCTGCCAAAGGAGAAAAAAAGTGTGATGGTAGAATAACAACAACAACACAATTTTTTTAGACCTTCAAATTCTCAAAATTTTACTTCACTTATACCCTTTCTTAGACATTCCCAAAAAATTAGCTCTACTGAAGCAAGGAAAGAAACCAAGAAAGAGATACACCAGAGTCCAGGAAAGAAAGGGTTTGACACAGGAAAGAAGTGAATTCTGACGAAGGGGATGAGGATGATGATGACGGTAAAGGGGAATTTAACATAGTAGGGAAGCAAAGCCTTCAAAACTGTGCTGCTGGTCCAAAGAGCAGAGTCCCAATCAAAGTAGAAAGGACACCTCCAGGAGACACATAGGACTGACAAATTAAGAGGCGATTAATCTTCAATGAAAACGTCTATGTATGAATTAACGGTAGATATATGAAAATTGGAGGAGGAAATGACAACCCATTCCAGTATTCTTGCTTGGAAAATTTCAGGGACAGAGGAGTCTGGCAGGCTACAGTTCACGGGGTCGCAGAGAGTTGGACATGACTGAGCGACTAAGCACACACACATATGAAAATTAATCAAACAACAAATAAGCACTAGGGAGAGCAAAACAGTTGTATTTATGCTATATTATATGGATAATGGGCTTCCCTGGTGGCTCAGTGGTAAAAGAATATGTCTATAATGCTGGAGACATGGGTTTGATTCCTGGGTCAGGAAGATCCCCTGGAGAAGGAAATGGCAACCCACTCCAGTATTCTTTTCTGGAAAAGCCCATGGACAGAGGAGACTGGAGGGCTACAGTCCATAGGATCAACAAAGACTCAGACATGACTTAGCAACTAAACAACAATATGGTAATGAGGAAAGTATACCTAATCATAATAATGTAAACATTAAATACTGATTGATAGAAAAACTATAAAAATGCTCTTGTGGGATACTGAGGGTGGAGTGTATTAGAGAGAAAGTACAAAGGAGATAACACTTATACTCTAATATGAAGATAAGGACAAACAGTAAAGAGATAACAATATAAGCATGCTATTTAAACTAAGAAGGTAATTAGAAGAAACTAAAAGATGATGTTCAGAAATGCTGTCCTTGGACGGGGGAATGAAATGGTCAGAGTTAAGTCAATGTGAGGCAGATAATTGCTTTTCTTTGTGGTAAACTTGTTATAGGCTATCTGTCATTTTAACTAGAATATTAAATATCATAGCTCAGTTGACAAATCATCTGCCTGCAATGCAGGAAACCCGGGTTCAATTTCTGGGTCAGGAAGATCCCCTGGAGAAGGAAATGGCAACCCACTCCAGTACTCTTGCCTGGAGAATCCCATGGACAGAGGAATCTGGCAGTCCATGGGATCACAAGAGTCGGACACGACTTAGTGACTAAACAACCACCACCAATAAGAAAAAGGAAATAACTGTATGATAAAAAATCTGAATTTTACGGAGGAAGATTCTAAGTCTGAAAACAATATACTGCAGGAAATTTAGAAGAATTTTTCAGAAAAATGCTCAGCATCCTCAATTAAAAATAAGATAAAACCTCTATAAACAAGATTCCAAAAATCATGAGTAACCAACATGATAGAAAAGAAAACTTGCAATTATAAAAGACTGAAACAGAGCTAACAACATGAAAATAAAAATCAATATTGGAAACTATAAGGAAGGTAAGAACTGTCGCAGAAAATGGAAGCAATATTATGGAAGACAAACCTAAACAGCCATCCAGGAAGCTGGAGGAAAGGGACGATAGACGAAAATGACAGGAAGAGCATGGAGATGTAAGTCAGAGAAGAGGACCTATATAAGATGCGGTGTTCACAAAGAAAAGCTCAAAGCACAAGTAATAACCAGGGCCTGCAATGGGCTGAATGTTTATTTCCTCCTCAAGTTTCATATGCTGAAACTAAATCCCCAATGTCATGATATTGGAGGTAAAGGGCATTGGGGAAGTGACTAGTGATTAACTTTGAGAATGAGATTAGTGCCCTTATAAAACAGGACTGCAAGGAGATCCAACAAGTCCATCCTAAAGGAGATCAGTCCTGGGTGTTCACTGGAAGGACTGATGCTGAAACTCCAATACTTTGGCCATCTGATGTGAAGAACTGACTCATTGGACAAGATCCTGATGCTGGGAAAGACTGAAGGCAGAGGAGAAGGGGACAACAGAGGATGAGATGGTTGGATGGCATCACCAACTTGATGGACATGAGTCTGAGTAAACTCCGGGAGCTGGTGATGGACAGGGAAGCCTGGCGTGCTGCAGTCCATGGGGTCGCAAAGAGTCAGACATGACTGAGTGACTGAACTAAACTGAAAAGAGGTCTGGGAACACTCTGGACCCTTTCGTTATGCAAGGTTTCAGCAATGCCATGGCTATCTATGAACAAGAAAGCACAGAATCAGAAAGACGTCTTTCTTCACCAGACACCAGATCTACCAGCACCTAGATCTTGGACTTCCCAGCTTCCAGAATTGTGAAAAATAAATTTGTGTTATTTAGAAGCCACTCAGTCTATGGTATTTTGTTACAGCAGCCTGGACAGACTAATACAAAACCCTCACAGGACAAAATATTCTGAGCTGAAGGAAACTACCTCTGTACATTGAGAGGCTCCCTCTGTTCTAGGAAGTTTATCAATAAAAAGAAGCATACTCTTGAAAAAGTTTTAACTGCCCACCCCCCCGCAAAAAAAAAAGGCGGAAGAAAAAAAGATCTTACAAATACTCAGGAGGAAAATTTGTTCCCTTAAAAAGATTGATGGTCAAGGATAATGGTCAATAAAGCAACGTCCTGAGAATATTAGCAGAATAAGCATGTAACCTGTCCGTTTTACGTGTGCGTGCTCAGTTGCTCAGTCTTGTCTGTCTCTTTGAGACCCCATGCATTGGAGCCCACCAGGTTCCTCTGTCCATGGAATTTTCCAGGCAAGAATATCGGGTTGGGTTGCCATTTCCTACTCCAAAGGATCTTCCCGACCCAGGGATCGAACTCCTGTCTCTTGCGGCTCCTGCATTGGCAGGCGAATTCTTTACCACTGAGCCACCTGGGAAGCCCTCTCTCAATTTTATAACTTGCCAGTTTGTAGTTCATATATTAAAGCAGAAAAAGACATTGTCACTTCTTTTCTTTCTTTTTTTATTGAAGTTTGGGTGATTTACAACCTTGTTTTAGTTTCTGGTGTATAACAAAATGATTCAGACACTTTCCATATTCTTTTCCATTCTTTTTCATATTCTTTTCCATTACAGCTCATTACAGGATATTGAATATAGTTCCCTGTGCTATACAGTAGGAACTTATTGCTTATCTATTTTATATGTGTGTATCTATTAATCTCGAACTCTGAATTTATTCTTCCCATGCCTCTTTTCACCTCTGGTAACCATAAGTTTGTTTTCCAAAGACATTCTTATTTATTATACCCTTGCTTATTAAACATCACCTTATTAGTTTCCTATTACTTATGTAAAAAATTACCACATCCTTGGTGGCTTAAAACACCAGGAATTTATTTTCTCAGATTTCTGAAAGCCAAAAGTTTAAAATCAAGGTGGCGGCTAGGCTATACACCCTCTGGAGGCTCAGAGGAAGAATCCATTCCTTGCCTCGCCCAGCATCTGATGGCTTCCAGGCATCCCTGGTTTTCCTTGGCTCATAGTTCCATCCGTCCAGTCTCTGCCTCTCTCTTCCTATTTTCTTCTATTCATGTCTGTCGAAACTCCCTCAGCCTCTCTCTAATAAGGACAAATGTGATTGCACTGAGTTCACCCAGATAATCCTAGAGAAATTCTTCAAGCTCTTCAACTTCATCACATCTTTTGCCATTCAAGGCAATATTTGATCTTTTGCCAAATAAGGTAATGATCACAGACTCTAGGGATTAGAATATGGATATATCTTTGGGGCTGCCATTCAGCTCACTATACCACCTATGTTAACTTCTTGAAAAAAAATTACTTGTAAATATCTTCCAGCTGATTAAGAGAATAAAATCAAGAGCTCATGAATGAGGAAATTGTGGTATAAAGTATTGGCAGATAAAACATGATTTTCTAAATAATTATTCAAAGTCTATCATCTTGTTCAACAAAATACAGAAAAATAATTCTCAAGATAGAATGTCTATAAAGAAAAGACAACAACTGTCTGTACATTAAGTCCATGTTATTTTACACATTTAAAATTTTGAACCCTATCAGTGTACTCTTATCCAAAAATTACTTTAAAAGAGATGAATATTTTGGAAAAAGAACTTAAATCCTCACCTCATATTATAAACACACATTTTAAGTTAATTGACTATTTAAATACAAAATGTGAAACTGTTAACACCCTTGAAAATTATTAGCGAACTTAATTTTATTATGCAAAAGGGCATTTAAACTATATAGTCATTTGAAGAATGAAGTTTTTATATAATTAGTTGCATAAAAAAATTATTCTCTATGAGTTTAAAGCCAAATGGCAGACTGGAAAGCAAACAAAACAGGGAAATATTTATAAAAGTGATGGCACCTAATACAATTATTCTTATTATAATTATATGTCAAAGAAAGAGAAGACTTCCAGGGTTGTGGTGGAGAGAAGGAGAACTGAGGAAGATGTAATAAACACCCTGGAGAGCAGGAGGGACATGGGAACAGATGGGAGGTGCAGGTCAGGGCGGTAGTTTGGGTGCTGAACTAAAGTATCTACAGAGATTCAACGCAAACCCGAGGCATGAACATTTCACTGATGCCAAGTGAAAGTATTTTATATAGAGATTTTCAGTAAAATGTATCCATAGAGTAGATGTTAGTAACACCAAAAATATATATATTTCAAATCTAATGAAGATAGCCCCTGCATGCATGCATGATACATGCTAAGTTGCTTCAGTCGTCTCTCTTTGTGACCCCATAAATTGTAGCCCACCAGGCTCCTCTGTCCATGGGATTCTCCAGGCAAGAATACTGGAGTGGGTTGCCATTCCTTCTCCAGGGGATCTTCGCAACCCAGGGATCCAATCCACCTCTCTCACGTGTCCTGCACTGGCAGGCAGGTTCCTTACCATTAGCGCCACCCGGCAAGTCAAGACAGCCCAGGCCCCATATACTTAGAATCGTAGGCTCTCTAGATGAGAAGGGGCTTCAAATACCAATTGTTATCTCAATGCTGTTTCAATAGCTTTCTTATAGTTTTCTTTCTTACACAATTTTATCAAAGCCAACATTGATAAACCACAATTTATGTCTTGATACCTCCAGAACCCTGAATATTATAAGTTAATTTTGTATCTTTAAAATCTTATTAAATAGATTTGATGGTTGAAAGGAATACAAAAGAGATACTTTTTAGTGTGGAGTTCATGATTGTCAAAAATGCATCAAGGATGATGGTAAACTTTTTCAACATTTGCTTCCTCTTTCTGGAACATGCTATCATTATCATAAGAAATCTATTGACCATTAATAGGGTTTTTACTACGTGGGTTGTAATTTACCACAAGTTAGACTGAATTTGAATATGAGGGCTTCCCTCAAAGCTCAGTTGGTAAAGAATCCGGCTGCAATGAAGGCAACTCGGGTTCGATTAATGGGTCAGGAAGATCCCCTGGAGAAGGAAATGGCAACCAACTCCAGTATTCTTGCCTGGAGAATCCCATGGATAGAGGAGTCTGGCAGGCTACGGTCCATGGGGTTGCAAGAGTCGGACACAACTTAGTGACTAAAGAGAGAGAGACTGAATTTAATAAAAACATAGCAAAAAATATGTAGAAAACATATGACATGTTTACTTTTTTAATCAGGTGTTAGAAATTTCCTCAAGCCTCAGAGGATTACACTGAATATGCAAAATATGAAACACCTTTTCTAAGAATATAGCCATTGCTAATAAAATAGATGTTATGGGAATTACAGGGCTCACCATTTTGCAACTCAGGAAAATGAAGAATAAACCTTATAAACCTTATAGCTGGTGGCAAGAAATGTCCTTTAACAGAGAAGTGATGCAGAATTCATTTTAAATATTTGGTTATCAAAAATAACCACAGAAGCATAATTTAGTAGAATGTTTTTAGACATAAAAGCTGTTGAAAGCATGAAACACAAGATATATCTCAATGAAGATCAAGGGAAATGTTCTTGTTAGAAACCTGCTGACCTCATTAAGTGAGTTTAATATTTAAATATGATGGACTCTGGGGAGAATGAATAACAAACACCGTGTAACTGCTAAAAGTAACAGATGGTGAGAAAAAACCTCATGCATAAAACTTGCCTCTGATTGTGGCTGTATAGATTGTGAATGAAAGGCGAATTATATTTAACTGCAACACGAAGAAGGGATCTAATATATTGAACACCTGGAATCATCCTAATTCTGGGTCCAGGGTTACAGACATACATTAGCATTTGGTTGTTCTATCCTCAGAGGTGTCATTGACCTTGATGAGATGGGGCATATCCAGTGTAGGAAGTTATTCCTTATTCAAAAGAGATGTTAGAATAACAGTGAATGTCACAAATGCAGGCGTCTTTACAACAGGCCATACAAATGAGGTGAAATGAGACTAGAAAGCACCTAAGAGACACCTAAGTAGGGCAGGGGCCGGGGTGTGAAAAATAATTGTGTGTTCCTGAACTGTATACCTACTGTCCAGAACTAGGATATCAATCATATTTTCCTGATACAGACTGAAAAGGAAAATGGAAAACTCTCTATTAGCAGATGACATTATCCTGTATGTTGAAAATCCTAAGGAATCCACTAAACTATCAGAATTTATCACTGCGTTCAGCAAGGTTGTAGACTATATCAATAAGATCAATACACAAAAATCAGTTGTACTTCTATACAATAAACAGTCCAGAATCACTTTGCTGTGTACCTGAAATTAATATAATGTTGTAAACCAGTTATATTCAAGTATAAAATCAGAATTTTTTAAAAAACAGTCCAAAAATAAAATTAAGAAAACAATATTATTCACAATAGCATCAAAAAGAATAAAATGGGAATCAAAGTTATCAAATGAAGTATAAAGCATATACTCTGAAAACTATAAAGCACTGTAAAATATTAAAGATCTAAATAAATGGGAAAACATCCATGTTCATGGATCTAAAGATTTAATGTTGTTAAGATGGCAACAAAGAAATAAAAAAGATGACAATAATCCTTCAAAAAACTAATCTACAATCCTTATCAAGAATCCCAGCAGACTTCTTTGTAGAAATGGACAGATTTCAAAATTCACATGTATTGTAAGTGACTTGAAATAGACCAAACAATCCTGGGGGTAGAAAAAAAAAAGTAGGAGGAATCACACTTCTCCATTTCAAAACTTACTACATGAGTAATCGAAAGAGTGTGGTCCTGGCATAAGGACAGACAGAAAGACCGATGGGATGGAGCTGTGTCCAGAAGTAAACCCATACATCTATGGTCAACTGGCCTTTTGACAGTGGTGTCGGGGCCATCCAATGATGAAAGAATAATTTCCTCAACAAATTGCACTGCAACAAATGAAAAAACCACATGCAAAAGAATGATGTGAAACTCCTCCTCGCACCATATTCAAAAATCAACTCAAAATTGATAAAAGGCTTAAAGGTAAGAAATAAAACTACAGTTCTTAGGGGAAAAAAAAAAAACCTGGGAGTAAATCTTTAACCGCTTTGGGTTTCAAGTGACTTTTGGTTATGATACCAAAAGCATGAGTAACACAGGAAAAAAATAGATAAATTGGACTTGAAAACGTAAAACGTTTATGCTTCAAAGAACATCACACACACACACACACACAAAGTGAAAAGATAATCCACAGAGCGGGAGAAATCTGCTTTGCAAATCATATATCTGGTAGACTTATATCTAGAATATATAGAGGACTCTTCCAACTTAATATTTAAAAAGGAATCCAGTTAAAAATAAAGAGTCTGAATAGACCATTCTGTGTCCCTCTGCCACATCACTCCCATTGAGAAGCAGTTTTTTACTCTATCAAGACAAGCTACACTTTCAAAATCTTTAATTCCTCTATAATCTGAGTCACATTCCAGCTCTTCCCTATTCCACACTGCTCAGTCTTTGAAAACGTCTTAGTCATTTACAGCTAAAGAAATGCAAAACATCATGCAGCATCTGTCAATGTCTAAAACCCTTTAGGTATTTTGTTTTTCACAAGACCTCTGAAGATGCCTTCTCTGGTCTTTACCAACTTTGCAAGGAGTAAGACTATTTAAGCTTCGCTTTCTCCTCCCCATAGGGACGGTGTCTTCCTCTTCTGACCCCATTTTAAATACTATATTGTTCTGTGATTTATACAACATAGAACTATATACTAAACTGTATTATCCTTTAATTATTTATCTACTGGTTCTCCCTGGTGGCTCAGACAGTAAAGAATCCTCCCACAATGCAGGAGACCCAGGTTTGATCCCTGACTCAGGAAGATCCCCTGGAGAAGGGAATGGCAATCCACTCCAGTATTCTTGCCTGGAGAATTCCACAGACAGAGGAGCCTGGCAGGCTACAGTCCATGGCATCACAGAGAGTTGGAAACAACACAGCAAGTAACACTTTTACTTTGTCATGTTCTTAAACCTCAAAAGGATTGACTCTTTTTTTTTTAAGGTAGGAGTTATTCATTTTACTGCTCTTTTATGCCTGTGATAGATGCATAAAAAGTTCAATCAAGTTTTTTGAACTGATTAATATCTTGCTTTATTGGCTTTGATGTTGCATAATGAAACGTCACAGAATTGTTATGACTGCCTAAAGGAGTAGTGTAGAATAGTTTGGGATATCCTCAAATTAGAAGATTACCATAAATAAAATCTATCTTAGAGCAGCCTAAAAGTAAGTCTTATTTGAAATCTGACTTTCAAATTTCACAAATAACTAGCACTTTTATTTTTGCCAGAATGCATATTTGGATGGAGTGGTCGATACTGGATTCAAAGCTGGCTTCCTATTTCTTGTGCCTAACAGCTCTCTGGGTCACTTTTGGAAGCCACACGTTATTTTGGCATTTCTTTGGATGTCTTTGGATTTCTTATACAAGTAGCACATTGTTTCCAGTGCCTGGGCCATCTGAAACAAGTAAAAATTCTACCTCTGTGTTGTAGGCAGTTAATGACTGGATGAGCCCCAGTCAAGCAAGAAGGCAGTTCAGTCATTTCCCTTGCCAAACCTAGAGCAAAGATGGCTAGGAATTGGCTTGGAGGGTCCTATAAAAACAGAGACTGACTTGAGCTTCACTTAAATAGAAACCAAACACCAGCATAAGATTTGAAGTCGTCTAAACCCCCATCTTACTTTATTAGTTCTGCTCGTCTTTGTGTTGTTATTGTTGTTTTTAATACTGTTGAACCTTTCCTGGGTTTTAGTCTGAACTGGAAGTGCCAAAAAAACACCACTGCCAAATACTGCCATTGTATTTCTGTCCCAACCAGAAGTGGGAGGCACTGGAAATATCAAGACACCATAATTAAAATCCATCCAATTACAATTCATGCAACAAAGAATACAAATAACAAAACAGTAGCCAATGTGGCTTTGAAAGGATTAAGTTTGAGGCCCACTGGCATTTTTTTAAAAACTGCAAATATATATAAATCAGGAAATAGAAAAGAAGAAATGAAACTGCTTATTTGAGAATGATTGGAAGGCAAAGTTGTAAGCATATGTAAGTGAAATCCACTCCAAGCCCCAGTATCCATTTTAACTATTAATATCGATGCTTTTTCTGTTAAAAGACTTCAGTGAGGGTTCAATACAAATGGATGGTTAGATTTTACATTAATTCATTGTTTCTATACAATGTGTTGAAGATACAGTATAAGAATAATTTTTAAAGTGGAAGAGAATAGAAATAGAGACATGGGTCACCTACCACCAGAATGATCAACTTCTGAGTGGTTGAGACTGAATGCTGAAAATTTGTAACTAGGAGCAGATTTTCAAAATAAACAATAAACTGGTGTGTATTGAGCAGCCACTGCATTATCAGCACTGTGCACACTGAGAACCAAGTGACTGAAAATGTTGGTTTCAGTAGCAGAAGCAGGAAGGAACAGTTTTAGGAGGAACATGGTGACTTTTATTTGAGACATGTTGTGTGTTGGGATGAACTGGCACTTGAATATTCAGAGCCTAGGGGAAAGCTGGGAACTAGAGACAGTAGTGTAAATTGAATTTCTAAGGGTGAATAGAATCTACCAAGAAAAGATGATGATGATGACCTAAATGGGAAGGAAATCCAAGGAAGAGGCAATATATGTACACCTTGATACAGTGATAAAGTGTGACTGGTTCACTTTGCTGTACAGCAGAAACCAACACATAAAGCAACTATATTCCAAATACACAAATAAATGAGGAGATGACAGATTACACATGACCCTTGTAGGTGGACAGGATGAAAGAGAAATCAGAGAGTCTAGGGCCAGCTTCATGGCTGTGATTTGAGGCGTCTCAAGGGCTCCAAGTCCAGTGAAAGGCTGTACTACTACAGTCTCAAAATTCTTCATAATCTGCTCTCTGAACCTGTTTTGTAAGGAAAGTTGGATTGGTCCATGGAGCACGTGAGTAAGCAGAGGGAACACACACCCTGTACGCGTTCACCCCTCCTCGCCTTCCCGTCGCACGTCGTGCTGTCCCCCGACACAGAATTCCAGTACCCTGGATGTGCAGAAGGGAGTTCGGCAAGACTCAAAGTGATCTTCAACCGAGGAAGAGAGCGATGGAGGAAGGCTGAAAGCCCCAAGAGGCCATGACTTCTGTTCAAACCAGAATTTGCTGGCTTAAAAGAAATCCACGCCTTTCTGAGAAACATGAATTACCATGAAACCTTCTATCTTTTCTTACTTGTGCTACGTCCCTGCATTAGCCAATTGCTTGCACTGAAAATGACACAGAAGGAAAGGGATCAATCAGGTTCCTTGATTGATCAAGAAACCACAGTTCCTTGGCCTTTTGGTCCTTCCTTACTTACCCGTGGTAGAGTGTCAATATCTGCATGCATATCAACAAGTGGACTTTAAAAAAACAGCAGTTTGTTTTGCACAGTGATTCTACTCTTCTGGAAAAAATGAAATGAATACGCATGTATCAGCTAAAAAATTCTAACTGGGCATTTTCAATGATTCTACATATAAACTAAATGCTCTTAAATTTACATTTAAAATTGGTGTAGAAAATAAAGATGAATGGTAAAATTCACACTAAAAATTTTTCTTTTTAATTTTTCTTTATTTAGAATGACATTAAATAGCAAATTAAAAGACACCATCACAAGTGAAGAGAGAAACTTCATGAGAAAGGAAAAGGCTTTTTTAGTATTTTTCACAGTACTTTTCCCTCTTTTCTGAGCAAGGGAACTCATATTTCCATTTTGCACTCAGCCCCACAGATTTTGGAGCTGACTCTTGAGATGGTCATTAGGTTGAAGAGAAATCATTATCATCAGTCATGGAAGGAAAAGGAAATGTGTTTGAGAAAGAGAGTGAGCTTTGGGTCATTTGCTCAAATACAGCCCTGCAACAGCTCTCTTGCTGGCAGTGGGTAGGACAAGACTTGTCATGCCTGCCCTCCTGCCAGCAGAGGGCCAGAGATCAAGGAAGATGGCTCACCTCTGAAGTCCACCTCCCTTCTCTTCTGTCTCTGGGCTGGGGATGGAGAACAGACATGGGGCACGAGGCTAATCTGGTAATCTCTCAGAGAGCAACATGGGGAGAGTAGTTGGACTGGAAGCCAGTTTCAAAACACTAAGGAGTCAGCAAAGAGAACATGAGTGCAGCAAGGATCAACTACACCCTCAAGAAGTGTACTGGAAGTCTAGATCGATGGATAGGGAGAAGACTGAAATGGATGGCTGGATGAATGGACGGCTGGATGAACAGGTAGATGGGGAAAAGCTGGATGGATGAACAGATGGATGGATAAATTGACTTAAATAATTTCCATTCTACTCTATAGATTTAGAACTAATATATTATGAAATGGGAAATGGGAGATGATTGTAATAAGATATTTGAAAGCCAAGAACATCACTGAAAATGAAGGAGGAAACAGACAGAACAGGCTCAATCTTGAAAGCAGGACTCCATCTTGGGCTGGACTGTGGACTTTGAGCTATATGCTCAAAATCTATGGAAACAACATACCAACTGGAAAACCAGACCCCCAGATGGAAAGCCCCAGGGCTTGTACCTAGACTCTCTGTCGCCTGAAGAATACCCTAATAATCTGTGTAACCAAATAGAATCATAAATTCTATTATGCTTATTGGGGTATGACCACAGGCCTATTGATAATTGTCCACTGTTAACTACCAAGGCTTAAGGCATATGAATCACGGGTTAACTTTGATTGTATCTTTCTTTTCCTTTGTCCAGACTAGTTTCAGAGAATTTGGGGAGGTGGCTTTGGGCACGTACACTTTGGGTATATATGGTTTTCGCAGAAACTGGTCTGGATCCTTGGCTAAGAGGAAACTCTGCCTTGGGCCCGCCGATGTAATAAACTGCCCTCCACTATCTGCATTGTCCTTCTGAGTCAGTTTGTTTCCAGGAACATGTGGCTACAACAAAAATATT
This sequence comes from Bos taurus, assembly GCF_002263795.3. Taxonomy (NCBI): domain Eukaryota; kingdom Metazoa; phylum Chordata; class Mammalia; order Artiodactyla; family Bovidae; genus Bos; species Bos taurus. The sequence continues at coordinate 20,102,511 of NC_037336.1, read as the reverse complement.
GTGCAAAAAAAATTCTATGTGGAACAAAATATCACTTTTAGGTCAATAGGACATTGGTTTATAAGTGAAAGTTGGACTTTCATACATAGGCAGCTTGGTCAATTCCTTTCTGTTTGCTAGATGTTCCTCTCACCACGAAAGGGAAATGCTGCTGTCTATGCCTATGGACAGGCACCAGGGCTGTTCTAAACAGCAGGCCGTATTCGGTACTTTTAGTCCACTGGTGGAGAAGGAAATGGCAACCCACTCCAATATTCTTGCCTGGAGAATCCCAGGGACAGAGGAGCCTGGTGGGCTGCCGTCTACAGGGTCGCACAGAGTCAGACACGACTGAAGCAACTTAGCAGCAGTCCAATGGTAGGTATGGGCTACAGTAAACTCAATATCCACAGTCTTCCTCGGGAGCAAATTTTATCCCACAATAGGAAATGGCCTGATGTTTGCCTAGAGATGGGAATTCAATCTGTGCCTTTGAAAGATGCTTCCTTCAACATAAAGCCAAGCAGCTCACATGGGACTTGGCCCTACAACTTCTACCTCATTAACAGCTAATGAGAAGAGCTCAAGGCCAAACAACAGGGAAATTTCTGCTTTGATTATTCCAGGTTCAAATTTATGGCATTGGCCTCCAGACCGAAATTGGCTTGCAGAAAACTGAAACACACTCTGTACTAATAAAAACACAAACTGCACATACCACAAGGCATCTTTGAATGATTACACCTGAAGGACGAGCTGTAGTGAGATCATTTGCTTTTCAAATATTTCCAAGGGTGTCGTATTATAGCTTCCCATTCAGAACAAATTCCTGGCCCTAACATTGCTTTCAACAGGTTCACTGATTATACAGGGAAAGCCACCGTAGGAACCAATCTATCTTCCTCTGTATTGCCAACTCTTGGTCCTGTTATCACATCTATTTTCACAGCGTGAACAAGTTTGGGTTTTAATCTCAGTTAAAGGCACTGAGTTTGAGGCTCCTGACAAATGATGGGCTTTACCTATTGTGGTGTCAGTGGCTGTGACAAAGAGGCTTGAGGGGGGATAAGGGGGAAGAAAAAGAGGTTCTACTTACTTTTGAAACACAGAGTTTCTATTTCTTGTAGAATAATACTCATCTGAAAATTAGTTTGAACAATCAGAGAGCAGAAATGTCCTGCTTCCACCACTTCATGCCTCAGGACCTCCCCACCCCACATCAAGATAGACAGGATCTGGAGCTCCTTTGTCCCACTATCCATCAAATACCCATTTCAGACCCAACAGTAATGCCCAGTTCAATTATCTGTGCATCTTTACAAGCCAGCAGTCTATTCAGATCCCTGGTTAGTTGAGGTGTGTCTTGGGGACGCTAGCCAGCTGTTCTTTCTTTCCTCAGTTGGACCTGTTAGTTTCAGGTTCGGGCCATTGCATGTTTGAGTTCACAGCAAAAATGCAAAAAAAAGAATATGTCAGTGATAAACACTTTCAAAATCCAAGTGCATATGACTCATACACATTCAGATTTTAAAAGGTGCATAACATCACCGTTGTACAGCTTTTAGTCATTCCAAACATCATAAGGAAGGTTGGGTGTATTCATGAATTCTTTGCAACTCTCACTTCACTGCCTCCAATGGTGTCAGTGGTAGAACCAACAGCCATGCTGGAGTTCGCAAAAGTAGCTCCAGTGCTCTCTGTGAAGTCATATCTATCAAGCACAGGGTCCCCCAAATGTCAGCCACCTACAAAATTTTTGCCATATTAACATACTCTTTGTACTCTTCATCTCAGTATTTTTATGTAGACCTCGAAGGAAAGCTACATGGCTCAAAATAGCCTGGAGTTAAAACTCCCCTCCAGGTCCTCCCCACCATTCTATATGGAATAAAGAACTTTCTCCCCTGAAGAAAGGAATGGACATTAAGATTGATAATATTCAAGCTCCCAGCCGATCCCAGTTTCCGGCTGGTCTCAGGAATTCCTTACCTCAGTTGTTGAAAGCTAACTAATCAAAAATAATCATGAGGAAAAACAGACCCCCTCAAAACGATGCATCTCTGCATATATATGTTTTCTTTATATAGCTACTCTCTTCTTGACTTAGCGCAGCAGCCCACTAATCTGACTGCTGCCCCTTCTCACCTCACTAAAGGTAATGTGTTCCTATAAAGTGCCGGTCTCCTTCTTTTTCTGAACCTCACCTTCTTTAACTCCCTTACCTTACAGACCGCCTCAGAGTTTTAGAAAGTCAAGTTTATTTATTTTAGAAGGAAACAATTTTTACTTAATTAAATTTTATCAGATTGCTTCTTTATTTTCAGATGGAACTTTTAAAAAATATCATTGAAGTATAGGTGATTTACAATGTTTTGTTAGTTTTAGGTGTACATCAAAGTAGTTATATATATATATATATATATATACACACACACACATACACACACATATAGTCTTCTTAAAAGAAAACTTTAATAATAGAATGCTGTACTCCTTCTGCTACTCTGGATTATATGTTCTGGAAGGCATGGACTTGATCCTACATTTCTTTTGCAATCTCCTTGGCCACAGCCCTATGCTAGGCTTGCAATAATACAGTTTGTACAACAACGCTCAGAGAATGAGGTCAGCTTTTCTAACTTCAAGGAGATTAGTCCACGAAGAATACTCTACACCCAAAGCATAGAAAATTCAAAATATTAATTTTCATGTGTGATGGAAAGAAAATGAGAAAAAAATTGCATCCAAGACTCTGAAGACTTCAGAATTTCACATGCTGCATGATCTTTTATTTGAAGAGACAAGAAAATAAATGTTTTCCGAAGATAGGCTCTTGAAAACATAATTTCTGGTAATCAAAACCATATTAGCCCTTGACATGGTATAGTAGTCTCAGCCTTTTGAGAAAGGCTCATGTCAATATGCTCAATCATGTCTCACCAGTGAAAAGCTAGAGAAGTGGGAAAGGCAGAATAGAGGCTGAAATAAAAGTAACCTTTTGAAACAACATTTGCCTTCATGTTTGTGCTCAGATTTGAAGAGCAGTCATTATTTTCTTTGCTAAAAATTTTCCAAGTGTCATCAAACTGAAAACTTGGGGCATCTTGTCTGGTTTTGGGTAGAGAGTAATTACCATCTGCACCCTACAAATGTGGGTAAGCTTGCACTGAAATAAACCATCCAAATCCATGACGAACATCAAAATTGTAGACACAAGGAGCAAAGCGGAAAATTGTAGTATGACAAAATAGCTACAGTTAATTATGTAAAATTACATAGAATTGTAGTCTTCTTTAGAGGTGCTTTATTTAAACTTACATCTAAAGGCACATCTTTGGTTAATGCAACTTTCGTTTCAAGTGAGAAAGTTAACAACATTTATTACATTTAAAATTAAAGCAGACTGCAATTTTGGAAAGTTTCAGGCTCTTTTTTTTTTTTTTTTTGAGAAAAGTGTCATTTAACACTGTGAGGCCAACTTGATCTCCTTATTTTCACATCAAGTTTTGCCCGTGATCCTATCTACCTACTCTCTCCCACTGTACGTTCATGCTAAGTCACTTCAGTTGTGTCCAACTCTTTGCAACCCCATTGACGGCAGCCTGCCAGATTCCTCTGTCCATGGGATTCTCCAGGCAAGAATATTGAAATGGGTTGCCATGCCCTCCTCAGGGGATCTTCCCCACTCAGAGATGGAACCCTGGAATCTTGTCCGACTCTTTGCGACCCCATGAATCGCAGCATGCCAGGCTTCCCTGTCCATCACCAACTCCCGGAGTTCACTCAAACTCACGTCCATCGAGTCAGTGATGCCATCCAGCCATCTCATCCTCTGTTGTCCCCTTCTCCTCCTGCCCCCAATCCCTCCCAGCATCAGAGTCTTTTCCAATGAGTCAAATCTTCTCATGAGGTGGCCAAAGTACTGGACTTTCAGCTTCAGCTGGTGATGGACAGGGAGGCTTGGCGTGCTGCGATTCATGGGGTCGCAAAGAGTCAGACATGACTGAGCAACTGAACTGTTGCTTCCATTGTCCTTATCCCCAGAGAATGGAAGGACAACTTCCATTGTCCTTATCCCCAGAGAATTTACAATAGCAACCCTGTGCTATTCCAGCCCCAGGAGAGGGACTGTGGGAGGCTTACTGGCTGGTTGAAGAACTGAAAAATCAATGATATCAACTGTTGATTACACACGCCTATCACTTACCCTGACCTCTCATGACTCCTTTTGGAGGAAAGCACTGATGTACCTTCTGTAAAAGCACTTCAATCCTGGCTATAGGAAACTGAAGAATGGGGGGCTCAAGATTTCAGTTTGAGTCAAAATGAAATCAGGTTCCCCTGATCTGAAGGACTGAAGGTACGAGAGGAAATAAGAGAGCATGAAAGGAAGAATTAAGCTGACCACCACAAAGAAGAAATAGAAAGTCAGTTTCCTAGTGCTGCTTCAGAGCCCAGGCAGGCTTCCTGTTTCAGTCATGCCTATCCTTGCCATTAATCATCATTTTTCAGATTAGCACACAGAGTACAATCTAAGTAATGATACAGTAAATAAATAACCAAAGGCTTTGGTTTGATTATGCCAAAACCTTTGACTGTGTGGATCACAATAAACTGTGGAAAATTCTGAAAGAGATGAGAATACCAGACCACCTGACCTGCCTCTTGAGAAATTTGTATGCAGGTCAGGAAGCAACAGTTAGAACTGGACATGGAATAACAGACTGGTTCCAAATAGGAAAAGGAGTACATCAAGGCTATATATTGTCACCCTGCTTACTTAACTTCTATGCAGAGTACATCATGAGAAATGCTGGGCTGGAAGAAGCACAAGCTGGAATCAAGATTGCTGTGAGAAATATCAATAACCTCAGATTTGCAGATGACACCACCCTTATGGCAGAAAGTGAAGAGGAACTAAAAAGCCTCTTGATGGAATTTAAAGAGGAGAGTGAAAAAGTTGGCTTAAAGCTCAACATTCAGGGGGAGGAGCCAAGATGGCGGAGGAGTAGGACGGGGAGAACACTTTCTCCCCCACAAATTCATCAAAAGAGCATTTAAACGTCGAGTAAATTCCACAAAACAACTTCTGAATGCCAGCAGAGGACATCAGGCACCCAGAAAAGCAACCCAACTCTTCGAAAGGAGGTAGGGAAAAAATATTAAAAACAAAAAAAAAGAGACAAAAGAGGGAGGGACGGAGTTCCGTCCCGGGAAGGGAATCTTAAAAAGAGAGAAGTTTCCAAACATCAGGAAACCTTCTCACTGCCGAATCTGTGCCGAGCTTTGGAAGCACAGAGGGCAACATAACAGGGAGAAAAAATAAATAAACAATTTACAACTCGCAGATTGCGAGCCCTACGGTAACTCCCCCAGCAGAGAAGCAGCGCAGACGCCTGCATCCGCCATTAGCAAACCGGGGCTGGGCAGGGAGGCGCGGCGTGGGCTGCATCGCTGAGAGTAAGAATCTGGCCTGAATACCCTGAGCGCTATCTGAGCGAAATAATTTGGGCTAGCAAACCAGACTGTGGGATACCTACCACGAGAAAAGCCAGCCCTAACCTAAGACCGCCAGGCCCGCGCACGGAACAAAGGACTGAACAGAGATAGCCGGCTGCAGACCTTCCCCCTCCGGTGACAGGCAGCCAGAGCCGGAAGGGGGCAATCGCAGCCCCAGAGAGACATTATCTATAAAACTGTAAGCAGGCTTCTTTGCTAACTAAAACTTCTTGGGGGTCTGGACGGTCAACATCTGCCTGAGAAGGTGCGCCGGTTTTACATCCAGATAACCGAGTGGCGGGGAGGCGATAAGTCGCAGCATTGGCGCTCGCCTGGGAAGAACAAATTGGCGCTCGGACCTGGGAAGAGCACAAAACGCAGGCCCAACTGAGTCTGCGCCTCTGAGGACTACCCGAGTGCCTGAACCTGAGCGGCTTGGACCTGGGAGGTGCATGCAGCCCAGGGCCAGCCTCGGATTGTTCCCGGTGGAACAACCTAGAGTCCGAGCAGTGTGGACAGGGAGGCTACACGCGCCGTGAGCGGGGGCAGACCCAGGGTGGCTGAGGCACTGCGAGCCCACGCCAGTGTTATTTGTTTGCAGCATCCCTCCCTCCCTCCCCACAGCGCGACTGAACAAGTAAGCCTAAAAAAAAAAAAAAAAAAAAGTGTCCTCCACCGTGCCCTTTGAGTCAGGGCGGAAACCAGATACTGAAGAGACTAGCAAACAGAAGAAGATATAACAGAGGGAAACGCCTTGGAAGCTACAGGCAATAGATCAAAACCCTGTGGTTACTACGGACTACATAGAAAGGGGCCTATAGATCTTGAGAAATATAAATCTGACCAAGGAACTAGCCAAAAATGAACTGAACCAACAACACCCACAAAAAAAAAAAAAAAAAAAAAGTCCTAGATATATTTTTATTATTTTTACGATCATTCTTTCTTCTTTTTTTTTAATTAAAAAAAAAAATTTTAAGTCCTCTATTGTTCCTTTAATTTTCACCTTTATATCCTATTACTTTGCAAAAAAAAAAAAAGACCCTATTTTTTTCTTCTTCAGCAGACTTCATATATATATATTTTATAATTTTTTGACCTTGTTTTTTTTTGTTTGTTTTTGTTTTTTTCTTCTTTTCTTTAACATTGTATTTTTGAAATTCTAAACTCTACTCTAGATTTTTAATTTTCGCTTTTTGGTATATGTTATCAATTTTGTACCTATAGTTTTTTTTTATATAATTTCTGTGACTTTTTTTTTTTTTCTTCTTCTCTGTTTCTTTCTCTTCTTCTTTTATATAACATTGTATATCTGAAATTCCAAACTTTACTCTAGATTTTTAATTTATGCTTTTTGGTATTTGATATCAATTTTGTACCTGTATTTTCTTTATAATTTTTGTGACATTGTTCGTATTTGTTTGTTTTCTCTCTTTATTTTTCTTCTTCTTCTTTTTTTTTTTTTTTAACATTGTATTTTTGAAATTCCAAACTCTACTCTAGATTTTTAATTTTTGCTTTCTGGTATTAGTTATCAATTTTGTACTTGTACTTTCTTTATAATTTTCACGACCTTGTTTGTTTTTGTTTGTTCGTTTTTTCTCTCTTTCTTTTCCTTCTTCTTTTCTTTAACATCGTATTTTTGAAATTCCAAACTCTACTCTAGATTTTTAATTTTCGCTTTCTGGTATTAGTTATCAATTTTGTACCTGTACTTTCTCTATAATTTTCGCGACCTTGTTTGTTTTTGTTTGTTCGTTCTTTCTCTCTTTCATTTCCTTCTTCTTTTCTTTAACATCGTATTTTTGAAATTCCAAACTCTACTCTAGATTTTAATTTTTGCTTTTATGTATTTGTTACCAATTTTGTACCTATAAGGACCCAATCTTCAGGACCCATTTTTCACTAGGGAGTGAGATTACTGGCTTGACTGCTCTCTCTCCCTTTGGACCCTCCTTTTTCTCCACCAGGTCGCCTGTGTCTCCTCCCTAACCCCTCTCTACTCTACCCAACTCTGTGAATTTCTGTGTGTTCCAGACGGTGGAGAACACTTAGGGAACTGATTACTGGCTGGATCTGTCTCCCTCCTTTTCATTCCCCCCTTTTATCCTTCTGGCCACCTCTGTTACCTTCCTCCTTCTTCTCTTCTCTGTATAACCCCGTGAACATCTCTGAGTGGTCGAGTTGTGGAGTGCACATAAGGAAGTGACTACTGGCTAGCCCACTCTCTCCACTATTGATTCACCTCATCTCATTTGGGTCACCTCTAACTCCCTCCTCCCTCTTCTCTTCTCCATGTAACCCTGTGAACCTCTCTGAGTGACCCTCACTGTAGAGAAACTTATCATCTTTAATGTAGATGTTTTATCAATGGTGCTGTATAGAAGGAGAAGTTTTGAAACTACTGTAAAAATAAGACCGATAATCAGAAGCAGGAGACTTAAGTCCAAACCCTGACTCCAGGGAACTCCTGACTCCAAGGAACATTCATTGACAGGAGCTCATCAAATGCCCCCATACCGACACTGAAACCAAGCACCACACAAGGGCCAATAAGTTCCAGGGCAAGACATACCAAGCAAATTCTCCAGCAACAAAGGAACACAGCCCTGAGCTTCAAGATACAGGCTGCCCAAAGTCACCCCAAAACTATAGACATCTCATAACTCATTACTGAACATTTCATTGCACTCCAGAGAGAAGAAATACAGCTCCACCCACCAGAACACCGACACAAGCTTCCCTAAGCAGGAAACCTTGACAAGCCACCTGTACAAACCCACACACAGTGAGGAAACGCCACAATAAAGAGAACTCCACAAACTGCCAGAATACAGAAAGGACACCCCAAACTCAGCAATTTAAACAAGATGAAGAGACAGAGGAATAGCCAGCAGATAAAGGAACAGGATAAATGCCCACCAAACCAAACAAAAGAGGAAGAGATAGGGAATCTACCTGATAAAGAATTCCGAATAATGATAGTGAAATTGATCCAAAATCTTGAAACTAAAATGGAATCACAGATAAATAGCCTGGAGACAAGGATTGAGAAGATGCAAGAAAGGTTTAACAAGGACCTAGAAGAAATAAAAAAGAGTCAATATATAATGAATAATGCAATAAGTGAAATTAAAAACACTCTGGAGGCAACAAATAGTAGAATAACAGAGGCAGAAGACAGGATTAGTGAATTAGAAGATAGAATGGTAGAAATAAATGAATCAGAGAGGATAAAAGAAAAACGAATTAAAAGAAATGAGGACAATCTCAGAGACCTCCAGGACAATATTAAACGCTACAACATTCGAATCATAGGGGTTCCAGAAGAAGAAGACAAAAAGAAAGACCATGAGAAAATACTTGAGGAGATAATAGTGGAAAACTTCCCTAAAATGGGGAAGGAAATAATCACCCAAGTCCAAGAAACCCAGAGAGTACCAAACAGGATAAACCCAAGGAGAAACACCCCAAGACACATATTAATCAAATTAACAAAGATCAAACACAAAGAACAAATATTAAAAGCAGCAAGGGAAAAACAACAAATAACACACAAGGGAATTCCCATAAGGATAACAGCTGATCTTTCAATAGAAACTCTTCAAGCCAGGAGGGAATGGCAAGACATACTTAAAATGATGAAAGAAAATAACCTACAGCCCAGATTATTGTACCCAGCAAGGATCTCATTCAAGTATGAAGGAGAAATCAAAAGCTTTTCAGACAAGCAAAAGCTGAGAGAATTCTGCACCACCAAACCAGCTCTCCAACAAATACTAAAGGATATTCTCTAGACAGGAAACACAAAAACGGTGTATAAACTCGAACCCAAAACAATAATGTAAATGGCATCGGGAACATACTTATCAGTAATTACCTTAAACGTAAATGGGTTGAATGCCCCAACCAAAAGACAAAGACTGGCTGAATGGATACAAAAACAAGACCCCTACATATGTTGTCTACAAGAGACCCACCTCAAAACAGGGGACACATACAGACTGAAAGTGAAGGGCTGGAAAAAGATTTTCCATGCAAATAGGGACCAAAAGAAAGCAGGAGTAGCAATACTCATATCAGATAAAATAGACTTTAAAACAAAGGCTGTGAAAAGAGACAAAGAAGGTCACTACATAATGATCAAAGGATCAATCCAAGAAGAAGATATAACAATTATAAATATATATGCACCCAACACGGGAGCACCGCAGTATGTAAGACAAATGCTAACAAGTATGAAAGGAGAAATTAACAATAACACAATAATAGTGGGAGACTTTAATACCCCACTCACACCTATGGATAGATCAACTAAACAGAAAATTAACAAGGAAACACAAACTTTAAACGATACAATAGACCAGTTAGACCTAATTGATATCTATAGGTCATTTCATCCCAAAACAATGAATTTCACCTTTTTCTCAAGCGCACATGGAACCTTCTCCAGGATAGATCACATCCTGGGCCATAAAGCTAGCCTTGGTAAATTCAAAAAAATAGAAATCATTCCAAGCATTTTTTCTGACCACAATGCAGTAAGATTAGATCTCAATTACAGGAGAAAAACTATTAAAAATTCCAACATATGGAGGCTGAACAACACGCTGCTGAATAACCAACAAATCACAGAAGAAATCAAAAAAGAAATCAAAATTTGCATAGAAACGAATGAAAATGAAAACACAACAACCCAAAACCTGTGGGACACGGTAAAAGCAGTCTTAAGGGGAAAGTTCATAGCAATACAGGCACACCTCAAGAAACAAGAAAAAAGTCAAATAAATAACCTAACTCTACACCTAAAGCAACTAGAAAAGGAAGAATGAAGAACCCCAGGGTTAGTAGAAGGAAAGAAATCTTAAAAATTAGAGCAGAAATAAATGCAAAAGAAACAAAAGAGACCATAGCAAAAATCAACAAAACCAAAAGCTGGTTCTTTGAAAGGATAAATAAAATTGACAAACCATTAGCCAGACTCATCAAGAAACAAAGGGAGAAAAATCAAATCAACAAAATTAGAAACGAAAATGGAGAGATCACAACAGACAACACAGAAATACAAAGGATCATAAGAGACTACTATCAACAATTATATGCCAATAAAATGGACAACGTGGAAGAAATGGACAAATTCTTAGAAAAGTACAACTTTCCAAAACTGGACCAGGAAGAAATAGAAAATCTTAACAGACCCATCACAAGCATGGAAATTGAAACTGTAATCAAAAATCTTCCAGCAAACAAAAGCCCCGGTCCAGACGGCTTCACAGCTGAATTCTACCAAAAATTTAGAGAAGAGCTAACACCTATCCTGCTCAAACTCTTCCAGAAAATTGCAGAGGAAGGTAAACTTCCAAACTCATTCTATGAGGCCACCATCACCCTAATACCAAAACCTGACAAAGATCCCACAAAAAAAGAAAACTACAGGCCAATATCACTGATGAACATAGATGCAAAAATCCTTAACAAAATTCTAGCAATCAGAATCCAACAACACATTAAAAAGATCATACACCATGATCAAGTGGGCTTTATCCCAGGGATGCAAGGATTCTTCAATATCCGCAAATCAATCAATGTAATACACCACATTAACAAATTGAAAAATAAAAACCATATGATTATCTCAATAGATGCAGAGAAAGCCTTTGACAAAATTCAACATCCATTTATGATAAAAACTCTCCAGAAAGCAGGAATAGAAGGAACATACCTCAACATAATAAAAGCTATATATGACAAACCCACAGCAAACATTATCCTCAATGGTGAAAAATTGAAAGCATTTCCTCTAAAGTCAGGAACAAGACAAGGGTGCCCACTTTCACCATTACTATTCAACATAGTTTTGGAAGTTTTGGCCACAGCAATCAGAGCAGAAAAAGAAATAAAAGGAATCCAAATTGGAAAAGAAGAAGTAAAACTCTCACTATTTGCAGATGACATGATCCTCTACATAGAAAACCCTAAAGAGTCCACCAGAAAATTACTAGAAATAATCAATGACTACAGTAAAGTTGCAGGATATAAAATCAACACACAGAAATCCCTTGCATTCCTATACACTAATAATGAGAAAACAGAAAGAGAAATTAAGGAAACAATTCCATTCACCATTGCAACGGAAAGAATAAAATACTTAGGAATATATCTACCTAAAGAAACTAAAGACCTATATATAGAAAACTATAAAACACTGGTGAAAGAAATCAAAGAGGACACTAATAGATGGAGAAATATACCATGTTCATGGATTGGAAGAATCAATATAGTGAAAATGAGTATACTACCCAAAGCAATTTATAGATTCAACGCAATCCCTATCAAGCTACCAACAGTATTCTTCACAGAGCTAGAACAAATAATTTCACAATTTGTATGGAAATACAAAAAACCTCGAATAGCCAAAGCGATCTTGAGAAAGAAGAATGGAACTGGAGGAATCAACCTACCTGACTTCAGGCTCTACTCCAAAGCCACAGTTATCAAGACAGTATGGTACTGGCACAAAGACAGAAATATTGATCAATGGAATAAAATAGAAAGCCCAGAGATAAATCCACGCACATATGGACACCTTATCTTCGACAAAGGAGGCAAGAATATACAATGGATTAAAGACAATCTCTTTAACAAGTGGTGCTGGGAAATCTGGTCAACCACTTGTAAAAGAATGAAACTGGACCACTTTCTAACACCATACACAAAAATAAACTCAAAATGGATTAAAGATCTAAACGTAAGACCAGAAACTATAAAACTCCTAGAGGAGAACATAGGCAAAACACTCTCCGACATACATCACAGCAGGATCCTCTATGACCCACCTCCCAGAATATTGGAAATAAAAGCAAAAATAAACAAATGGGACCTAATTAACCTTAAAAGCTTCTGCACATCAAAGGAAACTATTAGCAAGGTGAAAAGACAGCCTTCAGAATGGGAGAAAATAATAGCAAATGAAGCAACCGACAAACAACTAATCTCAAAAATATACAAGCAACTCCTACAGCTCAACTCCAGAAAAATAAACGACCCAATCAAAAAATGGGCCAAAGAACTAAATAGACATTTCTCCAAAAAAGACATACAGATGGCTAACAAACACATGAAAAGATGCTCAACATCACTCATTATCAGAGAAATGCAAATCAAAACCACTATGAGGTACCATTTCACACCAGTCAGAATGGCTGCGATCCAAAAGTCTACAAATAATAAATGCTGGAGAGGGTGTGGAGAAAAGGGAACCCTCTTACACTGTTGGTGGGAATGCAAACTAGTACAGCCACTATGGAGAACAGTGTGGAGATTCCTTAAAAAACTGGAAATAGAACTGCCTTATGATCCAGCAACCCCACTGCTGGGCATACACACTGAGAAAACCAGAAGAGAAAGAGACACGTGTACCCCAATGTTCATCGCAGCACTGTTTATAATAGCCAAGACATGGAAGCAACCTAGATGTCCATCAGCAGATGAATGGATAAGAAAGCAGTGGTACATATACACAATGGAGTATTACTCAGCCATTAAAAAGAATACATTTGAATCAGTTCTAATGAGGTGGATGAAACTGGAGCCTGTTATACAGAGTGAAGTAAGCCAGAAGGAAAAACATAAATACAGTATACTAACGCATATATATGGAATTTAGAAAGATGGTAACAATAACCCGGTGTACGAGACAGCAAAAGAGACACTGATGTATAGAACGGTCTTATGGACTCTGTGGGAGAGGGAGAGGGTGGGAAGATTTGGGAGAATGGCAATGAAACATGTAAAGTATCATGTGGGAAACGAGTTGCCAGTCCAGGTTCGATGCATGATGCTGGATGCTTGGGACTGGTGCACTGGGACGGCCCAGGGGGATGGTATGGGGAGGGAGGAGGGAGGAGGGTTTGGGATGGGGAACACATGTATACCTGTGGCGGATTCACTTTGATATTTGGCAAAACTAATACAATTATGTAAAGTTTAAAAATAAAATAAAATTGGAGAAAAAAGAAAAAAAAAAAAAAAAGCTCAACATTCAGAAAACTAAGATCATGGCATCTGGTCAACATTCAGAAAACTAAGATCATGGCATCTGGTCCCATCACTTCATGGCAAATAGATGGGGAATCAGTGGAAACAGTGACTGACTTTATTTTTCTGGGCTCCAAAATCATGGCAATGGTGATTGCCGCCATGAAATTTAAAGATGCTTACTCCTCAGAAGGAAAGTTATGACCAACATAGACAGCATATTAAAAAGCAGAGATATTACTTTGCCAACAAAGGTCCATCTCCTCAAGGCTATGGTTTTTCCAGTGGTCATGTATGGAGGTGAGAGTTGGACTCTGAAGAAAGCTGAGCGCCAAAGAATTGATGCTTTTGAACTGTGGTGTTGGAGAAGACTCTTGAGAGTCCCTTGGAATTCAAGGAGATCCAACCAGTCCATTCTAAAGGAGGTCAGTCCTGGGTGTTCATTGGAAGGACTGATGTTGAAGCTGAAACTCCAATACTTTGGCCACCTGATGCAAAGATCTGACTCATTGGAAAAGACCCTGATGCTGGAAAAGATTGAGGGCAAGAGAAGAAGGGGATGACAGAGGATGAGATGGCTGGATGGCATCACCAACTCAATGGACATGAGTTTGAGTAAACTCCAGGAGTTGGTGATGGACAGGGAGACCTGGTGTGCTGCGGTTCATGGGGTGGAAAAAAGTCATACACGACTGAGTGACTGGACTGAACTGAAATAAATAACCACTTTTTTTATATGTCACCACACAAAGATATTACACAGCTATTGACTGTATTCTTCACATTGTACATTGTCTTAATTATGCAATATTCAGGACCACTGTTTTCTTTACAAAAGGTGACCTTTCCTCCTTGGGCCAGCTCTCCAGCTCGCCGCCAGGTGCCTGACTCTCTCAGAATCTACCTCCTATTCTAGTCCCTTTTCCAATCTATAGTGTATGCACCTCACACCACTCAGAAAGGTCATCATCAGAAAGTCCACAAATAATAAATGATGAAGAGGGTTGGATAAAACAGAACCCCCCTATATTGTCAGTGAAAATGTAAATTGGTGCGGCCACTATGGAGAACAATATGGAGTCTCTTTTAAAAACTAAAAATAAAATTGTCATATCATGCAGCAATCTCACTTTTGGGTATACATGCAGAGAAGACTAATTTAAAAAGAAACACGCACAGTGTTCATAGCAGCACTATTTACCATAATCAAGACATGAAAGCAACCTCAATGTCCATTGACAGATGAATGGATAAAGATGATGTGGTTTATTTTTATACACAACAGACTATTAGTCATAAAAAGAATGAAGTGTCATTTACAGCAACATAAATGGACCTAGAGATTATCATAGTAAGTGAAGTAAGTCAAAGACAAATATCACTTACATGTAAGATCTTTAAAAATGACATAAATGAACTTATTTAAAAAATAGAAGTAGCCTCACAGACACAGGAAACAAACTTATAGTTAACCAAAAGGGGTGGTAGAGGAGGGTTACATTGGAAGTTTGGGATCAACTTGTACATTTATATAAAATAGATACACAACAAGGACTGTAAAGCACAGGGAAGTCTACTCAATAGCTTTTAATAACCTCTAATGGAAAAGAATCTGAAAAAGAATATGCATATATATTAAAAAATGGAATCACTTTGCTGTACACCTGAAAACCAACACAACATTGTAAAATTAATTTCACTTTTAGAATGGTTCAAATTTCCTAAAAATATGTACAACATGTGACCTCTGTGTGCCAAGATGGCATTTAGAGAGTCACAGGGTCCGAAACTTGCTAATCCCTCTGTCCGTGTGAGACTCCCAAAGCTTGGTGTAACAGAGGCTCCATTTTCCTAAATTTTAGTTGCCAGTTCCTTATTAGCTGCCAGAAGCTGAATGACCCTTTCAGAAATCCAGCTGAAGCAGAGAACGAGTACTGTTTCTTGTGCGGTGTGTGTTTCTATTTGACCACAGTATAAGCAGCACCCGGGGTTCCCTGGTGGCTCAGCTGGTAAAGAATCTGCCTGCAACACGGGAGACGTGGGTTCGATCCCTGGGTTGGGAAGATCCCCTGGAGAAGGGAAAGGCTACCCACTCCAGTATTCTGGCCTGGAGAATTCCTTGGACTGTATAGTCCATGGGGTCACAAAGAGTTGGACACGACTGAGCGACTTTCACTCACTAAGCAGCACTAGATAGGGCTTGAAAGAACCCCCACCCCCATCCCCACCCTTCAGGTACCCCTCTAAAGGAGAACTTGTCATTCACCTTTCACCTAACCCTTATTCACCAAGTTCTGGATAAAATACTTATGAAGAAACAGGAACAAGGACAACAATAACAATCATCTTCCTCAGAGAGAGAGGGACCGGTCAAGCACACTCTCCTGGAGACGCCATCTTTCCCCGGCCTCCGTATGCCGGGCACGGCACACCCGGCCCCACTGCGGACCAGAAGACACCTGACCCCAGTTGGCCCAATTATTTCTACTCCTGGGAACCTGGAATTAAAATGAGCAAATATCAAGTGCATTAATTATGTGAAACCAAGCTAGAAAGCCAGGTAGAGGCTGCCATTTTAAGGCAGCCAAGCATAAGGTGCTGAGTGAATTGAGGGAGTCAACAAAGAGAAAAAAAAAAAATGAAGCTGGCAAGTGGCAGAGAGGAAATACCCAAAGTCTCTAGGGAAAGAGAGAGAGAGAAAGGAGGGGAATTATTTTGAAATGTGTGTAATTTTCTAATTCTTCTAAGTCCTAGAGTTCTCCTGCAATTAGATCCCTTAGTACAAATTCCACTTTGCATAAATTAATGTGAGTAGATCTCTGGTCCCTGCAATGAAACACGCATGTATCAGCGGATTTCTCAAGAGTAAAACTAGGGCCACTAGCTAGTGACCTGTGAACATACAGATTTTAGTGTTCGTCACAGCTGATAAGAAGTTCTAAGACCACATTTACCAACTTATTTTCTTCCATTTAAATTGCTCCTATAGCAAGAGTGCCATGAATATCGTACAATTATTCATCGGGCTGCTCTGTGCGTGGTGATAACTACGGCAGGATTTCTTCCTGCTGGAGGCTGGGGGGGTCAAAGGCGTAAACAGATCAATGACAATGGCATGTGAGAAGCCTGTCCTGGAGGCACGGGCTGAGGTTCTGGGCCTCAGCAGACATTTCCTTATTTAATTTTCACCTACATCAAAGAGAGTTACGAGAATTGATACTTTGCAGGAACAATCACCCAAGACGGGGAAGCATTAGTTTAATTTCAGTAATTTTCACCTGAAGCCTGAGGAGGTATCATGCTGTTCTCTTGGCACAAGAGTGGCATTTAATAAACGTGGGCCTTTCCGTATCCTGCTGCTTCTTACCACTTTCCATGACCACTTTAACAGTAAAAACAACCGGCATAAGAAAAGATCAGCAAATCATTAACTTGGCTGAGAACCCAGTCTACTTCAGAGCTGACCATTCTTTTCATTCTCGGGTAAAATTTCCCCTGAAAAGTTTTGCCAAAAAAAAAAAAGAATGGTATGACTTAACAGCTTATTGAACAACAAACAGGTTTTTCACCTCTCCTTCATTACTGTGATAATGAAGAAAATGTTTTTAAAAAGTATAAGCCCCAAGGACAAAGAAAACAGGAGAAGGGAGATGAGTGTAAGGTCAGAAGAATGAAATAAGAGGTGCTGCATCCAAGAAGAGCTTCCCTGGTAGCTCAGTGGGTAAAGAATCTGCCTGCAATGCAGGAGACCACGGTTCGATTCCTGAGTAAGGAAGATCCACCGGAGAAGGGATAGGCTACCCACTCCAGTATTCTTGGGCTTCCCTGTTGGTTCAGCTGGTAAAGAATCCACCTCAATCTGGGAGACCTGGGTTCGATGCCTGGGCTGGGAAGATCCCATGGAAAAGGGAACAGCTACCCACTCCAGTATTCTGGCCTGGAGAATTCCATGGACTATATAGTCCATAGGGTTGCCAAGAGTTGGACATGATTGAGCAACTAAGGAAGCCCCAACCCAGAGTGGGAAAGACAATGGAGAGCAGGACCAGTCACCAAAAGAGGCTGACCTTGGAGGGTCTTGGTGTGGTCCACAGCAGAGGTGAGGCCAGGGGAGTACCTGGAGGCATTCTCTTCCTTCACCCCTACAAATAGAACTGGGTGTCTGCCTGCCCTGTGGAAACCAGGGATTATCCTCTGGACAGGTTGAGAGAGACAGCCTCTGGGATCAGGAAAATGTGGTCCAAAGTAAGAATGGAATGATGCCCAAGGTAGAAAACATGGAATTGAATGTGACATCCAGACCCCACGTCCAAGTGGTGCTTAATGAACTAGGCTGTCACTCTTTAGGCAGGAGATTAGGTCATGTTTTCTGGGAGAAAGCCCCAGAGGACACCCTCTCCTATGCCAACAATGTCAGGGTGCTCTCAAAGTGGGGGACTATCTGCCTTTGTTGTTGTTGTTCAGTCACTAAGTCGTGTCTGTCTCTTTGCAACCCCATGAACTGCAGTATGCCAGGCTTCTCTATCACCAACCCCTGGAGCTTGTTCAAACTCATGTCCATTGAGTCAGTGATGCCACCTGACCATCTTATCCTCTGTCATCCCCTTCTCCTCCTGCCTTCAATCTTTCCCAGCACGAGGGTCTTTTCCAATGAGTCGGCTCTTTGCATCAGGTGGCCGAAGCACTGGACTAATCATCTGGAAATGAAGGCCACTGCTCATCTTGCCATACACACATCCACAACTCTCCCGTCGGCTTTAAAAAAGTAATTTATTGATGTGATAGTCACATAACAAAATGAACTGCATCAAAATAAACAATCTGGTGGCAACACGAACCCTCTTCCTCTACTTAATCCACAACATGTCCATCGCTCCAAAGTAAGCCCCCTTCCTTACCTGTACTAATTAAGCACTTTCTTCCCATTCACTCCTTTTCCCAGGCCCTGGCAACCACTGATCTGCAATCTGTCTCCATGGGTTTACTTATTCGGGATCCTTAATATAAATGAAATCACACATCCCCTTTGTGTCCACAGTCTCTTATGCAGCACGTTTTGAATGTTCACCCCCGTTGTCACGTGTATCAGAATTTCGTTCATTTTTATGGTTGAATAATATTCCACTGCAGGTATCCATCACAATCCAAGTTGACTTCGGATGCTCAGTCTTAAGAAATATCAACGGGTAATCACCATACATAAGACAAAAGAGAGAAACCCCAAAAAGTAGAAGAATGGAAACCAGAGGAAACCATACAATTCAGAGAACACAATAAAACTCATAAAAAAACAATAACTCATATATCCTGAGCAATTAAACACACACAAGTATGTTTAATACTTGCTAACAGTTTAGTAAAGTATGTATTCAGTACTTTTATTACTTTGCATAATCAACATGGTAAAAAATACCTTTTTATTATGATATAACTCATGGCCTTCATTCTAACACTGCTGTTATAGTCTCTATTTCTACACAAGAAAAATCATAAGTAATAATGGTCATAATCATACGAAATAATAGTTGTAATCATAATAAACATATAATTCCACATCCTGATTTTTCCATTTAAAAGTATATATTGAGCATGCTTCCATGTTGCTACATAATCTTCATATTCATTACTGGCAAATTCTATATTGTACCTAATCATACAGATATACCATAAATCACAGACCACTGTTATTCCATTTTCCAAGCAAATTATGTTTCTCATAATCTCTATGAAAATTGTTACAATGCACATAATAAGATCAAATAAATCTAAGAGACATGAGATCCTTCCTTGAAGACTAAACCAAGTTAGGACTAAAGTACACTGCCCTGACTTTGATGGGTCTGCAGGATAGGAGGGCAAGTTGGTCAATGGTTTCCCTGTATAAGAGAAAAGAGGAGCCCTGCGGAGGAGCCTGGTTTCAAAGGAGGAGGAGCTGGGGAGCCCAGAATGGACCAGTAATGCTTGAGCTCCCGAGAGGGACAGAGCTGGTACAAGAGCTCTTTTCCAAGTAAAACAGCTGGTGAACAGCACATGGCCTGTTTCACCGAATATCCATGAGCTGTTGGGGGCACATGGCCGTACTCTTTTGGGATCCATGTATCTCAATGGGAGATGAGATTTTCCGGCTCCCAGGAAGAACACAGAGCACCATCTCTGTTCTAGGGGCCCAAAGATGAACAGCAGCCTCAGCATCCGCACCTACACCTCGTCCCTGGGGAGGGGGCCTCTGGGGGTTTCAGGGCAGGGAGTGTCAGCTGCAGGTGGCCCCTGTCACAGCAGCAGCCCTGCAGCGCCTTCCGTAGCTGCTGGGAACAGGCACCTCAGCAGAGACCTGCAGCCAGAGAACTGTGGACACCTCAGCGTGGTTCAAGCCACCCTCCAGCAATTCCCCCGAATAATTAGAGAAACCTTTAGGAGGCTGTCTAGCAGTTGGAATAGAATTTTAAAAAAAGAAGAAGGAAAACCACTGCTGCTATTAATGTTAACTTTTCCTCTGGTTAGGGTAGCCTTAGGGAAGATAAAGTGTACTTTGCAGTCTTTACATTTGGTGAAAGGTACCTGATACTATACGTATATCCTCTGACTGCCTTGAAACATTTCATATAAAAGATGAAATAGGGTGAAAGTAAACACATGATTCAATGGGAGGAGGAAAATATGGGGAATTTAGATTAAGTATTCTCAGAGAAACATTGGCTACTAGAATGACCACAGGCATATTGAACTTCTTTGAAAAAGAAAACTCTCAAGGGCTGTTTGGGGCTATCTGGATACGTTTAAAAACAGTTCTAAGGTCTCATGACTTCAGCAAAGAATTTTATATGAATAAGCTTCCAAAAAGTAAGGCTTCCCAAAGACACATGCTCTGGAACTGCTGGTTTTCTTGGCCTAAGGGAAGGTTACCAGTGTTCAACTTTCAGGCTGGAAGCCTGAATTCATTTATTTTATGGCTAAGATACTTTATACTAATACAACAATATCTGCATCTAATTTGCATGTTGTAGATAAGAAAAAAATCAAGCATGATACACAGGCTAGTCCCAAGGGTGGAAGGTTTTCCCCAAGTATATTGTATTAAAAACATGTGGACTTTCTTCTTTCAAACAGAATGTATTCCAAAGCATTAGAATGACTGAATTAGGATGTTTCTACTTGCAAGCAACAGAAAGAGAACGTGGAACAAAGTAAGTTGAAGGATCCTGGGGTGGTTCTTCACAGAGTGAAAGGGAGTTGAGGCTGTGCACGGCAACAGTGGAGCTGGTCGATCCCCGTGGGCATGACTGACCCCATCTTGTACAGCATCTTTGCTTGGTACTTGGGTTTCTTTCTTTCTCGGATAAAGATGGCCTTCCTCCACAAGGAAGGCAGCAGTAGGTCCTTCCAGAATAATATCATCCCAGATCTGTTTGCTTGTTTGAAAAACCCTGAAAAGGGCTTGGATTGGTTAGTTTGGGTCACCTTCCTCCACCAGTCATTGTGGCCAAGGAGATGGTGTCCTACCCTTGACCCAGTTCTGAGTTTGTAGACCAACCAGAAAGGGGAACAGCACAGATGGGGCCATTAGGACAATAACTCTGAACCAGGCTGTATCTCCATTTGTGACTATAAGAACAGAGATGAACAAAATCTCATCACCCTCAAAGGAACAGTTTTGAATGAGCATTCTATTCTGGTTTGTCCATTCACAGATACATTTTAATATACAATATTATCTTAGATCCCCTTAAAAAATGCACAGTTTTGAAATCTAGATGAAGAAATGAACCTAAAAATATAGAAACAATGCTCATCTCTTGGGGACTTTTGAGGTCAAGCCCTACCGGAAAGATAGCTTCTATTCCTGAAATGCCTTAAGAAATGAAACATAACCCCATGTCTCTGATGGTTTGGAATATCAACTGGTATAAAACATCAAACACTATCAATATATTACTTTAAATGTCTATACTTCTCAAAGAGAGTTTCACCTAAATGCTTTTCAGGTATAGGTCCGATTCAGGTATAGAGCTGCATTTCCTTTCATTGGTTTGTTCAGCAGCACATTGAGAGCCTCTGTAGACCAGGACCACTCCAGGCATTGCAGAATTGCAATAAACAGACCAAAGCTCCCTGCCTTGTGGAACCAGTAAAACATGTGGAATCTACAATAGGACACAAATGAACCTATCTACAAAACAGAAATAGACTCATGGACATAGAGGGCGGCTTGTGGTTGCCACTGGGGAGGGTGCTGGAAGAGGGGTGAAGTGGGAGGCTGGGGTTAGCAGATGTAAGCTTTTATGTCTAGAATCGATAAATAACAAAGTCCTACTGTGCGTAGCACAGGGAACTATATTCAGTATCTTATGAGAAACCACAATGAAAAAGAATATTAAAAGAGAATGTATATATTAAAAATATATATATACATATATATATACAGGAGGAGGAAATGGCAACCCACTTCAGTGTCTTTGCCTGGAGAACCCCATGGACAGACGGGCATAGTGGACTGTAGTCCATGGGGTCGCAAAGGGTCAGACACAACTAAAGCTCTTAGCATGCACATGCACACACACACATATAACTGAATCACTTTACAGCAGAAATTAATACAACATTGTCAATCAACTATACTTCAACTTTAAAAAATTGGGAATGCAAGGGGAAAACCGCCAGGATAATAATTAGGTAGATGTTCCAAATGATCAAAAAAAATTGTTTAAGAATTATTCTAATTCTTTATAACATGAAACAAAATTCATATTGTATGGCAAGACAAGAAAAGTTTAAACATCTAAATGTTCTTTGCCCTTTGACCTTTCTTCCTCCACTGTGCATTGTTAATCTGCGTTTTGAATCAACCAAACCTTTCCCATCGGGAGAAATGTTGCTCAACCATAAAGAGCAAAATTCTCCTAGCATCAACAAGACAACTTAAAAAAAAAAATTACTTATTTGGCTGCATCAGGTCTTAACTGCAGCACTTAGGATCTTTATTGCAGTGCTCAGACTCTCTAGTTGCGGTGCACACGGAGCTCAGTAGCTCTGCGTCTGGGATCTTAATTTCCCAACCAAGGATAGAACCCCCATCCTCTGCACTGCAAGGCAGGTTCTTAACCACCAGACCACTAGTGAAGTCCCTAAGACAATGTCTTAAAGACAGCATTCCTTCTTGGTATTGTAAGGGGCCATAATGACACTTAGATCTGAATTGTGTACCTTTCAATAGTACATCATTTAATGTACAGCCCTCTGCCTCAAAAAACTGATACATTTGTGCCTTTACTTCCAATGGGCAGAACAGTTAAGACTCTTTTTGACCCCATGGACTGTAGCCCACCAAGTCTCTTCTGTCCATGGGATTTTCCATTCAAGAATACTGGAGTGGGTTGCCAGTCCCTTCTCCAGGGGGATCTTCCCGACCCAGGGATAAAACCCAGGCCTCCTGCATTGCAGGCAGATTCTTTACCACCTGAATCACTGGGGAATCATCCCCACAACAGTTCTCAGAGATTTCTGAGATGCTCTTCCTGGTTTATAATTCTCAAATTTGACTTGAATAAAATTTTCCAGTTCTTTCTTAGATTGACTGATCAAAAGTTCTTCAACAACAGTCACTGTATCTTATGAAAATTCATAGTTACCATAATATTTATAGTAGTGAAGTAGGCCACAGCAAGAAACTGAAGGACTTGGGAAAACAAGACCTTAATAATCATTTTATTAAAATGATGGAATAAAATATTGTAATAACAAAGATCTTTGCTTATCAATACTTTGGATAAACAATTAGGTTTGGCCAAATTTTTTCCTATCCTCAAACAAAGGACCCTGGGAATTATTAACTGATATAGGAACAGCCATTATGTAGCCTTTATTTTCTTTTATTCGTGCATGCATGCATGTTCAGTTGCTTCTGACTCTTTGCAGCCCTATGGACTGTAGCCCACCCGACTCCTTTGCCCATGGGATTCTCCAGGCAAGAATACTGGAGTGGGTTGCCATGCCCTCCTCTAGGGGATCTTCCTGACCCAGGGATCAAACCCATGTTTCTTGTGGCTCCGGCACTGGCAGGCAGGTTCTTTACCACTAGTGCCACGTAAATACATAAAAACTTCCATCTTTGTAGGAAATAGACATTATAAAATGAAAGAAAAACTTTCATTTTTGCCAAAAAAAAACACCTTTTATGGTTTTATTTTTATTTGGAAACGTTCTGCTTTTAACCTTATTATTCTTTTCATTCGTCTGTGTGTCTTTATTCTGCATCCCTGTATTTTCAGTTATTTTTTTTTTTACGACTTAAAAGTTTATGAATTTACCACTAAGTAAAATTTTGGCTGAAGCACATCAGTGATCTTACGTTCTAATTATGCTGTAATCGTTTTCCTTCTTGGTTCCAGTTACTTGGCTAGGTGCTTTTTTATTTCTCAGTGGGATGTGGTACCTTTGATTCTTTTTTTTTTTGAGGAACTTACTTTTATTTTTCTTTGTGCCTTAATACAGTATATGGTCAATTTTTTAAACCACTGTTTATAGGCTAAAAGGCAATCTATTCTCTGTTTTTGAAGATACAATGTTTAAAATATATTTCTATTGACTTAACCATTTATTTCTTCTTGTCTACCTCACCTATCAAATTAAAAGCAGAGTGACAAAGCCTTCTACAATCGTTCTATTCACAGTCTTTGCATTTATAAGCTATTTTAATAGTATGCATTTAGAATGTAAAGAATTTTAACTTATATTTTCACTGTGATATATTCCTTTTGTCAAATATAAGATGTTTGTTACCCATAAAAAGTGCGTTTATGGGAATTCCCTGGGAAGTCCAGTAGTTAAGCTCTGCAATCTCACTGCTAAGGGCCCATGTTCAATCCCTGACTGGGAAACAAAAATCCCATAAGTCATGTGGCTGGGCCAAGGAGAAAAAAAAATGGTGTACTTATGACAATTATTGATGTATATCTTTTCATCTAGCTTGTTTCCATTTTCACTTCTAGTCTTTTCCACCTATGACTGCCTCATTCTTGTCCTAATTTTATTTCTCATTATCCTGGTAAATATATTTAATTATCATATTCAGGGATGTATCAGTGTCTTCCCTTGTGGCTCAGCTGGGAAAAGAATCCATCTGCAATGTGGGAGACCTGGGTTCGATTCCTGGGTTGGGACAATCCCCTGGAGAAGGGAACAGCTACCCACTCCAGTATCCTGGCCTGGAGAATTCCATGGACTGTATAGTCTATTTGGTCGCAAAGAGCTGGACACAACTGAGCGACTTTCACTTTCACATCAGGTGTCAGGGTTTCCAAATTTTTGCCCCTATATGAATGTTTCCTCTTACTTTCCAAATTCAATGGCCTAAGCCCTGGGTGTTCTTTGGAAGGAATGATGCTAAAGCTGAAACTCCAGTACTTTGGCCACCTCATGTGGAGAGTTGACTCATTGGAAAAGACTCTGATGCTGGGAGGGATTGGGGGCAGGAGGAGAAGGGGATGACAGAGGATGAGATGGCTGGATGGCATCACCAACTCAATGGACATGAGTTTGAGTGAACTCCGGGAGATGGTGATGGACAGGGAGGCCTGGCATGCTGTGATTCATGGGGTCGCAAAGAGTCAGACACGACTGAGCGACTGAACTGAAGAAAACATATCAGAGTCTCCAAACCTCACGTTTCTCTAGAAATTCCAATTTGATGCTTTGAGGTCATGTTCCTCACCCCATCAGCCAAGCATCTCTGCTAAGGCAGGGCTGTGTGCCTGGGTGTACACGTACTGATTCTATCCCTAGTGTACAAGGGGCAGGTTAAAGTGGGAGAACTTAGAATTTAGCGTCGTTGACAAGGTTAGGCTGAGACCCATTAAGCTGTGCTTTTGCATGAGTAACCCGACTTTCTGATCTGTGGTACCCATCAAGCCTGGGCCAGGGCCATCTCTGTGGCTGGTCTGGATGCTCTGGGATTGGCAGCCCCCGCAGAGCCACATGCATTGGAAGAGGGAGTTCTCTAAACAAACAGCAGTGCTGTTACTAGAAGCGGAGGCGGGAAGGCCAAGCAGCCAGAAGCCACACGAGCCCAACACGGGCAGGCTGACGGGAAGGAGGCTTCATGAGACTGAGCGTGGATGCCCCGTGGGACATCTTCAGGGGACCCCACAAGAGATTTTAGCTTCCGTGACTTAAATTTTAGGCACTTAAATGAGGTCACTGTCTTGCTCCTATGCCTCATTTTCTCCCCCTAATCTTTATTTAGCCTGGATGACATCTATCGATTGTATAGAACATGAATGTGGTATTTTTTTTTTCCTAAAGTGTTAGTTGCTCAGTCGTGTCCAACTCTGCGACCCCATGGACGGTAGCCTACCAGGCTCCTCTATCCATGGGGATTCGCCAGGCAAGAATACTGGCCTAGGCAGCCATTTCCTTCTCCAGAGGATCTTCCTGACCCAGGGATCAAACCCAGGTCTCTTGCATTGCAGGCAGGTTCTTTTACCACTGAGTCACCAGGGAAGCCCTTGAAGGAACTGGATAATTGAAACTATAGAAGATTACATTGACTGTACATTCATGTTGTCACATGGAGCAGACTTTATCCTAAAGCTGGGAGTAGTATGGAGTTGGGAATTCCTTTAACATCTTTTTAGTGTCTTCGCATTTCTGTTTTCTTATTTTTAAAATATGGAACAACAGTTTGTTTCATGTTAAAAAAAAAAGTGTATTTAAGACAATTATGAAGATGTACATGTACACCACATGCCACAGACTGAGTTTAACATGAACTGTAAGCTGTTTATTTTGGAGGGAAGGGGTCATTTACTGGTGGGCATTGCAGGGCTAACTGGAGGAGGGAAGCAGAGTCAAAGAAAATAATTTTAAAAGAGCTAAGGGAAAATTCTTACAATAACAAATGAATTTTAAAAATAGTATTAAAAAGGATACCAATGGCAATAAAACAAGTAACTTCAACTGAAATCATAAATAATATCAACTAAAAGAATAAGTGCAACTAAAAGATGTTCTACAAAAAAACATGATTGGCCAAGACGTGGACGACCAGCTCACATTCTCTGTTCTGCTGGACTGGCCACGAGAGCACAAAGCTCTCTGCAAAGAAGCTCGGAGACTCGGTGGAGAGTGAAGGACAAAGCCAAGGTTCATACTGAGTTTTGGCACCCTCAACTCAGAATGTCCTGAACTGTCAGTCAAATGGATTCCCTAAATCTTCCAAACTTCTCACTGACAAGTACATCTTTTCCTGTCTTAAAGGATACAGGTATTTCTACTTTTAAACCAAGGACAGGGCTTTATTTTCACCCCTAACGAACGCTTTGCTTCTTTATTTTAGCCCCTGCTCTCTAGAATCTGTTCCAATGTGCCTTTACTTTCCTCCAAGTTGCTGGCAGTCTGCAAATGTCACTTTCCATATCCTCCTCCAAATATTTGATAAAAAGAAACAGAACACAACTTTTAAATTGCAGTTTAAAGTAACATATACATTTGCAATCATTAAAAAAAGTCCATTTTTTCCCCAGTGTTCTTAGAGTAGGGAAAACATTATATGATGTTATTTCTCTGCTTTTTGGAGGAGGAAGGCAGGGATCTTTCCACTGGAACTGGTGAGGAGCAGCTCTTCTAGGGTAAATGGGAGGGAAGGCAGCCCTTGGGGACAGGGCTGGGGGTGAGGGCTCTGCAAAGGGGTCCCTGATGCTGCTGTGAGGCCCCTCTGAGCTATGGTGAAGGGCAGGAAAGATACAGACGGAAACAAGGGGCCCTGAGAAAGCCCTCAGCAAGGAGGCTTCCTCCTTTCGTAGCTGTTAATGTTGTTTTTCTTTTTAGCTGCATCATAATATAAAGGATGTGGAAAAAAATATTTGCTTTGCAACATCAGGGCCAAAACCAAAAGAAAACAAAAGCTTGGTGATTTTGTAACAAAAGACAGGCCGAGGATGTCCATCTCCCGAAAAAGGAAGCGAGGGAGCAAGGACGATCCTGCCTCGCTACGTGCAGGAGAAAAAGTGAGTTCCCCTTACTATATCACCTTGTTGGAATGAGACGGAAGAAAAGGAAAAACATTCCAGAAGTTTTGCCAACATACAACCATCTTAGCCGTAAAGAACGAAACCAAATACAGTAAAGTTGAAAAATCAACATTTCTAAACATTTCACTTTCATTCAGATTTAATTAACAAGTTACTAGGACTCTCACTCTTCCACAAAAGTTTTTTAACTAAATGGAAAAAAAAGATGCACACTGAAGACAATCTGATTTTTGCTTTATTGAATAGTGTCCTACATCCAGTATTTACAGACATAATTGAATGAAATTTATAAGCCTACATGGGGACTGTTTTTAAAAATGAATCTGAAACACTCAATGGAAATGATCAATTCATATGTGTGAATACAATAATTAATTCATGATTTTTCAGCCAATATCCAAGTCGGTTCGTTGCATAAAAACTCTATTTTCAAGAAGAAGGAATATAAAAAAATTGAGAAAAATATTTCCATATCTAGTCATAATCTTCCAGTTTTTCTGCAAAAGAAATCAATAACAATTACAGACATTCTGGCCACCGTGAATTAAACACAGATTTTCTCAATTACACGACTACTTTCTTTAAGGCCACTTTTAATTTTTAGCATAGAAGAGCAGTCTTATCATAATTTCATGAAAGGTCTACACTTTTTTTTTAGGTTTAAAAAGAAACACATACTCAAATTTAAAATCAGCACCTAAATATTACTTTAAAAATTGCGACAAGGCACAGAGCTGCACGTTATTACCTGGACCGTCCATAATGGATGGTCCACAGAAGGAACAGATGCACATAGAACTGAGGAAGTCCTCCCCCAGACCTGAGCGAGACTGCTGCCGCCAGGTGCGCTCACAGACATTAGGATCAGACACACAGTGTCTACCGTCTGCCTCTGCACGGCTGAGAGAATTCCGCGGCATGGAAACTGCTCGCCCTACTGACACCTATGACAACATCCTCAGAATGTGTTAGTTGCTGAGTCGTGTCCGACTCTTTGTGACCCCATGGACTGTAGCCTGCCGGGCTTCTCTGTCCTTGGGATTCTCCAGGCAAGAATACTAGAGCGGGTAGCCATTCCCTTCCCCAGGATCCTCAGAATAGAACTACAAAAAAAGGTGGGGATCCCAGTGGCAGAGAAGGCATTATTTTCTCTATATGCCCACATGTAAAGGTATCTCTTTCTCTGGTTTGAGGTGAGCTGATTTACTGCCCACACACAGAATTTAAGAATCATAGTATTTTCTAATCTTAAAATATATGGGCTTTATTATATTAAGCCCATTCTCACTTTTCCTTTCAAAGATCATGGCTCTTCAAAATGTTTTAATAATATTATTATTTGGACAACCTAGATATTAAAATGTAAAGCATTTAATCCCTAGCTACACATTTTGAACCATTTCAAAAATGCTGCTGCTGCTGCTGCTAAGTCGCTTCAGTCGTGTCCGACTCTGTGCGACCCCATAGACGGCAGCCCACCAGGCTCCCCCGTCCCTGGGATTCTCCAGGCAAGAACACTGGATGCTAGAGATCAGATAAATCAGTGTATCATTGATAGCATCTTCTGTATTAAAACCCTGAAAACTAACTTAAAAGTTTTTCATTTTTTGCTAGAATAACACTGCTGGAGGGACAGAAAAGCATGACCTAGAAAATCACAATGAATAAATATCAGGCATTATCCCCCATTTTAAATCATTCACTAGCCAAGAAAGTTTCTGGAAATGGTAGTGGTCCTGGATTTTTCTTTTTTTTTTAAGCAACAGTTTCCTTTATACATAATAAATAGGTTTCCTGCTCAACAAACCTATCTTTCAAGAGAATATAAAGGCAAATTTCAGAATGCTATGGATCACACCATATAGTTTAAACAGCTGGGGTCCAAATGAATGGTGCTTAAGGTTATCTTTATATAACAGAAATTACCTCTATTCACCAATGGTTTAAATTGCTGATAAAAATATACAGAAATGATGGTAAAAGTCGGAAAAACGAGGTAAGGTATATTTAGAGTCATGGCAGACGGCATGTTCATCCCATAATTATTCAATGGTAACATATGAATATATCTGTTTTCTAGAAATCAGATAATGCATATGCTTGATATGTTTCTATTAAATAAAATATAAACATACTATCATAAGTTAATTTTTTTTCCTAAAATCCATACTTTGTTCTGGAAGTTGCCATTTATGAAAAGATAACACAGTGATAACAGCTGTTTCTTGGTCAACCGGACATGAATGTCAGGGGCGCTCACTAGCTTTCTTAAAACACAGGGCAGACTTACCCGTGGTCAATAGTTGATCATTTTTCGAAGGGCATCATAGCACTTCCACTTGTCTGGGATGTAGAACGGTTCAAAAATGTGAGGGAACGGTGTATCGTACCCACACACCCTTGATATAGGAGCTTCCAGGTTCAGGAAACATTCTTCCTGCAGAAGAATCCAGATGGTTGACTTCAAGAACTTCTTATTCACAGAAATGAAACATTTCGCTTCCAAATACAATGGCATTAAAATAGTTATGTATATTATAATGCGAAAAAAGCAGGTGAAAAAAGGAGGTAACACACAGTATGTTTAGCCTTATCCAAGTTTTACTGAAGATATGTTTTCATATATGTATGTGCATTTTACGCCTACATACATATCTGTTGCTTAAGACAAAATGTGATCATATCTAACAGGTCATTCTACAAATATAAATGTAATGTATGACAAAATCATGACAAATGCTCACAGTAAACTCTGCAGCTTGAAATGAGTGATGGTATGTGTCTTCTCTTGTTTCTTGCATTTTTCAAATTTTATATACCATAAACGTGTTACTTTCATAAGTACGCATGTGTGCTAAGTTGCTTCAATCATGTCCAACTCTTTGTAACCCAGTGGACTGTAGTGCACATCAATAAAAAAGCAAATTAATTAACTTAAAAAATGTAAGATCTCAATCACAGGAAACCTGTAGAAAGTTATCTTCAAGAAAAAAAAATATTCAAGTGACAAATTCAAACTTAAAAATAAAATTTTTAGAGAGTTAAAAAAAAACTAAAAAGAGATACATGATTAGACTATTCTTAGGAAAATGAAATTACCATTCCCAGCTATTACCTGAAATCAAACCTTTGGTTTTTATGTATCCACTTTCTACACTGCTTTGTGTCACAAATGCCTTGAAAAGGTCCACATTTTCTTCTATTTCACTAACTGTATTTTTACATTTTCACTTGAGCAGAAAGCTTTGAATGAAGTAGTGCTGATGCGCTGTCCCTATCTCCTGTATATATTTCTTCCAGTGACAAGGGCATCCGGGCAGAAAGGGTCAGCTCCCTTACACTCTCCCTGCACCCCAAAACCACTGCGACTTAAAGCATCAAACACCATCATATGACATGGCTTATATGTGGAATCTAAAAAGAAGTGATACAAATGAACTTACAAAACAGAAAGAGACTCACAGACAGAAATGAACTCATGGTTGCCAGGGAGAAAGGATACTTAAGGACTCTGGGAAGGTTATGTACACACTGGTATATTTAAAATGGAGAAGGAACAAAGCTCTATTGTATAGCACATGGAACTCTGCTCAGCGTTACGTGCCCGCCTAGACGGGAGGGGGTTTGGGGAGAATGGATACATGTATATGTATGGCTGAGTCCCTTTACTGTTCCCCCAAAAGTGTCCCAGCTTGTTAATCGGCTATACCCCAATACAAAATGTTTTTGGTGTTAAAAAAATAAAAATAAATGTTTTTTAAAAAGCATCAAACAACAAATTGTGTTGGCTTTTCCAACAGAAAATCCTCATCAATAACTTGAGAACGTTGCAGACATAGGGTTTGAAGAATCACCTAAGAAATTCCACTACTAATAAGCTCAAAAGAGATGACACACTGGGTAGACTGCTTCTTGACTGAAATAAGTAATTTTAAAGGGATTTAATTGTCAACTTGGGATTAACTCAGTTTATTACTTTAGTTGACATGAGCTGTTTTTCTACTTCCCCTGAATACTACATTCTTCATAAACAAACTATCCATTGGGTACTGCAAAATACAGAAAAGCCAGGGCAAAGCATTTCACTTAAATACCCTTGATTTTACACATGTTATAAAATATTATTCTTTCGAACTAGTTCCCTAGAAAGCTGGTTTATGATAAAATGATGCTCCAGTGTTTGTGAAAACCACTCTTTTTAGCAGAAAGACAAACATCACCAAACTTTTTTTTTTTTTTTTTCAAATAACAATGCTTCTAATTCTACAGGATTGTAAGAATCACTCTATAGAAATACATCTACATGTTTTCAGGGGCATAGAAAAAGGTCTGTGAGGTCGCCCTTGAACTGTCAACAGTGGTCACCCTTGGAGGTTAGGAGAGACAAGGAGGGGACAATAGACTCCACGTGTACATTATACGTACTGCTGAAGCTTTTATGACACAGTATTACTTTTGTGGGCTTTCCAGGGGGCACAGTGGTAAAGAATCCACATGCCAAGCAGGAGACACAGGTTTGATCCCTGGGTCAGGAAGATCCCCTGGAGAAGGGAATGGGAATCCACTCCAGTATTCTTGACTGAGAAATGCCATGGACAGAGGTGCCTGGTGGGCTACAGTCCACAGGGTTGCAAAGAGTCGGACACAATTTAGCAACTGAGTGATTACTTTTGTAATTAACTGGCACTGATACAAAACAGTAAAAAGAAGAATCATTTTATGAGAATAAAAGTTCCCATTTTATGTTACACAAATTTGTGATTTTACACATAGCATTTTCTTAATTTGGAAACAATTACTGTTAGGTATGTGGAATTAAAATGATTATAAAGTACTATATATAAATATATAAGATATAAAAATCACAGAAGGCAGTTCTATTTCCAGTTTTTTAAGGAATCTCCACACTGTTCTCCATAGTGGCTGTACTAGTTTGCATTCCCACCAACAGTGTAAGAGGGTTCCCTTTGATCCAGCAACCCCACTGCTGGGCATACACACTGAGGAAACCAGAAGGGAAAGAGACACGTGTACCCCAATGTTCATCGCAGCACTGTTTATAATAGCCAGGACATGGAAGCAACCTAGATGTCCATCAGCAGATGAATGGATAAGAAAGCTGTGGTACATATACACAATGGAGTATTACTCAGCCATTAAAAAGAATACATTTGAATCAGTTCTAATGAGGTGGATGAAACTGGAGCCTATTATACAGAGTGAAGTAAGCCAGAAGGAAAAACATAAGTACAGTATACTAACGCATATATATGGAATTTAGAAAGAGGGTAACAATAACCCGGTGTACGAGACAGCAAAAGAGACACTGATGTATAGAACAGTTTTATGGACTCTGTGGGAGAGGGAGAGGGTGGGAAGATTTGGGAGAATGGCAATGAAACATGTAAAGTATCATGTAGGAAACGAGTTGCCAGTCCAGGTTCGATGCACGATGCTGGATGCTTGGGGCTGGTGCACTGGGACGGCCCAGAGGGAGGGTATGGGGAGGGAGGAGGGTTCGGGATGGGGAACACATGTATACCTGTGGAGGATTCATTTTGATATTTGGCAAAACTAATACAATTATGTAAAGTTTAAAAATAAAATAAAAAAAAATTTAAAAAAAAATCACAGAAGGTAATTCAAGAATATATGATTCAGTTTTATAAAGGTGTGTGTGTGTGTGTGTGTGCGCTACTCACTTCAGTTGTGTCCAAGTCTTTGTGACGCCATGGACTGTAGCCCACCAGGCTCCTCTGTCCATGGGAGTCTCCAGGCAAGAATACTGGAATGGGTTGCCATGCCCTGTTCCAGGGGATCTTTCCCAATCCAGGGATCAAATCCAAGTCTCTTATATCTCCTGCATTGGCAAGAGGATTCTTTACCACTTTATAAAGATATATCTTAACTGATGGAAACAGTATGAAATTTTAAAGCTTTGCTAACTAAAGTACATTAAAGAGGCAAATCTCTTCTACGGACTTGTGTTAAAACTTTCTTTTAAAGAGACTGGAAATAAGATGTTTGGGTCAAGCTGCTATACAGTTACTTCCCACTGAACTAGTTCACATACAAATGATTTATATGTGACTATATGTTTTTCTGGTCAACGATCAAAATAAGCATTCTTTTTCAAGCTCAGTTTATTTTCCATATTGAAGCTGTACACACATACGCAGAAAAAGAATATTTGAAACTCACTGGCAGATGTGTAGATCAATGGGCCAGATTAATCCCACACAAAGTATATCTCTCTTCATTAAATACATTATGACACCATAACTATAGCAACCATAAGCTCTGAATTTTCAAGATACTCTGCTGCTGCTGCTGCTGCTGCTGCTGCTGCTGCTAAGTCCCTTCAGTCATGTCCAACTCTGTGCGATCCCATAGATAGCAGCCCACCAGGCTCTCCGTCCCCGGGATTCTCCAGGCAAGAACATTGGAGTGGGTTGCCATTTCCTTCTCCAATGCATGAAAGTGAAAAGTGAAAGTGAAGTCGCTCAGTCGTGTCCGACTCCTAGCGACCCCATGGACTGCAGCCTACCAGGCTCCTCCGTCCATGGGATTTTCCAGGCAAGAGTACTGGAGTGGGGTGCCATTGCCTTCTCCGCAAGATACTCTAGATTCATCATATTCTTCTTTTCCATAAGTACACTCATACTTTTCAAACTGTAATGATTTTTTTATTCCAAAATAGTAATCCGCATAATGTTAGGAATGAATAACTCCCTAACTCGCGGGGCTGTCGAGAGGATTACAGGTCGTTTCCATCGCTGGGGCTGAGATGAGAAGTACCAGTTTCTGGTCTCTCTTCCTGGAGAGCCTGTATGTGGACTGGCTCAACTGACACGGAACAATGACAGATGGGATGGTGAGGTTCCAAAGCAGATCACAGTGGAACAGGTAACCAGGGGCAACAGGAGAGAGCCCAGGCAGGTGCCAAGAGAAACTTTCCTCCAGCTAGTCACGATCCAAAGTTTCACCTTGGATCCAGTGAAAAGGACGAAAGCAAGCCCTAATGTTATCAGGCAGTTAACACGTGCATATGCTGTGCTTGTGGGATGTGCTTTCACGTAAATACTCAGATGCTTTGAGAAAAACAGACATTTCTTCCAGAAGACCCTTGCATGAAACTCCAGTACATGGTATTTGAATTTACTTCTGAATATGTCTTTCTGTAAGTATGAAAATTTTCTTTCCAAAATACGTTAACCATAACAATGGTAACGTACTTCTGATGTAAATGAGTTCTATCTTATCTCATTTAAACATTTCAACAAACCTATGAGGTAGGTGTGATATTCCATTTCACAGATGAGCAAACTAGGTGAAGGAACTTGCCCAAGGTTGAAGAGCTATATCCAGAGCCAAGACAGGATTCAAACCTGACTACCTTCATTCTGCAAATTTTGAGGCACAACTACTAAGAACAGCAACAACAGGAAAACAAATAAATGAATAAACAGGAGGCAGGCTGGGATTAAAGTTTCACAAGAGAGCCTTAAGAGGGTTAAATTGAGTCTAAGAAACTTGTCTCATACATAAAGGAAGGCAGAGGTTAAGACACGTGAAAAAGCTAACTAAGCATGACGGTAACACACGCAGCAAAAAACGCACGGTCCTGGGCATCAGGAAACTCCTAGGCTATCCTAAATGATTTTAAAAAGCATAACTCAAATTGTTTACATACTAGCCATCTGGGTTGCTATGCATGTTATAACCAGAAAAGGAAGCAAAGCATGTGAAATAACAGTTTCAAATCATAAAAGTCGTAGCTGCAGGCAAGGGCATTTATCTGCCTATCTTCTGTATCAAAACAAAATAAAAATTTAAGTATTTCTGCAGAAATCGCAGAGGACAGAGATTCTGTAAATTTTTAAGGCAAATAAAAATTAATAAAATAGGATTCATGGTTGTCTTAAGATAAAATATTGATAGGTTTTAAAAATTAAATGTACTTAATTGTAACTATATTAATACTGTATTGCATCTTTGCAAGTTGCTAAGAGAGTAGATCTTAATAGTCCTCATCACACAAAAAATTGAGTATTGCATTTATTCATATATTTTTCATAAATATAACACAGGTTACATGTTATTATATGTGCATGTAAATACATTTATGTTACGGCTTTCATGGGCTCGCTCAAAATGTCTCAACGTTAACCTCACTTCCCCATGAAAGTTTTATGGACACCCAGCCATAAATTCTCCTGTCACCGTATCACAGCGGTTACATCACTGAAATCAGTCTCAGGCATTCCGCACTGTAGCTGTGGTCACTCCCAACAAATCTTTTTGTTGTTTTCATGGCAAGGCTATACAATATAATTGATACAGCATGTAATTTGGAACTCTATCTGAAGGGAATCTTTGTTCTACTAGGATTTAATCTTTCTAAGGCTCTGTTTACTCAACAGCAAAAGTATTAAAAATTCTGTGCCTGTTGTTTTTATACTCTGCTGTTACCTTGCCTCTTTGCCTCCCTGCTTGGGCCGCAGCCCATGAGAAGTACCTGCTCTGCATGCCTGACTCAGCACTGTGCTCAATAATTGTAGGGGTTTGTTGCTTTTTTTCCTCCTTCTAGTTTTACTGAGATATGATAGACATACAGCACTGTGTAAGTTTAAGGCGTACTGCATAATGATTTGACTTAGGTACATCATGAAATGATTATCCCAGTCAGTTTAGTGAATATCCATCATCTCATCTAGACACAAATTTGACAAAATAGGAAAAAAAAACTTTCCCTTGTGAGAGAACTCTTCGGATTAATTCTAAACAGCATTCATGTATAACAAACAGCAGTGTTGTTTATAGTTGTATTTATCATGTTGGTCATGGCATCCCTAGTACTTAATTATTTTAAAACTGGAAGTTTGTGTCTTCTGACCATCTTCATTCAATTCTCCCACCGCCCCATCCTCCTGCCCCTGGTAACCACAAATCTGATCTCTTTTTCTGTAAGTTTGTTTTTGAAGTACAATTGACCTAATAATTGCTAGGTTTTGTTCTCCTCTTAAAAATTTTCGAGTGATAATAAACACAAGGTATCAGAAATAGCTCAAATCATCATTGAAGATAAAGAGTTGGGTACACAGAACCGTCAAACAGATTGAGATGTAATATCCATCATAGCTCAGTGACCGATAGCTACCATTTATTGGACACTTACTAAGCCTTAAAAAATGTAAGAAAATACCAAAACAAGTTTCAGTGCTCTATGAGGAAGGAGGGTGGGGACCACTGAGGTTACTGAAGGAACCAGGCTGCACCCAGTGAAAGACAGGATCTGGTGCTGCCCCCTGGTGGGGAGCAGGGAACCTATACCCTTCAGTTCCTGGGCCTAGGAGAACAGATTAAGCGTGGCCAGATGACGGGTTAAGTCAGAAACTCTGGAAATGGTTGAAAAATCCCCCCGCACCCCGCAAAAGAACGTAATTTCCAAGCATTACTGTAGAAAAGCAGCCTGTCAGTCAGGTACTGGAAGGTTCCATGTGAAAATGTGCCCAACAGATAAAGTGAATGTAATCAAGGCACAAACACTTTAAAAAACAGTCAAGAATAAAGACCGTATAATATCATTTGATTTATTTTTAAAGCAATCGTTTGGCTTTCGGTTTTTTTAATTCAAGGCAATTTCAGACTCACATTTCTTTCTAAGAGCAACCTTGGAATAATTTTTATTCAGTCCTTCTAATGACAGAAAGCTGGATATGGCCCACTGTGTAAGACTACAAAGTATCTTGAGCCGGAAAGTTGTGAAGTTCAAAGTGTGATAAGAAAAATGTAGGTCTTGCATACAAGTTTCTACTTTCTTACAGCTGATTACAGAATGAAGAGTTCCTTTCACTTTCCTGAAAAACTATTCAATTAATTTTCCTAAACATTTAATGGAAAGGTAGACATGCAGGTCACTGCAATGAGAAACATATCCAAGTCAAAGTACACTGCCTACAGGGTTATCTCATAAACCTGGATATTACGTTCTTCCTTGGAACAATGAGAAGCAGTATTCCACAATTTAATGTCAAGCAACCATTGACAAAATTGATTTTTAAATGACTTTAAGGTCCAGGTTACATCACATAAACATTTTGTCACCACAACACATTTAAACAAGGAGAACATATTTTGTTTCTAAGAGCAGGTTGGGGTGAGGGTAAAATAAGCTATACATGTGAAAAGTACTGAACAAGACATATGGATCATAGAGTTATCATTTCTTCTTTAGGGGAAAACGTTAAGAAATAGCTTTAAGTGTTTTGTGAAGTTTAAAACCTAAATTCCAATACCATTTAATCCCTGTTAGTTTAATTATTAGCAATAATGTTTATGTGATGTAACCTGGACCTTAAAGTCATTTAAAAATCAGTTTTCTCAATGGTTACTTGAAATTAAATTAAGGATACTTTCTTCTAAATGCAATACATTGTCTAGGGATCATAATGAGCAGCACAAGAGTTAAACTAAAAAAAAATATGAGAAAAACTAAATTAATATACCAAAATGAGACATATTTGATAGTTTGGAAGTCCATGAACTTAGAGACTTACGTGTTGACTTTAGGTTGATTAGTTCTAGTTATTTATGTAAGGTGAGACATCACCTGGCTTCCAAATACTATCAGAGAATATTTGTTATTAATACATGTAGATTTAATCTACCATGAAAATATGCCCATAGTCAAGACAGTTTCAGCAGCAGAGAAAAAAATGATGCTGGAGTCTTGAATGACAAATGAGTCACAGAAACCTGTGAAGGTACTATGCCAGCGACTGCAAGTTAATTTCACTCCTGGATTAAATAAATACAACTTTACTAACGCAAAATGAAGTAGGTTTCATTTAAGTTAATGGTTTAAACAGAAAGTATCACATTTTTAAAACGGAGCTTAAAATATACATTTTACGTCTATACCAATTTTCTGTACAGACCTATGAAATAGACCTGTGAAATTTATTCTTCACAAACAGCAGAGTCCCTAATCTACCTCCAAACTAACAGGATGCTTCCCATTAATACAGCTTTTTATTTTACTTTTCTAATACTACTCACATGAGATGCATTCAACAAACACTGGTTGATATGATGTCTCTCACTTTTAAAACACAGTTGA
Source organism: Bos taurus (assembly GCF_002263795.3). Classification (NCBI taxonomy): domain Eukaryota; kingdom Metazoa; phylum Chordata; class Mammalia; order Artiodactyla; family Bovidae; genus Bos; species Bos taurus. The sequence continues at coordinate 20,063,850 of NC_037336.1, read as the reverse complement.
ACCAGTATAACTAAATAAGACAGTATATGAATAATATAATTTCATCCAGATTTCTATAGCACCTAAAACATTACACTCAATCCCAATTATTTCAGCAAAGCTTTCATTTAAAATCACAACCTTGACTATATTAAAAGCTAAGATCTCTATTAACTTTATTAGAACACCTTCAATGTCTGCTGACTTTAATAATAACAAAGAATGGAACTGAATTCTAAATTAGGATATTCACTGAAATTCAAACTCCATTTTTCAAATGGAAGCTTCTTTTCTGAAGTTAGACAGAAATATAATTTCTGATTTAAACTGGATACAGTCTACCTACCTAATACAAGGTTGAATGATATTAAGATATATAGAGAAATGATTCATGGTTCAAATTCAATAGCTCTATTAGAATATAAAAATGTTAATATAAAGTTATCTATGAATCTCAGTGCATTAACTCTATATTATTGTAGAAACTGAGGTAGAGCAAATTTTAAAATAAAAATTTAACATTAAAATCAATAATTTGTTATATAATAGAAACTGCCTTTTTTCCCTCCAAATGATACTTTTATAAATTTCACTATTTTAAAATAGGAAAGAAGTGAAAGCAAGTGAAAACTTTCTATAATTTATAATCTTATCTGAATTTGCTTTTTAAAAAAGTACACAGTGCTCATTTTGGCCCAGGGACTATACCAAATATTTCACAAATATTGTCCTTTTAATCTTTCATAAACACTAAATTAGCAATCACAAAGGTAAAACTTGGCATCCCATCCAAACCACTTTGGTTTGGTTCTGTTTTCAAACTTTCCCCCAGATATACTCTTAAGCTATGACCTGAAGCAGCCTCACCATTTATAATAATTTCTTCATTAAATCTTCCTGCAACACAGTCTATTGATTTGCTGCAATCCATCTTCAATGATGTTCTGAGGTTTAAAAAGTTAGAAGTCTAAATTCTTTTGAGATATACTATGGGCAAATTTGGACATTTACTATGTACTGTGGCTACACCGCTTTTGTTAAAACACTTTACATTCAATAGAGAGAGGGAAAAAAAAAAGGCAATGCTCTCAAGTTTCCACAGACGCTAAAGCTTCTCAAATTTTATAGTTCAAAATTCTTCCTATAGAAGAAAGCATCCACACAGCAGCAAAGTTTGAAAGTGGAATTTCCCTAGAATGTGAATGCATAATGATAAACATAAGCGACTAGCAGCACTGGGTCGTCTCATGAACAAATCGCCCTCTGTAAGGTAGGACTTTTGCTTTGCTTGGCACTAGGAAATTTAAATTACTCTTGTAAAGCAACTTTTGATGATCCTACAAAGCGTTCAATTTTTCTGCTTGTTTTGCAACAAAATTCTTTGTATAGCATTCTCACTCCACCAAATGGTGCTCGGCAGGCAGAAATCAATTCTGGCTAAAGTGACCTGATGATTCTTTTGTTTCATGACGTAGAAAATATATTCTTTTCAAATCTGGGGGATCGAACCTGCACTCAGAAAATTTCTAGTAGGACCTGTCAGTGTCCCAATTTTGCAACCTGTTTTTTAAGTTTCAACACTAATTATAAAACGAAACTACTAAAATAGAGTGATTTCTGCCTATTTGACACCATCTTTCTAAAAGGTTTAAGAAGCTGGATTTAAAATAAAAAGGAGAGGTTCTAAAATATTTGCTATCTTACAAATGATACTCCTGTTATAATGCGTTCTTCTTTACTGCTTTTTCTTATTCTTCGTGTTAAATTTCTAGTTTATGTTTTAGTTTATGTTTAAAAGAATGCTAAAACAACTTGCTAAATGCAAATACAAAGTTAAGGAAAAGGGGAAAATCAACTTTATCTACATAATGCCAAAAGAGATGTGTCAATGTTTCCACTGAAATTAAACCTACTTTTTTTTTAAAGTTAATCTTAGGTGTCATAGCAACACAGCCTTTAAGGTTGGTTTTGCTGAATGAATAAATCAGAGCAAGTTATTTTTCAGCAGTTTAATTCTGTTCACCAGATCACTGCGATTTTAATAAGAAAAGCACAGAAACAAATGTTTTAGGCTACCATCAATTATTAGGGAGATTTTATCCCCAAACTTGTTAATTGGAGCCCAGTTGTAGTAACATTCTCAAGCTTTGAGTAATTGAATAAATTAACCAAGCAAACAAGTTTTGGGAAGGAGTCTCTGACCTGAGTAAAGAAAAAGGCTTGTAAGAGCGCTCATTATTGATATGCAGATAACTTTTGCCAACTGATGAGTTTAATCTACTCATAAAGTAAATCTAGCTGTTGTAATTATGGTCTGCAACCAATAAAAACATCATACAGAATCCAAAATACATTTTCCTATTTACTGTGTTTACATATGTATGTTTCTACCTTTAAAGTTGGTTAATATTTCTTACAAAGACGTTTTCCTGGTTGAAAGTCTATGTATTTGCATACAGTTAGAATTTCAAGAATCCAGAGCTATTTGAGAATTAGGGGGATAATACACATGCCCTCCTTTTCTACTTCAAATTTTGTATAAACTGTATGCTGATTCTCAAAAAACCTGTATTGCATGCTCAGAGTGGATAAATTTCTAATGAGCCTGATTAAACCACAGATACCACAGTGAAAGGTAGTTAGTAGCGGAGACCTGCTTCTGGTTACTTTTAGAGTTAAGCACAAAAATTTAATATTAGAAATGCCCAGAGACACTGTTCACTAATGCATTTTTGATGAACTACATTTATACATTTCCTATAAATGGGTGATATTCACATATTTTATCTGGAATATAACCAGAGCATTTACTTGCTATGTTTTAATCTCCTTATTTGAATCTGAGCTGTATAAAACTTCAGTCAGGTCCCTCAACTAGTCACCACGCTAAAACACACAGCATTGATCCCCCAAAGAGATCACAGGAGAGTCCCTATTTGTCACATAGCACAGGTAACAATGCACGCAAGCCCACACAGACACAAACAGATAATTTTATCTTTAGTCAACACATGATGGATATCCTAAGAAGCAACACGGAGGCCACAGGGAAGAAATGTTGTTTGTCGACATGTCCTCTCGGTCAGGAAAAGGAGCATGTAACGTGTGGGCAGAGCACAGAAAAAGCCAGAGATTTACAAAATAGAAACCAAGAGATAGTCTTTAATAATAAACAAGTGTAATTATGTAATCCTTTCAACAATCTAGGTGGCAGTAGCAAGTGAGGCGCTAAGGCTGGCGAAGGTTAAGTGAGGTAAACGAGGTCACGTAAGTGCATGCAAGCTCTGGTGGTATCTGAACTAGCTGGGTGCAGCTGCAAAAGACTTTAAAAGTGGGCGAGAGAGTCTTGCTTGGATACAAGGAAAATGTGTAGCCAGTGCTACCATTATACCTGGGAAACAGAAACTGGTGGAACTGTCGGCTTGTTTATGTCAAATCTGATCAAGATTTTTTTTTTTCAATTTTAATAAAAAGCTTAGCAGTTTAGGGCCTTTGTCGGGGTGGGGGGTGATGTGAAATAGATGGATCTCTTAGAGTTACAGAAAGACAAGCTCAGATGTATGTTTTGAATGTTTTAGAGTCTCACGGGGCAGTGGGGACCAGACTGGAACTTGTTTCTAGTTAATTGTCAGCAGCTTGCTTGAGTTTAGGGCACAAGCTGCCACTTTGGGGTTCTGAAGCTGATCCTACATTCTTAGGAAAAACTGAATGTTCAGTCCACGGTAGGCTATACGTCTAAAGTTTCTTCTTCCAAAAGTTCCAAAAAATACACGTATCATTAAAGTGCTTCACCAGGAAATTAAATTTGCTTGCTTTCATTTATTTCCTTATCGCTGACAGCGTCTAGATGAACTTAAGGTAACTAAGTCATTGGATAAAGAATGCGACGGCTTCTTGATAGATTGCAAAAACTGTTTCAGTAAACATCGGCTACAAATTGTATCCTAGACTTAAGCTGGAATATGAAATGTAATCCTCTCCTCACAGTAAATACTTATGGCTCTTCTCCACGATTAAGTCACTTTGTACAACTCTAAAACTACAGAAGAAAATTTCTGGAGCATTTAAAGAAATGTCTGTTGAGAAGAAAAGTAAAACTCTTTTCCTCTGGTGAAAACAACAGACCAGACATTGCAATGAAGTTCATCTTCAAGTTAAAATGCAAATGTAAATGTGGTATGGGGTCTGCCAGCTTCAATTAGTGGTAATTGGCACAGTCTACATAGCTGGCCCTGGATGTTGATTAAATAGCCGGGAGCGCTCACTCTAGGTGTAAAGTTTGTCATACACACATAATACGTGTCCTCAAGTAGAGCTGGCCGTGCGCAGAGGGGTCCATCTCCTGTGTGGAAGCGGAGAGGTCCCCGTGGTCTGAGGAAAGCAATTTGGGCATCCCTGGGAAAGTATCGCTTTGACAGCTGGATTAAAACATGATTTATGTAGAGAATATATCTGGGTTATGCTACATTAGAACGTCATCATTTTCAATTAGTGCGCTTCTATGCGACCTTGCAAATCACCAACCCACAAGGATTTTCCTTAGGTTTCCTCAAATGCTAATGATGTAGCAAATCTAATTAAGTTCGTATGATTCACTTCAGCAGTAGGTATTTCAGGGACTCCGGAATTGCCAAAAGGAAATCTGAAGCGTCTATTCTTGCTCCAAAACAATCATGCCGCACGCCAAACTGATAACCGTTAAACACAGCTGCAGAGCAAATGTGGTGGGGTTTTGGTCCTGTAAATATAGTGTTCACACATCAATCTGCCCTGCGAGCAATTTCGGAGGCAGACCCAACGATTGCTGGTTTCTGTTACAGTTATATGAGGATTATATGCGAGTATTAAGTCACTTGTTTTGCCCAGCACAGCTTGGGCAGATTGCGACATGCCGAGAGTTTCTTCTACCTGAGAACACTCACAGAAACGCCAGAAACCCCAAATATTGATAAAAGCATCTGATCAGCATCTTGCTGAAATGGCTTTCCAGCTCTGTAGCTCACGTGAAAAAGAAGAAAGGTGGCTTTGGGTGTTTGAGAGCCTGTTTAGGGAATAAAGAACATGCAATAGATTGAAGTTCATTCCTGAAGGAAATCCCATATCCTGTGTTTGTTATAAATGTTTTTTTTTTAAAAAAAAAGGTTTTTAAAAGAACACTTGCTTCTTAAAAGTTAACATGGGTAAAACACAAGAAGCAAAACAACGAAGTCTTCCTTCCTCACAAGCGGTTTACACTTTGATGTGTCCTTCTAGGTCTCGTTTGTGCATTCACACAACTAATAAATGCTTTTCTTTTTAACACAGTAAGTGTGCAACACAGACCTATGGACACATCTGAGCTACAGAAATTCAACTCTTTTTATTTCAGTAACGCAATTTCCATGAAAGGAAATTCTTTTCAGAGGGGCTGTCTCCAAACTGGGTGGGATGCCGGAAGTGTTAAGGCCATGACCACACTCCCTCCAGAGGCTGTTCGATTGCTATGGCAACCACTCTGATCCTATCAATAAGCAACAGCCCTGAACACTAATATTCTGAAAAAACAAACACACACACGCACACAGTTTCCTTTTCTGTGGAGATAACAACAAGAACTAGTTTCGAGTCTGAAATGACCACTCTTGATGCTAAAACAGTATCTTCTTTGCTGACTGAATTATTTCCCCAGAATGCAGCTTTGTAAATAAATGCAAAAAATAGTGAAGTCAGCCATTACATTCCAGTTCCATTTTAAAACATGGTCAAATCTATGGCATAAGTAATCTCAGCATGTTACAGCTGGAGTGGGTTATGTGTGGAGGTCTAGGCAGGAGAAGAAAATCAGATTTCCAGAGCGCATATGCCGTGTCAAAAGCAACACTGGGAGCAAGAAAGCAACACAGGCTTCCAAGCAGCTCTTGGAAGTTTCAGAGAAGCACACACTTCATCAGTTCTGTTTCTTATCTGTGGTTGTCTCCAGACACACAATTAATACGGTGCAAGGTAATTACCTAAATTGATCACATTTATGAAGTTACATGCAACCCACTCCTATGTAAGGAGATAATTATTTATCTTCAAGGGCTCAAGCATCATAGCTAAATCTTTAAAATGTGAATCCTTTTATGCTGGCAAAACCACCACCGCAAAGCACCCTGAATGCTGGTTTTTACAGCCCACAGTCACAGAGGTACAACGTGTGACACAGAGTAGGCATCTGTAAATATCGGCTAATCCAACCATCCCAGTTTTTACTTCTGTTCTGTCTCACTCTGGGGTGTCAAGAAGCCTCGTCACAGAAGAGGCAGAAAAATCAACAAGACAGTAAGTGGGGTGTGGAGATTTTCACTCAGCGATTCAAACGGAACCTTCTTACTCACCCACCAGATGCCACATTGCTGCCACTGAAACTGGGTCCCTCCCTCGGTTTGAAGTTTTTCCTGGCTCCCCAGAGCTTATTCTTCTTTATCCTCATTTCCCTTCCAGCCCGGTGCAGACATACACAGGCCCACCGCCATTCCAAAACTTTTTTTTTCCTTTTGCCCAAGTTGCATGGCATGAGGGATACAAGCTCTTAATTCCCTGACTAGGGATCGAACCCATGTCTCCTGCAGTGGAAGCTCAGCACCCTAACCACTGGGCCATCAGGGAAGTCCCCAAACTGACTACTTTATAACAACTATCCCCTACTATCATCACACAGATCACTTTTCAAATTCAGTTCAAGTACCGATTTTCAAGGAGCTTTGGGGACTTTGATATTGATTTTTTTTTTTAATTCATGCATTTGGACTTCTCTGGTGGTCCAGTGCTTAAAATCCATCTGCCAATGCAGGGGACATGGGTTCAATCCCTGGTCCAGGAACTAGAATCTCACAAGCCGTGGGGCAAGTAGGCCCATGCATCACAACTAGAGCCCCCGTGCCTAGAATCCAAGCTCTGCAACAAAAGAAGCTGCTGCAATGAAAGCCTATGCATCACAGCTAGAGAGTGACCCCAGCCCACCACAATGAGAGAATGCCTGCATGCAGCAAGACTGCATAGCCAAAGAAATTTGTTTAATTAATGTATTCCATCATTCATCAATCAAACATTTCAGAGCCTACCTCCAGAGAGTTTTGGGTTCCAGTGGGATAAATAGGTATGAGGAAGAGTTAGGAAAGGAGCAGGCACAGTGGTAAAGAATCCACCTGCTAATGCAGGAGACACAGGTTCGATCCCAGATCCAGGAAGATCCCACATGCTGCGGGGCAACTAAGCCCGTGCACCACAAAAACTGAGCCTGAGCACTTGAGCCTGGGAGCCTCAACTACCGAAGGCTCCATGCCTAGAGCTGGTGCCCCGCAGCAGAAGAAGCCACTGCAATGAGAAGCCCACACACCCTAACTAGAGAGTAGCCCCTGCTCACTGCAACTAGAGAAAAGCCCAGTCAGCAATGAAGATCCAGGATGGCTAAAAATAAATTAATTAATTAAAAAAAAAAAAAAGAAAGGGAGCAGGCAGAGGTCTGTAACAGTTAGCAAGCTGCATGTGCTCAGGGAGGGGTTTCCTAAGGGGGCCACATTTGAAAACCATGAGGAACCAGGAGCAGCCCCACCAGCTCACAAAACAGGAATGGGGAGAGTCCACACCCAAAGACAGACGACAGAGCAATGAGAAGGGAAGGGGGCCAGATGGTCAGATGGCCAACAGACTGGCCCTGGCAGGGAGACAGTGACAGGCGGTTCTGATAGCTTATATCTCCGTATTCTTCAGAGAACATACTAGAGCAGCTATGGAGACAGAGTCTTCAGGTAAACTCAGGGTTCGTTTATAGGAAGTCAGAAGTATCATTAGAGATGAATGCTCGAGCTGCCGATGATGTGAGATACAGAGTAAGACAGGGATGAGGGCAGTGAGTACACAGCAGGATCAGGTCATTTCTTGTGTGTAATTTGGAGGAAACTATCATTTCATTCGCTAAGAAGACTCTTTAAGGATCTACACAGAAACGCTCACTCCTGAGGAAGTTTGGAAAGTAAAAACCAAAGATTTTAAAATTGAAAATATTTGACTAGAGTTTGCGGCTACATGGAACCCCATCTTGGCTAGGATTCAAATATCTTTTCTAGTGACACATTTATTACCATATCTAGTACTCCATTACCACTCCAGTACTCTTGCCTGGGAAATCCCATGGACGGAGGAGCCTGGACAGAGGAGGCTACAGTCCATGAGGTCGCGAAGAGTTGGACACAACTTAGCGACTTCACTTTCACTTTTCACTTTCATGCACTGGAGAAGGAAATGGCAACCCACTCCAGTGTTCTTGCCTGGAGAATACCAGGGACGGGGGAGCCTGGTGGGCTGCCGTCTATGGGGTCGCACAGAACTGGACACGACTGAAGCGACTTAGCAGCAGCAGCCAGTGCCTTAATGATAATATCAATTTCCCATTTATTCACCCTACTGACTTCCTCTCCCGGTCTCTTATCTCTACATCTCTCCCAGCGGCTTTTTATGATTACGTATTATAAAGAAAAAAGACTCCAAACTGAGTAACCTAGCAACGTGTACAGAGATCATATTTTAGAAACGTTTTATCTACTGTTCCTTTGGCAAGAGAAGAAGAAATCCACTGCAGATAGAAACAGATTTTCATATGCTTTATCCGGGGGCAGTGGAGAGAAATCTTTCCCCCTTAACACATTCGCCCTCACAACCCGGACTTTTTCTGTGACCAAAGCTGATTATAATATAACAAATTCTGAGCTAGTCCCAAAATAATTTCATGACCTAGCAACTTAAGATGTTAATAATTGTGGGGTAATCTAAAAATGAAGGTGAAATATGACTAGAAAGTTTTCTAGGTACACATTACCCAATGTTTAGAAGGGTATATTTTTGCTTAGGGTTTACTTTATTTCTGATTGAAAATTCTGATTGTTTGAAAATTCTATTATTTGGGGCCTCTTAGAAAATTAAATTCTAATTAGCTATCTTTTTGTGTTGTGAAAAAAACATTCTCTGACAACAAAACATCTTGACTTCTTTGGGTTTCAGATTAATACTGTTCTAGAGAGGAGAAGTGGAGAAGGCAATTCCACCCAGTACTCTTGCCTGGAAAATCCCATGAATGGAGGAGCCTGGTAGGCTGCAGTCCATGGGGTCGCACAGAGTCGGACACGACTGAAGCGACTTAGCAGCAGCAGCAGCAGAGAGTAGAAGACCTAGGTCCTTGACCTGAACCTGGTATCAGCTAGATAAGTAACAAGCCAGGGTGGCTCTAGTTTTTCCCCATCATTCATACTGTAGGTATACAATGATCAGAAAGATAATAAATGAAATCAAATTCCAGTTCTGAAAGAGGAAATGCCCTTCCTGAATTTTGTTAACACAAGTCATCCTAGCATGCAATGTCTGGCACACAGCAGGCGCTCATTCACTAATCAGAAGTAGTTCACCTGAAAATTTTCAGTTTTTACTTATCTTCACATCTCTCCAGCTGGAGAGAGGCGAGGATTTCAGAGCTGTTAGCCTTTCAACACTGATAACAGAGGTAAGAGATTTCAAACCAAAAGGACTTCACCCTGAAGTTTTGACAAAGCTTAGAATGCTGCCTCTGATGACCATTCTGACACAAGCGGCAAAAAGGGACAGCAAAATACAGATGGCCACAGAGCCAAACAAACAAGCAGAAAGAAAGCCCTAGGACCTTACCAAGTCACAAACTGTTTTTGTTTAAGGTATTACTCTGATAAATACTGAAGAGGGCTAACTTCATAGTAACAAGATCAGGAAGTACATCAGAGCTGACCATCTTGGTGAAAAATAATCCTATCACCATAAAAAAATGGGTGAGAAAGACATCTGTATAGGAAGCAGACAAATTTACTGAATAGACAGTACAGAGAAAGAGGAAACATCATTTCTTTTGTAATAAAACCTCAGGAAGTTTGACAAAATGTTCGTTAGTGGTAAAATGCAAAAAATAATTTCCTGGCTGAAAAGTAGGCGCCATCGCCTCAAGGGAAGATCAGAACCTCTAGAAAATCATTAAATGTTACAGATTTAGTCAATGTAGGCACAGGACAGACTAGAAGCAATTATCAGCAAGGTACAATATCTGAGAGAGGTCTTATATACAGGAGATGTAAACGACTCTCCAAAATCAACAGTGAAAAAAGAAATGATCCAATCAGACAGTGGGCAAAAGACAGGAACAGCAGACATTTCATTAAAGGGGAGGTGGATAGATAAATAAATACATCAAAAGATGTTCAACATATTAGGTATTGGGGAAATGAAAATTATAACCACCATGATGTATCACTACACACTTATCTGAACAGAAAAAAAAAAAAAAAAGGCAGGGGCCAACACCAAACCCCAGTGAGGATATGGAATCTCAAAGGCATAGGCAGTGGAAAGACAAAATAGCACAGCCACTCTGGACGACAGTTGGGTAGTTTTTTATGAAACTAAACTTACCATCTAACCCAGCAATTGCACTCTTGGGCCTTTATCTCACAGAAGTGAAAACTCACCTCCAAACAGAACTGTGTACGCAAATATTCACAACACTTTTTTCATAGTAGCAGAAACTGAAAAAAACTCAAGTGTTCTTCAGTGGAAGAATGGTTTAAAAACTGGTACAGTCATATCTGCTTCCCTGATGGCTCAGAGGGTAAAGCGTCTGCCTGCAACGTGGGAGACCTGGGTTCGATCCCTGGGTCAGGAAGATTCCCTGGAGAAGGAAATGGCAACCCATTCCAGTACTCTTGCCTGGAAAATTCCATGGACGGAGGCGCCTGGTAGGCTACAGTCAAAAGGATCGCAGAGTCTTACATGACCAAGCAACTTCGCTTCACCATGAAAAACTAATCAGTCATAAATAGGAATGAACTATTGACATACACCACAACAGGGATGCAGGTCAAGGGCATGAGAACAAATAAAAAAAGTCAGGTCTCAAATATTTCGTTTATATAAGCCTTGAACTGACAAAACTATACAGATAGAGAAAAGCTTCGTAGTTGCCAGTAAATTGGGGGTGGGGAAAGGGTATCATGATGGATGTGGTGATGTCTATTCAAGTCTGCATATAGGATAAAACTGCACAGAACTACACACACACACACACACACACACACACACACACAGGTTGGATAAATGGTGGAAGTTCTAGTTAACACTGTAGTATTTTCTGTATGCCATTCAAAATGTCCCTATAAAAAACTATCAATAATTTACACACATAAAGTAACTCATTATACTGAATCACCGTGACTTCTATGTATGTAGTGGGCAGTACTGGCTGTCTAGGAGTACCCACTGCCATCTTTTCTTCTCATAATTCCAAGGACCTCCCTGGTGATCCGGTGGCTGACTCCACGCTTCCAGTGCAGGGGACCCAGGTTCCAACCTAGTCAAGGAACTAGATACCCACAGGCCACAGCTAAGACCCAAGGTAGCTAAATAATTAAATAAACAAATACTTCTAAAAACTCAAAAACAACGACAAAACACCTAGGATGGGTTCTACAGGGTCTATTCTTAAATAATAATAATAATATCTGGATTCCTTACAGGTTTCCATTCTTCCTATACCCTCCCACGTATTTGGCAGGAAGCTGACATTTCCTCCAGCTAAAGGGTGGGTCTCCACTGGCTTAGCAAATGGGCATATTCCATTCCCTGACTTCAGTCACTGGTTCAGGAAGTGTGACCTCCTGATCTAATAGGGCTGAATCTAGAACTCTTGCTTGGAATTGTTACAGATCTTTGACCACCAACAGGGAAGCTGACTCTGAGATCCTGCATCTGATACCACGCCCCTCCTTTCTGATCTAAAAGAAAATGGAAAGATAGCCAAAGACAGGGGGGTAGGCTGGAGAGAGAGGGAAGGGGGGAGAAAGGAGGAAAGTGAGGAAAGGACAGGTGTCTTAAAATTATCTAGAAACTTTCACAAACTACTGGTACACCTCCAGCCCCTAAATGGTTGACTCCCCGCCCCAGGGGAGTGACTGAGCCTCACTGCTATATATGCAAGCACAGACAGGCTAGTGGGTTATCCCTGACATGAGCAACCAATTGCTCAGTCATGTCTGACTCTTTGTGACCCCCCTGGACTGTAGCCCACCAAGCTCCTCTGTCCATGGGACTTTTTCAGGAAAGAACACTGGAGCGGGTTGCCATGTGCTCCTCCAGGGGATCTTCCCAACCCAGGGACTGAACCTATGTCTCATCCGTCTCCTGCACTGGCAGGAGGATTCTTGACCACTGTGCCACCTGGGAAGCTCCATTCCTGGTATGAAGATGCTGTATTTCCTGCTGGAGCTCCTTGAGGTGCAGGCCCATCCCTCTTCTTCCCTTCCCCGCCCAAACATATCAGCATGGCGGCCCACATTTCTTGCCACGGTTCCTGCTGGTTCACTTGCTCCTGCGACAACTCCAACCTAATCGGGCCTCACAGAACCCTCTCCAAGAGCAGGTCTCACTGACTGAACACTAAAATCACTTGAAAAGCTATAAATACATATGTCTTGTTCCACTCCTGTCCCTAAGCTCTGATTTAATTATTCTGGGATAAGGCCAGGGTATTATGGGATCTCTCTCCTTTACATCAGGATTTCTTTTGAAAACCCTGGAGATTCCAACGTTTAGCTAGGATTGAGAACCTGCGCACCGCTAAATGGCTGGTACAAATAACCTCTGAATCACTGAAATCAAGGGTTTTCCCTCTGCTTTAAGCAGACCTGGTGGGGAAAATAGTCAGCAAAGAGGAGAAATAACATGTTTCTCATGAATAAGATTTCATAAAGTTGGAAACAGAGGAGTAGCAAAATTGACGTGCAGGAAAGAACTCTCGGAATGTAGAAGTGAATGTGGTGGCTAAAGTGTGAGAATTTTAAGATAAAAAATAGTTTTTGAGAGAGTATGTGTTTAGGGGAATACTGACGGGGAAAGAAGAAAAATAGCTGTGTACAAAACTGTTGACAACTTTCTCGTTACTTTAAAACACTCTGAAGTAGGTCTCTACTGGGGTATAGACCCACTTGTTAAATTCTGATTAAGAAAATCTCTTTAAGGTGTTTCAGTGCCTTAAAATTTGTGTTGGGAGGTGGTGTGTGTCTTAAAAGAAAATGTGAAGTAACAGAATTTATCACTTTTCTGTGCAATCTCAGAGAGAAAATGATTATTCTAAAAAAAAAGAGAGATCAATTTGTATTATGTGTTCGCACATAACACAATAACTCAAAAGGCATTACTAGCAGAAAACAAAATAAAAAGTTGTGTTTCTGTAGCTAAAATAACACTAATAATATTATAAGCATATAACAGAAGCAGAATTAAATATGTGACTTGCGTTACCTCATTAACCCTTATGAACCCTATAAGTAGAAAGAAGCTTCATTATCTCATTTTAAAGATGAGAAAACTGAAGTTAAGAAAGGCAGGCAACTGCTCCAAGTTTGCATGTGGCAGAAACAATATTCGAAACCAAACTGCCCAATTCCAGAGCCTGAGGCCTTAATTGTTATGCTTGTCTATAAATTGTTATAGATTCACCAAAATTAGTTTAATGTTTTTAAAACCCATAGACACACTGGCCTATATTTTTTAAATGTCATTGGCAAATTACAGAGAACATTTTGGGCAACTACAGGACAGCAAGAACAAAAGGCAAAGGCAAGTCTAGCCCAAGATGTAAAATCCAGAACAGTCACGCTGGGGAGCCCCCATAAATGTTTATTGGTAATGATGGAGAAATTATGATTTTATACTCTTCTTGATTCATGCTATTTTTGCAATTTTAAAGTCCTCCCTTTGTGGCTATATTTTCCAGTAACTCTGGTTTTCATTTCCACACAAATACAAGTCACTAGGCCAAAGTCTTCTCTAGCTAAAGATGGCTAGGCAGATACCCAAATCCTAATGGATCCACTTTTGTTCAGAACACACACACCACAGGCTGGCTTCCATGGACCTGAGGACGATAGCTTTATAGCAAACAAAAGAGAAATGATGGCAGTATTCTACATAAGGACTCGCCTCGTAGGCTCTAATCAATGTATTTATACCTGCTTTAATGTTCCTGTTTTACATAGTGATGACCCAAACACCTCTGCTTGCAAATAAATGCTCCCCAAGGCAGGTACCATTTTCTATCCATCACTGACTCCCTAGTCCCCACCACACATGGTCCACTTCATGGAAATATCTGCTGAGCTTATTTAAAATTCAATGTTCACCAAAATTCTATACGATATTTTATATATATATATATACACACACACATATATGGTGAGAAGATACAAGTGATTTCATGACCGCTCTTCTCCTACTGGAAACCCCAGATATAATTAATTTTATAAAATGTTATTGGTAGTACAGAGAATCAGGAGAGGAACACTTTATGTTTTAATTACTACTGCATATTTTACATCTCCCAGGGATATGAGATATTAGTTTCCTATTTCTTGAGATACGTTAAGGATGATACTCCATCAGAATAAAGAACTATTTATTCTTTGTTTAAGTGTGACCCCTTCTTTAAAATTTAGGCAAGCTGGGTTCTCTGAAAGTTTCCGAGGATTCAGTCAGTTATGGACATGTTAGTGAAAAATATAAACATTTTTAGGTTTGAAAAGAACATATTAGGAATCTAACGTCATTCTCACAACCACAAGGATGGTGACTTGTCTGCTTCCCAGTAGATTAAATTGCCATGACTGCTCATTTCCCAGGGATCCTATTCAGGGCATCTTCCTTGAGGAAGGCTGTGCCTACAGAAGTAGGGTTTTAAAGGAAAGAGCATCCAGCAGAATTGGGGAAAGGTCCCAAGTTACAAATCAGAAGATGAAGATGAGAGGGCTACTGTTCTCTGCTTCCCTTCTCATTTAAGGATGGAAAACACGTGCCACTCCCCACCCAGGGCTAACAGTCCACACCCACGGTGGATGTCACTAACAGATCCCCCCACCCTTCTTCTCTGAGCCCGGGAACCTTCTCAGCCCGTACTCCAGGTGACTCCTACCACAAGGGCTGCACATGGTGCGGGAAAGGCTGTCTGCCCTAGCTTAGCCACAGTTGACCCTTGAATAACAGGGGGTTGAACTGTTCGGGTCTACTTATACACATTTTTAAATAATAAATATTATGGAACTACTACACATACCCTGATGCGGAGCCACAGAGAGAGAGGAGACCCACAGACACAGAGGGCCAGCTCTAAGTTATATGCAGAGAGGCAGCGCACCTAACCCCTGCATTGTTCAGGGATCAACTGTGTATTGTCTCATTTTTTATCTGTTAAAAGTGTCGCCACTTTCACAATGTAAACTTACGTAGGTCACAATAGACTCTATCCTGGGGCCACTGTGTGCCTTGGTATTTTCACTAGATTTTTATAAATTACATACTTTTTTGGGGGTTGTATTCCAGGAACAATGAGAAAATATCTCATTTTTGTGAGAGTATAGACGGTTTAATTGAATCAGTGGTCAAAAAAACTCTCTCTGAGAAGGCATCACATTTCAATTAATATTTCAAAAATATAATCATCCCTGCACATGTATAAATGTTATAAGAAAATTTTTATAGACATTATGAAGGAAGAAGCTGGAAGAAAATGATACTGTAATAAAACAAATTTTAAAAGGTTAACATACTCTATCAAATTTGGAAGAAACAAGGACTGACTCATTTATAATAGTTTTATAAAAGTTGAATTCAAGTTTTCCCTATTAAAAAAACAAATGTGTTCACTTTGATATGACTTAGATTTCATTTTGTTCACTGAAGAGTAAGGAGAAAGTATTCATATTTAGCACATCTTTAATTTGGCAATATCTACATTCAGCAACATTTATACAATGTTTTCTATTTCATTAAAGATTTATAAGCAAATACAACATATGGTTGATAATCCCCTCAAAACCTGATTCTACAACTTTGTCTATTAATATTTTAAAAGAAGTTACTTCAAAGATGACTTTTATTTAAGATGGTAATTACATAGCTTAGAGTAAAACTCAGTGTCTTTTAAAAGGTCATTCTCATTATCTCTTAAAAACAATAATTACATAATTTAAAGAAAAAATGTAAAGTCAACATTCTAATATAAATTGAGCATTATATGCTGCAGAGGGTGTGAAGAAAAGGGAACCCTCTTACACTGTTGGTGGGAATGCAAACTAGTACAGCCACTATGGAGAACAGTGTGGAGATTCCTTAAAAAACTGGAAATAGAACTGCCTTATGATCCAGCAATCCCACTGCTGGGCATACACACTGAGGAAACCAGAATTGAAAGAGACACGTGTACCCCAATGTTCATCGCAGCACTGTTTATAATAGCCAGGACATGGAAGCAACCTAATGTCCATCAGCAGATGAATGGATAAGAAAGCTGTGGTACATATACACAATGGAGTATTACTCAGCCATTAAAAAGAATACATTTGAATCAGTTCTAATGAGGTGGATGAAACTGGAGCCTATTATACAGAGTGAAGTAAGCCAGAAAGAAAAACACCAATACAGTATACTAACGCATATATATATGGAATTTAGAAAGATGGTAACAATAACCCTGTATAAGAGACAGCAAAAGAGACACTGATGTATAGAACAGTCTTATGGACTCTGTGGGAGAGGGAGAGGGTGGGATGATTTGGGAGAATGGCATTGAAACACGTATAAATATCATATATGAAATGAGTCGCCAGTCAGGTTTGATGCATGAACCTGGATGCTTGGGGCTGGTGCACTGGGATGACCCAGAGGGATGGTATGGGGAGGGAGGAGGGTTCAGGATGGGGAACACATGTATACCTGTGGCGGATTCATTTTGATATATGGCAAAACCAATACAATATTGTAAAGTTAAAAAATAAAAAAAAAAATGAAAAAAAAAAGGCAAAAAAAAATAAATTGAGCATTATAAATGATCTTATAGAAAACTGACAATTTGTTCAGTCGTTCAGTCATGTCTGACTCCTAAACAAACACAACCCCTCATCTGGAAGTGGTATCCACATGGCTCCATTACACACCCACTTACGTAATATAACCAGAGGACTACAAGTTTCCTTAGACATCCTAGAGAATAACTCCTGAACCATAAATAAGAGAAAAGCTGGCCTGAATCAAGACATTTCTTCCATATGATTACGGCGGGAAAGTGATTCAAAAGAGATCATGATGATAAATGGTGACAGCAATACTTTACAATAACATTACTGAATATTTTCTGCATGCTGTATGCCATTGTAAAAGCTCAACATTATTAACTCATTCAAACATAACAATGTGGTGACCTGGGTACCGCCAGTGGGAAAACAGGAGGGAAAAGAAATGTATGTAAGACCATACTCTTAGCAAGGTGTCAGTCAGTATTCTGATTTCCTAATGATTCCCCCTAAAAACAAGGGGTGAGAGAGACAGAAGAAAAATACAGGTTGTGACTTGTAATTTTCTCCATAGCTAAAATTCCACAAGCAGAGTTCTTTCCATAAAGACTGAGGGGAAGAAGAAGACTTCTCTGGTTAGGATGGTCATGCTATTGGCTGTCCAATCGCAGCTTCCTTCAAACAATGTTACTTGAATCCCCCAGGAGAACCTGAGGGCTTACCTTTCCCGAACTCCCATTATAACACACACATATGTATATGTATATACACATATCCACACACATCCATCCTGTACACAGCAATGATCACACTGCATATCTCACTCTTAAACTGTTAGCTTCTTGAGGTCAGGGACCGCCTCTTTTCTCCAATTATCTTCAGTGGTAAAGAACCCGCCTGCCAATGCAAGAGATATAAGAGACGCAGGTTCAATCCCTGGGCTGGGAAGAACCCCTGCAGAAGGAATGGCAACCCACTCCAGTATTCTTGCCTGGAGAATCCCATGGACAGAGGAGCCTGGCGAGCTACGGTCCATAGGGTTGCACAGAGTTGGATACAACTGAACCGACTGAGTACCGCACATTTGAATGATGAATTGTTTAAATGCCTCATCTGGGTTTTAGGAACTCCAAACTGCTCTTTAAAAGAGCAAAGCTGCATTGGGAAGGAGTAGGGGCTGGCGAGGGTGTGGACTGCTGCCCAAATGCCCCCACTGCTGGGACACTACTGCCCTGTCCATGGAGGACAGTGTGTGTGCCCAATGTGGGAAAGTGAGGAAAGCTGCAGGAAGAGCTCCAAACAAGATCTAGAGCTGCCGGAGGAAAGCAGAGGGAGAGAGCCAAAACTACAGCCTCCTGTGGAACAGAAAGGAAACAGGCAGACTGAGAAGCCCTGCTCTGGAGCCAGACACACTGAGTTTTGGGCTTTGAGGGAGACTACATCCGGGCTCACTGTGGGGAGGGGGAAGGGAGATCGGGAATCTCTCCTTCAAGTCCCCAGCCTTGTGGGGCCCACTAACAAAAATGAGGAGGTCAAGGCAGGAAGAATAACTGTTCTGACAAATGCCCACATCCTAGAACTCAGCAACTCTATGTTC
This sequence comes from Bos taurus, assembly GCF_002263795.3. NCBI lineage: Eukaryota > Metazoa > Chordata > Mammalia > Artiodactyla > Bovidae > Bos > Bos taurus. The sequence goes on along the minus strand of NC_037336.1, from coordinate 20,045,400 downwards.
CCTTAAACAGCACTAAGGACTTGGCAGAAGTGGTTCCAGACCCTGAGATGGGAAGGAGTAATCCAGGGGCGGAGTCCCTTCAAATTACATAAATTGGACTTCCCTGGTGGCTCAGACGGTAAAGCGTCTGTCTGCAATGCAGGAGACCCAGGTTCGATCCCTGGGTTGGGAAGATCCCCTGGAGAAGGAAATGGCAGCCCACTCCAGTATGCTTGCCTGGAAAATCCCATGGATGGAGGAGCCTGGTAGGCTACAGTCCATGAGGTCCCAAAGAGTCAGAAACAACTAAGCGACTTCACTTTCACTTTCTTCAATTTGGAGAGCCTTCCCCAGCTGTGGTTAGTGAGGGGGCGATGTGACTGCAGAGGGAGACAGAGGGAGGCAGCGCCACGATCCAAGGAGTGCAAGCAGACTCCGGGAGCTGGGAAAACAAACGTGAGCCCTAAAGAATCCTCCAGAAAGGAACAAGGCCCTGCAAACAACTGGGTGTGAGCCCCGTGAGACTCATGTGGGGGTCCAGACCTATGAAGTGCAAAATAAGAAATGTGTGTTGTTTAAAGCCCCTAAATTTGGGGTCATTAGTTATGGAGGCGGTGGAAAAGTAAACAAGGATCTTCCAATCCTAGGTCACGTCTGCCCCACTGGAGGGCCGAGGGAGATGCCACGGAACCCCCAGGGTGTGTGGGATTCGAAGCCCAGAGGGAAGGCCACTTGGGAGCCCGACAGCTCAACGAAGGCTGAAAGGACCTGAAGGAAAATGTTTAAAAGAATTAGAGCAAGCCCAGAAAGAGGGCCTAAAGTCAAAGGGTGACAAGGTAAATCGTCTTCATCTTGGGAGAAAGGCTGCTGTAATGCTAAACCCCACTCCAAGCCTCTCTTCTGGGAAGCCTGATTTGATCCCACTTAGAACAGCGAAAAAACAAGCAGAATAAAAGCCACACTGGTAGGTGCTCCTAAATGGTTTCTGCTGTCCCCTGCAATCCAAGGGCAGAGGGGTTCATACTCGGCTTTCTGTAACCCAATCTGCACCCAGGAGGCAGAGAAACAACAGCTAGCCACTGAGGGATTCAAACGAGAAAGGTCACTTTCCTGTCACTTCTGCCAGTATTTCTAGGCAAAGAAAGCAGAAATCATAAGACAAAAGTTGATGCTATGAAGCAGTTTAAGAGCTCTTTTTGGAACGTTATCTTGATTTCAAGATTTTCTCCTTTAATGACAAGGGAAATTGAACTGCATGAAGGATGGGCATCATATACACATTTGCTTATGTTGTTACCCTGTATATAATTATATGATGTGAACCTAGTGGTTGTTGGGAAGTTAAGTTTTAATGGAAAGAAGTATATTTTTATCCCTGTAAAAAGTTAGAATAATGACTATGTAATGTGGAAAAAAAAAAAAAAAGTAAAATGAGAAAAAAATAACCGGTTGATGTTTGAGTTTCATTGAATATTTTGCCTCCTAAGGATACAGAACCAGGATTACTTTTATAAACAAATTAAATTATTACGATTCAAGGAAACTCTAAGACAAGAATAGCTTAAGTTCTTAAGATGATTGGACTCTCAATTAAAAAAGAGCTCCTTGAGGTTTGTAAATGTTTTAACATCTGTTTTATGATTTAACTGTCAAACTAAATTATCCTCAACCGGGACTGTACTACCTCGTGAAGCCTACCAGTTACTTTGACTGTTTCAGAACCTTGAACTTACAGAATATGTACGAAACCTTATTAGTCACTCTCGTCCAGCAACTTGCCCAATGGGAGCAACATCCTTGACAGATATTTTCAGTTTTCAAAAGGTTCCAATTGATAGAGCATTTTCCCTTATAGAATTTTCTCCAGTTTATGGTTGACCTTATACTACAGACAGGAAAGAGAATGAAGTGGTCATTTCTGTGCCTACAACATGTCAGATATTGTGATGGGAGCTTTACATATTTTTTTAAAATGTGCTTTTCACGGGCTTTCCAGGTGACTCAGTGGGTAAAGAATCTGCTACAATGAAGGAGATGCAAGAGACTCAGGTTCAATCCCTGGGTGGGTGAGATCCCCTGGAAGAGGGCATGGAAACCCACTCCAGTATTCTTGCCTGGAGACTCCCATGGACAAAGGAGTGGCAGGCTACAATCTGTGTTGTCACAAAGAGTCAAACATGACTGAAGTGACTGAGCACACATGCATGCTCTCTTCAGTTCAGTTCAGTTCAGTCGCTCAGTTGTGTCCGACTCTTTGCGACCCCATGAACTGCAGCATGCCAGGCCTCCCTGTCCATCACCAACTCCTGGAGTTCACTTAAACTCATGTCCATCGAGTCGGTGATGCCATCCAGCCATCTCATCCTCTGTCATCCCCTTCTTCTCCTGCCCCCAATCCCTCCCAGCATCAGAGTCCTTTCCAATGAGTCAACTCTTCGCATGAGGTGGCCAAAGTACTGGAGTTTCAGCTTCAGCATCAGTCCTTCCAATGAACACCCAGGACTGATCTCCCTTAGGATGGACTGGTTGGATCTCCTTGCAGTCCAAGGGACTCTCAAGAGTCTTCTCCAACACCACAGTTCAAAAGCATCAATTCTTCTGCTCTTAGCTTTCTTCACAGTCCAACTCTCACATCTATACATGACTACTGGAAAAACCATAGCCTTGACTTTAAATAGGAAAATGAGTTCATCAAGGCTGTATATTGTGACCCTGCTTATTTAACTTAGATGCAGAGTACATCATGAGAAACTCTGGGCTGGAAGAAGCACAAACTGGAATCAAGATTGCTGGGAGAAATATCAATAACCTCAGATATGCAGATGACACCACCCTTATGGCAGAAAGTGAAGAGGAACTAAAAAGCCTCTTGTTGAAAGTGAAAGAGGAGAGTGAAAAAGTTGACTTAAAGCTCAACATTCAGAAAACGAAGATCATGGCATCTGGTCCCATGACTTCATGGCAAATACATGGGGAAACAGTGGAAACAGTGTCAGACTTTATTTTTTAGGGCTCCAAAATCACTGCAGATGGTGATTGCAGCCGTGAAATTAAAAGACGCTTGCTCCTTGGAAGGAAAGTTATGACCAACCTAGACAGCATATTAAAAAGCAGAGACATTACTTTGCCAGCAAAGGTCTGTCTAGCCAAGGCTATGGTTTTTTCCAGTGGTCATGCTCTCTTCACTTCATTCCAATGAAACATTACAAGCTATGTCTTATAGATGAAAAAAATGACATGCTAAAATACAGGATAATTCTACTTCCTCGCTAACTAAAATAACTAAAAGTCAATAATATATGACAAGTAAATATTTCAGAGAAATAATGTCATCAAATTAATGATGAGGCTACCAAAAACAGACAAAAATAGTAGGCCAAATGTATTCTTACTTTTCAAATTTACTGTCAAGGATCCATATTTTTAATGAAGTGAAAGCCTCTCAGTTGTGTCCAACTCTTTGTGACCCCATGGACTATATAGTTCATGGAATTCTCCAGGCCAGAATACTGGAGTGAGTAGCATTTCCCTTCTCCAGTGGATCTTCCCAACCCAGGGATCAAACCCAGGTCTCCCTCATTTCACGCGGATTCTTTACCATCTGAGCCACAGGGAGTCCAAAAGAATACTGGAATGGGTAGTCTATCTCTTCTCTAGTGAATCTTCCCGACCCAGAAATCGAACCGGGGTGTCCTGCATTGCAGGTAATTCTTTACCAACTGAGCTCTCTTCCCCATAAAAATATGGGGAAGCCCATATTTTTAATAATAGACCAAAAACTAACCAATAGGAAATATTTTAACAATAATAAAATAAAATAAAAAATAATATAATAAATAACAGGTATAAACAGGTTATATTATTTAGTTTGAGTAAAATTACAAAAGTCATGTGAGTATGCATACATATATATACACACACATACACATATATATATGAATGGCAAACTAAATTAGTAAATAAGAAAACCTAGCTATTTTTGTCATTTGATCTGAACAGTACTGTTTAACAATTATATGTATAAGGTATTTAACTTTATTGTTGAAATACAATGTAATGATCAAAGGTAGGAAACTTTGATGTATATAGTAGAAAAGATGCCTGAATACATTTTATGTCAAAAATAAACATTAGCAAAATTCTGCTTTCATTTTTGCTCAGGCTTGAAGTGATGGACAGACAACCTAAATGGTCAAACAGAAGGCTTACATTATTTTTATATAATGGAACACCTTATAGTCATTAAACATTTTTGAACATAAGACTATAGGACATCATGATATAATGCCAACGGAGTGCAGGGGGAATGATAGGAAACAAAGGTACACAAGAAAATCCCAGCAGCGTAAAACTAAAATGATACACACATACAGTTAGGTGCACAGGAACCAATATGATAACGAATAGTCACTGCTTCACAAACTTTAGAATTTTGTGTCATCTTTTTTCAATTTTGCTCATTTGATTCTAGTTTATGTTATATAATTAATGTGTGTTTTATTTCTGATTAGACTGCAAACTTTTGTGAGGCCAGGAATCATCCTTTACATTGCAATTGTAGAGACCTTTTCAGTATTTGTCATTCACAAAGTTTTAGATTAAACCGAATGAAGGGTAAGGTAGTCTATGATTTTACTTTAAGAAGGGTTTCTTTATATTTTAAAGTTTGTTTTTATTTGAAGGCACGTTTATAGCAGTAAATGTGTCCAAGGCACATCTGGACACAATTCCATCTGGATAGACTGCCTACAATTTCAGTAAATTTTTTCTCTTTAAATGGGTTTATAACCTCATTTAAAAAAAAAAAAATCTACTTCATTGTGGTGTGTAAAATTCACATTCTGCTAAAAAGAATAACAAATGTAAATTTAGACATTTAGGTCATGTTCCATATTAAAATTCAATATGGCTTCCCAGGTGGCGCCATGGTAAAGAATCCACCTGCCAATGCAGGAGACATGGGGTTCGATCCCTGGGTGGGGAAGATCCCCTGCAGTAGGAAATGACAATCCACTCCAGTATTCTTGTCTGGAAAATTCCATTGACAGAGGAGCCTGGTGGGCTACACTGCATGAGGAATAAGTTTCAGAATAAATTGCTGCTGCTGCTGCTAAGTCGCTTCAGTCGTGTCCGACTCTGTGCAACCCCATAGACGGCAGCCCACCAGGCTCCGCCGTCCCTGGGATTCTCCAGGCAAGAACACTGGAGTGGGTGAATAAGTTGCTAGTTACATCATTCAAGGGCTTCTCTCATGACTCAGATGGCAAAGAATCTGCCTGCAGTGCAGGAGACCTGAGTTTGATCCCTGGGTCAGGAAGATCACCTGGAGAAGGAAATGCAACCCATTCCAGTATTCTTGCCTGGAAAATTCCATGGACAAAGGAGCCTGGTGGGCTACAGTCCATGGGGTCGCAGAGAGCTGGACACATCTGAGAAACTAACATTTAACACTTAACTACATCATTTAAATGATAGGAGACTTGAGGACCAAGCCTCTGCTTCAAGGGTAGAGGAGTTTTATGAACAGATCTAGATGGGCTGGTACTTGACCTGATGAGGAATGCTTCTGGAAAGTGACCTTCACCTCACTCAGCCTCACAGTAAACACCAGTAAGAAGTGTATTATGCTTTACTTATATGGCAAGTCTCCTATGAATGAGTTTCATTCTGAGAGTGTGTGTGTAAGTCCAATTTGTTCGTAAGCCCAATAAAGTTAGCCTAGGTACTCAACTAACGCAATCAGCTATATAGTGCTGTATTGTAATAACTGGTTTATAATACTTTGCACATAAATAACACATAAAAATAACACACAAAAAGAAAACATTTAAATCTTAGAGTACAGAACCTTGAAAAGTATAGCAGTTTAGTACATTAGCTGGCATACAGGGGCCGGCATTGAGTGAACAGGCGAGAAGAGTTACTGACTCGGGGAGAGAGAGGAGGTGGGAGATGGCAGAGCTGAAGGATCGTCAGCAATAGGAGATGGAGGGCAAGCTGCAATTTCACTCTTGCCTGATGTTGATGTAATAGGTTCAGATTTCTCACTGGATTCAATTCTATCTACCCTCTTGGAAAAATGATCCAGTGATGTCTGGGTAGTAGAGTACCAGCTACATCACTGCCTTTACTCTTGCTTCCAGACATGCTGGGCTTAACATAAAAATGCACTACTGTACTCTATACAGTAAAGCACACAAAAGCACGACCACTTGAAGAGGATGCACCCACATGACAATGTAAGCCAGACACACGAACTATCTTACATGATTGCACATGTGAGCACAAGTTCGCATCTTTGAAAATTTGTAACTTGAAGGTTTGTCTGTAGGGGACTTCCTGTACCAGCCACTAGTTGCTGGTTGCAGACAGACCTGGAGCCAGTCTCCAGAGGGACCTCTAAGTGGGCAGGGAGCCAGCTCTCAGGAGGAAGCTGGGGTCAGGAGGAAGGCAAAGGGAGTACTCACACACCTGCTATCAATCCGCAGCGGCATGACTCCAAGGGAAAAGGCAAAACTATACCTCCATGTGACAGCATGCTGTGTCGTCACCTGACTTATTTGTGTCCATAAGTATCTGTATCATTTACCATTAATGAAACTAAATTCTTCACCTGCGTCTGACGGTGTCTTTCCATCAACACACATCCTATCGCCCCAACCTCGTAAAGGTCATTAAATACCTACTTCCTGTGAATGGAATTCCGGTCATATCAGCCCTGGCTTCTCTGCTTACATGCCCAGGACACTTTTTCCTCATTCTTCAAATCTCAGAGAAAATCCTACATTCTTTATGAGTCTTCAGGCAGGACTGATTTTTTTTAGGTTCCTTCAAGCACCTTGTTTCTGTATTTAGATTGTGCTGTGTACCTATTCCCACTGTACTGGTATCTCACTGACAAATATCCGCCCCCCCAACCAACTAAACTGATCTTTGGCCAAACCCCCAGCTTTTAAATAATTTTCTATATTCATCTGTCAAATAAATCCACTAGCCATTGTTTTTAGCACTTAAGGAACATATTGTTTGAACACCAGCAATTTAACATTGAATTAAACCTGATGCAAAAGAGGGTCAAAAAATGACACACTGATGAAAGCTTTTTGAGAAAAAGAATAACGGTGTAAAGAAATAAAAACACAGAGTGGGGGAAGGAAAGAGTGGGAGGAACAGACAAAGTAGCATCGATACATATACACAACCATGTGTAAAAGAGATAGGTAGTGAGACCCTGCTACATAACACAGGGAGGCCAGCCTGAGCCCAACGCAACACTGTAAAACAATTAACTTCCAAATAAAAAATAAATTAAAAAAAGAAAGAAAAACAGAAATATTACTGTCTACCAGATAATGCTCTGCTAGTTTTATGCGTTTTGGCTCATTCGATGCTAACAATGACATTATGCAAAAAAGGTGTTATTGCCCCCATATCCCAGATGAAGAAGCTGAAGCAGAGGAAGGTGAAATTACCATGAGATCATCCAACTAATAAGGGGTGGAGCTGGGATTTAAATGCAGGTGGTTTGGCTCTAGAGTCCTTGCTCTGAGCTACTGACAGTTGGTCATGTATGTACTCCTTCCCGTTTATATATCCCTGGAAGCAGACTGTAAGACAGCAGGAACGTGCTAGGAGGAGAAGTCAAGAGGAATGTACTCTATCCGGCCCCACGGCTCTGCAGGTGAGCGGAAGGGCACATGCTGTCAAGGCTGTGTGTCTGAGTGCCTTGTGACCACACAGACATGTGTGGTGCTGGTGTTATCCACATGTGGGCTGCTCTTCACATCAACACGGTATTATCCCTTGCCCCATCTGACCTATTTGTAGTATTTGGGGCTCTAATTCTTCCATACATTTTAGAATCAACTTGACAAGTTTCAAGGAAAACACCTACTTGGATTCTGTTTGAAGCTGAACTCAATCTACAGATCAATTAGATAATAATGAATCTATCTGAATATCTTTCTAAAAAAAAAATCACTTAAAATTGTTCTTCTAATGAGTTTAAGTTTTACAATTATTCCAAAAAGGTCTCAGATGACTTTTTTAAATATTATTTCTACATATCTATAACTGCCACTGTAGATACTGATTTTTTAAATTATATTTTCAGTTGTGCTTGATGTTTATCTATAACGCGTTTTTATACCCTCCAATTAATTCTAATAAGCAATGTATAGATTAAATTTTCTATATAGAAACTCATACCCTTTGCAGGAGACCTGGGTCCAATCCCTGGGTTGGGAAGATTCCCTGGAGAAGGGAAAGGCTACCCACTCCAGTATTCTGGCCTGGAGAATTCCATGGAGAAGTCCACGGGATTGCAAAGAGTGGACACGATTAAGCAACTTTCACTTTCACCCTTTGTCAATAAACAACATTTCCTTTCTTTTCTCCTTATAGATTTTTAATTCTTATTCTCATCTTGTTATCTTGCCTTGGACAGCCAGTCCAACAATAAATATAATTAGTCACAGTGGATTTCTTGGTTTTTGATTTTAAAAGTAATGCTTCCAATACTTACCATTAAATATAATGTTTGTTGTAGGTTTTTGGTAGATAACCCTTATCAGGTAAAAGAAGTTACTAATTTGCTACGAATTTTATTTTCTTCTTTTCATAAGTATCAGGTACTAAAAAATTTTGACTGTTCTTTCTGCATTCATTGAGATGATTATGTAGTTTTTCTTTTTTTAGTCAGCTAATGTAATGAATTATATTAATAGATTGTCTAATGTTAAACCAATCTGCCATTCCTGGAATAAATTCAACTTGGTCTTGAATATTTCTGGCTTCAGTCTGCTATTAAAAAAAAAAAAAACTGCCTCTAAGGTTATGAGTGAGAATGGCCTACGGTTTTCTCTTGTTGAATTGTCCTTGTCTGGCTTTAAAGTTATACTAACTCCATAAAATGAGAAGGACCATGTTCTTTCTTCTATCCTCTTGAAAAGAAAAACACCAGTAGAATTCACCTATAAAATCAATTAGGCCCAATGCTCTCTTTAAGGGAAGATAAGCTATTGACTCAATTTCTTTCATACTAGAAGAATATTTGAGTTTTCTTTTTTTTTTTCTTGTATTAATTTTGACAGCATTTTACTTTTCTGGGAAAATCAGAAGTACACAATTTATTGACATTCACAAAAATCAAATTCAGAAGTTTGGGGGATAGTAAAGAAGAAATTAAAATGTATAGAAAATCCAGTAAATCAGCTCCAGAAGTCCAAAGTGTAGCAATGATAAAAGATGATCAACAGGTATCTGTCCCACCAAAGATAACAGAGACAATCGGAGCTGCCAAAAGCCCCTTATAAATAAAGAACCAATGAAAGGACCATGACATTGATAACATGTCCACTTTCTTAGACTTCTTGACATTTTTTCCAATGTATTTAGAGCATTTAGGATAGTAACTACTTTTCAATTAATCACTTATTATTACCATAGCCTTCCCTATCTTCAGCAAATTATAGATTATCTTCTAAACTTTACTTTTTTCCCCAACATTCCTTTCTGTTTCCAGGAAACAATCTTTAGTTTGGTTCCATTTTTTACTTTTTTTCCCATTTCATTAGTATCCCAACTTAAGGAAGATGTGGGTCAAATTGCATAAAACTATGACAACCAAGTGCTTCCCTGGTGGCTCAGTGGTACAGAATCCACCTGCCAATGTAGGTAATGCAGGTTTGATCACTGGGTCAGGAAGATCCCCTGGAGGAAGAAATGGTAACCCACTTTAGTATTTTTGTCTGGAGAATCCCATGGACAGAGGAGGCTGGCAGGTCCATGGGGTCGCAAAAGAGTCGGACAAGACTTAGCGGCTAAACAACAACAATAAAGACACTAAGTAGTCATGCCTCAGTCTTAACTAAAATTGAATATTAGGTTTTCACATATGCCAATCAGATAAAAAGATTATAAATCCATACATGTATGGATGACATGTATGGATTTATAATATTATATTATACATATATTATATTAATGTATAAATATTATATATATATTAAATAATATATAATATTATATTATACATGTGTAAATCTATGTATATGACATACATGTATACCTGACATACATGTATAAATCCATACAGGTATGTATGACAACTGAAGTGTGTCAGCAATCTACCTTTCCTTCCTTTGAATTTCTGAAAAGAAAGATGAGGTACAACAAATGAACTTAAGGAATTTATAAGTTAAAAGTGTACACAGTATGCCTTTATGACATCTCCAATTAACCCCCTCTCCACTCAAAGCTCAAGCTAGAGCACTGTTACCTTAAAGCGTCCTTTAGAATCTTGGAATAAAAAAATTACTTTTTGCTATGGTTTTCTAAAACACCATAAGGGATTTGGAATATAAAACTTATATTTTCTAAAAGCCTTACAAAAAGTACTCTAGTCAACATTTTCAAACAATAGCTATCTTAAAAGAAGTGACACCTTGTTCATCTTCAAGACCAAGGAAATTCGATCAGTGGCACACTGAGCTCCCAAACTGCTACCAAACAACTCAGTCATCAGCTCCACAACAGAAGGGAATTTTAAAGACAACTAAGAAGCCCACAAAAGGATACTTAAATGGCCTATAAAATATTTTTAAAGGTTTATGAAAGAAACAGTAAATGTCAAGAAGGTGTAAAGTGAGAAAAGTACGGTTTAGAGAGAAAGAGAAAAAAGTAGGGGAGGAGTTCATTAATTGAGAATAACAAGTAAGAATAGTAAAGAAAGAATATGCGACAGTCTCAAAAGCATTCACAGATGGTTTTCAACTGCATTCAATTTACCCTGAGCTGTTAAAAGGTCATGTCCAATTTTTTGACTTTGACATCTTAGAGGTTCCTGCAGTCTCCACCAGGTGTATGCTGAAATAGAGTTAGCCAACTTCCCTAAAATAGCAGCCCAGGCAAACAAACTCATCTAAGAACCTCTGTGTCTACCCTTTCTTCTCCATTTAATAGAAAATATAAAAATGGTACAATAACTAGAAGGTTAAGGCAATAGGAAGTTGAAAACAAAAATGAGAGTAAAAACAGACCTGAAGTAAGGACCTTGCTCCCTTCTCCCTTTCCTAGAAGGATGCTTACAGCTTAAGGATGTATCAGCATCCTCCTGGGAGGCCGAGTTATAAGCTCTGTCTAACCAGCAAAAAAAAAGTGCCATCTCAAAGTGCTCTGAAGAAAGTAAGATACAATTTCCCTAAAGGTTTTATGAGTACTTCCAATCTATTGACAATTAACTCAAATGAAATAATCACTAGTAAAACGAAAAACTGGGCACAAAATGATTCCCAAGAAATCAGTTAGTGACTAGAAAGTACTTGGCACAGAAAAGTCAGTTGTGCTTTCTTGATGCTGTTATTTTTACCTGAGGACTTTGAACTGAGTAAACAATGTTACAAAAATAAAAAAACCTATACTTCTTAAAAAAAAAAAAAACAACACCTATACTTCTTTCCAAAGTATAAAGATTCACAATGAATCTTATTTATCTAGCTTCTTGTTCACATTTGTCGAAAGTGTAAAAGCAATTTTTTAAACAAAGAAATAGCATACAATAAACTTGCTGTATATTTCACTTCTTTTATAGTGTTGATTTTAAAATTATTGCTTTTCCAGTCTTCTGGAACATAGAAAAATACAAATTTTATAGAATATTAAAATATAGAAAAGATTCCTTGAGTTATATTTCTATGTTTTAGGCGAGGAACTGGTCATCTAACAAAAAAGGTTATTAACCAACGGTGTGAAATAACAATACAAGGTGAACATGAAATTAATGGTCAAACCCTTCACACTCAGTACTCACAGCATACAGACAAACCATCTAACAATTAGTTAACTATACAGCTCAGTGGGTAAAGAATCTGCCTGCAATGCACGAGACCCCAGTTCAAATCCTGGGTTGGGAAGATCCACTGGAGAAGGGATAGGCTACCCACTCCAGTATTCCTGGGCTTCCCTTATGGCTCAGCTTGTAAAGAATCCTCCTGCAATGTGGGAGACCTGGGTTCGATCCCTGGGTTGGGAAGATCCCCTGGAGAAGGGAAAGGCTACCCACTCCAATATTCTGGCCTGGAGAATTCCATGAACTGTATAATCCATGGGGTCACAAAGAGTTGGACACGACTGAGCAACTTTCACTCACTCACTGCCTTTGAAGAATTGTGAACAAAGCCAGAAATTCTGCTAACCAAATTGCTCCTATCAGTAATATGAAAGTTTATTAAAACTTAGATCACCTACAACTTTTTAAAAAGATAATGAAATCTTTTAGTTGTTAAAGAAAAAAAAAAAAAAACAGTACCATAGACACGATGTTATAAATAATGCCTCCTTGTGGGAAAAAAATTCGCCAAAACTTACGACAATATCAACCGTTGCATAATCTGATAATTTTTATGCTTACTCTAACAAAAAAGGATTATTCAACTAGAGATTCTTTTTAGTATATTTTTAACCAATAAAACTTGTATCAGACACATATTAAAACAAACTGCAAAGCCATTGTAAAACCAATTCCAAGAGTCCAAATGCTCCATAAATATTCTCATAAATATTTAATATAAGCATTTTTCAACTTTTACCAAGGATACAACCTCTGGTTTTCTGTTAGAGATAGATTTTAGGGAAATTTAGCAATATGGAATCGCGTGGCCAAAGTTCAATGCTACCCACAGTCCACGGGGCAGCAAAGAGTCAGATACAACTTAGCAGCGAAACAACAAAACTCATTGTGTGACCTTGATCAAGGTGCTAAACTTCTTTGGGTTTCAGTCCCTTCATCTGTAAAAATGGAGATGACAGTGGTTCCTATTTTATAGTATTGGGTTTTGTTACAGTTTTGTGTTAACAGTATTTTAAATGAAACAACCCAAGTGAAGAGTTTAGAAAGGGGTTTGGCATAATAAATATTGGCCAAACATTCTTTGCTATATTTTCACTTTTCATTTGTTGTCATTTTCCCTAAACAGACTACTGGTCAATGAACAACAAATGGTTTAAAAATGAACTTAAGGGGGAGAAGCAGAGACATTACTTTGCCGACAAAGGTCTGTATAGTCAAAGCTATGGTTTTTCCAGTAGTCATGTAGGGTTGTGAGAGTTGGACCATAAAGAATACTGAGCGCCAAAGAATTGACGCTTTCAAACTGTGGTGTTAGAGAAGACACTTGAGAGTCCCTTGGACAGAAAGGAGATCAAACCAGACAATCCTAAAGGAAATTAACCCCGAATACTCTGGAAGGACTGATGCTGAAGCTGAAGCTCCAGTACTTTGGCAACCTGATGCAAACAGCCGACTCATTGGAAAAGACCCTGATGCTGGGAAAGATTAAAAGCAAGAGGAAAAGGGGGCGACAGAGAATGAGATGGTTGGATGGCATCACCGACTCAATGGACAGGAGTTTGAGCAAATTTCGGGAGATGCTAAAGGACAGGGAAGCCTGGCGTGCTGCTGTCCATGGGGTCGCAGAGAGTCAGACACAACTGAGTGACTTAACAACAACAAAGCTGGGGAAATCCTTTAGAAAAGGAATGCATCTCTTTCAAATTAATTGGCTAGTCTGAACTTCAAAAACACAATATTATTACCTATAATTGACAGCCTGTGACTTAGCTCGAACATTTTATAACCTTGAAATATATAAGATTCTTAAGAAGTTATTTAAAATCTTTTTTTTTCCTAACTTATTTAAAATTCCATCCCATTTATCTAATTTCCTGACTAAATAAGACTATCATTTTAAGGTTTGATTTCACCAGATCTATAGCTAAATTCTTCTTTTAAGAGGATCATACCAAAGGGAAGATGACTCCACAAGCAGAGAACGTTAGACCAGGCAAATGCGACGGAGAATTAGTGGTCTTTGTCAGCAACAAGGCAATGTAACCGCTGCCTCATGGTTTGTTTTGTTTTAATTAGTTAATTTATTTATTTTGGCTATGCTGGGTCTTCCTTGCTGTGCGGGCTTTTCTCTAATTGCGGCGGGCGAGAGCTACTCTCTTTGTATACAAGGGCTTCTCGTTGCAGTAACTTCTCACAGGCTCTAGGGGCTCTGGCTTCAGTAGCTGCAACTCCCTGCCTCATGGTTTTAACAACCAAACTGAAAACCCCTAGTTTATGCTGCCCACCCTTCGCTGTTGCTTTAAGTAAGGGACCAGCAAACTAAGGCCCACTCTGCTGCCAGTTTTTGTATGTAGCTCAGAATGGTTTTTACATTTTTAAGGCTTTCTCAAAAACAGAAAAAGAAACATATAACCATTTGGCCGGCAGAGCTGAAAATATTTACTATGTGGCTCTACACAAACAGCCAGTGAGTGACCTTCATATACAGATCCAACCACTTTCCAAGGCAGATCACTTTCTGAAGTGTCGTGATGGCCTGTGGCTCAAGCACAGTGGATGAAACTCCCTGTTCTCCATGTGTCAAGTCAGGGAAAGGCCGCTGCTGGGGGCGAGGCTGGGCCATGGCTCCACCCCCTTTCCATTGGAAGCAGGCAGGGGCCTTGACTCTGAGTGCAAACCCAGTCCTTGGATCCAGTCTGTGCTCTCTGGTCTTGACGTTGGAAATTTGATGAGTCACAGTTTCTGGCTGTGTCTTCCTTGACATTCAGCATTCAGGAGAATAAATTCTGAAGGTCCCTTGAAGGGAAAAGCTGCACACTCCATGGTCATGCAAGCTTATCTGAGGCAGGAGCCGGGCTTGCATCTCAGTTTGTTTTTCTTTTTCTTTTTTTCTTTTTTTTTTTTTTAAACAGTATCATTCTTTTTTTTTTTTTTTTTTTCTCCCCAAGCATCCAGCATCGTGCATTGAACCTAGACTGGCATCTCATTTCATACATGACGTTTCACATGTTTCAATGCCATTCTCCCAAATCTTCCCACCCTCTCCCTCTCCCACAGAGTCCATAAGACTGTTCTATACATCAGTGTCTCTTTTGCTGTCTCATATACAGGATTATCGTTACCATCTTTCTAAATTCCATATATATGCGTTAGTATACTGTATTGCTGTTTTTCCTTCTGGCTTACTTCACTCTGTATAATAGGCTCCAGTTTCATCCACCTCATTAGAACTGCTTCAAATGTATTCTTTTTAATGGCTGAGTAATACTCCATTGTGTATATGTACCACTGCTTTCTTATCCATTCATCTGCTGATGGACATCTAGGTTGCTTCCATGTCCTGGCTATTATAAACAGTGCTGCGATGAACATTGGGGTACACGTGTCTCTTTCCCTTCTGGTTTCCTCAGTGTGTATGCCCAGCAGTGGGATTGCTGGATCATAAGGCAGTTCTATTTCCAGTTTTTTAAGGAATCTCCACACTGTTCTCCATAGTGGCTGTACTAGTTTGCATTCCCACCAACAGTGTAAGAGGCTTCCCTTTTCTCCACACCCTCTCCAGCATTTATTGCTTGTAGACTTTTGGATCGCAGCCATTCTGACTGGTGTGAAATGGTACCTCATAGTGGTTTTGATTTGCATTTCTCTGATAATGAGTGATGTTGAGCATCTTTTCATGTGTTTGTTAGCCATCTGTATGTCTTCTTTGGAGAAATGTCTATTTAGATCTTTGGCCCATTTTTTGATTGGGTCATTTATTTTTCTAGAGTTGAGCTGTAGGAGTTGCTTGTATATTTTTGAGATTAGTTGTTTGTCGGTTGCTTCATTTGCTATTATTTTCTCCCATTCTGAAGGCTGTCTTTTCACCTTGCTAATAGTTTCCTTTGATGTGCAGAAGCTTTTAAGTTTAATTAGGTCCCATTTGTTTATTTTTACTTTTATTTCCAATATTCTGGGAGGTGGATCATAGAGGATCCTGCTGTGATGTATGTCAGAGAGTGTTTTGCCTATGTTCTCCTCTAGGAGTTTTATAGTTTCTGGTCTTACGTTGAGATCTTTAATCCATTTTGAGTTTATTTTTTTATATGGTGTTAGAAAGTGTTCTAGTTTCATTCTTTTACAAGTGGTTGACCAGATTTCCCAGCACCACTTGTTAAAGAGATTGTCTTTAATCCATTGTATATTCTTGCCTCCTTTGTCAAAGATAAGGTGTCCATATGTGCGTGGATTTATCTCTGGGCTTTCTATTTTGTTCCATTGATCTATATTTCTGTCTTTGTGCCAGTACCATACTGTCTTAATAACTGTAGCTTTGTAGTAGAGCCTGAAGTCAGGTAGGTTGATTCCTCCAGTTCCATTTTTCTTTCTCAAGATCGCTTTGGCTATTCGAGGTTTTTTGTATTTCCATACAAATTGTGAAATTATTTGTTCTAGCTCTGTGAAGAATACTGTTGGTAGCTTGATAGGGATTGCATTGAATCTATAAATTGCTTTGGGTAGTATACTCATTTTCACTATATTGATTCTTCCAATCCATGAACATGGTATATTTCTCCATCTATTAGTGTCCTCTTTGATTTCTTTCACCAGTGTTTTATAGTTTTCTATATATAGGTCTTTAGTTTCTTTAGGTAGATATATTCCTAAGTATTTTATTCTTTCCGTTGCAATGGTGAATGGAATTGTTTCCTTAATTTCTCTTTCTGTTTTCTCATTATTAGTGTATAGGAATGCAAGGGATTTCTGTGTGTTGATTTTATATCCTGCAACTTTACTATAATCATTGATTAGTTCTAGTAATTTTCTGGTGGAGTCTTTAGGGTTTTCTATGCAGAGGATCATGTCATCTGCAAATAGTGAGAGTTTTACTTCTTCTTTTCCAATTTGGATTCCTTTTATTTCTTTTTCTGCTCTGATTGCTGTGGCCAAAACTTCCAAAACTATGTTGAATAGTAATGGTGAAAGTGGGCACCCTTGTCTTGTTCCTGACTTTAGAGGAAATGCTTTCAATTTTTCACCATTGAGGATAATGTTTGCTGTGGGTTTGTCATATATAGCTTTTATTATGTTGAGGTATGTTCCTTCTATTCCTGCTTTCTGGAGAGTTTTTATCATAAATGGGTGTTGAATTTTGTCAAAGGCTTTCTCTGCATCTATTGAGATAATCATATGGTTTTTGTTTTTCAATTTGTTAATGTGGTGTATTACATTGATTGATTTGCGGATATTGAAGAAGAAAGCAGGAGTAGCAATACTCATATCAGATAAAATAGACTTTAAAACAAAGGCTGTGAAAAGAGACAAAGAAGGTCACTACATAATGATCAAAGGATCAATCCAAGAAGAAGATATAACAATTATAAATATATATGCACCCAACATGGGAGCACCGCAGTATGTAAGACAAATGCTAACAAGTATGAAAGGAGAAATTAACAATAACACAATAATAGTGGGAGACTTTAATACCCCACTCACACCTATGGATAGATCAACTAAACAGAAAACTAACAAGGAAACACAAACTTTAAACGATACAATAGACCAGTTAGACCTAATTGATATCTATAGGACATTTCATCCCAAAACAATGAATTTCACCTTTTTCTCAAGCGCACATGAAACCTTCTCCAGGATAGATCACATCCTGGGCCATAAAGCTAGCCTTGGTAAATTCAAAAAAATAGAAATCATTCCAAGCATCTTTTCTGACCACAATTCAGTAAGATTAGATCTCAATTAGAGGAGAAAAACTATTAAAAATTCCAACATACGGAGGCTGAACAACACGCTGCTGAATAACCAACAAATCACAGAAGAAATCAAAAAAGAAATCAAAATTTGCATAGAAACGAACGAAAATGAAAACACAACAACCCAAAACCTGTGGGACACAGTAAAAGCAGTCCTAAGGGGAAAGTTCATAGCAATACAGGCACACCTCAAGAAACAAGAAAAAAGTCAAATAAATAACCTAACTCTACACCTAAAGCAACTAGAAAAGGAAGAAATGAAGAACCCCAGGGTTAGTAGAAGAAAAGAAATCTTAAAAATTAGAGCAGAAATAAATGCAAAAGAAACAAAAGAGACCATAGCAAAAATCAACAAAGCCAAAAGCTGGTTCTTTGAAAGGATAAATAAAATTGACAAACCATTAGCCAGACTCATCAAGAAACAAAGGGAGAAAAATCAAATCAATAAAATTAGAAACGAAAATGGAGAGATCACAACAGACAACACAGAAATACAAAGGATCATAAGAGACTATTATCAACAATTATATGCCAATAAATGGACAAATTCTTAGAAAAGTACAACTTTCCAAAACTCGACCAGGAAGAAATAGAAAACCTTAACAGACCCATCACAAGCACGGAAATTGAAACTGTAATCAAAAATCTTCCAGCAAACAAAAGCCCAGGTCCAGACGGCTTCACAGCTGAATTCTACCAAAAATTTAGAGAAGAGCTAACACCTATCCTGCTCAAACTCTTCCAGAAAATTGCAGAGGAAGGTAAACTTCCAAACTCATTCTATGAGGCCACCATCACCCTAATACCAAAACCTGACAAAGATCCCACAAAAAAAGAAAACTACAGGCCAATATCACTGATGAACATAGATGCAAAAATCCTAAACAAAATTCTAGGAATCAGAATCCAACAACACATTAAAAAGATCATACACCATGACCAAGTGGGCTTTATCCCAGTTATTAAAAATCTTGAACATTCCTGGAACACTTTTTAGGACAGGCTGTTTCTATTATTTTCTTGGAACCCACCTAAGTGGACCTTTTAGTTGTGTAAAAAAGCAAAGACAAAAGAGAGACATAGTCATAAAGAGTTAAAACAACTGCACAATAATGAAAAAAATTGGTCTACAGCATCACCATATGAATTGATACAATTTCCTAAACAAAAACAAAGAAATGGACAATGTACATTTCAAAGAATCATTGACAAAGGCATTAAAACCAATTAACATCATCAGTTAATATGAGAAAAATGTATATAACAGGAATAATGGAAGATGAATAAAAGTGTAGAATAAAGGACTGACCTTCCAAAGGAAGTATTTAAGTATCCAAAGAGTTTCTATTTCCATGAAATAAGAGAGAGGAGGCAGAGGAAAGTGGAGGGAGGGGACAGGGAGGCAGAGACAGCACTCTTTCTATTCTCATTTTATTTTATTTTTTTTCATTTCATACATGATATTATACATGTTCCAATGCCATTCTCCCAAATCTTCCCACCCTCTCCCTCTCCAACAGAGTCCATATTGGTACAGGCAGAATTGAATCAGCAAAGTCTCTTAACTTGCTCTAGAGCTAAAGACCCTTGCTGATTTTTATGCAGAGGCCCGTCAGCCCCACAGGTAGTTTTCTGGGGGCAGACTTGTGGGTGTGCAAAGAAATTACAAGGGGATCAAGAGAGATTAGAACAGAAGTGGGAAACTGAATTGGACATTCTTTAAAATTCTTTTTTTTTTAAATATCATATATTCTATCCTAATTATCAGTTCCTTTTGTCTCTCATATATTTTTGCCAGACAACTCAGTTACAACTCAGAAGTGAACTTGGCTAGTTTTGAAAAATACCTACTTTTCTCCATCTAGCATGCTAGATTTATTTATTTTTTTTTTTTCTTTTTTTTTTAAATTTTATTTTATTTTTAAACTTTACATAATTGTATTAGTTTTGCCAAATATCAAAATGGATCCGCCACAGGTATACATGTGTTCCCCATCCTAGATTTATTACAGTAGCTCTAGCTCAACACTAAAGGATCTTGACATAGGATTATGTGAATACTACTAACTGAAGTCATAAAATATAACAGAACTATCCATTGAGTTCAGGCAATATCATCGTAAAAACTTTTCCCTATATAATTTTATTTTAAGGTCCTACCCACACTGGAAATACTACCTTTTTTTAATTCCAGTCTTATGCAAATATAATTGACGTTCATCACTGTATAAGTTTAAGGCATACAGCAGAGTGATTTGACTTACATATATCATGAAATGTTTATCATAGTAAGTCTAGTGAACAGCTCATATAGACACAAAATTAGAGAAATGGCAAGACTTATTTTCCTTATGACGGGAACTCTTTGGATTCACTCTCTTAACAACTTTCATATAAAACATATGACACTGTTAATTACATTTATCATACTGTACATTATATTCCGAAGACTTATCTTTTAGCTGGAAGTACCTTTTGACTTCCTTTATCCAATTCCCCCTCCTCCCACTGTCCATCTCTAGGAACAACCAATCTGATATCTTCTCTGAGTTTGTTTTTGAAATATAATTGATCTACCACACTGTTAGTTCCTGCTACACAACACAATGATTTTGTATTTATGTAGATATCAAAATAATCACCACAATAAATCTAGGTAACCATATATCACCATACAAAACTATTATATAGTTATTGATTATATTCCCCACACTGTATATTTCATTGTTGTGTTGTCTTGTCAGTAAATTATGTCGGACTCTTTTGTGACCCCATGGACTGTAGCCCACCTGGCTCCTCTGTTCATGGAATTCTCTAGGCAAGAATACTAGAATGGGTTGCAATTTCCTTCTCCAAGGGTCTTCCTGACCAAAAGGATCGAACCTGGATCTCCTGCACTGGTAGGCAGATTCTTTACCACTGAGCCACCTGAGAAGCCTGGATATTTCATACTTGTGACTAATTCATTTTGCAGCTGGAGGTTTGTACCTCTTAATCTCCCTCACCTATTTCTTTCTTCTACCCAATCCCCTCCCCTCTGGCAACTACCTGTTTGTTTTTTGTATCTAAAACACTGTTTCTATTTGATGTTTGTTCATTTATTTTGCTTTTTTTAGATTCCACACATAAGTGAAACCATACGGTATTTGTCTTTTTCTGTCTGATTTTTCACTTAGCCTAGTACCCTCTAGGTCCCTCTGTGTTGTCACAAATGGCAAGATTTCATTCTTTGTAAGAATGGATAAGATTTTTCATTCTTTGTAAGCTGGGTAAGATTCCATTGTATATATAAATATACCAGATCTTCTTAGTCCATTCATCTATTGATAGGCACTTGAGTTGCTTCCATATGTTGACTATTGTAAATAATGCTGCAATGAACATAGGGGTGCATATATCTTTTCTAATTATCGTTTTTGTTTTCTTCAGATAAATACCCAGGCGTGAAACTGCAAGATCATACAGTAGTTCTATTTTTAACTTGTTAAGGAATCTCCAAACTGTTTTTCATAGTGGCTGCAGAAATTTATAGTCCCAGCAACAGTGCATGAAGGTTGCTTTTCCTCCACATTCTGCTCTCTTTTTCTTTTAAAGCATCATCTCCTTTAAGCTAGCAATGCTATGTGTGAAATTTAAATATAAGTAGTGCTGTCATACCACAGATCTGAGTTTTCCCATCAACGCTGCTTCATTCCATATGTGCACATTGCAATGTTTGTTTCACAGCAGAGCTCATATTTCATTTTATTCCAGAGCTTTGTTTCCACACAACTACATATAATATTTTTCCTATCAAACATAACTGAAGAAAACAACGAATCCAAAGTATAGTTTATAGCAAAACAAAATAGCGCAATTAATGGTAGAATTGGTGGCTGTTTTCAAAGTCTGCCTTAGCTAGAAAACTCAAATTCTTTTGGATTACAATGACATACAACAAACATAACTTGAGCTAGCTGTATCAGAAAATATGACAACATATGGCTCTGCTAGAGAAGTGAGCATTTCAAAGCATTCAGTCCTCCAATATGTTTCATGCTAATTATATCAAGATTACAGAAATACACATCTTACAAAATAAAAAGGTGTGTAACAAGCTTTCAGCAGCCACAAGAGATCATTTACAATACTCGTAAGAAACATTCTATGGTTTATACTCAAAAATAATTTAGGATAAAAGTTTTAATTATGTAATTAACATGAAATATACTTCAATACATGCCAAGATACTGTTCTCCTCGAGTTTTCTACATGAGCTTCACATGTATTTCTGAGATGGATCATGGAAACACTATTAATTCATTTCCTAATAAATGCTTCAAAACTATAAGCTTAATCAGACTGTAAAAAGAAAACCTACAAAAATGTATTCTACTTTACCTTTCATTATTTTAAAATATGTCCCAAAATATTTTACATTCAACTCGCCAGATTCAAAGGGGGGAAAAGAGCCTCCTTTTCCTAATGTATCAGAAAAAGAGTTGTAAAAAAGCTTAATTGCCACTTTTAAAAATAACAGTTCCTAGAAGAAAGCAAAATAAAATCTATTTTTCAGAGTGTTACTATACCTCCTTTATAAGATCAACATTTAAATTACTAAAATGATGTTCATATCTATGGTGCAGGGTGAGCAGTAGGGGGCACTTTCATCTTTAAGGCAAAATAAAAGTTTTTGTAACATTCAATATATTTTGTAACAATCATCAGCTTAATTTAAATGGACTTCATTGTACAAATAGAGAAAATGGGTATCGATACTAAACTGGAACAATTGTGTTTTGGATAAAATAAACAAGAGGAAACAGCAAGGTCATCAGAGAAAACGCTAAGTAACACCCACACAGGAAATCCAGCTTCATGCGCTCCATGAGCTTTGTCCTTTATTTCCTGAGATTAACTATTGCTATGTTCTCAACACATTAAAAGAGTCAGGGGAGCACACTGGATCCTTCTATGAGATAGACGTGCCGCAGTTTTCAGTTCCTCTACTTGCCTGCTATCTAGCCTTGGGTAAATTAATTACCTTTCTCGAGCCTCAATTTCCTATCTATAAAAATGAGCATAACAGATACTTAATTAAGAGGCTGAAAGGATTAAATAGTAGAAGAGGTGTAGCAGCAGAGCAAAGAGCACACAGTCAATGCGGAGCAGTATCTCCCTCCTCCACCCGCTCCTGAGCCCTGCTCCTGGCGCTCGCCCACTGTTAAGAGCACCCAGGTAAAGGCATGCCCAGTACACAACGTCATTCATATGATTCCCTTACGTCGTCTAGATGTTTGTTAGGTCTGTGATGATATTCCTACTTTCATTGCCAATCCTGGTGATTTATGTTTTCTCTCTCTTTTCATTGGTCAGTCTTACTAGCAGATTATCAATTTTATTAATCCTTCCTAAGAACCAATTTTCTTTTTCTGCTTTCTTTGCTTTTTTAATTCCTCTGTAGTCTTTTTTCTATTTTACTGATTTCTGTTCTTGTCTTTATTTTCTTTTTTCTACTTACTATAGCTGTATTTTGCTTTTCTTTCCTTACCTGAAGGTGGAAAATTTGAACATTGATTTAAGGTTTGTTTCTTGTTGTTGTTTCTTTCATATATATATATATATATATATATACACACACATATATATATATTTATAGTTATTCATCTAAGCACTCTTTTAGCTGCTTTGCACAAATTTTGTGTAATATGTTCACTATTATTCATCAACTCAATGGACGTTAAGTTTGAGCAAGCTCCAGGAGTTGGTGATGGACATGAAGTCTGGTGTGCTGCCGTCCATGGGGGTCACAAAGAGTCGGACACAACTGAGAGACTGAACTGAACTAATAATTCAATTTCATAAGAGTATAATTTCTCTTGTTACTTCTTCCTTGACTCATCATTATTTAGACTTGTATTTTTAATTTCCACGTGCTTGTTTATTTTCTAGGTTTTTCATTAATGTCTCGTTTAATTTTATCATAGTCAGACAACATTATGAACGATCTAAAATGCTTAGGCCTTTTTAAAAGTCGTTTATGGTGTAACATATGGTCTATCTTGGCAAACATCCTATGTGCACTAAAAGAATGTATGTTCTGCAGTTTTTACTTACAGATTTAACAACTGGTGGTATTCCTTTCAACATGAATTCAAAAGAATTTCCTTTTGTATTATATTTCTTGCAGTACAAGAAAATAAGGATGGCAGTGAATCCTCTCATTTTTCATTTATCTGAATTTTATTTTCCTGTATTTTGAAGGATAGTTTGACTGGATATAGATTTTCAGGTGGCTAAGTTTTTTTTTTTAAATCCAGCCCCTTAAAAATGTCATACATTGGCTTTCATTGTTTCTGATTAGAAATAAGTCACCACTTGTAGTGTAATTCCCTATACATCATATTTTAGGTTTTTTTCCTCCAGCTATATTGTATTTATCTACAGATTCTATGTTGTTGGATTTCCAATCTCTCTCCTCTCCCTCAATTACAACATGATCTTTGCAACAGTATTAATAGAATGTAATTGAGGACTACTCTTATCATCATTTAAAAGAAGTAACAGCAAACACAGAACTAAAAACAAAATCATATACTAACTTTCTGTTCAATGATTACTGAGTTGGTGATTAAAATTATAGGAAAATCTGAATCATATGTGACCAAATGTAGCATTTATCCAAGAAACTAAAAGAGAATTTTTTCCTAGTTACTTTCATAATTACATAATCAGCCTTGGCTATAGAAGTTCTAAATGTTATACGAAATATGGTGTCAAGAAAAAGGTAAAGAAAAAAAAAATAATAATAATAACATCACACCATAAGACACTGAAATAACTCATCCAGGGCATTTTTGTCCTATCTAATCAATTTTTCTATTTTTGTCTGCTCAGTAAGATATTCTGAAGCTATGGTCAGAAGTACATGTTTTTAGCCTGGTGTTTTTTGACCACAATTACATTCATTCAAGGAACAAGAAGATCCCTGAGGACAGAGAAGAATGAAGGGGGCAGAGAGGGCTAGAAAATAAGGAGTTAGAGTTTCACTCTGAGGGTGACGGGACACCACGGGGACAACGGATTGCCATGATCTCATCTGCATTTTGAAAAGGCCACTCAAGCTACTCTGTAGGAAGCACTGCTGAGAAGAAAGTGATAGTTCAGAGAAAGGTGGTGGTTTTCACTGATGTAACAAAGTGTTAGTTGCATAGTTGCCTCTGACTCTGCGACCCCATGGACTATAGCCCACCCAGCTCCTCTGTCCATGGGATTTTCCAGGCAAGAATACTGGAGTGGGTTGCCATTCTTTTCTAGAGGGGATCTTCCCGACCCAGGAATCAAACCAGGGTCTCCTGCATTGCAGAAAGGTTCTTTACCACCTGAGCCACAAGGGAAGCCAATGGTTGGGTTAGAGACTTGTTTTTAAGAGTTCTGCTCCACCAGCTGATCTGAATGCAGGGTGTAAGGGAAAGTCAGGCATTAATGAGGCATCCCAGGAGGCTCAGATGATAAAGAATCCGCCTGAAATACACTTTCTTTTCACTTTCCAGTTTCTGGTCTGAGGTAGGGAACACTGAGAAAATAGTAGGGTTGGGTTTGTTTGTTTTTTGACACACTTAATAGACAGCCAAATTGAGAAGGAAGTAAGCAGCTGGAAATTTTGCAAAATGGAGAAAAGGATAAAATTAAAATAATTCATAATATAAACCCTCTACCTAGAAAGAAATATCTGCTAATATTTTAGAATATTTCTTTTGAACTTCACTAAATGAATTTGAAAAGTAACCTTCTTTAAATGATTTTACCAGAATGACTATAAAAAGCAATTATAACGACAGTATACAGCAGAAACTCTCTTTGATCAGTTATTTTAGCACGATGGTTTTCCCTGAAGAATCCAATAAGAATTATCCACAATGAAAGTACTAACATGTGGGATAGTATCTGTCATCCCTAAAAACATTCAAGTAAGTTTTCTACTATAGCAAACCAAGATGCTATATGAACTGACCAACTATACCAAGAGACAAATTATTTGTTAGCTATTTATACTTAAGATTACAAATGATTACTATTTTATAAAATTTATTATTATCATTACATGTTTATTCATTGATCCTGTTTGCAATTAATCAGTGCAATTTGATCATTACTCCACCTGCTGATATAACTGGCAGGCTTACTATTTTAAAGAACAAAAAGAACAAATTCAACATTGTACTGTATGTAACCCTTAAGGTACTCATGGAATCAATGAAAAGGTGACTGTTTTTAGCTTAAATTTTAGACTATGCAATGAAATTTTATATGCAACTATATTATCTAAAAATGCCTTACTAGAATCATAAAAAAATATCACTCCAAGAAACTTCCCTCCCTCACCAAAAAAAAACAAAAAAAAAAAAAAAGGAGGGGGAGGATTGAAAGTTCTAAACATATACAGACTGGCCATTCAATAATCTATTAGCAATGAGGATTTCACCAACTCTTGTTTTGAGAAAACAGCTTCATACTTGTTCACCTGAACTTTAAAATGTGAGATCTATTTATGACACACAGTTATATTCTGCCCCTTAAACAAAAGGACACTTAGCTACTCATGTTCCCTAAGCCTCTACCCCGACCTTAGGCT
Organism: Bos taurus; assembly: GCF_002263795.3. NCBI lineage: Eukaryota > Metazoa > Chordata > Mammalia > Artiodactyla > Bovidae > Bos > Bos taurus. Next base: position 20,019,206 of record NC_037336.1, on the reverse strand, counting down.
TCCCAACACTGTGTTGCTTCAGCCACTCCATAAATGAACAAAGATCAGGAAAGGAAAACCATAACCTTCAGTCCCAGAATAATTTGTAAAAAGGCTGGGCACTTTCACAAGTATTTCGCCTGGATTTAAGGAAAATAAATGTGTGTGTGGGGGTGTGTGTGTGTGTGTGTGTGTGTGTGTGTGTGTGTATATACCAAAAAAAAAAGGTGCAATGCAATAAAAGTTGGTCTAAAAAAATCCTTAAGATGAAGTATAGTCTGTATTAACACAAAACATGGGAGAATGTACTTAATGCCATGTACCTTTCATCAGCACTTTATGAACTGAAGGGCATTCAGGAGACGTACTTATGCTATAGCCTTACACCATGATTTCAGTGTCTTTTGGAAGCAGTATTCTCATTTACCTTATTTTAAATACATAAAGTATTTTATTTATTTACTCCTAAATCTCTGTTTTCTGTGAGATCTTGATCTTGCCAACAGAGTTTCTCTCATCAAGGCATTTTTCAAAAACATACACCCCAAAGTCAGTGTGCCATTGAATACATTTTTATAGAATCATTTCGGTTTTTAATAATATGATTCAATGTAATGAAAATAAAGTTTACTGAAATACGAAACATACTGAAACAGTTAGTGGATCTCTCTGGATCCTTAATTTACTGTTAGGGAACAATGAAATTTTTTTCCCTTTGGCAATTGTTTCAAAAAGCCAAACTTGTAAAAAATCAAAAGTTGTTATTGATAGAAAAGGTCATTTATCATTCACTGATTGGTAGATCAGCAAAAAGTTTTTTTAAAAGGCGCATATAATTATATTTTCATCTCCATTCTGTACATAAGACAAAAAATTAAACACCTAGTTTGGGGGAATGAGACATGTTTTAAATTATTTTCAATATATTTGGTACTTGTTGACATTTTCAAGCTATTAAAGATGACAATTTCCAACACAACAAATACCAAGTCATTTAATAATTCCCAGGTAGATTGCCAATAACTAAAAATAAATTACATGTAAAAAAAAGCAGCAGCAGCCATTAGCAAAAATAACGCATCTTAAATTTTTCTTTAACATTATATTTAAAAGAAATAATCACTGAACAATGAAATAGCATTTATGTTCTTGAGTTTCATTATGTTTTTTATCTCTTGGACATTTATGAGATCTAAATTTGATTTGATTTAATTTAATAAGAATCCTTCTTATATAGTTCTAATTCCACTGTTACTAAGAATGTACTTAAGATTTAATTGTAAAATGTAGTAGGGGATGTCCTCCCATAAAGTAGCGTAAATAGGTAACATCTTAGTTTTATATCTTGGCTTGCATGAAACTAATTTACTCCTGCTGTCCAAGTTTGAAAGATAAAGTATACAGTAACCTTTATTCCGCTACCAGTTCAAGTCTTTGTTCCTATGACAATCTTCCTATCCAGACAATGGGAAATGAGAACTGATAGAAACAAGAACAACTATTTTAAGAGCTGGCCCTAATAGGCCAACAGAAGTGGATCTAATTTCCAAACTCCCTATCAGTACCTCTCTCTCCCTGCTACTGCTGCTGCTAAGTCACTTGAGTCGTGTCCGACTCTGTGCGACCCCATAGATGGCAGCCCACCAGGCTTCCCCATCCCTGGGATTCTCCAGGCAAGAACACTGGAATGGGTTGCCAGTTCCTTCCCCAATGCATAAAAGTGAAAAGTGAAAGTGAAGTCCCTTAGCCCTGTCTGACCCTTAGCGATCCCATGGACTGCAGCCTACCAAGCTCCTCCATCATGGGATTTTCCAGGCAAGAGTACTAGAGTGGGGTGCCATTGCCTTCTCCCTTCTTTCTCCCTAGCCTGACACAGAAGCTGGAACTCTATGGTCACTTACTGTACATACTGAGCATTTCTTTAGATAAATATACCCTAATGCAAATTCCAGCTCTATCTGATGTACAGATGACCAAGGGTTTCATGAAAACCAATGCAAATATGAAGTCACACTTAAAATGCTTGACTTGTAGATGGCACAGAAAGATCAATATGATTCAGTTCAGTTCAGTTCAGTCGCTCAGTTGTGTCTGACTCTTAGTGACCCCATGAATCATAGCACGCCAGGCCTCCCTGTCAGTCACCAACTCCCGGAGTTCACTCAGACTCACGTCCATCCAGTCAGTGATGCCATCCAGCCATCTCATCCTCTGTCGTCCCCTTCTTCTCCTGCCCCCAATCCCTCCCAGCATCAGAGTCTTTTCCAATGAGTCAACTCTTCGCATGAGGTAGCCAAAGCACTGGAGTTTCAGCTTTAGCATCATTCCTTCCAAAGAAATCCCAGGGCTGATCTCCTTCAGAATGGACTGGTTGGATCGCCTTGCAGTCCAAGGGACTCTCAAGAGTCTTCTCCAATACCACAGTTCAAAAGCATCAATTCTTCTGTGCTCAGCTTTCTTCACAATCCAACTCTCACATCCATACATGACCACTGGAAAAACCATAACCTTGACTAGATGGACCTTTGTTGGCAAAATAATGTCTCTGCTTTTGAATATGCTATCTAGGTTGGTCATAACTTTCCTTCCAAGGAGTAAGCGTCTTTTAATTTCATGGCTGCAGTCGCCATCTGCAGTGATTTTGGAGCCCAAAAAACTAAAGTCTGACACTGTTTCCACTGTTTCCCCATCTATTTGCCATGAAGTGATGGGACCAGATGCCATGATCTTCGTTTTCTGAATGTTGAGCTTTAAGCCAACTTTTTCACTCTCCACTTTCACTTTCATCAAGAGGCTTTTGAGTTCCTCTTCTGCCATAAGGGTGGTGTCATCTGCATAAGTTTCTGCCATAAGGGTGGAGTCATCTGCATATCTGAGGTTATTAATATTTCTCCCAGCAATCTTGATTCCAGCTTGTGCTTCCTCCAGCCCAGCGTTTCTCATGAGGTACTCTGCATATAAGTTAAATAAGCAGGGTGACAATATACAGCCTTGATGTACTCCTTTTCCTATTTGGAACCAGTCTGTTGTTCCATGTCCAGTTCTAACTGTTGCTTCCTGACCTGCATACAAATTTCTTTTTTTTTTTTTTTATTTGGGCTACATGTCCCCTCTAAGAATCACACCTCTTTCTCCCTCTCTCATTTACTAACATTTATATAGAGGTATCTCAAGAGGCAGGTCAGGTGGTCTGGTATTCCCATCTCTTTCAGAATTTTCCACAGTTTATTGTGATCCACACATTCAAAGGCTTTGGCATAGTCAATAAAGCAGAAATAGATGTTTTTCTGGAACTCTCTTGCTTTTTCCATGATCCAGTGGATGTTGGCAATTTGATCTCTGGTTCCTCTGCCTTTTCTAAAACCAGCTTGAACATCAGGAAGTTCACAGTTCACGTATTGCTGAAGCTTGGCTTGGAGAATTTTGAGCATTACTTTACTAGCGTGTGAGATGAGTGCAACTGTGCGGTAGTTTGAGCATTCTTTGGCATTGCCTTTCTTTGGGATTGGAATGAAAACTGACCTTTTCCAGTCCTGTGGCCACTGCTGAGTTTTCCAAATTTGCTGGCATATTGAGTGCAGCACTTTCACAGCATCATCTTTCAGGATTTGAAATGGCTCAACTGAAATTCCATCACCTCCACTAGCTTTGTTTGGAGTGATGCTTTCTAAGCATCAATATGATTACAGGTCATCATTCCCCACACCTGTGACCCTCCAAAACAAAATAAATTTTCACTAACAAAATCTTCACTGATAACAAAGGTCTTTATATTTTATCTATGAAACAGTTATCATTTTTAAAATGCAGAGACAATAGACCGTTGGCTTTACTGTTGTAAGGGAAAGGAGTTTCAACAAGCAAACTAGTATCCACCTGATAAGTCCATCTTTCCTTTCCAGTATCTCAAGGGAAGCATCTCTATTTGTGTAACCTGGAATTCTGTCCTCTCAAGAAACACTGTTTTAAGGGTATTTGTCTCTGAGGAAAACAAATTTTTAGCCAGGTAGCAAATGAGCCAAGGCTTCCTTCTAAAAGAACTTTTTCAATAGAAGCAACGCAATGATGATGCTAATTATAACTCTATTTTCCATTCTTAGCTAAATGCTGTTTCGGCAATGAACAAGTAATATTTTGTCTCAATTTTGAGTAATAAGGCAAGCAGTAAGAAAACTCATGTTAAATGAACTTTTCAACTACTTAGCAAATTTCTTCAAATGGCATAATCAACATTTCAAAGTGGAATTTTTTTTTTTTTTGGAAGAGATTTTTTCTGAAGGAAAAAAATCAGAATCGGGTTTACTCTTTGGAGAAATCACTATGAAATGTTTTATGGGCTCTGCTTGTTTTTGTTCTTCTCTTGATATTTGGAAAAGACTGTCTTTCTTAATTATGTGTCATAATGATCCCCTTCATTTCAACTTTAGCCAATTATCCTCCAACAGTATCATTAAAACTACTGTTAGCTATGCTATCCTTGGAGGAAATTAACAATGTAGGCAGAAGTTTCACATATAACACCTTACTCAACGATACCATTTTAAGAAACCATCAGTAAAAAGGTGAAATCAGATATTCTTTGGTGGGAAGCACATACACATTCTTTGTATTGATAGATGATCAAATTTTAAAATGCTCTTCAGATGGTATTAAGTAATTCTATAATCTTTGTAATATCATTTTTGACCAACCATGTGAAAAGAAAATATATGCCTACATCCAACCTCAATCCTTTAACTTCCTCTAGTATTACAGGGCACTTCTGATTCTTGTCTAAAAGGATAGCGCAGAATTATAACTTTGCTGCAGAGATCCATGGGCTTGCTGAGACCAGCATGGAGAATACTGTCAAGAAAAGCAAAGAGAAAGAAAGGGAGGGAGGGAGGCAAGAAGGAAGAAAAGGAGAGAAAGAAGATACTGTAGTTCTCTGAAAGGCTAAGAAGATACCCAGGTAGCATCCAGACCAACAAGCGGCTTCTAGCTTCACCTGTACCTTCCATGACTCAGTGTGAATATGGGTTAATCAATGCACTAGTTTTCTAAAGTACATGGATTTTATTAAAATGAACACTATTTATTAGGTAAATTGATAGCTGCATACATAATAAAACATTCCATCATAATAAAAGACTATTTTTTATCAAGTATAGTACTTCATTATTTTTAAGGGAACAGAATTATGTTTTTGGAACTGCCACAGCAAAGCTGGTTTTAATAAAGTATAGGATGGTGTGATGTTGAAATATTATTCACAAAGTACATTCAACTGGGTCTGCCGTGTACTCTGAGGTAGAAACCTATGCCCAGAAAAGTTCATGGTTAAAAAGTGAAAGCATAAATTTATTGTCAGAGTGCAGAGGCTGGAGATTCTTCCATAATGAGCTGCAAAGGTAAGACTAAACTTCAATTTTCTTAACTGTTAATACAAATTGGAGTAACCATTGGTACTATTTTTAAAAGGCAAGTAGAATAAAGGAGAAAAATGGTGCTAGAACATTTAAAATAACAAGTCATCTCAGGGAAAACAGATTGTCTGACTGGTCCAGAAAGCATTCAACAGTACAGGCATAGCAAGTATTCCATACTACCTGCATTCTAAGCTGCATATTAAGAATTAGTCCAGGAAAGAAACACAAAAATGTAGTTATTTTGATGGTGAATTAGTCCTATCAAGAGAAAGGAAATAATCAGAACTTATTTTAAACAATGGCATAACTATAATTGTGGGTTATAAATGTAAATTTTGAAATGTTAGTCATCTCAGTGCACTTCTTAAAATACAAATAATTAGATACTTTTAATGGTATGGACATGAATTATCATTTCACCCAGCCATTTTGCTAAAGACAAATTGATTCACGGTACCACCTGCAATATGAAACTATCTTTAATAGTAAACATCATTATATGATCTTTTCAAGGATTAAAAACAGAAGGTAGGTCTCTTCAAATGGATCAAGAATTAAAATTAAAATCCCTTCTTCGAAGTAATTTTAAAGAATATAATCAAATATTCAACACTTCCCCAATCAAATGTAATTTTTCAGACATTTCTGCAAATTAAAACAACCTCTTGAATGATTTCATTAATATTGATAGATTTTCTTCAAATCAAAACAATTATAAACTACATGATTTCTGTTTATAGCTTTCATTTTCAACTGCTTGTTTTGGCAGTTAAGTGTTGATTGTAACTTGTCTTAATTTTCATAAGTGTTTAGATTTGAATTGAGCAGAAAATTCATTAGCAGTAGTTAATCTCTATTTTCATGTCTATTTTCAACTCAACCGTGTTTTGGCAAGCTGTGAACTCATTCATGGAAAGAGATGACGGGCCTTGTAACAACAAGTAAACTAATTTGAACTATAAATTTAATTATTCAAATTACCAAAATAAAACGAACTTTCAACAGCAGCAACTTTACTGCCCACCAAGAGGCTGACAAAGTAGCTGAGAAATTTAGTTCTATATCCAGAAGGCTGACCAGCCCCTGATGGTGAATACAGTGCAGATAAAACCTGCCTAAAATTTCTCGCCTGACATAAAATGCTTCTCCGTACTTGCCTAGGACATTGTACAAGGTGACCAAGAAGACTGACCACATCATGGATACATGCTCTGCGGCATCTCATTTACAAAATGTTAAATAACCTTATTGTAGTTTGAAAAATATTAAGACAAGGCCATACTTGATAAAATTATTTTTTAATATGTGAGAAACTATTTGACACCAAATAAGAAAATGAACTATTTTAAATCAGTTGTAATTCTTTTTGATAATACAACCAGATGTTCAAGAATTACTGCTTCTGAAGGCAACTATAACTCTCTAGGTGCTGAAATACAATTTAAAGGTACCAAATCACAGAAATCAGTAACTTTTTTTTTTTTTTTGAGTATAGCTGAGTAACAGTGTTATGTTAGTTTCAGGTGTACAGTAAAGTGATTCAGTTATACATATACATGTATCTTTTATAAATTATTTTCCCATTTAGGTTATTAGAGTGTGTTGAGCAGAGCGGCTTGTGCTATACCCGTAGGTCCTTACTGGTTATCTATTTTAAGTATAGTAATGTATAAATGTCAATCTCAAAACTAAATTTTAAAAGAAAGTAATGCCTTAGGTTCTGAGAACCTATGTTACTCATTAAATAGTCTGTTCATTCTATGAAGCTTCATTGGTAACTATTTAAAAGTAAGTGTTTCCTTTAGCCTCACTAGACAATTATGAGGAGGAAAAAAAGCACCAGTAGATTATTCAAAAGAAGTTACTCTCTGCCGAAAGGACAGTAAGTAGAAATGTGAAATTCTACAGCTCAGAATATCAGTGTTTATTTCAGAGGTTAACTCAACAAATACAAAGCAAATTTTTTTTTTTTTTTTTTTTTTTTTGTGGAGGGGCAGGGAGCAGAGGACAACAAATTGGAGTGGTGAGATACAAAACAAAAACACTTCAATCTAGCAGGTTTTGTAACTAGGATTTCTATATACAATATAAGGCAGCAAGAATATCATTCTTCAAAGGAACTGTTAACAACAGCGATGCCTGGGGACAAACAATTCATTTAAATTATTTATTGAGCACCTGCTTGGTGTCAGGCAGGGTTCTTAGGTACCAGGCTTACGGGAGCAAACATGAAGCTGCCTTCTTTGGAGGGAAGAAAGACACTAAACAAATCAACAAGACACCTGCACACATTGCTCAGGCTACGAGGACAGGAAGACAGAGCCGTGTGATGGAGGAAGACTCTGGCTTGCGCAGCTCCTGTTGATGCGGCCCCAGGGACTCTCTGAGGAGATGCTATTTCCAAACTGAGGTTCCTGGAGAATCCACATATTCCTTTAAATAATTTCTACCTCGTGATTTAGGACTATATTTTTATAACATAACCTTTCAGTTGAACACATTTATTTCCAAACATTCCAGCAGAATTAATTTTTCCCATCCAACGGGAAGATCTGTTGGTCTTAAGAGGGTTAGACAGGAGTGGTCTAGGACACCACCAAAAGGACACAACAAAATACTAACCAGAGTTTCCAAAGAAAGGGATAAAAATGTGCAGGAAGTTTAGTGTAAATGCACCTTTGAATTCAAAGGGGACTACTTCTGACTGGAAAAATATTAAGGATTGTATGAGAGAAAGTGAGCACTTTATCATTACCCAGAGAGATGGAATGTGGATAATCTTTTTTTCTGACTGGCTTACGTTCAAAAAGATTTAAAAAAGACAGATGGCAATCCAACATAAAGCTAATACCAAAGACAGGAAGAAAAATCAGTAGGGGATCCAATGTTGGTATCATTACATACTATTAATGTTAGTTTTAGTATCATTGACTGTTTAACCTGGGAAAATGAAATAATCTGAATATCCCAAATTATGCTGCTTTCACCTTTATAATGAGACCAATGAATCAAATATACCATGCATGTGGGGAAAGAACTAACCTGGATAATAACCAAATCTATGTGCTGGGGTTTCACTGGTTTTAAAACTATCCCACATCACAAACTTGAGTTAAGGATTACCACTATGAATGACAAGTCCCAAAATTCAAATGTACATGATGAAGAAACCACACCAATGTGAAATATGAAATTTAAAAAATCAACTCTATGAGCAAGCTCTGGGAGTTGGTGATGGACAGGGAAGCCTGGCATGCTGCAGTCCATGGGGTCACAAAGAGTCGGACACGACTGAGCCGAACTGAACTGATGAGCAAAATGAGCGTTCTTATTTAAAACAATTTAGGAAGAATTAAAAGACTTACCATGTCTTGTGAGAGAGATATCTAATTATAAGAAAGCTCTTAATTATCAATACTATAAATTATGATATATGTACATAGAAAATAAATTATGAGAAAAATAATAGAAATTTTTACTTTTATTTTTTTCCTAAGCCCAAAGGCTCAGTGGATAGAGAATTCGCCAGCATTGCAGGAAACATAGGAGATGGGGGTTTGATCCCTGGATCAGGAAGATTCTCTGGAGTAGGAAATGGCAACCCACTCCAGTATTCTTGCCTGGAAAATCCCATGGACAGAGGAGCCTGGCCGACTACAGTCCAAAGGGTTGCAAAAGATTCGGACATGAGTAAGCGACTAAACATACATACGTGTATATTTTTTTTCTTTTCACTAAATTGGGCAAGTAGAACACCTGTAGGCTTGCCTAGTGAGTTTTTCATTATGCTACAATGTTTTCAACTATTCTTTCAATGGTTTTAATAGATCCACAATGTTCGGTATAATTCATTCAACTAGGGCTTCCCTGGTGGCTGAGTGATAAAGAATCCACCTGCCACAGCACGAGATACAAGTTCGATCCCTGATCTGGGAAGATTCCACGTGCCTCGAGGCAATAAGCCCGTGAGCCACAGCTACTGAACCTGCGTCCCGGAGCCTGGGAGCCGCAACTACCAAGCGCACGTGCTGCGACTACTGGAGTCAGTGGGCCCTAGGGCCCCGGCGCTGCAACAAGAGAAGCCACTTCAATAAGAAGCCAGCGCACTGCAACTAGAGAGCACCCCTGCTCACTGCAACTAGAGAAAAGACTGCAAGCAATGAAGACCCAGCACAACCAAAATAAACAAATAATTCATTCAACTGTATTCCTGTTGCAATTGATAACTGCTTCCAATATCTTACTAATCAAATGCATGGCACAGAGAAGAACGCCCTTATCCATTTCTGTGTGTAACTCTAAACTGAGGAGCTGTAGAATTCACAAGTCAGAGGGTTGATACACAGTACCAAACCGATTTCCTGGAAAGATGAATCATCACTTTCTACATTCACCCTGCACCATCTCAACAATAAAAATAATTTATGTTTAAGTGCTACCGCTTTTATAGGTAACAAAGAATAGTAATATCCCATTTTGAAATTTGCATTTTTAACCATAATAAGTGGTGTATAATTTCATGTTATAAAAATAATCTGTCTCTGACCTTTAAATACAGGGCTATTAATTTCCTTATGGATATTTAAGAATGTTTATCAAAATACACATATTTATCTTTTGCCATATGTTCCAACACTTCTTCAGATGTCATTCTCCTTTTAACTATGCTTGCTTTTGTCACACAAATATTTGTCACTTTATGCAAATACTTTAATCTGTGATAATATAATTGACCTTATCGTGTTTTAATTTTTTGCTCAAAAAATTTCTTGCCCATATCAATCAGTTATTTTCTACATTTTTCCCTTAAATTCTGTAGTTTGATTTCCTTTTCTTTTTCTTTTCCACTCTATTTATTTAATTAATTGTTATTGGAGTTGCTACACTATGTTAGTTTCTGCTGTACAGCAAAGTGAACCAACTGCATGTATACATATATCCCCTTATTTTGGATTTCCTTCCCATTTAGTATAGCTCCCACAGAGTAGAGTCCCCTGTGCTATACAGTAGATTCTCCTTAGTTATCTATTTTATACACAGTAACAACAGCAGCCAAAGATGGAGAAGCTCTATACAGTCAGCAAAAACAAGACTGGGAGCTTACTGTGGCTAACATCATGAACTCCTTATTGTAAAATTCAGACTTAAATTGAAGAAAGTGGGGAAAACCACTAGACCATTCAGGTATGACCTGAATCAAATCTCTTATGATTTTATAGTGGAAGTGAGAAATAGATTTAAGGGCCTAGGTCTGATAGACAGAGTGCCTGATGAACTATGGACAGAGGTTCGTGACATCGTACAGGAGATAGGGATCAAGACCATCCCCATGGAAAAGAAATGCAAAAAAGCAAAATGGCTGTCTGAGAAGGCCTTACAAATAGCTGTGAAAAGAAGAGAAGCAAAAAGCAAAGAGAAAAGGAAAGATATAAGCATCTGAATGAAGTTCCAAAGAATAGCAAGGAGAGATAAGAAAGCCTTCCTCAGCGATCAATGCAAAGACATTGAGAAAAACAACAGAATGGGAAAGACTAGAGATCTCTTCAAGAAAATCAGAGATACCCAGGGAACATTTCATGCAAAGATGGGCTTGATAAAGGACAGAAATGGTATGGACCTAACAGAAGCAGAAGATATTAAGAAGAGGTGGCAAGAATACACAGAAGTACTGTACAAAAAAAAAAGCTTCACGACCAAGATAATCACGATGGTGTGATCACTGACCTAGAGCCAGACATCCTGGAATGTGAAGACAAGTGGGCCTTAGAAAGCATCACTATGAAGCTTTGGAGGTGATGGAATTCCAGTTGAGCTATTTCAAATCCTGAAAGATGATGCTGTGAAAGTGCTGCACTCAATATGCCAGCAAATTTGGAAAACTCAGCAGTGGCCACAGGACTGAAAAAGGTCAGTTTTCACTCCAATCCCAAAGAAAGGCAATGCCAAAGAATGCTCAAACTACCACACAATTGCACTCATCTCACATGCTAGTAAAGTAATGCTCAAAATTCTCCAAGCCAGATTTCAGCAGTACATGAACCATGAACTTCCAGATGTTCAAGCTGGTTTTTAGAAAAGGCAGAGGAACCAGAGATCAAATTGCCAACATCTGTTGGATGATCAAAAAAGCAAGAGAGTTCCAGAAAAACATCTATTTCTGCTTTATTGACTATGCCAAATCGTTTGACTGTGTGGATCAGAATAAACTGTGGAAAATTCTGAAAGAGAGGGAATACCAGACCATCTGACCTGCCTCTTGAGAAACCTATACGCAGGTCAGGAAGCAAAAGTTAGAACTGGACATGGAACAACAGACTGGTTCCAAATAGGAAAAGGAGTATGTCAAGGCTGTATATCGTCACCCTGCTTATTTAACTTATTTAACTTATATGCAGAGAACATCATGAAAAACGCTGGGCTGGAGGAAGCACAAGCTGGAATCAAGATTGCCGGGAGAAATATCAATAACCTCAGATATGCAGATGACACCACCCTTATGGCAGAAAGTGAAGAGGAATGAAAAAGTCTCTTGTTGAAAGTGAAAGAGGAGAGTGAAAAAGTTGGCTTAAAGCTCAACATTCAGAAAACGAAGATCATGGCAACTGGTCCCATCACTTCATGGGAAATAGATGGGGAAACAGTGGAAACAGTATGAGACTTTATTTTTTGGGGCTCCAAAATCACTGCAGATGGCGACTGCAGCCATGAAATTAAAAGACACTTACTCCTTGGAAGGAAAGTTATGACCAACCTAGATATTATATTGAAAAGCAGCGATATTACTTTGCCAACAAAGGTCCGTCTAGTCAAGGCTATGGTTTTTCCAGTGGTCATGTATGGATGTGAGAGTTGGACTGTGAAGAAAGCTGAGCGCCTAAGAATTGATGCTTTTGAACTGTGGTGTTGGAGAAGACTCTTAGAGTCCTTTGGACTGCAAGGAGATCCAACCAGTCCATTCTAAAGGAGATCAGTCCTGGGTGTTCATTGGAAGGACTGATGCTAAAGCTGAAACTCCAATACTTTGGCCACCTCGTGCAAAGAGTTCTCATTGGAAAAGACCCTGATGCTGGGAGGGATTGGGGGCAGGAGGAGAAGTGGACAACAGAGGATGAGATGGCTGGATGGCATCACCAACTTAATGGACATGAGTTTAAGTGAACTCCGGGAGTTGGTGATGGACAGGGAGGCCTGGCGTGCTGTGATTCATGGGGTTGCAAAGAGTCGGACACGACTGAGCAACTGTACTGAACTGAACAATAGCATATACATGTCAATCCCAATCTCCCAATTCATCCTACCTGGTGTCCATACGTTTGTTCTCTATGTCTGTGTCTCTATTCTGTTTTGCAAATAAGATCATCTACACCATAGCAACCTCCTTCAGGGTTCTTGCCTGGAGAACAATGGACAGAGGAGCCTGTGGACTACAGCCCATACGGTCACAAAGAGTAAGACATGACTGAAACAACTTAGTACGCATACCATTCTCCTAGATTCCACATATATGCATTAATACAGGACATTTGTTTGATCCATTTATAGTTTATCAGAGGAATAGAAAACAAAGGGCAGGTTCGAGAGATTGAAAACCCGATTGCTAGCTGGATGGAGGTGGAGGGAGAGGATGTGGATGGGGAGAAGGGAGGTTAAGGAGAACACCAAGAAAGGATTCGAATTGACAAAATGGCATCCCATGCTCAGCAAATAACATTGCGAGACTGAGCCCATTTCTAACAACTTTATTCCTCCTCTTTCACTATAAGTCATCTTTCTTGAAATAGTTGTCTGTATTTAATTTTCACCATTTAATCACCAGACCAAATACAATGGGAGCTACATGTGCTTTTTTCAAAGTCACCAGTGTCTTCTGGTTGCCATATTCAAGGTACGACCATCGGTCTAGCTGACAAACTGGGAAGCAGTTAATATTGTTGGCCACATGTTCCATGATAAAAGTCTCCCTACTGGTCTTCTGCAGTGGCTCGCTCCCCTTCCCTTCCTTCTCTCTAGCCACTCCATCTTACCCTCCTCTACAGCTCTCGCTCCCTGCTCAGAAATGTTGGCAAGGACTGCTTCAGTAACTCCCCTTCTTAAGACTGTCCTTTTCCTGTGTGATCATACCATATCTATATGACCTCAGCCATTAACATAAGAAGATGGTTACTTAGTCCTATCCTATATGTTAGAATCTCTTTGGAGCTTCCAAGACCCAAAGCATACAAGTCTAAAATGAATTCATCATCTTCCACAGGTGATAGATATGCTTAAATCTCTTTTCCAGTGATATTCCCTGACTTAGTAAAAGGGCACCTCCATTCAAAATTTGCCCAAACTCCTCCTTAATCAGTCAGCAAGACTTTCTTTCATACTCTCCTCCTCTCTCTAAAATTCACCTTTCTCTCCAGCCTCACTTCTGTGTCCTTGGTTTAGAAGACCCTTAAATCTCTCATCTAAATTACCCAAATAGGTTCCTAATCAATCTCTGTGACTTCTCGTCTCACCCCTCCCAATCCATCCTCAACATAAAATGCCAGAGGTTTTTCTAAATTGTAAATCTATCTGTGTTAACCTCCCACTTAAAATCCTTCAGTTACACCGCTTTGCCTTAACCAATGATAATTGTGACCATTGTTCTTTGAATTTGTATAACTTCCTTTTTGCCAGCAAGTTTATAAGGTGTATTTTACATACATATATTGATATATTTAAACTGGGAATTTGTATCTATGTGGCTGGTTCTACTCTGTCATGTCTATTTCCTCTACACAAAAACAAGCTGCTTAGTATTACATGTAAGATTTTCCCACTTACCTATTGATCCTTAACTCATGCTACAAACATCACATACTACATTTCAGTCAAGTCAAAACCATTTTAAACTCTAGAATATCAAATATTTTTCCTGCCTCCTTATTTATATTGTTCCTTCTGCCTGAATCCTCACCCATGTTCACTTCTCCAAGTTAACTTAGCCATCACATACAAATTGGGTGATCAAGTATTTTATAATCCCTGCACAGTCTTCTGAATATTTCTCTATCCTAATAAGTACCACAGTATAATTATCTGTTTAGTGTCTATTTCTTCAGCTGAATGTTAAGTGTCTACAAAATAAGGACTCTATTTCTTGAATGAAAGGTCCAAATTAAGGATATGCTCAGAAGATTCAGTAAAGGCTGGTTGCAAAAATTATCATTCAGGAAATGTCTAGCAGGCCACTGTGATTGAAATAGGAGGGAGGGGGATAGGGTACAACCTTTAAAATAATAATATAGCTATAGGATATGACAAAGACCTAGCTGGTTAGAATCAACTAGGTTCAAGATGGTGGAAGATTCGACTTCTAGTAAACCTTGAGCCTCAGTGTATGCTCATTGTAATACAATTGCATAAGCTAAGTGACATAGTCACCCAGCACCATGCCAATTCTGAGACGAACCATAGAAGCCCAAAAATTGGGCAGTGGCCCAATTCCTGGAAATCCCCACCCTTATCCCCAAAATAATTGGAATAATCCTCCCACTCATTAGCCTATGAAATTACCCAGCCTATAAAAACTAACCCCACCATATTTCAGGCTCTCTGTCCTGAGAAGGCCCACATTCTTCCTGTGGGGTGTGTTTCTCCCAAGGTGTTTCACCTTCTAGATGGCCCACATTCTGTTCTCTCTAAATAAATCCACTTCTTACCTAGGACTTTGTCTCTCACTAAATTCTTTCTGTGATGAGACATGACGAACTTCAAATTCACCAGCAACATGATCCCTGTGGTACCAGAATCATAAAAGAATGTGAGAAATAACACTGCAAACGTTGGTTGGGGCAGATAAGGATCGTGACCTAAAGATCTATTCCTACAGCCAGCCAACTTCTACTGGAGGTTTTCAAACAGATGAGGGACAACCTTTGATGTGTGTGTTAAGAAAATAATGCATAGTAAAGTGATACAATGTGAGAAGTGACAGTCACTTAGGGACAGTGATAAGAAGACAATTTAATAGGCCCAGAAAGAATTGAAAGAAACAGAATTCATTTTGAGATGAGCTGATTTCCAGAAACTGGCAGATATCCATATGCTGATGTCTACCTTTTCTCCTTGTCTCATGTTAAAAATCTTTCCACATAAACCATTTTATCATAAAAATTTCTTATCCTTACCAAAATCAGCATGAAGTTGGAATTTTCAGTCTAAGGCCCCACAGGCAGAGTCAATCATGAAGGTTTCAGATTTGAAGGTTTTAAGACTAGCCTCGCAAATGGTTGAGATCGCCCGGGGAAGAATGGGGAGAGGAGAAAGAGGGCTGATGGGAGCAGCTTGGCCACGTGTGCACTAAGGAGCAAAGGCAAAAGAGACACCGGAGGAGACAAGGAGTGGGCAGAGCAAGGGGGAAGACCAACAGAGCAAAACACGCGCTTAACCTCTAATGGCGATACAGCAGCTCCACCCATAATACGTCCCCAGAAAGGCTGTCTTTGGTTTATATTTATGACCACAGAAGCTGTTTACTGAACATTCAACAGGCTTCAGGGCAAAGTTCCATTTTAAGAAGGTCACTGCATATCTGACTACTCTATTCTGATGCTTTGGCTCCATCTAGATAGACATTAGGACATAAGTACACTTTTCCTGATTGCTATTTTTGTTGTTGGCAAATGCTTCGTATCACTCATAGAAAAAGGAGAGTAATAAGATTATGAAAGTGTAGTTAACTGTTCATCCGATTACTGCCTTGACAGTTTTCTCTGATGACTCTTTATCAACACAGTAATTTTATTTCAACATATTTTTCACAATGATAAAAAAAACTCAAGACCACTTAGGATGTTTTCCCTCTTCTTCAGATTGATGTTTTTAAACCAGAGGGTTGGTAAATTTGGTGGTAATAATAAGTTTATAAGAAAAAAATATCCTTCTGCATAATCCTTTCTAACATGAAACAGTGAGAAAGACAAAATTCTTTACTTGAAAATTATGAAAGCTTCCTTTTACATGGACTAATATAAACCCTATAAAAGCCCTCTCAAACATTTATAATATGATTATCTTAAAAATATATGTCTGTAATGCACAATTTCTGGGTTCTCATCCTAGAAATAGAGACTGTACAGAAAGGATGGAACAATGGTATGGAAATTCACCATCCTCTCCAATTGGACTCTTTATTGCAGACTTATTGCTTCCATGTGTTAAAAAAAAAAAAAATTCAAATCTTTAAGCAGCCCCAATCCCTAAAATTTTTGGCACTCTTATTAAGCACTAAATCCAGAGATGAAAAAAAAAATTGTATTATTATCTCAAGCTTATCTGAGTCAAGATTTAGTTGATCATTATGGGAATGTATTAGAAATTAATAATAAAGTTGGTTTCTACAAGGCTTAAAGAAAGTATACTATTTAAAACTATTAAAATACCAGAAACTATTTAGTCTTAATATTGATAAATAGTGCCTATTCTGAATACTGTATTCTAGGATATATGATACATATAAATTGGGGGAAATATATTTTTCTACACAGTAAAAAAAATTTTTTAAGCTATGATTACATAAAGCTGAGGAATACAAACATCACATCAAATTAAATCATAATTTTCCAAAACAACACAATCTTCACTCAAACTCCACAATGAGGTCAATGAATTAGCTAACCTCTGTTGTCTCTGCACTTTTCCACAAATCTGGGTACAGAATGGAATGTGTAACTCCCTAAAAGAAGCTCTCCTCCAAGTTTCGGTATGTGTCAAAGGAAAGAAAGGGAAAGTTCCCTCACCCCAAAGTGAGAACAGATGGGAATATAAAGTTAGATGGGAAGAGACAGTGAAGCCTTGGATGACCGACCCAGAAATCGTCCCCTGAGGGAGCCAGATACACCAGACCTCACTCAGCTTGTTCTGCCCTTCGGTTAACTTCCAAATTAATCCAGTAGGAATGCAAAGGAGTGCTCAGCTTTGATGGATTGGTTTTTATTTTTCTAAGCATTTACATAAATTTTATGAAGAAACTACTGAGAGATATGTTTCAAATGTTAGGTTTAATTAATACAAAGTAGTCTCCTAAACACTTTTGTGACTTTAACATTACTCCCAACCGAGACTGGTAACAATGAATATTTATTGAAATAATAAAATAAATGGCTTTAAAATAAAGACGCACCGGGCATGAGAAAATTTGTGTACACTGAACTCCTTGTACGATAGAAGAACCATCTGCTATAAATTGAAAAGTTACGTAAATAAAATATGGACATATTTTATGTTCATTCTTTTCATATTTTATCTAGCTAAAAATCATCAGTAGGAAAGCCAGCAATACTTCCCATACTTGCAAAAAACTTCCTTTACTTGACATTCAATATTATACAACATGATATAATTTTTCCATCAAAAAATACCAATTATAAAATTAAAGAAATATTGTCTAAAATGCTGTATTCTCTTGAAGATTTTTAACTTTTAATATGGGAAATAATTTAAAATTTGAAGAAAATAGAAAATGGTGCTCTCAGTTTTGAATTTAAAACAATAGTTCTGTAGTTAATAATCGTTCTCCCAAAATATATTTTTAAGAGCAATTTCGTAAGATTAAGCATGAGCTCTTAAAGAACTACCAAATTTCTTCCGCAAAACGATGCTTAGGGAGTACATTTTGTTTGTGTTTGTTCACTTTCACATAAAATTTAAATTTGTTGATACAACAAGAATAACTCAGCATTTTAATCCTTAGTGCTCACGTGTACAGATCACTCTCATCCCTAATTTCAAACTTCTTTTCTAGGACAACAATGAAAAGTTCTCTATGTACCTTTTCCCTGTGTCCCAAAAATTGCTTTCAAAATCTTAACCCTGCTTTATCTTTTTTAACCTTACAAAGTATACACAACAAAAAGAAATAGAGAAGCATGAACTGTTCCAAGTGGTGAAAGCCGCTGCACCTCACACTTAAGTGATTTCAGTTTAAACAAACCCAGGCACTGGGTAATTTGATACAGGCTTCACTTACAATAGGGAATGTGACCGATCTTCCGTGAAGAAGATGCTCAATACGATATGCTGCATTTATTTGAATATGTGCATGAAACAATTACTGAAAAGTAGATTATATTATTCAGATTACTCTACATTTTATGCAGACATTACTACCAAATTTTTTTTAAACCTTCTCAAAGTGTTTAGCATTTCTTTTCTTTCTAGTCAACACACAAAAGCCACAACAGGCAGACTATTCCAAGATACTATGCTCATTATGTTTTGCTAAAATTCACTTTCTATCCTTTCCATTTGTACAAGTAATATCTGAATTTGGCAAAAACAACTGTGAACATTTTCTAAATCTTTTTCGTATTAATAAATCCCAATTTTAATTCCCCAAAACATCAAACGAAGATCCCTCTACAGATTTTTACATTGTTGCCTTAAATCATTTTGTGATTTGTTGGTGGAAAAGTTCTCACATGCAAACAGAGAACATTTTATAATGAATCCAGAACTTCTACCTTCCTCCTGTGGGCGGGGGGTACTCTGAATAAAGAATGTGCACTCAACATTTACTCAAGACTCCCATCCTAGACCCAAATCTTCCACTTAATTCTAACATTGGTTCAATCACGAGCGCTATGAATGACAAACACTCATCTGTTAAAGGAACATAGTTGGTTTGGCTTCAAAATTTCTCAGACCTCAGACACTCAGGATCAGTGGGCATTTTGGGAGTCTGAGTATTACAAGGTATGGTCTTTGTTTTGGTGTTTTCATATTATGCTAAAAAATATGACCATATTCTGGATCATCTCTGTCACAAACTTGATCACTGATTATTATCATATAACTTCAGGATCTGATTTTGATACAGTGTTTATGACCTTGGTGTTAACTTTTTACACTGACTGTATTTAGCTCATAATATGATACTCCTCAAACTAGAATTCACTGGTTTACTCTTGGAGCCCGAGAGACAATTTTCCTTCAACACAAGTCCACATATTTTTCAAGACCAGTAGACACTAGGCAAGACAATCTTTCTAATTCTTTTCCACACTGAAACATATGTTACAATCTATTTCAGCTTCTAACAATTAATGGAATTCAAATTTTAAAAGCATACTTAAATCAGATTTTAGTTATAATTTCTAAATTCTATGTTCTACTTATTTTCCTTCTACCTTTAAATGGTAGTGAAATTTTTGAGATGGTATTCAGTGGGCAAAATGAAACAAGGCTGTCAAACAGAGGTTCCATTAGCAACAGCCAGTTCCTCTCATTCAAATGGGTTTAGTGGACCACATATTAAGCAGGAATCAGAAAATCCTAGTTTCTTTTTCCAGTTTGCCTTTGACTTGAAATGGAATCTTGGTGTTAGTGACTCATTCTTGCAAGCCCCATTTTTTTTTCTTTCCAAAGATAGTACATTATATTACTCATGAATAAAATTCACAGTAAATACCAGGTATTCATATTACATAATGATAAGCAATATGCTTCAAATTGTAGTCTCTATAATAAAGAAAACAAATCTACAAAACTCAAATATTTTCTTAATTTTGTTAATGATAATATATACAATATGTAAAAATAACAGCATAATTTTTATTATAATTATGAATTCTTTTTATCCAGTTTTAATGCTTAAATTTTATCTAATTTTAAAATATTTATAACATTGTCAATTCATACTTAGATATTTTATTAGTAGAAATGATCAAGGTTCATATCTCATAATTTCATATCAAGGTTTTAAAACTTACACTCTTAAAGGAATTTTCAATGTATATGTATCTCAACAATAGAATCATCTTACCACCAGTAAAGTAAAATGTTTGCCAGCTACAAAGATACTCTAAATTTAAAATTTATGCAAACTTCCACTTAAAATATAGTTATTTAATTTTTTATTTTAAAAAATTGTAAAAGATGAAATGTTTAAATAATCTTATTCAAATCTAAATATAAATGTGATGAAAGTCTCAAGTAAAAATCCTCTAAAGAGGTTTGTAGAATTTTTCCCTGATAATCAGCATCTTAACTGAATACTTTTTAAAAAGAGGCTTTTAAACCATTTCATAAGTGTTCAATAGCATAATGTAATTCAGTTAATCAAATTAATAAATTAATCATTGACTGTAAAATTATTTACTGAATTTAAATTACTGACTTTTGACAGATTCATTTTTTTTTGTAAGGTAATTAAAATCAGTCTTATAAACTATTTCCTGATAAGCTTTATCATGAAAAGTTCTATCAAAACAGAAACATCACATTCAAATTTAAGAGTTTGCTTTTCCGGTTATCCTAGCAAACATAACCCACATGAGTTTCTTAAGATTATTTCAAATTTCCCTCTTCCTATTAAGGAATTTTTCAGCTTTTAAGATTTCTTTTTAAGAAGATGTAATCAGACCATTATCTGAAGGACAGTGAACTGGAGTCAAACGCAAAAATGTACATTTCTAAACAGTGCATACTTTTACATATTGTGATAAGTAATTTTGTTCTTGGAATAGACATATGCAATTGCACAAATGCTTACATCAGTGCCAAAAAGTTACTCTACCTGAACCGTTGAGCTGATCTCAGAGGCAAAGCCGCCCGTCAAAGGAGCCTCATGACTTACTAGCAGTCGCCCTGTTTTGATCACAGACTGAAAGAGAAAAGGAAGTCTGAGACTGAAGAGAACACATATTTCAAGTATACAATGGTAGTTTTAAGTAATAAAAATAAATTATTTATATCCCATAAACAATTTAAAATTAGCATTTCAATTTTATGCCAAATAAGCTGTTAACTCCCTTTCAACCAGACAGTTTGATTTTTGCACTGCTAAAAAAGTTTTCAGTAGTTTAAAATCCTATGGTAAAAGAAAAATGAGATTTGTAATTCTATGTATGTCATTAAAAATGTACTTTTGTGCTATAAATGGAATTATTGTATTTCACATTTTCCTGAGTATCATTTCTTTTCGTCATGTGACTTTAAGAATGAAAGTGTCTTTTTGTCCATTTGGGAATATATGTGCACATATATAAGTAGTCTTAGGACATTTTTGTGTGGGTGCTGAGAAGGAAAACATAAAAATAGCATGTAAAAACTGTAACAAAGGAAAAGCTCAAGCCACTAGACATTAAAGAAAACCAAGCAAGCAGAAATCACCAGGAAAGTAAAAGGCAATTACAACTCTCTTCATTCAAGTGCACTGAAATTTGGTTAACGACCACAAGTCCATTTTAAAGTAGAAAATGTCACAGACAATAAGGACATATTCTCAACACCGGCTCGGTGTGGTTTCTCCCACTGTGCATGGCATACTCTGTACAATAATAAATCAAAAAGTAGAGCTATGATATCAGAGCAGGATGCTAGGGTGGCGGAAGGTTAAAAAATACTAAAATCAACAGCAAGTTACTGCTTAAAATACATTACACAATTACCATATTACAAACGAGAAGTTGTAATTTCTCCTCTACATTTCCAATCAGTTGATATCACCTTCTTTAAATTCTACATTACTATTTTAGGAACATGAAATAAAAATCTTCCAAACAAAAAAGCTTACAGGCAGAGGTCATTTGAGTGCCCTTCACTTTACTGCGCTTTGCACATAATTGCAGTTTTTACAAACTGAAGTTGACATTGTCAGATGATGGTTAGCATTATTTTTTTAGCAATATTTTTTTAATTAAGATAACATACATTTTTTAGACATAATGCTATTATACACTTTATAGACCACAGTGTAGTGTAAGCATAATTTTTATATGCATTAGGAAGCCAAAACATTCATGTCACTCGCTTTATTGCAATATTTGCTTTATTTCGGCTGTCTGGAACCGAATCCTCAATATCTCCAAGGTATGCCTGTGTATAAATTAAAAATATTTCCTTCATTCTAGGCAATTAAAGTTTAGAATTTCAAGAGCATGCAGCAGTTTCAGCCTGCAGATGTAAAACTCCAAGATATGGCCAGTAGCCACGACAAAAATAAGTTACTATATCTACTATGTAAATAGTGACTGAAGAATGTAAAATTTTATGAACACTTTAAAGAACACCATCGCCTACTAATGAAATATTAACCTTGGAACATGTTGGTTTTTGAATTTTATGACTATGATTAATTATGTCAGTGTGAAAGGCACAAATTAAATTTTAAAGCACCTGGTTAGAAATATAAAGCCAAAAATACTCCACAATCAGGAAAAAAATAAATGCATTCTCAAAGCATTTCCTAAAAAGGTCCTGACTTTAAAGATTGCCTATTCCATAAACAGATTTGACAATCAAACCTTTCTTAAAGCTCTGAAACCCAGAACTCTGCCGACATAAGAGCGTCTAAGAATGATACAGTCAAAATCCATCTCAGCTAGATGGTGCAACCTAGCTAGTGGGTAGAAATGAGAAACATCTATAAAAATGCAGTAATTATGTTCAAACCTCATACAACAGAGCTGGTATTTTTTATGTGAACTGAGTCTTATCCAAGATCAAATGACAAACTTGAGGATGGTCTCAAAAGGCTAGTAGGCAGCCAAGGCCAGTGGCTTACCCTTCCTCTAGCCTGCAGAAGGTAGTGGGGACACTAAACACACACACACGTACTCAAGATAGAAGTTTCCAACCTGTGGCATTCGTGAAACATGATGTGTAGGCAGATAAACTCTATCAACAGGAGAAAAGCTAAATAAACCAAGATACATCAATACAGCAGAGTATTATATACTCTTGAAAAAGACTGAGGGCATGCAACAGTGCCTGTGATAAGCTAGTTGATAAAATAAGCAAATTGCAGAAGAACATCATCTCATTTTTCTGAAAAACCACCACCTCAATGGTGGGGACACCAGTAAACATAGCCATACACATTGAGCCAACATGTATAAATAGTCTAGAAGAATTTATTCCGAACTATCAAAACTTGTTTATCCTGCAAACTG
This sequence comes from Bos taurus, assembly GCF_002263795.3. Classification (NCBI taxonomy): domain Eukaryota; kingdom Metazoa; phylum Chordata; class Mammalia; order Artiodactyla; family Bovidae; genus Bos; species Bos taurus. The sequence goes on along the minus strand of NC_037336.1, from coordinate 19,995,898 downwards.
ACAGTGAAGGGATTGTGGGGAAAAAAACTTTTGCTTTTCTTTTTTACTTTCTGTGAAAAGTATATTTATGTTATTGAAAATATTCTCAATAAGTCTAAAATAAATAAAAACAAAAGGAAAGATCTTTCGAATTGATGCTGAAGGTAACAAATACATGTGACGTTACAGTCATAATCTCAAAAAAATAATATTTTTATGTTATCTTAGGAATAGCTTCAGATACAAGCGAACCCTGAGATCCCAAACTCCACCAGGAAGGAGGCACAGTGAAAACACAGGGAGTCAGCCAGCCCTGTGCCAGGCTCTGTATGACTAGTTGAATGTCAAGATCATAACCAGCCCATCTCTTGACCTTCAAGCTGGATCCCAGACAAAATGGGAAATCAACTATTAGCATCAGAGAAGATGAAGTTCTTCAACACCTCTGCAAGTATGTTAGATAAAAATGCAAGTTCTTGAATCAGGAGTTATGCTGACAGTTCTTAAAGTAATTCTAGAAATTTTTAAAACACCAAGATTTAAAGGGTAGACACAAAATGAAACGTTAACAATGCTGCGAGTCTATGGAAATTGTCAAAGCACCCAAACCAGTGAGAAAGAGAAGCTACAGCAACAAGAGAAGAGTCAGAAATAATAATCAAAATCCCTAAACCACTGATTATCACAGGGGTTGCTCTGTGTTAGGCTCTGAGCTTAGTCTTTTAATTTATTTAATTGTGACTGCATCTAAATTTCATTTCTGCTTCTTAAATTCATCTAGTATCTGAAAAGTATTAAAATGTATAAAATAAAATTACATCAAATTCTGAAAAATGCCCAAGTATAGACAAAACATTGATATTTTCAAAAAAATAACATCCATCATAAAAGGCTGAGTCTATAAACAGAATTCCAAGATTTTGTAAGGTCCATAAAGAAGGCTGAGTGCCAAAGAATTGATGCTTTCAAACTGTAGTGCTGGAGAAGACTCTTGAGAGTCCCTTGGACAGCAAGGAGATCAAATCAGTCAATCTTAAAGGAAATCAACTCTGAATATTCATTGGAAGGACTGATGCTGAAGCTGAGGCTCTAATAGTTTGGCCACCTTATGTAAAGAGCCAACTCATTGGAAAAGACCCTGATGCTGAGAAAGATGGAAGGCAAAAGGAGAAGGGGGCAGCAGAGGATGAGATGGTTAGACAACATCACTGACTCAATGGACATGAATTTGAGCAAACTCTGGGAGAGAGAGAAGGACAGAGGAGCTTGGAGTGCTGCAGTCCATGGGGTCACACATGACTTAGTGAATGATCACTGAACAAATATAAATTCAACTTGGTATGTGCTTTTTATCATTCATAATTTTAACTTACTAAAATTTCTGAAGATAGCTTCTTTTCTATTTTAGAAACTATTAACACTGTTAGCATTACAATAATGAGATCACTGCAAATATACAAAGTAGAGTGTTACTCTCTCCATGCTTGGTGATTCAACTAGATATTCTGATTAAACTACATCGCTCTGTCAACTTTAACAGGCATTTCGTTTTCATACTTTAAGGCACACTGATATCCAACTGCTGGGAAATTTTTCTAGCCAAATTTAGCATTCTGACCTACTTAGATAGTAAAAATATGGTGCTTTCAATGGAGATAGCCATTAACCTTTTAAAAATAAATCACTGTAGATATAAACACTAATAAGGGTTTAATATTCCTTTTCTTTACCAAAAAAAAAAGTGGTATTTCAAGTTTCAAGTTTTCTTCTGAGATAAATGTAAAGCTCCACTTGAAAAAAAAAATTTAAGTTTGTTTTTTTTTAATTTTATTTTATTTTTAAACTTTACATAATTGTATTAGCTTTGCCAAATATCAAAATGAATCCATCACAGGTAAAAAAATTTAAGTTTTTAAACAACTTTTCAATAGGAATGCTAAACCTATCTCAGCCAGGAAAGATCACGTAAGGCTGGATTTTCCAGTATCTGCTTCTTCAGCTTCTTGCCACTGAGACGTGTTCCAGGATCCTGGCCTCAGCCAGAGGGAGCAGTAATGAGTTAGAGACGCTAATGGCACCAGGAAAGGCTGAGCCAATTCAAGATGAGGACCCCAAAAAACATGTCAGTGTCCCCAAGCAGTCATACTTTAGTCGCTAAGTCGTGTCCAACTCCTGCGACCCTGCCAGGCTCTGCTGTCCATGGGATTCTCCAGCAAGAATGCTGGAGTGGGTTGCCATTCCCTTCTCCATCTCCCCTAACACAAAATGAAAGGGCTTTCCCTGTGAGGGTTGGAGTAATTTGTCAAGAAAACTTAAAAAACAATTCTGAAAGGCAAGGAGTGAAACAACCTATGGCCGTCAAGTGTGCCCTGGGCTTCTCTCAGAGATTCTCACTTTCTGTCGTCCCCTCCTCCAAGGAACCAACAAGAGGGGATCTAAGAGGAGCCACCAAAAGCTTAATGCTAAATGCACAAGGACATCGCAGCTCAGACAGCAAAGAATCTGCCTGCAATGTGGGAGACCTGGGTTCGATCCTTGGGTCGCATAGATCCTCAGGAGAAGGGAATGGCTACTCACCCACTCCAGTATTTTTGCTTGGAATATTCCACGGACAGAGGAGCCTGGCGGGCTACAGTTCATGAGACTGCAAAGAGTCGGACACAACTGAGCAACTAACACACACACAACCAACAGATCACAGCACCCCTGCTCTGAAAGAACCTTCAAGATACCTTGTTCCTAGTTTGTTCCTCACTTTTCCCCATTGTCCATCTTTTGCCCAGACATCACTACTAATGGCCACAATGCGGGATATCTAGCCCAAGGCTTAGACTATGGGAGACACTCCAGCAAAGTCAACTAGCTAAAAATTCATTAAAATAATTAAACTGTAGTAAGCATGTCCTTCTTTTTTTTTTTTTGGTTTTATATTTTTTTTATTTTATTTTATTTTTAAACTTTATAATATTGTATTGGTCCTTCTTTAATGTCTTGAAGCTACTGCTTTCTTAGCAAAATCTACTTTTAAGATAGCACAATGGCATACTTCAGCACATCCCAGAACAGTGTCTATACAAAATAATAGACTCTAAATTGAGGACATTTTAATGGAGCTTTAACAATAAGATATCTGTAGTAATAGCAGAGTTGAGAAGTTAAACTCCGTTAAAATGATTGCACAGATTTTGGCTTGCCCAAACACGGGACATATGTTTTAGTGAATGCAGCCTTTAAAGATTTTAGCACAATCCAACCAGGAAAACTGTTAAGCTGTCATTCCAGGAGAAAATGATACAGAAAGGCAGACCATTAAGCTTGCATGTGTCTGAAAATGCAACACACATTCAAAAACCAAAAGTGTATTTTTTTTTTTAATCTCTGATTCAAAACCTATAGCAAGATCCTCTTCCTACAAAGTAAATGAACCTGACCTACGCCAAGTTCAGTGGCCTATTCTGATGACTGACAAGATAAAGCAGGGAATATTATACTGGATAGGCAATTTACAGCCCTTTTAACATTTTTTATCTGAATATAAAGATAATGAAAAGCAAAAGAAACCTCAGAGCTGGCCTTTACTAGTTCCTTTTGAAATCAAATCTGCTTATAAATACATATGAGCAGAAGTAAGAGTCAAGTTGCATCTTTGTTTCATTAATCAAGAGCACGTTCATAACAACTATATAATCTAGGAGCATTAAGGACATGATTTTAATTAGCCCCAAATATCACTAAGATAAATTAAATTTTTGAGATGTTTTCTTGTTTAGTAGCCAAGTGCATTTGTTACATTAGCTAAAAAGAAACTTCACAATCAGTCACAGGCTAACAAATGCATTCATACATGCCTAGTAACTACTATTAATCTGCAAGAGTGTCACACACAATCAGACCACTGGCTGATATTCCTCTGGAGAAACACCAGTGCTGAAAGAGAAAGAAGAGTCATGAACTCCAGAGAAAGTTCGGAAAACTCCATTTTGGCAAGGCTATTAGTAATGGGGTTAGAAAGAGTTTGGTATCATAGGAAATTGGTGTAAACGGAGAAAAACTAAATCCTTAGAGCTTTCTCACCCATGTGGAAAAAGTAGGTAAGGGAGCAAGCGGGGCATAAAGAGAATTGAATAAAGTCAACAGAAGAATGAGCAAATCACTCTGACAAAGGCATGAAGGGTTTGGGAAAGTGTCAGACACCTTTACTGGTTCACTCTTGCCTAAGTTACTGGCATAATCAGAGCTGACAAGCCTAGGAAAAAAACACTTTTGCAAAAATTAAAAGTGGAAGTCTTTCTGAAAGTTATTTCAAAGCATGTCAGACGAACGTGCTGCCGTCACTCGACCTTACCTTCCCAGTTTGTGTCCTCATAGTCCCTCCAGGCTCCAGGCACGTCAGGCTACTCGCTAGTCCATGACTGTGACCCATAATTTCCTACCTCTGAGTTTGTTCCCCAAATTCTGGAGACTAACCATAACCTAACCCTCTTTCCAGCATCATCTCACACAATCCCTCCCTCCCTGATCCCCTCAACTAGCTAGGCTTTTCCTTATTTTAAACCCTATGTTACCCTTTTCCTTTTTTCTGATCATATTATACACATATTATATACTCTTGAGAGTCCCCTGGGCAGCAAGATCAAACCAGTCAATCCTAAAGGAAATCAATCCTGAATATTCATTGGAAGGACTGATGCTGAAGCTCCAATACTTTGGCCACCTGATGCCAAGAGTTGACTCATTGGAAAAGACCCTGATGCTGGGAAAGATTGAGCACACGAGAAGGGAAGGTCAGAGGATGAGATGGTGGGATGGCATCACTGGCTCAATGGACGAGAGTTTGAGCAAATTCCAGGAATTGGTGAAGGACAGGGAAGCCTGGAGTGCTGCAGTTCATGGGGTCACAAAGAGTCGGAGACGACTGAGCATGAACAACAACAACACTATTATATACCTCCTAGTAATCATTTCCTAATAGAATTTAAGGTGGCCAACAAAGCAAGGATATTCTGTGAGTCCGAAAACCAGGGTTCAAGGGCAAGAATCAGGCATAGCCAGGGTTCAAGGGCAAGAATCAGGCACTAGATCAAGGCAGCACTCACTGCCATACCTCTCTTAGGAGCATCAGCAATTTATCTTGTCCTGAGTCCATCTGTCCCATTACCCAACCACACTCAAAACACAAATTCAAAGATGGGAACTCTTATTTAAACCTGTGTCTACTGCAGAACATAGTACATGACAAAATCTCCATTAAACTGAGCAAACTGTGCTCATTGTATTATTTGGGAACAAATGCACATGTTATTAAAATTAAAAGTTTGAAAAACTGCCTAAACATCTTTTGCTTCTTCATGTGGGGATTTTTTTTTTTTTTATAGAGGAGGTGTGTGTATCTCTATACTGTCTCCGCCAGCAGACTCCAAATCACTCAAGAGCACAAAATTTAGAAAATATCAAGTATTCCGTACCTAATCACAATATCTAATATGCAATTATAAATGTAGATACTCAATAAATGTTCTTAATATTGATTTTTTTAAAGCATTACAGAGATTTAAATGAATCACCAACAAGCTTCCAATTTTCTGTTGTTTGAAACTGTTGCTGCTGCTGCTGCTGCTAAGTCGCTTCAGTCGTGTCCAACTCTGTGCGACCCCATAGACGGCAGCCCACCAGGCTCCCCCGTCCCTGGGATGCTCCAGGCAAGAACACTGGAGTGGGTTGCCATTTCCTTTTCCAGAGGGACTAATTATGCTGTAAAAGGCATTGAAAGGGAAGTCCTAAAAATTAAGTTCTAATCATCATTCTAATTCTAATTAAGGACTCCCCTGGGCCAGCTCTACCTATTTCTCCTGCTCTGGATTGGTTTTAGGACAACAAGTTAGCAGTACTACATGTATTTCTGCTTTTATATACATCTTTTATAAATGCGTGACTGGAAGAACACACACAACATTTCCTTTCCTTGGTACTGAACATAAGTTTTCTTTCCTGTTGACAAGAGCTCACATACCATGTGATAACGGTATTGGACTGGTAGATGTTTATTAGATATGTAGTGAAACATAGGTAAATGTAAGTAAATATCTCTTAAAAGTTCTTTTGTTTTTCCATTTTCCCCTTTAGCTTAAACAACCACCTATAGGGATCAACATAATTTTTTGTGTGTGCCAAAACAAATTCTGAAAGACTGAGGTAGCCATTTCCCACATTGTTTTCTAATCTTCATGTTTATCACCGCCCTATCTTTTTTCAGTGAGAATAAAAATACTTCCATAAACTTACACCCAATCTCCACTTCAACTCCATTTCTTTTTATGAAAAGGAGAAATTACAACATGTCATTTGAATATTTATTGACCTCCATGTTGTAGAATTTTAGAAAGTTGTTCACAAAGACAATTAAAAGGCCAAGCTGAGGGACTTCTCTGGTGGTCCAGCAGTTAAGAACCTGCCTGCCAATGTAGGCGCCATGGGTTTGACCCCTGGTCCGGGAAGATTCCACATACACTGGGACACCTAAGCCTGGGCGCCATAACTACTGAACCTGGGCTTTAGAGCCCATGAGCCGTAACTACTAAACTCACATGTCCCAACTATGGAAGCCCATGGACTCTAGAGATCGTGCTCCAACAAGAAGCTTCCACAATGAGAAGTGCCCGCACCACAGCTAGATAGTAGCCGTCGCTCCCTGCATCGAGAAAAAGTTCACGCGCAGCAACGAAGACCCAGTGTAGCCAAAAACAAAATAAATTAATTAGTTTTAAAAAGTCAAGCTGTACTTTGACGCACAATCAGGATGTTGTGTCTCCTACAGCTTCTATTCTTAGAGCATCCTTAGCTCTTCCAGGCTTCTCTGAAGTGTGCAACACACGCATGCTAAGTCGCATCAGTCATGTCTGAGTCTTTGCAATCCTATGCATTGTAGCCCACCAGGCTCCTCTGTCCATGGGATTCTCCAAGAAAGAATACTGGAGTGGGTTGCCATGCCTTCTTCCAGGGGATCTTCCAGACCCAGGGATCAAACCCGCATCTCTTATGTCTCCTGCACTGGTAGGTGGGTTCCTTACCACGAGAGCCACCCATCAAGCCCACTAGCAGGAAACATTCAGAACTACCATGTAATTAAATCTTACTGCAAATTGCTTATATTCTTGTAACACATGGAAAGTGGTAGTACGATTTCTGTACACACTACTTGGCAAATCAAGAACCTGACTCAGCAATAAAAAGACCATTCATGGGGCTATTTCATTACATTTATTATTCACTAATTTAGGGAGCTTACTTTCATTCAAGTACTAACTTGTTACCATGCTATTATATACATACTGAGGGAAGAGGTTGATAATTCACAGACAGCTTATGTACCTAGTTTAGCATCTAGGTTATGATTATGAGCTGAATGAAAATTTCATATATGGAATCTATTTGCTTCACCATTTCCACCATTTTTAACTACAGTTCTGTGGCATTAAGCACATTCACAGTACAACCATCACCACCATACAACACCAGAATTTTTTTCAATTTTTTTCCCAACTGCAACTCTGTCCCCATTAAACAATAACTCCTCATCCTTCCCTTCCCCCGGCCCTAGCAGCCAACATGCTACTTGTGTCTGTATGAATTTGTCACTATTCTAGGAACCTCACCTAAATGGAATCACACAATACTGTCCTTTTGTGACTGGCTTATTTCCCTTAGCATTATGCCTTTAATGGTTATCCATGTTAAAACTTGTGTTAAAATTTCCTTCCTTAAGGCTGAATAGTAACCCGTTAGAGTTATAAACCATATTTTGTTTATCCATTCTGCTCTCAGACTCTTCTGGCTACTGTGAATAATGCTTCTACAGACATGGGTGTACAGATATCTGTTTGAGTCTTGGCTTTCAGTTCTTTGACGTATATACCTGGAAGTGGAATTTCTGATCACATGGAAATACTATGTTTAATTTTTAAGGAACAGCCATACTGGTTTCCATAGCAGTTGTGCCATTTTACATTCCCACCACCAAAGAACAGGGGTTCTGATTATTCTACATCCTCACCAACACTTGTTTTTGATTTTTTATTTTTTTGATAGTAGCCATCCTAATGGGTATGGGGCGTTAGTTTCTTGCGGTTTTGAATTACATTTTCCTAATGGTAAGTGATGTCTAATAATCAATCATTTTTTAAAATCTTTTTAATTGTTGAATCAGGCTCTTTGACTTTTATTGTTGATACAGATAGTGTTTTCTAAGTGCTTAATGCATCAAATTTCTTAAATTGGTCCCTTCTGGGGACCAGAAATAAAATCTTCTCAGAATATGATATACCCTATGAAAAAAATATATAAGCAAACTCAAATGTTCACTGTCTTTTCTGAAAAAGCATTACAGCTGGTTTCCTCACGAACCTCTGTTTTGAAACATACAAAAGGATATTTTTTCCTAAGATGATTTATGTCACATATCCTTTGCCCAGTTGATTATCTAAGATAGCACTCCTCTCCTGAAAAATCTTCAGTGGTAAGACAGCTGATTGGAATCACAAAGATAACTTGTAATCAGTAATGGGACCTTGGTAATCACCATCCAAGGCAACAACAGAGTCTAGTTACATATTATATCAGAGTCCCATCTCTTTGCTCCATATTCTTCCAATAACTAGAAGATAGAATAATGTCAACTAAGTTTGAAACATTGGTACAAACCAGAAAATCACTGTCATCATCATATTTGAGTATTACACACAATTTCCCAATTATCTTTTAATGTTGTATAAGTTCAAAGGTCACTGGTTCATGTCAAAGACGATTTATTGAGCTACTCACATGCGCCAATACTGGGAAAACACAGAAGAGTTAACCCAGGTCCCTACAGGACTGTAATATGGGTTGTCACAATGTCCTAGAACAAAACATGCTCAATAATAGAAAGAAATTAATTTAAAGGTTGTTAAGGCAGAACACGAGAATTAATAATCAAGTTATCTTTGGTGAAAACAAATTGTTTTAAATTTTAAATTTCAACCCCAAAGGTCTTTTTAAAAATAATACAGAAAAAATGAATTTTTCTCTCTTAATATAAACAATTACTAATACTCTTTCCCTTTCTATTCATAAGTCTCCATTTGGCAAGCTTTTCTCAAGTGTTGACGACAGAGGGAAATACTATGTCTGGCCATCATAAGAGTCTTAAGGGTAGAGACTGACCTCATCCCCTGAGTTCCCAGCATACCGTGAATAAAAAAGTGGCCCTAACCAAAACCAAGATTGTCAGCCAGTTACATCTTACACTGCTGTTTTAGGCATGTATCGAGGGTACAATTTTCCCTGAAGCCATCTGGTTGTCTACTATGGTAATACTTCTCTAAGGAATGATCAAAAGTATAAACACTGCTACACTCTGCATCACCATGGATAAATGCTTTTATTTTCTAAAACCTGTTCCAAAGCTGTTGGACTAAATGGATTTTTAGTCCATTACGAAACAAAAATCATGTGTAGCTCATAATACATGGGCAAAGCTTAAAACCTTTTGGGTCTTTTTTATGACTCAAAAAGGTGGTAAAGGAAAATTCATATGATATTTCAGCAAAAGTTATACATATATTTGAGTATCTATAACTAAGATGGTGCAGAGAGAAATAAAGTACATAAATTTCATACTTTCCCTTTAACCAAGATGATGGGGAGAAATTATTTCTATGACAGGTGGATTCAGGAAAATAATTCCTTTAGCAGAAATAATAATATCTGTCTACAAAACATTCATTAATTACTTGATAGAGTAGCTGAGGGGCAGAAAGGCATAGAAATCTCCAAGTCAAGAATTATAGCATCATATTTCCATACTGAAGGAATATGCATAAGAAGCTAAGATGCAATCATAATAGTTGTCCAGGAATATAATTCAATATCTAAAAATAAATTTACACCTAGACTTAAGCCTTTTTTTCAGGGAAATAATTCTGAAACTTTCTTTATTTTCTTTCCTTGTAAATTACAAAAATACTAATAATCCACTCCTGTTGGATTTACAAATCTCTATTCTGCAACTCTTTTATTGACAAGAACTAATAAAATAGAATAAGATGATCATGGCCATGATACCACAGAAAGTGAGACATACCTATTACAACTTAGGCTGTAAGTGATTTTTCAAAAAAAAAAAGAAACATTTTTTTGAAGAGTAATCCAAGAAGATTTTATGCTTGGTAATTTACTTTATCATAAGTTCATCATTTTGCTTATCCTCCAACATCACTAATCATCAGGGAAATGCAAATCAAAATCACAATCAGATCGTACCCATACCTATCAGAATGGCTACTCATCAAAAAGAATACAAATAACAAACAAGAATGAGGAGAAAAGGGAACCCTCTACACTGGTGGTAGGAATGTAAATTGGTGCAGCAACTGTGGAAAACAGTATAGAGGTTTCTCAAAAACCCAAAAATAAAACTGCCATGCTGCTGCTGCTGCTAAGTCGCATCAGTCGTGTCCGACTCTGTGCGACCCCATAGACGGCAGCCCACCAGGCTCCCCCGTCCCTGGGATTCTCCAGGCAAGAACACTGGAGTGGGTTGCCAAACTGCCATATGATTCAGCAATTCCACTCTTGGTATATATCCAAAATACACATAAACACTAATTTGAAAAGATACAGGCACCCCAATGGTTAGAGCAACATTATTAACAATCGCCAAGATATGGAAGCAACCTAAGTTTCCTTCAACAGATGAATGGATAAAAAAGCTATGGTATACATATATACCATATGCTATGGTGTGTGTGTGTATATATATATATATATAAATTGGAATACTACCTTGTGGAAAAAAAAGAACAAAATTTTTTGCCATTTGCAGCAAGCCCGGATGGGCTTGGAGGGCATTAAGCTAAATTAAATCAGTCAGACAAAGAAAGACAAATAATATATATCACTTACATGCAGAATCTAAAACATACAACAAACTAGTGAATAAAACAAAAAAGAAGCAAGCCTGCAGATATAGAGAACAAATTAGTGGTTAGCAGGGGCGTGGAAATACAGGGGCAGGGGAGTGGGGGGTACAAACTACTGACTGTGAGGCTACAAGGATGTATTGTATAATGTGGGGAACAGAGCTAATATTTTATAGTAACTGTAAAAGGAGTACAACCTTTAACAATTATACATAAAAATAGAAATTTTAAAAAAAAGGAAAAATACTGAAACACAGTTGTACACCTGAAACTAATATAATATAAATCAACTATACTTCAATTCGGAGAAGGCAGTGGCACCCCACTCCAGTACTCTTGCCTGGAAAATCCCATGGACGGAGGAGCCTGGTAGGCTGCAGTCCATGGGGTCTTGAAGAGTCGGACACGACTGAGCAACTTCACTTTCACTTTTCACTTTCATGCATTGGAGAAGGAAATGGCAACCCACTCCAGTGTTCTTGCCTGGAGAATCCCAGGGATGGAGGAGCCTGGTGGGCTGCCGTCTATGGGGTCGCACAGAGTCAGACACGACTGAAGCAACTTAGCAGCAGCAGCAGCAGCATACTTCAATTAACAAAACTGTAGTATATCCATATAATTAAATACTACTCTGCAATTAAAAAAAATACTATTCATTGTAAAGCAACTATACTCCAATAAAAATTTTTTTAAAGAATTATTGAGTTAAACAATAATTTGACTATATCTCAAAGGCATTAGGCTAAATGAAAGAAACTAGTCTCAAAATATTACATACTGCATGATTCCTTTTATGACATTCTCAGGAACTCAAAGTTATAGTGACCATGAACATGTCACTGCTTCCAGAGATTAGAAGTAGAAGATGTGGTTACAAAGAGAATGCTCAAGAAAATTTTTTGATGTAAATATTATGTATCATAAAAACGTTGGTGATTACAGGAATCAACACATGTACTAAAACTCATAAAACTATACACTAAGACTATATTCACAAAATGCTTACATAACCAAAAATAAAAGGGAAAATGAATCAAAGAGAAATAAGATTATTACTATAGAAGAGAAAATCATTACTAACTAATGAAAATGTTCCCATGCTGTAATAATTTTTAAAATAAGTTAAAAAAAAATAAGAATAAAATGGCAGCCCCAACCATTAAAATCACAAAATAATTTAAATTTTAATTCTGGCAAGCCCATCATAAAATCTTGCTTACATTGCCTGACATAAATCTTGTGAGGAAGACTGGGAATATATTTATCAAAAGCTAATAACAGTCCAGATTCCTAGAATAAACAACATCAGTTCTAAGATTTATCCTCAGAAAAGAATTTTAAACGTTTTAAAATATTGGACATCATGGTTTAAAATGACCATGTGCACAGCTATTAGATAAGAAAAAGAAATAAAAAGAATCCAAGTTGAAAAGAAAGTAGTAAAAATACTGCAGTTTGCAGATAATATGACACTGTATATAGAAAATCCCAAAAAAAACTATTAGAACTAATAAATGAATTCAATAAAGTTGCAGGATACAAAACTAATACATAGAAATCTGCTGTGCTTTTATACACTAACAATAAACTACCAGAAAGAGAAACTAAGAAAACAATCCAAATTACAATTGCAACAAAAAGAATAAAATATCTAGGAACAAATCTAACCAAGGAGGTAAAAGAACTATACTCAGAAAACTATAAGACAGTGATGAAGGAAACTGAAGACAGCACAAACGAAGGAAAGCTATACGATGCTCATGATTTGGAAGGAGTCTATTGTTAAAATCACCACACTAACCAGGGCGATCTACAGATTCAGTGCAATCACTAACAAAATAACAACGGTGCTTTTCCCAGGACCGGAACAAGTAATTTAAAATCTGTATGAAAACACAAATGACCTTGAATAGACAAAATAATCTTGAGAAAAAGCAACAAAGCCAGAGATATCATACTCCATGATTTCAAACTATACCACAAAACTCCACTAATCAAAACAACATGGTTCTGGCAAAAACAAACAAACAAACAAAATACACATGTAAAAGAAACTGAACTACTGTCTCACACCATATACAAAACTAAACTCAAAATAGATTAAAGACTGAAATACATAAAACTCCTGGAAGAAAATATAGGTAGTATGCTCTTTGGCATCAGGCCTAGCAATATTTTTTTGGATATGCCCCCTTAGGCAAATGAAACAAAGCAAAAATCAAAAAATGGTACTACGTCAAACGAAAAAGCTTTTGCACAGCAAAGGAAACTATCAACAAAACAAAAAAGGCAACCTACTGAATGGAAGAGGAAATTGACAATACATCTGATAAGAAGTTGATATTCAAAATAGACAAATCATAAAAAAGTATGAAAAGTGTTAGTCGCTCAGTCATTTCTAACTCTTTGTGACCCCGTGAATGGTACTCTGCCAGGCTCCTCTGTCCATGGAATTCTCCAGGCAAGAATACTGGAGTGGGTAGTCATTCCCTTCTCCAGGGGATCTTCCTAATCCAGGGATCAAACCCAGGTCTCCTGCACTGCATAAAACTCAACATAAAAAAAATAATAAACATCTCAATTTAAAAAGTGGAACTTGAATAGACAGACATTTTTCCAAATGACATACAGAGAACCAACAAGCACAAGAAAAAATGCTCAGTATTACTAATCAACGGGAAAATGCAAACCAAAACCACAATGAGGTATCACTTAACATCTGTCAGAATGACTGTTATCAAAAAGACAAAAAATAACAAGTGTTGGTATGGATATAGAGGAAATCTGCAATCTCTTTTGCAGTGTCAGTGAGAATGTAAACTGGTACAGCCACTATTGAAAACAGTATGGAGGTTCCTCAAAAAACTAAAAGTGGAAATACCATCAGATCAGATCAGATCAGTCGCTCAGTCGTGTCTGACTCTTTGCGACCCCATGAATCACAGCACACCAGGCCTCCCTGTCCATCACCAACTCCCGGAGTTCACTCAGACTCACGTCCATCCAGTCAGTGATGCCATCCAGCCATCTCATCCTCTGTCATCCCCTTCTCCTCCTGCCCCCAATCCCTCCCACCATCAGAGTCTTTTCCAATGAGTCAACTCTTCACATGAGGTGGCCAAAGTACTGGAGTTTCAGCTTTAGCATCATTCCTTCCAAAGAAATCCCAGGGCTGATGTCCTTCAGAATGGACTGGTTGGATCTCCTTGCAGTCCAAGGGACTCTCAAGAGTCTTCTCCAATACCACAGTTCAAAAGCATCAATTCTTTGGCACTCAGCCTTCTTCACAGTCCAACTCTCACATTCATACATGACCACAGGAAAAACCATAGCCTTGACTAGATGAACCTTTAGTAATTCCACATCTGGGTATTTTCCCAAAGAAAACAAGAATGTTAATTCAAAAATATATATGCACCTCTATGTCTGTTAGAGCATTATTTACAATAGCTAAGATATAGAAGCAACCCAAGTGTCCATCAATAAATAAGAGAATAAAGAAGATGTGATATGTATAGATAGATAAAATGAAATATCCTCAGTCATAAAAAAAGAATAATCCATTTGTGAGAATATGGATGGACCTACATGTATTATGCTGAAGTGAAACATCAGAGAAAGACCATAGGATTTCACTTATAAAGCCAGACAAACAAAGACAGTTTCGGGTGCATGATTCCATTTGTATAAAATTCCAGGAAATGCAAACTAATCTTTAGTGACAATTTGCCTGGAAATGGGGGGGTGGGCGGGACGGGGAATGGGGGAGTGAAAGGGACCCATGACGGACATGCTCACTACCTTGATTGTGGTGATAGGTTCACAGATGTCCACCTGTCAAAACTTATCAGATTGCACACTTTGACCTGTGCTAGTCATCATTTGCCAATAATTCTTTAATAAAGCTGCGAGTGAAAAAAAAAAGAAATTAAATTAAATTTTAAAATAATATAAATAAATTTATACTAAAACAAAATACAAAATAATCTCATAAGGACTTCCCTGGCAGCCAGTGGTTAACACGCTACAATTCCACTGCAGGAGGCGCAAGTTCTGTCCCTGGTTAGGGAACTAAGATCCCACATGCCACACAGTGTGGCAAAAAATATATATTTTTAAATTTCAAAAAAATAACATAATCTTATATATGATGTGTATGCTGCTGCTAAGTTGCTTCAGTCGTGTCCAACTCTGTGCGACCTCATAGACGGCAGCCCACCAGGCTCCCCCGTCCCTGGGATTCTCCAGGCAAGAACACCGGAGTGGGTTGCCATTTCCTTCTCCAATGCATGAAAATGAAAAGTGAAAGTGAAGTCACTCAGTCGTGCCCGACTCTTCGAGACCCCATGGACTGCAGCCCACCAGGCTCCTCTGTCCATGGGATTTTCCAGGCAAGAGTACTGGAGTGGGGTGCCATTGCCTTCTCCGATCATATGTATGTATTGAATCAAAAAAGTTAATTTTGTTTAAAAGGACAAAGCATTTTAGAAATATTCCATTTAAATGTTTTCCACAGCTATCATACATTACATACCGTCTAAAATCAGGGGCTTCAATAATTCAGGCCCTTGAGTTAGTAGGGCTGGCAGCGTAAGAGAAGCTCTTCCCCATAAGCAGAGCTTATGTCCGGAATGACAAGGCTGGAAGGTGCAACACTTTACCCTCTGGCTTGAAAATTTGTGAAAGGGAATCTCCTAGCTACAGAGACCAGAATCAATGTAAAGCCTCACAATGCTTTTTGGCAGAGGAGTCTGGACAAAATGGTATCACCCTATGAATTCAAAGGTGAATAAAGGAAGCAAAACATACAGCCTATTGGGGGGAAAAATGCTGGAAATTATCCGGATCACTCAAAAAAAAAGCATGCCTCTGAAAACCACCTACTGGAGATCTAGAAGAACATGTTATCTATTGTGCATTCAAGAGAGTATAAGAACTAAAAAAAAAAAAAAAAAACTGGATATATGTATATGTATAACTGATTCACTCTGCTATACACCTGAAACTAATACAACATTGTAAATGAACCATTCTGTTGTTGCTATTATTGTTGTTGTTTAGTCATTAAGTCATGTCTTTGTGATCTATGGACTACAGCCCACCAGACTCCTCTGTTCATGAGACTCTCCAGGCAAGAATACTGGAGTGGGTTGTCGTTTCCTCCTCCAGGGGTTCTTCCTGACCAAAGGATCTAACTTGCATCTCCTGCATTGGCAGGCAGATTCTTTACCACTGAGCCACCAAGAAAGCCCCAAATCAACTAGATTCCAATTAAGAGAGAGAGAGAGAAAAAACACACACACACACAAGATCTAACCTCCAAGAGACAGGGAATCTACAGATGAGACCAGTATGTCTCTTGCGGGAAATAAAACCACACTGTGTTCGTGTGTGTGCTAAGTCACTCCAGTCATGCCCAAACTCTGCGATCCCATGGACTGTAGCCCACCAGGCTCCTCTGTCCATGGCATTCTCCAGGGAAGAATACTGGAGCGGCTTGCCATCCCCTTCTCCAGGGGATCTTCCTGACCCACAGATTGAACCTGCGTCTCTTACATCTCCTGCACTGGCGGCCAGGTTCTTTTACCACTAGTGCCACCTGGGAAGCCCACTGGAATAATTAAAAACCACACTGGAATAACTGAAACCTACAGTGGTGAGAAGGAAATGGCACCCCACTCCACTGTTCTTGCCTGGAGAATCCCAGGGACGGGGGGCCTGGTGGGCTGCCGTCTATGGGGTCGCACAGAGTTGGACACGACTGGAGCGACTTAGCAGCAGCAGCAGTGGCGGTAGTTCTAGGTACCTGGGTCTCTGCCCTCTACTGGCCCAGGATTGTGCTACCTACTCAGTAGAATTCAAAACTACCTGAAGAATGAATGAGTATGGATAAACTTGCTTCCTAAAAGTGTCAACAACAACAACAACAACAAAAATACAGGGGCAAGAGTTAAGACAGGATGGCAAGATGATGAAGCAGCACAACAGACAGGAGCCTTCCATGGATTGGTTCCCCGCATCCCTGAGGACACCTGAGGACCACGACCAGAGGATCTGGGACAAGCATCCTCCTCGTCTCCATCCACTGTCCCTTTTCCCAAGAGCCTGCTGTTGCTTGAACTGGAGCCAAGAGGAAAGGAGCATGAGGCGGAACGGATCAGTGTCTGGGTCTGACAGCAAATTAAAAGATAAGGCACAGAAATCAGAGATTGCCGACAGAGTGATTCCCTTTAGCAAGAGACACAAAACCAGTGTTTCAGAACCCCAGGAAGGAATGTGAGTAACAGAGTCAACAACACTCAAGGGGTAGCATGGACAACCAGAGAACACCGTCTCTGACTTAGGTGGTCAAACTCTTTTTTGTTGTTGTTTGTTTTTTAAATATGTGAAAGCCAAGCAAAATATGTCTCCAAGCTGGATTTTGCCCAAGAGCTTGCAACCTATACTTTAAGGAAACATCTTTCTGGCAAGACGACACTTCTTTTCAAATGTCAAGATGTTCTTTCTGCCATGTTATCTTTCCCCACAAAATTATACACTGAATTAGGCATCCTTCCATTCTGGTCTTCCCAAACATTTTGTGGATACTGACCCGTGTAAACATCCATTTCACTGAACGTAACATTTAGCAGAGCAGACTCAGTGTTTCAAAAGAAAGATATTTGAGCGTTTTCTTCATCACGTGTTTCCAAAATCCAGAAAAACAATAAGCTATCCAAAATGATGTGTTAAGTTTCAGCTTTCAGATGTCCTGCTGTAGGTTCCAAAGTGACATCATAAGTGGACAGTTGCAGCATCTGAAATATTAAATGTACAGGAAGAAAGTACCCGCTGCTCTGAAACTCTTGTGCACGATGCACTTGGTAACCCTGCATCTGAAGCATTCATATCCTCCAAGGCCTTACCAGGGGACCTCCAGAGTGTTCACATTCTAGTGAAAGAATAAATGCAGTCTGCTAACTAAATTTAGTCCTCCATAGCAGAAACACTACACCAAGAAGTCTGCCATTGATGAGATGTATTTTTGTTTATGAAGCTTTAATAATTCTATCAAAATATAATTTTCTAGCAAATTTTCTTACAGAAAAGGCAACCTATAGAATTATTTTTTATTACCCCTGCCTACACACTCACCCACTATCACCGCTTTCACCAGTTCTGGGAAATGTGAATTGCTAACCTTGGCCATCAGTACTGGGAGCTGGGCCAAGTCAACAGCAGTGAGACGAAAGCCTGGAGCTGGTGTGTCTGTCTCAGGCACAAGGACCAGGTAGGAAGGGGAAGCACAGATGTCACGGCCAACATTTTAAAGCAGAAGAAGAAAATGAAGGTGCCACCATGAAAATAATCAGGTTTCTTCCAGATCCACGCAGAAAAAGGACTAGAAAATCCAAAGATCAAAATGATGAGGATAAGACTATGGGTTCTCTCAGAAGGTCATGGTGTGGGCTCAAGAAAACAGATTTTTATCACTTCAGCATCACTGTTACCATCTATCCTCCCAAAGGTTACCAGTCCCCTAACTGGCACATCTTAACTAGACCGAGACACAATGATCAGATTGGATCTTGGTCTTCACTAATCATAAATTCATTCCTTAAGCAGATAAGCTGATGTTTTTAAATCTATGATACACTACTCCTTCAGTTCTGATGGTGACTCACATTATGATTACTTCTAATAAATTAACGGCAATATACAAGGGTTCTGTTATTCTTGTGACTATTCATAGTCCTAAATAACTCAAAAGAAACCACTTCTAAATCTCGGTCGCAAAGAAACAACAAATCATTTCTCACATCTACTGTTAAAAAAAAAAAAAAAAAAGGTATGACCTTTAAAATAGGTGTGCTTGTGTTTATATATGCACACCTTTTCCACATTTTTTTTTAATCTACACGATTTGAAGTTCATGTATTTTAAACCTCAGCCCAAGTGGAACCAAGAAACCTCAACGAAGGTGGCATATTATCATAACCTTCTGCTCCCTGATCCTACAGTTTCAGGATGCCAGAGCAATCACCTTATGCCGGGACAGCCAACCATAATCCTGAAATCAGAACACAGCTGGCTCTGCATCACTGACACTGAAGCCATAATATTGAAGCTGGCCTGCATCAGGGAGTTAAACTGCTCACTAAGCAAGGCAGTGGGGCTGGGGAAAGGCATTCGAGACATAAATCTGCAAATTCTCAAAAAGCTGCCGTGATTCAGAGCCAGTATTCAACATGAAAAAAATGTCAAAAGGCCATTCCTTTGAAATTAAGTGGTAAGATCAGTAATATTAATAAGCATATTGGCACTACCTTCAATACTGAACTGTTCCAGCATGACTTTTGCAAACCACAAGATAAGAAGTCAACCAGAAAATGAGATAAGGAAGCTGGCAACTATACTGAAATCATCATTTTTAAATAAAACACTCTAAAGATGCTTGGGGCTAGTGCACTGGGACGATCCAGAGAGATGGTATGGGGAGGGAGGAGGGAGGAGGGTTCAGGATGGGGAATACATGTATACCTGTGGCGGATTCATTTTGATATTTGGCAAAACTAATACAATTATGTAAAGTTTAAAAATAAAATAAAATTAAAAAAAAAAATACTCTAAAGAGAAGTGCAGTTCTCAAAGAGGAATCCCTAGCATACATCCCCATATTTTAAGAAACATACATTTAGTTCTGAAATAGAGACAATGTAAACAGTGAAATCCACACAGGCAGGGCAGGGGGTAGAGGGCAGAAGTTAGCTCTTGCCATTATTAACATCATTTTTTGTTTTTGTTTTTTTTTTTCTGGCAGTTCCACACAGCATGTGGGATCTTACTTCCCAACCAGATATCAAACCCACATCCCCTGCATTGGAAGCATGGAGTCTTAACCACTGGACCACCAGGAAAGTCGCAAGTATTATCATCATCACCAAATTATCTGGGCTTCCCAGGTGGCTCAGTCGTTAAAGAATCCACCTGCAATGCAGGAGACCCGGGTTTGATTCCTGGGTTGGGAAAAATCTCCTGGAGAAGGAAACCGCAACCCATCCAGTATTCTTGCCTGGGAAAACCCATGGACAGAGGAGACTGGTCCAAGTGATCACAAGAATTGGAGACAACTTAGCAACCAAACCACCACCATCACCCCCAAATTATCCTGTCATAAACATAAAGAATGGGAAGTTAGTCATAAAGGGAAAGATGGCCTGACCAATACAAACTTTGAGATTCAAATAAAAGCAACTATGCCTAATCAAATTTAACCTCATTTGAGTTAACTATTTCTAAGGTGACCTTTGGGCTCAAGTAGGTTCCAAGCCCTCAGTGAGGGCAGAGGGTATAACTGCAGGCCCCAAATCACCATCTGGCTTCATGATTGAGCAACAGTGGGGCCCCAGGAGATAGGAGTCATCAGACAGACAGAGTTTGCTTTCCCAGCGCCCATCCTCCAAGCCAGCACTGTGCAACGTGCACTCACAGAGGCCTGGCCCAGTATTTCTCAACTTGAATAATGTTCTGAGAAAACCCTCCTCTAAAAGAAAACTTCTCAAAACTAGTTTATAAATTTAAATTATTCTTACGAGAGAGTGGGGAGGGATGTCCAGGAGGAAGGGGACACGTGTGCATACATATGGCCAATTCATGGCAATGTACAGTAAAAAACCATCACAAAATTGTAATTATTCTCCAATTAAAACAAATAATTTTTTTAATTTATTCTTACAAAACAAATGTGCACAAAATAAAAATATGTTCTTTGTGCCTATAGCTCATAAACAATCATAAGCCAAAGAAATTTCAAACATTTTTTAAAAAGTGATAAAATTTCTAACATCAATATTAATTTAATGTCACCTCCTGAGTCTTAGCTCCTGGGATAGCCTCAAAACAAGGATAAAATGGCATGTCTGTGTGCCGAGTCATGTCCAGCTCTTTGCAACCCCCTGGACTGTAGCCCACCAGGCTCCTCTGTCCGTGAAATTTTCCAAGCAAGAATACTGGAGCAGGTTGCCATTTCCTACTCCAGGGGATCTTCCCAACCCAGGAACTGAACCTGCATCTCTTTGTGTCTCCTCCATTGGTAGTCGGTTTCTTTACCACTGCGCCACCTGGGAAGTCAAGTTTTTTTCACAGATACAGCATATTAAGCATATTCTTTATGCTCAAGAAGCCAGGAGAGAAACGTTGCCAAAAACATGGACAGGATCTGACCTCACTTCAGTTCAGTTCAGTCACTCAGTCGTGTCCGACTCTTCGAGACGCCATGAATGGCAGCATGCCAGGCCTCCCTGTCCATCACCAACTCCCGGAGTTCACTCAGACTCATGTCCATCCAGTCAGTGATGTCATCCAACCATCTCATCCTCTGTCATCCCCTTCTCCTCCTGCCCCCAATCCCTCCCACCATCAGAGTCTTTTCCAATGAGTCAACTCTTCGCATGAGGTGGCCAAAGTACTGGAGTTTCAGCTTCAGCATCATTCCCTCCAAAGAAATCCCAGGGCTGATCTCCTTCAGAATGGACTGGTTGGATCTCCTTGCAGTCCAAGGGACTCTCAAGAGTCTTCCTTCTCCAACACCACAATCTTGGTCCACGTAATAATACAGGACATTCTCCATTCTTAGTGCCCTGGTCATAGGATACTACCCCAGGACTTCCTATAGTAACAGTCCTCTATTAAGGAAAAAACACATGCAAATAAAGTAAACTATAATTAGAGGAGTAACAACATCTGCTCTAATTAGCTCCAGATTGAGAGACAGTTCTAGCGATGACTTTGGGAGAGAAGTACAACCCAGAGACTTACACCACGACTGTGAAGAATGCGGTTTATGGCTTCATGTGTTAACCTGAGCTTCAGTGATAGAAAGGTACTAGTGCTGCCAAAATGCTGTTTTTTCTGCTAACTCTTGTCCTCACGGAATAAATGCTGATTGTCTATTGTCTATTCTCATCAGGTTCATGAACCAGGAAACCTGGGCTGGGAAAAGGTACATCTTTATTCTCCTAGTGCTTGGGTGAGACTAAGAGCCATATAGGCAGCCTGCCTCTTTTTTTTCTTTGTTTTTTCTATAATTTTTTATTAGTAGTAGTAAGTCCCAGTGATGTAACATTATCATTCAACATCTGTATACAGTACAGAATGATCATGACTAACAACAGTTGACTCCCTTCACCGTTTCACACCTGACCCCTTCCCTGCTACTAACTACTATTCAGTTTTCTATTTCTTTGAGTTTTGGTTTTGTTTTAGATTCCACATATGAGTGAAATCATAAGGTATTTGTCTTTCTCCAACTGACTGACTTCCCATTGCATAATACATTCAAGGTCCAGCCATGTCATTGCAACTGGCAGGATTTCATTCTCTCTAAGGCTCGGTTATAGTCCATTATATACACATACCACATCTTTATCCATTCATTCATCAATGGACACAGGTCATTTTCCTATCTTGGCTATTGTAAATAAAGCTGAAATGAAGGTAGGGGTGCATATATTTTTCTAATTAGTGTTTTCATGTTCTACAGGAAGAAAATCATCTTCAGAGCAATACATGAACCGTGAACTTCCAGATGTTCAAGCTGGTTTTAGAAAAGGCAGAGGAACCAGAGATCAAATTGCCAACATCCGCTAGATGATCGAAAAAGCAAGAGAGTTCCAGAAAAACATCTATTTCTGCTTTATTGACTATGCCAAAGCCTTTGACTGTGTGGATCACAATAAAATGTGGAAAATTCTGAAAGAGATGGAAATACCAGACCACCTGACCTGCCTCTTGAGAAACTTATATGCAGGTCAGGAAGCAACAGTTAGAACTGGACATGAAACAACAGACTGGTTCCAAATAGGAGAAGGAGTACGTCAAGGCTGTATATTGTCACCCTGCTTATTTAACTTCTATGCAGAGTACATCATGAGAAACTCTGGGCTAGAGGAAGCACAAGCTGGAATCAAGATTGCTGGAAGAAATATCAATAACCTCAGATATGCAGATGACACCACCCATATGGCAAAAAGTGAAGAAGAACTAAAGAGCCTCTTGATGAAAGTGAAAGAAGAGAGTGAAAAAGTTGACTTAAAACTCAACATTCAGAAAACTAAGATCATGGCATCTGGTCCCATCACTTCATGGGAAATAGATGGGGAAACAGTGGAAACAGTGGCTGACTGTATTTTTCTGGGCTCCAAAATCACTGCAGATGGTGACTGCAGCCGTGAAATTAAAAGACACTTACTCGTTGGAAGGAAAGTTATGACCAACCTAGACAGCATATTAAAAAGCAGAGACATTACTTTATCAACAAAGGTCTGTCTAGTCAAGGCTATGGTTTTTCCTGTGGTCATGTATGGATATGAGAGTTGGACTATAAAGAATGCTGAGTGCAGAAGAATTGATGCTTTTGAACTGTGGTGTTGGAGAAAACTCTTGAGAATCCCTTGGACTGCAAGGAGATCCAACCAGTCCATCCTAAAGGAGATCAGTCCTGGGTGTTCATTGGAAGAACTGATATTAAAGCTGAAACTCCAATACTTTGGCTACCTGATGCAAACAGCTGACTCATTTGAAAAGACCCTGATGCTGGGAAAGATTGAGGCCAGGAGAAGGGGATGACAGAGGATGAGATGGTTGGATGGCATCACCGACTCAATGGACATGGGTTTGGGTAAACTCCAGGAGTTGGTGATGGACAGGGAGGCCTGGCATGCTGAGGTTCATGGGGTCGCAAAGAGTCAGACACGACTGAGCAACTGAACTGACTGACTGAAATACCCAGAAGTGGAATACCTGAATTATATGACAGTTTTATTTTTAATTTTTTGAATAGCCTTCATAATATTCTCCATAGTGGCCGCACCAAGTTACATTCCCACCAGAAGTGTAGGAGCATTTCCTTTTCTCCACAAACTCTCCAACATTTGTTATTTTTTGTCTTTTCAATATTAGCCATTCTGGCAGGTATGAGGTGGTATCTCATTGTGGTTCTGCTTTGCATTTCCCTAATAATTAGTAATGTTGAACATCTTTTCATGTGCTTGTTGGCCACGTATATATCTTTTTTGGAAAAATATCTATTCAGACCCTCTACCCATTTTTAACCAGTGTTCTTTTTTGTTGTTGAATTGTATGAATTCTTTATCTATTTTGGATATTAACCCTTTATCAGATATATCATTTACAAATATCTTCTCCCATTTACTAGGCTGCCTTCTTGTTTTGATGCTAGATTCCTTCACTGCACAGCTTTTTAGTTTGATGCAGGTCTATTTGTTCATTTTGGCTTTTGTTTCTCTCCGATCTACAAAAACATCAGCATCACTAAGACTGTCAATGAGGTTACTGCCTGGGTTTAGACTGCCCCTCTCTGTAACCCCAGTGCATCAATCCAACCACAAGAGGAAGGCAGAACAAGGCAGGAAACATGCACAAAAGGCAGGAAAGGGACAGTTAGCAGTCACTGTTTGCTGCTTCAGAATTTTTGATTCCAGAGAACTATAGGTTAATGATGAAAAGATACAGAATGTCCACAAGGCTGAATTTTTTAAGTAAAGATAAAATTTGTTGAAGCTTTTCTCTTGTACCATCCTAAATAAAGAACAGAGTACCTTAACCCAATGCCATGGCCTCATTTTGTAATCAGAGTTCCACCTGTTTTTTTCCCAGTTAGATTAAACAAATGCCAAAGTTCCTTCAAGCTCCAAAAGCTCTTGAAAACATGAATCCTTAGCTCAGACTAGTGACCTCGTCTCAGCTGACCAGAAGCTGGGGAAAACAGAATCTGTCCCCGGTCATTAAACACTTGTGGACTCAGAGGGAAAAAGAATGCAGTTTCATCAGTAATCATGTTTTCCTTTGATTCAGTCACAAGGAAAACTACAAAGTCTATGAACAAAGAAATATGGAAGACAGACATATTATAGAGCCAAAATATTTACTGGAAAACCTGGGATACAGAAGAGGGACTATTTAAAGGCAGAATTCAAATTCTTAAAATACACATTATAGTTACACATAATTAATTCTCTGATTATAGGTTTACACACAAAAGCAGAAAAATATGTGTATGGGATGCCCCACATAGGATATGTTGCTATATTATATATTATTATATTCTTATATATTATCTTTCAGATTACATTATATATAATAATTATATATTATATGTATAATACAATAATATATAATGTAATAGTATATATGTATATAGATAGTATCATATGTAGAGTGTTTGCATATGTATGCATACCTTTGGGGGATGGGTATGCAGGTGTGATACAGGTATCACCAATGCAATGGACAGGAACTTGGGCCAACTCCAGGAGATGGTGAGGGACAGGGAGGCCTGGCATGCTGCAGTCCATAGGGTCACAAAGAGTCAGACACAACTGCACAACTACACAACAACAACATGCAGGTGTGAGTGGAAAATGATGTTAAACACAGGAGAAATTAGGATTTTAAATCAAAAGGAGTCAGCCAGCCCTATGTAAAAATGAAAGCCCCATGACAGAAGAGACTCGTGCTGTATCTTAGTGCCTTATAGCTGCTCAATAAGCATTTGTTGAAGAGTCATAAATTATCATTATTTTTCCTTTTTAAAAGTAGTCTCATAAGTAACATTAAAGAAGCTATAATTCTAATTCTCCTACACTATTGTAGGAATTTAAATTGGTGCGGCCACTATGGACAACAGAATGGAGGATCCTTCAATTCAGTTGCTCAGGCGTGTCCAACTCTTTGCGACCCCATGGACTGCAGGCACGCCAGGCCTCCCTGTCCATCACCAACCTCCAGAGCGTGCTCAAAATCATGTCCATCAAGTCAGGGATACCATCCAACCATCTCATCCTCTGTTGTCCCCTTCTCCTCCCGCCTTCAATCTTTCCCAGCATCAGAGTCTTTTCCAGTGAGTCAGTTCTCATCAGATGGCCAAAGTACTGGAGTTGCAGCTTCAGCATAGGTCCTTCCAATGAATATTCAGGACAGATTTCCTTTAGGATGGACTGGTTTGATCTCCTTGCAGTTCAAGGGACTCTCAGGAGTCTTCTCCAACACCACAATTCAAAAGCATCAGTTCCTCGGCGCTCAGCTTTCTTTATAGTTCAACTCTCACATCCATACATGACTGAAAAAACTATAGCTTGACTAGATGGACCTTTGCTGGCAAAGTAATGTCTCTGCTTTTTAATGTGCTGTTTAGTCTGATCATAGCTTTTTTCCCAAGGAGCAAGCATCTTTTAATTTCATAGCTGCAGTCACCATCTGCAGTGATTTTGGAGACCAAGAAAATAAAATCTGTCACTGTTTCCATTGTTTCTCCATCTATTTGACATGAATTGATGGGGCTGGATGCCATGATCTTAGTTTTTTTTTAATGTTGAGTTTTAAGCCAGCTTTTTCACTCTCCTCTTTCACTTTCATCAAGAGGCTTTTTAGTTCCTCTTGACTTTCTGTCATTAGAGTGGCATCATCTGTGTATCTGAGGTTATCGATGTTTCTCCCGGCAATATTGATTCCAGCTTGTGCTTCATCCAGCCCAGCATTTCGCATGACGTACTCTGCATATAAGTTAAATAAGCAGTGTGACAATATATAGCCTTGATGTACTTCCTTCCCAATTTGGAACCAGTCTGTTGTTTCATGTCTGGTTCTGTTGTTTCTTGACCTGCAGATTTCTCAGGAGGCAAGTAAGGTAGTCTGATATTCACATTTCTTTAAGAATTTTCCACAGTTTGTTGTAATCCACACAGTGAAAGGCTTTGGTGTAATCAATAAAGCAGAAGTAGATGTTTTTCTGGAATTCTCTTGCTTTTTCTATCTTCCAATGGATGTTGGCAATTTGATCTCTGGTTCCTCTGCCTTTTCTAAATCCAGCTTGAACATCTGGAAGTTCACGGTTCACATACTGTTGAAGCCTGGTTTGGAGAATTTTGAGCATTATTTTGCTAGCATATGAGATGAGTGCAATTGTGCAGTAGTCTGAACATTCTTTGGCATTGCCTTTCTCTGGGATTGGAATGAAAACTGACCTTTTCCAGTCCTGTGGCCACTGCTGAGTTTTCCAAATTAGCTGGCATATTGAGTGCAGCACCTTCACAGCATCATCCTTTAGGATTTGAAATAGCTCAACTGGAATTCCATCACCTCCACTAGCTTTGTTTGTAGTGATGCTTCCAAAGGCCCACTTGACTTCGCATTCCAGGATGTCTGGCTCTAGGTGAGTGATCACTCCCTCACGGTTATCTGGGTCAGGAAGATCTTTTTTGTATAGTTCTTCTGGGTATCCTTGCCACCTCTTCTTAATATCTTCTGCTTCTGTTAGGTCCGTACCATTTCTGTCCTATATTGTGCCCATCTTTGCATGAAATGTTCCCTTGGTATCTCTAATTTTTTTGAAGAGATCTCTAGTCTTTCCCATTCTATTGTTTTCCTCTATTTCTTTGCACTGATCATTGAGGAAGGCTTTCTTATCTCTCCTTGCTATTCTTTGGAACTCTGCATTCAAATGGAGGATTCTTAGTGAACTAAAAGTAGAGTTATCATAAGATCCAGCAACTCCATTCCTGGGCATATATCAAAAAAAGATGAAAACTCTAATTCAGAAAAAAGACAAATGCACCTCAATGTTCATAGCAGCAATGTTTCCAATAGCCAAGACATGAAAGCAACCCAAGTACCCATGAACTGACGATTGGTTTAAGAAGACGTGTTATATATACATATGTGTGTACACACACACACACGGAACATAGCTCAGCTGTAAAATAAATAAGTAAAATATTGTCATTTCCATCAACATGAATGAACCTAGAGAACAGCATACCAAGTGAATTATATCAGGCAGAGAAAGACAAATGTTATATACATCACTTATATGTGAAATCAAAAAAAATATACAAATTAATCTCTATTTGAAACAGAACAGTCTCAGAGAGAAAAAACAAATTTATGATTACCAAAGGGGGAAGGCAGAGGGAGAAGGATAAATTAGGAGCTTGGGATTAACAAATACCCCCTACTAAACATAAATATATAAGCAAGAAAGATGAACTGTATAGCACAGGGAACTATATTCAGTATCTTGTAACGATGTATAGTGAAAAATAATCTGAAAAGACACATATCGATATAAAACACCAAATCACTTTGCTGTACACCTGAAACTAACACAATATTGTAAATCAACTACATGTCTATTTTTAAAAAGTTAAAAAAAACAAACAACTATAACACGAGTGGGTAGACTTATTTCATTTCCCCCAGGTTCCTTCAGATAAAATTGACACACACATTAAGATGTGTAACATAATGATTAGCAATTACCACAAATAATTTAGTTAACACACCCATCACCTCACATACAGTTAACAATTATTTGTGTGTGTGCGTGTGATGAGAACTTTGAAGATCTACTCTCTCAGCAACCTTCACGTATACAATACAGCACTGTTAACTACAGACACCATGCTGTACATCACACCCCCAGAATTTATTCATCTTTTAACTAGAAATTTGTACCCTTTGACCACCTTCACCTATTTCCCCCAACCCCTATTTCCCTCCGCCCTAGCAACCATCAGTCTGTTCTCTTTCTATGAGTTTAAGATTTTTTAAATTCCATATAAAAATGAGATCTTTTTTTGGCTTTCTCTGTATGAAGTTTATTGTTAATAATGTAGGTATTCACATTTGTAAGCAACTTTAGAAACTACCAGATTGGACTTCTCTGGTGGTCCAGTGATTAAGAATCTGCCTGCCAATGCAGGGGGCACAGGTTTGCCCCCTGGTCTGGGAAGATTCCACATGCCGTGGGCAACTCAAGCCTGTGTGCCACAATTACTGAGCCTGCACTCTCTGGAGCCTGTGCCTGGCAACAAGAGAAGCCACCACAATGAGAAGGCCATCCGCTGCAACCAGAGAGAAGCCCAGTCAGTAACTCCTCTTGCCTTCTTGCCCAGTGCCAGCCCTGTGTGCCAGCTGCTATATTGTACTCTGTATTTTTCAAGATGCTAAAGCAACAATACTTTGGCCACCTGATGACTCACTGGAAAAGACCCTGATGCTGGGAAGGATTGAAGGCAGGAGGAGAAGGGGGTGACAGAGGATGAGATGGTTGAATGGCATCACCGACTCAATGGACATGAGCTTGGGTAAACTCCAGGAGACGGTGAAGGACAGGGAAGCCTGGCGTGCTGCAGTCCATGGGGTCCCAAAGAGTCGGACATGACTGAGCGACTGGACAACAATTTTTCAAGGTACTGTACTGTAAGATTAAAAATGTTTTAATTTTTTTGTTTTTTTGTGTGTGTATTATTTCTGTGAAAAGTACTAGAAACCCATTACAGTACAGAACTATATATAGCTGATTGTATTAGTTGGGTTTAGGTTAACTTTGTTGAACTTACAAATATAGTGGTCTTGCGAATGTGTTCTCAGAACAGAACTCGTTGGCATGTAAGGGGCTTCCTGCAGTGAGAAAGTAAAGGAGACCCAGAAGAAGGGAAAATGAAGGTGTTTCCAGTATGGGGGAAATGAGCAAAGGCACACAGCATCAGGCACAGACCAGGTCCCTGACGGCAGAGTCACGCCACCAAAATCCACAAGTCAAATTTCTGCATCTAGCTTACTGTCTTATTAGTTGGCCATAAATAACTTTAGTGACTAGGATAATATATTTAAGGTTTTTATATCCTTTGTGCTTTCTCTAATAAGAATAAAAAACATTATGCACAGTACATGAGGCATTTCCTTTATGCTCAGGAGGCTAAGACATATCCCATAGGAAATTACATAACACAATTCAATTTGGAAAACTAAATTTCCATTGTTCTCTAATCACATGGAGACAAACCCAAGCCTTGCATCACTATACGTTGTAAGACGGGGTAAAAGCCTTCTAGTTTTATGACCCTATAACATGGAAAACTATTTTGTCCATAATGGAGATTTTCCCCACTGCACACTATATAATAACGGCAGGTTCCTTAGGGAGAAACTGACTGGGCTGATCTGAATTCTTATCCTTCTACTTTTTTTGTAAATCAAAGTATTTGAGAAATGAATGTCAGAGCAGTTTTTGAATACAGAAAAATAGAGGCCACTATTAATGACAAGGTGGCACAGTTGGTAAAGAAACCGCCTGCCAATGCTGGAGAGACAAGAGATATGAGTTCGATTCCTGGGTCGGGAAGATCCCCTGGAGGAGGGCATGGCAACCCACTGCAGTATTCTTGCCTGGAAAATTTCATGGACAGAGGAGCCTGGTGGGTTACAGTCCATGGGGTCAAAAACAGTAGGACATGACTGAATGCGTGTGTGTACGCGCATGCACACACACACATACACACACACACACACACACACTAATGACAAGAAAGGAATGGGATATAAAAACCCTGACATGGAAGATTGATTTTTGGAAAACTGTAGAAGGATGGCTATTTTAAACTGATCTTGAAAAAAATTACAATGATTACTATAATTCTCACAAAGGATTATATATGGCACTTGTCTCTTTCATGCTGCAGTTAATGGAAGCACAATTTAAATCAGCAAAAACCAATAAGATACAAAATCAATACAAATAATAATTGGGCTTCACCTTCAAGGAGCTGACAATCTAGAAGTTTGTTGAATATATTCCTTGAAGTATATAAAGAAAACAAATAACACCTGGAAGGATAACATAATGCAACTCATTTTTAAACAAACAATGAATATTGTTCTTCAAAAGACTTACCCAAAGACTTTGTTATTCTAATCATAAGGCTTTTGTAGAATATTTAGAACTGAACTTTTGGCATTGTTTTTTAAACTTATTTCAGTTCAGTTCAGGTCACTCAGTCGTGTCTGAGTCTTTGTGACCCCATGGACTGCAGCACGCCAGGCTTTCCTGTCCATCACCAACTCCTGGAGCTTGCTTAAACTCATGTCCATCAAGTCAGTGATGCCATCCAACCATCTCATCCTCTGTCATGCCCTTCTTCTCCTGCCTTTAATTTTCCCCAGCATCAGGGTCTTTTCTAATGAGTCAGTTCTTTGCATCAGGTGGCCAAAGTATTGGAGCTTCAGCTTGAGCATCTGTCCTTCCAATGAATATTCAGGACTGATTGCCTTTAGGATGGACTGGTTGGATTTCCTTGCAGTCCGAGGGACTCTCAAGAGTCTTCTCCAACACCACAATTCAAAAGCATCAATTCTTCTGTGATCAGCTTTCTTTATGGTCCAACTCTCACACTGATACATGACTACTGAAAAAACCATAGCTTTGACTATATGGACCTTTGTCAGTATGGTAATGTCTCTGCTTTTTAACATTATTTTTAATATTATTTATAATATTTATGAACAACTAAAAAGATCACTAACACAACTTTACAACTGTACTTCATAATGCAGGAGCTGGAGAGGAAAACCACACCTCAAAAAGAATCTGATTTTTTTAAAAATAACATGTCAAAATGACCTCCATAAAAATCTATAAACAATAAATGCTGGAGAGGATGTGAAGAAAAAGGAATCCTCCTGCACTGTTGGTGGGAATGAAAATTCATACAGCCATTATAGGAAACAGTATGGAAATTCCTTAAAAAACTAGGAATCAATCTACAATATGACCCAGCAATCCCACTACTGGGCATACACCCTGAGAAAACCACAGTCCTAAAAGACAGTGTATCCCAATGTTCACTGCAGTAATTTCTGTAATAGCCGAGACAGGGAAGCAACCTAGATAACCATCAACAGATGAATGGATACAGAAGCTGCAGCACATATATACAATGGAATATGACTTAGCCATAATAAGGAATGGATGTGAGTCAGTAGTAGTGAGGTGGATGAACCTACAGCCTCTAATACAGAGTGAAGTGAACTGAAGTGAAAGTCAGTCGTTCGTGTCCAGCTCTTCACGACCCCATGGACTGTAGCCCGCCAGTTTCCTCTGTTCACGGGATTCTCCAGGCAAGACTACTGCAGTGAGCTGCCATTTCCTCCTTCAGATGATCTTCCTGACCCAGGGACTGAACCCAGGTCTTCTGCCTTACAGGCAGGTTCTTTACCATCTGAGCCATCAGGGAAACCCTTCCAGAGTGAAGCAAGTCAGAAAGAGAAAAACAAGTATTGTGCTTTGATGCATATATATGGAATCTAGAAAAAATGGTACTGATGAACCTAGTAGAGAACAGAGTTGTGGACTCAGCGGGGGAAGGCGAGGGTGGGACGAACTGAGAAAGCAGCATTGACATACATATACACTGCTGCTGCTAAGTCTCTTCAGTCGTGTCCGACTCTGTGCGACCCCATAGACGGCAGCCCACCAGGCTCCGCCGTCCCTGGGATTCTCCAGGCAAGAACACTGGAGTGGGTTGCCATTTCCTTCTCCAATGCATGAAAGTGAAAAGCGAAAGTGATGTTGCTCAGTCCTGTCCGACTCCCAGTGACCGCATGGACTGCAGCCTACCAGGCTCTGGGCTAGAGTACTGGAGTGGGGTGCCATTGCCTTCTCCGATATATCCACTATCATGTGCTAAACATACAGTGAGTGGGAGTTGCTATATAACACAAAGATCCCAGCCTGGTGCTCTGTGATGACCTAGAAGGGTGGGATAGGGGGCAGAGGGAACAGAGGCTCAAGAGGGAGGGGATATAGAGATATAATTATGGCCAATTTGAGTTGCTGTACAGCAGAAACAAACACAACACTGCAAAGCAATTTTCCACCAATTAAAAAAATTTTTAAAGGAAAAAAATGATGTGAGGAAAAAAAAACAAGTTTACACTTAAAAGAGATGAGGATAGGATTAGGATAAAACAGACATAAACTACTAATATGTTAGGATTCTAAGAAATCAGAGAAGAAATCAGAGCAGACATTATTACTTTTACAGATTTGATCTGAAAAGAGAAAAGGCACTTCTATGCCCCATCCTGCTGATCCTACAGGTACAGTATATAAGCCTGAATCAAACACAGGCAGTGTCATTGATACAACAACCTAGACAGTTATTTTGTAATAATAAAGAAATGACCACGTTTATTTCAACAAAGAAATAATGACTTATGAAATGTTGCCTAAAGATAATTTGATTCAAGTTTTAAAAATTTTTAACAACTTTTATATCTTCACAATAATTTTAGGAACCCTGATGGAAATCGACGATCTAAAAAAGCTAAAATTACCCTCTATTTTCTCTTTTAGAATTAAAAACAAGATATGGTTGAAAGCCTTCTTTCATCAAAGTTTATTACAAAAACTACATAATATTCATAAAATATTATATATGTAGTCCTGAATTTTAGGCCAAAGATCATCTGTGATTACCATGTTAAGAGAAACATTTTTACGTATGATAAAGCGAGACAGCACAGCATGACATGGTGCCAGCTCCCCATCTGCCATCCATGCCCTCTCTCCCTTAGGTGACATTCCTTTAGGAAGTTTATCCTCCTCCATAAGATGACAGATTTGAAAGGACTATAAACCAAAGCACCCAACATTCTCTGGACCAAGGAATGGACATATAGCCCATTCTAGCTTCTGTTCTATCTATCTGCTGTATCTTCTGTTTTAAGATACTTTTCAGGCATTCTTAAGTCCTAGCGTATGTAAAAATCTAACATCTGCATGGCACACTGTGGTTAGAGGGCTAGGCAGCTCACAGGCCAGAAGTAATGGCCCAAGGACCCACCCAGCTGACCTCAGATTGAGGAGTCAACATCTACTCTCACCTGTAACCCATTTTAAGCATCTTGATGTGCCTTTGCACTGCTCCAAGAGGCCCGAGTCTTCAGACTGTACTCAAACTACAGACTACAAGGTGTCCTTCCAAACAGACTGCTCCTTGCTTAACTAAGCCTGAGTAGGTTTTTGTCACTTGAAACTGAAGTACTGATGTAGATGTTGGGATGCAGTTGATGGAGAGGATGGTCATGGCAATGATGCTGATAAGAGGAAAGGGTGGGGAAGGAGAAGAGGAAGAGGAGGAAAGTCAAGTCTACAATGTAAGGAACTTTACCAACAAGTACATTTAAATGACTCTGGTTTAAATTGTGTGATATTAGGCTTTAGTTGTATAACTACATTTTTAATGCCTAATATTTATGTTACTTTTAGTATTTGTTCTTCTCTTGGTCTCCCTTAGATTTATCAATATATGTAATCATTCTCTGCATAAAATTCAATATTAAGAAATTCAATTTAGATTGCTTTAAATTATTAGATATTACATCTTCATGGATAAGTAACCATCTAGGATGGTGGCCATACAACACCCTAGTTTTATACAAAGTACATTGCTTATACTGGCTTCAGCTCATTTGATGCTTTTATAAAACAAATTTTAAAAACTGTCTCAGTTTCTGTTAAGTTCAGAAGATTTGGAAAATTTGTTAAAATAACTTGTGACCAATAACCTTGTCAAAGAGCGGTTTCACAACTGAGAAGCCAGTGAGCGGAGGGCTAATGTACTTTCCTAATTCTTCTATAACCACGTCCAGTTCGTGACACAGTCTCATTCATCAAATACTCGTGACAAAAATAATCTGAATGATCTCAGCAATAATGTTATTTGGACTTGAATTTCTCCAGAAACCACTCAATTTGCCACTTCATTTGATACAAACAAAAATAAGTCTCAGTGTTGCATGAAGGAAATTTGGGGAACTGGATTTTAAAACCAGCTTCATCATGAACTTTGGACCTGGACTTGGGCAGCTTGGATCAACCCCTAGCCTTGTTGTTCACGAGTTGTCTGAACACAGACTAGTTTCTTACTCTGAGCCTCAGTTTTTTCATCTATAAAATGAACGGGATAATAACACCTACCTGGAGGCATTGTTGAGATGTTTAAAGCTCTTATTTTTTAAACATTTTCATTAGAGTATAGTTGCGTTTACAATGCTGTGTTGGATTCTACTATATAACAAAGTGAACCAGCTCCATGCATACATAGAGCCCATCTTTTTCAGATTTCCTTCCCACTCAGGTCACCACAGTGTACTGAGTAGAGTTCCCTGAGCTATACAGTAGGTTCTCATTAGTTCTAATACCTACTTTATACATAATATCAATAGTGTATATATGTCAACCCCAATCTCCCAAGTCATGCCACCCCCATCCTTTCCCCTTTGGTGTCCATACGTTTGTTCTCTACATCTGAGATGTTTAAAGCTCTTAAAGAAATGCCCAGAACCACAGTAAGCATTCTAGAAACATGAGTTATTGTGAGGGTGCAGAACTGAGGTTTTGTTCTATGTTTATT
This sequence comes from Bos taurus, assembly GCF_002263795.3. NCBI lineage: Eukaryota > Metazoa > Chordata > Mammalia > Artiodactyla > Bovidae > Bos > Bos taurus. The sequence continues at coordinate 19,960,710 of NC_037336.1, read as the reverse complement.
TTGTTTTTTAAATTCTTACATAATAAAGTTCCTACTCTTCTTTAGTAGCAGCGAAGTCCAATAAGCTAATGCTGAAAGTATTTTTGTGGCTTAGATTTGAGACTTAATAACTTAACTCCCCATCATTATCGTTAAAACTATTATATATGAGGGAGTCCATCATCTGTTGATGTTGGTTGCTGCACACACTATAAACAAACAGAAATACATCAAAGGACAAGTCGGTCGTTTCAGATGGTGAGAGTGGCCATGAGACCAGACAGAATGCAGCTTCTGCTGTTGCTGCTAAGTCGCTTCAGTTGTGTCCGACTGTGTGTGACCCCAGAGACGGCAGCCCACCAGGCTCCCCCGTCCCTGGGATTCTCCAAGCAAGAACACTGGAGTGGGTTGCCATTTCCTTCTCCAATGCATGAAAGTGAAAAGTGAAAGTGAAGTCTCTCAGTCATGTCCGACTCTTTGCAACCCCATGGACTGCAGCCTACCAGGCTCTTCTGTCCATGGGATTTTCCAGGCAAGAGTACTGGAGTGGGGTGCCATTGCTTTCTCTGCCAGACAGAATGAGAGACACTCAAAACCCCAGGCCTGGAGCGGGAGCTGCTGTCTCTTACTGGCACTCACTCTCCTTGGTTTATACAATACACGCATGGCAGAGGAGGGGAAATCTAAATGCAGAAGGGACACATGATTTCCCCTCCCAATCCCACACCACAGCAACAGAGTGCCTGGAAATTAACAGCATTCAGTTACAAATGTCTCTTAGTAGAATTTTGCCTTTGTCACATATTCTTGAGACAGGCTGAGTGTTCTGGAGACATTTTAACTAAGTTTATATCATACTGTAATCTTAAATAGGATTCTTTAATACATAATTAAGTGGTAAAATACCAGGAAAGCTATTTATTCTATTTGTGAGTACTTACCTAGAAAATGATAGGATTATTTGTCAAAGGCTACTTAACCTAGTAGATGAGTCAAACTCCAGTTAGTTAATAGGTCTATCTTGTTTTTAACAAAAAGAGATCTAGGTTTTTAAATAGCCAAACAAAACAACTTTGGAGCTTAGAAAATGAAAGGTCATCAATTTTAATGGTTTTTGAACACTACAAGCAAGGCAGGGGCCACAAAATGAAATGACTTCACCAAGGATACTACCTAGTTAGTGGTGAAGCCAAAATAGAAATCTTGAACAATCAGAGAACAATTCTTAAATAGTTATTATACAGTTCCTAAGCAAACAATTTATACATTCACCATTTAAACTATGAAAACTGTGGCTACAAATACTAAGTATTTTATGTAATAATTACATTAAATCCACAGAATCTTGAGTAGGATTTATAGATGAGGAGTCAGGACCAGAGACGTTAAGTAACTCGACCAGGTACACAGGGAGAAAGTCACTAAGCTTGGATAAGCATGATCTCTCCATTGGGTTAGCCATACTATCTTCTCTCCATCTTCCCCATTCCAAATAAGACTAGATGAGCCCAAACCTAATTTTGCCTTAAATGATAAAACATTGCTCTGATTTCAAAGTGACCTTAGTCATTCCCATCAAATGACAGCAGAAGTAGCACACAGCAAAGACCCTCACTCCCCCAGCTGTCTAGATCCCACTCTTCCTGTCTTTTAAGATGAAAAGCAACAGAAAGAACTCCAAATTCTGGTATTCCCTCCCTTTTCCCCCTTCCCTCTACTAATCAAGGGACATGATCAGATTTTGAGAAAGCAGCTATGGGGCTCTGAGTGTAAGCTCAATACATGTTGCAAATACGAAGATTAACAGGGGAGCTAGAAGTCTACAAACACAATCCTATAAAACAACGGACTGGTTCAAAATAGGGGAAAAGGTACGTCAGGGCTGTATATTGTCACCCTGCTTATTTAACATATATGCAGAGTATATCATGTGAAATTGGGCTGGATGAAGCACAAGCTGGAATCAACATTGCCCGGAGAAGTATCAATAACCGCAGATGACACCACCCTTACGGCAGAAAGAAACTAAAGAGCCTCTTGATGAAAGTGAAAGAGGAGAGTGAAAAAGCTGGATTAAAACTCAACATTCAGAAAATGAAGATCACAGCATCCAGTCCCATCACTTCATGGCAAATAGATGGGGAAACAGTGGAAACAGTGACAGGCTTTATTTTCTTGGGCTCCAAAATCACTGCAGATGGTGACTGCAGCTATGAAATTAAAAGATGCTTGCCCCTTGGAAGTAAAGCTATGACAAACCTAGACAGCATACTAAAAAGCAGAGACATCACTTTATCAACAAAAATCTGTATAGTTAAAGCAATGGTTTTTCCAACAGTCACGTATGGACACGAGTTGGACCATAAAGAAGACTGAGCACTGAAGAATTGATGCTTTTGAACTGTGGTGTTGGAGAAGACTCTTGAGAGTCCCCTGGACTGCAAAGAGATCAAACCAGTCAGTCCTCAAGGAAATCAGTCCTGAATATTCATTGGAAGGACTGATGCTAAAGCTGAAACTCCAATACTTTGGCCACCTGATACGAAGAGCTGACTCATTAGAAAAGACCCTGATGCTGAGAAAGATTAAAGGCAAGAGGAGAAGGGGGTGACAGAGGATGAGACGGTTGGATGGCGTCCCTGACTTGAGGGATATGAGTTTGAGCAAGCTCTAGGTGGTGGTGAAGGACAGGGAAGCGTGGCGTGCTGCTGTCCATGGGGTCGCAAAGAATGTGACACGACTGAGTGACTGAACAACAATGAGGTATATAAAATGCACAGCCACCACCATTTTACAAGAGCTTAGGAAGAAATACCAGGAGATCTATGACAAGAGGTGATGCCCCATGATCTAAACCCCTTGCCTCAGCTCCCTCCCCAAATGGAGTATCAGGAATACCAGTCTATGAGGCAGGGGCCAGTGGTCAGGGAAGAAACAAGAATGGAACAGATGCTAACTGCTTTCAGAGGCTGCCAAGTATTAGTAACACCACTTCATGTGCTTGCAATCAACCATACCCCATGTTTCTGTAAACTTGACTTTATATAAGCTGATTCAGTTACTAAGATAGGTTATTTATTCAATGACTTTCTTATATTCTTTTTCTTGATGAACTAGAGAAGAATGTAACTTTAAAAATATTAAGTACTAGTCCTTGTTTCTAAAAACTTTTTTACATTCAAATTACTGGAACAGGGTTCAGTTCACTTGAACCCCAAACGGTCTTACCTCCATCCTCAAGCATACTCTCAGGTGACCCTTTTAGACAGTCTGCCTCAAAATTCTTGAGATACATCACAGCCATTCTGTGAGTCTTCACCACAGCTATTTCACTATTTGGAATACAGCATCCCCTTCATTTATACAATGATACACACATACAGAATGATGAGATTTGATTTGAGAATAGCACTGTGAGTGCTTTTCTGTGCAGCACATGATTTTAAAAGAAAAAAAAAAAAAAAACCTATAAAATGATTCAACTGATCCTCTGGGATGAGGAAGCTGCTTCCTAATGGGGTCAGAATAATTACAGAAGTGAATGCATTTTGCAGTTATTTGGGAACAGAAGAGCTCCTCCTCAAATGCTTGAGGTCAACTCAGAGAAGAACCTGCTCACGTGGCACTAACTAGCCCCTGGGACGGTTAGCAATGACTGCAGACTGTGCCGGTTGTCAAAACAGTTGGGGGGGCGGGGAGGGCGGTGGGTTGTGGGGGGAGTGGCAGGAGGTGGAAAGCTACCACCATCCAGCAGGTAGGGACCACCTACAGTGTACGCCACAGCGCCCCCACATGGACTCATCTGAAATACCATGCACACAGTGCCGAGGCTGAGAAGCTGTTCTAAGGTTGTCACTGATTTTCAAAACCGTAGTTTCCAGAAAGCTGATCAGTGACACTCAGCACATAATGTATGTCAACTTCACTCTTGCTATTTCTGAGGCACTCTCCCCAACCAGGATATCTGCTTACAGAAGAATAACCACGGAAAGCCTGGTAGTTATTCAACAGGCAATTCATCTTCATTTTCTTTCATTCATTCCCTTGGCTTCAATCACAGTCTTTATGCTAATGATTCCCAGCTCTGTCACTTGGAGTCAGAGCCTCTCCCAGGCTTCACACGCAGGACAGGACGCCTCCAGCCTTCGCCACATCCAAAGCTAACAGCAAGCTCTCTTTACTCCCCTACCCCCCAATTTTGCCCAAACCCTCCCTGCCTTCTCCATTTCACCTCTCATATTCTCAGCCTTGGGGAGCAGCACCACCACTGACCATGGAGGAAGCCTTGGTCATTCCCCTCCCCAGAACAATCTCTAAATTTTGCATGTAACTGCCATGTGACCCACATGTTGAATACAAATTAATCTTCTTTCAAACCAGTTGGTAAATGATAAGCCCAAAGAAGACTAGAGACAAAAATAAAAAAAATAAAACCAGGCAGGAGAGAATGTAGTTCCTGTTCAAAGAGCTGCACATTTAGAAATGTATTCCATGCTCAAAAAACAGCATAATAGACCCAACAGGAAGCAAAGAAGTCCCAGGGCATGGCTTAAAGGGTAGAAAAAATACAGATGGCTCTGACCAGCTTAGCTTAGGCTTCCCTTGTAGCTCACATGGTAAAGAATCTGCCTACAATGCAGGAGACCTGGGTTCAATTCCTGGCTCAGGAAGATCCCCTGGAGAAGGGAATGGTAACTCACTCCAGTATTCCTGCCTGGAGAATTCCGTGGACTGCAGACTGTTAGGCTCCTCTGTCCATGGGGTTGCAAGAGTTGGACACGATTTAGTGAACAAACCACCACCTGACCAGCTAGGGTGCTGACTCTGAGAAAAGATGACTTTCTTTAAAATTCAAGCTTAATAGACATGCTGCTGCTGCTGCTGCTAAGTCACTTCAGTCGTGTCTGACTCTGTGCGACCCCATAGACGGCAGCCCACCAGGCTCCCCCGCCCCTGGGATTCTCCAAGCAAGAACACTGGAGTGGGTTGCCATTTCCTTCTCCAATGCATGAAACTGAAAAGTGAAAGTGAAGTCACTCAGTCGTGTCCGACTCTTCGAGACCCCATGGACTGCAGCCCACCAGGCTCCTCCATCCATGGGATTTTCCAGGCAAGAGTACTGGAGTGGGGTGCCATTGCCTTCTCTGTTAATAGGCATGACTATCCCAAAACAATGAAATGAAAGGGAAATAGATGAAGAGAAAACATTGGGTTGGCCAAAAGGTTCATTCAGGTTTTTCTTCAAGATCTTACAGGGAAACCCAAACAAACTTTTTGGCTAACCAGAGTACAGTAGTATAGTGAAAATCATAACAATCACCTAACACTTGCACGGTGCTGAAATTTGCAGCATTCATATACATTATTCTCTGAAAAACTCTCAGGCAGGCAAGCAGTCTTATAACTATTGGGTAATGATACTTAGATTCCCACTGATAAGATCCTGAGGTTTTGAATTGCAATTTAGAAAGAATCATGGATCATTCTGAATGTTAAGTAGCAGAAAGCCTCAAACCACCCTGACAAAGCCAGTGTTCAAGCGGTCCTCATCACCCCATGGACTTCCGGTAATAGCCATCAGCAGCAATTCACAATGGTGATTATCCAAGAAGCTATTTCAGGAGCTACACAGGGGCCATTTCAAGAACCATTTCTATTCATTTTTCGTCTCTGATAATAGAATTTGGTTGGCTGGTGACATTCCTCCACCGTCTCCAGAAGCACCAACGGTATGCGCTATCGTCATAAGTGAGTCATTAAGTCTGTCTTAGAGATAAGAGTCCAGAAGGTGTCAATAAATTGTAAAGACATGCAAGTGAATCAGAGAGGAGTCAGAATTTAAACTGACCAACAATTTCCCCTCTGTATCTAACATTAGCTAATTTTAACACATCTTTGACAAAATAACACTTCAGTTTATAAATATGCATGGATTGCAGCCTGACTCATCCTCACAAAGTTAGGGCCACAAATGACTGAGTATTCCTCTTGTGTGGTGTACCAACTCAGACAGAGGCAATAAGATTTGACAGGTGAGGTGGGTTTGGTGGGTTGTTTGTTTTTGTTTAATATCATCTGATTTGTTTTTCATTCTTACTGATCTTTTTGTTCTACCCAGTAAAGCTGAAGTTCAGTTTAGAGGGACAGGCATGTCAACACAGCCAAGAACAAAGACAAAGCTGTTCAATTCTAACTTTCAAGATAGAATTGTTTAAATGAGATCAGCAGAGGTAACGGTCTTGAACCCACACTTTCTACTGTGAGAGCTTCAAAGAAAAACAGTATGTTTGATGTTCCAACAGCATTTGTCTTGGAACATGTAGAATTGAGAGTTTATAAGAGAGATATCAAGAGAGCATAGCAGTAGCACAACATGATATGAGAGCAGTTTTCCTGGCTTTAGGAAGAGAGACAAAAGTTTGATGGATTGCAAGAAGAGGTAAGGACCAAAGTCTCTCACTAAATTTAAACATCATCTAGGTCCTCAAAGGTGTGTGTATGCAAGCGTGTGTCTGGGTGAGGGATGAACAGGAGATGGCATGGTAAGATGGCTTAAAAAATTCAGATGGACTGAGCGTATCCACAAACATCAAGGGCTTTGCACAGCTTCCAGTCTGAATCCATTTTGCTCGGTCTCTAAGTCATGTCTGACTTTGGGACCCCATGAACTGCAGCACACCAGGCTTCCCTGTCCTTCAGTATTTCATGGGTCCTCCACGTCAGTGTTGGTAGATACCACAGAGCAGCAGCGGTGAAGTATGGCGGGGTAGAACGGGAGTGAGAACGCTGAGCCTTCCTGGCTCCGGTGGGCTGTCGGCGATCCCAAACCATTCCCATAGCCCCTTCAAGGGAAGCCTGGTGGAGCTTTCACTGCTACACTGGAGGTAGGGGGTGAGGATGTGTGTGTGTGCGTGAGTGTGTGCCCAGTGCTGTCTGACTCTTTGCAACCCCATAGACTGTAGCCTGCGAAGCTCCTCTGTCCATGGAATTTTCCAGGCAAGAATACTGGAGTGGGTTGTCATTTCCTACTCCCGGGGATCTTCCCAAACCAGGGAATCAAACTGTGTCTCTTACATCTGCTGCACTGGCAGCTGAGTTCTTTACCACTAGTGCCCCCTGGGAAGCCCCAGGGGGGTAAGGATAGTGAACATGAGGACTAGAGAGCCAGCCAATGGATCAGCAAGCAGCCATCGTGGTTTTGTCTTACCTAAAACATCACCCAGAAGATGCCCTAGCTTTTGACATAGCAACCAGGAACAACATGAAGAGAGAGGCCAAAGTCCAAGCAAAATGAGACACATGGAAGGGCCATGGGACCATGAACTGGATGGACACCTCCCTTCTCCCAGTGCTCTCCCACCCCTGAGACTCCATCTGGAGCACACTGGGGTGGGGGTGAAGGTGGGGGTGGAGGAAGAACCACAGAATGGGAACAGCAGCCCTAAGAATGACCAAAAATTTTTTCAGACTGCGTCACGTCTTAAAGTTGGCCGAATAGTTACCCCCAAGTGCTTCATAAAGAAATACTAACTTGAAGCAGCAACATGACACGCTTTCTCACTACTGGCAGAAAAAAAGTTTCCAGAGCTACACTGAATTCAGTTCCAGGGAAATAAAGTCACACTTCTGCACATCCACAAATGTATAATAAAATGAGATACTTTTTTATTTCAGCTTAACAGTTTACAGTTTTCACAGGTTAAAGAATCACAAATTATGTCAACATCTAGAGTATCCTAGAGCATGACTCCCACACATTGGTCTTAAAAATGTCATCCTCCCTCTCTCTTGTGTTTATAACAATACTCACCTCTTTTCTCCTTCATTCATTAGAGCTGACAGAGAGTAGAAGAGAAGAATCCTGACATGAAATTGGTGACCATTCTTCATGGCATTATTCTAACCCAGAAGTCAATACTTTACCCAACAGTAGAGAGAACTAGGCTGCGTGCATGCATGCTAAGTTGCTTCAGTTGTATCTGACTCTTTGCAACCCTGTGGGCTGTAGCCCAACAAGCTCCTCTGTCCATGGGATTCTCCAGGCAGGAATAATGGTGTGGGTTGCCATTTCCTCCTCCAGGGGATCTTTGCGACCCAGGGACTGAACTCTTGTCTCACATCGCCTGCATTTGGCAGGTGGGTTCTTTACCACCAGTGCCACCTGGGAAGTCCTGAAAACTAGGCGGAGGAATGGTCATTTGCAATTCTAGTTATCACAATCTCATTAGATCCGACTAGACTCTGAGGGCACAAAAGAAAGGCATATCAGAACTTAAAACCACCTCAGTCATGGTTTTACCAAGTGTCTAAACAGTGGCCACAGTGGCCAGATGCAGTATTTACTGAGGAAGGAAGCTCAAAAAGCTGCAAATGAATGTCTCCCAGCCTCTGGCTTCATCTACTTTTTGTTTCTGGGACTTCTTGGAGGGTTATTTTTCCTTTCCTATAGAAAACTTGCCTTGAGTTTTACTCCATAAAACCATCCCCCTAAGACTGTTCACTGGTCCACCTTCAGGTTCCCACAGCAACTTCTGACTATGTTTTCTTGTCACCATCAGAAAACACTGAAATTGCAGGGTCGCTTACCCAGCTTTCCTGTCTCTCTCTCAGGACAACACGAGCATCTTTAAATTCCCAGTCTCAAATCAGTTCAGTTTTGAATCAAAGTGGTAAGCACAGGCCTGAATACACATGTTAAAATTCAATTCCTCCTTAAAATAATTACAAAGGGTAAGGACTACAGTCATCCTCTCCATTTTACAGATGAGGAAACAGATGCGCAGAGAGGTAAAATAATACAGCCAAGAATCAAACTCGGGCTGTCTGGCTCCAGAGTAGATGCTCAATAAAAGTTTGTTGAATTCTATTAAACCCAAACTGGAAAAGCTGTGATTCAAAAATCCACAGCTCCTTTCTTCCAGACACTGCCTTTGGTCAGCATGTTTTAAAGCCATAGGCCATGAGAATCCAATTAAAGAAACACTGTATCTTTTGTTTTAATAATTTGTCTGTTTCATTACAGATGTCTTTCTTTCATTGCCACACTCCTTCACTTTTTCCAAGATATCATTAGTTTCCTGAGCCAAAAAACATAATAATATAATGATTTTTGTCAGGTCCCACAAGGCTAGCTTTTTGGTAGAGAAGAAATGAATTCTTTCCATGAGTTGTAAAAAGATATTATCTGTTACTACTATAGTAGACACACACAGAAAAGTACACACCACACAAACAAAAGGATGGCTACTCACTTTTCCTGTGAGTATCTCTATTTAGATAATAACAACAAAACAAAAAGATGTCTGCCTAATCCTCTTAATGGTAGTTTTAACAGACCTAATTTTTTTTAATATAATTATGTTGGAACCCTCCAAGATTTGACTTATGAACAACGCCTTTCAGCGTCTCTATGGGATACTATTTCAAAAGGACACTTAATTTTCTAACGGGTTTTTTAAACCACCTCTTAGTTCAACCACAACACATACCTCTAGGTTACACTGTTTTGGGGTTCCAGACTCACAACTACACACAAGACAGTACTCTCAAGAACTCTGTCTCCATACCTCGCCAGCCCTCAACTCCATCTGTCATCAGACACCTCAGCCTTCCCCAAATATCACTACTTAACACGTGTTTCCCAGTGACAGGTTCCCAGCATAAAAGCCCAGTAGCTTTTGTCATTTTATAGACTCATGTTTACAGAATGAGGCAGCAGGAAATAGTGTATTTTTTTCAAAGACACATTGCTTACATTTAGAGCTATGACACAGAATTGACTGAAAGAAAAAGTGAGCTGTTCATTTATCTTTATATAAATTTATTCAAATGGGCAAATATAAACATAACCTCCATAATTCTAAGGGCCTACATGAACACTGAGATCCACCTATAGTAAGATTTTTTTTAATTATAGATAACCTGAAGTCTTTTCTTACTAATTCTTAGCTGCTGTCAAACAGTGCTTCATTTAATTTGCTTTTATCCAGACATGACTTTAGAATGTTCTAACTGCCCTGAATCTTCCTGTATCGGACATACTGATTTCGGCTCATCAAGGATCATCGTCTGTCATAAAACATAGCGCTCCCCACTCCTTACTCTTTTCCATCATTAGGATATTCCTACCTTTGGATTTATTCTCACTGACATCCCTGCCTTCACTTTGCTGCTGAAGAATAAAGCATAATAATAAGTAAGCTATTACAGATGGAATGGATAAACAACAAGGTCCTACCATATAGCGCAGAGAACTATATTCAGTATCCTATGATAAACCATAACGGAAACAATATTTTAAAAAAGAACATTAAAAGCCCTATAGACGGTAAAGAGTCCACATACAATGCAGGAGACTGGGGTTCACTTCCTATGTCAGGAAGATCCCCTGGAGAAGGGAATGGCTACCCACTCTCCAGCATTCTTTCCTGGAGAACTCCATGGACAAACGAGGTTCTACCATACAGCACGGACAACTACATTCAGTATTCTATGATAAACCATTATGGAAAAGAATATTTTTAAAAAGAATATATATACATATATATGTGTATTAATATGTATAACTGAATCAGTTTGTTATACAGCAGAAATTAACACAATATTATAAATCAGCTTTACTTCAAATAAATAAAGCACAATACGCTTTGTTTTCTGGGAATAATCCAGCTCAGTATCATTTTCCAAACATACCTGTACTTGAGTCTCCCTGCTAACTCATGGCTCCTTCTCTGCCTGGTCACTTCACAGCTAGATTTGATCGTGCTGTCTGGTCTCTTAAGTGACTAGATCCAGCCCAGTCACTCTGGGACTGGAACGTGGTACCACAGCTCTGATGTTCCATGCCTCAGTCCTCTCCCTTTAACCCTTGATCAACAAGGAAAAACCCTTTGCTTGATAAAGATGTGCCAGTTTTAACCACATACCAAATCATTCTCTTCTCTGATCCATATCTGAATACTCAGACTACAGATCTACCTTTACCCCAATTGACTTGGGTCTCTGGACACCCAACTAAATGCCACACTCTATCTATCCCCTTCCAGTAACATGAGACCCCACTGCCAGTGGAGCATCTCTGGACATCTCACAGATGCTTCACAGCTACCATAACTCTACCCCACACAGAGCAGAGATGTTACTCAGTACCACCCTCCCTGGCCTAGTTTCCAACCAGCACACACTCCTGTCCCACAATCCCTGTTTTGGGAATAAGTAGTCATGTGTTGAAGCCCCAGAGACTAGTGAGTAATACAACCAAATAATGTACTGTTTGAACTAAGAGAGTTTCAAAGGCATTATTATTAATTGTTCTTGTTATATAAACTAGATAAGCAATAAGAACCTACTGTATAGCACAAGGAACTATACTCAATATTCTGTAATAACTCTTAAGGGAAAAGAATCTGAAAGACACATATTAGGTTAGCCAAAAAATTCATTCAAGTTTTTCCATACCATCTAATGTGTAATATATAAATATAACACATAACAGTATATAATACATTGTAATATATGTACATTATAACTGAATCATCTTGCTAGACACCTGAGGCTAATACACACTGTAAATAAACTATACTTCAAATTTTTTTAAAAACTGAGAAAAAAAAAAATTTGTTCTGAAACAATAGTTATGCTGGGCAAACTGGGATGTTTCATCATCCTCCAAAGGACTAAACCAATGGTGAGCAATAGACCAAAACCAAACAAACAAAAATGAAAAACAGCCAATCTGTGGGCTAGCAGGCAATCTAGGAGACTGGTTAAAAAGATGATTGGGCCAACATCACGGTTTGGAATTTAAAATAAGATGTGGGGACTTCCCTGGAGGTCCAGTGGCTAAGACTCCATGCTCCCAAGGCAGGGGGCCTGGGTTCAATCCTGGTCAGGGAACGAGATCCCATGGGCCACAACAAAAACTGAAGATCCTGCATGCTGCCACTAAGACCCAGCAGAGCCAAATAAAAAAACTAACACATTAATGAATTTAAAAAAGATGTGTAAGAAAACTGCTCACTGGGCGCTGGTGCTACAGTTGAAAGGTTGAATCAGAGCTGAAGAAGTCAGGATGATGAAGCTGGCACATGGAAAGTGGGGAATCAAAACCTCCTGACAAAGAGCCTTGACACCTGGCCGGACAGCCAGTTCCCACAGCTGGACTTCCCCCAGACACCCATTTGATGCACACAATGCTGTCCGTGCTGTTCCTGAGCTAACGCTCATGAATTCCAAGTCTTACAATCAGAGAGGCTTGACTAAAATGCATCCTCAAATGAACCTTCAACTATCCCTCTTCAATGCTTGCTCTCATGCACCCAATCTCGTCTAGCAGGATCATCCATCATTCCCTTCTCGTATTTCCCAGTCTCTCTTTATTCACCATGTTTGCTTGCCTCAGACAGCTATGGGATCCTCTTCTTTCTGATGCTACATGGTTCGTATCTCAGTATGACCCCTCTATTTTAGGAGCTGCTGCCTCTTCCAAAGTGCCCTTTCCATGACTAATCACTCAACCTCCATATAACTCAGTACTCAGCACTGCAGATGGTGATTGCAGCCATGAAATTAAAAGATGCTTACTCCTTGGAAGGAAAGTTATAACCAATCTAGATAACACATTGAAAAGCAAAGATATTACTTTGCCAACAAAGGTCCGTCTAGTCAAGGCTATGGTTTTTCCAGTGGTCATGTATGGATGTGAGAGTTGGACTATGAAGAAAGCTGAGCGCCAAAGAATTGATGCTTTTGAACTGTGGTGTTGGAGAAGACTCTTGGGAGTCCCTTGGACTGCAAGGAGATCCAACCAGTCCATCCTAAAGGAGATCAGTCCTGGGTGTTCATTGGAAGGACTGATGCTGAAGCTGAAACTCCAATACTTTGGCCACCTCATGCGAAGAGTTGACTCATTGGAAAAGACCCTGATGCTGGGAGGGATTGGGGGCAGGAGGAGAAGGGGACAACAGAGGATGAGATGGCTGGATGGCATCAACGCCTCAATGGACATGGGTGTGAGTGAACTCCGGGAGTTGGTGACGGACAGGGAGGCCTGGCGTGCTGCAATTCATAGGGTCGCAAAGAGTCGGACACGACTGAGCGACTGAACTAACTAACTAACAGTGATAAATAATGTTCCATAGAACCAGTAATAGGAACAGAGAATGTAATAGGAACAAACAGATCCCACTCATCACAGCAATTAAATCTCTAAGGTATCTAGAAATAAATCTAACCAAATATGAGCAAGAAGTGTGTGGGAAAACAGACAAAAGATTAAAAGGCTAGAATAAAGAAAGAAAGAATATTCATAGAAAGGAAGAATCAATGTGTGTCAAAATGCTGTAGCCCCTATATTATATATAAATTAAATGAAATTCCCATCAAAATTCCAAAAGGGTGTGTGTGTGTGCATGTGACTTGACAAATTATCTTCAAATTTCTACAGAAAACTCAAGGACCAAAACTAGTCAAGACAAAGTAGGGAGAACAAGTTGGGGAAACTTGCTCTACCAGATATCTACATTTATTATAAAGCAATGTTGTTATGTCAGTGATGTGTGGAGGAAGGCTCTGAAAAGAAGCAGAGAAACACACCAGAACCAACAACCAAACCCACGCATATATGATAATGAGTTGATGACAGATGCTGCCTTCAAATCATGGAAAAGGACAGACTAGGCAATACATGGAAGAGCCGAAAGCAAAACAGGATTCCTACCTTAAACCACGCTAAAAGCATCACACGTGATTAAAGGAGATTGAAGACCTAAGCGTGAAAAGCAAAACTCTAAAACTGCTCAAAGAAATATAAACGAATATATAATCTTGGGATGAGGAAAGATTTAAGTGAGACAGAAAAGGCACAAACTAAAATGCAAAGATGAATATCACCACGACAAGCTATAAAACTTTGGTAGACCAAAAAATGACATTAAAAGAAAGAAAAAGGAAGCCACAGACGGAGAAAGTATACATGAGGGATAAATAGGTAGAAAGAAATAGATCTAGATACCATCATATGCATTGATAGAAAATATAAAGAACTCCATAAATCATTAAGAAATTTTCTCCCCAGTAGAAAAATGGGAGAGAATTTATAAGGAGAAACTAGAATGGCCAATATACTTATGAAAAGACATTCAACTCTAGGATGTATAACAGTTAGGAAATGCAGAACTGAGCCCAGCAAGTTACCATTTTCACACAACTCAATTTATCACAGCAAGACATCTCGTACATTGCTGGTGAGCATAGAAATGTTGCAACCACACTGTATTAATAGAACAATTTGACAATATCTACTGAAGTGGAAAATACAAATAAAGTATGACCTAAAAGTTTCATTTGCAGGTATCTACAAGAGAAAAATATTGTGTATAGCCACTTCCCAGAAGCATTATATATAATAGAGAAAACTAGAAAACAACTTTAATCTCCATTAAGGAGACAATAGATAAATCAAGGTAAAGATATTCATCAATAGAACACTAGCAGTTAGAATAGATTAGAAAAAATATTTTTGCATATATATAAGTAAATAATTCAAAATTGTGCTCTTACTGGACCATTCCCATCACATTCTTATTTACCCCACCTTTTAAAAATAAAGAAAACAACAACATTCTCCTGAGCCTATTTCCACTATCCTACATCATCCTCCTCTGCTTACCCTCTGCCAGAAAATCTCCCTTATGATTTTCTGCATTGCTGCTGCTGCTGCTGCTGCTGCTAAGTTGCTTCAGTTGTGTCCGACTCTGTGCAACCCCACAGACAGCAGCCCACCAGGTTCCCCCATCCCTGGGATTCTCAAGGCAAGAACACTGGAGTGGGTTGCCATTTCCTTCTCCAATGCAGAAAAGTAAAAAGTGAAAGTGAAGTCGCTCAGTCGTGTCCAACTCTTAGCGACCCCATGGACTGCAGCCTACCAGGCTCCTCCATCCATGGGATTTTCCAGGCAAGAGTTCTGGAGTGGAGTGCCATTGCCTTCTCCGGATTTTCTGCATTAGCAGTTTTCAATTCCTCTCCTTTTATTTCTCCTAAACACACCACAGTCAGATTTTTTTCCCCCTAACAGTTCACTAAAACTTTTCTCATTAAGTTCACCAGCGACCTTGGTGCTGATAAACCAATTGCTCAGTTCTCAGTACTCATCCTAGCAGCACCACATGGCACAGCTGACCACACCCTTCTCCTTGATGTTACTCCACTGGCTTCCAGGATTTCATACAACATGGGTATCCTACTTCGCTCATCACGCCTCCTCAGTCTCCTTGCCTGGTGTCTTCCCTTCTGCCCAATCTCCAAAGGCTGGAGTAGCCCAAGGCTGCCTCCCTGTATGTATTCTGTCAATGTTCATTCTCCCAGCAGTCTCATCCAGCCTCATGGACTGTACCATCTATACATTGATGACTCCCAGTTCAGACTTCCTTCCCGAACTTCCAACTCATAGGAGCCAGAGGAAACACAACACAGTCCAAACCTCATTTCTGATTTTCCCTCCTCAAAGCGTATCCTCGCCATCAGTTCATTCAGTCAGCAGCAACTCTGCCCTTCCAAAAGCTCTGGTCAAAATTTTTGAGTCATCCTTGACTCCTCTTTCCCATTTCCTACACCCAATCTGTCCATGAATCCCACTGTCTCTGTCTTAAAGAAACATCCAGACCCTGACCACTTCATTCACCACTTTTACTGTTAATCATCTTGGTCCAAACCACCACCACCTCTCTTCCAAATTACTACAACAGTCCCCTAATTCATCTCCCAGACTCCACTCAGTGTATTCTAACACAGTAACCAGATCAAGCTTTTTGTAGGATATTACAGCATTTCACTCCAAACAGCATGAATTTAATAGATTCCTGCCTCAATTTTTCTATATTTTTAAAAAGTTTTTTAATTGGAGGATAATTGCTTTCCAATGTTATGTTGGTTTCTGCCACACAACATGAATCAGCCATAGGTATACACATGTCCCCTCTGTCTCTGAACCTCCTCAAAGCTGAAGTACCAACACGCCAACCTCTCTCACTTCACCCCATAATTTGAAGTCACTATTAATGTTACAGCCACACAAACTTCCTTGGTTGTTCCAAAGTACACTAGGCACACTTCTGCCTTCTGACCCCCGCCTCTGCCTGGAACATTCTTCCCCCAGAAAGCTGTATGGCTAATTCCCTCAACTGTTTCAACATTCACTCAACTGCTTGCCCAGTGAGGCCTATCCTTACCAATTATTTAAAATTATAATCCCATACCCCTACAATATTTCTAATCCTCTATCCTAATCTTTCTTCTCCCTTATAATGTCTCATTCTAACATACATATAATTAACTTTTTAAAATATCGATTCCATATATTACATATATTGTCTGTCTCCTTTAGCTAGAATATTAATGCCTAAAGAAAAAGGATCTTTCTTTTGTTCACCTGATGCACCCTAAGCACCTAGAACAATGTCTAGCACAGAGCAGGTGCTCCATAAATATCTGTTGAATTAAAAATTCTAAAAAATATAATGGAGATTTTTTTTTAATTATAGAAAATGTATATAGTAAGAAACCATACTTTTTATGAAAGGATAATTGATTTATAATATTACATCAGTTTCAGATGTACAATATGGTGATTCAAAATTTTTAAAGATTATACTCTATTTATAGTTATTATAAAACAGTGGCTACATTCCCTGTGCTTCATGATATATCCTTGATGCTTATTCAGCTTATACCTAGTAGTTTGTATCTCTTAATTCCCTAATCCTATCCTGCCTGTTTCCCTCTCCCCATCAGTAACCAATAGAGTTTGTTCTCTGTATTCGTGAATCTATTTCGATTTTCTTACAATCATTTTTATTTTTTAGATTCCACAAATAAGTGATACTGTACACTATTTGCCTTGCTCCTTCTGACTTCTTTCACACAGCACAATACCGTCTATGTCCACACCTGCTGTTGCAAAGGGCAGAATTTCATATTTTAAAGCTAACACCCCATATAACTATACATATACATACATACATATGCTCACACACACACCATATCGCATTCTCTTTTTCCATACATCTGTTAATGGACACTTAGGTTGTTGCCTTACCTTGACTATTGTACATAATGTGGCTATGAACACTGGGGTAGTGGGGTGCGTGTATCTTTTGAACTAGTGTTTTCACTTTCTTTGGCTATGTATCCAGGAGTGGAATTGCTGGATCGTATGATAATTCTAGTTTTCACTTTTGAAAAGTTAAAACTTCTATACTGCTTTCCATACTAACTGCACCAATTTACATTCCCAGCAGCAGGGCACTAGGTCTCCCTTTCCTCACTTCCTGTCATTTGTTGTTTGTACACTTTTTGATGATGGTCATTTAAACCATATTTTAAAAAGATAAAACAGCCAAAGCAATGCTACACATATAAATGTAGTAAAACTGTAAAAACTTAAGGCTAAAAATCATGTGATCATTTCAGTGGCTGCCAAAAATGCATTTGACTAAACAGAACATCTTCCACGATAAAAACTCTTCTAACAAATTAAGTCTAGAAGGAATGAACCTCAACATGTTAAAAGTCATATATGATAAGCCCACAGCCAACATCATACTTAATGGTGAAAGTCTGAAAGCTTTTCCTCTAAAATCAAAACCAAAAAAGGGTGCCCTCTCTCACCACTCCTACTCAACTAGAAATTCTCACCAGAGCAATTAGGAAATAAAAAGAAATAAAAGATATCTAAATCAGAAAGAAGAAGTAGAACTATTTCTGTTTGCATATGATATAATCTTACACATAGAAAATCCTAAAGACTCCACAAAAAACTGTTGGAACTAACAAAATCAGTAAAGATGCAGGACACAAAATCAATGTACAGAAATTAGGTGGGTTAATATAAACCAAAAATGAAAAAAAGAAAGAAGGAAAAACAAAGAAAATAATAAAAATAAAGAAAATAGTCAAAAAGAATACTTAGGAATAAATTTAATCAACAAGGTAAAAGATCTGTACATTGAAAACTATAAGACATTGATGAAAGAAATTGAAGGAGACACAAATAAATGGAAGGAACCCCATGTTCTTGGATCAGAAAAAGTTATACTGTTAAAATATCTATACTACCTCAAGACATTTACAGGTTCAATATGATCCCTGTAAGAATCTGCATGGGGCTTCCCTGGTGACTCAGACAGTAAAGAATCTGCCTGCAATGCGGGAGACCTGGATTCAATCCCTGGGTTGGGAAGATGCCCTGGAGGAGGGCACAGCAACCCACTCCAGTATGCTTGCTTGGAGAATTCCCACGGACAGAGGAGCCTGGTGGACTACTGTCCATGGGGTTGCAAAGTGCTGGACACGACTGACTGAGTAAGCACAAGAATCTTCATGGAATGCAGGAGACCCGGGTTTGATCCCTTGGTCAGGAAGATTCCCTGGAAATGGTTACCCACCCCAGTATTCTTGCCTGGAAAATTCCATGGACAGAGGAGCCTGGTGGGCCACAGTCTATAGGTCGCAAAGAGTCAGGCACAATTGAGTGACTAACACACACTTAAAAATTCCAATGGCTTTTTTCCACAGCAAGAGAAAAAACAACCCTAAAATTTGCACAGAATCACAAAAGACTCCAAGTGCCCAAAGCAATCCTAAGAATGCAGAACAAGCTGGAGATTATATTTCCTGATTTCAAGCTATACTATGAACCTACAGTAATCAAAACTGTATGGAACTGGCATAAAAATAGACACATAATCCAATGCAACAGAATTGAGGGCCCAGACATAGACTCTCACATATATGTTCAACTAATATTTGACAAGGGAACCAAGAATACTCGATGGGGAAAGGATATTCTCTCCAGTAAAGGCACTGGAAAAGCTGGACAATCACATGTAGGAAAATGACATTAGACCCCTATATTACACCATTCACAAAAACCATGCTAGTTATAGAAACAGACCAAGGACTTAAACAAAAGAAGATACTGGATGCTTGGGGCTGGTGCACTGGGACGACCCAGAGGGATGGTACGGGGAGGGAGGAGGGAGGAGGGTTCAGGATGGGAACACGTGTATACCTGTGGCAGATTCATGTTGATATACGGCAAAACCAATACAATATTGTAAAGTTAAAAAATAAAATAAAAATAAAATTAAATTAAATTAAAAAAAGAAGTATAACCAAAAAATTCCTATTCGAAAACAGAGGAAAAGCTCTTTTGACATTGATCTTGGTGATGACTTTGTGATAGGCATTTTTTTCCTATATCTAATGGATTGAGTGACCATAAGTTTCACTGGAAATCACTTACATAGAACTTTTCCAAGGGGTGTGGTGTATACTGTGAGTAAAATAATAACAAATATTAGAATAAGTAATAATAATAGAGAAGAATCCCTTCTGTGTAGGGTGTTAGAATCACTGAATTGCAGGTTTACAAGGAACTTCATGTCTGGTCACCAAGTTCTACTATTTGAAAAGCTAAACACTTGATTATTCTCAGTGGCTTCCCTGTTTCCATTCTATTTTTGATCATTTTGGAAAGAAAAACCTCATCATTTTCTAAGTTCATCAGTGCAGAAGTTTCCACCTTACACTGAGCAAAAAGCTATTTCTCTAAAGCATCCACCAATTGGTCCTAAATTTATCTGCCCAAACTATAAAGAACTGACCTAAACTCTTCACCAGCTTCTATCTTTACATATTTGAAAAACATTTTCAATTCCTTCATAAAACATCCTTAAGATGAAATCTTTATATTTTCTATGACAACATGACTTAAATTTCCTTACTCTTCTGTTGGTTCCCTTCCAAACTCTTCCCAAGTTACCTAAATTTCTCTTACAGCAAATCTATATGAACAAATTTTATTTTACATCCTATTTAAAGTAGACCTTAGAAAACCAGATTTTTCTGCAAAATATTATATATTTTCCAAAGGTGTGATAATGAAGTCCATTGCAAAGTATCAAAGAACATCTCTTTCGATCTCTTTTTCTTTCTGGTATAAGACTCACATACATGCATGCACCACATATAGACCAGTGAGGCAGCATAGAGCATCAGTTAAGAGCACAGACACTGAAGTTGGACTACCCAGGTTCAAATCCTGGCTCAACCCTTCTTGGTATGTGGCCTCGGGCTAGTCATCTGACCTCTCCACACATCAGTATTTTCACTGCAGCTACCTCATGCTGAGGTGGTATGGGATAAATGAGTTACTACATGTGAAAAGCTTGAAACAGTTTAAGAGTAAGGGCTTTAATTTCTTCCATATAAATTATAGACAGCCTTAGGCTATATATGGAAATATATGACCATATATGAGGCCTAAAATTATATTTTCAGTAAGTCCCATACATACAAATGTGTTCCATTCTGAGAGTGCACTAGTTAAGTCCAATTTGTTCATATGTCCAAAAAAGTCAGCTAGGTATCTAACTAAGACAATCAGCTCCATACCACTGCTTTTACACTTGCTTTCATACCTTCTGGGCTTGAAATAAAGACACTGTACTACTGAACTCCATACAGTACTGTACAGTAGACAAGAGCACAGTCATTTGCAGAGGGCCCATGCACATGACAGTATATGCCAGACACGTGAACTAACTTACGTGACTGAACATGCAAATGCATGTTCACATATTTAAAAGTTCACAACCTGAAGGTTCATCTGCAAGGGAATTACTGTATATTCATAGACAAAATTTTCATTTTTCCAGCTAAACTGAGATCTGTGGTCTGGATTAAATTTAAGTGAATGCATATGTACATTTTGAACAACACAGGCAAAACTGATTGCGACCTTACCATCAAATTAGTTCAACAGTAACTGATCTCCTAAAAGTCTGCCACTCATTATACCACAAAACTGTATAAGACAGCTCTTGTTTCAAACAGTCCTGGGCTAAGCTGGAAATATGCATGCAAACAAATTACCATAATATGGCTAATGCATTAGCTGTAGATATAAAGTGCTTGGGCAACACCAAAACACAACAATAAAGATACGAGGCAACAATTAATTTGTGGCCTTAAATTTTATTAGAAATAATAAGACATCTAAATGGCTGGTCTTTGGGCAGAATTAATGTGGCAATCAATAAGAAGAAACAGACCTTGAAGATCAACAACATACATAGAATTTGGTATTAATAGTAACCTAAGTTCAAATCTCAGCTCAGACACTGATTCGAAAATAAGCTCTTCTACTTGGGAGAAAAATAGTCTAGGAATTGGCTTTTGTGTTTTCAACAAGTAACCAAAGGTTAGTTACTCAACTCATCTAAGCATGCATTCCTCAAGGTAAAAAGAAAATGAACATATATATACACATACAAGAAAATATATATACATAAATACAATTATAGGTAATAATATATAATATATTTAATTATAACATATAATTATACAATATATATTGAATATATATATATCACTGAATCGTTATGCTATACAGCTGAAACTAACATGATATTATAAATCAACATACTTCAATAAAAAGTAAATAAATGTTTTTAAAAGGAAATGGTAACAGCATCTATCCCTTTAAAGTTGGAAGGATTAAAAGAGGAGCAAGTGTAATGTCTCAGCCAATGGTCAACACTGGAAGTATTGGCTTCCCTAGTGGCTCAGTGGTAAAGAATCCTCCTGCAATGCAGGAGATGTGGGTTTGATCCCTGGTTCAGCAAGATCCCCTGAAGGAGAAAATGGCAACCCACTTCACCATTCTTGCCTGGAAAATCCCATGGACAGAGGAGCCTAGTGGGTTATAGTCCATGGAGTTGCAAAAAAGTCAGACACAGTATTTAACTACTATTATTGCTGTTGCTAAAATCTGTTCTCAAAACTAAGGAACAATATAATTTTAAGATATCATTTATTATCAAGCTACCAACCTACCCAAATCTTTGCCCAAGTGCTGAATTCACATACAGATGTAAATTCCTGCCCCTCCAGCTACAGTATACTATTCCATCTCTGATAACAGCCAACAGAAAGTTAGGTCCCCACCTACCAATAAACAACTAAATACCAACAATGCTCTTTGAAAACTATACCCTTGGTCTGTTCATGGAATAATAAATAAGACAAGGTGGTAGTGACTGACTCCACGTGTGCCATACAACTGCTGCCCTTTATGTTCTGTTTGACTTACTTGAGTTCAGAATTTCAGGAAATATAAGGTATAACTTCTAGCACCCTCTGAATAAAACTCAATGTACATTTACAACTTAGTGAAGGAGGAGGAGGTCTAACAAGAAATCCAATATTGAAAGGTGTATTGGAAGAAAGCAATGAACTGTATAGTCTGCTTTTAGAATATTCTTAATTAAAACAATGATTTTGAAACATAGAAGTTGAATGTTTCAGCATCATATAAAAACATGTCAATGGATTTTTGTCATATTATTCTATAAAACTGAAGCCATAGTGTCTGTATTTCTCTAAAATCTGCATTTCTCCTAAACAATACATCATAGTGCTTTCTAAACTTATGGAATACATTTAAAGTAGTTATTTTGAATAACTTCATAAAATTCCATAGCAATTATACATAATTTATTAAAATACTCTACAATGGAAAAGAATCTGAAAAAGACTATATATATGTATAACTGAATCCTTTTGCTGTACACCTGAAGCTAACATACTGTTGCAGATTAACTATACTTCAGTTAATTTCCATTAGTGTATTTCCAGCTATTTCCAACTACAAACCAAACACCATAACATGCTTTATCAGCAGTCTTTGCCTACTCATGCTTTTCTCTCTCCAGGGTATTAAACTAACACTTGTGGAACACAGCCAATATGCCAAGCACTTTAGGAGCTTACTTGTATTATTCGATTTAACTCTTCCAACAACACTATGAGGTGGGCACTATAATCATCCCATTTTACAGAAGAAGAGGACAGCTTCTTGTGACACTGAGCATCTTTTCTTTCAGCCACTGGTCACTAGTTTTCAAGAACCACTCTCTTTGTACTTTTGTGTTTTTTTGTTTTTTTTTTACTGAGCTAAGTGCAGAGGCACTTTGCATATTATGGATGTTAGCCCTTTTCTTCACTATGTTACAAATATTTTTCATAGGCTGTCATT
This sequence comes from Bos taurus, assembly GCF_002263795.3. NCBI lineage: Eukaryota > Metazoa > Chordata > Mammalia > Artiodactyla > Bovidae > Bos > Bos taurus. The sequence continues at coordinate 19,937,636 of NC_037336.1, read as the reverse complement.
TTATTTCTTTGTTAATAGATTATATGCTATCATATTTTGTTTATAAGTCATCAAAGTTTATAACTTTGCCATAAACAAATTTTCATTTATATGTAGTCAAATGTTTCTCTTCTTTCTTTACAGCTTCTCTATTTGTTGTCTTGTTTAAAAATATAGCCTCCACTCACAGATTATACAATATTCTCTTACATTTTCTTATAGTATTATATTGCTTACCTTTTATATTTAAATCTTAGATACGAAGAACTTATTTTTATATTTTAAGAATATTAACTTTTTCAGATGGATATAAACTTTTCCAGCACAACTTATTAAACTCTCTTTTTCAAATGACTTGAAATATCACCTCTGCCACAAATTTTCCTATCTGCTTGTGAGCACTATTTTGTTGTAAGGTCTATACTATGAATTGGCAAACCGTAGTTTAAAAACTAAATCCAGTCAAACCCATATACCTGCTTGCATGCTATGATAGCAAATATTTTGAACTTTGAGCCACAAAGTTCAAAATATTTGCTATCTCGTTCCTTACACACAAAGTTTGCTAACTCCTGATCTATATGTTTATTGCAAGCCATAGATTGTTCACATGGCTTTGTAGTTCGCTTTAATTTCAGCTAATGGAAAATCCCCTTCACTCTTTTTTCTTGGCTATTTTGAGGTATTTCTTTTTCAATATAAAATATCATATATTTTTAGGCAGTTTTAAAAAAACTAAAAACTCCCATTAGAATTGGAATTGGGGTTGTATTAAATGGTGTTCATATACTTGGGCATCAAAAAACACAGTATATTCAAGTTTTGTTTTAAGGCTTTTTTAAGGTTTTATTTTCTGCATACATTCACTTCTTTTGTAAAATGTATTTGTACTATGGTTTGTTTTGATTATGAATAGGGTCTTTTGGCCATTTTCCCTTTCTAGCTATTTATCCCAAATTTTCCTGTAGGAGGTCACTTTAAATGTATTCATTTCCTATCGAAAATTACATCTGGCTGGGGAAAACGTCCTACATACTTCATTTATTATAAGTTATTTGGAAGGCTGTTGCTGTTTGTTCAGGGAGGACCCCAATGTCATTCCGAAGAGCCTCATCACCACATATGGTGGTTGGAAAAAGCAACCGCTCTGTCATGCCACAACCTTAGAAAAGAACATTTCCAACCCCCTACAGTGGTTCTTTCTCCAGTTCATCGGGAATAAAAAGCCAAGGAAATACAGTGAGTCACAGGCTTACATTTATTTGATAACAGTTCTACCATTTTTAGAAGGCTTCCCTGGTAGCTCAGACGATAAAGAATCCTCCTGCAATGCAGGAGACCGGGTTCGATTCCTGGGTCAGGAAAATCCCCTGGAGAAGGGATGGACTACCCACTCCAGTATTCTTGGGCTTCCCTGGTGGCTCAGACGGTAAAGAATCTTCCTGCAATGCAGGAGACCTGGGTTCAATCACTGTGTTGGAGGAATCCCCTGGAGAAGGGAATGCTTACCCAGGCCAGTAGTCTTGCCTAGACAATTTCATGAACAGAGGAGCCTGGCGGGCTACAGTCAATGGGATCGCAAAGAGTCGGACGTGACTAAACAACACTAACAGTTTAGAATTTTCAAAACCTTCTCACATTAGACTTGTTACCTCAAGTACAACACTTTTAGAGCCACAAACAGGATTCCCGTAAAGGAACTTTACGGTCATAAACCTCAGAGCAGAATGCATTATTAAACTGCAGATTGCAGCTCTGGTTACTGAAGTCTATGGGTTCACAGGGCACCCAAATATAAGAAATGGAGTGCTAATGAGCTAATAGGATTATAAATACAAAATAGACTTTTGGGACACAAAAACTGGAATTAAGCTTACACTTTCCAAAGCTAAGCATAAGTCATTTTCTGTGTGTGCGTGTGTGTTTTTAAAAGAATGTAAAATTAAATTAAAAAGTGAAAGCCCTAAAGAGATGCAGTAATCCTGATGCAATTTTCAAATCTGGTTAACTAATGATTCTGGAGGATCCACATGAATCGACTAGTCTCCCTGAAGGGAGTTTAAGGTTTTAAGTGACTAAACAGTCCTTCAGGGTTCCCTGAAGTTCTTTAATGTTGTAATAAAACTTACATGAACGACAAAAATAACTACACTGCTTTTCCTCAAAAAAGACTGAAATGGTTGTTACAAATTAAACCAGACTCACATCCCTTATTTAACATAGACAGTCTGGAATACATATTGAACCCATGTGGGGGTATTTTGTCTATTTATCCTAGTAATCTGAAAAGTCACCCCATCTATATATAGCTAAAAGGATCCAGATAGATGTTAACTCACTCAAGAAACTTATCTTTTATTTAGTTGTTGCAAACTTTTTTTTTTTTTTTTTCAATTGCCGCGGAACTCCCTCAGGCCGCGGAGTCTCCCTTGGCAGAAGTGGGGAGAGCGCGGAGCTGGGGTGCTCGTCAGGGATCCGGTTCGGGGCTCTCTCCCTCAGCGGCGACATCGGAACCCCAGGCTCCTCCTCCCCGTCTACGCCTGCAAACTTTTTTTTAAGACTAGGAGAAAAAGAAAGTCTCACTTTCATAAAGTAGGAGAGAAAATCAAGCAGTTGACTCACTCGCCCAAGGCAAGAGCAACCATCTGAACACCAGGGCCTGAGCTCCTTCTCCCATGAGAAGCACTCAGAGCTTGGTGAACTACCCAGACCATGCACAGACTGGGGACCTACAGAAACCAGGATAGGATGTTGCATGGTAGTAAAGAGGGTATCAGATTATCCTCACAAAAGGCTAAAGACAGATGCCTGCTGCAGAAAAGGAAAAAAAAAAGAGGCTCCAGTTGGAAGCCCCTTCTCACCCACTCTCCAAAATGACTGAAGCAATCCAAGCAAACTTACTTCTTACTATTCATTTCTGGGGAGTAACTTTGGGGAGACTGTTGGTAAAATCAAGAAATGGGAAGAATTCATGAAACACACCCTGCTGCTGCTGCTAAGTCGCTTCAGTCGTGTCCGACTCTGTGTGACCCCAGAGACGGCAGCCCACCAGGCTCCCCTGTCCCTGGGATTCTCCAGACAAGAACACTGGAGTGGGTTGCCACTTCCTTCCCCAATGCATAAAAGTGGAAAGTGAAAGTGAAGTCGCTCAGTCGTGTCTGACTCTTAGCGACCTCATGGACTGCAGCCTACCAGGCTCCTCTGTCCATGAGATTTTCCAGGCAAGAGTACTGGAGTGGGGTGCCATTAACACACCCTATACTTACTTGTCAAAGGACCCATCATGCCGTTCACATACTCCTACTATTTTCACTGTGGTTAATGGGCCCGAAAGGGATGCCAATTGACCCTAGTTTTACAGACCTGGCTTGATAAGACGGCTAGAGGATTCAGTCCAACTAGACCATGTATGTTCTTTCTCAAGATTAATAGTCATGGAAGTTTCGAGGAGCCTCCCTTTCCCAAGGGTAGAATTATTACAGACCATAATTTGCTTGGGAAATTTTGGGTTTCCAGCATCCATTCCTTTTAACTCAAAAACTCTCTTCTTGAGTGTCCTTATATGCAACATTATTGGACTGAATATCTCACAACAGCCACACATTTTAAAAATCACCTCATGGGGGAAAAAAAATAAGACTCTATACACTATAGTAGAAAATTGCTAACATAGTCACTAAGAAATTACTTGTCCTAAAATAGACACCACAAAAGCTCTCACTGCCATCATGTAGCAAAATCTATCAGCTACCCAGGCTTCCAGGTAGCTCAGTGGGTGAAAAATCCATTGACAATGCAGGAGATGCAGGTTCAATCCCTGTGTCGGATCCCCTGGAGGAAGGCACGGCAACCCACTCCAGTATTCTTGCCTGGAGAATCCCATGAACAGAGGAGCCTGGCGGGCTATAGTCCATGGGGTTACAAAGAGTCAGACATGACTGAAGTGACTGAGCAGGCACGCCTCATCTACCTATCCCCAAATTTTTAGTAAGGTCAATACATATCTCAACAACTTGTCATTGAGAGTAAACAATATTCCATTTACAAACATATTACTGATAAACAGTTCCAATCATCTATTACAAGAAAACACAGTTAACATCACTCTCATAAAAGAAAGGGGTGAGTAGTTGGTAATAAACAAAACAATGCTATAAAAATGCTAATTAAGGTTTTTTTTTTTAAGACTGTAACAACCTATTGGTATTCCCCTAAATGTTGACTCTATAAAGAATTAGTAAATAATGTGGACAAATGTGAAGAAAACTAAAGTGCTATATGTTGACATGAAGGGGAAATGTCAACGAAATTTTTATGAACTAAAGGTTTTTGGCAAAAGATGCAGTCTTTCACAGAAGCAAAATATCCCTCCTGATTGGTCAAAGAACAAAAGTATCTAAATGATATAATGTTATCACTTCTAAGAGAAGAATATTTTCAAGTATTAATTCCAATATTACACACTCTAATATGCCTCTTTTTTTTTGGTGGAAAAAGATGCTTTATTTTGGAAGCCTTCAACCTGAGAAAATAGCAAACTAGCATCCCCAAGACTATCTCCTAATATGCTCTATATTTTACAGCTGATATTTCACAAAAGTATTTTTAAACAGACATTTTAATTTATTTTAGTAAGGATACTGCACACTCAATATGCTTTCTATTTTTTTTTATCTCTAATATCCCTGACATTACATGCATCTGCTTAACATATCCAATAACATGGAACTCACTCCTTTTCAGGTATTCTGAAACAGAAGCATCAAAAGCATAAGTCTCCTTAAAACCTCAGGTTTAAGGAAAAAACAAGTCCTTCTAGGCATCCAGCTAGACAAACCATATCTCCCGTATTATTTTTAAGCAATCTGAAGTTAATAGGGTCATAGGACATTGACATTACGTCCAGAGAAGAGCAGTCAGTACTGTGAGGAATTGGGAAACCAAAAGGTGTAAACAATAGTGGAAAAGGATGGATAGAATATTTAGTCTAGAGATGAGAAGACTATGAGGAGGCTTGGGAAGCTGCCCAAATATTTGAAAACAGGTCATGCAGAAGTAGGTGCATACATGATCTTATGAGAGAGACAAATAAGAATCAATAGGCAGAAGTCAGAGGAAAGAGAATTTCAGTTGAAGACTTTATAATCAATAGAGCTGCCTGACAAGAAAACTGGGGCTTCCTTGTATGGAAAGAGTCTAGTTTGAGGTTGAAGTCTGTCGTCAGGGTGTTATGTTGCACAGGGAGCTGGGCTGTTCATTTTGGGTTACTTCTCTATTTTTCTTCCAGCATCTTGGGCAAAACAACCAATTTTTGTGCCTCTCAGGTTGTAAAACTATGGTAATACAGAAGTGTTATCATTTTATGAGGGCTTCCCTGGTGGCTCAGATGGTAAAGAATCCACCTTCAATGCAGGAAACCCAGGTTTGATCCTTGGGTCAGGAAGATCCCCTGGAGAAGGGAATGGCTACCCGCTCCAGTATTCTTGCCTGGAGAATCCCATGGACAGAGGAGCCTGGAGGGCTACAGTTCATGGGGTCACAAAGAGTCAGACACGACTGAACAACTAACACAACAACATCATTTTATGGCAGTATAAGAGAGGAGGAAAAACCTTTCTTGAAGAGATAATGAAGTGCTAGGCAGCCCTGTGCCAGTGGGAGATATCAGCTAACCCAATTAAAACACATAAATATCGAATAGAGAAGTGAAGGTATTTATAATGCACATGATGGCAAGTGAAACCCCATGAGAACCTTTGGAATCATTAGGGAGGAAGGAGTACAAAAGTCTCAAGGGATTAACATACACAGTACTATATAGGACCTTCCTGGTGGTCCAGTGGTTAAGGCTCCGAGCTCCTAATGCAGAGGGGATGAGTTCAATCCCTAGTCAGGGAACTCAGATCCCACATGCCTTGCTTTGTGGTCAAAAAAACCCCGGGCTCAGACAGTAAAGCGTCTGCCTACAACGCGGGAGACCCAGGTTCGGTCCTTGGGTCGGGAAGATCCTCTGGATAAGGAAATGGCAACCCACTCCAGTATTCTTGCCTGGAAAATCCCACGGATGGAGGAGCGTGGTAGGCTACAGTCCATGGGGTTGCAAAAAGTCGGACACAACTGAGCAACTTCACTTTCACTACTATATATAAAACAGATGCCCCAACAAGGACCCACTGTATAGCACAGGGAATTCTTCTCAATACCCTGTAATAACCTATATGGGGAAAGAATCTGAAAAAGAATGAATATATATATACATATAACTGACTCACTTTCCTGTACACCTGAAACTAACACAACATTGTAAATCACTATATGCCAATAAATTTAAAAAGAAAAAAAAAGTCCCAAGGGAACCGCTGTAACCCCAGAGCAGAGGGACAGGTTCCACGTGACTCTCACTCCCAGTGGAAAGTCTGCCTCTCGCTCCTACTTGTGAAAGCTTTTTCAGCTGCCAAAATGTTTCAGTCACATGGAAACTGGGGTTGTCAGGCTTCCTTAAAATTCCATCCTTCCAAAATAAGCCTCTCATCCCCGAGAGATTAATTAAAAAAAAAAAAATCCATATTTCCAACCATCAACCCTTTTGGTCAGAAGAACTTAATGAGAAACTAGACTCTCAGATAAAAGGCTACTTAACAGATTAGTCAACCCCCCTCCACCCTTTGGCACCACCTCCCCTGGAGGAGTTTAACCACACCAAGAGACAGAAGAATCACGTCTCGGGTGAGTCACACCAAGAAGATTAACAGTCCCAGTCCCAGCACGGGGACTTGAAGTACTGTAACTACAAATGGTATGTGTCACACGTCAATATCCCAATCTATGAACACTGAGACTTAATCTTCCCCTTTTTCCTCCCCACCAATCTAGTTAAAAGCTTAGAAAATGCTGGAGAAAATGAATACAAAGTAGTATCAGAATTAATAATGTACTGAGGTTTCTGCCACCAAAAATTTATAAACATTTCCTTGATTGAAAGAACTTAAGAAAAAAGAAAGAGCCAAGAGAAGGGGTCATTTTGTTATTTTCTAAGTGTGACATGAGAAATTAGAAATTAATAGGAAAAAAGCCCTAACAGAATATCGCTACATAACATTATTAGTAATGTGAATATAACCAAAGGGAAATTAATGACTAGAAGCAAAGTGCCAGTCATCCTGCAGCTTTTAGAGAGAGACTCAGCAAGAACTCATTTATACAGCACTATAGGGAGTTGAGTTATTCAACACATTTGAGAGTTCACCTGACTCATACCTTTAAGCAGTCAGATTGTATTTCAAACACAGTACGAAAAACAAAAATTAATCTCTTCATGATGATGGGTAAAATTTGGGACATCAATTATAATACTATGCAGTCAAGGTAGATGTCTACCTTGTTTCTAAATTAAATGACTACAAACTACTGTAACTTTTTTAAAAAAGATATTCTAGGTACTTTTTACTACTGTTTTTTTTTTTTTTTCTTTTCCTAAAGAGTGCCTTGTTTTTAGACTCTGAGTATGTCAGCTTTAGTCCTGTCAACATACCTTTGTCAGCCTTTCCTGACCTCATGTGTTCCTTCTGATGTAATGTGAGCTACAACACTCAGTAAACAAGTTTGTTAGAATTCTATGTAAAGTAAAAGTTGAAGGGATGTGATTAAAGGCCTCAATAGAATCAATGTGTGTGCTTTTATGGATAGGTTTTATGACAACAAACTATAAGCACTTAGAAGTCTTTTTCTACCTTCTTCAAGAGTCTTAGAAAAGAGAGTCTAAGAAACCTAACCTCTGGATAAGTAGAGAGTTCACGGGACAAGAGAGGAACTTTGATCTCACACATCCAATAAGATGACCTAGTACTACATGGGCTTCCCAGGTTGTTTAGTGGTAACATAGAAGACATGGGTTCGAACCCTGGATCGGGAAGATCCCCTGGAGGAGGAGATGGCTACCCACTCCAACATTCTTGCCTGGAGAATCCTATGAACAGGGGAGCCTGGCAGGCTACTGTCCCTGGGGTTGCAAAGAGCCAGACATGACTGAGCACACACACAGGCACTAGTACTACATACACACACTAGTAGCTGCGAAAGATACAGAGATAAGAGGAACAGTCTAATGGGAATAAGACGAGGAAAGGGAAAGCTGCTCTCAGAGATGCAAGGAAAGTGCTGCATGAACACAGAGAATGACTCCAATGCAGACAATGGGAAAACAGGTTCAGAAAAGCTTCCTGGAGGAGAGTAAATATAACTGAGTGTTGAAAGATGCATTAGACTCAGATCCATCCAGGGGAAAGAGATACAGAGGAAGACAACAGGTGCCAAGGGGCTGCTGCAACAGAGAACATGACGTTTTCAGGGAACTACATACAGTCAATTTGATGGAGCTGGACTAGCACACGTGTGTGAAGAGAATGGCAGAAGATCATATGAGATAGCACACCAGAGACAGAGACTGGAGGCTGCTGCTGCTAAGTCACATCAGTCGTGTCCGACTCTGTGTGATCCTATAGATGGCAGCCCACCAGGCTCCTCTGTCCCTGGGATTCTCCAGGCAAGAATACTGGAGTGGGTTGCCATTTCCTTCTTCAGTGCATGAAAGTGAAAATTGAAAGTGAAGTCGCTCAGTCATGTCTGACTCTTCGTGACCCCATGGACTGTAGCCTATCAGGCTCCTCTGTCCATGGGATTTCCCAGGCAAGAGTAGTGGAGTGGGCTGCCTTTGCCTTCTCCGAGACTGGAGGACCCATGTCATAATACATTATCTTGAGGCCAACCCACATCCACTGACAGTACTAAACTCTAGGATTAGGGACTCATGTGGATCTTCAATTTGGAAAAATTAGCTTGGCAAGAAGGATGGGCTTCAAAAGAGCAAGAGGACACTATGTCCTAGAGAGAAATCATGATGGCTTAAGTAAGGCATGGAAAATGCAAGGAACAAACAGTTCAAGAGGTACCGCAGGTGATCCAGTCTAAATCAAAGTGGATAACCCTGGTGAAGTGGGTGGTGAGCAGTGGGGAAGGGTGGAGAGAAAATAGCTGGGGAAAGTTTAAAAGTCAGCTGTCAGAGATTTATCATAAAATCACTATATCCATTCATCTGTAGATGGACATCTAGATTGCTTCCATGTTCTAGCTATTGTAAATAGTACTGCAATGACCACTGGGGTACGTACATGTGTCCTTCTCAATTTTTGTTTTCCTCAGGGGAAGTAAGCCAGAAAGAGAAATATAAATATTGTATACTGACATATATATATGGAAACTGAAAAGATGACACTGATGAATTTATTTTCAGGGCAGCAATGGAGAAACAGACATAGAGAACAGACCTATGGACATGGGGGAAAGGGAGAAGGGGAGATGTCTAGACAGAGTAACATGGAAACTTACAATTCCATATGTAAAATAGATAGCCAATGGGAATTTGCTGTATGACTCAGGGAACTCAAACAGGGGCTCTGTGACAGGCTGAAGGGAGGGATAGGGAGATAGGAGGGAAGAGACATTGGTGTACCTATGGCTGATTCTTGTTAATGTATGACAGAAAACCACAAAATTTTGTAAAGCAATTATCCTTCAATTTAAAAGTAAACACACATACACACACAAAAATCACTGTAAAACTAGTGGATCTCTGTTCTACTCACAGAACTGAAGAAATAATTGACCACTCAATTATGATAAGAGGAAGATTAAGTTAAGAAAAGAAAAGACTGAGCTCATAGGTATTTACTAAAAATGAGAAAGAAATTCTATATAAATGGATAACCTCTTCTATATCTGTATTATTTTATTACAGTATTTTATACTGAGATAATATTTATTATCTCCCAAAATGTTAAAGGATGAGTTTCCTTTAATCTGCACAACCTTTGACACAGAAGGCTGTTTAGGACACCCTCTCCAATTCTTCTCTTAACATCTCTGCCAGATGATCATCAAGTTTCTCCCATCAGTGAGGGTCTCATAACCACAAGAGGCAACTCATTTCATTTTGTGACAGTTTCAAATGATTTCTAGTCCCTCTGTGGATAAAACAGATACACAATCTCTTTGACATAAGATTGCTTTCCTGCAACTTCCACCAAGCATTTCCAAATACTATACTCTGGATTTTCATATCATGAATTGGTTTTAATAGCTAAAGGCAATTTCTAAAGCACTTTTAAAAAATAAAAAATAAATCAAGTGGTTCCTTTCTTCTACATGATAATCAATAACCACATTTTTTTGTCCTTGCAATGACCCATTGTTTAGCTGCCATATTTATCACATGCAGGCATCTTTCCAGTTAAATTTGTTTCCCTGGGTCTTTATTGGCTTTTAGGTCTTCCCTGATGGCTAAGATGGTAAAGAATCTGCCTACAATGCAGGAGGTTCAGGTTTGACCCCTGGGTCAGGAAGATCTCCTAAGGAAGAGAATGGCTACCCATATCAGTATTCTTGCCTGGAGAATTACATGGATAGAGCATCCTGGCAGGCTACAGTCCATGGGCTTGCAAAGAGTCAAACACAACTGAGCAACTAATCCTTAACACTTTATTGGCTTTAGGATAGAAGATCCATTACAGCTGCTAGTTAAGCGACTTGTTTTGCTTGATTTACTGTCAAGAAATAATATTCATTTTGCTGCCCAATGATAATTTACCATCTTTGTCATCTAAAATTTAACAAAACTTAATTGGAAAGATTTTTTATTTTAGAAAGCTAACTTTCCCTTCTTACCCAACCCCTAGTCTGCAATTGTGGTTACTGGCTAAAGAAGTATAAGAGGTACTCAGGTGATAAGTCCCAAATCCATTCACTCAAAAACACTACCTGTGCAGGAGATTTCTGACACCTTTCTCAATAAGCAAGAAATCAATATATAATGCAGTTGACACTTTTCATGTTGTACTTAACAATTCAATCAGTTCAAGATCAGGCTTTAGAAACATCACATTCACAGCTAACACTCCATATTGTTCAGCAGTTCTGGCCAAATGAGAAAAAAATAAGTAAAAATAAATAAATAAATATATATACACGTAGATTTAAAAAGAGGAAACAAAATTGGTCTCACTTGCAGAATAAGATTACAAACTAAGAAAATCAGACAAAAATCACCTAAGAAACTACTGAAGTGAGTAAGATTTGGGTGAAATGACATAGATTAAGACATACAAATCATCAGGCTTCCTGTTTAAAAAAAAATTAACTGAGAAGTATTCCAACTCAAGATAACTGATTGAATATATGCTTTTGTCTTCCTTCTCTCCCAAAGCAGGAAATGAATACAAAGGGGAAAAAAACCTGTAATAGCCAAAACAACAAAGTGGAGGAGGGGGTAGTGATTATGAGGCAAAAGAGACTGAAGTAAGCCTCTGAGGAGTGTGGGATGGAGCGCAGACCACGGGCAGAGGAAGCTGAAGCCCAGACCCAGGGGTGTGGAGCGGGGCGGACAGGGAAAGAGGAAGCCAGTGTCCTCAGTGACCCCGATGGGCTCATGAGCAGGTGTGGAAGGTGGGTGTAATAACTGGGAGTGAAAACAGGGGAATTAAATAAAGCAGCTGTACCAACTGCCCCACAGCCCCAATAAAACACATCTTTCCAATCCTGACCCCAGAGACAATCCAAAGAAACTAGTCTCTGACAAAACCATTCAAATTGCCTATAAAGACAGGCCTCTACTGTGGAGGTTGATGGCCAAGAGTCAATACAAGCTCTGTTACACATCTAGAGGCACCCCCTCCTGCCCATTCACTCACTCTGAATAGCAGAGTCCACCCATGTACACAGATCTACACTTCACCACGGACGAGACACCTATTGAGCAGAGAGACCTATGGGAGAACTGTATGTCTGCTCTCCCAAACGGTCAACAGGAAGGAAAAATAAATATTACCAAAGAAACCAAACTTCTGAAGAAACAGAGATAATGCATGGAACAGAACTGTAAAAAAAAAAAAGTTGTTTTTTTATAATATATATAAATGTAATTTATATTAGTATACCCAGAACAAGAGAAGAAGATATGACATAAAACAACACAAACAGGATGCTTCAAAAAGATCAGAGCACAAGAAAAAAAGTTCTGATTGCTGAAATTAACATAAACAAAGGAAGAATTAAAAGACAAAATAGAGGCAATGTCCCAAATAATGCAAGAACACAATGGGGCAAAATTAGGACGGAAAAGATAAGAGACACCAAGAATCAGTCTAGAAGGTCTGCTCACCAACTAGTAAGAGTTTTTTTTAAAAGAAAATATACAAAAGAGAAAGGATGTAATTATTTTTAAGTAAGTAATAAGTCTCCAGAGGAAAATCATGAGAGGCAAATTAAGGTAAGTGAAACAGATAGGCATTTAAACACAGACCTATGGCATTTCAGTATAAAAGAAAAAAAAATTCATAAAAATTTCCAGAAAAAGAAACACTCAGAGAAATCACTTACAAAAGAAAGAGAATCAGGCTGGCATGAAACTTTTTTACCCCAATATAATGTAAGTATATAATGAAGCATCCTCTTCAAAGTTCTAAGTGAAAGTGACTATGAATGCAGAATTCTAAGCACAGCCAACTATCAATCAAGTGTGAGTGCAAAAAAACACAAGTCTCCCTCATCCAAATACCTTTTGCTTGAAGAAGTAATTATGTACTTACCTAGGCAAAATGAGGGAGAAAGCCATGTAATAGGGAAGACTCATAAAAAGATGTCTGTAAGAGTGAAATGGAGAAATATCCCTGAAGATTTACAAAATGGTAGTAAAGCCTAGCCAAGCCTGGAACTGGAGACCAGAGGACTCCCTTGAGAAGCAGAAAGAAAAGTAGATTCCAAGAGATAGTATTGCTCCTCAAGGTATATCAAAGGCTGGTTATGCTTTCTCAAAGAGGAAACAAACAGTAGTCTGAAACTCTAAAAAATCCAAAATGATCTAGAAGAATGTCAATGGTCCAAATATGAAGCATCTAAAATGTGGCAAGATTTCATATATAATTTATGCACTCTAAGAAACTATAAGAATATATCTTTTGAGGGGCTCAGAGGCAGAGAACATTTGGCCTAAATTTAAAAAATAGAATCTTATCCCCTTAGTCAGCTTAGTGGTGAAAAATATTTATGCTATCAGAATAATAGCAACCAGTATTTACTGGTTTTTAACTTTTAGAATCAACATACAGACAAAGATAAGAAAATTTATTGCAGTTATAGAACAGAATTTAATGTTACCAGTTTTGGCAACATAAAAATAAGTAACTGATAAAAAGTGGGAATTGGAAAGGAAGAAAGAGGTGGAGAGGTGAGAGAGAGGACTTTAATGTCACCTTCTTACACAGTGAAAGGTCCATGTATGATAAGAGTTACTGGAACACAATCACAGAGATTTAAAGAAATAATCAAAAATCAAGACAAGTAGTAGAAAAAATAAAATATTATAACTCAAAACTGAGAAAATGATGAGGTGAAGCTAAGAGGTAATGTGAGAACATTGAATCTTCATGTATCAGAGTGGGGAGGAAATTACATTTAAAACTGATGAGTGAAGATCTTTGTTCATGGATATATGTGTGTGTGTGAATATACATATGCACATATATGTGTGTTCGACCTTATTCCTGATAACCCACAACTTTTGAACACACTCTCCACTTTTGACAGCTTCCCTATTACCCCCGCTTTCTCAAGGTAGAATATAAGAAACTAGTTTCCAGACTCCATCACAGCTAAGATAAAGATGTAACTGAGGCTGTGTCATTCAAGACTAATTCATCAGCGAGCCACATGAGGGACTGGGTGAGAGGAGCCCATGTTTGGGGCACAAGGTGGGGAATGTGTTTTGGGGCCAAAGGCAGCAGCAACTGACAGAGGCATGCTGGAACACAGGCAATTTGCCCCAACGCATTGTTTCATGCCACCAAGAAGCATGGGGGAAGGCAAAGCAAAACCACGGAGCTGAGAGCCTCAGAGAAAGCCCCTTCCATACAATATACCTCTTGGCTCAGGTTGGTCCTTCTGCTCTGTTTTAGAAGTATTTATTACACGGTTCTCCCCAACTTAAATGCATTTTGACCTTAACTCCATAACTCAGCAGGTTCAATTCTTCCTGATTCTAATCGTAAGTTCTTTCTTGATCCAGTTACCAAGTGACAAATTTTAGTAGTCTGTCCAACCTATTTTTTCCATTAACCATGTCATTTTTAGTGAGTATTTCTGCAGAATTCAGGACTTTTCAGAAATAAATAAATTGCCTTACAGCAGAAATACCTGTACAATATATTACTTAGAGATACAGAAGTAGCTATCAAAAGAACAAAAGAGAAATATCTAAAAGTAGCTGTGTTTAAAGTCTCACTCCTGGGCATATATCCAAACAAAGCTAATTCAAAAAGATACATGCACCCCTATGTTTATAGCAGCACTAGTCACAATAGCCAAGACATGGAAACAACCAAATGTCCATCAACAGATGAATGGATAAAGAAGATGTCACACATACACACAATGGAATACTACTCAGCCATTAAAAAAAAAAAAACAAGATAACGCCCTTAGAGGCACCATAGATGCAACTAGAGAGTACCATACTAAGTGAAGTCAAATAGAGAAAGACAAATACTATATGATATCACTTATATGTGGGAATGAACCTATTAACAAGACAGAAACAGACTTATGGACCATAGAGAACAGACTTGTAGTTGCCAAGGCAAGGGTGGGGGGGGAGGGATGGTGTGGGAAGCTGAGATTAGCACATGTAAACTATTATATATAGGATGAATGGACAACAGGGTCCTATTGTATAGCACAGAGAACTATATTTAGTATCCTATGATAAACCATCATGGAAAAGAATATAACTGAATATTATATATATTCAATCACTTTACTGTACAGCAAAAATTAACAGCATTGTAAATCAACTAAACTTTAATTAAAAAAAAAAAATGCCTGGGTTCAGAGGTTGGGCCTAGGGACAGAGACAGAAAACATTATCTTGCATTACAAGCTCTGCTGTACTACGTGTTTGGTCATCATGTTAATGTATTACTTTATTTTAATCTCTTGTGCTGTCACACTCAAAAAAAGAAAAATGAGGGCAAAAAGGGGAAAAAAATTACATTATTCACAATGTCAACAAAGCACTACAAAATAAACTTAAAATGTCAAACAGCTATGTAAGAAACTATATATATTTAATTAAAGATATAAAAGAAAATATAAACAAGTAGAGAGCAAAAACAAACTTCTGGAAGAAAAGTCAAGTTAAACATGTGACAGGAAGTGTACATATTTGGAAGGGTTGACCATCCATGACTGATAACGGTAGTCTCAATTCTGGATTAAATAAATTAAACAGGTAAATGGCATACATTCTAATTTTATTTTTTAAAGCCTTTATAGACCACAGTTTCAGTAATTTTTAAGTTAAATTTTAATAGCAAAATACTACAAAACCACTGTGTTTAGAAAAGGCAAAAAAAAGTTACAGATTGTAGCATAAATGCTACAATTTCCCTAAGTGTGAATACCAATTTAATGGGAAAGTATGTTAAAGAGTCACCAGGGAGAAACACAAAAATTCAATAAATGTAGATTTCTTACATAACATCTCAAATGTTAAACTCTGAACACAATGTACCTATGATCTTTGTTCACCATAAATGAGGTGATGAATTTCTTTCTTTTCATGCTGCTCCTAAAAGCAAAAGCAGAGAGTTCAAACAAAATGAAAATCTTGAGTAAAGCTCAAATCATTTAAGTGTACAGGCATACCTGGGAGATATTGTGGGTTGGGTTCCAGACCCCTGCAAAAAAGCGACTATCACCATACTGTGATTCATGTGAAAGTTTTTGGTTTCTCAGTGCATATAAAAGTTAGGCTTACTCTACATTCTAGTCTACCAAGTGTTCAGTAACATGATGTCTTAAAAAACAATGTACGGACCTAAATTTAAAAAGACTTTATTGCTTAAAAAATGTTAACCATCGACAAAAGTCAGCAAGTCATAATCTTTTTGCTGGTGGATGGTCTTGCCTTGATGTTGATGGCTGCTGACTGATCTGAGTGGTGGTTGCTGAAGGCTGGGGTCACTGGTAATTTCTTAAAATAAGACAATGAAGTTTACCTCATCAACTGACTCATCCTTTCACAAGTGATTTCTCTGTAGAAAGCAATGCTGTTTGATAGCATTTTACCCATAGAAATCCTTTCAGCCTCCTCAAACGCTGCAGCTGCTTTATCAAATAAGTTTATAATGTATTCTAAATCTTTTGTTGTCATTTCAATAATCTTCACAGTATCCTCACCAGGAGTAGATTTTATCTCAAGAAGCCACTTCCTATGCTCATCCCTCAGAAGCAACTCCTCATCTCTTCAAGTTGTATCATGAAATTGCAATTCAGTCACATCCTTTGGCTCCTTTTTGAATTCCAGTTCTCTTGCTATGTGCATCCCGTCTACAATTATCTCCTCCACTGAAGGCTTAAACCTCTCAAGTCATCCACGAGCATTGAAATCAACATCTTCTAAACTCTTGTTAATAGTTGCACCTCTTCCCATGAATCACAAATGCTCTTAATGGTATCTAGAAGGGTGAAAATTTTTCAGAAGGTTTTCAATTGAGTTTGACCAGATATATCAGAGGAATCACTATCTATGGTAGCTATGACTTTATGAAGTGTATTTCTCAAAGACTTGAAAGTCAAAATTACTCCTTGATCCATGGGCTGCCAAATGGATGTTATATTACTAGGCATGAATATATCGTTAATCTTGTTGTATATCTCCAACAGAGCTCTTGGGTGACTGGGTGCATTGTCAATAAGCAGTAAATACTTTGAAGAAAATCTTTGTTTTTCTTTTTTTCCCTTTTTTTTTTTAAGCAGTATTTCTGAACAGTGGGCTAAAAATACTCAGGAAACCATGTTGTCAACAGATGTGCTGTCATCCAGGCTTCATTGTTCCATTTATAGAGCACAGGCAGAGTAGATTTAGCGTGATTCTTCAGGGCCCTGGGATTTTCAGAATGATTAATGAGCATTGGCTTCAACTTCAGTCATCAGCTGCATCAGCCCCTAACAAGACAGTCAATCTGTCCTTTGCAGCTTTGAAGTCAGGCGCTGGCTTCTCCTCTCTAGCTATGAAAGCCCTAGATGGCATCTTCTTTCAACAGAAGGCTGTTTAGTCTACGCTGAAAATCTGTCATTTGGTGTAGCCACCCTCGTTCATTTCCTCAGCTAGGTCTTCTGGGTGCCTTGCTGCAGCTCCTACACCAGCACTTGCTGCTTTGTCGTCCCACTTTGTTGTTAGGGAAATAGCTTTTTAAAAAAAAAAAAACCTCACACACCAATCTCGGCTAGATTGAACTTCTTTTCTGCACCTTCCTCACCTTTCTGAAGCTTCACAGAATTGAAGACAGTTGGGGTCTCGCTCTGGATTAGGATTTGACTTAAGGGAATGTTGTGGCTGACTTGACCTTTTATCCAGAGCACAAAAACTTTCTCCATTTTAGCAATAAGGCTGCTTTGCCTTCTTATCATCTGTGCTTTTACTGGAGTAGCTCTTTTAATTTCCTTCAAGAACTTCTCTTCTGTAGGAACTCCCTGTTAATCCAGTTGGGTAGGGCTCTGCACTTTCACTGCCAAGGGCCCAGGTTCAATGCCCAGTCAGGGAACTAAGATCCTACAAGCTGCTTAACCAAGAAAAAAAAAACTCTGTATACACAGCTTGGGTATCTGGCACAAGGGGACTAGCTTTATGCCAGTCTCAGCTCTGGACATGCCCTCCTCAAGAAGCTACATCATTTCTAGCTTTTGATTTAAAGCAAGAGACATGCAATCTTTTCTTTTACTTGAACACTTAAAGGCCTTGTAAGGGTATTAATTGGACTGGTTTTGATATTTTTGTGTCTCAGGGAATATGGAGACCTGAGGAGATGGTGAGAGACAGAAACAGCTGATCAGTGAACAGCCAGAATACACACCATATTTATCAGTTAAGCTCACTGTCTTCCACCCTGTTGTCCCCACAAGATCACAATAATAACATCAAAAATCACTAGTCACAGACTACCATCTCAAATATAATAATAGTGAAAAAGCTTGAAATACTGCAAGAATTACCAAAATGTGACTCGGAGACACAAAGTGAACAGATGCTGCTGGAAAAATGGCACAACAGACTTGGTGGACACAGGGTTGCCACAAACCTTCAATTTTTAAAAACGTAATATACCGTGAAGCATAATAAAATAAGGTATGCCGGTATAAGGGGACCCATCAAAAAGGATAGAAATAGAAAAATATAATTAGTAGGTCAACCTTGCTCTCCCCAGTTCTACATGGAAGGAAAATAACAATGCCAAATGAAACAAAATAAGATAGTATGATTTATAAGGTTATGCTGTATTAAGAATGTTACATACTTTTCAAAGTGTTATCCTGGTGGGCAAATGTGAAAGAAAATTACTGGGATGTTGCAAGCTCAAATTTAGAAGCATTTCATCAGCAAAACTCAAACAATAATTTTTAAAGCATGAAGTCAGTTAACTTTAAAATAACTACTCTAACAGGAGGCACTGTTGTACTGTAAAAATAGCAGAGTTCAGGAAGACCTGAGACTGAACTACTGTAACTCTGCCACTTATTAGCCAAAAGGCTTAGGGACATTGCTAATTTTTCTGAGACTCAGTTACCTCATCTTTAAAACAGGAGTCCTAATTCTTAGCGTATAGGATAACTGAAAGGATTAAATCAGAATATATGGAGTTCTGACAGAAAGCCCACACGAAATAAACATGGACAAAAAGGACTATCCATCTCTGGAAATACATTTCTATAGCCAGTATCTTTTATACTTTCAAGTTACGTCACAAATTAGTTACTTCATCACATCTTGAAAGATACTTAAAAGATTCTGCTCAAACTCTGCTTGAGAAACTGCATGGTGTAAAAAAGAAAAAGGAAAGACTCAGTTCAGTAATCTGGGCGGAGCCCAGCGCTGCCTCTCATCAGCTGGGTAGGACTGGAGCAAGTTACTCTCCCTTTTCTGAACCTGTTTCCTCACCTATCAAATATTGATGCTGATGTCTAATTAGAAGAACTGTCATGCATACTAAGGGAGATATGTGCAAAACGTGTCCCTTTAACTTCTTTTATTCACCAATTACCAGACAATACTATATAATATTGTTATATAGACAATGTTTAATAGACAATGTTATATAAAATATATAACACAAAATTAGGGAAGGCTAGGTGGCACTAGTGGTAAAGAACCTGCCTGGCAATGCAGGAGACCTAAGAGTTGTGGGTTCGATCCCTGGGTTGGGAAGATCCCCTGGAGGAGGGCACAGCAACCCACTCCAGGATTCTTGCCTGGAGAATTCTATGGACAGAGGAGCCTGGCGGGCTACAGTCCATGGGGTCTCAAAGAGTCAGACACAACTGAAATGGCTTAGCACGCCCACAACACAAAATTAGATCAGAACCCAGTTTTTATTTTAATCTTCATCTAAATCCTAAGTCATACCAAAAATTTGCCAGGGGGAAGGAATGATACTTTCCATGTATTTTTTTCTACAGGAATTACCAGTTTCTCCTTTAACGTCTTTCACTGAAAAAGCAAATTACTATTACAAATTACATGTTATTTTTGCAATTCAATAAGATCATTCAAGAAAAATTGACTGCAGATCTTCTATATACTAGACACTCTTGAAGATTCTTAGGGATACACACAGCAATAAGCAGGATCTATAAAACTCCCTGCCTTCATGGAACTCAGAGGAATTGGCCAAAGGCCACCACACAGGGCCATAAATGTACTTAGTTACCTTCTAGATATAGCATCCAACAACCTGGAACTTGCTCCATTCAGTACAACTAACTCGCTGTGGTCACAACAAAGAAAATCCAATAGGAACAATGACATGGAAGGTGGAATAAAGTTCCAACTTGTCAGCTTTCTACTTTGGAACAGAACAACCGTTCTCACCACATGGAATGATCTCGCCCCACCTGCTTGCTTTCTCGCCAAGGTCAACCTAAATCCAAAATAATTCCACACTAAAAATTAGACTCATTTTCATTACTTCTAAAGGAAAGCACTTAATTTTACCCCAGATAACATGAAGTCTAGAAAGATTTTCAAATCATTCCTTAAACAGGTTTTTAATATTAGAAGCTTCTTATAATCACAAAAGAATACATGCAATTTTTAGTATATAACTTAATTTTATAGTCTACCGACCGCAAAATATAAACTGTCCTCAAAGATCAAACACATGTTAAATCAGTAATCATTTTCAGCCTAATATCCTTGCATAGCCAGGGAGACATATAATTTTCATCTGGCCATAGTCTTTGATTACATGTTTTCACTAAAAAACTTATTTAGAGAGTGAAAGTGAAGAACAGAGAAAGATTCCTCATTTGTTTTCAGACTAATAGATCATAGATGTTCAGATACATACTTTATAGAAAACATTTGGGTTACATTATAATATATGTTCTAGAATAAAAGCTCTATCATACTATTTGTTCAGAACCATAACAGAAAATGTGCTTTAATTTACAATGATGGAGCCAGGCCCCTCTACAAAAACCTGGTGATATCAAGCATGAAATTTGGTTTAAGAGAGGCCTCTAGTGGTGATAGAAGTTACTAGCTCCTCTTTCCTCCCCCCGCCCCACTCAACCCCCACTCCTGGGTCAAGTCTAATTCTCACTCAATTCTCCCTTCTCCCTCACAAATATAAAGCCTCAAGCAAAACAGCCAATATTCAATCACTGAATTACTCAATGAAGTCCAGAAATCAACTAAAAAGATGGATATAACTGGTAGTACTGCACCATTATGGATTCTCTAAGGGCAAATTCTCCAACTTTGTCATAAAACCAACTTAGAACCATTCAGTGCAGAGAACAAACCTTAGTATTACCTTGCTAGGCTAGAACTCTTAATAAAAGTGAAATCTATGGTAGTCTAAGGCAAGCCTATCATGATAAAAACAAACACTACAAAGTAAGAATTAAAATTCCTAAAATACAACCCATACGTTCTTATGTTTATCTTCACTGGTACTATGGGTCTACTAAAGATGTTTTTCACTATTCACAGTTAACAGTAATTAACACCAGGTGCAAATACAAAGACTAAGCAAACTTGGTTCTTTATACATAAATTCTATTCAGATGACCATTTAATGCCTTCCCAGTTTCATGCCTACAATGTCCCTTGGATTGAGTATAGAAGCACCCTCTGTTCCCAAAACCCTTCCACACCCACCCCCTCTGCCAGCCTGAGAACCTGCCTTACCTTAATCTAGGGTCCCAGTGAAGTCTTCTGAAGCAGGAATGGAAAAAACTAGGGTGACTGGGTAGGATGATAGGATGGTAAAACTGGGAACACTGAGCCCTCCCTCCTAACCGTGGTCCCCCCCTTGCCCCAGCTGAATTATTTCGTTTTGTCCCACATTCTAGTAATGCTGAGGCCCTGACCTGCTCCTTTGATAGCCTCAACTCAAAAATACTGAGACTACAACTGCCTCAGAACGAAAATGTTAGTCACTCAGTTGTGTCTGACTCTTTGTGAGCCCACCAGGCTCCTTTGTCCACTGGATTTCCCAGGCAAGAATACTGTAGTGGGATGCCACTTCCTTCTCCAGGGCATCTTCCCAATCCAGGGATAGAACCTGGGTCTCCTGCATTTCAGGCAGATTCTTTACTGTCTGAGCTACAAGGGAAGCCCACAATTGCCTCAGCATGTAGCCAAGGAACAACCATTTGCATCTATGGACACATCATTATCTTTTGTTACATCACTTAGGTTTAAGAGAGAAAGGAGAGGGAAAGCAAAAGAGAGAGGTGGAGAGAAAAGTAAAGGATGTAGAGAAGAAGATTCTTTTTATGTCATGTCCTAATTTTGTTTAAAATACAAAAACACCTCCCATGTAGATTATACTCAAAAAAAGTAGATTATAGCTGGGGGTGAGAGTAAGATTTCAACACAGTATTTTGTACCCACAGTGCCCCTGAACAGAGAAAACCCCTGATCAGAAGCAGTGCCTAAGAGCTGTGATGGATGCAGAAGTCACAGGCCTCTCCTAGGACCAGCAGGAAGGCCCAAGGAACAGGCCCAGACCAGCCTCTTCCAGCTTTAAATTCCATGATCACGACCCACCTGCAATGCAGACAAGGATATAACGAGAGAAAAGTTCTGAAAAGCCCAAACTGATATCATAAGGTTTGAAGAGTGAAGCATGTGGTCTCAGTTCATGAGGAAACACTGCAGGCCTGCCCTGGCCAATGTACATGTTTTGGTTACAAAGTTTGGTCATCTGGATCAACTTGACAGCAAAGAAGAGGATAAAAGGAAATTTAAATTTAAAAAGGCCTAAAACCATAAAAATTAAGCGCAAAAACATATCAATGAAGCAAACAGCTAAATACCTCGACAGTATGACAATCTGAGTTCATTGGACTTGGTTTTTCTTGGTTTGGGGGGGCTTCTTCTTCTCAGTTTTAATATTTTTATTGAAGTATAGTTGATTTGCAATGTTATATTCATTTCTGTTGTGCAGCAAAGTGATTCAGTTATACATATATATACTTTTTTATACTATTTTCCATTATGGTTTCTCATTGGACATTGAATATAGTTCCCTGTGCTATCCAGTAGGACCTTGTTCTTCTCCACTCTGTATATAAAAGCTTACATCTGCGAACCCCAACCTCCCACTCCATCTCTCTGCCAAACTCCTCCCTCTTGGCAACCACCAGCCTATTCTCTTCTGGACTGTTATTTTTAAGAGATGAAGTTATATACATCATATTTTCTTTGCTAAAATGTTTTAGAAATTTTGACATCCAAAAGGTTCAGTTCAGTTCAGTTGCTCAGTCATGTCTGACTCTTCTTTAAAAGTTGCTACAAATAATATATAGTGATTGAGCATTGAGTGAAAGTCGCTCAGTCTTGTCCAACTCTTCACAACTGTATGGACTATACAGTCCTTGGAATTCTCTAGGCCAGAATACTGGAGTAGGCAGCCTTTCCCTTCTCCAGGGGATCTTCCCAACCCAGGGATCAAACCCATGTCTCCCGCATTGCAGGCAGATTCTTTATCAGCTGAGCCACAAGGGAAACCCAAGAATACTGGAGAGGGTAGCCTCTCCCTTCTCCAGCAGATCTGCCTGACTCAGAAATCGAACCAGGGTCTCCTGCATCACAGGAGGATTCTTTACCATCTGAGCTATCAGAGAAGCCCACAAAGAATATACAGTTGTCATCTATATAAAAAACTATCCTAAGAAGTCATTTCTCAGAAATTACAGATGGCTGATGTTTACTGCAGTCAATTTCACTTTGCTTTTCAGAATAGATATATTGGTCCTATTGTAAATTGATTCAAATGAGTAAATTCTATACATCATTATGAAAAATGTATTTTAAAAAAGGTCAACTTAAGACTTAAGTGTTTTGACTTAGAATAAATTTGAGGACTTATTCATAGAGCAATATTATTGAGTTACTTATCCAATTTTTGTATAAAGCACCAAGAGTAAGAAAAAGCACCAAATTCAAAACATTTCAATACTATAATGGTTTTCGTAGCATATTGTCAAACTTTCTCTTGCTATCACTCCTAATAATTTTTTGATAATTTTTTATCAAACACCAAGCATCCAGCCAGGCATTGCTTCAGGTACTGAGAGTTCAGCATTGAGCCAACAGATAAAATCCCTGACCTGACAAAATTTACCTCCCAATGGGAGAAGATCAACAATACAAAAGTTACATAATATGTTAGATGTTATTCACCTTTCTAGAGGAAAACAAAGAGATGAAAGGGAGTCTTGGCAGGAACAATGGGTTTTCAATATTTATAAATAAGCTGGTCAGGGAAGGCTTTCATGAGAAAATGATATTTGAATGGTGACCTAATAGAGTCCCTTGTTTGAGACTGTCAACTTTAAAAATAAAAACAAAAGCATAATGTGAGAGTTGTGAGTTAAGCTCTATTTGGGGCAAAATGAGGACTATAGCCTGGGAGGCAGCACCCCAGATAACTCTGAGAAACTGCTCCAAAGAGGAAGTAGGAGAAGGTCAGTATATATGTGATTTTGGTGAAGGGGGAGTACACGCAATCAAGCACATGATTTTGCAGATTTCTGCTAGTCACAATGAGCAGTCACCACCATGAAGGAGTTTAGTGCTTTCACAGATAAAAGGAGATACAAGAATTGGGCTCATAAAGTCGGCCCCTAAAAATATCCAACTATCTGAAGACCTGTTCTGCCAGTTATTCTCGAGCACAGAGTGCTTCCCTTCTGCCCTCCACCCTGAACTCCTTTCAAGAGATAGTGAAAATCAGCAGCTGCAGCAGCAGATGATTTAATCCTTGTAGAGGTATATGGCAAGTGCCAATTTGTAGTTGACAAGAATCAATCAGGAGCATTTCCTGAAGAGTGGATGGGCAGTGAGGTGTGGAGTGCAGTGAGATCGGGTGAATCCCTATAGATGCTGATTAGGAATCTGACTTTTCCACTGAGTTGAATGGGAAACACTGATGCCTTTTGAGACTAGAAGGGATATTATAAGACTCACGTTTCAAAGGATCACCCCTGCCTATGGCAAGGATACGACACAAGCAGGGACAGTGGTTAGGAGGTTGTGGCCAAAACCCAGGTGAGAAATGTTAGTGGTCTGGACTAGGATCAAGGGTAATAGCAGAAGTGGTGGTCAGATTTTGTACATATTGTGTAGACAAAGCCAGGAGGGTCTGCTTTGGAATTAAATGTGGGAAAGCAGAGCAGGAGAGACAGAGAGAAATCAGAGACTCCCAAGATATAAAGGAAGACCCTTATTTATTTCAATAATTAGCATTATTTAATCTTCAGTGCTGGGAAATTTTGAAGGCAAAAGAAGAGGATGGCAGAAGATGAGATTGTTAGATAGCATCACTGACTCAATGGACATGAATTTGAGCAAACTCCAAGAGACACTGAAGGACAGGGAAGCCTGGCATGTTGCAGTCCATGGAGTTGCAGAGAGTCAGATACAACTTAGCAAGTGAACAACAAAAAATCTTCAATTAAAGTGTAAGCATATCAAAATTAGGCGTCAATTTTCTCTATAAACAGGTGGAAATCACCTACACTTTGTAAATGGTCATTTCTTATTCCTTTTTGCAGTGTTGAATGTTGTACTCTAAGTTGAATGACAATGAAAGTGAACGTGACAATCACTCAGTGATGTCTGACTCTTTGTGACCCCACGGAGTCCATGGAATTCTCCAGGCCAGAATTCTGGAGTGGGTAGTCATTCCCTTCTCCGGGGGAACTTCCCAACCCAGGGATAGAACCCAGGTCTCCCACACTGCAGGCGGATTCTTTATAAGCTGAGCCACAAGGATACTGGAGTGGGTAGTCTATCCCTTCTCCAGGGGATCTTCCTGACCCAGGAATCAAAACAGGGTCTCCTGCATTGCAGGTGGATTCTTTACCAGCTGAGCTACCAGGAAAGCCCATATGATTCTTGAAATCTCAAATGTCTTTCAAAGCCCATCATTCTCCTGCCAAAATCCAATTCTGGTTTTTCATGGGCAATTACTCTGAATTTCTACTCATTAAAGAAGAATCTTCATTTCCAGCTGAACAGCACCTCAAGGGCTAACTCTGCGCCTGTCCACTGCTCTGTTAGCTTGCATTTCACTTCTAAATGCCTTTGAATGAGGTCTGTATCTCAACAGGGAAAACCATCCCAGCCCTTAGTTTAATGTTAAGGCACAGCACTTAGATACTGTTCTCACTCCTGGGAAGAGCAGAGCTACCGCCCTTGGGATGAGAGTTCCTGTTCTCATCCGTGTGACAGCTGAGCTGGGTTAAAACAACATTTAATGACAAGAGAAACTTACCTTGGCCAGAGCACACCACAGCTTTCCCTGAGTCTACACAAACTCCACTACAACCCAAATTCAAAGAAACTCATCAGTGGGAAAACAGTGCTTTTTCTGTGTATTCATTTTTTTCTTCTTTTACCTTCTTCTGAAGGATAACATACACAAAAAGCACATAAATGACTGTTCGGCTCAGTTTTCAAAATTGAACCTATATAACCAGCACCCAGAACAAGAAACTGTTACAGCATCCCATTCTTCTCAGGCCCCCTCCTGATTAACCACCATATGACACTTACCTGACTCCTAACACCACAGATGCGTTGTATCTGTCTTTGCACATTATATAAATGGAATCATACAGTATGTACTCACTCAAATCTAGCTTTTTTAAGTCAGACTGTGAGGTGAATACACATTGTTCCATTAAATTTGTTGGTAATCCCTTTTCACTGCTGAACAATATCCTATGATAACGTTTCCATCCTCTGGCTGGTGTGCATCTAATAGAGTGAAGCACTATGAACATTCTTGAACTTATCTTTTGTAAATTTCTGTTGGGTATGTACATAGGAGTGGATTGCTGGGTCATAGCAATCAGCTGGATAATGCCCGACTAATTTTCACATGGTTGTAACAACTTAATATTCCCAACAACAACATATGAGAGATAGATTGTTCTATATCCTTGGCCACACTTGGTTCTGAGGAGTACTTTTCATTTTACCCAGAATGGTGTGTTTAATGGTATCACGTCGTATTTGTGATGAGATGGCTGGATGGCATCACTAATGCAATGGACATGAACTTGGGCAAACTCTGGCAAATGGTGAGGGACAGGGAGGCCTAGCACTGTAGTCCATGGGGTCACAAAGAGTTGGACGTGACTGGGTGACTAAACAACAATATTGTGTTTTTAATCTGCATGTCCTGATGACTAAACAAATTGAGCAGTTTACCCTATGTTTACCAGTCATTTGGATATATTCTTTCATGAAGTGACTTACCAAGACTTGCACCCATATTTCTACTAGGATGTCTTTTTTTTCTTTTGATTGTAACAGTACTCTATATTTCTGAACATAAATTTCCATTAAGTTTCTCCAAGTGTGTCAATGTATTTTTGAGGCCTTTTGATGAATAAGTTCTTTTGTTTGTTTGTTTTTTGTGGGTTTTTTGGCCACACCACATAGCTTGTGGGATCTTAGATCCCGGCCCAGGGACTGAACCCACACCCTCGTCAGTGAAAGCACAGAGTCCTAACCACTGGACCACCAGAGAATTCCCAATAAATTCTTAACGAAATTAAACAAATGAAATCGTTTCAACAACTTATTTTAATGTTAGCATTTCTGAGTTTTTTTGTTTTGTTTTGTTCTAGCTAAGAAATCTTTGTACAAGATCATAAAGACATTCATCTGTTCTCCCAAGAGCTTTATCATAGTCTCTCTCACAATTAGATTTGCAATTTTCTGAAACTGACATTTGTGTTTTACAAGTTAACATAATTATTTTCTGTGGTATCCAAAACAGCATCATTTACTGAAAAGTCCATCTGTCCTGTCTGAACTGCAATCACCTTTGTCCCGAATCAAATAACCAACAGGTCTGTCTCTGTACTTTTTACTCTGTTCCATTGGTCTATATGTCCACCTTTACACCAATATACTGTTGTAATTCCTATAACCTTGTAACACATTTTGCCTGTAACATATTTGACTATTAATTCCTCTAGCTTTATTCTTCTTCAAGATTGTAAGGCCAAGAATAGCCAAAGCAATAATTAAAATACTGTGTTCTTCTGTTTGGGTGGATCTTCTTGAATTTCTCTAAATATTTTGTGGCTTTTCTGCATAAAGTTTTTATACACACATCACTCCATTTCTCCCTAGGTGTTTGATTTTTGATGTTTTTAAAAATATTATCAACTGTGAATTGGACTCTATGGGAGAGTGAGAGGGTGGAAAGATTTGGGAGAATGGCATTGAAACATGTAAAATATCATGTATGAAATGAGATGCCAGTCCAGGTTTGATGCACGATACTGGATGTTTGGGGCTAGTGCACTGGGACGACCCAGAGGGATGGTATGGGGAGGGAGGAGGGAGGAGGGTTCAGCATGGGGAACACAGGTATACCTATGGCGGATTCATTTTGATAATTGGCAAAACTAATACAATTATGTAAAGTTTAAAAATAAAATAAAATTTTAAAAATATATATATATTTCAAATTAATTTCAAACATTTCCATTATTATCAAATTTTAAGTATTTGATACTTATTTTTATATACCAGCCACAAATTTCTGTGGCTGGTATATAAAAATACAATTGATTGTATTGACAATCAATATACAAAAATACAATTGTATATTGGCCTTGCTTCCAGGGACCTTGGTAAATTCATTTAATTCTAATAATCTTCCTGTAGATTCTACTGATCTTTCTTATAAACAAGGCATGTTATCAATGGATAAGTTTTATTTCTTCCTTTTCAATCCATATAACTGTCATGTCTCTTGCCTTTAAATATGAGTATCCTATTGCAGTCTTGATCTCAAGGGGAAAATTGTCAAAATTTCACTGGCAAATTTTGTCCACAGGCTTTTTATAGCTATTTATGTAGAATTTTTTATCAGATTAAATCTTGTTTATAAAACGAAGATAAAGTTACTCTTTACCAAGTTAATATAGCAGAATTCCCTTTCACATTTGCAGGTTGCTAAGATATTTGAACCATGAATGAATATTGACTTTTAATAAATCAATTTTTCTGTATTAGCAAGACAAAAAGATTATTTTTGCCATTTTCTGTTCAGGTGGGGAATTGTATCAACCCCTCTGTGAATGTGGTCTCAAACACCCCTTGCTCATTTGAAATAAACCCTCACGTTGGCCTTTTCAATTGCTGGATTTGATTTTCCAGTGTTCTGTTTCTCATTTTCTCATCTTTGTTCACAAGAAAAATGTGTCTATATTTTTGTTTTATATACAGCCCTAAACAGGTATGATACAAAGATCAAGCTGGTTATATAAAAGGAATCTGTAAGTTTTCCCTCTTGTTCTACTGTCTGTAAAACTTTGCTTAAATTGTGTTTTACAACACTGTAAATCAACTATACTTCAATTAAAAAAAAAAAAAAAGTGCTGTGTTTTAAAGAATTCCCCAGTAAAGCCATTTGGGCCTAGGGCTTGTTTGTATTTGCTTGATAAAAATGGATTCAATTTCTTTGATACCTGATTATTCTGGTTTTCTAATTCCTCTTTGATTAATTTTGAAAAATTTGTATTTTCCCAGGTATTTGTCCATTTCACCCGAAACTTATTTGTAAAATTATTCATAATATCTTTTCATTGCCTTTTTAATGTCTGTGGACTGCCATCATTCTTATTTACACCTAGTATTTGTCACTTTGTTTGATCCATTTTTTTCATTAGTCTTGTTAAAGATTTATCAGGTGTATTACTCAAATAGTCTTGTTAAAAGTTTATCAAGTATATTAGTCTCTTCAAAGATCTGAAGTTTATTAAATATATCTATTGCACATTTTCTGTTTCATTGATTTCAACTCTTTATTATTTAATTCCTTCTTTCTCTAGGTTTGATCTTTTTTCTGGAGATGGAAACTGAGATTAATTTTTTTGTTATTATTTTTTTTCCTAAATAAATGTATCTACAACTATAAAGTTCCCTCTGAGCATGAGCTTAGCTGAATCATTAAACTTTTGATAGGTAGTATCTTCATAACCATTTAGTTCAGTATCTTCTCTAATTTTTGTTGCAATTTTTCTTTTACAACCCATGGCTCTTAAAATATAAATTATTTAATTTGCAGGAAGTTGGGGCTTTTCTGGATGTCTTTTTTTTTTCTCTCAATTTCTAACTGAATATTACTATTGTCAGAGAACACATTCTAAATGAGTTCAAACTCTGAAATTTGTTAAGGTTATATTTGAAGTGAAGTGAAGTCGCTCAGTCTTGTCTGACTCTTAGCGACCCCATGGACTGCAGCCTACCGGGCTCCTCCGTCCATGGGATTTTCCAGGCAAGAGTACTGGAGTGGGTTGCCATTGCCTTCTCCAGGGGATTTTCTGGACCCAGGGATTAAACCCGGGTCTCCCACATTGTAGGCAGACGCTTTACCATCTGAGCCAGAAGGGAAGCCCATAAGGTTATATTTATGTTCTAGCATCTGGCCACTTTTGACAAATGTTCTATATTCAATTGAAAAGAATGATTTCTTGCATAGTTGGGTGCACAATGAGCACAAGTTTACTAACTGTTCAGATCTTCCATACTACCGATGTTGTCTCCTTGCCTGATCAGCCTTTAAGAGACAGGTCAAAGTCTCCCCCTATGATTGTGGATATGTCTATCTCCTTTGATTTTGTTTCCTTGGCTTTACCTATTTGGAAGCTATGCTATTAAGGACATGACAGATTCAAGAATGTGACATCCTCTGGTCAATAAATCCCTTCAGCATTATGAAATATTCCTTTTTATTTTTAGTAACACTTCTTGCCTTAAAATTTCATTCAAAATTAGTATAACTATAGCAGCTTTCTTTTTCCATACTTTTCTAATTTTTGTGTCCTGATACTAATGGTATGTTTCTCTTTTTTTTAATTTGTTATTCTCTTTTATTTATTTTTTTTTTTACTATTTATTTGCTCCAGGTCTTAGCTGTATCACATGAGGTTGTTTGCAGCATATGGGATCCAGTTCCCTGACCAAGGATTGAACCGGGCCCCCTGCACTGAGAGCAGAGTCCTGGCCACTGGACCACCAGGGAAGTCCCTAAAGTAGATCTCATTTAAGCTGCACATTTATCACTATCATTTTTTAATAAAGTTTGAAAGTCTCAATCTTTTACTTGAATTATTTAATTCATCTGAATTTAATCTTTACAAAAATACCTGGATTTTTATCTGTCATCTTTCTGTTTTCTATTGACACAACTGTTTTTTTGTACATGTATTCCTCTCTTTCTTGTGGTCTAATCAATATTTTTATCAATCTACACTTACCTTTTTAACTTGCTGGATATACAGTTTCACTATTATTTCAGTTGTTACTCTAGAGATTACAACATGTATCATCGTATCTTTTAGTGAAAATGCACTGCTGATAAATTCTCTCAAATTCTATTTGTCTAAACTATTTATTTCACTTTAATTTTAAAGGAATGTTTTCAATGGGTAGAGAATTCTAGGTTGGCATCTCCAGCAATTTGAGATGTCATTCCATCATGGATATGGGTGTAATTTTCTTTCAATATATCCCTCTTAGCGGTTCATGAAGCATCTTGAATTTGTGGGCTGATGTCACAAAAGTTTCATGAGAAATACTTTTAGATATTGTATCTGAGCAATTCATTCTCTCTTCTCCTTTATCAATCTTACAATAGATCTTTTGATCACATTACAAATGTCTTTTATGCTCTTTTCTATTTTAGTCTATTTTTTTTCCTGCCTGTGCTTCAGTTTAGACATTTTCTATTAACTTGCCTTCTAGTTCATTAATCGTATCATCTGCTAAGTTCAATATGCTTTTAAACACATCCATTGAGTTCTGTCAAAAAAATCTTTTTTGGTTCTACAATGCTTCACACACACACACACACACATACACACTCACTCCAATTTTCTATAATAATTCTATACTTCTTGCCTCTTTTGTTTCTTTTTTCTCTGTGTTCCTAAACATAATAATCATAACGTCCTCATCTGCTAACTCCAATATCTGGATCACCTGTGTTTCTGCTTTCTATTGCTTTATTTTTCTCTTGGGTTTTGCTCAGTTGGTCCTGTCTCTTCATATACTTTGCAAAAATTTTTTTTTTATTGAATGCTGATTGTTAAGAAGTTAAAAGATGCTTGCTCCTTTGAAGAAAAGCTATGACAAACCTAGACAGCATATTAAAAAGCAGAGACATCACTTTGCCAACAAAAGTCTGTCTAGTCAAAGCTACGGTTTTTCCAGTAGTCATGTATGAATGTAAGATTTGGACCATAAAGAAGGCTGAGCACTGAAGAACTGATGTTTTCCAACTGTGGTGCTGGAGAAGACTTTTGAGAGTCCATTGGACTGCTAGGAGACCAAACTAGTCAATCCTAAAGGAAATCAACCCTCAATATCCACTGGAAGGACTGATGCTGAAGCTGAAGCTCCGATACTTAGGCCACCTGATGCCAAGAGCTGACTCATTAAAAAAGACCCTGATGCTGGGAAAGACTGAAGGCAAGAGGAGATGAGGGCAACAGAGGATGAGTTGGTTGGATGACATCACTGATTCAATGGACATGAGTTTGAGCAAGATCCAGGAGATGGTGAAGGACAAGGAAGCCTGGCGTGCTGCAGTCCATGGGGTCAAAAAGAGTCAGACACAATTGAGCAGCTGAACAGCAACAACAAGAGGTTCCAGGTGATGGGAAGATGCCTCCCTGCTCTAGGCAGATAAAGCATAAGGTAAATTACATTAATTCAATAAGGAACTGAGAAGGGTAGAGGTGCATGCAGGTTTGGGAAGATGTGATCTATTTCTGACTGCCTCTAAACGAAGACCTGACTCCATAGCTTTCAATGGAAAGTATGATGGGCCTTTATCACTTCAGCCTCAAGTGACAGCTTGGCATTTCAGATCATTCTGCTTAGCTGCCATCATACAGAGCCCTAGAATTTGGCAAATATCTTGAGACAGAGACTATGTTTAAGACCCTTCAAGTTTCCAATTCTGTCCTTGAGTGAGTGAGTGAAAGTTGCTCAGTCATGTCCAACTCTTTGCAACTTCACGGACTATACAGTCCACGGAACTCTCCAGGCCAGAATCCTGGAGTGGGTAGCCCTTCCTTTCTCCAGGGGATCTTCCCAACCCAGGGATCAAACCCATGTCTCCCACATTGTGGGCAGATTTTTTACCAGTTGAGCCACATGGGAAGCCCAAAAAACACTGGAGTGGGCAGCCTATCCCTTCTCCAGCAGATCTTCCAATCCAGGAATCCAACTGGGGTCTCCTGCATTGCAGGCAGATTCTTTACCAACTAAGCTATTTACAACCCCATGAAACAAAGTTTCTATGCACCTGGATTCTCAGCTTCTAATTGAGACAAACTGGTGTCCCCAGGTAAAGAGCAGCTGCAGGTCAGTGTCAATTTACCACTCATTTCAGGTCTTGCCACTCTCATCACTGCTGTTCTCAGACCACTCTGCTGCTGCTAAGTCGCTTCAGTCGTGTCCGACTCTGTGCGACCCCAGAGACGGTAGCCCACCAGGCTCCACCACCCCTGGGATTCTCCAGGCAAGAACACTGGAGTGGGTTGCCATTTCCTTCTCCAATGCATGAAAGTGAAAAGTGAAAGTGAAGTCGCATCTGACTCTTAGTGACCCCATGGACTGCAGCCTACCAGGCTCCTCCGTCCATGGGATTTTCCAGGCACGAGTACTGGAGCGGGGTGCCATTGCCTTCTCCAAGACCACTGTACCCCTACAGAAACCCCCAGGCCTCAGGGTAGGTCTCTGTCTCCTAAATACTTCAAAACTCAAGGATTTCTATTCTGCTTTCCAGTGGCTTCCAGCTTAACTGTTTAATATCAGGTTTAGAATTGAGTAGATAAACTGACTATGGTTCTTAGGCCCACTGCAGTCTCCCAACTTTACAGTTTCTCTGAGCAACAATTAGAAACCCTGCTGTTTGGATGGACCTGGAGCACATCATGCTCAGTGAAATAATTCAGACAGAGAAAGATAAATACTTATATGTGGAATCTAAAAACTACACCAAACTAGTGAATATAACAAAAAAAGAACACACTCACAGATAGAACAAACAGGTGGTTACCAGAGGGGAGTGAGAAAGGGTAAGAGAGGAGTAAAGAGGTACAAACTACTATGTATAAAATAAATAAGCTACAAGGATATATTGCACAGCACAGGGAATATAGCCAATATTTCATAACTTCAAATGGCATACAATCTATAAAAACTCTGAATATACTGAAGCTAATATAATATTGTAAATCAACTATACCTCAATAAAAAGTTAATTAAAAAAAAAAAAAACTGTTTTTCTGTCTCCAAGCAACTATTCCAGTTTATAACTTTTAAACAATGTTTTAAAGTTTAAGCAAAAAGTATGACAACGTTTTAAAAACATAGTGAAATTCAGATCACGTTAACCAATGTTCCAGAGTCCTTGTACTATATGCACAGTATGGTAATGTTTATGTTCAATAAATTATGTTTACCTTTAATAGACTTTTTTTGATTAGGTATTCCAAGCGATGTATTTTGGTATTGAGTTTAACATGTAATGAATAAAGCTAGAGATCTAATTTTGTCATAAGACAAAAACAACCAATAAAACAGCACTAACTGAAAGAGATAGATGTAAATTTTGATTACTATAGAACTCATAAAAATAAAGAAAAGTTGAATTATTATTATTAAATAATAATCAAATTATTATTTAGTAGTTATTATTTAATAGTTGAATTATTATTATTATTAAACAAAAAAAATCTCATTTTTAAAATCAGTGTTTAGTTATAGGGCCCTCTTTCTTAAAATTATCTTTGATTCCTAGAAGATGCCAAGTATCAAAAATTTTCTTTTGTGTGTGAAAAGAAACCTGAAGATGTACCGTGATCAACAATGAAGAGAGGCACAAATATACTCAAAGTCATCAAGAAATGATAAGCTGGCTTCTACTACTATAACTGGAGGGTCATCAGCTAGAAAAATAACATGATGAAAGCATCAGTCAGAGGTTTGCTGCATTTCTTCCCTGTTCAGTAGAGGCTTTTAGTCTCCTCTTTCATCATCTCCAGTCATACAGAGTCCTAAGGAACAGGGTCTACATTCCAGGACCTACAAAGATGCAACCACTAGATTTAATAAAGGGTAGGGGTGGGGATGGGGTTAATGCTCACAGACACAAATTGATATAAATATAGTTTTCCACTTCTTTCTTCCTCTACTTCTTCTCACTTTACTTTCATGGTTACCAACTGGAGTGTTATTTCATTTGTGTTTACCATAAGCTGCTTCAAATTTTTTGACTATATAATGTATATAAATATTTAAATAAGGTTTACACATGTAAATATATGTTCCAACCATATATCAGTACTCTCCACTGCACCATGACATAGCATCATATGCTCATGCAAAAGCACCATTCACATTATAAATATAAACCCCCAAGTGAGGGAGACACACTGCAAAAGAGAAGTCCACTCTGGGGCAAAGGCTATCGGCCCCTGTTTAACCACAATTTGGAACACTGGCTATTTGAAAGGAAACAATGTCTGACATGACTTGAAAATGCTGCAAAAAGCATTATTTTCATGTAGTTACAAGTAGCTCAACCTAAAACACTGCCCTTTATTATGAAAACTATAAATATAAGGACTTAGAATGTTATTGAAACCATTTGTAATCATCGCAAGTGTTTCCACAGTGTCCAGTGAGTCTACGGAACATTTACTGGAACAAACCTGAAATCTTCCTCTAAATTATGAAACAATCACTACCTAAAAACACCCTATGCTATTGGAGAAGGAAAAGGCAACCCACTCCAGTATTCTCGCCTGGAAAATCCCATGGGCAGAGGAGCCTGGCAGGCTACAGTCTATGGACTTGCAAAGAGTTGGCCATGAGTTAGCGACTAAGCATGCACAAACACCCTATGCTATACTTTTATAGCAGCAGTAACTGCAGATTATTTTTATGTAATAACCTAAGAAACAGCCTATGAAAGCTACCAGAATGCCAAAACTCTTGAATATAATAAACGTGAAATACTCTCAGTCTTGTGACTCATTTGCTATAAAAGTAGATCAAGAAAAATTACGCACAATGTGACCTAAACTTTAGTAGATAAGATCATCACATATACAAAAAAGAACTTAACCTTCCTTATATACCAATTTAGTAACAGATGTACTCCAACTTATCTAGACATTAATGTGAAAGATATCAGTTACAGCCAATAAGTGAGAACTAAACTATAATCTTGAGAGGGGACTACATGAATCCTATTAACAGTAAGAACAAGATCAATGTCAACAAGCCAAAGTTCTTGAGACTACTTAGGTAGAAAACTGTAAATCAGAGCAGCCAGAATCCCATGACATAATATGAACCTGTGATCCACATTATTAAAGTTATATAAAGACGTTGCTTTAAAAAAAAAAAATCCACCTCACTTCTCTTTCGGAGAAGTAACAAAATGAGAATTCAGCCAAACCGTTTAGCTGGCTATATTAAACCTGGCTTACTGAACCATAACCAATAAGAGTTTAAAAACCCAGGTGATTCCAACAGCCCTGATATGTTCTCATTTGCACTGGTCCATTATGCACACAAGTCAACCCGAGCTGGCTGCATGCAGAACAGGAGTTGTAATATTTTAAACACAGAACCGAGGGAAGGAAAAATCCTGAAGCAATTTGTTTCCTTGAGCAGCAAGCTCATACATTTCATTCAGGGTGTAAGTTTTGAAGTTTTAAAATCGATTGAAAAGGCTCAGGAAGCTCACAATTTAAAACAATTATTTGCAAGGACCCAACACATTTGGGAAAGGGTTTTTGGTAAACAGATTTTGAGGAAAGGACACTACCAACACTATATTCATACCTTGCAAACTGTATCCACATCCCAAGGTAGTATAGTCCTCAGATCAATGACCTCACAAGACACCCCAAGCTTCTCTTGAGCCATGGCAGCCACCTCTCGGATCACATGAACCTGAAAAAAACAGGAAAACAGGCAGAGGATGACTACAGAGAAAAGCTAGGTGAATTCTGACATTCTTAATGGAGACCGTGTTTAAGATCAGAGGACTTGATTTGTAAGGAGAATTTCTTTTAGATGTAGAAGCCCAGTACTCCAACAAAATAATCAGATATAAACGTCCAGAAAATAGCTGGAAAGAGATTCTTTGAGAAAGGGAAAGCAGTCAGTGCCAGAGATAATGATTCCAAGATACCAACACAGAGAAGGTTAATAGAGTCATAGGAAGAGGTTGAATTTCTAGAAAAGGTATGTAGGAGTAGTAAAGGGCAAAAATCACAGGACCCTGTAGATGACCCACATTAAAGAGGAAAGTAGAGGAATAGGGAGCTGAAGAATAGGAAGAGGAGGAAAAGAAAGAAGAAAAGGAGAAAGGAGGAGGAGGAGAATTAAAAGAAGCAAAAACATAGTTAAAGAAACAGAAAGAAAACCAGAAGACAATATATCCCAGAAACTAAAGGCTTCATAAAGACAGTAGTCAGTTGGTATCTCATACTACAGTAATATGAGATAAGGGTTGGATTTAGCAATTAGAAAGATTAGCAATATTAGCACAAATAGTTTTAACTAGTGGGAACAGAACTCATGGGTAAATAAGTTTTTTAAAAAAATAAAGAAGGAATTAAATGTAGGGAATAGAAAGTAGCTGCTCAAGTTTAATGATAAAAGAGGAAGATACACTGATATTTAAAGGAAAGGTGGCATAGAGAAAAGTACTTTTTTAAGTAGAAAAGAGAGAGACACATTTTGTTTTTAATAAGACATTGAAACATGTATAATATCATGTATGAAACGAGTCGCCAGTCCAGGTTCGATTCATGATACTAGATGCTTGGGGCTGGTGCACTGGGACGACCCAGAGGGATGGTATGGGGAGGGAGGAGGGAGGAGGGTTCAGGATGGGGAACACATTGTATACCTGTGGCGGATTTATTTCAATATTTGGCAAAACCAATACAATATTGTAAAGTTTAAAAATAAAATAAAATAAAATAAACACATTGAAATGATAGCAATGACAAAAAATAAAAAAGAAGGACATGGAAAGAAGAAACTGAAGATACAGGAGAGAGGGACCAGCTGATGAATAGCAAGCAGTCCTCGAGAAGGAGAAACAGAATATATTCTGAAACAGATTTGGAAAGGTAGCTGTGAAAACCAGACACTTCTTGGGAAACAAAAGGAAAAGTGGTAAGAACTGGCAGCAGAGGTGATGGTGTGAAGGAAAAGCAAGTTGCAGTTACAACCCAACACACTCTAGCTTATCTACTAAAAGGAGTGGCAAGGACACATGTGGAGGGTGAGTTTTTTAAAGGGGGACTCAGAAAAGGGGGAGAGCAGAAAAGGTTTGCAAAACCCACCGTGGGTACCATCATCAGATGTAACACACCAACCAGCATGGTTATGCCACAGGAGGTGAGAAACCACGAGGGCTGCCGCTCTCCAAACCACAGGTCAGGTGCAGAAGAGAGAAGGAAGCTGTCGGATTGCGAATGATTTCATAATCTTCTTTGTATTTTAC
This sequence comes from Bos taurus, assembly GCF_002263795.3. Lineage (NCBI taxonomy): Eukaryota > Metazoa > Chordata > Mammalia > Artiodactyla > Bovidae > Bos > Bos taurus. The sequence continues at coordinate 19,899,468 of NC_037336.1, read as the reverse complement.
AGTATTAAATTTTCTAAAAAAAGAAGTACCTCCTTTTCACAGAAAAAAAACCTGATCATTTCTTTCTTTTTTTAATTTTTATTGGAGAATAGTTGATTTACAATGTTGTGTTATTTCAGGTAAACAGCAAAGTGAATCAGTTCTACATTTACATATATCCCATCTTTTTTAGATTCTTTTCCATGTAGACCACTACAGAGTAAAGAGTACAGTTCCCTGTGCTATAACAGTAGGTCCTTGTTGGTTATCTATTTTACATATAGCAGTGGATACTTGTCAGTCCCAAAGAGAGACAGAAGGCTATGGCCAGAGAATGAGTCCTGAGCTTAAAAGTTTGGAAATAGAGCAATATGATAATAAGCTCTGAGGAAAACTAAGACAGATCAGCTCACTAGGGGAAGGTATGAAATAATGAGGCTGAACCAGTGGATGGGTCCATGTAGCCAGCAAAATAATCACAAGAGATGGAAACAGATGGGATGAAAACATCACTAACCATCAGGGAAATTCAAATCAAAGCCACGTGATATCACCTCTCACTTGTCAGCATAGCTATCATCAAAAAGAACACAAATAACAAATGTTGGCAAGGAAAAGGAGAAAAGAGATCCCTTGTACACTGTTGGAATGTAAATTGGTGCAACCGCTCCGGAAAATAGTACAAAGGTTCCTCAAAAGACTAAAACTAGAACTATCATATGACCTGGCAATTCCACTCTTGGGTATACATACAAAAAAGAAAAAGAAAAACATTAATTTTAAAGATAATGCACCCCACTGGTCATAGCAACATTATCTACAATTGCCAAGGTATGAAAGCAACCTAAGTATCTATCAAAAGAATGGATAAAGAAGCTGTGAAATATATATACATAGATAGATAGACACACACTACTTAGCCATTAAAAAAAATGAATAAAATTTTGCCATTTGCAGCAACATGGACGGACTTGGAGGGCATTACGCTAAGTGAAAAAGATCAGACAGAGAAAGACAAATACTGCAGCATATCACTTACATGTGGAATCTAAAAAATACAACAAACTAGTAAATAAAAAAGAAGCAGCAGCAGACTCACAGATACAGAGAACAAACTAGTGGTTACCTGTGGGGAGACAGAACCACGGAGGGGAACTACAGGGATGGGGGATAAAAAAGGAGGGGGTTACTATGGGATTATATGAAGTCGTATGCATGAAACTTTTGAAAATTCTAAAGCACTACAGAATTTTTAAATCTTTAATTCAATAGCATAATTAGAATAATGGCCAAAAAAAGAAGATGGTATGTCAAAAGCAGCAACAAGTAGTGAGGATACCTAATGTGTGCTTCAAAAGAAAGCGTCTAATGAATACATTTTTGTAAACTATCAACATATTTTTAAAGGCTTCACCATATACATATGAATGGAAAGGCATCTTGCCTTCAACCAGAAATCAGTACCAGACACAGATATAGCATCAAACAAGATTTAAATATGAGAAATAAGGGAGACATGTTTAATGCTTCAGAGAATCAGAATTAAAAATGAGAGCTTCCAATGTGCAGAGCAGCAATGGAGACACAGACATTGAGAACAGACTTATGGACACAGCTGGGGGTGGCGGGGTGCAGGGGGGAGGAAGGAGAGGCTGAGATGTACAGAAAGAGTACCATGGAAACATACATTACCATATGTAAAATAGACAGCCAATGGGAGTTTGCTGTATGAGTCAGGGAACTTGAAACCAGGGCTCAGTAACAACCTAGAGGGGTGGGATGGGGAGGGAGGTGGGAAGGATGTTCAAGTGGGAGGGGCATGGGTAAACCTATGACTGATTCATGTTGATATTTGGTAAAAACCAACACAATATCGTAAAGCAATTATCCTTCAATTAAAAATAAATTATATATATATATATATATATACATATATATATATATATATATTTTTTTTTTTTTTTTAATGAGAGCTTCCACACACAAGATGGCATTACCAGCTGCTGTAATGGTTACTGACCTGAGTGCCCCAGGCAACTAGAGTGACATCACTCCCTTCTTGGATGACTTCAGCTTGGGAAAGGGGGATGTTGTATGGCTCTACAGGAACCTGCTCCACTGAACATAAAACGAGGGGGAAAAAATGTAAGGTTAGTTATTCCTATGTGACATTTATGCAAAAAGAATATAAGAACTTCATTGTGGCAAAGCTTTATTTTATTTATTCTTCCTCCAAATTCCAGAAGTTATTTATAACTCAAATAGAATTACTATATGACAGCACTACACAGATGAAAAAGTACAATCAAATCAGCTATAGGGAAAAACTAAGAAAATTTTAATAAAGTCTGTTATTTAGTCAATAATAATGTCAATAATATCACCAATATTGGTTCATTAATTATACCAAGTATATCATACATAAGATGCAAATAAAGGGGTATATGGGAACTCTGTAGTGTCTTCATACTTTTTCTGTAAACATAAAACAATACAAAAATAAAGTTTAAAAAGATTTGAATATGCCTGCTAAAACTTTATTGGACTGAATTAATTTCTCAGATAACTTTTCTATCAAAGAGTAAAGAAATTTATGAGTGCTTGAAAAACAGAAAAAAAAAAAACACATAATATGGCCTACTTTCTAAGTATATTTTATTTTTGCATCTTTCAACTATGGACACTTTCACCAACCACAGCAGAAGACAACACCTCAGTTTTCAAATCTGAATTCTGTAGACCTCAAAGAGACAAACTGAATCAGCTCCACCAAGCCAAAGGAAGAATACATCACTGGTACCCCAGAGAAAACCACTTCATGATATCTCTGCCCAACAAAGTACAAGTAACCGAGAGTTGATCAAACTCAAGAGGAAATGGTTTGGTGAATTTTTAAATGAAACTGAGTAAACCAAATTACCCCCATGATGATGGGAAGTCTTCTTGAATTACCACATGAAGCAGGATAACAATGGAAGAGATAAGAAAAAAAAGGTCACTCCCTTTTCTTCATTTTCCCCCCTGAGTCCTTTTATTATCATTGTTATATGAATTTGCCTTATTTTGTTTTGTTTAAATTTTACTGCAGTTGATTTAAAATGTTGTGTTAATTTCTACTGTACAAATTATATGAGTTTTTTTTTTTAATTCAAGGAGCACAGAAGAGTAAAATAAAAGGCTCCCTCTGCTCTCCGGTCAGCCCTTCCAACTCCACTGTCCAGAAGTAATCAATGCCAACAATTTCCTGGGTGTCTGCAGTGGAAAGCTCTCACTCTTGCTGTTGTCCAGCAAGATAACAAGATCTTAAATAACTTTAAGAGAAGATCTTAAATATCTTCCTATGATCCTTATGAAGAAGGGCCTCTTGTCCACTATAGAAGTCAGGTCTACATATTCACTTTCCCAGCTTCCCATGCAGCTAGGGCATAAAATGTGGGCTCTGCCCATCAAATGCACCCGCCCATGACAGACTGTGAATCGAAGCCAATGACACAAGAGACCAGCAAGTATTCCAGAATACTGGCAACTGTGGAGGCAGATCCAGCATCCAAGCTCAGCGGTATCAGTGATTCAGACATTTATACAGTCCCATGTCCACTGCCGCCTGCTGGAATATCTTTGCAACACCAGTTATGCAGTGAAATTTGGGGTATTGAATCTAGATATATAGGGTTTCCCTGGTAGCTCCATGGTAAAGAATCCACCTGCCAATGCAAGAGACGTGGGTTCAATCCCTGGGTAGGGAAGATTCCCTGGAGAAGGAAACACCTACACACTCCAGTATTCTTGCCTGGGAAATCTCATGGACAGAGGAGTTGGTGGGCTACCATCCTTGGGGTTGCAAAGAGTCGGACACGACTGAGTACACACAGAGACACACACACACAACCCTGGTTCTTAGGTACTCCAGGGATCTCTGAGCTACTTGTTATCCTTTAATGAATATTTTCTGCTTATATTGGACAAAGTTGACCTCATCACTTAAAAATTAAAAACCCTGGCTGATTCACTATCTTTTCAGATATTTACAGTGTGTAAGTATGCATACACAGTTAGCCCTTGAACAATATGGTGACCAAGGGCAAGGACTCTCCGTGCAGTCAAATATCTGCATACAACTTAGAGCTGATCCTCCACATCCTCAGAGTCAACCAACTCTGGTCCTGCAGTAACACAGTAATGGGTACTGTCAAAAAAAATCTGCATATAGATGGACCTGCACAGTTCAAAGACATATGTAAATCTTGTTTTCCTTCCACAAATATAATCACACTGTACATGCTATTTAGAACCCTTCCATAATCTCCTTTCCCACTCAACAGTATATCTTGGTCATATTTTCACATCAAAAGTATAGTCTTGAAATAATATTTGTAAGTTAAAAATTATAAAATTTAATGGTGCTGCTATCAGTGATACAGTAGAAAATTTTATTCCTTGTATTTTTGTATATTTCCAATCCAATGACTTGTCTTTAACTAGTGACAGAGAGAAACGAACATTTTAAATCATCAATATGTTTAATGAAATAAATGAACAAATAAAATAGTAAAACTTATAAAACTACTTTTGTGGGTAAACCTCAACACAGATGACAATTAAGCCAAGAAACCTGACACATAGAAGAGCATCAAAAACACTTTTTAAGGCTTTTTGCTCTGTGTGTATGTGTGCGTATCACACAAACTATGTTCATTCAGTCAGATACTTACAACTGCCTAAACCAAAGTAGGCAAGTCCACTGTTGTAAACAATGTTTTCTTGGCACACAACCTCATCTGTTTATTTACATGTTACCTATGGCTGTTCTCGCCCTTCCTCAACAAAGCTGAGTAGTTCCAAGAGACATCATGGCCTATACACCTAAAATATTTATTGCTTATCCCTTTACAGAAAATGTTTCCCAGTCTCAGTTCCAAACAGTACTTTCAGAGGTTAATTACAGACCATTCATTGATGACTTAAATCCAGTATCAGATGAATGGATGGACCAATGGAAATATGAAGGGATGGATGGACAAAGAAACAGTCAAATAGGAAAACAGACATATTCAACTGGAATAATATATTTTACTTAGCAGTTCTCAGCTGCTCAACTAAAGTGATGGTTAAGAACTACATTGATAATATCTGGCAAGCATGCCAAAGGTAGCACACAGTCTCCTTGCCATCATCAAGTCTTCTTTCCCCAAGCAGCAAGGTCTGCACACCAAAAGTCAAGGCTGGAAGCCAGTACACGCTCCGCCTTGCCTGTGAATCAGTGGCCACCATTCAAGAGCTCAGTCTTTCCCGCCTTGTAAATCCGTTGCCAGCTAGTAATTAGCAAATCCCTGGAACACACAACTCTAAGGGCTGGAGCACTGAAAGAAGTGGGTTGGCATCTTGGCCCACCTCCTTTGAAAAATTGCCAGTGAGTGACTAACTGCTTCATTGTATTCAATAAATTACCCAGAATAATAAGGCCTCATTACTTCAACAACTAATTAAGGGACAACATGGCAAACAAGGCGTAATCTTCCATTAAAAAAATAGAAGCATGCCAAGAACGAGATTCAAGAAGATACATATTAAAAAGAACCTAAAAAAACCTCTCTCCTTAGATTTGCATAAATTTAATCCTGACAGGATAAAAATAAGATTGCAATTTTATGGATTCAAGACCTAAATGTGGGGGCACTCTCCGTGCCCCTTCTGATGTCTATGTCAGAACCTTTCTCTGTCCCTTTTCATACTTTAATAAAACTCTGCTATACAAAAGCTCTTGAGTGATCAAGCCTGGTCCCTGGTCCCAAAGCTAAATCGTCTTCTTCGGAGATCACAAATCCAACACCGTTCACTGTAAGCTATCATCTTGGGAGCTCGTCTGGGATCTTCAGGACAAGGTAAGAACACTCAGAGCTCTAGCCTCTCTGCTTTCTCAGTATACACGTTTTCTGCTTTACTAACTCTTCAGTGTGCTTGTGTAAATGAATGGCATGCCCTGCATGAAGCAAGTGATGAGCCCTTCTTTGCGGTTTCATGGTGCCTCATAATGACTGAAGGCAGTCCCAGAAAAGGGAGTTTATACCAACCTGCCAACGCCAAGAAACACCCAATGTCCCTGCAAGAGCAGCAGCCAGAAATGGATGAAGAGTGTGGACCAAACTTCCCTTCCTCAGTCAGCTTTTCCTGGTCTCTTTGACCATATAGTAATTCCCCTGGAATTAGAACTACTAACCTCATCTGTTAGATCATGGACTTTCAAGGGACTTGCGATCCATGCTGTTACTATGTACTTTTACTTAGACACCATGTATGGAAGTGCCTAGCCTTGCTAGGAGTTGAAAGTTACAGGAGCACGTTTGGGAGCGAGGCAGAGCTCTAGCTCCAGGAACATCTCTCAGGCTAGAAGTCACGCTCTTGGCTGCCTGCCGCAGGGGCCAGCAACCTGAAAGTGAGTCTTTGTCATGGCTGCGCCTCCATCTATATGGATAGAAGCATTGCTGGTGACCATGAGGTTTTTGAGGACACAGATCAGGAATTGCAGGATCTGGTCAGATTGGAAGTACAATGGGCTTCTTCCTTTGGTAGTGCTAGCTCTTAGTGGATCAGAGGAGGCTCTCTGATGGCTTTTGTCTCAACTCCTTAGATATTTTTTTGTGTGGAATCTGTGGAAATGAACTGGAAGGATTGGCCCTAGGAGCTCGAGGACAAAAATCACTTTTTCCTCTCTGGCCAACCCTCCACCACCTCTTTTGCTATACTGGTGTGGCGACACTCAGAAGGGACATCTTGGTTGTTGTTCGTCCCTTTATGACTCACCATTTCTACTGCGGTCAGAAATGTAACTCAGGAATGTGCACAAGCACAGGTAAGACGGATGCTTCCCCTGGTGGTCGTAGCTTGGGAAACATTCCAGGAAAGCTACTCTACTCTGTTACACTGTAGGTGGCATCAGAGAAAAGGGCAAATCAAACAAAGGTCTTAGTGGTAAGGAACTCAAAATCCATTTGGGATGCCATCAGATCTACCCCTGGTGCATCCCCACCCCACCTTGGTGGTAGAACCGGGAGGGACAAGTAAGATGCCTGCATCAGTAAGGGACAGACTAAGTCCGACCAGGGAAGGAAAGCTTCAGCGGAAAGTCTGTCTACAACCCCATCTAGAGCAGAGAGGGACGTCTCCAGTGGAAAGCAGCCACGGCTGTGGATGATGCTTTTTTCTTAGTTCCGGTTAGTTCTGGTTCCATAACCACTCCTTTAAAAGGTATTTTTAAAAAAACTGGGAGAAGTTTGATCCCCAGAGTTTAAAAAAAAAGACACACCTGATCTTCTGTGATACTGAATGGCCACAGTATCTTTTGGAAGAGGGAACACTGACTGGTTGAAAGGTCTCAATTATTACTGTTTTACAACTAAAACAGTAGTTAGAAAACAAGAGAAATGGGTAGAAGTGCCATATGTGTTGCTCTTTATCCCTCTTCAAGACATGCAAGACTTATGTCCTAAGGGTCCAGATTTGGGTGTGAAACCTTCAGCTGCCTCCTGTCTTCTAACTCTGCCCCTGTACCTGGGGCTCCCAACTGAACAGGCTGAGAGCCAGGGCATCCTTCCAAGGAGGGGTTGCCTCAGTCTCAGTAGAAATTCCAACAGTCTCAACTGTGGTCGGGCCTATTTAGAAGATCCAAAAAAGTACATAGAAGCCTTTACAGAACTAACTTTACTTTATGACCTTACTTGGAGAGATGTAATGTATGTCTTGGAATAGACACTGACCCCTCAAACACTTAAGAGTTTTGGAAGAAGCTACTACTTTTGGAGATGAATGGCTTGAACATGAGACAAGGGGAAAGAGGGAACAAGAAATAGCCCTCCTTCCTACTGGGAGCCAAGAAATTCCCATAACAGAGCCACTTTGTCAGATGAATTCTTGAAGGACTCAAGCGATTGCGCACTAAGACTTTAGACTATGCTAAGTTGGCTGACACAGAACAGGGAGAGAAGGAAATTCCCGGTAAATTCCTAGATAGACTACAGGAGGCTCTCCTCAAGTTTACTGACATTAATTCCAAAAATTCAGAGAGAGAAATAAAAGATAGATTTCTCACTCCATCGGCTCCAGATATCCACCGTAAGTTACTAAAACAGGCATATGGAACAAATCAGTCTTTAGATAATCTGTTGCAACTGGTTCAGACAATCTATTATGGTAGAGAATATGAGGAGGAAAGGTGAAAAAAACAAACCAGGCAAAAGATGAAGCCCCAAAATGGCTGTTAGACCAGCTGTGAAACAGCCTGAGGGAAAATGCCCACAGAGACCCAGGATAAAAAGGGATGGACTTGATATTACTGTGGATAGGAGGGGGCACCTCAAGTGGGATTGCCCTCAGGCATCTAAGCCATCCCTGGCTCGTGCCCAGTCTGCAAAGGACCATACTGGAGAAGAGACTGCCCTCTGAAGGGTAGGCCCCAGCTGTCAGACTCAAGGCAATCAGGACTGAAGGTGCCCAGGGGCCCCCCACACAAGCTCCCATCCTAATTACACCTGAGGAACCCTGGGTATTACTAACTATGGGGGGGCCAATCAGTGGATTTTCTTTTGGACACCGGGGCAACTTTCTCTGTGCTCACTGAAGCCCCCAGTCCACTCTCCTCCTGATCCACTACTGTAATGGGACTGTCAGGACGAGCGAAACACTATTATTTCAGTTATCCTTTAAGCTGCAACTGGGAATCTGTGCTGTTTTCTCACAAGTTTCTGATCATGCCAGAGTCTCCCTCACCCCTTCTGTGGAGGGATATACTGAACAAGATCCAGGCCTCTGTTTTCATTAATATGGAGCCTGCTCTTTCTCTCCATTAATTGAACAAAATGTAAATCCTAAAGTGTGGGCTGATGGAAAAACTGTGGGTCGAGCACAAAATGCTATTCCTGTAGTTGTCAAGCTCAAAGAGCCACACTTATTTCCAAGTCAAAAGCAGTACCCACTAAAGTCCGAGGTTAAGGAAGGGTTCAAAGATCATGGCGTCCGTTCCCATCACTTCATGGGAGATAGATGGGGAAACAGTGGAAGCAGTGTCAGACTTTAGTTTTGGGGGCTCCAAAATCACTGCAGATGGTGACTGCAGCCATGAAATTAAAAGACGCTTACTCCTTGGAAGGAAAGTTATGACCAACCTAGATAGCATATTGAAAAGCAGAGACATTACTTTGCCAACAAAGGTCCGTCTAGTCAAGGCTATGGTTTTTCCTGTGATCATGTATGGATGTGAGAGTTGGACTGTGAAGAAGGCTGAGCGCCGAAGAATTGATGCTTTTGAACCGTGGTGTTGGAGAAGACTCTTGAGAGTCCCTTGGACTGAAAGGAGATCCAACCAGTCCATTCTGAAGGAGATCAGCCCTGGGATTTCTTTGGAAGGAATGATGCTAAAGCTGAAACTCCAGTACTTTGGCCACCTCATGCGAAGAGTTGACTCATTGGAAAAGACTCTGATGCTGGGAAGGATTGGGGGCAGGAGGAGAAGGGGACAACAGAGGATGAGATGGCTGGATGGCATCACTGACTCAATGGACGTGAGTCTGAGTGAACTCTGGGAGTTGGTGATGGACAGGGAGGCCTGGTGTGCTGCGATTCATGGGGTTGCAAAGAGTCGGACATGACTAAGCGACTGAACTGAACTGAAGGAAGGGTTAAAACCCACCATGGAAAATTTAAAGGAACAGGGGCTATTAATTCCCTGTAATAGTCCATGCAGCACTCCTATTTCGGGTGTAAAAGAAATCAAATGATAAATGGAGACTAGTTCAAGATTCAAAATAATAAATGAGGCTGTAGTTCCTTTACACCCCGTGGTGCCTAATCCTTATACTTTATTGTCCAAAACTCCTAAACGGGCCAAACATCACTTTAAGACAACTGAGAGGATTTTTGGAAATTATAGGCTATTGCCACATTTGGATTCCGAGTTTATGGGGAACTTGCCCGCCTTTATATAAACTTATAATTGAGACAGCAGGCCCAAACGGACAAGCTGGTTTGGTCCCCAGAGACTCAAAAGGCTTTTAAGGCTCTTCAAACTGCTAGGCTCCAACTTGGAGCTTGCCCACAGGATCAGAATTTAGTTTGTTACTGAGAAAAGGCTATGGCCACATTGCTTAAGGGTAATTGCTACAATTGTTTTGCTAATGCCTAAAGCTCAAAGTTTACTAATGGGCGAAATCTTACAGTACTAACTTCTCAGGATGTAAGTGGGATCTTAAACTCTAAAGTTCAGAGCAACAGTGCTCTGTCTTTAAAGCTGCTGTAACTCAAGGGGTGTCAAAAGCTCTAGGAATAAAATATCACTTACACTGTTCCTAGAGAACCCAGTCTTTAGAAAAAGTTGAAAAGGCTAATGACATTATTAAGAGGCATCTGTGTAAGCTAACTCAGGAAACACAAGACAGTTGGTTTAAAGTTTTACCCATAGCTTTAATAAGGGCTTGAACTGTTTCTAAGAAGGGACTGTCTCAGTGGCAGACCATTTTTGTACACAGATATTGTCAAAGATCCTAAAGCTTTAGAATTAACTATGTGACTCAGCTTTCAGCTTTCAACAGACATTATGAGAACTCTGGGAGGTGACCCCCAACCCAGTCTCCACAATCGGTCTAATTGCTGGGTCTCTGGAGCACTCCCTCTCCTCATCAACTGCAGGCTTCCCATGGTGGGTTTCTCTGCTTCAAAGAAAGGACCTTCTTCAGCTCTGTGAATACCTTCATCAACAACAATCATATGTGACACCTCTTCTTGATCTGATGACATCTACCAATCCTAAGATGGACTGATGTAACCATGGACATAATGTAACTTTTAATTTTGATTATGTTTTAGCTTGGTTTAATGACTATTTTGCCTTACACCTATGACTATATAACTGGATTTGTTTCTAATGGTCTGAAAGCTTTTAAGTTACAAATGGTTGTCCAGGCTCCTACAAGTGCACAACCTCCTTCAGTTATTACTTGGTGCCCCTGGATCAGAGACCCCTCAATATGAGGGTCAGGAGAATATGCTGCCTCAACAATTTAAGGCCTGTGCCCCTGGACAGCAGGAAGTAGTTACAGAAAGAGAGTGATGCCCCTTTTCCCTTGGCAGCCATATTCTCCTAAAAGAAAAGGAGGGTGGGGGGTGGCAGTGGTTGAGAGAGTCAATTCCTAGGCAGGTTGATAAGAAGTCCGGGGTCCCCAAGTAGGAGAGAGGGGTCTGGGCCTCTCAAGGAAGAGATAGGGGTCTGGAATTCTCAAGGAGGAGGAAAGGACAAATGTCATTTTTTTTTCTTCTTCACATTCCATAGTCTTAGTCACATAAAATGTTTTTTCTTTAAGCCCTGAACTGATGACTACACAATGAACAACTCTGTTTAAACTTTGTACTAAGGATTATATAACAACAATGTATCCTGCTTGAGGACAGTTTCTCCTTCCTGAAAACCTTCTGACTAGTCCTGTTGCCTTAAAATGTATATTATGGGAGTGGGTCTGGTCAGATCTTTCTATTGTTAAGTTCTAATCCTGTTACCTAAAATGTAAATTGTGGAAGTGGGTCTGGTAAAATTTTTTCAACCTTGAGACATTCTTTTGATTTATTGTAATAATTAATTTAAAAAGTATATAACTCCCTTGCTTAGACTAGCGAGGGGGACACTCTCTATGTCCCTTCTGATGTCTATGTCATAAGCTTTCTTTGTCCCTTTTCATATTTTAATAAAATTCTACTATACACACACATGCACACAAAAGACCTAAATATAACACCGGAAATCATAAAACTTCCTGGAGAGAACATTAGCCAAACACTCTTTGATATAAATCAGAAGAGTATTTTCTTGGACCTGTCTCCTCAGGCAAAAGAAATGGAAGCAAAAATAAACAGGTAAAACCTAATTAAAATTAAAAGTTTTTGCACAGCAAAGGAAACCAGTGACAAAATGAAGACAATTTACTGAATGGGAGAAAATATTTGCAAATGATATGACCAAAATCTAAAATATATAAACAACTCAATAACCAAAAAAGCAAACAAATGATCCTTAAAAACGGGTAGAAGACCTGAACAGACATTTTTTCCAAAGAAAATATACAGATGGGCAACAGGCATATGAAAAGATGCTCACTGGGGACTTTGCTGGTGGTCCAATGGTTAAGACAGACATGGGTTCAGCGTTGGGGAACTAATATCCCACATGCCATGCTACTGCTGCTAAGTCACTTCAGTCGTGTCCGACTCTGTGCGACCCCATAGACGGCAGCCCACCAGGCTCCCCCATCCCTGGGATTTTCCAGGCAAGAATTCTGGAGTGGGTTGCCATTTCCTCCTCCAATGCTTGAACGTGAAAAGTGAAAGTGAAGTCGCTCAGTCGTGTCCGACTCTTCTCGACCCTATGGACTGCAGCCCACCAGCCTCCTCCGCCCATGGGATTTTCCAGGCAAGAGTACTGGAGTGGGGTGCCATTGCCACATGCCATGAGGCATGGCCAAAAAATGGTGGGGGGAAGGGGGAAGATGCTCATCATCACTAATCATCAGAGAAACGCAAATCAAAACCACAGGAAGATATCACCTCACACCTGTTGAAACAACTATCATCAAAAAGAACACAAATAACAAACACTGGTGAAGAGGTGGAGAAAAGGGAACCCTTGTACAGTGATGGTAGGAATGTAAACTGCTACAACCATTGTGGAAAACAGTTACAGAGGTTTTGCAAAAGACTGAAAATAGAACTATCTCATGATCCAGCAATTTCACTCCTGTGTATATATCCAAACAAACAAATAAAAACACTAATTAAAAAGATACATGCATCCCAATGTTCATAGTAGCATTATTTACAACTGCCAAGATATGGAAGCAACCTAAGTATCCATAAACAGATGAATGGATTAAAAAGCTGTGAGGTGTATACGTATATACATACACTACATATAACAGAATACTAATCAGCCATGAAAAAGAATGAAATTTTGCCATCTTCAGCAACATGGACGGACTTGTAGGGCATTGTACTAAATGAAATGTCAGACAGAGAAAGGCAAATACTATATAATTATCACTTCTAAGTGGAACCTAAAAAAATACAACAGACTAGTGAATTTAAAAAAAAAAAAGAAGCAGACTCACAGATATAGAGAACAAACTAGTGGCAATCTGTAGGGAGAGGGAAGGGGGAGGGGAAATACAGGAGTAGAGGGGGGAAAAGGGTTTTTATGGGACTATACAAAATCATGTGCATGAAACTTTTGAAAATTGTAAAGCCCTATAGAATTTAAAGAAAGTTTCATTCAATTAAGTAAATTTTAAATAAAAGTCTACAAATAATAAATGCTGGTGAGAATGTGGAAAAAGTGAACCCTTGTATACTGTTGACAGGAATGTAAACTGGTGCAGGCACTATGGAAAACAGCACAGAGGTTCCTCAAAAGAACTAAAAATAGAATCACCGTATGATCCAGCAATTCCATTCCTGGGTATACATATATGTCTGAAGAAAATGAAAGCACTAATTTGAAAAGACACAAATACCCCAATGTTCACAGCAGCATTAATTACAATAGTCGATTTATGGAAGCATGGAAGCAACTGAAATATCCATCAACAGATGAATGGATAAAGATGAGGAGTCGGACATGACTTAGTGACTGAACAACCACTACAAATACAATGGAATATTACACGGCAATAAAAAAGAATGAAACTCTGCCACTTCTAGCAACATAGAGGGACCCAGAAGCTATTATACTTGGTGAAACAGTCAAAGGGAGAAAAACAAATACTGAATTTTATCACTTACATGTGCAATTTTAAAAATAAAACAAACAAAGGTATATAACAAAATAGAAACAGACTCATAGATTTAGACAACTTGTGGCCACCAACAGGGAGAGGGAAGAAGGGCAAGACAGAGGTAAGGGATTAAGGGATAAAACTACTATGCACAAAACAGATAAGCAACAAGGTACATTGTACAGCACAGGGAATTATAGCCATTATGTTGTCATAATTTTAAATGAAGTATGAACTATAAAATTACTGAATCACTATGTTGTACACCTAAAACTAATATACTATTGTAAATCAACAATATTTCGACAAAAAGAATACAATTTTAATATGTTCATTTATTTAAACTTGGCAAACAGATCATCCAAGAAAGCAAGCTGTAATTCACAGGTATTTTTTTGTTTTATTAACTTAAAAAGATACTTATTTCACAAGAAGTTTATTATTTCTAATCATCATTCCTATACCATGGATAATGCTTTATGAAAGAGAGCAGGTAAGAGGAGTTAGAGCGTGAAACTTCAGGAACTGAAGGGCCCCTATGCATGCACAATACAGATTCCTGTTTTCACAGCAGTGGGACTAACTGAGCCCCTCCATTTCACCACATGCTGATTACATTCTAATCTTGGCACAAATGAGCATCCCACAGAGAAACCCGTCAGCACCAGAGACTGACAAAAATGTGTGACTTTAAAGACAGACAGAGCTTTCCAAGACCAAAAATCAGACAAGGTGGATTAAATGTATACTGTAAGTTCCAGAGATATGCTCCCTTTGTAACTGCAAATACACATATCAAATTACATATACACTGACAGGCTCATGGCACGAATTAGCTTACACTTGGCCCCTTTTAATTTCCCATTCTCTTCCTTCTTTCCTCCCAATTTTCTTCTAATTTAGGGACAGATGTCGGATGTATTCTTGAAGGACTCAAGCAGTCGCGCGCTAAGACTTTAGACTATGCTAAGTTGGCTGACATAGAACAGGGAGAGAAGAGAATGCTTACAGGTCTTCTTAAATATATTTTTAAAATATGGAAGAGTGTATAAATTATAGACATATTATGTGATATAGAATATAAATATATGCTTATTTCTTTAACAGTCACTCTCTACCCAACAGATGCAGACATCATGCAAGATGCTAGATCATGAAACTGAAAAAGCAAAGATCTTAGAGATAAAGAAGTACTTAAGAGAAAATAAAGGAGGTTTTTCACGTAGAAAGAGGAGGTGTGTACAAAGAAATGGAGCTGTGAGATGTGTCTAAGTGTTCATCTCCAGACTTGTGTGTACATGTGTAAACACACATATACTTGATGTTTCAGGTCAAGCTGAACAGTGAAACTTTTGAGTTATATTCCCAAGCTCCTTGAAAAACTTTCCAATGCTTTCTGATTTAATATATTAACAACCTGTGGAGAATCAGCAAGAGAATAACAGCTCACTCTTAATGATGCAAGTTTCCCTGGGAGGCACAGTATTACCGTTACAGAGATAATAGGGTCATTTCTCTGCCCTGGCACTAATCTACAGTAATGCTCGTTTCCCCACTGATGTCAAGCTCAGTGGGGCTTTATCATATTGCATTATACATGATGCTGTGATAAAACATTAAATGTTGTTTTTAAAAAGAAAGTGTATTTCTGAATTACTTCACTCTGCTTGATTACTATCAGCAGATTCAAAGTCTCCACACCTGAGGAAGCCTCTCTCATTTGCCAGGATTTACAGTCTGATAGGGGAGGGCAGGCACCCACCTAAGAGCCCATTCCCAGACCTGTGTCTGCATCTAATCCGCAGATCTCTGACAAAGCATCCTATTACTTCTGTGCCCCAGGCTCTCACCTGGAAACCATGAAAAGCAGCCTATGTCTACCTGCCACATCACAGAAGCAGAATGAAGACACATTAAGTTAATTGCTATAGATGTTCTTTCAGTCCTTAGGAAGAAAACAGGTTTATAGTTTAAAATAATTCAATGGTACAGTCATTAAGACTATAAAGTTTTCACTCCAAGAACACTATTCTTATTTCTATTACCATTTGCTATACAAAACTGATCTGTAACCATAAATTAATCTCTATATTACATTGTTACTTTCTTGAACACTCCTTTTAAATTTGAGGGTATTAATGATGGTCATATTTCTTGGTGATTTTCACTTCTACCCTAACAATTACTTTTAACACTGATGTTACAGATAAGAACACATGAAAAAGAAAACTAAATGCAGTTTCTCCTACCAATCAAATACTATTGTATGCAATCTCCCCGTCCTCTGCCCCTCAAATTACTGAAGATCTAAAGATTAATATTTTACATTAGAAAGTCAGTATAGTATTATAATATTGTTCTATCATATTTGTCTATATTTGTCAATATATTTGTTATAATATTAATAAGTGTGTGCATGCTAAGTTGCTTCAGTCATGTCTGACTCTTTGCAATCCTATACACTGTAGCCTGCCAGGCTCCTTTGTTCGTGGGATTCTCCAGGCAAGAATACTAGAGTGCGTTGTTATGCCCTCCTCCAAGGAATCTTCCCAACCCAGGGATCAAACCCACAGCCCCTGAGGCTCCTGCATTGCAGGCAGATTCTTTACCACTGAGCCACAGGGGAAGCCCCTAATATTAAATGCTACTGCTGCTGCTGCTAAGTCACTTCAGTCGTGTCTGACTCTGTGCGACCCCAGAGACGGCAGCCCACCAGGCTACCCTGTCCCTGGGATTCTCCAGGCAAGAACACTGGAGTGGGTTGCCATTTCCTTCTCCAATGCATGAAGGTGAAAAGTGAAAGTGAAGTCGCTCAGTCATGTCCAACTCAGCGACCCCATGGACTGCAGCCTACCAGGCTCCTCCATCCATGGGATTTTCCAGGCAAGAGTACTGGAGTGGGGTGCCATTGCCTTCTCCGTAATGCTACTATCTAGTTAGAAAATAAAATTAACTTTCCATAAATAAAATTATTAGGTGCTAAACTTTGATATTACTGAAACCATGTTATCGTTAGGAACATGTGTAGACAGCACAAAATGGGTAATGTCAACTACAAATTGGCACTTAACAAGAGCATTGCCAACCACTGAACAATAAAGGTGTTTGCCATCTGCCTCTACGGAGACAGAACCCCATGCTGCTATAGCTGTTGACCCTCAACAATCCCTGAGGGAGTTCAGAGTGAAGTGATGCACTCTGTGCTCCAGGGAATCTGGTGGGAAAGGTCTTTAGATAGTTGGATGTTTTTAGGAACAGATTTTATGATCTCAATCCTTGCGTCTTCTCATATCCAGAGAAGCACTAAATCCCTTTATGGTGATATCAGAGCCTCATGACTAACAAAAAGGCTTTTGTAAAATGAGTGCTTCATGGTATTGAAAGCCCCCTTCACCAAAACCTTATATATTGACTTTTCCCCACTGCTGCTTTGAAGCAGTCTCTCAGAGCTTTCTGAGATGCTGCCTCCCGGGCTGCAGTCCTCATTTTGCCCCAAATAAAGTTGGTGATGGACAGGGAGGCCTGGCGTGCTGCAATTCATGGGGTCGCAAAGAGGCGGACACGACTGAGCGACTGAACTGAACTGAACTGAAAACTTAACTCACAACTCTCAAGTTGTACATCTTTTTTTAGTCGACAGTAATAATAAGCCTCAGTACCACAAGGGAGTAACCAGAGATGCATCCTGGGGGCCATACTGGTTAAAGGTCACAGCCACGTCATGAGCTCAGCCTTAAGGCAAAGAGGAAAGTAGAAAAGTGAGAAATCAGATGAACTGGAGCAAACAGAGAAAACCACAAGGAAAGGCAGGTCCTGAAAAATGGATATGTTAGGTAGGTAGAATAGGGAAAAGGAGTCCAAAATGGTGGTGGCTAAAAGACAAGGAAGGTCCGAGGACCAGAGTGAAGACTTCAGGCAGAACAAACAGCACTCCTGGCTAAGCCCAGTTTGCATAGGGCAGACCCAGGTGGAGGAAAAAAACATATAAAAGGAGGAGCCAAAGCTTTTTCTCACAGACCCTCTCTCTCTCCCACGTGCGTGCGCCCTTTCTCTCTCTCTCTCTCTCTCTGTCACTCTCTCTCCCTCCCCCGTGCGCTCCTCCACTCTCTTCTCTTCGAGTCTTGGATTCTCCTGCTATCTTCTAAATAAAATGGAGCTGTAACCTGATTTGCCTAAGAGCTGTAGCATGGTTTGTCCAAGACCCGAGAGCTGTGACGCGCCGAGGGCTTTAATGTCCGTTGCTCCAAATCTTTGTTGTGACGAGACAAAGAACCGAGGAACATACACTCGCATGACAGATAGATGCACAAAGGCAAAAAGCTGGCATTCTAAGCAGTGCAGTACCATACACGACGAACGGCAACGGCAAAACGAGTAAACCAAGAAGGCCATCCGTCATCTTACAGGATGCACTGAGAGGGTACAGCATCACTCATACGGATTCCTGACCAAAAACAGGCATAATCTGAATTTAATCATGAAGAAAGACATTCTACAAGAAAGCAAACTAAACATAGAGATCACGACAGACCAAAAAAAAAAAGTCTGTCCCCATAAAAAGGAGACTACGGAAAAGTAACAGTAAGTGGAGATTCTAGATCAGTTCCTGATCCATAAAAGAATATAAGTGGGGACTTCTCTGGAAGTCCAGTGGTTAACACTCGGTGCTTCCACTGCAGAGGGCACAGGTTCAATCCCTGGTCGGAAAACTAAGATCCTGCACAGTGCACAGCACAGCCAATGGTAAATAAATAAAAAACACAGTGGAACTGTTAATGAAATTTGAATTATGTGTGTAGTAGAGTTAACAGTGTTATATCATTGCTAATTTCCTGGTTTTGATCATTACTGCTGTGGTCACACACGAGGTTAATAACCAGGGAAGCTGAGAGAGGGATATATAGGAATCCTTTGCACAATTTCTGAAACCTTTCTATTTGAAGTTTTAATTGAAACATTTAATTAAATATTTATGAAATTCACATTTGAAAATTCAAATGAAATGAATTTTTAATTACTAAAACTGAAACATTTAATTAAATTTTTAATGTTAAGTTTTTTAAAAGGAGCTGACCCACCTTAGCAAGCCTCACACACATTTGAGGAAATTAACGTATGATGTGATGGGCAGGTACATCAAATTAGAAATGTCCTTGAAAACCAACTATGGGAAACTGAGTTTATGAGAGCCATGACAGAGGACTGTAGACTGACCTTGTGAAATAAGCTCTCTGTGTGGAAATTCTAGTACAAGCAGAGAAAATGAGGGTATCGATAAACCTATCCCACTATAAAAGAAGTCAGGTCACATTTGGTGTTGTATTTGTGAACTCCTAATCTATCTGGATGAATTGAAGTGAGTTCTGACTATCTAAAGACAAGAAGGTGGAAAGACATAAATTTAGTATCTGTGTGTGCACGCCCATCAACTTTTAGCTAGAGACTCTTAACTGCTAAATAAAGACCAATAACCCATCAAACTGTCTAAATATAAATACAACATCAAGCTAGAATCAGCAAATATCTTATATATAGTCAGGAAACTCCTCACACTAATTTTTACAGATATGATTTTAAGATTTCAACTCTTTTACAAGTGTTACTGTTTCAGGAGGTCATGTCACTTACCACTGAAATTTGCTTTTTAATTTACCCATTATTTTTAACTGAATAGCTGGACTAACTTGAAACAAAAAGTCCTGGGCCTATTGAAACTCAAATGCATGCTAATTCGTTTTCTTTGATAATTACTTATCTTGAAAACCCCACATTTCTAGTACTTTGGGGCAATGAGACAAATAAGATTTCCTCTCAAAATAATTTGCAAAAAATATATCACAAAAACAAAGATGTGATAAAAACAACCATCATATTCCTTAACACAATTTCAAAGTTAGCCTCATTACATTTTCCTGTCTCATGTAATTTAACAGAAAAGCTTTTATGAGATGGATATTATTCCACAATGTGCATCAGTGTATTTAGTATATATGCCAAAATTCAACCAGACCCGTAACATACCTTGCAATTACTCTTCAGGGTTTTTTCCTCAGGTACTGTATGGCACAGCATAGAATAACTTCGTATAAGTTCACCCATCAACCATTTGAGTAGCAATTGTCCATTTTTCATATTTAAGACACTAGAATTCCTTTAGTAACTAGTTTCCTATACATTTGCTATAGTAAGGAGCTACATTTGAATGAAATTCATTCATACAGATTCTTACAAGAAAAAGTGGCAAAATAATAAAGAAAATAATGCAATGCTGAATTGGAGGGGAGGCACTATTTTTAAGCCATTCTCCATCAGCATGTCAAGAGTTTAAAAGCAGAAAAAAAAAATCTCCTAACAAAAAGAATTATGTGGACAAAGAAAAAGAACATTTTAATTTTCAGAGTCAATTGCAAATTCACCATTATTTTATGAACATCTAAGAAAGAAAATTAAACTAACAGTTAAATTTAGTTGAACAGTGAGTTAAACTAACACAATATTTTAAATTCGTATTTCTTTTTGAAAGAAAAAATCTTTAGACTTAATCTGATGTGAATATTACATATCACCTTTATATATTACATAACAAAATACAAGCAAAATAAGTTAGTTAAGCCATTTATCAGACTCTACTTTCAGAATCTAATTCTTCCCACTCACTTTTTAACTGATAATCATTAGTTCTCTACAGAATACCACTTTCTGTGTCACCAAGCACATCAGTGATGCAGCACTTTTTAAATGAATCCATTAAGAAATTTTAAAATAGGGGCTTTCCTGGTGGCTTGATGGTAAAGAATCCACCTGCCAATGCAGGAGACATGGGTTCTACACGTGGTCTGGAATGATTCCACATGCCATGGAACAACGAAGCCCGTGCATCACAACTATTGAACCTATGCTCTAGAGACTGAGAATTGCAACCACTGAGCCCATGTGCCACAACTCCTGAGCCCACACGCCCTAGAGCCCATGCTCCACACCAAGAGAAGCACCGAAGTGAGAAGCCTGCACACCACAACCAGAGAGCAGCCCCCACTAGCCGTAACTAGAGAAAGGCCCATGCGGCAACAAAGACTCGGTACAGCCAAAATAATAAATAAGTGAATGTTTAAAGAAATTAAAAAATAGGCATGGGCTTTTAAGCTAGCTGATATTTATCGATTGGTTGACTGAAGTATAGTCGATTTATAATATCATGCTAGTTTCAGCTATATAGCACTATGATTCAGTTTTATATATTATATAGTATATATATATATATATTTTCTTCCCTTATATGTTATTACAAAATACTGAGTATAGTTCCCTATGCTATACAGAAGGTCCTTGTTGATTACCTATTTTCTCAAATTTATACACTAAGTAGGCTTTTTATCCCATAAAGCAATCCTTTAAAATTTCTACATACATATCAACTCAGTACCTGCCTCTCTGCATAGCTCTATGTCACTCCTCTGTTAGAATTCTGTATTTTTCTTTTATATAAATTCCTTCATATCAAATCATGGATTAAAACTACCAAATTACTAAGAACGCTGGGCATACTTAGACAGCCAGAAACTATGATGTGTGGTTCAGTGATTTAAGGAAGACAAATGTCATTGATTTAATAATCACTTCACACCCAAGACATACTCAGTGTTTGAGATAAAGACAAATTAGGTAGAATCCATAAATTCAAGGACAACACTGAAAGATGCTGAAAGAGTAAAGACAAAATTAATGAATGCTTTAAATTGAGAAAAAGTTCCCAATGGTAATTTTTACAAACCTGACAGCTTTATTTCTATCTGTGAAAAGTAAATATGTATGCTGCTGCTGCGTCGCTTCAGTCGCGTCCGACTCTGTGTGACCCCATAGACGGCAGCCCAACAGGCTCCTCCATCCATGGGATTTTCCAGGCAAAGTACTGGAGTGGGGTGCCATTGCCTTCTCCTAAATATGTATGAGAATTCCTAAATAACCTAATGGACTTAAGAGTTCAGTGCTTTCTACTGTTCTAACCTATTGGCATGGGCAGACCTCAATTCACACAGTTTCAACTTTTGAACAACACACACGTGTATATACTGAGAATGAAAAATGCAAAAGCTTTTTTTGTGTGTGTTTTACTCCAGATTTGAATTTCTGTAGATCAGCTATGAACACATCAGTTCAAAAAATCCCTATATGTTAGTTAACAGTTCTGTTTTGATAATAATATTATTAATAATATTGTGACAATCTATAGCAATGTTTCTGTCCTATTAGTTATTATATTTGCCCTCAGTATTCTGTAAGCAAAATAAAAAAAAACAGAAAAACAAACACACTGATGCCACCCAAGCAAGTACTACTGTAAAACATAGGTCAACAAAGAAATCATTTGATACACTGCATGCAAATTTTTCACCTCACTCAGATGCTTGGTGCATTTATTCACTTGAACAATGTGGAAAGGAAAAAAAAAATCGCAAGATATATATAATGTTGGTGACTATGTCATTGAAAACTGTATCTACAAAGTGAAGTTCAAATAGGAATTTTTATATTTCCTCTCTTGATAAAGTGGGAGGTAGGGTCCTCTAAGTTAAAAATAAGAAATGGAGTATCAATTAGGTTCAAAGTTAAGAAAGAATTAAACATTTAAGAAGAACAAAGTATTATGTATAAAACAAGCTACAAGAATATAATGTACAATGCAGGTAATATAGCCCATATTTTATAACTTTAAGTGGAGTATAAACTTTCAGTTCAGTTCAGTTCAGTCACTCAGTCATGTCCGACTCTTTGCGACCCCATGAATTCCAGCACGCCAGGCCTCCCTATCCATCACCAACTCCCAGAGTTCACTCAGACTCACGTCCATCAAGTCAGTGATGCCATCCAGCCATCTCATCCTCTGTCATCCCCTCCTCCTCCTGCCCCCAATCCCTCCCAGCATCAGAGTCTTTTCCAGTGAGTCAACTCTTCGCATGAGGTGGCCAAAGTACTGGAGTTGCAGCTTTAGCATCATTCCCTCCAAAGAAATCCCAGGGCTGATCTCCTTCAGAATGGACTGGTTGGATCTCCTTGCAGTCCAAGGGACTCTCAAGAGTCTTCTCCAATACCACAGTTCAAAAGCATCAATTCTTCTCTGCTCAGCTTTCTTCACAATCCAACTCTCACATCCATACATGACCACTGGAAAAACCATAACCTTGACTAGATGGACCTTTGTTGGCAAAATAATGTCTCTGCTTTTGAATATGCTATCTAGGTTGGTCATAACTTTCCTTCCAAGGAGTAAGCGTCTTTTAATTTCATGGCTACAGTCACCATCTGCAGTGATTTTGGAGCCCGGAAAAATAAAGTCTGCCACTGTTTCCACTGTTTCCCCATCTATTTCCCATGAAGTGATAGGACCACATGCCATGATCTTCGTTTTCTGAATGAAGAGCTTTAAGCCAACTTTTTCACTCTCCTCTTTCACTTTCATCAAGAGGCTTTTTAGTTCCTCTTCACTTTCTGCCAAGGGTGGTGTCATCTACATATCTGAAGTTATTGATATTTCTCCTGGAAATCTTGATTCCAGCTTGTGCTTCTTCCAGCCCAGCATTTCTCATGATGTACTCTGCATAGAAGTTAAATAAACAGGGTGACAATATACAGCCTTGACGTATTCCTTTTCCTATTTGGAACCAGTCTGTTGTTCCATGTCCACTTCTAACTGTTGCTTCCTGACCTGCATATAGGTTTCTCAAGAGGCAGGTCAGGTGCTCTGGTATTCCCATCTCTTTCAGAATTTTCCACAGTTTATTGGGATCCACACAGTCAAAGGCTTTGGTATAGTCAATAAAGCAGAAATAGATGATTTTCTGGAACTCTCTTGCTTTTTCCATGATCCAGCAGATGTTGGCAATTTGATCTCTGGTTCCTCTGCCTTTTCTAAATCCAGCTTGAACATCTGGAAGCTCACGGTTCACATATTGCTGAAGCCTGGCTTGGAGAATATTGAGCATTACTTTACTAGTGTGTGAGATGAGTGCAATTGTGTGGTAGTTTGAGCATTCTTTGGCATTGCCTTTCTTTGGGATTGGAATGAAAACTGACCTTTTCCAGTCCTGCGGCCACTGCTGAGTTTTCCAAATTTGCTGGCATATTGAGTGCAGCACTTTCACAGCATCATCTTTCAGGATTTGAAAGAGCTCAGCTGGAATTCCATCACCTCCACTAGCTTTGTTCGTAGTGATGCTTTCTAAGGCCCACTTGACTTCACATTCCAGGATGTCTGGCTCTAGGTCAGTGATCACACCATCGTGATTATCTTGGTCATGAAGGTATTTTTTGTACAGTTCTTCTGTGTATTCTTGCCACCTTTTCTTAATATCTTCTGCTTCTGTTAGGTCCATACCATTTCTGTCCTTTATCGAGCCCATCTTTGCATGAAATGTTCCCTTAGTATCTCTAATTTTCTTGAAGAGATCTCTAGTCTTTCCCATTCTGTTGTTTTCCTCTATTTCTTTGCATTGATCGCTGAGGAAGGCTTTCTTATCTCTTCTTGCTATTCTTTGGAACTCTGCATTCAGATGCTTATATCTTTCCTTTTCTCCTTTGCTTTTCGCTTGTCTTCTTTTCACGGCTATTTGTAAGGCCTCCTCAGACAGCCATTTTGCTTTTTTGCATTTCTTTTCCATGGGGATGGTCTTGATCCCTGTTTCCTGTATAATGTCACGAACCTCTGTCCATAGTTCATCAGGCACTCTATCTATCAGACCTAGGCCCTTAAATCTATTTCTCACTTCCACTGTATAATCATAAGGGATTTGATTTAGGTCATACCTGAATGGTCTAGTGGTTTTCCCTAGTTTCTTCAATTTCAGTCTGAATTTGGCAATAAGGAGTTCATGATCTGAGCCACAGTAAGCTCCTGGTCTTGTTTTTGTTGACTGTATAGAGCTTCTCCATATTTGGCTGCAAAGAATATAATCAATCTGATTTCAGTGTTGACCATCTGGTGATGTCCATGTGTAGAGTATGTCCATGTGTATAAATTTTAGAGACTGTGAATCAGTATATTGCATACCTGTAACTTATATAATATCATATATCAAATATACTTCAATAAAATTTTTTCAAAGGATGAGACAGTTCTAATAAAGAAAAAAGAACTGTCTCATCAATTATTGGAGGAAAAAAGAGGTAAAATTATTAGCTATGAAGAATAAGACCTTCTACCTAGAACATCTAAGATAATTAATATTACTAACATTATTATTATCTGAAATATTATTAGAGAATCAAGTAAGGTCTCCAAATGCAATATTAACATACAAGATCAATAGCTTTTCCATATACTAATAATAACCAATTAGAAATACATAGTGGAAAAAAATAACAGCAACAACAACAAAATGAAACACCTAGTAATAACCCTAAAAATAAAGTGTGCCAAACATAATGGAAATACCTACAGAATTAATTCATGAACATAAAAAGTTTTAATAAATGGAAACAACCATATTCTTGGAGAAGAATCATTACAGGCAAGCTGCAAAGAACAGAAGAAAAAAGTTCTAATTTTTTTGCCAACTTTAAAAAAAAACCCTTAAAAACTATATATTTTCCTAATAATACATTTTTTGAAACAAATATGTATTTCCAAATAATTGGATAGATGCTGCTCTCAATGACAACCAGCCCATGGGTATAGCCCATACAGATATAATGGTGACATTTCCCAGAAGGTAACATTAAACTATTGAGATCTACTTGTTACAAGATGAACTTCTAATAAACACACTAAAAAGACACTTTTTATAACAGAACACAGAAAGAGAAAGTTTAAAAATACAAGAACAGGCTAAATTCTGATACACAGGAAAACAAAAATGCAAGCATTTTATTCTTAATATTTCCACGTTAAATGTCTTACAAACATTTCCAGCTTTCAATTTTTAGTTCAGGTTATAAACAGTTATATATTGAGTCTTGTCTCCCCACAGTATCTGTGTCAGTAATAACTGATCCTTCCAATTTTTCATTAGTTGCCATTTGGAGATTTGCAGTGTCTGCCTTCATCAATTATTTTTTACTCAGGGCTTAATCAAAGACTGTAAGAAGCTTACAGAAAACAAGAATAAAATTAAGAAATATAGATTAAAAAGTTTATACTACAAAAAACAGGCTTATAATTTTCTCCTTCCATATGCCTAAATATATATAAGTAGGAATGTTTGGTTTAGCACTGTTTAGAATGGGCAGAATTTACAGACAATTCAAAGCTCCATAATAGGAGAAAAAATAAATTATAGGATATTCCAAGAAACTTCATAAGCTAAAAATCAGCTAAATTTTTGTGAACTGACACTAAAAATGTATCCAAAATAAACTGGGAAGAAAAGAAAATTATAGAATAATTACACATAACACATTTATTCTTATTATTTGTATATGTGTGTTCTGTATAACACATATTTGTATAAGTGTAAATGTATGGGAAAAGATTTGCAAAGTACCTAACAATGTTTATAGTATGATCTTATATACATAGTGTAAGCTCAGGCATTGAGAACGTACCCAGTTGGATTAAGCCAATGATCAAAAATAGACATCTGTTTAATGTCCTAAATTAGCCCCACAAATGAATAAATAAAGTATAAAGACTGTGCCAGAGTATTAGGAAAATTCTAGTGGGCCCCAGTCCATGAATATTTCATCTTACCAGCTCAATCACAGAATATATATATAAACAAATTCAAGGTAATTTTGTAGTTCAAGTTGCAAACCTTTTGATTCTTCTTGCTTTTCAATACTAGTTCAAGGCTTTTTCACACAAAATGGAATATGATCTATTCGCTGCATTTCCTGCTCATCTTAAGTTTACAATAAATGCTACTTCACAAGGTTAAGACTGAAGTCTATGTGAACAATTCATACAAAATAAATAAATATGAAACTAAAAACATGAAAAGTAAAAAGTCACTTGTAATCAAATAAATGAAAACAAATATACTGACAGTAATAAAATGTTATAGATAAAGTTACAGATAAAAGTCTAGCAGTATTTACAACAAAAACCAACAGCAATCAGGGGATGGATTTATGAGCTGCTTTTATGATGGCTCTTGTACTTTTCAGAAGCTTCAACAAACATACAAGAGATTAAAAAGTAGTCATAATCCTTTAACATCTATCCACACCCTTTGCTATGTGACTTTGCAGTTGTTCCCATGGAGATGAGGAAATCTCTTTGACCCCCTCCTGAACTTGGGGCTGGCCTTGTGACTTGCTTTGGCCAACACACTCTAGCAGAAGAGATGGTATGCCAGTTCCTAGCCTAGGACTCAAAAGCCTCGTATGCTTCTGCTTGCTCTCTGTGACAGCTGCTTCCAGCATGTGAACAAGTCTGAGCTAGCCTGCTGGAAAATGAGACAGGTAGACCAAGGCGCAACAACCACAGCTCCAGATACGTGAGATAGCCCAACTAACATCAGCAAATTCAACCCACACTTGACTTGCAACTGATGACAGACCTATTATAGAGCCCATTTGAAACCTGTTCAGGTGAGTTCAGCCTACATTGCTGGCCTGTACACAAGCGGTACAGAAAGTTGATTTAGGCCCCTAAGTGATTTGTTAAACATCAAAGCTTGCCAGTAGACCTTTATGAGGTACCTTTATAATGAGAAAAAACTAATCCTTTTAAGAAAACAATGTGAGGCATTGCTAACCACATAACTATAATGCTGTCTGCACTGAAATATTAAAACATGTTATTTTCAACAGGCGTATATGTTTTTTTAACTGGAAAAAGAGAGAAAACTAAAGTAGATCAGATGGAGTAACTGAACTTTCTTGGACTTTCAAGTTGCATTGAGCAAATTTTATCACTGCCCTCATATGTATAGATAAAGCAGCTGATATAAAAAAGATTTTTTTAAATCACATATTGAAGACTAATGATAGACCTGAGTTATCCTTGGGAGTCACATCAACTACAAGCAGCACTAAGAACTTTCATTGTGTTGGTATCTTCAAATCTATTCATTTCATCTTTAAATCAACTTGATGAGATAGGTACTCTCCTTATCCTCATTGTATAGCTGAGACAGCTAAAACAGAGAGGTTAAACAGCTTGCCAAATGTCACCTAACTGGTAAGCGGTGGAGTCAGTACTTCAAACTCAGGCAGGCTGGCTCAAAAATCTACCATCTTAACCACATTAATCGATGGTCCAAAAAAAGAGAGTTGCCTATGGGAAAAAGAAGAACCAGACTGACCACCTAAAGTGTCTGAACATAATTAAAAAACAAGATTACGTTGAGGATAGTAGGAATTATATTAGTCATAGAAACATGAGAAATCAAGCAAATGAAAAGAGAAGAGAAAAAAACATTTCAGAGAAAACAAAGTGTTGTATACCAAAGAGGAAATAAAACCATACAGTTTTTTGGCTCAGTTGTGAATCATACCAATATAGTCATAGCAATGAAAACACTAAATAATGACCTGACCAAAAATTATACACTATAATTATACACTAAAAAATTCAGTTCAGTTCAGTTTAGTCGCTCAGTCATGTCCAATTCTTGGCAACCCCATGAATTGCAGCACGCCAGGCCTCCCTATCCATCACCAACTCCCGGAGTTCACTCAGACTCACGTCCATCGAGTAGGTGATGCCATCCAGCCATCTCATCCTCTGTCGTCCCCTTCTCCTCCTGCCCCCAATCCCTCCCAGCATCAGTCTTTTCCAATGAGTCAACTCTTCGCATGAGGTGGCCAAAGTACTGGAGTTGCAGCTTCAGCATCATTCCTTCCAAAGAACATCCAGGACTGATCTCCTTTAGAATGGACTGCTTGGATCTCCTTGCAGTCCAAGGGACTCTCAAGAGTCTTTTCCAACACCACAGTTCAAAAGCATCAATTCTTCAGGGCTCAGCTTTCTTCACAGTCCAACTCTCACATCCATACATGACTACTGGAAAAACCATAGCCTTGACTAAACGGACCTTTGCTGACAAAGTAATGTCTCTGCTTTTGAATATGCCATCTAGGTTGGTCATAACTTTCCTTCCTTCCAAGGAGTAAGCATCTTTTAATTTCATGGCTGCAATCACCATCTGCAGTGATTTTGGAGCCCAAAAAAATAAAGTCTGACACTGTTTCCACTGTTTCCCCATCTATTTCCCTTGAAGTGATGGGACCAGATGCCATGATCTTCGTTTTCTGAATGTTGAGCTTTAAGCCAACTTTTTCACTCTCCTCTTTCACTTTCATCAAGAGGCTTTTGAGTTCCTCTTCACTTTCTGCCATAAGGGTGGTATCATCTGCATATCTGAGGTTATTGATATTTCTCTTGGCAATCTTGATTCCAGCTTGTGCTTTTTCCAGCCCAGCGTTTCTCATGATGTACTCTGCAAAGAAGTTAAATGAGCAGGGTGACCATATACAGCCTTGACGTACTCCTTTTCCTATTTGGAACCAGTCTGTTGTTCCATGTCCACTTCTAACTGTTGCTTCCTGACCTGCATATAGGTTTCTCAAGAGGCAGGTCAGGTGGTCTGGTATGCCCATCTCTTTCAGAATTTTCCACAGTTTATTGGGATCCACACAGTCAAAGGCTTTGGTATAGTCAATAAAGCAGAAATAGATGATTTTCTGGAACTCTCTTGCTTTTTCCATGATCCAGCAGATGTTGGCAATTTGATCTCTGGTTCCTCTGCCTTTTCTAAAACCAGCTTGAACATCTGGAAGTTCACAGTTCATGTATTGCTGAAGCCTGGCTTGGAGAATTTTGAGCATTACTTTACTAGCGTGTGAGTTGAGTGCAGTTTTGTGGTAGTTTGAGCATTCTTTGGCATTGCCTTTCTTTAGGATTGGAATGAAAACTGACCTTTTCCAGTCCTGCGGCCACTGCTGAGTTTTCCAAATTTGCTGGCATATTGAGTGCAGCACTTTCACAGCATCATCTTTCAGGATTTGGAATAGCTCAACTGCAATTCCATCACCTCCACTAGCTATGTTCGTAGTGATGCTTTCTAAGGCCCACTTGACTTCACATTCCACTGTAATTCTATAGAGATATTTTTTAAAGTTTGGATATTCTGAAGAGGAGGAATGGCATGAGCTGGGGGAAAGAAGGTGGCTAAATTCTTTGTTGTTGCTGTTGTTCAGTCACTAAGTCACGTCCGACTCTTTGTGACCCCATGATGTGCAGCACACCAGGCTCCTCTGTACTCCCCTATCTCCTGGAGTTTGCTCAAATTCACTGAGTCCGTGATGCTCTCTAACCATCTCATCCTCTGTTGCCCACTTCTTCTTTTGCCTTCAATCTTTCCCAGATGGAAAGATTCGGGTCTTTTTCAATGAGTCGGCTCTTTGCATTAGGTGGCAAAACTATTGGAGCTTCAGTAACAGGCCTTCCAATGAATATCCAGGGTTTATTTCCTTTAGGATTGACTGGTTTGATCTCCTTGAAGTCCAAAGGACTCTCAAGTCTTCTCCAGCATTGTAATTTGAAAACATCAATTCTTTGGCACTTAGCCTTCTTTATGGTCCAATTCTCACAACCATACCTGAGTGCTGGAAAAACTTTACCTTTGATTATACTGACCTTTGTTGGCAAAGTAATGTTTCTGCTTTTTAATATGCTGTCTAGGTTTGTCACAGTTTTCCTTCCAAGAAACAAGCATCTTTAAATTTCATTGCTGCGATCACCATCCGTAGTGATTTTGGAGCCCAAGAAAATAAAATCTATCACTGCTTCCACTTTCTCCCCTTCTATTTGCCATGAAGTGATGGGCTAAATTCTAATAGAAAGTTAAATAATAATGCTTAAAATTTTAAAAAGCTGTATAAGCATATTATTTATTAATACAAATATGATGATATAAAATATTACAAGAAACTACTAGAAATGATTGCCTGTGAGGAAAGAAACATGAATTTGCTAAAGGCTGAAGTAAGGAACTACTATTTTTGGTAACATTATTTGCTTTTTTAAATCCTATGCATCATTTTAATTTAAAAACTAACATCTAACAAATGAATTTTCTCTCATTACTGGATGGAACTTGATTCTTATCAGTGAGCATGCTTAGTATTAAATGTTCTAGTCCACACAAAAATAATGTACTTAATGATGCCAACCAAAACAAATTTATAACAAAAAATACAAATTCTTTTTTGTGTACACTGGCAGAAATATTTTTGAGTCTACTACCATTCAAAAACTACTTAAAACAATTTTCTTCTCTTCAGAATGTGTGAATTCATATATAATCTGTGTATTTGCTTAAAAGAGAAGGAAAGAAAATCCTCGCTATCATTGTGATCTATTTTTGTCTGAAAGGGTAGCATGTTCAGGAAATAAGGTAGCAAAAGCTTTTAGTCTTACTTCTCCACACTAGGAAGAATCAGATGAAAGTCATACTTACTTCAGTATCACTAATGTCCTGAATTATTCAATTAAATAAAACCAAAAAGCTCAAAAGACATAGAAGAACAGCTTCTCCACAAGATGCTTACATGTGATAATGTCACTGACCCATTTTCTTTTTGAATTGAAACTATTTTGTACATTTTTTACACTGTCTAGATGGCTCTTCCTTAATCACCTCTTCTAAATGTCCCTCTGCCATTTTCTAAAAGTTTAAATGTCATAATCAGAATATGTGTTCCCAAGGACTATTTCCTTTTTCCTTCCAGATTTAGAAGGTACAAGTTTTACATCTATTGTATATTCAAAATAAGTAGAAATAAAATTCAAGAAAATTGCTGTCTAAAGAATGGATGACCGACCTCTTTTTCATCTTGGTACTATAAAAAGTTAGTGGCTGAACTGCAAGAAATCCTTTCTAAATGTTGTGGACCAGACATACAGGAGAGTCACCACAGCACAGATATTTGAATATAGAACAGTGTTTGGGGACTAGGTCCAAAAATGAGGGATCAAGAGTTTCAGAGGAGCTGTGACAGGCACACAGTTCCACCCCTTCCCCCTGAAATGCAGGAAAACTACATTTCTCAGCTGCCTTTGCTTCTAGTTCGGAACATGAGACCAAGTCCCTAATGACAGCACAGAGCACCTGCGACTACAATGGACTGTGTCATGTAATTTTTATAACTTTCAAAGAAGCAAATTAATCCTATGCCAATGGAGAAGTTAACGCAGTCAGTATACAGTCAAACCTTGGACCATACACTATAGGAAGGATTCACAGCCTTATGAATGGCTATTGAGAGCATATATTTCCATTCAATTAAAAAGTGAATCATTTTAATTCTGTAGGAATTTTTTTTCAATAGCATATTTCTTGGCATGAAACTAGGACACCAAAGCAAATTGTTTCAGTGATGCCCTCTACTCAATAGTGTTTAAATGGGATGCAAAATAGGGTAAGCTTTTCGACAAAAAGCCACCTCTGGGGTCAGAACATCTTGGTTTAAAACCTAACTCTATCACTCATTTCTCTGTGAGCAAGTTTCTTAAACTCTCTCAACTTCAGTTTCTGGATAATACAACCTGGCAGAGCTTTTGTGACAATTAAATAGAACCATCTGAGAATATATGCCCAGTACTCGACTTGAGGGATGGACTGTCTGGATTTGAATCCTGTTCATGTGGATTTGGGCAGTTGTTTCATCCTCAGGTTCCTCATGGATAAAGTAGTAATAGCGACAATTTCAGGCAAGGTTATTGTGAGGATTAACAACTGGCCTACATAATACTGCATTGTGTCTAGCATGTAAGTATTTTTAAAGTACATAAACAGTGAGTAAATACATACACAAGGATTATCTCAACCTTATGAAGTAATAAGTACTATTATAAACAGATGAGCATCCTGCTTTAGCGTGAGGACAAAAGTAGCATTTACATCAAGCTGTGAAAGGCCACGGCTTATTTTGCTAATCCAACTGAGGATGTTTTCATTTTAAAAGAGAATATCTTTTCTCTATCAGGTTAGATGAGTCAAGGTTACCTATTTTTATCAGCAAAGTTTACAGAAGACTGAAACACAAAGGCGGTTTGACTTACAATGAGATTAAATAGAAGGACCTGGGGGAAATTCATTAGTCAAATTAAGATTCAAGAAATAAAGAACTCAGGGGACTTCCCTGGTGGTCCAGTGGTCAAGACTCTGTGCTTTCATTGCAGGGGGTACAGGTTCCATCTCTGATCAGGGAACTAAGATTCCACATGCCATGCAGCACAGCCAATAAATAAATAAATGAAAATAATTTTTTTTAAAAAAAAGAAATAACGAGCTCAGGGAAGTTTAGGGACTAACCTAAAGAACAGGAATGGCGAGGATTTTCACTTTGGGTTCCTATTTCTCTCCACCCACAGTGAACACGTGTGTTTGACCTCACAGTCTTCTACTAGAGACCATCATTTACCAAGTGACATGGCTGGCAGTCCCACATCACTCCAGGCAAATTGCCCACAGAAAATGCAGCTTCATCTCCATACAGAAGTCCCAGAAAAGTCAGAATAGCTGGACTAGAGCCACATACCCATTCCCTGAGATGATGGAGTTCAGCTCCTTCAGAACCAAATGCAATAGACTAAGAGCAGTGCCCATAAGAAGATGTCCCACAGAAAAATAAAGGACCAACAGACACCGAAAAATTAACTACTGGGAGACAGCTGTGCACACAAGCTAAAGCCTTGGAGAACTGTTATGCTCTATAACTGAACCGTTTCTGAATAGGATTCAGTGATATATAGATAAAAATTCTCCATTAAGGGAAAACACATCTTTGAGTTAGCAAGTTGTATTTTTTTTAGATGCTTAATAGCTTCCTAAGGAACTCTTGACTTAGTATCTTTTAAATGCTTCAAGAATCATAGAGAAAACATGACTCCACATTTGGGAAAATAACTGCTGGAGGGGAAAATAAGTAATAGCTGAGGCTCCCCTGAAATATTTCCTATTGTATCAATCTAGTTCCGATGGTAGAGCCGCAAAAAGACGACAAGGAATTTCTTTGTCAGCAAAATTCTATTAATGAACGTTATTAGGAATCTTACTCAACTCTCTTCCTTAGACATATTCAGACCTCCTCATTCTCCCTTCATACTCAATGTCTTTCCTATTCTCCTTCTCTTTGCTTCTCTAGATGACCTTCTGGTAATTTTTTTTTTTACCTTATCTTTTAGTTTACTAATTTTTCCTTTATCTGTTTGTAATTTCTGGTTAAATCAGAGGACATTTTTTTTCTTTCATCTTTTATTTCTCTTTTCTAGACATTCTAGACATTCAAATTTGCTTGTCTACTACTTCTATTTTCAAGTGTCTTTTTAAAATATAAAACCTACTTTTATTGCATTCTCTATATGATATTCTACTGTCTAAAGCCTCAAAGGGGCTGTCACTGTCTATTCTTGTTCCCCCTCAAAAAGACTCTATCTTCTTTTAGGGACTTTATCCGTGGGACTATTTGTGAGGCCTGACCAGACCCTGACTGACACAGCAGTATACAGAGATCTGAAGTATAATCTATCAAATGGATCCAGTTTAATTTACTCAACCAACCTCAAGTCCCCTAGTGATGGGCAAATAGGTTGTTTCCAGTCCTTGTTCTTATTAATGGTGCTGTGATGAACCATTTGTACCAATGTATCATTTTCTCAGACTTTTATCAGTATACTCTGAAATAAATCCCTAGAAGTAGACAAGTCAAACCATATTATTTTAGCCCATGGGCTAAAGTCCATGGGGTCACAAAGAGTCGGCCCTGACTGAGGGACTAACACACAAAACTGGGATCAAGAAAAGGTTCAGTTAGGAGTCCCTGAAGGAATTCCCTGGCGGTCCAGTGGTTAGGTCTAACCCTATCACTGCCACGGGCTCAGGTTCAATTCCTCATCAAGGAACTGAGGCCCTGCAAGTCACAGGCAGTGGCCAGAAAAACCAAACCACAACAAAAATAAGCCCCTGAAATGGCACAGAATCAATCACAGGGAAACTGCAGAAAAACTTTTGAGCCCCAATCCTCATCTGGCTCTTTCGTAATTGTTCCCAGCACCAAACCTAAAACAAATTTCTCAAGCTCATTCTCTTAGCTGGGAATCCTATAACATTAAACATTTTCCTCACCAATCCCAATTTCAAAATCTGTAACAAAGTGAATATTTTCCAAATGTTTCTTACTCAGTCTTTATTATTAAATACTGAAGAAAAAAAAAAAAAACCTGTATTAATTGATTAGCTTGAATTGCTTGGCCTGACAAATACAATACTCATAGAGTACTCAAAGTAATTAGAAATCAGACAGCTACTCTGTATGACACTGATGTTTTCCTATTCACCTAAGATTACAAATTGTTTTGTTAGTCACTTTTAATTCCATAATGGGATAGATAATAGTAGGGCTCTTAAAAACTACATAGATTCAATTTAAAGTATGCTTAAGAGCAACTGAAAATCTGACAAATGTCCAAGGGAAATGTAAAATGGCAAAACCACTCTGAAAAACTCTTCAGTAGAGTCTTAGAACATTCAACCTACATCTACTCTGTGACACACCAATTCTATTCCTAGATGTTTATTTCCCTACCACCACCTCTAAAAAAGAAAGAAACAACATGTTCACAAAAACACTTATGCAAGAATGTCCAGAGCAGCCTTGTACAAAATAGACAAAAACTAAAAACAATGATGGTCTTTTGTTTGTCAATGAGGGATAAACTGTGAAATATCCATACGGTGGAAATGCTACTCAGTAATAAGGAATAAACCCCTGATACAAGTAACATTATGAATGAATCTCAGAACTATCCTGCTGAGCTAAAGAAGGCAAACACAAAAGAATATATACAGCACTGATTTGTCTAGATGAAGCCAAAAACTGTGTGCGCTAATCTGTGCTAAAAGCAATCCGAAAGTGGCCAAGTTTGGGGTAGGGAGAAGGGATTGGCAGACAGAAGGCAGGAAGGAGCTTCCTGGAGCCATGAAAATTTTTCAGTCTTATTTTACATAGTGGTTTGTAGACACATAAGACTGTCAAATCTATACAACTGAGCACTTAAAATCTTAACACATGTATTTAAATGTACACAATTCACATCACCATAAAACGAAATGTTTTTCAACTTAACTATTCAAGGAAAAGAATGATTTGCCAAAGCAATGTGTCAGGAGCCGCGTTAGGCATTACTGACAAAATGGAGGAACAGCCCTAACCCCCTCCCTTTGTTCTGCAGGCATGGACCCAAAATGAAGGAATTAGGCTTTATGATTCTGACTTGTTTTTTCCTTTCCTCGGCTGAGCTGACTGAAAAGAATATTAAGGTGCTTATTGTTTTTGAGAGGAGCATGAGAAGGCACAAAGCCTTCTGCAGCTGTGCTCAGAGAATAATTCATAAAGTTAATCACTGACATTTGTTCAAGGACTTTTACAAAAGAGTGTTCCAGGGTGAGCATGCAGGCCACAGCTTGAGGCCATGGGAGGGACTGCTATCTGAAGCCTATTTGTGAGGAAAGTGTTTATGGCAAAAGAGTTTGCCAAATTTAGGTCTTAGGAATAATTAAAATAGTTAGAAGCTAAAGATTTAAGGAATGTTGTAATGTTAGCATATTCTACTAAAGCTTATAGAAATTAGGGACTTTAGAGATATTACTAGCTAGAAGCTCTTTCTAAGAAATAGTGAGCTTAGGATACTAGGGGCAAACAGGACTTAGAAAGATAAGAAATAAACTGAGGAATGTGGTATGCGGCCCAGACATTAGCATGAGTTACAGTGTATTCACAAGGACACATGAGAAAAAGTAGATAAGAGAATCGCTGGGGAAGGAACTCATTTTGAGGGGCAACAATGATTTATGGAGACAACAAATCTGGGTCAGTGGGAACTGAAAATATCAAACCTCTGACCTAATGCTTTTGTAAAAGTATAAAAGAGAATCATAAGCTTGAAATAAACAGGCAGTCCACGAAAACTGAGAGGCTGCCTCAGTTTCTCACTGACACCGCTCACCCCTTCAGGTTGAATCCCTGGCTGCTGGAGCTGGACTCCTGCAGCAATGTTTCTCAAATTCAAAATAAAAATACACTTTAGGCAGAATAAACAGTTTGATGATTAAATGTCCTTTAGGGCTGAAAAAGTAGCTATCACTGATGAGTGTTTACAGAATGATGATTCTGAGCTAGAAGGAGGGTGATCAAACACTTCATCTGCCTCAGATGCTCATCCCAGTGTAGACCTTACGTCACAGCTTAATAGTGGCCCCTTCACTCTCTTTCGAACTGTGGTGCTAGAGAAGACTCTTTAGAAGTCCCTTGGACAGTAAGGAGACCAAACCAGTCAATCCTAATGGAAATCAACTCTGAATATTCATTTTGAAGGACTGAGGCTGAAACTGAAGCTCCAATACTTTGGCCACCTTATGTGAAGAGCTGACTCATTGGAAAAGACCCTGATGCTGAGAAAGACTGAAGGCAGGAGAAGAAGGGGACAGCAGAGGATGAGATGGCTGGATGGCATCACTGACTCAATGGACATGAGTTTGAGCAAGCTCCGGGAGATGGTAAAGGACAGGGAGGCCTGGTATGCTGCAGTCCATGGGGTCACAAAGAGTCAGACACAACTGAGTGACTGAACAACAATTTCACTCTCAAAGGAATCCTAATTTAGATGAAGACCTATAAACACACTTTGGCTAAAAGGGCATTTATTATTTAGTACAATGAGTTCATTCACCTTTTTATTCAACTCACATCCACTTAACATCTACTGTGTAGCCAAACATAATCCCTACATTCTTGCTACCACTTCATATTGCTTCTTTGTTTCCAAAATTAAGATTTAAATAGCTACAGGGTTTCCCCTAAAGTTAACTTAAAATATATAGATGAGGACAAACTATAGATGAGAAGAAATCAGAATATTTTTCTAAAATGGAAATACAAATCAAGCTTATTAAAGAAAAATTCTAATTTTGAACTATGCCAAAAAAATGCACAAAGACGTTTATAAATATAAAACAAAGGAAACTTTTACCTGCTGCCCTGTAAAGTATTTTAGGTTCAAAAAATATACAAGGATTTTTATCCTCTATGCATGATAAAAGAAGTCCCTTGGCCTGGAAAGGGCTTCTGGGTACAACCACCTGCAAGAACAGATTATTTTTAAAGACAATTTTAGTGAAAATATCTCCAAGTAAACTCATTTATAAGGGTCACAATTTAAATAACCAATTGTTACTAATATAGAAATCTTGTATTTTTAGACTAATTACTATTAATCATAAAATTTACATATTGTCCAAAACAATCCCATTTGTTCCACAAATATTTATCACATGCCTACCATATTCTGGTAGTTAAGATATTGTTATTTTTTCAAGGAGCTAAACTTGCACATACATTAAAAAATAAAAGGAAACCACAAAGAGCACTCACCAAAACAAATGAGTAAAGTTGTCAATATCTTCCTGTATTGACCTCTGAAGTCTTTTCTGCTAATATTCTACTGCTGTTTTCAAAGGTATGCAAGTTTCTTCTCCAAATTTAACATGCTAAATAAAATCTCTTTTCTCATGATAAATCTGACCTTCACTTCTTAAGTGGAAAAATAATCCACTAAACTTTATGATCGAGGTAATATAACATGTAGTTACTGCAAAAGTTTCTGGTGGATTAGACAGTAAAGAATCTGCCTGCAATGCAGGAGACCCAGGTTCAATCCCTGGGTCAAGAAGATCTCCTGGAGAAGGGAATGGCAATCCACTCCAGTGTTCCTGCCTGGAAAATTCCATAGACAAAGGAGCCAGGTGGGGTACAGTTCATGGGGTCAGAAGAGTCAGACATGACTGAGGGACTAACACTTTCACTTCTTTTTTTCTATTTTTTCACTTCACTGCAAAACCAAAAAGAAAGTGTGGATCCGGCACACTTCCAGGTGGAGAAAGGGCTCAGGACCTTCTTGAGAATGAGGTTGATAATGAGGAAAGTGATAGTAAAGGCAGCAGGTAGCAAGTGTGTTAACTGGGCTAAACT
The DNA here is from genome assembly GCF_002263795.3 of Bos taurus. Taxonomy (NCBI): domain Eukaryota; kingdom Metazoa; phylum Chordata; class Mammalia; order Artiodactyla; family Bovidae; genus Bos; species Bos taurus. Next base: position 19,860,715 of record NC_037336.1, on the reverse strand, counting down.
CACTATGTGGATTAATTCACCTACTGTTCATAGCAATTCCATGAAGTAGCAATTATTATTTTCCCCAACTTAGAAATTAAAAGAATGAGGTGTAAGCAGGAACCAAGTAACTTGCCCAAGGTTATGTCACTTGCTACATCAGAGATTTTCACCAGTTCTGACTCATCAGGTTCTTAACTTCTACATCACTTTGGCTCAAATCACAAACTGTTGTCCAGTTTAATCATTTTTAAACAACTGCATACACCTAAGTGTTACATAGCAAGAGTTATCATCAAAATGTACCTGAATTTATCACAAAGACTCAAATAAGATTGCTTGAAGCAAACTGAACTTTCAAAATCGTTTTTATACGGTTTTAGTGAAGGATTTTTATTTAAAAAATAGCACAAATCTCACGATTTTCTGAAAATAGACTGCTAAATAAATAGCTCATTGTAACACACCATGTCTTTATCTTATGTTCCTATTTTGTTTTTTCTTCATGTTTATTTTTAGCCTTTTGTACTATATGTATATTCTCATTTAGGATAAAATAAAAGAGAAAATGTGGAGGGGAGCGAGGTCTTAAAAATACAGACATTAAACATGAATTGATCTTTAGCTCAAGCACAAAAATAACTGTTGACTGAAATGCTTCTGTCCCACACTAGTACTTGCAGCTTATATTGAAAAATTATGCAAACTGTTACTTAACTACAAAATCTTACAACTTTGATTTCGTTGAAAAAGTAATAAAACATACACACACATCCACAAATGACTCCTGTTATCGAAAAACAGGCATAAAGCCCTGGGTAGACATATCTATGAGTTTCTATAATGACTCACTGGAAAGCTTTTCAGAAAATAAAAAAGAAAATATTATTAAAAGTTAGGACATAAAATAATTAAAAATATTTTTTTTTAATCAAAAGACCTAAAATTATTGTGGAAGGCTATAAAAGAAAGAGAGGCTGCAAAATTAATTGCTTGAGTAAGTATTACCTTACCTTGGACTAGAAAACACACCAAGGTAACAAAGTCTTCTGTCGCTATTTAAAAAGTAAGGAACAGACTAAAAGCAAAAGCTTTACTCCTCTGACTGTGAGGTAAATATGGTCTAAGCAGTAGATTTATTTAAATTATGCCAGAATCAACTGTTGAGTGAGAAAGCTCCATTAGAAAGAAACAGAGCTTTACACACTGCTATATTTTTAATGGATAACCAGCAAGAACTTATTGTATAGCACATGGAACTCTGTTCAATGTTATATGGCAGCATGGATGGGAGGGGAGTTTGGGGTAGAATTGATACATGTATATGTAGAGCTGAGTCCCTCTGCCATTCACCTGAAGCTATCAAAATATTGTTAACTGGCTGTACCCCAATACAAAACAAAAAGTTTTTCTTAAGAAAATAGATAACCATTAAGAACCTGCTGTATAGCACAGGGAACTCTACTCAAGTCTCTGTAATGCTCTATATATGGGAAAAGAATCTAAAAAAAAGAGTTGATATATGTAACTATATGTGTAACTAATTCATTTAGCTGTACACCTGAAATTAATAACATTGTAAATCACCTATACTCCAATAAAAATATTTTAAAAACACAAAAGAAAGAAAGAAACAGAGCTTTCTGCTCAAATGGAATTTGCAAGTATGGCCTTTCTATTGAACAAATTCATGAAACGTGTCAAAGATAGACAGGAATGTATATCTTACTTTGTCATTTTCATTTTTCATGTCTTGGTAAAATATGCTATTTTGATAAATAAATATGATTTTTATTGCAAAAAAATAGAAAGAGAGCTTTGAAAGAGATGGAAGATAAACTATGTTCTTGGCCTTATTATTTGAAGTGTATGAAATTAACATCAGGGTCAAGCCAGTGTGACTTCAAGAACAGTCTATAAACCTGGGCTGGGTGCTTAATCTAAAATAAATAAAACTCTCTTTCTTAAAAACAATTAAATTCACATAAATTCCAAAAATTCTAATTGCTTTTCTCTAGATAAGCATATTAGTTAATACTGATAAAATGAACCAAAATGGAATCATCAAATGGAGAGCAAGCAAAGTATGTTGTGAGAATACCTTGATTCCTGGGCAGTGGGCAAAGAAAGCTTCAGGACTCTGGGAATGATAGAGAGCCCCGTGGCCGACACAGCCCCAAGGGGACCGGATGGTGAGGCTTCCACAATTAAAAAGGTCCCCAGACCGGTAGCGATACTTGGCAGCTTCATTAACAATCTGAAGAGAAAAGAGAGAACGGACATCTCATGATGAGTCTTTTTATTCCCATCCATTTTCTTAAGCCATTTTATCTAATCTTTAAATATATGCCCATAACAAAATAGCTCAAAGGTAACAAAAAGTTCCTAAGATAGGGGGTGGGAGACTGGAATTAAAAGTTCCAAACTTCATGGACTTGCCTTAGAGATGCTCCATTATGGCAAAATGCAATTTTCTCACCTGATCAAAAGCAGGGAAAATATAATCTGCAAACTGAATTTCTGCTATGGCAGTAGCACCGGTGACTGCGATTCCAATTCCAAATCCAACGATTCCTTGTTCACACAGTGGGGTATTAAAAACTCTATCTTTACCTACAAAAGATAAGAAAGTTACCGTCATATGACAAATGAGAGTAATGTGATGCATGATACAATGGAAAATTCAGAGTTAATAACCGTGAGGTAGAGGAAACAAGCAGCATGTGAATGAAACAGTAAAGAAATAGTACAATGGTTGGTTTCAATGTAAATATAGTAATTATATTAACTAAGTAACCTAAATGTCCTAAATTAAGAGAAAGATTATCACACTAGAATAAAAGTAAAACCCAGCTACTTAAAAAAATAAAGTAAATGTAAGGAAAAGGAAAAAAAATACACACACAAAATGAAAAACCTAAACCAAAAGAAGTTGATGTCACTATATTAAAAGCAAACAAAGTAGACTTTAAGGGAAAAGGTACTACCAGACATAAAGAGGGAAAATTCATACTGTTAAAGGAGTCAATTCATAAGGATGACATAATTCTAAATTTATACTCGTATAAGTGATGTGCATGCTCAGTCTCTGAGTCATGTCTGACTCTTTTCAACCCCATGGACTGTAGCCCGCCAGGCTCTTCTGTCCATGCGATCTTCCCGGCAAGAATACTAGAGTGGGATGCTACTTCCTCCTCCAGGAGATCTTCCCAATCAAGGGATCAAACCCTCATCTCCTGCTTGGCAGGCAGATTCTTTACTACTGAGCCACCTGGGAAGTCCCATATAACAATACAAACTGCAAATAAATAGAAAAAATTAACAGAATTAAAAGGATGATTAGATAAAATTCCCAATACAGTGGGAGATTTTCATGTACAAGTCTTGCTGACAGAAAAAGCACATCAAAATAAAAAAGTAAAAACTATTGAGTATTTGAACATGGTTAACAAACATAACTGACATAGAGCACCCAAGAGCTAAGAATACAAATTCTTTTCAAGTAAACACAGAATACAGACACCAGTTGACTACAGACCGAGCTATATATTCAATCAACAACATCCAAAAGATTAAAATCATACAGGGTATAATCTCAGACCATGGTGAAATTAAGCTAGAAGCCAACAGCAAATTTTTTTAAAGATATATGCATCTGCACCCTCATGTTCACTGCTATAATATTTACAATAGCCAAGATACGGAAGTAACTTGAGGGTCCATTGATTGATGAATGGATAAAGAAGATGTGACACATATAGATAAATAGATAGATATACACAGACACAAACACACATACATACACAATGGAATATTACTCAGCCATAACAAAGAATGAAATCTTGCCATTTGGATGGACTTACAGAGTATTTTGCTAAGTAAAATATGTCAGACAGAGAACAAAAAACACTGTGTGGTTTTATTCATATGTATAATCTGGAGGGGAAAAAAAGAAGCAAAAACAAAAACCCAGGCTCATAAGCACAGAGAATAGGTTGGTGGTCGCCAGAAGTAGGAGTGAGGGTTAATAAGAATGAGTGAAGGTGGTCAAAAATTACAAACTTCCAGTTACAAAATAAAGAGTCATGTAATGTACAGCCTTTTCATACTGCTCATGGGCAGTATGAAAGGCAAGAATGCTGAAGTGGTTTGCCATTCCCTTCTCCAGTGGACCATGTTTTGTCAGAACTCACTGCCATGACCTGTCCATCTTGGGTGGTCCTACAAAGCATGGCTCATAGTTTCATTGAGTTAGATAAGACTGATCCATGTGATCACTTTGGTTAGTTTTTTGTGATTGATGCCTTTGAACTGTGGTGTTGGAGAAGACTCTTGAGAGTCCCTTGGACAGCAAGGAGATCAAACCAGTCAATCCTACAGGAAAACAATCCTAAATATTCATTAGAAGGACTGATGATGAAGCTGAAGTTCCAATACTTTGGGCCACCTGATGCAAAGAGCCGACTCATTAGAAAAGATCCTGATGCTGGGAAAGATCGAAGGCAAGAGGAGAAGGGGATGACGGAGGACAGTGTCTCAAAAAGACTTTTAAACCTAAAAAAAAGCATTAAATACATGGCTAAATATCCCACGTCCCAGAGAAGAAATTATAATGGAAACCAAAAAGTATTTTGAACTGAATGATAATGAAAAAACTATGCATTAGTACTTATTGAAGAAGGAAATGGCAACCCACTACTCTTGCCTGGAAAATCCCATGGATGGAGGGGCGTGGTAGGCTACAACCCATGGGGTTGCAAAGAGTCGGACACGACTGAGCAACTTCACATTCACTTTCACTTAGTACTTACTGAAATTCCAACCTCGGTCATGGCAGAATAGCTTTCTTCACATGAACACTCTCACATCAAATGATTCAAATATGGAGAGAATATAACCAACGACTACTTAAAGGCATGGGAGAACCAAAAAGCAGGCCTGAATAGAAGGAGACTTGACCCTGAAAGGAAAGGAAGCACGGCCGGGACGGACTCCCCTGGGAGACCTGCCCAGGCTAAATGACTTGAGACAGCTAAGACGAAGACACACAGACTCAGTACTTTTTTTTTTTTTTAATATTGATTTCTTTGGCTGTGCCAGGTCTTAGTTGCGGCACACAAGATCTTTGATCTTCATTTCAGCATGCAGGCTCCTAGTTGCAGTATGTGGGATCTAGTTCCATGACCGGGGATTGAGCCCTGGCCCCCTACATTAGGAGCTCTGATTTCTATTAATCTGCAGGATACATTATCTGCATCATACAACTCAATTGTCACCTGAAATTTCACCACCTCTTGGCCAGTATCAGGATTTCATGAAAAATTCTCATTTCAGAGAGCTGAATAAGCAATGGCCTAGCCAACAATCTAGCCAGGGGACCAAAAGTCTGGTGACTGATCAGGATTCATGTTTCATGTCCATAACCCAAGGATACCCATTCTTCTCGGTGCACAGAACTCACTTGCAGTTCAATCATTCCTTTGACAGTGAACCACACAGAGGGGAAGTGTTGGGAAAACACCCAGTAGACACATCCTACAGTTTGTACTCTCAAGGCAGCTGCAGAAACTTACAGCCTGATTCATACTCATTGGGACCTGGGACCATCTACTAAAATCGTGATCACCTGGGACTATCTACTAAAATCGTGATCTCCATCCTTCATCAGTTCTCCATCTGACTGCAAGGAGCTTGATAACCGCTGAAGAGCTAGGCTTCCACTGACCAAGTGCAATTCATTAATTGAAAATGAACACAGATTCCAGCTGCCAAGTGCAGAATCCTGAACCCTGAAATACTGGAAGCACCATCACCAGATGAACAGGGTTCCTACCTATTCTCTGCTGGTTCAAGTGCCTGGATTCAGATACTTTTCATCTCAGTTAGTATAGCCCTTTTTATTGCTAGAAGGCAAAAGTGGAGTTTCCTACAGCTCTTACTTCCAAATGGTTTGAGGAAACTGTTTAATAACTCTCTCCAACAACTTCCTATGAAATCACAGGAACTGCTTCAACAAGAACTAAATATTAAAAATCTGTTTTGAAAAGAAAAGAAAAACATAAATTTTTTAAAAATTTGTTTCTATTATCTCTCAAAGAGGTCATGATGGAGGGTAAGAGCATAAATAAAATGCACAGTTCTGGTAACTTCTTTCAGTTCAGTTCAGTTCGGTCGCTCAGTCGTGTCCGACTCTTTGCGACCCCATGAATCGCAGCACACCAGGCCTCCCTGTCCATCACCAACTCCCGGACTCAGACTCACGCCCATCGAGTCAGTGATGCCATCCAGCCATCTCATCCTCTGTTGTCCCCTTCTCCTCCTGCCCCCAATCCCTCCCAGCATCAGAGTCTTTTCCAATGAGTCAACTCTTCGCATGAGGTGGCCAAAGTACTGGTAACTTCTTTAGAATGCAATTAACCTAACATAAAGTTCATACATGCCATATTTCAATGGGTGAATTAATGCATACAGGGATTGCACTCTGAGTCAAGCCTGTTCTGGGTTTAAGTACTATCACCACAAATTACTACACTTCCTAAGCCTCAGTTCCATTATCTGCAACAAATCGCTCACAATACTGAAAAGATTAAAATAATTCATACAATTGTTCAAATGTTTATAAAGTACCTAATATTGTCTAGACTCTATTCTTGATGCAGAGGACACAGCAGCAAACAAAACCAAAAAAAAAAAAATCCTATCCTCATGGAACTTACTAGTCAGGAGAAACAGACAATAAAAACAAAATAAATGACAAAGGACTTCCATGGTGGTCTGGTGGTCAAGAATCCACCTGCCAATGCAAGGGACACGGGTTCAATTCCCGATCCAGGAAGATTCCACATGCCATGGGGCAGCTAAGCCTGTGCACCACAACTACTCAGCCTTCGTGTTCTAAAGCCTGTGCTCCACAAGCAAAGCCACCGCGATGAGACGCCCCTGCACTGCAACTAGAGAGTAGCCCACGACTCATGGCAATGAGAGAGCCCATGTGCAGCAAAAAAGACCCAGCACAGGCAGAAATACGTAAATTTAATTAATCAAAATAAATAAATGAGTAATATACATAGTGTATGAGAGAATGACAAGAGCTAGAGAGAAGAGTAAAGCAGGGAGCATTTAGGGGAGAGGACGTGGGACTCCAGTGGTCTTAACCAGGAAGATCAGGGAGGCACCACTGCCTGATGACATTTAAAGGAAGAGCTGAAGAAAGTGAGGAAATGTACCGTGCATACATCCCAGGGCATAAGTGTTCTGGACAGAGGGATCAGTGAGTGCAAAGGTCCTGGGCTATGAACATGTTCAGCATATTAGAGGCAAGTTATCAAGTCCAGAGGGCCTGGTGTGGAGTAAGAGAAATTGTGGGAAGACATGAAGTGGAAGAGTGAAGGTGATGGGCTGGGGAGGTGGGAGAGGTCAGACAGGGCCCTGTAGGGTTGGGGGAGGGAGGGCGTGGTCACAATAAACATTCTGACTTTGCCTGTGAGAATGAGTCAGTAAGCATGTGAGCAAGACGGGAAGTCATGGAGCAAAGTCACCCATCCTCCAAATCGTATTCCAGCAGGAGCCCTCTGGCTGGTCCTTGGTGAACAGCCTGTACATAGGCAAATATGGACCCGGCAAGACTGATAACAGGAGGCTCCAATCACCCCAGCAAGAGATGATGACACAGAAGAGCAGCAAAGGTGCAAGCATCCAGATAGACAGTATGAAGATAGTGTCAGAAAGATTTACTGAAGAAATGGATGTGAAGCAGAGTCAGAGAAGTGCACAGGATGATTTACAGACTTTTTGACTTGGGCAGCCTAAGGACAGTTACCACCGCTCAAGGAAGGGAAAATTTATGAAGCAGGTGGAGGTGAGAGATCAGCAGTCCCACTGTGAAGATGTTACATCTGAGCTGTGCCTTCATACACAGAGGGAAAGCCGTTCATTGGACTGTTAGGGATATGAGTTGGAAGTCTTCAGAATGAAGATTAAAAACCATGGGACTGATGAGACTCCCAAGTATATTTAAATGGGTACATGGAGAGAAAAAACCTAGTGCTAAAAAGACATGGTGTGAGGACTTCCCTGATGGTCCAGTGGCTAAGAATTCACCTTGTAATGCAAGGGACACAGGTTTGATCCCTGGTCGGGATGCTAAAATCCCACATGCCCACATACAGCAGTACTGAAGCCCGAGTACTCGAGAGCCTGAGCGCCACAACTAGAGTCCACGCACCACAGCTAGAGAGTCCACACGCCAAAACCTGAGAGTCCATACGCCACAATTAGAGTCCATACGCCACAACTAGAGTCCACGCACCACAACTAGAGAGTCCACACGCCACAACTAGAGAGTCCACACACCACAATTAGAGTCCATGCGCCACAACTAGAGAGTCCATGCGCCACAACTAGAGAGTCCACGCACCACTAGAGTCCATGCGCCACAACTAGAGAGTCCACGTGCCACAATTAGAGAGTCCATGCGCCACAACCTGAGAGTCCACATGCCACAACCTGAGAGTCCACGCACCACAACTAGGGATTCCATGCACCACAACTAGAGTCCACGTGCCGCAATGAAAGATCCTGCTTGACACAACAAAGGTCCCACGTGCCTCAACTGAAAGCCAACAAAGCCAAACACACACACACACACAAAAAAAGACAAGATGTGAAAAATAATTAGCAACCTTGGAAAGGACATAATAGCCAGAATTTGGAGGCAAACTAGCAGAACATGCTGGCCTAGAAGTCAGATGAAGTGATCCTAATAGACTACAGTGACCTGAGCCACGTGCTGTCAACTGAAAAGTAAAATAGATAGCCAATAGGAATTTGCTGTATGGCTCAGGAAACTCAAACAGGGGCTCTCTATCAACCTACAGGTGTTGGATGGGGAGGGGGATGGGAGGGAGGTTCAAAAGGGAGGGGATGTATGTATACCTACGGCTGATTCAGGTTGAAGTTTGACAGAAAACAGCAAAATTCTGTAAGGCAATTACCCTTCAATAAAAAATAAATTAATTTAAAAAAGAAAAGTGAGATGAGGGCTGACCATTTTCTAACTGGTGACCCAGATATAACAGTGTCTGCCAGGTGGGAGGAAGGGAGAAAACAAAGGCCTAATTCAAGAGGGATGGGAGAATAGAAATTGTAGACAAGGAATAATAACAATTTTACTTGGAGAAATTTGCTGTTAAGGAAAGAAGAGAAAAGGAGCAACAACTAGCTGGAGAAGAATATGGAATCAGTAGAGGGATTATTTTAAGACAAGAAACAGAAGGATATTTGTTGCAGGGGCAGAAACTGATGATTGAGAAAACTAACGAAATGGAGAGAAGGACGAACGAGTGGAACCATGTGCTTGAGACTGTGACAGACAAAGAAGGGGTCTAGTGTGGAGAGTGACAGGGACCCTTATGTTCATTCAGAGGGAAAGCACATGTGGGCACTGATGCTGGAACACGGAGAGATGCAGTGGGGAGTTTGCCGAAGTTCTCTGTTCGCTCCATCTATCTTAGTTAAATGTGAATTAGACTATTAGCTAAGAGAAGGATGGGGGAGCCTGGTGGGCTACAGTCCATGGGGTCTCAAAGACACAACTGAGCAACTCACACACACACACACACACACACACACAAGGATGCGGGAGGCAGTGTATTTTTTTTTTTTTTGGTCGCACTGTGGCATGCAGGATCTTAGTTCCCAGACCATGGATCAAACCTGTGCCCACGTGGTGGAAGTGTGGAATACTAACCACTAGACCACTAGGGAATTCTGGGGAGGCAGTGTTGAGAAAAAAGCATATGAAATAGTCATACAGGAACGTGTAGCCTGGGTGGGCCCTGAAGGTCACCAGTATTGAGCTGAAAGTGAGTTCACTTGACAAGATGATATGTTTTGCTCCAACAATATTCAGCTCAGGATTGAGGATATAGACAATGATGGATTTAACCAGCATTGAATTTTGCCAAGCAAATTGTGGCATGGAATTTAAAGTGGGTATAAAGGGAAGAAAGGTCATCAGGGGAGTGAGAGTCAGTGGTAGGGTGGCAGGATTCATGAATTTCAAGGATCAAGATGGTCAAAGGATTGTTAGGGTGGAGGCATGAGAGGCAGTGAGCTGGGAAGGTTCAAGGTGGAGATCAGAGTTGAGAAGGTTTCAAATTGAGAGGATGGAGGGACTATAGGAATGACAGTCTGGGGTAGGACCATAAGAGTGAAAAGCTAAGGTGGGATAGAACGCAAGATCCCTAGAGCAAAGGATAAAAAATTAAGAAGAGCATCCATGTGGATATTGACAGGAGTGCTGGTGAGGCTGGCGGTGAGCCACGCTAGGAACAGAGAGGACTGGCCTGGAGTCAGCAGGCAAGAAGGAAGGACAGCATTAGCACTTGCTATTCAACACATTATTGAATTATTTATTGCAAACATTCAGTAAATGTTTATTTTGAAAGACTAGATTAGATAATCAGAGCTAGGCTTCTTTGGATTTAGAATTCAACTCTAGGGACTTCCCTGATAGTCCAGTGATTAAGACTTCACCTTTCAATGCAGAGGATATGGGTTCAATCCCTGATCGGGGAACTAAGATCCCACATGCTTTGAGGCCAAAAAACCAAAACATAAGATAGAAACAATATTGTAACAAATTCAATGAAGACTTTAAAAACAGTTCACATCAAAAAAAAAAAACTTAAGGAAAAAAAAAAAAAGCAATCAAATCTATATGAATGTGTCTTTACTTTCTGAAATAACCAAACTAAACTTTTTGCTATTTGGAACCAAACTTCTAGAATTCAGCACATTTAAGTAGTGATTATATATATGCATTAAGGATATGATTACATAATCTCACAGAGACCACAGACTTTAGGTCAGGTGGTACAAAAATTGGATATTCCTGAAACACATGATAATTTAAAATATTCAACCAAGTGATAAACAAAACCTAAGATAAGCTGCAATTCCTATGGCAGCTAAAAACTATAAGGACAAATCTACTTCTGAAGCTCCAAGATTATTGTGTTAGGGGAAGCACACTGATTGAAACTGCCCACCCTGGCCAGGCACCATACTAACCATTTGCATGAGCTGTTTTACGACAGGAGGTCCTGGTAAGGAACATGGAACCGGAAGAGTTCCGGAAAGGTCAAAAGGAGACACCACATGTCCGACCACCTCCCAGAATCCTTCTCTCTGGCATCCATCTTGGCTGAACAAGGCATGCACCACCAGGAAGGACTCTGAGTCAGAATGATTAGCTAAAGACAACCCGGAAACTAATGCCATCACCATAAAATCTGAGACTGTGAGCCACTGTGAGCCTTACCCTACTGCTCTCCACCCAGGTGCCCTTTCCCAATAAAATCTCTTGCTTTGTCAGCACATGTGTCTCCTCAGACAATTCATTTCCAAGTGTTAGACAAGAGCCCAGTTTCGGGCCCCGGAAGGGGTCTCCCTTCCTGCAACAGTTGTAAGAGGGACAGACACAAAGTACTGCAAACAAACTCAATTAATGTTTACTTAGGTGGTTAGTGGCTGTGAGTTCACGTGAAGGGGAAAAAAATATGCCTACTCTGAAAGTTTTTCAATGCCCAACAGCCTTGGACTGAGTTAGAAAAGAATAAGTAATATCTGAATTACTTCTTACTTAATTTAAGATAATTGAGTAAGATTAACATTTCAGGTAAACTTATGGTTACTGATAATACAGTAACAGGAATAGAAGATATTCACTTGCAGCAACATGGATGGAACTAGAGGTTATCATCCTAAGCGAGGGAAGTCAGAAAGAGAAAGACAAATACCATATGATATCACTTATATGTGGAATCTAAAATGCAACACAAATGAACTTATCTATGAAACAGGAACAGACTCACAGACATAGAAAATAGACTTGTTGTTCCCAGGGTTGGGGGGGTGGGGTAGGGTGGGGAGCGGGTAGGAATGGATTGGGAGTTTGAGATTAATAGATGCAAACTATTATATATAGGATGGATAAAACCAGGTCCTACTGTATAGCACAGGGAACTATATTCAATATCCTATGATAAACCATAATGGAAAAGAATATGAAAAAGAATATATATATATATATATATATATATATATATATAAAACTAAATCAGTTTGCAGTACACCAGAAACTAATGCAACATTGTAAATCAACTATACTTCAACATACTAAAAAATAAGTTTTAAAAATTAAAAAGTGAGGAAAGATATTCATACAGCATACCATTTTCTTATATTTTGCTACCTTTGCTTAAGTTTTAGGCTAATATCTTTGTGTAACTCCATGATCCCCTGAGTCAATGAAAATGTGAAGAATGCATAAGTATAGATGGTTGACCATTTAAATAAATGACTTCAACTTCTCATTTGTTAAAGATTAAGTATAAAGTCATACCACCACTTTCTAACTTTTTGTTTGTAAAGGGAATGTGATTAAGAAGTTGGACATCCCTGGCATACTCTCTGTTGAAGTTATCATCCACTAAATGACGCCAAACATCAAAACAACAGCGGCTGACTTCTCTGTCCAAAGAATCACAAATGGGCAAATTGAGTCCACCAGTGAATCCCGTTCCCTATGACATCTCTGCCACAAGCAAAGGCCAGAAACCGTGAGAAGAGTGCAAAGAAACAACAATTAGGAAAAAGAAGTAGTCGTGGTTTAAGGTGACAACCAATTACCTCCTGGTGGGTTAAAAAAACTGAAGACCTCAGTATCTTTGGAACCCACAGCTAGTTCTAAATTAGTTTTCCTTGTGAATAAAGTGGTCCTGTAAACTATTAAATCTACCCAGGGTAAAAATTAAATGTTTTCCAATAAAATTTTCTGAAAAAGCTGAACCCCGGAAGCAAGGCGGACTGAGGCACAAGTATTGGGTAACAGCAGCGGCAGCAATGTTTCACTTCTTCAGAAAGCCTCCTGAACCTAAAAAGCCGTCGGTACCAGACAGAAGCAGACGAATTTGTCCTTTTAGGAGATACAGCACATGAACAAAGAGTGGCAGCAAGAGGCAACACTTCAGATGCAGAAGACAACCAGCCTTTGGAGGAGCCTGGTCATTCACAGCTCAGGGGGATAAACCCACAAATGAATGAGGGAACTGGTTTTGAAATTTTGTCATGAGTCATCTCTGCAAGGAATTAACAATTGGCAAAGAAACACTCATCCAGTGTGACTGTGGCAGGGCCTGAGACGGAAAATAAGGGAGGCCAGACCCTGGAGAACAGCTCACTAACGGCTGAGCTTCTGAGTGATGTACCCTTCACCTTGGCCCTACACGTGTGCCAGGCAGGGTACCATCAGTGACCTTCCTGAACACTTACTCTCATATGATGTCAGCGAAACCTTACCAAGGTTTTGGTATGATTTCACTCTCGAAAACTCAGTACTCTATGGTTTGTAATCGTTATGTCTGTGTGCACCTTAACAAACTTTAAAACAAAAGTTTGCCAATTTTATTTCACTCATCTGATGTTTTTTGTAAAGGCCCTTAAATGTTATCAGAAAGCAAGGATCGTGAAGCAAATATATTATTCATTGCTCTATTTTTTTTTAGAATAAAGCACATTTGTATAAAAATTAAACCTAAGATCAACTTCCTTTTCCCCTAGTAATGAATACAAAGATTAATTTATCAAGACTTTTTGAAAGGAGATTTTGTCAACCAGTCTCTCAAAATATAGCACCTCACATTTATCTTGGAAAAAATGTGAAAAAGAACTGAGACTTTTTTTTAACACAACTCTGAAATATCTACTCAGAGTGTGACTTCCCTGGTTTGGAGGAAAACTTAATGTTATCCCCTTTCTCCTTTCACTGTTTATGAATGAATTCAGATCAAAAAAAAAAAAAAAGTTGCCAGTCAGCTTAATTTCTTCAGTGTTAATTTAGACATTGATGTGGAAATTTACAACTTTTCCTAGAAAGCAACAGTAGTTTGCTGAGACAAGAATGCTGTATGAAAAATGCTCTGGATACTGTTTCTTTTGAATGACAGTCTCCTTAAGCCCATGGCAGTCTTCTTCACCTTGATGGAGACCCAGGTTCCTATCTTTATTTTTTGCTACTTCATGGTTTGCTCTCTCACCAGCTTTACAAGAACATCCCCTGCTTCTGCTTCAGTTGCATTTTCTCTCCTTTCCTCTTGTATTTACAGTTTATGATGAGACCCCCATTTCCTTCCAACCTCTCTGCCTCCCAGAGAAAAGAAGCTTATGATATGTATTATTGCTGATAAAGCCCTTATTTAGACATTTGTTGGCCACAATACAGAAGGAAATGTTTAACTGCCAGAAAAACTACAGCTGATTCATTTCCAGCCAGAGTATAGGCAAAACACCTAGATAGGGCTTTTAATTTGTGAATATCCCCTGTCTATTCTGACTAAAATAGCAAGCTGCCATTGGTCCAAAACTATAAAGCGAAGAGAGAAATTGTGAAAGAGTATTTTCTGTGCCATGGAAAATTTAAATCACATTTGTTCTGATTAGTGCCAATACAATTTATTGATTCTGTGCCAAATCTTAAATATATTTTTCACGAAGATAGAGTGCCATAGCATAACTAAACACCGTGCACAAAAGTACATGAATTAAGTTTTAATGTGGCATGCATGTTTGTTTAATAAATGTGGCATGGTCTTGATAAACTGTTACATGATTAAGAGTTAAATGTACATTTCTATTGACAAAAATATGCTTTATTTACAAATAATGGTACCATATGAGGTGAATGACTAAATTAGATCTTTACATAATTTTCATAAAACATCAGTGTAGGAAATCTAACTTATTATAAGACAAATGTGAACATTTTATAGCAGTTTTTGTGAAAACATTTTTTTTCAATATTCATGTAAATATACCTTAACACCAAATGTAAGCATGTTATCCGTTTGTCTAATATGTATTAAATTTTGTCTGAAGTACTTATATATTTATTTATATGTATGTCTACCATGTTATAACTATGCTTATAAGTATTCTAATTTGTCTATAAAAGATATTTAAATAAACAAGAATTTTTAAAAACTGAAAAAAAAATTATGAAAAAGCAGCTGTAAAACTGCCTGCCTCTAAGTAACCAATATTTCCTCAGGACACAAATCTGAATAGGTCAGACTATCCTTCCAGAAAAAAGATCAACTTCATCAGAAAAATAGCTCAAGTCCCAGATTCTTTGAATAGAAAGACAAATAAGGACATAAACATTTGTGACTCAGATACAAAATAAACCACAGGAAATAAATGTCATTATACATATTCAATACAATTTTAATGGGGCAATGGATAGGGAGACACAGCAAATATATTTCAGTCATTTTAATCACAATACACTTCTTGGTGGCTCAGTGGTAAAGAATCCGCTTGCCAATGCAGGAGACTCAAGTTCGATCCCTGGGTCAGGAAGGTCCCCTGGAGAAGGAAATGGCAACCCAATCCAGGATTCTTGCCTGGAAAATCCCACGGACAAAGGAACGTGGCAGGCTATAGTCCATGTTGCAAAAGAGTTGGACACAACTTAGCACCTAATGACAAGAAATTTTAGTCACACACTTTTTGGAATATGCTGTGATTTCACAGTTTAAAGTTTGCTGATGAAGAATTTAATCAAGATGAAAGGCATTTGTTTGTGGGTCAAATAAAGTAAAAATACAAAGTTAATCCAGATCACTTCTGCCTCTTTAAAATAAGAGAGAGAAAAGAACAGACTGTTGCATTCATTAGATAAACAGGCCAGAGAGACATTTAGAGGATAAATATGCAAATAAATTTTTCTAAACATACTAAGCAAGATGAGCATACAAGTTATCATCCAAATGGAAAATATGTCTGGGAATGTTAGGATAGCAAAGATAATTAACAGATGTTAATTGATCAACAGTCCTAACCTGAGTGGTCCCAGGAAAACGGGACTGTCCTTGGTAAACCAAAACTTACTATTAGAGTAAGGAATATTATGGAAACTTAGGCTTCCCTGGTGGCCCAGATGGTAAAGACTCTGCCTGCAATGCAGGAGACCCGGGTTTGATCCCCGGATTGGGAAGATTCCCTGGAGAATGGAATGGCAACCCACTCCAACTGTTGACCAGAGAATTCCATGGACAGAGGAGCCTAGAGAGCCACACACAGTTCAGGGGGTTGCAAAGAATTGGACACAACTGAACAACTAATACACACAAGTGGAAACTTATAGGGGAAATATAAACCAAGTACTCACCTTAGCCATAACTAATCTGCCATTGATTAGCATCCTAAATTAGGCTATTCATGATCCATAACTAAAAAATGGAAGACTTGACTTAGCACTCCCACCATCAAGGCAATAGTCATGGTGTACTACCTGGATGGGGCACTCTGAGGTGTGCAGCCCAGCTCCCCCGTGTGAAGAGCTTGTTGCTCTGGTTCCTAAGAGTGCTCTCAGCAAACCAACACCAGCTGTCACCCCTTCAGAGACTGCCTCAACTACACCGAACCTCCAAGTTCAAGGTCATGCTTGGTGGCCACTATCCAATAATTGATCAGTGTGAGTATAAAGGACTGATCATTTCAACTCAACTAGGGACAACTCAAAAGGGTCATCATGGCTCCAGAGATCCCACAGGTTGGCCAAGGCCATCCTTGAAACTGTATCCCTTTTGGACAGTTCCTTTCTGCTTTCAGAAGGTGCCAGGTGCCAGGGTTTCCAGATTTAGTAAGTTTGCCTCTATTTACAATGATCTTACAGCAACATTCTTCAAATTGTACCCTCTAGGCAACAATAGCTATAAAGTGCTGTTTGGGTGTCTCGTCCTATAGATTCTAACTCTATTATATTTTGAATACTCCTGGGAAATAGATCTGGGTTATTATAATCGATAAGACAGGAAAATTAAAGATGATAAAAATCAACCAGGAGCAAATGTGCTTAGTAAATGTTTACTCAATGAATGGATAGATGAAATGCAGACGTCTCACTGTAACTAATGAGTCTACAACTCTAGATGCAGAACCAGCAATGTCCAGATCCTGCGAAGTCCAAATCAGTTCCAAGGATTTAATGATCAGATTCGAATCCATGAGCTCCTCTACTGAGAATACAGACTGCATGTCACTCATCTTTGAACACTCAGTAGTACCTAGCACAATGCTTTGAACTTAGTAGTCATTCAATAGTTTTGCTTGAGTGACCAGATTTAAAAGGCCCATCATGCCTGGGCTAAAAGGCACTTAGTCTGTGACAATGAGGATGTGGTGACCCGAGTTTGATCCCTGGGTCGGGAAGATGCCCTGGAGAAGGGAATGGCAACCTACTCCAGTATTCTTGCCTGAAAAATTCCTTGGACAGAGGAGCCTGGCAGGCTATAATCCATGGGGTCACAAAGAGTTAGACACGACTGAACAACTAACACTTTCAGTACAACTTTTCAACAATGATCCACCAAGCATTCTAAACAGAGATATGCCAGGAAGGCAGATAATAGTTTAGTTGAAATCTATGTGTAATAATACATACATGAAATTTTTCATTCAAATAATGGGAAATGTGACAGTGAAGGGACTACAGACTCACCCAGGCATAAAGAAGAGAACTATCTCCAGTCATCTCTAGTGCCTTATATAATCTTTAACATATAACATTTGTAAAATATGTTATAAATGAAAAAACTGAATGACCAAAATAACATTAAAATGAGAAATGATGGCCAAAATTTGGGGAAATTATAAAATGAATGAACAGAAACTGAAATAGGGAACATCTGGTCGGGATGAGCCACTATGTTTGAGATATAATAACGTTCAATATCAGAGACCACGATTTCTCAAACGAAGTACTAGATGGATAACTTTTAAGGGAAAGATATTCTCTTGCACTTCTAATGTCAACTTAAATCAATTTTAATACATTTTAGTACAAACAAAATTAATTTCAGCATGTATTACCCTTATTAAAAGAAAAAGGCAAAAATCTTAAATACAAAAAAATAAACACCTGATAACCAATTAAATTCAAGTTAACAGCAAAACTGAAGTATAACAAATAATGGAAGTATAAAAATAATAATTTTCTACTGTAGCAATGTAGCATCAGATCAGATTCTATATATAATCTTCATTTTTTTAATCATTCTAATGAATGATTAAAATGAACATCTGAAATGATGAACATCTGAAATGATTAAAATGAACATCTAATGAACATCTGAAAGTTCACAGTTCATTCAATGAAATCCACAAATTTGTGCATAAAACTAAAAATGCCTTTTCACTTAAATTCACTATATATAATATATGTAACCTCATGGCTTTCTTTGACAACTGATAATCAGACCTCATACTAAAAAAAGAAGAAAAAAACACCCACAGCATTCCTTGAATGCTAAATTTAAGGAAGGTACTTTGAAATAAAGTTGGTATCACAACCACGTTGAAATCCTTATCAAATGCGTAAATATTCAATTACTACTGGAGTCAGGTATAGAAATTCTTCAGTGTTTACATATTGATATACTAACTACTAATGAACTGTTGAAAGTTAAATGGAATCTGTGAAATTCATCTGTCCGTGACTTGGATGTGTTATTGCTATAATGCTAGTTCCTCTGGGTATGGCACACAGGGATGCTATTAATATTAGCACAGTTTGCTATCTGAATCTCAGCGAACACGTCATATATTTCAGACACTGTGAAGTAGCTGGCATTCACATAGCACAAACACAGGCAACACAAACGCCAGTTTTATCACACGGCAATATCTGGTCACATAGCAGGTGATTCAGATGCTGTGCTTATATTATTTTTTCAGATTATCACTAATACTAAAACTTTTAAATTTTATTTTTTTTATCTTAACTCCAATCAGTTTTACTCTATTTTTAGACCTCTTATTGGAGTATAGTTGCCTGCCAATGCAGGAGATGCAGGTTCAATCCTTGGGTTGGGAAGATCCCCTGAAGAAGGGAATGGCTACCCACTCCCATATTCTTGCCTAGAAAATCCCATGGACAGGAGCCTGGTGGGCTACAGTCTCAGTTCAGTTCAGTTCAGTCGCTTAGTCGTGTCCGACTCTTTGCGACCCCATGAATCGCAGCACTCCAGGCCTCCCTGTCCATCACCAACTCCCGGAGTTCACTCAGACCCACGTCCATCCAGTCAGTGATGCCATCCAGCCATCTCATCCTCTGTCGTCCCCTTCTCCTCCTGCCCCCAATCCCTCCCAGCATCAGAGTCTTTGCCAATGAGTCAACTCTTCGCATGAAGTGGCCAAAGTACTGGAGTTTCACCTTCATCATTCCTTCCAAAGAAATCCCAGGGCTGATCCCCTTCAGAATGGACTGGTTGGATCTCCTTGCAGTCCAAGGGACTCTCAAGAGTCTTCTCCAGTGGGTTGCAAAGGAGTCAGATACAACTTAGTGACTAAAGAATAGCAACAAATGAAAGGGGCAGAAAGCAGGAAAACGAATTACAGAATTATCCAATCCTACCACTGCTGAATATCTTCTCACCAGCTCCACACCTTCAAAATAAGGAAACTGAGTCTTGATTTAAGTGTAGTCTTGATTCCTTTATGAAGATTTGTTCTATTCTATTAGAGAAGTTTCTTTCCTAAATTGGCTGTTGCAAATTACTCAACTCATCAATGCTAAAATATATCAAATTAGAACTTAATGATCTGGCACCACAGTCACAGAGGCAAAATAGTTCTGAATATTTAATCTGAATGGAAAAATTCCTTATAAACAATGTCCTCAAATTCCCTGATGTTTCTCCAAAAACTAAAGCAAATAAAATAGCAGGTTTAAGCCATCAGCATGTAATCTACTTACCAACAACAAAGGCAAATAAAAAGCATCTTTAAAGCAGTGATTTTAAAAATGATCAAGAAACCACATGAGAATTTCTTTACAAGAACCTTTAAAAGAGGTGCTTAAAACTTTGAGTCAATAATTAATTGCACTGCAATATAGCACAGTTACTGTGCATAAATGTATATGCCTTTCTATCCTGAAAAGGCAGTATGAAATCTATATGTTCAGTTCAGTTCAGTCGCTCAGTTGTGTCCAACTCTTTGCGACCTCATGAACTGCAGCATTCCAGGTCTCCCTGTCCCTCACCAACTCCCAGAGTCCACCCAAACTCATGTCCATTGAGTTGGTGATGCCATCCAACCATCTCATCCTCTGTTGTACCCTTCTGCTCCCACCCTCAATCTTTCCAGCATCAGGGTCTTTTCAAATGAGTCAGCTCTCCGCACCAGGTAGCCGAAGTATTGGAGTTTCAGCTTCAACATCAATCCTTCCAATGAACACCCAAGACTGATCTCCTTTAGGATGGACTGATTGGATCTCCTTGCAGTCCAAGGGACTCTCAAGAGTATTCTCCAACACCACAGTTCAAAAGCATCAATTATTCTGCACTCAGCTTTATTTATAGTCCAACTCTCACATCCATACATGACTACTGGAAAAACCATAGCCTTGACTAGACGGACCTTTGTTGGCAAAGTAATGTCTCTGCTTTTCAATATGCTGTCTAGGAGAAGGCAATGGCACCCCACTCCAGTACTCTTGCCTGGAAAATCCATGGATGGAGGAGTCTGGTAGGCTGAAGTCCATGGGGTCGCTAAGAGTCGGACACGACTGAGAGACTTCACTTTCACTTTTACTTTCATGCATCAGAGAAGGAAATGGCAACCCACTCCAGTGTTCTTGCCTGGAGAATCCCAGGGACGGGGAAGCCTGTGGGCTGCCATCTATGGGGTCGCACAGAGTCGGACACAACTGAAGTGACTTAGCAGCAGCAGGTTGGTCATAACTGTCCTTCCAAGGAGCAAGTGTCTTTTAATTTCACGGCTGCAATCACCATCTGCAGTGATTTTGGAGCCCCAAAAATAAAGTCAGCCACTGTTTCCACTGTTTCCCCATCTATTGGCCATAAAGTGATGGGACCAGATGCCATGATCTTAGTTTTCTGAATGTTGAGCTTTAAGCCAACTTTTTCACTCTCCTCTTTCACTTTCATCAAGAGGCTCTTTAGTTCTTCTTCACTCTCTGCCATAAGGGTGGTGTCATCTGCATATCTGAGGTTATTGATATTTCTCCCGGCAATCTTGATTCCAGCTTGTGCTTCTTCCAGCCCAGAGTTTCTCATGATGTACTCTGCATAGAAATTAAATAAGCAGGGTGACAATATACAGCCTTGACGTACTCCTTTTCCTATTTGGAACCAGTCTGTTGTTCCAAGTCTAGTTCTAGCTGTTGCTTCCTGACCTGCATATAGGTTTCTCAAGAGGCAGGTGAGGTGGTGTGGTATTCCCATCTCTTTCAGAATTTTCCACAGTTTATCATGATCCACACAGTCAAAGGCTTTACCATTGTCAATAAAGCAGAAATAGATGTTTTTCTGGAACTCTCTTGCTTTTTCAATGATCTAGCAGGTGTTAGCAACTTGATCTTTGGTTCCTTTGCCTGTTCTAAAACCAGCTTGAACATCTGGAAGTTCACAGTTTATTCAATGAGATCTACAAACTTGTGCATAAAACTAAAATGTTACTGTGAGTAAAGTTATACTTATATCTACATTAAATTGGATATAATTTCCATGTACTTAGATATAAGGACGGAGAAGGCAACGGCACCCCACTCCAGTACTCTTGCCTGGAAAATCCCATGGGACAGAGGACCCCAGTCCATGGGGTCGCTAAGAGTCAGACATGACTGAGCAACTTCACTTTCACTTTTCACTTTAATGCATTGGAGAAGGAAATGGCAACCCACTCCAGTGTTCTTGCCTGGAGAATCCCAGGGACGGAGGAGCCTGGTGGGCTGCTGTCTATGGGGTCACACAGAGTAGGACACAACTGAAGAGACTTAGTAGTAGTAGTAGATATAAGGAAAATTCAGATATAAGGGAGATTTCAGGGAAAGTCCTCATATCAGTTTAGATTCAACTAAATATCTCCAACTGAGTATGTCAATCACAGTTCACATGATCTTGATTATGATGGAGTTATTCAAAAATGTTTATTAAATTCAACATTTCCTACTTGCTATGCTCTTGGAAGCTGAGCATAAATCTTAAAAAGAATTTTTTTACTTTTTAATGAATGATAATGAAATCTTAAAGGGCAAAATAAAAATGACTTTGGGACTCAGAAGTTGGATCTTTTGTTTTCCAAGAAATGCAATAATAGCGATAACCAGTTGGAGATTACTAAAAATATGGAACATTGAAATGAAATTTTAAGATAAATCATAATGGAAAAGAATATTTTTAAAAAAGGTGTGTGTGTGTGTGTGTGTGTGTGTATATATATATATATACATGTATAACTGAATCACTTTGCATACAGCAACAATTAGCCCAACATTGGGAATCAACTATACATCAATTAAAAAAAAATTTTTTAAAGATGAACAATGTGCTCGATTTGTTGCAAGTTAGATAAGCTCTTTAATAAATGAGCTAGGATACCTATGAAATATGATAAACTGAGAATATACTAACAAAGGGAGGTACCTCAAATTTAACTAAGTTATTAGATAGATGTGGCAAGGTACTATCAAGCCCTGCATCCTTCTGACACCATCAGAACTCCAACTCTGACCCAGGGAATGTATTACTTGATATAATGTGTTTTTCCCCAGTGGAATAAACATTCATACAATATATACTTGGCCATATACAAGGTACGATAAATGATAGAGCTGAGATACCATTTAAAGAATGTTAAACATTTAAATATTCAAACAACCTACAAGGTAAAAAGGAGATAGGACAAATATAAATAACTATGATACAGGAAAGAGATACAAAAATAAAATGTTATTAGAGGAGGGGGAAGAAGAGATTCTTTCAGGCCTGGAGGAATCCTGCCAAGTTTCATGAAAGAGAATGTGCTGGAACTGGGCACTGAATAAATGGGCAGAATCTCACTAGGCACAGGTAGAAGAAGGAACAGCTATCAAAGACACAGAGGCAAGAAATAATGTGCAAATTCAGAGTTGGGAAGTGAACCAAGGCAGACAAAGTACAAAGAGACTAGAGAGTAATGGCAGCTAAAGATGGGAAGTGCTCAGTAGCTTAGTCATGTCCAACTCTTTGCAACCCCACCAACTGTAGCCTGCCAGGCTTCTCTGCCAAGGGATTTCCCAGGCAAGAATACTGGAATGCATGGCCATTTCTGTCTCCAAGGGATCTTCCTGACCCATATATATTAGTGAGTAGTGTAGTCAAAAATGTGGGCTTCGGGTCAGAACTCACAGGTTTAGATGTGGTTCTACCACTTTCTGAGTGTGTGATCTTAGACTGGGCTTCGGTCTCTTCGTTCATAAAATTAGGATAAAAATCACTAACCTGCCTACCACTCAGAATCAAACACAATAGGCATGTACAAGTCCTTTGCAAACCAGAAGTATTTTAAGAATGTAAAATATTATCAGGACAGTGGTAATGAAAATAAAATGGAGAAAATGTCTGCATGACACTAGAAAATCAATGGGATTTAAGCATTGTGAGAGGAGAGGCAAGTGGGAGCAGAGAGATCCTAAGGGCTGGCACTGAGGCACAGGGGCCCATAAGCAGTCTTCAAGACCCCCAGACCACCAGCTGGAGGAGCCTACTCAGCATGGCAGGCGAAGTCAAGGGCGCTTGGAGTCACTCTACAGTGAGTACTCTCTCCATCTGGGGTGATGGCCGTAGAAGGGCAAGGAAGGAAGGTCAGTCATGGTAGCAGAGTTGTGACAAGCAACTGTAACCTAGAAATCACAATCTTGTTCCATTAGCAAGACCACGAATAGGCACAGCAGGAGGCCGGCACCCACCTTCATCAAAGACAGAGGTTTACCATTGGGCAGAGGAGGGCTATACATGCAAACCCGTGTATGTTCAGTCACTCAGACGTGTCCAACTCTTTGCAACCCCGTGGACTGTTACCCACCAGGCTCCTCTGTCCATGGGATTCCCCAGGCAAGAATACTGGAGCGGGTTACCATTTCCTCCTCCAGAGGATCTTCCCAACCCAGGGACTGAACCTGCCTCTCTTGCATCTCCTGCACTGCAGGAGGATTCTTTACCACTGAGCCACCTCAGAAGCACTACACACAAGAGGCCCAGCCACTAACCTTCCACAAGTGAGATATATCCCAGGAGTAGAGATGGTCAAAATGGTCACAGTGATCAAAGTGACGGTGGTGATCATTTCATAAAACTCACATAATATTGCACGTCATCTATATTTCCATTAAAAAATAACAATAACAACAACAACAAAAAAGATATCTTAGGAGTGGGAATGAAGGGCTGCCAATCAAGGGTAGCTCCTGGATGGAGGAACAGATGCTCTGCGGCTGCAGCTGTATAAACGCAGAAGCCTGGAGACTATGCAAGTTAAGGACTGAGCCCCAGGCGACCAAAGCATTCTAAGACACTGCCTGGAAACGAGGGCCAGCTGATTCTGATAGACTGCAATTCTATCCTGACTGGGCATGAGCAAACCAAGGTCTGGTCCTGAACTCTGTGCTGCTCACCTGGCATTTGAGTAACACCCTTCCTTACATGATCCAC
Source organism: Bos taurus (assembly GCF_002263795.3). Classification (NCBI taxonomy): domain Eukaryota; kingdom Metazoa; phylum Chordata; class Mammalia; order Artiodactyla; family Bovidae; genus Bos; species Bos taurus. The sequence continues at coordinate 19,836,179 of NC_037336.1, read as the reverse complement.
AGAGTTAACCACATGACCCTGGCAGAACAGAACCAACTCAGTACCCCAGAGCCCTGGGCATCTGCAGGAATCTCCCAACACTGACTTTGATGAGGGCTACAGGCCCATAGGGGACCAAGTATAAGTGTAATATCAACCACTGATATTTTAACACTTATGTGTAAGCTGAAACTTTGTTTCTGAGCATGATCAGTGTGATTTAAGGAGACCCATTTCCCACTAACAAAATCACCTTGTCTTTCATGAAACTAAATCTAAACAAATGTAATCTGAATGCCTGGGTTTTAGGGGAATAGGTACTATACAACCCTCTAAGGTTCGGAGAAGGCAATGGCACCCCACTCCAGTACTCTTGCCTGGAAAATCCCATGGATGGAGGGGCCTGGTAGGCTGCAGTCTATGGGGTCGCTGAGAGTCAGACACGACTGAGCGACTTCACTTTCACTTTTCACTTTCATGCATTGGAGAAGGAAATGGCAACCCACTCCAGTGTTCTTGCCTGGAGAATCCCAGAGACAGGGGAGCCTGGTGGGCTGCAGTCTATGGGGTCGCACAGAGTCGGACACGACTGAAGTGACTTAGCAGCAGCAGCAGCAGCAGCAAGGTTAAGTAAGACTCTTCTTTAAGTGACACATGGAAAGAAAAACACAAAAACTCATTTTAGTCAAACTGATGTTTTATTATGTCTCAGAAGAAGAACCAGGGTTCCATCGTGTAAGAAAGAAAATGACCTATTTGGTTCTTCTTTTTCTGATAATCAAATGGACATACTTATTGATGAAACTATACAAATATACTAAGTGAAGCTATCTAAAACTTATTGAGAGCCTAGAGTGTTTTTTAGAGAAATGCATAAAAAATGCATATTTTTTCAAAAAAATGTACACATAGCTGATGCTGGAAAAAAGATTCCAATGAATGAATACAAAATGTATTTCTGAATAAACCTATAATGACTTCACTATGCATGAATAATAACTAAAGTTGTTTTTCCAGAAAAGCAAAAGAAATATTTTCATCATCCTTGTGATAGCAGCTGGAATTTCAGGGAAAACCATCTTAGAAAAAAAAAAAAGCTTTTTTTAATCTTCCTTCATTTATATGGAAATAAGATGTTTCCTAAAACATATCCGTACCCAGTACCTACGTCAAAACCAGAGCTCAAAGCACACACATTCCTCCGGCAGATTCCTGCCTAGAAGGCCACACGGCACACCAACATCATCCATGTGCGTCATAAGCCACGGAGGACATTACCAAGCTGTCAATTTCAATTAACCTGCTTCACTTTATAAATAGCCGAAACGTCCCTGTCTAAATAGGCTGGTGCCCTTTTCTCAGAAGCAGAGGGAACAACACGACAAAGAAGCATGAAAAATAAATGAGCTTTCCCCTTTGTAAATAGGAGAAAGTTGACATTAAACCAATTCTAAGTCCGAACTGAAGAGCTATTAATAAAATAAAGCTCAAGAGAATGAAGGACCAGTTTTAACCAGAAAATAAATAACATTCACTAACTCTATCAGCCCTTTTTAAAGTATAAGTATCTGTGAGTCACAGGGCTAGAGATATAACTCAAAGTCCATATTCAGGCAGAGCGAAACACAGACACCATAAATTACAATCCATAACGTGGTTCCCAAAGTAAAACAGTCTATAAGGCCCAAGTGCTTGATGCTCAGTCAAAAAGAAGTTAGTTTTGAAGATTTAATGATATCATTCTCTTCTAAATCTGAAATGTTTCATAATTTTTATAACCTATAGCATTATCATTTCCTTTGCTAGCTGTATTTTTTTCTCTAAAATAAATGATAACAAAAAAATTCTACATGGTACTTGTACAGTCTAAGTACTTGTTTACAGCACTTTTCCAGTTCACACTTCAGAGAGAAAATAAAAGTAGAGTCAGAAAACATCAATGGAATTTATCAAAAAGTGGAACAGCCACTACAGAGAACCATATGGAAGTTCCTTTAAAAACTAAAAATAGAACTACCATATGCCCCAGAAATTCCAGTTCTGGGCAAACACCCAGAGAAAGCCACAAATCAAAAAGATAAATGCACCCCACTATTCATTACAGCACTGTTTACAATAGTCAGGACATGCAAGCAACCTAAATGTCCACCAACAGAGGAATAAAGATGAAGTACGTATATACAAGGGAATATTACTCAGCCATAAAAGGGAACAAAACTGGGCCATTTGCAGAGACGTGGATGGACCTAGAGACTGCGAAGTAAGTCAGAAAGAGAAAAACAAATACCATATATTAATGCATACATGCGGAGTCTAGAAAAACTGTAAAGATTTATCTTATCTGCAAAGCAGTAATAGATACACAGACAAAGAGAACGAACATATGGATACCAAGGTGAGAAGTGGGTGTGGGATGAATTGGGAGATTGGGCTTGACATGTATACACGACTGACACTATGCATAAGATAGGAAACATGAGAGCCTCCTGCACAGCACAGGGACCTCTACTCAGTGCTCCGTGGTGACCTAAGTGGGAAGGAAATCCAAAAAAGGGGGATATATGGATACATACAGCTGATTCCCTTTGCTGTACAGCAGAAACTAACACAAATTGTAATGTAACTATACTCCAATAAAAATTGATTTTTCAGCAAAGGAGAACATTCCTGGTGATCATTACAGAGGCTAGTGAACCCATTAGTTCACCTAATTAATAACCACCGTGTGGAAAAACACAGCTGGTCACCAAATGAATTTCAGATAAAATAAATATACATGTACATGTGTCACATATACATAAATATGGGTCATCAGGCAATACTTAAGAAGCATGCCATAAATGGCATAATATAATATAGTGACAACCCACATGCATCAGAATAGTATTCAGCTCACTGAACTACCTAGGACACAATCAAAAAGTAAGAATTAAGTTAAATACAAAAGATTTTTGATGGAGGAAAGATCTGACGAAGCTGACAAACTGTCCTTAAGGAAGTCCCTTAAGCCCTCCTCACAGCAGCTATAAAAATAAAATCCCGTTAGAAGTCATTCCTAATAGGTAATTCTCCTGCTGTGGCAGTTAAATGAATCATCACTTTGTTCGCACTAAGTCTTGACAACCAGCTGCCCACTCTTGCATTCATTCAACCAATTTCCATGCTTGGCGCTATTCTGGGCCTCATGGGAGATAAGAAGATGAACTGTAAATATAAGTAAAACATGGGACAAAATAAGCATATGAGTTATGGATGCGATGTTGGATGGAAATAGAAGAATCAAGAGAAATTACTTTGAGATGGCAAAGGCTGAAAAAGAAGAACTGGGTCAGGGGTAGGGTCAGAGTTGAAGCAGGGGAGGACTTTTTGAGGTGCAGAAATAACACCATATACACAAAAGGGCAGCTTGAAACAGAGTGGATGCAGCCAAGAGTGTGGTGGGGCGGGGGGGGCCAAAGCTGGAAAGAAAAATCAAAGCCAGACCACCTTACAGTCTTAAACACAGGCTAGGGAAACTGGACTTTACCATTCAACAGGAGGAATATTTTAAGCAAGAAAGTATCATGATCAGAGCTGTACTGTGGAAAAATTAATCTCACTGATGTATATAACACAAAATAGAGTAGGGAGGAGAGTAAGAACAGACTCGAGATAAAGATTGCAATCATTCAGATCAGACATAAGGAGGATGTATAAAAAAGAATGAAATAACACCATTTGCAGCAACATGGATGGTGCTAGAGATGATCATACTAAGTGAAGTGAGTCAGACAAAGACGAATACCATATGATATCACTTATATGTGGAATCTAAAATATGATACAAATGAACTTATCCACAACAGAAACAGACTTATGGGCATAGAGGACAGACTTATGGTTGCCACGGGGTAGGGGGTAGGGATGGACTGGGAGTGTGGGGTTAGGAGATGCAAACTAGTACATGCAGAATGAAGAAACAACAAGGTCCTACTGTACAGCACAGGGACACGTTCAACGTCCTGTGACAAACCATAACGGAAAAGAACATGTATATATATATAAAAAAACTGAATCACTTTGCTATATACCAGAAACTAACACGTTATAAATGAACTTGTTCTCAGTCATGTCCGACTCTTTGCAACCCCCTGGACTGAAGCCCACCGGCTCCTCTGTCCATGGAATTTTTCAGGGTTGTCATTTCCTACTCCAGGGGATCACCCCAACCCAGGGACCAAACCTGAGTCTCTTGCATCTCCTGCATTGGCAGGCAGATTCTTTACCACTCTGCCACCTGGGAAACCCAATAAATCAACTACATTTCAATTTTTTAAATTTTTTAAAAAGGAAAGAGAAGTAAGGAGGGAGTGGATTCTAACAGTCACAGTAGGGACAGTAGTGAGAGAAACCCCAATATAGAACCATCAGAACTCGATAACTCTGAAACTAACACAAAACTGTAAATCAACTGTACTCCAATGAAAAAATAATTAGAAAAGAAAAAAGAACTCCATAGCTGAAGTTTTCGATTTGGCTTGTTTCGAGAATCCACAGAGCAGGATCCAAGAGGCAGCCTGAAAGTCACTACACGTAACGAAATGAAAGAGAAATAGTTGCCACACTGATTTAAAACCAACACACATACATTCAGAAGCATGAGTTTCACTTGAAATAAACTGGTTTATTTGAAATAAACCTTTTAAACATCAGATCCATTTTTAAATAAGAGGTCAGGGGGAAAGTTAGCAAGTATCACAATGTACAATTTGATGAAGTTTTTAGTTTGGTCCAAACCAGATGGCCAGCTAAAATAAGCGATGGTACAGAGGACAATCCAATGTTTCAGAATTAAAGAAATCTATATTCTATACACTCTTACAGGATAATCACATCTCCTCAAAACGTTAGCCATCTAATCTGTTTCTGACCCCACTCTTCCATAAAAATTATTTTATTTTGTAGGTCACAAGTCATGGAGGGCCTCCTAACTGCATACCCAATGGAAACTTCATGGTCAATATTTCAATATTTACCCCCTGACAACTGCCCTCAATCCTTTACTTTCCATCTGCCTCCACCTGCAAAACATCATGCGTCCTCTTGGTCTGCCCAAATGATTCTTCACTCACCCCTTCCTGGCTCCACCTTTTCTCCACTGCCACAGGTCAGACACTCATTACCTCTCAGACAGACTCCGTGGTTCTCAAACTACAGTTCCTGGACCACCAGCAGCAGCATCTGCAGACTTGCTGGAAGTAAAAAATGCTTGGGCCCCATGTAAGACCTACTCAATCAGAAACTCTGGGGGTAGCATCAGTAATCTGTGATGGAGCAAGCCTTCCAGGTGACTCTGATGTGCACTAAAACTTAAGAACCTCTGTAATCAGCAATCATCCTGCTCTTACTCTTCCCACCTTTATGCCTCAGTGTCCCCAAGCCTGTGGCCAGCATTAGATCCTAAACAATCAATTTAACTATGTCATCCACATTTTTTACAACAGGATTCAAAATATGTCAACACTTTTTAAATAAAAAAGACATCAAACGTTAACTTAAATTTGCATTCTAATGTTACTTGAATTTGTACAGACAGAAGTTTTATAAAACTAGCAATATCCCTATTTTTTAAGCATAGATAATTTCTTACACAGAGAACATTAAACCAATACATTCAACAACATTAATTTGAAATCAAATTTTTCTGAAACTGTGCTGCTCAGTTAGTTGGTCACTCATGTCTGACTCTTTGCAACCCCATGGACTGTAGCCCGCCAGGCTCCTTTGCCCATGGGATTCTCAGGCAAGAATACTGGAATGAGTTGCCATTCATGTTGTCTCCAGTCCCACTGTCCCCATCCTTATGAATTTAGCCCCTTACAAAAGAAGATCACTTGACATATTAGTGGGAATTAAGAAGGGAATGAATGTCGATATCTATATCCCGCTCTTTTTCCAGAAGATTCAGCTGCCATTTTCCACCAAAATTCTCAGCACACAATTTCATTCACCCTCTGTCATGTACATTCTGGACTAAAAGGAAAGTTTCGAGGCATGTCTTCCATCATTTCATATTGTTATTTCATTCTTACACTGTTATTTTACTCACCATGGAGGCGATGCTTTGGCAGACCAAGTTTACTGGATGTCCTAAAAGGCAGAGACTACATGTTGAAAATTTTTAGTACCTTTTGGAACAGGAGTTCTCGAACTTGGCTGCACATTTGAATCACCTGGGGACCTGTGAAAACTCCCAACACCCTGGCCACACCCCAGACCACTGACTCACAATCTCTGGGGTGAAACAGAAGTATCAGAATTGCAACCTACGGCCGCCGTTGAGCATCAGTGCTGGGTAGTGAATGGTATGGTCACCTGGAGACCTATGTCTGATACTTATCCCACATAAGCACCATGCCACTGAAAGGCATCGACCCTCCTAAGATGCATCTCCAACAAGCTTATGGACCTAGTGCATTGGTCTCTGTACCCAGGAAAATAACCTGAGTAATCCAAGGAAATCTGAAAAAAGTGCCTCAGCCTAAGACAAAGTTTGAGGATGTGTTTTCTACCTGTCAGATGACACATTAATATTAACCATCTATTTCCTGTGCCCATTAGTCAATGTGGCAATGATAATAGTCAGTGCCAGTCTTTCTCCATTAAGTGTAATTCAGCCAGTCTCTGCCTTCATTATCCATTACTTGGCCTAACAAGGCTATCACATGCTTGAACTGACCTGGGGCTATTTTGAGTGGCAGTCTTTCAGTTCTGCAGAAATTATAAAACTGACCTAAACAAAGAAACTGCTGGAGTTGCCAGGCAGCAGAGGCCCCAGAATATCTACACGGGAGGAACACAGAAGAAGCATTCTAATTAGAGACTAAAGGCAGGTGGCCTTGTCTTGATCTTACACTCCCATAGCTAGCACATCATTTTTACTTAGATTCTATGTAGGCAGGAGATAATTTGGAGGAAGTGATGAAGATCAAAGTCGCCTTGAGCACCCCTGAGACCCCCATGCTAGCAAAGTCAGGGACCAGAGATCCATGTCACTGAAACCATCAACAGAGGCCTCTTCATTTCCTTCCTTTGGCTGTTCTCCAGAGGCTGGACACTGGTCCACTTACAGCTGTGCACACAGAGGGGGCGAGAAGGGGACAGGCAAGGTAAGACAGTGACCAACTGCTGAAGCCTCCACCAGAGAGACTCCCCCAGAGGAAAAGAGAAACCACATCAAAGCCTAACAACTGGGCCTGAGCCCTTAGCACTCCTGCTGAAAGTAAGGACGAAAGGGTCTTGCAGTTGAACTGAGACCCCATGAGAATCCACAAAGAGACACAGATCAAACCAGAAGGGGACTTGCAGCAAGGAAATACTAGTATGTTAAAACCCTCTCCCACTGAAAGCCATCTACAGCTTATCTTAAGTACCATGTCTGTTCTCTGATCCTATAGATCTGGACCACAGAGACTTTTCTGAGACAATGGGAAGTGGATAGACATAGTTGACAACAGTAGCACTCCATGGCCACCAGGAAGTATAAACTGTGAAAGATTTCTCATTCACTTGGCTACTGCTCCCTTAGTAAAAATGAATCACCTAAGGAAGGCTGAGCACTGAAGAACTGATACTTTTGAACTGTGGTGTTGGAGAAGACTCTTGAGAGTCCCCTGGACTGCAAGGAGATCAAACCAGTCAATCCTAAAGAAAGTCAATCCTGAATATTCATTGGAAGGACTGATGTTGAAGCTCCAATACTTTGGTCACCTGATCTGAAGAGCCGACTCATGGGAAAAGACCCTGATGCTGGGAGGGATTGGGGGCAGGAGGAGAAGGGGATGACAGAGGATGAGATGGCTGGATGGCATCACCAACTCGATGGACACCAGTCTGAGCAAACTTCGGGGGATAATGAAGGACAGGGAAGCCTGGTATGTCCATGGGGTCATAAAGAGTCAGACACGACTTAGTGACCAAACAATAATACAGGATCGCCCAGCCTGGAAACACTGGGAACAAATTTTACCGAAATTTCACTTAACTGAAATCCTTAAGTGTTAGTGGGAGCTAAAGCTGAGTAGTGAGCTGCCTTCTGCCTGCAGAAACAGCGGGGGACTTCCCTGGTGGTGCAGTGGTTAAGAATCTGCACTCCCAATGCTGGGGGCCCGGGGTTCGATCCCTGGTCAGGGAACTAAGATCCCACAAGTCACAGCTGAGCCCACATGCCAGAACCACTGAGCCCATGCACTCTAGAACACACTCATGGCAACTAGAGAAGCCCGTGCACCGCAGAGAAGCCAAAATAAATAATAAAATTTAAAAGAAAAAGAAAGAAACAACAGGAACTAGGTAGGAATGGGAATGAAAGTAATTTGGTGAGGACGGAGTGAGGGCAACACTTCACTGAGACTATTTGGCTTAAATCCTGCTTCTGATTATCTGAGAGAAGTCAGGAGAGGCTGTGTAGGCGAGAAGTTCCTGGCTCCCTACATGAGTCCCTTTCGACAGACTATGGGATAAAGAAAGGCCATTTAAAAGAACATGGCCAGTGCAATAATTGCATGCCACCACATCCAACTTTTCTCTTTTTGTATAAAGGTTAAACACTGTAAGCGGAGTCATAGCCTTGAGATACATATGTACACACATATATACACAGAATAATCAAAAACTAGAAGGTCCCTGGGCAGAAACTCAGTAGAACATTTAACAATGGAAAAGGTACCTTCTTTGGGCAAATGACTAAGTTGCCCTATTGGACTCAGGAATTTGTTCAGAAGGCCATGGAACTTTTCCCTTTAGTTTATTGGTGTTTAATTTAGATTTGAGTAGATAGTATGGGTTTATGCCATTTCACATGTTCCTCTCTCCTTCTGATGAATGAAACAACATCTTCCTAAAGTCATATAAGGAGAAGGCAATGGCACCCGACTCCAGTACTCTTGCCTGGAAAATCCCATGGATGGAGGAGCCTGGTAGGCTGCAGTCCATGGGGTCACTAAGAGTCGGACACGACTGAGCGACTTCACTTTCACTTTTCACTTTCATGTATTGGAGAAAGAAATGGCAACCCACTCCAGTGTTCTTGCCTGGAGAATCCCAGGGACGGGGGAGCCTGGTGGGCTGCCCATCTATGGGGTCGCACAGAGTCGGACACGACTGAAGCGACTTAGCAGCAGCAGCAGCAGCAGCAAAGTTATATAACGGTTTTCTTCTTGAGTTTTGAGGAACCTTTCCATTTTCAAAGAACAAACTGATCAAGTTCAGCACCTACAGGATCTTGATTAATTTAGCACATAGTACTGTTTGTGTGTGTTCCCTTTTGGCTGAGAAATTAGCTTCTTTGTTTCTGCTGCACTCCAAGCCGGCAGTGACAGGAAGAAAAAAAGAGGAGGGTGAAAAGGAGCAGCCTGCCCAGAAACAGAGATGAGGAGAAATCCCTTATTACCAACAGTGCTTAAGTGTCCAGAAGCCAAAACTACAGAAAAAGAACCTTTTGGCTAATTTTAAGATTGCCCCAATGCCACCACTTCTGGCTGGTAATCAGAGGCCCTTGGAGGGGAGAGGGCTGGCAGGATGCCCCTGGAGAAGGTCAGGCATTTCACTGCTGAAGCTGCCTTTGGGTACAGCTGCTCAGTCAGAAACCAAAAACTTTTTGTCCAACAGGTTTCCCAAGTGATTCCTTAGCACATGACACTCACCAACCTTTACCTAACTGATCCCTCATCCTATTTGCCAATCAAAGCCATGGAGACACACACTAGGAACAGAAAACAAAGCACTGGGCTCCCATCATCTCTGACTTGCCATAGAAGTTCTCACTCTATAAGGATCTTGTAGATGACATAAATATTTGTTCTCCATGCAGGGCTGCTTTTACTGGCTACTCCCAACTTGACTAGAAAGTTGGCATTTAATTGTTCCATGACTTTGTAACTGCATGGGAGGTGCTGCTGCTGCTGCTAAGTCCCTTCAGTCGTATCCGACTCTGTGCGACCCCACAGACAGCAGCCTACCAGGCTCCCCCGTCCCTGGGATTCTCCAGGCAAGAACACTGGAGTGGATTGCCATTTCCTTCTCCAATGCATGAAAGTGAAAAGTGAAAGTGAAGTCACTCAGTCGTGTCCGACTCCTAGCGACCCCATGGACTGCAGCCTACCAGGCTCCTCCGTCCATGGGATTTTCCAGGCAAGAGTACTGGAGTGGGCTGCCATTGCCCTCTCCATGCAAGGTGCTAACCAGTGGAATTTCGATTTAGAATTGAAGCACAGACTGTCTAGCCATGTAACCACCTACACATTTAGATTCAAACCTCCTGAGACAGGTAAGTGACAACAAACAGCTCCACATCAGAGCGTGTCAAAGTTAAGCTGCCACGGCCACCGGGCACACTACTTTTAGAAGAAAGAGTGTTCTTAGTTGTAATTTAATGGGTTTGTGATCTGTTTCCTTAAGACAAATAAAAGAGGGTGGGAAAAGCCATGGATTCCCAGATACAGAGCAATCTGAACTGCCCATATAAAAATCATTACTGGTCCTCTTTCATTCCCTGGGAATGAAATGAATCTGGGATTCATATCTGGGATCTAAAATGAAGCCTTATAATTCAAAAATTAGACTTGAGTCAAATGAGCAGCAATTCTGAAACCATGAAAAATGAAGTTAAAAAAAACTGCTGGTTGTAATGTGTAAAAATTAGGAAGTAAGCTGTCCCAACTAAAACAATTAAAAATACCAAGCACATCCTAACCCAAGAAATATGACATGCTAAAGAAAGAAGTTTGTGTTTTCCCCTCTGTTCAAAGTACCAGCCTCGGGGCTTCTCTGGTGGCCCAGTGGTTAAGACTGCACGGTTCCAATGTGGGGGCCTTGGGTTCAATCCCTGGTCAGGAGACTAAGAGCCCACATGCCTCTCAGCATGCCCAAAAACTAAAATAAAAAAAAAAAAGTACTAGTCTAGAAAAGAATTTTCATAAGACCTAGCACCAGATTTAGGAAGCTACGTAGTAACATTATCCCTGATAATAGATGGACAAATGAGATATATCATACTTGACAGTGAAAATATAAAACAAGACTTTTTACTCTCTTTTAATCTAAGTTGTCCTTAATATACTTTCATTTTTCAAAAATTTTAATGATGATGTTTAAAAAGATATATGAATCAAGTTTATCCTTTCTGACAATAATGACCGCTATTCCCATTTTTCCTGGTCTACTTTAGTCTAAGCCCATCTCCTAAGCCCCTGATGGTGCTCACATCTGATCATTTTAAAAGCCTGCCATTGTCAAACAATGTTGAGAAAAACTGGCTTAAGGGCATTACACCTGATGCTGAAAATGTCAAAGAGAACACCTGCTGGCAGTTCTAACATTTACTGTTTAATCAACTAAGATAAAAAAAAAAACATTAAAGCACCAGCTGCCACCTCAGAACAGCTTAATGCATTAAAAAATTTGTCCACAAGAGTCACAAAAAATGTCATTAAAACTTTAATACCGATTACTGATGACTAGCTGCTTCTGATCCCATGAACAATCCAAACCCTTAAGCTTTGTTTATTAAAATTCCTTATCAATTCCTTATATTTCTCATGCTTTTCTATATCAATGAGTTGCTCATTTATAAATAATTCCTAAATAAAAACAAAAAACAATGTAGAACCAAGAGCTCAGAACTGCGTTCTGGCTCTGGTCCCCCACTTGCCCTGGGCAACCTGGCAACAGCATCTAGCCTCTCAGAACTTCAGTCTCTGCGTAATGTGAAGAAGGGCGGGATCAAGGTTTCTCAACTCAGAGCTTTGCCATTTGGGGTCAAATCATTCTCTGTTTAGACGGTTGCCTTCTGCCCCAGGAGATGATTATCAGCATTCCTGACCCCTACCCGCTTCGTATAGTGGCAATCCCCAGATGCGACAACCAAAAATGTCTCTCTAGATGTGGCCAAATGCTCCCAGGAGGGCAAAGCCACCCTAGCTGAGAATTCCTAGATACATACTCAATTTCCCTCCAGTTCTAATACGCCATAGCCTTCCCTGGCAGCTTAGTGGTAAGCAATCTGCCTGGACAAGAGTCCAATCCCTGGGTCAGGACGATCCCTTGGAGAATGAAATGGCAACCCATTCCCAGTATTCTTGCCTGGGAAATCCCACGGACAGAGGAGCCTGGTGGGCTACCGTCCACGGGGTTGCAAAAGAACCAGACACGACTTAGCGACTGAGCACATACACACACTAATACCCTACAAAATAGATTAAATATCTAAATCTCTTAAATGTTATTTGTTAAGTCACTGGTCATCATGGTGACTGTGATGATACTCAGTTTGAGAAGTTGAAATACAGTGACTGTACCAATTCTAATATATTTTTCTTTAATAAAAATTTACAAAAAGACATTAAAGAAATATGTAAAGGAAACTAATACAAGTAAAGTATATGCTAATAATACATTCATCCCATTTTTGAGGATAACTCCTTCAACTGGATAAAAAGAAAGGCATTTTGACATGTTCTTTAACTAATGTGTCTACATGTGTGCTTTTAGTAAACAAGGGGCCTTATAATAGCAGGAGCAATGTGAAGTGCCTGACTTCTAGGAAGGAAGAAAAGCACAACTACTAGCAATCCTTTTAAAACAGTTTTTTAAGCATATTAGAAAAAAAAAGTTTACACCATCTTATGAATTCTTGTTTTTGCTCCAAATTCATGGAACAGTTAAGATACCTTACAGTCTAAATCTGGTATTCAGTCTGTCCTGAAGTCTTAAATGTATATACTTCAAGCGCAGAGATAAGTCAGGTAGTCCATATTCCCAGAGAACTGTCACTGGTTCACCAAATTGTTTTTTCCCAGCAAAATTAGTTTTAACTGGCCAGAGGCCGAACCCCATCTCACAGACTCCGTTTCTTCAGTGGAATTTGACACGGGATCCAAGAGAATGGTCATCATTCGAGTAACCCTCTCTTTGCAGGAGCAACATATAATGTAAGCTCACTTTTTCCTGCTGCAGATGCTAATTTCCTATTTCAGGTACAAGTATGAGACATGTCAAAAGACTCTGCCTTCAGCCTCCACATTTAAAACGTATACTGGAAAGGGGACTCTTTAAGAGAAAATTAAGAAATACATAACTACTCTCTATTAAAGCAGATAATCAACAAGGTATTGTACAGCACAGGAAGCTTTATCCAATATTCTGTAATACTAACATGGGGACAGAATCTGAAAAATAATGAATATATGTGTATGTATAACTGAATCACTTTGCTGTACACCTGAAACGGATACAACATTGTAGATCAACAATACCCCAACAATATTAAAAAGAGAGAATTAAGTGCCCAAAGCAGACCACAGTTCTAAGATGGCATAATTATTATACTCATAAAACCTCTTAATGTAAAAGAAATTAAAGCCTAAAGCAAATGTGTTCCTCTTTCTAAAAAAGATAAAAGAATACCTAAACACATGCTCTCCTTTCACTTTACTGACAAGTATGCTGCAGCTCAAAGTCAATTTCCAAACACTGGCAGATGACAGAAGAAAACTCGCCTTCTCCCCATGCCTGTCCTAGTTTTCCTTCCCGAATTCAGTGTCTTAAAGCATCTGGTTATACAATTTCTCTGCAGTTTACATAAGAAAACAAGTGAGTGATTATATTCCTTTTCCCATCCTGCTACAAGCCACAGTCGAGGTGGACAGAAATGAATAGTCATGTAAAAACATCAAATCCCATGAAAAGGCAGATGGTTAGGCCTGTAAATGGATTCAGCAAGTCCTCTGCTGTTCCTTCTCTCACCTCCATGCACGCACGCTTGGTCACCCAGCTGTGTCTGACTCTGAGACTCCACAGAGTGGAGCTCACCAGGCTTCTCTGTCCATGGGATTTCCCAGGCAAGGATCCTGGGGTGGGTTGCCATCTCCTTCTCCAGGGGATCTTCCTGACCTGGGATCGAACTGGCCATCAAGGAGTTATCTCACATAAAAAGGTAAACCCGCCGTGTGTTAATGAGGTTACGTTTTACTATATTCAAGTGTTTCCAAGCACTCTTTTTCTGTTCTGTCAAAGGACCAGGAAGCAGAGATGCAGATTGGTGATGCTAAACTCGCACTCATCTCGGTTATCTGGGGTACAAAACAGCTCTCTCTTAGGATTTCCCTGGTGGTTCCAGGGTTAAGACTCTGCCCTTCCAATGCAAGGGGCACAGACTCAATCCTTGATAAGGGACATAAGATCCCACATGGCATACCAAAAAAAATTTTTTTTAAGTTCTGTCTCCCTTAGTTTGTTTTAATAGCATTGCCCCTAATGAGCCAATTTCTTATTTGTAATATTAAGTAGTATTCAGCTTGACAATATTTATTATGTCAGTAACCCTCAATCCAAACTCTCTTCTGGTCGAATTTAAAACCCTCAATAGGGACGGTCTCATTTCAAAGTGTAGGCTGCCACCTACTGGCCGATCCCTTCTCAACACCCAGCTCTCCCCAGAAAGTAAATCAATTCCCCAGAAGAGGTTTTCCTGCTGTATTCAAAGCATTCAGTAACATCAACATAATCTTTGTAATTCTTTTCAATACAAAATCTTTAAACAACAATGATTTTCTGTATAGCACAGGGAACTATATTCAATATCTTGTAATAAACTATAATGGAAAAGAATCTTTAAAAATATATAGATTTGAATACATATAAATATGTATAACTGAACCACTTTGTTGTACACCTGAAACAAAATATTGTAAATCAATTATATTTCAATTAAAAATTTTTTAATTAAATAAATATGAAATCTTTTAACTTAAAAAAAAGAGACTACCAAGTCAAGAATGTTTCTGTGTAGCTTTAAATTCCCAGCATATACTCAAAAGGGTAGAACAGTATTTTTAAAAGATGTGCTATTTCTTAAATATACAAAAAGTTCTGTTTGGATAGATTTATCTTCCCCATTTCCTTTATTCTTCACTCCTGAAAACAAGTTCATTTCCTCTTAGAGTGATGGTGATTTAATTGTTCATATTGATCTGGAATTATTCAAAATTCGAATTCATAGTCCTAAAGCTAGTGTAAAAATTCACAACATCCGCTTACAGTAAAGCTCAGAATTAAATAGCTGTTAATTAGCTCAACTCCTCGTCATGTAAACATAAATCTTCCAGCGCCTTCTATGAGCAGTGGACTTTTTCAAGTGATAGCTAGTTTCTCCCTGGTTTAAGCTATTTTTAAGGAAAAATGGGACCAACTAAAATCATTAAAGGGAAATAAGGAAATCCCCTGAGGCAGCAGGCCCCTGTCTTGGTGAAAGAAGTGAAGGGTAACTACACTCAGCAACATTCACTCAATCAATACTGTCTGATAGTATTAGAATATATATTAGAAGCTGAGGATCCAAGATGACTTAAATGCCTACTGCCTTGGAGAAGTTGCCTGGTGTAGAAATCTCTTGGGAAGACAATTACAACATGTAATTTTGCAATATGCAAAATATGTAAGCATCTAAACAGTGATAAAGCAGTGACTGGATTAGCTCGGAGAGTCAGGAAGAACCTTTTTCTCTCTTCTTGGCAACAGTAGTTTCAGGCATACAGCCCAGCAATTCATATATTCATATATAATGTATATACATGAAGAATTTGAGAGTCTGAAGAAGAAAAAATATGTATACATTTTTCCTTCTTCAGATTCTCTTCCCTTATGTTAATAGGTAATTACAAAACATTGAGTATAGTTCCCTGTGCTATACTGTAGGTCCTTGTTGGTTATCTATTTTATATATAGGAGTGTGTATATGTTAATCCCAAACTCCTAACTTAGCCCTCTCCCATCCTTTTCCCTTTGGTAACTGTAAGTTTGTTTTCTATGACTGAGTCTCTTTCTGTTTTGGAAATGAGTTCATTTATATCTTTTTCTTTTTTTAGATTCCACATATAAGTGATATCACGTGCTATTTATCTTTCTATCTGATTTATTTCACTTAGTATGATAATCTCTAGGTCCATTCATGTTGCTACAAATGGTATTATTTCATTCTTTTTTTATGGCGAAGTTTCCATCATATGTATGTACTGAATCTTCCTTATCCATTCATCTGCTGATGGACATTTAGGTTGCTTCCACGTCTTGGCTACTGTAAACAGTGCTGCAATGAACATTGGGGTCTATGTGTCTTTTCAAATTATGGTATTCTCTGGATATATGCCCAGAAGTGGGATTGCAGGATCGTATGGCAACTTCATCTTTAGTTTGCTTGCTTTTTATTTCTTATTTTTGGCTGCACTGAGGGTTCATTGCTACACGCAGGCTTTCTCTAGTTGCGACAAGCAGGCGCTACTCTCTGCTTGCAGTGCACAGCTTTTCACTGCAGTGACTTCTCTCGTTGCAGGACACAGGCTGCAGGGCGCAGGAGCTTCAGGAGTTATGGCACACAGGCTTTCTCTCTAGCTGTACCGTGAGCACAGGCTCTAGAGCACAGGCTCAGTAGCTGCGGCCCACAGGCTTGGCTGCCCCGTGGCATTTGGGATCTTAGTTCCCAGACCAGGAATCAAACCCATATCCCCTGCATTGGCAGGCAGATTCTTAACCACTGGATCACCGGGGAAATACCAGTGATCAAAGTAAAAAATACTTTTTAGTTGTTTAAGGAAACTTCATATCCTCCATAGTAACTGTACCAGTTTACATTCCCACCAGTAGTGTAGGCGGGTTCCCTTTTCTCCCCACTCTCTCCAGCATTTATTATTCATAGGCGTTTTGATGTTGGCCATTTTAATGTGAGGTGAGTGATATCTCAGTGTAGTTTTGATTTGCATTTCTCTAAGAATTACTGACATTGAGCATATTTTCATGTACCGTTTGGCCGCTTGTATGTCTTCCTTGGAGAAATTTTTTTCTGTTGAAATCTTTTGCCCACTTTTTGATTGGTTTGTTTTCTTTTAGGAAGAGCCTTAAAAAGAAGACCTGTGAAGGTAAAAGAGGAGTTTCCCCAGGGAATTAAGTGGGGTGGGGAGGGGGGGATCCAAACTGCACGTGCAATGGAAGAGAGATGAAAAACACACAGGCTTAAGGGGAAATAATTCAGTTTTAATAAAGGAAATGAGGCCAGGTGAGTGGGAAGAGGGCAGATCTCAAAATCTCCTGCATATTCTGCCAAGAAATGCACATTTTAGGTTGATCACACTGACATCAAGGTTGGGACAGGAGGGAGGGTGATTACTAAGAGAAGCAAGGCCACTATCCAAGCAGAGACGATTCGGATCCAAAGTGAGCCTCCAGGGCGGTGAGGATGGAAAGGAGAGGCCGCGGTAAAGACAAACTGAAGATAAAATCAGAGGACCTGATGAACTTGGCGAATGAGGAAGAGGGAAGAGACTAGGACCTCCTCAGTTTTCCGGCTTAAGTAACCAAGTGGGCAATGGTATATTTGCTAAGAAATGTAGGAGGAGGCGTGGATTTTCTGGGAGAACATAATAAATTCAGCTGAGTTTGCAAACATGAGCTTGGAAGTGCTGAGGCTGAAGTGACGGGAACACCCAGGTGAAGACTGCAGTGGGGTGAGGGGCAGTACACACAGAGGTGGCGCTCAGGCCCGAGGTCTGGACTGGAGATGGAAATTCAGAAGAAGCTTGGAAGTCGCCAAGCCTTCCTCACAGGAAGTAAAAAGCGGAACACGCTATAAAATCAACAACTTTTCCTGGACCCGCTAGAGAAGCAAGGGCACAGAGCAAACGGCTATCCCCAAGAATGGAGAGCAGACCAGTGAATACAGGGACTCTCGACTGTGCAGAGCAGAGACCAGAAGCGGGGTGGGAAACCTGGGCTGTAGCTGAGGAACTGTTGGAGCTTCGTGAGGACAAGTCTGAGAGCTAAAAACTCAGAAGACCCAGTCATAGGGGGCCCCCCTACAATTTTGTGAAGTTTCCCTTCAGGAGCTCGATCAGGTTTCCATAGTAAATGTCAGAGAAAATCCCCTCTTGCCTCCAGTAGGCGAAGTAAACAAGGAACCATTCTGAACCACTCCCATTTCAAGTAAAACCTGCTAGTTAAGCACAGCCCAAACGCCTGTGTAGCATCAGAACCCAGCTGACCTCAAGGCAGGAAAAGACCCAACTCCCGCTCTCTCTAGCCACCCAGTTCTACCAGAGGTGGAGAGAAAAAGCTGAGAAACATTTGGGAAACTCATGGTCCAAGGGCACAGGCTCACTTAAAAGACAAACCAAATCAGAGGATTACAGAACACTGTCCCTTACCCCACGAACACCTCACTGCCTCATTCCTAAAGGCCTATTTACAGCAGTTCCTTTTACCCAATGCATCACGTCTGGCTAACAAGGGAAGAATGACAAGGCACACCAAAAGGCAAAAAGCACAGTTTGAAGAGACAGCACAGGCATCAGAACCAGATGTGGCAAGGATGCTGGAATTATCAGACTGGGGATTTAAAACAACTGTGATTAATACGCTAGGCTTCCCTGGTGGCTCAGCAGTAAAGAATGCGTCTGCAATGCAGCAGATACAGGAGACGCCAGTTCAATCCCTGGGTCTGGAAAATCCCCTGGAGAAGGAAATGGCAACCCACTCCAGTATTCTTGCCTGGAGAATCCCATGGACAGAAAAACCTGGAGGGCCATAGTCCATAGGGTTGCAAAGAGTCACGACTGAGCGACTGAGCAGGCACGCACGCACACACACGTGATTAATATGCTAAGGTCTCTACTGGACAAAACAGACAGCAAGCAACAACAGATGGGCAATGTAAACAGAGTCAAAAATCCTAAGGAAAAAAAAAGTCTAATTCTACACTTTAAATATTAGTTAATATATATAAATATATTCAAATATGTCCTTGAAGTGTATATAATATCAAGATATGTATAGTGGTTTTCTCGAGTTTCTCTCTGCTGGTTTGGGCAATTTTTATTTTCTTCTTTATGCTTTTCTGCTGCTGCTGCTAAGTCGCTTCAGTCGTGTCCGACTCTGTGTGACCCCATAGACGGCAGCCTACCAGGCTCCCCCGTCCCTGGGATTCTCCAGGCAAGAACACTGGAGTGGGTTGCCATTTCCTTCTCAAATGCATGAAAGTGGAAAGTGAAAGTGAAGTCGCTCAGTCGTGTCCGACTCTTAGCGACCCCATGGACTGCAAGCCTACCAGACTCCTCCGTCCATGGGATTTCCCAGGCAAGAGTACTGGAGTGGGGTGCCATTGCCTTCTCCATTATGCTTTTCTACATCTTGCAAATTTCCTATAATGCATATGCATTTAGAAAGCAAATGCATAAAGGTTTCTATTTTTTTTGTTTGTTTGTTTGGCTACACTGGGTCTTCTTTGCAGGGTGAGGGCTTCCTCTAGTTGCAGGACACAGGTTTCCCCTGGTACAGAGCATGGGCTCTTAGAGCCTGCAGGCTTCAGCGGTTGCAGTGCACAGGGCTTAGCTGCCCCACAGCATGTGGACTTTTGTTTCCCAATCAGGAATGGAACCCACATCCCCTGATTGGGAGGCAAATTTCCAACCACTGAACCAGCAGGGAAGTCCCTTTGATTTCTTTTTGAAGATCTAAAGTCTCTAGCAGTCAGAATTAGCTGGGGCTAATTGAGATAGTTTGAGATGGCTGAGATGCAACCAGCAATCTCGACTCTATTAAAATAGACAGCGAGGAGAAAGCAGAGAGGGACAGGACCCAAACCAAACTGGTGTAAAGGGAAGGGGAAAGAACTACCTGAGAGCTCCTGACAAGTGGGATGGAACACTTGATTTCCTGGATTCAGCTAGGGTTTCCTGGATGCAAGTATAACATCAGAGGAAGAGGGGAACAAGAAGGAACAACTGGGAGGAAAAAAAAAATCTTAAAGCCCCTCACTCCTTTTTCCACCCACATGAGCTTTACAGGGCAGTGGTAAAGGCCAGAAGGAAGGCAAGTGTCAACTCCTACCCAAACTCAACTGCTTTGATTTCCAGATTAGATAAGACTGAAGAAACAGACGAAAGGTCAAAGCGCCTCCAAGGAAGGCAGCGCAACAGCAAGGCGTTGGACCACATGCCTTACAGAGCAAATCTGCTGTGAGGATGTTGGAATGGGCCAGTATGCCTCCTCTGATGGCTTTAACTCTGAGTTGAATGAAGTAAGCGACAGCAATGGGCAGAAATGGATCACGTGCCAGGCAGAAGATACTGACTGGCGGGGATGAAACGTGGAAGGATGCTGCGATGCTTAATAACAGGTGTCCAGCTGGCTAGGTGATATGGCCCGGCTGTCAGATACCAGTCTAGATACTCTGGGAAGATATTTTTAGACGTGATTAACATCTAAGTAAACCAGATTATCCTTCTTAATGTGGATGGGCTTCATCCAATCACTTGAAGGCCTTAAAGGGAAAGACTAAGGTTTCCCAAACCAGAAGAAATTTGTCCTGAAGACTGCTTGGTTTTCTAGTCGGCTGGCTTGCCCTACAGATTTCTGAGTTGTGAGCCCCACAATGGTGTGAGCCAATTCCTTAAAATATAGATCTCTGATTCTCGCTCTCTCAATATAGATCTATGTATTGTGCTAAGCCGCCTCAGTCCTGTCTGACTTTTTGTAACCCTATGGACCGTAACCGGTGACTCTTCTGTCCAAGGGATTCTCCAGGCAAAAATACTGGAATGGGTTGCCATTTCCTCCTCCAGGGCATCTTCTCAACCCAGGGATCGAGCCCGTGTCTCTCATGTCTCCTGCATTGGCAGGCGGGTTCTTTACCACTAGCACCATCTGGGAAGTATGTACAGGTATAAACATAGATACAGATGGGACGTCCCCAGAGGCTCAGAGGCAAAAAAAAAAAAAAAAAATCCACCTGCATTGCAGAAGATACAGGAGATCTCTGAGTCCTGAAGGTCCCCTGGAGGAAGGCATGGAAACACACTCCAATATTCTTGCTCAGAAAATCCCATGGACAGAGGAGCCTGGCAAACTAAGGTCCATGGGGTCAGAGAGCTGGACATGACTGAAGCGACTGAGCACACTACAGCACATATAGATATAAAAATATATACATATACAGGTATATTTTATACACACACACACACCTACTCACACATAGGTATATCCTAATGGTTTGATTTCTCTGGAGAATCCTAATGCACATAATAAAAGATGACATCTATTAGCAGTGACCAATAGGGCAGAACTTTGAATGGGACTGAAACTGGCAAAGGCAGGGCAGCAATAAGAGGTTGAAGATTCCCAGATGTATGAATGACACGACAAACAATACACTTAATGTAGAATACTTTGGAATCTATAATACACAGAATATGAACTAGACCAGAGGGAAGCTACAGTTAGAACACATTTAGTGAAACTTAGGCCAAAGGAGTCTGGAGGTGGCTGTGGAGACAAAAGGAATCTGATGATGCAATAAGGACATGGCAAACATTTTAACAGGCATACTTTGTACTGCCAAGATGTGTAAACTCTACAGGAATACTGTTCCTATATAAGGATACTAACTTACCATACTTGTCTCGCAAGCCGACAGTACATCTAAAGACTCCACCAAAGGCAACGTCTTCACCAAATATTACTGAAAAATAATAAAGAACATGTTGTATCTAATCATTCCTAAATGAGTCTAACAATAAGTAATGTAAGTGTCTACATACGAAATTAGAAAACAGAAATGGATCCTGAGATCTAAAGCAAGGTTTGCCAATTTAGACCTTAGTGACACTTTGGACTGGATGATCCTTCTGTCATAGTGGCCTGTCCTGTGCATTGTAGGCACAGAGCAACACGCCTGGTCTCCGTGCAGTGGGTGGGCTGCTGACCGCACAGAGTGGTAACAGCCAACAGGGTCTCCAGACAGTGTGAAGTGCACGGGGAGGATCCTCCGTTGTGAAAGAAACACTAATCTGGAACCTCACCTTGTTTCACCCATGAAGGAAATGAGGTCAGAAAAGTAGTCAAGTAACTTAACAAGCCAGAAAGCAAGAGGCAGAACTGTGACTCACACTCTAGGCTTATATGTCCCTTGGGCAGTGGCTTTTGAGGGGTGTTTCTACTGGCTTGGGCGGGGAGGGGGGGGGGGGTTAATGATTCCCCCTCCCTTTTTTAAAGAATCCTGTGGATCATTTTTCAAGTCTTTAATTGAATTTGTTACAATATTGCTTCTGTTTTTATGTTTTTGGTTCTTTTGTTGCAAGGCATATGGGATCTTGGCTTTCCAATCTGGGATCTAACCCGCACCCCCTGCATTGAAAGGCGAAGTCTTAACCACTGGACCACCAGGGAAGTCCCCTGATTTTCTTTTTTTTTTTCTAATATACCATATACAATGAGAGTCAGCAATTTGAAGAAGCTGAAAGAACAGCATTTCAAGCTGAGAGAATAGTGACAAGTAGGAAAGTGGAGAAGGAAATGGCAACCCACTCCAATGTTCTTGCCTGGAGAATCCCGGGGACAGGGGAGCCTGGTGGGCTGCCATCTATGGGGTGGCACAGAGTCGGACACGACTGAAGCGCCTTAGCAGCAGCAGGAAAGTGACATAGACTGCAAGTACAATGGAATGTAAAGAGCAAGGCAAAGAATCGTTCTGGTGAAAACTCAGGGGTGCTACGTAGGCAAGGCAAATTAAACTGAATAAGGGGATGTTCACAAAGCTGAATTCTAGTGCCATTAATGCACCTCACCAGCTTCAAAGACCTCAAGAAAATAACTCACCCTTATCTACATGACTATATCAGTCATTCTGTTTCAAAACAAAGCAAGTCCAGCTCTCACTTCTCCTAAAAACTAACCTGCTTTCCACTTGACCTTAAAAACTGAGATTCTCAAGGGGAAACCCAAGGTATACTAAATATACATATAAAGCCAAGTCAATCTAATTTAGAAAACGCACAGCAGCACAACTCTTTTTATATCAATAATTTAGTAAGATAAGGTACTCATAAAGTTAACTATTAATATTAAAGTTATTTTCCAAAAAAAATCTTACAAGTTGAATGATAATGTATCCCAAAGGAAAGCACAGAACTAAACTTTAATTTTATATCAATAAATAGATAGCTGAACAAAGTGGTATTTTCCACTTTTTCTATATGCTAGACAAACAACAGCACATATTTTAAAAGGTATTATGTTAATGTATTATCAGGACCACACATACCATGGAAAAAATTAATTTAATAATGTCAGGGTCAGATATACATGAGAATTAATTCATAATAAGAGGATAAAAATGTGTTTAATATCATAATTTGATTATTTAGCCTTAAGCATTTGTTCAGGTCTTGTAAAAATTTCAAGGAAGCAACCTAGATGTCCATCAGCAGATGAATGGATAAGAAAGCTGTGGTACATAGACACAATGGAGTATTACTCAGGCATTAAAAAGAATACATTTGAATCAGTTCTAATGAGGTGGATGACACTGGAGCCTATTATACAGAGTGAAGTAAGCCAGAAAGAAAAACACCAATACAGTATACTAACGCATATATATGGAATTTAGAAAGATGGTAACGATGACCCTGTATGCGAGACAGCAAAAGAGACACAGATGTATAGAATAGTCTTTTGGACTCTGTGCTGGGGGGGCGGGGGGGGAGGGGGCGGTTGGTGGGGCAGGGAATGATTTGGGAGAATGGCATTAAAACATGTATAATATCATATAAAAAATGAACTGCCAGTCCAGGTTCGACGCAAGATACAGGAAGCTTGGGGCTGGTGCACTGGGATGACCCAGAGGGATGGTATGGGGAGGGAGGTGGGAGGGGGCTTCAGGATGGGGAACATGTGTACACCCGTGGCGGATGCATGTTGATGTATGGCAAAACCAATACAATACTGTAAAGTAAAAAAAATAATAATAATAATAATTTTTTTTTTAATTTCAAGTAGATATAATGCTATCCATTGAGCTCCAGACAAACATTTACAGCAAATCTTCAATTCTGAATTAACACAACTACCATAGTCAAGCAGGGCTTCCCTGGTGGCTCAGCAGTAACAAATCTGCCTGCCAATGCAGAAGACGAGGGTTCGATCCCTGGGTCAGAAAGATCCCCTGGAGAAAGAAATGGCAACCCACGCCAGTATTCTTGACTGGGAAATCCCATGGACAGGGGAGTCAGGTGGGCTACAGTCCATAGGGCTGCAAAACAGTCGGACATGACTTAGCAACTAAACAACAACAACCACAGTCAAGCACCAAGGAAGTTTACCTGCCGTAGGATCTTTGGCCAATGAGTTATCTAAGGCACTTGTTACTGCCTGGAAGAGATTCATTTTCTGAGTCTGCCCTGTGAAAATTTTAAAAAAAGAAAAAAGAAAAAATCATGTATTATTACATAAAAAATAATCAGTTTTTTAACAGTCAATTAAACTTTGATTAAAGCCAAGGTAGAAAGGAAAGCATGGAATATATTACACAAATTTACTGGATTATTTACCATGGTAAGGTCTCTGTGGAAGATATAAAAGCAATACAACTTTAAGATGCTTGTTGAGGAGCCAAAACTGAAACATATTAAACAATTTAAAAACAACTACTAAAAAAAAAAAAAGAAAGAAAGAATACAATAAAGTTGAACAAATATGTGTCCACATAAATAAAAGGTAAGCAAAGTCAGTATAGAGAAGCAAGCAGAGTGGGAGGGGTCTGGGAAGATGCCCTGGATGGGTTTTAGGAACATAGGTCATAACAAATACACATGACCAATGGCATGTGTTAAATGCGCCAATAAGAGCAAATAGCCATGGACCATAAACAATGAGAAAGGCTAAAAGAACTTCAGCGCCCAGAACTGTTTGGATAACTCTACAATCCCATGCCTTGGTCCTTCCTATTATCTTATTGCTCAAGTAGAATCTCTGTCAGCCAATCTCTATCCCCCTAAATGGGCTGTTAAGATGATTAAATGGAACAATAAATGCACAGAACAGTGAAGAGTGCATGACCAGTGAGCACTGAATAAATACTAGCTGACTTTTGTTAGACTCTGGACTGTGTCTCTGTGCTTCATGTTGACCTTGGCCATTATTCTGAATGGTATGAAGCTTTATTTGATAAAGTTCCAAATGTCAGAATTCAGAAATAATCATGATTTTAGGGCTTTGATTTAAGCCTCAGTGCTGCCCAGTGCCCATGGTCTTCCTAGAAATTTAGGGTCAAATCATCTGTGAAAACACAACTCAGAGCAAAAAAAAGTTCCTTTCTGCCCATGTCTTCTCTGATGCTCAAGCTCTGTCTTCGTAGCTCAGTTGATAAAGAATCTGCCTACAATGCGGGAGACCTCGGTTCGATTCCTGGGTTGGGAAGATCCCCTGGAGAAGGGAAAGGCTACCCACTCCAGTATTCTGGCCTGGAGAATTCCATGGACTGTATAGTCCACGGGGTCACAGAGTTGGATTCGACTGAGTGACTTTCACTCACTCACTCAGAGCTGCTTACTCAAAACTGTCTGAAATAGAACATCATGAAAAACAGGTGGATTCATTTTGATATTTGGCAAAACTAATACAATTATGTAAAATTTAAAAATAAAATAAAATTTTAAAAAAATGAAAAACAGGTCATCATCTGGCCAAGAGGCAAAAGAAAAGATGGTCAGTTTCACTAATTATTAGAGAAATGCACATCAAAATTACAATGAGATACTACCTCACACTGGTCAGAATGGCCATCATTAAAACATCTACAAATAAATGCTGGAGAGGGTGTGGAGAAAAGGAACCCCCCGCCCAACACTGATGGTGGGGATGTAACCCACACTAGAAAACAGTATCAAGTCCCTTAAAAAACTAAAATTAGAGCTACCATATGATCCTACAATCCCATTCCTTGGCATATATCCAAAGAAAACTCTAATTCGAAAATATACTTGTAATCCAGTGTTCACTGCAGCACTATTTACAATAGCCAAGACCTGGAAGCAATCTAAATGTCCATCAACAGACAAATGGATAAAGAAGATACGGTACATATACACAATGGAATAGTACTCATCCATAAAAAAGGAATGAAATAATGCTGTTTTCAGAAACATGGATCAACCTAGAGATTATAATAATATAATACCAAGTGAATTAAGTCAGAGTTCAAAGCTCAGTTGTGTCCGACTCTTTGTAACCCCGTGAATTGTAGCCCGCCAGGCTCCTCTGTCCATGGGATTTTCCAGGCAAGAATACTGGAGTGGGTTGCCATTTCTTTCTACAGGGGATCTTCCTGACCCAGGGATCGAACCTGGTTCTCCCTCACTGCAGGAAGAATCTTTTACCACCTGAGCCACCAGGAAAGCCCAATTAAGTCAGGGAAAAAAAAAGACAAATATCATGTTATCAGTTATATGTGGAATCTAAAATATGCTACAAATGAACTTATTTACAAAATAGAAACAGACTCACAGACATAGAAAACAAAACTTATGGTTACCAAAGATGGAGGAGGCAATAAATCAGGAGTCTGAGATTAGCAGATCGAACTACTATATATAAAGTAGACTGTATAGCACAGGGAACTATATTCAATATTCTGAATTAAACCATACCAGAAGGGAATAAAAAATATTTTAATTTTAAATAAAAATAAGCCAGGTCATTATCATTGCTACAAAAATAAAGTGGCATGCTGGCAGGATGTAAGGGACATAATAGAACATAAACTCCAAGAGGGCAGGGGTTCTTAGTGCCTTTGATCATAGCAACGTGCTCAGACCTTACAACAGTATCTAACATGTAACAAGTGCTCAGTAAGTATCTGCTGAGTGAATGGCTGAGCAAATAAACCTATGAGGCTGTTTCTTAAAAATTAAAAAATACACAGAGCAAATTGTTCATCAACCACTTAAAAACAAAGGAATGGAGCAGGGAAAAAAATTCTACCAATGTCACACGTCAAAGACAATTCCGGGCAAAGGGGAGTGAGGGAAGGTGATGCTGCAGTACCAGTCTGATGAGCAGCACTCAGTTATTCTGAGCAACTATTCCCTTTGCAGCACGGAAGGGAGACAGAGACAATCCACAGAGCTAAAGCACCTGAGACCATGGTATGCCAGCCACTCCCTGTGTGACTCTGGGAAGGCTACTTTACTGACATTCAGCTTCCTTTGCTACAAAACATGGATAATACTATCTAATATGTAGGACAACTGTGAGAATTCAGTGAGATAACTACTATCAAATGTCCAATACTTATGGACCGTCTACTCTGCACTGGTTAACCTTCCCTCCCCCACTCAATAAGATAATCCCTGCAATTACTGGTGCCTGGCACCTCCTTTTACTTTTCCAAACTTATTTCCTACCCCTTCCCATTCTCCTCCAAATAAACTCACTAATTCCTGTTCCTCATATAAACTTTATGCTTTCTAACCTCTTGTTATTTATATTGTTCCCAACACTAAAAGTTCTAATACAGTAAGTCCCCTACATGTGAACCTTCAAGCTGTGAACTTTCAAAGATGTGAACAGATTATAACCCTATTACAGTACAGTACCATATAGTAGACTGAGTTAGCTGGGTACCTAGGCTAACTTGGTTGGACTTACCAACAAACAACTTCGCACATGCTCTCAGAACAGAATTCATTGGTACTTTGGGGACTTACTGTACTTGAAAGAACACCCTCATCCCCACAATACAAGGACTCTTCCTTCTACACTTGACCTTTGAGAGCTGCCTACCATCCCCTACTCAGAACATCCCAACCACAGTGGCTTTCTCGGGTCCTACAGCACAAACTCACCCCACCCCAGAGACTTCACCCTTGCTTGCCCTTGTTTCTTCCTGGAAAACAAACTTGCCCTCTGGTCCTTGCAGAAGTGATTCCTTTACCTTTCTTACAATACAGTTTAAATGTCACCTCCTCAGAGTCCACTGTGACCACCACTCTATTTAGGGAGGCCCTTTCATGTGTCAAAATAATCAAAAGAATAAACATTATTTGCAGCACAAATGAAAGTCAGAGAGATAACAATATATTAAGGCAGAGAGAGAATAAATATATTCATTAGTATCTTTACCACACAAAACATTAGTACAACATTTGTATAGGAGGCTTTGGAGTTAGACACATCTGGGTTCAAATTCTTGGTCTGCTACTTAGCAGACTTGGGCAAGCCACCAACATCTCTAAGCCTCAATTTTCTCATCTGTGAAATGAGCATAATGCTCTTTAACTCAACAGGGTTACTGGGAGGATTGTAGACTGATGTCTACACCGCCACCTGGAATACATAGCTGCTCAAAAATGGTAGGTAGCATTAGTACTGACAGAAAAAAGAGCACCGTGTACAAACTTTTAAAGTACACAGAAACAAGGAACGTTCAATTCCCACAAGTGCAAAGAAATCTAGCAAATATATGGGGACATATTCAATAGAAATGAAATAAATGCATATCAAAACAAAGTGCAGTTAGCACAAAATACCCCATAGTGAGTGAGTGTGTCTGTGTGTGCACACGTGAGTGCACGAGCACACACAATTCTGACACCAATTCCAAAGTGTGGGTCTTTTAACATATCACCGAGCAAATCTCCAACCAGGTGTCAACTCAATTCTGATATGATCTCCCACAATGTCAGATCCTACCGGTTAAGGGCTCAGTCCTACAAGACTGCCCCTCCCCCAATTCAGGTGCCAACCCCAAGGGCAGGTTGTCTCCTGTGCTTCTGACCAATGGACATAAGAGCAGAGGCTCCCACAACTCCTCCTTGGGTTCAATTGATTTGCTAGAGCATCTCACAGAACTCAGAAACATTTTACTTACTAGATCACCAGTTTATTATAAAATACATATAACTCAGGAACAGCCAGATGGAAGAGCTGCAAACAGCAAGGTGTGCGGAAAGATGTGAGATGTTCTCTGAGAGCATCACTCCTTTGGAAGCTCTCAGAACCTGTCCTTTGGGGTTTCAAGGAGGCTTCACTAGATTGGCATGGCTGATTAAATCACTGGCCATTGGCAATCCACTGACCTGGAGGTCCCCCTACCCTTTCCAGAGGTGAGCGGGGTGGGACTGAAAGTTCCAACTCGCTAAGCACATCTGGTGATAATCCCCATCCTTGGGTAACTTTGTGTGCTGTATGCTAAGTCACTTCAGTCGTGTCCAACACTTTGCAACACCATGGACAGAAGCCCACCAGGCTCCTCTGTCCATGGGATTCTCCGGGCAAGAGCACTGGAGTGGGCTGCCACTCCTCTTCCAGGGGATTTTCTTGACCAAGGAATCAAACCCATATCTCTTGCATTGGCAGGAGGGTTCTTAACCACTAGCATACCTGGGAAGCCCCTTAGGTAACTTCAGGGCTTACCAAACAGTAATACAACTAAAGACATTTTTATTGCTATCATCATGAGAATTTTCAAGGGTTCTGTTCCAGGAACAGAACAAACACCAGATATGTATTTCCTACCATGTCACAGGATCACAGCACACCTGTGATTTTAGCATGATATCCAGTACTCACACTCATACTGCAAATCGAGTTATCAACTGGTAATTCGAACTATGCATTAAAAATCCAAAGATGTGGTCATATATTCAAGTAGGAAATCTCACCCCTGGATTTATTGTTTATCCTAAAGAAATAATCTCAGATACATAAAAGATACAAGAAATGTTTCCATCTGCATTATTTATAACACAAAAACTATAACAACAAAAGTATAAGGGTATGTTTCCATTTATTTTCTGAGTGATTGCTTCTTAGCAGTCAGAGACTGTGTTAAGTACATTACACACATTATCCTTATTTGGTCCTCATAAAAACCTTCCAAAGTAAATATTAAGTCCTCATAAACTGAGGCTTACAGAGGATTAAGTGATAAGTTTATTAAAGTTATAGGTAAGGATAAAGATGGAACCTAGGCCAATCTGATTCTAGAGCCAAGATATTAACCACTGACCTATACAGTGTTTCTGTTCAACAGAACAAGTTTTTTTTTTGGTTGGGGTTTTTTTTTGGGGGGGGGGGGCGGTGGTTATGTCACACAGCTTGCAGAATCTTAGTCCCTCAACCAGGGATTAGACCCAGGACCTCCACTGTGAAAGCATGGAGTCCTAAACACTGGACCCCCAGGGAATTCCCAAAACATTTTTCTAAAGAAAGCTATAAAAAACAATATGGGGAAATGCTTCTGATTAAATAATGCGAATTGTATTTATATTAAAACTACAATTATGGGAAATTTTTATCCCATTCATTTTAGTGTGCTCACTCAGTTGTATTCAACTCTTTATGACTCTATGGACTGTAGCCCACTAGGCTCCTGTGTCCATGGGATTATCCTGGCAAGTATACTGGAGTGGGTTGCCATTTCCTCTTCCAGGGGATCTTCCCAACCCAGGAATCCAACCCATGTCTCCTGCACTGGCAGGCAGATTCTCTACCACTGAGCCATCTGGAAAGCCCCATTTTATCAGTGGAATTCTTTAATTCCACTAAATTGGAATGAAATCCCTAAAAGATACATCCAGAAATATTAGCAATATTTACAGTAGTGGGTGTTGAGATTATCTTTTTTGTTTTTTCTATTATTCAAATTATCTGTAATATTCTTTTGTTATTTTTATAATAAGAACAAGCATTTTATTATCATTTTACTCAAGCTTTAGTAATTTCATAATTATGGAAGGAGGTTAAGAAGACCTGCGCTATTTCTCAAGTATTGGGCTAGTTTCTTTGAAGACAGAATTCAAGGTTCATATTGTTGGTGAGAAAAAATTGTGCTCACCTTTATGGTGTCTACTATTTCACAAAACCAGAACACCTCTTAGTAAATAGTTTCCACATGAAGTTTAGCACATTGTTTAGAATGGAAGCTCTGGAATCTGAATAATTAGATTCCAAAGCTGTGTGCATGCTAAGTTGTTTGAGTGGTCTCCTACTCTGCGACACTATACCACTAACTTCTCTGTGTAATCCAGGACAAAGTATCTCAAGATCTCAGCTACCCAAATGAAAAACTGAGGGGAAAAAAAAAAGATTACCTACCTCTTAAGATTGTCCTAAGCATCAAATAAGAGAATGAATGTAAATTTCTCTGTCCAGGGCCTGCCTGTGGTTAGCGCTCAATAAATATTTATTTTTCTTACTCACAAGTAAATACTGACACACTTGCCCAAAAGTCGGCTCTAGCATGTGAGAAGTGATTAGCCAGCCAAGGAAAAGTTAACTGTTTTCCTACTGTTCCCAATGTTGCGATGATAGGCACTGGATCTTTCGGAGGTTACAGAAAACTCAGCTACAACAGTCATGCAACTGCCATCAGGCCAGGTGTGAGAGGTGCTCGATTCTTTGCCGCAGTTGGAAGTACTCGATGTCTTCCTCCGCCCATTACCCACACCGCTTACCCTTCCTTGGCTAAGTGGCAGCCTTGCCCAGCACAAGCTCAGTGCTAGGCCCAGATAGAAAGGAAGATGGCTGTTTCGCATCTCTAGGAAGAAGCTGTTCTGTGACCTTGGGAAAACCAATTACTTTAGTTACTTTAGTCCCTCTGTTTTCTCTACTAAAGGAAACAAAAACACAAAAGGGAGGAGGGACTGCTTTTTTCTTTAAACATACCTCTCTGCCTGTAGTTTGTGGCACGTCCGTGGGCAAGCTGGGACAACTCTGGGGTGGGGCAGACTTGAAAAAGCAAGGATAAGAGAGCGGAGAAAAGGTGGCGTTCCCAAGCACGCCCCTGCACTCTCCGGCCCTAGCACACCCCGCCAGCCCTCTCACCCATCTCGAGTGAGATGCCTCTCGAAAGCACGAACATGGAACTAAGGAGGAAATCACAGACATACAGGTAGCGGACTCTCGAGAGCAGGGCAGGGACTCTGCTGCGATGCAAGGAGGTCAGCTTGCCGGCCCCCGCCGAGGACGGGCAGGGCGGCACCCTCAGTGACCTCGCATGGGCCTGCGAGACTGGGCTGCAGCGGAGCGGACAGGGCAGCCCCTCGCTCACCGTACTCCACGGGCTCCGGGTCAGGCTGGAAAGTGAAGTGAGCCACCTGCCGCCTCTGGGCCGCAGCCCCGTAGGCCGAGGCGGACTGCAGGAAGCCCCTCGACAGCCCCGCGCCACACAGCCGACGCCAGGGTCCGTCGGCCCCGGCTGCACGGAGCCGCAGCAGCCAGCCCGCGAACGCCGCCACAGCCGCCATCCCGGCTCACCACCCGGATTCGCAGGCTGCGGAGCCGCCAGCTGCCAGCCGGGAGGGCGGAGCGCCGAGGCGGCTTTTCCATTGGCTGGACCTAAGGAGCGGGCCTGCCACTCGGACCAATCAGAACCAGGAATTCGGGGGGTGGGTCGTGCTTCGAGACGACCCAGTCGCTTTGGACCGTGGTGCGCATGCGGAAAGGGGGCTGGGGCGGGTGCAAGCTGACAGGTGAGCTCCAATGAGATGGTTCCTAGAGGTGGAGTCCTGGTAGGGTCCGCAACGAGATCAGGGGTTCCGCACGCCTGTCCGCCAGTTCCCCACTCGGCATGGGTTCCTGCTTTTTCTAGTGTCATGTGCGCCGTGAGGTTCTGATGGCTTTTTCACCTTAAGATTTATGTTTTCTTTTGAACCCTTTCTTATCCTCTCCCATTCTTTACCTCTATTATTCTCCAAGAAACGGAAAGGGTTATGGATTGGTATTTGGTTATTAGTTTGGGGTTTCGACAACACTGCGGGAATCAGTGCTGTAAGCCTCCGCTGTTTATTCAAACCCTCCCTGTGTGCTTAATAAGTATGTATTGATTTTCTTTTATTAATTTTGTTTTTCTGGGTTTAAACGAGAGGGAAAGAGGTAAAACTTCTATTTTACCTGCAAATCCACTTCATAGGAATCCAGGTGCATTTTTGCCCAGGTGCAGCGAAAATGACCTGATTAGCTTAGAGAGCTGGGGAATTTAAGAACTTCTTAATTTACATTTAAAATAATCAACTTTGTAAATTTTATTCTTAAAAACTCAAATGTTTTTCAAAGTATACTTTCAAAATAAAAATAAAAGGATACCTTCTCTATCTATGAATTTACGCATTACAGCAAAATATGGTAGAGAGAAGAATGAAAGTGTTTCCATCCGATGAAAGTGGAAAAGAACAGGCCCCAAGCAGAATTTGAAGAAGAAAGGGAAAGAATGCAAGGGTAGGAGCAGGGGAAAGCATATTCCCCTTCTGCTATTCCTGACCCAGCTCATCTTTGGTTTTGCAAGGAAACTTTGGCCACCTGATGCGAAGACCTGACTCATTGGAAAAGACCCTGATGCTGGGGAAAATTGAGGGCAAGAGGAGAAGGGGGCGACAGAGGATGGCATCACTGATTCAATGGACATGAGTTTGAACAAACTCGGGGAGATAGTAATGGACAGAGAAGCCTGGAATGCTACAGTTCATGGGGTTGCAAAGAGTTAGACACGACTTAGCGACTGAACAACAGCAAAGAAGAGAAGAAATGGGGAGAGGAGAGACAAAGAGAGGCGCCAGCTGCCTGTTTTCTGATTGGGGTTAAGAGATGAGATTTTTTTTTCCCCGTTCATAGATCACTCAGCTTATTGCAAATAGTACCAACACAGTTAGTCTCCAAGGAGAAGTCCTGGAAAGAAGTATCACAGCACAAGCAGCAGTCGGGCAACAGGTCTCTTGACAAGCATGAGTGGGCAGCAGCCCTCTGCTCAAACAAGGACCCCGGCAGCATCGTCAGGAACAGCTCTGACAGCGTGGAGATGAGTCCTCCAGTGAAGAGACTTCAAGTCACCCAGCACAGTGGTCTGTTTCAAAGAAGTAGCAGTTATTCCAGGGGAGGGGGGTTGGAGACAGGAATTTAAAACTGCTCAAGAGAGCACCAGAATTATGTCTCCATTGTTCCTATCAAGCCCCCCAGATTCAACTTTTTGGGGAGTTTTCATCTTGTCTTTTTTTGTTGTTATGGTCACCTCTTCTGTTTCATGGTGTGTGTGTGTGTGTATATGCATGCACACTATATTGTGTATTTTTATGTGAGTGGAGGGTATTTTTTATTTGAATGAGGGGAGGGGGCAACAAAATAAAATTACATGTATATAGTCAAATTTTAATTAATTTTTTAAAAAAGAGGGTAAAAAGCAAGGATAAAAGCCAATCAAGTTGCGTTTTCTCAGTTTGCTGATAGTTGGCACTCACACAAAGGCAGACTCCCTTACTATCAACATTTCACACTAGAGTGGTACATTTGCTATGATCAATGAGTGTATACACATTGTAATCACAAAAACTTCATAGTTTACACTAAGCTTCACTCGGTTCAATGAATTTCAGAGGAAAGAACAAGAAACAAAAGAAGCAAATGCCAGCTGAATAAAAAGAGCTTACTAAGTAGACTCTTTTCATTGTCTTAGGAAGTACAATTGTTTTTCAGTATCCCCCTGGGATTGATTCCAGAATCCCGCAAGGATACCAAAATCCAAGGTTGCTCAGGCCCCTCATATAAAATGATGCAGTATTTGCATATAATCTATGCACATCCTCTCATACTTTGTCATCTCTAGATTACTTATAATACCTCCTGCTGCTGCTAAGTCGCTTCAGTCGTGTCCAACTCTGTGCGGCCCCAGAGATGGCAGCCCACCAGGCTCCCCCATCCCTGGGATTCTCCAGGCAAGAACACTAGTGCAAGGTAAATGTTACATAAAAATTGCTGTTGTATAGCAAATAAAAGTTTTGCTTTTTGGAATTTTTTTCCCAAATACTTTTGATCTGTATTGGGTTGCATCCATGGCTACAAAACTCACAGATGTGGAGGACCAACTGTAATAAATTCCATATCACTGGAGATTGTCAAGTACAGAATGGATGAACACCATTGAAGGAATCTCTTTATGAAGACTATAATAATGAATAAAAACTAAAATAATGAAATAACTTATGCTTCATTTCATTTATGGCTCAGACAGTAAAGAATTCACCTGCAATGCAGGAGATCTGGGTTCAATCCCTGGGTTGAGAAGATCCCCTGGAGAAGGGAATGGCTACCCATTCCAGTGTTCCCTGGAGAATTCCATGGACAGAGGAGCCTAGCAGGCTACAGTCCATGGGGTTGCAAAGAGTCAGCTATGACTGAGTGACTAACACTTTAACATTTAGGGTCTTTCTAGTTTTTAAGAATCTGGTTTCTACTATTCATGTGTATTCAGAGCCTTCCATGCACCAGGTCCTGTGTTTTAATGAAACTTATTTTAAGCCAAACCTTGGATCTAACCCACCTCTTCACCCAGCGTGTGAGTTACCGAGTTACCCCTCTGTCCACCCTTCCTAAGCATCTAGACAACTTCTCTCTGGCTTCTTATCTCCTGCAGGTACATGAGATGCCCTGTGATCAGTTCTTCAGGAATCTGAACCAGCCTGCATAGAAAAAAGCCTGTGAGCAGACACTGCAGAAAGGGCATCCTTCAAAGAGACATACCTGGCATTTGTGCTCAGATACAAATGATGCTGGCATATTGAGTGCAGCACTTTCACAGCATTATCTTTCAAGATTTGAAATAGCTCAACTGGAATTCCATCACCTCCACTAGCTTTGTTCGTAGTGATGCTTTCTAAGGCCCACTTGACTTCACATTCCAGGA
This sequence comes from Bos taurus, assembly GCF_002263795.3. Classification (NCBI taxonomy): domain Eukaryota; kingdom Metazoa; phylum Chordata; class Mammalia; order Artiodactyla; family Bovidae; genus Bos; species Bos taurus. The sequence continues at coordinate 19,800,670 of NC_037336.1, read as the reverse complement.
TCTCTGGCTCTAGGTGAGTGATCACACCATCATGATTATGTGGGTCATGAAGATCTTTTTTGTACAGTTCTTCTGTGTATTCTTGCCCCCTCTTCTTAATATCTTCTGCTTCTGTTAGGTCCATACCATTTCTGTCCTTTATCGAGCCCATCTTTGCATGAAATGTTCCCATGGTATCTCTAATTTTCTTGAAGAGATCTCTAGTCTTTCCCATTCTGTTGTTTTCCTCTATTTCTTTGCATTGATCGCTGAGGAAGGCTTTCTTATCTCTCCTTGCTATTCTTTGGAACTCTGCATTCAGATGTTTATATCTTTCCTTTTCTCCTTTGCTTTTCACTTCTCTTCTTTTCACAGCTATTTGTAAGGCCTCCCCAGACAGCCATTTTGCTTTTTTTGCATTTCTTTTCCATGGGGATGGTCTTGATCCCTGTTTCCTGTACAGTGTCATGAATTTCCATCCATAGTTCATCAGGCACTCTATCAGATCTAGTCCCTTAAATCTATTTCTCACTTCCACTGTATAATCAATCATAAGGGATTTGATTTAGGTCATACCTGAATGGTCTAGTGGTTTTCCCTACTTTCTTCAATTTCAGTCTGAACTTGGCAATAAGGAGTTCATGATCTGAGCCACAGTCAGCTCCCGGTCTTGTTTTTGCTGACTGTATAGAGCTTCTCCATCTTTGGCTGCAAAGAATATAATTGATCTGATTTTGGTGTTGACCATCTGGTGATGTCCATGTGTAGAGTCTTCTCTTGTGTTGTTGGAAGAGGGTGTTTGCTATGACCAGTGCATTCTCTTGGCAAAACTCTGTTAACCTTTGCCCTGCTTCATTTTGTACTCCAAGGCCAAATTTGCCTGTTACTCCAGGTGTTTCTTGACTTCCTACTTTTGCATTCCAGTCCCCTATAATGAAAAGGACATCTTTTTGGGGTGTTAGTTCTAAAAGGTCTTATAGGTTAGACTCATTGAAAAAGACTCTGATGCTGGGAGGGATTGGGGGCAGGAGGAGAAGGGAATGACAGAGGATGAGATGGCTGGATGGCATCATCGACTCGATGGACGTGAGTTTGAGTGAACTCTGGGAGTTGGTGATGGACAGGGAGGCCTGGCGTGCTGCAATTCATGGGGTCTCAGAGTCAGACACGACTGAGCGACTGAACTGAACAAATGATGCCTCAGATTACCACTCCAAATATCAATACCTGCCTGTATGCATAACCAAGTTTCAGAGATGGTCACTTATCTGTAAACAAACAAACAAACAAAAAAAAAAACATGCCAACCTGGCAGTTGTAAGATTTTTTTAATTCCTAGGATAATTTGTGAGTATTGCCAGGTTTCCAAAAGCCTTATTAGTTATGGTTGACAGAATTATGAGTAGGGGCTGCAAGAAAGTTTTAAGACTCATATTTTACCTTCCTTTCATTTTCTGTTGTGACTTTTAAAAAAAATTTTTATGTGGACCATTTTTAAAGTCTTTACTAAATTTGTTACAGTATTGCTTCTGTTTTGTTGTTGTTCTGTCACTAAATCATGTCCCACGTTTTGCAGCCTCATGGATTACAGCAGGCCAGGCTTCCCTGTCCTTCACTATCTCCTGGAGTTTGCTCAAACTCATGTTCATTGAGCTGGTGATGCTTCTGTTTTATGTTTTGTGTTTTTGGCCAAGAGGCATGTGGGATCTTAGACCCCCAACCAGGGATTGAATCCGCACCCCTTGCATTGGAAGGTGAAGTCTCAACCCCTGGGCCACCAGAGAAGTCCCCTGTTGTGACTTTCACCCATTTATATTATTTCAAAACTTGAACAACCATACCCCTGGAGGCATCAGAGACGTTATGAAGCTGTTGGATATGCCTGGTGATGACCAGTGTGAAAAAGGAGGGGAGACAGCAGGGGCAGGTGAGCAGTGATCACCGCCTATGACCCTCAGTAATTTGTCCCCCCATCATGTAAAGACACCCATAGACATTAGTAATGTAGAAGTCCACCCAGATCACTTCACATGCACATTGAACCTGCCCATGTTCATATGAGGCTTTAAATAGGGCAGGTGATTTTTACCTCCCTTCCTGTCAAAGCATGCAAGCCCGAGACCAGGTCCTTAACTTTCACATTAGAATCCCTCGGGGAGATTTCAGAACACACTGATGCCTAGGCCCCATGGGGTAGCCATCAGTGATACTCGCATATATTTTGCTTTACTCTGCTTCTAAGGATTTAGGCAGATGGCACGTCTCTGAACACCTAATTAGGCATGGCAACATGACGTGCTTTGCCAGTGAACTTGAGCACGAGTGTGGAGAACTCCTGGGGGGAAGAGTTTAAGAGCTGGTGGCCAAAGCTGTGTTTTCTTCTGCTGCCTCGTCAACTCACAATGTTCCAGATGCTAGAGCAGCCATCAACCTGTTCCTGGAGTGACATTACCAGGAGCATCATTTGCCCCTGTCCACCTCGTTTGACATGGAGCATGAGTGAGAAATAATTTGAGAATGTAAAGTGTGTGTTGTTTTTTAAAATAATAGAACATCACTTCTAAGTACAAGCCAACTATTTTACATGGACATTTTTCTCACCTATTCTAAGTGTTTCCTAGGTAGATCAATGGTAAAGAATCTGCCTGCCAATGCAGGAAACACAGGTTCAATCCCTGGGTTGGGAAGACCCTCTGAAGGAGGAAATAGCAACCCACTGCAGTATTCTTGCCTGGAGAATCCCATAGACAGATGGGCCTGGCAGGCTACAGTCCATAGGATCCAAAGAGTCAGACTCGACTGAGCACACTTGCAACCTATTCTAATTCTTCAGGAAAATTCTCCCTAAGTCACGACGTAGACGAAGACCATACATTTGTCCACAACATGATGCATACATGTAGCCAGTTGTTGCCACTGTGGATTTACATGGTTTTCATCCATAATATTGGCTACTCACAGTTTTACCTGGACATATTAGATTTGGGAATCTAAACACCCAAGAATGATGCAACTCTTCTCTGATGAGGCAATATGAAAGTCCTTTATATACATTTCAGACTTTCAAAACAACTTAATGAATAAAGTCTTGACTGTTCTCATTTTACAAGTGACAAAACAGAATCAGAGAGCTAATGGACCAACCGCAGTTTAAACAGCTTAAATCGTTCCAATGCATGTTTCTCCAATTTCAAAACCTGCACCCTTATGTGTTTCTCAAATGTATTTCTCAGAATAATCCCTGAGAAACTTGTTAAAATTTCAGACTCCGTGGACCTCACACTGAGAAACTCTTATCCGTTAAGCACGGAATAAAGCATCTGAGCTTTTTTCTGAAATATAGTTGATTCACATAGCATCTGCATTTCTCATAAGCTTCCGCTAGCCAGTGTCTTTGGTATGGACAGTCCACACACTGTGCAGACAAACCCTATAACTCCCATATAAGCTTTCCATGCACTGTGTTCCCCATCTAGAGAAGAGCAGCCATTATCTTACCCTGCTCACTCTTTCATCAGTTAGGGTTATTTGACTAATTTAAGCAGAACTATAATTAGAAGGGGGCTTTCCTGGTAGCTCAGTGGTAAAGAATCTGCCTGCCATTGCAGAAAACGCAGGTTCAATTCCAGGGTTGGAAAGATCCTCTGGAGAAGGGAATGGCTACACACTCCAGTATTCTTGCCTGGGAAACCCCATGGAGGGAGGAGCCTGGCAGGCTACAGTTCATGGCATCACAAAGAGTCAGATGTGACGTAGCGACTAAACAGCAATAACAACAGTAATCAGAAGATATGAGATAACCCACCAAAATGGAAGCAGCAAACAGCTCAGAAAGAGCATAAAACAAGGTAGCCCCAAAGATCCAGGTAATTGGAGGTAATTTAGAGACTTACAAGGATATTCAAACTCTGAAGGATGAATTGATTCCAACTATTACTGTCTTTGACTGACTTTTTTCGAGATTTCGTTCTCAAGGGAGAGATTCTGATTAGCCCAGATTAGTTGATTGCTGTTTGTTGACGAAGGAGAAGAAAGGTATCTTATTGATCAAGACTCTATGCAAAGTAAAAGGATTGCCCAAACATAAATCAAGGAGCTGCTATCAACCAAAGGTGGACATTGTGTTTAGAATCCAAAAGAAACCTGCCCGAGGTGCCTGTGTAGTCCCTCCAGTTGTAAAAATTTCACCACAAAAATCCTTCCTCTGAATTCTTCAAACTAGAGTCAAACTAGACTATAAGCCTATTTTAATATGCTTCTGAATTTCTGCAGAATAAATCTGAATTCCTCTACGTCTTCTAAGAAAGAAACAGAGTAAAAGGGAAAGCAAATTAAAAACATACAATCTATATCTCCAGCAGAGTTAGAATACAGAAGGCTAAAAACTCCAAATTCTTGTATTCTTACTGTTAGTATTTTGATATTGAGTCTAAGTAGACAGTGATAAAGTTTGATTGATAAGGTTGTTATATTGGAGTCATCATCATCCCATGAAATAAAAATAGCTACATAAATAAATTGGAATAGATTAACCACCATATATTATAAAGGCAGTGAGGAAAAATAATTGGTTTAAATCTCAGTTCCTCCCTCTCTGGCTATATGACCTTGGAGGGTATATCACTTATTCCTTCTGAGTCTAACGGGGAGAATGTGAAACTTACCTAAAAGGATGTCATAATAAAACCACATAATACATAAAAGTTGCTGGTACACAGCTGTTGCTCAATAAGTGGTTGTTAAATTCATTGATTAGCTAATTTATGTATAAAAGGTTTGATACAGTGACTACTCCAGAAAAATATCTAAATAATATTTACTATGATTATTTTTATTAGCAACTCATACTTATGGGTTGTAGTAACTTGGTCAAGGCACCAGGTGGCAGAAGATAATAAAAATTGCCACTTCGGAGTAGAAAAGCAAAAATGCAAATATTACAAAGATTTTCATCCTACATTTGTTCATGAAAAGTTGAGACTCAAATTTCCTAAGTCGACACACAACTTTTTAAATACATATTTTTATTTATTTGGCTGTGCTGAGTCTTAGTTGCAGCATGTGAACCCACGTTGAGACATGTATGATTTTAGTTCCCCAAGAGGGATCAAACCCGAGCCCAGTGCTTTGGGAGAACAGAGTCTTAGCCACTAGACCACAAGGGAAATCCCAGCACATAAATTTTGAAATGCCTATATTAGTTCACATTCTGGCAGCAATTTCATTTTAGCAGTTCAGTGTATCTGCCTTTGCCTCCATCAGATAATGACAAGCCAAACCCAAACATTATAAACATGGTTTTATTTTATCCTCATCTCTCCTAGGAAGTATGTGTTAACTCCTACCTAGACAGCATGCTAACCTAGACAGCATGACCAACCTAGATAGCATGACCAACCTAGACAGCATGCTAAATAGCAAAAACATTAATTTGCCAACAAAGGTCCGTCTAGTCAAAGCTATGGTTTTTCCAGTAGTCGTACATGGATGTGAGAGTTGGACCATAAAGAAGGCTGAGCACCGAAGAATTGATGCTTTTGAACTGTGGTGTTGGAGAAGACTCTTGAGAGTCCCTTGGACTGCAAGGAGATCCAACCAGTCTATCCGAAAGGAAATTTGTCCTGAAAATTCATTGGAAGGACTAATGCTGAAGCTGAAACTCCAATACTTTGGCCACCTGATGGGAAGAACTGACTCACTAGAAAAGACCCTGATGCTGGGAAAGATTGAAGGCAGGAGGAGAAGGGGATGAGATGGTTGGATGGCATCACTGACGTGATGGACATGAGTTTGAGTAAGCTTTGGGAGTTGGTGATGGATAGGAAAGCCTGGCTTGCTGCAGCCTGTGAGGTCGCAAAGAGTCAGACACAACTGAGCAACTGAACTGAGGTATTTACTCAACAGAGGAGAAAATTGAAGCTAGGGCAAAAATGAAATTCAAGCCAAAGTTTGACAGAAATGCCTTGAAAAATGTCTATTGCATGCTCTCCCATGGTCCTTAATTTCTCTCAAGAAGTGTGAATCAGGAAATAACTAAAGTAACTATTTTCAAGGAAAATATAAGAAGAAATCTCCAAGCTTATTATGCTTTATAAGTTTGCATATGAATGTACAGTATTAAATTTAACAGGCATATTATGAAGAATTTTAAACTGAAAACTATTAATAATGCAAAATATATATATAACACTCAATCCAAGAGTTTTAAAATACTTTGTGGTTTTAAAGTAAGTACTATATAGTGAACAGGCATCACAATTTTCCATTTAAAACTGAAGGAACACTGTACATATGGGGATAAGTCATTTAATCAAAGTTGCTCCCTCCAAACCCACCTTGAAATTGGTTTTAGAATGCGAGTGTGCTTAGTTCCCTAGACCAAAGTAATGTTTATTAATTTGTCTTTTCATTCATTGAATACTAGTTCTTCGTGTTGAGATGATGCCATGACCTAACTCTGTAGCTCCAGAGCTGTCCGCAACATCTGTCATCCTGAAGGAGAAGCACTCCAGACCTTAATGAGGTCCTGTCCTGGGGCCATGGAATGGGAGGACAGAGAGATGGATCTTCACCGATCTTTTCCCAATCAACATCGACCTCCTTCCCAAACATAAAAACCTTGGTGCAGAGATGTCCATTCATTGGAAACGTGTGTAAGCTAGGACAGATACAGTGCATGCGTGCATGCTAAGTTGCTTCAGTCGTGTCTGACTCTTTGCTACCCTATGGACTGTAGCACACCAGCCTCCTCTGTCCATGGGATTCTCCAGGCAAGAATACTAGAGCGGGTTGCTGTTTCCTTCTCCAATGCATGAAAGTGGAAAGTGAAAGTGAAGTCGCTCAGTCGTGTCTGACTCTTAGCAACTCCATGGACTGCAGCCTACCAAGCTCCTCCATCCATGGGATTTTCCGGGCAACAGTACTGGAGTGGGGTGCCATTGCCTTCTCCGTAGCTGGTACAGTATTACCCAGACATCACTGGATTGTTTTTTCAAGACGGAACCAAAACCTATGCCATCAACATCCAGTGTGCATGAAATTGCAGCTTGCCCTCTGTCTCCTATTGCTGACGATCCTTCAGCTTTCCCATCGCTCCCCTCTTCTCCCTCCTCCAGTAACACATCTTGCCTGTTCACTCGATGCCAGCCCGTGTGCCAGCTGTTGTACTGTACTGCTGTACTTTTCAAGGTACTGCACTGTAAGATTAAAAATGTTATCTTTATTTTGTGTGTGTTTGTTTTTCATTTGTGTGGAAAGTATTATAAACCTCTGTCCATGGAATTCCCCAGGCAAGAATACTGGAGTGGGTTGCCATTTCCTACTCCAGGGGATCTTCTCAACCGAGGGACTGAACACACATCTCTGGCATCTCCTGCATTGGTAGGCAGATTCTTTACCACTAGTACCACCTGGAAGTACTATACAGCTGATTGTACTTGTTGGGTACCTATGCTAACTTTGTTGGCCTATAAACAAACTGGGGAAGCATTTAACAGGAGGCTTCCTGTTTTGGATCTGTCAGGAATTCTCTGTTCCTTATTAATTCCTGAATATTCAGGAATTAAGAGGAGAGGCAAGCCTCTCCGGGGGGGCTGAGGAATTCAGGCATTTCCTCCACTAGTTTTTCTATATGGTGATAAGTACCCTCTTCCTTTTTATGAACCATATGGTAAAAGTGATTATTCACAACTCTCTCTCTCTTTAATATGGATCGCCTATGTTTTGTAAGTCTGGAATTTTAATCTTTATCTTTGCTGAGAATAACTACAGTATATATGACCACACCATGTTGATTAAAACACCTTTGTTCCATCAAAGCTTTGGTCCCCATGTCTTGCTTTCTTTCTCTCTCTCTCTCAAGCTATTTCCTTGGAGTGCAGAGGTCCTCTGGGTTCACTTTCCTGCGCGGGCTTCTAAGACCCTCTCTAGAAGGCGCTCTGCACCTTTATCCCATCGAGAGGGCACCTGAGGCCTTCGTCAACAGAGCAAGCCCCATGCAGGGGCTTTATTGGCTTTCTGTGTAAACCAAGGAATATCAGCCTCTTTCTCTCTCCTTTACTTTCTTATCGGTCGACTCTGGACCACCAGGTTCCGGTCCATTAAAGGACCCCAACATGCATGTACTCTCCAAATGGAACTCATTTGTGTATAGGGGACTTACCATACAGCTAAGCCATTCCAGAGGCCATTTTTCAACCCACATAGTATGTAAAAAAACTATTAAGTAATAACATCCTTAAAGAATACAGCAGGGTTCCTCAGTGTGGTCCCTGACGTCTGTATCATCATCAGCTAGAAGGTAAGTCACGTATGGAGCCCTGGACTCTTCTCCAGACCTACCAAGTTAGTAGCCCCTGGGATAGTCCCGGGGAATCCACATCACATTTTTAACAGGTTCATTAGGTGACTGTGTTTTAAAAACGAGTTTGAATATGAAATATCAGAGGATTTCTTTTAGACAAGAGAATCAAGGAGGGAAGTGTCACTGGAGCAGGGCCGTGAATATAGGGAAAGAACATTCGCTGTAGGAAAACAGTAGCTTGAGCAAAGGCAAAGCAGAGTGTAACAGCAAGTCCCTTGGAATGGGCCAAAGGATGCATGACAGTCCTTAGTAAGAAATAAAGTTGGAAGGGTCCATAGGCTCAGATCGGAAGAGGTGTATATGTCATGCCAGGGAGTGTGAACTTCACTCTTTAGAGTTGGGAAATGAGTTAAGATACAACACTGATTCCTGCCAGGTTTAATGTGGTCCTACACCAACCCAACCCACTGGCTTAATTTTCCATCTTCACAATCCCCTCAAGCCTGAATAAACTCAAAGGAAGGATTTCTTTTGTTCAAAAAAACCATAAAATATCAGTGGGGACAAAGATTGAGTATGGTGGTTTTCAAACTACGATTGCAAAATCTGGCAGCACACGAGAGGCCAGTCAAATCTGTGTCTCCCCACCTTGTTTAACTGAGTTTAACCTCTCATTTGAAGAAAATGCTTGAAATATGCTAGACTCCAAAGGGAAAGGGGCATGAGACATGACTGAAAAAGATGGGATCTTTAATTGTTTCTTTAGTCAGTGACCCTACAAGTCTCCTTGTCATGGAAAAATTATTCTGTCTCTTGAAGAAGGACTCAGTGACCCTCTTAAAGACTGTCTCATACTGAAAACATCTCCATAAAATTTTAACTTTGTCTCAAATCTCATCCCGTGAAAGAATCTCTCACCATGGCAGATCCTCTAGCCTCGTTTCTATGCTCAGTACCCTTAACTCACAGGTGAAAGAGCCCATGGGATGATCAAAGTGTGAATGAGGGTTGATCAGTTACCATCAATGACTTTGCAGTGTCAGCAACCTGTAGAAGGTTTGCTAGTGGAATCGCTCTAGGGAGGTTATCTTTTTCTTTAGAGTTAGAAGAAGTAAGTAAACAAAGAAACATTCTGGCAAAAATAGTGAGGTGGCTGAAAATCTAACTCTTTCAGAAATGATGGAGCTAAATTGGTGGTACTAATATTTAAAATAATATTAAAAATTTTTTTAATTAAAAAAATAATATTAAGCATTTCTACACAAAAAGTTACAGTTATATTTGCAATCATGTATCTTTTTAAAATATAGGTATAGTTTGGGCATCCCTGGTGGCTCATGGGTAAACCATCTGCCTGCCAATGCAGGGGATGCATTCTTCCCTAGGAAATCCCATGGACAGAGGAGCCTGGCGAGCTACAGTCCACTCTTTGTCAGTCCACAAAGAGTCTGACATGACTTGGCAAGGAAACAACTACAACAAATAAAGCAGTTTATTTAGACCACAGGATACCAAACCACTCTAGTTAAACAACGCTGCTGCTGCTGCTAAGTCACTTCAGTCGTGTCTGACTCTGAGCGACCCAATGGATGGCAGCCCACCAGGCTCCCCCGTCCCTCGAATTCTCCAGGCAAGAACACTGGAGTGGGTTGCCATTTCCTTCTCCAATGCATGAAAGTGAAAAGTGAAAGTGAAGTCGCTCAGTCATGTCCGACTCTTCACGACCCCATGGACTGCAGCCTACCAGGCTCCTCCATCCATGGGATTTTCCAGGCAAGAGTACTGGAGTGAGGTGCCATTGCCTTCTTCAAGTTAAACAAGGCAGGAAGACTTAAATAGATTAATGCTGACCTTGGACGGACATTTTCCTCTTACAAGTAGTCACAGCAGATCGAGATGTCACATGCAATTAGCTAAAAGAGGTAAGTCAATAAGAACCAGCAAACGGGATCACCGCTGTGACACTCTTCCTCAGATCTAGTTGGCCTCTGCCCAGACATACCTGCCAGTGAAATTGTCATTGTAAAGGAAGTAGGAAGTGACATTCACTGGCCCCTCCCCAGCACTCATCTCTCTAGACTGATATGAAACATTAGACGCTGCTGCTGCTGCTAAATCGCTTCAGTCGTGTCTGACTCTGTGCGACCCCATAGACGGCAGCCCACCCACCAGGCTCCCCCATCCCTGGGATTCTCCAGGCAAGAACACTGCAGTGGGTTGCCATTTCCTTCTCCAATGCATGAGAGTGAAAAGTGAAAGTGAAGTCGCTCAGTTATGTCCGACTCCTAGCGACCCCATGGACTGCAGCCTACCAGGCTCCTCCGTCCATGGGATTTTCCAGGCAAGAGTACTGGAGTGGGGTGCCATTGCCTTCTTCGACATTAGACGCTACCGACCAGCTACTTTCCCACTTTTTGTCTGCCACTTCTCCTTCCGTTACTACTCTGTTGCTTCCTTCAGGAGTTCCTCTTCCTCCTTTCATCCTTCTGAATGTAAGCATCCTTCCCAGTCCTGTCCTTGGGTTGCTACTTCTGTCTCTCACAGATCTTACCTCTGTCCACTATCACTCCGAAGTCAGTGGGAATGGTTGCTCTCCTGCAAGTCTGTTGTTGTTGTTCACTATTCAGTCTCTAAGTTGTGTCCAACTCTTTGGGACCCTGTGGACTGCAGCAGCATGCTAGTCTTCCCTGTTATTTATCTCCCTGAGTTTGCTCAAACTCATGTCCATTGAGTCGATGATGCCATCCAACCATCTCATCCTCTGTCACCCCCTTCTCCTCCTACCTTCAGTCTTTCCCAACATTAGGGCCTTTTCCTGTGAGTCAACTCTTCTGACTTGAAGGAAAAGACTCTGCTGTGTTCTATATTGACTTGTATTTTCAGGGTTACATTTTTATAACATAGAGGATGGGGAAGGACTTTCAATCAGATCAGATCAGATCAGTCGCTCAGTCATGTCTGACTCTTTGCGACCCCATGAATTGCAGCACGCCAGGCCTCCCTGTCCATCACCAACTCCCGGAGTTCACTCAGACTCACGTCCATCCAGTCAGTGATGCCATCCAGCCATCTCATCCTCTGTCATCCCCTTCTCCTTCTGCCCCCAATCCCTCCCAGCATCAGAGTCTTTTCCAATGAGTCAACTCTTCGAATGAGGTGGCCAAAGTACTGGAGTTTCAGCTTTAGCATCAGTCCTTCCAAAGAAATCCCAGGGCTGATCTCCTTCAGAATGGACTGGTTGGATCTCCTTGCAGTCCAAGGGACTCTCAAGAGTCTTCTCCAACACCACAGTTCAAAAGCATCAATTCTTCGGCACTCAGCCTTCTTCACAGTCCAACTCTCACATCCATACATGACCACAGGAAAAACCATAGCCTTGACTAGACGAACCTTTGTTGGCAAAGTAATGTCTCTGCTTTTGAATATGCTATCTAGGTTGGTCATAACTTTCCTTCCAAGGAGTAAGCGTCTTTTAATTTCATGGCTGCAGTCACCATCTGTAGTGATTTTGGAGCCCAGAAAAATAAAGTCTGACACTGTTTCGACTGTTTCCCCATCTATTTCCCATGAAGTGATGGGACCAGATGCCATGATCTTCGTTTTCTGAATGTTGAGCTTTAAGCCAACTTTTTCACTCTCCACTTTCACTTTCATCAAGAGGCTTTTGAGTTCCTCTTTACTTTCTGCCATAAGGGTGGTGTCATCTGCATATCTGAGATTATTGATATTTCTCCTGGCAATCTTGATTCCAGCTTGTGTTTCTTCCAGTCCAGCATTTCTCATGATGTACTCTGCATATAAGTTAAATAAACAGGGTGACAGTATACAGCCTTGACATACTCCTTTTCCTATTTGGAACCCGTCTGTTGTTCCATGTCCAGTTCTAACTGTTGCTTCCTGACCTGCATACAAATTTCTCAAGAGGCAGATCAGGTGGTGTGGTATTCCCATCTCTTTGAGAATTTTCCAGTTTTTTGTGATCCACCCAGTCAAAGGCTTTGGCATAGTCAATGAAGCAGAAATAGATGCTTTTCTGGAACTCTCTTGCTTTTTCCATGATCCAGCGGATGTTGGCAATTTGATCTCTGGTTCCTCTGCCTTTTCTAAAACCAGCTTGAACATCAGGAAGTTCACGGTTCACATATTGCTGAAGCCTGGCTTGGACAGGAGACAGGGATCAAGACCATCCCCATGGAAAAGAAATGCAAAAAAAGCAAAATGGCTATCTGGGGAGGCCTTACAAATAGCTGTCAAAAGAAGAGAAGGGAAAAGCAAAGGAGAAAGGGAAAGATATAAACATCTGAATGCAGAGTTCCAAAGAATAGCAAGAAGAGATAAGAAAGCCTTCTTCAGCGATCAATGCAAAGAAATAGAGGAAAACAAAAGAATGGGAAAGACTAGAGATCTCTTCAAGAAAATCAGAGATAACAAAGGAACATTTCATGCAAAGATGGGCTCGATAAAGGGCAGAAATGGTATGGACCTAACAGAAGCAGAAGATATTAAGAAGAGATGGCAAGAATACACAGAAGAACTGTACAATACATGCCACTAAAGGTGGAAAGCATAAATAAATTAGTGACAGACTTGGTTACCCAAAACATCAAACTTCCACAGGAGGGAAAAAAAAAATCTCTTACATCGGTAGCTCCAGGCCTATATATCCACCTCCCTCCCATCCATGCTCCTGGCTTGCTTCCTAGGTCTGTTTATAGTTTGCGCTCTTCATCACCATCTTATCCATAATCAAGTAGGACAAAGATCTCTGAACTAGTATTCAACACTTAACACAAGAGCATACCTGTCATCTCAGGTAGGCCAAACTTTTTAGAACTCAATTCCTTTTCTTACAAATGGAGAGAGTTGACCCATAAATTTTCTGAAGTCTTCGTTCTGAAATGATCACTCTGTCTCTGTCTCTCTTTTTAAAGCCTCTATTCCTTCTGTTGCAGTTTGAGTGGGGATAATAAATAACCACCTTTCTCTCCCTGAGTTTAGAACAAATTAAGAAATAAAACACACTCAGTCCAGTTGAGTTCAGTCGCTCAGTCGTGTGCGACTCTTTGCGACCCCATGGACCACAACACGCCAGGCCTCCCCGTCCATCACCAACTCCCAGAGTCTACTCAAACCCATGTCCATTGAGTCAGTGATGCCATCCAACCATCTCATCCTCTGTTGGTCCCTTCTCTTCCCTCCTTCAATCTTTCCCAATATCAGGGTCTTTTCCAATGAGTCGGCTCTTCACATCAGGTGGCCAAAGTATTGGAGTTTCAGTTTCAACATCAGTAAAACACACTAGAGAGAGACAAATGGTAACCAAGGGAAGGATGTACTTACTGATAATGCTGAGTTTGAAAATATAATCTGAACCCATGGCCACATGAATATGCTAACACTCTCCCTCCCAACACACAATTAAATTCAATTAAAGTCAAGGCTGAACTTCACCACCACAGTCCCACATCTCCTGCCCCGAACCCACAGCAGAGGAAAAATAAAAGAGAGAATGTGAGACTAAGCCACACAAGTTCATCTGTTCCTCAACCTACACAGAGGTAGGTGTATAAACCTAGTGGAAGTGCCGATATGTGAAGAGGAAGGAATAAGAAAGTCTCTCATGCTCCAATGCGGAGTTAATCCCCTCACTCTATCTCCAGCCACGTCTTGTTTCCTATCTCTTGATCACTGGCCTCGTTCAGGGTCCTTTCACCCTCATTAAGAAAATATTATCATCTCTAAATTGGTTTTCCCATCTCTGGCCTTCCCACTATCTTATCCATTCCAAGCATCACTCCCAGATTAGTCTTCCAAATCAGGCCATGATCATAGGGTAGCTACACAAAACCTGAGATGGAGGTCAGGAAACATGGACTTTAATCCTTGTTCTCTTACGAATGAGATATATGACCCTGTGCATGTCACTTAATCTTCTTGGGTGTGGAGCCATCTTCTCCACAGTGTGGCAAGGTTAGATTATCTCTTCCTACTGCATAATATCCATTCAAAGTTCAAAATGTTCAGTAAATTTGTCTAGATACTAGCTAATTAGCCCATTAGCATGGTATATATGGCTCTATACAATTCACTAATCATTTCCAGACTTTGTTCCTAGTTTTTTTTATATTTATTTATTCATCTTTTCATTACTATATTTAAATTTTTATTTTTATTTTAAAATTTATTTTTTAATTGGAGGAAAATTGCTTTACAATGTTGTGGTTGGTTTCTGCCATACAAAAGCACAAATCAGGCATAATTAGATACATAATTTATTTATTTACACTGGCCACATAATGCAAAGAGCCAACTTACTAAAAAAGACCCTGATGCTGGGAAAGACTGAGGGCAAGAGGAGAAGGGGGTGACAGAGGATGAGATGGTTGGATGACATCATCAAGTCTGAGCAAACTTCAGGAGATAGTAAAGGGCAGGGAAGCCTGGCTTGCTATAGCCCATGGGGTTGCAAAGAGTCAGACAATGACCTAGCAACTGAACAACATTTATTAGGCTGTGCCAGGTTTTCATTCCAGCATGTGGGATCTAATTCCCTGACCAGGGATGAAACCCAGGCTCCCTGGATTGGGAGCACTGAATCTTGGCCACAGGGCCACCAGGAAATTCCCTATTCCCATACTTCTTAAGGGGCATGTATTTTCTAGCAAAATGTATCTCTAAAACATGTAATATTTTATTATTCTGTGCTGTTCCTTTATCTGCAAATCCCACTCAGCTTCTCCAGAGACTATATGATCTAGAAGATCCAGTGCTTCTTTCCCAAGCCTCTTTGTAAGCAGAAGGGCTTCCCCAATCTTCAGATCTAGGTTGGAGCTATGTTTGTCATATATCCACCTGTACCAGAGAAATGCACAGCCCCCTGAATGGCCACACCCCTCTCCCCCACTCTCTTTCCAGGTAGATGGAGCTTTGTAACTAGTTCTAGAACATGGACTGATATGTAAAAGGGCTAAATCCTATTTCTGGACCAATTGACCGTCCAGTCTTCTCTTTCTCAGCTATGGCAATCTGACAAAGATGTTTAGATGTCTGTTTCACAAGACCTTGTGACATGAGTGAGAAGGAGGATGATTGGATTAAGCAAGTGGGATTTGTTACCACAGCTTGTTCTAACTCACTGCCTGAAAGCTGCAGTCACATGGTCTCCTGCTATCTCCTCAGTTGTACACAGAGGTATCTAGAGCACTGTTGGGGTACCAATATCTATCATACACTTTTGCTTTTAATTAATCAGCATAATAATCTATGAAAATAATAATAGTTATTATAATACTGTGGGCTTCCCTAGTGGCACAGTGGTGAAGAATTCGTGTGCAATGCAGAAGATACAGGAGATACATACAGGTCCAATCCCTGGGTCAGAAACATCCCCTGAAGGAGAAAATGGCAACCCAATCCAGTATTCTTGCCTGGAAAATTCCATAGACAGAAGATTCTGGTGGGCTACAGTCCATGGGGTCGCAAAGAGTCAGACAGGATTGAAGCAACTGAGCATGCATGCATTGTAATACTATACTCAGTTCAGTTGGTCATTTGTGTCCAACTCTTTGCAACCCTATGGACTGCGGCTTGCCAGGCTTCCCTGTCCATCACCAACTCCCAGAGCTTGCTAAAACTCATGTCCATCGAGTCGGTGATGCCATCCAACCATCTCATCCTTTGTCATCCCCTTCTCCGCCTGCCTTCAATCTTTCCCAGCATCAGGGTCTTTTCCAATGAGTCAACTCTTCTCATGAGGTGGCCAAAGTACTGGAGCTTCAGCTTTAGTATCATTCCTTCCAAAGAAATCCCAGGGCTGATCTCCTTCAGAATAGACTGGTTGGATCTCCTTGCAGTCCAAGGGACTTTCAAGAGTCTTCTCCAACACCACAGTTCAAAAGCATCAGTTCTTCGGTGCTCAGCTTTCTTATGTTATTGTGTAAATTATGTATTGTATTGTACTACATATTATGTCAATGTTAATACCTTGTTTAACATAAATATAAATGTTTCTTATATTTTACATTGTTTTTACCTAAAAATCAGCTTTTCATTTAATGCTTTAAAGATAGAATTGAATTTCTGCTCTAAGCAATATGGCAGAGACTCAAGCAGAGAGTGAGTACCAGTGTTTTAGAAATTGCACTCTTTTTCCTTATTTTTTGGATTTTATGACATTTTTTGCCACTTCCTAAAAATACAATGACTTTAAAACCAAGAGACTCAGATATGACTAAAACAAAGCCTCAGAGAGGTTAGGTGACCTACCTAAGCTCACACAGGTGCAGCAAGGTGCCACATGGTTTGAGTATAAAACAGCCTCCACGACTTGCCTGGTGGTCCAGTGGTTGAGACTCATTGCTTCCAATACAGGGGCACGGGTTCAATCCCTAGTCAGGGAACTAAGCTCCCACATCCACATACTGTGGCCAAAAAATTTTTTAATTTTCAAAAATTAAATACAATTAAAAAATAAGACAGCCTCCAAAGGAATCTGGGGAAGCTTGAAAATGATGTTTTTTGTTCTCCTTCTGTACACATCTTCAAGGATTATCCCTTTTCATTTTCTTTCAAACTGTTATTACAAAAAATTTCAAGAACACAATGAAAAGTAGAGCCAATGGCCCAATGAGGTTCCATTTATCCATGACCCAGATCCAAACAAATATCAAAATTTTGCCCACTTGCCTCATTTATTTCTAATTTTTAAAAATATTCATATTTTCTTACATAACCATGGTGCTACTGTCACACAACAACTTTTTAAATTCTTACAGTGATTTTTTTTTAAATTAAAATCAAGGGAAAAATTAATTTTGCTGAGGACAGTCTTTTGAAACACAACACAGTACTCAACTGTGAAATCTTGAGATGCCCTCAGATCCAGCAAAGGACAAAGAACAACTGTGGGCTGTCTCTGACAGTCTCCAGGGCTTGCAGGTGGCATCATCAGGTGACAGTGGACACGGGACAGTCAGCCTGTGTTCTCCGTCCAAACGTAAACGCCCACTCCCAGGATGAAAGGTTATCTCTTCTCCTCTCCACCAAAAGCCACTTCCCTTAGCCATTTGGCAGGAGGCTTTTTGTTCCAAAGATGCCCTTAAGGTAAGTGAGGCTTGAATGGGAGAAGGTGTGTAGGAAGGGGATGTGTTCCAAGGGGCTGCTGAGATTCAAGGGAAGATAGTCAACAAACCTAGGTACGGAGGAGCTGTGTTGGTGTCACTTACTGTTAATAAGTGTTTGATGTTGTAAGTGTCTGTTGAGATAGGGTGTGTGTTTGTGTATATGTATTGCTCTAAATTTTGATTTGTGTGGAAACTGACTCAGAAAATAGAATGGGGTGATCAGAAAGACTTTTGTCAGCCGATTAAAACTCTGAAGGTGGAGGACCTTGTTTGGTATCCATTACAAATGTCCTGGAGATGAATTCCCCAGGTCAGTAGGTGCCCAATATACTACTGGAGATCAGTGCAAAAATAACTCCAGAAAGAATGAAGAGACGCAGGCAAAGCAAAAACAACACCCAGCTGTGGATGTGACTGGTGCTGGAAGTAAAGTCCAATGCAGTAAAGAGCAATATTGCATAGGAACCTGGAATGTTAGATCCATGAATCAAAGTAAGTTAGAAGTGGTCAAACAGGAGATGGCAAGAGTGAATGTCAATAGTTTAGGAAGCAGTTAAGTAAAATGGACTGGAATGGGTGAATTTAATTCAGATGACCATTATATCTACTACTTTGGGCAAGAATCCCTTAGAAGCAATGGAGTAGCCATCATAGTCAACAAAAGAGTCTGAAATGCAGTACTTGGATGCAATCTCAAAACCGAAAGAATGATCTATGTTCGTTTCCAAGGCAAACCATTCAATATCACAGTAATCCAAGTCTATGCCCTGACCAGTAATGCTGAAGAAGCTGAAGTTGAATGGTTCTATGAAGACCTACAAGACCTTCTAGAACTAACACCCCCAAAAAATGTCATTTTCATTATAGGGGACTGGAATGCAAAAGTAGGAAGTCAAGAGATACCTGGAGTAGCAAATTTGGCCTTGGAGTACAAAACGAAGCAGGTCAAAAGCTAACAGAATTTTGCCAAGAGAATGCACTGGTCATAGCAAACACCCTCTTCCAATAACACAAGAGACAACTCTACACATGGACATCACCAGGTGGCCAATACCAAAATTGGCCTGGTTATATTCTTTGCAGGCAAAGATGGAGACTCTCTTTCTATACAGTCAGCAAAAACAAGACCGGGAGCTGACTGTGGCTTAGATCATGAAAGCCTTATTGCCAAATTCAGACTTAGATTGAAGAAACTAGGGAAAACTACCAGAACATTCAGGTATGACATAAATTAAATCAGTTACAATTATACACTGGAACTGACAAATAGATTCAAGGGATTCATTCTGATAGACAGAGTGCCCAAAGAACTATGGATGGAGGTTTGTGACATTGTACGGGAGGCAGGGATCAAGGCCATCCCCAAGAAAAAGAAATGCAAAAAGGCAAAGTGGTTGTCTGGGGAGGCCTTACAAATAGCTGAGAAAAGAAGAGAAGTGAAAAGCAAAGGAGAAAAGGAAAGATATAAGCATCTGAATGCAGAGTTCCAAAGAATAGCAAGAAGAGATAAGAAAGCCTTCCTCAGTGATCAATGCAAAAAAATAGAGGAAGGCAATAGAATGGGAAAGACTGGAGATCTCTTCAAGAAAATTAGAGATACCAAGGGAACATTTCATGCAAAGATGGGCACAATAAAGGACAGAAATGGTATGGACCTAATAAAAGAGGAAGATATTAAGAAGAGGTGGCAAGAATACATAGAAAAACTATACAAAAAAGATCTTCATGATCCAGATAACCACAATGGTGTGATCACTCACATAGAGCCAGATGTCCTGGAATGTGAAATAAAGTGGGCTTTAGGAAACATCACTACAAACAAAGCTAGTGGAAGTGATGGAATTCCAGTTGAGCTATTTCAAATCCTGAAAGATGATGCTGTGAAAGTGCTGCACTCAATATGCCAGCAATTTTGGAAAACTCAGCAGTGGCCACAGGACTTGAAAAGGTCAGTTTTCATTCCAATCCCAAAGAAAGGCAATGCCAAAGAATGCTCAAACTACCACACAATTGCACTCATCTCACATGCTAGCAAAGTAATGCTCAAAATTCTTCAAGCCAGGCTTTAACAGTATTTAATCTGTGAAATTTCAGATGTTCAAGCTGGATTTAGAAAAGGCAGAGGAACCAGAGATCGAATTGCCAACATCTATTGGATCACTGAAAAAGCAAGAGAGTTCCAGGTAAACATCTACTTCTTTATTGACTACGCCAAAGCCTTAGACTGTGTGGATCACAACAAACTGTGGAAAATTCTGAAAGAGATGGGAATACCAGATCACCTGACCTGCCTCCTGAGAAATCTGTATGCAGGTCAAGAAGCAAAAGTTAGAACTGGACATGGGACAACAGACAGGTTCCAAATTGGGAAAGGAGTACATCAAGGCTGTATATTGTCACCCTGTTTATTAGGGTACATCATGTGAAATGCCAGGTTGGATGAAGCACAAGCTAGAATCAAGACTGTCTGGAGAAATATCAATAACCTCAAATACACAGATGATACCACCCTTATGGCATAAATCGAAGAAGAACTAAAGAGCCTCTTGATGAAAGTGAAAGAGGAGAGTGAAAAAGTTGGCTTAAAACTCAACATTCAGAAAACTAAGATCATGGCATCTGGGCCCATCACTTCATGGCAAATAGATGGGAAAACAATGGAAACAGTGAGAGACTTTATTTTGGGGGGCTCTAAAATCACTGCAGATGGTGACTGCAGCCATGAAATTAAAAGATGTTTCCTCATTTCAAGGAAAGCTATAATCAACCTAGACAGCATATTCAAAAGCAGAGACATTACTTTGCCAACAAATGTCCATCTAGTCAAAGCTATGAGTTTTCTAGTAGTCAGGTATGGATGTGAGAGTTGGACTATAAAGGAAGCTGAGTGCCAAAGAATTGGTGCTTTTTAACTGTGGTGTTGGAGAAGACTCTTGAGAGTCCCTTGGACTATAAGGAGATTCAACCAGTCTGTTTTAAAGAGTTAGTCCTGAAGATTCATTGGAAGGACTGATGTTGAAGCTGAAACTCCAATACTTTGGCCACCTGATGTGAAGAACTGACTCACTACAAAAGACCCTATTGCTGAGAAAGTTTGAAGGTGGGAGGAGAAGGGGATGACAGAAGATGAGATGGTTGGATGGCATCACTGACTAAATGGACTTGAGTTTGAGTAAACTCTGGGAGTTGGTGGTAGACAGAGAAGCCTGGTGTGCTGCAGTCGATGGGGTGGCAAAGAGTCAGACACAAATGAGCAACTGAACTGAACTGAACAAATCTCCTAGCATATGACCTATAACCTTTGATAAAAATAAACAAAAATAGAAAAAAATAGAGAGGGACATCCCTGCTCTTCCAGAGGTTAAGACTCTGCTTCCAGTGTTTGATTCCTGGTGTGGGAACTAGGATCCAGCATGCTGCATGGCCATAATAAAGCAAAAAAGAAACAAACGAAAAGGAGCTAAAGATGAAAGAGCTATGATTTACAAGCCGTGTAGCCCTGGGCAAGTCCTTGATCCCTCAGCTTTGTTTTCCTGAGCTGTACATGAGGAGAGAAGCCTCCTCTCATTGGTGTCAGCACGGCAAAGACTTGAGAAAATGTATCCAAGGGGGACCTGCTAGAAGCCATCCTATAAAGACGAGGTCAGTTTGGGTGGAATGCACTTCGCCCGGTTCCCAGCATATCCCTGTGATCCAGTTTGGGAGAGGGCTGACTCTGATTTACTTCTCCTCTTGTCTATGGCCTGTCATAACATTTCAGGAGGGCAGAAGTTTAGGCCTGGGTCACCCAGAAAGCACAATCAAGAGATGGGAGCAGGGGAGCTCAGGCTGGGGGCCTCATCTTCACAGGCTGAGTGTTTCTCTGACCTCAGTGTCCAAGACGGCCCAAGAGCCTGGCCCTGAGACATCAGTGGCAAAAATCTCAAGGGCAAACTGAAAGTGAAAAGCTGTGAGACAAGCACCTGCAGGTCACCCTATTTCTAGAAAAAAATAAATATTTCATTATTTGTCAATTTATGTGAGATTAGAAATCATTGAAGCTGTTGGCTTAATATGGTTAAATCATTGAACTGTTTTGTTCCCAGAAAGAATCTGTGATGGCTTCACAAGGCTTGGGGTAGGGAAGAAAGAAAATTGGAATGAATCCCTTTTTGCTATCTGTAGGGAGAGATGAGCTCCAGTACTCTTGCCTGGAAAATCCCATGGATGGAGGAGCCTGGTAGGCTGCAGTCCATGGGGTCGCTAAGGGTTGGACACGACTGAGTGACATCACTTTCACTTTTCACTTTCATGCATTGGAGAAGAAAATGGCAATCCACTCCTGGAGAGTTCTTGCCTGGAGAATCCCACAGACAGGGAAGCCTGGTGGGCTGCTGTCTATAGGGTCACACAGAGGCGGACACAACTGACGTGACTCAGCAATAGCAGCAGCAGGGAGAGATGAGAGAGGAGCCCAGTCGTGTATAGCGAGGTACACAGGGAAAGGGGTGCCCTCCAAGCTGAAGACATTCCCTACCCCTGAACCTCCAGTCCCTGAGCTGGGCAAAGCCTGAGGTCTGTCCCAACAGCACCTCTTTGGGCCTTACAGAGACACCATGGGGCAGGCTAGGAATTTCATGGCAACAAAGTCAAGCACAGTAATAGTAACAATAATAATAAAGAAGATTGGGACTTCCCTGGTAGTCCAGGGGTTAAGAATCCGCCTGCCAATGTAGGGGACACAGGTTCAGTCTCTGGTCTGTGAAGATCCCACACGCGATGGAGCAACTAAGCTACTGGAAAAACCATAGCTTTGACAATATGGTCTTTTATCGGCAAAGCGATGTCTCTGCTTTTTAATATGCTGTCTAGGTTTGTCATAGCTTTTCTTCCAAGGAACAAGCATCTTTTTTTTTTTTTTCAAGCATCTTTTAATTACATGACTGCAGTCACCATCCGCAGTGATTTTGGAGCCCAAAAAAATAAAACCTGCCAGTTTCCACTTGTTCCCCATTTATTTGCCATTTAGTGATGGGACTGGATGCCCTGATCTGTTTTTTGAATGCTGAGTTTTAAAGTCAGCTTTTTCACTCTCCTCTTTAACCCTCTCCAAGAGGGTATTCAGTTCCTCTTCACTTTCTACCAAGATGTGCTCATGGGTAATTGCTCTTCCCTTTGCACCATTTCCACTTCTGGAAGGTGTCATAGGGATGCCCTACTTTTGGACAGTGGGGGCGAACTGTGTTACCACTTTACCTACTTAACCTAGATTCTATGCCAGAGGTTGGCAAATAAATGTGTTCTGAAAAGGGTCAGATAGTAACTATTCTCTGTTGTGCAGGCCAGATGGTTTCTATTAGAGCTATCAACCTGGGCAAAAGTAGCCATAGACAAGACATAAACAAGTGGGTGTGGCTGTATTCTAGTATAACTTTATAGAAAGGCAGCACCTGATTAGATTGATGGGTTATAGCTTGCTCATTCTGAACCAATGGGTCTCAATGTGGTCCCCAGACCATCAGCATGTATATTATGGGAAAAAACCGACATGCAAGTTTGGGGACCCTTTCCTAGACTTAGGAATCAGAAACTAAGGAAGCACCAATCTGTGCCTTAGCAAGCCCTCCCACAGGGTTTATGATGTATGCTAAAATTCTAGGACACTGATCTAGACAATGTACTCATCTTTGTCTTTTAAGACCTTAACACTTTTGAAGAATATAAGCCTATCATTTTGTAGGAAATCCTTCCATTTGGGTTTGATCAGTGCTTGTTCATGATTAAATTCAGGTTATACATTTTTGTGGGCAAGGACTTCACGGAAATGATATTGTGTCCTCCTCAAGGGAGAAGACAATAGCATCCCACTCCAGTACTCCTGCCTGGAAAATCCCATGGACGGAGGCACCTGGTAGGCTGCAGTCCATGGGTCGCTACGAGTTGGACACGACTGAAGCAACTTAGCAGTGGTTGCAAATGAAACAGACCTAGATTTTTTTTCTATCTTGACATCTTTGGAATTAAACAATGTATGTGTTCTCCAAAACAAATAACAGAATGACTCAGAAGTTGGTGAAACTTGTATTCAGTAAAGACAGACTGTGTTCTGTCCCTCTTCGTGACATTCCTCAGGGAAGAATTTCCAGCCAAAGTCTGCAGGTAGTAGGTGTAATACATACCTCAGGTACACAGTGATGCAACATGTTATTCCAGTTGCTTTTGATTGCTCCAGAAAGCTCAGACGGCCCCTCAAACACCTATTTCTGAATGGTTTGGGATATGATAGGGATTACAGGTCAGAAATCATGAATAACAAAGTGCAGCACTAAGAGGAAGGATTACACACCGAACTTTTTTTTATCACTCAGTCATTGGAATGTTGGCAATAACACTGATTTAGTTACGCAGTTACTGTGTATCTACTGAGTACTTCCTGGGTTCAAGACCCTGAGCTAGGTAGGTCCTAGTGGGACACCAGGTTATATGACACACCTCATAAGGATCATGCCTATGGATGAAATAACTATTTTTATTAAAGAGAAAATGTGATGAAAAGGCTAAATAATGAAATACACACAGACAAATAGGAAATTGCTAAGGCAATTAAGAGGTGCCTCTCTAATCCCGTTAGCAAAAAATTCTTTAGAAATTTTTCAGGGAATAGCTCAAGCTACTAAGGATAAAATTACATTTTAAAATCAATTATTAATGACACACAGTATGATTTCATTTATGTTGTTTTTATCTAGTCACTAAGTCATGTCCAACTCTTTGCAACCCCATGGACTGTAGCTTGCCAGGATTCTCAGTCCATGGGATTTCCCAGGCAAGAATACTGGAGTGGGTTGCCATTTCCTTCTCCAGGGGGTCTTCCCCACCCAGGTTTTGAGCCCATGTCTCCTGCGTCTCCTGCATTGGCAGGCAGATTCTTTACCACTGTACCACCTGGGGAGCCCGATTCTATTTATATGAAGTTCTAAAATCAGCAAGATTATTAATAAGATAAAAAATCAAGAGATAGTGAGGGTATAGTAGTATCTACTGCTGTGTAACAAAGGACCCTAAATTTATCAGTGCAGAATAACAGACATTTATTATCAAACAGTTTCTATGGGTCAGAAATTTGAGAGTGCCATAGCCCAATGGTTCTCAGTCAGGGTCCCTCGTGAGGCTGAAATTGGGACATTGATCAGGCATGCGGCCATCTGAAGCTTTGAGCAAGGTTGGCTGATTCACCTTCCCGATGGCTCACTCACATACACGGCAGCTGGCAGAAAGCTTCTCATCCCACTGACCATGGGCAGCAGGCCTTGGTCCCTTACCAATGGATCTTTCCATAGGTCTACTGGAGTGTCCTCACATCTTGGCAGCGGGCTTCTCCTGGAGCAGGCCATCCAAAAGAAAACAAGATGATATTTTCAACGTCTTTAAAAATATACTCATCATTTCCACAGTATCCTACAGTTACCTGAGATATCTTAACTCAGTGTGGGAGGAAACTGTGCGGGCAGATGGTAGAAGTCTCTGTGGCCCATCGTACAGGCTGGCTACCATAACGTGTTGGGGATTGATTAAGAAGGAACCTTCTGGTGAAATGGAAATGTTCTACAGTATGATAAATATGTGGGTTACACATGCATATACATTTGTCAAACTGTACAGCTAAGATTTGTACATTTCAATCAAGGGTTTCCCAGGTGTCCAAGTGGTAAAGAATTTGCCAGCCAAGCAGGAGACATGAGTTCAATCCCTGGATTAGAAAGATCCTCTTCTGGAGAAGGGAATGGAAACCCACTTCAGTATTCCTGCCTGGAGAATCCCATGGACACACAGGACTGGCAGGCTACAGTCCAGGGGATCTCAAAACAGTCAGACGTGAGTTAGCAACTAAACAACAACAACAATACACATTTTACATAAAACAAACTCTAATAATAATAATCAATAAGGGGTGGGGAGTCCTCATCTGTATGGAGGTGATACAGATGATAATAGAATGACTCAAATGTTGATAATTTTTTTGAAGTTAGATGGATTGGTACAGGTGACGTTTCTAGACCAAGACAGTATACATTATACTTTATAAAATTAAAGTTCTAAAGGTCATTTAGAAAGAATCAGGGAGTTAAGAAATGCCACATATAGGTTATTTACACAAGGATGCATCTCATTTCAATTCATGGAAATGTTTTAAAGTGGGTCACACACATCTCTGCCTTATGAAGTTGTATATGTGAGTCATGTGTGTGGATTGAGAGGGTTCTCATTGAGTCAGGGTCATCATCATGCCTGGTTATTATTGGACTCTCCTGTGCATAAAGCTTTCCCGGACTAAAGTCAGCTGAGTGATAGTTTAGATTGACTGACTTAACAGAATTTCAAGCCTCTTCTCTTAGAAATGACTTTGTAAATCTGAAACAACACCCTCAATTTCCCAATGGGACTTAACTCTTTCTGCAAAAGCAACATTCACAAATGATCACAGGGTACTTTGCTTTTGTGAAATCTGTTTTCTTTTTATTGCACTGTTTTTGCCTCTTCTCTTCCTGTTAAGCCACAAGTTCTCATGGAGTCAGCTCTAGAGCAAGCCTGTCTTCTAATGCTGCTCCTACTCCACTGAGAACAAAGGGACCAGAGTGCAGTTCTCCCCAGAGAGGTTCTCCCCAGTGCACCTCCATGTCTGAGAGGGGAGCACACACCGGAGACAGAAGGCCTGGGTTCAAATGCAGCCTCTGCCGTCATTTACACAGTGCTTCACCTTGTCTATGTTGCTTAACTTCTCTATGCCTCGTTTTCTTTTTTTTTAATTGGAGTATAATCGCTTTACAATGTTGTGCTATTTAATAGTACCAAATATTAAGCTATCATTTAATAGTTTCTACTAAATAGAAATTATTTAAGTTTCTACTGTACAACGAAGTGAATCAGCGATGTGTATACATATATACCCACCCACTTGGACTTCCCTCTCACCCCACCTCCCATCTCATCCATCTAGGTCAGCACAGAGCACCACACTAGCTCCCTGAACGTTATACCAAGTTCCCACTAGCTGTGTATTTAACATATGGTAGTTGCCTGGAAAATCCATGGACGGAGGAGCCTGGTAGGCTGCAGTCCGTGGGGTCGCTAAGAGTCGGACACGACTGAGTGACTTCACTTTTTTCACTTTCATGCATTGGAGAAGGAAATGGCAACCCACTCCAGTGTTCTTGCCTGGAGAATCCCAGGGACGGGGAAGCCTGGTAGGCTGCCATCTGTGGGGTCGCACAGAGTCGGACACAACTGAAGTGACTTAGCAGCAGCAGCAGCAGCAGCAGCAGCAGTGTATATATGTCAGCCTGAATAATGGCCTTAATAACAGGACCTCAAAGGATTGTTGTCAGAATTCAATGAGCTAATACTTGTAAAATCTTCAAGACAATGTCCAGCATTACAGATACATGTGCTTAAAATTAATTCTGAGGAATCTCTGCCCTGCTGCTTCAAGTGGTGAACAAAGGGTCATGCTATAAAAATAAAAATTCACAGAGAGCACACACAAATAGAATTTACTGATTTAATCACAAGAAGCCACCAGGTTAACCTGTTACATACAGAAGATTATCAAGCTGCATAATCATATACCATTTTTGACTATAACTGGAAGCAACTCATGTAATTAAGATTAAAATTCCTTCAAGTACTGAACCTATTTTAGAGGCTTGCTCATTTAATTTCAATTATTTTCTGATAGCCCTTGTCATCATCTTCATTACAAACCTACATTTCAAACGCCAAGCCACCAGTACCCCAATAGCTAGAATTCACAAGCTCTTGATCCTTACCCAATCTTCCCTTAATGTTATTCCCCTGAACCCACTTCCACATCACTATCTGGTCAGTCTCTTTGGTTGTACTCTCTTAAGGATTCTGGAATATTTGTCCTGTACTTCTGCCTCTGCCTGAGAAATATCAGTTCTGAAAACAGGAGGGCAAGGAAGCAACTATAGCTCTAACAGAACACGCAGACAACACTAGGAACAAGAAAAGCCTTTGCCTACGTAAGAGACTCCTCGATTCTAGACCTTCAAGAGTAAATCAACATGTGTGCATTTAACTTCGTCTTGTTGCTTAAAAAATTAGGGGTCTTGGTGTCTCATGCTTTGTTTTCTTTTCTTTGGTTTGTTTTTGTTTTTAGCATTCACATGAAAAGTTATACTTTTGTTTCAAAACAATTCTTTAAAACTCTCATTGATTCTATCTCTTAAAGTAAGAGTGGCCTATTTTGGCCCATAATTAACCAACAAAGGCAGGTCAAACGCACAGTAAGCAGGAATCACTGCAGACGGTGACTGCAGCCATGAAATTAAGACATTTGCTCCTTGGAAGAAAAGTTATGACAAACCTAGACACCGTCTTAAAAAACAGAGACATCACTTTGCTGACAAAGGTCCATATGGTCAAGGCTATGGTTTTCCATAGTCATGGACAGATGTGAGAGGTGGACCATAAAGAAGTTTGACAGCCAAAGAATTGATGCATTCAAACTGTGATGCTGGAGAAGACTCTTGAGAGTCCCTTGGACTGCAAGATCAAGCTAGTCAATCCTTAAGGAAACCAACCCTGAATATTCATTGGAAGGACTGATGCTGAAGCTCCAATCCTTTGGCCAACTGATGTAAAGAGCTGACTCATTGGAAAAGACCCTGAAGATGGGAAAGATTGAAGGCAGGAGGAGAAGGGGGCAACAGAGGATGAGATGGTTGGATGGCTTCAATGACTTGATGGACACGAGTTTGAGCAAACTCCAGGAGATAGTGAAGGACAGGGAAGCTTGGTGTGCAGACATCTGTGGGGTCACAGAGTTGGATACAACTGAACGACTGAACAACAACAACCAGCAGAAACGGGAATGTCCCCATTAAATAAATGAAAGGGAGGAGCCATGGAAAACAAGATGTGCATGCCTATCTGCCCTGATGATTCTGTAGTGCTACTACAGGGGCATGGCTACCCTCACTAAATGACCTGCCACACGCATCCTAATTCCCTGAAAGGTCTTTAAGAATTGAGACTAAAAAGTCAATGCCAAAACCTGGGAGAATGAACATGCTATTAGGAATGACTTTGGAGATATCAATGATGGTCTCAGACCTTTACATGGAGCGAGAGCCTCAGACTCTGGAAAGGATAAGCAAGCTTAGAGTAACTTGGCACTGAAAAAACTAAACTGAAAGCAAAGGCTCCAGGGAGAGATACACTTCCTGGCATTTCCCCAGGACTTGGCTCGTCTGGATGCTAAGGTCCGACCAAGCTATTGAGCAAGGGACCTCAACCGGCCAGGCTTGCTCAGGTCTGAACCATCAACCAGCACTGAGATGTCTCCCAGGCTGTGACGCTTCTAGTGACACAGCCAGGGAGGTCTTTGACAAACCACGACCTCTGGCCACCCTAATGATACTTCATGCCCAGTGTGGTTCCAAGGGAGGTCATGTGAGCCAAAAATCAGATTTCAGAGGAAGGGTCTGAGAGCACTTTTCATGATGCAAAGGCATGATTCATGGGTGTTCATTGTAGCTAATGGGAACTCCCCACTATGACTTCTTCCTGGTCCCCAGCATGAGTGGCGAGAAAGCAACAGGTCTGTTGCAGGAAGAGGGACCCCTTTCCAGGACCAGAAGGGGGGTTCTTGTCTAACACTTGGAGATGAATTGTCCAAGGAGACACACATGTTGACAAAGCAAGAGATGTTTTGGGAAGGGGCACCTGGGCAGAGAATAGCAGGGTAAGGGAACCCAGGAGAATTGCTCTGCCAAGAGGCTCGCAGTCTCGGGTTTTATGATGATGGGATTAGTTTCTGGGTTGTCTTTGGCCAATCATTCTGGCTCAGGGTCCTTCCTGGTATTGCTTACATTGCTCAGCCAAGATGGATGCAACAAGGATTCTGGGAGGTGGTGGGACACGTGATGTCTTCTTTTTGACCTTTCCCGAATTCTTCTGGTTAGTTCTGCATTCCTTATCAGGACCTCCTGTCTTGAAATAACTGACAAAAATGGTTACTATGGTTCCTGATCAGGATGTGCAGATTCAGTCCGTGTGTTTTGCCTAACAGGTCCACAACCTTTAAAATTAACACTTTAATCTTCAGTGACAGACAAACTCTTCCCAAAGTGCACAAATATTAAGTAAACCGGTTGTAATGAAAGCAGTTTCTGTCAAGTTTTTTAATGCTGTGATTCAGTGATTTGAGAATTACAGAATGGATTTGAGAATTACAGAATGAATGTTGAATTCTTAAAAATGCTGTGCTGTGCTCAGACACTCAGTTGTGTCCAACTCTTTGCAATGCCATGGACTATAGACCATCAGACTCCTCTGTCCATGGATTCTCCAGGCAAGAATACTGGAGTGGGGTGCCATTTCCTCCTCCAGGGGATCTTCCTGACCCAGAGATCGAGTCCATGTCTCTTACAACTACTGTACTGGCAGATGGATTCTTTACTACTAGGGCCACTTGGGAAGCCCCTTTTTATAAATAACCTAGTTCTGTTTCTAATTGTGCTTAACATTTACTTGTGGCCCAACGTATGTTGAGTTTTTCTTTCCCTGGGTTTTCCATAGTAAAATGACAAGCTACTGTCCACAAGAATAAAATTTTTATTATGGGGTCATATTTACTCCAGTGAGTGCAATGATTTAAGGATCTGGTTGTCAGGCCGTACTAGCTTGAATTACTTACTAATACATGGCCTTGGGTAAATCTTATGACTCCCTTCCCCCATCTACTAAGTGGTCAAATAATAGTTCTTACCTCCGTGAATTGTTGTGATGATTCACTGAGATTGTTTAGAATGAAGTGAAGCAAAAGTCACTCAGTTGTGTCCAACTTTTGCGACCCCCTGGACTATACATACAGTCCATGGAATTCTCCAGGCCAGAATACTGGAGTGGGTAACCTTTCCCTTCTCCAGGGGATCTTCCCAACCCAGGGAGTGAACCCAGGTCTCCCACACTGCAGGCAGATTCTTTACCAGCTGAGCCACAAGGGAAGTCCAAGAATACTGGAGTGGGTCGCCTATCCCTTCTCCAGCGGATCTTCCTGACCCAGGAATCGAACTGGGGTCTCCTGCATTG
This sequence comes from Bos taurus, assembly GCF_002263795.3. Classification (NCBI taxonomy): domain Eukaryota; kingdom Metazoa; phylum Chordata; class Mammalia; order Artiodactyla; family Bovidae; genus Bos; species Bos taurus. The sequence goes on along the minus strand of NC_037336.1, from coordinate 19,770,172 downwards.
CAGGTGGATTCTTTACCAACTAAGCTATCAGGGAAGCCCTTTATTTAGAATAGTACCTGGCATAAATTACGTTACTACTAGTATTTTCTATATTGATTGTGCGTGCTTAGTTAATTTGAACTTTCTATGTGACATATATTTGCAAAACAGTTGATGAGGAACATGAGCCAGGGATTTAAAACATTAGACTTGGGGAGATAAATTTTATTGCACACAACTAACTAGTAATGTTTTCAGTAGTTTGATGTGTGACCAGCCTCAGATAGTCAGTGTATTGATGGGATCTAGCACAGACCCCCAGGTAGTACAGTACATTGAGATTCAGAGTAACTGGACCCAAGGCATTGGTCAGCCTTAGCTTACCACTCAAGCAGTGTAGTTGCGTCCGAGGATCTAGAGGGGAAGAACAGACTGACCAAAGAAACCTGATACCCTCTCCTGCAGTCCCCTTGGAAGTACAGTGTAAAGTGTTGCTTTCAGGATTTTGACCTTTAAAGAGTCATTCAAGTGACCTCACTTTCAAATGTAGCTATTTCTGAGAAGTAGTTATATACAGATTCTTAGTTTATTTTGGTCTTCTGTGTTCCTAATTCCCACAAATAGCAGCCCCACACTGCAAAAGCCAGAAAGCTACTATTGCCCTTGTTTGTCACCTTCCCAAATTAAAGTGACCAAATCTGCCTGCAGTGCAGGAGACCCTGGTTCGATCCCTGGGTTGGGAAGATCCCCTGGAGAAGGGAAAGGCTACCTACTCCAGTATTCTGGCCTAGAGAATTCCAGGGACTGTATAGACTATGGGATCGCAAAGAGTTGGACACGACTGAGCGACTTTCACTTTATTGCTTTCAAAGAAAATATTTTATTTGGATGTGCAGGGTGTTAGTTGAGGTACATGAGACCTTTAATCTTCGCAGCATGTGAGATCTTCAATTGGGGCATGCAGACTCTTAGTTGGGGCATACAGGATCTAGTTCCCTGAGCAGGGATCGAACCCAGGTCCCCCTGCATTGGGAGAAGTGTCTTAGGCCCTGGACCACCAGGGAAGTCCCCCGTATTATTGCTTTTACCTCGTATTTACTGAATGCCTCTTCTTTCCACCCTAATCCACTGCCATAGTTGCAGCGCTCACTGTCTCACTGATGACTGCCATAGCCTTTAGCAATTATCTTATTTGCTTATGTTCCCACTACTCCATTTTTCTCAAAGAATGAGAAAAACCTTTTAAAGTACAGGTAGAGACAGAACTGTGTCTCAGTCCTGCTTTAAAACTTTTAAGTGGTTCCCAGCAGGTGGCAGGAAAAGAAGTAACTCTTTCCTGTGGTCTACAGGTTCCTCACATTTGTCCCTTACTCCCCACTCCAGCTCCTGCTATGCCCCTACCAGCTTTTAGGGATAGAAACTCTGGGAGTTGGTGATGGACAGGGAGGCCTGGTGTGCTGCAGTCCATGGGGTCTCAAAGAGTCGGACACAACTGAGTGACTAAACTGAACTGAACTGATTGTCTTATTTACTTTATGTCCCCAGCCCTAGATTCAATAAATATCTGCAGAAGGGAGGAATGCCTGCATGCATAACAACAAGCACAAACTTAAAAAGCAAAAAAAAAATGTTTTCAGCTCTAGGTTTTCTATGAATGGTTCAAATTTGCTTTCAGACTGTAAAAGTGAAACTTCAAATTTCAGCTAGAAACTCAATTTGAACACAGAAACCGACTGTAGAAACCGTATTTAAAATATGTAAGTACATATACATAGGGCTTCCCAGGTAGTTCAGTGGTAAAGAATCTGCCTGCCAATGTAGGAGACTAGGGTTCAATCCTTGGGTCGGGAAGATCCCCTGGAGGAAGAAATGGCAACCCACCCCAGCATTCTTGCCTGGAAAATCCCATGGACAGAGGAGCCTGGCGGACTACAGTCCATGAGGTCATAAAGAGTCGGACATGATTGAGCATGCACGCATGCACATATATATGTGTTTATGTGTGTATATACTAATATATATGTATACACACCAGAGAAGGCAATGGCACCCCACTCCAGGACTCTTGCCTGGAAAATCCCATGGACGGAGGAGCCTGGTAGGCTTGCAGTCCATGGGGTCGCTAAGAGTCGGACACGACTGAGCGACTTCACTTTCACTTTTCACTTTCATGCATTGGAGAAGGAAATGGCAGCCCACTCCGGTGTTCTTGCCTGGAGAATCCCAGGGATGGGGGAGCCTGGTGGGCTGCCGTCTATGGGGTCACACAGAGTCGGACACGACTGAAGTGACTTAGCATAGCATAGCATGTATACACACAGAGATGTTTTTCATAGACTGTAAATATTCTTATTTCCTAAAAACCTACACATTTTTTAGCATGATAAACATATTGATATTTACATTTTTTTGCCAGATTAAAAAAATGAGATTTCAAAAAATTAAATCATGATAATTAAAAATTAACTTTTAAAGCAGGCATCTAGGCTTTTAAGATTAGCTTCATCATTAGGAAAATAGAGGGTAAAGAGGACCACAGTAAGACCACAAAGAAAGGCAAGGAGTTGCTGTGACTGGAGCCCAAGAATCAGGCCAAAAGAGTGCACACCTGACCCTTTGCAGCTGTGACCTGGTAGAGTGTCTGGCTGCATGTTGCAGCTGCATGTGGCAACTCATTGGACACCATTTCAGCCACCTGTAAATCACATCATCAAGTACATCAACTGAGTACCTCCTATATAACAAGTGCTATGCTAGGTCAGAAGAAGGCGTGGGGGACGTAAAACACGTCTTGACTGAAGGAGCTCAAAATCTAGCAGGAGAGACAAAGGTATGAATTAGCTACTAATTATGGCAGCATATTCAAAATGCTAACCCCAGGAAGAAGCTTCTGCCTGAGTGATGAGACCTGAGGAGCCTAAACCAGTTTCTCAAGGGAAGTGACATGAACTGGGCCTTGAAGGGAGATCCATCATAGGACCCAGTGTGCGTACTGGCAAGGGAGATGGTGAATCCATGGCAATGTAGGTGCCAGATGGAACGTCAGGGGAAGGGATGGAAAGGAAGCTGGACAGGTTGGCTGAGGTCAGTGATTGGTGTGAAGGGCAATCTAAATAATAAATGGAAGGGACTTCCTTGGCAGTCCAGTGGTTAAGACGTCACCTTCTAATGCAGGGGGTGCGGGCTTAATCCCTGGTCAGGAGGCTAAGATCTCACATGCCTTGCAGCCCAAAAATCAAGACATAAAACAAACAATAGAGTAACAAATCTGACAAAGACTGTAAAAATGATCCACATCAAAAGCCTACAAGAGTTGTAAACCCAGCATACCAGTCTGATGCTCTAAAACCAGACCACTCCAGAGAGGGGGATTCCATGGAGGACTGTTCCTTATCCATGAAGCAACAGGGACTACTGAGCCAGGGTCATTTTGATTTGTTAAGTTTCAAAATCTACATCATGGTCTTAATTTAGTGTTAGAGAAGTTGCCCTCTTCTTTGCCATGGTTTTCAAAATGCTAATCAAACCATGTACAATCCAAGCATTTATGATTTTCTAAATGTGGTTTTCTAATATAGCCTTATTAGAGCTAGCTATTTGACCATCCTAGTAAAATGTGCTTTTTTATCTTCCCGCTGTGGAAACTTTTTACTTTTATGTAAAACTGTGGACCCCATATTTTTACTTTTATGCATTTATTTATATTCTTACCTCTTGTACAAATGAGTTCATGTAGTCTGTAGTGGCCACAGAATAAAATAAGGGTAAAACTTAAGTAGGAATAAAGAAATATGACCAGGAAAATAGGAAAAAAAAAAAAAAGTAAAGTTCAAGACCAAGGGAAAAAGAATAAATGTGCAGATGATAAGAACAGATACAGGACTTCCCTGGTGGTCCAGTAGCTAAGACAACACACTCCCAATGCAGGGGGCCCAGGGTCATTCCCTGGTCAGGCAACTGGGTCTCACATGCTGCAACTGAAGTTCACAGGCTGCAACGAAAGATCCTGCATGCTGCAATGAAGACTGAAGATCCTGTGGGCTGCCACTAACCCAGTACAGGCAAATAAACAAATAAATATTACCAAAAAAAAGCCCAGATATAATTCTTTCAGAAGAGCTTCCTGGGAACCAAAGCAAAAAGGGGTATGCCCCATTCAACTGACAGTTCTCACCAGGAGAAAGAGCAGAGCACAGCAGTTGCTCAGGAGACATGTCTTCTAGATCCAGGTCTTCTACTAGCTTGTGTGGCCTTGGAACAGTAGCTGAAGAAACACTGTGTGTCAGAGTCCTCATCTGTGAACGTATGATAATATCTCATTTAGCCTCTCTCGGGAGAATCAGATGAGTCTGATTCTTTTGTGTAAACACAAAAGTGCCTTGAATATTGTGAAATGTCATACACATGGAAGGTATTATTGTTTCTGCTGCTGCTGCTGCTGCTGCTGCTAAGTCGTGTCAGTAGTGTCCAACTCTGTGTGACCCCATAGACAGCAGCCCACCAGGCTCCCCTGTCCCTGGGATTCTCCATGTAAGAACACTGGAGTGGGTTGTCATTTCCTTCTCCAATGCATGAAAGTGAAAAGTGAAAGGGAAGTCACTCAGTCATGTCCGACCCTTAGCAACCCGATGGACTGCAGCCGACCAGGCTCCTCCATCCATGGGATTTTGCAGGCAAGAGTACTGGAGTGGGTTGCTATATCCTACTCCAGGGAATTTTCCCAACTCAGGGGTCGAACCCACATCTCCTGTGTCTCCTGCATTGCAGGCAGATTCTTTACCCTCTGAGCCATCAGGGAATGCTCATGCTGCTCCTGCTGCTGCTAAGTCGCTTCAGTCGTGTCCGACTCTGTGCGACCGCATAGACAGCAGTCCACCAGGCTCCCCCGTCTCTGGGATTCTCCAGGCAAGAACACTGGAGTGGGCTGCCATTTCCTTGTCCAATGCATGAAAATGAAAAGTGAAAGTGAAGTCACTCAGTCGTGTCCGACCCTTAGCAACCCCATGGACTCCTCCGTCCATGGGATTTTCCAGGCAAGAGTTGCTTTCTCCGATTATCGTTTCTAATACTGAGAAAATGACCTTCAATGTTTCTGTGGTCTGTTGGCAACAAGACTGAGTCCATGGATCTCAGCAGTCATTCCTGTCAGTAGGGTACTCACGTTGAGTCACATCAGCTCACCAGGTAAATCACACTCTAGCTATCCCACAGGTAGCGAACTATCATTCTCCTGGCCTTAAATGATACAATTCCTGGGACACATCAAGTCTGCCTCTATAGAAACAGCATTCAGAAACATCTCTCAGCTCTTCCACTATAGATAATCCCTTCTCTTCTGTTTACTTATAGATTTATTTGGACCCTCCAGTACACAGCTGAGTTAATCTACACTGATACTATTCTGTGCCATTTATGGCACATGCTCATTGCTAATACATGTAAATATCTTCTCTAAATTTTGCCATTAACTTTTTTTCCTCCTTCTCTAGCATTGCCTTTCCCCCAAATAAATACCTATTTTAATATTTGACATATACCATTTAACTTGGGGCTTCCCTTGTGGTTCAGTTGGTAAAGAATCTGCTTGCAGTATGGGAGACCTGGGTTCGATCCCTGGGTTGGGAAGATCCCCTGGAGAAGGGAATGGCTACCCACTCCAGTATCCATGGGGTTACGAAGAGTCGGACACGACTGAGCGACTTTCACTTCTTCACCATTTAAGTTATATATTTCTTTATAAAAATATTTTTCTGTGTGTACTTATTTTATTATTATATTTTAAATATTTATTTGGCTGCACCAGGTCTTAGTTGCAGCATGTTCTCTGCAACTAGGTTCTCAGGACCTAGTTCTCTGATCAGGGATTGAACCTGGGCTTCCTGTGTGAAAAGCATGAAGTCTTAATCCCTGGACCACTAGGGATGTCTCTGTGTGCACTTATTTAATTAAATGTTCTTGTTTCTGTTTCTCACTTTCTTAGCACTATTTTCGAGATCTATGCATGGTGGCTCATGGACAACTAGTGTACTGCTACTGGCATTTCCGCCATTGATTTCCCCATTTCTCCCAAGACAGATTGCCTCCAATTTCTTGCCCACCAATGTGTTGCCAGAAACATCCTTGAATGCTTCTCTGTGAATATTTGTTTAGTCTTATAAGCTTTAAAAATTCTAACAATTTAAATGAGAAACTGTCACTGCAATAAAATAGTTGAAGTGTGGTCTCTACTATCTTTGACAAGAATTAGGGAGTCAGAAAAAAAGTGAGAAATAAAAGAATTTAAATAAATGAATTTAAAATGAAAAAAATTACATTTTAAAGTAGGAAGACAACCAATGAATAATCAATATAAGTTTTATTCTTCTACAACCCAAGAGTATGGAACAATTGGCTGAATGGTACGTATCCATTTCCCTTTTAATATTTCTGCTGTGTTGTGGAAAGAAGAGAAAGATTGAAAGATCTGTGACTGACTTCGGAAATGGATTTCTTAAAGTATAAATACTTTATATTCATTATATTATGCTCTTGGCTCACTCATGTAATCATGTATCATGACTTACTCATGCAACAGCCATTGCCTTTTCCTTGTAACCAGGTACATCAACAGCCAAGACTCCTCTGCTTCTGCTCTGAGAACCCAAGACCTACTTGGGCTTTCTTTCCCTTCCCTATCCTAGCAATGACTGGCCTCAGGACAGAATGTTTATGTCATGGCCTCTGAGTTTGGAAACACATTCAGACCCCTTGTCCAGGGCCATCTGCTATGTTAAACATACAGGCCAAGAGCACAACCAAAATCTAAACATCACTTTTTCTACAAAGCCTTCTAACCCTGGATTGCAAAAGAGGCCTGAGTGTTCCTCTGAGCAAATGTCAAGAGTGTGAGAGTTTGAGCAACTCCTGTGGGCTGCTGGCATTTAATGACTGGGTGACTTCATGGGGACCAAGGTGTCAAGGTGTTCCATGTTCTTAATTTCCTTGCTCTCCACTCTCTTCCTCTCCCCTTTAATGTGATCTTTCAAATAACAAGGAGAGAACGTGCTTTAGAGAGCAAAAGCATCTATAGATGAGGGAAATAAAATTAATCAAATTGCTGCAGTTAAAACATCTCTTCTGGTGTCAAAATTGGAATAGAGATGATTCCCCTTACTACTTGCTCTTTCACTTCACATTACCAATTTTTATATCATGTCTCTCAGGAAGGATGCAATGATTAATTTTGTAGATCCCGTAGCAGTCTTTCTTACCCAGTTTCAATTAGCCTGGTCTTGAAAGTATTTCGTATTGACATCCTCTTCTTTGTCACCTGACCTGAGCCTCAATGCGAGAAGAAGAGACAAAGTTGAGGAGTAAATGTATCTTAATCGGGGGGCAAGAAGCTCATTTGTGTACATTAAAATGCACCCAAGAGGACTTCCCTGGTGGCTCAGTGGTTAAGAATCTGCCTGCCTGCGCAGGGGACATGGGTTCGATTTCCAGTCAGGGAAGAATGCACATGCCTCGGGGCAACCAAGCGCCTGTGCCACAACTACTAAAACCAGCACTCCCTAGGGGCCGTGTTCTGCAGTGAGTCAATATGATGAGAAGCCTGAGCACTGCAACTAGAGTAGCCACTGCTGGCAGTAACCAGGGAAAGCCCACGTGCAGCAAAGAAGACCCAGTGCAGCCAAAGATTGAAAAAAAAAAAGCATCCAAGAGCAGTAAGACTTAAGTCTTAGAACAGTTCCGGGCCTGTTTCCTCATTCGTATATTCAGAATATTAGTGAACTTACATATATTAGTGAAATATCCAGTTCTTCACTCCAACCACTGCTGACTGTCCTCTTTCCATGCGTTCTCTTCAGCAATCACAAATTTGGGAGAAGTTGCCTATCTAGTCACATAGACACAGCTATTGTACATGATGTCATCAAGTGTCAGGTATGTCCTTGGCATTTTATATTCCTTGCTCCACTTCATTCTCAAAATAATGCGGTAAGGTATTGTTAACCATATTGTACATAAGAGGGAAAAGGCATTGACAGAGGTTAAGGAAGTGGCATGAGAACCCACAGTTAGGAAGTGATGAAGCTGGGGCTCAAGTCCATCAACCCCTAAATCTACCCTCTTTCCGTTAAAACATACTGCTGACCATGCAAATGAGTGCCAACCAACATGCAGACGGTAAAGGCCAGAGTTGTTCTCTTTCCATCCTAAGTACCACTGGCAATTAAGTGTCTGTTTTTCAGGTGGTGTGCTGGACATTGGGAACCAAAAAGGTATATCAGGGTCTTACATTTACAGGAAGAGATAAAGATGGAGAGGCCATACTGAGTGGATAAAGGAGCTCAAAGGAGAGGCTTCTTATTCTGGGCTGGGATACTCACCGAGGCAGTAGAAGTGAAGAGGCCTAGAGAAAATATCTGTGTCCAAGCAGAACAAGGGTATGTGTACTATTTAGGACACTTTCAACTACATATAACAGACGACATGCAGCTTAGCTTAATTATGACTATTTTTAAAACTATTTACTCACTTATTTGGTTGTGCCAGGTCTTAGTGGCAGCACATGGGATCTTTAGTTATGGCAAGCAAACTCTGAATTGTGATCTAGTTCCCTGACCTGGGATAGAACCCAGGCCCCCTGCGTGGGAAGCATGGAGTCTTAGCCATTAGACCACCAGGGAAGTCCCCAACTTGGCTTAATCATTAAGGAAATGTTATTATCCCATAAAACAAGAACTTCCACAGTGAGATGGCTTCAGAGCTAACCTCATGCTCTGGCACATCCCCAAGGATCCATGCTTTTTTCCCACCCTTCTGGTCTGCCCTCCTCCTTCTAATCCGCTTCACAGTTGCAGGGGGGCGACTAGAGTTTAAGATCAATGCAGACATGACTACATCCAGAAGACTAGGTACTTCTTCTTTCCATAAGTTTATTTTTACCACTAGGATATACTTCCAAGAGCTCCCTGACTTCCCTTCGTATTTCATTTGCCAGAATTAAGATCTGTGCCTAGGACTGAACTTGTCTTTGGCAGAACAATGAGACTACCAAGTCGAGCTTCGGCCAGTCAATATCGACTCCTAGAGCCAGGGACAGAGCCAGTTTTCTCTGAGTCCCTTGGAGAGGGGTCTGGACACCTCTGTGGAACCTGAGCCCTGCTTCCAGTCAGAAAGAGGGAAGAGCTGTGAGCAGGCAGTTAGTGTGGTTGCTGTATGCACACAGGATAGGAGGTGACTACCCTCTAGAAGCCAACCAGCAAGGGTGTCACATGAAGTACTGGATGGGCACAAGATTGGACTGGCAGCTAGGCAGACCAGAATGAGAATTATCGGGCTACTTGTTGAAAATACAGAAAAAAGGAATGAATAAAAGAATGTGTCTTTGGGCAAACAGAAAGATGTATTATTTCCTTCACATGCCAACTAAATAGAAAGTAATCTAGCATAGTTTCTGGGAGAAGGCAGTGGCACCCCACTCCAGTACTCTTGCCTGGAAAATCCCATGGACGGAGGAGCCTGGTACGCTGCAGTCCATGGGGTCGCTAGGAGTCGGACATGACTGAGCGACTTCACTTTCACGCACTGGAGAAGGAAATGGCAACTTACTCCAGTGTTCTTGCCTGGAGAATCCCAGGGACAGGGGAGCCTGGTGGGCTGCCGTCTATGGGGTCGCACAGAGTTGGACACAACTGATGTGACTTAGCAGCAGCAGCAGCAGCAGCATAGTTTCTATTCTGTCTAGATCATTAATTTCCTTTTTAACATCCTCAAATTTTCCTTAGTTTTTTTTTTTTTTTTTGGAGAGGGGGTTATGCCCCATGGCATGTAGGATTATCCCAGTGCCCCCAGCAGTGAGAGCATGGAGTTTTAACCACTGGAACATCAGGTAAGTCCTCTAGTTTTTTAAAATTACTTTAAACCTCTAACATTATCAGCAGTCTTCTTGTTCCTTTACTGCTGACCATTTCTTTCATGCATAATTGGTTATTTTCTGATCATGGAGCAAAGGGTTCCTCCAACTCCAACAGGGAGAAAGGTAGGGAATAAAAGATATGGGAGGTGTAGGCCATCAGGTGCAAATACAGACATAGAATAGGAGAATGACAAGAAAAGTTTTTCAAGTTCAGTCTTGCCAAGAGGAAAGGATCTCTTCAAAGTCAGAAAACAAGCCAATTAAGTACTGAAATATATTAACCCTAATATTTACTGGGTACTTCTGCTGTGCCAAGCACTTATCTAAGCACTTTTCATGTACTGACTCATTCATTGCCCACTGCTGCTGCTGCTGCTGCTAAGTCGCTTCAGTCGTGTCTGACTCTATGCGACCCCATAGACGGGAGCCCACCAGGCTCCCTCGTCCCTGGGATTCTCAAGGTCCACTGTGACCCTGCAAATTAGGAACAGGGTCTTAGTCTGTAAAATGGGGACAATAACTGAGGCCTGGAACAGTTAAGTAATGTTTCCAAGATCACACAAGTAGTAAGCAGTGGGGTCAAGATTCAACCTCAGGTAGTTGCCTCAAACCACACTCTCTTTCCATTACTGCCTCATAATGAGAAGGTATAGATTGGACTAAAGTTTAATTGCATATCAATAATAAAAAAATAGGCCATATATATTAAGTACTTATTAAGTGTCTAGTATTGTGCTAAGTACTCTGAAGCATCGCGACATTCACTCTTCAGAGTAATCATGTAAAGTACTGCTGTTGTTCAGTTGCTAAATCATGTCTGTGACCCCGTGGACTGTAGCAAGCCAAGCACCCTGTCCTTCACTATCTCCTGAAGTTTGCTCAGACTCATGTCCATTGAGTTGGTGATGCTATCTGACTATCCCAGCCTCTGCTGCTCCCTTCTTCTCCTGCACTCAATCTTTCCCAGCATCAGGGTTTTTTCCAGTGAGTTAGCTCTTTGAATCAGATAGCTAAAGTATTGGAGCTTCAGCATCAGTCCTTCCAATGAATATTTAGGGTTGATTTCCTTTAGCATTGACTGGTTTGATCTTCTTGCAGTCCATGAGACTCTCAACAGTCTTCTCTAGCACAATTTGAAAGCATCAGTTCTTTGGTGCTCAGACTTCTTTATAGTCCAGCTCTCACATCCATAGACGACTACTGGAAAAGCTTTCACTATATGAACCTTTGTCAGTAAAGTGATGTCTCTGCTTTTTAAATATGCTGTCCAGGTTTGTCACTGCTTTCCTTCCAAGGAGGGAGCATCTTTTAATTTCATGGCTGCAGTCACCATGTGAAGTGATTTTGGAGCCCAAGAAACTAAAATCTGTCACTGCTTCTGCTTTTTCACCTTATATTTGCCATGAAGTAATGGGACTGCATGCCATGATCTTAGTTTTTTGAATGTTACCTTTTTCACTCTCCTCTTTCACTTTCATCAAGAGGCTCTTTAGTTCCTCTTCACTTTCTGCCATTAGAGTGGTATCACCTGCATATTTGAGGTTGTTGATATTTCTCCCAGCAATCTTGATTCTAGCTTGTGAGTGATCCAGCCCAACATTTCCCATAATGTACCCTGCACATAAGTTAAATAAGCAAGGTGACAATATATAGCCTTCTCATTCTCCTTTCCCAATTTTGTGCCAGTCAGTTGTTCCATGTCTGATTTTGTTGCTTCTTGACCCACATAGATGTTTCTCAGAAGACAGATAAGGTAGTCTGGTATTCCCACATCTTTAAGAATTTTCCACAGTTTATTGTGATCCACACAAAGGCTTTAGTGTGGTCAATGAAGCAGAAGTAGATATTTTTCTGGAATTTCCTTACTTTCTCTATTATCCAATGAATGCTGGCAATTTGACCTCTGGTTCCTCTACCTTTTCTAAAACCAGCTTGTACTTCTGGAATTTCTCAGTTCAAATACTGCTGAAGTCTAACTTGAAGGATTTTGAACATAACCTCACTACCATGTGAAATAAGTACAACTGTATGGTAGTTTGAACATTCTTTGGCATTGTCCTTCTTTGGGATTGAAATGAAAACTGACCTGTTCCACTGTGGCCACTGCTCAGTTTTCCAAATTTCCTGGCATACTGAGTGCAGCACTTTCACAGCATCATCTTTTAGGATTTGTAATTGCTCAGGTAGAATTCCATCACCTCCACTAGCTTTGTTTGTAGTGATGCTAAGGCCCACTTGAGGTGGCATGTCTTCACACATTAGGATATTTGGCTCTAGGCGAGTGACCTCACCATCGTGGTTATCCAGGTCATTAAGATTGTTTTTGTATAGTTAGTTCTGTGTATTCTTGTCACCTCTTCTTAAACTCTTCTGCTTCTGTTAGTTCCTTACTGTTTCTGTCCCTCATCATGCCCATCTTTGCATGAAACGTTACCATGGTATTTCCAGTTTTCTTGAAGAGATCTCTAGTCTTTTCCATTCTATTGTTTTTCTCTATTTCTTTGCATTTTTCATTTAAGAAGGCCTTCTTCTCTCTCCTTGCCTTTCTTTGGACTCTACATTTGGTTGGGTATGTCTTTGCCTTTCTTCCTTGCCTTTTGCATCTCTTCTCAGTTATTTGTAAAGTCTCCTCAGACAACCACTTTGCCTTCTTGCATTTCTTTTTCTTGGGGATGGCTTTGGTCACTGCCTCCTACACAGTGTTACCAACCTCTGTCCATGGTTCTTCAGGCACTTGAGATCTCTACCAGGTTTAATTCCTTATCCATTCATTGCCTCCACTGTATAATCATACAGGATTTGATTTAGGTCATACCTGAATGTCCTAGTGGTTTTGCCTACTTTCTTCAATTTAAGCCTGAATTCTGCAATAGGGAGCTCATGATCTGAGCCACAGTCAACTCCAGGTCTTGCTTTTGCTGACTGTATAGAGCTTCTTCATCTTTGGCTGCAGGAATAAATCAATCTGATTTCGGGATTGACCATCTGATGATGTCTATGTGTACAGTCGTTTCTTGTGTTGTTGGAATAGCATGTTTGCTATGACCACTGTGTTCTCTTGATAAAACTTGTAAGGTATTGTCAGTTTCATTTTATAGTGGAGAAAGCAAGGCTTGGAGAGATTAAGCAATTATGAAAAAATTACACAGAGCATGACAGAGCCAGGGTTCAAATTCATATCTGAATAACTCCAAAGACAATGCCCTAAATTATGCAAACAAAGGATGAGGAGAAAGTTTCAGGTGAGGACCTGAATTATAATTCAAAGATTAGAAAAACAGAGGCATTAAAGGCCAAGCCTATGTCAATCACTCTGACAGTTGCTTTTACCTCATAATTTAAGTTCATCTCAGTTATTAAACCTTTCTTAGAATTAGGTCTCACATCTGAAAATCTGGAATCAAGTTAGGTATTAATTATTCTCACCTAGATAAAGTTTCATAAGATATAGACTCTTAAAACTTAACATAGTTTTCTTTAAAAAAAAAAAAAAAAAAAGCTATAGAGATTTCAAGAAAAAATAAGAGGTCTAGGATGGTAAGTCAGAAGATCTGGATCCTAGTTTCTACTCTGAAAAGGAACAGCAGTGCATCCTTGGGTAACTTGCTAATTTTCATAGCTGTTTCTTCATCTACTGAGTGACATACTCTAAGAAGGCTGCCCTTTTAGGGATTTCTACAATTATAACTCAGGAAGGAAGCAGTTCCTTGGCTCCTGAGTGTCAAAATCACTCAGCTCACAAAATGAGGCAAGACAAAATTATCATCATCTCCCCTGATTTCTACTCGTGGGCTCACCTTACAACCTGAATTCCTAGTCACCAATTGGCATGAAGGTGACATGCTCCTCTCAGGAGAAATAGGGTGTTATTTAAATCAAACTGTTCACTTGCACTGGTTTCCTGTCACTCCTCTTTCCTCTTGCTGGTATATTCTGGTATCTGAGGCCCCCATTCACCTTCCTTGATGTCTTCTTAGCTCCCTTTTCAGACTCGGGCATTCAACAAGTATTTATCACGTGTTTACAGGGTGTGTCTAACAAAGAGTCCTTCCTTCCTGTTTGTTTCTTTCAATCAAAAAGCCATCTTGGGCTTCCCTGGTGGCTCAGTGGTAAAGAATCCACCTGCCAATGCAAGGGACTCTGCCAACCCTTGCCCCAATTCTATGCTGAATTCTCCTCTGCTCAAGCACTTTCATGAATATGCATATACCCTTAAATTAAAACTTCCCCAATTTTGCTGTTCCAGGAGACACTGCTTTGGGAAAGATCCCTGGTATTCTTCTTACTGCAAATAATAAATCCTTCTCCTTTCTGGGTTGCATCTTTTGGCTCAACACCAACTAAGAGGAAAACCCAATCTTCAGGTAAACACTGATGCTGCTACTCGAGGAAGCACACTTTGGAAACCACCATTGTACAGGATGGAATGGAGGACACGGGAGTGTCAGGACAAGAAGGGGTTTACAGACGAGAGTGCAAGAATGGGAGGGAGTCATATACAAATTCGGTGTGTGGTTGGGATAGAAAAGAGAAAAGTGGGGGGAAAGGGAGACAAAATTGTTCAGAGTTCAAATCTGGAGACCGAAGTGGCAAGAAAAAAGACAGAGAATGTGGGGACTTCCCTGGTGGTCCAGTGGTTAAGACTCCTCACTTCCACTTCAGAGGGCATGGGTTTGATCCCTGGTTGGGGAACTAAGATCCTACATGCCCTATGGCACAGCAAAAAAAAAAAAGGAGAATGTTGGCTGTAGAGCCATCTTGATAATCAGAAGAACAAAATATCAATCTTTGTAAAAGAAAAAAAAAAATCATTCTTCATCATAAGGAGTTGCTGCTTGAGCTGAACCCTTCTTGACTTGTTCCATGTTGCCCCCAGTCATAGAAGGTTAAGCACCAAGGACCAGTTGCTGAGGACAAAACAAATGCAATGATCTGCAAAAACGCAAGGAAAGTTCTCTGGGCAGTGACCAGATAGATTTGGGTAACTAGCAATCGTCAGTCTTTCAACCTGACCTGACCCACTTAGCAAGCCAGTCCCTGGCTAAGACCTACAGCAGAGTTTCAAGTCAGTCCTTGGTGCAGACTCACACCCAAACCAGAAATTCCTGCTGAGGACCAGAACCACAGATGTTGTTGCTGCTGCTCCACACCCAACCTGGGGGTTGTGAACGTTGACTCACTAAGCCACCGGCTTCCAAACTTCTGGGGGGAACGGCACCCTCAGTACCTCCCACCCTTACCACCAGGGGGCCCTCTCAGCCAGCCAAGCACGTGGAGCCAAGGGAGTCTCAGCCTGGGGTGGGAAGAACATGCAAACATGGCTCCTATTGTATCTCCACAAGAAATCTGTTCTAATTCTTCCTTTCCAGGAAAAAAAGCTTTTATTCATGCTTTCAACTAATATGTATCAAGTGGCAATTACCGGCCAGGCACTGCATTAAGCACTGGGGATACAGTAATGAAGAAAACTAATAAAAGAGGTTTGCTTTATTAGCCTGGTATTACAGTAGAGGGAGGTGAACAGTAAAAAGTTAAATCCATTATAGAGAATGTTAGGAGGATGTTAGAGAATGTTCACGTTAGAGAATGTTAGAACGGTGGCTCAGCTGGTAAAGAATCCACCTGCAATGCGGGAGACCTGGGTTCAATCCTTGGGATGGGAAGATCCCCTGCGGAAGGAACCACTATCCACTACAGTATTCTGGCCTGGAGAATCCCCACAGAGGAGCCTGGCAGCCTACAGTCCATGGGGTCACAAAGAGTTGGATACGACTGAGAGACTATCACTCAGTTTTCACTCAGGAGGATAAATAATATTTAAAGTAGTAAAGCAAGTAAAGGGATTACGTAGAACAGGGAGAAGGGGGGGGTTGTGATTTTAAATATGCTGTTTAAGCAAGGCCTTATTAGGAAAATGACATTTGAACAAACATAAAGAAATGAGGGAATAAACAGAGTGACTACTGGGGGAAAAGCATTCTAGGGAAGAGAACAGCAAAGACAAAGGCCCTAAGGCCTTGGCCAGATATGACTGCATACAGAAAGCCCGCCTTTAAGACACTGGGCATTTAGCATTTATTTTAAATTAGATGTGACTCAGGTGGACGGTAGGGCTTCCCAGGTGTTGCAGTGGGGAAGAATCCACCTGCCAATAGAGGAGATGCAGAGACACAGTTTTGATCCCTGGGTCAGGAAGACTCCCTGCAGTAGGAAATGGCAACCCACTCTAGTACTCTTGTCTGGAGAATCCCCATGGACAGAGGAGCCTGGTAGGCTACAGTCCATGGGGTCGCAAAGTCAGACAAGACTGAGCATGCATACACAGGTGGAGGGTATTGAGCAGAGGAGCAATACCCTCGATACAGGAGGGTATCGAGCTGCATGTTCTGTGAAGAGCACAGTACAGAGCAACGCAAGTAGAAGCAGAGAGAACAGGTAGGAAGTTACTGCAATGATCCAAGGTGATACAGGTGGAGTAGGTAAGGACTTCGAGTTAGAGATATATCTTGAAAGTGGAACCAACAGGATTTTCTGGTTAGATAGCCTTTTCTTCTCCCTAAAATATTGTTAAATTGAATCTACTTACAAAGGTACTGGGTTGACCACTAAACATCAGGAATGGTTTAAATGTAAAATCAAATCTCAGTTTCCAAATCTAATATCAAATTGCTGATAGATCCAAAAAAAAAAAAAAAAATCCATGACAGTGTCACAGTCTTTATTTATGGATTTATGTTATTAGTTATGTTTTAGGACAAACGATTAACTTCCATTCCTTAAAAGCAAAACAGCTTTGTTGTAGTTTATTCTGAATTATGTAACACAAATTGTAGTTTATTCTGAATTATTTAACACAAAATTTTAAAAAAAAAAGAAATATTTTTTTTACATTCACATGATATTTCATAGGAATCAAAACTGTATTTATGAAAGGTTTAAATGATTTAGGAAAATGCTTATGAGAAAAGCAGGTGAAAAAACAGGAGTATAAAGTTATCAATATATTATCTCAATTGTGCAAATATGCCAACTGTTACCAGTAACTAACTCAGGGTGTTGGGATTAGGCATTCTTTGCCAACAAAGGTCCGTCTAGTCAAGGCTATGGTTTTTCCTGTGGTTATGTATGGATGTGAGAGTTGGACTGTGAAGAAGGCTGAGT
Organism: Bos taurus; assembly: GCF_002263795.3. Lineage (NCBI taxonomy): Eukaryota > Metazoa > Chordata > Mammalia > Artiodactyla > Bovidae > Bos > Bos taurus. Next base: position 19,753,131 of record NC_037336.1, on the reverse strand, counting down.
GCCAAAGAATTGATGCTTTTGAACTGTGGTGTTGAAGACTCTTGAGAGTCCCTTGGACTGCAAGGGGATCCAACCAGTCCATTCTGAAGGAGATCAGCCCTGGGATTTCTTTGGAAGGAATGATGCTAAAGCTGAAACTCCAGTACTTTGGCCACCTCATGCGAAGAGTTGACTCATTGGAAAAGACTCTGATGCTGGGAGGGATTGGGGGCAGGAAGAGAAAGGGACGACAGAGGATGAGATGGCTGGATGGCATCACTGACTCGATGGACGTGAGTCTGAGTGAACTCCAGGAGTTGATGATGGACAGGGAGGCCTGGCGTGCTGTGATTAATGGGTCTCAAAGAGTCGGACATGACTGAGCGACTGAACTGAACTGATGATTCTATTTTACTTCGCAGGTAGATTAAGATGAGACTATTTTCCTTTTGTAATTAAAAAAACACTAAATGAATAAAATAAATAATCAACAAGGACTTATTGTATAGCATGGGGAACTACTTAATAATCTGTGATAACCTATATGGGAAGAGAATCTGAAAAAGAACAGATATATGTATGTATATAACTAAATCACTTTGCTGTACACCAGAAACTAAAATGCTGTAAACCAACTATACTCCAACAAAACAAACAAAAAGCACTAAATCACTATTTAGTGCTATTAAAATCACTATTTAAATCACTAAAGCACTATTCAAAAGGAAAAGCCTCCATTTTGCTTGGAGAATCCCATGGACAGAGGAGTCTGCGGGGCTACAGTTTATGAGGTCACAAAGAGTCGGACATGACTGAGTGACTAACACAACACGTAAAAGATTAGTTTATATTTATTCCAAGAGATGATATGTAAGAGGCAATTTACCAGATGTAGTCAGCCGATCTGTCCCACCAAAGGGAAGAAAGGTAGCATGCTCAATCTCCCCTAGTATGCTTTCCCAGTGTGGTTCCTAACCCTTCCCCAATCCTTCTCCACTCCTCCGTTATCTGCCTTCAACACACCCCACCCTGACTCCACCACCACCACAAACTCCATTAGACTTTTCTCCTGGGTAGAGTTAGCTAGTCCACCATTGCTCCATGACTAGTTATCACGTTCTTCATTTGCAAATGCTTTTTTAAAAAGCATATTAAACCTTTATATATATATATATATATACACACACACACACATACACATAATATGTATCTTATAAGGACATTATAATATCCCTGAACTAAGTGAAGACTTTATTACAGAGTTTGGGCTGGACCCTCTGCTCTACTTGCTTGAGTACAACTGTGTTCTTGCTTTACCTCACTGGTGAAGTTGTAGCCAGAATATAAAACAACCATCCACAATTACTTCCTCCTTACCCTATCTGTGGCTACGGGGACCTTTCTGATCTTATTCTCTCAAATGTCTAATTTAGTACATTTCTAATAATAGTATAAAAATTGGTTATATATATATATATAGGGTTGCCCAAAAAGTTCTTTATGGAAAAACTCAAATGTACTTTCTGACTAACTCAGTATCTATACATATATACACACATTTTACACACACACACACACACACACACAATTATGGCTCTACAAACATTGTAACCCAATAAAAGTTATTTCTTACTTTAACTATTAAGCAATTAAGTAGTGTCGTTACAAATACATTTTCCTCTTCAGTACAATACACTTTCTCCCTGGAGGTAAAAGTGGAGAAGTAGAGCAGAGAGGAAGGAAGAAAGAAAAGAAGAAAGAGGAAGGAGAACACCATGGAGAGCACCCCAAAGTTGCTCTTTGGGAAAAAAACCCCACCAAAGTGACACAAAAGAGAATACTTCTATTCTGGGCTTCCCTGGTGGTTCGGTGGTAAAGAATCTGTCTGCCAATGCAGTAGACACAGGTGCAATCCCTGATCTGGGAAGATCCCACATACCATGGGACAATTAAGCCCGTGTGCCACAGCGACTGAGGCCCACATGCCCTATGGCCTGTGCTCCATGGAAGCCACCACAATGAGAAGCCTGAGCACTGCAACTAGAGAGCAATCTCCATTTGCAGCAAGTAGAGAAAAGCTGACCAGAAATGAAGACTCAACACAGCCAAAAAAAAAGAAAATACTTCTACTCTCTTTGTGTTACTCCACACCCAGCAGTCCTGGGAAGCCCTGAACTACAGGATAGGAACCCCTGTTTGAAGCAAAATAAGAAAGGGTATTGTTATATCTTCTGTTAAATTTTAATTAGTGTTGTTCATAGTATATTTTTAGCTTTTTCTATTTTGAACACACAGTTATTACATTAAGCCATGTAACTTCTTTAGCCAATGAATTGTGTATGGAAGTCAAGGATGTCACTTTCAAGGAGTAATTGTAAGAGACAGTGTAAAATTTATCACACTTTCCCTTTCTGTCTGTCATGGCAACCTGAAAGTCTGGGTCTGAGAGTGTAAGGACAACCCAGAGCAATGTCCTCCTTCCTCCCCCATAGATATTAGCAGGAAACAGAATTTTATTGCTTAAAGCTATTGATAACTTTTAGGGTTGCTTGTTACCATGACAATAACCTACTCTGATTGATACAAATACTGGTTTAACAGCAAACACCAGCTTCCTTAAGGACTTCCAACAATTGAGATCAAGCAAATACATCACAAACAAAGACAGACAAAACTCACAAGAAGGGAAGCGTACAGAAGAGTCAACATAGCAAGCCTGAGACTGCTGTCCTTTAAAAGGCTTTCTTATAAGGCTGGCCCTTGGCTGAAGTCTGGGAACTAGGATTTCGGAAGGGTTCCCAGCATTATCTAAGTAGTAAGAGTGGGTCCTTGTGCCTAAACTGTGACGAACAAGCAATCTCTAAACATCAGCTTTCCTTCTGGGAGCCTAAAACTTTGGCACATCTCAGACAAAGGGTGAGTATGTGACCAGCCCCCAACAAAAACCTAAGCTGCCAACTCTCTAATGCGCTTCTGTGGTATTGTCACAAATTGCTGCTAGGAAATTAAGTGCACCCTATGTGAACCACTGGGAGAGGACCCTCGGACCTAATGTCTTGTTTCCTGTGGACTTTGCTCCACACACCTTTTCCTTTGCTAATTATACCCTTTCACTAGAATAAGCCATAACCAAATGCTGAATCCTCTGAGTTCTCTGAGCAAATCATCAAACTTGGGAATGGTCTTAGAGATCTCCAATTCAGTAAAAAAAAAAAAAAAATCACCATAAGAGTTAGAAAAAAAAAGATTTCAATGCAGAAATATCACTGGAATCGTAGGTATGAAATGTAAAATTGTTCCATGTAAAATGATTAAAGAATAATAATGTAAAATCATTAAAGAATCACAAATTTGAGGAAGAAGCAAGAAATCAGCAAGGAAAAATGGGCACATTCAAAAAATAACCAAATGGAATTTTTAAAAATGAAAAAGTTTGAAGACATAATAGCTAAGAAATTTTGAGTCAAGAAGATACGTGATTCCAAACACTTGGAAAGCATAACATGTACCAAACAATTAAAAGAAAAAAAAAAAAAGACTAGCCATATTTTAGTGAAATAGCAGATTACAAAAGGTAGAAAGATCTTAAAATCAGCTAAAGAGAAAGGCAGATCACTTATTTTGAAATAATAATGAGATGGACAGAAGAGTTTCTAATAGCAATAATGGAAACCAGGCGTACAATAATAACCTCAATGTGCAAAGAGAAAATAGGTATCAGTTTAGAAATCAGACCAGAAAAAAATGTTTATGTGAATCTTAAATAAATATTGTTTGTATAAAATGATAGTAGTCTATGGGGTTATAGTAGGATAAAACTGTTACACCACGATGCCACAGAAGTTGTGTTAATGTAGTTAAAATACATTAAAGTCATTGAATTCTCTGGCAGGAAGTCAAGATATTTGCTTAACTTAAATCTTTGTTAAGTTAAATAAGAATGGTAAAATTTAAGACTAACAACTGAAAAGAAAAAAAGTGAGATAAAATTCTAAGCCGTCAGTGGCGAAATTATGAAATAGAAAAAGAAACACAAAACTAGGAAAAAAGATGGGAAGGGTGACTAAAAAAAAAGGAAGCACAGAACAAATAGATTAAATAGAAATATAAGCATATGATAGTAGGAACACATTTAATATAATCATAATGAATGTTAATAGATTAAAGTTGTCAGGTAAGAAAGAAATTGCCAGTGACAATAAAAGGTAAAATTCAGATATATTATTTATGGGATATTCCTAAAAGGACACAGAAATTAAAGAATATATGTGTGTACGAGGCAACTATTAACCAAAGAAACATAGAAAGGCCAAGACAAATATATATTTAGAAACAAAGAGAATCCCTATGAAATGGTGACCATTATATTATATCTAGTGAAATAGTCTCAAAATACACAGGGCAAAACTGGACATAATTTAACAATCAGAAGATGTTATTTTAAACACTGTAATCCTAACTTGATAGCTTGCCCCTTGTTTAAGGGTGTTTTACTATTTTATGATATGTTATTTTTACACAGAAGATCTGATTTTTCAAGAACAAATTCAGGAGATATCAGTATACTGATTAAGAATATACACATATGTAAAACAGTTACTTTTTTAAAAAAAGGAAAAGGTAATTTAGGCCAACACTCTTAAGGATAAGCTTTAAAATCTGTACGAAATAGGAAAAAAAATCATAAAGACAGCCAACATTTGCTGGTAGTGAGTCTCAAAGGTAGCCCATGATGATCTCTGCTTCTTAGTAGTCACACCCTGGAGAGAAATTTTAAGATATTTCAATTAACAGAAATGAAAATAGAATTTATTAAAATTTATGGGATGCAGTAAAAGCAGTGCATAAAATAAAATTTACAGCAAAATTAAACAAAAATACAAGAAAGATCTACAATCAATGATTTAAGTCTGTACTTTAGAAAACCAAAAAAGAAAAGCAAATTAAATCCAAAGTAAACAGAAGAAAAAAAATTAATAAAAACTAGAGGAGAAATCACTGAAATTGGAAACAGGAAATCAAAAGAGAAAAATCAACAAAACCAACAGCTGATTTTTTTTGAAAACGATCAATAAAAATTGATAGGTTAAGTTAATCATAGGGTGGGACTGGGCAGAAGCACTGACAGCTGCACTGTGCACTAGAGGGGCCACTGGGACAATTTCACAGCTAACTTAGGGCAGGGGCAGGGGCTTGAAAACAAGATACAGCACAGTCCTGCTTAAGGTCAGCAGGGGGACAGGAGAAACTAGAAGGGCCCAAGATGATGTCAGCTACACTAACAGCCAGTTATCCATTACATCAACAGGCTAAAAAAAGAAAAATCACATAATCATTATTAATATTGATACAGAAAAGCATTTGATAAAATCAAATACCCATTCATGATAAAAACCTTCAGCAATCTAGAAACAGAGATTTCTCAATTTGATAAAGAATAGCCATAAAAAATCATACAGCAAACAGCATACCTAATAGTGAGAAACTTTATCATGTATGCAGAAAATTCAAAATTAAAAAAAAAAATCAATAAAACACTCTTGAAACAAATAACCAACAACAGCAACACCGATATATAAATACTGATTGTTTTCCAATAGAACCACAAAGAACAAGTGGAATCTGAAATTAAAAACACATTACCATTTACATCGGTGGTGGTTTACTTGCTCAGTAGTGTCCGACTCTTGAGACTCCATGGACTGTAGCCCGCCAGGCTCTATGGGATCCTATGTCCATGGGATTTCCTAGGCAAGAATACTGGAGTGGGTTGCCATTTCCTTCTCCAACCATTTACATTAGCCACCCCCCACCCAAAATGAAATGCTTATGTATAAATCTAACAATGTATGTACAAGGTCTATACAAGGAAAACTGAAAAACTCTGAATAATTAAACCAAGAGAAGAGCTAAATAAATGGAGAATAAATGTTCTTGGAACAGGAAGACTCAATATTGTCAAGATGTCAGTTCTTCCCAATTTGATCTACGGATTCAATGCAATCCCAATCAAAATTCTAGCAAGTTTCCTTATGTATATTGACAAAGAGATTCTAAAGTTTACATGAATTGGCAGAAAACCCAGAACAGTCAAGACAATAGTAAAGGAGAAGAACAAAGTTGGAAGACTGACACTGCCTGACTTCAAGACTTACTATAAAGTGACAGTAATCAAGACAGCATTTATTGATGAAGGAAAAGCTAAACTGATTACTGGAACCGAATGGATAGCCCAGAAATAGACTACCCATAAATACAGTTAACAGATCTTTGAAAAAGGAGAAAAGATCTCTCTAAAGAAGCTATCAGATGGTTAAGTATATGAAAAGATTCTCTACACAATATATGTCAACAGGGAAATGCAAATAAAAAGAACAATGAGATATCACAACAAATCTACTAGAGGGGCCAAAATCTGGAACATGAACGACATCAAATGCTGACAAGGATATGGAGCAACAGAAACTCTCATTCACTGTTAGAGAAAATGCAAAATAGTACAGTTACTATGAAAGACAGTTTGGTAGTTTCTTACAAAACTGAACATACTTTAACCATATAATATATCAATCATGCTCCTTGGTATTCAACTCTTTGAAGCTGAATATCACACAAAAACCTACTTGCAGATGTTTAGAGCAGCTTTATTCATAATTGCCAAAATTTGAAAGCAATCAAGATGGCCTATAGTACGTGAATGGATAAATTGTGGTACATCCAGACAATGGAATACCATTAGGCACTAAAAAGAAATGAGCTCTCAAGCCATGAAAAGACAGGAAGGTGGATGTTACTAGGTTAAATGCATACTGCTAAGTGAAAGAAGCTAATCTGAAAGGCTAAACACTGTACAATCCCGAATATATGGGATTATTCTAGAAAGGGCAAAATTATAGAGGCAGTGAAAAGATCAGTGGTTGCCAGGGGTTAGAAGTAGGAGATAAACAGGTGGAGCGCAGAGAATTTTTCAGGCAGTGAAAACACTCTTAAAATAGCATAATGATGGATGTTATTATACATTTGTCTGAATCCCTAGAATGCGCAGCACTGAGAGGGAATTGTAATATATACTATGGGCTTTGGGTGATTATTAGTGTGTCAATATAGCTTCATTAAATGTAACAACAGTACCACTCTGGTAGTGGATGTTGATAGGGAGGCAGGCCATGCGGGAAATCTCTGCACCCTCCCTTCAATTTTGCTGTGAATCCAAAACTATTCTAAATATAAAGTCTTAATTAAAAAAAAAAAAAAGGTCTATCAAAATATAAAGAAAAAATTGGGGAAAAGAATACTGTATGATAATATCTTTAAGTAACCTGTTATACTTAGACTCAGAAATTCTGGGACCACATTTGTAATTGCTCATCATTAAGCAAGTCATACAATGAGGTCATGCTCTATACTGCCTACTTCTAGGAATCCAGCATGACACTCTGAACACCCAAAACAAAGATATTATGAAGAATCAAAGAGAATTAAAAGAGCCAAGTGCAGCTCTAAAATGATGAAGTATTACCAGTGCCATAAAACAACTGGAAATCTTTTTTTAGAATTTGAAACCTTTGGAATTTTTTCCCCCAAAGTTAATTTACTAAGGTCTACTCTCATGTTTTCCCTTAATCCATTTTTATTAAGAAATCTGTTGCTTCACCAACAGTATATTTGCTTGAAGAAAACAATTCTATAACTTTGAGAATTTAGTGTCATTTTATATTATACAAAGCCTATTTACATAGTTCTTCAGAATACATTTCCATTTTCCATCTACTATCCCAAGTGTGAAAATGATATCAAATAGATTAGACTTACAGGGAAGCATAAAAGGGAAAACAATTCTACAATTTAATACATACAGTGCCATTAGCAGATTTTTACAGTTTTCTTTTGAGGATAATCCACCAAATTTTTCTGTTCAGAGTGAAGCTGTCTTCAAGAGATTTCCACAGAGAACCAAGAGTTTAACAGTTCCGGTATTTTACAGGTGATACCTGACAGTTCGTGAGTAGCCACAAATCATTTTCTTTGCCATTTTTTTGCCAAAGTCTTGGATGATGAAGAGGAACCATGACTTTCACCACCACTGTATTGCTCATATAAAGTCTAAAATTAAAAACACACATCTGATTTGTAATATTTAAAATTCAATGTATATCAGATTAACAAAGGTTTAATTAACTTCACATCTTCTTATATGTAACATTTCTCTATTGTTCTTATAATTACAAATTATTTTATACACTATTGGAGATAGTTAAAGGTTTTAAACACCTAGCTTGGCCTAAGAATCAGCTATCATGAGATGCAGCTCAATCTTTCTGGAAGAAAAATGTAACACAGTTATTTTTAAGTGTATGGATGCATCCTCAAGGTCGCCTTAATCTCCCTTACTTTTTCTTTTATAGCTGATGTACATAGTTTTACATAGCAAAACTTTTTAATTGAAGTATATAAAGTTGATTTATAATATTGTGTTAGTTTCTGGTGTATATCAAAGTGATTCAGATATATTTATATCTGTCTGTTCCTCTATATATTCTTTTTCATTGTGTTATTACAAGATACCTAACTTTTTCTTAAATAAAGCCAGTCTTAGATATAGTATACTTTACTATATAGTATAGTAAAGTCCTATACTATAAAATAAAATCAACAGAAAATATACTTTCAGTTAATATTTAAACTAAAGAATGGAAGACATTAAAAAATACAACTGCTATATAAATAAGTCTAATTAATATACTAAAATCTACAATATTTAATAAAGGATTTAAGGCTAAGCTAACATCTAATTTATGAAGATAGAAGATATCTTTGCCATCAAGGAACACATAATCTTAGTGATAAAGGTAATCCACCTAATTTTATTTATAAAAGGCTTTAAACAATACACTGGTAGAATTAGAGAAATGAAATATAGAGAAAAATTACATAACAAATTTTGGTCCAATTTCAATTCCTAAAGCCATTGATTTAGTTATCAGCACTCGAGAAAACTTAAGAAAAAATTTACCTTATATAAATGCAAATAATGGTAAATATGTAATAAATTCCTCCAGAAATGTATTCAAGTTCTTAACATCTTAGATTGGTGTTATCCCTATCCAGAGAGCTAAGAGTGTTTTTTAGTTTAAGTTACTGTAATTTTACAATAATGTTATAGCTGAAATATTAAACTAGTAACTAAAGTCAATTAAGTATACAGTGTTATATAAAAATGATTACATGTTTAATGTCAGTGAGATCCAAAAAATTATGGTGTAAACAGGCACTGGGAGACTAACAGGTTTGAGACATTTGCTTTGAGAAAAGTACTGACTGCTATATACAGCTACCCAGAAGTCATTATATGTGACAAATACTCTGATTTGTCTAAGATGGTTTAAAAATAAAATTGGCTATAAGAAATAAATTCAAAAGCTGTGTTAAAAATGGGGTTGATTTAAAAGATTCTTTACTGAATTTAGTCTGGTTGAGACCTACTTGACAGCAATCTTTTCAATATACCTTATATGACAATCCATTTTCAATTGTGCTGTCTGCCCATTACAAGAGTGCAAATCAAATAAATCTGTATTTGTTAAAAAGCACATATTCAGTATCTAAATACAGAAACACACTTCATAGCTGATCTAATGACTGGGCCAATTTTCCTTTGGTTTACTTGTTTAAGTGCCTATTAACTCACTAAACTATACAAAACAATTAAAATTAGTGTAGACAGAGCATAGACATACTCACTTTAGCAGCTTTCAAAATGGAATTAGGAGAATTCAGGCCAACAAGTTGGCCCAGAACATATTTCATTTCTTCAGCGGTTTCCTTAGCCGTCTGGTTACCTATAAAATAATTTGGTTTTGTTGTTTAGTTGCTAAGTTGTGTCTGACTCACGTCCGACCTCATGGACTACAGCCCGCCAGGCTCCTCTTCCATGGGATCTCCCACACAAGAATACTGGAGTGGGTTGCCATTTCCTCCTCCAGAGGATTTTTCCAACCTAGGGATTGAACCCACATCTCCTGCTTGGCAGGCAGATTCTTTACCACTGAGACACCTATGAAGCCTAGGTGTAAAATAAATATAGAATTAATAGCACACTGGTATCAAGTAAGAAAAATAGAAGTTCATATATAAATGAGTATTCTGCTTAAAAGCACAATAACTACATTCTTATAATTTATCACTGTTCATAGTCCCTTTCCTAGGATAAGTAAAAATGAATGCCAGCAAGTAAAGGAAGGCGATCTCATTTATTTTCGTATTTAGCATTAAGGAACTTCCTTAAGGGAGGAGGCATGCAGGAAAAGAGTAGTCAGAAGGTTGTTGATATTACCAATTGGATAATGAATTTATTTTTAAAGAAGTACCTGGATGAGTTTGAAGCTGAACATACGGATGTGCCAGAAGCTCAGGAATAGATATCCTCTTTTTAGGATCCCTTATTAAACAACACTATAAACATAAAGGTTAAGTTTTTAAAACAAAAACAAAGCAAGTTTCCTTATGCAATATTGATAAAGTATTTTTCCAGGTTGCATCATATTACAGAAGCTGCTTTCTAGAGTGCCTACTCAGAAATGACAAGATGATTTTACACATCATTTCTTCAAAATCTCCAAGTATTCATATGTTTTAAAAACCTTCAAAATGAACTTTCAGTGGAAAAGCTTTATCTACTCCAGAAATTCCAATCATTTCATCTATTTCTCTTTCATTTTCTGGCCATGCCATGCGGCTTGCAGGATCTTAGTTCCCTGGCCATCGAATGAAGCTAGGCCACAGCAGTGAAAGTGCTGAGTCTTAACCACTGGACCACTAGAGAATTCCCTCAGCTATTTCTTTAAGTAAACAATTAAGTACTATATGAAATATAATTCTTCTATATTTATATACTATTAATATTACCTTTAATACATCTTGAAGATCTTTCTCTGGAATATCAGGAAATTCAATTTCATGATTAGGGTCAATTATGGCATGTAATTTAGAAATCTGATTAATTATATGCTGAAACGGTGTTTTCCCATAAGTCATATAGTACAAAATGCAACCTAACGACCAAACATCACTTTTGGGGCTTATCTAAGTTAAAAAAAAAAAAAAAGAAGAAGTTACTGTTATTTTGGCATAAAATTAAAATATTATACACACACACATATTTACCCTCATATTTAAAATCATAATTAAACATCATTACATGTGTCAAGTATTAAATTATGTTCGTTACAAAACATCCTTTTCTAGTTTTTATTACATTAGGCAATTTTATCAAAAGAAATGAGCTCCATTCAACAAACTCATAATTAAAATAGATTGACTGAAACAAAATATTACATTCTTGTCAGTCTGTGAAAACACAAAGCTAAAAATCCTAACTGCAAGCATGAAATTTACTTGTTTTCCCCAAAATTACTGGATTAAAATATGGTTTTAAATAAATTCATAATATGTAACTATGTATAGATTTTAAAAAAGGTTAAGCTGAGCTACCCTAAAACTAAGAACATAAACTATAGAGCCAGACTGGGCTGGGCTGGGCTGGGCTGGGCTTGAGTCCCTGCCTTAGTACTAGCTGGTAGTTCTCCTTATCTGTTTCCTCACTTCCAAAACAGAAATAATAAAAAGACACTGTCATGGACATTAAATAATCATGAGATATGGGTAAACATAGAGAATAGTTTCTGGTTCTCAGTAAATATTAATTATTAAATGTTCTTTGTATTAAATTACCTCATTAGAAGTAATGCAATATTACAACATAATTCTACTTTTGACTTTAAAAAAACATGATTAAGACCAAGCACAGCAGTGAGTATAGTAAATGAGAATGGCTAAACTCCTCTTTTAAAAGATACATACTCAATATACAGTATAACAAAAGTAACCATATGTTCTATACAAAGGATTAATCTAAACCAAATGACACAGAAAGCTGGAGGGGGAAAAAAATGGACACATATAACCAAATACAAAAAAGAAAAAGAAGAGACAACAATATTAATATTTAGAAAAAGAGAACACAGCAAAATGCTCCTAACAGAAGAAGGTCATTTCACTGTGATAAAAGGTATAATCAACTAAGAGATGTTATGAATTTTTATGCACTGAAACCACATTTAATAGAACTATATTAAGCAACTATATTAAATTCTTTGAAGTGGGGGCAAATTTTAACATGCCCTTCAGAACATGAGCAAGAAAATAGATTCCGTTATCTGAACACAAAGACAACTGATAATAATAATAAATAATCTTTTCCTCTAATTTAATCACTTGGAAATTTAAGTCCATTTCTAAACCTAAATCACAAACTAAAAATAATTTCAGATTCAAGGAAAATAGCAGTGTTATGGCAGCATAGTTTTTCAAACTCTCCAAATCCCCAGATAAGTTAGACAGAGCTGCCTGGTAGCAAAACCATAAACATAAGGAAAATATTTACAATAAAACCAGAATGTAAATGGAGACAAATCACCAACAGCCACAAGTCCTGCATGGTAGAGGCATTTGACGCAGAGAGAAGTAATCAATGTGCCCGACAGACCTCAGAACAGAAGCCCCAAGTGGCCATTAGCTGCTCACTGGAAAGCAATTTCAGAACAGAGCTAGACTGGGAGGGGCCCTGAGCTCTTCTTTAGCAACAGTGAGCTTACATGTTGGGATAAAAATTTATCTTCTATTCAGAATCCCTAAGGCCACTGCAGAGCAGGTGATACAATGGAATTGATATTTCCCATTATTACATATTAAAGTACTGAGTTGACAACTGAAAAAGATCTGAACATTACATGCAGCTCAAACCCAATTTTATTTTAAAGAAAAAAAAATAAAGAAAGAAAAATTTAAACCTGAAATCGGGAATTTTGGAAATTTGTGAAAATAAGAAACGCTACAGTAACAGTAGCAGCAACAGTAAAACTCAAAGTTTTACTTGAGTAAAACTTTATACAGAAGACTACTAAAATTAAAATAGCAATTATTTAAATGCAGAAGCAAAGGGAAAAAAACCTAAAGGGAATACAAATGACAAAGACAAAAGCAGAAATTAATTAGCAAATGAAAATATAATAAGTGAAATCTAGACCTGGTTCTTTATTTTTTTAATTTATTTTTAATTGGAAGATAATTACTTTACAATGCTGTGTTAGTTTCTGCTGTACAACAATATGAATCAGCTATAAGTATACATAGATGCTCTCCCTCTAGGGCCTCCCTCCCACCTCTACCCAAGACCTAGCTCTTGAAAATTAACAAAACTATGGCAAGTCTAATCAAGAAAAGACAGCAGACAAATCTATGTGTTAAAAGAAAAGGAGAAGCTAAAGAGATTTAAGAAGAATTTTTAAGAAGCTGTTAGGCATAATTATATGTCAGTTATTTGCAAAGATATGTAGAAGCCACAATTTTCTAGGGAGGAAAATATAATTTAGCAAGTGAAAGCATATTTATTAAGCAACTGTTTTCAGCTGGACAACGTACTAAATGCTTTATATTCTTTCTCATTTAATCCTCAATTACTTTTAAAATAGGTACTATTCGGAAGCCTAACTGACAGACCAAGAAACAGGCAAGTCAGGTCACAAAGACAGTTGATAATGAGGTAGATCTGTAACTTGAACACAGGGACTGCACAGCGATGTATGCTTGCATCCGTTAGACTACACTGCTATAGGGGAAAAAGGATGAGTCTGGAGCCAGAGGCACCACGGCAGGCAAAGCTGACTCAACAAAGGGCACCAGTGAGACTAGCATGAGCGCTCACAGTGGTAGCAAAATAAGGCAAGTGGGAAAGTACATGGAAAAATTACCTGCTAGAGTTGTACTTGGAAATGTAAAATTTACAAATGAAGAAACGGTAAGAAATAAAACGTTAAGAGTCAGAGAGGAAACAAAAAAGACTTCTAAGGTTATAAGTTCAGTGTTAATTAAGATGTCCATATCAGAATTTAGTCTTATTTTTAAAACTAAAAACATATCCAATATGCATTTCTTATAGGAGCACATTGTAAGGCATCACCACATTAAAAGCACAATATTAAAAGAGCAATCTCAAATCAATAAAGAAGGGTAAAATTGAATCCCAGGACAGTCTGCTTAATAAGGCAAGGTCTCTATAATGGCTTAATTTTAGAACTTAAAGAAATAAAATTTCAGTTATCTGTTAATTTAGTCAGAGACTAGCCCATTTCCTGTTTGTGTAAAATAAATGGGATAAAAATAAATGGGATATAAATAAATATAAATAAATATATAAATAATTATATAAATAATAAAAATGTTTCCAATATAAAGTACCTTCGATTTGGACTTCCCATTTTCTCTTGAAGACATATCTTTGATTGCTTCTGGTGGCATATAATTAACCGTCCCAACCTACTTGCCAAATCACAGAAAACACGGAAATCAATGAAAATACTTCAGTCTGCTATTTTTAAAAACATGAATGCCAAATTATTGACAACTTGAATAATTACAGATTTCAGTAATATATTTGTGAAACTCAAATAACTGACAAAAATATTAAAACAAATTTCTTCACATTTCCAGCAAAATAAATTAGATTCATAATCAAAAAATTAACTCCTTTCAGAATGCTGAGCTATTTATTTCTATGATTATGGTAGGCAGAGACCATAACATTTCACAGGATAAAATTTATTAATGGCCATAAACTTTGAAGGAATTGATTCGTCACTCATTTCTGTGCTGGAATAGACCCAGAACACTTTTCAATATAAACCACCAACCAATCAACCAAAAATCCAGTTTGTCTCTAAGTATTCCCTAGGCCCCTGTCCAAATAGAGACAGGATGGGTGTCTACATCATGCAAGAGTTTCCGCAGCAGGATATGCCAACCTTACACTGTATTTGTTTTATTCTAAAATGATTCTGCTTTCAAATAATGAATGCCTATACTTTAGAGTCTTGCCATAGAAGTTATCATCAAACTGATTTACAAATAAATTTCAGCTGTATTTTTGATATAAAAAGAAGTAACTGTCAAACAGAACTGTTTGAAGGGCATGCTGCCCAGCTACTCCTAAAAAAAAAAAAATCCAGTTTTATTCCTAGGATTAAGGCAGATCCACATCAGAGATCTGCATACATGGAGCACACTGCCCTGGCTGTAAGCAGGATTATTTTTAGTCAT
The DNA here is from genome assembly GCF_002263795.3 of Bos taurus. Lineage (NCBI taxonomy): Eukaryota > Metazoa > Chordata > Mammalia > Artiodactyla > Bovidae > Bos > Bos taurus. The sequence goes on along the minus strand of NC_037336.1, from coordinate 19,737,999 downwards.
TCTTTGATTGTCATCACCTTGGTTTTTATGGGAACAAGTTTATTAAGATTGCTGTTGCATATCTTATTATAAAAATGTGGTTGAGTACAATATTTGTTATGTTGTTTCCAATATCATGGCCCACTTAATAATTTTTTTCAAATGTAAATGATAGGGAAAGCTTTACTTCTCTGGAAGAATGAAATAATCTTACCTCATAAAGGACAATGAAAAACATAAAACTGCAATTCTCTTTGGCTGCTACCAGGAAACTGAGACAAAGTTTTAGGTGAATTTTAGATAACCAAAATGATTTCAAGGCAGGTATTACTGCTTCTCTACCTCAGCTATATGAAAATCATTCAAAATTGCTGGATATATGTCTACTGGGACTTGACTTTCTATACTAAATTGTATTAACTGTGTGACTGATTTATTTTTTATGGTTATAATATTTATTCTTATAAAAAAAGTTTTCAAATCCTTTGAAAAATGAAGTAGGGAAAAATAAAATCCTCATTAGCAAATTAATACTTCAAAGATGAAAAGGAATTGAACTCTACTGTGTAGTAACCAGCCATTCATTACCTGAGAGTCTTTAACAATACTTGTTGTATCTGGTTGCATTTGGTTTGCGATTCCAAAATCGATTAGCTTTAGCATTCCATCAACTATCAGAAAGTTAGCAGGTTTCAGATCACTGTGAACAATACCTTCAAATTAAATACAGTATAATATCAGACAATGTCAAACATTCTAAGTACAAAGATATTGCACAGTCTACTCATGAGTTGGTTTCTTTAGTCAAATTAAATATTCATTTTTAATATACTCTGTGAACATACAACAAATTGCTACACGCTAGGCACTATTTTAAGTTTGCAGCTTGTATTGAACCATTCAACCCTCATACCAATGCTGAGGCAAGTACTATTATTATCCTCTTTTTAGTTGCAGAAGCTAAGGTAGAGTTTAAGCAACCTGTTCAAGGCTACACAGCCTAAGGAACAGAGTCATGAGTTGAACCAGGCAGTCTGACTTCAGAGTTTATGCTCTTAACAACCACTGTGCTTCTCTGACCACAAGACAGTACTGTAAATGATGCTGCCATGTGGTAGGACTCTATTGCCCCTCATATACCCACCCCTAAGCCTGATCTTGATCACTGGTGAATTATCTTCTAACTTATAGGAAGAGAGACATAAGGAGATAGTTTACAATTACCTATATTATCAGTTATTTAAAATAAGGAAAAGGCAAAGAACCACTAAAAAGAACCAAGTCCAAACTGTTGAAAAGTTGGAAGGAAATTCAGGATTCTATGAGGAAGGAGAAATAGATTAGGGGTTGCAGGGAGAGGCTGGGATGCAAAAACAAGAGACAATTGCTCTGTACAGTATATAAGGCCATGATAGAATTAAAGAGTTTTAAATAAAACAAAAAAGCAAAATAAACAAACAAAAAAGAACCAAGACCAAGTAAAAAGCCAACCCAGAATGTAGAGCTAGTAGTTAAAAAAAAAAAAACTCTCATACAAGGTGCATAATACAAAACAACTAGAATGAGTAAAATAAACATTTAACATTTTTAGAATGCCTGAACCTTAGTCTCAGATCTGCTGCGATTCAAATATTTGGAGACCCAGGACTAGGGACTATGTTATTACTGATAATGAAACATTTTGTGTTATGGATGCTTCATGAACGTGGGGATTTGAGTTCATGCCCTGTATTCTTTTGTTAACAGTATTTTAAAGAAATGGTTTTGTCTCTTCATCTTCATTAAACTGCCAAATATTTAGTTTATTTAGCCTAAAGCTGCCAATAACCAATACCTTAAAATTATAAGTGTCTTTCTCTAAGATGGCACTACTAATGAATATTTTAACATTATAATGAAGAGATTTTAAAATACCATGTTGATGAATTGTGTAAACTGCCTCCAACATATTTTTCCAGTAACTCTTCCGTTCCCATGGACTGATGGATTTTTTCTTTTTAAGCCAAGTATTCAGATCAATATTTCCACACTCCATTACCATGTAGATGTACTGATCTGTGATTTCACTGCCATTAAAATAAACGAAAACAAAACAATAAATGGTTAGATTATACTACCAAGATTTAAGTGTTTATCATAAGAATTAAAGCAAAAAAAAAAAAAAAGTTTTCTTTTAAACTGAAAAATTCTTACTAATCATAAAGTCGGATGATCTTATCACTATGTTGTTGTAGTTTATTCAGGTAAGCAATTTCATTCTGGTAACTCTCAACTGTTTGGCTATCTGCTTCTTCTAAGTTCACATACTTTATAGCATGTATTTGTTTCTTTTCATTCAATACCTGAAATACCTATACAGTAAAACAAAGGGAAAAGTTTAGAATGCATTATTTATATATTCTCACAATACTTCTACATTTATTAGACAGACACATAAGGATTATTGATGTAAATAATTTAAAATGTTTGGCCTTCAATATCACTGATGAACATAGATGCAAAAATCCTTAATAAAATTCTAGCAATCAGAATCCAACAACACATTAAAAAGATCATACACCATGACCAAGTGGGCTTTATCCCAGGGATGCAAGGATTCTTCAATATCCGCAAATCAATCAATGTAATACACCATATTAACAAATTGAAAAATAAAAACCATATGATTATCTCAATAGATGCAGAGAAAGCCTTTGACAAAATTCAACATCTATTTATGATAAAAACTCTCCAGAAAGCAGGAATAGAAGGAACATACCTCAACATAATAAAAGCTATTTATGACAAACCCACAGCAAACATTATCCTCAATGGTGAAAAATTGAAAGCATTCCCTCTAAAGTCAGGAACAAGACAAGGGTGCCCACTTTCACCATTACTATTCAACATAGTTTTGGAAGTTTTGGCCACAGCAATCAGAGCAGAAAAAGAAATAAAAGGAATCCAAATTGGAAAAGAAGAAGTAAAACTCTCACTGTTTGCAGATGACATGATCTTCTACATAGAAAACCCTAAAGACTCCACCAGAAAATTACTAGAACTAATCAATGATTATAGTAAAGTTGCAGGATATAAAATCAACACACAGAAATCCCTTGCATTCCTATACACTAATAATGAGAAAACAGAAAGAGAAATTAAGGAAACAATTCCATTCACCATTGCAACGGAAAGAATAAAATACTTAGGAATATATCTACCTAGAGAAACTAAAGACCTATACATAGAAAACTATAAAACACTGGTGAAAGAAATCAAAGAGGACACTAATAGATGGAGAAATATACCACGTTCATGGATTGGAAGCATCAATACAGTGAAAATGAGTATACTACCCAAAGCAATTTATAGATTCAATGCTATCCCTATCAAGCTACCAACGGTATTCTTCACAGGGCTAGAACAAATAATTTCACAATTTGTATGGAAATACAAAAAACCTCGAATAGCCAAAGCTATCTTGAGAAAGAATGGAACTGGAGGAATCAACCTACCTGACTTCAGGCTCTACTACAAAGCCACAGTCATCAAGACAGTATGGTACTGGCACAAAGACAGAAATATTGATCAATGGAACAAAATAGAAAGCCCAGAGATAAATCCACGTACATATGGACACCTTATCTTTGACAAAGGAGGCAAGAATATACAATGGATTAAAGACAATCTCTTTAACAAGTGGTGCTGGGAAATCTGGTCAACCACTTGTAAAAGAATGAAACTAGAACACTTTCTAACACCATACGCAAAAATAAACTCAAAATGGATTAAAGATCTAAATGTAAGACCAGAAACTATAGAACTCCTAGAGGAGAACATAGGCAAAACACTCTCCGACATACATCACAGCAGGATCCTCTATGACCCACCTCCCAGAATATTGGAAATAAAAGCAAAAATAAACAAATGGGACCTAATTAAACTTAAAAGCTTCTGCACATCAAAGGAAACTATTAGCAAGGTGAAAAGGCAGCCTTCAGAATGGGAGAAAATAATAGCCAATGAAGCAACTGACAAACAACTAATCTCAAAAATATACAAGCAACTCCTACAGCTCAACTCCAGAAAAATAAATGACCCAATCAAAAAATGGGCCAAAGAACTAAATAGACATTTCTCCAAAGAAGACATACAGATGGCTAACAAACACATGAAAAGATGCTCAACATCACTCATTATCAGAGAAATGCAAATCAAAACCACTATGAGGTACCATTTCACACCAGTCAGAATGGCTGCGATCCAAAAGTCTACAAGCAATAAATGTTGGAGAGGCTGTGGAAAAAAGGGAACCCTCTCACACTGTTGGTGGGAATGCAAACTAGTACAGCCACTATGGAGAACAGTGTGGAGATTCCTTAAAAAACTGGAACTAGAACTGCCTTATGATCCAGCAATCCCACTGCTGGGCATACACACTGAGGAAACCAGAAGGGAAAGAGATACGTGTACCCCAATGTTCATCGCAGCACTGTTTATAACAGCTAGGACATGGAAGCAACCTAGATGTCCATCAGCAGATGAATGGATAAGAAAGCTGTGGTACATATACACAATGAAGTATTACTCAGCCATTAAAAAGAATACATTTGAATCAGTTCTAATGAGGTGGATGAAAATGGAGCCTATTATACAGAGTGAAGTAAGCCAGAAAGAAAAACACCAATACAGTATACTAATGCATATATATGGAATTTAGAAAGATGCTAACAATAACCCTGTGTACGAGACAGCAAAAGAGACACTGATGTATAGAACAGTCTTATGGACTCTGTTGCAGAGGGACAGGGTGGGAAGATTTGGGAGAATGGCATTGAAACATGTATAATATCATGTATGAAACGAGTTGCCAGTCCAGGTTCGATGCACGATACTGGATGCTTGGGACTAGTGCACTGGGATGACCCAGAGGGATGGTATGGGGAGGGAGGAGGGAGGAGGGTTCAGGATGGGGAACACATGTATACCTGTGGCGGATTCATTTTGATATTTGGCAAAACTAATACAATTTGTAAAGTTTAAGAATAAAATTAAAAAAAAAAGGAAAAAAAAAATGTTTGGCCTTATTCTGAGTATAGAAGGGAAAAAAAATGTTAGGAGAGTAACAGTACATTTTCATCTACCTATGACAATGGGTATTCAATGACTCCAATGCATAAATCTAATAAAACATCTATCAACATATAAGGTAATTTAAATTTCATATACATTCATAACATTGTTAGATATCATAACCAGGGAAATAATCTGAAGAAAAAGACATTAAAAAATGCCAAGGAACACTAAGGGCTGAATAAGGGGATCAAAAGTAATTCATTTCACAGATGGTGTTGATTCCACTATGACTGGAGTTGACAATTTCATCCATGTGGTAAACAATATTAAAAATAAGTGCTAATTGTAAGCTATCAGTGTATTTGGTTGTGAAAAGTAGATTGAGTTTCAATTTTTAAAATCAAGTTGACAGTAACAAGATGTTGCTATGGTGAGGTCCAGGCCAAACTGTTCTGGCTATAATGACAGTCAATTTCTAATCAATGCTTATTAGGCAGATAATATTAATACATTTGGAAAAATACTGGTAATGTGTCTAACTTTCAGCAAATGTGCAATGGGATGGGGCTTCTAAAATGTATAAACTCAGATACAGAATGCCAGTGTAAGCAAGAAATATTAACTTACCTCTTTTAACATTAAAGAAAACATCATTTATTTAAAAGCCAAGTAACCTTGACTATCTGCAACAGTTAGAACTGGACATGGAACAAAAGACTGGTTCCAAAATCAGGAAAGGAGTACGTCAAGGCTGTATATTGTCACCCTGCTTATTTAACTTATATGCAGAGTACATCATGAGAAATGCTTAGCTGGATAAAGCACAAGCTGGAATCAAGATTGCTGGGAGAAATATCAATAACCTCAGATATGCAGATGCTGCTGCTGCTAAGTCGCTTCAGTCATGTCCAACTCTGTGAGACCCCATAGACGGCAGCCAACCAGGCTGCTCTGTCCCTCGGATTCTCCAGGCAAGAATACTGGAGTGGGTTGCCACTTCCTTCTCCAATGCATGCCTGCATACTAAGTCACTTCAGCCGTGTCTGACTCTGTGCAACCCCATGGACAGCAGCCCACCAGGCTCCTCTGTCCACGGTATTTTCTAGGCAAAAATACTGGAGTGGGTTGCCACTTCCTTCTCCAATGCATGCCTGCATACTAAGTCACTTCAGCCGTGTCTGACTCTGTGCAACCCCATGGACAGCAGCCCACCAGGCTCCTCTGTCCACGGTATTTTCTAGGCAAAAATACTGGAGTGGGTTGCCACTTCCTTCTCCAATGCATGCCTGCATACTAAGTCACTTCAGCCGTGTCTGACTCTGTGCAACCCCATGGACAGCAGCCCATCAGGCTCCCCTGTCCACAGTATTCTCTAGGCAAGAATACTGGGGTGGGTTGCCATTTCTGTCTCCTGATATGCGGGTGACACCACCCTTATGGCAGAAAGCAAAGAAGAACTAAGAGCCTCTTGATGAAAGTGAAAGAGGAGAGTGAAAAAGTTGGCTTAAAACTCAACATTCAGAAAACTAACCTCATGGCATCTGGTCCCATCACTTCATGGCAAATAGATGGGGAAACAGTGACAGACTATATTTTGGGGCTCCAAAATCACTGCAGATGGTGACTGCAGCCATGAAATTAAAAGACGCTTGCTTGGAAGAAAAGTTATGACCAACCTAGACAGCATATTAAAAAGCAGAGACATTACTTTGCCAACAAAGGTCCATCTAGTCAAAGCTATGGTTTTTCCAGTAGTCATGTATAGATGTGAGAATTGAACTATAAAGAAAGCTGAGCACCAAAGAATTGATGCTTTTGAACTGTGGTGTTGGAGAAGACTCTTGTGAGTCCCTTGAACTGCCAGGAGATCCAACCAGTCTATCCTAAAGGAGATCAGTCCTGGGTGTTCATTGGAAGGACTGACACTGAAGCTGAAACTCCAATACTTTGGCCACCTAATGCGAAGAACTGACTCACTGGAAAAGACCCTGATGCTGGGAAAGATTGAAGGCAGGAGGAGAAGGGGATGACAGAGGATGAGATAGTTGGATAGCATCACCAACTCAATGGACATGAGTTTGAGTAAAGTCCGGGAATTGGTGATGGACAGGGAGGCCTGGCACGCTGCAGTCCATGGGGTTGCAAAGTCGGACACAACTGAGTGACTGAACTGAACTGATCCAGCAAATAGTGGCAAGAAATAAGAAAAGAGCCCAAGAGTAAATGAGATTCATGCATTGAAACCGCACTGAAAGCAGAGTCTATCAGGTCGTCGGCTACATCCAATTACCTGTACTTTAAATACAAAACTCTAACAAAGTATTGTTGGTTTACTTGCTCAGAAAGCAAATTAGAGGGGGAGGAACATAAAACAGTGATAGGGCAAGAGGCAGCAGACAACAGCAAGGAATGAAAGAAAAGCAATTTTAAACAGCACAAAGCTATTTGGCATGAGGTAAACACACAGAGTCGGACACGACTGAAGCGACTTAGCAGCAGCAGCAGCAAACAGCCTTACGGGCTTCCCTGGTGGCTCAGTTGTAAAGAATCTGCTTGCTAATGCAGGAAATGCAAGTTCGATCCCTGTGCTGGAAAGAGCCCCTGAAGAAGGAGATGGCAACCCACTCCAGTATTCTGGCCCTGGAAATCTCATGGATAGAGGAGCCTGCGGGGCTACAGTCCATGAGGTCCAAGAGTCAGACACAACTTAGCAACTAAACAACAACAAACAGCCTTACACCTCTCAGAGAATTTAGAGTATCTACTATTCTGTTTCAATACAATTAGAATGTTAGGAGCAGCTTCTGCACAGGGCTGGAAGGATGCTGAGATGACATGTTTGTGTGTAGCAAACATTAGCTACCATTATTAAAGACAATTAGGACAGAATAAAGTGGACATTCAAAACATATTACCATTGTCAGGTATATCAGAAAAAAAGATTTGCAGGATATTAAAACAGAGATCTCAAAAATTTTGAGCAAGTGCAACTTCTAAATCAGCTTTTTCCATGTATGTGCTTGTCCTCCCCTAATGTCCCTGCTCTGGCAATAACTCATGAAAAGGATTAGGGAGCGTTTACTTCCAGTTAGAGATAGTGTCAGTTATAATTTTTCAGTTTCATGCAAAGTTAATGAAAGAACTAGAATGGTCAATGTCTTGACCATTTCTACTAGACCCATGAATCTTCTAAAATGTTCTTAATACAGTCTAAGTTGGTCACTGTCTAAACTCTAGCAGACAGAGCATGAACAGTGTTAGGTTCATAAAGCATGTTACCCTCTTTTCCCTGAGGCATACTGAATTTGGCAAGGCCATCATGATAATTAAATAATTTAATTGCACGAAGAAAATACAGGCTGGTCATAACTTTATCGTTTGGCCCTTGACTTAAGTAAGCTTACATCATCATTATCTTCCAAGGAAAATAATGTTCAAAACACTGTTAAGATGAAAATGAACCCAATATGGTTTGGACTTCCCTGGTGGCTTAGATAGTAAAGCGTCTGCCTACAACATGAGAGACTCGGGTTCAACCCCTGGGTTGGGAAGATCTCCTGGAGAAGGAAATGGCAACCCACTCCAGTATTCTTGCCTGTAAAATCCCATGAATGGAGGAGCCTGTTAGGCTACAGTCCATGGGGTCGCAAAGAATCGGACACAACTGAGCAACTTCACTTCAATATGGTTTATGGCATATGTATTATCCATAACAACTTAGAACAGCAAAACAGCTGAGGAGGGTCAGCTTATTCATTTAACAAACACCTCAGTCACTGTTCTGTTCCAGGCACCGTTCTAGATAATGGAGCAAACATCCCTATGTTGATGGAACTCACATTCAAGTGCAAGGGGACACAAAAAACAAAACCAAGTAAGTAACTTACAGAACATATTAGACGAGCTAAGGAGAAAAATACAGCAGGAGAGAATACAGTGTGCTGGGGACTGGAAGGCAAGAGCGATGGTTTTAGAATATAGTCAAGGGAAGGCCTGATCTAGAAGATACCTGAGCAAAGATGTGAGGGTATCTGGAGGAAACTAAACCCTTACGCTAAAGCAGACAAGAAGAGCAAGAATCCGTGAGACAAGTTAGGAGGCAATTTTAAGAATTCAGGTGAAAAGATGAAGCTACTTTGGCCAAAGGGACAACAGTGGAGGTGGTGAGGAAGAGTCAGATTCTGGATGGACTTTGAGGTGGAACCTGCTGATCAGCTGGATGAATGTGTAAGTGTAAGCGGAATCAGTGATGACCCAGGGTGTTAGGCCTGGTGATTGGAAGAAAGAAGCTGCCATTTACTGAAATGGGAGACTATGAAACAAGAGTTATGCTTGGGACATATTAAGTTTTAAATATCTAGAGACACCCAAGAAGATGCTGAGCAGTCAAACTGGATACACAACGCTGGAATTCAAGGGAGAAGTTTGAGCTGGAAATATAAATTTGGCAACTGTCAGCATATACCTGGTGTGTAAAACCACAAGACTGGATGAGAGCACCAAGAGAGTGAGTGAGTTTAGAGACAGAAGAAAAGAGGCAACTGAGCTCAGGGGCCTTGCTCTTCTGAGGTCAGCGCTATGAGAAAAACAGAACAGCCACTGGAGAAGAGAAACACGGAGAGGCCAAGAAGGAAAAAGAGCTTTGGTGAGGAAAGTAATCAACTGTCCCATATGCTATGTAGCCCAGAATCAAAGGCAAGAATTAGTTTTGGTAAAAATATGGAGGTCATTGGTGATTTTTTTTTTTTTTGGCCACACTGTGTGGCATGCAGGATCTTAGTTCCCCAACCAAGGATCAAAACCAAGCCTCCCAAAGTAGAAGCATGCACTTTTTGTCTTTTTTAAATTTATTTTTTAATTGAAGGATTTACAGAATTTTGTTGTTTTCTGTCAAACGAAACATGCACTCTTAACCACTGGAATCTCAGGGAAGTCCTAGTGATTTTGATAACAACTGTTTTGAAGAGCAAAGAAGGTAAAAATAAAAATCTGTTTTAAGTGGATTGAACAGAACAGAATGAGAAGTACTGAAGTTGGAAACTCTTTTGAGATGCCTTTTATCCAGAGAACTAGAACCATATGGATTTAGAACTCAGATAAATTTCAGAAATGATCTAGTCCAATTCTAGAGAATCATTTGCTACTAAACTCTGTTTTTTGAAAAGAAAAACTCAAAACAAGACCCATTAATCAGAAACCTTGCTGAATCATACTCAGCTCACTTACTACTTAATCACCATCAGCCTCACTTTCAGAAAGATTCTTTGGGGATGTCACAAAGCTGTCGTTTGCCATCCCCCAGTCAATGTTAAGAAATACGGAATCATAGGCCACTGGAGGGGAAGAACACGGAATTGAGATTGAAAGAAAGGGGAGGGGAGAAAGGGCTAAGGATTTTTTGGCTCAAGGGAAATATGGGCCCCTAGAAATTAAGAAAAAAGGCCCCAAAAGGTACACAGACAAACAGAGGAAAGTTTAAAATATTTTTATTCATTCCTTAAAAATTTAAGAAACTTACCTTACTTGAACCTCCACTTCCTATCTGCTTCAATATGGAATATATTTTTCCTTTAACTGAAATGCATTCATTTGTTGAAGAGGATGCTGAAATCTAAATAATTAAAATAAGATAAAGCTTCAAACATTCATAGAACATGGCTGAGAAACTAACTTGCATTTAATATAGTGAAACATTTCCAATTTTGAAGTTATCTGAAATCTTAAGCAATCAGATATGTCACATTTCAATATTTTACAGAAGCAATTTACATACTTTAGTCAAAGAAATAAATTTATTAATATATAAGCAATGGTTCAAAGTCTCCTCGTCTAACTTATCTCAACTTTACATACATAAACAGAAAATTTAAGGGGGAAAAAACCCCACTTAATGTCCAACAGACAAATTCACAAGCTGTCACTTTTCATCTTTCTCATCTATTCTCTTATACAAACCTCTTTACTTACATACATAAACAAACACACAACTTTATCATATTCGTTTTTCTCATTTAGCCTAACATTATAAAGGAAGCAGCATGCTAAGGTGCTAAGTGTTGCAGAGTCAATCAAAGGCAGATTTCAGCAATGTCCCCTTTATGCTGGATAATATTCAATGAATTGCTTAGTTTGAACTTGAGCATCTTCTTCAGCAAACTCTCAACTGGTGAACCATATTCAACTTGCATGCCTTCCCTTCCCTGACGTGACAGCCCTCTGTGGACCAATAAATGCTCTGAATAGATGGAGAGCATGAGGACTTACTCTGAGCTGAGCAGGAAGCTGGACACAGACACCACCCAATCAGCTGACTAACCAAGTTGAAACAAGGTCTAAATGAACCTCAGTTCAACTAAGTCCTGCTTTAGATCCCAAACGGTAGAATCTTTCTCGGGTGCTCTCCTACAAACTGGTACACCGTGCTCGTTCTCGGTCATATCCAACTCTTTGCAACCTTTGGACTGTAGCCCACCAGGATCGTCTGTCCATGGGACTTCTCAGGTGGAATACTGGAATGGGTTGCCATTTCCTCCTCCAGGGGATCTTCCCAACCCAGGGATCGAACCTGGGTCTCCTGTGTCTCCTGCATTGCAGGCAGATTCTTTACCTGCTAAGCCATCAGCAGGGAAGCCCCGATATAAAAGAGGACTGTAACTTCTTTAACTTTTAGGGTTGAAAAGACACTGTTGAGCCATGAAGTATGTTTTCTATAAGAAAGTGTTAGGCTTTGACATATGGACACCTTATTTTCCACTGAGTTGCCCTTCACTGCCCTTCCCTACTCTTCCTTCTGGAGCTTCCTCTCCTGCGAAAATTTCTGAGAGCAAAGGAAGCGGTCCAATATCCTTTCCTCCTAGCTGCTGACTGTTTTTAGAACACAGTAACTCTGACCTATATCTGATTCAACACCAGTGTGAAGTTCAGTGTCCTACCCAGAACATCCCACAACCTGCTCAGTCCACCCTCCTCACCCATGATCAAAGACGATTTCTCCAAAATACAAGTAAGACTGCTTCACTCCCCAACTCCAGCTTGTTCCACAGCTTCCTAATTCCCTCGGAGCAAAGCCTAAAGAGCCCAGCAAAACCCTGAGGATCGCCCTGCCCCTTGGTGAACTCTAGTCACACTCTGGCTTTTCAGTTTCCTCCTGACACCAAGCTCCTCTAGAAGGATCCTCTGGCTTGCCTTTCAGAGTTCAGCTCAAACAAGGCCTGACATGAGTAATTCCTCAATGAATTTTCTTTGAATTAACATGATGGGCAAACCAGGCTATCTTTCTCTTTTTCTTTTTTGTAGTTTACTATACTGTTGAGTCAACCCTCAAAACACTATTACCTCTTTTAGCATAATCTACTGTCAGCTAAACTTGTTCCATTGGTTTTTAAATTGTAGTAAAATTTACATACCATAAAATGTACCATCTTAACCGTTTTAAGTGTCCTCTCTGTGGCATTGAGTACAGTCACATTGCTGTTCCAACATTACTACCATTCATCTCCAGGCCTTCTCCTCATCTCATACTGAAACCCTACACCCCTTAGAGATAACCCTCCATTCCTCTTCCTATAGCCCCTGGTTACCACTGGTTTATTTTCTGTCAGCTAATTTTTTAATCTCTTGATTTATTGAGTTCATTAATTTTTTTTTTTTGCTGTTTTTCTTAAACAATTGCTACCAACTTTTATTCTTTACCAAGCACCAGTTTCTGATCTAAGAGTTACATATATATTAACTAAGTTAATCTTCACAGTCATCCTATGGGATAGAGAGCTTTATTATCCCTATTTTATAGATGAGGAAATAGAGAATTTAATTAACTTACAAAAGGTCACATAGTTGGTAAGTAGTGAGGCCAAGAGTCAAGGCCAAGCAAACTCTCACCAAAGCCTATTCTTTCTACCAATATTAAGCTGCTTCTCAGATAGTTATTAAAAATTAATTTTAGTATTGATATCAAGAGTATCTAAATAGTTATCTTTCCAGATGCCAATACAATCGCCTCACCAGCAAAAAAGGTTTTTTTATAATATATTCTAGTAGCATCTCATATTGCTATTCTGATATTCTTAAAAACTTATATATTACTTGTATATATATTAATATATATACTTGTATATTAATCAGCTGATGAAATGAAGCTGCCCAATAACAACTGGTTTAAATAGCTGTGTGGAATGAAAAATCACCTAGATTACAAAAGAAATTTTATCTAGCTATTCAGACTAGATACTTTGGACAAGTTAATGAAAAATACTTCAGTTTCTTCAGTAACTCACCTATCAAAGTCACGAGGCACCCTTATCAGAAAATCAGTTTGGCCTAATGGGACTAAGATTGAATAAGTTTTTAACACTGTTCTTAACAAATAAATCCTGCAAAAATAAAATCTTTGATCATACCGTATCATGTACCATCATAAATAAAGCTTATCAAACCTGTAAATTCTGAAGTGGAGTAACAGGTATTTGCTGCTGTTGCTGCTGGAAATAGGCAAGTTGGCTATATGGTGTTGACAACTGACAAGCAGGTGGAAAGTCATTCTTTACCACTGGAGTTCTAAAACTGGGGAAAGATATATTTTTTAAAATTTAAAACATTTAAGCTTTAAAAACAAGATTCTTTCTGGCTTACTTCACTCTGTGGGAGAGGGAGAGGGTGGGAAGATTTGGGAGAATGGCATTGAAACATGTATAAAATCATATATGAAACGAGTCACCAGTCCAGGTTCAATGCACGATACTGGATGATTGGGGCTGGTGCACTGGGACGTGCCAGAGGGATGGTATGGGGAGGGAGGAGAGAGGAGGGTTCAGGATGGGGAACACGTATATACCTGTGGCAGATTCATCTTGATATATGGCAAAACCAATACAATATTGTAAAGTTAAAAAATAAAATTAAATTAAAAATAAAATAAAAACAAGATTCTGACTCAGACTTTGTGTGGTGAGTATAAATGTGTTATATCAAATAGAACCCAAGTCAGTTTTCCTAATACATCTGAAATATTTATTTTAGATTCACCATCACCAGAAATTTCACTTTGGGGGTATTCTTTCTGAAAGTAATTTTTGTTCCCAGATGAGAAGTCCTTATTAAAATAAATATGATGTCATTTAAAAATACAGTTAAGAGTTATTTTACAAAATTTAGCCAAGACAAAGCTCAGTCTATCATTGATTTTATGAGTGCTTTTTAATAATAATGTTCTATGACAACCTACTAGAAATATCTGAAAGCCAATTACATGAGAGTCTGACCTTGGAACACAAAGCTGTTCAGCTCGCATTTGTGCTTTGCTTCTCTTATTCACTATTGTATCTTCAACACCAAGAATAGTGCTTGGCACAAAGGAATTCTACAAATATTTGTTGACAATAAATAACTTGATAAGAAATAACGATATCCTATTTTAGTTAGCAGTCATTCTTTAAAGTATTCTAAGTATAATAAAATGAGGTAATAAATAGCAAAATTGTATTAAACAGCTTACTTATTTAATAGAATCAGTTCTAAAACTCCAAGGCCAGTTCTAATTAGTATTCAAGATCACATTGTGAAAATGAAAAGCTGAAGACATGAACTTCAGTTATCCTCTAAGACATTAAAACTATATTAAAAATATAGCCACTAGTTGAAGGATATCACATGCCATATCCCCTCTTTGCTTTCTTAGAAATGCCATTGATTTGCTTTTCAACATGCCTTATGTCTTCTGTCAATCAGCACTGATCAGCTTCTTCACTCATTCCTCACTAGCAGCCACTCCAATCTTGAACAAACCCAGAACTATGTGAGATATGCTACCAACCTCTCTCACACTCCAATTAACACCTCCTTTGCTATAATATGCATCCACCCTTTATCTACTGTAAGAATGCTAATCTTTAAAGTCTCTCAATTACAGAGATATACAAGTGGCAGTGCTTGATTAACAAGAATTTTTGCATACTCAAACTATTTAAAGGTACTGCCTAGAGACCTATAGATATAAAAAGCATATACACAGAGTAGGTACAGATTACAATGACAGAGACTTTCATAACAATCCTTAAAAATACATTGTGGCTACCTTCCCTTCCTTTACAGATGAAAAAACTGATGATGAGAAAAATAACATGAATTTAGAAAGTCTTTCAGGTAACAGAGCAGGATTCACCTCCAGATCTGTTTGCCCCAAAGCACATGTTGTACCAAGCTAAGAACCAAAAGGAATTACCAGCTCATGTAATCATCTAAGGCACTGTTGCTGGGTGTCTTACAAATAGATTTTGGATCAATCCATTTAGGTGTTGATATTGGTGGTGACTGCTTTGAAACGGAAAAGGCAGGTTGCTCAAAAGTGGTTTGTTTCTGCTAAACCAAAATAAAAAACATCATGATTTCGGGTTTTTTAATTAGTCACTTGTTCAACAATTTCACAAATATTAAACTTCTAAAAGAAAATTAAAATATGAAATACAAAAATATGCTAAAATAAGTAGATGTATGTATTATAGGCTTTCAATAACTTTTCAGTTAAAGCTCTTTCACTCTAAATTTTGAAGCTTGTTATACTTTCCTCAAAGAGATTGCAATTAGAGGGAAGGCACACAGCAGTGTTGAACAAACAGGATCTAAATATTTACTGTCACTAGCATTGGACTTGTATAATCTAGATATTAATAAGTGTTCTGTGCTTCAGAAAACCAGTCTTTACAAATAGAATCATCCCCTACTTTTATGTTTGGAGGGAAAATGATCAAATACTAATTATTTAGCAACGTTTGAAATGGCAAACACCTATCTAGTGTTCTTCTCCCTTGTAAAAGACATATAGCTTACAAAATTTATCTCATACAAATTCCAAAGCAATGATGAATGAACATCCGCTACAGCGGAGACTGACAAAGTACAACCTGTAGGTTGAATTCGGGCTGTTGTTTGTTTTTATAAATTTATTGGAACACAGCAAAGCCCATTTGTTTACATATTGCCTGTAGTTGTTTTCATGCAATAATGGCAGAGTTCAAAAGCTACAACAGTGACCATCTGCCTCACAAAGGTTTTACAGAAAATCTTGCCAACTCCTGCAAATCACATTTTGTTTGAATACTATTAGTAACTGATTGCTCACTATCTCTACTTTAATTTGGGGACAGCTTTAGTTATTAGTAAGTATTCACTGATATCTAGATTAAATCAGCTTCTATAATTTCAATCCACTGGGTCCACATTATACTCTGGAGATCCACAATGGATAAATCTAAACTATTTTCTACTTTTCAGTCTTTTGTGTTTTTGGCCACTATACCTCTTTTCCCAGATAAATTTTCCATTTAAGATTTCCTTATATATATATACACATCAGATCAGATCAGTTGCTCAGTCGTGTCTGACCCTTTGCGACCCCATGAATCACAGCACGCCAGGCCTCCCTGTCCATCACCAACTCCCAGAGTTCACTGAGACTCACGTCCATCGAGTCAGTGATGCCATCCAGCCATCTCATCCTCTGGCGTCCCCTTCTCCTCCTGCCCCCAATCCCATATACACACACACACACATATGTATATATATGTGTGTGTATATATATATATATATATATGCATACGTGTGTGTGTGTGTGTATACACACACACACACATATTTGGATTAGTAGCCAGAATGGTATTGAGAAAATGTGGTAGCAAGATTATTTAGTAACGAAAGTGGAAAGGTTATACTCACAGACCATAGATTTAGATGTTTGCATTTGAGATTTTGGAGATCAGAATTGAGGGCACAGGAATGGGTAGCTAAGGTGAAATTAACAAAGTAGGCATGAAAGAGGAAGAAGTTATGAATTTGGAGGCCAGGTGTAGGACTAGTGATACATAGGGGTACAGAAGCTAACAAAAAACAATGACAGTTGTTGGGTTGAAGTTGAAAGAAGTGATCCAGAGCCTAATATTTTCAGAGAATGATGGGGAGTCACGAGGATGTTCAGAGATAATGACAATGAGCAACTGCAGGACAGCACATCCCAAAAGAAGGCACCTCAGAAGGGTAGGGTTTGGGGACTTCCCCGGGTGGCCCAGTGGCTAAGACTCCACGCTTCCACTGCACAGGGCACAGGCTTGATCCCAGGTCAGGGAATTAAAATCTTGCATGCAGCACACACCACCAAAAGAAAAGTACAGGATTTTTACAAGGGAAGAAATGGTCTGGACATAGCTAGGGGGAGCTTATAGCTATAAGGTAAGTGAAGCAAAGAGAAAGTAGCTCAGTCGTGTCCTACTCTGCGACCCCATGGAATTCTCCAGGCCAGAATACTGGAGTGGGTAACCATTTCCTTCTCCAGGGGATCTTCCCAACCCAGGGATCGAACCAAAGTCTACCGCGTTGTAGGCAGATTCTTTGTCAGTTGAGCCACCACGGAAGCTCAAGAATACTGGAGTGGGTAACCTATCTCTTCTCCAGGGGATCTTCCCAACCCAGGATTGAACTGGGGTCTCCTGCATTGCAGGCAGATTCTTTACAAAAAACTGCCTAGTCTTTTCTTTTTCACCTAAGTGTACACTTCTGTGGTTTTTAATATATTCATGAGTATGCAATCGTCACCACGATTTAAATTACAGAACATTTTCATTATTCTAAGAAGAAATTCTGTATTAGCCATTACCCCCAATCTCTACTCCTCCTGGACTCTGGCATCCACCTGCCTACTTTTTGTCTCTGTGGATTTACCAATCTCAGGCATTTCTTATAAAGGAGATCACAAAATATATGGCCTTTTGTGACAGGTTTCTATCACTTACCATGTAGTAGCATTTATCAACACTTCACTACTTTTTAAAAAATGTTTTTCTTTTAAGACCAAAAACATTTTTGCATTGGGGTATAGCCGATTAGCAATGTTGTGGTAGTTTCAGGTGAACAGCAAAAGGACTCAGTCATATACATACATGTATCCGTTCTCCCCCAAACTCCCATTCCATCCAGGATGACACATAACACTGAGCAGAGTTCTATGTGCTATACAATAGGTCTTTGTTGGTTATCCATTTTACATATAGCAGTTTTTACATGACCTTCCCAAAGTTCACTAGTTTTTACTGTTGAATAATAAAATGAAATAAAATCAGAATACCACATTTTGTTTATTCACTCACCAGTTGATGGCTATTTGGGTTAACAATTATGAATAATGCTGCTATGAACATTCACATACAAGCTTTTTTGCAGATATATATTTTCTTGAGTATATATCTAGGAATAGAATTGTTGAATTATACAGTAACTGTTTGCTACACATTCTGAGGAACTGCCATACCATTTTTCAAGAGACTGCATCAGTTTAGCTCCTCAGCAACAGTGTATGAGGGTTCCAATTTATCCACATTTTCAACAACACTTACTATTGTCTCTTTTTAATTACAGCCATCTTGGTGTGGGTGAAATAGCACCTCATTGTGGTTTTAGTTTGACTCTCCCTAATGACAAATAGTTTTAAGTCCTTTCACCATTCTATTAGTTTATAACTTTTAAAAAGAAAAATACAGGAGATGCTGATTGTCCATAATTCAACCTCTCAGGATTCTTCTCATTTAACATTTATTATCCACTCCATTACTTAGATAAACAGTTCTCAACGAGTGACCCAGAAATAGCAGAAAGTTTGCCAGTTTCCCCAAGATATTTGCAGGGAGTCTGAGAGGTTAAAACTATTTTCATAATCATACTAAGACATTATTTGCCTTTTTCACTTTCATTCTTTCATTAATATAAAGTTTTCCCAAGGCATGTGATAGTGAAACAGACTGGATACAAAAGCAGATACAAGAAATCTAGCCCTCTAATGCCAACCATTAAAAAAAATTGTAAAGACTATAAAACAAATATCACTCTCCTCACTGTAATTAGTTTGTTTTGAAAAATATTTATTTTTCAGAAGAAACATATCTCAACATAACAAAGCCACGTATGACAAGCACACAGCTGACATCATACTCAACAGTGAAAAGATGAAAGCTTTCCCTCTGAAATCAGGAACGAGACAAGGATGCCCACTCCTGCCACTGTTACTTAAAATGGTATTGGAAATTCTAGCCACAGCAAGTAGACAAGAAGCTGAAATAAAAGGTATCAGAATTGAAAAGGAAAGAGTAAAACTGTCACTATCTGCAGATGACATATTATATGCAGAAATCCCTAAAGATGCCACACACACACACACACACGAAAAGAACCTGTTAGAAAAAATTAACAAATTCAGTAAAGTTGCAGGAAACAAAATCAATATACAAACATCTGTTACATTTCTATACCTTGATAATAAACTATCAGAAAGGGAAATTAAGAAAACAATCCCATCAAAAATAATAAAGTACCAAGGAACAAATTTAACCAAGTAAGTGAAACACTAGTATACTGAAAACTAAGACACTGATGTCTTCTTCTTAAACTGAAGACACAAATAAATGGAAAGATATTTTGTGCTCACTGATTGGAAGAATATTGCTAAAATGACCATATTACCCAAAGCAATCTATAGATACAATGCAATCCCTATCAAAATTCCTATGGCATTTTTCACAGAAATAGAACAATCTTAAAATTTGTATAGAATCACAAAAGTTTGGAATACCCAAAGCAATCTTGAAAAAGAACAAAGCTGGAGGAACCACACTCCCTAATTTCAAACCGTATTACAAAGTTACAGTATTTAAGACAATCTGATATTTGCAAGAAACAGACATAGATCAATGGTCTTCAGAAAACTGGATAGCCACTTGGAAAACAATGAAACTGGACTACTTTCTCACACTACACACAAAAATTAACTCAAAATGAATTAAAGACTTGAATGTAAGACCTTAAAACATTAAACCTTCTAGAAGAAAATTCGGGTATTGGTAATGAATTTTTGGATCAGACACCAAATGTAAAGACAAAAACAAAGATAAATAAATAGGACTACATCAAACTAGAAAGCTGCACAGCAAAGGAAACCATCAATGAAATAAAAAAGACAATCTATGAAATGGGAGAAAATATTTGCAAACCACATATCCATTAAGAGGTTAATATCCAAAATACACAAGGAACTCATTATCAAAAAATCAAATAAAAATTCAAAACAAAAACAACTTAAAAATGGAAAAAGGACTTGATTAGATATTTTTTCCATATAAGACATATAAATAAATATCCAGTGGATATGAAAAGAAGTTCAACATCACCAATCATCAGGGAAATGTAAATCAAAACCACAATGATGTATCACCCCATACCTGTCAGAATGCCTATTATCATAAAGATAAGAAATAACAAGTGTTGCCAAGGATGTGGAAAAAAATGGAAGTCTTGTGCAGGGTTGGTGAAAATGTATATTAGTGTAGCCACTGTGGAAACTAGTATGGAAGATCTTCAAAAAATTAAAAACAGAACTACCATATGACCTAGCACTTCTAGGTATTTATCCAAAGAAAAGGAAAACACTAACTTGAAAGATGTCTGTACTCTCATGTTCATAGCAGCAGTATTTATGAGAGCCAAGAAACAGAAACAATCTAAATATTCATTGATGGCTGAGGGGATAAAGAAAATATGGTACAGATATACAATGGACTATTATTCAGCCATAAAAGGTATGAAATCTTGCCATTTGTGACAACACAGATGGATCTTGAGGACATCATACTAAGTGAAATAGCCAGAGAAAGACAAATACTGCATTATATCACTTAGATGTAAAATCTGGAGGGGAGAAAAAGCAAAAGACCAAGGTCACAGATAGTTTGGGGCTTGCCAAGGGGTGTGGGTGAGAGGAGTGGAGATGGATAAAGAGGATCAAAGGTACAAGCTTCCAGTTACAAAATAAATCAGTCATTGGAACGTAATGGACAATGTGGTGACTATAATTAATAATACTGTATTGCACATTTGAAAGTTGCTAAGTGAGTAGATCTTTAAAATTCTCATCTGAAGAAAAAAATGTGTAATTAGGTATGGTGATGAATGCTAACTAGACTTATTGTGGTGATCATTTTGCAATATAGTTGATTCTTGAACAGCTCAGAGGTTAGGGGCACTGACTACCCACAAAGTCAAAAATTCACATATTACTTTACAGTTGGAGTTCTGTATCCACTGTTCCACATCCTCAGAGTCAACCAACAGAAAATCATATAGTACTATATGTACATATGTACTGAAAAAAAATCCATGCATAAGTTCCCACACAGTTCAAACCCATGTTGTGCAAGGGTCAACTGTATATACAAATATCAAATCATAATGTCATATACCTAAAACTAATATATATTATACCTCAATAAAACAAAATACTTTTTTCATAACAGTATTATTTACATGTAATCTGCTTATTATTGATATTTTTAATAAATTAGCAAATACTTTAAAAATTTATTGGTTTTACTTTCTAATATAGCAAAAAGAGATCAACATAGCCTACATAAACCAAAGTTCTCTAGGGGCTTCAATAATTAAGAATATAAAAGAGGATTCCCAAGACGGAAATATTTGAGAACTGCTGAGTGAGACTACAATTAAAAATTAATTGTAAGGAGAGTATGACCAAGGACTATATTCAGATGTATCTCTCTAACAGATCCTTTCTTCTGAAATAGACCCCAGCCATGGGGAATGATCATTCAACTTGTTATGAATTCACATTATCTAGTCTGTATTTTTCTATTTTATCCATGAGGTTTCTGTTGCAATTACTTAGTTCTGCTTTTATAGTTCAAAAACAGGCAAAGACAGTAAGTAAATAAATGGACCATAGCTGTGTTCCCAAAAAGTGTTGTTTACATTCAGGCTGGGGACGAGATTTGGCTCCTAGGCTGTAGTTTGCTGACCTCTGCACCAGTCTACCAGCAATCTAGAAATACTATTGAAAGCAGAAAAGAATTCAGCTTGATATATACTGTTACTAAACTAAACCTATTGTTTAGTTTGTTACTGATCATTGTTTTGTGAATTTAAAACACACACACACATACTTCTGAGCAAACTACTCCACTAAAGAATACAAGAAGAAAACACTTAACATGATCATCACATTATAAAAAATGCTACACTTGATGTGGAAAAGAAAGTTACCTCTGTATCAATTTTGGGGATTACCTCTGGAATCTGCCACTGACTGGAAAATGCAGCAGCATTCTGGTTTGCACATTCAGACTTTCTCTTTGATTGCCGTTGTTTCAGTTCACTTTCTGGAACCTTTAGTTCTTGATGTTCTTTAGTTTCTGCAATTGCATTTATTGTTGTCATTAATGGGCAAGAATATTGGATAATAACAAAATTAAACCTAAACAACAGAACATGTTACAAATTCTATTAGCGTTTTGCTCTTAAAAACAGAAATTATAAGCTTTACCCAGCTACTGACAATTTGCTTTTAGCAAATCAATTTTACAAAGCTGTAACAGCCATCTTCCTAGGTTGTTATCTAGAGCTTTATCAGAGACTATTCTCAGTTTAAATACTTCTGTTTTTTACCAGAAAACAAAGAAATAAATATGCAAAAGTCCAAAAACATATATCATAAAGTCTCACTAATAAAAGCCAGTTCACCACTTTTCATAGATCTAGTTTTTTTAACAAAAATTTTACCTTAAGTTAGCCTGTAATTTACTATCTTAAGGGTCTCTGAACAAGACAGACTCAACAATATTGACTGTTTTATGAGTGTCACTATTCCATCCCTATCATTACAAATGCAAAAATTCTAAATAAAATATTTGCAAGTGATATACAAAAGGTACAATAAATTATGACCAAGCTATGTTTATTCCTAAATGTAAAGTTTGCCTAACACTGAAAATTAATTTGGCATAATAATAAAAAAAGTACGTGACCGACTCAATAAACACAGAAAAGGTATCTCATAAAATTCAACATCCAGTCACAAAAAAACTGTTAACCTCAATCTGTTTTGATATATGATAAAAAAACAGCTTTAAGACTCTAAGCTAGTTATTATACAAGGATAAAACAGTGAAAGTGTCTCTCTAAGGAATGAACAAAAATGCTACTTATCAGTTCTTTCTATTCACCATTATTCTAGAGGTTGTAAGTGCAACACAGCAAAGAAATTAAAGTAAAAGGATTGGAAGAAAGAAAATGTTATATATTTTCAAACAACATGAAAGAACTCATAGGCAAATATTAGATGTAAACAGTGATTTTAGCAATGTCTCTATAAACGAGAACAATAGTTAAAAATCAGTTGTAGTTTTATATACTAGCAACAAAGAAGCAAAGGATAATTTTTTTTAAAGATCTCATCATTGTATTATCAAAAATATCAAATATCTAGGTATATTTCTAGCAAAAGAAATGCAAAATCTCTATACAGAAAATAATTTTTTCAATAATGTTTTAAAGACTACTTAAATGAATGAAGGGGTATGCTAGGTTAGAGGACTAGAAAATTTATTTGTTAAGATGTCAACTTGTCCC
Organism: Bos taurus; assembly: GCF_002263795.3. Lineage (NCBI taxonomy): Eukaryota > Metazoa > Chordata > Mammalia > Artiodactyla > Bovidae > Bos > Bos taurus. The sequence continues at coordinate 19,714,512 of NC_037336.1, read as the reverse complement.
ACTAGGACTCAAACAAAATACCATTAAAAAAAAAAGAAAAAAGGAATCTGACAGATTCTAACATTTATATGGAAATCCAAAAGGCTTAGAATAACTAAAATAGTCTGTAACAAAGAAACAAGTTGGAAGATTTGCACTGACAGATATGAAGACTGACTTCAGTAATTAAGACAGAATTAGCACAAAGTCATAAAAGGACTATGGAACAGAGAACTATCCAAAAACCAGACATCACAAACAGACTCATCTAACTTATAACAATTCACTGAGGGGAAAAAAGGGTCTTTTCAATAAATGCTGTTGGAGTCTACTAGATATCCACATGGAGAAGAAAAACATGAATCCTGCTACTTCTTCTTAACCATACATAAATATTAAATTCAAGTAGAATAGAAATCTAAATGTTAAAGGTAAAATGATACCTTCCAAAACATATAGAAATATCTTTATGATCTTGGAGTAGGAAGATTTGTTAAAAGACAAAGAAAACACTCACCACAAAGGAAAAGACTGATAAATTAAAATGCATGATAATTTAAAATTTAATCAAGTCTCCACCACATTATGGGAGAAGTTATTTGTAACACATGTACCCAACAAAAGAACTGTATATAGACCAAAAAAATCATTGAGGAAAATAAAGGACACTCAATAGAAAAATTGGTGATACTTGAACAAACACTTGAGAAGATACCCAAATGGCCAATAAACACAAAGAGGCATTCAACATCATTAGACAACAGGAAAATGCAAATTAAAACCACAATGAACTATTACTTAGCAGAATCAGAATGTGTAACATTAAAAACCAACAATAAAATGATTGGGAAGAATATGGAGTAAAAGCCAATATAAGTGCTGGTTAAACACAACACTTTGGAAAACTGCTTGGTACTATCGATCAGCTGAATGTATACAATTGCTGTGAACCTGACCACCCCACCCTGAATATACTTGACAGAAATGCACGTGAAAGAAATGATATGTCATTTGGCTGTATTCTTATGCTTTGGGTAGTTTTCTGATTGCAAATTTTACTACATAATAAAATACCATTAACATAGTGTGGGTACTCAGTAAGCATTCACTTATTTGGAGAAGGCAATAGCACCCCACTCCAGTACTCTTGCCTGGAAAATCCCATGGACGGAGGAACCTGATAGGCTGCAGTCCATGGGGTCTCGAAGAGTCGGACATGACTGAGCGACTTCACTTTCACTTTCACTTAGCATTAAATTAGGTGCCAGATCAGTACTATAAACAAGTATTTTTGGTAAAGATGCTTTTTCAGTCATATCAGTTTGTAATAGATGCCATGAAAACATAAAATAAAATCATTTCCTCCAAATATCAGGAAAAGAAATCTATAGTTGGTCCTTTATATCCACAGGTTCCACAGAACTGACTATACTACATCATTTTATATAAAGGACTTGAGCATTCTAGGATCTGAGCATCTGGGGGGGACCCTGGAAACAATTCCCTGCAGGTATCAGGGAACGCTGATGGTCCCAATCAACATAATGGCATCCCAGTTTTCAGGGTTTCATGGGACTTTCAGGGCTAAAACCTGTCTCATTCATTTATATGCTCTTAGAATATCCACCATAGTACACATATAGTGGAAAAGCAAATGTTTGACAAAAGAGGAAAGAAAAGACTTGTCATATAAATACAACTTTCCCAAATACTTCTCAAGCCAACTGAGAAAATTAACTCAATGCCATTGAATTTTCCCTCTATTCTCTTATACACCTTTTAGGCAAATCCTCTGCTATAGAATTGAATACTTTTCATATACTTTATACAATTTAACTGAAACACAAGATAAAGGGACCTACTCTTCCATGTCAATTTTTAGGGGGCTGGTCAACTTTCACAAGTAACAAAGTGGTTCTTAATTAAAGAGGTAGTCTATTTTGTCACTCTTACCTTCTAATTTTGTTAGAAAACTTGATTCACTTTTATTCTTCAGGGTTACTGAATCAGTAATAAGTTCAGAACTCTTCTCATCTGATATCACAGGTTCCTTGGAACGAACATTTTGAACAGACTACATAGAGTAAGATTTTATTTTGATGTAATATAAGACAAAGTCTTAAAAACAGAAGTAGTACTAATCTTAGTGTTCAATATACTAGAGTCTCATCTATATGAAAAGACTGCTAGGAAAATAATTCTATGTAGACTCACAAGCAAAAATAACTTCTTGAATTATTGACTAGAGCAATGGGAATGGCCATAATGATAGATTTGGCCAATTTGCTTTCAGTAGACATATTATCAAATGATAAGGCATATTCACTTAAAAAGAGAGGTTAGAAAGCTTAAATTCAACATAAAACATGCTTCACTATTTTGTTACTATATCATTTTATCACCAAAAATAACAACATTGGTCAAAATTAAGATTTATAGAAGTCTAAGACAGTGCTTATTCTAAATCCCAAAAGTAAACTCCTGACACAACTATGTGCTATTCCCTAAGATAGCTGTAAATTAGTTAAACTCATTTAAAAGGATACATCAGGAAAGAGAGAGAGAAATTACAAAAAATGTAAAACTGAAAAGACCCACATTATGATGCCAAGGGTCTAAATGAACTTCAATAAGAACAGTATAACCCCTAAAAATCAGTGCATCAGGGACTAAAGCTACTTCCTGTCTTGTAGTTCACATGTCTGCCATATCAGGATGTCAGGATTGAGTATCTTAAAGCCCTCACCTCTGCCCCACCACAAAGACACCCTCTCATTTTTGTCTAATTTGCTCTGTCAGATCATATGATTCAACACACCAAGAAACAAAAGCTTGCCCCATTATTCCCAAACCCAGGCCAACTAACCTGCTTAAACACTATATAATAAATAGTACTTCAACAGAAGACGGTCATTCCTTGCCCTCCCACTTCCACTGAGGAGAAACAGTTTAGGACTTGTGTATCACTTCCCATTAGTGGCCCGACCTCTCCTGGGGTTTTAGGAACACTGTTGGAGATACATAAACCATGGATCCCTTCCCCAGAAAAAGCTCCATGAACCCTGGTCAGGAACCCTTGCTCCAGATAAAGATTTGAAAATGGAAAAACCTTTAAATGTCTCAATTCGCTGGAATCATTTCCACTTGATTTACATCCAGGTGTGATTGTATCTCGGCACTCTGACCCAGAGATATGTCTGTTACCATGAAACAAAACAATTGTTTAATTTGAAATCAATCATTTCAGGGTATTCAGGGTATTATCTTTTTCATTTTATTATTATTATTTTTTAGAATTAGCAAAGTCATTTAATCTTTTTCATTTTAAAGTTAGGTTAAAGCTGAAATCAAGGCATGAATATGGGAAAGAATAAGGAAACAGCAGTGTGTAGATTAAACTACATTTCAGGTTGTAAATAGCTTTAAGGATAAGAACTAGTGTGTAGACCCTCCTATGGGCCTCCACAGTGCCTAGCTCAGTGTATCAATACAAGCACCAAGAAAATGGCTGTTTTTGTTCTTATTTTTTTTTGGAGTGGAGAAAGTTTCCTTTAATCTTGAGCTAGTACTTGAAGATAACCAGAAAATAGCCACCTCATAAGATTTTTAGAGCTTAACCTTGACATCCAAAATGCTCTTTAATATCAATATTCAGTCAAACCTTAAGTATAATAAGCATTTAAGTAAAGAAGACACCAGCTAAAAACAATGTTTTATCTCTATAAGTTTACTGGCAAAATGATTCTGTGGAATCCAGGAGTCTTTTCCATTAGAAATAATGTTATGAACAGTGGTTAGAGTTAAAAATACACCGGAAAAATGAAGACCCTTAGCTAAGCTGGATTATGAGATTCTCATTTTTCAAACTGAAGGAAGGAGAACACTTCAGATGTGGTGGACAATATTTCATCTCTACCTACCCTGCCCCACTTCTTAAAGCCCTAGGCTCAGAAGCAAATGAGCGAGTTAATCATTTTTCCTACCAATAGCTGCTTTTTCCTTGAACTAGCTGCAAAGAAAATTGTTTTCAGACTTCCCACCCCCAATGGGCACTTACACACACACTAGAGTGTCTTACCATAGAGGCTACCATAAGCGATTCAAACGTCATGAGTTTTTACTGCTGGGCTAGTCTGTGCATAGTCCTGTAAGCTTCATATTAACAATACTTTTTCTTCTATGTCTCCTAACTTTTAAACAGTTGCTCTAATGAATATTTTTAATGAGAAAAAAAGCAAAATAAAGTCGTATTTCCCACTCGTTCCTCATTCTAAATAAAAATGTACTCGTAACCACTTTTATGTAGTAAGAGACTTTATAATCATTTTGCCATCAGTCTTCAAGTTTTGAAAACGAAAGTTAAAACTCAAACATACCTTTTAGTAAAATGTGGTGCAACTGAAACATCCATCTTCTCATGGGAATCTGGGCTACTTAGAAGGTTAACTGGGACTCTTCCAAATGGGCATGACTAAAAATGTTTTGGAAGATTAAGTAACTAACAAGGAAATAAGCATAGACCTCACCACTTCTGCTTTAATCAAAGTAAAAAATAACTTACCCGTTTAGCCTTGCTTGTTTGTTTCAAGGGATTTCGATAGCCTATCTCTGTGTCTTGAGGGGGGATGTTCTCTCTAAAGAAAAAAAAGAAAAACCGATTTTTAAAAGAATAATATTGATACAAGCATTTTCATCAACTGCTAAACACTATTATAACATGAAAACATATATGCAGATGATATATAATATAAATTTATGATGAATATTTAAAAAATGAATTCAGTTTCCTTACCCATATAAGAACCGGGCTTTAGTAGTCTGTCCTTTAGAATCACAGCTAATGTTCCTATTCTGTAAATGTCCAAGTGTACTGGGAAATGGTTCTTGCGCACTTGATACTGTAGATGCTGTAAACATTTTGAAACTGTAATTAAATTTGTAAAGACATAAGGAATACACACACAAAACAAACTCATAAATAATACTTTAAAACTCAATTCATAGTAAATATTTGTCCCTAAATAAGATATTCAGATATGAAGATGCTGTGATGCTAATTCTCCAACGATACTTCATAATTGTCTCATAATTACATAACTGTTTACCACCCTTATGGCAGAAAGTGAAGAGGAACTAAAAAGCCTCTTGATGAAAGTGACAGTGGAGAGTGAAAAAGTTGGCTTAAAGCTCAACATTCAGAAAACTAAGATCATGGCATCTGGTCCCATCACTTCATGGGAAATAGATGGGGAAACAGTGTCAGACTTTATTTTTGGGGGCTCCAAAATCACTGCAGATGGTGATTGCAGCTATGAAATTAAAAGACACTTACTCCTTGGAAGGAAGGTTATGACCAATCTAGATAGCATATTCAAAAGCAGAGACATTACTTTGCTAACAAAGGTTCGTCTAGTCAAGGCTATGGTTTTTCCTGTGGTCATGTATGGATGTGAGAGTTGGACTGTGAAGAAGGCTGAGCACTGAAGAATTGACGCTTTTGAACTGTGGTGTTAGAGAAGACTCTTGAGAGTCCCTTGGACTGCAAGGAGATCCAACCAGTCCATTCTGAAGAAGATCAGTCCTGGGATTTCTTTGGAAGGTATGATGCTAAAGCTGAAACTCCAGTACTTTGACCACCTCATGCGAAGAGTTGACTCATTGGAAAAGACTCTGATGCTGGGGGGGATTGGGGGCAGGAGAAGGGGACGACAGTGGATGAGATGGCTGAATGGCATCACTGACTCGATGGACGTGAGTGGGTGAACTCCGGGAGTTGGTGATGGACAGGGAGGCCTGGCGTGCTGCGATTCATGGGGTCGCAAAGAGTCGGACTGAGCGACTGAACTGAACTAAACTTACCCAGAGTAAAGGCATGTGCCTTATTTCTAACAGCAAAAGGTGATTCGCTTGCTTAGATCAAGTTTGTTTGGTTTGTTAGTTATTTGGCTGCCTTGGGTCTTCCTTACGACATGCGGGATCCTCACTACGTCATACAGGATCTTCCCTTGCGGTGTGCGGGCTCCAGAGCGCCCAGGGCTCAGTACCTGAAGCTCACAGGCTTAAAAGCCCCACAGTATGTGGGATCTTAACTCCCTAACCAGGGATGGAACCTGGGTCCCCTGCATTACAGGGCAGATTCTTAACCACTGGACCACCAGGGGAGTCCCTGTTTGTTTTCTTAATTGAAATACAGTTGATTTACAATGTTGTGTCAGTTTCCAGTGTACAGCAAAGTAATTAAATTACACATACATACATATATATATATATATATATATCTTTTCATGTTCTTTTCCATTACTATTTATTACATATATCGAATATAGTTCCCTGTGCTATACATTGGGACCTTATTGCTTTATTTTAAAGTGTATTTTTTTTTGTAGATGAAAATTTTAATTTACTTATTTTTTGCCATGCTTTGTGGCATATGGGATCCTAGTTCCCCTACCAGGGATTGAACCTGTATCCCTGCAGTGGAAGCAGAAGTCTCAATCTTCAGACCACCAGGGGAGTCTGGGACCTTACTGTTTTTACTGAGTTGTTTTAATGTGTTACTAATTAGTTTGAGTAGGGGGAAAAAAAATGCCAGTAAGAGAGTAATGACTTTGTTACTTCTGCAAGTCTCACCGCCTTTACATCTAAAACTTAATCTTAGACTTTGATCATTCTAAATAAACAATATTTTTCTATAGAATATTATCCTGAATCCTTTTTTGGCAGGACTAAACACCACAGAAAAGTATTAGCACACACAAACATATTTACCAGATAAACTCTTCCTTTCCTCCTCTGAAAGCAGCTGCTTTTTCTGAAGGTTCAAATTCTGAATGGCAATTTCCAGCATTTCAAGTGGCGCTGCTCCACATTCCACAGCTTTATGAAGAAGTTGCTTACTTTTTTTGAAATTACCTAACAAAGTAAAAAATAACAGTCATTTTAATGCAGCAACCTTTACTCCTCAGATACATATTCTTTGAACCTAGGAAAAAAATTTTAAAGTCTCAGGCAAAAATATTTATTCCAAGGCTCACACATTTTATTTATAAGCAAACAAGCAATTTCTCACTTCTGGTAACAATTCATGTCGAACAGTTTAACTTGTGTAATGTGCAAGTGAAACTGGTATAACAAATATTTCGTACACTTACATTCAGGTAGCATCCTTCCCTGAATTTTCATCTGATCAACTTTCACGCCTTTTGCCTCATTATTTCTATTTCACACACATGATTTAAATTACAATAGGAAGTTATCTTTTACTTAAAATCTGGACTTGACATTTTCAGATTACCTTGTGATAGTTCAAACTGTGCAAAAGATATATGCACGAAAGCAAATTTCTTGCAGTTTGCTCTGGCCATTTGGAAGTAGTCACGTGCATCGTCTGGCTCTTGAATACTGAAATAAAGATTTCAGAGTTAAGTTTTAAGAAAAAGAACACAGTTGCCTGTTTGATAACTCCTCATCCTATTTTCCAGAAGACACAGAATATTGTTTTCTGTCTGTAAAATTAAATAAGTTAATTTTTAAATTTTTTTAGGTGGAGTCTAGAGTATGTAATTTTTGTGGAAATATGTACATTGTAAAGAAAGTTTACAAGTTCACTTGTTAATTATAAACAAAAAGACTTGGTAAAAAAAATATTAAATTTACAAGTAGTTCTGACAACATGTTTTCATTTTACCTTTTGGTGATGTAGTTTTGTATTATGTAATGTAGTTAGCTGAATACAGTTAAAATGCTAATACTTACGCTTTTAGTTCAGCAAATCTCACTTGAATCCTAGCAAAACTCTCATTTTGGCCATATTTATCTGGAGGAAGTGCTTCAATTGCTTGGTTGTAACGACCAATCAATTTATTTAAAAGGGCATCATTTAAAGGGACACTGTTTTTCTCCAGTTTGAGCAACAAATTCAACCAATCCTCTGGGTTGTTTGCCATCATCATTATTTGGTTAACAGTTCCTGAGTTATCTGAATAAGGGACAAAATATAGCAAAAAATGAAAGTCAAAAAACAAATACCAAATTGCACTTTTCTTTCAAATTACAGGTAATCATTTATACTCTCAGTACAAATGCACACAAACTCGTTAAAATATTTTTTAAACTTTAACAATTCATGTAAATATAAACATTTACTGAGTATATATCTTTTAAGAGGGTATGTTTTACTGTAAAAAGCTGCATATTTTGAAGAAAAGAGAATTTGGAAATGTTTATGAGTAGCTTTAAAATACCATATGCAGTCTAAGAAAGCTATCCTGTAGCAGCCTAATTTTATTTTAGCATCCTAACAAGTCAAAGAAAACCTAAGCCTCTCCTACCACCACCAGTACCAACTTTCCTGGAAAATTCTTCATCAATGACTTATTAAAAATTTAGAAACATATGGTCCTAGCCCTAACATAACCTTCTTTACAACCTTATCCATCCAATATTATCTCCATATTCCTCAATTTACTTTTCAATCAATCAAAACCAGTTTACAGAAGATAAGCAACTCATATGGTCATTGTCTTCTCCTTGCAAGTTACCCACGTTTCTCCATAATTTTCACATTGTAATTTATTTTTAATTTTCTTTGGTGTTAACAGATTTTAAAAGACAACATGATTTAATGTCAGTGTCCTTGTCAGGTTACTTTAGTCATTACTAAACATTATTAAATTTAGAGAAACTTATCATCCCTTCTATTAGTTTCAGTTACCTTCAACGAGGGCTAAATATTTGCTTTTACAAACAAAATTACTGCTTTTGCTTTTTACTAAAACAGATTCAGAACTCTGTTTTTACCCATAATCTATTCTGATCTTAACTTCACTTTCCAGTTTCATTTCCCATCACTTCCCTAACAAATTTGTCTTCAAGTTTTCTTAAAAAGTCTTTAAAAATGCAGATGTATTTCTCATGCACTGTGCTCTCTCTGTTCAGAACTTCCTGTCTCTATTATGTCAGCAGTCATTTGAGCTAAACATGCATTACGATGCAGCATGGTAAATAGGTAAATTCTTCTCATCTAGAAACCAGGTTTAACCTTACTCGGTATTATAATGTGTTACATCCCACTTATCAACATGTTACATATTCACAGTTTTGAGCAAGCTAAGGGTTTTAAATAAAGACTCATCTACCCTGTTGTAAATAAGCTTTATTGTTAAGTCATGTCCGACTCTTTTGTGACCCCATGGACTGTAGCCCACCAGGCTCCTCTGTCCATGGGATTTCCCAGGCAAGAATACTGGAGTACGTTGCCATTTCCTTCTCCAGGGGATCTTTCTGACCCGGGGATCGAATTCACATCTCCTGCATTGGCAGGCAGATTCTTTACCACTGAGTCACCAGGGAAGCCATAACCTTCAATGGTGCTACTTAAATACACAAAATAAAGTATGTGTTTATTCTATCACCATTAAAAAATTTGCTTAACACCAAAATGATAAGTTCCTAAGTTGTTTCAAGGAATATGACCTGCCATTTTGACTATTTATATGGATAGGTTTTTGCCTTTGCTTTCCAATCCTTCATCCATTGAATGGTTACTATAAATAAAACAAAACTTATCTAAAGGTGACTTTTTCAACAACCTAATATAAAGAGTTCAGCTTCTGAGCTAATACTTTTCATAAAACTAGGACATTAAACTTTGGGTATTTTCACTCATTCATCATTCAAAAAATATTTTAAGTACCCACTACTTGCCAGGAACCATTCTTAGTTCTGTAGATAGAGCACCACTGATAAAAACCATGCCCTCATGGAGCTCACATCCTAGTGGAGTAGACAGACAACAAATGAGTAAAGGAGATATGACATGAACTTGGGCAAACTCAGTGAGATGGTGAGGGACAGGGAAGCAGTCCACGGGGTAGCGAAGAATTGAACATGACTTGGTGACTGAACAACAACAAAGGAGATATGAGGCGACTACTGCAGTGGAGAAAAATAATACAGTAGGTTGCTATTTTAAATAGGTGGGTTAGGACCTACCTTATAGCAAGCAGAATTCTGCTCAATATTATGCTGCAGCCTGGACGGGAGGGGAGTTTGAGAGAAAAAGGATACATGTGTATGTGTGGCTAAGCCCTTTTGCTGTCCACCTGAAACTATCACAACATTGTTAATCAGCTATACCCCAATTCAAAATAAAAAAGTTTAATTAAATAAATAAATGGATTAGAGAGGGCCTTGCTGAGAAGACATTTGAGCAAAAACCTGAAGAAGGTTTAAGAGTGGGCAGAGAGCAAGAACAAAGGTACTGGGGTAGGGGTTGGTCCGCCACACAGGAGACACAGTAGGGAAGCTGCTCCCGCTGAAACAGAACGAGCAAAGGAGAACAGGCAAGAAAGGCTGGGAGAGTGCTGGGAGAGTAACAGAAAGGTTCTTCAAATCATATACTGTGTGGTTAGCCTTACATTTATACACTGTTTTATTAAGGTGTAATTAGTGAGGCTTTCTCAGATTGCAGCAAAATGTGGGGGGGGGGAAGGAGTACCTATTGATGGCAAGCATATGAGCAGAAATGACAGCTGCCAACAATGGAAGAGGAAGAAAACCACCTTTGAGCACACTGTAATAAATAGTGTTGTTTCCTTTTTTAAGAAAGTGGAAAATTGTGGAACTATTTTCACACAAAAGGATTAAAACATAAAATGTTTGTGCTGTCATTGGTGAGCATCAATCAGTTAACAGTTCCTTCCTCTACCTCAGAGGGCACTCAAAACAACGCAACTCACCTGTAGTATCAGTGGAGGCTTTAGTCAAGCTTAGCTCGTCAGTAAGATCTTCATTTTTAAATTTATTTTTAATATCTCTCATTTTGTTCATTATGGAATCAATTGTCAACTCTTTGCCACTTAACTCCTCAGCCTCCATTTCTAAGGAAAAAAAATAATCGAACTATTCATAATTCCTACTTTGACTAGCATTTAAAAAAAAGATGTTGCAACTAGCCTTTCAGAACCCAGGAGACTAAAACATTAGTTAAATGAACACATTTCAACACAGATATTATCAGGGTGGTATTTGGGAAGCTATGTGCACAAAAACAATTGCATGTCTTTGTAATCTGTCCAGCAAGGTTTCCAACAGGTAAGTATTCAGTACACTCCTTCTTTCCACCAGAACTTCAAAAAGGCATTGCACAACAGGGAAGTTGCTGCCCCCTTTCAAACTTTTTTCTATGCCTTCCTTTCACTCTTTTTCCATAATTATTTTCTCTGGGCCATCTGCAAATTCAGTCTTTTTTTTTAAAAAATGTGATAGTATATTTGCTTGGATTCTGGTAGAAACATATAGGCATAAAAAATCCTCTCGACAATGATAAAAACCATTCCTTTATTCACCTGCTTTATGTCAGTAAACTTGCACGTTGCAAGTGGTTACAAAGCAGAATACATACAACATCACAGCCCTTTATTCACAAATGGGATATCAGCAGGCTTATTCTTCTGTATATCTGGCAGAAAGGTGATGTGCTACCTTAATCATTCCCATACCGAGAATCTACAGTATTTGTACAGTACTGATTACTTATTCCATCTCCACGGTGTTGATGTTTGTTTAGTCCACAAAGAGTCCGCAGCCTTTCTTCCCGTCAATGTCATCTTTGTGATGATTCTCACACCCATCAATCCAGTAACCCAGGGTCACTGATATCAACGCCGCCCCCGACCTCGAGTATAGTTAATGAAAAGAAGCGACAAAGCGGGTGCCTGGTATCACCCCCTGAAGCCAGGCCCCAAAGGTAACTGTCAGAACCACGGCCACCGGCTCCTCTCCCGGTTCTAAAACACCACACAAGAAGAGGAGTCTCCCGCAGAGGCCCTAGCAGGCCCCTTCTCCCAGCCAAGTCCATACATCTACCTCTCGCCTCCTGAGTCCTAGACAAATAAACCGCCGGCACTAACAGGAGGACCGGCGGGGGACAGCGGGCCCGTCCCTCCCCCTCCGGCCTGTGAGCCGCACCCCACATCCTCTGCCAGGCTCGGGGACCTCCCGCCTCGTCACCACAGCTCACCGGCCCGCGCGGCTCGGCTCAAGCGCCCACAGACCCCGGCCGCCTCCGCCCCTCCGTTCGCCGCCAAGGTAGGCCTCTCCACGGAAAAGCGGAGCTGAGAAGAAAAGATGGAAACTCCAGCCCCTCTCCACACACACGTTTGAATTTCCCCGCCGCTACCGACGCGGTCGCCTATTGGCCAGTGCTGGCCACGTGAAAGCATCTGCTGTGATTGGTTGGTGCGCGCAGGCACCGCCCCTTTTTTTGCGACCGGAACGTCCCTCGCGGCGGGGGTCTTCCGCTCTGACTCCACCGGCTCCGCGCCCCGGAAGTTCGAGGAGCGGATAGACCAGCTTTCCGGCACCTTCCGGTTTAAAAACCAGGCCAGGGTTTTGCCCCAGAAGGAACCACTCCCGAGCCGAGTTAGCCGGTGAGAGGGAGATAGGCGCTGGCTGACGCTGCTCTCAGCATCAGGACCTTAAAGGTGCCTGGTGAGTCGGCCTTTTTCCGCCCCCTCCGCCTCCTCACTTATTGGTCCTTCAGGGTCCTTGGTGCCGGAGGATGTGGTAGGGGAGGGTCGTTCGCAGTGCCTTCAGCCCTGCCGCCAGCTCAAAAGTCTCAGTGCTTTTTGTCCTTGAGTTTCCACTAAACTTAGTCCTTCCACTGTCTTTAAATGACGCTTTGCCTTGTCTTTAAGCCAAGGTTCTTCCATTCTGTCAGAATTCAGCGCAGAACACACACGCCCATCGAGATTCTACGCCTGAACTCGCCTTAGCAGCCTCCCTTCTCCCCTCCGAGCCTGTCCCACTTTAGAGCTCAAGTGCCCTCCGCGAGGGCTGGCTTGGCTGCTAAGTGCCTTTGCGGTAGGAGGCAATGCTTTCTCTCCTTTTTGGAAACGAGATGCCTGTTGTACCAGCAGAATGACATGCTCTATGGTAGGAGAAATTGGTCGGTTTTGTGTACGTGAAAGAAACTTAACTGCAGCTGTCCGTTGTTAACGCCAAAGCTTGTCTTTTGAACCCTCGCGTTCTCAGCTCTTGACTAGCCACTCGGCCAGCCTGAAAGCCCTTCCTTACTGACTGCATTTTTTTTAATACCTTCTGGCTCTGTATTTTTGTTTCATCAGAGCAAAATGATTTACTGTATCTGGTTGGCTCATCCCTGCCTTTGCATTGTTGAGTCCAGCACCTGCTTTTGCTGCTGCTGCTATTGCAGGGAAAAGCCAATCTGTTGGAACTGTCTTTGACTTGCTTTTCCTTGCTTTTGTTATTATAATCATACATAATGGCTTACCTCAGAGAATCATGCCCTTCTGCCTGTTAAAATGCCTTTGTTCAGAGACCTGTCCACCTCTAGATGGCAGGAAGGAGGAACATATACCCTGCCTGAGGCCTCCCATTCTAGGAGACAGCTGCAAGATTAATGGCTTTTTTATTTTGTTTCCTCACCTCCCCCCATCTCTGATCAATAAAAGAACCTGGTATCCAAACCCCAAGATGGTTATTTTGAGATATTAGTCTGCCATCTTCTCTGTCCGTCAGCTCTCAGAATAAAGTTGTATTCCTTGTCTCATCCCCCTCCTCTGCAATTCATTGGCCTGTTGTAAAGCGAGCAGAGCGAGCTTAGACAAGATAACTTGTTTAGTCCCTAAGTCGTGCCTTATTCTTTTGTGACCCCACAGACTGTAGCCCGCAAGGCTCCTCTGTCCATGGGATTTCCCAGGCAAGAATACTGGAGTGGGTTGCTGTTTCCTTCTCCAGGGGAATCTTCCCAACCCAGAGATCCTGTCTCCTGCCTGGCAGGTGGATTCTTTACCAATGAGCCACCAGTTTTTGTGGAGCTCTTGGACCCAATCCCCAAACTTGCATTTTTCTGAAAATACTACTGCTAACACTTTACAGTGATAGATAGCCTCCACTCTTACATTTTAAAATACCATCTACACATTAATGACTCCCAAATATATTACTCCAGCAGACCTCTCTCCCCTGAACCCCAGATTCATATCCACTGCCTAGTTACCATGTCAATGTAAGGTAGATATTATAGATATTTTAAACTCAAATGTTCAAAATAGCCCCTAATCTCCCCACTCTCAATCTACTTCTTACAAAATCTTCTCTGTACAAGACATTCATAATTTTTTTTTAAGCCCAAAACTTTGGTGTCATTCCCAATCCCACATCTAATCCATAGGCAGATTGTGTCAAGTCTAACAAGGTAATGTTGGAATCCTACCACTTTTCTCCACCTCCACTACTACTGCCCTAGTCTGAGACACCTTCACCACTCACCTGGTTATAGTAGTAGCCTCCTGGCTGGTTTCCTTGCTTCTGCCCTCACTTCAGTTTGTTCTCCAGGAGAGCAGAGTCAACTTCAGTGAGGACATGTCACTCCTTTGCTGGGCTTCCCTGGTGGTTCAGACGGTGAAGAATCTGTCTGCAATGCAGACACCGGGATTTGATCTGTGGGTCAGGAAGATCTGGAGGAGAGCATGGCTACCAACTCCATTATTCTTGCTTGGAGAATTCCATGAACAGAGGAGCCTGGTGGGCTATAGTCCATGGGATTGCAAAGAGTCAGACACAACTGGGCAACTAACACTTCCACTTCAGAGCTCAGAATAAATGTCAAAAGTCCTTACAATGATCTGGAGCTGTACTATTTACTATGGTAGCCATTAGCCACATAGGGCAATTGAGCCCTTGAAATATGGCTATTGCAACTGAGGAACTAAGTTCCTTAAGTAATTAATTTTAATTTAAAAACTGATAGTGCAATTATTGGAAGAATTTTAAGTGTATTGGAACCACCAGAGGATGTTAGTCTACTTTTTCAACTGTAAATTTTGTGAGCTCTCAATTCAGATACAGTACTTCCAAAGAGTTTAATTTGTGCTGTGAGTATACACACTAGATTTTGAAGATTTGTATGAAAAAAATAATGTAAAATAATAGATAATTTTAAAAATATTGATTACAGTTTGAAATGATATTTTGATATATTGTCTTAAAATACATTGTTAAAATTAATATCCCCAGTCACAGACCAGAGGACACTAAGAAGATTTGCCAAATAAAAACAAGGAGGTATTATGGATTGGATCCTGGAACAAAAAGTGGACATGAATGGAAAAACTGATGGAATTCAAGTAATAAGTAACTAAGGCTTAGTTAATAGTAATGTGCCAGTGTTGGTTTCTTAATTTTGACAAAGGTACAACAGTATAGAAGATCTTAATAGAGAAATGGAGAGAGGCATGTACGTCAATTCTCTGCACTACCTTTACAACTTCTGTGTAATCAAAAATTATTCCAAAATAAAAAAATTCTTAAAATTAAGAATTCTTTTCAAAGGAAAGGAGGGAGAACTTAAGAATATATTTGAAGGGAGTATGGCCTCAAATTGTTCAAATATGGTAAAGGCTATAAACCAGCAGATCAAAGAAGCTCAACAAATCCCAAGCACAAGAAACTTAATAAAAGTTACATGTAGGCACATGATTAGATTGCTCAAGACTAGTGACAAAGTCTTAAAAAACAACCAGAGAGAAAAAACACATATAGAAGAAGAATCATAAAGTTAATAGAAGACTTCTTATCGAAAACAACATAAGCCCAGAGACAATGGAGCAATATCTTTAAGATCAAACAAACCTGAGATACATGGCAGATTTGACTCCACACTGCTGCCATAAAGCAAATACTGCAATAAAGTAAGTCACATAATTTTTTGATTCTCAGTGCATACAAAACACATACAAACTATTAAATATGGAATAGCATTATGTCTAAAATATGTACAAAGTAATTAAAATACTTTATTGCTAAAAGTAATAACAATCAGTCATCTGAGCCTTCAAAAAATCATAACCTTTTTGCTGCTTGAGGGTCTGGCCTTAATGTTGAGGCTGCTGGCTGTTCAGGGTGGTTTGCTGAAGATTGGGATGACTATGGCAATTTATTAAAATAAGACAGGGAAGTTTGCTAAATGAATTGACTCTCGCTTGAGTGAATGGTTTCTCTGTTCTCTGCATTATCTGCATGCAATGCTGTTTGTTAACATTTTACCCACAGAACTTCTTTGAAAATTGAAGTGGGTCTTCTCAAGTCCTGCAACTGCTATTTCAAATAAGCTGATGTAACACTCTCTGTTGTCAGACTTCCCTGGTGGTCCAGTGGCTAAGACTCCATGCTCCCAATGCAGGGGCCCAGGTTCAATCCCTGATTAGGGAACCTGATCTCACATGCTGCAGCTAAAGAGCCTGCATGCCACAACTACAATCCAGTGCAGCTAGATAAACAAACAAACAAATAGGGTGCTAATGAGTGTGGGGCTTCTTTTAAAAATAAACAAACACTCTTGTCATTTCAACCATCTTTAATAACATCTCAACCAGAAGTAGATTTCATCGCAAGAAACCACTTTATTTGCTCATCCTTATGAAGCTAGTTTTATCCAAGTTTTATCTTGAAGTTGCAGCAATTCTGCCACATCTTCATACTCCACTTCTAATTCTTGCTCTCTTATTATTTCTACCACTTCCGTAGTTATATCTTCCACTGAAGTTGTGAGTCTGTCAAAGTCATCCATGTGAGTTGGAATCACTTCCAAACTCCTGTTAATGTTCATATTCTGACCTCTTTGCTGAATCATGAATATTCTTCTTGACATCTACAATGATGAGTCCTTTTCAGAAGGTTTTCAATTCACTTTACCCAGATCCATCAGAGGAGTCATTCTCTATGGCAACTACAGCCTTATGAAGTGTATTTCTTACCCACAGACCTGCGCCTAAGACTTCTGAAAATAAGACTCGAAAGTCAAAATAACTCCTTGATTCACAGGCTGCAGAATGGATGTTGTGTTAGCAGGCATGAAAACAACAGTAAGTTAATTTCACATCTCTATCAGCTCTTGGGTGACCAAGTGCATTGTCAATGAGCAGTAAAATTTTGAAAATCTTTTTTTTCTGAGCAGTAGATCTCAACAGTAAGTTACAGATATTTTAGTAAACCTTGTTGTAAATAGATGTGCTATCATCCAGGCTTTGCTGTTCCATATATAGAACACAGGCAGAGTAGATTTAGCATTATTCTTAACAGCCCTAGGATTTTCAGAATGGCAAGTAAGCACTGGCTTCAACTTAAAGTCACCAGCTGCATCAGCCCCTAACAAGAGAGTCAGCCTTTGCTTTGAAGCATTGAAGAGACATTGACTTTTCCTTTCTAGCTATGAAATTCCTAAATGGCATCTTTTTCCAATAGAATGCTGTTTCATTTACGTAGAACATCTGTTTTTTAATGTAGCCACCTTTATTCATCATCTTAGCTAGATCTTCTGGATAACTTGCTGCAGCTTCTAAATCAGCATTTGCTACTTCACTTTGTACTGTGATATTATGGAGACAAGTGTCTTTCCTTAAACCTCATGAACCCACCTCTGCTAGCTTTAATTTTTTGTTCTACAGGTTCCTAACTTCTCTCAACCTTCACAGAATTGAAATAATTAGGGCCTTGTTCTGGATTAGGCTTTGACTTAAAGGAATGTTGAGGCTGGTTTGATATTCTATCCAGACCACTTTCTCTTTAGAGAAAAAGCAGTGAGACTGTTTAAAGCAATAAGACTGTTTTTCTTATCATTCATGTTCACTAGAGCAGCACACTTAATTTCCTTCAAGAACTTTTCCTTTGCATTCATACTTGGCTAACTCTTGGTGCCAGAGGCCTAGCTTTGGTTGCCTCTCTCTGCTTTTGACATGCCCTTCTCACTAAGTTTAACCATTTCTCACTTTTGATTTAAAGTGAGAGACAAGAAATTCATCCTTTCACTTAACTACTCAGAGGCCACTGTAGAGTTACTAATTGCCCTAATTTCAATATCGTTGTGTCTCAGGGAATATGGAGATCCCACAAGAGAGATAGGGGAACTGCTGGTTGGGAGAGTGGCCAGAACACAGATTTATCAATTAATTTTACTATCTTATATAGATGTGGTTCATGGCACCCCAAAACTAGTACAATAGTAACATCAAAGATCACTGATCACAGATTATCATAACACACAGTAATGAAAAAGTTTAAAATATTGCAAGAATTATCAAAATGTGACAGACAAATTTGAAGCAAGCAAATTCTATTGGAAAAATAGTGTCAATACACTTTCTCGATACAGGATTGCCACATACCTTCAATTTACTTAAAAAAAGCAATATCTGTGAAGCACTATAAAATGATGTATGCCTATACTGAAGAGAGACGATTATCAACCTACAGTTGTATAGGCTATGAATATATTTTTCACTATGAAGGAAAAATAAAGATGTTTTCAGACATCCAAAAGTTGAAAGCATTAATCACCAGTAGATTTGTATAATGGCACTCCACTCCAGTACTCTTGCCTGGAAAATCCCATGGACAGAGGAGCCTGGTGGGCTGCAGTCCATGGGGTCGCAACTGAACGACTTCACTTTCACTTTTCACTTTCATGCATTGGAGAAGGAAATGGCAACCCACTCCAGTATTCTTGCCTGGAGAATCCCAGGGATGGGGGAGCCTGGTGGGCTGCCGTCTATGGGGTCACACAGAGTCAGACTCTATTGAAGCGACTTAGCAGCAGATTTGTATAAGAGCTATTAAAAGAAGTCCTTCAGACCAAAAAAATTCTGAATCTACGTAAAAACCAAAAAACACTGAAGATGGTAAATATGAGTACATATAAGACATTTTTCTTACTTTAAAAATCTTTTTAAAATATACAAAGCAAAAAAATAATAACAATAATAACATGTTGTTAGGTTTATACAAA
Organism: Bos taurus; assembly: GCF_002263795.3. Classification (NCBI taxonomy): domain Eukaryota; kingdom Metazoa; phylum Chordata; class Mammalia; order Artiodactyla; family Bovidae; genus Bos; species Bos taurus. The sequence goes on along the minus strand of NC_037336.1, from coordinate 19,695,725 downwards.
AGAAAAACAAATGACACTAAATGCTCTAAGGCCGGGGGGAGGGAAGGTGTTTTGCTTAAAGTTTTTCTACTTTATGTCAAATGGTATACTATCACTTGTGATAAGTTAAGAATGCATTCTATAAACCTCCACAGTCTACCTCTGTAGCTATTAGCTACAAATAGTTCTTTACCACTTGAAATGTGAATAATCTGAAAGGAAATAGCCTACAAGTGTAAAATGCACATCAGATTTCAAAAGCATAGTGGAAAAAATAATTTAAAATTTCTCATTAATAGTTTAATACTATTATGGGTTGAAATGATAATTTGAATATATTGAATCAGGTTTTTAAAGTATTAAAATTTCACCTGTTCCTTTTAACTTTGCTTAATACAGCTATTAGAAAAATTATAAATTATATATGTGGCTCACATCTCATATCAGATAGTGTTTTTAAAAACTCTAAAGCAGTAAAAACAGTATGAAAAAAACCCTCTAAATTCAGTATAACACTGAAAACCAAGTAAAACTAAATAAGCAGACAAGTAAAATTTATGGCTAATCAGTGAACAAAAGAGGAAAAATCAAAATGTTCAATTAATAAAAAATGAAGCATAAGTCAGGGAGAAAAGACTAAAAAAAGAGAAAATAGAATTAAATCCACTCTATCAATAATTATATTAGGTAAACATGATGCATTAGATATACATGATTAGGTATAATCATTATTATAGGTTATAATAGATTATTATAGATTAGGTACATATTAGGTATACATGATTCATTAGTTATACATGATTAAGTATACATGATGCTGAAGCTGAAACTCCAATACTTTGGCCACCTGATGTGAAGAACTGACTCATTGGGAAATGCCCTGATGCTAGGAAAGACTGAAGGCAGGAGGAGAAGGGGATGATAGAGGATGAGATGGTTGGATGGCATCACCGACTCAATGGACATGAGGTTGAGTAAACTCCGGGAGTTGGTGGTGGACAGCGAAGCCTGGTGTGCTGCAGTCCATGGGGTTGCAAAGACTCGTACATAACTGAGCGACTGAACTGAACTGATACATGATCCAAACTCCCCCTGGAAAGGATAGAGATTTTCATACTGAATAAAGAAGCAAAGCCCAATTATCTGATGCCTACAATAAACCCACTTTAAATATGAAGAAACAAGTAGGATAAAAATAAAAAGTGTAAAATGATATACCATGGCAACACTGCTAAGTGCAGAACTAGAAACACCTAACTTTATAGAGGTCTATGAAAACAGACGTAAGGGTTTTCAATTATTGAGCTCTCTGATCATTTCGGTCTTTGACCACTGATTTAAGATATATTTTGAAAATGTTCTCAGATATGGATCCAGAGCGGGAACTTGTCAGAAGTGAGTACCCCTGTCCTGTGGAAGTCTGCCAGTCTTCATTCTATCCCATTTTCTCTGTCTCTCCTTCAGTTGGCAGCACTTCTGCTGGTATAATCTCATTCTTATTACTGGCTTCAACTGAGATGGCTGATTAAATCTGTTAGTAATCTTCATATGGAGATCCTGTCTAGATACAGGACAGGAACTGGCACTCCTTCAGGACACACTTTCTCATTTTTGCAGTATGGAATTTCTTAACAATTCCCTCAGGAAAGTAAAAATAGAATATAAAAGAATTTAAAATATATTTTAAAAAAATATTTTCAAAGAAAGAAAAGAAAATGAAAAGCAGCAGATGAATTAAAAAAAAATCCCCAAAGGTTAAATAAAAAATAATTTTTAAAAAACCCAAGCAATTCCTTCAAAGTATCTCTCTCCTCTTGCATTCTACTATAAGCAATAAGGAGAACCCCTGCTGCATCTTCACCTTCAAAATTTGTGTAGAAATAACGTCTGCTTAGTATCCAAGGTCATCCCTTGCAAATTCTACCTCTCACAAGGCACTAGAACACAATTCAGCCAAGTTCCTCCTCATTTTATAACACGTGAAGGAAAGTTGCATGGCTCGAGGTAGCCTGGAGTTAAAACTCCCCTCCAGGTCCTCCCCAACATTCTATGCAAAACAAAGAACTCTCTCACCCAAAGAAAAAATGAACTTTAGGATGATTATGCCCAGCTCCCAGCCAGTCCAGCCTCTGGCCGATCTCCAGAACTCCTTGCCCCAGCCATTTAAGGGATAACTACTCTGAACACCCTTGGAGAAGAACAGGCCCCATTAAGACAGTAGCTTTCCACATACATGCCTATATATACTTACTCTTTTCTTGGATAAGCACAGCAGCTCACTAATCTGACTGCTGCCCCTTCTCACCTCATTAAAGGTGATCTGTTCCTGTAAAGTGCTGGTCTCCTTCTTTTTCTGAACCTCACCTTCTAACTCCCTTACCCTACATTTTTGGTGCCGAAACCTGGGAGGTTGAGGTTCCTTCTTGTTCTCCATGGCCAGCATTTTGGAGTGTGGAAGCCTGCCAAGCTCACTTTCCCACCCAGGCTTTCAAGATCTCCTCGAGAGGACGCCCTGTGCCTTCGTGAGCGGTACAAGTCCTGGGTAAGGGCTTTTGGTTTTCCACGTAACCCGAAAAATATTGGCCTCTCTCTCTCTCTGTCTTTCTCTCTCTTCCTCTTTCTACACTTTCTTTTCCATGAGACTGACCAACTCCAGGACAGGGGTCTTTTGCCATTTGAGTGCTTTACATGCAACACTCCACTCAAGCCAGGCCCTAGGTTAAGATAAGATCTGGATGGTGTTCTAGAACAGCCCTAGAACTCAGTCCTCTTTGGGTCCAGGGGACCCCCTGCCTAGGGCCACTCTGTAGTTGATGGGGGACCCTCCATCTTGACACAGAGCTCTCTTCTTATAACTCCTATTGCAACTACAGGTACGACTCAAGCTCCCAATAGAAGCCTCTGCTTGCCTTTCAATTATGGGGTCTGGCCAATCTGTCCCAAAAGATTCCTCTCTGGCCTGTGTTCTCAAAACTCTCAAACCACTCTTACTCACTGAACTCAAAGCTAACCGCTTAAAACAACTCTATACAGATCACTGGCCTGAGTTCGGGACTTTCGATTTCAATATTTTATCAGATCTCAGGAACTTCCTCAAACAGAATGGCAAACGGTCAGAGGTCCCCTATATTCAAGCCTTCTGAGACCTTAAAAGGTGTCCTTCTCTCTACAAAGACTATTCTGCCTATCAAATCCTCCTCTGCTCTCTCTCCACCTCCATTACAAAAGAATCCAAATCAAAAGCCCCTAAAAGGCCCCCTAAACCCTTAGCCCCCAATTTTGACCCAACAAATGAGCCTCCTCCCTACCACCCCAGAAAAAAAGCTTCCAAAGACAAGATTGTATCCTCTAGCCCTTCCTCCTCCAAAACAGAAAGCGATGACTCCAAAACCCCAAAAGAGATTTCCACCCGCCCTCTATCAGCCAGGACCTGAAACAAACACATTTCCTCTCAGAGGTAGCAGGACCGGAGGGCCCTACATGGGTTCATGTGCCTTTCTCAATTTCTGATATGAGCGAATTGAAGAAAAATTGAGATCCTTTTCAGAGAATCCTACTCAATTAAAAAAAAAAAAAATTCCTCTGCCTTACACAAACATATCATTTAACCTAAAATGATCTTTCAGTTCAGTTCAGTTCAGTCGCTCAGTCGTGTCCGACTCTTTGTGACCCCATGAACCGCAGCACGCCAGGCCTCCCTTTTCATCACCAACTCCCAGAGTCCACCCAAACCCATGTCCATTGAGTCAGTGATGCCACCCAACCGTCTCATCCTCTGTCATCCCTTTCTCCTCCCTCCCTCAATCTTTCCCAGCATCAGGATCTTTTCAAATGAGTCAGCTCTTCACATCAGGTGGCCAAAGTAGTGGAGTTTCAGCTTCAACATGAGTCCTTCCAATGAACACCCAGAACTGATCTCCTTTAGGATGGACTGGTTGGATCTCCTTGCAGTCCAAGGGACTCTCAAGAGTCTTCTCCAACACCACAGTTCAAAAGCATCAATCCTTCGGCGCTCAGCTTTCTTCACAGTCCAACTCTCACAGAAAAACCATAGCCTTGACTAGACGGACCTTTGTGGGCAAAGTAATGTCTCTGCTTTTTAATATGTTGTCTAGGTTGGTCATAACTTTCCTTCCAAGGAGTAAGCATCTTTTAATTTCATGGCTGCAATCACCATCTGCAGTGATTTTGGAGCCCAAAAAAATAAAGTCTGACACTGTTTCCACTGTTTCCCCATCTATTTACCATGAAGTGATGGGACTGGATGCCATGATCTTCGTTTTCTGACTGTTGAGCTTTAAGCCAACTTTTTCACTCTCCTCTTTCACTTTCATCAAGAAGCTCTTTAATTCCTCTTCACTTTCTGCCATAAGGGTGGTGTCATCTGCATATCTGAGGTTACTGATATAATCCTAAATGCCACTTTAACCCCTGACTTAAAAAAAGACGGATATGACAGGCAGCCCAGACTCATGCTGATCAGCTCCATAACCAAGATAAGACTAATCCGGTGACTGATGATACAATCTCTTTAACTGAGCCACGGTGGACATATCCAGCAGGTGATGCCAACATCCAGAACCTGCATCATATGATCACCTGTTTGCTAGAAAGAATGTTAAAAAGCTCACACATTCATATTAACTAAGATAAGATTAGGGAAGTGACTCAATAAAAAGATAAAAATCCTGCCCTTTTTCTTTCACAGCTTACTGAGGCAGTCCGAAAATACACTAATCTAGACATTTCCACCCCTGCCGGACTTCTGTACCTACATGTCCAGTTCATAAGCCAGTCAGCCCCGGATATTCACTGAAAACTATGCCAGTTAGAGAAGGGCCCTAAGACCACCCCCCCTCACCCAAAGAGACCTTCTAGAAATAGCCTTCAAGGTATTCAATAATAGAGAGGAAGAGGCTAAGAGAAAAAGACCATGAGAGAAAAGCTAAATATGCCTTTTTGGTGGCAGCAATTAAGATCAGCCCAGCCCAAGTCATCCCAGACTGAAACTTAAGAGCCCCCCATCCCCGGGCCCTGCTTCTGATGCAACCAGTCAGGACACTGGACAAAGACATGTCCTAACCCGTGGCCCCCCACAAAAGCATGCCCAGCCTGGGGTCAGCGGGGCCACTGGAAGGTGGACTGTCCCCAGAGATGCCCTGACATGCCTAGAGAGGTCTCCACCTCCCAGACCTGGAGAGTGGAGTGTCCACAGGGACAACCTGGCACCCTGGAGAGATCCCCACTTCACCCCAAACCCCAACCCAACGCTGTGAGTTATTCCAACAATGGGGCCGGTTCCAGCCCCCAGGACTGTGTTCCGGACACAAGCTCGGAACTTAGGGTAGACGGGGTAGTAGCCGGAAAAAAGACCTCCTTTATAGTAGACACTGGAGCGGCTTTCTCTCTCTTAACTTCCTACTCTGGCCCAACTCAGGACTCAGAACTCACTATCGGGGGGTCTCTGGAGTTCCCTTAAGGCCAAAAATCAGGCCTCCATTACTCTGTCAATTTGGAAAATTGGCCCTCATACACTCATTCCTCATAATGCCGAAGTGCCCAATGGCATTCCTAGAGAGAGAGATCTGTTATCCAAATTGGGGGTCTTTATTACCATAAACCGTCCTCTCCTTTGTTCCTTTGATAAGACAACATTAACACATTCTTTTATAATAGTTCCTCAATGCCCAATGACATTGATAGGACATGATCTTCTGACTAAGCTACAAATTTCTATAAACCTCCCATATCAATTCTTTACATCCAAATGGCACCCAAACCCTTGGCCAGCCCTCACTCCCAAAACCTACCCCCTGAACTTCCCCAGATAGATCCTCAGGTCTGGGACACCGAAGCCCCATCAACAGCCAGACACCATTCCCCCATTCAGGTCTTTCTTAAAAATCCCTCTCAAATAATAACCCAAACTCAATATACCCTGACCACAGAATCCCAACAAGGACTTAAACCAATAATCTCCCAACTGCTCAAAGCAAGCCTTTTGCGGCCTATCTGTTCTCCTCATAATACTCCCATACTGGCAGTCAAAAAGAGACCCCACTCCTGACATTTAGTCCAAGATCTTCACAAGGTCAATGAGGCCATAATACCCGTACACCCTGTGGTCACTAATCCCTTCACCCTTCTCTCCCATATTCCCTCTGACACACCCTATTTCATGGTATTGGACCCCAAAGATGCTTTCTTTACTATACCTCTATACCAATCCTCACAGCCCCTATTTGCCTTCACCTTGACAGGACTGGAAAAGGTCAGTTTTCATTCCAATCCCAAAGAAAGGCAATGCCAAAGAATGCTCAAACTACCACACAATTGCACTCATCTCACACGCTAGTAAAGTAGTGCTCAAAATTCTCCAAGCCAGGCTTCAGCAATGCATGAACCATGAACTTCCAGATGTTCAATCTGGTTTTAGAAAAGGCAGAGAAACCAGGGATCAAATTGCCAACATCCGCTGGATCATGGAAAAAGCAAGAGAGTTCCAGAAAAACATCTATTTCTGCTTTATTGACTATGCCAAAGCCTTTGACTGTGTGGATCACAAGAAACTGTGGAAAATTCTTCAAGAGATGGGAATACCAGACCACCTGACCCGCCTCTTGAGAAACCTGTATGCAGCTCAGGAAGCAACAGTTAGAACTGGACATGGAACAACAGACTGGTTCCAAATAGCAAAAGGAGTACATCAAGGCTGTATATTGTCACCCTGCTTATTTAACTGATATGCAGAGTACATCATGAGAAACACGGGGCTGGAAGAAGCACAAGCTGGAATCAAGATTGCTGGGAGGAATATCAATAACCTCAGATATGCAGATGACACCACCCTTATGGCAGAAAGTGAAGAGGAAAGCCTCTTGATGAGAGTGAAAGAGGAGAGTGAAAAAGTTGGCTTAAAGCTCAACATTCAGAAAACGAAGATCATGGCATCTGGTCCCATCACTTCATGGCAAATAGATGGGGAAACAGTGAAAACAGTGTCAGACTTTATTTTTGGGGGGCTCCAAAATCACTGCAGATGGTGATTGCAGCCATGAAATTAAGACACTTACTCCTTGGAAGAAAAGTTATGACCAACCTAGATAGCATATTCAAAAGCAGAAACATTACTTTGCCAACAAAGGTCTGTCTAGTCAAGGCTATGGTTTTTCCAGTGGTCATGTATGGATGTGAGAGTTGGACTGTGAAGAAAGCTGAGCGCCGAAGGATTGATGCTTTTGAACTGTGGTGTTGGAGAAGACTCTTGAGAGTTCCTTGGACTGCAAGGAGATCCAACCAGTTCATTCTAAAGGAGATAAGTCCTGAGTGTTCCTTGGAAGGAATGATGCTAAAGCTGAAACTGCAGTACTTTGGCCACCTCATGCAAAGAGTTGATTCATTGGAAAAGACTCTGATGCTGGGAGGGATTGGGGGCAGGAGGAGAAGGGGACGACAGAGGATGAGATGGCTGGATGGCATCACCGACTCAATGGACATGAGTTTGAGTAAACTCCGGAAGTTGGTGATGGATAGGGAGGCCTGGCGTGCTGGAATTCATGGGGTCGCAAAGAGTCGGACACAACTGAGCAGCTGAACTGACCTGAACTGGATAGATCCAGACACATATCAATCTCAACAATTAACTTAGACTGTTTAACCACAGGCGTTTAGAGATAGCCCTCATTTTTTTCAGTCAAGCCCTCCAAAGAGACCTACAAACTTTAGACCTAGGCTCTACTACCTTACTCCAGTATGTAGACGATTTATTTTCCTCTCACCATAACTGCCTAGTCCATACTGCAACAGTATTAAATGCCCTAGACAACTGGGGCTACAGAGTCTCATTCTCCAAAACACAAACTGCTTCCACCACTGTCAATTACATAAAATTACTTCTCATTCCCACATCCAAAATAATCCCAACTCAGAGATTTCGAGCCTTGAAACAGACCCTCAGGCCCCAAACCAAGAGAGAACTTCTTTCTCTATTAGGTCTATTAAACTTCTTCCAAATATAGGTCCCAAATTTTGCCCTCCATGCAAAACGTCTCTACCAAGCTACTTGAAAAAACTCAGATGAACCCTTATTGGCCCCCACCTCTCTCCACACCCCTATACAGACTCTTATCAAACATTTACTACAGGCCCCTTCTCTTTACCTACCTGATTACACCAAGCCTTTTTCCCTTTTTGTACATTTTCAACAAGGACATGCTTTAAAGTTTCTGTGCCAAAAAAGGGGAGACATATGGGGCCTGTAGCTTACTTATCAAAACAACTCGATCTGATCACGCTCAGATGGCCACCTTGTCTCCAGGCCTTAGTTGCAACCACCCTCTTAATACCTGAAGCCCAAAAACTAACCCAAAATGCTCCTCTAAATATACACTCACATCATTCCTACAAAGATTTACTCTCTCATCGGGCTTTCCTTTCTCTGCCCCCTGCTCAACTACAGATCTTCCACACACCACTCCTCGACCCATCCCTTTCTTTTATGCCTTGTAAACCTCTTAATCCTGCTAGCTTACTCCCTACTCCAGATCCAGAAACAGAACACCTATTTCATGACTGTGTTCAGACCTTAGATATGACACTTAATCCCTTTGAACATATAACTGATCAGCCCCTTAATGACCCCAAAGTCCCATCCTGGTTCATAGATGGCAATGCCCAAAAACAAGCCCCATTTGGGGCTGGATATGCTATAGTTCAGGGACAGCCCAACAAAGTTATCCCCCCTCACCTCATCAAGCCAGCCACACTCCCAGCTCACACATCCTCACAACAGGCTAAACTGATAACTCTTACATAAGCTTTGACCCTAGCCAAAGACCAAAAGATAAACACTTACACTGACTCCAAATATGCCTATAACATATTACATTCTAACATTATAATCTGGAAAGAGAGGAGATTGCTCACTCAGAAGGGCATACCTATTCTCAATGCTTCTTTTATTTCTGAACTCCTCCATGCGGCTCAGTTCCCAAAACAAGCTGCTGTAATACATTGCCGGAGACATCAGCTACATAGTCCTACCTCCTTTTATAACAGTGTAACAGATCACGACACAAAACGGCAGACCACCTCTGTTAGTCCTGTCTTTCAGTTCAGTTCAGTTCAGTCGCTCAGTCGTGTCCGACTCTTTGCGACCCCATGAATCACAGCACGCCAGGCCTCCCTGTCCAACACCAACTCCCAGAGTTTCACTCAGACTCACGTCCATCGAGTCAGTGATGCCATCCAGCCATCTCATCCTCTGTCGTCCCCTTCTCCTCCTGCCTCCAATCCCTCCCAGCATCAGAGTCTTTTCCAATGAGTCAACTCTTCGCATCAGGTGGCCAAAGTACTGCAGTTTCAGCTTTAGCATCAGTCCTTCCAAAGAAATCCCAGGGCTGATCTCCTTCAGAATGGACTGGCTGGATCTCCTTACAGTCCAAGGGACTCTCAAGAGTCTTCAACACCACAGTTCAAAAGCATCAATTCTTCAGTGCTCAGCCTTCTTCACAGTCCAACTTTCACATCCATACATGACAACAGGAAAAACCATAGCCTTGACTAGACAGACCTTTGTTGGCAAAGTGATGTCTCTGCTTTTGAATATGCTATCTAGGTTGGACATAACTTTCCTTCCAAGGAGTAAGCATCTAGCCCAAACTAATGAGCCTAACATCCACACATTACTTTCATATTTACTTTCCCTTTTCCACCCCTCTGCAAAAGTACTTAAGGCTTTCCTTCAGAACTTTATTAAACTGATTAAGGACGATGTGACTTATTTAAATAATCTGACCCAAACTTATACCATTTGTCAATGGACAAATCCTAATTCTAACATTTGCCCCCCTCCTTTCCCCACCCGCCAAATTCACAGACATCTTCCCACACAAGACTGGCAGATAGATTTCACCCACATGCCACCTGTAAAAAGGGTTAGACTTCTCCTAGTCTTTGTAGATACATTTTCTAGATAGATTGAAGCTTTCTCGACTACTAACAAACGAGTCCCTACTGTGGCTCAGCTTATTCTTACTGAAATCCTCCCAAGGTTTGGAATGCCTGCCTCCCTCCAGTCTGACAACTGTCCTGAATTCACATCCCAAATCACCCAAACTATTGCACGAGCCCTTCAAGTTACTTGGAGGTTTCACATTCCTTATCATCCCCGGTCTTCCAGTAAGGTTGAGAGAGCCAACCGAGTCCTAAAAGAAACTCGGACCAAATTAACAGTCGAACGTCATCAAGACTGGACTAAACTCCTCCCTTTAGCCCTCTTAAAGGTCCTGCCGCTGCTGCTGCTAAGTCGCTTCAGTCGTGTCCAACTCTGTGCAACCCCATAGACAGCAGCCCATCAGGCTCTACCGTCCCTGGGATTCTCCAGGCAAGAACACTGGAGTGGGTTGCCATTTCCTTCTCCAAAGCATGAAAGTGAAAAGTGAAAGTGAAGTTGCTCAGTTGTGTCCAACTCTTCGCAACCCCATGGACTGTAGCCTACCAGGCTTCTCCATCCATGGGATTTTCCAAGCAAGAGTACTGGAGTGGGGTGCCATTGCCTTCTCCGCTTAAAGGTCTAGGCCTTACCAAAAAATACCCTTAAATATCAGTCCATTTGAGGCCATGTATGGGAGGCCCATAATACCTTTGGGTCTTCCCCCTTCCCAAGACAGTCCCAAACTGCCTTCCCACCTTCCTTTGCCTTTACTTGCCCAGATACGAGATGCCCTTTGACAACATATGGATAACTTACTCCCTCGACCACACCCCAATCTTCCATACCCATCCCTTCAAATAGGAGACAAAGTCAATATGACAGTTCAGTCCCACTCAGATCTAACCCTCAAATGACAAGGACCCTACACAGTAATTCTGCTGACCCCTACCACTACAAAATTAAATCACCCCTTGGGTATACATCACCCGGTAAAAAAAAGAAATAAAGGTTATACAGCCCAACGATGAAAATGCTTGCCAGATTAATACTTATCAAGTTTCTCACACAGGCCCTATAACTCTAAAGTTCTCACAGCTTCTACCAGCCCCAACTGGCAACAGATGAGCCTGTCGGTTTCATGGCTGCAGTTATTCCTGGAACAACTTCTGGCAGATATCTGGGTCTCAAGTCCTCAAGGATCCACGCTCAAACACATTGACGATTACATCTCCATCCTGTGGCTACAGAAAACATTTTATAACTTTTACTCTTTCTCAGACCATTCATTTTTATCATCCTCCTACTCACCTTTGGGCCTTGTTTGTTTAATCTTTTCCAGAGAGTCCTCCAAGACTGAATCTGAGCCATTTCCTGAGACCAAGTCAAGATTGTTCTTTTGCTTGAGACCCTGATGGCTAAAATAGAAAATCAACACTACAGGCCTTCGACTTCCTTCCTCCCAGACCACAAACCCCTGACCATCATTTATCAGCATGAAGAAGCCCTGAACATTAACAGCGCCCACCTCTCTTTCTCTTTTTGTATATATTCCTTAGGGTCTGGAATGAAGGAAAGTTGCATGGCTCGAGGTAGCCTGGAGTTAAAACTCCCTTCCAGGTCCTCCCCAACATTCTATGCAAAACAAAGAACTCTCTCACCTGAAGAAAAAAATGGACATTAGGATGATTATGCCCAGCTCCCAGCCAGTCCAGCCTCTGGCCGATCTCCAGAACTCCTTGCCCCAGCCATTTAAGGGATAACTACTCTGAACACCCTTGGAGAAGAACAGGCCCCATTAAGACAGTAGCTTTCCACATACATGCCTATATATACTTACTCTTTTCTTGGATAAGCACAGCAGCTCACTAATCTGACTGCTGCCCCTTCTCACCTCATTAAAGGTGATCTGTTCCTGTAAAGTGCCAGCCTCCTTCTTTTTCTGAACCTCGCCTTCTCTAACTCCCTTACCCTACGACAAGGATCATCTACTCTTTAATTTCCAATCACATGTTCCTCATTTCTGTCTGAGATTTCACCAGAAACACCTCTAATGTTCTTTTTTCTACCAACATTCTGTTCCTTGTGATAATAAAAGCTTCTTCTAGCCATTACAGTTCCTTCAGTTTATATCTCCTCTTACATTTAACTGTAAGCAATAAGGAAAATAAAAAACAGACCAAGGTACACCTTCACCTCTTTCAGTCTCTGTCTGTTTCTTTGCTTTTTGAGCTCTCTCTACAATCACCTTTAACATCCATATTTCTTTTTTAAATTTTTTATTTTTTGTCAGGCCGCACAGCCTGTGGGATCCCAGTTTCCTGACCAGGGACTGAATCCCGGCCCTTGGCAATGAAAGCGTGGAACCCTAACCACCAGACCATCAATGAATTCCCATAACATCCATATTCCTGTTGTCGTTTAGTCGCTTAGTTGTGTCTGACTCTTTGTGGCCCCATGGACTGTAGCCCACCAGGTTCCTCTGTCCATGGGATTTCCCAGGCAAGAATACTGGAGTAGGTTGCCATTTCTTTCTCCAGGGGATTGTTTCAACCTAGAGATTGAACCCTTGTCTCCTGCATTGGGAGGTGGATTTTTTTTTTTTTTTACCACTGAACCAACAGGGAAGCCCCATCCATATTCTACCAACAGGTAATTTGGGATTTTTCTAGCATGCACCTCAAAACTCTTCTAGCCTTGACCCATCAAAGCCATTTCTGCGTTTTTAGGTATTTGCTTCATCAGCATCCTACTTCATGGTACTAAAATCTGAATTAATCTTCTTGGGCTGTCATAACAAAATACCATCAACTGAGTGGCTTAAACAACAGAAATATATTTTCCTGAAGTTCTGGAGGCTGGAAGTCAGAGATCAAGGTGTCAGCAGGGTTGTTTTCTGGGGAGGCCTCTCTCCTGGGCTTCCAGATGGCACTTTTTCATTTTCTCAGTGAGTCCTCAGATGGTCCTTCCTCTGTGCACAAGTGGGGAAAATGAGAGAAAGATCTCTGGATGCCTCTTCTCTTCTTATAAGAGCACATCATATTGGGGGGACATATGAATTTTGGGGAGACACAAATATTCAGTCCATAATAATTGTAATATATATTTGTGACTCACACATAAATGCCAGTATACATAGTAACTAATATGGTTATACATAGATATTACAATTATTTATAATTTATATTACTCTATATGCTGCTGCTGCTAACTCGCTTCAGTCTTGTCCAACTCTGTGCGACCCCATAGACGGCAGCCCACCAGGCTCCGCCGTCCCTGGGATTCTCCAGGCAAGAACACTGGAGTGGGTTGCCATTTCCTTCTCCAATGCATGAAACTGAAAAGTGAAAGTGAAGTCGCTCAGTCGTGTCCGACTCTTCTCGACCCCAAGGACTGTAGCCTACCAGGCTCCTCTGTCCATGGGATTTTCCAGGCAAGAGTACTGGAGTGGGGTGCTATTATAAAACAATGTAAGTCCATATATATGTGTGTATATATGTGGATGATGATGAAAGTAACTTTAATGGTGGTGAATGGATGAAAACAAAACAAACCCAAATGATTCATCTTATCCAGAAGCCCCAAATATTTTGAAAATATTTGAGGCTCTTTTGAAGATGGATATGCTATTCCATGTTGTAGCCTATTGGTGACTCATTCTTCCCTAACTGCCTAGTGCAACCTACCATTTCTTTGAAAAATGCACATTCCTCCAACATTTCTCAGAGAAGGAAATGGCAACCCACTCCAGGACTCTTGTCTGGAAAATTCCATGGATGGAGGAGCCTTGTAGGCTACAGTCCATGGGGTCCTGAAGAGTCGGACACAACTGAGTGACTTCACTTTCACTTTTCACTTTCATGCATTGGAGAAGGAAATGGCAACCCACTCCAGTATTCTTGCCTGGAGAATCCCAGGGAAAGAGGAGCCTGGTGGGCTGCCATCTATGGGGTCGCACAGGGTTGGACATGACTGAAGCGACTTAGCAGCAGCAGAAGCCAACATTTCTGAGAGTCCCTTGAGTTTTGCAGATATGTTCATGTACAAGAACATGTAGCTACTATATAGGATGTAATTGCCTTCCTTTATGTGTTTAAACCACCCTTCTCACAGTCCTATTTGGTTTGCAGACGTCTCTGTCATTTTCCCCTGATGCATGACTATTACTGAGACTCTATTAAACTAGGGGTTGTATGTGTATGTGTGTCAAATTCCTCAATATAGGGCTGTTCTCATGTGAAAGGCTAGTAGAAATCTTAATACTCATGAATCTCCTGGGAGAGGTGGTTGCTGGATAGTGTTGACATGGAAATCTCCAGCAAAGAAGAGAAAACCAAAGCCCCCCACCACCAGTGTCTTACGGGGTATCCCATCTTATGGTCCCTGGAATGGATAGGAACTGAGATAAGAGTCAATGCAGAGGCATCATATATTAGGATAAAGAGTGAGCCTTCTGGTGGGATTAGGGTTACTTAGTGACCCAGTAGAATCAGCTCTGAAGAATTTAAGTTCCTTGTGGACTTCCCTGTTGGTCCAGTGGTTAGGACTCTTTGCAGTGCTTGTCATGCAGGAAGCACAGGTTTAATCCCTGGTCGGAAAACTAAGATCCCACATGACATGAGTTGTGGCCAAAGAATAAACATAAAGAAAAGAGTTTAAGTTTCTTAGATACTGGGGGAGAGTGCTGTTAGAAAGTAGAAATGAAATATCTCACACATGTTATTGCAACTTCTCAGATCACAGCAATCCCCTACTTATAACATCTCTGGCCTTTATAGGATCTTTGGGAAGTTGTGCTCCTTCCCAAAATCTCTAAGGTCCTGATGGGTTGGCCCTTTCTGATTTTCTGAGAGCATCTCATCTCACTCTTTCTTCTCTCCCACTAAGCTCTAGCATACTTTCTTCTCAGTTCTTGAACACACCAAAATATTTCTTGTGTAAGGGCTCTATTTTGTATTGTTGCTTTTGCCTAGAACACACACTTACAGATCTTCAGTGGTTGGCTCCTGTCCACCTTGCAGGTTCCTGTACAAATAGTTATCTCTTCAGTGAGGCCTTTGGTTTTTCTCCATCACATCACCATGCTTTATCTTTTTATAGTACTTATCACTATCTGTAGTTATCTTGTTCAGTTATTTATCTTTGTGTTTATCGTCTGTCTCCTCCTACCAAGTAAGCACCATGAGATTAAGATCCTTCCTTGTTTTCTTATTCAGTGTTGTGCCAAAACCATTGAGCAGTATCTAGCATATTGTAGGTAGTTATTAAAAATTGTTGAATGAATAAATGAATAAACTTGTTTATGCCTCTTGCTTGCCAGGCTATGAGGTCTTTAAGAATTTACCAAAATAAGTCTTACTCTACTGTATGGCACAGGGAACTCTACTCAATGCGCTGTGGTGACCTAAGTGGGAAGGAAATCCAAAAATGAGTATGCTGCTGCTGCTAAGTTGCTTCAGTCATGTCTGACTCTGTGCAACCCCATAGATGGCAGCCCACCAGGCTCCCCCATCTCTGGGATTCTCCAGGCAAGAACACTGGAGTGGGTTGCCATTTCCTTCTCCAATGCATGAAAGTGAAAAGTGAAAGTGAAGTTCCTCAGTCGTGTCTGACTCTCAGCAACCCAATGGACTACAGCCTACCAAGCTCCTCCATCCATGGGATTTTCCAGACAAGAGTCCTGGAGTGGGGTGCCATTGCCTTCTCTGAAAAATGAGTATATATGTATACATATAACTGATTCACTTTGCTGTACAGAGTACACTAATACAATGTTGTAAAGCAACTATCAGTACAGTTCAGTTCAGTTCAGTTCAGTCGCTCAGTCGTGTCCAACTCTGCAACCCCATGAATCACAGCACGCAGGCCTCCCTGTCCATCACCAACTCTCGGAGTTCACTCAAACTCATGTCCATCGAGTTGGTGATGCCATCCAGCCATCTCATCCTCTGTCGTCCCCTTCTCCTCCTGCCCCCAATCCCTCCCAGCATCAGAGTCTTTTCCAATGAGTCTACTCTTCACATGAGGTGGCCAAAGTACTGCAGTTTCAGCTTCAGCATCATTCCTTCCAAAGAAATTCCAGGGCTGATCTCCTCTAGAATGGACTGGTTGAATCTCCTTGCAGTCCAAGGGACTCTCAAGAGTCTTCTCCAACACCACAGTTCAAAAGCATCAATTCTTCAGCACTCAGCCTTCTTCACAGTCCTACTCTTGCATCCATACATGACTACTGGAAAAACCATACCCTTGACTAGACGGACCTTTGTTAGCAAAGTAATTTCTCTACTTTTCAATATGATGTCTAGGTTGGTCATAACTTTTCTTCCAAGGAGTAAGCGTCTTTTAAATTCATGGCTGCAGTCACCATCTGCAGTGATTTTGGAGCCCAAAAAAATAAAGTCTGACACTGTTTCCACTCTTTCCCCATCTATTTCCCATGAAGTGATGGGACTAGATGCCATGATCTTAGTTTTCTAAAGGTTGAGCTTTAAGCCAACTTTTTCACTCTCCTCTTTCACTTTCATCAAGAGGCTTTTTAGTTCTTCACTTTCTGCCATAAGGGTGGTGTCATCTGCATATCTGAGGTTCTTGATATTTCTCCTGGCAATCTTGATTCCAGCTTGTGCTTCTTCCAGCCCCGTGTTTCTCATGATGTACTCTGCATATAAGTTAAATAAGCAGGGTGACGTACTTCTTTTCCTATTTGGAACCAGTCTGTTGTTCCATGTCCAGTTCTAATTGTTGCTTCCTGACCTGCATATAGGTTTCTCAAGAGGCAGGTCAGGTGGTCTGGTATTCCCATCTCTTGAAGAATTTTCCACAGTTTCTTGGGATCCACCCAGTCAAAGGCTTTGGCATAGTCAATAAAGCAGAAATAGATGTTTTTCTGGAACTCTCTTGTTTTTTCCATGATCCAGCAGATGTTGGCAATTGTTCTCTGGTTCCTCTGCCTTTTCTAAAACCAGATTGAACATCTGGAATTTCATGGTTCACGCATTGCTGAAGCCTGGCTTGGAGAATTTTGAGCACTACTTTACTAGCGTGTGAGATGAGTGCAATTGTGTGGTAGTTTGAGCATTCTTTGGCATTGCCTTTCTTTGGGATTGGAATGAAAACTGACCTTTTCCAGTCCTGTGGCCACTGCTGAGTTTTCCAAATTTGCTGGCATATTGAGTCAGCACTTTCACAGTATCATCTTTCAGGATTTGAAATAAGTCAGCAGAATTCCATCACCTCCACTAGCTTTGTTTGTAGTGATGCTTTCTAAGGCCCACTTGACTATACTCCAATAAAAATTAATAAAAAATATGTCTTGCTTACTACTATAACTTCACACATAGAGGATGTACTTATTAAGTACACATAAAAAATATGTGCTGAATAAAAATGAAAGAGGATAACAAGTCCAGGGGCACCATTACAAACCAAAGAGACTAAACCATTCGGAACAGACAGTAGTTCTCTATAGCAGCATCTGCCATCTGTGGCTATGTGAGCCTGTGTCTAGCTCTCAAAGGAACTCATCAGCGGGTAGCTGCATTCTAGATCATCTTTCTTTTACTGTCTCAAGTGTTTTCCCAAAGATACCCCAGAACATGCCCTCTGCTGTAGTAAATTGAAGGCTGAGCGGTACTGGGAGAGATCCCTGGCCTTCAGTACTCACCCTTCGCTGACAGCTTTCACCTTGTGCACTGTGTCCCAGTGGCTGCTGGCCCTGGGATCCCGTGAGTGCCCTGATAAATGAGTTGTGTCACATACCCCACCAGCAGAGACTTGGTGCTTCCTGTGTTTTCTAAGGACTGGGTCATCTTGTCCATGTAGCTAACTTATTTAGAGACATTTACTTCTGCAGGTGGTGCCTTCATCCCACCTGGTTTCCAAGGAAGTGCCGGGCCCGTTTCTGAGAACGACTGGAATCCACAGCTGTACATTTCAAATCAGCCTAAGAGTGCTTTCCTTTTGGTGTGGGCGTGGCTTTATTATTAACTTTGAGATATGCTTTTGAACGCTGGGATCTCTGAAACTTCTAGCTCCATAGAACCGTAACTGTGAAAGTAGCTTGCTTGCAACTTCTACAATTAGAAACGCTTTCCAAAAAAACTTGTCTTGGGGGAAAAAAACAAGACTCAGATTTCAGGACTTATCACCCCTAACTGTATAATGCTGGTCCTCAGGCCCTGAGGTGTTCCCTTTGTTGTTTTTGAAAGTCACAGGGGTTGCCTTCTTTGTGATAGGGAGCAAATCTAGCCTCACTGGGAACTGCTTTTCTCCATCAGGGGTCCCCGTTGCTCTCCAAGATTCTGTGCCTCCAAACTCCTCGTTCTTTAGCAAATTTGGAGTTACTTTACTGAGCACAAAGGACTTTGCCATGCTCTGTTTGCAGTACTAAAGCTTGGAGATTGGTGGCAAATTAGGGTTACCTGTCTGTCCTTTGTAACTTTCAATATGAAGGGTCAAGAACAATGCAGTATGAGTGTGTGCACCTTATGTTTTATGAAGTGTTCAGTAAATGATCTTTCAGCTTTTACTTATAACCTTCACTTGGACCCAGATATAAATTATGGGACTGGGCTGGGAACAGCTGTAACAGTCACAAAGCTGTACATACTAGCGATCTTTCTCCTCTGATGATTAAGCTTCCCTCCTTCTGCACTTTTAATGACTTCTCTCCCTGAAGACTCTATAGCTCTACTTCAGTTTGATTTGTGGCTGACTATCTCATAATTTTCGAGAAGGCAATGGCACGCCACTCCAGTACTCCTGCCTGGAAAATCCCATGGACTGAGGAGCCTGGTAGGCTGCAGACCATAGGGTCGAGAAGAGTTGGACACGACTGAGCAACTTCACTTTCACTTTTCCCTTTCATGCATTGGAGAAGGAAATGGCAACCCACTCCAGTGTTCTTGCCTGGAGAATCCCAGGGACGGGGGAGCCTGGTGGGCCGCCGTCTATGGGGTCCCACAGAGTCGGACACGACTGAAGCGACTTAGCAGCAGCATCTCATAATTCACCCCAAATGCTTACAGTCCAAGGGCTTCCCAGATGGCACAGGGATGAAGAATCCATCTGCCAGTGCAGGAGATGCAGGTTCAATCCTTGGGTTGGGAAGATCCCCTGGAGGAGGAAATGGCAATCCACTCCAGTATTCTTGCCTGGGAAAATCCCATGGACAGAGAAGCCTGGCGGGCTACAGTGCATGGGATCACCAAGAATTGGACACTCTTGCCTGGAAAATCCCATGGATGGAGGAGCCTGGTAGGCTGCAGTCCATGGGGTTGCTAAGAGTCAGACATGATTGATCGACTTCATTTTCACTTTTCACTTTCATACATTGGAGAAGGAAATGGCAACCCACTCCAGTGTTCTTGCCTGGGGAATCCCAGGGACAGCGGAGCCTGCTGGGCTGCCATCTATGGAGTCTCACAGAGTCGGACACGACTGAAGTGACTTAGCAGCAGTGCGACTAGCATGTACACAGCATGCCTACAGTCCAAGCAGGAGATCAAGCTCACACTCTTTCCCATAGGCTCTTCAGGTCCCAGGAAAATAGACTTGCAATTCCCAGACGTGCTCTCACAGGCCTGAGCCTGCTTCTATTGCCCACCAGGTTTTCTACACTGATGCAGAAGAAAATCTTCAAATCAACTTAGCAGTGACAAATCTTCCAGTCACATAAGGCCATCTCCCACATCCTTGCCAATAAAGGCAGCCAGCAACAGAAGCCACGAAATGTCAACAAGAGCAATTTAAAGGCCACCAGAGGGAACACAGAGGGCTTCCCTGGTGGCTCAGATGGTAAAGAATCCCTGCCATTGCAGGAGATGCAGGTTCAATCCCTGGGTTGGGAAGATCCCCTGGAGGAGGAAATGGCAACCCACTCCAGTATTCTTGCGTTAAGAATTCTATGGACAGAGGAGCCTAGTGAGCTACAGTCCATGGGTTTGCAAAGAGTCAGATACGACTGACTGACTAACACTTTCACTTTCAGAGGGAACACAGAAGCCAGTCACTGCACAGGGGCCTCTACCAAGAGCAGGAAGGAATTCAGCTTTAAACAATTTTGCTGAAATTCTTCCATGTTATTCCTCAAACTGGGGACACGGGTTTGTTGTTAATTATATTGTCTGGAAGGATATACATACACAGCATTAAAATAGTTGACTTGTGGTTGCCAAAGGGGGCAGGGTAGGATTGGGAGTTTGAGATTACCAGATACAAACCATTATACATGGGATGGATAAACAACACGGTCCTACTGTAAAGCCCAGGGAAGGATAATCAATAGCCTGTGATAAACCATAATGGGAAAGAATATGAAAAAGAATATATATATGTATAACTGAGTCACTTGCTATACAGTAAAAATTAACACAGCATTGTAAATCAACTATACTTCAGTACAATTTTTAAAAAATGAAAAAAAAGATCTATTTCAATGAAATTGTGGTGACTTTTCTAAATAAAATGTAGCTTTTTTACTTTATTTTCACAATGAAAAGACAATGAATAAAATTGAAGATTGCTGTTATATATCTGTGAGCCTAACTAATCTAAGATCATCAGCACAATACTCTCTTGTTCAAACCAGGAAGTCATAGCTAATTCTCTTCAATTCCTGGTTCAGTTTGTGAATGTGTATGTTAAAAGTCAAAACAAAGGACTAGCAGGAGCCCAGGTCACAAAGTTATTTGTTTGTAATCTCTAAATCACTTGAAATCCAAATCCACACCCCTTTTCTCATGGTTTATATATATATATATTTTTTTTTTTTTTTTAAATTGAAGGATAATTGCTTTACACTGTTTCATTGGTTTCTGCCTTACAACATCGTGAATCAGCCATAAATATACATATGTCCCCTCCCTCCTGCATGCCCCTTTCTTAACGCCTGGAAAGAAATTAGTAATAGTTGGGGCCCCACCCACAACGAGACTGAACCTTGTGTCTGGATTATCACTACGGTTCTGGAGGGCACCTCTCATCAGTCATTTGCTCACAGTGGTTACTGTTCAAGGGCCAGGACAGTTCCAGAAGATCTGCTGCTTTTGTCCATGTGTGGAGCCCTGGAATCTTCAGCAGGTCTGATAGTAACTGTGCAGAAAAGACAGGCTTCTAAGAGACCTCAGAAAGAGGCCAGCTCCTCTCAGAGTCTTGCCACATCTTGCCTCTGAAGCAAGGAGACACTAAGGGACCAGTCACCTATTTAGGATGAATAATTTCAAAAAAGCCATCAACATGAATCCTAGAAGACATTTAACTAAAACACGGGCAATTAACTTCATAACACTGTGCCATGATAATAAGCATAATAAACCATACTCTGTTTCACTTTTCTGTATACCTGAAAACTAACACAACATTGTAAACCAACTATACTCCAATATAAAAATTTAAATATTTTTTAAAAGTCAATATTATCGAAAGTGAAAATGAAAGAAACTAAATATGAACAGTTTGTTTTCTCCTGTATAAATATGCAAAATATATCAATATGTCTTAAATAAAAATAAGAATAAAGACAAAATTCAACACTTAAAAGAGAGCAATATTCTGAAATCCTAAAATAATTTCTGAGGATTAAGTATAAGTCATGCATTGGAAAAGAAAAGTCTTTTCCAATTTATTTATTTATTTTATTTAAAAGTATCTTCTAATTATATCCCCTATGAAGGGCTTGAATTAACTTATCTGAATACATAAAGTAGCTCAAGACTTTTGGTCAGTAAGTTAAGAAAAAACTTTAATACAGTATTTTATTCTCATTAAACATATTTATTCTATTTTATTCTAATATGTATTTCTATTATAGTTCTTCTTAAACAATTGAATGCATATCTTTTCATTAGGAACAACGTCCTAATGTTTTCATATTGTTGGTTTTTATTTCAAAGCTTCAGAAGGACTGGACTCACTTGGAACACGCAGAGGTGGCAAAGTGCTCTTCTGGGGCAAGGATAAAGTTTCCCGCCTACAGCCTCTTGCACAACCGTGTGTCCCCACTGGTCTGATTCAAGTGCCACTTGTGCCACAGTCATCCAGGACGGTGACAGCAGTGCCTGTCAGAGGCTCGCTCCCTTCTTTACCTGGTAGGGTAAGGTTGCACGACTGGTCCTGCCACGGATGCCTCGGGGCGAAGAATGGAGGAGCAAGGGCCCTTTTCTCTAAAAAAGAGTCAGGCTAAGAATCCTAAGTGGTGCCTTTTGCATCAGCTCTGCAGGAGAGACAGGAAGAAGAAAAAGCAGGCATTGGTTGAATGACAATGTTGGTTTTGATGACATAGGTATCTTACAGAAAATACATCATCTTGAACTGTGGTGTTGGAGAAGACTCTTGAGAGTCCCTTGGACTGCAAGGAGATCCAACCAGTCCATCCTAAAGGAAATCAGTCCTGAATATTCATTGGAAGGACTGATCTTGAAGCTGAAACTCCAATACTTTGGCCACCTGATGCAAAGAACCGACTCATTGGAAAAGACCCTGATGCTGGGAAAGATTGAAGGCGGGAGAAGGGGAAGACAAAGGATGAGATGGTTGGATGGCATCACCAACTCAATGGACATGAGTTTGAGCAAGCTCTGGGAGTTGACGATGGACAGGGAGGCCTGGCGTGCTGCAGTCCATGGGGTCGCAAAGAGATGGACATGACTGAAGAACTGAACTTAATGAACTGAGCTGAACTGATTTTTAAAGATGGAAGGAGATGGAAAGAGAAATAGTAATTCAAAGGGGAAATAGAACATAGTACATTGATATTAGTGAGTGAAATTGATGACAGTTTCTCTGAAATAGGAATTTAAAAGTTTAGATATTCAATAGCTGGTAATTTAGCATTCTGAAAGGTAGTCATTTGGGAAAGAAATACATCTTATTATATGATCACATCAATAACCTATACCAAAATGTAATAATGGTAATAATTGCAATCAGTCCTAACTTCCTGAAGGAAATAGCAAGAGAAACAAAAGATGATCATATTTTATATTTGTAAATAATGTTACAAGTTTCCAAGGGATTTCACTTAAACGGTCTCATTTAATCCTCACACCAGTTTAAAAAATAGGCTGCACAATTTTTTTTTTTCATTTTGCAGGTGGAGGATTGAAGCCTAGACCAGCTTGGTGATTTGCCGTGGGTTAAAATCTGGGAAATAACAAAACTAGGACTAGAACTCTTGGCTTTTGCTTCCTAGTTCTTTTTAATTCTGAAGGAGTGATCATTCCTGATTCCACAGTCTCGGTCACTGAAAACAGCCATTAATTTCCAGGGTTGAGTAATGCTTCTCCATGCTTTGGTATCATTCACAGTACTTATCCCTAGTGAATGGATACTGTGTGTGGTTGTCCCTTTCCATGTACTGTTAACACAACATGGGAATCAACCTAAACAATTCAGCTCACAGCTTTCCTTTGGGTTTGTCAAGGGCCTCAGTTCTCAGTCATGGTTCAGCTGGCAGATGACTGAACCATCTGTACCAACTGAAAAGCATCACTTCCACCTACTCCACCCTCTGACCCAGTTTCTACCAACAGCTGGCACCACAGCAGGCAATTGCATATATTGCAGTTTGCTTTCAACCTGTCACCCCCCCAATCTCTCTTTCACACACACACATACATCCCTCACCACACACAGATGTACACACACACACACACACACACATACACACACAAACATTCTAGGGGAAAAATTTTGTATTGCTTTTATTACTTTGTTTAAATAAATAAATAAAATGAACCATAAGTAAAAGTTTGTTATGGGGATAAGATTGGCTTCCCAGGTGGCACTAGTGGCAAAGAACCTGCCTGCCAATGCAGCAGATATGAGACCTGGGTTCAGTCCCTGGGTTGGGAATATCCTCTGGAGGAGGGCGCGGCAGCCCACTCCAGTATTCTTGCTCGGAGAGTCCCTTAGACAGAGGAACCTGGCGAGCTACATAGAGTTGCAAAGAGCTGGACACGACTGAAGCAACTTAGTATACATGCGTGGGGATAACACAGAATGCTCAGATTATAGGAAATTCACAAACTTTTGACAATACAGCTGTTAACCCAGTTTCTGGGTCACACGTTATACACAACTGAAACAGAAACATGTGATTCTAGAGAACTTCTTTGGTGGTCCTGTGGCTAAGACTCAGAGCTCCCAGTGCAGGGGGCCTGGGTTCAGTCTCTGGTCAGGAAACTAGATCCCACAGTAAAAGATTCTGTAGAAAGAAAGTGAAGGCGTTCAGTTGTGTCCAACTCTTTGTGACCCCGTGGACTGTAGCCTACCAGGCTCCTCCATCCATGGTGTTCTCCAGTCAAGAATACTGGAGTGGGTTGCCATTTCCTTCTCTAGGGGATCTTCCTGACCCAGGGATCAAACCTGGGTTGCCCGTATTGCAGGCAGACACGTTACCCTCTGAGCCACCAGGGAAGCCCGTATGATCAACTAAAAGATCCTGCATGCTGCAACTAAGATCTGATACAGCCAAATAAATAACTATTAAAAAAAAGAAAGAAACCCATGATTCCAGGTTGAGGAGAAATCAGAGCTAACCAAGGTCTTTGCTTTTATGACTCTCTCATTTCCTTTAACTCTTTCTTCAGTGGCCCTTTTCTTGGTACTGCGTTTTCCGAGCATTGTATTTTAAATGGGTCACCAAGTACCCAAGCCTCACCCCAACTCCTGCACTGCTTATTTGCCAGCCCTGCTTCATTTTTCTCCACAGTATCACTACCTGAAATACTGTAGATTCTACTTGTTTAGTTTTTGCCTCTAAAATTCTCCACAACAATAGGAATAATTGCCCAACTTGTTCACTACTATATTCCTAGAACCTAGAACAGGGCCTAATGTAACAGTAGCTACTGAATATTTATCAAATGAACAAATGAAGGTTATCGTTTTGGCACTAGGTAGAAGTCATCCTTCATTTTTTTTCATCTAAAATTGAAACCCTAAACTCCTGTGAAAATAGCATAAAGCTCTAAAATACTCAGGAACACAAAAAAAGAAGATAGCAGACTGGTAAAATGGAAAGACTGTATTAGACCAGTGAGTAGAAAATTTAGCTTTCATCTTATTTAAGCCCCTGAAGTGAAATCACTCAGTCGTGTCCAACTCTGTGACCCCCATGACAGTAGCCTGTACCAGGCTCCTCTATCCATGGTGTTTTCTAGGCAAGAGTTCTGGAGTGGGTTGCCATTTCCTTCTCCAGGGAATCTTCCCGACCCAGGGGTCGAACCCAGGTCTCCTGTATTGATAGACAGACGCTTTACCATCTGAGCCAGCTACTCAGTTCAGTTCAGTTCAGTCGCTCAGTCGTGTCTGACTGTTTGTCACCCCATGAATCGCAGCACACCAGGCCTCCCTGTCCATCACCAACTCCCGGAGTTCACTCAGACTCACGTCCATCGAGTCAGTGATGCCATCCAGCCATCTCATCCTCTGTCGTCCCCTTCTCCTCCTGCCCCCAATCCCTCCCAGCATCAGAGTCTTTTCCAATGAGTCAACTCTTCGCATGAGGTGGCCAAAGTACTGGAGTTTCAGCTTTAGCATCATACCTTCCAAAGAAATCCCAGGGCTGATCTCCTTCAGAATGGACTGGTTGAATCTCCTTGCAGTCCAAAGGACTCTCAAGAGTCTTCTCCAACACCACGGTTCAAGAGCATCAATTCTTCGGCGCTCAGCCTTCTTCACAGTCCAACTCTCACATCCATACATGACCACAGGAAAAACCATAGCCTTGACTAGACGAACCTTTGTTGGCAAAGTAATGTCTCTGCTTTTGAATATGCTATCTAGGTTGGTCATAACTTTCCTTCCAAGGAGTAAGCGTCTTTTAATTTCATGGCTGCAGTCACCCAACTGCAATTTTGGGCAAGTCAGTTTATTTCTCTAACATTTGACCTCAGCCTGTTCTCTAAGAGAATGTCTTTTAAGAAAACCAAAAGCAAAGTATCAATATATGATATTTTATGAAGTTGATATTTTCCAAATCTGCAGAAAGATATTGTTTGTATTTATAGTGGCAGAATCTTTTACCTGCAAAATATATATATGTTTTATCTAACCAAAATAATGTTTGTAGATGTTTGTTTCCATTTTGTAAAATCTGTCAGAAACTATAAATCTAGAAAATCTGAAAGAAATTAATTTTAAGTTAAAAAAGAAAGAACATGTATAGTCATCTTCATATATCTCTTTTTTAGGTTCCAGCTTTCATACTCTGGGTTCTTAATCTATTAAAATACCCTGCAATTTGAAAATTCCTTTTATTATGAATCATCACTTTTTAGCTCCTTGATTAAAAAAATTCTTGGAAGTAATAGACTACATTTTGGCTTTAGGATTATTCATTTATTTTATCCTTACTCTCCACACTCTCTGGACATTCAAACAATTTTAATACATATAATCATAGAATACAGAATCCAGCAATGTTTTGTTTAACATGAATATTTTAATTTATAGGTTTGTTCCATGTAAGTTTATTAAGAATGCTTTAATTTGCAGGTTTGTTTCATATATGTAACTTAGTTAACTTACAAATGAGAGAGAACAAGGAGATAGAAGAAATATTTTGGTTTCTGGGTTCACACATGCAGTCTGTGAGTCCACAGGGCTCAGAGGCTGAGATGGCTGGCTTCTCTTTACATGTGGTCTTTCACCTTAAAGGAAACTAAATGGGACCCTTCAAGTGACCATGTCAGCAGTCTATGAATGCTGAGTGGCAAGGCCAGGTCTAAGAGCATGAATGCCTGGGTATGGTTGGTCAACTACATTAACTTGGAACACACATACTCCATTAAGTTTTGCTAAACTTCTAATTTTCCTTATAGTCAAACATCCAGATACAAAGATGTGAGTTCTCTTAGTGATTATTATTATTATCCTGACTTGGCAGTTAGAGATATTTGTGGCATTTCAAGGTAATTGGGCTATTTGGTGATCAAAAGCCTCAATATACAAACACTTATATAAGCATCTGTTTCTGTCTTCTTTACTGGTGTCTCCATGGGCCAGTGCTGACACATGGCCAAATCCAGAGTGGATTTCAAAGGGGAGCCACAAGGATCCCCAAGGGATTCAAGGGGGCATTAATATGGCAATCTACCACAAGATCATAGAAAATATTAATGTATTATTCTCTTAAATAGTTACTAAAATGGGAGTATATTTTGTCAATTAATGATGTCATCAGTCTCAACGCATGGATTTCATTTTACATATTTAGTATTTGTATTTATTTATTTCTTTTAAGTATTTTTTGCAAAGCTTAAACTTCTTATTTGGTATTGGGTGGGGTATAGCCAATCAACAATGTCATAGTAGTTTTAGGTGAACAGGAAAGGAACTCAGCCACACATAAACATGTATCCATTATCCCCAAACTCCACTCCCATCCAAGCTGACACATAACATTGGTAGAGTTCCATGAAAGTATTTTCTTTTACTATCAATTTCATTTTGTGTTTCATTGAGTTCATAGATTTTTTAAAAACAGCATTGCTCTTTCTTTTCTCACATTATTCTGCTCTGGATTTCATTGAATAATCAATTAACAATATAGCAACAAATATGGAAAGTCAAATGTGTCAGTGCTTTTAAATTTTTTGTTTGGTAAAGAAAGTTAAGCATGTCAGTAGCTCAAGGAAGGTTAATATTTTTAAACTATTTTTATGGATAAAGTCCTAATTGTAAAATACTGCAACGTACAAACAAACAACTTCATATGCCACACAAAACACATCTATAGGTTGAATTGGGTCCAAGAGCTCAGTTTGTAAACCTTGCTCAAACTAAAAATAACTGTTAAAATTAATAATTTAGCATCAGTTCAGTCGCTCAGTCATGTCCGACTCTTTGTGACCCCATGAATCACAGCACGCCAGGCCTCCCTGTCCATCACCAACTTCCGGAGTTCACCCAAACTCATGTGCATCGAGTTGGGGATGCCATCCAGCCATCTCACCCTCTGTCGTCCCCTTCTCCTGCCCCTAATCCCTCCCAGCATCAGGGTCTTTTCCAGTGAGTCAACTCTTCACATCAGGTGGCCAAGGATTGGAGTTTCAGCTTTAGCATCAGTCCTTCCAATGAATACCCAGGACTGATCTCCTTTAGGATGGACTGGTTGGATCTCCTTGCAGGCCAAGGGACTCTCAAGAGTCTTCTCCAACACCACAGTTCAAAAGCATCAATCCTTCGGCGCTCAGCTTTCTTTACAGTCCAACTCTCACATCCATACATGACCACTGGAAAAACCATAGCCTTGACTAGACGGACCTTTGTTGGAAAAGTAATGTTTCTGCTTTTGAATATGCTATCTAGGTTGGTCATAACTTTTCTTCCAAGGAGTATGCGTCTTTTAATTTCATGGCTGCAGTCAACATCTCCAGTGATTTTGGAGCCCAAAAAAATAAAGTCTGATGCTGTTTTCACTGTTTCCCCATCTATTTCCCATGAAGTGATGGGACCAGATGCCATGATCTTCGTTTTCTGAATGTTGAGCTTTAAGCCAACTTTTCACTCTCCTCTTTCACTTTCATCAAGAGGCTCTTTAGTTCTTCTTCACTTTCTGCCATAAGGGTGGTGTCATCTGCATATCTGAGGTTATTGATATTTCTCAAGCTATTTCAAATCCTGAAAGATGATGCTGTGAAAGTGCTGCATGCAATATGCCAGCAAATTTGGAAAACTCAGCAGTGGCCACAGGACTGGAAAAGGTCAGTTTTCATTCCAATCCCAAAGAAAGGCAATGCCAAAGAATGCTCAAACTACCACACAATTGCACTCATCTCACACACTAATAAAGTAATGCCCAAAATTCTCCAAGCCAGGCTTCAGCAATACGTGAACCGTGAACTTCCAGATGTTCAAGCTGGTTTTAGAAAAGGCAGAGGAACCAGAGATCAAATTGCCAACATCCGTTGGATCATGGAAAAAGCAAGAGAGTTCCAGAAAAACATCTATTTCTGCTTTATTGACTATGCCAAAGCCTTTGACTGTGTGGATCACAATAAACTGTGGAAAATTCTTCAAGAGATGGGAATACCAGACCACCTGACCTGCCTCTTGAGAAACCTATATGCAGGTCAGGAAACAACAGTTAGAACAGGACATGGAACAATAGACTGTTCCAAATAGGAAAAGGAGTACATCAAGGCTGTATATTGTCACCCTGCTTATTTAACTTATATGCAGAGTACATCATGAGAAACACGGGGCTGGAAGAAGCACAAGCTGGAATCAAGATTGCCAAGAGAAATATCAATAGTTTAGCATAACAAGCCTCAAATTTGCTCCATGCTAATTGGTCCAAATAGCTCTTAAGAGAATTTAGAAAGTTAATGTTTTCCACTATCTGCCATTTTCAAGATGAAGTCCCCAAACTAATCTAGAGAAAAAAAGTCAACCATATAGTAGACTATTACAGAATTATATACATATTTTTTAGTGATTAAAAATCAGTTTGATTTATACAATTGAAACACTATTCAAGAAAACTCAAATGCAAGTCTTTTAGTCAGAACAATTATAATTTTATGGCAACTGATAGAATTGGTTAAATCAGGCCTGTTTCAGCAGTAATCACTGGTAATCACTTTGTTTGTGAAGGCAGAAATGAGATGGGTGGTACCCTCAGAAGTGTGGTCTGCCAACCAACATCAGCATCACCTAGGAATTTGTTAGAAATGCAAACTCTTGAATACCATGCCAGAGTATGTATCAAAATCTATAATTTAATAAGACCCCCCCCCCAGGGGCCTGTGTACATATTAAAGCTTAAGAGGCATCAGCCTAGGATACGTTTCTTGGTTAAATGATGTCATGTTCAAAGTCAACGGGAAGGACCTCATCAGTGAGCTTTTGATGGGAGATGTGAGCATTTGGGGGGATGTGTGTGTGGCTTCCCAGGTGGCACTAGTGGTAAAGAACACACCTGCCAGTGCAGGAGACATAAGAGACGCAGTTTTGATCCCTGGGTCGGCAAGATCCCCTAGAGCAGGACCACCCACTCCAGTATTGTTACCTGGAGAATCCCATGGACAGAGGAGTCTGGTGGGCTACAGTCCATAGCGTCACAACAAGTTGCACACGACTGAGTGACTTAGCATGCATGTGAGCACTTGAAGCAGGGTACTGGCTCTTGTCATCCTGCTACAGAGATATGTGAATTGGCCCCAGAGCCCACGGAAATTTTTGCTGTGAGTGTCATGCAAAAATGTTATGCTACCGCTCCTCAGGCAGCTGAGGAGTGTTTCCAGATGAACGCCAGCTTTCTGAGGGGACACACAATTTCCTGAAATACTTGCTGTTAATACATTTTGCTCAGACTGACTCCTACAACTTACTCTCACATTTCATGACTCAATCTAATAGTTCCCCTGAGGACCTTGTGAAGAGGAAATATGGAGCCCCTTGCCCTTCCAGAGACGTGGGGCCACATCGTGTTACATACTCGTTGGTCTTTCAGTGCTTTATGTCAGAAGGTACATGGCATCAGTCAGTCCCAAGATTGGTCATCATTTGTTAAGATTATCTGCAGTTTTCCATTGTAAAACTTACTTTTCCGCTTTGTAATTAATCTGATTGTGATTGGTGAAGTGATATTTCAGATTATGTGACTAACCTGTTCCTTAACAGTTCTTCTGCACTTCTTTTTTTTTTTGGCCATGCTGCATAGCACGTGGCATCCTAGTTCTTAACTACCAGACTGTCAGAAAGTTAAACAGTTCTTCAACTAATAATTTTAATATCCATGTATAACAAGTTAGAATCAATTATTACTAGGGTGGTTGGAAAATCTTGATTTTTCTACTCCTCTCATCCCTTCTACATTCATTGGTGAGCATTTATGTCAAAAGGTACAAAACTGTCACTTACTTACATTATATATTTTTTTTAATTTACTTATTTATTTGGCTTCCTCAGGTCTTTCTTGTGTCATGGTCTTCTGCTGTGTCTTCTAGACACGTGAATTCCTTAGCTGTGGTGCTTAGCTCCCCAAGCAGGGATCAAACCCAAGTCCTCTGCATCACAAGGTGGATTCTTAACCACGGGACCACCAGCTGCTGCTGCTGCTGCTAAGTCGCTTCAGTCGTGTCCGACTCTGTGCGACCCCATAGACGGCAGCCCACTAGGCTCCTCTGTCCCTGGGATTCTCCAGGCAAGAACACTGGAGTGGGTTGCCATTTCTTTCTCCAAAGCATGAAAGTGAAAAGTGAAAGTGAAGTCTCTCAGTTGTATCCGATTCTTCACAACCCCATGGACTGCAGCCTACCAGGCTCCTCCGTCCATGGGATTTTCGAGGCAAGAGTACTGGAATGGGGTGCTGTTGCCTTCTCCGGAACCACCAGAAAGTCTCTTATTTACATTACTTTGATGGAAGTTGTAGGAACTTTGTTTTGCTACCTCTGATGTAAGCTATGTGTGCATGCTCAGTCGTGTCCAACTCTGTGCAGCCCCATGGACTGTAGCCTGCCAGGCTCTTTTGTCCATAGAATTTTCCAGGCAAGAATACTAGAGTGGGTTGCCATTTCCTACTCCACTGATGTAAGCTACTTCCATTCATATCTTATATGTAATAATTTAATTAAAGCCTGTAAAATAGGAAGCGCCAATTAGGAATATCAAAATAGTGGGTATGTGAGCATTAGCATCTCTTTTTTTTTCTTTTTACTACTCAACTGCAGTTTATAGGATATCTCTTATTTCTGCTGCATACTATCCAGGAGAACAGATACTGTAACACTGATATCCAGTCAGGGCATATAAAGCATATTTCAGAATTTACACATTTCAATCAATTATTGTTTGGTTCTAGTTGTTTTGTTGTCATAATATTTTTCCTTCTCATTCTTACTGACTTTATTTCTATTCAGCTTTACTCTTCAGTCCCCTTTATATTGGCCAAATGATCATCAAGAGAGTGGAGACTGGCAGGGGTAATTAGACAAGAGATGGATAGGTGTTCACATGTTCAAGTGCCTAGCTGTTATTCCTGCTTCATCTTCAATCCTGCCTAATTAACAGGTCTGAAAGAGATTGTGATACCTTGTTTTAGTTTATATTTTCTAAGTGAATCTATTATATCTACTATCCATCTATCCATACATCAATCCATTCATCCACCCATCCATTCAATATTTGCTATCTATATCAAAAACGTCCTCATTGTCAGGCACTGTCCATGCTACCACACATACAAGAATAAGATACATACAAGATGAATAGGATACTGTCCTTACTCTTAAATCAATGGTCTCCAATAATTTTTGCACCAAGGTCCAGTTTTGTGGAAGACAATTTTTCCACAGACTGGCTGTGAGCTTGGTTTTGGGTTGATTCAAGCATATTGCACTTATTGCACACTTCATTTCTATTATAATTACATCAGCTCCACCTCAGATCATCAGGCATTAGATCCCAGAGGCTGGGGACCCCTGCCTTAAAAACCTATTACCAAATAGGAATCAATCCTCCCTCTAAGGCCCTCTCTCTTTTCTTTCCCAGTTATTTCCTCTAAAATATTAGCATTTTCTTGTGTTTTTAACCCCTCAATGAAACTGCAGGTCAAGTCTTCTTTTTTCTCCCCAATGTTATTTTTAATAGATTTGTTATATTCATCCTGGGACCAGTAACAGCATTCTTTGATTGTTGCTTTCTTTAAGACAATGTATTGTAAATATGTAAATTAAGCAACTGCTTCTTATGATATTCATATGCTATCCATATGAACAGTCCTGGGATTGTCCAGAGATTCCCTTACACAGTTCGCCAGTTCATCAGTTCCAATCAAGGCTTCTTTTGAGGACTGTTACTCACATCTGCCCCTTCATGATCACAGCCTTGGGGTAGTGAAAGGGGTTGTGTAACTCAATGAAGCTGTGAACCATGCTGTGCAGGGCCACCCAAGACAGACAGTGAAGAGTTCTGAGAAAATGTGGTCCACTGGAGGAGGAAATGGTAACCCACTCCAGTATTCTTGTCTTGACAATTTCATGGACAGTATGAAAAAGCGAAAAGATATGACACCAGAAGATGAGCACCCCCAGACTGGAAGGTGTCCAATACACTCCTGGGGAAGAGCAGAAGGCAATCACTAATAGCTTCAGAAAGAATGAAGCAGCTGGGTCAAAGCAGGAACAGTGTTCAGTTGTAGATGTGTCTGGTGGTGAAAGTAAAGTCAAATGTAAAGAACAATACTGCATAGAAACCTAAAATGCAAAGATGTCCATTATCCACACATCTTTGCAGCTTAAGATGACACTGTTAAAATAGAATTCTCTTCTAATGATGCCTGGAGCCTTGCCACTCAATGGGAGAATCAGCAGAACCTATAGTATCTTATTTGCAATTGACATTCTCTAAAACAAAATTGTAATTTTGTTCCTGTTTTAAATGTTTTCTTGTTTCACTGGAAAGATGTTTCTCAGTTTTCAGCTTTAAAACTGTACAAGTAACTTTGTTACAATAAAAATAAATGTGTTTTTTAAAAAAGAAAAAAAAAAAAAAAGAAACCTAAAATGCTAGGTCCATGAGTCAAGGTAAATTGGACATAGTCAAGAAGAAGATAGCAAGATTGAACATTGACATTTTAACAATCAGTGAACTAAAATGGATGGGAATGAGCAAATTTAATTCAGATGACCATTATATCTACTACTGTGGGCAAGAATCCCTTAGAAGAAATGGAGTAACTCTCATAGTCAATGAAAGAGTCCAAAACGCAGTCCTTGAGTGCAGTCTTACAAATGAAAGGATGATCTCAGTTTATTTCCAATGCAAATTTATGCCCCAACCACTAGTGCCGAAGAAGCTGAAGTTGACCAGTTCTATGAAGACCTACAATACCTTCTAGAACCAACACCAAAAAGAAAAAAAAAACCCAAGATGTTCTTTTCATCACAGGAGATTGGAATGAGGAAGTCAAATGAGGAAGTATCTCTTTCCCTTTGAGGGAAATGAGGAAGTCAAGAGATACCTAGAATAACAGGCAAGTTTGGCCTTGGAGTTCAAAATGAAGCAGGACAAAGGTTAGCAGAGTTTTGTCAAGAGAACAGGATGATCATAACAAACACCCTTTTTCAACAACACAAGAGAAGACTGTACACATAGACATCACCAGATGGTCAATACCACTATGTTCCTATAGCCACAGATGGAGAAGCTCTAGACAGTAAAAAACAAGACCTGGAGCTGACTGTGGCTCAGATCATGAACTCCTTATTGCAAAATTCAAGCTTAAACTGAAGAAAGTAAGGAAAACCACTAAGCCATCCAGGTAGGACCTAAATCAAATCCCTTATGATTATACAGTAGAGATGATGGATAGATTCAAGGATAAGATCTGATAGAGTGCCTGAAGAACTATGGACAGAGGTTCATAACACTGTACAGGAGGCAGTGACCAAAACCATTCCAAAGAAAAAGAAATGCAAGAAGGCAAAGTGTTTGTCTGAGGAGGCCTTACAAATAGCTGAAAAAATAAGAGAAGCAAAAGGCAACTGGGAAAGGGAAAGATATACTCAACTGAATGCAGAGTTTCAGAGAATAGCAAGGAGAGATAAGAAAACCTTCATATGAAAACAATGCCAAAAAAATAGAGGAAAATAATAGAATGGGAAAGACTAGAGATCTCTCAAAGAAAATTAGGGATACCAATGGAACATTTAATGCAAAGATGTTCACAATAAAGGGCAGAAATGGTAAGGACCTAACAGAAGCAGAAGAAATTAAGAAGAAGTGGCAAGAGAACTGTACAAAGATGGTCTTAATGACCCAGTTAACCATGATTGTGTAGTTACTCACCTAGAGCCAGACATCCTGGAGTGTGAAGTCAAGGCTGTGATAGGAAATAGAATAAATAAATAGGAAATAAAATAATAGAACAAACCTAGATGGAATTCCAGCTGAGCTATTTAAAATCAGAAAAGATGATGCTGTTAAAATGCTGCAGTCAATATGCTAGCAAATTTGGAAAGCTCAGCAGTGGCCACAGGACTGGAAAAGATCAGTGTTCAATCCAATCCCAAAGAAGGACAATGCCAAAGAAGGTTCAAATGTACAATTGCACTCATTTTACACTTTAGGAAGGTAATGCTCAAAATCCTTCAAGCTAGACTTCAGCAGTATGTGAACCAAGAACTTCCATATGTACAAGCTGGGGATAGAAAAGGCAGAAGAATCAGAAATCAAATTGCCAACATTCATTGGATCTCAGATAAAGCAAGGGAATTCCAAAAAAAATCTACTTCTGTTTCATTGATTACATTAAAGCCTTTGACTGTAGTGTGGATCACAACAAACTGGAAAATTCAGAAATGGGAGTACCAGAACATCTTACCTGTTTCCTGAGAAACTTGTTTGTGAGTCAAGAAGCGACAGTTAGGACCAGACATAAAACAACCGACTGGTTCAAAATTGAGGAAAGAGTAGGACAAGACTGCATATTGTCACCCTACTTATTTGACTTATATGCAGAGTACCTCATGGGAAATGCTGGGCTGGATGAATCACACGATGGAATCAAGATTGTCAGGAGAAATATCAACAACCTCAGATATGCAGATAATGGAAGTCTAAGGGCAGAAAGTAAAGAGGAACTAAAGAGCCTCTTGATGAAGGTGAAAGGGGAAAGTGAGAAAGCTGGCTTAAAACTCAACATTCAAAAGATGAAGATCATGGCATCCAGTCCCATCATTTCATGGCAAATAGAAGGGGAAAAAGTGGAAACTGAGACAGATTTTATTTTCTTAGGTTCCAAAATCACTGCAACCATGAAATTAAAAGATGCTTGCTCCTTGGAAGCAAAGTGTGACAAACCTAGACAGTATGTTAAAAACCAGAGACATCACTTTGCCTAAAAATTCTAATCAAAGCTATGATTTTCCCAGTAGTCATGTATGGATGTGACAGTTGGACCATAAAGAAGACCGAGTGCTGAAGAAGTGATGCTTTTGAAATGTGGTTCTGGAGACGACTCTTGAGAGTCCCTTGGACTGAGAGGAGATCAAACCAGTCAATCCTAAAGGAAATCAGGCTATCAGGTCCTAAGATAGTGGAGGAATAGGACGGGGAGACCACTTTCTCCCCCAACAAATTCATTGAAAGAACATTGAACGCACCCAGAAAGGCAGCCCATTGTCTTTGAAAGGAGATAGGACCCAATCAAAAAATGGGTCAAAGAACTAAACAGACATTTCTCCAAAGAAGACATACAGATGGCTAACAAACACATGAAAAGATGCTCAACATCACTCATTATTAGAGAAATGCAAATCAAAACCACAATGAGGTACCATTTCACGCCAGTCAGAATGGCTGCTATCCAAAAGTCTACAAGCAATAAATGCTGGAGAGGGTGTGGAGAAAAGGGAACCCTCTTACACTGTTGGTGCGAATGCAAACTAGTACAGCCATTATGGAGAACAGTGTGGAGAATCCCTAAAAAACTGGAAATAGAACTGCCATACGACCCAGCAATCCCACTGCTGGGCATACACACCAAGGAAACCAGAACTGAAAGAGACACATGTACCCCAGTGTTCATCGAAGCACTGTTTACAATAGCCAGGACATGGAAGCAACCTAGATGTCCATCAGCAGACGAATGGATAAGAAAGCTGTGGTACATATACACAATGGAGTATTACTCAGCCATTAAAAAGAATGCATTTGAATCAGTTCTAATGAGGTGGATGAAACTGAAGCCTATTATACAGAGTGAAGTAAGCTAGAAAGAAAAATACCAATACAGTATGCTGCTGCTAAGTCACTTCAATCGTGTCCGACTCTGTGCAACCCCATAGATGGCAGCCCACCAGGCTCCCCCGTCCCTGGGATTCTCCAGGCAAGAACACTGGAGAGGGTTGCCATTTCCTTCTCCAATGCATGAAAGGGAAAAGTGAAAGTGAAGTCACTCAGTCGTATCCGACTCTCAGCGACCCCATGGACTGCAGCCTACCAGGCTCCTCAGTCCATAGGATTTTCCAGGCAAGAGTACTGGAGTGGGGTGCCACTGCCTTTTCTGACCAATACAGTATCCTAATGCATATATATGGAATTTAGAAAGATGGTAATGATAACCCTGTATGAAAGACAGCAAAAGAGACACAGATGTATAGAACAGTCTTTTGGACCCTGTGGGCGAGGGCGAGGGTGGGATGGTTTGGAAGAATGGCATTGAAACATGTATATTATCATATGTGAAATGGATCACCAGTCCAGGTTCAATGCATGATACAGGGTGATTGGGACTGGTGCACTGAGATGACCCAGGGGGATGGGATGGGGAGGGAGGTGGGAGAGGGGTTCAGGATGGGGAACACATGTACATCCGTGGTGGATTCATGTCAATGTATGGCAAAACCACTACAATATTGTAAAGTAATTAGCCTCCAAAAAATAAATAAATAAATAAATTTAAATTAAAAAAAAATAAATAAAGGAAATCAGTCCTGAATATTCATTGGAAGGTTTATTGCTGAAGCTGAAGCTCCAATACTTTGGCCACCTGATGCAAAGAGCCAACTCACTGGACAAGACCCTGATGCAAGGAAAGATTGAAGGCAGGAGGAGAAAGGGGCAGCAGAGGATGAGACAGTTGGATGGTGTCACTGACTCAATGGACATGAGTTTGAGCAAACTCCGGGACATAGTGAAGAACAGAGGAGCTTGGCTTGCTAGAGTCCATGGGGTCACGAAGAGTTGAACACTACTTAGTGACTGAACTACAGTGACATCTTTGTCTACTATCTTCCCTGGTGGCTCAGATGGTAAAGCATCTGCCTACAATGCGGGAGACCTAGACTGGATCCCTGGGCTGGGAAGATCTCCTGGAGAAGGAAATGGCAACCCACTCCGGTACTCTTGCCTGGAAAATCCCATGGACGGAGCATTGTAGGCTACAGTCCATGGGGTCGCAAACAGTCAGATGGGACTGAGCGACTCTACTTTCACTTTCACTTTCTAGGAAGCTGAGAACTGATAAGTAGCATTTCTTGGCC
Organism: Bos taurus; assembly: GCF_002263795.3. NCBI lineage: Eukaryota > Metazoa > Chordata > Mammalia > Artiodactyla > Bovidae > Bos > Bos taurus. The sequence continues at coordinate 19,657,823 of NC_037336.1, read as the reverse complement.
TCTCCTTTTTAGATGACTTCTTAGAGGAATTGTATATTTCTCTCACCTGCAGTGAAATGACATGGATATGCTATGCTAAGTCACTTCAGTCATGTCCGATTCTGTGTGACCCCATAGATGGCAGCCCAGGAGGCTCCCCGGTCCCTGGGATTCCCCAAGCAAGAACACTGGAGTGGGTTGCCATTTCCTTCTCCAATGCATGAAAGTGAAAAGTGAAAGTGAAGTCGCTCAGTCGTGTCCGACTCGTATCGGCCCCATGAACTGCAGCCTACCGGTCTCCTCCGTCCATGGGATTTTCCAAGCAAAAGTACTGGAGTGGGGTGCCATTGCCTTCTTCGAATGACATGGAGAGAAAGCATGATATAAAGGCAAGGGAGAAAGGTATTTGCTGTAAGGAGACAGATACAATTCCAAAGAAAATTTATAATTTCTTTTCCCAATATAATCCCTTGATAATTCTGTATGAGAGAAAATAATGTTAATACAGTATTTCATCAAATTTTAGAGAATGTAGCTCATATTATTCTTTTTAGGAACTGTACTAACCATTAACATTGCTAATCTACCTAAAATTACATTTGTGGTGGTCAATCTATATAATTGTTTTTAATTGTCTTTGTTTTGGGTGTGGTTTTCTCAACATGAGAATATACTATAGAGTATTCAGAGGGCTATAATTTTTCCCCCACAGGAAGAAATAGTTAGCAATGGTTAACTATTGCTAACTAACTATTGCAATGGTCATTTCTATTTTGTACCTACAAAGTAAAATTTAGAACATTTTCTGAGGTTACTTAATTCAATTGTTAATGAAGAGAGGTATATCACAATAGCTTTTTAAAACATTTTTCAATATCTGTTGATGAATTTATTCTCTTTAAAGTATATTCATTGATAACAATTTCACTGGTAAAATGTCATAATTTAACTCTAATGATCTTTATCTCGTTCGACCCACACAACAACTATTTGAAGAAGATAAGGAATGTATTATCATCATTTATCAGATAAGAAGAGCCTTAAGGAGACTCTTGTCCAGGCCTTGGGCCTTGTCCACGCCCACACATCTTAGGGCCAGAGATAAAAACAGAACTGAGGCCTCCTAATTCCGGGACCAGGATGCTTTCCATTATAACATACTCTCTATCTTCCTGGTTGCTCTTTTTTAAAAAAAAAAGATTATTTACTTATGTATTTGTTGGCTGTGCTGGGTCTTCATTGCTGCGGGCTTTTCTCTAGTGGCAGCAAGTGGGGGCTTCCGTCTAGCTGTGGTGCTCGGGCTTCTTATTTCTGTGGCTTCCCTGCTGCAGACCCCGGGCTCTAGAGCACAGGCTCAGTAGTTGTGGTGCGCTAGCTAAGTTGCTCCGTGGCATGTGCAATCTTTCCAGACCAGAAATCAAACCCATGTCGCCTGCATTGGTAGGTGGATAGAGTTTCTTGACCACTGAGCCACCAGAGAAGTCCCCTAGTTGCTCCTAAAATCTGTGATCTGTTGCATACAAAGGAAGTGCCAAAGAAAAATTCTATCAGTAAAATGAGCACTGTCTTAGTTAGGAATCTAACAAAATATGATCAAACTATGTTGTTTTCCTTTGGTCTTGTTCTTACTTATTCTAGATCAAAAAGGAATAAATAAATTCATACTACCAGAAATTTACCAAGAAACTGGTTATTTCACAGCTTTGAGGATTTTGTGCCCAATACTAATTCATGTATCATCCTTTATTTGGAAATCTTTTGTATTATTCTGGACCAAAATAGATAGGTAATATTAGAAATGTTGCTGAATCTGATTCATTTTTGATAATTAAAATTTGTGACATTGCAGATCAATTAAATTAGCTCCACCCAATAGACCTTATGACTCACAGACAGTTTAGTTTCTTGGTAAAAATGATCTCAGTAGAGCATGAGAAAATAATGTTTCTTTCAATTTCTAGTTTGAGTTTAAAACTAGGAATAATTTTATGATTGTTTAGGCCCTATTCACTGCTAAACCCTTGCAATTTTATTCTATACATGCTCTGGCTAGGGAGAACACTGTCCAATTTACAAAGACATTTTTTCTTTAAAGAATGCCTGTTGATTCTAGATATAAAATTGACTGATGTCAAACATTTAAAAGAAAAGTAAAAGTTATAGAAGGCAGAGATGTGATGGGCAGTAATGTGAAATTACTCTTGATTTGAGTTCCAAAAAATTAAGTAGAGCTTAATATATGTAGTAGAAACTCACTGAATGTTTGTATATAAATTAGTTTAACATGTATTCATGACATATATCTTAGCTTCTATCTTTTCTAGAAAAACCAGTGATATCCACAGTCTAGGTTAGGAGATCCTGTTGTTTCTATTGCCCCTCAGCATACTTCTGTAGCAATTTGTCATCAATGGTGTCATTGAGATTAATATTTTTATTACTACATTTACTGGGGCTGCCAGAGACTGAAGCGGTGAGATTAACTCATCTTCCAATGTTACACAGTTGGCAAAGGAAGAGTTGTTAGTCATCACTTACTACCCTTTATTATACTTGTTTTACTTGTCTTTCTGCTGCATTATTGATTCTTTGTGGATTACACCTGAGTAATCAGCTTCTACAATAGCAAGAGCAACCAATATCCTTTGAGTGGTCATACTGTTTTCCATGTCTGATCTCATTTAAATCTCACAACGTATGTATGCTTAGGTACCAAATTCAACTGATTATACCGTAAGATACATTTGGTAGTTATTTCTTTTAAGATAAACCACATAATTGAAATGATTTCAAAAGGCTATAATTATTTTTCACATTTTATTTATTGATGATTTTAAAATAATCTTTATTCTTCAGAATAGATTGAATATAAATGAAAATTGCAAAGTACAGTGTTCTCATATACACCCCGCAGAGTTTCCCTTATTATTAACATCTCATTTTCATATTGCATATTTGTCACAGTTACTAAGCCAATATTGAGTCAGTACTTTATTCAAACTTTCTCAGTGTTTCTTTTTCCTTTCCAGGATCCCATCCAAAATACTATGTTACTTTTAGTTTTCAGGTCTCCTTAAATGCCTCTTGTCTGTTACAGTTTCTCAAACTTTCCTTGCTTTTGATGAACTTAGTTTTGTGGAGAACTAAGATATTTTGACTTCCCTGGTGGCTCAGATGGTAAAGCATCTGCCTACAATGCGGGAGACCTGGGTTCAATCCCTGGGTTGGGAAGATCTCCTGGAGAAGGAAATGGCAACCCACTCCAGTATTCTTGCCTGGAAAACTCCATGGATGGAGGAGCCTGGTAGGCTACAGTCCATGGGTCACAAAGAGTCGGACACGACTGAGCGACTTCACTTTTTCAAGCTATTTTTTTGTAGAATACTCCTCAACTGGAATTCACCTAATGTTTTTCACATGATTAGACTGGGGTTATAGGCTTGGGGAAATAAGACCACAGAGGTAAAGTGTTATTTTTATCACATCAAAGCAAGGGTACATATTATCAATCTTTCTTATCACTGTCACTGTTGACCTTGATCACCTAGCTTAGGTAGTATTTGTCAGATTTATCTAACAAAAAGTTACTTTTTTTTTCTTCCCTTTCCACATTGTGCTCTTTGGAAAGAAGTTACTACAAGCAGCCCTCACTTAGGGAGTGGGGTGTTATACCCCATCCCATCGAGTGGGGAATAGCTACCTAATTTTTTAGAATTCTTCTGCAAGGGATTTCTCTCTTCTTCCCCCTATATTTATTTGTTCAATCACTTCTATCTGTTTGGACTCATGGATCTTATTTTACACTTTGGGTTACAAGGCAATACTACTTTCTCTATTTTTTCACTCAAAGTGTTCCAGCTCTGGGCACTGGGAGCTCTTCCAGTTGTTTCCTGTGTCCCTTTGTCAAAACTCACACCAATTTGTATTTCTTTTCTTGAAGATTTCATGACTTCCTGGTACTAAAAGATGTTCGGGGGTCATCTTATACATTCCTACCCCAGTCCTAGAATCGGTCATTTTATCTTTGTTTACTTTGATAGGAGAATAGTGTTAGGAACCAAAATCTGGGTACTAAGTGTGCTTGTTGCCAGAAGGGTGTCAGTGCCTCTAAGCCCTCGCAGCTGACAGAGCAAAGATACATGTGTATATACACATCTCTATCAATAAATTAAGCTAATAATGATTTTATATGGATTTCTCCAACTCTATCACCCCATGGCTAATTTATAATAATCTTTTCCTTGCTTATTTATAAGCTTCCACTTCAACAATGAGAAACCTGGCTCATGCTAGTCTCCATCCAGTTACTTAATTGTTCAGTTCCAGTGGACTCATATAGCAGCATCAGAACTGTGGACTTGTACTCCTGTGGGAAACAACCTTAGCAACTAGAGTACATTGCCTATGAGCATTTCCTTTTGCCTTTAGTCTTATAGACTATGCTGCTGCTGCTGCTAAGTCGCTTCAGTCGTGTCCAACTCTGTGCGACCCTATAGATGGCAGCCCACCAGGCTCCCCTATCCCTGGGATTCTCCAGGCAAGAACACTGGAGTGGGTTGCCATTTCCTTCTCCAATGCATGAAAGTGAAAAAATAAAGTGAAGTCACTTAGTCGTGTCCGACTCCTAGCGACCCCATGGACTGCAGCCCACCAGGCTCCTCCATCCATGGAGTTTTCCTCTGTCCATGGGATTTTCCAGGCAAGAGTACTGGAGTAGGGTACCATTGCCTTCTCCACTTATAGACTCTACTCACTTCCAAATCTACTAGGGCAGCAAATTTTACCCTGACCCTCTTCAATGTGGTTGTTCCATACATTCTGTAATACAGTTACATTCTTTTGTCACAGCCTGTATTCCATCCTGCTATTCCCCAACCTTCTAAATGAATAATATATTAAGGCTCAACTCTTTGCTCTAAAGCTCTATGGATTGTGAGAAATGCATAGTGCTATTTATCTACCATCACAGTATCATATACAAGAGTATATCACCCACACAATTCCTTGTACTAGACATATTTAGCCTCTTCCTATCTCCCTGAGCCCTTCAGAAACCACAGATCTTTTTACTTTCTCCATAGTTTTGCCTTTTCAGAAATGTCAAATAATTGGAATTGTACAGTGTGTAGCCCTCTTCACACTAGTTTCTTTCACTTAGCAATATACATTTAAGTTTCATCCGTGTCTTTCATGTCTTATTTCTTTGTTTTGCTGAATAGTATTCCACTGTATGGATGTACCACAGTTTCTGTATCCATTCATCTATGGGAGAGCAGGTTGGTTACTTTCTGTTTTTGGTGGTTATGAAAAAGCTGCTATACATATCTATGTGCAGCTTTTTGTGTAGACATAAATTGTCAGATTAGTTGGGGAAATACTCATGAGTACAGTTTCTAGATTGCATGATAAGACTATGTTTAGCATTGTAAAAAACCGCCAAACTGCCTTCCAGAGTGGCTGTACGACTTTGCATTTCTGCTACCAGTGAATGAGAGTTTCGTCTAATGTGTACCTTAACCAGCGATTGGTGTTACCAAGGTTTTCTTTTCCTTGTTTTTTTTTTTTTTTTAATTTAGTCATTCTAATAGGCATTTAGTAGTATCTCATTGTTTTAATTTGCTGTTCTCTAATGACACATGATACTGAGCCTCCGACATGTTTCTTTACCATCTGTATATTTTCTTTGGTGAAGTGTCTGATTCTTTTGCTTAATTTTAAACTGAATTGTTTTATTATTGTTGAATACTAAGGATTTGTTGAATGCTAAGAATTCTTTTTATATTTTGGATACAAGTCCTTTATCAGAAAAATGTTTTGCAAGTATTTTCTCCAAGTCTGTGGCTTGTTTTTTCATTTTCTAAACAGTCTCTAACAGAGCAGAAGTTTTTAATTTTAATGACTTATCAGTTTGTTTGTTTTTGGCTGTGCCATGTGGCATGTGGGATCTTAGTTCCCTGACCAAGGATTGAATCCATGCTCCGTGCAGTGGAAGTGTAGAGTCTTAACCACTGAACTGACAGGGCAGCCTCTTAATTTTTTTTTCATGAATTGTGACTTTGGTGTTGTATCTAAAAACTCATCATTGCAACCAAGGTCACCTAGATTATATCCTATGTTTTCATCTAGAAGTTTTATTATTTTACATTTTACACTTAGATCTGTGATCCAGTTTGAGTTAATTCTGGTGAAAGATGTATGGTTTTTGTTTTATTTTGTATATGGACACAATTTTTTCCAGAACAACTTGTTGAAAAGACTATTCCTTTTCCATTGAATTGCCTTTGTACTTTTGTCAAAGATCAGTTGAGGATATCTGTGTGTCTCTTTCTGGGGTGCTTTTTCTATTGTTCTGTGTATACATCCTTTTCTCAGTGTTGCACTGTCTTGATTACTGTAGCTTTACAGTGACTCCTGAAATCAAGCAGTGTAAGTTCTCCAATTTTGTTCTTCTTCAGTATTGTGTTAGCTAGTGTAGGTCTCCTTTTTTTTTTTTTTTAATTGAAGTATAATTGACCTACTGCTGCTGCTGCTAAGTCATGTCAGTAGCATCCGACTCTGTGCGACCCCATAGACGGCAGCCCACGAGGCTCCTCTGTCCCTGGGATTCTCCAGGTAAGGACACTGGAGTGGGTTGCTATTGCCTTTTCCGAATTGACCTACAAGACTATGTTATTTCCAGGTGCATAACATAGGTGAGTCAATATATCTATACATTACAAAATTATGACCATGATGTGATTACCATGTCAGCCAACAAAGTTGTTACAATATTGTTAATTGTATTTCCCCATCTTTACATTTAATCCCTGTCGCTCTTTTTTTTTTTTTTTTTTGGTAACTGGAAGTTTATCTCCCTCAGCTATTTCACTCATCCCTTATGCCCTTCCCCTCTGGTAACCACATTTGTTTTCTGTATCTATGACTGTTCTATTACATTTTTTCTTTCGTTTTGCTTTTAGATTCACATATAAGTGAAATCATACAGAACTTGTCTTTCTAAATTTGATTTATTTTTCTTAGCATAATACCCTCTAGGTCCATCCATGTGGTCACAAATATAAAGATTTCATTCTTTTTTTTATGGCTGAATAATAAATCTACTGTGTGTGTGGATATATCTATCCGTGTGTGCATATATGCTAAGTCACTTCACTTGTGTCTGACTCTGTGATCCTATGGATTGCAGTTACCAGACTACCCTGTCCATGGGATTCCCCAGGGAAGAATACTGGAGTAGATTCCTATGCCCTCTTCCAGAGGATCTTCCCAACCCAGGGACTGAACCCTGGACTCCTGCATTGTAGGCAGGCTCTTTACCATTAGCACCACCTGGGAAGCCCATCTATATCTATAGCTATATCATCTGTCTAGCCATACACATCTTCTTTATCCAGTCATCTATTGATGGGTGTGACAGACTTTATTTTCTTGGGCTCCAAAATCACTGCAGATGGTGACTGCAGCCATGAAATTAAAAGACGCTTGCTCCTTGGAAGAAAAGCTATGACCAACCTAGACAGCATATTCAAAAGCAGAGACATTACTTTGCCAATAAAGGTTCATCTAGTCATGTATGGATGTTACAGTTGGATTATAAAGAAAGCTGAGAGCCGAAAAATAATGCTTTTGAACTGAGGTGTTGGAGAAGACTCTTGAGAATCCCTTGGACTGTGAGGAGATCCAACCAGTCAATCCTAAAGGAAATCAGTCCTGAATATTCATTGGAAGGACTGATGCTGAAGCTGAAACTCCAATACTTTGGCCACCTGATGCGAAGAACTGATTCATTGGACAAGACCCTGATGCTGGGAAAGATTGAAGGCAGGAGGAAAAGGGGACGACAGAGGATGAGACAGTTGGATGGCATCACTGACTCTATGGACATGAGTTTGAGCAAGCTGTGGGAGTTGGTGATGGACAGGGAAGCCTGACGTGCTGCAGTCTATGGGGTCACAAAGAGTCGGACATGACTGAGCGACTGAACTGAACTGGACTGATTGATGTGTACTTAGATTGCTTCAATATCTTGGCTATTGTAAATAATGCTGCAATAAAACTAGTGTTTTTATTTTCTTTGGAAAAATACCTGGAAATGGGATTGCTGGGTCACATGGCAGTTCTATTTTTAATTTTTTGAGGAACCTTCATATGTTTTCCATAGTGACTGAATTAACTTACATTCCCACCAACAGTGTGCAAAGGTTCCCTTTTCTCCACATCCTTGCCAGCCCTTGCATTTCTTGTCTTTTTGATAACAATTCTCACAGGTGCAAGGTGCTATCTCATTGTGGTTTTCATTTGCATTTTTCTGATGATAGAGATGTTGAGCATCTTTTCATGTGCCTGTCAGCCATCTGTATGTCGTCTTCAGAAAAAACGTCTATTCAGATCCTCTGCTCACTTTTATTTTTTTACTGACTTATGAATTTTATTTTTCTTTCAATTACATTATTTTAAAAATTTATTTATTTTTTAATTAAGAGATAATTGCTTAACAGAATTTTGTTTTCTGTCAAATTTCAGCACTTTTTAATCAGCTTGTTTCTTTGATATTGAATTCTTTGTGTATTTTGGTTATTGACTCCTTATCAGATACATCATTTTCCATGATCTGATGGGCAATTTTAAAAGAGTATTTAAACTGCTGTGTGAGAAGGAGGAAAGAAATGCATGCAGAGAGAGCAGATAAGGGGTGGATGAAGTGATTAAGGTGAGGAGGAGATGATGGAAGCTTAGGTTAAAGTGTATGCAGTGGAGCTGAGTGAAGTGGAAGGAGTCAAGATACGTTTTGCAGTAGCAGTGATCGGACTTGGTCATGGATTGCATATGGATGGTAAGGGAGGGTAAAGTGTCGGTGATGGGTTGGGGCATGTGTAGTAATGAAAGAAGATGAAGCAAGAACAGACGTGGGGGAAATGTGTTCTAACATCTCAGATTCAGACGCCTGAAGCCCATCAAAGACAAAGTACCACACAAGCTGTGAGATTTATGAACTTGAAAGAAGGCTGTACACTGGAAATACACATTTGGGAGTTATACAAAGATGGCAACCAATGCCATGAGAATGGATCAAAAGGCAGGAGGTGTAATATAAGAATTCTGATATTCAAAGATCAGAAAGAAGAGGAGGAGCTAGTGAAAAAGAATGAGAAAGGGGAGCAGATATAAATGACAGTAGAGAAGCCAAGACTTTCCTTCAGCTTTGCCTTTTAATTTTGTCCATGGATTCTTCAGGGTCACAGCTGTTTCTCCAAGGTCTAAGGGAGGTCATTCACTTTTCTGCAGTTCTTCTTCTCCTGCGAATGTCCTACTGAATAGCTGCTGGGCCCCAAACACTTTAGCTCATCACTAGCAACTTTCTTTAAATTCAGTCACATATGGCCATTTTCCTGAAGGCATCCCCAGAATAAATATCAAGATGGCTGGTGAAAGATGGCTTCTCCAGTCAGCTAAATGCTGGCCTGCAATCAAGAGTCAGATTTTCAATACTAAGTCCTTGAAATTCAGCCAGTCTCTTTATCACGTGAATTGGTTTTTTCTCAGGGGTCTCTTTTGTCTTCTGCTATGATGAAACCAGACTGACTGTCAGTAATGGGAAGGTGAGAGCAAGGTGAAGAAGTGTTCTCCTTAACACTTTCCATTTATCATCAGATTTCATGGTCAAGGTCTATATCATTGGGGAAGATGGTGATATTATAGGATGTAGTAAATGAAAGAACCGTAAACCTAGAAATACTCAGTTGAGTGTGATAGAATCTTTCTGGATTATAACCAAGCCAGAAGAACTGGGAGCAATACTGTGCTTTGGCACTCATCACTATGTCCCTGAATGCACAATATGGCCTTGAAGTATAGCTATGTGAAGAGAGATAGGACCAAGAGCACTGATCTATAAAAGAGTCTAGACTGGGTGTATGTACTGGGGATCTCAAAATAATGAATATTCAGTGCAAGATGTTTGGAGCTGAGATTCTTGGGAAGGGAGTAGTGTTTGCTCCTAGAAGTGTAGATCGGAATTTCCAGAAGTTACACAGTTTGAAAAACCATTCTGATTCATAATTCTGGTGGAGGTGGTGATGAGTGAGCCTCAGTTCAGTTCAGTTCAGTCGCTCAGTCGTGTCCAACTTTTTGCAAGCCCACGAACCGTAGCATGCCAGGCCTCCCTGTCCATCACCAACTCCCAGAGTCCACCCAAACTCATTTCCATTGAGTCGGTGATGCCATCCAACCATCTCATCCTCTGTTGTCCCCTTCTCCTGCTGCCCTCAATCTTTCGCAGCATCAGGTCTTTTCAAATGAGTCAGTTCTTTGCATCAGGTAGCCAAAGTACTGGAGTTTCAGCTTCAACATCAGTCCTTCCCATGAACACCCAGGACTGATCTCCTTTAGGATGGACTGGTTGGATCTTCTTGCAGTCCAAGGGACTCCCAAGAATCTTCTCCAACACCACAGTTCAAAGGCACCAATTCTTTGGCACTCAGCTTTCTTTATAGTCCAACTCTCACATCCATACATGACTACTGGAAAAACCATAGCCTTGACTAGATGGATCTTTGTTGGCAAAGTAATGTCTCTGCTTTTTAATATGCTGTCTGTGTTGGTCACAACTTTCCTTCCAAGGAGTAAGTGTCTTAAAAATTTCTTGGCTGCAATCACCATCTGCAGTGATTTTGGAGCCCCCCAAAATAAAGTCAGCCACTGTTTCCACTGTTTCCCCATCTATTTGCCATGAAGTGATGGGACTGGATGCCATGATCTTAGTTTTCTGAATGTTGAGCTTTAAGCCAACATTTTCACTCTCCTCTTTCACTTTCATCAAAATGAAAGCTCTTTAGTTTTTCACTTTCTGCCATAAGGGTGGTGTCATCTGCATATCTGAGGTTATTGGTATTTCTCCCGGCAATTTTGATTCCAACATGCACTTCTTCTAGCCCAGCGTTTCTCATGATGTACTCTGCATATAAGTTAAATAAACAGGGTGACAATATACAGCCTTGAGTGAGCCTAACGTATGCTTTATCCCCAGCCTCCAATATGCACAGTTAAAAATTATTATAGGGACTTCCCTGGTGGTCCAGTTGTTAAAGACTCCAAGCTTCTACTGCAGGGCGTGTGGGTTTGATCCCCGGTTGGGAAACTAGATCCTGCGTGCCACAACTAAAAGATTCCCCATGATCAACAAAAAGATCCTGCATGCTGCAACCAAGACCTGGTGTAGCCAAATAAATAAATAAGCAGTACAAACATGTGATTCTAGATTGAGGAGAAATCAGAGCTAACCAAGGCCTTTGCATTTATGACTCTCTCATTTAATTTAACTCTTTCTTCAAAGATTCTGTTCTTGGTACTTATTTTTTTGAGCATTGAATTTTAAATGGAACTAAGATCCCACAGGCTGAGTGGTCTGGCCGCCAAAAAAAAGATAAAAAATACAAACAGAAAAAATTATTATAATAAATCCAGTGAAATATAAATAAACTGGGAAAATACATTAGCAACATATATAGCAAACTGTTAGGGCTATAGTCCATGGGGTCACAAAGAGGAGGACATGACTGAAGCAACTTAGCACACACACACAGAGCAATAACTTTATTACATAAAATCTCTTATAAATCAGTAAGAAAAATAGATGTAACTAATAAAGTGTGCAACAAATACAAGTAGACAGTTCTCAAAAGAAAGAAGCTTAAATGCCAATAAACATGATTAACTGTTAAGCAACAGTAAGTATCATTATCAGCCCATCTGATTAGTAATGACTATAGGACATAATTAAATTCAGCAAGAATAATGGGGTGTATAGAAATGAGCACACTTTCATAATTTTGGTGGAATTATGAACTGATGTAATTCTGGAGGTTAATCAGTCATCAGATCAGATCAGATCAGTCGCTCAGTCGTGTCCGACTCTTTGTGACCCCATGAATTACAGCACGCCAGGCCTCCCTGTCCATCACCAACTCCTGGAGTTCACTGAGACTCACATCCATCGAGTCAGTGATGCCATCCAGCCATCTCATCCTCTGTCGTCCCCTTCTCCTCCTGCCCCTAATCCCTCCCAGCATCAGAGTCTTTTCCAATGAGTCAACTCTTCACATGAGGTGGCCAAAGTACTGGGGTTTCAGCTTTAGCATCATTCCTTCCAAAGAAATCCCAGGGCTGATGTCCTTCAGAATGGACTGGTTGGATCTCCTTGCAGTCCAAGGGACTCTCAAGAGTCTTCTCCAACACTACAGTTCAAAAGCATCAATTCTTTGGCACTCAGCCTTCTTCACAGTCCAACTCTTGCATCAATACATGACTACTGGAAAAACCATAGCCTTGACTAGATGAACCTTTGTTGGCAAAGTAATGTCTCTGCTTTTGAATATACTATCTAGGTTGGTCATAACTTTCCTTCCAAGGAGTAAGCATCTTTTAATTTCATGGCTGCAGTCACCATCTGTAGTGATTTTGGAGCCCAGAAAAATAAAGTCTGACACTGTTTCCACTGTTTCCCCATCTATTTGCCATGAAGTGATGGGATCTTCATTTTCTGAATGTTGAGCTTTAAGCCAACTTTTTCACTCTCCACCTTCACTTTCATCAAGAGGCTTTTTAGTTCCTCTTCACTTTCTGCCATAAGGGTGGTGTCATCTGCATATCTGAGGTTATTGAGATTTCTCCTGGCAATCTTGATTCCAGCTTGTGTTTCTTCCAGTCCAGCGTTTCTCATGATGTACTCTGCATATAAGTTAAATAAACAGGGTGACAATATACAGCCTTGACGAATTCCTTTTCCTATTTGGAACCAGTCTGTTGTTCCATGTCCAGTTCTAACTGTTGCTTCCCGACCTGCATACAAATTTCTCACGAGGCAGATCAGGTGGTCTGGTATTCCCATCTCTTTCAGAATTTTCCACAGTTTATTCATCAGATACCCAAAATTTTAAATTAAAGCTCCTTGACCTAGAAATTTCCCTTGTAGAAATTTATGCTAAGAATATAGTTAGACAAGTTCACAAAATTGTGCATACTGGGGTACTAACAGTTAAATTGCTATAATAGCTCAAGTTGTAAACAATCTAAATTGCAGAGACTAAATAAATTGTGGTATATCCATATAATGGAACATTATGTAGTCAGTATTTTTACATTGAAAAGTGCTCTAATCTATTGTTAAGAAATAGATTTCTATTTTTAGAAAGCAGATTATAGAATAGCATTAAAATAAACATTTCTGTAAAGAGAAAAGAGCTTATATAGACATGTAATGCATGCATGCTAAGTCACTTTAGTTGTGTCCAACTCTGTGCGACCCTATGGACAGCAGCCCACCAGGCTCCTCTGTCCATGGGATTCTCTAGGCAAGAATACTGCAGTGGGTTGCCATTTTCTTCTCCAATAGATGTGTAAAAATTGGAAAAAGAAGAGAGATGAGATTGTGAGGGATTTTCACTTCACTGTTTTATTTGTAATTTTTTCAATATACAAGAATTATCAGGAGAATCAATATCCACTTCATATAATAAAAATAATTATATACAAGGTAACAAAAAAGTAAACATCCTAACAAATTTTTAATGAAAGGTGCCTTAAGGAAAAGATTGTAATTCCAAACTAGCTAAGAATATATGTGGCTCAGCCATCTATGGGGTCACACAGAGTCGGACATAACTGAAGCAACTTAGCAGCAGCAGCTGGTAAAGAATTTGCCTACAATATGGGAGACCTGAGTTCGATCCCTGGGTTGGGAAGATCCCCTGGAGAAGGGAAAGGCTACCCACTCCAGTATTCTGGCCTGGAGAATTTCATGGACTGAATAGCCCTTGAGGTCACAAAGAGTCGGACACAACTGAGCAACTTTCACTTTCACTTTCTTTCATGGTGTAATGGATACCACATACTTTTTTACCTTTATGGAGTAGGGGGTGGAATGGCCAGTGGAATTAACAGAAAACTAGAACTAATAGACAGCAATTACTATCGATTTTCTTCATTTTCTGTGAGTATGATCCACTTGGCAACATTTACTTCTGTAAGATTCAGGGTCTCTCTACTGCTCTTTATCAGACTTCCTTTCACTCCTGACTCAACAGATTTTTAAGTTCTGCTTTCTTTGAAAGCATAGGTTGCTGACAATATTGACAACATGGAAATACAGAAACACCAGGGGAAAAAAGTGGATAGCTTGATTTATGTTCTTAACTCTGTATGGGCTGGAAGACATTTAAAATATATTTTGCTATTTTATGTAAAATGATCTTTTTATAATCATATCCTCTCCTTTAGTTTTTGTAGGTAACTGTGTTGTATTTATATTCATTCCCCAAGAAAGAACTCCATTCTCAAAATTTTGCAGATACCAACCATGGATGCTTGTATTTGATTTTGTTCTGACATAATGCCACCAAGATCTTGGTTAGATGTCTGCCACTCTAGCTGAGTGGACATGCAAGTCTTCTGTTGCACAAATAGGGTAGGTAGACTTTGGGTTTGGTCAGCCAGTGGTGTTTGTACACACCTTGTGAGTTGAGGACTGGCCTGTCAGTCTCCATGCTGGGTGATAGGTCAGGGCAGGTAAGTTCTAGGGCTCTGGTTCTTGGTGTATGTTTGGACAGCCCATAAATGCAAACAAACATACTACTCTACCAGGTAGGTCATGGAAGCCCTGCGTGCAAGTGCCCTGCCTGACATCTGTCATCACTTGTCTAGGATTTTTGTATATGTGACAGGCGCCCCCTAGTGAATAGAGGCACTTAAGTTGGCCTCACTATAAAAAAGAGGCTGGGGAAATACCATCTGAAATGGTTTTAAGAATTTGACACTGTATTAAACAAGCAGAGATGCTGAGATTTTGCAAATGTGAAAGCGAAAGAGGGGAGGGATCTGTTCTCCATAGAAAGTATTCAGGATCTCACAATGCAGAAATAGTAGTCAATTTTCTAGATGAAATTCAAACTAATCTGAACCTTGCCAGACCATCAAAATAGAAGAGTAAATTGTTGATCATTATTCACTCTTATCCACTACAGTATTCTTGCCTGGGAAATCCCATGGACAGAGGAGCCTGGCAGGCTACAGTCCACGGGGTCACACAAGAGTCAGATGGGACTTAGCAACTAAAACAACAATCCACTCTCCAAACTTGACAGGATGTTTTATACATACTGTATAGCTTCTAGAATGGGACAGATACACATAAATTTAGGTTGAGACTTGAGAAACCATAATTTCAATATAAAAACCTTCAGTCTGGTTTTTTGATAAATTACATTTTGCTTGGTTAATTTCCAAAAAAAAAAAAAAAAAAAGCATTTAATGAAGACTCTGGTTACTTGTGTGATACAATAAATCAGTTACTTTTAGTTATCGCTTCTCTCCTTAAAATGTCTGCCACTTACAGTTCTTTTTATGTTCTGAAAAAATATATTATCATTTTGACATCATCATAAATACTTATTTATAGCACTGGGTTGGGTCTTTGAAAAGGAACCCAAAATAATTCTTATCCTCCAGGATGCTTCCAATATAAAATAAAATCAAAGATCATATAACAGGTCAATTGGCAAACAAATAACTATGACAAAGATAGTATTCAGATTATTTTAATACTGTCAAAGAGCACAAGAAATTAACACTGCACTCAAAGGCCTGTATTTATTGATCCATCAGTGGCCTTTAACTGGAGCTTCCTAAATCAACAATTGGTGAAAAGGTTACACAAAAAGTAGGTGACATGCTTAAATATCAAGTAGGTGAAAAGGTCATTGGACTATTCTCAAAGGTCTTATTTGATGTCAGAAGCTAATTATGAACTGAGTGTAGTGTAGTTTTGGTACTTTTTAGAGGTTCACTTTTCAGGGGTAAGATTATCTTGTGGCCTCCTATCTTCTTCTCATCTAAACAATAAATAAATAAACAACTCATCCCTCTTTTGCCTAGATTGTCTTTTGTCTCCTGAGTAATCATCCTTTCAGATTCACCACAACTCCTTCAGGTCTGAGCAGACTTCTCTAACTGTAAGGCCTCTCTAGGCCCTCTTTCTTTTCCTAATGACCTCGTTTACTTATTATAACCTCATTTAACAATTACACTGCTTTGATTACTCCCTGAATATTAAAAGACTCTACCGAACAATAAACGTGAGCATTTATTCAAATTATTTAACTTGTTAATGATTAGCTCCCCAAAGTCCATTCTCCATCACCGTAGCTCAGAAGACAAATATCCTTTTACTTATTTAGAAGGATAACTTCAGCATCTCCCTTATAGTGGTGACATCAGTGCAGGCGGAGGTGAAACAAACCAACCAACCAAAAATCAAAAACAAAAACCCAAGGGACACCGAAATGATTGACAAGTAGGGACCAAAGCACGTCGTCCATCAGCCTTGCCCACAAGACTCCCATCCTTCACCTGTCCTGTTTTCTAAGATGCATCCCGGGCGGATGCGAGGTCACCTGTGGGCAGGCGGAAGACTTCTCCGCAGCGGCCTAGAGGGAGAGGGAGGCGGGAAAGGAGCTGGGGATGCGGTGGGGCGGGTGACCTGGGCGAAGAGGGCGCGGGGAAGCCGCCGTGCGGGTCTCCCCGAACACGGCGGCCAGAGCAGGGATCCGGGGCGCCTGCGCGGCCGCCGCCCCCGCCGCAGCATCCCTGCGCCGTCCCCGGGCGCGCGCGCGCGCGCGCGGGCGGGAGGAGGGGCGCGCCGGCCCCTCCGCCCCGCGCGGCCACGTGACGCCGGCCGAGGAGACTGGAGCGGCGGCGGCGGCGCGCGGCGGCAGACTGGTGCAGCGCCCGGCGCGCGCGGCGGCATCTCCTCCGCCTGCTTCTCCTTCCCTCCTCCTCCTCCCCGGAGCCTCGACGGTCCCTTGCCCTCCGCCCGGCTCCTCGCCGCCGCGTCCCCGCCGCCGCGGGGCCCCGAGGAGGAGGCGAGGACGCAGCTGCGGCGCCGCCGCCGCCGTTAGACGGGGGGACTCGCGGGGGAAGGGGGTCCCCCGGCCGCCGCCGCCGAGGCCAGCCCTCCCGCGGGGTGTCTGCTTCCTCCTCGCGTCGCCGCCGGCGCCCGCTCTCGGCCGGGATGGGGCTCCTGGACTCGGAGCCGGGCAGCGTCCTGAACGCGGTGTCCACGGCGCTGAACGACACCGTGGAGTTCTACCGCTGGACCTTGTCCATCACAGGTAAAGCCGCCGCCTCGCCATCCTCGCCATCCTCGCCGTCCTCGCCATCCTCGCCGTCCTCTCCATCCTCGCCGTCCTCGCCGTCCTCGCCGTCCTCTCCATCCTCGCCGTCCTCTCCATCCTCGCCATCCTCCCCCGGGGGGGACCTCGGCCTCGGCCCCGACTGCCCTCCGCCGCCCGCCCGGCGGCTGTTGGGGTGTTGCGGGTCCGAGGACCGGCGGGCGGGCGGGCACTGGTTAAATCGGATCCGAACGTTAAGGCGCTCCCCTCCCCCGGCGCCCGCACGGTTTCCCTCTTGAGCTCCTTCCAGCGGGTCTCGCCAGGTTTCTCGGATGCAGGCGCTTCGATCGCAGCTGGAGCCTGGCGCAGGCCCGCCCCACCCTGTGGCCGCGCACCTGCCGGGCTCTGACCGTTCTCTCCGGCTCCGGGGTCTGCTGTAACCTTTAGGAACATTCCGTGATGGGGCTCGGGGGAGGGGAGCAGGGCCCGGGGTCGGGGTGGGGGGTCGCTGTCCTTTTGGGCTCCTGGTTGCCTTGACACACCTGCCCGTAATTTTCTTGTCTGGCTTGTCCGTCCGCAACATCGTTTGGAAGGAAAAGTCGGAAGCCATTGTTCGGCTCCTTGAACCTGGGAGGGGGTTAGTTTCGGAGGCTTTTTCATCCGCCCGGAGGATCCAAGTGATAGTCTGCGAAGGCTTTGCGCAGTGCAGTGCGGTCAGGGGGAGGGGGGGAAGCTAAAACAACCGGGAGAGAAATGGGGAATCTGTAGGATGGGGGGTCTCTACAGCAGCACCTAGAGGTGGTCCCAGAAGCCTGCATGGGGATCATTTTCTTAAATTGACCAACTTTTCTCTTTCGCCGTCGCAGTTTGACAGGGATCCTTAGTTAACTGAGCTAGGCGGCTTTCCTGCCTAAGGGGAGGCAGTTGTTATACTTTACCATTTTTTTTCTTTATTTGCTTCAGTTACTTTTGGGTTTAAAGCGTTTACAAAATTTTGAAATAATAAACGAGGCCAACAGGATTTTAGGAGGGATCTTATGTTTTCTCATTTGCCAGTCCTTTTGCAGTACTGCCCTTCATGCCAACAGTGGAAGAGGTTTACGTGACATGTTACCATCGAGCCTCCCTTCCCTAGAAATGGAAATATATTCCTATAGTTTGGTGTCTGTTGTATAGTTTGGTGTTTGTTGTTAGAAGCAGTGGTTGCAGCATGAATTCATGGATATATGTTGTGGGAAAAAACGTATTCTGAAATTATTTCTGTGGGAGACAAAATGATTCCTTGGCATTGCCTCGGTTTTAACTTCAGCAAAGTTCTTTTTCAGAAGATGTTAAGTTTGACAGTGAGAAATAAGCGATTTAATTAGCTGTTGCACTTGAAAATGGTTAAAAAGCAGTTTTTAATGGAGTCATTGATTTTTAAAGTCTCCCTTCTATATAGTGTCCATTGAGGTTTTGCGGTACCTACAAAAACTGGGAGAGATGTTATCATTTCCTTCATCTCTGTGATTTTGGTTATTTAAACATTGCATCAGGGTTTCCCATTACACAATTGTGCAGAGCTGAACATCACGCTAATTGGTTGGCAGATAATTGCACTTTGCATATTTCAGACTCCAGACATTGTCAAGGTCCTCCAATCTCCATATAGCCAGCCACACCCAGGACTTCTCATGCCTGTCTGTCTGCCCTACCTCAGAGCTTTCCCACCTTTGGGAAGGCTCAATTTCAGAACCATTGAGAGCAAAGGTAGAATGTACCTTTCTGTGATGGTTAGTTCCTTCCTAATGATGCTGGTTGCAGAAGGAAATGGCAACCCACTCCAGTATTCTTGCCTGGAGAATCCCATGGACGGAGGAGCCTGGCGGGCTACAGTCCATGGGGTCGAAAAGAGTCGGACACGACTGAGCGACTTTACTTACTTACTTCCTTAATGATGCTAGTATTAAAAAAAAAAAAAAAAAGTCACAAATGAAGTGGGAAATTTCGTGCAGTTGCCTCATGTGAAAGCTTTCCTCTGGCCTGTGAAGGGCAAATAAAATAATATAGTATCGTGGACCCAGCCTGAGAAATGAGAGTAGCTACCAGAAAGAAGTGACCTCTCACTAGCAGGTCAGAGGGAAGGTATTTGCCCATGCTCTGGCTATCCACTTACGAAACCTGAGACTGCTTCCTTGCTTTGAGCTACCTAGTGTAGGTAGATGGTATTTCTTAACCAACTTAGAGGCTTAGTGGGATATAGTCTGCTCTGCCTTACTGCTGTGTAAGGAGGACTATTTCAGACTCAGGCACAAGAGCTGGTCTGAACCCCGAGCTGCCCCATTTCTTCTCACCCTGTCGCCACACCCCCGCTTCTACACTTTCCTGTCTTCGACTGATTCATACGACTGATTCCAAGAGGCCCTCCTTCCTATAATTTCATGAATATCTGGGTGAAGGAGTTTCAAAGTAGAAAAGTAGCTTAGGAGATGAGGCTGAAGAAAAAGTTGATGAATTTGGAAGGAGGGTAAGATAAAAGTGGGCAGAGAGAAAGATGGTCTTGAGAAATAGTGGTGAGTATGGTGAAAGAATTCAGATCCTCCAGGGAGAGCAAGAGATGAACAAGGCTGCCTGCCCTGGAGCGCTTTCATCCCCACGTGGTAGCTGTGGGCTTCTTGCTTTCTGTTCTGTCAGTTCATTAAATATTTCTCTCCCCTGAGGTGTCTGCCTAAGTGTAAAGTTAGTGTCAAGGTTTCTGCCTAACTCTATTTACTTTGGGCAGTCTAATAGGAATAGTTACACACTTGGGGAGTACGTTTGATGATTCCAAAGATTTTTGCCCTAGGGCAATGTCTGGAAAAATTAAAATTTTTTGCTATTATATTAAATGACGGTATTTAATAACACATGTCCAAAGCAATGCATAAAAACTGGGCTTTTCAAAGACACATCTAGCAAATGCAGAATATGTCCCGCAGTGTATGAACATTCAAAATGTTATTTTTACCATGTAATTAATAGTGTTTACCTTGGAATTGAAACTGTGAAAGAGCTGTACTCTTAGAAAACCTGCAAAAATAATTTTTCTCTATTTTTAGATATTTTGAACAAGTAAGTGAGTCTTAGTTTATAATATAAAGGAAAGTATAGACTGATACAGGACTTTTTTAATACCAGTTGGTGGCATGAGAGTAGGTACTCTGATGTCATTGTGGTGTTTTCCTTTTGTTCTTTCATTTTATGAGTACATTAAAATCATTGGACTGGGATCCTAGGCTCAAAGTGTATATCTACTCAAGAAAAATTGTAGGTACGATTTCAAAACTGATGAGTCAATATCCCCGACTTACAAATACCCTAATTGTCTATATTTTCCATTGCATTTATTATTTTAGTAATTATTTATTAGTAGTATTTTGTGTTAGTAGCATTTGTGTTAATGCTACTTATTAGTAGCATTAACAAAGAAACATCTTAGAAAGTTAATAACCAGCATGTCCACTCTAAGGCCAGTTGCCTCTGGAGATACCATGTTTCTTTTTGACCATGTGTTTGTAAACAGCCATTGTTCATGGAATATGTTTGCACATTGCATGTGTGATGGGCAGGGCACTGCTCTATGTTCACTAATATAGCAGACTATAGTTGGGTGAAAAATGAGTTGTCTACTTGGGAGTTGTGATCAAAGTAGGTAGATGAGTAGGACTTGAGATCAGCATGTGAAAGGCCAGTCTATCTGACCTTCCCCTCACTTTGGAGGGTCAGATGGGAGAAGTGTGGTCCAAAAGGGTGGAGGCCTCTTGTGGGGTGATGATAAAATCTGGAAGCGAGGCTTGTATAAACTTTCCTTCTTGTCTCATCACTTGCCATGTGCTGGCACTGTTCTGGGCTCTGGGATAGAATGAGGACAAGTGGTCACCATCCCAGGCAGCTTGAGAAGTCTGGAGATGACACCCATTCCAACTTCCTTGCTGTCATGGTCTCAAAGCAGTGTGGTCAGAGTCAGGGTCAGGCCTCGCTGGAGCCTGGGGAAGGTCAGGAAACTCCTCTACTCTCCGTGTCTCCACTTCCACTTGCCTGGCAGTCTTGAGTTGTGAGAGGAGTGTATGGCTCTGTCTTTAGAGTATTTAAGCTGTTTCACCATGTGAAATTGATGTGGATGCTGTTGGAGAGTGTTTATTAGGTTGACTAAAAATGGATGTCAAAACTAAAAGTCCATGGAAACTAGGAATGAGTTTAAGGGCCAGTGAGTCAGACAGGTGTGCTGAAACTTGAGGGCTCACGGAAGGGGGTGTTTAACTCAGCTCAGATAGGCAGGGGTCTGTTCCACAGTTTCCTGGGCCCCAGAGGCGCATGGGTCTTAAAACAGGTTATTCAGTTACACTGGGGCTTCCCAGGTGGCATTACTGGTAAAGTATCCACCTGCCAATGCAGGAGAAGCAAGAGACAACAAGGGTTCAATCTCTGGGTCAAGAAGATCCCCTGGAGTAGGAAATGGTGCCCCACTCCAGTATTCTTGCCTGGAAAATTCCATGGGCAGAGGAGCCTGGTGGGCTACAGTCCGTGGGACCACAAAGAGTTGGGCACTATTGAGCATAGCACAGCATTATTGCATTGATCTTGTTATTTGTCACAGCTAATGTATAGTTGTTTTTTTTTTAATTCACGTCATTATCTAAAATAGGTTTTCTGTTTGGACTAGTGTGGGAACTCATCATTTTCAGTGTTTCTTTGAGAAAAGACATTCTAAGTTCTGGACAGTGAAAGACAAATACATGTTCATCTTCTAACATGGTGTCTCCCTTAGGCCATGTTTTCAACGAAGTCCTCCTCTTACCTTTTTTCACAGCCTCCCTGCAGCCTCCAGGAAGTCCATGCTGCTGTAGGGTTTTGTCTGTTTGTTTGTTTGGTCCTGGACTCTAATGTCTGATACTCTCGTCCATTCCGCCAAAGTATCCAATCACAGATGGAATGCCAGGAGGGGAGAACAATGCAGGCTCTAAAACTGGAATCGGGACACAGTTTTACACAGTTAGATTCTTTGGCTTTGGGAAACAAGGTTTTAAGAATTACATAGATAATTATATCAGTGAGTGCTTTTGTGATCTTAAGAGCCACAAGAAGTTGGTCATCCTTTTAAAATTCAGTGTTTTGTTTTTTTCCTAAGTCCTGTGATAATGTCATTAGTGAATGATTTAATGTTAACCAAAGTATTATCTTTGAATTATTGAGTCACTTATTATTTCGAATTAGACGTCTGTGGTCACATAGAGAAGAGTCGGGTAGCAGAATCTGTCTTTTCTCACGTTGAGATGGCTCTTATTTCTTTTTCCTTATTAGGACATTTTTTCCTGTTCAATTAAGGTGCCATTGTTTCATTTTCCCTTAGGATGAGAATGTATTACAATATATATGTTACAAAATCATATGGATCTTGACTTTTAGAGAAGAGAGGGGAGGAAGAAATACTTAGCCTCTCAAAACCCAGTTTCTGGCTCTCCTGTCTACGCTGGTCCCTGTCCACAGGCCCGCAGCTCTAGCCAACCTGGAAGACTCACGCTTGAGTAAAACAGGTGCACTTGATGTTGGCTGTCACACTGCCCTTGCCTTTCCTGCCCTTTTCCCTGGTTCCCTTCCCACATGCCCTTCACCAGGCCCCGGCTCAGGCTCCCTCCCACGTGGAGCCTTTGTCAGCCCTGGTACCCAGCGCAGCTCGTCGCCCCATCTGACCCCATTACCCTGAGCAATCGCTCATGTACCTCCTTGTGCAGTTTCTTCTGAGACTCTGTTTTCTTGCACTGTTTTAACCTTCATTATTACTTATCTTTTCCCTTCTTTGTACTTTTCTCCCCAACACTGGGGAGTGCCCGTACATCTGTTGACTTGACATGACTCCCTTAATCTAGCTTGATTTCAGATAGTGAAATTTCAGATACATTCTGATTGATAAATATTAATAAGGCTTGGGATTACACTAAATTATGGAGAGTTTAAGGGGTTACAGTAAATTATGGAGAGTTTAAGAATGATCTTTATCATAAGTTAGTCTTAAATCAATCAGTGTTGACTTGATTTAATGAAGGAATCAAACCATAAAATCACTTAGTAGCACAGAATATTGTCAAGAGATGTAGAACCAGATGCCGTTCTTCCTCTCTCTTCATCATCTGCACGTAAGCACTGTGGTGTGTGTGCAAGTGAGGTGTCCATGTGGTGTAGGAGATGGAGAGGACCCTGGACTGGGGTTTAGACTTTAGGCTTTAGTCCTGGACGTGCCACTAATTACCAGTGAGTGTGTATAGTGGGCACTTTGCTTTTCCAAGTCAACTTTTTTCATCTGCAAATTGAGTTGAATTAGGTAATCTCTGCGGAGAAGGCAATGGCACCCTACTCCAGTACTCTTGCCTGGAAAATCCCATGGACTGAGGAACCTGGTAGGCTGCAGTCCATGGGTCGCTAAGAGTCGGACATGACTGAGTGACTTCACTTTCACTTTTCACTTTCGTGCATTGGAGAAAGAACTGGCAACCCACTCCAGTGTTCTTGCCTGGAGAATCCCAGGGACGGCGGAGCCTGGTGGGCTGCCGTCTATGGGGTCACACAGAGTCGGACACGACTGAAGCGACTTAGCAGCAGCAGCAGCAGGTAATCTCTGAGGTCTCTCCTGGCTCTTAAATTCTAAATATAGGTGCAGCTTTTAAACATTCTTTACATAGATAAAGCAATTTCAAATAAACATATACTGATAAGTAATTGAAAACCTGACTCCAGGCAACAATTCCAGTCTTCACCAGTAAAACTGTTATTAGTGCTGTGTAAGGAGAAGGCAGTGGCACCCCACTCCAGTACTCTTGCCTGGAAAATCCCATGGATGAAGGAGCCTGGTGGGCTGCAGTCCATAGGGTCGCTAAGAGTCGGGACACAACTGAGCGACTTCACTTGCACTTTTCACTTCCATGCATTGGAGAAGGAAATGGCAACCCACTCCAGTGTTCTTTCCTAGAGAATCCCAGGGATGGGGGAGCCTGGTGGGCTGCCGTCTATGGGGTCACACAGAGTCGGACACGACTGAATCGACTTAGCAGCAGTGCTGTGTAAATATTAAAAATAACAGGTTCATGTTTAGTCCTTTTCACTTTCTCTTATTTGCGCCATAAGGGATAGGTGAAGGAATAAAAAACGCAGAGATACAGATATTTAAGCCCCTGTTTTTTTGATGTAGTACTGTGTTTGTTGCTGTAATACTCTGATGATCTAGGTATTTCTCAAACAACCCAGAGTTAACTATTTTGTCAAAAATAATAGCAGTAACATTAAAGAGTAATTTTATTATTCTGAGGATGGCTTTTTACATGGTTTTGGAGAAGTTACTCATGATTTGAGGGGGCTCATATTTCTGCTTGTACAATGAGAAGATTTGAAACTACATGTCCCCTTCAGGCCTTTTTATTGAATTCTCAGAATAGCTCCTAAAGCAATGGCTTAGATAGTCTAAACTTAATTTTACTTCATACTTTTTTTTCTATAGAACATGCAAATTTTATCATACCTTATTAGAAAAGATTTTCAGTTTTAAGTACTCTTTGAGCATTTCTAGCAAATTTGGAAGTATGGCTTAAATTTTTTGTAAAATTGCTACTAATATGTAGGTTTTAGCATACAGGGAAAACAAAAGAAATTAAATGGTTTTGCTGTGTGTTCCTTAACTTTGGTTAGGCACTTTGGTATTAAAGCATCTTACTTTTGTCATTTATTCTTCTCCATGGAATATTGTAATTCTTTAAAAAAAACTCAGTATAATACTTTATTTGTATTTAATTAGAATTTGAAAGTCAAATGCATTAATCCACTGAGGAATCAGTTTCTTGTTGTTAGGTGTGATCACATCAAGGCATTTGTGATTTTTGAACTGATTATTTGAAGGAGTAAGCTTCTCTTTTTTCATTTTGTTTGTTTATCAGATGAAAACTTAGGCACAGACATGTATTGTTAAAGAATTTCATGTATATTTGTTTACCCATATTCAGAGCAGCTCTGTTAATAATGGCCGAGAGTGGGAGCAACCCAAATATCCACTGATGGGTGAGTAGATCAACTGTGATACATGCATACAGTGGAATATTATTCAGCCTTAAAAAGAAAGGAAATTCTGACACAAGACACAGCATGGCTGAACCGTTTGGGCGTTATACTAAGTAACAGAAGCTAGTCAGGAAGAACCAAATACTGGTGATTATGAAGTCCCTAAAATAGTTATATTCATAGAAAAAGAAAGTAGAGTGGTGGTTGCCAGGGGTTGGGAAGGTGCTGGGGAGACAGGGACTTGTTTAATGGATATAGAGTTTCAGTTTCACAAGATGAGAAAGTTCTGGAGGCTGGTTGCACAACATTGTGAATACATGTAACACTAATGACGTGTACACTAATGAAATGTATACTTTAGAAACGGTTGAGATAGTAAAGTTTATGTATTTTTACTACAATTTTAAAAAGATTTTCATGTGTTGTAAAATTAATATAGCATCTCTAGAAATGATCTTTCTTTGGTGTTCATTGCCAAAACACTAAAACTGTTTTTATTTTTTGTTTGTTTATCATAAAATGTCTCTCTTTGTAGAGTATTCATGCTGCTGCTGCTGCTAAGTTGCTTCAGTCGTGTCCGACCCTGTGTGACCCCACAGACGGCAGCCCACCAGGCTCCCCCGTCCCTGGGATTCTCCAGGCAAGAACACTGGAGTGGGTTGCCATTTCCTTCTCCAATGCATGAAAGTGAAAAGTGCAAGTGAAGTCGCTGAGTCATGTCTGACTCCTAGCGACCCCATGGACTGCAGCCCACCAGGCTCCTCCGTCCATGGGATTTTCCAGGCAAGAGTCCTGGAGTGGGGTGCCATTGCCTTCTCCGTACTGTTGCTTTTTTTAAAAAGTACCCAAATGGTACTAGAAGGCTTCCCAGGTGGCAGTAGTGGTAAAGAACCCACCTGCCAATGCAGAAGATGTAAGAGATGTGAGTTTGACCCCTGGGTCGGGAAGGTACCCTGGAGAAGGGAATGGCAACCCACTATGGTATTCTTGCCTGGAGAATCCCATGGGCAGAAGAGCCTGGTGGGCTACAGTCCATGGGGTCGCAAAGAGTCAAACATAACTGAAGCGACTTAGCACACATGCATGCAAATGGCTAGAAAGTAGCAAATGACAGGGACTACAGCCTTGGCTTTGTATTTTGCTTTACAGGATTACCGAGAACTTCACAACTCTGGGGTTTAGGCCTGGCCGGCAGTGATATTTTCCATGTTTAGAAGTTAAACAACTTGCACGTGACAGTGTAGTGGAAACGAATCGAAAGAGGTTGTTTCATCTCTTAGCCCGGTGCCCTTGTTTCCCATTGTGCTCGCCCAGCAAGAAGGCAAAGTCCTCAGACGTGTACCTTCTCTTATTTTACCTTACCTTACACTGCTTTCTCGTGGACATAGTATCACTATATAGAATACTAAATCTGAACAGAGTCATAATACCACTAGAGGTAATCTAAAGAAAAGCATCTGAAATGCTTAATGGTGCTGTAAGGGCTGTTGTATGAAATTAAACTAAAGTATTATATATATACACACACACACACACACATATATATGTATATATATTTGTTGTTTAGTTGCTAAATTGTGTCCGACTCTTTTGTGACTGCATAGAATGGGGAAACAGTGGAAACAGTGACTGACTTTATTTTTCTGGGCTCCAGCCATGAAATTAAAAGACACTTACTCCTTGGAAGGAAAGTTGTGACCAACCTAGACAACATATTAAAAAGCAGAGACATTACTTTGCCAACAAAGGTCCATCTAGTCAAGGCTATGGTTTTTCCAGTAGTCGTGTATGGATGTGAGAGTTGGACTATAAAGAAAGCTGAGCACTGAAGAATTGATGCTTTTGAACTGTGGTGTTGGAGAAGACTCTTGAGAGTCCTTTGGACTGCAAGGAGATCCAGCCAGTCTATCCTAAAGGAGATCAGTTGTTCACTGGAAGGACTGATGTTGAAGCTGAAACTCCACTACTTTGGCCACCTGATGCAAAGAGCCGACTCATTTGAAAAGACCCTGATGCTGGGAAAGATTGAGGGCAGGAGGAGAAGGGGATGACAGAGGATGAGATGGTTGTATGGCATCACGGACTCAATGGACATGGGTTTGGGTGGACTCCAGGAGTTGGTGATGGACAGGAAGGCCTGGCGTGCTGCAGTTCATGGAGTCGCAAAGAGTCAGACATGACTGAGCGACTGAACTGAACTGAGACTGTAGCCCGCCAGGCTCTTCTGTCTATGGGATTTCCCGGGCAAGAATACTGGAGTGGGTTGCCATTCATTTCCTTCTCCAGGGGACCTTCCTGACCCAGAAATTGAACCCGTGTCTCCTGCATTACAGGTGGATTCTTTACTACTGTGCCACCTGGGAAGTCCATATACCATATATATGAATATATATATATATAAAATATATAAAAAAGTGGTAGTGGTATTTAGCCTGAGAAGGTAAAGGTGACTCCATATTATGGACTCGCCTAGGACCTTAAAAAAAGTATATTCAAAGTGAATTATGAAAGTGTTTGCCAAACTTCATAATACAAGAACTAAAAACTTCTTAATTAGTTAATTAGTGAAGAGGAATTCAGGATCCATTATGGATATTCAGCAAATAGAACAGTTAGCAAGAGAAGATCTTAACCAAAGTTTCCATTAAAACACACCTCATACTCCGGTAGTATCTCAGTGTTTTTTTACTTTTAGTTTTTTTAAAGCCACACTGATAGCACTAAGGGTGGTATTTGGGCTTTGAACTCTCAGATTAGCACATGTTTTACAACTGCTTTTTCTGAGAAGCCCAGCAAAGTGTGAAAATGGGGTGAGAAGATTACTTGCCTGCATTCTGTCTTGGCTTCCTGTATACATAACATTATTCTTCTATATCAAATGTACATTATGTTTAAGTCCATTTCTTCATCATCAGATCAGATCAGATCAGTCGCTCAGTCGTGTCCGACTCTTTGCAACCCCATGAATCGCAGCACACCAGGCCTCCCTGTCCAACACCAACTCCCGGAGTTCACTCAGACTCACGTCCATCGAGTCAGTGATGCCATCCAGCCATCTCATCCTCTGTCGTCCCCTTCTCCTCCTGCCCCCAATCCCTCCCAGCATCAGAGTCTTTTCCAATGAGTCAACTCTTCACATGAGGTGGCCAAAGTAATGGAGTTTCAGCTTTAGCATCATTCCTTCCAAAGAAATCCCAGGGCTGATCTCCTTCAGAATGGACTGGTTGAATCTCCTTGCAGTCCAAAGGACTCTCAAGAGTCTTCTCCAACACCACAGTTCAAAAGCATCAATTCTTTGGCGCTCAGCTTTCTTCACAGTCCAACTCTCACATCCATACATGACCACAGGAAAAACCATACCCTTGACTAGACGGACCTTTGTTGGCAAAGTAATGTCTCTGCTTTTCAATAGGCTATCTAGGTTGGTCATAACTTTCCTTCCAAGGAGTAAGTGTCTTTTAATTTCATGGCTGCAGTCACCATCTGTAGTGATTTTGGAGCCCAGAAAAATAAAGTCTGACACTGTTTCCACTGTTTCCCCATCTATTTCCCATGAAGTGATGGGACCGGATGCCATGATCTTCGTTTTCTGAATGTTGAGCTTTAAGCCAACTTTTTCACTCTCCACCTTCACTTTCATCAAGAGGCTTTTTAGTTCCTCTTCACTTTGTGCCATAAGGGTGGTGTCATCTGCATATCTGAGGTTATTGATATTTCTCATAGAGTTGTTAAATAATGCCTACTGTGAACATTAACATAGGTGTATAAAATGGAAATTACAGCATTTTATAGTCCATAATGATCCTATACTAGAAGCTCAGTAAATAGCAGTGAGTTTCAACATATGAAGATGGTATCTAAATTCATGGTTAAAAAGTATATATTATACATACGCATATACATCTGCCTCTCCTTGTGACCTATGACTGCCCTAAATCTCCCCCACTGGCTTTTATGAATATGTAATTTTTTAAACCATGAATATAGATATAGTCTGCACATGGTAGAACTCACTACTGTTTATTGAACTTCTATTATAGGACTTATGAATTATAGAAGGCTATGATATGAATTTTATATACTTTGTATTATTTAATGTTTCTTCGTGTCCTTAGAAGAGGACTTCCCTGGTGGCTCAGTGGTAAAGAATCTGCCTGCAATGCAGGAGACTTGGGTTTGATCCCTGGGTTAGGAAGATACCCTGGAGAGGGAAGGGGCAACCCACTCCAGTATTCTTGCCTGAGAAATCCCATGGACAGAGGAGCCTGGTGGGCTGCTGTCCGTGGGATTGCAAGAGTCGGATACAATTTAGTGACTTAACCACCACCATGATGAAGAGATAGACTTAAAACTGTACAACTAGAAAGTAACAGAGCTGGGATGGAATTGAGATCTTTTACCTCTGTCTTTCATTGGTGACCTTTGCATAAAGCAACACAGCCTCCTTACTCGTCCTACAAATACTGTTTTATTGTCCAGTCATCATGGTGAACATTTATTGAATATTTATTATGGGCAAAGCTCTCTGACCAGTGCTTTGTATGTGTCACATTTAATCCTTATACTCCTTTGGGTTTAGTATGTAACTATCCCCATTTTATTTATTTATTTTTTTTCAGTTAAATTTTTTTTTTAATTATTTTTTTATTGGAGCTTCCCAGGCAGGTTCGATCCTGAAATGACTACCCACTTCAGAATTCTTGCCTGAGAAGTCCTATGGACAGAGAAGCCTGGCAGGCTATAGTCCATGGGGTCGCAAAAAGTTGGACATGACTTCACGATTAAACAACAGCATGTGTGGGTGCTCAATTGCTCAGTTGTGTCCGACTCCTTGTGGCCCATGGACTGTAATCCACCAGACTCCTCTGTCCATGGGACTCTCCAGGCCAAGAATTGCTCAGTCGTGTCTGACTCCTTGTGGCCCATGGACTGTAATCCACCAGACTCCTCTGTCCATGGGACTCTCCAGGCCAAGAATACTGGAGGGGGTTGCCATTTTTTTCTTCCAGGGGATCTTCCTGACCCAGGGATCGAACCCATGTCTCTTGCATCTCCTGTATTGGCAGGTAGATTATTTACCACTAAGCCACCTGGGAAGCCCAAGCAACAGCAACAGCAATGTTTATTGGAGTATAGCTGCTTTACAATCTTGTTTCTACTATCCCCATTTTCTAAGCAGATAGACCAACCTTCCAGATAATATCCATTTAGGACCAACCCTCCCAAATTAAGCCTTCGTGTAAATGATCTGCACCTCGTATCACACATTGACTCACTCACCTTGTCTGCATTACTGCCTTTTCTCCTTGAAGCTTCTGAGTCCGTCCCTATTTTAGCTGCTCTTTATGAGAAATTTTATAATTTCTCTCGCTTTTCACCTTTTTTGTGTTCTCTGTACAGATATACTTGGAACCAGAATTCTTTTTTTCTCTGTGTTAACTCCTCTCTTCATTCTTGCAGGCTCTTGGGTGACTAGTATACAGCTGAGTTCATAAAACTCTACGCTGGCCATTGAACCCCTCAAAGCCTTGCTGGTGATGACGTCCACTCCCTCCAGTCTGCCCATCACACTCTAACCTCTTAGTCTTTTCTAGCTCAGCCTCCGAATTCTTCAGGAGCTGCCCTTTCCTTCAGTTCATCCAGGCAGTCTTCCAAACTAAAAGCAGCATCCTCTGCCCTGAGCCCAGAGTGGGTTAAAGCAGACAGACATTCCCCCTGGTCATCACCCTGACTCACCCCCTGGTCCTCCACTATCTTCAGAATGTTTGATTTCTAGAGTAAATCTCAGCTGGTGACCTGTCCACTTGTATCCAGACCTTTCTTCTCTGCTTCTGCCTATTTCATCTCTCTGATACCCCAAATCTTCCTTGGCTTGAAGAATATATTAAGCATCAGATTTTAGACTGGTACCCAGAAGAGGTGGTATTTAGTTTATCCTTGTCACAGAGATAAGATCTTTCTCAAACTCTTCTTGACAACAGTTATCTACATTTGCTCATTAAAAAATTTCTTTTAGCAAGTTTTTGCAAGTGTTGTTGTAGAGATACATCAAGGAACAAGGGCTGTAGCCCTGGCCCTCATGATACTTATAATGATTGGAGGAAGACATTGACTACATTCTTCAGAAAAATAGCAGTTTCTCTTTGGGATGCTTCAGTGTACAGCATACCATGAAGTCACTGTTATTTTGTATAGTCTTTAGAGGCGAATGGATTTATAACAATATCACCTGAAGATTAGTGATTAGCTTCCAGGTGTTAAAAACATGGAGTTGATTTGCAGTTGTTGGTTCTAATTTATTAAGGAGGAGTGAATAGTTACAGAGAACAATGTGTAGTACATACTTCTTGATGTCTTGATGTCTTGACTATACTCCAGAAGCTACTCAGTGTCTCTAGTTGGTTGCTGGACTTGAGTTTTTCTTTTGTCTGTGGGAGGTTAAGGGCTTCCCTGGTGGCTCAGATGGTAAAGAATACACTTAAAATGCAGGAGACCCAGTTCGATACCTGAGTCGGGAAGATCCCCAGGAGAAGGGAATGACCATCCACTCCAGGATTCTTGCCTGGAGAATTCCATGGACAGAGCAGCCTGGCGGGCTACTGTCCATGGGGTCACAAAGAGTCGGACACAGCTAAGCGACTAAGCACTATGGGAGGTTAAATAGAGGTAGACGTCATTAGAAAACAAAACTAGCTGATTTATTCAGGGAGGCTCTAGGAACAAACAAATCAAAATTACATGACTTGATTATGTATTATATAAAGTAGGCCTACACTTCTGAATAGACTAAAGCAGTTCTTAGACTTTAATGTGTTAATCACCTAGAAAACTAATTAAAGCACAGCTCTGGCTTAGTAAGTCTTGAGTGAGGCCTGAAGAATCTGCATTTCAAGTAAGTCCCCAAGATGTGCTTTTCTGCTAGTGCAGAGACCACACTTTCTTTTCTTTTTAAATTATGTATGTATTTTTGGCTGCGCTGGGTCTCCACTGCTGCGAGCAGGGGCTCCTCGCTAGTTCCAGCGTGTGGGCTTCTTGTTTCCGTGGCTTCTCTTGTTGTGGAGCTTGGGCTCTAGGGCTCGTGGGCTCGGTAGTTGCAGTTTGAGGACCCTAGAGCTCGGGCTCAGTAGATGGGATGCTTGGACCTAGTGGTCCCTCGGCATGTGCGATCTTCCCAGACCAGGAATGAACCCGTGTCCCCTGCACCAGGTGGATTCTTAACCACCGGACCACCAGGAAAGCCTGGGACCGCACTTCAAATAGCACAAGGATGGAGTTTTAATGTTTTTGATAATCTACTATGTACTACCTACTAGAGCTTCCCTGGTAGCTTGGACGAAAGAATCTGCCTGCAGTGCAACGGTTCGCTCCCTGGGTTGGGAAGATTCCCCTTGGAGAAGGGAATGGCTACCCACTCCAGTATTCTTGTCTGGAGAATCCCCGAGGAGCTTGGTGGAGTACAGTCCATGGGGTTGCAGAGAGTCA
Organism: Bos taurus; assembly: GCF_002263795.3. Classification (NCBI taxonomy): domain Eukaryota; kingdom Metazoa; phylum Chordata; class Mammalia; order Artiodactyla; family Bovidae; genus Bos; species Bos taurus. Next base: position 19,625,139 of record NC_037336.1, on the reverse strand, counting down.
GACACGACTGAGAGACTGACACCACAATCACTATGTACTATGATAGAAAAACAAGAATTTAAAAATATTTTAAAATTTTAAATTTTTTTAAAGAATTTTAAAATAATGTTATTAAAATTTATTTAAGAGAACCACAGCAATGGCATGGATTTATATAGAATACTTGTTTTTTTTCCCACTCCAACAGAGACTTTGTATTTTTTTTAGAATGATATTGATCAAGGACTCTTGCTCATTTTGTAGGAATCAAAAGGGCAGTTTAGAAATATCTTGAATGTTAGGAATCTGTATAGTTATAAAATTGAGTCACTTTGCTGTACAGCAGAGATTGGCACAACAGTGCACATCAGCTGCGTGTGTGCTCAGTCACTCAGCCGTGGCAGATTCTTTGTGACCTCATGGACTGTAGCCCACCAGACTCCTCTGTCCGTGGGATTCTCCAGGCAAGAATACTGGCGCGGGTCCCCATGTCCTTCTCCAGAGGATCTTCCCGACCCAGGGATTGAACATGCGTCTCCTGGGTCTTCTGCACTGGCAGGCGGTTCTTTACCACTGAGCCACCTGGGGAGCCCTGTGAATCAACTACACTTCAATAAAAATAAAATGTCTTGACTGTCGATTCTCACAGTAGCCGTAATAATAGTAGCTGTTTTCTAGATACTTTGTGGCCTTCAGTGTGCTTGGGCTCAACCATTTGTGGGTGCAGCCACCGTGGGAACCTCTGTGGTTTTAGAGATCACGTCCCTGCCCTGTTTGGCATGGGACACAGTTAAGCAGACAGTGCCAGGACAGGGTCATGGCATGCTAGAGGCAGTCACAGCGTGCTCTAAAAGTTTGAGAAGAAATTCATGTTTAGTGAATTTTGAGTGCAAAAAGGGTTCGTGTTGGAGTGGCTTCCTACAGAGGGTTTTCAGTTTGAACCTCAAAGCAACTCTGTGATTTGGGTAATCTAGTGGCGCTAGTGGTAAAGAATCCACCTGCCAATGCACGAGGTGTGGGTTCGATCCCTGGGTCAGGAAGATCCCCTGGAGTAGGAAGTGGCAACCCACTCCAATATTCTTGCCTGGAGAGTTCCATGGGCAGAGGAGCCTGGCGGGCTACAGTCCATGGCCTGGCAAAGAATCAGACGAGACTGAGTAACTGAGCACACACACATTATCACCCGCATTTTACATAGGAGAAAACTGCGGCCCAAGAGTTTCAAGTTCAAAGTCATGGGGCTGGAAAATGACCGATAGAGCTGGAATCCAGCTGTTGTCAGTTCAGGTCCTGCCCTCTGTCCCTGGGTGCCATATTCCCTCTGCTTTGTGTGACTCTCCAAGTCATCACCCAACTAAGATTATTCCCTCCTGTAACCATGTGCCCTTCCTTGTCAATTCTGGGAATTTGGATCTTCTAAAATTTTAAATTTTTACTAATTTTTCTTTTGATGGCCACTGAACCACCTGGGAAGCCCTGTAAATCAACTGTCAGCTTAGACTACTTGCAGAAGAAAGTTCCTTCTAACTGGTAGAAATCCCAAGTTCTTAAAAGCTTTAGAAGAAATAAGCCTTCAAAGAAAGAAGAGGCCTATAGAGCTTTTTAAGAAAATTGTTTTACTATACATAGTTTGTTGTTAGAATTAATTACAGTTGTTTGTATACAAGTAGAAGTTTCCAAGGACTTGGGTTACTTCAAAACTATTGGACTAAAAATATTTTATTATTTATTAAAATCTGGCTTACATTTTCTTAAAAGGATGCTTTTGTTTTTTTAAAAAAACTTTTTTCAAATAATTAAAAATTTAGAGTTAGACTTGTTATGCATTTGCTTTCCTGAATAAATTATAAAATGTGCTATATTCTCAGCATATATAACATATTATATATGCTGAGAATATAGCACATTTTATAATTTGTTATATATGCTGAGAATATGTTATAAAATATATATGCTGAGCATATGTTATAAAATATTCTGTCTTCTCACTTTATAGTCTTCTGCTAAGATTAGTTGCTGATGGTGATTTTTCTTTAATCTGGTTTAACTCTTGGGAGAGAGGAGGATTTAGTGGTTTGATTATTGTCAATAGTAAAGACAGTGCTGACATGTACTGAGCTCTTATTCTCTGTCAGACAGTGTACGTCGTGTCTTATTCCTCCCAGCAACCCTAACATCACCCATAAAGTCAGAGAGACTGGGTAGCTTGCTGGGGCTTATTCAGCTGGTGAATGAGAATGCTGGTGTCATAAGGCTGCTAGTCTGACTTGAGAGTTCATATTCAGAGCCTAGAGAACGCCTCTAGGTTGGGAAGAAAAGGCCTAGAAGACATAGAGGGCTTGGCTCTTAGCCAGAGGGGCTCAGATGATCCCTGACATAGGACCCACCTGCCAGGTGATCCCTAACACATGACCCACCTGTGTGGAGATGCAGAGGGAACGGTGCAACAGAAGGAAGGGCCTGTGGCGTCCACGTGTGCTGAGAACGTACCCATTTAACTATCACCCATCAACCTTGTGAGACAGTTATTTTTTCTCATTAAAAAGAGTTGGAAAGAACAGTTGATCCTGCATCCATAGAGTCTGTTGCCCATCCCCTCTCTTGGTCCTCACGTCTTTTTCTATTTTCTCTTCCTTCCTCTCTGGTTGCTTCGCAGCCATTGATCCCACTCTTCCCTTAGGTGTTCCCCAGGGTTCAGCCTTCGTTCGTTTTAGTCTTTCATTCTGTGTGTTCTTTCCCTTGTGACCTGAAATCCTGGAGGGGTTCTCACTGCCAGTGACTCCTCTGTGTTTCTGCTGCCCTGGCAGTCATCTGCAGCTCCAGACCCTGCTGGATACCTCCTGCTGGGTGTCCCACGAGTGCTTCAGACAGAAGAGGTTTAGAAAGCACCTGATTACCTCCTGCTTCTCTTCCTTTATTCTCTGTCCCAGATCCACAACTTCACCATATGTGCCACCAACCGGGCCAGAAATCTGGGAGTAACCCCAAGCTTTTCTTTCACTCTCACTTCTCACATCCATATCAGCCACCAAGCCTGTAGATTTTGCTCTTGTGACTTTCACATCTGCCTATCTTTTCCATTGGCAGTGCAGCCCTTGAATCCAGGTTACACTCATTTCTTGCACAGTGTAGTGGTCTCCAAGGCTGGCTGCCCCGCCCATCAGCATCAGCAGGGGAATTTGAAGGTTGTAGTACTGAGCCCTACCCACAGAGATGTTGATTCAGTAGATCTGGGGTGGAAACTAGGAATCTACATTTTTAATGAGCAGATGGTTCTTCTGTGGGCAACAGACAAATACTTGAAAACCACTGACCCAGCTGGTTTTCCTGCCTTTCCCTTTCAGTCCATCCCCTGCTGCCTCCATCAGCATCTGCTGAAAGCCACATGTGGTCTCCAGTTTCTAACCAAGGAAGCATCTCTCTGTTATCTACAGGATAAGTTCCAGCCTCTTCAGCAGAGTTTGTGAGACTCTCCCAGGTCTGATCTGACCTGTAAATCTCTAGTCATTTCCTGTCATCTTTCCTTGTGTATATCCTCTACCTCGGGCTTCCCTTGTGTGTCTCAGCTGGTAAAGAATCCGCCTGCAATGTGGGAGACCTGGGTTCGATCCCTGAGTTGGGAAGATCCCCTGGAGAAGGGAAAGGCTATCCACTCCAGTATTCTGGCCCAGAGAATTCCATGGACTACTTGTATAGTCCATGGGGCCGCAAAGAGTCGGACACGACTGAGCGACTTTCACTTTCACTTCACATCCTCTACCTCAGGCCTGCTTAGATTCCAGAGTACGTGTTTTATTTCTTGATTTGTGGCTCCTTATACATATGGTTCTCTCTGCAGGAAAGCCTTCCGCCCTTCCTATCTCCTTGCCAAGTTTCTCCTCTTTTCTTCAAGGAGTGGTTTGGGCGTCAGCTCCGGAAGCTGCCCTTGTCACCTCTCTCCTGTCCCCAGACTGGCCTCTGATGTTGCTCTCAGAATCCTGCAAAGCAATTGATTTGTCATGTCTGTCTCCTCTAATAGATGATGAGTTTTGAGAGGTAAAGGACAAAATGACCTGTCCCCAATCAGTGAGCTCAGAAGGGATGAAGGGCTGTTCTATTTACTATGCTGGGTGATTTTTAAGATGTAAGTCAGGTTAAGAATAAGCAAAACTGTTGGTGGGGAAGGTATTCAAGGGAAGCCCCGCTTCAGATGGACCATATTTTTGGTACCATTAAAAAAATAAAGGTGTAATTTACACATAATAAAGTGAACTCTTTTCTAGTGAACAGCTTGTGAGTTCTCTTGAACACATAGTTGTTAACCATTACATGGCCTTTTAATATAGATAAAATTGTATGATTATTGACCAAACTAGTGTTTGTCAACCAGTCTCACTTGGCATGAGCTTTGTGAAACAGTCAGAGTGTTTTAGATGAAAACAGTTTCTTGAGAAAGAAGTTAACCCTTAAGGGTCTGGAAGGTTAAAATATGTCTTGGTAATTTTTATTTTTGAAATAAAGTTCCTTGCTCCAAAACTTGATTTGCAGTAACATTTAATTTTAGATGTGCTTAACTTTCATTTAAAATTAATTTAATTATTCACAACTTAAATAAAGGAAACTCATTTCCAAAGGAGACAGCTTTTCTACTTATAGAAAGAGAGACCTCATGGTTAGAAATTTCTGAATTTATAGGCATAATTTATTTTGCCAAAGCCCTTCTCATGGGTTCTCTGGAAATAGAGAAGAAATCTGGTGCCTCTTTAGGTCTCTCAGTATTTGATGAGGCCTCCTCTTTCAAAAGCTACACATCCTTGGTCTTTCCTCGGTATTTGGTGTCGTGTCTTCCAGAGCATCGTGACCCTAGCCCAGGTCTGCTGGATGCGGCACCTGAGAAGGTGCGAGCCTCAGTGTGTTTATCTCTTGTCCTTCTTTCTGCTCAGGGAGCTTCTGTAAGTCTCTCTTGTTTTCTTTCCCTTTAAGGACCATGATGGATAGTCAGAGTTCTATTTGAAAAATTCTTCAGGCCTATAATTTAGGCCTGAAATCAGTGGGCATGGTGACTGAGAAGGTGGGCTCCACCGTCTCCTGCAAGTCTCTTGGTCTCTATGCATCTCATTTTTAAAATAAAGGGATCATTTCTAAATCTGAAATTCTACACATCTAATTTATTGTTGTTTTTTAGTCGCTAAGTCATGTCCGACACTTTGCAACCCCATGAACTGCAGCGTGCCAGGCTTCCCTGTCCTTCACCATCTCCCAGAGTTTGCTCAAACTCATGTTCATTGAGTCGGTGATGCCATCCAACCATCTCATCCTCTGTGGTCCCCTTCTTCTCCTGCCTTCAATCTTTCCCAGCATCAGGGTCTTTACCAATGAGTCAGCTCTGCACATCAGGTAGCCAAAGTATTGGAGCTTCAGCATCAGTCTTTCTAATGAATATTCAGGGATGTGCAACATGAAAGGCTTAAAATTGTTAGTGAAAGTGAAAGTTGCTAAGTCATGTCTGACTCTTTGTGACCCCATGGACTGTAGCCCACCAGGCTCTTCTGTCCGTGGAATTCTGCAGACAAGAAGGCTAGAGTGGGTAGCCATTCCTTTCTCCAGGGGATCTTCCTGACCCAGGGATTGAACTCAGGTCTTGAACCCAGGTCTCCTGCATTGCAGGCAGAGTCTTTACCATCTGAGCCATGAGGAAGGCCCAAAATTGTTAATAAATAGACTCAAAAATAAGAGCAAAATCATCAAAATAGGATGGCATAGACATGTTAGTAAACATATTAATAAAATAAAATATAGAAAGAAGACAATATGACGAATCAACTAGAGTTCAGTTTATATGCTATTTGTGCCATACTGACCCTCTCCCTCCCCTGTAAGAGCTTTGCATAGAGAGCATTCCCAAGAATGTTACATAAAACCCATTTGAATCTTGATATTCCTTGATGACAGAATCTGACTTCAGTGTTGGCAAGAGGGATAGTGTTTCAATAGAATTTTTCTTTTTTTCCCACCCCTAATAAATTCATGGTGTGGAACCCCACCCATCACTGTGTACTGACAGCAAACCAAAAACATGTCTTCTTTTACTCTAATACGCATGATATATATTTGGATTCCGTGTAACTCAAGTAACTAGAGGATTTAATTCCTTCAAAAGATTATTTAAGGGCTTCCCTGGTGGGTCAGTGGTAAAGAGTCCGCCTGCCAATGCAGGAGACATGGGTTTGATCTCCGGTCCAGGAATATCCCACCTGCTGTGGAGTAACTAAGCCTGTGCACCACAGCTACTGAGCCTGTGCTCTGGAGCCCGGAAGCCGCGACTTCTGAGCCCACGGGTTGCAACTACCGAAGCCCACATGCCCTAGAGCCCACGCTCAGCAGTAAGAGAAGCCACCGCAATGAGAAGCCCTGGTACCACAATTACGGAGTAGCCCCTACTAGCCGCAACTTGAGGAAAAAAGCCCGTACAGCCACAACGAGCCAGCACAGCCAACAATAAATAAAGAGATAAAAAGTGATTATTTAAAAAAAATAAACACCAAACTCAGAAGAAGAGGTCAGACCAGAGGCATAGGATGTGGGGATAGGGCATTGGAGGATGGCCACAGAACAGTGTGATATAAGGAGAATACGTGCAGGGCTCTGGCTGTGAGAAGTGGGTCCCTGGCCAGCAAAAACTGCTTGTTTTCTTAACCCAGTATTCCTTATCTTCAATCCCATTCTTTCTCTCTGTGAAACAGTGAAAGCTGCTCAGTCGTGTCCCAGCTCTGCAAACCCATGGACGGTAGCCCACCAGGTTCCTCTGTCCATGGGATTGTCCTGGCAAGAATACTGGAGTGGGTTGCCTTTTCCTCCTCCAGGGGATCTTCCCAACCCAGGGATCAGACTGGGGTCTCCTGCATTGTAGGGGGATTCTTTACCATCTGAGCTACCAGGGAACCCTTCTTCTCCTTGCTGTTGTTGTAAAAAGTAGCCATTTTTAGAAGTTAGAAGAAAAACTCCCAAGGGGTCACCTAGTGTTCTGCTACTCAAGGATGGTCCATGGAACATTGGCATAGCTTCACTTGGAGCTTCTAGAAAGTACAATCCTACTTCTAGAAAGTAAATCTTCCTAAAGGTGAGCCATACCCCCAAGCTACTGAGTCAAAACCTTCACTGTAACTATGCTCCCAAGTGATTCTTTTTCTTGTTGAAGTCGGAGAAGCGCTAATCCAGTTTCCCTGCTCCCCATCAGGCTTTACAGATGAAGGGAATGAGGACAAGTTGTGCCCTTAAGGTCTTACCCACAGCCACAGAGCTGGCCTTAAAACAGCCCGCCTGTCTGCTAGTGGAGTCTCGCATGCCTTCTCTGTTGCGCCTGTTACTCCTTGTCTGCCCCCTGCCACCTCTTTTATCCCTGTTGGGTTCTGTCAGTATTTCTTCCTGTCTAGACCTTCAGCTTCTTACTCGTGTCTCTTTAAATATCTCTGTTCCATGAGTAACACTGTGCATTAAGAGATGGGCATTTTTTTTCCCAAAAGAACTTTATTTTATTTTATTGAAAGATTTCGGTTCTTTGAAAAGTAACAGTCCTGAACAAAATGCCAACTTTTATGTGGTTTGAGAGAGTCTGTTAAAGAGAACCTCAGTTCTCCCACCATTCAGAGTTCATTGTTCTTGGTTTTACAAAATTATGATGATATAACCAATCATTTATGTCATGTGTAAACTTGCTATTCAGGTTTAAGGAAAATAATATTCAAATTAATATTTTAAGCAAAGTTTGAGGCTTACGTTCAAGGATTGCAAAAACCAATGTGTGTTTTGTAGAACTGTTTGTATTTAATGGTCAGGAAGATCCCCTGCAGTAGGCAGTGGGAACCCATTCCAGTATTCTTGCCTGGTGAATCCCATGGACAGAGGAGCCTGGGAGGCTACAGTCCATTGGTTCACAAGAGTAAGACATGATTGAGAACGAGCATGAGCTCTTGAAGATTCAGTTCAGTTCAGTCGCTCAGTCATGTCTGACTCTTTGTGACTCCATGATTCAATTAACATTTTTTCTTTTTAAATTTTTTATTAAACTTTTTATTTTGTATTGAGTATGGCCACTTAACAATTTTGTAACAGTTTCAGGTGGACAGCAAAGGGACTCAGCCATACATATACATACATGTATCCATTTCCCCCCAAACTCCCTCCCAAGAATGCACGTTTTTATTTATTCTTGATTTGGGGGAAATTTTGGACCCACCTCTCTAATTTTTCCCTTGCTTGATGCTCGGAACTGCCTTTGAAGTCAGTAGGAATTGTGTATATAAGAGTAAGAAATAACGTATAATGTTAGAAATTAGAATCGCCTTAAGGTGAATTTATCTTCCTTTCTTTGTTACATAGTCAGTTCAGTTGCTCAGTCCTGTCCAACTCTCTGCGACCCCGTGGACTGCAGCACACCAGGCTTCCCTGTCCATCACCAACTCCCGCAGCTGCTCAAGCTCATGTCCATCAAGTCGGTGATGCCATCCAACTGTCTTGTCTTCTGTCATCTCTTTCTCCTCTTGCCTTCAATCTTTCCCAGCACCAGGGTCTTTTCCAGTGAGTCAATCCTTCCCATCAGGTAGCCAGAGTATTATAGTTTCAGCTTCAGCATTAGTCCTTCTAATAAATATTCAGGATTGATTTCCTTTAGGATTGACTAATTTGATCTCCTTGCAGTCCAAGGAACTCTCAAGAGTCTTCTCCAACACCACAGTTCAAAAGCATCAATTCTTTGGCACTCAGCTGCCTTTATAGTCCAACTCTCACATCTATCATGACTACTAGAAAAGCCATAGCTCTGACTAGATGGACCTTTGTTGGCAAAGTAATGTCTCTGCTTTTGAATATGCTGTCTAGGTTGGTTATAACATTTCTTCCAAGGAGCAAGCGTCTTTTAATTTCATGGCTGCAGTCACATTCTGCAGTGATTTTGGAGCCCAAGAAAATAGTCTCTCACTGTTTCCATTGTTTCCCCATCTATTTGCCATGAAGTGATGCAACCAGATGCCATGATCTTAGTGTTTGGAATGTTGAGTTTTAAGCCAGATTTTTTCACTCTTTTCTTTCACCTTCATCAAAAGGCTCCTTAGTTCCTCTTTGCTTTCTGCCTTAAGGATGGTGTTATCTGCATATTTGAAGTTACTGATATTTCTCCTGGCAATCTTGATTCCAACTTGTGCTTCATCCAGCCTAGCATTTCGCATGACGTACTCTGCATATAAGTTAAATAAACAGGGTGACAATATATAGCTTTGATGTACTCCTTCCCCAATTTGGAACCAGTCTGTTGTTCCATGTCCGGTTCTAACTTTTGCTTCTTGACCTGCATACAGATTTCTCAGGAGGCAGGTAAGGTGGTCTGGTATTCCCATTTCTTGAAGAATTTTCCACAGTTTATTGTGATCCACACAGTCAAAGGCTTTGGCGTAGTCAATAAAACAGAAGTAGATGTTTTTCTAGAACTCTCTTGCTTTTTCTATGATCCAGCAGATGTTAGCAATGTGATCTCTGGTTCCTCTGCCTTTTCTAAATCCCAATTGAACATCTGAAAGTTCTCAGTTCATGTACTGTTGAGGCCTTGCTTGGAGAATTTTTAGCATTACTAGCATGTGAGATGAGGGTAATTGTGTGGTAGTTTGAACATTCTTTGGCATTGCCTTTCTTTGGGATTGGAATGAAAACTGACCTTTTCCAGTCCTATGGCCACTGCTGAGTTTTCCAAATTTGCTGCCATATTGAGTGCAGCACTTTCACAGCATCATCTTTCAGGATTTGAAATAGCTGAACTGGAATTCCATCACCTCCACTAGCTTTGTTCATAGTGATGCTTCCTAAGGCCCACTTGACTTGGCCCTCCAGGATACCTGGCTCTAGGTGAGTGATCACACCATCGTGATTATCCGGGTCGTGAAGATCTTTTTTGTACAGTTCTGTGTATTCTTGCCACCTCTTCTTAATATCTTCTGCTTCTGTTAGGTCCATACCATTTCTGTCCTTTATTGTGCCCATCTTTGCATGAAATGTTCCCTTGCTATCTCTAATTTTCTTGAAGAGATCTCTAGTCTTTCCCATTCTATTGTTTTCCTCTATTTCTTTGCATTGATCACTGAGGAAGGCTTTCTTATCTCTCCTTGCTATTTTTTGGAACTCTGCATTCAGATCTTTCCTTTTCTCCTTTGACTTTTGCTTCTCTTTTTTTCTCAGCTGTTTGTAAGCCCTCCTCAGACAACCATTTTGCCTTTTTGCATATCTTTTTCTTGCAGATAGTCTTAATCCCTGCCTCTTGAACAATGTCATGAACCTCTGTCCATAGTTCTTCACGCACTCTGTCCATCAGATCTAATCCATTGAATCTGTTTGTCACTTTCACTGTATAATCGTAAGGGATTTTGACTTAGGTCATACCTGAGTGGTCTAGTGGTTTTCCCTAGTTTCTTCAATTTAAGTCTGAATTTGGCAATAAGGAGTTCATGATCTGAGCCACAGTCAGCTCCTGGTCTTATTTTTGCTGACTGTACAGAGCTTCCCCGTCTTCAGCTGCAAAGAATATAATCGATCTTTCTTTGTGATTTTCTTTGTTACATAGATTATCTCATAGCAGAGTTCTTTTGCTCTCTGCATCTATCCCATGGGAAAAGCCCTCTAGTTTGTGGATGGAGGTGGGACACCCCTGCAACTTCTTTTCTTGTGACCGGAAGTAGAGCCAAGCTTTAGGATTTAGGGGCTTTGTATTAGTCTTTTTCTATAATATAGAAAAATAGAGATCTAAGTAGATAAATACCCCATGTTTTAAGGGGCCTTTTGACATAGAAAGATATGAGTGCAGAAGGACAGCATAGCGACATTAAAGAAGACTGCCCAACCACTAATGAGACCACAGTGGCACAGTGCCTTCAACAAAAGCCATCCCACCGTCTTTTAAATTACCCTCCCTATAAGAGGACTACTATCCCTCCTGTCATTTAAGTATTTTAGTTTATTTTTAGTTCTGGAATATGTTTTGATTTAAGTGACAGACCATAATTTCTATGAATAGATAAGATGTAGGCTTCTACTGTAAACTATAAAGTGAAAACAGTTCCTCTGGGTTTTCTATTCTTGTTCTCATATTTGTGGGTTTTTTTTTTTTTTTTTCCTTCTTTTTGAGTCAGTATCCCATCCTTGTTGTTGTTTAGCCACTAAGTCATATTCGACTCTTTGTTAACCCCATGGACTGTAGCCCACCAGGCTCCTCTCTCCATGGGATTTTCCAGGTGAGAATACTGGAGTGGGTTGCTGTTTCCTTCTGCAGAGGATCTTCCTGACCCAGGGGTCGAAACCACGTCTCCTATATTGCGAGGGGATTCTTATTGACTGTGTCACCTGGGAAGCCCCATCCCACCCTTGTAGCAACTCTTCTTTTATGGAAACCATAGTTATTAAATCACTTCCCAACTTTGGAAGCTATGTGATTAAATATTTTTGTACTTGTGTTTCACATGTTCTATCTTATTTTCTGTTGACAGTAATATAGAAACAGACTAATTTATTTTTATGTAAAGTATTTTGAAAGATAATTAACTTATCCAGAGCTGTTTCACATATATAGTTTTAATAAAACTGACAGTTTAAATAGACATTGTAATGAGCAATCAAATTACATTCCTTTAGGCTAGGTTTTAGGAACTGGCTAAAATTTTTTAACTATTGAGAAATATATTATTTTCCTCAAAATACAACATAGAAATAATATGCATTACCAAGAATAAATTAGACATTAGATTCACAACCTTCAAAATGCCATTTAGCTTTTAGAAATATAAAAATTGACTTCAGTGTCTTTTTATAATGTAAATTTTTGTCTACCTCATATTTCATTATTATGCATCTCAGAAATATTTGTGGCAAAACTCTGTTATAAATTTGATTCAAGATTACATATTTGAATTTAAAGACAGCTGACTCAATTTAAATGAAATAATGTGTTACATTGGAGATATATATATATATTTACACATACATAAGGTAAATGATTTATAGCTTTACAGAAAAGCACTTAAGTTGATTATATTCATCGGAAAAGAATAAATTCATGTTCTCAAGAAAAAAGAAAAATGTCTTGAATATGGTGGTTGCCATTTAAATAAATTATCAAACTGTAATGACCTCTAACTTAATCCTCAACTTAATTAAGATATAACCATACTCTTGTCTTCAGCATCCAGAAATGTTCCAGGGGATGGCTTCCATTCTCCAGACCTTTTCAGTTTACTAAATTTTTCCTGCTTTTAGCATAGGAGGGAGCAGCTTCCAAACTGTGCTGATTTATTTCACGTTTAATATAAGGTCAAGTTTCTCCTTTAAGTATTTTCTGTCTGTGAAACCTTTGATTAACATTTCATCCCAAGCCTATTCTGTATTTTCAGTGAACCTTGTTTCGTCTCTTTGTTGTCAGGGTTCTCTGTCAAATGTATAAGGTGTACCTTATATAATGCAACTTCACTTCCAAAAGCTACTCCCAGGAATTGGTCTTGTTTCTTTGGTTTAAATGTCATGTAGTTTTTAAATGTATATCTTTTTAATTGGAGGATAATTGCTTTACAGTATTGTGTTGGTTTCTGCCTCACATCAACATAAGTCAGCCACTGGTATACGTATGTCCCCTCCTTCTTGAACCTCCCTCCCACTCTGTCTCACCCCTCTAGGTTGTCACACAGCACTGGCCTGAGCTCGCTGCATCATACAGAAAATTCCCACTGGCTATTTTACATATGGTAGCATACATGTTTCCATTCTACTCTCAATTCATCCCCCTGTGTCCACAAGTCTGTCCTCTGTGTCTGCATCTCCACTGCTGCCCTGCAGATAGGTTCACCAGTACCGTCTCTCTAAATTCCATACATGTGTGTTAATACACGATATTTGTTTTTCTTTTTCTGACTTACTTCGCTTTGTACAGTAGGGTCTGGGTTCGTCCACGTCATTAGAACTTATGTCATGTGTTTTTGTTGGGCCTCTAAGGATCTGTATTTGGTCACAGAGGAAAGCTAAGTTGAAATGTGGCACTTCCTAATAATTTCATCTGATAAAACGTTTATCATGTAATGAATTTTGTGTCCCCTCTGTAGATAAACGCGTCGAGAACTGGCCTCTGATGCAGTCTCCACTGCCTACACTTTGCATAAGCACCCTGTACCTCCTCTTCGTGTGGCTGGGTCCAAAATGGATGAAGGACCGAGAACCTTTCCAGATGCGTTTAGTGCTCATTCTCTATAATTTCGGGATGGTTTTGCTTAACCTTTTTATCTTCAGAGAGGTAGGTTTACTAAAGTTCACTTTATACTTCCTCAGGTCTGTTGCAAATTAGAAAATAAGAATGTGTAAAACTACGATTGGAATGTTGTGCCGTAAGATAACTGTTAGCTCCTCTAAGAGTAAATTTTATGTTATTGACATAAGCATGGATAGCAAAAATCTGAAACATACATAAAGGATAAGACTTGTTTAAAGTGAAATTTGGGAGCAGACAAACTGGATTCTAAAATAACCCTTACTAGTTTTTCTGACATTGGAAGTTCCTTAACTTTTTTGAGGCTCATTTCCCCCATCTATAAAATGGGCATAATACCTATCTTCTAAAGTATCAGAGATAAGTGAGATAATTTTTGCATAGTGTTTACAACATATTAAGACCTCAGTAAATAGTTGTGGCTATTTATATTTCTCATTCAGCAGTTGCAGGTTTGGTAACTGATGAAAATGTGCAGATGTAAAATACTGACTTCAAATTTAAATCCTACCACATAATATAATTGTACTAATATTTTAGGTTGGAACTAAAATGAGTTAACTGTTATACAGCTGTTGCTGCTAATCAATGTATACTTTTCTGGACACCAACAAATTCTCTATGGCATTTTAAAAGGAAATCCTAAAAGCTAGACTGACCCAACCACTTTTTAAGTTACAAGAGTGAAAGGAGTTTGTTTTCCAAGAGACTCCTCATTAGTGTTCAACCTGAACCCAGCAAGCTGAACTGGTGATGCTAAGAAAATGAACCGTATGCTCCTTTTAAAAAATCTCTTTAACTGACAGCGTAGCCTATAGAAACTCAACATCATAAAAAACTTTAATTTATTTGGCTACTTTACCTAATTTGTTAGATGCAATCCACTCTGGTTCAAAACTAGAAACCCATGCAACTCTTGCAGCATGATTAATCACAGTTTCTCTTAATATTATAATATAGATAGAATGTCTCAGTCCAAATTTTACATGTCATTTTAAATTTAGATTTCAACTTAAGAATAAATTGATGGATGATTAATTTTAGAAATTCCAACATATTAAATGTTTAGTGCATTTGAAATTTATTTTTAAGACAATATTGCTTTTAAAAATATTTTGGAAGTTTGCACATTGTATGTAGTACTTTTAAATGCTATATCTTCTAAAACTTTACTCCAAATGTTATTTGCTTTTTCCAGTTACTCATGGGATCATATAATGCAGGATATAGCTATATTTGCCAGACTGTGGATTATTCTGATAACGTTCATGAAGTCAGGGTAAGTACATTAAAAATACTGGTAATCAGTAGAAGTTGGTTTAATTTTGTAGTCTCTAGTCTGTGAAAAATATGCTTTAAATGTAGTGGTAAAACTATAGTGGGATTGTTTTGGGTCAGTAAAACTACTTTTTAAAAATTACATAATTTAAAATCCATTTTCCTTCCCCATTATCTTTTCTCATTTGATGATTTGAGAGTGAATATGTGTTGGACTACTGAAATGCAGTACTCAAAAAAAAAATAATAATAGTTCCATGTTTAGTATAAAGATTATATTTTAGATTTTTGTTTTTTTGGGTCAAGAATAGAAACTCTTGAAGTTGAATTCATTTGTTAAGAAAGTATGAGGAAGACAAATATAAACGATTTAATGTTTAGTAAATTAGGCATAGCACAGCTTGTATAGGTATAAACCCAGTTTCTGAGAAAAATGTTTGAGAAAAATAGACTAGTAATACAGTGTTTTCATATTTTACTTTGTAGTCACCTACATCAGTAAAATTGCCATTTTACTCAAGTGAAGAAACAAATTATCTTACTTTGTTAAGTATTTATTGAATGCCTCTTGTATACTGTGTTCATATTAAACATGTGTCCATAACATATGTTATATCTATGTGTGTGTTTTATATTAGATATAATATATGTAGTAATAATATAATATGTAGTAGCTGGCCCTGAAAAAAAATAGCTCTTTAGCATTGGGGTTCAACAATATAAACACTAGTATTCATCAAGACCCAAGACTTGCTTTAATGTATTTATGATTTTATGCCTCTGTCTTCATTTCCCCATTAGAAGACTTAACATGCTGATGAAAAATTACCCCTTTTGGTTGTCACGTTGGTTTTAATCATTCAACAAATGTGTACCGAACATCAGCTATACACAGATAGTACTGGGAGCCCAAGTGGAAAGGCAGACAGGGATCCAGCCTTTGTGGAGCTGGCTTTCTAGCTAAAGGGGGAGAGGCAGTCATGTAAACAAAAGGTTAACCGGGAGCTCAGACCTGAGATTGCCTGAGGGGAGCCCCTTTGTTTAGGTTTGTTGCTAGAGAACCTTCTCCTGGTTGGAGCAGAGGAGCACTGGTCTTGCTTGCATCTGGAGAGAGAAAAGGAAACTTGTCGGACTTGCTTTCTTTGAGGAGTGAGCTTAGATAAACCCTTTGGGTGAAACAACATGTTAACGTTTGGGGGATAAAGTTTTTAAAATACCACTCTGGGCATTGTGTGCCTGCCCTCTGGCATGCGTAAATTGATCAGTTCTTTAAAAATGTAGCTGTTGTGAGACCTGATATCTAGGAGGAGAAAGGACAAGAGTGGCAGCAGATTGTATTTGAACATTTCTTCCCTCTCTGTTATTCTGAGATGTGGCAGAATAAGTGTTTTACTCAGAGACTCATCTTTGTATTCGTTGTTATGTAGCTAAGAGGGATCTTCTCACTTGATGTAGCTTTTCAGTTCCCTGGTGGCTCAGATGCAAAAGAACCTGCCTGCAGTGCAGCAGACTTGGGTTTGATTGCTGGGTCAGAAGATCCCCTGGAGAAGGCAGTGGCTACCCGTTCTAGTATTCTCGCCTGGAGAATTCCATGGACAGAGGAGCCTGGCGGGCTACAGTCCATGGGGTCGCAAAGAGTCAGACACTACTGAACGATTAACACTTTCACAAACTAGAAAGAAGGATTGTTAATTACTGTTTATGAATCATTGCTGATTTAGAGTGCCAGATAAGAGGGAAAATAAGACATGACCTCTTCCCTTCTAGATAGAGTTTGCATACTCTGTTGCTAAGTCAAGTCCAAGTCCGCAGACTATATCTCACCAGGCTCCTGTGTCCATGGAATTCTCTAAGCAAGAATACTGGAGTAGGTTGCCATTTTTGGCTCCAGGGGATCTTCCCGACTCAGGGATCAAACCTATGTCTCCTTCATTGGCAGGTGGATTCTTTACTGCTGAGCCACCTGCAAAGCCCCTTACTGCACCAAAATGTTACACTTTAAAAGGATTTTCCAGGCAATAGTACTGTCCTGGGTTGCCATTGCCTTCTCCGACTAACATAATAGTGAATATTAAATATAATGTTGCTGTCAGTAGTTCCCTATTTCAAGTTTGTTTTCAAACAACTTTATCATTTTCAACAATGTTATTATGCAAACAGACTCAGTAAATAATTCTCAGTTTGTAGATACATTATTTTTTTCTTTGGCTGTTCTCTTTTTTCCTTGCCTACACTTTATAATCGTAATTTTGTTTTTCAAAAGCGAACAGCCAAACCCAAACAAACACAAACCCATGGCATCCAACAGGTGCTCTTATCAAATGAAGAAAGACCCCATCAGCTCTGAAGAGCCTAAGCCTTCCTGTGAATGCATCTGCCAAACTGCTGACACACACAGGTTTACCGTCAGATTTCAGTTTTGTACCGCTGCCTTTGCTGTTGGTATATAGGGCAGATGTCATAGAAAATACTTGACATAAGAAAGATGAATCTAGATTACTATTTTAGTGGGATTCTTGTGAAATATTTTAAAATGTATATACAGAGGTCACCTCTCACTGGATCCTTGGATCCTTAATCTCAGCGTGTAATGTAATCTTTCTGCACCATCTGGTGTCTTAATTAGAGCTCAGGAAAAGAAAAGACTTACTCATGTAAGCAGGATTATATTTATGACCTAGGAAATATTTGTTGCGTGTGTGTGTTTATTGCAGTTTATCATTTAAAAAATTTCACTGCCTAATAAAAAATAATGTGGTTAAGTATTTTGTTGCACATGTTAAAGTGAGAAAGAGAGACCAGTTGCTACTCAAGCATACTTGCAAGAATATCTGAGGCTGGAATATAGGCTAGGCATGAACAACTGAAATACCTTTATAGAGTAAATATCTCAGTTTCTCTACCACATTGAAAATCATAGCAGTTGAAAGTGTTCACAGCACTGCAATCAGCAGGTTGGTACCCATGACATCGGCTATGAAACAGACTGAAAATTTCCTCTGAACTGTTGGCACAGTGTAGATATAGATTTGGACTCTTTTATTTCCCATCATTTTCCCCATGAATAAATGCCTACGTTTCACACCCACTTAAACAAAAATGATTCTATGCCTCATACATTTTGTGCAGTAAAAATTGCTTAAGACTTAACTTTAGTAGACAACCATGTGATAGTATCATCCTGGTGTTTATAAAATGCTTTCCCTTTCTTTCTGCAGATAGCTGCTGCTCTGTGGTGGTACTTTATATCTAAAGGAATTGAGTATTTGGACACGGTGTTTTTTATCCTGAGGAAGAAAAACAACCAAGTCTCTTTTCTTCACGTGTATCATCACTGTACCATGTTTACGTTGTGGTGGATTGGAATTAAGTGGGTTGCAGGAGGACAGGGTGAGCATCTTCAGGAATGTGTCCCCGGGTACTAAATTACATAAATGTGTCGGGTGGAGAGTGGTGAGAATTTGACTTGGTCTAACAGCAGCCCCCTCCAGTTTTCTTGCCTGGAGGATTCCATGGACAGAAGAGCCTGGCGGGCTACAGTCCATGAGATCCCAAAGAGGAGGCTCATGACTGAGCAACTAACACACACACACACACACAAATATATAACTTACTTCCAGGCTTAATTATTCCTGTGTTAATGTCACTTTAAAGAAATTTGAAGAAAGTAGAGCTTTAGCTGTTTATCTGTGACTACTTTGACACCTAAAGATTTACCCCAGAGATTAGCATAAATGAATCCCAAGTGTAGCAAACAGTATTTTGAGAGGGAGCAATTCTAGTGGTTCTGATCCAGAGGATACCAAGATAGAACTTCTCCATCTGAAGGTTCCGTCTCTTCTCCAAGCCCAGAGCCTGCTCTTGTTCTCAAATAGGCCCCAGTGTACCTACTGCTTCTTACTCAAAGGAAATTGTATGTAGCCTTCTCAGTATTGAAGAGAATCTGAACTCATAGTTTGGCCAAGATCTGCCTCCAGCTTTTCAGATGCCTGTACATTGGAGATAATTCACATCATTGAGCTGGAAACAGACCGTTCCTCTGATGGGGACCCAGGGTACAAGTCATACTACACTTCACCTTGCTACTTTACTTTTAAACTATTTAGAAATCTAAGAAATGAGTACTATTTTGTTGTAGCTATGTGTATCGGCACGTGTAAAGACAATAATGAAGGATTTACAAGTCTGTTTAAACCATTATATGTACCCTGGCTTTTATTCCCCCAAGAACAACAGAATGAAAAATAATATTGGCAGTATTAGGACCTACTTAAGTATATTAGGGCCTATTTGAGCCACTTGGGAAGTCCTTTGCCTTTGAAGAACACCCATTTTTATTTATATGGTAAAAGCTGGAGTCTAAACTGTAAAAATATTTGGCATTATCTGAAGAGAAGGCTTGTCCATTAGAACTATTTTACAACTTTTATTTCTCATCTATACTCAGAATTAAATGTTGGAAAATAATGTAGATTGATTTATTTTACGTTCAAATGGTTTATCACCTATTAAATAAAGATTTCTGTGTCTTGTAACTACCTCTTTTTCTAAAGCATTTTTTGGAGCCCAGATAAATTCCTTCATCCATGTGATTATGTATTCATACTATGGGTTAGCTGCCTTCGGCCCGTGGATTCAGAAATATCTCTGGTGGAAACGATACCTGACCATGTTGCAGCTGGTAAGTTCTCAATTAAAACACTGAGAATGTTAGACTCTCATTAATTGTGAAGTGCTGAGTTATTTTCAACCATTTTATGTTACCAAACTGGCTTTCTCTGTGCTCCAACGATAGGAGTTGAAGTTGATAGAATAGGAAACAGGAGTCCAAAATGGCAGTGGCTGAAAGACAAGGAAGGGAAAAGCCCGCAAAAATAGAACAAAGGAAGGTTTGAGGACCTCAGGTAAAACAAACAGCATTCTTGGCTAGCCCAGTTTGCATAGGGCAGACCCAGGGGGAGGGAAAAACATATAAAAAGAGGAGCCAAAGGGCTCTCTCTCTCTCTCTCTCTCCCCTCCACCCCGCACAGTGGGGCGTTCTTCTCTTCGCGTCTTTGGGTCAACATGCCCTCACGCCTCGAGGATGGATCTTCCTGCTATTATCTAAATAAAAAGGAGCTGTAACACTGATTTGTCTAAGAGCTATAACACGGTCCATTTGAACCCTGAGAGCTAGAACACGGTCTGTCCAAGACCCGAGAGCTGTGACACGCCAAGCACTTTAATGTCCGTCACTCCAAATCTTTGTTGTGGATGAGACAGAACCGAGGAGCATACACTCGTCTGACAGTTAGAAAACTAACTTCTTTCTTAGTTTTTTCCCACTTAAAATGTTATTATTACTTCTCTTCATTCTGCCCTTAAATAAATTTTCTGTTTTTTACTCCCATTTTTCCGTCCTTGTGAACAGATCCTATACATTTAGAATAGGAAAGTTGTATAGAAGTCACAGAACCAAGGAAGGGGTGGGGTAAAGGATGGGACCAAGGGGAGCTTCCCTGGCCACCCAGTGGTTAAGGCTCCATGCTTCTACTGCAGAGGGTGTGAGTTTGATCCCTGGTCAGGGAACTAAGATCCCATATGCAGCGCTATGTGGCCAAAAAATAAATAGGTTAAAGGACGAAGGATCAAAGAACTCTTAATTCTCTAACACACAATCCTTAGAGAGCAGAGCTTGGTATACTCAAATGTTCATCTTCAGAGCAGACAGTTCGCAGCACTAGCCCCTAGTAGGACTTCTGGTAGCATCTGGGTGACTGAGTGCAATCTTCAGGAAATCCAAAACCAGCCTGGTAGCTATTCTTCAAGCCTTGGAATTTATTATAATTTGCTTTAATCATAGCATGTGCACAATTTTATCAGTGGAATCACATTTGGAAATATCATTCATCTCTGTTTTAAGTTGCCAAACAACAGGCTACCCAAACAGGAAGCACAGCTTTTGGGGAGTGCTGGGTGTGCAGGATTCATTTGTAAGTAAAATGCTACAGGAAGCTTCCTCCAGTTTTTGTGTAACCTGTTTACACAGTTTGTATAATTCGTTTCTCTCAGTTATTAGTAAATGGACCCAAGAAAATGAGATGAAGACAGAAATCATGTGAACTGTTGTAATCTACTTTGTGGGAAGACGGCACCTGATTCTCCTTGAGCGATGCCCCACTCAGTCACCCCCCAGACACACCCTTTTCTAGCGTTGCAGGTTCTAAGAATCACTGTGAAATCAAAAGTCCCTAAAACCTGGATTTTGCCTTGGGAAACTTTTAAAGTTTTTTAGTCTGATAGAAATTTGGAGCTATATATGGGATAAAATTTTAAAATAATATTTAATATAATAATATTGATGATGCTATCCTTAACAGAGAAGCTGCAATTGCCCATTTTAAATAGGGTGTTAATTTTGTGAAGGGTAGTGTATTTCCAAGGCAGAAGTTCTCACAGCAGTGAATCTTGTATGTTAACCTTGTAAAAAATTAAGTGTTTAACCCCATGGAATTAACCCCATGGAATTCATAAACTCTTATACTGAGAACCATCCTCTCCTTTTATACTTACTATCAAATATCTACTAAGTTTTACCAAGAATCTTAGTTTTTAAAGGATTGTGTTGTCAATTTTTAAATTAATTTTTAATTAATTTTAAAATGCATATTTACCTGTTTCCTATAAGAAAACAGATAATGAACCATTCTGATAAACTCATTTTTAAAAGTATTTTTAAAAGTATATGTACCAGCTTGCTAACAACTTTGTGGAAAGAAAGCAATATATTTGGGAGGAAAACAAAAACGGAAGTGCCTTCACTCTCTTAGGCCAGTGATAGTCCCTCTCATTAGATAATGTTATTCAGCATTATCCAAAAAATAATCCCCAGGGTCCAGAGGCCAAGGGCCCAGGAATCGTGGGGATCAATGCGGAGCCCTACCCTCAGGTGGTACTCGAGGGAAGAGACAGACAGTCCAGAAGTCAGCAGATGCAAAAGACATAATTCCTATGAAACAGAAAACCAGCACAAACCAGAACCCTTTGGTTAAAGGGATGGAGGACCCCATTGGGTGGGGGTATTTGGGTCCTAGCAGGAAGCCCTCGTTGAGGACATGGTTTTGAGATGCGGCCCACGTGAGAAGGAGCCAGAGAGCTCTTAGGTCTTGGGTGCTGGGGGCACGCATGGGCCTGTCTGGGTCGTGACGAGCTGTTGGCTCCCCACGGTAAGCGCACCTGTGCTGTTCTGTTTTTCAGGTTCAGTTCCACGTGACCATTGGGCACACAGCACTGTCCCTTTACACCGACTGCCCCTTCCCCAAGTGGATGCACTGGGCTCTCATTGTCTATGCAGTCAGCTTCATATTCCTCTTCCTTAACTTCTATGTGCGGACGTACAAAGAGCCTAAGAAAGCAAAACCCGGAAAAACAGCAACGAATGGTATTTCAGCTAATGGTGTGAACAAATCCGAAAACCACCTAGTGGTAGAAAATGGCAAGAAGCAGAAGAATGGAAAAGCAAAAGGAGAGTAAAAGGAACTGGGCCTTACCTGGGGTTGACAGTGAGGAAGTTCCCACTTCATTTAAGATTTCAGGGAAAACAGAAGCAAATGAGGGTTTGAGGGTGGGGAGCAAAAAGGCAAATGTGCTCTATGTATTATTAGTAACCTTTAGATTGAGTAAAGTGTTAAATACAACACCCAGATGTTTTATTTATGAAGTTTTTATTTTAAACTTTTTTTTTATCAGCCTTGATGTTGTCAGACTAAAGCAATCATCACGTGACTTTGGAGACCCTTCCCCCGCGCCCCTCCCCCTGCATTCACATCAACAGTGCATGAGATTTTTCATTTCTCTTCATCCTTCAGTGTGATGATCACAGAAACATGGTCTTTATGCATTTTTTTTTTTTTTTTAGCTAAATTGCAACTTAAGTACTGATGAAAATCAGTTACCTTATCTTTTCTGGTCCCAAACTGAAAATGCAGATATTTTAAAACGTGCACATTTGAATTCATTTGCTGACTGGAATGATCAAGTCTCTCCACCTGTAGTCTGAAGATACCCTTTTGGTTGGAATTAAATTTTAAAAATCTGATGATCTTTGTAGACTCTTAGAGGCTTTATGATGATGGTGTTGGTGAAAATAGAATTACAGTAAAATCCTGTCCAGTGGCTCAAAGTTCACTGTGACCTGCAGCACAAATCACTGTGGGAAACAATTTTTGTGATTAAAAGGCAGCCTTTCAATACTCCTGTTACTACTAGATATATATTATGAAAATTAAGATTACTGTCTGATTGGAACATGAAACAATTTATGTGTCTACTAGTAACATCATAAAATAGTTCTACATTTATGTGCTGTTAGAAGAGAATATGTTGATTTTTATCAGGCTTTCCTTGTTTTGATTTGTGGCTGTTACCGATTTTTCATATGTGGAAATACACCTACCTCTTCTGTTGGAAAGAACATTTAAAATTAAATAAATTTTAATTAAAAAATCAAGGAGTCCTCTAATGTAAATTTTAATACTAACTTTCAAATTCACTAACTTTTTGTTTTTTTTTTTACAAATAGCGTACAGCAAGCTTTTTTGTGAAATTATCCTTCTCTTTCAATGTGTTTAATTTTGGAGTGATATTTCTCTGTGTCAGAGTTGCAAGATCTTATTTGTAACTAGATACGAAGTGTAAACCCGTTTTGGTGCGATATTCTTGACTCCTTGGTGCTAAAGATCATTAAATTCAATGCTTGATTATTACAAGGTGTTAATTGCTAAGACATAAAGTGAGTAAAAGTGAGAGTAGTCAGAACCAGAAAATTAAATTTGCTCTTTACCAATGAAGTATTTCATGTAATGTAAAAACACAACTGGAAATTGACTGGGAAAGAACATGTACTATGTCTTATTACATAGGTTAAATTGCTAGTGGGTATTGCACAGAGATCTTGTGACCAAAAAATAAAAAGGCATGAGTATTTCTAAGTATCTTTAAGATATCAAAACTGCATGTGCAGGATGTAATGCTGTTTGTGCAGACTATTTCAGAATACTTTGTAAACTATGAAATATTTATTGTGCATTCAAATTACACACTCCCCCCCTCCCCCTTCAAGGCATGCAGACATGAGAACTACAGAAAATTTGCAGCACGTAATAGTTTGATCTAGGAGGATTCAACACTTTTGTTTTTACCGCTCAGTTTGTAATGACTAGAGATTTGTAAATCTTGTGAACATTCTGTACTGGTTCCCTAGAGCTATTCATTCCCTGCTACCTGATTTCAGCACAATAAATATACTACTGCTGTGGGAAAAATGATTTTTTTGGCTACTCAGTTTGTTATAATATAAATCTGCTAGATATTTATTTATTTAATTCAGTTGTTAATATTCTAAATTATTCCCTGCTGCCAATTTCTAATGTAGACAAGAAATGAAACTAGAACTTCGGTGTCAATAATTTCTGGCAAAAAGCTTATTTTTTCATGGTAGCATATTTTTACTTTAAAACTTAGATGTATCTTTGGAAGAATTTTTGGATCCTGACATATCATTTTGTTGTGAATTCTTACATTTGTCATTTCAAATGTAAGCTTTTTTTTTTTTTTTAAAGAAACTTTTAATTTTATATTGGAGTGTAGTTGACTAATAATGTATTGGTTTCAGGTGTACAGTGAAGAGATTCAGTTACGCATATCCGTGTATCTATTCTTTACCAAATTCTTTTCCCATTTAGGTTGTTATATAATACTGAGCTGAGTTCCCTGTGCTATGCAGTAGTAGGTCCTTGTTGGTTATCCATTTTAAATATAGCAGTGTGTACATGGTAACACTATTTAATGGTGTGCTGTTTTTTGTTCTAAAAATAAAGTTAGCAAGTTCTCCTGTGCTGATATTTAAATCTTCCATTCTTTACTATACTTTAAGTTTTTTTTTTTCCCAAAGATAATTTTAAGATATAATAAATACAGCCTTTTCTGATCGCTTTCATAATTTCTCTATCACCCCACTAAATACACATGCCTCATATGTAAAAATCAGTGAGGAGGATTGCATCCTCTTTCTGGTAAAACTTTGTCATTAACTTAAGAAAAGTTTTCTAACACAGAAAATAGGGAATTTCTGAAATATTTGCATTGACTAGAAATAATTGAGATGTGTTAGCAGTGTGTTTTCCCATTGAATTGATAACTATGGCTCTCTTTCTTCTCTTTTCTGTGTTACTCCTGGCTCTGTTTTGCTGGTGGACGCTGACTAGTTCCAGTTTTAGCATTATTAATTTAGTTATTCTCTTTTTCACCCTTTCCACGCATACTCTGAGGCATTCAAAAATATTTTCCTATAGATTATTATATTCACATTTTAGAACATGAAATCTAGCAGTGCTTTTTTATTTATCAGGAATATTTTAATTTGAAAGCTTGCTTCATATAGGTTAGTTGCTCAGCCATGTCCGAATTTTTACGACCCCATGGACTGTAGCCCACCAGGCTCCCCTTGTCCATGGGATTCTCCAGGTAAGAATGCTGGAGTGGGTTGCCATTCTCTCCTCCAGTTCTTCCTGACCCAGGGATTGAACTAGGGTCTCCTGCATTGCAGACACATCTGAGTCATCAGAGAAGTGCTTCATAGAGGGATACCCTATAAATGAGAAAGAGAACCTAGAGATGGAGGTGATTTTGCTGTCATATCTGTTAATAATGTAGTTTAAGCCTTGGGTATTGACTGTTGGGGCAGAGCTTTTGAATCTCACCTTCAGTAGACTGTGACAGCATGCTGAACTGTTCAGTCTCTCAGCTCTTGCCTTATTATCGCCTTAACCTCAGCCAGCCGTATTTGTAACATTGTCCTTACTGAGAAAAAGATGACTTTGGATGTATGGGTTGTAAGTGGCATCCTCACTACAGACCTGGGTGACTCAGAGTTAGGATTTTGCTGGATGATCAATAGGGTCAAAGAGCTGAGAGGGTGAGCAACCTGCCCAGGCACACAGCATCTGAGCAGGAAACACAAAACCTGCTTGATGAAATCAATCATCTGCCACTCAGCATGTAAGCAGTTTTGACAGGTAACCTCAGAAAGCAAGTCCTTACTACTGGGTTTTAAAATCCATCCTTAAATTAAGCTTAGGTACTTCAGGCAGGGGCTTCCCTGGCGGCTCAGCATTAAAAGAACCCACCTGCCAATGCAGGAGATGTGAGTTCGATCCCTGGATCAGGAAGATACCCTGGAGGAGGAAATGACAACCTATTTCAGGACTCTTGCCTGAAAAGTCCCATGGACAGAGGAGCCTGGTGGGCTATATAGTCCACGGGGTAGCGAAAGGGTCGGACACGACTTAGTGACTAACAGCAACAACAATTTTAGGCGGAGGACATCTGAACCAGAAGGATCTTTGTGAAAAGGAAGAAATGTAGAAACATTTCTTGTGTGAAAACACTGATCACACAAGGTTTTTCAGGTCGGTTTTCCTGATGTAATATAGAGGGAATGCACAAGTGTCAGTTGAAGGGCACAGCGGTTTTTTTTTTAAGTTTTTATAATAGGAGGCTGTAACATAACTGTGTTCCTGAAGATTCAGAAGTCTAAGTTAAAAGTTATAATTGACATACAGAACAAATACCAGATGAGGACTATGACATATGAAAAGATGGTAATAGCTTCATTTGGATGGTGACTAATTACCATCCTGGCAGGGGGATGATCTGAATTATCTCTTGGTGTCCTTTTGCACTTACAGGTCTAAATTTTGCTGTATCTTTTGAGAAATTAAATGTTCTTCTATCTGTTTAAAAGAAATCCCAGAACTTAAGTCTCCTTTTTTGTCTTTTTCATTTTACAACATAGAGACATGTTTACATGTCCACATGTGACCGAAGTTTCCTTCATACTTTTATTCCTTGGAGATCCATCTGATCTTAAATTGAAATTCAACTAGAATTTTTTTTATTTTTTCTATTCGCATAAGTATGTGCATGCGTGTCACTCGCTTCACCTGTGTCTGACTCTTTGCAACCCTATAAACTGTAGCCCACCAGGCTCCTCTGTGCGTGGCGATTCTCCAATCAAGAATACTGGAGTGGGCTGCCATGCCCTCCTTCAGGGGATCTTCCCCGGTCCAGGGATAGAACCCACATTTCTTACATCTGCTGCATTGGCAGGCGGGCTCTTTACCACTAGCGTCCTCGTAGGTGAGGTTTCCCCAAAGAATCTGTCCTTAAAGCAGTATCTTCTTTAAGAATAAATGCATGCTGAAACACATCATTTGATATCTATCTACCTAATCTAATGCAGCTATCAGAAAGTCACATTGTAACTGAACATCTCCACAAAGAATATGTCCACATTAAAAGCCATTCTAAGATGAAAAACTCTGGGAAGGTTTAAATAATACAACCATTTCTAAAAAGACAAGGTCTTGAAGTTACTGGATATCCCACTTTAAATACAAGACTGCGTTGTAAAGAGTATTTGTCAGCCCACAGGCATATTCTGTATCCACTGTCAGTCTCCACATACCCTTGAATCCTTTTCTTTCAATTTTAGAGAAGCCAGTCAGGTAGTTCCTTTCCTCCGTTTAATTTTTTTTTTTTCTTCCTTTTTTTCATTTGCCGTGAAGAGAAAGGAAAGTGTGCAGTTGAGATTCATTCTTTGTCATCTCTGATGCTGTAGGCTTAGACTGAGATTCTCCTCCCTGTGAGGTAGCTATCCTAAGAACCAGTCTTGCAAGAAGAATGATTACCAAGCTATTTGGTAATGAGAGGGTGGGTAGCTTATTAGTCTTGCACAGTATTATGTTAGTGACATTCACACCTCACCTTTGAATATGATTTATGTTCTAATTTCCTCAGTAAATCTGGGAACCAAACACACTTTAACATTTTTCTAAGCAGATTATATATAGTTAGGGTTTATCAACTATACATATATGTGAATTTCAGATATTTTCCATGTTGAATTCTCATAATGAAAATTCAAGATGTTATTTGGTCACAAAAATAGTTGCTCATTAAAGATATATTTATTTGACAACGTTTACATGTTTACGTTAGACTTGAATTATTATCACCAGCCCTCGTAAA
The DNA here is from genome assembly GCF_002263795.3 of Bos taurus. NCBI lineage: Eukaryota > Metazoa > Chordata > Mammalia > Artiodactyla > Bovidae > Bos > Bos taurus. The sequence goes on along the minus strand of NC_037336.1, from coordinate 19,597,547 downwards.
AGTGGTGTCTGGTCTTTTTGTCAGAAAGAAAAGGAGTATGGGAGCTAGTACCATATGGGAGTATGGGACTTGATTTGGGGAAAAAATTTCTAATTTATCCTCAGAGTTGAAATTTGGAGTTTACATCCCAGAGTCTTCTGCACATATTAACTACTTAGGAAATCCAGCTGCATCTTTAGGTTTGTGTGCTGGATGTTAACAACTCTATGAATCCATTCCTAACCCTTTGAAATGCTCTCCTTCCATCCTTTCCTCCCTTTGTGTTAACAGTCTAGAGGATGAAAGAGTACATTTCTCAGACTCCCTGACAAATTCAGGTTAACTAGTTGCTTGCTGCTAAGTCGCTTCAGTCGTGTCCAACTCTGTGTGACCCCATAGATGGCAGCCCACCAGGCTCCACCGTCCCTAGGATTCTCCAGGCAAGAACACTGGAGTGGGTTGCCATGCCCTTCTCCAGGAGATCTTCCCAACTCAGGAATCAAACTGGGGACTCCTGCATTGCAGGTGGATTCTTTACCATCTCAGCCGCCAGGGAAGCCTCAGGGAGGCACTTAATGAAACTTTTGAAAGGCAGAAGGGAGGTGGATGCCATCTTTCTGTAGTAATGCAATTGTATGAATAGACTTCTTACTGACATATATGTTGGCAATAGCTGAACTGCATGTTCTACTATCTTGGCACCAAGTTGGTGAAGGCAGGCAGTGGAAGTGGTGATAACAGTCATGGCAGATGTGGTCATGGGAATTTGAAGTCAAAGACTTAGCGGGTGGCCTCCTGACTTTTATTCCTCCAAGTTATCAGTAATAGTGTAAGTATCTAATCCTTTGAATTACAGCCCTTTCTGCCTGAAATACGTTGAGTGATATCTATTGCATGCAGTGAAGTATTACATACTTCATGTAAGTATTGCATTACTTACATAATGAAGTATTCAGTACCAAAATGTAGTCAGGAAACAGGCTGCTTGAGATAAGAATGTGGCATTGGTTATCTGACCTCGTTGAGTTTATGGGCAGTGACAATTTCATGACCAGTGGGAAATGAGATACTATTTTCCATGTAGCAGATAGCTGACATTTTCACCATGGTCACCTAGAACAAAATAACTACTGAAAGCAAAGTCTTTGGCAGACCTAGTGGTGGCATTATTGAAGCATTGTGATAGAAATGAGGAATATAAAGACTTGAGTGAGATGGATGTTTCTGATTGCCCTGCAGAGCTATCAGAAAGAAAAATGGCTCATTCCTAGCTGCCCTAAGAGGCCCTCTTACATCTTGTAGTGGAAGATCTCACCTTAAAATGAGGTCCAAAGTTTGGTCCAAAGTGGTGGCAGAATTACCACTGAAGTTCACAGCCTCAATAAGTGAAAGTTGCGGTGTTAATTGGGAAAGAGTGGGAACCAAAGAATTGGAATGGGGACATTTGGATGGATTTGGATGAATCCGAGAACCTGAATCTCTAAATCCCATTGAATATCTCTAGCCAAGAAAAGCAGCACTTTCTTCCTGGTCAGATATTAGTCCTTGGTTACTTGAGATCCTGTAATGACTTCAACCAAGGTGGTTGTTGTTCAGTCCCTAAGTCCTGTCCGACTTTGCAACCCCATGAACTGCAGCTTGCCAGGCTTCCTCGTCCTTCACAGTCTCCTGGAGCTTGCTCAAACTCATGTCCATTGAGTCATCCAGCCATCTCTGTTGCCCCTTTCTCCTCTTGCCTTCAATCTTTCCCAGCATCAGGGTCTTTTCCAACGAGTCAGCTATTCACATCAGGTGGCCAAAGTATTGGAGCCTCAGTTTCAGCAGCAGTCCTTCCAATGAATATCCAGGGTTGATTTCCTTTAGGACTGACTGGTTTCATCTCCTTGCAGTCCAAGGGACTCTCAAGAGTCTTCTCCAACACCATAGTTCAAAAGAATCAGCCTTCTTTATGGTCCAACTCTCACATCCATACATGACTACTGGAAAAACCATAGCTTTAGACTATACAGACGTTTGTTGGCCAAGTGTTGTCTCTGTTTTTTTAATACACTCTCTAGGTTTGTCATAGGTTTTCTTTCAAGGAGAAGCGTCTTTTAATTTCATGGCTGCAGTCACTGTCTCACCCAAGGTGGAAACCTTCTAAAACAATGCTGATCTTCCTCGTGTCTGCTTTCTACGCTTTTAGTGTCATCAGATCTGTCAGAAGAATTAGAGCATGCTCCAGGGAGAAAACACAGAATCTATCCTGCGATGAGATAGCCTAGAATTATCAGATCAGATCAGATCAGTCGCTCAGTCGTGTCCGACTCTTTGCGACCCCATGAATCGCAGCATGCCAGGCTTCCCTGTCCATCACCAACTCCCAGAGTTCATTGAGACTCAATGTCCATCGAGTCAGTGATGCCATCCAGCCATCTCATCCTCTGTCGTCCCCTTCTCCTCCTGCCCCCAATCCCTCCCAGCATCAGAGTCTTTTCCAATGAGTCAACTCTTCGCATGAGGTGGCCAAAGTACTGGAGTTTCAGCTTTAGCATCATTCCTTCCAAAGAAATCCCAGGGCTGATGTCCTTCAGAATGGACTGGTTGGATCTCCTTGCAGTCCAAGGGACTCTCAAGAGTCTTCTCCAACACCACAGTTCAAAAGCATCAATTCTTCGGTGCTCAGCCTTCTTCACAGTCCAACTCTCACATCCATACATGACCACAGGAAAAACCATAGCCTTGACTAGACGAACCTTTGTTGGCAAAGTAATGTCTGTGGTTTTGAATATGCTATCTAGGTTGGTCATAACTTTCCTTCCAAGGAGTAAGCGTCTTTTAATTTCATGGCTGCAGTCACCATCTGCAGTGATTTTGGAGCCCAGAAAAATAAAGTCTGACACTTTTTCCACTGTTTCCCCATCTATTTCCCATGAAGTGATGGGACCAGATGCCATGATCTTCGTTTTCTGAATGTTGAGCTTTAAGCCAACTTTTTCACTCTCCACTTTCACCTTCATCAAGAGGCTTTTCAGTTCCTCTTCACTTTCTGCCATAAGGGTGGTGTCATCTGCATATCTGAGGTTATTGAGATTTCTCCCAGCAATCTTGATTCCAGCTTGTGTTTCTTCCAGTCCAGCGTTTCTCATGATGTACTCTGCATATAAGTTAAATAAACAGGGTGACAATATACAGCCTTGACGTACTCCTTTTCCTATTTGGAACCAGTCTGTTGTTCCATGTCCAGTTCTAACTGTTGCTTCCTGACCTGCATACAGATTTCTCAAGAGGCAGGTCAGGTGGTCTGGTATTCCCATCTCTTTCAGAATTTTCCAGTTTATTGTGATCCACAGTCAAAGGCTTTGGGACTTGGCTAATTTTTCCCTGCTTTGATTCTATGAATGCTAAGCAAGCAAAAAGAAACATGTCTTAGGGTTACCCTGAAATTATTTTTAAAGAATTTGATGGGATTGAAATTATTAATATATATGTACTTATCAGAATAATTTGAGGACATAACAGTAAGGAGTAGCTTTAATAATTGTCAAATGTTTAACCTGAAATCAGGAAAACCTGGAATCATTAATGGCCTGCATCAGAGTGAGACATATGTTAGAAATTCATTGTGTTACGGAGGAGAGACTCCAAAGGCTAAGGGTGTTAGGAATGTTGCAGGTTATTTATTGCATGTGACTCTCCTTGACCGCTGTCTCATCATATTTGAGAAATACAGTGTTAACTGTATGTTGGTCATATGTCCTTGCAAATTTCTGTAGTGGCTGTTTTCTGTAGGCTGTGGACTGTAAGGAGGAAAACTTCTTCTACCCTCTTAGGTTCATGACCATTTGGTTCAGTTCAGTTGCTCAGTCGTGTCCGACTCTTTGAGACCCCATGGACTGCAGCACGCCAGGCCTCCCTGTCTATCACCAACTCCCAAAGTTTACTCAAACTCATGTCCATCGAGTCAGTGATGCCATCCAACCGTCTTATCCCCTGTTGTCCCCTTCTCCTCCCACCTTCAATCTTTCCCATCATCAGGGTCTTTTCAAATGAGGCAGTTCTTCGCATCAGATGGCCAAAGTATTGGAGTCTCAGCTTCAGCATCAGTCTTTCCAATAAATATTCAGGACTGATTTCCTTTAGGATGGACTGGTTGGATCTCCTTGCAGTCCAAGTGTCTCTCAAGAGTCCTCTCCAGTGTCACTGTTCAAAAGCATCAACTCTTCGGGGCTCAGCTTTCTTTATAGTCCAACTCTCACATCTATACATGACTACTTGAAAAACCGTAGCTTTGACTAGACAGACCTTTGTTGGCAAAGTAATGTCTCTGCTTTTTGATATGCTGTCTAGGTTGGTCATAACTTTTTCAAGGAGCAAGCGTCTTTTAATTTCATGGCTGCAATCACCATCTGCAGTGATTTTGGAGCCCCCCAAAACAAAGTCTGTCACTGTTTCCATTGTTTCCCCATCTATTTGCCATGAAATGAAGACCGGATGCCATGATCTTAGTTTTCTGAATGTTGAGTTTTAAGGCAACTTTACCTGTGAATTAAACTGACAAGAGACATTATCAGGAGAAGAGCTTTATAACATTGATGTTAATATTTTTAATTTTATATGCATAGGTGAAAAAATAAAAAACCTGAAGAAATGGTTAGCCTTGGGAATTATATACCATTTTAACAAAAGACAACAAATTATAGAGAAGTGACTGGACAAAGGAAAGGGAATCTCAGATTCTAGGGCTCAGACTCTGTAGGAAAGTAACTAGAAAGCATATAGGAGAAACTCATGGGAGATAGGGTTATTTTGTAAGGTTGTTTTTTGTTTTTTTCATAATGCAGACTCATCTCCGTTCCTTCTTTGTTTTTAGGGATAAGGGTTGTTCTCCCTTTTCTGATACAGGAGTAGAGGGAACGGCCTCACAGGGAAAATTTATTCCCTGCTGTTAGGCAGTCAGAGGGAGGGCAAAGAGCTCTTTCTGTGTCTGCTTTTTCTCAGTTGTCTGCAGCTCAAAAAATCCTTGTTGTCAAAGTGAAGTGCTTTGGGGTAACATACTCCGATCCTTCAGGATGATGAAGGAGGGAAAGTGCTGTTTCTGAAATATATTCTCTGACTTCAGTAGGAATGATGGTATTGCCGATTGCTAGAGGCCAAATGCCAGTACTTAAATGCCAAAATGGACATGGTTATAGTAATGGGCAGCTGAGTCTGACAGTTATTATTATTAGGCCATGCCACATGGCTTGCAGGAACTTATTTCCCTGACCAGGGATTGAACCTGTGCCCTCTGCAATGGAAGCATGGAGTCTTAACCACTGGACTGCCGGGGAACTCCCCTGAGTCGTTATTAAAATAGCTTCATCTGTATTTATGTGTGTGTGTGTGCATGCTCAGTCATGTCTGACTCTTTATGACCCCATGGACTGTAGCCCACCAGACTCCTCTGTCCATGGAATTTTCCAGGCAAGAATGCTGGAGTACATTGCCATTTCTTCCTCCAGGGGATCTTCCTGACTCAGGGATCGAACCCTCATCTCTTGCATATCCTGCATTGGCAGGAGTCTTCTTTACCAACTGCGCCACCTGGGAAGCCCGAGTAGTAATGGTGGCTGTTAATTTATTATGATGTCCCTAGGACTGAAACAGATAGGCAACCTACTTGATTTCTATCTCTCACTCTAAACTTAGTGAGCACAGGTGTGGCTTGAGTCTCCACGACAGAGAGAGACAGCCTCCACACCAGTTTCTATACTTGAGTCATTTCATAGACCCAGGACTTCCTAAATGAAAGGAATGTGGGAATGTGGGGTTCCCTTGAGAAAATTCCCTGTGACATTGTCACAAGAATGCAGTATAAATTCTACTAGCTTTCACCCAAAGGGAAGGGAAATAAGCAGACTTTAGGGGAATTACTGGATCACTGAGCCGATGCTGATCGTCAGGCACCCAAATTCCCACTGTGACCATCAGTCAAAACCGAGGCTTAAAGAGGCTGGGGGATAAAGGTAATTTTGGCCTAAGTCCATCTCACAGTGGCCCCATGGATCCCCAAACCTACACTCTTTGGTTCCTGAATGTACAGTGGATTAGTCATACTCAGTCTTTGGCTGAATCTCAACATTGGTTCCCTGAGTGGAATGAGGGCTAATATAGATTAAAGGCCCGAGTCAAAGCCCTTAAATATCAATCACCTTCTTGAAACAGTGGACCAAAAGGAATACCATGTTTCTCCATGAATGTTAGAGGTTCATGCCAGCAACGAAGGCATGAAGATTCAGGGGTGATTACTTTTATTATACACTAATTTAACTCTCCAATTTGACCCTAGCCAGATATTGGAGAGTCTTGGAGAATGACCTTGGATTATTTATGCATATATGCGTGCATGCTTAGTCCTATCTGACTCTGCAACCCCCTGGACTTTAGCCCGCCAGAATCCTCTGTCCGTGAGATTCTCCAGGCAAGAATCCTGGAGTGGGTTGCCATTTCCTCCTCCGGGGGCTCTTCCCAACCAGGGATCAAACCCATGTCCCCTGCATTGGCAGGCAGATTCTTTACCACTGAGTAATCTGGGAAATGTTAACTTAATCATGTAACTCCAAGTTCAGTGGCTGTTCTACTGCTGCTGCTGGTAAGTCGCTTCAGTCATGTCCCACTCTGTGCGACCCCAGAGACAGCAGCCCACCAGGCTCCCCCGTCCCTGGGATTCTCCAGGCAAGAACACTGGAGTGGGTTGCCATTTCCTTCTCCAATGCATGAAAGTGAAAAGTGAAAGTGAAGTCGCTCAGTCGTGTCTGACTCTTAGCGACCCCATGGACTGCAGCCCACCAGGCTCCTCTGTCCATGGGATTTTCCAGGCAAGAGTACTGGAGTGGGGTGCCATTGTCTTTTCCAAGTGGCTGTTCTAGACATGGTCAATTAACTGCAACAAATCAATATAATTTTGACATCTGATACTTAGCTATCAATCTTCAAATGTTTTTCTTCTCCTTTCCAATAAAGAGGAAACAGAAGTAGTTTCTTTCACCTTTATTTTTTTGTGGTCTTACTGCAGGATAGTGTTGATTATCTAGTATTCTATAATAATCTATAAATCCTGTTTGTCTCATTGCACCATAAGATATTTCTTGGTTCATCCTGCTATTGGATGTGGTGATTAGTGATGAGGATGAGGTAGAAAGTGAAAGTGTTAGTTGCTCAGTCATGTCCAACTCTTTGCGACCCCTTGGACTGTAGCCTTCCAGGCTCCTCTGTCCATGGAGTTCTCCAGGCAAGAATACTGGAATGGGTTGCCATTCCCTTCTCCAGGGGATCTTTCCAACCTAGGGGATGAACCCAGGTCCTCTGCATTGAAGGCAGATTCTTTACCATCTGAGCTACCAAAGAAGCCCAGGAGGTGGGAAAATACCATGGTTCCTTGCTAAGTGCCCAACAGGTGGTGGGAGCGGGAAAAAGCATGTATATTCAAAAGCCATGACATCAACAGTTTGGGGCAGTCCAGTGGTCTATAGCAGATGGAGATTTTTTTTGTCTTCAGTGAAAGACAATTGCTGTTCTTTGTTACCCACCGGTATTAAAGAGGTGAATTTCTTAGACTACTATATTTCACTGGACCTTTGAAACAGCATATATACATTTAAGGGGCTACTTTAACTTATCAAGTAACCCATCAGGCTGACAGTTCTGGACGGAGCCAGAGTAGGAAATGGCTTTGTTCCTACTATGGACTGCCATGCAAGTTACTCTGCTATTTGAGTCTTAAGATCCAACAGATCAAATGGTTCTTGAAGAATCTGACAGAAAGCAATCCTATAGGGGCCTCTGGCCAGCCTTAACGTAGAATTACAGTGCAGTCCTCTAGGGCTTTAGGGTAAAGCCATAGTCTAGTCTCCAAATATGCCATTTTAAAGAAACAGATCCTGGACTGCTTCCAGACCGTGGGAGAAATTTGTGTAGCTGACCACAGACTATCACATGACCATGGAAGCTGTACTGCCTATCGTGGACTGGGTGTTATCCGATTCGTTGTGTCATAACCTAAGCCATGCACAGCAGTACCCTTTCATCAAGTGGACAGCCACGAAGGCCCAGGTGAGTGGCGAGGGCAGTGCCTCACCCTGCCACAGCATCAGTCCTGCTGCACTGTCGCTTTTCCCTCAGCCCACGAGTTTGACCTCTTGAAAATTTCTGTGAAATACAGATTGATTGTGTTTACATGCGTCTGATCCATTCTGCCTTGCTTTGTGTCCTAGGACACTGACCCATGTGGACACTGCATCACTTTGGCTCCCTGATTAGCTGGATCTAATCAATAGGAGGTCAAAAGTGGATGGATAGAATGCATAGAACATCTGTTCCATGCTCTTTCCCTATTTGGGTGATGCATCTCTGACCCTAGCTACTTCCCTCCACAACCACAGTCCCTGCTGGGAAATCTATCCACAGTTTTAATTCTCACTAAGCTCTGGGAGCACTGCTTTCTTCTCTTGCTTCTTCACTTCTAGGGGTGATAACAGCATCACCCTCTTGCTAGGGTCTGGGCACCACAAAGTCATTTGTTCCTTTAACCTTGCTTACACCTCTGTAAGCCATCTCTTTATAAAAGGTTTTTCATTTAAACCATCTATGATAAATTTTCATTTATGCTGAAACTCTGATTGGGAAAATGAAAAAGAAAATAATTGTGCCTGGTAAATACCCTTATGGCAGAAAGTGAAGAGGAACTCAAAAGCCTCTTGATGAAAGTGAAAGAGAGTGAAAAAGTTGGCTTAAAGCTCAACATTCAGAAAACGAAGATCATGGCATCTGGTCCCATCACTTCATGGGAAATAGATGGGGAAACAGTGGAAACAGTGTCAGACTTTATTTTGGGGGCTCAAAAATCACTGCAGATGGGGACTACAGCCATGAAATTAAAAGACGCTTACTCCTTGGAAGAAAAGTTATAACCAACCTGGATAGCATATTCAAAAGCACAGACATTACTTTGCCAACAAAGGTCCATCTAGTCAAGGCTATGGTTTTTCCAGTGGTCATGAATGGCTGTGAGAGTTGAACTGTGAAGAAAGCTGAGCGCCAAAGAATTGATGCTTTTGAACTGTGGTGTTGGAGAAGACTCTTGAGAGTCCCTTGGACTGCAAGGAGATCCAACCAGTCCATTCTGAAGGAGATCAGCCCTGGGATTTCTTTGGAAGGAATCATGCTAAAGCTGAAACTCCAGTACTTTGGCCACCTCATGTGAAGAGTTGACTCATTGGAAAAGAGTCTGATGCTGGGAGGGATTGGGGGCAGGAGGAGAAGGGGATGACAGAGGATGAGATGGCTGGATGGCATCACTGACTCGATGGATGTGAGTTTGAGTGAACTCCGGGAGATGGTGATGGACAGGGAGGCCTGGCGTGCTGGGATTCATGGGGTCGCAAAGAGTCGGACATGACTGAGTGGCTGAACTGAACTGAACTGAAATACTATTCCACATAAAATGCAAACACAAGCTGGAAATGGACTGCAGCAGTGTTACAGCTTCACTTGTGAGCCGGCCTGAAAATGTGTGAAAGGATGTATGTATGTATGTGTTAGCCGCTCAGTCATGTTCAATTCTTTGCAACCCCATGGACTGTGGGCTGCCAGGTTTCTCTGTCCACGGAATTCTCCAGGCAAGAATACTGGAGTGGGTTGCTATTTCTTTCTCCAGGGGATCTTCACGACCCAGGGACTGAACCTGAGTCTTTTGGGTCTCCTGCATTGACAGATTCTTTACCACTGTATCACCTGGGAAGCCTATTCTAATATTGTTTGATTGTGGACTAAAGTAACTTGAATTCAGGCAAAGAAGATCATGAAAGGAAAGAGTGTGATTTCTTAACTAAATACTGAAGCACTTCAAAATTTATTTATTAACAATAAATTCAAAGAACTTTCTATATTAGCATTTATTATTTTATATTAGGAATTAATTTGCACTTGTTATAAGACAGTACTGGAATAGCTCTGGTTAGAATAGCAGGAGAGATAATCAGATTAAGGGCTCCTGGTTGGGCACTGTGACAATAATAGAAATTAATGACTTTAAATCCAGAGGGGCCTGCCATGGATTCCTGGATTAAGGACCATTACTAATACCATGCCAATCCCTGTATACATCTATAAATCTCCTGCAGTTTGAACATAAATGTAATGGTGCATAAAGCTATTATAAACATCCATGTGCAGGTTTTGTGTGGACATGTTTCCAACTGCTTTGGGTGACTACCCAGGAGCAAATTGCTGGTTCATGTGGTAGAAGTATGTGGTTTTTTTGGTAAGAAACTACTGAACTGTCTTCCAAAGTGGTTGTACCGTTTCCCACTCTTGCCGGCAATGAGTGAGAGTTCCTGCTGCTCCACGTCCCTGTCCGCATTTGATGTTGTCAGTTTTGGAGGCTACTGTTCTAATGGGTGTGTAGTGTCATCTCATTGTTATTTTCATTTGCAATTTTCTAATGACATAGAATGTGGAGGATTTCTTCATATCTTCATTTGCTGCCTGTCTGTCTTATTGGATGAAATATCTGCTCAGGTCTTTTGCCCATTTTAAATTTGGATTGTTTATTTTCTTATTGTTGAGCTTCAAGAGTGCCATGTGTATTTTAGGTAGCGGTCCTTTGTCAGATAGGTCTTCAGCAAATATTTTCTGTTAGTCTGTGGCTTGTCTCCTGCTGTCTTGATAAATCATATTTTTTAATTACCTTAAACTTATGCTTCATTTTTTAGAGCATACAGACTAGAGGAAACATATTCCAGGTTTGTTTTATTCTTGCTAGTTAGACATAAATTGTGATTTTATAAATATATTGAGTCATAATGATCAGACTATTATGAAGGCAACGGCTCTGACTTCTTGGAATAATCAGTCACAGACATTTAATCATTTACATTTCTCATTAATACGATTAGTTTCATTTAGATATTGCTGAAAGGATCAGCACCTTTTTGCCATCGTTGTGCTGTAGACTCAGCAGGGGAAGAAGGGATTCTTTATTCCAGTAAAAATTTGAGGTGGCTTGGTTCATCCCATATTTTAATTTTATACTTAAAATTCATGTTAGTTTGCCCACTTCTATATCACAATTGGGTAGTCAGGTTTAATGAGAACTCAATGAAATATTGCTGGAAAAGCATTTAGCCTATGGCCTGGCACATACTACTGCTACTGCTGCTGCTAAGTTGCTTCAGTCGTGTCCGACTCTGTGCGACCCCATAGACGGCAGCCCATCAGGCTCCCCCATCCCTGGAATTCTCCAGGCAAAAACACTGGAGGGGGTTGCCATTTCCTTCTCCAATGCATGAAAGTGAAAAGCGAAAGGGAAGTCGCTCAGTCGTGTCCGACTCTTCGAGACCCCACAGACTGCAGCCTAGCAGGCTCCTCCGTCCATGGGAGTTTCCAGGCACATACTAAGTGTTCAATAAACAGTCAATGTTACCACAGGGTTTCCGTAATTTTATTGCCACTGTAGTAATTACAGCATCTTATTAGTACTGTCATCAGGTCAGATCAGATCAGATCAGTACTGTCATATAGTTGTAATATTACATAATAATTTGACTAATAATGTCTCATTTTTAAAAAGATTATTTATTTTGGGTTGTGCTGGGTCTTCGTTGCTGTATGCAAGCTTTCTGTAGTTGCAGAGAGTGGAGGTTACTCTCTAGTTGCGCTGCGTGGGCTTCTCTTCACGGTGGCTTTCCTGGTTGCAGGGCACAGGCTCTAGACACTCGGGTTGCAGTAGTTGCGGCATCCAGGCTCAGAAGTTGTGGTGCACAGGCTTAGTTGCTCCCCAGCATGTGGAATCTTCCTGAGGCAGGGACTGAACCCATGTCCCCTCCATTGGCAGGCACATCCTTACCCGCTGTACCACCAGGGAAATCCAATTTGTCTCATTTTGATTTATACTTACCAGCAATCTTAGGAAGCGGTTCTCACCTGCCATGGTTTTCACAGTGCTGCCACATGGCCAGCTCAGTTTAGGAAAGAGATTAACACTCTAGACTGGGAGCCTATTTCAAGCAGTAGCATCAATTAATAAACATTATATGCAATTAGACTTTCCTATTCATGGAATGAGAAGAAGTGGGTTACCATGACCTAGTGGGACCTCTTATCATGTGGGTATAGAATATTATTAACTATTTTCTGGTGAGTGTAAAGGGTCAAAAGTGACTTGAAGAAGAAGTAAAAAGAAATAAGACATATGAAAGTTATATGATTTTTTCTTATAGAGTTACTAAATATTTAGCATAAATTAATACATTGCTTTAATCTTGGTCTCTGAAAGTTTTATTTAAATATAAATAAATCTTAATATGAAAATACATACAGACACACATATATATTTAAATTGTATCATTGTGGTGTAAGTTCTTCTTAGGATACCTCCATTTGGCTATGGAATTGTACTGAAATTAACTGTCTTTCAAAGACTTAATTTTGAACATCTTTTTTGATGATTAAAATTACAGCAATTTATAAAGTTTGTAAAGGTTGAGATAAAGGTTAAAATTTCAACAGTTTATGCAACTTTTACCCTTTCATATTCAAATTTAAGTCAGAGGTTTCCTAACTGTAGGCATAATTTACATAAAAATTTGGGAAACAGTACTATAATTGAGGGAACAATTCCTTGTCAAGAGGTAGCATGTTTGTGTCAGAATTTAGATGTTATACAGAAAGCTTTGCTTATCATTTTAAGGTAATCGTTCTTTATACTCTCAGGTTAATATTGAATACATTCATTTGACAAGTGTCTTGTCATTTCTCTCTATGTACCAATTATTGTGTTAGCTGAGGAACATAATAATATACATGCTAAACTTTAAAAAATGTCCCAAGTATTTCTTTTTTTTTCAAAATACATCCCAAGGACTTCCCTGGTGGTATGCTGGATTGGAGTCCGCCTGCCAGTTCAGGGGACCCAGGTTTGATTCCTGGTCTGGGAGGATTCCACGTGCAGCTAAGCCTGTGGGCTATAACTACTGAGCCTGTGCTCTAGAATCTGTACGCCGCAACTACAGAAGCCCGTGCACACAGAGCCTGTGCTCTGCCACAGGAGAAGCCACTGCAATGAGAAGTCTGTGTAGTAGTGAAAAGTAGCCCTCACTTGCCACAAGAGAAGGCCCAGGCATCAGTGAAGTCCCAGCGCAACCAAAAGTAATCAACAAAATAAAATATTAAAAAATGCATCCTAAACTTTTGAAGAAGCCAATGACTTGTGGAGAAGATGGGCAAAGAAAATGAAATATTATAAATGGTGCTAAAAACTAGATCCAGAGAGGAGAGAGAGTTAGAACCACTTCATAAAAGCTTGCTTCTAAAGAGTTTCTTTGTGTATTTGTGTATTTCTTTGTGTATTTCTAGACACAAATAATTTTTTTGTGTCTAGACACGCATATATTTGTGTTTAACGTTTATGGTGGACAGTGCTATCTTCGGTGTGACATCTAAGTGTGACAAACACCTGTTTGTTCTCTGTATCTACAATCTGAGTTTCGTTTGTTTTTTTGTGTTTTAGATTCCACATGTAAGTGAAATCATACAATGTTTGTCTTTCTGTGTCTGACTTAATTTCACCTAGTAAAACACCCTCAAGTTCTATTCCTGTTATCACAAATGGCAAGATTTACTTCTTGTTTATGGCTGAGTAGTATTCGTGTGTATGTGTGTGTGTGCATGTGAGAGAGACACCTTCTTTATCCGTTCATGCATCATTGAACACAGATCATTACAGTGAACACAGGGGTCCATATACCCTTTTGAATTATTGTTTTCATACCCTTCAGAAAGAACCCCAGAAGTGGAACTGCTGAATCCTATGATAGCTCTATTTTTAATTTGTTTTTGAGTAAATTCTATACTGTCTTCCATACTGGCTGCATCAGTTTACATTCCCATCAACAGTGCATGAGGGTCCCCTTCTCTCCCTATCCTCACCAATACTTGTTTTTGTTTTTTTTTTAATAATGGCCATTTGGACAGGTGGGGTGATATGGTGGTTTTGACTTGCATTTCCCTGGTGATTAGTGATCATGAGCATCATTTCACGTGCCTCTTGGCCATCAGTATGTCTTTGGAAAAATATGTATTCATATCCTCTGTCCATTATGGCTTCCCTTGTGGCTCAGCTGGTAAGAAATCCATCTGCCATGCAGGAGACCTGGGTTCAATCTCTGGGTTGGGAAGATCCCCTGGAGAAGGGTAAAGGCTACCCATTCCAGTATGTTGGCCTGGAAAATTCCATGCCATGGAAAATTCCATGGGGTCCCAAAGACTTGGACATGACTGAACAACTTACACTTTCGTAAAATATTTTTCCATTTGTGTCCTTTTCAATTTCTTTCACCAATGTCTTATAGTTTTTAGGGTAAACGTTTTTCACCTCCTGAGTGAAATTTACTTCTAGGTATTTTATTCTTTTTGATGTATTTGTAAGTGGGATTTTTTCTTGATTTCTCTTTCTGATAGTTTGTTATTAGTGTATAGAAGTGCAAGAGATTTTCATACATTAATTTTGTATCCTACAACTTTACTGAATTAATTTATTATTTCTAACCTTTTTTGGTGGTGTCTTTAGGATTTTATATGTATAGTATCATGTCGTCTGCAAGTAATGGGAGTTCTACTTCTTCTTTTTCATTTTGGATTCCTTTCATTTCTCTTTCTTGCCTACTTGCTGTGGATAGGACTTCCAATACTAACTTGAATAAAAGTAGCAAGTGTAGGCATCCTTGTCTTCTTCCTGATCTTACAAGAAAATCTTTCAATCAGGTGTGAGATAAGCTATGAGTCTGTCATACATAAACTTTGTTTTGCTGAGATATAATGCCTCCATACCTACTTTGTTGAAGTTTTTTTTTTCAATCATAAACGGATGTCAAGTGCTTTTTCTGCATCTGTTGAGATCAGATAATTTTTATCTTTTATTTTGTTAATATGGTGTGTCACATTGATTGATTGGCAAATGTCAAACCCTGGAATAAATCCCACTTGATCTGATGCATGATCCTTTTACATATTATTAATCTAGTTTGCTATTATTTGGTTGAGAATTTTGCAACCATGTTCATTAGGGATATGCATGCATGCTAAGTTGCTTCAGTCGTGTCTGACTCTGTGCAACCCTATGGACTGTAGCCTATCAGCTTATCTCACACTTAATTGAAAGATTTTCTTATAAGATGAATTTATTGAGACTTGTTTTATGGTTCAGTTCAGTTCAGTTCAGCCACTCAGTTGTGTCTGACTCTTTCAACCCCATGGACTACAGCACACCAGGCCTCCCTGTTCATTACCAACTCCTGGAGCTTACTCAACTCAGTCCTTCGAGTCGGTGATGCCATCCAGCCATCTCATCCTTTGTTGTCCCCTTCTCCTCCTGCCTTCAATCCCTCCCAGCATCAGGGTCTTTTCAAATGAGTCAGCTCTTTGCATCAGGTGGCCAAAGTACTGGAGTTTCAGCTTCAACATCAGTCCTTCCAATGAATATTCAGGGCTGATTTCCTTTAGGATGTACTGGTTGGATCTCCTTGTAGTCCATGGGACTCTCAAGAGTCTTCTCCAACACCACAGTTCAAAAGCATCAATTCTTTCGCACTCAGCTTTCTTTATAGTCCAACTCTCACATCCATACACGACTAATGAAAAAACCATAGCTTTGACTAGATGGACCTTGTTGGCAAAGTAGTGTCTCTGCTTTTTAATATGCTATCTAGGTTGGTCATAACTTTTCTTCCAAGGAGTAAGCATCTTTTAATTTCCTGGCTGCGGTCACCATCTGCAGTGATTTTGGAGCCCCCCCCCAAAATAAAGTCTCTCACTGTTTCCATTGTTTCCCCATCTATTTGCCACAGTCCATTCTGAAGGAGATCAGCCCAAGGTGTTCTTTGGAAGGAATGATGTCGAAGCTGAAACTGCAGTACTTTGGCCACCTCATGCGAAGAGTTGACTCATTGGAAAAGACTCTGATGCTGGGAGGGATTGGGGGCAGGAGGAGAAGGGGAGGACAGAGGATGAGATGGCTGGATGGCATCACTGACTCGATGGACGTGAGTCTGAGTGAACTCCAGGAGTTGGTGATGGACAGGGAGGCCTGGTGTGCTGCGATTCATGGGGTCGCAAAGAGTTGGACACGACTGATCGACTGAACTGAACTGAACTCAATGGGACTAGATGCCATGATCTTCATTTTCTGAATGTTGAATTTTAAGGTAACTTTTTCATTCTTCTCTTTCACTTTCATTAAGAGACTCTTTAGCTCTTATTCGCTTTCTGCCATAAGGGTGGTGTCATCTGCATATCTGAGGTTAATGGACTGGTTAATATTTCTCCTAGCAATCTTGATTCCAGCTGTGCTTCATCCAGGGCAGCATTTCACATGATATACTCTGCATATAAGTTAAGTAAGTAGGGTGACAATGTATAGCATTGATGTACTACTTTCCCAATTTGGAACCAGTCTGTTGTTCCATGTCCAGTTCTAACTTTTGCTTCTTGATCTGCGTACAGATTTCTCAGGAGGCAGGTAAGGTGGTCTGGTATTCCCATCTCTTGAAGAATTTTCCACAATTTCTTGTGATCCACACAGTCAAAGACTTTGGCATCATCAATAAAGCAGAAGTAGATGTTTTTCTGGAACTCTCTTGCTTTTTCCATGATCCAGAGGATGTTGGCAATTTGATCTCTGGTTCCTCTGCCTTTTCTAAATCCAGCTTGAACATCTGGAAGTTCCTGGTTCACGTACTGTTGAAGCCTGGCTTGGAGAATTTTGAGCATTACTTTGCTAGTGTGTGGGATGAGTGCAATTGTGCGGTAGTTTGATCATTATTTGGAATTGCCTTTCTTAGGGATTGGAATGAAAACTGACCTTTTCCAGTTCTGTGGCCACTGCTGCATTTTCCAAATTTGCTGACATATTCAGTGCAGCACTTTCACAGCATCATCTTTTAGGATTTGAAATAGCTCAACTGGAATTCCATCACCTCCACTAGCTTTGTTCGTAGTGATGCTTTCTAAGGCCCACTCGAGTTCTCATTCCAGGATGTCTGGTTCTAGGTGATCACTCACACCATCGTGGTTATCTGGATCATGAAGATCTTTTTTGTATAGTTCTTCTGTGTATTCTTGCCACCTCTTCTTAATATGTGAGCCACCTCTTCTTTATGGCTCAACATGTGATCTATTCTAGAGAATCTTCCTTAGCACTTGAAAAGCACTTGAAAAGAAAGTGTATTCTGCTGCTTTTGGGTGGAATGTCATGTATATATTGAATTGATCTGATGTAATGTGTCATTTTAGTATATTATTGATTTTCTGTCTGGATGATCTATCCATTGCTGTAAGTGGGATGCTAAAGTCCCCTGCTTTTATTGTATTGATGTCTATTTCTCTTAAGTCTATTCACATTTGCTTTATATAATTTGGTGCTCCTATGTTGGATGCATATATATTTATAAATGTTATAACTTCTTTCTAGATTGACCCCTTTATCACCATGTAATGCCTTTCTTTGTCTTTTCTTATCTCTTTATTTTAAAGTCTATTCTTTCTGATATGAGTACAGCTATGCCAGCTTTCTTCTTGTTTTCATCTGCATGGAATATCTTTCTCCATCCCTTCACTTTCAGTCTGTGTGTGTTCTTACTTCTGGAGTGAGTCTCTTGTAGGCAGCTTATAGTTGAGTCTTGTGGTTTTTGTCTTTTATCCATTCAGTCACTGTATCTTTAGATTGGAGGATTCAGTCCATTTACATTTAAAGTAACTATTGATAGGTATGTACTTACTGTAATTTTGTTAATTGTTTTCTAGCTGTTTTTGTAGTTTGTCTTTGTTCCTTTCTTCCTCTCTTTCTCTCTCCTCTTGTGGTTTCATCACTTTCTTTGGTGTTGTGCTTAGATTCTTTTCTCATTCTCTCATTCTCATTTTCCTTTGTGTATTTACTATTAATTTTTGTTTTATGATTACCATGAGGTTCACATATAACATTCTTTTTATATGAGTCTATTTTAAGTTGGCAGTAACTTAAATTTTGACACATTTCAAAACTCTACACTTTTAGCCCCCCCACAACATTTTATATTTTTATGTCACCTTTTATGTTATTTTATGTATCCCTTAACTAGTTATTATGGTTGTTGTTGTTCAGTCACTAAGTCATGTCAGACTCTTTGCAACCTGATGGACTGCAGCACATCAGGCTTCCCTGTCCTTCACTGTCTCCCAGATTGCTCAAACTCACGTCCATTGAGTCAGTGATGCTATCTAGCCATCTCATCCTCTGTCGCCTTCTTCTCCTCTTGCCCTCAATCTTTCCCAGCATTAGGGTCTTTTCCAACGAGTCAGATCTTTGCATCAGGTGGCCAGCTTCAGCACCAATCCTTTCAACAAATATTCAGGACTGATTTCTTTTAGGATTGACTGGTTTGATCTCCCTGTTGTCCAAGGAACTCTCAAGAATCTTCTCTAGCCACCACAGTTCGAAAGCTTCAATTCTTTGGCACTCAGCCTTCTTTATGGTCCAACTGTCATCCGTACTGACTACTGGAAAAACTATAGCTTTGACTAGATGGATCTTTGTCAGCAAAGTGATGTCTCTGCTTTTTAATACACTGTCTAATTTTGTCATAGCTTTCCTTCCAAGGAGCAAGCATCTTTTAATTTCATGACTGCAGAAATTTGGTTAACTTTACTACTCTTATCTCTTGCCCTTTGACCTTCATACTTGTTAATAGGTTATTAGTCTACTACCTTTACGATTTTCCTGTGAGATTTTTACTTTTGTGTGTTTTCTTGTTAGCAGTTAACTGTGTTTCTTTTCAGCTTAAAGATGTCCCTTAATATTAATAAATAGTATGGCTTGTTTAGTGGTGATTAACTCCTTCAGCTTTTGCTTAGCTGGAAAAATTTAACTCTCCTTCAATTCTGTATGATAATCTCACAGGGTAAAGTATTCTTGGTTGGGAATGTTTTCCTTTCAGCAATTTGACTATGTCATACCATTCTCTTCTGGCCTGCAAAGCTTCTGCTGAAAAATCTGCTGGTAGATTTTTGAGGTTTCCTTTGTATGTAACAAGTTGTTTCCTTTCGCTGCTTTTAAGATTCTCTGTCTTTAATTTTAAAGACTGTGAATGTTATTCTTCTTGATATGGTTAAGATATTGTAAAGTATCTATAAAACACTTTTTAAAGTTCCTTTTTTTTTCTGCTCTGTCTAGGTGAGTTCCATGCCTTTGTCTTCCAGCTTGCTAATCCATTCTTCTGCTTTATCTAGTCTGCTATTGAACCCTTCTATTACTGTATTTTTTAGCTCTTGACTTCTCTTTTATACTGTCTGGCTCTTTATATTTAATATTTTATATCTCCTTATTAAAGTTTTCAATAAGCTGTGCTCATTCATTCTTCCCCAAATTTGGTGAGCATCTTTGTAATTATTAATTTGAACTCTTTATCCAGAAGATTGCTGCTGCTGCTGCTAAGTCGCTTCAGTCGTGTCCGACTCTGTGCGACCCCATAGATGGCAGTCCATCAGGCTCCCCCGTCCCTGGGATTCTCCAGGCAAGAACACTGGAGTGGGTTGCCATTTCCTTTTCCAATGCATGAAAGTGAAAACTGAAAGTGAAGTCGCTCAGTCGTGTCCGACTCTTAGCGACCCCATGGACTGTAGCCTACCAGGCTCCTCCGCCCTTGGGATTTTCCAGGCAGGAGTACTGGAGTGGGGTGCCATTGCCTTCTCTGATCCAGAAGATTACTTATCTTCATTTTATTAAAGTCTTTTTTTTTTTTTTTTTTTTTGAGATTCTTGCCTTGTTCTTTTGTTTGGAATATATCCCTCAGTCTCCATATTTTGCCTGACTCTCTAAGTTTGTCTTTTATGTTATTAAGTGAAATACCAACCTCTCCCAGTCTTGAAGGAGTAGTCTTGTGTAGGAGATGGCTTGTGGGGCCCAGAAGTGCAACCCCCCTTAGCAAGCAGCGTCAGGAGCTCAAGAGGCATCCCCTGGGTGGGCTGCACATGCCCTCAGCTACAGCACAGGTGGGTGATCTGTGGTCGTGCTCTGGCACAGGTTGAGTGGATCATACCCTCTGGAGCTAGCAGATTAGAAGGAGAGTGTCAAAATGATGCCTGCCAGCACCAGCATTAGCAATGTAGAATGAAGTCACAAAAATGGTGTTCCACTAGCCCCTCCATCCCTGGAGAGAGTCTCAATAGATTCCTGTCTCTCCAGCAGATGCTTTAAGATTAGCATGTGGGTCTTCTTCACTTTTGCGTTAGGTGCTTTTCAAGCTGTTGCTTTTCCCTGGGTCTTGGGGTGAGTGAATCTGCACCTGAATCCTTTAAAAGCAGGTTTCCTATTCTCTACAGTTCTATGGCACTTCTGAAAGCAATCCCATTGGTTTTCAAAGCCAGGCATTTGGGGGCGGGGGGGGGGGGTGGCGCTTGTCTTTCTGGTGACTTACCCAAGGGTCAGAGTGCCTGATATGGAGCACACCTCTCAAGGAGAAGTTCTATATTTTTGAGATTGCTTTTAATTGTGGGTCACCTTGCCTAGGTAAGGTTTTTGGAGTGAGTGTATCCCTCCTATCTTACCACTTTTGCTGTGGGCCTTTAATTCTTTATTGTGGAGATGATGTTCATCTAGTTTCAAGATCTTTTTCAGCTGAAATTACTCCATTTGTAGCTGTGGATTTGTTGTGCCCGTGGGAGAAGGTGAGTTCAGGATCTTCCCCTGCTGCCATCTTGAATTGCCTCCCTTGGAGGATACAGTAGAAATGGAACATACAGCTTCTCCAGAAATCAATTGACCAGTTCATTGACTGAAACATGTGCTCATGGAAACATGAAACTGGGAGGATGTGTAATTTAAAAATCACCTTATTTTGACTATGTTTATAAAAAGATAGTCATGATACAACTAGAAATCTCTAACCAAGTTCTTACAGCCAGCCAGAGCCTGTACTAGAATGCATGTTTCCTCATTTCCTCTTTCCTAGTCTGTACTGTCATTTTTAACATCAGAAGCATTAGTGTGTATATATATATATTGTATATATATATATGTGCATGTGTGTATGTGTTTGTGAAATATAATATATATATGTATGTATATTTGGCATATATATGCCAAATGCCAATATATCACTATAAGAGAATATGTAATAAATACTCAAGAACATTAAGGAAAATGGTGAAGATGTTAAAAATAAAAGCTAGTTGAGACCCAGTTGAACCAAGTCATGCTGTAATTATTAATTTATGCAAGAGTAACTAACAAGGTATTTACCATCCACAAAGGATGACGACAGTTTGCCTTGCTAAGCAAGTCTGGATTCATTGATACTAGTTTAGATTAATACTATAGGAATGCTCCCTAGGCATAGTGATATTACACAATGCACTAAACCTCTGTATCAGTAGTCTCCTCATTCTTGTTGGGTTATTAAACTTCAGGCCCACTCCCAGGACCTATTGAATTTAAAGTTCATTTGAAATTAAAAGTTGTACTTGAAACTTAACCATTAAGAGAATCAACAACATTTATCTGGGAAGACTTTCAGGATTCTAACTGGAGGTGCCTGTTCCACAGCTGACATCCCCAGCATGATGAGAACAGGAACACCAAGAGCTTCAAACCATTCAAACCATTTCTAAGCTGGCACATCTACCAGCTTAGAGCAGGATGATCAAAGGTCACAGTCTGGGTACAGGGGACAATAAATCATGGAGGAAATAGATCAATGGGAAATAAATACCTCACTGGGTTATAAGCCTCCTATCAGATTGCAAGTTCTTTGAGGGGTGAGATAGTATCTTATTTATCTCTGAAAACATGTTTCAAGCCTTAGGGTTTGGCAAAAGGAGCTATTTAAAAATGGCTGCTGTGATTTGTCTAATAATGGCTGAAGTCATTAATACACAAGTCAGCCCAGGAGTAAACAGCAGGCTGCATCCAGGAACCAAAAGAAACACAGACGTCCCCTTTTTAGAAAGCTTCACGTCTTGGAAACGAAATCAACAGTTCCTGACACATAAGGATGATTATTACTACTATTATTAAATGCTATTAAACAGTAACTGTTATTGTTACTTCTAATGATTGAATACCTATTATAGCCTTTTCAACACTGCCTCACTCATCTGTTTAACCCAGAAATTTCAAATTATCCATTGTCAGCATTTTATTTTATAAATATTCTCCATTTCCTAAGTATAAGATGCTATCCTAAGGAATTGGTAGGTTCAGCCAGTGAAACTCAAAACTACTGATTCAGGAAGAAGGTTTGGTTGCAAGTAAGAAAAAACACAGTTAAGAGTAGTTTAAATTAATAGCTTTATTTTTTCTTACAAAATCAGAAGTCTGGAAGCTGAGAGTACAGATATGGTGCAGTAGCCATTTTTTAACAGGCTGAAGAAAATAATTCATGTAATTCTTTAAACAATTTTTAACCTTTTTTCTCTACTGATCTCAACTTTATTTAAAATTTTGGTATTTTGTTCATCATATATTTTTTGCACTAATTCTGATTTTTAAAATATTAAACTTGATTACTTTTTAAAAAAGAGTATCTTCCTAAATGTTGTGCCTGAAACAAAAAACTTTACTTGCCTTACCCTAGTCCTGGCCCTGTGTTATCAGTTACAATAACAGGGCTTGTTAAACACATGTACCTTCATTATTTTTTAATTGATATCTTCAGTTATTTTTTAATGTTCTGAAGCTTCATAATAAGGGAAGCTAGTTTAGAAACAAAGAAAAATAGGAGCTTGTGTTTTCAACTGTTGGAAATTGGAGTGGAAGGACCATAAAATGCATGAAAAAGGACTCTTTACTAAAGACATATGGGTTTCCTGGTTGCTCAGACAGTAAAGAATCTGCCTGCAATGTAGGAGACCCAAGTTCAATCCCTGGGTCAGGAAGAACCTCTGGAGAAGGGAATCCTCTGGAGAAGTATTCTTGTTTGGAGAATTCCATAGACAGAGGAGCCTGGCAGGCTTACAGTCCATGGACTCACAGAGAGTTGGACACGACTGAGTGTCTAATACTTTCACTTTACTAAAGACATGGGTCTTGGCCCCCACTTCACCCTTTAGAAGCTACGAGCCAATGAAGTACAGTGAAGTCACTCAGTCGTGTCCGACTCTTTGCGACCCCGTGGACTGTAGCCCACCAGGCTGCTCTGTCCATGGGATTCTCCAGCCAAGAGTACTGGAGTGGGGTGCCATTTTGAGCCAATGAGCAAGTCAAAAATCCTCTACTGGCTGTAGTTCCTTCAGTGCTAAAATGAAGGTCTGAAAATCTGCCTTGCCTGTCCCTCAGAGATCTAATGAGATCAAGAGTGTGAAAAACTGGAAATATAAAGGTGCAAAAGACCTTCATAAACTGTAAAGTACCCATTGAGAAAGTGAGCTGGGGACAGAGTGAAAAGGAACAAAGACTGAGAGTCACAGGGACTTCCCCGGCTGTCCAGTGGTTAGCACACCCCTCGCTGATGGCCGAGGGCCCAGATTTGCTCTCTGGGCAAGGAACTAAGATCCCACAGGTCTCGTGGCATGGCCAAAAAAAAAAAAAATCAGAGTCAATGTATTCTGGCTACAGTCCAGGCCAGCCCTCATTCTGCTGCTGGGAGAAATGAGGCCTGGGGCACACACCTCTCCCCTACCTTAGGCCGATAAGTAGGTGCAGAGACGAATGAGGACGCAGCCTGCTGGGCCTGGTCTGGGTCCTGGGCTCCTTCTCTTTTTTATATTTTATACAATGTTTAGAGGTTACACTCCACTTCCAGTTCTTAACAAAATACTGGCTCTCTTCCCCATGTTGTACAATGCAAGCTTGTAGCTTGTCTTAACACCCAACAGGTGGAGCCTCCCACTCCCCACCCCTTTATTGCTGGGCTCTTCCTCTTAATGCAGTTATGATCTCGAGATGTCAGATTCAGGGAAGAATCAGGAAGGTCCTTCCTTCAGGGAAGAATCAAAAATGGAGAGACAGACTCGTGTCCTTAATGAGAGAGGAAAAAGAAGGGAGCACAGGGAGACAGAAAAGAGATGTGATGTTGAGAGGCTCTTCCTGAGGTGTGAATAATTTCTCCTGGGACTAGTAAAACTGGCATTTCCAGGCTCCCCTTGTGAGGTGTAACCACACAGACGAATCACTGAAGAGTTAGACTAACCAGGTTTTCCAATCCTGGTTGGTTTTGCTGTGGTACACAGACACCGGCTTAACAGAGAGCAAGGTGAAAACAGGAAAACTATGATCCAACAATTAATCATTTATGTTTACAAGTAAACCATCTTTGGGAAAAAAATTTACATTAAAGTCACATGGTTCTTACATAACAATTTATTTTAGGAACTAAAGACAAGCATCTGGAAAATGATATTTTTAGTAAAGCAAATTCTTTCTCTAAATGTCTTCATTCTCATGAAATTAAAAATTTTGCAAAGCTCCACCCAATTCCTTATTTCTATACCTGACACATCAACCTAATTACTATCTTTTACATAGTACATCATGCACTCTAATGACAGGTGAGAGAGTTTTATGGACATTAGTCTTAAATGGAAAAAAAAATTATGAAAGCTAACAGTAAGTAAACTAAAATTTGGATTAATTATCTTGTCTCATGGCACACAGGGAAACAGTTCAAAAATTAAAGGCAAGCAACATCTTTTATCTATTGTGAGCAATGATATGTAAGGCAACAGAATTATCTGCATCTTCTCTAGGTCATTCCTAAAGTCTCATTGATCCTTGAGAGTATTTATAACATGCCAAGAAGCACTCCAACTGTTTTCTGGTTCCTGTAAATACCTAGCCTATTTCTTCTGGACTCCACCCAAAAGACAAATTAAATTCCACTGACCTGTTTGAAATAATTGTGCTAAGCTGCCAGCAAAATCCTTGCATCACCTTAGCAATCAGATTTCCTAAAGCCTGGCTACTCCTCATGAAAATATTAGGAATCCTACATGAAATTGTTTAGTCACCCTTGAGTAGCCACCACACTTCATTCCTGAAAGGGTGGGTCTATCCCATTTGAAGGCAAGTGTTAGGATCTGTACTCCTGCTTTGAGTGACTGATATTCTCTCCATAAAAGAAGAGATGGTGCATCTTTTGCAGTATCGAGACAGGAATTTTTGAAGGTGATATTATTGCAGGAAACGCACAAGACTATTTTATTAAAATATTGATTTAAAATGCCATGTTAGTTTTAAGTGTATCACAAAGTATTTTAATTTTATATATATAGTTGTTGTTCAGTCATTAAGTCATGTCTGACTCTTTGCAACCTCATGGACTGTGGCCCACCAGGTTCCTCTGTCCATGGAATTCTCCAGGCAAGAATACTGGAATGGGTTGCCATTCACTTTTCCAAGGGATCATCCTGATCCAGGGATCAAACCCAGATCTCCTGAGCTTAAGTATATTCTTTACCATCTGAACCACCAGGAAACCATATATATATTCTCTTTAAGATTCCTTTTCATTATAGGTTATATATTGAGGTTAGTTCCCTGTGCTGTACACAGTAGGTCCTTGATGGCTATCTATTTTTATATATGGTAGTGTATATATTTTAATCCCCAAATCCTAATCTCTCCCTCCCACACAAGATTATTTTAACAGCATCTGCTTTCTGAGAGGGTGGGCTCACATAGCTGCTATGGTCCTCTATAACATATGGATAGAGGATCCCCAGTGTCATGAACAAACTTTTCTCTTCCGCAGAACTTTGGAATCTAAAGCAAGAAAATTGTCATTCTGTGGAAGAATCATTTAAGCCATTATCCAATGTATGCATTGTATACAATAATGTATTACTATTAATGGTAGTAATCTTCAGATACCAGAATGAGGAAGTGAAGAAGTAAGGAAGATCATATAAACTAAGAGGAACTGGGAGATAGCTACCTGAGATTCTGTCCTTTGCCTGGTGACCTGGTTCAATGTTGGGTTTAAATTTTGTTTAAAAGAATTGTTTGGATATGAGATAGGAAGGATAAAATGTTGTCCCTTAGAAAGAAGTCATTCCTCCTATGACCTCACTCTCCACTTTCCCCATTTCCTACACCTAACCGTCAAACCCCATCCACCTGTTAATTATCTAAAGGGAATACTGGCACTGGCCCCACAAATAGAAAATCAGCTTGGTTAGGTATTATATGAAGCTGAGCTGTAAAAGGGGGAATAGGTTAGAGCAGTGGTTCTAAAACTTTAGCAGATGTATCCGTGACCTGGACAGGATGTGGAACACAGATGCTGGGCCCTACCTCCAGAGATTGTTCATTCAGTAGGTGTGGGTGGGGCCTAGGAATGTGCACACTTGACAAGTTTCCAGGGAATGTTGATGCTTCAGTCAGTAAACTACAGTGTAACTAGAAGGTGTTCAGGGTCACCCCGAAGATCAGCACTTACTGGAGTTTACACAAATTTGGCCATTTCCACTGTCATTTTCCTGTGCCACCATTCCATGATCAGCTTTTTAGGGGGAACCAGTTCTAATTAAGAGGGTCAGGTATTCGGTGAGAAGGGCAGTGCTGCTACTGAGGATGTCGATCAAAAGGAAGAAAAATATCAACAGGACAGGTTGAGTCTGACCAGGTATCCAGTGTGAGTAAAGGGAAACTAATTTAATTAACACGAGTTTATAATGTTCAGTGTTATGTCGTGCAAATCCTTCTTATTAACTCCTTTTTCCCCTATTTTGTTATATTTGTTTATTTTTTTAGATTTTGTGTGTAAGTGATAATAGGCGGTATCTGTTTTTCTGCCTGACATTTCACTAAGCCTAATACCCTCTAGGTCCATCCATGGCACTGCAAAAAGCAATATTTATTCTTTTTAAGGGCTGAAGTAATATTCCAATGTATATATGTACCACATTTTCTTTATTCATGCATCTGTCTACGGACACAGGTTGCTTCCTTATCTTGGTTGTTGTAAATAATGCTGCTGTAACCACTGGGGTTCATGTACCCTTTCAAATTAGTGTTTTCATTTTCTTCAGGTATATACCCAGGCACGGAATTGCTGGATCATATGGTAGTCCTTTTTTAAGTTTTTTGGGAACCTCCACACTATTTTCCACAGTGGCTATACCAATTTAAATTCCCACCAACAGTATGCAAGGGTTCTCTTTTCTCCATATCCTGCCCAATATTGTTATTTACAGACTGTGATGGTGGCCATTCTGACAGGTGTGACGTGGTATCTCACTGTGGTTTTGATTTACACTTCTCTGATGATTAGCAATGTTGAGCATCTTTTCATGTGCCTGTTGGCCATCTGTACATCTTTGAAAAAATGTCTATTCATGCCTTCTGCACATTTTTAAATTGCATTGTTTGAGGTTTTTTTGGTATTAAGAGCATCTAGCAGTGCACTCCCCTCTGATCACCAGAGCCGTGTGTTCTAGGGCTGCCCTCTATGTGGACTGCAGTCTGGTGGGCATGGCTGTCCCCTAGTCCAGTTAGTCGCCAGGCCCTGCCTTATGCGGAGGCCGCTGGCTGCTGGTTGGCAGGGCCAGATCATCACGTGGCTGGTTGTAAACCCTCAGGGGGGGTCCCGGAGCTAGTGCTGGCTCACTGTTGGGCAGAACCGGATTCTGAGATGGGTGCTTGTGGGGCTGGGCGTCTCAAATCTTCATCAGCCTGCTGGTGAGTGGGCTTCTTAAATCTTCACCAGCTTGCTGGTGAGTGGGCTTGGTTCCTGACTTGGGTGGCTAAGGATTCTGAGGTGTCTCACGCAGATGCTGGCTGGCTGGTGAGTGAGACTGAATCCAGGGGTAGTAGGCTGGAGGGACCAAGATGTCCTAGAGCTGTTATTGGCCTGCTGGTGGGCAGAACTGGGATCCAGGGGGTCTCAGGACTAGTGCCTGTTCCCTGGGTTCTATGGTCTCTGGCTGCAGGGCCCTGGGGAGGGGGACCTAAAGTTGGTGTTGGCCTATTGGTGGGTGGGACTGGACCCTGGAGCTGCTGGCGAGGGGCCCAAGATGTCTCAGAGCTGGTATTGGCCTGCTGGAGGGTACGGCTGAGACCCAGGGGGTCCTAAGGTTGATGTCTGCCTGATGGAGGGTGTCACTGGGACCCAGGGTGTCCTGGGGCTAGTATGTGGGGCTGGGCCCTGGACCCCTGGTGGGCAAGGCTATATCCTGGGGTGGCTATGAGTTTACCAGGTCTTAAGGCAGTAGACCTGCTGGTGGGTGGGCCTGCTTTACCAGAGATGTCCCAGTACTTGATGCCAACAGGCAAGTGGACAGGACCAGGTCCTGGTGCTAAAAGTTAGAGGTGTGTGTGTGTGTGTGCGTGCGCGCGTGTGCGTGTTAGTCTCTCAGTCGTGTCTGACTCTTTGTGACCCCATGGACTGTAGCCCTCCAGGCCCCTCTGTTCATGGAATTCTCTAGGAAAGAATACTGGAGTGGGTTGCCATTTCCTTCTCCAGGAGATCTTCCACACCCAGGGATCAAAACTGGGTCTCCTGCATTGAAGGCAGATTATTTACCATCTGAGCCACCAGGAAAGCCCAATAAGTTAGAGGGAGGAGTCCAAAATGGCACTTGCCATCACCAGTGTCCACGTGGAAGAACAAACTCCACCAAAGGGTTTCCGCCCCTGTGTCCCCAGGATGAGCTCCAGTTGCCTCCTGCCTCCTTGGAAGACTCTCCAAGATCAGCTGGTAGATCTGAGCCAGGCTCCTATTAAACACTGCTTCTGCCCTTGGTCCTGGAGCATGTGGGATTTTCTGTTTGCCCTTTAAGGGTGGAGTCTCAATTTCCCATAGGCCTCTGGGTTTTCCCACTGGCTTTCAAAGCCAAATGTTGTGGGGACTCTCTTCCAGGAGTGGGAAACCTGATGTGGGGCTCAGACCCCTCGCGCCTTGGGGAGGACCTCTGCAGCTTTAGTTGTTCTCCCATCTATGGGTCACCCACTTGGGGATATGGGTCTCGACTATACCATCTGTCACTCCTACCCATCTCATTACCGCTCCTTCTTTATATCTTTAGTGGAATAAGAGCTTTTCTGCTAGATTGCAGTCTTTCTCATCAATAGTTGCTCTGTAAATAGTTGTAATTTTGCTGTGCCTGGGAGAGGTAAGTTCAGCGTCTTCCTAGTCTTCCATCTTGGCCTGAACCTCTCATAATTCCTTCTTGTTAACTCTTTAAAAACATGTACTGGCTCCTCTCTACTCATTTGTGTGTTAGTCACTCAGTCGTGTCTGACTGTGACCCCATGGACTGTAGCCCGCCAGGCTCCTCTGTCCATGGAATTCTCCAGGCAAGAATACAGGAGTGGGTTGCCATTTCCTACGCCAGGGGATCTTCCCGACCCAGGGATCGAACTCAGGTGCCCCACACTGCAGGTGGATTGCCATGTTATAAGTTGCAGCGTTCAGAGTTTTAAAAATTATATCCATTTTCTAAACAAGATGGCAATTGTAGCAAAAAATTTTATTTTAACCTGTAGTTTGTTTGAGTGATTTGAGATTCCTAAAAGTGGCTATATTTCTACTGCTGTTAAATATTTTGTGGTTAATTTCTGCCTGTTTGAATGTAATCAGAGAATGTGGTCAGGGCAACTAGTATGCATTGGAAGTCTTTGTAAAATTGCCATGATGTTTCAAAATGGTGTATTTTCTCTAGAGCATAAAATTGAATATTTAGTCAATCAGAGTTTTAATTACGTTGTTCAATTTAAAATTTTTTAATTACTTTATTTTTAATTGAAGGATTTTTGCTTTACAATATTGTATTGATTTCTGCCATACAACAACATGAACCAGCCACAGGTATGCATATGTCTCCTCCCTCTTGAACCTCCCTCCCATCTCCTACCCTGTATTATTCAAATTTTAGAAATTCTTATTCGTCTTTTATTTATTACCTCTAAATCCTGTACAGTGTTTGTAGCTATTTAATCCTATTTCATCTTTATCTGGCTTTCCTACCTCTTCTTTTCTTTTCTTGAATTTTATTTACACATCCCTCAATGTTTAAGCATTATTTACTTAAATGTGTCTAATAGAAACTGCATTTACATTTGGTATTCTGGTCTTAAATTGAGGAAAGTAGGGAAAACCACTAGACCATTCAAGTATGACCTAAATCAAATCCCTTATGATTGTACATTGGAAGTGACAAATAGATTAAAGGGATTAGATCTGATAGAGTGACTGAAGAACTATAGATGGAGGTTCGTGACATTGTACAGGAGGCAGGGATCAAGACCATCCCCAAGAAAAAGAAATGCAAAAAGGCAAAATGGTTGTCTGAGGAGGCCTTAAAAACAGCTGTGAAAAGAAGAAAAGCAAAAGGTAAAGGAGAAAAGGAAAGATATACCCATTTGAATGCAGAGTTCCAAAGAATAGCAAGGAGAGTTAAGAAAGCCTTCCTCAGCAATCCTTCCTATGCAAAGGAATAGAGGAAAACAATAGAATGGGAATGACTAGAGATCTCCTCAAGAAAATTAGAGATACCAAGGGAACATTTCACGCAAAGATGGGCACAATAAAGGAAAGAAATGGTAGGGACCTAACAAAAGCCGAAGATATTAAGAAGAGGTGGCAAGAATACACAGAAGAACTATACAAAAAAGATGTTCATGACCCAGATAACCACGTCAGTGTGATCACTCACCTAGAGCCAGGTATCCTGGAATGTGAAGTCAAGTGGGCCTTAGAAAGCATCACTACGAACAAAGCTAGTGGAGGTGATGGAATTCCAGTTGAGCTATTCCAAATCCTGAAAGATGATGCTGTGAAAGTGCTGCACTCAATATGCCAGCACATTTGGAAAACTCAGCAGTGGCCACAGGACTGGAAAAGGTCAGTTTTCATTCCAATCCCAAAGAAAGGCGATGCCAAAGAATGCTCAAACTACCTCACAATTGCACTCATCTCACACGCTAGTAAAGTAATGCTCAAAATTCTCCAAGCCAGGCTTCAACAGTACATTAACTGTGAACTTCCAGATGTTCAAGCTGGATTTAGAAAAGGCAGAGGAACCAGAGATCAAATTGCTAACATCCAATGGATCATCAAAAAAGCAAGAGAGTTCCAGGAAAACATCTATTTCTGCTTTATTGACTATGCCAAAGCCTTTGACTGTGTGGATCACAGCAAATTGTGGAAAATTCATACAG
Organism: Bos taurus; assembly: GCF_002263795.3. Classification (NCBI taxonomy): domain Eukaryota; kingdom Metazoa; phylum Chordata; class Mammalia; order Artiodactyla; family Bovidae; genus Bos; species Bos taurus. The sequence continues at coordinate 19,566,424 of NC_037336.1, read as the reverse complement.
AGATGGGAATACCAGACCACCTGACCTGCCTCCTGAGAAATCTGTATACAAGTCAGGAAGCAACAGTTAGAACTGGACACGAAACAACAGACTGGTTCCAAATTGGGAAAAGAGTATGTCAAGGCTGTATATTGTCACCCTGCTTATTTAACTTATATGCAGAGTACATCATGAGAAACGCTGGGCTGGAAGAAGCACAAGCTGGAGTCAAGATTGCAGGGAGAAATATCAATAACCTGAGATATGCAGATAACACCACCCTTATAGCAGAAAGAGAAGAACTAAAAAGCCTCTTGATGAATGTGAAAGAGGAGAGTGAAAAAGTTGGCTTAAAACTCAACATTCAGAAAACTAAGATCATGGCATCTGGCCATCACTTCATGGCAAATAGATGGGGAAACAGTGGAAATGGTGATAGACTTAATTTTGGAGGGCTCCAAAATCACTGCAGATGGTGACTGCAGCCATGAAATTAAAAGATGCTTGCTTCTTGGAAGGAAAGTTATGACCAACCTAGACAGCATATTCAAAAGAGACATTACTGTGTCGATAAAGTTCTGTCTAGTCAAAACTTTGGTTTTTCCAGTAGTCATGTGTGGATGTGAGAGTTGAACTATAAAGAAAGCTGAGCACCAAAGAATTGATGATTTTGAACTGTGGTGTTGGAGAAGACTCTTGAGAGTCCCTTGGACTGCAAGGAGATCAAGCCAGTCAATCCTAAAGGAAATCAGTCCTGGGTGTTCATTGGAAGGACTGATGTTGAAGCTGAAACTCCAGTATACTTTGGCCACCTGATGTGAAGAACTGACTCATTTGAAAAAACCCTGATGCTGGGAAAGACTGAAGGCAGGAGGAGATGGGGATGACAGAGGATGAGATGGTTGGATGGCATCACCGTCTCAAAGGATATGAGTTTGAGTGAACTCTGGGAGTTGGTGATGGACAGGGAGGCCTGGTGTAGTGCAGTCCATGGGATCAAAAAGAGTCAGACATGACTGAGCTACTGAACTGAATTGAACTGAACTGGTTCTGGTCCAACCTGAAACCCTTTCATTTTTCATAAAAATTTAAATCCATTTGTTACCAATCATAAAAAGTATCAAAATAGATTGTCCATTTTTATAATTTTAGTATTTTATGGTTTGTCTCTATTTTTATTTTCCTTGTTGTTTTTAGTATTATTTTATGGTTTTGTAATTCCAATATTTTGAAAAGTTTGCAGTAAATTTTATTAGTGATTAACTTCCAATTTTGGAAAACTTACTTGCTCCTATTTTATAACCCTCTTACCATCACTCAATTATTTTCAACACCCCGAAAGTTTCCTTTGAGTCTTTTATCATCCTAATGGGCCCCAAGTGACCACTGATTTCTTTTGTCACTATATATTAGATTTTTTTTTTACCTAGAATTTCAGATAAATAAAATAATATACTCTGAACTCATCTGTGTCTACCTGCTTTTGCAAAGCAGGTTTTTGAAATTATCCTTGTTGTGCACCAGTAGTTGGTTCTATTTTGTTGCTAAGTAGAATTCTTTTGAATGGATATACCGCATTTATCTATTCATTTGTTGATGGCCATTTGGATTGTCTCCAATTTTTGACTACTATAAATAAAACTGTTAAGAACATCCTGGTACAAGTCTGTGTAGGCCTATATTTTCATTTTTCTTAACTAAATACCTAAGAGTAAAATTGCTAAGTTGTATGATACTGTATGTTTAATTTTTAAAGAAGCTACTAAACTGTTTTCCAGAGTGACTATATCATCTTACCTTCCAAGTGTTTTTCCATATCTCCACAGCATTGTCTTGTTTTGTTTTTGTCAGTTTTCATTGCTTATTTTAGTCATTCTGATGGGTATGTTGTGGTATTTCATACTGAGTTTAATTTGTAAATTCATCATGCTGATAATATTTCACATATTTTATGTGTTTTATTTGTAAAGTGTCAATTCAAATGTTTTGCCTATTTTTACATTGGGTTGTTTACCGTCTTTTTAATGAGGTGAAACTTTTCACTTTCTGGATATAAGCTTTTGTCAGATATGTGTTGCAAATATTTTCTTTCAGTTTGTGGCCTTTGAAGAGCAGACATTTAAAATTTTCATGAAGTTCATTTCATTGACTTTTTCCCCCCTTTGCTTAATGCTTTTAGCTTCATGTATAGGAAATCTTTCCATATCAAAAGGTCACAGATATTTTCCCCTATATTTTCTTTTAAAAAGTTTTATAGTTTTAGATTTTGTTAGATTTCCTATCTTAAGAGCAGTTAAATTTTGTGTGTCATTTAAGGTAAGAGCGATTGCTCATTTTCTCCCCCAAATGAATATCTGATTGTTTCCATTGCAATTGCTGAAAAGACCCTCTATTCTCCATTTAATTACCTTGGCACCAATGGTACAAATTAATGAATACATACACATGGATTTATTATTGGAGTCTTTATTCTTTTAATAACCTAAGTGTTTATCTTTGTACCAATACAACTCTGTCTTTATTACTGTTTAAAGATACAGAAAGTCTTAAAGTCAGATACTATAAACCTCCAACTTTGTTCTTTTTCAAAATCTTTTTAGCTATATTCTAGGCCCTTTGATTTTCCAAATAAATTTTAGAATTTTCTTGTCAGTTACTACAAACGGTCCTGCTAGAGTTTTAATTGGGAATGTTTTGAATCTATAGGTGAAATTTAGGAAAACATCCAGCTGACACCTTAACAATATTGGATCATCGGATCCATGAACATTCTGTATCTCTCCATATAGATCATTAAGTGTTTTTTAATTCTTCAAGAACCATACATTTTTGATTCCAGATTGTTCTTTTCTTCATGACTGCTCACCATACATTCACAGATGCATTTTTATCTCAAATTAGAAAATTTCTGAAATGCTTTTTTTCTTTGAGTGAATCTATTTAGAAGAAAAGAATTTCAGCTTTATCAAAAGCCATTCTCTTCTTTAATAAATCTAGCAGGTTTGCTCTGGTCGTTCAGAGAAGTCTCACTATGCTGACTTTCTGTTGGTTATAGTCACATGCTCTTGGAAAAGAAAGAGGAATTCCCTCCTTGGAGTTGGGTTTTTTTATTGTGCTCATTTGCTCCAGGAGAGAGCCTACCACACAAAACTTCTGTTCTTTCCACTGCCTACCCTTAAACCCTTGAAAGTGAAGTGAAAGTGTTAGTTGCTCAGTTGTGTCTGACTCTTTGCAACCCCATGGGCCATAGCTCGCCAAGCTCCTCTGTCCATGCAATTCTCCAAGCAAGAGTACTGTTGTGGATGGCCACTCCCTTCTCCAGAGGATATTCCCGACTCAGGGATTGAAGCCTGGTCTCCTGCACTGCAGGCAGATTCTTTACCATCTGAGCCACCAGGGAAGCCCTGGTATATACCTTGAGTCTCATATAAAAATATTATGAGTGAAGCAATCTGGTGTGTAGTGGCTGCTTTGCAATAATCAGCATGTGTCAGGGCAAGTAGGTGGAGGTATAGATGAAGCAAAATTGACCCGGAAGTGATAGTGGGTCAAGCTGGTAGCTGGAACGCGTGGGTCTATCGTACTCTCTCTGCTTTGCATATGTTAAAGTTTTCTATAATTTTAAGCTTAAAAAGAATCAGTCTCAGCCATAAAAAGGAATGAAATAATGCCATTTGCAGAGACATGGATAGACCTAGAGACTGTTACACAGAGTGAAGTAAGTCAGAAATAGAAAACTAAATATTGTATGATATCACTTTTATGTGGAATCTAGAAAAATGGTGTAGATGAAATTATATGTAGAGTAGAAATAGAGACACAGAGGCAGAGGACAAAGTTACGGATATCAATGGAGGAAGGGGGAGGTGGGATAAATTGGGAGATTGGGACTGACATACGTACACTGCTATGTATAAAATTTGGGGGGCTCCAAAATCACTGCAGATGGTGACTGCAGCCATGAAATTAAAAGACGCTTGCTCCTTGGAAGAAAAGCTATGACCAGCCCAGACAGCATGTTCAAAAGCAGAGACTTGACTTTACCAAAAAAGGTCCATCTAGACAAAGCTATGGTTTTTCCAGTAGTCATGTATAGATGTGAGAATTGGACTATAAAGAAAGATGAGTACCGAAGAATTGATGCTTTTGAAGTGTGGTGTTGGAGAAGACTCTAGAGTCCCTTGGACTGCAAGGAGATCCAACCAGTCCATCCTAAAGGAAATTAGTCCTGAATATTCATTGGAAGGACTGATGCTGAAGCTGAAACTTCAATACTTTGGCCACCTGATGAGAAAAACTGACTCATTTGGAAAGACCCTGATGCTGGGAAAGATTGAAGGTGGGAGGAGAAGGGAACAACAGAGGATGAGATGGTTGGATGGCATCACTGACACAATGGACATGAGTTTGAGTAACTCCGGGAGTTGGTGATGGACAGGGAAGCCTGGCGTGCTGCAGTCCACAGGGTCGCAAAGAGTCGGATATGACTGAGTGACTGAATTCAACTGAACTGATATATAAAATACATAACTAATGAGACTCTACCTACTATATCGCACAAGAAACTCTACCCCACACTCCATGGAGATCTAAATGGGAAGGAAATCCAAAAAGGAGGGGATATATGCAAACACACAGCTGACTCACTTTGCTGTACAGCAGAAACTAATACAATATCGTAAGCAAACTATACTCCAATAAAAATAAATAAAATAAAACTAGTGAGGTGGATGAAACTAGAGCCTGTTATACAGAGCAAAGTAAGAAAGAGAAAAACAAATATGGTATATTAACACATATATAGAAATGGCAACCCACTCCAGTGTTCTTGCCTGGACAATCCCAGGGACGGGGGAGCCTGATGGGCTGCCCTCTATGGGGTCGCACAGAGTCGGACACGATTGAAGTGACTTAGCAGCAGCAGCAGCAGAGAATCTACAAAAATGGTACTGATGAACCTACTCGTGGGGCAGGAATAGAGACAGGATGCACAGAACAGAGCTGTGCACACAGTGGGAGAGAGAGAGAGTGAGACAAATTGGGAAGCAGCATTGATATATACGCACTAGCATGTGTGACAGATAGCGAGTGGGAAGCTGCTGTATAACACAGGGAGCTCAGCTCGGTGCCCTGTGACAACGTGGAGTGGTGGGTTGGGGTGGAGTTGGGGGGAGGCTCAAGAGAAAGGAGATACCTGTCTACTTACAGCCGATTCACGTTATTGTACAGCAGAAACCAACACAAAATTGTAAAGCAGTTACCCTCCAGTTAAAAAGTTAATAAAATAAAAAGAATCAGCCTGTGTTAAAAGAGCCAAGTTATGTTTTTTCCCCCTATCACTGAGTTCTTTGCTTTCACATTTTAAAAATGTGGGTATGTAGGGGAGACTTCTGTTCTACTCTGGCTGTATCACCTCCATCTCAGACATCAGGATTTTGGATTATTGCCAAGCTGATCTTCCCAAAAACATGGCTGAAATAAGTGAACTGTTGGGAAGATCCCCTGCACAAGGAAATGGCAACCCACTCTAGTATTCTTGTCCGGAGAATCCCATGGATAGAGGAGCCTGGTGGGCTACAGTTGCAAAAGAGTCAGATACAATTTAGCTACTAAACAATATCTTCCTCGATCTCTCAGATCATTTGCTGTCACTGAGCGCTCACTTGCCCCCTTTCTTTCATGTCCTATCGGAAAACAGTTGTTTCTCCTTTAGTGTCACGGACTCCCTCTGTTTTCTGTAGTGCTAATGATTGGCTTAATCCTTGGTGTCCTTCTTTTTTCTCTGTATGCCTTTGATTGCTGATCATTCCAATTCCATGGTTTCAACTGTCATTTCATTCATTCACTTCATATGTTAACTTGTTCTGGCCATTTGACTTGCAATCTACTTTGATTTACTGGATTTGTAGAGTATTAATCTGTTGATTTGTTTTCCAAACATTTTAAACTTCTTCTATGCCACAGACACTTTAAATTAATTAATTTTAATTGGAGGATAATTAATTTGCAACATTGTGGTGGGTTTTGCCATATATTGACATGAATCAGCCCCCCACATGTGCACATCTTAGTTTCCCGACCAGGGGTTGAGCTCCAGTCCCCTGCATCGAAAGACAGAGTCTTAACACTTGGGCCACTGGGGAAATCCCTCATTTCAATTTTTTTTTTTCAAAATCGAAATTAATAAATGTTTAATTAAATGTCTAGAAGATATAGCTATGTCAACACATGAACCACAAGTCAATTCACGTTCACATAGTTACATATCACATATATATATTTAAAATTAATTAATTTATAGTAATTGGAGGCTAATTACTTTACAATATTGTAGTGGTTTTTACCATACATTGACATGAATCAGCCATGGGTGTACATGTGTCCCCCTTCCTGAGCCCCCTTCCCACCTCCCTCCCCATCCCATCCCTCCAAGTCATCCCAGTGCACCAGCCCTGAGCACCCTGTCTCATGCATCGAACATGGACTGACGATCTATTTCACATGTGGTAATACACATTTCAATGCTATTGTCTCAAATCATCCCACCCTCGCCTTCTCCCATTGAGTCCAAAAGTCTGTTCTATACATCTGTGTCTCTTTTGCTGTCTCACATACATGGTTATCATTATCATCTTTCTAAATTCCATATACATGCGTTAGTATATTGGTGTTTTTCTTTCTGGCTTACTTCACTCTGTATAATAGGCTCCAGTTTCATCCACCTCATTAGAACCGATTCAAATGTATTCTTTTTAATGGCTGAGTAATATTCCATTGTGTATATGTACCATTGGAGAAGGAAATGGCAACCCACTCCAGTGTTCTTGCCTGGAGAATCCCATGGATGGAGAAGCCTGGTAGGCTGCAGTCCATGGGGTCGCACAGAGTCAGACACGACTGAAGCAACTTAGCAGCAGCATATGTACCACAGCTTTCTTTTCCATTCATCTGCCAATGGACATCTAGGTTGCTTCCATGTCCTGGCTATTGTAAGCAGTGCTGTGATGAACATAGGCTACACGTGTCTCTTTCAATTCTGGTTTCCTCAGTGTGTATGCCCAGCAGTGGGATTGCTGGATCATAAGGCAGTTCTATTTCCAGTTTTTTAAGGAATCTCCGCACTGTTCTCCATAGTGGCTGTACTAGTTTGCATTCCCACCAACAGTGTAAGAGGGTTCCTTTTTCTCCACACCCTCTCCAGAATTTATTGTTTGTAGACTTTTTGATAGCAGCCATTCTGACCGGTGTGAGACCTCATTTCATTTTATATGTAAAGAAATTCAGTGATTTGCTAAAGATTACACTGCTGGTGATGATCAGGGCCAGAAAAATAGTTTTCCTGGTTCCCAAGAATGGATTCTTTTCACTACTTGAGGATCCTGAGGTAAATTCTTTTCAGCTTCTCTTAGCATTTCCAGAAGGATGTTACTGGAGATGTTGTTGTTCACTGGCTAAGTTGTGTCCGACTCTTTCAAACCCCATGGACTTTAGCATGCCAGGCGTCCCTGCCTTTCACTGTCTCCCAGAGTTTGCTCAAACTTGTGTGCATTGAGTTGGTGATGTCAACAAACCATCTCATCCTCTGTCACCCCCTACTCCTCCTCCCCTCAATATTTCCCAGCTTCAGGTCCTTTCTAACGAGTCAGCTCTTCTCATCAGATGGCCAAAGTATTGGACCTTCAGCTTCAGCATCTGTCCTTCCAATGAATATTCAGGGTTGATTTCCTTTAGGATTGACTGATTTGATCTCCCTGCTGTGAGATGTTAACTGATACTCTTTGAAAAAAACCAACAGAAACATAAATTTGGGAAATATAGGAAGTATAAGCGATTTCTTTTCTGCTAGTACTCTCTGAACCTTTGACATGCTACTGTACATTGTGAATATACAATGCTCACCATCATATATAATATTTTCCAGAGGTATTTGACCAGAGAACCAGTGCTTCATAGCCCTTCTCAGGTCTTGTTTCCACCAGAATTAATCTGAGAAACGTCATCCTAGAAAATGGGAACTCTAGATCGCAGCACTAGTTTTTAATCTGTTTCACTCACCAAGAGAAATCTCAACTTAACCATCCCCTGCTTGACTACACAACAACAAGCTTATTATGAGTTGAGTCACGCATCATTTCCAGCTCTTGTCAAATTTTTTTCTTGAGCTCATCCCAGCTGACAGCTCAAGGAGGCCCTAAACTTCTGGCAGAGAACCAGCTGAGTCTGTGTATACATGCTTGGGAAAATCAGATTATTAGTTAATAGGAGCCTCCACATTTGAAGCAGTTGCTAAATTCAAGGCACCAGGGCAAGTATTTTTTATAAAGCATTATCTCATTTAATCCTCATGCCTATCATGGGGAGAAAGTACTAACGTGGGCTCAATTTTACAAATGTGAAAATGAAAGTCCAGCAGAACATGCATGTTATTAAAAAAAGAAACAGACAACAGGCTCCAAATGGAGTCATCTGTGCTAAACCCACGTCACCAAATTGAGACATAGTACCTGACCTAACTGCAGCTTCAACCTCCCCCAAGAATGTAATCACCAGCAAGTCTGGAATTTTCTGGTCAGCACTAGTGAGGTAATTCACCTGATAGACCCATCCTGTCCCCTGAAGGAAGGTGACCCTGGCGGAAATGTTCTGCTCTTTCCTGTTCCCTGCTCTTTCTGTCTATAAAGTCTTCCATTCTATACAGTTCCTTAGATCTCTTTTCTAAGAGATTTGTTAAATGGAAGGATGGCCAATTTACAAATCATTCAGTTCAGTTCAGTTCAGTTGCTCAGTCGTGTCCAACTCTTTGCGACCCCATGGACTGCAGCACGCCAGGCTTCCCTGTCCATCACCAACTCCCGGAGCTTGTTCAAACTCATGTCCATTGAGTCAGTGCTACAAATCATTGAACAAAGTTAGTTAGATCTTTAAATTTACTCAGTTGAATTTCATATTTTAACAGACTGGACGGCGGTGTCACTCCAGTGAACTTCTGATGGCTTGAGAAACAATGAGAAACACAGGCATGAAGTGAAGTCAAGTGAAGTCGCTCAGTCATGTTCAACTCTTTGCGACCCCATGGACTGTAGCCTACAAGGCTCCTCAGTCTATGGAATTCTCCAGGCAAGAACACTGGAGTGGGTTACCATTTCCTCCTCCAGGGGATCTTCCCGACCCAGGGATGGAACGTGGGTCTCCCACATTGCAGGCAGATGCTTTACCGTCTGAGCCACCAGGGAAGCAACACAGGCATGATATCTGACAACCCTTTGAGTTCTCTGTGTTTCTTACCATTTCCCAAGACTGTGGATAAGTTCCTCCCAGTGTCTCTCTGTGTCAAGCTCTTGATCTAATTGACTTTCCAGTCAATGCCCTAATTGACTGGAATCCTGAGTTCCACATCAGAAACTGCTTATCATTAGGGACACAATTTCCCGCTTCATTAGAAAACCTCAGTCTTTGGTTGTGTTCCCACATTTCACGTTGGGAGCTGCTGGCAGCAGGTACCATTCCTCCTTTGCATGGAGTCAGTTCACAGTCCGCGTTCTTGGGGGTCTGCTTTCCTGGCATCCAGTACTCTCCTTAGCTCCAAGTTCCACCCTGAGAATTGATGGTGGTGTGCACAGCACCTTCCCTTGACCAGGCTGCAGTAACATCTCTTGGTTACTACTGGCATGGTGCAGCGCCTGTTTGTTTGTCTTGTTTTGTGTGGATAAAGGTCATTGCTAATGGGAACATTTAAAAGAAAAATGCCGTGAAACCAGTGGGCATGAGTCAAGCAATTAAAAGCTGTTAAGAGTGCCACCTAACCCAAAGGCTCCAGTGTTATGAAAAGCTCATCATTGAATGGGTTAGATTGACACTAGATCACACTCTAACCTCGAGATAATTTCTTGCAATGATGTACATTGCAAAATGCCATACAATTGCCAACACCATACCACATCCCTCTTAGGTATTAATCTGGTTCCAAGAGACCCAAAAGGCTTAGCCAAAAGAAATGGGATTTTTAAATTCAAAAGAGCACATCATTTTCCAACACACACGCTTATTTTATATTTAAAAACGGTAATTCTAGAAACTCTAGATAGTTACAAAAATGGCAAAATCTCGCTTAGAAAAGCCTAGAATTATATTGTTGTTTCATGTCCTGAGAACTTAGCTTGGTAACTGTCAAGCTGTGTGTCAGTGTGCAGTCCTTCAGTCGTGTCTGACTCTTTGTGACCCCATGGACTGTGGCCTGCCAGGCTCCCCTATCCATGGAATTCTCTAGGCAAGAATACTGGAGTGGGTAAGCCATTCCCTTCTTCAGGGCATCTTCCTGACCCAGGGATCGAACCGTATCTCTCTGCATCTCCTGTGTTGGTGGACGGGATCTTTATCACTGTGCCACCTGGGAAGATGCTTGAGAGCCCCCAGTATGAGCAGGCATAAATGTGGGTTGAAATCCATTTGCAGCTAAGGGTCCCAAGAAACTGCTGTCAGGAGTATTCTGATGGAATAAGTTCATTTAAGAAGTACACTTGAAAATTGTTGTTGTTCAGTCACCAAGTCATGTTTGACTCTTCGTGACCCTATGGATTGCAGCACGCCAGGCCACCCTGTCCGCCACTATCTCCTGGAGTTTGCTCAAGTCCATGTCCATTGAATCGATGATGTTACCCAATCATCTCATCCTTGTTGCCCTCTTCTCCTTCTGTCCAGTCTTAACAGCATCAAAGTCTTTTCCAATGAGTCAGCTCTTCGCATCAGGTGGCCAAAGTATTGGAGCTCAGCTTCAGCATCAGTCCTTCTAATGAATATTCAGGGTTGATCTCCTTTAGAATGGACTGGTTGGATCTCCTTGCAGTCCAAGGGACTCTCAAGAGTCTTCTCCAACACCACAGTTCAAAAGCATCAATTCTTCTGTGCTCTGCCTTCTTCATTGTCCAGCTCTCACATCTGTAATGACTACTGGAAAGACCAAAGACCGTGTCCTTGACTATACAGACACTTGAAAGTAAGGCTTCCAAAATGAAACAAGTAGAATATGACACCTATTTTTTAAGGCGTTCTTTTTTCCCTGTTATTTATTCATTTATCTATTTTTGGCTGCTCTGGGTCTTTGTTGCTGTGTGGGCTTTCTCTAGTTGTGCCGAGTGGGGGCTACTCTCTAGTTGGGGTCCATGGACTTCTCCTTGAGGTGGCTTGTCTTGCTGTGGAGCACAGGCTCTATGCGCTCAGGCTTCAGTAGTTGCAGCACAGGGGCTCAGTAGTTGTGGCGCATGCGCTAGTTGCTCCCTGACATGTGAGATCTTCCTGGACCAGGAATCAAACCCACGCCCCCTGCATTGCCAAGGGGATTCTTAACCACTGGATCACCATGGAAGTTCTAGGCTAACTATTTTAATTGGTGTGCAAACTCCCCCAGAAGATTTCAAGATTCTAAAAATAGCTTCACTGAGAGATTCTTTGCTAAAGGGTAATGAAAAATTAAAAGACATACAAGGTGAGAGGTACCCAAAACGAAAGGCTGTAAGACCAACACAACTGCAGCTCGTCTCTACTTTCATTTGAGTAGTCTGTCAGTACAGGAGCTGCAAAGAGACACGGGTTCAATCCCTGGGTCAGGAAGGTCCCCTGGAGAAGGAAATGGCAACCCACTCCAGTATTCTTGCCTGGAAAATCCCATGGACAGAGGAGCCTGGTGGGCTACAGTCCATAGGGTCACAGAGAGTCGGGCATGACTGAGCGACTGTATGCACACATGCAGAGTCATTCTAGTAATCCTTAGTCTGAACTATCCTTCCTCTCTGAAGAGACTGTGACTATAAAAAAAGCCCACCAGCTTAGCGGTCTTGCAGACGCCCCTCCACGTATCTATCCTTGAAGGAGGACCCCTGTAAGGGTCCCTCCAAAAGTTGATGGGACTCTGGGATTTTCTGGTAAAGTGCTATGTTATTCCTTTAAACACTCAGGGAAAAGCTAAATTAAAATTAATGGAAAACTTTGCCAAACTGTGGTAGATACTGAAGCTACAGGAAAGAGGATCCTGGGGAAATTGGTAGAAACCAGACAAGGGTGAAAATTCTTACCAGAGTCAGCGCTCCCAAGTCTTTGCAGTATCCAAACACTTTGCAGTGAAAGCGTCTGGGATTCCCAGGTGGTGCTAGTGGTAAAGAACCTTCTTGCCAGTGCAGGACCCAGGGTTGAGTCCCTGGGTTGGGAAGATCCCCGGGAGAAGGAAATGGCAAGCCACTCCAGTATTCTTTCCTGGAGAATTCCATGGACAGAGGAGCCTCGCCGGCTACAGTCCATGGGGCCACAGAGAGCTCTCTCACATCTTTGTAGTATCCAGTAGAGAGAGGAAAATACCTTCTGCACCCTTTATGTGGATGCCTCTTGAGTCCATCATGTTGTTCAATATTGCCATAAATATATACTGTTTGTCCTGGCTGAAACCTGACAAGATATTTAAAGGGTTTGTTTTTTTTTAAAGTAACTTTATAGTCAGATACATATTTGTCAGAAATTGGAAACTGATCTTCAGCGTCTGATAGGAATCTTTTTTGGTTTCCTCCCCTAACCTAAAATGAAACTATGAACCCAGAGGGAAAGAAAAGTCTTCTAAAGCCTTTGTGAAAGGATTTATTAAAATATTCCAAAGACAAACAGCTCTAAATCCAGGACGCAGAAATCTTTTGATTTTATCTTAGTTAGGAATCTCCCTGATATTAACAGCAACACAACAACCACAAATTAAAGATAATGTAGTTGGATGGGGATGAATCTATGATGTAATTTAGGTTGAACTCCAATTGTTTAAGGAATTGAGAGCAACTGTTCTTAGCTTACAAATCCTTGCAAAACTAGAAATGCAACTCTAGAGGCAATTAAAAATCTGTCTGTTCCTTTTTACCAATTCTCAAACGTCCTCTGTTTATCTCAGTTCATTTCAGTCACTCAGTTGTGTCTGACTCTTTGCAAACCCATGGACTGCAGCATGCCAGGCCTCCCTGTCTCAAAAGGCTTGTAAATATTGTGAAAATTCTCGCCTTAGGAAACCAAAGCCTTTCTTTGGGAAAATTGCATTTTTTCCTTCTTTTTTCTCTGTACTTTTGAGACCTAAGTGTAAGTCTCTTACACACTTCAGGGAGATAACTCTTATCAGAAGGAAAACTAGAAGGGGAAAGGTCACTTGAAACTTAGGCAAATAAAATTTTTATAAATATCTCCTCCACAAATATTAGTAAAAACTTTAGCTATCTGAGCAGGTATTTTAACTTATTCTATCTACCAAAAAAAGAACTTAGATCCAACTTCTTTTATAACTAGTGAGTTTTGTATCACTGTAACTGATTCATGGCAGTACTTTTTAAATTACTGCCATATATATAACCATCTTCCCAGGTGGCTTAGTGGTAAATATATGTATATACATATATATATAATAGATGTGTGATATGTTATATTTTCTACCTCTAGATGGTATTACCAAAATTAACTTGTAAAAGAACTCTATTTTTTTAATTTTTCTAAAGAAAATTAAGCACTTAAATGGAGAAGGCAATGGCACCCCACTCCAGTACTCTTGCCTGGAAAATCCCATGGACAGAGGAGCCTGGTAGGCTGCAGTCCATGGGGTCACTAAGAGTCGGACACGACTGAGCGACTTCACTTTCAGTTTTCACTTTCATGCATTGGAGAAGGAAATGGCAAGCCACTCCAGTGTTCTTGCCTGGAGAATCCCAGGGACAGGGGAGCCTGGTGGGCTGCCGTCTATGGGGTTGCACAGAGTCGGACACGACTGAAGCGACTTAGCAGCAGCAGGAGTAGAACAGCCACTGAACTTGGAGTTACATGATTAAGTTAACATTTCCCAGATTACTCAGTGGTAAAGAATCCGCCTGCCAATGCAGGGGACATGGGTTTGAGTGTTTTCCTTTGTTCCTTTGTGCTCACTTCTCTGATTAAACTTATTCTTTGGCTAAAGTTTTTCCACAGAAAGAAGGCAGGCTGAGGACATGGGGGGAAGGACCAAAGGGTCCTGCTCAGTAGCACGTCCACTTACTGGTACTTACGGCTGCATGCCCAGCTCCCAGTTCAGTGGCTAGCATGAACCAAGGGCTTAAGAAATCTCTGTTGGATAGAAATTGGATTGCATGATATAGAAACAATGGAGCAAATGAAGAAAAGTATCAAACAACACAGTCTCTTCACTGCACCCAGGAGGAGAAAAATCACATCGCTCTTTGGAATTTCTGGAATGATTTTGAGAGCTGTGTGTTTCACCAGGTCATAATTTCCCTGTTGGCTCATGGAATTAGAGAATCAGTCACTACAGCTGGGATGGGCTGGCATCATCACCACTCTTTGTTGTCTCTCTGTTATTACATAATGGCATTGCAGCAGGCATGAGTAAGGCATACTTACACAATCCTGAGTTTCTTGAAGAAGAAGTGCCTGTTAATCATATATCAACTCCTCACCAGCCCAACAGGTAGATTTAATCTTGGATATTTAAGTAGATGACATGTCAGCAATATAGACAGAAGTTTTATAAGGAAAGAAATAAAAAGAAGAGGTAAAAATCATTTTCCAGGTAGCTTATTCAATTGCAAGAGAGACAAATTGCTAACATGATGACAGGGAAGTGAATCGGTGTATTAGACGAGTTTCTCACACCAATATCAGATAACGAAGTATACATATTGTGGGTGATGATTAAAGAAGAAAACAGTAATCATTTAAGAGTAGGAATGGTGTGAATAACCAAGGATTAAATAGGAAAAGCAATAGATTGTTGGCGGGAAATGCACACTTAGTCAAAGGGCTTGAAACTATCCTTTTTTAGTTCTGTTCTTTAATTTATTAGTTTTTACAATTGAAGTATAATTGATTTTCAATGTTGTGTTGATTTCTGCTGGACAGCAAAGTGATTCAGTTAAACATATATGTACTCTGTTTCGTATTCTCTTCCATTATGATTTATTACAGGATATTGAATGCGGTTCCCTGACAGCCGTGTCGGACTCTTTGTGACCCCATGGACTATACAGTCCATGGAATTCTCCAGGCCGGAATACTGGAGTGGATAGCCTATCCCTTCTCCAGTGGATCTTCCTGACCCAGGAATCGAACCAGGGTTTCCTGAATTGCAGGTGGCTTCTTTACCAACTGAACTACCAGGGAAGCCCGCTCTGTGTGGTAGAGTAGGCCATTATTGTCTATCCAATCTATAAATTTTAAGTCTAATCAGGTGACCACCACATGATTCAACAAAATGGGATTCAAAAACTCCTTATCTGCTTTCAAAAAATTCTGCACTTCTTAAAGCTGAAGATATTCAAAAGAGTGTTGCTGACTCCCTTTCCACTCATGTGTCCATTCACATAAGCCCCAGTGTGCACGTGATTGTTTTCACAACAGGAACATCTCGATGATCTGTTTCACTTTTATTTATTGACTTAATTTTACTCAGACTCTTTATGGACAGAATTTGAAGAGGTGTGCATGCTAAGTTGCTTCAGTTGTGTCTCACTCTTTGCAACCCTATGGACTGTAGTCTGCCAGGCTCCTCTGTCCATGGGATTTTCCAGGCAAGATTACTGGATTGGGTTGCCATGCCCTCCTCCAGGGGACCTTCCTGGAATCGAACCCATGTCTCTTTTGCCTCTTGTATAGGCAGGCGGGTGTTTTACCACTAGCGCCACCCGGGAAGCCCAAGGTTAATGAAAGCAAGCAGTTCTTATTCAACCTGTTCACAACTCCTAGCATAGCCTGAAGCACGGTAAGCAGTTTAAAAATGCATGTTTAAGGAATGAATATAGGATCTACGGCCTTCCCTGGTAGCTCAACTGGTAAATCCACCTGCCGTGCAGGAGACCCCAGTTCAATTCCTGGGTCGAGAAAATCCCCTGGAGAACAGATAGGCTACCCACTCCAGTAATCTTGAGCTTCTCTGGTGGCTCAGATGGTAAAGAATCTGCCTGCAATGCAGGAGACCTGGGTTCGACCCCTCGGTCGGAAAGACCCTCTGCAGGAGGGCATGGCAATTCACTCCAGTACTTTGGTCTAGAGAATCCCATGGACAGAGGGGCCTGGCAGGCTGCAGTCCTTGAGGCTGCACAGAGTCGGATGTGACTGAGGCGACTAGGCCGCAGCAGCACAGGATCTAAATGACTAAGGAAAAAATCTAGTTAAAATAGTCATTACTATATTTTGGTTCCAAAATCATTCTTTTCATGAGGCTAACAATTCCTTGGAAGGCATGTAGGTTCTATTCCTTATATAATCTAGTATCAAGTGGAATTACTGGTTTTAGGAGCTTATGTCTCTACTGGGGCTGTAAGTAGCCAAATGCCAGTGAAATGCCATAGAAAACATCACCAGTTCCATCACCAAGTACCTTAACTTTTCCTTTCTTGACAAAGTTACACTAAAATAATAACAATAACTTTTATTAGAAAATTCCCTTAAAAATGTAGCAGAATTTAGAAGAGGAATGGATGTGAGAGAACATCACATCACTGAGTTTCAAATGTGCTAAAAATGCAGATTCCCGGGTCCCTCTCCAGTCCTACAAGATCAGAATATTCAGGAGATGAGGCATGAAAACGTACATACTTTAAAAACTAAGTAATATTTTCAGAAGCACTGCCATCTCCTTTGTCATCTAAAGGACCTTTGTCTAGAGGGGCGAGCTGATGAGACTCAGGATGCAGAGTTCAGAGTTCCAGGCAAGCAGGACAGAGTCATTCTTCTGCCTCTTTCCCATCCACTGTTCAGCGGACCCTTCCATATTTTCTCTTGATGCTTGCTTCTTGATTTCTAGCATCCATTCCCTAATGATTTGATCCTCCTTCTAAGCACACAAGTAGCCTCCTCTGGTATTCAAGGATCAGTGCCATACACTGGCAAGAGATGCTTGGCAGATGTGGGTTTGTGTCTTGGCACTCGCTGAATAACCTTGGTCAAGTTACTCCACTTCTTTAACCTGTCATTTCCACATCTGTAAACACTTGTGCAGTAATAATCTCACAGCATTACTATGTGCTCTGGACTGAAAGTTTGTGTAGACCCTTGCAGACTTGTAACTTTTAAGTCCTGGCTCTCAATATAATAGCATTTGGAGGTGGGACTTTGGGGAGGTAATTAGATTTAGATGAGGTCATAAGGATGGGACCTCCATGATGGGATTAGTGCCCTTAGAAGGGAATGAATAGAATAAAGCTCTTTCTCTCTCCTCCATGTGTGGGTATCTTCAAGCCAGGAAAAGGACTCTCACCAAGAACCTGAACATGTTAACACCCCAAGCTTGGTTTTCCAGCCTCTAGAACTGTGCGTAATAAATATCTGTTGTTTAAGCCACTCAGGCTAAGGCATTTTTGTTGCAAGAGCCTGAGCTGACTAATATACCATGAATGAAATAAAATGTATTTAAGTAATATTTTAAAAAATGAAGAAAAATAAAGTCACCTTGTCCCCTGTTCAGTTCAGTCTCTCAGTCATGTCTGACTCTTTGCGACCCCAAGAACTGCAGCACACCAGGCCTCCCTGTCCATCACCAACTCCCAGAGCCTACCCAAACTCAGGTCTATTGAGTTGGTGATGCCCTCCAACCATCTCATCCTCTGTCGTCCCCTTCTCTTCCCACCTTCAATCTTTCGCAGCATCAGGGTCTTTTCAAATAAGTCAGCCCTTTGCACCAGGTAGCCAAAGGACTGGAGTTTCAGCTTTAGCATCAGTCCTTCCAATGAACACCCAGGATTGATCTCCTTTAGGATGGACTGGTTGGTTCTCCTTGTAGTCCAAGGGACTCTCAAGAGTCTTCTCCAAAACAGTTCAAAAGCATCAATTCTTCGGTGCTCAGCTTGCTCTATAGTCCAACTCTCACATCCATACATGACCACTGGAAAAACCATAGCCTTGACTAGACGGACATTTGTCAGCAAAGTAATGTCTCTGCTCTTGAATATGCTGTCTAGGTAGGTCATAAGTTTTCTTCCAAGGAGTAAGCGTCTTTTAATTTCATGGCTGCAGTCACAGTCTGCAGTGATTTTGGAGCCCAGAAAAATAAAGTCAGCCACTGTTTCCACTGTTTCCCCATCTATTTGCCATGAAGTGATGGGACCGGATGCCATGATCTTAGTTTTCTGAATGTTGAGCTTTAAGCCAACTTCTTCACTCTCCTTTTTCACTTTCATCAAGAGGCTTTTTAGTTCCTCTTCACTTTCTGCCATAAGGGTAGTGTTATTTGCATATCTGAGGTTACTGATATTTCTTCCAGCAATCTGGAGCCAGCATTTCACATGATGTACTCTGCATATAAGTTAAATAAACAAGGTGACAATATACAGTCTTGACGTACTTCTTTTCCTATTTGGAACCAGTCTGTTGTTCCATGTCCAGCTCTAACTATTGCTTCCTGACTTGCATACAGGTTTCTCAAGAAGCAGGTCAGGTGGTCTGGTATTCCTATCTCTTTCAGAATTTTCCATAGTTTCTTGTGATCCACCCCGTCAAAGGCTTTGGCATAGTCAATAAAGCAGAAATAGATGTTTCTGGAACTCTCTTGCTTTTTCGATGATCCATTGGACATTGGCAATTTGATCTCTGGTTCCTCTGCCTTTTCTAAAACCAGTTTGAACATCTGAAAGATCATGGTTCATGTATTGCTGAAGCCTGACTTGGAGTATTTTGAGCATTACTTTACTAGCGTGTGAGATGAGTACAATTGTGCAGTAGTTTGAGCATTCTTTGGCATTGTCTTTCTTTGGGATTGGAACGAAAACTGACCTTTTCCAGTCCTGTGGCCACGGCTGAGTTTTCCAAATTTGCTGACATATTGACTGCAGCACTTTCCCAGCATCATCTTTTAGGATTTAAAATAGCTCAATTGGAATTCTATCACCTCCACTAGCTTTGTTCGTAGTGATGCTTTCTAAGGCCCACTTGACTTCACATTCCAGGATGTCTGGCTCTAGGTCCATGATCACACCATCACGATTATCTGGGTCGTGAAGATCTTTTTTGTACAGTTCTTCTGTGTATTTTTGCCACCTCTTCTTAATATCTTCTGCTTCTGTTAGGACCATACCATTTCTGCCCTTTATTGAGCCCATCTTTGCATGAAATGTTCCCTTGGTGTCACTAATTTTCTTGAAGAGATCTCTATCTTTCCCATTCTATTGTTTTCCTCTATTTCTTTGCATTGATCACTGAGGAAGGCTTTCTTATCTCTCCTTGCTATTCTTTGGAACTCTGCATTCAGATGCTTATATCTTTCCTTTTCTCCTTTGCTTTTCACTTCTCTTCTTTTCACAGCTATTTGTAAGCCCTCCTCAGACAGCCATTTTGCCTTTTTGCATTTCTTTTTCTTGGGGATGGTCTTGATCCCTGTCTCCTGTACAATGTCACAAACCTCAGTCCATAGTTCATCAGGCACTCTGTCTATCAGATCTCATCCCTTAAATCTATTTCTCACTTCCACTGTATAATTATAAGGGATTTGATTTAGGTCATGCCTGAATGGTCTAGTGGTTTTCCCCACTTTCTTCAATTTAAGTCTGAATTTGGCAATAAGGAATTCATGATCTGAGCCACAGGCAGCTCCTGGTCTTGTTTTTGCTGACTGTATAGAGCTTCTCAATCACTGGCTGCAAAGAATATAGTCAATCTGATTTTGGTGTTGGCCATCTGGTGATGTCCATGTGTAGAGTCTTCTCTTGTGTTGTTGGAAGAGGGTGTTTGCTATGACCAGTGCGGTCTCTTGGCAAAACTCTATTAGCCTTTGCCCTGCTTCATTCTGTACTCCAAGGCCAAATTTGCCTGTTACTCCAGGTGTTTCTTGACTTCCTACTTTTGCATCCCAGTCCCCATAATGAAAAGGACATCTTTTGGGGGTTTTAGTTCTAAAAGGTCTGGTAGGTCTTCATAGAACTGTTCAAGGTCAGCTTCTTCAGCATTACTGGTTGGGGCATAGACTTGGATTACTGTGATATTGAATGATTTGCCTTGGAAATGAACAGAGATCATTCTGTCATTTCTGAGATTGCATCCAAGTACTGCATTTCAGACTCTTTTGTTGACTATGATGGTTACCCCTTAATACTCACCCTTTAATACTGCCACTGATGTCCTGGGCTCTTACCACCAGACTTCTGTCATTAAAGTCTCTACCTGCCTTCCCTACTAAAGCCAGTGTGCTCTGCAGCAGGTAATCTTTGGTGTGGAGATGGTTATGATAGATATAGTTTCATTCATTTATTCAACAAGCAGTCATCAGTTCAGTTCAGTTTAGTCACTGAGTCATGTCCGACCCTCTGTGACCCTATGGAGTGCAGCACACCAGGCCTCCCTGTCCATCACCAACTTCCAAGGCTTGCTCAAACTCATGTCCATTGAGCCAGTTCAGTTCAGTTCAGTTGCTCAGTCATGTCCCAGTCTTTGCAACTCCATGGACTGCAGCACACCAGGCATCCCTGTCCATAACCAACTCCCAGAGCTTACTCAAACTCATATCCATCAGTGATGCCATCCAACCATCTCATCCTCTGTCATCCCCTTCTCCTCCTGTCTTCAATATTTCCCAGCATCAGGGTCTTTTCAAATGAGTCAGCTCTTCGCATGAGGGCCAAAGTATTGGAGTTTCAGCATCAGTCTATTTCCTTTAAGATCAACTGTTTAGGTCTCCTTACAGTCCAAGGAACTCTCAAGAGTCTTCTACAACACCATACTTCAAAAGTATCCGTTCTTCAGTGCTCAGCTTTCTTTATAGTCCAACTCTCACATCCATACATGACTATAAAAATGACCATAAAAAAAATGGGTTCAATTGAGCCACTGATGCCATCGAATTATCTCATGCTCAGTTGTCCCCTTCTCCTCCTGCCTTTGATCTTTCCCATCATCAGGGTCTTTTCCAATGAGTCAGTTCTTCACATAAGGTGGCCAAAGTATTGGAGTTTCAGCTTCAGGATCAGTCCTTCCAATGAATATTCAGGACTTATTCCCTTTAGGATTGACTCATTTGATCCCCTTGCTGTCCAGGGGACTCTCAAGAGTCTTCTCCAACACCACAGTTCAAAAGCATCATTTCTTCAGTGCTCAGCCTTCTTTATGGTCCAGATCTCACATCCATACATGACTACTGGAAAAAAGATAGCTTTGACTAGACAGACCTTTGTTGGCAAAGTAATATCTCTGCTATTTAATATACTATCTAGGTTGGCCATAGGTTTTCTTCCAAGGAGCAAGTGCCTTTTAATTTCATGGCTGCAGCCACCGTCTGCAGTGATTTTGGAGCCCAGGAAAATAAAGTCTGTCACTGTTTCCATTGTTTCCCCATCTATTTGCCATGAAGTGATGGGACTGGATACCATGATCTTCGTTTTTTGCATGTTGAGCTTTAAGCCAACTTTTTCACTCTCCTCTTTCACTTTCATCAAGAGGATCTTTAGTTCCTCTTTGCTTTCTGCCATAAGTGTGGTTTCATCTGCATATCTGAGGTTATTGATATTTCTCCTGGCAATCTTGATTCCAGCTTGTGCTTCTTCCAGCCCGGCATTTCTCATGATGCACTCTGCATAGAAGTTAAATAAGCAGGGTGACAATATACAGCCTTGACATACTCCTTTCCCAATTTGGAACCAGTCTGTTGTTCCATGTCTGGTTTTAACTTTTGCTTCTTGACCTGCGTACAGATTTCTCAGGAGGCAGGTAAGGTGGTCTGGTATTCCCATCTCTTTAAGAATTGTCCACAGTTTGTTGTGATCCATATAGTCAAAGGCTTTGGCATAGTCAATGAAGCAGAAGTATATGTTTTTCTGGAACTCTCGTGCTTTTTTGATGATCCAGTGGATGTTGGCAATTTGATCTCTGGTTCCTCTGCTTTTTCTAAATCTAGCTTGTACATCTATCTGGAAGTTCTTGGTTCACATACTGTTGAAGCCTGGCTTGGAGAATTTTGAGCATTACTTTGGTAGTGTGTGAGATGAGTGGAATTGTATGGTAGTTTGAGCATTCTTTGGCATTGCCTTTCTTTGGGATTGGAATGAAAACTGACATTTTCCAGTCCTGTGGCCACTGTTGAGTTTTCCAAATTTGCTGGCATGCTGAATGCAGCACTTTCACAGCATCATCTTTTAGGATTTGAAGTGGCTCAGCTGGAATTCCACCACCTCCACTAGCTTTGTTCATAGTGATGCTTCCTAAGGCCCATTGACTTCACACTCCTGGATGTCTGGCTCTAGGTGTGTGATCACACTATCATGATTATCTGGGTCATTAAGACTTTTTTGTACAGTTCTTCTGTGTATTTTTGCCACCTCTTCTTAATATCTTCTGCTTCTGTTATGCCTGGGTGGTTTCTGTCCTTTATTGTGCCCATCTTTGCACAAAATGTTCCCTTGATGTCTTTAATTTTCTTGAAGAGATATCTAGTCTTTCCCATTCTATTGTTCCCTTTATTTCTTTGCATTAATCACTTAGGAAGTCCTTCAAGGAACTCAGGGTGTAATCTGGGAGTAATTTCTGGATCCTAGAAACTGTGCTCTGCTTCCATTCCACAATCTTTGACATTACCCTTGTTTCATGAAACAGTACAAGCCAGCCATGTCCTGTAAAACAGACTCATATTTATCAATCCTTCCATGCAGGTCCAAGTCCAGTCATAAGTTGAGCATGTTAAGAGTGGAAATGAGGGTTTCCTTTGTGGCTCAGTGGTAGAGAATCTGCCTGCCAATGTAGGAGACACTGATTCAAGCTCTGGACCAGAAAGATTCATATTTCACAGAGCTATTAAACTTGTGTGCCACAACTATTAAGCCAGTGCTCTACATCCGTCTATTCAAGGCTATGGTTTTTCCTGTAGTCATGTATGGATGTGAGAGTTGGACTGTGAAGAAGGCTGAGTGCTAAAGAATTGATGCTTTTGAACTGTGGTGTTGGAGAAGACTCTTGAGAGTCCCTTGGACTGCAAGGAGATCCAACCAGTCCATTCTGAAGGAGATCAGCCCTGGAATTTCTTTGGAAGGAATGATGCTAAAGCTGAAACTCCAGTACTTTGACCACCTGATTCGAAGAGTTGACTCATTGGAAAAGACTCTGATGCTGGGAGGGATTGGGGGCAGGAGGAGAAGGGGACGACGGAGGATGAGATGGCTGGATGACATCACTGACTCGATGGACGTGAGTCTGAGTGAACTCCGGGAGTTGGTGATGGACAGGGAGGCCTGGCGTGCTGTGATTCATGGGGTCGCAAAGAGTCGGACACGACTGAGCGACTGAACTGAACTGAACTACAGACAGACTGTCATTACTGAGCCCATGTGACCTAGAGCCTGTGCTCTGCAACAAGATAAACTACTGTAATGAGAAGCCCCCACGCTGCAATTAAAGCATAACTTCTGCTCACTGCAACTAGAGAAAAGCCCACATAGCAAAGACCCAGCACAGTCAAATATAAACACATAACAAATAAATAAATAAGACTTAAATGTTAAGGGAAAAAACGATGGAAATGAAATGTAAGACCAAATTCCACAGTCGTGGCTGACGGTAAGCACTTCAGCTTTTTCTTCTCCTGATACTGCAGTCACTCCCCGAGAGTAAGAGCAGGTTTCTTCTTTATTTTTAATTCAAAGCCACTAGTGAATTTCCAGTTCATTTAAATGTATCTGAGTGCCAGGCACATTATAGATAAGAGTCTCTTGAGCTTGAAGTCTAAAGGAACACACTTTGACAAATCACTCGGGGTCAACGGGAAGAAGGGCTTGGATTTCTCCCCCCGCAGGAGATGACAACAGCGATCCCACAGTCATCAGTGACGGAAGGAGTGCAGCCCAAGCTTAGACCGTCACCATCAGCGCAAGCTATTCCAGAGGTACTCTTCCAGTGTACTTTTAATAGAAGAAAGGGAATCTTCATTTCTGCTACTGGAAGCAGGGCCACTTTCTTGCGCAAGGGCTCCGAGGAAAATGGATCTCGGTTTAGTCAGCTATAAGCTTGGCAGGTCCCTTTTCCTGTCCTCCAGGACCACCGTGAGAATGTGGACTCAGGAGCATCTTACCCCAGGCCGGCTGCCCGCTCGGCTGGTGTGATGTCCGTGATGGCCACTAGAGGGCGATGAGCTTCCGGACAACCACGGTGCCTGAGAGACCACGGTGGTCCCCGGAGCCCAGGGCCCCTCTGACCCGGCTCAGGTGTGTTTAGAACGCCCTGGAAACAGAAGGCACGAAAACAGTTAAAGACAGGATTTCCAGGCAAAATACAGGACCCAAGTTAAATCTGAATTTTAGACAAATAACAAATACAAATGTTAAATCACTGTTTATTTAAAATTCAGATTTAACCACGTGTTGTGTATTTTTCTTCTCTAAATATGACAGCCCTCATCAAAGGCCAAAGGGGCCTGGAAAGAATGAAAACCTTTCTAGGGGATGGGAGGCGAGGGGCGGGAGGCGGGGGTGGGGTGGGGGCAGGGCGGAGAGACAGTTTTTACTGCCTTCTTATTTCTTGAATCTAGAACAAAGCTTTGCATCCTTCAGACTGGAAAGCCTTATTCTCTCCACAGTTGGCAGAAAAGCAGAGTTGCACCCTGAAGCTGTGGCTAGGAGAAACATGTATTCTCTACACCAGAACACCTCCATGATCTTTTCCATGGACAAATGGATCATCAAAGTCCTTCCTATGTTCAGAATTTCTCCAAAAGGTGTAAATATTTTTTAAAGAGAACATCCCAGCTCAGGATGCCATAACATGAGCTCATGGTGAGGGCTCGTTTCTTGGTTTGCAATAGCCACCATCTTACTGTGTCTTCACATGGAGGGGAAAAAGCTCTGTTCCCTACATCCCCTTTAAAGGCACTAATCCCATTATGGGGCCTCAGCCTCAGGATCTCATTGCACCCTAATCACCTCCCAAAGACCCACTTCCAAGTACCACCATCGCCTTGGGGTTAGGGCTTCAACATATGGCTTCTGAAAGGATAAAAATATTCAGCCCATAGCAGAGGAAAAGAAGGAAAGCTCTGTCAGTGAACTTCTTGAAAGATTGCTGGGCAACCTGTGGGAAATCAATACCAGGCGAGAAAAAGGTATAGATTTAAAAGCCCAGGTTGACAAGCAACAGGCAACGAAGGGAACCAGGTGTGAAGACAAGAAAAATGAGGACCCCCAAGAAAAGGAGGGCTGGGGTTATAATTGCTACATTTCCAGTTGATGCTGTTGTCCAGTCCTGGAGTCCTTTTGAGGGTGCACTGAGGATCTGAATCCGTGGCTCATAGCAAGTTAACAGTAACTTCGGAGGCCCCCAGTGCACGGTCATGAATTGCTATTCATCAGTGATAAGTCTTCTCACACTGAAGGAAGTCAGTCAGTCTCAAGGAGCATTTTTATTTCTCTGAGCACTTAGAAAATGCCCTTTGTGTCCTAATAAAGGGGCCTTGTGCTCACCGTCAGCCAGCACGTCTCTCCAAGCTTTGCTTCTTTCCTTGTTTCATCTTCAGAGGTTACAAAGATACATGAAATAACGAGAAGGTTCTTAGGACAAATGTCTTTACAAGCATCACAGAAGGAAGCATTTCTTCTTTGCTTCCTTTGCCCCAAGGTCGGTATCAAGCAGAGTTCCTAATTGCTGGAAGAAGCTGCATCTGAGAGGACATTTAAATGACCTTGAAGTCACAGCACCATCCTGCACTCCTGCAGGTTGAGCATTTTCCCAAAACAATTGTGAAGCTGGTGATGTTAATATCGAATTAAAGCAGCAGGGGGCACAATTTCTTCACAATGTGCTGGGCTTTTTTGTTATTATTAGGAAAAGAGAGAAAAAAAAAAAAAAAGACCCACCTAAGCTGTTTCTTTGTGCTGTTTTTGAGATCAACCCTACCGGGTAAATAATCCAGATCTCAAAATGTCACACACGTATTCATTTTACACAGAAAAAGGCAAACTAAGCCATCTAAGAGGAGTAGGTGAATTTACTGACAGTGCCCTGCTAATGATATCATTTCTGCACTAGTAATTCTTTATTTTTATTTTTTAAATAAACAGTCATAGAGTGAGAATGTGTAGGACTGTACTGTACGTGCAAAGTCCTGCAGGCAAAGGCTTTTTTAAAAATTTATTTCAAGTTTCTCCCTAGAAACTCCGAGCATGGTGGTGACCCCCATTCTCCGGGGCTCTAGAAAATTAGAAGGCAGATTTCAAACGATTGATTTCATCAAGATTTGTGGCAGTTACCGGCAGGGGTTGTGTTTGGTACCTGTCTTGCGTTTTGAGACAGGTTGTGTGTTTAGAATACCTCCGAATTAGGTTGACGGTATTTTCTTTTGGATTTGCTAAAACGGAGTAGGAATCAGTGCACTTGACTCGTAGCTGCGTTCATATGTGTATACATATACATACACTGTTCATGTACAGAGCCCTGCTGCCAGCTCCCGCATTGTCCCACACTC
Organism: Bos taurus; assembly: GCF_002263795.3. Classification (NCBI taxonomy): domain Eukaryota; kingdom Metazoa; phylum Chordata; class Mammalia; order Artiodactyla; family Bovidae; genus Bos; species Bos taurus. The sequence goes on along the minus strand of NC_037336.1, from coordinate 19,540,017 downwards.
AGTGCTATCTTGAATTAATCACCTTATTTCTTTTGGCTTTCATTTTATTATCTTCAAAAGCGAAAACAGCTTATCCCCACACAAGAATACTGAAGATTCTGAAAATCTCACCATGCATGCATGCTAAGTTGCTCAGTCGTGTCCATCTCTTTGCGATCCCATGGACTGTAGCCTGCCAGGTTCCTCTGTCCATGAGGTTTTCCAAGCAAGAATACTGGAGTGGGTTGTCATGCCCTCCTCCAGGGGATCTTCCTGACCCAGGGATCGAACCTGTGTCCCTTATGTTTTATGCACTGGCAGACAGGTTCTTTACCACTAGAGCCACCTTTAATCACTGAAGAGGTCACCTTAGCAAACTCTTTGGGCTTCCCTGGTGGCTCAGCAGTAAAGAATCTGTCTGCAATGCAGGAGACAAGGGTTTGATCCCTGGTTTGGGAAGATTCCCCTGGAGTAGGGCATGGCAGCCCACTCCAGTATTTTTACCTGGAGACTCCCATGGACAGAGGTGCCTGGCAGGAGACAGTCCATGGGGTCTCAGAGTCAAATACAACTGAAGCAACTGTGCAAGAGCTCTTTAAAATAATTCTTACTAAATTCAGTACTAATAACAGCCCACACTTGCACAGAACTACTTCTGTTTCAAGTTTGAATTTTTTTTTTTTTTTGCATTTATCAACTCATCAAATTCTTCTTCAGAGGGGTTAAGAAATTTGCCCAGATTCACTGATTTTGTAAAAGGTGCAGCAGAGAAACAAAGACACACACTGGCTCTAAAACTTATGGGCAAGATGTAGGATTTAAAAATTTTAATTTTTGGAATATGTAATAATTCACAGGTTTTAAAAGCCAAAATGGTACACAGTGAGAAGTTTTGGTTCCACTCCATCCACCCAGTTCTGCCATCTGCTCACTCCCTTGCAGTACACACAACCGGTATTTTCTGCAATTACAAACAAAAACAAATGTGAAAGTCTATCCTCCCCTTCATGAAACAGAAAGCATTGCATTGTGGTCACTATGCTAAACTTTGCTTTTCCACTGAACCATTTGCCCTGGGACCTTCCCAGAACACAACAGAGAAGGCATCCTCCTTTGAATTCAGCTGCATAGTATTCCATTGTGAGGACCTACCATAGTTTACTTATTTATTTTTGAAAGATTATTAATTAATTCATTTATTTATATTTTTTGGCTGCGCTGAACAGCATGTGGGGTCCTAGTTCCCCAACCAGGGATCAAACCCTTGTCCCTTGCATTGGAAGCGTGGAGCCTTAAACATCAGACTGCCAGGGAAATCCTACCATAGCTTAATTAACCACTCTCCACCTACAGAAATGGCTTGCTTCTCATCTTCTTGTGCCTTGCTAAGTCGCTTCAGTCGTGTCTGACTCTGTGTCCCCGTGTACTGTAGCCCACCAGCCACCTGCCAGGCTTCTCTGTCCATGGGATTCTCCAGGAAAAAGACTGGAGTGGGTTGCCATGCCCTCCTCCAGGGGATCTTCCCGAACCAGGAATAAAACCCACACCTCTTACATCTCCTATTTGGCAGGCAGGTTCTTTACCACTATCGCCACCTGGGAAACGCTCTTATCTTGCAGTATTGGTCAATTCCACATCCCATGCCTCTGTGCATCATTTTGTAACTGTGCAGAGATTTCTGCAAGACGAGTTTCCAGAGGAGGAGAATTGGGTTAAAGAGTGAGAGTATTTGTAACACGTATTGCATAGATACTGCCACATAGTACGCACTCAAGATGACACTGTTTCTGCCTCTTCCAGAAACATTGAAATCACTCATTTTCCAACAGTCTCACTAACAGAGTATATTGTTGAACTTTTGGATTTTTGCCAATATGATAAGTGAGAAGAGCATCTTAACATATTTTTAATTAGCATTTTAAAAATTATGACTAATATTGGGTTTATTTGCATTGAATTAAGGGCCATTTGGGAAGATCCCCTGGAGGAGGGCATGGCAATGCACTCCAGTATTCTTGCCTGGAGAATCCCATGGACAGAGGAGCCCGATGGGCTACAGTCCATGGGGTCGCAAAGAGTTGGACACGAATGAGCAACTAAGCACAGCACAGCATACTTCTTTTTATGTGATTTGTCTATGTCCTTGCCTGTTTATCTGTTTTATCTCAACTTTTAGCAGTTTATATATATTAGAAAAATAAACCATTTTCACATGACAGGAGTTGCAAATATTTTTCTTGCTTTGCATTTGCTTCCTATTTTGAGTTTCTGAGTGTTTTTTTAAATTTTTATGTGCTTGAGTTAAGATGTAAGACTTTATCTTATATCAAATACTGTATGATCTCACTTATTTGTGGCATCTAAAAACACAACAGACTAATGAAAAGATCAGAAAGAAGCAGACTCATTTGAGAGCACAAACTAGTGGTTTCCAGTGGGGAGAGCCAAGACAGAGGTAGGGGAGTAAGAGGTGCAAATTATTAGGCATGAGACCAGCTCCAGGATTTCTTTGGAAGGAATGATGCTAAAGCTGAAACTCCAGTACTTTGGCCACCTCATGCGAAGAGCTGACTCATTGGAAAAGACTCTGATGCTGGGAGGGATTGGGGGCAGGAGGAGAAGGGGACGACAGAGGATGAGATGGCTGGATGGCATCACTGGCCCGATGGACGTGAGTCTGGGTGAACCCCAGGAGTTGGTGATGGACAGGGAGGCCTGGGGTGCTGTGATTCATGGGGTCGCAAAGAGTCGGACACGACTGAGCGACTGAACTGAATTGAAGCTACAAAGATATATTGTACAACACAGGAATAATAGCCAGTATTTTATAATAACTATAAATGGAGTGTAACCTTTAAAATTTATGAATCACTGCATGCACCTGTAACATACTGTACAGCAGCTGTACTTCAATTTAAAAAAAGGTGTAGGACTTTAATGTTATAAGTTAACAACTATTCAAAGTGTAAATAGATTTTATTCAATAAGACTGTGTTACTACTGTGCTTCCAACCTTGTACTAAATGTTTGGGACAAAACTTCTCCCTTGGGAATGTTGCTAACCTGGTGGGTGAGATGGCTGGATAAGTCAGTCATTCCTGTGTGCCAGTGGTAAAGTGTTAGGGAAAAGAGAAATATGGAAAGGGGCTATTAGATTACAGATGGTTGGTCTAACTTTGAGAACCTTGTGAGTGATTTCACAAAGCAAGTCATTTTTAAGCAGGGTCTTGAGGAGTTTGGCAAATGAAAGGGAAAGTAGGGGGCAGGTTAAGTCCTCATAGCCTGTCTCCTTAGGGATGAGGTCCATTGGTAGCATTTGAAAATTTTCTTCCCTCCTGACCAGATAGGTTAATTTTCCTTGCATCAGTCTGCCAACACTCAGGTAACAATCCCAACTATCTCTTAATTGAATGAGGCAATATAGTACTCTTACCTGAAAGAAACTTAACCATGATTAGAATTCTGCAAAGGGAGGTAGGCTTGCGATGGCTTCAGACCCTTAACGTCAAACCACTGAGGTCAACTCTGGCATTTTGGACTTCCCTTGGGACTCAGTTGGTAAAGAATCCACCTGCAATGTGGGAGACTTGGGTTCGATCCCTGGGTTGAGAAGATCCCCTGGAGAAGGGAAAGGCTATCCATTACAGTATTCTGGCCTGGAGAATTCCACACTGTATAGTCCATGGGGTCACAAAGAGCCGGACATGACTCGAGAAACTTTCACTTTCTGGTATTTCACCTCTAGAATGAAGAAAAGAAAAAAGGCTTCAAAAGGCATTCAAGGCTGGTATGTCTATAGTCTTTGATTGTGAAAACTCTAATAGTTTTTTTTTTCTTTTAGGTGACTCTCACAGTTTCTGTAGAGTTGGAAGTTGTTTTCACAAGGTCCTCAATCACCTAGTCCAGTTTGAGTAGGAGCCACAGTTGAATCACAAGCAGGGACAGACTGGAGTCAGCTACTGATAAGTCTTTGGGAGCTGAGAAGCTGGGACTGGCCACACTGGCTCAAGTGGCAGACACAGCTGTTGCCTACCCAATCCATTCTCCTCTCTGTCTCACCAGTGAAGCTCCTGTCTGGTTATGAGAGGCAAGGAGACCCACCCAGCAGCGTACTATGACCAGTCTGATCTAGTCTAGGCCAATCATCCCAATCTAGTTCCTCTCTTTCAAAACTGGATCTCTGGCCTCCCCTGAAGCTCAGGTTGGTGTGACCCTGTTAGGGCCAATAATACACAAGGGAAAGTCTGCAGACAGGCTTCTGGAAAAGCTATGGCTTTCCTAAAGTAAACAGATGCATAGCTGGAACCTGCCTTTACTGCTTCATCCTGCCTTGAATGCAGATGTGATGCCTGCCACCACAGCAGCTATCTTGGGACCAAGAAGCCTGCTAAACAGTGACACCAGCTCTGACATCATGTCCATCACTTAACATAGCAGTTGCTCATGTCCAGACTTCTTAGCATGTGAGGAATATAAACATCCTCCCCCTCTTAAGCTACTGTTGACCAGTTTTTCTACCAAGCTGTTATCCACCTGCCAATGCAGGAGATATGAGTTCGGCCCCTGGATCAGGAAGATTCCCTGGTAAAGGAAATGGCAACCTGCTCCAGTATTCTTGCCTGGAAAGTCCCATGGACAGAGGAGCCTGGCGGGCTATAGTCCATGGGGGTCACAAAAAGTCAGACATGACTGTGCGACTAAACAGGAACTCCAGGCAGTCAAGCATTCTCTAGGCAGCAGCGTGTGGCCACTTGGAATGCAGTAAGATCAGCTTGCAACACTGCTAAGGAGACAACAAGCCCAGGTGGATTTAGACAATCTTAATAAGATCAGTGTGTGTCAGTTATCTGCGTCTCTGTCCTGCAGGACAACACCAAACCCAAAGGGCCCAATGATGAAGGTGACATGAGCAGGGGGACGCTGTTCCTGAGGACCCCGAGTTGCTTTAGAGTCTGCATCTGTTTCTGAAGGCTGGGGGATGGGTGGAAAGTCCCATGGCTCCTAGGGACCAGGGGAACAGATGAGAAACTGCCTTGTGGCATCTCTTACAGGTCGGGCAGTTGGATGGGACATGGCTCGGGGACATCTCCTCTCAAGATTGCCTCTTTCGCTGAGTTCCTGAGAGGATGATCGATGGTCACTGAGACAAGTCAGGCTGCAGCGGGGCCTTGCCTCCAAGGCTTATGTTGGGACCTGGCGTGAGAGCAGCCATGATGGAGCTGGTTCCCTACAAATTGCACATAAGAGCCTTTCTGACTGAAAGAGTTCTCATCCCAAGGCAGCATGGGGGAAAGGACTTAAGCTTTTTAAAGGACACAGGTTTTTCAGAGGAATAAAGTATTCTGCTTAGAGTCTTATCTTTTGCTGAACTATTTCCCAGTATCTCACAGGATTAACTACAAGGATATTTCCCTCGTATGTCAAAGTACATCCTAGACATTTGCAAGGACCAATTCCAAGGTCTTGAGTGTGTGTTTAAACACATGTGAAAGCAAAACATTAGCAGCATACTCACAGACCCCACACACTGTATTAACTTGCTTTCTGCAGCTGACTTCGGAAGTGATGTGTCTAATGACATATTCCAATTTATCCCAGCCATGCAAACTGGCTTGTCTCACTCTGCTTTATTAAATATATGATGCAGATGTAGAAATGTGACATTCCAATCCTAACAAGCCTTAAAAGAAACATTTTTACGTTCTCACCTCTCCATACCTGAAAGACAAGTTCAACTCACTGCCGAAGTAGAGGGCAAGTAACAAGGCTTGTTCATTTGCCACCCAAACTAGCACTGCTAATTCATTAGTCACACCTACCACATTGGGAGGAGACGTTACTGTTACTCATGAGTCAGAGTCTGCATAGCCTATCACCTTAATGTCCTGAAGTAAAATTTATGACTGGTTATGACTCACTGCCTGTTGGCTTGCTCTTGGCTTTGACTGACCTTCCTTTCCCTTTGAGGCATTCCAAAATCATCCCTTCTCAAAACACAGCTCTCTGAGTTTCCAAAGCTAACTGTGGGTTTAGTTTTCCAGTAGGACAATGACTTAAAGATAAATATGGGTGGAAGAAAATCCATAAATTGGATATATGGATATCCATATACATCCACATATATATGATGACTGGAGCAGGAACTGGCCGTTCCAAGAATACTGGAACCCACTCTAGTATTCTTTTTTTTTTTTAATTTAAATTTATTTTAATTAGAGGCTAATTACTTTACAATATTGTATTGGTTTTGCCATACATCAACATGAATCTGTCACGGGTGTACACGTGTTCCCCATCCTGAACCCCCCTCCCACCTCCCTTCCCGTACCATCCCTCTGGGTCATCCCAGTGCACCAGCCCCAAGCATCCTGTATCCTGCATTGAACCTGGACTGGCGATTCATTTCTTATATGATATTATACATGTTTCAATGCCATTCTCCCAAATCATTCCACCCTCTCCCTCTCCCACAGAGTCCAAAAGACTATTCTATACATCTGTGTCTCTTTTGCTGTCTCGCATACAGGGTTATTGTTACCATCTTTCTAAATTCCATATATATGCATTAGAATACTGTATTGGTGTTTTTCTTTCTGGCTTACTTCACTCTGTGTAATAGGCTCCAGTTTCATCCACCTCATTAGAACTGATTCAAATATATTTTTTTAATGGCTGAGTAATGCTCCATTGTATATATGTACCACAGCTTTCTTATCTATTCATCTGCTGATGGGCATCTAGGTTGCTTCCATGTCCTGGCTATTATAAACAGTGCTGCGATGAACAGTGGGGTACACGTGTCCCTTTCAATTCTGGTTTCCTTGGTGTGTATGCCCAACAGTGGGATTGCTGGGTCATAAGGCAGTTCTATTTCCAGTTTTTTAAGGAATCTCCACACTGTTCTCCATAGTGGCTGCACTAGTTTGCATTCCCACCAACAGTGTAAGAGGGTTCCCTTTTCTCCACACCCTCTCCAGCATTTATTGCTTGTAGACTTTTGGATCGTAGCCATTCTGACTGGTGTGAAATGGTACCTCATTGTGGTTTTGATTTGCATTTTTCTGATAATGAGTGATGTTGAGCATCTTTTCATGTGTTTGTTAGCCATCTATATGTCTTCTTTGGAGAAATGTCTATTTAGTTCTTTGGCCCATTTTTTGATTGGGTCGTTTATTTTTCTGGAATTGAGCTGCAGGAGTTGCTTGTATATTTTTGAGATTAGTTGTTTGTCAGTTGCTTCATTTGCTATTATTTTCTCCCATTCTGAAGGCTGTCTTTTCACCTTGCTTATAGTTTCCTTTGTTGTGCAGAAGCTGTTAATTTTAATTAGGTCCCATTTGTTTACTTTTGCTTTTATTTCCAGTATTCTGGGAGGTTGGTTGTAGAGAATCCTGTTGTGATTTATGCTGGAGAGTGTTTTGCCTATGTTCTCCTCTAGGAGTTTTATAGTTTCTGGTCTTACATTTAGATCTTTAATCCATTTTGAGTTTATTTTTGTGTATGGTGTTAGAAAGTGTTCTAGTTTCATTCTTTTACAAGTGGTTGACCAGTTTTCCCAACACCACTGTTAAAGAGATTGTCTTTTCTCTATTGTATATTCTTGCCTCCTTTGTCAAAGATAAGGTGTCCATAGGTGTGTGGATTTATCTCTGGGCTTTCTATTTTGTTCCATTGATCTATATTTCTGTCTTTGTGCCAGTACCATACTGTCTTGATGACTGTGGCTTTGTAGTAGAGCCTGAAGTCAGGCAGGTTGATTCCTCCAGTTCCATTCTTCTTTCTCAAGATTGCTTTGGCTATTCAAGGTTTTTTTGTATTTCCATACAAATTGTGAAATTATTTGTTCTAGCTCTGTGAAAAATACCGTTGGTAGCTTTATAGGGATTGCATTGAATCTATAGATTGCTTTGGGTAGTATACTCATTTTCAGTATATTGATTCTTCCAATCCATGAACATGGTATATTTCTCCATCAATTAGTGTCCTCTTTGATTTCTTTCACCAGTGTTTTATAGTTTTCTATATACAGGTCTTTAGTTTCTTTAGGTAGATATATTCCTAAGTATTTTATTCTTTTCATTTCAATGGTGAATGGAATTGTTTCCTTGATTTCTCTTTCTATTTTCTCATTATTAGTGTATAGGAATGCAAGGGATTTCTGTGTTGACTTTATATCCTGCAACTTACTATATTCATTGATCAGCTCTAGTAATTTTCTGGTGGAGTCTTTAGGGTTTTCTATGTAGAGAATCATGTCATCTGCAAACAGTGAGAGTTTTACTTCTTCTTTTCCAATCTGGATTCCTTTTATTTCTTTTTCTGCTCTGATTTCTGTGGCCAAAACTTCCAAAACTATGTTAAGTAGTAGTGGTGAAAGTGGGCACCCTTGTCTTGTTCCTGACTTTAGGGGAAATGCTTTCAATTTTTCACCATTGAGGATAAGGTTTGCTGTGGGTTTGTCTTACATAGCTTTTATTATGTTGAGGTATGTTCCTTCTTTTTTTTTTAAAGACATTTTTATGAATGTAAATGTCAACTTTGAAATGCCTGTCCTCTGATACAGTGCTGTGTGTTCAGGCATGCATTGGGTAAATGTGTTTCAACCTTTTGTCCTGAGTGAGTGGGTTAGGCCAGTTGGTTTTTTTTTTTTTTTTTGCTTTCACACATACAATTTTATTTTATTTTATTTTTTCTAATGTTTGACATTTCATAGAAAGAGGAATCATAATTTCTATTTACTGCTATTTCATTGAAATGCTTTTTTTTTTTTTTTCAAGTAAGCTATTTTTTTTTTCCATGTGCACTTGAGAAAAAGGTGAAATTCATTGTTTTGGGATGAAATGTCCTATAGCTATCAATTAGGTCTAACTGGTCTATTGTATCGTTTAAAGTTTGTGTTTCCTTGTTAATTTTCTGTTTAGTTGATCTATCCATAGGTGTGAGTGGGGTATTAAAGTCTCCCACTTTTATTGTGTTATTGTTAATTTCTCCTTTCATACTTATTAGCATTTGTCTTACATACTGCGGTGCTCCCATGTTGGGTGCATATATATTTATAATTGTTATATCTTCTTCTTGGATTGATCCTTTGATCATTATGTAGTGACCTTCTTTGTCTCTTTTCACAGCCTTTGTTTTAAAGTCTAATTTATCTGATATGAGTATTGTGACTCCTGCTTTCTTTTGGTCCCAATTTGCATGGAAAATCTTTTTCCAGCCCTTCACTTTCAGTCTGTATGTGTCCCCTGTTTTGAGGTGGGTCTCTTGTAGACAACATATGTAGGGGTCTTGTTTTTGTATCCATTCAGCCAGTCTTTGTCTTTTGGTTGGGGCATTCAACCCATTTACGTTTAAGGTAATTACTGATAAGTATGATCCCGTTGCCATTTACTTTATTGTTTTGGGTTCGAGTTTATACACCGTTTTTGTGTTTCCTGTCTAGAGAATATCCTTTAGTATTTGTTGGAGAGCTGGTTTGGTGGTGCAGAATTCTCTCAGCTTTTGCTTGTCTGAAAAGCTTTTGATTTCTCCTTCATACTTAAATGAGATCCTTGCTGGGTACAATAATCTGGGCTGTAGGTTATTTTCTTTCATCATTTTAAGTATGTCTTGCCATTCCCTCCTGGCTTGAAGAGTTTCTATTGAAAGATCAGCTGTTATCCTTATGGGAATTCCCTTGTGTGTTATTTGTTGTTTTTCCCTTGCTGCTTTTAATATTTGTTCTTTGTGTTTGATCTTTGTTAATTTGATTAATATGTGTCTTGGGGTGTTTCTCCTTGGGTTTATCCTGTTTGGGACTCTCTGGGTTTCTTGGACTTGGGTGATTATTTCCTTCCCCAGTTTAGGGAAGTTTTCAACTATTATCTCCTCAAGTATTTTCTCATGGTCTTTCTTTTTGTCTTCTTCTTCTGGAACCCCTATGATTCGAATGTTGTAGCGTTTAATATTGTCCTGGAGGTCTCTGAGATTGTCCTCATTTCTTTTAATTCGTTTTTCTTTTATCCTCTCTGATTCATTTATTTCTACCATTCTATCTTCTAATTCACTAATCCTATCTTCTGCCTCTGTTATTCTACTATTTGTTTCCTCCAGAGTGTTTTTAATTTCATTTATTGCATTATTCATTATATATTGACTCTATTTTATTTCTTCTAGGTTCTTGTTAAACCTTTCTTGCATCTTCTCAATCCTTGTCTCCAGGCTATTTATCTGTGATTCCATTTTAATTTCAAGATTTTGGATCAATTTCACTATCATTATTTGGAGTTCTTTATCAGGTAGATTCCCTATCTCTTCCTCTTTTGTTTGGTTTGGTGGGCATTTATCCTGTTCCTTTATCTGCTGGGTATTCCTCTGTCTCTCGTCTTGTTTAAATTGCTGAGTTTGGGAGTCCTTTCTGTATTCTGGCAGTTTGTGGAGTTCTCTTTATTGTGGCGTTTCCTCGCTGTGTGTGGGTTTGTACAGGTGGCTTGTCAAGGTTTCCTGGTTAGGGAAGCTTGTGTCGGTGTTCTGGTGGGTGGAGCTGTATTTCTTCTCTTTGTTCAGTCACGCTGTGGGGAGGGAGGGAGGGATGCTGCAAACAAATGACACTGGCATGCGCTCGCAGTGCCTCAGCCACACTGGGTCTGCCCCCGCTCACAGCGCGTGTAGCCTCCCTGCCCACACTGCTTGGGCTCTAGGTTGTTCCGCCGGGAACAATCCGAGGCTGGGCCTGGGTTGCATGCACCTCCCATGTCCAAGCCGCTCAGGTTCAGGCACTCGGGTAGTCCTCAGAGGCGCAGACTCAGTTGGGCCTGCGTTTTGTGCTCTTCCCAGGTCCGAGCAGCTCAGGTGATGAGGTGTTTGGCGAGCGCCAATGCTGTGACTTATCGCCTCCCCGCCACTCGGTTATCTGGGTGTAAAACCGGCGCACCTTCTCAGGCAGATGTTGACCGTCCAGACCCCCAATAAGTTTTAATTAGCAAAGAAGCCAGTTTTATAGATAATGTCTCTCTGGGGCTGCGATTGCCCCCTTCCGGCTCTGACTGCCTGTCACCGGAGGGGGAAGGTCTGCAGCCGGCTATCTCTGTTTAGTCCTTTGTTCCGTGCGCGGGCTGGTGGTGTCTTAGGTTAGGGCTGGCTTTTCGCATGGTAGATATCCCACAGTCTGGTTTGCTAGCCCAAATTATTTCGCTCAGATAGTGCTCAGGGTATTCAGGCCAGATTCTTACTCTCAGTGATGCAGCCCGCGCCGCGCCTCCCTGCCCAGCCCCTGCTTGCTAATGGCGGATGCAGGCGTCTGCGCTGTTTCTCCGCTGGGGGAGTTACCGTAGGGCTCGCAACCTGCGAGTTTTAATTGTTTATTTATTTTTTCTCCCTGTTATGTTACCCTCTGTGCTTCCAAAGCTCGGCACGGATTCGGCAGTGAGAAGGTTTCCTGGTGTTTGGAAACCTCTCTTTTTAAGACTCCCTTCCCGGGACGGAACTCCGTCCCTCCCTCTTTTGTCTCTTTTATTGTCTTTAATATTTTTTCCTACCTCCTTTCGAAGAGTTGGGTTGCTTTTCTGGGTGCCTGATGTTCTCTGCCGGCATTCAGAAGTTGTTTTATGGAATTTACTCGATGTTTAAATGCTCTTTTGATGAATTTGTGGGGGAGAAAGTGTTTTCCCCGTCCTACTCCTCCGCCATCTTGGCGCCTCCCTCGAGGTATGTTCCTTCTATTCCTGCTTTCTGTAGAGTTTTTTATCATAAATGGATGTTGAATTTTGTCAAAGGCTTTCTCTGCATCTATTGAGATAATCATATGGCTTTTGTTTTTCAATTTGTTAATATGGTGTATTACATTGATCGATTTGCGGATATTGAATAATCCTTGCATCCCTGGGATAAAGCCCACTTGGTCATGGTGTATGATCTTTTTAATGTGTTGTTGGATTCTGATTGCTAGAATTTTGTTAAGGATTTTTGCATCTATGTTCATCAGTGACATTGGCCTGTAATTTTCTTTTTTTTGTGGCATCTTGGTCAGGTTTTGGTATTAGGGTGATGGTGACCTCATAAAATGAGTTTGGAAGTTTGCCTTCCTCTGCAATTTTCTGGAAGAGTTTGAGTAGGATAGGTGTTAGTTCTTCTCTAAATTTTTGGTAGAATTCATCTGTGAAGCCATCTGGACCTGGGCTTTTTTTTTTTTTTTTTTGGAAGATTTCTGATTACAGTTTCAATTTCCATGCTTGTGATGGGTCTGTTAAGATTTTCTATTTCTTCCTGGTTCAGTTTTGGAAAGTTGTACTTTTCTAAGAATTTGTCCATTTCTTCCACGTTGTCCATTTTATTGGAATATAATTGCTGATAGTAGTCTCTTATGATCCTTTGTATTTCTGTGTTGTCTGTTGTGATCTCTCCATTTTCATTTCTAATTTTATTGATTTGACTTTTCTCCCTTTGTTTCTTGATGAGTCTGGCTAATGGTTTCTCAATTTTATTTATCCTTTCAAAGAACCAGCTTTTGGCTTTGTTGATTTTTGCTATGGTCTCTGTTGTTTCTTTTGCATTTATTTCTGCCCTAATTTTTAAGATTTCTTTCCTTCTACTAACCCTGGGGTTCTTCATTTCTTCCTTTTCTAGTTGCTTTAGGTGTAGAGTTAGGTTATTTATTTGACTTTTTTCTTGTTTCTTGAGGTATGCCTGTATTGCTATGAACTTTCCCCTTAGCACTGCTTTTACAGTGTCCCACAGGTTTTGGGTTGTTTTGTTTTCATTTTCATTCATTTCTATGCATATTTTGATTTCTTTTTTGATTTCTTCTATGATTTGTTGGTTATTCAGCAGTGTGTTCTTCAGCCTCCATATGTTGGAATTTTAAAAAGTTTTTCTCCTGTAATTGAGATCTAATCTTACTGTATTGTGGTCAGAAAAGATGCTTGGAATGATTTCAAATTTTTTTGAATTTACCAAGGCTAGATTTATGGCCCAGGGTGTGATCTATCCTGGAGAAGGTTCCATGTGTGCTTGAGAAAAAGGTGAAATTCATTGTTTTGGGGTGAAATGTCCTATAGATATCAATTAGGTCTAATGAGTCTATTGTATCATTTAAAGTTTGTGTTTCCTTATCCAAATTGGAAAAGAAGAAGTAAAACTCTCACTGTTTGCAGATGACATGATCCTTTACATAGAAAACCCTAAAGATTCCACCAGAAAATTACTAGAACTAATCAATGATTATAGCAAAGTTGCAGGATATAAAATCAACACACAGAAATCCCTTGCATTCCTATACACTAATAATGAGAAAACAGAAAGAGAAATTAAGGAAACAATTCCATTCACCATTGCAATGGAAAGAATAAAATACTTAGGAATATATCTACCTAAAGAAACTAAAGACCTATATATAGAAAACTATAAAACACTGGTGAAAGAAATCAAAGAGGACACTAATAGATGGAGAAATATACCATGTTCATGGATTGGAAGAATCAATATAGTGAAAATGAGTATACTACCCAAAGCAATTTATAGATTCAACGCAATCCCTATCAAGCTACCAACAGTATTCTTCACAGAGCTAGAACAAATAATTTCACAATTCGTATGGAAATACAAAAAACCTCGAATAGCCAAAGTGATCTTGAGAAAGAAGAATGGAACGGGAGGAATCAATCTACCTGACTTCAGGCTCTATTACAAAGCCACAGTTATCAAGACAGTATGGTACTGGCACAAAGACAGAAATATTGATCAATGGAACAAAATAGAAAGCCCAGAGGTAAATCCACGCACATATGGACACCTTATCTTTGACAAAGGAGGCAAGAATATACAATGGAGAAAAGACAATCTCTTTAACAAGTGGTGCTGGGAAAGCTGGTCAACCACTTGTAAAAGAATGAAACTAGAACACTTTCTAACACCATACACAAAAATAAACTCAAAATGGATTAAAGATCTCAACGTAAGACCAGAAACTATAAAACTCCTAGAGGAGAACATAGGCAAAACACTCTCCGACATACATCACAGCAGGATCCTCTATGATCCACCTCCCAGAATATTGGAAATAAAAGCAAAAATAAACAAATGGGACCTAATTAAACTTAAAAGCTTCTGCACAACAAAGGAAACTATTAGCAAGGTGAAAAGGAAGCCTTCAGAATGGGAGAAAATAATAGCAAATGAAGCAACGGACAAACAACTAATCTCAAAAATATACAAGCAGCTCCTACAGCTCAACTCCAGAAAAATAAATGACCCAATCAAAAAATGGGCCAAAGAACTAAATAGACATTTCTCCAAAGAAGACATACAGATGGCTAACAAACACATAAAAAGATGCTCAACATCACTCATTATCAGAGAAATGCAAATCAAAACCACTATGAGGTACCATTTCACGCCAGTCAGAATGGCTGCAATCCATAAGTCTACAAGCAATAAATGCTGGAGAGGGTGTGGAGAAAAGGGAACTCTCTTACACTGTTGGTGGGAATGCAAACTAGTACAGCCACTATGGAGAACAGTGTGGAGATTCCTTAAAAAACTGGAAATAGAATTGCCTTATGATCCAGCAATTCCACTGCTGGGCATACACACTGAGGAAACCAGAAGGGAAAGAGACACGTGTACCCCAATGTTCATCGCAGCACTGTTTATAATAGCCAGGACATGGAAGCAACCTAGATGCCCATCAGCAGATGAATGGATAAGAAAGCTGTGGTACATACACACAATGGAGCATTACTCAGCCATTAAAAAGAATACATTTGAATCAGTTCTAATGAGATGGATGAAACTGGAACCTATTATACAGAGTGAAGTAAGCCAGAAAGAAAAACACCAATACAGTATACTAATGCATATATATGGAATTTAGAAAGATGGTAACAATAACCCTGTGTACGAGACAGCAAAAGAGACACCGATGTATAGAAAAGTCTTATGGACTCTATGGGAGAGGGAAAGGGTGGGAAGATTTGGGAGAATGGCATTGAAACATGTATAATATCATGTATGAAACGAGTTGCCAGTCCAGATTCCATGCATGGTACTGGATGCTTGGGGCTGGTGCACTGGGACGACCCAGAGGGAGGGGAGGGGAGGGAGGAGGGAGGAGGGTTCAGGATGGGGAACACGGGTATACCTGTGGCGGATTCATTTCGATATTTGGCAAAACTAATACAATATTATAAAGTTTAAAAATAAAATCAAATTAAAAAAAAATAAAGTTTGTGTTTCCTTGTTAATTTTCTGTTTAGTTGATCTACCCATAGGTGTGAGTGGGGTATTAAAGTCTCCCACTATTATTGTGTTATTGTTAATTTCCCCTTTCATACTTGTTAGCATTTGTCTTACATATTGCGGTGCTCCTATGTTGGGTGCATATATATTTATAATTGTTATATCTTCTTCTTGGATTGATGCTCTGATCATTATGTAGTGTCCTTCTTTGTCTCTTTTCACAGCCTTTGTTTTAAAGTCTATTTTATCTGATATGAGTATTGCTACTCCTGCTTTCTTTTGGTCTCTAGTTGCATGGAGTATAAAAATATGGAACGCTTCACTGATTTGTGTGTCATCCTTGTGCAGGGCCATGCTAATCTTTTCTGTATCGTTCCAATTTTAGTATATGTGCTGCCGAAGTGAGCACCACTCCAGTATTCATGCCTGGAGAATTTCATGGACAGAGGAGCCTGGCAGGCTACAGTCCATGGGGTCACAAAGAGTCAGACATGACTGAGTGACTAACACACACACACACATACACATGACTCACCACAGCTCTCCACAGTGAGAAAAATGAGATGAGCTTATTATTGCCCAGGGGAACAGAGGCTCTTTGAGTTTGGTTCAGTTCAGTTCAGTCGCTCAGCTGTGTCTGACTCTTTGCGATCCAATGGATTGCAGCACCCGAGGTTCCCTCAGATCAGATTAGATCAGATCAGTCGCTCAGTTGTGTCCGATTCTTCGAGACCCCATGAATCGCAGCATGCCAGGCCTCCCTGTCCAACACCAACTCCCGGAGTTCACTCAGACTCATGTCCATCGAGTCAGTGATGCCATCCAGCCATCTCATCCTCTGTTGTCCCCTTCTCCTCCTGCCCCCAATCCCTCCCAGCATCAGCGTCTTTTCCAATGAGTCAACTCTTCACATGAGGTGGCCAAAGTATGGAGTTTCAGCTTTAGCATTGTTCCTTCCAAAGAAATCCTAGGGCTGATCTCCTTCAGAATGGACTGGTTGGATCTCCTTGCAGTCCAAGGGACTCTCAAGAGTCTTCTCCAACACCACAGTTCAAAAGCATCAATTCTTTGGCGCTCAGCTTTCTTCACAGTCCAACTCTCATATCCATACATGACCACAGGAAAAACCATAGCCTTGACTAGACGGACCTTTGTTGGCAAAGTAATGTCTCTGCTTTTCAATATTCTATCTAGGTTGGTCATAACTTTCCTTCCAAGGAGTAAGCTTCTTTTAATTTCATGGCTGCAGTCACCCTCTGTAGTGATTTGGGAGCCCAGAAAAATAGAGTCTGACACTGTTTCCACTGTTTCCCCATCTATTTCCCATCAAGTGATGGGACCGGATGTCATGATCTTCGTTTTCTGAATGTTGAGCTTTAAGCCAACTTTTTCACTCTCCACTTTCACTTTCATCAAGAGGCTTTTTAGTTCCTCTTCACTTTCTGCCATGAGGGTGGTGCCATCTGCATATCTGAGGTTATTGAGATTTCTCCCGGCAATCTTGATTCCAGCTTGTGTTTCTTCCAGTCCAGCGTTTCTCATGATGTACTCTGCATATAAGTTAAATAAAGAGGGTGACAATATACAGCCTTGATGTACTCCTTTTGCTATTTGGAACAAGTCTGTTCTTCCATGTCCAGTTCTAACTGTTGCTTCCTGACCTGCATACAGATTTCTCAAGAGGCAGGTCAGGTGGTCTGGTATTCCCATCTCTAGAAGAATTTTCCACAGTTTATTGTGATCGACACAAAGGCTTTGGCATAGTCAATAAAGCAGAAATAGATGTTTTTCTGGAACTCTCTTGCTTTTTCCATGATCCAGCAGATGTTGGCAATTTGATCTTTGGTTCCTCTGCCTTTTCTAAAACCAGCTTGAACATCAGGAAGTTCACAGTTCACATATTGCTGAAGCCTGGCTTGGAGAATTTTGAGCATTACTTTACCAGCATGTGAGATGAGTGCAATTGTGCAGTAGTTTGAGCATTCTTTGGCATTGCCTTTCTTTGGGATTGGAATGAAAACTGACCTTTTCCAGTCCTGTGGCCACAGCTGAGTTTTCCAAATTTGCTGGCATATTGAGTGCAGCACTTTCACAGCACCATCTTTCAGGATTTGAAATAGCTCAACTGGAATTCCATCACCTCCACTAGCTTTGTTTGTAGTGATGCTTTCTAAGGCCCACTTGACTTCACATTCCATCACCAACTCCCAGAGGTTACTCAAACTCATGTCCATTGAGTTGGTGATGCCATCCAATCATCTAATCCTCTATGAACCCCGTCTACACCTGACTTCTATCATTCCCAGCATCAGGGGCTTTTCCAATGAGTCAGTTCTTCACAACAGGTGCCCAAAGTATTGGAGCTTCAGCTTCAGCAGCAGTCCTTCCAATGAATATTCAGGACTGAGTTCCTTTAGAATTGACTGGTTGGATCTCCTTGCAGTCCAAGGAACTCTCAAGAGTCTTCTCCAACACCACACTTCAAAAGCATCAATTCTTCGGTGCTCAGCTTTCTTTATAGTCCAACACTCATATCGATACATGACTACTGGAAAAACTGTAGCTTTGACTAGATGGACCTTTGTTGTCAAAATAATATCTCTATTTATTAATATGCTGTCCAGGTTGATCATAGCTTTTCTTCCCAGGAGCAAGTGTCTTTTAATTTCATGGTTGCAGTCACCATCTGCAGTGATTTTGGAGCCCAAGAAAATAAAGCCTGTCACTGTTTCCACTGTTTTCCCATCCATTTGCCATGAAGTGATGGGACCAGATGCCATGCTTTTTGTTTTTTGAACATTGAGTTTTAAGTCAGCTTTTTCACTCTCCTCTTTCACTTTCATCAAGAGGCTCTTCAGCTCTTCTTCACTTTCTACCATAAGGGTGGTGTCATCTGCATATCTGAAGTTGTCGATATTTCTCTCAGCAATCTTGATTCCAGCTTGTGCTTCATCCAGCTTGGCATTTCCCATGATCTAGTTTCCCTGGTGACTCACACAGTAAAGTGTCTGCCTGCAGTGTGCGAGATCTGGGTTTGATCCCTGGGTCGGGAAGATCCCCTGGAGAAGGAAATGGCAACCCACTCCAGTACTCTTGCCTAGAAAATTCCATGGATGGAGATCCATGTCCACAAAGAGTCAGACATGACTGAGTGACTTCACTTTCTTTCTTCTTTCTTTCTACTCTGCCTATACTTTAAATAAGCAAGGTGACAGTATACAGCCTTGACGTATTCCTTTCCTAATTTGGAACCAGTTATTCCATGTTTGATTTTAACTGTTGCTTCTTGACCTGCATACAGATTTCTCACAAGGCAGGTAAGGTGGTCCGGTATTCCCATCTCTTGAAGAATTTTCCACAGTTCATCATGATCCACACCATCAAAGGCTGTGTGGATGAAGCGGAATTAGATGTTTTTCTGGAACTCTATTTTTTTTTCTATGATCCAACAGATGTTGTCAATATGATCTCTGAAAGATGAACACCCCAGGTGGGTAGGTGCCCAATATGCTACTAGAGAATAGGGAAGAAATAACTCCAGAAAGAATGAAGAGATGGAGCCAGAGCAAAAACAATGTGCAGTTGTGGATGTGACTGGTGATGGAAGTAAAATCCCATGCTGTAAAGAACAATATTGCATAGGAACCTGGAATGTTAGGTCCATGAATCAAGGTAAATTGGAAGTGGTCAAATAGGAGATGGCAAGAGTGAACATCAACATCTTAGGAATTAGTCAACTAAAATGAACTGTAATGGGCAAATTTAATTCAGATGACCATTAAGTGTATCTATGGGCAAGAATCCCTTAGAAGAAATGGAGTAGCCCTCATAGTCAACAAAAGAGTCCAAAATGCAGTACTTGGGTACAATCTCAAAAATGACAGAATGATCTCTGTTCGTTTCCAAGGCAAACCATTCAATAGCACAGTAATCCAAATCTATGCCCCAACCACTAATGCCAAAGAAGCTGAAGTTGAATGGTTCTTTGAAGACCTACAAGACCTTCTAGAACTAACACCAAAAGAAGATGTGCTTTTCATCATAGAGGAATGGAATGCAAAAGTAGGGAGTCAGGAGATACCTGGAGTATCAGGCAAGTTTGGCCTTGGAGTACAAAATGAAGCAGGGCAAAGGCTTAACAGAGTTTTGCCAAAAGAATACACTGGTCATAGCAAACACCCTCTTCCAACAACACAAGAGAAGACTCTACACATGGACATCACTAGATGGTCAATACCAAAATCAGATTGATTATTCTTTGCAGACAAAGATGGAGAAGCTCTATACAGTCAGCATAAACAAGACTGGGAGCTGACTGTGGCTCAGATCATGAATTCCTTATTGCAAAATTCAGACTTAAATTGAAGAAAGTAGGGGAAACCACTACACCAATCAGGTATGACCTAAATCAAATCCCTTATGATTATACAGTGGAAGTGACAAACATATTCAAGGGATTAGATCCAATAGACAGAGTGCCTGAAGAACTACGGACAGAGGTTTGTGACACTGTATAGGAGGCAGTGATCAAGACTATCCCCAAGAAAAAGAAATGCTAAAGGGCAAAATGGTTGTCTGAGGTTGTCTTACAAATAGCTGAGAAAAAAAAGAGAAGCAAAAGGCAAAGGAGAAAAGGAAAGATATACCCATCTGAATGCAGAGTTCCAAAGAATAACAAGGAGAGATAAGAAAGCCTTCCTCAGTGATCAATGCAAAGAAATAGAGGAAAACAATAGAATCGGAAAGACTAGAGATCTCTTCAAAAAAATCAGAGATTCCAAGGGAATATTTCATGCAAAGATGGGCACAGTAAAGGAGAGATACGGTATGGACCTAACAAAAGCAGAAGATAATTAAGAAGAGGTGTCAAGAATACACAGAAGAACTGTACAAAAATCATCTTCACAACCCAGATAACCCTAATGGTGTGATCAATCACCTAGAGCCAGACATCCTGCAATGTGAAGTCACATGGCCTTTCAGAAGCATCACTATGGACAAACCTGTGGAAGTGATGGAATTCCAGTCGAGCTATTTCAAATCCTAAAAGCTGCTGCTGTGAAAGTGCTGCACTCAATATGCCAGCACATTTGGAAAACTCAGCAGTGGCCACAGGACTGGAAAAGGTCAGTTTTCATTCCAATCCCAAAGAAAGGCAATGTCAAAGAATGCTCAAACAGATTTGTGAAGGTCACTTGATAAAATGGCCAGCTCTTCCCAAAACCCCACAGGGAGGTTCACCAGGACATGTAGCAGCCCTGCACAGGGCTTCCCCCAGCTGCTCTCACGTGGATGGAAAAAGAGAGCAGAGGGCAGGTCGATGCTGCTAACATGAAAGAGACAAAAGAGTAAAAATGAAAAGGAGCCCAGACAGGTTGGGGACCATACAGAGAAGAGAAGAACAACCTCCCCCAAACATTTTGTAATTGAACTCCTCTGGGGGCAACAAGAGGATGTGTTACATCCACAAAATAAGAAATGGAGAGCTCTTGAAGTCGATATCTGAAAGCTGAAATGGAAAAAGTCAATAAAACTGCTAGGAGATAAACTTCAGGAAATAGACCAGGAAGTAAAACAACATGAAAACAACACCACCACCGTCACAACATCCATGACAAACCCAAGAGAGCTCCGAGGGGAAAACAGGAAAGAAACCGTAGGAAAGCCGGAGGGCCAAACTGGAAGGTAAATTTCAATAACTAGAACTGCTTAAAAAGAAGAGACAACATGGAAAAGAGGAAATGACATAAAGAAGTCTTGAGACCACTACTATATTTAAAATAGATAACCAGCAAGAAGGGCTTCCCTGGTGGCTCAGTGATAAAAAAAAAATCCACCTGCCAGTGCAGGAGACATAAGAGATGAGGGTTTGATCTCTGGGTCAGGATGATCCCCTGGAGGAGGGCGTAACAACCCACTCCAGTATTCTTGTCTGGAGAATCCCATAGACGGGGAGACTGGTGGGCTACAGTCCATAGGGTCTCAAAGAGTCGGACACAACTGAAGTAACTTAGCCCACAAATGTGCTGCTACTGCTAAGTCGCTTCAGTCGTGTCCGACTCTGTGCGACCCCATAGACGGCAGCCCACCAGGCTTCCCCATCCCTGGGATTCTCCAGGCAAGAACATTGGAGTGGGTTGCAACAGTCCTAAAAATTCTGTATAAGTCAGAATTTTCCCAATATCTCAATATGTAAAAAAATTTTTTTCTCAGTACTATTTCTGGACCATATATTTGGGCCAGGAGGAGCTCTAGGCCTTAAACTCTAAGATCTCAACAAGCAAATACCTGTTAAAAAGATTGGAGGACTTCCCTGGTGGTCCAGAGGTTAAGACTTGCCTTCCAATGCAGGACGTGTGGATTCAATCCCTGGCTGAGGAGCAAAGATCCCACATGCCTTGTGGCTAAAAACACCCCCACCAAAACATAAAACAGAAGCAATATTGAAACAAATTCAATAATGACTTTTAAAATAGTCCACATCAGAAAAATTATTTAAAAAAAAAAAAGATTGGATTCCCAGAGGATTTGTTGCCCTAAAATATTCCTGTCCATAATTAAACACAGAAGCCAAATCACCAAAATAAGGTTACTGGACAATGGTGGCATTGAAACACTACGCGGAAACCCAGGAGGACTGCACGTAAGCAGCTCAGGAAGCCCCCAGCCACTGTCTTAGCACTGGGAATGCACAGAGGGCAAAACAGGTCCTTTCCTCACAGACCTCATGTTCTAGGAGGGGAGACGCTAAACAAGCAAACATGTTTCCCTTACCTGGTTTGTTTATTTCACAAACATATAACATGGCTGTGTGCCACATTCTGCTCCAAGGACTTTAAAGAGTAACTTAGTTAGTCCTCCCAACAGTCCCATAAAGCAGGCATGTTAACATCTCCAGGGCTTCCTCGGTGGCTCAGTGGTAAAGAATCTGCCTGCAGTGCAGGAGACACGAGTTCGATCCCTGGGTGGGGATGATCCCCTGGAGAAGGAAATAGCAACCCGGTCCAATATTCTTGCCTGAGAATTCCATGGACAAAGGAGCCTGGCGGACAGCAGTCTGTGGGGTCGCAAAGAGTCGGGACTAAACAACGACAGCAAATTAACATCTCCATTTTTCAGAAGTAGAAACTGAGGCAGAGAAAAATAAGTCCCTTGTCCAAGGTTCCACAGCTGGTAAGTCACAGGTGGAGGCTGCACACAAAGGCTGCCACCTTCCCAGCCACTGGTCTGCTCTCCCGGGACAGATCAAGGAGCTGGAGAGTCTTGTGGGGCATGGGCTGCTTTCAGCACGAGTGTTGGGGCAATACGTCTGAATGGCTCTCCATGGGCTTTGGAGCTCAAGGTTCTCTGCAAATTCTCATGGTCAAGGGGAGTCTTTTCTTACTTTCCACCCTCATGATTAATTTCAAAAGGAATAGGAAGTTTCTTGTTTAACAAGTGATGTCAGACTCCTTAAATTATTCAAGGTCACAGTTGCCAGGAGCCGTGTCCACAATCCCCTTGCCAGCAATGGTTACCCTGGTTTCTTGGGAATTTTTTTTCCCTCTCATGACTATAAATTAGATTCCACCAATGCAATTAACTTTTGCCCCATTTCATACATGTGATAACACATTTTTGCTTCATTTTCTGGTGTGAATGGTTTAGCAGTATGTGACTATTTCTATGCTTATATTCACACACACTCTTTGGATGTTTTTATAGTTGCTATTAAACATCGAATCTGTAGGACCCCAGGAAAATATCCTAGGCATTATCTACCCAGATAGATTACCCCAAGGTTTCATCTTCCCTTTACTTTGGCCTTTAGCAAGGGAGTTATGGCTCAGACGGTAAAGCGTCTGTCTGCAATGCAGGAGACCCGGGTTCAATCCCTGGGTTGGGAAGATCCCCTGGAGAAGGAAATGGCAGCCCACTCCAGTATTCTTGCCTGGAAAATCTCATGGACCTCGGAGCCTGGTAGGCTACCGTCCATGGGGTCGCAAAGAGTCGGACACAAGTGAGCGACTTCACTTTACTTTGGCCTTTACAGTTCATCTGTCAGTGTTCTTATGATGCTTGCTGCTGCTGCTGCTACGTCACTTTAGTCGTGTCCGACTCTGTGCGAACCCATAGACGGCAGCCCACCAGGCTCCTCCGTCCCTGGGATTCTCCAGGCAAGAACACTGGAGTGGGTTGCCATTTCCTTCTCCAATGCATGAAAGTGAAAAGTGAAAGTGAAGTCGCTCAGTCGTGTCCGACTCTAGCGACCCCATGGCCTGCAGCCTACCAGGCTCTTCTGTCCATGGAATTTTCCAGGCAAGAGTACTGGAGTGGGGTGCCATTGCCTTCTTCCTTATGATGCTTACCAGTGTCTAAATCTTTATTTATATAGCTTGGTAAAGAAATTGAAGAATGAAAGTCCCCAACGTGTCCTCAGTCTTCCTGTGCTCTCTTCAATTATTTTTTTAGAATTAATTTTTATTGGAGTATACTTGATTAACAGTATTGTGTGTCAGATGTACAGCAAAGTGAATCAGTTCTGCATATACATATACCCAAAGAACTGAATAGAGTTCCCTACGCTATACAGTGTGTCCCTATTGGTTATCTATTTTAAATATGTGTGCGTGTATGCTCAGTCGCTTTGTGTCTGACTCTGCGACCCTGTGGACTATAGCCCACAAGGCTCCTCTGTCTGTGGGATTTTCCAGGCAAGAATACTGGAGTGGGTTGCCATGCCCTCTTCTTGGGGATCTTCCCAACCCAGGGATCGAAACCACATCTCTTGCATTGCAGGTGGATCCTTTACAACGAGTCACCAGGAAAGCCCCTATTTTATATACGCTTGTGTGCTAAGTTGCTCCAGTTGTGTCTGACTCTTTGGGACACTGTGGACTGTGTACATTTTATATACAGTAGTGTGTATATGTCAGTCTCAATCTCTCAATTTATGCCTTACCCCCTTTCCTCCTGGTAACAGGAGAATCTTAAAATTAAACGTATGGTGAGAGCCTTTCTTGGCAATGGCATTAGCACAGCTATGGAAGCTGGGAGCCCCAGGTAAACTTATCTTTTCACTGTTAAATGCCATACATTTTCATTAGGTGGTCAATAGAAATGATATGATTGCTCAGAAGCTCAACCCTGATATTTAAATTTCCTGTTCTTGACCTCAATGCGGGCGTATATCAGAGCCGTGGAGTGTGGTGACATTTATGACACTGCAGCTCTGCTCTGTGATTAGACACTGGTAATTCAGAGGTTAGCCTATGGGCCAGGGGTGATGCCAGCATCTTCTAAGTGGCATCGTGGTCATTGCAAAGCTTGCAATAAGAATAACAAATAATATCTGGTTTTGCAAACTGCACCTCCATTCTCTGTAGCATCACGTAAGTCGGTAGTTTGGGAGGAAGGTCTAGTCTGTGTCAGGCCCCCAACCCACGGGTGGGAGGAGGGGAGGATGAAGAAATAAAGAATCGGAGGAGGTAACGGAAAAAGATCGGAGAAGACAATGGCATCCCACTCCAGTACTCTTGCCTGGAAAATTCCGTGGACGGCAGAGCCTGGTAGGCTGCAGTCCATGGGGTCGCTAAGAGTCAGACACGACTGAGCGGCTTCTCTTTCACTTTTCACTTTCACGCATTGGAGAAGGAAATGGCAACCCACTCCAGTACTCTTGCCTGGAGAATCCCAGGGACGGGGGAGCCTTGTGGGCTTCCATTTATGGCACGCACAGAGTCGGACACGACTGAAGCGACTTAGCAGCAGCAGCAGCAACGGAAAAAGATAAAAGTCACAGAAACTAGGTGTGTTCATCCGAGTTCTCCACAAAGGGTTAAATTCGGTCTGGTAAAAAGAGCAATTTGTGAACTTCATCTTATTTAAGTTTTCAGTCAGTTGATAAAAGTGGACTTCAGGACTTCCCTGTTGGTCCGGTGGTTAAGACTCCACGCTTCCCTCTGTATCCGGTGCAGGTTCTATCCCTGGTCAGGGAACAGAGATCGCACATGCCTTGCAGCATGGTCAAAAATATGCATAAATAAATAAAAATTAAAAGGTTAAAAAAAGACCCTTGACTTTATAGCCTTCAGGTCAAGGTATATCTATGTTTTTTAATCCCAAATTCCAAACAAAGGAGAGACCAACCAATTCAGAGTCTCAAGTGGGAGGTATACTTTACCGTGAAGCTGTAAAGTTTTCTCAGAACTGCAAGAAAAGTGATTTATCCCAAGGACGTTTGGGATAGCTGAGTTCCAGTACCACTGCATCCTGTTTCTGAACATTTGGATCCAGACAAACCCCGTCATCTTGAGACAGTTCTTACCTTTAGCAAATGTATCAACTAGTGAACCATCAGGCAAGAGCCACAGCCGATCTTTGAACTGCCAGGAGGGACCCTGAACCCAAAGTGCTACAGCCTGGCCCCTCTACTCCTAAGACCTGCACTTACAGGGCTGGTTACCACTCCATGAAGAGCTCAGTCACTGTCATGCCCTCTGACTGTATCTGCTCTTTCTTGCTCTGAATTACAGTTTCATTTTCTCAATGGCAGCCTTGCTTTTGCTTTTCATCAGATGGGACAAATTCCAGATCCTGTAGAAAGTCTTTTGCATTAAGCAAGGTCTTCAGTGAGATGTAGCTGGCTGAGTTAGGATGACAGGTGCACGAGATCCTTTCTTCTGGTCTGGGGGAAGTCTGGCTTGAGCACTTGGCCTCAGAGTTGACCATGGTCAGGAATCTGAGTCTTATGGGCAGAGGCATCCTGCTTTGTTACAGGTTTTCTGTGGTCTCCTGGGAGTGGTGGTGTGGAGTCAGTTTTGAAGCCTTCTTTTTCTTCTTCTCTGACTCCTTCCTAGTTGTATATGTTGCAGGCAGCTGGGAAATGTTACTTGGTAACACAGGATCCACAGATATTTGGACTAGTTAACTCTTCAGGTACATTTCAGTCTTCTCTGGCCTTTACAGATGGAAGAATTGCAGAGAGATTCTTGCAAACAGTTGATTGTGCTTCGGATTCTCCTTTCTCCCCTGGTAACAAGATCTTGAGTCACAGTTAACTTTAGCATCCCACAAACACCTCTGTTTTAGGCCAGTTATATCATCATCTAGATCGATTTTCTTCTTTTTTATAATTTTATTTGTCTATTTATTTGTTTTTGATGTGCTGCGTCTTCCTTGCTGCACAGGCTTTTTCTCTAGCTTCGGCCAGGGGGCTGCTCTCTAGTTGCAGTGGGAGGGCTTCTCATTGCAGTGGCTTCTCATGCTGCAGAGCACAGGCTCTGGGCTATGGGGCTTCAGCAGTTGCCGCACGTGGGCTCAATAGTTGTGGCCCACAGGATTGGTTTTTCCGAGGTATGTGGGATCTTCTCGGATCAGGGATTGAACTCATGTCTCCTGCATTGGTAGGCAGATTCTTTACCCCTGAGCCACCAGGAAGGCCCCTAGATCAGTCTTGATTGGAGATCTTTTCTTAGCCTTAATTTTGACTTTGAAGTAATATTTTCCACAGGCTTAGCTTTGGATAAAAACCTAACCTGTTCTGATTCTACAATTCATACACTGGACCCATCTCATGTACCCATTTTTTTTTTAAGGGTGAGAAAAATGATTGCTTGGATTACAATGTTTTTAAATTGAAGTATGGTTGATTTACAAATATTGTGTTAGTTTCAGGTATACAGTGAAGTGACTCAGTTATATATATGGATAACTGAATATATACATTCTTTTTCAGATTCTTTTCCCTTTTAGGTTATTACAAGATATTGAGTAGAGTTCCTTGTGCTATACAGTAGGTCCTTGTTGGTTATGTTTTATATATAGTAGTGTGTATCTGTTTGGAGAAGGTGATGGCACCCCACTCCAGTACTCTTGCCTGG
This sequence comes from Bos taurus, assembly GCF_002263795.3. Lineage (NCBI taxonomy): Eukaryota > Metazoa > Chordata > Mammalia > Artiodactyla > Bovidae > Bos > Bos taurus. Next base: position 19,512,964 of record NC_037336.1, on the reverse strand, counting down.
AAAATCCCATGGATGGAGGAGCCTGGTGGGCTGCAGTCCATGGGGTTGTGAAGAGTCGGACACGACTGAGCAACTTCACTTTCACTTTTCACTTTCATGCATTGGAGGAGGAAATGGCAACCCACTCCAGTGTTCTTGCCTGGAGAATCCCAGGGAGTGGAGAGCCTGGTGGGCTTTCGTCTATGGGGTTGCACAGAGTCAGACACTACTGACATGACTTAGCAGCAGCAGCAGTGTGTATCTGTTAATCCCAAACTCCAATTTGACCCTCTGCCCTCCCTTTCCCTTTTGGTAACCATAAGTTTGTTTTCTATGTCTGTGGGTTTCTCCCTGTTTTGTAAATAAGTTCATTTGTATCTTTTTTTGAAGATTCTACATATAAGTGATATCACATGATATTTGTCTTTCCCTGTCTGACTTGTTTCACTTAGTATGGTAATCTCTAGGTCCACCCATGGAATGGCATGATTTCATTCTTTTTTTCTGTGGGTTGATCTCTATGAAGACGACACATTCTTCATCTTCAATTCATAGCTCCTTTGCTTGTGCTGAAACCTTATTTGCTACTCAAGTAACTTGAGCAGATCTCCAAAGACTTATTTCTAGGGGGCACTTGTGCCTACATTCACCAGTGTTTCACCATGTTTCATCCATGTTTCACCATGGATATCCAAGTTCATTTTCCAATCGGATTTTCTAACCACAGCAGTGTTTTCGGTGGCTGCATTAGGACACAAACAGCAAGATGAGGGGAGCGCACATTGTAAAGTGGAAATAAGATAGGATCCAGTGTGTGGGATTCTCTGGGTTGGTTTCCTTTCCAGTCTCCCAAGCCACACAGTTGGTGTCGGTATTCTTGGGCTGCTAGAAGGCCTGCCAGTCGCTTTGTCTGCCTCCAGTGTCCCTTCCTGGGTGTTCTACTATTGCAGAAGGCTGAGCACATGTGTATCCCGCAGTCACCGGCACTTCAATGAAGCAGCAGCACTAACAGTTGTCTGCGCCCATGATGGCAGCTGGGGCTCCCAGCACCCCACACTGTGAGATAATCGTACTGGGCCCTCTCGCCCTTGATGTCTTTTGTACAGGAGCAGTGTCCAAAGTGCCTAACTGCCGTCATAATCACCTTCATTAAGAGGGCTTCTCCAAAGATTTCACACATTGTCAGTCTACAATTGGCCTCTGGATTACCTGCTCACATTCACCCAAACCGGCTTCTCTCACAATCTTGCCCATCTTAATGAAGACAGTTAGCCCTCTAAACTTGGAGTTTGCCTCTGTGGATGTAAGCAGCTACAGATTGAAAGTATTCAGAAAAAAAAAATCCAGAAAGTTCCAAAAAGCAAAACTTGAATTTGTCACACTCTGGTAACTACTTGCATAGCATTTACATTATATTAAGTATTTCAAGTAACCTAGAGATGTTTTAAAGTATACAGAAGGATGTGTGTAGCTTAAATGCAAATAGTATGCTGTTTTACATGAGGAATTTGAGCATCCTTGGATTTTGGTATTCAGAGGGTGGGGGTCGGGGAGCTGGAACTGATCCCCCCAAATGAGAATAACTGTAGTCCTGCTCGGGTGATGAGGCGCTTTACCAGAGTTATCCTTCATTTTTCTCTTTTTCCCATCCTGTATCCAACCCAGCCAGAAATCCTTTCTGGTCCAAACCAGTCATCTCTGGGGAGGATTTCTGTAATCTTATGTGATTTTCCCATTTGTATTTCTAGTGTCCCTCCCAGACTCAACACACACATGGTTTAGTGTGTGTGTTAAACTACAGCCAGAGGATCCTTTTAAAAGGCAATGTGGATTCTGATACTCTTTTGTGACAACACTCTAAATGCACTGACCAATCCAAAGTCCTCCCTAGGGTCTCCATGCCCCACATGCTTGTTCCCCTGGGTGTCTCTCTGACACAATTCACACACTCAACTCCTCGCTCACTCTGCTTGACACACTGCCTGGTCCTCGCACATCCCCTGCCTGCATCTGCCCTTGTACAAGCCTGCCCTGGATCCCTTGCACCTGCTCTTCCCACTGCCTGGAGCTTCTGCCTCTAGACAGCCCAAGGCTGGCCCCTCAATTCACTCCCTTCTCTCCTATAGAGAGCTCTACCTGGAATGTCACTCCCATCACCTCATCCTTGTCTTTTATCATAGCATTTATGGTGATCCAGTTTCATATTATGTATTTTTATTCATTTATTTATTGCCTCTGCCTAATAAACTAGGACCCATGAGAGCAGGAGCTGTTTTGTTGTCTGCAGGATCACCACACTGAGACAATGCTTGGCATCTAATATGTGCTTCATATGTATTTGCTGAAGAAATGGCAAAGTGGAACTTAAGACAAACTGTCCTGATTTCTCTGCTTTGTTTTACCCAAGGACAATTCTGCCAAAGGTAAGGATAATCCAGTGCGCAAATAACGTGGAGGTCCATTATCAGAAATTGACTGTAATTTGGACTCAAGTCCTGTTGCGTCCCTCTGTGGCTCCCTGTTCAGTTCAGATCAGTCGCTCAGTCGTGTCCGACTCTTTGCGACCCCATGAATTGCATCACGCTGGGCCTCCCTGTCCATCACCAACTCCCAGAGTTCACCCAAACTCATGTGCATTGAATCGGTGATGCCATCCAGCCATCTCATCCTCTGTTGTCCCCTTCTCCTCCTGCACCCAACCCCTCCCAGCATCAGGGTTTTTTCCAATGAGTCAATTCTTTGCATGAGTTGTTGTAATAACATTTTATAATAGTCTGCCAGGTGAAACTTTAAACTCTAAATTCTTTCCCTCTAGAGTCTCGGAGTAACAGTCCCAGGCCTGGGCATGCAGAGGATGTGCAGGAGGTGATTTACTGGAATGGCATATATGCCTGGGACTGGCACAGTGATGTCAATGTCATATTTGCTAAATTATGTTGCTAATGAGGGCTTTCCAGGGAGTCTCAATGACAGACTCCTCATTTACTTCCAGAGCTGCAAACTCAACTCCAACAGCCCCTGAAACAAGCTTGGCAACATAAAGGCATAAATCCCTCTTCCACTGAGCAAAGAAATTATGTCATGACTCATGTTTACCCCGTGTAATAGCAAATGAAGGTGAGCATTTATTATTTACTTACTTGGGTTCTTTCAGGTTTTTAAATCATTCTAGTTGGACTATAAAGCTTTATCAACTGTCTTAGACTGACCTACATAGCAGAGTGGAGGAATTTTTTAGTGGCAGTTAGAAAGCTTAGATTTGTTAGCGACGTGTAAACTTGTGGAAGCAGCTTGTCTCCCTTCTGTCCCTTTTTATAATGGAGGATAATATCGTTGAAAACTTCCCCAAATCCCATTTTCAGGAAATAACAAGTCTCATCAGCTTCCCCTTCTACAGCAAAAGAAACAGACAACTCAAAATATAAATAGAAAATATATTTATGGAATAAGATTTGTCTGTGTACAAATGTACAAATGTATGTGTAAAGAGTATGTGTCTCTCAAATTGTTTGTCAGTATTTGTAAGTTTCCTGCATTTCTTCATGCATCTAACACATAAATATTTATTGAGCATCTATTATGTTCCACTTCCTTTGCTAAATAGAGCCAGGGCTAAGCCATGCAGAGGACAGGTAGGAATGTACACATGCATTGCTTTTATCAATTAAGTTACAAGAATATGTTTTCTCTGACAAAAATCTGCTTGAGTTTGATAAAAGTTTGAGGGGAAGATAGAAGGGGTTATCAATATTTCAAGAAAAGTCTTATAAACCAACAACTGTAACAAACTGGATAGTTGTGTTGTATCTACATGACCACTGCAGAATCAGATGGCAGAAGTTCAGAAAATATTTGCAGCTTTTGAAACTAGTCTCTGATACTCCTCTTAATAGCATTTATTTCGTATCTGTGGTTTGTTTTGTAAATCTCTTCCGGAGGTTCTAGGGACCTACTGACCTCCCCATTGCCAGAGCTTCCAGTACCCAGAGCAGGGCCTAGCAGCTCAGGAATGATGAGGTCGAAGGTCCCATGCCTTCTGGAGGAAATGTTTACCATGCTTGTTTGGAAAGCAATTTGTAAGTATGCATTCTCCACCTCACATGACATTTGTGGAAAAACTTCAGACTTGGCCTTAAAAAAAAGGAAAAGAATTTGAAAAAGAACAGACACGTGTATCTGAACATGTATTTGAAAAGACACCAAATCACTTTGCTGTACATGTGAAATGAACACATTGTTAATCAACTATGTGTGTGTGTGTGTGTTAGTTGCTCAGTCATGTCCAACTCTTTGTAACCCCATGGATTGTAGCCCGCCAGGCTCCTCTGTCCATGGAATTCTCCAGGCAAGAATACTGGAGTGGGTTGCCATTCCCTTCTCCAGGGGATCTTCCCAACCTAGGGATCAAACCCAGGCCACCTACATTGCAGGCAGGTTCTTTACCATCTGAGCCACATAATCAACTATACTCCAATATAAAATTTAAAAAATAATAAAAACAAAGATATTGATCAAGAACCTCCAATTCCCCTTTCTGTATCTTTTTCCTTCTTAAAGATACCTCCTAAGTTTCCTGGAACTTCATGTGCTTTGTCCACAGGCAAATCTGTTTCTAGGAGGTGATCTGGCTAGAGTCAGTCACACCAAAGTTCAAATGTCTGATGTGACTTTCTCCTTTTCCATAGACATTTACACTAACAAGACTCATCACTTCAGTCAAGTAGAATCATGTCTGAACTTCTTCCTTTACCACCTATTAATTGGAGATTTAGAGTGACTTTCAGCTCTGGTGTTCTGTGGTTCAACATGAAGCGGGCAGGCAGGAGGGAACATTGCAGGTAAAATTCTTTGTGGAAGACCCTGTTCTCAATTAGGGTGATTTTCCTTAGAAGTATTTCCTTAAAGTAGACTTCCCAGTTGGCTCTAGTGGTAAAGAACCCGCCTACCCATGCAGGAGACCTAAGAGAGGTGGGTGCCATCCCTGCGTGGGGAACATCCCCTGGAGAAGGAAACAGCAACCCACTCCAGTATTCTTGCATGGAGAATCCCATGGACAGAGGATGGTCCATAGGTCGCAAATAGTCAGACACAACTAAATCGACTTAGCCTGCATGTATCCTTACAAATAACAAAACACCTAACCACAGTTTAACCAGTAAAGTTACTTAATTACTCATGTAACAGGAAGTCTAGGGGTGGGAGTTTCAGGAGAGTGTCAGCAGTTCAGTACAGTTGGGCTACTGCTTCAGTCCCTCTGATGGGCTTGTCTTCCCATTGTGGTTCCCAAAGGTACCACATGGCTCCAGGCATCATATCCTCACAAAAGTGTTCAAAGAAGGAAGTCGAGGGGAGGGCAAAAGGGTGGACTCATGGGCCCTTCCCCTTCTGTCTGTGAGGAAACTCTCTGAGTCCCCAGCAGGTCCTCTGGAATCACATTGGCCAAGACTGGGTCATTCTGCCACCTCTAGGGGCAAAGAATTGATAGAGATCAATCTTCAGTTATGGGCTTCTCAGGTGGCGCTAGTGGTAAAGAACATGGCTGCCAATGCAGGAGACATAATAGACTCGGGTTCCATCCCTGGGTCAGAAAGATCCCCTGTAGGAGGGCTTGGCCACCCACTCCAGCATTTCTGCCAGGAGAATCCCATGGACAGAAGAGCCTGATGGGCTACAGTCCATGGAATCACAAAGAGTCAGACAAAACTGAAGCAACTTAGCATGCATGCACACCAATCCTGAATTATATTCTAGGGTTAGGCATACTGAAAACTGATCAAAACAGAGTTATTGCTATCAAGGGAGCAAGGGAAAGTGCTGCGGGAAGGCAGTCTAGCCTGGAGGGTGTCCACCACAATCTTGCAACCACATCACCAAGGAGCTCTTCTGAGCAGGTCTATGGCCAGGCTGGAAAATAGGTGAGTCAGACACCTGGACTCTCTCTAATCCCCACAGTCTCCTTTCTTGCAAATGTTCAGGTTAAGAGGGGAGGAGGCTGTGACAGAGAACGGATTGCTGTCGTTGTTCAGTCAGTCGTGTCTGACTCTTTGCGATCCCACGAACTGCAGCACGCCAGGCTTCCCTGCCCTTCACTATCTCCTGGAGTTTGCTCAACGCATGTCCATTGAGTCAATGATGCCATCCAACTATCTCATCCTCTGTTACTCCTTCTCCTCCTGCCTTCAATATTTCCCAGCATCATGGTCTTTTCCAGTGAGTCAGTTCTTCGCATCAGATGGCCAAAGTATTGCAGCTTCAGCTTCAGCATCAGTCCTTCCAATGAATATTCAGGGTTTATTTCCTTTAGGATTGACTGGTGTGATCTCCTTGCTGTCCAAAGGACTCTCAAGAGTCTTCTCCAGCACCATAGTTTGAAAGCATCAAACTTTTAGGCGATGTTCTAAATTAAAAGAGAAGCGAGATGTTGTAGCACTGTGCTCAACTTGCACATATAAGAACTTGCCTGTTCTTATATTTTCTCATATTTTTAGTTCTTTAACTTGAATTTATTCTGCTAAACATCTTCTTTAATCAAATCTGCAAACTTGCTAGAAAAAGCAATAGAGCTTTTTTTTTTTTTTTGGTGAAGCTATCCTCTCTCACTGAAATGGTCCAAAGATGATTATATTCAGTTTTATTTTCAAAATCTCCACTTACCAAAGGCTAGCATGCTAAGAAAACAGATGGTTTGATCTAAAGCTTCTTTTGTTGGAGGCAGGCTAATGTTTTAAACATCATGCCAAGATTTGAGTTGAAATTTTTAAATTGTTGTTTTCCCAGATTAAGCTTGGGACACTATCAAAATTCTTAGACAGTCTTCATGAGGGGAAAGCAAAGTTTGTGCATGAGGGCCAATTTAAGAAAAATAAAAATGTTTAAAAAACACATATTTCCCAATCAAAATGAAAGTAGTTTTATTGATCCCCATGGAGGAAAAAGTCTCTTTTTTAGGACATATGGTACCTATTGCATTCAATAGGAGAATATCAGTTTACAAGTTCTTCCTTTTTTATAAAACAATTTAAGAAAATATTTTTATTATTTACAGTTGTGATTTCCCTTATTTTCCAGCTGCTAAAATATTTATATATTAGCATCACCATAAAGGAGCAAACTTAGATTCATCTTTCTAATCCTTCATCTTTTATAATTGGATAGAGTTTGAGTTCATGAAATCTGCTTATGCACATCATTTTGTGTTACCTTTTAATTCACCTGTCAAAAATATTTTTTCCCATTTACAGATAAGAAAACTGAGATTCAAAAATATAAATAATTTTCCTAAGGTCACAGAATGTTAATGATGTAGTTAAGGCTAAAAATGAGATTGTCATACCCATTGCAACTCTTACTAGTGTCTATCCTATGTCAAGCCCCATTTGACACTGGAAATAAGAAAACAGTAGTAATCAGATCTAACATGTACTGGATGCCAGGCACTGTCCTAAATATTTACATGCATTCCTTCATTTAATCCTCACAAAAACTCTATGAAGTAGGAATTCTTGAATTTCCCACTTTGCAGATGTGGAAACTGAGGTCTAGCGTCTGGGATAAGGTCATATTGCTAGAAATGGGGGCTTGTTGGCTCCTGACCATGTAACAAACACAGACCTGTCTGTGCACAGGTTACGGGAGCTGGTCACAGGTAGGGGCTGGAGCCATGACTGGCTGCCGTGATAGACAGCTGCTCTTTGCACCATCGCTGCATTTTTTTTCATGACTCTCAAGTTGCCATGGTGCAAACCCGACTCAAAGAAGCTGATGCGAAAAGGATGTCTCTGATTCATAGAATCTAGGTGAGGGCTGAACAGCCAGACCACCCACCACGAGAAGGACAACGATGCCGCCGGTCTCAGGCGCCACTGGAACCAGGAACCTCGGTGCTCACTGAGTGTTTGTCATCTCTTGGCTTTGTTTCCTTGTGCCCCGGCTCCATTCTTTTTGCACTACCAATGGTTTTTATCAAATGGTAGGAACCCTAGTCACCAATAGTTTACAAAATTCATCATTTGACTTTCGCTAACAGAGAAGGTCTGACTCTCTTGGGTCTAGTTGGAAAAAAATTCCACTGAAGAGCTCTGATTGGCCTGGCTTATATAAGAAGCCACCCCTGGACCGATCAAATGGAGCTAAGGAGACACATCACATAAGAACATGTAAGAACTAACATGTGTTGTTGTTTTTGTTATTCAGTTGCTCAGTTGTGTCTGATTCTTTGTGACCCCATGGACTGTAGTATGGCAGGCTTCTCTGTCCTTCACTGTCTCCCAGAGTTTGCTCAAACTCATGTCCTTTGAGTCAATGATGCCATCCAACCATTTCATCTTCCGTTGCCCTCTTCTCCTCCTTAATCTCTCCCAGTATCAAGGTCTTTTCCAATGGGCTGGCTCTTCGAATCAAGTGGCCAAAGTACTGAAGCTTCAGCATCAGTCCTTCCAATGAGTATTGAGGGTTGTGCAGTTTGTGCATTTCACAAAATGCCTACCTAAAGGATGTGTGGGATTGAAATCAAGCCAATACTCTGCTCACCAAGCCATGCAGCCTGGAGAAGAGATCTTCCCAGAGGCAGGGTTACCCTATATTTCTCTCAGACACTGGGACTTACCAAGCTGGGCACCCATTGGGTTGGGTCTTTATTTTTTTTAATTGAGCTATAATTGACATATATCATTATGTTAGTTTCAGGTGTAAAATGTAAGGATGTGATACTTACATATCTTGTGAAATGACACCACAATAAGTCTAGTTAATGTCTGCCATAGCTATAAATTTTTTTTCTTGTGATGAGGACTTTTAAGATCTACTCTCTTGGCAACTTCAAATATGCACCATATCAACTATAGTCACCATACTGTACATTACATTCCCTGGACTGACTTACTTTACAACTGGAAGTCTGTACCTTAAAATCCCTTCACCCATTTCAATCTCCCCCACACCCCCCATCCCAGCAACCATCAATATGTTCTCTATGGATGAGCCCTTCTGCCTTTTTTTCACACAAAGGCATTGATTAGGTTTGCGGTTGCCCTTTGTAAAACATGACCGCTCCCAAGGAAATATTGTATTTGTAGATGGAGGAAGAAAAAGCAAGTATTAATTTCAGGACAGAGGAGATATTCAACAGGACAATGAGTGTAAAACTATTTCTATTTCATGTAAATTAAAAAAAAAGCAATTCCACAATTAAGTCATGAAAAAAGATGATAAATAGAGTCTATGATGTGAGCAAAACCCAACTGCCCCTTCAAGGCCTAACAGATCTTGGGGAGTGTCTTGTTACTTTTCTAGGCAAATACATGTCCTCTCTTTGAGAATTCAGAACCTCTCTTGCAATGGATTTCAATTAAACAATTTCATGGTTTTTATATGAAAAGACAGTCTGACATTTCATAGAGATGCCTATTAATCTGATGGTCTCTGCTAGCAAAGTGCTACAGAAAGCAGCTCTGGTTACATTAAAATGGTATTTTAATGCTAGGTTTGTGAAGCTGTAAAAGCTTAATTTTCAATTTTTCCATACTTTTTAAACAAACTTTAGTGATTTCTCATGGATCACAGCAAGGTTTTCTCTGGAATACAGTCATCCCACCTCTACCCAGCAATTCCAGCCAGTTCTCCAAAGCCTTGGTCCTCACGGAGGTAGTTCGACTGGGCGTGTGTCTAATGATGGATGGAACGGGCTGCCCTGGGAGCATGACCAGACTGCCCTATTCAGGGCAGGTCAGTCCCCAAACCATAAGGCCAAGGGTTCTGTGGATTTATTCTGGGATGACCAGTTCCCAACCTATTAGTAATCGTCCCAGAGACAGTCTCAGGAGGGTGAGCTTCACCATCATCATCAGGCAGAGGGCAGCAGAGGAAGAATCTGATATTTCAAGAAGATGAGCAGTTTCATCAGCTGCAGTGTCTCCCCAGCTTAAGCAGATACTGAATTTTAGACTCTCCATGGCCACTTCCATTTTCCTTGGTCCCTTTCTGTTCCTTGTTCTTCCTCCAGTTACCCATCTTGGAGAGTCCACACTCAGGCATCTTTGAGTCACCATCCCCCCGCCCCCCATCACGAGTTCCATTCTGAGTGCACGTCTGTTAAACCCAGTTTGTTCATAAGTCCAACAGAAGTTACCCCGGGTACCCAACTAGCACAATCACAATATACACATGTATACACATTACATACAGACTATAGTACTGTGCTGTAATTGATTTATAATACTTTTCACACAATACATAAAAATCAAAAGTAAACAAAACACTTTTAATCTTATAGTACAGTACCTTGGAAGGTACAGTAGAACAGTACAACAGCTGGCACACGGCGGCTGGCATCCAGTGAACAGACAAGAAAAGCTATGGACTAGAGGAGGAAGAGGAGGTGGGAGGCGGGAGAGCTGAAGGATCGTCAGCAACGGGAGACGGAGGGCAAGCTGCAGTCTCACTCACGCCTGACATTGATGGCACATTGATGGTTCTGGTTCCTTGCTAGAACCAGATGCACATTTGCATCTTTGATAGTTAGCAACTTAAAGGTTCATATGTAGGAGACTTACTGTGCCCACATCATCGTGCCCTTCCCTTCTGCCTCCTCTTGCCTACAGGTCTTTCTTGGTTCAATTAAGTAGTCAGAACCTAGAGAAATGAACAACCATGGAGCATCAGAGGAGGAGGAGAAAGCTGTGCCAAAGCCACCTCGGGGGAAGATGGGCAATACTCACGCTCATGAATCTCCTTCTTGCCTTCACTTCTCTTATGTCTCTATTTGCTTCTCAAGCTTCACTCATCCTCTCTTCTCTGCTTATTCCATCATCTCTCTTTCTTCACCTTCCTATGACCAGACCATCGTTACAGAGTTATTTTGTCAGGAAAGCTAACTGCCTGCTCAGTACATTTCAAATTTGATTATCATTTTCCTAATTAAAACCATATACCCTTCATCCAAAGACTCAAGTGATTCCTTTGGAATATGGGATTGGGGTCTGTGGCCACCATCATTCTGCTGCCTTTGCCCATGTGTGGCATTACTTTGGACCAGCGGAAGTCACATCCACCACTGCTGGCCTGGGGTGGGGGGCAGGTTTAAGGGCCTGAAAAGATAATAGCTTTAAGCAGAGGCCACACAAGGCACATGCCTGCATTAAACATGTAGATAAACAAGAAACAAATGTTCCCTGTTTTATGCCATAGAGGTTTTGGGGCTGTTTGTTACTGCAGCTAATGTTGCAGCCTAGCTGTTACAGAACAGAACCTGATGACAACCATGCAGACAGAATGACATGTTTCCTACTGAGTAATCCTCATGGAAAATTTCCATCTGCAGCATGAAACTGCAGCTTGTGACTCAGAGAGATCAAGAAGGCAGGCCAGTGACAGAGGGTACGTCTGATGCTGAATGTCTTAGTTTTACTCGTGTGTGTTAGTCGCTCAGTCGTGTCCAGCTCTTTGTGATTCCATGGACTGCAGCCTGGAAGCCTTCTTCCTCTGTCCATGGAATTCTCCAGCAAGAATACTGGAGTTGGTAGCCATTCTCTTTTTCAGGGGATCCTCCAGAACCAGGGATCAAACCTGGGTCTCCTACATTGCAGGCAGATTCTTTATCCTCTGAACCATCAGCGAGGCCCTACCCTCATCCCAATAGCAGAAAAGCTCCAGGAATATCCCTGCCTTAGAACCTTAGCCCCAGAGAGAAGGAAAACTTTCTCTCCTAAGTGGCTTACAAAATCTTTATTTCTTATCCAAGGCCTGAGTATTTCCCAAGATGACTGATTCCAGGAGTTTCTTCTCTTTTCAGGAAACTCCATCCTCTCCTTCACATACTGTGATCGGATCTGTGACTCCAACAAGACCATCACACAAATGTACTGGAAAGAAGAATCTAGGCTCTGCTGCAGTAAGAACCCAAGACTTCAGACGGATGGTTCAGGGATCTGAAAAGGTCTTTTGTGTGCTCTGCATGCTGGTATCAGGAAAAGCTTTTTTTTTTTTTGCTCTTTTTTACTTTGGTGTTTTATTATTTCCAAATCTGGCTTATATGCAGGATAACCAGGGCACTGTTAAGGAAAAAAAAAGGAGCTTAAACAGCCTGGCTGATGTGGCCAGTGGGCCCAGCCCCCACGGCTCAGCCCTGGGAGGGAGTCTCGGGGCTGGGAGCCTCTGGGCCCTGCCTGGTTTGTGCGCCTGTGGCCCAGCAGCCACTAGCCTGCCAGGGGCAGGGCAGCAGTGCAGACTGTCCCCTCCTCGCCCCATTCAGCTGGGGTTGCAGCCAGCCTGGTAGGGCAGTGACAGAGCTGACGGTCCTATCCCCAGAGATCTGGTTGCTGCAGATGGACACCAGTACCCCGTGTGTCCTGAGTGAGGGTCAGTCCGGGAGGCCTCAGTTGTGGCCACCCTGCTCATAGGAGCTGCTCTCTGCTGGAGGCTGAGATGTCCGGGAGCCACCAGGAGACAGAGGGTTTCAGCTCATCCTGGTCTGGGCAGAGCACCCGCATGTACAACATTAGCGGTACCTTGTCCAGGTCACTCTCAACCAACTCGCCTTTGGGGTTCTTGATCACCATCACCAACTGGGCCTGGAAGGTGGTGATTAGCACAGGCCTCTGCATCCATCATCTTGCTGTGACCTTGACTGTCAGCAAGTCCTTGACCTTGACTATCAGCACTGTGGGACACCCAGCCCAAGGCGTTGTTGCTCTTGGCACACTTCATCTTCATCTCAAAGAACCAATCAAGCACCACATTGCTGTCCCTGAGGTCCTTCAGCTGCTGGGCCCACTTGGAGTCCTTGTGCAGCAACCTCCAGTGCCTCCTCGTTGGCTTCAAACACTTCCTCTTCCTTCAACTTCTCTCTGGCCGCAGGTAGGCCCAGTCTGCCAGGGATGCTCTGGTCTGTCTCCTTCTAGAGGGACTCCACACCCTGGCAGGCGGCTTTGAGGGTGGCAGTCCAGTAGAGCTTCTCCCTGCCTTTGGACAACAACTCGGCGACGGCTCAGCTGTCGTGGCTGCTTCTTCGACACCCTCCTTGATTTTCCCGCCAAGGTCACTTTGACTGACTTCATCAAGACTCTCCTTCCCGCTGCCTGTGATCTCCCCCAGCTTCTTTCCTGATCGCCTCTTTCCTTCTCAGAATTTCCGATTCGATGGTTCTGTGTCTCCTTGGCTTCCTGGCCTTGTCTCAGAACTTTTTTTTTTTTAACTTTCTTTCATTTCTTTATTTTTGGCTAATTCCTGTGTGATATTAAGAAGCCAGCGAGAGAGAAAGCCGTTTCTGTTTCCCAAGGCACAGGATTTGGACAGGGTCCGCTCTCCGCTCGGCTGGTAGCAGCACCAGGTTCTGGCTGGACCGGAGGTGGACTCCGCTGCAGACCATCTCCGTGGGCACGGTACCAGCCTGCCCGCAGCAGCGCCGCCACCCTGCTGCAGGATCCCACGTGGGGGAAAGCTTTGACTGTGTTTTTAGAGCATTTACTTTTTAGAATTGGAGAAGGAAATGGCAACCCACTCCAGTGTTCTTGCCTGGAGAATTCCAGGGACGGAGGAGCCCGGTGGGCTGCCGTCTATGGGGTCGCACAGAGTCGGACACGACTGAAGCAACTTAGCAGCAGCAGAACTTTATTCATTCCAGACCTTTTCTCCTTTTTGTCTGGCGAAATCCTATGCCTTTAAGGGTCCAGCTCTCTGTGAAGTCTTCCCTGACTTCAGGAAGGGTGGATCTGTCCATTCTGAGAATTCCACAGCACTGCTCTCCATATCTTTATGACAAAATTACTTCCCTTACTATATTGTGATTTGCCATTTTTTTTATGTCTCTCGCCAGTTACTTAAAGATGCCTTGCCACAGGAATTGGGTATATTATTCCTGGGTCCCTCCTAGTGCCCAGCAGGAGTACATGCGACACAGGAATTATAACATGTATGTCAATCATATGGATGAGAGGCATCAAAAGGCATCGTCATTTCTCAACTCATTCTTGGGTTGTGCCTGTGTTGTTTCTGTATTGTGGGAGTATGGAATACAGTTATGTCCATATAGCCATCAGATATGAAGGCTGTGTCCACAATGGTCTATAGAGAATCTGTGAAAATAGTTCTTGGGCTGAAATATACAAAAGGCTTGAGAACTATTTATGCAGCAATCACACCCTGAAAAGGAAGTGTGAGAGCCTTATTTGCCAAATAAGGCTACCCATACCATGTGTTATAACCCCATGTTTATCCCTACACCATTGCTTTTGTATTTAAAATCAGAACTTTCAAAAACATTTTCTTTCTTTTTTTTTTAATGTGCATTAAGGGCACATAATACACGATTGTATACTTAAACTGACAGTTGTGATTTCTCAGTAGAAAATAAAGGAAATGGTCAATTTTTTTTGGTAGGGAGTTTTCAGCCCACATGATAAATCAACATTTTAAACAAATTTCTCCATCTGACTTCTCGTTTTCTGGTTTCATCTCATTGTGTGTGTGTGTGAGAGAGAGAGGGAGAGAGCAAGAGAGATGAGGATTGTAAACCTTGTTGAAAAACAACCAAAAAAGGAGTGGCAGATTCTAACTGAGTTATTATAGAATTGCATTACTACATCTCTCCCCCTATTATAGGCCATGCTATTTTGTCATTTGTCAACTCCCTGAAAATATCCTTTTTCCCCCCACAAGTCAAAAATGTCTTCTTTAGGGCATACAGGATAAGTTGTAATAACACATTTGATAGCTCTAAGTAATTCTCTGCTACCAATGTACACAGTGAATGTTATTAATGGGAGACTCTTTCCATGGGCCCTGAAAATAGCCAATAACTCAACCTGTCAGCATTTGGATAACTACAGCCTTCAATTTAACATGAAGAAATATCAGATTCAGTTTAGTAGTCTCAAAAGCAATGAATACAGATGATGAAATCTCTTCTTTCAGGCAAAGAGACTGCAAATTATACATAGACACTTATTTCTAATAATGTCATTTCAATTTGCTTCTCAGTTGCCTGATATTAGAAGCATTTATTCAGGAATTGGATGAGAATTTAATCATCATTTCAGAGCTCCAGGCCCATCTCAGGGATCAATGGAATATCATATCAGCAACTGAGCGGCAATTCTTCCTACCCCCTTCCTGCATTTCCTTATCTCCTTTTTCTTCTTACTTTCCAAGTTTTATTTCTTTGTTTAAAAATTTTTCATTGGAATATAGCTGATTTACAACATTGTGTTAATTTCAGATGTACAGCAAAGTGAATCAGTTATACATATACACACATCCTGCCCTCCTTTTTTAGATTCTTTTCCCATACAGATTATTACAGAATATTGTGTAGAGTTCCCTGTGCTATACAGTGGGTCCTTATTAGTTACCTAGAGCTCTGACAAACCTAGATAGCATATTTAAAAGCAGAGACATCACTTTGCCAACAAAGGTCCATATCGTCAAAGCTATGGTTTTTCCAGTAGTCATGTATGGATGTGAGAGTTGGACTATAAAGAAGGCTGAGCACCAAAAAATTGATGCTTTCAAATTGTGGTGCTGGAGAAGACTCTTGAGAGTCCTTTGGACAGCACGGAGATCAAATGAGTCAATCCCAAAGGAAATCAACCTTGAATATGCATTAGAAGGACGGATGCTTGAAGCTCCAATACTTTGGCCACCTGATTCAAAGAGCTGACTCATTGGAAAAAGACTCTAATGCTGGGAAAGATTGAAGGTAGGAGGAGAAGGGAGCAACAGAGGATGAGATGGTTGGATGGCATCACCGACTCAGTGGACATGAGTTTGAGCAAACTCCAAGAGATAGTGAAGGACAGGGAAGCCTGGCGTGCTGCAATCCATGGGGCCATAAAGCGTCGGACACAACTTATTGACTGAACAATAACAAGTGTGTATATGTCAATCCCAGTCTCCAAGTTTATCTCTCCTCTTCCTTACCCCCTAGTAATCATAAATTTGTTTTCTATATCTGTAACTGTACTTTGTAATGGGATTTTATTTTGCCTGTAAAGCCAGCTCTGATGTAAAAGGCAAGCTCACCCTTAGAGATGGTATATTGTAGCAAGGACCAGTGATATGTTGGTAAATGTTTATCAGTGTAGCTGATTTCCAGCCACCAGCATGTTAACACTGAGGGCAGCCCTGGGAAAAGAGGCCCCGAAGCACATTATTCTGCAGCACTTCCATCGTACAGTGACAGTGTAAGAAAGTGTCCTCAAGAGCATAGATAACAGTAAAATGTACTGACATAATCAGAGAGTGGAACGGTGTGAGCATTTATTACCTTTGTTTTTTATATAATTTATGTAATTGTATTTTTAATATAATTTTTATAATGGCTATACTGGCTGACAAAATTCCTGATAATTTAATTTTTTCTTGTGATACTATGGGCTTCCATGTGGCTTAGATGGTAAAGAATCCTCCTGCAATGCAAGAGATCTGGGTTCGATCCCTGGGTCAGGAAGATCCCCTGGAGAAGGGAATGACTACCCACTCCAGTATTCTTGCCTGGGAAATCCCATGGACAGAGGAGCCTGGCGGGCTACAGTGAATAGGGTCACAAAAGAGTCAGACATGACTGAGTAACTTTTCATGATACTACAGGAGCTAGCTTCGCTTTCATGATACTATAGGAGCTAGCTTCAGCTATCGGATAGGATGCTTTACTCAACCTGCCTTCAGAACCCACACCCTCCCCATCCAACCCTGAACCCATACAGCATCACTTCAAGCACTTCTTTGCTAGAATCTTCAATCAGGAACATTTGTTGTTTGATTGGGATGGCCAATTGTTTTGGTTAGTGGCGGAGAAGTGCAAAGATTCATAAGAAAGAGTAGATAGATCAGAAAGAAGATTGGGACATCCTTTAACTCCCCCAAACCTAGAAACTTTTACTAAGTATCTTGAGTTACAGATAGACAGCCTGCTTCAATTTTATATTCTTGAATTTGGCTCACCACCTCCCAATGTCTTATAATTCACAGTTTATACACACACACACACACACATTTTTATATTTTTATATTCTCTTGAGAAATCTGAAAGTCTGGGCCAGTATTACCATAGGACTACAACCCCCTGGGTCTGAATAGTGACCCTTGAATGGCCTTGAGCTCTCCAATTCAATCTCTTCAATTTGCCAGTCCCTGGAGAGTGACTGAGTGGTCCCATTATAACCATGGCTTCCCCCCCAACCCCTGCCACCACCCCGCATCCTGGCCATTTCTACATATCACCACACCCCAAGTCCAACTTGCTTTCAGTCATTCATTTTCTGGCCTGTATGTCTCCTTCTCAATCTTCTTGATTGTACAAACAGCATTTGAAGTCTCATTTCATACCAGAATTGTCTTGACTTTGGATGAAAGGTAATGATTCCTCTACCATTATTCTGGGCTTATTTCAGTGGTAAAGAATCCTCCTGCCAATGCAGGAGCCACAGGAGATGTCGGTTAGCAGGTTCGAATCCTGGATCAGGAAGATCCCCTGGAGTAGGAAATGGCAACCCACTCCATTATTCTTGCTGGGATCCCATAATCCCATGGACAGAGGAATCTGCCGGGCCTCAGTCCATGGGGTCGCAAAGAGTCAGACATGATTGAGCACGATGATTGAGACCATTACTCTGCTTGTTTTGCCTTCACCAACTGAAACAAATTTTTTATTTTTAAAAAACCACCAAAACACTTCTGTGCACCTTGATTTTATGAATATCTTATGAATGTACAATTTTCATTGTCCTGTTCTTTTACAAGTCCCTTTTAGACAGCCTGTTCTTGAAGGGCAGTGCTCAGGAATCATAACCATTTAGCTTTCTTTGCATCTCACTTAGTAAAGAATCATGGACAGCTTTCTAAATGTTCTTTCATAGCTTCAAGAATGGGGATATTCACGGTGAGCTTATTGATACACGCTTGTGAGTGGCAGCATATGAAACAATCACTCTATCTTAGAGCAAGTTCAGTTCAGTCCAGTTTAGTGGCTCATTCATGTCCGACTCTTTGCGACCCCATGAATTGCAGCACACCAGGCCTCCCTGTCCATCATCAACTCCTGGCGTTTACCCAAACTCATGTCCATCGAGTCGGTAATGCCATCCAGCCATCTCATCCTCTGTTGTCCCCTTCTCCTCCTGCCCCCAATCCCTCCCAGCATCAGCGTCTTTTCCAATGAGTCAACTCTTCGCATGAGGTGGCCAAAGTACTGGAGTTTCAGCTTTAGCATTGTTCCTTCCAAAGAAATCCTAGGGCTGATCTCCTTCAGAATGGACTGGTTGGATCTCCTTGCAATCCAAGGGACTCTCAAGAGTCTTCTCCAACACCACACTTCAAAAGCATCAATTCTTCGGCGCTCAGCTTTCTTCACAGTCCATCTCTCACAGCCATACATGACCACTGGAAAAACCATAGCCCTGACTAGATGGACCTTTGTTGGCAAAGTAATGTCTCTGCTTTTGAATATGCTCTCTAGGTTGGTCACAACTTTCCTTCCAAGGAGTAAGTGCTTTTTAATTTCATGGCTGCAATCACCATCTGCAGTGATTCTGGAGCCCCCCAAAATAAAGTCTGACACTGTTTCCACTGTTTCCCCATCTATTTCCCATGAAGTGATGGGACCAGATGCCATGATCTTGGTTTCTGAATGTTGAGCTTTAAGCCAACTTTTTCACTCTCCTCTTTTACTTTCATCAGGAGGCTTTTTAGTTTCTCTTCACTTTCTGCCATAAGGGTGGTGTCATCTGCATATCTGAGGTTATTGATATTTCTCCCAGCAATCTTGATTCCAGCTTGTGCTTCTTCCAGCCCAGCGTTTCTCATGATGTATTCTGCATATAAGTTAAATAAGCAGGGTGACAATATTCAGTCTTGATGTACTCCTTTTCCTATTTGGAACCAGTCTGTTGTTCCATGTCCAGTTCTAACTGTTGCTTCCTGACCTGCATAGAGGTTTCTCAAGAGGCATGTCAGGTGTGTGGATCTTAGAGCAAGGGCCCTCATTAAAGAGTAAGTCATGGTGTTAATAAGAGTGCTTTCAAATTTCTAGCAGTCTCCATGGCTTAGCAAATTATGTCTGCATAAGAGCTTATGCAGAAATTGTGCCAAGACACACTCTCAAAAATCCACAATTATTGTGTCTTTCTTTAAATGTCTTCTAAGTTATGAATATATAATGCATAAACAAGTTCTAGCTATTTTGTGCATTAAGAGTAATGAAACAATATTTCAACTGCCTTATCCTCACAAACAGAAACAACCACTAGCTTTTATTTCTAAATGTTTAATTCATCACCACAGCCACCATCATCTGGACTACAGATGGCAGACATACTTTCTGGAACTCTATTTCCAAGTAAACAGCATTTCCTTCAACGGTTCTGTAGAGAGAATACACAGTGTTTATATTCCTCTCAGCTCTTCTCTGCATTTTGCCCAAGATTATAAGCACATTTGGGATGAGAACATCTCACTAAAGAACAAGTGTATTCTGTCAAATTGGGTTAGAGAGAAAAACTAAACTCAGAGGAGAGGGAAAATCCTTATAAAGAGATTCTTTTGGTTGGGTTGGGGTTTTTTGTTTAATTTGTATATCGCTTACTCAGTCTTTTGTGAGGGCACAGTTATCATTTCCAGTTCTATTTTCTTTGTTCATAAATTCCTGACCAGACATAATTCACTTAATTAACAGCTCTTTGAGTCAATCGAGTTTGCTGCCTTAGGGGACAGACACCAGAGGGCCAGAAACTCCTGAGTGAGCTGGCGAGGCTCCAGAAGTGCATAATCACACACTTGGGCTGTTTCTGAAGAAACAGAACAGACCCGAATGCAAAATGACAGCAGCAGAGCCCGCGGCCGCTGTGTACAGGAGGTGAGTCTCCCTCTGTCTTCCATGTTGGAAAAGCCTGCTTTCCATGTACGTGTGAACCCCAGTGATACACACAGATACAGTGAGCTCAAAAATCAGAGCAGGCAGATGTCAGTAGCCAGTTCACTGGAATGTCTGGAACCAATAATTTCAACCACTTGACACAAGCATTTGATCACTGCAAGTATGAAACATACAATCAAAAATAAAAAAATAGAATAGATAAAATGAAATGAGTGGAAACCATCACATTACTGGGTTCACTGTGCTTTCAGGGATTTACACCTGTTTACAGCATGAGTACTAAGTTTTTATTTCTGAGGTCTGCTGGTAACAGTGTTGATTTCTGGGCTGCAAGATAACTGGGGCAAAGGTTGTTTAGGATCCTATTGAATGATCTGGCTGTGTGCTTTTAGAAAGCAATTCCGTATTTCATATGGTGGACATTAAAGTGGGACAGGTGCCTTGGGGCTTGAAATGTTTATGACTGCTAATTACTGATTTTTTTTTGTAGAAAAAATATATATGAAATTTTATTACCAGTACCATTTGAATATAAATATAACAAAAACATATTTACTAATCTATAAACCACTTGATTTCAAACAGTATTCTATACACAAAGTTATTATATCAATTATTATAATAGTTCAAAGTAAACTTGAACAATCTAATGTTTAACTTTAATAATTACTAATATTTAGTTGTACTTAACTGTAGCATATCTAAATGCTTATTTGGAAGTAGTAATAGATCAGAGGTCTTCTGATTCCCTTTTATTTTTGATTTATTCATTTTTAATCCGAGGATAATTGCTGTACAATATGGTGTTGGTTTCCGCCATACATCAGCATGAATCAGCCATAGGTATGTATATGTTTCCTGCCTCTTGAACCTCCCTCCCAACTCCCACCCCACCCCACCCCTTTGATCAGCATTTTATGTCCTTCTCTATATTTCTTTACTCCTAGGTTGATCTAATATTTGACCAATAAGGAGTACCCAGAGGGAAAATTAATACTTTTTACAGGTAGATAGCACCATATCACCTGTGGTAAACGGTTGAATGTTGCTGTATGTTACCTTTTCTTGTGTTCCCTCCCATAGAGCATCCTGATTAGACAGGTCAAGCTCCACTTCTGAGTCAGAGAATCTTACAAACCAACTTCATTTATTTAAGCAACTGCTCTAGGAAAAGCAAAATGCTAAGCAGTGAAAGCAACCTACAAAACTTTGAGTAGTAAAAGGAAAAAAGTGAAAGTGAAAGCAAAAGTCGTTCAGTTGTGTCTGACTCTTTGTGACCCCATGGACTGTAGTCCATGGAATTCTCCAGGTCAGAATACAGGAGTGGGTAGCCTTGCCCTTCTCCAAGGATCTTCCCAAACCAGAGATCAAACCCAGGTCTCCCGCATTGCAGGCAGATTCTTTACCAACTGAGCCACAAGGGAAGCAAAGGAAAAAAGAGTGTAGAAATACAGATTATACACTGTGATTATGCAAAGAACTAACTGTGGCTTCATCACTTCATGGGAAACAGATGGGGAAACAGTGGAAACAGTGTCAGACTTTATTTCTGGGGGCTCCAAAATCACTGCAGATGGTGACTGCAGCCACGAAATTAAAAGATGCTTACCTCTTGGAAGGAAAGTTATGACCAACCTAGATAGCATATTCAAAAGCAGAGACATTACTTTGCCAACAAAGGTCCATCTAGTCAAGGCTATGGTTTTTCCTGTGGTCATGTATGGATATGAGGGTTGGACTGTGAAGAAGGCTGAGTGTCAAAGAATTGATGCTTTTGAATTGTGGTGTTGCAGAAGACTCTTGAGAGTCCCTTGGACTGCAAGGAGATCCAACCAGTCCATTCTGAAGGAGATCAGCCCTGGGATTTCTTTGGAGGGAATGATGCTGAAGCTGAAACTCCAGTACTTTGGCCACCTCATGCGAAGAGTTGACTCATTGGAAAAGAGTCTGATGCTGGGAGGGATTGGGGGCAGGAGGAGAAGGGGACGACAGAGGCTGAGATGGCTGAATGGCATCACTGACTCGATGGACGTGAGTCTGAGTGAACTCTGGGAGTTGGTGATGGACAGGGAGGCCTGGCATCCTTCGATTCAGGGAGTCACGAAGAGTCGGACACGACTGAGCGACTGAACTGAACTGTGGCTGAGTAGTCCTGGCCTCAGAGCAGGGCTAGAAGCACAGTCCTTTTTTTGGCCCACTTGTTGTTTTTCTTTTTAAAAACTGATTCAAGAACAATAAAACTGCAATAGGCAGCCGGGTCCACCTGCCATGTGATGCTGACCCCCCTCATCAGCACTTCTAATTTCCAGAGGCTGGAGTCCGAGGCAGCCTCAGCAAGTACACAGATTAATATATTTGCCCAAAATGGAAGAGTTTTTGAGCTGGCAGTTGTTGATAAAGATGTTTCATCCCTGGTTTTGTTCTTTACATAAGGTCTTTGCACCGAGACGGTGAAATTCTTGTCACTTTTATGTAGGTTGTTGTTTTGGTACAAATGAAGACATGGAAGAGGGTGGTGATCATTCCTAAACTATTGAAACAAAGGAAGGTGGATTTTATTATTCCAAGGGCCCTGGGAATTGAATGTCTTCAGAAACATTCGAGAAAGAAGGAAGCTAAATGTTAAAAGGCCTTGAGTGAGTGAGTGAAGTCGCTCAGTCGTGTCCGACTCTTTGCGACCCCATGGACTGTAGCCTGCCAGGCTCCTCCATCCATGGGATTCTCCAGGCAAGAATACTGGAGTGGGTTGCCATTTCCTTCTCCAGGAGATCTTCCTGACCCAGGGATTGAACCCGGGTCTCCCACATTGTAGGCAGATGTTTTACCATCTTAAGGCCTTAGTGTTGATTAAAAAGTGAGATCAGAAACAAACAAAAAATAAATAAAATGGATTCAGTATTTTACAATTAGGAGATTATACACAGTGACACACAAACTTTTATGTTTTTGTATTCTCTTGAAAAATCAGAAAGTCTGGGCCTGTGTTAGCACGGGGCCACAATCCCTTGGGTCTGATTACTGATCCTTAGATGGCCTTGAGCTTTCCAGTTCAAGACAGTCTCACCAGTCCCTAGGGAGTGAGTGACTGGTCTCATTACAACCATACCCCCCTCCCCCCATGTATCCTTCCTGCCTGGACAAGAAGACATTTGGGTCTCTGTCATAGAATTCCTCATGAGAACTCGGTCACTTTAGTCATGTCTGACTCTTTGGGACCCCATAGACTATAGCCTGCCAGGTTCCTCTATCCATGGGATTATCCTAGCAAAAATACAGGAGTAGGTTGCCATTTCCTACCCCAGGGTATTAAACCCATGTCACCTGCATTGGCAGACAAATTCTTTACCACTGAGCCACCATAGAAGTTCCATAACGTTGCTCATAGAAATTGTTTCAGATCCTCTACTAAAACTCCGTGACTGTGAACAAATCACGTATCCTCTCTGTCCTCTGTCTCCTCATCTCTGAAACAGGGATGATAATACCTGTAACAGTACACCTATCTCATAGTGTTGAAGTGTAGATCATACAGCCTGCAAAAGAGCTTCTCATGTGTTAGTTACTGCTGTTCATTTATTATTAAATAATTTTGTAATTATATGAGTGTTAATGATTGATCTAAAACCATTAAATCAGGAGTCAAATAAGTTTCTAATTCTGATTTTTTTCTTCATTGTATATATAATGTCATCAGCAACACATTAAGAGTAACCAATGAACTGTAATTTAGAGATGTAATTTGCTGATGGGGTCAAAAGCAGGTTTACTATAAAACTGACAAAATGTCAGAGCCCCTCATTTTTAATGGACCATTTCCAAGGCCTGGGAGAGAACCTAGAAATGAGTTCACCTAGTCATGTGCTTTTCTAAAATATGTCAAAGTAAGATAGTTTCACTGTAAGTTTCAAAGTAAGATAGTTAAGACAATTGTCTCTTTCCACTCATTTTTCCTTTGTCATACTTGCCCTGTGATATCAGGGATTTTAGAGTGGCCTGGCTTTTGGGAGATACAGATAAAGGGAGCTGAGCAAAGGAAGCATATATTTTTGGTTTAATGGAGTATATTTATGTAGCTTATGGTCTCTTCTGGCATTGTTACTTATTGCTAGGTATCCAGGTATAAAGATGACTTCCAGGAAAACCACCGTTGTCCACCAGGCTGACTCACCTAACTGTAACACAAAGTGTAGGGTCAGAGATGAGGCTGCAACATGAAAGTGTTCTAACCACTCAGCCCTAGATACGGGGGCCATGTGGGAGAAACAAGGTTTGGAATGTATGGACCGAAGCTAGTCTGCAGAAATCTCTTTTAATTATCAGACCCGTAAATCAAAATTGTTAGTGGAAAATTTGGTTCACTACAATACCTACCCAAATGGGAGTGTTGTCAGGGAGAGAGAAAATAATTCAGAATATACAATTTTAAATACTCTATACGTTTCTTTTTTTGTGGGAATCATGCAAATATAAGTTTATAAGAATTCTTATGTTTATAGAGCAAAACTGTGGCAGTACCACGTGCATCTGAAATGTCTGTGTGGCATTCTGTGCTTTCTGCAATGCATTAACTTGTTACTCAACAAGCTTTACTGTTATTGTTACTCAACATCTTGTCCTGACAGTAGTTCCAGAAGAAACAACCTATAACATTGCCATTGGCATAGTGAGTCTGCACACAAATGGTCTAAAAGCAGTAAGACGACCCGAAGGATAGAGGGTCTCAGTGATAAAAGTTCCTACACATATACATCAACAAGTTAATATATGTAAAATAGAAATTGTGTGATAGATAACCAGTAAGGACCTACTGTTCCCTGCTGTACAGGGAACTATAATAAATATTTTGTAATAACCTAAGGGAAAAGAAGCTGAAAAAGAATAGATATATATGTATAACTGAACCACTTTGCTGTATACGTGAAGCTAACCTGACACTGCAAATCAACCATACCTCAATTTTTTTTTAAGTTGTTTGATCACCAATTTATATGGCTCTATACAAGGTAGGAGCAATTAAAATGTATTTGAAATGCACTTTTGCAAACCTTAAATTCAGATTGTGTACACTGCTATGAGTTATGGACTATGCCAAAATTTAAATAAAATGAAATTAAGTATCCTACTGCAAGCCAAAAACCTATTCTGAAAGAAAGAAGACTGTACGGGCCTCAAAATGGCCAAATTCTCCTACTGGGTCTGAAGGAAATGGAAATCTCTTGGAAGCAACATTGTGAAAAGATAGATATATTTACTAGAATGCGAATACTTTCAGAAGGAAGAGCAGTGAAAGAAAAGAAAAGTTAAGAAGGGAGAAAGTGTGTATGTTAGTCCTTTTCTCCCAGTTCGTCCCACCCTCCCCGTGCCGCCTATGTCTAGTCCGTTCTCTATATCTGCATCACTATCCTGCCCTGTGAATAGGTTCATCTGTACCATTTTTCTAGATTCTACATATATGCATTAACATATGATACTTGCTTTTCTCTTTCTGACTTAATTCACTCCATACGACAGACTCTAGGTCCATCCACATCTCCATCATATGACCCAGTTTTGTTGAGTTTTGTTTTTTATGGCTGAGTAATATTCCATCGTATATATGAACCACATTTTCTTTATCCATTCATCCGTTGACGGATGTATAGGCTGCTTCCATGTCCTGGGGTACATATGTATACATATAGCTGATTCACGTCATTGTATAGCTGAAGCTAACATTGTAAAGCAATGTTGCAAAGCAATTGTACACGATGAAAAACATTTTTAAAATAAATTTTAAAAAAAAGAGGAGAGAAATTATAAGTCCACCAGAGCATTCAAGACAGTCAGCAACCACTTATCTTGAGGAAGAAGTTGATTTTGTTAGGAACCATGTCTCTTTCCTCATGTTGTTACAGAAAGCAATAAAATGTTCAACATTGTTAATGACAGCAGGTTTTCAGAATTGTGATCCTTATAATATGTAGAGAGAAATGAACAGAATGCAAAATAAACAAAAAGTCTTAAATAGATATTTTGAGAAGAAAAAAATGTAACTGGTTAAATTATTTTGAGATCCGGACTAGGCTAGCCCAACACTAAACTGCATG
The DNA here is from genome assembly GCF_002263795.3 of Bos taurus. Lineage (NCBI taxonomy): Eukaryota > Metazoa > Chordata > Mammalia > Artiodactyla > Bovidae > Bos > Bos taurus. Next base: position 19,487,035 of record NC_037336.1, on the reverse strand, counting down.
AATCGTTTTAAACTGTTTTCAGTGAGACAGACACAACCGACACGAGACAAGTGCTCAGTCGGAATGACCATATTGAGAATTCTCAAGTCCTGGAGATGACACCGAATCCAAGGAGGCTGTGTTTACTTGTTTTATATGCAAGTGAAGCCAAACAAAGCACACTGAATCAGGATTTTAAGACCAAAGACAACTTACTATTATTCCTGGAGTAGTTACAGTTGTTCAATTTTAAGTGAGAGTTTTGTCCTTCAGGGTCATAATGAAAGCGAAATTCTTAAATAAAACAAATTTAGTGGGAATTATGTAGTTATTGAATTTAATCCATTGTTGTGTCAGGACTTGGAAAAAATGTCAAAGTGAAAAAAAACAAATGTGACTTACTTATACAAACATTTAAAAAAAAATTTGAAATAATGGGAGAATCCGTACAAAATGAAGTGGCAAACCAAACACCACCTACCACTCCATTACTGTAGATTCTACCCTGGTCACTTGGCAATAACAATGCACACTTTTTACAAAAGGAAATCCTATGAGCAGTTTTAAGCTATTTTTTTTTTTTCCCTTTGGCCAAATGAAAATCATCTATTTGTAAGTTTCTTAAATCAATAAAATATGTTCTGGACAATTGCAACCTGTCATTGAAAACCATTTGCCATCAGTTGTGTGGCAACATAGCAGTTACGAGAGACGAGAACCAAGATCTGTGTGAATGTGTAACACGTGTTGCTCCATCTCGGCATCTCATCAGACGGAAAGTTGCTTCTTAGGACCAGAAGTTATTAATTACTTTGGTATTTTATAATAGTTTTGTTTTCTTTTCAGATCCGTCTGATTGATGGAACAAATGAAACACATATGCTATCCCGGATTACTTTTGAAGAGTAAGTATAACAAGATGGCCCATCTCTAATAACACTGGGGCTAGGAATATAGATGAGGCAAGATTGGCCTGTTTATGTTTGGGGCTGGAGAATGGGTTCACTATACTGTCTATTTATTTTTATATATGTTAAAAATTAAAAAAGGTTAACATTTTTTGGTTTGGTGGTAAAAGGGAAAAGCTGATTTTCTGTTCATTCAAGTTATGTACAGACCCAGATTTATTCATTAACTCACTTCCTCTAGCAGAAGCTACAAAATTTGAGGGGAAAACTTCCTTATGTCATTTCTCCCTTTTCTATAGATTTCATGCTCAAAAGCTGATGGGCTATAAGAAAAGCAATAAAGACGAACAACAAAATAAATAGACATATATGGGGGCACTGAGAAGCAAATTGTAGCGAAAAATTTTCAGAGCATGATAACAGCAATAATTCATTACAAGATAAACTTCTAATAGAAGTAATAAACAGGGTATTTGATTGTTTGCTGTTCCATCCAATTAGTGGAAAAGAATTTTATGAACAATGAAGAAATATTTATAAGATTTGTTTCTTGGACAGGAAATACTAATATCAACGAAGATAATCTGAAATTCATAGCACATTTTCATCACTACAGAAAGCTTCCTTGTCCCAATTTTCAGTCAACCTCCCCACCTCCAGTGCCATAATAAACAACCATCAGTATTCTCATTTCTGACTTACAGCTTAGTTTTGACTGTTCCAGTGTTTAATATAAACAGCATAATATACTGTTCACTCTTCTGTGAATGTCTTCTTTCAGTCAAGGTATTATTTGGAAGATTAATCTCTGTTTTATACATATCACAAGAGGGGCCATGGTGAAAGCAGCTTCCCAATGACTCCCTTTCCTGTTATCTTATCCTTGTATAATGGAAAATTGCTACCCCTGCCATCACGTGACTAGGTCTATATACTACCCCATGAAACGGACTGCTTTTATGACTTGATTGACCAATAAAATGTGATGGAAGTGATATTCTTTGACTTCTGAATCCAAGCCTTAATAGAGCTTATAGCTTCTACTTTATGTCTTGGAAGAAAGGTGTGAACGTGCGAGCTCCGTCATGTCCAACTCTTCACGTCTCCATGGACTGTAGCCTGCCAGGCTCCTCTGTCCATGGGATTCCCAGGTGAGAATACTGGAGTAGGTAGCCGTTTCTTTCTCCAGCAGCCATATAAGGAAGTTCAGGCTATCCTGCTGAAGAGACAGGCCACATTTATAGGGAGTACCCCTGGAGGATGGGAAGACCACCTGGATAAAGGGCCACATGGAGGCAGGTGTCCAGCCCACTGCCAGCATCAAGCCACCAGGAGGTGAGTGAGGCTCTCTTGGTTCCATCCAGGCAACTGAATATAAATGCAAGAATCAGCCCAGGCAGAAATGCCACTCTTAACCTACAGAAATAATACACCATAGTTGTTTTAAGTCACTATATGTTGAAGTGATTTGTTACACAGTCCCAGATAACTGATATACAGTGGTTTGTTCCTTTTCATTGGTCAGTAGAATTTCATTGAATGGGTATGCCATCATATAATTCAACAATTTATTTCCTTAGTAGTTTTTTCTCCCCTAGTTTTGACAATTATGGAACAGTTGCTATGAAAATCCTTATACAGTTTTTTTTTTTTTTAAGTGGACCATTTTTAAAGTCTTCATTGAATTTGTTACAATATTGCTTCCAAATATTTTTGTTTTGCTTTCTTGGCCCCGAGGCATGTGGGATCTAGTTCCCTGACCAGAGATCAAAAATGCATTCTCTGCATTGGAAGGTGAAGTCTTAACCACTGGATCTCCAGGGAAGTCCTTTGTACAGTGTTGTTGTATTTTTTTTTTTTACTGAGTGTATTTTTATTTCCCTAGGAGTTGAATTGTTAAATTATATTTTAAATATATGTTAAAACTACCAGATCAGTTCCCAAAGTACTTGTCTTTATACATTTCCAGCAATAGTGCATGAGAGTTGCATTTGTAACCTTCCCCAATACTTAGTATTGTCTGTGTATTCTATTTCTAATTTGAGCTATTCCAGTTACTGTAAATTATGCTTTTAATCCGCATTTCACTGATGTTTAGCATCAGTGTGTATTGGCCACTTTTATAATTACAATCATATAATTTCTTTTGTGAAGTATGTTTCGGTTTTTGCAATTTTTTTTAACAAGATTGCTCAATTTTCTATTAGTTAGTAGTTGGAATTATTTATATATACTGGGTATGAGTCTTTTATGAGATATTGGTATTGGAAATATTTTCTTTCAGCTGTAGCTACTTTTTCTTTTATCATCTTAATGAAATCTTTTGATGCATGGAAATTTTGTATTTTGATGGACTATATTTTATAATTACTATTTTTCATCTACAAAACATGTGCCATCTGTGTCACAAAGATCTTCTATGTTTCCTCTAGAAGTTTTTAAGTTTTGTGTGTGTGTTCTTGAAACCCTATTCTTTTTTTAAAGAATTCTTTCCCATTATGGTACATCACAGTACAATTTGATCTTGTTTATCCATCCTATATATCCCAGTTTGCATCTGCTAATCCCAAACTCTCAATTCAACCTTCTCCCAGCCCACCCACCCAAGCTTTTCTTTTCTGTTCTCTATGAGTCTGTTTCTGTTTTACAGATAGGTTCATTTGTGTCGTATTTTAGATCCACATAGAAGTGATATCATACGGTGTTTGTCTTAGAGATCTCTTTCTGATTTACTCCACTTAGTGTGGTAATCTCTAGTTGCATCCACGTTGCTGCAAAATGGCATTATTTCATTCTTCTTTATGGCCAAGTGGTTGAGTTTCAACTTTTAGCTATATGTAGCATTTATATTGGAGAAGGCAATAGCACCCCACTCCAGTGCGACCCCATAGATGGCAGCCCACCAGGCTCCCCCGTCCCTGGGATTCTCCAGGCAAGAACGCTGGAGTGGGTTGCCATTTCCTTCTCCAATGCATGAAAGTGAAAAGTGAAAGTGAAGTTGCTCAGTCGTGTCCGATTCTTCGCGACCCCATGGACTGCAGCCTACCAGGCTCCTCCATCCATGGGATTTTCCAGGCAAGAGTACTGGAGTGGGGTGCCATCACCTTCTCCGGATCATGTCCTAGGTGGGGTCCTAATCAGACCCCACCCCCTGATACCACCCCTTAGGTGTTCTATGTATAAATTTGGAGGGACACACACATTCAGACCATAGCAAGTGACCCCTTGCATACTAGAAGCTATCTGAGCAGCAATCAGATGTAACGAGCTCAAGGAATTGAGGGTTTTAAATTACGAATTTTATGTGTTTTAAACACCGAGCTTTGGGGAAATAAAAGAAACATGAGATAATCCTTCTTTCCCCCATCTTAGTCACAAATCAACCTGTCCTCACTATAGATGGGAACTTTTTATAGCATATTAGCCTTGGGGTTTAGTATAATGGTTTAGTTTGATTAATGAATGAATTAGCCTGGAAAAAAATATCGAGGTTGAAGGCATTATTTATTGCCAGATATATTCTGTTTTATAAACAGAAATGCAAGTGAACTTTTTGTTCCCCAGACCTGGGGTGCTGGGGAATCATTCATCACAGCTGTCTTCCCTACAGCTATGAGTTCCCAACAAATGCTAGCATTCCAGGTCTGCATCGTCCAAAAGCCCATCCACCAGATAAGAAGAACACTGCTCACACTGATTACAAGCTCAACATATCTGTATGTAGCTCATCTCCTGGGAAAGAAATGTTTTCTAAATGGTTAGTACAATTTTCTTTATTGCTAGCCACTAGGCTTCTGTCTTATCTTAACAAAAGACAGAAAAAGGAAGTTCAAAGATAAGCCATTTTTCACGTAAAGAACAGCCTAGAAGCATTTACAAATGAGAGCAATTTAGACCATATCCCTTCCCATGATTTACAACAAAAATCTGGAAGACCTGGGTTACTGCCTCCACAGCTGCTCCCTGCTTCTTCTTTTTTTTTTTTTTTTATTTCCCAGATGAAGGAATCAATAAACTCAAATGGAATTCAAATGAAATTAATATCATTGCCTGAATCACTCAATTCACATAGCTTCCTGAGGACTTCAAGTTAAACGGTAGCCTTTTGTCCTAGAAAAGAAAGTTAATCAAACTGTCTTGCAGCTCCTCAGCAAACTGTGTGATTTGTTCCTAGAGCATGTCTTACACGGAAGTAAAAAACAGTTTGCCAGTTACCAAGCTCATAGCATTCAGCAAAACTCTCCAGTAATCCCACATTTAAAAACATATGTCTTTCCTTCAGCAATCTTTTGAACCAGTGCTTCGGTCCTTCAAAAGTAACCATAACTTTACCCCTTTTCACTTCACATTGGCTCAGCATGATTAATGACACTTCAAATATAAAGAGGTATTGTTTATCATCTCAGCAGAGACCACCCACCACTGTAGTGAATCTGTTAGTTCTTCTCCCGGTGTGCTGTGAGGTTAAAATGCCCAAGATTTAATGAAGCAAGTGGTATTATTGTATTAGCCCTTGAAGTCTGAACAGAGATATTTTCTTTCTAGGGCAACTCTAACAACTCATAATTAAATGTCAGAATACTAATAAAACACCAGAAAATTATTTTAAAACAAAAAGAGGAAAAATTTGGATATCAACCTTTAGCAGATAAGAAACTAGGTCCATGTGGATGTTTGGAAAGGTTTATAAAAGTTTTTTCAAGCAAAGCTGAACATCCAGCACATACACTACCTTACTGAGCATTTGGCTTCTGTCTAGTTGAGATCTTAAGTGCAACTTCTCTCAGTTTTCCCAGGGAAACGACTTACCTTAGTTGCAGGCTGAGTATAAGTCAAACAGGCTGGGACGTGGAACCTGGAATCCTTTGCTGCAATGCTTGCACCAGGACACACAAAATAGAAACTCTAAAGAATTAAAAATGAATGCATGTGCAGTTGGGGCAAATTATGGGCAAGATACAGAATGATCAACCCTCCCACCACCACCCCTGCCACCCACGGCCATTTCTGAAGAGCCGGGAGCAGAAGTAGTTTGACGCAAAAGCCAGGGACTGCGCATGCGCCCTGCACGCAACACCGCTAAAGGGGAGTCAGACCACCTAAGCCACCTCTCTACCCTACCCCTGGACACATCCTTACCCTCGCCTCATATAAGAAGCAAGCTCTCCCTCTTCTCGGGGAGTGAGCAAGGGAAACTTGTTTTCTCTGGCTTCCTCCTGCTATAACAGGAGCCCCAATAAAGCCTTGCCTGAATTTCTTGTTTGGTCTGGAATCAATTTCTATTGATTGGGGAAGGCCAAGAACGCTGGTGGGTCTTACAGGAAGGAATGGGGCTTGTTCATGAATCTGTGTTTTCTCTCCTTCATGTAGCCCCATAGAAGTCAGGGCATATGCTGATGTTTATCACCCAACCAACACATCCCCAGGGTCAGCACAGACACTCCCAACTGGGAGACTCATTTATGTGTGGTATGTGTGGCTACAGTCATGGAGAGGGCTTGGTAAGAGGGTTATACCTTTTCTGAAAGGGTTGGAAAATAAGTATGAGAGGAAAGAACAGCACAAAGTGCTCTTCCACCCTTGATCCCAGATCTCAGATAAAGGCTGAGACTGTGGAAGGAAGAGAGAGCAGGGTGAGGGATCTTTCAGGTCTCTGGTCACAGCCTGAAGCTGTGGACCACTTCTTTCTTTCTTTTGCATCCATACATTTATTAAAATTATGGCAAGTTTAAGTTAGACTTTGTTCCATTTTTTGCTTTTTCTAATTTTTAAATATTTTTAACTGGAGGATAATTGCTTTACAATGTGTTAGTTTCTGCCATAGAACAGCGTGAATTAGCCATAAGTATAAGGAGACAACAGAGGACAAGATGGTTGGGAGGCATCACCGACTCAATGGACATGAGTTTGAGCAAGTTCCGGAAGATGGTGAAGGACAGGGAAGCCTGGTGTGTGGCAGTCCATGGGGTCACAAGGAGTTGGACACAATTGAGCGGCTGATCAACAACAATACATATATCCCCCGCTCTTTTTTACTTTTATTACATTTATTTATTATTAATTGGGGGATAATTGCTTTGCAGTATTGAGTGGGTTGCTGCCATACATCACCATGAATCAGCCACAGGTATACATATTTCCCCTCCCTCTTGAGCCTCCCCCCCATCTCCCCATCCCACCCCTCCAGACCATCACAGAGCACCGACCTGAGCTCTCTGCGCCATACAGCAGCTTCCCACTAGCTATCTGTTTTGCACATGGTGGTGTATATATTTCAATGGTACTCTCTCAATTCATCCCACCCTCTCTTTCCCCTGCTGTGTCCATAACTCCATTCTCTACATCTGCATCTCTAGTCTGGCTGTGGGACCACATCTGTGTTCTTTAGCTTCATGATCTCATTTCATGTTGATGCGGGGTCCTGTCAAGTAGCATCTCAATGGCCTCACACAATATCAGTCCTCAAAGGCTGAGTAGCCTTCACTTACCTTCTGCAACCCTTTGGAAGAGGTCTGTTGAGTCAGAATTTTCTCTGGGGTGTCCATCGGACTAAACCAGCCCTGAAGAGCAAAACAAATACAACACAGGGAGACCATCAAAGAGAACCAAAATAGAAAGCACGTATAGGAATGAAAGATAGCAGAGAAATACAAGTCAATGACCCAAAATTGATGGGCTTACAAGTCTCAGATGAGCTGTTTATAGAGAAAACTAGCCCATGCTTATTTTTAGAAATTCAAAATGAACACAAAGTGTCTTAAAATACATAGTTTTTAAGTTTTAATATTAAGGATCTATTACAAATAAATGGATTTATAATTAGTGTGAAAGCAAAGACTTAGTATTCACTATGAATTTTATTGCTCCATAGGAGGCTCAACTCTTGAGTTCCAAACATATACCAAAATATGTACTATTTTGTTATTAAAAATAACATTGTTCATCCTATTTACATGATTCACATAACTGCTAAAGGCCATTTGCTGCTGGGTGTGCTCTGGGGATGGAGAAGGCAATGGCACCCCACTCCAGTACTCTTGCCTGGAAACTCCCACAGATGGAGGAGCCTGGTAGGCTACAGTCCATGGGGTCGCTAAGGGTTGGACACGACTGAGCGACTTCACTTTCACTTTTCACTTTCATGCATTGGAGAAGGAAATGGCAGCCCACTCCAGTGTTCTTGCCTGGAGAATCCCAGGGACGGCGGAGCCTGGAGGGCTGCCGTCTATTGGGTCGCACAGAGTCAGACACGACTGAAGCGACTTAGCAGCAGCAGCAGCAGTGCTCTGGGGAGAGCTTCCCAGGTGACGCTAGTGGTAAAGAACCCTCCTGCCAATGCAGGAGACATAAGAGACATGGGTTCGATCTCTGGGCCAGGAAGATCCTCTGGAGAAGGGAAGGGCAACCCACTCCAGTATTCTTGCCTGGAAAATCCCATGGACAGAGGAGCCTGGCGGGCTACAGTCCATGAGGCCCCAAAGAGTCAGACACGACTGAAGCAACTTAGCGCTCACGCACATGCTCTGGGTATTGAGCATAGATTCATGCCATCTGAGTCTAACCTATTTTCTCTAGAGAGATCTGCTTATTTTTTATTCCTTTCAATTTATACCATAATTTATGATTTAGGCTATGAAGACTTCCTACTTTGCTAGTTATTGCCAACATTCACCTGTCACCTGAAAGTTTGACGGCCTTCTGCTAAGGGGAAGGTATACCAGGAAGGCAGGCTCATTTTGACATCCAGCATTGGAAAGATATATTTCTGCATGAAAATCAAATCACGCTTCAAAACCCGTAAGAGTTTTTGTACAACTCACATAGTCTTGTTCATGTTGTCATTCATTATCAGAAGAATGGAGACCTGACCATATAACTTGTTGCATTTCACTCAGATTTTGGAACGTTTAAAGAATTATTAATTTTTTGAGATGTTAAGTGAGAAAAATGTAGCTCTTTAATATAAAAATGTATGTCAGGACTTTTTAGGCTTGAATGATAAAAACAGTGTGAAAGTTATAGAAATCATAATTGATGATAGTTTTTAATTATATAAGGTAATATCCTTATTATAGAAAATATAAACAGTATAGAGAATATAAAAATTACCTTAATATCATAGCTGAGGTTTACAACTTCAAATGTTGTAGTATTGTCTTCTCATTATATTTGTAGCATTAGATAGTCTTTTTAAATTGTGATCATAGTATTTGTACAACTTTGTAGATTCATTGTAGATCCACAACATTACATATTAAGTATTCTTCTAAAACATGACTATGAATCGTTAGATAATAATCTATCATGTGTTTGTACTATTATCAGAAACAATCTCCTAATAATATTCCAAGGAAAAAATGAAAAATATAAACTTTTCTATATCTCATTCTAAGAAAATGTTTCACATAATTATGTGAAATAGGAGTGAAGTGATATATTAATATTTGGTATATGTTTGGTTGGGCTTCCCTGGCAGTTAAGACAATAAAGAATCCACTTACAAAGCAGGAGACCCAGATTCAATCTCTGGGTGGGGAAGATCCTTTGGAGATGGGAAAGGCTACTCACTACAATATTCTTGCCTGGAAAATTCCATAGACAGAGGAGCTTGGCGGGCTACAGTCCATAGGGTGCAAAGAATCGGACACGATTGAGCGACTAACATAGACACACAGACACACACACACATGTTTAGCTGTAATTCTTAATAATATTTAGTATTATCTCTGTGTTTGTGCAATTTCCTTATTTGAACATATTGCACTAAAATTTATATTATCTTCCAGGATTTGCTCCAAGTGCTTTCCACAACATGTAAATTTTATTGTACAGTTGGTATGTATTTTTTCATTTATATATATATATTTACATGTATATGTGTTTTATATGTTGCATATGTAATGTATGTTACATGTGTATATATATATATATACTTATTATATATATATATATATATATATACACTGAGGGGGGCATGGAGACTGGTGAAGCAACACTTTAAATGCTTTGTTTTCCTCTTTGTTGTTGTTTTGTTTTTGTCTTTTCAAAGGAAGAAGATCCACCATTTCCAGGCTGCCTTGCACTTTTCTGCCTACAGAAATCTTGGTCACCTTGATGTAGGTGTCTTCCTTTAGGAAGGGAAGTCACTTGAGTGATGTCCCCTTGATGATGTAAATATAGATGATTCTCATTACTCATGGTAGTTCTACAAAGTCACTCCAAAAACAGACTTAGTGAATATTGAACAACTGCTCCTAAGGTAAATATAGAGTTAGGTTCCTAAGAGCCTCTGGTCACAACATTTTCATTAACTGATCACTGCATATCTTTCTTTTATGTACATTTCTATTTAAAGACAGGTTATTAAACATACATTGTTAATCTATTAACACTGAACTCACAGCTGACATCACTTTAACTGATGCCTGAAGGAAGCTTATCTAACACACATATCTTGTCCATGACACATAGCACAGCCTTCTAGTATTTAGGTACGCTAGTCAGCACTTTAGCACTACACTTGGGGCATTTTAATCACCAAAAAAATGCACAAAAATGCAATATATATATATATATATATATATATATATATATGACCAAATAGACCACACAAAAGTGATTTTACCTGCCAATGCAGGAGACAAAAGAGACATGAGTTTGATCTCTGGGTTGGGAAGATACCCTGAAGGAGGAAATGGTAACCCACTCCAGTATTCTTGCCTGGAAAATTCCATGGACAGAGAAGCCTGGTGGGCTACAATTCATGGGGTTGCAAAGAGTCAGACACAACCGAGCACACACAGACGGAGAAAGGAACTGAAACAGGAGAGGAAAATAGGTATTAGGAAAAATGTTTTCCACTAACATAAGGAAAGGGTGCAATAAAATACTCTGTGGCCAGACCACATCTGATTAGAAATAATACACTAAACTTCTGTGGTGGTCCAATGGTTAAGAATCTGCCTGCCAGCGCAAGAGACATAGGTTAGATCCTTGGGGTAGGAAGATCCCACATGCCGCTGAGTGGCTGGGTCCGTGCACCCCAGCTCCTGAGCCTGTGCTCTGGAGCCACAACTACTGAGATTCGCCTAGAATCTGTGCTCCACAACAAGAAAAATCACCACAATAAGAGGCCAGTGTGTTGCCACTAGATAAAGCCTGCCCAGAGCAACAAAAACCCAGTGAGGCCAAAAATAAATAAAGACTAAAAAGAAGAAGAAGAAGAAATAATACCCCTTAGGATACAGATCTAGTGTCTGGAGAAATTGGCAAATTTCTTTGGTGAAAAGAACTTCCTGAGGACAAAAGAATGAAGTCCCTTCTTTCCCTGTTGTGGTCCAGCATTATTGAACTTTACCTTGAGGATGGCCAATCATTCTGGTTGAGCTTTGCTGCCAGGAAAGTTGGGAAGGACTCTTGAAAGAAAACTAATCATAGTGTCCCCCAGACTGGAAATCTGTGCTCAATATAGAAATCCTAGTTTGGCATAGAAGAGGAGTTGATCTGAAAAGAGTAGCAGGGACTAGCACCTTCTGACCTGAATCACCCTGGTATTGGGGCATTCTTTGGGAACAATGATAGCTCAGTTGGTAAAGAACCTGCCTGCAATGCAGGAGACCTGGGTTCGATCTCTGGGTTGGGAAGATCCCCTGGAGAAGGGAAAGACTACCCAGTCCAGTATTCTGACCTGGAGAATTCCATGGACTGTATCATCCATGGGGTTGCAAAGAGTCAGACACAACTGAGTGACTTGCACTTTCACTTTGGGAACAATGACAAAGTGAATATAAAGAACAGGGTCTTAGCAGTGGTACCCAAGATTAGGACAAAGTATGGTATTTTTTTCCCCGAAGTATGGCACATAAGGAATGGTATTATTCTCCCTGAATTGCTTATTATAATTTTTGTAGTTTTTTAAAAATTCTTTAATCTTTTTATTTTTATCTTTTGATTGTGCTGAGTCCCTGCTGCTGCACACGGGCTGTCATTGGTTGCTGTGTATGTGCATGAAAGTCGCTCAGTCGTGTCTGACTCTTTGTGTCCCCATGGATGATATAGTCCATGGAATTCTCCAGGCCAGAATCCTGGAGTGGGTAGGCTATCCCTTCTCCAATGGGTCTTCCCAACCCAGGGATCAAGCCCAGGTCTCCTGCATTGCAGGTGGATTCTTTCCCATCTGAGCCACAAGGGAAGCCCAAGAATACTGAAGTGGGTAGGCTATCCCTTCTCCAGGGGTTCTTCCCTACCCAGGAATCGAACCGGGGTCTCCTGCATTGTAGGCAGATTCTCTACCAACTGAGCTATTTCTGTGAGCAGGGGCTATTCTTCATTGTGGTGTGTGGGATTCTCATTGTGTTGGCTTCTCTTGTTGTGGGGCACAGGCTTTCAACACGTGATTCAGTAGCTGCAGTACAGGGGCTCAGTAGTTACAGCTCACAGGCTCTACAGCAGGGGCTCAGTAGTTGTGGCACACAGGCTTAGTTGCTCTGAGGCACGTGGGATCTTCCTGGACCAGAGTTCGAACCCATGTTGCCTACACTGGCAGAAAGATTCTAATCCACTGTACTGCCAGGGAAGTCCCTCTTGGTAGGTTTTTTAAAAGCACCAGAATTCATTGAATTCTCCTGGTTTTATTCCTAAATTTCTGGCCAAGATTTCCTGCTCTGATTAACCAGGATTTTGTAATATTCTTGGGAATAGCCACAGCAATTGGTGCAGATTTTTTCTCTCCTTCTGGTGGGGGAGGGTGTTGCTGCTGCTGCTGCTAAGTCACTTCAGTCGTGTCCAACTCTGTGCGACCCCATAGACAGCAGCCCACCAGGCTCCCCTGTCCCTGGGATTCTCCAGGCAAGAACACTGGAGTGGGTTGCCATTTCCTTCTCCAATGCATGAAAGTGAAAAGTGAAAGTGAAGTCGCTCAGTAGTGTCCGACTCTTCGAGACCCCATGGATGGGGCTCCTTTGTTCATGGGATTTTCCAGTCAAGAGTACTGGAGTGGGATGCCACCCCCTTCTCCGGGGGAGGGTGTTAGGTTTTTCTTTTTGCAAAAGAATCCATCACCTTTTCTATCTTGTCTTTCTTTTTTCTGCCACATTTAATTCCTTGAGTTCCTGGAACAGGGTCTTGTGTCCACTTCTTGGTGATCTCTTTGCATCATGCACAACTCTCAAAATTAGATCTTTAGAGCCCAACCTCTTCTTTGAGCTCCTGACTCCAGAGAAAACAGCTGAGTTTGCATCTTAGCCTGAATATTTAAGAGAGCTTTTAAATCAGAACTATCCAAAATAAAGATTGCTTTCTATAGTCTCTGCTCACACTTGGTTTTCCTCCTATCTTTCCCATCTTGCTTTTAAATGATAGTCTATTTGTTTATTTTTGGCTTCCCTGGGTCTTTACTGCTGCACACAGACTCTTGCTTTCTCTAGCTGTGGCAAGCAAGCAGGGGCTAGTCTCTAGCTGTGATGCGTGGGCTTCTCATTGTAGTGGCTTCTCTTGTTGCAGAGCACGGGCTCTAGGGTATGCAGGTTTCAGAAGTTGTGCCGTGCGGGCTTAGTTGCTCTGTGACATGTGGGATCTTAGTTCCTGAACCAGGGATTGAACCCAGTGTCCGCTGCATTGCAGGCAGATTCTTAACCACTGGAGCACCAGGGAAGTCCTATCTTTCCTGTCTTAGTAAAGGGCATCACCATTCATCCAACTGCTCAAAAGGAAAAAAACTAGGAGTCATCCTTGATTCCTTTCTTTCCATCATCTCTCATATCCAAACCAGTGTGTTGATGGGATGATCCCAATATTTTCCCAATGATCATTTTGCTTTTACTCTCTGTCTCTGTCTCCTTCTACCAAACATACAAAAATGATTTTTTTAATTGGGCTTTATCACAACTCTGTTTAAAATCTTCTAGTGACACAAATACACCACTCCAAGAATCACCGTCTCTGCAAGGCATTTCCTCACCGCCTTTTCAAAGGATGCTTGACTTCTCCAGCCACGCTCCATCACATGATCACATTACTCTCTTTATCATACTCCAGTCAGTATTATTTTATTTATTCTCCTGTTAATTGCGTGTTGTTTGTACCCTCATGCCCCTCCCCCCTGAACATAAAGATAGGGTAGCTTGAGTCTCTTATTTAGGGAGTATCACAATGTCTCCAAGCTTGATGCTTGGGGGATAGTTGGTTTTCAAGAGAAAGTTGTTGAATGAGTGAAAACCTTTTTTAAAAAGCCCTATACATAAAAACAGAGTTTAGAGCAAAGTCACTCTCGTTGAATGGGAGGAGCTGGGGGAGGGACTGAGTGGTGATGGTGGTTTTACTTACTTGGCCCTATTCCAGCTGCTCCTGAGGCTCCTTGAAGAACAGAGTGCAAATCAGGGGCCATGTAGGGAGGGAAGGAGCCATCAAGTGGAAACTGTCCTAGTCAACAATTTTTAAAGGAGTTTTAAAACCCTGCTGAAATAAATCAGCAAAAAGAGTAGCACCTAACTCCAGTGATTATTCATGGCTCCAAACATTACTTTGTAAAATACCTTTCTGTCATGGATAGAGCAGCCTCAAATAATAAAAAGCAAGCCCCCCAAAATCCCTTTGCTGTAGCCAAAACATCTTTGGTAGATAGTTCTACATAAGCGGAATTGCTTCAGGCAGCCAGCAGCCCATCACTAATCCTTAACCAATCAGAAGACAGTCTCCAAAAAGTGTTAGTCAATAGCATTGGGAAAGCAATGTTATGAGCATGGCACTATCTTCTGGGATCAAGTTAATTTATTGTATCATTGACATTTTCAACAATTTACCACCTAAGAAGTTCTCTGGTTAAGAAAATTGCATGTAATAAATTTCTTATCTGAACATTAACAAAGAGATTATATAATGAATTAAAAATAAGATGTATAATTTTAAGAAAAGTTAGTTTCTCCTATCAACTAAAAATAAATAACATTTTAAAACATATTGATTTGTACATAGTGTTACATTTCCCAAGGTATTTATGCCTTGATCTTACCTTAAATAAATGTATGATATTCTGATATTCTCAAGGGAATATGTCTCCTTTGAGAAAAACCTCTACACTCATCTAAGCCATGATGGCATGAATCCCTGACAGATGGCTAGTCTCCCTCACAAACCCCAAAACTCTAATCAATTTCTGCCTTAATGAAAGAACTAACTACTTTAGATTGCAGACCTCCTGGTTGCTCTTGAGAAACTGATATTTAAGGGGAGAAATAAAAGATTTTTAAGGTATTTCATGGCTTTTAATTTATGTAAAAACTTCATTTAAAAATTATGTTCACAGAAACAGACTAACAGAGAAAAAATTAGTGGTTACCTAGGATAGAGGGAAGTGGGAGGGCAAGATAAGGGTAGGGTATTAAGAGGTACAAACTACTCTGTATAAAATAAATGAGCTAAAGGATATATACTACAGTGCAGGGAATATAGCCAGTATTTAATAAAAACTTTAAATGGAGTACAACCTATAAACTTTTTGAATAACTATATTGTACATCTGAAACCAAAGCAGTGTTATAAATCAACTCTACTTCAGTTCTAAAATTATGTTTATATCCAAAAGACATTTTACTTATGTACTGTAAATGCAAGAATAAACAGGTATTGGAAAATGGACTTATGTCTTGTAAGCACAGGCACAATACAAACATTAATTTGTTGACAGTTGAAAGTAGGGAAAGAGAAGGAAGGGAGAAAACGGTGAACCCTTGGTATTAGGACTTTTCAGGACAAGATTCAGGAAAAGCCATCTCAAACAGGTGTTTAATCCTTCAGTTCAGTTCAGTTCAGTCGCTCAGTCGTGTCCAACTCTTCGTGACCCCATGAATCGCAGCACGCCAGGCCTCCCTGTCCATCACCAACTCCCGGAGTTCACCCAGACTCACGTCCATCGAGTCAGTGATGCCATCCAGCCATCTCATCCTCTGTCATCCTCTTCTCCTCCTGCCCCCAATCCCTCCCAGCATCAGACTCTTTTCCAATGAGTCAACTCTTCGCATGAGGTGGCCAAAGTACTGGAGTTTCAGCTTTAGCATCAGTCCTTCCAAAGAACACCCAGGACTGATCTCCTTCAGAATGGACTGGTTGGATCTCCTTGCAGTCCAAGGGACTCTCAAGAGTCTTCTCCAACACCACAGTTCAAAAGCATCAATTCTTTGGCACTCAGTCTTCTTCACAGTCCAACTCTCACATCCATACATGACTACCGGAAAAACCATAGCCTTGACTAGATGGACCTTTGTTGGCAAAGTTATGTCTCTGCTTTTGAATATGCTATCTAGGTTGGTCATAACTTTTCTTCCAAGGAGTAAGCGTCTTTTAATTTCATGGCTGCAATCACCCTCTGCAGTGATTTTGGAGCCCCCCCAAAATAGTCTGACACTGTTTCCACTGTTTCCCCATCTATTTCCCATGAAGTGATGGGACCAGATGCCATGATCTTAGTTTTCTGAATGTTGAGCTTTAAGCCAATTTTTTCACTCTCCTTAAAGTTTAGAGGCATTTATTGGCTCTCAGAACGGAAACATCCAAGAGCAGAACGGAAACATCTAAGAGCAGAGCTGGGTCCAAGCACAGCTGGAATTGGGGGCACAGAGCTGTCACTGGTTCAGGTGTTCCACGTCTCTCAGCTTTTCTTGCACGGTGGCAACCTAAGGATGTTGGGCTCCGCTGGGCAGAGCGAGGGCAGCTTCCAGCGGGCACTGTTGACACCACTGGCTGCGTCAGTGGAAAAGAGCACGTGCTTCTCCCTGACCCGGGCTGGCAAAAGCGTCAGAGGATCTGATTGGCTTTCCCTAAGCCTATCGCTGCATCCCGGGGAGTATGCATCCCGAGGAGTAGTCCCCGTTAGAGAGGCCTGGGAAGAGATGGGAGACCCCAGCCCCAAGCAGGTCAAAGTTAGAGGACCAGGACTTAGCCCGTGGGGCAGGCGTGGGGGCTGGAGGTGTGTGTGGGGCGGGGTGGGGTGGGGGGGGAGGGCGTGGAGCCGGTGCAGCTATTGTCAGCTGGAGCAAGGCTGTGTGAACTTGATTCTTCCGTGGGTAAGTTTCTTTACCTGCACCTCATGTGCTCATGGAGAAAAATTCCCATTTCATAGTGTTGAAAGGATCACATAAGATAACGTTTAAGTAAAGCGACTCAAAGCATTTTGAAGACAAATTCTTTTCTCTCCTTCATAAAGATTTTACTTTTTATTTTAACTTTTAAATATGATTTTTAAAGGTCACTTTCCATGTACAGTTATAACAAAGTATTGGCTTTATATATCCCAGGTTGTACAATATATCCTCGTGCCTATCTTAAACACAGTAGTTTGTATCTGCCCCTCCTCCCCCGCCCCTATATTGCCCCTGCCCCTCTCCCCATTGTTGGTAACCTCGTTTGTTGTTTACATCTGTAAGTCTGCTTCTTTTTTGTTAAATTCACATATAAATTATTCTTAATCTGTTTCCTTTCTGGACAGTGCGAGTTCCTGCTTTGCACAGGCAGCAACGACCATCGTCACCAGTAGGTGGCAGTCGTGTGCTGGAAGGTAATGAACTGGTTTTTCAGGGAAAAAGAACTGGCTGAAATGCTGATAAGCAGTTGGAGGACTCACAGTGGGGACTGTGAATCCAATTGCTGCTGCCCTGAAACCAGCCGTTGTGACCTTGATCAAGGTCTGCATTGCTCTCTGGCCTGGATCAACTCGAATGAAATTTGGAGGCTAATTCTCCATTTGGCTTTAAACATTTTTGTTTGTTTCTGTAAAGAGTAAATCTTGTATTTCACAGCAATAATCTCAGAAGCCAAAAACTGCTCAACAGTCTTGGTTGTTAGTATATATTGTCTAAAAATATGATGATGTGAAGCATAATCCATTCATTTTTTTGTGAAGTCTTTGCTACCTCGGGAGACCTAAAACAGTTCATGTAATTCTGTACGGTAACTAATGGGCCCGCAGAGATGCTCTTGAGTTATACCCAGCTCGGAAAATCCACCTAGGAGGCCTGCAATTCAGAAACCTCGCTATTAAAAAAAGTCACACTGAGCAGGCTTCAAAAGTATTTTCCAGTCATGTAATTATGCTTTAATGGCAGGTTCTTAAAATGACTTGGGAAAGAAGAAGGAGTTCAGAAAATTTCAGGTCTGAAATATGTTGGAAGTATCTGGGGCAGCAGGAGAAATCGGGAAATGGTGACATTTAATTGGGTTTAAGAACGAAAATGACAACCCTCCACTTTTGCTTGAATCAAACCTTATAACAAGGTTGAAATAAGATGATGTGATAAAAATGAGCATTTACCTGGTATATATATTGGAGGAGGATATTGCATTTTTAACACAGACCGTTTTTTTACTACAAGGAGTTATGTGCTGGGTCCATGTTAGTATAAAAATCCTTGCAAAAGGGAGACCCAATTGAAATTCTAAGAGTGTTCACACCTTTCTGCATTCCATGGAGATGTGGAACAGCCTCGACTGAACACTTGACCTTTATTTCTCTGCATGCTTCTTTTTCAGGATAAAGCCTCTTGCATTCTTAAACCTGGCGGGTGGGGGTGAGGATTCGTTGGTGAGATGTGGATCAGACGTGTTCTCAGGTTTCCTCCGTTCTTTATGAAACCAGACTGTGCTTGCAGTGCCTTAATCAAGGGGAGAGAGAATTAACTAAGGTATCATTAACCAAAATTTCAGAAATGAAGACCTGATTGAAACGGAAAGGTGTTTATTTGGGGTTTTTTAGGACTGTATCCCAGAAGACACAGAAACAAGAAGCAGGACCTCCCTTGGTGGTCCAGTGGGTAAGACTCCACGCTCAATGCAGCATGCCCAGGGTTCGATCGCCGATTCGGAAAGTAGTTCCCACAAGCCACAACTAAGATTTCACATGCTGCAACTAAGACCTGGCACAGCCGAAAAAGTAAATAAAAGAAACTCATGAATATATTTTAAAAGATTCAAGACACGTTTGGGTTGTGTTCTGCTGACCATGGAGTGGGGGAGGCTTATACTGCAAGGCTATGGTTACATGAGTTGTTTCTCAAGAATTATCATTGGAGGTGGCAAGAAGTAAGGGTGCTTGTTAGGGATTTGTTGGGGTCTGAAATTATTTACAAGGGGAGATTTTAAGACCATAAGGTTACAGTTGGCGGGTTTTGTTCTGACTATGGTTGCTGGTATCCTTGGGTCTGGTTTATTTCAAAGAAAGTGCAAGTTCCCATTCGTTGCAGAGACGTGTCTGACCAAGTCCTTAATGGCCACCCGACTCCAGTTCTGTCTGCCTGAACTGAGGTCACTCCGTTGGCATTACAGTTTGCCATCAGCATTTATTTTATTTGTTGCTGTAGAAGTATCTGAAAGAATGAGAGTTGTTTTGTGTTAACCTCTCCATTTTTCCTCCCCCCACTTAAACAAGAGACTAGGACTTGACAGTCTCTTGCTTCTGGGTACTTATTGTGAGGTGGAACAGAAAGTCCAGGTTACTTTCTGGACCCACGAGGGCTGAAGACACAGCATGCTGGGCCCCATTCCCAGGGTTTCTGATTCAACAAGTCTGGGGTGGAGTCCAGGAATTGGCATTTCTAACCATGAGCCTCCCTTGAATATTAGATGCTGCAGGCCAGGACCACATGTTGAGAGCTACTGTGTTAAGGTAATCTCTCTCCCCTGAAGCCCATTTTCTTTCTGAAGCCTGAAACTTGAGTTTCTTTAGAGTATAGTGCTAGGGAGCTGACTGTGGCTCAGATCATGAACTCCTTATTGCCAAATTCAGACTTAAATTGAAGAAAGTAGGGAAAACCACTAGACCATTCAGGTATGACCTAAATCAAATCCCTTATGATTATACAGTGGAAGTGAGAAATACATTTAAGGGATTAGATCCAATAGACAGAGAACCTGAATAACTATGGAAAGAGGTTAGTGACATTGTACAGGAGGCAGTGATCAAGACCATTCTCAAGAAAAAGAAATGCAAAAAGGCAAATGGCTGTCTGAGGAGGCCTGGCAAATAGCTGAGAAAAGAAGAGAAGCTAAAGGCAAAGGAGAAAAGGAAACATATACCATCTGAATGCAGAGTTCCAAAGAATAGCAAGGACTGATAAGAAAGCCTTTCTCAGCGATCAGTGCAAAGAAATAGAGGAAAACAATAGAATGGGAAAGACTAGAGATCTCACAGGAATTTTATGCAAAGATGAGCACAATAAAGGACAGAAATGGTAGGGACCTAACAGAAGCAGAAGATATTAAGAAGAGGTGGCAAGAATACACAGAAGAACTATACAAAAAGATCTTCATGATGCAGATAACCACGATGGTGTGATCACTCACCTAGAGCCAGACATCCTGGAATTCGAAGTCAAGTGGACCTTAGAAAGCATCACTACGAACAAAGCTAGTGGAGGTGATGGAATTCCAGTTGAGCTATTTCAAATCCTGAAAGATGATGCTGTGAAAGTGCTTCACTCAATATGCCTGCAAATTTGGAAAACTCAGCCGTGGCCACAGGACTGGAAAATGTCAGTTTTCATTCCAATCCCAAAGAAAGGGAGTGCCAAAAAGTTTCAAACTACTGCAGAATTGCACTCATCTCACATGATAGCCAAGTACAATGCTCAAAATTCTCCAAGCCAGGCTTCAACAGTACTTGAACCATGAACTTTCAGATGTTCAAGCTGGATTTAGAAAAGGCAGAGGAACCAGAGATCAAATTGCCAACATCTGCTAGATCATCGAAAAAGCAAGAGAGTTCCAGAAAAACATCTATTTCTGCTTTATTGACTATGCCAAAGCCTTTGACTGTATGGATCAGAATAAACTGTGGAAAATTCTTCAAGAGATGGGAATACCAGACCACCTGACCTGCCTCTTGAGAAATCTGTATGCAGGTCAGGAAGCAACAGTTAGAACTGGACATGGAACAACAGACTGGTTCCAAATAGGAAAAGGAGTACGTCAAGGCTGTACATTGTCACTCTGCTTATTTAATTTATATGCAGAGTACATCATGAGAAATGCCAGGCTGGATAAAGCACAAGCTGGAATCAAGATTGCCAGGAGAAACACCAATAACCTCAGATATGTAGATGACACCATCCTTATGGCAGAAAGTGAAGAAGAACTAAAGATCCTCTTGATGAAAGTGAAAGAGGAGAGTGAAAAAGTTGGCTTAAAACTCAGAAAACTAAGATCATGGCATCCAGTCCCATCACTTCATGACAAATAGATGGGGAAACAGTGGAAACAGTGTCAGACTTTATTTTTGGGGGGGCTCCAAAATCACTGCAGATGGTGACTGCAGCCATGAAATTTAAAGACTCCTTGGAAGGAAAGCTATGACCAACCTAGACAGCATATTAAAAAACAGAGACATTACTTTGCTGACAAAGGTCCATCTAGTCAAAGCTTTGGTTTTTCCAGTAGTCATGTATGGATGTGAGAGTTGGACTATAAAGAAGGCTGAGCGCTGAAGAATTGATGCTTTTGAACTGTGGTGTTGGAGACGACTCTTGAGTTCCTTGGACTGCAAGGAAATCCACCCAGTCTATCCTAAAGGAAATCAGTCCTGAATATTCATTGAAAGGACTGATGCTGAAGCTGAAACTCCAATACTTTGGCCATCTGATGTGAAGAACTGACTCATTGGAAAAGACTCTGATGATGCGAAGGATTGAAAGCAGGAGGAGAAGGGGACAACAGAGGATGAGATGGTTGGATGGCATCACCGACTCGATGGACATGAGTTTGAGTAGGCTCCAGGAGTTAGTGACGGACAGGGAAGCATGGCATGCTGCAGTCCACGGGGTCACAGAGAGTCAGACATGACTGAGCGACTGAACTGAATAGTGCTAGGGAGTGTGCATGTATGTGAAGGTGTCTGTTGAGAGAACATGGATCTTCTTGGAACTGAGGGACAGGACATTCTCAAAGCTCAGGAAAAACATGAGGGTCTGCAGATCCTGAACCCCTTGAGGATCAGTGCCATTCCCTTAGCCTTGCTCCAGGACTGGCCTGAGCTCAGTGAGGATGGGGCTTGATGGGAAGCTCCTTTCCCAGAACCAGGTGAGCCAATTTCCTGGATAAACCTTGGACAGTGATGATCCAGAGCACCCATGACACATTGAGAAACTTTATTGCCTGGGTACCAAATAACCCTGGGAGAAAGAGGACACATAGCTGAATTTCTTGCCAGTTTGTCACCAAGCCCAAGCTCATACTGCTCCCCTCACAACTGGCCAATACATCAAGAGGCACAGTGTTGGGACAAAGAATAGCAACTTTATTGGGAAAGCCAGCAGACTGAGAACACGGTGGACTAGTGTCCCAAGGATGGAGAAAGCAATGGCACCCCGACTCCAGTACTCTTGCCTGGAAAATCCCATGGACAGAGGAGCCTGGTCGGCTGCAGTCCATGGGGTCGCTAGGAGTCGGACACGACTGAGCGACTTCACTTTCACTTTCATGCATTGGAGAAGGAAATGGCAGCCCACTCCAGTATTCTTGCCTGGAGAATCCCAGGGACGGGAGAGCCTGGTGGGCTGCCGTCTCTGGAGTCACACAGAGTCGGACACGACTGAAGCGGTTTAGCAAAAGCAGCAGCAGTGTCCCAAGGAACCACTTGAGTCAGAATTCACACTTCTTTTATACTAAAGGGGAGAGGGTATGGTTGATTGTTGCAGAGTTCTTGATCCTGGAATCCTTTGTTCTTGCAGCTGTCCATGTAGGTCTGGTCACAATGTTCCTATAAACCTCTAACAAGACAAACATTATTCTCTGCTCTGCAACTTTTCTTTTCTGTATGCATGGAAAAAAGTTATACCTTTCTATCACGTATATATCAGGATATAGGCCACATACTTTTCCAGAAGGTACAGAGTCAGCATGACTAAGCACAGGCAACAGAGCATAAGGGTCAGAGCTAAAGGAATAGATCCAATAGGAAGACAGGTTTGTTCTACTCTTACAAATTTGGTGGTATAGGGAATGGCAGTCAGATTTAATTTGATTTGAAGAAAGCAATTAGCTATTTCTTACTTACCCAACTTTGAGTCAATGTCACACCCAGTACACGAATTTCTGACTTATGACACATAATCCACATTAGTATTTGAAACCCCAAAGTAAGTTCTGCCCCTGCCAAGCTCTGGATCCACTTGGGAAGAAATAAGGCAGGTTGGGACCTGGGACTCTTTGCTGCAGTGCTTACTCCTGGACAAACCTCTCCTCCAGCAACAAAATACAGAGAACCTACATGGGACTAAAAACAAGCATGTGCATATGCAAATTGGAGCAAATTATGGACAAAACGTTCAAAAAAAAAATTCAATTGCCATTTCTGAAGAGCTGGGAGCAAAAACAGGGTATTGGGAGCAAAAGCAGGGTACTGAGCATGCCCTCTGCAAACATGACCAGCAGAGGAGTGGGCAAAACACCTGTTACCTCCCTGGCCCGACTCCTGGACTTATCCCTGCCCTGACCCCATATAAGAAACAAGCTTGTCCCCCTTGGGGGGCAAGCTAGCAAGGGAACTTGTTGTTTGATCTCGCTCTCCTCTGCAGCGGTCACAATAAAGCCTTGACTGGGCTGTAGTCAATTTATTTTGATCTAGGGAGGCCAAGAACCCTGGTCCGTATCAGGAAGAACTGGGCTTCTTTCAACAGCTGTGCAAATCTTGCCCTGCCCAACACTGGGAGCTGAAATCCAGTCAGGCTGTGAAAAATAGATGACTTTTCCTAATTTTCCAAAGTGCACACACAATTTTTGCATGATATTACATCATGAATATGTCAGGCGAGTGTATTCTTCTAGGTTCTTGTCTCGTCACAACAATGATTCGGAGCTATGGATATTAAAGCCCTTGGTGTGTCACAACTCTCGGGTTTGAACAAACTGTGTCATAGCTCTTAGACAAATCAGTGTTACAGCTCTATTTTATTTAGAAGATAGCAGGAGAATACATCCTCAAAGAAGAGAAGAGAGTGGAGGAGAGCTTGGGGGCGGTGGTGGGGATGAAGGTAGAGAGAGAGAGAAAGAGCATACGCACACACGGGGGAGGAAGAGAGAGCGCTTGGCTCCTTCTTTAATATGTTTTCTTCCCCCTGGGCCTGCCCTATGCAAATTGGGCTCAGACAGGAGTGCTGTTCTACCTGAAGTTCTCAGTCAGGTCCTCGGACCTTTCTTTGACCTTCCTTTGTTCTATTTTCGCGGGCTTTTCCCTTCCTTGTCTTTTAGCCATCGCCATTTTGGACTCCTTTTCCCTATTCTATCTACCTAACAAATATATTACACTTTAGGCATTTTCCTGTTGACTTTCACGTGGGTTCTACCTTTCACCACCCCAACAAATATCCCTGTGCATTTCTCCTCCTAATATAGATATTTTCAAGTTAGATCTTTAGAAATGGAATTACTCAACTACCTGACATTTTCACTTGACTTTTCTCACAGAAATTCTGCCAATTAGAGATGTATGTGATATTAGAAGCAGTTTGGTTTAAAAAAAAATGCAAAGACTTCTGAGAGTGTTCGGACCTCACCCATGAGTACAGATCAGCCCATACAGGTTGCTTTTCTTTAATTTCTAGTTGAAAAAAATTTTTTCTAGTTGAAGTATATTGTCCTGAGCAAATGAAAGAAAAATTAGAAGGCAATGAGTGGAGAATTACTAAAATAGGTACATTTGGAGTAGGGATTAGGGGGCAATGCCTAGTGAGTTAAATTACACAAAGGCACTGATTTCCTAAGGGTTGAACACAGGGACATAAGAAGTTAAAAATTTTGAGGATTAGCTTGTATCTCAAAATTACAGACTAGTCCGTTTCCATTTCCCACTAAGAGAGAGGAAAAAACATCCACATTGTTTTCCTTGGAACCCAGTGCTCAGGTAATGTGAGTTACACCTCATTATAAATTAAAAAGACTTTGGGGGTCACATGGCAATTTAAATATCTTTGCAGTATTGTTTCTATGGAGAAGGCAATGGCACCCCACTCCAGTACTCTTGCCTGGAAAATCCCACGGGCGGAGGAGCCTGGTAGGCTGCAGTCCATAGAGAATGGATTACTCTTTCCAAGCAATTGATTTCAGTGTATGCTTTTGGTACCTGACCACTTAATAGGAAGGTAAATTATGTGGTTATAAAGCTCAATCTTGAAGGACCCTGGCTTTTGGACTTCAGTAAGTACAACTAAAATAGCTGAACCAGGAAGAAACCATGCTCCAAAGTCTCTAAGAGAGGTTTCAAATGTTATTTACTGCAATTCTTGTGCTGGTGTGGTTTGTGGTCATTTTAAAAGCTAGGCTTTTAATGAACTTATTTGCAAAACAGAATTAGACTCACAGACACAGAAAACAAACTTATGTTTATCAAAGGGAGTGTGGGGGGGATAAATTACGTTCAGCATTTACATGTACACGCTACTATATATAAAAGAGGTAAACATCAAGCACCTGCTGTATAGCACAGGGAACTATACTCAATCTGTTGTAATAACCTAAATTGGAAAAGAACCTGAAATCACATATATACATAGATAACTGAATCCCTTTTGCTATACACCTGAAACGAACATAACATTGTAAAGTAACTGTACTTATAAAATAAATAAAAACTAGGCTGTAACACCATGACGTATGCTGTCTTCTTTCCCCTGTAAAACAAGGTGAACCCGCAGGGCAGCTCTGTGGAAAACGGCTTAAGAAACAGCCATTCCGGGACCCCTCTGGAGCGGCGGGAGGGGCTTGCACCGCCAGCTGCAGGAAACTTAAATTCCTGACCTCATTTTTGAAGATATTCAAGGAGAAAGCAGGGCCACTCATACCCTGTCTAGCCCAGCTACTGTTCCTTTTATCATTTCAAGTTAGCCACATTTGTTTGAGCAGCAGGTAAAGCGCCTTTCAAAAGGCTGTCATCTCCAAGGGAAGTCATCTGTTTTACATTAATTGTCCATTAGTCTCCAAGCCTCCATCCATTAAAATCCTCAGCTGCTCATTGCAGATATTGTGCCCGAGTCCTGCTGTCAGCTTTCAAAGCAGAGCTGTTTTTTCCACATCTGACTTAATTGCTGTAAGTGCCTTTTCCTTTGAGAGACCTTGGAGCTCACCAATTAATGCTAACTTTCCTTCCTTGCTAGGTTGAACAGATAAACCTCGGTGAGGACAGTTGGGCTGCTATTTACTCTAATTTGCTAGCTATGTTTCTGCCTTAAGCTCACAACTAGTATTTTTATATCTGTACTGCTGTTTCCCTGATTACTTATGAATATGTTTTGAATGGACTTAATTTTCTAGAGCAAAACTGGTCCATACACTTACAATCCATCCACGCTATTGTGATAAGGGGTGTAAATTGTGTTTTCTCCTGATTACTTAAACATGTAATTTTTTAATGCACTCTGAAGAACAGCTTGGATGAAACTGACATCGTTGATGGAAAAATTAAGCTTTCATCCTTTCAAATTACAACTCAAGAGGCAGCAGCACAATAATTTAATTACTGAAGCTGCTTTATTATAACTGACTCACCTACCTCTAGCCTCATGGCTGCTGTTTTGAAAAAACATATTTAAAAGGAGGAAGAGCAGAAATCATTAGATGACCAGTTTTAAAGCGGCTTTTAGAAATTTTTGATAGGAATGGAGGAAAATGAGAGTATGCGAGACAGAAAAGTAGATTAACATACAGAAGTACTAGAAAAACAACAGTTTTGATTTATCTTTTAAAAATCATATCATATTCCTACTTATTATTGCGTTTTATACATTTAATTAACATTTAAAATAGCCAGCCCATCAATATAAATTCCTTTCAAGATATCATGGTAATCTATCTACGAAGTCAGATTTTAAATAATGACTCTTGTCATTAACCGATTTTATTACAGGCTTTTTGGGGGCCTTCCATTTTCCGTGCCTGGATAATGCCACGGACAGAGAAGCCTGGCGGGCTACAGACCATAGGGTGGCAAAGAGTTGGTTGGCTATGACTGAGCACACACAGGTTTTTTAAAACTTTATCAGGATTTTGTTACTGTTCAGTCACTAAGTCAAATCCAACACTTTGTCACCCCGTGAACTGCAGCACGCCAGGCCTCCCTGTCCCTCACTATCTCAGGATTTAATTTCAATCTTATAATTGGATTTGCTAATAAACATCCCTGTTAATATCTGGTAAGTACTCATGTACTGAGTTGCTGTACTTTATTTACACAATACCAGAAAGAAGAAAGAAGAGGAAGAGGAGCAAGATGGGGAAGGGGAAAGAGACAGGGGGCGGGAGAGGAGTAGTGGTGGAGAGAAAGAGGTAAATGCATCCGGACTGATGCGTTTTCTACCCCTTGAAGACTGTTGAAAAAAATATCCCCTTTTGCCCTCAGTGAACCATTTAGCATAAAAATAAGCATCTAAAACAAGTGAAATCTACCTGAGAGGACCTCCACCTTCCTTGCAAGGGGCCTAACCTGGTAGCAATCCCTCCCACAAGCTATCCTCTCCGCTAATCCATCTGGGGTGATGGGGAGGGGCAAGCCTGTGTCACATCTCAGATAGCCTTGGTTAGTACTAAGGTATCAGCAAAGCCAGCTACTAAGGTTGAGGGTTTTGACCTTTTCAGAGGGTTCTCACTCAGTCAACGTTTCTGAAAGCAGACTGGTATACACAGCCTGGTGAGCAGAGTTATATCTTTCTAAATCAAGATCTTTGTTTTCTTCCTGGGTTACCTCCTCTGATTCATTCTACAAGTTTTGTTTCTGTATCATGGGTACAATGGATGGCCACATTCATCCATCTTTACAGAAAGAAATCTTTCAGTTCAGTTCAGTCACTCAGTCATGTCCAACTCTTTGCGACCGCATGGACTGCAGCACACCAGGCCTCCCTGTCCATCACCAACTCCCAGAGTTTACTCAAACTCATCTCCATTGAATCAGTGATGCCATCCAACCATCTCATCCTCTGTCTCCCCTTCTCCTCACACTTTCCATCCATCCCAGCATCAGAGTCTTTTCAAATGAGTCAGTTCGTTGCATCAGGTGGCCAAAATATTAGAGTTTCAGCTTCAACATCAGTCCTATCAATGAACACCCAGGACTGATTTCCTTTAGGATGGACTGGTTGGATCTCCTTGCAGTCCAAGGGACTCTCAAGAGTCTTCTCCAACACCACAGTTCAAAAGCATCAATTCTTCAGCGCTCAGCTTTCTTTATAGTCTAACTCTCACATCCATACATGACCACTGGAAAAACCATAGCCTTGACTAGATGGACCTTGGTTGGCAAAGTAATGTCTCTGCTTTTGAATATGCTATCTAGGTTGGTCATAACTTTTCTTCCAAGGAGTAAGTGTCTTTTTATTTCATGGCTGCAGTCACCATCTGCAGTGATTTTGGAGCCCAGAAAAATAAAATCTGTCACTGTTTCCCCATTTATTTGCTGTGAAGTATGGGACCGGATGCCATGGTCTTAGTTTTCTGAATGTTGAGCTTTAAGGGAACAAATCACAAGCTAGTCATTTCTAGGAGATTCCCTCTATAGGCCCTCTCTTCTACGGGCGATCCTTGAAAAATCCTGTCAACTTTTCCCTCAACTTTTCATGAATAAAGTTTAGGAAAATGCCAAAAACACAATCTAACAGATTCAAAGACATATTTATCAGGGATTAAAAAACCTCACATACATCCCTTTGCCCTTCAGGATAATGCTTCTTAATGCTCCTTAGCTTTTACAGTATGATTTGTATTGGCCAATGGTGATTAGAGTAGAGATGCCAAATCCACCAACTCAGCTAGTAGCTTTGTACATCCTACAATTCTGTCATCATCTTTTACGTCATAATCTTTGTGACTGTTTCATTTGCCCAGGAATGTGATGGTTCTGTGTTTCTGAACTTCCACCTTAGTGTTCTGATTGAAAGTCTGGAATGTTGTTCACCCATGTGGGGTCTTGCTGGAAAGGATATTCTTTCCAAGGTCTCTGCCTGAAGCTTCAGTCATGTCTTTGTGCTAACTCTCAGGTGTCTTTGTATCAAAATTTTTCTTATTATGGTTGAATCTGTTCCCCACCCATGGCAGACACACAATAGAGTGATTATCTGAGTCACGCCCGTAATTCCCTCAGCATACAGTGTGGGTAGATCCTGTGATCTGCTTCTAGTCAATAGAATATGACAAAGATGCAGGATATCACTCCTGTGATTCTCTTATGTGTTAAAGGTGATGGGATTTTACAGGTACAATTAAGGTCACTAATCAGTTGATAATCAAACACCCTCTTCCAACAACACAAGAGAAGACTCTACACATGGACATCACCAGATGGTCAACACTGAAATCAGATTGATTATATTCTTTGCAGTGAAAGATGGAGAAGCTCTATACGGTCAACAAAAACAAGACCAGGAGCTGACTGTGGCTCAGATCATGAACTCCTTATTGCCAAATTCAGACTGAAATTGAAGAAAGTAGGGAAAACCACTAGACAATTCAGGTATGACCTAAATCAAATCCCTTATGATTATACCATGGAAGTGAGAAATAGATTTAAGGGCCTAGATCTGATAGATAGAGTGCCTGATGAACTATGGAATGAGGGTCGTGACATTGTACAGGAGACAGGGATCAAGACCATCCCCATGGATAAGAAATGCAAAAAAGTGAGGGAAGGCGCCAAGATGGCGGAGGAGTAGGACGGGGAAAACACTTTCTCCCCCACAAATTCATCAAAAGAGCATTTAAACGTCGAGTAAATTCCACAGAACAACTTCTGAATGCCGGCAGAGGACATCAGGCACCCAGAAAAGCAACCCAACTCCTCGAAAGGAGGTAGGAAAAAATATTAAAGACAATAAAAGAGACAAAAGAGGGAGGGACGGAGTTCCGTCCCGGGAAGGGAGTCTTAAAAAGAGAGAAGTTTCCAAACACCAGGAAACCTTCTCACTGCCGAATCCGTGCCGAGCTTTGGAAGCACAGAGGACAACATAACAGGGAGAAAAAATAAATAAACAATTAAAACTCGCAGATTGCGAGCCCTACGGTAACTCCTCCAGCGGAGAAGCAGCGCAGACGCCTGCATCCGCCATTAGCAAGCGGGGGCTGGGCAGGGAGGCGCGGCGCGGGCTGCATCGCTGAGAGTAAGAATCTGGCCTGAATACCCTGAGCACTATCTGAGCGAAATAATTTGGGCTAGCAAACCAGACTGTGGGATATCTACCATGCGAAAAGCCAGCCCTAACCTAAGACACCGCCAGCCCGCACACGGGACAAAGGACTAAACAGAGGTAGCCGGCTGCAAACCTTCCCCCTCCGGTGACAGGCAGCCAGAGCCGGAAGGGGGCAATCACAGCCCCAGAGAGACATTATCTATAAAACTGGCTTCTTTGCTAACTAAAACTTCTTGGGGGTCTGGACGGTCAACATCTGCCTGAGAAGGTGCGCCGGTTTTACACCCAGATAACCAAGTGGCGGGGAGGCGATAAGTCGCAGCATTGGCGCTCGCCAAACACCTCATCACCTGAGCTGCTCGGACCTGGGAAGAGCACAAAACGCAGCCCCAACTGAGTCTGCGCCTCTGAGGACTACCTGAGTGCCTGAACCAGAGCGGCTTGGACCTGGGAGGTGCATGCAACCCAGGGCCAGCCTCGGATTGTTCCCGGCGGAACAACCTAGAGCCTGAGCAGTGTGGGCAGGGAGGCTACACGCGCCGTGAGCGGGGGCAGACCCAGTGTGGCTGAGGCACTGCGAGCGCACGCCAGTGTCATTTGTTTGCAGCATCCCTCCCTCCCTCCCCATAGCGCGACTGAACAAAGAGAAGAAATACAGCTCCACCCACCAGAACACCGACACAAGCTTCCCTAACCAGGAAACCTTGATAAGCCACCTCTACATACCCACACACAGCAAGGAAACACCACAATAAAGAGAACTCCACAAACTGCCAGAATACAGAAAGGACTCCCAAACTCAGCAATTTAAACAAGATGAAGAGACAGAAGAATACCCAGCAGATAAAGGAACAGGATAAATGCCCACCAAACCAAACAAAAGAGGAAGAGATAGGGAATCTACCTGATAAAGAATTCCAAATAATGATAGTGAAATTGATCCAAAATCTTGAAATTAAAATGGAATCACAGATAAATAGCCTGGAGACAAGGATTGAGAAGATGCAAGAAAGGTTTAACAAGGACCTAGAAGAAATAAAAAAGAGTCAGTATATAATGAATAATGCAATAAATGAAATTAAAAACACTCTGGAGCCAACAAATAGTAGAATAACAGAGGCAGAAGATAGGATTAGTGAATTAGAAGATAGAATGGCAGAAATAAATGAATCAGAGAGGATAAAAGAAAAACAAATTAAAAGAAATGAGGACAATCTCAGAGACCTCCAGGACAATATTAAACGCTACAACATTCGAATCATAGGGGTTCCAGAAGAAGAAGACAAAAAGAAAGACCGTGAGAAAATACTTGAGGAGATAATAGTTGAAAACTTCCCTAAAGTGGGGAAGGAAATAATCACCCAAGTCCAAGAAACCCAGAGAGTCCCAAACAGGATAAACCCAAGGAGAAACACCCCAAGACACATATTAATCAAATTAACAAAGATCAAACACAAAGAACAAATATTAAAAGCAGCAAGGGAAAAACAACAAATAACACACAAGGGAATTCCCATAAGGATAACAGCTGATCTTTCAATAGAAACTCTTCAAGCCAGGAGGGAATGGCAAGACATACTTAAAATGATGAGAGAAAATAACCTACAGCCCAGATTATTGTACCCAGCAAGGATCTCATTCAAGTATGAAGGAGAAATCAAAAGCTTTTCAGACAAGCAAAAGCTGAGAGAATTCTGCACCACCAAACCAGCTCTCCAACAAATACTAAAGGATATTCTCAAGACAGGAAACACAAAAATGGTGTATAAACTCGAACCCAAAACAATAAAGTAAATGGCAACGGGATCATACTTATTAGTAATTACCTTAAACGTAAATGGGTTGAATGCCCCAACCAAAAGACAAAGACTGGCTGAATGGATACAAAAACAAGACCCCTACATATGTTGTCTACAAGAGACCCACCTCAAAACAGGGGACACACACAGACTGAAAGTGTAGGGCTGGAAAAAGATTTTCCATGCAAATTGGGACCAAAAGAAAGCAGGAGTCACGATACTCGTATCAGATAAATTAGACTTTAAAACAAAGGCTGTGAAAAGAGACAAAGAAGGTCACCACATAATGATCAAAGGATCAATCCAAGAAGAAGATATAACAATTATAAATATATATCCACCCAACATGGGAGCACCGCAGTATGTAAGACAAATCCTAACAAGTATGAAAGGAGAAATTAACAATAACACAATAATAGTGGGAGACTTTAATACCCCACTCACACTTATGGATAGATCAACTAAACAGAAAATTAACAAGGAAAAAAAAAAAAACATGTATCTATAAAGCTCACTAAAGCAAAGCACAGTAAAATGAGGTATGGCAATAAAAGGCGTTAAATTTATCAAAAAAAAAAAAAATAAAGTGCTGAAAAATTAAAGCTGTCAATTCTGTAATAGATATTCATTGAAAGTATCTTTTGAAATGGGGGTGAAAACACCTTCAGAGAAATGAAAGCTAAGGAAGCATGCACGAGCTATAAAAAATGATAAAGTCCTTTATGAATGATGATAATATCAAAACAAAACTGGGAAATACAGGAAGGAGTAAAGAGCA
The DNA here is from genome assembly GCF_002263795.3 of Bos taurus. NCBI lineage: Eukaryota > Metazoa > Chordata > Mammalia > Artiodactyla > Bovidae > Bos > Bos taurus. The sequence goes on along the minus strand of NC_037336.1, from coordinate 19,454,421 downwards.
CTATGAACAGTCAATACTTGGATAAACATTAGAAACTATTCTCTTTTCTTAATTTCTTCATGGTAAACTATCAACATTATATTGTGAAATTTTTCAGAAAAAAAAAAAAGAATATGGTATGACATAGTTCTGTCTTAGATATTATGCTAGTGGGATGAATACTGAAAATAACTAAAGTACCTCATGGTACATATTTTCAAAAAAAAAAGAAGAAGACCGTGGTGAGAATTTTTCTCTCTCTCTCTCTGACAGGGGGAGAGGTGAGACAGTAGAGGGGAGAAGTACTTTGTGGGATTAAGGAATATAAATAGTATAAATAACATATGATATATGCACTATTATTATACCCATTTCATACATGAGAAAACAGAGGCATAAGGAGTTCGAGGCTTGCCCAAGTAATGGAGATAGAATAGAATAGTTATACAGGTAGTTATAAAAGTCCCAGTAGGGGATTATAGGTAGAAAGGGGAAACCTGGGGAAATTTGGGGGGCCATTGTAAGTTAATAAAAAAAAAAAAAAAAGCAGTCCTAAGGGGAAAGTTCATAGTAATACAGGCATACCTCAAGAAACAAGAAAAAAGTCAAATAAATAACCTAACCCTACACCTAAAGCAACTAGAAAAGGAAGAAATAGAAAAAAAAAAAGAAATGCAAAAAAGCAAAATGGCTGTCTGAGGAGGCCTTACAAATAGCTGTGAAAAGAAGAGAAGTGAAAAGCAAAGGAGAAAAGGAAAGATATAAACATCTGAATGCAGAGTTCCAAAGAATAGCGAGAAGAGATAAGAAAGCCTTCCTCAGTGATCAATGCAAAGAAATAGAGGAAAACAACAGAATGGGAAAGACTAGAGATCTCTTTAAGAAAATTAGAGATACCAAGGGAACATTTCATGCGAAGATGGGCTCGATAAAGGACAAAAATGGTATAGACCTAACAGAAGCAGAAGATATGACAAGAATACACAGAAGAACTGTACAAAAAAGATCTTCATGACCCAGATAATCACGATGATGTGATCACTGACCTAGAGCCAGACATCCTGGAATGTGAAGTTAAGTGGGCCTTAGAAAGCATCACTACGAACAAAGCTAGTGGAGGTGATGGAATTCCAGTTGAGCTATTTCAAATCCTGAAAGATGATGCTGTGAAAGTGCTGCACTCAATATGCCAGCAAATTTGGAAAACTCAGCCGTGGCCACAGGACTGGAAAATGTCAGTTTTCATTCCAATCCCAAAGAAAGGCAATGCCAAAGTATGCTCAAACTACCGCACGATTGCACTCATCTCACACACTAGTAAAGTAATGCTCAAAATTCTCCAAGCCAGGCTTCAGCAATACATGAACCATGGTTTTAGAAAAGGCAGAGGAACCAGAGATCAAATTTGCAACATCCGCTGGATCATGGAAAAAGCAAGAGAGTTCCAGAAAACCGTCTATTTCTGCTTTATTGACTATGCCAAAGCCTCTGACTGTGTGGATCACAAGAAACTGTGGAAAATTCTGAAAGAGATGGGAATACCAGACCACCTGACCTGCCTCTTGAGAAATCTGTATGCAGGTCAGGAAGCAACAGTTAGAACTGGACATGGAACAACAGACGGGTTCCAAATAAGAAAAGGAGTACGTCAAGGCTGTATATTGTCACCCTGCTTATTTAACTTATATGCAAAGTATATCATGAGAAACGCTGGGCTGGAAGAAGCACAAGCTGGAGTCCAGATTGCTGGGAGAAATATCAATAACCTCAGATGTGCAGATGACACCACCCTTATAGCAGAAAATGAAGAGAAACTAAAAAGCCTCTTGATGAAAGTGAAAGAGGAGAGTGAAAAAGTTGGCCTAAAGCTCAACATTCAGAAAACAAAGATCATGGCATCTGGTCCCATCACTTCATGGGAAATAGATGGGGAAACAGTGTCAGACTTTATTTTTTGGGCCTCCAAAATCACTGCAGATGATGACTGCAGCCATGAAATTAAAAGACGCTTACTCCTTGGAAGAAAAATTATGACCAACCTAGATAGCATATTGAAGAGCAGAGACATTACTTTGCCCACAAAGGTCCATCTAGTCAAGGCTATGGTTTTTCCAGTGGTCATGTATGGATGTGGGAGTTGGACTGTGAAGAAAGCTGAGTGCCAAAGAATTGACGCTTTTGAAGTGTGGTGTTGGAGAAGACTCTTGAGAGTCCCTTGGACTGCAAGGAGATCCAACCAGTCCATTCTGAAGGAGATCAGCCCTGGGATTTCTTTGGAGGGAATGATGCTGAAGCTGAAACTCCAGTACTTTGGCCATCTCATGCGAAGAGTTGACTCCTTGGAAAAGAGTCTGATGCTGGGAGGGATTGTGGGCAGGAGGAGAAGGGGACAACAGAGGATGAGATGGCTGGATGGCATCACTGACTCGATGGACGTGAATCTGAGTGAACTCTGGGAGTTGGTGATGGACAGGGAGGCCTGGTGTGCTGCAATTCATGGAGTCGCAGAGTCGGACACGACTGAGCGACTGAACTGAACTGAATTGAATCAGTTGACTTTAAACAAGAGAGAGTTTATCCAGGGTGGGCCTGACATAATCACGTGGGCCCTTTACAAGAGGCTCCAGGCCTTCCCTGCAGTTACAGACTTAAAGCAGCAGAGACTGTCTTCTCTCCACTGCATGCTTTGAAGAAGCAAGTTGCCGTGAATTCTACAGCCACAAGGAAATGAATTCTGCCCTTAACCTGAAGGAGCTTTGAAGTGAATTGTTCTCTAGGTGAGTCTCCAGATGGTTAATGCAGTCCAGGCAACACCTGGTTTCATCCTATGTGAGGCCCTGAGCAGAGAACCCAGTTACACCCATCCCAGATTCCTAACCCAGGACGTGTGAGATAACAAATGAATGTTGTTTTAGGATGCAAAGTGGGAGGTAATTTGTTGTGCAGCAACAAGAAACTAATACCCACCCTTACAATAAAGATATTGTACTGTTTTTATTACCCAGCACCCCTCGCATCATTCCTTACACAGGTAAACCTTAATCCATGGACTACATAGAAGGTCGTGTAGCACTTTGTACTCGAGTCACACCCAGGTTGCACAGATGACTTATACATATAGCCTTCATGTTTCCTATGTGCTTTGCTACCAGATAACCTGAAAACAGATCTGGTGCCCATCATGGGGGATAGTTCCTTCAAGTACCTGGACACGTCTGGTCCCTTTCCTCTCTTTACATCAGCAGCTCTGTTGGTCTCAGGGCTCCTTTTTATCCAAAATTATTTAAGACCCCCATAAGATTTTGCTTATGTGGTAATGTTTATCATCTACTGCATTTGAAATTTAAACGGAGTAATTTTTATTTTTATCTGCAACTTTTTATTTTGTGTTGGGTTACAGCTGAGTAACAATGTTGTGATAGTTTCGGGTGAACAGAGAAGGGACTTGGCCACACATATACATGCATCCATTCTCCCCCAAACTCCCCTCCCATCCAGGCTGCCATGTAGCATTGAGCAGGGTTCCATGTGCCATTCAGTAGGTCCTTGCTGGTTACGCATTTTAAATATAGCAGTTTGTACATGCCCATCCCAAACTCCCTGACTATCCCTTTCCCCCATCCTTCCCCCTGGCAATGAACCATAAGTTCATTCTCTATGTCTGTGAGTCTCTTTCTGGTTTATAAGTTCATTTGTATTATATCTATTTAGATCTATATATACCCCATGGACTGTAGCCCACCAGGCTCCTCCATCCATGGGATTCTCCAGGCAAGAATACTGGAGTGGGTTGCCATTTCCTTCTCCAGGGGATCTTCCCAACCCAGGGATTGAACCCAGGTCTCCTGAATTGCAGGCAGACACTTTAACCTCTGAGCCACCAGGTAAGCCCAGTATATATATATATATATATATATATATATATATATATATATATAAAATAGCATATGTTATTTTTCCTTCTCTGTCTGACTTATTTCACACAGTATGACAATCTCTAGGTCCATTCATGTGGCTGAAATAACGCCATTTGCAGCAACATGGAGTGATTTTTAAGCATGAGAACACTCAAGCACACATTCATTACATTAGCCATCAGAACAATGGTGTTGTCCCTCACCACGAAGCTTCTGGAAAACCCCACTATTCTCTTGTGAGAAAATGAAGTAAATAACTAAATAGCATTGCAGTGTTATTATACATGGACCTGCAGACCTACAAGGGTCTTGAGGACCCCAGAGAGTCCTAGACCACACTATGAGAACCATTGCTTTATATTTTCCATTTTTATCTTTGTTCTGTTTTACAGAGTATCAAGTTTTTTCCCCAACTTTATTGATAAAGAGTTGATATATATCATATCAAATTACATTGTTGTAAGCAAACTCAGGGAAAGGAAATGGCAACCCACTCCAGTGTTCTTGCCTGGAGAATCCCAGAGGCAGAGGAGCCTGGTGGGCTGCCATCTATGGGATTGCACAGAGTCGGACACGACTGAAGCGACTTAGCAGCAGCAGTAGCAAGCAAACTCAAATAAGTCTATAAACTAAATGAGGTAAACATTAAAAAAATAAAAAGAAAGACACAAGAACCCAGCTATATGATGGTGCTGGTTATTTCTTCCTTGCCCCCTGAATACACCGTCAGTGCTTCTCTGCTCAGTTCTGTGGCCTGGAGGCTGACCTCCACAGGAAGCGTCACCAGCTCCCAACGCTCCATCTTCCAGGGTAGACCAATGGGAGATGCCAGGGGGTGTGGGAGGATGGGGAGGGCGAGGCTGAAGTCACGCAGTTACCCCCTTCCCTGCCACATCGCTGGTCATCGGCAGCCCCTCGCCCCTGGCTCTTGCCCTTAGTTACGCTCCAGTAACAAAGTGCTTCTCTTTTCCCTTCGGGGCCTGCAAGGCAGAGGTCTCACTAGGCCTGTTGGCTTCCCTAATCCTTTCCACATTCCATGCACTGTTTTAATCTCTTTTGATTATTCTGTTTCCTCAGGGATCCTGGCTCTAGGGTGACTTGAAACAATTCCCTCAAGCTTAAATTTATCTCACTGTAAAATGAAGGGTCTCAGCAACATTTCCCAAAGAGGTTTCTGCACATCTGTCTCACCATATTCCAGGTTGTATTCTGTGATCAAATACATCTGGAAAACACAGAACATCAGTTCAGCTCAGTTCAGTCGCTCAGTCATGTCTGACTGTTTGTGACGCCATGGACTGCAGCATGCCAGGCTTCCCTGTCTGTTGCCAACTCCCGGAGTTTACTCAAACTCATGTCCATTGAGTCGTTGATGCCATCCAACCATCTCATCCTCTGTCATCCCCTTCTCCTCCCGCCTTCAATCCTTTTCAGCATGGGGTCTTTTCCAATGAGTCAGTTCCTCGAATCACGTGGCAAAAGTATTGGAGTTTCAGCTTCAGCATCAGTCCTTCCAATGAACACTCAGGACTGATCTCCTTTAGGATGGACTGGTTTGATCTCCTTGCTATCCACGGGACTCTCAAGGATCCTCTCCACACCACAGTTCAAAAACATCAATTTTTCAGCGCTCAGCTTTCTTTATAGTCCAACTCTCACATCCATACCTGACTACTGGAAAAACCATAGCTTTGACTAGATGGACCTTTGTTGGCAAAGTAATGTCTCTGCTTTTTAACATCCTGTCTAGGTTGGTCATAGCTTTTCTTCCAAGGAGCAAGCGTCTTTTAGTTTCATGGCTGCAGTTCTTGTTTGGAAAACACAGAACATGATGAACCACAATTTACGGCACCATAGCAAAAGCTCTGGGAGGTCGTGAAGTCACAAGCCTGTTTAGCCAGTATTTCCCCAACTTCACCGTGGAGCCACTGCTTTTGCAGAACACCTGGTGACACCTAGTGACCTCTGGACTAGGTCGTCTCTGGGTCAGTCTCATTCTAAGGAAAGCTCTCTGATGCATATTAGTAACAGTGGGAATATTTGCTAGTTCTCTGTCCTGAAACCAGAAACACTCCCATTGCTGGTGCTCATTTTACTCCAGGCACGTTAATGGTGAAAACCTGGCCCCAGCCTCACTCTCAAAGGCTCAGGAAAAAGCCCCCAGTGACAGGCTCCCTCCCCTTCCACTCCCCCTTGGCCTTCCCCATGCGCCCTGGATTGGGTGATACCAGTGGGAAACAGGAGACCAAGGCCAGTTTGTGGGAGGTTCCTGAAGACGGACTTCTATTTCTGTGCCCTCAGTTCCAGACTGAGCTGCTCTTCTGACCATGACATTGACATGGTAAAGAAAGACAACCCTCATTAAAATCGGGATTGGAAGCAGGATGCCAGAAATAGCTGAATACAAATCTGGACGGAGCACAAGGGCACCTGAGCACAGTTGAGGGTGGTGATGCAAAATAAGGTGTGAATCCTCTAGGAACCCCCTGCAGGCCAGCAGTTGCTATGAACAACGTGGGCTCCTGGCAAGTTTTAGGGTCCCTCTTGGCTTCCCTTGACAATTAGTGGCTCCCCTCTTGACCTGTCTCCAGAAAAGCTAACAGACACCCTCTCCTACTCTTATTGCCAAGGCCCATGGATGGCATCAGCCCATCCCACTCCAATGGCACTAACGTGAGGATCCATTCCCAGTTCCAGGGTTGAATTCTGACTGAACAGAGCCAGTTTGTACAGTCTCATTTTCTTTCCAAGGACATGTTTCAGGGTGGGCTTATGACTCCCTTCTGGCCAGTGGGACATACAAGAGGGGTAGGTATTGAAGGGGCTTTAGGGAAAGTGTCCTTGTTTACAAGAAAATGAACATCAGGCTCTGCGTTCCCTTCCATTCAATGCTGTTTCATTTCTGGGTGTCTCGCTGGGCCACACTGCACCCATCTTGCTTCCCTAAGGAGAAGAGCTTGAAAATACAACTGACGCTGAGAACGGCAGAGCAGAGTCTGGGAGGACCTTGGACAGGAGGCATCACTGAGCTTCTGGATGTGCGAACGTTCCCTTCCGTGAAGTTTAAGCCAGTTTGAGCTGATGTTTTCTGTCTTATGAAACTGAAATCTTTCTGACAAGTGCTCCTTTTAATGGAACCACTTATGGCCATTATTTTCATCCTCGAATTCTTCCCAGGAATCCCCCCATGAATGTTCAGGAGACAGCAGAAAATGAAGCCCTGCATTTCTGTGTTCACTGACCTGCCTCCTCCAATGCCCAGATATACAATGCCAGTGATGACACTGTCCCTGCAGGATGGCATGTCAAAGCAGCTCAGGAATGTAGTTCCTGAGGACAGCACTTGTCTGGGAAGGCCATCCATGGAGAGTTTCCCCATAGAGGATTTTGAAAAGAAAAATACTTGGATGAATGCCTTGCTTACAACAGATTCCCAGATGGAGTCTTTCCTGGACACCTGGTTTTAGTGACTGCGTTGACACATACAGTTTCATGTATGCGTGGTTGTCATTTCGTCTCTTCTTTAGAACTGTTGGGAGGTAGGACTTTACCTTTGACTTGTGTCCTTGGTATGTAAGACACTGTACCGTAACTCATCCTCTTTCAAGAAAGACTTTCTCATTAATGGGTGCGTGCGTGCTAAGTCGCTTCAGTCGTGTCTTACTCTGCAACCCTTTAGACTGTAACCCTCCAGGCTCCTCTGTCCATGGGATTCCCCAGGCATGAACACTGGAGTGCATTACTGTGCCCTCCTCCAGGGGATCTTCCCCACCCAGGGGTCGAACCTGCATCTCTTATATCTGCCTACATTAGCAGGTAGGTTCTTTATCACTAGCACCAGCTGGGAAGCCCTTTCTCACTAATATCCCTCCCCATTTGTAATATAAGGAAAAAGCAGAATGATATAATGAGTGCTTTGCCCTTATATCAATCAGGATTCAACCAGAAAATGGAAACCTTTCTAGGTTTTCCAATTAGAGTTGCTATAGGAACTTAAGCTTACTCACAATTAAACGACGGGGTAAGTAAAGGTCAGAAGGTTGCACTGGAGACATCTGACAGGGCAGGGCAGAGTCTCAAGAGGAACTGGGGTTCCCGTGGTGAGTGGTCCCCAGGATCCAAGCCATTGTCTGCAGCTGGCACTGAGAAACACTGACTTCACTTCCTTTACTGCCTTGGACATCTCATGGGGTTACCTCTCACCAGTCAGATCCAACCAGGAACCATGTGGGGAAGGAACTTCTGGGGTAGGAGTTTCCTGAATTTCTTCTGAGGCCCAGGGAAGAACGGGTGTGAGGTAGAAGGTAGATGGCCTCCTGGACTGAGCAGCTGGAGTTTGTCGAGTGGAGTAAATTGGAGCTTGTCTTCCTTCAACACTTCAAGGGAAAACTTAATGGCAGGAGTAGAGAGGATCTGAGCTGTGCTGAAATAAAAAGATAAGAAAACCATATTTTTCATTCTTGAGGTCAAAGAGACATCCCCAACTACACATGTGCAGAAAGGCTCCTTGGGGGTCAAAAAAAGGAGAGGGAGCACTAACACATAATAAGTTCTGTCAATCTCCCAAGGATCCCCACCCCCACCCCCACTGGAACCCATTTGGCTTGAAGATTCACATGTGTTTCAGGAAGGGCCCTGGTCAGGTTAGATGTAATGAAATGAAACAAAGCAAGACAACTGGCCAGAAGAAGAGACCCAGAAAAACTGCCCCCATGTAAGTGATTTAAATCTCCTTTCTGGTACACTTCTCACTAAGGAGGGCACCTGTACTTTTCTCTGGGTGTGTATTTCTGCTTTGCTTCTGCTCTAAATAAACTGCTTCTACTTTCTGTTTGCACGTACTGTGCTTCCAATAAACTCTGCCTGCTTTACAACATCTCTTTGTGGAATTCTTTCTCCAAAGAAGACAAGGACCGAGGTCCTCTTACCTGTAGATATCAGATGTATGCATCACAATGAAGGTGAGTTGTCCACAGATCACTCGGCAACGCTCCCTCCATACCTCAGATGAATAGAAAAGAAAATCAAAACAAAAGCAAAGAACAAGTGAGAAACAACTATCTTTAAATAATGCCTTGGACAAGATCACTCTGGTAAAAAAAAAACATTCACTATGCAGTTAACTGGGACTTCCCTGGTGGCTCAGATGTTAAAGACTCTGCCTGCAGTGCAGGAGACCTGGGTTAGATCCCTGAGTTGGGAAGATCCTCTGGAGAAGGGCATGGCTACCCACTCCAGTATTCTTGCTTGGAGAATTCCATGAACTGAGAAGCCTGGCAGGCTACAATCCATGGGGCTACAAAGAGTCAGACAAGACTGAGCAACTAACACGTGCGCTTATGCAGCTGATTGATGGTGTGTGTGTGCTCAGCTTATGCAGTTGATTGACGGTGTGTGTATCGCGTCCAACTCTTTGCAACCCCATGGACTGTAGACCGCAAGGCCCCTCTGTTCATGGAATTTCCCAGGCAAGAATACTGAAGTGGGTTGCCATTTCCTACTCCAAGTTAATTGGTGGAGGTATTTTTTTCTATTAGATTATTTCTTGCTCAAAACTCACTCAGGCACCTGGGAGCCAGATATAGCAGCATTGATGTCACCAGTACTTTCTTTAGAAACTTGAAATTTGGAGCAGCTTTCTAAAATCTGCAGCTCTAAAAACCCATGCAGTTCATGAAACAGTTTCCCATCAGCTGGCAGTAGCCTCAAGTCACAGTAAAGTGACAGAAATGATTTCCACCAAGAACTTAGCAAACTTTCTCCTCTTGTTTCAAGAGGGAAGAAATAGCATTGGAGAAAAGTAGCAATGTTTCTAGATTTCCACACACATCCACACCTACAGTTTTCCCCTTGATGATCCTCCTGTTTAGACTAACTGGGTTTTCTTGAGGAGCCTGGGATGAAGTGAGAAAGAAAAATTAATTGGCCAGAAGGTAAATTTAGCAAAACAAAAGCATTGTATTCACGGGCCAAAGACTCTGGTGTTTCTAGGGGGAAGCCCCATGCTTTGGTTAAGAATAGAGGCCCAGTTACAGACCAGGCCTTCCAGAGAGAAATCTGCAGTCCCTTTAGTGCAGGGATTCTAGAAGCTTCCTAGGTTTTGCATTTCCTGCAGCAAACACACCAACACAAAAAAAGCATCAGAAAGTCAGAGGCCCAGTGAAGCAAATTCGGGTACATCCTAAAGGTCATGATTTGCTGGAAGCTTTGGCAAAATTGGGAGGAGGACCAAGAGAGAACTTATGGAAATGAAATTTGGGGTGAACTATTCATATTTCCCCTACCCCTCCCACACATTAGCAGAGCATTGAAAAAGGACCATCTACATATGTATGTGGTCCAGGAAGTGCTAGGCTGAGTAAAGAAGGCCCAACATGTGATCCTGAAGGTAAACAACTGTCACTGCCCAGCAGCCAGTCCTCCTCAGAGTTGGAGCCCTGGTTCTCAGGGCCTGATGTTTGCAGATTGGGAGGCAAGAAGGCCCCTGTTTCCATCCATTCTTCCCACTCTGGCAGGTGTCCCTTCCACCAGCAACTCCAGCACAGGCTGGTTGGGGTCCACTCCTCAGGGATGTTTCCTTCAGCCTGAAAGAAAGATTCCAAAGAATGAACAGTGGGTGTGGAGAGCAGGCCCTTGCCTTTGAAGGTGACTTACCAACATTCCATTCTGCATCTTTAGTGTCTTGTGGAGTGGATCTGGGCAGTGAAGAGCTGGATGAAAAGTGTTGACTGATGGCTGGGACACAGCGGTTAAGAAGTGCTTCGTTTTCTCTTGAGGGTCTATTTAGGAAAATTTATCATAAGAAATATTGGAATGACTTAGATTGTTTCAGAATAGGAGCAGGCTCTACTACAGCCTCCAATCCAATCTAATCCATTTAAGAAACTGACATTCAGGTGAGGGTTACTCTGAAACAATCCAGTCCCATCAGCCTCATAAAGACCCTTGCATTATCATCAGCTAATATAGCTTTTTTAGTCTAAATGCTGGGCATGTGGCCATTTGGAGGGTGAAGTGTGCTGTTTGCTGTGAAGAGCAAAAAAAAATGACTCCTAGCCGTAAAAAGCCATTTCTACCCTTGTGGGAGGTAGAGAGGGTCATGTGACTTCCCTCAGAAAGGAGTCTAACATTTCTAACCACTTTTGCACAATTATTTTCAAAATGTAGGTGATAAAACAGTTGGATTGCATTCACTGACTTCCTTAATTTACTTTATTGGATTATTTGTTTTGGTGCTTAAACTTCAGCTGCTGCTGCTACTGCTAAGTCACATCAGTCATGTCTGACTCTGTGAGACCCCATAGGTGGCAGCCCACCAGGCTCCTCTCTCCCTGGGATTCTCCAGAAAGGAATACTGGAGTGGGTTGCCATTAAACGTCAGAGGCAAGTCTAAATTCATTCAAGGGTCTACAGCTTCTGAAATAATTTTAGAGCATTTTAAATTGTGTGCTTTTTGTTCCAATGCATAAAGTAACTTTTACCTTAGACGTAGTTGCCTTTTCAGAGGTCTATACAGATTTCACAGAAGGGGTGGGGTAGGGGAATAAGGGGGACAGAGAATTGAGCAATAAGATTTAAATCTAAAATCCCCAGGGCTTCCCTGGTAGCTCAGTTAAGGTTAAGACAGATTCAGGTTAAGAATCTGTCTGCTAATGCAGGAGACACAGGTTCAATCCCTGACCTGGGAAGATCCCACATGCCTGGGAGCGACTAAGCCAGTGCACCACAACTGCTGAGTCCTCTCTCTGGAGTCCAGGAGCCACAACTACTGAAGCATTAGCACCCTAGAGCCCGTGCTCTGCAGCAAGAGAAGACTCCTCAGTGAGAAGCCCGTGCATCGCAACTAGAGAGTAGTCCTCGCTTGCGGCAACTAGGGAAAAGCCTGAGAAGCAAAAAAAAAAAAAAAAAGACCCAGCACAGCCAAAAATAAATAAATGAATTAAAAAAAATTTTTTTAAGTCTTAAATCCCCATCTCCAGCCATCAGGTAGGCAAAGAAAATGAATTTATTATGTGTTGCTGCAAAACATTCATCTATGAGCCTCGAGGGGATCACAGGTGTTCCTGTGTTCAGGAGCCATCTCTCACTGAGCAATGGAAATCTATCCAAATTGACAAACAAGAAATTCAAACATTGGTGTGACCTGGTCTCAGAAATGCCCTTTGTCAGTGTAAAATTCATTGCCCAATGATGGGGGTAGAATGGGAAGTCATTGTTGGTCGGTTAATAAAAATTCCAAGTACATCACGTAAACTGGAGCTCCTGAGCCAGGACATACTATTCTCTTCAGAGCCAAGAGGATGGGGGAGAGGAAGACAAAACTCTGAGTGGGGCATTGTTCCCCTCAGAGCCAATCAGTCTCCCAGACTTGTCTACCTTGGCACCCACATTCTTATACAATGGCAATGTTGTTTCATTCCCTTACCGTATTCTGTCCACAGCCTCACCTGCCACCCAATTATCATGTCTTCCTGGCTCTTGTCTCAGCTTGACCCTGCTTCATGCAGCCTAGCCTTACCTGCTCAGTTTTCAAAGAATGTTGTCGGCCGTATCAATAAACAAAGGATGTTGCAGCCACTAGGCCGTCAGCTTCTGCGGCCACCCACCACCGTGCACCCTGTGAGAATTCAGGATGGAGAAAAACAGAGCCCCAGCCCTAGATAGCGGAGATGCACGTCAAAGGAATGATTTCATTAAGCCCAGAGTCTTGCATCTTCCCCTACGAAGAAAAGCATTAAATCAATTAACTTGAGATGTCTTTTTTTTTCCTTTGATTAACAGTAATCTTTTGATGTTCAACTACCTGGTTTTATTCCCCCCTCTTTCCCAAATTCCTCTTTATCCTGGCTCCTCCCTTACCTCTTTGGGACAGTTCCTCAGAGCTATCTGAAAGCCTGGCTCCTGGGCTTAAGTCCTCAGTATGTCTGTCAAATAAAACACAGTTCTCAAATTTTAGGGTGTACATTTTTTCAGTGGGCACTATCAATTTCAGTGGCTCCATATTGCCCTGTATACCTTGTATGGTTGTATATATATATATATGTTTGTAATATTTTGTTGATGTAATATTTGACATATACCAAGTGTGATTATGAATATGGTATTTAACCTCTCCACAATGACTTTGAAAACCTCCAATAGGAGACCTCATTCTATACTGCTAATCACTGGGTACTGTTTTTCAGGATTAAACCGTGTTTATCTCCAGTCGCATCTCTTATATGCCTCTTCTTACTCCATTTCACAGCAAGTGAATGAGTCAAACCAGATGACTTGAGGTCCAAACAGGACTTCTGCTCCTTGTGTATAATTTTGCCCTTGCTGTCATCTCTGCCTGGTGTATGTCGTCACCATCAAGCTGAAACATGCCTACTTCTCTTTCACAACATAGCTGAGCAATCACCTCTTTCAAGTGTTTCTATGAGTCTTCCAGCTTCAGGAGCTGGTTGCTTTTTCTTGGACCTCCAGCTCCCAAGGCACCTGACACAGCTTCTGATTTGTTTTCACGTTGAACTATCCCCACTGATTTGGAAGCTCACCCAGGGGCTTCAGCCATGGCCTCCTAGTCTTGGTCTGCATTTCTGCATTGGCCAAACCCTAGCATGTGTTGTGATTGTTGTTTACTTGCTAAGTCGTATCCGACTCTTTGTGATCCCACGGACTGCAGTACCCCCGGCTTCCCTGTTCTTCACTGTCTCCCAGAGTTTGCTCAAACTCATGTCCACTGAGGTGGTGATGCTGTCCAATCATCTCATCCTCTGTTGCCGCCTAAGTTCTCATAAGTATCTTTTGAACTCATGTGTGAATAGAGGGTCCTGCCTTACCTGATGGAAGTTCACTTCCAGACCCTGGCAGTCTAGTCCATCACCACTACGTTAAAAATGGGCTGTGTCAAGCAGTAAAGTGACTATGGGAAAGAGAGTTTAAGGGAGTCCAGAAAAAAGCTTCTGGGCCAAATCAGCTTGTAATCGTAGGAGCTGTTGGTCTGACGTACGAGGGACAAAACAGGCTTCTGCTCAGAAGTCACCTCCTCTGAGAGATGCTCTCTGAAATGTTGGTCCCGCCCCAGCCCTCAGGCCTCCTGTTTGGCTTTGTCTTCATCACTCTCACCGAAATCTTACAGTTTATTCTATATCCATCTATCTATTGTCTGATCCCCAGTATAATGTAAGACCCACAAGGGTGAGAACTCTGTTGAATTCACATGACCTATCTCAGCACTGACCACAGGGTAGACCCTCAATAAATATGGGTTGAAAAATAAAGGAATAGATTAATCCTGGCCCCCCAAAAATTGTTGCATCCTGTTGCTGCTTGTTCCAAGTATTATGAATAGCAATTTAATAAGCTTGGTTTCCTGAGAGTTTGAGTTGAGAGTGATATGAAGTGGAATCAAAAGCTCTGGAGCCTGGGTGGTGAAGGAAAGAGGATTTCCTGAGGGCCGAGCCATCCATGACTGATCACTGTGGTTCACAACGTGATCCTAGATCATGACACAGTGTGTGCTCATTGTTCCCGGGTTTATCATTCACACATGGACTTACTGAACTATTCAACTAATACACCTTTTGCACCTGGTGGTGGTGGTGGTTAGTCACTAAGTCGTGTCTGACTCGTGCAACTCCATTGACTGTAGCCCACCAGGCTCCTCCGTCCCTGGGATTCTCCAGGCAAGAATACTGAAGTAGGTAGCCATTCCCTTCTCCAAGGGATCTTCCTGATCCAGGGACTGAACCTGGGTCTCATGCATTGCAGGCAGATTCTTAATCATCTGGGCCACCAGAGAAGCCACAAGTCGAGAGTCGTGTTTTATTTGGAGGACAAAACTGGGGACTTAAGCCTGGACACAGCATCTCAGAAAACTCTGAGAGACTGCTCCAAAGAGATAAGGGAGGAGCCAGGATACATACAAGCTTTTGCAAAAAGACCGAGTAGTCAGAACATTAAAAGATTACTATTAAAGAAAACCAGGTATCTCGAGGAATTTAGTGCTTTTCATGCATGGGAAGATGCAAGAGTCTGGGCTCACTGAAATCTTTCCTTTGATATACATCTCAGTTCTCTGGTGCCTGTAACCTGTGCTTTATCAGCCTGAGTTTTCTCAGGTACACGGTGGGGGTGGGGGTTGGGACATGGCTACAGTGTCTGATGATTTGCTGGCGGGCATTCTGTTTCCATTCTGAGGCTCCCTTAGGGCTCACCTTCTGTTGATCAGAGCGGCTGATGGCTGCAACATCCTTTGTTTACTGATGTGACAGGCAGCATAGTCTACAGATATTAGCAAAAAAAATTTTTTAAAGGCATCTTGGTTATCCTGAAAGCTCTGCTATTTATTTATACAGAAAACCTTTCTCTACCCAATAATACTGGATAAACAAAGTGCTGCTGGAATAATGGTCTTTTGTCATTGGTGTAGCTGGCAAAATTAACCTTTTGAATGTCTTTCTCCCATGGCGTGGCCAAGGTAATTTTTATAAAGACCCAGGACATCTTCAGGCACACATTATGACTCTGAGATTCAGGGCTGTGACTGAAGAATATCCTTTTGTTCCCCAAACGCACAACTTTGGGAAATCTCTGGATATCTGGTGAAACATAGGATGTTGTACAAAACATGAGCTTTAATTAAGGTTTCCTTTTGTCCTTAAGAGTCTGCTAATTATGAATATAAGTGACATAATTCCTCAGACTATATTATGTCTCATTTCCAGAGGCTCTTAAAATTCATATGCCTACATTTACTAGACCCTGAAAGAGAAGAGTAGTGACTGGGTAGGTGTATTAGATGGTTCTGTGCCAGCTATAAGCCTCCATGGGGAAATCTGAGCAGACATTTCCGTGCTACGCACTGGGTGAGGGTCAATGTAACAGAGCTTCCAGGAGGCGCCTCCACTAGCCGGGGCTTCCGAGTAAAAGATGTTTCCCTGATGAACTGGTAATGCTCCATAAAGACAACCACAAGTATCATGAAATATCAGCTGGAGCTGCTCTGAGATCAAGGGCAAGCCATGGCATGCTGATCTTCTACAAAACCTTAGGACACAAGGTGAAATGACCTAGGCCTTCCATTATTATCATATGATGGGGCTTTTTTCTTCTAAATCTGTGTTTTTTAAGTGAGAAGTAATTATTGATTTGAAAACTGTTCTAGTCAAAACAGACTGTTCATGTGTTATTTTTCTTGTCCCATTAGAAATTAAAATTTTCTATCCCTTTTAATTATGTCTGGAACCAACAATAGGTTTTCCAGAACAAAGTGTAGCTACTAAAGAGGCAGAAATATACTATTACATAAGTGAGGAAGTGTCAGTCTTTTACAAAGTTTGGAGTTTACTATTAAAAATTAAAAACACTAAGGGAATTAAAATTTTGAGTTTTAATGAGAGTAGGAGTTCTAATTGGTAGAAATACTTTATGTTTTCTTAAATACAGTTTAAGCTAAATAAGACAAACTTTTCACTTTTCAAATTAGCAAAGATTTTAAAATATAATAACACTCCATTGCTGAGTGTTAGGGAGACAGGCTCTCTTAAAACATTAATGGTAAGATATGACTTGACAGAATCTCTCTGGCTGAAAATTTGGCAAAACTCTTCAAAATTAAAGATCTGTGTTGCATTAGATGGGGCTGAGGAAATAAGCCTCAGTGCGTGGTAGAAGAGAGGGAGCTGTGGCAGCCTGAGCTGACTAAGGAGGAGGTCCGTACAGAAGAGTGAGCAGACTCCGGGTGTCAGGGTACAGGAGGTGAGAAGGATGTCCAAGTGGGTGGACGAGGGTAACAACAGACCACTCACTCCAGGCCATCAGAGCCCAAGAGGGAGGGGGAAGCCATCTGCATGGTGTAGGGCAGCTTGACATAGGGTTTCAGAGCCCAAGTAGGGAGCGGGGAGGGGTAGTCCAGAAAAACGAATTAAAACCCAGTGGAGAGACAGGGTAGAGTGTCAGCATCTTAATGAAATGAAGAGGGAGTTGGTGCGTTGGGAGAGGGTAATGGCAGAGTATCATTACTAAATATATTGAGTGTAACATGAGGCAGGATTCTCAGTGTTGGAGACTGGAGTTACAGATATGAGAAGGGAGAATACTAGAGTGAACCCTGGGGTGCTGGATTGTAATTGAGGATATTGCTGTGAACTCTTGGCTTCTAGTTTGTAAAGATAGTTATAGAAGTAAGTATGACATAAATGTGTGTGTGTGTGTGTGTCTGTGTGTGTGTGTGTGTGTGTCTACACATAGGTTCCAGCTCTGTCCACTGGAAAGGTCTGGGAACTGTGACACCTTAATAGCAGTGAACACACCTGGTGCCTAGATATTGGTTTCTAAACACCCATCTGTACTCAAAGGGACCAAAGATTCTTGAACAAATAGCTGATACCAGGGCTGGAGCAGAGAAAGTAAACACTAATTCTAAACATCTTGTTATATACACATACACATGAAACACACAAGTAAGTGCTCCAATAATGATGGGGTTATGTATGAAATAAGCAAGCCAACTTAAATGGTTTCCCACTGACCAAATCTGGATTATTTGAACATCAAAATAAGTATTGACTCTAATGGATTATAGCCTATTGAATAAGCTAGGAATCCATGAGTTCATAATGGTATGAATGAATGAATTGCATTGAAAATTTGAAGGTGTGGATGATTTCAAAATACCTCCCACAAAAATATTTATTTAAGGGGAAAAAGAGTCACTTGCCTGGTCGACATCCACTTAGTCAAGCAAATAGAAACTAATAGGGCAAATTGAAGTCATGCGCCATCTGATAGAAGGAAAAAGAAGACTGCAGTGACAGCCCTCTGACAGCTGAAGTGTGCACACTTGAATCTAATCATCAGGAAACAGCAGACTAACCTCAACTGAGGGATGTCCTGCTAAATAACTGACTTGAAATCTTCAAAAGCACCAATGTTGTGAGGGTCAAGGAAAGTCTGAGGAACTCCTAAAGAGAAAACTAAGTGCAACATGTGATCCCGGACTTGATCCTTTTGCTATAAAAAATGTTTGGGACAACTGGTGAAATTTGAATGGAATCTAAGATGGAAGATGTACTGATGCTAACTTCCTGAATTTGAAGTTTATAGTTGTACAAGTGAACATCTTTGTTTGCAGGAAATACGTAATAAATTATTTGGGGACTGGGGCATCATGCCAGCAACTTATTATATATGTTTCAGGGGAAAAAAATCTCTGCACTATTCTTGTAACTTTTCTGTGAATTTTAAGTTGTTTCCAAGTAAAAAGCTAAAGAATCCATATTGAAACTCTACTTTTGTAAGTTACATGTGTAGATTTTTGTCCTATAGATGTGTACTTTCACATGTGCAAAATATGTGTATGATAAAATTCACCTATGCATTGAAACAAAAGATAATATACAGTGAGAACACAATAAATAAAACCTGGTTCTCGTTACTGCCTCTGTTCACCATTCCAGCTTCCAGTGAGATCACAGTGGGATGAGGAGGTCATCCTTATAGGAAAGGGATTGCCGGGCATGAGTAGGACATCAGTGTGGAAGGTTGGGGTGGCCCAGAAAAAAGTGTGGTTCTCAAAATCAAATGTACAGAAACCAAATGCACTCCCCACCTAGCCTATTAGATAAGTGGTAACTTAGAATACACCTTTCAAAAGTTCGTGCTGGAACTCAACATGAAGCGAAGTGGGAGATTTTCCACCAGTGGTTCCTAGCTCTGGCCGCATCTTGCAAAGAGAGCTGTAAAAATCCATCCATGCACTCACACTCAGAGATTCTTATCTAATTGGTCTGAAGTGGAGCCTCAGCATGACTGATTTTTTGGAAGCCCCCTGGGCAGTCCTACTGTGCAGCTGTGATTGTGAACCACCTTCTGTGAGTTAAAGATACACACCTAGCTTTTAGGACCCTAATAATGAGATCTTGGAATGTTAAATCAGTGCTTCGCAACAGTGTTCATTCAAATTCCAACTTCACAGATTTTCACCATGTGTGTGTACCATCTACACTATTATTAAATTTTTTCTTCCAATTGACCCTGTTTTACAAGAATTTTTAAAGAAATGCGTCACCACTGGGTGTGGACACTCAAGACTGCTTGCCATAAAGGGAAGGTAAAGGTAAAAATAAATACTTAAATTCCCCTCGAATGTTATTACATTCTTAATATTTAATGTAAATGAGATAATAATGATAAATCAAATCCATTTGTACAAAAAATGAATATCTGAAATATAGCTTCTCCCATGGGATTAAAATGATCTGAGCAGTCATTTGTAAAAGGCATCATTTGGTTAGTTTTTATCTAGGAGGTTAAAGGAGTAATGAGTTTCTAGGCCAGTGAGATGATTGGATTTTCAGTTTTACAGTTAACAAGTTCAGAGCCACTCTATCAACACGTCGTACGAAACTATAAAAACAGTGCAAAGGATTATCGGAGCATTGATTTCTAAGGCAAATGTTGTAAGAGACTTCTGTTCAATGAAATACGGTTTTAGGAAGCAATTGTAAATGAGTTCCAGATGCCACTAGCGGACTAGGGGCCAGAATCACTCAACCCTCTTTGCTCCCCTCCCCGCCAAATCCCCAAGTCTAGCCACCTCCACTTAGAACCAGCAGGGCTGACCACCGTGGGAAACTCTCACCAGACAGTTACCTGCTAACCAGTGTTTACTTGAGAGCGTACATTTCAAACACATCTCTCTTACTTTCCTCTTGTTCCTTGGCTTAAAAAAAACATAATTTATGAGTCTTCTTTACTGCACACGGGCTTTCTCTAGTTGCAGAAAGTGAGGGCTACTCTTCCTTGCAGTGCAAGGGTTTCTCACAGCGGTGGCTTCTCTTGTTGCAGAGCTCAGGATCTAGGGCATGGGCTCAGTCGCTGTGACCTGTGGGCTTAATTGCTCTGTGGCATGTGAGAACTTCCTGGACCAGGGATCGAACCTGTGTCCTCTGCATTGGCAGGAGGATTCTTAACTGACCACCAGGGAAGTCCCCCTCTTTGTCTTTTAAAGAAACACTATCTCCTGAAATTCCAGGCAATATTTTTAAACAGGGTGGGCTTTCTTCTCCTGTTTCTATTGCTTTTTTCTTTCCAACCCTGACTCCTAGGGACCAAGGGGCTCTCCCTCTCTCTCTCTAATCATGCTCAAAAGACCCTTTCAGGGAAGAGTTTTTTGAAGGCAAAGCTAGGGATAAAGTTTGTAGGATGCCTGGTAAACTCTGGACATCCTTCTGATTGATTGGTAGTGAGGTAAAGGTGTTTTGGAAATCTTAACCATCAACCTTCTGGTTCTAACTAACCGGAGTCTATGGGTTTGTGGTCAGTATACAGTTAACTTCTTCCACCTGGTGGGGGTTTCAGTATCTGCAAAACAACTCAAGGAAATGGCTCAGGATATTATTAATATCCATGGCCCTTGAGGAGGAACTTAAAGGTCCTTACTTTGTTTTATGTTTAAACTATTATTATTTTGTTTTGCTTGACTCTTTTGTTTCTGTATTTTTTTTTCATTTCTCTGATTTTTTTTTTTTCTTTTTGAAATTCAGGGAAAGCCTAGAAGACTAAAGCTTTTTTGCAAAGAAGAAGCAAAGGACACAGGTTGTTGTGGGGGGGAGGTCTGTCCCCAGGAAAACCCACTTGGTTTAGGAGTGTCTTGGATCCCTGAGTCACTGCTTGGAGTAGAGCTGCCCTGGAGAAAGCCACTTGGCTCACAGTGGCATTTTCATTGATTAAGAAAAAATTTTTGAGCCACCAAGATGCCAAGGTTTGTTTATTCCTCTTGAATGGCCTCTCCCAGGTACAAATATTCATCCTTATAAAACACTGGAGAGCTAGAAAGCAAAATGAAGACAGTGTCTACATTTCAGTGGTGGGCTCGTCAGTTTTCACTTATTCATTCCAGCAGAGGTTTTCTGAGCCCGCGCGCACCAGTGCTGTTAGAGGTACAGCAGTTCAGTGACAAGCATGGAGCTGTCTCCACTATAAGGTGCTCACGGTCCTTTCCTATGTCAGAAGACTGGGCAGGTAAGACAGTCTTCAAACAAAATGGAAACCATTTGTAAAAAGAAGGCCCTAAACACCTAAAAGAGAAAATCCTACACCCGTAACCTGACGAGATAGAAGTAACCGGGCACACCCTCCATATACCTTTGATGGAGCGTATTTTGTACAAGTTGGTACAAACTAAGATGAGAAATACAGAGCCCCCAAGACGTTCTGTCACGCTTGAGCAGACCCAGTCTCGAACATGGCTTGTCAGAGATTTCATTAGATTGTATAAAAATGCCACCTCTGTTTAGGACTAGATGTTTGTAATCTTTCTGCTCTATTTGCCGCATGAACATTCATTATTTTAAATCAAAGCAAACGGAGGAAGCCACTCACACTCCCCCAGTGTCTCTCTCATTAAAATTAATTATTTTCCCAGTTCAGCCCTCTTTGTTCACAATCGTGTCCAGTGAGAGAAACAGGTCTTAGGAAACCCAATTATGTCGGAGGCAGTTTCAGAATCAGATAAAAAGGGATGGGGGCTGGGGCTTAAGAAAGGTCGGGAAGGGAGTAACTTCACATTTCCAAAGCACTGCCATATTAAGAATTCTCTTCTTTGGGATTAGTTTTGAAAGCACTTTGCCTTAAATACAGGCATTTTCCAATTCTAATTTCTAAAACTGAAAAGAATGAATCTCATTCAGAAAGGAATAAACCAGCTCTCTGCACTGCTTTATAGCACATGAATTTAATTACCACATCAGCCAATAAAGGAATCTCAGTGCATTCTGTGAAGTATTTTGCTAATATTGTGCAGCTATGGGTTTCACTTGTTTTATTTAAAGAACCGATAACATACGTATAAATGATTCCTTCAAACACAGGGATTTGATTCTCAGCTCACTGGGGAATGAATATATTGATCATTGTCAATGCATAAACCATACCCAATTAAATGTTTCAGCAGAAATAATCTCATCGAAATGAAGTCCTGACAGCTCAATTTTATGTGTTTATTTTAATTCTCATTTATTAATAGAACATGAGAGCTTTGTGTTCCAAAAACAATGTCTTGAAAATTTCAAAGGAATGGTAAAAAAAAAAAAAATGAAAAAATTACTGCTCTTTTTCTCTTAGACTCATCTTGACAGGACAGGAGAGTGTCAGTGTTAAGCGGATATATGAGGAGTCCAGGAAGGCTCTGGAGAACAGCATTCCACAGTACACTGTGGTCTTCCGTGCTGGTAAGCTGTGTGCTTAATGGTGTTGTTCATCTATGCTTAGAAACAATGGCAACCCCGCTTCCTAGGATGTGCAGCTGGTGACAGAGTCCCTGGAGGATGCTTGTGCAGAATCTTCTCCAGGGAGAGAAAGAATGATCTGGGTCCAGTTCTTGAAGGATCTTACTGAGTTCAGGCTGCTGGGAAGTACCTTAGGAATGTGGGGGCTAATAGTGAGAAGGGAGGACTCGCCAGGGCTGCTGACTGCATGCATTATCTGCTGATGACTGAATGCTATGTCCCCCCAAATTCATACATTGAATTCTAATTCTCAGTCTCCAAAATCACTGCAGATGGTGACTGCAGCCATGAAATTAGAAGACATTCATTTCTTGGAAGGAAAGACATGACGAATTGTTTTGTTGTTATTGTTGTTCAGTCACTCAGTCATGTCTGACTCTTTGTGACCCCATGGACTGCAGCACATCAGGCTTTCCTGTCCTTCACTAGCTCCCAGAATTTGCTCAAACTCATGTCCATGAGTAGATGACAAACCTAGACAGCATATTTAAAAGCAGAGACTTCACTTTGCTGATAAAGGTCCGTATAGTCAAAGCTATGGTTTTTCTAGTAGTTGTATACGGTTGTGAGAGTTGGACCATGAAGAAGTCTGAGTGCTGAAGAATTGATGCTTTCGAATTGTGGTCCTGGAGAAGACCCTTGAGAGTCCCTTGGATTGTATATCCAGTCCCTTGGACTGCAAGGAGGTCAAATCAGTCAATCCTAAAGGAAATCAACCCTGAATATTCATTAGAAGAACTGAGACCGAAGCTGAAGCTCCGATACTATGACCACCTGATGCGAAGAGCTGACTCACTGGAACAGACCCTGATGCTGGGAAAGATTGAAGGCAGGAGTGGAAGAGAATAACAGAAGATGAGATGGTTGGATGGCATCACCAACTTGAGGACATGAGTTTGAGTAATCTCCAGGAGTCGGTGATGGACAGGGAAACCTGGTGTGCTGCAGTCCATGGGGCCTCAGAGTCAGACACGACTGAGCAACTGAATAACAACAATAATCCCCAATGTGATGGTGTGTGAAGGTGGGCCCTTTGAGAGGCAATTAGGTCACGAGGGTGAAGCCCACATGAATGAGATCAGTGCCCTTAGAGAAGAGACCCAGAGAACCCTGTCAATCTTCCACTCTGTGAGGACAGGGCAAAAAGATCACTGTTTATGAACCTGGGAGAAGGTTCTTACCAAACACTAAATATTCCAGTACTTTGGACTGCCCAGACTCCAGGACTGTGAGAAATAAATGCATGTTGTTTAAATTACCAAGTCTATGGTGTTTTTGTTATAGCAACCTGAGTGAGCTAAGACTCAGTGCAAATGTCCAGTACAAATATGAGCAAGTGAAGATGGTTTTCTTACTTACTTTTCATTACAAGCATTGGTTCATTTTTGCTATAAAATATAATATGACCACTGTATAAAATGTAAACCATATGAATTAGCCAGAAGAAAGAAAAATTTAAATCATGTGTATTCCCACTGTTTCAAAGAAATAATCATGTCAATATTTTGGAGTCTGTTATTTCAGACTTTTTCCTGTGCATATGCTTAACAATTTATAAAAAGTGTATATTTTTAAGGTTTTTTAAAATTTGATTTTTAATTCAGTCATTTCAATAACACCTTTCCATAATGCCATGTAGGCATGTGTGCCAAGTCGCTTCAGTCATGTCCAACTCTTTACAACGCTTTGGGCTGTAGCCAGCCAGCCTCCTCTGTCCATGGGATTCTCCAGGGGAGTGGGTTGCCATGCCCTCCTCCAGGGGATCTTCCAGACCAAGGGATGGAACCCATGTTGCTTATGTCCCCTGGATTGGCAGGCAGGTTCTTTACCACTAGCGCCACCTCAGAAGCCCATTACTATGTCTGCATCTACATAATTTTAATTGCTGCATCCTACTGTCCTTTTCATTATAGGGGACTGGAATGCAAAAGTAGGAAGTCAAGAAACACCTGGAGTAACAGGCAAATTTGGCTTTGGAATACGGAATGAAGCAGGGCAAAGACTAATAGAGTTTTGCCAAGAAAATGCACTGGTCATAGCAAACACCCTCTTCCAACAACACAAGAGAAGACTCTACACATGGACATCACCAGATGGTCAACACCGAAATCAGATTGATTACATTCTTTGCAGCGAAAGATGGAGAAGCTCTATACAGTCAACAAAAACAAGACCAGGAGCTGACTGTGGCTCAGACCATGAACTCCTTATTGCCAAATTCAGACTGAAATTGAAGAAAGTAGGGAAAACCACTAGACCATTCAGGTACGACCTAAATCAAATCCCTTATGATTATACAGTGGAAGTGAGAAATAGGTTTAAGGGTCTAGATCTGATAGATAGAGTGCCTGATGAACTATGGAATGAGGGTCGTGACATTGTACAGGAGACAGGAATCAAGACCATCCCCAAGGAAAAGAAATGCAAAAAAGCAAAATGGCTGTCTGAGGAGGCCTTACAAATAGCTGTGAAAAGAAGAGAACCAAAAAACAAAGGAGAAAAGGAAAGATATAAGCATCTGAATGCAGAGTCCCAAAGAATAGCAAGAAGAAATAAGAAAGCCTTCCTCAGTGATCAATGCAAAGAAATAGAGGAAACAACAGAATGGGGAAGACTAGAGATCTCTTCAAGAAAATTAGAGATACCAAGGGAACATTTCATGCAAAGATGGGCTCAATAAAGGACAGAAATGGTATGGACCTAACAGAAGCAGAAGGTATTAAGAAGAGGTGGCAAGAATACACAGAAGAATTGCACAAAAAAGATCTTCACGACCCAGATAATCATGATGATGTAATCACTGACCTAGAGCCAGACATCCTGGAATGTGAAGTCAAGTGGGCCTTAGAAAGCATCACTATGAACAAAGCTCGTGGAGGTAATGGAATTCCAGTTGAGCTATTTCAAATCCTGAAAGATGATGCTGTGAAAGTGCTGCACTCAATATGCCAGCAAATTTGGAACACTCAGCCATGGCCACAGGACTGGAAAATGTCAGTTTTCATTCTAATCCCAAAGAAAGGCAATGCCAAAGAATGCTCAAACTACCGCACAATTGCACTCATCTCACATGCTAGTAAAGTAATGCTCAAGATTCTCCAAGCCAGGCTTCAGCAATACATGAACCATGAACTTCCAGATGTTCAAGCTGGTTTTAGAAAAGGCAGAGGAACCAGAGATCAAATTGCCAACATCCTCTAGATCATCAAAAAAGCAAGAGAGTTCCAGAAAAACATCTATTTCTGCTTTATTGACTATGCCAAAGCCTTTGACTGTGTGGATCAGAATAAACTGTGGAAAATTCTTCTAGAGATGGGAATACCAGACCACCTGACCTGCCTCTTGAGAAATCTGTATGCAGGTCAGGAAGCAACAGTTAGAACTGGACATGGAGCAACAGACTGGTTCCAAATAGGAAAAGGAGTACAACAAGGCTGTATATTGTCACCCTGCTTATTTAACTTCTATGCAGAGTACATCATGAGAAACGCTGAACTGGAAGAAACACAAGCTGGAATCAAGATTGCCGGGAGAAATATCAATAACCTGATATGCAGATGACACCACCCTTATGGCAGAAAGAGGAACTAAAAAGCTTCTTGATGAAAGTGAAAGTGGAGAGTGAAAAAGTTGGCTTAAAACTCAACATTCAGAAAACGAAGATCATGGCATCTGGTCCCATCACTTCATGGGAAATAGATGGGGAAACAGTGGAAACAGTGTCAGACTTTATTTTGAGGGGGCTCCAAAATCACTGCAGAGGGTGACTGCAGCCATGAAATTAAAAGACGCTTACTCCTTGGAAAAGTTATGACCAACCTAGATAGCATATTCAAAAGCAGAGACATTACTTTGCCAACAAAGGTCCGTCTAGTCAAGGCAATGGTTTTTCCTGTGGTCATGTATGGATGTGAGAGTTGGACTGTGAAGAAGGCTGAGCACCGAAGAATTGATGCTTTTGAACTGTGGTGTTGGAGAAGACTCTTGAGAGTCCCTTGGACTGCAAGGAGATCCAACCAGTCCATTCTGAAGGACATCAGCCCTGGGATTTCTTTGGAAGGAATGATGCTAAAGCTGAAACTCTAGTACTTTGGCCACCTCATGCGAAGAGTTGATTCACTGGAAAAGACTCTGATGCTGGGAGGGATTGGGGGCAGGAGGAGAAGGGGACGACAGAGGATGAGATGGCTGGATAACATCACTGACTCGATGTACTTGAGTCTGAGTGAACTCCAGGAGTTGGTGATGGACAGGGAGACCTGGCTTGCTGTGATTCATGGGGTCGCAAAGAGTTGGACATGACTGAGTGACTGAACTGAACTGCACTGCACTGTT
This sequence comes from Bos taurus, assembly GCF_002263795.3. NCBI lineage: Eukaryota > Metazoa > Chordata > Mammalia > Artiodactyla > Bovidae > Bos > Bos taurus. The sequence continues at coordinate 19,427,915 of NC_037336.1, read as the reverse complement.
CTGTTATGAAGCTAAAACCCAATTTACTTAAAGAAGACTATTGACATTTGGTTGTTCCTATTTTATTCTATTATATGCCATTCCATATAAAAAATGTTCCTACATTCTTTTCCTTGTGTACTTTTTTCAATTATTTCCTTAGAACAGACGTGTCAATAAAATGTGCCTTCACTTTTGACACCTATTGCCAAATTGTCTCCTGGGTGAGCAGCCTCCAAGATGAGGCTCAGTGATCCTCACTTTTGGTTCTTATGTCGTCAAATGTGTGGGCTTGAATGTGGCCTAGACTGACGTCTCTGACCAGAAAGAACCGATTACCAGCAGGGAGGTGGGTCCTCCTGGTTGTGGAGCCTTGAGATGATTTAGTCCTCCAGCCAGGCTCATGGCTGCAGCTTTGAAAGGGTCCTTGGGCTAAGGGACCTAGTTAAGTTGCACCCAGATTCCCAAGGAATTTGTGAAAAAGTGTTTGTTGTTTTTATCGGCTAAATTCAGGGCAGCTTAACGGTATCCCCTCAAATCAGTCCTAATCAGGGTCTCAACGGTAGTGGACGTGAGTGTGCATTTCTCACATGGTCTTTAATGTTGTGATTTTGGTCCTTGCTGGACTGTTAACATTTCTTTCATTACTACCAAAGTTTAATATTTAAATAAATATGTATAGTTTCTTTGTATTTTCTTTATTGAATTGTCCAATCATGTCCTTTGCCTATTTTTCTATGAAAGGTTTGTTCTTTTTATTGAAGATGTGAAGAGTGCTTTATGTATTTGGGATATTGCAGATTTCTATTCCACCCCTCTGTGTACAGATGCCACACACACACACACACACACACACACACATACATTTTCTACATAACATCTATTTTAATTTGACATTGTTGTTACAAAAATCTTTGGCAGTTCCATGCCATCAGATTTTTACATAGTAGATTTTGTTCTTTGATATTGTACTTTACATTTTCTTTCAGTAACTTTATAATTTCAATATTCATGTGCGCCCTCAGTCACTCAGTCATGTCTAACTCTGCAACCCCATGGACTGTAGCCCGCCAGGCTCCTCTGTCCACAGAATTCTCCAGGCAAGAATCCTGCAATGTGTTGCCATTCCTTTCTTCAGGGACTCTATCCTGGTCTCCAGCATTACAGACAGATTCTTTACCATCTGAGCCAGGAAAACCTTGGAGCAGGAAAACCAGGGAAACCTTGGAATATTTGTAAAAAATCATAAGTCTTTCTAGAGTTTAATTTGGCATAAAACATAATGTTTTTATATTTTATAAACATACTGTAAGATTTTAGCCTTTCCCCACAATAATTAATCAGCTGCCCTATGACCATTTAATAATTCTTTTCCCAATTATTTTAAATACTGAGAAAGTATAATCTGTTTTAATATCATATTAGTCAAATCATCTATTATTACTATTTTCTATAAAATTTTATGTATTTATTCTTATAAATTTTTAATTTTTAAATAACATTAGAATTAACATCTTTATAAGGTAACTATTCCCAGCCAGAAATATAGTATGTCTCCATTTATTCAGTCTTTCTTGTGTGTGTGTGTGTGCTCAGTTACTCAGTTGTGTCTGACTCTTTGCCACCCTATAGATGGCAGGCCACTAGGCTCCTCTGTCCATGAAATTTTCCAGGCAAGAATACTGGAATGGGTTGCCATTTCCTACTCCAGGGGATTTTCCTTTCTTTTGTGTACTTCAGCTAAATTTTAGTATTTTCTTTAAAATGATCCTGCACATTTTATTTTACATGTATTCCTAAGGATTTTGTTCTGTGTTTTATTTCGTTGTTGTCATTACGGTAGCAGTGGTGTTGCTGGTTCCTCTGACTCATAGAAAGCATTTGGTTTCTGCTTCTTGAATAAATGAATGAATGAATAAGCAAATAAGTGACAAACTGGCCCCGTGTTTGGTAACACATAGTGAAGCAAAAGGTATGAAAGTTTCATAATAAAAGCACATGACTGCTGTACACATCTAGTGAAAGTGAAAGTCACTCAGTTGTGTCCAACTATTTGTGGCCCCATGGACCATACAGTCCATGGAATTCTCCAGGACAGAACACTGGACTGGGTAGCCTTTCCATTCTCCAGGGGATCTTTCCAACCCAGGGATCAAACCCAGCTCTCCCGCATTGCAGGCGGATTCTTTACCAGCTGAGCCACAAGGGAAGCCCAAGAACACTGGACTGGGTAGCCTATCCCTTCGCCAACGGATCTTCCTGACCTAGCAAATCGAACTGGAGTCTCCTGCATTGCAGGTGGATTCTTCACCAACTGAGCTATGAGGGAAGCCCACATCTAGAATACCATTAAAAATCTGCAACATGAGAAAAAAACAACAACTTAAAAGGGGGGAAAAATCCTTACTGTGCAAAGAACTCTTTCCAGCAGAAGAGACAACACCAGAAGTGGGCAAAAGACATTAATAGGTAATTTAGAAGAGAAGAAAGGTAAATGGCCAATATCTATATGAAGAGAAGAAAAACAAGCAAATGGAAACAAAATGAGCTATCATTGACAAAGTCATGTTGAAAACAATTTTAAGTTTGATAATAAAAGCCAGTTTTGTTTAGAGAAACAAGCAGTTTTCTTATATTCCTGGCAGATAGGGTTTTAAACTGGGACAATCAACCCCTATTGAGGGCAAATATATGTCAAAATTGAAAATGAGGTTATGAGTAGATGCAGTAATTTAATCCTAACTTTATCTTAATTTAAATATTTAATTTGTTTTTAAAATAATTACACAAGCAAGTACATTTGGAAGAAATTAATAAGACTAACCACCAGGGAACCTGCTGCTTGGATAAATCATCTGTATTCTCATACCAGTCCCTATCTCTGTGAAGTGTCTCTTTCATCATCTTATGCTTTCTCTTTTTCCTTCCCTTTTCTTTTTCCCTCTGGGCAAAAATTTAAAAATTGGGTTAATTAAGAAGATTAATAAATGGCAACTGAGATCAGTGAAGGGTTAGATACTGTTTGCATGCCCAGAAATGGATATCCCTTAACTCTTGATACCATGATTAGTTATGTTTATGTCTCCCCTTTTTGTAGGAAATTCAGTCTGCTCCAGTGCTGCTTCTCACAGTGAGTCAAGCACATACATGGTCTCTCCATTCACAAGGCAAACTGGAATCCAAGCCTGGGGATTACCTTAGTGGGCATGTCTGGACTCACCCAGAACAGGCAGGAGAAAGTAAACTTCCTAAGATACAAAATATACAGGAAACCTTTACACATTTATGACCATTTTCTGACTTTGCACCAGTTGATTTTCTTTTTGTGCTGTGTTTTCTTTTTGTGCTGACCACTGGGGTGAGACACACCCTGGGACTCACTGCTGCAGAAGCAACTCCCTCTATCCCATCACGGGTCCCAGAAGAGATGCTGAACAGGTGACAGGAACTTTTTCTCTTCTTAATCAGAGATGCAGAATCTTGATCGTTGATTCCATGTTTCTTCCTCTTCCTCAACAGTAGGGTTTCTCCATCTCAGGAAATTTAGACATTTGGGACCATTTATTTTGGACTCATTTTTTTGTTGTTCAGCTTTGGATCATTTTTGTTGTTTTGAGCACTGGAGGATGTAGGATGTAGTGGGCTCTACCCACTAGATGCCAGTAGGGATCCCCCACCCCGGCCAATTGTGACAATGAAAAATGTCTCCAGATATTACCAAATGGGAGAGCATTCCCAGCTAAGAACCAGGGTTGTACACCCAAAGTGACTTGCTAAACTCATTTGTATGAAAAGCATATACTAGGTTTTGGTTTTGTGTGTGGGTTTTTTTTTTTTTTGCTAGGCATTCTTTAAAAAAAATGTGGTGGTTGGGGGTGGGGGGGGGTGCCTTCCCAGGTGTCCCAGTGGCAAAGAATCCACCTGCCAATGCAGGAAACGCAGGTTTAATCCCTGGGTCAGGAAGACCTCCTGGAGAAGGAAATGACTACCCACGTCAGTATTCTTGCCTGGAGAATTCCATGGACAGAGAAGCCTGGTGGGTACAGTCCATGAGGTTGCAAAGAGTGGGACATGACTGAGCGACGGAGCACGCATGCTTTAAAAAAAAAAATGGAAGAAAGGAAAGGGGAGAAAGAAGACAGGAAGAAAGCAGACAGGAAGAAAGAAAGAAAAGGATAAAGAAAGGAAGAAAGGAGAGAGGGAGAGAGGAAGGACGGGAAGAAAGAAAGAAAATGGTCAATTTAGGCCAATATCTCTGGGCACTTACATTTCAAACAAGAATCTACACAGACGTAAAAATATACATAATGCTTGATATTATGGACTTGCATTTCACGTTCAAAGAAAACTAAGGTCAAGTGTCAACCCCTCTCTAGCCAAAAGAAAGATAACTCTTAAATTAATACATGTCACATGAACCCAAGTAGAGAGACCAGGATCATATCCGAATTTTACTCACCTTGCAAACTAGGTAAAAATGCAGCACCAGAAGTTGAGGTGACCAGGTGTCCGATTAGAGTAATCCCACTAACAGTGACTTGGAGAAAACTGTGTAAACTTTTTAAACTTTCGCATCACTCGTCTCCCAGGGCTCTGGTTTGTAGAGCGTTTTCAGTTGCATCAGGTACCACCCTACTGGGCTTCCCAGGTGGTAAAGAACCTGCCTGCCAATGCAGGAGACATAAGAGACGTGGGTTCAAGCCCTGGGTCAGGAAGATGCCCTGGAGGAGGGCACGGCAACCCACTCCAGTATTCTTGCCTGGAGAATCCCGTGGACAGAGGAGCCTGGCAGGCTATGGTCCATGGGGTGGCAAAGAAGTCGGATATGACTCAGCTACTAAACAACAAAATGTATATGTGTGTGTGTGTGTATAAGTATATATATTCATATTCATTTTCAGATTCTTTTCCCTTTTAGGTTACTACCCAGTACACTTCCCTGTGCTATATAGTGGGTCCCTATTGGTTGTCTATTTTACATGTAGTAGTGTGTATATGTTAATCTCAAACTCCTAATTTGATCCCTTCCACCCTTTCCCATTCGATAACCATAAGTTTGTTATCTATGTCTGTGGGTCTATTTCTCTTTTGTAAATAAGTTCATTTACATCATTTTTTTTAAAGATTTCATACATAAGTGGTATCATATGGTATGTCTTTCTCTGTCTGGATTACTTCACTTAGTATGATAATCTCTGGGTCCATTCAGGTTGCTTCAAATGGCATTATTTCATTCCTTTTTACGGCTGAGTAGTATTCATATACCAGAGAAGGCAATGGCACCCCACTCCAGTACTCTTGCCTGGAAAATCCCATGGAAGGAAGAGCCTGGTAGGCTGCAGTCCATGGGGTCGCTAAGAGTCAGACACGACTGAGTGACTTCACTTTCACTTTTCACTTTCATGCATTGGAGAAGGAAATGGCAACCCACTCCAGTGTTCTTGTCTGGAGAATCCCAGGGATGGGGGAGCCTGGTGGGCTGCCGTCTATGGGGTCACACAGAGTCAGACACGACTGAAGTGACTTAGCAGCAGCAGCAGTATTCAATATATATACTCAAATATATATATATATATATATATATATATATATATTTATGTATTTATTTCCTATAAATATATATGGGCTTCCCTGATAGCTCAGCTGGTAAAGAATCTGCCTGCAATGCAAGAGACCCTGGTTCAATTCCTGGGTCTGGAAGATCTTCTGGAGAAGGGATAAACTACCCACTCCAGTATTCTTGGGCTTTCCTGGTGGCTCAGCTGGTAAAGATTCTGCCTGCAGTGCAGGAGACCTGGTTGATCCCCGAGTTGGGAAGATCCCCTGGAGTAGGTGTCCCAGGTGGCACAGTGATAAGGAATCCGCCTGCGAAGCAGGAGACCCCAACAGTCATGCCTTCAATCCCTGGGTCAGAAAGATCCCCTGGAGAAGAAAATGGAAACCCATTCCAGTATTCTTGCCTGGAGAATCCCATGGACAGATGAGCCTGGTTGGCTACAGTCCATGGGGTTGCAAAGAGTCAGACATGACATGACTGAGCACACACATATATACACCACATCTTTGTTCATTCATCTGTCAATGAACATTTATTTAGGTTGTTTCCATGTCTTGGTTATTGTAAATAGTGCTGCAATGAACATTAAGGAGCATGTATCTTTTTAAATTAGAGCTTTCTCTGAATATATGCCCAGGAGTGGGATTGCAGGATCATATGGTAACTCTACTTTTAGGGTGTTTTTTTAAAATTATTAGAAACATTTTTAAGGAACCTCCATACTGATCTCCATGTGGCTATACCAATTTACATTCCCACCAACTGTGTGTAGGAGGGCTCCCTTTTCTTCACACTTTCTCCAGCATTTATTATTTGTAGACTTTTTGATGATGGCCATTCTGACTAGTGAGGTGATACCTTATGGTAATTTTGGCTTGCATTCCTCTAATAATTAGTGACATCAATAATTTTTCTTCTGCTCTGTATTTTCACTTTGCCCTGGACCCCACAAATTCTGTAGCCTGTCATGTTGATGAAGGAAGTTTACTTATAAACTAAACTATTGCAAGCATCCCTCCCCTGTCCCATTCCTATCTCTGAGGTTCTTCTTTGAACACCAATAATAGTAACTACAGGTACATCTCCTGGGCACTTGGCCTGTATCAGTCACTAGATACTTTATAGCTATTATGTCAGTCCATCTTCAAAATGTCTCAATAAAATAGTGTTATTATGACATCAACTTCACAGATGTGGGAATAGTTGAGAATGTGCCCAGTGGTCCCCATTATCCACGGCTTTGCTTTCTGTGGCTTCAGTTACTCACGATCAACTGTGGTCTGAAAATAATAAATGGAAAACCCTAAAGATAAACAATTCGTACATTTTAAATTACAGGGCTCCTGAGTGGATCTAATGCCTGATGATCTGAGGTGGAACTGATGTACTAATAATAATAGAAATTAAGTGCACAATAAATGTCATTTACTGAACCATCCTCCCATCCCAGGTCCATGGAAAAATGGTCTTCCATGAAACCAGTCCCTGGAGCCAAAAAGGCTGGGGATCGTTGTTGACAATTCTGAGCAGTGTAATGAAATCTCACACCATCCTGCCCCACCCGACCTGGGATCCCCAACATTCGAAATCATCTGCTCCTGACATGCAACCATTGACATCGTCACGCTCATTGATCCAGGATCACCAGAAGCAGATGGTCCTCCTTCTGAAGGTCAATAGTAACCTATACTATGTCACAGGGCCTAAATCCTCATCACAGAGGCATTTTTATCATCTCACATCATCACAAGAAGGATGAGTAGACTACAATAAGATATCTTGAGAGAAACAGAGGCCAAATTCATGTAACATTCATTATGGTATATTGTTATAATTGTTCTATTTTATTATTAGTTATTGTTGTTAATCTCTTAATGCACTTAATTTATAAATGAAATTAATTAGATTAAATCTTGCTCAGTTGATTCTGTCATGTCCGACTCTTTGCGACCCTATGGACCCTATAGTCCCCCCAGGCTCCTCTGTCCATGGGATTCTGTAGACAAGAATACTGGAGTGGGTTGCCATGCCCTCCTTCAGGGCATCTTCCTGACTCTGGGATTGAACCTGCGTTTCTTAGTCTCCTGCACTGGCAGTCAGGTTCTTTACCCCTAGCGCCACCTGGGAAGCCCCTTTTTCCTTTATCAGCTTCCCAGTCCCTCGAGCTCAACCTCTCCGAACTACCTCTCTTATGTAGCTTCTGTCTCCCCTTCAGTTTAGTTCAGTTCAGTCGCTCTGTTGTGTCCGACTCTGCGAAACCATGGACTGTAGCACGCCAGGCCTCCCTGTCCATCACCAACTCCTACTCAAACTCATGTTCATCGAGTTGGTGATGCCATCCAACCATCTCATCCTCTGTCTCCCCTTAAAGGAAGGTAATTCTCAAAGAGCAGGCCCCTATTGTGTCCACCGACATGCCCCTCACACCTGCAACGTGTCTCCAAGTTCCTAGGAGATGTTCAGTGTCTGTTGAAGTAGCCTGTGAGCAAATGACTCATCGCTGTTCATTTCCCTTCTGCCCAGGCACATGCGTCACCACCTCCCAATGACGATTCCTCTTTCACAAGCTGAGCGGAGGCGAGGCCAGCATTACGGTGGAGAAAATTAAGAGAACTTGCACAAGGGAAACCACTCCCAGATGAAGAAGACTAGACCCACGTCTCCCTCCACACACGTCTTGGTTAAGGCTCCCACCCTCCACTTTGCCGCTCCCAGCGACACTTCCTTCAAGTCACTGCCAACCTTCTGCTCCACCGGTCTTACTGTGGTCTCAAACCCAACACCCCCACACTGCCTCTCACAGAGATTTACATAAACACAGACACACCTTGCCCTCTTGGAAGAGAACAAAGTAAGTCATCTCTGATGAGAGAAATGGGTGACTACGTGGGGCATTTAAGGCCCTCAGCATTTGTAAGTGCAAATGTGTTCATCGTATAAAATTTCCTAGCAGGCATCCATGCATCCCAAACTGCTTTAGGGAGCACGTAAAATTCAATGGTGTTGCCAAGGCAGGGGAGAAATTTCCCACACTGCTCAGTATAATCTGGCCACCCTTTCAGAAGAGTGCAAAGGCAGGGTGGTTGACTCGGGGATGCCCTGGGTGTCTGCCCACACCAAGGTTGTTTTCAGGGCACTCCCAAAGCCACAGTCTTGATTTTGTCACCACTTTGATCTATTCTGCCAGTGGCATCTCAGATTCTAACCCAGACACCCGTGGCTTATCCACAGAATCTCCCCACCTCTCTCACTCTGACCACTTCTACTAAGTCTCCTGTCCTTCTTGGCAAGACCTCCCAGTTCTTCCACCCTCCTTGGGTATGTGGAATGCAGAATCGCTCCCTACCTGCAGTTTCCTGAACCCCACTTGAACTCCTTCCGTTTCTTTCTCTGACTCCTCTGCTGCATCTGCACTGCCCCATCTTGCCTGAACCATCTCATTTTCCCCCTCTTCTCTGGTTTCAGCTTCCCACGTTCTCTAAGGGCAACATTAACAGGCCAGGCAGCTAACTGGCTGCTCTCTCTGTTGGGTCACTGGCCCCCACCACTCCACCAACCATCATCCACCAACAGCAGTACAGGCAACTCCATCACTTCCTTCAAGTCTTTGAGGACAGTGAGGACTTCCCTGAAGTGTTGATGTAGAATTTGAAGTCACAGCTTCCCCACCACAGGATAATCTGATTTCCCTTATCCTGATCTAGTATTTCCACAAAACCCATCACCTACTAGCCATTCCGTTCTTCTTATTAATCTGTTATGTTTATTCTTTTTTATTAGCTCCCTTCTCCAACTAGAATATTTCCCAAAGGCTTGGATTTTTCTCTCCTTGTTCATTGGTATTTCCTCATGTCTTTTTGTTTTTTAACCGTTTATTTTTTTCTGGCATGGTCTTGCAGTGGCTTGTGGGATTTTAGTTCCTTGGAGGATTGAATCTGGGCCCTCCTCAGGGAGAGCCTGGAGTCCCAACCACTGGACCCCCAGGGAATTCCCTATGGTTATCTTTTAAAACAGTGTGGTCACATAACAGATGCTTAATAAACATTTCTTAAGTACACAAGTGAGCGAACAACTGGTTTCCAACGTCCCAGTGGGCCCTTACCTTCACAAGGCCTCTCCCACCACGGTTCCCCTTTTCCGCAAAAGTGCTTGACCTTCAGGTACTGTTCTCTGCCTTGCTTTTGGACCCTGTTTCATCATGAAATACGGAAGGAAACTGACCCCAGATCTCCCCCTCCAAAAGCATCTACCCACCCAGCCTCCTTCTCTCCTTTTCAAGTCTGACCCTTCCCCGTCCGCGCTTCTCAGTCTTCTGCCCTCCCCATTTTTATTTTTTAGGAGGGAAGACTTGCTCAGTCATGGTTCCCCCAAACTGGTGGGGTTTTTGCACCCTGAAAGAGGTATCTTTCTTTCTGTGAGAAGAATTAAGAAAGAGAGAAGGGTGTTCCTGCATCCTGGGGGAGGGAAGATCTAACCAGGAGGTGAACAGAGCTTTGCAGCTCAGAGTTCGTGCAACTGAAGCAGGATCCCCGGGTTTGGCCAGGACAATCGTGAACGTTTGCCTGGGCAGGTTTAGGTTGTAGATTGCTGAGTGCAGGTTGTTCAGCCCTGGTGAGGCCGGTCTCAGAGAGACACCCCTGAACCCAGTGAGTCAGGAGAGGCTCCAGGCGAAGAGGCAGGACCTAGGTCTCCAAATATCTTTTCCTTCTAAGGCGGCGGCTTCACAAGAGTGAGGGAGGGTGGAACCAGGCCAGCAGCCTCCCACGACTGGGAGCTTTCAACCCAGTTCCCCCCGCCCCCCGAGGTCAGGGACAGCTGCGGCCGCTGGAGAAGCAGCGCCATCTCGTGGCCACGACGGCACCGGCTGCCCTTGCGGACGGAGCCGGCTGCCCCATTCTCTTCGCTTCACACCGTTGTCCAGTTGGAAGCACGGAGAAAGATGCTTCATGGAGGGGGCGTTGCCTAGGCCGATCTTAAACGAGATTCAGGGGATTTGCGTGAAGAACATTTATCACACTTTCAACCTGATGATCTCTTTAGGCCTATATATTCATCTCCTAGGGCTGACATAACAAAATACCACGAACTGGGTGGTTTAAAGCAACCACCAAGGGATTTCCCTGGTGGTCCATTGCCTAAGACTCCATCCTCTTGATGCTGGGGGTCCAGGTAAGATTCTTGGCCAGGAAACTAGATAACGCTGTGCTGTAACTAAGCAACCAACCAACCAACCAACCAAACAAACCAAAAAAACCAGCAGCCACCAAGGGGTGGCTTAAAATATACTGTCTCCTAGTTCTGGAGGTAAACTGATTACATCCTCAAAGCTCCTCTTTCTAAACAAGGTCACACTCATGGGATCCAGTGATTAGGGCTTCAACTATATCTTGGAGGGATAGCATAGTTTAACTCATAACAGCCTGTATGTTGGTGTTTTTGCAATGAGAATGCATGACTTTTGTAATCTGAAAATATACTCTGAAAAAAATAACACGAGAAGACTTTTTTAAAGCTATTTGTCTAGCAAAGATGAAGAAGAATGATGACTTACTGATAGTCTAGGCGAGAAGAGGGACTCCCACATTGAGGAAAGAGAAAGGATTGGTTCAATCTTTGTTAAAAGCTGTGTACAAATAAGGTTAAAAGTTTTAAATGAGCATACCTACCCTTGGACCTGAAATGAAAAATTTCATTTTTCAAGGGTAGGTATGCTCTGAAGGTCACACCTAAAATGAAAATGACCTGAAATTTTCACCGCTGAAAATTTAAATGAAGGAAATAGACAAATGCTCAGAAGAATGGGGGTGAGGATATTCACTACAGTGTGGTTTTATGAAACAAGTGATAAATGGAAACTACTTAATATAGGCAGATGACTGGGGGTGAGTTGGGAGGGCATTCTGGGCAATTAGCAGCAGAGACACAGATGGGCTGGAAGGGCTGTGGAGAATAGATCCAATGAAGTGCATTTGGATCAACATGATTCGAGTTTAGGGATTATGATGAGTAAAGAGGGATGGAGAAATCGGGCAGAGGTTTGCCATGCTGAGTGTGCCAGTTTATGTGGGTCATATATGGAGAGAAGGACTTTAGACAGCGGAGATAATTAATTGGGGATTGTTTTAGAAACAAGACCCAGATGTGTGAATGAGAGCAAACAGATGAAGAGGGAGAGGGAGATGAGAATGAATGAAAGCTGGAGGATCATCACAATATTCCAGGCCACCTTGAGGATGTGGGACAGGAATAAGGGGTCCAGAGAAGTCAGTGGATATGACAGATACCAAGAATGAGAATCAACAGGACCAAGCAATTGCTAGTCTACTGAGGGCAAAGGGGAGGTGTGTTTGGCTTGAGTGATTCAGTGGATAGTGGTGTCAGTCGCCGAATTAGAGAATTGAGGAGGAGGAGGAGCAGATCTGGGGAGAAAGCACATGGATTCATTTGGGGACAAGTTGGGTTCCGGGAGCCATCTAAGAGAAGAGCAGTGAAGCAATTCCACGTGCGGGTACAGAGCTCATGAGACAGCTCCAGGTTAAAGAGAGAAGTGAGGAGTGTGCTGAAGTCATGGAGTGGGTGGAATGCCCATAAGGTCATGTGCAGTGAGGAGAGAGGGGAACTCAAGGCCAAATCCTAGAGTATCACTTAACATTCTCTCGTTGCAAGGACAGAAAACAAACCCAATAAATGTAAGCAGTAGATAATGAAAGAATGTACTGGAAGCCTGATGGGTGGATCACAAAATAGTTGAATAACCAGGATGCAGGGAGGAAGGGAAGGAAAGGGGAGAAAGAGGAAGTAAGTAGTCTTTCTTTCTCTCATATGTAAGCTACATGTCTCTTCTTGTTGGGGTTCAGTTGCTAAGTCGGGTCTGACCCCACGGACTGCAGCACACGATTCTTCCCTGTCCCTCACCTGGAGTTTGCCTAAGTTCACATCCATTGAGTCAGTGATGCCATCCAACCATCTCCTCCTCTGTCACCCTCTTCTCCTTCTGCCTTCAATCTTTCCCAGCAGCAGGGTCTTTTCCAGTGATTGGTCATCAGGAAGGGCAGGCCGGGGCTCTCCTGCACTGCTGTCGATGGCAGAATTTCTTCTTTTCAGGAAGGCTTCAGCCTGGATTTTAAGGTCTTTCAACTGATTGAATCAGGGCCACCCAGATCATCTAGGATAATTTCTCATATTGAAAGTTAACTGATTATGGAGTTTAACCACATCTACCAAACACCTTCACCATAACACCTAGATTAGTGTTTGATTGAATCACTGGGGAGTGGAGCCTAACTAAGCTGACACAGCAAAATATTCTTCACAAACATATTCTAAATATTTAACATACTCTCAATACTATTTCAAATATTCTAGCCAGAACACTCTTTCTGAGGTTCTATGCTTACTTTTTTTCCTTCTACAGGTGAAGATGCTAAAACTCTGAATGAATGAACAACTTGCTTAATGCTTTGCAGCTAGTGAAAGGTGAAGCTGGAGTTTGACCCAGAAAAATCACTCTACAACCAACCAGCTGAGCCATTTTCCTGCTGTCTCCATGGAGCAGATGAGGAGTAAATGCCTGGATAGCAGAGACCAGCTGCACTCATTCTGTGTTCTTAGGATCCAGCCTGGTGGATAGTAGGAACTCACTTGTTGAGTCAACTAGTTAAGGTGTAACATTTAAAACTGTCTGTGTATACGCACGGGAAGATCATTGAAATCCATTTAACAGAGTCTTCAAAGTGCAAACTCCTAAAATAAACTTTCTTAATTACTATTTAATTGTTCTTGGGTTATCTAAAGGAATTAAGCAGTATTTAGTTCTGAGCTGAAGTTTTAAGTAAAATACTTTGAGAGTTTTTTTTTTTCTAAATTAGCCCTTTAATTTTCTATGATGTGGCTTTATCCCTTTATGCATGACATGAAGCCAAATTCCATATTTAATTAAAATGCAATACTTTCATGAGAATACAGGAGGTATTTTTATGAGTTCTTTCTTGGAAAACTAAATAGAACATGTTTAAATATATTTAGTGACAAGACTCAAACTGGGGTTTTTCAGTATTTAACTCCTTTTATTGACTATAGAGTTAAACAACAAAATTGCAAAATGAAGTCTATGTAGCTCATAAAATTTCTTTCAATCAAGGAAAGTAAATGAAAACCAAAATTACTCAAAATTCTGGAAAAGCCAACTTCACAAAAGAAGTGAGAAGTGGGGCACGTAAATCCTGTTGTATTCATGAGGCTTCTTTTAAAATTCAGAGATAGCTGATATTCTAGAAGAATAAGAATCTGAAAGAAATTTGACAGATGTCCATTTGTTCATGGGTGCTCAGTTGTGTCCAACTCTTTGTGACCCCATGGACTGTAGCCCCCAGGCTCCTCTGTCCATGGAATTTTCCAAGCAAGAATACTGGAGTGGGTTGCCATTTGCTACTCTGGGGATCTTCCCCACCCAGGGATTGAAAACTTGTCTTTTACATCTCCTGAATTGGCAGGCAGGTTCTTTACCCACTGCACCACCTGGAAAGGGGTCTTGGATATTATCTAATCCCATCTAGAGCATTTTGACAGAGAGACTAGACCTAGAAGCCCAGGAGGATAAATTAAGTATTGAATACAATGCCCAAGGGCATAACAGGACAGATCCAGTCCTGGATTGTGAGTCCCCTGCCCACCTAGGACGACGGCTCCTATGGGCAGAAGTTTGTAGACAAGTGTCCACAGCTCCTACCCTACCAACCCATCATCGACTCTTCACTTATTTAATTCTGCAATTATTCTTTCCACTTTGCCTCAGATTCCCAGGCCTACCCTCGCCCTTCAAAATGCCGCTCCTCAATGTAGAACCCAGTTTACCTGCTTACATTTCAGCTGTTTTTCTCCTTTGGTTTTGAGGGTTCCTGCCTACTTTGGCTGGGAAGTCGCTGCTTCCTCCTCTGAACCTGTAGGTAGAGCCAGTGCTCACAGGCAAGGGAAGTGAGACGTTCAAACACAGTGCTGCGTCTTGGGTTTGAGATTAAGTTTGGTGAGGAAGCCTACTTGTGAGTTCACCCTCAAGGTACTTTCAGGAGTGGACTGTTTCATTCTCAGCATCTTGCGCTTTTAAAGCCACAGAATCCCATGTTCAGACTGGCCTTTGGGTCGACGTCTTAAGCTAATCTTGTGACCCGTGATTGACCTGGAGAGCGTCCTTGTCCAGGGGTTGGTCCCCACACCAGGTACTACCACCCATTCAACTTCAGAAAATGCTGGCTCTTAGAAACTTGTTTACATGGAGCTAAAAATCTTTCCCTCGGAGGCTTCCATCAGGGAGTTGACAATGTTGACTCTTACTTGAGCTCTGGACTCTTGGAAAACTGTCTCTTCTCCCCTTGCGATATTCCCTTTCGAATAGTCTCTCTTTATTCAACCAAGATTTGTTTGTTTATTTTTTAATTGGAGTATACTTGCTTTACAATATCATGTTAGTTTCTGCTGTACGACGAAGTGAGTCAGCTATACATATACTGATACATATACGTATATAGCTGATATATGTATATAGCTGATATAGCTGATATTATACGTATATCAGCTATATACGTATAATATCCCCTACATCCCCCCCATCCCACCCCTCTAGTCATCATAGAGCACCAGGATAAGCTTCCTGTGCTTTACAGCCGCTCCCACCAGCTCTCTATTTTACACATGGTAGTGTATATATGTCCGTGCAACTCTCGCAGTTCATCCCACCCTTCCCTTCCCTGCCCTGTAATGTCCATCCGCTATGTCTGTGTCTCTATTCCTGCCCGGGAAATAGGTTCATTTGTGAAACTTTTCTAGATTCCACATATACACTTTCATATACAATATTTGTTTTTCTCTTCCTGACGTCACTCTGTGTGACAGACTATAGGT
This sequence comes from Bos taurus, assembly GCF_002263795.3. Classification (NCBI taxonomy): domain Eukaryota; kingdom Metazoa; phylum Chordata; class Mammalia; order Artiodactyla; family Bovidae; genus Bos; species Bos taurus. Next base: position 19,412,482 of record NC_037336.1, on the reverse strand, counting down.
CCAACCCCATCCACAGAAAACTGAAAAATAGACAACTATCTTCAGTTCAGTTCAGTTCAGTCGCTCTGTCGTGTCCGACTCTTTGTGACCCCATGAATCGCAGCAGCCAGGCCTCCCTGTCCATCACCAACTCCCGGAGTTCACTCAGACTCACGTCCATCGAGTCAGTGATGCCATTCAGCCATCTCAGCCTCTGTCATCCCCTTCTCCTCCTGCCCCCAATCCCTCCCAGCATCAGAGTCTTTTCCAATGAGTCAACTCTTCGCATGAGGTGGCCAAAGTACTGGAGTTTCAGCTTTAGCATCATTACTTCCAAAGAAATCCCAGGGCTGATCTCCTTCAGGATGGACTGGCTGGATCTCCTTGCAGTCCAAGGGACTCTCAAGAGTCTTCTCCAACACCACACTTCAAAAGCATCAATTCTTCTGCGCTCAGCTTTCATTATAGTCCAACTCTCATATCCATACACGACCACTGGAAAAACCATAGCCTTGACTAGACGGACCTTTGTTGGCAAAGTAATGTTTCTGCTTTTGAATATGCTATCTAGGTTGGTCATAACTTTCCTTCCAAGGAGTAAGCGTCTTTTAATTTCATGGCTGCAGTTACCATTTGCAGTGATTTTGGAGCCCCCCAAAATAAAGTCTGACACTGTTTCCACTGTTTCCCCCATCTATTTCCCATGAAGTGATGGGACCGGATGCCATGATCTTCATTTTCTGAATGTTGAGCTTTAAGCCAACTTTTTCACTGTCCACTTTCACTTTCATCAAGAGGCTGTATAGTTATGACCCAGCAACCCTTTTACTGGTCATATACCCTGAGAAAACCGTAATTCAAAATGACACATGTACCTCAGTGTTCACTGCAGCGCTACCTACAACAGCCAGGACTTGGAGACAGTGCAGATGAGCCTTTCTTGGACATCCTTTATCTGAAATAGACCCTCCCCTCTACCACCAGACCCCCATGTGATGTGTGATGATTTACTTCAACCATAGAAATGATCAGTTTCTAGATTTTTCTAACTTGTTTATATTGTATGTTTACATTCTAGATTAGAACCTTCACAAGGGTAGGGACCTTGTCCATCTCACTCAGAAACCCCAGAGACCCCAGATGGTTCTTGACATGGTGAAGTGAGCAGTAAATATTTCCCTGCAGGAATAAGTCATGTGACTTAAGCTCATATTAAATTTGAGGGACATTGCCCTCATGTGATATCCTAAAATTTTTTTCACCAGCACAGCTAGTTCATTTATCTTTATTTTCTTGCTGACTGAGTCATAGATGTTCCACCTTCTAATCCATGTATAACTTTGATGAAGGGGATCAATTGGAAGGCAAAATGAAATCCATTCCCTTAATGGTCTAATTTTTTTTGAATAGGTAAGAATATATGAGTTCTGAAATAAGTCAGACAGAGTATATATGAGTGTATATGTTCATATATTATATTCTGTTCATCAGTGAAACTTCTATTGTATGATAGGTGCTGCGTTAGGCACTGGGATGTGTGAAATATATATTTCTATAGAGTTATATATATAATTATGCATATAGTGAGATATAGACATAGATCAAAATCTCTATTAAATATAAACAAATACAGATGTTCTCTCAAGACCCAACTGCTCATGAGAATCAAAAAAAAAAAAGGATCAGAATCTCAACCAAGCTAAACAAGCTAACAAAGCTAAGGATTTGAAACAAGAAGAAAAGATGTGCCAAATGTGTTCTGATTTAATCTCAGTTGCTAATCCCTCAGTCCCACGTCATAGGGTTCTTTCAAGCTATGGGTGAGATGCCTACATAAGCCTCTTACCACAGAGTCTGGCAGAAAATACGTGTTCAGTGAAAGCTAGCTGTTTCTAAGGATGGTTTCTACTCATTGCAAAATGGCCTTGCTGTTGTGACTGCTGGGTGAAAGGGCTTGGCCTCTGGAGGTCGCAGAGTCCTATGGAGGCCCCTGGGTTGGGGGACAGCTTCCCTCCATGACTTCCAAGGCCTGCATTGCAATCCATCCAGCAACCAGCTATGCATGGGGGGGTTCTGATTTCTCCACATCCCTGCCAACTTCTTTCTTTTTTTCTTTCTCTCTCTCTCTCCTTCCCTCTCTCCCTCCTTCCTTCCTTTCTCTTTTTTCTTCCTTCCTTCTTTATTTTCTTCCTATTTCTTTCTTTCTTCCTCCCCTCTCCTTCCCTCCTTCCTTCCTTTCTCTTTTTTTCCTATCCTTCCTTCTTTCCTTCCTTTCTTTTTTCATAATAGTCAAACTAGTAGAGGGAATGGTTTCTCACCCACACTTTGATTTGCATTTCCCTAATGGCTGATATTGTTGAGCAGCCAAGCATTGCCCTGTCTGGATACAAATCCTAAATTGTCATTTCATCCTCAACTTCATTTTGGCCTATGTATGCCTCATTTCCTGTTACTTCAAATTGATCTCCCAATTTCATTTGTTCTTAGCATCCTCTTGTGACTGTCCTTTATTGATGCTCTTGGACATGGTAAAATCCGTAATCTCTACCTACCCACAAAGTCTATTTGAGCTCACCATTCTGGCCGTTGTGATCTGACCCATTCCACAATGCCCCACCTCTATGAAAACAAAGGTAGATAAATGTTTAGGAGCAAAGGACAGAGCTGAGAAGGAAAGAAGCAGGTCACTGCCCAGAGCCCCAGAGGCAATTTCAGAGTTTAGGGGTAAAACTGATATGGACAGTTTCAGCCTCAGGCCTCCTTCAGATATTTCTCATTAAATGTGAAAAGAAAATTACTGAAGAAAGAAATGCAACCAAGTAGATCATAGGTTAGTGTTTCTCAGACCTGGTTGAGGATGAGAATTATTGACAGCACTTTAAAAAATCCTGATTCCTATACCTCACTGCAGAGGCTATGATTTAAATGATCTGAAATGAGAGTAATGGATCAACACTTGAAAAACGTCCCCCTCTCTCTGCTCCCTGTGATGTCCATGAGCAGCGGAGATTAAGAACCACTAGACTAAGGGGAACCAGGACTACAGTTCTTCCCTGATTGTGGTCAGCAAAGGACAGGACACCTGGATGAGCAGAACTTACTTAAATATGACAGCTGCAGTTTGAGAAGAGACTTCCCTCAGCCTCACAGAAAAATACAAGGGAAAATATTCAGCTCAAAAAGGCCATTAGTTAGGGACTTTCTTGGTGGTAAAAGAGTGAAAAGCCTGGCTTAAAACTCAACATTAAAAAAGCTAAGATCATGACATCCGGTCCCATCACTTCATGGCAAATAGATACAGAAACAATGGAAACAACGAAAGAGTTTATTTTCTTGGGCTCCAAAATCCACTGCAACCACAAAATTAAAAGATGAAGACATAAAATTAAAAGATGCTTACTCCTTGGAAGAAAAGCTATGACAAACTTAGATAGCGTATTAAAAAGCAGAGACATCACTTTGCCAGCAAAAATCTGTATAGTCAAATCTATGGTTTTTCCACTAGTCATGTATGGATGTGAGAGTTGGATCATGAAGAAGCCTGAATACCAAAGAATCGATTATTTCAAACTGTGGTGTTGGAGAAGACTCTTGAGAGTCCCTTGGACCGCAAGGATATCAAACCAGTCAATTCTCAAAGAAATCAGTCCTGAGTGCTCATTGGAAGGACTGATGTTGAAGCCGAAGCTCCAATACTTTGGCCATCTGATGTGAAGAGCTGACTCACTGGAAAAGACCCTGATGCTGGGAAAGACTGAGGGCAGGAGAACGGAGTGGCAGAGGATGAGATGATTGAATGGCATCACCAACTCAATGGACACGAGTTTGAGCAAGCTCTGAGAAATGGTGAAGAGCAAGGAAGCCTGGTGTCCTGCAGTCCATGGGGTCACAAAGAGTTGGACATGCCTTAGTGATAGAACAGCAACAACTGGCAGTCTAGAGGTTAAGACTCTGCTTTCCAATGCAGGGGCTGCAGGTTTGATCCCTGGACAGGAAGCTAACATCCCACATGCCACTCGGCCAAAAACCCAAAACATAAAAAAATAGAAGCAATATTGTTACAAACTCAATAAAGACTAAAAAATGGTCCATGATGAAAATAAAATCATTTAAAAAATTAGTTACAATAGAACATTATGTCCATCTTAGCCATCTTTCCTAGAATGTTTTATGTTTAGCATATACCCAGGAAAATCGCATGAGTATCTAATGGTGTATTCATAAGCTCTAAAAAATATACCATTTACACAGTTCCAATGCTATGCCTTGCTCAGCACAAGGTTGGAACAATGGCCCATGTTTATACAGCTTTTCATACCCATGAATCAGAAAAATGTTCAAGGCTTATCAAGGACCTGCCTGAGGTAGGCTGGAGCCTGCTTGTACCAGCTCCAGAGATCTGATTGTTATTATTTCTCAAATCCATGTCCAGTCACACTGCATTGTGGGAGTATTTATACTATAAAAACTGGTAAATGTTGCAAATCGAAATTTTCCTTTTAAACTTCTGATTCTTATTCCCAGCATACCTCTGGACCTGATACAAAAGTTTGATGCTCACTCTTTGAGAAACTCATGCCAAGTATTCCCCTGCATCTTTTGCTTTCAATGAAATGAAATGCTACTGCTGACTGTGCAAAGGTGTGGTGGGGAGTCTGTGCACCAGGACGTTGAACCTGGAGCCATCCCAGAGTCTGAGCTGATAGGGTGAACAGCAGATCAGTCCATTCAGTCATGCAGCTCATCTCTGTTCCACTTTTATCCTCGGTGGTTGATCTCTATTGGCTCTGCGTGTTTTATCCTTTAGGGAACTTACGTTGGATAGAATTCTATATCACTTAATAATTAGACAGTTCTATTGACAGTAATTCTAGATGCTCTTTTAAGTCTTGCAAATTAAAAAACATAAACCGTGACACAGGAAGCATCTGAAATGAAAGTGTGAAAGGATGTTCTTCCATCAAACTACTGAAAGTGAAATTCCTTTCTCATTAGTAAAGACTATGCAATTTTTGTTACTTAGTTAATGTATAGGCTATGTACTGACCATGCATACATATATATATATATATATATACACACACACACACACACACGTGCATGTGTATATTCTAAATTTTGCCTGGTTCTTTTAACTTTTTATATTTTTTACTGAAGTATAGTTGATTTACAATGTAAAACATTGTAACACATATATTGTATATATATAAAGACTAACATTTTTGCTTGAAGTAGTGTCCTGGAAAATTTAGAGACAAAGCCAAAGTCATCTCAGTTCAGATCATATGTGTGTCAGTCGCATCTGACTCTTTGCGATCTCATGGACGGTATCCTGTCAGGCTCCTCTGTCCATGGGGATTCTCCAGGCAAGAATCCTGGAGTGGTATGTCATTGCCTTCTTCAGGGGATCTTCCCAGCCCAGGGATTGAACCCTGGTTACCTGCAATGCAGGAAGATTCTTTACTGTTTGAGCCACCAGGAAAGTTCATATCATAAAATTCTTAAATATCTGGTTTTCAGAGGTCCATTCCTATCCTATCCCAGGACTGGTAGTCTTGCTTCCTATTGATCTAAATCATTTTAATGTAGAAAGACAGGTCCCTTCTGTTACCAGTTGGTGAGCACTCCTCAAACTCCTCACCCTTGGCCACAGCATTTAATCTTCATCTGACACGGTATATGCAGTTAGGTTCATTATGCTCTGAAGGGCTATAGATGCTGAATTATTATCTATTGCCTCACACCATCAGCCCATCAAGTAATCTCTATTTTCTTGGCTTATTTTTTGTTAATGTTTGTCATCGCTCAGTACATATGGTACTGCTGGTGACGGGAAATGGGGCAGTTATTCACCTCAAGATGGAATGTAATTAAAGATTACTAGATTGTTTTCTAAATGTCTAATCTATGCCGTGTGGGGTTTTTGAAATGATGGTTACTTCCAAGAAAAGTTGAGACAGAAGTCTGAATTAGCATCCACTTCACAGGGTCGCCAAAAATGCCTATTTTTGGTCTAGGGTCAATGAGCAGAATACATTTATGAACAGAGTAGAAACTTCCCAGTACATGAGGCAGCATCTCTCTTAGGGGTGACCCTGACTATATGCCATTGCAGTGAAAAGCAGATCTCCTGTGCAAACCCTTGAGGTAAAAACGTCCTCCAGTCATTCCCAGAGTTTACCATTAGGGGCGCCAAAAAGCCAGTCATCCAGCTACAAAGCCAAGTGTGAAAAGTTTCCAGGCAAGAATTCTGAGTGGGTCGTCATTCCCTTCTCTAGGGGATCTCCCCGCCCCAGAGACTGAGCCTGGGTCTTCTGCACTGTAGGCAGATTCTTTACCGTCTGAGCCACCAGGGAAGTCCCGCAAAGCCAAGAGGCAATCAAATACATTGACGGACGTATTTCACATTGAATTTGCCAAGTAATTCTGCAAATGACCCAGAAAATGACGCTCTTAACGCCAGTGACAACCTCATTTTCCCCGAATCAATTGTTCTCTTCTCCCACGTATTGGTTGTTTTTTTTTTTTTTTTTCCCTTCAGAGCCCAAGCACATGAAGTCTTCATGCCTTTCTGGCATGTTTACAGAATTTCCAAACATTTATCTGTTTAAATGTCTAGATCCTTTTAAGGAGCAGAAGAAAGAGTTACTAATTAGGTATTCTGAAGGAAGATTCAGTTCATTACAACTGATCTGGGAGCTGTAAGCGCCATTCCAGCTGTGGAGAATCAATCCTTCTCAGGGAACTAATGAACCCTAGCTTCTGCGTTAAATTGGTGCCTGTCATTTAAAATTATACACGGAGGTATACATACCTGCAAGTGGTGTAAGTTATTTATATGGAAATAGTACATATACCCAGTTTTTCTAAAAAGGAATTTATTTGCTCCAATGTACCCAGTTTTTCTACAAAGGAATTTATTTGCTCCAGACTTTAACATCTGTACTTTAAAAAAAAAAGGGGGGGTGTTTATCAGAGCTCGAATTTAAAACTCTTTCTTCAGTCAGCACGTGAGAGGAGTCTGTATAACTTTGAGGAGATACGTGATGCAAAAATAAATGTTCATTAAATCATATCTGCGTTTCTGATCCCAAGCTTACACCTGCCTCCAAATAGTGAGAGTGGCTCCCCGCTCCCTCCCCACAAAAGGGTATTAAGGTGTGGGATTCTGTTTTCATTTTCTCTCTTCATCTGCACTGATTTCCAGTTTCCATCACAGCTGTTAAGGCTGCTGAGCGGAGCCACATGACAGGATGTGAAGACTCGGCAATGGCTCAGATGAAAACAAAAGCATAAATAAAAGAAGTAGCTGCAGTCTCTGTGGCTGGGGAAGGTGGAGCCTGCAGTGAAGGCTAGCTACCTCCGCAGGAAGACTTGGGTGAGTCAGCACACTGAAGGAAGCTCGTAGTCCCAGGACATGGGGGATTTAGGCAGCCCAAGCAGAGTTGTCTGTTTTGTTCATTCGTTTGTCAGTTAGTTTCCACTCCTCTCTGTTTAAAAGATACACACCACTGCTTCTCCTCACCGTATTTTTAAAACAAGGTCTGCAAATATTCTCTGTTGGGAAGATCCCCTGGAGAAGAAAATAGCAACCCATTCCAGTATTCTTGCCTGGAGAATTCCATGGACAGAGGAGCCTGGTGAGCTACAGTCCATGGGGTCTCAAAAGAGTTGGACACGACTTAGTGACTGAGCACTCGTGCACAAGCAGTACATTTTTAGGGGGAAATGCTGGTTAGTGTTTGCTACAGGGTTGTATATATTACACACATATATAGAGAGAGATAAATTTGTAAGTGGCAACTGTCAATCACGCTCTTCCTCTGTGGATGTAGTCATATGCTTAGCCTCAGCAAATATCACGCATCCGCCCAAATTTCCAGGCAAATATTTATCCCATTATTTACAACATTTGTGGAATGTGGAGACCTAAAAATGAGACTGAATAGAAATATTTAATGTAATCCCCCTAATGATAAAGCTCAGAAAAAAATTTAGAGCAACAATGCAAAGGTCAATTTTAATAGCACCAGAAATCTCAGAGTTTCACATTCAGCTGGCACAGACGTTAAAGTCTTCATCGCTATAATTTTTAAATCTTCTTTGAGACTAGAGTGACAGGTTGGTGTCAATATACTGAGAACACTTATGAGATATTAGGGTCTGTCCTATCTAAAATTTTGTAACAGGTAAGTTTGTCTTCTAGGGTCTCAGCCTCGGTTTGGAAGAAATTTTTCCTTGTACCCTTGCAATGTCTTCTGTCTTCAGGATTTATTTATTTATATTTTACTTTTGAAAAACTAATCTTAGAAAAGGAGCTGATAAATTCACTCATGATAAGGTGTAAAAACAACTGGAGATGGACTCTCAGGGGTTATGCCTTAAGCCAACACTAAAACAAATTCTGACAGTGGAATTTTAACCAAAATCATGAAAAGAACCAAATTTTAAACTTAAAATATTAGAAAGGCACTGACAGCTTTGCCCTCAAGCATAAAGAATACCTGTAAATAAAATACCTTGGCTAAGTTCTGTAATTATAAATGAATGTAACCTAAAAATTTGCCATGGTTTAAAATTTTAAAGCCACTTTAGAAAAATCTCTTTTTCCAGTGAGATGCCTGTGACATGTGTGTTCAAATTCATGACAGCAGTATTTATAATAGCAAAAAATCTGCAAACAACATAAATGTCCATCCATAGGCACATGGTAAAATGATTGCAATATAAAGAAATACATCTATGCAATCATTTTTTGGTGATTAAAAATTCTGATAAAATACATGTAAAACATGTCACATTTTATCCATTTTTAGGTATATAGTTTAGTAATATGCAACCATTTTAAAGCCAAGTTGATCTCTGTGTGCTAGAATGATTAATACCCTCCAATATATATGGTTAAATGGAAAGAGTACAATGCAGAGCAGTATGTGTTGAATGAATCTACTTTGTTTTTAAATTTTGTATTTAAACATTTAAAAATAAATACTATACGGAGAATAAGTTTCACCCATAAACCTACTCCTGAAACTGGCAGTTCTTTTTTTTTTTATTGAAGGATAATTGCTTTACAGAATTTTGTTGCTTTCTGTCAACCTCAACATGGATCAGCCATAAATACACATATATCCCCTCCCTTTTGAACCTCCCTCCTATCTCCCTCCCTACCCCACTCTTCTAGGCTGATACAGAGCCCCTGTTTGAGTTCCCTGAAACATACAGCAAATTTCCACTGGCTGTCTTATTTTACATATGGTAATGTAAGTTTCCATGTTACTCCATATATCTCACCCTCTCCTCACCTCTCCCCATGTCCATAAGTCTATTCTCTATATCTGTTTCTCCATTGCTGCCCTGTAAATAAATTCAGTGCCATTTTTCTAGATTCTGTATATATGCATTAGAATATGATATTTATCTTTTTCTTTCTGACTTACTTTACTCTGTATAATAGGTTCTAGGTTCATCCACCTCATTAGAACTGACTCAAATGTGTTCCTTTTTCTGGCTGAGTAATATTCCATTGTGTATATGTACCACAGCTTCTTTATTTATTCATCTGTGAATGGACATCTAGGTTTTAGCTATTGTAAATAGTGCTTCAATGAACAGTGGGATACATGTGTCCTTTTCAATTTTGGTTTCCTTGGGGTATATGCCTAGGAGTGGGATTGCTTGGTCATATGGCAGTTTTATTCTTAGTTTTTCAAGAAATCTCCATACTGTCTTCCATAGTGGCTGTATCAATAACATTCCCACCTACAGTGCAAGAGCATTCCCTTTTCTCCACACCCTCTCCAGCATTTATTCTTTGTAGACTTTTTGATGATGGCCATTCTGACCATTGTGAGGTGATATCTCATTGAAGTTTTGATTTGCATTTCTCTAACAATGAGCTATGTTGAGATCTTTTCATGTATTTGTTAGTCATCTGTATGTCTTCTTTGAAGAAATGTCTGTTTAGGTCTTTTTCACACTTTTTGATTGTGTTGTTTGTTTTTCTGCCATTGAGTTGTATGAGCTGCTTGTATATTTTGGAAATTAATCCTTTGTCCATTGTTTCATTTGCTATTGTTTTTTCCCATTCTGAGGGTTGTCCTTTCACCCTGCTTACAGTTTCCTTTGCTGTGCAAAAGCTTTAAGTTTAATCAGGTCCCGCTTGTTTACTTTTGTTTTTATTTCTGTTACTCTAGGAGGTACATCTAAGAGGTACGTCATAGAGGATCTTGCTTTGATTTATGTCATCAAGTGTTCTGCCTATGTTTTCCTCTAAGAGTTTTATAGTTTCTGGTCTTACATTTAGGTCTTTAACCCATTTTGAGTTTATCTTTGTGTATGGTGTTAGGAAGTGTTCTAATTTCATTCTTTTACATGTAGCTGTCCAGTTTTCCCAGCACCATTTATTGAAGAGGCTGTCTTTACCCCATTGTATATTCTTGCCTACTTTGTCAAAAATTAGGTACCCATAGGTGCATGGGTTTATTTCTTGGCTTTCTATCTTGTTCCATTGGTCTATATTTCTGTTTTTGTGCCAGTACCATACTGTCTTGATGACTGAAGCTTTGTAGTATAATCTGAAGTCAGGAAGGTTGATTCCTCCAGTTCCATTCTTCTTTCTCAAGACTGCTTTGGCTATTTGGGGTCTTTTGTGTTTCCATATGGATTGTGAAATTTTTCTTTCTAGTTCTGTGAAAAATGCCATTGGTAATTTGATAGGGATCACACTGAATCTGTGTATTGCATTTGGTAGTATAGTCATTTTAACAATATTGATTCTTCCTACCCAGGAACATGGAATATCTGTCCATCTGTTTATGTCATCTTTGATTTCTTTCATTAGTGTTTTATTTTCTGTGTACAGTTGTTTTGTCTCCTTAGGTAAGTTTATTTCTAGATATTTAATTATTTTTGTTGCAATGGTAAATGGGATTGATTCCTTAATTTCTCTTTCTGACTTTTCATTGTTAGTATATAGAAATGCAAGTGATTTCTGTGTATTGATTTTGTATCCTGAAACTTTGCTAAATTCACTGATTAGTTCTAGTAATTTTCTGATACTATCTGTCTTCAGAGTTTTCTACGTAGAGTATCATGTCATCTGCAAACAGTGAGAGCTTTAGTACTTCTTTTCTGATCTGGATTCCTTTTACTTCTTTTTCTTCTCTGATTCCTGTAGCTAGGACTTCCAGACTATGTTGAATAATGGGGAAAGTGGACACCCTTGTCTTTTTCCTGATCTTAGGGGGAATGCTTTCAGTTTTTCACCATTAAGAATAATGTTTGCTGTAGGCTTATCATATATGGCCTTTACTATGTTGAGGTAGGTTCCTTCTATGCCCATTTTTGAAGAATTTTAATCATAAATGGGTGCTGAATTTTGTCAAAGGTTTTTTCTGCTGTATAATCTCTTCAAAAATTTTCTCATACCCTTTCTTTTCCTCAGACCCCTCCAGTGTTCTTGCCCGGAAAATCCCAGGGACGGGGGAGCCTCGTGGGCTGACGTCTATGGGGTCACACAGAGTCGGACACGACTGAAGTGACTTAGCAGCAGCAGCGTTTGACATTGTCCCAGAGGTCTCTGAGACTATCCTCAGTTATTTTCATTCTTTTTACTTTATTCTGCTCTTCAGAAGTTATTTCCACCATTGCATCTTCCAGCTCATGGATTTCATGCTTCTGCTTCAGATATTCTGCTACTGATTCCTTCTAGAGTATTTTTAACTTCAGTAACTATTTTGCTTGTCTCTGTATATTTATTCTTTAATTCTTCTAGATCTTTGTTAATTGATTCTTGCATTTTCTCCGTTTTGTTTTCAAGGTTTTTAATCATCTTTACTATCATTATTCTGAATTCTTTTCCAGGTACTTTGCCTATTTCCTCTTCATTTATTTGGACTTCTGCATTTCTAGTTTGTTCCTTCATTTGTGCAGTATTTCTCTGCCTTTTAATTATTTATTTATATTTTAACTTATTGAGTTTGAGGTCTCCTTTTTCCAGGCTTCAAGGTTGAATTCTTTCTTCCTTTTGGTTTCTGCTCTCCTAAGGTTTGTCCAGTGGTTTGTGTAAGATTTGTATAGGGTGAGATTTGTGCTGAGTTTTGTTTGCTTGTTTGTTTGTTTTTCCTCTGATGGGCAAGGCTGAGTGAGGTGGTAATCCTGCCTGCTGATGATTGGTTGTGTTTTGTTTGTTGTTTAGATGGGGTGTCCTGCACAGGGTGCTACTGGTTGTTGGATGATGCCAGGTCTTGTATTCAAGTGGTTTCCCTTGTGTTAGTTCTCACTATTTGACACTCCCTAGGGTTAGTTCTCTGGTAGTCTAGGGTCTTGGAGTCAGTGCTCCACCTCCAAAGGCTCAGGGTTTGATCTCTAGTTTTGTGTGGTTCTATATATACTTTTGGAGAAGGCAATGGCACCCCACTCCAGTACTTTTGCCTAGAAAATCCCACGGACAGAGGAGCCTGGTAGGCTGCAGTCCATGGTGTCGCTAGAGTCGGACACGACTGAGCGACTTCACTTCACTTTTCACTTTCATGCATTGGAGAAGGAAATTCATGCATTGGAGAAGGCAGCCCACTCCAGTGTTCTTGCCTGGAGAATCCCAGGAACAGGAAGCCTGGTTGGCTGCCGTCTATGGGGTCGCACAGAGTCGGACACGACTAAAGCGACGAAGCAGCATATATACTTTTCTGCTTGTCAGGTACTCCTGTCTACTCTCAGCTGGTGTTCTGCATGCACTTCGGTGTCTGAAGGTGTATTCCTGATGTATCTGTGGAGAGAGAGGTACTCCATATCCATCTACTCCTCCGCCATCTTGTTCCCTCCTGAAACTGACAATTCTTAACATTGATCATATTTCCTACAATGAGTGTGTATGTAAAAAAATTCTAAGTATATCTGAGGTCCTTTACTCCTTATCCCTTGCACCTTTCTCACCTCTTGAGAATCATGAGTTTAATCTATTTTTATACCTTTTCATGTATCTATAAGTAACATGAATACATTATTATTGTTTTGTGTGCCCTTTAAAATTTGCTTAAATGTTATGACCTCTTCAACTTGCTTTCTTATTTATCACCCTGAAGCTCGTCTTCTTCATTCAGCAGTTTTTGAGTGTGAATGCCAACGTGCTTTTTGTTTAAAAAGACATATGTGTATGCTTGGTTTTGGAAGACAGCTTCCTGGTAGCACATTTAAGACCCTGTTAATAGCATTCACATTTTGCAAGAAACACTGGAGATCATTGTGTGTCGGGGGCTGGGGCGGGAATAGGATGTTTGCTTTTCATTTTCTATCCTCTGAAGTGTTCAAAATTTTATTATAGTTATTTTTTAGTGAAAATAATTTGTTGAAAGAGGTAAATTTTTAAAAAATTATTGATTTATTGTTGGCTGCACTGGGTCTTCATTGCTGTGTGTGGGCTTTCTCTAGCTGAGGTGAGTGGAGGTTACTCTCTGGTTGTGGTGTGTGGAACTCTCACTTTTGGTGGGCTCTCTTCTTGTGGAGCACAGATTCTAGGCCCCCGGACTTCAGTAGTTGCTGCAAGTGGGGCTCAGTAGCTTTAGCGCTCAGGCTCCAGAGCACAGGTTCAACAGTGGCAGCACACAGGTTAGCTGCTATGAAGCATGGGGAGTCTTCCTGGACCAGAGACTGAACCCATGTCCCCTGCATTGACAAGTAGAGTCTTAACCACTGGACGGCCAGGAAGATCTAAAAGCTGTAAAATTTTGATCCTGTTCATGTGACAAAGGATGTGAACATATCATGGCAGCCTAGATGGGTTAAATGATTTTTCCCCATCCACACACCATGTTTCCATGTGAACTGGGGCTGTCAAGGACACGGTGTATTACAGTGAAAGTGGTAGGACTGTTATAGAAATTATAGGTTCCAGGAGAAAGGAAGCTGGGAGATTACACAGAAGAGGCCACTCAGCTCCCAGCTTGTTGAGTTTGTGAAAAGTGAAGCAAATATGTCTGCTGGAAATGCATTGAATAGGAGCAGAGAAGGTGACCGAAAGGGACACCCAAACAGGTACACATCAGAATGGGAATCCATAGATTGGATTTCATCTATGAAATCTATTTATTTCATCTATTTCATCTGGTTCTGTCAGTAACAACCACAGATTTTGACCAATTCGCTTGACTTTCTCATTGTAGTATTTCTCCTCCATAAAGTGAGAAGATACAGATTTCTTCATTCATTCAATATATGTTTATAGAACCTCTAGGTGCCAGGCAGTGTATTATGTACTAGAAATATAAAAATGAACAAGATGAAATTCTTAGCCTCACCCTAGAGGTTGCCTGACATTCTAAGAGTCCAGCCACCAAAGGCTAAAAATAGGCAGAATGTCAACCATCAGAGGCCCGTGAGTTCTGGCTATTTCCCTGGGAAGACTTGATGGTGCCAAGTCAAAGGCCAGATGACAGGTGAGAGAATAGTTATTCCAAGGGTCTCAGCAGAAGTCCTGGGGCTAAAACAGAAAAAAGTCTCCACTTTTCTTGGGACATGGGGGAACTCAGCTTCAGCTGAGGAACCACAGAATGAATGAGAAGAATCATAGCCGGGCTGATAGAGGGAACCTTGAATGTAAAGGTGTTAGTCACTCAGTTGTGTCCAACCTTTTGTGACCCCATAGACTGTACTCTGCCAGGCTTCTCTGTCCATGGGATTCTCCAGGCAAGAATACTGGAGTGGGTAGCCATTGCCTTCTCCAGAGGAGGAAATGGGAGTGGGGATGCAATAGTGAGTGAGTTGAAGAGGATATTTGATTCTTTTCATTTCAATCAAGTTAAAGGAGAATATGGGATTTATTCTACATCTTAATAGTTTATAGTTTGAGATTCCCTTATATTTCAGTGTATGAATTTTAAAATGGCTGACCACAAAAACTGTACCTAAATGGGTCATAGAGGAGACAGAGTCATTTTGGGGGGGAAATTTCCCTTTTCATATTATAATTGCCTATCCAGTGACTGAAGAGATACTGTGAGTCACACAGAGGAGATTCCTATGTGCCGGGGGCTGAGAAGTGGCCTGGGCATTGTCTAGGGTTCTGTCCACCAGAAGTGGAACCGAAGTTGTGGATGAGAAAACAGTAACAACACCAAAGCACTTCCCACCTTGGGATTAAACTTTGAGGCCCATCATTTTAGAAACTAAATTAGTATCTTATAAAATGGGGTTAATGAAGGTTTCCCTGGTGGTTCAGTGGTGGTGGTTCAGTGGTAAAGAGTCTGCCTGCCAATGCAGGAGACATGGGTTCTAGCCCTGATCTGGGAAGATCCCACGTGCCATGGGGTAACTAAGCCCATGCACCACAACTACTGAGCCTGTGCTCTGGAGCCCTGGAACTTCCACTACTGATCCCACTTGCTGCAACTGCTGAAGCACGTGCACACTCTAGGGCCCGTGCTTTGCAAAAGGAGACGCCACAAAGGCAATGAGAAGTCTGTGCATCAGAACTAGAGAGTAGCCCCTGCTTGCTGCAACTAGAAGAAAGCCTGCACAGCAATGAAGGCCCAGCATAGCAAAAAATAAATATTTTTAAAATGAGGTTAATGATACTTACTTTAGAGAATTACCATGAGAAAGAGTAAATTTTAAGATGTGGACACATGGTACAAAACTTTATAGTTTACAAGCTTTACAAGCATGAGGCTATCATTATTTTTCTTGGAGTTTTGGAAGACATAGGTAGTATATTTCCAGGAATTATTTCATTCCCTGGACTTACAAGGTGTGTCAAAATCCTAGTTGGCTCTCTCTCAAGCCTCATTGGTGGACAGTCACCTTATCTCTTATCTCTTACTCTCATTCCTAGAGAGTAGATTATGTGACCTAGTTTTGTGGAGGTCCGAGGACATTTTGGAGAAGGCAATGGCATCCTACTCCAGTACTCCTGCCTGGAAAATCCCATGGACAGAGGAGCCTGGTAGGCTGCAGTCCATGGGGTCGCTGAGGGTCGGACACGACTGAGCGACTTCACTTTCACTTTTCACTTTCAAGCATTGGAGAAGGAAATGGCAACCCACTCCAGTGTTCTTGTCTGGAGAATCCCAGGGATGGGGGAGCCTGGTGGGCTGCCATCTATGGGGTCACACAGAGTCAGACACGACTGAAGTGACGCAGCAGCAGCAGCAGCAGCAGAGGACATTTAGGAACTTCCCTGGTGGCTCAGATGGTAAAGCGTCTGTCTACAATGCGGGAGACCTGCGATCCCTGGGTCTGGAAGGTTCCCTGGAGAAGGAAATGGCAACCCACTCCAGTACTCTGGCCTAGAAAATCCTATGGACAGAAGAGCCTAGTGCAGGCTACTGTCCATGGGGTTGCAAAGAGTCGGACACGACTGAGCGACTTCCAAGAGGGGAATTCAGATGGGTATTTAACTCAGGAAACACAAACATACCAGAATCTTTAAGTCCTTATGGGGTTTGACTCATGATGGCAAATAAGGAATTGAATTATGAGCTCTGACTTTCTTCGATTGTTCTAAGTTATTCCTAATTGTGTCAAATATATTGTCATAAAAATCTAAACTCTAAAAAGATGTTCTCAAAGACTTCTGAGACAATAACGGCAATGATCAAATTTGACTTGCATCTTTTTTTAAATCTTAATATCCTTATAATTTTTGCCACAAAAGATACAGGGCTCAATAGCTACACATTTAGAGAGAGAGAAGTCCAAAGATAAAACACTTTTGCAATTGCATATTCTGTTTTCTGTAAATACAAACAAGAAAAGCAATTTCTTAATGCAATCCAATCAATATCCTCCAAAGACTTTCCAGTGTTCCAATGATGAAATGCTTTCTGCATGCATAACTTAAATTTAACAATTTCTAGTCATTATTTAAATGAGAAACTTGAGTATGTTAACAATTTAGAAAGATATTTACATAAAAAGAAATCATTTCAACTTGATAATTATCTAGTCCATGAGAAAATTATGGGGCACTCCTCTGGGAAATACAGAACAGAACAAATGGAAAGAAAAAGAAATAGAATATAATGGAAATTTGGAAAACAAAAAGAGGAAAGCATGTCATTTGAAAAAGGACAAGTTGCTCTGATTAATGCAATAGCTTTCGGCTAGTTTGTCAGAGAGGCTAGTTTATGCCTGTTGGACCCAGGTACCTATTTGGGGGGACAGTTTGAGAACTAAACAATTCCCCCTTGGGATTCTTGAAACTTTTGGTGATTTGAGGATAAAGTCAAAGCCCTAAGGTTATTAATGCCAACGTGTAACTGAAAGTGGGGGCTGGGGGGCTGCTGCTCACTGCTCAAAAACCATTAAAGAGACTAGGTTGGTGGAAAGGGAAGTTTGCTTTACTTTGGGTGCCAGCAACTGGGGTGGGGGAAGGGCAGACCCTTGTCCAAAAGCTGACTCCCCACCTTCCCCCGACTCCTGCCCCGACAATCAGTGGGCAAGAGCTTTTATAGGCTGAGGGAGGGGTCTACATGCAGAAACAGCACAATCAGCTCTGACAGTCATCTTGAAATTGGTCATCAGTGGTCTGACCAGTGACACCTTGATTGTTTTAGGTACAGTTAACCTTCAGTTACAGGGTCAGCTTGTTTCCATTTCTTTGAGGCCAATTCTCAGTATTGGGCTTCCCTGATAGCTCAGTTGGTAAAGAATCTGCCTGAATGCAGGAGACCCTGGTTCGATTCCTGGGTCAGGAAGATCCCCTAGAGAAGGGAAAGGCTATCCACTCCAGGATTCTGGTGCTGGCGTGGCTGTGAGGAGATACCCTACATCCAAAGGCAGAGAAGCCCCAGCAAGATGGGAGGTGCTGGAGCTACGGCTGAGCAGTGCTAGAGCAGCTTTGAGGAGATACCCCACATCAAAGGGCAAAGGAGAAGCCCCAGCAAGATGGTAGGAGGGGTGAAATCACATTTAGAATCAAACCCCACACCTGCCAGAGACACTCAGAGGGCTCAAACAAACCTTGTGCACACCAGGACCGAGAGACCCCACACAGACTGAGACAGAACCATGTCTGAGTGTCTCCTGTGGAGGAACAAGTCAGCAGTGGACTGCCACAGGGACAGGGGCTCTGGGTGCAGCAGACCTGGGTACGGCATAAGCCCTCTTGGAGGAGGACTCCATTAACCCCACCATTGAGCCACCAGAACTTCCACAGGACTGGGGAAACAGACTCTTTGAGGGCATAAACAGAACCCTGTGCACACTAGGACCCAGGAGAAAGGAGCAGTGACCCCACAAGAGACTACCCAGACTTGCCTGTGGTGTCCAGGAGTCTCCAGCAGGGATGTGGGTCGGCCATGGACTGCTGCAGGGTTGGGAGCACTGAGTGTAGCAGTACATGCATGGGATCTTTTGAAGGAGGTCACCATTATCTTCATTACCTCCACCATAGTCTGGCCCCAGGTAAATAAGAGGGAGGGAACACAGCCCCACTCATCAACAGAAAATTGTATTAAAGATTTACTCAGAATGGCCCCACCCATCAGAACAAGACCCAGTCAGTCAGTCTCTCCCATCAAGAAGCTTCCATAAGCCTCTTAACCTTCTCCATCAGACAGTAACAGAATGAAAACCACAGTCACAGAAAACTAACCAATCTGATCGCATTGGCCACAGCCTTATCTAACTCAATAAAACTGTGAGCCATGCCATGTAGGGCCACCCAAGACAGACAGGTCATGGTGGAGAGTTCTGATAAAAATGTGGTCCACTGGAGAAGGGAATGGCAAACCACTTCAGTATTCTTGCCTTGATAACCCCATGAACAGTATGAAAAGGCAAAAAGATAAGACACCCCCCAGGTCGGTATGTGCCCTATATGCTACTGGAGATCAGTGGAGAAATAACTCCAGAAACAATGAAGAGATGGAGCCAAAGCAACAACAACACCCAGTTGTGGGTGTGACTGGTGATGGAAGTAAAGTCTGATGCTGTAAAGAGCAATATTGCACAGGAACCTGAAATGTTAGGTCCATGAATCAAGGCAAATTGCAAGTGGTCAAACAGGAGATGGCAAGTGTGAACATCAACATTTTAGGAAGCGGTGAACTAAAACGAACTGGAATGGGTGAATTTATCTCAGATGACCATTATATCTACTACTGTGGGCAAGAATCCCTTAGAAGAAATGGAGTAGCTATCATAGTCAGCAGAGTCCAAAATGCAGTACTTGAATGCAATCTCAAAAACGACAGAATGAGCTCTGTTCGTTTCCAAGGCAAACCATTCAGTATCATAGTAATCCAAGTCTATGCCCTGACCAGTAATACTAAAGAAGCTGAAGTTGAACAGTTCTATGAAGACCTACAAGACCTTCTAGAACTAACATCCAAAAAATACGTCCTTTTCATTTTAGGGGACTGGATGCAAAAGTAGGAAGTCAAGAAACACCTGGAGTAACATTCAAATTTAGCCTTGGAGTACAAAATGAAGCAGGACAAAAGCTAATAGAGTTTAGCCAAGAGAACTCACTGGTCATAGCAAATACCCTCTTCCAACAACACAATAGAAGACTCTACACATGGACATCACCAGATGGTCAATACTGAAATCAGATTGATTGTATTCTTTGCAGCCAAAGATGGAGAAGCTCTATACAGTCAGCAAAAACAAGATGAGGAGCTGACTGTGGCTCAGATCATAAACCCCTTATTGCCAAATTTAGACTTAAATAGAATAAAGTAGGGAAAACCACTAGACCATTCAGGTATGACCTAAATCAAATCCCTTATGATTATACAGTGGAAGTGAGAAATAGATTCAAGGGATTAGATCTGATAGACAGAGTGCCTGAAGAACTATGGATGGAGGTTCGTGACACTGTATAGGAGGCAGGGATCAAGACCATCCCCAAGAAAACAAAATGCAAGAAGGCAAAATGATTGTTTGAGAAGGCCTCACAAATAGCTGTGAAAAGAAGAGAAGAAAAAGGCAAAGAAGAAAAGGAAAGATATACCCATTTGAATGCAGAGTTCCAAAGAATAGCAAGGAGAGATAAGAAAGCCTTCTTCAGTGATCAGTGCAAAGAAATAGAGGAAAACAGTAGAATGGGAAATACTAGAGATCTCTTCAAGAAAATTAGAGATACCAAGGGAACATTTCATGCAAAGATGGGCACAATAAAGGACAGAAATGGTATGGACCTAACAGAAGCAGAAGATATTAAAAAGAGGTGGCAAGAACACACAGAAGAACTATACGAAAAAGATCTTCATTATCCAGATAACCACAATGGTGTGATCACTCACCTAGAGCCAGACATCCTGGAATGCAAATTTAAGTAGCCCTTAGGAAGCATTACTACGAACAAAGCTAGTGGAGATGATGGAATTCCGGTTGAGCTATTTCAAATCCTAAAAGGTGATGCTGTGAAAGTGCTGTACTCAAAATGCCAGTAAATTTGGAACTCAGCAGTAACCACGTTACTGGAATAGGTCAGTTTTCAATCCAATCCCAAAGAAGGCAATACCAAAGAATGCTCACTGTACCGCACAATTGCACTCATCTCACACACTAGTAAAGTAATGCTCAAAATTCTCCAAACCAGGCTTCAACAGTACATGAACTATCTGGATTTAGAAAAGGCAGAGGAACCAGAGATCAAATTGCCAACATCCGCTGGATCATCGAAAAAGCAAGAGAGTTCCAGAAAAACATCTACTTCTGCTTTATTGACTATGCCAAAGCCTTTGACTGTGTGGATCACAATAAACTGTGGAAAATTCTGAAAGAGATGGGAATACCAGACCACCTGACCTGCCTCCTGAGAAATCTGTATGCAGGTCAGGAAGCAACAGTTAGAACTGGACATGGAACAGATTGGTTCCAAATCAGGAAAGAAGTACATCAAGGCTGTATATTGTCACCCTGCTCATTTAACTTATATTCAGAGTACATCATGAGAAATGCTGGAGTAGATGAAGCACAAGCTGGAGTCCAGATTGTTGGGAGAAATATCAATAACCTCAGATATGCAGATGACACCACCCTTATGGCAGAAAGTGAAGAACTCAAAAGCCTCTTGATGAAAGTGAAAGAGGAGAGTGAAAAAGTTGGTTTAAAACTCAGCATTCAGAAAACTAAGATCATGGCAGCCAGACCCATAACTTCAAGGCAAATAGATGGGTAAACAGTGGAAAGAGTGAGAGATTTTATTTTGGGGGGCTCCAAAATCACTGCAGATGGTGACTACAGCCATGAAATTAAAAGTCGCTTGCTCTTTGGAAGAAAAGCTGTGACCAACCTAGACAGCATATTAAAGAACAGAAACATTACTTTGCCAACAAAGTTCTGTCTAGTCAAAGCTATGGTTTTTCCAGTAGTTGTGTATGGATGTGAGAGTTGGACTATAAAGAAAGCTGAGCACCGAAGAATTGATGCTTTTGAACTGTGGGTGTTAGAGAAGACTCTTGAGAGTCCCTTGAACTGCACGGAGATCCAACCAGTCCATCCTAAAGGAAATCGGTCCTGAATATTCATTGGAAGGACTGATACTGAAGCTAAATCTCCAATACTTTGGCCACCTGATGTGAAGAACTGACTCACTAGAAAAGACTCTGATGCTGGGAAAGATTGAAGGTGGGAGAAGAAGGGGATGACTGAAGGTGATATGGTTGGATGGCATCACTGACTCGATGGACATGAGTTTGAGCAAGATTGGTGTTGGACAGGGAAGTTGGTGATGGACAGGGAACCCTGGTGTGCTGCAGTTCACGGGGTCACAAATAGTTGGACACGACTGAGTGACTGAACTGAAATGAACTCTAAACAACTTCCCAGGTGTCATAACTCAGCTCTGGGGCCTCAGTTACAGGCACAGGCTTGTAACTTTGGGGACAGCCTTGTGCCCCCTCTATCATGCTGTACCATTGTGTGACCTCTCTGTCTCTCATTTAGCGACAACTTGGTTAGTGCATGCCATCAAGCCCAATGGCCAAGCAAACACTCATTCAGGAAACAAGCAGCCAGTTTCCCTTTTAAAAATAAGACTGCAGATCTTAAAAGTCATTCTCTAGGCTGGAGAATCATTAGAGACTTGTGTTGTAAAAAGACAGGTGCCGTATCCCCCCCAGTGCATACGGTGAGGCAGTACATTACCTGCGGAGAATTTACAAACAATAGTAAACTGAATCTGAAGAATCTGAAAAAGAAGGATATATATATGTGTATAAATGAATCACTTAGCTGTACCCCTGAAACTAACACAATGCTGTAAATACACTGTACTCCAATATAAAACAAAAATTAAATTTTAAAAATTTAAAAAACAGCAATAAACTATCAGTCGCAATGATTTTGATCATCACCATATATCACAAATTCTAAACAACATTAGTGACAATATATTTCTCTGTGTAAGTATCTTTTTTTGGTCTAAGTTCTAAACAATTATTGGTGTTTGTGTGCCTCAAACAAATATATTTTTATTGCTTTTTTTTTTTTTCCACCCCTGGCATACGAGATCTCAGTTCCCCAAACAAGGATTGAACCCATGCCCTCTGTAGGGGAAGCGTGGTATTTTTTTCACCCCACTTATTTGTATTTTTATCCATCTGTTCAAAAAATAATTGAACAACTACTATCCGCTAAGCACTAAGGATTCACAAATAAGTGAAGATTATCCTTATGTACAAGGATCTTACTACAGAACATCTCGTCTTAAATATTTACTTTTCTGCTGAGATACATGATTGATGACACATATAGGATACATTCCTGTGACTGATTTACAATTACAAGCTGCCAGCTATCATTATTTCCTTCTTCACAATATAAGAGTTTACATGAGAATGTAAGCGACTGAAAGTGTTATTTTAAAGGTTAATCTTGAACCCATACTGATTTGTCTACTCAAAAATATCAGTATCATAATTACAATAAGTAGCAATATTCTTCACATATACCTCAGAAATGATTATGACATAGAAGAGTTGATAATCAGTTCAGTTCAGTTCAGTCACTCAGTCGTGTCCGACTCTTTGCGACCCCATGAATTGCATCACGCCAGGCCTCCCTGCCCATCACCAACTCCCGGAGTTCACTCAAACTCACATCCATCGAGTCGGTGATGCCATCCAGCCATCTCATCCTCTGTTGTCCCTTTCTCCTCCTGCCCCCAATCCCTCCCAGCATCAGACTCTTTTCCAATGAGTCAACTCTTCGCATGAGGTGGCCAAAGTACTGAAGTTTCAGCTTTAGCATCAGTCCTTCCAAAGAACACCCAGGACTGATCTCCTTTAGGATGGACTGGTTGGGTCTCCTTGCAGTCCAAGGGACTCTCAAGAGTCTTCTCCAACACCACACTTCAAAAGCATCAATTTTTCGGCACTCAGCTTTCTTCACAGTCCAACTCTCACATCCATACATGACCACTGGAAAAACCATAGCCTTGACTAGACGGACCTTTGTTGGCAAAGTAATGTCTCTGCTTTTCAATATGCTATCTAGGTTGGTCATAACTTTCCTTCCAAGGAGTAAGTGTCTTTTAATTTCATGGCTGTAATCACCATCTGCAGTGATTTTGGAGCCCCCTCAAAATAAAGTCTGACACTGTTTCCACTGTTTCCCCATCTATTTCCCATGAAGTGATGGGACCGGATGCCATGATCTTCGTTCTCTGAATGTTGAACCTTAAGCCAACTTTTTCACTCTCCACTTTCACTTTCATCAAGAGGTTTTTGAGTTCCTCTTCACTTTCTGCCATAAGGGTGGTGTCATCTGCATATCTGAGGTTATTGAGATTTCTCCCGGCAATCTTGATTCCAACTTGTGGTTCTTCCAGCCCAGCGTTTCTCATGATGTACTCTGCATATAAGTTAAATAAACAGGGTGACAATATACAGCCTTGACGAACTCCTTTTCCTATTCGGAACCAGTCTGTTGTTCCATGTCCAGTTCTAACTGTTGCTTCCTGACCTGCATACAAATTTCTCAAGAGGCAGATCAGGTGGTCTGGTATTCCCATCTCTTTCAGAATTTTCCACAGTTTCTTGTGATCCACACAGTCAAAGGCTTTAGGTCCTTATCAGTTATCTATTTTATATATACTGGGTTGTAGATGTCAATCCTAAACTTCCAATTTATCCCTCCTCCTCTTTCCTCTCAGTGAACCGTATGTTTGTTTTCTATACCTATAACTCTATTTCTGTTTTGTAGATAAGTTCACTTGTACCCCTCTTTTAGATTCCACATATAATGATATCATATGTATTTGTTTTTCTTTGTCTGACTTACCACACTCAGTAAGACAATCTCTAGGTCTATCCGTGTGGCTGCAAATGGCATAATTTCGTTCTTTTTCATGGTTGAGTAATATTCCATTCTATAGAAATACTACACCTTCTTTACCCATTCCTCTGTTGATGCATGTTTAGATTGTTTCATGTCTTGGTTCAGTGACATATGTTATCTTTTGGGATCCAAAATTACTTCAGATGGTGACTGCAGCCATGAAATTAAAAGACATTTGCTCCTTCGAAGGAAAATTACAACAAACCTAGACAGCATATTAAAAAGCAGAGTCATCACTTTGCCAACAAAAGTCCACATAGTTAAAGCTCTGATTTACTCCAGTAGTCATGTATAGATGAGCGTTGGACCATTAAGAAAGCTGAGTGCCAAAGAATTGATGCTTTCAAATTGTGGTGCTGGAGAAGACTTTAGAATCCCTTGGACAGCAATAAGATCAAACCAGTCAATCCTAAAGGAAATCAGTCCTGAGTATTCATTGGAAGGACTGATGCTGATGCTGAAGCTCCAGTATTTTGGCCACCTGATGCAAAGAGCTGACTCACTGGAAAAGACACTGATGCTGGAAAAGAGCGAGGGCAGAAGTGGGCAACAGAGGATGAGATGGTTGGATGGCATCAGTGACAATGGAAATGAGTTTGAGGAAACTCCAGGAGATAGTGAAGGACAGGGAGTCCTGGTGCTGCAGTCTGTGGGATTGCAAAGAGTCAGACATGACTTACTGTCTGAACAACAGCAATGTCTTGGCTACTGTAAATAGTGCAGCAATGAGCTTTGGGGTGTATGTATCTTTTCCAATTATGGTTTTCTCCAGATAAATGCTCAGAAGTGGAATTGCTGGACCATATGATAACTCTTCTTAGTTTTTGAAGGAACCTCCATACTGTTTCCATAGTGGCTGTACCAATTTACATCCCCACCAACACCGTAACAGGGCTTCCCTTTTTCCACATCCTCTCCAGCATTTATTATATGTAGGCTTTTTAATGATGGCCATTCTGACCAGTATGAGGTGATACCATATTATAATTTTTATTTGCATTTTTCTAACAATTAGTGATGTTGAACGTATTTTCATGTCTTTTTTAGCCACTGTATGTCTTCTTTGGATAAATATTTAGATCTTCCACTCACTTTTTGATTGGGTTGTTTGTCTGTTTTTTTATTGAGCTACATGAGCTTTTTGTATATTTTGGAGATTAATCTCTTGTTAGTTGCTTTATTTGCAAATATTTTCTCCTATTCTGAGGGTTGTCTTTTCATTTTGTTTATGCTTTCTTTTCCTGTGCAAAGGCTTTTAAGTTTAATTAAAACTTAATTAAATTCGTGCCCTCAAACCTGTGCCCTCTGCCGTGGAAGTGCAGATTCTTAACTAGTGGACTACCAAAGAAGTCTCTATTGTTTATCTCTTAATAAATATTTATTCTATGTGGAAGTTAATTTGAGGAACTCCCCATTAATCAGCTGGCTCTCAACACACAAGAATGCTATTACTTGCATTCCTTCCAAGAGTAAGTTCAATGTTTTTTAAGGTTCAGTTTGGTCATAACCACTATGTTTCTCCATATTCCTTCTTTCCAGCTGAATCCTTCTTTCAGTGACTCAAAGTTAAATAATAGCAGTTTGGGGTTAATATATATGCACTACCATATATAAGGTAAATAATGAACAAGGATCTACTGTATAACACAGGGAACTATACTCAATATTTGTAATAAAATTTGTAATTTGTAGTAATAATAATAAGAGAAAAGAATCTGAAAAGAAGATATAGATGTATATATAACTGAATCACTTTTTTGTACACCTGAAACTAACACAACATTGTAAATCAACTAAACTTCAATTTTAAAGAAGCAAAAAGAAGAAAGAAATTTTAATTCTCTAATTTTAAAGAAACAAATAATGATAGCATTGCAAATGTGAAGAGAAAGAAACAGAACTAAAGAACTTCAATTCTGTTACTTTATGCAGCCACTTAGAGTTTTTATTTTGTTTGAAATGTATAAGAGTAGAACTGCAAACTGAGGTATAATAAGCCTGGTTGGTTTGTGTAAATTTCAGTTTGTACAGGTAATATTTTACTGAATTTGATTGCTGTCTTTAAAGAGTTGAAATATAGTCTTTTAAAATTGCTAACTAAGGAATGAATCAAGAAAATAAAACAAATCAATGGTACTGATGTAGGAGATAGATGGGCTCCAGGTTACATATAAATACAAATAACTGGTCTCCGGTTTGTATTTCATGGGGCATGAGGAAGTGGGCTTCAGGCTGGATGCCTACAACTGTTAGCATTTCCTGAGACAAGAGATAGTTGGGCTCCTGTTAAAGCATTTACAATCAGCCTCCTGCTTGCCCTCTGAAATGGAAGTAACAATAGAAGCAGGTTACATAGCCAGTGTATGTCTCTTGTAAATACCTTCAGTAATCATCATGGCAATAGTTAAGGTAATATTCTTGGGAAGGACAAAGAGGGGCAAAACCCTGTTTGAGTTAAGAGTTAAGGGATCTCCACTCCCCCTTTTTTTAGGACAAGGGAGACACTACACATGGGCAGAAAAGACTCCTTTTGGGTCAAAAGTCAAGGAGTAACTCCAGGCCATAGCGAGTCTTGCTCCTCCCAGAAGCCTTTACTTTGAGATCCATCTTGGCTGAGGGATGTGGGCACACCCAGGGGAGGGTCCCAGGGTAGGTCAGGTGTATAAAAAGAAACCAGATAACTGGCCTGATGGAAGAAAAAGACCCAGAAGAGCTGACCTATACAAGTGATTTAACTGCCTCTTTACTGTGCTCCTCCTTATGAGGGGGCCACCCACAGCCTTTCTCTCCAGGTGTGCATCTTTGCCTTGCTTCTGTCTTAACTAGACAAACTATTTCTCTATGTGCTCTTCCACTTCTTGTGCTGTGTCTCTAATAATAAACTCTGTACCTACATTTACAATTTCTGTCTCCATGATAAATGCATTTTTCACTGGAGGCAAAGATCCAGGAAAAAATAGCTTCCAGCCTCTAGCCCTTGCTGGTCCAGTGGCTAGGATTCCTGGTTCTCATCCAGGCTACCCAGGTTTAATTTCTAGTCAGAGAATTAAAATCTCACTTCATGACACCTCACTTCATGTCTCAGCTCACTGCTGCCTCGCTGAGATCAGTACCACTTAATAGAGGCAGATATTTTAAAAGCACAATGCTTAGGAATCATTTCTGCTACTACTCTCCATGTTTCATACGCTAATCAAACTTGCAAAGTGGTCAGATAGATCCATATTGAAGACGGAAAAGTTGAAATAAAAGAGTCACTTTTGGGTTCATCTGCTACTTCTGGAAAACTCATTATTGAACCCACAGAAGAGATGTTGAAACAACTGAATGGTGACAAGGCTGAAACTATGACAAATACTTACAGTGGTGTCAGGCGTCAATCAAAAAACTACTCCCAATCCTGTGTGTCTTATGTAAAGCACACTTTTGCAGAGTTTTCTTCTTTTGAAAGTGTCATGGTTCTTCTTGAACTTTGGAAAATATTTATTCATTCATTCAGTTTCCCCCTCACTGGTGGAAAACACTGCAGAGTATGTGTTGAACAGTGAAAAGACCTTCCCAGATTAATGTCACACCCATTATGGATCTATACAGTCAAAACAAGTTTGAAAAATTGATTTCAATCTTCAAAGTACAATACAATCCAAAAGAAAATGTGGACACAAGAGAATTAGCTTACATTTCCTCTCTGTTTCATGCAGTGTTTTTTTCTGAGTTACCTTTTTTTCTAATGTAAAGTGTTAGATGAAGTTAAGCAGACCTCAAAATATTTGCAAACAGCTCAAATCAACCTTGAGTACAATATAGTGAAACAGCAAGTTTTAAAATGATTGCTTGAAGATCAACACCCAAAAATTCTGAAGAAGGCTGTAATTACACCACATTACATGGAAAGGAACAAAAGTCAACCAACATGTTATCAAAGTGAAAACATCTGAACTAGAGCAGAAGCAGAAAGAAATCATACCTGAATTACAAAAGTCAGCTATCATAGAGGCAACTGTCCTTAGGCACTGGAATATATTTTTAAAAATGGGTAAACAAGCCTCATCAGAATCTTTTTCCATCCTTCGATGCTCTAACTCAGCACCCCTTCCTATACGGGGTAAGCTGGTATAGAAACCTTTATCCCCATGTGTCTCTGTAAAGTACTCACACATGTGTAATACATTTTTGTCCTGTTAATATGTCTGTTAAATTTTGTCCTGTTAAATTGCCAATTAATTCGCAGGCCCCTGACCATACAGTTCTAAGGTGGTAGAGAAAAAGTTTTCCTTCCCAATAAGATACAAGAAAATGGATGTTTACATAGAAAAAAATTTAAAATTTAAAGAAGAATGCCAAGAGGAATAGCAAGAGATGCTAGTCTCACATTACTAGAATATATTAAAAACAGCTAGAAAAGGTCCGTTTAGTCAAAGCTATGGTTTTTCCAGTAGTAATGTACAGATGTGAGAGTCAGACCATAAAGAAGGTTGAGTGCCAGAGAACTGATGCTTTCAAATTATGGGGCTGAAGAAGACTCTTTTGAGAGTCCCTTGGACAGCAATAAGATCAACCAGTCAATCCTAACAGAAATCAACCGTGAATATTCATTGGAAGGACTGATGCTGAAGCTGAAGCTCCAATACTTCGGCCACCTGGCACAAAGAGCCGACTCATTGGAAAAGACCCTAATGCTGGGGAAAACTGAGGGCAGGAGGAGCAGGGTTTGACAGAGGATGAGGTTGGATGGCATCACCGACTCAATGGACACTAATTTGAACAAACTCCAGGAGATGGTGAAGGACAGGGAAGCCTAGTTTGCTGCAGTCCATGGGGTCGCTAAGAGTTGGACATGACTGAGCAACTGGATAACAACAAAGGATTGAACCACCTCATTGTCTACCAAGAACTGGACTTTTGTTCTAAAGTGAGGGATCAAATAGCCTCTCTGATTTTTTCAGAAGAAAGAAAAATCTGCAAGTTTGTATGAAAAAAGATAACAATATATGTTGAATTTACTAACTGAAGATATTTTAATGAAAAGGTTTTTGATGGAGACGTCTGGGGAGTATGTGATTTCCTCAGTTCTGTCTCACCACAGCAAAAAATTTGAAGTGATGGATGGACCAGTGCTACAGCTCGGTATTATAGCTTAACTTTATTTGGAACGCAAAGGAAAATACATCCTTGAGGCATGAGGGCGGGCTGACACAGAAGAAGAGAAGAGAGACAGAGGGGCTCAATTTTTGGCTCTTCTTTTTATGTGTTTTTTCTCCTCACCCTGAGCTTACCCTATGTAAACTGGGGGCTCACCTGAGGTTGCCCTCTGGTCCTTGGACTCTCCTTTGTTCTATTTTTGTGGGCTTTTTCCTTTCTTTGTCTTTTAGCCACTGCTATTTTGGACTCCTTTCTCCTATTGTAGCTACCTAACAGAGACATTTGAAAGCTGCCAGAATTGAGTCCAAAGAAACAATGACATGCTCAGTACTGCAATTTTTGGAATTTATTTTGAAATGCAAATTTTATAAATCTCTGCCAAACTTACCCTTTGCTTAAGACTTTTCACTGTTATTTGTATATGTAATGCATCATGCGAAAAAATCTTTTGAAATTAAAATGAATTGAAAGTAGTTTTTCAACCGACCATGAGGGAAGATAGATGGACAAAGGCAGCAAAATATGAATATGTGAAGAAGATCCATTTTGAAAACATTAAGGCTTGAAAATAGAAATTGTAATATTATTCATTACTGTGCTAGGCCAATATGAAGAAATATATTTTTCCTTTTTTCAGGAAATGTATTAATATAATTAAAATATATTAAGCTATTATTTTTTACCTTTTTCTGCAATATTTTGTTAATTTTTTGTTTTATTTTATTTTTCTGGCATGATCGTAGTTACAGAAATTAACAACACACTTTTCACTGTTTGCATTTCTTTTCTGTCCATTTTTATGTACTTGTTTCAGCCTGTGATAATTACTGAAATAATTTTATGATGGAGGGTATGAAGATACTCTCAAATACCTTAGGGGACATCTAGATGTACCACTGCTTGAGCCCCCTCCTCAGTTTCCCCCCACAAACTTGCCTCCCACCCAGCCTCTCCTTCTCCCTCTGGGCCATCTCATCTCCATCATAGAGGAGAGGCTGAGGTTGAAATGCAGGCTTTGTGCCATTAAGGACAATCAGCAAACCACAACCCCACCTCCAACATGCCTAATCATTCTTTGAGCTAGAATGTCGGGTACTTAGTACCATTTATTCTCAGAATTGCTGTTCTTTTCAATTTTGGAAAACAGGAAAGATTTTTATCAGCCCTCACACTACCTACCACACATTTTAAAACAAGTAGGAGATCAGTTCTTGAATCAATTTCTTCTACTGAACTTGATTGTACCAGATTGGCATTATTTAATATGAATATAAAGTAATTTTAGTTTAATGGGATAACTTTGAGACCTTCCTTAATAATCTTTTTCTTAAATTCTCACCTTTAAGTATCTGTCACTTAGACTTGTTCAGTTCAGTCGCTCAGTTGTGTCCGACTTGTTGTGACCCCATGGACTGCAGCACACCAGGCCTCCCTGTCCATCACCAACTCCCAGAACTTACTCAAACTCATGTCCATTGAGTCAGTGATGTCATCCAACCATTTCATCCACTGTTGTCCCCTTCTCCTCTCACCTTTAATCTTTCCCAGCATCAGAGTCTTTTCTAGTGAGTCAGTTGTTCGCATCAGGTGTTCAGAGTATTGGAGTTTCATCTTCAGCATCAGTCCTTCCAATGAATATTCAGGACTGATTTCCTTTAGGATAGACTGGTTGGATCTCCTTGCAGTCCAAGAGACTCTCAAGAGTCTTCTCCAACACCACAGTTCAAAAGCATCAATTCTTTAGCACTCAGCTTTCTTTATACTCCAACTCTCACATCCATACATGACTACTGGAAAAACTATAGCTTTGACTAGACAGACCTTTGTTGGCAAAGTAATGTCTGCTTTTTAATATGCCATCCAGGTTGGTCATAGTTTTTCTTCCAAGGAGCAAGCGTCTTTTAATTTCAAGGCTGCAGTCATCATCTGCAGTGATTTTGGAGTCCCCCAAAATAAAGTCTGTAACTGTTTTCACTGTTTCTACTGTTCCCCCATCTATTTGCTGTGAAGTGATGGGACAAGATGCCTTGATCTTAGTTTTCTGAATGTTGAGTTTTAAGCCAACATTTTCACTCTCCTCTTTCACTTTCATCAAGAGGCTCTTAAGTTCTTCTTCAGTTTCTGCCATAAGGGTGGTATCATCTGCATATCTGAGGTTATTGATGTTTCTCCCGGCAATCTTGATTCCAGCCTGTGCTTCATCCAGCCTGGCATTTCACGTGATGTACTCTGCATATAAATTAAATAAGCAGGGTTGTCATGGTCCAGGCACAGGTTGGAAAAGAATTTCCAGACATGAGACAGAATGAGAGGGAAATAAAGTTTATTAGAGTGGGAGATGCTGTTAGAACAGCGGCCCAGCTCAAGGGAGAACTGACGTTGAGCAGAGTACTCTAGTCCACTATTATACCCAGGGTACAAGGAGTGGGATAGAGGTCTTGCAAGTCATTTGCTGATTGAATGAGGCACATATACTGGGTGGGTGGGCGTGGAGAGTAAGGCAAATACCTTCTCCCTATAGGGTAGGAGGGGAGACAGGTTATACTGTTCAGGAGGACCTGAAATCCATTAATAGTTACAACATGGGGGAGGGAAGGATGATAAGGGTCCGGTTTTTCCATTTCTGCACTCCAAGACCCTCCTTGGTTTTATCTGCTCATTCGTCCTTGGGTCACCACAAGGGTGACAATATACAGCCTTGATGGTCTCCTTTCCCAATTTGGAACCAGGCTGCTGTTCCATGTCCAGTTCTAACTGTTGCTTCTTGACCTGAATACACATTTCTCAGGAGGCAGGTCAGGTGGTCTGGTATTCCCATCTCTTTAAGAGTTTTCCACAAATATTTTTCACAAAATAGAACAGTAGAAACATTTAAAATATGTGATCATACTCCTTTAATGCACAGGAGAAAAAATCAGAATTCCGTTCTTTGCAGCTGCTGCAATACTGACAGGATCTTTCGGTAATGGATACTTTGTTTTTATTCCCAGTTGAGAAAGACAAAAATGGTTCTGATAGCATAGTCAGTTATTTTGCAAAGATGTGTACTTATTAGGTTAAGTTTAAAATTTTGAGACTATGTTACAAAAATCCTCTCTGCAATTGTTCAGAGCTGCTATCAGGCAAGTCATCTGGTTTCTTATTTGCCTTTGCTTCTCCTCCAGGCTACAAGAAAGAGAGTTTGAGGGCAACTTATCTGTGTGGTTCCCTCCTGGAGAGAAGTCATCAGTGCAGGACTGACCGAACATGAGCAGTGAGGCTGTGTTCCTTGGAGGATGAGCCAGAAGGCTGGGCAAACGGAAGACGGCTTTTGTTTGTTTTTCTTCCTGTTACCGGTTGGCGATTTAGGATCTTGAGATCAGTGTGTATTTGACCTTTCTCTGTGTAACAAAGCCCTTCAGGTACAGCCCTTGGAGTAACATTGCAGAAAGGGAAAGAGAAAAACAAGATCATGAAGCTTGTGTGTCTCTCACTTTGAAAGGGTGTTTATACTTTGTTTAGTGACTTCTCTACAATATACACTGCTTGTAAGGACAAAGGTTTTTGAACCTCTGTTCTCCATTTACTGAGAATATTGGTTCTGGTTCACTGACACAGCGGCAGGAAAGTTGCTAAAATGAATTCAGTCAACATAATTGATGGCTTCCTGAGAAAAGTTTTAAAATCATGCATCTTTTATCTTTTAACGAGAGGCTATCTAGATCTGATTTTTTTTAAAGTCCAAAAATGTTTAAAGACTGAGACTTCAAAGGAAAAAAGCTTAATCATAATGGTCACAGTATGGTCTCCATCTATACAATAAGGTTACTTAATTGGGCCACACTACCAGCATTAGGAAATTTCCTTTTTATCATTCTTTGAAATGGCAATACTTCAGTAAAATACACTGGGACCTGAAATAAATATTTTCCCAAGTAATTAAGTTTGGCTTCCTGTCCTGTAAGTCCCAGACCACTTGGGTCGGGTGCCTAAAAACCTTTTTGAAATGCCTGTAGTGTATGCCCATTGTAAGAAAAACAGCTGTGAAACTGATATTTGGCAAAACTAATACACTTATGTAAAGTTTAAAAATAAAATAAAATTAAAAAAAAAAGAAAGAGAATTCCTGTGGACGAGGAGCCTGGTGGGCTGCTGTCCATGGGGTCGCACAGAGTCGGACACGACTGAAGCAACTTAGCATGCATGAATGCATTGGAGAAGGAAATGGCCGCCCACTCCAGTATTCTTGCCTGGAGAATCCCAGGGACAGGGGAGCCTGGTGGGCTGCCATCTATGGAGTCACGCAGAGTCGGACACAACTGTCGTGACTTAGTAGCAGCAGCAGCAGCAGAAAAAAAATACTGGTTGTGTGAGTCTTACTAATGTATGGTTAATGAAGTTGACTGAGCCCGCGACTGGATTTTGTCTTCTCAACAAACTTGCCAATCCCATTCTTCTCAAAACACAGGGCTAGGATGAGCTAATTAATCCTCATGGTTTTCTACGTTGGCAACTATATTGATCAAAATATGTCCTTGTCTATGCAGGGCAACTCTTTCCTCGGAGTTGATAAAGAAACACACAGAGGAGGTGGCTAATGGCTCAGTGGTAAAGAATCCACCTGCCAATACAGGAGGCGTGGGTTCTATCCCTCGTCCAGAAAGAGCCTACAGGCCATGAAGCAACTAAGCCTGTGCACCTCAACTACTGAGCCTGTGCTCTAGAGCCTGGGAGCCGTAACTACTGAAGCGCACATGCCCTAGAGCCTGTGCTCCACAATAAGAGAAGCCAGTGCAATGAGAAGCCCTCGCACCTCAAAGAAGAGTAGCCCCTGCTCGCTGCAACCAGAGAAAAGCCCGCACAACAACAAAGACCCAGCACAGCCACAACAAAGCTAAATAAATAATAAATACTTTTTTAATAAATTAATTAATAAACACACAGAGGAAAAAAGTTCTTTCTCTCTGCTAAATTAGGACTGCTAGGGGACAGGTTCCCCTGCCACAGGAGATCAGTAGGAAAGGACGACCGTGAGTAGAAGACCCAAAAGCCAGATGCAGAGAAAGTATGGCCCCAGTGACCTCCAGGTCCGTCTCTTAGCTCTGGTTCCTGAAGCCCTGCCGCTAGGTCTGTCATCTACCACAGGAGCTCATCCGGGCTACCTGAGCAGTCCATCAGCTCTCTCTTTTTTTTGTTTTGCTTAAAAATCATTTGCTTCTGGACGTCCCTGGCTGTTCAGTGGTTAAGTGGTTCAGTGCGTGCTTCCATGCAGATAGGCATAGGTTCCATCCCTGGTGGGGCAAACTATGATCCTACGTGCTGTGCAACTCAGCCAAAACATTTAAAAAACAAAAATAGAATCATTTGTTTTTGCGACTTGCAACCCCAAATCCAGACTCATACATGAGCCATTTTTACAGCATTCATTTTTGCCCTGTTTTTTAAATTTAGGTTTTAGTTCACATACAGGAAAACTCACTTTTTTTTTGGATATGCAGTTATTTCACTTGAGTTAGCTTTGGCACATGCCTAGGGTCATGTAACAACCACTGTAACATAACACAGAACAATTCCATCAGGCTCCAAAATGTCCTTAGGCTCATCCAAATGGTCACTCCCGGTACCCAAGCCCAGCCCCTAGGAATCAGCAATCTGTTCTGCATTCCAATCATTTTGCCTTTTCCAGAATGTTATATAAATGGAAGCATAGAATATGTAGTCCTTTGTGTCTGGTTTCCTTCACTTAGCACTGGAACTGGCAACCTTGTTCTGTAAAAGGCCAGGTAGGAAATAGTTTTGTGAGCCATATGGTCTCTATTGCAACTATTTAACTCTGATATAGTAGCATGCAAGCAGCCACAGACAATACATAAATGACTAGGTGTGGCTGGAGTTGGCAGACCAAATTGTTTGCTGACTCCTAACTTAGCATAGGGCTTCCCTGGTGGCTCACTCAGTATAGAATCCACCTGCAATGCAGGAGACCCAGGTTCGATCCCTGGGTTGGAAAGATCCCCTGGAGAAGGGGATGGCGACCCACTCCAGTATTCATGCCTGGAAAATCCCATGGACAGAGAAGCCTGGAGAACTACAGTTTATGGGATCCAAGGGTTGGACACGACTTAGTGACTAAACCACAAGAATTGGTTAACTTAACTTAACATATTGCTTTCAAGATTCCTCCATCATGTTACCTGTTTATTCATTTTGATTGCTGAGTAATATTCCATTGTGTGAATGTACCATAGTGTATTTATCCATTCAAAAATCAAAAGACACCTGGATGGTTTCCAGTTTTTGGTGATTATGAATAAAACTACTATCAACTTTTGCATAGCATACATGTTTTCGTATGAATTTGTTTAGTTTCTCTGGGGTACAACATCCAGGTGTGAGACTGCAAGGTGGTTTGGTTTTTGTATGTTTAACTTTTATTTAAAAACTTCCAAACCATTTTCTAGAGAGGATATTCTATTTTGCACACCCTCCCACAATACACGATGATTCTATCTGCCCCTTGTCTTCCCTAACACTTGATACTGCTAGCTGTTTTTTTTTTTTTGCCATGCTAATATCTGAGTGTAATAGTATCTTATGCTTTTAACTTGAATTTCCATGTTGAGTAATGATGTTGAGTATCTTTTTAGGTGCTACTCATCTATCTTCTTTGGTAGAGAGTTTATCCAAATCTTCTGCCTATTTTTAAATTGGGTTTTTTGCTTTCTTGTTATTGTTGAGTTTTTCTATTTTTTCTTATATTCTGAATACAAGTTCTTCCTCCTATGTGATTTGTAAATGTTTTCTCTCTGTTTCTTTTCAGTCTCTTGAAAGTGTCTTTCACAGAGCAAGTTTCAAAATTTTGATGCAGGCTGATCATTTTGTTGCAGTCACACTTTTGGAGTCATATCTAAGATTTCTTTCTTCAATTCAAGGTCACAGAGCTTTTCGCCTATCTTTTCTTCTGAATATTTTACAGTTTCATTTTTTACATTTAGAATCATAACCTATTTGGTGTCCATGTCTTTGTTTATGGCTAGACAACTATTCTTTCTCTGTTTAATTGCCTTTGCATTATTGTTAAAAGCCAGTTGACTATATTTGAGTGAGTTTATTTCTGGACTTTCTGTTTCATGGAACTACACGTCTATCACACTATCTTAATTACCGTAGCTTTATAGGAAAAAAATTTTGAAATCAGGTATCATTCATTCTCCAACTCTGTTCTGCTTTGACAGACTTATTTTGGCTATTCCAGTTTCTTTGCCTTTCTATATAAATTTTAGAATCAAATTTTTGCTAACTAAAGAATATTCTTTCAGAGTTTCTATTTGGATTTTCTTGTATCTATAGATTTGGCAAGAATTGACTTCTTAATGATATTAAGCTTTCCATTAATATGGCATATGTCTCTAACTATCTAGTTCTCCTTTGATTTTATTCATCAGGATTTTATAATTTGCAGTATGGAGAAACAGCATATGTTTTGTTGAATTTATACTTAAGTATCTGGATTTTTTTGAAAGGATAATTTCTTAATGTTACTAGTACATAAAAATACAATTGATTTTTCTGTATGAACCTTGTATCTTTGAAATGAAACTTGTCATTTGAAATGGCAACCCACTCCAGTATTTTTGCCTAGGAAATCCCATGGACAGAGGAGCCTGGTGGGCTACAGTCCATGGGGTCTCAAAGAGTGGCATACTATTTAGAAACTAAACAACATTCTGCTTTAGTTACAATTGGAAATTTTGATCTCCATTCAGTTCAAAACGTTGTGGAACTTTGAGGTTTCTCCTTTGTCCCATGTATCATTATTTAGAATTGTGTATTAAATTTCCGAATATTTGGGGAGTATTAAAATATCTTCTTACTATCAAACAGGCACATGAGATGTTACAAAACTATCTAAGCTTTCATAAAAATAAAAGCCTGAAAAATTGTGACAAAAATTACTAGCACATAGAAATGTTAACCGTAGACAAAATTGTTAGTCAATTTTGGTTCTCCTCTCTTCTTTCCCTCCCAAGTTTTTATACTTTAGAAATTTAGGTAAATGTTTTCATACTTGATATATGGTTAGCAACTTGCTTTTCCCTTCAGTTTAGCCTGAGATTGATACCTGCTGTTTCAGTGTGACCAACTCTATTGTTAGCCATTGAGCAGTGACTGATAAAAAAGCATTTATTTATCCATTGTCCTCTTGGTAATGCTGTTTCCTGACTGATGCTATTGCCAACAATAATGTCTTGTTTCGATCATCTTATTTCATATTTTTTTGTTTATTTTTATTTTCTTTAGTTTTTCCTCTTCCAGTTTGGAAGCTGTGGCTTGTATTTTATGCATGACAAATTACCTTAATTTTTAAATATAAATATTTAACTATATATTTTTCAAACAGTGCTTAGAGTTTTTCAGTATTTCAATTATTTTCCTGAATAGGATACAAGCCACAACATGCTTCAGCTGTTCAGTGAAAAACTCCTTCCTTCCTGTTATTTTTATCTTTTAATTTTTTGACACAAAAAAATAGTAGAAGCTGTATTTTCAGTAGCTAATTTAAGACTTACTTTAATCTATTTTTGCGATGAATTTTGTTTCTTGTAATTCAAGACTTAGGAATTCATTTCTTTTTGAATAGTGCATTCTTTAAGATTCCTTTAGTGGGGTTATGGGTTAAAAAAATATTTAGCTTTGGTCTGAAAATGCCTATTTTTGAATCTCATTCTTGAATAATAATTTACCTAAGTTTAACAAAATTCTAGGTTGATAGTTACTGTCCCTTTCGCACTTGGAAGATATTAGTGTATTGCCCTCTGTCATTCTTTGCTGCCTGTAACACATATGCTCTCAGTGCAATCATGATTTCTTTGTCACAATGGCTAACACTCTTTAACTGCCTGCTCTGTACCAGTGTGCTAAGCACAGATAGGAACTTACACTTCACAGCAACCCTCTGAGGTAAGCATTGTTAATATCTTTGTGTTATAGATGAGGAAACCAGCACACCTAGAGTTAAAGCATCTTGATCAGTGTCCACAGTCAGATGGTGGCAGAGCTGGAACAGTGTATTGATCTTTCTCACGCTCAGTACTCTGAATGTGCTGTGGGGTTAATAAATCGTGTCCTCCAATGCTGGAAAATTCTCCATTCAAATCTCTTCAAACACGTTTTTCCATTATTCTCTTTTCGTTCTTTTATCAAGTTTCTGTATTGATAAAGGTTGAGCAGGGAGTGCACTGCACAATTCCAGGGGCACCATTCACAGCAGAGGTTACGAGCCTTTAATTTTTAACTCATTTCAGACAATTAGCATAGAGACTGCTTTGTCAGTTCTCAAAGAACTGGTGCTTAATTCAGGAATTTCTACGACATGTCTGTAAAATAGCAACTACCTACATATTTGGTGCTCCAGAAAAGAAGACTGTTTTTGATGACAAATTGCTAAGTCATTCAGAACTGTCTCAGATGTTAAATAGCAATAATAAAACAATAAGTGTGTGTGTATGCTCAGTTATTCAGTAGTGTCCAACTCTTTGCCACCCCATGGACAGTAGTCTGCCAATAATGATGATTATAACGTTAGTGATAAAACCTTTCTCATGTGTCACGTTCCACCAGCTTAAAAATGATTCACGTCCATTATTTAACCTGATTCTCATTGCAATCCTGTGAGATTGGGATAGTTTGGGAATATGGTATCATCACTCCCATTTATTAAATAAGGAAACCAGATCTTAGTGAAACCAAGTGGCTTACACAAGCTCACAAGGTTACAAAGCTTTGAATGATGACTGGACTCAAGTCTTCTGAGTCTAAAACAGCACTCACAACACTCTCAAAGAAATAGTGATGTGTCGATTTCCCTGGTGGTGCAGTGGATAAGAATCTGCCTGCCAATGCAGGGGCCATGGGCTCAGTCCCTGGTCCGAGAAGATTCCTCACACCTTGGAGCAGCTAAGCCCATGTGCCGCAAGAAGTCCATGTACCTAGAGCCTGTGCTCTGCAACAGGAGAAGCCACCACCGGGAGAAAACTGACCACTGCAATGAAGAGTAGCCCCTGCTCTCCACAACTGGATAAAGCCCACGTGCAGCAACAAAGATCCAGTGCAATATAAATATATACACAAAGAAGCGGTGGTGTGTGTAGTAAGGTACAAGACCAAAGGAAGTCCTGTGGAAATCAGTGGGGTCTATCGTACCACCCTTAACTTGTCATTACTGTTATCAACTTCACCATAAAATAAACCACATTCAGTAATACAGTTAACTATGGTATAGGGTAAAAACTTTTGATGTGACATACAATTATTTAACAGAAATATTACCCAGCAGTTTCCCCTGACTGAAGGACAAAATCTAAGCCCCATAGCATTCCACAGCTTGGCTCCTCCTTACATTTTTCTGGTCTCCCTGCTTATTACCCCTGTTCCATAACTTTTCAGCATTCCTGAACATCTCAAACTGCTTCAGAGTTGATATTTCTCTTCTCTCTGATTTCTGCGTCCTCTGCCCCTCTGTGGAGCCATGGAGCAGGAGACCACCTATGAGACGAGATAGTCATGGATGACATCACCTTTCTGTGACTTCTTTACCAATTTCTTCTTTGCTGTGCCTGCATCTCTCCCTCTAAACTATGAGCTGCTAGAGAGTGGGAGCTAGTTCTTAGTTGTTTGTGAATCCACATTTCTCAGCACGGCACAATGAGTGCCTAACATTTTGCAGATGAATAAATTAATTGAAATACAAAAAGTAATTCCAGATATGATAGTTTCACAGTTTGAGAATCCTTTCATATGTAAAATACCTAACCTTTTATTTTCAAGCTCTCTGAAAAAATACCAAACATTGCATTCATATATGTTAAAAGAATAATCAGCAAATTAACTGATGAATAAATTACTGGATCATAGTGATAAAATAATGCAATACCTCATTGTGTATTTAATAATAACTCTCACTTTAAAATTTAACATAGTTTTTTGTGCAATTAACTCTTAACCTTTACTGACATGTAAATCTATAAGCTCACACATTTAATCTGTAAAATGAATGCAACGTCAAATGTTTAAAGTTTGTCAGGGAATCTGAACAAAAAGGCATGAGCAAATACAATTTGCCATGTTAGATATTGATTTCATCATTTCTGACCTGGGACTATAAAATCAATGTTTAATATGGCAGCCGATGACGAATGTTGGGGGCTAGATGAGCTTCCTGTATGTATTCATTCTGATGATAAGTGAAACAAAAGGGATCCACTGTGAATTACGTCTGCATCGAAGTTGATTAAACCTGCATGCGCAGTCACAGCGTGACTGAAATATCGTCGTATCCATGATGAGTTGGCCCTGCAGAGGCTGTTTGCCTTGAGGGAGCAGCAGGCAGCAGATCCTCCACAGTTCAGGGATTTTACTGCTTATATACGATTTCAGGCAAGTGCAACGGAAGATGCTCAAAATAAGGGCAGCGCTGGAAAGACAGCCAAGCCATAAATGACAGATTGGCTGTTTCAGAGACCCCAGGAACAGGGCAGCTTGATAAGCATTAAGAAAGGAGCAATGGATGCCTGGCATTTCATTCCATTGTCAAAGCCAGACTAGAGAAAAATCTTGTCTTTGCTGGGTTTGTAAGCAGACTAGGAAGGAGAAAGATAAGCAAATATTCAAGGAGAGAAAACTAGAAAAGCACTCTTTTCACAGATAGCCCAAGTCCACTATGCTAGATTAGAAGAGGAGTTTAAGACCTAGAGAGGGAGGCATGGCTACAGGGAAAGATAATTCCATCATGATGTGGTCTGTGCGGGTCGACTTCACTTTTCATCCAACAGATATTAGTAAGGATCTTGTTAGGGAATACAGAAAATGCAAAGGCAACAGGTCATGTCTGTGCTCAGGTGGCCTTGCTTGGTTGACAATGCCCTTTACCATTATGGATGTGATTGTAGTTGGAGGTTACAATGAAGAACATCTTGTTCTTGCATGAACACACTTTCCCAGAGTCCAGTGAATTCTTTATTACGCTAGATCCCATTGTTATTATGTCATCTTAGAGACATTTACTTTGGGAGCTGTTTTGGAGCCATCAGAATGTTGTCTGGGGAGTGGTTTCTTCAAGTGCCTGAGCATTAGGATCCATTTCAGGAAAGGGTAAGAGTTAGGGGTGTTTTATTTATTTATATGCTCAAATTCAGCAATTTATTTCTATCCTAAGGCTTTTTGTTAATATGGTATTTTCCCAGGTCGTTTTAGAAATTTCTATGAGGCATGCCCGTTAAAACTGAATCTTACTTCCTCAGCGGCTAGATAAAGTGTCAAGTTTAACTGTCAGTAACTTGGGTTTACCAAATGGCACTCCTACCAATGCAGGAGACATAAGAGATGCAAATTCAATCCCTAGGTCAAGAAGATCCCCTGGAGAAGGGAATGGCTACCCACTCCAGTATTCTTGTCTGGAGAACCCCAGGGACAGAAGAGTCTGACGGTCTATAGCCCATGGGGTCACAAAGGATTGGACATGCCTAAAGTGACTTAGTGTGCATGCCTGTCAGTTACTTTTACAGTCTTGTCAGCTTTTATTCTAATATAATCTTAAAACGAACATGAATTCAGAAGCTCATAGGCTAAAATAACTGAAAAAGAGAAATTTCAGGATGGTCTCTGTTTGTAGGTTTTAAGAAGAACTGCATGTTAATCACTTCACAAGTTGACCTGAAGGAGAAAACATCAGCAAATGTGAATACAAACCATTTTGGGGGTCTTTTTCTATTTTATTTATTTTTTAGGTTTATTTTTGGCTGTGTCACGTGGCGTGTGGGATCTTAGTTCCCTGATCAGGGATTGAATCTGTCCCCCTGCAATGGATATGTCTTAATCACTGGACTGCCAAGGAAGTCCCTCTTTTGCTATTTTAAATAATTCTCTGAAAAATTATTCTAGGCTTTCTAATGACAAGTGGCCTTTATCAGTCTTGACTGTATTTTTTCAATTATTTGGCATTTTGAACAAATACCTCACTTTCCCTTATGTTACACTTGTTTAATTCAATTCAGTAAACATTTTAAACTTCTACTTGTACCCTTTTTATCTGAGAAATGTGTATCCCAAGGGCCGCATGCTGGAAAGTCTAACTAGCTAAAAAGCAAAAACTGGGAGGCAGTTTCTAGAGTCTAAATTTTACACAGGAGTCAGTTTAAACATTTTTTCGTGAAAATTACTAATATTATACGATAGATTTGAATGTAAAATTTACTTGAATTTTTAAGATAAAGCACAGCTTCAAAGAAATTTTATCCTAAAGCAATATGGAGGCACATACTCCTTTGCTCTGAGTAATACCTGGAGGGAAATGTGAGAATGTTCTACGCAAGACAAGGAATGAGTCCCGTAGCCCTGAGAAGTGCAAAGAGTCATTTTCCTTTCACTCATGGAGCTTATCATTAGGAGGCAGAAAATATATTCACAGTGAACACAAACAGAAACTGTGAAAAGACATGAGGGAAAGATCAATATAAGTGCCATGTAGGTATGAAAGTTTGAAAAGGCCTGGAAAGTCTAACAGAATTCCAACAGGTAGAGTGTTGTTGTTGCTCAGTTGCTCAGTTGTATTTGACTCTTTGGGACCCCATGGGCTGCAGCACGCCAGACTTCCCTGTCCTTCACTGTCTCCTGGAATTTCCTCAAGATCATGTCCATTGAGTCAACGATGCCATCCAACCATCTCATCCTCTATGGCCCCCCTTCTCCTCCTGCCCTCCATCTTTCCCAGCATCAGGGTCTTTTTCAATGAGTCAGCTCTTTGAATCAGGTGGCCAAAGTATTGGTAGAATGTCGGGGAGGGCATTCCAGGTGAAGGGATCAGCCTGTGCAAAGGCCCAGAGGCATGAACCAGATTTAGGAACAAGAAACTATGTCACTCAGATGGAATGTGTACAGGACACAGGAAAGAAAGTGTATCAAAAGTTATGCTTAAGTGTATTTTTTCTGTGTTATTTCAGATAAACCAACGTCCAGTCTTTAAAGGAATCTGGGAAGAATCCAGGGAAGAATTAACTTTGTAAAGTAAAAATAATGACCCCCCCACACACACAATGTATCTGCAAAAAGATTGGATTTTTATTGTATTATTTTATTTTATTTTATTTTTTTGCCCATGCCACACAGCATGTGGGATCTTAGTTCCCTAACCAGGGATCAAACCCTCAACCCTTACCTCGAAGGCTTGGAGCCCTAAACACTGGACCACCAGGGGAGCCCCTGGATTTTTAAATTCATTCAGATAGGGGCACAGGTGTATATTATCACTCTTATGATAGGGTAGGTGAACATGTTTTTTTTTTTTTTTTCCATTTACCCACAGGAGGATTTTTCTTTTTGATTTCTGAATACAATGATATAGTGCCTACCATTGCCACGTGGAGTGCTAGAGCTAACTGCAAAGGATGCCTCTCTCCTCTAAAAAAAAAAAAAGAAAGAAAACCTTCTCTGAAAGAAGACTGAGCAGGTCTGCTACTTCTTATTTTATTTTATTTTATTTTATTTTTAAACTTTACAATATTGTATTAGTTTTGCCAAATATCAAAATGAATCCACCACAGGTATACCTGTGTTCCCCATCCTGAACCCTCCTCCCTCCTCCCTCCCCACACCCTCCCTCTGTGTCGTCCCAGTGCACCAGCCCCAAGCATCCAGTATCGTGCATCGAACCTGGACTGGCGACTCGTTTCATACATGATATTATACATGTTTCAATGCCATTCTCCCGAATCTCCCCACTCTCTCCCTCTCCCACAGAGTCCATAAGACTGATCTATACATCAGTGTCTCTTTTGCTGTTTCGTACACAGGGTTATTGTTACCATCTTTCTAAATTCCATACATATGCGTTAGTATACTATATTGGTGTTTTCCTTTCTGGCTTACTTCACTCTGTATAATAGGTTCCAGTTTCATCCATCTCATTAGAACGGATTCAAATGTATTCTTTTTAATGGCTGAGTAATACTCCATTGTGTATATGTACCACAGCTTTCTTATCCATTCATCTGCTGATGGGCATCTAGGTTGCTTCCATGTCCTGGCTATTATAAACAGTGCTGTGATGAACATTGGGGTACATGTGTCTCTTTCCCTTCTGGTTTCCTCAGAGTGTATATGCACAAGAAAACCTAGTTACTATGCGGCCTCCAATGACAGACCATAATTTCCAATATTCTCACAAACTTGGAAAAAAGCAAACAAATAAATCACATTATTTAACTCAATATCCATGTTTCTTCTCAAGAGTTGGAGGAGTCCCCCAGCGGCCTTCCCTTCCTTTTGCCCTCACTCAGAAGTGTAACCTTCATTTCCTATGAATAATATTGAGAAAGTTTAT
The DNA here is from genome assembly GCF_002263795.3 of Bos taurus. Lineage (NCBI taxonomy): Eukaryota > Metazoa > Chordata > Mammalia > Artiodactyla > Bovidae > Bos > Bos taurus. The sequence continues at coordinate 19,367,718 of NC_037336.1, read as the reverse complement.
ACATTGTGAAAAGCCAGGAATAATGGTCACATTAAAAACTTCTCTTCAGAGTGAAAAGAACAGCTGCTGAGATGGAAAATTATTTCAGTGTTGAGAAGAATATTAACACTGATCGACATTAAGGTCATAGAATGACATAGAAAGCAAAATAAATTGGGACCTTGTCAGAAGAATTCCATGCTGCCTGAGACAGATTGAGAGGGACGAGGTAGAAAGACTGACCAGGCCAGAGGACAGTATGGATGTAGTGTGACGTGTCCTTATTATGGTCACCATGGCCAGCATCTATGTACCAGCTCCCTGGGGTCAGGAACTGAATTTTTCCAACCCTCTCAGAAGCATCAGGCTCGAGTGATATGAAAAACAAAAAGCCAAGCAAGTCGTTTTATGTGACAATGTCAATTTATTAGTCTAGAGATCCATGATCAGGACAATCCCTGGTCCTACATTTCTGCCACAGGAGTACCCCGCTTGCCACCAGGATCTGGGGAGGATCAGAAGGCTACTTGGTGAGCATAGGACTGGAACAAAGGAAGGTGGGAGTCAGAAGGCTGAGTCCCTCAGGTCTCAGCACAGCCTCACAAAGGAAATGGTCTATGCTGCTCGGGAGGAAGTGCCATAGTGATGGGTGGATGGATTGGGGAGTCAGATCTGGGTTTTGGCTCAACCTAGCCATTTACCAACAATCGCCCCCAGAGAGTTAGACAGCTGCTTTATTATTCTAGTATATTTATTCTTAATTGGAATATAATTGCTTTCTAACATTGTGTTAGTTTCTGCTGTACAATGAACTGAATCAGCTGTACATATACATATATTCCTGCCCTCTGGACCTCTGTCCCTCCCATCTAAGTCACCACAGAGCAATAAGCTGAGCTTTGTGCTTTATAGCATATATTAATACAATAGCCAAGACAAGGAAGCAATGTAAATGTCCATCAACAGATGAATGAATAAAGAAGATGTGATATATTCTTCAGTTCAGTTCAGCCTCTCAGTTGTGTCCAACTCTGTGACCCCCATGGACTGCAGCACGCCAGGCTTCCCTGTCCATCCAGCAACTCCTGGAGCTTGCTCAAACTCATGTCCATAGAGTCAGTGATGCCGTCCAACCATCTCATCTTCTTTTGTCCCCTTCTCCTCCTGCCTTCTATCTTTCCCAGCATCAGGGTCTTTTCCAATGAGTCAGTTCTTCGCATCAGGTGGCCAAAGTATCAGAGCTTCAGCTTCAGCATCAGTTCTGATATAGTCATACAATGGAATATCCAGTTCAGTTCAGTTCAGTCACTCAGTCGTGTCTGACTCTTTGTGAATTGAGTCTGAACTCCCCGTGAATTGCAGCACACCAGGCCTCCCTGTCCATCACCAACTCCTGGTGTTCACTCAAACGCACATCTATTGATGCCATCCAGCCATCTCATCCTCTGTTGTCCCCTTCTCCTCCTGCCCCCAATCCCTCCCAGCATCAGAGTCTTTTCCAATGAATCAACTCTTCGCATGAGGTGGCCAAAGTACTGGAATTTCAGCTTCAGCATCATTCCTTCCAAAGAACACCCGGGACTGATCTCCTTTAGAATGAACTGGTTGGATCTCCTTGCAGTCCAAGGGACTCTCAAGAGTCTTCTCCAACACCACAGTTCAAAAGCATCAATTCTTCGGCGCTCAGCTTTCTTCACAGTCCAACTCTCACATCCATACATGACTACTGGAAAAACCATAGCCTTGAGTAGACAGAGCTTTGCTGGCAAAGTAATGTCTCTGCTTTTCAATATGCTATTACTTAGCCATAAAAAGGAAAAAAAATTGGGTCATTTGTAGAGACATGGATGGGCCTAGAGTCTGTCTTCATATAGAGTGAAGTAAGTCAGAAAGAAAAAAACAAATACTGTATATTAACACATATATGTGGAATCTAGAAAAACGGTACAAATGAACCTATTTCCAGGGCAGGAATAATGACATAGACATAGAGAATGAACATGTGGCCACAGAGGGAGAAGAAAGAGTGGGATGAACTGGGAGATTAGAATTGACATATATACACCACCACATATAAAATAGATAGCTAGGCAGCTTCTCTTAAAGCTGCAGTTCCATCTCTGAAATGTTCCATGGATAGTAGTGATCGATATTAATAACTTTTAGTGAGCACTCTGGATCTGGCTGTGTGCCCACCACTCTGCAGACTTCTCTCAACCAACAACAAGCCTCAGAGGTGACTGATGAGGAAACCAAGGCCCTGCTGCTCCCTGCAGAACAGCGACAGGCCAGCCCCACTGTGACAGCTTTTAGAACTGTCCCATTGCATGGAGAAGGGCTTGCTACCTCTGCAGGTTCCTCCTGGCTCCCAGAGGAGAAGGGGGTAAACTGCTCTCTGTTCCCTCTGATCCCTTGACTCCTGGGGGCCCCTGGGGTCTAGAAGGGAAGCAGGAATACTAGTTTTGTGATGCCAAGGGAGGCGGGGGGCAGTGGGATCTTCCAATCTAGCTTGGGCTCCTTGTCTCCTAAAATATCGAAAATCAAACATTCATCACACCAAGACATACAATTTTTTTTTTCTGTCCCACCCTTCAAGTCTCCATGTTGCCCATGAGAATGGTTCATATTTCTCTCTCTTTTTTTAATTGGAGGATAATTGCTTTATAGGGGCTTCCCTGGTGGCTCAGACGGTAAAGAATCTACTTGCAATTCAGGACACCCAGTTTCGATCCCTGGGTCTGGAAGATCCCCTGGAGAGAGAATGGCTACCCACTCCAGGATTCTTCCCTGGGAAATTCCAAGGACAGAGGAGCCTGGTGGGTTACAGTCCACAGAGTTGCAAAGAGTTGGACACGACTGAGCGACAACTAACACTTTTTTTCTGCTTTACAATGTTGTATCGGTTTTTGCCATACAAAAATATGAATCAGCCCTAAGTATACATACACCCCCTCCCTCTTGAACCTCTGTCTGCTCCCCTATCCCTCCCTTACAAGCCGTCACAGAGCACTGGGTTGAGCTCCTTATGTTATACGGCAACTTCCCATTAGCTATTTTACATATGGTAATGTATATGTTTTATTGTTGGTCTCTCAGTTCATCCAACCCTCTCCTTCCCCGACTGAGTCCACAAGTCTGTTTGTTCTCTATGTCTGTGTCTCTATTTCCACCCTGGAAATAGGTTTATCAGTACCATTTTTCTAAATTCCAAAGTATATGCATTAATACGTGACATCTGTTTTTCTCTTTCTGACTTACTTCACTCTGTATAACAGGATGTAGATTCAACAATCTCAGTTCAACTGACTTGAATTCATTCCACTCAGATTATTACTAATGTTACTCATGGCTGAGTAATATTCTGTTACATATATATATATACACACCACATATATATATACCACAACTTGTTTATTCACTCATCTGTTGATGGACATATAAGTTGCTCCCTTGTCCTGGCTGTTTTAAATAGTGCTTCAATGAACACTGGGCACATGTGTCTTTGAATTATGCTTTTTTCAGGGTTTATGCCCAGTAGTGGGATTGCTGGGTCATATGGTAGTTTTATTCCTAGTTTTTTTTTTAAAAGAATCTCCATAGTGTTCTCCATAGTTGCTATACCAATTTACATTCCCACCAACAGTGCAAGAGGTTTCCCAAAGCAAGGGATTAATCTCCAAGATATACAAGCAGCAATATTAGAAAAACAAACAACCCAATCAAAAAATGGACAGAAGACCTAAACAGATATTTCTCCAAAGAAGAGAAGACATCCCGATGACCAATAAACACATGAAAAGATGCTCAACATCCCACATAAATAAAGAAATGCAAATCAAAACTATAATGAGGTATCACCTCACACCAGCCAGAATGGCCATCACCAGAAAATCTACAAACAATAAATGCTGTAGAAGATGCAGAGAAAAGAAAACCCTTATATTTCTTTTATTTAAGTATTTTTACCCTCAGTTTGTGTATAACTTCTGACTTCGGTTTGTTGACTGCATTCGTTCCTTCCTCCCCTCTGGTGCATTCTTATGCGTCCACTCACTGGCCAGCCCTGAGTGGGGTTGTGCCCCAGAGCACCCATCTTCTTTGCTTCCTCCCCTGGCTACAGAAGAAGCTTGAATACAATTATATTTCATCCACTTCACCCACCCACAGGAATTCTTTACTGAGTGGCCAGAATAACCGCATTTGCCAGATTACGTGTTTTTCTTCTATGGGCAGGGTGGAAAGAACACTGTCGAGGTCTTTAGAAATGTGTATCACACATCCAGAGAAGGGCATAACTGGCCAGCGTGACACTTAGTCAAGAGAGCTTCTGACCTAGTCTTCCCACCTAGGGTACCAGAATCTGAAGGGTAATTATCACTCATTTACAGAATACAGGTTTTATTATCATTCAGATATGGCAAGGTCAACAGACTGAGACAAGTGCCATGGAAGAGAGAGTTTGTTAAACTCATAGACTCTAAGAGGAGAGGACATGCCATGTTAAGGGGGTCACACGGGAATGTACCAGGTTAAATCAGGAGACAGAGGGCGCCAGGGGAAAATGTGGGCATGAGGCTTTATTTTAGTTCCCGTGAGAAGAAACTGGTGAGGCAAGCTGAACTGGCTTAGGATTCACTAGCTGAGATAATATCAGCAGGCCCTGGGGGTATAGGGGCAGTTTCTGGTTGTCTGGCATCTGACCCTGGAGTGATTAAGGCAGGTGGATAGTGGCCCAGAGTGTGAGACCCTGATAAAGGAGGTTCTTGAGGGGCATGGGCTCTGGATTGGCTGGTTTCCTTAGGAAAGGTGCATTCACAGGTGAGTTGTTTGCTGTCTCTGGGCAGTCCCACCAGGGTCAGCAAGCTCTCAAGATGTCAAAGCCTCAGGAAAACAAAGGTCTGGTTAATACACCAAATGAGATCAATCAGATGTAGACTTTGGAACTAAAGACCCTCATTAACGCAACCCTGCATAGAGATCACAAAAGGAGAGATTGAGGACAACTTAATGAAGACCATATGGTATAAGAAGTATAAACACATTACTCTGAATTAGCCTGGGCATGATTCTTCACTACAAACTGTAAGCACTGTGCACAGTGGTATTTATAATAACTTCCAGCCTGGTCTCATGGCGAATTCCTAGAACCCTTAGGGGCATGGCTAGAGGAGGTGTTTAGCCTTCTATCTGATTTACCTCAGTCCTGATATTTCCTCACCTGCTGACCTTCTCTTACATGATTCTCATTGTCCTGTAGGAATGCTCATTTTTTAGTATTCTTCACAGATAATTTCACAACTTTTATTCTCTTGATCTATAAGCATTGAAAATCTAGATTTTAGGAAGGCAGATTTCTCCAGTTGTATTTCTACAAATTTGTCAACCTGTCATTAACTTAAAATTTTTTTAGGACTTTCTCATGAAAGGCCCATTGATGGTTACTTACGTGAGAATCATGCGGATATGCAGTTGGAATTTCGTTGGTTTTTTTGCTAAGAGACTTTTCATCTATTATTTGACCGTGAAATAAAGTAACATTTTCTTCATAATTGAGTGCATCTGTTCATTCATTGTCCTTTCAAGCTTTCTGTCTCATGTTTAGGCTTAATCCATTTGAAGTCCACCCTGTCTGGGTTTCTCCCCAAAGTTCCATTCAGACTATCTGGTTTGGAATTTTTTTGGGGTTTCCTACATCTGAGAATTTGAGTCTTTCTACAATTTTGGAAATTTTGAGTATCTTTTTGGATATTTCCTTTCCTTTATGCTATTCTCCTTTTCTAAAACTCTGGATTGAATATAGTTAAAACTTCTTACTAGAGACCTTCCTTTTATATCTTTTAATCTTGTTTATCTCTAATTTAATTGAGTAATTTCTTCAGATCTATTTAGCTTCCAGTTCACAAGTCTCCTTTATCTGTGGAGTTTCTCATTTCAATAATTATATATTTATTTTCCAAAAGTTTTATCCTTTTTTTTACCCTATGCAGTCATTTTGTAAGTCTCTTTGCCCCACTCATATTCTCAATACTTTTCATTTTACTTTAAGCATAGTAAACCTTTATTTTATATTCTGGTATCAAATATCTCCAATACCAAACCTCTACTTCTGTAGTTTGCTGTTTTGGCTAAATATTGGTTATGGTCGCTTATTTCCTCTTGCATTTAAGAGGTTTTTAATGAACTCGTGTTTCCTGGAACGTCTTCTGTAAAGATTTTTGTGTGTTGGGTTTGCAGCTCTTACAGTAGAGAACAATACCATCTCCCACTATTGTAACCTTGTTTGGAGCCGCTGGTCAGAGCTAATGCTCACCTCTGGACTGGCTCACAGTCCCTCCAGGGCACCTCTGCTCCATGAAGGTTGTCTGGTCACAGCAGTCCTGGGAAAGAGAACTTTCAATGGGGCACCTCCGCAGTGACTGAAATCTCAAAGGCCAGGGAGTAAAACCGAGGAAAAGGGAATTAACATTTGTTAGGTGATTATTGTATCAGTTCAGTTCAGTTATTGTATGACAAGGTTCAAATTGGGTAGTTTTTTATTTAAAGCTTTTTTTGTTGTTTCTGTGGGCCATTTTAAAAGTCTTTATTGCATTTCTTACAATATTGCTATTGTTGTCTTTTATGTTCTGGTATTTGGGCTTTGGTTATGAGATCTTAGCTTCCAGACCAGGGATTAAACCCACACCCTCTGTGTTGGAAGGCGAAGTCTTAACACTGCCCGCATGCATGCTGTGCTTAGTCTTTGCAACCTCATGGACTGTGGCCCACCTGGCTCCTCTGTCCATGGGATTCTCCAGGCAAGAATACTGGAGTGGGTTGCCATGCCCTCCTCCAGGGGATCTTCCTGACCCAGGGATTGAACCCATGTCTCCTGTGGCTCTTGCATTGCAGGTGGATTCTTTACCACTGAGCCACCTAGGAAGCCCTGTCTTAACCACTGGACCACCCCAAATTGGTTGCCTATGTTTAATCTGTCTTTTAATCTGGAAAGTAGCTATCAATATCTCACATCTTGAACCCTACACTCCTACCACTTGCTAAGTGACTCAAACATCCAGGAAAGACTAGAGATAATTGGTCTCCGGAAAACGCTGGCCCTCTTAGGTACCATCTTGTTTTGATTCATAATTTTGGAATGCATTCCTACACTAATTTAGTCTCCAGGGTTATAGACCCAAGCTTCTCCTAGATCCATATGGATCTGAATACTCCCCTCTCCTGCAGAATGTTCCAGGTGATGTGGTAACATAGATTCCAGCTTTGCTACAGAACACAGGTTCATTATATCCTTGGGATGGTGCCAAAAGTTTGGCTTCACTTCCAAAGGGACTGTGTTTATCTACAGTGATTAAAAAGTATTCCTCGACATTTTTGAGAAATGTCCTAGCACTATTTCAAAACCTTCCTAATCCAGGTAGATCAATCCTCCTGTGTACAAACTATCGATATTTCCATAGGACAGTTTCCATATGGATCATCCCCACATTAACATATTAAAGCAGTATTTAAAATAAAATATTTTGCTTAAACGGAGAGGTGTTAAAAACAAAGACCAGCTGTTGTGTCTATGAACTTGGTAAAGAAACAGCTGGAATCAATATAGCATTTGGCCACATGGCTGAAGTGTGTTCTGTGTGAGGAATATGCCCTTGGGGGGAAAAAAGCCTTTGCCTTTGTGTGCAACTGAAGTGGAAAATAGAAGAGAACCTTGAAAGCCAGGGACTTTCTTCAGTTACATGACAGAAGCAAAGAGTGAAAGCTTTAAACATTATTGATTCCAAGGCAGCCATGATGAACCATGGAGTTTTAATTAAATCTTGCTCACCAGCAGTGAAAGCTCAGTCCCAGATTTGTGCTAAGTTTTAGCAACTGAGTATTAATAGAGCCTCGAAGGGAACCTTAGTGGCCTGCTCATAGTAGATGTGTGCTGTTCAGGTTGATAGCAGTAGCCACGGGTGGCTGTTTACATTTAAATTAATTTAAATGAAATAGAGTTTAACATTCAGTTCCTTGGTCTTTCTAGACACTTTCAAGTGCTCAGTAGTCACAGGTGGCTACTATGTTGAGCGGTGAACATTTTCCTCATGGTGGAAAGTTTCTTTAGACCGAACTGTATTAGATATTCAAGAAATAAATTAAGTTTGATACACAAATTGAATGAACAAATGAATGCCCAAAGTTCAAGAGGGGAAAAAAGGTACCACTTTGGTAAAAAGTTGAGCCAGTCCTCTTAAGAGCCGTGTGTTCAGTCATATCTGACTCTTTGCAGCCCCATGGATGTCGCCCGCCAGGCTCCTCTGCCCGTGGAATTCTCCCAGCAAGAATACAGGAGTTGTTGCCATGCCCTCCTCTAAGGGATCTTCGCAACCCAGGGATCGGAACTGTGTGTATTGCCTCTCTTGCATTGAAAGGTGGATTCTTTACCACTAGTGCCACCTGAGAAGCTCCCAGTCTTCTTAAAGAAGACTTATTTATTGGGGGTGGGGGTGGGAATAGAACTCAGTGGTGAAGTGATAGAACAACCTCTAAAGAGCATAACTGGGGCTTCCCTGGGGGTCCAATGGGTATGGCTCTGTGCTTCCAATGCAGGGGATGCAGGTTGGATCCCTGGTTGGGTAACTAAGATGCCACATAGCCAAAAAAAATTTTTTTGAAAAGTATAGTGTCATGATCCCATTAAATATAGCTTAGGCTTGTGGCAAATTTCTCCTCTGAAATCTTCAGTAAAGTCTGTTTTGTTCAAGAAGGCCTCTGTGGGTGGGGACTTTTTTGAGTTGCTCAGTAAAGGGCCTCTATTTTACAGGAGGGTCAGCAGGGTGTAGAGTAGAAGCCTGAAATGAGGAAGGAGGAGCCTAGAGGTTTGTGGAAGTCTTGTATTCACCAAGAATAGACGGGAATCTTAGGGACAGCTTTGAAGTTCCACAAGCCGAGACTGGATTCAAGCCAATCTTGCCTCTAATTAAATTACCCTGGCTGATGTCTAAGCTGCACTTTGATATACTATATCAGGGCTGGCAAGCCCAGTCTGACCCACCATCTGTATCTGTAAAGCCCACCAGCTAAGAATCTTTTTTTAACACTTTTAATGATTATAAACAAAAAAAAGGATATTTTATCACATATGAGAATAGTATGTAATTCAAATTCCCAAGTTGATAAAAAGTTTTGTTGAAGCACAGCCATGTCATTTGTTTACATATATATTGTCTATTGCTTATTTCATGCTCCAATGGCAGAGTTGAGCGGTCTCAACAGAGACCACAGGGCATGCAAAGCTTAAAATACTTATGCCCTGGCTCTTTATAGAAAAAGTTAGTCAACCTCATCCTGTATGATCAATAGTGAGAAAAGGGATCTACCAGACATCGCAAAACATGAAGGCCAGGAATGGGTGCCACTAAAACACGGCTGTGTCATGGGGAACCGGAATGAAAGAGAAGTTTTTAAAAGATTAGAGATGGTGAGAGGTGTAGAGAGTTAGTGAACTAGAAAAAACCTCTCCATTAAACATAAACTGCTAGATTTTTATTGATAAGGATAGCAGGAAACTAGACCCATACACAGCTGACCAATGAGTCAGCTAGCCTTTCTGAGTTCAACACCAGGCAAATAACCATCTATGAGACAGTAGAGTCCAGCACCAGAGGCTGCCACTCATTTGGCCAAGAGGTGCCTCTTTAGTGCCTCCCATGGGAAGGCCCTGTGCTAAAGAACAGGAAGGAAGGATGGGAAGCCTGAATGTTGGCCCCTGTTCTCCAAAAAATATGTAATCTCCTTGGGGAGATAAGAAAATATATTGGATTATTGCTGATAATCAAGTGAAAAATGAGAAATTTTGGAAACAAATGCTGGAAAGGAATGAGCTACAAATCAGCAGAAGTAGTCAAGAAAGTCCTCCTAGGGAATTCCCCGAGGGTCTGGTGATAAGGAATCTATTTTGCAAAGCAGGAGACGAGGGTTTGACCCCTGGATAGGGTACTAAGATCTCACAAGCCATGGAGCAACCAGCCCCGAGCACCACATCTAGAGAGCCTGTGCGTCACATAGAAAGATCCCTCATGATGCAACTAAGAAACTAAGACCCAAGGCAGCCAAATAAATAAATAGATGAAAAAAGAAAAAGCCCTTCTAAAGAAGGAAGGAAGGAACTAGGTTGGAGCTTGAAGGCTGGTTGGGCAGAGGGGAGGGGAACAAAGTCTGGATGGGGAAATTGACAAGCGATGGCTCAGTACTGTGGGGAGAAAGGCACCCTTCCCAAAATGGGGAGATCAACCAGGCTGAAACAGATCAGTCTGATGGGGAGAAGCCAGAGACAGAGGAGTAGGGCAGGGACTGGAGTTTGGGAAAGTTTTCGAAAGCCAGGATGAAGGGTTTCCCAGATTGATCATGGAGAAACCTAGTTTGTCTAAGTAAAAAGGAAGAAAAAGAAACTAGTATTCTTCAAAGCTATAGCACAGAGAAGAGTTACATAAAGAAAACAGACAAGTCTAGTAGACTAGATATTCTAGTAGATATTCTAGAATATCTAGTAGAAGAGAGATGAGCAGTAAGCAAGACTGTGTGTCTCAGGCTTTACAAGCTGGGAAAGAGTCCTAATGGACACAACATTTAGAGCTTCTGAAGACAAAATATAACAGGAGTCCATGAATAGGGACTTCCCTGGTTGTCCAGGGATTAAGAATCTGCCTTGCAATGCGGGGCATGCTAGTTTGATCCCTGGTTGGGAAACTAAGATCCCACACACCACAGAGCAACCAAGCCCACACGCCACAACTACTGAGCCCCTGCACTCTGGAGCCCAAGCACCACAACTACAGAGTGCTTGCACCCCAACAAAGAGCCCATCTATGGCACTAAGAACTGACGCAGCCAAATAAATAAATCAATATTTTTTTTTAAAAAAGATGACTTTGGTGACTCCATCAATGAGCCCTGATTTGAGCAGATCAGACAGGCTTGGGATGAATGACCCAAAAGTCATGTTCATCTGACATGGAGGTTTTTGCCAACACTGGCCATAAATGCACTTATTGCTTGCATGAGAACGAAGGCAAAGAGTTTGCATGAGACTAGGAAAAAAATATCATAAATAAAAATTATTTATTCCATGATTAAGATGGCTCCTTGTAGATATGAAATGGAAGATAATCAGTTATGAGATTGATCTTGTATACTTGAGGAAACTGGCTTAGAAAAAAAATTAAAACTTTAGACCACTATTTTTTGATGAACAGAATTAACTATTTCTACATAAAAGTAGATTTAATGTGATAGTGAGAAAACATAGACTATCCAGTTTTATATTTAAAAAGGTGTCCAAAACATCTAAATCATCTGCTAATTAATTTACAACTATATGAGTAACTAGAATGGACAGGAATTGTTGGAATGGACAGTGTTGATATTGAAACATGTTTCTAGCTAGACTAATTTCTGTAAAATAGGGTGATTATATTGTGAAATGAACTAAATTCTATTAAGAATAAAAGGGTATCATGATCTAATTTTGCATGATTTATGTCTACCAACAGAGAAGGAAAATAAAGAGTTAAACCTGAAAATAAAATGTAACTGGTTTACTGTGAAAGCTTTTACATTTTTCCATTTAAAAAATAACTTCTGGATTAAATTCCTCCTTTTACATTGTAATGTGAATCTTTAGGCAATTAGAATTAGATTTTAAAGCTCGAGGAAATGCTTCCAAAAGGAAAGGAAAAACAAAACTTCAAAAGACAAATTGGCAGCTCAGAAAAAAATCATTTGTGTACCTTTCAAATGAAAATAAAGCACATTTCAATGTCTGGTTTCTTTAAAGGTTATTTTAAAAATTCTTGAAGTTCAGGTCAGTTCCTGTCATGAATACTAATGAATAGTGAAAACTTATTTCAGGTGCTTTCTCCCACGCCATAAATTTAACAATGGTGCAATGTCAAAATAAAAGAATATTTTTTTCATCTGCTGGGAGAACCACCTCCTGAACCCTAATTAGAGGGTGATGCATAAAACATTTTGCTAACATAGTTGGAGTCGAGATACTGTCCAGGGAACATACGCTCAAATAATGGGAGACCTTATTTTGTGTAATGATTACTCTTGATTATTACATGTCTTTTTCTTCTCTGCTTAAAATTGAATTGCTTTGAGAGAAATTTATATGTTTTTTCAGTTTTTATTTTATATTGGAGTACTTTGTTGTTGTTCAGTCACTAAGTCTTGTTCAACTCTTTGTGACCCCATGGGCTGCAGCAGACCAGGCTCTCAGTCCTTCACTATCTCATGGAGTGTGCTCAAACTCATGTCCATCGAGTCAGTGAAGCCATCCAACCATCTCATCCTCTGTCATCACCTTCACCCCTTGCCCTCAATCTTTCCCAGCATCTTTTCCAATGAGTCGGCTCTTCACATCAGGTGGTCAAAGGTTTGGAGCTTCAGCTTCAGCTTCAGCATCAGTCCTTCCAGTAAGTATTCAGGGTTGATTTCCTTTAAGATGGACTGATTTGATCTCCTCACAGTCCAAGGGACTCTCAAGAGTCTTCTCCAGCACCATTAATTCAAAAGCATTAATTCTTGGAAGCTCAGACTTCCCTATGGTCTAAATCTCACATCCATACACGACTACTGGAAAAACCGTAGCCTTGACTACACAGACTTCTGTCTGCAAAGTGATGTCTCTGCTTTTTAATACACCATCTAGGTTTGTCATATCTTTCCTTCCAAGGAGCAAGTGTCTTTTAGTTTCATGGCTGCAGTCACAGTGTAGTTGGTGTACAATATTGTGTTAGTTTCAGATGTATAGCGAACGATGCAGTTATACATTTTCATTGTAAAGAAATGTTTATTTTAAAGAGTAAATAAGGAAAATGAAGATAAATACAACCAAGTTCACTGTTTGTGGGGCAAAGATGTACTTATAGATGAAATTTAAATGTAAAACAAACAATTTATCTAAGACTCACTTTTTTGCTAGGAAAAAAAAAAGAATCAGGATGTCCCATCTTTGTGTTCAAGTAACTAGTGTTTGGAACCCAAATTAAGGAGATAGAAACCAGGGCATTTGGCACAAGTGGTTGACACAACCTACCTCAGCGCAGAGCAGGGGTAGCTACTGAGACAGCTGACTGTGAACCTATGTCAGGGAGGTCCCAGTTGCTATGACAGAATGCAGAATTCAGCAGACTAGAACTGTCCCTATCAGAGACTTGAACAATCCCAGAATAGTAACAAAATAATGCTTTCCAGTAGATAGGCCATCCCCAGATAATATAATAGATGGTCCACACAGCCTGGGAGCCCTGCTTTCTACAGCTACCGCTCTTGTAAACAAGTGTCTGCAGGTCCGGAGTGTCATCTTGGCCCCTCAGCCTCACAGCGATATAGCATAACAGGAAGCTGTTGTTCTCCTGGAACAACAGGCTAGTCTTATCTGGCTGAACTGATAGGGAGTTTCTTTTAGTGTTCAGAGGTGCATTTAAATTTTATGGAGTTTTTATAAAATTAGGTATGAAAATAAATATTGGTTAGGGTGAGGAAAGGGGCTTCCCAGGTAACACTAGAAGTAAAGAACTTGTCTGCCAATGCAGGAGATGTAAAAGACACAGGTTCAATTCCTGGGTTGGGAAGATCCCCTGGAGGAGGGCATGGCCACCGACTCCAGTATTCTTTTTTTTTTTTTTAATTTTATTTTATTTTTAAACTTTACAATATTGTATTAGTTTTGCCTGGAGAATCCCATGGACAAGAGGAGCCTGGTGGGCTACAGTCCATAGCATCACTCAGAATCAGACTGAAATGACTTGGCGTGCAGGCATGCAGAGTGAGGAAAGATAACACCTAAAATTATGAAATAAAAAAGACTGACAAGTACCAACATTCCCAAATGCAAAAAGACGTATGTCTCTTATAATTAAGTCCCTAATACATCAAGCATTATTTTACTGTATATTCCTCGATCACTTCAATTATTTTTATATCCAGTTTTCTGGAGCTAAAAACCATTCATTCTTTCCTCTGAAAGACTTCATTGAACTTTTAAGAAATTGTTGATAGTGTAGGAAAGTTTATTGGAACTTCACATCTCATTATTGTTAATGGATTGTATATTTTTAGGAAATTTCTTTCATGTATGTATTGTAAGATTTCAGGGCATTTCCATTTTTTTTTAATACAGTGAATGATCTTAAATACTATTTGAAATAAAAAGTGTCAATTAGGGAACAGACAAAGCTATAGAATTACTAAGTTGGAAAAGGCATATTCTTGACCAAAGCAGACAACATTGTAGGACTTCCCTGGTGGTCCAGTGGTTAGGAATTCGCCTGCCAATGCAGGGGACACAGGCTCGATCCCTGGTCCGGGAAGATCCCAATGCCTTGAAGCAGCTAAGCCTGGGAGCCACAACTACTGAGCCTGAGCTCTAGAGCCTGTGCTTGGCAACAAAAGAAGCCACCACAATGAGAAGCCCATGCCTCACAACTAGATAGGAGCCCCCACTCACCGCAACTAGAGAAAGAAAGCACGTGCATAGCAACGAAGACCTAGTGCAACCATAGATAAAATAAATTAATTCAAATTTAAAAAGATATTAGTATACTTAATTAAAAAAAAAAAAGAAGGAAAATGTTGTGACATTCTGCACTGTTTCTGAGCAGTTATTTCGCAAGTCCATCTAGCTTTCAAATGAGAGAGAAACTTCCAGGTCATTTAAGCCACTGTAACCAGGGCTTTGTCTATTGGTTGCAGCCCAAACTATCCTTAACTGAGAGAGGGGAGTATTAGGATCCCCTGGGGAGGTTTCCAAGCGACCTCCTCCTCCGTTCTGCTGTCCTCTGATGCTGGGAGGGGCAGAGTGTGAGGCCTTCTGCTGGAGAGAAAGATAGAAGACTTGGTGCATTTCAGCTGTCTACTGCACTGAAACAGGCCACACTAAAGCTTAGCGGATTAAAATAGTAACCTCTTATTTCCTGTGATGGTGTGAGATGGATTGGCTTGGCTGCCCACATAGTGATTATATGAGTAAGATGCATTTAACCAGGCCCTTAGCTCAGACTGGAACACCCAGGATGTCTTCACTCATGTCTAGACCTCAGGTGGAGCAGGCTGGTTCTCACCACATGGTCTGCCATTATTCAGTAGCGTAGACTAAGCTTGCAGCTTCCCAGGTGTCTCAGTGGTAAAGAACCTGCCTGCCGATGCAGGAGACGCTAGTTTGACCCTAGGTTGGGAAGATCCCCCGGAGAGGGAAATGGCCACCCACTCTAGTATTCTTGGCTGGGAAATCCCATGGACAGAGGAGCCCGGTGGGCTAGAGTCCATGGGGTTGCAAAGTCAGACATCACTTAGTGACCAAACAACAACAGAGTAAGCTTCTTTACACAGGAGCTAGAGCCCATGAGAGCAAAAGCAGACTTTGTAAAGCCTGGGATTAGTGCAGCATCACTCCCACCACGTTGCGCTGGTCTAAGCAAGTCACTGAGCCTGGCTAGATTCCAAGGCTGGGAGAACGGGCTCTGCCTCTTGGTGGGGCAAGTAGTCTGCAGGTACAAGAGCAGAAAATGTGTTAGCAGCCATCTTTGTAGACAGCCTATGTGCAAAGAGATGGGTAGAGAAGTAAAATGATTTCTAAAAGGACCAAAAAGTAGGATGGAATGGAACCTATATTTTTGGTACCAAGAATGCAATGCCACTGTCAGATTTCAGCCATTCGGTCATTTGAGCTATCAATCACTTGTCCCTACCGAAAATGGATAGTGCATAGAAAAGGTATGCTGCTTGCTTTCCTGGATGGACCACCCAGCATGGAGTAACCATTGGAACCATGTTCCAAGGTCTAGTTCCAAACTAAAGTTTTTCAAACACATCACACACAAACACACACACACAGGTCACAAAACTCAGATTGCCAATTTATTAATTTGACATTAGAAAATAGCTGCTAAGTAATTTAGAATATTGTGTTTTGTGATCAGGACAATTTTCTTTAGAAGTTGGACAATCTACTTGAAAATATAAATTCTTTTCAGAGGTTGTAAAAAGAGTACTGAAATCAGAATGGAGGAATTAGATTATCTTACTATGGTATTTGCTTCTATAAGGCTTGAAGGAAGTACGTGCCAAGTGGGCAATTGCCTAGATCTCCACAGGTTAAATCCAACATGTGGCCCATTTGTGTATGAACTTTGAGCTAAGAATGAAAGTGTTATAAACAAAAACAGAGAAAAAAATACAAAAGAGACCACATGTGACCAGCAAAGCTTAAGATACATTTTCTGTGGTCCTTTACAGAAAAAGCACACCAAGCCCTGAGCTGGACAATTATTTGACAGAAGGAGCCCTCTGTTTCTCCTTGAACAGTTTAGGAACTGGATGTCACAAGCCAATAATGGGCTGAAATTAAGTTACTGAGTAGATATCAGGGCTGAATGCAATAGACTAGTGCTATGCTTTGAATATTTTAGTTTAAATCTAATAGCTAAGTAGTTTTTTTTTTAATTGCAATGTGTTGAGACTGAGATGAATACAATTCTTTGTTACAAAGTAGCATCCCATTCATGCTCCATTTTAATTTCCCAACTTCTGTTGATGCTAACATATCTAGATGAAGCAATGATGGTGATGATCAGTCAGTCAAGTCACTCAGTTGTGTCCGACTCTGCGACCCCATGAATTGCAGCACACCAGGCCTCCCTGTCCATCACCAACTCCCAGAGTTCACTGAGACTCACGTCCATCGAGTCAGTGATGCCATCCAGCCATCTTATCCTCTGTCGTCCCCTTCTCCTCCTGCCCCCAATCCCTCCCAGCATCAGAGTCTTTTCCAATGAGTCAACTCTTCGCATGAGGTGGCCAAAGTACTGGAATTTCAGCTTTAGCATCATTCCTTCCAAAGAACACCCAGGATTGATCTCCTTTAGAATGGACTGGATGGATCTCCTTGCAGTCCAAGGGACTCTCAAGAGTCTTCTCCAACACCACAGTTCAAAAGCATCAATTCTTCAGCGCTCAGCTTTCTTCACAGTCCAACTCTCACATCCGTACATGACTACTGGAAAAACCATAGCCTTGACTAGAAGGACCTTTGTTGACAAAGTCATGTCTCTGCTTTTGAATATGCTATCTAGGTTGGTCATAACTTTCTTTCCAAGGAGTAAGCGTCTTTTAATTTCATGGCTGCAATCACCATCTGCAGTGATTTTGGAGCCCAAAAATACAAAGTCTGACACTGTTTCCACTGTTTCCCCATGTATTTCCCATGAAGTGATGGGACCAGATGCCATGATCTTCATTTTCTGAATGTTGAGCTTTAAGCCAACTTTTTCACTCTCCTCTTTCACTTTCATCAGGAGGCTTTTTAGTTCCTCTTCACTTTCTGCCACAAGGGTGGTGTCATCTGCATATCTGAGGTTATTGCTATTTCTCCCTGCAATCTTGATTCCAGCTTGTGCTTATGCTAAAGGATGAAAATGTAAAATGTCACACTTAAGAGTTTTATGACCCAGTCACTCAGAGAGACCATCCCTGAACTGGTTACTTGTCAGGATGGAACAAAATGATCTCAAGTTAAAAAAAAAAAAAAAAAATCAAGGCTGAACTGTTATAGATGGGATGAATTGTGTCCTCCAAATTTATATGCTGGGGTCCTAACCCCTAGGACTGCAGAATGTGACTGTATTTGGAGATAGGTCTTTAAAGAGGGAATTAAGCTAACATGAGGCCATTCTGGTGGGTCCCAGTCCAATATGACTGATGTCTTTATAAGAAGAGGGCATTTGAATATAGACACATACAGAGAAAAGAACATGTGAGGATACAGGAAAAGACAGCTGCCTATTAGCCAAGGGGAGAGGCCTCAGAAGAAGCCAACCCTGCTGACACCCTGATCTCGGACTTTAGAGTTTAGCACTGTGAGAAAACACATTTCCACTGTTCAAGTCACGAAGTGTATGATACTGTGTTATGGCAGCCCCAGAAAACAAATACAGAGAACTTTAGGAATATGCAATAGATCGCATGGAAAATCTCAGGGAACCTCTGTATATTGAATGTGTTGTTGTTGTTTAGTCACTAAGTCGTGTCCAACTCTTGCTGACCCCATGGACTGTAGCCCACCAGGCTCCTCTATCCACAGGATTTCCCAAGCAAGAATACTGGAGTGGGTTTCCATTTTCTCCTCCAGGGGAATCTTCCTGATCAGGGATTGAACCTGTTTCTCCTGAACTGCAGGTAGATTCTTTACCACTGAGTCACCTGAGAAGCTGACTTAAAGAGTAAATACTGTGTAATATGGCTCTGAGGAGTGAGTGGTGAGAGGATAGATTGGACACCCCAGTCCTGGGTTCTGTGCAAGGCAGAAGAGCCCTCCTGGGTGGTTGGAGGACCACAGGGACTAATAGGAGGAATGTGGGGAGCCTGGAGACTGCTAGCGAGGAGCACCGGTGTGCTGGCCTGCCTCCAGGCAGGGCGAAGAGAGGTCTGCTCTAGGGGTGCTGTGTCTCCTGTGACCACCTCGGCAAGTACCCCCAGCCCAAGCCAAGCAAATGCTCCAGCCCCGCTCACCCCATGGCACAGTGTTGCCCCCATGCTGGGACGGCCATGACCAGGAGAAAACTCAAACTCAGATGCAGAAGCAACTTGGTCCCAGGGCAGAGCTGCGTGGGGCGGTGGTGGCTGCTGTTGACCCTTAGTCAAGCAGCTCCTCAGGAACCCAGATCTCTGACAGTGGCTGCTCTACCACAGCTCATCTCCTCAAACAGGCCGGAAGTCTATGCGGGCCCCACCTGTCGTAGCTTGAGGCTTCACAATAGGGCTGGAGAGGCAGGGGAACGTGGGTGCTGTGAGGGATAAAGGGGACTTGAACCCAAGCTGTGTCTGAGCAAAGCGAGGGACACAACTGCAGGTGTCTGCACAGGCAGCTCACCAGAGACAGCCTGGACCTTTGTCTGTGGCTGACATGAGCCAAGAGCTAGCTCAGCCCTGCTTCAGCGCTCTGGGGTGGGGGTCCCAGTGTGGGCAGAGGAGAAAGCACAAACTTAAAAGGGAATAAAGCCAGCTTGGGCCTGACCTTCAGGGCTTCTGCTCCAGTAGCGTGGGATCAGCTCCTGCCTTTCATGAGGCAGTGACAGCAACTGAACAGATGGAATGTCCCACCTCATATCCAGCTCCAGCTCAAGCACCTCCATCTCCAAGCTCATCCCCCCACCAAGGTGATGGCTGCCAGAAGCCCCCAGACAAAAAGACACGCTTTGGCATTCGTGTCAGATTCAGCTCCCCTCCCCCCATAGCACTGGGCATGTGCGGTCTGTATAAGGATGTTCCCACATAAGAACACTCCCTCCTGACTGTAATAAGTAACTGTTTCACCTAAATGCCTAGAGGCAGAGAAAGTTAAGCAAAATCAAAAGGCAGGGGAACTACTCTGAATTAAAAGAGCAAGAGAAAAATCCCTGAAAAAAAAATAATAATCTAGAAATAAACAATCCACCAGATCAAGAATTCAAAGCATTGGTAGTAAAAATACTAACTGAACTGGGGAAAAGAATAGATGTACATGATGAAAATTGTAATAAGGAACTAGAACATATAAAAGAGACCAAATCGTAAGTGAAGAATTCAATAGATGCTATCAAAAATCACTAGAAGGAATGGCTAGCAGAATGAGTGATACAGAAAAATGCTTAACTGACCTAGAAGACACAGTAATGGAATTCATCAAATCAGAACACCAAAAAGAAAAGCAAATGTTAAAAAATGAAAGTAGTTTATTAAGAGATCTCTGAAATAATACTAAGTGTATCAACATTCACCCATGGGGTCACAAAGAGACAGTCACGACTGAGCACACACAGACACATCAACACCCACAGTATAGGGTCCCAGAAGGAGGAGAGAGAGGAGAGGATTGAAAATGTATTTGAGCAAACTGTGGTTTCCCAAACCCGAAGAAGGAAATGGACACTCGGGTACAGGAAGCACAGAGTCCCAAACAAGATGAACCCAAATAGAGCCACACCAAGACATATCATAATTAAAATAGCACAAGTTAAAGAAAAAGAGAAAATTCTAAAGGAAGCAAGACAGAAACAAAGAGGCTTATACAATGGAACCCCCATAAGTCTATCAGCTGATTTCTCTACAGAAAAACCTACAATCTAGGATACTGTATCCAGCATGATTATCATTTAGAACAGAAGAAATAAAGAATTTTGCAGATAAGCAAAAGCTAAAAGAGTTCATCTATACTAAACCAACCCTAAAAGAAATGTTAAAGATCTTCTCTAAGTGGAAAAGAAGTAAGAATTTATATAAAGGGAAAATCCCAATAGAAAAGACAAAAATATAATAAGGACTGAGAATCAGCCACTTAATAAGCCAATATGAAGCTTAAAAGACAAAAAACTGTAAAAGCAACTACAATAAACAAGGGATAGATATGAAGATGTAACATACAACATCAAAAACACAAAATGTGGGGGAGGGAGTAAAAATGTAGCTCTTTTAGAATGTGTCTGAACTTAAATGACTACCAGTTTAAAACAAGTGGGTATAGTTATAAATCAACATATATGAATTCCATGGGAAACACATATCAAAAACTTACAATAGACACACAAAGATAGAAAGAAAGGAACACATTGTGTAGCATAAGCAGCCCACGGGGAAGCTATTCATTAAGACAGTGGCAGGTCTATTTCCGCAACATTGTGCTGTTAATAAAATAGCACAAAATTGAAGAAAGTCATAATGATCACAGTTTAAGAGTCACCCATCTTGATCGCTTATTTCCAGCATTCTTCTCTGCTTTCTTTCTGTAAAAATCGTCATAGAGCATCTAATACCTCTGATCTCCATTTTCTCCATTATTCTTCTCATTTCTGGGCTCCCCATGCTTCAGTTGGCTCTTACAAGAATTTTGCTGAGGCACCCTCCTTTTCAAGTGGCTTGTCTGTTTCCACAAGAGTCCTTAAAATCACACCTGCTACAAGTCCACTTGCCCTAAATTAGATATTTTTAGTGACTTCCCTGTATGCATCCTATTTCATTTCTCTTCACTTTCTCCTAATTTCAGCAATTCATTCCCACATTTTTGGGGGCATATAAATAATTAAGAAGCTCACCGAAATTTCCAAAATGTCAAATCCAAAGGATATACTTGAGTGTTTGTCTGATCTGACTTTTCTTTGAGACAGCTTTCCACATAATATTGAATCCTTTCTCCTGGCTTTCCTACTTCCCTGGGTGAGTCTTCGTTTTCCGTTCTCCAGGACTTGCTGAACATCACAGCCACTGTGTTGTCTGATGTTGAATTTAAGCACCTGGGTGTTTCACCTCCTTCTCAAATTCACAGTGGCCAAAGCCAGCATCATTATCTCCCTGTTTTAACTGCCTCCACCCATCAAGTCAGAAAATGTGGGTATCACCATCTCTCTCCCCAACAGCTAATAAGACTTCTGCATGGCCATGACCCTTGCCCAAGCCCTCATCATCCCAAGTTACCTTTCTCCCAGTCTCTAGTCTTTCCAACATCACCTTTCCCTTCACTCCATCTTCTCCCCTCACTGCCAACTCTATGATTTTCTGAAAATGTAAATATGATTCTCTGACATTCTTGCTTTCAACCCTTCAATGTCTTCAGATCTCTACAGCAGAGCTTCTCAAACATCAGTATGACTCAATCACCCAGGAGTTTGTTAAAATGTGACTTTGATGGGGTGGGGACATAGCCGGCTCCCTGCGCTGCTATAGCTCCTTGGATTACACTTTGAGTAGAAAGAGTTCCAAGTTCATGTCCAAATCCCACAGCCCCTACAGTCTGGTTCCTGCTTGACATGACATCTGTGACCCCTGACCTTGCCCAGGAATTACGTGTCAAACCTTAGTCACTTCAAACCTTCATTCTACCTTGATCCAGGGACCCTCAGAGTTTCTAGATACATTTCCCATTTCTTTTGTCTGCCAGTGAAATAAGCACCAGCTGGGGATTAGTCCATATTCAAAAGATAAAAATCAGATAAAATTTCCATAATAGCAGGGCAATACATGTTTTACAAGCTCTTTAGTGTGAAATGGTTCAATAATATCACATTTGTTTCAAACTTCTTAGCAATTCACCTTTGGGTCTTTACCACAGTAATCTTTTTTTTTCTTAATGAAAATCTCACTAAAATTTTCATGAGGCTAGTGGTAAGAGAACAGAACTATATTGAATCTTATAAAAAATACATTATACATCTTCTTCTAGATATTGTTTTAATATTTTCATGAGATGATCAATTGCTTATCTTCATTCTAGCTTTATAGTTTCTTTTGCTTTTATTATTAAAAGTATCTAAAAAAAGGTAGATTAAAATACATTCGGCTGCTTGACCAGAGTTGAACATTCTTTCCTAACACCATGAATGTTGGGAAGCAATGAGTTTTTTAAATTTTTTGTTGGAGTATAGTTGACTTACAATGTTGTGTTAGTTTCAAGTGTACAGCAAACCTTTTTCAGTTATATATACATATATATATATACACATATATATATGCACTTGTGCATGTGAGTGTTAAGTCACTTCAGTTGTGCTGCACTCTGCGCAACCCTACGAACTGTAGCCTGCCAGGCTCCTCTGTCCATGGGATTCTCCAGACAAGAATACTGGAGTGGGTTGCCATGCCCTCCTCCAGGGGCTCTTCCCGACCCAGGGATTGAACCTTGCGGCTCCTGAATTGGCAGATAGGTTCTTTACCACTAGCGCCACCTGGGAAGCTTATACACACATACCTTCTTTTTCAGATTCTTTTTCATTATAAGTTATAAGATACTGAGCGTAGTTCCCTGTGTATTACAGTATGTCCTTATTAGTTACCTATTATATATAAAGTAGTGTATATGTGTTAATCCCAACCTCTTAATTTATGTGACAAAAAATTAACTTCCTTGTTCCTTGAGCCCAGAACAGAACCTACTATAGAAAAAAATCTCGCATCACCTAGTTGAGCCGTTAGGTTCAGCCTCATCTCTTCCCAAGTCTAGCAGCACAACCCAACACTTTATATTAGTCGTGAAAACTGCTGAGCTGTCTTTACACTCATCTGTACTTTTGCATATGCTACTTGATTGGTTAAAATTCCCTTTCCCACTTCTGTAGCTAACTCATCCTGATCTTTCAGAACTAGGTCAAACATCACCTGGATCAGGAAGCCTGAGGGGCTGGCCTTAGCTGAGCTAGCTTCTTACCGAGTTACCTATGAGGACCACCATTTGAAATGTGGAAAATCTGATTTGTCTGCATGATCCCAGTCCCCACTCCGTTAAGAGGCAGAGACCTCGTATGTCCCGCGCCTGCTGGCACAGTGTTGAATCACATGGTGCTTGTGGTAGACAGAAGAATGCCCTCTCCTCTCAAAGATATTCATATCTTTGTCTCTTGCACCAGCTTTCCATTGGTTAAAGGGACTTTGCAAATAGAACTCATGATCTTAAAATGGAGTTTTTCCGAAATTATTGTCTGGGTGGATCCAATGTAGCCACAAGGATCCTTCTAAGAGGAAAGATGTGTCAGAGTCAGAGAAAGAGACATGAGGTTGAGTGATACAGCCTGGAGCTAAGGCCTGTGCAAGCTGAAAAAGGCAAAAAAAAAAAAAAATTATCCAAAAGTCAACAGAAAGGAATGCCAACACCTAGATTTTGGTGGGTGAGACCCATTTTGGATTTCTGACCTCCTGAACTCTAAGATGGGTTTCCCAGTTTGTGCTAAAGACCTGCCTGCCAATGCAGAAGACTCATGAGACATGGGTTCGATCCCTGGGTTGGGAAGGTCCTCTAGAGGAGGGAATGGCAACCCACTCCAGTATTCTTGCCTAGAGAATCCATGAACAGAGGAGCCTGGTGGGCTACAGTCCAGATCGCAAAGAGTCAGACGTGACTGAAGGTTCTTAGCACACATGCACAACCTCTGAAAATCAGATTTTCAACATTACAGATGGTGGAAAGTCCTCATAGGTAACTCACTAAGAAGCTAGCTCAGCTAAGGGTCTGATTCAGTCATCAGACTGTCCGGGCAGCCCAATGGTTAAGACTCTGAGCTTCCAATGCAATGCAAGGGGCACAGGTTCAATTCCTAATTAGGGAACTAAGATCCTACATGCTGCTCCCGTATGCCAGCACCGTGCTGCCAAAAAAAAAGTATTTGTGTTATTTTAAGCCACTACATTTGGGTGATTTGCTACAGCAGCAAAAGGAAACTAATACAGTGCTCAATCGATGTTCTTTCACAGAACGCAGGAATAGAAAAGTGCCTCTGGGCTCAGCTCCTCGATTTTGTGCTCTGTCTGTCTCCTCTTTCTCCCTGAGCTGCAGGCGAAGGTGCACATGATGGCTCCAGGACCTCAGCAAGATACCTTTCACACGCAGAGGTTTACTGCACACCCCTACAACTATTCCCAGCCCCACCCCGCCCCCACTGTGTTCTGTTGATCCAGCTGGGGCAGGGCTGGGAGGGGAATAATGAAGGGCTTATGTAATACACTGTCACTCCACTAAAATGCAAAGTCCTGCTTCATCAAATATTTCCTGTCACCTAGTGGTGCAGGCCCCGTGGTTGGTGCTGTAGGAAATCTATTTGGTTTCTAGTTTAAGATTCTCTAGCACTCTTTGAAACTGCAACAAGGTAAATTCAAGCATACTACTGCTGTTGATCCCCCACCCTCCACCGGGTCTCTCCATGCTCCTCTTCTCCCCCAGGAACGCAGGACGGCTTACCTCCCTGGAGAACCTAGGTTTCTTGACTCTCTTAGGTTAATCTTCTGAAATACTGCAAAAATTACCCCTCCTTAGGCCTTTATTTCCAATGTAAGGCATGAAAAAGACCTTTTTTTGAAAGGTAGCTTTCCTTTTCACAGCTGTCTGCATAAATCTTTTAATTGCAATGGTGATGGTTAAAATGCAAGAGACGAAGTCCACTCTGTAACTTGCATGCAGTCATCAGGCCTCTAGGTGTCGCCACCACCCAAGTCCTGTTATCAGAGGGCGCTGGCCCTGCACAGAGGAACTCAGTGTTCAGTATTGTTTCAAGATTATTCAGGAAAAAAAAATGCGTAAAGTATACATTATATATATTATACATACAGTGTATGGGTTTCCCTAGTGGCTCAGATGGTAAAGAATCTGCCTGCAACATGGGAGACCTAGGTAAGACCCCTGGGTTGGGAAGATCCCCTGGAAATGGAAATGGCACCCACTCCAGTATTCTTGCCTGGATTCCAGAGAAGCCTGACAGGCTACAGTCCATGGAGCCACAAAGAGTCTGACATAACTGAGCAACTAACACTTCCAATATACAGTGTATATATTTGCGTCTATATTACACATATAACAAATTTTTTGGCCTAGATCTTATATACATATAAAAAACATTGGCATTTTCCTCCACCCCATTCCAGCTCTAGTTTTCTGAGCAAAATTCAAATAAGAGAGTAAAAGTGGTACAGTGGTAAAGAATCCACCTGCCAATGCAGGAGACTCAAGAGACACAGGTTCGATCACTGGGTCAGGAAGATCCCCTGGAGGAGAAAATGGCGACCCGCTCCAGTATTCTTGCTTGGAGAATATCATGGACAGAGGAGCCTGGCGGGCCGCAGTCCATGGGGTCACAAAGAGTTGGACATGTCTGAGCACATACACATACAAGAAAGTAAATGATGTACCTGGCTACTTTGAAATTTTATTCTTTTGTTCTGTTTTCCACATTAGCACTGGAACATCCTGGATTTTGACTATCAAAATATTCATTAAAGATGCACCCAGTTCTATAGATACATACAAAAAATTGTTCATTTCATATAGCACGGTCAGTGTTTTCCCTTCCTCTGGAGTCTCATCTGTTTTTGGAGACTACTGTGAGTTGGTTTTCAAAGCAAGTGCAAAGCAGCAAACAGGAAAGAATGGAGGCACTTAGAGTTCTAAAAATACTCCAAAATGTCACTTTTGCTGCTGCTGCTGCTACGTCGCTTCAGTCGTGTCCGACTCTGTGTGATCCCATAGACGGCAGCCCACCAGGCTCCCCTGTCCCTGGGATTCTCCAGGCAAGAACACTGGAGTGGGTTGCCATTTCCTTCTCCAATGCATGAAAGTGAAAAATGAAAGTGAAGTCGCTCAGTCGTGACTGACCCTTAGCATGGACTGCAGCCTACCAGGCTCCTCCATCCATGGGATTTTCCAGGCAAGAGTACTGCAGTGGGGTGCCATTGCCTTCGCCATTAATGTTCAGTTCTTTCCCATTCTGAAGGTTTAAGCTTACGTATTTGTACGTATATGGTATGTGGAATCTGAAATAAGAATGCTGGGTGGGTGAATTCAGAAGGGTTCAGAAGAGTTGCAAGTCTGCCTTCCAATTCCGCTCCTCTGTGATCTTAAGAAGGTTTTCTCTAAGTAGCCACTTCAATTTGAAAACATATGACAAACTTCTACAAAAATGAGCAGTTCAGTTGTTCTACTTTTCCTCTTTACGCTGAAACTTGCCTCCTTTGTTCCCCAGTCTTTATTTACACCATGGCAGGGCTACGGCTTCTGTGGTTTTGCTGGTCACTCTCACCCTAGGATTTCTCTTGCTCCTGACTCTGTAATTATTGCATTTTATTTCTAATAGCTGATGTAGGTCACATTTCATAGGCTAGGCCAAGACAAATAATTAGAAAGAACATTGTGTTTAAAGATATTTCTTGCCTCTCCTTTTTTTAAAAATGAAGGTTTGGTAGAACTAGAAACTGAGACAAATCTCCATCAAGACCTGTATGTGTGTATGTGTATACATGTGCACACGCACACACACACACATACACGCGTGTGCATGCACACAGACATAAATAAATCCACATCTTACATTTCAGATTCAGACAGCCATTTTCTGAGAACTTTGAATATAACCAAAGCTATTGTTAGGCAAAGAACTTTGACTGTAATCAAGGTTATTGTAAGACAAGAGAACATGCTGTTTTTATCATCCACCCCCTTGTTCTACCTAAGAAAAATACTGAACAGCAGTGAGCTCATATTAAGGCCTATGTCTAGTTACTGCTCAACTGGCAGATTTCTGTCAGGCTTCTAAAAGCAATTCACATTGATTTCTGACTTTGGAGCTAAAATTAATAAGGAGCCCAGGAAGGCCAGGGTTTTTCCTTGAACAGAGAAACAACCCAAAGGCTATGTTAGTGAATGAATTGGCTGTGCTCATGAAGTCTTGTTGTTTTAAAGTGTGTATATAAAAGAATAGCAACCAAATTGAAAAGGTGGGGCAAACTACTACATATAGAATGGATGAACAACAAAGTCCCATTGTATAACACAGGGAGTTCAGTATCCCGTGATAAACCATAGCAGAAAAGAAAATGAAAAAAGAATGTATACATGTCTATAACCAAATCACTTTGCTATACAGCAGAAATTAACACAACACTGTAAATCAGCTAAACTTCAATAAAATAAACATTTTTTAAAATTGAGAAAGTGAATAATTACACAATGAAAGTACCAAATTTGGGTCTGCTTCCATTGTAAGTCAACAGTGACTCTTCTACTTGACTACTGGGGAAATCAGAATGTTTACTTAACTAATACTTTTGTAAAGTAATAAGGTCTCAAACCTCCCTGGCATACCTAATAACAGCTGACAAGTCTGGGCATGTGGGTAAAGGAAATTAATTCCCGGAACTAACACCAATGTTACCACTGATTTACTGACACCTATGAAATCTACACCATACAATCTAAGAATTAAAAGAGTGCAGAGGATGCCCAGGGCAGCTCCTCAGCACCCCAGAAATCTTTTCTACAGGTGGGCTTTCTACCACCAACAGTGACTTCAAAGCGGTAAGCTCCTGAACGACAGAGCCACATCGGAAGTTACTTTTCTACTCCCAACAAAGTCCAGAACGGTGCTGGTACTATGAATATCTGTTACTCTTGATTTAGTAAATATGGCTTGATGGCACACAAACCCCTCCAGTACTGTTGAGCAACTGAATCCAAAGACAAGCATTCCAGCAGCCAGCTGAGAAAGGCATTGGGAAGGAGCATAGAATCCTGGACAGGTCATCTCGTGAAGCCAATTACTTTCTCAGTAAAATTAATTTTTCTTTCACTTCAGGCCCACTTAAAAGTTAATAAAGGAAGGCTATCTGGCAGGATAATCTATCTCTCCTTTACCCATCCGCTTAATCACTAGCCACCATGGACTGCAAGTCTGGGAAAGCACCTAATCATTGGATTTAATTGGACCTGGCACCTACCGTTTCCTAATAACTTTTTCTGCCTTGTCTTCCATTAGAGGTAGATCTTTTAGGGTGAGTAAATAGGTCAGACTTTACAAAGAGTCTTTTCAATTTTCTGCTTACCACAGGAGTAAATTAAAAACAAAAAGAGAAACAGCCCTAAGCTATGTCCTTTATGCAAGTATTAGGTTCTTGGTATTTATTGTTAGGGAATTCAAGAGAAATTCTAGTGCTAGGCCAAGATCAATGCTCTAAAAATAGGTTGACGTATATCCTCTAAAGAACTGATTACTTGAGGAGTCACTTCTAGAAACTTTAAATATATTTCTCAGCATCATGTTTTTTTTTTTTCCTTTAAATTAAATTTAAACAGCTTTATAAAACTGAGAACCACAAAGTAAGGATGACTGGAAATCAGGTTTACATCCTGAGCTTCACATCCTCCTGTAACATTTGTGCTTTTGACAAGACGCTCACCAGCTTAGTTAGCAACTGAGTGGCCAGCTTTCCAAATTTGACAGCCAGGCCTCAAGTACTGCTTGGGATGCAGATTTTCACTTAAATTACCAGGTTACTTCACAAAACACGGATCATCCTTTGTTCTTAATGAACATGTGTAATTCCAGATGAGAAGTTATGACAAAGAGAATCCTTTTATGATATGTGCCAGCTATCACCGTATTGTGTCTTAGCTCCAAATTCACCTGCCAACACATGTTCTGTAAGGATGGACAGAACTCCTGTGAGCATCTTCCCATCACAGTGAGCACGCTGTTCCACTTGTTCAGACAGAAGGTGCCGGAGGGACGATGTAGGAGGAAGGAGGTGCTCCTGTGAGGCTGCAACACGGTGGGTCAGTGGGTGGGTTCTGATGGCGCTGCTTTAGCTCCGGGTCCTAGAACATGAGGTGTCTCCGGGAACTTGCAGCTCTGGCCTGGCCATGCTCACTTTGTGCTCCCACCACCCGCCCCAGCCCCATGCAGGAGGAGGTGTTTGCTTCCTGTTGCCAAGCAACCGTAGGCCAGTCCTGCCCAGGGAAACCTGTTAACTTCTCCGCCAACCTGCCAACTGTAAATACTTTTCCAACAAACTCTGAAGCCCAACCTCCCTTCCTCCCAAGTTTGTCCTTCCTTAGACGCTCTCCCTCAGCCACAGGGTAAAATGCAGTTTTCTCATATCTGAGAGTCACCCTTTCATCAAAGTGTAATAATTCTCGACATTTAACTTCCCTTGTTTAATCACCGAGTGGTGTGTATCTTCTGATTGGTCACAGTCTGATACAACACATTTCCCACTTCACAACCAGTAATTGTCAGCAGAAAAGACACAAGGCATCAAAGCTACTAGTGACACAGTAAGAAAACAATTCAACTTTTCAGTACCTGGTCATACATTTAATTATCCAATACACCATTAACACATGCTAATAAGCCATGTATTTCACTGTAAACTATTACATAACAAATTTACTGTATACAAGTAAAAAAGAGGATATATATGTAATTCCACTCTCTTAATACAAAGCTGACCCATGCCAAATAATATAAGATAAAAAAAAATGAAAAAAAGCTTTTGAGATACTAAAAAGTATACATTTATGCTCCCAGATAAGGTACAAAGAGCACTGTGCTGTGCTGTGCTCAATCGTGTCCGATTCTCTGTGACCCTATGGACCATAGCCCACCAGGCTCCTCAGTCCAAGGGTTTTCCAGGCAAGAATATAGGAGTGGGTTGCCACTTTCTCTTCCAGGGTATCTTCCCAACCCATGGATCAAACCCACATCTCCTGCACTGCAGGCACATTCTTTACTGCTGAGCCACCAGGGAAGCGGGTACAAAGAGCACTATATCATATAAATGTAAATATCTGTACAGGTACCAATGTAGGTATCAACAAACTCCACATGATAATATAAATGATATGGATCTGGTTTAATAACATCATGTTTGAGTTTGACTGGTGATTATGCCACTTCTGAAATAGGATAGGGCATATTCTGTCCTTTCTCAGATGTTTACCAGGAAAAAGAAACAGAGGAGCCCGGCAGGCTACAGTCCATAGGGTCACAAAGAGTCAGACACGACTGAAGCAACTTAGCACGCATGCAAAGGGCTATTTGCAATGAGAATGACTAATACACGATTTTCAGGAACACTGGAGAAAACAAAATCCGTTCTCTGTTGAAATGACCTGTATTTAGGAAGACAGACACTGGTACCACTGAAATTCCCCTCATTCATTTATTATTCTGCCTGCACTACCCTGACTGCAGCAATAGCTGCTTATCCTCACTGCAGATGTAACTGTTTACACTTTGTGACTTGAGTAAAGCTGTCTCTAGAGAACTGGGTCACTCTGAAATGGTCTTACTAAGAGGCAACCTGCTCACTGAGTGAGTCCATGATAGGGAAAAGGTTGGGCTTCCCTGGTAGCTCAGTGGTAAAGAATCTTTCTGCAATGCAGGAGACGCAGGAGATGTGGGTTTGATCTCTGGGTCAGGAACACCCACTGGAGGGCATGGCAACCCACTCCAGTATTCTTGGCTAGAGAAATCCCACGGACAGAGGAGCCTGGCGGGGTACAGCCTATGGGGTTGCAAAGAGTCGGACATGACTGAGCATGCATGCACAGGAAAGAGGTTGCTTGCAGTCATTATTCAGAAACTACCCACCAGTCTGAATGCTACAGTCATTTTACCTGGTGAATACGTAACCGATAACATTGTCTGTGCCCAGTTATTTTTCGACTAGGATGGAGATCCTGTCATATCTGATTTCTCATTTACAACTGGGACATAGTAGAATAAATATTTCTTAGGCATGTAAAACAGTACAGGAAAGGAAGCAGCTGTCTGAGTCCCTCCTTCTGGTTGCCAATCTGGGGAGTAAAAATATTGCTGTTGTCATCACTTCTGTTCCTGTACTTGTTGTTTAGGATGTGGCTAGGAGCGGATGGTTTGAGTGGTTTACCATGAAGACAGGCAGGGAGAGAGAAAAAGACAAGTCTGGGCAAGGGGAAGAGGGTCAGTGCCGAAATGCTGGTCTTCCTGCCCCAGCTGTTGAGCTCAGAGTGCTCTCTGAGCCTAACTGTGGGCTGTCCTGGAGCCCAGGATCTTTATTTCAACCTCGTGGTACTATTAACATACAACATGAAATGGATTGACAGGGAGAAAATTAAGAGAAAAATATGATCTCAACTGAACAGATGGGACAATAGTACCAATAAGCTAAATAAAATCAGCATGAAAAATGTGTCTATCATTTATCTCAGACAAGTTGTTCCACCCATTAGTGCTCAGTGCCTCAGTCGTGTGCGACTCTTTGTGACCCCACGGACTGCAGCCCACCAGGCTCCACTGCTCTTCCCAGGTAAGAACATTGGAGTGGGTTGCCATTTCCTCCTCCAGGGGATCTTCCCGACCCAGGGATCGATCCTGCGTCTCTTGCAACTCCTGCATTGCCGGGTGGGTTCTTTAACACTTCACCACCAGGGGAGCCCAGAGACTAAATCCTGTCGAAGTGTGGTAGCTCATTAGACTGAGAAACCAAGAGCCCCAGAGCAGCAACACAGATGGCTGGCATCTCTGGGCTGGCAAGGGCTATATTACAGTCTCTCTCTTATTTCAGAGAAGGGTCCTAAACGAAATAATCTGGAGAAACATTCTTGCACTTAGTAAGTACTGTTACCATCGATTATTTTCACGACAAAAATAATACATGTTTTCTCCCAAACTATTTTGCTAAGACAGTAATAACAACGATGAAAAAGGCTAAAAATTCTGGGCATGAAAAGGAAGCTATTCTCCCTTAATACTCACATTTGTTTTAATCTTTGGCAGTGAGATCAGAATGAAACTTCTAAAAAGCAGATGATCCATACATTCTTCTGAGCTCAAGTTTTACAGATACAGAGAACATTTTAGGAAATCTAGGACGAAAATCCTATTAATATTCATCCCTGTTCTGCAGATTATAGATGGGATCTGTGATTCATTAAATTCCCTCCTTTTTAAAAAAAAACACACAAATGCCACCATGACTTAGTTCACAGGCGTGAACTGATTCAACAGGGGACACCAACATGATATGATAGTAAAGGG
This sequence comes from Bos taurus, assembly GCF_002263795.3. Taxonomy (NCBI): domain Eukaryota; kingdom Metazoa; phylum Chordata; class Mammalia; order Artiodactyla; family Bovidae; genus Bos; species Bos taurus. The sequence goes on along the minus strand of NC_037336.1, from coordinate 19,335,397 downwards.
ACAGGCTGGACACAGAGAGATGTCCCATGTTACAAGACACACACATTACTCTTTAGTTCCAGAAAAAAAAAGAACCTCTGCCTTGAGTGGTTCAAGCTAGAGGGACAGAAAAACCAAATGAGAAAAGCATTTATCTTGGCAGCATATTAGAAAATTATATTCCAGAAGATGTTCACACTTCCTTTCATATTATAAATAAAGAAAGGAGATATTCTGCCAAAACTCAAAAACCCATTTAAGGTCTTTCTTATAAATTCAGGTAAAGAACAGTAGTGTCCAAGAGAACTATAAAATAAGCCATATATGTAATTGAAAATTTTCTAGTGGCCACATTAAAAAAAGGTGAAATAAGTTTTTAACATTTAAACCAATATGTCCAAAATATTATCATTTAAAATGTAATCAATATAAAAATTAAGATATTTTATTTTTTCATAAGTCTTCAAAGTATGAACCATATTTTAAATTCACAGCACAAAACAAAGTCAGCCAAGTACATTTCAAGTGCCCAATAATTCTATGTGGCTTGCTGGAACCACACTGAGCAGCTGTTCTTACTATTGAGCTTTCGTTTCCATTACATTAATGATGATAGATATTTGCACTAGAGCTTTTTCAGTGAAAAGTCTGCTGACAGTGAAGTTTATGATTATAGAACCCAAAGGATGTATATTACAAGAGTGTGGACTGCTGTTTTAATAAAAAAAAAAAAAAAAGGTCTAAATCTTTGTGCCATTCATTGTAAACAGTACCAAGTTTTCAGTTACTATGCTTTCAAATGCCAGAGTCCTTGGCCCATGAAAAACTGCCCCCTGATTAGCAGGAACCTCAGAAGGCAATGGTACCCCACTCTAGTACTTTTGCCTGGAAAATCCCATGGACGGAGAAGCCTGGTAGGCTGCAGTCCATGGGGTCGCTAAGAGTCGGACGCGACTGAGCGACTTCCCTTTCATGCACTGGAGAAGGAAATGGCAACCCACTCCGGTGTTCTTGCCTTGCGGGGAGCCTGGTGGGCTGCTGTCTGTGGAGTCATACAGAGTTGGACACGACAGAAGCGACTTAGCAGCAACAGCAGAAGACTACACTGTAGTTTCTTGTTCTTATACCTGCCAACCAGATATGAAAACATTCACATCACTTTGCTGACAAAGGTCTATACAGTCAAAGCCATGGTTTTTCCAGTAGTCATGTATAGATGTGAGAGTTGGACCATAAAGAAGGCTGAGTACAAAAGAATTGATACTTTTGAATTGTACTGGGGAAGACTCTTGAGAGTCCTTTGGACTGCAAAGAAATCCAACCAGTCAATCCTAAAGGAAATTGACCCTGAATATTCATTGGAAGGATTGATGCTGAAGTTCCATAACTTTGGCCACCTGATGTGAAGAGCTGATTCACTGGAGAAGACCCCTATGCTGGGTTAAGATTGAGCAGCGGAGCAGGGGACGACAGAGAATGAGATGGTTGGATGGCATCATTGACACAATGGACAAATGAGTGAACTCCGGGAGACAGTGAAGGACAGGGAAACCAGGCTTGCTGCAGTCCATGGAGTCACAGACTTGGACATGACTTAGTGACTGAACAACAACAGTCACAACATACTGGGTTTCTTCACATGATGGTGATATTCCATTCAGTTTAAGAATTATTTATGAGAATAGGTTCAATACAATCTCCTTCAACTCAAAAAAATTATTCTGGTGGAGAACGGGTGAAGGAGAAAAGAATAGCTTTATTCCTTTGCCGGGCAAAGGGGGTCTTAACAGGCTAATGCCCTCAAAACTGTGTGCCCTACAAAAAAATTATTTTTTAAATATCCTTTTAAGTATAACATCATTTTGGCCTATTGCTGTAAGCCTATTCTATAGTGACATACAAAGGAATTGTGCATAAACAAACATGCAGTCTACATAAAGATTTCCTTTTGGTTTTATTCTGCAGCAGGAAAATAAATCACATTAATTTCCTACCAAATAACTGGAATTGATGAGCCTTAAAATTACCTCAAAGAAAGAACACTTTGAGAGCATAGTTTGTGTGTGTGTCTGTGTGCTCACTTGTTAAGTAGTGTCCAACTCTTTGCGACCCATTAGACTGTAGCCCGTCGGGGTCCTCTGTCCATGGGATTTTCTAGGCAAGAATGCAGGAGTGGGTAACCATTTCCTCCTCCAGGACGTACAGAGGTTTCCAAAGTACATCTTCTCTAGGCTGAGATGCTGAGGAGGTGAAAATTAGCACATAACACATAATTTACACATTTATTTCCCTCAAATAGAATAAAGTTTCACATGCTTTTTTCATAATTTTGGAAATAATTTCAGAAGAATTTTAACTCTAAATATGGTTTCTACCTTATTAAACATTTACCAATAAAACTAGAAAGAACTTTCAAAATTTAATTAAAAAAAAAACACACAATAGAAAAAATGGTAGAAGACCTAAGAGGGATTTCCAGGAAGAAGAAATAGGAATTCTCATAGTAAAACATATTTGTCGTGTTAGTAATCAAATAAATGAAACCACAAGATACCATTTTACACTCCTCAGCTTGGCAAAATGTTGAGTCTGATGATCGTAAACCCTGGTGAGATCAAGAGCACCAGAAATTCTAGAATCCCAGTAGGATTGTCAGTAGGTACCATTACTTTGGAAAACAACTTAGCCTTGTCTATTTAGGTTAACGATGTGCCTTATAGCACGTGTGATATAGCAATTCCATTCAAGGTTTACATCTACTTGTGTATGTGCCCCAGAAATCACCAGAAGAATGTTCATAGCAACATTTCCTTTTTCTATTTCAAAGAAAGGTGTGTTTCCATATGGAGAAGGGAAAAACTGTGATATATTTATACAGTGAACTAATACTTAGCAGTGAAAATAAACAAGCTAGGGTACTTGCTTCAAGATGATTATGCCCAAAAGCAGTGAACATAAAAACGAAGGCGACAGAAGAATACAGTTTAATTCCATTCATTCAAGATATGTACATTTAGGTATCTGCTAAGTCACTTCAGTCGTGTCTGACTCTGTGCGACCCCATAGATGGCAGCCCACCAGGCTCCCCTGTCCCCGGGATTCTCCAGGCAAGAACACTGGAGTGGGCTGTCACCTCCTCCTCCAATGCATGAAAGTGAAAAGTGAAAGTGAAGTCCCTCAGTCATGTCCGACTCCTAGCGACCTCATGGACTGCAGCCCACCAGGCTCCTCCGTCCATGGGATTCTCCAGGCAAGAGTACTGGAGTGGGGTGCCACTGCCTTCTCCGTTTAGGTATCTACACAATGGTAAAACAATAAAGGACAGAAAGGTTACGATCAACACAGCGTTCAGGATGGTCTCCCACTATTAAATGGGGACAGGGTAGGATCAGGGAAGGCCACGTGGTGCCACAAAGGAACGGCAGAAAGCTGCTGGCAGACACTACTGGGTGTGTGTATTTTTCTTTATGTGGCAGCGTATGTATCACATACGTGTGTGTGTGTGCACGTGCATGCTGATTCCACTGCAGGTATGAGACAATTTAAAAAACCAGAATGGTTCAAACATACAAAGAAAAAGATTATATACCACGTTTCAGATGAACCATCACCCAGAACACTGAACTTACCTGTCTCTCAAATCACCACCCGCTGTCCTTGCTGTGACTGCTTCTCTGTTTCTCTCTTCCTGGAGGCCTGAGACTATCGTCCTGCTCAGACAGTCCCCGTCATGTTCTAGGGGCGCAACACATACTGATTAACTGGGTGACCAAACTAACCTGGCCTGCACTGCCAGAAAACTACCAAGTTGGAAAATCTGGGTTACAAGTAGGCGGGGATTTACTTGGCTTTCCTGGTTTCACAATTTAGCACTTTTCTGGAAACTGACAGCCTGTACTCTTTATCTCTTCCTTCGCCTCCCTCGTCTTGGTGTCTAAGGTTAGAAACAGTTCAGGGATGTGCGTAACTTCAGACACTGCCTTCAGAAATATCTTCTGCCTTCAGAAGTGGCTGCAGCAAACGGAGCCCTGCTACTACAGGTTGCGGCTACACTACTTTTTCTTTTTTTTTTTTTGCACAGAATTAGGGAAGCGATGGAGAAGGAATGGCAACCCACTCCAGTGTTCTTGCCTAGAAAATCCCTGGACAGAGGAGCCTGGCGGGCTACAGTCCATAGGGTTGCAAGAGTCAGACATGACTTAGTGACTAAACCAACCAAGGGAAGAGAATCCACAGCCCAGAGCTTCAGTGTACTCAGGAAACCACTGTCAGGCATTTGAACCAAGCAAGGGATGAGTGATTTAACGCCATTCTTGGTCCTGGTCACTGAGATGATTCTGCAGTCACCTCCAACACACACACACACACACACAGATGATTCTGCAGTCACCTCCAATTACACACACACACACACACACACACTGAGATGATTCTGCAGTCACCTCCAATACACACACACACACAGATGACTCTGTAGTCACCTCCAATTACACACGCACACAACTGAGATGATTCTGCAGTTACCTCCAATACACACACACACACACACTGAGATGATTCTGTAGTCACCTCCAATACACACACAGATGATTCTGCAGTCACCTCCAATACACACACACACACATATGTAACTGTCTCTTTGAGTGCTCAATGAGCCATATGCATTTTTACAACTAATCTATAGCTTTCAGGTATGGAGTTGAGCAGCCCAATTAAGTAGGAAGATTCAAACAAACACAAAAGTAAAATTAGGAAAGGTCCAAGACATGGTAGGGAACAAACACTCCACTTCCAGACTGTGGGTTTTCGGGAATTTATTCCTCTTTAATGCTGAATATAAAATCTGACATTTCACCAATGCCTTTAGAAACAAATGCATACAAATTGAAATCTAAAAACAATAATTCTGCAGATCAAAGTGGGTCTTGACACTTTAGAAAAGATATTAAATGAAAAGCATCTGTAGAAAAAGCAAAACCCTATATAGCAGAATCAAATTAAAAAAAAAAAACAAAAACAGCAAGAGGCTTTGGTACCCTTCAACAACAGAGGACAAATAAGTTTAGTTCATTATTAAATTCATGTAATATAAAAACATCTACGTGGGAGTACTGGATAAATCTATAAAACAGAAACAAATCTAAAATATATTAGAGCCTGAGAGGAAAAAAAAAAAATCTTCCTTTTCTCCTCTTTGATTTTAACAGAATGCCAGAATCTGGAAAAACAAGTACTTCCCCAAATAAATTTTCTTCTGGTCTGCATATACCTAGCAGGATGGCACTCTGTATTGTGTCTAATTTTAAAAAGGCATAATCTGATTTTTTAGCAGCACATATCCTTTGTTCCAACAAGCCTGCTATAGGAAAGAAAAAGTTTGTCTTGAAATGCTCCTTATATAATATCTATGTCTACAATTCCCATCCACTTCTTTCCTAGGTGATTATCCAGATCTAAAGGCAGCTAGTTAAAGAAGGGATGAAGAAAATCATTACGTGTTTGGAATTTAGCTGGTAAAACAACACAAGTAAGGGCATGATATTATCTGAACACAGTGTGGCTCAGGTAAGCCCAGACAGCAATACCCTCTGGACTTCGTGGGGCCTGGATACCATGGGAAATACCACCCAATGCACTTCTAAGCTCACTCATTACAAGCACAATACCAGCTCAAGCTGGTCTCTCCTATTTCTTTGCTGATCAAAAAAAAAAGTACAAGTGAAGGTAGATGGTGTGTAACTGTAATAATAATAATTTAGCTCTCCTATTCATCTAGTCTGCTTAGGAGAATCTACTACAATCAGAGTAATTCAAAAGTTTTGAGACAAACAAGTCTGAGTTAGCTTTCTTGGTATTGGCAAGTATTGTATTGATCCTATGACCCCAGAATTTAACTCCCAAAGATTCAATCTTACCAAGTTGCTTCTTGGTATTCACTGGCAAGAGCAGACAAAACGTAAGTTAGATCACAGTAACATTAATGTTTTAAACTATCGTATCTTAAAAAGAAATACTAAGTCTTATCAGACTTTAACACAATACCCAGTTCAAAAACAATTTCCTGGATAGTCCCTGGGATTTATCAAGTGGAATGTGACCTGGATTGTACCTAATGCCAACTAAGCAGTCATACTCATGATTTCACAGCAACTTTCCTTGGAGAGAAAACTGTGGATTAAGTGTCTGTTCCAGTCAAGTAGGAATCAGTGGAATGCTTTCCTTCTGGTTATAGCCCTGGACTGCAAACCTCAGGCTGGGGATGTCAGCTTTAGCATTCAACAAGTTCTTTAGAAGAGTCCACATTTAGCAAGTTGGAGGGAGAGAAAACACAGGTGACAGGAACTCAATTCTTTTGTTCTTTTCCTTTCATACAAACTTCCTGCTCAGAATCCAAAGGGCAGGTCCACCATCAGGATGCTGAGAATAGCAGAATATCTTACATAGTCCTCTAAGAGTTTATCCTATGCAAGACTATTCCCAGGTTTGGCAACTAAAAACTCTTAACAAATATGAGCAGGGACAAGGATGCAGTAAAAGGAGCCTCTGCCTTAATGAAGTAGACAGGTTCAGTATTTATCTGCATCCACTTCAAAGGGAACAGAGACTTCACATGCCATGTACTATCCAGAGTGAATCTCTGACAGCCTCTTTCTTGTACGTACTTTGTTCTGAAAAATCACTAGTGCTCATACATGGAATAAGAACATGTATCTACATTACTCTGAAAATCTGGGACTGTGCACTGGCCAGAAATATGAGTTGGCAGAGTGAGAGGACCAATGAAAAGTAACACAGGAAAAAAAAAATTAAAATGTATAGCAATATTAGTTATTTTTTTAATATGCCTCATCAAGGGTTCCCAAAATACATCTAACCAAGATCTTCCTTTCTCAAAAAATATAATCCTTTCACAAAATATATAAGCAGCTACTAGTTAGGGGAGCTGCATTCAAAAATATATGTGCACTTATGCATACTAAGTTGCTAGAGCTGAAATGCTTTCAGATATGAGTCAGATAATATCCCCTATAAATTTACTATCTAATCAGTGCACCTCTTGAAATATACCTTTTATGCAATCTTATGTATTAAGTGAGACTTGCCCCTTGCAAGAGATAAAGAAGCATGTATTTTTCAAAATAGCAATTCTTCTCATCCCAATAACTCGGTTCTGATCATATACTATAATCAACTATGATTTCTGGACACATCAGGAGGATCTTGGAGGATTTATAGGGGTAAGAATTTCCATCACCAAAAGGAGGCTAAAGCACCTAACTTTTTCTACAGTTATGACAAAGCACTGGAATATTTGTGATTCTGCAGCAAAGACCTTCAGCCCTTTGTCAACCAACACTGCTATTTTTCTTTCTGATCAAAATATTCTAAAAGCCTGGCAGACTAATTTCAAGGATATCACCTAGGTAGTTAGAAGAGAAGCAGGTTTGAGCAATCCTGGCATCAACGACAAACCAGGGCAGACCCAGTATTTTCTCTCTGATGGTGCCACCCGCTTATCACTCAGTCATTCAGGAAGCACACCTGGAGCAGGTGACAGCTCCTCCGGGTAAAGTGAGGCAACTGCAGGTAATTTTGAAAATAAGAAAAAAACCCACCACAGTCCTGATTTGGTTTAAAGCGATCATGCAATCCCATTAGACCCAAGTCTTCCCCAAACACCTTTTCCATGGCAAGCAAAGTTACTGAAAACGCATGTGGCTTCTGTCACAGTGATGCATTAGGTAAGCAGGTGTGCGCCGAGTACCAGAGGGGACTCTGAAATGCATCTCCATCTCTTCCACTTGTCTTCGCTAAGATTCTGCCTATTAAAAAAAAAAAAAAAAGCTAGTTATTGCATTACATGGACAAGAAAATTCACCCTGGCAAGTGATCTATATTACTTATTCATTTATTTATTGGCCGCACCATGCAGCATGTGGGATCTTAGTTCCCCGACCAGGGGTTGAACCCCCACCCCCTGCACTGGGAGCATGGAGTCTTAACCACTGGACCCTGGCAGTGATATTTGAAACATCAGGGAACAGAGAGGTTGGGAATCAGAATAATCACCCTCATGTGATGCTGCTGCTGCTGCTAAGTCGCTTCAGTCGTGTCCGACTCTGTGTGACCCCATAGACGGCAGCCCACCAGGCTCCCCCGTCCCTGGGATTCTCCAGGCGAGAACACTGGAGTGGGTTGCCATTTCCTTCTCCAATGCATGAAAGTGAAAGGTGAAAGTGAAGTCGCTCAGTCGTGTCCGACTCCTAGCGACCCCATGGACTGCAGCCCACCAGGCCCCTCCATCCATGGGATTTTCCAGGCAAGAACACTGGAGTGGGTTGCCATTGCCTTCTCCCCTCATGTAATAGGTAAGAGCGAATCCTAGGTTTTAGGATCAGAGCCCAGATGTAAGTCACACCCACCTGACCTGCCAAATAGAAAAGGAGAAAGGAAGCCACCTGTTTCCAACACTGATGAAATGCCTCTTGCACCTGGGTGAGTGGGGTGGGGGCAGTTACCTCACTCAGGGGCCCCTCAGAGGGTAACCCGAGGGGAACACTACCACACCTATTGGTAAAAAGCTGTGAGGGCTCCGGGCCCTCAAGAGCCACCATGATCCAACAGCTGGATGGCTGACCCCTGGTGTGGGCGGGGGCTGGGAGCTCTGAGAGGAGCCCCCTATTGGTTCAGTGCTCAGGGTTTACTGGTGGCTACACGTTTTCAATATCAGCCCTGAATGGGGTGATCCGAAAGCAGAAACTTCCATTTCAGGCTCTGTTTTGAGTCTATTATGAGAATGAGGCTGATGATTTCCTTTGACAGTTATTCATGAAAAGGTCTTTTTCTCGTAGGTAGGTACCACAGTGAGCTCCAGACATCCAGAAAGGAGGGTGTGCCTCTGCTCCCCGACTCCCAACCAGGGTTTGTACAATTCAAGGAATAGAGAAATGTGGGAAATCAGTATTTTAAGTATCAGCAACTCACTTGAATTTTTTAAAAATGTACATGCAGCAGAGTGTTAGTAGCTACAAGGATGTTTCTGGGTACTACTAAGAACGCAAAAAGTTGGAAGCAAACTTGGTGTTCAATGTATTCATTATTATGCAGGGCACATTGGCTCTGGATGTGTCTGTCCTGCATGGACGTTTTTTCTTTAATATAATTAAATTTTATTCTGAAGCATGACTATATATCATCCCATTATACACACACACACACACACACACACATATTATATGGGATGGTGGCCCTGCAGGCCACCGTTCTGTGACCTTCTACCATCCTGTGTCCCATCCACTCTGAACTCTGGCCAGTGTCTACACCTGGGTGCTGAATGTTCTTTTCCTATTGAGCTTCTCTCCCCTCACTGTTGCACAGAGCAATCAGATGCTAATGCAGTCTTTATGTCCCCTGGTGGGCTAGCTCTGTCTTTTATGTGCTTGTGCTGCAGAGCGCGTAGGAAAGAAGACGGGAAAGGAGGCTCCATCGTATAGTATATTACATCCATGAAGGCTCCATCTAGGCCTTAAGAGTGTAGACTGTATAATGAATTACTCCCAAGGTACAAAACAAATAGAGATTCCCAGGTGGTCAGTAGTAAACAATCCGCCTGCCAATGCAGGAGACATGGGTTTGATCCTGGGTCGGGAAGATCCCCTGGAGGAGAAAATGGCAACCCACTCCAGTATTCTTGCCAGAAAAATCCCAAGGGCAGCAGCCTGGAGGGCTATAGTCCTTGGGATGGCAGAGAGGGACATGACTGAGCACAAAATAAATAACTAGAAAGGGGGGAGATGCTGATTTGCTCTAAAAGATACTTGCACTTCTCCTCTATGGGACTGACGTATGAGCTGCTATTAACGCTTGAGGCCTTGAATGGTTCGTGAGAGCAGCAGGTACACTGCACCACAGCCCTCCGCCTGGGCTCCATGGGCCCTGCTCACGTTACGATTCACTCGGGAGTCTGAAAACGGGGGTCGGAATGGGTGGGGAGGCCCGGAGCCCTCACTGCTGATGGGATGGTCTCCTGAAATCCAGCAAACCTCAGTGGCATCAAAACCAACCTTGGGACTTCCCTAGTGGTCCAGTGGGTAAGACACCATGCTCCCAGTGCAGGGGGCACGGGTTTGATCCCTGGTTAGGAACAAAGATCCCACATGCGGAGCAGCCAAAAATAAATAAATAAACTCTATGCCTGTGGTGATAGTTACACAGCCCTGTAAATATACCAAAAATCGCTGAATTGTAAAAACAAGGGAAATGTACGGTATGTAAATTATAAATCCATTAAAACATTTAAAACATAAGACCAACTTTAATCCCAGGACCACAAGTTATGGGAGAATGCATATTTTACAGATCATAGGTTTCCTAAAAACTTTCTAAGAGAATATAAAGATTTTCAAAGAGTGAAAAAAAAGTCAGCCCACAGAATCTCAAAGGAATCTACATCTTAGGGGAAAATGAGAACAAAGATGGCAAGCACACAGTATTTTTCAAAGATGTTTGCACAGACACTGTCCACTGGATTTATGCATCCATTAGACTGCTCTTATCCCAGTTTTTTCCAGTTCTTTGAAGATAAATCTGGATTGTTTAATATCTTTATATGAAACACGTTATAAAAATACTTTCATTTTCCCAAGTATTCCAATGTTCCATCTTTATAAAAATAGCTTTAAGAGCCTTTAAATATTTTATGTGTGGGTTTTGCCTCTGTTTAAAACATGTGCACAGAAACCACCCACCACCATCTGTGGACTCACTGATGTATAACAAAGCACAATTTCACACTGGCGAGGAGCTACAGGTCCTGGGGTGTAATTTGTATTATTGATAGTCTCTGCCTTCCTCCCACAGGTGCTCCAGAAATGGTACAGATCCCAGGTGGCCTCAAAAGACCTATTACTTATAGACATCAAAGTTTCCCAGTAATGCTGTTTCATTTCAACTCAGTGTTAAAAATAGATGCTTTAGAATTCAGTCTCAATTTGAAATACAGTCAAAACCTCCATTGCCATGTACATAAAGACTGCAAGGAAATACATCAAAAATGTTTATGTGGTCTTCTCTGGTGACTTTTTACTTTCTATTTTATACATTTTGCATTTTCCCAGTTTTTAAAAATGAGTCTAGGCTATTTTCATAATCAGGAAAAAAAAAGTATTTTCTGAAGGGGAAATAACACTAAAAATATTACCTTATTTAACAAAGAAATGGTATTTTTTATTTTGAAAATGAATTTATGTGCTTTACAAAGTTACAATAATATATATCATCTATAGTTCTAAATATTAGAAAAGGTTGAGGCTTTTACATTTTCTAAAAGACATCTGACACAATAAAGTGGCTTCAAAAACACTTGGACTAGTTTAGGAATTATTCTTTGTTCAAGGCTGACCATTTGTTATTGCAAATCATGCCCCTTCCAATGTAAATGACTTAAATAGGAGACGACCTTAAAAGCATGGCTTTGATTCTTTTTCAAAAAAGGTAAAGTAATGTGAGCTTGCACTTTAAAGTAAGAAGCACCTATGATTTTTTGCTACCTTAAATTTTTCTTGAAAGAAGGAAGTCCAAATTATGAATAAATTGAATTTTAAATAAAGATAAATTCTAATATACAGCAACAGTTAAAAGTGAGAAAGAAAGAAAAAAAAATGGCATCTTTCTGTGGCTTTACCCTGGGCAGTCCTAACTGTGCACCTGAGAAAGCGAAAGCTGAAAACCTGGAAGACTAGCTCTACACTCCTTTTACCTCAATCCCTGAGAACAACTCAAGACACGTTTTAAAACAAGAAAAGACTAACCTACCTTTGACGCCAACTGTGATTTCAGGCCTAAGAATGAAAAGACTGTGTTGCTCTCCTTGGATTCAAAGAAACTGTCATAATCCTAGAAAAAGGAGAAGGAGAAAATAAACAAAAGCAAACAACCATCTTTGTACTTGGTGCTTTTGACAAAGTCTTTATGTCAATAAAAAATGTACCGCTGTTCCATCCAGGCTAGGGAAAAGCTACATAAATCTACTGGATTTGCTCTGTTTGAGTCTCAACATGTGAGCGTGATGATGAAGGCAACACATTTTTAATCCAAAGCCTGTGACAGGAATTAAAATGTAAACCATCAACAACAGAAAGGAAGTCAGAACATGCTCACTCGCGTGTCAAACTAACATTTATTTGTTTGTGTGGAGTCACTCTGACCCAAGATTTTTACTTAAGCATTTCAATCTGGAAGGCAGCCTCCCAATTCCACTCTTGATATTTTGCTATGTAGGGCTTAAAAAAAAATCACTGTGTAAACAGAAAGTTGTAAAGGTTTCCATGTGTCAATGTGCGTGCTTCTATTCTGCTTTTGAAGTTTCTCCACATTCTTTGAGACTATGTCTTCAGGGAGAGAAGAAAAAAAAAAGAAGTAAAACCTCAAGGAGGAAATATTCTAACATTTATCTTTGCCTCAGACACAGAATCACTTTTCTCTTCCTACTTTCGAGAGAGAAGCCATGAAGGGGTTCTGGCCAATGTTTTCATCACTTGTTTTCTTTTCCAAAGCTGCCTGTATAATACTACACAGTTGCTGAGCTGATGTGAAGGTTGGGGGTGGGGGGGGTGGGTCTTAAAATCTGACATAAGTCCCCTAGGTCACTTTATGCAGAGGATAAACATTGCAAGCAGACAATGATCAGCATGAGTGGTAGGCATTTGCTTTGGGTTCGGTGTCTTATCATCAGACACCGAACATCATTCAAAGGTTATTTCATAATTTTTAATGGGAGAAGTTTTGGCAAAATTATTAATTTAATTTTTGGTTATGCTGGGTCTTCACTGCTGTACACGGGCTTCTTCCTCTAGTAGCAGTGTGCGAGGGCTCCTCTTCGTCGCGGCGCACAGCTTTCTCATTGCAGCAGCTTCTCTCGTTGCAGTGCACAGGCTCTAGGTCGCTTGGATTTCAGTAGCTGTGGCGCATGCGCTTAGCTGCTCCACGCCATGTGGAATCTTCCGGGAATGGAGAGGGAACTCGTCCCCCCACCTCCCCTGTCCCATCCCCAGCCCACCCCACCCCCCACCCCATTCCCACATTGGCGAGGAGGGTTCTTAACCACTGGACCATCAGGGAAGTCCAGCATATTATTTAATACCCACCACCAGGTTAGAAACTGGCTCAGAGCAAATAATTATGGTATCCAAGGTTGACAGCTGATGCGTAAGAGGACTGAGATTTGGGCCCAAGTTTCATTGGTGTTGAAATCAATGCTTTTTGTATTCTACAATGCTTCTTGCCCAAGAGGAAACCAGGTATGGGCACCCTGTACATGAGTCACTGAGCCCTAATGAAGCCGCTGCTGAGCTGGGTCAGTGGCATTACAAATACTTTTGAAACCTGTCTAGGAATCTAAATGAGAGTCGATGACTCAGAGTGGAGATCTGCTTCTTGCAAAGCAGGCCTCGGTGGATGAAAAATCTTTTAATGATTTGCCTTTGCGTAGAGACTCTGTCTGTCGTCCAAGTGTTTTAGTAAGTTGAGTCTCGTCTGGCTTGAAGGCAGCTTGATTTTTTGTGCCCAGTCATCCCAGCCCCAGGGATGCATGCACAGCTCCTTCTGTAGATCTTGGAGCAATCACTCCTGCTGTCATTTCAGATCAGCCCTGAGGCTAGTCACCCCAAAGAGCGGCCTTCCCTGACCATGCCAAGAAGGAGAAACACCTCTAAAGAAGGAGACTTCAGCAAATACTTCCTTGGAAAATGGGAGTTTTAAGCTGAATTTTTTTAGAATGAACAGAATTAGATAAGTGAGGGGTTGGGATAGGAGCCTTTGGGACAGGAAATAACAACAAGGAAGAGCAAAGCTGGCAGATATGACTGGGATCAGCATGTGCCAGACTTGAGAAAGCAAGAGAAAGATTTTGAATTTTACCTTAAGCACAAAAGGAAATCATGTGCGGGTTCTGAGTAAGGGAGCAAGCAGAATGATCTATATAGTGAGCTCCCTACATACGAACCTTCAAGTTGTGAACTTTCAAAGATGCGAATGTATGCTTCCATGTCCAATCACGAAAGTTCACATGTCTGGTATACACTGTCCTGAGTATGCATCCTCTACAATTGGCTGTGCTTTTGTGTACTTATATGTGCTTTTGTGTATAGAGTACAGTAAGTACAGTGTCTTTATTCCAAGCACAGGATGTCTGGAAGCAAGCATAAAAGCAGCGGTACAAAGCTGACTGTGTTAGCAGGGTACCTAGGCTAACATCGCTGGACTCATGAACACATTGAACTTATGATCGTGCTCTCAGAACAGAACTTCTTTGTATGTAGGGGACACGACCAGAGAAGACGATGGCACCCCACTCCAGTACTCCTGCCTGGAAAATCCCATGGACAGAGGAGCCTGGTAGGCTGCAGTCCATGGGGTCGCTAGGAGTCAGACTCTACTGAGCGACTTCACTTTCACTTTTCACTTTCATGCATTGGAGAAGGAAATGGCAACCCGCTCCAGTGTTCTTGCCTGGAGAATCCCAGGGACGGGGGAGCCTGGTAGGCTGCCGTCTATGGGGTCGCACAGAGTTGGACATGACTGAAGTGACTTAGCAGCAGCACCAGCAGAGGACACGATTGAAGTGACTTAGCAGCAGTAGCAGCAGCATACTTTGCCAACAAAGGTCCATCTGGTCAAGGCTATGGTTTTTCCCATAGTCATGTACAGATGTGCGAGTTGGACTATAAAGAAAGCTGAGTGCCGAAGAATTGATGCTTTTGAACTGTGGTGTTGGAGAAGACTCTTGAGAGTCCCTTGGACTGCAAGGAGTCCCTTGGACTGCAACCAGTCCATCCTAAAGGAAATCAGTCCTGAATGTTCACTGGAAGGACTGATGCTGAAGCTGAAACTCCAATATTTTGGCCACCTGATGCAAAGAGCTGACTCACTTGAAAAGACCCTGATGCTGGGAAAGATTGAGGGCGGGAGGAGAAGGGGACGACAGAGGATGAGACGGTTGGATGGCATCACCGACTCAATGGACATGACTTTGGGTGAACTCCAGGAGTTGGTGATAGACATGGAGGCCTAGCATGCTACAGTCCATGGGGTCGAAGAGTTGGATACGATTGAGCGACTGAACTGACTGAACTGATAAACAGAGTAGAACCTTTAAAAATTGTGAATCACTGCTGTATGCCTGAAACATACAATATTGTAAAAACTATAGCTCAATAAAAAAATTTTTTTTGGAAAAAAAAAAAATTAAAGAAGGTCTGAGCTTTGTGACTTAAGGGGAAAGACCAGAGGAAAAAAGCAGGTTTGAGGATAAGGTTGAAGTTGACTTTCAAAATGTTAAATTTGAGCAACTGTATGAGACACTTAGTGGAGAAGATGTCAGTGGAGCACTTGGAAGTTTCAAATGACTCTAGGTATTATAGGTTTCATAGAATTTTTCTTCACGGAAAACTTTTAATAAAAATTGTATCTCAATTTGATGTAGAATTTAGGCAAAATTCCATGAACTGAAAATGTTGTTACTGATATTCTTTGTAACAAAGGTAGATCTAAATAGCTGAGTAGCATTTTACTGGCCTTGGTTCAGGAAATAATCCTTGACACATATTTTCTCTACCTGATCATTTGCCGCTTATATTCAGTGTGGTAACAGGAGGACGAGTGCTAAGCTACATCAGCTTATCTCATCCTTTTAGATATCTACCATGTGAAAACTGGTGGACTTGTTTCTCTCCACACCATATTCTGCCACTACTTGATCTAAATTCTTTCCCTTATGGAATCTCACTCAAAGCCGTGGTTCTAATTAAATTCAGATCCCTAGCGCTGATTCTCCTATCAACTCTGATTCCAAGTAAGCAACTGTTCATAGACTCGTTTAAAATATATATTTTTTTAGTTCAAAATTTATTTATTATAAATAATTTACTTTATAAAATAATTTAGGTGTTTATTTTTAATAAATAATATTGTTTGTTTTAATAAATGTTTTAATAAATACTATTTATTTTAATACATAAATAGTATCATTTATTTTTATAAATAAAAATCATTTTATTTTTAATAACTAAATAAAATTTATTCATTTATTTTTAATAAATAAGCATTATGTATTTATTTGGGGGTCTTTGTTGTTGTGTGGGCTCTAGTTGTAGTGTGTAAGCTTCTCACTGCAGTGGCTTATCTTGTTACAGAGCCTGGCCTCCAAAGCGCAGGTTTGAATAGTCGTGGCTCATGGGCTTAGCTGCACTGTGGCAAGTGTTGTCTTCCCAAACCATGGATCAAACTGGTGTCCCCTGCATTGCAAGGCAGATTCTTAACCACTGGATCAGCAGGGAAGCCCTGTTCATAGACTCTTAAACGTAATAGTTCTAAATGACAATTCATGCTCTTCCTTCTATCCCACAAGCCAGACCTCTCAGAAGAGTGGCATCGCCATCTAACAGGCTCTACTACTAGTCAGAAACCAAGGCGTCAGAGAGCTCCACTCTTCCCTCAACCAATAACTATCTTACATATCCTTTCAACCTCTCTATTTTTCTACATCAGTCTCATTGCCCTAAGTCAAGCTAGACATCTGCAATAGCACCTCAACACACCAACCACCTTCCAGTCTAACCCATCCCCCCAGTCATTCTCAAGTGAGGATGTACTTATCCTTTAAAGCTGTAAATCGGAGCTCAGCTCAGGGCTCTGTGGTAACCTAGCAGGTTGTGATGGGGTGGGGGGTGGGAGGGAGGTTCATGAGGGAGGGCATATATGTAGACATAGAGCTGATTCACTTCATCGTACAACAGAAACCAACACACTATTGTAAAGCAACTATACCCCTGATTAAAAGGGCAAAACCCCAAACAAACAAGCAAATGCAAATTTGATCATATCACCCTCCACTCAAGTCCTCTCCTTCAAGACTTATTGCTCCTTGGGGAGAAGAGGGGGTTGTATGAGAGTTGTGTGACAGCTGTTTTAATTCTTAACTCTCCCTAACCTTCTACATCAGTTCCACAATTGAGCATGATCAACTCTTCCTCCAAAATATATCTCCAGTCTGTCCATTCCTGTCTTCATTACAACGGCTCTGGTTCTAACTGAACCAAACCAATGTCTGTCACACCTTCGTTTCTGGGAAATTGAGTGGTACATACAATCAAACAACCTACTATCTAAGTCACGACCACGACCAACTCATTTAGCCTCCTCAGACGGCTTCTTACTTCTGTATCAGACACGACCAAAGCCCCTTGAAGCTCCAGAACTCGATAAAATGATGGTGCATTCAGTGAAGCTGCTCTTAAAAGGGCTGTTGGCTGTTGTCCAGATGTAAAGTCTAGTCCATGTATTCCAGTTCCTAGAGATACTTGTTTGAAGAGTTTACCCCTCTCTGAACAGGAAACAGATTTAATAGAACAGGTAAGGGAAGGGCCAAAAGTGAGAGAAAAAAAAAAAATTGAGGACTAGTGACTTTGTTATCAAAATGTTATCCCTGCTCTTGAATTCAGAAAGACCTTTTTACCTGTTTCTACCTAATGAATAATCTCTGATGTCAGTGTGAAAACAGAGGAATGGAAAAAAAACTAATAATATAAAAAATGAAAAATGAGAAACAGTACCTCACTCTATCTCTACAGATGTAGTGTGAATTTTCTTTAAAGACCAAAGTGCTAACATGAAAATATAGTGCATGCAAAAGATTAAAAGGCAAGTTACAACAAGACTTAATATGTTTAATGCAGGTTTCAGTGTCTATATTCAAAACCTTAATCTTAAAATGATAACAGTTCTCCACATCACAAAACTAGAAATAAAGTCAACTCTCACAAGCGAGTTTCATACATATAAAACAAGACAGACTATGTACACATAGAGAAAAATATGTAACATTATAAACGATCCATTTAACCACACTGAACCAAAACTATTCTTAATAGGAGGTGATTTCATTTTGATATTTGGCAAAACTAATACAATTATGTAAGTTTAAAAATAAAATAAAATTTTAAAAAATAAAAATAAAAAATAAAATTTCTAATACTATTTTACTCTTAAAAATTAGATCAGTCATCAACAAAGAATAGTCATCAACCAAAGTTATTTAGAAATGTCAGACATTTAGAAATCTCAGAACGGCAACATTACTTATTTATATAAAAAATTCTCTTAAACTGTATTTCTGTTATAAAAGTTATAACCATTACTTTTAGTTTATGAACCTTTAACATATTACACTCTGGCCAGAGGGCTTCTGACCTGAATATTAAATCGAATGCTGCCAACAGTTTAGAAATTGTCACCTAAGGTAATTAATTCCTTCTGGAGTGATGAATACAAAATTTGGCAATTAACTTTAAAAGCAAAATAATTCAAAGGAAACTATTTTTAAAAGTCAGTGTGAGAACAGTACCTGACACACACCAGGCAAAGAAGGTGATGAGCTATGTCTGTTAATAAATGACCAACAGATCATGTTTTAGGTAATCTCATGCTAGTAATGTAATTTGAGTAAGTTCTATTTCTACTCTAAGTTACTTATAGATTTTAAATCATCATGTAAAAAATGTACCTTCTGACATATAAAAGCTTTTGAGTGCTCTGATGAATCTCAAATTGTAAGAAGTTATTTTCTTTGTCATGTTGAGACAAAGAGTAAGTGATTGATAGTTTAAAATCTAGACCTTCTTAATACCTTCTTTTAGAGATAATAAACTAAACAGTATGATCTAATTTGAGTCAAACAGTATTAGAAATTTTAAAATCACCTCCTATTAAGATAGAAGTTCTTATATTATGGCCTTAGGCATTCCCCAGTAAAAGAGAAAGATTGGCTTTCTTAACAAAATTCATTTCTATTTAAAAGAAAACACACTAGGGCATATACTGCAGAAGTTAAAAGCACTGCATTTTTAAAACTCACTATAAAGTTTCTAAATGGGCTTGCTGAATTTCTTATACTCAAAAACACTCTCTATAAAGTGTTTGTAAATACACATCTGCAAACTGCACATTGTAAGACAATTCCTGTGACTACAGAATATAATAATCAGTTAATATCACCTTTGGAGAAAAGTACACGTACATAAAGCATATACAAGAAAAAAAAAAAAAAACATTCAGTTTCAGAAGCTGGTACATTTAAAACAAAGGCTGAAAAACTCACTCTGCTTCTAGTGCCAACTTACTCAGGAAAAGAAAAAAATTCTGGGCTATAAGGATATCAGCATAACTGAGCACTGTTACAAATGGGATATTTATCTAAATGCTGCAATTTTAAGAAGAATAGAGCTTAAACAGCTGTTACGAAAAAGGGGGGGAAAAAAGCTTCCATTACCTATACTTGGGTTTGCTTTTCAAGTGAAAACCAATGTTAGAGACATTTATAAGCTCATGATAAAATCTACAACAGGTAGAGCTCACAATAGTTTCATTCATCCACAGAGCTTACTTAAGAACATTACCCGTTCACCATGGTTAGACTATTATGGACTGGACAAGCATTTGAGACAAAGGCTTTAAAGTTCTTTGCCCTTTAAGCGTTCCCTAAGAGAATGGCCAGGAAAACCCACAGCAGCCACTCTGAAAAGCAGTATCGCTTCCCACGCTAAGTTGATGACAATTATGTGACAAACCCATATTATTTCCACACGCCGAGGGCCTTTCCAAACAGAAGACCACAGGGAGCACAAACAACACGTGGCCCGTAAGGAAACAGGGCAGCAACCACCTCCAAATGAGCCAAAGAGAATGTGGTTTACCCCAAAGGAGAAACTCTTCTAAAACATGCTTGCTAAGACTACAAGAGTTACTGCTGCTGCAAATGCACACAGACTCCTTCCTGAAATTTCTTTCAAGTCTGAGAGTAGCCTCTGAGCAGAATGTCTTCATTCAGTGGTTAAGAACCATTAATGCTATAGTCCATTTCGTGAAATCTTGATATAGAAGGAAAAAATAGTTGATGGCTCCAATCCCGGTAGGACAGGCAAGATGCGATTGTCTAAGATAGCTTTATTCAACAACTTTTAGGCCAAATACCAAATATACGAATTAAGCCCAAAGCTGAAGATTTAAGATTCCTAACTTATGTTTAACATTTCTGACTGCTCTGATACAAGACGGCAGAGCAAGCAAACACATCTACCCAAGCGCCCATTGAAACTGGGTGGGAAAAAACTTTGTGCTAAACATAGCAAAGGCAACCAGCAATAAAAGTTTAATAAATACCCAGAGGAGTAAGTGCAAAGGCTAAAGTCAGTTACGAGAATCTCTCATTAATAAAGTCATTCTCCTTTAAGCCACAGGAATTTAATAAAATAGGATTATATCCTCCGTTACAACTGCTCACACAACTAAACAGTTCTGTAGAAAATAATATGTCTAAAACAATATAAATGTGACATATTTACATAGTATAGAATAGTTA
Organism: Bos taurus; assembly: GCF_002263795.3. Classification (NCBI taxonomy): domain Eukaryota; kingdom Metazoa; phylum Chordata; class Mammalia; order Artiodactyla; family Bovidae; genus Bos; species Bos taurus. The sequence goes on along the minus strand of NC_037336.1, from coordinate 19,315,005 downwards.
TTACAGGTACAGAAGACAAGTCACTGTTCTAAACTTTAGCAATGCCATATGTGTGAACCCACAGGATGTGTGTGCATGCGTTTGTAAATCAAAATGGGGGAGAAATGAGAGAAGCTACATGAATTCCAATTTCTCATCCTCTAAAGAAAAAAGCAAATACTGTCCAATTTAAAATCAAGGAATAGAGATACTAGTATCTCTGGTACCTAGAACATAGAGAGAAACAGATGAGAGAAACATATCTTCGTGTTTCTCTATACCTCTATGTTTTCAGAGAGGTGATAACTTCAAATCACAAAGCAGCATATCTCATAAAAGAGGCTGTATCTTGGGAATCTGGGGGAGACTGACCTTTCACTATGGACCCTCCTGTCGACGGACTTATTATCTTAACACTGATATTAACACGGTCTTAGCGCTTTTCAGTTTTGTTTTCTTTTCCTTAACTGTGTAGGCTCAGAAAAGAGGAAAAAAATTTAACAAAAGGAAAATCGCCAGTTTGGATATCTATTGAGATATACTGCTAAGCATACAACTGGGGTGCCCTGAGTGGATGGAGATGTTCAACATTCAGAGCACAAGCCATCGTTTTCATGAAAGACACGTCCCAGGGATGTGTCACTGCAGAATATTGAGACAAACATCTCAGCGAGGTGAAAATGGGAGATTAAACATTTATAGAGAGGAGAATAAAAAACAGGGTTATACAGAAGAGAGAAAACTGCAAAGAATATCTAATTAAAATGCTATGCTTCTGGGCATCCAGTAATAAAGAGGGACAGATATCACCCTTTCCCACCACCCTCTAGTATCTGTGAGGATGTTGCATTAGATCATTTACAGTAGAACATTTGAAGAAGAAGATTCCCCTTGATTAGATCTCTGGTCTTTTAGACAGAAAACCTTGGAATACAGATTTTCAAATTCAGATCAAAAGGTTCCTAAGAAAATTCTACCTGCAGTGCAGGTGAGCTTCTAACAGAGGTGATTTCCCCAATAGATTTCATTGTAAAATTTAGAAGATAGTTCAATATGCTTGCTTTTGAGATATTTGGCTTTGAGCTTTATTAATAAACAGGAATGCAAAATGCTCAAGACCTGGACAGGGCAAGATCCAGCAGAATGGGTTAGCTAGCTGCTTGAGTGAAAACATCTGTGGAGCTATTCACCCATTCCTAGAAGCAATTTTGTTAATATGTTCTATGTTCCTAGTGTTCTCGTAGGTACCAGGTACTAAGATAAATATGCCACGGAGTCTGCTGAGGGTGAGCACAAGCAACTCAGAGACTGGTTGAAGGCAAAGTCATGAAAAACAATCCTAAGAGCTAAAGGTCACGTTGAGAGTAATGAGACAGGTTTTGGGCACGATGTGGGGGATGGGGAATAACCAGCGTCCTAGTGAATTAGAGAGGGTCAACAACAAGGCCCATCTGAACTGAGCTTTGAAAGAGAAACAGGACAGAATTTTGTAGGAGGTAAAAATCACAGGACTTGTTCATCAAGGGAGTAGGCAGATGAGGAAAGTGGGTGTGGGGTGACTTTCAGGGCTTTGCCTAAGACCTAGATAAACAACATCCATGGATGTTGTAGCCCTGAACCTATATAAACAGCATTCATACTTTATTATAGAGACAGACCACATCTCTTGTGGATGATGAAAACTGGACTTTAACTTTCCTTTTTATTTTTCTTACCGACTCTAACAAAAATCCTATTAACTCATAATTACTGCAGACAACTGGACTTCAACAGGGGCCAAGCTGCTCTCCATCACTATGTTGTACACCATTCTGCCAGACAATATGCTTAGTTTTCCTGAAGGAGACTTGAAGAGCTAATTCTATGTTTCTCCAATGAGACCGCGACTGAACTCTAGGAAGCACAGGGAAATGTGAGTGGGTCATGAAGGGGCCCAGGAGCTAGGAGATTAGAATGGTTTGCCAGTTACAAACTATTGTTTCAAATGGCCAAAAACAAACCCAATGGCCCATGGCAGGTGGGAGGACAGGTGATGATTAACTAAGTTCTAATAACCCTTTTAATAATCTTCCCAACCCAGGGATCGAACCTGGGTCTCTTGCATTATAGGCAGATTCTTTATCGTCTGAGCCACCAGCAAAGCCCTCTAATAATCCATCCAAGGAAATAATATGCAACATCTAAAAAATTAAGTTTGCAATGACATGGAAGCTATTTTTGTTGGAGAAACAAAGCAGGGCACAAAATGGTAGATACAGAATGCTCATTCACGGTCCTGGAACCACTCCCCTGCAGATGCCAGTTCAGTTCAGTTCAGTCGCTCAGTCGTGTCTAACTCTGCAACCCCTTGGACTGCAGCACACCAGGCCTCCCTGTCCATCACCAATTCCTAGAGTTTACCCAAACTCATGTCCATTGAGTCAGTGATGCCACCCAACCATCTCATCCTCTGTCATCCCCTTCTCCTCCTGCCCTCAATCTTTCCCAGCATCAGGGTCTTTTCAAATGAGTCAGTTCTTTGCATCAGGTGGCCAAAGTATTGCAGTTTCAGCTTCAACATCAGTCCTTCCAATGAACACTCAGGACTGATTTCCTTTAGGATGGACTGGTTGGATCTCCTTGCAGTCCAAGGGACTCTCAAGAGTCTTCTCCAACACCACAGTTCAAAAGCATCAATTCTTCTGCACTCAGTTTTCTTTATAGTCCAACTCTCACATCCATATATGACTACTCGAAAAACCACAGGTTTGACTAGATGGACCTTTGTTGATAAAGTCAATTCTCTGTTATTTAATATGCTGTCTAGCTTTGTTGGCAAAGTAATGCCTCTGCTTTTTAATATGCTGTCTAGGTTGGTCAGGGATGACTATATATATGTACATATGTGTGTGTAATCTTTTTTAAAATAAAATTACATGTATGAGGTAGGGATTTGTAAAACTAATAATTAAAGGAGTTGGTTCTTCAGTTTCAGAAAAGATTCTAAAACACACTTAAAATATATCACCCAGAGACAATCTTTTCAAAAGTTACATAAAACACTGCACTTGGGAATACTACAACTGCATACATTTAGGTGTTCTAGTGTGCCTCTGAGCCTCTACCCATAGTTAGAAAATGCTGACATATCTCGTTTCCTTTCATACCTAACAAAGAAAAGGGGAGGAGACTCCACAAAGAACCACTGCTGGTCATTTAGCATTTCTGTGCCTCCTGAAGTCTACCCTATCTGTCATCTACGTTCAGACTCCAAGTAAGCAAGGTAATATGGGGAAAGGCAGTCATAGCTGTCCCTCAAATCATTACTTAAACAAAACTAGTCAATAGCATTAATGTAATCTTATTTGGTGAGCAATACACCCAATGCTTAGGTACAAATTTAATATTTTGCAAGTAAGATCTAAAAGTGCAAAAAAAGTAATTCAATAGTTTTAAAATAATAGATAATTTTATAGGTTGCCTCATGGAAACTAATTAAAAGGTTGTTTTTCTATAAAAGTCTGCCATTTGTCTCTTAGCTGAACTGCCCTCTCTTCATTAGACAGGATGTTACACGAGTAGTTCTAGCCACAGATTCCGTCACTTCATCTCTCTTCCCCACTTCACCCATAACCCAATTCTAAGTATTGGCATCCTTAGCCAAACACATACCTGCTCATCTCAGTTACATGAATGGTAATTGTGTCTTTCTCCTCTAGATGGCAAATCCACAAACTGGTTAAATAAAATTTGGCTGCATTCCCATTTCAAATTCCAAACTTTTTAATAAAATGAAAGAATTAATAAACTTATTTAGCAAAGTTGCAGGACAAAAAGAAAACAACATATAAAATTCACTTGTGTCTCTACACACTAATAATCAACAATTGGAAAAGGATGTTAAGAAAATAATTCTATTTATAATAGCACTAGAAAAAAAATCTACTTAGGAAATAACCTAACCAAGAGGTAAGAGACTTGAACACTAAAAACCACAAAACAATGCTTAAAGAAATGAACAGAGACATGTAAAATGTAAAGAATCCCATGTGCATAGATTGAAAGACTTAATATTGTCAAGATGTCAATGCCGCCCAAAGCAATCTAAAGATCCAACATTTAAAATTCTAATGGCATTTTTTTTTGCAGAAATAAGGAAAAATTCTAAAATTCATATAGAATCTCAAGCCAAAACAAGTTTGAAGAAAGACAAAGTTAAAGAAACCACACTTCCCAATTTCAAGACATATTACAAAGTTACAGTAATCAAAATAGTGTGGTATTTGCATAAAGACAGGCATATAGACCAGTGAAACAGAATAGAATCCAAAATATAAATAAATAAAGAAGCCCTCACACATACAGTCGAATGATCTTGAACAAAAGCGTCAAGATCACTCCATGGGAAAAGCACAGTGTCATCAACAAATGGTAATAGGAAAACTAGATAATGACATGCAAAAGAATGAAGCTGGACACTTATACCATATAAAAAAATCAGCATAAAAAAAATGAATTACAGACCTAAACCTAAGACCCCCAAACTACAAAATTTCTAGAAGACAACATAGGGAAAAAGCTTCATAACACTGCATTTGGCAAGTCATGATTTCCTGAGTGTGACTCCAAAAGCCCAGGCAACAAAAACAAAAACAGCCAAAGGAGTCAATATCAAACTTACAAAGTTTGTTCATCAAAAGACACAATCAAGAAAAGTAAAAGGCAACCTAAGAATGGGAGAAAATATTTGCAAATTACATATCTGATAGGAGGTTAATATTCAGAATATACAAAGAATTTTTACACAGTGACAAAAAATCAAATAACCCAATTAAAAACTGGGCAAAGGACTTGGACAGACATTTCTCCAAAGACAATATACTAACAGAAAACAAAGTATAGGAGATGTTCAATATCACTAATCACCAAAGAAATGCAAATCAAAACCACAATACCCTTATACCCATTAGGATCAGATCAGATCAGTCGCTCAGTCGTGTCCAACTCTTTGCGACCCCATGAATCGCAGCACGCCAGGCCTCCCTGTCCATCAGCATCTCCCGGAGTTCACTGAGACTCACGTCCATCGAGTCGGCAATGCCATCCAGCCATCTCATCCTCTGTCATCCCCTTCTCCTCCTGCCCCCAATCCCTCCCAGCATCAGAGTCTTTTCCAATGAGTCAACTCTTCACATGAGGTGGCCAAAGTACTGGAGTTTCAGCTTTAGCGTCATTCCTTCCAAAGAAATCCCAGGGCTGATCTTCAGAATGGACTGGTTGGATCTCATTAGGATAGGTACTCTCAAAAACAACAACAACAAAAAACCCCCCAAAGAACAGAAAATAGCAAGTGTTGGTGGGGATACGGAGAAGTTAGAACTTTTGTGCACTATTGATGGGATTATAAAACAGTTCAACCACTGTGAAAAACAGTTTGGCAGTTCCTCAAAAAATTAAAAACAGAATTGGTATATGATATGCAGTAATTCCACTTTTATGTATGTATCCCAAAGAACTGAAAACAGTACCTTGAAGAGATATTGCAAACCCATGTTCATAGCAGCACTATTCACAATAGCCAAGAGGTAGAGGTAGAAGCAACCCAATGTTCATCATGGATGAGTAGAAAAACAAAATGTGACACACACAGACAATAGAAGCCCCTCAAAATTCATACATTTCAATGCCAATGCCCAAAGGAGGCAACTAGGTCTGCAGAGCCCTCTTGGATGAAATAACAGCTCCATTAACCCCTTCACTACAAGAGGATACTACAGTAAGTTGGCAATCTGCAACCCAGAAGAGGGCCTTCACCAGAACCCAGCCCTGCTGCTACTAAGTCACTTCAGTCGTGTCTGACTGTGCGACCCCAGAGACGGCAGCCCACCAGGCTCCCCCGTCCCTGGCATTCTCCAGGCAAGAACACTGGAGTGGGTTGAACCCAGCCCTAGTGTAACCCTGATCTTCCAACCTCCAAAACTCTGAGAAATAAATTTCTATTGTTTGTAAGCTACCCAGTCTGTTGTATTTTGTTACAGCAGTCTTAATGGATGAAGACATACATGATGGATGACATTATGTATGTTCTTTAACCTTAAGGACATTGTGCTATGTCCTCTGACATAGCACAAAGGACAAAGACTGTATGATTTCACTCCTAGGAGGTCTCTAAACTAGTTGAATTCAATAGATATAGAAAGTAGAATGATGGTTATCAGGGGCTGGGGGAGAGGACAAATAGGTGTATTTAACGAGTATAAGAATCTCAGTTCTGCCAGATGAAAAATCCCGGGGAACCTGTTTTACAGCATTGTGAATATACGTAACATTACTCAACTGTGCACTTAAAAGCGGTTAAGACAGTAAATTTGGGGGCCTTCCTGATGGTCCAGAGGGGAAGACTGTGCATCCACTGCAGGAGGAAAAGGTTCAGTCCCTGGCAGGGGAACTAAAATCCCACATGCTGAGTGGTGCAACAGCAACAACAAAAAAAGTAAATTTAATGATAAATATTTTTAAGAAAAAAAATATATAAAGAAATCCAAATCTTTTTTTTTTCTTCCTTCTAAATAGGGAGGGAGAAAAGAAATGGGAGGAAATGTTTTCATTTTGTGCAGATGTGTGCATTTTCATTTCTGGTGCATTCCACACATGCCAGTTCCACAGACAGAGAACAGAGTTTAAACCTTCCTTGAACGTGAGGATCCGAGCTTTCTAAAATGAGGAAAGCCCACATGTTGGGATGCTGACCTTTAGGTCTTCATTTCCAGAGAAGAATCTTGCTCATGGTAGGACATTTAAGGCAGACAGAAAGAACCACCAGTCCGCGTTAATAAGTGTTCTTGCCCACAAACTGAAATAGACACTGGAAACTTGAAAGAAATATATAAAGGTATGGGGGGAACTCACAGAATCCATATTAGGGCTGGAGATCCAGTTTAGAAAACAAGAGGAATTTCCATGTCTGGGAAGCCAAGTCTTTGCATGAGGTGGCCAAAGTACTGGAGTTTCAGCTTTAGCATCATTCCTTCCAAAGAAATCCCAGGGCTGATCTCCTTCAGAATGGACTGTGTCTCACATGCCTAGCTCATCCAGTTTAAAACAAAGTAGTAAAATTTCCAGCCAATTTAGGAAACAGGAGAATCTTTGTGCTTACTGGATCCTGTCATTTGCAATACGGCAGGTTTCCACAGGTTATCCAACCAGATAAGCCCACTCATAAACTGTCACTGGGCAAAGAAAGGTGCACAGGAGCAGGTGGTTTGAATGAAGCCATGGTTCAATGCCCTCTAATTCTTCTGTTTTTCTCAAAGTCAAATTTATTGGACCTTGATAAAAGCAGACACTGTCTTCAAAACTGCTGCCAGAACAGACTATAACAACAGAATGCATATACAACACTGCCGTCACCACCACTGTGGGATTGACTCTGCTCTAGCAGAGAAGATGCCATTTATCTGGCACAGTTGATAAATATGGAAGCCTCTAGCCAGCTGCCAGTCTACCTGAAAAAAATTCCATAGACTCCATAGGGCAAAGATACACAGAGATTTAGAAAGTCATAAAGAAGTGAAAATTTAAAAAAAGGAATTAACTTTATTCCACATCACATTCCTTTTTATTCTTTAAATACATTCCTCTACTCAAAAGGGCCCTGAAGACTTTGGCTGTTATGGTGACAAAGCAAAGATGTCTCTACCTGCCTCTTAACAGGGCTATAAAACAATAAGGATTAAAAACAACTCCACTTTTAAAATAAAACTAGGAGACGCCGATGGTCCTGAACCACATAAGCAGCAAATGGGTAGAAAAATAGACAAGAGCAGAGGATGGTCACACTTCTGTGTCTGAAGAGGCAGCATCAACAAGAAATAAGCTGCATTATTATATAAGAATAAAGGTTACTATTTTTGTGGATTTTTTTGAGTCATGATCACATATTTTATCAAGGAAAATATATGGTAACCAAGGGTGTATCCCACTCATGATTACAGAGTCTAGAAAATGTATCAATACTTTCATGCCTGCAGGCCAAAATGAGATAATAGTTGAAAATTTGTGCAAACTGTACAACTCAAAATAAAGCTGCTAGGGACTTCCCTGGTAGTGCAGTGGCTAAGACTCAGACTCCGATGCAGGGGGCCCAGGTTTGATCCCCGGTCAGGGAGCTAGAACCCACATACATGCCACAACTAAGAGAGTTTCCACATGCCACACATACCAACGGAGATGGAAGACCCCGCATGCGGCAACTAAGACCCGGTGCAGCCAAATAAGTAAGTAAATATTAAAAAATAAAAGAAATTTTGGAAGTTTTGGCCACAGCAATCAGAGCAGAAAAAGAAATAAAAGGAATCCAAATTGGAAAAGAAGAAGTAAAACTCTCACTATTTGCAGATGACATGATCCTCTACATAGAAAACCCTAAAGATTCCACCAGAAAATTACTAGAAATAATCAATGACTCTAGTAAAGTTGCAGGATATAAAATCAACACACAGAAATCCCTTGCATTCCTATACACTAATAATGAGAAAACAGAAAGAGAAATTAAGGAAACAATTCCATTCACCATTGCAACGGAAAGAATAAAATACTTAGGAATATATCTACCTAAAGAAACTAAAGACCTATATATAGAAAACCATAAAACACTGGTGAAAGAAATCAAAGAGGACACTAATAGATGGAGAAATATACCATGTTCATGGATTGGAAGAATCAATATAGTGAAAATGAGTATACTACCCAAAGCAATTTATAGATTCAACGCAATCCCTATCAAGCTACCAACAGTATTCTTCACAGAGCTAGAACAAATAATTTCACAATTTGTATGGAAATACAAAAAACCTCGAATAGCCAAAGCGATCTTGAGAAAGAAGAATGGAACTGGAGGAATCAACCTACCTGACTTCAGGCTCTACTACAAAGCCACAGTTATCAAGACAGTATGGTACTGGCACAAAGACAGAAATATTGATCAATGGAATAAAATAGAAATCCCAGAGATAAATCCATGCACATATGGACACCTTATCTTTGACAAAGGAGGCAAGAATATACAATGGATTAAAGACAATCTCTTTTAACAAGTGGTGCTGGGAAATCTGGTCAACCACTTGTAAAAGAATGAAACTGGACCACTTTCTAACACCATACACAAAAATAAACTCAAAATGGATTAAAGATCTAAACGTAAGACCAGAAACTATAAAACTCCTAGAGGAGAACATAGGCAAAACACTCTCCGACATACATCACAGCAGGATCCTCTATGACCCACCTCCCAGAATATTGGAAATAAAAGCAAAAATAAACAAATGGGACGTAATTAACCTTAAAAGCTTCTGCACATCAAAGGAAACTATTAGCAAGGTGAAAAGACAGCCTTCAGAATGGGAGAAAATAATAGCAAATGAAGCAACCGACAAACAACTAATCTCAAAAATATACAAGCAACTCCTACAGCTCAACTCCAGAAAAATAAACGACCCAATCAAAAAATGGGCCAAAGAACTAAATAGACATTTCTCCAAAGAAGACATACAGATGGCTAACAAACACATGAAAAGATGCTCAACATCACTCATTATCAGAGAAATGCAAATCAAAACCACTATGAGGTACCATTTCACACCAGTCAGAATGGCTGTGATCCAAAAGTCTACAAATAATAAATGCTGGAGAGGGTGTGGAGAAAAGGGAACCCTCTTACACTGTTGGTGGGAATGCAAACTAGTACAGCCACTATGGAGAACAGTGTGGAGATTCCTTAAAAAACTGGAAATAGAACTGCCTTATGATCCAGCAACCCCACTGCTGGGCATACACACTGAGGAAACCAGAAGGGAAAGAGACACGTGTACCCCAATGTTCATCGCAGCACTGTTTATAATAGCCAAGACATGGAAGCAACCTAGATGTCCATCAGCAGATGAATGGATAAGAAAGCTGTGGTACATATACACAATGGAGTATTACTCAGCCATTAAAAAGAATACATTGGAATCAGTTCTAATGAGGTGGATGAAACTGGAGCCTATTATACAGAGTGAAGTAAGCCAGAAGGAAAAACATAAATACAGTATACTAACGCATATATATGGAATTTAGAAAGATGATAACAATAACCCGGTGTACGAGACAGCAAAAGAGACACTGATGTATAGAACAGTCTTATGGACTCTGTGGGAGAGGGAGAGGGTGGGAAGATTTGGGAGAATGGCAATGAAACATGTAAAATATCATGTAGGAAACGAGTTGCCAGTCCAGGTTCGATGCACGATGCTGGATGCTTGGGGCTGGTGCACTGGGACGACCCAGAGGGATGGTATGGGGAGGGAGGAGGGAGGAGGGTTCGGGATGGGAAACACATGTATACCTGTGGCGGATTCATTTTGATATTTGGCAAAAGTAATACAATTATGTAAAGTTTAAAAATAAAATAAAATTAGAAAAAAAAAAAAAATAAATAAATAAATAAATAAAAGAAAGCTATTAGTTAAACAGTGCAAGAAAACGTAAAAATCCAGTGGTTTTGTTGGATTCTCTTCCTCAGATTCTGCAGCTGTGAAAATGCCTTTATTCTGCTCTTGTACTTGAGTGGTAATTTGGCTGGGTATAGAATTTCAGGAGCACTTTAGAGACAGTCACAAATATCCTGGGAAGTAAGATAGATACTATCATCCTTTGTGTAAAGATGAGAAAATTGAGGTACAAAGAGATAAGTGACTTTCCAAAGGGGTCAAGCCAACGCAAAGCAGTACTGGAACTCAAATCAGGGTCTAGACCGGGTTCAATTTTCTCTTCATGACGTGCAAAGGTGCTGGGCACAATCCTTACGGCTTTATGTCTCAACATCTCATTCTCTCTCATGTTCACGGAGACCTGTTTCCTTTTGAGCCACCTAGAGCACTGTTACCTCGTTTCTCCATTCTAGCGGCAACCCAGTTCTTTATTTCAGCTTAAGTACCTCCACACTGCAGCCCCTCCCTCTTTCCAGGCCATCCTTAGAGAACTGCAATGCAGGTCTCAAAATAAACACTCATATACTTAGAGCACTGGCAGAAAGCAAATCCTAACTACTCATTAGAGAAATTTCCCAATTTTTTTTTTAACCTAAGCAATAAGAAGGAAAATAGATAATTAGTCAAAAATGCCTTCGTTTTCTCAATGCCACAAATAGCGAGAAGGCATCTGATATATTTTAGCTGTTCATAATGACCCAGAAGAGCCTGGCAGGCTCTTGGGGTGCAAGAGTCGGACATGACTTAGTGATTAAACCACCACCACCAATGATCCACCTGGTTCGTGACCATCAAAAAGCAAAACGCTGACTTATAATCAGGTATTAGCAGTTTTAGAGAAATAAATATTTAAGAACATAGCCTTTCCATTCTGTCCCCCAAAACGTATGAATCAAAAAGTATGCTTTAAAATGTAGAACACAATAAACATGCATGTGCACAGCTTCTCTTCCCATCTTCTTGTCTCAAAGCAAACAGGAAGACATAGTCTGTGACCTTGGACACACATGCCCACATAACTTCACTCTCTATTAGATCTGTGGACCTGAATAGGTACTAGGTGAGGAGGTTACAGTCGGCACTGAAAAACCCCAACCGCACCCCAGGCAAAGAAATGATGTAGTAATAATCTAGCTACTTACTCCACAGTATTGGTCATCATTAAATATCTGAGGTGGCAGAGGGTTTCCCTGAGCAGGCTTCTTCTCCGGGGGGATGTTCTTATACATCCATTGCCTCTGCTCTTCTGACATTGTGATGTCCACCTCCTCAAACTCTATCTTGTTGGCTTCCAGAAATCTAACCACATCCTGCTGTTTCTTCTTTATCTGCAGAGAGAAGACAAATACAAAAGGAGAAATGCTCCTCTGAAACCGTATGTACAAGTTTCCCATGTGAACTAGATCTGATTGCTCATTGTCAAGGGCCACTGAGCCACCCCTCCCCCCCAAAACAGGTGATTTTTGCAGACCCCACACACCACCCACTCCCTGGTTATCAAGCAGATGGCTAAGCAAGCCCTGACACAGTCATTTCTGCACAGAATTCTGGGGCACATCTCAGACGGTCTGGGAGGGACAGACTAGGTCTGAGGTGGGAGATTCACTTAGCTTTCTGGGAGCCATAACCACTCCCCCTCCCACCCTTCGAAGTTGACAGGTACAGTCACAAAGACCTCCTGTGCCCCCAATCATTTGAAAATCACATATAGCCCATCTGAAATGTTGACACTTCATTGATTCTTGGGAGTGGCCATATTTTTATTCCCCTCAGCAGCCTCTTTCAGATATTCCACAGCTGCAGCCACTGTCATGAAAGCGTCCTTTCATCAACTCACAAGAGGAAAATGTTCTCCACTTCTAAGGTGAGAGTGAACAACAAGCACCACCTTACTTTGAACTCCCTTTCTTAACCCTTCTTGTTTCTCTGATCTTTATGTTTCCTTCCAGTCACTAGGGGTCAGGTGTGCTCTTGAAGAGCTGCAAACACCTGTGCAGGTTTTCCAACTGTTACAAATCTTTGTCTTTTAAGGTATGTATTAACAAACCAAGATGGGGTCACAATATTCAGTATCTTCAACACAGCATATAAAACATATGAGTAAACAGGTGTACTTTTTCTAAATGATTCTGGGAAATATGCATAAAAGCCAAACAAGGGAATTCTCAAGTGGTCCAGTGGTTAGGATTCCATGTTCTCACTGCTGACAATGCAGGTTTGATCTCTGGTTGGGTAACTAATGACACAGACATTGAACATGACATTGAAGTCGCTCAGTTGTGTCTGACTCTTTGTGACCCTGTGGACTGTAGCCTACCAGGCTCCTCCGTCCATGAAATTTCCCAAGCAAGAGTACTGGAGTGGGTTGCTATTTCCTTCTCCAGGAGATCTTCCCGAACCAGGGATCAAACCCAGGTCTCCTGCATTGTAGGCAGACGTTTTACCGTCTGAGCCACCAGGGAAGATCCTGCAAAGACGACATGCAGCCATTAAAAAAAATCAAACAAAAAAACTTAAGATGTGACGTTAATGTTATAGTGGCCAAAGGAAAGAATCATTTTGAGAAATGAAGCAGCTAGAAAGACCTCCCGACACAGAAAATAAAATTCTGAAGAACCAACCTTCACATACCATTGCTGCTACTGCTGCTAAGTCGCTTCAGTCGTGTCCGACCCGTAGCCCCAAACAATCCGTCCCAGCCCCACCCCCCAATCCAACTCCTCCCCCAAAGCTTCGGTGACATGTTTCTCTGAGGTGGAAGTCTGTTAAATACCAGGAGGACAGAGGCATTGGGAAGCCCATACCTTATATACAGAAACCCAGATCACTGGGTTCAAGTCTATGAATGAATAAGGAGAGGGCATAATAATACTGACAGAAATAAAACTCTGGCAAATATGACATCTTTAAGCTCAATATTATAGAAAGAGAGAATTGCCGTGTGGTTGTAAATCCAAGTCGAAATGCCATTATCTTAATTTCTTGAATTAAGCCATTTCTCATGTCTGAAAAAGTTAACTTTTTCTCCTCACTCATACTATTTCAGAATATATGTTATTTTGTAACTCCAATGTGCAAAACGTTATCAGCCATCCTACTTAATTTTCCCTTACAACCCTACCAGGTAGAGTTCATCATCCCTGAGGTTGAAAGCGTTCACCTATTTTGATCAAAGTCCTAGTGGGTGTTCTTCTCAAGACAATCATGTCATTGTCCTAAAATCCTTGTTCAGTGGGCCCCCACTGATCCTTGCAGAACAAACAAAAAGTTACCTACAATTCTACTATCCAACAGCCACTGCCAAAATCTAAACAGAGAGAAGGGTCTAGATTTAATGTCCCTGTTTGGAGCTCTACGTACCCAGCACATTTCAATCACTCATGAGTGTGATCAAAAATGAAACTTATGTTGGTTTTCCGTATATAAGGTACAGGCTTCCCTGGTGGCTCAGATGGTAAAGAAACTGCCTGCAATGCAGGAGACCTGGGTTTGATCCCTGGGTTGGGAAGGTCCCCCTGGAGAAGGGAATGGCTACTCACTCCAGTATTCTTGCCTGGAGAATTCCATGGACAGAAAGAGTCGGACACAACTGAGTGACTAACACTTTCACTTGTCACGTGTAAGGTACAGACATATAATAACATCCACCACTACCCCAAAATGTGGGTAAAGGGTCAAACATTTTCAGAATGAGGATATATCGAGACATACACACAACTTCTTTACTCCCCAGCCTCCTGACCCTAAACATAGACACACACACACACACACACACACACACACACACACACACACACACAGTATTTACTGCTGGACTATATCCCCTACAGCCCACCTGGTAATTTCTTTCACAGGATCACACTCAGTAAAAATAGCTGCACCCACCCATTTCATTCAAAAATATATCATGAGCACTGCCCCCTGTCATCTCAAACTTTTTTCAAAAGCACAAATTTTAATATCTTCCTGGCAATTGCATCATGTAGATGTATAGTTAAAACTATTTCTCTATTGTTTAATACTCAGCACCCTTCTAAGTTTCACCACTAGAAACGATATCACGTGAACATCTTTATAAATCTTTTAAAAGTATTTTATTTATTTATTTTTGGCTGTGTTAGGACTTAGTTGCAGCTCTCTAGTTGTGGCTCATAAGCCTGGTTGCTCTGCAGCATGTGGGATTTTAGTTCCCCGACCAGGGCTTGAACCTGCATCCCTTGGATTGGAAGGATTCTTAACCACTGGACCACCAGGGAAGCCCATGTAAATCTTTGATGGTATCTCTCAATACTATTTTGCTTCCCTCATAGTTCAGTCGGTAAAGAATCTGCAGCAATGCAGGAGACCCAGGTTCAATTCCTGGGTTGGGAAAATCCTCTGGAGAAGGAAATGGCAACCCACTCCAGTATTCTCACCTGGAGAATCCCATGGACAAAGAGAGGAGCCTGGTGGGCTATAGTCCGTGGGATCACAAGAGTCAGACACGACTTAGCAACTTAGCCACCGCCACCTCAATACTATTTTAGGACAAAGCCCTATGAATGAAAGCCAGATAAAAGGGCAAAGACATTTTTCAGACTCCTGAAGGACTCAAGCTAAAAATGTCTTTCAACACGGCCACCTCAATTTACATTCCTCAAATTACATTCCTCAATTTACATTAGCAATGTCTAGGAGTGTCCATGTCTCAACATCCCTCTTCCTTAAAACCAGGATCTGCAAGCTGTATTGTAGAATATTAAAATTCAGATGGCACGGGGTGATGGATGTTAACTAAACTTATTGTGGTGAACAAATCACAGTGTATACATACATCAAACCATTATGCTATACACCTTAAGCTTATACAGCATTGTATGTCAATTATACCTTAATAAAACTGATGGAAAATGGTCATTAAGAAGAAAATTCAGATGCATCATTATACCCTATCAATTCAGGAAGCAAAGGACAGGTCATCACTCACACTGGCAATGGCTGATGGGAGCACCAGGAGCTAAATGCAGTTCTATCTGTATTTTAAGAGAAAATCAGAAGAGGCATGACCAGGTTTATGTGCAAAGAGACCACTTTAATACTATGCACCTTAGAAAGAAATAAGGAGGGACTTCCCTGGCAGTCTAGCGGTTAAGACTCTCAATGCAGGGGGCATGCGTTCTATCCCTGGTTAGGGAACTAAGATCCTGCATGCCATATGGTGCCACCAAAAAATAAAATAAAACACCTGGATACTTTCTAAACAATTTTTTTAATCAATAAAAAAATAAAAAAGGAGAAATTCTGTATGTACTGTTGACACTGCTATGAAAAGGTTCCCAAGGTTTACAACTGAAAAAAAATTTGTGTGTACACTAAGCACTTTTTTTAAAAAACAGAAAAAATAGGAACATATCTATATTTACTTGTATTTTAATTTCTTAGAAAAATGGCTGAAGGTTATATAAGAAACTAACAAAAGTGGTGGCCCAGGGGCGGGGCATGGAGGAGGGGGACACAGTGGGAGCAAGAGTCAGCACTCTATGGCTGTACACTTTTTTGAAAAATGTGAATGCATCTATATCCACAAGATTAAATACAAGAAATTAATTTGAGAGAGAAAGAACGTCCCATTAGAAGACAACCTGGAGGGGGATGGTAGTCCACGTCCAGAGAGAACTGGGGCATTTTATATAAATCATGCTTCCTAACAGAGTGTGAAGCTGGACTCTGGGCATTTTGCTGCTCGCTGGCCTCCTTAACTCTCTATACGTATAAGAGAAAGGGGGGGAAAAAAAAGAGCTCTAAATCCTGGTTTCTTCATTTATTTACTGGGTGAGTTTGAGCCAAGTTACCTCTCTATGCCTCGGTTTTTCCATCTTTAAAATGGGAACAATAGTATTACCTACCTCATTGGATCACTGTAAGGGTTACATTTAAATTATGTCTAGCTTACAATACTGCCTGGCACATAATGTCTAATGTTTCCAATTATTATTGTTGAGTTTGCAATTTGACAGCACATTAAAAAAAATCTTTTAGAATGCAGTATCAGTTTTAAAAAAGTTCACTTTTTTGAGACAAGGTGAATCGAAATCTATTTTGCTTTACTCTTGTTGAAATTTAGAGAGAGCAAAATTAAAAAAAAAAAAAAAAAGATCTAAGGTCACAGAAAATTGATATGATAGCAAATCAACCAAATAAACAAAAGGGTGAGATTTACCCCAGAGAAGGAAGTTTCAAGGGGATGTTTGCTTACAACATTAGCCTCAGGAAGGAAGATGAGTCATGGCACTAGGGCTGATTTTGAGATTTATCAGGTGAATGTGGTTGGAACAGTGGGAGGCCAGGGATGAGTGCCAGGGACAGGCAGGACCCAAGAGAGGCTGGGGTACCAGGTAATACAAGGCAAGAGGAAGCCATCAAGGGCACTGCACATACTGGCATAAACCCAGGGTTCAGATAACAACACACACCATCACTTCCTTGACAAAGAGCTTTATTCTTTATTTCAACTGTCCTGGAACAAAACACACCTTACAATGAATATCAAAGGAAATCGGGGAGAGAAACTTGTGAAAGAGAACAAGGTGGGGCGTCTGTCGCTTCCTTCACCCTCATGTCAATTTAGCCTTGTAGCTGTTTTTGTTTTTCTTAACAAAAACACTTACAAGCCACGGCAGATGATGCTGGTTATTTACCCAGTAGCTAATCTCCCATTCTTTCTTAATAACCAAAGGCTGATTTTATTTAAGAAAGCAATGTGCTCAGCGACAAAAACTTGTTGACTCAAACTCCTCCGTAGCTAGGGGCGATCACAGAACACAGTGCTGCCCAGTGAGATGTGAGGCGGCCGCCTCCACTTAATGAATGCAAAGACAAAGCCCATTTTCCACCTATTCATTGGAAGGACTGTTGCTGAAGCAGAAGCTCCAATACTTCGGCCACCTGATGCAAACCAACTCACTGGAAAAGACCCTGATGCTGGGAAAGACTGAAGGCAAAAGGAGAGGGGATGGCAGAGGATGAGATGGTTACACAGCATCACTGACCCAGTGGACATGAATATGAGCAAGCCCCGGGAGATACTGGAGGACAGAGGAGCCTGTAGAGCTACCGTCATAGGGTGGCAAAGAGTTGGACGATTTAGTGACTGAACAACAACAAATTCTTTCTCTCTTGCAGAAACGCACCTGTGGTGCCTGGAGGTACACAAACTATTTGGAAAATGTGAAAACCAATGCCTTATGCAAAAATGGTGGTGGTCAAGCAGAAGAACAGAAACCTGAGTCCCTGGTATTTTACAGCTGCCACACTTGGCTTACGCAGCCCAAGCTAACCTTTCCCTATTAGACAAATAAATCCATAATTAGTTAAGCCACCCTGTAACAACTTTTCTACAGCTTGCATCCCAATGCAATGCTATTTAGTAAAACTCTTAATTGCTACATAAAACGTCTTCAGCAATACTGTGGTATGATAGGTTGAAAATAAAAGTTACTATTGCACAGCAGAGTCTAGAAATAACAGCTGTAAGGCATAAATTTCACGTAAGTGAAATGAGTATTTGTCACTAGATGAACGGATGAATCTTCCTTTTCTTCGTGAAGCAACAACAAAGATGTTGGACCTCAAATAGCAAGGTATCTACAGAAGCGTGAAAGTTGCATTTCACCTTATCATTAACCAAACACCATTACATGTCATCCAAAGCAATTAAAGGGAAGTTGTTGTTCTTGTTCAGCCACTCAGTCGTGTCCGACGCTTTGCGACCCCAGGGACTGCAGTACACCAGGCTTCCCTGTCCATCACCAACTCCTGGAGCCTGCTCAAACGCATGTTCATTTAGTTGGTAATGCCATCCAACCATCTTATCCTCTGTTGTCCCCTTCTCCTCCTGCCTCAATCTTTCCCAGAATCAGGGTCTTTTCTAATGAGTTGGCTCTTCACATCAGGTGGGCAAAGTACACTGTTAAATCTCTCAGGCTCTAACACAGGGAGGCCCTCAGACCAATTCTAGCCCACAAAAACAGTCCTTATCTTTTAAACGGTTGAAAAAAAGCCAAAAGAATAATAGTATTTCATGACATGTGAAAATTCTACGAGATAGCAATTTCAGTGTCTATAAATACAGTTGTAGGCAACTTCCTGGGGGTTCGGTGGCTAAAACTCCACATTTCCACATCAGGGGCCACAGGTTTGATCCCTGGTTGGGAGCTAAGATCCTATATGCCCTGCAGCGTGACCAAAAAAAAAAGTTGTATCAGAAGACAACTATATTCATTTATTTACATACTCTCCACAGCTGCTTCCACCCGAGAAAAATTAGCATCGTTGAACCATTAAAACAGAGGTTGTGTGGTTCCCAGGTGGCTAGGTGGTAAAGAAACCACTGCCAATGCAGGAAATGGGAGTTCGATCCCTGGGTCAGAAAGATCCCCCGTGGAGAAGGAAATAACAATGCTCTCCAGTATTCTTGCCTGGAAAATTCCATGGACAGAAGCGCCTAGTGAGCTACGGTCCACTAGGGTCACAAAGAGTCAGACACGGCTGAGCACGCAGGCGCGCTGCGTGGTTCCCAAAGCCTAAGGTATTTCCCAGCTGCCCTTTTCAGAAAAAGTTTGCCAGCTCTGCACTAGGTCACAGATCCTCATTTCCGGTTCAAAGCTCACTTTCTCAGGGAGGCCTTCCCTGACCACGTGATTTTGTATTTTCCCCAGCCACCACCTTGCCCCCACCAACCCCACAACCCCCCACTCTTCCTTCAATGCTTTATTTTTCACCATAGCGCTGAGCATCTGAGGTATAGGTCCGTTTTACACGTTTGTCCACCTCTTCCCATCAAATGCAAATTCCACTAGGGCAGGGTGTTTTGTCTGCTGTTGTGTTCACTGCTGTATCCCTGGGTCTAGAATGTTATCTGGCACAGAGGAGACACTCAGTAAGTGGTTAATGGACAGCCAGGACTTTCACGGATTCATTCATCATGAGGATGAGATACCTCAGGTACCACCCTTCTTGGAGAGCCCTCTCTAGCTTCCTCAGCTGAAGTTTTATTAGTTACATTTATTACAGTTTTATTTATCTGTTTACTTGTTTTTATGCTCACGTCTCCCTCCACAGTGTCAGCTCTCTTTAAGCACAGGAGGCGCTCAGAAAATATTAACTGATGATTAAAGAGTTACCGCCCCAGTGCTGAACATCAAAGCTTTCCAGGTGACATTCAAGAGATCACACTGAATTGATAATTTAATTTAGGAACAAATGGAATTGAAGTTTAGCCAAACAGGAATGTAGATCAAAACCAATATTTTTCAATGAATGCTAAAGCTGAATGACTTTAAAAAGGTCTACCATGCTACTTGGAACTGGAAACAGCCTAAATAATTCAGAAGAATCTCTGGACCCTGAATGTGAAAAAGGCATCCCTTCTAACGTTGCCACTGACCTTGAAGAAGGAAGTTGGATGTGATTCTATGTTTAAATAAATGCTACAGCCAGTTAATTTTAAAAACTGCAGGTGCATTATGTATCATAGTATTTTGTTTCGCCCAAATGGTTTTTTTGTTTTTTTTTTCCAATAAGATTGCTGATAGATTCTTCCCTGCCGGTCCAGTGGTTAAGAATACACCTGCCAATGCAGGGGATACAGGTCGGATCCCTGGGCCGGGAAGACTGCATATGCTGCTGAGCAGCTAAGTCCAGGCACCACAACTACTGAGCCCACGTGCCGCAACTGCTGAAGCCTGCACGCCTACAGCCTACACTACAGTGAGAAGCCTGCACGCTGAACCGAGACAGCAGCTCCCGCTTGACACAACTAGAGAAAGTCCATGCACAGCAACGAAGACCCAGTGCAGCCAAAAATAAACACATTTCTTCTTAATATATACATATACATATATGTATTTTATTGAAGTATAGTTGACTTACAATGTTTCAGGTGCACAGCTAGGTGATTCAGTTATACAAATACACACATATTATTTTTGAAATTATTTTCCATCATCGGTTATTACAAGACATTGCCTATAGTTCCCTGTGCTATACAATAAACTTTTGCTGCTTGTCGCATATCTATTTTTTTAATTAAAAATTCAGTATTCATATTAAGTCAAACAAGTGAATCAAAATGTCATAAATTTCTTAGGCAAAAATTCTAAGTTTTTAAAAATATATATACTATACATATTATTTATATATATGTATACAAAAGCTTTTCTACTACGGTTGATAAAGGCTTGAGAAAGAACATTAAAAAAAAAAAACTGAAGAGATGGAGAAATTGGAAAACATAAACTAAATGAAATGGGAGCCCTGAACATGAAATAGAACAAGTGAAACAAACTAGATGAAAGTAAAACATCATCATATAGTCCAATTGTTTTTAAACATGATGCGCATAAGAAACATATCTGGAGCTCAGGAGAACATTTTTTAAAAGGTTTGTTGATATATCTGCTAACTGATGGCAACTGAAAACTAAGCAAATATGCTGGTTATTTCCCTGACCCTGCTTCCAACTGCTACCATAGAATTCTATCAACACCACCTCTAACCCCCGCAACGCCTTTCCCCCACATGTCTCCCAGAACTCTGAAGCGAGCTCCTCACACGTGTATCAAAGCAGCCTTCTTGGCCACTGCATTGGAAAGTGCCGTGCCCTGAAGGTGTCACCCCCGAACTCCTATGTTGAAACCTCACCCCTAAGATGACAGCATTGGAAGATGAGGTTAATGGGAGGTAATCAAGTGATGAGGATGGAGTGCTCTTATCAAGGAGGCCCGGAGCTCTCCTGCCCCCGGCCAAATGTGAGAACCCAGCCAAGACGACAGTCTGCTCCCTGGAATTGGGATTTCCCCAGCACCCAGCCATGCTGACACCCTGTTCTTAGACTTCCAGCCTCCAGAACAGTGAGAAACTTCTGTCGCTGAGGAGCCACACAGTCTGTGGCATTTTCTTTCAGCAGCCTGGATGGACTAAGACAAGAAACCTTTTCCCCTTTCAACTCCGGGGAGCCCCACAGGACCCAGATCTCAAGCTCTCAAGTCCTCATGACCCACCCTTGGTGATAAGGTGTTTGGGCTGGGGCTGCTCGATCTGCTGATGTGGCGTGAACCCTCAATGACTCGCGGACACCCTAGTGAAGATGCTGGTAGCTTCCACTGGCAACCTCCTGACTCCAGGAACCCAGGCTAAATAAATGACACTGCACTTGACTTACACTTACCCCTATTCTGAGGCACTGGCTCATAAGTAAACTTGCACTCCTCCACTCTCTCTTTGTGTAGGATTAGTTCTCTCCCAGAAGGCTGCCAGTTAACTTACATAATTAAGCAGTCCCTGCCAGATTCCTTCCAGACGTGTCTAGTCATGTTTGAATTCCAGGCTGAACACAGCCAAGGCTATATCCTGGGATCTTGGGAGTCTACTAGTAAATAAAAATATTATCATTTAGAACAAGAGAGGGCTTTTTTTTTTGCTTTTGCTTTTTAACTAAGATTTAATGTGAGCAATTGTGGGAAAGCAAGTTTACAGAAAAAGCACAGAAACACAAGAAGAATGAAATAATGCCATCTGCAGCAACATGGATGGATCTAGAGTGTCCTACTAAGTGAGGTAAGTCAGACAGAAACAAATATCTTATGAT
This sequence comes from Bos taurus, assembly GCF_002263795.3. NCBI lineage: Eukaryota > Metazoa > Chordata > Mammalia > Artiodactyla > Bovidae > Bos > Bos taurus. The sequence continues at coordinate 19,292,892 of NC_037336.1, read as the reverse complement.
AACACTTACATGCAGAATCTAAAAAAAAAAAAAAAATACAAATGAGCTCGCTTATAAAACAGAAAGAGTCACAGGCATAGAAAACAAACATGATTACCAAAGGGGAAGAGGGAGGGAGATAAACTAGGAATTTGGAAGGAACACAGACACACTACTATACATAAAATACATAAACAACAAATACCTAGTTTATAGCCCAGGGAATACTCAATATTTTGTAATAATCTATATGGGAAAAGGGGCTTCTCTGGTGGCTCAGACAGTAAAGAATCTGCCTGCAATGCAGGAGGACCTGGGTTCGATCCCTGGGTCGGGAAGATCCCCCGGAAAAGGGAATGTCAACCCATTCCAGTACCCTTGCCTGGAGAATTCCATGGACGGAGGAGCCTATGGGCTACAATTCATGGGCTCACAAAGAGTTGGACACAACTGAGCAACTAACATACATATACACATACGGGAAAGGAATCCGAAAAAGAACATATGTATTTGTACACATCTGAAACACTTTGCAGTATGCTTGAAACTAGCACAACACTGTAAATCAAATCTACTTCAATGAAGAAATTAAAAAAGAAAAAAGACAAAGCACAGATGGAAGACAAGGAAAAACTAGAGGAAAAATAAGTATTTTAGAGTTAGACTGTCCTGGTTTTAACCCTGCCCCTGTCAGTTGAGGAGCCTTCCTGATATTATTAAGCTTCTCTTTCAGCCCTAGTTTTCATATCTGTGAAATAGACTCAGTATCTTTTTTCATAGGTTTATTGGGAGGATTAAGTAAGAAAAGAGCTAAACAGTATTTTTGCCTGAGACATCCCATGGACAGGGGAGCCTGGTGGGTGATGGTCCACAGGGTCGCAAAGAGTGGGACAGGCCTGTAGCAACTTATCATGCGTGCAAACAGTAAGGGGCATTGTTCAATTATTTCATTCATTCAAGCATATTAACTTTTCCTCCTTTACCCTAGATACAGCCTTTGGCAAAAAATACAAAGTAACTTCTGAGAACTTTCAAAGGCTTTGGGAATTGGATGCCATAGTTCTTCATTTCACCTCCTTCTGCACTTCAAATACACAGATTTCTTTCTTTTGACTTGAGGCAGATGTAAGGCTGGTTAGGGCCTTTTATGTCTCTCACAAGGAAACAGTCAAAGGCAGAGCAAGGGCAGAGAAGACATATTTTCTTATAACTTGATGAGACCTACAGAGAAGGAGCTGGACTAAACTAGGAAGCGGAGGGGGCGTGAGGCCAACTCCTCCTTCCAGTCAAAAAGGTAGGAATGGGCTCATGACCCTTCCCTGGTCAGAGACCCAGGAACTTTCCCGGGATTAAGTAGGGTGCCTCAAAGACCAATCATTCCGTGGCAAATTCTTTAACTAATACCACACTGTGGGACTCACTAGGCTTTATATTCTCGTAAAGAGGATGCAAATGGCAGATGCTAGTTAGCCCAAAGCTATTCTCTACTTCTCCCGTGAAGCCTGGAAAGTCAAAGCCCCAAGTTCCCAGCCATCCTTACAGCTGGGCAGCCATAGGACCCAGAGGCCACAGCTGAGCAGGGGCTGAAGTCCACGGGGTAGGGCTTCTGAACAAGGCTCTGCTTCCCTGCTGTAGCTGCCCTTCCTTCCTCTTTTTGCTCAAAACCACGGCATGAGGGCTGGAAGTGCAGGGGCCACCCTTCCACTGCTGGGCAACAGGCATCAGGAAAATGTCAAGAGAATCCCAGAAACACAGGTCTGAACAAATCAGTTTCCAGATTTACCAACAGAGACCAAAACACCTGCTCATTTAAGCTTGGGTTACTCAGGTTTTACCTTCAGAGAGACATACTCCTTCCTGAAACAGCCATTGGTATGTCTCCTTTATGGAGAGCAGGGCAGGGGTGCAGACTACACCCCAACAAGCCATCAACTCATTGGCAACATTCAAACGCTGTTTAACTCCACATGCGATTACACACAAATGGCTGTGTCTCCGGTGTCTATTTCAGTCTGTCTTACTAGAAAGCAAACACCAGGTCACCACGCCAGAGATAACAAGAGAGGCTGTCCTGCAAGAGATTGAAACTTGAGTTTCAGGGAATCAGAGTGTCAGAAAGGGGAACTGTGAACCACAGGGCAATGTTTGAAAGAATCACTATTATATGTTGTAAATTAAAGCAACACATTTTCAATGATGGAAAAGATCATGCTTTTTCATCTGTGTATCATTAGCAAACTCCCTGGTACTTAGGAGGCACTCCATATGTTTGCATTAAACAAATAAACATTACTGAGCTTGAATAAATACTATTAACATACTTTCTTTTTAACCAGTAAATATTTTGGATCCTGTTTCCTTGCATTGGCTTCTTTCCCCCATGTTTATAATGTTAAGTCATCTTTTTAATAAAAAAAAAAAACAAAAAACCCATAGTATCATCCTGAAGTAATTATTTTTCATGTTACTTTCCAAGGATTCAACATTCATAAATAGATTTTATATGCTGCCACAATAACATATATACTTGGGATAGAATGTTTCAGATGTATTACAAAAATTTTGTGCTTTTATAATCTTCACAGTTATCTTACCATATGATGCATTCTCTTATTTACTCTAATATTTAGAACATTATCCTACCACTGGAAATTTAAGTATATACTAGAGATATTTTTCTTTTATATAAAAAAAATATTCTAAATGGGCTGACATTTTTCATGGTGACAAATGATATCAACAGTAAGCCACCTAACAGATATTAAAACACAAGAGTCACTCACATGTACACATAGACCCTATTCTTTCTTTATTTGTTCCTTCAAACTAAAGATGATACTTTTGTCAAGTGTCTCACAAAATGGATTTTAGGAAATGTTTGATATTTTTATTCGGTTACTGTAAACAGAGCTCGTCATCTATAAAAACTGTCACTATGAAAACCTAGAAACATAATTTTCTAATCTACTAAGTCTTTCAAATGAAAAGTTTCAGTGCCTTTTTTTAAGTGTAGAAATCTAACAACATCTTTCAATTAGTTTTCAGGAACAACTAAAAGATATCAGGGAAGACAGTATGATTTTAATGACAACATGTTTACCACTTCTGCACTATTGATGAATGGGATCAGAAAAAGGATTATCACTGCCCTTTAGTTCTAATGATGCTTATCCTCCATTTGCATTGACATATTTTTAGGAGTTACAATGGCTGGACTTCCCTGGTGGTCCAGTGGTTAAGAATTCACTTGCCAATGCAGGGGACATGAGTTTGATCCCTGGTTAGGGGAGATTCCACATGTCTCGGGGCGACTAAGCCCACGAACCACAACTACCGAGCTGGCGCTCTAGAGCTTGCGTTCCGCAGTAAGAGAAACCGCTGCAAGGAGAGGCCCGTGCACCACAACCAGCAAAGCCCTTGCACGGGAATGAAGACTCAGCCAAAAATAAATTAGTTAATTAAAAAAAAAATGACAAATGTTAAAAGCAGACTTTCAAATTGTAGTACTGATCTTTAGCTCTCATTGTTCTCATTAAGAAAAAAAATTTTGATGAAAGATTTTTATCATTAAAAATAAAATTAAGAATGCAGTTTAAACTGTATCCCATTATTCTATCATTGCTTTAACTGACATTTAAAAATGCATGCACTTTATTAGTATAGTAATGTATACATAAAATTCATTTAAAATATATACATATTGGGGAAATACACTCAAAGAATTTTTTATCATTAGGATATGTGATCAGAAAACTTCGCAGACCACTGTACTAGAGAACCATGGGGACCACGAGAAACGTAAGCGTGCAAATCAGAGGATTTTACATTATTTTCTTTTATAATATAAAATAACATGTCTAAACAGCTTCCAAGTCAGAAGGCAAATCTCTTTTTCAGACATTTGATAAAGATTAAATTCTATTATTCTTATTTTTTAGTGTCTTATTTCTTAGACTATATTTGAAGGTCAGCTTATAAATTCCTATCTTGCAAAACCAGCAAAAATGGAGGGAGGTGAATCCCAACATATTCTCTGAAAGTTCAGAAAACTAACCAGAGTTTCACTGTAAATATATAAATATACTACCCTGCTAATATATTTTCTGTTAACATAACTGAGACATGGTAATAAATCTAGAGGCAGGAAAGACAGGAATATAAGCACATACTAATATAGCTGAATCAGGCAATACATGCTTGAAATCATCACAACATCTTACAATGTCCTTTATAATCTGCTTGCTCTTCACACTACTATTTTGAAGACATCAAACACTTCCACAACTTCAACTAGCCCCTCTATGGAAACCACATCTAAAATCCGCATTTCAAAATCGGCCTCTTTCACAAATGGCCAACCCACAGTTCCAAAGCCTTTCTCAAAGTGTATGCTCACATGTACCACCATCATCTCAAACTTGACTGCTAAAACGAAACAACAGAAATGATAAAACCTTGTTGTCACAAGATTTACCTACCAATCTACCTCCTCCTAACTTGTCTCTTTCTGTTTAGGATACGACTCAGCACGACCACAGACCTGCCTATCAGTCCAACACTTAACGTTAACAATCTACCTAAATGACAGCCTTCGCTTTCTCACACTCTCTCCCCTTTTTTAATTTTTATTGAAATATAGTTGCTTTACAACATTGTGTTATTTTCTGCTGTGCAGCAAAGTGAATCCGTTATATATATACATATAGCCCCGTTTTTAGATTTCCTTCCCATTTAGGTCACCATAGCGCACTGAGCAGAGTGCTCTGTGCTGCACAGTTGGTTCTCAACAGTTTTCTATTTTACATTAATACATAGCAGTGTATGTATGTCAAACCCAATCTCCCAATTCACCCCATCATCCCCCTTCTCCCCTTGGTATCCATAAGTTTGTTCTCAACATCTATGCCTCCATTTCTGTTTTGCAAATAGGTTCATATGTACTATTTTTCTAGATTCCACATACAAACGACATTACACAATATTTGTTTTTCTCTTTCTGGAAAGAGTGTCTCCAAGCTCAATGTGGCAGTAATAGAATAGGAATGGTGTAGAAAAGGTACTGGAAGAGTGCCTCTGAGGGGTCCTGGTTCATCTGTGACTTTTTCCTTGATGGTTAAAACATTTGATGATGATGTCAAGGGCAGTGGCCTGATCCTCACTTGGGCCACTTAACTTTGATTTATGTTCTAGTTCTGGATAACCAGCAAGGGATGGATCTGTGTCACCTCGAGCAAATCACTTCTTCTATCAAAGCCTCAGTTTCCTTATTGGTAAAATGCAGATCAAAATGTAGGGCAGACAGTGGCAATGAAATTTTAACTGACACAATCCATACTCACAGTTAAGCCATAGCAGGGACCCACTGAAAAAGCTCAGCACACTTCGTTACTATTACTGATACTCTTTTTTTAAGGCTATTTTGCTGTATCTATTTATTTTGGCCATGCCCTGTGGCAGGCGCGGTCTTAGCTCCCTGACAGGGATTGAACCCGTGCTCCCTGCATGGGCAGCGCAGGCTCAATCACTGAACTGCTAGGGCCAAGGCCACAAACCTCATTAGCTGTCCTGTTCTTTGGTAAGTGTCCACTCTCACTAGTCACTGAGGACACAATACCATTCATTCAGTGAGCTCCTCATCTGTTCTTTCCAGAAGGGCATTCTGAGGGTTGAGCAGGTGCAGGGCACTGTACTAGGCTTAGGGGGGACGCACCTGCCTTCCTTCAGCTCGCCCCCCAAGAAAGCTGGGAGTTACAGGGAGTCACCAGTCAGAGCACCGACAGTGCCTGAACTATAAAACTAGACAATGCAGAAAGGACTGATGACAGGAATGTTTGTGTCTGAGAGACAGGAAAGTCACTGTGGCATATTCACGAGTTAACTTGAATTTCATGCTAACTGAAACAGCCTGTTTATGGTCTATCAAATATACATTGTACATCTGCTCTAATTATTAGAGAAAAGGACACACTGACCAAAAGTAAAGACTGCCCAAGTTAAAAATAAAGATTAAATGCCTCTCTTCCTGGGACGCCAATGCTGGTCCTCCTTTGAGGAAAAGACTCCCTTCCCAGGGACCAAGGCCATGCTGACTTGCTGTGAACTTGTTGCACTGTTCTTTTTTTGAAGCCTTGAAGAAATGTATCCCTGACTTGTTTAATGTTCTTTGTTCTAACAGGAAATAAAACTGAGCTCAAAACCCTGCTTCTCTGGAGCAGTTTATCAGAATTGCCTGGGAAGCAGGCTTCTATGCTAGTCCTCAGTTTGGCTCAAATAAAGCTGCTTTCTATTCTTATAGCTGACAGTTATATTCATTATTTCTGTCAACAGGATCCACTCCCTGGGAATATGAAGTGAAGTGAAGTCGCTCAGTTGTGTTTGACTCTTTGCGACCCCAAGGACTGTAGCCTACAAGGCTCCTCCGTCCGTGGGATTTTCCAGGCAAGAGTACTGGCGTGGGTTGCCATTTCCTTCTCCAGGGGATCTTCCCAACCCAGGGATCGAACCTGGGTCTCCTGCACTGAATATACGCATTGGTAAAAATAGGTTTCTCTTTAGATGCAAGCGTGACTGCTGTCACACTAGCATAGATTCTGTGAGGCTGCATTCTCATGCTAACACTGCCATGTTCCTATCCCGGGAAGCAGGCTAGGGCAGCGTGAAGGTGATGAGGGCAGGAAGGGGTCTCCTTTGGGTGTCCCTGCACAGAGCTCGTCACAGCAGAATGCAGCTCAACTGCCCTGGCCAGACTCACCAAACCCAGGAACAGGCAGGTGCTGTCCCTCGTTGTCTGTTCACAGGAATAACCTTTTAGACTTCCCTACCTCTGCTGCATACAGGGACTGAGAAAAAAGAATGCTAGAGTTAAAACTAGAAAGTGGGGGCGAGAGGAGAGGGAGGATTGGGAATTTGGGGTCAGGAGATGCAAACTATTATATAAAGAGTCGATTAACAACAAGGTCCTACTACGTAGCACTGGGAACCATATTCAATATCCTGTGGAATGAATGGAAAAGCATATAAAGAAGAATGTTTAAGTAGTATAACTGAATCAATTGGCTGTATAGCAGAAATTATCACAACACTGTAAATTAACTAGACTTCAAAAAAAAACAAAAACAAAAAAACTGGAAAGTGGAACTGAGAGAACCACAAATATCAGACAAGTAAAGAGTAATTAAGGACTTCCCTTGTAGCTCAGTTAGTAAAGAATCTGCCTGCAGCAGGAGACCAGGGTTCAATCCCTGGGTCGAGAAGATCCCTTGTAGAAGGAAATGGCAACCCACTCCAGTATTCTTGCTTGGAGAATCCCATGGACAGAGGAGCCTGGAAAACTACAGTCCATGGGGTTGCAAGAGTCAGACACCACTTAGCAACTAAGGCACCAAAGAGTAATTAACAAATGTCTCCAGAGCTGTCCTCTAAGACTAAAAGTCCATCCTGGCATATTTTTAAACAGATAACCAAGATCAATTTAAACACATGCTTATCTGGAGTCAGACTCAGTTTTAGAAACGAAGATTAAGATCAAAAAGTTAAGATGTAATTAAATCCAATCACTTCATTTAGTTCCCTGACTGAAACTTTGGCAGGTGTTGGAGTTTATGGTCTACAGTTCTTGAGTTTAAAGAAATATTTCAAAGAGAGGTTCCTGCTGCCTTGAGGCTGGCAAAATGACTGTTCCCATGAACTTGAATCTAATCTGTCACTAATGGAAACTTATGTATTTTCTGATTGGGAACTGGTATTCTCAGAATAGCTTTGTTGTTGTTTAGTTGCTAAGCTGTGTCCAACTCTTTGTGACCCCGTGGACTGTAGCCCACCAGGCTCCTCTGTCCATGGGATTTCCCAGGCAAGAATACTGGAGTGGGTTGGCATTTCATAATAGCTTGGGCAAGTCCTTTCACATTCTACATCATAGGTTACTCAAACAACATTTGCTTCCAATTCTTGGTATAATTTTAAAAGATAGGCTAGTAGGACCATATGAAAACCAAATTATAATGGAAAAGATAAAGGAGTCAATAAAATTTGCTACCTCAACTTCTAAAGATTTTATTTTTCAAAACCACACTTAAATTTATTTAATTCCATGTGAGCATTCACTCATGTTAAAAGACAATCACTGTCCGTCTCAGCCTTCCTAAGTCCTCCATCACAAGTTATGATGAGCATAAGATCATTCAGCTTCCTAGAAACCATGAAGTCACATCCTTCTTCTCTTTGTTCCTTTGCTTTTTCCTACAGCTGCTGAAAATTCTACCACTCCCTTCATCTTGTTGATCTCCCCCCATTTCCACAGTGATTATGCTGCTCTCAGCCTTACCCCCAGGGGTTTTACTATCTTACCCACGCCCCTCCAAAAGCCCATGAGAATGTTCTTCTCAAGCACATATTACTACCCTTCCAGACCTTCACAATTCCTCACTGGCTCTTGACTTTGAAAAAAATTTTCAGACAGTTCTACTGTCTCCTGCCCCTAGATTCCCAGGCCTCTCAGCAGCCAGGCCCTGACTCCATCTCACCTTCAGAATCCTGGATCACATCCCTAACAGCCAAGCACCTCACCTCACCCCGGAGGCCCTTCCAGAATTGACCAGAACCTCAGATCTCTTCTCTCCACTCATCAAACACTCCCATCTCTTCTCTCTAAACTATGGAAATCCACCTCATGTGCTTGCAAAGACACACACCTGAGCCCAAACACCGTGGTTACACCTGTATTTTCTAACTTCTCAGATTTTATTTTTATATGTACACAACAGTATTAATATTATGGTTCTAGATGTGTAGGTGTGTCTCCGAGAGTATTTTCTGCATAGTATGTACTCAGATGTCATCTGATACACTGTCCCCAGGGGTTGCTTGAAAGAGTAGATTCCAGGGAGAGGAAAGGAGACTACGATTTACCCACATATTAGAAAACTAGAAAATTCAGAACATCTAGTGAGGGTACCAACACCCACACATCTGCCCAACCCAGAAACGTGGATTCTATCATTGACTCTATCCCAATGATACAATTAATCATCAAGTTTCTGCTTTCAAATTTTTTCTTGAATCCATCCATGTTTCTCCATTTTCACCCCAACTTGTCCACGCCAAGCTATCATCTCTGGTCGTCCTATATCTTCTTTTAGCCAGATTTCCCCCAAAGCTACTTTTTACACAGGAGCTAAAATGAGACTTTAAATTTTTTTATCTATTTAAAAAAATTTTTATTTTTATATAATTTAACAGGTTACTTTCCACTAACAGTTATTACAAAATATTGTCTACATTGCCCATTTTGTACAAACAGTGTATAGAGTTAGTTGCTCAGTTGTGTCCGACTCTGCAACTCCATGGACTACAACCTGCCAGGCTTCTCTGTCCATGCAATTCTCCACAAGAATGTTGCCAAACATCCTTTCTAAAATGAAATTTTTTTAAAAGCATAAACCTAACGGTTTTATACCTTTGTTTAAGAACCTTCCAGAAACCTCCCATTATCCTTGATGAAGGTAGAAATCCCTGCCCAGGCCCACAAAGCCCACCTCTCCAGCTCCCCCACCCCTCGGGAGCCCTGGCTCTCCACCCCTAAGTACACTTGAGTCCCCTGGAGGGCTTGTCCTGAAGGACTCCAAAGCTTCTGATTTGGTAAGACTTGGGTGGGGCTCAATAATTTGCATTTCAGAGACCTCCCTGATGATCCAGTGGCTAAGATTCTGTACTCCCAATGCAGGAAGCCAGGAGTTCCAAATCCTGGTTAGGGAATTCGATTCCACATGCTGCAACTAAGATCCCGCATACTGCAATTAAGACCCAGTAGAGCCAAAGAAATAAATATTTTTTAGAAAAGAATTTGCACTTCATATCCATCAATGAACGAAGTATGGATACTCACCACAATATGGAAGAACCTTGAAAACATTACGCTAAAGTGAAAAAAAGCTAGTCCTAAAGGATCATCTATTGTATAATTCCATTTAAATAAAATGTCCAGAGAATAGATGAATCTATGGACAGAAAGCAGATGAGTGGTTGTGCAGGGCTGAAGTGGGGAGGATGGCAGGTGTGGGTAAGGGGTGTGGGATTGGCATTTGCGGTCCCAACTTCTCCATGCAGTCGACCACCTCTTTTTTCCTACACTTAAGTCCTCACCACACTGATAACCTTTGTTTTCCATACCTGGAATGCCCTTTTGCCTTCTCAACAGTGAATTCCTACCCTCCACAAAGCTCTACTTTAAGCCTACCTCTGTCACACAGGACCACCCCAGTCCAGAATATTCTCCACTTACTTCCCCTGAACTTCCAGAGAACATGACCCACATTCATTGAATGTCTAAGAGTTACTGGGTCCTGTCGAGTCAAGGAACTTGCGATCCTGGAGGGCAGGGAACTTATGCTATGTCTCTTTGACTTTAAAGTACCTTGCACGCTGCCTCGGCAAATGATGAAGTTGCAGCAACAATGGACGTGAAATTGCCAACACCTAAATGACTATGATCCTGAAATGAGTCATTTATTCTACATCTATTCAATGACCCGTCAACCTACACTTTTGACAAAATAATAAAACAGAAACACAAGTTGGTTAAGTAATTTACCCAGTAGACAGAGCTGGAATCCACTTCTCCTAATAAGCAGCCCCACATCCGCTTCTCCACTCTGCCAAGTGATTTTTGCTGTGTAGTTGCCAAGTCGTGTCTGACTCTTTTGCGGCCCCATGGACTGTAGCCTGCTGGACTCCTCTGTCCCTGGAATTCTCCAGGCAAGAATACTGGAGTGGGTTGCCATTTTTTTCTCCAGGGGATCTACCCAACCCATAGATCAAACCCCCGTCTCCCACACTGCAGGTGGATTCTTCACCGCTGAGCCACCAGGGAAGTCCTGCCAAGTAATTTACGTTCAGGAATTGGGAAACTGAGAATTCTTGTCCCAGACTATTATCCCAAATGAAAATACAAAGCCTTGAGCTCTATGCATTATTTCAAGCAACTAGTTTCAAGCAAGGAAGCAGTTAATATTCAAAATTGAACCGTTCTAGAAACACAATGCGCCATGAGTCAGGGACGCAAAATAAAGAGAAGAAAAAAAACCCATGAACACTTTAGATCTTAAAATTATCAGATATGGAATATAAGTAAGTGCAATATGTTCAAAGAAAGAAATGAGGGATAATTTAAAAGTAAGTGGCAGAAGGGGGTGGGTTGGGGGAAGGAAGAATTGGGAGTTGGATTAGCAAATGCAAACTATATTATATATAGACTCTGGATAAACAACAAGGTACTACTGTATAGCACAGCAAACCATATTGAATATCCTATGATTAACCATAATGGAAAAGAATATGAAAAAGAATTTACATATATATATATAACAATCACTTTGCTGTACAGCAGTAATTAACACATTGTAAATCAATTATACTTCAATAAAACTTAAGAAGAAAAAAAGTTCAAGCAGCAGGTGGAATTTCAAAGCACACTTTCAAAGTTCTTCAAAGCTTCTTGGGAAGACACAAGCAAAGGACCACAGCCTTAGGCTAAACAATCGGCCTTCACAACCCCACACCCACACCATCCACACGTCCAAACAGGAATCCAAATTACAAGTAGAGAGGCACATACTCACCAAGGCCACTACAAAAACAGTGCCAAGGGCACAGACCTTTCTCCACTCACAGAAAATGCAAATTCACAAAACACATCCTCCTTTCTTTCCCTACGAAATGGCGTTAAGCACTGGCAAATAATCACAAAAATTACTTTCTGCCAAAGATACTAAATTGTTTACAAATCCCAAGAGGGAAAGACACACAAAAGGTGAACACCAAGTTTAAAACACATCAATGAAAGTTTCAAAATCATGGTCCCAGGGCAAGCAACTAGAAAAGGTTTCTAAGTGGGAATAATCAGATGACTGAAGACTAAACCCAGAGACGGACCAAATGACAAACACCCTCCTAAACATCACTCCTGTCTCAAAAATATCCACTGGGTCCCCCCCACCAAGATCCACTGCGCTTGGAGTGGAGGCTTTCCAGGCATGCATTCGTTCAGTCATCCTGAAAATACTGAGTCATCAGGTCTAAGACGTGGCAAGCACCCAGTGAGGGCTCAGAATCCAGTCCAACTCCATGGTCCACACGGGCCAAACCTAGCCCATCTTAATTCACACTGTGCGTCCTAAGTCCAGTCTGGCCAGAGTCGCGATGCTTCTAGAGCGTCAGTGGTAAAGGACCACTCTGCTATTGTTCTTACTGTTTTACTGTTCTCATACTTCAACCTTCCAGTGGTCTTTAATGTTCTGAGAGACTGTCAGAAAATGAATTTCTAGAAAAATGAAATGATTAAAAACATACAAAACAAAGCCTAAAGTTTTCGTGATTGTAGTCAGAAAACCATAAAGTTAATTCTGTAAACCTGCCACAGATCAGATCAGATCAGTCACTCGGTCGTGTCCGACTCTTTGCAACCCCATGAATCGCAGCCTGCCAGGCCTCCCTGTCCATCACCAACTCCTGGACTTCACCCAGACTCACATCCATCGAGTCGGTGATGCCATCCAGCCATCTCATCCTCTGTCGTCCCCTTCTCCTCCTGCCCCCAATCCCTCCCAGCATCAGAGTCTTTTCCAATGAGTCAACTCTTCGCATGAGTTGGCCAAAGTACTGGAGTTTCAGCTTTAGCATCATTCCCTTCAAAGAAATCCCAGGGCTGATCTCCTTCAGAATGGACCGGTTGGGAACCTACCACAGAAGTCGCTAAATGTTTACCCTCGACTGCAGTACTTATATCAGCAACAAGGTCCAGCCCACAGATGCTACTGTGGGCAGGTTGCTCCAAGACTGACTGGGTCTGGGGGTGGGGAGATGGGGTTGGGGGGAAGAATAAATTAGGAGGAGTTTGGGATTAACATATACACAGTGTTACAAACAAAATAGATTAAACAAGGACCTACTGTACAGCATGAGAAACTATCCTCAATATCTTGTAATAATCTATAATGGAAAAGAATCTAAAAAAAAGAATATATATATATATATATATATCCAAATCATTTTGCTGTACACTTGAAACTAACACAATATTGTAAATTCACTATACTCAAATAAATAAATAAAAAATCAAAACAAAAACTTGACTGGGTCTTTACATAATGGCGCCTGGTAACTAAATCATCTCCAAATAGTCTACACTTCCTATCCAAGTTCTACTTATTCTTCAAGATTCAGCCCTAAACCCACACTGCGCTCAACTATGCCTACCCAGTGGTTCAAAGCCGGGGCAACTTTGTTCCCCCTAGGAAGCAGTGGTCAATGTCTGCAGACGTTTTTGACTGTCACAATTAAGGGATACAATTGGCATTTGGGAGGCAGAGGCCAGGGGTGCTACTAAACATCCTCTGATGTACAGGACAGACCCCCAGAATATCAACAGTGATGACTCTGAGGAATCCTGACTTATGCCAACCACTGCCCTCCCAGATTGTCTCCTAACCAAACTCCCATTATACCCACGGTCACCAGCAACCTAGAATTTAATGATATATAGCCTGGCACTGTTTATTACCAGTCGTGTGTGTGTGTCTCTTTCCCCAATTTAACCGTAAATTCCTCTGGAGGATGAAGACCATGTGTGGATTACTCTGAGTCCCCACAGGACGTGGGAGGGTTACTCTGAGGACTGTTTGTCACATACCTGTTAGCTGATCTGTCTCCTTTCCCACCTGCTTTACGTAATATATATGGCTCTAACTAATTTCTCTATCAACTCATGCATTAAACTACTTTTACTCTGCACTTTAGCAAAAAAAAAAAAAAAACCAAACTTGTGTTACTTAGCAATGTGAAGCCATAAAAAACATTAGCAAAAACCTGGAATGAAAGATGTGGGTGGTTTGATGCTATTGTTTTTACATTCTCTGTCAAGATTACATGTTTATTTCCTCAAAGGAAAAAGTCAGCCAAGTATAAAATACCAACTTAGAATGCCACTATTTTGCAAGACTATCTACAAAAATTATATACTACTGTTCTCACACACGTTTCCTGTTAATTAGAGGATACTTTGTAGAAAAAGCTGCTCCAGCAGAACTTGCTACAATAGTCCAAATCCTCTGCAGTAAGGAGGAAATCCTGCTGACGATGGGTATTTTCCACCAAATATGACAGGACTGCAGCCAAAAGCCAAGCCTTTATCAATGGCCAGGGTGCTACACTGCAACAGTGTTTTTGCAACACAGTCTTCCCATTTCTATGCCAGTCCATTCTCAGATGTGCACAAAGAGACCCTAAGAGGTAATCTAGAAATGATAACTATTCACATTTGACAAAAGAGTATGGGGACAGTAGACTGTTCTCACAATTACATTTCATGGGAGATCACACAATGAGTTCACATTTCCATAGCGGGCACACACTGATGCCCCAGAGACATTCTGGGCATTCTTACCCACATCCCATGGGCCAGGTCCCATCAGCTCTCTCCTCCCTTGGTGGGCTACAAAGCCAAGCCAAGGCGCCCTCTCTGCTGAAAATTCCAACTATCAAACTTCATTCACGGCTTCCTGGGTGGGTGGATCAATCAGTAAACAACTGGCTTGCAATGCAGGAGACCCGGGTTCGATCCCTGGATCGGGAAGATCCTCTGGAGAAGGAAATGACAACCCACTCCACTATTCTTGCCTGGAGAATCCCAAGGACAGTGGAGCCTGGCAGGCTACAGTCCATGGGGTCAAAAGAGTTGGACATGACTTAGCAATTAAACCACCGCCAACTTCATTCAGTTGGACACTCTGCTCTGTTTAGATCCCAAAAAAACCACCATGAGGAGCTTTCAAAGTGTAGTCGTATCTCCAGAAGCACTCGCCCTTCCCACTGATGACCCTGATTCCTGCAGCCCAGATGAGATAAAGTCTGTTTGGAAGAATGTCTCAAAATTCTTGAAGAATGTCCTCAAATTTCTATCTTCAACCACATCATTTCTGAATTCCGTTTGACTCCAAAGAGTCAGTGGAAGAAATTAACAAAGAACTAGAAGTTAATACAACCCTGTAAATCAACTAGGAAAGTGAAAAGTCAAAGTGTTAGTTGCTTAGTGATGTCTGACTCTTTGCAACCCCAAGGACTTTACCCCTCCAGTCTCCTCTGTCCATGGAATTTCCCAGGCAAGAACACTGGGGTGGGTTGCCATTCCTTTCTCCAGGGGATCTTCCTGACTCAGGGATCGAATCCAGATCTCCTGCATTACGGGCAGATTCTTTCCATCTGAGCCATCAGGGAAGCTCAAGTAAAAAAAAAAATATTATAACTGGAAAAAAAAAAAATTTAGTGAGAGGGGGGTGGCAGCACAAAGGAAAACCAAATTCTTTAAAAGGTCAAGGAGCCATGGTTCACTGGACAGGCTTTACAAGACCTCGTGCGGACCGTGAAAGGTTGGAAATGTTGCCATGGGAACTAGGAGAGCACAGGCGACAAAACAAGGCCTCCAATTTGAGGTGGTGCACAGTCACTAGGGCGAGAGGACAGTCAGGGCTTGTCAACAAGCAACTTCCTTACGAAACTGGCAGTAACACGGGAGTGCCCACAGGCTCAGGACAGCCCAAAGGCAGGTTCTCTGGGGGGAAGGTACTGGGGATGAACTATCACACTACAGCTAATGTGTGCATGGGAACAGAAGCACAGCATGAGAGCTACAGAAAGAAGGAATATAAAACACATGGCTCCGAGGATGATAAGGAAAAAGAGTCAACATCTATAATATTGAAAGACAGAAAGAAAAGTGGGAAGTGAAGAGCAGGTGCCATGTGGGTACAGAGTTAAGAGTAAGCAAGTTACTTTCTTTTGGGATTGGAGAGTGAGGTTTTCTGTATAAGTGAAACTCAGCCCCTTAAGCACAAATTTATTACTATCTTTTTCCAAGTGTGCAAGTGTTAAGTTGCTTCAGTAGTGTCTGACTCTTTGAGACCCCATGGACTATAGCCCTCCAGGCTCCACTGTCCATGGGATTCTCCAGGCAAGAATACTGGAGTGGGTAGCCATTTCCTTCTTCACGGGATCTTCCTGACCCAGGGATCAATCCTGGGTCTCCTGCATTGCAGGCGGATTCTTTACCATCTGAGCTACAAGGGAAGCTAGTAAAGAATCCATCTACGATGCAGGAAATGCAAATTCAATTCCTGGGCAGGAAGATCCCCTGGAAAAGGAAATAGCAATCCACTCCAGGATTCTTACCTGGTAATAACCATGGACAGAGGAGCCTGCCAGGCTATACAGTCCATTGGGTCGCAAAGAGTCAGACAGGACTTAGCAACTAACAACAACCAAAGTTACTTTCTCCTGGGATTGGAGCCTGAGGGTTTCTGCATAACTGAAACTCGGCTCTTTAAGCACAAATTTATTACCATCTTATTTTAAGCCACTTTTATTTTAGACACCTTTCTGAAATGCACCACACGTGTTCCTGCCTTGTTCAGCAGGGTACATCAAGCCAAAATACCTCAACTCCGATTTGATCTCTCCTGGACTGAGCGTTATCCTGCTGACCCATTTTTGTCCTTTGATGTGGTATGCTGATATTCTCAGAGCCCACTTACATGTCAGAGCCTGCTGGCTTATTTTATACCAAACAGACCAAAGCTGTGCTTCTGGAATGCTCCATGTCTGCCTTCAGAAGGCGACTCCCCTTCTCAGAGCTTCCCCTGGTGACCCCGATCCCCACCCCATGGGGCCAGGACTGCAGGACCCCACTGCATTCCCAGTTGTCTGGAAGAGGGCAGCCCCCCGACTGGCTGAATGGAGACCAGCCAACTGCCTCTCAGAGGTCTCCCTGCTTCCTTCCAAATGAAGATTCTAGAATTCTGGTATCAGGATAAGAGAAGTAATACTGTAATAAAATTATCCCTATGACGTGGATTCTTCACGCCATCTGTTTAAGAAGCAGTGAAATGAATCACGCCCCTCGCAGCCTTTCTGTTTTCCAACCAAACTTCAATCTACCTACTCCACGCCAGGCCCCCCCTGGCAAGGTCACAAACTCTTATTAGCTTTCCTTTCTGATGTGGAAGCTACAGAAACAATATTTCTTTTCCATGTTGTTCAATAAATACAACATGCCAAGTTCTCTGACAGGAAACGTGTGCGTGCACACTCAGTCACGTCCAACACTGCGACCCCATGGTCTGTAAGACAAGAATGCTGGCGCGGGTAGCCATGCCCTCCTCCAGGGAATCTTCCTGATCCCGGGATTGAACCTGAGTCTCTTAAGTCTCCTGCATTGGCAGGTGAGTTCTTTACCACTAGCGCTACCTGGGAAGCTATGATAGGAAGCGTGGGGGGAATAAAAGGATGACTAGAAAACTGCATATGAGAAGGAAGGAGACATATGGGAAATCTCTACTTCCTATTCACTTGTGCTGCAAATCTAAAATTGCTCTTAAGAAAATAACGCTATAAAAGCACTTGTAAAACATAAATATTTTCCTTAAAAAAAAAAAAAGAACAGAACCTGACCTCAGCAAATTTAGAACTTGAGAGTTCAAATCACCTGGGTACAAGATCACTGTAACCAAGTGTGAAATGGGCTTCCCGGGTGGCGCAGCAGTAAAGGATATGCCTGCCAATACAGGAGATGCAAGAGTCTGGGGTTCGATCCCTGGGTTGGGAAGATCCCCTGGAGTAGGAAATGGCTACTAGCATTGGCTCTAGTATTCGTGCCCAGAAAATCCCGTGGACAGAGGAGCCTGGCGGGCCACAGTCCTTGAAGTCACAAAGAGTCGGCCAAGACTGAGCACACACGCACAAGGCTTACACGTGTTGAGGCCCCAGGAGAGCAGTTCCCCAGGTTGGACTTTGCGGGGCTGGGGAAACAGAGTCCTCCTGATTTCGAAGGTGAAAGAGGGAGACAGGTTGGGTTGTGAGGCGGATGTACTGGGAAATGTTACTGGCACAGGCTTCAAAGAAGGAAGAGGCCTAGTCCCAGTGCAAGGTCAGCACAATCAAGGGAAAGAAAGCGGCATGAGAAAAGGCCCAGACGGAAAGGATTTAAAAAGCCTGGTGTGGGGACTTTCCTGGTGGTCCAGTGGCTAAGATTCCTATTCCTAACGCAGGGGGCCTAGGTTTGATCCCTGGCCAGGGAACTAGATCTCACATGCCACAACTAAGAGCCCATGTAGCCTCTAATAAAGAGAAAAGCCTGGTATGTGTATATAGTTGGAGAAGGATATGGCAATCCACTCCAGTATTCTTGCCTGGAGGATCCCTTGGACAGAGGAGCCTTTAGGGCTACAGTTTACAGGGTTGCAAAGAGTCAGACATGACTGAAGCTACTTAGCACATACGTATGCCAACAAAAGTCCATCTAGTCAAAAGTTATGGTTTTTCCAGTAGTCATGTTTGAATGTGAGAGTTGGACTATAAAGAAAGCTGCTGCTGCTGCTAAGTCACTTCAGTCGTGTCCAACTCTGTGCGACCCCATAGACGGCAGCCCACCAGGCTCCCCTGTCCCTGGGATTCTCCAGGCAAGAACGCTGGAGTGGGTTGCCATTTCCTTCTCCAATGTATGAAAGTGAAAAGTGAAAGTGAAGTTGCTCAGTAGAGTCCGACTCTTAGCAACCCCATGGACTGCAGCCCACCAGGCTCCTCCATCCATGGAATCCTCCAGGCAAGAGTACTGGAGTGGGTTGCAATTGCCTTCTCTGAAAGAAAGCTGAGTGCCGAAGAATTGATGCTTTTGAACTGTGGTGTTGGAGAAGACTCTTAAGAGTCCCTTGGACAGCAAGATCCAACTAGTCCATCCTAAAGGAAATTAGTCCTGAATATTCATTGGAAGGACTGATTCTGAAGCTGAAACTCCAAAATTTTGGCCACCTGATGCGAAGAACTGACTCATTTGAAAAGACCCTGATGCTGGGAAAGATTGAAGGCAGGAGGAGAAGGAGATGACAAAGGATGAGATGGCTGGATGGCATCGCTGACTGGCTGGACATGAGCTTGAGCAAACTCCGGGAGTAGGTGATGGACAGGGAAGCCTGGCGTGCTGCAGTCCATGGGGTTGCAAAGAGTCGGACATGACTAGCGACTGAACTGAACTGAACTGATACATACAGTAGAGAAAACGCCGCAGAGGTAGGTCAGGATTGGATCAGAGGGCCCAAGGTGCCAGCCCAAGAAGTGAGGCCCTGAAGGGAGCAGGTGTCAGCAGACAATGAGATTTTCCTACATTCTCTGAACTGAACACTGACTTCATCTTGTTAGAAGGAAGATGTTTAGTTTCCCGTTTTTAATGGAAAAGGAATTTAAAAAGGTGAAGTACTAATCTCATCTCTCATAATCATCGTTTAGAACCAAGCTCACCACTTAAATATTACTGTGGAACTCACAACAGCATATGTGTCTGTCATGCTCTCACTCTACAAGTGAGAAATGCATGCCAGTGGAAAAGGAATCATCTAGGCTAAGACACCAGGCAGCACGGCACACAATCCAATCCATCTCTTTGACAAAAAGAGAATAGGAAAGGTGATATCTGTTCCAGTTCACAAGCTCGTACAAAATATTTTGGGAAAAAAAAAAAGTCTCTCAATTTTTCTCTAAAGCTTTTTATTTAAGTAACACTTTCTAGAATCTTAAAAATAGTCATCTTCCCAGTTGAAGAGACGCTATCTTTCTGGCTAGTTCAGAATATGGCTTTCTTTGCCCTCATCCAGATATATCTACCTGCCCTGGAGGCTTACCAACAGGACAGATCATTCTAGCATTATATTCCCTAGGACTCTGTTTTCTGTGCTCATCTTTTCTGCTCAATCAGATGACTAGCTATCTGGAGGAAAGGATCATGCCATGTATTCATGTGTCCTGAACATGGGTGAACACTTGGCAGCAAAAAGTACTCATGAACATATGGGAAAGGATTAACTCAATTAATTTTAAATCTATACCTTCCTTACCCATGGATCAGAAGCACATCTCTGGTGTCTCCTACATTGGCAGGTGGGTTCTTTATCACTAGCGTCACCAGGAAGCCTAATATATATATAAGTAGAGAGAGAGAGAGATCCCTTAATGACTCAATTCTGTCATATTGGTCTAAGCGTGGAATAAAAGAAAAAAAAAAGTGAAAATGTTACTTGCTTAGTCACGTTCGATTCTCTGCAACCCCATGGACAGAGGGCAGACTAGCCAGGCTCCTCTGTCCACAGAAATCTCTAGGCAACAATACTGGAGTATGTAGCCATTCCCATCCCCAGGGGATCTTTTCAATCCAGGGATTGATCCCAGGTCTCCAGCATTGCAGGCAGATTCTTTAACATCTGAATTAAAAAGTTAGAGTTAGCTCTGGGAAAAAAAAAGATCTGAACCAGTTCTTAAGAAATAATAGCAACAGTATTGGTCGCAAGGGACATGCAAATCAAAACCATAGTGAGACTCCATCACATACCCACTGCCCGCAAACACCTAATAACCATTTAGGACTATTATGTCCTTCCTTCCACAAAAAAGACTTTCACTAGCTCCATTCTTCATGAAACATATCTAACCTTCTCACAGACTCTCAGCTTTACCTACTTTGATAGTCATGGATGCCAAGAAATAGGTTCTAGTGTAAGAAAAAGAGATGGTTGGACGGCATCACCAATTCAATGAACATGAACTTGGGCAAAATCCAGGAGATGCTGAGGGACAGGGAGTCCTGGCGTGCTGCAGTCCTTGGGGTTTGCAGACAGTTGGACATGACTTGGGGACTGAACAACAATAAATACAAAAAAGAACAGCATGAGCTCAAGAACAAATGGCTCAGAGTTGGAAAGATGGCAGGAATGATGGGGAGCTTTGGAGACCCCAGGGGTATATGCCCTGATGAAGAAGGGGCCACCACTAGCCATCTTCAGTGGATCTTTGCCTTGGTGGAGGCCAAAAAATCTTCTGATGTCTCAAGAATGGGAAATCCAGATCATGTGTCGGGGTGAGAAAGACATCCCCCAGGATTTAAAATCTTTGCTCAAAAAAATTTAAACTGTTAAGATAAAAACAAAGGAGTTCTTTTTATGGCTGAGTAATACTACTGTATATACACACCACAACTTTTTATCCATTCATCTATTGATGGATATCTAGGTTGCTTCCATGTCCCAGCTATTGTAAATAGTGTTGCAATGAATACTGGGGTACATGTATCTCTTTCAATTATGGTTTTCTCAGGGTACATGTCCAGTAGTGGGATTGTTGAGTCATGTGGTATTTCACTTCTAGTAGAGGTAATGGAATGCCATCTGAGCTATCTCAAATCCTAAAAGATGATGCTGTGAAAGTGCTGCACTCAGTATGTCAGCATATTTGGAAAACTCAGCAGTGGCCACAGGACTGGAAAAGGTCAGTTTTCATTCCAATCCCAAAGAAAGGCAATGCCAAAGAATGTTCAGACTACCACACAATCGCACTCATTTCAAACACTAGCAAAGTAATGCTCAAAATTCTCAAAGCCAGGCTTCAACAGTATGTAAACAAAGAACTTCCAGATGTTCAAGCTGGATGTGGAAAAGGCAGAGGAACCAGAGATCAAATTGCCAACATCCACTGGATCATGGAAAAAGCAAGAGAGTTCCAGAAAAACATCTACTTCTGCTTTATTGACTATGCCAAAGCCTTTGACTGTGTGGATCACAATAAACTGTGGAAAATTCTGAAAGAGATGGGAATACCAGACCACCTGACCTGCCTCCTGAGAAACCGGTATGCAGGTCGAGAAGCAATAATTAGAACTGGACATGGAACAAAGGACTGCTTCAAAATTTGGAAAGGAGTACGTCAAAGCTGTATAATGTCACCCTGCTTATTTAACTTATACGTTAAGTACATAAGCGAAATGCCCAGTTGGATGAGCACAAGCTGGAATCAAGATTGCTGGGAGAAATATCAAGAGCCTCAGATATGCAGATGATACTACCCTTATGGCAGAAAGCAAAGAGGAACTAAAGAGCCTCTTGATGAAGGTGAAAGATTGAAGAACTGAAGGTGAAAGAGGAGAGTGAAAAAGTTGGCTTAAAACTCAACATTCAGAAAACTAAGATCATGGCATCCAGTCCCATCACTTCCCAGATGGGGAAACAATGGAAACAGTGACAGACTTTATTTTCTTGGGCTCCAAAATCCACTGCAGATGGTGACTGCAGTCATGAAATTAAAAGACGCTTGCCCCTTGGAAGAAAAGTTAGGACAAACCTAAACAGCATATTAAAAAGCAGAGACATTACTTTCCCAATAAAGGTCTGTGCAGTCAAAGCTATGATTTTTTCAGTAGTCACGTACAGATGTGAGAGTTGGACCATAAAGAAGGCTAAAGGCTGAAGAACTGATGCTTTTGAACTGTGATGTTGGAGAAGACTCTTGAGAGCCCCGTGGACTGCAAGGAGATTAAACCAGTCAATCCTAAAGGAAATCAACCCTGAATATTCATTAGAAGGACTGATGGTGAAGCTGAGGCTCCAGTCCTTTGGCCACCTGATGCGAAGAGCTGACTCACTGGAAAAGATCCTGATGCTGGAAAAGATTGAAGGCAGGAGGAGAAGGGGACAACAGAGGATGAGATGGTTGGATGGCACATGACTTAGTGGACATGAGTTTGAGCAAGCTCCGGGAGATGGTGAAGGACAGGAAGCCTGGAGTGCTGCATTCAATGAAGTCAACAAAGAGCTGACTGAGTCGCTCATGACTGAGCGACTGAGCAACAGCAACAACGTGGTGGTTCTATTCCTAGTTTTTCGAGCCTGTTATATAGAGTGAAGTAAGTCAGAAAATGAAAAGCATGTATTGTATATTAACGCGTATATACGTGGAATCTATAAAGATGGTACTGATGGACCTGTTTGCAGGGCAGCGATGAAGACACAGACATGTGGACAGAGGACAGACTTGGGGACACGCTGCGGAAGCAGAGAGTGGGATAAATCAAGATGGTAGCACAGCAATCTACAAATTACCGTATTCAAAATACATAGCCAGTGGCAATTTGCTTTTTGATGCAGGGAGCTCAAATCGGGTACTCTGTGACAACCTGTACTCTGTGACAACCTGTACTCTGTGACAACCTAGAGGTGTGGTAGGTGGGAGGAAGGTTTAAGAGGGAGGGGACATGTGTATACTTATGGCTGATTCATGTTGATGTGTGACAGAAACCAACACAATATTGTAAAGCAATTATCCTCCAGTTAAAAAAAATTTTTAAAAAGGGGGTTCCAGCCTCTGCAAACAGGCCATGAGGTAGCACATGTTAACCCCAATAAGCAATGTCAAATTCAGGTCCTCCTAGGAATGTGTTCCATGGAATACAGGACTTACTGTTTGGTTATAAGAACAATTCCTTTTCTTTAGTTAAATCTTACTAGTTTCACTTGAAGTCAAAAATTTACCAAAGACCAGAGAATTACTGTTAATTTAAATTTAAATGAACTCATAATATTATTGACAGCTGCCATTTCTTGAAACTCCCAACAACTTTACAAATGGGAACGCTGAGGTCCAGAGGAATAAAAAGACTTGCTAAACTATCCTGCTAAACTCTACTGCCAGTTGGGGAACCAGAAGCATAATCTGAACCCAGGTCTTTCTGCGCTGAAAATCCATCCTCTCCACTTCCAATGGCTACCAGGCCAAGTTCCTTTAAGCAATACAAATAACAAACACAAAGCCCTGAGTACTTCCTGCACATGCTGTGAATGACACTTATTATTATGAAAGATTAGCTTCCCATGTCAACAATACTTTAAACATTTTTTTTATTTTAAAAATTTACTTATTTTTATTTTGGCTGTGCTGGGCCTTCATTGTGGTGCAAGGGCTGCGTTGCCCTGTGGCATGTGGGATCTTAGTCCCCTGACCAGGGATCGAACCCGCATCTCCTAAATTAGAAGGCAGATTCTTTACCACTGGACCATCAGCGAGGTCCCTCAATCTATAGCATTCCTGATAGCTTTCATCAGTCTCTAAAGAAGCAAAGCCATTGTTTAAACAAGCCCTGAGGACACTGTGCCTAAAATGACCTGCTCCACAGCTGAGTGGAGGCCCCTGGAATGGCTCTGTGGAGTCTTGCCCCTCTCCCCACCCCCCGGCTTTGTTAGCTTGGGCTCACACACTGTTATCCTAGCAAGTTTTCTGGGGTAGCATGGCCAGGTTCTTACTGGCCTCCAATCAGGGGCTTTTCTGGTGGGCAACGTGGGGTAACAAAAAATGGACTAGACACAAAACCAGAAGACATGGGTTTCACTGAGCTAAATGATGCTGGGCATGTGACTTAACCACTCTTGTGTCCCCAATATTCTTATCTGCAAAATGGGTATAATAGCCTGCAGTCTGTAGGGTGACTGTAAGGACTGAATTACCTGCAGAAAAAAATTGTCCAAGACTGCCGGGCATGGGTAAACACTCACCATTCACCCTATCTTTCAATGCTCAAGACTCAGCAGGGTGCACAGGCTGATCCTCATCTATTCCAGTGCTTTTCTCCCTCTCCTGTCTCCACCATCTTGCTCCACAAAGCCCCTTTGACCACCGTCCCTGTGCCCATCTGCCAGATGTGAAAGAACCCTGCCTACCTTTCACCACATCAAGGTTCGGTGTTCAGTTTCACAGTCAGAAGAATCATGATGGTCTTTTCTGGAAAGTATCACTCATCTTCATTAAACACGGAGATCCTGACCTTTCTCTGCTGCCACCCCCTTATTTAAGGGTAGATGTTTGCAAAGGATACAATCCATCAATTCAATCCACTGTCGAATATTTCTATTCCCTCTTACTCACAGACTGGAAACATTCTACATTCAATTACATGAATCTGAAATGTGCACAGAGTCAGAGACGGGGCTGCCAAGTACGGGGACGAGCCCCGGCCCGGGCCACCTTCTCTGGTGCCAGAGCAGACATCAACAATCAATCACTGGTGCCAGAGCAGACATCAACAATCAATCACACTGTGTGGTTCCCAGCTCATCCCAGACAAGGCTCCCAAACCCCTCTCCCAGCTCTCCAGGCAGCCACCATCCATCGGACAGGGCTTCCATTTGGGATGAAACCTACTTGCCAAGTTTAGGAAGCCTTAAATCAGATGAGGACTCTAAAATCACATACCATGTACAGCAAAGGACAGTGCCCATTTGCATCACAGTAAGCACTTCGTAGGCTGTGAATAAACATGGCTTAATGACTCGCACACAGCCTGCTGTGTCCCTATATGGTGCTCACACATTACAGAATAACTCTAATTAAGTGATTTGCTTGGGGAATGACCTCAAATAATAATGCTCTTAATTTAAATTTCAGTCAAAAACTGAACTTAAATTTACTAAAAGCTCTCTAAAAATTATACCAGCGTGTACCCTTGGTTTAGAAGTATTATGTACTGAACACAATATTTTTATGATTAAAGATCTTGTACGATTCAGGGTTATAATTTTTCATGTTTTTATTACTGCTGTTATTACTACTGCTGCTCTCCTATCTCCACGATGATGATACAATGAAAATAATAGATAACAGGCATTGAATACTTTCTGTGTACCTGGCACTCTATATGGAATACTTCATTGAAGAAATCTTTGATGCTCACAGCAATCCTATACAGAAGGTAACACTCCAGTCCCATTTTTACAAATGAAGAGGCTGAGACTCCTTGCCCAATGCCACATCCCTCACCAATGGCAGACTAGGATTTGGACCAAGCCCCGCCTTAACCATGAGGCTATACCAAGGTAGCCAATGTGCTTGCACTGGTGATATCTACCCAAGGGTAAATAATCCAAAGACGAGGCAGAAGTAGGCTCTTGAGTTGAATGTAAACTGACTCCAAAATTAAATAAATCAGCAGATATTCAATGCAAAGATCTACTTTGGCAAACATATTCTTTTGTCATAAAGGGATAGTGCAACCCAAACCTCCTGTCAAGGGGGGAATCCAGGCTTATGGAAATGGCCAATTCTTAGGCAAAGGATCTGTCCTAAGGAACATGATTACTAAAGCAGAGAAGCTGGAAGCGTCAATCCACTTGGGAATGTCATGAATGGAGACATACTCCCATTCCTCGTGCAACCCACAGAAGGAAAACAAACTGACTCAAAAGTTATGTTGGTTGCGTTGCTTTGAGGGTTTTTGTTTTGCTTTGTTGTCTTGTTTTCCATTTGAACGTGTTCTGTTTGAAATCAGACGGTATTCATAAACTGATTTAAATCAGATATAGCTACAAATTGTTCCCCAACTTAACATGCACAACAGGTGGTGTATTTTTTTACTTTACTTTTTTCTCTTTTAATTGAAGTATAGTTGATTTACAATGTTGCGTTAGTTTCAGATGTAAAGCAAAGTGATTCAGTTATCCATACATACATATATCTCTATTCTTTTTCAGACTCTCTTCCCTTATAGGTTATCACAAGACACTGATACAGCTCCCTGTGCCATAAGGGAACTACACAAGCTATACACGGTGCTATACAAGCAACCTTGTTGGTTGCTGTGTTTTTAATACTAGATCGGTGTGTAGCAACAGCTACTGACTTTAACTCCATGTATTTCCATTTAATAAACACCACTGAACTGACCTGTCAGGCAAGTCACCTCTCACGCTTAGCCTTCCACTCCCAAAGGCACCAGAGCCAAAGTGATAACAAGCCATCTCCAGATATGGGCTACTCATCACCACTGCTGCTGCTGCTGCTGCTAAGTGGCTTCAGTCGTGTCCGACTCTGTGCAACCCCAGAGACGGCAGCCCTCCAGGCTCCCCGTCCCTGGGATTCCCCAGGCAAGAACACTGGAATGGGTTGCCATTTCCTTCTCCAATGCATGAAAGTGAAAAGTGAAAGTGAAGTCGTTCAGTTGTGTCCGACTCCTAGCGACCCCCTGGACTACTACTAGGAAGTGGAAAATGCATCCTGAAGCAGTAGAACTCTCTGCCCATAGTCAGAGCCAAGCTCCATTTCCGGTTTTAAGAGCTAGGCTGTAATGCTGGCATGGAGCCCACAAAGGTCCCACAACAAGGCAGACACACCCCGACGTACACCACTCTTATCCTTCCACTGTCAGGGGTCAGTTCCAGGAAACTCCCTTTGGGGTTTTGCCAGTTACAAAGGAGTCAGGTCCTCCCAGGAATAAATAAGTTGTCAAAGCTAACACAAGGGATCAGATATAGGAGACCAATCAAACTGCTCCAGCACCTCCCAGGGGCCATACCAGCCTAAAGGGCCCTGGGGTTATAGGTGGGGGGACCCTCTGCCAGCATCTAGTTCAGCTGTCAGTTTACAGCAAAGCTGTCATGAGTCTGGAATGGAAACATTCAATGAAGTACTTTTCCTGGGTTGATTTCTCTTTTAGCATTTGCGGAAAAAAAAAAAAAATCAAACGTAAAAGAAATAACAGCACTAACTTTAAATTGCTATAGTCTTGGGACTTCTCTGAGGGTCCAGTGGTTAAGACTTTGTGTTTCCACTGTAGGGGTAGTGGGTTTGACACCCCTCCCCCAGTTGGGGAACTAATATCCCACGTGCTGCATGGCCAAAAAAAAGAAAATATTTGCCACAATCCCGGTCCTGAGGGACTAGCCTGTACTGGCAGGAAAACCCAGATAAGCCTCTGAAGAGGACAGAAGGGAAACCAGTACGTTAACCTAGCCGCTTAGCTGCCGCAGGTGTCAATTTCCAATCTCCGACTCCCCCCACCCTTGCCCCCACCCCAGCCATCCCAACCACCAGTCAGAAACTTGGCAATGGTAAGAACTGATCCCTATTGGTTTAAAAACACCAAACAGAAGAGTTCGATGACTTTGTTACAAGAGGACCCCAAAAGCCAAATGTACATCATCAGAAGCGGAGGATTTCCCTCACAGGTTAACAAGCATTCACCATTTTACAGAAAGAATAAATTTTCAATAAATTTCTAATTTGGAAAGCTAAGCTCCTTCCCTGCAAAATGGATAAACAAAATAATATAAAGTTGACCACAGAAAAATAACGAACACAGGAATGTGATTTAAATGATAACTTAAGTTTCTGGCTAACCCTGCAGCTAAACTAACACCTATTAAAGCAGTCTGTACTGAAAAACAGATGAAACCTAAAAGGGTCTCCTTCTGAGTTTAGAGTTTGGGGGACAAATTTTTAAAAAAATTAACATTTGGCAGCTAAACTAATAATTTCTTGATCCCATTTTTTTCCAAATCCACATTTCAAAAAAGTGTTTCAAACTTTCACATATAATCATTAAATCATAATAAAGTTTTATGTTAAAAGGGGCACAGTGGATAGGAATTAGAAGCCCACCCACCTCAATGAAGAGTAGCTCGCGCTTACTGCAACTAAAGAGAGCTGTGCAAAAGCAACAAAGACGCAGTGCAGCAAAAAATAATTTTTTTTCTTAAAATGACACATTCACTAAGAATCTTGTTGTTCAGTCACTCAGTTATGTCTGGCTCTTTGCGACCCCATGGATTGCAGCATGCCAGGCTTCCCTGTCCTTCACTATCTCCCAAAGCTTGTTCACACTCATGTCCATTGACTTGATGATGCCATCCAACCATCTCATCCTCTGTCAAACCCTTCTCTTTCTGCCCTCAGTCTTTCCCAGCATCAGGGTCTTTTCCAATGAGACGGCTTTTTACATCAAGTGGCCAAAACACTGGAACTTCTACTTCAGCATCACTCCTTCCAATGAACATATTCAGGGTTGATTTCCTTTAGGATTGAGTGGTTTCAGCTCCTTGCTGTTCAAAGGACTCTCAAGACCCTTCTCCAACACCACAGTTCAAATGCATTAATTCTTCGGTACTCAGCCTTCTTTATGGTCCAACTCACATCTGTATATGACTGCTGGAAAAACCATAGCTTTGACTATACGGACCTTTGTTGGCAAAGTGACATCTCTGCTTTTTAATATGCTCTCTAGGTTTGTCATAGCTAATCTAGATTTTTTTCTACTCTGTTACCCATTTATAACTTTACTGACAAAAAAAAAAGCATGCAATTCATTTCACAACTTTTTAAACGTGAAAAAAAATCTGAGGAAGAAATGTTCTTTAGTGGTAGTATCTCACTGCTTCCTGCAGAACTGTTGGGGTTAGTTTCACAACAGTTATTCTCTGCTGCTGCTGCTAAGTCTCTTCAGACATGTCTGACTCTGCGACCCCATAGACGGCAGCCCACCAGGCTCCCCCGTCCCTGGGATTCTCCAGGCAAGAACATTGGAGTGGGTTGCCATTTCCTTCTCCAAAGAATGAAAGTGAAAAGTGAAAGTGAAGTCGCTCAGTCGTGTCCAACTCTTCGTGACCCCATGGACTGCAGCCTACCAGGCTCCTCCATCCATGGGATTTTCCAGGCAAGAGTACTGCAGTGGGTTGTCACTGCCTTCTTCATTATTCTCTGGTTTTGATCAAAAAATTGAAAAACACAGAAAAAAGCAAGACAACTAGACTTACATTCCTTCGATGTGGAAACCACCTCATACTTTTATAAACAGCTGTCAAAATTTAGTTTCCTCAAATAGAAATGGAATATTTATTTAAAGTGTCCTAATGCAAACAGATTTTTAAAAGTCCCTAATTTCGTAAAGGGGTCCATGCCCTGCATTATATTTATAAATTTAAAATATCACAGAACGGAAAAAAGATGTCAAATTTGGGAAAAATTAGAATGAACTAGAAAAACTGAGGTCAGGTCTTCACTTGGGATGATGAAGAATCTCCCTCGCTAGTGATGGGCCTTAGTGTATACAATGACTAAAATTTTATACCCTGATGCTGACTTTAGGATTCAGGAGATTTGTCCGTAGTCTTTCCAATTAAAGGCTGGAAGTGCCATCAATTAGTACTTCTAGTTCAACCCTCAACTTGCATGCTGTTATGGGAACTGGATTGTGTCCCCCCACCAAAAGATGCTGAAGTCCTAGCCCATAGTACCTGTGATGTGACCTTATTTGGAAATAGGACCTCTGCAAATGATCAAGTCAAAATTAGGTAAAAGGGTAGGCTGAAGTTCAATATAAAAAGAGGAAAGGTAGACAAAGACATACACACAAGGGGAATGCCATGCGGACATGAAGACAGATATAAGGGATAATCTACACACCAAAGAACACCAAAGACTTCCAGCAAACCGTCAGAAGGTAGGCGAGAACCATGGCGCAGTCTCCTTCACAGCCCTTGGAAGGAAGCAATCAGACCAACACCCTGATCTTGACTTTCAGGTTCCAGCACTTTGAGACAAATGTCTGTTGCCTAAGCCCCACAGTTTTGGTACTTTGGTAATGGCAGCCATAGAAAAACAACACACAAGTCTTCCCAGCCTGACATTCTCTTTCAACTTTGTCCCCGTGTTAGTCTGTTAGTCGCTCAGTCACGCCCAACTCTTTGCAACCCCACGGACTGCAGCCCACCAGGCTCCTCTGTCCATGGGATTTTCCAGGCAAGGATACTGGAGTGGGTTACCATTTCCTTCTCCAGGGGATCTTCCTCACTCAGGGATCAAACCCAGGTTTCCTGCACTGCAGGTAGATTCTTTACCATCTGAGCTATGAGGGAAGCCTTATTCTTTTATCTTCTGATATTCTTATATGCTCCCACCAATTCCCTAAAGTCATTCCACACTTCCTGCCACCAAAAGCCTTCAGCAGTATTTCTTGTCGGGTACCACTGGCATTTTGCATGGAGCAGCTCTTTTGGGCGACTGTCCAGGACACTGCAGGATGTCGAGCATCCCTGGCACTTCCATTCCATCAAGGACATGACAGTGCCCACAGTGCAGAAACTCAGCTCCAGAAGCTTCAGAGCCACCTGCCAGCCAGACTCTGACTCAAGGTCTCACCATCAACTGCAAATGATCTCAATCAGGTCAGTTACCTTCAGCCTCTCCACTTGTAAGATGGCAATCAACCCTGCCATGTGGCTCAGGATTGAATTAAAGATCCTAGCAAGTCCAGGCTTACCCTCACCAGCTTTTTCTGGGATTAGAGTCACTTAAGAATTAATGCTCAGTCTGTTTTACATGGTCACACCCTGATTTACATTGGAATTCCTTTAGAAGGTTGCCTTACACAAATAAAGCTTCACGATAAATTCTGTGGAGACAGAACAGATCTCTGCATGTTTCAAATAGTTATAAATCAGGCAAAATAAAACGCTTTTCTAAGCTCAAAAGAGCAAGACAACTCTGAGCACAGTTCCGTTTCCTCTCCACTCCCAACCTCACTTGAAAACAGCGTTGCAGCTGTAGGCAAAGGACCACGTCTTCCAACTCTGCTTCCCATTTCTCTGTATCTTTTCCTCCCAGTGACTGTCCCCTCCAACATCCAGCGATATACTACTGCTGTCTGGCTCATTTCACCTTGTCCCATGGAAACGTCACCCAGGCCAGCATCAGCTCTGTATTCTCTTGGGTGAAATGGTTTACAGTCCAAGTCTGAGCTGTGGGGCTTCAGCACTGATTTATGCCATGAAGGCAGTCTGTGTCTGTTCTCCTGACCATGGTATATACCCAGTACATAATAGCACCTCACAGAGTCTGGTTGTTGTTCAGTCGCTCAGTCATGTCTGACTCTGCGACCCCATGGACTGCAGCACGCCAGGCTTTCCTGTCCTTCACCATCTCCCCGAGTTTGCTCAAACTCATGTCCATCGAGTTGGTCATGCCATCCAACCATCTCATCCTCTGTCGTCCCCTTCTCCTCCTGCCTTCTATCTTTCCCAGCATCAGGGTCTTTTCCAATGAGTTGGCTCTTTGCATCAGGTGGCCAAAGTATTGGAGCTTCAGCATCAGTCCTTCCAATGACTATTCAGGGTTGATTTCCTTTAAAACTGACTGATTTGATCTCCTTGCAGTCCAAGGGACTCTCAAGAGTCTTTTCCAACACCACAGTTGGAAAGCATCAATTCTTTAGCACTCAGCCTTCTTCATGGTACAACTCTCACATCCATACATGACTACTGGAAAAACTATACAGACCTTTGTCAGACAGAGCCTGGTACTCAGTTGGTTTGCGGTGATTAATTAATGTATGAATGAGTCCATCAAGGCACGAAAACATGAGGGGCCAAATGAACACAGGAATGAACACATTCAGGAGTCAGGTGACCGGGACTCCATTTAATCCTCAGCTCAGCACTGACTGACATAAATGACCTCAGAACAGGTCACTTATTCTCTCAGCCATATTTCCTTCTCTGTGACATGAGGCGGTTGGACTTCACGAGAAAATCTCTCTCGGTATTCTGCCAGCCCCAACACTGGAGCCCAAGGACTTTAACAAAGAGTGAAAAGCTTTCCTTCCCTTTGGAGAAATTTCAGTCAAGACAGGCAGGAAGGTAAAGAATCTTCTGAAATCACATCCCAGTGGTCCCTCCCCATCAGACCACACCTTCCTCTCTGGGGACAAAGGTCCAGACAGCACATCAGCTGCAGATTTTGAAGACATTTCTGAGACGCTAAGCACTCTGGACGTTGTCATCATGGGCTTCCCTGGTGGCTTAGGCATAAAGAATCTGCCTGCAATGCACCCAGGTTCAATCCCAGGGTAGGAAGACCCCCTGGAGAAAGGAATGGCTACCCACTCCAGTATTCTTGCCTGGAGAATCCCATGGACAGAGGAGGCTGGTGGGCCACAGTCCTTGCGGTCACAGAGTCAGACACGATTGAGCAGCTAACACTTCACGGACTCAGAGTCTGCCGTGTCCTCAAGAGAGGTCCACAGGGAACCCTGCAGCCTGCCCCCTCCCATCTAAGGCGCCCCCCTTCCAGCCTGAACAAGGTGGGCTTGGGCACTCTCCCCTCGTTTCCAAATCCAAGTCAGTCCCTCTCTCCGCCACCTGCCTGAGGCTCCCACATGCATATTTTATGACTTCTGGCACATCTCCTCTTTATCTGACATCCTGCAACGCATCCCTCTGCCGCCTATATTATTTCTATCTCTGTTAAGAATGTTCCCGAAAGAGGCAAGTGTCCTTGGGTTGTACTTTATTACTGGTGGTTTCACCTTTCCTATCTTATCTCCCGGCGTGATCCCCACCTGAATTCTTTGAGGACACAGAAACCACACCCTCTGCTCTCCTCCAATTCCCACAAGAATTGCCTTGCCCAGGCAGTTCTTGTCCTTACAGAGCTGGGCAAGCAGCAGACACTTAGATGAATGAATAAAATGCTTGCTGAATGAATAAAATAATGACTATGAAATAACGGGCTGATTTCAATGTTTTTCAAATGAAGACACATGTATATGTATGGCTGAGTCCCTTTGCCATCCACCTGAAACTATCACAGCACTGTTAACTGTCTATACTCCAAAACAAAATAGTTTTTTAAAAAGTCATGTTAATAATACATTTCCTGGATAAAGTTACCAAGATCACCCCTGCTGGGTATACAACCAAAATAAATCAAGACGTCTTAAAACAGCACTTCTATGACTACAGTATTTTCTTAGGACTGAAATAAAATGCCCTTCGCTATGAGATGAATGACAGCTGGATAAGAAATCTTATTTTCAGGTAGCCACAGCATAATAATGTGGCATTGCTTTTATTTCTTATAAAAGCAGATTTTACATAGAGCTGAGGAAGAGAAAAGGGCAATCACCTTTTGGTGTTAATTATTACAATTACCACTGTTAGGTGTTGAAGCTGGAGAGTTCAGGGAAATCAGAACAAGATATGAGGGTTTTCCCTAAACAGTTTATTTAAATCTATTGTGGATTGGGGCAGAGCATCTTTTTTGAAATTTCTGGGACTTACTTAGCCAAGTCTACTTCCAGTCACATTACTTCCATGTGGTTTAACCAACTTCAGCTAAAACCAAACTGACTTAGGAATATTCTTTCTCCCTTGCACTTGCTGGTCATTGTTGGCCACTGGATAAAACAGAGCCAATGGTCAGTACAACACTGCTGGAGGGAAAACCCTGCTATGCCCTCACAGTTCAATACAACATAATGCCATAAGCTAGAGGGAGCCTCTACTGCTCAGTAGCTGACCTAAACAACTTCATTATCTCTTAGAAATCACTATTCTTGCATACAAGCAGAAACTTATCATTACCAAAAGTATCAATGATATATTAATTACAGAAAAACTGTGCAGGGATACAGGAGATATTACAAGTGGAGAGATTCAGTGACTGAGGATTGTCTGAGACCCAAAAAGATCAGGTACATTAAAATAGATAATTAGTGTTCATGGGCTGTACATATGGTACATGATAACAGAGTATGTCTTCCAGCTCAAACCTTATCTTGTTAGAACACAAACTGGGTGGGGCAGGGAGGGAATCCCAGTAAAACACCAAAGGGAAAAAAAATTCACTTTGATACTAGCATGTATATTGTCAATGTGAAAGAAGCTGTTACGAGGATTTATCTGCATTTATCCAACTAATTAAGCCAAAGTACTTTAAAGCTAGAGTGGAATGCTGACTTTTTTCATCACAACTCTTCATTCTATCAATGAAACTTAGGCAGAGATGAGGTACTTCAACCAAGCTCATTCCGCTCATCAGAGCCTGCCTGGGTTCTCTCAGGTCTAGCTTCATGTGCAAAACACCCATCATTAAATTTAAAAATTAAAAAGGCACATAGCAGACAGGCAATAATATTTGTTAATGGAAATAAGTAAACAGAGATGCAGGGTTCCAGAACTCTCTTGATATACTACCTACTGAAGGATAAGCCACCTGATGACCTCAGAATTTTGACTCTGACTTGTCCAACATAGATAACATAGGTTCCTTAATATCAATACTATAAAGCATCCCTTCCCAGTCAATGAAATACTATTGCAATAATTATGGAAGTTGACAGTGAAACCAAAAGCTTTGTAGAACTTATGC
Organism: Bos taurus; assembly: GCF_002263795.3. NCBI lineage: Eukaryota > Metazoa > Chordata > Mammalia > Artiodactyla > Bovidae > Bos > Bos taurus. The sequence goes on along the minus strand of NC_037336.1, from coordinate 19,258,086 downwards.
AGGAGTGACTGTGAAAAAAATCTATCCACAAACTCTATGGGTTCCCAAACACATGAAGTGTAGCTTCGGTGGAGCGGTGGAGGGATCTATAAAAGGCAGGTATGACTAAGCAGCCCCAGAGAGCAAGCAACACTAAAGCTATCAGGAGTCTGGGGACCAGGAACATCCCTGCATATAAAGATAAACTGGAGTTTCCCACCTCCTGTTACTAATACAAAAGGGGGCCTTTTTTCTACCACAAGTTAATTCTTTTTAAAATAAAAAACTTCAGAGTTATGTTGCAAACGACATTTCTTCGATTCTCCATCGAACCTGCCTTCTGAAACCAATTTGGGGAAAACCTAGTTGAGTCTCCGGGCAGGCAACCAACTGGCCGGACTAAATTTGAAACAATCAATACCATAGGTTTTGATGTATTTAACTCTATATCTCACTAGAGAGCCCCTGAAATCTACAGTTTAAATCAGCTAAAGGTAACCAAATCTTAATAATCATGTAAAACATACTGCTACATGTCTTACTCAGTGAGCTATTATTACTGAATTTTTCCTTAAAGTCTGACATCTAGCTATGTAACTTCTCCCTAAAAAAAAAATAAATTCGAGAACATCGGACCAAACAAAATAGCTTAAAATAATTAAAGAGGCCACAATTTACATACCCCCAAGATGAAATTGAGCACATAGAGGAAGATGAACCAAACACACCATATTTACATATAGATGTAAACATATTTATAGCACCTTAGGCAAAAAAGAAAAAAACAAAAAACCCTAGCACAACAGGACAAACCTGGTTTACGAATCTCTCTGCGCAGGTATAAAACTGAAGTAACGTGCTTGGCGGCGGGGCACAGAGGGTGGAGAACAAGTTCCACTTAAACTTGTTCCATTCAGGAGCTAGGTGAGCAAACCAAGCAGCTTAACAAGTTCCTGTACCAAATGGAACCGGGCTGAATGTCCCAAATCGGTCAAGCTCATCAAGGAAAGTGGGACCCCCCGCCCCCCGACCGAAGCTCTCTGACTACCCCTCTCCAAATCCCCGAGCCTCGCAACTAGAGCCGGGGGCTTCCCGCCGAATCAATTTTCCGGTCTCCCTCTCGGACCGTGCAGGGTGGACATGTAGGGTGAGTGCGGGGTCCCCCCCTCAACACACACACACCCTGGCTCCCCGCCCCGTTCATTGTCGTCCGAGGGAGATGGATCACCTGCCGGGCGCTGGCTCCCGCCGCCCGCCGCGCCGAGACGCACAGGGGCGAGCGCCGCCCGCGCCCCGCGGGACTCGCGCCCCCTTTCCCCGCGGGACCCGACCCCGGCCCGCGGCCGGTCCCCTGCTTGCTTACCGCCACGAAGCCCGAGGAGGAGGCGAGGAACACGCGGATGACCATCCTCTCGCCGGGTCGGGACGGACCTTCTGCGCCCCCCGCGGGCTCCGGGCTGGCGGGGACGCGGAGGCACAACTCGGCTGGGAGTCGCCGCCGCCGCCGCTGCTGCCCGGGACAGCGCTCGCGTCTGGGGGGCAGTCGGCAAGGACCCGGAGTCCGCCCGGCCGCCCGGTCTGCAGATAAAAGCTCGGCGCTGCCCGACCGCCGGCCGAGGTAGGGAGGCGGGGCCGGGCCGGGGAGGGAGCCGGCTGCGGGGCGTGATGGGAGTTGTAGTCCGGGCCGCTCCCGGAGTGGCCGCCGCCGGGCTCCTTCCCGCCGCCTCGTCCCTGAGACTGCGTCCTGGGCGCGCGCAGGTGCCGCGAGGGCCACCCGAGGCCGCGGGGAGACGCTATGCCGGGGTGGCGAGGATCCTGGCGAGACGAGGCCGGGGAGAAAAGAAAGCTAGGCGAGGATAGCTTGGTTCGGTGTCCGAGCTGGGATTCTGTGTGTAGTGGTTTACTGTTTTGAAGCATTCCCCACACCCAGAAACGTCAACAGACAACAGTGATGCCTCGGAGACCCACCGTCTCCGGTTGACTCGAGGGGTGGGCTGGGCGGCTGGGAGGTGGCCGCGGTGGGAACGGGGTCGGGGGGCGCGGTGGGGCTGTGCGCTCCTGTTTTCCCAGCGGCTCAGCAGATTGCAGAAGGGTGATTCTTGGGGAATAAATACGAGGTTTTTTTTTTTTTTTTTTTCGGTAGACGCTGAAAATTAGAAACCCAGGTGAGAGCACAACCGATATTTTATTTTTATAGAGAAACTGTAATAATTGTTGTAGGAAAAAAAAAAATTCCTAAACGAAATTAGAATTCTACTAATCAACATCGAGAATCAGGACCCCGCCCGCTCCACCCCGATTCCCTACACAATGGCTTCGGCTCTGTGCATCTAATATTTGCAGATTTGAGCCAAATCTGTGCTGTTTTCAGATCTGCTGCACATTCCGGCACAGTCTCCCAGGAGGATGCTGTTACAATAAAAAAGCTTTTAGGTAGTTTCTAACAGTTTAGGAATAGTTCTTCAGCAAGTGTTTTCTGTTTCGCAAAAGCGCAAGCCTCTCACAGTTCCTGTAGAATGAACCAGTTTTCTCTGCAGTACTGTATTTACTTTCTTCCTTTCAGCAGGGGAGTTTTAGCAGAGTTCTGGGAACAATGTTAATTAATAGTTCTAGGAAGAAAGAGATTAGATGATGAGGTCTCTGGCTCTTTGGTAAAAATCTTGCATAATCATTGGAGCATTTTGGTTTTGGAGCATTTGTTTTTTAGAGAGATTTTGATTACTTCACGTGTATAACCCTCCCTATTATTTATCAGACATCATGTCTGTAGTATTCCATTTTTTAGTTTATTACGGTAACAGAAAAGACAATCCTAATGGGACTTTATTTCTTATTATTAGCCATTTTTAAATATATATTTTGCTGGCTGTAAATAATCTCTCTCTCCACATGTACTTTAATTTGGCTACCCTAAATGCAGAAATTAATGTTTATATCTTGAAAAATATTTTCTTAAACGTCGATACCATATTTCCTGTAGTGATGCAATTTTATAAAATCTAAATTTCTTCCATTTGGAATTATTCAGCTTTGAGGATATAGTTAAACTCAACAAATGAGAACTCCAAGCCTGTGCTCTGACAGGTACCAGAGTGCATGAAATGCTGAGTAAGTCCTTTCCTCAGTCAGCAGAGCATCTATTGACTGCAAAACAAAAAAGTCTGATACAGAAATAGCAATGAGACAAGACACACTGTACCAATAGAGTTGTGTGGATATAAAGAGGAAAGCGAGGGCAAAGATGGCCTTCTAGAAGAGACTTTAAAGATGAGTAGAATTTCTGCTAGCAAATGGAAGGGATACAGGATGGAATATTGGAGAAGGAAATGGCAACTCCCTCTAGTATTCTTGTTTGGAAAATCCAATGGACTGGGGAGCCTGGCCAACTGCAGTCTATGGGGTCACAAAGAGTAGGAGGCGACTGAGTTCACATATCCAGGATGGAATATGCAGGGTCCATAGGAACAGCAAGGGGTTCGTTTTATTTCAAGAAAAAATATCAAGGTTCTAATAAGGGACAATGCTGAAAATACAGCTTTGAATGAATGCAGACAGGGACTCTCAGTGACTTGTCTGCCCAACTCCTTTCCCTTTTCTGGAATCTGTTCTTCTGCTTTGATCTAAGAGATTTTGGGGGTGGGGGTGCCAACACCCTCCTGGTTCATAAAGCAAGACCCAAACTCCTGGCCACAGCTGATTAGTCTCAGGGTAAGTATCTGACTCAAGAAAGGCCTGGCCACATCTCTGCCCGAAGAATTTAAAATGAGGACTAAGAAAGAGAATGAGAACACTTGAACTTTAGCTTGTGACCTGAAAGGTCAGTGCTTTCAGAAGCCATTTTCCAACATGAGCACCAGAGATGCTAAGGATGGTAGTTGGCAGGAAGAGAACAACAAAGCAGGTGTGTGGAGGATGACAGAGATGTTTCAGTGAGCTCTGATAATGCTTAAGCCCAGGGACCCTAAAACTCTGGCCTGTGTGTCAAATCCAGCTGGGTGTCTATTTTGTAAATTAAGTTTTATTAGAGCACATTACTTTCCTATTGTCTCTGGCAGAGTGCCAGGAACCAGATAACTTGCAAAGCCTAGTACGTTTACTCTGTAGTCCTTTACAGAGAAAGTTTGCCAGTCTCTCTGTGGTTCAGCCTGTTCCTGATCTTTGCTCTGGAGGCCTGTGTAATATTCCTGTATCCATGTCATAAATCTGACCTCAGTCACCCCAAGTAGGGTTCTGTTTTTTTTACAATCCTAGCTGCCTTAACTGAGAAGTTTATACTTAATTTGCAATCATTCTGAGGCAGAGAAGGATACGATCAGAACTATACTTTGAGAAGATTATTCTGGTCCCGGCTCGCTCTGTTTTTAAATACCCTCGGTGAAGAAGATTGTCTCCAGAGCTTGTATGCAGGACAAAGTGTCAGCAGTCCAGCAACCCACAGTAGCCAGGATGGAGCTGAGGCCCAGAGAGTGACAGAGAGAGTAAAAAGCAATCTGGGATATAATTTAAGTGTCCAAGATCAGCCCCAGGATATCATAGCACAGAGAGGATACACTGCTGATCTGACAAGGCAGGTCTGCAAATAGAGCAGGTGGCTGAAACTTAAAGGCAGCTCAGAAAATGGAGTAGGCCACTGGACATCACAGAAGGTGCTCATGCATTGTCTAGGACTTGATGGTTTTTACAAGTCATGATAGACCATCTGGCGAATGTGGGTTTTTCCTTAGTTTTATTGACATGATTGACATATAACATTTTCTAAGTTTAAGGTGTGTAATATCTCTTTTCCTGGCAGCTACACAGTCCCAACCAGAATATCCATGCAAAGCACTGAGAGTAAATACTGCTTGTGTAGGGAGTCAGGCAGGTGACATAAATGAGAGAGGTCGGATAGATCCACATGTACATATATTCACCGTGAGGACCATAGCAAACTGGGCAGCACCGCTCAAAATACAGACTTTTGTCTAAGATATTCTGATCTTTTAATACTGACTTGATTTTTAAAAATCGAGCCAACCAAGCCAAAACCATCTGCAAATCCAGTACAACCCTAAGGTTCTCCTGGTTTTTCCAGTGTAAAGAAAGCTCCAACCGTGGGGTTTGGAGCCCAGTAAATCCACGGGAACCACTGGGTATTATTATAATGGTGGTCTGTTATCATTGCTGACCTTTGGGAGAGCACTTCCAGCAGAAGGGTGGAAGCAGAAATCAAATGGCAGAGCCTGGAGCCCTGATGGTTAATGAGGCAGTAGAGGCAGCGATCTAGTCTATCCTAATTGGAGGATGAAGAGTAATAGGGGATGAGTGAGGACAGAAGCTTGCAGGGGAGCCAGGGAGCAGAAACACTCTTCATTAAGGTTTCCTTACAGATTAAATGAAGAGCTCTTTGAAACAGTCTGGAGTCCCAACTGTCCAGATTTTATTTTTAGAGTAGAATTGCGTCTGATTGATAATTCTGTGTTGTCAGGGCTGCCCTGTTCTTTTCTTTTTTTTTTTGGCACACCATGTGGCAGGCATGTGGGATCTTAGTTCCCTGACCAAGGATCAAATCCACGTCCTCTGCATTAGAAGCACAGAATTTTAACCACTGGATCGCCAGGGAAGTCGAGGATTGCCCTATTTTTAACAGCACTTAATCCAATACTATCTGGCTACCCAAGAATTTCACTTTTCAAGGAATGTCGGTCACCACACCATGCCTACCACAATCTGTGCCCCGGCTGCAGGCAGCAGCTGCCGTGAATGCTGAGTGAGCGTATTTGGCTGTTAGTAGGCAATAGATTTGTGAAGAGGAGGTTATAAGCCAAAGGGCAGGAGCAGGTCAGAGTGGTTAAAGAACCGGCCTGGCCTCTGAGTCCTACCTGGATTGGTGTCACAGCTAAATGACCTTCCTAAGGACCTTCCTAATGCAGGAGACCTGGGTTGGATCCTTGCCTGGAGAATTCCATGGACAGGGAAGCCTGGGGGCTACAGTCCATAGGGTTGCAAAGAGTCAGACATGACCGAGTGACTAATAACTAACTGAGGAAGGTTTATGTAACTTGCCAGTGTCTCCCCTTCTTCATTGTTTTTAGGGGACTTCATGGAGAAGATTAAGGAAAGTGCTTTTCACACAATGCCTGGGACATAGTTAGGACTCAGGAAGTATTAGCTGTTATGAATCATGCAAAGTAAATCAAGGAATGGCCTGTATTTGCATAAAGCGTGTGAGTCCTATAAATATTTCTGTCTTAAGTCTGTGATTTGAACTTGCTAAATAACAAGAATCTGGTTCTTATAAGACTCTTTGTACAGTGCCATGTTCCATTAAAGTGCTTAACAAAATCTTTTTGATGTTAATGAAGTTTAGAGGCCATGCTTAAGATAAAAGGAATATTAGAGAAATGAAGCAGGCATAAAGTCAAATCAGGCAGCTTGGATTTCATGAGAGAATTCATCCGGTGCTTTTATGTGGCTTCATCAGGCCCATTCTGCCTATTCTTAATAAAATAAAATCTTAATTAACAGAGTCATACTGAGCAATCCCTGAATTGGATGAAAGTTTCAGCCCTCATGTTTAGGAACTGGAGGTAAATCACAAAGCAAGGAATTAGGCTTGAAACCAACATTTAGGACATATTCTTTTTTTTTTTTTAATTAAAGTACAGTTGATTTACAATGTGCTAGTTTCAGGTGTACAGCACAGTGATTCTGTTATTTTTATATATATATATATAACTTTTATACCTGTATATATATACATATGCACATATATTCTTTTTCAGATTCTCTTCTGATAGAGGCTATTACAAGATATTGAGTATAGTTCCCTGTGCTATACAGTAGGTCCTTGTAGGTTTATCTGTTTTATATATATATGTAATAGTGGGTATATGTTGATCCCAACCTCCTAATTTATCCCTCCCCCACCTCTTTCCCCTTTGGTAACCATAAGTTTGTTTACTATGTCTATGAGTTTCTTTCTGTTTTGTGAATAAGTTTGTATGTTTTGGTTTTTTTTTTTTAGATTCCACATATAAATGATATCATATGATATTTGTCTGTCTCTTCTGGCTTACTTCACTTAGTGTGATAATCTCTGGGTCCATCCATGTTGCTGCAAATGGCATTATTTCATTCTTTTTTATGACTGAGTAATATTCCATCCCATATATATATTTATATATGTGTGTGTGTGTGCGTGTGTGCAACGTATCTTCTTTATCCACTCATCTATCAATGGACATTTAGTTTGCTTCCATGTCCTGGCTGTTATAAATAGTGCTGCTATAAAAATTAGGGTGCATGTATCTTTTTGAATCATAGTTTTCTCCAGGTATATGCCCAGGAGCTGTAGTGCTAGGTCATATAGTAATTCTAGTTTTAGTTTTTTAAGGAACCTCCATACTGTTCTTCATGGTGGCTATTCTAATTCACTTTCCCACCAACAGTATTAGAGTATTCCCTTTCCTCCACACCAGGACTTATTCTTGAATCAGTTAATATTCAAACAAATCAATAGGGTTCCCCAGCCTCTCTAACAGGAGAAAACACTTTCATTTCCCCAATACCTTATTCCCACTAGAATCTGAAAAAAGTTAGAAGAGAGGTGAATGGCACAAGCGAGCATCTTGGAGCACTGTTGAAACTATACCAAGGAAGTTTTAGGTCTGCTGGTAACCACAGGAAGATGAAAAGTGAACAAGAGTGTGCTAGGTACTTGATGAAAAGAATCTTTTCATTGTGTTGTTTTGTTTTATAATCTTATAAGACTCTCCTAATCAACTTTTTAAAATGATATGGCTTCCTTGGTGGCTCAGATGGGAAAAAATCTGCCAGCGATGCAGGAGACTTGGGTTAGATTCCTGGGCTGGGAAGATCCCCTGGAGAAGGAAATGGCTACTCACTCCAGTATTCTTGCCTGGAGAATTCCATGGATAGAGGAGTCTGGCGGGCTGTAGTCCGTGGAGTCACAAAGAGTCGGATACCACTGTGTGATTAACACTTTCACTTTCATATAGATAGATAGATAGATATACACACACCCCAACCCCACCCCACCCCTCAAGATTACATTCCAGATCAGGAGACAATATCACCATAACAAAATAAAGGTTCAAGTTGATATTGCTTGAGTAATTCTAGGTAGCACTATTAGAGGAACTCCCAATACACTAATGTTTTGGTTACTAGCTCGATACTTTATAAATGAATACCATATGGTAATAAACAAAAATTTACATGTAGGTTGTTGTTGAATTCTGAAATTATTTTGATTCCTTATGAATACATTGCTAATGAGTTTTCAGTTCATTATAATTTCTCATTATGCTAGGCATAAAGGCCATTTAGAGTAATTGCAACGGAGCAAGTATAAGAAAATGTTTATATATAGCTATAATTAGAGAAAATGAAAAAGTCAGTTTAAACAAATATAAAGTGGTATTGTAGCAATTGTTATTTTTTATTATTACTTTCCCTAGGATTCTGAAGGGTCTACTGAATGGAAATGATTAACATTTGTTTATAGTACTTTTAAATACCTTGAGCCATAATGATTTTAAAAAGAATGATGAGGTCTTTACCTTTAAATTTTGCAACTCTTTCCTGAAAGTAAAATTAAAGAGCAACAAAAAATATAGAGTACTTTATTAGGTTACCATTTCTTTTCCTCAGTTCTTTGCATCCTTCTCAAGTTAGTTTATTTAGAAGCAATTTAAGTTGCAGGCATCACTCTACCTTGGTCTCCACTGCAATGAGAGCCGTTGGATTTAAATAGCATCTTTGAGAGGGAAGGCATTTTTTTGCATTAAGTGGAATTCCATTTAACAACGAGGTCAGGGAACTAGACTTCCCTGTGAATGCACTCTCTGTACTGGGGAGCTGTGATCTGGTCCAGGTATCACTAACTTTATGACAAAATGAAGCACTTAATAATGTAATGAAGCTGTAGTCTTTGTAGTGTTAATTGCTTTCTGGTTATAAGCCAAACTTATTTGAAAAATCCATTAAATTCTTCTTGCCCTGAGAACAATGTGGTAGAAATGCCTGATTTTACTTGAACCAAATTTACACTTCCCAGAGCATGTAGCTTTTTATTTTTTTATTAAAAAAAATTTTATTGGGGTATAATTGATTTACAATGTTGTGTTAGTTTCAGGTATACAGCAAAGTGATTCAGTTATACATATACATATATTCATTTTTTTCAAGATTTCTTTTCCATATAGGTTATTAAAGAATATTGAGTAGAGGCCCTTGTCATATACAGTAGGTCCTTATTATCTATTTTATATATAATAGTGTGTATATGTCAATCTCAAGCTCCTGATTTATCCCCCCCCCACTTTATTCCCCTTTGGTAAGTTTGTTTTTGATATCTGTGAGTCTGTTTCTGTTTTGTAAATAATTTCATTTGCATCATTTTTAAAAAATTGGATTCCACATGTGAGTGATATATTTATCTTTCTCTGTCTGACTTGCTTTACTTACAGTTTGATAATCTCTAGGTCTATCTGTGTTGCTGCAAATGGCATTATTTTGTTCTTTTATATGGCCAAGCAATCCGTCGTATGTATGTACTATTCTTCTTTATTCATTTCTCTGCTGGTGGACATTTCATGTCTTGGTTATTGTAAATAGTGTTGCAATGAACATTGGGGTGCCTGTATCTTTTTGAATTATAGTTTTCTCCAGATATATGCCCAGGAATAAGATTGCTGGATCATATGGTTAACATGTAGCTTTTTAAAAGCCAATCTGTTTAGTTTGTTGAGCACTTAAGCATTGGCTGTCTGTTAGCAACTTATCAAACTTCCTCTCCTCAGCAATTTGCATTTCTTTAAATGTTTCATAATTAAAGAAATCATCTCTCAGGATCTGGAAAATATTAATATATTTGTAATTCCTGAGATGCATGTGACTTTGATAACTGTTTAATAGAGAGGATATAATGCAATTTTACTTCCATACCACTGGTATTTATCAAAGTCCTGGTCGACATCAGGCACTCTACTAGATGCTGGGAATATGAAGAGTCCTAAAACAAAGCATGTGTGTTGGGGACAGAAAGAAACAGTTTTAGCACAAACTAAAGTCCTAGGTGGCTCAGTGGTAAAGAATCCACTTGCTAGTGCAGGTACTCAGGTTTGATCCCTGGGTCATGAAAATCCACTGAAGAAGGAAATGGCAACCCACTCCAGTATTCTTGCCTGGCAAATCTCATGGACAGAGGAGCGGAGAGGGCTACAGTTCACAGGGTTGTGAAAGAGTTGGATACAAGTTAGCGACTAAACAACAAAGTCCTAGATAGAAGCACAACTGTGAGCATGGGTAAGCATGTGGCTCTGTGTGAACAATGCAGGGACAAAGACTATGGGTCCTTGGGAAGAATGTCTGTAGTATGAACTGATGTTTACTTGCAATATGTATCATTATTGTTCTGGCTTTATTAGAATAAATTTTCAGTAGTAAAAATCTCATCAGTATGTAGTTTCCTACAATTTGCTACATTTTGCCTTTGTTCCTCACTTAGGAATAACAACTGTGTATGTGAGGTCAAGGTTGAGGGTAGGAAGTTCTGTTGGAGACCGAATTCTGGGATACTGAATAGCAAACTATCAGCCTAAAATAGAAACAGGCTTCCTATGTCCAAAATCCACTTCTGTTCCCATAACTATAGTTGACATACATGCAGCTGTAGGTTTGGCTAAATGTAACAAATTTCCAGCAGCAGTAGTTTACATTTGATGTGAAATATCACATAAGAAGAAGAGGATAGGGAGGTGAATCCAGGTTTATCATAACATCTAGCAGTATCCTTAAAATGTACGACACATTCCACTTTTCAATCTACCATCCTCAGTGTAGCCATGCCTGTCCTTGGGCTTGTTGCCTCATCGTTGCAGGGTGGCTGCCTGAGCCAAAAGGATGACATTGTCGTTGATTATCATCCTAAGGAGGAAGAAGGCAGGCAGAAAAAGTGCTTTCTTTTATCACAGAGGAGGGCTTCCCAGATGGCTCTAGGGGTATAGAACCTGCCTGCCAAAGTAGGAGACCTAAGTGTCGCGGGCTCAACCCCTGGGTTGGGAAGATCCCCTGGAGGAGGATATGCAACCCACTCCAGTATTTTTGCCTGGAGAATCCCATGTCCAGAGGAGCCTAGTGGCCTACAGTCCATAGGGTCACAAGGAGTCGGACACAACTGAAGTGACTTAGCATGCACGCACATCACAGAGGAAAAGCTTTCTCAGAAGCCCTCCAGTGGACTTCTGTCTAAACCTGTTGGATCAGAACTGGGTCATATGGCGAAGTACAAGGGAGACTGGGAAAGTGTGTATCAGGAAGGAGCATGCCAGAGGCAAGGTGGGTGTAGGTCTTTTTCTCCAGGGACTGGGGTGGAGTGTGGGCCTATAGTCAACCTAAACTACTGGGGTTCTGCTAGCAAAGAAGACAGTGGAGGTGGGAGGGGTCGTGACAGCAGTGACCATCATTTGCTCAGTGTGACCTTGGGTAAGTTCATTAGCATCCTTGCCTCCGTTTCCTCAGTAGTAAAATTGAAGTAATTATAAAGCCTAATTCCTAGGCTTGAGGTAAGGATTAAATGTCCTAACCCATGCTAAGTGCTTGATTAAGTACGTGGTTCAGTTCAGTTCAGTTGCTCAGTCGTGTCCGACTCTTTGCGACCCTGTCAATTGCAGCACGCCAGGCCTCCCTGTCCATCACCAACTCACTCGTAAATATTAGCTACTAAAAAAAAGAGGTGCTGTATTTCCCCAAATGCTCTGTGTACAAGCCAGTTCCTCAGATTCTTTGGATAGCACCATGTGCAGAAGATACCGAACTGGAAAACATGGTTTCCAACCCTCAGAGAATTCTTTCCACCAGAAATATGTCTGTTGGCCAAAAAGTTGGCTGTGTTAGGTTGGCCCAGAAATTCGTTTATGTTTTTCGGTACATTGTTTCAGAAAATCTCAAACTTTTTAGCCAGCCCAATAATTTAGAGCTTTGTGCTCTTGCCTGCAGTAACCCCCATTTCTCTTCTTTTCTCCCTTCCCTCCTTTCTTCCTTCCTTGCTCTCACATCTACTCTTCCATCTTTTCCCATTCACACCCTTTTCTCCCTTCTCTTCCTTTCAGGCCAGGAAGTAATCATTGCTTTGCCCCTGCTCCTGACTGCAAGGCTGAAAATGATGTTGACCCTCAGCCAGGGCTTCAGATTCCTATGAGACAGTTATCCTTCAAGGACTAATAGGTGATCTCTTCAGAGCTTGATTAATTTATTCTGTGTGTGCTAGAGTAATTCACAAACCAGGCGACAGTCATGCATCTAGCATGGGTGGATTAGATGATAAGCACGCTGTATTGCATTAGTTTCTTTTTGCCATATTACTCAAAGGTCAGAAGAAAATCATTGCAGGGAAAGGCAAAAAGCTTTTAATTTCACCAAAATGGTCTTTCCATCTTTTTTTTTTTTAAATGAGTGGGGCAGAAATGAAACAAATGACTTAAGAAATGAATGTTGAAAGAATATACCTGCAAAAGAATTACCCAGCAAAAAGAAAATAAGAGAATGTGTGTGTTACAAGCTTTGAAGATGAGCACAGAAAAAAGTCTGCATTAAGAGAACTCACATACTGAATATTTAAAGTTATTCTGAGAAATCCAAGACATGAATTTTGAAGACGAAAACTCCAGTGTGCAGTAAAATCTTTCTTCAATCTAATGATGTGTCTTTTGAATGTTAGTAAAATCTTGTGTTCTGTTTTCTTTCTTTTTTTAATTGCCTGTAAGTTAGCACAAGAGGAAAATGATTCCAATTTGTACATAGCAGAGAAGGGAAAGGGAAGGGGGAAAAAAAAAAAAAAGAAACCATGGAAGTTAATTCCAAGCTGTATTAAATCAGCACCCTCCCCTTGGTCATTAACCCCCAGCTCTCCATGGAAACAGAAAAAAGCCCAGGGTGCTTGGGCCAGTTTCTGAGGGAAAACAGCCAGGTTAGGTTCCGCATTACCCTTATCTCCACCAAAGGCAATTAATGGGATAAATCTGGGAATTGACTGGACTTGTGTTCCCTGCTTCTGTCCGGCTGGAAAGCTTTAGCAGAGTCAAGACCTCAGATGCCTCTGAGGACCAGAAGAAGATGAACAAAGGCAAAAAGAGCCACTAAGTAACAATAAAGCAAAACTGCTTGAGACCAAATAGCAACAAAAGTGTAGGACCACAATAAAGGACGCAGTAACAAAAAAGCAATGAGGAAGGTATGTAGGAACTAGATGGATTCTCAGCATGCATTGTTAATATTGTTAGGAAGAAAACAAGGCACAGAGCAGTAAATGTAGATTGCTTTCCTTTGTGTAAAGGGGAGAGGAAATCACACATACACATACAAAGTATCAAACCAACAGAAATGAAAGTGTTAGTTACCTGGAGGTAGGGAGGAAGAGGAGGGGCAGGTGGAGGGGGATATGGATGAAAAAAGTTGATTTCTTTAACTATATTTTTATGTAATTTTGAATTTGAGCCACAGAAAGGCTCAAATGCGTTTTACCTGTTCAAAACTAAAACTTACAAAGAAAACAAAAGCAAACCAAATTTGAAATCAAACCAAAACAAGTTACTCTAACTATTTACCAAGTCCAAGCTCCTTCTGCTCGCTGCACAATAGGCCAATAAATCTAGGAGACAGGTGTTGAGGCAAGGAATACAACTTTGTTTACAAAGCTGGCTGACTGAGAAGATGGGGGACTAATGTCTCAAAATAACCATCATGTTGGGGCATGGATGCCAGGTTCTTTTATGAATCAGAGATGGAGGAAGATAAGGAAATAAGGTAAAAAGACCATTTAATTGTTGCAAACAACTCCTAGAATGGCAAGTTCAGGCAGCTGCTGCTGTTGCTGCTAAGGCGCTTCAGTCGTGTCCGACTCTCTGTGACCCCATAGATGGCAGCCCACCAGGCTCCCCCGTCCCTGGGATTCTCCAGGCAAGAGTACTGGAGTGGGGTGCCATTTCCTTCTCCAGTGCATGAAAGTGAAAAGTGAAAGTGAAGTCGCTCAGTCAGGCAAGGGGATGTGTTAATTTTTTCTTCCTGCCATCTGCAGGTGGACAAGGTTATGAACAAAGGCACTTTAGTTTAACAGGCAGAGGAGGGCAAGGTTCCCTAAGGCAAGCCATTATATTTGCTTATAATAACAAAAGCAGCAAAAGTAAAGCAAGAGGAACAGATCTGTCATGGAGTCATAATTAACCCTTCCCAGTTACATATGGATAACATAGTAAATATAGAAAATAGTTCTTTCAAGTGATTTTGGAATACAATACTCCTACTGTTCATCTTTTTTCTTTTTTTGCTATGCTGGTCTTCATTGTTGCGGGCAAGCTTTCTCTAGTTTCAGCGAGCAGGGACTGCTCTTCTTGAGGACACAGCCTTCTCATTGTGGTGGCTTCTCTTGGTTTGGAGCCCAGGCTATAGGGTGAGTGGGCTTCAGTAGTTGCTGCACGTGAGCTCAGTAGTTGTGGCTCTTGGAATGTGGAATCTTACTGGACCAGGGATTGAACCCGTGTCCCCTGCTTTGCCAGGTGGATTCTTAACCACTGGACCGCTAGGGAAACCCTTACTATTCATCTTTAATTGAGTATATTCTAAGGACAAAAAGAAATACGCTCTTAAAAAAATCTAAACTTCTGCCATTCTATATATCTTTTATAAACTAAAGGAAATTGGTAAATATTTTAATGTCATTAGAAACTGCATACACACACACAGAAACTGATATGAGGGAGGAGGTATGATATAAAATTTTGAAAGTTGAACTCATGATTTAAATACATGTCTTAGCTTTAACCACGAAGAGAGCTTACAGGCAATAACACTCCAATGACAATGAACTCTCTGAGTTCAGAGATTTGGGATTTTAGATACTATTCTCTAATAAAAGATCTCAAGGCTCCTTATTCTAGACCTGGGATGTGGAAAATGCAAGCACATTTTCTTGTGCTAAAAAGCAAGGAAGTGCTCAAAGAATCATGGGGACATCTCAAAGGACACAGGATCCAGCTTAATTGAAGGAGCTCCCTCTGGCCAAATTTGGGGCAGTTTGAACCAAAAATGATTGCAATTGACTATAAAAACTGAATCAATAAAAAGCCACAAGTCCATATCACTGTTAAAGAGAGACAGAAAAAAACCCAATTTACCAGCATTGAAAGTAACTATGGCTACTTCTTATTCTGAAAGTTAGCAAAGAAAAGGGGGCATTTACCCTGCCTTTTAAAAAGAAACTGTAATTCATTCCCAGTAGGTAAGGAAAAGCTCTTTTTTCCCTTTTACAAAGATATGCCTGCAAATAAAGGAGAAGAAATGAAAATTTAGAAAATCACCATTTTGTAACCATCAGTTAAACAATATATACAATAACAAAGGGTGCGTTTACATCAAGTACAGAATGGATAATCCACACTCTGCCATAGAGATTTTCAAGAGAATCCCACCTTTACAATGGAAAGACCAAGTGGTCATATTTAACTTCATTTAACATCCCAGCATTTTATCTCCTGACTGAGGTGATGTGAAGTACAATCACCTTTGAAGTATCCCCATCTAACGTGTTTAACATAATCCCAATCCAGTCTTTAGACCTAACCTCCAGTTTATAGGAAAAATCAGAAGGAAAAGTTAAGTAACACCACAAGGAAACAATCAGAGAAATCCAGAATAGGGGTTATTCTACCAAACTTTGACCTGTGCTCTTCTAAAAGTCAACATCATAAAACAAAACAAACCGCAGAGTTTGAGGAGCTGTTCTTGTTTACCTTGTTTAGCCAAATACTGTGAGTCGAGCTTGATTGAATATTGGTTCAAAAACGCAAGTAAAATCTACAAATGCAGTTGGGCACAAGGAAATTTTAATCTGGACTGTCTGTTAAACTTGGGTATAAATAGGAAACTATTGTTAATTTTCTGAGGTGTGATAACGGTGCTTTATGCTTACGTAAGAAAATATCCCTATTCTTAAGGAGATACAGAATGAAATATTTAGGGGCAAAATCTTGAGATGTTCACCTGTTACTTTGTTTCAAAAATTCTTATAGATGATAGATTATAGATGTAGTGTAAGGGAGTTAGAGGAGGCGAGGTTCGGAAAAAGAACAAGATTGGCAATTTACGGGAACAGATCACCTCTCATGAGGCGAGAAGGGGCAGCAGTCAGATTAGTGAGCTGCTGCACTAACCCAAGAAAAGAGTAAGTATATATAGGCATATATGTGGAAAGCTAATGTCTTAAGGGGGCCTGTTCTTCTCCAAGATTGTTTCGGATTAGTTATCTCTTAAAAGGCTGGGGCGCTGCTGCTAAGTCACTTCAGTCCTGTCCCATCTGTGTGATCCCATAGACAGCAGCCCAGCAGCAAAAGGCTGGGGCAAGGAATTCTGGAGATCGGCCAGAGGCTGGACCGGCTGGGAGCTGAAAGTAATCACCCTAATGTCCTTTTTTTTCCCCACCTTTGGGTGAGAGAGTTCTTTGTTTTGCATAGAATGGTAGGGAGGACCTGGAGGGGAGTTTTAACTCCAGGCTATTTTGAGCCAAGTAACTTTCCTTCAATAGACGGTAGATAGATAGGTATGGAAGAACCAAAAGTGGCAAAATTTTAATAACTGCTGAATCAAGGTTTTGATATTTTTTAAATATTTATTTTTCTGTTTGACTGCATTGGGCCTTAGTCGCAGTATATGAGATCTTCTCTGCAGTCCACGGACTCACTATGGAGCATGGGCTCCGGAGTGCTCAGGCTCAGTGGTTGTGGCTTGTGAGCTTTATTGCCCTGCAGCATGTGTGATCTTAGTTCCCTGACCAAGGCTCGAACGCCTGTCCCCTGCATTGCAGGGCAGATTTTTAACTATAGGACCACCAAGGAAGTCCCAAGATTTTGATAGTTTTCATAATTTATATACAAATTAAACAGAGAGACAATATCTGGCACTTAATAAATAGATACTCCGTGCATTTTCTCTTTGCTTCCCTGGATCACTGAGCAGAGCTTCCCAAAGTGACAGGGGCAGCATGTGAGACGTGGAAAGGACTATGGAGATCACCTGTCCAACCCCTTAATGTGACTACCAGGAGTCCCTGAGCTCAGAGATCGGTGCTCCTTTAGGACCAGCCTCCCTGAGGCTTTGTTGTTCTTCCAGTGAGAGAATGAGCCCTGGAATCAGGAAGACATGATGCAAAGCCCCTGTGTGATCTCAGGCAGGGATCACTTGATGTCCTTGAGATTTATCTGCCTCCCACATCCTCCTAACAGGATAATCATCTCATCTCACATAGTCATTAGAGGATGAAGTGAGAAAAATATGCACAGAGCCTCAGGCAGAACTGCCACGGAGCCAAGAATCCCAGGAAGCGCTGGTTCTTATTACTCCTGCCCCCAACTCCTCAGCACCCTCTCTGTTTCTCCTTCCCTTGGCCTTTCCTACAGTCAGCCCCTTCAGCACCCATCTCTTTGGGCTCTTACAAACAAAGCCAGGTGCAGGGTCACGGTACGGGTGGGCTTCTGTGTTTTGCTTTGGCTGTGCGTGCCCCCATCTGTGTTGAGGAACTGTCTTGAACAGCCCTTAGGGCCTCCTGCCCACAAACCTGGCCAAACAAGGTGGCTCCAGCCCACTTTCTTATAAAATAAAACTGTGATGAAATCAAGGGTGGCTTTAAACAGATTTTATACAAAGAAATATAAAATATGAATAAAAGTATAAATCAGAAACCCTTTGATGAGGACAATTTGTTGTGTGCCTCAACTCATAGACAGGAGGAGACAATGGCTTTTGAAAAAAATTATCTTGACTCTTCATGATTGATTTTTGGGTATGTTTTTTAAAACGCTACTCTTTCCCTTCAGTCATTCATAATTCTTCTAAAGAGTAGAACACAGAGCAGAGAGCATTCAGTTTTCTATTTATTGTAAAAAAATGTACATATGTGTACAGTCAGAAATAGCATTGACATATCTATTTTTAAATTTATAAAAAATTTATAATGCCAAAGCATGCCAGACTTTTCAAAATGCTCATGGTATTGACTTATGATATCTTATGATATTTATTTTCATGTCATTCTCAAGAAATGCTTTGCAAATGCACATCCCGGTAAGTATGCACTTTGAAGAAATGTGAATGGAACCCTCCTGTCTCTTATTTAGCAAGATAACTACCTGTTGGGGGCCAGAGTGAGGTACTCCGCCCGTGACAAAGGTCATGAGGAAGGAGGCTCGACATACGCAAAGGCGGGATCGAGCCTCAGGAGTCCCCCTGGAAATCCTCAAGCATCTACCCCCATTACCAGAGCCTGCCTACTTTACTACTTTGTGCTCTTACCTACACCTCTGACTTTACGGGGGGCTGTCCCCCACCACCTCTTTCGGAGAAGGAGTTAACCTAGAGCTCCAGTTAATAATAATTCCTGGGCGTGATAAGAGTGTTTTAACCTACAAACTCCTCTGAAGGTTCTCTAGCCTGCCTGACTCGTCCAGCCACATGTGATTGCTCACAGCCTCCCAACCGTGAGAGGCACAAGATGCTTTAAACCCTCTAAAAACAGGTTCTTTAGAGAAGTTAGAAAACTATTAGTATAAGTATAATGGGCTGATTGGAAATTGTGTTGGTGAAGGGTTTTTCATTTGTTGAGCCAATGTTTGTTGCTAAGTCTCCACATCCCCTGCCCTTACACACATTAATGAATATATAGAAGAAATAAGTATTAACCTTTGATATTAATCACGTTAGACCTTAGGCTAAGTAAATTCTTTCCTTAACTAAAACCCACTACACCCTCACCCTGTAGGAATGTAACTTTACTTGGGTGGCGTCTGTTTTGAGAATAATCAACCCTGGAGAAATAAGTGTCCTGATTGACTGACCGCTGTCACAAGGAGAGGGTCGTAAATTGTCAGCAGGCCCCCCTGGCCAGAAGATGATGTAACACCCCTAAGACCTCTGTATACATTTGTGTGAAGCACCTGACTTTAATAAAAGTCAGGACTGCTGTCCCCACGTGACTTATGTATAACATCTTAGTGTATAAAAACAGACTCTGGAAAATAAAGAATTGGGATCAGTTTCTCAAAATACTGGTCTCCTCATGTCGCTCTCTCTCTCACTCTGGTTGAGTCTCCATCTGGAGCACGGAACCCACCATGCTTACTAATTATGCCTGGGCTTCTAAGATCCGACCGGGGAGGCCTCAGTGTCTCCTCTCCTTCGGGAGAACGGAAGGACGCCTGCGGCCTACGTAAGTGGTGCAAACTTCTTGTCTTGAAGTTTTATTGGTCTCCCGAGTAAACCAAGCTACTCAGCCTCTTTTCTCCACTGAATTTTCCTACTGAGCTATCCTTATTCTATTACTCTTTATATCTTTAATTAATATCTAATTGAAGCTATTGTATCCTGATCCTCGCCTATGCCGTCTCTCCTTCGAATACCCTGGATCAGCCGGGGCTGGTCCCCGGCAGGACCATGTTTGGAAGCATCCCCAGTTAAATCCACATAACAGAAAGGCTATTATCATTGAAGCAAAATTGTCCTGCCACCCAAGACAAGAACAAAACAACAAACTTTTTGCTGACAAAGTTAAGTTACCTGCCACCTGATTACAATCACCCAACCCAGACGTTTTTTTTTTAAAGACAATGAGTCTTGAAGTAAAAATAACCATTCCGTTCCTTTTAGTGGCCAAGTAATATTCCATTGTTTATATTAATACGTACCACATTTTCTTTATCCAGCCAGTTGTCATTGAAAATTTAGCTTGTTTCAATGCTCTGGCTATTGTAAATAGTGCTGCAGTGAGTGAAATACGGTCATTTGTTGAGATGTGGATGGACCTAGAGGCTGTTGTACAGAGGGAAGTAAATCAGAAAGAGAAAAACAAATATCGTAGGTTAATGCATATATGTGGAATCTGGAAAAATGGTGCAGATGAAGCTCTTTGCAGGGCAGGAATAGAGACACAGATGTAGAGAATGGGCATGTGGACACAGTGGGTGAGGGGGAAGGTGGGACAAATCAGGAGATTAGGATTGACATATATACACTATCATGTATAAAACAGATAGCTAATGGGAAGCTGCTGTATAGCACAGGGAGCTCAGCTCGGTGCTCTGTGATGACCTAGAAGGGTGGATGAGGCTCAAGAGGGAGGGGACAGATGTGTGCATATGACTGATTCACTTTGTTGTACAGCAGAAATTAACACAACGTTTAAGGCAATTATACTCCAAAAAAAAATAATAATAACCACAACTTATGCACTGGAGAAGGAAATGGCAACCCACTCCAGTATTCTTGCTTGGAGAATCCCAGGGACAGAGGAGCCTGTTGGGCTGCTGTCTATGGGGTCTCACAGAGTCAGACACGACTAAAGTGACTTAGCAGCATGGAATTTTTAATAAGTATCAGTTACTGCACTTGACATTTTATAAGTATGCTCACACTTAATCCTCGTGGCAACTCTTTAAGAGAGATGTTCTTCTCCTTTTACAGACAAGGACATGGAGTCTCAGACAGGTTAAGTACTTTGTCTCATAAGCTGCAGAGCCTCATTTGCATCCGGGCCCCACTCCAAAGCCGGTACTTTTATTCACCAATAAACTACACCAGCTGCACAGTTATCCTGCCCCGAAGTAGCCTCATGGAGGTCACTGTGGTGATAAGGTCCATTTGACTGGACTCTTAACTGCTGTTTTTTTCTAACTACATCAGTCAGGCAGTATAATCCGGGAGTCAACTCATCACTTAATTGGTCCACTCCTGTTGGCTTGTTGTCTGAAACTGCAGCTATGCTTGATCCCCTCTCTCTCACGCCAGGAGCATGTGATCCCCACTGTGAGGCTCCTAAACCTATGGCATCCGTGGGCCTCATGGCCTCCCAAGCAGAGGCTGCGCCCAGCCAACCTAAGAATGTCTGAGCACTGGTGCTGAGCCCACCGTCCCCTGGTGATGTTACTGCCCCTGCCAGTCCCTGTCCAGGCAGCCTTTAGGCTGAGCCCTGAGAGCGGACCAGGAGTGGCTTTCTTGGACTGAAACCAAGGGAGGAATAAACTTCCAGGTCATCTTGGGTCACTTCTGTGGCTCTTTCTGTTTCTGCTCCTAGAGTTCCACCACATCAGGAAGTGACTTTAGCCTGCTCTGCTCCATGGACTGGCCTGCTATCTGTCACGGATTATAGCCTAGCCCTTCCTAAAACCCCCTTTCCCTCTCCTGTGACCACTGACCTCCAAGAAACCCATACTTTGTCTCCATCACCAGACCTGAGTCAGGCTTTGTCTCAGTTTGAATCAGAGGCGTTTTTGTGTGTGTCAAATAGGTGCTTGAAAGCTCCCCTGAATCCTTCCTGGAACTAGCTGGATGAGGAAGTAAGTATCTACTACATGCAGAGCTCTGTTGCTTAAGAGCCCGCAGAGGGCAAGACAAGGCAGATGCCGAGACGGTGTGAGGCCCAATGCAGATGCTGTAGGAACAAGCATAGACAAACAGTTTGAGAAAGAAAACCTCTGGGCCTCAGGCAGAAAGAAAGATTTCAAAGAGGCCATACCATCTTCCAACATTTTGGAGCCCCAAACATTGTGTGTCAGGGAACAGAAAGAAATGAAACTTGTATCTCACCTACCTTATCTCTTGCCGTCCCCACACATGCATCCTACATTCCAGCCAAGCTAAACTGATTGCTTTACCCATAATGTTGTCCATCATTTTTCACCTCCAATTCATTACTTTTTCTACATGGATCGCCTCCTTCCAATCCACAACCTCCAACTGGCTAAATCTAATCACCTTTCAAGACTCATGTCAGGGGTCGCCTTCTCTGGGATATGCTCCATGAGGTCCTCCCAGTAGACTCCCACAGCAGCATGTGTCTCTCTTCATCATTGATGGTTTTTAGCAAGGCTTCTAGAACTAGACTATCTGACTGTGAATCCTGGCTCTGACACCTGCCAGCCAAATTACCTTTACTTATTTAAGACAACTGAGTTTGTATCCCCATAGCACTTAGAATAATGCCTGGTCATAAGAAGCACCAAACAAGTGTTAGTTGTGATTGTTAACTACTACCATTATTGCCACCACCAGCAGCATGGAGTATACCCACCCTGGATTTTAAGTCTGTCTTTCTGTCCCCAGATTAGGGTCTTCCTGAGCACAGGATTGTGTATTATGTGCCTTGGTATTTTCCACCCTTCATGAATTTCGTGGAACATTAGTAGCATTAAATACATACTTGCTGGAATTGAAGGTGGGTGGATGGAGATGAATCTGGGCAGTTCCATAGGATAAGATCTGAGAACAGTGTCCAGGGACAGTATGGTTTAAGGTGAAGTCTTGTTTCAAATGATGAAGGTAGAATGGCGTCATCAGAGTCAAGGAAGCATAGAACTATGAATCCTGATGTTAGAGGCATCTGGGTGTGTTTTGAAATCACCAGGGCTGGTATCAGGAAGTGAAGACAGGAATCCCAGGGTTGAGATCCTTGCAGCAGATGGGAATGTGCCCAAGGGTTGGAAAGATGCTTTTGCAAAGGACAAGAGAAGGTATGGCATAAGGAGAAGGATTGCCTCACCCCCAATACATCCTGAGTGCCCGGGCCACCAGAAGTTTAAAAGCATGGCCCTGGTTGGCAGGCTGCCTGTTCAGAATCCTGCCCAAGCCCCCATAGCTTGTGGAGTTTGTACGTGTGAGGACGTATTTGTGAGCACACACAAAGCTTCATGCTGACTCACTGGCTTACTGACCTCTACCTACTCCTTTATCTCGCCAATCTCCCCTACATCCTATTTCAGCCATCTTTGCCTCAGAACTTGTTATTCTCTGTATCTATTGGCTCTTTGACCTAGGACGAGTCACTTCATTTTTCTGGGCCTTTGATTTTTTTTTCTCCACACAACATGGAGAAGTTGAACTGTGATCTCTACCGCAGTATTTTTAAAACTTCACATCGTCACCCATTAACGGGTCAAGACACCAATTTAATAGGTCAACGAGATGTTAAAATATGAAATAGAATGCGTATGTGTGTGTGTGTGTCCTGAGTCACGTGTAAATGTGTTTCTTACTATGTGTTACGGTCAAAAAAGATTGCAAGCGTGATTCTTTACATCCCTTTCCACTTTGAAATTCGAAACATGTATTTCCAACCTTCCTATGCAACTTTGAGGGTGGAAATGAGAAGAAGAATTTCATTTTTTAAGGAAGAGGTGCTCATGACAAAGGTCAGCAGCTTCCGGTTGTGCTGGATGACAAGGCAGTTATCCTCTGATTCTTCAGTTCAAGAAACTGCTGGTGACAATGGGACGGCAGGCACCAGATTGCTAGGGTAACATCGTATCTAGCTCAGAATGTCACCCTGAGGGGTAAGGAGGAAGCCCTCTGCTTCCCCTTAGGCCACAGTTCTGCGTTGAACACAGAGTATCTGCCAAAGGATGAAAGGCAGGAGAGGCAGGAAGAGGAGGAGAAACGGGAGGAGGGGTTCATACTTCCTTCTCCCATATCATGCTACATTTAAGTAAGACTTCAAAGGAAATGGCAACCCACTCCGGTATTCTTGCCTGGAAAATTCCATGGATGGAGGAGCCTGGTAGGCTCTAGTCCATGGGGTTGCAAAGAGTCGGACACGACTGAGCAACTTCACTGGTTCACTGGTTCGCTCCGTGGTGTATAAAATTCCACCATTACCAATCTAGTGCTGTGTGGTCACCACTCCTCCTCCTAGAGATCCCTCCCGAGAGGGTTACGGAACTCATAACATGACACGTGAGTGTGAGCTCCGCAGAGCCTGGAGTCTTGTTAAGGTCTTGAGTTTGACTCTCACAGGAAAGACAAATTCAGATCCCAGCACTGACGTTCAAGGTCTGGTCTCCCTTCTGTATCTTCTGAGCATCTATTAACTGCATAAATCTGTTTTTTCTTTCCTAATATAAAGAGGCTTAATTAGAACTTCTCTGAGGTTCCTTCTGTATACACCACCTTCCGGCACTGAGATCCCACTGTGCTAGGGGCTTTATACACTTTCTACTGGTTTTTTCCACATGGTAACCCCATGACAGACATATTTTCTTAATTTTTGAAAACTTTTACGTATTTATTTTTTATTTTTTTGGCTGTGCCGTATCTTGTTGTTGCCCAGGCTTTCCTCTAGTTGTGGCAAGTAGAGGCTACTCTCAGATCTCGGCGGGCGCATGGGCTCCTCGTCGTGGTAGCCCCTCTTGTTGGGAAGGACGGGCTCTAGGCCATGTGGGCTCAGTAGTTGTGGTTTGAGGGCGCTAGAGCACAGGTTCAGCAGCTGTGGCCCTGGTGTTGAGTTGCTCTGCGGCATGTGGGATCTGCCTGAACCAGGGATCAAACCCACGTCCCCTGAATTGGCAGGTGGATTCTTTACCACTAAGCTATCAGGAAAGCCCGGCAGAGGTGTTTTTATGCCGAGTTTTTGGATGTGGTGTGAAGTGTTGAGTGATAGGTCCCAGGTCACATGACTTGAAACCCACTCTGGTCTCTGCCTCCAAAACCTTTGCTCTTCCCGTTACACTTGTGGTGTCTGAACACCAGTCCCCTCAGGCCTGCTTGGAGGTCAGCATCCTGGCCCCATCCAGGCTTGTTGACTCAGAACCCAGCAAGGTGGTTAGCTTCCGGGGCTGTTCTGGTTTAGTCTCCATGTTTGAGGACCATCAGTTCAGTTCAGTCGCTCAGTCATGTCCGAGTCTTGCAATTCCATGGACTTCAGCATGCCAGGCCTCCTTGTCCATCACCAGCTTCCGGAGCTTACTCAAACTCATATCCATCATGTCAGTGATGCCACCCAACCATCTCATCCTCTGTCATCCATTCTCCTCCCGTCTTCCATCTTTCCCAGCATCAGGGTCTTTACAACTGAGTCAGTTCTTCTCATCAGGTGGCCAAAGTATTGGAGCTTCAGCTTCAGCATCAGTCCTTCCAATGAATATTCAGGACTGAGTTCCTTTAGGATGGACTGGTTGGATCTCCTTGCAGTCCAAAGGAATCCCAGGAGTCTTCTCCAACACCTCAGTTCGTAAGCATGAATTTTTCAGCGCTCAGCTTTCTTTATAGTCCAACTCTCACATCCATACGTGACCACTGGAAAAACCATAGCTTTGACTAGATGGACCTTTGTTGGCAAAATAATGTCTCTGCTTTTTAGTATGCTGTCTAGGTTGGTCATAGCTTTTCTTCAGGATCATATCATTAAACAAAAATGGACAGAAGCCTACAACAACAACAGAAAGTCTGATACACTTTAGTCCAGATGAGCTGATGAAAGGGCTTTCCTGAGAGACCACAGCACCTGACACATAAGCACACTTTCTAACGGCCAGGTGCTATGCTAGGTTCTTTATGTGGGCCTGTTTCATTGCAGTCAGGTTACAAAGTGAATGACTCCACGTCTCCATGTTATAAAAGTGACAAGTCTGAGGTTGAGGAACTTTCTGAGGTCATGCAGCCGGTAAGCAGCAAAGCCTTGAACCAGGCAGTGTGATTCCACTGTCCCCACCAGCAACAACCTGTTCCTCGGGCAAGAAAAGAAGCCAAGTAGCACAAGAGACGGAGAAGGCGATGGCACCCCACTCCAGTACTCTCGCCTGGAAAATCCCATGGACGGAGGAGCCTGGTGGGCTGCAGTCCATGGGGTCGTGAAGAGTCAGACATGACTGAGAGACTTCACTTTCACTTTTCACTTTCATGCATTGGAGAAGGAAATGGCAACCCACTCCAGTGTTCTTGCTTGGAGAATCCCAGGGATGAGGGAGCCTGGTGGGCTGCCGTCTATGGGGTGGCACAGAGTTGGACACGACTGAAGTGACTTAGCAGTAGCAGTAGCAGTAGCACAAGAGAACAAGGAAGGAGGAAGATAGGACAAAGAGCAAGAAATGAGTCTGAGAAGGAAGCCCGGGGCTACTGACTACAAATATCCTTTTATCTTAGTGTTTTCTATCAAGAGCCTTCTTGAGAGAGTTCGAAGAACCAGACACATTTATGTAATATTTATTGTGAAGCAAAATGAGGAACACAACATTTCCATTTCCAATTTCTGGTTAAAAGAAGTGCCTCTGTCATCAAGGAAGAATTCAGAACTCATAGAGTATGAAGATGGGCCCTGAAACAAGCTCTGCATCACTGTGGAAACAACCCAGACTTTTATGGAACTTCTGCAAGATGACAGGCAATGATCTGGGCCCTTCACCATGCCCTCTTGCTCTAGCTCTCTGCTTTGGTTTTTCTTTTGTCTGCACTGGGTCTTCGTTGCAGCGTGTGGACTTCCTCCAGGTGAGAGACATGGGCTTAGCTGCTCCGTGGCATGTAGGATCTTAGTTCCCGGACCAAGGATTGTACTCACATCCCATGCATTGGAAGATGGATTCTTAACCACTGGACTACCAGGAAAGTCCTGCATTTCTTTTTCTGTAAGAAGTGTCACCAAACCCAGTCTGTATATACAGTGAGGCCAAACAAACTGAAATGTCAGAGTCTGGAGCAGAGGAAGGTTTGTTACAGGTCCATGAAAGGAGATGGGTGACTCATGCCTCCTGAATCCCGAACTTTCCAAAGGGTTTCAGCACAGCACTTTTGAAGGCAAGGTGAGGGAAGGGCATGGTTTGTTGATGTCCAACTCCTTTGTTGTTGCAGCTGTCCATGTAGGTCAGTTCAGAGTGTTTCTGTATATTTCCAACAAAAGAAATGTTTTTCTCTATTCTGTAACTTTGTATCTCTATGTGACTGGAAAAATGTTATCTTCTTAAAGGTTAGCGCCTTGAGAATAGGCTATCCTGTATGTTTCAGGCTATAGGTAACATTCTTTTAGGAAAGGTACAGAGTCAGCAAGACTAAGCACAGGCAACAGAGCACAAAGGTTAGAGTAAAAAACTCTGTTATGGAGTCAGGTTTGTTCTTCCCTATGCCAGAAGCACATAGCAATACCTACTTCATAGAATTGCTAAAAGTATCAAACCCCTTCAATATCTGGACCTGCCTGGTGAACCATGAAACACTTGACACGTGTTCAAGGACATGATTATCAGGAAGGAGTTTTTTATCACACTTTATTTGCCAAGTACCCAGCGTTCACTCAGCATTGACTAAACATGGGTAAAGAAACTAATTTATGGTGGCAAAGCCATGGGGACCAGGTGTGAAATGGCCAGAGATGGGAGATCAGCACCTCACTTTGTACATGGTTCTTTGTCAGTTCAATCAGTGTCTTCTCAGTATTGCAGATCAAGACACATATAGGGTTCATACAGACATATATGAAGACCCCTGGAGGGTTGCTGCTGCTGCTGCTAAGTCGCTTCAGTCCTTTCTGACTCTGTGCGACCCCATAGACGGCAGCCCACCAGGCTCCGCTGTCCCTGGAATTATCCAGGCAAGAACACTGGAGTGGGTTGCCATTTCCTTCTCCAATGCATGAAAGGGAAAAGTGAAAGTGAAGTCGCTCAGTCGTGTCCGACTCTTAGCAACCCCATGGACTGCAGTCTACCAGGCTCCTCCGTCCAGGTTAAATAAACTGCTAGACCTTGTATGTCTTTTAAAAGGCAAAAACAAAAAGCAGTAAAGTGCTGGAGCACTGGCTCCAGGTGAATGTGACTTTTTTTTTCAGTAAAATACAAAAGATAGGGTAGAATCCCATTTATTATTACTTCTGGTAAGTGAAAATCATAGGACTCTCAAAATTAAAATTCAGGATGGTTTGAAAATAGAAAGTCACTTAGTCTGTTTGTACTGCTGTAACAAATTCCCATAGTCTGGGTAGCTTATAAACAACAGAAATTTCTTTATCACAGTGCTAGAGGCTGTTAGTCTGAGATCAGGTGCCAGCAAGGTCAGGTGAGGACCCTCTTCTGGGTCACAGACGTCCCACTGTGTCCACACGTGGTGGAAGGGGCTAGGGAGCTCTGGGGTGGGGATGGGGGCGACTCTTTTATGGGAGCACTGGTCCTGTCTATGGTCTCTCTTCCTGTTCTTAAAAGGGCATTAGTCCGATTAGGAGAGTCCCAACTCACCACCCGCATGTTTGGTAAGTCACTTCAATCATGTCTGACTCTTTGCAACTCTGTAGACTGTAACCCACCAGGCTCCTCTGTCCATGGGATTCTCCAGGCAAGAATACTGGAGGGGGTGGCCATGTCCTCCTCCAGGGGATCTTTCCAACTCAGGGATCAAACCCGTGTCTCTTATGCCTCCTGCATTGGCAGGTGGGTTCTTTACCACGAGTGCCACCTGGGAAGCCTAATTACCTCCCTCTGATGTCCTCCAGGGCTCTGCCTCTCCCTCAAACCTTGTCTCCTGTGTGTTTGGCTTTTGAAAAACAAACCCTGGACTTTGTGTTTCCCATCTCGCCCAGTGTCAGAGAAACGTGGGCAGAAGGAGAGAACGGAGAATGTTAGTGAAGAAAAAAAAAAACAAAAACCTGAGTGAACAGCACAGACTGTCACCCACCACAGTGGCTTGAGAATCATGCATGGAGTGTCTTCTGGACCCTGAGGTGGCACACGTGGCTTCTCCTTTCTCACTGCCCTGGCTTAGGACTGCGGTCAGATGCCCAGGTTCCAGCTGCCCTGTCTCACATCAGGTAATGCTTCAAACCCATCTTCCTGAGGGAAGGTGCAATAACATCATGAAACGAATCAGGTCAAAATAACTTGCTTTCCAGGAGTCACTGAAGTAGAATGATCTACAGCTGGTGACGCCAAGGTTCATGCAAATATTGTTTCTGAAGTTTACACGAAAGCTTCATCTCTAAAATAGGGCTTCCCTGATAGCTCAGTTGGCAAAGAATCCGCCCGCAATGCGGGAGACCTGGGTTTGATCCCTGGGTTGGGAAGATCCCCTGGAGAAGGGAAAAACTACCTGCTCCAGTATTCTGGCCTGTATAGTCCATGGGGTCGCAAAGTGTCGGACACGACTGAGCGCCTTTCACTTTCACTTTATCTCTAGAATACAAATACTGTCAGGTGGTAAAAAAAAAAGAAAAAAATAGTATAACTCCTTCTCTACGTTATTTCCCTCCAATATCCCCAGAAATCATGGATTATAATTTAATATACTATAAACTAAAACTTTATTTTTTAAAAACATACTCTTTTTTTTTTTTTTTAAACTTTACAACATTGTATTGGTTTTGCCGTATATCAAAATGAATCCGCCACAGGTATACATGTGTTCCCCATCCTGAACCCTCCTCCCTTCTCCCTCCCCATACCATCCCTCTGGGTCGTCCCATTGCACCAGCCCCAAGCATCCAGTATCGTGCATCGAACCTGGACTGGCGACTCGTTTCATATATGATATTATACATGTTTCAACGCCATTCTCCCAAATCTTCCCACCCTCTCCCTCTCCCATAGAGTCCAAAAGACTGTTCTATACATTTTATTTTTTAGCTTTACAATACTGTATTGGTTTTGCCATATATCAACATGAATCCACCACAGGTATACACGTGTTCCCCATCCTGAACCCTCCTCCCTCCTCCCTCCCCGTACTCTTTTTAAAAGAATCAGTTTCACTCACTGCAGGCAATGTGGCTCTTTCTTTCTCTAGGCTCTTTCTTTCTCTAGGCTCTTTCTTTTTCTACCTAGATCAGGCACTTTTGGGACTGAAGGCCTTCCTCTGGCACTTGAACCGCTGGGTTTTAATATGGGTTTTGATGCTGGAATAAGAATGGAGAGAGATGTCCTCGATTCTTTCTATTTCTGATTCTAAAAGAAGACAGTCTGGTTGATCTTTTATTAGCTGTGGGCTAAACATCGCTCTGCTTGGCTTTGCGTTAACAGCCCTGCAGAGGTGTCCCCACACCTGCCTCTCAGATAAAGAAAGTGAAAGTGTTAGTCGCTCAGTCATGTCCAACTCTTTGGGACCCCATGGACTGTGGCCTGCCAGACTCCACTGTCCATGGGATTTTCCAGGCCAGAATACTAGAGTGGGTAACCATTTCCTTCTCCAGGGGATCTTCCTGACGTGGGAATCGAACCTCAGTCTCCTACAGATTCTTTACCAACTGAGCCACTAAAGAAAGTCCCAGTAAGTCTGGCCTATGACAGCAGAGTGCCTTAGATATCCTGGGTAACGCCACTAACAGCAAGGGCTGCAGTCAGATGTCCCGGAGGGCTGGCCCAGGCCCCTAGATGGCCAGGAAGAACACATGCACGTTAGTGGGACTGGCCAGTGCTGGAGGAACTCATAGAGTCAATTCTCCATGCATTTCCCACTTTGATGAATAGACAGTTTTTGGTTCTATGCATTTTTGTGGATTGCTGGAGGATTTCTGTAGCAAATATTTAACATGGAACAAGCTGGGCTTCTCTGAAACCAAGTAAGTTTTTGAACTGCTTGTTTCAGTTGCAGTGAACTCAGGAAATGGCTGTTGATTTTATCCCCAGCAGAACTTAATGAGAGAGGAAGTTTGTTGCCATAACATCCAAGCTTCATGTCAAGGTCAAATCAAGATTATATTTTGTATTACTCACTGTTTGGGTTACTTATGTTTTCTGGGCTGGTATTTTAGTAGCCCTGTAACAGGGAGTAGGTGACACTAACTATCCTTATTGTTGGAACTGGTTAAATTTTGTCACCTACTTATTATCAGATCCTTGACAATAATCTGGAAGTTTCCAGATAAGGTGGGGTGAGAGGACTAAAACCACCATGGGGAATGCCGGCAGAAATCATTGCAGGCTGCAGCAGGAAGAATGGAATTTAACAGACTACACTTATTTTCTCCCATGGATGATAAAGTTAATAAAAAAAAAAAAAACCCAGCCCTGTCTCGCCTAATACCATAGACTTGTAATTATAGCTGGTATTTTTGAGCCACTCCTATGCCAGATTTTTTACATACAGTTAATCCTCACAGAAAACCTTCAAAAGAAGCCTAATGATCCATATTTTACAGATGAGGAGACTGAGGTTCTGAGTGGTTAAGTGACCTGTTTAAGGTTACAGAGCTAATAAGTGGCTAATTCTAGTAAGAATCTGGATTTGCTCAACACTGGAGTCCATGACTGACTATTAAAAAAAAAAAAAAAAAAAAAACATTATTTGGCTGCTTTAGATCTTAGTTGCAACATGTAGAATCTAGTTTCATGACCAAGAATCGAACCCAGGCCTCCTGCATTGAGAGTGTGGAGTCTTAGCCACTGAACCACTAGGGAAGTCCCCATGACAGACTATTTTAAGGTACAGACTAGAGCTACATACGGGAGAAGGCAATAGCACCCCACTCCAGTACTCTTGCCTGGAAAATCCCATGGATGGAGGAGCCTGCAGTCCATGGGGTCATATAAAGTCGGACACGACTGAAGTGACTTAGCAGCAGCAGAGCTACATACCCTAGTTAATTTAAGGCCAGTTAATTTAGCAAGGGCTTCCCAAGTGATTCTAGTGGTAAAGAATCCACCTGGCAATGCAGGAGACATAAGAAACATGGGGTTTGATCCCTGGGTTGGGAAGATCCCCCGGAGGAGGGCATGGCAACCCACTCCAGTATTCTTGCCTGGAGAATCCCACAGACAGAGGAGCCACAGGGTCGAAAAGATCTGGACATGACTTGAATGACTGAACACATACACACACGCACACACACACACACACAATTTAGCAAAGCTCTATTAACTAAAAGAGGAAAAGTTGTTATTTAATGATGAAAATAGCAACAACTATCGTTTTTGGGGCATGTGTCATTAATATTTCTAGGAACTTCATTCCTTTCTTTCATTCGAATCACAAAACAGCCCTAGGATTATTGTCTGCCTTTGTAGATAACAGCAATGATACTCAAAGAGGTTCCCCAGCACCCTTTCATGGATCAGTTTACTAACAATCAGGCCTCATACAGGAAGATCAAGCTCTGGGTAGATAGGATATAAAATAATAAAATGATAGAATCTGAGAACCAAAAGGTATAGTCATGGTGACCTTGTCTAACTCCTCTATTTCACATATGGGAAAACTTAGGTTTAGATCCTTACTCCCACCACTTGATCTAGTTAGTTACAAATTCAAGACAAGAATGCAGGCTCCATTCAGTGAATTCATTTTGTTGTGCATGCCTACTATGTGCTATGCATGGCCAGGTGTCCCATCTCTCAGATCCAGGACCTTTCTGTCAGACCTTGTGTGGAAGCAGGACATGGGGCCCAACATCGTGAAGCTCACCCCTCCTTCTGCAGGGGAGGATCCTGTGACCTGCAGAACAAAGAAACAAGTGATGACAGGGGTTGAAGCAGGAACTGTGTCCATTCATTCATTCATCCACTCCTTCATCCTATCCACCTCTGTTGGGGACCTACTTGTATACTGGGGACCAGTCCTTTCTTGAACTATGAAGTATGACAGACGTGCACGTAACTCCTGGACGCTGTCAGACCTTGTGTAGAAGATAGGATGTGTCAGAATTGTATAAGAAGGTTGTGTGTGGCCAAGACATGAACTCCAAGTCATGGGACGGAGACATAATTGGTGAGGAAATTTTTCAACCTGCTGTGAAGCCAGAGAGAAGCTACAGCATCAAGTATCACTTGATCCTAAGACTGAATGTCAAAAATACCATTCCCAGTAACATTTTTAGAGTGACTTGTCCTCCACAAACTGAAGTCCAAGCATTTTGACTGGAAGTTCATTGGATGATGTATTTCAATGCAGTTAATAAAGAAAAGCATCTTTTTTTTTTTTAAATAACAGCAGGCCATAGTCATCAAGTTCATGACTTGTGAACTGCTGGGAACATTTTTGAAGGTAGGAGTGGCCCCATCAAGGGCTTTCCTGGTGGCTCAGACAGTAAAGAATCTGACAGCAATGCAGGAGACCTGGGTTCAGTCTCTGAGTCAGAAAGATCCCCTGGAGAAGGGAATGGAAACCCACTCCAGTATCCTTGCCTGGAGAATTCCATGGACAGAGGAGCCTGGTGGGCTACAGTCCATGGAGTTGCAGAGTCAGACATGACTGAACGACTAACAGTTTCACTTTCACCAGGCACAAGGCAGGCCAAGGGTGCAGTCTCCTCATTGACCTCAAGTGCATGAGATCCTCTGTGTCTTTTCAAGCTGAAAGTGTGAACCTTTGAACCACTTTATTTATGAGATCCTTTGGCTCTAAATATTTGCACATAATTTAAGAAATCTGTATTGAATGAAAACAATGCATGACTGAGAAAGTCAGGAGTCAATGAATCAAGTAACTATCCAAAGTTAAATAACTAGTTAGCAGCAAACTTGTATAATAGGGAAGAACCTTTGTATTCTACTACAAGTTAATCACTAAAGGAATGTTGCCTGTAAGCTTAGATTATACTTAATGGCCCATCAGTGTAAACCCTGCCTCCCAGGTAACCCTGCCTCCCAGGTAATGAGTATGAGGCTAATATACCCTTGTTTAGCTCATAGGAAACATCATGACCAGGCTCACCTGTGAATACCTGCAGGAAGGAAGAAATTAACATATCCCTTCTAGAAACTTACCAGAACCAGGGAATGTTTGACTTTACTCCCTCCCTTTTAGTATAAAACAAGTCTGAATTCTAACTCAGGCAGAATGGTTCTTTGGGACACTAGTCCATCGTCTTCTCAGTGTATCCACTTTGCAAATAAAGTTGCTATCCCTTGACCTGACACACTGATTTATTGGCCTGTCATACTGTAAGCAGTATGAGCTTGGACTTGGTAACACTTGGACCGGAGGCTTCCATCCAATTTCTCTTTCATTCTACCAGTTAGCTTCTTTGGACTCTTTCAACACTATAAAAAAGAGTAGTGATATTGTGCCCTCCTTTGCTCCAGAGTAAGAACGTCAGCAGAACATCTTGCAATCCTTGAGGAAGCAGATGTAAAATTAGGGTTTAGAAAGGCAGGCATTAGCTCAGGCAGCATATCTCAAATTATAACAGGTTGCATAATGACATTTCTAAATTTCTCCAGTTTGACATCAGAAATGTGCCTTCCTGTGCAGAAATGCAATTCCACTTGCTGGGCCACAGGAGAAATGAGACTTGATTGGCCTGCCTTTTTTGGTTGGATAAATGGATAATAAGATTCTCCCTAGACTTTTCTAACTGTGTGTTCACAAGCATATTTGCTGCGTTAGTGCAAAATAAGATTGTCTTTATAATAAAGGCTACCAGGCTGAGGCAAAATTGATTCAGTGTTTGAGAATCCTAACTGCTAATAGAAATACAGCTATATGACTGCTTAGATCAATATATTGGATCAACTGCAAATGAATGAATGGTTAATAATCACCATAGAAAATGCATTGCCCCAACTCTGATGGCTCTGTTGACTTAACCATGCTATGGGGCTGGGGATGGACAGAAACATGAGGAAGGAAAGAAAGACAGGTATCTCCTCTAACTGGAAGAGATACCTGTCAGCAGGGAGAGAGCAGAGCTGCGGGTCAGGACTGCGGGCCTGGACCTGCAGGCATATTGTGAAAGCAAAGGCAGTATGGGGTACGGCCATTCTTTGTCTCCTAGTCAAATTTATCTGGATGTGCCTAAGCAATGACCTTGGGCAAACAAAGACTTTTCAAATAGTACATGCTTCCTGCCCTTTATATACATTTTCTCCTCATAGAACTTTTATTTTGCTGCCAACACGACGTCATTCCTTTGACTCTCAGCACAGCAGCTTCAAATATATCCTAATGTCCAACGTCATGAACTCGAAAGGTGCCTGTTACACAAGAGACAATTCTGTTGCTTACCAGTGAGGAGGCACCTCGAGGGCCAACAGTAAATGTGTATTTAGTGTAAATGATCAACCTAAATCTCCACTGCTGCATCTTCCAGCCCTGATAAGAAGCTAATGGTTAAGAGTGCTACACCCCAGCCTGCCCAGCAATGTTGCAGGGTGTGGAAAGTTTAATACAAGACTTGCAAGCATTCTCTGGGAGGAGTGGACCAAAACCTTGCCAGGCGTGAGACAGTTACCTGGGCAACTTAAAATAAATGCATGTTTTCCAAATGCATTCCACGTCTAAAGCCTCAAAATTGGTGGTGAGGGGAGTAGGGTTGAAACAGGGCAGCTGTAGGGTCAGGGGGCACTCCAGGTGGTTCTGATCTATAGCCAGGGTGGGAAGATAGATTCCGAGGTTGAATTCTAGGGGAAAAAATAAAAAGAAAGATACATAAAATAGATAACCAACAAGGGCCTGCTGTGTAGCACAAGAAACTGTAGTCAATATTTTGTGATAACCTATAATGGAAAAGAATCTGAAAAAGAATATATATAACACTGAATCACTTTGCTATACACCTGAAATTTATACAGCACTGTAAATCGACTATACTTCAATTTTTTTTAAAAAAAGGACCAAAAAAAAGTAAAATAAAAAGATTTGGGGGACTTCCTTGGCAGTCCTGTGGTTAAAACTCTACATGCCCGGTGCAAGGAGTACAAGTTTGATCCCTGGTGGTGGAACTAAGATCCCCGCATGCTGCACAGTACAGCCAAGAGAAAAAAAAAGGAGAAATATTGTAAGTCATAAGATTTTCCCCCCTGAATAATAACTGCTGAGACACTTTAGGACTCTTTATAAAATCTATTGTTATGATGCCCTGTTCAATTATAGTCCTGCCCTCAATTTATACTGTGATCTTTTTGGAGGAGGCTTTGGATCCTGTTAAGTCAAACATTTTGAACAGTTACCACGTGCCAAGCCCTTTGGGCAACTCAGTGGGTCAGACCTATTTACTGTTCACAGGAAGCTGACACTGAATCTAGATTGGAAGATGAGACTCTTATACATGACTCATCAGATGATAAGCTACAGATCAAAAGAGCCAGAGGTGCTGAGGAGCTGGTCCTGGCTCACTTTGATCCTGGTGATGTTGCTCACTGTCTTCCTAGGAGGCCAATGAGCTGTGCCTCCTTAGTCGTGTATGACTTTGTGACCCCACGGACTATAGCCCGCCAGGCTCCTCTGTCCATGGGATTTTTCCAGGCAAGAATACTGGAGTGAGTTGCCCTTTCCTTCTCCTTCACCAGGGGATCATCCCGATCCAGGGATTGAACCCATGTCTCCTGCATCTCCTGCATTGCAAGCAAATTCTTTACCCACTGAGCCATAGGGGAAGCTCAGAGGCCAGGGAGGACCCTTTTCCAGTCGCCTGCTGCTTTTCTTTCTCATAATGGATGGAATGCTCGAGGATGCAGTGTCTGCATGCTGAGTACAGCTGTCCCAAAAGGGTTAGGACTGAGCTGAATGGAAGCATCTCCCAGCCTCTAAGGGAAGAATTGAAGAAAGGCTGGAATAGCCGGTCTGTCCATAGATCCATGGGAGAAGTGCTCAGTGGGACTATGGGTTTAAAAAAAGAGAGATGATGCTAATAAAGAGAGAAAGGAATCAGAAGAGCCAGGAATTCCGCCTTCTGCCAGGTACATTGGGAACCCAGCACGTGCTGTTTGCCCAGCTGTGAGTTCTGAGCCTAAGGATCCAACCCTCAGCTTTCCGTCCTGGGGTCTTTCCATCAGGTTGCTGGTTTTCTTGTTTATGCATGGTCTGTTGCAAGGCTAGAGGTCTACTGCTGTGGTTTTGAAACTGCATGGAATCATCTGGGGGGTGGGCGGGGTGGGGCGGGAGGGCAGCCCCAAACTGCAGAAAATTTTAAGACCAACAGAACCAAACTGGATCATTGGAGACCGCAGTGAGTCTGGGAGTAACCCAGGCGTCTATGCAGAAGGGCGTGTTTGTGAAACAAGATTATTTACATTCTTGTTTTCTTTTCTTTTTTATTTACTTATTTTTAACCATGTTTTCAAAATTGAAGTATAGTTAGTTTACAATGTTGTGTTAATTTTAGGTGTACATCAGAGTGATTCAGTTGTGTGTGTGTGTGTGTGTGTGTGTGTGTGTGTGTGTATATATATATATATATATATATATATATGTATTCTTTCTCAGACTTTGTTTTAGAGATTATTGTAAGATATTGAGTATAGTTCCCTGTGCTGTACAGTAGGCCCCTGTTTTATTTACATTCTTGTAAAATGAGTGCTGGGGAAACGTGGATGGGATTCTGCAGTAAGTTCAGTAGCTAAGTCTCTTAAAGATTTGAAGAATTCTAGAGATGTACTATGGAGTGGTGCTGGTTATTTCAATAAAGAAGCAATGTGTGTTTTCCTTTTAAACAACTAGAAAAAAAAATATTTATGTTTATCTCAAAACTGGAGCCCAAAGTTTGATTCTGAAAATAATGAATGTCCAAAACAGAAATAGTTTTGCATTTTTTTTAAAAGAATGCGTTAGTAGGTAATGCCACTAAGTTCATAGTAGGTAATGGCATTTCTTATACA
Organism: Bos taurus; assembly: GCF_002263795.3. Classification (NCBI taxonomy): domain Eukaryota; kingdom Metazoa; phylum Chordata; class Mammalia; order Artiodactyla; family Bovidae; genus Bos; species Bos taurus. The sequence goes on along the minus strand of NC_037336.1, from coordinate 19,220,791 downwards.
ATGCTCACTGTTAGCAGAACTAACTTTATTTTCGGCTGCACTGGGTCTTTGCTGCTGCACATGGGCTTTCTCTAGGTGTGGAGAGCGGGGGCTACCCTCTAGCTGGGATGTGAGGGCTGCTCATTGTGGTGGCTTCTCTTGCTGCAGCTCAGTAGTTGTGGCACACGAAGTTAGTTGTGGAATCTTCCCGGATCAGGAATGGAATCCGTGTCCCTGCATTGGCGTGTGAATTCTGAACCGGCAGGGAGAATTCTAACCCAAACCCTAACCCTAACCCTAGCAGAACTTTCCATCCAGGTTTTAGTGTGTAAGTCAATGACAAGAGACGTTCATTTATGTACACTGATCTGAAAAAGGGACTTTTCCGGAGCTTGAATGGCCCCAAAATATGGCATTTAGTAAAAAAAAAAAAAAAAAAGAAGGGAAAAAATGGGTTTCTGATTTCTAAAAAGTCAAAGATCAAATATCCTTGACACAGTAACTTGTGATGTTTTAACCAGAAAGCACATGACCTCTAAAGGGTCTGCCAGCCAGACACCTAGTGTCAGACGGTTTTTCTGATGCACTGATGTCCATCTCAGTTATAACTACTCAGCAGTGCTCATCATGGCAAGGAAATGCAGTGTAAGCCTTAGCGTGATAGCAGCAAGTCTGAGTTCTTCCAGCAAGGGTGTCTAATGCTCAACATGAAGAAAATAAGTTTTCAGAGACCTGAGAATAGGAAAGAGGTAGCTATACGTGTGATTATGGGCTTCCCTGGTGGCTCAGCAGGAAAGAATCTATCTGCCTGCAAGGCAGGAGATGTGAGTTTGATCCATGGGTGGGGAAGATCCCCTGGAAGAGGAAGTGGCAACCCACTTCAGTATTCTTGCCTGAAAAATCTCATGGACAAAGAAGTCTGGCAGGCTACAGTCCATGGGGCGAAAGAAGTCAGACACGACTGAGCAACTGAGCACACACGTAGGTGAGTATATGGCTAAGAAGAGTTAGGAAAACAAAATATATGGCCCACCAGCTAAAACCTGAAAACGCTGGGACTTCCCTGGGGGTCCAGTGGTTAAGAATCTGCCTTCCAATGCAGGGGACGTGGGTTTGATCCCTAGTCAGGTAACTAAGATCTCACATGCTAGAGCCCCTGCTCTGCAACTAGAGAAAACCTGCACGCTGCAGTGAAGACCTAGCACAGCCAAAAAACACACAAGCAAAACAAACTAAAAATCTTGTGTGAAGGTTGTCCTAAGGCTTCTGGGATGGATCCCTGGAGAGCTAAGCAGGGCAGACTTGCCCTTTCCAAAGGTAAAAGGGACATTTTGCAATCCCCACCCAGGATCCACAGGATGCCCCGGGGATTTGTGAGCAGTTCCTCAGCCAGTCTGCCTGCCCGCTCAGCTCACACCTCTGGAAAGGCCCTGCAGCATCAATTTCTCCCCTTGGGGAAGACCAATTGAATAGTACTCTACAATTTCATGACCTTATTATTTATTTTAAAGGAGAAGCCTCTGGTTTCTTTCCACTGGGGATGAACATGATTAAGTCAGCAATTTGATGTCCAGGAGAAGAAATAACCAAAATAAAATTTTCCACCAAGATCATATCTCAAGGTGAAATTTGCTTCCTTGTCACCAACTCTGTCATCACGCTTTCAGACGCTTGTTTTCATTTCGTGATTGGCTCAGCAGGAATCATCTCTCTTTTGAGTGTGTTTAATCAAACTGACTGTAATCAACCACACGTGTTCAGAGTTTTCTTTACGCAACTTGCATTTTGACTCTCCTGGGTGCCAGCAGTCAATGGATGAGAACTCTGCCTTTTCAGCTGCTTGCATTCCCACACCACAGATTTCATCACGGCACTTGATATTTGAATCTGGGTACTCATTGATTCAATTCCCCAGATTTAAAAATTCACTCTGAATATTACAGCTTTACCAAAACATGGAGAATTCAAGGTGGCTTTGGATAATACTCTGTAAAGACACTTATGATCTTAATATTTGTCTAAGTATCAATAATTCCTCATGCCGTGTCAAGGGCAGGGAATAGGAAATTAACCTGTAAGAAGAGGGGAACAAAATTATGGAGGTATTCATTCACATGATTAATAGTTCAACAGCTTATTTTTTGTCTCGCGATTCCATGGGTTGCCTGGGTGATTCCACTCATCTCTCCCAGCATCATTCATAGGACTGCATCTATGTGACAGATTGGCTGGGGCCTGGGCTCAGCGGGAGCTGTCGGCCAAGGCACATTGATCTTAACCGCAGGTAGCCTCTCCATGTTGCTGCCATCGTGAGGGGCTCTAGGCAACATTCTCAGAAGAAAGTTGCTAAGAGTGGGAAAAGAGCTGTAAAATCCTTTTTTTTTTTTTCCTTATACTTTTTTTTTTAAGATTTTTTTTTTTTTTTAATGTGGACCATTTTTAGTCTTTTTGGTGTTTGTTCCAATATCGCTTCTCTTCTATGTTTTGGTTTTTTGGAGAGGCATGCGGGATTTTAGCTCCCTGACCAGCAATCGAACCTGCGCCCCCTGCACTGGAAGGCAAAGTCTTCAGCACTGGAGAGCCAGGGAAGTCCCTGTTACATCTTTTAAATGAAGCTATAAGACCTGTGTCACTGCTATCACATTTTACTGGTCAAAGCAAGTCATGAAGCCAGCTCAGCTTCAAGAGGAGAGAAAGGAGGCTCTGCCTCTTGGGGAGAGAAGTGGCAGAGTCACCTTGAAGAAAGCTTGTGCGATGGGAGACACTGATGCTGGCATTTTGGGAAACTGTCTACTCCACCTCCTAACACAGTTCACATTCTGACCACACACCAAATACACTCATCACCACCTTTCTCCATGGCTCATCACTCAGCCATAAAAAAGACTGAATGCCTTTTGCAGCAACACCGACGGACCTAGAGATGATCATACAGGTGAAGTCAGAGAAAGACAAATATCATACGATAGCACTTATATGTGAAATCTAAAAAAAGATACAAATGAACTTACTTACAAAACAGAAAGAGACTCACAGGCATAAAAAAAATAAACTTCTGGTTACCAACGGGCAAGGAGGGATCAATTAGAAGAAGAAGGGGAGGGAAGCTTCAGAGGGGGTCTAGGAGACCCCAGCCTGGGTCTCCCGGGGCTGTGTGCCCAGTGGCCTCAGCCTGACTTGACTCCGGTGAGCAGGACCTGGGTGAGCAGCTTTCTTCAAGGTGACTCTGCCACTTCTCTCCCCAAGAGGCAGAGCCTCTTTTCTCTCCTCTGCAACAGCCCAGGGACACCACCACACTGACTTTTTAGGAAATCACAGCGAATTAGGGAAAAATATCTCCCACAGTCCATTCCATGAGCAATAACCGCTTTACATTTGACATATATCCTTTCAGATTTCCTGTATGCATAAGTATGTTTATTTGCAAACTTAAAAAATGGATTATACTACTCATACTGTTTTATAACCTGTCCTTTTTCATTTAGTATATTGTGTGTGGCAAAAAAAAAAAAAAAGCAGATATACACCATATAAGATAAACAAGTTCCTACTGTTTATTTGTACAGGGAATGATATTCAATTTCTTGTTATAAACTCTAATAGGAAAGAATCTGAAAAAGAATATACAGATATAAATATCTGAATCAGCATGCTGTCTGCTGCTGCTGCTGCTGCTAAGTCGCTTCAGTCGTGTCTGACTCTGTGTGACCCCATAGATGGCAGCCCACCAGGCTCCCCCATCCCTGGGATTCTCCAGGCAAGAACACTGGAGTGGGTTGCAATTTCCTTCTCCAATATGTTGTATACCAGAAACTAATACAACATTGTAAATCAACTATACTCCAATAAAAATTAATTTAAAATAGAAGACAAGTGTTCTCCTCCCCATATACTCAACACACGGTAATGACACAAAGACAGGAAAGTTGCAAATAGATAAATGATTATATACTCTGCCTCTCCAGGCCCCTGAAGAGAGCAGAGAGTAAATGTGGAAAAAGTGGGGAAGTTCTGTCTTCAGGCTGATGGCTTAGAATCGTGTGCAGTCATCTGGCCGTAGTTGTGAAACCACCACCATCTCCTGAGCACTAACTAGGGCCAGGCACTGTTCTGAGCAGTCTCCACACACTTTCTCATTCAACCTTCTTCACTAACTTGAGAAAAATGGTACCTTTTTGGAAATCGAGGCTCAGTTGTGACAGGTGAGATAACTTACCTAAGCTCTATGGCTAAAGTATTTGAAGGTGGGAAGTTGAAGGTAGCTTTGAACTCTCTGGTTTGGATATTAACCAGAATAGCAAAAGCAGAACAAGGGATAGGAGATGAAAAAGTTGAATTAATCCTTGGATGTATGAATGTTGAGGTCCCTGCAAGATATCAGCAGGGAAGAGCTGAAGGTTAGAAACACAGACTTAGGAATGATTAGCCTTCGTGGGACCCTAACATGAGTCTTGCCAGAAAAGCAGCTTGGGGATGAAGCGGGCAAAATTCAACAGCTGCCCAGTTCTTGCTCATCATGGTTATAAGTTGCTCATCTGTGGTTGGTGTTTCTAATATATCATGTTATAGGCTATGGGTAAGGGGGTGGGTGGGTCAGGGCTCAGTTTTCTGCCCGTTGTAATACAACAATTTGGATCTCAGTTCCTGTAAACTTGCACAAGAAAGCTGTTTCTAGTCATAGATATGAATTTAGAATATTCTCCTCTTTGTGTCCGAGAGAGTGTATTCTTTGCACGCTCCCACATTTGAGGAAAATTGGATTTGGGGTCCATGGAGAGCCTCATTTCCTTGTGGAGAACAGTTCTTGTGTTTTAGTTTACCACTGGTTTATTTGTAAATCAACTGCAATTGAAAACATGTAAATATATCAACTGCTGGGACATCGCCTAATTATAAATTAAATAAGCATAATAGCCTCTCAAAGACTGGAAAACCGGGAGCACGGCAATACTTCAGAGATCCGTGATGCCTTCAGGGGAATTGTGCTTGCCCCCTGGAGTGTTTTGTGTGGAAGTAGACCTAAAAACCAGTTGTGCCGTGTTTCATTTTGATTTAGAACCACGCTTTTAAAAAATAACAGAAATAACGGGTTTTCACTGTGAAGTCCATTTTCATATTTATCTCGTTACAAGGTTATATAACCCTTTGGTGTGGGGTAGGCAGGAACACAGATGGTACGGTAACCATAGCAACGCCACTTAGGCTTCTTTTCTGCTTGTCAGCTCTTTTCAGCATCATGTTCCTTCTAAAGCAGAGGCTCGCTCTCTCACACACACTTCCCTCCTTTTCTCCTCTCCTCTGCACTCTCTGCCTCTGACCCAGCTCTCTCAGCAGTCTAAAAAACGATGAAGACATTTTATACCGCTTCCTCTTAGTTTTTCCATCTCTATTCAAACCTTAAATATGAATCCGAATTATAATGTTTCCGTCCTAAGACTGCATTTCTTACTTATCTCTCTTTTACTTAAATAGGAGATAAGGCAAGAAAAGCAATTATAAGAAGAGAAGCTACTGAAATGAAACCATTTTTCTTAACCTTTGAGTTCAGGCAAAAATCACCCAAGTCCAAATAGGCAAACATGTCCCCTCAGGACTCTCAGAAGTGGATTCTGTGTCTTCTTTAGGTAAATCTAACTTCCAGCCATCCTTCCATTAAAAGTCTCCCTGAACTCTCGATCCCATTTTTAGGTATATTCATTAAAAATTGGATATACTAATTAAAATCTATTTAGGTATGCTGCTGCTGCTGCTGCGCCGCTTCAGTCGTGTCCGACTCTGTGTGACCCCATAGACGGCGGCCCACCAGGCTCCCCCATCCCTGGGATTCTTCAGGCAAGAACACTGGAGTGGGTTGCCATTTCCTTCTCCAATGCATGAAAGTGAAAAGTGAAAGGGAAGTCGCTCAGTCGTGTCCGACTCTAGCGACCCCGTGGACTGCAGCCTATCAGGCTCCTCCGTCCATGGGATTTTCTAGGCAAAAGTACTGGAGTGGGGTGCCATTGCCTTCTCTGATATTTAGGTATATTTTTTCATAATTCAAGACATTTTTATTCAACATTGTATATTCTAGAGCAGATTTAACAAATGATTATTTTATGTATTCAGTCATATCTAGATAGTTTAACAATTATTCACAACTTTCATTATTTATTATAATGATTACTAAACATTTGCTTTATTGGCCCCTTTAGAAAGCATTGACAATAACTTCACTCATCTCTGCTGCTGCTGCTGCTAAGTCGCTTCAGTCGTGTCCGACTCTGTGCGACCCCAGAGACGGCAGCCCACCAGGCTCCCCCGTCCCTGGGATTCTCCAGGCAAGAACACTGGAGTGGGTTGCCATTTCCTTCTCCACTCATCTCTATCAACATAATTGAGAACTACCTGGTTTAGGTATGTTAATTAAAATATATTTTGGTATATTAATTAAAAATCTGGAGCCTTTCAGCTTGCCCCTCTGTAACATCACTAAGCAGGATTAGTCGACAAGCACACATTGAGTTTCTGCCTCTCAAAAATTAGGTCCTCTGTGACATTACTTTAGGGTCTTTTCTGCCTTGAAACTTATCTCTGTGCAGAGACTACATTTTACCTCTTACTTGTTTTTTAACTGCCACCCCTCAGGGAGGCTTTCCTGACAGAATCTTGGCTATTCTTAGTTCCCTATATACATCTTTAGTTGTGATTTATTTTGACTTGCTTGATTATACTTGCTTATTGTCTGTCTCCCAATAGGCTCTATGGTTCTTGAGAGAAGAGGCCATGTTTGAAATGTTTAATAATGTTTTCCTATTATTTCATGTAGGAGTTGGCTCCTTTTAAGTATTAAATACTTTCCAAATAAATGAATGAATGTTTCCTTTTGGGTGAACTCCTTTTAGATTTGGTTGTAAAATGAAACCAAACCCGTTTTTCTAATTTGACGTATTGGTATGACTTCCATTTCCCTTTTCCTTTGGCTGCTAGGAAGCTCAAGGTAAGGCTCAATTGGTGTAGCTATATTTACTTCCTTCTGTATATATTTATTTCCTTTCTTTTTCATGGCTTTTATTTATTTATTATAATTATAGTTGCATAGTAAAAAATATATTATTTTTATATTTTCTATTTTAAGCCACCTCAAAAATCTTCTTGAAGGCAAGTACCATATAATCATAAATAAATAAGGATAGGGGTCTTCAGAGCAGAATGACTTTTCAGGAATCTCACAGAATATTGCATAGTGTGAATGGTTAGCCCTTAAATGTTGACATGAGCAGTGACCAAAGAATCTGAATATATTGGTAGAAAAGTGAAAAGCCCTTTTTACTCTTAAGCTATGCCAAAGAGTATTGAGTGAGAATAAGTAAACATTTCATTAAAAAAAATGATCACTTTTATCTGTGAAAGAGTTGAATTTGTAAGGGTAAAATCCACTTGCATTGCTGAGGCAATACTTTATTACAGTTCATATCTATATATATATTTTTTTTTTTTTTTCTTGCAGACCCATTTAAATTCCTTGTCTCTGTGGCCCATTGGATTCCCTGCCACCTTTTTTTAGGGAAGAAAAATTTGCCTGAAAGTCATGATTCATGGGTTTTACCACCTTAGGTAAATAGGGTTGCCAGATGATCGAAGTTTGCAGATTCAGGGCGTAAAAACCTTCAGCTGACACTGAGATCTGTTTACAGCTGCTGGAGGGGAAGAGACTGAGCTTTAGGAGTCTCCTGAGATGCTTTTCAGTGTCTGTGGTCAGAAGAGGAAGCTGTGATGACAGAGCAAATCAATGACATCAGTGTCACCTGGGAAGGTGGTGTGACAAGTAAGGATCTATTAATAGAAAGGACAGCTGGGAAAATGTCACACTTAGAAAACAAATGATTTGTGGCAAGAGAAGCTGGGCACCCATTTCAGGTGAAAGGAAGAATAACTTTCCTCAGCAACAAGAAGACAGATAGCATCTGCTTTTGTGCCTGAGGGGATAGGAACGGGTCAGTGTGGTTTTTCTCCCTGGCCTGGGGGTGTGGGTGGTGAGTGTGGGTACTGTAGGTTCTGGACATGAGCTTGAGTAAGCTCCAGGAGTTGGTGATGGACAGGGAAGCCTGGCGTGCTGCAGTCCATGGGATCGCACAGAGTCGGACATGACTGAGTGACTGAACTGAACTGAACTGAATGAGCTCAAGAATGGAAAGAAGGGCCAGTGGCTTCCTCTGATCCTGATTCTCTGGGGCAGGGGAGTGTAGCCAGGGGACAAAGGGAGAGAGTGCTGCCTTCTACCTACTGTTACTATTCCTCTGTTCATAGCCAAATAGAGGGTGGCCATCACCTGCACAGAGTCCTATCTTTACTCTTTGAAAACACTCCATAACAAAGCCCACATTTTCTCTACCTTCATTATTTCTATGACTCTGGGCTCATGCTGGCCTAATAATAGGATGCATTGCTTTTTAGGAGTTTGATAAAGTTACATTTGATAGATTAAAAGACATGTGCTTCTTGGAAGGAAAGCTATGACAAACCTAGACAGCATATTAAAAAGCAGAGACATCATTCTGCCAACAAAGGTCTGTATAGTCAAAGCTATGGTTTTTCCCATAGTCATGTATGGATGTGAGAGTTGGACCATAAAGACGGCTGAGTGCTGAAGAACTGATGCTTTCAAATTATGATGCTGGAGAAGACTCTTGAGAGTCCCTTGGACTCCAAGGAGATCAAACCAGTCAATCCTAAAGGATATCAACCTGAATATTCATTGGAAGGACTGATGCTGAAGCTCCAATACTTTGGCCACCTGATGCGAAGAGATGACTCTTTGGAAAAGACCCTGATGCTGAAGGTTGAAAGCAGAAGGAGAAGGGCGTGACAGAGGATGAGATGGTTGGATGGCATCATTACTCAATGAACATGAGTTTCTGCAAAATCCAGGAGATAGTGAAGGATGGGGGATCCTGGCCTGCTACAGTCCATGGGGTTGCAAACTGTTGGACACAACTTAGGGACGGAACAACAAATACGGTTGGGCTCCAAGTTTATTGTTTTGCATGTGGATACCCAGTTATCCCAGCACTGTTTCTTAAGAAGACCACTCTTTTCCCATTGAATTTTCTTGGTGGGCTACTAAAAATCAGTTGACTCTGACTGTATTCGAATACCACCTCTCTTGATTACTGCAGGACTGTAGTAAATTTGTAGTTGGGAAGTGTGAGCCCTCCAACTCTGATCTTTTTAAACATTTCTTTGGCTATTCTAGGTTTCTTGTATTTCCATATGAATTTCAGCTTCAGCTTGTCAGTTTCTGCAAAGAGCCAACTATGATTTTAATAGGGATTGCATTGAATCTGTAGATCAATTAGGAGAGTATTTCCATCTATACAGTATTAAGTCTTCCAATCTTCCCTCATAGCTCAGTTGGTAAAGAATCTGCCTGCAATGCAGGAGACCCGGGTTTGATCTCTGGGTTGGGAAGATCCCCTGGAGAAGGAAATGACAACACACTCCAGTATTCTTGCCTGGAGAAGTATTGTCCCTTGGACAGAGGAGCCTGGCAGGCTACTGCCCATGTGGTTACAAGAGCTAAACACGCCTTAGTGACTAAACCACCACCACCCATGAGCACATGATGTCTTTCCATTTATTTTAGGTCCTCTTTAATTTCTTTCAACCATGATTTTTAATGTTCAGAGTATAATTTTTATACTTCTATTAAATTTGTTCTTTAATATTTTATTCCTTTTGATGTTATTGTAAATTGAATTATTTTCTTAATTTCATTTATGGTTTGTTCATTGCTACCAATGTACAATTGGTACAGTTGACTTCTGTAGTATATAAATCTGTGTCCTACAACCCAGCTGAATTCATTTATTAGTTCTAATAGTTTTTTAGTAGAATTCTAAGGATTTTCTGTATATAGGAATGATCATATCATCTGCTGCTGCTGCTGCTGCTAAGTCACTTCAGTCATGTCCAACTCTGTGTGACCCCATAGATGGCAGCTCACCAGGCTCCCCCGTCCCTGGGATTCTCCAGACAAAAACACTGGAGTGGGTTGCCATTTCTTTCTCCAATGCACGAAAGTGAAAAGTGAAAGTGAAGTCGCTCAGTCATGTCCGACTCTTCACGACCCCATGGACTGCAGCCCATCAGGCTCCTCTGTCCATGGGATTTTCCAGGCAAGAGTACTGGAGTGGGGTGCCATTGCCTTCTCCACATATCATCTGCAAATACAGCTAATTTTTTTTCTTTACCAATCTAGTCCTCTATTTATTTTCTTGCCTAGTTGCCCTGGCTTAAAACAGCCAGTAGAATGTTGAATAGAAGTGATAGGTGCAGACATCCTTTTCTTGTTCTTGTTCTTTAGGAGAAAGTATATAGTCTTTCATCATCTGGTAGAAGCTTTTCATAGATACCGTTAATCAAATTGAGGGATTTCCCTCCTATTTCTAATTTTTTGAGTGCTTTTATCATGAAGGTTAAAATTTTGTCAAATACTTTTTCTGCATCTATTGCAATGTTCGTGTGGTTTTTGTCCTTTATTCTTTTGCTTGATGTGTTACACTGATTGATTTCTGATGTTAAGTTTGAGCATTTAAAATATGCTTACAGGCCATTTGTGTTCTGTTAAATACTATTCATAGCACTTGCCTTTTTTTCTGCTGGTTGCTTGTCCTTTTCATACTGCTTTTAATACTTTTTTATATAGCCTAAATATCTTTATCAGTTATAATTTAGCAAAAATTTTCTCCATATTTTTTGTCTTTTCTTTTTATGAAGTCTTTTGATGAGCAGTAGATTCTTAACCATGGTATACAATTTAAAAACCTTTATAGTTTGTGTCCATTGTATTGGAGATCTGTTTTGAAATTCCTTCTCTTCAGGAAATAAGTGTATTCTCCTGAAATGTCTTGCCAGTCACAGTTAGATCTTGACTCCCAACTAGGGCTTTTTTTTTTAACATGTGAGGTAGAATCAGTCCAGTTGTTTTGGACACAGTTAATGTGGCTCCTCAGATTCACTCAGCCTCACCTTGCTCAGGGTCCTCTGCTGATTACGCTTGATGAGCTCCTGATGGCTCCGTGCCTGCTGTTGCTAATGTCTCGTCTGCAGCGCTGCCACTGTCTTGACCTTGCCCATGGAAAGCAGCAACTCCAGCATTGCCCCCATCATGTCTATTGCTGTGGGAACCTCAGTGGATCTGGAACCCAGGCTGTATGGTCAGGTCAGTCAAGATGGCTGTTCTCTTGTTCTCTGTACATCCCCTGATGGACTGGTCCTTGCTCCACCTATATCCTACTCGCATGACCGACCTTCCCTCTTAGTACATACTTGCCCCATCCCAGCTAGTGATTGTTCTAATCTTTGATCAGAGCATCTTCACCACGATAGCTTTACCAAAGGGATGGTGAAGGGCATGCACCTCTGCTGGTTTCCTTGGTAACAGATGAGCAAACGGGATGTCAGTTCCTTCTATACACACCCCTGTCCCCACCCCCATGGCAAAGACCATCACCATGTCCTGCCTGCCATCTGCTACACATGGTGGGGTGTTGCTCCAGGATCTTGTTTTAGACATGTAAGGTCCCCCATCCATTAAACCATTAATGTCTCTGATGCTTCCTGACTCTGAGCTCTTCCTTCAGTTGTGAGGCTGGACAGGTACAGTGCTTGCAGGCCTGCTGGGTGCAGCCCAACATGGGCTCAAACTGAATGGACCCATGGAGTCTCTGGCTCCTCCTGCCTCTGCCCATTCTGGACAAAATCCAATACTACCTAGAGGTGGCCCAAAGAGAGACTGCCTGAAACTGTGCTGGGGGTCATGCTTTCGGAGACAAACTTTGACCCAAAGAGGAACAGAAGACAGGAGTGAACCAGCAGATCAAGTCTTTGCCCATCCCCCCACCTGAAACATGATGCATCTGAACACCCTGTCTTAAAACGTCCAGCATGACTGAGCAGTGAGCAGCCATCTGTGTCCTTATGTGGAGCTGTGGCTAGCTCAAAAATATGTTTCCCCTCCTTCATAGTCTCAACACCCCCTTCCCTTTTTAATCACTTTTTGCCCCCCAGAAATTAGATCTCCCAGTAAAATAAAAGACCTTAAGCTTTTCCCTAGGCTCTGGTTTCTAGAAAACCAGGCTAAGATAATTCTCTTAGACTTTCCTTTACTCACTTACCTGCAATGCCTGTTATATCATAAATCAGGGTTCTCTGAATGTATCTGTTTCAAAATTATATATTTTGTTCTATTGATCTACTATGTAGCTCTACTGATACCACTGTTTTTTTTTTGGGGGGGGGTGGTTTGTGGTCATCAGCTTTATTTATTTAAAAAATTTTTTACAATGCTGTGTAGGCTTCCGCTGCCCAGCAACGTGAATCAGCCGCAACTGCACACTTGCCCCCTCCCTCCTGAGCCTCCCCCCACCACCCACCCCACCGTGCTAGGTCATCAGAGTGCCAGACTGGGCTCCCTGTGTTACACAGCTATCCACTCTACACATGATAGTGTACATATGTTGATGCTGCTTTCTCCATTCATCTCACTTTGTCCCTCCCCCACTGTGTCCACAAGTCCATTTTCTACATCTGTGTCTCCATTCTTTCCCTTCAAATAGGTTCAGCAATACCATTTTCTAGGTTCCATATATATGCGCTAATATACAATATTTGCTTTTCTCTGTCTGACATACTTCACTGTGTATAACAAACAGGCTCTAGGTTCATCCACCTCACTAGAACTGATTCAAATTCATTCCTTTTTATGGCTGAGTAATATTCCATTGCATATATGTACCACATCATGTTTATCCATTCATCTGTGGATGGACATCTAGGTTGCTTCCAAGTCCTGGCTATTGTAGCAGGTGCTGCAGTGGACACTGGCGTACCTGTGTCTTTTAGAATTGAATACCACTCATTTTTAATTTTATCATATATCCCCCAATTCATTGTCAGTTGACTTGGGGTCATAATATATCATAAATATAATACTTACTTAGATCCAGTTCATTAATACTTTGGCAAGCTTTTGCAGCTATGTTCATGAGCAGAAGAGTTTGCATAAAGATGGAATTATATGATAGAATTCACCTGTAAACTTTACGGGGCTTAGCATTTTTTTCAGGGAAAAATTTTAAATTACTGCTTCAGTTTCCTTCATGGTTAAAGATTATTTCTTGTACTGAAATATGTATCAATTTTAGTAAATTATATTTTCAGTTTCATGAGCTGTGGAGTATGTATGTGTAAATATAAGTATCTACAAATCAATATCAAAAAAATCAAATAGCAGTGGATGTGAACAAACCCTTCACAAAATAGGAAACACAAGAAAAAATACTCAGTCTCACTAGCAGTAAAGGAAATGTAAATTTAAGAAAAAGTGGATGCTATATTATACCCATAAAATTGGTAACAATGTAGCCTGATGATACCACATGTGGGGAAGAATTTGAAGCAGTGGGAACTTTCACTTATTTGTGAGATACATGTTGTTATAACTGCTTTGAAGAATACATGTTACATGTATGTGCACAAGGATATCATGTGTGTCCCCACAGATATCATCAGGTATATTGATGAAAAACTGGAAGCAACTTGCCTATAAATAGAAGAATAGAAAAATAAATTTTAGTATAATAATACAGTAGAAAAAGAAGAACGAATACTGAATGCAATATGGTATCCCAGATTAGATTCTGGAACAGAAAATGAGTATTAGTAGAATAACTGGTGATCTCTAAATAAAGTGTGTAGTTTAGCTGTTTGTAATGTATGAATGTTCATTTCTTAGCTTGGATGAAAGTACCATTGTTGTGTGGGATGTTGACCCTGGAGAAAGTTGAGGAGGTGATGTGTGGGTTGTCTCTGTACCCTCTAACTTTTCTGTGAGTTTAAAATTATTTCAAAATAAAAAGTTTATTATTATTTAAAAAGAATGACTAGAGTTACTTGTATCATTATAGATAAATCTCACAAACATAGTGCTGAGAAAACAGCAAGTTCAAGATGAAGCATAGTATGTAACCAAATATACAAATGTAAAAGCATTTAGAATAATATTGTCATTTAATAATACATTCATATGTACTGTAATTTTCAACACATATATCTGAATAATAAATACCAAATTATGAATATTAATTATTTCTTGAAGGTGAGGGAGTATCATATGATCAGAAATTAATAACAGAATTTAAACCTTATTTGCAGTGTTTAATTTCTTAAGCTGGATAGTGTATACACACACAGATTTTGTTAAAAAAAATTCTTCCTTTAAATTATTTGAAATATTTCAAAATAAAACAAAAAGCCAATTTCTCTAAAAGTAAAGAAGCAAGGAAGAGAAGGAGGGAAAAAGGAAGAGAAGGAGGGAAAAAAAAGAGAAGGTTGAAAGGAGAGAAGCAATTCTAAATGCAGAGAGTTTTAAAATGAAAGTTTTTTCTGAATGGTTTGGAAGTCTCATTGAGAACTGGTTTTAACAACTTCTTGTAGTAACCTTTAAGATTTGGAGTTTGAGGCATATTTAGGACAACAGCTATCTGAATCAGAAATTCAAAGAAGCTCATGTAAAAGTTTGATTCTAGGTCCAAGACTCCAAGAGATTTGATTTCAACCTAAGATTTGAGCTCCAGAACTTGAACTTGTATCGTACTAAGTGTCCTTATGTCCTTGCAGTGTTGGAGGAGACTCTTGGACAGCAAGGAGATCAAACCAGTCCATCCTAAAGGAGATCAACCGTGAATATTCATTGGAAGTACTGATGCTGAAGCTGAAGCTCCAATACTTGGACAACCTGATGCAAGGAGCCAACTCGTTGGAAAAGACGCTGATGCTGGGAAAGAGTGAAGGCAGGAGGAGAAGGGGATGACAGAGGATAAGATGGTTGGATGGCATCACCCACTCAATGGCTGTGAGTTTGAGCATGCTCCAGGAGATGGTGAAGGACAGGGAAGTCTTGAGTGCTGCAGTCCATGGGGTCACAGAGTCAGACAAGACTTAGAAATTGAACAACAGCATGTCCTTATACTATTAGACAGATTTGGTTTACTTCAGCGTGAATTAATTTTGGCAAAACTAATACAATTATGTAAAGTTTAAAAATAAAATAAAATTAAAAAAATAAAAAATAAAAATAAAATATCACAGCAAAAAAAATAAAAAATAAAGACCAATAGTGATCCAAAAGGATCGGATAAATGGGCTCTCCCCAAATGTTCTGCATTACCAAGCCTCTGGGAATTGTTGGTTGCTTAAACCCTGGAGGAAGGGAGAAGTCCTAATAATGTCACAGACTGAACAGCCCCTCAACTTAATAGGAGAGACTTTTAATGTTAATTTGAGAAAAATAAAGAAATATGATATTGTTGGAAAAAAAAAACTTGTTTTATCTATCTGTATCTCTCACTATATATAATCTAGCTATGTCTATCTACCTACCTACCTATGTATACTTTATGTGAGTATGAATGTATATATATATATGATTTATAGGTTACCTGAATTAATGAGTAGTCCCAGCTGAGAGATAATTTGGCCAGGAGATTATTAGCTAGCCAGGTAGCTATCCTATATGGAGTTTTAAACCTTTATTGTACTTTGGATCCTTTGACAGTCTGGTGAGATTGTGGATCCCTTTTCAGAATAACTCATTAATGAATAAAAGAAATTTCATAAGATTATAAAATAAAGCAATTATATTAAACTATAGCTATAAATTATTAAAAAGAAATTTGTGGTATATTAATGTGTGCTTCTTTATTAAGGCATTGAATAACAATATGTACTGCAGATGTAAATACCATAATTTGAAAGTTGTGATGAACAGAAATATTTGGCGATATTTGCCGCAGTCATAATGTCGCATGAAAATATCAGTAATTTCTACTGGCCTCAAGTCACAGATAATACTCATACTTTTACAGCTTGTTGCCTAAGCTTATAGTTAAAGGAAATGCTTTAAAAAAGAAAATGCTATGTTTCAATTAGAAGTTTGTGAAAATAATAAACCCCTATAGATCAGGTCTACAACCAGGGTGAGATGAGTAAAGCCATTGCCTCAACTGTAAAATTTAAGGAGCACCAAAGAACTCCACTATCAAGCTATTTAACAAATCTTTAATATATTTAATAAATAAAAAAAATTGTTTAAATATTTTATTTGTTTATTTAGCTGAGCCAGGTCTTAGTTACAGCATGTGGGATCTAGTTCTCTGACCGGGGAGTGAGCCCATGCCCCCTGCACTGGGAGCATGGAGTCTTAGCCACTGGACCACCAGGGAAGTCCCTAATAAATAAAAAAAACTTTTTTTTTTTACTTTTTTTTTAAATAAAAATTAAGGTAAAAAGAATCATGATGAGCAAAATATCAAGAGTTTAAATTAAGAGAGGATCAGTATGAATGTCCTAGATTTCAACTGCAAGAATTCTGCCCAGAATACAGAATTCATGCATTATGGGCAGGCATTCTCATTTGGGGCTTCCTCCTGGCTCCGCAGTAAGAATCTACCTGTAATGCAGGAGACTCAGGAAACATGGGTTTGATCCTTGGGTTGGAAAGATCCACTGGAGGAGGAAATGGCAACCCACTCCATTGTTCTTGCATGGAAAATCCCAAGGACAGAGAAGCCTTGTGTGTTACAGTCCATGGGATCACAAAGAGTTGGACATGCGCGAGTTGGACATGCATGTGCATACACACACACGTGCACGCACACACATACACTCTTACTTTGCCTCTTTTCCACCGCTTATTTGTCACTGGTTGGCAGTCTTCCAAATTTCACTATTGCATTAATAATCTTTACATGTGACAACAAATATTAATACATTTTTCAAAGTGCTACATAGATCCCTTAAAATAAAAAGTTTCAAAATTGAATAAGTCTATCTTCATTCTTTGACGACAGTGACAAATATTTTTTTAAAAAGTTAATTTTGACATCGTGTGGTTTCTGTTTGTAATCTAATAACAGCAAATCATTAAAAAATAATTCTAATTATTTCTCTTATAATGTTAGACTTTTTACACTTAAAATAGGTAAGTTAGTGGTAGTATCCCTCTAAGGAGAGAAGAGAAATGATGAGGAGGGTGTTCTAAGAGGTTAGGGACAGTCCTTCCTACCCAAACTATCACAGAGACAGAATACCCACAGCCGTGTTAATATGTTTTTCTTTTAATTGAAGTATGGTTGATTTACAGTATTGTGTTAATATCTCCTGTACAGCAAAGTGACTTAGTTATGCATATATATGCATGTCTGTGTGTTAGTCCCTCAGTCGTGTCCAACTGTTTGTGATCCCATGGACTGTAGTCCGCCAGGGTCTTCTGTCCATGGAATTCTCCAAGCAAGCATATTGAAGTGGATAGCCATTCCCTTCTACAGGGGATCTTCCCAACCCAGAGACTGAACCCAGGTCTCCTGCTTAGGTTCCCGCGTTGGGTTTTCCTGATGGCTCAGATGGCAAAGAGTCTGCCTGCAGTGCCAGAGACCAGGTGTTCGATCCCTGGGTTGGGAAAATCCCCTGGAGGAGGGCATGGCAACCCACTCTAATATTCCTGCCTGGAGAATCCCCATGGACAGAGAAGCCTGGCGGGCAACAGTTTATGGGGTCGCAAAGAGTCGGACATGACTGAGTGACTAAGCACTTCTGCACTGCAGGCCGACTCTTTGCCATCTGAGCCACCAGGGAGGTCCATTTATATATATTACTTTTCATAGTCTTTTCCATTACAGCTTTTCATGGAATATTGAATATAGTTCCCTGTGCTATACAGTAAGACCTTGTCTATCCATTCTGTATATGATAGCTTACATCTACTAACCGCAGAATAATATGCTTTCATTCTTTATTAGGGAACACACTCTTTTGAGAGTTATTCTTAAGCAAAACATGTGCTTCTATATTCATGTTTTTCCTGTACCAGAAACACAACATCAGCAACACACAAATGCGGGGATAAAGATGCCGTCATTCCTTGTCGCATTTTTAGAGGACTTTGATTTATGTTGTTTTCCACTTGTTCTTGCATTTGTGGCCACCAGTACTGAGGCTCCACCTAGGGCCCTTTTGTGTAATTACATCCATATTCATGAACGCTAATCTTCAGGATGGCAATAGTGAAAACAATTATGCAAATTAGAGAGTGGTTGAGTCTTTGTTTTGTTCTGAGCATCCAGCACAGATTAGATTTGGTTTCCCTTTGCCCCACGCTCCCCGTGTGCCCCCAGGAACTGAAGGCCGAGGCTCTGATGGCCACAAGATGTTGCCCAGGTGAGGAAGTGGTTAGCATCTTACCTTTGGCCTTGGGAAGGTGCCCTCTGGGAATGCAGCTGGCTAACCTCTGTGTAACAGGTGGTCCAGTCTGGGGGTGGGGGAGTAGGCCAGGGCGGGTGTAGGCAGGGGCGTAATGGGTTGGGGGGGTGGTTGGTGGTGGTTCTGGGGCAGTAGTCAAGTGGAGAAACAAGCTCCTTGTGCTTCACAGGGAACACCAGCAAGGAAGGTGGGAGAAGCTTCAGTCAGACAAAGCAGACAAAGATCAAGGGGCAGGCCTGAAGAATTTGGTTAGAAGTTACAAGGAGTCCCCTACACACGAACCTTCAAGTTGAGAACTTTCAAAGATGCGAACGTGCGTTCCCCTGTCCAATCATGTAAGTTAGTTCATGCATCTGGAGTGTATTGTCATGGGAGTGCATCCTCTACGAGAGGTTGTGCTTTTGTGTACTGGATTGCAAGATTAAAAATATTTGGTTTTGTGTGTGTGTTTCTAATACATTATTTGTGTGAAAACTGTTATAAACCTATTATAGCATGCTGCTGCTGCTGCTGCTAAGTCGCTTCAGTCGTGTCCAACTCTGTGCAACCCCATAGACGGCAGCCCACCAGGCTCCCCCGTCCCTGGGATTCTCCAGGCAAGAACACTGGAGTGGGTGGCCATTTCCTTCTCCAATGCATGAAAGTGAAAAGTGAAAGTGAAGTCGCTCAGTTGTGTCTGACTCTTAGCGACCCCATGGACTACAGCCCACCAGGCTCCTCCACCCATGGGATTTTCCAGGCAAGAGTACTGGAGTGGGGTGCCATTGCCTTCTCCTATTATAGCATAGAACTATACTATATAGCAGACTATGTTAGTTGGGTACCTACACTAACTTTGTGAGACTTACAAATTGGACTTAAAAACTCCTTTTCAGATGAGAACTCATTTGTATGTACGACACTTAAGACCCTGGTTATCTCCTCCATCTTTTATTTCGATTGGGCCTTCACATTACGCTCCTTGACCACTGGGTGATTGGTTTTTGATTCCCTCTTTCTCTAGCAGTGAGTAGTACAGGATGATTTGAGCTAGCACCCCAGAGTGTTTTGACTCACACCTGCCATCTGTCTGCTTAGTCACCGTGCAACCATCCTTCCCCAAAGTGATGGTTTTTATTTGATATAAGAGCTGGCAGGCGGCAGTGGTTGTGTGAGATTGCTGGAGTCCCGGTTTTCTTTATTCCTGTGATCGTAGCAGCAGAGTGTATTAATGTTTCAGATAGCCACTTGGCTTTTTCTGGGAACTGCCATATGTTCCTAAAGATTTGGAGTGTGGGGAAGAGTTGTGAAGAACGGGAAGGGGATTATTTTTGAAAACGTTATTTTGAAATTTGTAGACAATTCGAAATTGTTATTGTTGTGCTGAGCAGCTTGTCACCCCTCAGTGTAGAGCAAAGTGGAAATCTCCCAAATTATTCCTATACAGAGTGAATACAAATAATCCCAGTGCGTCATTTCATTACAACTACCCTGACTTTCTTCGTGTTCCCATTGATAGTCTTCCTCCATAGATTTTGGGTGTGAACTCATGATGAAGGAAGATAGAGCTGTAAAGAGCAAGTTCTCTTTACACTGTTATTGGGACCATGCACACAAAGCAGAAATTGTGCTTAAAGTGACTACTAAAGGTGCATATCCAGACAATTTAGACAAACAAAGCCACTTTAGAATCAGGATGCAAACTAGGGGCGTTTAGGTAAACACTCACTACATATGATAGCAAGCTCATTTAATTATTTCACATATGTAAAGAATGTACAATATACATATGTACAGTATAAATAGTCTAGTCAAGGCTATGGTTTTTCCACTGGTCATGTATGGATGTGAGAGTTGGACTGTGAAGAAAGCTGAGCGCTGAAGAATTGATGCTTTTGAACTGTGGTGTTGGAGAAGACTCTTGAGAGTCCCTTGGACTGCAAGGAGATCCAACCAGTCCATTCTGAAGGAGATCAGCCCTGGGATTTCTTTGGAAGGAATGATGCTAAAGCTGAAACTCCAGTACTTTGGCCACCTGATGTGAAGAGTTGACTCATTGGAAAAGACTCTGATGCTGGGAGGGATTGGGGGCAGGAGGAGAAGGGGACGACAGAGGATGAGATGGCTGAATGGCATCACTGACTTGATGGATATGAGTCTGAGTGAACTCTGGGAGTTGGTGATGGACAGGGAGGCCTGGCGTGCTGCGATTCATGGGGTCACAAGGAGTCGGACACGACTGAGTGACTGTATCTATCTTTTTTGCCCATTTTTAAAATTGGTCCACACTTTTTTAATTGAAGTTTCATAGATGTATATGATTCTAATACTTTATTCTAACTAATATATGTTGGAACTATATTACCCTGGTTTATATCTTGTGTTTTTACATTTTAAAAAATAGTGTCTCCCAATACACAGACGTTCTTATTTTGGCAGACTTCCGTCTGTCTCTTTTAGTTTATGAATTCTGCCTTTTTAAAAAGAAATCCTTTCTGTGACAGAAGTTTGCAAAGATAATCTATATTTTCTTCAGAAAGTTTAGAAATCTATATGTATCTAAACCACCAAGAATTTATTTTTTGGTTATGTATGATGTGGATCCATATAGAAAGCAAACTCTCTGGGCATTATTTATTACATCATCTGTTCCTTCCATACTACTCTAAAACTGCAGCTCTGGCTTCTGTTTTATACATATGGGAAGATCTCTCTCTGAGGTGTGGTTCCTATTTTTGTTGCAGTAGTATATTGGTCTATCTCTGCCCTACTAACACACTGGTGAAACTAAAGAATCCTCAAAGTCTGGTGAGTAAATTCTCTTCATTTCCCTATGGCACATTTTTTCTTCAACAGTACATTGGCTGTTCTTTTTTTCTCCCTGGCTATTCTCGCTGTTTTGCTCTTTTGTATAATTTTATTTTTTTAAATTATTATCATTATTATTATTTTGGTTGCACTGGGTCTTCATTGTGGTACATGGGCTTTCTCTACTTGTGATGTGCAGGCTTCTCTAGTTGCCCTGTGGCATGTGGGGTCTTAGTTCCCTGACTAGGGATCAAATCCCTGTCCTCTACACTGGAAGGGGGCCTCCCTGGTGGCTTAGACGGTAAAGAATCCGCCTGCAATGCGAGAGACCTGGGTTCGATCCCTGGGTTGGGAAGATCTCCTGGAGGAGGGCGTGGCAATGCACTCCAGTATTCTTGCCTGGAGAATCCCATGGACAGAGGAGCCTAGTAGGCTACAGCCCATGGGGTTGCAAAGAGTTGGACACGACTGAGGGACTAAGCACTACACTGGAAGGTGGATTCTTTACCACCAGACCACCAGGGAAGTCCCTTGTATAAATTTTAAATTCACTTACCACATTTCACAAAAGCAATTTAATAAAATTTTTCTGCAGGTGTACTTTCTTTAATTATAATTTTTCTATAACATTGAGTCTGCACAAAGCATTATTAAATTATTTCAAAGGATTGGTAGAAGATTAAGGAATGAGTTAACTCTGTAACATCTATCCTAAAAAAATTTAATTAGCACAATTTTATTTTGTTTAAAAACACGAAATATCACAGCTTGTAGGAAACCAGCCAAGATCAATGAATGTGGATTTTATACGCTGTATCCCAGCCAGCTCATTTTTGAATCAGGCCTATCTTGGGAAAATCTAAGCTTTCAGTAAAAATAGGAACAAGTATTTATTCACAAGCAATTGTAATGTACCTAGCCCCTGTAATAGATAATATAAAGATATGCAAATGAAATAAACTATGATTTAGGTCTTCCAAGGATTTATAAGCGATTGTGAAGACAATTGATTATCAATAAAATTCCAACTTTGTAGTTCTGACTATGAGCTCTTGTGGGGTAAGGGAAAGGAAAGAACTATGTAGATTGAAGTAACCAGGATAAATTTTACATTAAATAAGTAGTGTTTTTTTTTTTTTTAAATAAGGGAAGGAAGAGCACGATCTAGTACATAATAAGCATCTAATAAATATTTTAAAATGAGTAACATCAAGGCATATTTGACCAAGTAGATACAGAGGTATATAACTTTTATAGGTTAGAAAGCAGAATGAATCAAGGAGAAAGACTTCCCTGGCAGCCCAGTGGTCAAGACTCTGAGCTTCCACTAAAGGGGGCACGGGTTTGATCCCTGGTTGGGGAACTAAGACCCTGCATGCTGTGTGATGTGGCCAAAAAGAAAAATAAAAAGAATGAATCAGGAGAAACTGAATCACAAAGTAGTTGATTAATCTAGTTCAAAGGCAATAAACATCTGAAAAAAGTGTTATGACAATGTGAAAAGAACATAAAGAGATGAATTAAGAAAATATTTATAAAGGCCTCTGAAATAAGTGACATATTAGATCACTAAAAAAGAATTATTAACAGCATAGTTAGTATCTAATAAAAATAAGAAGGGCTTCCCAGTGGTGCAGTGGTAAAAAATCCACCTGCCAATGCAGGAGACACAAGAGATGAGAGTTTAGTCCCTGGTAGGAAATGGCAACCACTCCAGTATTCTTGCCTGGAAAACTCCATGGACAAAGGAGCCTGACAGCCCATGACACTGCATGGAGTCAGACACAATTGAGTCACTGAATGTGTGTGCATACGCGCGCGCATGCACACACACACACACGTGGAAGTG
The DNA here is from genome assembly GCF_002263795.3 of Bos taurus. Taxonomy (NCBI): domain Eukaryota; kingdom Metazoa; phylum Chordata; class Mammalia; order Artiodactyla; family Bovidae; genus Bos; species Bos taurus. The sequence goes on along the minus strand of NC_037336.1, from coordinate 19,197,879 downwards.
GGAGAGTCAAAAATTACCTCAAAGCTTCTCAGGAAGTATGATTATAATACTGATTCCTTTCCCCTCCTCCACAAATTTAAAGAAGTTGGAAACACTTTCTGGCACACTTGACAGGAAAGATAACATACTGAGTTTGGGACTACAGAAAAAATATAAGCAATTGGAAACATGAGATGAGCACACAGTTAAGATTTTAACTGAGTTTGTAAAAGCTAAAATTATAGAGGGGTCCCTCAACCTGGGAATTTAAATAGGACTCCTTGGATGGGACACTTTTAAGTCTATCTAGAGGTCTGACAGAGACTGCGGCTTAGTTCAGGAAACTTACTACATGAATTCAAGATGAATCCGAGCTCTAAATATCTGACACCAGCAATGATCCAGGTTTTGTTCCCAGAAGTCCCTGCTCTCATTAAATCCACAATCTGGTAGGTGCTGAGATACTGTTGGGAAAGTAACTCATTCTCAGGGAGGAGAGTGTTGAACACAGGTTCTGGGATGAGAGGCTAGAACTCTCAGCTTCATCCTCCTCACCCTGAGACTAACGGTGGTATAGCACTCAACCCACTTTATACTACATTAAATGAAAAAAAAAGGTAACCTAAAAAATTGAGAATTATGTTTTATTAGGTGGGCATTCTGAGGACTTCAAACCTGGAGACAGCATCTCAGATAATGGTGAGAAACTGTTCCAAAGAGGCAAGTGGGGAGCCAGAATGTATAAGAGCTTTTGTAACAAAAGACCAGATAGAACATCAAAAGATTACTGTGAATTAAAGAAAACCAGAGATCTCAAGTTAAGAAATTTAGCTCGTTTCCATGTATCAGAAGATGAAAGAGTCTGGGCTCACTGACATTTCCTTTGACATGCACCTCACTCTCTGGGGCCAGTATCCTGTGCTTTCTCATCCTGAGTCTCCTCGGGGTCCACTGGGAGGGGTGCTGCAGGAGCTGACTGCTAGATGGCAGGCAAATTCAGCCTCCAACCTGAGTTCCCTCAGGGCTCACTGTCAGGATGGCTGTAATGGGTGACTTGATCGCGGCAACATCCTTAGCTTACGCAACAGTGTAGTTCACGACTAACAGGAGGAAGCAAGCAGTACCAGTGTATAAATGGAAAGAACTGTCACAGGAAAAAGTACCAGTAATGATGTGATGGACATCACTGCAGAAAGCTGGAGCAGGAAGAAGGAAATTAGCTGCTGCCATGAGGCAGAGGAGAGGTCAATTTCATGTGCGCAAGTGAGATGCCCTCTGAAAGTGAAAAGGGAAAGTGTTAATCGCTCAGTCGTATCTGACCCTTTGTGACCCTTATGGACCATAGCCTGCCAGGTTCCTCGGTCCATGGAATTCTTCAGGCAAGAATACTGGAGTGGGTAGACATTCCCTTCTCCAGGGGATCTTCCCGACCCGAGGATCGAACCCAGATCTTATGCATTGCAGGCAGATTCTTTACCATCTGAGCCACCAGGGAAGCCCTGTATGACTCCTATAATTCATTGGGAGAGATGTAGAGAGGAGAAGGAGAGAGTTTTGGATGTCTCAAATTTGCACTGTATCAATGACTCTGCTTCAGTTAGGGACAATACCATACCCACAGAGGGTAATTATAAATATACGTGGGCATTTTTGCTGATCACAATGACTCTGGGGTCTTTTTGGCATTTAGTGTGTCGGGACCAGATGTGATAAACTAATGCTGTGCTTTGAATAGTCTCACACCTGAAATTATCTTTCTGCCCAAAATACTACTAAATAGTGCCTCTAGTGAGAAATTGTGCTTATAAATATACCAAATAACTTGATAAACTATGAGGTTGTGCTCTCTTTCTTCTACAGTAGTAAGATATTTGATACATTCTATAATACTTAAGATACTGATACAACTGCATTTGATGAGCATTAATTTTTAAATCAAACATCATAACGGAAGTAGTAAAAGACGCATAATTTGCAAACTCAAGGAAAATACAAACTAATGTTAAATTACAAAAATCTAAATATTAAATAAAATTCAGTGCAGTTCCTTAAAATATTTTCTGCCAAACATAAAGGTCACTGTAGGAGGCTTAATTATTATTGTATTCAAGTTTTAAAAAGATGGAGAAGTTTCTTTTTTCCAAACCCCAAGAGAATGGAGATTATGCAAAATTTCGAAAAATAGAAGACTTAAAGAAGTTTAATGTGTTCTCTGATTTCAGGGAAAATAACATATAATTGTTCCAAGAATAGAGTTCACTTTGTGGAAAAGAAAAGAAGGGGAACAATTATATTAACTGAATGTATTCCTTCCTTCCTAAGTAGGTTTAATATTATATCCTCCTGTTGTTGAACACCCATTTCTTCCTTGTTCTCCTGCCAGGGAAAATTCCATTTCATTAATCTAAATGGGAATTTTCCAAATAAAAAAAAAAGAGGAGAGGCTTTTCCAAAAAAAAGAGGAAGACTCTAAGCCCAAAACAGCAGGAGATATACCAAGGGAACATTACGGGTCAAATATCAAAGAGAGTCCACCTTCAACAGTACAAACTATCAGAGCACTGTAATTTCCTCTCTATTATAATTACCAAAGTGGAAAGCATATTCTAGCCCTTCATACATAATGTATCATTCTATCACCCATCTTGAATATTGAAAGGATTCAGTTCTGTGAAACTCTTGTGTATTTTTTGAGAATCATTATAATAATGAAAAAATGCAGTACATTTTAAGTTGAATAACTTATCCATTGGAAGGCTTTCCTTATTGATAGTATTAGGAAACAGGGAAGAAGGAAAGAGTACTAAATTTGAATCCAGATAGCTCAAGATCAGATCCTGGATTTACAACGTACTATGTAATTGGGTAAATTTCTTAGCTTTAATGACTTCATCTGTAACATCAGAGATTTGCTTTTTCTAATAAAACATCATGGCAGAATTAGTAAAAAGTTTGCAGACTCAAGGAAAATACAAATTGAATAAAAAATTAAAAATTGAATAGAATACAATGCAGTTTTATTTTCTTAAAGTTTCTCCTGCCAGGCAATGAAGGTCATTGTCTTGTATTTACATACTGCCCAGTTCCTTCTTTAGTTCATCTCCCTCTTACAGTACTTAAAAAAAAATTATTTGACTGTATCAGTTCCATGCAGGATCTTTATTTGTGGCATATGGGATCTAGTTCCCTGACCAGGGATCAAACCCAGACCCCTTGCACTGGGAAGCATAGAGTCTTAACCACTGGACCACCAGGGAAGTCTCCTTAGAGTACTTTCTAATAGACAGCTAGCAGATACCCGTTGGCACTGCCTAGAAATCTCCATAGTCAGCTCCACAAGTTTGTTAGCTATATTTTCTGTCTTCCAGAGTACCGCAGGTGACAGCTATGCATTGTTGCAGTAGTGTAAGAATGGGTCACCACTTTTCTCAGCCTGCTGCAGTAGTTTGCTTATTCTTGTTCCAGCCTTCACTGGTGGTTGGTTCAATATTCTTTCCAGCCTTTGCTAACTGCTTTCTTGCTACTATTCCAGTCTATGCTAACAGCCACAGTCCACAGCTCTTCCAGCCTCTGCAGATTGCCTAGTCCTAAAGCCACTGTCACACATTTCAGATATTTGTAGTAGCAATGCCCCACTTACAGAAACAAATTTTTATATCAGTGCATGTTTGCTTATAACGAACCACTTCAAAACTTAGTCCCTTAAAAGCATAACCACCTATTAGCTCACAAATCTGTAAATCAGTGATTTTGGCTGGACTTATCTGGGTGGTCTCATCTGGACTCACTGACATGGCTCCATTCAGCTGGTATGTCAGTTGTTCCTGACTTGGCTCCACTTTAAAAGAAAAACAAGTAACTATGCAAGAATATGGAGAAGGCAATGGCACCCCACTCCAGTACTCTTGCCTGGAAAATCCCATGGACAGAGGAGCCTGGTAGGCTGCAGTCCATGGGGTCCCTAAGAGTTGGACACGACTGAGCGACTTCACTTTCACTTTTCACTTTCATGCATTGGAGAAGGAAATGGCAACCCACTCCAGTATTCTTGCCTGGAGAATCCCAGGGACGGGGGAGCCTGGTGGGCTGCCGTCTATGGGGTCACACAGAGTTGGACATGACTGAAGTGACTTAGCAGTAGCAGCAGCAGCAGTGGTAAGAACAGGCCTGTCAATGCATGAGACCGTGAATCAACCCCTGGGTCGGGAAGATTCCCTGGAGATGGAAATGGCAACCCCCTTCAGTATTCTTGCCTGGAGAACCCCATGGATAGAGCAGCCTGGCAGGCTACAGTCCATAGGGTCACAAAGAATCGGACACAACTGAAGTGACTTAGAATGCACTTATGCATGCCCCAGTTCTACGTGCCTAAGATAAAGAAAGCTGAGCGCCAAAGAATTGATGCTTTTGAACTGTGCTGTTGAAGAAGACTCTTGAGAATCCCTTGGACTGCAAGGAGATCATACCAGTCAATCGTAAAGGAAATCAGTCCTGAACATTCATTGGAAGGACTGATGCTGAAGCTGAAGCTCCAATACTTTGGCCACCTGATGCCAAGAACTGATTCATTGGAAAAGACCCTGCTGCTGGGAAGGATTGAAGGCAGGAGGAGAAGGGGATGACAGAGGATGAGATGGTTGGATGGCATCACCGACACAATGGAAATGAGTTTAAGCAAGCTCTGGGAGTTGGTGATGGACAGGGAAGCCTGGGGTTTTGCAGTCCATGGGGTCGCAAATAGTCCGACACTACTGAGCTACTGAACCTACTGAACTGAACTGAAGACAGGATAGTGAACAAAATATAGTACTCGCCTTCATATATTAATAGTATCAAATTAGTTAAGATATCACATAACTAATGATTCGTGTGATAAACAGTCTTATAACTGTTTGTCCATACATTCATTTGTTCAAGAACTATTTCCTAAGCACCAATAATGTGTCATTACTTTTCTAGGCACTGATAAAATGTCAGTGAATCAGAAAGAAAATATCCCTGTTCTCAGGGAGCTTGTAGTATAGTATTCATTTTAAAATATGGGAATTTTTCTTTATAAATAAATAGTATAAATATAAAATATATAAACATAAAATATAACTAAGTAAAATAAATATTATATGCATACAAACATTTATACACATAAATAATGTGACATGTGCAAAGACAACTTTCTAGGAATCAGGAGATGTGGGTTTTAATTTTGATTTTTGCCTTTCAAACTGTGTGTCTTTGAAAAAGTTACCTAACTTGCTGGGGTCCATGTTTACTAGTCTGTAAAACAGGGGGAAGAGACTACACTTGTGTGATTGAGTATGGTAGCCACATACCAGCGCTGGAATCAGCCATTGCTCTTGAAGCCCTGGTTCCTTTCTGTAAGGATGACATCAGAGACCAAGGTCGTGCTACTTGCTATACTTGTTTCACTTTCAGATGCCTCTTATTGGGCTGAGCTCTTCCTATTTCTTTTCCTTAAAAGTTCTTGTCTTCTCCTATTTATCTCAGTCATCTCTACCTGCTTCTGATTCTTTCATCCTGTTTGCTTCCTTTTCGTATTTGCAATACGCTATTATTTATCAATCCCTGTTTTGCCAAAAGTTTTCACTTTCATCTCAGGTTTGAAGGATTTGTTAACAAAATAAGCCATTCATTATATACAAATAAATGATATAGATATTTATTAAAGAATTGTCTACCTTACTTTCAATATAATAACATTAAAAGAAAAGAGAAATAGAGCAGAGAATACATCACCAAACTGGGTTTTGACCAACATCCAGATTTAATCAGTACTGGGACGTCCCGTGTCACAGCACATCTGGAGTCCCAGTTGGGAAAGGGTCCCAGGGAGCCTGACTGCTCAGGGGGTGAGAATTCAAAGACTGCAGTTTGGATTCCTGTTTATAATCCCAGGACGCAAACTGATTCCATCATCAATCTGTGACCAAACTGCAGCTCTGGTTTCATGTTAATGCTATTTGTTTTGTCTTGTAAAACGTGGAATGTTGCTAAACTGGGGGCTTGGTTGGCCAGTTCCCCTCCGGGGGCTCAACAGTCTCTAGATTCCTCCCCGTCTAATATACGGTGCTGCGAGTCTTGCACTCACAGCAGGCAGTCACTCACGGTCACTCCTAGTCAGGGCAGTGTCCAGGCAGGTTAGAAGCAAGGTCAGAGACCTGTTCTGCTTTGTCTCTGAAGCCTAAACAAGACTATTTAATTTCCCTAACAATCCCATCCCTCATTCCTGATGTGCCCTTCTACACAACCAAAATAGCTCCTCTTTTATTCTTTGGAAAGTTGGTACATGTTAATCAATTTCGTTTCATCCTTCATTCTGGACCCTGGAAAGTGGATCAGACTACCTTTTGTGTGTGTGTACTGGCGGGCAGTGAGGGGTGAGGAGGGGTGGTAGTATATGGTTAGATTGTGATTCATCTGTTTCACACTTTCATCTAGCCAGTCTTAATATTAAACTGGTCTACTAGAGTGCAGTATTCTTCCAACACTGGTCTTAGCTCCCTTTTTCCTGTTACAACTTTGGGAACTAAATCCTTTTTTTTTTTTTGTAATTTGAAATTTGTTCATTAAGTTGTTGCTTGGTATTCCAGATAATAGAGGGAAAGAGACAAGACACACCTGCCAGCGGTAATTCTAATCAAAGTCCACGCCATGAAAATATTGATAATTGTTTTCACTTAGTGATACACATAGAGATTCATTATATTGTTCTATTTTTGCATACATTTGAACATTTTCATAAGAGGGTGTGGTATATACACACAATGGAATATTACTCACCATAAAAGATGAAATAATGCCATTTGCAACAACATGGATGGACCTAGGGATTATCATACTAAGTGAAGTGAGCCAAAGAGAAGTATCATATGATATGGTTTATATGTGGAATCTTAAAAAATGATACAAATGAACTTATTTACAAAACAGAGATAGACTCACAGACATAGAAGACAATTTATGGTTACCAAAGGTGAGGGAAAGAGAGATAAATTAGGAGTTTGGAATTAAAATATATACAGTACTATATATAAAATAGATAACCAAAAAGGACCCATTTATAGCACAGGGAACTGTACTCAGTATCTTGTAATAATCTATAATGGAAAAAAGTCTAAAAAAAGAATACATATGTACAACTGAATCACTTTGCTGTATACTGGAAACTACCACAACATTGTAAATCAACTATATTTCAATAAAATTAGAAAAATAAAAAATGAAAGCTCCAACTTTTTAATTTAAATTAAAAAACGACTCAAGTACCAAGAATGCATCTTATATATTCACGTCAGTTTGTTATCAGAATATTTTGCTGAGTAATTGCCATCTCACCATTGGTCAGAAGGTCAGTTAGAGATCTTTCTTATTTCATGGAAAATGTATATGTTACTACGGACATTGGGGTTCATGTATCTTTTCAAATTAGAGTTTTCACTGCATATATGCCCAGAAGTGGGACTGCTGGCTCATATGACAACTCCATTTTTTAATTTTTGGAGGAACCTCCATACTGTTCTCCATAGTAACTGCATTCCCACCACCAGTGTAGGAGGGTTCCTTTCTCATTTTTTAAAAGTAAACCTATGACTATATGTTTGTTCTCCAAGTTTAGCCTTGGAGTACAAAAGGAAGCAGGGCAAAAGCTAACAGAGTTTTGCCAAGAGAACGCACTGGTCATAGCAAATACCCTCTTCCAACAATCTAAGAGATGACTCTACACCTGGATATCACCAGATGGTCAATACCAAAATCAGATTGATTATATTCTTTGCAGCCGAAGATGGAGAAGTTCTATACAGTCAGCAAAAAAAAAAAAAAAAAAAAGACCAGGAACTGACTGTGGCTCAGATCATGAACTACTTACTGCAAAAGTCAGACTTAAATTGAAGAAAGTAGGGGAAACCACTAAACTACTCAGGTAGGACCTAAATCAAATCCCTTACAATTATACAGTGCAAGTGACAAATTGATTCAAAGGATCAGATGTGATAAACACAGTGTCTGAAGAACTATGGATGGAGGTTCATAACATTGTATAGGAGGCAGTGATCAAAACCATCCCCAAGCGAAAGAAAAGCAACATGGCAAAATGGTTGTCTGAGGAAGCCTTACAAATAGCTGTGGAAAGAAAAGCAAAAGGCAAAGGAGAAAACGAAAGATATACCCATCTGAATGAAGAGTTCCAAAGAATAGTAAGGAGAGATAAGAAAGCCTTCTAAGTGATCAGTGCAAAGAAATAGAGGAAAACAGTAGAATGGGAAAAACTAGAGATCTCTTCAAGGGAATTAGAGATACCAAGGGAACATTTCATGCAAAGATGGTCACAATAAAGAACAGAAATGGTATGGACCTAACAGAAGCAGAAGACATTAAGAAGAGGTGGCAAGAATACACAGAAGAACTATGTAAAAAAAGATCTTCATGACCCAGATAACCACGATGGTGTGATCACTTACCTAGAACCAGACATCTTACAGTGTGAAGTCAAATAGAGCTTTGGAAGCATCACTATGAACAAGGCTAGTGAAGGTGATGGAATTCAAGCTGAACTATTTCAAATCCTAAAAGCTGATACTGTTAAAGTGCTAGACTTAAAACACCAGCAAATATGGAAAACTCAGCAGTGGCCACAGGGCTGGAAAAGGTCAGTTTTCATTCCAATCCCAAAGAATGTTCAATCTACACGTTCAAATTGCCCTCATCTCACATGCTAGCCAAGTAATGCTCAAAATTCTCCAAGCTAGGCTTCAGCAGTATGTGAACCAAGAACTTCTAGATGTTCAAGCTGAATTTAGAAAAGGCAGAGGTACCAGAGATCAAATTGCCAACATCTGTTGGATCATGGAGCCATCAAGAGAATTCCAAAAAAACATCTACTTCTGCTTCATTGACTATGCTAAAGCCTTTGACTGTGTGGATCACAACAAACTCTGGAAAATTCTTCAAGAGATGGGAATACCAGACCACTTTACCTGCCTCCTGAGAAATCTGTATGCAGGTAAAGAAGCAACAGTTGGAACCGGGCATGAAAGAACGGACTGGTTCCAAATAGGGAAGGGAATATGTCAAAGCTGTGTATTGTCACATTGCTTATTTAACTTAAATGCAGAGTACATCATGCAAAATGCTAGACTGGATGAAGCACAAGCTGGAGTCAAGATTGCCAGGAGAAATATCAGTAACCTCAGATACACAGATGGCACCACTTTTATGGCAGAAAGTGAAGAGGAACTAAAAAGCCTCTTGATGAAAGTGAAAGAGGAGAGTGGAAAAGTTGGCTTAAAGCTCAACATTCAGAAAACGAAGATCATGGCATCCGGTCCCATCACTTCATGGCAAATAGATGGGGAAACAATGTAGATAGTGACAGGCTTTATTTTGGGGGGCTCCAAAATCACTGCAGATGGTGACTGCAGCCATGAAATTAAAAGACGCTTGTTCTTTGGAAGAAAGTTATGACCACCCTAAATAGCATATTAAAAAGTAGAGACATTACTTTGCCAACAAAGGTCCAACAAAGAGCTGAGCTGTCTGCAGGGGTTAAAGTAACAGACTCCACACACAACCTCTCATCTGTTGTTCATTCCTCACGGCTATACTGTCTCCTTCTCTGCAGGAATAACTCATTCATTTCATTCAAGTGAAACTCATTTGACCCTCATTGCAAATCAATGTGCTGATGTCTTTAAATTAACTTTTCTCTTTTACGAGATTCTCATTTACGTTATTCATTTGCATTGTACACATTTTCTCCCTTGATGATTCCAAGGAAAACAAGAGCCAAGTCAGACTTGAATGATCATGTCTTAAATCAGTGAAGTTCAAAATAATAAACTGTAATATACATAATTGTTTGTCCATTCCAGCCTGATTAATTCCAAACTCTGTGCAATCAAGGGTAACTTTTCTCCTGGAAGCATTCTGGAAAAAGTTCTGCATGCCAAATGGGACACATAAATGAATTGTAAAATATTAAAATTGGCTTAGAAAAAAACATTCTCTGGATTTCTAATGTTTGCTGGCTGAAGCAGTGTCCTAGCAAGCTTATCCACTACTAATTACAATGCATTTTCCTCCAGTGCGCAGTTAGTCCAAATGTAAATATTCCAAACATAATTACCTTTAGAAGGCTACTGCATGGTGATATTTGCTACAATCTGGGAACACTCCCAGGGGGATAGTTCCATTGCCCTCATTTCTCTATTAATAGCTCCTCACATTGTTTATTTCATTTTACAGATGTTTTTGAGACTCTTTTCTGGATGCTTTTTGTTGCTCAATAAAATTTTAAACCTTTCATATTTTAATAACAATTTGGAAATTTTAGTATCTTCTCAGAGTCATTCATTCTATTTTTTCTTGTCATAAATCACAAAAATGATCATGAATTAAAAGGGAAAATTTTGATAGGTATCAATTTTAATAAAAATTACAGTGTGATTCACATTATAATTCTGTGCGTCTTCTTTACTCAATCATCTTACTTATCATTTAATTTAGAAATTATCTATAAAATATTATAAAATGCAGGTACTCTTTTATATCTGCGGATTAAAATATATCATGTTTTTAGATCCAAGTTTATTGAATTGTATGTAATAGCATTCTACTTGGACACCTTTGTTGTTGCTGAGTCACTAAGTCATGTCTGACTCTTTGTGACCCATGGACTGCAGCCCACCAGGTTCCTCTGTAGATGAGATTTCCAAGAGTCGATAATTGTATTTGTGGTCTGGGAAGAAATATAAATTAGCAATTGTTATTTTATATATTTCTCACATGGCAGAAAAGCATGAATTGTTATAAAAGTAAATATGTTACTGAATTTTCTAAAGTATTTTATCTTTTTCTAATCATAAAAGTTAAACATGTTCATAATAGAAAAATTAGAACCTATACTTAAAACAGAAATTCAAAAATATCCAGTAGTTCCATCATCCAAAACGAGAGTTAATATTTTTGCACATTTATTATGCTTTTATGTTAAAGTTTGTTTCTTTTTAAAAATTATTGTATTATTTCCTTTCCTCATTATAAATTTAACATTTTTAATGTTCCCAAAGTTTAATCACATACAATAATATTTAATCACATTACAATTTATAGTATCTTCAATTTTCTTTTTTAAATACTTTTGTGATTATTGAATTTTGCACATTATAATTTTTGTACAGAGGAATTTCTTCAAACAGAATAATTCTAAAAGTGTAATTATTGGGTTGAGGGATACGGTCATTTTAAGACTTTGATATACTACTAACAAAACAATTCAAAGCGGTTTACTGGTTTTAGCGGTTTACTGGTTTTAGCGGTTTACTCTGGTTCTACCAGAGTGTCTGAGAGTGCCTGTTATAGTACCTCCTTACCAGCATTCAATATTTTTATTTTTTAAATAAGAAATAAGTGAGAAATGAAAACAAAATCTACTTGGATCTAAGCACTTCATTAATGCAGAGTTCCAAAGAATAGCAAGAAGAGATAAGAAAGCCTTCCTCAGTGATCAATGCAAAGAAATAGAGGAAAACAACAGAATGGGAAAGACTAGAGATCTCTTCAAGAAAATTAGAGATACCAAGGGAACATTTCATGCAAAGATGTGCTTGATAAAGGACAGAAATGGTATGGACCTAACAGAAGAAGAAGATATTAAGAAGAGGTGGCAAGAATACACAGAAGAACTATACAAAAAAGATCTTCACGACCAAGATAATCACGATGATGTGATCACTAACCTAGAGCCAGACATCCTGGAATGTGAAGTCAAGTGGGCCTTAGAAAGCATCACTACGAACAAAGCTAGTGGAGGTGATGGAATTCCAGTTGAGCTATTTCAAATCCTGAAAGATGATGCTGTGAAACTGCTGCACTCAATATGTCAGCAAATTTGGAAAACTCAGCAGTGGCCACGGAACTGGAAAAGGTCAGTTTTCATTCCAATCCCAAAGAAAGGCAATGCCAAAAAATGCTCAAACTACCGCACAATTGCACTCATCTCACACGCTAGTAAAGTAATGCTCAAAATTCTCCAAGCCAGGCTTTAGCAATATGTGAACCGTGAACTTCTTGATGTTCAAGCTGGTTTAGAAAAGGCAGAGGAACCAGAGATCAAATTTCCAACATCTGCTGGATCATGGAAAAAGGAAGAGAGTTCCACAAAAACATCTATTTCTGCTTTATTGACTATGCCAAAGCCTTTGACTGTGTGGATCACAATAAACTGTGGAAAATTCTGAAAGAGATGGGAATACCAGACCACCTGACCTGCCTCTTGAGAAATCTGTATGCAGGTCAGGTAGCAACAGTTAGAACTGGACATGGAACAACAGACTGGTTCCAAATAGGAAAAGGAGTATGTCAAGGCTGTATATTGTCACCCTGCTTATTTAACTTCTATGCAGAGAACATCATGAGAAATGCTGGGCTGGAAGAAGCACAAGCTGGAATCAAGACTGCCGAGAGAAATATCAATAACCTGAGATAGGCAGATGACACCACCCTATGGCAGAAAGTGAAGAACTAAAGAGCCTCTTGATGAAAGTGAAAGTGGAAAGTAAAAAAGTTGGCTTAAAGCTCAACATTCAGAAAACGAAGATCATGGCATCCGGTCCCATCACTTCACGGGAAATAGATGGGGAAACAGTGGAAACAGTGTCAGACTTTATTTTCTCAGGCTCCAAAATCACTGCAGATGGTGACTGCAGCCATGAAATTAAAAGACCCTTACTCCTTGGAAGGAAAGTTATGACCAACCTAGATAGCGTATTGAAAAGCAGAGACATTACTTTGCCAACAAAGGTCCATCTAGTCAAGGCTATGGTTTTTCTAGTGGTCATGTATGGATGTGAGAGTTGGACTGTGAAGAAGGCTGAGCACCGAAGAATTGATGCTTTTGAACTGTGGTGTTGGAGAAGACTCTTGAGAGTCCCTTGGACTGCAAGGAGATCCAACCAGTCCATTCTGAAGGAGATCAGCCCTGGGATTTTTTGGGAAGGAATGATGCTAAAGCTGAAACTCCAGTACTTTGGCCACCTCATGCGAAGAGTTGACTCATTGGAAAAGACTCTGATGCTGGGAGGGATTGGGGGCAGAAGGAGAAGGGGACGACAGAGGATGAGATGGCTGGATGGCATCACTGACTCATTGGACGTGAGTTTGAACTCCGAGGGATGGTGATGGACCAGGGAGGCCTGGCGTGCTGCGATTCATATTTCTAACATGCATTAACTTCTCTTTGGGCAACTGTCTATATTTGTATCTTTTGTTTATATGTTTTACTGGAAACTTCTTTCACTATTTATAACTTTAGAATGCTTGCAGAAATTGGATAAATATTTCATGTTATACTTGCTTTTTATATTTTGAATATTATATTTAGTTCTTAAATTCATTTGGTATGTATTTGATGAAATAGTATGAGGTATTGGTTATAAATAGAGATCTCTAAGTCTGTGATTTTCCCCAGAGTCATTTAATGAATAATTTTTGTTTTTATTTGAGAAGTTTTCTTTATCATATATTAAATTTATGTCAGTACTATTATAAAAATTTTGGTAGCACGCTAATATTTTAATGTTTGAATGTTTTATATTTCTCCTCATAATTATTAGTTTTCATTTTTGGACTTACTTTGTGTACTTATTCATTTGAATATATTTTAAGATCATTTTGAAAAAAATTTTTAAATTGAGTTTGGACTGTCAGTGAACTTATAAATCAATTTGGGATGATTTAACACCTTTAAATTATTCCGTTTTCCTTTCCAGGGACATGGTATATTTTTAGCTTTTTCTTTATGTAGGTCATGAAATGTGACTACTGTGAATGAATCATCTTGTCTTTTACATTATCTAGCCAGATACTGATAGGTATTTCATAACAGTATCTGTAATGACAATATTTATCTATATAATGTCTATCTCTTTCATTGTCTAGCTATATATTGCTAGGTACATAGTAATAATATAATAATATACATATACTTACATTCATTGGCCTTAGGGTTTACTACTCAATTAGGTTATTTAATTGACAAAAATCTGAGGAAGTGAGCATTTTGGCTTCCATTTTACAAATGAGGAAGCTAAAACTCGGAGCGTTTTGAGTAATTTGCCCCAATAGGCACCTTCTGAGTGACAGAGCCAAGTCTTTCTGACCTCTGACCTCAGAGTCTGTGCTATTAACCACATCACTCTGCCGTAGGAAAGCTATTCCATTTTATATTTTTGACTTATGTTCTGATGGACTGAAGTTTAGGATTTGGAGGAAAGTACATTTGAATTACAAATTTCAAGTCAGCATTTTTTATTCCCTGTTGCAGACTCCTCAATAAATCCTCTACTGAATTTCAAAGAATACTCTAGAAACAAGAATTCTCAAATGACTGTCAGTAGAACTTGTCAAAAGAAGATTAGAAAGGCTCTGTTAATATTTTTGCATATATTATGTCCTTAGCACAAACTTTGTGATTTAAAAATTATGTTTCTCTCCCACCTCTGGAATTTCTTATGTAAAAATCTTCTAGATACTTCCAGAAATTCCTATCTAATTTTTTTTCAGTAGACAGCTATCATGATGACATAGCATGGATATACCTACTATGATTACAACATGAAAAATAAGAGGGAAAATAGGTCATTTGCCTCTCCAAAGATCATTGAGAATTATGAACTCTACACAGCTCATTTGGCCACATAATTTTAAAATGACCATTAAGAAATGGCTGATAAATAATAACTTATGGTCCATTAAGAAATGAATGATAAATAATGACTTACAAACAATAACAGAATGAAGAACAGTCCTTTAAAAATGGGGCCAGACCATATAATTTTCTCAGAAGCCTGTTCATTATCAAGACACTGAATGGAAAAGGAAGGAAGATGGCTCAGTCTTACAAGATTAAGTCATCTAGAATCTTTGCTGTTCTGATGGTTTCTGTCTATCATGGCTGCAAAAGTCACCCTGCTTGTTTTGATGTTTACATGCTTTACCTGCTTGTCCAAGTGGTACATAAAAGGAAACAAACCAAAACACACGATTTTTGGATCTCTTCTTTTCACTGGGGCCACAAGCATGGGTTATCTTCATTTATGTGATAAACTTTTCCTTTTGCACTCAGTTCTTCTGCACATGTGTGTATCTTGTCTAAAATTGAAGTTTGCTGTGATTTTGAAGAGTTTCAATAGAAAATTGTCTTGAAAATTATTTCCACCCATCTTCTTCAACATTCCGTAGTTTTGATTGGAGTAACACTGGGATACCAAGGGAATATTTCATGCAAAGATGGGCTCAATAAAGGACAGAAATCGTATGGACCTAACAGAAGCAGAAGATATTAAGAAGAGGTGGCAAGAATACACAGAAGAACTGTACAAAAAAGATCTTCATGACCCAGATAATCACGATGGTGTGATCATTGACCTAGAGCCAGACATCCTGGAATGTGAAGTCAAGTGGGCCTTAGAAAGCATCACTATGAACAAAGCTAGTGGAGGTGATGGAATTCCAGTTGAGCTATTCCAAATCCTGAAAGATGATGTTGTGAAAGTGCTGCACTCAATATGCCAGCAAATTTGGAAAACTCAACAGTGGCCACAGGACTGGAAAAGGTCAGTTTTCATTCCAATCCCAAAGAAAGGCAATGCCAAAGAATGCTCAAACTACCACACAATTGCACTCATCTCACATGCTAGTAAAGTAATGCTCAAAATTCTCCAAGCCAGGCTTAAGCAATATGTGAACCATGAACTTCCAGATGTTCAAGCTGGTTTTAGAAAAGGCAGAGGAACCAGAGATCAAATTGCCAACATCTGCTGGATCATGGAAAAAGCAAGAGAGTTCCAGAAAAACATCTATTTCTGCTTTATTGACTATGCCAAAGCCTTTGACTGTCTGGATCATAATCAACTGTGGAAAATTCTGAAAGAGATGGGAATACCAGACCATCTGACCTGCCTCTTGAGAAACTTATATGCAGGTCAGGAAGCAACAGTCAGAACTGGACATGGAACAACAAACTGGTTCCAAATAGGAAAAGGAGTACGTCAAGGCTGTATTTTGTTACCCTGCTTATTTAACTTATATGAAGAGTACATCATGAGAAACACTGGGCTGGAAGAAGCACAAGCTGGAATCAAGATTGCTGGGAGGAATATCAATAACCTCAGATATGCAGATGACACCACCCTTATGGCAGAAAGTGAAGAAGAACTAAAGAGCCTCTTGATGAAAGTGAAAGAGGAGAGTGAAAAAGTTGGCTTAAAGCTCAACATTCAGAAAACGAAGATCATGGCATCTGGTCCCATCACTTGATGGGAAATAGATGGGGAAACAGTGGAAACAGTGTCAGACTTTATTTTTGGGGGCTCCAAAATCACTGAAGATGATGATTGCAGCCATGAAATTAAAAGATGCTTACTCCTTGGAAGGAAAGTTATGACCAACCTAGATAGCATATTCAAAAGCAGAGACATTACTTTGCCAACAAAGGTCTGTCTATTCAAGGCTATAGTTTTTCCAGTAGACATGTATGAATGTGAGAGTTGGACTGTGAAGAAAACTGAGCACTGAAGAATTGATGCTTTTGAACTGTGGTGTTGGAGAAGACTCTTGAGAGTCCCTTGGACTGCAAGGAGATCCAACCAGTCCATTCTAAAGGAGATCAGTCCTGGGTGTTCTTTGGAAGAACTGATGCTAAAGCTGAAACTCCAATACTTTGGCCACCTCATGCGAAGAGTTGACTCATTGGGAAAGACCCTGATGCTGGGAGGGATTGGGGGCAGGAGGAGAAGGGGACGACAGAGGATGAGATGGCTGGATGGCATCACCAACTCATTGGACATGAGTTTGAACTCTGGGCGATGATGATGAACAGGGAGGCCTGGTGTGCTGTGATTCATGGGGTCGCAAAGAATCGGACATGACTGAGCGACTGAACTGAACTGAGCTGAACAGTGGGACTGGCAGGCACAAACTCCGAGACCGTGGCTAGTTAGACCACGTGGCTAATTAGATGGTAAAGTGAGAACTTTGTTCCTTGACTCACACCAGCTACGAACTATTTTTTCTGTCTTCACTTGGTTGTGTATATTATATGAATTGTTTCTCAAAGGAAGATTCCAGCCATGATTGAAAAGCAGCTTCCATATCAAAACTGAATACTCTTTGGGAGATGAGATTCTCTCTGGTCTAGTGCAACACAATTAAAAGGGTTCGAATCACCAAGACAATGAGGGGTTTATTCCAAACCTTTGGCATAGAGTCTCTTGCCTAGAGTAACTGCAGTCTGAAATACTGCAGTCATTATGAGAAGCATGTAACCTACCTTAAGTATCAAATAACCATTATAGAGTGCTCAGATAGTATTTGTAAAATTCATAAATGAAGAGCCGCTCTTTTGACAACTGAAAACATTCCCAAAGCAACCTTGGATTCTCCTAAACTTTCCAAACTTTGCTGTGTATACAAATCACCTGGACGAAGGCTTTTATTCTGTCAGCCTGGGGCGGGGCCTGAGGTTCTAAGTGCCTCACAGAGATGCTGACACTGCTTGTTTGTGGACTCCACTTTGAGAAGTAAGATCTCAGCCAAAAATATCCCAGCTGACTTTAGATAAAACACTGCAAAGCAGCCAGGACTCCTTTAATATTTCAAGAGCTTCTACTGCTCCATTATATAATAAAGGATTTGAGGGATGAGGCTTTGTAGAAGAACTTGTACATAATTCAAAACTCCAAAGAACTTGTACATAATTCAAAACCTGTTTATAGCCTGCAATGAAAAAAGCTCACCTGTAGCAGTCCTGGGTTTCCCTGGTGGTCCAGTGGTTAAGAATCCACCTGCTAATGTAAGGGACACAGGTTCAATTCCTGGTCTAGGAGGATCCCAGACAGCAATGGGCAGCTGAGCCCTTACAACACGACTACTGAAGCCCATTCACCTAGAGCCCACTCTCAGCAACCAGAGAAGTCACCACCATGAAAAGCCCACATACCGCTACCAAGAGCAGCCCGCACTCGCTGCAACTAGAGAAAGCCTGTGCACAGCAGTGAAGATTCCGTACAGCTTGAAAAAAGTAACAGTCCCCCAATTATGTATATTAATAAATGGAGTAAAACCTTTAAAAATTGTGAATTATTCTACTGTATACTTGAAATTTACATACTATTGTACATCAACTGTACCTCAATAAAAAGAATTTAAATAAATAAAAGCTTGGACATGGGGGGAAGAAAAACAGTCCTTCAAATTTTGAAACTTTGTGCAAAAATTCTCAATTGGCCTTCATCAGAGTTCCTTAAAATGATGGATATTTCTCAAGGAGCTCTTTCTGTAGTAGGCTGGCATGCTCCCCGTTTGATATTCAAGTAACACTGCACCCTTGACTGTTGACTTTTGTAGAAAATCTCTGCTGGATGTTGCATGAAAGGATACGCTCTTCTGGCACATTGGCAGAAAAAGTATTAAAAAGAAAGGCACAGAGACAGACACCACGGTCATGACATTGAAGTCCCAGTAAGACAGGTTTGCGTAACTATCTGAGACACAGATAGTTATGCCAGCAAGGAGGCTGCAAGTCAGAGGCATCTTCTAGAGTAATTGCTTACTGAAGGACAGGGAAGCCTGGTGTGCTGCAGTCCATGGGGTCTCATAGAATCAGACATGACTGAGCGACTGAACAACCACTACCATCCCCACACCGTATGTGGTGACCACCCTATAGAAGAACTTAACAGCCCATGTGGTCTTGACTTGACCGTTTGTAGGAAACAGCAGTCAGGTGATCATGGAGGTAATTCTATAAGATCAGGTCTGGTTTCTGTCAGACAGGACCAGCCAGTGCAAAGCCAGGAAGCAGCAGCTCTGGGTGGAGTAAGCCCTAATGGGGAAGGTCTCCTTAGTGATCTCTGCAGTGGTCAGGTTTTTGTCTCGGTTATATTAAATCAGGGAAGAAGATGGATATGCATGTCTCATCCTACAGAAGAATCTAGAGAAGCAGAGAATCCCAGTTGGGGGAAAATTCAGGGGTGGCTCAGTAAACCCATAGCTGGTCAAACTCTCCAATCCAGTGTCCATTCAGAATTCATTCCTTTCTGAAACCATTGCCAGTTTCTGCTCTTCAGGTTTAATTTCTGTCCTTCTGTTACCAGTAGTTACAAAACCAAGCCTCCTCTCTTCAGCTACATGTTTCAAATTCTTTATCTGCACGTTTAATACTTTACAGCAAAGCCATGGTCACAACAGTTACTTTATGTGTGTGTGTTTTGAGAGCCTAATTTTTCGTATCTTTTTAATTTTTTTAATTTATTTTTAAAATTTTAAATTGTAGTATACTTGATTTATAATGTTGTGCTAGTTTCAGGCATACAGGAAGTGATTCATTTTTATATATACTGTAGCCTGCCAGGCTCCTCTGTCCATGGGATTCTCCAGGAAAGAATACTGGAGTGGGTAGCCATTCCCTTCTCCAGTGAATCTTCCCGACCCAGGGATCAAACCCAGGTTTCCTGCATTGAAGGCAGATTCTTTACCATCTGAGTCATCAGGGAAGCCCATAATATATTGTTTTTTAGGTTTTTTCCCTTACAGGTTATTGCAATATATTGAGTATAGTTCTCTGTGCTATACAGTTCCTTAATAAATTTTTTTTTTCTATGACGGAAGTAATGGAGATAGTAAGCTTGGACAATGTAGAGCTATAGAAAACCCCCAAATGTCCATAATTCTTATAATTCAAAAGCAACCACTTTTAACATTTTAGTGTGTTCATTTCTGTTTTCCTCTTGAAGTAAAAGTGAAAGTCGCTCAGTTGTGTCCGACTCTTTGCGACCCCATGGACTATACAGTCCATGGAATTCTCCAAGCAAGAGTACTGGAGTGGGTAGCCTTTCCCTTCTCCAGGGGACCTTCCCAACCCAGGGATTGAACCCAGGTCTCCCACATTGCAGGAGGATTCTTTACCAGCTGAGCCACAGGGAAGCCCAATTTTCCTCTTACTAAACATTTAACAATTTATTAAACCAATATCAAAACTTAGAAAATCTTCTAAGTTATACAGATTTCTCTAAGACTCCTTGCCCCTCCCCCCATCACCTGTGCCAAGTCTCACTCCCCAGGGGTAATCATTTTCATCTAGTCCTCTGAATGTAAAGGATTTTATTTTTTTGTGGTGGTTATCCTCTAACTTCTCACCTGTATTTATTGACATTAATTTTAGGTGGTCTTCATCAACTAGTTATGAAAGATGAGGAAATTAGGACATTTACAGATACTCCACCTTTTTCCTTCCTGAGTTTTGTTAAATTGTCTTTAAATTGTTGACATTTATAATGCTGATAGGGCTTCCCAGGTGGCGCTAGTGGTAAAGAACTTGCCTGCCAGTGCAGGAGTTGTAAGAGACATGGATTTGATCCCTGGGTCAGGAAGATCCCCTGGAGGAGGCCATGGCAACCCACTCCAGTATATTCTTGCCTGGAGAATGCCATGGACAGAGGAGCCTGGCGGACTACAGTCCATGGGGTTGTAAAGAAGCGGATACAACTGAAGTGACTCAGTGACACACTCGCACATGATGCAGATAGTGTGTTGTGGCTTTAAGGAGCTCTTCCATGCATGCTGTTTGTAGACTGAGTTTGGGGATATAAACCCAGGGGAAAGACAGAGAAAGAGAGGGAAAGAGGAGTAGGGAGGACCCAGCTGTCTCAGTAGTTCTTTAATTAATTATATGGATGATAACCCCATTTTAACTGACTTTTGCCAACACTGTCTCTGAACTTGGAATTTCTCTGGACCTCATTTAGAAAGGAATTCTCTTACCTATGACGTTTTAGACTGTAGCTTTTCACTTCTCTGTTTGCACCTTCAGTCTGATCCTAATTAGTTTCTGTCTTCTAGGATTTCTGCAAACTTATGATCAATTGCTATCTCTGTCCCATGGAGGTATGTTATGTTTTTAATCTTTAAAATGTTTTTTAAGATTTATGTGATGGTTCTTCTGTTAATGCCCTGGGACTTCATGGGGCAGAGGATTAGATGTGTGTGTTTAGTCCACACTTGGCAACACTAGGAATAACCTCCCCTATATGACCATTGCGTGGTTTCAGCCATGTTATTATGAATCTGCTATCTCACTAATTGAATTGGTTAACTTAAATCTCAATAGAAACAAAACTGCAGCATCTTGTCAATATTTATTCAGATACCAGAACCGTAAGCTCCTTCCCCCACTTTGTTCTGTCTTCTACTAGTGGCCCTGCCTCCTGTCATTTTCTTCTGTTAGATCCATTCTTATCCTAACCACTCCTATGTGGTCCCCATAAATGCACTCTGCAAAAACCAAAAGGAAATTGAAGAGTAATTATGTCCCACTCCTACTTAAAACTACATTAGCTTTTTTGTTTTAAACTGCTATTTTGGTGCCTAGTCTGCGTTGACCTCTGTTCTAGGTACCAGGCATATGGCAGAGAATGAAACAGAGACAGTCTCACCCTGAGATGCTTATATTCTAGAAGGCAGGGACATGTTATATCCTTTAGGACTACGGCCATCAGCTCCATACAAATTGGCAAGCACTGGAAGCATAAAGTGTGTAATGCTGCCAGCTTAGGAAATACATCATCAGAAACTCCTGGCTAGCTTACCAATACCACAGACTGTGTTTTAATGGATTACTTGGTGGTCAGAATCTCCTTGTCCATGGATCAGTGGATATTTAATAATGAAAATAATCCTCACATTTAAAGGAACAAATAAATGTTAGAATTCAATTCTTAAAATTTGAAAACAACATCAGTATCCTACAATATTAATGGTTAACAAGTTGTGACATATCTGTAAAATGGAAATAGACTATTATAAACAATATTTATATAGACTTTTTGAGACTGTGAAGATTTTTTAAGATGAGAAAATTGTCAAGTGAAAAAAACTCATAAAAAATCATGTACATAGCTGGACTATGTATGTTAATGAAGCTGTCTCAATATTCAAAAATACAGCAGTATCACTGCTTTCCACTGTGCTGTCTTGAATTCCAGATTAACATCTTGGGCAGATTCTATAACACGGCTGCTACTTTCAGGGTTGGAAGTGTATTTCAGTTTTAAAGCTTCAGGCTCATTTCTGACTCAATCTCTTTTCCTCCCCTCACACAGTCGAAGCTGGAGCTCTGAACACAACAAAAGGAGGGGAGCTGGTCCAGCTGGCTCTGGAGTATGGAGAGGGTCAGCCTCCACCTTCTCCTGTGATGGCCCATGGGTCTCAGTGGGGAGGTATCACTAGTCTCTCTCTGGTTCATCATGTTCTTGTCTGATGCCAATGCCTCCGAGGATGAGGTGGTCCCCAGGAAGGTGAAGTGTGGGTGTGTTGGGGCAATGCTCAGCTTTCCCCCGTCCCCTCTGTTGTGAGGAAGAGAAGGTCCAACCAGACTTCCTTCAGGTTGCCCTGTTGGTCATCCTTCCAGTCTGTCTGGGTTGTGCATCGACCACTCATGGGTCTCCTGGGCTGCCCCGTGCTCTTCTGCTTCTCCTCTAAGTCCCTGCTCCTGCACATGGACTCTTGAGACTCCAGATGTCCCTGCTGTGTCCTTTAACACCACGGCCGATGGACTGGGGCCAGGAGCCCTTCCTTCTTCTAGGCACACTGTATCTTCAAGCCTTATTGGGAATGGCTTTTCTATTCTCACCATCAGAAATTTTAGCCCAGAAATGAACATTTAGTCTCTATGCATGCCTCATAAACAATGGGAGACAGCCCCAAACCAGCTCAAATGCTTTAGTCCAACAGCAGCACAAAGTTCCCAAGAGGTTGCAACTTAGCAGGCATCATTCAGGGACCAAGATGCTAGTCTGCTCTTCTTCAAGGCATCTGATGAATCTCTATGAATTATTCTCCTGGATTTCTTCCCCTCACGCCCACCACTAGGCCTTTCCTTTGGTAAGATGAAGGCAAAGAAAGGAGTTTCTGAGGGTGGTGGTTGGTAGTGGTAAGGTTGATTCTATACTTTTTAATAAGCTCTGGTGGAACGTTTTGAGTTCTAATTATTTATGGCTCTTTAGAGAATGATGGGGCTTCCCTA
Organism: Bos taurus; assembly: GCF_002263795.3. Classification (NCBI taxonomy): domain Eukaryota; kingdom Metazoa; phylum Chordata; class Mammalia; order Artiodactyla; family Bovidae; genus Bos; species Bos taurus. Next base: position 19,174,805 of record NC_037336.1, on the reverse strand, counting down.
ATGGCTCAGACAGTCAAGAATCTGCCTGCAGTGCAGGAGACGTGGGTTCAATCCCTGGGTCAGGAAGATCCCCTGGAGAAAGGAATAGCTACCCACTCCAGTACTCTTGCCTGGAGAATTCCATGGACAGAGGAGCCTGGCAGACTACAGTCCATGGGGTCGCAAAGAGTCGGACATGACTGAGCAACTAACACTTTCACTTCACTTCAGAGAATGATCTCAGCTTTGGGCAGTAGCTACAACTCTGGGCCAACAGGAAATCTCATGCAATATTAGGAAGTAGGTAAGGGGAAGACCAGAGATACTTTTCAAGTTCAATAACTTTTATCCCACTCTCTGTCTTTATATTATTTAATTTGTATTATCTGGTGAAAAGTCTTCTCAATTCATCCAACTCTTACAGTTTTCTTAAATGTCTTAGGTAATGTCTTACCTAGTGACCTGCTGCCTGGTCTCTATACCATGACCATGACCCCACTCTTGTCTTGTCACCAGGAGCAAGCAGCTGGCCACTGTGCCTTCGACAAGAAGAAACAGGGTTCAGGGATGCCAAACAGGACAAGTGGGATCTGGCTTCCTGCTGCCTCATTTCTTGCCTGAGTCTTCAGATTCAGGTCACTCATTCTTTTTTTTTTTTAGAGCAGCCATAGGCAACTGGGTATATTTGTGTTTCTTATTTATTTATTTACTTGGCTGCATCTGGCCTTAGGTGTGGTACTCCAACTTCTCCAGTTGTGGCAAGGGGGCTCAAGGGCGCTCAGGGTTAGTAGTTGTGGACTTGGGCTTCTTTGCCCTGTGGCATGTGGGATCTTAGTTCCCCAACCAGAGATCCAACATGCATTCTCTGCATTGGAAAGCATATTCTTAACCACTGGTCCACCGGAGAAGTCCCAGGTCCCTCACTCTCGTCTCAGGATCCAGTCTAATGAATCGCACAGTTACTGCTGCTCAGCCTGGACTTGCCCTGAGTCCTGCTTTGCTTCTGAATTTTCAGGAAGGGCATCCCATCCATGCTGGCTTCACTCAGCTTTAAAGCCAGATGTGACCACCTGTGCCAGTTCACAAAAGCTTCTGTCATCAAGGCTAAGAGCAGCCATGAATTGCAATATTTCTTAAAGTTGTGGTAAAATATCCCTGGTTGCTTAGTGGTAAAGAATCTGCCTGCAATATAGGAGATGCAGGTTTGATCCTTGGGTTGAGAAGATCCCCTGGAGAAGGGAATGGCAACCCACTCCAGGATTCTTGCCTGGAGAATCCTATGGACAGAGGAGCCTGGCAGGCTACAGCCCATGGGGTTACAAAGAGTCAGACACGTCCGAGCGACTAAACCACCACCAAAATAAACAGCACTGTGTAAAATTTACCATTTTAAGCATACAATTCAGTGGCACTAAATAAATGTAAAAGTTGCATTACCATCACCATTGTCTATTTCCAGAAGGTTTTCATCATCTCAAACAAAAATTCTGTATCTTATATACAGTAGCTCCCATCCCCTGCTGGCTTTTTTGTTTCTGGTTACATCTGTTCTACTTTATGTCTCTACGAGCTTGCCTATTCTGGATTGTCCATATGATATTAATGTTTTTCCCCAAGGCTTACTCACTTCTGTCTACATTGATCATTGAGTGTCAGACGTTTGTGGGTTTTTTTTGGTTGTTGTTGTTATTGTTCTTTTTTCTATTTTTAAAATTGAAGTATAGTTGATGTACAATATTATATAAGTTATAGGTATACAATTTTAGTGGTTATATCCCATTTATAGTTCTTATAAAATATTGGCTGTATTCCCTGTGTTGTACAATATATCCTTCGTGCTTAATTTATACCCAGTAGTTTTATACCTCTTAAAATCCTACCCCTGCCTGCCCCCTCCCATCTTCCCTGTCCCCCACTGGTAACCACTAGTTTGTCCTCTGTATCTGTGAGTCTTTCTTTTTTGTTTTATTTACTAGTTTGTTTCATTGTTTAGATTCCACATATAAGTGATGTCATACAGTATTTGTCTTTCTCTGTCTGACTTATTTCACTTAGCATAATACCCTCCAAGTCTATTCATGCTGCAAATGGCACAATTTCATTCTTTTTTTCCTTAACGGCTGAGTCATATTCATTGTATATATACACCCCGTCTTCTTTATCTGTTTATCTGTGGATGGATACTTAGGTTGTTTCTGTATTTTGGCAATTGCAAATAATGCTGCTATGAACATTGGAGTGCAATGACCCAGCAATTCCACTCTTAGGTATATATCCAGAAAACAAGAAACTAATTCAAAGAGTGCCCAAACTTTGAAGCAGGAAAATAAAAGAGGTAACAGTTAAGAAAAGTGTACAAATGCATATCACCCCCTCGCCCCCTTCCTCACCAGAAAAACAGACAGGACCTTGGCTCTTGACTGTAGCACAAATGTGGAGAATTAAGTGTCCCATAACTTCTGCCTTCATGACTTCTGCTATTCATTTGTATCACTTGTAGCATTTATTACATTTGTTTTTAATGTAAAGAAACTTTAGATCACTGAAAAGTCATTGTCGTTCATAAATGAGAAGGAAACTATAAACATTGATAGAATGCAAAGAGTTAATACATTTTAGCTAGAAACCATTGCTTGAAAAACTTGTTTTTAAAAAATGCCTGTTTTTTAAAAAGCTTGTTTTGGTAAAACAAAGCCTGTTTTTAAAAAATGATCAGCAGGTATTAGCATTAGTGCTGAAAACTGCCACCAGGCTGACATTTTCTCTTTCCTGAATTCAGAAAGACTTGCAGCCAGTTATGATGGCTGGATGGCATCACTGACTCGATGGACGTGGGTCTGGGTGAACTCTGGGAGTTGGTGATGGACAGGGAGGCCTGGCGTGCTGCGATTCATGGAGTCGCAAAGAGCTAGACACGACTGAGCAACTGAACTGAACTGAACTGAATGTAATACTATACCTAGAGACCACTGAAGTCATTTCACATACTGGTTTTAAGAGGCCAACATTTTGGGAAGTGACACTTTGTAAATGTTTTACAGTTTGCTTATGTTTTCCCAAGTGTTATATAGGCTTTCCAAGCTTTACTTAGCCTAATGCAAGTCCCTTATATACATGTAGTGAGGATGAACTTTAAATATCTTTTGTAATTCCTTTTCCTTTGGAATCATATTTCTGAAATTATTTTCATGTTGATTTAATTATCAAGAAAAGAGTTGCAGATCCTGAGATGAAAAAGATTATTTGAACTTAGCAAGGCAAAAAAGATTTTTAAAAAGGAAGAAAAGGAAAAGAGAGGAAGAAAAGAAAAGGCATGTTAATTCTTTAATAATTCAAGATTTCAGTGATCTGTAAGTTCTGGGGGGAAAAGAGTCACCTGCATAGTAATAAAGCATGCATCATTTGAATGGATTAAAGTTTAAATCACTCCAAAGCAGCTTATTTTTCATCCATCACCATGGATACAAAAAGGACAGCTCAAGTGCAGGCATCTGACATCACAAGCATGTCCAGACAGGCCAGGGAGGAGAGCCACGAAGGGAGGGGAGGCAGAGGGAAAGGGTTATTGTTAAAATGATGAATCAGATGTTCAGTTGGGAGGATTAGATAGAAGGAGGCACGAAGCCAACTGAGAAGCTTGGAGACGGGCAGTCATTTACAGTGACCTTTAAATACCTTCTTAGCCAGAAATAGAAGCAGAGGAAGACTGAGAGAGGTAGATCAGATCAGTCCCCTCTCAGATGGCAGTTTTGAAAGTTTTTTTTTTTTTATGTTCTCCTTATTTTATGTGTAGGCTTTAATTTTAACTAACGTTCTAAGGGTCGTGCAAAAGGCAGTTACCTGTATGGGTTAAGGGAACCAAAGAAGAGAGGTGGGGGTCACTAAAACTTAGGAACTCAGAGAAAAGATCCAACAGGGCTGGTATCTATACCCACAGGAGGGATATCCAGGTGTCTGGTCCGAGGAGCAGCAAAAAACATGTCAGACTAGAACCAACTGCTGTTGCTGCTGCTGGAGTAACATTATAGGAACAAGGACATGAAGACGAATATCCCTCTCCTCACTGCCTTCCTTCCAGCCCTTTCTTTAATGCCTCCTGCTGTCAGAACCCAGCAGTGAGCCAAGTCACAAGGGAGCCTGGGAGATGCAGTTAGCTGCATTCTAGTCTCAGCATCACATAATAGAAAATAGGAAGGCAGGCTAGGAACTGAGAAACAATCGCATATAACTGGCAGCATTCCAGTTCAACTTTGGCATGGACATAAGTCGTGGTACTCGGTCAATCAGTGACAGCCACCAGTGAAAACTGCTGGGTTCTAGAGAGAAATGAGGTAGATTGTCACATGCCAGGGCAGTAGCCCTGTTTTCTTTCCTAAGGATTACCAGTGAGGTTAGTTGTAAGTATGAGATACTCTCTGGAAAGTCCTGGAAATTATGGATGGGGAAGTCTTGACAGTGGAGGTACTATAAATCAGAAGGAAGGGGTCAGCAGACAACCAGTTTGGCTGATCTTATATATATTAAAGACTAGGGAACTTAGACTTATGTGTGCTTTTCTTAAAAGAATTAAAAAATTACCAGACACTATGAACCCATTTGAATAAAAGTTTATCATCACTTTTGGGGACATCTATTGGTTTTGCCCCATATTCCTTCTTGTAGCAAGATTCCAGTTTTCCTTTGGATAACCACCTCTCTCAACTCTTCTGGATGAACCTGAAAATTCTTTTCTGCTTTCCCCACCCAAAGGATCCACCTGGCCACAGTAATTAGTTCATGCTCAGTTATGAACAGAGATTTTAATACCAGGATTTCTTCTGGATCAATCAGAAAAGAGGTGTTCTTTTCCAATGGGATTGTTAGATGAATAGAATGTAAGCCCGGAGCTTTGGTGGTCAAACCTGACTGGGAAAGCCTGCCAGATATAAAACCTGCACATTAGAAAATACATGCAAGAGATAAAGAGAAACAAAAATTTAATTGGGCTTCCCTGGTGGCTCAGTTGGTAAAGATTCTGCCTGCAATGCAGGAGACTGGGGTTCAATCCCTGGGTTGGGAAGATCCCCTGGAGAAGGAAATGGCAACCCACTTCAGTATTCTTGCTTGGAAAATCCCATGGACAGAGGAGTCTTGGTGGGGCTACACTCCATGGGGTCGTAAGGGTCGGACACAACTTGGGGACTAAACCACCACCATATTTGGAGCTGGGTCTACTTCTAGATTTTTCTATTATATAATTTACTCTTTTTTGTTTTTAACTAAGCCATTTTTTAAAATTGAGGTTAAGTTCACATACAGGGAAAGACATCTAAAGTATAAATTCTGATGAGTTTAGATAAAGGAAACACTCTTTTAACTACTACCGCAGTCAAGATATAGTAAATTCACATCACTCTAAAATTCTCTTTCACTCCCTTTCAGTCAGTCACTACCCTGACTGTTCCAATTTTTACCGATACAGATGAACTTTGTCTGTTTTGAACTGATTCATGGAAATATACATCATATATATTTTTTTGTGTCTGACTTCTTTTGCTCAATATCATGTCTTTGAAATTCATCCATGTTGATCAGTCATTAATTCTATTGATGACCAGCATTACATTATAATTTTTATTCTCATGTTGATGGATATTTGAATTGTTTCCTATTTTGCCTAATATGAATAAAGCTGTTATAGACACTACTGATTAAGTACTTTTTGGATATATGTTTTTATAGCTCCTATGTAAATACCTTGGAGTGAAATTACTAAGTCATGTTAGAAATGTATGTCCCAAAGATATCTCAAACATGGTCACCAAACCACTTATTACTGTCCTTGACAAGTAATGGATAAATACTGTTCATACTTGCCCTTCTGTCCTCACCATCTTTGGTGAAGTGTCCGTGCGTGCAAAATCGCTTTAGTTGTGTCCAACTCTCTGCAACGCCATGGATTGTAGCCCGCCAGGCTCCTCTGTCCATGGAATTCTCCAGGCAAGAATACTGGAGTGGGTAGTCATCCCCTTCTCCACAGATCTTTCCAGCTTAGGGATCGAACTCTGGTCTCTTGTATTGCAGGCAGATTCGTTACTGTCTGAGCTCCCAGGGAAGCCTGTCAATTCTTTCTAAAGCAGATATCAAATCATATTGATCCCCAAATTTATTAGTCACTGCCTCATGGCTTTTGGGATTAAACAGAAGCTTAAAAAGGTGTTTAGGGACTTCCCTTGTGGTCCAGCAGTTAAAAATCCACCTTGCAATGCAGGGGACACAGATTCGATCGCTAGTCTGATTGGGGAACTAGGATTCCCACGCCTTGGAGCAGCTAAAGTCATGCACAGCAGCTAAAGAGTCCATGCGCTGCAATTAGGGAGCCCTCATGATGCAACGACGGAGAAGGCAATGGCACCCCACTCCAGTGTTCTTGCCAGGAGAATCCCAGGGATGGGGGAGCCTGGTGGGCTGCCGTCTATGGGGTCGCACAGAGTCGGACACGACTGAAGCGACTTAGCAGCAGCAGCATGATGCAACGAAGATATCGTGTGCTGCAACTAAAACCAGCACAGCCAAATGAATACATTAAAAAAAAAAAAAATTCATTTACAATCTAGCCTTTGCTTCCTCTTCAGGTGTACACTGGAGAGAGGGGGGGCCATTCCCTCACCCAGTGTATGCTCTAAGTTTCCCCACGCCCTCCCCGTGATGTTTACAGCCCTGCCTCTCTGGGCATGCACTGTCCTGCTTGGGTATATACTGATTTATTTCTGCCTTATATATCTTTGCACTTTTGGTTAGCTTTATGTGACATAAACTCTAATTCAATAGTCATTTCCTCTGGGAAGCATATCTGGGCCACCAGGCTGAGTTGAGAGTTTCTTCTTCAACTCCCCTTAGCACCTTAGGCATATCTTTATAATTGCCCTTATTACATAGGACTTGCTATCAGAAAACTTACCTTTCTTGTTCATTAGATAGCAGGCAGCTGGAATACAACGATTTCATTTTCATCTCTGTATTCCCCCAAGTACTCAATATGTATTTAATGAATGAATGAAGTTTTCTAGCTCAGATTTTCCATTTTCCAAATGGCAGTTCTTCTCTATGCCATTTACCTGTTTTCACTGAAAAAAAATAGCTGGCTATTCTGCTAGAACTCTGAAGTAGTAAAAATACTTTTTCTTTACACAGGATATTTATTGTCGACTAAAAATAGTCACTTATTTTAACAGAATCTCCTGTGGGTTATTTTCAGTTGAGAACAGGCAAGTTATCTACTAAGGAAACTACATTATTCTCCCTTTCACATTGAACAATGTGAATACAAATAGAATTTCATTTTCCCTCAATGCTAGTCCAAAACTGTGTTGAAGACAGCATTTTGATCTATAAGTTGACTTACTTAAAGATGTAATTGTGGCGGAACAAAATATGAAAACATGTATTACAAACTAGCTTAAAACAACTTTGGGTTTAGTTCTTTTTATGCAAAACAAAGCTCAGATGGTAAAGAATCTGCTTGCAATGCAGGAGACAAGGGTTCAATCCCTGGGTCAGGAAGATCCCCTGGAGAAGGAAATAGCAACCCACTCCAGTATTCTTGCCCAAAGAATCCCATGGACAGAGGAGCCTGGTGGGCTACACTCCATGGGGTCACAAAGAGTGACAGGACTGAGCGACTTTCACTTACTCACACACTCAGGCAAAACAAAAGCAAAGCCCCCTCCCCCATACAAATAGACTCCCTGAAATTGAGAAACTATTAGTGATTTACTCACCAATTATGAAATAAAAATACTAGTAAATATCTCAATACTTTTCTTTCTCCACTAACAAAATAATTAACTTGTAAATTTCAAAGTGATCAAATAAAATTTATCCTTTAAAGAAAACTATGTTAGTCACTCAGCCGTGTCGAACTCTTTGGGACTCCATGGACTGTAGCCTGCTAGGTTTCTCTGTCCATGGATTTCTCCAGGCATGAATACAGGAGTGGAAAGGCATTCCCTACTCCAGGAGGTCTCCCCAACCCAGGGATCAAACCCACATCTCCTGCATTGCAGGCAGATTCTTTACCATCTGAGCCACCAGGGAAGCCCTTATTTAAATAAAGCAATAATCAAACGGTATCAGCCTTTCTGTACTGCAAAGGCAAATAATAACAACAATCAGACTAAATTTGTTCTTATACGAAGAGACTACTTTCTGTGTCTCCAATTTTACTGTTCTTTAATCAAATTGCCAACATCTGCTGGATCATTGAAAAAGCAAGAGAGTTCCAGAAAAACATCTATTTCTGCTTTATTGACTATGCCAAAGCCTTTGACTGTGTGGATCACAATAAACTGTGGAAATTCTGAAAGGGATGTGCGGGGAGCGAGCTCCACCCCTGGCAAAGGTCATGAGGAAGGAGGCTTGGCATACGCAAAGGCGGGATCAAGCCTCAGGAGTCTCCCTGGAAATTCTCGAGCAATCTACCCCCAAAACCAGAGTCTGCCTACTTTCTGCTTTGTGCTTTCACCTACACTTCTGACTTTACGGGGGGCTGTCCCCCACTACCTCTCTCTGAAAAAAGAGTTAGCTTACAGCTCCAGTTAATAATTCCTGGGTGTGACAGTGTTTCAACCTACAAACTCCTTTGGAAGTCCTCTAGCCTGCCTGAATAGGTTTTTCCGGCCACATGTGATTGCTCAGAGCCTCCCAACTGTGAGAGGCATGAGATGTTCTAAACTGTCCAAATACAGATTCCTTCGAGCAGTTAAAAGATTGATTAGAAATTGTATTGGTGAAGGGATTTTCACTTGTTGGGCCAATGTTTGCTGCTAAGTTTCCATATCCCTTACCTGCTGTGTCCCTGGCAGTGTATTGATTAATATAATTGGTGTAAACAGTAGCTTTAATGTTTGTAACCTGGGACCCTTGAGTTAATTCTTTTTCTTGTTATAGCCCACCACACCTTTGCCCTTTAGGAATGCAACTTTATCTAATGCTTTTGGAGGGTGGCGCTTGACTTATCACCTTTAGAGAAAAATAAGTTTTCTGAAGAAAGGGTCTTAAAATGTTAACAGGCCTCCGGGCCAGAAGATGATGCAAATCACCTAAGCTTTTGCATATGATAAGTTTGCAGGAAGAAAGCCTGGCTTGCTGCATGACTCTACCCCTTCCCCCATTATCCTCTATGCATAACTTAAGGTATAAAAACTACTTTGGAAAATAAAGTGTGGGCCTTGTTCACCGAAACTTGGTCTCACCATGTCGTTCTTTCTCTTACCTTCTGGCTGAATTATTCAGCCTCTTTTCTCCACTGACTTTCCTCACTGAGCTATCCTCATTCTATTACTCTTTATATCCTTAATTAACGTTTAATTAAGCAGTTGTTTCCTGATCCTCGCCGACGCCGTCCCCGCTTCGAATTCCCTGGATCCACCGGGGCTGGACCCCGGCAGGGATGGAAATATCAGACCACGTGACCTGCCTCTTGAGAAACCTGTATGCAAGTCAGGAAGCAACAGTTAGAACTGGACATGGAACAACAGACTGGTTCTAAATAGGAAAAGGAGTACGTCAAGGCTGTATATTGTCACCCTGCTTATTTAACTTCTATGCAGAGTACATCATGAGAAATGCTGGGCTGGAGGAAGCACAAGCTGGAATCAAGATTGCTGGGAGAAATATCAATAACCTCAGATATGCACATGACACCACCCTTATGGTAGAAAGTGAAGAAGAACTAAAGAGCCTCTTGATGAAAGTGAAAGAAGAGAGTGAAAAAGTTGGCTTAAAGCTCAACATTCAGAAAACTAAGATCATGGCATCTGGTCCCATCACTTCATGACAAACAGATGGGGAAACAGTAGAAACAGTAGCAGACTTTATTTTGGGGGGATCCAAAATCACTGCAGATGGTGATTGCAGCCATGAAATTAAAAGACGCTTGCTCCCTGGAAGGAAAGCTATGGCCAACCTAGACAGCATATTAAAAAACAGAGACATTATTTTGCCAACAAAGGTCTGTCTAGTCAAGGCTACGGTTTTTCCTGTGGTCATGTATGGATGTGAGAGTTGTACTATAAAGAAAGCTGAGCGCCAAAGAATTGATGCTTTTAAATTGTGGTGTCAGAGAAGACTCTTGAGAGTCCCTTGGACTGCAAGGAGATCCAACCAGTCCATCCTAGAGGAGATCAGTCCTGGGTGTTCATTGCAGGGACTGATGTTGAAGCTGAAACTCCAATACTTTGGCCACCTGATACGAAGAGCTGACTCATTTGAAAAGACCCTGATGCTCGGAAAGATTGAGGGCAGGAGGAGAAGGGGACGACAGAGGATGAGGTGGTTGGATGGCATCACCGACACAATGGACTTAGGTTTGGGTCGACTCTGGGAGTTGGTGATGGACAGAGAGGCCTGGCGTGCTGTGGTTCATGGGGTCGCAAAGAGTTGGACACAACTGAGCGAATGAACTGAACTGATATCTCAGTTTTCTGAAGCCATTCAATTTCTTTCTTTCTTTTTTTTTTTTTTTTTTCCTTTTCTTTTTTTGGTTGTGCTGGGTTTTCATTGCAACTTTTCTAGTTGTGGTTTGGGGGCTTAGTTGCCCCACAGCATGTGGGATCTCAGTTCCCCAACCAGGGATGGAACCTGTGTCCCCTTCATTGGAAGGCAGATCCTCAGCCACTGAACCACCAGGGAAGTCTCTGAATTTCTTTTAAGCACCTGGTGTATTAGATTATGTTTTAAAGTTAATACTATGTGCTGACAATCTACTATTTACCTGGAATTCATTAATGAATTTAAAATTTTCTAGCAATATATCACGAAAAGTTAGATTTAGAATTTTTGAATTTTGCATTATGTATCACATATCTAGGTAAAATACACAAAACTGTGACAGTATTTTTTTTTTAATTATATAAATGGACACCTGAATTTTAGCTAAGAATAATTATATGCTGGTGAACTTTCTAATTTGTGATTATTTCTAGTATGGCCATTTTAAATTATAGTCGTAATTTCTGGATTGTCTACAGTTGCAAAGTCTACTTACTACTCTTCCTATTAATTTCATGAAGCTTCTAACAAATTGTTCAAACACTTTATAGTTTCCCCCTATGGAAAATGGGAATAAGTCTTTTCATAAGCATTTCTAGGAAATTTTTCATTAATATCATCTGTATCATTGGCCATATAGCATTAAACAAGGCAATCAGAGTACTGCAAAAAATTAACATTCAGTTAAACTGGAGATATTGCAATAACAATGTAAGCCCAAGAGTATTAAAAATAAAACTCTAAAGTGCTTAATGATTATTAGAAAATTTTTTCATAAATATAATCTTTAAAAACAAAAAGCCTGGTTACTGTTGATTATAATTTCAAGTGGCAGAAATATAAAGGTGTAGTTTTATTGATTTTGGTTCCTTTTATTTTTGAAAAGCAGAATTCTATGTAGTGTAGTGAAATGAGATGGCAAATGGTATAATCTTAGAAAATTCCAGTCGTATCAGAATATCAAAATCATGTAAAATCACATAAAAACATCTGAAATTATCTCCTATTTTGGGATAACCTAGTTCAATGAACTGATCTCTAACTTCTGTAGGCTTATAAATTCTTTTGATCTTTTTCCTAGGTCCAATAAGTTGATAGTCACTGTTATTTCAAATATGATAAGAATGAATAAAACTCTACATTGTAAAGATCTTGAAAATGTGTCACATCCAATTAGACAATTTTATGGAGACACCTAAACTTTTCAGTTCTTTCTTGCTTTCCAGAAACTCTTACCAACTTGTTGGTGAAACATATTAAAGGCCTTAAATTTGAAACCTGGAATTTAGCTACCTTGACTTAAATCTTTGTTCAACCACTAACTATTTAGTATATAGTGGTAGGTCCTTTAACCTCACAGAATCTTTTTCTTCATGTAGAACGATGAATAACAATACCCATCTAGTATCTGAATGAAGATAGAATGAGATTACACTATCAAATTGTGATGGCTGAATAAATATCATTCATTCTCAACTGTCCTTGAGTGTTGGCAAACCCCAGTTGATTCTGGAGACTTTTTTTGTCTTTCGGGTTTTTTAAAACCTAACTACAGCATGTTTTTTGACTATACAACTTCCTTTAAAAGTAATCCACTGATGAGTTTAGTAACCTATGTAGTATTAACTTTAACGGAGTACTAACTAGTGAGATATTTTAATGAAGAGTATTAGCATTTAAACAAATTAATGAAGTTATTTCAGTGCATTTTCTGATATTACTTATTTTCACTACCAGTTAATTATTTTTCTTCAATTATTAGCACATAGAGAAAATTACATTTAATTATGATATTGTTTGGGCTTCCCAGGCGGCACTAGTGGTAAAGAATCCGCCTGCCAACATGGGAAACATGAGAGACGAGGGTTCAACCCCTGGGTGGGGAATATTCTCTAGAGGAGGGCATGGCAACCTACTCCAGTATTCTTGCCTGGAAAATCCCCATGGACAGAGGAAGCTGGCGGGTTATGGTTCATAGTGTTAGGGGAAGCACACTGATTGAAACTGCCCATCCTGGCCAGGCACCATAGTAACCATTTGCATGAGTTGTTTTATGACAGGAGATCCTGATAAGGAATACGGAACTAATAAGCCACCACCAACCAGAAGAGTTCGGGTAAGGTCTAAAGGAGACACCGTGTGTCCGTCCACTTCCCAGAATCCCTCTCACTAGCATCCATCTTGGCTGAACGATGCATGTGCCACCAGAAAAGACTCTGAATTAGAATGATTGGCCAAAGACCACCCGGAAAATAATCCCATCACCATAAAACCGGCGACTGTGAGCCACGCAGCAGAGCAGTTCTCCTGGGTTCCCTTACCCTACTGCTGTCCACCAGGGTGCCCTTTCCCAATAAAATCTCTAGCTTTGTCAGCACATGTGTCTCCTCGGAGTCCCACTGTTAGACAAGAGCCCAGTTTCGGGCCCTGGAAGGGGTCCGCCTTCCTGCAACAATAGGGTGGCAGAGTCCAACAGGACTGAAGTGACCATGCAGGCACACATGATTTTGTTTAAGTGGGTTAATCTTTAACGTGAAATGAAATATATTGATAGGATAAAACGAAAGGTGTGAAACAGTGTAAGTCTAAAACAAGGCCAAGCAAGAAACGGAATTATCATAATCCATGGTCAGAAGGTTGATTAGAAACGCCTTTGCCTTCAAGAATTAGATTGTCTGCTGAATGGAAGTTTTAGACCTTTTAACAATGGCGAGACAGCGGAGTGTGGTGTTAAAACCATCTTGATAATCAGAAGGCTTAGAAAGGCTTAAAAGAACCTTCAGCACAAAGAGTAATTTTTTTTTAACCTTCCTCGCCTCCCGCAATTAATGCCGTTTAATACACTGTCCATTGTTTTTAAAGGGAAAATATGCCTACAGCAGCTCTTAATGGCATGCGCCACAGACGTTTTCTTTAAAAAAAAAAAAAAAAGCGCAAATGTTTCATATGTCATTCCATCTCAAACCCTTTCTAAAACATGGGGCGCTTTCGTCTTTCACGAAAGCCAGGACTTCGAGGCAGAAGAATCATTATGGTTACTCTACATCCTCTTGAAAATCAGCAATTTCAGTGCTAAAAACAGAGAAGCGACTGGCTTTTTCTAACTTCAAGTGATTTCCAAAAGCGATCTGAGACAATTTTCAGTGTTTTCAATTAGGCAGTGGCTCATTTTTACAATTCACTTCACCAGAGGCCTTCACCTCCCAGCCACACACGAAGCCCCTAGACCCTCCTGCGGCCACGACTGCCTCCGCGCAGCCTAAAGGGGGCCGGGCGCGCTTTTCTGGGCTGCGGCTTGCACAGCTTCGCCCCCCTCCTCTGCTGCCACAGCTAGAGCGGTCAGCCAACGGCCGCCTTCCGTTGTACGCATCGTTCCGCCTTCCAGTTCCACCGAAGCCAATGGAAAGAGAATCCAGTAGCAACAGAAGCCAATGGGAGGTCGGGGGCGGGCATATCATTGGCTGCGCGCGCCCCGCGGTGCAGTCTGGGCCTCCGCCTCCGTTACCCTGGAGCCGAGGTCGCCGCGCCGCGGCCGCCCACGGCTGGCTGTCTCCGCCCCTGCTCTGGCGCCGTGTTCAAACCTCCCGCACCCCGGCCCCCTCCGCCCCCGCCCCGCAGCTTCCCCTTCCCCCCCGCAGCCTAGTCAGGCACCCCCACCCCCTCTTTAGCCGACAGACGCTGAGGCCCCGCGGAGAGAGGCAAGGCGGCGGGCGCCGAGTCGGTGCTGAGGAGGGGCCGGAGGCGGTTGGAGGTGGGCTTCGGGGTGGGCGTGGAGACAAGGGGGGAGTTGGGGGTGCGGGGCGAGGCCGGGCTTTAGGGGCGCTGGCGAGGTGGCTTTCGTGGACTGGCGCCTGCGAGTGGACTTGTTAAAGGATTAGGAATGGAGGAGGATTTGGGGACGCGGGGAGGAGAAAGCCCCTAGGAAAGTAAATCTCGAGCCCGGCACTAGGAGGGTCCCGGGAAGAGGGGAATTTGAGGGGAACGAGTTGGGGGGAAAGGTTGATTTGGTGATCGGGAAGAGAAGGAAGGGAACGCATTGCAGGAATACTTAGGGGTTCAGAGTTATTAGAAAACCCCAGAGGCCTGTAGACTGAAGATGGGAAAGGAGGACCAGAGTCCAGAAGGGGAAAGAGGCTGTGAGGCTTTGGGTATCTCTGGGATGATAAATGATGGGAAATGAAGAGTGGTTACCGTGGAGAGGATCTTTGGTGCAGGCTGTGAAATTTTTATGACTCCTTCAGAGATGGGATGAGAGGAGGAATGAGTTGGCCCCCAAAATTGCCTTTTTGGCGTAGATGAGTTGGAGTGGGTGCTCAGACACTTGGTGTTTTAAGTTGGCAGGACCACGGGATAGTGTTTTAACAGTGGTGAAGAACACGGGTCCGATTCACCTGAGCTGCATCTGCTCTCTTGGACTCACCTGGGCTTAATCCCCTCTCATTATCTCACCTGAACGTAAATCCCTCTCATGCACTTTGTGGCTGTGGATAATCTACAAACATCAATTAGTAACAGATTCCTGGCTGGGAACAAATGACTAGCATCATATTTTCCCATTTCAGAATGGGAATGGCATAGATATCGTGAAGATTAAGTTTATTGAGACTGTTCACATCTATACCTACATAAGTGAAAAAAGAATTGGATATTAAATAGTCTGCTCTGAGTGGTGATTTTCAGTCGTGAAGCACCCCCTTGAAAGTCTGAAGAAAGTTTTGGCTCCTGTCTCTACAAAAGTACACTTGGGTACCTATATGTTTATGATGGTCCTTTACTTCAGGTTAAGAGTTTGGATTAGGTATCTCTTTGGGATCAAAGTCATCATTTAAATGATTTTTGTTGTTGTTGAAGGGGCTTCAGGCAATTTGGAAAACAGTAAAACAGAAAAGGATACAGTTCTGGAGATTTCTTTACTTTTTTTCTCACTTTAGTGTGGTTATTATTTTAATCTTTTTCAGTTGTAGTTTTACATTTGAATTTTATATTACTGTTCTAAATATTTCACTTTAGGATTTTGCTGAATGTTGACTTGCATGTTTATTCAAAACATGAGAGGAAATAATTTGTTTTGATTCTCTTAGGTTGACAGAGTGTCATTTTAGATGTCAGAAACTATCTGTGACTTCAGAAAAGTGATTTTTCTTTTGTCAGAGTCGCATCTCTTCTGTTAAACAATCATGGAACCATAATTCTGTATGACACAGTGGAGGACTGTTAGGATCAACATGCTAATCTCTCTCCTGGTTCTTCTCCTGCCTGTCATTCCTCATCTCCTGTATGGAATCCTCCTTTATCCACCACTTAATTATTGTGTTTCCTCATAATTCAGTCTTCTGCCTTCTGTTCACTCTGTGTTCTTTTCTTGGCTGAGTTCATTCTCAGGCTTTTGATAGTCTTTGCTTCCACCTTCCATATTTTTGTCAATATACAATGCATTTTTTTTTTTAAATCTCTTTCGTGGAACACTTAAGGTAGCTACAAATTTATATAATTGATTTTTTGGTATTTCCACATAGATTTCCCATAGGCATCCTCAACTCACTGTGTCTGATATCAAACTCATCAGGTTTCCCCGCCAAATCTATACTGTTGAATGGTACCATATTCACCCAATTTTTCAAGGGTTTATTTAGGTTCGTTCTCCTCCATATATAATTGGCCTCAATGTCCAGTTTATTTTACTTGATAAACATGTCTAAATCAATTCTACATTCTGTATTTCTAAGTTACCGAACCTTAGTTCAAACTTCTATCATTTGTCACCTGATCTCAAGGCCAGTTGTTATTATTCCTTAAGCTTTATTGCTCTCCAGTTCTTGGGTTGAGGATGAATCATTGTATTTTTGAATCGTCGTCAGATCTTTGTCGGTGTGGTTATTTTAATCTTATTGAAGATCCTTTGCTTTCAATGAACTTCAGTTCAGTCGCTCAGTCGTGTCCGACTCTTTGTGACCCCATGAATTGCAGCATGCCAGGCCTCCCTGTCCATCACCAACTCCCGGAGTTCACCCAGACTCACGTCCATTGAGTCAATGATGCCATCCAGCCATCTCATTCACTGTCGTCCCCTTCTCCTCCTGCCCCCAATCCCTCCCAGCATCAGAGTCTTTTCCAATGAGTCAACTCTTCACATGAGGTGGCCAAAGTACTAGAGTTTCAGCTTTAGCATCATTTCTTCCAAAGAAATCCCAGGGCTGATCTTCTGAAGAATGGACTGGTTGGATCTCCTTGCAGTCCAAGGGACTCTCAAGAGTCTTCTCCAACACCACAGTTCAAAAGCATCAATTCTTCAGCGCTCAGCCTTCTTCACAGTCCAACTCTCACATCCATATATGACCACAGGAAAAACCATAGCCTTGACTAGACGAACCTTTGTTGGCAAAGTAATGTCTCTGCTTTTGAATATGCTATCTAGGTTGGTCATAACTTTCCTTTGCATAAAAATCCTTCTTGTAATGGTCTCTTACACTTAACTCTGTTTTACTTATTATTATCAATACTTTATCACTACCTCCAGTCAATACAGTCATTTTAAACCAGCATTGTCCAATAGAAATATAATGTGAGCTGTATATATAATTTTCAGGATCAGCACAAGAAATACATACAGGTGAAATTAATTTTAATAATGTTTTATTTAACCCAAGATATCCAAAATGCTGTTTCAATACATATTGAATATTAAGATTATTAGAGGTATTTTATGTTCTTTTCATGTATTGTTTTCAAAATCCCATGTATATTTTTTACCTAACAGCTTATTTCTGTTCTAACTAACTGTATTTCAGGTTCTCAGTCATCACTGTTTTGGACAGCACAGTCATGAACTATTTACAGTTTTTCTCATGCCTTTTACTTCTGCACATGTTGTTTCCTCTTACCGAAATAGGGTCTTCCTTCATCAACTGTCTTCTTTTGCTAACCTTAGCTGTCATCTTGCCCCCACAGAACACAAATACACAACCCAAATCATACTTGTACTTGACCTCTGCTAATACCAAATAACTCAATTTTAGGCATTTTATCCTCTGGCAGTCTTCCCAAACTCCCTTCTGTCCTCTAATCGTAGTTTAGGGTTTCCTCAGCTTCCGTTACTTCCCTTTATCATTAGTATTTAATACTACTTATCTTTCTTTTCAGGCTGGGAGTTTCTTAATAGGGATTAGTTGTCTAATTTTTGTGTCTCCAGCTTTATCCATAGTTCAGTGCCTGATGGTAGGTATTCAGTAAATGCCGAATGAATGAATATTCTGTGTTTTCATTTGACTGACTGAAGTTTGGGAATACATACTGTAGTTAAGATGCTTTAGTTTGACCCATGTTTCAGTGTGCTATTTAAAAGAAGTTGATTATACCTTAAATCTTAAGTCTAACCTTTACTGTGATCTGACCTAGAGTCTAGAAAACTATACTTAAAACCTAAACACAGTTTGATTTTTAACCAAAAGTCGGTGTTGTGTAAATATATGTAGAATAAGGAACCACTTAGCAACATCCTAGAATGTCGAGAAGTAGAGAAATGGAAACACTTTACTTGTTTCTAATCATTTCTCCCTTATAGGAGAGAAAGAGTTATAGCTTTAATGCAGCAATATTGTTTTTACCTTAATCTCATCTTCAGTTATTTGTGGTTTTGGTGGGAGAGAGGGTAGATATTGCTCGTTATCTTTCTCTCCTGGTTTATTTTTATTTCACTCATCTAGTTGGCTATTATGTGAACTCATGCTGGCAGCAGAGGTAGCCAGGTAGCAAAGTTTTATGCAAAGAAGCTGAACACAGGGAAATGACAGGAAATTAACAGTTCTTTGATTTTACATAGGTTGTTTTTTTTTTCTTTTTCTTAAAATGAATTTTTCTTAAAGTCACGTGGATCAGACGCTTATTATGATATTCAGTATACAGTGGACTCTACAGCTTTGGTTTACTTTCTGATTCATTTGAAACTGGATTTGTGTATCCTTTATAGGAGGCAATTCTGTTACTGCAGAAGCTTGTGGTAATCTTTTTTCTGACTTGTGACATGTACTACTTGGGACTTTTAAAAGATGAGTTGGAAAATGATAAGTGCTAGATTTGATGGCTTTCTAGCATTGCCACAGTAGCACTCCTGGCCACTTTTGGAAGATAAACAATTCTTAGAAATTGAAATTGGACAAGATTTATAGTTTTTGTTTTCATCTGGTTACCCTTGTACAATTAAGAGAAACAGATGAACAACTGTTAACTGACTCATTCTATGTCACAAAAAATTAGTTTAAATTAGCTGGAGAGCTGTACCTGAAGTATAAATCTTCAGTGTTCTCTGTTGATAATTTTTTAAGAAAAAAAATTTTATTCACTTAATATGACTAGTTTATATTAGTCTAATAGAAATGTTTGTAACTTGGGTGAAATTTATTTTGTCTGAAGCCCTATAGGTTATTTCCATCATTTAAAAGTAACCCAGTAAGAATATTCCAACTTTATGATGGGAATGGCTCATAGCAAAACTTTTGACTTGTTCATTTTCTCCCTTCTTAGGCATTTTAGAGATGTATGTAAGTCTTATACAATTAGTTGATTGTGGGACAGTTTAATTTCCTTTAAAATAGAAAGGTACATTTTGTTGAACGAAACTACTAATATTATATTCAAAATAGCATTATAGATTAATCATTCACTTCACAAAGATTAATACATGGTATTATGATTATTCTGGTGAACTAGACAGATAAGATTTCTGTTCCCATGGGTCTTATATTTAACAGGAAGAGACAAATGTGAGATTATTCCCAATAGTAACGAAGTCTGTGAAGAAAATAAAGCAGAGTAATCTCACCCTTGTGAAATTCTAAGGGAAGGTCCTAGGTAAAAGGTGCAGCAGATCTCTGAGTTGGTGACATGTTTAGCACATTAGATGCACAAAAGAATGCCACTGTGGCTGCAAAAGATGAGGGGAAGAAATAAGGCATGAGGTAAGGGTGGAGAAGTAGGCGGGAGGGCCAGATCTTACAGGAGTTTGCAGGTCTGGTTAAGGAGTCTGATGACTATTGGAAGCCACTGAAAGGTATTAAGTAGAAGGTCTGCTTGATGCTGTTTGATCTCTGTGTCAGGTAGCTTTCTGTAACTGGGGCAGCAAGAATGAAAGCAGGATATCAGTTAGGAGGCTATTGCGGAGAGAAGATGGTGGTTTGGACCAGGGCAGTAGCAGTGGGGATGATAAGGAATCATCCAATTTGGAATATATTTTGGAGATAAACCAGCCTGGTTTTACAGATGGTTTGGTTGTGGGTTGTAAGATTAAGAAGAAATCCAGGATGATCCTTCGATTTGTGACATGGATAATTTAGTAGATGGAAATGCCATTTAATGAGGTCAGAAAAATAGGAAAGAGTTGGTGGGAGTAGAAAGCGAACAGATCATGATTTTGTATTGGCATGTTTAGATACCCAGCTGGAGTTGTCAAACAGGAAGGTGAATATATGAATCTGGAAGGCAGGGTAAGTGAGGTCTAGATGAGATCACCTAAGAGGAGAGTGTAGATAAAAGAGCGTCTAAAACATGGTGCCTTGTGTATTCCAGCCTTTAGAGATCAGAAAGAGGAGACAGATTCAACAGAAAAGACGAAGAGATGGCCAATGAGGCAGTGAGAAAACCAGGAAAGAGGAGGCTATGAAAGTTATAAAGCGAGTGTTGTAGGAAGGAGGGAATGGGTAGTCTTTTCCAACGCTCTGTGAGGTCAAGGACAAATAGGACAGAAAATTGATTTTTGGATTTCTCCAGGGTGAACGTCATTGTTTGTTTTGATGAAAGCTATTTCAGGGGAATGGTCAAGCTGAAAACCTGACTAGTGTGAATTTAGAAAAACGTTGGGAAGGAAGTAGAGGTGTAACGTTCTAGATTATCATATAGTATAATATTCTAGTACAGATTGGGCTTCCGTGGTGGCTCAGTTGGTGAAGAATCCGTCTGCAATGCTGGAGACGTGCTTCGATCCCTGGGTTGGGAA
Source organism: Bos taurus (assembly GCF_002263795.3). NCBI lineage: Eukaryota > Metazoa > Chordata > Mammalia > Artiodactyla > Bovidae > Bos > Bos taurus. Next base: position 19,154,308 of record NC_037336.1, on the reverse strand, counting down.
GACTATTTTAGTATAGATAGAATAGTCTTTTATTGGAAGATTGGCGTGGAGAAATTGGGTTGTAGATGCAATAGGGACCTGGAGCCAAGCAATAGCTTAATTAGAGCCTCTTTGTTAGTAGGAATGATCCAGTAAAGAGGGTTGAGTTGCAGGTGTACAGTCCTTGAGATGGAGAGGAGGAGTGGGGAAGAAGGTAGGTGAGTTTAGCTCTTAAAAGGAGCAACAGCGCTTCTTCAGTCTTAGTAGGAGAGCACCACAGAACCGTGTGGTTGCAGATGGAGGCGCCTGTAAAGATACGGTCGTCCTCACCTGATTGTTGCTATTGAAATATTGAATAGGTCCCTCAACTAAGAGTCAGAAAACTTGTAGTCCATTTCAGATTTTACTAATTTAACTCTGTGACCTTAGGTAAAATGCCATCTTGGGTAAATCACTTTGTTTTTCTGGGTCTTAGTTTCCTTAATCTATGCAAAGAAAGGACCGATTTCTCAGGGTTCCTTCCAGTGCTAAATTGTTACGCAGTCTTGTATAGTAGTAATTCATGGGTTTTTATTTGCTTGTACTTTGTAGCAAAATTATTAGTTATTATTCTAATAGTTGCATTATCTTGTCTGTATCCATTTCTTGCCTTTCATCTTTTTGGTCTAATACTTTGTGTATGTTCTTTAACTTGTTTTGTTTTTCTGTTTGCTTATTTGAACTGTGTTTTTCTGGCAGTAGTGTTAGCCAGGCAACTGTGTTTTTACAAGGACTAAGACCTAACTTTATAAAAGAAAATTTTCACGAGTGTCTAAATTTCTATTCTCTCAAATCAGATCAGATCAGTTGCTCAGTCGTGTCCGACTCTTTGCGACCCCATGAATCGCGCCAGGCCTCTGTCCATCACCAACTCCCGGAGTTCACCCAGACTCACGTCCATCGAGTCAGTGATGCCATCCAGCCATCCAGCCATCTCATCCGCTGTCGTCCCCTTCTCCTCCTGCCCCCAATCCCTCCCAGCATCAGAGTCTTTTCCAATGAGTCAACTCTTCACATGAGGTGGCCAAAGTACTGGAATTTCAGCTTTAGCATCATTCCTTCCAAAGAAATCCCAGGGCTGATCTCCTTCAGAATGGACTGGTTGGATCTCCTTGCAATCCAAGGGACTCTCAAGAGTCTTCTCCAACACCACAGTTCAAAAGCATCAATTCTTCGGTGCTCAGCCTTCTTCACGGTCCAACTCTCACATCCACACATGACCACAGGATAAACCATAGCCTTGACTAGATGAACCTTTGTTGGCAAAGTAATGTCTCTGCATTTGAATATGCTATCTAGGTTGGTCATAACTTTCCTTCCAAAGAGTAAGCGTCTTTTAATTTCATGACTGCAGTCACCATTTGCAGTGAACACTTAGATCTTTGGATTGCAGTACATTCTAAGGAATGCTTGTTTGTTGTCATGAAGAATTGTAACATAATATGGGATACATATTTTAAAATATGGGATACATTTTTTGGCATAGATGCTAAGTAATCAGAAGCAAGAAAAATATTGTCTAGTGTTCCAGGGACTATTCTCTTATTTTTTTAATTTTATATTGGAGTATAGTTAATTTACAATATTGTGTTAGTTTCAGGTGTACAATAAAGTGATTCAGTTTACATATATCTATTCTTTCTCAGGTTTTTTCCCCATATCACTTATTACAGAATATAGAGTAGAGTTCCCTGTACTGTACACTAGGTCCTTGTTGATTATCTATTTTTTATATAGTAATGTGTATATGTTTGGAGAAAGCAATGGCACCCCACTCCAGTACTCTTGCCTGGAAAATCCCATGGATGGAGGAGCCTGGTAGGCTACAGTCCATGGGGTCGCCAAGAGTTGGACACAATTGAGCGACTTCACTTTCACTTTTCACTTTCATGCATTGGAGAAGGAAATGGCAACCTGCTCCAGTATTCTTGCCTGGAAAATCCCAGGGACGGGGGAGCCTGGTGGGTGCCGTCTATGGAGTCGCACAGAGTCGGACACGACTGAAGCGACTTAGCAGCAGCAGCAGCAGCAGCAGCAGCAGTGTATATGTTAATCCCAAACTCCTAATTTATCCCTTACCCAGTGTTTCCCCTTTGGTAAACGTAAGTTTGTTTTTGAAGTCTGTGAGTCTGTTTCTGCTTCATAAATAAGTTCATTTGTATCGTTTTTCTTTTAGATTCCACTTGTAAGTGACATCGTATGGTACTTGTTTTTCTCTCTCTGGCCTACTTCACTTAATATGATAAATCTCTAGGTCCATCCATGGCATCCGCTGCAAATGGCGTTGCTTCCCTCTTTGAAAGGCCGAGTAATATTCCATTCTGTGTATGTACTCTATCTTCTCTATCTGTTGCTCTGTCAGTGGACACTTAGATTGCTTCCACATCTGGGCTATTGTAAATAGTGCTGCAGTGAGCATTGGGGTGCATGTATCTTTTCAAATTATAGTTTTCTCTAGATATATAACCTGAGGCTGACTTTATCACCTTAAAAAATGTTTTCATGTAGTTAACACGTAATATTTCTAGGGAATATATAAAGGATACATAGCATAATTTATTGTGATTTTTTTCTTAACTGGCCATCTTTGATGGAAGAGCCAGACCCTACCTTAAAGGAACTCCTAGTGTGTTTTGCTCATCTTAATTTCCTCATTGTCTTTAAATGGCATCTGTAGCCATTAGTAATTTAGTAATTTTTGTTGACTGAATTGAATAGGTGTATGAATTGAATAGTAGTTTCATAAACTTTGGAAAAGTGATTGCTTGTATCAAGTTCTCTTAAAAGTTTGAGACTTATTATTAGGAATAATTAGCCAAAGATGACTCATCCTGTGGCTGATTGATGTTGATGTATGGCAGGCACCACACAACATTGTAAAGCAGTTATCCTCTAATTAAATTTAAAAGAAATAGCCATTTACTTAAAGAGTTATACTTGCTGTTAAAGATGTAGATCTGACCATATGTATTTTTCTTCTAGTTGGAGACAACATTAAAATCATATTAAGGATAAAAGAGAATAAACCTTTAACATTGAAAGGATGATAGAGTACCCTCAGTGGATGAGAGATTATTAATACAACACATTTCTGAAACAGGAAAGGGAAATGATGCATGGAACAGATTAGAACAGAGAGAACTATGTCGCAAGATACTCAAGAGGGAAAGAAGTATTCTGATGTATACTGCAGATTCTCAGAGAATCTTAGGATTTAAAAAGAAAGGAAAAATTAAAAATGGGAAGAAAGAATAATTGAAAAACTATGAATGGAATAGTTGTGTCTCAAGCCTGTGCACATCAACAGTGTGATTCTCTCTGCCCTTCACCCCTTCCTCTCTTTCCCATTAAAAAATACAGACTTAGTTTCTTCTGGAAATGAAAACAAAGATAACACTTAAAAAGTAGAGTTGCCATGGTGGACATTTGTGTTTGGAGATAATCCCTCCTCTTTGCTAACTTTCAGTAAGTCCCCCGGATAGTGCTGGTTCTCTGCTCTTCATCTTGAAGCAACATGTGCTTGTCAGGAGGCCATGCTCACGTGCAGTTTTGTTCATTCTTTCCTATGGGTGACCAAAAATTCACAGAAATAAAATTGGCAGGATTTAAAAAGCCTAGGCTAAACAAAGTGAAAAACTGTAGCTATGTGAAACATAATTTCTGCATCAGAAGAGATCTTAAACAAAATATCTAGAGTGTTCTCAGGGGAAGAAAAAAAACGTATTGCCTCATTAAAGCAAGAATAGAATAATTGTTTAAAAAAATCAAAACAAGAAAGAGTTCTTAGAAACTAAGATTTTTGCACAAATTCAAAAATCCTGGATGGTTATGAAGATAAATTGAGTAAATGTCATTGAAAATAGAACAAAAAGACAAAGAGAGAAAGTCTGTTATTTAACAGGTAGAAGTTTAAAAAAGAGTAAAGGGAAAGTCAATTATCAAAAATGTAACCTAAGCACAATAAGGAAGAGGGAAGCAAAGGGCAACGCAATAAAAAAAAAACAAAAAAAAAAACCTCACACCTATGTGTGCATCTTTGTGACATTTCACTACAGCAAGAGGAAAGGTCCTAAAGGCAACTAAGGAGTTTTTTGTTTTCTTTAAAGGTTTCTATAAAGAATGAGAATCAAGTGGACATAAGTGTAAACTCCTTAAGGCAGAGATTTTTCGTTGTTTTTTTTTTTTTCATTACTTTTGCATAATGAGAGCACAAGAAACATGTTGAATAAGAGAACGACTGTCACATCCCATAAGCAGCTCTGAGGTTTTAAAGACAGTGGAGCAGTGTCTCCAAAGTTCTGAGAGAGACGGACTTAGAATTTGGAACCTAGAAAAATAATCAAGTATGATGCAAAATAAAGACATTCTCAGGCATACGAAGACTCAGAGCTTTCACTTCAGGTTACCCTTCCAGAAGAAGTTGCGTGAAAGTATGGAGCAGTGAAACACAATGACATGGACTACTAGAAAAGGTATATTAACACAGAAGTACAATAAAAATAATTCCAGAATGACAGTGGTACAGCAAGTAGAAAGTAATTAGTTTAAGTTAGAATAGGAAATTACTCCAAGAAGAAAATGTCTTTAAGAAGAATAACAGATTTCAGGCTACAGATAGAATGACTAAGAAACTGATTGATATCAGTGACATGGTAAGAAGGATGTTTTTTTCCTTTCAAAAAAAAAGGACAGCAATTCTAAAGAAAAAACTCTGCATAACCAACATGTAGTTGCATGTTGCAGCCATTTAAAAATGAGATGTGAATTAAATCCTTATCTTTCATAGTCTAAAATTACTAGTTGAAGAAATAGTATAAGCGCACTACTATATATAAAACAGTTAACCAACAAGGAACTGCTATAAAGCACAGGAAACTATACTCAATATTTTGTAATGACCTGTAAGGGAAAAGAATCTGAAAATGAATATATATATGTATGTATATATAATTACTGTGTTGTACACCTGAAACTTCCCAGGTGGAGCCAGTGGTAAAGAACTCTTGCCAATGCAGGAGACTTAAGAGACTCAGATTCGTTCCCTGGGTCGGAAAGACCCCCTAGAGGGGCATGGCAACCCACTCCAGTGTTCTTGCCTGGACAATCCATGGACAGAGGAGCTTGGCGGGCTGCAGTCCATAGGGTCACAAAGAGTCAGACACGACTGAAGCGACTTAGCGTGCACGTACACACACTGAAGCTAACACAATATTTTAAATCAACTATACTTCAGTAATAAAAAGAAATAGTAAAAGCAAAAAAGTATAGGCCATTAAAATAGTTGTCCCAGGGAACAAGACTTGGATAATGGGGCAATGGATATTTCCTTATTTTTTTTTTTAAAGATGCATATATTGGGGGCAGGGGGTGGGTAGGGAGATAGCTAGTGTTGGTACATAGGAGGTGAATGACAGGTAATGTTTTTGTGGATTCTTACCCTTTGCAAGAAAAGTTAGGTGGATTCCTGACTTAGAGGGGATAGGTCATAGGGAACTACTTCTGCTGTATGCATATAAACAGAAATATATGTTATTATTTTTGCATATATCATATAGTTAACTTTTAATTATGCTATTAAAATTAAAACTGAAAGTCATTGACAGGGAACGTTAATCAGAACTTACCGATCATCTTGTATGTTTGTATTATAAATATAATTATTGATATTTACCAAGTACTTACTGTGGGATAGTAAATTATTCCATTTAGTTGTCACAGCAGTTTTCTAAGGAAGATACCATTATTTCCATTTTACAGGTGAGAAAATTGAGATTTAGATGTAGATTGAGGTTTGCACAGCTGATAAGTGATGGATCCACTTAATTGCCTTAATTCATTATCCTTTTTTCTTCGACAGTTTTTTACGTGTGTAAATATTTTCTTTCATGATTTGCAAAGTGAAAGATTCAGACTGATTTATATATTTCTAATATTAGTCCTTGCCTTTGCTGATTTCAGCTCAAATAGCTAATTGTAACAGAGAGTGAGATTGCTAGGCAATAAAACCTAAGTTCTAGTTTGCTTGATTTTTTAAAAATATTTTTTTACTAAGGAAAATTTCAAACAAATACAAAAGCAGTGATATTAGAGTAATGAAGCCGCAGGTGTCACAGTTTTTACATTGTTTTACTAACTCATGGCCAGTCTTATTTAATATATACTTTTACCTCCTTCCCCGTGGATTATTTTGAAGTAAACTCCAGGCATTATTTAATTTTATCTATAAATATCTCAACATCTACCTTGAAATATAAGGACTCTTTAAAAAAAAAAACCATAATATCATGATCTTACCTAAAGCAATAGCAGTTCCTTAATGTCATTAAATATCTAGTCAGTGTTTTAATTTTCTCAGTTTTATAATTTTGCAGAATTTGTTTGAATTAGGATTGAAACAAGGCTCATAGATGGCAGTTGTTTGTTTTCCTGAGGCTTTTAAAATATATAGATACCTTTTCCTATCTCTTCCTTTTCTGCTTGCAATTTATGTTAAAGAAGCCAGTTGGTCCTACAGAATTGGCCACAGAGTAGATTTTGCTAATTGCTTCCTTGTACCTCTGTCCCCTGAATTTTCTATAAATTGTCATTTCAGTTTAGAAGCTTGATCAAAATCAGATTTTATTTTTCTTGTAGAAGGAATCTATTACCTCAGTGGAATTGTTGCGTCTCCTCTGGAGGCACACTGTCTGATAATTTTCTGTGGTGTTAGCCATTAGTGAGCATGATCTAGTTTCATTATTTCGTTAGTAACTGCAAAATGACAATGCTCTAATTCTGTCATTCGAATAATCCCCTTTTTAATTTACTAACTAGAGTAATTCTGTAAAGAAATACTTCCTCTTATCTACTATTTTGTTGTTCTAAGATACAGCTTGTAACAGTGTAGACAGGATACATGTTGGATTTTTTTCCTCTTCATGTATCAATTTTCAGATGAATGAGTTGATTCCTTAGTATCTTTCAGGGGTAACTCATTAGTTTTTTAAAATAACATATGACCTCATGAATTTAAACATGTTCTATGTGTTTTAATCCTTTGCTGATACAGTTCTTATTGAAGATGCAATTGTCCCATCGTTGACTGGTCAGAGCTTCCTGGAGCACTGTCCTGAACCCTTCTGACAGTGTTTCATAGCTTTCTTGCTCTCTAGTATGACCACATTTCTAGATTGTAGGATGGCACCCCACTCCAGTACTCTTGCCTGGAGAATCCCATGGATGGAGGAGCCTGGTGGGCTACAGTCCATGGGGTCGCTTAGAGTCAGACATGACTGAGCGACTTCACTTTCACTTTTCACTTTCATGCACTGGAGAAGGAAATGGCAACCCACTCCAGTGTTCTTGCCTGGAGAATCCCAGGGATGGGGAGCCTGGTGGGCTGCCATCTATGGGGTCACACAGAGTCGGACACGACTGAAGCGACTTAGCAGCAGCAGCAGCAGCAGAATAATACCAGCAATGCAATTATTGAAAATTGTTTTTAGAAAAATTTTGGACCTCTTTTGTCAGTAGGATCATCTTCCTAGGGATTGTGTTCTTTAAAGTTGTTAGTACTGGTTAATGTGTGTAGCTTTGCCGCCAACTGTATATATGAAAGTGAAAGTGTGAGTTGCTCATTGAAAGTTGCTTTGTTGGGTCTGACTCTTTGTGATCCCATGGACTGTAGCCGCCAGGCTCCTCTGTCCATGGGATTCTCCAGTCAAGAATCCTGGAGTGGGTTGCCATTTCCTTCTCCAGGGCATCTTACCCACCTAGGGATTGAACCTGGGAATCCTGTATTGCAGTTGGATTCTTTACTGTCTGAGCCACCTTCAGTTAGATTTTCTTTTGATTCATAGGAAATGCTTTTTAAAAACCTAATTTCCACAAAGTATGATTTCCAGCATTGAGTCTACAGAAGTTAAGGTAAAGAAGTGTAACTCCTATCCCTGTCCCTCAGCTCAGCTTCCTCCCTTCCTCTGCAGCTGTATCGTCCAGTCAGCTAACCACCAGTGCATTTGGCTTTTAACAGTTAAAGTTCAACATAATTAAAAATTAGTTCCTCATTCACTCTTAGCACATTTCAGTGTTCAGTAGCTGCATGCGGCTAGCTATCATACTGAACTGATTTTAAAACATTTCTGTATTCTAAAATTGAAGTATGGTTGATGTACAGTGCTGTGCTAATTACTGCTGTACAGCAAAGTGACTCCATTATACATATACATACCTTGTTTTTTGTTTTTTTTTTTAATACATACCTTCTTTTTCCATTATGGTTTATCATAGGATACTGAATGTAGTTCTTTGTGCTGTGCAGTATCCATTCTATATATAAAAGCTTACATCCGCTAACCCCAACCTCCCACTCCATTCTTCTCCCAGCTCTTTCCCCCTTGGCAACCACCAGTCTCTTCTCTAAGAATATTTCCAGTCTTGCTCATAGTTCTGTTGGACACCCCTGCCATGGAGAACCCATTGTGTTTTCATGAACTGTATAGTTTATTCCTCTACTTTTTAAAAATATGCAAGTTATAGATATGAATTTATAACCCTCCTTCAATAAGTGGTAGCATACTACGCATGCCTTTTTCCCTCTTCCTTTTCTTAGTGTCTCTTGGCGATCACTGCAGACTGCAGAGATTATGCAGAAGGAGTCCTCATTGCCTTAAGAGCTTGGTAGCACAGTACTTTGGAGAAGGAAGTGGCAACCCACTCCAGTATTCTTGCCTGGAGAATCCCAGGGACGGGGGAGCCTGGTGGGCTGCCATCTATGGGATCACAGAGTCGGACACGACTGGAGTGACTTAGCAGCACGGTACTTCGATGTGTGGGGGTGTCCAGTGTGGGTAGCCGGTTCCCTGCTGATGGTCATCGGGATGGACGTGGTCCTTTCCCACTGCAGTGCCGCAGTGAACGGCAGTAATGCTGCCTTGTGTATGTCTCTTTCATTTATGACCAGGCCCAGTATTCTTTTAACACTAATTTCCTCAGTGGACTTTGTTTCTTCTAAATATTAAGAACAGTTGTTCTGATTATAAAAGTAATCTGGTTTCATTTTACTAGAAAATTAAACTCTGTTAAACAGACTAACTTATCTAAAATTCGTGTTGCCCAGACAGAAATTATTTTTGTGTACATGTATACCTTGGTTTTTGCAGGTGTGTGTGTGTGTGTGTTTTCCCCCCAGTTCCTGAGCTCAGTAAAAAAGAGTACTCAGCATTTTTCAATGACTGTAGTGGAGATCATATTGTATACAACACTTTGAATTTTTCCTTTACCATAATAGTATAAGCATCTTCCTTGTTAAACTTTTTATAAACATTTTTGACATCTGCATAATATTATGCTGTATTGATTTTTTCAATACTTTTCTTAATTTTTTATTTTGCAATGGTTAGACATTTAGGTTACTTTTTTTCTTTTTAATTGTGCCACAGTCAACATTTATGCATAACTTTCCTCCTGTTTTTAGGGTAATTTTCTTGGTATCCAGGAGTAGAATTATTGGATCAAAGGTTAAAAGCATAATTAAAGTTTTAACCTATTTTGCCAGCTTTTTTTCCCCAGTCTTGTCTTGATACTCAGTTTGGAAGCAGTGAGTGTTATTTTGAGGAATCTTTGGAAATTTGATAGATTTAAAAATGATGCATGAATTTGAATATTTTTTGTGCCTATTTTTGTATTGCCTGCTGTGGGTCTTAACATGTATTTGCCCATTTATCTTTTGACCTCCTATCTTTCTTGTGGCGTGATATGAGGTATTTATTGATTGTTAAGGATGGTCATGATTTTTCTGTCATGTTGCAAATATTTTTCTTCAAGTGCTTTAATTTGATTAATTTTTCTCATGGTTCAGTTTTACATTTTTATGCAGTCAGTCTTAGATATTTTTCTTATTTTTGTTAGCAGGCTTGTTCTTTACCACATTTCTCCCCACCCCCACCACCAAAACCAAAAACTGGTGACTTTATTATTCACCTAGCATTTGTGTTTGTTATAAATCTTAAGATTCAAGGAAGTCAGATTCAGTTATCATTTCTTCAGAAGCAAGTGTATGTCAGGTACTCTAGATGTTCTCTGTCTAGTCTATGACAGTCTCTCTTTTCTCCAAGTGCTGTAGACAACTATGTATGAAAATACAGATGATTTAAATTATGGCCTCTTTTTAAATTCTAAGCAGTATGTTATTTTGCTTTTGGTATCTTTCATTGTAATTAACTCTTGAAATCTATTTCATGAAATATGATGAGTTTCCCTCCCTCTTCTTTAATTGTAGAGGAAAAAAGCCGATCTTCTGGTTGCTATTGTGAATTGTGGACTAAAGATACATAGAGAAAACAGATAGTACAGACCTGAATATTATCCCCAGGATCTGAAGACTCAGAAATTGCTCTTCAGGCTTGTTGTGGAGTTTTCTGAGAAGAGTCTGTGAAATGATGTGACTAGAGACTATTTTGCAAAGCCATGGGGGAAAGAGACAGAAGTCCAGCTACTGATCGAGAAGGTAAGACAAGCAGAAGCCATTACTGTTCATCTGATTTTGGAACTACTCCACAGTCTTCTGGCCGGTCGTCGCTGGTGCATCCCTCCCCACCTGCAAGTATTAAGGGAAAACATGATAAAAAACAAGCTTCAGATAGCCAAGTGCATCATCACGGTAAGCATCCTTTAAAAGACTCCAGTAGACCTAGAATATTCATTCTGAGTGCTTAAGGAAACCTGTGTGAATGAGAATAGGATATATTTTTATAAATGTTGTTTACAGTGTACTATCCTTTGTTACATTCACAGCCATACTGTATCCAGAAGAAAGAACTCTAACTGAGGTTTCTCATTTTTGTTTTCGCTTGTTCCTGAATAAGTGATTGTCTTGGGGTTTGTAAAGGCGGAAAAAAAATCACAAAACATTTGTACCTTTCTTTATTTTCAGAAAGTTGTGAAAAGCATGGATATAAAGTGGTTAAGGGACATTTTTATAGATTGGGTAAAATTACTTCTACTTACTGAAAAAGTTCAAACTCAGCTTAGAAATGAAATTTGGGACCACCAGTCTGTTTTCTATTAAATGGTGTTATAATGGAACAGCATAAATCTTTAGAAATAATTTTTCTTGTTAGAATGTTATTAGGCTGGAGCTAGGTATTAATACATATTTGACTGCATAATGTTGTGGAAATCTCTTCATCTTAATAAATCCCTAGTCAAGAAAATCTGTATGTACTTAGTAACAAAATATGTAAGGACCGCTAGTACATCATAGGTAAGCTAAGGGAAATGAGGTTTTATTTGTTGTTATTCAGTCGCTGAGTCGTGTCCGACTCTTTGCAACCCCATGGACTACAGCACGCCAGGCTTCTCTGTCCTTCACTATCTCCCAGTGTTTGCTTAGATTCATGTCCATTGCGTTGGCGATGCTGTGTAATCATCTCATCCTCTGCCACCCCCTTCTCCTTTTGCCTTGGGTCTTTCCCAGCAGTAAAATGAGGTTTTATAGTATCGGTTAATAGATACAATACAGCCATCACATTAGTAGCTTGCTGCTGCTGCTGCTGCTAAGTCGCTTCAGTCGTGTCCGACTCTGTGCGACCCCATAGACGGCAGCCCACCAGGCTCCCCCGCCCCTGGGATTCTCCAGGCAAGAACACTGGAGTGGGTTGCCATTTCCTTCTCCAGTGCATGAAAGTGAAAAGTGAAAGTGAAGTCGCTCAGTCGTGCCGGATTAGTAGCTTAGAGTGGTAAGATTGCAAGGCAGGAAGTAGTATGTAAACTGAAAAGGAAAACAGGTGAGGTCATGAAATGCCTAGAATGTGTTAAGATAGTGACTGTTTCTGTGGGGGGGATAGTTAGCTATTGAAAAGTTCGAAGCAGGGGTTTGATTACATTTGCCTTTATAAATTTTTACTTTGAAAAGTAACATTTGCCTCTTTAAAATCTGCAAAGAATGTGTGTTCCTTTTGAAAGCAACCTTTTCGGTGAATCCTTGATCAGGCTTCCCAGAGACGTTGACACTTTTAACAACTTTTAACAACAACTTTTAAAAACTTTAATGAGTTTTTTTCTTTTTTTTTTTTCTATATGCTTTTTGCTGGTATGTTTTTGTTTGTTTATTTTTGCTACAAGTACAGTGCTGCAGGTTTCATAGTCTCTTCCTCCAAATCTGTCTGTGTCATTTTCTTGTTTTGATTTTGTGGTTGAGAGCATGATCTGATATTAAACTTTTGCTGCATAATTAAGAATAAACAGACCTTAGGGTTGAATCTTAGAAAATGACTGTTTATTCCCAAGAAATCATTCACATACCTTGGGAATTATTGGTAGGAATACTTTAATTTTTCACTCCTTACCTAGAAGCAGTTTTATTTAAGAAGATAATTGAGAAAAAGCTGTGAGAAACATTTTGAGTATCACCCAGAAAAATTTCAACCTGACTTGTACTGTTTTCTGGTTTGCATTGTCTTTTCAATTAAAGTCTGTGGTAATATGTCTACTTTAGTGCAAGCCAACAGGGCCAAACTGATAACGTCCTTAAACACTGATTTCTTTTGGCTTAAGTTGGCAATTATCAGTGTGTAGACTAAACTGAGTTTTTCCTGGTGGCTCAGACGGTAAAAGTGTCTGCTTGCAATGCGGGAGACCCGGGTTCAATCCCTGGGTCGGGAAGATCCCCTGGATAAGGGCATGGCAACCTGCTACAGTACTCTTGCCTGGAGAAGTCCATGGACGGAGGAGCCTCACAGGCTTCAGTCCATGGGGTCGCAAAGAGTCAGACACAACTGAGCGACTTCACTTCAGACTAAACTAAGGAAAAACCAAATGTGATTTAAAAAGCATCTTGAACACTTGAATTTGCAGAATTTTACATTTGGTAACATAGTCTTCCTTCTTCCTTTTATATTTTCAGCTTATTTTATTATTTTGGAAATAAAATTTGTGCTCTATCAGGAGTTACATATATAATACAATTTAATAATATTAGGTTATACATATGTATATATTGCATATTATGTACATATTCTATTTCTCATTTTATCAGTAATATAAACGTACTAAGTTTTTGGTAGATGCATAGTTTATCTTTGTTACATGTTTTTTTAATGAGTCATACTATAATTTTAACACCTAATGGAAGGAAAACAGTATTTGTCCGCCCTCTTTTTGGTGGTAACTTAATAAGGGGGAGATGAAGAATGATATATACAACAGTCAGTTATCTTTCTTCTGAGTGTTACTAGCCCTGTATTTCATCTTGATCGTTTTGAAAATGAAAGAGATAGATGAAAGGTGAGAGATATTTTTTGAGTTCTGGTTAATAGAATATAGTAGAAAACAATGTTCAGATTTTTAGGATGTCAAATGTTGGTGGCAGAAGCCCTTTTTGTCTGGCTATATCATAGAATAAGATATTAATGGAGAATTTGTAACCTGATTCATATAATATCTGCTTCTGCTGCTAAGTCGATTCAGTTGTGTCCGACTCTGTGCGACCCCATAGACGGCAGCCCACCAGGCTCCCCCGTCCCTGGGAAATCTAGGCTTTCACTTCTCAAATTAAGTTTCCATGTGCATAAAATCTTATTTGCTGAGCAATATAATTTTATACATAAAAATCAGATTTGGGATGATTAACATTTATTCTTATGTACAGCCATTTTTATGTATAAAGTTTCTGTCATTCCAAGAGCTGAATACATACTCTGTAATAGCACATAGACACTAAAACTCTGTTCACTCAGTATGTTGGGAAAGAAAGAAAACTGAAATGATAGATACTCCAATTTAAAATTGGAGCAGTTTCTCCAATGGAAGTATTATGCAAATCACAAATGCAAGCCACACATACAATTTTTTATTGCCACATTTAAAAAGAAAAACAGGTAGAAAGGTGGAATTAATTTTAATAATTTTTATTTAACCCAGAATATCCAAAATATTATCATTTCTAAATATATATAGTTAGTATAAAACATAGTGTGTGGAATATTCTGCATTCCTTTTTTTTTCTTTGAATTAGGTGTTTGAAACCTTGTGTGTATTTCAGTTATGGACTCAATTTGGATCACCCACATTTCAGTTTTCAGTAGCCACATGTGGCTGCTGCTGCTGCTAAGTTGCTTCGGTCGTGTCCGACTGACTCTCTGCGACCCCATAGACAGCAACCCATCAGGCTCCCGCATCCCTGGGATTCTCCAGGCAAGAACACTGGAGTGGGTTGCCATTTCTTTCTCCAATGCATGAAAGTGAAAAGTGAAAGTGAAGTAGTTCAGTTGTGTCTGACTCTTAGTGACCCCATGGAGGACCCCACTAGGCTCCTCCGCCCATGGGATTTTCCGGGCAAGAGTACTGGAGTGGGGTGCCATTGCCTTCTCCACTACATGTGGCTAGTGACTACTATATTGGATAGCATAGTTTCAAAGTTACTAATAGGCTTTCCTTCATTTCTTTTTATTACTACTTCCTTTCAAATATTCAGGCATGTATAGAGCTGTAATCCCAAATCAGTACACATTTAATATACCCTCACAAAATTTCTGTCTCTTTAAATGAAACTTTATAATGTTAAATTGTAAACATGTTTTTCTTTACCTGTTTACATAATAAAATCCATGGCTCGTGAAGTAGGTAGGGAAAGATTAGATTTTCTAGTTTTTCTTCATTTTTTCCCCTCTGGAATGCGTTTCCTTCTAGAAAAAATGCAGTCACCTTGGAGATTAAAGTTTGCTGTTCTCCACTATGGCAAACTTCCAGATGCCTCTTTTAAAGGGCAGGTGCTCTGTATATTGAGGCCAAGGTTTAATGAACTTTGAGTAAATAATATTCAAAATTTTTGTGAAATGTGATATGTACACTTTAAAGATTTCGTGTGCTTTTATTTTTTTAGGCTGGAGTCATTTATCTTGTTCTTAAATTATGCCAGATGTTTTTGATTTGAACATCACACAAAAGAAAGCCTCTGAGAAAGCGTTTAGAATCACATCTGTACTGCTAAAGTGTTTTCCATTTTCAATCACTGATACATGGGATTAAGTTCTTAATACTGACGAGAGTATTTTTGGAGAATTTTTGTCTTATACGCATACTTCAGTTAATCCTCACAACAAAAGGAAAAATAGACCTGGAAAGGGTTTAAGTTGAATTGCCCAAGGACCAGTGAAGTGGTAACTCCAAGTCTCAAATGTTCTGTCATGTTGTCATCATCTTTCCAGAAACAAAGATTTCTAATTAATTTTAAAAACCATCATTAATTAATGAGATTAATTAATTAATCTAATTAATTTTAAAAAACCATCATTTCAAATTATAATCCCAAATATCTTGGCACAGATGACTTGATTATCATGACATTTTGTATTTATTAGGCACCATGCTAATGCTGACGGTGACCATCTTATCTGCAGAGGTAAAAATGGTGGAGCCTGGTGTTGCCATCTTTTAAAACAGTGTAAAATAATTCCTTGTAAACCATGAGATATTGTTTTGCTGGATCAGAATATGTTTCTTGAACTGTCTTAAAAGATTTCAAACATTTCTTAATAAAAACAATGTATTAAAAGCTCTAAGTAAAACCAAATATTTAAATATTGTAAAATCATTTACAAAAAGTTTTAAAAAATGTTTCCTTAAAGGAAACAAAATGACTAAAGAATGTTATGGAGTCACTTGTGTTAGGATAAGTCAATAATTCTATATCTGATACAGCTTTCACTTTACGTTATTACTGTTTCTTTTTCAGCCCCTAGGAAACCAAGCCCTAAGTGTCCTCCAAACAGAAAGGGAGTCCGAGCAGGATTTCGCTCCCAGAGCCTCAGTAGGCAGCCATTTCCGAAAGATCCTGATCTTGTTACAAAACAGGTTCTTTCTGCAAGACTGCTAAAAATCAACGAATTGCAGAATGAAGTAACTGAACTCCAGGTCAAGTTAGCCGAGCTGCTAAAAGAAAATAAGGCTTTGAAAAGGCTTCAGTACAGGCAAGAAAAAGCCCTGAATAAATTTGAGGACACAGAAAACGAAATCTCACAACTTATTGCTCGTCATAACAATGAAATTACAGCACTCAAAGACCGCTTAAGAAAATCTCAAGAGAAAGACCGGGCAAATGAAAAAAGGGCTAAAGAGACAGAAGGTGAACTACTTAAGACCAAAATTTCCTTACAGAAACTGAAAAAGATCTCTGAAGCTAAACACCTACCTGAACGAGTTGATTTAGCAAAGAAACTTGCTTCTGCAGAGTTAAAATTAGATGACACAGAGAGAAGAATTAAGGTAAAATTCCCACAGTTTCTAATTGTGCTGTTTTGTGTTATTTTTCATTGGGCATTTGATGTGCACTTTTAAGACTGCTTATTGCAGTTCAGCATTTGCTTGGAAATTAAATCTGATTTTTTTTTAAAGTATCTTTCTGAGTAAGAGATTAGGAAAAATTTAAGATTTTATTTTTAAGAGCAAGATGTGAAAGATTGTATACATTAACGGGCCACATGATAATAGATGTTTAATTCCCAAAATCTTAGCTATTTGGGGGAAATACACTGTTTGATTATGTGATTATTTCTTTAAAATTGAAAATGATACTATAAGAGCTATGCTAAGTCACTTAAGTTGTTTCCAACTCTGTGCGACCCCATAGACAGTAGCCCACCAGGCTCCCCCGTCTCTGGGATTCTCCAGGCAAGAACACTGGAGTGGGTTGCCATTTCCTTCTCCAATGCATGAAAGTGAAAAGTGAAAGGGAAGTCACTCAGTCGTGTCCGACTCTTAGCGACCCCATGGATTGCAGCCTAACAGGCTCCTCCGTCCATGGGATTTTCCAAGCAAGAGTACTAGAGTGGGGTGCCATTGCCTTCTCCAACTATAAGAGCTATAGTATATAAAACTGACATTTGGGGCCATTGTGTAAGAAATGCCACATGAATAACTTCTGTTTTTATTTCTTTGAACATTTGTGAAAGATATATTTTGGGGCAGGGTGTGCTTCTACTCCCTCAAGTAAGACTTGATGTGAAAAGTGGGTGGAATGATGCTGAGTTAATAGTCTGAGAATATAGCAGATCTTACAAAAAATTTTTTTTCTTGAAATTAAAGGAAAAGAGTACTACCCCATGACTGTTATATGGAGAACATATATTAGATGCTACCTGGTGTGTGTGTGTATATATATAAAATCTGTTTAGAAAGTAAAGGTTGGGAAAAAGTATGAGAATAATGTTTGCTGTAAGAATTCTTTGAACAAGAGAGAGTCAGAACTATAAACTAGCTTCTCTGCAATGTATTAATTAGATGTTTTTAGTACCTGGTATATACATAGTACTTCTTAGTCTATGTACTATACCAGACTCTATATACCAATGCCCTGCCCAAAGAGAGTGGCTTATTAAATAGAGTATATATCAGTGGCCAGAAAAAGAACTTAGCTTATTCTCAAAAATTAGCAACCATTAACTTTTGCTTCAGTATACAGAAGATATCTTATTGCATAGGTTCCACCAGTGATCAAGTCAAACTGCAGAGCAAACATATGAAAACTTACTTTGTAGGACCATTTACCTACCTATGTAGTGGAGTGAGGGTAGGGGATAGAAGCAACTATTGTCATGAATAGCTGATGTTTATTTTTAAAGGGAAGTACAAAATGTGACCATATGGATTTTAAAATTAGGAACCAAGAGCGCAGAAGGTTGATTATTAAGTATGGTTAAAAACAACCCACACCTCAGTGTGTATTTCTGTAAAACTAGAGAGAACATGGAATTGTAGTGCACACGCATGTACGCACACACCCCACACACGTATACTGCAGTTCTGTCTTATAGCCTGTTATGAAGGGGGTTGTTGGAATGATAGAGGAGGAAAGAAAGAGAAGGAAGAAAGGAAAACTTGAACAAATCTGTGGATTCTGTGTTGTAGATGGAGTTGAATTATGTGGCTACCCACTTGAGGGCATGAAAATCAGTCATCTGTGATAAGTGTGAAAGTACTAGTCAGTCAGTCACGTCCGACTCTTTGTGACCCCATGCTCTGTAGCCCTCCAAGGTCTTCCGACCATGGGATTCTCCAGGCAAGAATCCTGGAGTGGGTTGCCATTTCCTCCTCCACGGGATCTTCCTGACCAAAAGGGATTGAACCCGCATCTCCTGTGTCTCCTGCCTTGCAGGCAGATTCTTTACCCGCTGAGCCCTCAGGGAAGCTTCAGGTCTTTGAAATACTTACTGTATAGTGTTCTCAATACTTAGGTTTTTCTTACTGGAATAAGAAAAAAAGAAATTGGTGTTAATTGTAGATTTACATGTATTTAAAAAAATTAGATCACATAGTCCCTCCATCCATTTTCCCCAGTGGTAACATATAGCATAAATAGACTATAATATGTTGTTGTTTGGTCACTTTTGCAACTCCATGGACTGTAGTGCACCAGGCTTCTCTGTCCATGGGATTATCCCAGATAAGAATATTGGAATCGGTTGTCATTTCCTTCTCCAAGGAATCTTCCTAACCCGGGGATTGAATCTGTGGCATCCACTGATCTGTTCACCATTTCTATAATTTTTTAAAGAATGTAATATAAACAGAATCTTCTAGTATTTAATCTTTCAAGGTTGGCAGATTTATTTTTTCTCTTGAGCTCCATCAGAGCTGTTGCATGTATCAATAGTTCGTTCCTTTTTTATTCCCAAGTAGTAGTCCATGACATGGATATCAAGAGTGTTATGGTATATCCTGTTGAAGGAAATTTGGGTTGTTTCAAGTTTTAGTTATTAACTAATGAAGCTGCTGGCTTCTCTGGTGGCTCAGACAGTAAAGAATCTGCCTGCAATTCAGGAGACCTGAGATGTCTCAAGACATTTCCGTGAGAAGAGAATGGCAACCCAATTCAGTATTCTTGCCTGGAGAAGTCCATGGACAGAGGAGCCTGGCAGGCTACAGTCCTTGGGTCTATGGCCATTCAGGAACAGGTTTTTGTGTGAACATTAGTTTTCATTTCTCTGGGTTATATGAATTGAAAGTTCACTTGATGAATTGTTCGATAAGCACATTTGGTTTTGTAAGAAACTGCCATTTTCTTTTGTAAAGTAGTAGTACCATTTTACATTTTTACCAGCAATGCATAAGTGATTCACTTTCTCCACATCCTTGTCAGCATTTGATGTTACCACTTTTTAAAATTCTAGCCGTTCCTATAGGTATGTAGCGATATCTCTTAGTGTTAATATTATTCCTAATGGCTTATGATGTTGAACATCTTTTTAAATGCTTATTTGCCATTAGTAGATCCTGTTCATTTGCTTGTTTTTTGCCTATATTTCTAATTGTTCTTTTACTGTTGATTTTCGATAGTTCTTTATATATAATAGATACAGGTTCTTCGTCAGATACATGGTTTGCAAATATTTTCTCGCTGTGTAGCTTGTCTTTTCATCCTCTTACAGAGTCAGAGAGTTTTTAAAATTTGATGTGGTCCAATTTGTCAGATTTTTCTTTCATGGATTATCTTTTTGGGGTCAGGTCTAAGAATTCTTTGTCTATCCCTGTCAGCCTTTGCCTGTAGACCTAAAGATTTTCTACTATATTTTATCCCCAAACTTTACAGTTTTATGTTTTACTTTAAAGTTCATGATTCATGTTGAGCTGATTTTTATGTAAGTTGTGAGGTTTAGGTTGAAATGCATTTCTATTTTTTTTCCCTGCCTATGTAGTACCTAGTTGTTCTAGTACCATTCGTTGAAAAGGCTATTCTTCCTTCACTGAATTTGGCACCTTTGTCCAAAATCAGTTGGGCATATTTTTGTGGGTCTATTTCTGGATTCTTTAGTCTCTTCTTCTGATGTATATGTCTTTTCCTCTGCTGACACCACATTCTTTTCATTATAGACTACATCATAAACCTTATATATGTGATTATGGTAGAGTGATTCTGCTCATCTTATGCTTTGTTTTTAAAGTGACAGTTGCTCAGTCATGTCCAACTCTTTGCGATCCCATGGTCTATACAGTCCATGGAATTCTCTAGGCCAGAATACTGGAGTGGGTAGCCTTTCCCTTCTCCAGGGGATCTTCCCAACCCAGGAATGGAACTTGGGTCTCCCACACTGCAGGCGGATTCTTTACCAGGTAGTTGTTCGGTTTTTTTTGTTTCATGCCTCATTCAGTTTTTCAGATTTTACTTAATCTTTTTTCTTCCCACCTCAGTACCACTGACTGTAAGGGTAAGGGAGGAGTCTAAGAACTATTGTGTTTCATTTTGCAAATGAACTAAAATCAGAGAAAGTCCTGAGCGTCCCTTGAAATTGCAGTAAAATCCTTGTAGTGCTGACTTTAAGTTTTATGCTATTCTCTGCTAAGGATGACTGGTGTTTTTTTGGTTTTGTTTGGTGTAGCCTAGTAGCTCAGATGGTAAAGCATCTGCCTGCAATGCAGGAAATCTGGGTTCAATCTCTGGGTCTCGAAGGTCCTCTGGCAGGAAATGGCAACCCACTCCAGTATTCTTACCTGGAGAGTTCCAAGGACAGAGGAGCCTGGCAGGCTACACAGTCCATGGAGTCTCAAAGAATCAGAAATAACTGAGCTACTAACACACAGTATTTTAAGAGTCCTTAAACTGGAACTTGTGACAGGCAGATTTGTTTGTCTGTTTGTAGATTGCCTCATCCCGGAAGGGATTTTAAGCCACAATTCTTATTCCCCTTGTGTTGTATTTTCTTTTTAGGTGAGGAAAAAGAAAGCATTCTTCAAGGTTACCTCTAAATAGTTGAGCTGTGAAAAACTTATCTCTGCACCCTCTATAGGTTGTTTTCAGGTTTATTTTGTTAGTTGATGAAAGTGACAGAATGCATAGTCTAAGTATAGAGCATAGTCTTAAGTAACTTAAGAGTACAGTGGCTTAGAAGTAGATAGATGGTTAGATAGAACCAAAAAAAGTATGAGTCGGGACAGTCACCCATGGGAGTTGCTTCTTGCCAACCTTGTGTGATGTGGTCTGCTGGGTCCTCGGCCATATGTATACTTGGGATAAAGAGCTGCTTGACAGGGTTAAATTTGTTAAATTTAAAATTGGTTAAATTTGAACTCTGTCCAAAAGGGCAGACAGCTAAATCAGGCTGCATGTTTATTTCTTTATTTACAGTTGGCTTTATACCTTCATTTTGGCTTTTACTTCAGTAAGATTGTTGAATAGAGTCCTGTCAAAGTATCAGCCCCATTTAAATATATTTATTTTCATATTAATAGGTATATCAAATTATTAATATTTAAATAAAACTGCAACAAACTGTAAAAAGCTGCAAAAAAAAAAAACTGTTAAGGTGCTAACATTTATGGCAGTAAAATATTAATAGTTATATAATGCAGCAATTCTCAAAGTTTTTGTTTTGAAGACCCTTTTATACTCTTAAAAATTATTTCACACCCCCCAATACCACAGGAGTTTTGTTTATGTGGGTATATCTATTGATATTTACCATATTAGAAATTAAAATTGAGAACATTTTAAAATGTTTCTTAATTTATTTAAAATTAATAAAAACCTACTACATGGTATCATAAAATCTTTTAATGAAAAACATCTATTCTCTAAAACAAAATAAATTGGGTCAAGAGTGGCATCATTTTATATGTTCACAAATTTCTTCAGTGTTAGGCTTAATAGAGGACAGCTGGGTCCTCATAGCTGCTTCCACATTCAGTCTGCTTCGATATGTTGTTGTGGTTGATAAATACAAGAAAATTCAGCCTCATACAGATGTCTATAGGAGTTAGAAAACAGAAGAATATTTAAAAGCTTTTCAGATTAACTGGATATTCTTTTATACTATTTTAAAACTTGCTAAGTGGTATTCTCAAAGGTTTGTTGCAATGTGGAATCTAAAATCATATCAAAGAACTTTTCATACTCTATCGCATTAAAATCCCTTGGTCTTCTACTTTGAATGAATGTTTTATCCATGAATGATTTTGTATTACCATACATTACTCATTTGGAAAATGTTCATTTGTTGCATTAAGCAATAAATGTTGACGTTTCATTCGTTATGATACATTCATGATGGTGAGTGAAAATAGCAAGCAATATTGTATCATAAAGTAGTTCTGACCTTGCAGACTCCTGAAAGTGTCTCAGATCTTTAGGGTCCCTGAACCACTCTTTGAGAATCACTGACTGAATATCAGTGGTTCATTGTTATCAGCTTCATTAGCAGTTTCCCCAGTTTGCAGTTTCTATTAATGACTGCCCAACTGCACTGTTGTTCACTGGACCTGGAACTGGTCTCCAGTAGGGGCTGAAGACACCAGTTCTCTCCCATCCCTTGTAAGAAAGACTTACAGTGGAGGTTGCTTTCCTGATCTAAGGATGTGGTAGAGATGAGTCAGAGCCACGATCAACTCTGTCATAAAGCAGATACCAAGAGTTGCTAGCTATTGTAAGTATCCTTAGTCACTAAATGGGAAATTATCTACTAAGCTTTATGAAAAGATCATAAGTGTTAATAGCATGTACATAATTATTACAAGTACTCCAGTAAACTGTAGGGCACACATTTTTAATACATTAAAAAATCCAGCTCTGTTTTAAGATTAAATTGGCATAGAGTGAATAACCTTGTCAGAAAAATATAATCAAACTATTAAGTAGGCTTTCTCTCCCTTTTAAGAAATTTCTAAAGATTTGGGGAAATGATTTGAGTAGCCTGAATATCATAGCACTCTCAAAGAAAGTTTGAATAGACTTCTTTCTCTTCTGTTAGTTTTTCTTACAAGAAACTGGCATTCAGATTCCTTTCACCCGAAAGCTGCCTTCAAGTAGGTATTTGTTTCTTGTTGATAAAATAATAATATCATCCTCCACTGGAAATCCGTTTCAGAAGAAAGAATTGATTCAGCCTTGTCTTCCCTACCCTTCCTAGTTTATTCAGAATGAGAACTGAGCTGTGCAATGTTGGCCAGGTAGATTCCTTTTTCTGAATCTTTCCCTGCCATTTAGGTCTCTGCTCTAAATGTTTTTCTGCTCTTTTACTTCCCCATTCCCCACCCCCACGCCCTGAAACTCAAATCCAGAAGGCATGTTTGCCTCACCTACCTGCTTTGTGTCTTAATAAAAGAATTAAGTTAACTAAGACAGAGTAATAGAAGTCAAACCAGGAGTTCAGCTCGATTCTTCCCTGCTCTGTTGCTGTGAGCCCTCTTAATGCTCAGACTTCGGTTGCTTCATTTGTGGAATTAAATGATTCTGAGGCCACTCTCAGGTCTGAAAGCTGATGAGTCTAAATAATATTTTTAAACTTTTCATGTGTCAAAAGGTTTTAATATGGTAAACCATATTTATTTAAAAAATTATCCTTATGTCTATTACTGAATGTTGCAGAAATGAAACATTTCTGATGTTGAAAAAAGGAACTGATTTATTACAATTTATTTATTGTAAAATAAATATTTATTGAGATCCTGTTAATTTTTTATTGCAGAATAATTTAAGAAATTGGCTAGATTTTGTTATTTACAAGTTTCTTTTTTTTTTTTTTATCATTTTTGGTAGACAAAGATTTACAATGAAATTATAGGATCTGTGATTGAAGCGCAAAGTTTAAACCATTGCAGAAAGTAAATTTTGTAGTGTTCTTAAAACTGCCCATTTAGATAGAACAATTATTATAGGAATTTCAAGTTAATATTTAAAATCATAACTGTCTACTGAAAAAATAATAGAAGCACTAAAAAAGGCCTGAAAGTTCAAATAATACAGAGAGGTGTGTAATGCTATGCTATCCTTTGTAACCCTCTTCCCAAGAAGTAATGCACATGGTTATATATGTGTATATTTTTTACTCTCTAACTACAAGTGAAGGTGTACCATACACATTGCTTCATGTTTTTTTCACTGAAAATGTATTTTGGTGCTCTTTACATATCCTTGTGGATATATGTGTAATATATATATGTGTGTACACTCACATACACATATATTAAATCTGCCTCACTTTTATTTTCTGTTTTTCCGGTTTTATTGGGGTGCAGTTTGACATATGTATACGTTTAATGTGTACAGCATAAAGATTTGACATAAATATTGCAAAGATATTCCTGCAACAAGTTTAAATCTCCATCACCTCATATAGATACAGTGAAAAGAAAAAGCAAAAAAAGAACTTTTTTTTTGGTAATGAGAACTCTCTGGTTGCTCTGTTAAACAACTTTCATATATATTCTACAGCAATGTTACCTTTAGTCCTCATCCTATATATACATCAAATGCCTAGTACTTTTTAAGTAGAAGTTTGTACCTTTTGACTACTTTCATCCAATTCTCCTCACCACCCCTGCCCCCTGCCAAGTCCACCACCGCTACTGGTAACCACAAATCTGACCTCTTTCCTCTATGAGTTTCTTTTTCTAAAGATTATTACATACACACACATACACACCCCTCACAACTTCTTTATCCACTGATGAATAATGGACATCAGTGGACACTTAGGTTATTTTCATGTCTTGGATATTATAAATATATGCTGCTATAAACATGAGAATGCACATATCTTTTTGAGTTAGTATTTTAATTTCCTTGAGCTATATTCCCAGAAACAGAATTGCTGTATCATATAATAGTTCTATTTTTAATTTTTTGAGGATCCTCCATCCTTTATCCCATAGTGGCTATACTCGTTTACAATCCTACTACCCATCGTTCTAATGGGTATGAGGTGTTAACTCATTGCGGTTTTGATTTGCGTTTCTCTAGTGATTAGTCATGTTGAACATGTACTTTTGGCCTTTCGTATATTTTCTTTGGAAAAATGTCTATTCAGGTCTTTTGCCCATTTTTTACTTTGGTTATTTGTGTCTTTTGTTAACCAGTTGAATGAATTCTTTATGTATTTTGGATATTAACCTCTTAGTACAAATAATTTTTTCCGCATTCTGTAGGTTTTCTTTTCACTTGATGGTTGTTTCCTTTGCTGTACAGAAGCTTTGTAGTTTGATGGACTGTCACTTATCTGTTGTTGCTTGTGCTTAGGTGTCATATCCAAAAAAAGTCATTGCCAAGACCTATATTGAGGAGCTCACTTTCAGTGTTTTCTTCTAAGGGTTTCATGGTTTCACATCTTACATTTTTTAATCCATTTCAGATTGACTTTTGTGAGGCATAAGATAGGGGTATAGTTTCATTCTTCTATATGTGATTAGTTAATTATCTCAGGACCATTTGTTGAAGAGGCTATGTTTTCTCCACGGAATGTTTTTGACTCCCTTGTCAAATGTTAGTTTTGACTTTATATGTGTGGATTTATTTCTGGCTCAAAACTGTTCCATTGATTCTTTGTTTTTATGCCACGGCCATACTGTTTTAATTACTGTGTGATTATGTGCATCCTCAGTTATGTCTGACTCTTCGTGACCCACTAGGACTGTAACCCACCAGCCTCCTCTGTCCATGGGATTTCCCAGGCAAGAATGTTGGAGTAGGTTGCCATTTATTTAGGGGATCTTCCTGACCCAGGAATTGAACCTAAGTCTCTTGTGGCTCCTGCATTGTCTGGTAGATTCTTTACCACTGAGCCACCTGGGAAGCCCCTTTAATTACTATATAGTATTAGCTTGAAGTCAGGAATGTGTGATGCCTCCTGCTTATTGTTGTTCTTCTTGAGGATTGCTTTGGGTAATAGGGGTTTTTTTGCCATTCAATATAAAATTTAAGATTGTTTCTTTCTGCTTTTGTTTAAAAAAATGCCATTAGGTACAGCAAAAACTAATACAACATTGTAAATCAGATATACTTCAAATAAAAAAGGTAATTTTAAAAATAGCATTGGAATCTTAATAGTGATTGCATTGAATCTGTAGATGGCTTTGGAAGTGTGGACATTTTAGCAATATTCTTCCAATCCATGAACACTGTATACCTTCCATTTACTTATGTCTTCTTTGATTTCTTTATTAGTATCTTGTATCTTTCAGAGTAGAAGTTTTTTTAATTTCCTTGGTTAACTTTATTGCTAAGTATATTATTGTTTTGATGCTGTTGTAAATGGGATTGTTTTCTTTCTTTTTCAGATAATTTTTTAGTGTATAGAAATGCTACTAATTTTTGTATTTTAATGTTAGGTTCTCTAATTCTACCCAATTCAGTGATAGCTAACAGTTTTTTGGTTGAAGTCTTTGGCATTTTCTGTATATAAAATCATGTCATCTGCAAACAGAGACAGTTTTTACTTCTTCCTTTTTAATTTGGATGCCTTTTCTTTTCTTGCCTGATTGCTCTGGCAAGGACTTTCAGTGCTATATTGAACAGGAGTGGTGAGAGTGAGCACCTGTCTTATTCTTGATCTTAGAGAAAAAGTTTCAGCCTATCACAGTTGAGTATCATATTAGTAGTGGGCTTGTCATATATGGCCTTTATTATGTTGAGATATAATTCTTATAATTTGTTAAGAATTTTTATCAAGAACAAATGTTGAATTTGTCGCATACTTTTCCTGCATTTATTGAGATAGGAGGTTTTTTTTTTTTTCGTTCCGTTAATGTGGTGTACTACATTAATTGATTTACATGTATTGAGCCATCCTTGCATCCCAGCTATAAATCCTACCTAATCATGATCATCCTTTTACTGTGCTACTGACTTTGATCTGGTAGTTTTTTATTTCCTGGTACTGATACTTTCTATCTTTAGTGTTAGGGTGATATTGGCCTTGTAAAATGAATTTGGAAGCATTTCCTCTACTTTTATTTTGTTTTTGTTGTTCAGCAAAGTTACTGGTGAAGCCATCTGGGTTCTGTTCTTTGCTTCACTGCATTTGGTTGCTGATTCAGCCTCCTTACTAGCAATTGGTCTATTCAGGCTTTGTTTCTTCTTGAACCGGTCTTGATATATATATATATATATTTTTTAGTTGAAGTATAGTTGGCTGTACAGTATTATGTAAGTGACAGGTGTACAATATAGTGATTCAAAAATGTTAAAGGTTATACTCCATTTATAGTTATTGTAAAACATTGGCTGTATTTCCCTTGTTGAACAGTAATATATCATTGTAGCTTATTCTATACCTAGTAGTGTGAACCCCTACCCCTGTATTGTTCTTCTGCCTTCTCTCTCCCCACTGGTAACCACTACTTTGTTCTCTATACATGTGAATCTGGAGACAGGGAGAGACACAGGCCTTGCTCTCCATTCAAGTGCCACTGTCAGCAGGGCTGTCGGGTGGGCTCCACAGCCTGTGGTGTGCTCTGCTGAGGCTTCCTGGTCAGGCAGGCTGAACACTGTCTTCAGCAACAAGTGAGGCTGTGAGTTCGTTTCCCGACCCGAGCTCATCAGCTAAGTATCTCCAAGGCCACTGGTGCTCTTTGTGGGCTTGACTCAAGTCAGCCTGCGCCCCAGGTTCACTGGCTGAACAGGTGCTACTAACTTTGTTCTGGGGGCCACCCGTTTTGCCACTTACCTGCCCATCAGCTCAAGAACTGCTGGGTTGTGCAGCTTCCGGGTGTTCTTGTCAGCCCTTCCCGTCAGATGGGGGCCGGCAGGGACCACACTCCATGGTGGACAGGGCTGTGACCCGACTTCTGCCTGGGTAGAGCTGGGAGAGCCCACTTCAGGCAGCTCCTCAGTTTTCCTGAACAGTTTCTCTGGTAGGAGGGGCTGGGCACCATGATCCACATGGTGGGGCAGGGGGGCTAAAACTCAGCTCCTCTGCTGGATGTGGGCAGACCAGGCTGCAGGGCTGGGAGATCTCTTCATTTGAAGGCCCGAATTAGGCAGACTTGCGCCCCACCCGAGTTCCCTGGCCAGACTGTGCCAGCCACTTGGGCTGCAGCAGAGCAAGCTGCTGGTTGGGTTTCCTGTGTGTGCTCTGCAGGCAGGAGCTCTGTCCTCCAGGACCCCAGTGCTGCTGGCTGGAAGCCCCTCCTCCCTTTCTCTGTCACAGTCAGATTCCCAGTGGTTGAGCCCGCAGATGCTCTGTGATTCCCATGGGGCGAAACCAGAGCAGGAGTTCCCAGAGGTGACCCCCAGTGCTGGGGGTGCTGGATGTCAGCCCTGTGCGCTCCTTTGCCCCTGGAGCTGTAGGCAGGGTGCTACACTGGGGAAAGGGCCCTCGGTCAGCGCGTAGCTGTTCCTCTCACCCTTTCTTGCAGTCTGTCGCGATCTGTGTGCTGCGGGACGTGCTTCAGCCTCATTTCTGTGTTCTGAGATTCGCTCAGCGATGTCTTATTCTTGCATAGTTACTTGTTTTTCTTTTAAAGGGGAGCCAAGTCAGGAACAACTGTGTCATCATCTTGGTTATGCCATTCTTGCCTTCTCATTCTTTTTAAAGGCTCTGTATTACTCCACTGTATGTATCTCATCCTCTGTCGTCCCCTTCTCCTCCTGCCCCCAATCCCTCCCAGCATCAGGGTCTTTTCAAATGAGTCAGTTCTTTGCATCAGGTGGCCAAAGTATGGAGTTTCAGCTTCAGCATCAATCCTTCCAATGAATATTCAGGACTGATTTCCTTTAGAATGGACTGGTTGGATCTCCTTGCAGTCCAAGGGACTCTCAAGAGTCTTCTCCAACACCACAGTTCAAAAGCATCAGTTCTTCAGCGTTCAGCTTTCTTCACAGTCCAACTCTCACATCCATACATGACTACTGGAAAAACCATAGCCTTGACTAGATGAACCTTTGTTGGCAAAGTAATGTCTCTGCTTTTTAATATGCTATCTTGGTGGGTCATAGCTTTTCTTCCAAGGAGCAAGCGTCTTTTAATTTCATGGCTGCAATCACCATCTGCAGTGATTTTGGAGCCTGAGAAAATAAAATTGGTCACTGTTTCCATTGTTTCTCCCATCTGTTTGCCATGAAGTGATGGGACCAGATGCTATGATCTTAGTTTTCTGAATGTTGAGCTTTAAGCCAACCAACTTTTTCACTCTCCTCTTTCACTTTCATCAAGAGGCTCTTTAGTTCTTCTTCACTTTTTGCCATAAGGATGGTGTCATCTGCATATCTGAGGTTATTGATATTTCTCCCGGCAATCTTGATTCCAGTTTGTGCTTCATCTGGCCCGGCATTTCTCACGATGTACTCTGCATATAAGTTAAATAAACAGGGTGACGATACACAGCCTTGATGTACTCCTTTCCCAATTTGTACAGAGATTGAATGACCACCTAACTAGGAATGTAAAAACTGTTCCT
Source organism: Bos taurus (assembly GCF_002263795.3). NCBI lineage: Eukaryota > Metazoa > Chordata > Mammalia > Artiodactyla > Bovidae > Bos > Bos taurus. The sequence goes on along the minus strand of NC_037336.1, from coordinate 19,125,151 downwards.
ATAGGGTACACGGAGGTCCTTGGTTATACAAGGGTCTAAGGCCTTTCTAATTAAGTTACAGTAACACTGAGCTATACACAAAACAACTGACATTTGTAGACCTGTTTTAACAATGCAGTTATTAAAGTATATATTGCTTTATTAACTAATAGAAAAATAAGTGAAAATAAATTCAGTTATTCTTTGGGTTTACTTGCAAAAATTCAATTCTGTAAAGCTTTATTTCTCTCTTTAAAGAGTTAGAATTCTATCTTATTTCTTCAGATATTTACATTTTTTTTTCTGTAATGAAAATGTTTGTTACAGTTTTAGACAAGGGCTTCCCTAGTGGCTCAGAGGTTAAAGCATCTGCCTGCAATGAGGGAGACCTGGGTTCAATCCCTGGGACAGGAAGATCCTCTGGAGAAGGAAATGGCAACCCACTCCAGTATTCTTGCCTGGAGAATCCTATGGACAGAGGAGCCTGGTGGGCTACAGTCCATGGGGTCGCAAAGAGTCGGACACAACTGAGCGACTTCACTTTCACTTTCAAAGTGAAATAGAGGAAAAAACACCCATGGTCCTTCCAATCAAAGATTTTTTTTCTTTTTCTATCCCACATCTTCAGTTTCTTAAAATATTTGAAATTTTTCCTTATGAAATACTTTGAACATAGAGAAGACAACAATATTTAAAACATTCTACCTATTTGATATTTTGCTAATTTTGCTTAGATCATTTTTTTAAATTCACCCATTCCAGTCCATTTTAGTTCACTGATTCCTAGAAAGTCGACGTTCACTCTTGCCATCTCCTGTTTGACCACTTCCAATTTGCCTTGATTCATGGACCTAACATTCCAGGTTCCTATGCAAGATTGCTCTTTACAGCATCGGACCTTGCTTCCATCACCAGTCACATCCACAACTGGGTATTGTTTTTTGCTTTAGCTCCATTCCTTCATTCTTTCTGGAGTTATTTCTCCACTGATCTCCTGTAGCATATTGGACACCTACCAACCTGGGGAGTTCCTTTTTCAGTAACCTATCTTTTGCCTTTTCATACTGTTCATGGGGTTCTCAAGGCAAGAATACTGAAGTAGTTTGCCTTTCCCTTCTCCAGTGGACCACATTCTGTCAGACCTCTCCACCATGACCCATCCGTCTTTGGTGGCCCCACACAGCATGGCTTAGTTTCATTGAGTTAGACAAGGCTGTGGTCCAAGTTATCAGATTGGCTAGCTTTCTGTGATTATGGTTTCAGAGTGTCTGCCCTCTGATGCCCTCTCACAACACCTACCATCTTACTTGGGTTTCTCTTACCTTGTGAACTTGGGTTCACTCTTGGCAAGAGTGAACGTTGACATTCTAGGAATTAGCGAACTAAAATTAACTGAAATGGGTGAATTTAACTCAGATGACCATTATATCTACTACTGTGGGCAGGAATCCTTTAGAAGAAATGGAGTAGCCCTCATGGTCAACAAGAGAGTGAGCAATGCAGTACTTGGATGCAATCTCAAAAACAACAGAATGATCTCTGTTCAATTCCAAGGCAAACCATTCAATATCACGGTGATCCAAGCCTACGCCCCAACCAGTAACGCTGAAGAAGCTGAAGTTGAACGGTTCTATGAAGATTTACAAGACCTTTTAGAACTAACACCCAAAAAAGATGTCCTTTTCATTATAGGGGACTGGAATACAAAAGTTGGATGTCAAGAAACACCTGGAGTAACAGGCAAATTTGGCCTTGGAATACGGAATGAAGCAGGGCAAAGGCTAATAGAGTTTTGCCAAGAGAACGCACTGCTCATAGCAAACACCCTCTTCCAACAACACAAGAGAAGACTCTACACATGGACATCACCAGATGGTCAACACCGAAATCAGATTGATTATATTCTTTGCAACCAAAAATGGAGAAATTCTGTACAGTCAGCAAAAACAAGGCTGGGAGCTGACTGTGGCTCAGATCATGAACTCCTTATTGCCAAATTCAGACTTAAATTGAAGAAAGTAGAGAAAACCACTAGACCATTCAGTTCAGTTCAGTCGCTCAGTCGTGTCCGACTCTTTGCGACCCCATGAATCGCAGCACACCAGGCCTCCCTGTCCATCACTAACAACCGGAGTTCACTCAGACTCATGTCCATTGAGTCATTGATGCCATCCAGTCATCTCATCCTCTGTCGTCCCCTTCTCCTCCTGCCCCCAATCCCTCCCAGCATCACAGTCTTTTCCAATGAGTCAACTCTTTGCATGAGGTGACCAAAGTACTGGAGTTTCAGCTTTAGCATCATTCCTTCCAAAGAAATCCCAGGGCTGATCTCCTTCAGAATGGACTGGTTGGATCTCCTTGCAATCCAAGGGACTCTCAAGAGTCTTCTCCAACACCACAGTTCAAAAGCATCAATTCTTCAGCACTCAGCTTTCTTCACAGTCCAACTCTCACATCCATACATGACCATTGGAAAAACCACAGCCTTGACTAGATGGTCAACAAAGACCATTCAGGTATGACCTAAATCAAATCCTTTGTGATTATACAGTGGAAGTGAGAAATAGATTTAAGGGACTAGATCTGATAGGTAGAGTGCCTGATGAACTATGGATGGAGGTTCACGACATTATATAGGAGACAGGGATCAAGACCATCCCCATGAAAAAGAAATGCAAAAAAGCAAAATGGCTGTCTGAGGAAGCCTTACAAATAGCTGTGAACAGAAGAGAAGCAAAAAGCAAAGGAGAAAAGGAAAGAAATTCCCATTTGAATGTAGAGTTCCAAAGAATAGCAAGGAGAGAGAACAAAGCCTTCCTCAGCAATCAATGCAAAGAAATGGGAAAAAAAACAGAATGGGAAAGACTAGAGATCTCTTCAAGAAAATTAGAGCTACCAAGGGAACATTTCATGCAAAGATGGGCTCGATAAAGGACAGAAATGGTATGGACCTAACAGAAGCAGAAGATATTAAGAGGTGGCAAGAATACACAGAAGAACTGTACAAAAAATATCTTCCTGACCCAGATAATCACGATGGTGTAATCACTCACCTAGAGCCAGACATCCTGGAATGTGAAGTCAAGTGGGCCTTAGAAAGCATCACTACTAACAAAGCTCGTGGAGGTGAGCTTTTCCAGTTGAGCTATTTCAAATCCTGAAAGATGATGCTGTGAAACTGCTGCACTGAGTATGCCAGCAAATTTGGAACACTCAGTAGTGGCCACAGGACTGGAAAAGGTCAGTTTTCATTCCAGTCCCAAAGAAAGGCAATGCCGAAGAATGCTCAAACTACCGCACAGTTGCACTCATTTCACATGCTGGCAAGGTAATGCTCAAAGTCCTTCAATCTAGGCTTCAGCATTGTGTGAACCAAGAACTTCCAGATGTTCTTGATTTAGAATAAGCAGTGGAACCAGAGATCAAATTGCTAGCATTGATTGGATCACAGAGAAATCAAGGGAATTCAAGAAAAACATCTACTTTAGCACTGACTGTGCTAAAGTCTTTGACTGTGTGGACCACAACAAACAGTGGAAAATTCTCAGAGGGATGAGAATACCAGACCACCTTACTGGTCTTCTCAGAAACCTGTATGTAGGTCAAGAAGCAGTAGTTAGAACCAGACATGGAAGAACAGATTGGTTCAGAATTGGAAAAGGAATATGACAAGGCTGTATGTTGTCACCCTGCTTATTTAACTTATATGCAGAGTACATCATGTGAAGTTCAGGGCTGGATGAATCACAAGCTGGAATCAAGATTGCCGGGAGAAATATCAATAACCTCAGATATGCAGATAATACCACTCTAATGGCAGAAAGTGAAGAGGAACTGAAAAAGAGCCTCTTGATGAGGGTGAAAGAGGACAGTGAAAAAGCTGGCTGGAAATTCAACATTAAAAAAAAACTGAGATCATGGCATCCGGTCCCATCACTTCATGGCAAATAGAAGGGGGAAAAGTGGAAGCAGTGACAGATTTTATTTTGGGGGGCTCCAAAATCACTGATCACAGTCATGAAATTAAAAGATGTTTGCTCCTTGGAAAGGAAAGCTATGATAAACCTAGGCAACGTATTAAAAGGCAGAGATCACTTTGGCAACAAAGGTCTGTATAGTCAAAGCTATGGTTTTTCCAGTAGTCATGTACAGATGTGAGAGACAGACTGTAAAGGAAGTAGAGCACTGAAGAATAATGCTTTTGAATTATATTTCTGGAAAAGACTCCTGAGGATCCCGTGGACTATAAGGAGATCAAGCCAGTCAATCCTAAAGGAAGTCAACCCTGAATTCATTAGAAGATCTGTTGCGGAAGCTGACTTTCCAATACTTTGGCCACCTTATGCAAAGAGCTGACTCATTAGAAAAGACCCTGATGCTGGGAAATAGTGAAGGCAAAAGGAGAAAAGGATGTGGCAGAGGATGAGGGGGTAAGATAGCACCACTGACTCAATGGACATGAATTTGAGCAAACTCCAGGAGATACTGGAGGACAGAGGAGTTGATATGCCTCAGTCCATGGGGCCACAGAGTCAGATATGACTTAGCAACTGAATAACAAGAAATGATTTTAAAATTTCTACTACTTCTATAGTTATATGCCCCATTTTAATTCCTAATACAGTGAATATGTTCCTCCTCCTCTTGATAAAGCTTGCCAAAAAAATGTAGCATGTATGGAAGCTGTGTTATTTATAAGTTCAGAATTAAAAGTAAAACCAGTTCAGGTTTGTTTACCTTTCTGGTGATTGTTTTGTTTTGTTTCACATTAAATAAAAAATCTTCTCTCTCTAATGCTTTCGTCTTAAAGCCTATTTAATCTACACTACTTTTCTTTTTTTTCTTTTGCCTAATATATTTTTTCCTTTACTTTCATCTTGTTTGTGTTAATGTTTTATCTCTGTGCTTGTACAAAATTTGACTAAATTAATTTTTAAAACTAATTCAGCATAAGAATGTCTTGTTCCACATTTATTTACTACATTTGTTGGCATTACTGAGATAGATCTACATGGGTTATTTTTTTTAAACAATGTTATTATCACCTTTTCTCTGCTGCTTTTTTTCATCCTGCCTCTTACTCTTTTCCCTGCCTTTGCATTGATTTCAGAATGACAGATTATACTACTTTTCTTTTAGAGTTTAGCCTCGAATTTTTAAGATAATCTGTATTTGAATTAAGGGAGTCTAAAGTCTCAATACTTGTGTTTTTTCAAATTCTATCAGGACAGTGGAACATTTTCTCTAGTCTCGTGTCATCATATTATTGTCTGTTTTAATTTACCTTATTTAAAAACTCCTCAATTCTTCAATCATTTTTATGGGGTTTACAGTTAGTTTCTGGCACAATGTTATTACTGGCATGTCACTATTTTTCATTAGTGTTCACCTTTCCTTCAGGGCTCACTTTCTTTCTGATCCTTTTGGTCATCCTTTCAATGAGGGCTTTTGAGTGGTTAGTTTTCTAGTCTTTCTGTTTAATTTATCTTCATTCTTGAGTGATAAATTTACTGAGTCTTAGATTCCAGGTTGACAGTTACTATCATTTAGAATTTGATTTTCTCTTTTAACCTCCAGTAGCTTTTTAAACATTTTGCTTGAGTTCAGTGGTTTCTTGTTTTGCCTCTAAGTGTCTAAAGGTACACTTATTTAAATTAACTTTTTATATGGGGATAATTTTAAGGTTATAGAGAGTTGCAAATATATACATAGTTCTAACAACACTCTCATACTCTTTCCCCAGATTCACCTTTGTTAACATTTGCCCCATTTATCTTATGTACACATATCCTTTCTCTGTCTTGTGTGAACACAAACATACATGTGCCCATACATACACGTGGAATTTTTTTCTCAGCTATTTGAGAGAAAGTTCTATGTGTTTCCTCAGTTGCTTAGTTGTGTCCTACCCTTGGTAATCCTGTGAACGGTAACCTTCTGGGCTCCACTGTCCATAGCATTCTCCAGGCAAGAATACTGGAGTGGATTGCATTTCCTACTTCAGGGGATCTTCCCAACCCAGGGATCGAACCCATGTGTCTTATGTCTGCAGCATTGGCAGGCAGATTCTTTATCACTGCACCACCTGGCAAGCTCCTGAAAGTTCTATACACATGTTTTTCACCTCTAAATGTATTGCTTTTATTTCCTAAGAGTAAGGATATGTCCTTGTATAAACCAATTATGATATAAATTTACATTTAGAAAATAATTTTCTAGAATCCCTCCACAATATATTGTTTTTTTTCAGTTGATGTAATAATGTCTTTTATACTACTTTACTGCTGTAGTACAAGATTCAATCTAGAGTCAAGTATTGTGTTGATTGTCCAGATATCTTTAGCCTCCTTTATTCTGGAACATTGCCTCATACTTTTGTTGTCTCTTTTACGACATTCATATTTTAAAAATTTTAGTTCCCTGACCAGGGATTGAACTCATGTCCCCTGATTGGAAGGCAGTCTTAACCACTGGATCACCAGGGAAGTCTCAACATTCATGTTTTTGAATATGGTACCCCATCCCTCTTCATTTAATAGAATATTGTTAATTTGCATTTCTCTGATGTTTTATTAGACTGAGGTTTTTGTATTCTTCTCCAGAATACTGAATAAGTGATGTGTTACTTCCTTGTTAAGCTCTCACAGCTGGAGGTACATGATGTTCACCTGTCCTTTACTGTTGATGTTAATTTTGATCACCTTGCCTATGTATTGCTTGATAAAATTACTGTTTTCCTTCTTCATTGAAACCAATAAGCAATCTGTGGTGAGCCACTTGGGATGTATATATATCTTTTACCCATTAAAATTTAACATCCACTGATGATTCTTTCGTAATTCCATCTTTATCATGATGGTTTTCCAGCTCTAATCTCTCTTTTTATATCTTCAGTTGTAGAAATTTTGTAGCCTTTTTGTTTTGTTTTTAATATTGTTTTCCCCCATTTTGTCATTGTCTTCTAAATTCCTGTTACACTATATTAAACTGTTTATAAAGGATATGGATGGCCAATAAACATAAAAATTAACTTCAGGATTATTAATCCAGGAGATAGAAATTAAAACAGTAATATTCTGTTTTTTGCTAGTCCACCGATTTTAAAATGTCAGTATCCAATCATTCCAAGAATATAGTAAAATAAAGGCTATTAGACTTTTGAAGAGAATGTAATTGTTACAATCTTTCCAGAGGGCATTTTGATAATGCTTTTCAAAAGCTTTAAAATCATATAAATGTCAGTCAATCCAGAAACTTCATTCCTTTACATTTACCCTGAGGAAATAATATAAAACTAAGTTGAAATGTATATATAATAGGATGTCCACCATAGGAGAAATTGAAAATGCTTGGATGTTGAGAAGCAGAATATGGTTAAATAATGATAATTTATTGTAGAATAAATAATAAATTATTCTACTGTAGGCAGTGTTCTCTCCTGTTCATTTTTTTGGAATAGTTTGAGAAGGATAGGTATAAGTGCTTGACATGTTTGGTAAATTTCCCCCATGAAGCCACCTGGGCCTGGACTTTTTTTTCTGGGTGTTTTTTTTTTTTATTTTTATGAATTTTTAATTAAAAATTCTATGTTACTTCTAGTGATCAGTCTATTTAAATTGCCTTTTTCTGCTTGACTCAGACTTGGCAGACTGTGTGCTTCTAGAAATTTGTCCATTTCTTCTAGATTGTCCAGTTTATTGACATTTAACTATTCATAGTATTTTCTTACGATTTTTTGGATCGCTGTTGCATTGGTTGCTATTTATCATTTTTCATTGCTTATTTACTTGAGTCCTCTTTCTTTTTCCTCACCTCTTTCTTGGCGAGCCCAGTTAAAGGTTTATCAATTTTATCTTTCAAAAAAAACAGCCCTTGTTTTCATTTGATCTTTTCTACTGTTTCTTTTAAATCTTTATTTCCTCTCTGATTTTTATTATTTCCTTCCTTTTGCTGACTTTGGCCTTTGTTCTTTTTCTTATTCTTTATTCTTTTTCTTATTAAGGTGGTAAGTTAGGTTGTTTGAGATTTTTTCTTGCTCTTGAGGTAGGCCCATATCACTATGAACTTTCCTCTAAGGGTTCATTTTGGTGTATTTTGGAAAGTTGTGTTTTCATTTTCATTAGTCTCTAGGTATTTCTGATTTCCTCTTTGATTTTATCATTGATCCATTTTTTTATTAGCATTAATATGTTATTTAATTTCTACATGTTCTTTAGCTACTTTTCTTCCTGTAATTGATTTCTAGTTTCATACCGTTGTGGTTGGAAGAGATGCTTGAAATAATTTGTCTTAAATTTGTCAAGGCTTGTTTGTGATTTTGGTGTGCGATCTACACTGGAGGACGTTCCGTGTGCATATGGTATGTGTGTGTGTTCTGCTTGTTTTTTGCATGTAGCTTCATGCAGGTATCAATTAAGATTAGCTGGTCTGTTGTGTCATTTAAGGCCCCTGTGCCTTTTTGGTTTTCAGTCTCGATTATCTGTCCATTGATGTCAGTGGGATGTTAACCTCTCATACTCTTGTTGTATTATTATCAGATTCTCTCTTTGTGTTTGTTAGTATTTGCTTTCTGTGTTTAGGTGCTCCTGTATTGGGTGTGTATATGTTACCAAGTGTAATACCCTCTTATTATATTGATCCTTTTATCATTATACAAGGCCTTCCTTGCCTTCATTATAGTTTTTATTTTAAAGGCTGCTATGATTTTCTGTGAGTGTTGCTACCCACACTTTGTCATTTTTATCTTCATGGAACATCTTTTTCCACCCTCTTACACACCGTGTGTGTCTTCAGCCCTGAAGTGAGTCTCCTACAGACAGCATATTTAAGGGTCTTGGTTTTTGTTTTTAAATCCAGTCAGTCACCTACATCATTTGACCAGAACATTTAGTCCACTGACATTTAAAGTAATTATTAACAGGTATGTACTCACTGCCATTTCATTGCTTGTTTTCTGGTTGTGGCTACCATGGGGTTCACATATGTTGACTCATATCTACTTGCTTTAAACTGGGCAGTCTTAAATGTTTGAACTTTAATGTTCAAATACATTCTGAAAGATCTACATTTTTAAGCTGCATAACCCACATTCTGTATATTTGATATCACATTTTACATCTTCCTGATTATTCCTTAACTGTTTTAGTTACAGTTGCTTTTCTACTTTTTTCGTCTTTTAATCTACATACTGCCTTTCCTACAGAGATTTTCTTACTTCATTTCAATTTACACAAGACCCTTCAACATTTCCTTAGGGTAGTTTTCGTACGTTGAATTTTTTTTACTTTTGGTTGTCTGACAAGTTGTTTATCACTTCTATTTTAAATGATAAATATCTTTCAGAGCAGAATATCGTAGGTTACAGGTTTTTCCCTTTCAGGGCTTTGACTATATCATGTCACTCACTCCTGGCCTGCAGAGTTTCTGCAGAGAAATCAGCTGATAGCCTTATGGGGACTCCTTTCTCCTTTGCATATGACTCTTCTTTTCTCTTGCTGCCTTTAGAATTCTAACTTTTACCATTTTATTGTATATCTTGGTGTAGGTCTGTTTGGGTTCATCTTGTTTGGAACCCTCTGTGCTTTATCTGAATATCTGTTTTCTTTTACAGGTTTGGGAAGTTTTCAGTCATAATTTCATGGTATGAGATGGGACTTCTCTCTGTTCAGTGGCTGTCACCTCTTTGTCAGGGGCAGGGTCTGATCCCAAGTTGCCAAAACAGAAGCTCTTCATGTCAGGCACAAGCTGCCTCTGTTCCCTTTAAGTGTCTATGTTTCTCTCTCTCAGCACCAGGACCTTTGCCCCCACGCAGGGCGTGCTGAAGCAGGTGGGGCCTGTTCACAGACAGAGGTTCAGCGCACTGCTCGGGCAGGTGTCTGTGGCTCCTTTGGATGCAACCCATGGCAGAGTCTTTTCCCTGGTCATGGCCATCCCACATCCAGTGCCACGCTGTGGCATGGACTGAGCAGGGATAGAGCATTTGCTTGGCTTTGGCTGGGGCACATAGTGAAGTAGTTCCAGGAAACTCAGAAACCAGCCAGACCTCTCCTCAGAGGCATGGCAAGACCCCTCACAGCAGATCACTGTCCCCAGTCTCCACTTTGCTCCACAGGGGAGGAGGAGCCTGTGTGGTTTCTCTGCATTTGTGTGGCAAGGGGTATTGAGGTGTGGTACAGTGGCTGCTCCCAGAAATATGTCTTGCTTCTGGGCACTGCTTTAAAAAGTGCCAAAAATGGCTGCTGCAGACCCACCTGGGCCCTGTTCCAGGACTCTGCTGCCTCTGTGTCCAAAGGTTGAGTCTTTTCCCTGATCCTGGATACCCCAGATTTATTGCTGCATAGTGGCATGGAGTGAGCAGGGCTTGACTATTCACTTGGCTTGAGCTGGGGCTTGGAGTGACATGGTTGTGGGAAACCCGGTAGCTGCTAGAGTGGACCTTCCTCCACCCAGCCTCAGAGGCAGGCCAGTGTTCATGTGCTCCTCTTTAGTGGAGTCTAGGGTTCCCCAGCCTTTCCGTCTGTCCAAGCAATCCAGGGTGCTTCTCTCCTCCACTAAGACCCTAGGACTGGGACCCCAGTCTGTGGCTCAACATACTTACTCCCCATGTAATTTCTCATTTCCTGAGTTCTTGCCCAGAAGCACAAGTCCCTACCCAGTCACTTTTCTTTCATTCCTATTTACCTGTTTATCTTCCTTACAGCTTTGGTTATACAGCCCTTTTTTCAGTTTCTAGTTAGTTTTCAGTGAGAATTATTTGATCTGTAGACATATTTTTGATGTGTTCATTGGGGGAGGTGAACTCCATGTCCCCTTAACTCCACCATCTTGATCTCCTTTCTTCCATGTTGGGAATTTGATTATTGATTCAGTCTCTTTACTCATTATTAGCCTATTCACATTTTATGTTTTTTCCTGATTCATTTTTGGTAGGTTGTGTGTTTCATTTTTTCTAGGTTATGTAAATTTTTAGCATGTAAATTGTTCATACTAGTCACTTGTGATTCAGAGCATTTCTGTAGTATTGGCTGTAATCTCTCCTCTTTCATTTCCAGTTCTTTTTTCCTTAGTCCAAGGTAAAGATTTGTCAGTTTTGTTTATCTTTTCAAAGAACCAGCTCTTAGTTTCATTGATCCATGCTGTTGCTTTCCTGGTCTCTATTCCACTTACTTCCACTTTGATCTTTATTATTTCCTTCCTTTCGCTAAATTCGGTCTTATTCTTTGAGCTCCTCAAAGTAAAGTTCAGTTCAGTTCAATTCACTTCAGTCGCTCAGTTGTGTCCGACTCTTAGCTACCCCATGAATTGCAGCACGCCAGGCCTCCCTATCCATCACCAACTCCCAGAGTTCACCCAGACTCTTGTCCATCGAGTCGGTGATGCCATCCAGCCATTTCATCCTCTGTCGTCCCCTTCTCCTCCTGCCCCCAATCCCTCCAGCATCAGAGTCTTTTCCAATGAGTCAACTCTTCGCATGAGGTGGCCAAAGTATTGGAGTTTCAGCTTTAGCATCAGTCCTTCCAAAGAACACCCAGGACTGATCTCCTTTAGAATGAACTGGTTGGATCTCCTTGCAGTCCAGGCGACTCTCAAGAGTCTTCTCCAACACCACAGTTCAAAAGCATCAATTCTTCGGTGTTCAGCTTTCTTCACAGTCCAACTCTCACATCCATACATGACCACAGGAAAAACCATAGCCTTGAGTAGACAGAGCTTTGTTGGCAAAGTAATGTCTCTGCTTTTGAATATGCTATCTAGGTTGGACATAACTTTCCTTCCAAGGAGTAAGGGTCTTTTAATTTCATGGCTGCAGTCACCATCTGCAGTGATTTTGGAGCCCCCAAAAATAAAGTCTGACACTGTTTCCCCATCTATTTCCCATGAAGTGATGGGACCAGATGCCATGATCTTCGTTTTCTGAATGTTGAGCTTTAAGCCAACTTTTTCACTCTCCTCTTTCACTTTCATCAAGAGGCTTTTTAGTTCCTCTTCACTTTCTGCCATAAGGGTGGTGTCATCTGCATATCTGAGGTTATTGATATTTCTCCCTGCAATCTTGATTCCAGCTTGTGCTTCTTCCAGCCCAGCGTTTCTCATGATGTACTCTGCATATAAGTTAAATAAGCAGGGTGACAATATACAGCCTTGACGTACTCCTTTTCCTATTTGGAACCAGTCTGTTGTTCCAAGTCCAGTTCATGTTGCTTCCTGACCTACATGTAGGTTTCTCAAGAGGCAGGTCAGGTGGTCTGGTATTCCCATCTCTTTTAGAATTTTCCACAGTTTATTGTGATCCACACAGTCAAAGGCTTTGGCGTAGTCAGTAAAGCAGAAATAGATGTTTTTCTGGAACTCTCTTGCTTTTTTGCTGTTCCAGCAGATGTTGGCAATTTAATCTCTGGTTCCTCTGCCTTTTCTAAAACCTGCTTGAACATCTGGAAGTTCACGGTTCACGTATTGCTGAAGCCTGGCTTGGAGAATTTTGAGCATTATTTTACTAGCGTGTGAGATGAGTGCAATTGTGCGGTAGTTTGAGCATTCTTTGGCATTGCCTTTCTTTGGGATTGGAATGAAAACGGACCTTTTCCAGTCCTGTGGCCACTGCTGAGTTTTCCAAATTTGCTGGCATATTGAGTGCAGCAGTTTCACAGCATCATCTTTCAGGATTTGAAATAGCTCAACTGGAATTCCATCACCTCCATGAGCTTTGATCGTAGTGATGCTTTCTAAGGCCCACTTGACTTCACATTCCAGGATGTCTGGCTTTAGGTGAGTGATCACACCATCATGATTATCTTGATCATGAAGATCTTTTTGATACAGTTCTGTGTATTCTTGCCACTTCTTAATATTTTCTGCTTCTGTTAGGTCCATACCATATCATTTATCAAGCCCATCTTTGCATGAAATGTTCCCTTGGTATCTCTAATTTTCTTGAAGAGATCTCTAGTCTTTCCCATTCTGTTGTTTTCCTCTATTTCTTTGCACTGATCACTGAGGAAGGCTTTCTTAGCTCTCCTTGCTATTCTTTGGAACTCTGCATTCAGATGCTTATATCTTTCCTTTTCTCCTTTGCTTTTTGCTTCTCTTCTGTTCACAGCTATTTGTAAGGCCTCCCCAGACAGCCATTTTGCTTTTTTGCATTTCTTTTCCATGGGGATGGTCTTGATCCCCGTCTCCTGTACAATGTCACGAACCTCATTTGCCGGGGACCAGCCCCGGCTGATCCAGGGTACTCGAAGGAGAGACGGCGTCGGCGAGGGTCAGGATACGATAGCTTCAATTAGATATTAATTAGAGATGTAAAGAGTAATAGAATGAGGATAGCTCAGTAGGAAAATTCAGTGGAGAAAAGAGGCTGAGTAGCTTGGTTTACGCGGGGGACCAATAAAACTTCAAGACAAGAAGCTTGCACCACTTACGTAGGCCGCAGGCGTCCTTCTGTTCTCCCGAAGGAGAGGAGACACTGAGGCCTCCCCGGTCGGATCTTAGAAGCCCAGGCAAAATTAGTAAGCATGGTGGGTTCCGCGCTCCAGATGGAGACTCAGCCAGAGGGAGAGAGAGACATGGGGAGACCAGTATTTCGAGAAACTGATCCCAATTCTTTATTTTCCAGAGTCTGTTTTTATACACTGAGATGTTATACAAAAGTCACATGGGGACAGCAGTCCTGAGTTTTATTAAAGTCAGGTGCTTCACACAAATGTATACAGAGGTCTTAGGGGTGTTACATCATCTTCTGGCCAGGGGGGCCTGCTGACAATTTACGACCCTCTCCTTGTGACAGCGGTCAGTCAATCAGGACACTTATTTCTCCAGGGCTGATTATTCTCAAAACAGATGCCACCCAAGTAAAGTTACATTCCTACAGGGTGAGGGTGTAGTGGGTTTTAGTTAAGGAAAGAATTTACTTAGCCTAAGGTCTAACGTGATTAATATCAAAGGTTAATTCTATATATTCATTAATGTGTGTAAGGGCAGGGGATATGGAGACTTAGCAACAAACATTGGCTCAACAAATGAAAAACCCTTCACCAATACAATTTCTAATCAGCCCATTATACTTATAGTTTTCTAACTTCTCTAAAGAACCTGTTTTTAGAGGGTTTAAAGCATCTTGTGCCTCTCACGGTTGGGAGGCTGTGAGCGATCACATGTGGCCGGACAAGCCTGTCAGGCAGGCCAGAGAACCTTCAGAGGAGTTTGTAGGTTAAAACACTCTTGTCACACCCAAGAGTTTTTATTGACTGGAGCTCTAGGTTAACTCCTTCTCCGAAAGAGGTGGTGGGGGACAGCCCCCCGTAAAGTCAGAGGTGTAGGTAAGAGCACAAAGTAGTAAAGTAGGCAGGCTCTGGTTATGGGGGTAGACGCTTGAGGATTTCCAGGGGGACTCCTGAGGCTCGATCCCGCCTTTGCGTATGTCGAGCCTCCTTCCTCATGACCTTTGCCATGGGCAGAGTACCTCACTCTGGCCCCCAACACTCATTCCATAGTTCATCAGGCACTCTATCTATCAGATCTAGTCCCTTAAATCTATTTCTCATTTCCACTGTATAATCATAAGGAAATTGATTTAGGTCATACCTGAATGGTCTAGTGGTTTTCCCTACTTTCTTCAATTTAAGTCTGAATTTGGCAATAAGGAGTTCATGGTCTGAGCCACAGTCAGCTCCTGGTCTTGTTTTTGCTGACTGTACAGAGCTTCTCCATTTTTGGCTGCAAAGAATATAATCAATCTGATTTCGGTGTTGACCATCTGGTGATGTCCATGTGTATAGTCTTCTCTTGTGTTGTTGGAAGAGGGTGTTTTTTATGACCAGTACATTTTCTTGACAAAACTCTATATTAGTCTTTGCCCTACTCCTTTCCGTATTCCAAGGCCAAATTTGCCTGTTACCGCAGTTGTTTCTTGACTTCCTACTTTCGCATTCCAGTCCCCTATAATGAAAAGGACATCTTTTTTGGGTGTTAGTTCTAAAAGGTCTTGTAGGTCTTCATAGAACCATTCAACTTCAGCTTCTTCAGCGTTACTGGTTGGGGCATAGGCTTGGATCACGTGATACTGAATGGTTTGCCTTGGAAACGAACAGAGATCATTCTGTCGTTTTTGAGATTGCATCCAAGTACTGCATTTCGGACTCTCTTGTTGACCATGATGGCTACTCCATTTCTTCTAAGGGATTCCTGCCCACAGTAGTAGATATAATGGTTATCTGAGTTAGGTTGCTTATTTGAGATATTTCTAATTTCTAAATATATGCATTAATACTCTAAACTCTGAGTTTTCACTGCATAACACAAGATTTGTTGTGTGTATTAAATATTTCCATTTTTGTTGGTTTTAAGATAATTTTTTAAATTTCCCTTTTGATTTCTTTTTTGACCTAGTGGTTGTATAGACATGTGTTCTTTTATTTCCACATTTATAAATCTTTTCACTTTGTTCTTGTTGATTGATAGCACTAGTGGTAAAGAACCTGCCTGTCAGTGCAGAAGACATAAGAGACAAGAGTTCAGTCCTTGGGTCGGGAAGATCCCCTGAGGAGGGCCTGGCAACCCACTCCAGTATTCTTGCCTGGAGAATCCCAAGAACAGAGGAGCCTGGTGGGCTACAGTCCATAGGGTCGCAAAGAGTCAGACATGAGTGAAATGACTTAGCACAAGCATACAAGCATAAGTCATCAGAAAAGATAGTTGGTATGATTTCATTCTTCTTAAATTTGCTAAGATTTGTTTTGTGATCAGTATGATCAATCTTGGAGAATGTTTCATGTGTACTCGAGAAGAATAAGTATTCTGCTACTGTTGGATGTAGTGTTCTGTATATATCTGTTATTTCATTTGTTCTAAAGTGTGGTTCCAACATTTCCTTGTTGATTTTCTGTTTGGACAGTCTTTCCATTGCTGATAGTGTGGTATTGAAGTTTCCTACTGTTATAGTATTGTTGCTGATTTCTTCCTTAAGATCTATCAGTATTTGCTTAATATGTTTCAGTGTTTGGGTGTTGAGAATGTGTATGTTACGATTGTTATGTCTTCTTAATGTATTGACTGCTTTATCATTGACCTTTGTTTTTGTTACCTTTTTTGGCTTGAGGTTTATTTTATCTGATACAAGTAAAATTATGCCACTTTCTTCTGGTTTCTGTTTGCTTAAAATACCATATTCCATCCTTTCACTTTGATCTTGTATGTCTTTTGAGCTGAAATAAGTAAAAACTGGGATGATGCTCTCTGCACCTTGAATAGTGCTGTGTAATTTTACACAGCTGTCTCAGTTTCTGTTTGCTAAACAATGATTCCCAAAGCCAGTGTTACTCATCACATCTTTTAGCTGTCTTTTGCTCCCAATTTAAATGACTGTCCATGTACTCTTCATGCAGCATTTATATATAAATCATTGTGAAAAACAGTAAGTGAAATAATAGGCTAAATATCTTACTAAATTGTTGATAAATCTGTGTTCCATTTCATTGTATATTTATGAACACGAAGCCCAGTCTAATTTGTGTGTCTTGTTTGGTACCACAAAAAATGTCATTTTGACACTGTGTGCAGTATTTTACTGTTGAATCATTTTTTAAGTACTTTTTTCTATGTATTTATATACATATCATAGGATCTATCAAGAAACCTTGAGCTAAGTACTAACAGTTACCAGCGACAGTTGCTTGCCGAAAGGAAAAGGGCATGTGAGGCTCGTGATGAAAATAAACTCCTTCAAAAAGAGCTACAAGGACTGAAAGACAAATTAAAGGTAAGCATTTTATTTTAAATTGCATCGTTTCTCCCTATGATATATATTAGATGAAAACTCCATATTTTAACATTGTTATCATTTATATTTGGAACTTTGATTTTGACACTTATAAAGAAAATATTTATTAATATAATCACTGTAACTAAAAATGAGACATTAGATTCACTAATGTAGATAGAAATGCAACAACTGAAAAAAGTTATAGAATCCTGGAAGGAAAATTATGGGTCTAGAGTCTTTCTGTGTTGCATGGTTGAATAATCCAATGTTTTTCCTCATATAACCCCATGATTGATTATTTTTAAAGTTGTTTCAAATAATGCCCATTCTTTTCATAGTTTTTAGAGGAAACATTCAAATTATTTAATTTTGTTGAAATAGATGTTCTTAATTCTACCCAGAGGTCACTGATGGGTTGATATATTGTGCAACTTAAAGCATTTATGCATTATCTTTCATAGAATTTTCATTTTGATAATCAAATTTTCAGAGAGAGAAAGTCTTAGCTGCAAAATGGTGAAAAACACTTGTGTTTTTAAAAAAAAGGTCTAATTTTTAACTCATCTTTAATTTGGAACTCAAATTTGAGAGATGCTAATTAAATTCTTTGTCTCTGAGGCTAGGCCTGGAAGTCAGTTGAAGACAATAGGAGTGGGTAGAAAAAGACTTTTGCCTTATTCTGATTTTCTTGACTGCTAGTGTGTATTGGATTTTTAATGGAGAATCATTGGTCTCCCTAACCTAAATGCCCTAACAGCATTCCTTTCTATAGTTGGTAGTTGCAAAGGGAAGCTGGACTTAAGTGTATTCCAATTTGATGAGGAAAATACCAGTGGACAAGATGAGGATTTTTATTTTAAAGTGAAACTCTATACATTCTTAATTATATTGGGTTTGTTTTTAGGAAAAGGAGAGAGAACTGGACATAAAAAACAGATATTCTAATCGTCTGCCAAAGATTTCTCCAAAGAAAGAAAAAGAATTTACATCAACAATAAATGGTATAGTAGTTGTTATTGTTGAAAGACATATTGCAGTTTTTATTATTAATAAAATAAATTAATAAATTAATTTTTAAGTAGAAGGAAGCTGAGGGGAAAGAACTTTATTGAAATAAATTTAAATTCCCTTATAGGTTCTTTTCAGAAATCTTTCACTTTCTCAGCTTTTTCCCTTGAGGTCATTAAAGTTATTTTTTACATAATTAAAAATGTTTTTAATACAAGTTATTTTTTTATCTTTTATGAAAAAATATAAGCATACCCTAAATTGGAGATTATAGTATAATGAACCTTTATTTATGGATTACCTACCTTTTAATAGTTATACATTTTACTAATTTTATTTCATCTAGTTTGTCTACTTTTTTCTACCTTAGAGGAAATCCCATCTGTCATTCATTTCACTCATAAATACTTTGGTGCTTTTATGCATATCCATACTTTTTTTAAAAAACAAAAGTGTAAATTTCCTTCTTCTCTGAATTCCAAAAAGTTAAAAACATAAACTTCCAAAAAGTTTAATAGAATTTATTCCTCAGAACTGTCTTCAAGTCACAAAGTGAAAGTGAAGTCGCTCAGTGATGTCCGACTCTTCACAACCCCACGGACTGCAGCCCACCAGGCCCCTCCGTCCATGGGATTAAGTCACAAAATTGCCAGCAAATCCTAGAAATAAACAAATAGTAATAGTGAGTAGTCATGGACCTAAGAAACATGTATTATCTCATGTAGAGCATGAACATATACCAGTTGAATTCCATATATCTTAGCACTGTACAATTAGAAAAATTCTTTTATAATTTTCATGGTAGCTGCATGCCAGAGTGATTTTACAAACCAGTGTACAAAAGGAGTACAAACTAATGAAGACTTCAAGCTGGAGGAATATCCCATAACACCACAGACAGTTATGTGTTATGAAAACAAAAGGGAAGAACCTGAACGTCTTTCTTTGGTGAGTTTAGCAATATGATTAGGTACTAAACTCCAGGTGTGGAGTATTCCTAAATACACAATATCAAGCATTTACAAATCTCAAGAATGAAGTGAGTGCTATAGCTGTATAAATATGCAAATAGCCTATTATAAGGAAAAAGATAACATTATGTGCTTTTTATTAAACTCCTTTGGATTGACTATCAGTTAACACTATCTTTCAGGTGCTTCAGAAAGGTTATACTTTCTGGACTGGAGGAAGAAGAAAAGTTTTTAAGTGTCTTAACCTTTTTATGTCTCTTACCAGTTAGTCTCTAAAAATCCTTCTTGCTTTTGTGTTTAATAGCAAACTATAGTAGCTTTCAAATGATTTGTTAGAATTTGACTATTTTTTTGGCCTCCTGCATAAGAGACTTTTATAGGTTAGATGAATGTTGAACCAAGTAAGTG
Source organism: Bos taurus (assembly GCF_002263795.3). Lineage (NCBI taxonomy): Eukaryota > Metazoa > Chordata > Mammalia > Artiodactyla > Bovidae > Bos > Bos taurus. The sequence continues at coordinate 19,106,029 of NC_037336.1, read as the reverse complement.
CAGTAGAATCTGACTTTATATCATTCAAATTAGAGTGGCATTCAGGAGCTCTGTGTTGGATCTTCATTAAAAAGGATTCATTGAGTACTGAAAGGTCCTTTTCTCTAATAGCGTTTTGTCTTTGGTGTTTACAGTTGAGATCTCCTGTGGTATAAAATAGAAAGGATGGACTAAATTGGTTCCTGTGTGTACTCTAGTTTTTTCCTTTATTTCATTTTGTTTTACAATATAAGTTATTGTATCTCTTTCTTTCTACATTTGAATATCATTGAAACTGTGTGTGTGTGTGCTAAGTCAGCGTGTTCAGCTTAGTGATCCCATGGACTGTAGCCCACTAGGCTCCTCTGTCATGGGATTCTCCAAGCAGGAATATTGGAGTGGGTTGCCAGGCACTCCTCCGGGGGCATCCCCCCAACCCAGCGATCAAACTCGCATCTCTCATGTCTCCTGCATTGGCAGTTGGGTTCTTTACAACTAGCGCCACCTGGAAAGCCCATCTCATTGAGACTAGATTATGTTAATTTATTTTTAAAGGTAAAGCGTAGAATACCAAAGTAATTCTTAATTTTAGAAAGGTAAAAAAAAAAAAAAAAAAGTTGCTCTTTTTTAAGAGTCAGCACAAGCAGCAGCAATCTGGTGTGGTGAAAGAGAGGATGTGGCCTTGGAATTAGCACTGCTTTTTAGTTAAATTATGATTCTCACATTTTAGTGACTTGTATGACTTCTTGGAACATCAGTTTCCTAATCTACAAAACAAGGGTGGGTTACCCTTCAGGTCTGTGGTAGTAACTAATCAGGAAGCTTATCCTGTAACTTTAAGGGGTCCCAGCAGATGGGAGCTGTTACTATTGGAAAGAGACCTAGAATACAGTGGTGCAAGCAAGAATCAAGACACTTTCTCTTGTAATAAACTGAAGGCCAGGGGATAGTCCAGGATGGGTGGACACCTTTGTTCCATGGTGGCCATTCTTTGCCTGTTTTTCAGTCATAAAGAATGTACCCTCATCTGTGTGGTTGGAATTGGCTTACCATACCTGGGAGAAGGAGGAATGAGGAAGTGCAGGGCAAGCAGTTTTTGTTTAAATAAATGTGGTCAGAAGTTGCATACATATTTCCACTCACTTTCCACTGTTCCTGTCTAGCTTCAGGGGAAGGCTAGCAAATGAGACCTCCAGTTAGGGAGCTCTATGCTCTGCTGAAACTCAAGGGATTCTGTAACTAAAAGGAAGAAGGAGGAAGTGGATACTAGGGGACAGTTCTTTCTTCTGCATGTCCACTAATTATATATTCTACTTTTATTAAGAAAAATCACACACACATATGAAAGGGACCATAAGAAACAATACATTTTAAGTTTACATTTTTTACTGATTTTAAATGTTATGAGATTTACTAATTGGAGGCCTTGGGCATAGTATAAACTTGAAAGATTGAGTGCGTCACTTGGGCCTTTAATAGCCTTTTCTTGTTAACTGAATTCATCAGATTTTGTTGTGAAATGTATGAAGTAAGGGTACTTTAGAATTTTATGTAGGATATTGGTTCTGATATGTCTTCCAAATGCCTCTTTAAAAATTTAAGAATTTTGTGTGCTTGTGAAAATCTTTCAAAGGTGGTAACTTGTGGCTTGCTGCTTTAGAAATGGAAAATTTGCTTTAATTTCTAACTTAGTTGGAATATGCTTAATGGGAGATAAATTTATGATACTTACTTTTCCCCCTTTTCTGGCATGTGAACTTGCTTTTTTTTTTTTTAAACACATAATAGGATATGGAATCTCAAGAGAGAGATAATCTTGGAGAAGCTGGGATTCTAAACCCAACTGTGGAAAGAGAAGACAAATTTGCTAAAGGTCAAGGACTCCGTGTTGTGAAACAGAATGTTGAGAAGCTGGAAAATGGTAAGAGTTTAAGCAAATGATGAGTCAACATCCCTTGGGAAAGAAAGGGTTAATATCCCCTAATATCTTCCAGCTGAACAGTGAACTGGTTATACAGAACAAGGAAAGGTTGAGACAGTGGTGGGGGGATTCTTATCAAGAGTCACAAACATCTGAATGAAGTTTTGAAGGAAAGAAAAAGAATGAAGACTTGAAGTCTTTAAGTATGTTTTTTAAACCCAGAATATCAAGTATAAAAATGAAATTTATAGTGTACTGATCATACACAAATTAGCTGAAACTGGTTTGTAAATTAAGATGAGAGTTGTTTTCTTATTTGAAAATACTGACTACTATAAAATCCCATTTTAAAAATTTGATTTCTTACAGGTTGGGAAAAAGAACTTGCTAAAAAGCCAAAGGAAAAGAAATCTTTGTTGGAGAGAGAAGGAAAGCCAGTGGAAATGTACCAAGTTCAGAAAATTGATAAACTGGAAGAAGAGAGGCTAAAGAAAGAAATGCTACCTGCTAAACTGAATGAAATCAACAGAGAACAAGACTCTCAGAATGTAAAATATCCTTCGCTGCCACCACTTCCCGACTTAAAACGAAAACTGCGTTCCCCAGAGAGAAACCCCAGAACACACATGTCCTCCGGATCCTCAGAGAGATTATTTAACGGGCATCATTTGCAAGACCTCAATCTTTCAACGACCAAAGGAGATGGTCAGAATCCAGGCCATACTCGAAGCGCAGCCTCTCCAGTTGAGCTTGTGTTTGGTAGCTATGTGCCTTCATTTGCAAAAACACCAGCAAGGTCAAATCCAGTTAGCCAAAAAAGTGACCTTTTGGGTTTCTCAGGAAATAATACAGAGAAATTTAGTAAAGACGGTACAGATTCAATTTCCAGACAAGAAAGAAAAGCCAACCTGATGGAACTGCTGTTTGGTACCAGTGGCGGCAGCAGCCTTTCCTCTAAAAACAGTGACCCAAATTCTCTGGCTGCCACTAAAGACGGTGACCCTCTAGATTTTCTCCCTGGAGATAAAAGCAGCTGGGGTAGGGAAAATAGAGATGATGATGACTCTTTGCTCAGCGAAGAAAGAAGTTTTAATCCAAGTAGACACCGATTAAGACGTGCAAACAGTAAGCCAGCGGTAAAAGTAGTTGATTCTGTAGAAGATGAAATTGAAGAAGTAGTGCTGAGATAATTGACTAGAATGTTTTTTTCCAATTGTAATTATTAAGATATTTTAATACAGTATTTAGCTAATTCAAGAGGTAAAACCTATTTGCAAAAAGGAAGTGAGATACATCTCTATTTGCACAAAGAAAGTAAGATACATCTCTATTCTTGGTTTCATTCAAAAGAGCCTCCTTCCTTATTGGCAAACTAGCTACATGGTGTGGTATGAGCTACTTTTCACTGTATTTATATACTAAAAATTATTCCTTAATAAGGACTTTTTAATACATTAATAAAAAATATAATACATTAATAAAAATATATTAAGTCCTTATTAAGGAATAATTTTTAGTATATAATTAGAGACCTACATCTTCTAAATTGTGTTCCTGTTACTTACTAGGAACTGAATTTCTCAAAAGTGCTAAACTATATCAAATTTTTTTATAAAGAGATTTTTGGATTGATATAAATAAGCATTTACTATGTTGTAAATCATTCTAATATATGTAAACCACAATATTTTTGTAATGCAGTCCTTGATATTATCTAATGTTAATTTTTTTCATAGCTGCTAATTTTTCAGCCAAAAGTATTCTAATTTTTAGGCTGTTTTTTTATTAAAGGCTTTTTTCTTTCAAAAGTCCTTTAGTAAAGTTTTAAATTCAAGTCATTTTTTTCTACTTGATGTTTTCCAGTCTTTTTAACCAGATGTAATACGGCAGAATTGTTAAAATTAAATCTAAAGTTATAGACTTAGAAGCATTATGGAGTTAAGCATTAAAATTGGAGATTAAAATGTACAGAACAGGTTTTTCTTTATGAACAAACCTTAATGGATACATTTTTTTCTAAATGTCAAGTTAAATTTATTTGTACTCCAAACTCTTACGAATAAAAATTTAAAATACACTGTGACTCTGTTTGAATGATACTTTCCTTAGGTCACTTAGGAAATATATAGTGGAAATAAGACCTAAAGGGTTTTTATTTCCTTATTCACCTTTTTAATTTTCCTGTTCAGTATTTTTAGTTGAAGTAGATGAATTTGCCTTAAATCAGGTTAGACAGTATGCTTAGTCTTATCAGATAGTTTTAATTAATCATTTCACCCTAAATAGCTATCATAATGGCATATATTGCTCATAATATTCAAAGGTAAGGAGGATTAAACTGAATCATAAATCCATTTCATGGCTGACTCACTGTTGTTCTGATGCTCCTCTCCACCTCATTTTCAGACATACCTCACTTCTGTCCTGGGCTGGGTGTTACTTGGGTAGAGCCCGCAAGTCTGCCTGGTGAAAAGGGGACGGGAAATTTGTATTACTGTGACAGTGTGGACTTTCTAGGATTAAAGAAGTTACCATAAATTGTCAAGAAAGGATCTGCTCTTAAAGCTTTTTTTCTTTCCGCACAATAAGTGCCCCTTTCACATTAAAGTCCCCTTTTATATCACTTGAAAGTGCTTTTTTACTTTTGTGAAGAGCATGGCATGTATTCATTCATTAACTGTTTGAGTGCCTCCTGAGGGTGCCCTGCTCAGCGTTAGGTGCCAGGAAGAGTCAGACCCTGCCCCACCCTCGGTGTGGACATGGAGCAAGGCCACCCCTGCCCTTTGTCCACTCCCTAGGTGGCCTTGGGTTCCTTAGCACTCTCTGGTCTTTTATAATACTGCTTGGGCTTCCCAGGCGGTGCTAGTGGTAAAGAATCCGCCTGCTGATGCAAGAGATAGGGATTCAATCCTTGGGTTGGGAAGATGCCCTTGAGTAGAAAGTGGCAACCCACTCCAGTATTCTTTCCTGGAGAATCCTATGGACAGAGGAGCCTGGTGGGCTACAGTCCATGGGGCCACAAAGAGTCAGACGTGCTATGAGGAGTAAATACTTGGGTTAAGCTTTGGCAGGGGGCCTGGTACCTGACAAACAGTAAACACCAACTGTCGTCCCAGCTATTTATAGAGTTTCCTTGAGGGAATAATTGGAAAAAATAGAGCAGAGATGTGTACATGATAGATGACACAATACTTTGAGTACAATATAAGCAAAAAGAGCTGCTAAACCTCTTAGGCCTGCACTTTGCACATCCCTTACTGTATTCAGCACTGACCATGCAACGTGATTGATGAGCTGCTTTCCTAATCTACAAATGCGTAGAATAGCTAAATTTTGGAAAGGTTTCCTGAAGACAGGTTTAGTGACAAAAGGAGGAGAGTTAGCTTCATAAAACAATGAAATCCAAAAAACCCAGGACGTTAAAATGTGTGTCCCAGAGCTCCCTCAACGTGTGTGTCCCTGGATACTGCCCTTCGCCTCTATAAGATGGGCTAATTGTAGTCTCTAGCTCATGGTACTTGCATACATTAAATGAGTTGATGCATGAAAAACACTTAGAACTATCTAATGCTCAAGTTGTTGATATTTTGGAAAGGTAATGGAGGAAAGGGGGAATGATGTGGTATTGTTGAATTCTACATGTGGCGGTTGGCATTTTTAATGTACATGCTCTATTTCATTGAATCCTCACAAAGTTTTTTTCTAAAGAAGGTACTTATTGCTCTCCTTTTATCGTTGAGACTAACAGATTGCAATATGTGCTAAATCTATCACACACAGGTAATAGACTGCATTCACCAGTCTCAGTTTGCGTCCAGAGAAATAGAATATTTTAGGAAGAGTTTTGCATTAGTACTTTTTAAGTGGTAAAAGACAGATACCTAAATTTATGAACCAGGAGATTATTTTGACTTGAATCTGGAAGGCTCAAGAAAATGTAGTTTACTCTGGAGGTTAAAAGAGGAGTGCTTACTCTGTCCACCTCTCAGCCTTGCTGGTATCATTTCCAGTTTTAATTCTACGTTTGCTAGTAGTATGGGAATTAGTAGCCTCAAGCCACAGCATCCCTTCAGCTCGCACCTGCCTCAGAAAAAGAAAATCTTTTCTGTAGTTTTGGCAAAGGTCTGCTTGGCTAGTTGATGTAACGTGCTCGCCTGTAGGGCTGGTGGCGGGGGAGAGGTAGACACCCTACTACATCTCTTCATGGAATGATCAGTATTGCTGTGGAATGGGGAAGGCATTTTTCTCTGATGACACTTTGGACACAAAAAACCATATTTACTGCATTGCCCAATTTGTTAAAAATTAATGGCTATTCCCTGGTGGCTCACATGGTAAAGAATCTGCCTGCAATGCGGGAGACTCAGGTTTGATCCCTGGGTTGGGAAGATCCCCTGAAGAAGGGAATATCAAGAAAATTCCATGGACAGAGGAGCCTGGTAGGCTACAGTCCACAGGGTCGCAAAGAGTTGGACACAACTAAGTAACTAACACTTTAACAGAGAAAAATATTGGAAGGTTCTTAGTGGACTAGTACTAGTTACTTACTCAACAAGCCTTATTCCTAGGAATAAGCCATTTTGGGGATAAGATCTTGCTATGAAGTTCATTTTGTTGTTGAAGGTGAGCAGTTTCAGCAATAGATGAGTCTGCAAGACATTTAAACTATGCTTTAGAGTTTATAGAAAAGGCTTAGCCATCCAGATACATATTTTCTCATACAAATACTATATTTGTGAAATCTACATCCATAGAAAACAAAGATATTCCATCTCAATCCAGAATAGAACAAAAATTAGAAGTAAGTGGCCAGGGTAGCAGAGAAAGAACATAGGCTTTGGGGTTGGGAGTTTGTAACTTAAACTACTTACAACTTTGGTCAAATAATTTTTCTTAAGGATCCTCAGATGCAAAACAGGGCAGATCATATCTTACAAGGGTATTGTGAGGATGAATGAGACGATGTATTCTCAAGAAAAACTGCAGCATGTCAGCTGAGGCACAGCACCACCTCATCAGTATTTTACTTCTGTCTCAACACCCCAAACTTCTCTTTAACAAGAGACACTTGTTAATGTGGAACCGAAGAAAGTAAAACGTGCTGTTTTACCCTGTGATCTGCCATCTTGGAAGTGGCTCTTGTCTTTACAGACCCACATGGAGGTTACGGTCTTTGGCAGAAGGCACTTTGCTGCTTCTGGGAATCAGCAGCCCTTGGGAGGAGCAGTTTTACATACATAGTTTTGCTTCACCAACCGTTTCCATGGAGGAGGAATAGATGGGAATCAGGAGCCCACACTGTGGTCTGAAGACGGCATTGAAATGCAGGGTGAAGCCTCCTTGCCACGGAGCAAGGGTCGCCCTGAATAGCCTGGCCAAATGCAGCTGCCTTGCCTCTCTAACTGGCCTGAGTATCAGATTTCAGAATTCCTGTCCCACGTGATCTGTGATATTGATCCTGGCTAGGTATACTTTTCACCCAATCTATATAAAACAGGACATCATAGATTTCAGATTTTTTTTTTTATCCTGATGGAAAGAACCCAAGAGTTACCTACCTAGGCAATCATGGATACTGAAAACTTCTGGGTATATCTGGGAGCAAATGTGTATTGGAATCTTTTTCTTCTCTAAGAACTTCCCCCTCTAAATCTTAAATTTAGCTTCAATATTTGCTTCTAGTTTCAATGATATCTGTAATATTTACTCTCCCTAAGCACTTACAGAGGAGCTCCTTGAAGTAATCAGCACAAAGCTATTCTTGACCTAAAATATTTTCAGTAGAGAAGAAAATCTGTTCATGTTATCACCTCAAACATTATCACCAGGGTTCAGAATCAATGCTGCCTATAACTCTGAAGTCAAACTGTGTAATAAATACACAGTCCTTGGTCCCAAGCAGGAAAGTATGGCATTTCCCTGTACAATAACCACAGTTTTCCTCCTGAAGAACAGACTCGGCATCATTTAAATAGACATTTGCTTTATACTTGAGGCAGTAGTTCTCAAAGTGTCTCACCCCCTGACACACACCCCACGGAGCTGTCGCAGTATCCCATGAGAACTTGTTAGAAATGCAAGTTCTTGGGCTCCTCTCCAGACCTCTGAAACCAGAAATTCCCAGGGGTGAGTCCCTCTAGGGAATTTCAATGCGGTTCAAGTTTGAGAACTGTTGGTCTAAGGTCACACGAGGCGGTGAGGGTGGGGGAATGTTGCTATACAGACCGACAGGGCTGCCTGCAGGATTTGGCAGCTTTGAATCCAGCACGTAGGACTTGGGGTCACAGTGAGCAGCTTCAGGATATGGACTCACCTTTGTCCATCTCACTGCCTGCCACCTAGACTAGAAATAATCCACTTTTTTATGGCTGTAACCAGATATGGTCTGTCAGCTCTCTGTGGATAGTGTATCAGAAGATTTGACCTAGTCTTCTAGTTCAAACTAGTCTTCTATCCAAAGATTTGAACTAGGAAAGTGAAATGCCTTTAAACAACCAGTGCCAAAAAGATTGGGTCACTCCTCTGTCACAGCCTGTAACCCCCAAGCTTCCAGAAAAACCTTCTAAACATCCTCCAACACTCCCTGAAGGAAAACTAATCAATGGGGTTTACATTTGAATTCTTCGTGAACATGTATTTTGTCATAGAAACACATTTTTTAAATTTAATTTTTCTTTCATATTCAAGTATAGTTGATCCAGGTGGTGCAATGGTAAAGAATCTGCCTGCCAATGCAGGAGACACGAATTTGATCCCTGGTCAGGAAGGTCCCCTGGAGTAGGAAATTGCAACCCACCCTAGGAAATAGCAACCCACCCTAGTATTCTTGGCCTGGACCCTTTAAAATTTACAAAGCACTTTCACAAGAGCTTCCCTGGTGGCTCAGACGGTAATGAATCTGCCTTCAATGTAGGAGACCTGGATTCCACCCCTGGGTCAGGAAAATCCCTAGAGAAGGGAATAGCTACCCACTCCATTATTCTTGCCTGGAAAATTCCATGGACAGAGGAGCCTGGTGTGCTGCAGTCTGTGGGGTCGCAAAGAGTTGGACATGACTGCGCAACTAACACTTTCACTTTTTTTACTTCATAGTTGATTTACAATGTTGTGTTACAGCAAAGTGACTCAGTTACACATACACTCGCTGTTTTTCAGATTCTTTTCCCATATAGGTGATTTGAGAATTTTGAATATAGCTCCCTGCTATACAGTAGGTCCTTATTATTTATTTTATATATAGTAATATGTATATGTTAATCCCAAACTCCTAATTTATTTTCCCCTTCCAAGACCCAGTCAATTTCTACAATAAATAAATTTTAAATGGTCAATTTCAAACAGTAAATAAATAGGTGTCATGGAGGAAATGTAAAGAATAGGAGACTGGTTGCCTATTCAGATCCTCATAAAATAGGAAAACGACAAACTATCTTGGAGCAAGCTACTCAAAATATGATCTGTGGGCCTGTCCTTGTTACTGACATAAGTACTGCAATCAAGGGTAAACATTTAGAAACTTCTAGGGCAAGTTTATTGGATGAATTAGGAGCCTGGAATTAGTAACAAGTTTCTTAAATTTAAAAGTTCAGCTTTCTCAAAGTTTGAGGTGTGTGTGTGTGACCTGTGTGTGTGTGTGTGTGTGTCTGTGTGTGTGTGTGTCTGTGTGTACTTAACGACCCAGGCAAGTAGCTTCTGTACCTGAGGTTTGAGAAATATTAAAATTATCTAAAAGAAATTAGCCTGTATACAGAGACTATGTTAAATAAAATAAAAATGAGACCTATGTATTCAGATTTCTTGAGTCCATTCCTTAGTGCTGGTGAAGGCAGATGTAAATAAACAAGAATGCCTATAGATGTCCGGAGGAAGTTTTTATTTATAGATAAAGTAGGTCATGTTTTCACAAGTGTGGATTTTGTTTGCTATACAGAGTCTCCATCTGTCTTTCTCTGGCTTCTTAAAAAAAAAAAAAACCCTACCTCATCTAGAACAGAACTGTTTCTATATAATCTGTTATAAACAGATATAGATATAAACAGATCCAGATGGGGCCAAATATCAAGCCATGTAAAATAATGGGGATGATTAGTGGGTTTGGGGACTGGTGGTTGAAGGAGGTAGTGATGATGAAATTAGCTCTATTTCCTAATGCTTGGTCAAGAGAAATGTGTTTCTCCAGGGCTTAGTCTCCTTAAAATACATCAATGCATCACCACTAGAAAACATACATGTAGGAAGTGCCTTGAAAATGTAGTGGGGTTTCAAGTTTATCTATCAAGCTATGATTATTCCCATGTAACTTTTGACCCTGGGACTAGCAAGCTCTTAGAGTAATTAATATATTGGTTCTAACACCCCTACTGTTATCATAACTTTACCAATTTCATTGCTACTCTTTTTGATAAACATGTTTCAGAGTAAAAATTTCTCTTTATAGTCAAGAAATTCTTCCCTTATGCCCTTTTACCAACAGTTCTAATTTTCAGCTGTGGGCTTAATTTCTGTTTCGGTTTATAAGTATCTTTTTGATTAACTGCATAATTTGCTGGAGACCAGCAGCATAATTAAACTGGTATATATTGTCATCTGGGTCTTTCCTTAGCTCCTGAGGGGTTTCTGGGATGCTCTCTTAAAGGTACAATTCTCTTGACTAACTGTAAAACCCAGATTACCCAAAGTAGCATTTTTATTGATTCATAAAAATACAGGTCAGGATTACACTTACATTTATAGCAAGATGAGTGTTATATATCTCTGGATGCTTTTAATTTTATAGAAATGTGTGTAGGTACATTTACAAAGGTTGTGTTTTTAATAACACATTCTTAATAATTTAGTAGATGAAAATTAGTCACTTTTATTTTTTTAGGGAGAATATTCCTTTGTGTTGCACAACATATGGATTTAGCACTGAAAGAATTCTGCATTTTAAATTACCATTAAGAAAGACATCTCTACTGTGTCTATAGTACTGCCAAAATCCTCTTGTGATTATTATAATTATTATTTACTAGTCTTTTCAACTCCAAAATTTCTTAAAATTGCCATCACCGTCTCTGGTTGATTTAATGAAATAAAATCAAGAAACTTACAAAGAAAAACAATTTCATCTGTAATGGTTTGATGTGATTGGACAGCTGTTTCAGAGGTTAAATTCTAGCAAATCCTTTTAATTGGTTGGTATTTATTCTAACAATTGATTTATAGCTAATAAGTCTGAAAATAAAAGTGCCTAAATCTACTCACTGCTCATCATCCGGGTGTTCACTTATTTGTTTTTTTAACAAGAGTTTGTGGAGCTTCTGTTATACAAAATGAAACTTCCTAGAAGTCAAAGAGGACTTTTGATGACATAAGGGTTTCATTTTGGAACAATAATTTCTATACCAATGTGGAAAATGGGTTCAACTATTTAGGAACTGTTTAGATCAGAAAAAAAGAATGATGCCACCAAGATGGTGGCACAGATCATTCCCGACTTGACTCCCCTTCCCACAAAGAACAACTAACAACTATGCAAGAATAAGACATCGCTGAGCGAATCTCAGAACACAGAAATGAGGCTGAAGCACGTCCCGCAGCACACAGATCGCGACAGACTGCAAGAAAGGGTGAGAGGAACAGCTACGCGCTGACCGAGGGCCCTTTCCCCAGTGTAGCACCCTGCCTACAGCTCCAGGGGCAAAGGAGCGCACAGGGCTGACATCCAGCACCCCCAGCACTGGGGGTCACCTCTGGGAACTCCTGCTCTGGTTTCGCCCCATGGGAATCACAGAGCATCTGCGGGCTCAACCACTGGGAATCTGACTGTGACAGAGAAAGGGAGGAGGGGCTTCCAGCCAGCAGCACTGGGGTCCTGGAGGACAGAGCTCCTGCCTGCAGAGCACACACAGGAAACCCAACCAGCAGCTTGCTCTGCTGCAGCCCAAGTGGCTGGCACAGTCTGGCCAGGGAACTCGGGTGGGGCGCAAGTCTGCCTAATTCGGGCCTTCAAATGAAGAGATCTCCCAGCCCTGCAGCCTGGTCTGCCCACATCCAGCAGAGGAGCTGAGTTTTAGCCCCCCTGCCCCACCATGTGGATCATGGCGCCCAGCCCCTCCTACCAGAGAAACTGTTCAGGAAAACTGAGGAGCTGCCTGAAGTGGGCTCTCCCAGCTCTACCCAGGCAGAAGTCGGGTCACAGCCCTGTCCACCATGGAGTGTGGTCCCTGCCGGCCCCCATCTGACGGGAAGGGCTGACAAGAACACCCGGAAGCTGCACAACCCAGCAGTTCTTGAGCTGATGGGCAGGTAAGTGGCAAAACGGGTGGCCCCCAGAACAAAGTTAGTAGCACCTGTTCAGCCAGTGAACCTGGGGCACAGGCTGACTTGAGTCAAGCCCACAAAGAGCACCAGTGGCCTTGGAGATACTTAGCTGATGAGCTCGGGTCAGGAAACGAACTCACAGCCTCACTTGTTGCTGAAGACAGTGTTCAGCCTGCCTGACCAGGAAGCCTCAGCAGAGCACACCACAGGCTGTGGAGCCCACCCGACAGCCCTGCTGACATGACAGTTCACATGGCACCTGAACAGAGAGTATAGCCCATGTCTCTCCCTGTCTGCAGGGCAAAACTGCTGGCCTCACCTGACCAGAATATTCAGCACACACACTCTTGCCTGATTTAGGTCCCAAAACAATGAGCTGCCCAGGCCCTGGGTCCAATCCCATAACCCCACGAGGGCAGGGACGCTAAGTCATAGCCCGGACCCCTGCTGAGGATAGCACCTGGTCTGGACTGTCTGGTGAGACATCCAGCGAAGCCAAGCAAAAGTGAGGCCATCCCGCAGCCTCATCTGTGCAGGGAACCAAGCCAGCCATCCACCCAGCTGCGCGTAGCCAGAGGCACACCCACCCCTCCTAACCTCAGAGCTCAAGTAGTTGTCTCAGCCAAAAACAGACCTTAAAATCAGGGTCCCCCACCCGTCCAAGGATGTGACCAGCAGATGCATCCAGAAACCCAAACTGAGCTAACTGGTAAAGAAACATCTCTGCCCAAGCAAACCTGAAAAGTTTAGAAGAGCACACCACTCAAACACAGAGATAACCAATGCCAAGAATCAAGGATCCAAAAAAAAAAAAAAATTAGGTAAATGTGACACCACTGAAGGAAACTATTAAAGCTCTGATAACTGACCCTAAGGAAATGGAGATCTATGAACTTTCAGTCAAAAGGATTCAAAATAATCAATGTATGAACAAAACAAGAAGTTCATAACAGAAACAATAAAAAGCAAACAGAAATTCAAGAGTTGAACACTAAAATAACTGAAGAACTCAGTAGAGAGCTTCAAAAACAGAGTTGACCATGTAGAAGAAGGAATCAACACCCTGGAAGTAGGACGCTTGAAATTATCCAATCAGAGGAACCCAAAGAAAAAGGAAGGGAAAGGAGTGAAGAAAGCCTGTGGGACTTAACGGGACAAAATGAAGAGAAACAATATTTGAGCTATGTGAATTCCAGAAGGAGAAGAGAATGAAAAAGGGGCAGAAAGTGTATTTAAAGCAGTTATGGTTGAAAACTTCCCAAATTTATGGCAAGAAACAGACTTCATCTAAGAGACCCCAAAGACTCCAGATATGCTGAACCCTAAGAAGGCTAGACTGAGATACATTGTGATTAAATTGTCAAAAGTCAGACTTTGATAAAGCAACAGAAAAAGGAAGGGAGAGAGAAGTTACATAGAAGGGAAACCCTGTAAGACTATGGGTAGATTTCTCAACAGATCAACAATGTAGACAACTTATGAAATGGGACAAAATATTTGCAAACCATATATCTGATGAGAGGTTAACATCTAAAATATATAAAGAACTCATATAACCCAATAGCAAAATTCAAATAACCCCATTTTAAAATGGGCAAAAGACATTCTTCCAAAGAAGATATTTGTCAGGCCATCAGGTACATGAAAATGCTCAACATCACTAGTCATTAGGGAAATACGAATCAAAACCACAAGGAGAGATTACCTCACACCTGTTAAAACGGCACCATCAAAAAGATGAGAGATGACACATGCTCGTGAGGGTGTGGAGAAAAGGGAATTCTTGTACACTGTTGGTGGGATTGGTAAATGGTACAGCCAGGATAGAAAAGAGTATGGAAGATCTTCAAAAAATTGAAAACAGAACTACCATATGATTTGGCATTTCTGCTTCTGAGACAAGGAAATGAGAATAGACTCAAAAATAATATCTGCACCCCCGTGTAATAGTAGCTCTATTTACAATCGCCAAGACATGGAAACACTAAATGCCCATTGATGGATGAATAGGTAAGGAAATCGTAAGCTATATCTGTATCTACATCTATGTCTGCATCTTCCCTGGTGGCTCAGCTGGTAAAGAACCTGCCTGCCAATGCAGGAGAGCCAAGAGATGGGGGTTCTATCCCTGGGTCAGGAAGATCCCCTTGAGGAGGGCAAGGCAACCCACTCCAGTATTCTTCCCTGGAAAACTCCATGGACAGAGGAGTTGCAAGAGTTGGACATGACTGAGCGCAAGTGCACACACATACACACACGTCTATGTCTATATAGATACATTAAATATATTAAAACAGCCATAAAAACCAAGGAAATTCTGCCATCTGCAACAGCATGGCTGGACCTCGAGGGTATTAGGCTTGGTGAAATTAAGCAAAATAACTCAGAGAAAGACATATACTATACGATCTCATTTATATGTGGAATCTAAAAATGTACAAAAAAGCTCATAGAAAAAGATTAGTGGTTAACAAAGAAGGCAGGGTAAAGCAGAGGCAGAGGAATTAGAGGAAAGTAGTCAAAACTACAAACTTCTAGTTATAAGAAACCTAAGTATAAGGGATGTAGGGTATAATACGATGACTATAGTTAACCCTGTTGTATCTTATACACACGGAGAAGGAAATGGTAACCCACTCCAGTATTCTTGCCTGGAGAATCCCATGGACAGAGGAGCCTGACAGGCTACAGTCCATGGGATTGTAAAGAGTCGGACATGCCTAAGCAATTAACACATACACATATGTTATCCCATGGACGGAGGAGCCTGGTAGGCTGCAGTCCGTGGGGTTGCTAGAGTCGGACACGACTGAGCGACTTCACTTTCACTTTTCACTTTCATGCATTGGAGAAGGAAATGGCAACCCACTCCAGGGTTCTTGCCTGGAGAATCCCAGGGACGGGGGAGCCTGGTGGGCTGCCGTCTATCAGGTCGCACAGAGTCGGACACGACTGAAGCGACTTAACAGCAGCAGTAGCAGCAGCATATGTTATACATAACTGTTATTAAAAGAGTAAATCCTTACAGTTTTCATCACAAGGATTTTTTAATTTTTTTTAAATTAAACTATAATCAGATGATGGGTGTTAACAATTTCATTTCACAATATACCTAAGTCAAACCATTATGCTGTATACCTTAAACTTATACAGTGACATATGTCAATTATATCTCAATAAAACTGAAAAAAAACAGAAATAATGAGAGACAGAATCAATGGGAATACCCTATGGATGAACTGAGTTATTTTTGAGAGAACTGACAGCACTTGGTAATCCACTGGATATGGGAGCGGGGAGAGAGAAGAGGCACCATGTAAGTGAGGAGGCGACAATGCTGCAGGCTGAAATGGGGTCTCAAAAGAGCAAGTATGAGAGGCAGGAGGTGGGAGAGCATGTTGAGTTTGTTGTGGGTTGTCCACATGGACACGTCCAGCAAACTGAAGGAAGACCTACACCAGAGATACTGATTCAATCACACATGTAAGGAATTTGTAGCCATGGGTCTGCACAAGGCTCCGAAATATAAGTGAAAAAGTGAAAGTCACTCAGTTATGTCTGACTCTCTGCAACCACATGGACCATAGCCTGCTAGGCTCCTCTCTCCATGGAATTCTCCAGGCCAGAATACTGGAGTGGGTAGCCGTTCCCGTCTCCAGGGGGTTTTCCGACCCAGGGATTGAACCCAGGTCTCCCACCATGTGGGCAGATTCTTTACCACCTGAGCCACCAGGGAAGCCCTTCTAAATATATAAAAGATGCAAATAGAAACATCAATCATAGCAGACATGATCCTGTCAGTTTCCCTAAAGATCATTTCTCACTTTTAATTGAGTTTCATGAATACCTGTGTTGTACAATTAATGAAGTTGCTGGACCTTTCTCCTTTCTTTTGTCCTTCAAATCCTTCAAGGGAAGAAATGCATCTTTAACAAAAAATATTGGAGAGGCGCTCAGTTTTTTAACATTGTTATGAAGATGAATTCTCTGATTCTCAAAAGGCTTTGATCCATAATCATTTGCCTCTGCTAAACTTTCCAAGAGTGATTAAGGACATTTAATTATTTTTCTAGTGCTTCAGAAGAAACAAATTCATTGAAGAAATAGACAATACAGATAGGGAAAAAAATGGGGTGTGTGTGTGTGTGTCTATTATTGGACTTTGTGACTTCTTTTAATCTGCCTTTTCTTACACTAGTACCACAAATCTTACTGTTGCATCTTTTTTTTTTAATTAAACATTTTTGCCTAGGTAATACATTCCATGGTTCAACAATTAAAATATGAAAAAGTTTCCTTTCCTTGTCCCTAAACAGTTACACACAGGCACATATATAACTATGAGGATCCTTCCAGAATTTATGCAAATACAAACAATAAGAATCCTTATTCTTACTCTTGTAAATAAAACAGAGCATATTTTATATACTGTTGTGAACCTTGACTTATTCTTCACTTAATATATTCTTGGCAATTGTGATATCTCATTTTATGTGTCAACTTGGCTAGCTGTGGTACCAAGTTATTCAATCAAACACTAATCTAGAGGAGAACAGCACATGAGGAGGCAGGCAGGTATTAAAGTGGTGTCTACAGGTGAAGAAACACCAAGGGTTGCCTGCAACCAGTAGTATCTAGGAGAAAGACATGGAGCAAACTTTCCAGGATCTTCAGAGGGGATGTGTACATGCTCAGTTGCTCAGTCCTGTCTGACTCTTTGTGACCCCGTAGACTGTAGCCCGCCAGGCTCCTCTGTCCCTGGGATTCTCCAGGCAAGAATACTGGAGTGGGTTACCATTTCCTCTTACAGGCAATCTTCCCAACCCAGGGATAGAACCTGCATCTCCTACATGCACAGGTGGATTCTTTACCACTGAGCCACCTGGGAAGCCCTGAGAAGGAATGTGGCCCTAAAAACATCTTGATCTCAGACTTCTCATCTCCAGTAAAAGAATAAATTTCTGTTGTTTAAAGCCACTCAGTTTGTGGTGATTTGTTACCGCAGCTTTGGGAAACTAACTCAATGATCTTTTTACATCATTACATAAAAAGCATCCTTATTTTTTTTTAAATAGCTCTTGCCAGAAGATACATCATTTGTTACTTTGCCAGATACTACAGTATTACCGTCCACGGTTTTAACCAATTCACACTCTTATCAGCAATATAAGTGCCTGTTTTGCCTTTTTGAAGATCTCTAATATGGCTTTTATTTGCATTTCTCTTACCACGTGTGGGATTGTGTTTAAGAGTCATTTACATTTCTGAAATGCCCATTCATATTTGTTTCCATTTTATAGTAGGTTATTAACCTTTATTTCTAGGATTTATTTACCTATTAGATAGATTAGCTCTTCACCTGTGATATGACTTAGAAACTTTCCCCCCATATTATCCCTTTTTTTTTGACTTGCTTATGTGTTTTCTCTTTTCACATAATTCTTTTTTATGCACTGGTCATTTATTTTGAATCACTATAGGGTTATAATTGGAGAAGGAAATGGCAACCCACTCTAGTATTCTTGCCTGGAGAATTCCATGGATAGAGGAGCCTGGTGGGCTACAGTCTATGGGGTTGCAAAGAGTCGGACATGACTAAGCAAGTAACTCGCACATAGGGTTATAATAGAATTCTTCCTTATTTTCATCTAACAATTTCTTAGTCTCATTTTCTATAGAATTTATACTCATATATGCTTTCCTGATGGCTCAGTGGTAAACAATATGTCTGCCAACACAAGAGAAACGGGTTCAATCCCAGGGTCTGAAAGATCCCCTGGTGAAGGAAATGGCAACCCATTCCAGTATTCTTGACTGGGAAATCCCATGGGCAGAGGAGCCTGGCAGTTTACAGTCCATGGGGTTGCAAAGAGTCAGACATGACTTAGCAACAACAACAATCCTTGTATATACTGTGAGATGTGGCTTCAACTTAATTCTTTTCCCAAATGGCTATCCAATTGTCATGACACTATTTGTTAAGAGTTCATCTTTGGACCTTGATTTGAAATTCCGTCTTTATTATATACTAAATTGTTTTATCTATTTGGATGTATTCCTGGTATTTCTATTTTGTTCCTCTGGTTTTCTGTCTATGTACTTGCCAATATTACATTGCTTTAACTTTTGAAACCATAAAATATATTTTAATATCTAGTGGTACTAGACCCTCCACCCTATTACTCATTTATGTTTTTCAGAGCTCTCCTTGCTATATATTGCTTTCTGCATTTTAACATTCAGAATCATTTTGTCTAGTTCTTTTAAAACTTTTTGGTATTTTTATGAAAATTATACTAAATTGATGCTTTTATAATATTTAGCTGACTTATCTAAGAATATAGTATGTGTTTCCATTTGTTCAATTTTTCTGTATCTTTCAGAACATTTTACAGTTTTGTTATTGTTTTTGTATGTGATTAATCTTTCAGTCATGTCTGACTCTTTGTGACCCCATGGACTGCAGCCCACCAGACTCCTCTGTCCATGGGATTCTCCAGGCAAGAACCCTGGAGTGGGCTGCCATGTCCTCCTCCAGGGGATCTTCCCCACCCAGGGATTGAACCCAGGCCTCCTGCATTGCAGGTGGATTCTTTACTGTCTGAGCCACCAGGGAAGTCCTGTTTTTGTATAGGCTTGCACATTTCTTGTTAAGTTCATTCCTAGGTTTTAAATATTTTTGCTGCTACTGTAAATAGTAACTTTACTTTCACCATATATTTTATCTGATTATTATTTGTGTATGTAAAAGCTGCTTTTTGAGTTTTCCTGGTTTGTGATTATTTTGATAACAGTAGTTTTAGCTCTTTGGTTTCATTCCACATCTCTAATTTCTTTTTTGTTAGTGACTGCATTGTCTTCTTTATCCAGCACAGTTTTATATAATAGTTGTGATAGCAGTTATACTTGTTTTGCATACGATTTTTGATAGAAATACTTCTATTGTTTTCCCTTTAAGCATGATGCTGACTTCTGGGCTGAAAAAGATTTCTTTTATCATGTTAAGCAAATAATCATACTTTCCCATTTCTCTTGAGTATTTGTAATCAAGAATGATTGTTCAGCTGTTTTCCAAGCTTTTTTGATGACTATGGATAGGATTATATGATTGTCTCTTAAGGTCTAATAATGCAGTAAATTATATTAGTATTAGTAGACTATGTTTCTATTTCTCCTTATAGGTTCTGTAATTTTTGTTTATAAAATTGCACCAGCATTATTTGGTGCATGAAAGTCTCTTAATTACATGCTTCCTGAGAATTATGCCCATTTAGGGTTAAGAAAGTCTTTTTGTGTGTGTATTGTTCACTGCTTTTTGGTATGAATTCTACCTTTTTTGATATTAAGATCCTGACCCTATTTTTATTTGGGGAAGTCTTTCCTTAGTATTTATTTTGAAATGTTCCAGATTGTTTAATTTTTTTACACTTAAAACATTATACTTATTTATTTTGGCTGCACTGGGTCTTCATTGTTATGCATGAGTCTCCCTGGTGGCTCAGATGGTAAAACGTCTGCCTACAATGTGGGAGACCCGGCTTCAATCCCTGGGTCGGGAAGATCCCCTGGAGACGGAAATGGCAACCCACTCCAATATTCTTGCCTGAAAAATCCCGTGGACAGAAGAGCCTGGTAGGCTACAGTCCATGGGGTCGCAAAGAGTCGGACACAACTGAGCGACTTTCTTTCTTTCTTTCTTTTTCTTTAATTTCGGAAAGTGAGGGCTACTTTATGGTTGCCGTGTGGGTTTCTCAGTGTGATGGCTTCTTTTTGCAAAGCACTGGCTCTAGGGCACATGAGGCTTAGTTGCTCTGCAGCCTGTGGAATCTTCCTGGACCAAGGATTGAACCCATGTCCCCTGTGCTGGCAGGCAGGGTTTTAACCACTGGACAACCAGGGAAGTCCTAGATCATTTTGGTTTAGACCTGTGTTTTGTATAAAACATACAGTTGGGTATTATTTTGTGATCTAATCTGAAAATCTTTCAGTACATAAAGTAAATTTACATTTATTGATATTCAGATAAGCTTAATCTTTGTTCCATTGTATCATTTTATGTATTCTATTTTAGCAGTTTTTAAAATGTCTTGCATTATGTGGCCTGTTTTCTTTGCATGTAAATATGCCTCTCTGTGTGTATTTTGTCTGATATTAAGAGAGGTTTGTGGCTTTTCTTCCCCCTACTACCTAGTACTCTTACTTAATCTTCCACTACTTTGGACAATATCTACTAACTTCCTACCCCGCAGTGTTAAAAAAAAAAAAAAATTAGCTTGTTTCTTCCCCCATCCCCTTTTCTTTTCTCCAACAAATTTTAGCTGATATTATCTTCTTGTTATATTGTTAAATGTTATTATATTTCTACTTCTTGGGTCACTGGCCTTAAATGATATCTTTTAATTCTGAACTATTACAGATGAAGAAATTAATGTTCTTATAATAGCTATTTCACTCTCCCTTCTTTCCCCAAGTTTTATTAGTTTTATCATTTCCCTAATACCAGGACATAAAACATTTACACTCTGTTATGACACCCTGCATTTGCTTTAGTCTTAATTCTAAAGTTAAATATACTCAGCATTCATAGGCATCCTTTCCTGGCAATATTCTCAGTCCTGTCTCAACCACCTGAAGTTCATCCCCCCACAGTGGGGTTCTTATTGCCACCTGACTGGTGAATTGGGTTTCAGATACCGTCCTGAGGGTAAACTTTCTAGAACCTCGCTTGACCTAACTTGTATTCCTGGGAAAGGAACAAGCGAGCCTGAGACAAGAGTTTGTGTACAAGTACTTTTTTGGGAAGTGATACCAGAAGCAGGTGGACTTCCCCGGTTGGTGAGATAGTAAATAATCCACTAGGAATGCAGGAGAGGCAGGAGATGTGGGTTCAATACTGGGTTGGGAAGATCCCCTGCAAGAGAGCATGGCAATCTACTCCCGTATTCTTGCCTGGAGAATCCCATGGACAGAGGAGCCTGGCAGGCTACAGTCCAAAGGGTCGCAAAGAGTCAGACATGACTCAAGTGACGCATGCACGCACGCACCAGGAGCAGGAGTGAGAGTCTAGGGAAAGAAGGGACATTCAACGCACGTGTGCATTATTGAATTGATGATCATTATGTGAAAAGAAAGCTGAGCGCCGAAGAATTGATGCTTTTGAACTGTGGTGTTGGAGAAGACTCTTGAGAGTCCCTTGACTGCAAGGAGATCCAACCAGTCCATCCTAAAGGAGATCAGTCCTGGGTGTTCACTGGAAGGACTGATGTTGAAGCTGAAACTCCAAAACTTTGGCCACCTGATGCAAAGAGCTGACTTCATTTGAAAAGACCCTAATGCCGGGAAAGACTGAGGGCAGGAGGAGAAGGGGACGACAAAGGATGAGATGGTTGGATGGCATTACCGACTCGATGGACATGGGTTTGGGTGGACTCCAGGAGATGGTGATGGACAGGGAGGCCTGGTGTGCTGCGGTTCATGGGGTCACAAAGAGTCGGACACGATTGAGCAACTGAACTGAACTGAACTGATGTGAAAATGGCCCTTGATTTTAGAAGGACATTCTGAGGACTGCATTGAATGTGTCATAGAATTGTCTCCCCAAAGGACAGGAGTAAGAATTTCTTCTCCACTGACTGCCAGTCCCATTGGCTGATGTCTTAACTTACCCACACGTCCTGGTTGAGAATCCATGAGCGCTGAGTATGCCCACCCTTGAGGGGCATGGCTGTCCACACAAAACAAGCTGAAGCCTGTGGGGAAATACTTGCTGAGATACAGATGGAATTAGAGGTGAAACCAAGAAGGATGCAAGGTGCACAGGCAGCATCTGATGTAATTCATCTTAACTTTCTGAAACTGTGACTTGAATTGTCTCTTCAACTAGCAGGTTTTACTGTTGTGATTCAATTGCTAAGTTGCATCTGACTCTTTGCAACCTGTGCACTGTGGCATGCCAGGCTTCTCTGTTCTCCTCTGTCTCACTGACTTTGCTCAAATTCATGTCCATTGAGTTGGTGATGCTGTCTAAGTACCTCATTCTCTGCTGCCCTCTTTACTTTTGCATCTATCTTTCCCAGCATCAGAGTCTTAGTTCTGAGTCAGCTCTTTGCATCAGGTGACCCAATATATTGGAGCTTCACCTTCAGCACCAGTCCTTTCAATAAATATTCAGGGTTGACTTCCTTTAGGATTGAATAGTTTGATCTCCTTGCAGTCCAAGGGATTCGCATGAGTAATCTCCAGTGACACAATTTGAAAGCATTAATTCTTTAGTGCTCAGCCTTCTTTATGGTCCAACTCTCACATCTATACATGACTACTGGAAAAACCACAGTGTTGACTATACAGACCTTGGCTGGCAAAATGATGTCACTGCTTTTTAATATGCTGTCTAGGTTTGTCACAGCTTTTCCTTCAAGGAGGAAGCGTCTTTTAATTTCATGGCTGCAGTCATCTCCACAGTGATTTTGGAGCCCAAGAAAATAAAATATGTCACTGTTTCCACTTTCCCCCCTCCTATTTGCCATGAAGTGATGGGACTAGATGCCATGATCTTAGTTTTTTAATGTTGAGTTTCAAGCCAACTTTTTCACTCTTCTTTTTTACCCTCAGAAACTAGGATTACTTAATATTTTTAATTTATTTAAAATTTTAGTTTACTGTTATTTGTATTGGTAATTTTCAGTTTCATTTTTTACAGTCATAGGATATAGCAGGTAGAATTGTCACTTGTTGAATTTTATTGAGTTTCTATTTGGGCCTTAGCATATGAACAAATTTTGTAAATTTTCCTAAGAATACATAATAAGAATGAGTATCCTCTCTGTTCGCAGAGTACAAATTTCAACTTACCTTTTCATTTCTATTCTTATTATTTATTCAAATTCTCTATCTCCTGTTCTACTTTTTGTCCTTTCATTAAGGATAGAAACAATGTTTAAGTATTCCTTCTAGAATGTGGTTTTGTCAATTTCTGCTTATACATTGCTTTAATGCATTTTCATTAAAGTTAATGGCCTCCATTTTGGAGGTTTGGAGGGTATAATTACCCACAGCTCTCTCTTTTCTAGTTTGTAAACTAATTGGGAAAGATACTCAGAAATCAGATTGAAATGAAATATTAACTTTGTTGTGTACTAAACTGATCTGGAAGATTTAGCTTGGATTTCTGCCAAACTGGGCTTCCCTGGTGGCTCAGATGGTAAAGAATCCACCTGCAATGCAGAAGATGCAGGGTTCGATCCCTGGGTCAGGAAGATCCCCTGGAGAAGGGAGTGGCAATGCACTCTAGTATTCTTGCCTGGAGAATTCCATGGACAGAGAAGCCTGGCGGGCTACAAGTCCATGGGGTTGACAACAGTTGGACAGGACTGAGCAACTAACACTTTCACTTCTAGCCAAATTATTTCTACTACTGACTTCATTTAGTCATTAACTCAGCAGTGGCCACAGGACTGGAAAAGGTCGGTTTTCATTCCAATCCCAAAGAAAGGCAATGCCAAAGAATGCTCAAACTACCGCACAATTGCACTCATCTCACACGCTAGTAAAGTAATGCTCAAAATTCTCCAAGCTAGGCTTCAGCAGTACATGAACCGTGAACTTCCAGATGTTCAAGCTGGTTTTGGAAAAGGCAGAGAAACAAGAGATCAAATTGCCAACATCCGATGGATCATGGAAAAAGCCAGAGAGTTCCAGAAAAACATCTATTTCTGCTTTATTGACTATG
Source organism: Bos taurus (assembly GCF_002263795.3). Lineage (NCBI taxonomy): Eukaryota > Metazoa > Chordata > Mammalia > Artiodactyla > Bovidae > Bos > Bos taurus. Next base: position 19,082,096 of record NC_037336.1, on the reverse strand, counting down.
CCCAAGCCTTTGACTGTGTGGATCACAATAAACTGGAAAATTTTGAAAGAGATGGGAATACCAGACCACCTGACCTGCCTCTTGAGAAATCTGTATGCAGGTCAGGAAGCAACAGTTAGAACTAGACATGGAACAACAGACTGGTTCCAAATAGGAAAAGGAGTACGTCAAGGCTGTATATTGTCACCCTGTTTATTTAACTTATATGCAGAGTACATCATGAGAAACACTGGGCTGGGTGAAGCACACGCTGAAATCAAGATTGCTGGGAAAAATATCAATAACCTCAGATATGCAGATGACACCACCCTTATGGCAGAAAGTGAAGAAGATCTAAAGAGCCTCTTGATGAAAGTGAAAGTGGAGAGTGAAAAAGTTGGCTTAAAGCTCAACATTTAGAAAACGAAGATCATGGCATCTGATCCCATCACTTCATGGCAAATAGATGGGAAAACAATGGAAACAGTGGCTGACTTTATTTTGGGGGGCTCCAAAATCACTGCAGATGGTGATTGCAGCCATGAAATTAAAAGACACTTGCTCCTTGGAAGAAAAGCTATGACCAACCTAGACAGCATATTCAAAAGCAGAGACATTACTTTGCCAACAAAGGTCTATCTCATCAAGGCTATGGTTTTTCCAGTAGTCATGTATGGATGTGAGAGCTGGACTAAAAAGAAAGCTGAGCACTGAAGAATTGATGCTTCTGAATTGTGGTGTTGGAGAAGACTCTTGAGAGTCCCTTGGACTGCAAGGAGAAAACCAGTCCATGCTAAATCAGATCAGTCCTGAATGTTCATTGGAAGGACTGATGTTGAAACTGAAACTCCAAAACTTTGGCCACCTGATGCGAAGAGCTGACTCATTTGAAAAGACCCTGACACTGGAAAAGATTGAAGGCAGGAGCAGAAGGGGACAACAGAGGATGAGATAGTTGGATGGCATCACCGACTCAATGGAGATGAGTAAATTTCAGGAGTTGGTGATGGACAGGGAGGCCTGGCGTGCTGCAGTCCAAGAGGTTGCAAACAGTCGGACGTGACTGAGCGACTGAACTGAACTGAATGGAGTAGCCAGAATACGAAAGGCAGTGGCCCCAGGATTTCTATATTGTTGGAGTGATTTTGTATAGTGAAGTTGGCAGAGCATGGCAGGGAGCAGACCTCGAATCTGGGTCTGCAGAGCAAGCATACTGTTTCACTGTTCACTCTAGTGGCTTCAGTGGGCACCTGGCAAGGTTTCCCCAAAGCCACTCACTAATGGAATCATTCTATGGTCCAGGGAGATTTCCAAGTGGAACTCATTACAGTTTTAGGTAGGTGGCTCTAAGACATTGTGCACAGAGAGGAGTTCATGAGCGTACACTGATCCTTGTCCTATTTCACAGATCATAGAAGCCATCCCTTGGAAGGGACATCAGAAAGCAAAGGAGAAAGTCCTTCTGGAGGTGGGACGCTTCTATTGTAGGGAGGGAGACAATGGCATCTCTCCTTCTGGTCATCACTGTGCAATTTTCAACAACATTAAAATCTCCCCTTTTCTCCAGATAATTATTTTTTTACCTTGAGTTTTATATATGGGGTGTTGATATCAAGACCTCCAACTTCTTTATGGTTTGCATTTCTCATGATATCTTTGTTTATCCCTTGAATTAGTTTGTGCATTCTGTATGATTTTGTTTTTGATAGATTGCTTATAAAAAGCATATAGCTGGATTTCTTTAAAAGCCAGCGTAAGTGTTTTCGGTTTTTACACTTACAACTGTCATTATCCACTTTTATTTTATATCTGTTAAATAATGCTAGAATTTCTTGGTGCTTTTTCTCCATTAGGCTTTCTCTCTCTTTTTACTTGAAAGCTATTAATCCTAATACTTTGCTGTTACTTTAGCATTAAATATGTATGTATGTTTTTATGTATATGAATATATTTATTTTGTAAATTTTCCTTTTAGCATCAAGAATGAATCTAATCAGTGTAGAATATAAAAATTAGTATACTTTCTTCATTCCTCCTCCTCACTTCCTGCCTTCAGTCTTTCCCAGCATCAGGGTCTTTCCAGTGAGTCAGTTCTTCACATCAGGTGGCCAAAGTATGAAGAGGACAAGAGAGGATAAGATGGATGGATGGACATGAGTTTGAGCAAGGATTGGGAGTTAGTGATAGACAGGGAAGCCTGGCATGCTGCAGTCCATGGGGTCACTTAGAGTTGGACACAACTGAGCGACTGAACTGAACTTCATTCCTCCTTTCCCACTTTTTAGTTTTTTGTTGAAGTATTATAGGATTTTAAATTTATACTGTTATTATTATCATCTTACTTTGTGTTTCAAGACTTTTGCTTAACGTGCATTTTAAGTTTAGTAGCCATATTAACAATTATTTAGACTATTTTATTGGTTTTATAGTTTGCTGACTTTTCTTCTAAATCCTGTCTCTGCTTTTTAAATTCTGATTTTTTTGGTGCCTCAAATATTTCCCTACTATCAGATCAGATCAGTTGCTCAGTTGTGTCCGACTCTTTGCAACCCCATGAATTGCAGCACGCCAGGCCTCCCTGTCCATCACCAACTCCCGGAGTTCACTCAGACTCACGTCCATCGAGTCAGTGATGCTATCCAGCCATCTCATCCTCTGTCATCCCCTTCTCCTCCTGCCCCCAATCCCTCCCAGCATTGGAGTCTTTTCCAATGAGTCAACTCTTCACATGAGGTGGCCAAAGTACTGGAGTTTCAGCTTTAGCATCATTCCTTCCAAAGAAATCCCAGGGCTGATCTCCTTCAGAATGGACTGGTTGGATCTCCTTGCAGTCCAAGGGACTCTCAAGAGTCTTCTTCAACACCACAGTTCAAAAGCATCAATTCTTCGGCACTCAGCCTTCTTCACAGTCCAACTCTCACATCCATACATGACCACAGGAAAAACCATAGCCTTGACTAGATGGACCTTTGTTGGCAAAGTAATGTCTCTGCTTTTGAATATGCTATCTAGGTTGGTCATAACTTTCCTTCCAAGGAGTAAGCGTCTTTTAATTTCATGGCTGCAGTCACCATCTGTAGTGATTTTGGAGCCCAGAAAAATAAAGTCTGACACTGTTTCCACTGTTTCCCCATCTATTCCCCATGAAGTGGTGGGACCGGATGCCATGATCTTTGTTTTCTGAATGTTGAGCTTTAAGCCAACTTTTTCACTCTCCACTTTCACTTTCATCAAGAGGCTTTTGAGTTCCTCTTCACTTTCTGCCATAAGGGTGGTGTCATCTGCATATCTGAGGTTATTGATATTTTTCCCAGCAATCTTGATTCCAGCTTGTGTTTCTTCCAGTCCAGCGTTTCTCATGATGTACTCTGCATATAAGTTAAATAAACAGGGTGACAATATACAGCCTTGATGAACTCCTTTTCCTATTTGGAACCAGTCTGTTGTTCCATGTCTAGTTCTAACTGTTGCTTCCTGACCTGCATACAAATTTCTCAAGAGGCAGATCAGGTGTTCTGGTATTCCCATCTCTTTCAGAATTTTCCACAGTTTATTGTGATCCACACAGTCAAAGGCTTGGGCATAGTCAATAAAGCAGAAATAGATGTTTTTCTGGAACTCTCTTGCTTTTTCCATGACCCAGCGGATGTTGGCAATTTGATCTCTGGTTCCTCTGCCTTTTCCAAAACCAGCTTGAACATCAGGAAGTTCACGGTTCACATATAGCTGAAGCCTAGCTTGGAGAATTTCGAGCATTACTTTACTAGCGTGTGAGATGAGTGCAATTGTGCAGTAGTTTGAGCATTCTTTGGCATTGCTTTAAGAATAGTTACTAGGACTATATTTTTTACATCAAATTGAAGTGCACTAGTGGAGAAGGCAATGGCACCCCACTCCAGTACTCTTGCCTGGAAAATCCCATGGACAGAGGAGCCTGCTGCACTGCAGTCCATGGGGTTGCAAAGAGTCAGCTACAACTGAACGACTTCACTTTCACTTTTCATTTTCATGCACTGGAGAAGGAAATGGCAACCCACTTCAGTGTTCTTGGCTGTTCTTGGCTGGCAGTCCTGGTGGGCTGCCGTGTATGGGGTCGCAAAGAGTCGGACACGGGTGAAGTGACTTAGCAGCAGCAGCAGCAGCATTTCCCAAATAATGACTGTCACTCTGTGAGTTTGGGAAATACCAGGGTCAACAAAATTAAGCATGCTTCCTTATTGTAAGCTTCTCAGAGTCTGTACTGTGTAATTACATATTATGAATCTTTACATGGAACACACATCATTTCCAAAACTTGATACCACTCCAATTCTCTTGCTGTTTAGTATTAGAGAGAAGAACTATTATTCTCATTCAAATCTCCTCCCCTTAGTAACTTCTTTTTTTGCCTAGATTTTCTTTCTTTATTACTGAAATAAAAATATCAACAGGCCATGTTAACTGACAGTGTCTCCTATTTTTCCTGGTACTCAGTGTATCAGACAGAGTTTAGCATAAGACAGAAACCACTCTAGAGACTTTGAACAGAATGGATTTAATACTGGGAATGAAGTGCTTGGGCTTCCCTGGTGGCTCAGATGGTAAAAAATCTACCTGCAGTGCAGGAGAGGTGGGTTTGATCCCTGGGTTGGGAAGATCCCCTGGAGGAGGGCATAGCAACCCACTCCAGTATTCTTGTCTGCAGAATCCCACAGACAGAGGAGTCTGGAGGGATACAGCCCATGGGGTCATGAAATGGGACATGACTGAGTGACACAGCACAGCACATATGAAGTGCTTATGAAAACAGAAGAACTGGAGGAGTAAGGCCGAGACTGGACTCCTACAACTCACTCCCAAAATACTGCCTGACTCATCACTGCACAGTCAGGGACTCCCTCTGACTTCAAGAATGCATTATCAGGGACTTCTCTAGTGGTCCAGTGGTTAAGACTCTGCCTTCCAATACAGTAAGTGCAGTTCGATCCCTGGTTGGGAGCTAAGATCCCACAGGCCTCACAGTCAAAAAATCAGAACATAAACAACAGAAGCAGTACTGTAACAAATTCATAAAGACTTTAAAAATGGTCCACATTTAAAAAAAAAAAGAAAGGAAAAACAACAACAACAACAAAGGAACGAGTTATTGCTGCTGCAGTCAGGGAATTAAAAGCTGGTTTTGGAATACCATCACCTCGATTGCTGGACCCTGGAGCCCAGAGTTCAGTTCCTGCTGCCTCAGCAGTAACTGGAAGCTGCACATAGGGTTTCCACAGTCTTGGCTGCCAGCAGAAAAAATCAAAGTGCCCCAAACTGAGAGAAGGTAGCTTTCACTTCATTGCATCCAGAACCCTGCTGCTGCTGCTGCTGCTGCTAAGTCGCTTCAGTCGTGTCTGACTCTGTGCGACCCCATAGATGGCAGCCCACCAGGCTCCCCCGTCCCTGGGATTCTCCAGGCAAGAACACTGGAGTGGATTGCCTTTCCTTCTCCAATGCATGAAAGTGAAAAGTGAAAGTGAAGTCGCTCAGTCGTGTACGACTCTTCTCGACCCCATGGACTGCAGCCTACCAGGCTCCTCCGTCCATGGGATTTTCCAGGCAACAGTACTGGAGTAGGGTGTCACTGCCTTCTCCGATCCAGAACCCTAGGTACATGCAAGTCTGGGGAATGTCATCTTTAGCTTTCTAGTCTTTGGAACTCAGGAAACTGATGGGTCCTGACCGGTGGAATCTTATACAGCTGGAGTGAGCCAGTCTAATGGAGGCCAAATGCCTCCAGGGATTGACCCTGTAACCTGTACAACTGCAGAAAATGTCCTCAGGATTTATTTTCATTCTCTTTATCAGCAGGCTCAGAAAGCAATTGTTTGCAGTGCATATTCTGACCCAAGGCTCATTTGGTAACGGGCCCACTGACCCCTACCAGCTCTTTCTTCCTCATCCCGTCTTACATGTGTGTGCTCAGTTGCTTGATTGTGTCCGACTCTGTGCGACTCTATGGACTGCAGCCCGCCCGGCTCTTCTGTCTGTGGGATTATCCAGGCAAGAATGGAACAAGTTGCCGTTTCCTCCTCCAGGGGATCTTCCCGACCCAGGGATTAAACCTACATCTTCTGTGTCTCCTGCATTGGCAGGATTCTTTACAACTAGCAACACTGGGAAGCCTCCATCCTATCTCACTGCACTTCAAATCTATCCCAAACTGTTCCTACTCTTCTGGTCACCAAAGCAATGCACGAATCCAGCAAAACGGAAGTAAAATGTATGAAAATAATTGCCCCATTATCCACAAGAAACATCATGAATGACTCTATAATTGAATGACTACGGTGTGCCGGCAGAAGGTTCCCATATATACAGGACACAATCCTCTATCTAACTTATGCAGTGCCCACACCCTGTCACTCTGTACTCCCAGCCCAACACAGAGCAGAATCCTAGTATCAGGGCCAGTTTTCCTGAACAGCCAAAAGACCTGTGATGTATTCCTGAACATCCTACAGGAGATCTGAAAAGATACACATTTACTCACTGCTCTTCATCACCTACCCCTAAAAGCCATAAGAAAATGCTATCCTTTTCAGCCCCAAATTCTTACCAAGACAGTGAACACTTCAAGATGCTGTCTCCAGAAAGATCTTGGAGAGGGGAGACCAAGGGGAAGTTACTTTCGATCTCTTCTCATTAGTGTTCGTCCCTTTTTCAGATTGCGTCATGGAAATCAAGTGCAGGAAAGAAAGAAGATGGGTATATGACAGAAAGCAAAGAGGACTGCTCACACAGTGGAGCCAAGGGTTGTCAGCCGGCCAAGTGTCCTCAGACCCAATCATTTCATTTCCGCCTTGGTTTCCTAGCAGCGTGGTAAAGATAATAATCTTTGCTCTTCTACCTTGTGGAGTTGCAGTCCATGCCATGTTCGAGCAGGACAACCATACCAAGCAGTATAATAATAATCATTCACAAGACAAGGCAGAACTGGTTTGTGACAGTGAGAAGAACCACTCCCAGTGGTTATGGAGTCAGTAGCATGGGGGTTCCCTGGTGGCTCAGACGGTAGAGAGCTTGCCTGCAATGCAGGAGACCCAGGTTCTATCTCTGAGCCAGGAAGATCCCCTGGAGAAAGGAATAGCAACCCACTTCAGCACTCTCAGCTGGATAATTCCACAGACAGAGAAGCCTGACAGGCTAAGTCCATGGGGTCACACAGTCAGACACGACTGAGCAAGTAACACACATAGTAACTTACCAGCCCCCTCTCCCACCTTCCCTGCTCAGGGCTGCAGGCTCTGACCTCAGACAGAGTTTAGTGCATAAAACAGAAATTACTGTGGACTTCTCTGGTGGTCCAGTGGCTACGACTCCATGCTCCCAATACACAGGGCCTGGTTCAGTATCTGGTCAGAAAACTAGTTTCCACTTGTTGCAACTAAAAACTGATTCCACATGCCACAACTAAAAGAGCTTTCATGCTGCAACTAAGACCCAGCAGAGCCAAAAAAATAAATATTAAAAGAAAAAGTACTGCTTCTGTTCACTGGCCAAGGCACTGAAGGCAGACAGTTTCCAGCCCTCAGTTGTACTTAGACTGTTTCTTGGTTAGAAGCGTTCTTGCTCACCCATCCAGAAACCCCCATGAGCAGAAACTCCATCAAGAGCCATTTTGTTTTTCCCTAAGTGGAGGCTTGGTTCCAGAAATGAATTCTGAAAATGCTGGGAGAAGGCTGCCCACATCCCACCCACACTGAGATGGGCAGTCAGAACCAGGGAGCTCTATGATCCGGGTCCTGCCAGCTACTGTGTTGGGCGGTGGTGGTGATATACCCTTAGAAGTACATCTTCAGCACCTACATTAAAATAGCCTCCAAGTTGAAAAGGATAAGTCATAGGAGGAGGGGGTTTCATGTAACCTCCTGCCCTGGAGATTTAAAGAAATCTAAAGTTTCCAGAATATGCCTTTTCCAAGAGCTATTTGGAAGGGAAACAGAAATGAACATTTAAAACCCCTTTTAACTCTAGCCTGTGAAGTTCAAATGCATTCTAGGAGGCCCGTGAGTCAATGTAGTGCTGTAAGTGAGCCATTGGCTCCTGGTAGCTTCCACACACCTGCTGCTCTGATGATATACCTTTTGGCTTCAGTCGTAGTTTGGGGAACCTGCTAAGAATGACTCTAATTGCTGTAATTCTCCAGTCAAATGAATCACATCTAATTAAGATGGTACTTGCTCTATTAACCATGGGCTTCCCTGGTGGCTCAGTTGGTAAAGAATCTGCCTGCAATGTTTGATCACTTGGTTGGGAACACCCCCTGGAGGAGGGCGTGGCAACCCACTCCAGTACTCTTGTCTGGAAAATTCTGATGGAGAGAGGAGTCTGGTGGGCTGCGGTCCATGGGGCTGCAAAGAGTCAGACACGACTGGGCGACTAAGCATACACACTTACTACTAACCACAGCCATCTCTCCTGAACCGCCCCAAAAGGTGGGGGACAGCTCTGCTGTGGCTGTTGGATCATCTTAGCAGATTTTTAATTTCCTCTCATCTTTAACCTCACATATCTCCAGGTGTTTTAATATTCTAATCAATAAGTAGCAAAAAGGATGATGAGAAATTAAATGCTTATGTGGTTTCTTTCATAGAATAGGCTCTGTTACTGTAAGAGTTGACCTGCTCACATCACAAGGTCAGTGGGAGGCTCAATGCAGTCTTATATTTGGATGTGCCAGGTCTCACCTGCTAAAGGTGTATGTGCTGAGTGCCAACCTCACCGTGATCTTTATCGGCTGACAAAACTGAACATGAAGACTGAAGCAGGAAGTTGTGGAGTGCATTTGTGAGTGAGAGAGCAAGGACCCACTCATGTGCACGAGGGAGATGTGGCCTTGGGATAGGAGTGCAGTCCGCTTGCCTACTTTGATGACAGGGAAGACAATGAAAAGATCAAGCCCTGACCCTTTGGAGTGGAAGCACTGACTCCAAGACCCTACACTACCAGAGAACTAACCCCAGGGAGTACCAAATAGTGAGAACTCACACTAAGGAAACCACTTGAATACAAGACCTGGCATCACCCAACTACCAGCAGCACCCTGTACAGGACACCTCATCTAAACAACAAACAAAACAAATACAAACCCAATCATCAGTAGACAGGATCACCACCTCATTCAGCCTTGCCCAACAGAGGAAGAACAAGCAAACAAAAATAAAAAGTCAGCACAAATCTCACCCTATACGAAGCTTACACAAACCACTGGACCAAACTTAGGAAGGCAGAAACCAAAAGGAAGAAAGAATTCAACCTTGAAGCCTGGGAAAAGGAGACCTCAAACACAATAAGTTAAAAAAAAAAAAAAAATATATATATATATATATATATATATATATATATACAAATGAAAAGGCAGAGAAATATTGCATCAACAAAGGAACAAATTAGAAACACAGAAATTCAAATAACTGAAGAGGAATTAGGCAAAGTACCTGAAAAGTAATTCAGAATCATGATAGTAAAGATGGTCAAAAGCCTTGAAAACAGAATGGAGAAAATGCAAGAATCAATTAACAAAGATCTAGAAGAATTAAAGAATAGACACACAGAGAAAAACAACACAGCTACTAAAATTAAAAATACTCTGGAAGGAATCAATAGCAGAATATCTGAAGCAGAAGAATGAATTAGTGAGCTGGAAGATGAAATGCTTGAAATAACTTCTGAAGAGCAGAATAAAGTAAAAAGGATGAAAAGAACTGAGGATAGTCTCAGAGACCTCTGGGACAATATCAAGTGCACCAACATTCAAATTATAGGGGTCCCAGAAGAAAAAGAGTAAAAAAGAAAGGGTATTAGAAAATTTTTGAAGAGATTAGAGTTGAAAATTTCCCCAACATGGAAAAGGAAACAGTCAATCAAGTCCAAGAGGCACAAAGAGTGCCATACAGGATAAACCCAAGGAGAAACATGCCAAGACACATACTAATCAAACTAACAAAGACTAAACACGAAGAAAGAATATTAAAAGCAGCAAGGGAAAAGCAACAAGTAACATACAAGGGAAATCCCATATGCTTAACAGTTGATATTTCAACAGAAGCTCTGCAAGCCAGAAGGGAATGGCAGGATATATTTAAAGTACTGAAAGGAAAAATCTACAACCAAGATTACTGTACCTGGCAAGGATCTCATTCAAAATTGATGAAGAAATACAAAGCCTTTCAGACAAGCAAAAGTTAAGAGAATTCAGTACCACCAAACAAGCTTTACAACAAATGTTAAAGGGACTTATATAGTCAAGAAATACAAGAGAAGGAAAAAGATCTACAAAATCAACCCCAAACTGCCGGGAGCCGGCATATTGCATATTGAGTGCATATTGCATATTGAGTGCAGCACTTTCCACAGCATCATCTTTCAGGATCTGGAATAGCTCAAGTGGAATTCTATCACTGCCGGGAGCCAGCGTGAGGAACTCCGCCCATGACAAGGGTCATGAGGAAGGAGGCTCGGCATACGCAAAGGCGGGATCGAGCTTCAGGAGTCCCCCTGGAAATTCTCGAGCATCTACCCCCAAAACCAGAGTCTGCCTACTTTCTGCTTTGTGCTTTCACCTACACCTCTGACTTTACAGGGGGCTGTCCCCCACTACCTCTCTCTGAAAAAAGAGTTAGCTTACAGTTCCAGTTAATAATTCCTGGATGTGACAGTGTTTAACCTACAAAGTCCTTTGGAAATCCTCTAGCCTGCCTGAATAGGTTTTTCCGGCCACATGTGATTGCTCAGAGCCTCCCAACTGTGAGAGGCATGAGATGTTCTAAACTGTCCAAATACAGATTCCTTCGAGCAGTTAAAAGATTGATTAGAAATTGTATTGGTGAAGGGATTTTCACTTGTTGGGCCAATGTTTGCTGCTAAGTTTCCATATCCCTTACCTGCTGTGTCCCTGGCAGTGTATTGATTAATAGAATTGGTGTAAGTAGTAGCTTTAATGTTTGTAACCTGGGACCCTTGAGTTAATTCTTTTTCTTGTTATAGCCCACCACACCTTTGCTCTGTAGGAATGCAACTTTATCTAATGCTTTTGGAGGGTGGCTCCTGACCAATCGCCTTTAGAGAAAAATAAGTTTTCTGAAGAAAGGGTCTTAAAATGTTAACAGGCCTCCGGGCCAGAAGATGATGCAAATCACCTAAGCTTTTTCATATGATAAGTTTGCAGGAAGAAAGCCTGGCTTCGATTAGGACCAGGAGCTGCTGTCCTTGCATGACTCCACCCCTTCCCCCATTATCCTCTATGCACAATTTAAGGTATAAAAACTACTTTGGAAAATAAAGTGCGGGCCTTGTTCATGAAACTTGGTCTCCCCATGTCGTTCTTTCTCTCACCTTCTGGCTGAATTATTCAGCCTCTTTTCTCCACTGAATTTCCTCACTGAGCTATCCTTATTTTATTACTCTTTATATCCTTAATTAATGTTTAATTAAGCAGTTGTTTCCTGATCCTTGCCGATGCCGTCCCCGCTTCGAATTCCCTGGATCCACCGGGGCTGGACCCCGGCACCAAACAAGTAAGAAAATGGCAATAGGAACATATATATCAATGATTACTTTAAATGTAAATAGATTAAATGCTCCAACCAAAAGACACAGGCTGGCTGAATGGATACAAAAACAAGACACATATATATGCTGTCTACAAGAACCCCACTTTAAATCTAAAGACACATATAGACTGAAAGTGAGAGGATGGAAAAATATATTCCATGTAAATGGGAAGCAAAAGAAAGCTGGAGTAGCAATCCTCATATCAGACAAAATAGACCGTAAAATAAAGAATATTACAAGAAATAAGGAAGGACACTACATAATGATCAAGGGATCAATCCAAGAGGAAGACCTAACAATTGTAAATATCTATGCACCCAACATAGGAGCTCCTCAATACATAAGACAAACACCAAGAGACATAAAAGGAGTAATTGACAGTAACACAATAAAAATAGACTTTAACACCCCACTCACACCAATGGACAGATAATCAAAACAGAAAATTAATAAGGAAACACAAGTCTTAAATGATATATTAGATGAGATGGATCTCATTGATATATTCAGGACATTCCATCCAAATGCAGAATACACCTTCTTCTCAAGTGCACATGGAACATTCTCCAGGATAGACCACATCTTGGGTCACAAATCAAACCTCAGTAAATTTTAAAAAGTTGAAATCATAACAAGTATCTTCTCTGACCACAATGCTATGAGACTAGACACCAGTTACAAGAAAAAAACTGTAAGAAACACAAACACATGGAGATTAAACAATACATTTCTAAATAACCAACAGGTTACTGAAGAAACCAAAAGGGAAATAAAAAAAACTTCTAGAAAGAAATGACAATGAAAACATGACAACTCAAAACCTACAGGATGCAGCAAAAGCAGTTCTAAGAGGGAAGTTTATATCAATACAACCCTACTTCAAGAAACAAGAAAAACATCAAATAGACAACTTCACTTTACACCTAAAACAACTGGAAAAAGAAGAACAAAAAAACCCCAACATTAGTAGAAGGAAAGAAATCATAAAGGTCAGAGCAGAAATAAAAGAAAAAGAAATGAAAGAAACAATAGTAAAGATTAATAAAACTAAAAGCTGGTTCTTTGAGAAGATAAACAAAATTGACAAACCTTTGGCCAGACTCATCAAGAAAAAAAGAGAAAAGAAATCAACAAAATTAGAAATGGAAAAGGAGAGGTTACAACAGACAATGCAGAAATAAAAAGGATTATAAGAGATTATTATGAACAACTATAGGGCAATAAAATGGATAACCTGGAAGAAATGGACAGGTTCTTAGAAAAGTTCAATCTTCCAAGACTGAACCAGGAAGAAATAGAAATTATGAACAACATAATTACAAGCACTGAAATGGAAACCGTGATCAAAAATCTCCCCCCCTCCAAAAAAAGCCCAGGACCAGACGGCTTCACAGGAGAATTCTATCAAATACTTATAGAAGAGCTAATGCCTATCCTTCTAAAACTCTTTCAAAAATTGCAGAGGAAGGAACACTTTCAAACTCATTCTACAAGGCCACCATCACCCTGATACCAAAACCAGACAAAGACAACACACACACAAAAAAACTAGAGACCAACATCCCTGATGAACATAGATGCAAAAATCCTCAACAAAATTTTAGCAAACAGAATTCAGCAACACACCAAAAAGCTCATACACCATGATCAAGTTGGGTTTATTCTAGGGATGCAAGGATTCTTCAATAAATGGAAATCAATCATGAAAGATAAAAAACATATGATACACTCAATAGATGCAGAAAAAGCCTTTGACAAAATTCAGCACCCATTTATGATTAAAACTTTTCAAAAAATGGGCATTGAAGGAACCTACCTCAACATAGTAAAGGCCCTATATAAGCCTACAGCAAACATTATTCTCAATGGTGAAAAACTGAAAGCATTCTCCCTAAGATCAGGAACAAGACAAGGGTGCCCACTTTCCCCACTATTATTCAATATAGTTCTGGAAATCCTGTCTACAGCAATCAGAGAAGAAAAAGAAACAAAGGAATCCAGATTGGAAAAGAAGAAGTAAAGCTCTCACTATTTGCAGATGGCATGATATTGTACATAGAAAACCCTAAAGATAGTATCAGAAAATTAGAGCTAACCAGCGAATTTAGCAAAGTTGCAGGATACAAAATCAATACACAGAAATCACTTGCATTTCTGTATACTAACAATGAAAAATCAGAAAGAGAAATTAAGGAATCAATCCTATTCACCATTGCAACAACAAGAATTAAATATCTAGGAATAAACTTAACTAAGGAGGCAAAAGAACTACACACAGAAAATTATAAAACTCTAATGAAAGAAATCAAAGACTACATAAACAGATGGCGGGATATTCAATGTTTCTGGGTAGGAAGAATCAATATTGTGAAAATGACTATACTACCAAATGCAATCTACAGATTCAGTGTGATCCCTATCAAATTACCAATGGCATTTTTCACAGAACTAGAACAGAGAATTTCACAATTCATACGTAAACACAAAATACCTCAAAGAGCCAAAGCAATCTTGAGAAAGAAGAATGGAGCTTGAGGAATCAACCTTCCTGACTTCAGATTATACTACAAAGCTACAGTCGTCAAGACAGTACAGTCCTGGCACAAAAACAGAAACATAGAAAAATGGAACAAGATAGAAAGCCCAGAAATAAACCATGCACCTATGGGTACCTTATTTTTGACAAAGGAGGCAAGAATATACAATGGGGCAGAGACAGCCTCTTCAATAAATGGTGCTGGGAAAACTGGACAGCTCCATGTAAAAGAATGAAATTAGAACACTTCTTAACACCATGCACAAAGATAAACTCAAAATGGATTAAAGACCTAAACGTAAGACCAGAAACTATAAAACTCTTAGAGGAAAGCATAGGCAGAATACTTAATGACATAAATCAAAGCAAGATCCTCTATGACCCACCTCCTAGAATAATGGAAATAAAAATAAAAATATACAAGTGGGACCTGATTAAACTTAAAAGCTTTTGCACAGCAAAGGAAACTATAAACAAGGTGAAACGACAACCCTCAGAATGGGAGGAAATAATAGCAAATGAAACAATGGACAAAGGATTAATTTCTAAAATATACAAGCAGCTTATACAACTCAATACCAGAAAAACAAACAACCCAATCAAATAGTGGGAAAAACACCTAAACAGACATTTCACCAAATAAGACACACAGATGGCTAACAAACACATGAAAAGATGCTCAATATCATTCATTATTAGAGAAATGTAAATCAAAACTACAATGAGATATCACCTCACACTGGTCAGAATGGCCATCATCAAAAAGTCTACAAACAATAAATGCTAGAGAGGGTGTGAAGAAAACGGAACACTCTTGCACTGTTGGTGGGAATGTAAATTGATACAGCCACTGTGGAAGACAGTATGGAGATTCTTTAAAAAACTAGGAATAAAACCACCATATGACCCAGCAATCCCACTTGTAGGCATACACCCTGAGGAAACCAAAATTGAAAGAGACACACGTATCCCATTGTTCATTGCAGCACTGTTTACAACAGCTAGAACAAGGAAGCCACCTAGACGTCCATCGACAGATGAATGGATAAAGAAATTTTGGTACATATACACAATGGAATATTATTCAGCCATAAAAAGGAATGCCTTTGAGTCAGTTCTAATGAGGTAGATGAACCTAGAACCTATTATACAGAGTGAAGTGAGTCACAAAGAGAAAGATAAATATCGTATTCTAATGCATATATACAGAATCTATAAAAATGATACTGAAGAATTTACTTACAGGGCAGCAGTGGAGAAACAGACATGGAGAATAGACTTATGGACATGGGGAGAGGGGAGGAGAGGGTGAGACGTATGGAAAGAGTAACATGGAAACTTACATTACCATATGTAAGATAGACAGCCAACAAGAATCTGCTATATGGCTAAGAAACTCAAACAGGGGCTCTGTATCAACCTAGAGGGGTGGGATGGGGAGAGAGATGGGAGGGAAACTCAAAAGGGAGGGGATATATGTACACCTATGGCTGATTCAGGTTGTTGTTGACAGAAAACAACAAAATTCTGTAAAGCAATTATCCTTCAATAAAAAATAAATTAAAAAAAAAGACTGAAGCAAAGTTTTCAAAACACACATAACACTATGTGTAGTTTTGGCCACAGAAGAAATGAAATATTTTGAACTTTATCCTCAGCCATCTCAGAATGACAATAACCTGCTTCAGTAATTTATATCTGGGATTCACATCTCCTGTACTTATTGATTTTTAATGTCTCTAGGGCAGATATTAATCTCCAAAGCTTATCCCACTCCTAATCAATAGTAACAATACAAAATTGTGCCCAATATTTCTTGTAACATTATCAAGTCATTTGTGACTAATTCCCTGTGTATCATGCAAGATAGACGAAAGATTAAATCACAAAATTAGATAGATACAAATCCATAAATGTTTCATATCACTATTTTCTTTTAATTTATGTGTGTTTTAACCAGACAAGACTGTCTGTCCCCTTTGAATACAGCTGATTTGGCTGTCTTCCCAATATACAGGTTCTACGAGTTGGCCCAGTGCAAAAAGCTGATGAGGCTTCCTTGGAACTCGGTCCTACACACTTTTTCCTTTCAGGTAGCACACCTTCCCACCAAGACACATACCTGGATTCCCTGCAGAAACTGTCACTTTTTCCCTTCCCGGGAACCTTCCACCAGGATGGTGACAACAGATCACAGTGAGCAGAAGAATGGTCTATCTGCTCCAACAGTCCCTAACTGGGGTGGGCAGTTCCCTAAGACACTTATGACAAGGGCTGGCCTGCATTCTTTTTATAATTTTGAATTCATTTTTGGATTTACAATTGAGTAACATTTTAGCAGAATGGCTGCTGAATTAAACCTGGATATGGAATGTACCTCACATGGATTTCCTTTAGAGGGCACTATTGATTCTCTGGAACCATGGAAACCTTCAGGTTTCCTTGGTAAAGATGGCCAATTCTGAAATCATATTGGGTTTCATTATCTACTCATGCAGGGAATAGTAGTACGATACTCATTACCAAATATATACTTTCAAAAGATTGTCCATGTGCAGAACATTTCAGAAGCTAAACCAGAAAACTGGTTGTCAGGAGAAGTCATCAATATAACACTTATAGTTCTATATTTGGAAACATCAACTGGTCTATTTGCTTTTGAAAATTCTTTAAATGGAAATTTCCTTTTATCTGGTGATGCGAAACAATCAATTCAGTCTTTTGTCTAGGAAGACAACTTAGCACCTTTTATGAAACTAATGTTTCATTCTAGAAATGGATAATTATTAACATATTTTTGGAAGAAACCATATTTATGGTATTTTCATTCAGATATTAAAGACTGGAGATAAGTTTACTCAGATTCGTTCTTCAAATTTCTTGTGTTTCATAGCCTCTGCCAATTCAGACTTTTGATAAAGGCCATGGGGAAAAATTTTCTTTTCTTTTTTCACTCTTTAAAGTGAACAGAAATATAAATTTGTAAGCTAGTTCATTGCAGTCTGTAATTTCAAAATAATAGGAAATTGAAACTAGTTTAAAGCTCAGAAACACAATTTTTCAGACTATAAAATACATTCATGCCACCATCTACCAGAGTTCACTTACCTTTCATAGCCTAAGATACTATTTCAACACATGGGCCTTGTATAGTAATTTTTCATTACTTTACCAATATTCTGGGATAGTAATGGGTAGTAATTCCACAAGTGTTTTGCAAAAATTAAATAAATAAAAATGTCATTCATGTATGTAATAAAAATAAGAGAAAAAGTGGTGGATCTTCAAAATTTAAATATAAGTTAATCAGACCAGCCTTTAAGACTCTTCCCAGGATGGTTCTAGTCTGTCTTCCCAGCCTCAGCTTTCCCTACCAGTAACCTAAGTTCCCAGCAAAAGGCACCACCTACTATTACCTGGACATTCATGCTTTTCCATATTCCTGCCTTTATTCACCCAGAGTCTTTCACTAGAAATGTATTTTCTCTTTCAACTGCCACCCCAGACCCAACAGAATCCCAGTCCTTTGAGTGCCATTTTGAATACCCCTAATTGAAGGAAAGGTTTCCTAATTGACTCAGTGGTAAAGAAATCTGTTTGCAATGCAGGCAGTTCAATCCCTGGGTTCGATTGCTGGGCCAGGAAGATCCTCTGGAGAAGGAAACAGCAACCCACTCCAGTTTTCTTGCCTGGGAAATTCACGGACAGAGGAGCCTGCTGGGCTACAGTCCATCGGGTCACAGAGTCAGATGCTACTTAGCGACTGAACAACAAGAACAACATTCAAATGAGCTCCCTTCAGAAGTGGTCTACCCATCCTGTGAATTTCCCTCGCTAGTCAGGTATCATTTCCATGTGAGATTTTTTATCAATTTTTTGTATTTAAGTGGTTTAGGTGGTCATTTCATCACTTTGCTAAACTCCAAATTTTTTAGAGTTCATTTCAGGATCTGTACCAAACTAAGTGTCCAACATGTGGTAAGAACTCACTACAGTAAGTCCCCTAAATACTAACCTTCAAATTTTGAACTTTAAAAGACAGAAACATGTGTTGGCATATCCAATCATGTAAATTAGTTCACATCTCTGGCATAAAACGTCACAGGGGCGCATCCTTTACAAGTAGTCGTACTTCTGTGTACTTTACTGTACAGAACTGTATAGAGTACAGTATCAAGCCCAGGATGTCTGGAAGCAAGCGTAAAAGTGAGGCACTATAACTTGTACTGCTAAGAAGCACCAAGTGGTAACGATGGAAACATAAGTAAAAAAAAAAAAATTGAGAGAATGGAGCAAGGCAAAAAGATGGTAGACATTGCTCATTCTTATGAATCATTCAACCATCAGCACAATTCTAAGAAACAAGGACAAGATCGTGGAACACGTGAAGTCTGCTGTGCTGATAATGTTGACAATAATATCAAAGAAACGTGGAAAATCGAGGAGATGAAGAAACTTCTCAGTGTGTGGATGCAGGATCAGCATCAGAGTTGAGTCTTGCTCAGATTAATGCTGATTCAAGAGAAAGCTAAAAGCCTCTGAAGATCTGCAGAAGAGACATGGAGAAGAATCAGAGGGTTTATCCTTTAATGCCAGTCATGGCAGGTTTTATGGGTTCAAGGCTAGAGTCAACCTTCACAGTGTAAAAGTAAGTGGCAAGGTAATGAGTGTCGATACGGTAGATGCCAGGAATTTCCTGAACTGCTTCAAGAAATTATTGACGAAGGCGTGTATTTACCTGAGCAGGTTTCTAGTACAGATGAGACAGGACTGCACTGGAAGAGGATGTCAGACTGAAGTTACATCAGTAAGGAGGAAAAGTTGATACCAGGCTATAAAACAGCAAAGGATAGGCTAACTCTGTTGTTTGGTGGCAATGCTTCTCGTGATATGAAGCTGAAGCCTCTCTTAGTTTATCATTCAGAGAACCCAAGAGCCCTTAGAAACATAGCCAAGTGCTCTCTTCCTGTTGTGTGAAGCGTAACCCCAAAGCCTGAGTTGTTGTTTAGTCACTAAGTCGTGTCTAACTGTTTGTGATCCCATGGAGTGCAGCCCACCAGGCTCTTCTGTCATGGGATTTCCCAGGCAAGAATACTGGCATGGGTTGTCATTTCCTTCTCCAGGGGAACTTCCTGACCCAGGGATCAAATCCATGTCTCCTGCATTGGCAGGTGGATTCTTTACTGCTGAGCCACCAGGGAAGCCTCAAGCCTGGGTTACACAGGCCATTTTCCAGGACTGGTTTTCTACCACTTTATCCTGGACATAGTGAAATATTACTTGAGAAGGACATCCCCTTCAACATTCTTTTGCTGTTTGACAGTGCTCTGGGCCACCTCCATCCACAGATGACTTTCATCCCAATGTCAAAATAGTGCCTCTGACACCAAATACCACATCACCTATCCAACCTATGGAGCAGGGAATTGTAGTGACTTTCAGAAAATATTATTTACGTCACACTTTTTGTCAGGCAGTAAAGATGAGTAACAATCAGGAACAACCTTGTGACAATTCTGGAAGGACTAAAACATCTACAAGGCCATAAAAGACATTGACTTTGTTTGGTGTGAGGTCATGGCTATCGCCAAAGAACTTTTGCCTGAGTTTGTTCACAATTTTCATGGAATTGAGGAGGAGTCCAAAGAGGTCTTCAGCAACTTCATGACCCTCAGCGAGAAGCTGGAGTTAGATCTGCCAGAGGAGAACATCACTGAAGTCCTTGCCGTGAACATGAGGAGCTTACGAATGAAGACCTGATGGAATTGGAGGCCCAGAGAAATGATGGAGAGAGACAAGAGGAAGAAGTAACTGAAGAACTGAGGAGATCCATGTTGCAGGAAATGACAAGGGGACTTTCTTTATTTGGGGAAGTGCTGTTAGATTTTGAGGCACAGAACCCATAAAATGGTACAGGAAGGTTGCAGCAGCCATTCGGAATGAATCATGATAGGCAGGAGGAAATGGCTACCCATACCAGTATTCTTGCCTGGAAAATTCCACGGAGAGAGGAGCCTGGCGGGCTACAGTCCATGGGGTCTCAAAAAGTCGGACACGACTGAATGACCAAACAACAACAACGAGGGCACTTGGACACCGTGTCTACTCTGCATGACCTGTTTTAAGAGGCATGCCAACAATTCAACAACCTCCAGATTAAGTGTGTCAGGGCCATGGAAGGGTTAGGAAACCACACAAAAAAAAGGTCAACTAAACTAGGGATGTTACACTGAAGGAAAGAAGATTTAGGGAGAAGGAGGAGCAGTCTTTAAATGACTGAAGAGCAGTGACGTGTAAGGAATTGGGTTTATTCTACCTGTCTCCTGAGGGCAGAGGGGGCCCCAGCTAGTGGAACCTATAGGGAGGTAGGTAGGAGTTTCAGTTAAGAGAGAATCCCCAAATATTTGGATTAGTCTGTAAACGGAATGAGTTATCCGGTGACTTAATGAGTCACTGAATTCAATGACCTCAAAGTCCCTTCAACTCTAAGATTTAAGGATTTATCATCTTTCAAATCTTGTCTAGTTCATGCAGAGAGATCACTACTAATCTGGTGTAAATAGCCCTTCGGGGTTTTCAATGCATGTTTATCTGTATTTTGGTTTTAATTTTCATTTATTTATTTTTAGCTGCGCTGGGTCTTCATTGCTGTGCACTGGCTACTCTCCAGGTGCAGCGTGTGGGCTTCTCATTGCGGTGGCTTCTCTTGTTGTAGAGCATGGGCTCAGTAGTTGTGGTGTATGGGCTGAGTTGCCCCCAAGGCATGCGGGATCTTCCTGGACGAGGGATCAAACCCATGCCCCTGCATTGGTAAGCAGATTCTTAACCATTGGACCACCAGGGAAGTCCTATATGTATTATTTATTAATATTCTATGTATTTTATCTTCATAAAATAAGAACTTTTCTGTGTATGCTGATTATAATCTGATTTTTTTCTCTGAACATATACTAAATATTTTTCTGTGTTATTACATGATGTGGATGCTATACAACTATGCAACCATACAACTATGCAACCAGCCCCCTATTCTGGGATGCTTACACTGTATCCTATTTTTAAATGACTATGAATAATCATGTAATGAATCTTTCTGTGCTCTCTTCAGTGAGAAGGAACTCATCTTTAAGGAGAAGAGGTCTCATGGCTATATCAAACAAACCAAGATTCAAGCCAAATAAAAGAGCTTGTCCCTGGAGAAGGAAATGGCAACAATGGTAACCACTCCAGTATTCTTTCCTGGAAAATTCCATGGACAGAGGAACCTGGCAGCTACCGCCCATGGGGTCGCAGAGTCGGCCACAACTGAGCACATCAGCTTGACATTTTAAAAGGATCTAATTTTCCTTAGCCTGGGAAACATTTTGAGGTAGGAATTCTGGCTCTTAAATGTTCTCTGCAGCAGGGAACACACCAATCATTTTGTATGATTTTATATTTTTCCATTTATAAAATTGTGCGCTTCATGTTAAAATTGCCTCAGGGTTTGAGTACAAGCTACAAAACATTTAATTAAAATATATAAAGCAGAACACTAGAATGGTAGCAAAATCAATGTTAATGACAATATGAAAATACAATAGTGATTTTTGAGAACATCAGAGAAAACCCTAGGTTAGTTTTTAAAATACAGGATATGAAGTATTTCAAATTACAGTTTCAAGTAATAAGATAAAGTACCACATATGGCCACCTTAGATACAAATTACATTATATTTAAATAATGCTGTTTACATTCCCTATTTATTCCATTTCACAATTCTGATATAAGAGCACTGGAAGCAACACACTTAAAACAAGAGGGTTTTTTGCCCCAAGATCAAAAAGCAGATGTGGGTAGGTATGAGCACATTTGAAAGGGCGTCCTTTGGCAAATAATGATCATTTCTCTCAGTTCAAGCCCTCTTATTTTTGTGCTGTTTGATTTTGTTGGATAAGTGCTTATGGAAACATTTTATTTGCAAATAAAATCCTTTAGCATCTATAATGTAGGCCTAAACCCAAAGCTGAGCCAAATCTATTTTTTTCCAAGAATTTTTAAAAAATGTTTAAGGCAGGCAACCCTCATGGAAATCTCTAGAGATGTTTAAGCAAGCCTGAAGATGAGCTATGATTCAAAGTGGTGGCTGATCTAGGAAGAAAACAGCTCCCCATTATTGGAGAAGGCTTTCTCAAGGCTAAGCATTCACTGAAGGATGACCAAGAAAGGAATCACAAGTAAAACAAAAAGACCCCTGGGATGGTTTTAAAGGGAACTGTCTCAAGGCTTTGAGGGAGCCTGACCTGAATCACATAGTCACTTTTTTTGTGGTAACTTTTTTTTTTTTAAGATATCTCATTGAGAATATATGGCCCCAGAATAAGTCTTCAACACTCCATTCCTGGCAGAGAGAGGGGGTCCCTATGTTACCAAAGAAATCAGACTTTTAGTCCTTGGCCCCCAAGGTAAATTTTGTTGTAATTTCCCAAGTTAGTAGAACTTGCAGATAACATTCTCCAGGGACCTGGCACCATGAGATCTGCCCAGCGCCCTCCGTAGAGTTCATCAAGCCAAGGATAAAGACATGTCACTGACCCCGTTCTCATTTCTTGCAGTCCAGTCACTACTGACTGTAGCCTGATCTGACAGCAGCTATGAAGAGGGTGTTCGGGACACAGATTGTTTTGAACCTTAAAAGATATGGGGAAAGGCAGAAGGAAGGGACAGAAATATGAGGTAGAAGGGACAAAATGGGTGAGAGAGTGTGACCTGAGTGTGTGGTAAAGAATTAACCATACCCAAAGGGAGGTCTGGCTTTTCCCCTTGGGAGGTGACCTCTGAACCCTTGAAATGTTGTGTATGATCAGAGTGTCTGATGGCCACTGTCCAACAATGTGGCTCTCAGGGTGGAGGCTTTGGGTCATGTGGTACAAGTGAGACCTCCAGAGGGGCTGGACACTGAAGTCAGCAATGTGGGTGGCCATTCAGGTCTATATAACTGAGCTCTAATAAAACTCTGGACACGAAGGCTTGGGTGAGCTTTGCTAGTTGGCGTGATGCATTCCACGGGGTCCCAAAGAGTTGGACACAACCGAGCGACTGAACAACAACAATACTTTGTGCTCATTGTCTCACATTGCTCCAGGGAAAGTTTCCACGTTCCACACTCCAGTTGGAAACTCTGGGTTCAGACCTCTTCTGGACTCTGCCCCATGCATCTCTTCCCTTGGCTCACTTTCATCTGTATCGTTTCACTGTGATACATTATCACCCTGGTTTAACACGGACAATAGCTTTCAGTAAGTTCTGGGAGACTTTCTGGCAAATTATTGAAACTGAAGTTGGCCCTGAGTCCCCCCAAACTTGCACTTGGGGTCAGTATGAGGGTGGTCTTTTGGTCAGCTCCCTAGCTCTGCACTTGGCAGCCCTACAGCTCCCCCACACTGTTCCTTATCATGTTCCACCTGTGACCTGTCATGCCCTCTTTGGCCCCCATCCCACCAGTCTATAACCCAGCACGTCCACTGCTATATAAGATCGCCCACCAAAATATTTCTCCTTAACCTTCCATTACGCCCCCTCCAGGAGGACCCAGCTGTCCCAGTCTGGCTGCTCCGCCTCTGGTTTCCCTCCCACATGGATATACCGTCTTGGGATAATTTTGGGGGGAGGGGTAATTTTTAAAAATCTTTTAATTTTGTATTGGCATATAGAGGATGAGATGGTTGGATGGCATTGCCGACTCAATGGACATGAGTTTGGGTAAGCTCCGGGAGTTGGTGATGGACAGGGAGGCCTGGCGTGCTGCAGTCCATGGTGTCACAAAGAGTCGGACACAACTGAGTGACTGGACTGAACCGAATAGCTAATTAACAATGTTGTGACAGCTTCAGGTGGACAGCAAAGGGACTCAGCCACACATATACATGGATCCATTACCCTCTAAACTCCCCTCCTAGCCAGGCTGTCACATAACATTGAGCAGAGTTCCCTGGGCTATACAGTAGGTTCTTGTTGGTTATCCATTTTGGATGAATGTACTGTCTTTTCTCAGGCTGTTTCTCTTCCTTGATTGTCCTGTTCCCCTCCTGCAAATCCTACCCAGATGAACATTCAAAAAGAGAGGGAGAAAAAGTACAATGTCTTGGAAAGCCTGCTTGAAATCAAGGTCAATTATAAACTAGTAGAACCCAAGGAGAGATAATATTCTACAGCGGAAGGTAAGAAAATAGAAACAATATGGGTATCACCAGAATCCGAGCCACAAAATTCTTCATCTGTTTCTCAGAGGAACTGTAACTTGCTGATACTTTAGCCTACTAAGGAGCCTCACTAACCCAGCGAAAATGCCACGATTAGTGCTCTGTGCTCACCAGTGTCTTCCTCACACCCAGGCAGCAGCAGAATGTTTGGGACTTGAACACTCAACCTGTTCCAGGTTGATGATATTTCTGATTTGAGGGTTCTCTGTGGATCTGATTGAAACACTATTGGTCCCACTCCCAATTTTCTGAATGTATTCTTTTTCCTTGTGCAGATATAAGGAATAAAGTAAAAATACAGTTACACTGCACTGCTGGTGACTCGGACAGTGAAGAATCTGCCTGCAATGCGGGAGACCTGGGTCAGGAAGATCCCCTGGAAAAGGGAATGCCTACCCTCTCCAGTATTTTTGCCTGGAGAATCCCCTGGACAGAGGAGCCCGGTGGGCTACAGTCTATGGGGTCACAGAGTTGGACACAACTTAGCAACTAACATACGCAGTTTTAACCCAATAGCACCAAAACATAGACATACAAATGACCTAGAACCGTCACACCTTTTGAGTTGCTGAAAAGACCGCTATGATATTTCTTAGGTTACCTGTATAATATGCACAGCCGTTTCCCTAGGGCTTAGGTGGAGCTGGTGACGTCAGAGATTGGTCATTTAAAGATCAGAGGATACATACATCTCGCTTAAAGCTGCACATCACTACAAGTTATCCAGAATGGTTTTATTATGTGATTTATGTTATAAATATAATAGTAGAGTTACAAAATGGATAATCACTCAAAAAGGTCCTTTTGAAACATTCCATGTCAGGCTTGCTTTCAATTCTGTAGTAAATGACCTTGTTCCATTTCTGCACTTGTTTGTTCACAAACAAAAAATCTCTATGACATTAAAAAAAAAAAACAAAACCCTTTTCACCTCTCTGGGGAAATAAAGTTCTTAAAATGTCATGTCCTGACTTTAGTGGGATGTTTACAGATTTTTCCTGCTGCCCATTTATCTCAATATAGACGAGGGGGTGAGACGTCTGCAAAGAGTGGGTTACTTGGCCTTGGACCTACTGAGAGTCCTGGTGGTAGCCCTGTCCTTGTGTTTAGGAAAACCCCAGTTCTTCAGCTTTGGGGAGGAAGCTTTAACTCGGCATACAGTTTCCCCACCTCTTTTCATTTCAGAGCTGCTCCAAAGTTCACATGTCCTTAGGCAACTGTCAGGCTTCTCAGATAATGCACGAATAGCTGTCAGGTTTTTGCTAAGCTCACCACTGCCTCAAACACAGTTCAGCTGCTCCTTTCTCTCAAGGGGAATCTTTCTAGCATCTTTCTTTCCTCCTCCATTGACATCAGTTGCCCTCTTCATCCCCCTGCACCTGCCTAGCCTCTTCCACACCTTTGACACCCAGATAATGTTTTCTCTTTGCCTCATCTCCCCAACCTAGCAGTCCTTCATAGCAAGCCCCAGTAACCTCCTCCATCAGGAAGACCTCTCTGCAAAAAAACTCTTTCCAATTGTAATTTCTCACCTCTCTGACCTCCAAAGGAACTCAAATATTCACACACTCATAAAGTGTTTAGTTGGAAGGGACTTGGGAGGCTTTTCAATTCAGCCTCCCTCTGAACGCAGAACTCAGTCTGTGTCTGAACTGGGAGGAAATCACAGTGCAGCCGGCTGGTGTGCCTCTGGTCGGCTGTCCCATTAGGAGCACTCCCTTATGCTGAGCAATGGCTGCTACCTTCTGCCTCGGTCTGTCCTCTACAGCAAAATCAAATTCAACAAAGTCTCACTTCAGGCAGGGTTTTTATTTTAAAGTAAGCAGATGAGTTCAGTGTGACCCTTGAAAATCTCAGTCATCACTCAGAAATAAATGATAGTAAATCACTTCTGAACGATAGTGTACATAGTACCGTCATTAAGGAAATCCGTCACGGCGCGTCTTCCCTCCATTCTGGGGACAGATTTCAATTTCTTTGGCTGAACGGAGGCTGCAGTTGTTGACTTGCAACTAAAGGTCATATATATAAAACACTTAAAAAAAAAGAATTACCATCACATTGATAAGAGAGACTGACAAGACACCTGAGACCAGTCAAAATGATGCTAGTACTCATTCCCTCCAGGACACACCTACTCCCCGTCATATATGATGGGATACACACACACACACACACACACACACACACACACATATGGAAGTGCAAGTGCTAGTCGCTCAGTAGTGTCCAACTCCTTGGGACCCCATGGACTGTAGCCTGCCAGGCTCCTCTGTCCATGGAATTCTCTAGGCAAGAATACTGGAGTCAGTAGCTATTCCCTTCTCCAGGGGATCTTCTGACCCAAGGGGGATTCAACCCAGGGTCTCCTGCATTGCAGGCATATTGTTTACCATCTGAGCCACCAGGGAAGCTCCATACATACAAACACACACACACATATATTTAATTTTTCTTTCTTTCATATTTTTGTTTAACGTTTTGGCCATGCCACACGGCATGAGGGATCCTATTTCCCTGACCAGGGATTGAACCCACACCCTCCTGCAGTGGAAGCTGGAGTGCCGGAGGAGTCCCCAGCTTCACATACTTACTGGTAAGCCTCACCAGTTATTTGTGCTGCTCTTGTCACTTTGATGATCCTCCCTGCCTCCCACTACTCCCCAGTGCCTTTGTTTTTTTACCAGACAGCTCTGATGTTGATGTTGTAAACCTTCTGGGTTTTCTGAGAAACAATATAGCTTCATGTTTAGAAATTCCGGTGAGAGTGGAGCAACCAAAAAAGAGAGACAGGCTGGGAGGCAGAGAGACAGGCAAAGTATTACACCTGGAGCTCAGGCAAGAGATCAGAAATGAAAGCCTAAACACTTAGAGCCATGCTTAGGAAGGTGACCGTCTTGGCTTCCCAGAGAGATTCTATACATTCCAGAGGCAGGGCTGCTCCATATTTCTCCAAAGCCTCACATCAGGAGAACAGCTCAGCAAGAACTAAACATATATGTGCTTGATTACCAGTCAATCCAAGTTCTAGGGAGCCCCGAATAAAAATACAAGTAATTTAGAAAAGAGGGGGCTACTGTTGAGCGTGTTACATTCTTATGAACAAGAGACTCACTTTCGTCTCCACTGGCCTCGAGACAGGGCTTCCCAGGTGGTGCTAGTGGTAAAGAGCCTGCCTGCCAATGCAGGAGACATAAGAGTCACAGGTTTGATCCTGGGTTGGGAAGATCCCTAGAGAAGGGCATGGCAACCCACTCCAGTATTCTCACCTGGAGAATCCCATGGACGGAGGAGCCTGGTGGGCTACAGTCCATAGAGTCACAGAGTTGGTCACAACTGAGGTGACTTAGCACACACATACACACCTCTAGACAGGCCTGCACACATACACGCGCCCTGCACAGCCCTTGAAAGCAGGTCTGTGCAGAATCCCTCAGATGCAGGGAGGAGGACAGGCTGGGGGGGTGCGTGTGCTCTCCACTCCACCTCCAGCAAAGCAGCCCTGCTTTTAATCTATCCACACAGAGCCTTCTGGTAAGAATTTCTTTGACAAAAGCATTTGCAAGAAGTAGCATCTGGAAGATGATGACGAGGAAGAAGGAGGATAAGGAGGAGGGGAGAAAGAGGAGAAGAAGGAGGGGGAGGAATGGGGAGGAAGGGGAGGAGGTTATAACCACCACTCCAGCCCCCAGGAGAAGACCAATATAAAAGCCATCTGGGCAAAAGAAATCTCAGGCTGAGGCTGTCCAAGTCCTCATTCTCAGGGTTAATAGCTAAAGGATATTCAGTCCACCTCTTGCTTCCACTATGCTCACTTCAGTCGCTCAGTCCTGTCTGACTCTTTGTGACCCCATGGACTGCAGCATGCCAGGCCTCCTGTCCATCACCAACTCCCAGAGCTTACCCAAACTCATGTCCTTTGAGTCAGTGATGCCATCCAACCATCTCATCCTCTGTTGTCCCCTTCTCTTCCCACTTTCAATCTTTCTCAGCATCAGGGTTTTTTCAAATAAGTCAGCTCTCTGCTCACTAACAATCTTCCTTTTTTTGTTTTTTTTGACTTTATTACTTCTTATATATTTTGTTGCAGAGACATTACTTTGTCAACAAAGGTCCATCTAGTCAAGGCTATGGTTTTCCCAGTGGTCATGCACGGATGTGAGAGTTGGACTATAAAGAAAGCTGAGCACCGAAGAATTGATGCTTTTGAACTGTGGTGTTGGAGAAGACTCTTGAGAGTCCCTTGGACTGCAAGGAGATCCAACCAGTCCATCCTAAAGGAGATCAGTCCTGAATATTCATTGGAAGGACTGGTGTTGAAGCTGAAACTCCAATATTTTGGCCACCTGATGTGAAGAGCTGACTCATTTGAAAAGACCCTGATCCTGGGAAAGATTGAGGGCAGGAGGAGAAGGGGACAACAGAGGATGAGATGGTTAGATGGCATCACTGACTCGATGGACATGGGTTTGAGTGAACTCTGGGAGCTGGTGTCGGACAGGGGAGGCCTGGCGTGCTGCGGTTCATGGGGTCGCAAAGAGTCAGACATGACTGAGCGACTGAACTGAACTGAATATTCTGTTGAACTCATAACACGTACCGTGGGGCACCACTGAAGAAGAGAAAGCAGCAGTATAGCTCTGGCAAGTCTAGATTTTGCACTTTGGAAAACTGAATACAATGCTTCTCTCTCCAGGGTCTGTATCATGACATGTATCTTGATCGTCTCTAGAATGTGTCTGATCTATGGCTCTGGTTCAGTGAAAAACCCAAACACTCCTTTGCAAGGGAGAATATACGCATGGCAGTTGGGATGAGTAGTGAGATGTGAAAATAGAAGTTTGAACTCAAATGAGTGGAGGCAGGACCTGGGAACACAACTGGGGGTGGGTGAGGTGGGAGACCCATCCAGCCAGAGTGACAAATGGCAGGTAAAGCTGAAGGGCGTGGGTGTCAACTGGGGAGCCCTAAGCACCCACCTAAACAACTTGGACTTTGTTCTCTGGGTAAATCCAGCTCTGAATATAAACTCTGTGACCTCAGGGAAGCTACTGCAAAATGGGATGATAAGAAGAGGACCTACTTCTAGAGCTGCTGTGAGAATTAAATTTGAGGAATGCAAAGCCCTTAGTAAGTATACTGCTATCAACAAAGTGAGAGGTATCATTAGGATATTGTTAGAGGGAATGGAAAGGAGCAATTAAATGTGAGCAACATTGTTAAGATGGAATATGATGATGACTGTCTGTGAAAGATATGGTAGCCTCAAGATAACAGTGAGAAATCCCTTCTTAATGATCTAGAGAAAGTGGTGTCATTAAAAGGAACAAAGCCAGAAGCGGGATAAGCCAACTTGGAGGACTCAAATTCATGAGCTTGTTTTGGGGTTTCTTGAATGTGCTGACAAGACATCCATACGGAGCTGTCCGGAAGATGGACAGCATTGTAGGAATGAAACTAAAGATCAAGGCCAGGGCTGCCTACACAGGCCACAGGTGTTTATGTGTCAGGGTCAATGTCTGAAGTTGTGACATTTACTGAGATCACCAAGAAGACCGTGAAGGAAAAAAATGACAGAAGATAGACACTTTGGGAAGTTTAGAAAAGTCTCCCCCCGCTTTTAAAAAGCTTTTTTAATTGAAGTATAGTTAATTTACAATGTTGTGTCAATTTCAAGTGTACAGCAAACTGATTCAGTTACACATATACATATCTATATTTTTTCAGCTTCTTTTCCATTACAAGATATTAAGTACAGAGAAATGTCCCTTTAATAACTAGTTTTTAATGTGTACAATGTTATCTTTCCAGAATAGTTTAAGAATGAGGAGGGAGAAAGCTGTGTCTCATGATTTTTAGGAACTTTTGAGCTATTATAGTAACACTTGCTCCCTGTAAATAATTCATAAATACAGTAAAGTGCAAGAGAAGGAATAATAGTAGCCCCAAAGCCCACTACTAACATTTAAATACATTTACTTCCAGATAACTTTATTTCTGTCTCAATGAGAATTGTACTATTTTAAAAGTTTTATATCCTAGTTTTCTTTGCGTAGAAATTGTCTGATCCTCCCAAGAGAACTTTCTCCTGTCACTGAAGATTTTAAGGAAGTATCATAGTGAATGGCTGTGTAGACCTTATACACACATTTCTGAAAATGGAGAAGTCAAACATACCAAGTGGGGCATAAATATTTCTGTCCGAATTTGAGGGGGAAGAGGAGTAGCCGGGACTTCCTGTGACATGACACCTCCCATCTCTATGGTGAGGCTTCCAGCATCTCACTCTAAGGAAGCAACCACCCCGTGAAACATTTAAGCTGGAATGAACAAGAACAGCTGCTAAAAAACCAAGGCTATTATTCACACTCAGTCACTGCCAATTAGAATTTTCTTTCTGGAAACAAGTATAATCCACCAATGTTTGAACACCACTTCTGAAGAAAGGAATTCTTTGGCTCTTTAGCCAGTAGACTCTACCATCTTCCACATTAGTAGTAAAGACTTGATCTCAATAGGTGCTTTCAGCCTGTCCAAGAGCATGAGATTATCTCTAAGACAATTTATAGCAATACTAGATGAAAAAAAGTGTTTATTAACTTTATTACCAGAATCTCACAAGTTAAACAGATGATTTTGGAGGAAGGAATCGGTAAATTGTTCCCCTAAGCTCATAAATCTGAGTTATCCGCAAAGGTGTAATACATCAACTTCTCCCGTTAGGTCTCTTTATCAAAACAATTCTACTTTGTTTACTCACCAGAAAACAGAAGAAGGTGAAATTAAAACTTCGTTGGCTTGTGATAATAAAACATACAGGCCGAACGATGGGAGAATCCATAAATTCCCCTTGAACCCTGCCTTATCTGCTCAGGTGCAAGATAAATCTCTTAGCTAGCACATATGATGGGTTCCCCAAGTTATTTAAGTTCAGTAGATGCTACGGAATTGCTCAGATAGTCCAAAAGACAGGTTTATCAAAAGAAGGAGAGAAAAAAATTATTTTCAAAATGAATTTAGAACCTAAGTAAAATGATATCTCTCCATTTTCTTTCATGTTGTTCGGGATTCATGTAGTTTGTTTTGTGCAGACAAGAGGCAGACTCTTGCAGAGAACAGAATATACCGGCCTTTTGACTGAAGCATAAAGTTGGCTTACAATCAAGGTACTTTTTAGATAATAATGTATTTTCTATTGAAATTCCAATAAAAATACAAGATTTCAGAATGACATATAAAGCAAAAGAAAATTGAAAACTTCATCAAAAAGCTTTATTTTAAAGAAGATTAATATCTCATGTTTCTGCTTTTTTGCCATGAGAAGAACATGCTTTGTTTAGCTGTTGGTCTAGGGAGAATGATAGGCTCTTGGAGCTGACATGAGCCTAACCTGTAGTGTGAGGCAACTCTAAGCAATCCACAGGTGTGGAGTGAGAAATGAATGCTTATTGCTTTATGCTATTGAAATTTTATGGTTGCTTGTTACACAGTGTTATTGCAGCAATGGCTGACTGATACAACACATATTTAAACAGTACTGTAAAGTGCCATGTGTTCATTAGGTATTTAATCCCCACAGCAACCCTATGAGGTAAGCACTAGTATCATCACTATTTACAGTTAGGAAGCTGAGGCACAGAAGTTAATGAACTTACCTGATGCTCCTGAGCAAACAAGTGGTGGCAGATTAGAACCCAAGCCACCCAGCCCAGAGGCTGAGAGCGCAATGGCTGCCTCTTATCACAAACTGCTGATGCTTCCATCCACCACCTTTGAAAAGTTTTTCACTCACCTGAAGCTAATTATAAGAAAACTCATCATTGATTCAAATATCTAAACACATTAAACATTTGCTAAGTCTAATATTTTTGTAAAATGTGAGTTGAATGGGGCTTTCCCTTCCATTCAGTTTTGTATACCTTTGGATGAATCACTTACTGCTCAAATGAAAGAGTTCAGATTGAAAAAATCTTGTTCACATAAGTAAGAAAGAAAGAATCTGTTACAACAGTGTCACTCAATTCCTTGAATTCCATTTGAGTTGCATGCCAAAAACAGAGTAATTTACTTTAATATGTCTTTATTTATTATTTTTTGGCCATGTTGCATGGTATGCAGGATCCTGGTTTCCCAGCAAGGGATTGGACCCATACCCCTGCACTGGAAGTACAGAATCTTAACCACTGGACTGACAGGGAAGCACCTATGTAGTAATTTATAACATAATATTGTTTTCATGTTTTTACGTTCTGTGTATCTTCTACTTACCTTTCTACATCCAAGTCATCCTCTTCAACCCCACCTTGTGTCTGGAGGCTGACCTGTCCAGACTACATCAACATGCTTTCTTGCCGTCTTGCTTCCAGTTGGGTTTGGCCAATGAAGACCTTTTGGCAGGAGATGATGCAAAGAGAAGGATATCTATTCTCCCGGCTCCTTCCCTGCTAAGTTTTCTCTTCTTTCAAGGTGACATCTGTGACTATTTTTTTGTGAGTTGTGGGCAACACTCCATCCTCTTATCCTTTCGGGCCCAAAGACAGTAACAACTTTTCTGTTACTATCCCTAGGGTATTGTACTATTTGAAGGCATTTTTCTATATCCTACTCATACTTATCAATAGCCCATTTAGTAAACCTTCCTGGAATTATTCTCCTAATGTGCATATGCCATATATTCCTTGCCATGTGACCATGGGTGGCTGCCATGCCTCATCCAAAGTATTAGCAGACAACACAGTTATGTTCTTCTTTAATTTTTTTGAAAGAAAAGAATTATATACCACTTAACCAGCAAAAGGACTTGTTAGATCTGAACTGTCTGGTATAGTCGTCACTAGTCACATCTGAAGAAATTTCAATTAATTAAAATTAGCATTTAAAATTTAATTCCTCAGTATACAAACCATATTTCAAGTGCTCAATATTTAAATATGGCTGATTGCTACAGCATCAGATAGTGCTTCTATCATTGCAGAAAGTAATATACTAGACAATTGTGAAATGGTGATTATAAAACCAAAAATATATACTGGGACATTTACAGTTTCTAGAAAAACTCATTTATAACATGAAAAATTATTTTCCTTATATTTATTGACCTATAAAATCATTCAACTCAAAAAACATTTTTTAAATAAAAATTTTCTGAAGATTAATAAATAATAATACATATCAACATAGATCAAGAAATTCTGGGAATAGAACCTAGTATCAAATTGGACAAGACTTGGAGAGTCTTTACAGGAGCTGACTAAGGTTTACATGTGGAAGTGATGTAAATGTCAGTGCCCTGAGGGCAGACTGTGGTGGGTTTGTCAGCAACTAGAGCCAATGATAACTCATCTCATCCCTGTATGCCTGTTCCACTTCTCTGACCAAGAAGGCAGGTCTGTCTCCCCATACCTTGGATCTGCACTGGACTTGTGATTCACTTTGACAAGTTGAATGCAGCAGAAATGACAGTTTGGGATTTCTGAGCCCAGGCCTTCAAAGTTTGTATAGCTTCTGTTTTCAATTACAGGGGAAACCAGAGGACATTTAAAGAATCCTTATAAAGAGAGGCCACATGGAGAAACAGAGGCTTTGGAGTAGAAGCGTCTATGAGGAGGGAGGAAGTAAATGAGAGAGAGAGAGAGATAAAGAGCCAGAGAGTGAGACCTAGCCAGACCCCAGTCATTTCAAGCAACCAGTTAAGAAACCAAACATGTGAGGAAGGCTATCACAGATTCTGCAACCAACACCACATGATCCAGAAATGAACTTTCCCTTCTGAGTACTATCTGAATTCCTGAACACCAGAATTGTGAGGATTAAACAGTTGTGTGTGTGTGCGTGTCCAATCATGTCTGACTCTTCGCAAACACATGGACTGTAGCTTGGCCACCAGGCTCCTCTGTCCATGGGATTTTCTACGGAAGAATACTGGAGTAGGTTGCCATTTCCTTCTCCAGGGCATCTTCCCAATCCAGGGATCGAAACTGCATCTCCTGTGTTTCCTGCGTTGGCAGGTAGATTCTTTAGCATGGCACCACCTGGAAAGCCCACTAAATAGTTATTTTAAGTCAATGAGTATTGGGAAGATTTGTTACACAGGACTGCTGAGTTTCTATTTTTTTGCATTTATTTGACATGCACTTGATTATTATTTCCCATGTGTTACAGACTGATGTTTGCATCCACTCCCTCAATTCATATGTTGAAGCTTTAAGCCCTTGGTGTGACCATATTTGCAGCTAGGACCTCTAAGGAAGTAAAGTTAAATGAGGTCATGTGGGTGGGCCCTTATCCAATAGAATTAGTATCCTTTTAAGAAGAGACACCACATGAGCACAGAAGAAAAGCTATGTGAGGGTGTTGGGAGGAGGTGGCCTGAAAGAGAGGTCTCACCAGGAAGCAAACCAGCTGGCCCCTTGATCTTGGATATCCCAGCCTTTAGTACTTCAAGAAATAAATTTCTGTTGTTTAAACCTAAGTCTGTGATTTTGTTGTGGCAGCCTAAGCAGACTAATCACTGCAGATGGTGACTGCAGCCATGAAATTAAAAGATGCTTACTTTTTGGAAGGAAAGTTATGACCAACATAGATAGCATATTCAAAAGCAGAGATATTACTTTGCCAACAAAGGTCTGTCTAGTCAAGGCTATGGTTTTTCCTGTAGTCATGTATGGATGTGAGAATTGGACAGTGAAGAAGGCTGAGTGCCAAAGAATTGATGCTTTTGAACTGTGGTGCTGGAGAAGACTCTTGAGAGTCCCTTGGACTGCAAGGAGATCCAACCAGTCCATTCTGAAGGAGATCAGCCCTGGGATTTCTTTGGAAGGAATGATGCTGAAGCTGAAACTCCAGTACTTTGGCCACCTCATGTGAAGAGTTGACTCATTGGAAAAGACTCTGATGCTGGGAGGGATTGGGGGCAGGAGGAGAAGGGGACGACAGAGGATGAGATGGCTTGATGGCATCACTGACTCAATGGACTTGAGTCTGAGTGAACTCCGGGAGTTTGTGATGGACAGGGAGGCCTGGTGTGCTGTGATTCATGGGGTCGCTAAGAGTCAGACACGACTGAGTGACTGAACTGAACTGACTGAAGCAGACTAAGATACCACATTTGCCACCATGTTTGTTTTATCAGGAAAGCTCTGCATGCCATCTCTGATGGGTGAGTGAGAGTTATGTCCATGTGAAAAGGTTAATAAAAGAGGGAATAGGCTGTTGCTGGCCACCCTTCAGATCTAACCCATGTCAAAGCAACAGCTCTTCTCTGCACGCACCTGTCAGAAGTTGGACATGCAAAGTGGAGGTCTACCAAACCCATTCCAGGTGACTTTCATTCAACTCTTGGTAATAATATTGAGGTAAATATTAAAATATCCAGGACAAATGCTAAACTGGATGGGATGTTGAGGTCATCATCCAGTATCTGCCAAACTAAAAGCCTTCAGTTTCTCAGTTTTTAGTAAATATACTTTGATACTAACCAGAGAAGACAATGGCACCCCACTCCAGTACTCTTGCCTGGAAAATCCCATGGATGGAGGATCCTGGTGGGCTGCAGTCCATGGGGTCGCTAAGAGTCAGGCATGACTGAGCAACTTCACTTTCACTTTTCACTTTCATGTATTGGAGAAGGCAATGGCAACCCACTCCAGTGTTCTTGCCTGGAGAATCCCAGGGACAGAGGAGCCTAGTGGGCTGCCGTCTATGGGGTCGCACAGAGTTGGACACCATTGAAGTGACTTAGCAGCAGCAGCAGCAAGACTATAACCAACTGATGGTTAGTTATACCTATTATACTCTCTTTAGGGGTTTCTCATTTGTGGAGCTGGATTTGAACCAAACCTGGTAAAAACAAATCTCATGAAACCTGAGACTGAAATGATTTTTTCTTTGCCCACAAACAAAGACCTATTTTATGCCAATTTCAATATTCTAGGCTGACTCGAAGGACCTTAAAAAAGCATGACAGATGGCTCTAAAGACAGACAGTTGAGAATGATTACATATGGACTGTTTAGGAATTTCATTTCCTGGATGAAAATTACTAAGTTTATGATTACACACTTGACAGTATTAAAATATAAACATCTGAGTGGAAGGAACTAATCCTTATTAAATACAGATGATTGTCTAAAGTTCAGGTTATTACATTGTAGATTCATTTTGAGAATATGTTGTCATATACCTAAGTAGATGCTCCACTTTAAAGAGTGCAGTTTACTCTTCAGGGAATTAACAGCAAAAAGAAAGTATTTAGTCCCTAGTAATTGTAGAGTTTACAAAAAGTGAATAAAATTGTTGTTAAGTGCATTATCTATAGAAGAGCAATGCGAAGCACATAAATAAACGGAATGAATGATGAGTGTCAGTGAGGAGGAAATTTGTGCTTATGTTAAAAAATTTCTGTTATAATCTTAAAAATTTTTATGCAAGTAAACATGGACATTTTTATCTCTTCTTCCTTAAAATCATGCAAAATATGCAACTGAGATACAGGCCAAGACACAGGTTAACAACATGAATCACCAAGCTCATTCTCGCTGTGAATTGTCAACAGGCAGAGAGAACACATTTCTTTGCTGATTGTAAATTCCCGGCATGCTCTTCATAGTTCAATATTCTAATTCCATGATAAATAGATAAAAACCTTTGATGAAAAAAATAATTTCAAGAATCTGTCACCTGCATGAAATGAGGCATCTAGACCCTAGATATTTCTTCCTGATGATGATTTTTTTTTCCTGCGCCATTATTTTTTTACATGTTAAGTAGTCCCACTGTTTGGATGAGAGGTTTTTCTACCCTGAAAGAATGCAACATGGCTGGATTCAAGAAGAAAGACGACAAGAAGTTTGTTCTTGTTTGGTGAAGTGAGAGAAAGAGGGTAGTGACCAGAAGAGATGGGTGTCTGTAGGCAGATGGGTGAGGATCTGGGGCCTTTAAAGCTACACACAACAGGGCTCTTAGGGCCACTGCCATGTACACTGCTGCTGCTGCTGCTAAGTCGCTTTAGTCATGTCCGGCTCTGTGCGACCCCATAGACGGCAGCCCACCAGGCTCCCCCGTCCCTGGGATTCTCCAGGCAAGAACACTGGAGTGGGTTGCCATTTCCTTCTTCAATGCATGAAAGGGAAAAGTGAAAGGGAAGTCGCTCAGGCATGTCCGACTCCTAGCGACCCCCTGGACTGCAGCCTACCAGGCTCCTCCATCCATGGGATTTTCCAGGCAAGAGTACTGGAGTGGGGTGCCATTGCCTTCTCCGGCCATGTACACTAGTAACCACTTATGTTTACTTGAAGAGCACTGCCTTTCATTGTCTTACATTTGGTAATCAGGCCCTTTTTAATTGGTTTATCCATAATGGATAATATGCATTGTCATAGCCTGAAGTGTTGATGTACTCATTTCTGCCCAGGAAGCCAAGAGTATTTCATGTGTTTCTTATTTTTGTGACTTTCATTAGGATAAGAATTCAAATTTACGCATTTTACATCATCTCTCTGAGCTTTCCCTATGTGCTTAAATACTTACATATTTTTTGAATCCAGGTGTCTTATATTTCAGTAATTACCAGAACTCACCTGATTTAATGATGCCAATCTGTTATTTTCAAGAATTCGATTTCAAAAATCCCCCTTTCCCTGTGAATATCATGTGTCTGTGGCTTTCTGAATTTAAGAATAGTTTCAGAAATTTTACAATTTTATAAGAGATCATTTAAACAGGTTTACTGAGTTTTTATCTTATTCTGTAACAAAGCTTAATAACAAAGATTATAATTTTGCAGATTAATATTTTGGGCAAATTCTAAAATGCATTTCTAGCAAAGATTTCCGTACTTCCTCATGAATACAAAGCAATCTGTTTCTGTTTTTCTGGAACTGGAAGTGGATAATACAGTGATAAAACTCATTCAAAACACCACTATGGCTCCATATTAAAAACACTTTTGCTTAAATAATTAACATTTTTTGCTTATCCATAAAGAAGCCACATGAGAAAGGGAAAAAAAAGTTGTCCCAGATGGTTCTTTTTTCATTAATATTACTAACCCAGACATCAAACACAAATAATAAGGTGTTGAAATGTATAATATG
This sequence comes from Bos taurus, assembly GCF_002263795.3. Lineage (NCBI taxonomy): Eukaryota > Metazoa > Chordata > Mammalia > Artiodactyla > Bovidae > Bos > Bos taurus. The sequence goes on along the minus strand of NC_037336.1, from coordinate 19,043,672 downwards.
AGCCAAAATATCAAAGCCTTGAATGTTTAAAGGACTTTGCAGTTTTAAGAGGACAGCTGGGTATGCAGGGGAAGTCAGCTTGCTTACGCCTCTCACCTCTCTTGTGTTTCCCTTTTCTCTACAGTCATTATGTGAACAGCTTCCTTCTCATGGAAATGGAGGAAGATTACTGTTCAACCATTACCGAACTTGGGAAAGACACAGACGTGTTTATCTGTTGTAAAGGAAAAAACAAAACCCAACCTAGAAACAGTTGTTTTTCTTTGCCTGGTATACATTTATTTATTTATTTATTTCTAGTAAAATAACCCATATTTGGAGGGAGAACCACCACTTTTCCAATCTTATCCAAGTGAGAGTAGTAACTTCAGGGCTAAGCCTATGATCCAGGTTGGCTGATCAGAGATTCAAATTTCTCAGCCACTGGATTGGTTCAGGAAGGGCACATGCTCCAAACTGGGTCAATGAAATAAATCTGGGGACTTTTATAGAATAGTTGGGAAAAGAAAAAAGTTATCTTGACCAGGAACTGCTGGAATTACTACATGGTGATTACTACATGGAATTACTACATCCAAAAGGAAACTTGACCTGAGATATGGCAGAGGGAGATGGGGCGATGGAGAGTGGGGGAAGGAGAAGGGAAAGGGGATAAAGACATGGTTTGGGGTATTTTAACCACATGAACCAAGAATTCATTCATCGCTTAAGTCAGTATGAGTTTCTCTGTCACACTTGCACCTGAATGAGTTCTAACACAAAATCTATCCAGCTACAATCATGTTCAGATGGGGCAGTTTATAGCGAGTTATCTCCTCACATAAATCAGAATGGCCATCATCAAAAAGTCTACAAATAACAAATGCTGGAGAGGGTGTGGAGGAAAGGGAATCCTTATACTGTTGGTGGGAATGCAAATTGGTGAAGCCACTATGGAGAACAGTATGGAGACTGCTTAAACAACTAAACTTAGAGTTACCGTAAGACCCAGCAATCCCATCCTGGGCGTGTATCTGTAGAAAACCATAATTTGAAAAGATATGTGCATCCCAATGTGCACAGCAGCACCATTCACAACAGCCAAGACACAGAAGCAACCTAAATGTTCATCAAGAGAGGAATGGATAAAGAAAATGTGGTACACTTATACAATGGAATATTATTCAGCCATGGAAAAGAATAAAATAATGCCATTTGCAGCAACATAGATGGACCTAGAGATTATACTAAGTCAAGTAAGCAAAGACAAATATCATATGATATTGCTTATGTGTGGAATCTTTAAAAAGTGATACAAAGGAAGTTATATACAAAACTGACATAGATCCACAGATACAGAAAACAAACGTATGCTTACCAAAGGGGGAAGGAGAGGAGGGATAAATTAAGAGTTTGGGATGAACATATACACTCTACTATACATACAGAAGATAAACAATAAGGACCTACTGTACAGCACAGGGAACTCTGCTCAAGATTCTGTAATAACATGATTGGGAAAAGAATTTGGAAAAGAATAGATACATATATGTGTGTAACTGAATCACTTTGCTGTATATACCTGGAACTAACACAACATTACAAATCAACAGAATGTCAATTTTTAAAAAATGGAGCAATTTATCAGATATGAGGACCTTCTATGTGCCAGACACTGTGCTAGTCCCCAGGGACATCCAAAAATCAATAAGGTAGGGCTTTGCTGTACAAGGATGCTGCTTCAAAACACTTGAACCTTTCCCCAACCTCCCAGTGACCGTTGTGGAATCTCTTTTTCCAAGCAAGATGTCTTTTTATAAAGATTTTTGCAAGTAAGGGGAAAAAGCCAGGGGAGAGACTCCTGATTGTGTGTGTTACTATAAGGTAAACATATTTCTTAACTCCTAGAGAAATAGCTAGTGCTTAAAAACATTTTTTTTTTTTTTTTGGACTTGAAGAAGGGCCATTATTATCTAAATGATAGCCTTAGACAGCAATCCTTGAAGAGGATTGAAGACAGTTAATAGAACTACCCAGTTGAAGTTGGAGTTATATATTCATTCTAATGAGATATCAGATGATGAGTAAAATACTAAATTACACTGCTAGATACTCAACTACATATATTATATATATATACATATATATGATTTTTTTGTGGAGGGACAAATATTTTAGATTGCTCCTAGCTTATACATGAAGAGTTTTATCTGCTTAAGATTTCTCTTTACTATTTCGGTAAGATCCCTATGTCTACCAAATATACATATACCTCATATCAGTGGAAAAGGATGATCATCATCATACTCTAAGATAAATTTTACATTTGAAAGACTCATGACTCAAACATTTTAAAAGAGCTGGTTATTGGAAGAAATAGAGCAGCAGAGATGGCCAGTCATGAATAGTCCTCAATGGGCTCAATGAATTCACATATACAGAAGTATTCATAATTCAGTGAGGTGAGGAAATAACATCATTTACAGACTAATAGTCAGTGGATCTTCTCACTGCTCCAAGTCAGAGGTTGTCAAGACCTGTGACCAGCTATAAGATGACACCTGAACACTGGACATCCCCTCCGGCCCCCTGGTGCAAAGTTGGGCAGACAGGGCAGCCCACTGGGTGTACTCTCACCGTCTCTCTTCTCTGCAGAGCTCCCTGGGGAGCAGCGAGCCATGCTTCTTCCTCTGTAGATTCAGCCTCAGGTGTCCCACCGCAGACACAACCTGGATGTCAAGGCCTTTAGAGATGAGCTCTGCCGAATCACACCCTCAACCCATTTCCACCCAGGACACACCCACAGTGCTGGGGTTACTGGTGCAAAGAGGTTCTAAGATAGGCTGTGCCCTGAATTCAGCATTAGTGTTCTGCTCAGCTGATTAAGGCCTTGGCATGGAACCAAGGTCACAACTGCAAACTCTCCAGGCTTACGGCAGACTGTATCTCAGGACTTCATGGCCCTTGCTGGCCATCTGGCCTCTACTAGGGCTTTTGAGTCCCATCAGGCCACTTTGACAACTCTGGCCCTGAGAGTGGAGGAGTCAGTTGGATGCTGACAGGCTATGAGACCCCCATCTACCTACAGAGCCAGAGCCTGGGGCCCAACCCCACAAACACCCAGCTATTTCTTCCCTCCACACTTGGATGCTATTTCCTTTACATTTTTATCACACAAGGGACTATCTGGGAATTTTTTCTCCCCCCAAATGAAGCCAGTTCCAAAGGTAAGCTTAGATTTTCATCATTAGAAACAGAAAATTACCAATGATTTTTAACTAAACTGTTTCCACTTTAAAAGCAAACAGAACTTCCATAGTGGTACAGTGGATGGGAGTCTGCGGTACCTGCCAACGCAGGGCACATGGGTTTGATCCCTCCTGGTCAGGGAAGATTTCACACGGCACACAGCAACTAAGCGTGTGCACCACAACCACGAAGCCCACATTCTAGAACCTGTGAGCCACAGCTACGTGGCCTGTGTGCTGCAACTACTGCAGCCCATGTCCCTAGGGCCTGTGTTATGAGCAAGAGAAGCCACTGAAATGAGAAGCCCACACTTCTCAAAGAAGAGTAGCCCCAACTCGCCACAATTAGAGAGAAGCCCAAGTGCAACAACGAAGATCCAGAGAAACCAAAAATAAATAATTTTAAAAATCAAATTGTATACCCTATGTATAATACATTTTAAAAGGAACCAGACAGATCAAATACCTTTAACATGGAAACTATGATGAACATAGGTTTTGAATAATTAAGAAGCACTCTCAACAGTTCCTGAGATCATTCTAGAAGCACAGGAATCCCAATTAGCAGAGCATCTCAATGAATAGAAGCCTGATTACAAGATCATTTGTTCTACTTACCATGTATTCACATACAATTGAAGGATTCAATAATTTTATAAAGTCTTCATCACCTTAGCCCTCAGTTCAGTTCAGTCACTCAGTCATGTCCAACTCTTTGCGACCCCATGAATTGCAGCACGCCAGGCCTCCCTGTCCATCACCAACTCCAGGGTTCACTCAAACTCACATCCAACGAGTCAGTGATGCCATCCAGCCATCTCATCCTCTGTCGTCCCCTTCTCCTCCTGCCCCCAATCCCTCCCAGCATCAGAGTCTTTTCCAATGAGTCAATTCTTCACATGAGGTGGCCAAAGTACTGGAGTTTCAGTTTTAGCATCATTCCTTCCAAAGAACACCCCGAACTGATCTCCTTTATAATGGACTGGTTGGATCTCCTTGCAGTCCAAGGGACTCTCAAGAGTCTTCTCCAACACCACAGTCAAAAGGCATCAATTTTTCAGCGCTCAGCTTTCTTCACAGTCCAACTCTCACATCCATACATGACCACAGGAAAAACCATAGCCTTGACTAGATGGACCTTTGTTGGCAAAGTAATGTCTCTGCTTTTGAATATGCTATCTAGGTTGGTCATAATTTTCCTTCCAAGGAGTAAGCGTCTTTTAATTTCATGGCTGCAGTCACCATCTGCAGTGATTTTGGAGCCCAGAAAAATAAAGTCTGACACTGTTTCCACTGTTTCCCCATCTATTTCCCATCAAGTGATGGGACCAGATGCCATGATCTTCGTTTTCTGAATGTTGAGCTTTAAGCCAACTTTTTCACTCTGCTCTTTCACTTTCATCAAGAGGCTTTTTAGTTCCTCTTCACTTTCTGCCATAAGGGTGGTGTCATCTGCATATCTGAGGTTACTGATATTTTTCCCAGCAATCTTGATTCCAGCTTGTGCTTCTTCCAGCCCAGCATTTCTCATGATGTTCTCTGCATAGAAGTTAAATAAGCAGGGTGACAATATACAGCCCTGACGTACTCCTTTTCCTATTTGGAACCAGTCTGTTGTTCCATGGCCAGTTCTAACTGTTGCTTTCTGACCTGCATACAGATTTCTCAAGAGGCAGGTCAGGTGGTCTGGTATTCCCATCTCTTGAAGAATTTTCCACAGTTTATTGTGATCCACACAGTCAAAGGCTTTGGCATAGTCAATAAAGCAGAAATAGATGTTTTTCTGGAACTCTCTTGCTTTTTCCATGATACAGCAGATGTTGGCAATTTGATCTCTGGTTCCTCTGCCTTCTCTAAAGCCAGCTTGAACATCAGGAAGTTCATAGTTCACGTATTGCTGAAGCCTGGCTTGGAGAATTTTGAGCATTACTTTACTAGCATGTGAGATGAGTGCAATTGTGCGGTAGTTTGAGCATTCTTTGGCATTGCCTTTCTTTGGGATTGGAATGAAAACTGACCTTTTCCAGTTCTGTGGCCACTGCTGAGTTTTCTAAATTTGCTGGCATATTGAGTGCAGCACTTTCACAACATCATCTTTCAGGATTTGAAATAGCTCAACTGGAATTCCATCACCTCTACGAGCTTTGTTCGTAGTGATGCTTTCTAAGGCCCACTGGACTTCACATTCCAGGATGTCTGGCTCTAGGTGAGTGATCATACCATCGTGATTATCTGGGTCGTGAAGATATTTTTTGTACAGTTCTTCTGTGTAGTCTTGCCACTTCTTCTTAATATCATCTGCTTCTGTTAGGTCCATACCATTTCTGTCCTTTATCGAGCCAATCTTTGCATGAAATGTACCCTTGATATCTCCAATTTTCTTGAAGAGATCTCTAGTCTTTCCCATTCTGTTGTTTTCCTCTATTTCTTTGCATTGATCGCTGAGGAAGGCTTTCTTATCTCTCCTTGCTATTCTTTGGAACTCTGCATTCAGATGCTTATATCTTTCCTTTTCTCCTTTGCTTTTCACTTCTCTTGTTTTCACAGCTATTTGTAAGGCCTCCCCAGACAGCCATTTTGCTTTTTTGCATTTCTTTTCCATGGGGATGGTCTTGATCCCTGTCTTCTGTACAATGCCAGGAACCTCATTCCATAGTTCATCAGGCACTTTATCAGATCTAGTCCCTTAAATCTATTCCTCATTTCCACTGTATAATCATAAGGGATTTGGTTTAGGTCATACCTGAATGGTCTAGTGGTTTTCCCTACCTTCTTCAATTTAAGTCTGAATTTGGCAATAAGGAGTTCATGGTCTGAGCCACAGTCAGCTCCCGGTCTTATTTTTGCTGACTGTATAGAGCTTGTCCATCTTTGGCTGCAAAGAATATAATCAGTCTGATTTCGGTGTTGACCATCTGGTGATGTCCATGTGTAGAGTCTTCTCTTGTGTTGTTGGAAGAGGGTGTTTGCTATGACCAGTGTGTTCTCTTGGCAAAACTCTATTAGTCTTGGCCCTGCTTCATTCCGTATTCCAAAGCCAAATTTGCCTGTTACCCCAGGTGTTCCTACTTTTGCATTCCAGTTCCTATAATGAAAAGGACATCTTTTTTGGGTGTTAGTTCTAAAAGGTTTTGTAGGTCTTCATGGAACCGTTCAACTTCAGCTTCTTTAGCATTACTGGTTGGGGCATAGACTTGGATTACTGTGATATTGAATGGTTTGCCTTGGAAACCAACAGAGATCATTGTGTCGTTTTTGAGATTGCATCCAAGTACTGCATTTTGGACTCTTTTGTTGACCATGATGGCTACTCCATTTCTTCTAAGGGATTCCTGCCCACAGTAGTAGTTATAATGGTCATCTGAGTTAAATTCACCCATTCCAGTCCATCTTAGTTCGCTGATTCCTAGAATGTCGACGTTCACTCTTGCCATCTCCTGTTTGACCACTTCCAATTTGCCTTTGTCATGGACCTAACATTCCAAGTTCCTATGCAATATTGCTCTTTACAGTATCGGACCTTGCTTCTATCACCAGTCACATCCACAACTGAGTATTGTTTTTGCTTTGGCTCCATCCCTTCATTCTTTCTGGAGTTATTTCTCCACTGATCTCCAGTAGCATATTGGGCACCTATTGACCTGGGGAGTTCCTCTTTCAGTACCCTATCATTTTGCCTTTTCATACTGTTCATGGGTTTCTCAAGGCAAGAATACTGAAATGGGTTCCCATTCCCTTCTCCAGTGGACCACATTCTGTCAGACCTCTCCACCATGACCCGTCCGTCTTGGGTGGCCCCACAGGGCATGGCTAGTTTCACTGAGTTAGACTCAGCTGTGGTCCGTGTGATCAGATTGACTAGTTTTCTGTGATTATGGTTTCAGTGTATCTGCCCTCTGATGCTGTCTCGCAACACTTACCGTCTTACATGGGTTTCTCTTACCTTGGACGTGGGGTATCTCTTCACGGCTGCTCCAGCAAAGTGCAGCCTCTGCTCCTTACCTTGGACGAGGGGTATCTCCTAACCGCTGCCCCTCCTGACCTTGAACGTGGAGTAGCTCCTCTTAGCCCTCCTACGCCCGCGCAGCCACCCATCCAGGGAGAGAACTCGAGGTTAACCTTAGCCCTAGGGGAACCTTAATATTAAATTGAAAAGAACACCACTGTCATGACCACCACAGCATAAATCTGACACTCCCCACCACTATCAACGTTTTCCCAGATAATGTCTGAACTCTCTGTCTCCATCACTGTGGGTACTGGGAGGGCAATAACATAAAAAAGAACAACTTGGGGAATGCACAAGTGTGGAATTGAAATTTATGAGCTAAGTTCAGGAAGAGTGCTTTTTGCTAGAGCTGTGGTTTCTAGTGGGCTTTTTTTAGGCACTCAGGTTCTCTGAACTGCCCACTGGCTTAAGGGAGTGAGCATCACGTGGACACACTGTGATCTTCTCAGACATCTCTGTGGCTATGTGCTAGGTTTCTTGCTGATCATCTTCTGACATGGCACCTTCTTTTTTAGTGATAGATACATATATTACGGGCTTCCTTGATAGCTCAGTTGGTGAAGAATCTGCCTGTATATATTAGAGTCACCTACTAGGGTTTTTTATTTTTATTTTTTATCAACTTAGGGTCTTTTTTTTTTAAGATGATCTTGAGTATGTCTTCTGATATAGAAGGATCTCTAATAATGAGTTAAGACATAACAGATTTTGGAATCAGACTAATGGACTCCAAACCCTGCTCTGCCGCTTACTTGCTCTATGACCTTGGGTAAGTTAAATAACCTCTCCATCTGTTTGTGTCTTCTTTGATTTCTTTAATCAGCATCTTAGAGTTTTCAGAGTACAGGTTTCTTGTCTCCTTAGCAGGTTTATTTCTCAGTATTTTATTCTTTTTGATGCAATCGTAAATTGCATTGCTTCTTGAACTTTCTCCTTCTGATCTTTCACTGTTAGTGTATAAAAAATGCAACAATTTTCTGTGTATTAGTTTTGTAGCCTGCAATGTTATCAAATTCATTGATGAGCTCTAGTATGTTTCTCGGAGAAGGCAATGGCACCCCACTCCAGTACTCTTGCCTGGAAAATCCCATGGGTGGAGGAGCCTGGTAGTCTGCAGTCCATGGGGTCGCTAAGAGTCAGACACGACTGAGCGACTTCACTTTCACTTTTCACTTTCCTGCATTGGAGAAGGAAATGGCCACCCACTCCAGTGTTCTTGCCTGGAGAATCCCAGGGATGGGGGAGCCTGGTGGGCTGCCGTCTATGGGGTTGCACAGAGTCGGACATGACTGAAGTGACTTAGCAGTAGCAGTATGTTTCTGGTAAATAACCTCTCATGCCTTAATTTTCTCATCAGTAAAATGAAGTCAATAATAAAATGTCCTTCATAAGCTTGCTTTGACGATTAAATGCATAAATATAGGTGCTGGCAAAATTCTTCTCTGAAGAGTCAGTTGATAAAGAGGTTAGATTTCACAGGACATATAGTCTCTTTGTAACTACCCAAACATGCCATTGAAGAGTGAATGTAGCTAGAGACAGTATGTGCATGATTTGGTGTGGCTGTGTTCCAATAAAACTTTATTTGTAACAGTAGGCAGTGAGCTGAATTTGGCTTGCAGGACATAAGTTTTTCAGATGCTGGGATACTGGTGCACCAATACTTTGGCCCCTTGTAAGAACTTAATAAATATTAGATTGTTATCATGACGATTATGATATATACTGTCACTGAATCCACAAATGAATATAAACCTATTCTATGCTAATTTTACAGTGTAGCTGTCAGAGTGTTGCATGGGCTTCACTGTCTAATCTAAGCATCTCCTAAACTAAGGGTCTCAAATCTTCCACTAAAGTCCATCTAGTGGAGGATGACAGTGAACTCCTCTCCCCTGGTTCTGGGAGTGGCAATAGCTGAAAGGCAAAACATGTCTAACAAGTGTCATATTTAATCTTAAAAATTCACATGACTTGTATTTTACTTCATAGTATATTTATGTTTCTTTCAGTACAAAAAATGGTGATTTAAATCATTCACCACTTGGTAAAACTTAACATGCTTGCCAATCCTCTGCTGGTTTTTCATGACACGTATACCAATTTCAAACCAGGAAAGGAGTACATGAAGGCTGTATACTGTCACCTTGCTTATTTAACTTATATGCAGAGTACATCATGAGAAATGCCAGGCTGGATGAAGCACAAGCTGGAATCAAGATTCAGTTCAGTTCAGTTCAGTTCAGTCACTCAGTTGTTTTGACTCTTTGCTAGGAGAAATATCAATAACCTCAGATATGCAGATGATACCACCCTTATGGCAGAAAGTGAAGAACTAAAGAGCCTCTTGAAGAAAGTGAAACAGGAAGGGAAAAAGTTGGCTTACAATTCAACATTCAGAAAACTTAGATCATGGCATCCGGTCCCATCACTTCATGGAAAATAGATGGGGAAAACACTGGAAACAGTGACAGACTTTATATTTGGGGGCTTCAAAATCACTGAAGATGGTGACTGCAGCTATGAAATTAAAAGACACTTACTCCTTGGAAGGAAAGTTATGACCAACCTAGACAGCATATTGAAAGGCAGAGACATTACTTTGCCAACAAAGGTCTGTCTAGTCAAGGCTATGGTTTTTCCAGTAGTCATGTATGGACGTGAGAGTTGGACTATACAGAAAGCCGAGCGCCAAAGAATTGACGCTTTTGAACTGTGGTATTGGAGAAGACTCTTGAGAGTCCCTTGGACTGCAAGGAGATCCAACCAGTCCATCCTAAAGGAAATCAGTCCTGAATATTCATTGGAAGGACTGACGCTGAAGCTGAAACTCCAATACTTTGGCCACCTGATGAGAAGAACTGACTCACTGGAAAAGCCCCTGATGCTGGGAAAAATTGAAGACGGGAGGAGAAGGGGACGACAGAAGATGAGATGGTTGGATGGCATCACCGACTCAAAGGACACAAGTTTGAGTAAACTCCAGGAGTTGGTGATGGAAGGGAAGCCTGGCATACTGCAGTCCACGGGGTCACAAAGAGTCAGACACGACTGAGTGACTGAATTGGACTGATACCAATTTCGGAAACATGGCCTGTGACAACAGGAATTTAAATTTTGACATAGATAATCTACTTAGTGATTAAGGCTCTTAGCTTTATGTGTGGCTATTACATCTTTCTCAAACACAAAGAGAGGAAATGGAGTTAGGAAACATGGACATTAAGGAGTCCACTGACAAATGTAGGGAACACCAGACCTTGCCTCCCACGTGGCAGGTGACAAGGTGCATTTCTTGGCCCCTGCAGCTCTGACCTCACAGCTCAGGAATGCTGATGACACTCAGGAAATTGACATGTGCCTATCAGGCCATGACTGATAGAAACTGGCTCAAGTTGAAAAGTAAAATAACAGACAGAAAAATTTGTGCGTAAGAGAGATCATTGTTAAGTTGAGCCATATTAAATTTTCAAGATTTGGCCGTTTTGAAGTATGAAAACTGTGGCTAGGAAGTCCTAGCCACAGCATTCAGAGAAGAAAGAGAAATAAAAGGAATCCAAACTGGAAAAGAAGCAAAACTGTCACTGTAGATGACATGATACTATACATAGAGAAGTCTTAGAGATGCTACCAGAAAACTATTAGAAAACTACTAGCTCTACTTCTAGAGCTCATCACTGAATTTGGCAAATTTTCAGGGTGGAAAATTAATACACAGAAATTTTTTAAACTTCTATACACCAAGAACAAAAGATCAGAATGAGAAATTAAGGAAACAATCCTATTTACCATCGCATCAAAAAAAAAAAAAACACCTAGGAATAAACCTACTTAAGGAGGCAAAATACTTGTATCCCAAAACTGTAAGACACAGATGAAAGAAACTGAAGACAACACAGACAGAAAGATATACTGTAATCTTGGATTGGAAGAATCAAAACTGCTAAAATGACTATACTACCCAAGGCAATCTACAGATTCAATGCAATCCCTACCAAATTATCAATCACATTTTTCACAGAACTAGAACAATTTTTTTTTAATTTGTGTGGAAATACAAAAGACCCTGAATACCCAAAACAATCTTGAGAAAGAAAAACAAGAGTTGGAAGAATCAGACTCCCTGACTCCAGATTATATTACAAAGCTACTGTAATTGAAATAGTATGGTACTGTCACAAAAACAGACATACAGATGAATGGAACAAGATAGAAAGCCCAGAAATAAATCTGCATATCTATGGCCAATTAATCTATGACAAAGAATATACAATGCAGAAAATATAATCTCTTCAACAAGTAGTGCAGGGAAAATTGAAAAGCTATGTGTAAAACAATGAAAATAAAATATTCTTTAAAATCATACACAAAAATAAACTCAAAATGAATTAAAAACCTAAATGTAAGACCAGAAACTATAAAAATTCCTGGAGGAAAACATAGGCAGAAGTCTCTCTGACAGAAATTGCAGCAATATCTTTTTGGATCTGTCTTCCAGAGTAATAGAAATAAAAACAAAATAAACAAATGGAACCTAATCAAACTTCAAAGATTTTGTAAAGCAAAGAAAACCCTAAACAAAACAAAAATCAACTTACAAACTAGGAGAAAATATTTGCAAATGATGTAACTAACAAGGGATTAATTTCCAAAATGTACAAACAGCTAACATAGCTCTCTCTGTATATATACAACTAACCCAATCCCAAAATTGGCAGAAGATCTAAATATACATTTCTTCAAAGAAGACATGCAGATGGCTAAGAGTTACATGAAAAGATACTCTACATTGCTAATTATTAGAGAAATGCAAATCAAAACTACAATGAGGTATCACCTCACTCTGGTTAGAAAGGCCATTATCAAACTGTTTACAATTAGTGCTACAGAGGGTGTGGAAAAAAAGGAACCCTCCTACACTGTTGGTGGAAATGTAAATTGGTACAGCAACTATGGCGAATAGAACAGAGGTTCCTTAAAAAACTAAGAATACAGTTAATATATGATCCTGTAATTCCACTCCTGGGCATATATCCAGACATATATATAATATGAAAAGATACATGCACTCTAATGCTTGCTGCAACACTGTTTACAACAGCCAAGACATGGAAGCAACCTAACTGTCCATTGACAGATGAATAAGGAAAATGTATCCATTATGTATATATCCATATATACACACACACATATATACATATACACAATAGAATACTACTCAGCCATAAAAATGAATGAAATAATAGCATTTACGGTAACACAATGGACCTAGAGATTATCATACTAAGTAAAGTAAGCCAAAGATAAATATATGATATCACTTATATGTGGAATGTAAAAAAAAAAAAGACACAAATAAACTTATTTACAAAACGTAGACTCAGATATAGAAAACAAACATGGTTACCGAAAGGAAAAGAGGGGAGGGATAAATTATGAGTTTGGAATTAAAATATATACAATACTATATAAAAAATAAATAGCCAATAAGGCTCTACTATATAGCATAGAGAACTATATTCAATATCTTGTAATAACCTCTAACGGAAAATAATTTAAAAAAATATACATATATATAATGGAATCACTGTGCTATACATCTGAAACTAACACATTGTAAACTAACTATACTTCAATAAAAATAAATAAATAAAAATGTCAGTTTCTATGGTTCAACTAATATTTCCCCAAAGTTTATTAATAAGTAGTATGCATTACATAGCATTGGCTTTTAGGTGAAATACTACCACTGTAAATCATAATAAGAATGGCACTTTCAGACCCATTAAAAAATACACCTAGAATTAAGAATGTGGAAAGAGAAAGTAAAATTTCCTGGATGATGTTGAAAATGATCAGGGCATTTTGCTTTTAGTGGCTTAAAGGTTGAGCTGTGATCATGGTTCATAGGTACAAGCCTTTCAGACATTTTGGAGAAATGATCCTATGGGTTCTTGTTGATCCAGTGGGTATTACAAAATAAAATATCAGGACAAGCAGAATAAGCCTTGGGCATTTCATGAAAGCACCTGGAAAGATAAAGTCCCCTGTGCTTTTCAAGCCCAAAAGCAAAGTGCATTTACTCAATCATTTTATCAGGGTGAACTGGAGAGGAAGCAGACGTAATTACACTTAACCTCTGTTAGTGTTTGCACGTATCCTGTAACATCCTCCAGTTTACTTTAAATAATCTACAGATTACTTATAATACCTAATACAAGGTAAACGATATGTCAATAGTTGCTTGCACATGGCAAATTCAAGTTTTGCCTTTTGGAACTTTGGGAGTTTTTTTCCCAAGTATTTTTGATCCATGGTTGGTTGGTTGAACCTGCACTGCAGAAGAACCTATGGATATGGAGGGGTGACTGTGCTCTGAAGCCATATGATGAATTTCTCTTAGGATGACCATTTCCCTTAGTAAACAGCTAGCTGACTGCCCATGATCGATTTTTTTTTCGGACTTATATTCCAGTCTCTATTGCAATATTGTCTTATGCAGGAGTGGAACCATGCAGAGAAAGGGAAAGTAATCAAATTCAATAACATGCATGTAACAGGAAGAGTACAAGGTCTGTCATGCGCCTTCAACTTTGCAAGTCAGTATAGCACTTTCATCATGAATCAGCACTATGTGCTTCTTTAGATTTAAATTCTCAGATCTGGATCTGGATTGAGTGGAGAGGAAAAAGGCAGCTCAGGAGGATATATCTGGGGAATAAAGGAGGAAAGCAGAGTGTGTTTCTAAGCACACGGGAGGGTTTCTATGTTCACTTTGGCACAACATAAGTAGCTTGGATTTCAGATTTGCTGCCTTCAAACTCTGTCTTAGATTTTATGACTTCAACTGAATAGGCAGAGAGAGAAAAACCAAACCAAATCAGCCAACCACCAAACCAAGTTCAGGAGACTAAATGAACAACCAATAAACAAAGGGTTTCCTGATAGAAACTTGTCTTAAATTCACAAGACTTAAATTCATAAATTCACAAGACAGCCTGGACTCCCACTACATCAGAATTTGATTCAAATGGAAAATATCTTCTAATCAAAAATTTTAGGACTTCCCTGGTGGTCCAAGGGTTAAAAATCTACCCACCAATACAGGAGACCCGTGTTCAAGTCCTGGTCCGGGGAGACTCCACATGCTGTGGAGCAACTAAGCTGGTGCACCACAAATATTAAGCCTGTGCTCTAGAGCCCAGGCTACTACTGAGCTCACACGCCAAAACTACTGAAGCTCGTGCGCCCTGGAGCCCATGCTCTGCAACAAGAGTGGTCACCACAATGAGAAGCGCCGCAACCAGAGAGTAGCCCCTGTTCGCCACAACTAAAAAAAAAGCCCTCAAGCAGCAACAAAGACCCATTGCAGCCACACATAAAAATAAATAAACCATAAATAAAAAATTTTAAACATATATAGAAAAACCTGAATAAACTTTTTTGCCAACCTTATACTTAGATTCAATACTTTTCAAAAAATTTCTGTCCTTGCTTTACCTACCCTTGTTTACATTGTTGAAGTATTTTAAAGTAAATCACAGCCCCGTATCATTTTATTCCCATATATACTTCAGCATGCCTCTCAAAAATCGGGGATATTTCTTTTATAACAACCAGGCCACTTGGGTAATGCTTTTGATGACAATTTGTCACTTAAAAATAAAATTTGTATTTACTGTTCATTTATACTCTGCTACACTGCAAACATGGGTATGAGAAAGAGAGATGAAACTAAAAAAAAAAGAAGTTAAGACAGCAAAATAAAGTCAGGAATGAAAGTACTGAACCAGATATATGGAAGGTCTGATCCTAACCCTCAACCTATGAGGACTGAATAGGTTTTTCTATTCAGTGCCCAAAAATGGGTAAACAGCACCACTGCTCTGGAGAACACAGCTTTCCCTCTCTCCAAGGTCTAGGATGAATTTCTCTTAGATATCTTCGTGAAGAAGGCACTGTGAGATTTACTGGATAATATAGTTTACAAAATCCCCGTAATAAATATAGAAGAGGTTCTGTGCTCCTTCTGAATCCTGGTTGCAAACCAAGGCATAACACCCAAGTCCAGGGGAGAAAAGTCATCCAACAAAGACCCAGAATGCTGGTCTGGTGGCCACCCGCCCCAGGTACTGCATCAAACCCACGCATGTCAAATCATCTTTCATCTCCCTCAGACTTCCACTGACCCAATATCCCCAGTAATAACACGGCCTTCATTTAAAAAACTTGAATCCAGCTGTTATTACTCTTAAGCGCTATTATCCAGAGCCACTGACGTGATGCCACAGGCGTCTTCACACCCTTTCATCGTTTGTGAATTTGGCCCAGCCTCTGGATTTTCCCCTCCTGTTGTTCGGGAGGGTTGCAAATGCCAAAAGCAATCAATCTGCAAAGCAAATCAATGTGCAGAGCCGTCAGGGGGAAGGGCTGACCCTGCGGCTATCTGCCTTTCTTTTTGTTTTTGTTTTGAAAGAACTGCAGAGCTTGGTCTTTGGATCTGATGACCAGAATACCCATGCACTCAAGGAGCTGTGTCACTCCAGCTTTTTTTTCCCCCCTGCTCTCACTGGAGGCTAGCTTCACTGAGTTTCCAGGCTGCAGGAACAGCAGTCCTGCTCTGTCACCCTGGTGACCAGTGGCTCCAGCATCCTCTGCTCCTTCTCACCTGCAGCCACCACTGCATTGGTCCTCCGTAAGCGCTCTGGCGCCCCAGCATTCTGCTACTTACCATCAATATCTCTATGGAGGGTGCAAAATGCAATTTCTTTATGTCCTTTAGTGTGTGACACAGCTCATCTGCTTTTAAAGATTTCCTCCTGGCTTCTGCTAACAGCCTTTGCTTGCTTCCTGCAGTTCTATGCATCACATGGCTAAATAAACCTGTTTGATGTTGCCAGCTCTCAGGAATCCAACCAGAAAATATACTGAAATCAGATAGTTAGGTGAGCTGACATCAAGGAACAATGAGGAAAAACTCTCTCAAGAAATACAAAGAAATTCTGAATGTACAAATAGTTTTTTGTCAAACTAAAAAAGAAAGGAAAGAAAACATTAAAAGTATTCAGGGAAATTTGAACCTACCTTCAAAGGTAAAATATGCCCTTATTTTTCTGAGTATAACATTTCTATGTTAAAATTGTAGCAACAAATTCAAGTAAAAAATGTCTTTGAAAATTCCATTTCATGAAAGCATCACTGTATGTATTTAAACTTTTCTTTTCCTAATGAAAATTACTGCAAACAGCACGAAAAATGTTGATGCAGAAAACAGAATAAAAGTGATGGATGGTCTTAAAAGAGCAGAGAGGTACAAATGTTCATGAAATGCTATGCTCAAATGACTAATGTTAACATTTAGGTAAAATTATTCCATTTGGCAAGAAAATAAGTAAGATGCTCACAGAATAACACATAAATAATAGTAGTAGGAGAGATAAAGTAGGAAAAGTCAGTAATATTTCTAGATCATTTTAGGAAGTTGGCAGAGTGATTATCTAATGTTCAGATTAAAATGTTTAATATTGCCGACGAACAGAAAGATAAAATCTTTATTTATCCAGTACATTAAAAAGAATTGTTGGGTGTTTTGTTGTTGGTGGCCTACAATAGTCAGATCATGATCTCCATTTCCTGTGACACTTCACAGAATTCTTAATTCTTACTCTTTTTCACTCTCTCCCACATATAGCCACCCAACCTTATTTTTAGACTTCTGTTTATGATTAACGGTATTTTAAGTTTCCTCAATGCAGCCCTTTATTTGGAGTCTTTATCACTGGAAGTCTAGTTGAATCCTGTTTTCCTTTTTCCTTCAGTCATTTGCTCTCCTAAATTCCAGAAGAGCATGCATCTCACATGTGCTTCACCATCGCTCCATTTTAATTAAAGGTGCCTTGTTAGCATTGTTTTCAGAACCCAGGAAGTTATACCACCATATAATCAAGGAATTCACGGTGAAGTTTTAAGAATGTGAGGCTAACCTGCAGATACTTGCTGGAGGAGAAGTTCAAGCTCTCTATTAAAGAACAGGAGGGGTTTCAGTTTTGAAAGGAAAGAAGGCTGCTCCAAAGGGAAAGAATGATATGGAAAGCAGCTGGCAGCAGAGGGGAAACAAACCTGGGTACTAGAGGCATGTCTGGCAGACAGAGGGGGTAGAAGCAATTTTTCCTTGCTTATAATGGATGGTTATAAAAAGCATACTGCTGACAAAGTCCAGTACAAGTTCCGGAAGGTGTTGGATTCGACATGCCCTCTTTGGTTCCAGTGGGGGAAAGCAGGGCCATCCACCCACTGAATGGCTTCAAAACCACACCAGAAGAAACAGGCCCCCGAGATCAGGACTCATGAGGAGTCCCTCTGGGAAAGGTCTGGGTATGATTAAAGTGTTTGGTAATGAAATGTTCCACACTACTTTATATGTATCACTGCATTGGCTACCCAACCCTTCCGATGCACAGAGCCCTTCTGGAACCCATCAGCAGCTTCATCTACCATCTCTGGCTCTTTTTCATCCTAATTTAGGGCTGGCAATTCTTAATTGCCTAAATCTATCCGGGGAAGTCTTGATACACAAATCACAGATGGGTTGATTTGTGGTGGGACAAAATTACTGTTTTCTTTCTAGTTTAAATTCTCTTCTAAATATCTGTAAGAATCTATGCTTGGGTCATTCTTTATATAAAGTAGTAGCATATTACAGGAGGGGAGATTCTTAAGGACCCAGTTCACCTGTAGACTCACAGATTCTGAGATTGGAATACTTAAAGAGAGGAATGAGGGTTAGACAAGGGCCTTTAATTCACTATTTGATAACTTAATTTGTAGTATTAAATAAAGGTGAACACTCTCTTAAAAATTAAGCCCTAAATTCTTCATATTCTTTTTTTCCCAGTTTTATTGAGATATAGATGACATATAATACTGTGTAAATTTAAAGTGTGTAATGTCACTGTGGGCATATACCCAGAGAAAACTCTAATTCAAAAAGATACATGCACCCCAAGTTTCACAGCAGTGCTATTTACAATAGCTGAGACATGGAAGCTATCTAAATGTTCATCAACAGATAAATGGATAAAGAAGATGTAGATATTACCCATTAATAAAAAGGAATGAACTAATACCATTTGCAGCAACATGAACGGACCTAGAGATCGTCATACTAAGTGAAGTACGCCAGACAAGGACAAGTATCATATGGTATCACCTATATGTGGAAT
Organism: Bos taurus; assembly: GCF_002263795.3. NCBI lineage: Eukaryota > Metazoa > Chordata > Mammalia > Artiodactyla > Bovidae > Bos > Bos taurus. Next base: position 19,025,214 of record NC_037336.1, on the reverse strand, counting down.
CTTAAAAAATGCTACAAATGAACTTATTATCAAACAGAAGTAGACTCTTAGACATAGAAGACAAACTTCTGGTTACCAAGGGGAAAGGTTGGAAGGATAAATTAGAACTTTGGGATTAACATATACATACTACTGTGTATAAAATAGATAACCAACAAGGGCCTACTATATAGCATAGTGAACTGTTTTCAATATCTTATAATAACCTATAATGAAAAAAGAATCTGAAAAAGAATATATATATCCACAAATGTGCCTAACTGAATCTCTTTGCTGTACACCTGAAACTAATATAACATTGTAAATCAACTATACTTCAATAAAAAAATTTTAATGTATATAATGTGATGATACACATACGTGTTGCAAAATGTTTACCACAATAAGGTTAGTTAACACATAATTAACTTATACAATTATGATCCTATCGTTGTTGCTATGGTAAGAATGCCAAAGCTCTACTCTTACAGCAAGTTTTTTTAATAAAAATTTATTTATTTTTGGCTGTCTTAATTGCAGCATGCAGGAGATTCATTGCAGCACGCGAGATATTTCGTGGTGGCATGCAGGCATCTCTCTAGTTGTGCCCTGCGAGCTCCAGAGTGCATGGGCTTTATAGTTTGCAGCATGTGGGCTCAGTAGTTGTGGCGTATGGACTTAGTTGACCTGTGGCATGTGTGGTCTTAGTTCCCAACCAGCGTTCGAACCCACATCCCCTGCATTGGAAGGCAGATTCTTAACGACTGGACCACTAGAGAAGTAGCTCACAGCAACTTTCAAATACAGAAGACACTACTGTAACCTATAGCCACCAAGCCACATATTTGATTTCCCAAATTTATTCATCCTAAAACTGAAAGGTTGTGCCCTTCACCAACATCTCTCTATTCCCCCCACTACCCCTAAGCCTATGGCAACCACCAATCTGCTGTCTCTATGAAATGGATGTTTTTGGATTCCACATATAAGTGAGGTCATAGAGGTATCTCTTTTAGGTAGTGATTTTCACTTCCTTCAGGTATACACCTAGAAGTGGAATTGCTGAATCATATGGTAGTTCTATTTTTAATTTTTCTGAGGAAACTCCATATTGTTTTTCATAGTGGCTGCACCAATTTGCATTCCCAACAACAGTGTGCCAAGATTTCCTTTTCTCCACATCCTTACCAGCATTTGTTGCCTCTTGTCTTTTTGATTACAGCCATTCTATCAGGTGTAAGTTGATAACTCATGGTTTTGAGGTGTATTTCCATAATGATGAGTAATGTTGAGAACCTTTTCATATGCTTGTTGACCATTTTTTATGTCTTTGGAAAAATGTCTATTCAAGTCCTCTGGCCATTTTTAAATTGTTTTCATTTTTATATTTTTGCTATTGAGTTTTATGAGTTCCTTATATACTTCTGATGTTAACCCATTATCAGATACACGGTTTTCAAATATTTTCTTCTAATCTGTATATTGCCTTTCATATTGACTATTTCTTTTGCTGGGCAGAAATATGTAGTTTAAAAGTCTCACTTATTTTTTTCTTTTGTTGCTTCTGCTTTTGGTGCCATATTAAAAAATTCATTGCCATGACTGATGTCAAGGAGCTTTTCACCTATGTTTTCTTCTGGGGGTTTTGGTTTAGGTCTTATAATTAAGTACTTAATCCACTTTGAGTTAATTTTTGTGAGTGATGTAAAATAGGGGTTCAGTTTCAATCTTTACATGTGGATATCCTGTTTCCCAAACATTATCTGGTTTTTGGCCATGCCACACAGCATTTCACATGCTAGCAAGGTCATGCTCAAAATCCTCCAAGCTAAGCTTCAAAAGTGTGTCGACTGAGAACATCCAGATGTACAAGCTGGATTTAGAAAAGGCAGAGGAAAGAGATTAAATTGCCAACATCCGCTGGATCAAAAAGCAAGACAATTCCAGAAAAACATCTACTTCTTCTTCATTTGCTCCATTAAAACCTTTGACTGTGTGGATCACAACAAACTGTGGAAGATACTTAAGGAGATGGGAATAACAGATAACCTTACTTGCCTCCTGAGAAACCTGTATACAGGTTAGGAAGCAACAGTTAGAATTGGACATGGAACAATGGACTGGTTCAAAATTGGGGAAGGAGTACATAGGCTATATACTTGCACCCTGCTTACTTAACTTCTACGCAGAGTACATCAGGTGAAATGCTGGGCTGAATGAAGCACAAGATGGAATCAAGATTTCTGGGAGAAATATCAGTAACCTCAGATATGCAGATGACACCACCCTAATGGAAGAAAGTGAAGAGGAATTAAAGAGCCACTTGATAAAGGTGAAAGAGGAGAGTGAAAAAGCGGGCTTAAAACTCAACAATAAAAAACTAAGATCATGGATTCTGGTCCCATCTCTTCATGGCACATAGATGAGGAAACAATGGAAACGGTGAACAATTTTATTTTCTTGGGCTCCAAAATCACTGCTAATGGTGATATCAGCCATAAAGTAAAAGAGGCTTGCTCCTTGGAAGAAAAGCTATTACAAACCTAGACAGCATATTAAAAAGCAGAGACATTACTTTGCCAACAAAGGTTCATACAGTCAAATCTCTGGTTTTTCTAGTAGTCATGTGTGGGTGAGACTTAGACCATAAAGAAGGCTGAATGCTGAAGTACTGATGCTTTCCAACTGCGGTGCTGGAGAACTCTTGCGAGTCCCTTGGACTGCAAGAAGATCAAACCAGTTGATCCTAAAGGAAATCAATTCTGAATATTCATTAGAAGGATTGATGCTGATGCTGAAGCTCCAATACTTTGGCCACCTGATGCAAAGAGATGACTCACTGGAGAAGACCCTGATGCTGGGAAAGATAGAAGGCAGGAGGGGAAGGGGATGACAGAGGATGAAATGGTTGGATGGCATCACTGACTCAATGGATATGAGTTTTAGCAAGCTCCGGGAGATGCTGAAGGACAGGGAAGCCTGGCATGCTGCAGTCCATGGGGTTGTAAAGAGTTGGACATGATTGAGTGACTGAACAACAACTCAGCATGTGGAATCTTAGTTCTCTAACTAGCAATCGAACCCACACCCCCTGCAGTGGAAGCTTGGGGTCCTAACCACTGGACCACCAAGTGGTCCAAACACCATTCCCCCAAACACCATTTTTGAAGAGATTACCTCTCCCAACTGGGTATTCTTGGCTCTCTTGTCAAACATTAGGTGACCATGTACGGCTGCATCTATTTCTGGGCTCTCTATTCTATTTCATTAGTCTGTCGATCAGTCTATTTTTATGTCAGTACCATACTGTGTTGATTACTACAATAATCAAAATCTACAGCTTTGAAATCAGGAAGTGTGAAGCATCAACTTTGTTCTTTCTCAAGATTACTCTGACTATTTGAGATAGTTTGTTGTTACATACGAATTTTAGGATTTTTTTCTATTTCTGTAGAAAACGTCAATGGAATTTTGATAGAGATTGCCTTAAGATCATTTGGATAGTATGAATATTTTAACAATATTAACTCATGATCCATGAACACAGTATATTATTCCATTTATGTGTGCCTTCAATTATTTTCATCAATGTTTAATAGTTTTGGTGTATATATATTTCATTTTCTTTGTTAAATTTATTCCTAAGTATTTTATTCTTTTCAAGCTACTGTAAATGGGATCTTTTTATCTCTTTTTCAAATAGCTCTTATTAGTGTACAGAAATGCAGCAAATTTTTGCATGTTGATTTTGTATTCTGAAACTATCAAATTCATTTATTGGGTCTCAGAGTTTTTCAATGGAGTCTAGGATTTTCTTTATACAAGATCATGTCATCAGCAAATAGATAATTTTATCTCTTCCTTTTTGATTTAGATGGGAATTTTATTTTTCTTTCTTTCATTTCCTTTTCTTGCCTTATTACTCTGGTTAGGACTTCCAGTACTACACTGAATAGGAGTAGTGAGAATGGGAATCTCTTTCTTGTTCCTGCCCACAGTGGGAAAGCTTTCAGCTTTTCACCACTGAGTATGATGTTAGCTGTGGGCTTTTCATGTATATGTGTGTGCATGCTAAGCCACTTCAGTTGTGTCCAACTCTTTGTGCCACCTGGGAACCCACATGGGCTTGTCATATATGTCTTTAATTAACTTATTTTTCTATTGAAGGATAACTGCTTTACAGAGTTTTGCTGTTTTCTGTCAAACCTCAACATGAATCAGCCATAGGTATACATATATCCCCTCCCATTTGAACCTCCCTCCCCATCCCAACTTTCTGGGTTGCTACAGAGCCCCTGTTTGAGTTTCTTAGCCATACAGCAAATTCCCATTGGCTTTCTATTTTACATATGGTAATGTAAGTTTCCATGTTACTCTTTCCATACATCTCACCCTTTCCTCCCCTCTCCCCATGTTCATAACTCTATTCTCTATGTCTGTTTCTCCACTGCTGCCCTGTAAGTAAATTCTTCAGTACCATATTTCTAGATTCCATATATATGCATTAGAATACAATATTTATCTTTCTCTATCTGAGTTACTTCACTCTGTATACTAGGTTCTAGGTTCATCCACCTCATTAGAACTGACTCAAAGGCATTCCTTTTCATGGCTGAGTAATATTCCATTGTGTATAGGTACCACAACTTCTTTATCCATTCATCTGTTGATGGACATCTAGGTTGCTTCCATGTTCTAGCTATTGTAAATAGTGCTGCAATGAACAATGGGATACATATATCTTTTTCAATTTTGGTTTCCTCAGGATATATGCCTAGGAGTGGGATTGCTCGGTCTTATGGTGGTTTTATTTCTAGTTTTTTAAGGAATCTCTATACTGTCTTCCACAGTGGCTGTATCAATTTACATTCCCACCAACAATGCAAGAGTGTTCCCTTTTCTTCATACCCTCTCCAGCATTTATTGTTTGCAGAACTTTTGATGATGGCTATTCTGACTGGTAGTTTGAACATTCTTTGGCATTGCCTTTCTTTGGGATTGGAATGAAAACTGACCTTTTCCAGTTCTGTGGCCACTGCTGAGTTTTCCAAATTGCTGGCATACTGAGTGCAATACTTTCACAGCATCACCTTTCAAGATTTGAAATAGCTCAATTGGAATTCCATCACCTCCACTAGCTTTGTTCATAGTGATGCTTTCTAAGGCCCACTTGACTTCACATTCCAGGATGTCTGGCTCTAGGTCAGTAATCACACCATTGTGATTATCTGGGTCATGAAGCTCTTTTCTGTACAGTTCGTCTGTGTATTCCTGCCACCCCTTCTTAATATCATCTGCTTCTGTTAGGTCCATACCATTTCTGTCCTTTATCGAGCCCATCTTTGCATGAAATATTCCCTTGGTAGCTCTAATTTTCTTGAAGAGATCTCTAGTCTTTCCCATTCTGTTGTTTTCCTCTTTTTCTTTGCATTGATCGCTGAGGAAGGCTTTCTTTATCTCTCCTGGCTATTCTTTGGAACTCTGCATTCAAATGGGAATATCTTTCCTTTTCTCCTTTTATTTTTACTTCTCTTCTTTTCACAGCTATTTGTAAGGCCTCCTCAGACAGCCATTTTGCTTTTTTGCATTTCTTTTCCATGGGGATGGTGTTGATCCCTGTCTCCTGTACAATGTCATGAACCTCAGTCCATAGTTCACTAGGCACTCTGTCTATCAGATCTAGTCCCTCATTCTATTTCTCACTTCCACTGTATAATCATAAGGGCTTTGATTTAGGTCATATCTGAATGGTCTAGTGGTTTTCCCTACTTTCTTCAATTTAAATCTGAATTTGGCAATAAGGAGTTCATGGTCTGAGCCACAGTCAGCTCCCGGTCTTGTTTTTGCTGACTGTATAGAGCTTCTCCATCTTTGGCTGCAAAGAATATAATCAGTCTGATTTCGGTGTTGACCATCTGGTGATGTCCATGTATAGAGTCTTCTCTTGTGTTGTTGGAAGAGGGTGTTTGCTATGGCCAGCGTTCTCTTCGCAAAACTCTATTAGTCTTGGCCCTGCTTCATTCCGTATTCCAAGGCCAAATTTGCCTGTTACTCCAGGTGTTTCTTGACATCCTACTTTTGCATTCCAGCCCCCTATAATGAAAAGGACATTTTTTATGGGTGTTAGTTCTAAAGGTCTTGTAGGTCTTCATAGAACTGTTCAACTTCAGCTTCTTCAGTGTTACTGATTGGGGCATAGGCTTGGATCACCGTGATATTGAATAGTTTGCCTTGGAAACAAATAGAGGTCATTCTGTCTTTTTTGAGATTGCATCCAAGTACTCCATTTGGACTCTTTTGTTCACCATGATGGCTACTCCATTTCTTCTAAGGGATTCCTACCTGCAGTAGTAGATATAATGGTCACTTATTTCACATGCTAGTAAAGTAATGCTCAAAATTCCCCAAGCCAGGCTTCAGCAATATGTGAACCATGAACTTCCAGATGTTCAAGCTGGTTTTATAAAAGGCAGAGGAACCAGAGACTAAATTGCCAACATCTGCTGGATCATCAAAAAAGCAAGAGAGTTCCAGAAAATCATCTATTTCTGCTTTATTGACTATGCCAAAGCCTTTGACTGTGTGGATCACAATAAACTGTGGAAAATTCTGAAAGAGATGGGAATACCAGACCACCTGACCTGCCTCTTGAGAAACCTGTATGCAGGTCAGGAAGCAACAGTTAGAACTGGACATGGAACAACAGACTGGTTCCAAATAGGAAAAGGAGTACGTCAAGGCTGCATATTGTCACCCTGCTTATTTAACTTATATGCAGAGTACATCATAAGAAACGCTGGGCTGGAAGAAGCACAAGCTGGAATCAAGATTGCTGGGAGAAATATCAATAACCTCAGATACACAGATTTTTTATGGCAGAAAGCAAGGAAGAACTAAAGAGCCTCTTGATCAAAGTGAAAGAGCAGAGTGGAAATGTTGGCTTAAAACTCAACATTCTGAAAACTAAGATCATGGCATCTGGTCCCATCACTCCATGGCAAATAGATGGGGAAAAAATGGAAACAGTGACAGACCTCTCTTGGGCTCCAAAATCACTGAAGATGGTGACCGCAGCCATGAAATTAAACGACACTTTTTCCTTGGAAGAAAAGGTGTCACCAACCTAGACAGCATATTCAAAAGCAGAGACATTACTTTGCCAACAAAGGTCCATCTAGTCAAAGCTATGGTTTTTCCAGTAGCCGTGTATGGATATGAGAGTTGGACTACAAAGAAAGCTGAGAGCCAAAGAATTGATGCTTTTGAACTGTGGTGTTGGAGAAGACTCTTGAGTGTCCCTTGGATTTCAAGGAGATCAAAGCAGTCATTCCTTAAGGAAATCAGTGCTGAATATTGATTGGAAGGACTGACACTGAAGCTGAAACTCCAATACTTTGGCCACCTGATGCGAAGAACTGACTCACTGGAAAAGGCCCTGATGCTGGGAAAGGTTGAAGGCAGAAGGAGAAGGGGATGACAGAGGATGAGATGGTTGGATGGCATCACTGACTCGATGGACATGGGTTTGGGTGGACCCCTGGAGTTGGTGATGGACAGGGAGGCCTGGTGTGCTGTGGTTCATGGGGTCGCAAAGAATCGGACATGACTGAGAGACTGAACTGAACTGAGGCTTGATGGATTTCATTACTTTTTCTATAACAATAATGGATTTTTTAATGGTGTAACTGTTCATGACGTTCTCTCTATTGGGGTTCTCTTCTATAGTGCTGGCAATCGCTTCCATAGAGTACCAGGTGTATTGAACCTTAAAAGTCTTTATGACCCCCTGATCTAGAGGCTAAATTAGAGATGTGTGTGAGGGTAACTAGGCCACTTCAGCACACTTGGTGTTGAACTCGCAGAGTTCTGGCTGCCCAAGGGTTGAAATCAGAAGAACTTGAAAGGCAGTTTCTTACTGGCAAGGTAATTCTTGTCTTCAGGGACAAAGCCCTGATGGACCCAATCCAGAAGAAGTGTTCTTGTTGTCAAGGCCTTTTGTTGTAGAACCAAAAGACCAGCAACTGGTGTTGTTTTCTCTTCATGAATGGAAGAAGAGCAACTTTATAGATAAAGGCAGTCCTGATCATAAACCCAAATACATTTGTACAAAATTGAGTCAGTTTCTCCTATCCTGCCTTAAATCCTAGTGCTTGCTTCTCTTCCTTACTAATAAATGTCCTTTGTAGCATTATTCTTCCAGAATAAGCCTCTTTCCTCTGCATTAAAATCTCATCAGGCATATATCCCAGATATCCTAATGACTTTTTTGGCTCTTGCTGCAGGTTTTGACTGAAAGTCTATTTTGTCTGATTCAAGTATAGCTACCTCTACTCTCTTTAGTTTTTAATTTTAATAGAATACATTTTTCCATTTATTCACTTGAGCCTACATGTGTTTTTGAAGCTAAATTGACTCTGTTGCAGACAGCATATAGCTGGGTTGTTGTTGTTTTTTAATACTTTCATTCACTCTGTGCAATTTGATTGGAGATTTTTATCTATTTACATTTAAAGTAATTACTGCTAGGTAAGGATGGAAATACCTCTTGAGAAACCTATATGCAGGTCAGGAAGCAACAATTAGAACTGGACATGGAACAACAGACTGGTTCCAAAAGGAAAAGGAGTACGTCAAGGCTGTATATTGTCACCCTGCTTATTTAACTTATATGTAGAGTACATCAGGAGAAACGCTGGGCTGGAAGAAGTACAAGCTGGAATCAAGATTGCCGGGAGAAATATCAATAACCTCAGATATGCAGATGATACCACCTTTATGGCAGAAAGTGAAGAGGAACTAAAAAGCCTCTTGATGAAAGTGAAAGAGGAGAGTGAAAAAGTTGGCTTAAAGCTCAACATTCAGAAAACGAAGCTCATGGCATCTGGTCCCATCACTTCATGGGAAATAGATGGGGAAACAGTGGAAACAGTGTCAGACTTTATTTTTTGGGGCTCCAAACTCACTGCAGATGGTGATTGCAGCCATGAAATTAAAAGATGCTTACTCCTTGGAAGGAAAGTTATGACCAACCTAGATAGCATATTCAAAAGCAGAGACATTACTTGCCAACAAAGGTCTATCTAGTTAAGGCTATGGTTTTTCCAGTAGTCATGTATGGATGTGAGAGTTGGACTGTGAAGAAGGCTGAGCGCCAAAGAATTGATGCTTTTGAAGTGTGGTGTTGGAGAAGACTCTTGAGAGTCCCTTGGACTGCAAGGAGATCCAACCAGTCCATTCTGAAGGAGATCAGTTCGGGGTGTTCTTTGGAAGGAATGATGCTAAAGCTGAAACTCCAATACTTTTGCCACCTCATGCAAAGAGTTGACTCATTGGAAAAGACTCTGATGCTGAGAGGGATTGGGGGCAGGAGGAGAAGGGGACGACAGAGGATGAGATGGCTGGATGGCATCACCAACTTGATGGACATTAGTTTGGGTGAACTCCAGGAGTTGGTGATGGACAGGCAGGCCTGGCGTGCTGCAATTCATGGGGTCACAACGAGTCGGACATCACTGAGCAACTGAACTAAACTGAACTGAAAGGACTTACTATTGCCCCTCTTGTCATTTTTGGGGGGTGGGGGCTGTTTTGTAGTTTGGTTCTTCCTTTCTTCCATTCTTGCTGTCTTTCTTCATGAAATGATGATCTTCAACAGTGGTGTGCTATGATTCATTTCTCTTTCTCTTGTATGTAGTTACTGTAGGTTTTTGTTTTGTGTTTAGTTTATGCCTTACTTGAAGCCTGTTGCACATATAGCAGTGTTTTTTAAACTCATGACAATTTAACTTTGATCATACACACAAACTCTTATCTTTTATTTTTCTTCCTCATGTTTTATGTTTGAATACTTTGTCAGGAACTTTCTGTATCTCCATTTCTTTGGGGCTAGTTACTAGAGGTTTACTATATTCCTGTGAAATCATGTTTCTCTGATTCTTCATGATCCTTGTAGCCTTGCATAGATGTCCTACACACTGGAAGAAGCAGTCATCTCTTCCAGACTTGCTGGACTGACTTTGTAAGAAATGACTTGTACGTGTGGGTGGGGCATGCTGAAGCATTCTGTGACTCCAGGTTTCATGATACAGGGCACCAAGTGCTGGGGTGTGTGCTGGCACCAGGTCTTGGGGGGCATGCTGGCTCACTGGCTCAGGCTATAGGGGTCCACACCATCTATAACTGCATAGTGCTTAGGGGTCACTGCAGGGTTATCTACAGATTTTGCAAGCGATGTTGTGGTTCTCAGCAATGCTTTGAGCTCCAGTAGCTAGGGATTGGGGCACACAACAGCACTGGCCACAGCTGGTGGAGTACACACACTGAGCTATGAGGGACCGCTGCAGGCAGGCAGGGACTGACTGCAAACAGACACTCAGTGCTGGGTCCAGGGCCAGCAGCAAAGGCCAGGGCTAGCTGTCAGCACACTGGCTGCTGTCGGCACCCTGCCTGATGGTGTGGACTACTCGGCTTCACAGTCTTCCCTGGAAATGCATGTGGCAGTAGAGACCAGTGGTGTGCAAATGCACAGGTGGAGGAGCTAGCCCTGAGTGCGTACACAACAATGGTGCAGTAGGGCCGAGGCGGCCGTCTTGTCCTCGCACAGCTGCAGAGGCCTGAGCTGCCAGTGTGATTTCTGGGCTCTGGTGGGGGCAGGGAGAGGGGGGAGCTGGGTGGCACTCAGGTGGCTGGTGTCAGCCAACACAAATATCTACAGGGTAAAAGTGAGAGTGTCAGTTCCCCAGTCATGTCAGACTCCTTGTGATACTATGGACTGTAGCCCGCCAGGCTCCTCTGTCCATGGAATTCTCCAGGCAAGAATACTGGAGTGGGTTGCCAGCTGGTGAAATCTGCAGGTGGTCCATGGTAGCTCTATTGGCCTTTGAAGAAATCAATGGCAAAATTACCCAGGTCACCAGAAACCTCAGTCTCTCTCTTGCTCTGGGGCTAATGTTAGTGTCCCCCACTTTTCTTCCTTGTTTTGAGTCATCTACACATCTCAGTCTTTGAGTGGGATGAAACTGAAGTGCAACTTTTGTGTAGTGCCTGGAAGGCTGGGGAAAGCTGGTCATTCATGCTGCTCTTCCTTTTCCTGCAAGGAAAACTCTTTCTGGTTGGGGAAGTTCCCTCTTGGTGCTGAGCAATGCCAGCTCAGGAGCTGGGATGATGCAGCCAACTCTGTTTCATATAATGTGTATCAATGGAAAAGAATGCGCCTGCCAATGCAGGAGACGCAAAAGAGGTGGGTTTGATCCCTGGGTCATGCAGGTTCCTTGGAAACCCACTTCAGTATTCTTGCCCGGAAAATTCCATGGACAGAGGAGCCTGGTGGGCTACAGTCCATGGCATCACAAAGAGTTGGACACACCCGAGCACACACACACACATATATAGATTTAAATTTTTTGTTCATGCTGTGCAGCATGTGGGATCTTAGTTACCTGACCAGGGATCAAACCTGGTTTGGGAATGTAGTGTCTTAACCACTGGACCACCAGGGAAGTCCCCATATTATATATTTAAAATAAGAAAATAAATTTTTATTATTCATGTAAAGTCATGTTTTCTATGTTTTCTAGGCATCAAATAAATATAGACAGTGAGGTCATTTGAACAAAGTAATGTAATCTATCGGAGAAGGCAATGGCACCCCACTCCAGTACTCTTGCCTCGAAAATCCCATGGGTGGAGGAGCCTGGTAGGCTGCAGTCCATGGGATCGCTAAGAGTTGGACACGACTGAGCGACTTCACTTTCACTTTTCACTTTCATGTATTAGAGAAGGAAATGGCAACCCACTCCAGTGTTCTTGCCTGGAGAAATCCAGGGATGGGGGAGCCTGGTGGGCTGCCATCTATGGGGTCGCACAGAGTCGAACACGACTGAACTTTAAAAGGGATATTATTTTCATAAATAGAGGGTAAGCAGGGCAATTTTGAATTGTATTAAAATAATATTTAACATTGTATGAATCAGGAATGCCAACGTTTATATGTGATGGAATCAACTGTGGATAACTACTGTGTTTAAATTATTTAATCTCCTGTTGGGGTCATAACTAGTTTGTCTGTATAAGATTTGTCCCTTAAACAAACAGAATTTCAGGAAGGAGAATAACAAAAAAAAAGTGAAGCTTTCCTTCTGTCCCTTTTTGTGCCATTATTTTCAAGTTTTCTTCTTCACTGTGTTGCTAAAACTTCTTAAGCAGACTTCAGAACTCTTCTGGAGCTATTTTTGATCAGGGGTAGCTGTCTTACTGTTGATCTTTGTGGGGGACCAGAGGCAGAGAGCTCTAGCTTAATTGTTTGCTGCTCTCAGGAAGGACAGAGTCCCTCTCCGTGGAATCCGACACCTGGTAGACTTCATAGTGACGTCAGTGCCTGCAGACTTTGGTAAGTATCCTGGAACATCCAGTTGTTTCAAGGGGCGCTCTCAAAGTCTTCATGGCCCCAGATGGATCTTCCTTAAGCCCAGAACCACAGCTCCAACTGCTTCACCAGCAGTAGATAATCATCTGGCATCACTGGAGGTCTGTAAGACTGTCTGTCTTCCAGAGAAAACTCTATCAGTTTTTCTGCCATTTTCCCAGTCAGCCAATATCAAGGACATTTATGTCTTGGTTTGAAATGAATAGCAAGACACAGGACCATTATTTTAGATTCTGGGCACCATTCCAAAAATATAGGAATTGGTAATGATTCTCTCAAGGACGGGTTTCTAAGTATTGCAGGTGTCATTTAGATGACATGGCTACATAGCCTGGGTACATATTTATAGCTGAAATAGTAAGAGATTTTATACCAACTCCTTTCAGAATTGGCCTAGTAAGGATTCCACTTACATATCCTACCAGTTTGGGTAGCAATTCTTTAAAAAGAGATTGCTTCTAAGATGCTCAGTCATGAGAACCGATGTCAGCTATGCTAACTTTGGTCAGAATATCCCATCTCTTATTTATTTATATTTTGGATATTTTTAATTTATTACTTTTAACTTATTACTTTATATTGAAGTATAGCCAATTAACAATGTTGTGGTATTTTCAGGTGAACAGCAAAGGGACTCAGCCACACATACACATGCATCCATTCTCCCACAGACTCCCCTCCCATCCAGGCTGCCACGTAACATTGAAGAGAGTTCCCTGTGCTATATAGTAGGTCCTTGTTGGTTACCCATTGTAAATATAGCAGTGTGTACATGTCGATCCCAAACTCCCTAACTATCCCTACCCCCATTCTTCCCCCCAGCAACCTTAAGTTTGTTCTCTAAGTCTATGAGTTCATATATATAAGTTCATTTGTACCGTTTCTTTTTAGACTCCACATATAGGGATGTCATAGTATATTCTTCCTTCTCTATATGACTTACACTATGACAATCCCTAGGTCCATTCATGATGCTGCAAATGGCATTATTTCACTCTAACAACTGAGTGAGAATATCCTGTCTTTTAGTACCAGATGTGTTTGAGCTGTGCACAGTTGTTACATGATTCAGCCATCCTAATAATCCTGTATTCATTCTTCCTGCTCCACCTCTCTTAATGGCCACTGATGAAAATGACTCAGATCTGTCGCCCACCAAGTCTGCGTTCCAGCTGCCGGGTTTCTATCACGTGATCAAGACACTGGATGTGTCTGGATCCCAAGGGCCTTTCTCCGTCCTAGACATTCCAATCTAATCACTCTGAAAAACATGCAAAGCAGTAAATGCCACTTTAATTATAAGCTTGCTCCCACTGGATTAGACTCAAAATAAGCATGCTTAAGACAAAAATTCGATCTGAAAGACAAAATGAGTGACGGAGCTTCTCAGAGAGGAGTTCGTTTTTATTTCATGAGTAAGTGATTTTCTTTTCTCATTCTTATTTTAATACTCCCATTTCCACTATATGGGCTTCCCTTTTGGCTCAGATGGTAAAGAATTCACCCACAATGTGGGAGACCTGGGTTCGATCCCTGGGTTTGGAAGATCCCCTGGAGAAGGGACTGGCTACCCACTCTACTATTCTTGGCTGGAGAATTCCATGGACAGAGGAGCCATGGAATCACAAAGAGTAGGGCACGACTGAGTGACTTACACTTTCACTTCCATTTCCACTATAAACCTATACCATCATCCCATACATTGTTTCTGAAGTAGTTCAGTTTCCTTTTTACTTGACTTTATCATTCTGGTCTCACTTCAGGGCATCCCAAGTTCTGGATACAGATCTAAGCATTGCAGAGAAGCCCTGAGAGCAGAGGTTAGTGAGCAATGATGAATACTGGTTTCAGAGTTAGACCTGGTTTCAAATTCTGGCTCTAACATTTCATTGTAGTATAATTTGCACAGGGTATTTACCTTTCCACACTTCAATGTCCTCAGTCATAAAATAGGAAGAAATCATTTATTTCTATGGAGTGGTTTTCAGGATAAATGAACTAATAGAGGTAATACCCTTGGCAAAGGGCCTGGCAAATGCAGTAACAATCACCTGACAGATGCTACTTATTTTTGGAATCACATATTTTTATTTATTTTTAAATGTTTGTTTTATATTGGAGTTTACCTGATTTACAATATTGCGTTAGCTTCAGGTATACAGCGAAGTGTTTCAGTTATACATACACATATATCTATTCTTTTTCAGATTCTTTTCCCATATAGGTGATGACAGAATATTGAGTAGAGTTCCCCGTTGATGCTATTTATTGATATGATTAGGGGGATGCTCACCAGATCCATGTGTAAATTGGAATCAGATAGAGTTCAAATACCAAATCTGGCTCCTGAGGTTGCAAAACCCTGGGCCAGTTGTTTCATTTCTCTGTACATGGCTCTTTTGCAAAACAGGGATAAAAACATCTATCTCATTTCCGTGTGCTGTGTTGAATAATACAAGCTTCTTTGAAAAGATAAATGTCAGACTGTATGTGCATAGACAAAGTGACTACTGGATATCTTTGTCTGAAATACCCTGGAAATTAGAAAGAAACACGACCATCACCTTATAAAGGTTTCCAGTGACAGGTACTCTTGTTCCATCCTCATGGCCATAAACAATATCTTCTACTCAAATCATATAGTATTAGTAAGACTTTTTACTTTAGGTGAGGTTCTCTGACATGAGAATGAGAAGGGGTATGAACAACTTTTCTCTGCTTTGTATTCCTGCTACAGATTCAGCCTACAGGAGGAGGGCGGCCCATGAAGCTCTCCTGAGATTGAAGCTGATCAAAGACTCCAGAAACCACAGGGGTCTATGGTGGATCATGCTGAAGAACCAAAAACCTCAGCTGTTCTGAAAATGAGATTCATTTTTCTAGTCAGAAGATATATAGAAGAGAGCAAGTGAACTGTTTATTTTACCACTAGCTAAGGGCTTTGTGATGGGAGAAGGAAATGGCAACCCACTCCAGTGTTCTTGCCTGGAGAATCCCAGGGACGGGGGAGCCTGGTGAGCTGCCGTCTATGGGGTCACACAGAGTCGGACACGACTGAAGCAACTTAGCAGCAGCAAGGGCTTTGTGAGTGAGTGAGGAGTCAAAGTCTCCCAGTCAGGTCCGACCCTTTGCGACCCCATGGACTCTATAGTCCATGGAATTCTCCAGGCCAGAATATTGGAGCAGGTAGCCTTTCCCTTCTCCATGGCATCTTTCCAATCCAGGGATTGAACCCAGGTCTCCCACATCGCAGGCAGATTCTTTACCAGCACCAGGGAAGCCCCAGGAATACTGGAGTGGGTAGCCTATCCCTTCTCCAGAGGATCTTCCCGACCCAGGAATCGAACTAGGGTCTCCTGCACTGCAGGCAGATTCTTTACCAACTGAGTTATTAGTCACCTGCATTTTTGTCCCCAGTTGGTTGCTACTGCTCTCTGGGGGGTGGGGTGGGATGGGGAGTGTGCTTTCCCCTACTCACATCATGTTTCATGTGACTTGATTTGACCAGGGAAACATGAGCCATATGCCACTTCCAAACAGCAGCTTTAAGAGCCACTAGTAATACCTTGTTCCTAGGAACTCTTTCCAAAAATCCTCTCAAATGATCTGTTTATGTGGGGCAAGGTGTACAGGGTTGGACACTGGACTTGACTGATCTTTTCTGGGCGGTGCTACAAGATAAAGCACAGTTTGTCTAGCTTTTCACTTCAGGACACAGAGACATGCTGTCCTCAAGCTTAGTTTCTAGTCAATGCACATACATACACACATGCTCATGCCCTTTATAAATATATATATTTCTAGATTGCTGAACAAATTCCCCTGTCTTTTATCTTTTGCAAGATAATTGAACTTCTTACTGCAGTTGGAAAATGTGGTGCCAATGATACTGTACTAAATGAAAGAATTTCATCAACTTCTAATTAGAAATTGAATCACTATGTGAAGAGCATAATAAAATAGCCTGTTTCTCGTCATCTATGACATAAATTGGTTCAGGGGAGACTTTATTGAAAGTATAAGATTAAAAAGCTCTCATTAAATTTGTTTTTAAAAAGACCTCCCTAAAATCAAAACCACAATGAGGTACCATCTCACACCAGTCAGAATGGCTATCAAAAAGTCTACAAACAATAAATGCTGGAGAGGGTGCAGAGAAAAAGGAACCCTCTTACACTGTTGGTGGGAATGCAAACTAGTACAGCCACTATGGAGAACAGTGTGGGGATTCTTTAAAAAACTGGAAATAGAATTGCCATATGACCCAGCAATCCCACTGCTGGGCATACACACCAAGGAAACCAGAATTGAAAGAGACACGTGTACCCCAATGTTCATCACAGCACTGTTTATAATAGCCAGGACATGGAAGCAACCTAGATGTCCATCAGCAGACGAATTGATAAGAAAGTTCTGGTACATATACACAATGGAATATTACTCAGCCATTAAAAAGAATGCATTTGAATCAGTCCTAATGAGGTGGATGAAACTGGAGCCTATTATACAGAGTGAAGTAAGTCAGAAAGAAAAACACCAAACAGTATACTAACATATATATATATATATGGAATTTAGAAAGATGGTAATGACGACACTATATGTGAGACAGCAAAAGAGACACAGATGTAAAGAACAGTCTTTTGGACTCTGTGGGAGAAGGCGAGGGTGGGATGATTTGAGAGGGTAGCGTTGAAACGTGTATATTATCATATGTGAAGCAGATCGCCTGTCCAGGTTTGATGCATGAGACAGGGTGCTCAGGGCTGGTGCACTGGGTTGACCCTGGGGGATTGGGATGGGGAGGGAGGAGGGAGGGGGGTTCAGGTTGGGGAACACATGTGCGCCTGTGGCTGATTCATGTTTATGTATGGCAAAAAACACTACAATATTGTAATTAACCTCCAATTAAAATTTAAAAAAACAAAAAAAGACCTCCCTAACTGCTGGACCAGCACTGGCCAAAAAAACTTTCTATAACGACAGCAGAATTCCTGGGAGGACCAATATGACACCCCCTAGCCAATGTGGCTAGCAAGCACCTAGAATATGCCAGCACCACTGAGGGGCTGAATTTTAAATTAATTAATTTAATTTATGGTTAAAGTTAAACAACAACATGTGGCTGGCAGCTAATAAATCAGATAATGCACCTTAGACCCTAGGATGGAAAAGTATCTTTTCCTAATAATTGAACTACTTATTCATGTTACTATATGTGGCATTAAGGAACATATAAGAACATTTCATATATATAAGGAATGTATATATATATACATACACACAAACACACAAACTATATATATATATAAAAAATACATATATAGAGTTCTCTCTCTATGCAAGTAACAGACAATCTTGCCTTTTTACATTCAGGTATCACGTGGATTCACAAAATATTGATTATTCTATTTTAGACTCATGTGGGTTCTCTCAATAGAGATCTAATCCAGTTTTATGGAGCAAATGTTACAATAAAGCATTTCCCCAAGATAGTCCCAATATGCATAAGGCTAGTACCATATCCTAGAATTATGAGTCAAGATCATTCTTATTTAGTCCATTCATTGATCTAGAAATAACCACACCTGAACTATCCTGACCATTTCCAATATTATACTCCCAAATCTCTATACTTTAGCTTTTCATCTTTGTATTGGAAATTAGGCTCCCAAGTTCTTCAAACAACCAGATTTTAGTGGCCCCAGTCATTGAACTGAAACTGCACTGTATTTTCATCTCAATAGACAATTAAATAAGGAATTTATGTTCCTAGTTTTCAAAGGAGTCATCTTACTGCAGAGATGTAACATTCAGAGAACTACTGTAATTGTTAAGACCACAGGATTTGGAAAATAATAATTCCTGATTGTGAGGATATAATTATTTGGGAAGGCTGGAGGCTGATGTATTATTCAGGATACTTGAACACTGGCTCTTTTTACTTCCTGTGGCTATAGCCTTCCTGGTGGACTTTCTCAGAGAGCAGAGGCCAGGGAAATGCTTGCCAAGACATGCTGCATTGGTCACTGCCTCAGAGAGGTTCTTTATCCTTGGCTAATTAACTAAGACATTTAATCTATTCTTAATGAGGGTGTGGTGTGTTCTCTTCCCCTTAATTATAGAGCAGCAGAAAGGCCTGGATCTACTTTCTAGTGACAGTGTGAGAATTAATTCATCTGTAGGACTCAGCCTAGCATCTATTATCATGGCCCCAATCAATGATTACTGATGTCATTTTGTTCTTACTGAGTTCTAAAACTGACATGTAATTTTACTCAAAGGAAAAAAGTTTCTAAGAAGCATAAGATATTTTGGAATAAAGTACAGTAAGTCCCCTACATCCAAACAAGTTCCATTCTGACAGTGCGTTCGTAAGTCCAACAAAGTTAGCTTAAGTAACCTACTAACACAATCAACTATATGGTACTGTACTGTAATAGGTTTATAACATTTTTCACACAAATAATACATAAAAAACAAACACAGAAAATAAACATTTTTAATCAAACAGTAAGTACCTTGAAAAGTACAGAACTATAGTACAACAGCTGGGCACGTTCGCATTTTTGAATGTTTGTAACTTGAAGGTTCGTCTGTAGGGGACTTACTACAAAAGACTATTCATTAGAAAGACATAAAGCTACAATAAGTATCTGGACACCAAAAGTAGCCCTCAATGCAAGGTTGTATGGTTTTCTACTAAAAAACCAAATGTAACAGGATGATTAAGTTAAAGATTAGCCTCTCTTCTACAGACAAGCTAGGCTGACCTTTACTCACCTGAGAAAACAAAGTTAATGGGAGGATAGAAGGAAAACGGGCACACTGAGATTTCCATAGACTGTACGTGGTTGCTTCTGGGCCAGACTCTGGAATTTCTCCCAGACTTCATCTTTCGTTTCCCTCTGCCCAATTAGGATGTATTCATAAGGCATCTGCCCTATGAGCAGTGAGTCCCACACGAAGCTCCCTGATGTGTGGCTTCAGGGATTTTCCCTGCAGAGGAGAGGCAGACGAAAGAGACGAAAGGTCCTCACGTCTTCCCCTGATAGACAAGAGATGCCACCAAGCAGGAGTGACACACACAGGGTAACACACTGAGGCAGACTGTCTTAACTTGGAAACTAAGTTGGACCATTTTGAAAATGTATCAACTGTGTCCACACTACCCTGAAAGAGATCATCTATTTTCCAAAATGACTGACCAGCTTCAGGACCCAACTTAAGCAATGAAGAATTCAAATCGAATCCCAAGAGAAATATTAAAATATGGGACCAGGGATTTTATGATGTTTCATGAAAGCTATCTACCGATCTTATATGGCTTATATCTAATATAAAAGAAAAAAAGTCATGATTATTTATTTCTCAAAATATAAATACAGCAGGGATTAGAAAGAGTAGATTTATCAGGAATAGGTTCTGTATTTGTTGTGCCTTTATTCTCCAGGGGAAATGTAAGACTGCAGTTTAAGCATCAACTTGATTGCTTAATGATGGTGAACATTTAAGAATTTGCTCTGGAGGAAATAAAGTGGAAATTTAAATAGTGTTGCAACTCACCCTTAGTTTGGGTTTTCACTGTCTATTTCCAAATGAGGACACGAGTGAATCCTAATGGGGGAACTGCCTGGACTATATTATATTCAGACAAGTCCTCTTTTTACTGACTCTGTAGATAACATGCTGCTTTAATTGCAGAGATGGCTTTGTTTTTAAGCTGTTAGTCTTTAAAGAAACTTTCAAGTTTCTCTATTTGGCACGTAGTCTTATAGTCCTTGGATGCAAAATGTCTACATGTGCCTATAGACACAGAAATACACTTTATGTTTACCAAACAGGACAGCAATTTATTCCAAGTTTCCTCTAAAAAAGTATTTACTCTCCTCATTGCTGATCATATATACTCCTTCCTCTTTGCCAGAATTTCTGAACCCCAGCAAAGGGTCTACTATCCTATCAGATGAGTCTTTTTAAATTTTAGGGCATATACACGTGCTGAAAGTGAAAGTGAAGTCGCTCAGTCATGTCCGACTCTTTGCGACCCCGTGGGCTGTAGCCTACCAGGCTTCTCAGTCCGTGGTATTATCCAGGCAAGAATATTGGAGTGGGTTACCATTTCCTTCTCCAGGGGATCTTCCCCACTCAGGGATCAAACCCCGGTCTCCTGCATTGGAGGCAGAGGCTTTAACCTGTGACCCACCAAGGAAGCCCCTATACATGTGCTAGAAATAAACAAAACTAAGAAAAGAGCTCATGCATAATAACAATAGTAATCATCAGAGCAGTCATTTAAATACACACTTTTAATGAGGCAACCTAAACATCATAATGTAAAAGTAGAATTGAATTTAAATTGAAATCAACACTCTACTCCATAAAAAAGCAGCCAGGCAGGAGTGAAATCAACAAAGATACTTCTACTTTACCCGTATAAATATCAGACTTGTTTTTTTCCTCCCTACACTTGCTTCTCTTTCTTTGGCATGACAGTTCTGATTCTTCAGGCTCCCCATGAAGAAGAGAAAAATTCCCTTGAAGCTGAACTAAATTCATCAGCAAATGAAATTACATTCATTTGATAAAATGCTAAATGGAAAAAGGCAGGTTTATTTTAAGCCGTCAACAGGCTGTTTTAGTTAATCATGCACAGTGCAGAAGACAGGAGTTTGGTTGCTAAGAAAATGGTTGGCATGTTTCCACGAGATCCATGTGATGTGAAATGCATCTGCTCGTTTTAACAGGGAAATAGGAAAAAAATAAAATAAACAGTTCAGGGTATCTTTGGTGAGTCACTATGGAATACAGAGCCAAAATAACTTAAATGTTGTCAGTTTATTTTATACCGCCTTATTGTTATGACATTAGCCTTTTCTTATATTCAAAAAAAATTTTATAATAGTGATATTTTGTTAGAAAAATCTTATATATTCATTGTAGATAAATGGGAAGCACTCAAATAAGAAAAAATCTGCCATGACACACACACACAAACACAAATATCAATATCTACAAGGGTATCTATTGTAGATATGCATGCACCGATCTATGGTGCATGCATAGTCAGGGTTCAATATTTATTTGCTGAATGAATTAATACAAATATGGGATCTTTATTGTATATACTTTTATAACCCGCTTTTTCTTCATTAAGATATTTAGCACAACTTTCTATGCTATTAAATATTCATCTTTAGCATTAATAGTTTCATCATTATGAGACATGTAAGTTGTTCTCTTGCAAGACTTTTATAATAGGCAGGAACTAAACACAAGCATCTCCCCAACTGAGGCTGATACTATGATGCTGATGAAATATGAATATAGTGAAGAGTTTCTGCTTGGCTGTTACACTTATATCTCTGGTTATTGAGACAGACATTGGAGTCTCAGCTGTTTTGATCATGTGTAATTTCACCAGTTCCAACACCAGATACAGACCTTCGCTACTTACATAGATGCTGTCAGCATCCAAGCATACTAATGTGAGAGAGACTAGCCAAAGACAGAAAACTGCTCAGCAACTCCTTACATGTTATAGCGGTCCTCAGAGTGAGATAACCATGGACATTCATGTATCTTCCAAGTGGAAAAAGGGAGCAGGCCAAAAGAACAGTATTAGATCATCATGTAGAAGAATATACAGGTTAAGAAAGTTATGGATTACATGATCCGGAAAGCTGAGAAGTTCAAAGCATAAAAATGAGAAGCAGAGAAATACGCTCCTGAGCAGACTGTGTCCCTGGCTTCTTGATTACAGGAAATAGGCTTCATTCAGCCTCGTTGACCTTCCCCTAGTTCCAATGGGCAGGATCAAACAGTTACTAATTGGGGAAGGGAGGGGATGCAGAGACAAAGGAGGAACTGTGAAGAAACAATAGAGCAGCCTTAGGGCAGGGTCCTGATTCCCCCTCAAGGGATACACAGAACAATATCTTTGAGCTGTTTTGCGGATACTGAAACCCCAACCAGGTGGGAGAAGTTAACTGCATGCTGCCCAGAAGCACAAAGACCCCAGACAGGTTGAAGACATTGACTCCCATTTGCTTCACCTCCAACCAGTCAGAAGAATCCCTCAACTGATCACAACCCCCTCTTTGAACCATTACAATAAAACACCTCACTCCCTCCTCCAGGTCTGGGACACACAGTTTTGAGGGCATTAGCCTGCTGTGGCCCCCTTTGCCTGGCAGAGCAGTAAAGCTATTCTTTTCTACTTCACCCAAAACTGTCTCTGAAATTTAATTTGATGTTGGGGTACAGAGGCTGGATTCAGTGTTAGTAGCTTCTGAGTAATCACCTGAATTTGTTAGGGGAAGCACACTGATTGAAACCACCCACCCTGGCCAGGCACCATAGTAACCATTTTCATGAGTTGTTTTATGACAGGAGATCCTGATAAGGAAAACAGAACTAATAAGCCACCACCAACTGGAAGAGTTCAGGAAAGGTCAAAAGGAGACACCGCCTGTCCATCCACAGGATGCTAGAGAATCCCTCTCTCTAGCATCCATCTTGGCTGAGCCATGCGAGCGCCACCAGGAAAGACTCTAAATTAGAGTGATTGGCCAAAGACAACCCGGAAACTAACTCCATCACCATAAAACCCGAGACTGCGAGCCACGCGGCAGAGCAGTTCTCCTGGGTTCCCTTACCCTACTGCTCTCCATCTAGATGCCCTTTCCCAATAAAATCTCTTGCTTTGTCAGCACATGTGTCTCCTCAGACAATTCATTTCCGAGTGTTAGACAAGAGCCCAGTTTTGGGCCCTGGAAGGGGTCCCCCTTCCTGCAACAAATTCACTGCCTTCACTAAGGAGAAAATGGAAAACTGGAAAATTCAAAGCAAAAACAATGACGGAGGGCAAATTCTTAAAGATTCAATAAAATCATCAAGGCTGAACAAGAACTATCCTGCTGAGGAGGAAGGATTATTGAAGAATTCCAACATTCTGCAAGTTCACCATCACAAGGTCTCCCAGGGGCAGAGCCCCCTGTCACAATGTACCTTGTCTGAATCCACTATCAAAGAGGGTGACTGTGGTGACCAGACGGAAAAACCATGTTCCCAGATCTGTCACAGAGTTTAAATACGAGCCAAGTCAGTTCAGTGGCAAACACTGTGTTTAAACCATGACTTAAGTTGCAGAGATCAGTTCAGTTCAGTACAGTCACTCAGTCGTGTCCGACTCCTTGAGACCCCATGAATCGCAGCACACCAGGCCTCCCTGTCTATCACCAACTCCCAGAGTTCATTCAGACTCACGTCCATCGAGTCAGTGATGCCATCCAGCCATCTCATCCTCTGTCGTCCGCTTCTCCTCCTGCCCCCAATCCCTCCCAGCATCAGTCTTTTCCAATGAGTCAACTCTTCACATGAGGTGGCCAAAGTACTGCAGTTTCAGCTTCAGCATCAAAGAAATCCCAGGGCTGATCTCCTTCAGAATGGACTGGTTGGATCTCCTTGCAGTCCAAGGGACTCTCAAGAGTCTTCTCCAACACCACAGTTCAAAAGCATCAATTCTTCAGCACTCAGCCTTCTTCACAGTCCAACTCTCACAGCCATACATGACCACTGGAAAAACCATAGCCTTGACTAGACGGATCTTTGTTGGCAAAGTAATGTCTCTGCTTTTCTATATGCTATCTAGGTTTGTCATAACTTTTCTTCCAAGGAGTAAGCGTCTTTTAATTTCATGGCTGCAGTCACCATCTACAGTGATTTTGGAGCCCCACAAAATAAAGTCAGCCACTGTTTCCATTGTTTCTCCATTTTTGCCATGAAGCAATGGGATCAGATGCCATGATCTTCGTTTTCTGAATGTTGAGCTTTAAGCCAACTCTTTCACTCTCCTCTTTCACTTTCATCCAAGAGGCTTTTTACTCTTCACTTTCTGCCGTAAGAGTGGTGTCATCTGCATATCTGAGATTATTGATATTTCTCCCGGCAATCTTGATTCCAGCGTGTGCTTCTTCCAGCCCAGCGTTTCTCATGATGTACTCTGCATATAAGTTAAATAAGCATGGTAACAATATACAGCCTTGAGGTACTCCTTTTCCTATTTGGAACCAGTCTGTTGTTCCTTGTCCAGTTCTAACTGTTGCTTCCTGACCTGCATACAGGTTTCTCAAGAGGCAGGTCAGGTGGTCTGGTATTCCCATCTCTTTCAGAATTTTCCATAGTTTATTGTGATCCACACAGTCAAAGGCTTTGGCATAAGCAATAAAGCAGAAATAGATATTTTTGTGGAACTCTCTTGCTTTTTCGATGATCCAGCAGATGTTGGCAAGTTGCAGAGATAGATAGATTCAAATAATAAAATGGCTCAAGCAAAATAGACATTCATTTCTTGCCCACTTAGCAGTCCAAGGCAGGTGTTCCTGGGTGGTGGATGGGGCATCTCCCCTGGATGGGGCCCAGGCTCATTTTATCTCCTGCAGGGCTTCATCCTCATCATCTGCCTCCAGCAATGAAGAGCAGTGAGAACACAGACAAAGCACACCTGCTTCTCTAAAGCCTCATCTCAGAAATGGCATTCATCACCAAAATGCAGTCGTGTGATCTACTTGCAGGGAGGCAGGCACGTGTAGGCCAATTGTGTGCCCCCAAAGAGGAGACGATGGATTGGTGGAGAGGGGAGGGAATAGCTCACACAGTGTGTGGCTGTTTGAATTTGCTTGTATTTTGAACTTGAGTGATTCTCATTACACTGAGCGGTGTTGTGAGTAGAAAATGAAATGTGTCTTGATGAATAAAGCTCCACTTTACATTAGTGCCATAAAAACAAGAAGTTCTAAGCCACGTGACATACAAAATTCTAAACCCTTTTATTACAGATCATCAACTGACACTGAGAAGTTGTTCAATTTATATTCTCAACTCCATGCAACTGTCTACACCATTGCCAACATTATGTAGAGCATTAATATTTTAAAGCATTTATTATGTATATAATCATACTGTAATATCATATTATTGAAACAGGAAGAAAGGGGACACAGGCCACAACCTTTAAAAGAATGACATAGCCATAGGACATGACAAAAGCTGATTAGAACCAACTAGGTCCAAGAGGGCAGAAGATTTGACATCCAGTGGATCTTGAGGCTCATTATATGCTCATTGTAATACAAGAGCATAAGCTAAGTGACTTACCCATCAGCACCATGACAGTTCTGAGACTGGCCATCAAAGAACAAAATGTATGCAATGGCCCAATTCCTAGAAATCTCCACTCCTTCCTCAAAATACTTGGAATAACCCTTCCACTCATTAGCCTATGAAATTACCCAGGCCATAAAAACTAACCACCCCATATTTTGGGGCCTCTCACCTTCTGAGAGAGCCCACACTCTGTCTGTGGAGTGTGTTTCTGTCTAAATAAACTTACTTCTTATCTACCATTTTGTCTGTCACTGAGTTCTCTCTGTGACGAGATATCAAGAACCTGAGCTTCAGTAAGTCCTGAGGTCAGGTGTGATTGAAATTAAAAGACCGTGGGTTCAAGTCCCAATCTGAGGTCCTTGGTTTTATTATTACATATTATACATATATATGTATTTTCACACACACAGAAGATAAAGTATTCAAACAATAGAGAAAAGATGAGAGATGTAAAAAAAATTACCATAGGGAATCACCAATAATTTGTTGACCATCTTTTTCAAACAACTTTCTACACAGGTATATTCCACCAAAGATTATATTTGCATTCTAAAACAGTGCACATCCTTCTTCTCTTGTTCTACTTTGTTTTCTTTTGTTTGTTTCTTTATTCCCTTCCTTCTTTTCTTTCTCCCTCCCTTCCCTTTTCCTCCTGCCCTCTCTCCCATTTCTCATGCTTTGCATTTAATGGCTATAACTGAATCACTTTACTGAGTCTGACCTGACCCAGGGTGGTATGATCACATGGAAGTGAGAGCATAGACCCTAGAGGCACACCAGGGTTGCACTCATGACCTGTCTCCCTATCTATAAAATGCTATAATAATCTACAATCTACCTTATTGTACACTATTAATCTATGTGAAGATTGAATGAGTTCATATGCATTATGTGTCTTGAACAGGATCTGGTGCATAGTAAGAACTTTATGTGTTTGCTATTATTATCACTATTTACCTATCATTTACGTTACTAACATTTTCTCCTGCCTATGGTTTGTCTTTTGGCTTTATTTATAGTACTTTGTTTTTCATAAAGACTAAAATGTTTTACATTTATGGGTGTTTAGAAAAGACACTTAATTTTGAGATTTAGAATATCTTCCCTGGTGGTTCAATGGTAAAGAATCTGCATGCCAATGCAGGAGACACAGGTTCAATCCCTGGGTCAGGAAGAGCCATGGAGAAGGAAATGGTTACTCACTCCACTGTTCTTACCTGGGAAATCCCAGGGACAGAGTAGCCTGGCAACCTACAGTCCACAGGTTGCAAAAGAGTCAGACAAGTCTTATTGACTGACAACAAAATGTTTTTAAATTTTTATTGGATTATAGTTGATTTACCATATCATGTTAGTTTCTGCACTACAGCAAAGTAAATCAGTTATACATATATATATATATAGCCATTCTTTTTAAAAACTAAATGTTTCTATGCAATAAAATATAGCTTTCCTTTATAGCTTTCATATTTCCAAATGTGCCTTATAAAGATCTGTCTCTTTATTCTCTTTTATGTCAACTATGTCATGTATATGTTTTTCTAATTTATGCTTTTTTTCCCCCACTATAATTGAGAGTGGAATTTTTGGTGACTGTTTTATTAAAATCAAAGCTATCATTCTTTTTCCTTCAGGTTTCTATTGTTTAAGTGTTTGCTTCAAAAAGGCTTTGCCACCCATTTTAAGGTTAATTAATTTATGGAGAATTGATGTAGGCAGAAATATAACTTTTTTTCTAGATTGTTTGCTAGTTATCCTGACACTCATTATTTTCTTTTGCTCTAACTGATGGGAGCTGCTGAAGACTGGTCCCTCCCTTGGAGCATAACTGGACAGAAGCCACTGCTATCCTTTTGTTACAGAGTTGGCTGAGAGAGAGATCTGCTCTATGCCTACAGTCAACCTCTAATTATCATCCCATAGGTAATTCACAAGTATGACAAGGCTGTATACTGTCACCCTGTTTATTTAGCATATATGCAGAGTACATCATGTGAAATGCTAGGCTGGATGAATCACAAGCTGGAATCAAGATTGCTGGGAGAAATATCAACAACCTCTGATATGCAGATGATACCACCCTAAGGCCAAAAAGCAAAGAGGAACTAAAGAGCCTCTTGATGAAGGTGAAAGAGGAGAGTGAAAAAGTTGGCTTAAAACTGAACATTCAAAAAACTATGATCATGGCATCCAGTCCCATCACTTTATGGCAAATAGAAGGGGAAAAAGTGGAAACAGTGACAGATTTTATTTTCTTGGGCTCCAAAATCTCTGCAGATGGTAACTGCAGCCATGAAATTAAAACCTGCTTGCTCCTGGGAAGGAAACTATGACAAACACAGACAGCATAGTAAAAAGCCAAACATCACTTTGCTGAAAAAGGTCGGTATAGTCAAAGCTAAGGTTTTTCCAGTAGTCATGTACGGATGTAAGAGTTGGACTATAAAAAGGCTGAGTGCTGAAGAATTGATGCCTTCATATTGTGGTGTTGGAGAAGACTCTTGAGAGTCCCTTGGACTGCAAGGAGATCAAAAGAGTCAATCCTAAAGGAAATTAGGGTATTTGAATACTCCGAATATTCATTGGAAGGACTGATGGCTGAAGCTCTGATACTTAGGTCACATGATGCAAAGTCGACTCATTGGAAAATACCTTGATGCTAGGAAAGATTGAAAGCAAAAGAGGAGAGCAGCAGAGGATGAGATGGTTAGACAGCATCATCGACTCAGTGGACATGAATCTGAGCATACTCCAGGAGATTGTGAAGGATAGGGAAACCTGGTGTGCTGCAGTCCATAGAGTCTCAAAGATTTGGACAAAAATTAGCGACACAACAGCAACAACAAAAGATAACTCACTAGGAGATCAATGAATTAAAAAAAAAGACTAACAAAATAATCTCAGCCTGGGCGCCTCAAACTACTTTCCACTGGGGTTTGTTCAGAACTGTCAGCTAACATTAACATTACATAAGTCAGCTTGAACGAACACTTTTTTTTTAATTGATAATTTATTAATCTGCTTTGAAAAATTAAATGGTGAATTAAACCAAATCTTAAATTTCTGTAAATTTATTTTGTATGCTACTGTTTTTAACTTTTATTTCTGTAGATAAAGTATTTATCTTCAAATATTCATTATGATTGGGCTTTTCTGCAGAACATCTAGGCGGGAGACCTGAATCTCCAGTGGGCGGCCTTGGCTGTCCCCACACAGCTGCCAGCACGCCAGTCTACAGGAAATAGATGCCGCAAGTGAGTCCTACAGGAAATAGATGCCGCAAGTGAGTCAGGTCCCGGGGCTGCTGTCCGCTGGGGTCCAGCATCCACACCTGCCTCGGGTGACAGGGACCTGTGACCACACTGACCCTGGGGGCCGGGAGAAGCACGCTTGCCTTTCAAGTGAGTGAGGGCACCCTGGCCTGAGGCTGTGTGGGTGTGAACAGCCAGCTCCTACCAGTGTGCGTGAGCACAGTCCTTCATTCCACTGGGCTGTGTCCCAGCGTGGTCAACATCTGCAATTATTAAGCTTCCTCTTTCAGGGAAAAATCTTAGAAATAACACACAATTTATCAGTTCCTTTCTCACACTAAGAGGACACCCCTAAGATTGCGTCATCATATTAACCTGCCAGGGAAGACGCTCACCTTAGTACATGTTCATCGCATGCAGTTGGAGTAATTCAGGAGCATTTAGTCAGACGGCAAATGTCTAACTCATCATCCAGACACAGGTATGAGCCCTAATCAAGTCTGACAGGGGCCCAGTGAAACCCATCTTTAATCAGATACTAAGACCAAGCCTCACAGTTAGTGGGCAGTGTCAGGCCTAAGCCGATCTTCGAAGCTGACGCCCTTGAGGCCCACAGCTTGCCCTGCAAGGCCCCCATCCCTTCCTCACATCTGTGGCTTCTGCTGACCCTTTCTGCTGACCAATGAGGCCGCAGACGTTGCGGTTTTTGGTGCATCCTCTCAAATCGCTGAGCTTGCTTTTCAGAGATCATGGTTCAGCCGGAATTCAGAAAGCTGTACTGGGTCAGACGAGCAGCCACCCACCAAGCAGTGACCATGACTTTTTCTGGTGCAAGTTTGGCTATGGAAAGTGCTTTGGAGCTTCTTCTAAGTTCCAACCACTGAGCTGGTTGTCCCGGTTGTTGTATAAAATCCACTTTTCTTTGCACGTCACAATACGATTGAGAAATAGTTCGTTGTTGTTATGTAGACTAAGAGAAGACAACACTTTAAAACTGATTTTTTTTGAGTTGCACTCAGCTTATGAGGCACCCTCTCTTTGAGCTTTTTCACCTTTCCAATCTGCTTCAGAGGCTGAATGGTCACAGAATGGTGGATGTTGAGTTTGGGCAACTTCTCATGTAGTTGTAGGAGGATCAGCTTCAAAGATGGCTCTCACTCAGCTGTCCCTGTCAACTTCCGATGGCCACTACGCTCCTCATCATCAAGGCTCTCTTTGCAGAACTCCTTGACCCACCACCGCACTGAACGTTCTTTAGCAGCTCATGGGCCGAATGTGCCTTGTCTCCACTGCTTTACGACCCATTTTGAACTCAAGAAAATCACTGGAATTTGCTTTTTTGTCCAACATCATTTCCATAGTGTGAGTGCTCCGTCGCTTCCGTCCATCCGACCCTCTGTGACCCCATGGACTGTAGCCCACCAGGCTCCTCTGTGCATGGGATTCTTCAGGCAAGAATGCGGTGGGTGGGGGGCTGATCTTCCTGACCCAGGGATCGAACCCACGTCTTCTGCCTTGCAGGCAGATTCTTTACCCATTGAGCCACTTGGGATTACTTCCTGTAACACAGACTTCTTTGTGGGAGCGAGAGGCTTTCCACAGAGGAATTAACCTCAAACGGCAAGGTCCCCAATTCCCTGAAGGGCCAAGGGCGTGGTGACCAGGCAGAGACGCCACCCCAGGAAACCCCCGGGCCCAGGCCCGGGCCCGTGGGGTCTCCAGGCCGCCAGGCCCACGCCCGCCAACAAACACTTTTTTAAAGGCATAA
Source organism: Bos taurus (assembly GCF_002263795.3). Classification (NCBI taxonomy): domain Eukaryota; kingdom Metazoa; phylum Chordata; class Mammalia; order Artiodactyla; family Bovidae; genus Bos; species Bos taurus. The sequence continues at coordinate 18,994,625 of NC_037336.1, read as the reverse complement.
ATGTTTTACGCATAGCACAAATGTTTTACACAGCTAACATTAAGTGAGTCTGTGAGTCTTGAAATTTCTGCATCTAGTTCTCTATGCATTATGCACTTTAATGATGACAAATCATGGAAAGCTGAAGAGCGTCTTTGAAAAAAATGAAATCCACATGTTATTTCTCTGACTCTGGCTCTTTCATAAGATTTTATAGATTGGAATGAAGACAAAGGGGATTAAAGAAGTTTGGCAGAAGCAAATCATGCCAAAATAGATTTGTGACAATGGAATACAGGATTAGTCAGTAAAAAACTCACAAAACTTTACGACTCTTTCTTGTCATGGTGGGTTTAAGGTTGAGATTCTACAAAAAAGAAGCTTGTTGTTGTTTAGTCGCTAAGTCATGTCTAACTCTTGTGGAACTCCATGGACTGTAGCCCACCAGCTGCTTCTGTCCATGGGATTTCCCAGGCAAGAATACTGGAGTAGGTTGCCATTTCCTTCTTCAGGGGATCTTCCTGACCCATGTCTCCTGCATTGGCAGGCGGATTCTTTACTACTGAACCACCAGGGAAGCCACCTTTATATCCAAAAAAAAAAAAAAAAAAACCTTATTAATAAAGCTATAGACCTTGATTTGTAATATTGATTTCATAAAATCATTATGGCTCAGTTATGGTCTATAGTAATGCTCTTCTAACTATACATGTGAAGAACCAGATATTTTTATCCTATCTTCAAAGGAAAATTTCTGGAAAATACAATAAAAATGAATTATTAGAAAAACTAAATGACAGTTAAAACACACACACATATATATATAAATAGAAGCCCCAAGTTTTTATTACTAGGTTTACTAGATATCAAATTACTCTTTGCTATAAAAGTTCCTAAAGGCTAACTTTTAAAAATAATTTTATTTATTTATTTTTGGCTGTACTGGGTGTTCATTGCTGTGCATGGACTTTCTCTAGTTGTGGTGAGTCAGGGCTACTCTCTAGGTGTGGTGTGCATGCTTCTCACTGTGGTGGCTTCTCATGCTGCCGAGCACAGGCTCTAGGGCGTGCAGGCTTCCGTAGTTATGGAACATGGGTTTAGCTGCCCCTGGGCATAAAGAATAGTCCCAAGATTGAACCCACGTCCCCTGTATTAGCAGGTGGATTCTTAACCATTGGACCACCAGGGAAGTCCCTAAATGTTAACTTTTAATTTCTGGGCCTAGTTTATTGTAGGCCAGTAATAGTAACTGAGCGACTTCCCTTTCACTTTTCACTTTCACGCACTGGAGAAGGAAATGGCAACCCACTCCACTGTTCTTGCCTGGAGAATCCCAGGGACAGGGGAGCCTGGTGGACTTCCGTCTACGGGGTCGCACAGAGTCGGACACGACTGTAGTGACTTAGCAGCAGCAATAGTAACTCACGGTTTGAGTCACACTGCTTTATACCATTTCAGGCTCCTAAACCAAGGCGTTTTTCAAAACCAAGGCTTCTCCATCAGAGAAGGGTGAAAAAAGGATTAATGCACAATAGCGAACTATGGTCTGTGTGACTGCAGCAAATGTTAGGACCTCTTCATTCCTGTGACCTGATTAGATACAGCTTTCCAAATATGTCCTTTGGCCTAATATTTAGTTCTGAACTGATAAAGCCTGATACACGTGGAATCTCTCAATCTGAAAGAAATGTTCAAATCCTACAGGTACTGATTGTATAACATATTCCCCTTTTCAACTGTAATTTAGTCAGTGTTTAACATGCTTAAGGATTTCTTAATTTAATTAAAGCCTATATAGTGCCATGTGGAATGGTACATAACGTAGAGCTTCAATTCCGGTTTTATTCCATGTAAGGATTCTCTGAAGCCCCTTTGTCCGAGAGTTCTTGGCCTTTTAGGCACTGATATTGCCTTTCTCTTCAACACTGAGAGGAATCCAAATAGGAGCATTCACGGAGATCATTTTACTGATTTCCTTTCCTCTACCTCTGTGACTCCTCTTGTTTTGCTTATACCATCATCCTGTGTTTTATTTTTGACATAAACCATTGACAGTGAGCATACTGGAAAAGGGTACTAGTAACCACAATTATGTTGTTGGATTGTAGGGAAATCCATCTCTTGACTGTCCTTTCTCTCTGAAAAATGTGGATTTAATCTCCTGGAATAAAAATCATCGATTTTTATGCCATTTACTTAGTGGCATGATAGTTTCATTTCACTGTTTAGACATTAAGGAGTCATTTTCTTCACCAGCATTATTGCTTCATGCAACAAAATATTGGCCTTTTAGAATACCTTTAAACATTTGTAGAGATGAGAAAAAAATTAAATCATTCATTTACCTTCCCTGGTATGGTTCTTTCAGTTACCTTTCATTAGACTGTGTTTAGAAAAGTCAGTTTATGGTTAATACAGTGGGCATAAGAGGCAAAAAAATTTTAGTGTCAAGTTTCCAGTGAAATGCCATCATATGCTGTTGATTTTATAACAATCTACCCCAGCTCATTGTCTTTACCAAAAGCTCTATCTTAGCATTAACACAGTAGCTGATCTCTTTTTTGGGTAACTGGCATCCTCTTCCACTCCTTAAATTCGTTCTATTTTCATTTTAAAAAAGAAAAGTCTGCTAACATAAAGATCCACATTTACCAAACAGACACTGCTCTGAAAACAACTAGATGCCAATCAAAATGCAGAACAGACGTGGTTACACAAAATAATTAACAACAATTATAAACGGGGAGGATTTCTAAGCTCTATTCTAGATAATAAAAGTTTCAATTATTCACCAGAAAGATAAAGTCCATTAATAGTCTTATGAGTCTCTGTCTGCTTCAAGGGAGAGGCTGTCCCAGTTAGAAGAAAGAGAAGGGTCTGAGTACCCAAAAACCAGACACATGCCCAGGGATGGGGAGAAAGATGGGAAGGAAGTCCATGGCAAGGTCAGCTCCAGAGCCTCAGACCTACTAATCAGTAAAACCTGGAAAGGCTTCCGACAAACTACAGACTTCACGTCCAGCCACCAGCATCCTCCCATCCAGAACTTGTGCTGCCACTTCCATTCTGAATCCCACCTCTTCCAGCACCTCTATCCTCTGGGACCTTATTCCATTCACTGTCTCGGGACATGTGAAAGTGAAAGTCTTAGTCGTGTCCAACTCTTTGCAACCCTATGGACTGTAGCCCACCAGGCTCCTCTGTCCATGGAATTCTCCAGGCAAGAATACTGGAGTGGGTTGCCATTCTCTTCTCCAGAGGATCTTCCCGACCCAGGGATTGAACCTGGGTCTCCTGCATTGCAGGCAGATTATTTACCATCTGAGCCACCAGGGAAGCCTGCCTCGGACATGTGGCTGCATAAAAATCAAGCTTAGGGAGCTTCACCCTTATTTCATATCTTGTTCATACAAAGGTCAGGATGTCTCTAAAACTTTTCTGACTAATCCACACATTTCCAATACCTGAGATTTCACAAAGGAAAACCCAATTCTGACATTCATTATACTAATTATCAAAACCATCAGTGTTAGACATAAAAGATTGCTAAGGCACTTGCAGCTGCCTCTGATGGCAGCATTTTGATTAAATGCTACTGATAACCACCACTGGAGTATGTATTTCAAATTAGAATAACTGCCTGCCTTAGGGTCTGGATGAAAAAGAACTGAAACCTATATTTGTGCACATCATGTCTGCGAAAGTATTTTAAAGTAAATTACAGACCAGAAAATAAATACCTTCCTGTTAAAAAAATCAAGCCCTTGAAACAGGGGACTACACTTAGGATGTCCTTTTGCTCATCTCCTTTTCATTCTTAATCCACAGCTATGCAGCTCCCATCCTATTAAGACTGATTCTGCCAAGGTCGTTTATGACCTAGATGCTAAATTCAGTGTGCCAGGTCCTAGCCCAGTTCCTGAAATACAGTTTTAAAGCATCCATATTCATTTCTATAATTTTAGGAGGAATTAAACATGTCTCAATCCTATTTTTCCCTTACCATATACTCTTTTAATTACACTTCTGAGAAACCTTGATTCAGGCATGAGATGGGAGAGTTTGAGAAAGTAATTAAATGGAATATGCCAAGTTCATTATTCAGCAAATGAATTCTCACCTCCCATGAAATGATTTGTCAAAAAACTGAAAGTCAGTTTAGTTCATTAAGCCCCCAAGCTCTCCTAAAAATGCTCAGCCTGAGACAACGGAACTATGCAAACATACCTGAAATTAATGATACCTAAATGCCTCTGGAAAAAACATAGGTAGTAAACATTCTCTCATGGATAAGTTAAGTCCCATATTTTTTTTTTCTGGCAGAATTAATAGTCTACCAATTGCCAACAACAAGATTCCCTCTTATTAAATGTATACTATTTCCCTCTACCTATCAGTTTTAACTTCTCTTCAAAGACTCCAGGTTAAATAAAGGAATTAGAAATGGATGATAGCTTCACAAGGGCATTTTCAGGCATGCAATGTTTAAATGATAATACATCTTGTTGTGAAGCTGTCTAAACCTTAATTCAGTACAAGGAAATGCAGTTTCCACTTCAATGTATTTGAAGGCTTTCCCTCCTATAGAATGGAATGTTGGGTACGTCTTTATTTTCATACAAGTGGGTAATATAGATGTGCATGAAATGTGGGAGATACCACTAGGACTTACTGCACATTTCTCTTGGGAAGAGATTCAGTTGCAGAGAAATAAGAAATTCAGAGTGGGTTTGAGGAACTGCCAAATCATGAGTAGAAACATGTTAAAAAAGATTCTTATTCTATATATTCTGACACTCAGAATTTGAGAGTCCTTCTGATTATCTTTAAAACAGCATCATCCCCAGAGAGAGTTGCAAGGAGCAGAGAGGATACCTGTGTGAGTAAAAGTCGTCCCTGAGGAAGGAGAGAGACTTAGGCTCTGATGCAAGTGACATGAAGTACATCTGATCAGTTTCAGACACTGTGCTCCATGCTTTCCCAGACAGCGGTATACTATTATGTACTACTTGTATCTGAAGATATAAGCTCAGGAAGCTAAGAGAGAGAAAATATGTCAGTGCATGCTGTGCTTAGTCATTCAGTCGTGTCCGACTCCTCTTTGTGACCCCATGGACTATAGCCCGCCAGGCCTCTCTGTCCATGGGATCCTCCAGGCGAGAATACTGCAGTGGGTTGCCATGGCCTTCTCCAGGGGATCTTCCCAACACAGGGATCAAACCCAGGTCTCCTGCATTGCAGGCAGATTCTTTTACCATCTGAGCCACCAGGGAAGCCCGTGTAAGTGCATATGTATATACATGTACATCTACATGTACAGATATACATATATATGTGTGTGTGTGTACATATATATATATATATATATATATATATATATATATATATATATATGTATAGACATATGGGCTTCCCTGGTGGCTCAAATGGTAAAGAATCTGCCTGCAATGCAGGACACACAGGTTTGATCCCTGGGATGGGAAGATCCCCTGGAGAAGGAAATGGCAACCCACTCCAGTATTCTTGCCTAGAGAATCCCATGGACAGAGGGGCCTGCTGGGCTACAGTCCATGGGGTCCCAAAGAGTTGGACTCAAATGAGTGACTAACACTTTCATTTTTCTTTCCACTTTGCTTTTATATATATATATATGTGTGTGTGTATATATATATATATATATATATATAAAATGCCTACATATATTTTGCAATTATATATATATCTTTATGTAAAATATATATGTATATTTATTTTAAAATACGTATTCATTTAACAATCCAATGATTCACTCATCATTTTAATGAACAAGTCAAAGTTCCTGCTGAGATAATACCTAGAATAGGCTTCACAAAGTATAGAGGAGTCCTTCTCCCTTGGCTGCTTTCCAAGTATCTCTTGCATTCTGATCTCACTATGTACAAGGTGATCTTGGTGTTTAAAGAGAAGTAATCTTTCATGTAATATGACTCCCAAACACCAAATTTCCCCCTTATTCTCTTCTGAAGAAGCAGTAGTTCATTGTAGTGTTGGAATTGCAACTAGCTGCCCATTAGGCTGAGCTCTAAGAAGAGTTTTCCCCTAACAGTCTGAGTGTGCAGCCTATTCCCGACACAATGTGTCTCCACTGATCTTCCTTTAGTTGAATTCTCACAAGAAGCTTGTGAGGAAGAGTAGGTTTATTGACAGGCCCTCCTACTCTATCTGTAGTGTAATAGCTTTCCCCATCCTTTGGGGAATGGGCCATCCTAAATCCAACCCCTCAGTTCAGGGTTTCCAATTAAAATTCATGCAATGAATGACAATGCCATGTGATTTCATCATCAGAACCTTAAGGGACAAGAGTTAGGCAAAGAAAGTCACACAAGACAACACTGCTAGCCAGTCACAGTTAAAGACTTGAATCCACTGGGTCTGATTCCAAAGCCTTCACTTTGAGCCACCAAGTTATACTGGCTCCCAATATACAGAAGTGGTGGCTGGGGTGCCCTGAAACATTTAGTAAGTAAATAGCAAGAAGCGAAGGAGAGAGAGAGGACTGTCCAGTTCACATCTCTGGCCAGGGCTTGGGCTCAGCATCGACATCTGCTAAAGCACAGGCTTGGGGGTTAAATCTGAGCTCCCTATGTGTCCCTTCCCAACCAGGAGACCTCAACACCACTTGCCTTCACGCAATCTCAGTTTCTTCATGCACTGACTCCTAAGTGCCGTCATGAGATTTCAATGAAACAATGACATCAAAGACTTGAGAACACTTGCTGATTCCTGATAAATCTGCATGAACAGAGCGTGACCGGTTGTAACACAGGGAACCACTAGCTCCCCTCTGCATCCTGCCTGCTCTTGGCTGGCTTCAAAGTCCATGTTGTTGGGTGGTGATTTGCTAAACAACATGGTTCACCTACATTCACTCCTCTTTTTCAAACCCCTTCTTGTTCCCTGCCTAGGCCCCTAGACATGCAGTGAGAGCCTTGCTTATGGTGAAGACAGGAATCAGTCACAGCTGCCCTGGAAGGACATACCCTTTGCAGTGGGTCACTGGGCCCACACGCCTTCCTTTTTGAAGGGGCACAAGCCTTTGCTCTCCAAATAGAAAGGGATCTAAAATACATTTCTAAAAATTTCTGGTCATACATTTGAGTCTTGAGACATGTTGAAATAACTTTCTAAGCCCAAGATGAACAGCCCCTTGTCCAGGGCACCATGTCAGCTAAAACTATAACTTCTGCATTCCTGTAAGTGCTCTGTTAGACCAGAAACATGGAACATCCAGCCAGCCAAACCCCAAATGCCGAGCCAACTCTAGGCCTTCTCATCCCATCAAGGATGATGACATGGCCACAGCCAATCTGATATTTTTTACTTTTCTCTTCCTTGTTCTTTATTCCTTATCCTATAAAATCTCCCTGCCTTCTGCCTCCTTGGGAGATTCTCCAAAAGGAGACTGCTTCAGGAAGCGTTAAACAGAGTTTGTCTGTATCACCTAAACTGTGTTCTTGAATCACTTTTTTTTTTTTTTTAACAGATATTTGGGGTTATATGCCCAGAGCTATCACTGTGACTGAGAGAAGCTGTAGACCTCCTGACAAGTATTGGGTCAACACTTCCTGTCATCTTCATGTACTTTTATCAGAAGAAGTGACCACTGGTGTGGCTATTTTCTCTAGTTATGTATCTGCTTTTATTTTTAATCATGAGGATCTATTTTTACTTTTGAGAAATATAATACAATCCCTCCCTCAAAGCAATTGTCCATTGACCAAGGAAATAAATTATGAAAAAGTTATAGTGATTTAACTGAGACATTTAAATGAATGGGAGTTGTTAGAATCACATTAACAACTATATGCCTTTGGAGGATGGTGGTGCATTTGTGCATGCAACATCTAAGCTATTCAGTGAACAGCCACCAGGAATCTGCGAATCCCTCACATTAAAATCTTGGCGCCTCAGAGACCTCCATCCTACAGACTGGGAACCAATGTCTACAAGCATTTAACTGAGAATTTGGAGAAGAAAATACCACAAAGTTAATTTGAACTTTCTCTCTCTGACTGGTCTATAATTCTACTAATGACTGGCTGGATTTAAAAATTAAAATAATGATAGGGTGACTGTAAATAGAATTGTGTTTTGAAACAAGAAAAACATAAATTTATAGTTGCTTTGGAGTCTAATTTTTATCTACGGTAGACTGATCTAAGTCTTGGCAGGACACTTGACATAATTTGAAACCATGAAGGTATAAACGCAAAGGGAAGAATGCTTAAATTATGCTCAAACTGATCAGGGGAGACGGTTGAGGGAGGTTTCGTTATTAAAATTACTGAACAGGAAAGTGCCTTCAACTATAATATAAAAGGCAAACTGCAATTACTGTTCTACTTTTCCTCCACTTTCTTTCTTTAGTGCATAAGCAGTTTATACAAAACTAGCTTTTGCATCTCCTGAGTTTCTTGTATTTTCACAGAAAAAAAAAAAAAAAAAAAATTCCTCCATGTAATAAATTTCCCTAAATGTAAAAAAAAGATCTTCTTCTTTCTGGCCTCCTTAACTTTCCCTAATACTAAAAGGGTTTCGGATTTACATAGAAAGAAGGAAAATAATTCATTTCTCAATCATTAGTTAGGTAGGTGACTGACATTGTTGCTATTTAAAAAAGCCTACAGTTCATTCCCAGGTATTTTATTCGTTTTTGTTGCAGTGGTGAATTGTTTCCTTAATTTTCCTTTCTGATTTTTCATTGTTAGTGTATAGGAATGCAAAGGATTTCTGTATATTAATTTTGTATCCTGCAGCTTTATTAAATTCATTGATTAGCTCTAGGAATTTTCTGGTGGCATCCTTAGAGTTTTCTATAGTGAGTTTTGTATAGTGGGACAAAAGACCTGTATACAGAGAACTAGAAGACACTGACGAAAGAAATCAAGGACAACACAAACAGATGGAGAGAGAAATCATGGCCTTGGATTTGAAGAATAAATATTGTGAAAATGACTATAGTACCTAAAGCAAACTATAGTTCAATGCATTCACTGTCAAATCACCAGTGGCAATTTTTAGAAGTAGAACACACACACACACAAATTCACAATTTGTATGGAAACACAAAAGACTTCTGAATAGCCAAAACAATCTTGAGAAAGAAGAATGGAGCTGGAGGAATCAACCTTCTGGACCTCAGACTATACTACAAAGCTACAGTAATCAAGACAGTATGGTACTGGCACAAAGAAAGAAATATAGATCAATGGACCAAGATAGGAAGCCCAGAGATAAGCCCACGCACCTATGGACACTTTATCATCGACAATGGAGGCAAGAATATACAATGAAGAAAAAACAGCCTTTCCTAGATAGCTACATGTAAAAGAATGAAATTAGAACACTTCCTAACACAAAAATAAACTTGAAATAAATTAAAGACCAAAATATAAGGCCAGAAACTATAAAACTCTTAGGGGAAAACATAAGCAGAACACTCTTTGACATATATCACAGCAATATCCTCTTTTACCTACATACTGCTGCTGCTGCTGCTGCTAAGTCACTTCAGTCATGTCCGACTCTGTGCAACCCCAGAGACGGCAGCCCACCAGGCTTCCCCGTCCCTGGGATTCTCCAGGGAAGAACACTGGAGTGGGTTGCCATTTCCTTCTCCAATGCATGAAAGTGAAAAGTGAAAGGGAAGTCACTCAGTCGTGTCCGACTCTAGCGACCCCATGGACTGTAGCCCACCAGGCTCCTCTGTCCATGGGATTTTCCAGGAAAAAGTACTGGAGTGGGATGCCACTGCTTTCTCCGACCTACCTACTAGAGTAATAGAAATAAACACAAAAATAAACAAGTGGAACCTAATTAAACTTAAAAGCTTTTGCATAGCAAAGGAAACTATAAACAAGATTAAAAGACAATCCTCAGAATGGGAGAAAGTAATTGCAAATGAAACAACTGACAAAGGATTAATCTTCAAAATATACAAGCAATTCATGCAGCTCAATACCAGAAAAACAAACAAGCCAATGAAAAAAATGGGTGGAAGGCCTAGACAGACATTTCTCCAAAGAAGACATACAGACGGCCAACAAACACATGAAAGGATGCTCACCATCATTCATTATTAGAGACCTTCAAATCAAGACTACAATGAGATATTACCTCACACCAGTCAGAATGTCCTTCATCAAACAATCTATAACAATAAATGGAGAGGGTATGGAGAAAAGGGAATCCTCTTGTACTATTGCGTGTGTCGTGTCTGACTCTCTGCGACTCCATGGACTGTACCCCACCAGGCTTCTCTGTCCGTGGATGGACTGGTTGGATCTTTAGGATGATCAAAGTGGACATAAGAACCACTGCCACTGAAATTTACCAAAGAGTCAGTGACAATATGATGTGATTGTCACCAAGTTTAGAAGGCCGCCCTGGCACACATCACCAGTACTGCCTCAAAGCCCACACTCTGGCACCAAGATGTGTTCTCAGGTCCTCTCTGACAGTGGGAATTGCATGGAACATGCCACGTGCCCTGGACGATGTCCCTGACACTGAGGACGCAGCAGTGAATATGAGGAAATGAGGCATTCGAACTCCCCTGTGCTGCTCCTCAGAGCCACGGATTCAGCAGCAGTGGTGCCCCAGGGTCCGAGGAGCGTTACTGCAGCTTGGGAGGAGATGGCAGCAGCTTGGCTCTGATGCAGCCCCAGTGGTCAGTGATAGATTCCCTAGCCGCTTTAGATCAGAACCCTGCAGGCATCAACCACCAGAAGTGCTGAGAAGAACGCTATGACCCTCTTCCTGTCTTCAGATATGTGATGAGGCATCGAATTAATTTTCTATGGCTGCTGAGCCAAATTACCCCAATCTTAGTAGCTGGAGAAGACTCTTGAGAGTCCCTTGGACTGCAAGGAGAGCCAACCAGTCCATCCTAAAGGAGATCAGTCCTGAGTGTTCATTGGAAGGACTGATGTTGAAGCTGAAACTCCAATACTTTGGCCACCTGATGCGAAGAACTGACTCATTGGAAAAGACCCTGATGCTGGGAAAGATTGAAGGCAGGAGGAGAAGGGGACGACAGAGGATAAGATGGTTGGATGGCATCACCGACTCAATGGACATGAGTTTGTGTAAACTCTGGGAGTTGGTGATGGACAGGGAAGCCTGGCATGCTGCGATTCATGAGACAGCAGTCAGATATGAGTGAGTGACTGAACTGAACTGATTTATCTTATTGTTCTAGAAGTCAAAAGTCAGAAAAAGGACCTTGAGGACTAAAATCAAGGTGATTGGCATGGCGATATTCCTTTTAGAAGCTCTAGGGGAGAATCTGTTCCCTGCCTTTTCCAGCTTCTAGAAGCTCTGTGTCCTTGACTTGCCACCCTCTTCCACCTTCCAGGCAGTAATCATATCACTCTGCCCTCTGTTTCCATTGTCCTATCTCTCTCTGTGACTCCCCTGCCTCCTTCTACGCCTTATAAGAGTCACTGTGATTACACCGGTAGGATAATCTGGAACAATCTCCCCATCAAAAACCCCTTAACTTTATCACACCTGCCAGGCCCCTTTTGCCACGGAAAGTAACACATCCACAAGTTCTGGGAATTAGAATCCAGACATCTCTGGGGAGCCATCATTCTGCAGACCACAGCATCATGGGAGGAAACTGCAGAGGTCAAAGATAGGGTAAACCAGCAGCACTGAGAGGAGGGGGGCAGGGAGACACGAGCCTTCCCCACCTCTCCTTTGCCACGTGCTGACCTCAGTGCATCTGGAAGGCACAGCAGTTGAAAGAATCCTTAGCCTGTAAACATCTGCAGTGAATTTTTGCCTCACCTGGAACGAGACTCCCAGTGCTGTGGGAAAAAAATTAGTCATGAAATGCCTCCCAATCATTGGTCAAATTTCCAACCAAGAGGAACAACTGATATATGTTTGTCACCTGTCTCTGACCCGGCAGTCCCAGCCTCTAAAGTCAGCCTCTCACCCTCCCCAAGCTTGACTCACACTTGCTAAGCTTCCTGGAGGCACCTGAAACTTTTTGACACAGAACTCAAGTTGTATTTCCTTATTGAGGTTCCTGGGAAGCCCACTGAGGTTTGAAGTTAGGTTTTACCTACTTTCTCAGAAAGAACATAACCTCATCAGTGAAAGTCGCTCAGTCGTGTCCAACTCTTTGAGACCCCATGGACTATACAGTCTATGGAATTCTCCAGGCCAGAAGACTGGAGTGGGTACCTGATCCCTTCTCCAGAGGATCTTCCCAACCCAGGGATCAAATCCAGGTCTCCCGCATTGCAGGTAGATTCTTTACCAACTGAGCCACCAGGGAAGCCCATACTGGTTGAAAAATCCCTTGTCTGATTTAGAATAATGTATGCATTAAAAAATGCATACTGGAAACCAATGAGACAGAAAATATGTTGTGCTGTCAAACATTCTTTCTTAGAAACCTTAGACTCTGGAGATCACAGCCACTGACTCTTTTTCTAGCAACTTCCCAGCCCAGAGATGTGAAGCAGGCACACGTGCCTGCCCACGTGCCTGGCCCAGCACAATGGAGGTGGTGCTTTATGGAGCAGTATGCCAATGAATGACTGGAACCTTGATGTTTGCTTCCCTGGGGTGCAATAGTTAGGGTGTCTGAGTGGAAGAAGTAAGACTAGATTCAGGCCTCCGTGTGATGTTCCATGTGGTGGTTTTTCAGCTGCTGCAAAGGGATAAAGTACCCGCTCAGGACATGTAGCCTCTGGGCTACAGAATCTCCAGGGTCTTTGCCAAACCACCACTGCAGAAAGGGTCAGTGCTTGGGGAGCTGACTGCATTCCCTGATCCTAACAGAGGTACACATCTATTGGTTGGTGAAAATGTAATTGCCATTTCGGACCATAAATTTTAAATTATTATAACTAGGCTCAAACACATCTTTATTAATCAAAATAGAAATCATTACAATTAGCACATTTTTGCCAATGAGAAATAAGTTTGTTTGTTCCTGTAGCCTAAAAATCCGTACTTTGGGATTCAAAGAACTCTTTAATATCAGAAATTGAATAGTACAGAACGAGTCAGCCAATTTACTTGAGGACCTTTGTTTTTCAAAAGCTTTGTAAAGTGTTTTATTGGTCACGATTCTTTTTAAAGGCATTGAAGATAACCCCCGCCTGCCTGGCTAAAGATAGAAGGGCAAAAGGGAGTGGCTGGCCAGCTGTTAATGGCTGGAGAAAGACCAGAGTATAAATAGGTGCAGCAAATTGACAGCCCAAATGCTGTCATAAAACTTCAAGGACTGCTATTAAAACTAATCAACCTTAACTTGAACCTGTAATTCTGACAAAACTATATAAAATGACATAAAACATTTAACACCACAGTTTTGCCCTAATTATTTATTTTTCCCTTTCTCTCACCTCTCCCAACAAACCAATTAGTTCAGTTCTATGACCACAATTTAAAATTGTGGGTATACAGTGAATAAAAAGAATACCTTTAAGATCCAGAAAATGCACCAACAGCATACTTTTAGGCCATCACTGCATATGATTCCAAGGACTCTGGGATGAGCTGGCCTCTCATCCTCAGTACAGACAGAAGGAAGACGGTAACAACTAACAGGAAACTGTTGTTGCCTTGTTTACAACTCTAACTTTTGGCAATTATATTATTCCTTCCTTACTTCTGTGATTTTAGCACTCACTTAAATAGTTCCTGAAAATACCAAAAAGGTATCATTATTACTGGCTTAGGCCTCTGCCTTTTTCTTTCTTCCTATTAGCTGCTCCTTCATGCCCTGGCCCAAGAGTCCTGGGCTCAGCTGGACGAGGGGGAGCACTCACATTCTCACCCCACGTCCAGGCTTTGCCACATTCTGACTGTGGAGACCAGGGGTCTCCTAGCCAATTGCATGTATAAATACAAGAGTTTTAAATAACAAAACAAAACAGAAAACAAAATGATAGCCCTCCAGGGTAACAGACACCATTAAGAAGTCATGTCACCAAAACTAATAAATAAAATGCTCTTTTAAACAATCAGTCCTCTCTATTAATATGATTTGCATCCAATTTAAAGTTCAAAATTGATAGTAGGGAAGAAAACTGGAAAGGAAGAAAAACATTTCTGTAATACTGTTTGCATTCTGACCACCAGGAAGATAAACAGATTCAAAACAATGATTTCCCAGAAAGTAACATTAATTCAAAGTTCTGAGAAAAAAAATCCTTAATAGTTATTCTGGGTGGAAGTAGGAATTGCATCTTTAAATAAAAAGACAGTTTTTATTTGAGGCCCATTAGAAATAATTACGGAGAAGGCAATGGCACCCCACTCCAGTACTTTTGCCTGGAAAATCCCATGGACAGAGGAGCCTGGTAGGCTGCAGTCATGGGGTCGCGAAGAGTTGGACACGACTGAGCGACTTCACTTTCACTTTTCACTTTCCTGCATTGGAGAAGGAAATGGCAACCCGCTCCAGTGTTCTTGCCTGGAGAATCCCAGGGACAGGGGAGCCTGGTTGGCTGCCATCTATGGGGTCGCACAGAGTCGGACACGACTGAAGCAACTTAGCAGCAGCAGCAGCAGAAATAATTAAGAAGAGTGGGTAGAGGGGAAAAAGTGATAAAGAGCAAACCATATGTCAGGTGACAGGAGTCACGTTCTAGTTATGACTCATGCGTTATGTTCTAGCCTCTACCTCTCTGCTCAACTGCTGTTTTATGTCAGTCTATTCCAAATTTCCTTATTTTTCATGCTGCTAAGATGGATGACACTGTCTGGTTATTTAGCACCAACCAGGGCTATTCAGCTATTAGTCTATGGATGAATAGTCTTCTAAGGCAGACCCCTAAAAGACAATTTGTGTGCACACATACACTGAGGGTATGCATCTCATTAAAGGGTGATTTTTAAAAATTGTTTCTATTAATTGGGAGTTGGGTGGGAAAAGAAAAATATTTTGAGCACTTGAATAATTCTCAAAGATTTAAGTCATTCAAAAGAGAAGCTATATGAAATACTGCTGCTGCTGCTGCTAAGTCACTTCAGTCGTGTCCGACTCTGTGCGACCCCAGAGACGGCAGCCCACCAGGCTCCCCCGTCCCTGGGATTCTCCAGGCAAGAACACTGGAGGGGGTTGCCATTTCCTTCTCCAATGCATGAAAGTGAAAAATGAAAGTGAAGTCACTCAGTCGTGTCCGACTCTTCATGACCCCATGGACTGCAGCCCACCAGGCTCCTCTGTCCATGGGATTTTCCAGGCAAGAGTACTGGAGTGGGGTGCCACTGCCTTCTCCATATGGAATACTATTCAGCCATAAAAAAGAATGAAATAATGCCATTTGCAGCAACATGGATGGAACTAGAGATTATGATACTAAGTGAAGTAAGTCAGGGGAAGACAAACACATGCCATATCAGTTACACGTGGAATCTAAAACGTAACACAAACGAACTTATCTAAGAAACAGACTCACAGACAGAGAAAAGACTTGTAGTTACTAAGAGAGAGGGACGGTGAGGGTGGGGCGGAGTGGGAGTTTGGGACTAGCAGATGCAAGCTTCTGTATACAGGGTGGATAAACAACACGGTTCCACTGTCTAGCACAGGGAACCATATTCAATAGCTTATGATAAACCATAAGGGAGAAGAATATACAAAAAGGACGTTTATATGTGTATAACTGAATCACTTTGTTGTACAGCAGAAATTAACACTGTAGATCAACTATACTTCAATTAAAAAAAATGAAATTGTCAGGTCCCTTAACTGTAGTGAAAACATTCTGTGTGCATGAAAAAAGAGCCAGTAAATGTGTAGCTATGACACGGCACCAAGAACGCTACAATAGATAGTCCATAAAGTTCTTCAAAAACCAATCATATTTTATTCTCCTTTTATTTTTGGAAGGTATTTTTTCTCAAATAAATGATCATTGCAGTGAAAAAATTCACAGTTCCGTTTTACAAGGTTCAATAAGGTTTGTTGTTATTGTTTAGTCACTAAGTTGTGTCTGACTCTCGTGCGACCCCTTGGACAGTAGCCAGGCTGTTCTGCCCATGGGATTTCCCAGGCAAGAATACTGCACTGGGTTGTCATTTCCTTCTCCAGGGGATATTCCCGGCCTATGGATTGAACCCACATCTCTTGTGTCTCCTGCCCTGGGAGGCAGATTCTTTACCACTGAGCCATCTGGGACGTCTCCATAAGGTTTGGCATGTGTCAAATGTATTTTTCTGGCTTTGTAATCACTTGTGAAATGCCAGTCATGGGGAATCTCAGTCACAGTGTAGGACATCGGAACTCTGCCCTTGGGATGTAAGCACCGTGCGGGTGTGCAGTTAAGTCCCCTACAAACGAACCCTCAAGTTGTGAATTTTCAAAGATGCAAACAGGCATTCCCATGTCCAGTAATGTATGTTAGTTCATGCGTCTGGTGTACACTGTCATGTGGGTGCATGCTTTACTAGTGGTTCAGCTCACTGTACAGTAAAATCTGTATGCAGGTCAAGAAGCAATAGTTAGAACTGGACATGGAACAACAGACTGTTTCCAAACTGGGAAAGGAGTACGTCAAGGCTGTATATTGTCACCCTGCTTATTTAACTTATATGCAGAGTACATCATGAGAAATGCTGGACTGGATGAAGCACAAGCTGGAATCAAGGTTGACAGGAGGAATATCAATAACCTCAGATATGCAGATGACACCACCCTTATGGCAGAAAACAAAGAACTGAAGAGCCTCTGATGAAAGTGAAAGAGGAGAGTGACAAAGTTGTCTTTAAAACTCAACATTCAGAAAACTAAGATCATGGCATATGGTTCCATCACTTCATGGCAAATAGATGGGGAAACAGTGGAAACAGTGACAAACTTTATTTGGGGGGGGGGGTTCCAAAATCACTGCAGATGGTGACTGCAGTCATGAAATTAAAAGATGCTTGCTCCTTGGAAGAAAAGTTATGACCATCCTAGACAGCTTATTAAAAAGCTGAGACATTACTTTGCCAACAAAGGTCTGTCTATTCAAAGCTATGGTTTTTCCAGTAGTCAAGTATGGATGTGAGAGTTGGACTATAAAGAAAGCTCACCGAAGAATTGATGCTTTTGAATTGTAGTATTGGAGAAGACTCTTAAGAGTCCCTTGGACAGAAAGGAGATCCAACCAGTCCATCCTAAAGGAAATCGGTCCTAAATATTCACTGGAAGGACTGATGCTGAAGCTGAACCTCCAATACTTTGGCCACCTGATGCAAAGAACTGACTCACTGGAAAAGACCCTGATGCTGGGAAAAATCAATGGCGGGAGGAGAAGGGGACGACAGAGGATGAGATGGTTGGATGTCATCACTGACTCAATGGACAGGGAGGCCTGGAGTGCTGCAGTCCATGGGGTCACAAAAAGTCGGACACGACTGAGCGACTGAACTGAACTGAACTATACAGAATACAGTACTTTTATTTCAAGGCCGGGATGTTTGGGAGCAAGGGTAAAAGCAGCAATATATAGCCAATTGTGTTAGCTGGGTACTTAGGCTGACTTTGATGGACTTAACAAATTGGACTTGAAGTCTCAGAACGGAACTCGTTTGGATGTAGGGGACTTACTGTACTAGTTCCTCAACCCACACCGTGCTCTCTTGTCCATACTATACCTTCCTCAGTTCCTCTGAGTCACCGTGTCCCCGTCTCTTGAGGTCAGGGCTTATCGGGGCTACACCTGCTTGGAGCAGACCACCCAGGACAGACTCGTCATTGGCTCTAAAAGTGGTGTCCGAACAGATGGGACTCTCAGCCACTGCTGGAATCCCTCCTTCAGGCAGGATCAACGTGGTAGGAAAGCTCACTGCCCCTTGAGGTCACGTCGCCCTGAATTAAGACATCATTATTATCCTGGCAGCCTACCCTTTACTGAGCAGAAACAGGTGGGTGCTGCTGGCAGTAACTGATCCCTTTTTCTGACTCAGAAAGAACCTGGCACTCTCCACAATGGTTAGCAAACTCCAGAAGCCCCAATTATCAGGTGGTTGCTTGATGGGAACCACATCAACCCTGCAGACCAGCAGCAAGCAATAAAAAAAGGGATATAAAACTTGGAACTAAAAATTATTTTCCTGTTACATGCGGCATCGTAGCAGAAATAAAACTGGGATCACATTAGAATTTTAATGAAGAGATTGTTCACCTCCGTCTTAATCAGAATGGGCCTACCTGGTGGCTCAGATGGTAAAGAATCCACCTCCTGCAACGCAGGAGATCTGATTTCAATCCCTGGGTCGGGAAGATCCCCTGGAAAAGGGAATGGCTACCCACTCCAGTATTCTTGCCTGGAGAATCCCATGGACAGAGGAACCTGGTGGGCCACAGTCCATGGGGTCGAAAAGAGTCAGACAGGACCGAGCAACTAACACTTTAATCAGAATATCATGTTCTCTCCCATCACCTCTTTCTTTTTTGCCACCCAGATTTTACCTAGAAACTGGTATGTATTCACTGTGTGGCAAGGACAACACATGCTCACAAAGGCAAGCCTGGGAGTTAAACCTGCTAGACCAGGAAAACAAGGAATTATCTGAAAAATTCTGACGCCTAGTCTTTTGTGTCCTGAGCTGCTCAGATAATTCTAATGAAAATGGGGATTCCCCTAAATTGTCTCAGAATTGTTTCAATTTCCTTCTTTGCTAGTGGAGATTTTTTTGCATGCGCCCTTGCAGCTGAAAGGTGTCTCAAACAAGGAGGTTGGATACTGTCCCTGTGTCAACAGGGTGGGCATGGGTGTCCTGAGAGACTGGTGTGATTGCATGTGTTTCTCTCCACTGATCAGGGCTCTCTAACACCCCATGATGCTGACACAAGGACTAAGGGCCCTCAGGCAAACAATTCTGCAAGACAGCCTGGTGAGCAGAGCAGACCCCGTGGTCAGCGTGGTCTGAGTTCCTCTCCTGACTTGCCCAACAGCTGCTGCTGTGCCCAGTCTCTTGAGCTGTCATCATTTCTGCTCTGAGACAGGATAAGAGAGCTGTGACAATCGGATGAGGTAGCTGAGAATTAAGCAGCTAACGGTGCCTGGGAAATATATGCAGTTAGCATCTCTTTTCTCTTTTTGGCCACATAGAAAGGATGGCCATACCTCCTGGTTTTCCTGCTATGTCAGCCTAATCATGAACAGTGCCCTGAATGTCTTAATTAAAATGATAAAGTATATGGTTACTCTTTACGACTTCCCTGGTGGTCCAAGGGTTAAGTCCCTGGGGCTAAGTCACACTCTCAATGCAGGGGGCCTGGGTTTGACCCCTGAACAGGGACTCAGATCCAGCATGCCACAACCAAGACCCAGCACAGCCAAATAAATAAATATTTTTAAAATAAATAAATAAAATTTTGAAGTATATGCTTACCTACCTCCAGGTAGTGTTGGGTTTTGATCACTCTCTTTGTCAGAGAACTTTTGTGGTGAAGAATGAAATCTGCTTGAGCCAGCTTAAACCAAGAGGGGACTGTATGCGCATGATGTAGAAGCAGTCCACAAAAAGCCAGGCTTCACGAGGGGCTTCAGAACTCAGAAGTCCCCTGTGTTCTCTTGAAAACTTCTCCCCACACATTTGGTTCTATCTTTTCCTTTTGTGAAGACTGGCTTTTGCTGTTCTGGTATACATGTGGCCACCATCACCTGTCTTCAGTTCACACAGACTGTCAGATCTTAAAGCCCAACTTCCATAATCCCGAAAAAAAAAAAAAAAAAGGATTCCTGGCTTTTTGCATGCACACAAATACATTCCAAATGCATTGCTTTGGATGTAGCATCTGCCAGTGGTTGGCTGAGTCAGAGATGCGGAGGAGAGGGGGCAGTTCCCTGCTTCGCTGCCCTGTTTAACAGGTCCTCTGTGAACAATATCTGGGTTCCTTAGGGAGCCTGGGAAGACTCTTTAAAGCAGGGTGTGGGTGGAGAATCAATGGTCTGATGGAGGAGAAGATGATCTCTTTAGTAAACCCATCCCCGACATATGACATTCTAATGTCCCACTGAGGCACTTTCTCCCTGTCACCCAAAGACGTGGTTTCTGCACTCCCAGAATTTAATCAGACTCCAGCTTCCGGTATCTCCTTACTTCAAGTATTTTCATAGTACCGAATGAATCAAAGCTAATAATCTCATCTGACTTCAGGAGCTCACGTTTTGGCAGGGAATGTAAGCATTGCTTCCCCAGCACTAGTCAACATGTTTTTGTCTTCTCAGAAGCTTCCCAGGGGCCAGAGTCCTTCAACAAGCACTTGTCAAGCCTTTTCACCAAAGCACCTCTGACCATGAAAAGAGTTCATGTGCGTGGGGCTCTGGGATTGTAGCACAAAGCAAACATAAAATTTCTTACCCTTTAGCTTTTAACGCAGTTCAAGTTTCTACTGTATAAAACATTCATGTTGGTTATAACTTTTTTTTTCTCAGATTTTGGCATGAAACCACTGTTCTCAAACAACATACCATGATTCTCCTAGAACTGAGTATCTCCAGGCACACTGCCACGCATAGACTCATTCCAGTGGAAAGGAAACATCATCGTGGAAATCTAGGCATCGGGGCAAGTCATGGAGAATCCCTTTTGGAGGAGAGGGCTTTTTTTTTGGGTCTCTAAGATCATGCAACATTCGAACATCTGTGTTGAATCTGAATTACATGCACACTTTCTCCCAAGTCTAGAGGTGGATCTGGGTTCTAACCCCAGTTCTACCTGGCTTCTCCTCCTAAAACTCACATTAACTACTGGCTATTCTATTACAGAGCAGAAAAAAAAAAAACAACAACAAAGTAAGCTCCTGTATTCTTTCTACTGTCTTGAATGCATGCTCCCTGCACTTCCTCGTCTGCTCTAATGCCGTTTGCCAGCTGTGACTTCTTCAGGCACAAGGGAGACGATCCACGACCCCTCACTCTCAGGACAGCTGGCTTCTAGGCGCCGTATGAGATGGAACCAGGCACTGGGAAGTCCTGGTATGTTCTTAGCTCAGGAGGATGCCCTCTGTCACTCTTGCTTGCTGCTGCTGCTAAGTCGCTTCAGTCATGTCTGACTCTGTGCGACCCCATAGACGGCAGCTCACCAGGCTCTGCCATCCCTGGGATTCTCCAGGCAAGAACACTGGAGTGGGTTGCCATTTCCTTCTCCAATGCATGAAAGTGAAAAGTGAAAGTGAAGTCGCTCAGTCGTGTCCGACTCTTATCGACCCCATGGACTACAGCCCACCAGGGTCCTCCGTCCATGGGGTTTTCCAGGCAAGAGTACTGGAGTGGGGTGCCATCGCCTTCTCCACCCCTCTTGCTTAGGTGTTTCCAAATGAATTTTTATTAAGTCATCTTCCTGATACTATATTTCTAGAGGAAAAGAGATAGCTAATGGGAAGTTGCTATGTAACACAGGGAGCTCAACTGGTGTTCTGTGATAAACTAGAGGGGTGGGATGAGATGGGGGTGGGAGGGCGGGTCCAAGAGAGAGGGGACATATGTACACTTATGGCTGATTGACTCTGCTGTATGGCAGAAATGAACACAACATTGTAAAGCAATTATCCTCTAGTTAGAAATAAAGTTTTAAAAATTGAATGCATGGTTTTACATGCATTCTGACTAAATGTTGCCTCTTATTTTGCTTATTATTTAGGCTTTTCAGATTTTTTTGAATCTTGAGCTTGTTGTACTTTTCCCAGTTTTCTTTTTTAAGCTCTTTTTTACACTGTATTGTCAACTCTAGGTACTATATCATATAGCAGATCTCCAGATCTTCACTTTATATCCACTGAAAAAGAACTCCTAATTTCTGCTTCCACCCTTACCCCAAGCTCTTAGCAATTATCACTCTATTGTCTGTTTCTATAAGACTGACTGTTTTAGATATCTCATCTAACTGGGATCACACAGTATTTGTCCTTCTGTGGCCAACTTCATATCTCCAGGTCCATCTGTGTTGTCACAAACTGTAGGATTTCCTTCTTTATGGCTGAGCAATATTCCATTATATGTATCTACCACATTTTTTTTATCCTTCTTCTTGTAGATGAATATCTGGGTGGTTTCCATATCTTGGCTATTGTGAATAATACTGCAATAAACATGGGAGTACAGATATAGCTTCAAGATCCTGGATATTCTACTAGATACATAATTCAGGAGTGGAATTGCTGAATTATATGGTAGCTCTATTTTTAATTTTTTGATATTTTTACCTCTAATTTTCATTTTTCTTTATGATTTCATCCAAATCACTAATTATTATGTTGAACAGGTCAAGGAATCCTTCAGGAGTCCACTGAAATCTGTTTTCTGGGTTCTTTCACTTAACTGTCAACACTATATTAAATGCCAAGCTATTCAGAATATAGCATTTGGCATTTAGTATACCTGGGTTTTGGAGAAGGCAATGGCACCCCACTCCAGTACTCTTGCCTGGAAAATCCCATGGACGGAGGAGCCTGGTAGGCTGCAGTCCATGGGGTCGCTAAGAGTCGGACACGACTGAGTGACTTCACTTTCACTTTCCATTTTCACACATTGGAGAAGGAAATGGCAACCCACTCCAGTGTTCTTGCCTGGAGAATCCCAGGGACGGGGGAGCCTGGTGGGCTGCCGTCTATGGGGTTACACAGAGTCGGACACGACTGAAGTGACTTAGCAGCAACAGCAGCAGCAGCAGCATACCTGGGTTTGATCCCTGGGTTAGGAAGATCCCCTCAAGGAGGACATGGGAACCCACTCCAGTATTCCTGCCTGGAGAATCTCATGGACAGAGGAACCTGGGGGGCTACATTCCATGGGGTCGCAAAGAGTCAGCCATGACTGAGTGACTAAGCATAGCCAAGCACATACTATATGCTCCAATATTTTGGCCACCTGATATGAAGAGCTGACACATTGGAAAAGACCCTGATGCTGGGAAATATTGAGGGCAGGAAGAGATTCAGAGGATGAGACTGTGGATGGCATCACTGACTCAGTGAACATGAGTTTGAACAGACACTAGGAGATGGTGGAGGACAAGGAAGCCTGGTGTGCTGCATTTCACGGGGTCACAAAGAGCTGGACACAATTTAGCAACTGAACGACAACAACAACAAAATAGTATATATACTCAATGCCAGGCTATTTGCAAGTGCTAGGGATATGGTGTTAAGAAAACCCAGCCATGACTATACCCTCAAATAGCTAATGTAGTTTAACGGGGGAAACAGACACTGATCAAGTCACACATATAAATGCATAACTATAAGGTGATAAAATATTTTGGAGGAAAAAGAGAGGATGCCAAGAGAAGAATCTGACCTGGTCTAAGGATTCTCAAGAATTTCTGGAGTAGGTGCTGTTTGAACTGGGAAAAAACGGGATAAAGAGCAGAGGGAACTGCAGGCAGAGGGTACAGCACGGGCGAAAGCCTAGTGACGGAGCCTGCATGGTCAGGAAGTGAGTGAAGGCCAGTATCGCTGGAGCACAGATCCCGAGGAAGGTGGCATGAGACGTGGGCCAGTTTACAAGTCGGGTCTTTGTTGCTGGAAAAGCAGAAAGCATCGACAGTGCCAAATCGGGGAGAGAGCATAGTGAGACCTTCATTCTTAAAAGACCCTTCAGTGAACAGAGTGGGTTGCAGAAGCAAGGGTGTGTATGGAGAGACCATTCAGGAGGCTATTGTTGTAATTCAGGCAAGAGATGAAAGCAATTTTGCTTAGGGTGCCAGCAGTAGAGATGGAGAAAAATGGATGGGTTAAGAGGTACTTAGGAATAAAGTAGAAAGGACTTACTGATAGCTTAGAGATGGGAAGGAAGGAGAAGAGTCATAAATGATGGTCCTTAGCTTCTTGTTTTTATAACTGTATGAATAGTGGTGCCCTCGGTTGTGACAGGGAATACTGCAGGTAGAGCAGGTTTCAGGAGCAAATGGAAAAAGTTTGATTTCTGATGTGTTTGGGTACCCCAAAGATATCCCAATAGGTATGCTGAGAATAACAACAGAAAGTACTTATATTAACATGCCAGGCGCTGGTCAGAGCGCTTTGTACATATGAATTCATTTACTCTTTACTGTACTTCTATGTTGCAAGTCCTGTTATGAATCCCATTTTATAGAGGAGGAAATAGAAGCACAGAGAGGTTAGGTAATCTTCCCAGAGACACACAGCTAGTCAGGAAAGAGTTTAACAAGAAAGTTGAGAACTGAGAAAAAAGGTCAAGACTAAAGTTACAGATTTAAGAATCACTGGAAAGCCACAGGTATGAAGCAAACTGTTCCAAAAAGATAGTGTAAAAAAAAAAAAAAAGAAAGAAAGAAAAGAAAAAACTGAACAATGGGACAGAAAAACTATCCACAATCTATAAATAAGGTCAAGAGATTGACTGCATTTCTTATTGCATCCTGAGTCAATGTTTATCAGAAGAGCAAAAGCACTTTCAAAATCAGTAAGGAGAGTACCACAAATCATCGAATTGGGGTTTAGCCCAGACCTAACTTGAAGTGCACAAATGCTGTTCTTTCTTTAAAACAATTTGATGTAAGTTGCTACTTCCTGTTCAGGCGTCCTGTCTCTACTGGCAGGTTCCTGCGACCCCATGCCTTCTTGTCTACCTGGGACTGTTGGCTACATTCTGATGGTTTGCAGGGGGACCCTAGAGCTCAAGGCTTAATTTTCTTGGAAAATATACCATTGTTTAACTTTACTATTAATTAAAGTTTCACTCTTTGAAGTTGCATTTACATGTATATTTGTGCCTTGTGCGTGCTAAGTTGCTTCAGTTATAACCAACTCTTTGCGACCCCATGGACTGTAGCCTGCCAGGCTCCTCTGTCTATGGGATTCTTCAGGCAAGAATACTAGAGTGGGTTGCCATGCCCTCCTCCTGGGGATCATCCCAGCCCAGGGACTGAACCAAGTCTCTTACGTCTCCTGCTTTGGCAGGAAGTTTCTTTACACCCAGCACCACCTGGGAACCCTACTTGTGCCCCATAGAGTCGCAAATGATTTCTATCTGGCAGAAGAGAACATTTCAAAGGTTAAAAGTAATAACAATAACTAGTTTGGCATGTAAATGGGAATCTTATCCTAACTTTCTTGTCTTAAAAGGATTACAAAACCACCACTTCCTTAAATCTGTTTAGAATCAGCTTTACCATTTTGCTCTTTCCATCATTCATGACTTGAGTATAACTCTTGACACATGGTAATTCTCTTGTTTGTAAAAGAGTCAAGGTTTAACTTCTAAGAATCCCCCTATGAAAGAAGTGACCCTTGGGCTTCTTCTGCAGTCTTTGGGAGAACCATTTTGGTAGCCATAAACCCACCAAGAGTTCCTGAGCCCACTTTTAATTTATTCGTTCTTTAAAAAGTATTTCTGGGAAAGTACTTAGTACAAGGCATTGTAAAAAGCTCAGGGCATAGAGAAAGAAAGATTGAAATATGAAAATGATGACTTTGAGGTGCTTATATTTTTTATGGCAGGAAGGAAGGGGGACAGAAAAATTGAAGAAACCATGATATGAAAAGTACCACCTAGGAAGGATGTTACGAAGTATATGAGAGAGCTCTGCATTGGGCCTTAAATGATGAAGGGGACTTTGCCAGGCGGAAATGAGAAGAAAGGATGGAAGCCATAACGTGGGTAAAGGGAAAGAAGTGGGTACCATGCTAACATTTTGGTGACGTGCATGTCATGATCTCTCTGTGGGGTGGAAAAGAATTTCCAGACATGAGGCAGAATAGAATGTATTAGAACAGTGGGCTGTTAGAACAGTGGGTGGGCTCAAGGGAGAGCTGTCCCTGTTCTTGGGCTAGTAGCCAATTTTTATAGCATCAAGACAGAGAAAATTCCTAGTGGAAGGGTGGCATTAGGTGACCGGTTAGGATGCTATAGGGTGGGTAATACAGTGGGTATTTTACCCAATAAGGGGTCAGGAAACTGGCCAATGTAGATCAGGAGGCTCATGGCAACAGTTGCTGTTGGGCTTGGTTAATTCTGGAAACTTTTGTCCTGTGCCCTTGGTATAAGGGTCCACATCCGTGTCCTTGGCATGGAAGTCAAAGTGTTAGTTACTCGCACTCAGTCGTGTCTGATTCTTTGTGGCCCCATGGACTGTAGCCCACTAGGCCCCTCTGTTGATAGAATTCTCCAGGCAAGAATACTAGAGTGGATTGCCATTTCTCTTTTAGCATTTTGCATATGCCAGTTTAGATTCTTTGGAAATGGCTGGACCTGGGACCCCATGCTGGTTCTCAATGCTCACTGCCCCCCTTCCTTGAAGGCTCAGAAATAGTTCATGTCACAGAATCTCCTGACAGGTGACTCCCCACCTGGACCACAGGGCCATTGCGTTCATCCCAATCACTACGTATTTTCAATGCTTCATGCCTGACATCCATATGGGGCTTTTGAGTCAAGAACTAAATGTTGTCCTAACTATTGAAAAGAACCTAACAACTATAAAAACAGAGATGTAAAACTTAGTTACCTGGGTTTCTGGATTTATATTTCTGAAGAGATGACTTTGAAACACGGGTAAAATGGGCAAGCCAATTATTCAAAAGTAAGTCTTCAGGAAAAATTTTCCTCAGGGGGTCTTGGGCCTTCAGTGGAGGTGGGGCTTTTCTGTGCCCCAGAAGGCAGGCCTCAGGACCAGCTGGCTCTTCCCACGTAGCTGGCACTTCTGAGTTCCTGACCATTTGTAATTCACTATCCAGTAGGACTCGTCTTTCCATTTTACAGAAGAGCAAAAGCACTTTCAAAAACAGTAAGTAGAGTACCACAAATCATCGAATTGGGGTTTAGCCCAGACCTAACTTGAAGTGCACAAATGTTCTTTCTTTAGAGCAATTCGGTGTAAGTTGCTACTTCCTGTTCAGGCGTCCTGCCTCGATTGGCAGGCTCCTGTGACCCCATGCTTTCTTGTCTACCTGGGACTGCTGGCTACATTCTGATGGTTTCCAGGGGGACCCTAGAGCTCCAGGCTTGATTTTTTATTCCCTGGCCCCAGTCCAGGGGGCTTTATTCTCAGAATTTCCTATTAACTCCTCAGAAAATCTTGAGATCTTCATTAGAGCACATCTAGATAGATTGTATATTGGTTAAAATTGAGCATTTAATCTACAGAGAACAGACCAGAATCTTTCCCAAAGATCAAATAGCTCCTTCCTTGCCCCCAGGAGAAACCTGGTGTTTTACATTTGTGAAGTTCACTTTGTTTCCACAAGTATTTATCAGATCTCTATTATATGCCAAGAACTGTTCTGTGCCATTAGTCACCAGGGATGCTAAGATGTAAACAGCATAGTTCCTGCCCCAAGAAAATCACATTCACATCCCCTAAAACAGACAATGTAGAAGATGCCATTAAGTGAAGGTCTGGGGACTCTTTGTGGGAGTTTAAACTGGGAGAGCCCGTGTTTCAAGGACAATTCGGCAGCATCTAACATTTTAAATACGTGTACCCCTTGATTGAGTAATCTCACATCTGTAAATTATCCATAGAGGTGCATACATACATATGCAGAGATGAATATTACATGACAGGTTTGTTTTTAACAATGGAATGTCAGAAAAGATATGGCCATCTAAGCATTCCATTGAAAAACCACGTTGCATTTTTATGTTCAGACCTGAACAAATATAATCTTCGCATGGAATTCCGAAACAACGCAGAGTATGCTTTCATTTATGATCATTAACCTCTGTTACATGTATGTCTATACACACACGTGTGTAAATGCCAGGAGAAAGCTCTCAGTGGATACCTGATGACAAATTATTGATGGGTTCTTCTTCTGGAGATAGGAATGGAATACAGAGTCAGGGTAAGGACAGTCTTCTACTCTTTATTAGACAAGTCTCTGTATAATTTAAATGATTTTTTTTTTTTTTACTACCTTGGACGTTCACTTAAAATAAAAGTTGTGTTATGAGAAAAGCACAGGAATTCAAACAGGTAAGGGATTCTTGCTGACCTAAGGGAATCACAGTGGATGAAGAGGTACATTTAGAGCCAGGTCAAGGGTATTTTAACATATTTCAGACAAAGAAACAGAGTGAACAGCGAGCAGGCCGTGCACCCTGCAAGGATCTGGATGACAACCAGCAGAGGGCCTGGGTGCCCAGGAAGTCCTGAAGGACTGAAGAATTAGCCTCTCTGAGAAACTTCACATGATTCTACTCTTTGATTTAGATCTTTGATGTGTCTGCCCATTACTTGCATCATCCAAGGTGTTTGATAAAAATTTGTGAGTCAGGTAAATTAAATCACCACAAATTATTTAATTTATTGTATCATGTGCGTCCCTCATTTATTAAATTCCACTAGAACTGTCTCCCCTTCTTGAATAGAAGTCTTTTCAGAACAAGAAAGATGTTTTTTTCCTTTTCTTTTTATATCTGCTGGGCCCATTACTCAAAACAAAATAAGCAATCCAAAATTTTTGTTGAAGACCTGTATATGCCAATGATAACTGAACTCAAGTGTGAGATAAAAATAAACAAATAAATAATGCATAAATACATGATAAGGGGGCTGTGCTCAAGAGTAGACTAAGGTACTTGGCCCTATTCTAAGGGTCATGGGAAAACACTAGAATTTTTGTGCAGTATTATCAGAACTGGTTGGAGGATGGAAGAGAAGATAAATAGTTAAGGAACTCATGAGTTAGCTAAGATAGGAGAGGGTGAATGTATAACATTCCCAAACCAGATCAGACTTGATTCAGTTGGCAGAAAAAGCATCACAGTGAGAACAAATCGTAGAAACACAATTAACAGGTTTTGATCAGCATTCATATGTATTCCACATGGAGCAGTTCTGTGCTTTCTTTAGGGAAGGGTGAGTGAGAGGAGGTGGAAAAGCCCATCAAAAGGGAAACGGCAAGAATATATGGGTGACTGTTCAGCTCGAGGCAAAGACCACTCGACTCCGTACTTTTCCAGGACAGGATTTGACTCTCTTCTGTGCACAAAGTCAGCTCTGATCTGCCTGCCTACCTGCCCGCCCACATTGGCAGCTGAGCAAGGATACCAGTTCCAGAACCCCAAGAAATCATGCAAGACCTTTGCTCATCGATTTTAAGATAATATAAGTAAGCGGGAAACACGGGGAGCCTTTGTCATTCTAACAGACGATGCTGAGGCTAGAAAGAGAAATGGAGCCTTTATAAACATAGGTTTAAAAGCCCAAGTGACTGAAACATAAAGTTCCAAGGCCTCTTGCAACCAAACAAGCCCCTTTCTGCTGTTGCGGCTTCTTCACTGCGTGTGGCACAACAGAAATAAATACAACCGGTGTCAAATAAAATACTTACAGTGTTGACTGAAGAAGACAGGAAAAACCGGAAGCTCTTTATACTAATACATTTTCTGCTGTCAAATTCCAGAGGCGGCATTTGGCAGGAAGCTCTGGGCTTCCCTGGTGGCTCAGACGGTAAAGAATCTGCCTGCAATGCGGGAGACCTGGGTTCCATCCCTAGGTGGGGAAGATCCACTGGAGAAGGGAATGGCAACCCACTCCAGTATTCTTGACTGGAGAATCCCATGGACAGAGGAGCCTGGCAGGCTACAGTCCATGGGGTCATAAAGAGTCAGACACAACTGAAGCAACTAAAGCTTTCGGTTTCCTGTTTCTGGGGCCTAACTGGGCCATTCTCTGAGGGGAAACACAGTGTCCAAGGGAGGAAAGAGAAGAGACAATTACTTGCTGGGCCTGCTTCTGCCAGAGGCCTTCGACAGAACAACAAACCGGAAGGTTTCTTCTTAACACAAAGAAATAAACTCTCCCAAAATAAATGTTTTGTTTTTTCAATGCAGGTGACTTTGCATGTGTACTCAGTTGCTGAGTCGTGTCTGACTCCTTGCGACCCCACAGACTATAGCCCACCAGGCTCCTCTGTCCATGGGATTCTCCAGGCAACGATGGGTTGCCATGTTCTGCAGGGGATCTCCCCAACCCAGAGATCTTCTGTGGCTCCTGCATTGGCAGGAGGATTCTTTACTACTGAAAGTTCCACAGGGGACTTTAAAGGGAGGTGAATTCTTGTCTCATTTCCTCAAAGAATCCAGGTATAAAACAGGAAAGTTTTCTCCATTTGTTGTCTGAAAAGACACATTGCTTGTACACTGTTGAGTTCAGTATGAATGACTGGATACGTCTAACAAATAAGAGACAGACTTTTCAAGCAGACATTAGAATCTAAGTGACTGGTGTTTAACTGAGCAGCCAGATGAGCACTTCTTCTTTGGGACATGCAGTCTCCCTCCTCACAGTAATTCCAGGGATGGACACTGCCCAGGTCAGGAGGGGACTGATCTTAAAGTCAGTTTACCAGATGGGCTGGACCATAGCTTTACAGTCTCTCAGTATGTAGCTGTTACTACATTAACCCTCTGTGACTTTCAATATAGTTTTCACAGCAAAGCTCTGGTCCTATATCTACAGGGCACAAAAGGGAGGGGAAGGAAAGAAAACAGGATATATTTATTTATTCAACAAAACAGGTGCTGAATAAAGGGTGAAATCTGGGGACAAAGATGCCAAGCAAAATGACATGTTTAAAAGGATCTCACTGGGGTCCTTTATGTACGACTCCTTGTAACGTGATAAATTTAGAGGAGAAATAGCAGCCTGCCAGCCTCCACAGGGTGGGATTCTGCTTTTATAACCATTCAGAAGACATAGCAGGTCTGAGACTTCGGTCCCGAGAAAGGCATGCTTGCAAGGTTGGCTCTTGGCTGACATCTGCGATTTTGAAATTGGGGAACGTTTCCATCACTTCCTAACTGATAAGGGTGGTTTAATGTGGCTAAACTGTACATACAGTGTCATTTATGGTAAACATCTGTTTTCTTTCTGGGAGTCTGGAATTCGGGGATGTGCAAGGCAAAGTGCGCCTACATGATTAGTGTCCAATAAAAACACTAGCACTGAGTCTCACAAGCTTCTTGTTTTTACATCTTGTTGCTGGAGTAATTAACCATGTCCTGTGCATCTCCACTGGGAGAGGACTCTTAGAAGCTTGTGTCTAGTTTCCTCCAGCTTTTGCCCCATGCCTCTTTTCCCTTTGCTTATTTTGCTTTGGAGGGCTTCCCAGGTGGCTCAGTGGTAAAGAATCCGCCTGCTGATGCAGGAGACACAGAAGCTGTGGGTTCCATCCCTGGGTTGGAAGATCCCCTGGAGGAAGGCATGGCAACCCACTCCAGTATTCTTGCCTGGGAAATCTCATGGACAAAGCCTTGCGGGCTACAGTCCATGGGGTCAAAAAGAGTTGGACACAACTGAGTGACTGAGTACATATTTTGCTTTGGATCCTTCCACTGTTATGAATCACAGCCACGAGACAACTATAGGCTGAGTCCTATGAGTTATTCTAGCCACTCACCAAACCTGGAGGTGGTCTTTGGGGACCACCATGCTCCATCATTACTGTACCCTGGACTTAACGATCAAGCCTCTCATACACGTTCTTATTTAATTCACGTTCAGGGGCTCATTCCATGGGACTTTCCAGATGAGCAGAGAAAAGATAATGAAGGGAAAAACACAGTTTATCCAGATCCCATTGACTCTACTGGAATTTAGCATAGGAGGTTTTCATTATCTTTGTTTTGCATTTAGCATTAGTTACTACTAAAATTAGAGTTTGAGGTGTGCTTTTTAGTGTCATATTTTATGTTTCTTATATTCTGGAGGTGATATGTTCATAAACCTTCAAAATTATTATGAAAATTTGTTTTTTTCCAAGTGCTAAGTCCTCCATTAGTCCATAAATAAGGATTTGGAAAATGATAGTGCAAAATAACCCAGCTTGCTAAATTTATCATTAGAGTCCTTTCAGAGTTACTGTCCTTCATTTTAAAAGAACTTTGATTTGTCAGTCTTTTTAACAACAAAGGCGTCTATAATGCAATTATATGCTTTTTTTAGAAATTGAATGCACACATGTGTATGCATATATATCCATGGGTACAAAGGGCAAAACTCTTTGTTTTTTTCTTTCTTTCTTTTCTGTAGCTTACAGATGCATCGTTCTTTCCAACATCTTGGTTGGACTAAGTCTACGAATTCAAATATAAACCCTTTCAGTAGGCCCTGAAAGTTTCTGAGAAGGTGGCAAACAAATATAGATCCTTATTTGCACTTGTTATCTTCAGAGTTCTAAATACCTTTTTTTTTCCTTTTTAAAGCATATAATGTATTTATTTATTTATGCCACACTTTAAGGCATACAGGATCTTAGTTCTCTGACGAGGGATAGGACCCATG
Source organism: Bos taurus (assembly GCF_002263795.3). Taxonomy (NCBI): domain Eukaryota; kingdom Metazoa; phylum Chordata; class Mammalia; order Artiodactyla; family Bovidae; genus Bos; species Bos taurus. The sequence goes on along the minus strand of NC_037336.1, from coordinate 18,962,390 downwards.
CCCCCTGCACTGGAAGCGAAGAGTTCTAACCACTGGACTGCCAGGGAATTCCCTCTCTAAACACTTTTGATGGCTCTTTTGAGGCAGTGAACATGGCAGATACTGGCGATTTGCGTGTGTGTGTGTGTGCCTGCTCAGTCATGTTCGACTCTCTGTAATCCCATGGGGTGTAAGCCACCAGGCTCCTCTGTCCCTGGGATTCTCCAGGCAAGAATACTGGAGTGGGTTGCCATTTCCTCCTCCAGGGGATCTTCCCAACACAGGGATCGAATTCGCATCTCCCCCAAACTAAGTATTTCCTCCTCCTTCTTTGCTAACAGAAACATGATCTTCGGATGGTGGTAGTGTATCAAGTTCCAGGAGTGAATCATAGTTGGTCTCAGGTAATCAAGGCAACCTGTTTCTCTTCTCCAGAGGCTGGTCTAGGGATATTCATGTGACCCAGTTCTGGCTGATAAACCATAAAAGAAGTCTCATGGGAGTCTCCGGGAAAGATTTTCTTTTCCTTCCCCATGGAGGGAGAGAGTCATATGAAGAAAAATCTCTTGCTTCCTTTCTACCTTTTCTGTTTTAGACACAATTAGATAAGGATTTGGTTTCTGGAGGTGGAACATCTATCTTGTGACCATGAGGTTACAGAAGTAAGCATGAAAGCTAACGAGTGCCTGGGCTTTGGATAACTGTTGAACCATCAAACTAATTGTGGGGCTGCCCTTCCCTGGATTTCTTTCCATGTTCAGAGTAAATGTTCTTGGACTTCCCTGGTGATCCAGAAGTTTAGAATCTGTCTGCCAGTGCAGGGGACATGGGTTCAATCCCTGGTCCAGGAAGATTCCACATGCTCCAGGCAACTAAGACCATGAGCCACAGCTACTGAGCCCACACTCCACAACAACAAAGCCTCTGCAATGAGAAACCCATGCATTGGCAACTAGAGAGTGGCCCCCACTCACTGCAACTAGAGAAAGCCCACATGCTGTATCAAAGACCAGGAAAAAATAAAATGTGCAGGAAAAAATAAATAAAAATTTTAACAACAAAAAAAAAAGAATAAATGTTCTTATCTTTTGACCTGTAAGTTTTTCTCTTACTTGTAGATGAATGTATCTTGATAAAATCAGTAATGCAGTGAGATTCAATTCATAAGTATAGGGGGTACCGTGGTGATCTGCTCATATCTACTCTTTACGCCCTAAGTGTTCATTCTCTAGCTGCTGGGAACATGGGCTGCTGATGGCTCACAGCTGTGATGGAGCATTGCCTCACCAAGGCTAGAGCCCCAACAGAGGGAGCTGATGTGGAGATACAATGACCTAGCCCTCTTCTCTCAATCTGAGATAATTCTGAAGGGTCATCTGCAGGAGAATGGCTGAGCCATGGCACTGTGGTGACCTCGCACATTCCATATACTGATCTTTGACTTACAATGTGACTTGCTGTTGTTCACTTGCTAAGTTGTGTCCAATTCTTTGCAACCCCATGGACTGTAGCACACCAGGCTCCTCTGTCCTCCACTATCTCCTGGAGTTTGCTCAAGCTCATGTCTATTCTGGTGATGTCATCCAACCATCTCATACTCTGTCATCCCCTTCTCCTCCTGCCTTCAATATTTCCCAGCATCAGGGTCTTTTCCAAAGACTTGGCTCTTGGCATCAGATGGCCAAAGTACTGGAGCTTCAGCATCAGTCCTTCCAATGAATATTCAGGGTTGATTTTACTTAGGATTGACTAGTTTGATCTTCTTGCTGTCCAAGGGACTCTCAAGAGTCTTCTCCAGCACCACAGTTGGAAAGCATCAAATCTTCAGTGCATACATCCTGATAAGCCATCACTGAAAATATCTTAAATTGAAAATGCATTTACTATACCCAATCTATCTAACATCCTAGCTTAGCCTCGGCCAACTTAAATGTGCTCAGAACACTTGTGTTAGCCTAGAGTTGGGCGAGATCATCTAACACAAAGCCTATTCGATGAAGAAGTGTTGAGTATCTCACGTAATGTACTGAATACTGTACTGAAAGCGAAAAGCAGAAAGAACGGTTGTCGCTGTGTCAGTTATTTACCCTCCTGATGGTGTGGGTGACTGGGAGCCACATCTCATTGCCCCCTCCCAGCATCATGGGCAATCATCTTACTATCCCAAGATCAAAATTCAAAATTTGAAGTACGGTTTCTACTGAATGCTTATTGATTTCCTACCATTGTAAAGTTGAAAAATTCTAAGTTGAATCATCGTAAGTTGGGGATGGTCTGTAGTTAACATTTAAACTGCAAGATTCCCTGGTGGCTCAGATGGTAAGCAATCTGCCTACAATTCAGGAGACCTGGGTTTGATCCCTGCATTGGGAAGATCCCCTGGAGAAGGGAATGGCTACTCGCTCCAGTATCCTTGCCTGGAGAATTCCATGGACAGAGAAACCTGGCAGGCTACAGTCCATGAGGTCACAAAGAGTTGGACATGACTGAGCGACTAACACTTTATCTGAGTCTTGGAGAAAAGCCCCGTCATCCTCCCAGAACTCCAGAGACTATGAGGACTCTAAGTGGCTCTACGAGGCTGTCTCCTACTTGTCTCCCCATCTCCCCAGGAGACTGCCACAAGTTAGTTGCTTATTGCCTTTTAGGTTCTGATGAGGTCTGGGGCTTTCTGTCCCCTGCCCCCTCACAGCGGAGCTGCAGACACACAACCTCGTGCTGCAGGCTTACCCTGGCTCCTCAACAGCTGTGTGTCCCATGGCTCATTTGTCAGTCACCTGGTTCCTTTCATTCCAGCATTGTCCTTTTAGGTATGCAGGGTGTAGACCATGAGGAATGGCACCTTTGACTTTCTCTTCCTTTTGCTGTCTAGGTAAGCAGTAAATTGTCTAAATCTGGCAGAATCACTCAGGCCTTGATCTTTGGCCTTGTTTTATATATACGTACTTGGCACCCATCACAGCTTCTAAGATTTCTACAGGATTCACTGAGCCTCAGTTGCAGCTGTATTGTAGGTCAACTCTGCTCTATGCCCAATGTCTCTGTCCTCATTTCCCTACATGTGTATCTCCCAAGACATTTCCCAACAAGCCTGCATGCAACTCTGCCTTAGCATCTGTTTCCAAGCCTAAGACAATGGGTTGTAGCAGTGGTCCTAGCAAGCAGGGTCTCAAATGAGATTTTGGAGATGGATTGTTCACCCACCAGCTGGCAAACAAGACCTCATTACGAGTGGTATACAGAATCCCTGAGATGCTTCAGGGGTGCAGTTATTAAAACTTTCATCAAAGGTAAACTGGGAAGGGTAATGGGTACTAATCAGAAGATATATACTAGATGGAGCAATACCTCTTGCTGCTCAAGCTGTATGAAGGAAATGGCAATTAATAGATGGCTAATTGGTGGCTGTTTCCAAGAGCCACTGATTTGTCAGAGTTAATGACAGGCTCAACAAGATTAAGCACCAATTCAAGACACATTATGAAAGCTGCAGGCCTCACATTTAATAAACCCTAATTTCCTACAGCCAGAGGGCAGACATAGAGGAGAACAAACCAAGGACTCAACTGAAAGTTTAGACAAGTTTCAGAGAAAGTTGAATTCTTAGCTCCAGGAAATGGTCTATACCAAGACCAGTGCTCTCACAGGCAAGGACTGAGACTCTGAGATCTACCCAGATCTGTGTAAATGAACTTGAAAACCTTGAAATTCCAGCTACCCCTGAATCCACTGGGGCTACAGAAGTGACCCAGTTCCCCTTTTTGGAAGATAATTACCCCACTGTGAGAAATTTACAAAGACTTGAGGGCCTGTCATAGTAGGAAAGTTTTAGGGGTATAGTGGTCTGAATCATATCAGAATATCTCCTCTAAAGTAAAGACTAATTCTTATTTATTCTTATTCCCACTAGGAAAGAAGCACAACTCTTGCTAGGCCTCAATAGCTGCTGGAGGCAATATATTTAGTAGTTGGGAATAAAGACTGACTTGATTTATTTACCAAGCAATGTTGAAGGCTACTGGCTCTGAGCAGGGACCAGCGCAAGCCCTGTTGCTTGGGCCATGAAAATTGGCAGAACCTAAAGTACTAGAAATGTCTGTGGTAGGAAAAGATCCTATGCAGAGTCTACAGTAAGTCTTAACAGGAACTCAGGTCCTGCTGAGTCATAGGTTGGGCAGGTTAAGTGGCAATTTGCTGTTGACTGACAGTAATACATTTGAGACTGGGTACTGGTAGGGCCACAGGATCCAAACATAGAAGGGTCTAGGACCCACCACTTGTCACAGTGGCCTGGAACTTCTTATATCTATAGGAGGAATTGTTAAAAAATACTTGAGCGTGAAAGTTATGACCAACCTAGATAGCATATTCAAAAACAGAGACATTACTTTGCCAACAAAGTTTCGTCTAGTCAAGGCTATGGTTTTTCCTGTGGTCATGTATGGATGTGAGAGTTGGACTGTGAAGAAAGCTGAGCGCTGAAGAATTGATGCTTTTGAACTGTGGTATTGGAGAAGACTCTGGAGAGTCCCTTGGACTGCAAGGAGATCCAACCAGTCCATTCTGAAGGAGATCAGCTCTGGGATTTCTTTGGAAGGAATGATGCTAAAGCTGAAACTCCAGTACTTTGGCCACCTCATGCGAAGAGTTGACTCATTGGAAAAGACTCTGATGCTGGGAGGGATTGGGGGCAGGAGGAGAAGGGGAGGACAGAGGATGAGATGGCTGGATGGCATCACCGACTCGATGGTCGTGAGTCTGGGTGAACTTTGGAAGTTGGTGATGGACAGGGAGGCCTGGCGTGCTTCAATTCATGGGGTCGCAAAGAGTCAGACACGACTAAGCGACTGAACTGAACTGAACTGAATTGAACCAAAGCAATCATGAGAAAGAACAAGGCTGGAAGCATTACACTCCCTGATTTCAAACTGTATTACAAAGCTATAGGAATCAAAACAGTATGGTATTGGCATAAAAGCAGACACACAGATCAGATCAACAGAACAGAATAGAGAGTCCTGAAATAAACCAACGCATACATGGTCAATTAATTTACAACAAAGTAGGCAAGAATCCAATATTTTGCCACCTGATGCAAAGAGCCAGCTCATTGGAAAAGACCCTGATGCTGGGAAAGATTGAAGGCAAAAGGAGAAGAGGGCAGTGGAGGATGAGATGGTTGGATAGCATCATCAACTCAATGGACATGAATTTGAGCAAACTCCTGGAGATAGTGGAGGACAGAGGAGTCCGGCATACTACAGTCCTTGGGGTTGCAAAAAGTTGGACATTACTTAGTGACTGAACAACAAGAGAAGCCAAGAATATACAATGGGGAAAAAGATAGTTTCTTCAATAAATAGTTTCTTCCTGCCATCAGGAAAACTGGAGAGCTACATATAAAAGAATGAAATTGGACTCGTATGTTACACCATACACAAAAATCAACTTAAATGGATTAAAGATTTGAATGTAACATCTGAAATCATAAAACTCCTAGAAGAAACATAGGTGATAAGTTCCTTGACATTAGTCTTGGTGATAATTTTTTGGACTGTACACCAAAAGCAAAGGAAACAAAAGCAAAAATAAATAATGGGGTTACACCAGCTGAAAAGCTTCTACAAAGTGAAGGAAACCATTAACAAAATGAAAAAGCAATATAGAGAATGGGAGAAAATATTTGCAAATCATGTATCTGATAAGAGGATAATATCCAAGATATATAAAGAACACAAAACTCAACAGCAAAACCCAAAACAATTCAATTAAAAGATGGCAGAGGATCTAGGTAGACAATTTTCCAAAGAAAAGGTTTTTCCAAAGACTGCCAACAGTTATACGAAAAGATGCTCAACACCATTAATCAAGGAAATGCAAATGAAAACCACAATATCACCTCACACCTGTTAAAATGGCTATCATCAAAAAGATAAGAAATAACCAACGTTGATGAGGATGTGGAGAAAAGGGAACCCTGCTGCACTGTTGGTGGGGATGGGCAGCCACTATGACGAACAATATGGAGGTTCCTTAAAAAATTAAAAAAAGAACCTCTACATGATTCAGCAATTCTACTTCTGGGAATTTATTTGGAGAAAACGAAAACACTAATTCAAAAATATAAATGTGCAGCTCCATGTTCATTGCTTCACATATTTATAATAGCCTTATAATAGCCATTATTACAATAGCCAAGATATTGAAGCATCCTAAATGTCTATCAGCATTTAATGGATAAAGAAAATGTGCTATATATAAACAATGGAATATTATTCAGCCATAAAAAGAAAGAAATCTTACCATTTGTGGCAACATGGACATGCCTAGAGGGAATTATGCTAAGTGAAATAAAGAAAAAGACAAAGAGAAAGACAAGAACCATGATCTCACGTATATGTGGAATCTGAAAAAAAACAAAACTGAGCTTATAGACACAGAGAACAGATTGGTATTGCCAGAGTCAGGGGATGAGTGGTGGGGGGAAAGGTGAGGGGAGTCAAGAAGTACAGGCTTCCAGTTATAATATGAGCAAGTCATTAGGATGTAATGTACAGCATGGTGACTATAATCAATAATACTGGATTGCATATCTGAAAGTTGCTAAGAGAGTAGATCTTAAAAGTTCTCATCACACACAAAATTTTTGTACCTATGTATGGTAATGGATGTTTCTAAACTTATGATTTTACAATATATACAAATATGGAATCATTATACTGCACACCTGAAACTAATATGCTACATGTCAATTACACCTCAAAAACATTTTTTTAAGACGGAAGTATATGGGACTTCCCTGGTGGCTCAGTGGGTAAGACTCCGAACTCCCAAAGCAGGGGTCCCCAGGTTTGATCCTTGGTCGGGGAACTAGATTCTGCCTGCTGCAACTAAAGATCCTGCAGGCTGCAAGTAAGAGTTCACATTACGCAACTAGGAAGTCCACACGCCACAGCGAGGGTCCCACAGACCACAACTGAGACCCAGTGCAGCCAAAACAAACAAACGTTTTAGAAAAAGGAAGTGTATGAAAAAATACATGAGTGTGTTATGGACCCAAATGTGCCCCCCCAAATCCCTAAATTGAAGTCCTAATCTCCACTACCTCAGAAGTGACCATATTTAGAGACAGGGTTTCTAAAAATGTAATAGGATTAAATGAAGTCATTGAGGCAGGCTCTAATCCAATACGACTGGCATCCTCATAAGAAATCAAGACACAAACACACACACCCACAGACGAGCATGTAAAGACACAGCCAGTAGCCAGCCATCTGCAAGGCAAGGAGAGGGGCCTCAAGAAACCAAACCTATCAATATCATGATCTTGACTTTCTAGTCTCCAGAATTGTGAGAATATAAATTTCTGCTGTTGATGCCACCCAGTCTGTGACCCGTTTCTCTTGGGTTTCCCTCATTGGCAGAGGGGTTCTTTGACACTAGCACCACCTGGGTAGCCCTAGCAAACTAACAAAGAATGAAAAAGAGAATAATACGGCAGTACCTAAAGCAGATCATAGTGGTCAGAGCATTTTTTTTGTACAGAAGAGTTTTAAGCATATTTCTATCCCCAAAGACAAGATATGGTACAGTAGGTCAAGAATCCCCAACCCAGGGTGTTTTGTGTATTAGCTCATTGCTTCACTGCTTCTGGTTCTTGACATGGCAAGAAATTTGCCGTATCAATCTATGTCAACGCAGTAAGCATTTGTTCATCAAGGGAAAGTAGTACTTTTAATCTTAATAAATCAGTCCAATCAAAGAACCAAAGTACCCTTGAAGTGGTAGATAGGAACTAATGGCCTTGTTCCTTAAAGAAATATTTAAATAACCAAATCAATTTTAGTAAGAGTTAGTTAACTAAGCATGTCACTACTTTTATAACTAGAATAATGAGACTTAGTTGTGTTGACTGAACATTCCACTAATTCTATAATTCTGACTTTTTTCAGACTTTTGGTTCATTTCCTGTTGAATGAGAAAGATTTTTTACTTTAATATTTAGCCAATACTATTTTAATTTTATTTTTCTGGGGTTAAGTAGATTCTATCCATGCAGCAGCATATGGCTAATTTTCATAAACGGGCCACAATAGAATCCACCCTCAATAAAGCTTAGTTCAGATTCATAGACCAAAAAAAAAATCACTTTCAAACAAACTAAGAATTCAAATATACATAGGATATTAGGACTCCCCAGAAGTTCAATGATTTTCACTGTGGCTTTTATAAAACATAAAATTCAATTTACACTACTTTGTTTAAATTTGACTTCATTTTCTGTTTTTTTAGCTTTTAAATTATATAAAGTGTGGCAGATGGTTTTAATACTTTCAGCATGAGAACCCACACTTCCAGTGGCCTATGATATAGTCTGTTCATATGAAGAATTTTGTTATTTTTTATTTGCTATCATATATATAATAGTCTTACAGTACACATGCAAACAATGTATATTAACTTAATGCAAAATAAAATACCATATACAAACTGTGGAAAATTCTTCAAGAGATGGGAATACCAGACCACCTAACCTGCCTCCTGAGAAATCTGTGTGCAGGTCAAGAAGCAACAGTTAGAACTCGACATGGAACAACAGACTGGTTCCAAATCAGGAAAGGAGTTCGTCAAGGCTGTAAATTGTCACCCTGCTTATTTAACTTATATGCAGAGTACATCATCAGAAATGCAGAACTGGAGGAAGCGCAAGCTGGAATCAAGATTGCTCGGAGAGAAATATCAATAACCTTATATGCAGATGACACTACCCCTATGGCAGAAAGCGAAGAAGAACTAAAGAGCCTCTTGATGAAAGTGAAAGAGGAGAGTGAAAAAGTTGGCTTAAAGCTCAACATTCAGAAAACTAAGATCATGGCATCCGGTCCCATCACTTCATGGCAAATAGATGGGGAAACAGTGGAAACAGTGACAGACTTTATTTTGGGGGCTCCAAAATCACTGCGGATGGTGACTGCAGCCATGAAATTAAAAGACACTTGCTCCTTGGAAGGAAAGTTATGACCAACCTAGATAGCATATTAAAAAGCAGAGACATTACTTTGCCAACAAAGGTCCATCTAGTCAAGGCTATGGTTTTTCCAGTAGTCAAGTATGGATGTGAGAGTTGGACTATAAAGAAAGCTGAGAGCCAAAGAACTGATACTTTTGAACTGTGGTGTTGGAGAAGACTCTTGAGAGTCCCTTGGACAGAAAGGAGATCCAACCAGTCCATCCTAAAGGAAATCGATCCTGAATATTCATTGAAAGGACTGATGCTGAAACTGAAACTCCAATACTTTGGCCACCTGATTAGAAGAACTGACTCCTTGGAAAAGACCCTGATGCTGGGAAAGACTGAAGGCAGGAGGAGAAGGGGATGACAGAGGATGAGATGGTTGGATGGCATCACTGACTCAATGGACATGAGTTTGGATAAACTCCAGGAGTTGATGAAGGACAGGGAAGCCTGGCATGCTGCAGTCCATGGGGTCACAAAGAGTTGGGCACGACTCAGTGACTTGAACTGAACTGAAGAGTTGGGTGTTAGGATAACTTACAGAACTAAGACAAAAACCATTTACTCAGCATAAACTTAGTTATACAACACTGAAGTCAATTCAATTAGTCAATTCAATTCAAAACTCTCCATATCAGGTCTATGAAGGTCATATAAACTAAAAAATTTTAATCTATCATATTTATTAGATTCTTTATTGAGGCCAGCAGGAAGGGCTTTGAGAGAGAAGGAAAAATAAATGGGAAAATGCTAAATATTTTAATAGCATTTACTGCTCAGATATATTTTATGTCACAGAGTATTTTAAATTTTGTTAAACCAGCTACAGAAATGGAGGGTAAGTGCTTTCTTCTCTATACAAGAGTTTTTCCAGTATAGGAATCCCACCAAATAACTGAGGGGCAGTTGAACACAATCAAAATTGGTTTTTATAACCTGTCAGGAGTTTCAGATTCATTTCTTCAATAGTCTCCTTTTTCACCATATTCTGCTTTGAATGGGGTTTGACTGGAGGTCAGGTGATAGGAAGAAGTTCTTATAGGAATGTCTCTCCACTCAAACATAAATACTGTCCAAGGACCGTGCAGACAAAATTATATTTCTTTGCTATTGTTATGTTAGGGAACCATTGGAAACCACCCACCCTGCCCAGGCAGGGTAATAACCACTGAAAGTATCTCACAAGAGGTTCCCATAAGGAATGGATAAGCTATGGCCAGCTAGAAGAATTTGGGAGGGGCCCAAAGGAAGGAGGAGATGTCAGCTCCTATTCCGTCCTGCCAGGCTCCCAGATTCCTTGTACTGGAATCCATCTTGGCTGAGAGATTCGCATGACACCAGGGAAGACCCCAAGTCAGACCAAATATGAGACAAGCAAGATGACTGGCTAGAGATAACCCAGAAACTAAAACCTTTACCATAAACTCTGAGACTGAGAGCCACGTGGCAGAGCAATTCTCCCGGGTTCCCTTACCCTGCTGCTCTCTGTCCAGGCGCCCCTTCCCAATAAAGTCTCTGGCTTTGTGTCTCCTCAGATGATTCATTTCTGAGTTTTAGACAAGAGCCCACTCTTGGGCCCTGGAAGGAGTCCCCCTTCCTGCAACCACGTGATTTATAATTTTATCCTCCACCCCTGCCTGACTCTCTCACACGCGTCATTTATCCTACGGTGCCGGAGTCTGTGTCAGCCCCCAGACCACCAACCTCCTCCCATAATGTTTTCTCCATGCTCCACTACAATCCAGGAGACCATTCCCTCAGAGTCTTTTGCTTTGTCTTTCCATTCCAAAGCCCGTTTTTGCTTTCTTGCTTCTCATTACAGGTATTCCCTCTATGAACAAGGAGGCCGGCACTTTGCATTTCAAAGCTCTCTTGGATCTGAGCTCATCTCCAACCTGGAGACGCCCAAAGGAACAGCTCCAACTCTAGATCAGCACGAGGGAACAGACTGTCCTACTGGGAAAAACACGCGAGTTCCAGTTCCAGTTGTTTTTATTTTAATTATGAGGTCACAGGCAAGTCACTCAACTTCTGGGAACCCTGGTCTGCCAACTTAACAGGATGGTTGTACAACTTAATAGGGTGGTTGTAAGGATTAAGAGATCTATTTACACCAACTGTTATCTCTAATATTTGTTCATGCATAACCCATTTTTGACACTTTTCTTAAAAAAAAAGCCTGACCTCCCTTGGTGGATTTTGTATCCTTTGAGTATAAGAACTATGACCAATTTTCTTTGAATAGTTAGTATCTATCGTCTGACAATTGCTGTCTATGTCAATGATATTTTCCAAATGAAAAACTGAACTAATTAAATGCAATAGTTTTTGTGGATTTCCCAGGTTGTGCTACTGGTGAGGAATCCATTTGCCAACGTAGGATATGTGAGAGACACAGGTTCTGTCCCTGGGTCGGGAAGATCCTCTGGAGGAAGACATGGCAACCCACTCTAGTATTCTTGCCTGGAAAATTCCATGGGCAGAGGAGCCTGGTGGGCTACAGCCCATGGGGCCATAAAGACTGAGCAACTGAGCAAAACAACACTGCACAACAAAGTGTGTGCTCGTAATGTTCCAATATTAAACAAGCTGCAGATACAACGTGCTGGTTTCTTTCATTCACTAATTAAACTAAATTTTGGAGACCTTGCTCTGTGCCAGGCATCCACACTAGGCAAAGACAGTGGAAGATGCCTCTCATCAAATGTCGCAACTCTCACTACTGGAGAGCTTCTTACCAACAGCCCACCAAAGAGTTACTGTTACTGGAGCATGAAGAATGAAGGGACAGTAAAACATATGAGCAGCCAGAAAGAATTTCACTTTGATTTTATGACAGATCTGACTCTGAGAAATGCAAGAAACACTCTACCTTTAGAATTTAGTGAATGATTGCATCGTACCCAAGTGTACCATCTCTTCTCTTCCTGTCTTCTCTTTTACTTTCTCATGGATAAATTCAAATTTTTTAATGTTTTATCTTTTCTAAGGGATCACATCAAATCAAGAGCATCAAATATGTCTTGAGTCCTTAATGTGCTCATAGCATCACTTTTTTCAAATGAGAGGAGAATTTGGTCTTTGGACCTTCTTCAATGATAATGAGCAAATAGGATTCTTTCTTTAGAAAATGTTGATTTCACACTGAATAGGGCCAGTTATACAATTTAATTTCTGCAAAATTTATTAAAATTCTATCATATCCTGGGCCAGCTCGCTAAGTTCTCATGTACATAGCAAATCGATTTAAATATCTCTGCCACCCTCAAGGAGCTTAAATTCAGTGTAAGAGGTAAGACATGCGTACAAAATATTCAGTCATAACTGCGGAAAGCATATCATAAGGAAGGAGTTAATTTATACATTGTCAAATATTCAGAGAGAAATTGCTGTTATTGTAAATGGATCATAATGACAGCCTCCTAAGGTGTTAAAATTGCCTCTACAGCCTTGAAATAATTAACAAAATATCTCCAGTGGAAAAATAAGTCATTTCCTAGTTATTACCCAAGCCTTCACTACTTAGATTCTGTGCATAATTTCAGAGGCTTTTGTGTAGTAACAATGATCCATCTTGTATTTTATGTAGTCTTTTCTGGGGAATCATTGTTTGTATCTCTAAATACAGTCCAAACAGGCTCAGGTTTTCAATGCAATATTAATGTTTCATGTGCATAGAAATGTTCTCATTTACCTGTCCTGGATGTTCTTATTCTAACACTTTAAACGCAGTTTGCAGCTAAGCTGATTGTTCCTCTTGTAGAGGACGATGGGCTAATAGCTCACGTAGAGTGGAGGCATAATAGCTAAACAGTTTTTATTTTAGCCTAGAGGATCACTGAGCTGCTTCTCTGGGATTTATGCCGTCATTTCAAACCCCAAGCTAAGAAAAGTGTGTACTGTCAGACTTGCTTTATCGTTTTTTCAAATGAAAGTTTAATCACCTTGACATTTACAGTACAGAGTGTCTGGGTGACAGCATTCACGGAGAATGCAGCAATCTCTTTCCAGAAGTAACTCTGAAAACGTGAAGAAGGGTGGCTGAGTGTCAAATCCAGACACCAAGTCTAAAAGCAGCCTTTCCAGGGCTGAGATATAACACAGGCTGCCCTCATGTTTTAGAGGGCGTGCTCCTTTCTTCACAGTATTTGTGAGTGCCATAGTGGAGAGAAAGGATTCTTTGTGCAAATAAGTTTGGGAAACACCTGAGCCCTAAACGAGAAAAAATGTTCAGAACATCTCACAACTTTTAGTACGTTGATGTGCTATTCAAAGTTCCGTAAGAGAAACACATATCATGCAGCTTTCTAGAACTCTTATGGTTATAAAAACTTACTTTTTCATGGAAGATCTTTAGGAACAAGTGTTTGGTGGAAGGTATTTTCTAGGTAATTTTCATCTTGAGTTCATCTGTAGCTACTGCTTTTTAATTGCATATTACTATGAGTATTCCCTGATGGCTCAGAGGGTAAAGAATCTGCCTGCAATGCAGGAGACACAGGAGATGTGGGTTCGACCCCTGAGTTGGGAAAATTCCCTGGAGTAGGATATGGCAACCCACTCCAGTATTCTTGCCTAAAAAATGCCATGGACAGAGGCACCTGGAGGGCTACAGTCCAAAGGGTTGCAAAGAGTTGGACGCAACTGAGTAACTAAGTACGCATGAGCATATATTATTTGTACAATAACAACAAAAAGAAAAGGTAGTATTCTATAAGATCAAAATTAAGTAAGCCAAAATATTTGTGTGAAAAGAGAACTATAAGAAAATACATTCACTATTCCTGGTGGTTGTCTTTGGGACAGATTATAAGTGATGGGTAATATTTACACTTCTTTCTACTCTAGATATTCTCCAAACTTCCTAACATGGGCAAGGGGAAAAAATACACTGAAAGTGTAAAAAAATAAAATTGCATACCTACATAACACATACTTTTTGCAGAGAAATTTTTTAAATAAGCATTTTACTTTATTCATTTTAGATACAGAAAAGTTGCAAAGATAGTATAGAGTTTTGTTTCCCCAGTTTCCCCCAATGTCAACATATTATGTCACCATGATACATTTGTCAAAACTAAGGAATTCACATTGGGAAAACACCATTAACTGGGTAAGCTATTTTAGCATCAAAGAAGTTTGCCTTGTCTGGAGTTGTTTCACCTTGCCATTGTCACAATGAAAATTCAGGGTTTTCTTTTTTCTTGCCTTATTTTCCTCATTAGAGTTTCTTGAAGTTTCTTTTAAACTTCCTTTCAAGAAGCCTCCATTTCAGAAGTTCATAGGCAAAAATCTAGGTAAATTCCTATTTTACAGAGTTTTCATGCACCAACACAGCTACACTAAATGAATTTACACTAAACAGATCAGTTATAAGATCTGATTTATCATAAAACACTGTTTGCTGCTGCTGCTGCTGCTGAGTCACTTCAGTCGTGTCCGACTCTGTGCGACCCCATGGACTGCACCACCAGGCTCCTCCACCCGTGGGATTTTCCAGGCAAGAGTACTGGAGTGGGGTGCCATTGCCTTTTCCGAAAAACACTGTTTACAGTTTACTAAATTAAATTGCTTGAACTCTATGATTCCACTTATATGAGGTAGAGAGAGTAGTCAAATTCACATAGACAGAAAGTAGAACAGGCACATCAGTCAAAATGGCCATCATAAAAAGTCTACAAAGAATAAATGCTGGTGAGGGTGTAGAAATGGGCACCCTTCTACACTGTTGGTGGGGATGTAAATTAGTGCAGCCACTATGGAGAACAGTATGGAGGTTGCTTAAAAAACTAAAAATAGAACTACCATATGACCCAACAGTCTCACTCCTGGGTATATATCCAGAGAAAGCTGATTCAAAAAGATACATGCACCCCAATGTTCATAATAGCACCATTACAATAGCCAGGACATGGAAGCAACCTAAGTGTCCCTTGGCAGATGAATGGATAAAGAAGAAGTGGCCTGTAACACACACACACACACACACTGGAATACCACTCGGCCATAATAAAGAATGAAACGACGCTATTGCAGCAACACAGGTGGACGTAGAGATGATCATAGTAAGGACAGTGAGTCCAAGACAAACATCATAGGGTGTTACTTACACGTGGGATCCGAAAAGAAAAGACACAAATGAACTTACTGACAAAACAGAAAGAGACCCACAGACATAGAAAATAAACTTATGCTTACCAAAAGGGAAGGGGGGTGAGTAAATTAGGAGGATGGGATTAACATATACACACTACTATACATAAAACAGATAATCAACAAGGGCCTACTACATAGCAGAGGAAAGTATACTCAGTATCTTGTAATAACAATAATGAAAAATAACATAAAAAGAACATACATATTCATTCTATATCTATGTATCTGAATCACTATGCTGTACACCAACTAACGCAAAGCTAAATCAATTATATATTTAAAATGCTTCTAACAGGAGAATGGTGGCAGCCAGGGCATGGGCGAAGGGGGAGAGGGAGAGTTCTTTAATGGATATAGAGTTTTGATTCTGCAAAATGAGAAGGTTCTACAGTTTGGCTATATACCAATGTACATCTACTTAACACTACTGACTATAAACTTAAAAATGGCTAATGTGGTAATTTTTTACATTATCTATACTTTACCACAATTTTAAAAATTATATAATTTTCAATATAGTGCTTTAAATCTCACTAAATATAAAGATGGGCTTCCCAGGTGGCCCTAGTGGTAAAGAACCCACCGGCCAAAGCAGGAGACACAAGGCGTGGGTTTGGTCCCTAGGTTGGGAAGATCCCCTGGAGGAAGGCAGGTCAACCCACTAGAGTATTCTTGCCTGGAGAATCCCATGGGCAGAGGAGCCTGGTGGGCTACAGTTCAGAGTCACAAAGAGTTGGACACGGATGAAGCAACTTAGCACGCAGGCATGCAAATATAAAAACAAAACACAGAACTGACTGTTCCAAACTATCTAGGAAAATAGATTGTTGGAGAAAAAATATTCTTGTTCACTAGAATGGAAATCTGGACTAGTTTTCTTAATCAAGGTAGCAACTAACAGTACAAGTATCTGGTGCTCTGGTGAAACTTTTCAAAACTGTATGGATCTTAAAAGGCACTTTACATTTTCAAATTAGCCTATTGCCTCAAATATACATATACAAGTTCTTATTGATCATACTTTGAAACTATATTGATTGCATATTTTAAAAATTAATTTTTATTACTATGAGTTGAGAAATTTATCCCTCAATTTTAACTTCTAATTCTCCAAACTGCTAGTATCATTACTATTATAATATCCTATTGATTTCTGACTAGACTTACAGAAACATCTATTATCTTTTTGGAAAAGGATGTGACTCAGGGAAAATAAGTGTCTGTACGTCTTTCTTCCCTAGCTCTGTTCTAGAGTACCATTTAACTTTTTGGTTCTTTATTGACTTCCCTGGTGACTCAGCAGTAAAGTATCTGCCTGCAATGTAGGAGACTCCAGATAAGCGGTTCGATCCCTGGGCCAGGAAGATCCCCTGGAGAAGGAAATGGCAACCTAATCCAGTACTCTTGCCTGGACCATCCTATGGACAGAGGAGCCTGGTAGGCTACAGTTTACAGAGTCACAAAAGAGTCAGACATAACTCAGTAACTAAATAACAACAACAATATGTAGTATTTATTAAAATCACAACTCTTTCAGGAATTTGTGGGCATGCATAAACAAAACTGCACACAGTACTTAATAACCTCAGCAGAATTTTCAAAAGCAAGATGTGGACAACAACACAGAACACCTCCCATGCAGAGCTGCCTGCTCCCCTGGGCAGCTACACCCAAAAAACAGCTATGGGCCATGCAATCAATGAAAGAGATGAGAAACATTAATATTCCTGCCACACAACCCGATGCATCACTATGAAATGAGACTATATTCATTGTATAAATATAGAATGGTAAGTACCCACTGTGAGGGGGTAATTGACGAGGGAGTTACAGTAACTCTAGGTGAGGAACTTGCAGGCATACCTGCCACTCATCTTTCTTATCACCTGGAATAGAGTTTTAGGAGCTATTTGTGTGATTGAAGGAGGAAGCCCAGGGAACTGTTATCCGGTCAGCATTTCAGGAACACGGAGAAACTCCAAGGCAGGGTGATGAGAGAATATGCACCTTGGACCAGGGAAAGGAATGGAAATCATCCTTGGAGAGAACAAACATGTCTTTCTTCATAATCAGAAAGATGTCTGTGGTGAGCTCCCAGTTAATTAGAAATGTCTCGAGTACTAAAAGGATGGATGATTGATGTCTGGATTTCACCTAATTCCTACTTTCTCACGTCAAGCTGAAGCACGTGGAGGGCTGGTGAGGAGGCTGCCTAAAGACTTCAATAGGGAGACAGAACACCCTCTGAGTTCCTGTCTATCATTGCACCCCTGAATCTCCAGGAAATCTACCTAGAAAGAGGGTGCCATACAGATGAGAAGGGAGGAAGGAACACTGATGTCAGTTCTACACCCCTCAGTTTTTAAAAATGCTAATGATACCATGCAGAGGCTTCATCAGGATAATGCAAAGAGAAGTCCGTGAAGAAGGCAGGAAAAGGAGCCCTGTTTGCAGGCTAGGAAAGGACAAGAAGTAAGGATTATGAAAGCTGTTGGAGGTTTGTTAAAGCTTTCAACACCCTCATGTCCACTGCTTTTGTTCCCTTCTCTGTTTCATACAGCATTTAGTAGCAAAACCCTAAAATAAAAGGGTGTGTGGCCCTTTAATTCTAGGTCAAACAGAAGCCAGAAAACCAAGGAGACTGTATCCTAATTACATATACAGTCTTGCAAGTGAGAGAACCCAGAAAGGAGGAGAACGGAGACCTGAGATGAATGAGAGGCTGTGGGAAAGCCTGCCTGGGACCGAGCAGCGTGCCCAGCCATCCCAAAAGAGATCCGTAGAGGCTCTGGCTGTCAAAATGACAGATTCGAACTTATGTATTTCTTATTCTTTCAGTTGAACCGCTATGATGAGACTATAATTGAATCATGTCTACTGGATATCCAGATGTTACAGCACAACTTAGTAAGCTGAACTATGAAATGAAACACAAAAGCATCTTTTAGAGTTCCAACGTAAAACAAAAACAGTGGGAAATCCCAAGTCTAGTTATTCCAGCATGTGTATGTTTTTTTCCCTCCCCCTTTAACAGTGAATCATCTGAATTAAGAGTTGTCCCTAGAGAAGTTTTAAAAAATACCTAATTAATTCTAGAAAACTCCATGAAATGTGTCATCTGGACTCAAAATTTCACAGCACCCGGGCAGCATTCCTTTCTCCCAGGCACCCTTGTTTCCATGTCGGTAGTGACATGAAGTCAAGAGTCATCATTCTTTTCTTCTTTTTATACAGTCCAACATTTTCCTGCTTCATGGCTTCCTGCCAAGACAGCTTTTTATCCCGGTTCTTCCACTGTGCTATATGAAGGGTCTGTCTCCATGGGCAGTTCTGGAACACCTCATGTTCCCTCCTGCTGTAGGTTCAGACCCTTTACTATACCAATTCCCAAGTCCTCAACTGTGGCTCACAAAACTTTCCAGCACAGAAATCACCTGGGGATCTTGTTAAAATACTGCCCCTGGTTTTCCATTTTTAAACTAGCTTGCCAATGAATGGGTCAATCGTAGATGATTCTCAACTACTTTAACAAGTCCTGCTTTATTTCTCCCTTCCTTGCCTCCCTGACAGATCCTCCCCACACTGGTTTCTTCCTCAGGCTCCAGAGCAGTCTGAAAGTGAAGCAAAAAGTGAAAGTGCAGGTCGCTCAGTCATGTCCAACTCTGAGACCCTATGGACTGAAACCTGCCAGGCGCCTCTGTCCATGGGATTCTCCAGGCAAGAACAGTGGAGTGGACTATAGTGTGCTCCTCCAGGGGATCTTCCTGACCCACTAAAGTAGTCTAGTGACCTCTGATTTACCCTGAATAGTTCTTTATGCACTTTCTAAATTTTACATGTTTATATCTCAATTCTATGCTCTACTGAACATTCTTAAAAGGAATCTCATGTCTTACAGGATAGTATGGTAGTGTACTTGTTGTTTAGTTATTAAGCCGTATCCAACTCTTTTGCAACCCTATGGACTGTAGCTCACCAGGCTCCTCTTCTCCATAGGATTTTCCAGGCAACAATCCTGGAGTGGGCTGCCACTTCCTTCTCCAGGGGACCTTCCTGACCCAGGGTCAAATCCAAGTCTACAGTATTGGCAGGTGGATTCTTTACTGCTGAGACGCCAGGGAAGCACAGTAGTATATAATAAGCATTAAATAATATTATTAATAGCATGAGCTGCCCATGGAACAAAGGGCCTTTCATGGCAAAAGGATGTAATTATTTATAGGCTTGAAGATGACTGGAGAAAGTGGCCTGGGGAGAAAGCAAAAGCATTAAATAAAGGAAGCACTGATAAACAGGCAGGGCTGCAGCCTCCTTCCTTGGGGCCACAGCAGGTATGGAAACATGGAGGCCACGTACATGCAGCATGGGGGCCCACAGAGCCAGGCATCCCAGGGGCTGGCTCTGCTCTTCCTAGCTATGTTATCTACGTGTGTCCTTTCTCTAGAAAGTGTTAGTCACTCAGTCGTGTCCGCCCCTGCAACCCCATGGACTGTAGCCCCCTAGGCTCCTTTGTCCGTGGGATTCTCCAGTAAGAATACTGGAGTGGGTTGCCATTCCCTTCTCCAGGGGATCTTCCCAACCTAGGGATGGAACCCAGGTCTCCAGCATTGCAGGAACATTCTTTACCCTCTGAGCCACCAGGGAAGCCTCTAGATTCTAGCATACCCAATTATAAAAGAGAATTTTACTGTATGATCTCTAAAACCTCTGCTGATGCTACAGAGTCTGGGAACTTACTCACATCTGGAAAGGATACCAGAAAGACTGGCATTGCAAGAAGGAAGTATTTCCAGGCTGTAAAAATTGTCAGTACCTTTGTTCTCAGCTTTCTTTTCCTAATTTCAAATTATTTCTTCATTTTAAAATGTTTTATATATTTTATCCACTGTTTTAAACTCATTCATAAAGGACAGGCAGCGTCATTTGATGTTATATATAGTTTTTTCTGAGAATTTTGAGCACACTGGTATTCCTTTCTGCCACTTCTTGTGAGAAGTGTTTTCTTTGAAGCTTTTTTGCATCTGAGAATCTCCCTGAGATATTCTGTTTTATTATTGTCTTTTTTTTTCACCAATATCATCCATAAAACCATTTTCTACTTCATCTCCGAATTTATTTTTCTTTTCCACTGCTCTGTAAAATGTTCATTTCATAATACAACCACATTATACAAGTCCCCGGGTTCCTCCTAAAATAATGTGTGTAGTTTTACAACTAAGGTTTTTGTAAGTTAATTACTATCATTAGCCTAGTTGATACATAAGAACCACATAAGTATCTTTACTTTTACAATAGAAATGATAATAGGCAAGATTACTTTTCAATTTTTACTTGTAATTTCTACTACAAGTATTTAAGAATTGCATCTCTGTTTACCTTTTGTAACATAATACATTTTAAGGTTTAATTTTGCTTGATGTTAAATATTATCACTTTTTTATTAAGGCAAAAGTCACAAAAGTTAAATAAAAATTTTAAAGGAAAAATATTCATCATTCCTTCCATTTACCACAGAAGCTTTCATTCATGTATGTAATTGACATGCATATTTTAACAAGACTGCATCCACAGCATAATGCCATTTTTTCATGTTTTTTATAACATAAACACTGTCTCATAATCATTATAATTTTTAATGGAAAAATAATGTTTCATTGCATTTGTGTGATTTATTTGTTTCTTGTTGCACATTTCAGTTCAGTTACTCAGTCGTGTCCGACTCTTTGTGACCCCATGAGTTGCAGCACGCCAGGCCTCCCTGTCCATCACCAACTCCCAGAGTTCACTGAAACTCATGTCCATCGAGTTGGTGATGCCATCCAGCCATCTCATCCTCTGTCGTCCCCTTCTTTCCTGCCCCCAATCCCTCTCAGCATCAGAGTCTTTTCCAGTGAGTCAACTCTTCGCATGAGGTGGCTAAAGTATTGGAGTTTCAGCTTTAGCATCAGTCCTTCCAAAGAACACCCAGGACTGGTCTCCTTTAGAATGAACTGGTTGGATCTCCGTGCAGTCCAAGGGACTCTCAAGAGTCTTCTCCAACACCATAGTTCAAAAGCATCAATTCTTCGGTGCTCAGCTTTCTTCACAGTCCAACTCTCACATCCATACATGACCATTGGAAAAACCATAGCCTTGACTAGACGGACCTTTGTTGGCAAAGTAATGTCTCTGCTTTTGAATATGCTATCTAGGTTGGACATAAGTTTCCTTCCAAGGAGTAAGCGTCTTTTAATTTCATGGCTGCAATCACCATCTGCAGTGATTTTGGAGCCCCCAAAAATAAAAGTTTACACTGTTTCCACTGTTTCCCTATCTAGTTCCCATGAAGTGATGGGACCAGATGCCATGATCTTCATTTTCTGAATGTTGAGCTTTAAGCCTACTTTTTCACTCTCCTCTTTCACTTTCATCAAGAGGCTTTTGAGTTCCTCTTCACTTTCTGCCATAAGGGTGGTGTCATCTGCATATCTGAGGTTATTGATATTTCTCCCGGCAATCTTGATTCCAGCGTGTGCTTCTTCCAGCCCAGCATTTCTCATGATGTACTCTGCATATAAGTTAAATAAGCAGGGTGACAATATACAGCCTTGAGGTACTCCTTTTCCTATTTGGAACCAGTCTGTTGTTCCTTGTCCAGTTCTAACTGTTGCTTCCTGACCTGCATATAGGTTTCTCAAGAGGCAGGTCAGGTGGTCTGGTATTCCCATCTCTTTCAGAATTTTTCACAGTTTATTGTGATCCACACAGTCAAAGGCTTTGGCATAGTCAATAAAGCAGAAATAGGTTTGTTATATTTTTATTATTTTTTGATACTTCTACTATCTTTATGCAAACAGCATTTTATTATAAGATGTCCTCAGAAATAGTATAACTGAGTCAAAAGATAGGAATATTGGGGAAGCTTCTTATACAAATTATTATATTGCTTTCCAAAATGGGTTGTATAAATTTACCTTCCCACCTTCAGTACTGGTTAGACACAGCCTTACCCTGAGGAGTTATTTATGTTTTAAAAGATATTGGTCAAATATATATACCATAAAAAATGGTTAAAGGAGTAAATTTTAAATGTACAATGCAGTGGCATTAGTGAAAGTCACTCAGTCATGTCCAACACTCTGCGATCCCAAGGACTATACAGTCCTTGGATTTATCCAGGCCAGAATACTGGAATGGGTAGCCATTCCTTTCTCCAGGGAACCTTCCCAACCCAGGGATCAAACCCAGGTCTCCTGCATTAAAGGTGGATTCTTTACCAGCTGAGCCACAAGGGAAGCCCAAGAATACTGGAGTGGGTAGACTTTCCCTCTCCAGGGGACCTTCACAACCCAGGAATCTAACCCAGGTCTCCTGCATTACAGGTAGATTCTTTATCAGCTGAGCTACCAGGGAAGCCTGGCAGTGGTATTAAGTATGTTCAAATTGTTGTGCAACCATCACCACTATCACCTCCAGAACTTTTTCATCACCCCACACAGAAACACTGCAGCCATGGAACAACAGTTTCCCATTCCTCTGTCCTTTCAGCCTCTGGTAATCTGTATTCTACTTTCCAGTCTCTGAGACCTATTCTAGGTACCTTATGTAAGTGAAGTCATTAAATATTTGTTCTTTTGTGTTTGGCTAATTTCACTTACCAAAATGTTTTCAAGGTTCTTCCCTGTTTTAGCGTGTGTCAGAATTTCATTCATTTTCAAGGGTGAATGATATTCCATGATAATTTACACACCACATTCTGTTTATCCACTCATCTGTGAATGGACATTCGTGCTGCTTCCACCATTTGACTACTGTGAATAATGATTGCTGTGAATACCAGAGAGCAAACATCTGAGTCGCTAGTTTCAATTATTTTGAATGTACCCTGAAAAGTAGAATTGGTGGATCACATGGCCAGCAATTTTGTGCTTAAGTTTTGAGGAATGCTATTGTTCTACTGGTTTAAAAAGTTCTTTGTTTTGCTTTACTTGGTGTAAGTTTCATTTTTATAAGGTTTGAATAGTTCATTCCCCTATGGTGCTTTATATTGAATCTTCTATGAATGATCAGTTTAGTCCTCTGCCCATTTTTGATTGAATTTTTTTCTCACTGCTTTTCTAAAATATCGGAATGAGCCCCATGGTGGACATTTGCTCCTTTTGCCTGCTGAGAATCCTTCCCTTATATACCTCAATTTCCTTTGGGAACTATCCCTTCTCCACTGTGGGCTACTTTTGGGGTGGGGGGCATCAAGCATGTCCCCATGCCCTGGCCAGTTAGATGCTCCCAGCAATTTGAATTGTAAAAATAAGAATAGAAAACAATGAAAGCTACATTATGACGCTCGTAACTTTCTGAAAAAGATGGGCCAACATCAGAGTTTCTTTTATCCATATTTATTTATATACTTTCCCTGGTCTCATTCATATGATATCTGATTTTTTTTTCCAGTGTTTAGTTTTTTTATTTCTGGCTGTGCTGGGTGTTCATTGCTGTGGGGGCTCTTCTCTAGTTGCAGCAAGGGAGGGGCTACTCTCCAGCCATGCACAGGCTTCTCACTGCAGGGGCTTGTTGCAGAGCACCAGCTCTAGGAAGCGTGGGCTTCAGTCGTTGAGGCACACGGGCTCAGTAGTTACAGTTCCCGGGCTCTAGAACACAGGCGCAATAGTTGTAGTGCACAGGCCTAGCTGCTCCCTGGCATGGTATCTTCTGTGTCTATGTGTGTGTGTACACACACGCACTCAGTCACTCAGTCATGTCCAATTTTTTTGTGACCCTTTGGACTGTAGCCCACCAGGCTCCTCTGTCCATGGGATTCTCCAGGCAAGAACACTGGAGTGCATTTGCCGTTTCCTCCTCCAGGGGATCTTCCTGACCCAGGGATCAAGCCCATATCTCTGGCAGCTCCTTCACTGCAGGCAGATTCTTTACCACTAAGACACCAGGGCAGCCTTCCAGCGTTTAGTTTTGCAAACAACATCACATAATTTAATTCCAACAAATGTCTTCTTTAAAAAATTGTTAGAATCTGCTTCTATTGTTTATAATAAGACTTGATAGAATATTTATCTATATTATGATCTATATTTTAATATATATCTTAATCTATATACTATATAGATATGATCCTTAGTCAAATTTTATGAAATATTTTTCCAAGTTCATTGACTTCTCTTAAATGTTAGTTTTATTTCTTTTCTACTGCTTAGTAACTTTCAATTTTGTAAAATTTCATAGAATTAAGCCTTTGAATCTTACTGTAACTTGCTAAAAATTCCTTTAAAGCTAAAAAACTAGCTTCCCTCTAGTCAATAACTAATTTTTTCCACTTTCTGTTTTGATTATAGTTAAATGGTTCTAACTTATGCCCAATTTTCTGTCATTCCTAAATATGTTACTTTTTCACATTTCCTAGTAGCAAGTGACTTTAGATTTATTAATATATTTTTATGTAGTTACAGCTTTGCAGGCTCTGAAAGTGTTTCATTTTGGGGTGTGATAGATACTTTCCACTTGTGGAGGAATCCATTCCAAAGCTCCAAAAGATGATGATGTTCTATAAAAATTTGACTTTAGGAAGGAAGGAAGCATGGGCAGAGCTACCGTTTGTTTCTCTTCCTAGCCTCATTTCTTTCTTTTTTTTTTTTTTTTCTTCTTTCTAGTGAAGTAAGGATGAGAATCATGTAGGAGGCAGGAGAGAGGCTCTGGATTGTAATCTGGGAAGGATGGAATGCCTGTTCTGGAAGGGTGTCCAAATCAGGAGCAAGGGCTGCCTGGGAGACTGTGGAATATGAGAGCATTAACTTTTGGTAAATTACATAAAAGTATTGGAGGCTCACCCGTGACCTACTAAGAGAGCCAACCCAAGAACCTAAAGCAGAGATGTAAAAATAGTAATAACAATAATACAGAAGTTTCTTATCACTTGACCTTTTATCCAGAAGCTGAATATCTACAGCAGGTAACAGCAAAGTTGCTCTGTTGAAACCCAGCCCATCTGATCTCTTCCTATCCTGCAATGATTCCTGTACCACCACTGGAACTCCAGGGTTCTGCAAGACACGATTTGACAACGATTGTTTCAGAGGAAAAGAGACGTCATATATCATCACAATTTGTGTAGAGGAGAAAATGACTGACAGTAGCTTAAATAACACCTCTCTCTAAAGGGGTTTTCATTGGAATAGGGATCAAAAGGGCTGACACTTGATAGAGGAATTTCATAAATCAGAGTGAGTCGGACAACTGGCTGGGGAGGGAGGGAGGAATAGCACAGAATCTATTCAATTGTCCTAAAATCATGTTGTGTGTCCAGTCACCCACTTCCTGGATGAAGCGCTGACCACAGACAATTTATCATGAGTCATCGTCATCATATTTGACACTTTTTTCAGGAGCCCTCAGTGCACTATTCACACAAACTAATCCTAATCCTCCCAAAGAGGCCACCTCATGCATATACCTAATAATAAATATCCATTTGAAATGATTCCCAAGCCAGACTGGGAGAAGAGAGTAACATTACAATACAATGTATGGCAAAATAGAAAGAAGAATTTAAGATTTTCAGCAAGTCAATCAAACCAGGCTAAATATATTTAAAGGGAAAATGGCAAGTGGTGATTATTTAGTGTCTGAGAGCCTGACAGAGGGTTTTTGTTTGTGCTCTCAGCTGAAGAACTGAATGTTCCAGAATGTCACCAGAGAACAAAATGTCAGCTGGTGGAATTAATGGCGGATAAATTTAGAGCAGAGTGGAAGAAATGATTACTTTGTAACACATTTGAGCCAACCTATGAAACCTGCTGCCACTGGAGGTTATGGAATTGAGCACTTCACTGGATTTAAAGCAGAATGAATAACTTTATGACTAATAAATGCCGGTTCCAGCTCTTCATGCTAAGATAAAAGGGGTGATCAAAGTGCATATTTGAGAGCACAGGCCAGTTGCTGCAGAGACAGAAGCAGGGGCCTTTCCCTTGCAAACAGTGACATGCAATTAACTGGACAGAACATGGGAAGCATTTTTACCCTCTGCTGCAGTCCATGGGGTGGCAAAGAATCAGACACGACTGAGTGACTTCGCTTTCACTTTTCACTTTCATGCATTGGAGAAGGAAATGGCAACCCACTCCAGTGTTCTTGCCTGGAAAATCCCAAGGATGGAGGAGCCTGGTGGGCTGCCGTCTACAGGGTCGCACAGAGTCAGACAGGACTGAAGCCACTTAGCAGCAGCAGCAGCAGAGGTAGGGAGGGGCTTCCCTGGTGGCTGCCAATGCAGGAGATGGGGAAAGTTCTATCACTGGGTCAGGAAGATCCCCTGGAGAAGGAAATGGCAATCCACTCCAGTATTCTTGCCTAGGAAATCCCATGGACAGAGGAGCCTGGTGGGCTACAGTCCATGGGGCCTCAAAAGAGTGGGACACAACTTAGCAACTAAACAGCAAGAAGTAGAGAGCGCCCCTCACCAAGGTGCTGTGCAGAGGGTCTGCTATGGAACTAAGTACGGAAGATGGTCAGCGAGTTCCTGTGCTGAGCTTTCACAGCTTGAGACCTACCCATAACCAACACGCCAACACACACAAGTCCAGACTTTTCTGTCTCTAGTTCCCTACTCTACCAGTCTCAAATCTTTTCATAATCAAGTTCCATACTGCTGACTATCATAGGTAGTGGGCCTCACCCTTTTCCACTACTGAAGTATCTGTTTCCTGCTAGTCCATCCTGTGCTCTGATCTTCAACAAATGAAGATTCTCTATTTCTGAGCATCTCCTCACGACTCCTATGCTTTCTTCCATCCCAATGATGTGGGCTGGATCATAAAGAAATACGAAGAGTCCCTAAACACTTTCCTTCCACACAAGCATTCAAAAAATCTATGGGGCAGCAGTGGAGATTCAGATATAGAGAACAGACTTTTGGACACGGTAGGGGAGGGAGCAGTGAGATGATGTGAGAGAGTAACACTGGAACGTCTACATTACCATATGTGAAACAGAGAGCCAGTGGGCATTTGCTATATGCCACAAGGAACCCACAGTTCTGTGACAACCTAAAGAGCTGGGATGGGGAGGGAGTGGGGAGGGAGGTATAAGAGGGAGGAGACATATATATACCTATGGCTGATTCATGTTGATATATGGCAGAAACCATCGCAATATTGTAATTATCTTCTAATTAAAAATAAAAATTTTAAAAATGATAAAAAATCAAAGGTATATTACTCATAATGTTGGGTAATGTGTGTGCAGCACCCCAAGTACAAGAATATTTAACCTCCAGAAACAGAATTGACATTCTTTATTTTTACTAAATTAGAAGTGTATTGCAAAAAGCTAAACAGATATGAGGATATTTTGCATTATAGGCTAAATTCAAACTGAAGAGATTAATTTAAATATTTAGAATCCCAATTCTTCTCATTTGGAATTAGAAATCTAACTTTTTTTTTTTTCCTGCACAAGATATAGTAGGTCTTGTATTTCTCTTTGAAATGGACAGTCTAGAATTAGGCCTTAAATCCCTTAATTGGGAACAATATTTAGTTTTATTCCATTTCATAATGGAGAACAGATGTACTCAAATGTAGTTACTTCCAAACATAGTTGGTTTTATATTTAGAGTAACTACTCTCAAGACATTTGAAGAAATCTATTTTTTCCAGAACCATCATATTTAACTTGCAGTATCCCATTATACTGCTATATGATTTTACTTCATAACTCTTTATTCATTCTATCAACATTAATCATGAGAGATAAAATGAACATTAGTTTATTCTCAAAATGTCTGAAGTAGAAAACCATGTTCAGAATTGAATTTTAAACTCTTGTAACTGGGAAATTTCTGTAATTTTCAATTCTGAAAACAGATTTTAATTTCAAGTGTGATAGATTAGAACTGTTTCTTTGGCAAGGAATAAACATAAGAATAAACATAAAACATAAGAATAAGCATAATAAACATAAGAATAAACATAAAACACAATAAACATAATCAAAATACATATTTTAAAATTATTTACAAGTTCCTTTACCTTTGCATTGAAAACTGCTTTTCACAGTTGCATTACTTACTTCATTTGGTTTTAAGACAGAACTCCCTTGAAATGGCTATTGTTTTTCTCAGTTCATTAAAATTCCTATCACACATTGCCTTTCTATGGTTTGTTCATAATGATGTCTGAAATTGCATTGTTTTGACAAAGACATACTTTGTATATTAAACATGTAAGTGTAGTCTCTAATTCAACAAAGAACTCTGCTCTCTCCTACTTTCTTGAATTATGTCACCCTCTCAGTCTCTCAGGGTTACAGTTCACAGAGTCACAAAGAGTTGGACATGACTGAAGCGACTTAGCATGCAGAGATACAGACACACAAAACATTTCTTACCTCCAGAAAGAAAAACAGTACAACAGTGATGAACGTGAGAATTGACATTCCCCTCTGCATCCAACTCATAGAAGATGGGACTCCAATAAACTGGAGAGAGTGTGTCAGTCTAAAGAGAATGGCAATGACAAAGCTCCAGCTGATCTCTGCCTTACAGCATGGAACCCTGGTATTGTCAGAACTTCTGGATATTTCCATATAGGACAGAGATCCAGATTTTCACCCAAGTTTTAAACGTAGATAGCTGGCTAATTAAACTTTCAAGAGTACAATACATATTATTACATAAGCACTGCTGCTGTTGCTGCTGCTAAGTCGCTTCAGTTGTGTCCAACTCCATGCAACCCCATAGACGGCAGCCCACCAGGCTCTGCTGTCCCTGGGATTCTCCAGGCAAGAACACTGGAATGGGTTGCGATTTCCTTCTCCATTGCGTGAAAGTGAAAAGTGAAAGTGAAGTAGCTTAGTCGCGTCCAACTCGTAGCAACCCCATGGACTGCAGCCTACCAGGCTCCTCCATCCATGGGATTTTCTAGGCAAGAGTACTGGAGTGGCTTGCCATTGCCTTCTCCGTACATACACACTAGAATGGCTATAATTCAAAATATAAACAAAAACAATTACTGGTGAGGATATGGGGAAATTAGAACACCTGAATCAGGACGTAAAATAGTATAGCTACTTTGGAAAACAATTTAGCAGTTTCTTAAAAAGTTAAACATAAAATTAACCTAAAAGCCAGTATTTCTATCCCTATGAATTTATCCAACAGAAAACATGTGTCCTTACAAAGCCATTTTTGCAGAAGTTTATATCAGAATTATTTGTAATAGCCCCAAACCAGAAACAACTCAAATATCCATCAACTGATGAATTAATAAACAGAATGTAGTATATTCATCTCATGGAATATTACTCAACCATAACAAAGAATGCAAGTCATTATGCTAAATGAAAGCAGCAATATGCAAAATACTATATGTTTCATGTCTCCATTTATATGAACCTTCCAGAGTAGAAAAAAATCTATACAAATAGAAAGTAGACCAGCAACTGCCTAAGACTTCAGGGAGTGGGGGAGCTGGAGGAAAATGGGGAATGATTGATAATGGGCTGGGAATTTCTTTGGGATGATTAAAACATTCTAAAATTGATTGTAGTGATCACTGAACAACTCTGAATATACTGAAAACCACTGACTTATATGCTTTAAATGGGTGAATAGTATGGTAAGTGAATCATATCTCATGACTTTTTTTTTTTTTTTTTTTTGAGGAAACGGGAAGCAAAGTTTTAAGACAGGAAACAAGAGGAACCAGAAAAGAATGGAAAAGAGTAAGAGTGAAACAGGAAACGGCATGAGCGACTGTGGCCTGGTGAGCAGAGGTCTGCGATTGGTGGAGTGAACGGCTGAGAGGTTCATGCCTAAGGCTACCCAGAGCTGAATGCTTGATGGATTTGGGGAAAGAATGCCAGGTAGCAGTTGGGAGCAGTGTCAGTACTGGCAGCCACTGTGACTAACCAGCACCTTTCTTGGTTCTCTGAATACATGATTGCCCAAAGAGAGGGAGGGAAACCCAATGCTTATGGAAATTGAATGTCACATTCTGGATACAAGCTGGATCTCAGTGTAGATGAAAACCTATTTAGACAAATACTGCAAGAAAGCTGGCTGAAGAGGGCACTATGATTGCTCATTGATATTTGTTCTTTGCTGCCTGTTTGTATAGTGGCCATGAGGTTGATGAAGACTGAACCCCAAGACTGTTGAGTTTTAGTCAATCAGAGTAAACCCATCTCCTTTGCCACAGTACAGACCTATCTCCCATAAATGTTCTGCTTTCTGCTATAACAGTTCTTGAAAAGTCACACCATTTTCAGGCAAGAATTTTGTTTTTCTATATATGAGACTTTTCCTTTTTATCCTAAAATAATCTAAACAATAGAAGTAATAGAAGTAATAAATAATGAAGGTAATGAATACTAAAAGTAATATTTTCAAGATTATGGTTTCAGAGAAACACATGCTCATCAATTTACTCAACACAAACATTTTTCTAGTCAGACAATATAATATGGGTCTAATTTGACTTGCATGCATTGTTTACATAAACGCCAGACAATCGACTTTGCTTATGTATGACAAATGAGAGGGATAACAGATTTACATCTTCAACAACCCTTAGTCTGTTGTGAATATTTGTTATTTCTATGTTTTAAAGCATTCTATTGCTTAGCTTTTAACTTTATCCTAAAAACACTTTCCCAATGGTATAACTTTTAAGTGCAATGGAGTGTAAGATCAATAGAGTCCCCGAAGTTTGAACAATTGATGAAAATTGTACAGAAAGAATTAAATAAATCCTTACTGAATCTTATTTTATGTATAAAGGCATTATTTGCTTTCAGATTATTGGGTTTTTTAAAATTATGTAAACATCTTACATAGTTCAATTGCTATATAAAATAATCAGATATCTTGAGTTGGGATGAGATACATCACAATTTTTTTTTTTATTAGTGAAAATGTTTCTCATTGAATGATTCTTCAGTTAGCGTCACGGGTTTTAGGAATGGATTAGTTATGAAACCAGGGACAGGCATAGGTGTTTCAGGAAACTAAGTCATTCTGGGCATGACATTTCTTTGGCTCTTAAGATTTGGTTCAGTGCTTGCCCACTGAGAAAGTGTCAGAAAATTCATTTGATGGTTAGGAAAGAGGCTGGCTCTCTTGACCTGAGTGTGGATAATGAAGTATGTAGCTCTGTGAGTAGCTGGCAGTCATTTTGTGACCACATCAGGAGACAGAGAACTTGAGATCAACATAAAAGGCAGAGTGAAAGGACAAATAGTCTATGGCTTTGGGGATACAATTTATCTGCTGAATCAAAATAAACAGAAAAAAATCACCATATTTCTGAAGTTTCTAATTATGGTTTCTTCAGGGAAACTGACTTGGGTTTTTTATAAGTTACAACAGATAGAATGGGAAAGACTACAGATCTCT
Source organism: Bos taurus (assembly GCF_002263795.3). Lineage (NCBI taxonomy): Eukaryota > Metazoa > Chordata > Mammalia > Artiodactyla > Bovidae > Bos > Bos taurus. The sequence continues at coordinate 18,930,858 of NC_037336.1, read as the reverse complement.
TCAAGAAAATTTGAGATACCAAGGGAACATTTCATGCAAAGATGGCCACAATACAGGAAGAAATGGTATGGACCTAACAGAAGCAGAAGATATTAAGAAGAGGTGGCAATAAAACACAGAACTGTACAAAAAAGATCTTCATGACCCACATAATCATGATGGTGTGATCACTCACCTAGAGCCAGATATCTTGGAATGCAAAGCCAAGTGGGCCTTAGGAAGCATTGCTATGAACAAAGGCTACTGGAGGTGATGGAATTCCAGTTGAGCTCTTTCAAATTCTAAAAGATGATGCTGTTTAAGTGCTGCATTCAATATGCAAGCAAATTTGGAAAATTTAGCTCCAGCCACAGGACTGGAAAAGGCCAGTTTTCATTCCAATCCTAAAGAAGGGTAATGCCAAAGAATGTTCAAACTACCGCACAATTGCACTCATCTCACACGCTAGTAAAGTAATGCTCAAAATTCTCCAAGCCAGGCTTCAACAGTATATGAACCATGAACTTCCAGATGTTCAAGCTGGATTTAGAAAAGGCAGAGGAACTGGAGATAAAATGGCCAAAATTCGCTGAATCATTGAAAAAGCACAAGAGTTCCAGAAAAACATCTACTTCTGCTGTACTGACTACACCAAAGCCTTTGACTGTGTAAGTGAGTGAAATCTCTCAGTCGTGTCCAACTCTTTGCAACCCCATGGACTGTAGCCTACCAGGCTCCTCCATCCAATCGATTTTCCAGGCAAGAATACTGGAGTAGGCTGCAATTTCCTTCTCCAGGAGATCTTCCCAACCCAGGGATTGAATGTCTCCTGCATTGTAGGCAGATGCTTTATGTCTGAGCCATCACTGTGGAAAATTCTTAAAGAGATGGGAATACCAGAACATCTGACCTGCCTCCTGAGAAATCTGTATGCAGATCAAGAAGCAACAGTTAGAACTGGACATGGAACAACAGACTGGTTCCAAACTGGGAAAAGAATACGTCAAGGCTGTATATTGTCACCATGCTTATTTAACTTATATGCAGAGTACATCATGCAAAATGCCAGGCTGGATCAAGCACAAGCTGGAATCAAGTTTGCCAGGAGAAATATCAATAACCTCAGATATGCAGATGACACCACCCTTATGGCAGAAAATGAAGAGAAACTAAAAAGCCTCTTGATGAAAGTGAAAGAGGAGAGTGAAAAAGCTGGCTTAAAACTCAGCATTCAAAAAATGAAGATCAAGGCATCCAGTCCCATCACTTCATGGCAAATAGATAGGGAAACAATGGAAACAGTGACAGACTTTATTTTCTTAGGGTCCAAAATCACTTCAGATGGTGACTGCAGCCATATAAAAGACACTTGCTCCTTGGAAGAAAAGCTATCACCAACCTAGACTGCATTTAAAAAGCAGAGACATTACTTTACCAAAAAAGTCCGTCTAGTCAAAGCTATGGTTTTTCCAGTAGTCAAGTATGGATATGAGAATTGGACTATAAAGAAAGGTGAATGCCAAAGAATTGATGCTTTTGAACTGTGGTGTTGCAAAAGACTCTTGAGAGTCCTTTGGCCTGAAAGGAGATCCAACCAGTCCATCTTAAAGGAAATCAGTCTTGAATATTCATTGGAAGGACTGATGCTGAAGCTGAAACTCCAATACTTTGACCACATGATGTGATCAACTGACTGACTCATTTGAAAAGACCCTGATGCTGGGAAAGATTGAAGGCGGGAGGAGAAGGGACAACAAGGGATGAGATGGTTGGATGGCATCACCAACTCGATGCACATGAGTTTGAGCAAGCTCCGGGAATGGGTGATGGACAGGGAAGCCTGGCATGCCTAGTCCATGGGGTCACAAAGAGTTGGACATGACTGAGCAACAGAACTGAACAACAGAAAGAGACAGAAATTGGGTCTACAGATTAAACATGCAGAGAAATCCTTTCAGAAACAAGAAAAATAATACAAAGGAAAACACTTTGTAAAAGCTTTCTCAGAGCATAACTGAGCTGAGTTGGAAAGTGAAGAAATGGAAATAATGCTGACAAACAATGGGAAAGTGTGGCTCCACGAGGACTCAGGGAGCAGCCTGGAGTAGGCATCAGCCCTTAGCGCGAATGCCAATAATAATATCCTCTAACGGAAGAAAGTGCAGAGGAACTAAACAGCCTCTTGATGAGGGTGAAAGAGAAGAGTAAAAAGCTTGCTTGAAACTGAACATTCAAAAAACTAAGATCATGGCATCTGATCCTATCACTTTATGACAAATAAAAAGGGAAAAAGTGGAAGCAGTGACAGATTTTATTTTCTTGGGCTCCAAAGTCACTGTGGATGGTGACTGCAGCCATGAAATTGAAAGACACTTGCTCCTTGAAAAGAAAGCTATGACAAACACAGATAGTGTATTAAAAAGCAGAGACACATGGTGCTGGAAAACTGGACATGTAAAAGAATGAAATTAGAACACTTCACAACACCATACACAAAGATAAATTCAAATGGATTAAAGACCTAAATATAAGACCAGAAACTATAAAACTCTTAGAGGAAAACATAGGCAGAACACTCAATGACATAAATCAAAGCAAGATCCTCTATGACCCGCCTCCTAGAAATGGAGGCGGAATGGAAATAAATGGAAATAAAAACAAAAACAAACAAGTGGGACCTGATTAAACTTAAAAGCTTTTGCACAGCAAAGGCAACTATAAGCAAGGTGAAAAGACAACCTTCAGAACGGGAGAAAATAATAGCAAATGAAACAACTGACAAAGGATTAATTTCCAAAATATACCAGCAGCTCTTACAACTCAATACTAGAAAAACAAACAACCCAATCAAAAAGTGGGAAAAAGACCTAAACAGATATTTCTCCAAAGAAGACATACAGATGGCTAACAAACTTGAAAAGACGCTCAGCATCGCTCATTATTAGAGAAATGCAGATCAAAGCTACAATGAGATACAACCTCACACTGGTCAGGATGGCAATCATGAAAAGGTATACGAACAATAAATTCTGGAGAGGGTGTGGAGGAAAGGGAACACTATTGCACTGTTGGTGGAAATGAATGGATAAAGACACTGTGATACATGCACACAATGGAGTATTACTCAGCCATAAAAAGGAACACATTTGAGTCAATTCTAATGAGGTGGATGAACCTAGCACCTTTTATACAGAGTAAAGTAAGTCAGAAAGAGAAAGAAAAATATAATATTCTAATGCATATATATGGAATCTAGAAAAATGGTACTAAAGAATTTATTTACAGGGCAGCAATGTAGAAACAGACATAAGAGAATAGACTTATGAACATGGGGAGAGGAGAGAAGTGGGTGAGATGTAGGGAAAAAATACCATGGAAACTTACATTACCATATGCAAAATAGATAGCCAACGGAAATTTGCTATGGCTCAGAACTCAAAAAAAAAAAAAAAAAAGGCAGAGATATCACTTTGCTGACAAAGGTCCATATAGTCAAAGCTATGGCTTTTCCAGTAGTCATGTGTGGATGTGAGAGTTGGACCATAAAGAAGACTGAGCACCAAAGAATTGATGCTTTCGAATTGTGCTGGAAAAGATTATTGAAAGTCCCTTGAACTGCAAGATCAAACCAGACAATCCTAAAGGAAATCAACCCTGAATAACCATTAGAAGGTCTGTTGCTAAAAGCTGAAGCTCCCATTTTTTGGCCACTTAATGCGAAAACCAAACTCATTGTAAAAGACCATGGTACCGGGAAAGACTGATGACAGGAAGAGAAGGGAGTGACGGAGAATGAGATGGTTAGATAGCATCACTGACTCAATGGACATGAATTTGAGCAAACTCCAGGAGACAGTGGAGGACAGAGGAGCCTGGCATGCTCCTCTGTCAAGAATGAGGTCATGAAGTGTCAGACACGACTCAGCAACTGAACAACAATAACAGCAATATCTGGGTTTTAACTGGCCATGTGTTTGGGGAGTGAAAGCCAAAACCAGGGGCCAGAGCAGAGTAGAAGGTCAGATCAGAAACCAGGACCACTCGAAGAATGAAACCCACAATGGATGAATAAGAAAACAAATATGACCCACAGAAGGAAAGATGCTTGTCTCAATTGCCTCTTTGGATGGAGCAGAAATAAAGAAAAAACTTCCCTTGATATTTCTTGACCATGATTATTCACATGGGTTTGCCACTGAAATTTATAAAAATTGAAAAAAAAAAAAAAAAAACCACCCAAATGGAAAATTGAATTTAAAGGGATTCTAGGTTTGTAATGGCTCGGGTACTACTGTTAAAGAGAAATGCACTTTCAAGGCAGGCCTCAAAGAATTTCCATAGATAGAAATCCAAGGATCATGAAACCACAATAAAAAATGATTAACATAGATGGAAACAAGCAACCATGAACAAAAGTCACCATAAATAACAACTGCAGATGCAGCTGTACTTTAATAAAAACATTACATTTCAAGACTTCTGGAATATGGCCAGAAGTCTTCAAAGGGAAATTTAAAGCTTAAAATGCTCTATCAAAGTTAATTGTTTAAGCATTTATTTTAAGTTATTAGAAAAAGAAGAGCAAAATAAATCATGAAAATGTAGAAGGAATAAAATCATAAAAACAAGCAGAAAAGTATAAAGTAAAAAACAAAGAGAGGAGACGATTAATAAAACCAAAAGCAACTCTTTAAAAAGACTAATAAAATTGACAAACCTCAGGCAAGACTGGTTACAGAAACAAAAAAGGGCAGCATAAAATATTAGAAATGGGGAAAAAAGGCATCACTAAAGAGGCAGCAGAGATCACAATGATAAAGAAATACAAAACAACTGCAATGTTAAAGACACTGGAAAAATTAGGTGAAATGAACAAAATGCTTTTAAAAAGTTACCAAAATCAGTCAAGAAATAAGAATTAGAAAGGTTATCAATAGTTCAAAATTCTCCCTCAGAAAAAATCACAGGACCAAGTGAGTTTACAGAAGAGTTCAATGAAATATTCAACAAGGGAGTAACTCCAAACCTAAACTTCTAAGTAATAAAAGGGAATACTTTCCAGTTCAGTTTATATATATATATAAAATTTCTTTTGTTATTGCAAGTAAAGAGTAAAAAGAGAGGAAAAACCAGGTCAATCTTTTTAATGCAGAAGCAAAAAACTTTCTAAAAAAGAAAAAGTGTAAACTGAAGTTAGCAATGCATAAAAAGATAATTTATCATCACTGAGTTGGACACATTCTAGGAATACAAGTTGATTTAACATTAGAAAATCTATTAAGTAATTAAGTAATGTATCATATTAATATACAAGAGGAGAAAAATTATATAATAACCTCAATAGATGCAGAATAAGCAGTTAATAATCACTTTTGATATAATTTCTCAGTGGATAAGGTATAAAAAGGAATTCTTTCAACCTAAACAAGAGTTCATAGAGAAACCTTATAGGAACATTGTAATCAGTGGTGAACCATTACAGTGAGTGGTGAAAGTCGCTCAGTCCTGCCATCCCTTTTGCCACCCCATGGACTGTACAGTCCACAGAATTCTCCAGGCCAGAATACTAGAGTGAGTAGCCATTCCCTTCTCAAGGGCATCTTCCCAACCCAGGGATCAAACCCAGGTCTCCTGCATTGCAGGTAGATTCTTTATCCTCTGAGCCACATTATAATCAATGGTGAACCATCATAGTTACTCCCAATATAGCTATTTCTATCAACACTGGATTAGATATAATTAGTACAATAAGGAAAAAGAGAAGTTTTATGAATAAGAAAAAAAAAATTCCTATTATCCAGAGATAACATGGTTGGTCCACAAAATGGAAAACCCAAAGGTATCTACCCAAATTATTATAATTAATCATAGATTTTAGGAAAGTTACCACTTACAGGATCAATAACCAAAAGTCAGTGGTATTTTTGTACTGATATATCAGCAACAAAGAGCTAGACGATGAACATTTGAGAATATACTATTTATAACAGTAAAAAAGTTTAAAGCATCCAGAAAAATATTCTAAAGTACATAAAAAACATTTTTGTTTTGTTTTTATCACTTGAGGTTTATTCCTTAAAACAGAACAAACAGAAACTTCAGCTATTATTTAAGTGGGGTTTCCAAAGGCCATGGAGGTAAGTGAATACCTTGTTTTTAATTTCTATTTTTAATTGGAGGATAATTGCTTTACAACGTTGTATTGGTTTCTGCCGTATAACAGCATGAATCAGCTATACATATACATATGTCCCCTTCTTCTGGAGCCTCCCTTCCACCCCCAATCCTGCCCCTAACACTTCCTAAATAGACTGTCAGCAAATTCTGTTTTAGACTCATCTGTATCCCACATCCAGAATTTCAAGACTGTGAAGCCTTGAACCTTTGCCAATTCTGCAATCCAAATGAGTGTGCTTCTGGCCCTTCCCACCACTGGTTTACTATTCAGCTTTCTTGGATCTGTGAGATCGGTCACCACACATTCAGCTACCATCCAGATCCCCCTATTTCCTCCTGTTTTGCTCTCTTCGTTCTGGAGGGTTTATACTTACCCCACCCCCATCTCTAAACCCCTTTGCTGTAGTTGGAGAGAGGTTCTGAAGAACACAGAGGTGACGATATGTGTGTTCTACTCACCACTTTTTTTTTTATTAATAACCAGAGGCCCACTCTAACTTCCTAAGAGCATAGGTAGTCACTTGAAAAGACATCCCTAGAAACTCTCACCAGTGGACCTCAATCCCATTAAGTGGCTAGGTCAATAGGCCAGTTATTTAACGCAGGTTGAAGGTACTACCAGTGATGGAGTGGGGGTCAGTTCTAAAAAATGGGCTGCCGTGGGTACCACAGGGTTGCTCTTTGGGACCTGGTTAAGTGTGGCCTTTGTCTCAGGGGTACCTTGAAATAAACCAAGGCACTCCACCAATACCCTCAAACAGAGGGCTGACCAGTACTCTCAGTGCTTTTGAAAGGCACATCAGTAAGGGCTTTGATGCAGTGATCTGCCCTTTCCTCCTCCGCCTGCCCCCACCCCCAGTCTGAAAAGGTATGATGCAATGGCATGCCTCTGAGATTTCCCTCTTTGTGACTGATGTTTAATATGCACTGTGTGCTGTTCTTTTTTGGGTTTTTCATATTAACACATGTATCTCAAGGTGATTGCTCACAACTGACACAGTTTTAGAAATACTTTTTAATGATGATTTTAAAAGATAATGGTTATAAGAACTTTGCTAATTTAGGCTGTGGATGCTTATCTAGAGCTGCACAAAATTACACTCTAATTTCCTTCAAAACTTGTAATTCAGCACAGAATCAAATCTTTCCTTTCATCTTCAGATCCTCTGCCTAGTTTCCAAATCCCCCGAGATCAATCTAATCCTCTAAGATTTTCTTCCCTTTAACTCCTTCCTTCTCAGGATTGAAAATCATGAGCCTTTTTCTCAGAACCTGTCAGTGAAAGTCCCACAACAAATCTTGGGCAACATTTTAAATGTTAAGCAATTGATCTAATGACCACTGATCTGGGAGGTTGGGATTTTGTTTGTAAATTTATCACAAGATGTCCATGTGTTCTTGGAAAATATCTTAACCCCAGTTTTTCTTGTCTTGTAAATGAAAAGAATAGTTTATAATCAGTACCTTTTTCTTAGTAAATAAAGGTTATATGGAAAGATATAAAATATCAGTATGTATTGTTGATCCCAGTTCTAATACCTGAGTACTGAAATATTATGAAAAACAATAGAATAAACAGAAAGGGGGAAAAGACAGATCAGTGTGAATTCTATAAAATATAAACTGACTCTTCTACAGGAAAATTTTGAGACTTTTTCAAGATATTTCTATCCAAATAAATGATGTAGGAAAAGTCATCATGAACCACACTAAACAGGCTTAACAGAAAGAGTAACAAAATCATAAATACAAATAAAAGGAAGGCGTTCTTACCTTGGCTTTTCAGGTGGCACTAGTGGTAAAGAGCCTGTCTGCCAATGCAGGAGACATTAAGAGATGGGGGTTTGACCCCTGGGTCGGGAAGATCCCCTGAAGGAGGACATGGCAATTCATTTCAGTAGTCTTGCCTGGAGAATCCCATGGACAGAGGATCCTGGTGGGCTACAGTCCATGGGGTCTCGGAATCGGACACAACTTAGCACATTCTTACCTCAGTTGGAGAAATGGGAGGTGGAAAGTCCTTCACAGATAAAATTATTTTAAACACGCTTAATAAAAGACATTTTTCAAAGTTCAGGAATTAAAGAAACGTCATGCTTCTGTATTTTACCTTTAAAAACCATCTGTTTGAAAAAATTTTTATTGAACTAGAACTTCTCTCAAACATCATACCCCCCCTTGATGCCTAGCAGCTTCTAAAACAAAATTAATTATTCTCCCCTTAAGGTCTCATTGAAGTTGGAACCTAATTTTCTTGAAGCATTTATAGTTAACATTTTTGGTGTTTTCCTTTCCTCCCAGGCTGTGAGCTTCTCTGGAAGAAGAAAAAAATTGTGACTTAGTCTTTTAACGATGGTGCCAAAATACATAATATAAATACACTATTACTTTCCTTTTTATCCTTTTCCATTAGTTATTGGCTTTTTAAGGTAAACATTTAGCTGGACACTTAACTTGTGTAGTTTATTTATAATGTCTATTCAGTCTCATTTAGAAGCATATTTATCATTTCCTTCATTTAATTAAGATCTAATTTCTTTCTAAAATTTTAGCTTTATTGCACCAAAGGCCATAAAATAAAATCTCATTGATGTCTATTTACATTTAGAGAACTTCTTCATAAACAGAGAATTCTTCACTAGTGTATTGCTACAACAAAGCTAAATGTCATTGTATAATAATTAAAAAGTCACCTCTCAGTTCAGTTCAGTTGCTCAGTCCTGTCCGACTCTTTGCGACCCCATGAATTGCAGCATGCCAGGCCTCCCTGTCCATCACCAACTCCTGGAGTTCACTCAAACTCACGTCCATTGAATCGGTCATGCCATCCAGCCATCTCATCCTCTGCCATCCCCTTTTCCTCCTGCCCCCAATCCCTCCCAGCATCAGAGTCTTTTCCAATGAGTCAATTCTTCAGATGAGGTGGCCAAAGTACTGGAGTTTCAGCTTTAGCATCATTCCTTCCAAAGAACACCCAGGGCTGATCTCCTTTAGAATGGACTGGTTGGATCTCCTTGCAGTCCAAGGGACTCTCAAGAGTCTTCTCCAACACCACAGTTCAAAAGCATCAATTCTTCAGTGCTCAGCTTTCTTCACCCTCCAACTCTCACATCCATACATGACCTTTGACTGTGTGGATCACAATATACTGTGGAAAATTCTGAAAGAGATGGGAATACCAGACCACCTCACCTGCCTCTTGAGAAATTTGTATGCAGGTCAGGAAACAACAGTTAGAACTGAACATGGAACAACAGACTGGTTCCAAATAGGAAAAGGAGTACGTCAAGGCTGTATATTGTCACCCTGCTTATTTAACTTCTATGTAGAGTATTCATGAGAAACGCTGGGCTGGAAGAAGCACAAGCTGGAATCAAGATTGCCGGGAGAAATATCAATAACCTCAGATATGCAGATGACACCACTCTTATGGCAGAAAGTGAAGAGGAACTAAAAAGCCTCTTGATGAAAGTGAAAGAGGAGAGTGAAAAAGTTGGCTTAAAGCTCAACATTCAGAAAATGAAGACCATGGGACCATGGCATCTGGTCCCATCACTGCATGGGAAATAGATGGGGAAACAGTGGAAGTCACCTCTACCCTACTACAAATTGCATCCACATAGAACTTAGCCAATGACAATGGCCTGTTTCATTGTCAGTTTTCTAAATTAGAGGTGTATCTGGTCAGAAAGTATGAGAGAAAATTCTACGCCAAATTTTCAAGGCACAGTTGACTCTTTTACACTTTAAAAATGGTCTATGTGGCAAGAGTAAGAATAGTAATGAGTTTTTTTTTTCCCCCCTGTATTTTGTTAAAGAGAAAGAAGAAAGCAGGTAACATATTACTCCATTAACACAGTGCTAGGCTATTGATCTTAAAGTTTTCAGTCTGGTTCCAGTTCTAACACCTCTGTCATTAACTGCATGCTTTTGTTCATTACACTTTAATCTCTCTAAGACAAGAAAAAGAAAAAAAAAAAAGATGTAGGACTAGATGAACACCAACTTAGACTTTCAATACTTCTGCAGGGTTGTAACCTTGAAACAAAGCCTTTTCCTATTTCTGTCAACAAAGTGCTTTGGATGGGGTTCAGTCCTTCCCTATCCCGTGCAGAATTCCAGTCTATACCAGGTATGGGTGTAGTACTATAGAGAAGGTCAAAGGAGTGTGCATACATTATCACACACCATGGCCATGGGGTTGGAAACACAGTTATACCTGACGCTATAAAGCCGCTTTGAGCTGGTGATAGGTTAACACTAAAAGGATTAAGGCTTGCTTTGACATGGGCTGACATCCAAAAAGTAGATTTAACGTTAACAGCTGAAATGCTCAGGAAACTAAAGAGTAAGTTAAGGGAGACACAAATGGAGTTAAATTAGAGCAAGTGGGTGTTAAGGTATGTTGGAGTTATTTTCAACTCAGTTCAGAAATGTTTCATTCAATGGCTACAAAAAGGCAGAGTTGGCATAAATTCTCATCTATGATTACAAAACATAAAAAAAAAATGCCTTAGGTGGAAATGTTCATCTTTTAAGGTAAGTATTGTGCCACTGGAAATTTTTTTTTTTTAGAGAGATGACTAATCCTGGAGGTTTTTTCTCCCCCTCTTTAGCACATTTCGCTTCTTAGCGCTTGAAAAACATGCTAATACTTAAAAATCAAGGAGACCTGTTAAGTCTCAGAAGGCAGGTTTATTTTTCTCTCAGCGTATTTGCCAGAAAATTAACCTACGGTCTAAGCAGCACAGGTCAAGGCTGATTAAAAAGCTTTTTCATGGCTGACAGGGGGTACACCTCAAGGTATATTCGGTGAGCTGCAGGTAGTTCATAAGGACCAGTAGAAGTATTCACCAAGTACCCATGAATTTCTTTCCACTCTCATCTGTGCTGAGGACCATCCACACCTTGGAGTCATGATGGGCTTGGGGGTGAGGGTAGGGCTCATTGAAAATGCAAAGTTCTGGCCCCCACTCCAGACCTACTAAGCAGGAAGGTGGTAAGAGTGGTGTCCACAAACAAGGACACAGTGGTTCTCATGCTTACCAGGTTTGAGAAGCGCTGACCTAATTCTCAATATTCTCTAGACTAGCTCAATCATTGGTGCTGAAAAAGCACTTGCAAAACACTGTCCTACACTCATTTGGGTGGTGGGTATTACCGAAGCTTGAGGTCTTCACTCTGCAAAGTCTAGCAGGCGAGACAAACATGGAAACACATATACATGTGCTCATGTTCACTCTGCTTGAAACGCCTCTGTTACCCTCTCACTGTGTAGCCCTGCTGAATTCCTTCCTTTTCAGTCTCAAGACTGACTTGCCATATCTTCTCCTCCTAAACACCCCATAGAGTTGATTGTGTCCTCCTTTGGGCCAATATTGGGACTCATTACTAAATGTACTACCCATAGAAGTGCTACGTCATGACTGAAACTATCTCCCTTCTAAGACTGCTCAGTGGGTGGCCAGGAGAATTTACCATTTGATCCCCACTTTCTAGGAGGGTTCGTGGCACAGAGTAAATGCTCAGTAATTCCTGTTTGCTCACAGAGGGTTCATGGGATTCGGTGAGGTGAGGGATTTTGAAAACAACATGAATTGTGAAGAAATAATGAAATTAAAACACAAATATGATATCCTTCGAAAATTAGAGAGACCCACATTGCCTAGAGCAGACCCCGCATTAGATTAGGTGGTAAATCCATTTTTTCTATGATAAACTAAAGGGTGAACCTAGAAAGCTCAAGAACTGTAACAGATAGAGCTGGATTTCCCTTAATGGTTCTAAGGGCTTAGTAAAGAGATATATATGCTTATTAACTCAGTGTCTTTCAGAATGTTTACTTTCATTTTCTTCCATTACAGTCTTGAAACCCCTAATAATTGTTAAGTATAAAGACTGTGAATTTTCCTTAATAATCCTCTAATACACATGAGCTATGTGCAAACTAAATCTATTTCCTGTTGTTCAGATTTGAAAGACTCTAATATCTTTAAATCCAGAATCTAAACCTCTAGTTTTACCTATAGGTAGGCTTTACAACGGAGAAGGCAATGGCACCCTACTCCAGTACTCTTGCCTGGAAAATCCCATGGACAGAGGAGCCTAGTAGGCTGCAGTCCATGGTGTCGCTAAAATTCGGACACGACTGAGCAACTTCACTTTCACTTTTCACTTTCCCGCATTGGAGAAGGAAATGGCAACCCACTCCAGTGTTCTTGCCTGGAGAATCCCAGGGACAGGGGAGCCTGGTAGGCTGCCGTCTATGGGGTCGCAAAGAGTCGGACACGACTGACGTGACTTAGCAGTAGCAGCAATATCTTTAAATCCAGAATCTAAACCTCTAGTTTTACCTATAGGTAGGCTTTACAATCTATAGTTTGTATTTTACACTAGTAATTGTCATTCAGAATTCTGGTAAATTATATTTCAGTGGTTCTAAGATGCACAGTTCCCCTCTCCATTTTCATTTGGCACAAATCAGGGTTGTCTTAAAACTGATGTTGTCTTATTTTTAAAGAAATGTAGGACCTTTATTCATAGCAGTAGTAACCCCTCAGGCTCCCCAGGTGGCACAGTGGTAAAGAGTCTGCCCGTCAGTGCAGCAGACGCAGGAGATGCAGGTTCAGTCCCTGCACAGAGAAGATCCCCTGGAGGAGGAAATGGGATCCCACTCCAGCCTCTTGCCTGGAAAATTCCATGGACAGAGGAGCCATGCGGTTGCAAAGAGTTGGACACAACTGAGCACATTGGAGAAGGCAATGGCACCCCACTCCAGTACTCTTGCCTGGAGAATCCCAGGGATGGCGGAGCCTGGTGGGCTGCCGTCTATGGGGTCGCACAGAGTCGGACACGACTGAAGTGACTTAGCAGCAGCAGAGCACATTAGCACGAGCAGTCATCCCGAAGCAATTAGAGTCTCAAAAACTCTCATCTAAAGCTTGCCAAATACATAGCAAAATATATTTATTTAGCACATAAAGCATTTGCTTTTAAGAAATAGAGAAAAAATTCAAATAAATTTTTGTATTTGAATCTTCCAGGGACATACAGGAAACACATCTTATTTCATAAGTGATTCTATGAAACAGATCACAAAGTTTAATGTACATCTTTATCTTTTTCCTTCATACCTGAAGCTATGACTGTGAATTGTTAATTTTCAGAAATTAAAGGATTACTGGAACTTTTTTTTCCAAATTACATACACAGTGTCTCTTTGGGCTAAGGAATGTGGCCCATGTTAGAAGTACTTGAAAGAGACAAAGGTCACCAAGAACTAGGAAATGAGCTGAACCTTGGTAAACTAGTTTGAATTAACACCTAATGAATGAAAGCAGTCATCTGTTAAAAATCACCCATTTTAGATGACTTAACCCATCCTGGCTAGAATACTTTGGCCATAGATAAATTCAATCAAGGTGAATGGAATAATCAGTGAGCAAACAGGGCCAGAGCAACAAGGGTCAAAACCAAACGTTTCCATAACCGGAGGTAATATGAGAAGATTTCAGAAAAGGGAGGCCCCAAAGGCAAAAATTTGAAAGCTTCTCATGAAAATGACACTCTGAATGTGGCAGACCAAATATTTCAATCCTGAAAACATCATTCCCTTTTGTGGGGCAGGAATAATTCACAAGACTTTTCCATATTCTACAAAACTCACTGTGCTCTGATTTTATTCTTACCAAGAAAATTGGTATCATTATCATATTTTTCAAGAAAATCAATAAGACATTCTATTGATTTAATAATGGGTTTTTTGGGGGGAAAATGCACATATCATTGTTAGCACAACACATCTGATTTAAGAAGCACTGAAACGTGAAATAGACAACTAGAGAGAGAGATGGTGAACAGAGATTGCTCTCTGCTTTTATTTTCCCCTTTCTGCTTAGTAGCAAAATACTGATAAAATTCAGGACAATAATGCATGCATGTACTTAAAACTTACAATTTTAAGACTCTTGTACCACTTATGGTCATAAATTTTAATAAGTGTGATATAAGTGAAATCCTGTGAAGATTTCTTTCTCTCTTGCTTTCCTTCCCCCCTCTCTTGTGTACCCTGGAGTATGGAAGCAATGGCTACAGTTTTAGTATCTTGGGATTTCAAATGATTCTGAAGTTGTGAACTACATACTGGAAATAGTGGAACAGGTAGACAAGAGATGGTCCCTGATGATCCCATAGGCCATACCAATATGGAACTGTGTACTCCTCAGATTTCTTTACTGTGAAAGTGAAAGTGAAGTCACTCAGTCGTGTCCGACTCTTTGCAACCCCGTGGACTGTGGCCCACCAAGCTCCTCAGTCCATGGATTCTCCAGGCAAGAATACTGGAGTAGGGTGCCATTTCCTTCTCCAGGGGATCTTCCAGACCCAGGTCTCGTGCACTGCAGGCAGACACTTTAACCTCTGAGCCACCAGGGCAGACCCCTCTTTACTGTGAGAGAAACATAAATTTCTATCTTGGTAAAGCTATTATATTTGGTAGTTAACTGCTATATGCTCCCATCCTAACTGGTGATGGTTTTACTTCCTTGGTACCAGGAAAGGGTATCTAGGAAAGTAGATATATGTATTCCAGTTACTAGAAAGGAGTATCTCTCACATAGAAGTTGTTCTCTGGTTTGTGCACTCATTTCTTCTGAGTCTGTCATTATGTATCAGTTCTTGATAGGAACTGAGGGGAACCTTAGGAGGTCCTGGGCTAAGTGGTTAACTGGCTTGTTTCCTTTTCATCTTGGTACTACCAAACTCTCAATTTGTACAGCTACTCCACCGTGTTTGCTTCATCTATACGCTGAGCACATCTTGAGAAATGCTGGGCTGGATGAGTTACAAGCTGGAATCAAGATAGGTGGGAGAAACATCAACAACCTCGGATATGCAGATGATACCACTCTAATGGCAGAAAGTGAAGAGGAACCAAAGAGCTTCTTGATGAGGGTGAAGGAGGAGAGTGAAAGAGCTGGCTTAAAACTAAACATTAAAAAAAGTAAGATCACGGCATCTGGCCCCATTACTTCATGGGAAATAGAAGGGGAAAAGTAGAACTAGTGACAGATTTCCTCTTCTTGGGCTCTAAAATCACTGCGGATGGTGACTGCAGGCATGAAATCAGAAGACATTTGCTTCTTGGCAGGAAAGCTATGACAAACCTAGACAGTGTGCTGAGAAAAGTAGAGATGCTACTCTGCCAACAAAGGTCTGTACTGTCAGGACCATAGTCCTATGGTCTTCCCAGTGTTCACATATGGTTGTGAGAGCTGGACTGTAAAGAAGGCAGAGAGCCAAAGAATTGATGCCTTTGAACTATGGTGCTGGAGAAGACTCCTGAGAGTCCCATGGAGAGTAAGCAGGGCAAACCAGTCAATCTTAAGGGAAATCAACCCTGAATATTCATTGGAAGGACTGATGCTGAAGTGGAAACTCCAGGATTTTGGTCATCTGATGCGAACAGCTGACTCATTGGAAAAGTCTCCGATGGTGGGAAAGATTGAGGGCAGAAGGAGAAGAGGACATCAGAGGATGAGATGGCTAGATGATATCACCAATACAATGGACATGAACTTGGGCAAATTTTGGGAGATTGTGAGGGACAGAGTGGCCTGGCGTGCTGCAGTCCATGGAGTCACAAAGAGTTGGACACAACTGGGGATTAACAAGAACAACAACTCCTATTATAGTCATATATAGAATTTTATATATGTTCAATATGTAAAATTCTCATTCTTAGAGAATAAAACAGCTTATAACGTATTTTTCACCATGTGAAACCCAGAATTCTAAGATAAGAAGCCATCCACTTATTAAAATGGTATTTGGCACATGGTTGCTTCATGAATTAGTTTATGCTGTCTAACAATCCATGTTAATGCATTGGAGAAGGAAATGGCAACCCACCCCAGTGTTCTTGCCTGGAGAATCCCAGGGACAGGGGAGCCTGGTGGGCTGCCATCTACAGGGTCGAACAGAGTCGGACACGACTGAAGTGACTTAGCAGCAGCAGCAGCTTTCAAAGACAAGTGTTTATTTCTTCCTGAAGGTGAGCTGGCAGCTGATTTTGGCTGGGTTTGGCTCTAAGGCTGCAGGTTGGGTCGAAGTCTGCTCTGAAGGCTTCTCATTCTTGGATCAGACACTAATGCTGAACTGTTTTTATTCACACTTCTGACACCAAATGTGTGGGGTTTTTCCACATCAACAACCAGTTCTCCCTCTCCAGCTAGGCATCCCACAATACAGGTCAGTTCTGACAGGAACTACCCAGAGTTAACACAGACCCCACAGGTCAAGGGCTTAGTCCCACAAAAGAGTCCCGATATCAGTCTCAAGTCTCTAGTGATCACTTGTAAATAGTGACCAACAGGCAATAAAATGGGACGTTCCCACAACTCCTGCCTCAGGGTTTGCTAGTTTTCTAAAATGGCTCAAAAACTTAGGGAAGCACTTTACTTTTATTATAAAGGATACAACTCAAGAAGCACAAAATGGAAGAGATGCATAGGTTATAGGGTGAGGTACAGTGTCAGACTTTATTTTTTTGGGATCCAAAATCACTGCAGATGGTGACTGCAGCCATGAAATTAAAAGATGCTTACTCCTTGGAAGAAAAGTTATGACCAACCTAGATGGCATATTCAAAAGCAGAGACATTACTTTGCCAACAAAGGTCCGTCTAGTCAAGGCTATGGTTTTTCCAGTGGTCATGTATGGATGTGCGAGTTGGACTGTGAAGAAAGCTGAGCACCAAAGAATTGATGCTTTTGAACTGTGGTGTTGGAGAAGACTCTTGAGAGTCCCTGGGACTGCAAGGAGATCCAACCAGTCCATTCTAGAGTCGTGTCTGACTCTTTGCAATCCCATGAATCGCAGCACGCCAGGCCTCCCTATCTATCACAAACTCCCAGAGTTCACTCAGACTTACGTCCATCAAGTCAGTAATGCCATCCAGCCATCTCATCCTCTGTCGTCCCCTTCTTCTCCTGCCCCCAATCTCTCCCAGCATCACAGTCTTTTCCAATGAGTCAACTCTTTGCATGAGGTGGCCAAAGTACTGGAGTTTCAGCTTTAGCATCATTCCCTCCAAAGAAATCCCAGGGCTGATCTCCTTCAGAATGGACAGGTTGGATCTCCTTGCAGTCCCAGGGACTCTCAAGAGTCTTCTCCAACACCACACTTCAAAAGCATCAATTCTTCGGCACTCAGCCTTCTTCACAGTCCAACTCTCACATCCATACATGACCACAGGAAAAACCATAGCCTTGACTAGATGAACCTTTGTTGGCAAAGTAATGTCTCTGCTTTTGAATATGCTATCTAGGTTGGTCATAACTTTCCTTCCAAGGAGTAAGCGTCTTTTAATTTCATGGCTGCAATCACCATCTGCAGTGATTTTGGAGCCCCCCAAAATAAAGTCTGACACTGTCTCCACTGTTTCCCCATCTATTTCCCATCAAGTGATGGGACCAGATGCCATGATCTTCATTTTCTGAATGTTGAGCTTTAAGCCAACTTTTTCACTCTCCACTTTCACTTTCATCAAGAGGCTTTTTAGTTCCTCTTCACTTTCTTCCATAAGTGTGGTGGCATCTGCATATCTGAGGTTACTGATATTTCTCCCGGCAATCTTGATTCCAGCTTGTGTTTCTTCCAGTCCAGTGTTTCTCATGAACTGCAATTCATGGGGTTGCAAAGAGTTGGACACGACTGAGCGACTGAACGGAACTGAACTGATGAGGGGCAGAAAGGAACTTCCTTGCCCTCTCCAGGTATAACACGTTTCCAACATTTCAGTCCATTCATCAACTCTAAAGAAGTCTGAACCTCATCACTTAGAAGTTTTTATAGAGGTTTCATTAAGCAATCATTATTGATTAAACCATTGACCCTTACAGATTAATGCAGTCCCTAGCCCCTCTTTCCTCCCAGGTAGTCACAGGGTAGGGCTGAAAGTTCCAACTTTCTAATCATGTCTTGCTTTGTTCTGTCTGGTGACCGGCCCCCATTCTCAAGATATCTAGGAACCCCTCAGCTGTGTTGACTTATTAGCATAAACTCAAAATGGTAGAAAGGAAATTATTATGAACAGTAAAAGATATTCTATCACCTCTATTACTCAGGAAAATCCAAGGATTTAGAAGCTCTGTATCAGGAACTGGGGACAAAGACCAAACAGGTATCTGTCACATTACCTAAATCACTTTTTTTCTCCTAACAAAGTCAGGAGTAGAAGCCTGTATCAAGCCTTTGTTTATATCACATCTACCAATATCCCATCAGTTAAAGCAAGTCATATGGCCAAGCCCACAGTCAAGACACAGAAAGTGCAGTACCCTCTACCTGCCCCAGCCCACACCAAGCATGTGCACATGCAATACTGATACAGGAGGTGAAGAACTGAGCACAATTGTTCAATCCACTAGAGTTCTCAGTAAAAATCTGTTAGATAAGTGAATGAACATGGTGGCAATTACAGTTGAAGTGTGTGGTAGTAGTCCAATTGAGTCAGGCACTGCAAATGCCAGAGAAATATTAGGCAATGGGTATGAAAATTCTGGGAACTGTAAATGTGTAGGTAATCTGGGCAGAGAGCCATGTTTGGGTATTATGGGGTATAAACTAGGACCTGGCAGGAAGGATTAGATGAGCAACTGGAGACAAAGAAGACATTGTAGAATCAATAGGGTACTACAAACAAAAAGTATACCACCGTCTCAAGATAGTGACTAAGTAATGGCATGCTGGCCTCAAATGAACCTGCTGCTATTGTTCAATAGCTAAGTCACGTCCAACTCTTTGGCTCCATCTCTTCATTCTTTCTGGAGTTATTTCTCCACTGATCTCCAGTAGCATATTGGGCATATACCTGATGCCTACACTCAGCCTGAGAAGTTCATCTTTCAGTGTCTTATCTTTTTGCCTTTTTGTACTGTTCATGGGGCTCTCAAGGCAAGAATACTGGAGTGGTTTGCCATTCCCTTCTCCAGTGGACCACATTTTGTCAGAACTCTCCACCATGACCCCATCCGTCTTGGGTGGCCTTACATGGCATGGCTCCTAGTTTCATTGAGTTAGACAAGGCTGTGGTCCCTGTGCTCAGACTGGTTAGTCCTCTGTGATTGTGGTTTTCATTCTGTCTGCCCTCTGATGGAGAAGGATAAGAGGCTTATGGAAGCTTCCTGATGGGAAAGAGTGACTCAGGGGGAAACTGGGTCTTGTTCAGATGGGCGGGGCCATGCTTAGTAAATCTTTAATCCAATTTTTGGTTGATGGGCAGGGTTGTGTTCCCTCCCTATTGTTTGACCTGAGGTCAAACTATGGTGGAGGTAATGGAGATGTTGGCGACCTCCTTCAAAAGGTCCCATGCAGGCACTGCTGCACTCAGTGGCCCCAACACTGAAAAAGCAAGAAAGTTCCAAAAAAAAAAAAAATCTATTTCTGCTTTATTGACTATGCCAAAGCCTTTTGATTGTATGGATCACAACAAACTATGGGAAATTCTTAAAGAGATGGAAATACCAGAACACCTGACCTGCCTGAGAAATCTGTATGCAGGTCAAGAAACAACAGTTAGAATTGGACATGGAACAACAGACTGATATCAAATAGGGAAAGAAGTACGTCAAGGCTGCATATTGTCACTCTGCTTATTTAACTTATATGCAGAGTACATCATGTGAAATGCAAGGCTGGATGAAGCACAAGCCGGAATCAAGATTGCCAGGAGAAATCTCAATAACCTCAGATTTTATGCAGATAACACCACCCTTATGGTAAAGAGCAAAAAAGAACTAAAAAGCCTCTTAATGAAAGTGAAAGAGGAGAGTGAAAAAGCTGGCTTAAAACTCAACATTCAGAAAACTAAGATCATGGCATCCAGTCCCATCACTTCATGGCAAATAGATGGGGAAACAATGGAAACAGTGACAGACTTTATTTTGGGGAACTCCAAAATCACTGCAGATAGTGACTGCAGCCATGAAATTAAAAGATACTTGCTCCTTGGAAGAAAAGCTATCACCAACCTAAATAGCATATTAAAAAGCAGAGACATTACTTGGCCAACAAAGGTCCATCTAGTCAAAGCTTTGGTTTTTCCAGTAGTCATTTATGGATGTGAGAGTTGGACTATAAAGCAAGCTGAGCACTGAAGAATTGATGCTTTTGAACTGTGGCTTTGGAGAAGACTCTTGAGAGTCCCTTGTACAGCAAGGAGATCAAACCAGTCAATCCTAAAGGAAGGACTGATGCTGAAGCTGAAATTCCAACACTTTGGCCACCTGATGTGAAGAATTGACTCTTTTGGAAAGACCCTGATGCTGGGAAAGATTGAAGGCAGGAGGAGAAGGGGACGACAGAAGATGAGATGGTTGGATGGCATCACTGACTGGATGGACATGAGTTTGAGTAAGCTCCAGGAGTTGGTGATGGACAGGAAGGCCTGGCGTGCTGCAGTCCATGAGGTCACAAAGAGTCGGACACAACTGAGTGACTAAACTAAACTGTCCCACTCTTTGTGACCCCATGCACTGCAGCTCACCAGGCTGCCCTGTCCTTCACTATCTACCTGTTCAGTTCAGTTCAGTCGCTCAGTCGTGTCCGACTCTTTGCAACCCCATGAATCGCAGCACGCCAGGCGTCCCTGTCTATCACCAACTCCCGGAGTTCACTCAGAATCACATCCATCGAGTCAGTGATGCCATCCAGCCATCTCATCCTCTGTCGTCCCCTTCTCCTCCTGCCCCCAATCCCTCCCAGCATCAGAGTCTTTTCCAATGAGTCAACTCTTCAGATGAGGTGGCCAAAGTATTGGAGTTTCAGCTTTAGCATCAGTCCTTCCAAAGAAATCCCAGGGCTGATCTCCTTTAGAATGGACTGGTTGGATCTCCTTGCAGTCCCAGGGACTCTCAAGAGTCTTCTCCAACACCACACTTCAAAAGCATCAATTCTTCAGTGCTCAGCCTTCTTCACAGTCGAAGTCTCACATCCATACATGACCACTGGAAAAACCACAGCCTTGACTAGACGGACCTTTGTTGGCCAAGTAATGTCTCTGCTTTTGAATATGCTATCTAGGTTGGTCATAACTTTCCTTCCAAGGAGTAAGCGTCTTTTAATTTCATGGCAGCAATCACCATCTGCAGTGATTTTGGTGCCCAAAAACTATCTACCTGAGTTTGCTCAAACTCATGTCCATTGAGTCAACGATGCCATTCAACCATATGTTATCCTCTGTTGCCCCCTTTTCCTCTTGTCTTCAATCCTCCCCAGCATCAAAGTCTTTTCCAATGAACTTTAGACTCCTCCTTAACAAAACTTTATCATTACTTAAAAAAAAAAAAATATCTATTTTAATTGGAGGATAATTGCTTTACAATATTGTGCTGATTTCTGCCAAACATCAACATGAATCAACCATAGGTATACCCATGTTCCCTCCCGCCCAACTCACACCCCATCCCACCTCTCCAGGTTGTCACAGAGCTCCAAATTTGAGGTCCCTGCATCAGAAAGCATGGTAATATCTGCGTTTCAATGCTACTCTCTCCATTCGTCCTACCCCTTCCTTCCCGCCCTGTGTCCAGAAATCTGTTCTCTATGTCTATGTCTGCACTGCTGCATTACTTCTTGAGAAATACTTTTCCTTATGTAAACACGCCTGATCTTTATAATGATACTCAAAAACTTGATTCCCTTTATGGAAATTCACTTTGACATCTACTTCCCTTTGAAATAGTGTAAAAATGAACCAGACAGAAAAGTGACTCTCTCCAAGTGACTTAAGTAACATTCAGAGAATGATGTAAGCACTAGGAAGAACAGAGCTCTAAGTATAATCACCACGTGCAGAGAGGAAATACAGCACTGTGATGGGGAACACAGGCCCTGGACCATTTATCTTGGGTTCAAATCCCAACTCAGTCACTTTACCAAAAGGGAATGATAATCACAATATCTACTTCATAAGCTGCTAATGAGAACTTGATAAATTACATGGAAAAACGTTAGAAATAATAAACACTTAATGAACACTAGCTATGATAGGCAGATGTTTCTATCTTCTCAGCCTTTGGTAAACCAGAGAAGCAGGCAACATTTAAGTGAAAGACAAATACTCAACGTTATCACTTACATGTGAAATCTAAAAAGTAACCCAGACAAATGTATATAACAGAAGAGCAACAGACTCCCAGACATAGAGAACAAACTGTGGTCACAGTGGGAAGAGGGTGAAGAAGAGGGGCAGGGGATTAAGAGATACAAACTACTATGTATAAAATGAAAAAGTAACCAGGATCTACTGTACAGCACCGGGAAATACAGCCATCATTTTGTAATGACCTTAAATGATGTGTAATCTACAAACATTTTCAATCACTGTGCTGTACACATTGCACTAACATAAACCAACTATACTTCAATTTTAGAAAGAGATTTACTTTTCATATTGGTTAAAATTTCATGCAAAGATGGGCTCGATAAAGGGCAGAAATGGTATGGACCTAACAGAAGTAGAAGATATTAAGAAGAGGTGGCAAGAATACACAGAAGAACTGTACAAAAAAGATCTTCATGACCAAGATAATCACAATGGTGTGATCACTCACCTAGAGCCAGACATCCTGGAATGTGAAGTCAAGTGGGCCTTAGAAAGCATCACTATGAACAAAGCTAGTGGAGGTGATGGAATTCCAGTTGAGCTATTTCAAATCCTGAAAGATGATGCTGTGAAAGTGCTGCACTCAATATGCCAGCAAATTTGGAAAACTCAGCAGTGGCCACAGGACTGGAAAAGGTCAGTTTTCATTCCAATCCCAAAGAAAGGCAATGCCAAAGAATGCTTAAACTATCGCACAATTGCACTTATCTCACATACTAGTAAAGTAATGGTCAAAATTCTCCAAGCTAGGCTTCAGCAATACGTGAACCATGAACTTCGAGATGTTTAAGCTGGTTTTAGAAAAGGCAGAGGAACCAGAGATCAAACTGCCAACATCTCCTGGATCATCGAAAAAGCAAGAGAGTCCAGAAAAACATCTATTTCTGCTTTATTGACTATGCCAAAGGCTTTGACTGTATGGATCACAATAAACTGTGGAAAATTCTGAAAGAGATGGGAATACCAGACCACCTGACCTGCCTCTTGAGAAACCTATATGCAGGTCAGGAAGCAATAGTTAGAACTGGACATGGAACAACAGACCGCTTCCAAATAGGAAAAGGAGTACGTCAAGGCTGTATACTGTCACCCTGCTTATTTAACTTATATGCAGAGTACATCATGAGAAATGCTGGGCTGGAGGAAGCACAAGCTGGAATCAAGATTGCTGGGAGAAACATCAATAACCTCAGATATGCAGATGACACCACCCTTATGGCAGAAAGTGAAGAGGAACTAAAAAGCCTCTTGATGAAAGTGAAAGAGGAGCGTGAAAAAGCTGGCTTAAAGCTCAACATTCAGAAAACTAAGATCATGGCATCTGGTCCTATCACTTGATGGGAAATAGATGGGGAAACAGTGCAAACAGTGTCAGACTTTATTTTGGGGGGCTCCAAACTCACTGCAGATGGTGATTGCAGCCATGAAATTAAAAGACGCTTACTCCTTGGAAGGAAAGTTATGACCAACCTAGATAGCATATTCAAAAGCAGAGACATTACTTTGCCAACAAAGGTCCATCTAGTCAAGGCTATGGTTTTTCCTGTGGTCATGTATGGATGTGAGAGTTGGACTGTGAAGAAGGCTGAGCGCCGAAGAATTGATGCTTTTGAAGTGTGGTGTTGGAGAAGACTCTTGAGAGTCCCTGGGACTGCAAGGAGATCCAAACAGTCCATCCTAAAGGAGATCAGTCCTGGGTGTTCATTTGAAGGACTGATGCTGAAGCTGAAACTCCAGTACTTTGGCCACCTCATGAGAAGAGTTGACTCATTGGAAAAGAGTCTGATGCTGGGAGGGATTGGGGCAGGAGAAGGGGACAACAGAGGATGAGATGGCTGAATGGCATCACTGACTCGATGGACATGAGTTTGAGTGAACTCCTAGAGTTGGTGATGGACAGGGAGGCCTGCCATGCTGTGATTCATGGGGTCGCAAGGAGTCAGACGCAAGTGAGCGACGGAACTGAACTGAAAATGCTTCTCTAGTGGAGAGGTCAGCTTTGACAAAGATGTATGTATACACATACACACACACATGATATACATATAACAAATATACACATGTGTATCTGTATAACTGTCTAGAAATATTTTCAGAATGAACACAAATACACACACTTAAAATTCTTCTGATTTTCCCTTTGGGGAGGGAACATTCCAAAAGGAATCAACTTGGCAGTTTTATGAAACATAATCTAGAAAATAATTTTGTTTCTCTTGATTGGGTACTTTTAAAAACTGATATTGATGGAATGATATGAAAGCAAGTAAATAAAAAAACACAGTGGGAGTATCAGCATACCTTTTTACTGTGATTTCTATAAAACAGTCTGCATGTTACCTCTAAGAAGCCTTTCCAAAGTTTTCTAAATATATGAACTTCATTCTTCTTCATAGTTCCTGCAAAATCTGGTTATATACTCATTCCAGCCTTCTCAGTATTGAGTTTTTAGAAATCTATATCCTCCATAGATTATGAGTTCTGGGACACTGGAACTCTGTTCAATAATATTACAACTGACATTTAAATATTCTCATATTGTTTACAAGCAGCCCTTACATACATTCTCATTTTTTTCTTTTTTCTCTCACAAAATCCCTGTTATAGCTTTGTGTTTTTGTCAGCACCACACAGTATGATAATTTGCATATAATAGGCTTTCAAAAATATTTTTGGGTTTTGTTAAAATTAAAGCTGGATTGTGTGGGTTAAATTAAAATATTGCCAATTCCAGAATGTTTACTTCCTGTAAGCAATTAAGAGAGAAAAAGATTTTGAATGCTTTCAGTTTTTCATTTCTGTACCACCCATGCATTCCTAAGATAAAAAACTAAGGAAGGATGCACTTGACCATTAAAATTGTGTATAATGACAACATCTAAACAAAGCAGAATTGAGTGACAGATTTGATCAGAACACTTCTTTTCCCTGTTCCTTTTTTATTGCTTTGAGTTCCAGTCAGCACTGCATTAGCGCCGCATCCAATGGGTACATAAAGAGAGAAATGAAGACTTAAACCAGGCTTCAAGAAAATAATTCTGTTGGCCACCCAGAACCTGGTTAGTTTTCCCCATTCAATACTAAAAACTATTGAAGACACATCTTCCTACAGCCCCCTGGGGGTCCGTTTAAATTCAGACATTTCTCCATTGAAAAATGAACTGAAGCGATCAACCCATATTTCACCACATAGATATTCTTCAATCACTAGTAACTGTAGCTGAATTATAATCTCATATGACAACCATCCCACACGACAAACGGTCTCTCACCCATTATCCACTCACTTGAAGTCATCTGGTTTCCCTGCCAAGACTCTTCTATTTTCATGAGCCACTTAAAAATTACTTAAACTCAGAAAATAGCTTACCTCTTATTTAGTTCTTAAAGTCAGCTCTAAGTGGATTCCGTGCTATGTCAAAAACCATTTCTTACTTTCCCTGGACTTGAATTACCAATGCCTCTCTGGCCATAAAGACCATTCAAAATGGGATGGAATGAGAGGGAGGCTAATAATCCAGAATGCAATTTTTTTCTTATTAAAAGCAAAATTTGAGAAGAGCCTTAGAAGCTAAGTATTAGAATAAGAGGCAAGAGTTTTAGAAAAAGAATAAAAACAGAATATAGAGTTGAGTAGCAGAAAGGGAAGCAATGAATTAAGAAATGATTAATGGTATTTGCCTGGAGAGTACATGCAAGAAGAAAAAGAAAAGAAGTGGTCTTGGAATTCCATTTGCAACTCGGACTTTTTTCCTGCGGGCTATGAGGATATACGAAATAAAAGTGAAATTCTGCCAAGAGTAGTGGCTATATTCCCAGAGGCCTCCGATGGGCCAGACCCCAGGTTTGAGGATGAGGATAAATATGAAAGAACACAGTCATGCTCACAGCCTATGGTGGGAACAGGTAGACACATGACAAAATTACAGAAACCAGAACAACAGAAATGCTCACACTGAGGAAACAGACCCATTTGCTAAAGTATTAGGGGAGCACAAAAGTGGGAATGATTCATTGAAATTAGAGGGGATTTGGAAAAACATCACATCATAGTTAAAATTCCATTTGGTCCTTGAAATGAGTAGAAATTCGTCTGGTAGAAGAAAGATGGAAAATGCATCCCAGTCTAGGGAAACGGTAAGGAGGCATGAAAATGAGAGCATGTTCAGGAAGCAGCAGGTAGCTCCGCATGGCTGGAACGGGGCCAGGAGAAGGGTGGGAGATGACAGGCTGAAGCAGCAAATGTTTCCATGTAGACACGGACACGACCACATCTGTGCTCTAAAAAGGCCTCCCCTGGCTGCCTTGGTGAGGAGGGGAAGAAATGAAGGAAAAGCTTGAGGCCACTGAAATATCACTGCAGATGGTGATTGCAGCCATGAAATTAAGACGCTTACTTCTTGGAAGGAAAGTTATGACCAACCCAGATAGCATATTCAAAAGCAGAGACATTACTTTGCCAACAAAAGTCCGTCTAGTCAAGGCTATGGTTTTTCCAGTGGTCATGTATGGATGTGAGAGTTGGACTGTGAAGAAAGCTGAGCGCCGAAGGATTGATGCTTTTGAACTGTGGTGTTGGAGAAGACTCTTGAGAGTCCCTTGGACTGCAAGGAGATCCAACCTGTCCATTCTAAAGGAGATCAGCCCTGGGATTTCTTTGGAAGGAATGATGCTAAAGCTGAAACTCCAGTACTTTGGCCACCTGATGCGAAGAGTTGACTCATTGGAAAAGACTCTGATGCTGGGAGGGATTGGGGGCAGGAGGAGAAGGGGACAACAGAGGATGAGATGGCTGGATGGCATCACTGACTCAATGGACGTGAGTCTGAGTGAACTCCTAAAGTTGGTGATGGACAGGGAGGCCTGGCGTGCTGTGATTCATGGGGTTGCAAAGAGTCGGACACGACTGAGCAACTGAACTGAACTGAACTGAAATATTCTGGAGTCTAACAGTGACGCTGGGTTACAAGGAGGTATACACACTACTATATTTAAAATAGATAACCAACAAGGACCCATTGTTTAGCACAGGGAAGTCTGCTCAATATTCTCTAATAACCTACATGGGGAAAGAACTTGAAAAAGAACAGATGCATGTATATGTATAACTGAATCACACTGCTGTACATCTGAAACTAACATAACACTGTAAACCCACTAATACTCCAATAGAAAAGAAAACCATTTTTAAAAGAAAAAAGACATTAGCAGATAAATTTAGTGGGGGAGTAATAACTCCTGGGCCATGGAAGGTAAAGAGGAAGGAGAAAGTGGAGCTTTCGCAAGATAGTTTCAACTTTTCCAGAGCTTTGGATGGACAATAAAGTCGCCATTAGCTACATTCACTGGAAAATGGGAAAACAGGAAGAAAGAGGGGCACAGCAGACAGGGCGGACTCCCACGCACTTAGTGGAAAATGTCACATCACCAGCACAAAGGCAACAGGAGCTCCTGAAGTCACAGGAGCAGCCTTAACATAGTGAAAGGGTAGCATTTGCATTTTTAAAACTTTGCGGAAGTGCATTTATCCTAGCGGACAGGCTTGCTGTTACAATAGTTTAACTGATTTCCATTATTCATGAAATACAGTAGGTCTCCTACATATGAACAAGTTCCATTCTGAGAATGTGTTTGTAAGTCCAACTAGTCCGTTAAGTCCAACAAAGTTAGCACAGGTACGCAACTAGCACAATCAGCTGTATAATGCACGTGTGTGTGCTAAGTCACTTCAGCCGTGTCCACCTCCGTGAGACCCTACGGACTGTAGCTCACCAGGCTCCTCTGTCCATGGGATTCTCCAGGTGAGAATACTGGCGTGGGTTGCCGGGAAGATCTCTAGGGGATCTTCCCGACGCCTTCATTGGCAGGCAAATTCTTTACCACTAGCGCCACCTGGGAAGCCCCAGCTATACAGTACTGTATTGTCATAGGTTTATAATACTCTGCACACAAATAATGCATAAACGAACACAAAAAATAAATTTCAACCTTACAGAACAGTAGCTTGAAAAGTATAGTAGTACAGTACAACAGCTGGTATCCAGGGCCTGGCATCAGGTGATCGGGAAAGAAGACTTACTGACCAGAGGAGGAAGGGGAGGTGGGAGGTGGGAGAGCTGAGACTGTCAGCAATAGGAGATGGAGGGCAAGCTGCAATTTCACTCACGCCCGACGTTGATGGCACAGGTTCTGGTTCCTTACTGGATTCAATTGTATCTACCCTATGGAAAAATGATCCAGTGAGGTCTGGGTAGTAGCACATTCGCATCTTTGAAAGTTCGCAACTTGAAGGTTCATACATAGGGGCCTCGCTGTACCTCATTAACCTCTGAGGGCTGAGGTGGAGGATATCACAGAGAGCTGTGGTGTGTCCTGCTTTCCCAGCTTAGGGCACAGGAAACTTCTCATATTCAAAACAGTATGAACGAGTGAGTACGTCTCACACTCCTTGGGACATGAAGGCCATTTTTCCTCCACATTACTGAGTTCCAGGCATCTGTGCTTCTAGTCACTTTCACTAAGGAAAAAAGAAAACATCTCTTTAAACTACCAGAGGCAACAGTTTCTGCCCAAGCCAAGCCTCCACCACAGGAGGGAAGGCCCCTCAGGGGCCCACTTGCCCAACATTTACCAAGGTGAAGCTTCAGGGCCCCTCACCTCCACAGGCCCTTTCCATGGTCCTAAGACACTAGCAATTTTGTATTTCGAATTTTGTGTTCTTTTTTAATTTTTAAATTGTAAATCAAGGTATCAGTTTACAATGTTATGTTAGTAGGAGTTTGGTGTTAACATATATACACTGCTGCTGCTGCTGCTAAGTCGCTTTAGTCGTGTCCGACTCTGTGCAACCCCATAGACGGCAGCCCGCCACGTTCCCCCGTCCCTGGGATTCTCCAGGCAAGAACACTGGAGTGGGTTGCCATTTCCTTCTCCAATGCATGAAAGGGAAAAGTGAAAGTGAAGTCGCTCAGTTGTGTCCGACTCTTAGCGACCCCCTGGACTGCAGCCTACCAGGCTCCTCCGTCCATGGGATTTTTTTTTTTTTTTTTTTTTTGTCCATGGGATTTTCCAGGCAAGAGTACTGGAGTGGGGTGCCATCACCTTCTCCAATATATACATTGCTATGTATAAAATAATTAACAAGGACCTACTGTATTATTTTGTTTATATTTTTGGTCATGTGATGCAGTGTGTGGGATCTTAGTTCCCCGATAGGGATCAAATCCGCGCCCCCTGCAGTGGAAGTGCAGAGTCTTAACCACTAGGCTGCCAGGGAAGTCCTTATATTCTCTTATTCTTAAAGAGGGAACCCAACATTGGATAAGTTCAGATCCAGCACCACCTGAATCGCCACCCCCACCCCCGTGCTGCTCTGAGGGTGGTTCTGTAGGCCAGGCGAGGGAGGGGAGGCGGGGAAGGAAGGGGCAGTCGCGTGACTCTCTGTTCAGCTGTGGTTGAGCCACATCACAGCAGAACGGGGCTCTTCGCTTACAGATCTTGAGTGACAGCACTGGAGTCTGCATCCCCACGTGCTAAGTTCAGTCATGCCTGACTCTGGGTGACCACATAGACTGTAGCCCACCAGCCTTCTCTGTCCCTGGGATTCTCCAGGCAAGAATACTGGAGTGGGTTGCCACGCCCTCCTCCAGGGGATCTTCCTGACCCAGGGATGGAACCCACGTCTCTTAGGTCTCCTGCATTGGCAGGCGGGCTCTTTACCACCAGCGCCACCTGGGAAGCCCTGCAGTGGAGTCCAGTTGTGGTAAAACTCATGAAGTATGACTGGCCTCATTCAAGATGCTTAGGGCATTACACACAAGATGTGACAGGATGGCAGTGGTTCCCATGTGAACCCAGGCTCTGGACAGCCTGCCTGGCAACAGCTCCAGCCTTCTCTCCTCCAGAAGGCTTCCTCAGAGTCTGCGCAGTTCTTACTGCCAATGGAGCTCAGACTTGAGCACCAGGAATCAGATACATGGGCTTCCTTGGTGGCTCAGATGGTCAAGAAAATCTGCCTGCAAGGGCAGGAGACGCAGGTTCATCCCTGGGTCAGGAAGATCCCCCTAGAGAAGGCAATGAATCAGACACACGGTGGCAATGTTGAGACTAAGCATCAGGGTCTCTGTCTCACCACTCTCAAAGGGCTCCTTGGCCTCTGTGCCAATTTGACCACCTTCTTTCTCCTTGGGAACCTTCAAGCCTAATAGTTTTGAATAGCAGGCAGCTGGAATCTCTCTGCCTTCAGAGCAAAAGTCCCATCCCTTACAAGCCTAAAGGGGGATGATCTGCTCATGCCTCTCCTTCACAAAAATCGATGCCTGTTTATCTTACATCAATATAATGAAATGGGCCATTAAAATGTCTTTTTTCCCCCTGAACAAAGAAAGGGAGCTTTAATAATGTATCTCCCTAGAAACAAGTACATATGTTACAACCCTTCAAGAGCCTGATCTCATTCTCTCTTCCTGTCTCTCTCTTACACACACTGACACCTGGCACCATTAAAATTCTTCGCTGAATTCCTCTCAAAGTGATTACAGGGACATTAGTAAATTTAGTAGAAACTGCATCTGATACTGGAGAAGCAATTGGCAACCCACTCCAGTGTTCTTGCCTGGAGAATCCCAGGGACAGAGGAGCCTGGTGGGCTGCTGTCTATGGGGTCGCACAGAGTTGGACACGACTGAAGCGACTTAGCAGCAGCAGCACCAGCATCAGCATCTGATACAAGCTAGGGTTGTACTAACAAGGGCAAGCCTAGACAGTTCTGGGACCTACAAGTTTCCTCTGAACTCAGATACCGCCTTGATTTAACCAAAGAGAGCGGAAACCTCTGGCTGTGAGTACTCTAGACAACCTTAACTTGAACCTGAATGGAAAGTGACCACCTGGACTCAAACTTCAGAAGGCATGTCAGGATTTAACCTTATTTGAGAAGGATAAATGTCCTGCATATTAACGTAACTCAATGTAAATTATGTCAGAGGTCACCTTTCACTACAGTATGACTTTTGCACTCTCCGTTTTCCTGGAAAAAATCCAAAATCTTAAAACATTTGATTTTTTAAAATGTTTCCAGAGGCAATTTTGTCTTCTCTTTTTCATTCACAAAACTAAGTTGGAATTGACTTTATGCAGTATTTTTAAAATTGGGGGGAAATATGGAAACACTTAAGGAAAGGTATGGAAAAGACAAAGAGCAAAGGTCTCTAAGAAAGTTTTAAAAATGAGCAGGGGGAGACTAACTCCACAAACTATTAAGCATATTATAAGGTTAAAATAAAAAAATCAGAGTGGCACTGATGAAAATATCATTTACTAAATACTTTTATTTTGTCCAGTGACAATGTTATGTCAGGGACTCTCCACACCCACCCGCCTGCCCCAACATAGCCATTAGTAACTTGAGGTTTCTGAGTCTCCTGAGTCAGCACGGGTGCTCTCAGCCAAGAGCAGAAGTTGAATGGTTGATCCTGGGCCAGGTCTGCAGTCAACTGTCCACAGGCTGCTCATCCTGCCAGTTCTCACTGCCTCTGGTACAGATTATTCTGCATTTCTGGGGAAATTCCCTTCTCGGAGGGCTGTCTTTCGCCTCTCTACCAGTCCCTCAGCTCTGTGGTCTCATGACTGATCCGTTTGCCTCTGTCTTACGTGTCCTAGAAATCCTTGCTGTCCTGGCCTGCTGGTGGGGTCCTGTTGGATTTCCAGAGTTGTCATGTATTTTCTTTTTAAAATATATACTGTTTTTTAAGTGGGATCAAGAATGAAGGAGAGGCTTTAAAATGTAGATTCAGCTCACTTAAAAAAAATTTTTTTTAATTGAAAAAATTTTTTATAATATTGTAAAAAATATATTTTAAAATTATTAATAATATTTTAAATTATTTTTAAAATTTTAAAATATTTATAATATCTTTATAATATTGTGCATACATCAACATGCATCAGCCGTAACCATACACATGTCCCCTCCCTCTTGCAATGGAAATAAAAACAAAAATAAACATGTGGGGCCTAATTAAAGTTAAAAACTTTTGCAGAGCAAAGGAAATTAAACAAGGTGAAAAGACAACCCTCAGTCCACTTTTTTTTCTAAGAGCTCTCCTGTGTTATGACGTCAAACTGTTAATTGGAGAGTGGAAATGGGAGAAAATCAGAGGGGAGAGATTTTCCCTGGAGAATCCTCTCAAGAATAACCTCAGCGGTAGTGTGAACTAAGGGTACAGCAGCCTGTGTAGATGGTTGGCAGAAGAAGGCTGGAAGCAGTTGACTCCAGCATCTGCTCAAACATAAAACCATTAGTACACATGTTCACAAATGAAACATTGCTACAAAACAATAGCTAACATGCACTGAAATCTTATTACACATCAGGAACTATTATAAGAGCTTTATGTGCACTGACATTCAATCCTCACGACAACTCTAAGAGGAAGGTACCACTCTTTTCACAGTAGTTAGAAAGAGGGAAACTGAGGCACAGAGCAGTTGGGCAAATTTTCCAAAGTCACACAGCTGGACATGGCAGAGCCAGGGTCTGACCCAGATGGACTGGTATTAGAGCCCAGCCTTAATCCCCGTGTTCCACTGCACAGCCAGGACAGTCTCCCAGCCTGCAGTCTCTCTCCTACCCTTCTTACAACAACGAGCTCTCTTGAAAGCAGAACTTGTATTCTAACAGGAGAAATGAAAAGTCTGGCTTAGAGGGGAAAAACCCACCCAGAACATTTAACTGCTATGTTATCTAATCATCTAAAAGTATAATCTGGAAATGAGTCCTCAAATAGATGAGAAAAACCTACAGCACAGAAAGCATAAACTCTAACTAAAAGAAGGATTAGCTCCCAAGCAAACAGTTAATATAGATAATAAAATACTAACATAAATATAATTTGTATTTTCAAAGAAATACAACGGGTTGTGTTCACATAAACCACACACAAACTAGAATTCTTGGAAATTAAAAACATGGTTATTGAGATTTAAACCCGATTATGTAACAGAATAAACATAACAAAAGATCAAATTAGTGAGCTGAAAGACTAAGGAATTCTCTCAAGACATTATAAACAAAAAAGAGGCAGTTACAGACTTAGAAACAAACTAGTGGTTACCAGTGGGGGGAGGGGGGAAGGGCAATATGGGGGAGGGGAGGGAGCCACAAACTACTGTGCGTAAAATGGGCTCAAGGATATATTGCGCAACATGGGGAATAGAGCCAATATCTTACAGTAACTATAAATGGAAAATACCTTTAAAAATTACATTAAAAATTTTTTAAAAATTTAAGATACAACTACCTCCACCTTGGAGAAGGAAACAGCAACCCACTCCAGGACTCTTGCCTGGAGAATCCCATGGACAGAGGAGCTGGGCAGGCTACGGTCCATGGGGTCACAAGATCGGACATGACTTAGGGACTAAACCACCACCACCACCACCTCCACCTTATGGTAGCAAGTGATCCTCTTAATGGAAAAAAAAAAAATTATGTAAATGCAAGAGCATACAAATATAAGGAAAAAAACATTAAGATGGATGGAATCAGAAGTCTTATGATAGGCAGAATAATGGTTTCATAAAGATTTCCACATCCCTAGAATCTGTGAATATGGCAAAAGGGACTCTGCAGATATGATTAAGAATTTTGAGATGAAGAGATTTTCCTGTCTTACCCATGTGGGTCCATTGTAATCACTAAAATTCTGATAAATTAGTAATAGAGCAAGCACAATTGCACTCATCTCACAAAGTAGTAAGGTAATGCTCAAAATTCTCCAAGCCAGGCTTCAACAGTACGTGAACCGTGAACTTCCAGATGATCAAGCTGGATTTAGAAAAGGCAAAGGAACCAGACATCAAATTGCAAACATCCACTGGATCATCAAAAAAGCAAGAGAATTCCAGAAAAACATCTACTTTGCTTTATTGATTATGCCAAAGCTTTTGATGTGTAGATCACAACAAACTGGAAAATTTTTGGAGAGATGGGAATACCAGACCATGACCACCTGACCTGTCTCCTGAGAAATCTGTATGCAGGTCAGGAAGCAACAGTTAGAACCAGACAGGTTCCAAATTGGGAAAGGAGTACGTCAAGGCTGTATATTATCACCCTGCTTATTTAACTTATATGCAGAATACATCATGCAAAATGCTGGGCTGAATGAAACACAAGCTGGAATCAAGATTGTCGGGAGAAATATCAATAACCTCATATATGCAGGTGACACCACCCTTATGGCAGAAAGTGAAGAACTAAAGAGCCTCTTGATGAAGGTGAAAGAGGAGAATGAAAAAGTTGGCTTAAAGCTCAACATTCAGAAAACGAAGATCATGGCATCCAGTCCCATCGCTTCATGGCAAATAGATGGGGAAAACAGTGGCTGACTTTATTTTTCTGGGCTCCAAAATCACTGCAGATGGTGATTGCAGCCATGAAATTAAGATGCTTACTCCTTGGAAGGAGAGTTATGACCAACCTAGACAGCATATTAAAAATCAGAGACATTACTTTGTCAACAAAGGTCCATCTAGTCAAGGCTATGGTTTTTCCAGTGGTCACGTATGGATGTGAGAGTTGGACTATAAAGAAAGCTGAGTGCCAAAGAATTGATGCTTTTGAACTGTGGTGTTGGAAAAGACTCTTGAGAGCCCCTTGGACTACAAGGAGATCCAACAAGCCAATCCTAAAGGAAATCAGTCCTGGGTGTTCATTGGAAGGACTGATGCTGAAGCTGAAACTCTAATCCTTTGGCCACCTGATGCGAAGAACTGACTCATTGGAAAAGACCCTGATGCTGGGAGGGATTGAGGGTAGGAGAAGGGATGACAGAGGATGAGATGGTTGGATGGCATCATGGACTCAATGGACATGAGTTTGAGCAAGCTCTGGGATTTGGTGATGGACAGGGAAGCCTGGTGTGCTGCAGTTCATAGGGTTGCAAAGAGTCAGACACGACTGAGTGACTAAACTGAACTGAACTGAAGGAGTGTCAGTGGCTTAAAACACCACAAATTTATTGTCAATGGTTCTGTAATTTAGATGTCTGAACTGGGTCTCACTGGTCTAAAATCTAATGAAGCCAGCAGTGCTTCATCACTTTCTAAAGGATTCTCTTGAGGCAAATCTATTTCTTTGCCTTTTCCAGCCACCCATTGGCTTTTGGTTCCTTTCTATCAACAATGGGTGGAGTTCTTACATGTCATCACTCTGAGTTCCTCTTCTGGCTTCCTCTTCCATAGTTAAGGAGTCTTGGACCCACCATGATAATCCAAATCATCTTCCTATTTTAAGATCATCTGATTAGCAAACTTAACTCCTTCTGCTTTCTTAATTCTCTTTTGCCACATAATCTAACACAGTCAGAGGTTCTAGAGATTAGGACATGGACCACTTTGGGGGAAGGGCATTGTTCTGACTACTAAAGTCCTACTCTCACCCCTAATTTCAAGTGCCTCTTGTCTTTACAATGTAGATCATTTCAGTCATGTCAGACTTCCACCCTGAAACTTTCACATTCTAATATACACTTGGAAGACCAGGGCATGGAGGGAGTGGTGTCGATTAGCGCAGGGAGAAAAAAAAGGGGCTTCCCTCATTGCTCAGTTGGTAAAGAGTGTGCCTGCAATGCAGGAGACCCGGGTTCGATTCCTGGGTCAGGAAGATCTCCTGGAGAAGGAAATGGCAACCCACTCCAGTATTCTTTCCTGGAGAATTCCATGGACAGAGGAAGCTGGCAGGCAGTCTATGGGACTGTCAGTGTATGGGGTTGCAAGAGTCGGACATACCTAAGCACACACAGCAGCAGCACAAAAAGATATTGGATGTCCTGTCTAAAGCACCTTCAGGGTTATTTCAGCCTTTCCGGGTCTTTGAGCTATATTGTTGCTGCTGCTGCTAAGTCGTTTCAGTCCTATCCGACTCTGTGCGACCCCATAGACTGCAGCCCACCAGGCTCCCCTGTCCCTGGGATTCTCCAGGCAAGAACACTGGAGTGGGTTTCCATTTCCTTCTCCAATGCATGAAAGGGAAAAGTAAAAGTGAAGTCGCTCAGTCGTGTCCGACTCTTCGAGACCCCATAGACTGCATCCCACCAGGCTCCTCCATGGGATTTTCCAGGCAAGAGTACTGGAGTGGGGTGCCATTGTCTTTTCCATTGAGCTATGTTACAATTCTGCAAATTGTAGAAAACTAGATAACTGATAATAATACAAATGAGTCTTGTTTACGGAAATGCAAATAATATCCAGAAGAATGCAATTTTGTTGCCCTATGGATATTGACCAATTTTGCTAATTTGTATCCGTTTGTCAATTCCTCGTGTGACTATAAAATTTGTTTTCTCTTTGGATTTTCCCTTGTACCAGTGATAACATTTTGCCATTTCTCTTATTAATTAATGAGTTAAATAAAATCTTTTACCCCTTTCAATTAACTCCAGAGTTCTAAAATAGTTCTATCATACAGATTCTATCAGTGTAATTCCACCAGTGTCCAGAGTGGGAGACAGATTCCTTGTGCTTTCAACTCTGCCATTTCCCCAGAATCCTCTGCATTGCCTTTTAGGGATCACAGTTTGATAGCACATTCTTGTCCATTTTATCATATTGCATGTTTTTACAGGACATCATTCTAAGTGAATATCTCATAAAATGTCATGATATTTTTTTCTAATCTAAATACAGGAATTTAACCCAAATTTAACCCATACATATTTATTATTAATAATATATTTTGGCTTATTCTTACAGTCTTACAACTTCTATAATAATAATAATAATATTCATGTGCTTCAGTCGTGTCCAACTCTTTGTGACCCCATGGACTGTAGTCCACCAGGCTTCTCTGTCAGTGGGATTCTCCAGGCAAGGATACTGGAGTGGGCTGCCATTTCCTCCTCCAGGGTATCTTCTTGACCCAGGGATCAAACCCGCATGTCTAGTCTCCTGCATTGGCGGGCGGACGTTTTACCCTAGTGCCACCTTTGTCGTTGTTACTGTTTTTGTTTTGTAATGTCTTTTGTTAAGCAAATAGATTTTTAAACTTTCACGTATGCTTCTCTAGCACAGTACATTCTCTGTAAAGAGCCAGTCAGTGCGTACGTTTGTGGACAACACAGTCTCTGTCACAACCACTCAATTCTGTTGTAGTATGAAAACAGCTATAGACAAAACATAAATGAACGAACATAGCTATGTACCAATAAAAATATTTAAAAAAAAAAATCAGGAAGTAGGCCATATTTGGCCTATAGACTTTGGTTTTAAGAGTCGGACTCGACTGAGCGATTCCACTTTCACTTTTCACTTTCATGCATTGGAGAAGGCAATGGCAACCCACTCCAGTGTTCTTGCTTGGAGAATCCCAGGGACGGGGGAGCCTGGTGGCTGCCGTCTATGGGGTCACACAGAGTTGGACACGAGTGAAGTGACTTAGCAGCAGCAGCAGTGTCTTGTAAGCTATAAGAACTATTTTAAAGTTATCTTAGTGAGTAGCCTTCCTTCAATTTCCTTTATTGTCTCCTTCTGAATATCCTAGTAGGCCTATATTGGTCTTTCATCTCTCAAACTTTTTCTCACATTTTATGTCCCTTTGTTGCTCTGCCCCCCGGAGAATTTTCTTTTTGTTAACAATAGTAGTGCATGGACATAATGCCACATCAAATGGTACAGGAAAAGCATCATTCGCCACCTAAGGGTCCTCTTCCCCTCTTTGAAATATTTCTTTGCAATTTTCTGGTCATTAACTCTGTGATGCTAAATATGTTTTTACCTCCAGTTCTTGTCTTGAAATGAAAGAGTTTAGTTCAGCGATATTATCCTTATCTGTATTGTTTTTTTCTTTCTTTTCCCAAAATCTTATATCTGTAATGTTATCTTTAGCTTTCATGGTCATTTTAATGCAATCAAGTTCAACAATGTTTCCTCATCCCATACTTAGTAAGACAGAATATTAACACTTACCTCTTCCTTCCACT
Organism: Bos taurus; assembly: GCF_002263795.3. Classification (NCBI taxonomy): domain Eukaryota; kingdom Metazoa; phylum Chordata; class Mammalia; order Artiodactyla; family Bovidae; genus Bos; species Bos taurus. Next base: position 18,892,557 of record NC_037336.1, on the reverse strand, counting down.
TCCCACCCTCTAATCTCCAAACTTCAGTTAGGTACACTTTAAGTTTTTTTCTTTTACCTAATTAAAACAGTTAAATTGATATTTTCTTCTGAAACACAACCAAGCCTTCCATGTTTCATCTATAGGCTGACTCTAAAAGGTGAAAATCTATAAAGGGGTCTGTCTGGTCTTCATTTTAGTGTTCATCCAAACACTGTAAGATGGTAGGCCAAGCATGGTGATGGGATTATCCTTCCTTTCAAGGTCATGACTCCTAAATCAGTTATAATAGTGATCTTAACATCGAGGACACATGAAATTTTTTTCTCACCTTAATTGCTTAAAGTCGGGCCTTATTTTCAATATTTAGACTATGGCTTTGGTGTTCACCTTTCTTCCTTTTTTCCTGTTCAGCAACGTTTTTTTTCTTGTTGAAAGGATTTATTCTTATTTAGGAAAAAACTGACTAATGTGAACTCTTCTGGGAAAATAACAAAAAATAAGCCAGCTATGTTATCTCAATTTTATAGAGATTTTACTCTTTTTCCACCATTATCTCTTTATCACATCATGCCTTTTTCATACTTTTATCGTAACATCCATTCTCTCAAATCTCTCCCTTCTAACCCACCCACACTTCTGCTCCGCTGGGCACCAACTGTTCACCAGGCAGGTTGCATAGCTGTTTCCCAGGGTCTCCCTTCACTGCTCTCCTGGGCTGAACCTTGTTTCCCAACTCCTCTGTTCTCTTCCTCTTGTTCTGTTTGCTCCTAGTCCTACTGCAGGGCATCCTCGGGGCAATTACATTTTTAACTCCTAAAATTCTTTCGTATTCTCTAATTGCTCCTTTTCCTTCTGCTGGCTTTTCTTTGCACTATCCCCCAAGAGAATATCACTTGGAAATTTTTAAAATTCTGTACCCTTTGTTTCTTCTGGGGTTTGTATTTGTGCGTGTTTCTTCCTATTGGTCTCTCCTTTCATTTGGCTGCCTTTCCTCAGATATCTGATGATCCTTTCGTCACCTATGTGTGTGTGTGAATTTGAAACTCAAGTTGATTATCTGGGAGCTGGCACGGGTTTTCTCTCCTTGAATGGCAGCATTGACCACAGGACTTATACCTGGGAGTAGCCTGTACTCTGGGAAGTCTTCTTTTTGGGTGCCTGTGGATGGAGCTTCCCAGGTGCTGAAAGAAGAAGGGCTTTTCTCCAGCGGGGGAGGTCTCCAGTGGTCCTCCCTCCCGGAAAGGGTTGGCTGCCTTATTCCCTCCATGTGACTGCATGTCTCTCTGACACCTGTACCTCCCACAACTCTCTCCTCCCTGGTGCATCACATTCTTTGGAAGGTACTTTGTGAATTTCAGCCTCAGATTAATGTTTTCCTCAATTGGTGATTGCTATTCTAACTAAATTATTTACTACTCTTAAAAAAAAATTGTTTTTTTTTTTTCATTTTTTGGCTATGCTGCACAGCATGTCGGATCTTGTTCTCTGACCAGAGATTGAACCTGTACCACCTGCATTGGCATGGGGTTCACCAACGGCTCAGCAGGTAAAGAATCTGCCTGAAATGCAGGAGATACAGAGATGGGGGTGCAATCCCTAGGCTGGGAAGATCCCCTTGAGAAGGAAATGGGCAACCCATGCCAGTATTCTTGCCTGGGAAATTTTTGTGGACAGAGAAGCCTGGCAGGCTACAGTCCATGGGGCTACAAAGAGTCAGATACAACTTGAGTGACTGAAAACACACACCCCTGCACTGACAGAACAGAGTCTTAACCACTGGACCCCCCACGTTAGTCCCTAAACTATCCTCTTTATTGCCCCAGGGCTCTGTCCAGTTCTTGGTATTTGCTCATTCTATTTTTTTTTTTTTTTTTGCCGTTTCAGTAGATATTGTTTTATGTTCTCAGGGTTTTTTCCATGCATGTATTCTGGGTTTCCTCAACTCTAATCCATACAAATCCATTGATTTCTTTCTTCTGGGTGTGCTTTGCCATTTTGGATCTGCTGGTGACTCTTCTTACTTACTGATATGACTATACTTACATTCTGTAAATGTAATGAATTTGGGGTGGGTGTTTAGATAGACATTGAGTTCAGTCCCTCAGTTTGTTTATTTTCCTTGAGCTCATTTAAGCTAATCATTTGCTGGGATAGTTTTAATCTCTTACATCAAGCCACAGTGTTATTAGCCTGCTCTGAAAATGTTATACTGATCTTTTTTATATACTTTAAATCATATTTACATTTTAATTAATCAACTAACATGAATTTCTCATTGTAAAAATCCAACTAATACTAGCAAATACAAAATCCTCCACCTTCCACTCTCTAATCCTGCAGATAATCATTGTTACCAGCTTTCAATGTTTGCTTGCAAAAATTTTTTTTAATATTTTTATTTACTTTTTTGGCTGTGCTGGGTCTTAGTTGTGGCATGCAAGACCTGTTTTGTGGCACGTGGGATCTAGTTCCCTGACCAGGGATCAAACCCAGTTACCCTGCATTGGGAAGGCAAGAGTTTTAGCCACTGGGCCACCAGGGAAGTCTGCAAAACTTTTTCTATATATTTGTAAAGTTATATAAGATCACATAGAAACAGTTTTAAAACATAAATGGCGGCATAGTGTTTGCTTTGCAACTGCTTTTAAAAAAAATAATATATCTTAGAGATTTACCTCTTTAACTATGATCAGTAAATATATATCTACCTCATTACTTTTAATTGCTACATAGTTTGAACTCTATGTAACCTCAAGTATTAGTTTTAGTATTATAACACTGATACAGTAAATAGTCTTGGACTCTTCTACTTGAACATATATATGATTATTTAACTGGTTAAGAACTGACATTGCTGGTTATAAGGACAAGCATATTGGGTAAAATAGGTAAGGTGGTTTTTTTTTTAGCCTAAATTGAATAACTTATGAAAAAAATAAAGAACTTGAAACCATAAAAGAATAGAGACTATTAAATGATAGACGAATCAGAAATGACAAGTGGTTTAACGAAATGGTGCTGAGACATAAAGACTAAATTTATTCTGAGCATCCAAGCATTTCAATACTTTCTCTATATTTAGTAAAAATGATTGTAGATATTTTTAAAAATCCCCACAAAGATTTTTAGATATACAGGAAAAGTTTATCTTTGCAGGAGAAATAATTATAGTATCATAGATGTAAGTCTTTCAGGAGGATATATAAATATGATACCATTTTAATTTGGTATAAAAATATTTAAAATACTAAATGTTTGAGGGGAGACTATAAACAATATTGCATTAAAAAAAAAAAAACAGAACAATGGTCATCTCTGAGGAGAGAAAGAGGGAAATGAAATAAAGGAGAGATTTGTAGGAGCTCTGATCTATGTTGAATTTCTCAAGGAAGTTGGTAGGTTCATGAGTTTTCTCTATACTTTTTGTGGTCAAAATAAAACTAAACACAAGTAGGTTGATTCAATTTGCTCTACTTTTTTCCAGTGTGGAAAGTCTGGGTATCCCCATTTGCAGGGGAAATAGAACATTGTACTCTTGCTTGGAAAATCCCATGGGCAGAGGAGCCTGGTAGGCTGCAGTCCATGGGGTCTCAAAGAGTCGGACACGACTGAGCGACTTCACTTTCACTTTTCACTTTCATGCATTGGAGAAGAAAATGGCAGCCCACTCCAGTGTTCTTGGCTGGAGAATACTGGGGACAGGGGAGCCTGGTGGGCTGCCGTCTGTGGGGTGGCACAGAGTCAGACACAACTGAATCGACTTAGCAGCAGCAGAACATGGCTACCAAAATATGGAAATCTACAACTATGCCAAGGAATATGCATTAACCTAGAAAATACCTGATGAAAGTGGAGGACTCAGGAAGAGAGGACAAGCTTAACAAAAAAACTGGAAATCTGTTACAGACACCTTCATGAATCACATGAGAAGTCAGTAAATGGTCCCTACTGATGGGGTTATGATATTTCCCAGAAAACATGGCATTGCTCTACACGTAGTTGAAGTTTCCCTGTGTAATTAATAATCCACCAACGTCAAAGCCCATGATGCCCAACTTGTTACATTCTAAGAACAAAGGTGCCCTTACAATGAGACTGAATATCTTAGCTTTCCTCAGCAGCACTTTGGGTTCTCAGACTTGAGTTGGTAATTGCTGTTTCTTCAATGATATAGTCTTCAATCTACTAAACACCTACTACCTGCTGACTTTTTTTTTTTTTAACTTTTGGAAAGACCCATCCTGGTAGAAAAGCATTTTTTTTCTTAACAGAAAAAAAGCTTCACTTCCTGCCCAGTGGAGCTTATTCTACCAGTCAATTCTTAAAAGAGGAACTGACCAAAACAGTAGCGCAAATGACCAAGAGCTCAAAGGTCTCCTCTGCAGAGAAAAGGCTAACATCACTTCTGGATTGCCTCCTGACATCAATTTCACAGCCACCGCATATGTTAAGAGTTTTACAGAATGCACAAGAGAACTGCATCCCCCAAATATTTGACCTCAGCAGAGACTCTTATTGTGGCATATTACATACACTTTTCTAATATGTGTACTAGAAGTAAGAAAAATCTCAAAAAGGAAATTTGAGGACTTGCTGGTTTTACCAAAATGGAAAACAAACCGTAGTAGGTTCTGGTATTGAACTGAGTAATAAAGAAATTTCCTCTTAGGCATTTCAGAGGAGAGACGGTATTTGCATGTGGTTGTTTTTAAATATCAACAAATCACTAACTTAAAAGAATGGACACTCAGATGCCCAATCTTAAGAATATATTAGGAGTATAATTTTAAGATTAAAATGTAAGTCCACAGAGAGGGAGTTAAGAACACGAGCTTCTAAGATGAGCCAAGAAAAAAAATTACTGATGTTCGACTCAGCTAGCTATTCTTTCTGACAGGAGATTAAAGCCGCCTGCGAGATTTCTTTGACTCTGACTCATTTAATTCATTTAGACATTGCCAGCAGAGCAAGCTACAACAAAGCAGATCCATCTTAACAAGCTCACTCCCGACTGCTCTAATAAAGAAAAATAATTGAATTGCTGATTTTGATTTTTTTAAATGCACTCAGCATTTGCGTATTTGGCTTCACACACCAAATAAACATAGAAATATTTGTTACATCATCTTCTTCTCTACAGTGAACGGTGAAAAAGCCCCACAGAATCAGCGCTAGGCTAGGTACCTTTCAGGTCAGTGTAGCACTGGAGGCGCTTCCCTGTGTTTAGTTTATTAGAATTGCACTTTTAAAATCTTTGGGTCTTATTTGCAGCCAGCCCTGGTTCTGAACTCACCGCTCGGCATGAATAAGTGAATATGCTGATGTTATCACATCCACAGTCCAAGGATTTCTCAAGAGGCCAACTGCCACAGCGAAGTCGCCATGGAAGTGGGCGGCATGGAGAGCTGAGACAGCAAACTGGCAGCCACAGAAATCTTTCATTCAACCCAAACACTGTGGTTGTTTTTTGTTTTTGTTCTAACTGAACCAACATTTAAATAGCAAAAGATTACACATAAAAAACCAGACATGCAAGTCCCTTGAAAATGTCTAAGACTAGCAACAGGGAGCCACATCCCAGGTCTGCGGCGGCTGAGTGGCAGCTGCCTCCTCCATCACTCAGGTTACGCGCATGCGTGGATTCGCCAGGGCAGCCTCATTTCAATTCCCTGCCGGATCCTTGTAACACTGGAGGAGAGGACCACTAACGCAGAGAGTGAAGCAGAAAATTCAGATTAAAAGATATATGCTCGTTCCACTCCTGGCACTTTGATTGAATTAATATATCAGCTAGACTACACCCAAGTCTACTGATCAGACAACTGTGTGCCTATGTGTGTGCACTTAATTGCTCAGTGGTGCCCAACTCTTTGGCACCCAATGGACTGTAGCCCTCCAGGCTCCTCAGTATTCTCCAGGCAGGAATACTGGAGTGGATTGCCATGTGCTCGTCCAGGGGATCTTCCCAACTCAGGGATGAAACCCAGGTCTCCCACATTGCAGGCAGATTCTTTAGCAGCTGAGCTAACAGGGAAGCCCAAATGATGACTGCTGCTGCTGCTGCTAAGTCACTTCAGTCGTGTCCAACTCTGTGCAACCCCATAGACGGCAGCCCACCAGGCTCCTCCGGGCAAGAGTACTGGAGTGGGGTGCCATTGCCTTCTAGTGGTAGTAATTCAAAGCAAAGTCTATGACTAAAAAAGAAAAAAAAAAAAAAAAAAACACGGGATCAAAGCCGTGTTTCCTGCATTGGCAGGTGAATTCTTTACCAATCAAAGAGCCAACTTACCCACATCAAATTTCTTACCATTCTTTTTTTCAGCATTTCCCTCTCCCAACTTTGTGTATTTTCCTATACTGTTCTCACTTGGGAATTACGATTCCCCCATGTTCAACAAATGTCAATCTTCCTCCAAATGAATCCAAAATCCAAGTTTCTAATACACTTGTGTGGAGGTAGGATAATAGTCAGGTAGGCTAATAATTTTTTATATTTAATGGTGTGTTCTTTTGACTGAAAAAAGGCAAGAGGGTCAGTCTTTACATTTTTTGGTTAGCATCAGATATTTGGATGCATTTGAGCCCTCAATGATAGCAGTGATCTTCAGATTTTAGTGGAATTATTGGGCCTCCATTAGACAGGCACTATTGCAACAGTCATCATCAATAACTTAATACTCATTTTGCAAAGTGATCTGTAGAATTAATGCAGACCTGATCAAAATCTCAGCTGGATTTTTAAAGACATGGACAAGCTGATTCTAACATTTCTGTGGAAACGCAAAGGACCCGAACAGCCAAGACAAAGTGTTAAAAAAAAAAAAGAGCCAAGTTGAAGGACAACCACTATTTGATGTCGTCTTATTATCAAGCTATGGTAATTGAGACAGCATGCTGTCAAAATAGACACATACACTGGAACTGGATACAGAATCCAGAAATAAACGCACACATATATGGACAACTGATTTTTGACAAAGGTATAAAGGTGACTGCGTAGAGAAAGCATAGTCTTTTCAGTAAGTGGTGATAAAACCTATGCAGGAAAATGAACTTTGATTGATCCCTCACATCATATAAAAAAATTAACTCAAAATGGATTATAGACCTAAATGATCAAAAGCACAATTCATAAAAGAACAAACTGTTTAATTGAACTTCATCAAAATTAAAATTTTCCTGCTTTTCAAAAGACACTGTTAAAAGAATGAAGAGACAAGACAGAGTATTTGTAAATTATGTAATCTGGTAAAGTACAGGATGTATCAAGAATTCTCAAAACTCAACAACAACTCAATTTAAAAGGATGGCTTAAAAAAGATTGGAACAGACACATCACCAAAGAAGATGATAAATTAGTTTGTGAAAATTTGCTCAACACCAGTAGATATTAGGGAAATTAAAAACATAATGTGATACCATTGCAAACTGATGAAAATGGTTAGAATTTAAAGACTGGCCAGGCCAAGTCGTAGTGAGGATATGGAGCAAAGGACTGGTAGGAATGCAAAATGGTACAACCACTCTGGGAATGGTTGGTCAATTTCTTAAAAAGTTAAGAATACATCTACCATATGATTTGGCCTTTCCATTCTTGGATATTTTTCCAAAAGAAGTAAAAGCATACATCCATACAAAGACTTATAAGTGTTCACATCAGCTTTATTCATAACAACCTCGAACTGCAAGCAATTCAAATGCCCATCCACAGATGAGTAAACAAATTGTCCTATACAATGGAAAACTGTTCAGCAATTGAAAAAAAAAAAAAGAATGAGCTATTGATACATGCAAAAACTTAAGTTCTAAGAGAATTATACTGAGCTAAAGCTTTCAGACTGAAAAGAGCACATATTATGAATCCATTTGTATAACACTCTAGGAAATGCACACTAATTCCTAGTGACAGAAATCAGGTCAGCGGCTGCCTGGGGTGGAGTTATGGGGAAGGACTTGAGGCAAGACAGGTTGGGCCCAAGGACAGACTCCTCATGCGTAGATATTCAGATCAGATCAGTCGCTCAGTCGTGTCCGACTCTTTGCAACCCCATGAATTGCAGCATGCCAGGCCTCCCTGTCCATCACCAACTCCCAGAGTTCACTCAGACTCACGTCCATCGAGTCAGTGATGCCATCCAGCCATCTCATCCTCTGTCGTCCGCTTCTCCTCCTGCCCCCAATCCCTCCCAGCATCAGAGTCTTTTCCAATGAGTCAACTCTTTGCATGAGGTGGCCAAAGTACTGGAGTTTCAGCTTTAGCATCATTCCTTCCAAAGAAATCCCAGGGCTGATCTCCTTCAGGATGGACTGGTTGGATCTCCTTGCAGTCCAAGGGACTCTCAAGAGTCTTGGGCAGAAGGAAAAGCCACCTCCTTGTTTTGCACTTAATGAGGCCATCATGTGGAGGAAGACGTCTAAAACAGATACTTTGTAACATATGAGCAAGAAACTGACCATGAAAGGGGGAGTGGGGGGAGCATGGATGGGAGGTAGGAAATAGGTAGGCCTGGGAATGACTGGAGCTATTACCCTCATCTAAACCCCAGATTAAACCCATATTACAATCCGCGCTGCCTGTATTGTATGCCCCTCACTTGCAAGGATTCCCACACTCTTCTCAGAATGTGTACCTTTCACTTTTGCCCTAAGTGTGCTCCCACACATACTGTGTATCCAATAACTCTGGTCCTGCTTTACAGTCTTGGACTCTTTGTGGAATTCCTTCCTCCAAGAAGATAAGAACTGAGGTCTTTTCACTGTTGCAGAGTGGGGGAACTGTTCTGTATCTTGATCACTGTGGGAATGTCACATACTCTATTTGTCAAAACTTACAGAACTGGATTGCCTCTATGATAGTATAGCTTAAAATAAGTTTTCAATAAATGAATGATAGTCCCTTTGTATATGCCAGAAATAAAAATCAATTTTTAATAAATAAATCTAAAATATTAATTTTCCCCACTTTATTTTCTGATGCTGGCCTATAGCATGATACCAAAGTATAATTCAGGAAAGACAAAATTAAGGAGTTAAAAAAGAGAGAAAGATCCAAGGGTTAACAATGACTTGTTTCAAAGAGAATTTCTGACACCTAAAAGAGTCAGTGAACTCCTCATCCCTGAGGAATTCCTCAACAAATATTATTTCTTACAACAATATGTAGGATAAGCATTAAACAGCTGAACGTTAAATGCAAGCACCTGGAATGCAGTTTGTATATATTACTTTATGCAAGATAAGAGGCCTACACAGGATAAATTCAATCTCCAACAGAGTGTCCTCAGAAAATAATGGTCTGCACCAAAAAACAAACTCTGGAGATGGGAATGGTGATCCACTCCAGCATTCTTGCCTAGAGAATTCCATGAACAGAGGAGCCTGGCAGGCTATAGTCTTGCTGCTGCTGCTGCTAAGTCGCTTCAGTCGTATCTGACTCTGTGCGACCCCATAGATGGCAGCCCACCAGGCTCCCCCGTCCCTGGGATTCTCCAGGCAAGAACACTGGAGTGGGTTGCCATTTCCTTCTCCAATGCATGAAAGTGAAAAGTGAAAGTGAAGTCGCTCAGCCGTGCCCGACTCTTAGCGACCCCCTGGACTGCAGCCTACCAGGCTCCTCCGACCATGGGATTTTCCAGGCTATGGGTGGAAAAGAGACACAACTAATCGATTACACTTTTACTTTTTTCAAAAAAAAAAAACAAAACAAAACGGATAAGCAAGTTCCAACTTCTAGAATAGTAGTTTTGAAACTCTTAGCAAATTCTCCTCATGATGAAATGTCAATTGCCAAACAGATAAAAATGATGGATAGATACTTGGATTAAGTTTAAATTGTCTCATTTTAGTAGAAAGTGTATATTATTGCTTATATTTGAGCTACCATCTGGGCTCTAGGATCCAGAAAAAACTAGAGAATACATTCACTGAAAATAGTTCGTGTCAAGTATTACGATAAATTACAAAGATAAATCAGTGAGCAAGAGAGATCCACACTGTAGGGTAAGGGAGTTAGAGAAGGCGAGGTTCGGAAAAAGAACCAGACCAGCACTTTACAGAACAGATCACCTTTAATGGGGCGAGAAGGGGCAGCAGTCAGATTAGTGAGCTGCTGCACTAACCCAAGAAAAGAGTAAGTATATATAGACATATACGTGGAAATCTACTGTCTTAAGGGGGTCTGTTCTTCTCCAAGGTTGTTTCAGAGTAGTTCTCTCTTAAATGGCTGGGGCAAGGAATTCTGGAGATGGGCCAGAGGCTGGACCGGCTGGGAGCTGGGCGTAATCAATCTTAATGTCCATTTTTTTCTACGGGTGAGAGAGTTCTTTGTTTTGCATAGAATGGTGGGGAGGACCTGGAGGGGAGTTTTAACTCCAGGCTATTTTGAGTCGTGTAAGTTTCCTTCACACACCTTCATGTGGTTTACCCATAGCATAGTTTATAGAGTTTCTACCAAAATGCATTTGTTGCTGTTGCTGTTGCTAAGTCGCTTCAGTCCTGTCCAACTCTGTGCATGGCCTCGGTGATTTTAGCAGTGAAAATTTTCAAGGCAAGAATAACCAATTTGCAGTCTTCATCTCTCTCTCTCTCTCAAACACACAATCTATATTTGCACATATAATATTTTGGGGTTAACATAAAATACAGGACTTCTGTCACAATGTAAATTTTAGATAAACAATGAATTAAATTTTAGCATAAGTATTTTTACTGCCTGGAACATACTTATACTAAAATTTTAATTTACTGTTTATCTGAAATTCAATTTTCACAGAATGTCTTGGTTGTTGTTGCTGCTTTGGGCTGAATCTGGCAATTCTAATGTACACATTAGGGTTACCAGATATTTATCTATATCTATAGATCTCTACGGTATATGTCATGTCTATTTTTGAGCAATTTAACTTCTTGGAGAAACTTCCAAAATGAACTGTATGTAAACTATTATTCTAGGTAATTAAACATAATGATCAGTGATTTCAAGTTATTTTATAGAAACCAATTAAGTGTGGTAGGCCAACTACCAAAAATGATGAATTTCATGTAAAGTAGTTAAACCGTCGTGACTGGAAATGGTGGGCTATCAGACCAGTTTTCTCTGGGGTCCCTGATAGTCCAAGAAAATAGAACATCATTGGCATATGTCACAGAGGGGTTCATACAAAAGTAGATAAAATCACTAAGCTACTGCCTGAAAAATGGAGGGATTAGCAGAGTAACATTTCTGTTTTACCCTGCTAGAATTTCTGTTTTACTCTGCTATAATATATGCCTTTTTTGTTGTTGTTTTAATTGTGCAATGTAATAATTTTATTGGAATATAATTGCTTTACAATGTTAAGCTTCTGCTGTACAACAAAGTGAATCACCTGTACTTATACATATATCCCCTCCCTCTTGACCCTCTCTCCCATTGCCCCCTCTTTCTGACCCCACCCATCTAAGTCAGAGAATTCTGAGCTGAGCTTCCTGTGCTTTATAGCAGGTCTTCTATACTAAGATTCTAGGAAATGATTACAGCTCCCACTTCTCTACTCCCAACCCCAGGCTACAAGCCTACTTTGACCGTGGGCTTAGACCAATGCAGAGCTGGTGTCAGCATGGCCTTGGTCCCTAAGGGCATCCTAGGGAGGCTCCCCCTGGGGCTGGACAAGAATATCAGACCTGCATCAGACTGCCCTGGACTAGAATCGGAGCAGAAATTTTGGAAAAACCTTGTTTTCCCAAATTTGCCCCACATTAAGGTGTCAGATACTGACCCCTAAATAAGCCACGCAAGTGTTGAATGGGTCTGTTATGCCCTCCCGCTGCTGAGACTGGAGGTAAGAAAAAATTGGGCGCCTGGAGGTATCTTTTGGTAGGTGACCTGGAGACTGGCAACCCATTGGCCATGGCATCACCCGCCCATGCGGGACTGCCACCACCACCACCTACCACACTGCCATAATGCAGAGTGTCTCATCAACCAGCCCAGGAAAAGCAAAAGCTGCCTAGGCCCAGCTTAGGGCCTAGTAGCCAGAAAGAGGAAGGTCAGTCAGGACAAACACACGTTTCCTGAGGAGACAGAACTGCTGCAAGAGAAAAGATGAGGGAAAGACATTCAAGAGAGTCAAATGAAGCTTACACACACACCCATACCTACACACATTTTTTTGGAGCTAAAGCAAGCCACAGTTTTCCTGTTAAACAACTCATCACATGAACTGAAGAAGAAGATTATCATTATAAAGGCCAAAAAGGGCGGACTAGGAGGCAAAGAAACTAAGAAAGATTCAATACAATAAAAGTTAAAATTAATAAGCTAGAAAACAAAGACAAGCCAAAATAAAGCAGAAAGGATAAACAAATCCAAAAGTTAAAATATTTATGACCAATAAAGCAGATAAACACTCTGTGAATCTGATTAAAGGACAGCATGCACGTGGTGAGCACACACGAGAGGAATCTGGGGAAAATATGCAGGATTAAAGATGAGGAGACTAACCACAGATGCAGGCGTGATTAAAAGAATTATAATACATCACTGCTTGCGATTCTACGCCTACAAATTTGAAGATACGGAGGAAGTGAATGATTTCCCAACAAAATATAAATTACTTAAATTGCCAATCACTGTAGAAGATGTTGGGCTGGTGATTAAGAATGTATCATGGAAAAAGGCACAAAGACCAGATGGGTTTAATCTTTAAATACCAGATGACTCCAATGCTGTTTAAACATTTCCAGGCAATGGAAACAAGGAAAAAAATTCTAATTCATTTTTTAAAACCAGATTACTTTTAATTCCAAAGCCTGATAACATATTTTTTTTTAAATGCTGGACTCATCTTAAAATTGCAGACACAAATAATTTTAACTAAAATATTAGCAGATCAAATGCAACTTCCTGCTGTCTTAGGTCAGGTTCCCTGGGTAGACTCTGCAGTGGAAATACGGAAAAATGCTTTGTTGCTGAAAAATGCTAACCATGATCTGGGCCTTTAGAGAGTTGTAGTAGTAACATCAGCGATCACAGATTACCATAACAATTATAATAATGGTGAGAAAGTTTGAGGTATTTCGAGCATTACAAAAATGTGACAGACACAAAGTGAGCAAAGCTGTTGGGAAAATGGTGCAAAAAAAATTAGACCTACTTGTTGCAGCACTGCCACAAAATTTCAATTTGTAGAAAATGCAACATTTGCGAAGCACAGCACAGCAAAATGCAATAAAACCTGATAAGCCTGTAAACATTTGTCCAAAGCCAGAGTGAACAGCACCAACAGTGAACCCTAATGTAAACTATGGACTTTGCATGATTAAAAATGAGTAAGTGTAGGTTTATGGATTATAATGAAGGAACCATTCTGGTGGGGGCGGGTGGGTGTTGCTAATGGGGGAGGTGTGCATGCAGCACAAGGTCATACAGGAAATCTCTACCTTACTCTCAGCTAAATTTTGCTGCGAACCTACTTCTCAAAAAATAAAAGCTAGTAAAAACAAAGAAGGAAAAATGCACACCAAACGTTTTGGAGGGAGTGCTTTGAGGAACAACATCTTTAAGAAAGTGAGAGGCAGGCACTGAGACAGGGACAGAGGTTGAACTGCAATTCAGTTATAACAGAGGTGAACCAGTCATGAGAAACTCAGCTGTGAGCCATCAGCATCCCAACATGCAGGACGCATGGGGGAATAGGTACCACGTAATTGCAGCCATGAAATTAAAAGACGCTTACTCCTTGGAAGGAAAGTTATGACCAACCTAGATAGCATATTCAAAAGCAGAGACATTACTTTGCCAACAAAGGTCCGTCTAGTCAAGGCTATGGTTTTTCCTGTGGTCATGTATGGATGTGAGAGTTGGACTGTGAAGAAGGCTGAGCGCCGAAGAATTGATGCTTTTGAACTGTGGTGTTGGAGAAGACTCTTGAGAGTCCCTTGGACTGCAAGGACATCCAACCAGTCCATTCTGAAGGAGATCAGCCCTGGGATTTCTTTGGAAGGAATGATGCTGAAGCTGAAACTCCAGTACTTTGGCCACCTCATGCGAAGAGTTGACTCATTGGAAAAGACTCTGATGCTGGGAGGGATTGGGGGCAGGAGGAGAAGGGAACGACAGAGGATGAGATGGCTGGATGGCATCACTGACTCGATGGATGTGAGTCTGAGTGAACTCCGGGAGTTGGTGATGGACAGGGAGGCCTGGCGTGCTGCGATTCATGGGGTCGCAAAGAGCAACTGAGCGACTGAACGGAACTTAATGTCAGCATTGGAGCAGCACACCATAGCATCCATTAGACCCAAACAATTATAGTTTCAAAGGATACAATATGAACATGTAGAATTTATTTCCAGTTGCAAGCGTGAGATCAAGATATCTATCACTATAGTTCTTTGCATCAACAAAAAATGTATTAAGAACACATAATTGTTACACGCAGAAGAGGCATTTGAAAAATCTGTCAATTTATCAGCCATTTCTGGCACATCTTAAGTTTTACATATTATAGACGTGAATATATTATTCAGATTTGTGTGTTCTTTTTTTTCCTTCTTGGCCTTCCCTCTACCTTTCCACCCACATCGACCCCAGTACGGTACACCGAAAAGAATTAACCATAATGTACAGGCTCTGGTGGACACAGATTGAAATGTATCCCTGATTTGTTTCAGGAACAAGCATTCTGCAGCACTAGCTTCCATAGACAGGTGCTGGAGAATTTTTAGTTTAATTAAACACATTATCTCCAGAGCCACTCTCTAGCTTTCCATTGAACACACCACAGGTATTCCCTAGAGATAATTAACTCCACCAGGATATAAATAAAAATAAGCAAAAACCAGAAAAATCCTGAGTGTGGCCATATGTCCAAAGAAAAAGCACATGTCTTAGTGGGAGAACTATAGGTGTAGAGGTGAAACGTCACCTATTCATCAGAGAATCCAATCAGATCCACTTAGAAATTCCCAGCCAATCCACCTTCATTAACGGCAAACATTCCTCCAACAAACATCCCCTCCCCTGCCATTAATAAGATCCAAAAGTGTAAAATCTCAAATCTGAAACAAGGCATAGAATCTAGGTCTCTTGCAGATATACAACACACATCAGAAATCAATGAGGATCCTTACCTTTGCAGATTGCCTCTGGGGCTTTAAAAATGGAGAATCTCAATTGTGAAAGGGCTTCTAAGACTGAAAAGCCCCCAAAGTTGCTGGAAGCATGGCTCCTCACCCATAGGATCCGCCAACAACGCTGACGACTCACTCACTCCAGAAGCATCTCAGAGGCATGCCCTCTCAAAGAGACTGAACCCTCTCCGGGTAGTTTTCGTTACCTGGCTCCCGGCTATGTCTGCGCATGCGTGGCCCAGGTGCAGCTCCTTAGGGCCATCACTTGCAATTAGAGAACCGAATTGGCTTCACCCTTTTCCTACGCACAAGAATTTCTAGAGGCTGTGCTCTCTCAGAAGAAAACATTAGATATGACTCTGATCATGTGTTTTATGGTCTGTCCAACGCAAAGTTACTTTCTCTTTGTAAGCAGAGCTTCATGGAAGTCCAAATGATCAAAGAAATTTTCTGATGAGTGTTAAATCAGCGGCCAAATGAATTTCAAGTTTAATGTATGCAAGCTAAGTCTTCCTGATACATGGATCTCAGAATAGATACGCCATGCCCAATGTGATCTGAATATATTAGGTCTGGTAAACAACACTCCTCCTCTGGATGGTGGCTGAATGAACACCACTAGGATTTTCTTTTGCAATTTTCTTTTTTTTTTTTTTTCAGTGCTTTTAATTCGAACGAATCCCCCTTTAAATCAACCATTTTTTTTTAATACATGTAAAGCTAAATTAATAGCTGTTGGGAAAATGTTAGAGCATTGCTGATTACCTGATCCCTTTCTTAGTATTGTTATTAGTTGAACTAGAAAAAATAAAAATAAAAAATGACTTAAAACTGAGTCTGAAATATGTACTGTTTGAGATAACTTTTCTTTGAATAAATTCTAAGATTCATGATGAAAAACAGATCTTCCTTTTTTGTTTGGTTGTTTGTTTTTACATAAAAGAAAGAGCTGGTGAAAGTAGATGGGAACCACTGATTTCAAGCAGTACCTGTAGTTTTTGGAGTAGCCATCTGATTGGACACAGAGGGTTGGACCAAATGAACTCTTTAAACACTTCCCAGCTCAATATTACAAGACACATGTGATACAATTCTTCTTTACCTGTTATTCTTCCACTGATACTGAGAACATATCTGAAAAACACAAAGTAAATACTTCTAAAGTTCAGCAGATCTCCAGTTTTTCATAAGACACAGATATTTTGGCATTGAGATAATTGAATTTATATTTTCTATCCATTTGGAGCTACTTTCCCAAGCTTTTATTCCTTTGCACTTTCATCCTCCACAAATTCTTCTGCTGGAAAACTGCAATTACATTTAACTACAGAGAGGTAGTTAGCTGGGTGCATGCATAAATTTTATGTTTTAATGATTCTTTCATTCCTTTGTTAAATTAGAGTAATACATCTCTATTCAATTCGTCTAATAACCAAGGTCAATTTAGTTAAGTTGTAATGTTGAAACAACTCAAAGTACATTATATTGAATATTTCTTGCTAACACCATGATTGCCTTTTGTCTTTATTTTATTCCTTTAAAAAAAAAAAAGCCTCACATTGCCAATTAGAATCATATTAAGTGGCATTGAATTAAGGGAGAAGGATCTAGATGGAGGTTTTAGCAATAGCAATCTGCAAGTCTCTCAAAACGCAGTTTGGCACTAAAGAGGATCATTAGTACATGTTCTGGCTTCCACCTGCAGTTCTGCCTTGGGAAGGATTCTGTGGCTGCATCGGCAAAACCACAGTGAACCAGGGAGTGGGAACTTTTTACTGGTCCTGACACTCAAAACTCACCACGGTTGAGTTTCATTTCTTTACCCCAGTTGACTAGTTTGCTATCCACTTGTGCAGATGTTCCGCCTGTGTTCTTTTCACTGAACGCATTACATTCGCTTACCCTATAAATGGGCTTCCCAGGTGGCGCAGTGGTACAGAATCCGCCTGCCAATGCAGGAGATGCAAGGGACACGGGTTCGATCGATGGGTGGGGAAGATAGCCTGGAGGAGGGCATGGCAACCCACTCCAGTACTCTGCCTAGAAAATTCCATGGACAGAGGAGCCTGGTGGGCTACAGTCCATGGGGTCACAATGAGTCAGACAAGACTAAGGGACTGAGCACCCATGCACACACTCACTCTCTCTCTCTCTCTCTGGCGCGCGCGCACACACACACACACACACACACACACACACACACACACACAATAAATACTGAGGATTTCTCCTCAGCAGCACTAGAATTAGTAGATAGGAGGAATTTATGAACAGAATTCTGCTTCTGGAAGTGGGGAGAGGCAAGCAGTCTGTTTGACTTAGTTGTATATTAACTGGGGATGGATTTGTGGGAATGCTTGAGATTATGGTGGAGATGCTGAGATAAGAGGCCATACCCAGACTAATAGATGAATCAAGATTCCTAGAGTAGAGTAACTCATACCTTGAAGTGAGATTCTCAGTGCCGAACAAAACTAAAGTCCAGGGTCATAACCAAGTAAAGCAGGAAAAAAGTGCATGGAGTATTGTTGATGGGAACCATGGGATTCCATTCAATACCTTTGAGAAAGGTGCATCCTTTTGGCAGATATTGATTGCCCATTAATGCTACAGCTAAGTATCAAATGGGGCAATATCATAAATAAGGTCTCCATCACTTCATGGGAAATAGATGGGGAAACAGTGGAAACAGTGTCAGACTTTATTTTGGGGTGCTCCAAAATCACTGCAGATGGTGACTGCAGCCATGAAATTAAAAGACGCTTACTCCTTGGAAGAAAAGTTATGACCAACCTAGATAGCATATTCAAAAGCAGAGACATTACTTTGCCAACAAAGGTTCGTCTAGTAAGTTTTTCCTGTGGTCATGTATGCATGTGAGAGTTGGACTGTGAAGAAGGCTGAGCGCCAAAGAATTGATGCTTTTGAACTGTGGTGTTGGAGAAGACTCTTGAGAGTCCCTTGGACTGCAAGGAGACCCAACCAGTCCATTCTGAAGGAGATCAGCCCTGGGATTTCTTTGGAGAGAATGATGCTGAAGCTGAAAGTCCAGTACTTTGGCCACCTCATGCAAAGAGTTGACTCATTGGAAAAGACTGTGATGCTGGGAGGGATTGGGGGCAGAAGGAGAAGGGGATGACAGAGGATGAGATGGCTGGATGGCATCACTGACTCGACAGACGTGAGTCTGGGTGAACTCTGGGAGTTGATGATGGACAGGGAGGCCTGGCATGCTATAATTCATGGGGTTGCAAAGAGTCGGGACAGGACTGAACTGAACTGAACTGAAGGCTCAACAGTGAGCAATATACCCACTTGAGTTTCTCTGTAATATGATCCTGAAGACCTGTCATGAAACTGTTACAGGGTCCTTTCCCCATTTCTAGTTAATGACATACAAGCATTTGTATTGTCTCTAAAGTGCCTTCTCCCAAGTCATGCCACTTAATTGGCAATACAACAGAAAGCTTCCAATGGAGGAGAGAAATGAAGTGGAAACATGCCCTTCTGTGGGCCTCTTTTATATGGTTTTCCTTCAAGATGATAACTCCATTAGTAAATGTTGCCCTTTACTTTGCTGGAAGATTTCTCTTGCAGTGTGTTCACAGCCATGGCCTGCTAAGTGTGCCATGTTTTCCTACCTGCCTTTCCCTATCTTTTATGGGGCAACATAACATAGGGGATGGTGTCCAGGCATGAAAACCTGAACTAATTACCAGTCCTTGTTCTGTTAGCATTTAAACGTGTGACTTCAAGCAAGTTTACCTCTCTAAGTTCCATTTATAAAATGGAAATGTTACTAATGCTCTAGCTTTCCACTTTTTTAGTACTATAATCCTTTTTTTTTGCAAGTAGGATGTTATTCTAAACCTCCAACCTACAAAATAGATCAAAGTGGCATGCCTTAATTTGAAGTGGGGAAACAGCGGGTGGGTCGTGGAGCCCTTAGCCATTTGATTTTACCCTCTGAGTCACTTCACTCCGGAGACTGAGAACTCATCTGAAAAATCCCAAATCTAGACCAGCCTTTCCAGATGTAAATCTATGACTGACGGTAAGTTACTCATTCTTCTCCACTTGGATGCAGAGTATTGGCTGAATTTCAATTTGTGTGTATCATGTCAGATAAAGAGAAAGTCAGGAAGGGAAAACCTTGCAAAATAGAAAAAAAAAAAGGAAGACACGTTTTTCCCTAATAGACAGCAGAAAATAGAAGTAAAATCTCTGCAGGAAGTTTTGTTAAATAGGCTTGATTTCCAGTGTGATGTCTGCTTGTATCCAGGGTTTGGCTCTGTGCAGCTAGCTTTATGGACTGATGGATCGCCTTTCAACGTTGATGGCAAGGATGACCTCAATTCCCAAGCCCTCCTCAGTGGAGGAGGCACCCAGACCCCATAAATGTAGCCTCACTCCAACCTGCCACTCCATCAGGCATCACAAGAACCTGTCACCCAGAATCCAGTGACCCAGCCAACTCTGCAGTGCCCCTGTGACTCCATAGGTCCTAGGTCCTCCTGATGGTCAAATAAAGTGGCAGGAGCAGTATAAGAAAAATCTGATGCAAAGAATATAACTTCATGTGGCCGATTCATGTTACTGTATGGCAAAAAGCCATCACAATATTGTAAAGTAATTATCCTCCAATTAAAATAAATTTTAAAAAGATAATTATTCTCATTCTATGAGTATTATCTATGTCAGGTATTGTGCTAAGGGCTTTATTACTGTGCATATAGAGGCAACATTCTGGCAAGGCAGGTTTTATTATTCCCTTCTCACAGAAGAAGAAACTGAGACTCAAAGAGTTTTTCAAAATACAAAGCCAGTACCTGGCACACCAACCATGAGTCCAAGTACCTGCAGAGTCTCCTTTCCAGGCTCCCACTGGAGTTATGCTGACAGACCCCTGCAGCCCTGGATGACTGGTTTTCCAGTCTCTTCCTTGGTGTAACTGACAAATTGGTCACAGGGAAACCATCAGCCAAATATAGACCATTTAAGATACCACTAGATGTTTAGAAAATATTTTAAAGCACTGACTATAGTGGAAAGTAATTTACATTATGGAAGCAATCATTTAATCACTGCAATTAGCCAAATTATTACCTATTTAGCTAATTATCTTTTAATTACATAATTAAAAAATTAAGCATTACATTATTCTGGCTAATGCCAAATTCTTTTTCCATAATTTCTCCATGAAAAGTATAATTTACTATAAGGTAACAACATAATTTTCTACAGAAATTGTTTCATTTTATCCTTAATTACAGGACAAATTTTGCCGTAACCACCATGCCCTGCATATAACCAATGAGGGAACTTGGCCTTCTAGGAACATGTAGTTGTAGAGGCTAGAACAAAGGCAGTCGGTTGGTTTTCCGAAATGTAGAGAAACTGCTGACTTTTTGTACAAAAAGATGCCATCAACACAGCAGTGTTTCTCCACTAGTTGAACATTAGAATTTCCTGGGGAGCTTAAAAAAAGAAAAACCTCATGTGGAGGGGTCACTCCCAGGGACTCTGATTTAACTGCCGTGAGGTAGAACCCATCATGCTTTTATAATCCCTTCAGATTACTATATTTTGTCTGCTGTTCAATACATCCTTATAGCTTATTTATTTTATACTTAATAGTTTGTATCTCTTTATCCCCTACTTCTGCCTTGCCCCTCCCCCTTCCTTCTTCCCTCTAGTAAATGCTAGTTTGTTCTCTGTATCTGTGAGTCTGTCTCTTTTTTGTTATATTTACTACTTTGTTGTATTTTTTAGGTTCTGCATACAAGTACTATCACACTATAAAGGGAATATAACTTTAAAAATTGTCAATAACTATGCTGTACATCTGAAAGTTGTATAATATTGTACTTCAACTATACTTTAGTTGAAAACTTAAAATTGTTTTTAATTTATAAATTTAAACTTAAAAAATTTTAAAGTAGGAGAGGGTAGGATAGAAGGAATTTTTAAATTTGTCCATTAAAGGAAATTACCTAGTGGTCCAGTGGTTAGGACGCTTTCACTGCCAAGGGCCTAGGTTCAATCCCTGGTCGGGGAACTAAGATCATGCAAGCCATGTGGCATGGCCAAATAAAAATAATAATAATGAAATAAAACAAAAGAGAAGTGATACAAACATCATCCATCATAAAAATAGTATCAATTAAAGGTACCTCTATCTCTTAAAAAAATTTTCCAAATGATCCTGATATGCAACTAGGGTTAAGAACCACTGTGAAGGTAATTTTAGCCTGTTCTGCCTTTAGTTGTGTTTTGTTTGTTTTGGTAGGAGTTTCTGTGGACAGAGTCGAAAACCATAATGCTGGGCCTGTGGGAGCAGTAAGGCAGGGTTATAAGAATGATGCAAAAGATCCAGACAACCAACCTGACTGTTGGTTCATAAGCTATAGAGTTAGGAGTTTGCAGTCATAGGAAGATGAGACACAGCCTGTTGACTGAGAGTCTAGACGGTCATACTCAGTTGCCAAATACTCCAGTATCATTGTCAGTAAGATGCAAAAAGGTCAGGAATTTGAGTAGATAATTTATCTGCTATGGAGCTGCACATCTTGGATCCAAAAGCAAAAGTTACCTGAGTTAACAAGCTTCTTATTAGGCCAAAGTATACCTATGAGTAGATGCAATAACCATGGTTAAGAACATTGTGATTCCACTCAGTTCACTTCATATTCATATAGATACTTGACACCAGGCCTGGGGCAAGATGCTTTAATATTGCCAACTATCTTGCATGACAGATGGTCTCTGCCCCAGAATCTTTTCTGTGACATTGCTGGGAGACAGGATAGGCGAGTCTTGGCTGTACTAGCTCCTGAGTGAGAGAGCAAGCATGGTTGGGAGGCTGTCTTCAGTCCCTGAAGATGTTTCCGTGAAGGAAACTCAGTGATCACAGTTTTCTATATGCTGATCAGTTAATGATTCCCAGCAGCTCGAAAGCACGTGTGCTATGAAACCTGGGCACAGAGATCAAAAGGAGGCATACATAAGTTTGCTTTTGTTTTTTGCACAATTTTATCGAGGTGTTATTGACACACAATCAACTACTTTGTATGAACATATGCTTTCTTTTTTAAAATTAACTTCTATTGGAGTATATTGGCTTTATAAGTGTTTGTTTCTACTGTATGATGAAGTCGATCAGCTATATATACACATATATCTCCTCTTTTTTTGGATTTCCTTCTTATTTAGGTCACCAAAGAGCACTGAGTAGAGTTTCCTAATCTATACAGTAGATTTTCATTAGTTATATATTTTATACATAGTTTCAACAGTATGTATACACACACACACATATATATATGTCAATCCCAATCTCCCAATTCCTCCCACCCCAGTCCCCCCACCTTGGTGTCCATATGCTTTTTTTCTATATCCATGTCTCTATTTCTGTTTTGCAAATAAGATCATCTCTACCGTTTTTCTAGATTCCACATATATAAACGCTAACATACGATATTTGTTTTTTCTCTTTCTGACTTACTTCACTCTGTACAACAGTCTCTAGGTCGATGATTTCTTTTATCCTGGATAAATAAGAGAAAAATGACTAGTTCAGTGGGAGGTGTAAGAAACTGCTTTTTAAGAAACTGCTAAGCTGAAACTTCAATACTTTGGCCACCTCACGCGAAGAGTTGACTCATTGGAAAAGACCCTGAAGCTGGGAGGGATTGGGGGCAGGAGGAGAAGCGGACGACAGAGGATGGGATGGCTGGATGGCATCACTGACTCAATGGACGTGAGTCTGAGTGAACTCCGGGAGTTGGTGATGGACAGGGAGGCCTGGAGTGCTGTGGTTCATGGGGTCACAAAGAGTCAGACACAACTGAGCGACTGAACTGAACTGAACTGAAGCTGTTTTCTGAAGAGGTTCTGCCATTTTGTATTCCACCTGCAGTCTATGAGAGCTCCAGTTTCTTTACACTGGATAAGATCAGTCTTTTTAGGTTTAGCCATATTAATAGCTTAATAGTGGTATCTCATTGTGGTTTTAGTGTGCATTTCCCTAATGACTAATGATGTTGAGTATTCTTTCATATGCTACTAAGCATATGAAGACATCACCTGTCTTCTTTGATGAACTGTCTGTTCAAACGAACTGTCTATTCAAATCCTTCACCCAGTTTTTATTAGGTTGTTGTTTTCTTATTATTCAATTTTGAGAGTTCTATATATATAATCTGGAATAAGTTCTTTATCAGAAATGTGATTTGCAAAGATTTTCTCCCAGATTGTGGATTATCTTCTCATTTTCTTCATGGTATATTTTGAAGAGCAAAATTGTTTTTACTCTGATGAAACTTAATTTATTAACTATTTCAGTGAATCATAATTTTGGTGTCATGTCTCAGTTTTGATTACTGTAGCTTTAGAATAAGTCTTGTAATCAGGCAGTGTTGACCCTTCACCTTTGTTCCTTTTTTTAAACAATATTTTGGCAATTCTAAATGCATTACATTAATTTGAGACCTTTCCTCTTTTTAACGTAGATACTGAGTTCCGTAATTTTTCTCCTTTCATACTGCCTTAAAGGAATACTGCAAATGTTGATGTGTTGCGTTTTCATTTTCAATCAGTTCAAAATATTTTCTCATGTCCCTTTTGGTTTCTTCAATTGATGGTTGATTGATGCCAGGCAAATATCTGCATATTTTTCACACATGTTTCTGTTGATTTCTAATTTAATTCCAGTGTGGTCAGAGAACATTATGTGACCTGAATACTTTTAAATTTGAGATATTCTTATTACCCGGAATAGGTCTATCTTGGTAAATGGTCTATGTGCAACTTAAAAATATATATTCTGCTTTTGTTGAATATAATGATCTAAAATTTTCCCTGCATATGTTTTAATTGTCCATTTATTATTAGATGAGACCAGCTATAAAAATTACTAAACATTTTTGTTTCATCTCTTTTAAAAAATAATTTAACAGTTTTCTTTGAATAAAATGCTTATTTTATGAATTATTCATGCTGGCAAAGTACAAACGATTATTCTTATTTCTAAATAATATGCTAAACAATGAGCTGACATTGAAGAGAAAGGGAGTTCTGAATTACCTAACCCTTCTAATCTGGAAAAATATTACTAATTCTGTGCTCTTTTAAACATAGAATTATTAATTATTTATTGATGTGACTTTCAGGTAACTCATGTCAGCATCTTAAAAAGTCAAACCTGTAATGACATCTAGAGTTAGGAGAAACTTAAATGCAAAATCAACCTTCCTGATTTCAGACTACTACAAAGCTACAGTCAGTTTTGTGTACTAGTACAAAAACAGAAATATGGACCAATGAAACAATACAGAAGGCCCAGAGAAAAACCCACAAAGGAGGCAAGATTATCCAATGGAGAAAAGACAGACTCTTCAATAAGTGGTGCTGGGAAAGCTGGACAGCTACATGTAAAAGAATGAAACTTGAACACTTCCTAATACCATAAACAAAAATAAATTCAAAATGGATTAAAGACTGAAATATAAGGCCAGAAACTACAAAGATTCTAGAGGAAAATATAGGCAGTACACTCCTGGACATAAATCACAGCAAGATCCTCTAGCCCTACCTCCTAGAATAATGGAAATAAAAACAAAAATAAACAAGTGGGACCCAATTAAACTTAAAAGCTTTTGAACAGTAAAGGAAACTATAAACAGGGTGAAAAGACAACCCTCAGATTGTGAGAAAATAAATAAAAAATGAAACAACTGACAAAGGATTATCTCTAGAATATATAAGAAGCTCATGCAGCTAAATACCAGAAAAATAACCCAATCGAAAAGTGGGCATAAGACATAAACAGACATTTCGCCCAAGAAAACATACTGATGGATAATAAACACCTGAAAAAATGCTCAACATCATTCATTATTAGAGAAATGCAAATCAAAACTACAATGAGGTATCATCTCACACCATTCAGAATGGCCATGATCAAAAAATCTACGGGCAATAAATGCTGGAGAGGGTGTGGAGAAAAGGGAACCCTCATGCATTTTGGAGGGAATGTAAATTGATATTGCCACTATAGAGAATAGTATGGAGATTCCTTAAAAAAACTAGGAGTAAAACTACCAGAGGACCCAACAACCCAACTACTGGGCATATGCTCTGAGGAAACCGTAACCGAAAAAGACCCATGTACCCCAGTGTTCACTGCGGCCCTATTTACAATAACTAGGACACAGAAGCAACCTAGATGTCCAATCAACAGGTGAATGGACAGTTGTAGTGTGTGTATACATATATATATAATGGAATACTACTCAGCCATGAAAAGGAATACATTTGAGTCCATTCTAATGGGGTGGATGAACTTAGAGACTATTACACAGAGTGAAGTAAGTCAGAAAGAGAAAAACAAATGTCGTATATTAACGCATATATAAGGGATCTAGAAAGATGGTAATGATGAACGTTTCTGCAGGGAAGCAATGGAGATGCAGACATAGAGGACAGACTTGTGGACACACGGGTGGGGGGAAGGAGAGGGAGGGACGAACGGAAAGAGTAACATTGAAACATATACATTACCATATGCAAAATAGACAGCCAGTGGGAATTTGCTGTATGATACAGGGAGCTCAGACCTGGTACTCTGTGACAACCTAGAGGCGTGGGATGGGGCGGGAGGTGGCAGGGAGGTTCAAAATGGAGGGGACATATGAATACCTGTGGCTGATTCATGTTGATGTATGGCAGAAACTAACACAATATTGTAAAGCAATTATCTTCCAATTAAAAATAAATTTTTTAAAAAATCCAAAAATTATAAAATAAATGTGGTATAATAGATAAAATTGCTTCACTATGTTATGATGTATGTACACAATTAGATATTATACAGTCATTAAATTTGTTTCAAATACTCTTCGAAGGACTTCACATGGCTTATGTTATTTAATATCCACAATCTATGATGACACTGAACTATTATTTTCTTCATTTTCTAGATGAAAAATGGAAACACAGAAAGACTACATGGTGGACTCAAAACTTGAGCAGCTAACTCCAGAACAAGGCACACCCTTATCCACCATTCTGTTCACCCCTCCATACTTAACTATGTACCCAAAGTTGGAGATATCTTAAATGAAAAAGCTATAATTTTCAAACAGTTTATTTAATTTGTTTTCATGTTTAAATTTTTTAAAACATGCACAAAGAAAAAAGTACAAGTGTATTCCAAATTATGTAGCACTGTATCTCCAGGTGACACAACTGTGGGTGATTTTAATTTTCTTCTTTGTGATTCTTTTTTTTTTTTTTTTTTTTTTGCAAACAGCAAGTATTTTGCATTCAGAAAAACTCAAGGACATATTTTAAAGAAAAAATCCTACGTCTCATGAGCATGGGTTTATCAATTTTGAAATGAGTGTACTAGCAGATGGCATACTCATCCCTAACCTTATTTTTCATAAAATTCAAAAAGATTACAAATGTTTGAAGACAGTCAAATGCTCTAACTTCATCTCAAAACACAAATTCATAACCAGGAAAGGCAATTATTCTTGGCTCTCTCTCAGGTGTGCTGACTGTCGAAGCTGGAACCAGAACCACGGCTGAGAAAGCACATTAAAGTCACGTCTCACACAACGCTTGGGAATCCCCCACCCACTTCCCTCAGGGCTGCCTGACCTTTTAGCGCTCAGCGCCCAACTGTGCCTAAGATGGAAAGACCAGTTAGTCTTACCATTACCCCCACTTTCCTTTCCTTCCCCCAAACTCAGGAATCGCTCCAGATCACCCTCTTAAGTGTTCCAACTGCTCTGCCTAATTCCCCCACAATTTGACTTTGCTGAACTCCCTTTGGATTGGCAATTTGAACTCAAACCATCTTTTCGTTGTGATCCAACACCACTCAATTTCAAGTCTGTCATTCCCAACTCTTTGCTCATCCCAAGCCTGATAGGGGTGTCAGAAATTGAGCCTAACACATCCCCATGACTGAGAATTCACTGTCTCTAAAGGCTTTTCTTTCTCTTTAGACAGTCTTGCTAATTGGAAAATTAGTTGGGAGATGGAGTTCAGATCAGTCTCACAGTAGTTCTACTCAATGCTCCTAGTTCTTCATTTTGGACCCAAGCATTTTGGATCCAATCCTCCTTCACATGACACTGCACCGAGAATGCGAAGAACCCTCCTGAGTGTTCTATCTAATACCTCAGATATTTAAAAGTAGTACTTATATGACATGATTTTAAGAATTTTTTCACCTTCCTGCTCCCTCTCCTAGAACTTGATTCCTTGTCTGTAGGAGGGGCGGCCAACTTGAGCATTGGTGGGAGCTTTTCTGATAAATGGAAAGAAGTGAACTGAGGCCTGGAGAGCACAGGCTTGTTCCAAAGAGGGTGGCAGGCACTCAGCTCCAAATGACTACTGCAGCGGGGAGGTGGGCGCAGATTCGCTGGCGAAAAGCTATGACAAACCTAGACGGTGTATTAAAAAGCAGAGACATCATACTGCTGACAAAGATCTGTATAGTCAAACTGTGGTATTGGAAAAGACTCATGAGAGTCCCTTGGACAGCTAGGGGATCAAACCAGTCAATCCTAAAGGAAATCAACCCTGAATATTCATTGGAAGGACTGATATTGCAGCTGAAGCTCCAATACTTTGGCCACTGCAAGGAGCCGAGTCACTGGAAAAGACCCTGATGCTGGGAGAGATTGAGGGCAAGAGGAGAAGAGGGGGACAGAAGACGAGATGGTTGGATGGCATTACTGACTCAATGGACATGAGTTTGAGTAAACTCCAGGAAATAGTGAAGGTCAGGGAAGTCTGACATGCTGCAGTCCATGAAGTTGCAGAGTCAGACGCAACTGAGCGACAGAACAACAAGTTTTTAAGGGAACCTGAAAGTCAAGTTCATATGAAATTTCTTGATTTTAAAATATTGATAATATTTTCACTTTTTAGCTCTCCCCACCTCCTGCCCATCCCTCCAGCCCCTCATGCTCCCTGCCCCCCAGGACCAAAGATGCAGCCCGTGGCCACATCACATTCAATTTGAGAATTTTAATCTATAGTGTTTTTAAAGAGAGGAGTCAGAACAAACTCAGGACATTAGGTGTGGCCTGAGTAGAACAGGGTAGAGATAGTCTAGACCAGTGGTTCTCAATCCAGGTGGAGTAGGGTGGTACATTAGAACCCCAACCCCAAAGGCTTATCAGAACCTTGGGAAGAAGGGATCTGTCATTTGTATTTTGAAAAACACGACACCCAGGTGACTCCAATGTCTCCTGCTCCCAGGTAAAAACCATTATTGTATTTTCTGTTCTCGGTTCTATCCGCTTGCCCTCAAATTTGGCTGCACTTTGAAATCACCTGGGGAGTTTTTAAAAAAAAATATTGATGCCTACGCCCTGCCCTCTCCCAGACATTGAGTTAATGAGTACCAAGTGTGGCTTGAACAGAAGGTGGTGTAAAGATTCTCCAGCTGACTCTCACAGGTAGTAAAGTTGGAGAAGACTGTTCTAGACACTAGGCTCCAATCCAATCAGTTGATTCATCTTACCTCTTCTTGGCAGCCACTTCTTGACTCAAAAAGTTAATTATCAACTAGTTCCTCTAAATATTTTTGCTTCTACAGTCAGTTGCCAAGTCACGTTTCCCATCCTATATTTTGCCACTGAAACGCTGATCCTTCTTAAATTTTATTTTGTTAGATAGGGCTTGTGGCTCTAGTCAGTCAAGATTTTCTCCCATCCTAATTCTTTTATCGAATATATTTTGTGCTCCCCTCAGCTTGTGTGCATGCTGAGTTGCTTCAATCATGTTAGACTCTTTGTGACCCTATGAACTATAAGCCTCCCAGCTCTTCTGTCCATGGAATTCTCCAGGCAAGAACACTGGAGTGGGTTGCCATGCCCTCCTTCAGGGGATCTTCCCAACCCAGGGATCAACCCCGCATCACTTATGCCTCCTGCATTGGTAGATGGGTTCTTTACCAGTGGGACCACCTGGGAAGACCTCAACTTACCACAGTCTAGATGTTTAAGGAGGTGTCTTTTGTCTAAGACATTGACTGAAATGCTGACTAAAATGAGGAGTCTTTCCTCTCTCTGTGAGGGTCCTCTACCCAGGCTGACACTGGGCATGAATCGGTGCATTCACAAACAGTTTCAATTTGCCTGGTTTTACTTTTATATTTATCCATTTTTTGTAAGTAATTTACGGAAAATGAGCCCCTTCCTGACTTTTCAAAGTTCCTTCTTTATCTCTTGTATAGGTTACTCCTTCTCTGCTCTTCACTCAAAAACATTAGATTTCTCGATGGTTCCTCTTGGATCTGTGCTTTTCTAATCTGCTTGCTCTTCTGCTGTATTTTAAGCCACTGTGTATATAATGATGGCTGACTGGCCCCATCTTCCCAAGTTTCAAGGTCACTTATGTAACTGCTTCTTGGAAATCTCCAAATAGATAACTTACAAGTTCCTCACATCAACGTGTTCAGAAGCAAATTCATTATCTCTCACATGCCCAAACCTGATTATCCATCTGATTCCCTGTAGCAGCTACTATGATTTATCTAGGTACCATGCTGGAAATCTACAAGTTATTCCTGACTTATCACCCTCTTCCTTCACTAAATCCAGTGCCACTAAATGACACCTGTCGTAAATCCTATATTTCTCAAATCTGTTCCTCCTTTCAACCCACCCCATCAGTAACCTCCTCTTCTTCACTGGATCCTATCAATAACCCCTAAGCCAGGCTGTGGGGTTCCTGTTTAATTTCCATCATTGCCAAAGAGGCTCCTCTAATTTGCAAATATGCCAGTTTTTCTCCAGCAACTAAAATACTTCAATAGTGTTTTCTTTGCTTCTGTAATAAAGGTGACGCTTGTCAGCTTGGCAAAACATTTCCTCTCTGAACCTCGCCTCATCCTACCCCTCCTGCCATTTCCCACTTTGCATTTTCTAACAATATCATGCTGAGTTTCGTGCTCCCACTAAACATGCTACCCCATCTCCTGCACCCCTGCTGAAGAAGATCCCTTTCCTTGGAATACTCTGATTCATCAAGGGCCTGTTTACAGCTCATTCTTCAGTACTCAGCTTCCACCTTATCTTCTTCAGGTGAGTAAACTCCTCAGAGCTCTCACCATTCTGGACATACTCCTCTCACAGAAAGTACTACTCTGTTTGGAACTGCCCTTTCTGTACATGTATCCTCTACCAGAAAATTATTCATCTTTATATTCCTAGTGATTGGCATATTGTTGCTGTTGTTAGTCACGCAATTGTGTCCGACTCTTTGAGACCCCATGGATTGCAGCATGTTAGGCTTCCCTGTCCTTCACTATCTCCCAGAGTTTGCTCAAATTCAAGTCTATTGCGTCAATGATGCCATCCAACCATCCCATCCTCTGTCACTCCCTTCTCCTCCTGTCCTCAATCTTTCCGAGCATTAGAGTCTTTACCAATGAGTCAGTTCTTCACATTCAGTTTAGTTCAGTTGCTCAGTCGTGTCCGACTCAGGCGACCCCATGGACTGCTGCACTCCAGGCTTCCCTGTCCATCACCAACTCCCGGGGTTTACTCAAACTTATGTCCATTGAATTGGTGATGCCATCCAACCATCTCATCCTCTGTCATCTCCTTTTCCTCCTGCCTTCAATCTTTCCCAGTATCAGGGTCTTTTCCAAGGAGTCAGTTCTTCGCATCAAGTGGATTGGAGTTTCAGCTTCAGCATCCGTCCTTCCAGTGAATATTCAGGACTGATCTCCTTTAGGATGGACTGGTTGGATCTCCCTGCAGTCCAAGGGACTCTCAAGAGTCTTCTCCAACACCACAGTTCAAAAGCATTAATCCTTCAGTGCTCAGCTTTCTTTATAGTCCAACTCGCACATCCATACATGACTACTGGAAAAACCATAGTTTTGACTAGACAAACATTTGTTGGCAAAGTAATGTCTCTGCTTTTTAATAAGCTGTCTAGGTTGGTCATAACTTTTCTTCCAAGGAGCAAGAGTATTTTAATTTCATGGCTGCAGTTACCATCTGCAATGATTTTGGAGCCCAAAAACATTTCCCCATCTATTTGCCATGAAGTGATGGGACCAGATGCCATGATCTTAGCTTCTGAATGTTGAGCTTTAAGCCAACTTTTCGCTCTCCTCTTTCACTTTCATCAAGAGGCTCTTTAGTTCACTTTCTGCCATAAGGGTGGTGTCACCTGCATATCCGAGGTTATTGATATTTCTCCCAGCAATCTTGATTCCAGTGTGTGCTTCACCCAGCCCAGTGTTTCTCATGATGGACTCTGTATATAAGTTAAATAAGCAGGGTGACAATTTACAGCCTTGACGAACTCCTTCCCTGATTTGGAACCAGTCTGTTGTTCCATGTCTGGTTCTAACTGTTGCTTCTTGACCTGCATATAGATTTCTCAGGAGGCAGGACTGGTGGTCTGGTATTCCCATCTCTAAGAACGGTCCACAGTTTATTGTGATCCACATAGTCAAAGGCTTTGGCACAGTCAATAAAGCAGATGTTTTCCTGGAACTGTCTTGCTTTTTCGATGATCCAACGGATGTTGGCAATTTGATCTCTGGTTACTCTGCCTTTTCTAAATCTAGCTTGAACATCTGGAAGTTCACAGTTCACATATTGCTGAAGCCTGGCTTGGAGAATTTTGAGCATTACTTTGCTAACATGTGAGATGAGTGCAATTGTTTGGTAGTTTGACCATTCTTTGGTATTGCCTTTCTTTGGGATTGGAATGAAAACTGACCTTTTCCAGTCTTGTGGCCACTGCTGAGTTTTCCAAATTTGCTGGCATATTGAGTGCAGCCCTTTCACAGCATTATCTTTTAGGATTTGAAATAGCTCAACTGGAATTCCATCACCTCCACTAGCTTTGTTCATAGTAATGTTTCCTAAGGCCCACTTGACTTCACATTCCAGAATATCTGGCTCTAGGTGAGTGATCACACCATCATGATTACCTGGGTGGTGAGATCTTTTTTTGTATAGTTCTTCTGTGTAGTCTTGCCACTTCTTCTTAATACCTTCTGCTTCTGTTAGGTCCATGTCATTTCTGTCCTTTATTGTGCCCATCTTTGCACAATAAAGGACAATCTTTCTCTTGGTATCTCTAATTTTCTTGGACAGATCTCTAGTCTTTCCCATTTTATTCTTCACATTAGGTAGCCAAAATATTGAAGCTTCAGCTTCTGCATCAGCCCTTCCAATAAATATTCAGGACTGATTTCCTTTAGGATGGACTGGTTTGATCTCCTTGCTCTCCAAGGGACTCTCAAGGGTCTTCTCCAGCACCACAACTTGAAAACATCAATTCTTCGGTGCTCAGCCTTCTTTATGGTCCAGCTCTCACATCTATGTTTGAATACTGGAAAAACCACAGGTTTGACTATACGGACCTTTGTTGGCAAAGTAATGTCTCTGCTTTTTAATATGCTGTCTAGGTTTGCCATAGCTTTTCTTTAGCAAATACTTTAGATATGGTTGCTGAGACTTTAGTGAAGACCATGGACTCAGTGTGAATATTTCCCTGATCTATATATTTTTGGGGGCTCCAAAATCACTGCAGATGGTGACTGCAGCCATGAAATTAAAAGACGCTTACTCCTTGGAAGAAAAGTTATGACCAACCTAGATAGCATATTCAAAAGCAGAGACATTACTTTGCCAACAAAGGTCCGTCTAGTCAAGGCTATGGTTTTTCCAGTGGTCATGTATGGATGTGAGAGTTGGACTGTGAAGAAAGCTGAGTGCCAAAGAATTGATGCTTTTGAACTGTGGTGTTGGAGAAGACTCTTGAGAGTCCCTTAGACTGCAAGGAGATCAGCCCTAGGATTTCTTTGGAAGGAATGATACTAAAGCTGAAACTCCAGTACTTTGGCCATCTCATGCCAAGAGTTGACTCATTGGAAAAGACTCTGATGCTGGGAGGGATTGGGGGCAGGAGGAGAAGGGGACATCAGAGGATGAGATGGCTGGATGGCATCACTGACTCGATGGATGTGAGTCTGAGTGAACTCTGGGAGTTGATGATGGACAGGGAGGCCTGGAGTGCTGTGATTCATGGGGTCGTAAAGAGTCGGACACGACTGAGCAACTGAACTGAACTGATATATTAATATCTAGTAAACCTCAAAAATATTTCCCTGAGCTATATGCTAATATCTAGTAAACTTGATACTGTATTTATAGTTTCACTGCACTTAACTGTTCTTAGGAAACTTAAGTCCTAGTTCCCAATATCTCTTCCTAGAACAGGGGTCAGCGTAGTAAATGTGGTAAATTTTACACTTAGTAAAAGTAGGCTTTTTCAGGCCATATGATCTCCATTGCAACTTCTCCAAAATGCTGCCATAGCACAAAAGAAGTCATAAATAAATGGGCAAGGCTTCACTGCAATATAACTTTATTTACAAAAAGAAGCAACGGGCCAGATTTGGCCCATGGACCATAGTTAGTTTGCTCCTGACCTAGAGACTTTGAAACAACCTCTTCACAAATTCAACATCTGTCTTCCACAGGAAGCCTACATACTACTACCTTACCTCTGGTGGAGGAGCTCCAGTTCATTCTGTGAGTTCTCAACACCCACACTGTTGGGCTGCAGAAGACAACCTTTGCCTTCCCTGCTAGGAAGCGGGTGAGGCAACAGTATACTTACTTGGTCCTGAGGAATGTAGACACTGACTCCCAAAGAGAGGTCCTTAAGGATGAAATGGAACTTGTGATCACCATCATGCACAATCCCAGCCAAGACAAGATCCCAGACTGGTTCTGGAACACATCCCAGAAGGACGTGAAGGATGGAAATTACATCCAGTTTCCAGCCAGTGATCTGCATGATAATAAGCTCTGCAAAGAGTAGGAAAACTCAAAGAGGATTCAGGGGCCACTTCTGGTGCCTTTATGTCCAAGGCCAGCACCCCAAGACCACCACACTGTGGGTGTGACCAAGAAGAAACAGGTGTGTAGGTCTTTTATACACTTGAATAGTTTACACCCCTGAAACAAATCGAACATCAAGCCACTGGTCTTTATCATGTAACACTTCCCTTCTTCCACTTTGTCAAAATAGGGGCAGGACTTACCCATCTCTGGCAAGCCGGCACTTCTACCATTCTTCATAATTCTACCTCTTTATAGACTGGATCATAAGGGATTTGATTTAGGTCATACCTGAATGGTCTAGTGGTTTTCCCTACTTTCTTCAATTTAAGTCGGAATTTGGCAATAAAGACTCTTGAGAGTCCCTTGGACTGCAAGGAGATCCAACCAGTCCATTCTGAAGGAGATCAGCCCTGGGATTTCTTTGGAAGGAATGATACTAAAGCTGAAACTCCAGTACTTTGGCCACCTCATGCGAAGAGTTGATTCATTGGAAAAGAGTCTGATGCTGGGAGGGATTGGGGGCAGGAGGAGAAGGGGATAACAGAGGATGAGATGGCTGGATGGCATCACTGACTCGATGGACGTGAGTCTGGGTGAACTCCGGGAGTTGGTGATGGACAGGGAGGCCTGGCGTGCTGCGATTCATGCGGTCGCAAAGAGTCGGACATGACTGAGCAACTGATCTGATCTGATCTGATAGACTGGATCTGCCATATAATTTGCAGCTTTTCCACAGCACATTGGGATGTCATTCATTAGAGTTGAGCAACTATTTAGAGTGACTGAGTCCTCCCACCCTGGACTTCTCTTTCTTTTGCTGGTGAGTCTCTCCTTCTCTCTCCTCTTGACTCTCCTCTGGAAGAAGACAGAAGTAAAACTGAACTTCACTCACATGCTTTTTCCCAAGTAATTGTTTAACAATAGATCACGCCTGACTTGACTCAACCCAATGGGTCTGCTGCTTCTTTGTTCCTCTTTCGGTAATTCAACTTTAACAGTTGTGTTTATTGTTTCCTGTGTATTTACCAACTATATACTTGCTCTTGGCCAGGTGCCCTTTCTTCATATAACACTTCTTTATCTTATAAAAGGAGGGTTCCCTTCGCTGTAGTGGGAGAGCAGACTCTTAAAGATTTGGGAGCTGAAAAAGGCTTTGCAGGTGTATGGAAACTATTCAGCTGTGGAAGATGAGGTAGGAACCCTGATATCAGACACTGATATCAGAACGCTCCAAGGAGGCAGGGTCTATTGTTTCGCTTTGTTTTCTGTTTTGTTCACTCTTATTTCCAGGTCCTAGAACCATGCCTGGCACTCAATAAATATTTGTTGAATGAATGAAAATGATTATAGAAACATCAGGTGAAAGATCAGCCAAACAGAGTATTCAAAACCATGTAACCAGGGTTCCTAATAGACAGGCCGAGCCTGATTATGGACAATCCAGAACAGATGACTTGAGCAAAAAGCACCAGGTAAGTTTGCTGGCCGGTAGTAGGACTTCAGCGTTGCCAAGGTGTTAGGAATAGAAGTGCAGACTCTGGGAAAGAAGCATCCTACAAAGCAAAGCAAGAGAGGGCTCTGGTCTTAGAACATGCTGTTTTATTCACAATGGGATTCAGGCCAGTGGGCAGTGGCAAACCCAAGCTTTAGATGTGGGTCACATCCCTGGGGATACCAGCAAAGCTGTTCTGATGAGGACTTCCAGATGGGCAAAAGCTCTTTAAATCCCTCCTGTCTAACGTAGCTCTGGATTCTAATCTAAACATTTGACATAAGATTGCCTAAAAATCTACTAGTCATAATTTTTCTGGCTCTTCCCAGGTGGTGCAGTGGTAAAGAGTCTGCCTGCCAATGCCAAAGACACAAGAGACGTGGGTTTGATCCCTGGATCAGGAAGAGTCCCTGGAGAAGGAAATGGCAACCCACTCCAGTACTCTTGCCTGGAAAATTCCATGGATAGAGGAGCCCAGTGGGTTACAGTTCATGGGGTCACAAAGAGTTGGACACGACTGAGCACACTATTCCCGAAAAGCAGAAGTGAAGGCTCTTTGAGAGCATTTTCCGTAATCCCCCTTGTACCCAAACACAGCATGCATGCTGTAAGGTGCCAAACTGGATTCAAGGATGGAGCCAGCAGCCACGGGATCTATCTCTGTGGAGGGACCCATGGCAAATGAAATTTTAGAAGTGGGGGGTGGTGGGGGGTGAGGGCTGGGGTGGGGGGGAGGGTACTTCCCCGGTGGTGTAGTGGTAAAGAATCTGCTTGCCAATGGGGGAGACACAGGTTTGATCCCTGGTCTGGGAGGATTCCACATGCCACAGAGCAACTAAGCCTGTGCACCACAACTGCTGAGCCCATGCGCCCGAAGCCATATTCTGCAACAAGAAAAACCACCGCAACGAGAAGCCCTAGAGAATAACCCGCATGCACCAACAAAGACCCAGCACAGCCAAAAATAAATAAATGAATAAATATATAAATACCAAAAAAACCTCTATTAAAAAAAAAAAGAAGAAGCTAGGGGTCAGGCAAGCATGATAATTCTTGAGAGTGAAAGTCTAACATCCACATTTCTTAAGTTTTACATTTGCTAAGTGAATTTCTTTTAAGTGGGTATATATCAAATACAAATATTTTTAAAAAGGAGTTTTATAGGTGAAATAACCAGTCAGGTGTCAGTTTTTTTGGGTTTTTTTTTTGTTTGTTTTGTTTTTTTGCAACTAGCAAGGACCATTTCTAGGCTGTATTTCTAGTTCCTAGCTCAAATGCCTGCTAGGAGCTAATAAAAATTTGTTGGATGTGTGAACAAACGAACGAAAATAGCCAGTTGATTAAAACAATTTTACCTTATTTTATTTCAATTTATGTGTGTCAGAATTGACAATATTGATGTAACTCAAGGTCTTAATTGGTAGGTGTCTCAGTGTTCATTTGAGACAAGGGGACAATTAGTGGTGGCTCTGTGCCTAAGCACAGCAGCATGTGTTAAAAGAGCAGGTGAAAGTGTGATGTTCCACCAATTTACAAAGGCTTTGAGCAAGATTCTTTAAAAAAGCTCATAAAAATACTGCATCATGTACCAAGCATATGATACTTGAAGGAGTTTCAGTGTAAAAAAATAATGAAAAGACAAAAATAACACATATATACTATAAATTATAGTTAAAAGTCTAATTTTTTTAAGCCAAAACATATATAAATATTTGTTTTTTAAAAAAGTATCAAGAATTACGCGTATGTAAGAGACATACTTGGAGAAGGCGATGGCACCCCACTCCAGTACTCTTGCCTGGAAAATCCCATGGACGGAGGAGCCTGGTAGGCTGCAGTCCATGGGGTCGGTCAGAGTCAGACACGACTGAGTGACTTCACTTTCACTTTTCACCTTCATGCATTGGAGAAGGAAATGGCAACCCACTCCAGTATTCTTGCCTGGAGAATCCCGGGGACAGGGGAGCCTGGTGGGCTGCCGTCTATGGGGTCGCAGAGAGTCAGACATGACTGAAGCGACTTAGCAGCAGCAGCAGCAAGAGACATACTTATGTCATGGTTAAGGCATACATAAACTTTGAGATTAAATGACCTAGATTTGAATACATTTAATCCCATGGATGGAGGAGCCTGGTGGGCTGCAGTCCATGGGGTTGCTAAGAGTAGGACACGACTGAGCGACTTCACTTTCACTTTTCACTTTCATGCATTGGAGGAGGAAATGGCAACCCACTCCAGTGTTCTTGCCTGGAGAATCCCAGGGACGGGCGAGCCTAGTGGGCTGCCGTCTATGGGGTCGCACAGAGTTGGACACGACTGGAGCGACTTAGCAGCAGCAGCAGCAGCAACCCACTTGATAGTTTTGTGATCTTTATCATATTTCTTCCCCTCTCTGAGGCTAAGTTTCCTCACCTGTAAAATGAAAAGTGAAAGTGTTAGTCACTCAGTCTTGTCTGACTCTGTAACCCCTTGTTGCAACCTCATATAGCTAGCCAGGCTCCTCTGTCCATGGAATTCTCCGGGCAAGAATACTGGAGTGGGTAGCCATTCCCATCTCCAGGGATCTTCCTAACCCAAGGATCGAACCAGGGTCTCCTGCATTGCAGGCAGATTCTTTATTATCTGAGCCACCAAGGGTGATTATTGAATTCACCTCAAAGCATTTCTGTGAGAATTCAATGAGATAATGTATGCTCACCGAACAGAGGAGCCTGGCAGGCTACAGTCCACGGGGCTGCGGGAGTTGGACACGACTGAGTGTCTGAACACCACCATCAATGTATGCAGTAGGCACAGTACAGGATATATAGTGTAATAACTGTTAATTAATACTATTTATTAGCTTAACAGACATACTCAATGTAGATATTGTGTTACATTCTTGCAGTAATTCAGTGGCTTCTCAGAAACACGAAGCCA
Source organism: Bos taurus (assembly GCF_002263795.3). Lineage (NCBI taxonomy): Eukaryota > Metazoa > Chordata > Mammalia > Artiodactyla > Bovidae > Bos > Bos taurus. The sequence continues at coordinate 18,854,151 of NC_037336.1, read as the reverse complement.
ACACGTTAGAGATTGAGAGGAAGCAGGAACTTCTCACAAAGAAAAAGTCCAGGTCCGGGATGAGGATCCAAGCCAGTTTAGAGGTCCGATCTAGAATCTGGTCCTTTCATTATTCACTTAGGATGGATTCCAGACTTTCCTTGCCAGATGTTCAATAAAAACAGTAATGCTGCTGCTCATTTTTATGCACTAATGTGCATTTACAGCATCACTTTTATTACAATGATGCCTTAACAATAACTCATGAGAACATACAAAATGATGTTAAATAATAAACAATTTTTCCCAAGACCGAGAACAAGGTTTCCCAACTCAAATCCCACTTCTGCCACAAACATAGCTTTTCTCTGAGACTCAGTTCTGTCATCTGAAAATGGGACAATAGAACCAGAGGTTTTCAAGGTCACTTCCAGGTCTAAAACTCTCTGACTAGACTATGCTATGACAAGGTCACAGGTGTGAAAGCCAGGGCTAGCCCTCCCTATTTTTCCTCTTAAGCCCTTGAAATTTCTTCTCTTTCACCTCATCATGTTTGCTCCATGACATGGTTTAACTAACAGTGCTCACCACCAAGGCCTCTACTCTGCCAACATGGTGATTTACTAAGGATTTTAAATTCTAGTACAAAACTCCATTTCCAAACCATTTAGATCATATTCTCTGATAGTTTAGAACCCCTCAGTCTTTCTAGCCTAAAACTGGACATGCACACTTTCACAGCCCTGTCCTTAAAATACTCATAAGTTTTCCTACAAAACCATTAGCCCATATGCAACCATTTCCTTCTTCTGCTGGAGATGTGTCCTTTTTTTTTTTTTTTAAACAAATTATCACTTTCAAGGCCAATTATTTAGTCCTTTTTCCAGTTTGTTTTATTCTCTTACGAGTCTTAATAAGAAAACATTTCTTAAATACTTCTGTGTTAGATTTGAGGGCAGCTTTTTTTTCTCCAGTCCTTTCGTTTCTTTCCTTCTAGATTCCTTACCATTTTTTTCCCAAATAAAGGCATTAGGGAGGATAGGAATCAACTATTACAAAGATTATTTTATTATTGTTTGATGATATATATCCATTTTCAAACATCACAAACCAAACTTAGGATTTTTTTATTTTTGGTACAACAAACATTATTATCACACAGCAAAGTGGGCCTTATGACTGAAAACTTGAGAATAGAAGGATATTGTTTGTTCCTCCCAAATAACACTGCACATCAAAATGATACAATGAAATTGACCTTAGAAAGGATCTCATAGTTTTCCCTAAAAATCAAAAGGATCATCAGTGGGAAGTGAATTAGATATATTTCTACTGAAACCACGGATTACAGTTAGGACAATGGATTGATGTTAAAGTCATTTTTATAAAAGTGTAAGTTAATATTTATATTAACTATTGCATGGATTCTATTTTATAGTTTCTTCAAACATAAAGAAATGGAATTTGAATTTGATGACCTCTCAGTTTGAGGTTCTTTTGTTCCAGAGCTATATGAAGATAGTGGTAGCACTATGTTAGTGTCTGGAAAATAGTTTAAATCTAATAGCTAGATTTTAGAGTGTGTAACACAGAGCAGGGTATCTGATCTAAAAGTCTAAGCCTCTAGGAAATAAGGATATATTTAAATGAACTCAAACCAAATAAAAAGTAGGCATTTAGTCTATGTGATTTAATAGTAATATTTTTTGTCAACATGAACACACAACTTGATATTTAAAGTAAATATGGGTTTTGCTCACATGTTATTTCAGAAATTGAAAATGAGTTAAAGTTTAGCCCCAGATCTGAGTTTGTATTAAGTATATTATTCAGCAATACAGAGGTCTGATTAAAGTGCCTAGGGCTGTTCACAATACATGATAGTTTCTTATTTTTAAAACTGTGCCATAAAATCTCAGCTTCATAGATATGTCCCCCACTAAATGATAAAAAAACTTTAAATGGCTTCTGTAGTTAATCTATACTATTTTGAGGACTTGGTCTCCTAGACATTAAAATAGTAGATTGACCTTCCAACTATGTAAATAACATAAAATTTAAAATAGAACTAAAATACACAAAATTGTATAAACATTAAGTTAAAGCACCAAGAGTCAATATCCCTAACATCCTCTCCATGAGGCACAAGTTCATCACCATAAGTCTACATGGAATTTCTGGCATTTAATTTTTCTGACCTTCTAAAGTGGTGGTTTCACATGGTCCAACCTGACATGACATGGAAATATGATCAGGTGAATGATTTCAACTAGCTGTTCAGAGTACATTTTTCCATTTGGAAGAAAATCAACAAAGGATTGGACACAGCTTCTCAACGCAACATGAGCTTTTCAGTTTATGACAAAAAAAGGGAGGGAAAAATAGAGGTTGAAAGAAACGATGGTTTGAGGGTCCCCTGAGGTGGGCAGAAGAGTGATCAGCTGAGTGATGAGAGGTGAGCTGGGACAGCTGGTCACTCTGACATGGGCAGTGATCCCAGAACACAGCTTGCAGAGGACTGCATGCATGCTAAGTTGCTTCAGTTGTGTCTGACTCTTTGCGACCCCATGGACAGTAGCCCACCAGGCTCCTCTGTCCATGGGATCCTCCAGGCAAGAAAACTGGAGTGGGTTGCCGTTTCCTACTCCAGGGGATCTTCCCAATCCAGGGATTGAACCCATGTCTCTTACATTTCCTGCATTGGCAAGCAGATTCTTTACCAGTAGGGCTACCTGGGAAGCCCCGCAGAAGGAAGGACAGATCTAAAAGCAGTGGTCAGGTAAATCACAGTCAGTCAGTGGCCCAGTGCTTTTCAACACCTGGAAGACCGTAAGCAAGAGTAATGAAAGGTCTTCCTGAAGCTACAAAATCAAAGCAAGATGATAACAGTTGAGGTTAGTAAAATTCCCACTTAACTTACACATCACTTCTGTCATTACTTCAGCTCTTGAACCACAAAGGATAACTCTATTAAAAGATTTGTTGTGGGAATTAAATGAAATCATGGATAGAAAGGACTTTGCACCTGATAACTGCTAGAAAGTGTCAGTTCACTTGCCCTCTCTCCTGGCTTCTCAGTGTTTGATCACAGATCTTATTAATTAGGGGAAAGTCTTGCAATAGAGCCTAGAATGATTACTCAAATAGCTGCTAGCGAGGGTGTGTCAGAGGGCACCATGCCATTGCAAAGATTGCTACCTTTTTCTTTACAATACCAGGAAAATACTTGTGTTTGTTTTCCCTCCTTCCTCAACCTCAGTGACTTCTCAAGGCTGGAAGTGTGGCTTCCTTCAGGCACTGCTCTAAGCTGTTCTGATGAATGTCAACTCAATATGGACTTTGAGTACTGAGATGCACTGGATACTTCTTGATGATTTCTCTTCCCTCCCTGCCCATGGCTTCTGTTTCCTGGTTTACTTCTACCCGCTTCCATCTACTCTTCCCTTTTTAATTGTCAACGCTCCATAGAGTGTGAAGCTCCATACAGCGCTTCACTCATTTTCATGAGTTTCTCCACGGCTTTCTCCAGACCCCTGACTTCCTCCACCACCTATACATCTGCTCTAACCTCTGGCCTGTACATCCAACTGCCAAATGAGTAGATCCACTGGAGTGTCCCCACACATCTCAAATGAAACACAGCCCCATGCCCCTCAACACTCTGTGCTGCCATGATCCTTTGATGATGGTTTATATTTGCATTTATCGCACAATACAGCTGGGGAATTAAATATATATTATCATTATTTTACTGAAGACAGGGACTGTTGCTTATTCAACTTGAGAGTTGGATAACTCTGGCAGTAATTCGGGTGAAGTACTGGCACACAGCAGGCACCCACTAAATATGGGTGGGCAACTACGAGTCTTGTGACACTGCTGACTTGATTCCGACACAGAACATCTCGTCTGCCCGGGTGTTTCCTTCTTTCCTTAGTCTGTCTGGATTATGTTTTGGTGACTGGGTTGCTTTGTTTTCCACTTTCTGATTGTTGCTGGGTGAAACTCCCTCCTGGTTGCTATGCTTCTAGTACTCGGAGAGTTACATCTGTAGCTAAATGGTCACATTTTTTTTATCAGCCTCTGGAATGCAGCAAGGACTCAGTGAAGTTCAACTGCAACCACACGCATATTTGTGGACCATAGCAGGCAGGGAAGGAATTTGGCAGGAGCCTCCTTATCTCTGAGCAGAGTCACCCCTCCTGTCTTATTTCACCATCTACTTCCTCCGAAAGGACCACAGTTTCTCACTGTTCCACACTCCAGTTTGAATGTTTACTCCATTGGTAATAGATGTATAAAATCAAATGGTGAGGTTTTTATTATCCTCAACATAAAAGAGAGGGTTGAAGCTTTTTTTTTTTTAACTTTTGTGGGAGGAGAAGGCCTTTTTGTTATTGTTTTCCTTTTAAACTTGAAAACAGATACTCTAAATGCAGGAAGAGAATGAAAATGTATCTACAATTCCCATGCTAGGGTATTAGGTCAAAATTTGGCCTTTCTTTTCTTTATTCCATGTCTGTGTCTGCCTAAAGGTAGAACAATCAAATAAAAATGAAAAAGTGAAAAATACAATATAAATATTGTAAACACACACACACACACACACACAAAGATAACCAGATACTCTATAACTGCTTTGTTTGTTGTTGTTGTTTTTTTTTTTAATGGAAAACTACCAAAATCAGGATTGGGGAGAGAAATACAAATTATTACAGTTGCCTTTTACAACCTAGTTATAATAAACTTCCTTTATCCAGAAATGTTGGGAACTGAGATAGTCTGATTAATTGAGCATTCTAGTTAATCAGTCCAAAAGTATTTCCTAAATGCTTTCTCAACACTGTCCTAGACATTGAGAAGAAGTCAAAAGAATTTTACAGTACAACTAAGGGTAATGAGAAGTTTAAGACACATGCAATAAATTACAGTCAACCTAAGACCATAGTAGCAAATCAGATAAATCCTTAAATAGGCCCTTGAAACTGACAAAAATCCTCCCATATCCCTCCAGTCAACGTATGCTCCTGCTCTCCAGTGAGCGGGCCAGCCTCCTGCACTCTCCTTAGGCTCCTGGTCCCGGGCTGCCGCGGCCGCAGTCACAAAGCTCACTTGTGCTCCAGGCACCTCCCCCACCCTCAGTGTGACCTTGACTCCTACCTCACAAGAGAGAAGAAAACACAGAAGCCCTCAGCAACTTCCTCATTCTCCTGAAGCCAAACGTATTAACCCACCCCCTTCCCTTTCACTCCATTCTGATATAGTAAAAGGCCTGCCCCTTCTCAGTAAGAGCAATCCTTCCACAGTGTGACGGACCTCTCCTCCTTCCTTCTTTCTCAGAATTCTTAAATAGAGATGCCTATTCTTTCTTACATTTTTCTTCACCATTTCCTCACTCCCTCCATCAGCATTTCCCATCAGAATAAAACCAGAATGGGTTCTTAAACATTTTAAACTATACAAAGTTTTAAATATTTAAAAGTGACTTCTTTTGATGCTAATCAAAATTACAATGAGCTTTCGCCTCACAACGTCATAATGGTCATCATTAAAAAGTCTACAAATAACAAGTGCTGGAAAGGGCGTAGATAAAAGGAAGTACTCCTACAGTGTTGGTGGAATGTAAACTGGTGCAGCCACTATGGAAAACAGTATGGAGGTTCCTTAAAAAACTAAAAGTAGGGTTGCCATATGGTCCTGAAATCCCCCTGCTGGGCATAGATCTGAAAAAAACTCGAATTCGAAAAGATACATGCAGCCCAATGCTCATTATATCACTGTGCACAATTTCACAAGGACATGGAAGCAACCTAAATGTCCATTGACAGAGGAATGGATAAAGAAGATGTGGTACATATACACAATGGAATGTTACTCAGCCATAGAAAAAAATGAAATAATGCTATTTGTAGAGGTGTGGATGGACCTAGAGATGATCAAACTGAGGTAAGTCAGAATGAGAAAGACAAACATCAATATGATATCACTTGTATGTGGAGTCTAAAATATGACACATATGAGCTTATCTACAAAACAGCAACACACTTACAGACAGAGAACAGGCTTGTGGTTGCCAAGGGGAAGAAGGAGAAGGAGAGGAATAAAATGGGAGTTTGGGGTTAGCAGATGCAAACTATTATATATAGAATGGATAAATAACAAAGTCCCACTTTATAGCATAGGGAACTATATTCAATATTCTATGATAAGCCATAATGGAAAAGAATATGAAAAAGAATGTTTATATATATATATATTTATGAATATATATATAAGGGCTTCCCTGGTAGCTCAGCTGGTAAAGAATCTGCCTGCAATGCAGGAGACCTGGCTTTGATCCCTGGGCTGGGAAGATCCCCTGGAGGAGGGCATGACAACCCACTCCAGTACTCTTGCCTGGTGAATCCCCATGGACAGAGGAGCCTGGTGGGCTACAGTCCATGGGGTTGCAAAGAGTCAGACACAACTGAGCAAATAAGCACAGCAAATGTGTGTGTGTGTGTGTGTGTGTGTGTGTGTGTATAACGGAATCACTTGCTGTACAGCAGAAATTAACATAACATTGTAAGTCAACTATACTTCAGAAAAATAATTAAAAAAAAAAAACTACTCTCAACTCCCACTTCCCCTTAGAGACTGTGCTATCTTTCTCTCCCCGCTTCATAGGCATGTTTTGTAAAAGAGTAGTTCACACCTGTAGTCTCTACCTCCTCAATTTTCATTCACTCATCAACTCAGTATGGCTTCTGCTCCATCACTCTGACTAAAGCGTTCTTGAAAATGTTAATCAACTCTCAGGTGTTTCCAGAGAGCTTCAGTTATCACTTGTGTGAGTGCTGCTCAGTTGTTTCAGTTGCGGCTGACTCTGCAACCCGTAGCCCGCCAGGCTCCTCTATCCACGGGATTCTCCAGGCAAGAATACTGGAGTGGATCACCATGCCCTCCTCCAGGGGATCTTCCCGACCGGAGGATCAAACCTGCATCTAATGCATTGGCATTAAAGGTGGATTCTTCACTCACTAAGCCACCAGGGAAGCCCCTCAATCATCCCTTACATGATACTAATTCAAGCTCTATCTGTGAAAGGTGATCCCAACTCTGAGGCCAGACATGAGTTATAGCTTTACTATTTAATGCTTCTGTACCTCAGAGAAGTGACTGAACCTTTCAATGCCATGATTTCCTCATATTAAAAAAAAATGTATATAGGTAATGGCTTTGGTTTTTCCAGTAGTCATGTATGGATGTGAGAGTTGGAATATAAAGAAAGCTGAGTGCCGAAGAATTGATGCTTTTGAACTGTGGTGTTGGAGAAGACTCTTGAGAGTCCCTGGGACTGCAAGGAGATCCAACCAGTCCATCCTAAAGAAAATCAGTCCTGGGTGTTCATTGGAAGGACTGATGTAGTTGAAACTCCAGTACTTTGGCCACCTGATGCAAAGAGCTGACTCATTTGAAAAGACCTTGATGCTGGGAAAGATTGAGGGTAGGAGGAGAAGGGGATGACAGAGAATGAGATGGTTGGATGGCATCACCGACTCAATGGACATGAGTTTGGGTGGACTCCAGGAGTTGGTGGTGGACAGGGAGGCCTGGTGTGCTGTGGTTCATGGGGTCGCAAAGAGTCAGACACGACTGAGCGACTGAACTGAACTGAACTGAACCTCAAGGACCTGTAGGTACTAAATGCATTAATTCTCTCACATGCCTATATAGCCAGATTAGAGCCAAGGAATCACCTTTCTTTTGAACCCTGTACTCACCATATTGAACTGCATACTAGACATTAGTAGTTCAGTGTCTCATAGATACTATATTAGCTTTCTATTGTTTCTGTAATAAAGTACTATAAATTTAGTGATTTAAAAACAACTTAAGTTTATTACCCTATACTTCCAAAGGTTAGTTTGATACAGGCTAAACTCTGGAGGAGGAAATGACAACCCGCTCCAGTTTTATTGCCTAGAAAATCCCATGGACAGAGAAGCCTGGCAGCTACAGTCCATGGGGTCATAAAGAGACAGACGCAACCAAGCTCACACAGATGTCCAAAATCAAGGTGAAGGTAGGGCTAATTTCCTTTACGGAAGCCCAAGAAGGAAATCTGTTTCCCGGCCTTTTCCAGCTTCCAAAATCTACCACCTGTATTCCTTGGGTCAAGGTCCCCTCTCCATCTGCAAAGCCAGCAACATTGCCGCTCTTTCTCTGACTCTCTTCTGCCTCCTTCTTCACTTATTAAAAAAATTGAGATGTAATTCTATATCATTAAATTCACTATTTTAAAATTGAAAAGTCAGTGGTTGTTAGTATATTTACAAAGTTGTGTAAGTATTACCCTTAATTCCAAAATTTCTCCATCACCTCCAAAAGATGTCCTACTGCTCTCAGCAGAGATTCTTTATTTCTCCCTTCCGCAGCACTGAACACCACTGATTTACTCTGGATTAGTAGTAGCTAATCTATGGATTTGCCTATTATGAATACAATATATGGCTTTTTGGTTCTGGCTTCTTTCATTTAGCTCATCCATGTGGTAGCGTGCATCAGTCTTTTACCATGAACTATAATATTAGCTGTCGGAGAAGGCAATGGCACCCCACTCCAGTACTCTTGCCTGGAAAATCCCATGGATGGAGGAGCCTGGTGGGCTGAAGTCCATGGGATCACCAAGAGTTGGACACGACTGAGCAACTTCACTTTCACTTTTCCCTTTCATGCATTGGAGAAGGAAATGGCAACCCACTCCAGTGTTCTTGCCTGGAGAATCCCAGGGACGGGGGAGCCTGGTGGGCTGCTGTCTATGGGATCACACGGAGTCGGACACGACTGAAGTGACTTAGCAGCAGCAGCAGCATAATATTAGCTTTTTTCAGATGCCCTTTACTAGTTGGAGGAAATTCCTTTCTGCCCCTAGTTGGTTTTGTATTTTTGTCACGAAAAATATTTCGGTTAAATGCTTTTGGGTTTTTCTTTGTTTTTTTTTTTTGCTTCTGTTGAAATGATCGTGGGAGGTTTTTTCTTCTATGTATATTTCATTGATTCATTTTTGTATATCGAAATAACTTTGGATTCCTAGAATAAATCCCCTTTGGTCATGGTGTATATTCCTTTTTATATGTTGTTGGCTTAGTTTATTAGTGAAGATTCATAAGAGATATTGGTCTGTAATTTTCTTACAATGTTCTTATTTGGCTTTGGTATCAAGGTAATATTGGCATTATAGAATGAGTTATATAGTGTTCCTTTCTCTTCTATTTTTGGCAAGAGTTGGTGATGGATTGGTGCTAATTATTGTAAAATACTTGGTAGAATTCACAAGTGAAGCCATCTGGTCCTGGGCTTTTCTTTGATGAAAGGTTTACTGATTCAATCACCTTCCTTGTTATAAATCATACATATTTTCTATTTCTGATTGAGTCAGTGTTGGTAATTCATGTCTTCACTTCACACAATGAAATATGGCCATTTCATCTAGATGATCTATGACATTATTATTTATACCATTTCATTATAAGCCTTTTTATTTCTATAAGGTTGGTAATAATGATACCTTTTTTCATTCCCCCTATTAGTAACTGAATCTTCTCTCTTTTTACCATATTTAATCTACCAAAAATTTTGTCAATTTTGTTGATCTCTTCAGAGAACCAATTCTGGTCTGTTTCATTTCCTGTATTATTTTTCTACTCTCTATTTTTATTATTTCACCTTTAATCTTTATTACTTCCACCCTTCTGATTGCTTTGGGTTTAGTTCTTTTTATTTTTTTCTTTTATATCCTAAAGTAGAAGTTTAGGTTATTGATTTGAGATATTCCTTCTTTTGTAAATGTAGATACTTCAAGCTATAAATTTCCTTAGTGTAACAGGGATACAAAGGATTTACTATTTTTGTATCCCATAAGTTTTGGTATTCATTCATATCAAAGTATTTTCTAATTTCCCTTGTGGTTTCTTCTTTGTATCATTGGTTCTTTAGATGTGGGTTGTTTAATTCTCCCATATGTGTGAATTTTCAAATTTTCCTTTTGTTTTTTATTTCCTTCCATTGTGGTTGAAAGGACATATTTTATACGACTTCAATCCTTTTAAATTTATTGAGACTTAATGGCTTAACATATGGTTTATCCTGGTGAACATTTCATGAGTACTTGAGAAGAATGTGTATTATGTTGTTTTTGCGTGGAGTGCTCTACAGATGTCTATTAGATCTAACTGGTTGATAGTGTCAACCAGTTCAAATCTATTTCCTTGCTCACCTTCCATCTACTCAACTATTCATTATGGCAAGTAGGACATTAAAGTCTGACTATCAAAGTGTTATTAAAGTATTAAATTAAAATATTACTGTGTTGACTATTTCCCTGTTTACCTTTGTCAGCTTTTGCTTCATATATATTGAGTTTCTGGGAGGTACATGTATGTTTGCATTTATGATATCTTCCTGGTAGATTGACCTCTTATCACTATAAGATATCCATCTTTGTCTCTAGTAATACTTTTTGTCTTTGAGTCTGTTTTGTATAGTTTTAGTCTCAGTTGATTATTTTTTGCAGTTATCTCTTGTCCACCCTTTTATTTTCAACCTATTTAATATCTGGATCTAAAGGCAGTCTCTTTAGGCAGCATATTGTTGGTTTATATCTTTTAAAAATGTATCTGCCAATCTCTGCCTTTAAATTAAATTAAATGAAAGTATTTAATTTACATAATGCAATTATTGCTAAGATAGAATTTATTGTCTATAGATGTCTAATACTCTATGCATAGTAAAATCTTTCTGTTTTGCTATTTGTTTTCTATATGTCTTGGCATTTCTTAATTCCTCCATTACTGCCTTCTTTTGTGCCAAATAGATATTTTCTAGTGTAGTATTAAAATCTCCTTGTGTACATATCTTTTACTATATATTTCTGAGTTTTCTTAGTGGTTTTTCTGGGGATTATCATTGGTATCTTTTTGGTTTTGTTTGTTTGCTTTTTGTTATTTGCCCATGCTATGCTGCACAGCATGTGAAATCTTAGATCCCCCACCAGGAATTGAACCCATGCCCCCTGAAGTGGAAGCACAGAGGTGTAACCGCTGGACTACTAGGGAAGTCCCTACCATTAATATCTTAAGGTCAGCTAATTAACAACCTTAATTCCACCTGTAACTTTAATTCCTCTTTGCCATGTAACATCATTTATTCATAGGTTCCAGAGGTTTGAATGTGGAAATTTTGAGATCATTAGTCTATCTACCACTGAAAATCAATATATCCAAGACCTTTTCATTAAATGTATGCCCACAAACATATACACTAATAGACTCCACAAAATAAGCAACTAGATGACAAATTCCTGGTGTTCTTCCAATGCTTCCCAATCAAGTGGCTAGCTGAATCACCTACGTTGTTGTGTAAACTAGACCTTCCCCTCGCTCCCTCTTCAATCCTATCATTGAATCCTAGAGATTCCCCATCCCCCAATTTTCTGTATTTCTGCATTTCTACTTTCATCACCATAATCTAAACCATTTTTATTAACCTTTACTTTATTATTATGTTTCAAGAAGACCTTTTAGACATTTTTTCTAATTTTTTCCTATTGTCCCACCCATGAAATGTAAATGCCACAAATATACAGGACAGCTGTGATTTATATATAAAAAGAGTAATTCCAAAGCTTACTCTTTATATTCAGTAGAGGATTAAGAATGGCTAAGAAAAATGTCCAAGTTAAAAGGTCAGAAGGGCTATCATCCAAAAATCAGCAAACCAGAAAGTTTGCAAATAATAAACGCTGTAGAGTGTGGAGAAAAGGGAACCCTCCTACATAGTTGATGGGAATGTAAACTGGTGCAGCCACAATGGAAAACAGTGTGGAGGTTCCTTAAAAAACTCAAACTAGAACTACCAAGTGACCCACCAATCCCACTCATGGACATATTCCCAGAGAAAACCATCATTCAAAAAGACACATGTATCCCAATGTTAATAGCAGCATTATTTTCAATAGTTAGGACATGAAAGCAATGTAAGTGTCCATCAACAGATGAATGAATGAAAAGGATGTGAGATTACACACACACACACACACACACAGGGGAATATTCCTCAGTCATAAAAAGGAATGAAATAATGTCATTTGAAGCAACATGGATGGACCTAGAGATTATCATACTAAGTAAAGTCAGTCAGACACTTGATATCACTTACATGTGGAATCTAAAAAAATGAGAAAAATGAACTTATTTACAAAACAGAAATAGACTCACATAGAAAATGAACTTATGGATAATCTCTTATTGTGCCTATTTTATATATTAATCTTTATCATAGGTATGTATGTATAGGAAAAAACTTAGCATATATAGGGCTCAGTACAATCTTAGATTTCAGGTATCCACCGGGGGTGTTGGAATACAGTCCCCATCAATAAGGGGGGTGGGGGGTCTACTGTACCTCCTTCTTGCCTCTCCGATCTGTTCTCTCCTCACAGTATAGAATGATTTTCCAAAACATAAACCTTGATCACCCCACCTCCTTCAAGGCTTTCAACAGCCCTCAGAATAAAGCCAAGATGCCTAACACTGCCTATAAATAATTCATGACCTGGTCTTAATTCACGTCAGTCTCATCTAACAGCTTCCAAACTTGTCGGCACTTCAGCAACACTGATCTTCATTTCACTGAACCACCCTCTTGCCACAGGGCCTTTGCACATGCTGTGCTGCCTGAAAGACCCTTCTCTGCTTTTTTCACTTATTTAAAGGCTATTTTTTCAAACTTTGTTTAATCATCCCTTCCTCAAGACACCCTTTTCTGTTATCCCCAATTTCATCAAATATGCCTTTAATAAACTGTGATATCACCATACCCTCCCTTAAGAAGCACTCATCAATTGGTAATTTTATACTTACTTGTAATATAAGTTCTATAGTCTCTACATTTTATGTCTGTTTTTTTTGCCAGTATCTAGCATAAATCTGCCCCATAGTAAATGCTCCATGAACATATTAAATGAATGCATAAATGATAAATTAATTATTTTAATGAACTCAGTAGTTCAAAGAAGTAAAAAAAAAAACAAAATCAAGGAAAGCCATACCAAAATAGTCAACAAAGTCTTGATGAGGCAAAAGCAAAACTATTATAACAAGTATAAACTATAAAAACAAGCATTATGACTGTAGGCCTTTAGTCTTCATTTAAATTGTATTCCAGAAGTCTTCAAGTCCAATTAAACAACTGTGTTTGGTTGTTGAGTTGCCATATTGTCACCTTAGAATGCTATCATATGTAGTAAATGCTACAACTGTTCCAAATATAATAACTCGTTGATCCTGCACATTGCATCCTGGAGACCTGCAGTGCCTTGCGGACATCATTTGTGAACCACTATCATCACAGCACAACTCAGCAGTCACGGACAACGCTAGCTTTTTTCCAGGGATCTGTGAAAAATGCTGCAGCAGTATTTTGCTTCGCAGTCTTCTGCTGTGTCTGGGCTGACGACTGTGCCCTGGACTACAAGCTCAAGCAGAAGTAGCTCTCACATGCCTTAGGCGGTGAAGACAGCCACTAACCTCCACCCACAGAAAATGACCTCTGTGCCATTTACGGCACAGCATTTAATGCTGTCCACTCTGAGGACAGCACTAATGAAAAGCATGACAGGTTTTAGTTAGAAATTGGGAACTTAGTCCTGCCTCTGTCATTAACCAGTTGCATGACCTTGGAAAATGCATTTGACCTCTTTAGACCTCTGTAGAATGTTAAACCAGATAAACAGTTGAAACATTTTCACTACTGAGCTCGTCTGCTAATAATTTTTAACCATGAACTTTGTGTTCCAAAATATTGTGTCTAGAAAAATCACTTAGTGAACAATAATTAAATGTTTCATTTTCTGTTTTTTGTTTTTTTTTTTTTTTAATTCTGACAAACCTCTAAGGGGAATTAGAAATGGTGGTGATGCAAAAACGGGTGAAACGGTAAGAGGCACAGGGTAAGGCAGGTAATTGGGCCAGAAGGACATGTCAATTTCATCAGGTAATTAAGCAACAATTTGATGTCCTGTTTTTATAGAAGAAAGACCTATAAAACTGTGCACATTGCGGGGAGGGAAAGCCCAGCAATAGTATGATTGCATTTTGCAATATCGAAAATAGCTCATGACATCCATTAACTACTTTTGTAATTATTTAAAGATCAAAGGCTAGATAGACCTCACTGCACAAGGTGATCCCCGAAGTCCCCAAGAAAAGCGTGCTCCAAAATGAAATTTTATTAAATGAGTTTTTGGATCACTGACTTTTGTAATCAACTTAGGGAAAACGTTTTTAGAGGGGGGCAATTTATCCCTTATGCATATAAAACTACATATAAGAAGTCAAAATATTTTAAATTATACAATTCAAGGGGAAATATGTCTTTCTTGCAAATATTCATTTTGTAAATATTTTCTATGAGTGGTGTAAGGGCTTCTCAAGTGGCATAGTTGTTTATGTTTGTTCCTCATGCTCTTGTATGTGAATTGGACTTTCAGAATTAAGTAAAAATACTTTCTCTTTCATTATTTAACTTGACAAAAATTGTGTGATACAATTTTAATGATGTCAAGTGCTGAAAAGAAAAATGTCAACAATCTTGTCATGAATATCCAGCAACTAAATTAAAAGTTATATTTTCATATCAAGCAAAAGTCTAAGGTTAATTTTAAACAGCGCAGGAAAATACAGTCCAAGCAAGAATACTGGAGTGGGTTGCCATTTCCTTCTCCACATTATTTTATAATAACATTAAATGGAGCATAATCTATAAAAGTAGTGAATCACTACATTGTATACCTGAAACTAATGTAATATTACAAAACAACTATATTTCAATAACAAACTTAAATATTAGAAAACATTAAGTTAATAGGGGGAAGGGATAGTTAGGGAGTTTGGGATGGACATGTACAAACTGCTATATTGAAAATGAATAACCAATAAAGACCTACTACATAGCACATGGCGGAGAAGGCGATGGCAACTCACTCAGCACTCTTGCCTGGAAAATCCATGGACAGAGGAGCCTGGTAGGCTGCAGTCCATGGGGTTGCTAAGAGTCGGACACGACTGAGCAACTTCACTTTCACTTTTCACTTTCATGCATTGGAGAAGGAAATGGCAACCCACTCCAGTGTTCTTGCCTGGAGAATCCCAGGGGCAGTGGAGCCTGGTGGGCTGCCGTCTATGGGGTCGCACAGAGTCCGACACGACTGAAGTGACTTAGCAGCAGCAGCAGCATATAGCACATGGAACTGTGCTCAATGTTAGGTGGCAGCCTGGATGAGAGGGGAGTTTGGGAGAGAATAGATACATATACATGTATATGGATGAGTCCCTTCACTGTTCACCTGAAGCCGTCACAACATTGTATGTTAGTCAGCTATACCCCAATACAAAATAAAAAGTTTAAAAAAAAGTTTACTAAATAATTAAGAAATAATTTTTCAATAGCGCTTTTTTTTTGCTAGAAAAATAACTTTTGGGTGATTTAAAAAATATTCAGTTACATTGCTCTTATCATTATGTACATAGAATATATATTATTACATATATATATATATATATATATATACACACACACACATACATACATACACACACACACACACATATGTATGGGCTTCCCGGGTGGCACAGGGGTAAAAAATTTACTTGCCAATGCAGGAGATACAGGAGATGTGGGTTCAGTCCCTGGGTTGAGAAGATCCCCTGGAGAAGGGAATGACTACCCACTCCAGTATTTTGGCCTGGAGAATCCCAGGGACAGAGGAGCCTAGCAGGCTACAGCCCATGGGGTTACAGAGAGTCAGACACAACTGAGCCACTGAGCATACACATGCACACACACACATGTACACACAGACACACACATATATATACACACACATATGTATACATTACATATACATATTTAGGATCTGTCCTCTCTATGGAATTTAGTTTGTTTAAACTTCTTTGCACTCAACAACCATTTATCTTTTTAAAATGATTTTCTTAGTTTATCTAATTTTTTTCTCTTTAAAGATGAAAGTGATTTTTGTCACAACTTTCAACATCCTATCTGGAGCAAAATGCCATTTATTTTAATTTTGCCAGGGAAAAGGGGAAAAAAATAAATGGTATCCAGGGATTTTATGTTCAATTTAAGCCTTTAAGGCAGGAGGGGCATGCCAGCATCTGAGGTGAGGATTACTTCTCCAGGCTAGTAACACACTAGGAAGGTTACTCTGAAAGGGGTCTTGGGACATGGAAGTATCCAAAATGAAATATTTATAAATGGGTTACAGAGGGAGGGGATATGTGTATACATATAGCTGGTTCCCAGATGGCGCTAGTGGTAAAGAACCTGTCTGCCAATGCAGGTTCTTTATAAGAGATGCAGGTTCAATCCAAGGGTCAGGAAGGTCCCCTGGAGAAGAAAATGGCAACCCACGTGAATACTCTTGCCTGGGAAATCCCATGGATGGAGGATCCTGGAAAGCTACAGTCCATAAGGTCACAAAGAGTCAGATACAACTGAAGCAATTTAGCACACATGCATAGATGATTCACCTTGTTGTACAGCACAAACTAATACAACATTGTAAAGCAATTATGAAAAGTGAAAGTGAAAGTAACTCAATCTTGTCCGACTCTTTGTGACCAGGCCAGAATACTGGAGTGGGTAGCCTTTCCCTTCTCCAGGGGATCTTCCCAACCCAGGGATTGAACCCAGGTCTCCCACATTGCAGGTGGATTCTTTACCAGCTCAGCCACAAGGGGAGCCCAAGAATACTAGAGTGGGGTAGCCTATCCCTTCTCCAGAGGATCTTCCCAACCCAGGAATTGAACCAGGGTCTCCTGCATTGGAGGCAGATTATAGCCCAATAAAAATATTAAATGAAATAATAAATGAAAAAAAAATGGGTTACAACACTGGGAACCACAGTGATGCTCAGACTGTGGGGCAAAAGCTCTTCAAATCCTTCTTACATAAAGTCACTTGATCCTCAGCTTATAACTACCATTTCCCATGGTTTCCTCTTAGAGCAGACATGAAGCCTTTTGAGAGCCTTTTCTCTTTGGTCTAGTAAGAGATGTTGGTCAAAAGAGTGTAAAATGTCAGAGTAGATTAAAGATCTCAAAAGGGGTTTCTAATGTCCCTACTGGGTGGCCCTGAGTGGAGCACAGCTTATAAAGGCCCAGAGTTAGGGAGGAGACTTGGGAAGTGGTGTGATCATTTCCCTGAAGTGACGCATTCTTGTACTCCAAGTAAAGAAAGTGATGAGTTAACTGAAAACTGAGTTTAAAAAACTCTGAATAGGAAAAAAATACATAATCGTTTTGCCATATAAATAAGATTTGATTTATTTATAACCTCATTCACACTAAAGCTTTAAAAATTTTGTTGGGAACTGTTGGGGGCCAGAGTGAGGTACTCCGCCCATGGCAAAGGTCATGAGGAAGGAGGCTCGACATACGCAAAGGCGGGATCGAGCCTCAGGAGTCCCCCTGGAAATTCTCGAGCATCTACCCCCATAACCAGAGCCTGCCTACTTTACTACTTTGTGCTCTCACCTACACCTGTGACTTTACGGGGGGCTGTCCCCCACCACCTCTTTCGGAGAAGGAGTTAACTTAGAGCTCCAGTTAATAATAAGTCCTGGGCGTGATAGGAGTGTTTCAACCTACAAACTCCTCTGAAGGTTCTCTAGCCTACCTGACAGGCTTGTCCAGCCACATGTGATTGCTCACAGCCTCCCAACCATGAGAGGCACGAGATGCTTTAAACCTTCTAAAAACAGGTTCCTTAGAAAAGTTAGAAACCTATTAGTATAAGTATAATGGGCTGATTAGAAATTGTGTTGGTGAAGGGTTTTTCATTTGTTGAGCCAATGTTTGTTGCTAAGTCTCCATATCCCCTGCCCTTACACACATTAATGAATATATAGAAGAAATAAGTATTAACCTTTGGTATTAATCACGTTAGACCTTAGGCTAAGTAAATTCTTTCCTTAACTAAAACCCACTACACCCTCACCCTGTAGGAATGTAACTTTATTTGAGTGACGTCTGTTTTAAGAATAATCACCCTTGGAGAAAAAAGTGTTCTGGTTGACTGACCACTGTCACAAGGAGAGGGTCATAAATTGTCAGCAGGCCCCCTGGCCAGAAGATGATGTAACACCCCTAAGACCTCTGTATACATTTGTATGAAGCACCTGACTTTAATAAAAGTCAGGACTGCTGACCCTGCGTGACTTTTGCATAACATCTCAGTGTATAAAAGTAGACCATGGAAAATAAAGAATTGGGATCAGTTCCTCGAAATACTGGTCTCCCCATGTCGCTCTCTCTCTCACTCTGGCTGAGTCTCCATCTGGAGCGCGGAACCCGCCATGCTTACTAATTATGCCTGGGCTTCTAAGATCCGACAGGGGAGGCCTCAGTGTCTCCTCTCCTTCGGGAGAACGGAAGGACGCCTGCGGCCTACGTAAGTGGTGCAAACTTCTTGTCTTGAAGTTTTATTGGTCTCCTGTGTAAACCAAGCTACTCAGCCTCTTTTCTCCACTGAATTTTCCTACTGAGCTATTCTCATTCTATTACTCTTTACATCTCTAATTAATATCTAATTGAAGCTATTGTATCCTGACCCTCGCCGACACCGTCCCCACTTCGAATACCCTGGATCAGCCAGGGCTGGACCCCGGCAGGGAACCACTGTTCATTTCTCAAAGATTCCCTTCAAGACCAGTGGCATAAGTAAAGTTCTACAAGCTCCTATCCCCAATACTTTAGGAAACGGAAGCCGAATGAAACTCCCATTTTGTTTAGGGTCCAAAATACAAAAAGTCCTTCTCAGTTCAGTCCCTCAGTCATGTCCAACTCTTATGATCCCATGGAATACAGCATGCCAGGCTTCCCTGTCCATCACCAACTCCCAGAGCTTGCTCAAACTCATGTCCATTGAACTGGTGATGCCATCCAACCATCTTGTCTTCTGTCGTCCCCTTCTCCTGCCTTCAATTTTTCCCAGCATCAGGGTCTTTTCAAATGAGTCAGTTCTTTGTTCGCATCAGGTGGCCCAAGTATTGGAGCTTCAGCTTCAGCATCAGTCCTTCCAATGAATATTCAGGACTAATTTCCTTTAGGATTGACTGGCTTGATCTCCTTGCAGTCCAAGGGACTCTGAAGAGTCTTCTCTAACACCACAGTTCAAAAGCATCAATTCTTTGGCACTCAGCTCTTTATGGTCCAACTCTCACATCCATACATGACTACTGGAAAAACCATAGCTTTGATTAGACGGACCTTTGTTGGTAAGCTAATGTCTCTGCTTTTTAATATGCTGTCTAGATTTGTCATAGCTTTCCTTTCAAGGAGCCAGCGTTTTTTAATTTCATGGCTGCAGTCACCATCGGCAGTGATTTTGGAGCCCAAGAAAATAAAGTCTATCACTGTTTCCATTGTTTCCCCATCTATTTGCCATGAAGTGATGGGACAGGATGCCATGATCTTCGTTTTTTGAATGTTGAGTTTTAAATCAGGTTTAAAAAAAAAATCACCCTCCTTTTTCACTTTCATCAAGAGGCTCTGTAGTTCCTCTTTGCTCTTTGCCATAAGGGTGGTGTCATCAGCATATCTGAGGTTATTGATATTTCTCCTGGCAATCTTGATTACAGCTTGTGCTTCATCTAGCCTGGCATTTCACATGATGTACTCTGCATATAAGTTAAATAAGCAGGGTGACAATATACAGCCTTGATATACTCCTTTCACAATTTGGAACCAGTCCACTGTTCCATGTCTGATTCTAACTGTTGTTTCTTGACCTGCATACAGATTTCTCAGGAGGCAGCTAAGGTGCTCTGGTATTCCCATCTCTTGAAGAATTGTCCACAGTTTGTTGTGATCCACACTGTTAAAGGCTTTAGCGTAGTCAATGAAGCAGAAGAGATGTTTTTCTGGAATTCTCTTGCTTTTTTATGATCCAGTGGATGTTGGCAACTTGATCCCTGTTTCCTCTGCTTCTTCTAAATCCAGTTTGAACATCTGGAAGTTCTTGGTTCATGTACTGTTGAAGCCTGGCTTGGAGAATTTTGAGCATTACTTTGCTAGTGTGTGAGATGAGCACAATTGTAAGGTAGTTTGAACATTCTTTGGCATTGCCTTTCTTTGGGATTGGAATGAAATTGACCTTTCCCAGTCCTGTGGCCACTGCTGAGTTTTCCAAATTTCCTGGCATAATGAGTGCAGCACTTTAACAGCATCATCTTTGGGGATTTGAAATAGCTCAGCTGGAATTCCATCACCTCCACTAGCTTTGTTCGGAGTGATGCTTTCTAAGGCCTACTTGACTTTGCACTCCAGGATGTGTGGCTCTGAGTGATCACACCATCATTGTTATCTGCATCATTGAGGTCTTTTTATATAGTTCTCTGTATTCTTGCCACCTCTTCTTAATATCTTCTGCTTCTGTTAGGTCCATACCGTTTCTGTCCTTTATTGTGCCCATCTTTGCATGAAATTCCTGTGAGATCTCTAGTCTTTAGTATTCTATTGTTTTCCTCTATTTCTTTGCATTGATCACTGAGGAAGGCTTTCTTGTTTCTCCTTGCTATTCTTTGGAACTCTACATTCAGATGGATTTATCTTTCCTTTTCTCCTTTGACTTTCACTTCTCTTTCCTCAGCTATTTGTAAGGCCTCCTCAGACAACCATTTTGCCTTTTTGCATTTTTTCTTCTTGGGAATGGTTTTGATCACTGCCTATGGGCTTCCCTAATAGCTCAGTTAATAAAGAATCCACCTGCAGTGCACGAGAAAGTGAAAGTCGCTCGGTTGCATCCAACTCTTTGCGACCCCATGGAATTCTCCAGGCCAGAATACTGGAGTGGGTAGCCTTTCCCTTCTCCAGGGGATCTTTCCGACTCAGGGATCGAACCCAGGTCTCCCACATTGCAGGCGGATTCTTTACCAGCTGAGCCACAAGGGAAGCCCAAGAATACTGGTGGGTAGCCTATTCCTTCTTCAGTGGATCTTCCCAACCCAGGAATCAAACTGGGGTCTCCTGCACTGCAGGCAGATTCTTTACCAACTGAGCTACCAGGGAAGGACCCACTCCAGTATTCTGGCCTGGAGAATTCCATGAACTGTATAGTCCATGGGGTCGCAAAGAGTCAGACACGACTGAGCGACTTTCACTGTCCCTTTCTTTCACTTTCCTGTAAAATGTTATGCATCTCAGTCCATAGTTCCTCATCCCTTGAATCCCTTGGAATTTGTCACTTCCACTGTATAATCATAAGGGATTTGATTTAGGTCATACCTGAATATCTAGTGGTTTTCCCTACTTTCTTCAATTTAAGTTTGAATTTTGCAATAAGGAGCTCATGATCTGAGCTACAGATCATGTTTTTGCTGACTGTATAGAGCTTTTCCATCTTTGGCTGCAACAAATATAATCAATCTGTTTTTAGTATTGAGCATCTGGTGATGTCCATGTGTAGAGTCATCTCTTGTGTTGTTGGAAGAGGGTGTTTGCTATGACCAGTTCCTTCTCTTGGCAAAACTCTGTTAGCCTTTGCCCTGCTTCATTTTGTACTCCAAGGCCAAACTTGCCTGTTACTACAGGTATCACAACTAGGCGTTCTTTTTTGCTTTGGCTCAGCCTCTTCATTCTTTCTGGAGGTATTTCTCCACAGCATATTGGGCACCTACCAACCTGGGGAGTTAATTTTTCAGTGTTCTATCTTTTTGCCTTTTCATACTTTTCATGGGGTTCTCAAGGGAAGAACGCTGAAGTGGTTTACCATTCCCTTCTCCAGTGGACTACGTTTTGTCAGAACCCTCCACCATGACTCGTCCATCTTGGGTGGCCCTACACAGCATGGCTTATAGTTGAATTGAATTAGACAAGGCTGTGATCCAAGTGATCAATTTGGTTAGTTTTCTATAATTGTGGTTTCCATTCTGTTTTCCCTCTGATGAATAAGGATAAGAGGCCTGTGAAAGCTTCCTCATGGGAGGGACTGGCAGTGAGGGAAAGTGGGCCTTTGATGGGCGGGGTCATGCTCAGTAAATCTTTAATCACATTTTCTGTTAATGGGTGGGGCTGTGTTCCCACCCATAATTTTGGCCTGAGGCCAAACTACGGTAGGGGTAATGGCAGTAACAGGGACCTCCTTAAGAAGGGCTTATGCCAGGATGGTTGTATTCAGTGCCTCTGACCCCACTGCAGGCCACTGCTGACCCACACCTCTGCTGGGGACTCCTGGACACTCACAGGCAAGTCTGGCTCAGTCTCTTGTGGGATCACTGTTCCTTTCTCCCGGGTCCTGGTACACACAAAATTTTGCTTGTGCCCTCCAAGAGTGTTTCCCCAGTGCTGTGGAAGTTCTGTAACAAATCCCACTGGCCTTCAAAGTCAAATCCCCTGGTGATTCTCAGTACTTTTGCCAGATCCCTGGTTGGGAAATCATTGTGGACCATAGAACTTTTGCAACAGTGGAAGAACTTTGGTACAACTGTTCTCCAGTTTGTGGGTTGTCTACTCAACCACTCTATGGTGGGTAACACTGTGTGACCCAGGTCTGCTGCAGCCAGAGCCCCTGTCCCCGTGGCAGGCCACTGCTGTCCCATGCCTCTGTAGGAGACACTCAAACACTCAAAGGCAGGTCTGGTTCAGTCTCTTGTGGGGTCCCTAGGTCCTGGAGTGCACTACGTTTGTTTGAGCCCTCTGAGCATTTCTGGACAGTATGGAGTTTGATTCTAAACCTGATTTTGCCCCTTGTACTGTCTTATTGGGGCTTCTCCTTTGCCATTGGACATGGGGTATCTTTTTTTGGTGGAATCCAATGTTCTCCTGTCAATGGTTGTACAGTGGTTAGTTGTAATTTTGGAGTTCTCACAGGAGAAGAGTGCACATCCTTCTACTCCGCCATCTTGAATCGATTACAAAAGTCCTTCTGAACTTAACCCAAGTGTTCAAGGCTTTCTCCATCATTGAGAGAAGCCAAAAGCTTGTTATACTGTATCTAATATTACATGGTTGGACCTGATATTAAGGAACTCTCCTGGCATCTGGTCCCCTTGGCAGTCAGAATGATGTATTTGTGTGACAGTTGGCCACGGTGAAGGTCACTGTGGCTCTTATACCTCAGTTTTGGAGAACTTTGTAAACTAGGAAGCACACTGTCTAGCTTCCATGAGGTCAACAATTAAAGCAAAACCCATCAGGGTCTTTGGGAAGCTGCCAGGCACAGCCCAACACCTCTGTTTCCTTATGCCCAATGAATTAATAATCTTAAGGTTTGAAGAATAATCTTAGTAGTAGTTTAGTGGCTAAGTCATGTCTAACTCTTGGGACTCCATGTACTGTAGCCTGCCAGGCTCCTCTGTCCATGGAATTCTCTAGGCAAGAATACTGGAGAAGGTTGTCATTTCCTTCTTCAGGGGATCTTCCTGACCCAGGGATTGAACCTGGGTCTCCTGCATTGCAGGCAGGTTCTTTATCCACTGAGCTACAAGGGTAGCCCTAAAGAATAATCTTGAGGCTTAATAATTATATCTAGACACATCTGGCTATTGTTAATTGCCAATGGAATCAACTGAAAGTAAATAAATGCCTATCAAGCATTTGGGAGAAATAGATTGTCAAAGAAAGAGCAAACTTAGAAAACCTCAAACTGTTTAATCTGCAGAGCAATCCTTGGGCACTCAAACCCATGCCAAGAAGAGGTGGGATACCAGTTTATTGTTATTGTTGTTCACTCACTAAGTCATGTCTGACTCTTGTGACACCATGGACTTCAACACACAGGCTTCCCTGTCCTACACTATTTCCCAAAATTTGCCAAAGTTCATGTCTGTTGAGTCGATGATGCCATCCAACCATCTTATCCTCTGTTGCCACTTCTCCTCCTGTTCTCTATCTTTCCCAGCATCAGGGTCTTTTCCAGTGAGTCAGTTCTTTGCATCAGATGGCCAAAGTATTGGAGCTTCAGCATCAGTTCTTCCAATGAATATTCAGGGCTGATTTCCTAAGGAAATCAACTGGTTTGATCTCCTTGCTGTTCAAGAGACTCTCAAGAGTCTTCTCCAGCACCGCAATTCAAAAGCCTCAGTTCCTTCCTGCTCAGCCTTCTTAATAGTCCAACACTCACATCCATACACGACTAGTGGAAAGACCATAGCTTTGACTATACAGCCCTTTGTCAGCAAAATGATGTCTTTGCTTTTATACTGAAGTTTAGCGGCTTTCAAATGGTATGAGCTCTTCAATGCCCACATAATGTTGGCCCTGGAAGACGTAGCACAAGGAAGACCTTTTCCGAGGGCAGAGTCAGGAAGTACGTAGAGAAAGCGGGCATGGGAGAGCCTTCTGGATATGAGACTTTGCCATCAAGGCTGCCAGATGAGTTAGTCAAAGAACTTAGGTGCTAGAGAATGAGCCCTGTCTACCAGTAGGTGTTTGGGAAGCAGGTAACTTGGCTACATCCAGACTTGATGGAGAGGACTGAATAGCTCTGGGAGTCTTGGACTTTGAGCTGACAATGTAAATGGAAGAGATGGATGGAATTTGAGAGGTTTCTCCTAGAAGGTGAATCTGTTTTGTGTGTGAAGAAAAGACTGGACACGGCTGTTTGGGTGGCCCAAAGAGGGCATTGTGGCTGAGAAGCCAGTGTGTTCAATATCTATTGTTGCTGTAACAAAGTACCATAAGTTTACTGGCTAAAGACAAGGAGATTATGATCCTACAGTCAGGTCAGAAGTCCAACATGTCTTGCCACTGCACTAAGGTTAAGGTGTTCCTTTTGAAGGCTCTGGGGGAAAATCTATTCCCTTGGTTTTTCCAGTTTCTAGAGGCCACCTCCATTCCCTAGCTCATGGTATCCTTCTTCTTCAAAGCCTGTATGGACTTTCTGACCTGCCTTCTAACCACAGCCAGGAAAAGTTCTCTGCCTCTTTTTTAAAACAATAATTTTACTTACTTATTTATTTTTTGACAGTGTTGGGTCTTCATTGCTGCAAGGGCTTTTCTCTAGTTGTGGCGAGCAGGGCTATCGTCTAGGTGCTGTGCGCGGGCGTCTCATTGCAGTGGCTTCTCTCGTTGCAGAGCATGGGCTCTAGGGCAGTCTGGCTTCGGTAGTTGTGGCATGTGGGCTCAGTAGCTATGGCTCCCACGCTCTAGAGCACAGGCTCAGTAGTTACGGCACACAGGCTTAGCTGCTCCGTGGCATGTGGGATCGTCTTGGATCAGGGATAGAACCCGTGTCTCCTGCATTGGCAGGCAGACTCTTTACCATTGGGCCAACAGGGAAGCCCAAGTTCTCCATTTTTAAGAGTCTATGTGATTATATTGGGCCCACTTGGATGATCCAGGAGAATCTCCGCATCTTAAGGTTCCTACTGAAACGTCATTTCTCCATAAACAGTAACATATGCACAGGAACACCCTGAGAACTAGGATGTGGGTATCTTTGGGGGATAATTATTCTGTCTACCACAGGCATAATACCTCAATATCTATTTTCCACTTCTTCAGAAGTAAGACCCCCATGTTATTACCAAAGGCAGGGAATATCACTGCCCAGAGCAGAGATCATGTTGCCCAGTTTCCTCTGCTATGTTTGACATGACTGAATTCTACCATGTGATGGAAGTGGAAGTGATATGTGCAACTTCTGGAAGCTGCCTTAAAGAGAGAGGGCGTGTCTTTCCCTTTCTTTTTATCCTTTCTGCTGGCCAAAACGCACACATGAGGAATGAAGCTGGATCAGGCATTGTGGAATATGACAGAGAAGGTGCATAATGAGGATGACAGAGTCATGGGAGACTGCATCCCAATGGATTGTGAGCTATCACATTGACCCTATGTCATTAATGCAAGTGGCGGGGAGGTGGGGGTGGGGGTGGGGGGGGGCGGGGAGGAATTAACATCTATCTTCTTAGCTTCTCTTATCAGGCGGTTTAGATGCTCAATCAAACCTGCTCCCATCAAATACACAGGATGCAAAACGCTGCCAATCCAAAGTATAGGAAACGAGATAAATGAAAAGGAAATGAGAAAAAGGGATTTGAAATTTCTCCAGGCTTCGGCCAGCTGAAGAAAAAGTCATGAGTATGAAAAAAACAAAACAAAACCTCCAGAGGAAAGTGTAACTGAAGAGATACAACAGAAGAACAGGGTTCAAATGAAGTTACATTGGGGGGACCTCTGATCAATGTCTCTCTCTGCAAACTTTGCAGGAGTTAAATTTTCATTTTAAAAGTTAAAACCTTATCAGTTTTCACAGGGGGAAAAAGGACCCCAAGATCTTAGTGCCTTAAAACAACAAAGGCTTATTTCTTGTTCACTGCACATGTTCAATGTGGGCCAGCATGGAGCACCACTCATTTTAATAACTCAGGGACT
Source organism: Bos taurus (assembly GCF_002263795.3). NCBI lineage: Eukaryota > Metazoa > Chordata > Mammalia > Artiodactyla > Bovidae > Bos > Bos taurus. The sequence goes on along the minus strand of NC_037336.1, from coordinate 18,827,740 downwards.
CAGGCTGAGAAACGCTCATCTTAACATGTGCCTTTTTGCTTGTCACAGTAGGAAAAGGGGCTCTTAAAAATGGTGCTCAGCAAATCAGCACTATTCGCAACAGTCAAGAGGTGGAAGCAACCCAAACACCCATTGATGGATGGATGAATAAACAAAATGTGAGAGACACACACCGTGGAATACTATTCAGCCTTTAAAAGGGAGGCTATCTTGTCACATGCAACAATGTGGTGAACCATGAGAACACTGTGCTAAGTAAAAGAAGCAGTCACAAAAGACGAATACTGTACGCTTGATTCCAGTTACGTGAGTTAGCCAGAGCAGTCAAATTTATAGAGGGAAAGAGAATGGTGGCTATATGCGCCTGAAAGGAAGGGAGGATGAGGAGTCGCTGTTTAATGGGCATAGAGTTTCAGTTTTGCAAGATGGAAAAGTTCTTGAGACCTGTTTTACAGACATTCCCATGAGTATGCTTCACACTACAGACATGTACACTTCAAAACGGCTACGATGGTAAACTATACACTACCGGGTGTTTAACCACAACTTAAAAAATGTTGCTTAGGAAAGGTGTGGCTTCTGTTCACAGTTAATTAGCAAAGTCAAGGCTGTATATTATTACCCCGCTTATTTAACTTACATGCAGAGTACATCATGAGAAACGCTGGACTGGAAGAAGCACAAGCTGGAATCAAGATTGCCGGGAGAAATATCAATAACCTCAGATATGCAGATGACACCACCCTTATGGCAGAAAGTGAAGAGGAACTAAAAAGCCTCTTGATGAAAGTGAAAGTGGAGAGTGAAAAAGTTGGCTTAAAGCTCAACATTCAGAAAATGAAGATCATGGCATCTGGTCCCATCACTTCATGGGAAATAGATGGGGAAACAGTGTCAGACTTTATTTTTTGGGGCTCCAAAATCACTGCAGATGGTGACTGCAGCCATGAAATTAAAAGACACCTACTCCTTGGAAGGAAAGTTATGACCAACCTAGATAGCATATTCAAAAGTAGAGACATTACTTTGCCAACAAAGGTCCGTCTAGTCAAAGCTATGGTTTTTCCTGTGGTATGGATGGATGTGAGAGTTGGACTGTGAAGAAGGCTGAGCGCCGAAGAATTGATGCTTTTGAACTGTGGTGTTGGAGAAGACTCTTGAGAGTCCCTTGGACTGCAAGGAGATCCAACCAGTCCATTCTGAAGGAGATCAGCCCTGGGATTTCTTTGGAGGGAATGATGCTAAAGCTGAAACTCCAGTACTTTGGCCACCTCATGCGAAGAGTTGACTCATTGGAAAAGACTCTGATGCTGGGAGGGATTGGGGGCAGGAGAAGGGGACAACAGAGGATGAGATGGCTGGATGGCATCACTGACTCGATGGACGTGGGTCTGGGTTAACTCCAGGAGTTGGCAATGGACAGTGTGTGTCCATCGTGTGCTGCGATTCATGGGGTCTTGAAGAGTCGGACACGACTGAGCGACTGAACTGAACTGAACTGAACTGAAAGTTACAGTAGCTGCGCCTGACTTTAACAGTAGGGGGAGGGGCAGTATAAACCTATCATGGGCCCATTAGCAGTAACGCAAATCCATTTGGTGAAGTTATTTTTTAAATAATTTTATTTATTTTTGGCTGTGCTGGATCTTCGTTGCTTCACAGGCTCTTCTCTAGTTACAGCAAGTGGGGGCTACTCTGGTTGCGTGCACGGCTTCTCCTGTGGCACTCGGCAGCTGCAGCTCCAGTTGTCTACAGTACAGGCTCAATAGTTCTGGCACATGGGCTTAGTTGCTCCGAAGCATGTGGGATCTTCCTGGACCAGAGATCGAACCTATATCTCCTGCATTGGCAGGCAGATTCTTTACTACTGAGCGACCAGGGAAGCACTGGTGAACAGTATTAATTATTATCACAAGCTCTTCTTCTGGGTATGAAATAATTCTTCTACCCTCCTTCCTGCATGTAAGATGCATTCATTCACTCGCTTTCCAGGAAGTCCCAGTGATGGCATCAGGCTCAAAGCCCAGGGTCTCTGGGTGATGCCTGGGAGTTTGTATCAGAGAGGAACGCGCAACCAGCCTCTCACAGGGCCAAGTGCAGCTCCTCTTGATGCACAGACCCAAGCCTCCCCTAACACACACACACACACAGACACACACACACACAGACTCCAGTGGTGGAGCAGGATCAGGATAACTGTAATAAGCTTTACTGACACTCCCCAGGTGGTCCAGCGGCTAAGAGAACTAGATCCTGTGTGCCACTACCAAGACCTGGTGCAGCCAAATAAACAAACGATGTTTCAAAAACTAAAAGTAAAAATAAGAAAGATGGAAAACACACGGCAGTCACTGGCCTATGACAATCCGGATATTAGTCTGCACCGAAGGTGTAGGACCCCCCGGCAGGGTGAGGAACTTTCCCTGAAGAGGCTTCATTTGAGTTTCCTAGGAGGGAGTCCCCTGTCTGTGGATCTCCATGGGGCCTTGGATTTTCCTTTTGGGAGGCTCTTCCCTTTCCATAATTCTTCTTCTTGGCCTTGTCTGAAGTAGGTATTGAAAAATACAGTCAGCCCTCCATACCTGGGGGTTCCGCATCCGAGGGCTACAGGTACCACACCATTTTATACAAGGGATTTGATCACGTGGAGTTTGGTATCCACAGGAGTTGTGGAACCAGTCGCCCAGTGTATACCCAGGGTCAATGATTTTATCTATTGTAGAGGCTGAGCTGTCTTGTCAGCATACTTCTTACCCATTCTGATAGGAATCAAGGATCATTTTAAGTTTTAAGAAGCTCCAACTGCCTTTAATCCAAGTTGGTGCCTCTTTTAACAGTAAAACTGATTTTCAGATTAAACCTTGTTTGACTTCTTAGCCCCATGTTTCCTTTCTAGACATATTTCTTTGCCGTATTTCCTGCTCTCTCTCCCTCTTTTTCCGCCTCCCTCCCTAATTGTGGGTTGCTTGAGCTCAGCAGTGAGAGCAATATCTCTTCCCCTGAACCGTGTTTAAGTCATAGCCATTTGGTCCAACGGAAGGGGATATCAGCCACCTTGTCCTAATCCATGTTCACTGTTCTGATCCTCACTGCAAAGCTGGGTTTTAATAGACTTCATGGCTCAAAGTATCAGTTTTATCTTCTATTGTTTGGGTTGAGAAGCCGTTGCCTTTCTAACCTTGTAAGTCCTTGAATTTGCAAACCCTCTTATCTCTTTTATCCATCTTTACCAAAACTGACCAATCTTCTCCTCATATCTCTTTCTTGCAATATCTTGTCACATGCAGTCAATAGCAAGCAAATATACAGTAACAGTAATAATTTGCTTTCAGTCTCTTCCCTAAAGTTAGGTATGCCTTCTACTTTCCAGTTGACTGCTGGCAACACTTTACCGACTTTTTGCCCACTAGAGAACATGGATTTCTAGGGATTTCCGTGGTGGCCCAGTGGTTAGTACTCCATGCATTGACTGCAGGGGGCAAGGGAAAAACTTATTTAAAAAAAAAAAAAAAAACATGGATAGATTTTTCAGTCCTTCAAGAATAGTTACCTTGATTCCTTTGACCAGTGGTTAAGCCAAATGCCACATAATTTAGGATTTATTATTAAAGCATCAGCTCACTCTTCCAAATTCTGTCACTTCAGGATAAGATAATCCCATGGTGACAAACTTACCCCCCAATATCAACAGCTTAAATAAGAGGTTTCTTTTCTATTGTGTCCCATGTCCATTGGAGGGGACTTGAGAAGATTCTGCTCAAGGTGGTCACTCAGGAACACACATGGCCAGTCTTCGTCTCGACAACTGCTCCCTTAAGCAGAGCTCTGGGGGGAGAGAGGGCGCCTCTTAGAGCTGGAAACATTTGGTAAGCAGCAATCCGCCTGCCCGTGCAGGAGGTGCAAGTGACATGGGTTTGATCCCTGGGTCAGGAAGATCGCTTGGAGTGGGAAACGGCACCCTACTCCAGTATTCTTGCCTGGGAAATCCCACAGACAGAGGAGCCTGGAGGGCTACAGTCCACGGAGTCACAAAAAAATCGGAACACGACTGAGCACACATACACAAGAATAGAAGCTCTACAGCTCAGAGTTCAGATGCAGGGAACAGAACCCACTGTATCTAATTCAAGGAGGAAGAGAGAGATTCAAAAATTCAGTGGTTCGTGGACAAGTGGAGCAATAAAGAAATAGATTGTAGGTTGAGCTTTCAGAAAAGTCTCCCAAAGTCACACCCCAGAACCAGGTCATCAACGGAGCTGTGTCTCCCCTGCAATCAGGAGTCCACTAGCATCAGGACTCCTTGAGGATGAAAACTCTCTCTCTCCGTCAGGAAACCAGCATTGCCACTAGTTCCAGACCACACCACACCTGGCACCATCTAGGTCCACAGGCTGGGTGCCAGGAAGCCCACCTCTCAGAACCCACAGAACTGGTGCCTGGTATCTCTGCTGATACTGTCACAAGACAAGAGAAAGTAGCAGACAGGACAGACAGACACAAGCGTGGCCTTCTTGTCTCGACTTTCTAAATCCAAGCTAGTGCATCTGATTGGCCAGATTCAAAGCATACCCAGAACCCAAGCTGCAGTGGGCTCTGGAATCTGGTTTTTAGACTCTAGCATCTATACGCATGGAGGCCCACCACAGCGAAGATGAGATTGTTAGGCAACACATCCATCCTTTACAACTTAGCAGCAGGCCACAGGTAGGGCAGCAAGTGCTATAGCAACAACAAAGCTTGTTTATAATTTTCACATACCCTCAGGCCCCACCTACTTTAATTTTAAGAGGTTTACACTGAACATCCAAAGTCAGGCCCTTAGGGATTCTGGAAAAATTAAAAAAATTTTTGTGTTATCTTTTACAATCTATGGGGGAAGATAATATACTTTAAAAAAAAAAACAGATTTTTGCTTTGACGTAATGTCTTTATTGAATTTGTTACAATATTGCTTCTATTTTTGTTCTGGCTTTTTGGGCATGTGGGATCTTATCTCCCCAACAAAAGATCAAACTGCTGTCCTCCTCCCATCATTGGAAGGCAAAGTCCTAACGACTGGGCCAGGGAAGACCTGATAATACAGTTTCATCAAACACAATATGTTAAGGACTGTGCTTCAGGCTTTTATGCATTCTCATAGTTTAGTCTCCAATTCTGACACCAATTCTATGAGGTTGTGTATCAGTGAGGGATTGTGTTTAGCTGTATGTCACAGGCACCCAGCTACAGTGGCTTGAACAAGCAAAGTGTGAATTTTCCATATGTAATAAGCAGTCTCTATGTGTGTATGCTCAGTCATGTCTGACTCTTTGGCATCCTGTGGACTATATAGCCCACCAGGCTCCTCTGTCCATGGGATTATCCCAGGCAAGAATACTGGAGTGGGTTGCCATTTCCTACTCCAGGGGATCTTCCTGACGCAGAGATTGAACCCTCATCTCCCGTGTCTCCTGCATTGGTGGATTCTTTACCACTGAGTCACTTGGGAAATCCCAGTAAGCAGTCTGCAGGAGAGCAAGCCAGGACTAATACAGAGTGCTAGCTGCCTTTCTTTTCTTTAGTTCTAAACTGGCTCTGATCCTCACGGACATAAGACCACCTCCAGACATTACTAGCAACTTCCAGAATGGAAAGGGGAGGTTCAAAGGCAGAAGGCAGCAGTGGGGCTAGGTCCACCCAGTTACAGGTGGTGTTTACACTACAACCTCTTGACTTCCGCACACATCTCATTTCCAAAACAGTGTTACATAGCAACCTCTCTCTTCTGGGGAACTGGGGGACTAAAGGTTTTGTTTTGGTGACAGCTATTACCAAAATCAGAATTCTGTTAGTAGGAAAGAAAACCACTTTGAATATTGGGCAGGTAACTGGTAGTGTCCGGCTCAGATAAACATTATTTTCATTCTACCACAAGGAAACCAGGGTTCAAAGAGGTTGAGTAACATGATCATAGCTCAATGACTTGGGAATTCAAGCTCTGTAAGTGCAAATTCAGGGCTTTCTGATAAGAATTTATTTATTTGGCAGGAGGAATTTTTTTTATTGAAGTATAGTAAATCCGATGGACAGAGAAGCCTGGCAGGCTATAGTCCATGGGATCGAAAAAGAGTCGCACACGACTTAATGACTGAACAATTAACATGGTTAATTTACAATGTTGTGTTAGTTTCAAGTGTACAGCAAAGTGATTCAGTTGTACATATACATACATATTTTCTTTTTCAGATTATTTTCCATTATGCTTTATTACAAGATACTGAGAAGAGTTCCCTGTGCTGTACAGTGGGATCTTGTTGTTTACTTATTTTATATTTAGTAGGGTATATCTGTTAATCTCAAACTCCTGATTTATCTATCCCCTCCCCCACAATTTCTTTGGTAACTATGTTTCCCATGTCTGTGAAAGAATTTACTTTTAAAATAGTTAAATCAAAAATATTTTGACCTATTAAGGGATAAACTGAATTATTCAGAAAACAAACAAACAAAAAAGGAAAAATTTGCTAAAAATTCTGGAGAAGTGAAAGTAGGAATGAGAAAGGATGAGATTTTTGGTGGGAATAGCACAATCTCATACTTAAACAATAAAAACAACAATGATAAAAACCCTCCATGCTTAAAAGCAACCTTAAAGATTATGGCACATTTGCAGGCTAGTTTCCCACTGTGGGTAAAAAAATTCATTGCCTTGTGGCTAGAACTCATTCTGACCTGGCAAAGTCATTTTATTGCCTCTATTAACTCTAACCTAATGCCTGAGAATTAGAGCAGCTCTTAACCAAGCTAGGAGAAGGCAATGGCATCCCACTCCAGTATTCTTGCCTGGAAAATCCCATGGATGGAGGAGCCTGGAAGGCTGCAGTCCATGGGGTCACTGAGAGTCGGACACGACTGAGCGACTTCACTTTCACTTTCATGCTTTGGAGAAGGAAATGGCAACCCACTCCAGTGTTCTTGCCTGGAGAATCCCAGGGATGGGGCAGCCTGGTGGGCTGCCGTCTCTGGGGTCGCACAGTGTCGGACACGACTGAAGTGACTTAGTAGTAGTAGTAGTAGTATAACAAGCTAACCTGAAGACCATCTCCAGTTGCTCTATGGTGTTTTCCAGAATGATTCATTTGATTCTCATTTCCCTAAACCTAGATATTTTTATTTCTTGGATGGTGTTTTTGTTTTGTTTTCGCTACCATTGAGGAAAGGAAATGGTTTGATCTGCCCTAAAAGACGGGAGCCCTGTGAGTAGTGATGGGGGTGGAGCTACTGGATGTTTTGTACAAGCTCGCAAGGATATTGAGATTTAAAGAAAATGCAGAAGACATCAGAAATGGGTACCAAGATCCCAGCTGGGAGGGCAGAGGTGGGTCTGCTTGAGAGTGCATTGCCCTGGCCATAGTTTGCAAGAATGTGCAACACAAGGGACTTCCCTGGCAGCCCAGGGGGTAAGACTCTGCAATTGCAATGCAGGAGGACTCGGGCTGGATCCTTGGTTGGGAACCAAGATCCTGCACGCTTCACAGTGAGGCCAAAACAATAAATAAATAAAAATTAAGACACCAATTAAAAAAAAAAGTACAACTCTGCCTGGGAGCCTGACAACAACCCCTAGCTGGCCTTGGGCACCTGGCAGGCTGTGGCTTCTGCCTTAAAGGGATAGGATGTGTCCTGACTTGACTGTGTCCTTGCCTTGAACCTTGGGATTCCCCACTTTCACCACCTTGAACTTGGCTGGCTTCTGGCACAGGACACGTGGACAATCCAAGCCGAAAGGGACGGCTGAACAAATGCAGCCCAATCCCTGGTTCTAGTTACAGAGCATGGCTAATTTCTGCCCAAATAGTCTTTGGAGAACTACAAAGAGCAAATTAATTACACTCCTGTGAGTTTAAGCAGCAGCAAGGAGGAGGAGGAGAGGTAAATAACACAGAGATTGAACCTGAAAAGGACTGGGGGGTGGGGGGAGGTTGGGAAAACTGTGTAAACCACATTTGTTGAAGGCTGGGAAAACAAAAAGGGGGTTACTGTTGAAAGATCACAGAACACCCTGGGCCTCCTCGTTAATGCAGTTACAAGGTGTGCTTGTCCAGATGCTGAAATAATAGAGCCTTGGAGGCATGGCTTGTGGGGTTTTGCTAAGGTTGGGTACCCTTTGAGGGTGCGAGGCCATGGAATTTAACCTTGCCAGAGGCTGAGGAGCTGCCTGGGAAGCTGGGATGAGATGCTTTTCTAAGATCTCAAGGTGGGACGTTTTTACTCTCCTTGCAACTAGAGAAGAAGGTAGGTAGTGCCTGGCAAAACTGGAACTGAGCAGGGATGAAGCCCGAGCACAAGATGAGGTCTGGCAGGGAAAGTTTCGCCCACAGAATGCAGGTCCTACTTTGGAAGTGTGTTAATTTTAGAGGCTTTCACAGATATACAGTCTAAGTACCAGCATTCAGGCCCAGACTAGAATTCTCAAATTCTAGTATAAAAAACAATACAAGAAGCTTGTTTGAAACGTACGTTCCCAAATCCAGCCATAAAAGATTCTGATTCAGTAAACTGGGGTTAGAGTGATGGAACCCCACAGATGTCACAAAGAACTCCAACTCTTTGTGACCCAGGAACTGTTGCCCACCAGGCTCCTCTGTCCATGGAATTTTCCAGGCAAGAATATTGGAGCAGGTTGCCCTTTCCTACTCCAGGGGATGGAGCTTGAGTCTCTTGCACCTCCTGCATTGGCAGGCGGGTTCTTTACCACTGCATCACCTGGGAAGCTATGGACTGTTCTAGTTACTTTGTAAAAACTGTGGTCTCTTCAAAAAAAAGCACTCAGTCCAATTAGAGACCTGACTGATAACAATACCACCACCACCAACAAAGGAGTACTCTTTTGCCACCTCTTGTTCATTTACTTCTGGAATTCTTTGGCCTATTTACTGAAGAACAGTAACTTATCCAGGAATTAGAGATCTGTCAGGAGCAACAAAATATGATTCTGCTTCTGATTTCTCCACAGCTGCCATTACTTCGAGCAAAACCTGCCTGTGCCTGCCTGAAAGAGGGAAGGAAGGACAGAAAAAGGAGGTGACCCCTCCCTTTCAAATTTTGTTTCCAAGACTTGAAGATGAAGCATCTTTCCTCCAGAGGAAGAAATTGCTGGAGCCCCCAGAACCACAAGATTCATTAGGGCTAAGATTGTTCACTCACTCAGCTGTGCCCAGCTCTTTGCGACCCCATGGACTGCAGCAGGCCAGGCTTCCCTGTCCTTCACCATCTCCCGGAGTTTGCTCAAACTCATGTCCATTGAGTCAGTGATGCCATTGAACCATCTCATCCTCTGTCATCCCCTTCTCCTTCTCCCTTTAATCCTTCCCAGCATCAGGGTCTTTTCCAATGAGTTGGCTCTTCACATCAGGTGGCCCAAGTGTTGGAGCTTCAGCTTCAGCATCAGTCCTTCCAATGAATATTTATTAGGGCTGTGCAGTAGCTTCAAGGTTTTTCACCAAGACCCCTCCTAAAAATAAATTTCAAGTCACAACCTAGAACACACACACACAGACACACTCCACATGTATGTATCTAAGTGTGACATGTGTTTATGTGGAAACATGGAAAATGGAAACACTTTCTAAAACATGACTTGCCTTTATCATGTGACATACACTCTAGTATTTTCTACTTTTCACTTTCATGCATTGGAGAAGGAAATGGCAACCCACTCCAGTGTTCTTGCCTGGAGAATCCCAGGGACGGGGAGCCTGGTGGGCTGCCGTCTCTAGGGTCGCACAGAGTCGGACACGACTGAAGCGACTTAGCAGCAGCAGCAGCAGCAGCCCTTTTTTCTTTTCCCTTCTCCCTCCCCTATCTTCTTTAATCACAGTCATGGTACCACATATGGTTTCACCTTGGTGTTTGAAAAGTGCTGGGGTCCATGTAAGATTCCAACCATTATGGGAAGGAAAGAAGGGGAAAGGAGCTGGAAGTGGAAAAGAGGTCTGTTCACTCATTTTTCCTTCTTCCTCAGGCAGTAACCCCCTTCATTTATCCTTTGTCTATCTTGCCTAAAACAGCATCCACAGCCTACAGGGAAGACTTTACAGTCTTAGAGGTTGATTGGTCAAGGAATTTACTGATAAACCAAGGAGTCTCTTCTTACCAGGTTGGCCTTCTCACTGTCTTGCAGAGGGCATACTCACTTCTGCTTGGCTGTCTTTACCTCCTAATCTGGAATTGCAGCTACCTGCAAAATTATCCTCCTTGCCTGCCTCCTCACCCCTAGGTCTGCCAGTGAAGCCTATTGAAGGCACAGGGTGAGCCTTCCTTCCCTAACATCCTGCTCAGGCAGGTACAAGGGCCTTCAAAGTAAAAAGAACCAATGCTGTTATTTATTTTTACAACTAAAGCCATTATTCTCATCACTTGGAAATGAATTCTGGGGCTCAAAGGACCCAAGGTCCCCACAATCAACCCTCTTTATCCAATTAGCAATGCTCATTTTCATTGAATGGCTATCCACTCCAGTATTCGGGCTTGGAGAATTCCATAAACCAGTTCCACTATTTAATTATATGCAGTAAAAACAGTCACAATTGTGTTTGCTGTTGTTGGTTGAGTGGTTAGTCTTGACAAACATCAGCTAAAGCAGCCAACTTCATGAATCACTTTTCATCACAGAGGGGGAAAAAGAAATCACTCCAGTCCCACCTTTGTTGTGACATCATTTTATCTCCATAAAGAAAAACAATTCAAGCCAGATTTCAAGAGCTACTCAGCATCCTTCCCACACATACCTTATTTTAAAATGTTTTCATTGGGTTAAAATGCACTTTGCAAGGGCTTCCCTGACAGTACAGTGGATAAGACTCTGTGCTTCCAATGCAGAGTTTGATCCCTGGTCAGGGAACTGAGACCCTACATGCTGTGTGGTTCGGCCAAAACAAAAATTTTTAACTGAAAAAATAAAAATAAAAAGCACTTTGCAAGTTAACTGTCTTTCAAAACAATTTCATTATAAATTACTTGCCATGGTAAAATTATAAACAAATTTCATCCAGTGCTGAAGCAAAGAACTGGTTTTATCTCAGTTCTTTTGAGTGTATCCTGATCCACTGAACACCCGAAAATAAGGAGTCTATCAAAAACAATTGGGATCATGTCAAAAGTATACAAGTACTAATTTGAAAAAAGTCTCTCACATTGGAGCAATATGAGTATCAAAAAAAGTAATAATGGCAACAGGTTGAAGCATGCCAAAAAAATATCCATGCCCAAAAATCCATGTGTTCCTAAAGATATTACAAAAAAGAAAGTCATTGATCACTTCTGTAGTTTTCTAGGATACTAATTCATTATTGTGAAAATTAACAAAGAAAAATGTCAAGCATTAAAATTAATTACTTGATGATGCTATTTAACATATATTTGTAGCCTTTGTGTAACTAAAGTGGATTTGGCCATATTTGTAGTGTAAGGTCTCATTAGTGTTTTCCTATAATGTGAACTTTTGCCTTCCAACATGATTATAAAACTGTGTAATTTTGCTTTAAAAATTTTCATGTAAGTGGAATTATTCAGTATGGTCTTTTATACTTGCCTTCTTTCACAAAGCATTTTGTTTTTGACATTCATCCAGGTAGGAATATTTTATTCCTCTTCATCAAGTTGAGTAGTATTCTATTGTATATAGTTACTAAAGTTTGTTTAATCATTCACCAGTGCTTTTCCTGTATCTGTTGAAAAACTGTTTTTTCTTTCCTTTATTCTATTAATAAAGAATACTACTTTATTATTATAATACTATTTATTATTCAAATAACTACTTTGATTGACTTTCAGATGTTAAACCAATTTTGCATTCCCAGGATAAACTTCACTGGTCATGAAGGCTTATCCTCTTAAATGTTGCTGGATTTGACTTCCTAAAAAGAACTTTTTTTAATTGAGGTAAAGCTGATGTAGAAAATTATATAGATTCCAAGTATTCAACATAAAGGTGATTCACAATTTTTAAAATTTACATTTCATTTACAGTTATTTAATTTACTAAAATATTATTCAAGATTTCATGTCTGTGTTTATGAAGGAAATTGATCTCTAGTTCTCTCTACTTTTGAGGTTTTATCACTGGTTATGGTATCTGGATAAGAATAATTTCATAAAATAAATCCAGAGTGTTTATTTTATATTAAAATACTTTCTATTTTATTTTATATATTTTATATTTAATCCAGGCATCCATTGGATGCCTTGCAAAACTTTGAGAAACATTAAATTGTGCATATTTGAATTGTCATTTAAATATGTTTCAAAAAATAAAATAATCTTATCTGACCTTGTTCAGTCTTTTCTAATTTCCATAGTAAACACACCCTATTCACCTTCAAGCTTAGTTTGCTGGTGACTGAATTTGTAAGCGATATGAAATCAGATTTTAGGAAATTATTCCTAAGCACTTTTAGGGTTTACTGTCACTAGAAATCTAGAAGGGGAAACTGAGACCCTTAGAGACTGCCAGACTGTCTCAGAGCAGAGTACCTTCCCACTTTCAAAGCTCTGCACCACACAGCACTCATTACAAGCTTTTACAGGAAACACAAAATGCTTGCCGCGTATACATTTACCTTATAAAGTTAATGTGTCCATCCTTACTCTTTTTCCTTCTTACGAAGGCCCACACTTCCTACTGATAACAATCCAAATAGGGAGCAACAAAACAATGAAACTCCAGGATCCCGTGGCTTGCGGGGTTTACTAGTTGAACTGGGCATGCTCAGTCGCCAGGCAGATTTTTCGGTGAAGTGGAAACTACAACAGCGCGTACCGTGCGCGCGGAGGTGGGCGTGCCCTCGTGGAATTTAGAACGTTGCCGCAGCCAATGGGGCCTCGCGGCCGGCTGCCGGGGCTCCCTATTGGAGGAGCGGGGAGACCAGCGAGTAGAGGGCCCCTGGAGGGAGCCGCCGAGGTTGAGGTCCCGGAGGCCGGGCTACGCCAAGACCTGCGCGTGAGCAGCTGCGGCGGCGGCAGCATCCAGCGGCGGTGCCAGTAGTTCCAGCCCGTTGCTTTACTTTTAAGCTGCACGAATACAGTCATTATGCCGAAGAGAAAGGTAAGTCTTACCCCCAAAAGATTTCAAAGGCCTTCAGACTGTGAGAAGAGCAAATCTTGCCATTGCTATGGATGGCGCGGAATGCACTCGGTAGTAACTCGGGGGCGGCGATTCTCTTTGCTCCTTCAGGCTTGTTTTCAGGTGCCTGTTGCAGATCTTGCTCCCTCCCTCTGTCCTCATCGATCTCTGGATGTTACTTTCTTTCCGGCGACGCGACTTCCCTTCTTTTCGAACTCATTCTAGCCGGAATGGTTTCTACCTCGAACAAGACGCAAAAGCGCTTTGCACCCCCCCGCTTCCAGAAAGGGAGTTTTCTGTTTCCAAAACTGCCAGATTGAGGTTAGTGTGCAAGAAAAAGCAGCGAGACCGGGGGCGGGGGGAGCGGGCGGAGGGGAGGAGTAACAAGTAACACGCACAGGGAGATCGAAAATGAATCCAGTAAGTCGGGCAGATGTCCGGGTTATTCCCTTGTGGGCCATGCCCACGCCGGTGCGCCGCGAAGGCGCTCAGGCCACGGGAGAGGGAAAGCCATGTTTTAACATAGTGCTCACCCCGCTGCCGCCCCCGCTGCAGACCCGTATGTACCCAGTCCAGTGTCGGGCAGGGCCGGGCGGCTGGACCTGCGTGCAGTTGGCGGCGGGGACTCGCGGAGTTGGCCCTGCGCAGGAACGGGACGCCGCCGGGGGCGCGCGCAACTGTGTTTGCAAAGGGCAGGGGTCACCGGGTCCGATTCGGCGACCCAAACCCACACTCGGTCCGGGAAGGCGGGCTCCGCGTGCTCTCGCACCCCTGGGTGCGGAGGGGGGACCTGGGGTCCCTCCTGCAGGACTATTATGTGTCCCCTTCCGCGCAGGCCCGGGACACCCAAGTGACTCGCACCGGGGACGCACGTTTCCCTTTGAGTCCGGCTGCGACTTGTCATTGTCCCAGGGAAGCGAGGGAAGGCTTTCTTTCACCCCGAGGAGAAACTGCAGTGTGGCAGCTGTTGCTGAGAAAATACTTTGCACCCTCCCACCGCCTGGCCTCGCGTGTCCAACAGTGTTAAGCAGTGAGGATATTAAATTGGAAGCAAAAAGGCAAATAGTATGTTGCTGTATCAGTTAAAGATGGTGGAATGATTTGTGTTTGTAAGTGATCTCATTTTCAAAATCTTGAAGCTTTAAAAATACAGAGGCTTTTGACTTTTTATCTGTCTTTAGAAGTTGATGGAAAACTTGTCTCCTCCATTTGGAAAAATAAATATTATAATTAAAAGTTTTAAAAAAAAATCTAAGAGTTTATTGTGCACATACTATATGCCTCATACTGTGGGCGGAGTTTGATTTAACGTCTTATTTAAACCTCAGAACTCCTTGAGAGATGGTGGTACTGCCATTGAACTGGGGCTTTAAGACAGGAATTACCTAAGGGTGTCAGCTACCAATAACTAGTACCAAAGGTTTAATTAGATGCTGTAGGTAAAGGCCTTACTTCCAGACATTGTTTACTCATTCTCTTTATTTACTCACTCATGGGCGGTGAAGAGGAATTTGAAATGCAAAGAAACGCCCAGCCTGAGAAGATGGATGAGTACTAATACTTCGGATTCATTAGTTAAACTTAATTATTATGAAAGTACGGTTTTTCCAGTACTACAATGAGGACATTAGAATGATGCCACCATTTTCGGCATTTTATCTTTGGTTTAATGATGAGGTTGGGAATTCTAGTAGAGTCACCAAGAACTGGGTTCCAGAGTGAGTTGATATCATCTCCATTCTGGGAATTATTAACAAATGTAGACAAATAGATTGTACAAATTCTTTATTATAAGAGATCCTCATGTGCTGGAATCCTGTTGTCCAGGAGTCAGAGTTAGTGAAACCATTACTCTTCACTTTTTCTCACTGCCCTCCTCTCTCAAGGGAACAGAAGGGAAGAACAGAAGAACAGTAGAGAAACTGGCTTTTGATTATTGTTTTATTTCCCTAGAAAGCAGAGAAGAAGCTAGCCAGGCATCCTGGGACCAAGGGCCGACCTGTGTGTTGGCACCTGTGTGTCAGTCTTCTTCCGAGATAGGAAACCTCTCCTCGATTAATAGAAATTCTTTTCATTTATACATACGGCTCAAAGACCTGGGTTGTTACTTGGATAGGAGCAACCACGAATTAAACGTGGCTCCCATGGCCATTGTGTTCACCAGGCAAACCTTGATGCCGCCCCATAGAACCCTGGAACTGCCTCATGGAGCCCTGGGGTTCCCTGAAACTTACATAGGAAACTATAGTCATTAGATAAAGCCTGCCTAGGTGCAGAGAAGAGAACTGGAGACAATCTGTGCTGTGCTCTTCGAGATCTGTAAAGCTGGGGTATCTGCCAAAGCATTTACATACTACTCCGTGGTATTTTTCTTAGCTAAAGCACTGCCTGTTTTACATTGTAAGTTTTCAAAGTGCCCTCACAATACTTTTTTTTTTTTTTTTTAACCTTCTTGGCCCCTGTTTTTCAACTTTTTCCAGAAATCAAGAAATGTTATTTAATGAGCACTGTTGAGGCTGCAGAGGAAGAAATGGCACTAACAAAGTCAGTAGAAGCATCTGGAACCCTAGTACTGCTTGAATGCCATAGGAATACAAAGTTTGCCCTCATGGAGCTTATGTTTAATTTGATGAGTAATGGGCACAAAACAATTAAATAATATTAAACCTGTATACAGGTCCCAGAATATATAGTATAGATTCCAAAAACTGTAGGATAGATAAGGAAAGAGGTTGAATTGGGGCCAGTCTTGAAAGTGTATGTGTGTGGGGGAGACTCATATATACAAAGAAAAAAAATCAGTCATTTTCTGTTTTCAGGCATTTGAATAGCCTCTTCTGATTGTATCTAACATGACCGGGCCTCATGTATATGCCTTAAAGGCCATAGTGTCCACATTAATATAAAACGTTTTTATGGCATTTCTTTTTTTAAAATACAATTATTAAAAAAATTTTTTTATCCAGTTATAAAGGTTATGTTCCATTTACAGTTAATGCAAAATATTATTTGTAGTCCCTGTGTTGTGCAGTACCTCCTGAGTCTCTCTTACCTTTATGAGTTTTCTCTGTATCTTTGTGTGGTAGTCATAGCTACATGAAAGCAAGTGGTTTTTGGAACTGCAGTAGTATTTTTCGATGAGTATAGCACTCAGGAGTGACGGGTTCTTCAGTTAGTGTTACATCTGTTCCTGAGTCGGTGAGATTTAAATAAAGTTGTGTTTCCTGTATTCATTACCTGATGGGTAGTGAGTGACCACCCACTAATAGTGGATGGAGCAGCAGGGAAAATGGTAGTGTTCCTGGACTCAGGTGGTGGTGGGACAGTGAGTGACTGAGTTCTAGACTGTTCCGGGCAGACATCCACGAATGCCTGATCACGTTGAATGCAGTGATCACGTTGTTAGGGAATGACCTGATGGTCTCCAAAGAGGCCTCAGCCAGTGAGCCCTCTAGCCATGGTCCTGGCATGACTAGCAGCAGCGGGCACGTTTTCACATCCTTCTTTTTATTTTTCCAGTTCCTCATCACTGGAACTACTGGAAAAGTCAAGTGTATCACATGGGAAGTTTTCTCTAACGAGACAATTTCCCAGGAATTTGGGGGTCAGCACTAGTCCATCCTTACCCTAAAGGTTTAAGGCAGAAAAGTCGGTTTGCCTCCAGCTTTGAGGTTTGAAATTATGCTTTATCTCTTTACATAAAATGGAAAGGCCTAGTAACGCTGGTCTTGGAACAGGGGATGCTTACCTAACAATACTCAAGGTTTCTGATTAATCTTTCAAAAGGAGATTGCGTATTATAACATCAGAGACAGACTCTGTAAATGAAAATACGGATAAATTTGACTACATGAAAATGAATATGTCATATGGCAAAGAAAAAGAAAACCCTGTTAACAAAACTTTAAAACTAATGAAAAACTGGGAAAAAGTATGTCTACCACATACCACTGAAAAAAGCATGCTACTTTAAAAAAGATGAAAAGATGTCCTTATGAAATAGATGTATATCCTTTTAAGAAAATAACAAACCCAATACATGGAAATGTTTAGTTTAACTAGAAGTCAAATACATGTATATTATTAAGAATAATGAGATGTGAATTTTTTTAAAGTCTGTTTTTTTTAAAAAAAGATTGATTGTGTCACTGTGCAGTGCTGAGTGACACTGACACTTGAGCAACTCTCAAGCAATATGGATGGGGCTGTAATTTCCTTAAAAAAAAAAAAGCTTTATTGAGGTATGATGTACTTACCATAGAGTCCATTTATCTATACAAAGTATACAAATCAGTGACTTTTAATACATTTATAGAGTTGTATAACATTTCTGTAGTCCAGTTTTAAACCACTTCCATCACTCCAGAAAGGTCTTCTCCATGGTTTGCAGATAGTCCCTACTCCCCCCCAGTCCTAGGCAACCACTGATTACTATCTCTATAGATTTGCTTTTTCTGGAAATTTTATATAAAAGGAATCAAACAATATGTAGTCTAATTGTGTCTGGTTTCTCTCACTCAGCAGAGTGATTTTGAGGTCCATCCACAGAGTAGCTTGTATCCATACTCCATTCTTTTTTATTGCCTAATAGTAGTCCGTTGTATGAATTTTCGACTTTCTGTTTATCCTTTCACAGGTCAATAGACATCTGAATTGTTTTCATTTTGAATTGTTTTAAGTAATGCTGTCATGAATATTTATATGTAAGTCTTTGCATGGACATATTTTCATTTTCTCTTGGGAAGTTTCCAAAGGGTGGAACTGACAGGTGATATGAAAGTCTATCCTTAATGTTTTAAGAAACTTCCAAACTGATTTTGATGGTAATTGTATCATCAGTGCACGAGGGTTCCAGTTTTCTCTGTATCTGTGCTCATAGCTAATTGTTGGGGTTTTTTGGTTATAGCTTTTTAATTAGCCTAATTTACATTTCTGTAATAAGTAATGATGATGAGCATCTTTTCATGTGTTTACTAGCATAATAGATACCTTAGGTGAAATGTCTATTCAAATGTTTTGCCCATTTTTAAATTGGATTTTCGTCTTATTATTGATTTGTAAGAGTTCTTTATATATTTAGATACAAGTCCTTTATCATAAATGATTTATAGATCTTTCCTTCCAGTCTGTGGCTTTTTAAAAAATGTTGGTTTTATGTCTTTGGAAGAACGAAAGTTTTTTTAATTTTGATGAAATCCGTTTAATATCCTGTCTAATAAATCTTTGCCTAATCTAAGGTCACAGATATTTACTTCGAGAAGTTTTATAATTTTAGCTCTGATATTTAGGTCTATGATCCATTTTGAGTTAAATTTGTAAATAGTGTGAGATAAGGGTTTCAGTTTTATATTATTTTTGTTTTGGTATATGTGGATATCTACTTATCACAGCACCAGTTGTTAAAAAGACCATCCTTTTTCACTGAATTGCCTAGGCACCTTTGTTGAAAATCAGTTCATCATAAATGTAAAGGTTGGATGTATGTGCTCTTGAATTGTGTTCATAATCTATATATTTATTCATATATTAATACCACATTATCTTGATTTCTATGGTATAGTAAGATTTGATACTGGTAATGTCAGTCTCTCACTATATTCTTTTTCAAAATTGTTTTGGCTTTCATACAAATTTTTGAATCAGATTGTAAATTCCTACAAGCATGCCTGCCATGATTTTGATAGGGCTTGAATTGAATCTCTAAATTGGTTTGGGCTTCCCCGGTGGCTCAGCAGTAAAGAATCTGCCTGCAGTGCAGGAGATGCAGGAGACATGGGTTCTATCCCTGGGTTGGGAAGATATCCTGGAGGAGGAAATGGCAACCGAATCCAGTATTCTTGCCTGGAAAATCCCATGGACAGAGACTGGCGGGTTACAGTCCATATGGTCAGAAAGAGTCAGACACAACTGAAGCAACTGAGCATGCCATTTTGAGCTATCCAGTCTGAATGTGAAAGGGCCTGACACGTAGTATGCCATCCATAAATACTTGCTGAGTTTAATTGAGTTGATACTTAAATGAAACCTATATTTGAGTAAAGGCTCCAAAACGTCAGGGTTATACATTTTATTCAGCCCTTCACTCACTTCATGTGAAATAAACATTTATCAAGCATCATGTTAATGCAGAGTACCATCACCTTGGGAAAGTAAGTGAATTATTGACATTACAAACTCTTTCTGAAATGAATGAGTAAAGGCCCTTGTTTTTAAGGCTCTTTCAGTCTGAGAGGGTAAGTAATATAAATATGACAGTATTTATAATTCATGGCAAGAAATGATAATGAGCCACAAGAAAAACCATGAGTTCTAAACATTCAAAAGTTTGGCCAGACTGCATGTCCAAAGAAAAAACACTGACAAAAAGTTGTTTGGTTAAAAGGGTTGGGGGTTACTTTGTTGTTTTTTTTTTTTATCTTAAGGGGATCATTGCTAGTTAATAGAGGTGGTCTGTGAAGTCTTGCTTTCTTTGAAGTAGAAGAAACGTAAATTCAAGGCCTGTTATGTAAATTCAAGGCCTGTTATATTAATAGCCGTTGAGGTTAGATTGTGCACAGTAGGTGCCCTCATTAGTGAAGATTCTGTGACTTCCTGGTCCCATGCTTTTCTTGTAACCACCCTCTGATGTTTAAAAGTGAGTACCATGTTTCTAAATTGACATATATTATTTGATTACCTAATTTTGAATTAATTTTGTAGTCCTTCTAATTTCACTTGACCATGAAGTGTTTGATGGCTCTGGCCTTTTTTTTAATTCCCACCACAGCACTTAGCACAGGTGCTATAACTGTTGAACAAGTGCATGAATGAATCGTTTTCAAAAAAAGAAAGTAGTAACTTGAATTACTTCATGTCTTTGTTGGGGAGATCGTCCAGTTTGACCTGGCTTTACTGTTTACTAGCTGTATGTTTTAGGGTAGGTTGCTTAACTCTGTAAGCCTCTCAGGTCTCTGAGACTCATCTGCAAAACTGGGCTAAAAATATATTCTACCTTGTTGGGTTATTGCAGACATTAAATGAGATGATGAATGCAAAGTTCTTAGCACAGGGCCAGCATGTGTGAAACAGTCAGTAGATGTTCCATATTGCGAGACAGGTATTTTTTTTTTAATGAATGTGTAGTTGATTTATAGTGTTGTGTTAATTTCTGCTATATAGCAAAGTGATTCAGTTTTATGTGCATATATCTATCTTTACACATAGAAATATATACATATTTTTTTCCATTGTGGTTTATCATAGGATACTGAATGATAATTTTTAATTGTTAAGAGAATTGCAGTGAAATAATAGCCTTGTAGTAATCCAGCTTTCATTTTACAGGAGGACCAGTGGCACATAGATCGCACCTGTATGTCCAATTAACTGCAATTATAGGAGTCAGTGTTCAACAACCAGATAACAAATGTGGTGTTTTTAAGAGAACACAGGCTTTCATCTGGTGCATTTTTACATGGTTGATTTTTCTCACAGAAAAAATTATGCTTAAAAATATTGCCATATAACATTAAAATTCCCTTGGCAAATCAGTTATCAGGTGATCCACTTCTCCTACATTTTTTCCCCTAGACCACTGCCTTTGTTTACACCAAGTTTAAATATATTCCACTTTCCTGCAGGTTACAGTTTGGAAATGGCGACTGACATAAACACCATTTAAGCTGTCTGCTTTCAGAGTACCTAGTGTGTTGAAATACGATATTAGTCTTCTGAGTAATTTCAAAATCAGTGTTGAAGATAACAAACCAAATCAAAATGTTGAATTTTTCCCCCCACTGGCTGCTCATTTATTGTGCATTTCACTGCCTTCTTAGAAGAGTTCAATTGAATCATGTATTGGTCCTTGGTCAAGGTGTTTATTGAGTCCAGTATTTTTATATCTTGTGGGCATATCCAGAAAACAGGGCCATTTAGATCTGCCCAAAGCAAATGCTTGTTCAGTCACAGAAAGTAAATGATATGCATAATCAGAAGTAGGGAAGAAGAGAAAAAAGGTTTTAAATCTCAAAATTGGTTCCAAAATTTAATATTTCAAGAGAAACTTACCAGTAACAACATATGCATATATTTATTACCATTAAAAGTTAAATAGCTGCCATTTATTGAATGCCTGGCTGAGCTTTGTGCTTTATAGTCATTAGGCACCTTCTTTTAAATAGAAATATGTGAAGTTGTTAGAAATAAACCTGGGTGGGAAGCATTATGGAGTAATTTCATATTATTTCATTTTATTCTCCCTGCAGTTCTGCAAGGCTGGCCTCGTCTCACAGAGTATGATATTGACAGCCACAATAAATAACATTTAGGTAGCTTTCTATGACTCAGGCACTGTTCCCAGCACTTTGCATTAATAACCTGAATCATCTAAGCACCCGGTCAGGTGTGTTCTCCGCAATGACATCTTCAGAGGTAGGGGGTGGCCGAGACGGGTCTGCTTCCAGACCATGGAGCCTGCAGCTGGTCTCAGCCCCAGACACAGTGAGAAAACAGGGACTTAGTCAGATGAAGGCATTTCCCCTGGTCACACAGCTGGGAAGTGACAGAACTAGGAATTCCACCCCAGCCCTCAAGCATTTTGGCCTAACTGTGACGCCACAGTACTTCCCATACACGTTCATTTCTAGTAATCTCAGGGGGTGGTCGTTGTTCAGTTTCTAAGTCGTGTCCGACTCTTTGCGACTCCATGGACTGCAGCATGACAGGTTTCCCTGCCCTTCACTAGCTCCCAGAGTTTGCTTAAATTCATGTCCATTGAGTCAGTGATAGGTATTTAAATAAAGGCGCCCACTGAATGAAACAAGAAGGACTCAAGCTATGTAAATATGTGTGTCCATCTGTTTAAAATTTTGTCTTTATTAAGATATAGGCTGATGCCATTGCTCCTAGGCACCAGTCAGAGGAAGTTACTCCACAAGTCATTATTATCTGTGATTGCAGCCTAAGGCTGCCCTCAGGGTCCAGACCTCTGGCTTCTGAAAGATGCCCATTATCATGAAGCCTTCTGGGTATTTCAGAAACTAATGGACTACAGGCTCCTATGCAAGGTATTTATGTGAAGTTTCCATCCCTAAGCTTTGGCATCTTCGAGTATTGAAAGTCTAAAACTTCATATTTTCTCTAATTCCACCATCAACTGGTGGATTTACTATTTCCAAGATACATTGTCTTTGTTGTTATATTTCAGATAACAGGGATATTCACCTGTCACCAGAAACATGTAAATACACTTGCATCAGTTTCAGTTCAGTCCCTCAGTCGTGTCCGACTCTTTGTGACCCCATGGACTGCAGCACGCCAGTCTTTGCTGTCCATCACCAACTCCCAGAGCTTGCTCAAACCCATGTCCATTGAGTCGGTGATGCCATCCAACCATCTCATCCTCTCTCGTCCCCTTCTCCTCCCGCCTTCAATCTTTCCTGGCTTCAGGGTCTTTTGCAAAGTATAGTTTACAACTATACTACAGTTAAAAAAAAATACTGGCCTCACGATATGGAACATCCATTGACTGTTTAAGAACTTTGCATTCACCATCTCATTTAATGTCTCCAGTAACCCAACATGGTAGAATATATTTTTAGCCCAGTTTTGCAGATGAGGAATCTGAGTCTCAGAGACCTGAGAGCCCCATGAACACTTGCAGTACTATTGACACGTTGTAATACATATATGAAGCCCCCATTGCTTAGGCACTGGATTTAAAAAACAAGCAGGTGCTTTTGTGTTTGGTATTCATCAAATAAAGAATGAAAGCCTCATAGCTTGGAAAAGCTGTTGGACCTAGAACAGAATGGATTTTTATTTCAGAGTTCTGGATTACCAGCTGATAAATGTGTAATTACAAAAGTTATTTTTAAAAGGTATGAAGTGACATTATTTTAAAATTGTATCTTTATTATTTTGATCCCATCCAAAGATAAATACAAAGTTTACCCCAAAAGGTGGTTTTTTTTTTTTTCTTTTCTATCTTTCTCTTTTTGGGTATAAACTGTGGCTTTTTACAATACTGGACACAATTAGTTAAATTCTACTTTGTGGGAAGTTGCTGTGAGTCCTAGACCCAGTGTATGTGGGAGGTTAATACACCAAAGACTTAAGTGTGAAGCTTGAAAGACTTCTGACCTTCCATATATATGGCGTAGAATACATTTCTGAACTGTATCTTTTATGTCTACTTTTCATTGCTTTCCTTTATCTCTTCTTTTATTTACAGTTTTTAATTTTACTGTTCCCCCTCTTAATGGTCACATGTCTCCCCGACTCTTTAATGGGGCCAAGTCGCTTGACCTCTTTGAGCCTCTTTTCTTCATCTGTAAAATGGGAATATTGAGACAGTCCCTGTGTATCTCAGTGCTGTTGAGATGATCAAATACAGCAACAAGTTGAATGTACATAGAAAAACATTAAGTGCTACGAAAATGATAGAAATGATTTGGTGTTTTGTCTTTACTTTTAATAGTAAGATAAAAGTACTTGTAGCCATGTATATGAACATTTAAAAACCTAGAATAGTAAATTTATGTGCCTCTTAACATGTAATATTTTCATTTTTTCAGAATTATCTTGTTTTATTTTATGATAGGTTTAGTCTTTTTAAAATTTTTTATTTATTTATTTGCAGTATAGGTTATGTTTCAGTATAGTTGATTCACAATATTGTGTTAGTTACAGGTATCCAGCAAGGTGATTCAGTTATACATGTACATATATCTATTCTTTTTCAGATTCTTTTCTTATATAGCTTATTACAAAATATTGAATAAAGTTCCTTGTGCTAGACAGTAAGTCCTTGTTGATTATCTGTTTTATTAATGTATATAGTAGTGTGTATATGTTAATCCCAAACTCCTAATTCATCCCACCCTCACCTTTCCCCTTTGTTTACTGTAAATTTGTTTCTGAGTCTGTTTCTGTTTTGTAAATAAGTTCATTTGTATCATTTTTACAGATTCCACGTATAAATGATGTCATACGATATTTTTCTCTGTCTGATATTTCACTTCGTGTAATAATCTCTATCGATGTTTCTGCAAGTGTCATTGTCCATTCTTTTTATGGTTGAGAAATATTCCATTGTATATTTATGTACCACATCTTCTTTTTTTTAAGTCTTTGTTTATTTGGCTCTGCGGGTCTTAGTTGTGACATGCAGGATTTCCAGTTAGGGCCTGTGAACTCTTGGTTGCAGTGCGTGGGATCTAGTTCCCAGACCAGTAATCAAATCTGGGCCCCCTGCACTGGGAGAGAAGAATCTTAGTCAGATATGACTGAAGCGACTTAGCAGCAGCAGCAGCACAAATGAGGCAGAGGAGGAAACACTCCATTACATATTATGTGCTGCTTGCTCAGGTCTACGGGTTAAGATACTTGCCAGACTGGAACCCTTCTGCTGCCCTAAAGTCCCAGATATGCACCCAGTTTTGAATCTAGCAAAGCCAGAAGAAAGCACTTAGAGCCTGTAGTGGATGAGAGGATGAACTCTGAGCCTGTCCCCCTGGTCAGAATCCCAGCTCTTACACTTACCAGCGAGATTACCAGCTGTGTTGTCTCGGGCAAGTTACCTAAACCTCTCTGGCTTCAGTTCCTGATTCATACAGTGGATATGATGCTCTTTACCCACCTCACAGGATTGTGGTGAAGGAGATTTTAACTCATTTAGATCACTGCCTCGCACGTGAGTGCAGTATAGTCCACATGTGTTGAGATGATGATGGTTGCTCTGGGTCTCTCCTCGTATCCCTTCCAAGGCTTCAGTACCTGACCTGTGATATACACTCCATAGTGTGATTAGTATATATTTGAGTATCTTACTAAGTCAGGAGAGTGAAATCTTTGGATCCAGCCTCTTAGTCTTCCTCATGAAGAAACTCAGGCCCAGGGACATAAGATACAAGCCAGGTTGGGGTCAGGCTACCAGCCTCAGCCAGGAGCTTCCTGCACCATCCCATTCACCCAACATGGGAAGAGGTGACTCTCCTGAAAAAGGCAGCTCAGACCAAAGAGCTGCGTAAAATTTTTAAGTTATTTTGTATTAATGATATATTTCCATTTTTAAATTATGTACATTCATACAAAGAAAATTTTGCTGAGCGTACTTAAACACAGCTTTTTCTTTGCCTTCCGCTATCTTTTGTAATGGAATCCATGAGATACTTTCCTTAAAAGTATCCCTCAGAAAAGAGAGAATTGCTGTTTATTTCAGTTCATCGAGAGTCTTTTTAAAGCAGAGTGCTTACTCCATTACTTTTATCGTGAACAACAAGATTTTATTTTGGGAAGACATACTAGCCTCGTGGCCTTAACAAGCTATTTGGGTTTATAGAAGTTGATGAAATTAATAGACATAAGCCAAGGAGGAAGTAAGAAAGAAATTTGACATTGGTTTCATTATTAATGAAGGTCATTTGCATGTGACCTCTCATCCCCAGATACTGGATTTTTTAAGGGTTATTTTAACAAGCAAGGCAGTATTGGACTTCCCTGGTGGCTCAGACAGTAAGCGTCTACCTACAGTGCAGGAGACCCAGGTTCAATCCGTGGGTTGGGAAGATCTGGAGAAGGAAATGGCCGTATTGGAAGATCTCAAACATACACTTAGAGAATGAATGAAAAACTGCCATGCTGATGTTAAACAGTGGTCCTTATGGCTTTGAATAAAATTTTCAGAGTCTGTTTCGTATGTCAAATACGTGCATGTTTGAGTTTAAGGGAAATATGTGTTATTTGGAAAACTTCATGAGAATTTCACGGACAGTGCCCTTATTTGTGGACGGAAATTAATGCTGCCTTAAATAATTTAATTATGTGTCAATTTTAGCAGAAGAGTGAAAACTTAGTTATAGACACATTTCAGTCTTTCTCTGGGTGGGTTATTTGGATTTTTGTCCTTAAATGTCCTCTTTGCTAACCAGCTCACTATTGGAGTGCTTTATTTTCTCCAGCTTTAGATTTGTAACAGAAAATGTAAATTAGTTTTAAAAGAAAATGTTTAAAAATTAATTTTAAAAGAGAAATGGTACTAATTTAAACATACTGACCAGCGAGTTGAATAAGAGTCCGCTCAAAGTAATACATTCCCTAGATGAAAAGAAGTGATTGTTTATTTGCAGTTATATCTGTTCCCAACTTTCCTGCATCAGCATAGATAATCCAGCAGTTGAATCTGGATTTGTTCTATGGCAGCTGGCTAATGGTTACTTGAATTGTGTACACACGATACGATCTCAGTGAATTCACTTAAGTTAGAAAACAACCCTTGTCACTTAATGTCTTGGAAGGAAAACTCCGAGAGCCTGCACTTACCGGTGAAGACTATTTGGAACTTTAACACAAGGTCCAGCACTCGTTGCTAAGAATCCCGAGCTCTTGTCTGTCTTCCGCAGTGGAAAAAGATGGCACCAGGAGGTACTATACTTCCCAGCTTCCTGCCACACCCTCAGTATTTTTCTCAGAAGTGACAAATTTGGAGGCTAGGACCATCCAGCGCTGTTTCCAAGCAGCTGTTGAGGGGCATACTGATTCTCTCATCTTTGCAGATACCTTCCTGAGTTTGGAGAGAGAAAGCTGGGCTGATGGTCCCCGTTAGAGCCCCTGAGTAAAGTAGTAACTGCTGTTTATTCAACGAGAATCTCAATACGTGGGCATTTGTTCTGTTGATTCCTATGGATGGTCTGCAGAATGAAAATTCCAAATTTCATTTCCTTCGCTTCCCAAGAAGGACTCCTCGTCCTGTTGCAGTCTTAAGGAAGTATGATTTTGTCCCCTTCGGTACATTTTCGTGTCCTCAGATGCAGGACTCTGGCATCTTTGTAAGATGGGAGAGTGGAGACAGTGAAGTTGGTCAGCTGCTGAAGGAACTCTGGCTTCCTTCACCAGCTCTCCTCCCACGCCCACTCAAGAGGACAGTTCTGAATTCATGTTTCTAATGATCTTGGCTTCCCATCTTGCCCGACTCCAGATTCCTTCGTATCAGCACAAATGAAATGACTATGAATTATGTTTTGGCCAGAAGAGGAAGAGGTGGTGTCTGCCCAGACTTGTAAGAAACACAAGAAACACTAATAGTTGTGGAATTTGTGTTGGCAGATGTGGCACTGCCACCTGGGCTTTACTTCCACCCTTCTTCCCCCTGAATATTGGTAATACTTTGGGAGTTTTAAATACAAAGAAATTCAGGAAATAATATAACATGCCTATTTACCCATCATTCAGAATTCACACATTTGACCATTTTTTATCCTCTTTGCTTCAGATCTTTCTAAGAATAAAATGTTATAAAGTTTAAGTTCAAAACACCCCCTTGGTTCCCTTCCCTTGTGAACCTTACTGAAGATAACCTTGATCATGAATTGATTGTATATCTTTGCAGGTCATGATTTTAGATGTTCATGATGTGTATGTTATATATAAATCCATAATATTGATTTGTGCATGTTTTGAAATTTACAAGTAATCACATATTGCATGCTCTTTCTTTTGTTATTTGACATAATAATGAATGAGTGTAATTTGTTTAGGTATATTATGATAACTAATATATGTGGACTTTTTCTAATGACTTATTTTGTGGTTTCTATTTATCATGTGTTTTCCTCTTTTCTTTCCTGTCTTTGATGTGTAAAATTTGCTTTATTTCACCCCTCCTGATTTTTTAAGTGTATAGATTCTTTTTTATTTTCTTAAAAAACATAATGCCTGTCTTTAAATTTTTATTTTAGTATGATCTTAAATGATTCTGTGTCTGTATAATCCTCCAGAACAAAACCAGGACCCTCCCATGCTGGAGATGGGGATGCTGTGTTCCCCCTCCTCTCATCTTTTATGGTTGTTATTGTCTAGACCTGTGCCACCCAGGATGGCAGCCACTAACTACACGAGGCTGTTAGCCACTGAGAAAGAATGAGCCAAGTTTAAAAATTTTAATTTCATCAATTTAAATTTAAAAGCTGATATTCGATTCAGTTATTAGAAGGTTTTAAACATGTTTGCAACAACCTGGATATGTGAAAATACAATAAAGTTTATGATCTCTAAATATGGGTCAGGTATTCCTTATTGACTATGCCAAAGCCTTTGACTGTGTGGATCACAATAAACTGTGGAAAATTCTGAAAGAGATGGGAATACCAGACCACCTGCCTCTTGAGAAACCGATATGCAGGTCAGGAAGCAACAGTTAGAACTGGACATGGAACAACAGACTGGTTCCAAATAGGAAAAGGAGTATGTCAAGGCTGTATATTGTCACCCTGCTTATTTAACTTCTATGCAGAGTACATCATGAGAAATGCTGGGCTGGAAGAGGCACAAGCTGGAATCAAGATTGCTGGGAGAAATATCAATAACCTCAGATATGCAGATGACACCACCCTTATGGCAGAAAGTGAAGAGGAACTAAAGAGCCTCTTGATGAAAGTGAAAGAGGAGAGTGAAAAAGTAGGCTTAAAGCTCAACATTCAGAAAACGAAGATCATGGCATCTGGTCCCATCACTTGATGGGAAATAGATGGGGAAACAGTGGAAACAGTGTCAGACTTTATTTTTTGGGGCTCCAAAATCACTGCACATGGTGACTGCAGCCATGAAATTAAAAGATGCTTATTTACTCCTTGGAAGAGAAGTTATGACCAACCTAGATAGCATATTGAAAAGCAGAGACATTACTTTGCCAACAAAGGTCCGTCTAGTCAAGGCTATGGTTTTTCCTGTGGTCATGTATGGATGTGAGAGTTGCACTGTGAAGAAAGCTGAGCACCAAAGAGTTGATGCTTTTGAAGTGTGGTGTTGGAGAAGACTCTTGAGAGTCCCTGGGACTGCAAGGAGATCCAACCATTCCATCCTGAAAATCAGCCCTGGGTGTTCTTTGGAGAGAATGATGCTAAAGCTGAAGCTCCAGTACTTTGGCCACCTCGTGCGAAGAGTTGACTCATTGGAAAAGACTCTGATGCTGGGAGGGATTGGGGGCAGGAGGAGAAGGGGACGACAGAGGATGAGATGACTAGATGGTATCACCGACTCGATGGACGTGGGTTTGAGTGAACTCCGGGAGTTGGTGATGGATAGGGAGGCCTGGCGTGCTGCAATTCATGGGGTCGCAAAGAGTTGGACATGACTGAGCGACTGAACTGAATGAACTGATTCCTAGTGAAAACTTGGCATTTGAGTGGAAGTGTGCTGTAAATGTAAAATACATGCCAGGATTTGAAGATTTAGTGTGAAGAACGTTTGTCACATACCTGATTAATAATTTGAATCTTGATAGCATGTTGAAATGATAACGTTTTAGGTATCTTCAGCTAAATGAAATATATTATCAAAATTAGTTTCACCTTTGTCTTTTTACTTTCTTCATGTGGCTATTCAAAAATCTAAAATTACATTTTATAATTTTATAGGGCAACACTAGTTTATGACTTCTATTGAAATATTTTAAACACACATGAAATAGATATTAGTATCTACAATTAATAGATTTGCCAATATATTTTATACTTTTTTCTTACACGTTTTTCTTTCGTCTCAATTCTCTTTTCTTATTGCTGAATTTGATCCTTTAGTTTTAGATCCTTGTTGAAAAAAAGACTCTGTTGGCAGTAAACTCTTAGTATTTATGACATATCTTCATTTTACCTTTCCTCTTGAATGATAGCTGGGTGTAAAATTTTAGGCTGACACTTCTCCTCAACTCCTGAACATTTCTCTGGAGTTTGCTGTTTACAGATTCTGGTGAGAAGTTAATTCTTTGAAAATAATCCATCTCTTAATTCTGGAAACTTTTAATGACTTTCTTCATTTTCTTTGACTTTCTGTAGTTTTATTATGTCTCATTGTATATGTTTGCTTTGTTTTGTTTCCAGTTTGTTCCTTGGTGTGAGTTTTTCATCTGGAGACTCATGACTTCAGTTTGGGAAAATTCTCACCCATTATGCCTTTGCCTTCCTACCAGCGTCTCTGATCTCTGCTTCTGCAAGTCTGTTAAACGTATGTGGATCCTTGGAGTTAACCACCATGTCTCCTAACCTGTCTTTCATACTGTTTATCTCCTTATTGCTGTTTGTTGCATTCTGGGCTAGTTCCTCAGCACACTCCATGACAGTTCATTATTTCTTCTGCTGTACCTGGTCTAGACTTTACGTTTTGAGTTCTTTTTAATTTCAAGGAGCCTGCTTTCATTTTCAGAATTTGGCAGTTTTAAAAAGTTCAACTACCTGTTGATTTTTGCCGTACACAGTTTGTGCTCTCGGGTGAGTCTCCTTTTCCATTGGGTTACCAGGTGTTCAGTGATCCAGCTGCCTGCTGACTTGCGCCATCTGCCACCCAGTGAGTCCCCCAGAATCCCCGATGTGCCTTCCATCAGACCACCACGTGTGTCCCCTCCCCCTTGCTGGTTCTTAGTTCAGCACCCATCCACTTGGGTGCTGAAGGAGCCTCAGATATGTGAAGAGCTTTTTTGTTAGACCGTGGTTCTCTGCCTTCTTGGCCATTCTGTGTTCGAACTAGATTAGCGTGAGTCTGCCCTGTCTAGAGAAGGCAATGGCAACCCACTCCAGTACTCCTGCCTGGAAAATCCCATGGGCGGAGGAACCTGGTAGGCTGCAGTCCATGGGGTCTCGAAGAGTCGGACACAACTGAGCGACTTCACTTTCACTTTTCACTTTCATGCATTGGAGAAGGAAATGGCAACCCACTCCAGTGTTCTTGCCTGGAGAATCCCAGGGACGGGGGAGCTTGGTGGGCTGCCATCTGTGGGGTCACACAGAGTCGGACACAACTGAAGCGACTTAGCAGCAGCACCAGCAACCCTGTCTAGGGGAGTGGGCAAGAACCTGTCTGCCTTGGAACCCCCTGCATCCTCTCTCACTCACTTCATTCTTCCCTTCTGCTCACAAGGTGGTTGAAGTATATCTGAGATCATCTATGTACACCCCCAAGCCTTATTTCTCCCTTTTCTTCGTTTTTATTCCTCAAAATCTCGGATGAAAGCTTCAGGCTTCTCTTTTGATTCCTTTATACCATGACCTCCTGCTCTCTCCAGCCTCGTGGCTAAGTGTTAGCAGTGAGTGATAAGACAGTCTGAAGGTGGTAGGTCTTTCTGAAATTGTATACCTGTTATTCTGTGTAACAGAAGCAGATGACAAGGTTGCAGGGAATCTGGATGTAAGGAATTGCGTTAAACCTCAAGGCTCTATTGAATTTAATATATCATATTTGATAATTTACAGACTCATTAAGACAAATATGCCTTAGTAGATACGGCTCAGTCACAAATATGGAAGTCTAGAATTTCAGGATTAAAAGGTGGTTCTTTATTTTACTTCTATACTCAAATAAAAATTGTTACTACAAAGCCTTTGACTGTGTGGATCACAATAAACTGTGGAAAATTTTGAAAGAGATGGGAATACCAGACCGCCTGACCTGCCTCTTGAGAAACCTATATGCAGGTTAGGAAGCAACAGTTAGAACTGGACATGGAACAACAGACTGATTCCAAATAGGAAAAGGAGTACGTCAAGGCTGTATATTGTCACCTTGCTTATTTAACTTCTATGCAGAGTACATCATGAGAAACACTGGGCTGGAAGAAACACAAGCTGGAATCAAGATTGCTGGGAGAAATATCAATAACCTCAGATATGCAGATGACACCACCCTTATGGCAGAAAGTGAAAAGGAACTAAAAAGCCTCTTGATGAAAGTGAAAGTGGAGAGTGAAAAAGTAGGCTTAAAGCTCAACATTTAGAAAACGAAGATCATGGCATCTGGTCCCATCACTTGATGGGAAATAGATGGGGAAACAGTGGAAACAGTGTCAGACTTTATTTTTGGGGGCTCCAAAATCACTGCACATGGTGACTGCAGCCATGAAATTAAAAAACGCTTACTCCTTGGAAGAGAAGTTATGACCAACCTAGATAGCATATTGAAAACCAGAGACATTACTTTGCCAACAAAGGTCCGTCTAGTCGAGGCTGTGGTTTTTCCAGTGGTCATGTATGGATGTGAGACTTGGACTGTGAAGAAGGCTGAGCACCGAAGAATTGATGCTTTTGAACTGTGGTGTTGGAGAAGACTCTTGAGAGTCCCTTGGACTGCAAGGAGATCCAACCAGTCCATTCTAAAGGAGATCAGCCCTGGGTGTTCTTTGTAAGGACTGATGCTAAAGCTGAAACTCCAGTACTTTGGCCACCTCATGAGAAGAGTTGACTCACTGGAAAAGACTCTGATGCTGGGAGGGATTAGGGGCAGGAGGAGAAGGGGATGACAGAGGATGAGATGGCTGGATGGCATCGCCGACTCGATGGACGTGAGTTTGAGTGAACTCTGGGAGATGGTGATGAACAGGGAGGCCTGGCGTGCTGCGATTCATGGGGTCACAGAGTTGGACACGACTGAGCGACTGAACTGACTGACTGAAGGTCTTATATGTTTTGTTGTATAACATCTGTATAGCCATTCAGTCTATGAAATGCTCTCCCCAGTATCTTGCTTGATTGTAAACGTGACCCTTTGAGTTAGGTGTCACTATCATTGATCAGAGAAAGAGACGGAGTCGCATGATCAGGTCACTGTCCCAGATCACACGGCTCTGAGCTAGGGAGCCAAGAGTGAAGTGGTGTCTGGACCTGCATATGTGCCGCAGAACCCCACTGATCCCAGGGTGAAGATCATTTGGGTTGTTCCTGCCTACCAGTTTGCTATGTGCTTGTTATAGAGTGATCTCGTAGAGTAGTTGCCAGACAAACCAGCTTTTCTACATTTGTCTCTCTTCCCGTTTCCAGTCTTAGGCTCATTCATTCATCTGGAAGAAATAACATATTCAGTTATACCTGCCTTCTTTTGGGGGGTGCGGGGGTTGTTTCCAAGTTTCTCTTTTTCAATAATTTGCATCCAATACGAACAATATTAGGTCAGTTTAGAGAGTGATCAGTCATATTGCTGTCACAAATCCACTGGCGGGAAGCATATTGAACATAATGTCGTTAATATCAGTCTAAGGAAAAAAATTTGTGGATGATACCAGTTTAAGAAAAAAAAAAATTTTAATGTCATTTAATGTCAGTAGAAGCTGTGTGGAGACTTCCCTGGAAGTCCAGTGGTTAAGACTCAGCGCTTACAATGCAGGGAGGGTAGATTCAATCCCTGGTCAAGAAACTTAACATCCCACATGGCCAAAAAACAAATAAGTAGTAGCTGTGTGCTGCTTCTTTAAAAGCCTGTCAGTTCCAGGTAGAGGGTAGCCCAGATCAGATCTGGGCCGATAAGTAAGTGTGGCCTGATAAGTAAGAATGAGAGCCCAGCACTTCAGACAACACAGCGTCTGGTTTGTGGCCAGAAGGGTCACACTGGTAACTGGGGAAATGGACAAAGCCAAATGGCTCACCTTTTAGATTATCCGAGATTTTTCTGTCTCTAACTCAGCCACCTGATACAGCACAAGATCTATGAGCCAGACATTCCTGTGCCAGAGAGTGGGGAGAGAAAAGAGAAGCTCTGTTTTCCTTGATGATAGAGAGGATTCCATGGATGAGGGGAAAAATAGTTGCTTGATGGGGAAACAGGAGAGAACTCCAAGGATCTGGGAGGTTCTGAAGAGAGAGAAATCCATAGACTGGGTAACAGGCAGTCCCAGGGAAGAAGAGGCTTACTGTGTTGTTTGCATAGAAGAAAAGCTTTTGTCTTTCTCAAAGACTTTATCTATTTCTGACCTGACTTTTACATATTATTTTATCATCTAAGCATTTATTTATTAATATTTTTTGGCCGCACTGTGCAGCTCACATGATCTTAGTTCCCCTACCCGAGATTGAACGCAGCCCCTCAGCAGTGAAAGTGTGGAGTCCTAACCACTGGTCTGCCAGGGATTTTCCTGTAACCTAAGTGTTTAAATTTAATCTTACTTTATGTGGACTTTCCATATGTTCACATAGCTTAACTATTTTTAATCCCATAACATTAATAATTACATTGTTTATCTAAACATTTGTCTGTTATTTACTGATCCTGTGAGTCGTTTCCAGTTACTTCATATTAGAAAGAGTACAAACAAAACGGTATTTTTACAAAGCTTCTTGTTGCTTTCTCTGAGTCTTGGTTCCAGTTTCCAAAATCAGAATTACTCTGTCATTACATGATTAGTCCTCTGTGTCTTTTTTATATTGCCAGATTGTTCTTTGAAAATATATTGATTTACAGTGTCACTAACACCAGCAAACAGTGGGTTTGAGGAGCATTTAAATGTTTTTCTCATTTTATCAGACTAGGCATTACCACATAGCTGTTTTCTTTTCTAAGCCATGCTGCTACTGCTGCTAAGTCGCTTCAGTCGTGTCCGACTCTGTGCGACCCCATAGACGGCAGCCCAGCAGGCTTCCCCGTCCCTGGGATTCTCCAGGCAAGAACACTGGAGTGGGTTGCCATTTCCTTCTCCAGTGCATGAAAGTGAAAAGTGAAAGGGAAGTCACTCAGTCATGTCCGACTCTTAGCCACCCCATGGACTGCAGCCCAGCAGGCTCCTCTGACTGGAGTGGGGTGCCATTGCCTTCTCCGTTCCTAAGCCATGCATTGTATCAAATGTCAGTTTGCTATTTGTATTTTTTTTGTCCTGGGAACTCTATTCCTGTGTGTGTGTTAGTTGCTCAGTTGTGTCCGACTCTTTGTGACCCTATGGAGTGTAGCCCCACCAGGCTTCTCTGTCCATGGAATTCTCCAGACAAGAGTACTGAAGTGGGTAGCCCTTCCATTCTCCAGGACATCTTCCCGACCCAAGGACCAAATCTGGTTCTCCTACATTACAAGCAGATTCTTTACTGTCTGAGCCACTCCTCTATTCCTGCGTGCTTGTCCGATGAGTCACTTCAGTTGTGTCCAACTCTTTGTGACCCTATGGACCGTAGCCCGATAGGCTCCTCTGTCCATGGGATTCTCCAGGCAAGAATACTGGAGTGGGTAGCCGTTCCCTTCTGCAGGGGTTCTTCCCCACCCAGGGATTGAACCCACCTCTCAAGTCTCCTGCACTGGGAGGCAGGTTCTTTACTACTAGCGCCACTTGGGAAACCCACTCTATTCCTGTGTTGTGTCAAATAGTTTTAATTTTCTGATTATTATTGTTTTCATCTTATTTATTGTATAGCCAATAAAAATATATTGACATAATTGATTTGCCTTATAAATCTAAGTGTATTTATGGAGTCTGGAAAGGAGTCAGGTTTGCGCTATCACAAGAGTGGGCAGATGCTGCCTGGGGGGATGGATCAAACTCTGGAAAGAAATCAGCTAGGGTGGCTGGGTGCTGGGCCATTCCGCTGGGGCCGGGAGTGTGGGAGAGACCCTGGAGTTACTGATGGAAAAATGGGAATTCATGATAAATGTGTCAGGTCTTATCAGGAAATGGGCTAGAATCAAAGCTAGGCGAGTATGGGGTGAAAATAACAGTTTTGCCCTTGGCCTGGGCTTTTCCTGCTCTCATCTTAGGGAACAAAGTGACTATTGGCTCCCTGTTCTTTTCCCCCGGTGGCAAGAGAAATCAATGAAAATTGCTTCAAGTGAATGTACATTGAGAACAGGGGCTCAGATCAGTTCTTGCAACAATTCTGGTTTAATATTAGAGCAGTTATGCAGATAAATGCTCTGTGTGTGTGTGTGTGTGTGTAAAACGTATCCTTTTACAAATTTTCTTTTCCCTGGAGATTATCATTGGCTTATGTGGTCTTTTAATATGCATTTTCCAACTTAAATACAATTCACCCAAATGTTTTCTTTTTAGTCTCCAGAGAATACAGAGGGGAAGGATGGATCCAAAGTAACTAAACAGGAGGTAAGTGTATCTTTGACATCCCGTATTTAATCATTAACTGGAACTTCTAGTGTTGTTACGACTGTCTGCATCTGAATGACTCCTCTTCTAAACCGGATTGCTGAGACTATGTAAACCAGAGACAGACCTGTGGCTGTGTCACTGCCCTGGGCCTGGGCAGGTTTCAGTCAGAGGCACTCAGGAGGTGTTTTCCACTTACTGTGTTTATGTTTCTGCTTGTGAGTACTGCTGTCTGTTAAAGCAGATACTGAGAATTCCTCCTGGGCAAAGAGTGAGATAATAGGTAAATTCATCAAGGAGAACAAAGTGTGCCTTTCACAGTAAGGAAATGAAAGACTGTTGATTTAATAAATTCTCCACTCCAGTGAGTGAACTATAAATTACCGTTTGGGTTCTGAGTATTTGCCTAAAAGCGGTCGTCTTCTAAAGTCAAAAATTACAAAAGATACGTAAAATGTCAGAATTTTAAAGTTTTTTATTTTTAACCAGGAAAATTCTTAGGGTTTGGGATAATTAGATAATAAGTCAAAGAAGCTCTGTGTGAAAATACAGAAAACTCCAAAAGGCTAGGAACTTGGAAGAGATACTTGCATTTGACCTTCCATGGCAATATCATGAACTTCTAAAAGGAGATGAGCTAGAAAAGTAGCAAATGAGATGGTTACTGTGATGACAGCCATTCCCTTTTGCACAGAGCTTTACAGTGTGTGGAAACACTGCAGCTCTTAACCCTTGAACTTATAAACTAAAAGGGGTCACGAGAGAGACGAAAACAATATCTAGTTACAGATTCTTTGATTGGGTGACTCATATTGTGTTAATAATTCAGAGGTTGTCATGAGAGCAAAACCCCTACACATGATTTGTAAAAGGAAGTTTGTTCGGCCGAATGGA
Organism: Bos taurus; assembly: GCF_002263795.3. Lineage (NCBI taxonomy): Eukaryota > Metazoa > Chordata > Mammalia > Artiodactyla > Bovidae > Bos > Bos taurus. The sequence goes on along the minus strand of NC_037336.1, from coordinate 18,790,931 downwards.
AAATCTTCAACAGAATCTGTAAAGAAATAATTCAAAAGCAGAACAAACAGAACTGCTTATAGCCGAGTCCCCGCCATGCATTTACCCAGTTTTCAGTGTCTAGCAGAGCTTGGGAGGTAAAACTGGCAATCCAAGGTCAAGTCACTAAACAAATGGTAGAAACAAATAAAAAAATGTTATACCAAAGTTTCAGCGCTTGAGTTTTCTGGAAAATGGTGAAATGTAATCTGTAGGACAGTTGACTAAGTGTAATACACGTTAATGTTTTTAGGTTTGGGCACAAATGCATTTGGGTTTCTCCTTGGGGACTGCTATTTAAATTGATCTGTCAGAAAACCTAGAAACCATTACATACAACAGATCATGGATAGTGAAAACATCTTTTCCCTTCTTTCAACACTAAAAGCAAGCTGGTTAGAATATATGAACAAGATTTTTGCTCATACAGTTGTCTTATGCATATTCTTTTAGCCTCAGAATTTTTATTACTTATATTTTTACATTATTATTTTTAATGTTCTATTTGATTGCATGTATTATCTTACTGCTATCAGAAATCTTTCCTAGAAAAGACTCTTCCTATCATTTAAATCAGGACCAGATTAAAACTTATGATTTGTCTTCAGGACACCAACACAATTGTTTAAAAAGTGAAAAGGTTGGTTAATTAGAAGTGCTTTGGGATAAGAACTATTTGATCATATATTGATTGATTTTCCCCGCTGAATTGATGGGGTTTTCTAGTTATGTCACTGAGTATGCCCAGCCTAGTCTACATTCAATAAATATCAGTTACAAAGGAGGATCCCCTTTTAAAAATCTTCTCCACGGTATTTGAAGGGCATAGTGCAGAGTATAGTATCTGGACAATAAATTACCAAAGTGATAGGCTACCGTCATTACACTGGGCAGATTTTCACCTCCATTGTTTGAGCTGACCCTTAATTTAACCCTGGAATAAGGGGAGAGAGCACTTCGGGATTTCCATAGAGATAGTTGGCCATGCACAGAGCCGACTCATTGGAAAAGACCCTAATACTCGGGGAGATTGAGGGCAGGTGGGGAAGGGGGTGACAGAGGATGAGATGGCTGAATGGCATCACTGACTCAGTGGACATGAGTTTGAGCAGACTCTGGGAGATGGTGAAGAATAGGGAAGCCTGATATGCTGGAGTCCAGGGGGTTGCGAAGAGTCAGACACGACTGACTTAACGACTGAACAACAGCAACAGCATTCCGACCAAAGCAACCACAAGACGTATGGAACACTTGAATGCGCCAGGCTGTGCAGATTGCATAGTGAACAAAGGAGCAAAAGTCTCTCTGCCTTCATGGAGCTTCCGCTGTAGAAGGGAGAAAGAGAGAGAAAATAAAATGATCAGAAATCTGCTACGAAGAAAAAGCAATCAGAGGGAGTAATTTATGTCAGAGAAGCACTGTTTTGGTCAACAGAGGCACGAGTTGTTATCCCCATATAACAAGAGCGGAAAAGGTTCTCAGAGAAATAACATACTTTTCCTTCAGGTGTCACACCTTGTCAGTTGCAGCACCAGGAAAGCCGTCTGAGTCTTCTGACTCAAAATCCCCTGTCCTCATGCCCCTTTTGGGGTCATTGTAAATCTGGTCATGGGACTTCGTGGTGGTCCAGTGGTTAAGACTCTGCACTCCCAGTGCCGGAGGCCCGGGTTCAATCTCTGGTCAGAAAGCTATATAAGATCCCACATGCCACACGTCATGGCCCACCCCCCCCCCCCCAAAAAAATAATCTGGTCACCCAGTGCCTTTTCTCTGTCTTCTCCGTCCTCCAGTCAAGACCCTGATACGCATCCTGCTCCACTTCTCAATTCTGCAAAGAAGGGAAATTCGACCTAGCTCTTCATTTGTTTATGAAAGTTAAAAGCAACTTGACTTGTGGGCTTTGCTTGGAAGTGCATGGTGAAGCACAGAAGCATTAAGAAGTCTCATAAAAGTAAATATACTTCTCAGTTCCACTGGAATGGCGTATATGTTTTGAGCAGTATTCAGCTAAGTTCAGTGATTCTGCTTGTCTCTAGCTCTCCCAGGGAATTCTGTCATATTGAGATCAGACTTCTGTGTTGCTTTTGCAGGACATTAAAAACTCCGTATCTTTCGTAGTAGCCCTCACGATAATTTTGTCCAGCCTAGGGAGTTTATCAGGTGATCAGTCAATGCCTACTGAATAATTCCATTTTGTCCAGCACCTGTGTACCGCAGTAACAAACCCTCACGTTTTTTCTATAACTCTTAACGACCCATCATTCTAAAAGCCTTCCTTTTTTCCCCTGAGAACTGCTCTTTTGGCCACTTTTCCTGCGGATTCACAATCAACAAACGGAAAGACTTTTTTTTTTAATTGACGTATAGTTGATTTACCATATTGTGTTTCAGGCACATAACAAAATGATTTGGTGATACACATATATGTATACATCTATATTCTTTTTTAAAATTCTTTCCACTGTATTACAAGATATTGAATATAGTTCCCTGTGCTATATAGTAAAGCCTTGTTTATTGAGAGAAATTCTTATCTTTTTTTTTAAATCTTATCTTTTATTTTACATCTTATCTTTTTTTAAAATAGTAGTTCTGCCCCACAATGTGAGTCTCAAATGAATACTTTGAATTCTAGTGTTTGAAAGAAGGGAGAAGAGCAGCCTGGTCTATTTTATATCCAGTAAATACAGTCCGGTCATTTGTAGGAAGATTTGTGAAATGTGATGAAACTTTCCAGGAAGGTATACACACTTGGTGCAAAGTCAGTACTACTGACTGTGAGCGAAAGTTTGTTTCAGCCTCCCCTCTCTGCAGTGAGAAAGAGCATCTCTTAGGATGGTTTAAGAGAAGAATATTTAAGAGAAGTTGTTGTTTGTTTGTTTTTTTTTTCCCTCCCTGACATAGAAAGAAGAGCTGGTAAATTTTAGGCAGGAAGTCATAAAATCATTTTACTGTAAAATATATGCTTTTTAGATATGGCTCCATTTAGATAGCCTAGAAAGGCAGACTTTGTTTTGCATGCGTTCTGTAGGCTTTTTATTTTGAAACTCTTGTACTGGACCTGAATTATGAAAAGGTAGTGAGTCATTTGGATGGGAACAGCTGGCAGGCCAGTGCTCTGTTGGAATGCCTCTGGAAATCCCAGGGTCGGGGTGGGGGTGTGACATCACTCTGCCTCTTCGTGTGTTCCCCTCTTGCCTGGAGAGGGAGGGAGCAGAGAACCATCGAGTTGGGAAATTTTTCACAGGATCTGGCTTCCCTTCAATGAGCTCTTACTCAGAACAGCTCGTTGGTTGATAGGGAGGCAGTTGTAAATAATGGTTAACCTGTTGGCCCCTTTTCAGGCTCCAAACTGGATCCTAAGTAACTAGTGGCCTTGGCACCGCTCCCTGCGAGTTCACTCTTGCTGTGCGTGTCTGTTGCTCACCCCGTCCAGTCACTTCCATGTTTGCTGAGGGCCCCCGCGAGGCATCAGAGCTACAGAAGCGCTAGAGAAGATGGTTCCGTGCAGAAGGGTTACAGACGAGGGGCGGGAGGGAAGACCCGCATTGTGTGTCGTGCTGTGCACCCCCTGACCCTGTGCATCGACGTGTCTGCACGGTCTTCTGACTCGACACTTCTGCCCACCCACCTGAAGTCCAGCTCTGAGCTGTGCACGCGAACCCAGGGTTAAAGTTATTCCTGGAGGCTCTGGCCCTTCATTTCCTTCTGTAGTTTAAAGAAAGACAGCTTTAGCTTCCTCTGGCTATTTTCAGCAAGAAAATTCTTCGATGTGGAGATGGCAAGAAACACTCCAAGGCCCTTTGGCCTTGACCAGCTCACCCAGACTGACTTGAGAATTCCATGATTCCTTGGAATTGTGAGCCAGGTTCCTGCTGATCATTTGCGCTGACCGTCAAAAAGATTATTTGAGACCTTTAAGTTACTGTCATGAGGCAGAGTCCGCATAAGGCAGCAAATTAGAGAAAAGCTTGAGTTCCTTTTTTTTTTTTATGAGTGTACTTGCATATCTACTATATGTTAGGTGGTACACTGTTCTAGATGGACCGAAGAGAACGGGAGGAGTATTTGCTCCTGGAACACTTATAAAGAAAGGAAGTTGTACTTGTAGAAAGTGAAATCCCTTGAGGCTCTGTCTTTGGTGGGTGAGGAGCAGAGTATCAGTTGTATGTGCGTTTTTTTGAAATATGTAGAACATTTCTGCTCTTAGTAATTTTCTTTACCATCTCCTTTGCTGTGAAGTTGCACCATCCTTGAGGAAAAAGATTTCCTTGAAAAATTCTAATCTCAACAGGTTCTCTAAATTTGTAAACTTCCAAATGAAAAGAGCGTTTTACTCTATTTAAATCTTTCAGTGATGTGCATTTCATAGATCAATCATTGTGTTTATTTTGTTACAGGTAAAAGGAAGCTGTGGTTGTTAACTGCCTAAGATTTGTAGTCCTTCTCTTTTCTAACATAGTAACCAGGGAGGGGACTCCTGCTATTTCGGTTTCTGCACAATTATATAAGTCTCTTTTTGTGTAAATTTTTAAGCTTCGGTTCCGTTCGTGAGGAATGCGAGTCAGACTGGACTGGTTCTGAAATAGCGCCTCAGTGCCCCTGCGGCCCATTTTATCACACAGTAGATGGTGCTTTGGGTTGCAGCCTAAACGCATCTCCCCTGCCTTGCCCACGGCGCCCTCCCCTGTGAGAGGCCGTTTCTTTGAACACTGCACCTGCACCTCTTTACAGACACTTCTGGAATGTTCCAGTGCTCAGGGCACTTGGGGTATGTTTAACTGTGCTCACCGGGGGTTGAGGTGGGGGATTAATGGGACTCATGCGTACTATTCTGTCAACAAAGTAAGACAGTAAGAGTGAACTTTTTAAAAAATCAGCTTGATTGTGCAAAATCACGAAGAATTATGTTTTGTGTTTCTTTTCCTTTGTAGCCCACCAGACGGTCTGCCAGGTTGTCAGCGGTGAGTACTTTGGACCCCACTGTTGTTAGCTCTTACGAACACACATTCCTCCTATCCACGGCAGCAGAATGAAGACTAAGGTGGTGTTTCCCTTGAGCTTTGTTTAATTTCCTTTTTGGAAATTACCTGGGTCAGGATTTCGAGCAGGTTTGACAAGTGTTGCCAAGCAATTCACTTAATCAAATACGCTGGTAAAGAAAGGTGGCCAGCCCAGCGAGCAAGCATACGAAGCCCAGGAAGTTGTTTGATATGGCTGGAGCCGTGTGATGTAGAGTGACGTTATTAGCAAAGCCCTCATCTCCTATTCTGTACCTGATGTACCAAAGGAGACAAGAAGTCTTGATTCTCTCTCCATGAGAAAGAGAAAATCCATACCTTAGTCAGAATGTTCTGGAAGTCCTCTGAATCCATAGGCTGTAGCCTCACTTCAGAAGCAGAGAATCTTTTTGAAAAAAAAAAAGGAACCATTTCCAGTCTGCCACCTGGGGTCTCCCTCTCCGGGCCAAGCCCAAGGAAGGGTCGTGGGTTAAGAGCATTGAAGCTGGGATGGGCAGTGATCAAGCCTTACAAGACTGTGCCCCAGCCTTCCTCACCCTGCCATGCTCCTGGCTGAATCCGGTGCTCCTTCCACCCAGCCTGTTCGTGTGCCCGGCCTCCTCCTGCCAAGACCAGTCAGCCCAGCTCTCTGGAGGGGGACGTGCGCTGCCCACTGAGATGCAGGGGGAAAGGCATTGACCTCTTGGCTCACAGCCCATACTGGATGGCACTGGGACCTTCAAGGGAGCCTGGCTTTCTTCTCAGCCCACACCTGTGCCTGGCACAATGCAGGGAATCCAAGCCAAAATGGATATTGGAAACTTCACAAATTAAAAAAATATATATCAGTTTCTGGCTTTTCTTCTCAATATATTTTTGCTAAACTTGTTTCACAAATTTAAAAGAAAAGGAAAGAAAAAGGTATTGGAACCATTCTCAAGTTCGGAAGTATGGGTTTAGGTTGGGTTGAGCCAGTGTTCCACATGTGTGCGTGGAAGTCACTTCAGGTGTGTCTGACTCTTTGTGACCCCATGGACTGCAGCCCACCAGGCTCCTCTGTCCATGGGTGCTCCAGACAAGAACATTGGAGTAGGTTGCCATTTTCTTCTGCAAGGGATCTTCCTGACCCAAGGATCACGTCTCCTGTGTCTCCTGCGTTGGTAGGCAGGTTCTTCACTACTAGCGCCACATGAGGCCCAAGCTAAGAAGCAGCATCAGAGTCACCTGGAAGGTTAAGACCTGGGCGGTGTGTTTGTGTGTGTACATAGTTAATCCAGATTTTGCTACAATACCAACACAATACACCAACACAAAAGATGTTACACTTGTCCGGTGGTGTGATTTTCTCTGTGGTTGAAAAGCTGTGTCTTAACTCTTTTAGATTTTCCTGTAGATTATGCTGAAAGCCATTGTATTGCATGGATGTCTAGCCTATCAAGGGGGGGCAGACCTTTAAGTCAAAAACCAAAATATAAAACAAGGCCTCTGTTGAGCACCAGGGTCCAGCAATATAATATCTTCCACTGACAGTATGGCCCGCGGTGCTGACGCAGAGCCTCGGAAGCCGGTGGGATTACAGACTACAAAAACATCACCATTTCCTGTCCCATTGAAACACCAATACTGAGTTTAGGGGGAAAAGGTCCGTCTTGCTGTAAATTGAGAAAACAAGGACATGTTAGTACAGTGTATCAAAGCCTGAAGTAAAATGTTTTATATCCTGAAAATTTAGGAGCTATGCAAGCTGATATATTTGGGGAGCAAATTGATGGTGGTCAGAGGATTAAGGAAAACAGCCCCTGCCTTTCAAGCTCAATTTCCTTTTCTTATTTGAGAGGTTATGTCCAACGACCAGTCTTCCGGAATTGAAGTGATTATAATTTCAGTTTATGACCTTGATGGAAAGGGCCAGATTCGGCATGGCCCTGGATGCCTGGAGGCACTGGGGGAACGTGTGTTTCTCCATGGGGGGAGAGGATGGGGTGGGGGCGTGGAGGAGGTACTCTGGGCAGTGTTTTCTATTTAAAAACCATGCTCCCTGGTGCCAGGAGAGAGGTATAATTTTTTCCTAGCTCCATGAGCGAGAGAAATATTTGCCCTAAGATAGCTTTAGAAAAACCACAGGTTTAAACTGCCCCCGTGTCTCTTTGTACCCATCTCAGGTCCTTAGGAAGCAGCCAGGCTGAAGCCTTGTGTGGAGGGACCTGGGGCCACAGGGCAGGGGGCCACTGCTCCCAGGAGTGGGGAGAAACACACAAGGCCAGAAAAAAAAGAAGTCGCCTGGTGGGCCCTTTGGCTAATAAGGTCTGTGAAAGATCTTGGAACTCTGGGAGCTAACAGTATACCTTGTGAGCTTCCCAGGTAGCGCTAGTGGTAAAGAACCTGCCTGCCAGTACAGGAGATATAAGAGACACAGATTCGATCCCTGGGTCGGGAAGATCCCCTGGAGGAGGGCGCAGCAACCCACTCCAGTATTCTTGCCTGGAGAATTCCACGAACAGAGGAGTCTGGTGGGCTACAGTCCATAAGGTCACAAAGAGTCGGACACGGCTGAAGTGACTGAACACACACACACACGGTGAGCACTGCCTCATCATAATTGTGTTCCTAATAACAGACTCTAGGGAGCCCAGGGTCTGGGTGGCCAGGAGATTCTGTTCACCTTTAACTGGCCTTGGAAGAGAAAAGTAGGAAGAAGCTCAAGCTCAGACAGGCATTTGAAACCCGCATCAGAGGTGGGAGAATTTGGGACTGGTTTTGGAATACTTCATGGGCAGCTCTCTTCATTCCCAGATGGGCTTCGCCTGTGATGGTGCTAGGATTTCTAGACTGTTTGGAAGGCCGGTGTGAACCAAATTCACAGAGTCATTTGGCCGAGGGCCTGAGTCGTTCCTCTTGCTGCATTGCTGTGATAAAAGGAAATAGAGACATCAGACAGAAGCTTAAACGTGTTCCCAGAGAGTTGTTCTGGCCCAGGGAATAGTGAATTGACTTCCGGATCTCACCTTTCGTCGACTTGAGAACCCAGGATGAAAAAAATAGTCATGAAATGCGGAGGTCTTTTTGCTGGTGCTGAAAATAGGACATTTTTTTCTTTTGAAATGAACATCATAGTCAAAATGGACTGTTGTCTTTGGCGGTCTTGTTGCTGTTTCTTTTGGTGCTGAGGGTTGTCTTTTTCAGTATTTGTATAACTTCATTTATCTTTGCAGAAACCTGCTCCCCCCAAACCTGAACCTAAACCAAGAAAAACATCTGCTAAGGTAAGAGGTGCTCCCTCCCCCGCTTTGGCTTTTTCAACAGTGAATGAATTATAATTCCATATCCCAAGAGTCATCCGAGGAAAGATCACATTTAATGATTCAGGCTCAGTGCCTGGACTAGAAAACTCACCCGAGCTGGAGACAGGCTTTCTCAAAAAGCAGAGAGCACAGTTTTTACACTTTGCTGGGAGTCTGTTTTCCGTTTGGTCCATACAGCAAAGGAAGTCAGAGCATATGCTACTCTGAGAAGCCTCATGTCCAAGGTGGAATTTGGTAGCTGCCTCATGAGACACACAGTTCAGATGGTTCTCTGGAACAGTGAGCCTGGGCCTGCTGCCAACAGCTGGTGGAGGACTTGTGAGGGGCTTCTGGCTTCCTAGAACTGGTCTTAGGAGGCCAGTCTGCTGACTAATAATTAATCAATACTACCGAAAAATTAAGGCTTCCTTGTAGCTCAGACAATAAAGAGTCTGCCTGCAGTGCAGGTAAGTGTAGGTGAAAGGCGCTCAGTCATGTCTGACTCTTTGTGACCCCAAGGACTATTCAGTCCATGGAATTCTCCAGGCCAGAATACTGGAGTCGGTAGCCTTTCCCTTCTCCAGGGGATCTTCCCAACCCAGGGATCTAACCCAGGCCGCCTGCATTACAGGTGGATTCTTTATCAGCTGAGCCACCAGGGAAACAGGAGACCTGGGTTTGATCCCTGGGTCAGGAAGATCCCCTGGAGAAGGAAATGGCAGCCCACTTGAGTGTTCTTGCCTGGAGAATCACATGGACAGAGGATCCTGGCAGGCAACACCCCTCAGGGTTGCAAAGAGTCGGACATGACTGAGCGACTAACACACAGTAATAAACACACAGCAAATAATGAATACAGGCAGTTACATAGCCCTTGTCCTGTGTGCGTGTGTGCTCAGTCGCTTCAGTCATGTCCGACTCTTTGTGACCCCATGAACTGTAGCCTGCCAGACTCCTCTGTCCATGGGGATTCTCCAGGCAAGAATACTGGAGTGGATTGCCATTTGCTTCTCCAAGGGATCCTCCCAGCCCGGGGATTGAATCCACATTCTCCTCCAGCTCCTGCATTGCAGGCAGATTCTTTACCCACTGAGCCACCTGGATAGCCTCTTGTCCTATGTCAGACCCTCATCCTATGCGTGGGCCTTCCTGGTGGCTCAGCGGGTAAAGAATCCGCTTGCAATGCAGGAGGCCTGGGTTCGATCCCTGGGGTTGGGAAGATCCCCTGGAGAAGGGAAAGGCTACCCACTCCAGTATTCTGGCCTGGAGAATTCCATGGACTGAGTAGTCCATGGGGTCACAAAGAGTCAGACATGACTGAGCGCCTTTCACTTTCATCCTATACATAGACACTCACATCAGTCCTACTAAGGTAGAGATACATATTCTGTTTGGCAGATGAGGAAATTGCAGTGCAGAATTATCGGGGGTAGGAAGTTTACCCCCAAACGGCTTTTGTTTACTCTGCCCTTCAGAGCGTCATCCCTTGTTGCGTGTGCATTGTTTGAAATGATGTATATTGAGGCGTGAAAAGGCGATTGTGAAGCAGAAGTTATTTTTGTGGCTTTGGTCTTTTTTTGGTGGGGGGACGGGGGTGTGGTCACACTTCATGGCCTGTGCGATGTGGAATCTTAGTTCCCAAACCAGGGATGGAACCTGGGCCCCCTGCTTTGGGAGCACATTAGAGTCTTAACCACTGGACCACCAGGGCAGAGTCTTAACCACTGGACCACCAGGGCAGTCCTGGCTTGGTCTTAAAATCAGGAATTTTTCTTCCTCTGGGCCTTCCTTCTCAAGGGCTCTCCCAGCTTCTAGCCCCAGGTCCTCAAGTGCAGCGCTTGCTCTCACTGGGTCTGCCCTGACTTCACTGTGTCCCCCTGCAGCTGCTCTCCCCACGGCAGGACCGCTTCTCACTGTATCAAGAGAGGATGCCCGCCAGAAACACACTTGAGGAGAAGTCAAAGTCCAGTGGATTTCCTGAGTTGCCTGTTACATTTTCACGGGAGCCTCCATGTAACCCACTCAAAGCTCAGCAGAACCGGGCTCCCGGTTTCCCCTGAGAGCCACCCCGTCACCCTTGTTTGTGCTTCCCCTTGTGTTTGGATGGAGGCTGGCTAAATGTACACAACCTCCCACCCTGTCTCACGCACTCTGTCTCCCTGTGCTTTGATCCTCTGTTAGAAAGAACCGGCAGCAAAGGTTAGCAAAGGTGTTAAAGGGAAGAAGGAGGAGAAGCAGGAAGCTGGAAAGGAAGGTACCGCAGCACCGTCTGAAAATGGTGACACTAAAACTGAAGAGGTACTTACCCCAAACACCTCCCGCTGATTGAATCAGTGTCTTGAAAGCAATTGCTGGATCCTTCAGCCGGCGACCGCACGTTCATAATGTGTCTCTTTATTGCCTGTAATGTGATTGCAGATCCACATCTCTCGCTCAACTGTTAGTGTCTCAGCCTCCAGAGGTACCCCACCCAGCACACTGTCAGTAAAGGGGCAGATTGAAACAGTGAGAGTTAAGGGTACAGTAGCCGATTCTGCACGTTTGCAGTGACTAGCATCAGATAGTGGTGTGGTGTTCTCTTTCTTTAATCGTGAACCGCGGGAGCCCCGCAGGCAAAGCTTTTGTGGTCGTTTGCAAAGCAGAAAGCAACAAATGCAGCCAAGTGTTGGTGTCATATATCCCTGCCTTGTCTGTTTTTACACCCAGAGTTGAACTCGGTTTTGCAGTAGAGCCGCTAAAAACAGATGTTCCAAACTGTGCATGTTGCTCGGGTGGAGTCGTCTTTGGCTTATGGTAGTTTTAATAGTAACTCTTCTCTTTTTTGTCTTCCTTTCTTTTTTCACAGGCACAGAAAACTGAATCTGTAGCTAACGAGGGAGAATGAATGGTCATGAAAATTGGGGTTGATTTTATGTACCTCTTGGGACAACTTTTAAAAGCTATTTTTACCGAGTATTTTGTAAATGCTAATTTTTTAGGACTCTACTAGTTGGCATACAAAAATATATAAGGATGGACATTTTACCTTCTCATAGTCGTGCTTTTTGGAAATTTCCATCATCCTTGAGTAAAATAAATACCAGTTTAATATTGGAAGCTGTCTGTAAAATTGATTTCAGTATTCCATGCACTCGCTTTAAAAATTTAGTCCTGTGCATCCTGTGGTGCTTTTACTGTGCGTATTTGGATTTTTTCATGCCGTTTTTCTAGAGCAATAATCAGTGGTGCTTTTGTACCTAGGTTTTATGTGATTTTAATGAAACATGGATAGTTGTGGCCACCTGCTGATTATTTGTGGTTTAAAATAAAAGGTTTTCCTGCCTGCAAAATACCTGCCTCTTAGTAGTGTCTTTGCTAAATTTAGGCATTGTTTTATTTTCTTGCTGCAGAAGATGGAAAGAATTTGTACAGTCTGTCTCATGATGGTCCCTCTAATAATTCATATAGGGTTGTTTCTTAATTTTATGGCCTTTAAAAATGTTATTTTAATAGAATCATCTATGAGTGCCAGTGTAGAATTATTTCTAATAACCTTTATACCAGAAGTGGCCAGCAATAGTCAACCATATAATAAAACTTAATGCAACATTATTTTGTTGAAATCCTTATAAATAGAATGGCATTCTGCTAAACCAGAACTAGTGAAAAACCATAAACTCAGCCTCATCCTTGAAAATGTTCCCAGTTTCAAAATAATACTAAGTTGTGCTGTGTTGTGCCAAGTTGCTTCAGTCGTGTCCAACTCTGTGACCCTATGGACGATAGCCCACCAGGCTCCTCTGTCCCTGTGGATTCTCCAGGCAAGAACACTGGAATGGGTTGTCATTTTCTGCTCCAGGGGATCTTCCTAACACAGGAATGGAACCCACGTCACTTAGATATCCTATATCGACAGGCAGGCTCTTTACCAGTAGTACCACCTGAGAAGCCAATACTAAGTTACATTCATATTAAAATACTTTCCCATTTGTTGAGAATTTCACAGTTTCGAATGCTCTTTTCCCAAGTGACCACTTTTGGGAAAGATGTTGGCTTAGGTAGTATTAGAGCACTCTGTAGGCTAAGAAGTAGGAGAGTATGTGACCTACTCCACGCCCTTGGGAAAGAGAACAATCCGGACATGAACCTGGTCTTTTGAATAGCATCCGTCTGAGTCTGCTCAAGCTGCTGTAGCAAAATACCACTGACTGGGTGGCTTATAAACAGCAGAAATCTCTTTCTCACAGTTCTGGAGGCTGGAAGTCTGAAGTCAAATGCCAGCAGGATCGAGTGAGGCCCGCTCAGATCTGAGACTTCTCACTGTGTCCACACATGGGGCAAGGGGCTGGGGATCTCTCTTTTAGAAGCACTGATGCCATTCATAGGGGCTCCAGCCTCATGAGTTAAGCCTCACCTCCTACTGCCAGCATCTTTGAGAGTTGGAATTTCAGCATAGGAACTTTGGGAGGACACAAGCATTCGGGCCATAGCAATGTCTTTTTGTTTCTGGAAGGATGGTCAGAAGAGCTGTTTTCTAAATGCAAATTTGTTTGTTTGCATTCCTGAGAAGTTGGGTAAATGCATGAACACCCCAGAAAAGCTGAAATCTGCGGATTCTTCTTAGATGAAGAAATGGAGAATAGTTATTGCCTGTGCTGCTCTGGGACTCTTGCACAAAGGCTGTTGTTCCTAGGGCTTTCCATGCTTTTCTCTTATCAACAAAAACAAGCTCCCTCCTCCAAGGTATAATTTCAGGACTCAGAATTTACACCTGTGTCATTGTCCCAAGTTTGGCATTAATCTCCTACAGATAGGAACTGTATTATATGGAGGATAATCTCATATATAGTTTATTTGGTTTCTGATTATGAAATGTACCTTGACTGATGAGTGTTAGATATGCCGAGAACTTTTACCCCAAAGGAAAATAGCTGGTATCCTATGATCACTTGACAAAAATATTTTCATCATGCAGTTAATACACAGTTGAAGTATATTTCTGGCTAGCTTCCAGTTCCGAAGTGAAGTATAAACTTCATAGGTTTACATTTAATTTCTAAAGTGCTGCTGGTGATCTTTTAAAAAATAACATTACAAAGATATATAAAGTCAAACTCATCCTTTTCCCCCTTCATATCTCCCAGAGATAGTCACTGTCCCATCATTTTCTCTGTTTTACTGTGTATATGTGCAGATAGAAGCACTTGTGTGCGCATGTGTACATATGTGCATATAATTTTAAAAGTCATACTACGCATTCTATTTTGAATTTAATTCAACCAATAAATTGTATTGGATACAAAGATTATCTCTAACAGTGCAGTATCGCCAGTAATACTGCAGTAAACATTCTTGTACACAAAGTTTTGCCTACTTACATATTTCAACTCAAATAATTTCCTAGAAGTGGAATGTCTGAATCAAACGGAATATACATTCCATGTTCTCACCATTGCCGAAAAAGTGGTCCCTATCCACTTCCATCAACAGCATATAAATGCCATTTCTTCCTGCATTTGTCAACACCCTTATTTTGGTTAGTCTCATAAATGAAAAATATGCTGTACTGTTTTAATTTTTAAACTTATTACTAGTAAAACAGCTTTTCCTATGTTTAACATCACTTTAATGTCTTCTATGAATTGTGATATTTTTCTCTTGGGAAATCAGTGTGTTTTAAATCCTTATTTGCCATGGCCACTGCTTTCATTACTTTTTATTCAAACACACAAAGATCAGGGGTTCTGTAGGCCATTGGTATACGTCTCTTGAAGTTAATGGGTATTATTACTGCCACATTGACAAAGCAAGGGAATACTGTAGAGCAGACAGCTACCAAAATAACACAGGAAGCCTGCGTTGCTCCCCAAGAACTTGAAGACCTAAGGATATGCTGCCAAGGGTGTGAGTGTGCTGCCAGCAGATGCAATGAAGGTTTGGGAATCCCATCCACTGCCACATTGCTTACCCCTTCAGTGAACGTACACAAGTTAGAAAAATATGTGTTCTCCAAAATGCTCGTCTGCTTGTGTTCTGCTGTGCGGTGCTCAGTTGTGTCCAGCTCTTTGCCACCCCACAGACTCTCACCAGGCTCCCCTGTCCATGGGATTTCCCAGGAAAGAATACTGGCGTGGGTCACCAGTTCCTAGTCCAGGGAAAATGGCAACCCATTTTCCCAGGCAAGAGTGCTGGAGTGGGTTGCCATTTCCCGATCTAGGTATCGAACCTGTGTCTCTTGCATCTCCTGCACTGGCAGGCGGATTCTTTAGCACTGAGCCACCTGGAAAGCCCACTTGTCTGCCTAACCTGCTGGAAAATCATAACTCTTTGGATCCACAGTGACTTTGAGTCAAATGGCATGGCCTTAAGGTTGAGCGGTGCACTGCTTGTCCAGTCGTAAGTGGTAGTCCTAAAATTCTCCCTGAGGCCGGCCCATGGATTGTAGTGGAATAAGTGGGCTTTGAGAAGCAAGTGGCTCTGTAATTCTCATTTTTATGTTCTGTGAAAAGATCGTGTGAACTGAAAAGTCAAGATACATCAGATACATCAGCCCGACAGCAGGTGAACTGTTTTATAACATCTTTGGGGGACGTTAAAATGATTAAGGAGTTTGAAACAGGTTTATGAAACGAAAGTTTTTTTCCTTCCTCAAATTTTAGGAGATGTTTTTCTCAGCTAGAGCTACAAATGCTGTCCTTCAGGTTTCCAATCGCAGCAGATACAAGGAGGCCATCTCAATTTTTAGCTGTCACCTATGCTAATGTATCTCTTTGAATGCCTCTCTCTTAATTGTGAGCTCTGAACTTTTATTATTTTCTATTATTGTATCCAGAACGCTGACATAAAATATCTTTCAGTAATTATAATGATTAAGATAATAATTATAAGTAGCCACAATTTATTTACTACCCTGTAATAAGCACTTTTCATAAATTAATTTGGGAGAAAACTTGTGAATTCTTTAAATATATTAATATGATGCTCCTATGCCTCAGTAAAAATGAGCCTTTTTATCCAGTGCCAAGTAGAGGTTCAGGCTCTTTTAAAACTGCAAAGGGAATATGGGATTATACATCTCTCTCCTGTATGAGAAGAGAAGGTGAAAGCCGGTTTTAGGATTATATTTATGAGTAAGCTTCATGACCTTGGTTAGGCAGTAGTTTCTTAAGTATGAAATCCAAAGCACAGCAACCAAATAAAAAACTAGATAAATTGTACATCAAAATTTAAAACGTCAAGAAAGTAAAGGTATAATCCACAGAATGGGTGAAAATTTTTACAAATAATAAATCTGATAAGTACCTATTATCCAGAACATATAATAAAAATTTAAAACCCAACAATAAACAATTTTAAAATTTCAAATGGGCAAAGGATTTGAATAGACACTTCTCCAGCAATATGTATCAATAGCCAAGATTTAAATGAAGGAATGCTCAAAATAATTAGGGAAATGCAAGTCAAACTCATAAGGAGACAATACAGTCACTAGGATAACTTTTAAAAAATTGAAGTGTTGGAGAGCACCTGGTGAAATTGAAGCCTTCATTTGTTGTTGGTGGGAACGTAAAATGGTGCAGCATCTTTGGGGAACAGTTTGGAAGCTCCTCAGAAAGTGGAAGAGTTACCAAATGACCCAGGAGTTCTGTATATACCCAAGAAAACTGAAAGCATATTCACTCAAAAACTGATGCATGATATGTTTATAGCAGTATTTTTTATTTTCCCCAAAGTGGAAGCAATGTAGATGTCCATTCACTGATGAATGAATGAACAAAATGTGCCTCACGGTGGAATATTATTCAACCATATAAAAGGATGAGGTACTGATACATACTGTCACAAGGATGAACCTTGAAAACATCCGCTCAGTGGAAGAAGGCTGTCACAAAAAAACAGTTATATGATTTCATGCCTGCCAAATGTCCAAATTGACAAATTTATAATGACAGAAAATAGACTCATGGTAGGTAGTGGGAGGGGAGAGTGGGAACTGACGGATAATGGAAACAGTTTCCTTCGGGGGAGATAATGAAAAGGTTCTGGAATTTTAAAATGGTTGTACATCCTTGTAACTGTAC
Organism: Bos taurus; assembly: GCF_002263795.3. Classification (NCBI taxonomy): domain Eukaryota; kingdom Metazoa; phylum Chordata; class Mammalia; order Artiodactyla; family Bovidae; genus Bos; species Bos taurus. The sequence continues at coordinate 18,774,572 of NC_037336.1, read as the reverse complement.
TAAAATCCACTGACTGTACACCATTAAAAATGACATTTATGAAGCTACTAAAAGCACAGGACTTAAGGAGGTCACCATTGCTCACCTATGTGAAGCCAGCCAGGTCATTTAACTTCTGCTCAGTTTCTCATCCCTAAAATACAGATAATATCTGTTCGACAAAGCTGTTAGTGGTGAATGAGATAGTTTCTATGAAATCAGGTAATGCAGTGCCTAAAATGCAGTGGATTTTCCATAAATGCCAACTGAATGGAAATTGGATGAATACGAATGGGCCTTGTAGGTGTGGGCTGGTGCATATGTCAGGTATGTCTGTCATAGGTGGTCAGTCTCGGTGTGCAAAAGGAAAAACTGTGCTTCATGTCAAAGGCAATATAATACTGGTTAAACTTGTAAACTCTGAAACCAGACTGCCTAGGTTGAAATCCTGTCTTTATTTCTTACTCTCCATATAATCATGGACAGGTTACTTAGTCTGTCTATACTCTGCATATCTTAGAGTTCCTGTCTATAAATGATAAAAATAGTACCCTTGATTGGGTGTTAAAAGTGTGAAATGATACAAAATAGATGTTCAGGAAGTATTAGGAGTCAAACCATGCAGCAGGTGAGATGTTAGTCCCTGGGGCACAGTGACCATTGTCTCTTTCACCTTTGTGACATATGTAAAGGCAGAGTAAATACTTGGTGAACTCAGTGTGGTCTTCAATAAACAAGAGAAGAATCAAGCTCAGGATGTTATCATTGCTCTATGTGTCTCCAAATTAAGCTAATTGGACAGTGTAACCCAAACATATAAACCACAATTCAGGCTCATATTCCTTGGAATTAGTGCAAAAATTAAATCATCTTTATTTTGTGTGAAAGTCGCTCAGTCATGACCCCATGGACTATACAGTCCACAGAATTCTCCAGGCCAGAATACTGGAGTGGGTAGCCTTTCCCTTCTCCAGGAGATCTTCCCAACCCAAGGATCGAACCCATGTTTCCCACATTGCAGGTGGATTCTTTACCAGCTGAGCCACCAGGGAAGCCCAAGAATACTGGAGTGGGTAGCCTATCCCTTCTCCAGCAGATCTTCCCGACCCAGGAATTGAACTGGGGTCTCCTGAGTGGCAGGCGGGTTGTTTGTATTTAAACTAAAGCCTTTTAGAATCCAGTTTGGGACTTCCCAGGTGACGCTAATGGTAAAGAACCTGTCTGCCAATGCAGGAGACATAGGAGACGTGGGTTCAATCTCTGGGTTGGGGAGATCCCCTGGAGGAGGGCATGGCATCCCACTCCAGTGTTCTTGCCTGGAGAATCCCATGGACAGAGGAGCCTGGCAGGCTACAGTCCATGGGGTTGCAAAGAGTCAGACACGACTGAAGCAACTTAGCATGCACGCACAGAGGCACATCATAGCTTTAGGAACATCGTTTTTGGTTGTGGTACTATTCTTGGGACAATACTAGTTTGACCTGTGTGCTCACATTTTCTTTTTTAATTTAGACCCAACTTCACTTTTCTACAAAAATTACACCATGTTCTGTGTAATATCTTTCTTTCTAGATTACAAATTGCTTAATAATTTAACAGGAAATATTCACATAGAGATAAATAGACCTAGGTTGATGGGTCTCATTGAGTTGCTTGAAGCCAGGTTATCAACTCTGAAGACGGGAAGAACCCCTGAGATCATCTTACTCCCTTCCAAGGAGGTTTAAATCCCCTTTACAACATGACAAACAGTTTCTTAGACTTACTGAGTTCCTTCAGTCTTGACATTATCACTCAAACAGCTCTATTACAAAGTACTTTCTTATTGTTGAGCTAAGAACTGTATCCTTGTGGGTACCTGCTCAGTCGCTTCAGCTGTATCTGACTCTCTGCAATACTTTGGATTGTAGCCTGCCAGGCTCCTCCATCCGTGGGATTCTCTAGGCAAAAACACTGGAGTGAGTTGCTATGCCCTTCTCCAGGGGATCTTCCTGACCCAAAGATCGAACCCACCTCCCTTAAGTCTCCTGCATTGCAGGCAGATTCTTTACCCACTGAGCCACCTGGGAAGCCCTATCCTTGTACCTGCCAACTATTGATGTCAGGTCTCCCAGGATCAGGGACGTACAGAACTAACATTCTTCATCCAGTGACCCTTCAAGTGTCTGAAGACACCTATTACATCCCCTTGGAAACACTTTGGTTTCTCAAACTCCTCTATAAAGATAGGAGGAAAGATCTCTTTTTAAAATATAATGTACTTAAATTAGTCTTATAAATTCACACTGATTGAGAAATGAGAGCAGAACATTTTTAAAACATTCACATTAAACTGTTAAGAACAGAAATTGGCAGTCCAGGTTCGATGCAGGATACAGGAAGCTTGGGGCTGGTGCACTGGGATGACCCAGAGGGATGGTATGGGGAGGGAGGTGGGAGAGGGGTTCAGGACGGGGAACATGTGTACACCTGTGGCGGATGCATGTTGATGTATTGCAAAACCAGTACAATATTGTAAAGTAAAAAAAAATAATAATAAAAAATTTTTTTAAATAAAAATAAAACAATCGCATTAGGCCTAACTGTATGAAATGCCTATCCTATTTTCTCTTTGGACCTTCAGAAACAGCGATTTCACATGATTCAACTGATCCTTTTCCTCGGTCTTTCTCCTTTGTGGAAATTTGATTTAGTGTGTCTTCCGTGAATTCATCCTGATTTGTAATACATATGTTTTCAGGACAAAGGACATATCAGGGTTGCACCAAAGTCTGTCTTCCACATTCATCTATTCATCAAAAACATACTGAACATCTAAATGCTGGGCATTTTGCAAGGTATTAGGGATGCAGTATTGAGAAGGTCATTGTCCTGCTGTTACGGAGCTCAGAGTCTAGTGGGGAAGCTAACATTATTAGTTACTTAGTAACACAAATGTGTATTTATAAAAGCCATTACTGAATCCTAACCTTTTCCACTGTAAAACCTTCATATAATTACTCTAATGGATTTCATTTTGAGAGCAGATTTTAGTCACAAACAAACATACATAAAACTAAGTAAGTTAATTTACTGAATAGCACTTTAAAATATTATTTACCTGGTTGCTGTAGAGTGCCTGTGAAAAATGACTTCTTGGACTTGGAATAAATGTTTAGCTGTATTTCCAGGAAATAATTGATCTTGAATAATACTTCTTGTGGCTCTTCCACTATTGTCTTTTTGGGTTGGAAGACTCCAGCCCATCCCACCCAACGACTTGTGGAACTGGAGTGATTTGAAAGGCAAAACGGAATCTGGGGAGAATAGAGGATGGAAGGAAGGAAACAGAGGTGGAGCTGACCTGTATGGGTACCTTTATTTTTAGAGCCAAGTCTCCTTTGAATTCCAAAAGAATTGCTTTTTTACCTGTGAAATCTTTAAGGTCTTTTCATAGTATAAAATAGTATAAAATCTTTAAGGTCTTTTCATACTATAAAAATTTACCTTATCCTGATTTAGACGCTACTAAATCAGGATAAGGTAAATTTTTATAGTATTCATTCATTCTTTTTGGTTGAATTTAGCTTGAATAATTGGTAATGAACAGTGCTCTTAAAAACTGGTTTATTTAACATATACAAAGCCCCCAAGAACTACATTTAACCAGCAGTTGCTGAGCTGCTGCTGTGTTCTGAGCACTTTGCTAAAGAATTGATAACAACCCAAGAAGAGATGTAATCTGGGGCTTCATTCTTACGAGTCCAGACAGACCTTTGGCCATATACACTTCTAGGTTTTTTGTTTTCCTTTTTTTTTTTTTAACAGTGAGTTGAATAATGATTAATCAAATTGTGTAAAATCTTCAGTTGATCAGTAGCTGTTGAGTGGCTGCAATGTCCCCATGACGGCAAGAAAGAATTGGACACTTGACTGATCTTCAGTCACAATGCGTTGCTTTGGCCTTTTGCATTCTTAGAGCACCTTCTTGACCTATATTTTATACTGATTCCATTCTGTCTGATACTATAATACCATAAAAGACTCCAGTGTAAAAAAATCAACCATTATATATGTGTGCTGCTGCTGCTGCTGCTGCTAAGTTGCTTCACTCGTGTCCGACTCTGTGCGACCCCATAGATGGCAGCCCACCAGGCTCCCCCATGCCTGGGATTCTCCAGGCAAGAACACTGGAGTGGGTTGCCATTTCCATCTCCAATGCATGAAAGTGAAAAGTGAAAGTGAAGCCGCTCAATTCAGTCTAAAAAAGACTCTAGGAGACCAGAGCAGGGAACCATTTTGAGTAGCTGTGGAAGGATTATGGTGTATTATGCACATATGCTCCTGATGTTTGAAGGAGGTCTGGACGAGTCTTGAGAGTAGCAGGAGAACTTGTCAGATGGGGAACAACCTTTATAAGGCTGGAGGGAAGTACGTGGAGTCACATCTGGAGTAGGTTCATCTCCTAAAACCATATTTTGGGTACCTGAGCAAAAATAGATTCACTGTTTCCTGCTTCCATTTTTTTCTGCAAAATGATAGGTTGGGTTTGATTAATGGCTTTTAAAACCATTTTTCAAAGTAGTGCATGCTAAGTCGCTTCAGTTGTGTCTGACTCTTTGCAACCCCATGGACTGTAGCCTGCCAGGCTATGTTTTTGGAATTCTGCAGGCAAGAATGCTGGAGTGGGTTGCCATGCCCTGAACTAGGGGATCTTCCCGACACAGGGGTCAAACCCGCATCTCCTATGGATCCTGCATTGCAGGTGGATTCTTTACCACTGAGCCACCAGGGAGCAGTAGGATACCGATAATTCTTTGGGGATGGTGTGAGGGAGGTGGACCCAGCCCGAGGCTGTCACCTCACCTCTTTGGGCAGCTCCTAAGGCTCACTGGGTGAGCCCACGGGACACGATTTGAAGACTAATGAACCAGGGGAATCCTAAAGGCCTGAGTGACAGTTTGACTCCTCCCGGCTATCAGTGTGCATAGACGTGCAGGAAAATGGAAAAATACCGTGACTGGAGGAGAGGGTTGCTGGTGGGAAGCAGAGAGAATTGGAGCTGGGCCTGGCACACAGTAGGCACTAAGGAAATGGCATGTCAGTGTCCGTGGGAATGTACTGTCGTAGGCTGCGAATGGGCTGTCCACATGGTCAGAGAGGCCTTGAATTGTCACCAGCAGCTTAGCTTTGAAACATGGAGCCACCCTAGATTCTTCCACGGGAGACTGACAAAATGAACATGGTATGCAGGGAAAAGGAGCCCGGTAATGAACTGGATTCCTCACTTAACTCCTATTTTCCTTTAATTAGAATGTAGTCTGGATATTGCATACTAGGGAACTATAGTTAGTTTTCTAAGGTAAAATATAGTATTGTAGTTATTCTTAGGTAATGTGTGGTGTGCTGCAGTTTTTTGTTTTTGTTTTTTAGGGGTGAAAGCATGTGAGAGCTGCAACTTATTTTCAAACAATTCAGATATAGAAATATACCTATATCTCTACATCTGAATTGTTTGAAAATAAGTAATGTATATAGTATATAGAGTGTATATAGTATATACATACACTATAGTGTATATAGTATATATATGGGGCTTCCCAGGTGGCACTAGTGGTAAAAAATCTGCCTGCCAATGCAGGAGACCTAAGAAACCATTTCAATCCCTGGGTCAGAAAGATCCCCCAGAGTGGAAAGTGGCAGAGGAGGAGGACAGAGGAGCCCGGAAGGCTGCAGTCCATGAGGCTGTGAAGAGTCAGACACAACTGAGCACATAGTATACATATAATGTATATATTATACATATAATGTTTATGTACATATAATAATGTATATACTATATGAATATATATAATGTGTGTATAATATATATGAATATATAATGCATGTATATACAATGTTTATTATATGTATTCACCCATTCGTACACATATATTTATCTACATGGATACTACAAATATGGCAAAATGTTAATTTTTGGATCGAGTGGTGGGAATACAGGTTCTCCTTACACTGTAATATAATCATACCCATTAGGACAGTACTTAATCTGTGCCAGTAAAGAATCTGGCCTATGTCTCTAGCTTCTGAGGGGTAACCTTTAAACCTTTGAAATAGTACTCTCGCCTGGAAAATCCCATGGTTGGAGGAGCCTGGTGGCTGCAGGCCATGGGGTCGCTAAGAGTCAGACATGACTGAGCGACTTCACTTTCACTTTTCACTTTCATGCATTGGAGAGGGAAATGGCAACCCACTCCAGTGTTCTTGCCTGGAGAATCCCAGGGACGGGGGAGCCTGGTGGGCTGCCATCTATGGGGTTGCACAGTTGGACACGACTGAAGCGACTTAGCAGCAGCAGCAGCAGCAGTAGCAGCAGTTGATACTAGTGTCTTTGATATTCAGGGTGAGCCCCCGGGCCACGTGGTTTCAGTCCAATTTTGGGGTGGGGAGAATGGAAACCAAGTTCAACCACAAGGGCAATCAATCACCAAACATGCCTCTATAATGAAACCCCAGTAAAACCTCTGCACATCAAAGCCCTGGTGAACACCCTGGGCTTGTAATCCTCCCTGTGAATTGTCAAGCAGGAGTGCCAGGACTTGAACACTTCCTGAGGACAATGGAAGCTCTGCCTTTGGAACCCTCCTAGGCTCTTCCCTGTGTGGCTCTCCCTTTAGCAGGTTCTAATGTGTATCCTTTATCATAAACTATAACCATGCTTGTAATTGCCTTCAGTGAGCTCTGTGAGTCCTCTCAGGTTTATCCCATTAGCAAATCTGGGGGTGGCTTTGAGAATCCCCAAACCTACAGTGTTCAGGGGTGAGGTTGGGGTCAGAAGTGAAGATTGTTTTGGGGACTGGGTCCTTAGATTTTGCAGTTTGGCTACCCAGGGCTCAGGCCTCCTACGTTATACTTGTGTATGAATATTTAATACTCCTAACATGAGCATTAGTGAGTTGTGAAGGGGCCTTCTATTTGCCTGTCTTACAAACTAGAAAAATTTAGGAATAGATAACTAACTCCCTTGCCCAAGGTTATGCAGTGAGTAAATGGTGGAACTAGCATTTAACCCTTGCCAGGCTGCACCAGAGCTTGTACCTCTTGCTAATAAGGAAGCAAGCTCATCTCAGGGAAGTAAGTGAATAGAATTCCAGAGTAGGTAGGTCCAGGTTAGATCCTGTCTCCTCCATTCTCTAACTACAGTTCTGTACAATAATAATGGACCTTTTGGATAAAGACCCTAAGGCATAATAAGACAGCAAGCCCTGAAAGAAAGATTCAGTGATGTTTAATACTACACACTTTGTTTGCTAAGGTCATTAAGTGGACTAATTAATTTTGTAAAGAAGTCCAAGAGTTCTAACAGAATGGGCTTTCTCATAAACTTCTCCCTTGTCCAAGTAACGAGACCTCCACATTCTCTAACCATCTCGGTTAACAGGAGGCTTGCTATAAAATGTCAGTGGCATGGAAAAAATGCTTTAAAGAGAGAGCAGTCCCACACCTCTCTCTACTAATTGATAGTTGACAATAATCCAAATCAGAATGGCATGCTCTTCAGAATTCAAAAATAAGGGTGGTAAAAATTTCAATACCCTAAAGAAAGTATATGAGGGAAGAAGATTTAACAAGTGAAGCTCCTGAACGCTCTTCTTTTGCAGGAAAGGTTTAATTGTAACAGGCCACAAATGTCACAATTTTGTCAGCACGTTGGTAATTTTGTAAACCCAACTAGCTGAATGTGCATTAAATTTTAATCAAATCGTCACAAAAGCTTCCAGATAGATGGTACTGTATAGATGCAAGCAAAAAAATGTGAATGACCCTCTGCAGTAGTCATGAAGTTGGGCATTTGCTCTTTGAATGTGTGCACTGATGCGTGAGCAACGTCCTGACGCAGGTTGTGAGGGTACTGTTCTTCCCTGGCCACCCCCCAAAAAGCCGGAGGTAAGCAATTCACTAGTTGGGGGAAAACTCGGCAATGCCAAGAGCACAGTAAAACAAGAGAAATCCAAGAGATTAAATCTCTCTGCTTTATTCTGCTAACGTGATCCTGCTGGCTGAATGAATCTCTAAGAGTTTTTAGTTTGGGCTCTTCCATGGACTTCCTAAAGTGGCTTATATTTCACCCAAGACAAAACGAAACAAAAAAATCCCTGCAACTTCAAACATTGTGGTTTGAGATAATGCTTTGCTCTGATCTCATTTTCCAGTTTTTTTTCAATGATTACAAAAAGTCATTTTCCAATTTTCTCAATGACTAAAAACTTGGTTTCAAATTTTCCGTTTTCCAAATTGTAGTCATTTTCCAATTTTTTTCAATGATTAAAAAAAAAAAATAATTGGTTCCAAAGTGTTACTAGGCACAGTCCTAAAACCTTATGTAGGGGAAAAAAAAAAAAAGAAGCAGAAACAAAAAAAGAAAAGAAAGGAAGAAAGAGAGAAAGGAACCACCACCAAAGGAAATAGGAAATGGTATTTACGTGTTTCCTCATCCATTAAATAAGAATAAAAGTGCTGATCTCATAGGGCTGTTATGAGGGTTAAATGAATTAATATTTTTTAAAGTGCTTAGAAAAAGTGCTGGTCATGTGGAAAACTATATAACTTCATTTAATAAAAATGTTTAAACACAAGTGAAAGAAACTCTGCAGGCACCAGTGGAATGAAGTGACCGTCAGAGAAGCTGCCTTTGTTTTCCGTAGAAGTGATTAAGTACTACGAGGCAGTTCTAGAGGCAGAGAGAATTGAGGTGCAGCGGGAGAAATGTGTTTCCAGCAATTCTTAGCTACGTGCGTTATTTCTGGGTTTATTTTCATAATATGAGTTTTTGATTCCTGCATACTTTGAAGTTTGCCTCAGGGAAAAAGTTGAATTGGGACTCTTTGTGACCAGAATCTTTTGGCCTGGCAGGTTGGCGCCTTCAACTGGTTCTCATGCCAAGCCTGGGAGATTCTGTTCCCATTCCAAAAGCTGACAGGAGCTTCCTTGCAAATTTTTCTGAAAGAAATGAATGAGACTAAACTCCAACAGATTTCTGCCTTTATGGACCCTTAACTAGCCTAATTAGCTTGGTGAATTAGCAGTGCGAAGGCCAGAATACACAGTGCAGTGGGCCCAGCCCTGGGGGTGGAGACTCAGGAGGCTCCCTGATCACGAAGCACGAACCGTCCTGCAGCTGGCCAGGGATGCTCACAAAAGGCTGCAGTGAGAAGACTGCAGAAAAGCTGCTGCCATCTTTTGGCTGAGTCCACAGGAATGTGGATTTTGAACGTTGAGCCATGCAAAATTGTATTTATACCCAGAAAAGACTTCGTAATGCCAATCCTGGCGAGCGTAAGATATTACATCATTTACACTTTGAGACATAAACAAAGAGAATTTTAAGGTCGTTTTCAGTAGCTCTTTTCCATCTCCAAAGGGAGAGGGGGGAAGACTGAAAACGGAAAATGGCATTAAACTGTGGCAGGAGGGATCCAAGTCTAATACAAAAAAGAACCTTCAGGCCTTCAGTTGAATAGTTGTGTTCAACTCTATGGGACCCACCCACTGTGTATAACAAATATTTGTTAACATTCCTTTTACTGTCCTGAGCTAAAGTTCACAGACAATATACCATGCCTACAGGCATTCAGAAGTTAACGTCATTGGTGGGATTGTAAATTGGTGCAGCCTCTATGGAAGTAGTATGGAGGTTCCTCAAGAAATTTAAACGTGAACTACCATATGATCCTGCAATTCTACTTTTGAGTATTTATTTGAAGGAAATGAAAACAGTATCTTGAAAAGATATATGTTCATTGCAGCATTATTTACAATAGCCGAGATATGGAAACAACCACTGATGGATGAATGGATAAAGAAGATGAGGTATATTAAAATGGAATACTATTTAGCCATAAAAAAGAGTGAAAGCTTGTCATTTGTTGACATGGATGGATTTGGAGGGCATTATGCTACGTGAAATAAGTCAGACAGAGAAAGACAAATACCACATGATCTCACTTATATATGGAATCTAAAAAACAAGACAAGTAAAAACAACAAGAAAAACCAAGATCGTAGATAGAACAGCTTGGGGCTTCCAGGGTAAGGGTGATTTGGGAACCGGTCAAGGGGTCAAAAAGTATAGTCTACTAGCCAGCTATAAAAAGAAAGTAAGTCTTGGGAATATAGAGTACAGCTTTTGTGTTGCATATTTGAAAGAGAGTAGATCATAAAAGTCCTCATTACCAGAAAAATGTCTGTGATATTATGGTGGAAGGACACTAACTAGACTTACTGTGGTCATCATATAACATTGGATACAAATATAGAATCATTATGTTGTGTACCTGAAACTAATATTGTATGTCAATTAGACCTGTTTAAAAAAAAAAACAAAAAAAAACCTTGGTAGACTGCTCTAACTGTAAAATAAAGAATGATGTAAATCAAAGTCATTTATGATGACCTATGTATTTCAATATGTAAATGTTTGGGTGTGACTTCATAAGAAGATATAATAAACTATAGATAGATGTATAAAATAAGGTCATATCTAAGAAAAGTAAGACATATTCAGTGAGTTATCAGCTTATTTCCTTTACACTTGAGACTTTAAAATAGGAGATAAATATGTTTATTTCTAAGCTTGGAATCACAGCAATGCAACAGCTGCAGTGGCATCAGAGATTCAGACGCTACAAATGGCGTTGCTCTTGGTGATGTGATTTCCTGAAATGGTGCACAATGCTTGTTAAAGTTTTCAAACTAAGCACAACGGTTGCTGCTGCGGCTGCTGCTAAGTCGCTTCAGTCGTGTCCGACTGTGCAACCCCATAGACGGCAGCCCAACCAGGCTTCCCTGTCGCTGGGATTCTCCAGGCAAGAACACTGGAGTGGGTTGCCGTTTCCCTCTCTAATCCATAAAAAGTAAAAAGTGAAAGTGAAGTCGCTCAGTTGTGTCCGACTCTTAGCAACCCCATGGACTGCAGCCTACCAGGCTCCTCCATCCATGGATTTTCCAGGCAAGAGTACTGGAGTGGGGTGCCATTGCCTTCTCCGAGCACAATGGTTAAAACTGTACAAAAAGCAGTCAGAATACTCAGTGTGTAGATGTCAAACCAGAGTTAGATTCTAGGCTCAGAAACTTATAAACAGGATTTTTTTTTAAATCCTGGACTTTATACGTGAAAGCCCAGGTGGACACGTGAAATTCATGAGAGATGCAGAAACAATGTGACGTTGTACAGGACTGTTCACACGTGGCGGAATGTCTGGCATCCCTGGTTCCTGCTCAGGAAGTGCCAGTCCTCCTCTGGGGACCACCCGCACTCTCCTCCCGACTCTGGCCATTGTGACAACTAATGTCTCCACACCCTCTGAAGCAGAGTACAACCCATGGTAAGATGTACTGCTCTGAAACCCCAGTCACCTCCCCCGTGAAGTCAGGGTGAGAGGTCAGGCCCCAAGGGGTGAGATCTGTGCTCTTCCTTGGGAGTAGGATGGAATGAGAGGTTTGAGATCACAGATAAACTTCCTTCTCTATGTTTTTCCATTCTGTCTTAAAAATTTTAATTTACAGTAGGTCCCCTACATATGAACAAGTTCCATTCTGATCATTTTAATTACACACTATATATAATAATATGTTGTAGGTTATTCAAATAATTTGTAATCATAAATATTATCCATTGACTTTCAAATAGGGAAAATAAATTTTCAGAACATGTGTATAGCAGACATTACACTTAAGCTATTCTCATATAGTGTTTTAGAATTTACAAGTGAGTGTACACAGACATTGTATCATGTGACCTTTGCAAAAGTTTTGAGAGGGATATCGTGAGTGTCATTCTCATGTAAAAGATAGGAAATGGGAACACAGATAAGTGACAGCCCAAGACCACATGATTGTAAAATAGCCAAGACAGGACTAGAGCCCAGGATGTTTGCTTTCTTAGGCTGTTTTTAACCTTGCTTTGATAGCTGAAGTGTCATGGGACTATTCTGCTTAGATTCCCTTCTAACAAAAACTTCTTTGAGGTCCCCATTCCCATGGCACCTTCTTCCTGAAACCTTTGGTGATCCTCCCCACGCAGGTCTTTTCTCTGAGCTTCAGTGCATCCATCTTGACACTCATCACAGTAACTCATAAGGTGTCTTTTTCACACTGCCCTAAGTCTTTTTCACACTTCCTCCTCTTTCTGTCTGCAAACGCCAGAAGGTCATCAGCTGGAAGTTGTGGCATCTCTGTGCTGGGTATCAGTTGGAAGTTGTGGCATCATCTGTGCCCAGCTACACAGACCAGGACAGAACACCTTCCCTCCTTCCAAGCCCCCAGCTGGTAAACCTATGAATGTGTGATACACTCTCTGAAATGGAGACAGGACCAATGACTTCAGTAGGACAGCTACACAGAGACCAATGTCTTCTCAGATTTGGCTGCTTTGCACTTCAAACTTGCAAGATTACACAAATCAGACCGAAAGAGACTAACCTGATTCACAAAATCATGAAGATCCTGCTAGGGGACTGAAGTTAAGAGGAGGTCATTAACAGTCTTTTCTTATAAGAACAACGATGGAACATGAGTTTTGGTGAATGGAAGTGATTTATAAGTAAGGCTAACTGGACAAGTTTACTTTAATCAAGGTGGGAAATGGTAACTGTATGAATGGACATTTTTTCTGGAACAATATTGAGTAGTTTTATTTACTTATTATTATTTTATTTTGGCTGCACTGGGTCTTTGTGGTGGCATGCAGGCTCTCTAGTTGCTGCATGTGGGCTTAGTTGCTCCACAGCATGTGGGATCTTAGTTCCCTGACCAGGGATCAAACCCACGTCCTCTACATTGGGAGGCAGATTCTTAACCACTGGACCACCAGGGAAGTCCCCTTTAGTAGTTTTAATAATGGAGAAAATATCATTGGCTTTTTAGATGGTCAAGGAGAAAGAGGGAGAGGAACAATGAAAGTGATCAGGTTAGCAGCAATATGGTGAGAACAAGGAGTGGGATTTAGCACTAAATTAGTAATGGACATGGACTTAAAGGGGGTTGATGAAGTTATCAAGTGCTGTTGAGAAATTATGAAGGAAAAGAAAAGAGACAGTTTTGTAGGGGGTGAGTGATTCTTTCATTGCCCAGTTGGGTAAGAAGTAATGTGATGAATACCTAGTATCCATAGTGCATACTGAAGTATAGTGCATAGTGCATAACATATACTATGTACATAACATATAACATGTTATCCCCATGAAAGACAGGTTACACCATAAATGCCATTGAAAAGTACTTGAATTGCCAGCTTTTCTTTTTCAACCTAAGAAGGAAAACATCCTCATTAACTTTGATAAATAACCACAGTTATAAATAAATAACTGTGAAGGGATAGCCTATTCCTGAAACCAAAGAATAGGCTCTTGATTTTTATCACTTGCCATACACCAGACACGACTAAGTGACTGAGCACGCACACGTTAACCCTCTGAAGGCTTGTATGAGCCAAGATCAATACCTCCTGCAAGCACCTCCTTCCCATGAAAAGACCAGATTTGATGTATGTGATTGGATTAAAAGTTGGGGGAAAAGTAAAACTGTCTTTATTCACAAACAACAGGATACTGTATATAGAAAATCCTAAGGGAAACACACACACACACAAACTGTTAGAACTAAGGAGAAAAAAATAAACTCAACAAGATCTTAGGATGCAAGATCAATATACAAAAATCAATTGTATCTCTACGTACTAACAATGAATAATACAATTATGTTCTAAAACTGGGACTTTTGCAATGGTTGCAAAACTTGATAAACTAACCCCCTAAAAATCATTTTTCACTTAAAATGAATATATTTTATGGTATGTAAATTATTCCTCAATAGTTTTTTTTTTAATTGGGAGATGTCAAAAATCAATAAAAGGTTTTTTATTTTTTTTCATAAAAAGAGGATTTACTCATTATCTATTCCTGATTTCTATGTTGTAGTCTCTTGTGTCAAATACTCTAGCCTTGAGGGGTGGAGCCTGGCCTGGGGTATTTCTACGTCACACCTGGAGTGAAAGTTGAGGTTTGAAGCATCATAAACTTCAACACTGAAACCAGTGGGCAGGACTTGTTTGTTTGGCAAGGCACTTATGAGCCTGATCACACACACACACACAAAATCAAGGACAGTTCTGAGGGATTAGGATCGGTATTCCCTGGGGTTGGATTGCACCCTAATGGGACAAGAGGCCCTGGTTGTTTGGAAGGAAATCATATCCTCGACTTCTAAGACACAGTCAGCCGTTTATACTGGAAGAAAAGCTATGACAAACCTAGACAGCATATTAAAAACCAGAGACGTCACTTTACTGACAAAGGTCTGTATAGCCAAAGCTATGGTTTTTCCAGCAGTCATATACAGTTGTGAGAGTTGGACCATAAAGAAGGCTGAGCGCCAAAGAATTGACACTTTCAAATTGTGGTGCTGGAGAAGACTCTTGAGAGTCTCTTGGAGAGCAAGGAGATCAAATTAGTCAATCCTAAAGGAAATCAACCCTGAATGTTCATTGGAAGGACTGATACTGTAGCTGAAGCTCCAATACTTTGGCCACTTAATGCAAAGAGCCAACTCACTGGAAAAGACCTTGATGCTGGGAAAGATTGAGGGCAGGAAGAGAAGAGGGCGACAGAGGACGAGATGGTTGGATGGCATCACTGACTGGACATGAATTTGAGCAAACTTCAGGAGATAGTGAAGGACAGGGAAGCCTGGCATGCTGCAGTCCATGGGCTCACAGAGTTGGACATGACTGAGCGACTGAACACCAGCAAGGGGTCCTGACTTTGACAGTCAAAGTGAATAGAACACACAACTCTCAACACTTGACTCTTTACAACTCCGAACATCTTTGCACACCAAGTTGAAAACACAGTCCTGAGCACCTACAAATGATCCTTGCAAAAAGTGTAAATGGCACCATTCCTACCAATGGCCCTCTGCTTTAGGCTTTTCAAAGCCCTACACACTTATAATTCAAATCACGTTTGTAAACATAAAACATTCCTAGGAACAACTGTAAGAATATTTAATACTTTCATGAAGAATGTGTAGTTCCTGTTTAGAAATATCATGAAAACCATCAGTGGAGTAAAGTTACATTCTGGGCTCAGAGACAAAGTTTTTAGATACAATCTCTCATTCTTTGGTGATTAAAAGAAACAGGTGCTCAACAAAAAAATTCTCTTTTTCTTTTCTTTCTCAGTTCAATTCATGAACTGATTCTATGGCATTAGGCCTATATTTAAGCTTGGTTTTGTTCTAATTTTTTTGTATTTGAGAACTATTGAGAGACTTACGATAAATACACTAATTCTTTGTTATCAGTCATATTTTAGGAGTACTATGTTAGCCAAATACTCTGGTTCAAAGAGAGTTGACTATTTGCAAAGAATAATAATAATAATTGTATATAGATAGATAGATAGATAGATAGATAGATAGATATGTATGTACTAGGCCTTGACAAACTTGTCCTAATATTGTGGAAATGTTTCAGGAAGGGGGACCCCTTCCAGGGCCCGAAACTGGGCTCTTTTCTAACACTTGGAAATGAATTGTCCAAGGAGACACACGTGCTGACAAAGCAAGAGATTTTATTGAGAAAGGGCACCCGGGTGGAGAGCAGTAGGGTAAGGGAACCCAGGAGAACTGCTCTGCCACATGGTTTGCAGTCTTGGGTTTTATGGTGATGGGATTAGTTTCCGGGTTGTCTTTAGCCAATCATTCTGACTCAGAGTCCTTCCTGGCGGTGCACGCCTTGTTCAGCCAAGATGGATGCCAGCGAGAAGGATTCTGGGAGGTGGTCAGACATGTGCTGTCTCCTTTTGACCTTTCCTGAACTCTAACTCTTCCGGTTGGTGGTGGCTTATTAATTCCGTGTTCCTTACCAGGACATCCTGGTCGTAAAACAACGCATTCAAATTGTTACTATGGTGCCTGGCCAGGGTGGGCGGTTTCAGTCAGTGTGCCTCCCTGACAGAAAGATATTTTACTGAGGAAACTAACATCTAGTCTGGGGTCACAAGGAGCAGCTCATAGATTTTCTGTGCCAGGTACTTTGCTGAGCATTTTGTTGACATTATGAACTTTAATCTTCATAATAAATCTAAGCAAGAACTTACTCTTATTTTACAAATAAAGAAACATGAATTTAGGAATAATTCTTATCCAAAACTGTTAATAAAAGTTGTAGAAAGAGTCTCACCAGAGTCTACCTGGTTCTAAAGTGTATGCTTTTTCTCTTTTATGCGACATCTTGCAATTCTTATTTTTTGAGAAAGGATGTAAGATTGTCAACATGTCAAGTTCAGCAACGTTGTCAGTGTGAATGGTTATACAATGTCCAAGAAAAGCTAATTGACTATACTCTCTTTTACCAAAAAAGTATCAGCATCATTATTATCATTGATAACAAACATTTGCTATTCCCCACAAAAGTCACACAACTTCTTTTAATGATATTGAACTGTGAAAATTCCTCAAACATGGCAAGTCAATAGCCATTTTGGACTTAAAAAATGAGCTCAATAAGAAGAGCAGCAAAAGGAAACAATTCTTAAAGCTTTAATGCAAAGCATTCACTAAAAATGTAATTTATGAAAAAGGCTACTGAATGAACTTCAGGATGAAGTAATGAATGTTAAATTAGGCTTTTTAAATCTCAAAGGAAGTTGCAGAGTAACCACATACCATACTGTTATATTTCAAATTTTCTTCTCTTATGTAGCATTTGTTTTAAGAATAGTCCATTATTCATCTTTAATGGGCATCCAAAATTAAACAAATTGATTTTAAAAGAGGGTTTTAATAAAATACATCCGTTCCTGATACATTTCTGTCTCCAACAGTGTCCTTACAGAGTCCAAGAGCTTAAGAGTAATTTGGGATTGTTTGCAATCATCTATGTGATGGAGTTAGCACAGGGCCAAATAGCTTTTCCTGAATTCGTGTGTAAAAGGCAAATTCACTGTGTGTGACTGAACTTCACTTTATTTGCTGCTAGATGATACACAGCTAGAGCAGGCAGAGGGTCTTTTTCCAAGGCAGACCTTTTTCCAAGGAAGCCACACAGATGGCCAACCTGCACATGAAAAGATGCTCAACGTCGTTAATCATCTGGGAAATGCAGATCAAAAACCACAGTGAGATATGACCTCACACTTGTCAGAATGGCTATTATCAAAACGACTGAAATAACAAGTGTTGGTGAGGCTGCAAACAAATAGAACACTGTGCGCTGTTGGTGGAGTTGTAAATTGGTATGCCCACTGCAGAAACAGTATAGAGGTGCCTCAAAACATAAAAGTAGAATCACTGGACTAATACAATCCAGCAATTCCACTTCTTGGTATTTACCTGAAGAAAACAAAACCACCAGCTCAAGAAGATTCATGCACCCCTATGTTCATTGCAGTATTATTTGTGATAAAGATGTGGAAGCAACCTAAGTGTCTATCTATAGAAGAATGGATAAAGATGTGATACACACAGACAATGGAATATTAGCCATAAAAAGAATGAAAGCTTTCCATTTGAGACAACATGGATAGATCTATATGGTATTACGCTAAGAGAAATAAGTCAGAGAAAGACAAACACCGTATGATCTGACTTACATGGTGAATCTAAAAAATAATATAAACAAAAGAAAATGAAAACAAACTTAAAGATATAGAGAACAAACTGGTGGTTGCCACAGGTTGTGGGACT
Source organism: Bos taurus (assembly GCF_002263795.3). Classification (NCBI taxonomy): domain Eukaryota; kingdom Metazoa; phylum Chordata; class Mammalia; order Artiodactyla; family Bovidae; genus Bos; species Bos taurus. The sequence goes on along the minus strand of NC_037336.1, from coordinate 18,756,869 downwards.
GGGTGAAATATGTGAAGTGAATTAAGAGGTACAAACTTCCAATCAGAAAATATATGTTATGAGATATTATACATGATAAGAAATAGCATCAATGATATTATAATAAAATTGTGTGGGAACAGATGGTTATTAGATTTATCATGGTGATCATTTTGTAATATATTTAAATATTGAATCACTATATATTGTATACCTGAAGCTAACATAATGTTGTAGGTCAACTATATTTCAATTTTTAAATTAAAAAATATCCCAACAAGGTGAATCAAGGAAGAGTGAGTCTTCTAGTAAATGTCCTTTTACCCTTTATAATATGAAATAAAATCCACTTACACAGGTATTTCTAGAAAAGCTCTTGGATTTTACTTATTCATAATTGATTTGGGTAGTAGTAGATGTTACTGAGATGATGTTTCAGCCTGTAGAACAAGGAATATATAGGGGCCCAACCTCAGATGAGTCCCCATTAATTACTAAATTCAAACCCAAATCTCAGAATTTATTGCTGAAAGGTGATAGGGAACCTCTCTGAGAGACAATGAAATCAGACCTCCAGAGAGCAATAGAAAATAGCTTTCATCCACTTAGCCAAGAGAGACATTATCAAGTCTTTACCAAACCCATTTTACTTTCTTTCCTCTTGGGCCCCTTAGCAGTTAGGCTGTGGCCATGTGAGTTCTGGCCAGTGGAAATGAAGAGGTAACAGTGGCTAACCTAAACTCTCTGCTACAGATCTTAACAAAGGCAAAGCTCAGTCAAGGAAATCTAGCCTCTGGACAAAGCCAGACCGAGTTGGATTTGTAGGAGAGTATGGAAAAGGGTGTTAGTCTTCAGATAGCTAATTTTCATGACTTCCCATCAACATTGGACTCTTCTCAAAAATTCATTTAAGAGTTGCCATTCCCAGACTTCCCTGGCGGTCCAGTGGTTAAGAATCTGCTGTCAATGCAGGGGACATGGGTTCCCCTGGTCCCATGGCTTCCCTATCCCTGGTCCAGGAAGATCCCAGGTGATGCAGAGCAATTAAGCCGGCTAACCACAACTATTAAGCCTGCGTGCTCTAGAACCCATGCTCTGCAACAAGAGAAGCCACCACAGTGAGAAGCCCAAGCGCTGAAACTAGAGAGGAGCTCCCACTCAATGTAACTAAAGAAAGCCCGCTCACAGCAAGGAAGACCCAGCACAGCCAAAAATAAATAAGTAAATAAGAAGAGGTGCCAGTTCTCTTTGCTTTGCTTCTGCTTCTCCAGTGAGGGCAGCAAAGCTGAATACAGTGTTGGTGAAGGTAAAAAAAGGACTAAAATGAAATCAGAGAAAAGGGACCCTACTTAAAATTGCTGGACTCCTTTGATAGTTCCACCCCTGGAAAAGTACACCCTTCTACATGCTGAAGTCAGATCGCTGGGATCAGCCCTCCCCCAACCACCTTGAGGGGAAGCAAGCTGTGTAGAAGGGCAGCAGAGAAGAAGACTCATGCTCGCTGTTCTGGGGACCACCTGGCCATCACTGAGACACACGCTGGTGACAATCCCCTTCTGTGTACCAACAAATATGAATAGGCTGAACCAGATTTCACCTCCCTAAGAAGAAAACTCTAAAACCTTTTAAAAGCACCATATATACAATTGCAAATATGTTTATTGTGGATCACTTTTAGCTGTTCATTAAACCAAATCCCCCTGGGGCCATTTTATGCCTATGCTTTGGAAATTAGTCCTTGTTACTTTATGTAATTGAAAACAATAAAGCTAAGTGCCTGTTATACTCTTCTGTAATTTGAAACAGGGATGCCCAACCTCCTATCTCCAGGCCCCTTGATGGCCTCAGAGGTAATGAGGGGAATCTGTGCATTATTTTCATGATAGCAGAAAACCTTTCAGAAATGGGAAATTTAACTTAAAGCTGTATGAGCTATCTGTTTTGTCAAGTTTCAGTCTTTTGACTGAGATTACATCAGCCTAGGACAGTAATTTATTGTCTCAGAGAATAACTGATTGATGATTGATTATCTCAGGCTATTTGGAAACCCTGAAGTACAGCCATTTAATGTTTTTGATTAAAATAAATGGGTTAATCACCAATAAAGCTTTCAAATTTTAAGAAATAAGCTCTATGTAGAAAAAATTATCAGTTTAAGCATCTATCCACCAAATGGAAATATTATAATAATCCAAATGTCCATGAATAAATTAAATATGATATAGCTCTACAATGGAATACTATTCAGCCATAAAAAGAATGAAATACTGATATGAACATGATATGATACAACATACTGGTATGATACAACATGAACAAACCTCAAAGAACCATTATGTTTAGTGAAAGAAGCTAGTCACAAAAGACCATATATTGTATGATTCCATTTATCTTGAAATGTGCATTAGACGTAAATCTTTCAAGACAGAAAATAGATTCATGGTTACCTGGGCTGGGGTGGAGGAGAATGAGAAGTGTCTGTTAGTAGATATGAGATTTCTTCTTGAAGTGAAGAAAGATTTTGCTGATGGTTGCACAACTTGGTATAGGATATATTAAATCATTTAATAATACACTTAAATGGGTGAATTTTATGGTGTATAAATTGTATCTCATAAAAGCTATTAACATTTGTCAGAATCATAAATTAAACTCCATAACTTTCCATTTAACTTTACACCAAATTTGTCTGCATTAATGGAATCTTGCAGCCTGAGTGTAAAGTTGGGTTCTTGAGAAAGAATGACAAAAGCAAACAATAGCTGTATGTCTTGCTTTGGGGGAAAAATGCTGGGCCCTCAGCCGTGTCTCCCCACACTCTCAGAACCTCTCCTGCACCCTGTTTCTTACTCTTGGCGAGAGGCTGTGAGACAAGCCTGCGGTTCAGGAACTGCTTGTCCTCACCCAAACAGTGCTCCACCCCCATAAAGGACCCAGGGCTTCGTAAATCTCTTCCACGCAGAGAACAAGGGCCAGGGCCCTTCAACCACACTGAGACCAATCCTCCTCCTTGAAAACTTCTGATTTTCTCCCTGAAGCCAGTTTTATCTGGCACTAGATTTGCACCTGTGAAACTTTTTCGTTTCACCCTTTGAAGCATTTAATAAAGTTCTACCAAAGTCATCAAGATACACGACAGCACTCTCCTAAAGATGTCATAAGTCGATTGTGAAAATTTCAGAAAATATTTGAAACTACAAAGAAAAAAAGATACAGCCATTACCTAATAACAACCTTAAAAAAAAAAAACATGTTAGCATGTTTCTCTCTAAAATTATATACATCATTTTCTTTACCTAGTGGAGAGCACACTGTAAATTCATTTTTGTGGATTTAGGAATCATGTAACTAGTCACCTTGTAGGCAGTAACTGCTGAAAAGCCTGGCGTCAAATGTACAAAGCCTTACAACATTCGTGCTATGGACAAAACTCACTCCCAGCTTAATTTTATGCTTTTCTATTCAGATTTCTTCTGTCCTACTTTCCATCTTCTCTTATTTCTATATTTAATCTTGTTTTATTATATGTATTTTTATAAAACATTCTAAAGGCTTTCCAAAATAAATAGTTTTTCCATCATAACTATTTCAAGTGTACTTTTTCAGTAGTGTTAAATATATTCACATTGTAATCTTGCAAAACTGAAACTCTAGACCCATTGAATAACGCCCATTCCCTGCTCTCTCTGTCCTCTGGTGATCACCATTCTACTTTCTGTCTATGAATTTGATTACCCTAGATACTTCATACACTTCCCCGGTGGTTCAGCAGTTAAAAATCTGCCTGCAATGCAGGAGACCAGGGTTTGATCCCTGGGTCAGGAAGATTCCCTGGAAGAGGGCATGGCAACTCACTCCAGTATTCTTGGCTGGGAAATCCCATGGACAGAAGAGCCTGAAAGGCTACAGTCCATAACATCACAAAGAGTTGGACACAACTTAGCACGCACACATGCAAATATCTCTTATAAATGGAATGATACTGTATTTGTCTTTTTTGTGATTGATGCTATTGTAAAGAATTGCTTTCTTAATTCCTTTTCAGATTGTTCATTGTTCATGTATAGAAATGCAACTGATTTTTGTGTCGATTTTTATATCCAAAAACTTTGCTGAATTTGTTCATTGGTCCTAATTTGTTTTGTGTCTGGACTCTAGGTTTTTCTATGCAAAAGATCATGTCATTTGCAAACAGAAATAATTTTTTCTTTCCTGATTTAGATGCAGTAAACATCTTTTAAAATAATAGTTGTTTTCTTGTTTGAGATATAGTTGATCTATCATATTGTATTTGTTTTAGATGTACAATGTAATGATTTGAAACATGTATATACTGTGAAATAATTGCCACAACACAAATTTGGTTAACATCCATCACCTCTCATAAGTACACATTTTTTCTTATAATGAGAACTTTTAAGATCAACTATCTTTATAACAGTTTTCAAGAATACAATACAGTATTGTTAGTCACCATGTTGTAGATTACATCCCTAGAACTTATTTATATAACTGAAAGATTATACCTTGTAACCACCTTCACGCGTCTTCCCAACTCCAGCCTCATGCTTCTGGCAGTCACCTATTTGTTCTCTGTGTCTATTAGGTTGATACAAAAGTAAGTGCAGTTTTATATCATGAATTTTAAATCATTATATCTAAGCTCAAAAATATCTTTATTAATCAAAATAGGAACCATTACAACCAACACAGTTTTGCCAACAAGAAATAGCATAAAATCCTGTAGCATAAAAATCCGTTTTTTGGGAATCAGTGAAATCTTGGAAAGCATTTTCTGCCTCCTGCTGGGTGTGGAAGTGTTTTCCCCGCAAAAAGTTGTTGAAATGCTTGAAGAAGTGGTAACTGGTTGGCAAGAGGTCAGGTAAAAATGGTGGATGAGGCAAAACTTCGTAGTCTAATTCGTTCAACTTTAAAAAATATATATATTTATTTTTAATTGATCAATGATTGCTTTACAATATTGGCTTTATTTCTGCCATACATCAACATGAATAGCCGTGTGTGTGTTACTCGCTCAGTCGTGTCCCACTCTTTGTGACCCTGTGGACTGTAGCCGGCCAGGCTCCTCTGTCTGTGGAATTCTCCAGGCAAGAACCCTGGGGTAGGTTGCCATTCCCTTCTGCAGAGGATCTTCCCGACCCCGGGACTGAACCTGGTCTTCCATATTGCAGGCGGCTTTTTCACCATCTGAGCCACCAGGCAAGTGACATAGGTGTACATGTGTCCCCACCCCCTTGGACCTCCCTCCCACCTCCCACCCTTTCCCACCCCTCTAGGTTGTTACAGAGACCCAGTTTCAGTTCCCTAAGTCATGCAACAAATGTCCACTGGCTATCCATTTTACATATGGTAGTGAATATGCTTCCATGCTACTGTCTTCGTTCAACTTTTGAAGAGTTGGTTGTGTGACATGTGGTAGGGCACTGTCATGGAGAATTGGCCCTTTCTGTTGACCATAGCAGCTGTATGTGGTGCAATTTTCGGTGCATCACATTGATTTGTTGAGCATACTTTTCAGAGGTAATGGCTTCACCAGGATTCAGAAAGCAGTTGTGGATCAGACAGGCAGCAGACCACCAAACAGTGACCGTGACCTTTTTGGGGGGCAAGTTTGGCTTTGGAAAGTGCTTTGGAGCTTCTTCTTGGTCCAACCACTGAGCTGGTTGTCATCGGTTATCGTATAAAATCCACTTTTCGTTGCTCATCACAGTCCAATCAAGAAATTGTTCGTTATTGTTGCTAGAATAAGAGAAGATGACACTTCAAAACGATGATTTTTTTTTTTATTTGCAGTTGCTCAGGGGGCACCCACTTACCAAGCTTTTTCACCTTTCCAATATGCTTCAAATGCTGAGTGACCATAGAATGGTTGATGTTGAGTTCCTCAGCAACTTCCCACGTAGTTGTAAGAAGACCAGCTTTGAAGATTGCTCTTAATTTGCTGTTGTCAACTTCCAGTGGCAGGTCACTAACACGCCTCACCTTCAAGGCTCTCCTCTCCTTTGCAAAACCTCTTGAACCACCACTGCACTGTACATTCAGTAGCAGTCCTAAGCCAAATGCATTGTCAGTGTTGCGTGTTGTCTCTGCTGCTTTACGACCCATTTTGAGCTCAAGTAAAAAATTTGCTTTTTGTCTGCCATCATTTTCATAGTCTAAAATAAATATTAATGTAAAATAAGCAGCAAGGAATAAGTCATTAGCAAAAAACATGAAGTGATAAATGTGCATTACAATGATGTATAACATTTATTGAGAACATACTCCAATATCAAATGACAAATTTCAACAATGCAAAAACCACAATTACATTTACACTAACATGAGTTTTTTTTAGATTCCACATATAAGTGAGATCATACAATATTCATCTTTGTCTATCTAACTTATTTCACTTAGCATAATACTGTCTAGATCCATCAATGTTGAAAATTACATGATTTCCCTCTTTTATGACTGTATAATGTTCCATTATTTATATATATCACATTTTATTTATCCATTTATCCATAGATGAACACTTATTTTGTTTCTGTATCTTGGCTATTGTAAATAATACTGCAACGAACTTGCAAATGCAGATATTTTTTCAAGATAGTGATTTCTTTTCCTTCAGATGTACAGCTAGAAGTGGAATTGCTGATCACATGGTGGTTCTGTTTTTAAGTTTGGGGGAAAATTCATGCCGTTTTCTACAGTTGCTATACCAATTTCCCTTTTCACGAACAGTGCACAATGCTACCTTTCCTCCACATCCTTGCCAGATAAAGGTCTTTATCTTTTTGATAAAGCCTTTCTAACAGGTGTGAGATGCTGTCTCATTGTGGTTTTGATTTGCATTTCCCCGAAGATTATTGCTTTCCCCTTTTCACATACCTATTGGTCATTTTGTATGTCTTCTTTGGGAAAATGTCTATTCAGTTCTTCTGCCCAGCAAATATTAAAAATATTTTGTAACCATTTGTAATGGCCACATATGAGTCTATCATCCAGAACTGCCATAACTGACATGGACATTTCTCATTCCTCTATTGTTGGATATTTAGATTGTTTTAAATTTGTATTATAAAGAACAATATTCCAATGCATATTGTTATGTATAGTTCTTTGGTCATATTTAATATTATTTGCTATGAAAGAGTTTAGACATGGCACCACTGAGTTAAAGATTATGAATATTAAGACTTTTGACACATCTTTTCTCATTTCTAAAAAATTATAACTTAAAAAATATTTTTTCTCTTCTATAATTTCATCATTTTTATTGAAGTATAGTTGAATAACAATGTTGTAAATTAAAAAATAATGAAATAACATTTGAGATACATTATATCTATCTTCTAAAAATTTACATTACATATCATGTTTTAAAATGGTATGAAATATATCACATATGTGGCTTAAAATATACTAATACATGAATTACATTTTTTATAATGTTGAGGTCTTTTTAAGTTCATTTTTAATTGGAGGATAATTGCTTTACAATATTGTGTTAGTATCTACCATACACCAACATGAATCAGCCATAGGTATACACATGTGTCCCCTGTCTCTTGAACCTCCTTCCCACCTCTCCCCACATCCCACCCCTCTAGGCTGTCACAGAGCACTGAATTTGAGCTCATTTCATCTGATGATGGACAGCTAGGGTACTTCCATGCCCTAACTATTATAAACAGTGTTATAATGAACATAGGGATTCATGTGTCTTTTTCAATTTTGGTTTCCTCAGGGTATATGCCCGGTAATGGGATTGTTGGATCATATAGTAGTTTTATTCCTAGTTTTTCAAGGAATCTCCACACAGTTCCATAGTGACTATATCAATTTACACTCCCACCAACCGTGCAAGGGTTCCCTTTTCTCCACATCCTCTCCAGCCGTTATTGCTTGTAGAATTTTTGATGATGGCCACTCTGAACAATGTGAGATGATATTTCATTGTATTTTAAATTTATATTTCTCTAAGAATGGGCAATGTTGCGCATCTTTTCATGTGTTTATTAGCCATTCATATGCCTTCTTTGGAGAAATGTCTGTTTAAGTCTTCTGCCCACTTTTTGGTTGGGTTATTTTTCTGATATTGAGCTGCATGAGCTGCTTGTATATTTTAGCAATTAATCTTTTGTCAGTTGTTTTATTTGCTATTATTTTCTCCCACTCTGAGGGCTGTCTTTTTACCTTATTTATAGGTTTCTTGTCTGTGCAGAAGTTTTTAAGTTTATTTAGGTCTCATTAGCTTAGTTTTGTTTTTATTTCCATTATTCCATCAGGAGATGGGTCCAAGAGGCTCTTGCCGTGATTTATGTCAAGGAGTGTGCTGCCTATGTTTTCCTCTAGGAGCTTTATAGTTTCCTGCATTGCATTTAAGTCTTTAATCCATTTTGAGTTTATTTTTGTGCATGGTATTAGAAGGTGTTCCAATTTCATTCCTTCACATGTAGCTGTCCGGTTTTCCTAGGACCACTTATTGAAGAGGCGGTCTTTTCTCCATTGTAAATTCTTCCCTCCTTTGTCAAAGATAAGGTGCCCATAAGTGCATGGGTTTATCTCTGGGCTTTATATCTTGTTCTGTTGCTCTATATTCCTGTTTTTGTGCCACTACCATACTGTCTTGATGACTTGTAGCTTTGTAGTACAGTCTGAAGTCAGGTTAATTCCTCCAGCTCCATTTTTCTTTCTCAAGATTGCTTTGGCTGTTCAGGGTCTTTTGATTTTCTATGCAAATTGTGAAATGTTTTGCTCTAGCGCTGGGAAAAATACCATTGGTAGTTTGATAGGGATTGCATTGAACCGGTAGATTGCTTTGGGTAGTATAGTCATTTTCACAATATTGATTCTTCCCATCCAAGAACATGGTATATCTCTCCATCTGTTTGTGTGGCCTTTGACTTCTTTTATCAGTGTCTTATAGTTTTCTGCATACAGGTCTTTTGCCTCTTTAGGTAGGTTTATATCTAGGTATTTTATTCTTTTTGTTGCAATGGTGAATGAGACTTAATTTTTAATCACCTTAATTTTTATTTCTGATTTTTCATTGTTACTGCATAGGAATGCAAGTGATTTCTGCATATTATTTTTATATCCTATGACTTTACTATATTCATAGATTCAGTTCAGTTCTTTCACTCACTGTGTATAATACCATGTCATTTGCAAACAGTGAGAGTTTTACTTCTTTTCCAATCTGGATTCCCTTTATTCCTTTTCTTCTCTGATTGTTGTGGCTAGGACTTCCAAAACTATGTTGAATAATAGTGCTGAGAGTGGGCACTCTTGTCTTATTCCTGATCTTAGATGAAATGCTTTCAGTTTTTCATCACTGAGAATGTTCGCTATGGGTTTGTTATATAAGTCCTCTATTATGTTGAGGTATGATCCTTCCTCAGGATTGATTGAGATTATCATATGGTTTTTATCTTTCAGTTTGTTAGTATGGTGTATCACATTGATTGATTTATGTATATTGAAGAATCCTTGTATCCTTGTTTCCCTGAGATAAAGCCCACTTAATCACAATGTGTGATGTTTTTAATGTGTTGTTGGATTCTGTTTTCTAGAATTTTGTTGAGTATTTTTGCATCTGTGTTCATCAGTGATGTTGGTCTATAATTTTCTCTCTCTCTCTTTTTTTTTTTTTTTTTGGCAGCATCTTTGTCTGGTTTTGGTATCAGGGTGATAGTGCCCTCATAGAATGTGTTCTTAAGTCTTCCTTCCTCTGCAATTTTATGAAAGAGTTTTCAAGCAGTATAGGTGTTAGCTCTTCTCTAAACTTTTGGTAAAATTCACCTGTGGAGCCATCTAGCCCTGGGCTTTTGTTTGTTTAATGTTGAGCTCTTTTGTTGACTTTTACATTCCTTTCCAAATCCAGCCCGTCCTTGTTGGGGTACCAGACAGCCAGTACTGCAAGTTAGGTTCCAAGGGGTCAGATAGGGGTGGAGTAGCTTCAACGGCACCCAACTCCAGTACTCTTGCCTGGAAGATCCCATGGACGGAGGAGCCTGGTAGGCTCCAGTCCATGGGGTCACTAAGAGTCGGGCACGACTGAGCAACTTCACTTTCATTTTTCACTTTCGTGCATTGGAGAAAGAAATGGCAACCCACTCCAGTATTCTTGCCTGGAGAATCCCAGGGACAGAGGAGCCTAGTGGGCTGCTGTCTATGGGGTCGCACAGAGTTTGACATGACTGAAGTGACTTAGCAGCAGCAGCAGCAGCAGCAGCTTCCTCTACTTGTACCAGGTAGGAAGCAACCATGGAGTTGGTTTTAAACAAAGGTCTAGGGGGCAAAGGCAAGGCAGAGAGTGATTTTTCTGAGGAAATGTAGAACTAGCCTGAAAGGCCTGAGGTAATTTGGATTTAAAATGCATAGCTGTGGCTTCAATAAGGCTGGTATAGCAGCTGGGGGGCGATTGGAGAGAGGGGATATTTGGGGTTGTCACAATGATTGGGAGCGTAGTGCTGGCATTTAGCGGGTAAGAGCAGGAAAGACTAGAGGTATCACATGGCTTGAGACTATTCTCTCAAAGTAATTTTTCAGACCCTAATGTCAGTAACTCTCCCAGTGACACACACTGGGCTAGTTTTGTGTTGATATGTCTAAACTCCAAGGGCCACTCTGTATTCTGTTCCTTTTGCCATTAAGGATCATAAAATCATAAAGTAGCTCTTTACTGTACAGTGGAAATGAACACATTGTAAATCAATTATATTCCAATAGATTTTTAAAAATGTACATTTCAATGATGATGGGTTGAGAATAAAAGGAGAAAATTTATATTTATTAAAAACCTATTATGTACTGCATAATTTTATTAGTTTCCTATGGTTGCTGTGACAGACTACCCTAAATTAGGTGGCTTAGAATAACAGACCTCTCTCACAGTTATGGAGGTCAGACCTCTGAAATCAGGGTGCCAGCTTTTGGAGGAGCTGTATTCCTGCCACAAGCTCTAGGGGAGGATGCGGCCCCTGCTCTTCCAGCGTCTGGCAGCTGCCAGCTTCCCTTGACTTGGGCTCCTTTCCTCCAGTCTCTGACCCCAGTGGCTTCCTCCTCTTCTCTCATCTCACTCTTTTATAAGGACACTCGTCATTGGATTTTGGATCCACCTGTCCAAGCCAGAATGACCTTCTAATCTCAAAGTCCTTAGCTAAATGTCAAAGGCCCTTTTCTCAAACATTTACAGACTTTGAGGATTAGAATGTGGCCATCTATGGGGCTTCCCAGGTGGCTCAGTGGTTAAGAATCCACTTGTTAATGCAGGAGACACAGGAGCCATGGGTTCGGTCCCTGGGTTAGGAAGATCCCCTGGAGGAAGAAATGGCCACCCACTCCAGTATTCTTGCCTGGAAAATTCCATGGGCAGAAGAGCCTGGCAGGCTGCAGGTCAAGGAGTTGCAGAGTCAGACATGACTGCGCGCCTGAGCATGTGTGCAGGCACACACACGTGGATATCTTTGTGGAGTGGTGAGGCATCTTTCAGCCACTACACTTTATTCCAGAATTGCATTAAATTTTCCAGCAGTCTTGTGATGGGGGGACATCATTAGCTCTTGCTGATAAATGAATAAGATGAAATTAAGAAAGAATAAATACTTGGCGTAGGTGTCCTGGTGCCTTCCAGAGCCGAGATTCACCCTGAAGCTCCTGCCACCTGGATGCATTGTTGATAGGCTCCGCCTGGTGCCTGGTCAGTTACAGGGCGCTGTCCTTACTAATGCAAAGGTAGCAGCCGTGTTCACAGGTGACCCTGTACACTCCACTGATCTTGCCCTAAAAGAAGTAAAAGTTCTCTACTAAAAGAGCATTCCACTTAATATAAGAATAAAACACAGTCGAGCAATTAAATGTATTCTAGAACAATTCCAAATAGGTATCCGACTAACCTAAATTTAGACATTCATGCCATGTTCCAAAAGTGCCTTTTTCCATTTTCTTATCCCCTGAAAAGAAAAAGACACATTTCTTCAGCCCAGTTTAATTTATCCTTTCAACATTTGTTGAGTACCTACTATAATTTATGGTCTAACCTCCCATGAAATCCTTCTTCCCCTATTATGGACATTTTAATTTTAGTGTAAGAATACATTTGAACTCACATGAAAAAAGGTATAAAGATATTCTGGCAGTTTCTACATCCTGAATTATTTTTTAATCTACTTTATGGAGTATTAACTTTTTGTTTTACTCTTTTCCTTTGCTTAAATTTAGGATGTTTTAAATAGCGTTAAGATTTTACATAACTGCAACTGGTTAGTTCTAAAAATTGTTTTTCTTTAAATAAAGCTTATTTTTACAATTTAGATTTAGGAGAGGTTTGTAACGGGTTCAGGGTTCACATTCAAATCAGGTCCATCAAAGCAATTATAAAATAAAGAGAATATCATGATGTTTTCAAAGATAGCTTGTCCTTCTATCAAGGATGAGTTTTTCGACAGATATACATTCCAATGCCTCAGGATTGAAACATCTTACATATTCAAAAAATTGTAATTTAGAACCATAGCACCTTTTAGGGAAGGGATAGATTTCTTGAAAGGCTTGTGTGTTTAAGGAAATAACATATTTAATGAACGCACACACACAAATAACATCTGTTATCACTGATTAGGGAAATTTAGTGGAACTGCAAAAATTGAAATGACATTAATTTGTCCACACTGGAGAGGATCTGCAGAAGAGACCCGTGTTTAGATGCTTTAAAATGTAAATAGTGCCCATCAGGGAGCATAGCCTTACTTCACATAATGGGTTTTCAGATAAACAAGTAGGGGGAGTTTGCACTAATTCTATAGGGGCATAATTAAAAATAATTAGAAAACAAACCCTACATATTTTATAAAATGACTTCAAGAAAAGAGATTTTGCATTTTCAGAGTGTGGTAAGCATGTAGCACAGGCTTGGGGTCTGAGGTCCCCAGTGACACAAGCTTCCTTCCTTGTGCAAACCTGCCAATACACTTTTCAAAAAAGAAAAGAAGAAAACATTTACAAAGGATAGTCTCCAGGGGAGAGAAGGTATGCCTTTAATGATTCAGACCTTGGCAACCATCAATAAGTATGCTAGTGAAAGGCAACAAAGAGTATAATACATATATTGCAAATCCAGGAGAATACTACTGTAGATAGACAGATGGATGGACAGATAGATAACTCGTGGTGAAATGAAAAAGTAGGCAGAATGACCACTGCTCTAGGTTTTGCTATCACGACAAATAATAGCCAAATCTCAGTGCAACTGCAACTATTCATTTCTTGTTCACATTACATGAGGGCTGTAGGTCCACTGGACTTGTGCTGAATTTGGCTGCACCCTATGCGTCTTATTCTGGGGCCTAAGTAGAAAGAGCAGCTGCTATCTGGGGCTTGCAGTACTCATAGTGGAGGGCAGAAGTTGAGAGGTAGAGCCGAACCACACTAGAGCGTCATAATTTTCTGCTAAAACATAGTGCGTTTCTCCTTTGCTCATCTTCTGTTGGCCAAAGCAAGTCCGAAGTGCAAGACTTTGCAAACTTTGAGAAAGTTTGTTGCATTACAAGGAAGTGTGGCTAAAGTGGAAAGGAATGAAAAGTTGTGAACAAATAAATATTTATCACACCTAACATGTAGAAAACAGCACAATAATATGACCAATACATTTATTTTAAAGAAAACATTATGATTATTAAACACTTAGGGAATTCCAACAGAAAACTCCAGTCAGTGGTGGACTCAAGTTTTAAATACATGCAATTTTTGTGATCCTCTTTAGAAAATGTGATCAAATACTCCTATTTCAAAACTAGAGACCCTGAAGTTTAATTATCTTCATGATAAATTCAATTTTGCCTTCAGAATATATGTTAGAAAAACTCTGATTCTATTCATCAGTAAAATTGTAGCAAAATATATATTGCTGTTGTTCAATTGCTCATTCATGTCTGACATTTTGCAACCCCATGGACTGCAGCCCCACAGGTTTCCCTGTCCTTCACTGTCTCCTGGGATGTACTAAAACTTGCATCATCCACTTTAAAACTTTTATTGGCACCAATTCTTTAAAGATAAAATACTCTAGTTTTTAATAGGCAAATGGTCATTTATTAATTTGGATTTAATGTAATAAAATAATCTCTGTCTTCCTGAGGCCATAGAGGTCACAGACTTAAGGGAAGAATTCCCTAGAGGACTGCATCTGAAGAAAACGATTTTTGTTCATTCAAGGAATCCAATTGGTTGTCATTGTTAAATATATTATGACCCATGATGACCCCGGAAGATAGCTAATGTGAAGACCCAAGATTTTTACTAAAATTAATTGGTCTTTTTTTAGCCTACACAAAAAGTAATTTATTTCTTATAAATTTTCTGCACTCCCCAATATTGTTGAGAATAATGAAGGAATGGTATGATTTTCAAGCCAGGTAAGTTAAAACTGAACAATAAGAAGAGAATAAGGCTGACACATATTGAAATGTATGGTGGTAATCCCAGATCCATCAGTAGGTTAAGACCTAAGGATAATGTGAAAGATGGAGGTTAGAAAGAACACCTCCCAAGTCTGCATCACTCTACTCTTCACTGGGGGTGGTAGGCAATGTCCCCCCTCAGTGTCCAAATCTTCAGAACCTATGAATATGTTAGGGACCTTGCAAATATGGTTCGGATTACAGACCTGAAATAGAGGAAATTATCCTCCAGACAGTTGGATGGCATCACCAACTCGATGGACATGAGTTTGAGTAAGCTCTGAGAGTTGGTGATGGACAGGGAAGCCTAGTGCGCTGCAGCCCATGAGGTTGCAAAAAGTCAGACACGACTGAGCGACTGAACTGAACTGATCAAGATGACACGCTTAGTCACTCATTTGTGTCTGACTCTGTGATTCCATGGACTATAGAGTCTGCCAGGCTCCTCTGTCCATGAAATTCTCCAGGCAAGAATACTGGAGTGGGTAGCCATTCCCTTCTCCAGGGGATCTTCCTGACCCAGGGATCAAAACCAGGGCTCCTGCATTGCAGGGGGTCTCCTGCATTGCAGGTGGATTCTTTACCCACTAAGCCACCAGGGAAGCCCAGGGAATATCCAGATGGGCCTCATCTAATGACAGAACTCCTTCAAAGCAGAAACCCTTTTCCAGCTGTGCTAGGAGAAAGAGATGTGATGACCAGAGGGTCAGTAAGACTTGGGAGAGAGACTCAACCTGCAGCGCTGACCTCTAAAAGCAAACACAGCCTTGCTGACACGTTGATTTTAGTCCAGCGAGATTCTTACCAGACTTCTGACCTACAGAAGGTCAAAAGTCCCATAAATGTACAGTAAGTGTGTTTCTTTAAGCCACAGATTTTGTTGCAATTTGTTACTGTAGCCGTAAAACACAAAAACACTTGGTGAAGCAGGGAAGTGACACACGCAGATGGTGCCCTCCATTTCCTGGTGTGAATGCTCCAGAGAGCTCAAATCCCCCAAATCTTAGCTCCCAGGTTTCTGGGTTCTCCCAAGTACATACGCCACCACTCTGCTATGGACCACCACTCAGGCGTGTTTTCCAAGCCAGAAATCTCTTCTGGTTTATCTCCTCCAGTTTCCTTAGTTTGTGTTTGGGAAGTGACATTTCAGATCCTCTTAGTCTGATTATTCTGTGTGAGACAAAGTGGGAAAATACACTTTGGCAACCCCGTGGGTCACATTCTTCAGTGTGATCAAGCTGTTTGTAGTGGATCAGGGCAATGTTTGGGAAGGACATTCATTTTCCATTGGTACAGTGTTTGACAATTTGGATTGTTCATGCTGCTAAAACAGAGAGCAGAGAACGTTAAGTGCTTCTGTGGTCCAGGAAATACTTGAACTGTTTGATGGCATTCTGATTAAATCCACTGAAACTTTGAGGCAACGCATGTCTGTATTCTTTTTGTTTGCTTTCTGCTGGACATACTTCTGTGCAAAGCAAGTTATCTGTCTCACTCCAAAGGGGATACACAGGAAAAAACCTTAGCGGAAACTTTAATTAAAAACAAAGGCCAGAGTGAGTCATTTGGGAGAATTAGGAAAAAATATAGAATAGATGCAAAGGTAAAGAATGGGCTGATTCTGAAGCATTGTTTAAAATAGTTTGAATGAAAATGGTCATTGACTGGAGGTAAAAAAAACAGTCACACATAAGCTATAATGAATGGTTTACTTTGCACACAAAATAGGCTGAAAAAAGGATTCAAGCAGCAGTGAAGGTGTGTTAAATAAATGGGCTAACTCTATTGAGAAACAAGTGAATTCCTCCTGGAGAAAGACACTGAAATAATAAAGCCATTTGCCAAATAATGAACCAGAATGATGAGCTTTGTAGTCATTGGCATTATACAGTTGCTATGTAATATTTTAATATACCTTAATACATACTCGTTTTCAACATCAAAGGATTTAATAATGCTGAAAGAAGTGTTCAGCATCCTCACAGAGCTTAATTTCTGGATTTCAGCTGTGCATCACTGAACAAACAGAATGTAATATTAATGGAGCTCTGCTTTGCCCAGAATATTGACTATTTATAATATTACATTCATTAAAAAGAAGCACCAGTTTACTGATACAATTTAAATACTAGTGGTTGGAAAAAGAGAAGGTTATTTGTGTTCCTAAATTAGAGACATTTATTCATGCCAACTTTCTTTCCACTATAATGGAAGTGGGAGCGACAAGAATATGTTGTGTATTTCCCCTGGAGAAACACTAAGTGTAACACAGAGCTCTGGACTTGGTGCCGGGACACCTGGGTTTCAGTCCCTGTTGCTCTGGTTCTGGCACTGACAACACTTGGATGCCTCCTAGAGCAGGTTCTGTACCTGAAAAACAGAGATAATGTTACCTGTTTTTGTCTGATTCACAAAATGAGGTAACATGATATACTGCAAGGTAAAAGTGCTTTGCAAATTTTAAAGGGTCCTATCCATTAGGGTCCTTACATTAGGCTAAAAAATATATAAAAAATAGTATTTAAATCATTGAAATACCAATTCAGCATAAATATAAATTGTTATAACACTTGGTAGAGTTTTTTAAATATTTAATTTTATGATAGTTTCATGATTCTGGCCTTACCATCAACTTAGGCTGTGTTCATTTGTAGTGATGTTAACTATACAAGAATATCTGGAAAATAAATATTGTCTTCTCCGTAGTTTTGCCTAGAGTTAGGCTTTTCCCTTTGTTTTGAGTTCTCTTATATTGGTTGTTGACAGTCAAATCGTATATCCATAAAGGTGTAAGAATAAATGCTAAATTCATTGATTTACTGACCCAGGAAAATTGATCATATATTATGTGCCTAGCACTGTACAAGGTACTATTTAGTAAACTCGCAAAATGAGCAGTTTTTTTTTTTTCCTCTTCTAAATTGACTCACTCTTTGTCTGAATTAATCAAATCAACCAGTAGGTTTTGGGTTTCCTGTAGACACAGCTTAAATGTCACTTTCTTTCTTCAAACTGCTATTTTGAGAACTGGTGATGTGTAGGTGGAAAACACTTTACTATTTAGAAATAGAGTACTATACAGTAAGTCTTATTAGACTGTATAGACTTACAAACAAGTTTTTTTCACTTTGTAGGTTTCATTTAACTTTTTATTATGGAACATTTTAAATGTGCATAAGCATATGATGCAAGAAATCCTCATATACCTAACCAAGGTTCAACAATTAATGATTCATCATCAATCTTGGTTCACTTCTACCCTCATTCAACCCTTCCCTACCCCATATCATTCTGGATCAAACATCAGTGATCATGTAATTTAATCCTTATATTTTTCAGTATATATTTCTAAAAGATAAGGATTCACACCCCCTACCCCAAAATAACCACTATAGCATTAGTAGTAGTGTTGCTCATTCATGTCTGACTCTCTGCGACCCCACAGATTGTACCTTGCCAGGCTCCTCTGTCCATGGGATTCTCCAGGCAAGAATGCTGGAGTAGGTAGCCATTCCCTTCTCTAGAGGATCTTCCCCGACCCAGGAATCAAATCTGGGTCTCCTGTATTGCAAGCAGGTTCTTTTACCATATTAGCTACAGGGAAGTCCCTGCTGCTGCTGCTGCTAAGTCGCTTCAGTCGTGTCCGACTCTGTGCGACCCCATAGACTGCAGCCCACCAGGCTCCCCCGTCCCTGGGATCCTCCAGGCAAGAACACTGGAGTGGGTTGCCATTTCCTTCTCCAATGCATGAAAGTGAAAAGTGAAAGTGAAAATTGAAAGTGAAGTCGCTCAGTCGAGTCCGACTCCCAGCGACCCCATGGACTGCAGCCTACCAGGCTCCTCTGTCTGTGGGATTTTCCAGGCAAGAGTACTGGAGTGGGGTGCCATTGCCTTCTCCAAGGGAAGTCCCTACTAGTGCATTATTACAGCCAAAATAAAATGAACAAAACTCCTTAATAGTATCAAACATTCAGTGTGTATTCCAATTTCAACTATTTTTTAATATTATGATTTTTGCAGTTTGTTTCATTTAGTATTCAAATAAGGGCCACACATTGCAATTTGTCGAAATGCCTCTTAATTCTATTTTAATCTTCAACTCTCTCTTTTTTCTCCCCCTTGCAAATTTGTTTGCAAGAAATAATTTGAATAACTGGGTCATTTGTCCCATGGTCTTTCCTACAGCCTAGATATTACTGAGTGCAATCTGTTGTATAGTTTAATTTGTTTTTCAGTCTTATGTGTTTCCTGAATATTAGTAGTTAAAAATATATCTGCATGTAACATCTTTTTTTTTAATAAACTTTTTATTTTAGAATAGTTTGGTATACAGAAAAATGTGAAGACAGTACAAAAAGTTCACACCCAGTTTCCCCTATGATTAACATCTGAAATTAGCATGATACATTTGTTGTAATTAATAAACAAATATTGATACACTATGATTATCTAAAATCCATGCTTTATTCAGATGCTCTTAGTGCTTGTCTAATGTCCTTTCTCTGTTCCAGGACCCCATTTAGAAAACCGTGTTGCATTGAGCTGTCGTATCTCCTTGGCCGCCTCTTGACTATGACAGTTCATCAGACCTTCCTTGTTTTTGATGACCTTAACAGTGTTGAGGAGTACTAGGGAGGCGTTCTGTAAAATGTCCCCTAATTGGGATGTCTCATTAAACTGGGATTTAAGAGTTTTGGGGAGGAAGAGTACAGAAGTAAAGTGCCATTTTCATCAAAGGTGCATCCTATACACATGTTTTATCACTGTTGATAATAACCTTGGTCACCTGGCTGAGGCTGTGTTTTTCAGGCTTCTCCATTATAAACCTACTCTTGTTATCCCCTCTTTCCCTATAGTACCCTTGCGAAGGAACGCTGTTTCTGAAGCCCCTATTCACAGTGGAGATTTAGTCTGCATCTTTTTTAGGTGGAGTAACTACATATATTATTTAAAATCCTTCTTAATTTTTCTATTTATTGAATATATAATCATTTAATCATGTGTTTATATCAGTATGGACTCATGGTTATTTATTTTATACTTTTGGTTATAATCCAAAACTATGTTGTTTACTTTGTTGCTCAAAATATTCCAGCTTTGGTCTTCAGGTGGTTTATTTGTCAGACCCCCGCCATTGTGTGTTGGAGGGAGGAGGCAGGGTGTATGTTTTAAATACTTCCTTACTTTTGGTACACAAGATACCCCAAGCTCATTAGGAATATTCCCTGCCTCCATCCTGCTGCTGCTGCTACTGCTAAGTTGCTTCAGTTGTGTCCGACTCTGTGCGACCCCATAGACAGCAGCCCAATAGGCTCCCCGGTCCCTGGGATTCTCCAGGCAAGAACACTGGAGTGAGTTGCCATTTCCTTCTCCAATGCATGAAAGTGAAAAGTGAAAGTGAAGTCATTCAGTCTTGTCCGACCCTCAGCGACCCCATGGACTGCAGCCTAACCAGGCTCCTCCATCCATGGGATTTTCCAGGCAAGAGTACTGGAGTGGGGTGCCATTGCCTTCTCCTGCCTCCATCCTAGAATCAGTCATTTCTCCAAGGAGCCCTGGTTTCTTCTATTGGAAAATTAAAGATCTGGGCACCAAGTTTAAAAAAATATTTTAAAACCATTCTTTTGATTCCATTTAGTTGGTTTTGAAAACTTTGGATTATTTTTGTTACAGTTTTATTGTAAGTTTTTGATACTTTATAGTTCAATTTTGGAGAAGGCAATGGCACCCCACTCCAGTACTCTTGCCTAGAAAATCCCATGGACGGAGGGCCTGGTGGGCTGCAGTCCATGGGGTCGCACAGAGTCAGACATGACTGAAGCGACTTAGCAGCAGTTCCAATTTGCAAAAGTCATTTTTAGTCAAAAATTTCTGCCTATATTGAATATGGAGCCTTTTATTTTAAGCAAGTAATTTGCATGGTTTTGTTTCTATGTATGTGTTTATTAAACTCAGAGTCTGAAAACATTAATTTTTCTACATTGTGCCCATTCAATCAGTTTGAATGGCTATTTCGTTAAGTGATGCTAAGTGTATGCGACCTTTGACTGTTTTTAAAAAAATTTTTAGTGAATCAACTAAATATTTTGACATCTTATAATTACAAAGTATCTAAAGAAAGTAGATAAATAAGCAAATATCATAAGGAGTGATTATGTTTAGCTCTGTGAAAATCATCCAGTTAAAAATTCATGAATGTTTAACTTCTATGGTAGACTTTTCTGCATAACTAGGTAAATCAGTAGCAAAAATTTTCACTGTAAAATTTATGAAATGCTTCTTAAGAAAATAAACTGTGGACATTTTTGTACCTTATACCAGAAGAATAAAAGAAAACATTGTCAAGGAGTGTCATTTCTATACAAAATATACTAGCTACATTTTTTTCATTTATTGGTTAGAGGTGTCTTTATATAATTTATATTTTAAAGCTAGGCTTATAAAAGTTATCAGGATTCCAAAGGCAGGCTACCCTAGCAAAAAACTTACCAACTATCTACAGGAGGCAAGTCTCCTCTGTAAAATGAGTTGTAGAGATAAATTGGTTCATATAGATAAAGTGAAAGTGTTAGTAATTCAGTCGCGTCCAGCTCTTTGCAATCCCATGGACTATAGCCTGCCAGGCCCCAGAATTCTCCAGGCAAGAATACCAGAGTGGGTAGCCATTCCCTTCTCTAGAGGATCTTCCCAACCCAGGGATTGAACCCACTGTCTCCTGCATTGCAGGCAGATTCTTCACTGTCTGGGCCACCAGAGAAGCCTCATACATGGAAAGTACTTAACATATACATCTACAAGTATGTGTGATATATGGTATATCTACACAATAGGCATACATGTGTTTTAAATATTTACATATGTGTGCTGTGCATGCTAAGTGCTTCAGTCATGTTCAACTCTCTGTGAAACTATGGACTGTAGCCCACAGGGCTCCTCTGTCCATGGGGTTTTCCAGGCAAGAATACTGGAGTGGGTTGTATGCCCTCCTCCAGGGGATCTTCCCAACCCAGGTATCCAACCTGCACATCTTCTGTCTCCTGCATTGCCAGGTATGTTCTTTACCAGTAGCTCCACCCAGGAAGCCCCATACATATATGTGTGTGTGTGTGTGTGTGTGTGTATACACAATATGTAAATCCTAGCCCTGGTGGCTCAGACGGCAAAGAATCCTCCTGTAATGCGGAAGACCTGGGTTTGATCCCTGGGTTGGGAAGATCCCCTGGAGTAGGGCATGGCAACCCACTGCAGTATTCTTGCCTGGAGAATCCCTGGACAGAGGAGCATGACGGGCTATAGTCCATGGGGTCACCAAGAGTTAGACATGACTGAGCAACAAAGTACAGCACAGCCCATCCAAATGTTCAATAACAGTAATCCTGTAGTTAATATGCTTTCTCTAAATCAATATTGTAAGGGTATTGTTGAGTTTTTCTCTTTTGCATTTCTTAGTGTGTGACCTTTGCTCATTCTGCCCAAGGCATTAGGGTTATGTTATATCTGGAATGCAAAAATAGAGGCTTTCAATTTACAGCTTTTCATATCCAAAGCAGGAATGCAAAGCAGGGGGGGTTTTGAATCTGCAGGAAGAAAATAATCCTAAAATCCAGGTTTTGTCAAAAGACTCTGCAAGTTTCCAAATTGTTTTAGCTCCATGTTGACTTTGTCCATGGCAATTATCAAATGCCTGGGATAGACAGGATTCAGGACAAGACTTAAGGGAAGATCTCATAGTTTGCCAGCCACAGAGAATTCAGACTACCTCTTTTGTCCTGGGGAAGATTTGCAGCAAGAGGAGAGAGACAGAGATGACAAGACAGACCCACTCCCAACCATCACTTTGCAGGCAGAAGCTGCTCCAGAAGGGAAGGTGCTTTAAAGATGCTAAAGACCCTTAGAAGCAGAAGGCCTTTGCTTTGCTCCCTCTGCGGGACTCTGGGAGGAGACATGGGATGACAGTGGCACCCACATCAGTGTCTGGTGTAAAGAAGTTATCTAGACCTTTTGGGTCTGGACTCACGGCTCCTCTGGCCTGCGTGTGGCCTGGGCTGTGTGTGGCGAGCAAGGGATCCAGGAGTGAGTGTGTGTCCTGGTGGGGAAAACAGAGACCCAGAAAGGCCCAGTGCACCAATAGGATTCATGGTGAGGCATAGAGGCAAATGGTCCACTGGTGTGTGTCCACACGGTGACTCACAGGGCAAATGTGACCATCAGCAACCCGCTGTCACACGTCCAGGGACCAGACCAGGCATTCAGCTGAAGAGAGCAGGGAGGGTCCATGGAGGTCACCATCTGAATCCTCACCACTGCTCCCCTCTCCTCCACCCTCCTTCCATGACATCATGACTGTGTCTTGGAGCTAAGGAAGTGGAAGAGAAAGTTCTTAAATAATTAGCATTTTCCCCAAAGAGACTGAGTAAACCACCCAAATTCAGTTACAGTGAATCTGTAAATTACAAACCCACTCACTATCAGAACCAGACAAGCAGTGGGCACAGCACAGCCCTGGGCCAGGAGGCCAGCACGTAGACAAGAGGCCAAGCCGCCAAGTAGAAGAAACCAGAAGATGAGACCAGCGGATTCAGCTCAGAAGTTGTGAAAGGGAAGCCAAGTGGTTGCAGAGGATCAGGTCTGAGCATGACCTCCCCTGAGGAAACAGGGACTACAGTCTCCAGGAATGACAACAGCCTAGGACTACCTGACGTTTTCCTTAATTGGGTGTATGACACAAAAGGTTGTATATCTAAAAGCAGTTTCACCTGGAAGTATGCATTGAGTATGACTATTAGTAGTTTGGAGAGAGAGCCTTGAATTAAAATTAAGAAGCATATGTCAGAGTTGAGAAATACAGAAAGGATAAATCATAAACGTAAGTGAAATCAGGATCATTCATTCATGAGAAAACTTTTCTCAAAATTTCAAATTGAGGAAAGAGAGCCTTTGCAAGAATCTGGGGGAAAAAATTGCTTCAGGAATTCTAAAAGGCCAGGTCGCCATAAATATAAATGGATTCATATTTATGGTACCTAGGAGATGCCATGTTCTTTGTCAGGTAATAAAGGAGCCCTTGCTAACTATCCATAGGAACGCAGACACATAGACGGACTTTTAAAACGAGCACACAACTGATAAACCTATTTGCAGGGCAGCAATGGAGGGGCAGATGTAGAGAACAGACTTATAGACATAGGTGGGGGGAGGAAGGAGAGACAGAGGAAAGGAGAGAGAAACTTGGAAGCATGTACACTACTATATGTAAAATAGATAACCAAGGGAAATTTGTTGTATAACTCAGGCAACTCAAACCTGGCTCTGTAGCAATCTAGGTGGGTGTGAAGGGGTGGGAGGTGGGAGGGAGGTATGAGATGGAGGGGACATACATACACCTATGACTGACTCATGTGGATGTATGGCAGAAATGAACACAATATTGTAAAGCAATTGTCTTTCAATTAAAAATAAATAAATTTATAGAAAACGCACAATAACGGGGTGGTATGGGAGCATAAAGAAAGGACATGGGGGGTGCATTTTTTACCCTGACCCTGCCAGCATGTGTCTTGCTGATCAAACATTTCCTTAATACATATTCATGGAGGGCCTGCAATGTGGGAGGTTGTCCTGGAGAACATAGAAATGAATGGAGGGGGAGATGTTGCCAGAGGGTAAAAGCTTCTTGGTAAAAGCAATATCTAAATTGAGACCATCACTTCATGGCAAATAGATGGGGAAACAGTGGAAAGTGACAGATATTTTTTTGGGCTCCAAAATCACTGCAGATGGTGACTGCAGCCAAGAAATTAATAGACGCTTATTCCTTGGAAGGAAAGTTATGACCAACCTAGACAGCATATTAAAAAGAAGAGACATTACTTTGCCAACAAAGGTCCGTCTAGTCAAGGCTATGGTTTTTCCAGTAGTCATTTTGAATGTGAGAGTTGGACTATAAAGAAAGCTGAGTGCCGAAGAATTGATATTTTGAACTGTGGTGTTGGAGAAGACTTTTGAAAGTCCCTTGGACTGCAAGGCAATCCAACCAGTCCATCCTAAAGGAGATCAGTCCTGAGTGTTCATTGGAAGGACTGATGTTGAAGCTGAAACTCCAGTACTTTAGCCACCTGATGCGAAGAACTGACTCATTGGAAAAGACCCCGATGCTGGGAAAGATTGAAGGCAGGAGGAGAAGGGGATGACAGAGGATGAGATAATTGGATGGCATCACCGACTCAATGGACATGAGTTTGAGTAAACTCCGGGAGTTGGGGATGGATAGGGAGGCCTGGCATGCTGCGGTCCATGGGGTCACAAAGTTGTGTCATCGGACACAACTGAGCAACTGAACTGAACTGAAATTGAGACTTGAAGGAATGCACAGGTGAATCAGAGGGTGAAGGTGATCCAAGTCAAGGAAACAGCATGGCCAAAGACCTGGAAGGGAAGAGGGTTGCTCGCTGGGGAATCTGCACAAGCTTGAGGCACCCTGAGGATGCGCAGAAAGGAGAGGTGGGGATGTGGCAGAGTGAGCAGAGACCCCCCGGTGACTGGGGACTCAGACTGAGGGAGCCGGGGAAGAGGGTGGATGCAAGAGCTCTTCAGCAAGTGCAAGTGACAGGGCTTGGGACTGAGTGGACTCAGGGCAGGTGAAGAGGAGCTCAGAACCAGTCCAGCTTTGTGGCTTGAGCAACGGGTCGTGTGGTTTACCTGGAGAAGCAACCCCAGAGACAGAGCGAACAGGTGAGCAAGGCAAAGGCACACCGAGTTCAGCTGGCACTCGCTGAGTTTGAAATTCCTGGGAGAAATCCAAACGGAGCCCTGCAGAAACAGCTGGCTCCTTGGATCTGGGGTTCTAAAATGAGATCTGGGCTCGAGATGCCAATTTGACAGTGGTCAGTGTAATTTAAGATGCCTGACTATTGAAAAACAGTGACCGTGTCCTGTTCTTTGCCTCAATAGAGCTGTGGAAAATGGTCTTTATTTTTCAAATTGCACACCATAAAAACAAAGTTTCAAAGTATAGTGTGACCTAGGAATATCATTCTTAATATTAAGTAGGTACTTAGTAATTGAAAAAAAAGTCAGCTTACTGATTTCAAATGTTAGGTGCTTTTTGATATGACATATTTTCTAACAAAATCATTAAATGCATGTTTACTTTAAATTATATATTATTCATTGTAATCTTATAATTAAAATGCTTTAATTTCTCTAATTTCTTATTAATGTTAATGGAACCGGGATATAGATATTTTTCGAGCCAGAAATCAAGTTTGAATCATTTCTTACAGAATTCAGTCCTTTTGTGAGGTCATTTCATTTATTAATATTTCTGATGTTTTATTGGGATATAATTGGCATATAACATTGTGCAATTTTAAGGTGTATGTGAGTTTATTTCTTTTTAAACAAATTTTAGTTTTTGATTAATTTGGCTGCAGTGTGTCTTAGTTGCTGCATATGGGATCTAGTTCCCTGACCAGGGATCGAACCTGGGCCCCCTGCATTAGGAGCTCAGCGTCTTAACCACTGAACCACCAAGGAAGTCCAGAGGTTATTTCTTTACAGAGTAGCTTCATCCAGGCATACATAGTACCAAAATTTTGAGTCTTTCATTGTCAATAAATTGGGAAAATACTAGCATGGAACAACCTTGATTGGTATGATTGGGGCCTTATTTATAGCTATACAGTAAACTTGCCACAAACCCAGTAAGCTGCAGTACACTGGCAATGTCTTTGATTTTAAAAACCTAATCATTGTTCCCTTCTCCATAGAACCAGGTGGGCTGAAGATCAGACTGCCAGGCTTGAGCCCTGCCTGACCATGAGGCGCTGCATGCACAATCATGCCCTTTGCCCAAGGCTGACATTGCTTGACTGTGAGCCCAGTGTCTACAAGGTCAAGCCCTTACTAAAGCCCTGGACAACATGCCCTGTGTTCACTGTGGGTTTTTTATTTGATGCAAATGGAATAGTTGGGCTAGACAGAGAGCCAACTTATGTAAATGTCTTAAGAAGACAATTGTCTTGCCATGTATGAGTTTTTGTTTTATCATACTGTTAGAAAACTTCCAAGGGAATTGTGACATACGCTAAGCACTTGAAATCTGTTTGCCAATCTAATGCATCCAGAATTCCTGTCTGCCGTACATATTCATAGCTTGGCATAGTCCCAGAGGGTGAGAATTCTATATCAAAGCTGGCGTGTTTGTCACTTGTAAAAGGTGAGTTTGGGCAACTATTATATGAGAATGGCATGAAAATACTATTTGGAGTTTCAACTTTAAATCCAAATATCAGAGAAACTTTAAAATTGTTAAACTTTGTACAATAGGCAAAATTTACCCTTCTAGATCTACCAGCTGTATTCATTACTGTTGTTGTTCAGTCGCTCAGTCGTGTCCGACTCTTTGTGACCCCATGGACTGTAGCACTCCAGGCTTCCCTGTCCTTCACCATCTCCCGGAGCTTGCTCAAACTCAAGACCATTGAATCAGTGATGCCATTCAAGCATCTCACCCTCTGCCGTCCCCTTCTCCACCTGCCTTCAATCTTTCCAACATCAGGGTCTTTTCCAATGAGTTGGCTCTTCTCATCAAGTGGCCAAAGTATTTAAAAACCAGGAGAAAGTCCCAAAAGAAAGAAAGGGTAGGGTTTAGTGACATCTAGAAAATGCGGCTCACTTACCAGAAAAGAGATATTTTATTTTTACTTTCTTACGTTAGCGGGGGACAATTGTTTGCTTGCTTTTTAGTTTATTTATTAAAATAGAGTATGAAAAAGATGTAGAAATCTATCAGCTTACATTTTTGGAATAATGATAAGACAGAACCTTTGCAAAGCTGTAATCATGTAGATATACATTTAATTAATCACACAGCATTCATTGGGCTTTTCCTAGGAGTAGACTGACTACTGAAAAAAAAAATCTATGAAGGAAACAGAAGGCAAGGCTTATGTGGTCAACACTTTTTACACCTAAAACAATTTTTTGATTTAAATCTGACTTTCCTGATGCATTTATTCAGATATGGGTATAGATGGTTAATGTGAAATGTAACTCTGAAGTCACCTATATGAACATAGACTGCCAGACAGTTAAATACTGTTCTTGAATGAATTTTTTAGCCTGAAATTTCCATGTGGCTAAATATCCAAGGGCTTCCCCTTGCAGCTCAGTCAGTAAAGAATCTGCCTGCAGTGCAGAAGACCCGGGTTAGATCCCTGAGTTGGGAAGATCCCATGGAGAAGGAAATGGCAACCCACTCCAGTATATTTGCTTGGAAAGTCTCATGGACAGAAGAGCCTGGTGGTCTGCAATCCATGGTGTCACAAAGAGTCGGGCACGACTGAGAGACTAACACTTACTTACTTATCTATGTGGCAGCTAGTTGATCAAATATCATATTAATACATATTTACTAAGGGCCTACTATGTGCTCAGTTATTCTAGAGGATACAGAGAAATCCTCTAGAACATTGTCCCTATCTAGGGAGCCTTTGTATTACAGCAGGATAATATCAGGGCTTCCCTGGTGGCTCAGGGGTAAAGAATCTGCCTGCCAATGCAGGAAACCCAGGTTCAATCCTTGGGTTGGGAAGATCCCTTGGAGTAGTAATTGGCAGCCCATTCCAGTATTCCTGCCTGGAAAATCCCATGGACCTAGGAGCGTGCCAGGCTACAGTACATAGGTTTGCAAAAAAAAGTCAGGCATGACTTAGTGACTAAACAACAAAAACAAGAACAAGATAATAACAATGTTACATGAATAACAGTCATTTACCATTCAGGCAAGGTGTGATGAAGGTCAGATAGACTGAAAAGAGTGAATATCCTGAAAGTTCAATGGAAGAAAAGGTATCTACAGGTTGTGAGGGTCTAGAAAGAAATCTGAAAGAAAAAGTTCAGGCTTTATAGTGAAGATTTTCATTATTTAGTGGAACATAATTATACAAAGACGAAAGAGTTACTTATCTCTTACCTGAGCTGTACGACTCTGTTGGGCTATTGTGTATGCCATGCTGTTTAATTTTTGATGATTTTAATTTCTAAATTCTTTCAGTTACCAGTGAAAACCCAACAAAACAATATTTGTCACATGACTATATATCTCCAGATAATGAATCTATATAAACTTATAGTTATAAAAACAAGTGGTACTAACAAAAGACTCTATAATGAATAAGAAGTTATATAACTGTTAATGATAATGTTATAGCTTAAATCTGAGTGGGAAAAGGTGACCAGTTTTTCTACAATTGTACATTGATATATTTTCCTTAAGATTTTCTTCACAGTCACAAGATTTTGTTTCTTACTTAGAAATTAGTATAACCAGAGTCACTGCTTTTCATTCAAAATAACCACACTTTTCAATTTTCAAAAGAAGTTTTTCTAACCCCAAAAGATCCAGATAGATCAGATTTTTCCCAGTGTTTTCCTAGCCAAGTGTTAATTTCTGGCCAAAGATTCTGTCATAAAGGCTAACTTTGGGGAGATTTAGCCTTAGGGTCAAAAAGAAGCAATATAAAGAATATAATAGTGTAATTTAAAGAAGACTATTATAGCTATGGGTACTAATTTATTCTTTTAAACTGCCTTAGAATTAAGAATTGGTCTAAAGCAGACAAACCCAACAAAGTTTGTATTGGATGGTTGTTCAGCTGTTATGTATGTGCAGAGAAGTGACATACCATAGGGGTTAAATGCCCAGACCCCAGACCCTAGAGTTCAACTTGCCTGGCCTCAAATCCCAAACTCACTGAATTTTTAGAACATTACCCTGGGAAGATTGCTTCAACTCTTATCATTTTCTCAACTGTAAAACAGGAATAATAACAGTACCTGTCCAAAAATAAACTGGTACATGAAAAGCACTTAAAATTATCCCTAGCAAAGAACAATCACAAGTGTCAATCGTTTAGTATCATTCAGTTTTCATGTAGTGATAACTGTAGGTATACTGTTTTATTTCCATTTTTACTTTCTGTCTAAAACCTCTTTTCTTTCCTCTCCTCTGCCATCCTCACTCCCATCTCCTAGATCATTTGTCTTTCATTTGCATCGCCTAACACGGCACCGTGTCTTCACAAAGGTGCCCAGTAAAGGCTGAATGAATGAATGAATGAACCAGATTTCTAGTTCTTGTCTCAGTCTCCTCAGCACCATCCCCAGACCCTGATGCTCTCTTGTATTGGAGAGGGAGCCGTCCTTCTTGCTCCCATAAGCCCTTATGAACACCCAGTAACTACAGTGAACACTGTAGGCTTGGTTGATCTGTATGACACTCTTTTCCCTTTACATTTCTTCAAATTCGCAAGTTCTTGTTTCTTATTTAGGAGTTATTTGAGCCAGAATCTGTGAGCTTCTTGAGAGTAGTAGCTCTCATCTGCATCACCTGCTGCTGCTGCTAAGTCGCTTCAGTCGTGTTCGACTCTGTGCGACCCCATAGACGGCAGCCCACCAGGATCCCCTGTCCCTGGGATTCTCCAGGCAAGAACACTGGAGTGGGTTGCCATTTCCTTCTCTAATGCGTGAAAGTGAAAAGTGAAAGTGAAGTCACTCAGTCGTGTCCGACTCTTCGAGACCCCATGGACTGCAGCCCACCAGGCTCCTCCATCCATGGGATTTTCCAGGCAAGAGTACTGGAGTGGTATCACCTGATGCTTGGCAAATGATTGATTGAATGAGTGGATGAATGAATGATTGGACTCGTTCCAACTCTTCAGCAGAGCCCTGATAGTCTCTGACCACCTGTCAACTTCCAGGGATTGTAAGCACAGGTCCCTGGCTCCTCTGAAGAGTGGCCTGACCCTGGAAAAGGCTGGTAGGAATCAATAGCAGAGAACTCTGCCTGCTACCATCTGACCACTGAATGAATGCAGTCGCTGGGACTTCCTGTACCCTAATACCTTCGTTTTACAAATGAAGAATCGAAACCCTCAAAAAGCTTCAACCCCCAACAAGGACCTACTGTGTAGCACATGAAACTCTGCTCAATGTTATGTGGCAGCCTCCATAGGAGGGGAGTTTGGGGGAGAATGGAGACATA
Organism: Bos taurus; assembly: GCF_002263795.3. Taxonomy (NCBI): domain Eukaryota; kingdom Metazoa; phylum Chordata; class Mammalia; order Artiodactyla; family Bovidae; genus Bos; species Bos taurus. The sequence goes on along the minus strand of NC_037336.1, from coordinate 18,726,374 downwards.
TATATGTATGGCTGAGTCCCTTTGCTGTTCACCTAAAACTATCATAACATTGTTAATTGGATATACCCCAGTACAAAATCAAAAGTTTAATAAATAAAAAATTAAAATTTTAAAAATTTCTAGATGTCAAGATCTCCTAGCATATTAGAGAAGCAATTGGAAATAAGTTTAGGTCTCCTGGCTTGTACTCTATACATATTCAAGTGCAAAGAGATTTTGCATAAGAGATTTGCATGCTCCGTGGAAAGCTTAGGAAGAAGGAGTTAATGGAGAAGGGAAATTGGATAAACAGGAAATATTCTTGTTTATCTTATTTGTTATTCTTAACAAGTCAGTGCTAGTTACAATATCCTCCTTTATGAATGTTTTAGCTATTAATGATCAAAGCCATATATAGAGCAATTATAAATAAATGTCTTGGTTTTAGAATCTTAAAACATGTACTGCTTTTGCCTACCTAGAATCTTCTCTCCTTTTTTGGTGACCACATCTAGGTGTCCGTTTTGGGGGGTATGTAGCTGCTAGCCTTCTTCATGGTCACTTCAGGGAAGAGGTCCAGATCGCCCCAGTCAAGGTGTGGCCTTGTGAACTTCGCTAAGCAGATCAGACTCTCTCCCAGGAATGTAGATCCTGAGCTGAGAGACAATGAGAAAAGGGCAAACACACATTCATTGCAATAAGCCTTCTATGGACCGTTTTGGATTCCTCCAAAGCTGTGGATTCTATGGATAATCTATGGATTTCTCCTACCTGGATCCTTGGAACTGTTCTGGGGTCTGTCCTCACCAGGGTGGCTTATCAGCTTTATCTTTGATTCTATATGCTGACCCATATCCTTCCAACAAATTTCTTTACTGTTGAAGTGGTAGAGTTTGTTTGCAACTAAACTCTACTGGCGGTTGGACTGCAAGTTGGTTTGTCTACAAAGCAAGCTAGCAGAAAAAGAAAGAAATGTGGAAAAGGTATGTGTGTGTGTGTGTACTACTAAGTATATAACTGCACAAGAGAAAAAGACTTTGTGCTACTATATATACCAAGTGGAGACAGGCCAACTATGATTTTACCATGGAAATGTGTCTGAAGATGGCCTTGAATTTTAATTACTCAACTTTCCTTGCATGTTTAAAGTTGTCATACTCTTTTACAAAAACATATTATGCAGTATTACAGGTTTCTTTCTATAGTTTACATTTTAAATTTAGGTTCTTTGTTAACTGACATATATTTCCCTTACAATTTAATATTGTAAAGAAATTACCTTATTTATATAATAATAGTAAAACAGTAAAACATATCAAATTCATAAATTAGAGAAAATAATTTGTAATTGTACTTAATTTATTCATGTTTATTACATTAAGCTACAAATCCATTGCACTTTATGAATACATAGATATATGCAAAATCCTGTGTAAATCTTATGTTAATTATTTCACCATGAACTATGGCTGTTCTTTAATTTTTAATTCCACTTAATAAGCTAGAAAGTTCACTAAAGGTGTTCATGTAAAAAAAATTATGAAAATTCTCTAAGAATTAACCTACAAGAATAATCATCTATGCTCTCTATGAAAAATGATTTTTTTTTTTTTTTGAAAAGTGTGACACAGGTCTTCAGTAAATAACACTGGGGAATTTTTACCATCTCTCCTTTTGGTTGTGAAATTTTAAGACATGTAATCTATTAACTATTTCTAGGGTGACCATATTTTGCAAACAGAATGTTACATCAAGCACTGGAAATAATTCTGAAGCAGTATTTATAATGGTAGGAAAAAATTACCTACAAATTCACCAAGTATTTATAATGCTTATAATACACATTTATATAATATATATATACATACATCCTAAAATTTTTCTAATGGTTAAAATGTCAGCCTCTCTTGGCAAACTCTGGATATTAAAAAAATGCTTACAAGTCAATACTAGCTTTTATTTCTTCCTCAATACAGGAGCTTCATACATAATATTTACGACTCAGCAGAAAGATTAAAGAGATATGAGGCTGATATTAATACCATCTCCCTCTCCTTTATTTAAGGTTAGTTTCCATTGCCTTTCACACCCTGACCTGTAGAACAAGCTGAAATAACAGTTGTCAGCAAGGGTTTACTTTGAGGTTGTATGTGCAATATTGCTTAGCAAACATTCTCTGCTAGCACTTAGTAAAATGGTTTGGTGAGTTGGCTGAATCTTTAAGAAGACAGTCCTGGATCCCTTGAAATCTGTGCTTAGTAATTTTGTGAAAACTACTAGAAATGTGTGTGTGTGTGTGTGTTCCATTTAATCACCTGCTTGGTGTTGCTCTTTTGTGCCAGTTTTCAACTGAGAGTGGACCTTAAAAAAACTACTTTCTTATTGTTTGTGAGATAGAAATCTTTACTTTTAAACATAAAACATATTTTTAAGATTTTGAAAAAATATACAACGACAAACTATGAATTCATGGCTACACTGGTGGAAAAATGTTTTAGGGAAAGAAGGAACAATGGTCAGGAAGGGGAGAAAAGGAAAGATTTTTACTTTTAACTCAGGATTTTTTTCTTTTTTTTTTTTTGTTTTTCAGTAATTTCTTTTTTTGCATTTCTTGTTTTAAACTGAAGTATAGATGATATACAATGTTATATTCGTTTCAGGTGTAGAACATAGTGATTTGGCATTTATACACATTATGAACAGATCACAATAGTCGAGTAACCATCTGTCACCATACAAATTACAATAATGTTGACTTTTTTCCCTATGCTGTACATTACATACTTATTTATTTTATAATTGGAAGTTTGTTCACCTTAATCCCCTTCACCTTTTTTACCCACACCCACTCCCCTTTATTCTGGCAATAAGCAGTTTGTTCTTTATATGGGTCTGTTTCTGTTTTGTTTTGTTTGTTTATTGGTTTCTTTAGATTCCACACGTAAGTGAGAATATACAATATTTGTCTTTGTAACTTATTTCACTTAGCTTAATACCATCTAGACCCACATTGTCACAACTGACAGTATTTTGTTCTTTCTGTGGCTGAGTAATATTCCCTTCTATATGTATCTCATATCTTCTTCATCCATTCGTCTATTTGTAGACACTTAGGTTGCTTCCATATCTTGGCTATTGTAAATAACGCTGCAGTAAGCATAGGAGGCTGGAGAAGGAAATGGCAACCCACTCCAGTATTCTTGCCTGGGAGAATCCCATGGACAGAGGAGCCTGGCAGGCTACAGTCCATGGGGTCAAAAGAGTCAGACTTGACTTAGCGATTAAACCACCACCACCAAACATAGGAAGCATATGTGGTTTTGAATTGGTGTTTTTGTCTTCTTTGGATAAATACTCAAAAGAGGAATTGCTGGATTATTTGGTAGTTCTATTTTTAATCTTTTGAGGAACCTACGTACTGTTTTTCACAGTGGTTACACCAGTTTATATCCCCACCAATAGTGTTCAAGGGTTTCCTTTTCTCCACTTTCTTGCCGGTCTTGGTTATTTCTTATGTCTGATAATAGCCATTCTAAGAGGTGTGAGGTGATAGCACACTGTTGCTTCAGTTTGCATTTCCTAAATGATTAATGATGTTGGAACATATTTTCATGCATCTATTGCTCACCTGTAAGTCTTCTTTGGAATAATATCTATCAGATCCTCTGCCCATTTTTAAACTGAATTGTTGATTTTATTTTTTAATACTGAGATGTATATTTTGGATATCAACCCTTTATCAAATGCACCATCATTTGCAAATATTTTTTCCCATTAAGACTGTTGTCTCTTCATTTTGTTGATGATTTCCTTTCATGTGCAAAAGCTTTTTAGTCTGAGGTAGTCCCATTTGTTGTGTTTTTGCTTTTGTTGCCTTTATCCAAGCAGACATGTTCCCCCCAATTATGGCTAAGATCAATGTCAAAGTTTTTTTTCTATTTTCTTCTAGAAGTTTTATGATTTCAAGGTCTTACATTTAAGTCTTTAATCTATGAGTTTATTTTGTACATGGTGTAAGAAAACTGGCCTGGGAGCACGGTGTGGGGCTCAGACCCTGCCCTCCTTGGGGAGAACCTCTGTGGTTGGGATAGCCTACCTGCTTATGGGTTACCACACCAGAAGGGGAGCTCCTGACTCAATCTCATCTCCACCCCTCCTACTTATCCCATTGTGGTTCTTTCTTTATACTTTTTGTTGTGGGACAGCAAAACACAGGATCTTCATTGCAGAGTGTGGGATCTTTATTTGTGTCATGCAAACTCTTAGTTGTGGCACGTGGGATCTAGTTCCCTGACCAGGGATGGAACCTGGATCCCTTGCATTGACAATGTGCCATCTCAGCCAATGGACCTCCAGGGAAGTCCCTCAAGATACACTCAATGTTGGCTTACATGGGTAGGACAGAATTGGAGGTGGTCATGTTAGCTGTTGAATAATAGCATTATAATAATAGCTCAGGGATGGAAAAGAAGTGAAAGAGAGCTGCTCTAAGAAAGTGTCATGTGGGGGCTTTGAGTAGAAGGTTGAGATGACTGATTGCACTTTGAAGAGATCAGGAAATCTCCTGAAAGATATAAGTGAAAGAAAAATATATTGGACAGGTTTCAATCTAATTTGAAGAGCTGCATATTTTCAATCCTACAGTGCTTTGGGTTTAGGGGTGATCCTTTAGGGCTAGTGATTTGGAGGCAGCTTTGAAAGAGCTGCAATGGCAGAAGGCAATGGCAACCCACTCCAGTACTCTTGCCTGGAAAATCCCATGGGCGGAGGAGCCTGGTAGGCTGCAGTCCATGCGGTCGCTAAGAGTTGGACATGACTGAGCGACTTCACTTGCACTTTGAAAGAGCTGCCAGGGTACTCAGTGATCTTTAATTGCTATTCATCCTTAGGTCTTTAGGTCTAAAGATCCCAGCAATTTCCTAGGTGGAAATAGGAGGGTGGAGGGAAGGAAAAGTTTTGAGTCTCACGGAAGTTTACTTTCCTGGCAGCTCAAAAGTTATACTCTTTGGTGAGCTCTGCTTATTGATTCATTTATTCAAACTTTTTCATTGAAGACCTATTTTTGTGAATAGGTGAGAACTAAGGGTGTGGGATCTAGTTCTTTAGACATATGGGATCTAGTTCCCTGCCCAAATCAAACTGAGGCCCCTTGCAGTGGGAGTGTGCAGACTTAGCCAGTGGACCACCAGGGAAGTCCCTCTCTTCCATTCTCGATTACAGCGCTGATTTTGTAACAGGAGACTCAAGTTCCATCCCTGGGTTAGGAAGATCCCCTGGAGTAGGAAATAGCAACCCACTCCAGTATTCTTGCCTGGAGAATTCCATGGACAGAGGCATGTGGTGGCTATAATAGTTCATAGGGTCGCAAAGAGTTGGACACTACTGAGTGACTGAGTGTGCACATTGCCTATCTTTTCTACTGCTCCTTTTCTGCATTCCAGTCATTGTATCGGTCTTCTCTTCACTTCCAAAACAGGCTACAGTCATCATCTTTTTCCCTGAGATGATTTTTTCTCTCTACTCTCCATTTAGACAATATCTACATACACTTTAGGTTTCAAATTAAATACCTCTTTTTAAATGAGTTGTCCCCAGATTCATAAGCCATAAGAGATTCCCTTCTTATATGTTCTATCATAATAATTTAATTTGTTTTATTGCATTTATTTGTTGAATGTATCTTCTCTGTAAGTACTATGAGGGCAGGGACAGGGGTCTTGGCTTCTTCACTCCTGTCCTCTCAGGTCCCTAAGCTGTACCCCAGGAATCTACAGGCTTCTAAGTCTCTTTACATTCCCTACCAAAGCCAAGGGATTCTCTGCCTAGTCTGGAAGCAGCTGAGAAAACTTCTCTTCTGACACTTTCTACCTTCTTCCAAATATTTTGTCTTTGCCAAGGCCAATGTTTGTAACTCAGAAGCAAAGAATTGATCCATTTGTTCTCTGCATTCTGCTGTTTCAACCTTCTGCAGAGACAATGGCAGAGAAGTATGGAGTATAGGAATGTGTATGAGGAGAAGGGGACCACTCAAATATTATCTCCACCTCATATCCATAGCCAACACCTGCCCCAGAGATGACACCTTTTCCCCATGACTTCTGGATCCTGTGCTGCACTGCCTAGAGTCCCCTTCCATGACTAAAGGTCTTATTCTCTGGGGAGCCTAGGAATTTTGCATGCTGACAGCTATTAGCTTGGAGCTTTCTTTGGGAATTGCCCTCAGCTATAGAGAGCCTCCTAGCCTAGGTTCAAACCTCTTCCCTTCGATATCTTATATCCAGTATAAAGGGTGGCTCAATCTCCTAACCTAATCTCATCAGTTGGCTGAAGTCTTGTGATTACATCCCACCTTTTTAGTCCCATCCAGCCTCCTTACCTTTCCCCATTGGTGTCAATCCCAAGACTCATTCCCGATAAATTTTCTGCACACAAATCTCTATCTCAGAGTCTACTTCCTGGAGGTCTTATCCTGCAACAGTTATATCTGCGATTATATGTATTTTTCATCCATCTACCTCTCAATTCCAAACACCTAAAAGTGGGGAGGGGGAGGAGTTTAGATTGCTTGGAATCTTGCTTCAAACAAGTCATGTAGGGAAAGAATTATAGCTTATTTCTGTTGATTTTAGATTTGGGATACAGTCAGTGGGATACTATTGCAAGGAATGGAAAAGAGGAGGGAGAAAAAATTTTTCATATTTACTCTTCCTAGATTGCATTGAGGAGGATTTTATGTAGATAAATTGGGAGAACTTGTAGAATTAAAAGTAAGAAAGGAGTATAAGAGAAAGTTTGGAGAAGGAAATGGCAACCCATTCCAGTGTTCTTGCCTGGAAAATCCCAGGGACGGCGGAGCCTGGTGGGCTGCTGTCTATGGGGTCACAAAGAATAGGACACGACTGAAGCGACTTAGCAGCAGCAGCAGCAGCATAAGAGAAAGTTGCTGATGATTTTTAAAATACAAATTGTAAAATCCTATCAGATCATATCATTCGCTCAGTCATGTCCGACTCTTTGCGACCCCATGAGTCACAGCATGCCAGGCCTCCCTGTTCATCACCAACTCCCGGAGTTCACTCAGACTCAAGTCCATCGAGTCAGTGATGCCATCCAGCCATCTCATCCTCTGTCGTCCCCTTCTCCTCCTGCCCCCAATCCCTCCCAGCATCAGACTCTTTTCCAGTGAGTCAACTCTTTGCATGAGGTGGCCAAAGTACTGGAGTTTCAGCTTTAGCGTCATTCCTTCCAAAGAAATCCCAGGGCTGATCTCCTTCAGGATGGACTGGTTGGATCTCCTTGCAGTCCCAGGGACTCTCAAGAGTCTTCTCCAACACCACAGTTCAAAAGCATCAATTCTTCGGTGCTCGGCCTTCTTCACAGTCCAACTCTCACATCCATACATGACCACAGGAAAAACCATAGCCTTGACTAGACGAAAAAATTCTCTAAAAACCAAAATGACATGTGTCATCTTGAAGAGTAGAGCTGATGTATATATGCAGATTGGGAAATCCCATATACCAAGACATTTAGTGTTAACTGCTTTTCCCTAGAAAACTGAAGAAAATCAAGTTGAAGAAAAGGTAAGACTATAAGAGACAACATTTGTTGTGTTTTTTAGTGCAAAGGAATAATAATAATTTTATTTTTCCCTGAGAGTTGGAAGGATCTTAGAAGTCATGAAGTCCTGGCCAGTGCAGTAATATCTTCTGGGAGTTATTGTACTTTTGCTTAGAACACACAAATATAATATTAATTTTATATTTTATTATTTTGAATAATAATAATAAATAATCTTTGCTAAATATTAATAATCTTTACCAAATATTAACTTGAGGCTATAGGCACTACACTGCTTTTTCTTATTCCTCAACTGTGTTAATATTGATGCTTTTACCATCTTCTGTTTAATCTTGCCCCTGGGATCTATTACATTTAGTTAGCACAGAGTGTCTAAAGGAGACACATTGATTTGCTTTGGTTTGTCCTCAAATTCATACTACACTTATACATACTACATCCATGTTCGTGATTGTTCAGGTTTTCCCTCGTTGCTAGAAAACTACAAAACAGAGGTGGACAGTGTTCAAGTGATGTAGTATAATAACTGTCCTAAGCATTGCCTCATTCTGGATGGATTATGCTACCAGAATGCATCTGTAATTTGTTTCCCTATATGTAAGTACATGTGTACGAGGAACAGGGGAATGTCTCCTTTGCCACATGGGTTTTTTTTTTTTTTTTTTTTTGCCTCTTTATGAACATAGAGAGATTTTATTCAGAACATGGAAATTAAAGCAAAGTAATAATCATTGTCACCTTTTTAAGTGGTTACTATATTCTAGGCACCACGCTGAGTGCTTTACATACATTTGGCTCACTTTGAAGGCTCACAACCCTCTGAGGTAGGTAGCTAATACCCATATTTTACAAATTAAAAAACCCTGAGTCCTCAGAGAGGTTTAAGTAATTTGCCTAAATTTGCATGGCTACAAAGTTATCATAAGTCATAGCTGATTTTTTTTTTAGCCACTCTTTTCAAAACTTTTTTTGAAAAGAAAATTCAAAGATTTTCACTTCAGGTCTTGACTGACTTCTCGCAAAACAACTTCTGCGCCCGTAACTTTCCCTCTGTGTTTAAGTAACTCAATTCCACAGCTTTACTTTCTTTCCACATAAAAATGCCCCGCACTCCTTCCCTCAGCGTACTGTCTTCCCTTCCCCCAGCCATCTCGCTACTCAGCACTTTAGCTCTTTGTTATCTCCTAGACCTCGCTAACTGGATGACTAGCTGCCAAATAAAATCACAGGAGGAAAAGATAAAGCATCTCATCTTTCTCTCTTAAGCCTTTGCTCTCTTCCACTTCCTTGTCAGTGAGTGTTCCAGTTCTCCAGTTTCCCCAGGCAGGCCCAGTGCTAAAAATAGCCCACCCTGCCTGATGGCGCTGGTGGCATTTCCTGGGGTAGAAGAGGCCGAGGAAAAACAACTGGTGAGCCGAGATGATCAGACTGAAGCAGTCAGGGGACACCCCGCCCGCACCCACTGCTGAAATCCTGAGACTTGGGCAGGAACTGGTTCATCGTCGCTCTTGGAAGGATCAGATCAAAAGGAATTAGTGTGTTTCCTCTTCTTAGATGAGAGGGGCGTAACTTTTCATCGTTTCAAGGGCATAAAACAAGTGTAATCATAGAAATATAATTCAAGCCTGTCTGTCCACTCTACTGTTGTTTCAACTAAGTAGAGAAGTTTGATGAGAAGTAAATGTTAATTGAACCGTTAATGTTTAAGAAACATAATTAAACTCATTGCTGACTTTTTCTCATACATACATAACGTTTTGGGGACCATCCCTGGTTGCCCAGTGGTTAAGACTCTTCGCTTCCACTGTAGAGGGGGCAGGTTAAATCCCTGGCCAGGGAACTAAGATCCCACATGCCGAAAGATGTGGTCAAACTAAGATTAAAAAATAATAATGCTATATATATTTAGGGCCTTCCCTGGTAGTTCAGAGGGTTAAGAATCTGCCTGCAGTGCGGGAGACTCTGGTTCAATCCCTGGGTTGGGAAGATCCCCTGGAGAGAGGAATGGCAATCCACTCCAGTGTTTTTGCCTGGAGAATCCCATGGACAGAGGAGCCTGGCAGGCTATAGTTCATGGTGTCTCAAAGAGTCGGACACGACTGAGCAGCTTTCACTTTCCCTTTAAAGGAAGATTCCATTTTAAAAAAAGACTTCCTGCCAGGACAAAGATGGAAATGAAATGATTAAAAAAAAAAAAAAAAAATCTGTGTAAATCCATACTCTCTCCAGCTGTTATTATGAGATACACTTTTTCCCCACAAAAAAATAGCTTTATCATTTTTTTCTGATCGAAGTAATAATATATGTTTACTTCTAAAATTCAATCTGATATTAAAGAAGAAAGTAAAAATTACACAAAATCCTGCACACTGAGAAAACCAAATTTTGTGACAATCCTTTTATGCACACACACCTAGGCCTAAGCCCATGAATTCATTTCCCTCCCCACAGGGACTCACAAAGGTGGCCAGCTGGGTCCAATGAAGTGTAAGAAGAAACTTGCTGTGGTTTTTTTCTTTACTGTAAGCATGGACAATAGGAAAAAAATCGACACTTTTTCTCCCAGCCATTGTCAAGTATAGATGACACTTTTAGAAAAACTACTGTAGCCACCATAATACCGGCCTCTAGAAAGCCAATGGAAAAAAAGAAGGCAAGGATAGGAGAATCACAGAAAATGATTCTGAGGAAGACACTGAGTTGAGGCACTATAACTCTGGACTTCCCAGCATGTGAGCCTATAAATTCCTTTATTGCTTGTATGACTTGAATTTTTCGAAACTTGAAGCTGAATGCATCCTAACTAACAAAGATATAATATGCCCTAAGAAAAAGTTTAATATTTATGCAAGGTCAATCCTGTATTTTCTTAATAATTTCTGGCTTACTAATTAACTTTTAAAAGTGTCTTCAATATGTAATATGAAGACATATATGTATATATGAAGACAATATGTATATGTATATATGACTGAGCAAGCGAGCTAAGCTGCTTCAGTCATGTCTGAGTCTTTGCAACCCCATGGACTATAGCCCACCAGGCTCCTCTGTCCATGGGATTTTCCAGGCAAGAACACGAGTGGGTTGCCATGCCCTCCTCAGGGGATTTTGCCAACCCAAGGACTGAACCCATGTCTCTCATGTCTCCTGTGTTGGCAGGCAGGTTCTTTACCACTAGTGCCACCTGGGAAGCCCTGACATATATATGTATAAAAAACATCTACTTCTGCTTCATTGACTATGCTAAAGCCTTTGACTGTGTGGATCACAACAAACTGTGGGAAATTCTTAAAAAGACAGGAATACCAGATCACCTTACCTGCCTCCTGAGAAATCTGTATGCAGGTCACGAAACAACAGTTAGAACCGGACATGGAACAACAGACTGGTTTCAAATTAGGAAAGGAGTACGTCAAGGCTGTATATTGTCACATTGCTTATTTAACTTCTATGCAGAGTACATCGTGTGAAATGCTGGAATGGATGAAGAACAAGCTGGAATCAAGATTGCGGGGGGAAAGATCAATAACCTCATATGCAGATGACACCACCCCTATGGCAGAAAGCAAAGAGGAACTAAAGAGCCTCTTGATGAAAGTGAAAGAGGAGAGTGAAAAAACTGGTTTAAAACTCGACATTCAAAAAACTGAGATCGTGGCATCTGACTCATCACTTCATGGCCAAATAGATGGGGAAACAATGGAAACAGTGACAGACTTTATTTTCTTGGGTTCCAAAATCACTGCAGATGGTGACTACAGCCATGAAGTTAAAAGATGCTTGCTCCTTGGAAGGAAAGCTATGACAAACCTAGACAGCATATTAAAAAAGCAGCAACATTACTTTGCCAACAAAGGTCCATCTAGTCAAAGCTATGGTTTTTCCAGTAGTCATGTATGGATGTAAGAATTGGACCATAAAGAAAGTTGAGCGCTGAAGAATTGATACTTTCGAACTGTGGTGTTGGAAAAGACTCTTGAGAGTCCCTTGGGCAGCAAGGAGATCAAACCGGTCAGTACTAAACTAAAGGAAATTAGTCCTGAATATTCACTGGAAAGACTGATGCTGAAGCTCCAATACTTTGGCCACTTGATGTGAACTGACTCATTGGAAAAGACCTTGATGCTGAGAAAGACTGAAGGCAGGAGGAGAAGGAGGTGGCAGAGGATGAGATGGTTGGATGGTGTCACCAACTCAATGGATGTGAGTTGGAGCAAGCTCCTGGAGTTGGTGATGGACAAGGAAGCCTGGTGTGCTTCAGTCCATGGCATCGCAAAAAGTCAGGACTGAGCAACTGAACTGAACTCATGTACATATATCTATGGACATACATATATATATGGTCTATATTTTAATCTTTTTAAACCTTTGTTTATTAAAAAATTTTTTAAACTTTTATGACTAATGCAATGTCTTTACATGTTCTGTCACAGCGGTCCCCAACCTTTTTTGCGCCAGGGACCAGTTTCATGGAAGAGTTTTCCACAGACTGGTATGTGGGGGGTGGTTTCAGGATGATTCAAGGACAGTACTTTTATTGTATATTTTATTTCTATTATTATTACATCAGCCCCACCTCAGATCATCAGGCATTAGATCCCAGAGATTGGGGAGCCCTGTTCTATCACATCAACCCTGCCAAAGATGGCTTGATCTCAGACTTCTAGCCTCCAGAACTGTGAGAAAATAATTTCTTCTGTTTAAACTTCCCAGTCTGTGGTACTTCACTATGGCAACCCTGGCAAACTAATATATCCACTCTCACCCTCAAGCTCAAGAAATCAAGGATCTATACAGTATCATTATAACTTTGACCTTGCTTGAACTTTATAAAAATATTGATAGAAGCACACAGTATGTAACATTTAGCATTTGACTGTTCTTGCTTATAATGTTTTTGAGATTCATCCATGTTGTTGCTGTATTCATGTTTCATTCTTTTTAATGATGAAGAGTTTTCCATAGTATGAATAAATCACAGTGTCTTTATTCATCTTTCAGTGGATGTGGCTATTATAAAATAATGCTCCTGTGAACACTGATGTATGTTCATGTGTGGACATATTTCACTTAGAAAAATACATAGAAGTGGGATTGCTAGATTCTATGATAAATATACTATTAATCTTATGAAATACTGCAAATCTGCTTTCAGAAGTTGGTATCTGTGTCATTTTGCATTCCCATAGGAAGACATAAGAATTACGGTTGTTTCTCATTCTTGTAAACACTAGATGTTTATCAGATATTTTATCTTTATTCTAGTGGGTATGTTGTGACATGTGATTGTGATTTTGATTTGAATCTTTCTGATGAATTGTAATATCAACCATCTTTCATATGCTTATTTGCCAGCCTTGTATCTTGTATTGTGCAGTGTTCAGATTGTGCACCCTTTTTAGATTAGGTTGTTCATTTTCTTATTGATTAGTTTTGAAATTTCTTTATATATTCCATATACAGTTTCTTTAAGAAGGATGGCATTTTTCTTTCTTTCTTTCTTTTTTACAAATGAGTTGGAGAGTACACAGCTGGAAATAGAAATACTACTTATGAGGTAAATGCAGTGATCAAATTAAAATATCTTCTATCTGTCTAAGAAAATGGTTAAAGAGATGAAAAGACATGAATTGGTTTGAGGGATCTTATTAACAATAGGCAAAATCAAAAGGATTTAGTGATTGGAAATGTGGTCAAGTGGGAGAAATAATTGTTGAGGATACTTTTTAAAAAGTATTCATTTATTTTTATTTTTGGCTGTGCTGGGTCTTCATTGCTGCACAGGCTTTTCTGTATTTGCAGAGAACAGGGGCTCCTCTCCAGGTACAATGCCTGGGCTTCTCATTGTGGTGTCTTCTCTTGTTCTGGAGCAGAGGCTTCAGTAGTTTGGACACATGGCTTAGCTGTTCCGTGGCATGTGGGATTTTCCTGAACCAGGGATTGACCCATGGTGGATATTATACCCACCCATTGAGAAATTTAATGTAAAAATTTGGATGGTAGCACCCAAGCACTAACCATGAGCATGCCTGTTTCGGGAGTGGTTGATGGATAGCATATGTTTTTGGACATATGGACTTGGTATGTTAGTGAAAATGTGAAATGGGCACTTGAATAGGTATGCCTGAAGCTCAGGTAAGAAGTGGGCATAACATTCTGAGAACTATTGACATATAAGAGTAAATAAAGCTTTGATGAGAAGAAAAAAAACTAATGCAGTGTTTTTATGTATCATGTGAGGTAGTGGTCCAACTGTAATTTTTTTCAAATGAATATCTAATTATTCTGCTAACTAACGTAAAGTGTGCTCATTTGCTAAACCATTCTCTCCCCATTGAAGTGAAATACCACCCTTTTCCTATGCGGTGCTCCTATATATTCTGCAATTTTTGTTTTGTTCTGCTAATCAATTAGTCTGTCCCTATGCTAATAACCAACACTTTTGATTATGCTGACTTTATAACATTTTAATATCTGGCAAGGAATCTCATCATCATTTTTCATGTTTGTACATTTCTTAGCTTCTCATGGACATTTATTCTTCCATATAAAATGTAAGATAATTCAATTTTCTAAGACCATAGAAATTTTAATTGAAAATTCATTAAATATGTCACAATATGGGCAGAATTGACATATTTGTAAAATTAAATCTTCCCTTGCAAGAACCAGGTATGTTTTTCCATTTGTTCAGTCTTGATACAGCCCTTTAATAAAATTCTATGGTTCTTTTTAATAGGCTTTGTAGCTTTCTTATTAAATTTATTTCAAAATATTTTTAAAATGTTGTATTATTGTACGTGGCTTCTTTTTCCATTTCTAATTCTATCTGATTATTTCTAGTAAAGAACCACTATTGCTTTTGAAATATTGTGTCTACAGGTTTGTTACCAAATTCCCTTATAATAGTTTTAAAATAGATAGAAATTGGTTTTATATAAGTAGCATTTATCATATTTAGGTGATTTTCTTTTATTTCTATTTTGATTGGAGTTTTAGTAGAAATGACTACTGATTTTAACCTAATGCCTTTTCAGCATCTATTTGAATCATTTTAATCCATTAATATACTGGTGTAATGGGCTTCATTGATGTCTCAGATGGAAGTTATGTTATTTTAAGAACTCTGTTACTGAAAGAGTTCCTGACAGGAAACCATCTTTTCATCTTGGCAGTACTAGCTCATCACTGACACACTACTGGGCTTTATTTGCTAGTTTTTTATTAATAATTTTGCATCTGTATTCTTAAGTGACACCACCCTTAATGGCAGAAAGTGAAGAGGAACTTAAAAGCCTCTTGATGAAAGTGAAAGTGGAGAGTTAAAAAGTTGGCTTAAAGCTCAATATTCAGAAAACGAAGATCATGGCATCCAGTCCCATCACTTCATGGCAAATAGATGGGGAAACAGTGGAAACAGTGTCAGACTTTATTTTTCTAGGCTCCAAATTCACTACAGATGGTGACTGCAGCCATGAAATTAAAAGACGCTTACTCTTTGGAAGGAAAGTTATGACCAGCCTAGATAGCATATTCAAAAGCAGAGACATTACTTTGCCAACAAAGGTCCGTCTAGTCAAGGCTATGGTTTTTCCTGTGGTCATGTATGGATGTGAGAGTTGGACTGTGAAGAAGGTTGAGCACCGAAGAATTGATGCTTTTGAACTGGGGTGTTGGAGAAGACTCTTGAGAGTCCCTGGGACTGCAAGGAGATCCAACCAGTCCATTCTGAAGGAGATCAGCCCTGGGATTTCTTTGGAAGGAATGATGCTAAAGCTGAAACTCCAGTACTTTGGCCACCTCATGCAAAGAGTTGACTCATTGGAAAAGACTCTGATGCTGGGAGGGATTGGGGGCAGGAGGAGAAGGGGACGACAGAGGATGAGATGGCTGGATGGCATCACTGACTTGATGGACGTGAGTCTCAGTGAACTCCGGGAGTTGGTGATGGACATGAAGGCCTGGTGTGCTGCGATTCATGGGGTAGCAAAGAGTCAGACACGACTGAGCGACTGATCTGATCTGATCTGATATGACCTTTACTGTTAACATTATGCCAGGTTCATAAAATACATTAACAAGCTTAGTATAATTTTCTATGATTTGGAATGGTTTAAACAACGTTGAAACTACTTATTCTTCAAATATTTTAAATGTGATAAATGTACTTATGTTTAACTTACATAATAAAAGAGCACGACGGTGAGCTCTAGGTTACACCTGAGAATGCTACTGCTGCTGCTGCTAAGTCACTTCAGTCGTGTCCGACTCTGTGTGACCCCATAGACGGCAGCCCACCAGGCTCCCCCGTCCCTGGGATTCTCCAGGCAAGAACACTGCAGTGGGTTGCCATTTCCTTCTCCAATGCAGGAAAGTGAAAAGTGAAAGTGAAGTCGCTCAGTCGTACACTCTAATGACAGTACAGGGGGTCGATGCAGAAAAGAAAATGGATGTGTTAAGTTATATGAAAACCCAAAGTAACTTAACCCCCATCTCTTAGCCCATGATAATGGCTCAGGGTGTGTATTCTTCCATTTCTCTTCAGAAAACTTATTACGTTTTCTTCCTCCCAAGTGTGCACTTAATGATTCTGCTGAGAAAAAAAAAAAATCTTTTCCCATATGACTTTGCAACTCTTCATTCATGAATATCCACAGATTTTGCTTCATCTCCCCTCATTTTCTTTTCCTCCTCACTGCATTGACTAAAACGTGGCTTTTTCTTTCTCTTTTCGTTTTTTTTGTTTGTTTTGCCTGAGCTGTGTAGCAGGTGGGACCTAAGTTCCCTGGCCAGGGATGGAACCTGTGCCCTCTGCAGCGGAAGTGTAGAGTCCTAACCACTGGAAAGCCAGGGAAGTCCAAAACTTGGATTTTACTTGATGAAAGTTCCTGAAAACTTTTTTTTTCATATTCATATATACACATATTCTTTTTCAGATCCTTTTCTAATACAGTTTACTACAAGATATTGAATATAGTTCCCTGTGCTATACAGTAGGTCCTTATTGGTTACCTATTTTATACATAATATATATATATTTTAATTCCAGACTCCTAATTTATCCCTTCCCCGACCTTTCCTCTTTGGTAACCATAAATTTCTTTTCTATGTCTGTGAATCTATTTCTGTTTTGTAAATAAGTTCATTTATATCATCTTCTTAGATTCCACATATAAGCAATATCATATGGTGCTTGTCTCTACGTGACTTACTTCATATGATAATCTCTACTTCCATCCATGTTGCTGCAATGGCATTATTTCTTTCCTTTTTATGGGTGAGTTTGGGGTCCCAAAGACTTGGACACAACTTGGCGACTAAACAACAACAACAACAAATATTTCCTTGTGTGTGTGTACCACATCTTCTTTTTGCATTCCTCTGTCGGTGGACACTTAGGTCATTTCCATGACTGTTGTAAATAGTGCTGCAATGATCATTGGGGTGCATGCATCTTTTTGAATTAGAGTTTTCTCTAAATAGATGCCCAGGAGTGGAATTTCTGGATCATACAGTAACTCTAGTTTTAGTTTTTTAAGGAACCTCTGTCCTATTCACCATGGTGGCTGCACCAATTTTTATCTTCCCATCAACAGTGTAGGAGTGTTGCCTTTTCTCCACACCCTCTGCAGCAAAGGTTCTGAAAACTCTTGAAAGCAGAGATTGTCATTCTCTTGTGCTCTCTGTCTCAGCAACAAGTTGTAGGGCTGGATAGTATTCCTAAACTACTAAGTTAAAAGTCTTGAAGGTCATGCCACAGTTTGCCATTCTCCTCCCCTCACAGTCATTATCTTATGATGTCACGGCATCAACCGAGGACGGACGTCACACTAGCTCACAATCTTCTTTGTGTCTCCTCAGCATCTTGAGAACACACAGTGCTTACATTCACCAAGTCTCTCTTTCTTCAATTTCTTAACCCCATTTCCATCCACAGTGCTCATCTCCTTACACCTCAATACCCATTTCCATGGCTGCATAATTTCCGTGTGTGTTAGTCGCTCAGTCGTGTCCAACCCTTTGCGACCCCAAGGACTGCAGCCCTCCAGGCTTCTCTGTCCATGGGATTTTCCAGGCAAGAATACTGGAGTGGGTTGCCATTTCCTTCTTCAGCATAATTTCTACCACTATATTAATAACAGGGGCTTCCCTGGTGGCTCAGATGGTAAAGCATCTTCCTGCAATGCGGGGGACCCGGGTTTGATTCCTGGGTCGGAAAGATACCTTGGAGAAGGCAATGGCACCCCACTCCAGCGCTCTTGCCTGGAAAATCCCATGGACAGAGGAGCCTGATAGGCTACAGTCCATGGGGTCGCAAAGAGTTAGACACGACTGAGCGACTTCACTTTCACACTTATAGAGTACTTTATGCTAAGCACTACTCTAAGAGCTTTATGTATATTGGCTCATTCAGTTATAACAAAAATCCTTCAGTGGAGCTTAAAATGTGCTATGAGGAGACTGAGGCACAGGAAAAAAACGTGGCTAACTTGGTTAATATCATATATCCCTAGTAAAGGACAGAGCAGCTATTGAGTCCCAAACAACTTTCTCTTAGCCATTATATTACACTACCATCTCTATAATAACTTCATGTCTTTTACCCAGTTCTATACCGATAGTCCAGATTAACTTTCCCTTTAACCTACTAAATGTCCAGATTTTTTTTTTTTAAGAATCCTTTGCTCTATCAGCCTCCTTCTGACTTCACTTTCTTCCTTCCTGTTTGCCTCCAGTGCTGTTGTCATTCACTTCAACTTTACTTTCTCAAGCCTCCCTAGTTTTTTAAAGATCTCTTCTTCATACCATAACTTTTTTCCCAAGCCCTCGTATAAGCTTAATTGCTTGTTTTTACTCTCAAGTTGGCAATCAATCATTGCTGTATGAAACGACAAACGCATGTTGGCTGACTCCTCGCTATAAATGCAAAAGCCACAGACCCAGTTGAGCACTTCCTCTGCTCTGCAATTCTTTCCCTTCTATCTGCCTGATTCTCTTTCCTATTCTGTAGAGTAACTGTCCCCTCAGCAACTGCTCAATCATTTTATTTCCCTCAGTCTTGCCACTCACCTCCTCAGCAGAAGACTTAATTTCAAATATCATAGGAATGTAGTGGCCATTATGAATAAACTGTTTTAACTTCTCCTTTGCGACCTCAAAATCATTCTACACTTTGTGCTCCCCCCGCCCCACTAAACTTTCCTACATGTTTCAGAGGAAGAAGTAGCTCCATTTCTCTCCATTTCTCTTAACTTATAACCTTGAATCCATTCTCTGACTCCTTTAAATTATATGCTCATTAAACACTAACTTTTAAATTTGTGTTTCGGTCAGGATCAACTGTACTATGCTGCAGTGACAAAACCCCTAAACTCAATGACTTGATAAAAACATTTTTTTAAATGTATTCTGTCCACCAAACCTACTGTGGGTCTGGGTTACCTTTAGGGCAATTGTCGTTGATATGGTGACTCTTGAATTCAGGCAGCCATAATCTTGTGGTTCCTCATGTCAACAGACGGCCCCCTGGGTTTCCATGACAGGGGAAGAGAGACACTGGAAGAATAACACAGGGGTTTTTCACTGCCAGCCCAGAAGTAACACATTAAACTTCTGTTTACAATATATCGGCCTGACAATTCGTCTGAGCTTGCCTAAAAGCAAAGGAACTGGAAAGGTAGCCTTCCTTGTGCACAGAAAGGAAAAATCTGAAACTAATATGAGAACCATGGAGAACTGTTTCTTTCATCTTTTGTGTTTATCCATCTGTCTCATTTTGCTGAATCTTTTGTCCCTATCACAAGTAGTGCCAAGTCTAAACCATCTTGAAAAGTGCCCGCCCACCATTATACCTGCATGCCTTCTCCTTTGTATTCCCAGCATTTCAGCCGCACTGCACTGCCTGATGTCACCCACATGCCCCTGCATTCACAGACCTCCTTGTCTCTCCTGTGCGATTCCACCATCCACGCATACAGATGCTTCTTCCTGGAACGTGCTTTCTACATCTCTTGCTTCTAGAGTAGCCCTGTTCATTTTTCAGAGCCAGTTCAAATCTTCTTTTCATAGGTCTCCCTAAGTCCTGTAAAGAGAAAGAAGGCTCTCATCTCTGCAGTTTATGAATAACTCTATTTCAACCTGTATCATTGTGTATTGTAATCATTTGCATGATTTCTTGACCTTCCATCTAAACTATGAATAATCATATTTTATTTACCCTGTACTCAGAAACTTGCATGGGCTTCCCTGGTAGTTCAGCTGGTAAGGAATCTGCCTGCAATGTAGGAGATCCTGGTTTGATTCCTGGATCAGGAAGATCCCTGGAGAAGGTGTAGGCTACCCACTCCAGTATTCTTGGGCTTCCCTGGTGGCTCAGACAGTAAAAAAATCTGCCTGCAATGTGGGAGACCTGAGTTTGATCCCTGGGTCGGGAAGATCCCCTGGAGAAGGGAATGGCTACCCACTCCAGTATTCTTGCCTGGAGAATTCCATGGCAGAGGAACCTGGTGGGCTACAGTCCACGGGGTCACAAAGAGTTGGAGATGACTGAGAGACTAAGCACAGCACAGCAGAAACTTGCATAGTGGTACCTGGCGTGTAGAAGGCTTTCAATAAATGTTTAAATGGCCGAATAAATCAGTAAATACTAAAATTTCTGAAAACTGATACTGGAGGGTGTCTGTTGCAATTTTTGATGTATTATTTATACTAGAATTGTTTCATTTCCAGAGAACATAATAAATAATTATTTAAAAAATTATTTGATAGCAGAAGTAGAATGAGGCAAAGAATTACTCAGAATATTATAGTGCATCATTTATGCAAATTAAATAAACATAGTGTGACACAAAGTACAGATTAGACAAAGTATCCATTTCAAGGAGCTGAAGCATGTCTCCATATTTATGATACAATGCCTTGCAATAAAGGCTGGGGTACTCTGGTATGTCTCCTATGATTGGTGATAATGTTTATAACAGTAATATAAAAGTGAATTTTACTTCTAGTGAAGTATTGATGTTATAAATGAGCATGTCCCCTCCAATATATAATCTTAATGTTGGAAAAGAGTTGACTAATTAATAATTATAATAAGGCTAACCAATTGTTTAAGGAAAGGTCTTTTTAAATATTCTGAAGTAAAGTGAAGTGAAGCAAAGTGAAGTCGCTCAGTCGTGTCTGACTCTTTGTGACCCCTTGGACTGTAGCCCACCAGGCTCCTCCGTCCATGGGATTTTCCAGGCAAGAATACTGCAGTGGGTTTAAAATTATAATTATTAGCCAGAGTTCTTGAAATTTAAATTTGAAATAGATGGTAAGACTAGGGTTATGAATAAAGCTAAAATATTGGAAAATTATTTCAACCACTAATTTTGAATATTTCTATAATGCTTTTTCACTTGATTATCACAGTCTTCATTTGAATTGCAGGACAAAATTATTATCTTCTGACCCTTTCTTTTGTCTTAAATTATAAGCAAATAGGGGGCTACCCCAATGGCTCATCAAGTAAAGAACCCGCCTGCAAAGTAGGAGACATGGATTCTATCCCCTGGGTCAGGATGATCCCCTGGAGGAGGGCATGGCAACCCACTTCAATATTCTTGCCTGGAGAATCCCATGGACAGAGGAACCTCGCGGGCTACAGTCCATAGGATTGCAAAGAGTTGGACACAACTGAGTGAGTAAGAAGCACATAAGCAAATAGGCAAGAGGATCCTGGCCAAATAAAACACCATTGTTTTATTCACTCATAATAATTCATCCATATGGAATTTAGCCAATGTGGACCTTGCTTCTGTTAGAAAAAACTTTAAAAAATTCTTAATCTAATTGGAGGATAATTACTTTACAATGTTGTGTTGGCTTCTGAGGCACAACAATGTATATCAGCCATAAGTATAAATATATGCCATCCTTCTAGAGCCTCTCTCCCACCCACCCACCCCAGAAAATGCTTTTTAAAATTAAGGTTTTTTCATAAACTGAGCTCATCACAGTCCCCCAAATGGAGACTATTGATTATTAAGCTTGCCATCCTCCTTTTTGTTGACATATCCTGGAACTGGTTGGAGTTAGCTGGGGAAGAGCCAGGAAGCCATCAGGACAGGTAGCTAGGTATGCAAATATTCATCAAAGGCTTGCCGTGAAATGGGAGTCAGGAACCAAAAAGAATCAAGGGGAGATGCCAAGGATCAAAATCAAGTCCTAGGAGACAGAAAAAATTGAAAAGCAAAAAGAAAAAAAGACCAAGCAAGGAGTCTAGCAAAAACACAGTACAAGAATCAAGAAGGGACAGAGCAGTTAGCTTGGAATGAAGTAGTGCCAGAAGGATAGCTCAAAGAGCAAGGGCCCTTGTTTAGAATTCTGCTGGACATCTCACTCTGCTTCTGCTTTTGTTTATTCTTAATCCTCCCATCCTGGGGCTTTTGATCTCAGGTCTTGAGGGCAAGAAGAACGGCTTCTGACATTTCAACTTTCACAAGCATTTTCTTTCTCTCTAAGAGAAAGTGTAAAGGTCTTAACATTTCAAACTCCAAAGGTAAAAGCATATAACTGAGACCTTTTTTTCTTTTTTTAACACTGAGAAATTGTTTAAAAATTCATACAAGTCTTTTTAGTCCTATACGTTGTTTCAAATTCCATCCTAAAAAAGGAATATATCTATATCTATACATACAAGATATATATCTACACATACATATATATCTATACAGACAAGAGGAATATATTTATATCTATACATCTATACATGCTTCCATGGTGGCTCAGCTGGTAAAGAATCCACTTGCAATGCAGGAGACCTGGGTTTGATCCCTGGGTTGGGAAGATGCCCTGGAGAAGGGAAAGGCTACCCACTCCAGTATTCTGGCCTGGAGAATTCCATGGACTGTATAGTCCATGGGATCGCAAAGAGTCAGACTTGACTGAGTGACTTTCACTTCACTTGATACATACAAGAGGAATATATCTATATGTACACACACACACACACACACACACACACACACACACATATACATGCTTTTTCTCCCTAGAAGACAGTAATCAAATACTTGTCCATCATTCTATATGTTCTCTTCCTTCTCACTGATTCATTCATCTTCTACTAAGTAGGAATGAGTGGAAAGTATTCAAGTCAACACTTCACCATTTTGTTTATTTTATAAAAGATTTGATGGTGTGTTAAGAATGTGTAATCTACACAACTCATGGTCATATCTTTCAGTTACTATCCTGTGGCAAAATGAAATTTTGGATTCATTTCCAGGAGGAAACTTGGGCCAAGAATTCTTGCATGGTGGAGGCTTCATGGAATTGTCCTCCTTAGATAACAAAGAAAACCTATCCCAGATAGTGTCTGTGAATGCTTAGAGACAAGTGGGCATCCATTTTTCTCTTGTGTGAAGCTGGCAAATCAAAATCATAATGATTACTACGCTATAGCAGGCGCTGACATAGGTTCTTATTTAAATCTTCACAATAGGATCCTGACAATTAGGATCCTATTAAGTAGGTATTCTTATATGAATTTAATTCTGCAAAGTGAATCTGAAAGAGCTGGCTTAAAACTGGATATTAAAAAAACCTAAGATCATGGCATCTGGCCCCATTATTTCATATCAAATAGAAGGGAGAAAGGTGGAGGTGGTGACAGATTTCCTCTTCTTGGGCTCTAAAATCACTGTGGGTGGTGACTGCAGCCATGAAATCAGAAGACATTTGCTTCCTGGCAGGAAAGCTATGACAAACCCAGACAGTGTGTTGAAAAGCAGAGACATTAGTCTGCCAACAAATGTCCATATAGTCAAGGCTATGGTTTTCCCAGTGGTCACGTACAGTTGTAGGAACTGGACCATAAAGAAGGTGGAGCACCAAAGAACTGATGCCTTCAAACTGTGGTGCTGGGGAAGAGTCTTGAGAGCTCCTTGGACAACAAAGAGATCAAACCAGGCAATCCTACAGGAAATCAACCTTGAATATTCATTGCAAGGACTGATGCTGAAGCTGAAACTCTAGTTTTTTGGTCATCTGTTGCAAACAACTGACTCATTGGAAAAGTTTGTGATGCTGGGAAAGATTAAGGGCAGAAGAAGGAGAGGGCATCAGAGGATGAGATGGCTGGATGGCATCACCCATGTAATGGACATGAACTTGGGCAAACTTTGGGAGATGATCAGGGACAGTCAGAGACCTGGTGTGCTGCAGTCCATGGAGTTGCAGAGTTGGACAAGACTGGGTGGCTGAACAACAAATAGGCATAACTATCAACATGATTTAAATGCAAGCAGAGGTTCAGAGAGGTTTAAAAGTTTAGTAAAGGTAACAAGGTTAGTGAATGGTGGAATCATAGCCAGTCATAGCCGAACATAGCTCTGGCTCCACTGTTAGGATTCTCACCCTAGGCAAGATAGACATTTACTCTCAGCTTCAGTTTTTTCAACTGTCAAATAGAAATACCCTGCTACTAATTTAAGACAGATCCTGGCACACAGTCCAAGGTTGTCTCAGATGAGATCTTTGAACTTGTGTGAACATGACAAAGATACTGGCCTGTCTCTTCCAAGAGTGGGGAGAGTAGTATATTCCAACCAATTTCCTCTCTAAGGAAGCACATACGTAAGAGGCTTTAAGAAGTCATGATTAAGAAAACAAAGCTTCCACTTCTTCGTCAGTAAAGTGGAGATGATAATATCTGGTTCATAGGGTCGTTGTGAGGAGTAAATAAGATGATATTTAAAAGTGTCCAGTTCAGAGTTTGCATGTAGTAATTGGTTAAAACATGTTAAAAAGTAGTAATCCTATGGTGATGATAATGACTGATGGTGATGAAAAAACTACATCTCAATCTTGGATTAGAATTATCAGAGGCAATAATGCTATTAACAGATTCTAAAAATATAAAAATGCTTAAGTATGTAGTAGCCCACCAGGCTCCTCTGTACATGGGATTCTCCAGGCAAGAATACTGAAGTGGGTTGCCATTTCCTTCTCCAAGGGATCTACTGGACCAAGGGATAGAACCTGGGTCTCCTGCACTGCAGGCAGATTCTTTACTGTCTGAGCCACCAGGGAATCCCTAGTAACTGTAAGTTATTTTCTAAATACAACAGTTCTCATTTACCTAACTTCCTGGAGAATTTTGCTTTGTAGGATCTTTTTAAGTAGAGACCACTCCAGATGGATGAAAATTCTTCCTGACTTGTACTCAAGGTGCTTGATTCTGAATGTATGATTAGCCAGCTTTTGGGCCATCTGTGCACGTTTGTCTGAAGGAGTAGAGTCTGGAATTCAAGGATGTCAAGGAACTCAAGGATGTCCCATTCCCACTCTAAGCCATTATCAAATCGGACATATTCACAGAGAACCCCAAAACCCACATCTTTGACCTGGGCATAATTTTGGCTACAAGAGCCACTTAATCTTAATGAAGGCCTTTTAAAATTATTAAAGCAAGTTTAATAGAAATAATAGGCAAGTGATTTGGTTGTAATGTATGAAGAACCAAACTAGGCTTTGTTTTTATCATTTAGACTAGGTGAGCATACCCACAGTGGACATGTGAAATACAGATGAAGTGTATTTTTGATCTTTTCAGGGCTGTGGACCTCCATATGTAAACCAAATAATGTTGGATCAAATGGCCCATTATTTACAACTCGGTTATCACAGAATTAAAGTCTACCTCATATTGTATATCCACAGTTAATAGTGAAATTTCATGGCTTTAATGAATAAGCAAAAGTGAAATATCTTACTATTTCCATAAAAATTCAAATATTATACTCCTACTCAAATTATTTATTATTATAATGATGCTTTTTATAGAGATCAAGTATGAGTAACCTGAAGAAAAAAACTTAAGCTGTTTCTAAGGGCATAACATTTAGAAACAACATATGGTTCTTGTAGTCAAGAATAGGTTCCTTAAATTAGCCAAAGACATTCACAGAGAGATGAGTTGGAGGAAATAGGATCGTGGGCAAAAGGAAAAAAATCGTCATCACTCTTCTCTCTGCTCTTCATCATCTTTGCCTGGCTGAATGTGGTTTTCATTTTCTACCCCATTCGAAACGTAAAAATAAAACAAGAGTAAGTCTCATAGTGCAAGTTCTTTGAATGCACTTACCTTCTGTTTAGTTACTATTTTAAGTGTTATTAAAATAGAAGAGTACACCATATCAGAAAATGTAATATTCCATTCATTCATTCAGTCAGCAGGCATGGATGCCTTCTCTGTGCCCAGGGCTGCTCCCTAAAGAGCAGCACCTGTTATCTGTTGGCTGTTACAATCCAGATCAAGGGAGAAGGCAGACCTAAACTGGATCCTTTTACTCTCATGTTCTCGACTCTTTTCATATTACTTATCTGCTGAAAATGTTTCAGAGGCTTCCCATGTCAGTAGAATAAAACCCACACGGCTTGCTTTGTTTTATACAGTCCTGTGTGATCATGCCTCTGCTTCTCCAGTGTCAGCTCTTGCTGGAATCAGCCACTGGCCTTCCTTCAGCCTCTCACCTTATTTGCCATGCTTTTTCCCATTGCAGGGCTTTACACATATCTCTCCTCTGGAGCATTCACACACACACACACACACACACACACACACACACACACACACACACACACCCCATAGCTAGCTCCTTTTCATTCTTCAGACTTCAACTTAAATATCACCCCCTGAAGAGACTTTCCTGAGGCCCACATGTAAAATAAGTTACTTCACACGCTTTTTCTTACTCCCTATTATTTCTATTACTACAATGTATAATCACACCGCTTACTTACACATTTTTATGTGTGCTTCACATAGAAATCACTCACATTACCACCTGAACCATCCTCCCCATCCATCCCCCGCCATGGAAAATTTGTCTTCCATGAAACTGATCCCTGCTGCCAAAAAAGGCTGAAGACACTGGGCTTACTATAACTGGCTTTGTCTGTTTCTCCTTTCAGCTCGATCACTTTTTGTTCTATGCATTTTGAAACTGTTATTAGGTACATACACATTATGTTATGTCTCTTTAGTAAACTGGCTTTATTACTATTATGTAATGTCTATTTTTCTTATTACGAAGTCTTTGTCTGATAATGTAGTAAATTCAGCTTTCTCTTGACTATGAAAATGAAAGTGTTAGTTGCTCAGTCATGTCTGACTCTTTGTGACCCCATGGACTGTAGCCTGCCAGGTTCCTCTGTCCGTGGGATTCTCCAGACAAGGATACTGGAATGGGTTGCCATTTCCTTCTCCAAGGGATCTTCCTATTTTTCCATTCTTTTAGTTTTTGTCATTTTAACTTACCTATGTATTTGTATTTAAAGAGGGTTTCTTATAAATAGCATTTAGTTAGGGCTTGCTTTCTAATTTAATCAGAAAATCTCTTTCAACTTATGTGGTTAACTGGAACTACAGTGTCAGTAAGATAGCTCCCAGCCACATGAGGCTTTGAAGAACTTGATATATCACTGGTCTGAATCGAGATGTAAGTGTAAGATACACATGAAATTTTATAGAATAAAATTAAAAATATCTCATTAACAATTTTATATTGATTATATGTTGAAATAATACTATATTGCATAGATGCTGTTTATATGATTAAAATTAACCGCATATGTTTCTTTTACTTTTTTAACATGAGTACCAGAAAATTTTACATATTCTATTCACATTATAGTTCTAATGGACTACACAGGGTTTAGACCACTTTTATTTAATTGTTAGTATGATTTTATTAAAATCTACCATCTTGCTGTTTGGTTTTTATTTTGTACTCTTTCCCTTTTTCTTCTCTTTCTCTGCCAGCTTTTGAATTAATTTACTATTTCATTTTTATACATTACTGGCTTATTATTTATAATTTTTTAAAAGTTTTAGTGGCTTCCCTAGGGTTACATTGTAATATATTTAATGTACATTAAGGTACATTGCAGTAAGTTATTTACCGTGTGTGTGCTCAGTTGCTTCAGTCATGTTCGACTCTTTGTGACCCCATGGATCATAGCCCACCATGCTCCTCTGCCCATGGCATTTTCCCAGCAAGAATACTGGAGTGGGTTGCCAGGCCCTCCTCCTCCAAGGGATCTTTCTGACCCTGGGATTGAACCCGAGTCTCCTGCGTCTCCTACATTTTCAGGAGGATTCTTCACCACTGAGCCACTGGGGAAGCCTCTTATTTACCACAGGCTCCTTTAAATTATGTTACATTTCTATTATACAGTATAAAAATCCTATAAAAAGATACTTCCAATTCCTCCCTTCTTTTATGTTATTTTGGTCATATATTATACCTTTACATCTGCTATAAACTTGCAAGACATTGCTTCTATTTTTGCTTTAACAGTCAATAATTTCTTAAAGCAATTTAAAATAGGGAAATGTCTTTTATATTAACTTCATTTTAACTATTTCTGGAGCCCCCATTTCTTTGCACAGATTTAGGTTTTTGCATGGTATCATTTTCCTTCTACATGAAAATTTTCCCGTAACATGTCTTATAGCACAAGTCTGTTGACAATAATTTCATTCAGCTTTCATTTTTATGAAAAAAACCTTTATTTTCTTTATTTTGCTTTATTTTTGAAAAAAATTTTTTCTAAGTAAATATTCTGGGTTGACAGTTTTTTCCTTTATTACTTTAAAAATGTCAACCCATTGTCTTCTGGCTTGCATAATTTCTGATGCAATGTCTGCTTTAATTATCACCTCTATCCCCCTGTATGCCATGTGTGTTTTATCACTGGATACTCTCAAAGTTGTTTCTTTATTTTCAGTTTTACACATTTTGAATATGATGGGTATAGGGTTGTTTTTTTTTAAGTTGGGATTTTTTGGTATTTTCTGAGATTCTTAGCTCTGTGTTTGTCTTCTTTAACTAAGTGTGGCTGTTTTCTTTTCCAAGATGTATTTTATACCATTATCTCATTCTCTTCCTTCTGCAATTCCAGTTACACATATGTTAAACCTCTTGTATATTGCCCTGCAGCTCTTGGATACTATGATTTAATTTTTCCACTCTTTTTTTCTTCTCTTTGTGTTTTAGTCTGGATAATTTTTATTTAACCATTTTCAGATATTACATCAGAAATTATGCAAGCTAAGACAGTGGATTGATATCTTTAAAGTAATAAAGGAAAAAATTGTCAACCCAGAATATTTACAACCCAGATTATTTCCTGTGTTAAGTGAGGAGCACATTGAAGGCATTCTCTATCTCTGTTGCCTTTAAAAAAATCTTTCAGCATTTTATTAGACTGTTTTGTGATTTTAATCTCTGTGCTAAAATTCCCCTTTTGCTCATGTTTGTTGCCCACATTTCATAGTTCAGTTCAGTCGCTCAGTCCTGTCTGACTCTTGGCGATTCCATGGACTGCAGCACACTAGGCTTCCCTGTCCATCACCAACTCCTGGAGCTTGCTCAAACTCGTGTCCATTGAGTCAGTGATGTCATCTAACCATCTCATCCTCTGCTGTCCCATTCTCCTGCCTTCAATCTTTCCCAGCATCAGGTAGTTATTTCATATTTCATAGTAGTTATTTTAAATTCCTTGCATGACTTTCAACCTTTACATCCTATCTGAGCCTAATTCTGTTAATTGCTTTGGCTGTTGAAAATAAGTTGCATTCTCTTCATTTTTTGTGTCTGATAATTTTTACTGAATACTAGACAGTGTATGTGGGGCTTCCCTGGTAGCTTAGCTGGTAAAGAATCCGCTTGTGATGCAGGAGACCTCGGTTCTTCTATTCCTGGGTCAGGAAGATCCCTGGAGAAGAGATAGGCTACTCACTCCAATATTCATGGACTTCCCTGGTGGCTCAGATGGTAAAGAATCTACCTGCAATGTGGGAGACCTGGGTTCGATCCCTGATTTGGGAAGATCCCCTGGAGGAGGGCATGGCAGCCACTCCAGTATTCTTGTCTGGAGAATCCCCATGGACAGAGAAATGTGTTGGGCTAGAGTCCATGGGGTTGCAAAGAGTTGGACATGACTGAGCAACTAAGAACAGCACACAGACTGGGTGTGCAGAACAGTAGAAACTGAGGTAGATAATTATTTAAACAGTTGACCTGTGAAAAACAAGGGAATAATGGATGTCAGTCCTCCATACAGTTGAAAATCTAGTTGGTCCTCCATATCTGCATTCATGATTTAACCAATTGCATGCAGATGGTGTAATACTGTAGGATTTGCTATTAAAAATATTCCATGTGTAAGTGGACCTGTACAGTTCAAACCCCTGTTGTCCAAGGGCCAACTGTACATGGAAATAGGCACAGAAGCCTTCTTCTAGAGGCTTCCCAGATGGCACAGAATCTAATGGTGGTAAAGAATCTGCCTGCTAATGCAGGAGATGTAGGAGATGCAGTTTTCAATCCCTGGATCAGAACATCCCCTGGAGGAGGAAATGGCAACTCACTTCAGTATTCTTGCCTGAGAATCCCATGGGCAGAGGAGCCTGGTGGGTTATAGTCCATAGGGCCACAAAGAGTCGGACATGACAGCACACACTCATGCACTTATTCTATAGGATCATGAATTTTGGATGTTGAGCCAATCTAGTCAGAAGTTGAATAGGGTTTTTGGTTTTGCTGTTTCTGTGATAACAATTTTCTTCCCACTGGTTTCAGTTTCCTCTAGCCTTACCTTGTGATTAGAGCTGGAGACTCTGGGCTGAATGGTTTGAATTTTTGTTCCAATGTCCCTGAAATATTCTCAGCTTTTGATCTTTCCTGTGCAACTATGCCACACTGGAGATCTTTCTCCACAATATTGCCTACTCCCCAGTGGTAATCAACCAGTCCATCCTAAAGGAAATCAGTCCTGAGTATTCATCGGAAAGACTGATGCTGAAACTCCAATACTTTGGCCACCTGATGTGAAGAACTGACTTATTGGAAAAGACCCTGATGCTGGGAAAGATTGAAGGTGAGAGGAGAAGGGGACGACAGAGGATGAGATGGTTGGATGGCATCACCGACTCAATGGACCTGAGTTTGAGTAAACTCTGGGAGATGGCGATGGACAGGCAGGCCTGGCATGCAGCAGTCCATGGGGTCGCAGAGTCAGACACGACTGAGCGACTAAACTGAACTGAATCTACTATTCAGTGTTTGCTATCTGCAGAGAGGGCAGGCATTGTCGCTGTTGTCCTGGTCAGCTCAGTCCTAGCTATGCTCCGTGAGCCTGGGTCTTTGTGGTGGGACCTTCTCATGTTCCTGTCCCTCTTCCTTATGACAGCCAAACTCTGCCTTGTATCCTTAGGGGTCTTTTCAGGAGTTTCCAGATTCTCCTGCCCACTCCTCTACCCTCCAGCAATATGATCCTCTAATGGTATCCACCGATCTAGTATCTGTGTCTAAGACTATTTCCTGCCTTTCTCTTGGAAGTAGAGAATATTTTTCGTTTACCCATTCACCAGCCACCATGGCACTTCACATGTGTCTTGGAAGTATCTGAGTTTGCTGCTTCTACCTCCATGACTTAGGCTCTTATTTCCAGGGGTAAAAGTCTCAGGAGGTGCTTTATACCTCTTTCACAGCAGCTCCAAAACCCCTTCAGTGATCCTGTACCCCTGAAGGAAGCCCTTTCTGGTCTGCTGTCCTGCCCACAATCTTTCTTGTGAGCACCCAGTGCAAACCCATGGAAAAAGGTTTGTGAGTTGGTACAGACTCCTCTTGTGTCTGTGGCTCCCAGGTATCTGTACTGTCATACTAGCCCACAGTCAGCCTTTTTATCAATTTCTTACATTTTTAGCTGCATTCGTCTTACATGGTTCTATGATCCACATCATCTCTTTTTCCTATGCTATGACATTGATAAACCAGTTCTCACGTTCTCTCTCTCCTTGCACAGCATATCTGGTTTTGGATTTCAGACCTCATGGTTGTCCTGTAATCTTAGCTGTCTGATGGATTCAAGAAAACAAATGAATTTGTAACTCATTGTTAAAATGTTTTCTCATTATAATGATAGAAACAGCACTCTTTCCAACTTTTCACAAATGTACCAAGAGAAAGCAGAAGTTTTCTTCATTATTAAAAGTTTTGTTTTTTTTTTCTGGGTATAGAAATACAGGTTAAAATTTTTTATTTATTTTGGTTTCATTTATTTAATGAAGTTCCTCCATTATCTTCTGAACCATATGGTTTCTGATTAGAAGTCTTTTGTCATTTTTAACTTTGTTCCTTTTTTCTAAATTTGAAAAGCAACCATTTATTAAAACCAATACAAAAGAATAAAAAGAGGGAAAAGAGGAGGGTGGAAGAGGTGGAGAGAATGAAGTCTACATCAGATGTCAATTGTGGAAACACATAAATTACCTACTTTTAAACATCTGCAGTTAAAAGGCAAATACACACACAAATATATGTGTGTATCACTTATCAAAATAAATCAAAAGCAGACATGTTTGCCGAAATAAAACAAAGAAACACAACAGAAACACTCTCGCAAACCAAAAAGTTTATAATGTGTCCTGTATCTCCACATGCTTTTGGTATTTGTCTTATCAGTGATTCCTAGTAATTTGATTGTAACATGTCTTGATGTGCTTTTCTTCATGTTTATACTTGAGGCTCATTGAGATTCCTGGATCTCTGGATGTACAATTTTCATCAGAGCTGAAGAAATTTTGGCCATTGTTTTCTAAAATATTTTCTGTTTTGCCCTTTCTTCCTGGCATTCCAGTTATACATATCTTATTAGATTGTTTGATATTGTCACACAGCTCATTAATCTTATGATTATTTAATTTTTTCTATTACATTTTGGGTAGTTTCTCTTGCTGAGTCATCAAGTTCACTAATTTTTTTCTGCAGTGTGTAAATACTATTAATCTCATTCAGTTACTTTTCATTTCAGATCATGTGTTTTTTTACACCTGGAAGTTCAACTTGTTTTTCTCGAATGCCTTCTATTTCTCTTGTCTTCATGTTCTTGTTTTTTACCTTCTTGAACATGTAGCATATATTCATGACTATGTTAATATCCTTGTTAGCTAATTCTACTATCTTCTCATCTCTGGGTCTGTATCTATTGACTGATTTTTCTCCTGGTTATGGGTTTCACTTTCTGCTCCTTTGCATATCTGGAAATATTTGATCAGATGCTGACAATATTAATGTCTACATTGCTAGATGCTGAATTTTGTAGTACTCAAATATTGCAGGGCTTAGTTGCTGGAAATCAGTTTTAAAGATTTGCTTTTAAGCTTTGTGAAGCAGTCTGAGCTAATGTGTTCCCATTACTGAGCCAACATCCTTCTGCAGACTCTATTTAATATCCATAAATTAGGAGGTTGTTTCATTCTGGTTAGTTGGAATACAAACTATTGCTTGCCTGTGTGATCTTAAGGATTGTTTAGCCTAGTCCTTCCTAAAGTACTCTTCTTCAGTCTCAGACAGCTCCTTTCATTTATTCACACATCAGTATTCAGCCTCAAGACTCGTGGGGAACCCTTGAAAGACCTCTGTAGCTACCACCACCACCACCAAAAAAATTCTCCAGTATCTTCAGCATTTTGCTTCACAAATTCTAGCCACCTACATCTCTCTGAACTCTAAACTTTGTCTCTTCAACTGAGCAAGGCTGCCAGCCTGCCTCTCACTCTTCCCAGTCACTTACCTGGGGCAATCAAAGGACTCACATTATTAGTCTGCCTTCTCTTAGGGATCAACAGCCTGCACTGCCTACTGTCTAAATGTCTAAAAATTGTTTGTCAGTTTCTAATTGTTTAGTGGAAATTAAGATACTTTCTTGCTCTATCATGGCTAGCAGTGGATGTAACCAATTTAAAGCTTTGAAGGTGTAGAGAACATGGGAAAATGTATAGTTAAGTCACTCTAGTGGGCACATAAGGTATTAATAAGAAGAAAATAAGACTAGGGACCAAATCACGTTAAGATGCTAGTAGTCCAAACAGGACAGCAAGAGTGTGAATTCTTGGCAGAAGATGTTGATAGGGAGTAAGAAGTGATGGATATAGTAATAATAAATATTTAGAGCAATGGAGTGTAGTGACAGGATAAATTTGAGAAAATCAAATGAGATAATGAATACAAAATCATTTTCAGATACCCATATAAACATTTATTGAAAAATTAGTTTGCCCAGCACTATGGGTAGGTTAAAGACCACATATATAAACCCGGTCTAAGACAGGTAACAGAATTGTAACTATGAAAACAGCATGTGCATGCTTCATGTCATGTCCCACACTTTGTGACCTTAAGGACCGTAGCCCACCAGGTTCCTCTGTCCTTGGGATTCTCCAGGTAAGAATATTATAGTGGGTTGCTGTGCCCTTCTCCAGGGGATCTTTCTGACCCAGGGATCAAACTCAAGGCTCCTGCATTGGCAGACTGGTTCTTGACCACAAGAACCAACACAGGAACTGCCATACTGAAAGCACAGACAAGGTGCTCTAGTACATAAATAACAGAGCAAAACCAGCTGAGGGAGACAAGGACACCCTTAAAGAAGATGTCATGTTTGAGATAGTTCTTACAAGGTAGGTAGAAGTTTTCCAGGCAGGTAAGGAAGGAATGGACATTGTAGGAAAAGAATGATAAAAGCAAAGTGATTTCTGGGAACAACAACAGTTTCACTGTGAATGAAGTGCAGAATATGTTAGATAATCAAGGTATGTAAATATCAAAATGTATCATTATTATATCCCTAAAGGATTGATTCCCTAGATATAGACACCATGTGAAATGTATAAATAAGTTTTGGTGATGCTTTGGTACTCAAAGTAGGCTCTGTGTCATTATTTACATACAACAGAAGAAGTCAATATTTATGCCAACTTGCAATCCAGGATACAACAAATGCAATTACTTAAAATGTCTGCATTCATGTACCAAATAATATTCAGATGGTCCATGCACTGTAAAAGAAATAGAAGTTAATATGTGAAATGGCTCTAAGAAGTAAAGAAAATTTTATGTAGCATTCATTTCTTAAAGTTCCCTTTATGTGGGCGAATGTCGCTGGCAATCACACATCAAAATAATTTTCTTTTTGTTATTTGCCTCCGTATCCCTAAGCAACATATAGAGCACCTTCTTGATA
The DNA here is from genome assembly GCF_002263795.3 of Bos taurus. Lineage (NCBI taxonomy): Eukaryota > Metazoa > Chordata > Mammalia > Artiodactyla > Bovidae > Bos > Bos taurus. Next base: position 18,691,736 of record NC_037336.1, on the reverse strand, counting down.
ATTCAGTTTCAAGCATTTTAATGTTCATTTTGACTGAATCTACCTGTTTTGTAGTGGCGGTTCTCATCTTCTTGTGTGCCTCTTGTTCTTCAGTCAAGACCCTCTCTTTAATCCTTTCCAGAAAATAAACCTCCAGTTTGTTGCTGTGTAGGAGAAGGTTAATCACTTGCAATGCAGAACAGAAAAGGTGCTGTGGGTGTAACTGCTTCTCAAACAGACTTTCATCCAAGTCTGTTGTTGCCCAGCACTTATCTCCTCTATCAGAGGTGAAAGTGAAGTAAAAGTCGCTCAGTTGTGTCCGACTCTTTGTGACCCCATGGACTATACAGTCCATGGAATTCTCCAGGCTAGAATACTGGAGTAGGCAGCCTTTACCTTCTCCAGGGGATCTTCCTGACCCAGGGATCGAACCCTGGTCTCCCTCATTGTGGGAGGATTCTTTACCAGCTGAGCCACAAGGGAAATCCTTATCATACACCAAATCCTGTGCCTTGGGGTTGGCGGAGGAGATGAGGGACAGGATTTCCTGAGTAAATCAGGCTGCCTCTTGGCTTCTCCCCATGGGAGCCTGGGCTCTCCTGCAACTGATAAGTTAGTTGCCATTCATCTGTCTTCTTCTAGCTTTCCATATTCTGATCCTATTGTTTTACTCTTGTTTTCTTTGTCCTTGTGGGTTTATACCTTCTTTTTAAAAATCCATTTACTATTACTGTAGTGGTCTCCAGGAAGGAGCTAAAAAATGTATGTATTCAATACTTCCTCTTTAACTGGAAGTCCTTCGGTTCGTGTTTTATTTTAAAAAATGTTATGTCTTGTGTTTTTTATAATACATGTAATATATTTGTATAATAATATGTATATCATTTATAAATAAAAATCTACTATGCCCCTGCACAATTTCAATTATTATTTTTTCTTCTTAAAGATAATGATATGAGATGATAAAGATTTGAAGACCACTACTTTGCTTGACCTCTAAATGGTGGAGTCTTCCAGGGCTCAGAGCTTGGCATTTTTCTCTTTCTGTGTTCCTACTTCCCCCGATGACCATACCTAATCCAAATGTCAGTGAAGCCAACATTTATATGTTTAGCCTTGTTCTCTGGGACTTCCCTGGTGGCTCAGACGGTAAAGCATCTGCCTACAATGCAGGAGACCTGCGTTCAATCTCTGGGTCAGGAAGATCTCCTGGAGAAGGAAATGGGAACCCACTCCAGTATTCTTGCCTGGAAAATCCCATCGACAGAGGAGCCTGGTAGGCTACAGTCCATGGGGTCACAAAGAGTCAGACACAACTGAGCTACTTCACTTTCTTTTTTTCTTGTTCTTTGCATTCAGCTCCAGAAATACAGATTCCCATTTTATATCCTCACCTGTATGTTTAATAGGCACCTCAAATTTAACATCCAAATCAAAGATCTTGATTGTCATAACCTCACACCCTCCACAGACTGCACCTTGCCCAGGACACCAGTTATTCAGTAAAAAATATGTATTAAATATCTATAGATTCCAAAGCCTGAGAATACAACATTAAACCAAACTGAAAAGAATGCTGTCACACAGCTTACATCCTCCACATTGTAGGGGTGAAGGAAGGAGGAGGAGACAAAGAAACTTTTAAATAGGTACCTTATTTGATGGTTGGATGGCATTACCGACTCGACGGACGTGATTTGAGTAAGCTCCGGGAGTTGGTGATATACAGGGAAGCCTGGCATGCTGCAGTCCATGGGGTCGCAAAGAGTCGAACACAACCGAGCGACTGAACTGAACTGATGTACCTTATGTTTGTATTTATCCACTTTTATCCAGGTTAAGTGCTATTGAGAAAAATAAAGCTAAGCAAGTGGAGTGGATAGTCTTGAGTGTGTGTTTTCTGTTATCTCTTTTTTCCAGCTTCCAAAATGCGGTCATTAGTGTCTCCTCTTTTGCTCTCTTTATCTTTTTGAGTCCATGGGCTTAAAATACAGTCATTAACTGCTGTTTAGTGGAGTTTTGAAGTGAGTGCTAAGGAACATGCATGTGTTCAATCCCCCATCTTCACTTAGAAGATGAAGTGTAAAGGGAATGTCTTTAGGAGAAAATGATATTCAGGCAGAAACCTGCAAGCAGTGAGGAAGTAGTGAGGAAGTAAGCCATGCAGATATCTAAAAAAAGAGCATCCCAGATGGAGGCAGTTGCAAGTGAGAAAGGTCCTAATGTGGGTGTATGCTTAATGTGCTCAAGGAACAGCAAGGAGCCTAGGGATGCCAGAGTGAAGCTGATGATGGAGAGGGAAGGCGATTTAGCAAGGAGTGGTAGAGAGGTGGCAATAGGCCGGGTCATTTATTGGAGGCCATGGTAAGGATTTTGAATTTTATTCAGAATGAAACGAGAAGGCTTTTGATGATTTTAAGCAGACACCATTAAATTATGTTTTAAAGATATCACTCTGACTGCTGTACAAATCTTGTAAGGAGATAAAGGCAGAAACTGAGACATCAGTTAGGAGTGTATTGGCAAGAGATGACGATGACTTGAGCTAGAATGGTGGCCACAGATGTGGCGATGTTGCTGGTTAATTTGAGGTTCTTGCTTCATCATGAAAGAATCTGGAGACAAAGTGATAGGTAAGCAGGCAGAGTGTGGGCCATCACATAAGGCGAGAGAGAGAGAGAGAGCGAGCTTTGAAATATGGCATGGTTAGTTTTTATGGACTGGGTAATTTCATAGACTAATGAGTGGGGGGATTATTCCAATTATTTTGGGGAAGGGGTAGAGATTTCCAGAGATTGAACCAATGCCCATTTTTGGCCTTTTATGGTTAGCGTCAGAACTGTCATGGAAATGATGGGTGTGTCATTTAGCATGCTTATGTATTACAATGAGCATATAATGAAGTCAAATCTTCCACCATCTTGGACCTATTTGGTTGTAACCAGTCTCTGTCATGTCCTGTGGCTATATCATTCTTTTAATGATTGTGCCCTGCCCCTTCCCTCCGGTTTCAGTGAGAAATGGTATGACTCTGGATATAATTTGAAGTTAGAGCAAACAGAATTTTACTTCTGGATGCAGCAACAGAAGAGTCAAGCATATTTCCAAGTTTTTGACTTGAACAAATGGAATTGATAGTTACTGAAATGATAATGGCTATAAGTGGAGCAAGTATTTGGGGGTGGAGATCAGGGGGATAGGAGCTCAGCTAGACATGCTAAATTTGAGATAACTGTAAGACAACCAAATGGTGATGCCAAGTGGTAGTCTGGGGTTTGAGGGACTGTGTAGGTGGAAGATACTAATTAAGGCTCATCAGTGTATGAACAGGAGTTAAAGCCACAGGGCTGAATTAGATAAACAAGAGAAGGAGACTGGATAGAAGAAGTATAGAGCTCCAACCACTGAGATCTGAGAGGTTCACATTTACTGATGTCAAGATGATGAACTCACTGGGGAGAAGAAATAGAGTGGCCAGCGAGATAGAAAGGGAAGAGACCATGGTGCCTGGAGGGAAAATGAGGGTGTTTCAAGAAGAGAGTGATGGCCTGTGTTAAATCTGCTAAGAAGTTAAATTCTGCTAAGAAGTATGAAGTCTGGAAAAATGATCATTAGATTAATAGTTTGGAGGTCACTGATGACCTTCACAAGGAAAACTTCAGTGGAACAAAGGGAGTGCAAGCTTAACTGGAGTGCTACAGATGCTAACCGATGACACAGGAAAGACAGGCATTACTTGTTGAGGCAATGTTCACAATTAGGCAAGAAAGATGGGATCCAGAGTTCAAATGGAGATAGTGGGTTTAGCTGGAAAACCAGACATACTGGAGAAAGGGCAGAAGGGGCTATTTTAAGTAGGTTGGCAGATATAGCCGGAGACACAGAAGCTCACTTTTCCCTGAAATAGAAAGCAAGGTCATGATCAGCTGAGGAGAATGGAGAGGTAATGGAGGTTAAGGGAAAGAGAAGAACATACAAAATAGTTACTGAGAAGAGCGGGATGATGAATTACCTAGATAGTAGAGAAGGATTGCATGGCAGGACAAAGGCCCATTTGAAGTCTGAGGTCCTGAAGTGAGATCAGTCAGCTTGCACACGTGCTTTTTCTCCATTCATGTTGCGTTGTTCGGGTGCAGGTGAAGAGTCAGTGGAGATATATTCAACCAGGTTTGTGGTTTTTCCAGGTAAGTTTGATGGAGAGGTGCAAGGGACTGGCATCTCAGCAAATGCCCTCTTAATCACTTGGTTGCTCCTCTGTAAGTATGAATCAACTTTCATTCTTTCCTTTTTTCATTTACCACAACCATTTCATCAGTAGATCCTACTGTTACATCCACTATATGTCTGTCTTTATCACTTTTTCTCAAACCCCATGGCTACCACCTTCGCTTAGTCACTCATCTCCTTTTGGTGCCAGGGTCTTGGCTGTCTAACTGGTCTGCCTGCTTCAATTCTTGCTATCCAGCTATCTACCTTTCACACAGCAGCCAGAGTCACCTTCTAACATCTTCATTAAATTATATAGTCCCTTATTTCAGCCTTTACTGACTTCCCACTGAACTTCTGTTTTAATCTAAATGATGGCCACCAGGGTCTTTGCTCCTCTGCCCGGCTCACCAACCTCCTCTAGCACTGCTTTCTCTGATGACCACTGTACTCCAGCCACACTGGCCTCATCTCTGATTTTCAGACATGCATGCTCTTTTGGTCTCAGATTGATGAAATTATTTCTCCTTTTACCTGAAATGCTCTTCCTCTGGCTCTTTTAATTGGTCACTTTTACTCGTTCTTCAAGTCTCAGATCAAATGGTAACTTTCTCAGAGATTTCCCTGAGCTCAGTATTGAAAGCATTTTTACCAATAATCACACCACCCCATTTGTTTTAGAGCCTTACACATCTGAAATCATGTTTATACATTTGTTTACCTGTATATCCCCATTGCGACAAGCTCCAAGACTCCACTCTCTTTCATTTTCCTGTTTAGTCTTAGAGCGTCTGTTCTCAAACTTATTCGTCTCAGAGACTTTACACTCTTTTTTTATTTTGTCCCCACACGAAGCATGTGAGATCTTAGTGCTCTGACCAGAGACTGAACCTGTGCCCTCAGCAGTGAAAGCACAGAGTCCTAATCACTGGACTGCCAGGGAATTCCTAGGGTCTCTTCACTCTTAAAAACCACTTAGGAACCCGAGGAGCTTTAGTATAAGTGAGTTATATCTACTATTATCTACTATACATCAGAAATTTAAACTGATAAATTTAGAAAATTATTTACGTGTTCCTTTATTTAAAAACAACAATAACAAATCTACTGCATGTTAACACATAATATTTTTATGAAAAATAATTCTATCTTCTAAAACAGAAAAAAATCATGAGGCGAATAGTATTCTTCATTTCTGCAGATACCTTTAGTGTCTGGTTTAATAGAAGACATGTGGATTTTCATATCTGCTTCTGTATTCAATATGTTGTCATATGTTTTCTTGGTTGAAATATATGAAGAAAATCTGTCTTTATACTGACATATAGTTGGAAAGAGAAGAATATTTTATAGGCTTTTCAGATACTTGTGTACAGATTTCATCAACTTACAAAATGCAAAAAATTCATTATATTGAATTTATATCATTGAAAATATCATAAATAGAAAATGCATTTACTACATCTAACCTCTTGAATATCATAGCTTAGCATAGCCCACCTTAGATATGTGCAGAACACTTACAGTAGCCTACAGTTGAGTAGAATCATCTAAAACAAACCCTGTTTTATAATAAAGTTTATAATGAAGTTAAATGAATATCTCATTTAATTCATTGAATACTGTATGAAAGTACAAATGGAATGGTTGTCTGGTTAGAGAATGGTTTTAAGTGTATCAGTTGTTTGCTCTCGTGATTGTGTGGCTAACTCAGAGCTGCAGCTCCCTGATTCTGCCCAGCATCTCTAGAGAGTATCATAGGTCAGGTATATCACTGGCTCAGGAAAAGAGAAAAACTCAAAATTCAAAGTATAGTTTCTACTGAATGTGTATAACTCCCCATTATCATAATGTCTAGAGATTGTAAGTTGAACCATCAAAAGACAGGGACCAACTATATATGTTTAAAGTAGTTCCTTAAAGGATAGTTGCAACATGCAATTTGAAATCATATCAATTAAACTTTTCATTGTGCATTAAAATTCATTGGTCTGTTTTGAAATTTGAATGGATCAGTTGCCACTGAATGATTTTGTAACTTCATGCATTGGTTATTTACTAACTAATTTGTGAAGATTTTTCAAATGTGACACATCTTATTAGGCAATATCAAAATATCACATTTCTTCTAATCTCATCAGAAAGTCTTTAAATATCGGGAAGTCATCAAGCTCATGGTGATGGATAAAAATTCTCAAAAATTCTAATTTTCACTTGGAAGTTTAGCTTTTATTGGCATCATCTAATGGCAACCCACTCCAGTACTCTTGCCTGGAAAATCCCATGGATGGAGGAGCCTGGAAGGCTACAGTCCATGGGGTCGCTGAGGGTTGGACACGACTGAGCGACTTCACTTTCACTTTTCACTTTCATGCATTGGAGAAGGAAATGGCAACCCACTCCAGTGTTCTTGCCTGGAGAATCCCAGGGACGGGGGAGCCTGGTGGGCTGTCATCTATGGGGTCGCACAGAGTTGGACACGACTGAAATGACCTAGCAGCAGCAGCAGCAGCAATGCTTCTTTTGAAATGAAATAGTCACTTTTCTCATTTTTTGAGAAAATATTTGCCAAATGTCAAGTCTGATAATCATAGTTTGTCAACCAGTCATTTTTTCAATTATTAAAAAAAACCTTTATTATAGTATAGTTGCTTTATAATTTTGTATTAGTTTCTACTTACAACAAAGTGAATCAGCTAAACATATACATATGTGCTGTGCTGTGCTTAGTCGCTCAGTCCTGTCCAACTCTGTGACCCCGTGGACTGTAGCCTGCCAGTCTCCTCTGTCCATGGGATTCTCCAGGCAAGAATACTGGAGTCAGTAGCCGTTCCCTTCTCCAGGGGATCTTCCCAAAACCAGGGATCGAATCCAGGTCTCCTGCATTGCAGGCGGATTCTTTACCGTGTGAGCCAAACATATACATACATATCTTCCTTTTTAAATTTCAATCCCATTTAGGTCACCATAGAGCAATGAGTAAAGTTCCCTCACTGTACAGTATGTTCTCATTAGATATCTATTTTATACAGAGTATCAGTGGGATGAATTAGGAGTTTGGGATTGACATATACACATTATTTTTTCAATTTTTAATGACGTTCTATGAAAAAACTAATTCATCTTTTAAATGATAGCAAAAGTCCTTTTCCTCAAGATGACCATTGTACTTCAATAGGTATACTTTATATTTTGTCACAAAATATGAAAAAAATACTCAAGGGTCAGATTTGATAAAATTAATAATCTTATTGTCTTAGGTGCTATGGTCTAGATTCAGGCTAAGACTCTAGTAGTTTTACTCACTGTTGCTTTTGTACCATCCATGTAAATATAAACAGTGGGAAAAGCAAATAAATCTTAGAATTGTTATGAATACAATTTTATTTCACAGACCTCTTGAAAGGGTCTCAGGGATCCACAGACCATACCAGAACACATAATAGCCTGCCAAATTTCAAAAGTAGAAAGTTTTCATAAAAATTTTGTAACATAATATTCCAGTTCAAGATGGTGGAATAGAGGGATGTGCACTCATCTCCTCTTGTGAGAGCACCAAAATTTCAACTAGCTGTTGAACAGCCATCAACAGAAGGATGCTGAAACAAACTAAAAAAAAGATACTCCATGTCCAAAGACAAAGAAGAAGCTACAGCGAGATGGCAGGAGGGGGGTGCAAGCACGATAAAATCAAATCCCATACCCACCAAGTGGGGGACCCAAAGACTGGAAAGCAATAATACAAAACAAGTTCTCTCACAATTCTGAAGGTTCTGAACCCCATGTGAGGCTTCCTAGCCTGGAGATCTGACAAAGGAACTGGGAATCCCCAGGGAATCTGGTCTTGAGGGCCGGAGGGATTTGATTATAGGACTTCCAGAGGACTGGGGGAAATTGAGACTCCAGTCTTGGAGGGCACAAACAAAATTTTGTGTCCCCAGAGGAGGGGAGCAGTGACCCCACAGGAGATTGAACCAAAATAAACTGCTAGTGTTGAAGGGCCTTCTGTGAAGGTGTGGGTCGGCAGGGGCTCACCAGAGGGATGGGGCACTGGAAGGTCCCCTTGGCATGAACCCTCTTGGAATTCACCATTAACCCTACCATAGAGCCTGTAGATTCTAGGGCCAAACAACTACAAGGGAGGGAGTGCAGCCCCACCCATCAAACAGATAATTAGATTAAATCTTTACTGAGCAAGGCCCTACCCATCAGAGCACGACCCAGTTTTTCACATCTCCAGTCCCTTGCATCAAGAAGTTTGCATAAACCTTTTAGCCTCATCCATCAGAGGGCAGACAGAAGAAGCAAGAACCACAGTCTCACAGCAGCTAAAACAAAAATCATATTACAGAAAGTTAATCATGATGAAAAAGCAGAAAGTTATGTCCCAGATGAAGGGACAAGATAAAACCCCAGAAAAACAACCAAATGAATTGGAGATAGGCAATCTTCCAGAGAAAAGAATCTCAGCATAATGATAGTGAAGATGATCCAGGATCTTGGGAAAAGAATGGAGGCAAAGATTGAGAAGAGGCAAGAAATGTTTACCAAATACCTACAAGAAATAAGAAAAAACAAACAAATGAAATGAATAATACACTAGAAGGAAGCAATAGCAGAATAACTAAGGCAGAAGAATGGATAAATGACCTGGAGGACAGAATGGTGGAAATCACTGCCATAGAACAGAATATAGAAAAAATGATGAAAAGAAATAAAGACAGCCTAAGAGATCTCTGGAGCAACATTAAATACACCAATATTCACATTATAGGGGTCCCAGAAGGAGAAGAGACTAGAGAAAAGTCCTGAGAAAATATTTGAAGAGATGATAGTTGAAAACTTCCCTAACATGGGAAAAGAAATAGTCAACCAAGTCCAGGAAGCACAAAGAGTCCCAGGTAGGATAAACCCGAGGAGGAACACACTGAGACACATAGTAATCAAACTGACAAGACAAAGATAAAATAAATATTGAAAGAAACAAGGGAAAAATGAAAATAACATACAAGGGAAATCCCATCAGGCTATCAGCTGATATCCCAACAGAAACTCTACAAGCCAGAAGGGAGTGGCATGAAGCGGTGAAAGGGAAGAACCTGCAACCAAGAATACTCTACCCAGCAAGACTTTCATTCGGATTTGATGGAGAAATCAAAAGCTTTCCAGACAAGCAAAAGTTAAGAGAATTCAGTACCACCAAACCAGCTTTACAACAAATGCTAAAGGAACTTCTCTAGGCAGGAAACACAAGAGAAGGAAAAGGCCTACAGAAAATAAACTAAAAAAATTTTAAAAATGGTAATAGGATCATACATATCAATAATTACCTTAAGTGTAAATGGATTCAATGCACCAACCAAAAGACATAGACTGGCTGGGTGAATGAAAACATGTACAGGTGCACAGTTCCACTTACCACATCACTCTGCTTGACCCCCTCCTCAAATTGTATGTAATTATTTTATATTGTATTTTATATTATATAATATACACTATATTTATATTTAAATTATTTTATATAAGTTAGTCATGTTCCCATTATGGCTTGCAATTGTAATTACCTTTTATTTTTTGTCTGGCTATTGACTGTGAAAACTGATAAACATCTTTTACTATTGTGATTATGTAACTATTACTCACTTAATACCATTGTATCATGATTGGTAAACAGAAAAATAACAGAACTCTATATTACCAAAATTAGGATCCAATAAAAAAACCTGTAATCACTTTTTAAATCCAGATGCATATCAGAATTATCTTGAAATTTTTTGAAAATTACAAATGCTCAGATACTGCTTTTTTTTCACCAGACCTTCAGATACGTTTCTAATGAGCAGTCATGTTTAAAACCAACTGGCTATATGATGATCTTTTACTTCTATCTAGTCTGTTTCACTTTTTCTATTTCATATTCAGTGCTCCCATTTCACTTAGTTTATATTCTCCAATTTCTCCATCTCTTCATTTTTTTGGATGTTCTTTCTCAAGCCTTTATCAAATGTAGTAGTAAAACTTTCGTATACATATATACGTATGTATAATATATATATATTTTAGACAACTTATGAATTTTTGCCTAACTAAAAAAATTATGACATGTTGATTCCACTTGTTTGACTTAGTATGAATAGAATGCTAGATTTCTAATTAAAAAATAGATATGCAACAAGCAACAAAGCTTTACTGTATAGCACAGGGAACTATAGTCAATATCTTATAATAACCTGTGATGGAAAATAATTTCAAAAATGTTATATGTATATTCGTATAACTGAATCACCTTGCTATGCACCTGAAACACTGTAAGTCAACTATACTTCAATAAACTATACCTATATTTTTACATTTTGTAATATAAAGGTGGGACTCGATAATTCAAATACTTGAGTGCATTATTATTGGTTCAGCAACTCTTTATTCTAAAAATACTTAGGCCTTAGAATTTATCACTTTTGAAGCATTTTATGAGAAAAAAGAAATCATTTAATCAAAAGTACATATCAATATCTATCTTTACTTGGATCTGTGTAGACACTGCACAGATAAACAGATCTTGTCTTGAGTTTACAAACACTCCAGACATAAAGGGCATGAACAGGACTAGTATTGAATATGTACATTAAATTAGCTTAATAATGCCAAATTGTAAAGAGATAACTACATGTTAGGGGTGTGTGTGTGTGTGTGTGTGTACTCAGTCACTCAGTCGTGTCTGACTCTTTGCAACCCCATGGACTGAAGTCTGCCAGGCTCCTCTGTCCATGAAATTTTCCAGGCAAGATTACTGGGATTGAACCCAGATCTCTTATGTCTCCTGCACTTGCAGGTGGATTCTTTACCTCTAGCGCCACCTGGGAAGCCCTCATATTAGACGAGATATCATTAATGACTTAGCCCTCTAATACCAAATAGCGTCAAAAGAGATCTGACTAAATGGAGATCTAGCTCATGCATATAGATGTAGTGACTTGACAGAGTAAAGATGTCAACTATTTCTGAATTACTCTGCAACCCCAAACCAAATGTCAATTGAAACAGACAAAAGATGAATAGAATAGATGTAAGAATAGATAAAGGAATAACAGCTATAGCAATACCATAAAGAGAACTCCTGTAATCAATAAGACTGAAAGCCCTAGAGAGATGGAAATATATATGAATAAATAACAAGTATATTGTATCAGTTAGTAAAGAAGAAAATCAAGAATGAGATACTATTTTACATCCACAAGATAGGGGAAGATCACCCACTTCTGTAATGCTAAGTGTTGATGGGGAAACAAGAACTGTTTCACACTTGAACACTGCCATCCTGGAGGACAATCTGGCACAGTAACTGCACTTGTACCAATTATCTATGATGATCCAACCACACCCCTAAAGGAAAAAGGAAAGAGAGAAACGGAGAAACACATAAGGGACTATATTTTTCACAACATTGTGGAACCAGGAAATTGGAAACGACCTTGTTGTCTACCACTAGAGGAAAAAAGCTGTGGATGCACCCTCCTGAACAGGACACAGCAGAGAGAAACACCACAGCTCTTAAGAGAATAATGTTTGGTGAAAATGGAAGGAAAAGAATGAAATCTATGTATGTAAATTTAAAATATACAGAAAAAACTATAATTGAAAAAGACACATGTACCCCAATGTTCATTGCAGCACTATTTATAATAGCTAGGACATAAAAGCAACCTAGATGTCCATCGACAGATGAATGAATAAAGAAGCTGTGGTACACATATACAATGGAATATTACTTGGCCATAAAAGGAACATATTTGAGTCCGTGCTAATGAGAGGAATGAACCTACAGCCTATTATACAGATGAAGTAAGTCAGAAAGAGATATACTCACACATATATATGGAATCAAGAAGGAAGGTACTGATGAACCTATTTGCAGGGCAGCAATGGAGATGAAGACATAGAGGACAGACTTATGGACATGGGGGTGGGGGAGGGAGAGGGTGGGATGAATGGAGAGAGTGTATGGAAACACGTACACTACCATATGTAAAATAGACAGTGGGAATTTGCTATGACAACCTAGAGGGGTACGATGGGTGGGGGATGGGAGAGAGGTTCAAGAGGGAGGGGATATATGTATAATTATGGCTGATTTATGTAGATGTATGGCAGAAACCAATGCAATATTGTAAAGCAATTATCCTTCAATTAAAAATAAATAAAATATATATATACATACACACAAACAAAATGACACCACATATTTTCAAAGATGTATTTAAACTTAGGAATATACATTAAACACATTAGAGCCGTTACCTGTTGGGGAGCGGAATATGTGAGTAAGCAATTTGATAAAGGGAGGAAATCCATTTAAAATTGCTTTTTTGCCTTTCCCAGATCAATGATGATACTGTGCCATGAAAAAAAGTTAGATTAACTCAACCTCTGCATCTACCCCACCCTCCTCTAAAAAAGATAAGAAAAGACAAAAAAAGAAAAGAGAACTCTGTACATTATAGGATGGTTAACAAATTCACATGGTATGCATAAATAAGAATAACTACAAAAACTTGCTACCTACCAACTTTATGATCAATCAGGAAAATTAGCCAGAGAACTGTAGAATTCTTGAGAACTAAAACATCTCAGTAAAAGCTTTTCTAGTTTCCTGATTGCAAGTATATCTGTTCCCTGACCATACCAAAGTGATTTGTGTCTATTCATCTTTGGAAAAGTCATCAACAAAATAGCCTCCACATCTTTTAACAGCCTGTTTTAATATTTAACAAATAACCTTATCAGTAAATTCTTTCTTATTCCGTACTGTATTCCCAGTTTCTTTCTAGTCATTTCTTAGAGAATATGGGTAAAAATGGTCTACATTTTTGTTATGATAATGTCTCATGTATTAGGAGGCTATTATTCTCCCCAGACTAATTAATTCCAACTCCTTCCACCTGTTCTCTTGGGTCTTATTTATTCACCATTTTAATCATATTATTAAAATACTCTGAACTTCTCCACTTCGCAGCATCCTCAAGGTGAGGTGACATAAACTGAATGAAATACTAACTCCACAATGGCCGAATGTGTGACTAATTGAGAGAGAAATGATTTCCAATCATTGCTATTACCATGAGTCCTTAAAGAAAATAACTAGTGGCTGGGAAATCTCATCAACCTTTTCTTTATGCATTTCAATTATAACAACCCCTTTACACGTATAAATGTTACTGTTCAAGGCACTGTCTTATTTGATCTTCCAACAACTCAATAATGACTAGAAAGGTGTCCTGATTTCTCATTGCATAGATGAATAATGCAAAGTGTGAAGAGGTTAAAGTAACTTGCCTGAGGTCACTGAGCTCTTAGGCATTGGAGGTAGGACTTCTGATTCTAAGCATGTAGGAAGCAAGCTTGATTTCAAGCCTGTGAAGAGCTTGAATGGGAGGCAGTGTAGAGCAAGAGAAAGAACACTAACTTGCTGCCCGAGGCCTTGGATTGACACTCGAGCTCTGCCACTGGTAGCTGTGTGACCAAACAGGGATAATAATAGGGTTGATGTGAACATTGTGGTTAAGGTGTAATGAACTCTATAAAATTTTGATTTTCACATTTTCTTTGTTCTGATGATTTGAATCCCTCTGACTTTAAGAAGTTACTTCAAAAGAATCTTCCTTTTCTTCTCTGTTCCCACATCACCAGTTTAATAAATATTTCTTTTAATTTATTTTTAATTGGAGGGTAACTGCTTTACAATATAGTGTAGGTCTCTGCGTGGGTTTGATCACTGGGTCAGGAAGATCCATTGGAGAAGGGCATTGCTACCCACTCCGTATTCTTGCCTTGAGAACTCCATGGACAGAGGAGCCTGGCAGGCTGCAGTCCATGGGGTCACAAAGAGTGGGACATGACTGAGCGACTGACACTTTCACTTTCTGCCATATATCAACATGAACCAGCCATCGGCATACATATGTCCCCTGCTTCTTAAAACTCCTTCCCATCTCCCACCCCATCCCATCTCTCTAGGTTGTCCAAGAGCACTGAGTTGAGCTCCCTACATCATACAGCCTCACTAGTTATTTTACATATGGTAATGTACATGTTTCCATGCTACTTTCTCAATTGGTTCCACCCTCTCCATAAGGAAGAAAGCACTTAAGTCAATCCTAATGAGGTGGCTGAACCGAGAGCCTAATATAGAGTGAAGTAAGTCAGAAAGAGAAAAATTAATATTGTTTCTTAACGCATATATAGAGAATCCAGAAAGATGCACTGATAAACCTATTTGCAGGGCAGCAATGGAGACAAAGGCATAGAGAACTCACTGCCTGGAAAATCCCATGGGCGGAGGAGCCTGGTGGGCTGCAGTCCATGGGGTCGCTATGAGTCGGACACGACTGAGCGACTTCACTTTCACTTTTCACTTTCAGGCATTGGAGAAGGAAATGGCAAGCCACTCCAGTGTTCTTGCCTGGAGAATCCCAGGGATGGGGGAGCCTGGTGAGCTGCCGTCTATGGGGTCATACAGAGTCAGACAGGACTGAAGCAACTTAGTGGCAGCAGCAATGGAGACAAAGGCATAGAGAACTCACTGTGGATACAGTGGGGGAAGAAAATATGTTTCTTTTGATGTTATCAGTTGTTTAGTTTTTCTTCCCCTTCCACCTGGAACAATATTCTCTTGCTCCTCTTGTGTTTTAGCTATTCATTAACAAAATTGGGATGCTAGGAAACACATTTGCTTTGACATTTTTGTCGTTCCTTAGATTATGTAATCAGTCTCAAAATACTAATCAACTATGGACAGAAAATGAAAATCATTCGATATTTGTGCTCCCTGATATTCGTGGGTTTTGAAGCAGTAAAAGAGAGGATTAAATGGCCACAGGCATTGAGAGAAAAATAACTAGTATCACTGTAAGTTATGCAGGACAGGGAAGCCTGGCATGTTGCAATCCCTGGGGTTGCAAAGAGTCAGACATGATTTACCAACTAAAAAACAATGACTTTTTAAAACTTTAAAAGTTAGTCATTGGAGAGCAGAATTTCAGAATGTGTCAGTGATCAACTACTACAATGCTTTCTTTATTTCATTGAACATAACTGCAATACTTCACAGAATATAACTGTAGTGGAGGTGATAGACTTCCAGCTAAGCTAGTTCAAATCCTAAAAGATGATGCTGTTTAAGTGCTGCACTCAATATCCCAGCAGATTTGGAAAACTCAGAGTGGCCACAGGACTGGAAAAGGTCAGTTTTCATTCCAATCCCAAAGAAAGGCAATGCCAAAGAATGTTCAAACTACTGCACAATTGCACTCATCTCACAGGCTAGCAAAGTAATGCTCAAAATTCTCCAAGCCAGGCTTCAACAGTATGTGAACTGAGAACTTCCAGAACTTCAAGCTGGATTTAGAAAAGGCAGTGGACAAGAGATCAAATTGCCAACATCTGATGGATCATAGAAACAGCAAGAGAATCCCAGAAAAACATCTACTTCTGCTTCATAGACTACACTAAAGCCTTTGACAATGTGGATCGTAACAAACTGTGGAAAACTCATTAAGAGATGGGAATATCAGACCACCTTAGCTGCCTCCTGAGAAATCTGTAAGCAAGTCAAGAAGCAACAGTTAGAACCGGACATGGAACAACAGACTGGTTCTAAGTCAGGAAAAGAGTATAGCAAGGCTGCATAATGTCACCTTGGTTATTTAATATCCATGCAGAATACATCATGAGAAATGCTGGACTGGATGAAGTACAAGCTGGAATCAAGATTGCCAGGAGAAATATCAATAACCTCAGATATGCAGATGACACCACCCTTATGGCAGAAAGTGAAGAACTAAAGGGCCTCTTGATGAAAGTGAAAGAGGAGAGTGAAAAAGCTGGTATAAAACTCAGCATTCAAGAAACCAAGATCATGGCATCTGGTCACATCACTTCATGGCATACAGATGAGGAAACAATGGAAACAGTGACAGACTTTATTTTCTTGGGCTCCAAAATCACTGCAGATGATGACTGCAGCCATGAAATTAAAAGATGCTTACTCCTTGGAAGAAAAGCTATGACAAACCTAGACAGCATATTAAAAAGCAGAGATATTACTTTACTGACAAAGGTCCGTTTAGTCAAACCTATGGTTTTTCCAGTAGTCAAGTATGGATGTGAGAGTTGGACCATAAAGAAGGCTGAGCACCAAAGCACTGATGCTTTTGAACTGTGGCGTTGGAGAAGACTCTTGAGAGTCCCTTGGACAGCAAGGAGATCCAACCAGTTAATCCTAAAGGAAATCAGTCCTGACTATTCATTGGAAGGACTGATGTTGAAACTGAAGCTCCAATACTTTGGCCACCTGATGGGAAGAACTGACTCACTGGAAAAGACCCTGATGCTGGAAAAGATTGAAGGCAGCAGGAGAAGGGGACGACAGAAGATGAGATGGTTGGACGGCATCACCAACTCAATGGACATGAGTTTGAGCAAGCTCCAGGAGTTGGTGATGGTCAGGGAGGCCTGGTGTGCTACAGTTCATGGGGTTGCAAAGAGTCAGACATGAGTGAGTGACTGAACTGGGCTTCCCAGGTGGCACTACTGGTAAAGAACACACTGGCCGATTCAGGAGATGTATGAGACTTAGATTTGATCCCTGAGTCAGGATGATGTTACCCACTCCAGTATTCTTGCCTGGATAATCCCATGGACAGAGGAGCCTGGCAGGCTACAGTCCATAGGGTTGGCTTTCCGACTCTAATCGAACACGACTGAAGCAACTTAACACGCACGCACATAGTACTTATACACCAGATTTTTCACCTAGAGTGTCACAAAGCCTTCACAAATTATAAACCATGTGTAAACGTTATCTTTTGCTACGTAGGGAATGTCTGGAAGTGTCTAACACTCCTCTTCTTGAATCTATGATAATATATGTTTCCATGCTGCTCTCTCAATTCATCCCACCTCCCCTTCCCCAATGTCCATAAGTTTGTACTGTATCATTCCCTTCTTCCAGAAAATCCTCTTTTTATTCCCATAATTAACGTTAGCCCAGGGCCTCTGTCTATGTTTCCAGAGTGTTCTGAGGCTCAGTGATTCCTGACTTATGGATGATTTGGTTGTTTAATACTTCCTTGGATTACATGAGCCAGTTTATTTTTTCTTTTGCCTTAATGTGGTAAAAAGTGAGACCTCTCTCACCATCCAACTAATATCTGCTACAACTAAGGTTCACATGGTTGAGGTGATATCTCTCAGATGGGATGCGGAGCTGAGTTGGTCATGTGGAAAAGTGCAGAATAGAAAGCATCATTAGGTTAGCAACAAAGATAAAAATCATGGAGCATGGGAAGATGCAAAAACTTTATCTAGTGAGTATTAAAGAGTAAATAGTCAGGGCACCAGCAATCTAGTATTGAAAGAACCATTAAGCAAACTGTCTGAAAACTGTCTCTGCTTTTATAGACACTACAAGGTATTATTATAAAGTTGCCATTGATTGTGTTGTAATTATTCCTCATATTAACTTTGCTTCAAGTCTTTAACTGTTTCGATGTGCTGCCATAGCTAATATGCAAAAGTGTGACAGGAACATGAAGCCTTGGGGACTCAGACTGACACACAAAATAGAAAAGAAAGAAGCAGAAACGTTACCTTATTTTCTCAATTCTAGCCTTCTCTCTTCCCATTTAATGTGTCTAGAGTTGGAATGTATTTTATAGAGATGTTTTCTTAAAACCCTGCCAGTATTAGGAGGCAAAAAAAAAAGGTATGTTGTCACTGTCTGTGTTAGTTGCTCAGTCACATCTGACTCTTTGCAACCCCATGGACTGTAGCCCGCCAGTCTCCCCTCTCCATAGAATTTTCCAGGCAAGAATACCGGAGTGGGGTGCCATTCCCTTCTCCAGGAGATCTTCCCTACCTCAGGATCAAAACCAGGTCTCCTGCATTGCAGGCAGATACTCTGCCATCTGAACCACCAGGGAAGCCCTGGTGTCATTGTCTGCGCATGTGCAAACTTGTGTTTCAAGAGAATCTGTTCAACTTGTTATTTACTGTTGAATTTTAAGTTAAATGAGGACCTTGTTTATGTGAAGTGAAAGTCTTTCACCGAAGCATTGGACATTTATCTGTCAAAAGCTCCAGCTGGCTTTTAAGAGAGGTAATTTTTAATTTACAAAACACACACACACACACACACACAAAACCAAACCCTTATGATTTTACCCAAATAGAAAGCACAGGGAAAACACTGGTATTCCTTAATATGCCCAAAGAGTCTTCTGACAGGTTTTAAGATGTTAAAGAGATAAAGGTCTGAACAGGAACTATGAAATGTAGTGGGTCACTAAAGCCAACTTCTTAGATGTCAAACCTGATGCAAAGAGCAGAATCATTGGAAAAGACCCTGATGCTGGGAAAGACTGAAGGCAGGAGGAGAAGGGGACAACACAGGATGATATGGTTGGATGGCATCACTGACTCAGTGGCCATGAGTTTGAATAGGCTCTGGGAGATGGTGCAGGACAGGGAAGCCTGGCAGGCTGTAGTCCATCGGGTTGCAAAGAGTCAGACATGACTGAGTGATTGAACAACAACAACAAATGCAGGAGATTTACTCTTAAATTTCTATTTGCTGCTGAAAGAAAGAAATATGTAAATATATGGATAAAAAATATTACTGGCAAGTTAAAAGAAATTATTTTAATATACTTTTTACCCTTGAAAGCCACTATAAAATGGATGAGGTGGCAACTTATAATTGAGGGATTCATGTATTTTTTTCCTGTGCTTCTAACATATTGCTAGTTGTGACTCTAGTACCTGTTTTTCAAATACATGGGTCTAAAAAACATTGTTGGAATAAATATATCCAGGTCCAGTTGAAGTCTCTATAAATAATTTTATTCTCTTCATCCTCTAAAACTTCCAGGATATGATTAGTTAGTAACACATCAAAGCTTAAAGGTTTTGTAAGTTTCTGCTACCATATTTAAAAAATTATCTTTTTTAGAAACAGTTGGAAAACTTTTTATGAGAGGTTTTCACCAGGAAGTCTTTGAAAACAATTGGTGATGACTAAATGAGTTTCATTGTCACTTTGGGAATCCTTTTTAAACTCTCATGAAGATTTGAATTAACTGTGGTTGAAACAAAAAGAAATCACCAACTTTAAAGCATTTGAATGACCTGGCTCTAAAAAAATAGAAACCTGTAGGCTTTGAGGTTAGTGGCTAGATCCCTAACTGAGACGAAGGGATCATTAGTAAGGCAAATAGTAGCTATAGCTGACCATGCAGTGGGTCTTGCATACCATTGGTTTTCTTCCATTATCAATTGAACTGACTGAGAACATTTAAGTGATCTTTAGCTCAGAGTTGTAACAGTGTCGAGACTTTTTATTTTAGAATTTCTCATTTAATTGAATTCTATAGCCTATCTAGAATTTGTGGCCCATGTCAAGAATGCATAGCTTTCTTAAAACCCAGAGATAAACCCATGTACCTATGGTCACCTAATCTATGACAAAAGAGGTAAGAATAAACAATGCAGAAAAGAAAGTCTCTTCAATAAGTGGTGCTGGGAAACCTGGACAGCTACATGTAAAAGAATGAGATTAGAACATTTCCTAACACCATATACAAAAATTAACTCAAAGTGGGTTAAAGACCTAAATGTAAGCCTGGACACTATAAGATTCTTAGAGGAAAACAGGCAGAACACTCTTTGACATAAATTGCAGCAAGATCTTTTTGACCCACCTCCTAGAGTAATGAAAATAAAAATAAACAAATGGGACCTAATTAAACATAATAGCTTTTGCAGAACAAAGAAAACCATAAACAAAATGAAAAGGCAACTCTTGGAATGACAGAAAATATTTGCAAATAAAGCAACCAACAAGGGATTAATCTCCAAATATGCAAACAGCTCATGAACTCAATATGAAAAAAACAAGAAACTCAATCAAAAAATGGCCAGAAGACTTAACTAGACATGTCTCCAAAGAAGACATACAGATGGTCAAGAGGCACATAAACGTATGCTCAACATTACTAATTATTAGAGAAATGCAAATCAGAACTACCATGATGTATCACCTCACAACAGTCAGAATGTCCACCATCAAAAAAAAAAAAAAAAAATCTACAAACAGTAAATGCTGGAGACGGTATCAAGAAAAGGAAACACTCTTACACTCTTGGTAGGAATGCAAATTGATACAGCCATGATGGAGAACACAGTATGGAGTTCCTTAAAAAACTAAAAATAGAGCTACCAAATGATCCAGCAATCCCACTTCTGGGCATATACCCAGAGAAAACTAAAATTCAAAAAGATACATGTACCCAAGTGTTCACTGCAGTACTATTTACAATAGCCAGGACATAGAAGCAACCTAAATTTCCATCAACAGATGAATGGATAAAGATGTGGTACATATATACAACGGAATATTACACAGCAATAAAAAGGAACAAAATTGTGCAATTTGTAGAGATGTGGATGGACCTATAGACTGTCATACAGAGTGAAGTAAGTCAGAAAGAGAAAAACAAATATATAATATTGCTTATTTGTGGAGTTTAGAAAAATGATATATATGAACTTATTTTCAAAGCAGAAATAGAGACACAGACACAGAGGATGGATGTATGGATACTTGGGGCAGGGGAGGGAGGTGGCAGGACTTTGGAGGCTGGCATGAATATATATATACTACTATGTATGGGGCCTCCCTTGTAGCTCAGTTGGTAAAGAATCTGCCTGCAATGCAGGAGACTTGTGTTCAATTCCTGGATCAGGAAAATCCCCTGGAGAAGGAAATGACAACCCACTCCAGTATTCTAGCCTGGAGAATCCCATGGACAGAGGAACCTGGCAGGCTGCAGTCTGTTGGGTCACAAGAGTCGGAAATGACTTAGTGACTAAACCACTACCTCTACTGTGTATAAAATAGATAATTAATGAGAACCTACTCTATGGCACAAAGAACTCTACTCAATGGTCTGTGGTGACCTAAATGGGAAGGAAATCCAAAAGAGAGGGAATATATGTATACGTATAGCCGATTCAATTTGCTCCACAGAATAAACTAAGACAATATTGTTAAGTAACTAGACTCCAACAAAAAGAAATTTTTTTAAAAGGATATATAGGTTTCTTAGATCTTTCATATTTTTGTTTTCTGAGTAATTGTCATGATATGTTAATGTTAATATGCCCTTTGTAAAGCAAATTTCATTACGTAAATATTAAAAAAAAAAAAACTAATTGAATACCTTTGTTTATCAGGATCCTAGTAAAAAGAAGTGTGGATTATTGTAGCTTGATGTAACAGATCAGATTCAATGCCTTTGATCTGCTTAAGTTTCCACAGGGATGGATCTTAAAATAGTCTCCATATCATGCTAAGATATTGTAGCTTGTCACTTTTGCCACCTGTGCCACCAACTGCCTACCATTGTTCAAGGGAAGCCACATAAAAGTATGGCCAGACTTTATTATCTTTATCACTGCTGCTGCTGCTGCTGCTGCTGCTAAGTCGCTTCAGTCGTGTCTGACTCTGTGCAACCCCATAGAGGGCAGCCACTAGGCTCCCCAGTCCCTGGGATTCTCCAGGCAAGAACACTGGAGTGGGTTGCCATTTCCTTCTCCAATGCATGAAAGTGAAAAGTGAAAGTGAAGTCGCTCAGTCGTGTCCGAATCTTGGCGACCCCATGGACTGCAGCCTACCAGGCCCCTCCATCCATGGGATTTTCCAGGCAAGAGTACTGGAGTGGGGTGCCATTGCCTTCTCCGTTATCACTGTTACTATAGTCCATAAGTTAAACGAACATATTGAAAGCATTTCCTACAATCATTTACTACTTTTGAGATTACAATTGCTGGTATTAGATTTACCTTTTTTTGAACCCTGGTTTTTATATCATTATTACATAGGTAAGTGATAATTTCCTTTTAAGGAGAAAAATACTTTACCCAATACAATGGTTACAGTGGGAATAATTAAATAATGATCTAAATTAGTAACTTTAGAAAGAACATATATGAGAGATGGATTTTCATTTTCAAAAAAGACTTGGTATTTTTTAACCAATATTTACTCATTATACTTATAAAGATTTTAAAAATGTAATTCTTACCAAAAGAGAGAGAGAAAGACTTAGTAGAAAAACTCAGAATATCTAGCTCTATTTATTATATTGGATATTTAGCAAGTAAGATATATCCTCAAATAATAATGCACTAAAACGCTTCAGTGATCAAAGAAAGCACTTCTCTCTTGAAATATATTTTATATTGGTATTTTACAGACTTTGTTGTTACAGTGTGAACTGCTTTTTTGATATACACTGCTTTAATTCATGAATTGAAGAAACCAAAATGAAAAACTGCCAAAGGGAGAGCTGAGTGTAACCTGAGTCTGAGACATGACATGGAAAGTAAAACTATGAATGGATGATGCAAAAAATTTTTTAAATATGACTTCATTATTACCATTCTTTTCACCAGAGAAATATTCCTATGTATCAAAAATTAAACTAAATGGAGTGTTAGGTCAAAATACGGTGCTTAATAAGCATAATTCAAAAATAAGGAAACAGACTTTCTCATGAACATAAGCTGTTTTGGAGGGTCCAGTTTGTTAGTGTTCTTCCCTGGAGAATCCCAAGGACAGGGGAGCCTGGTAGGCTGCTGTCTATGGGGTCGCACAGAGTCTGACACGACTGAAGTGACTTAGCAGCAGCAGCAGCAGTTTGTTAGAAGGCAATGGCACCCCACTCCAGTACTCTTGCCTGGGAAATCCCATGGATGGAGGAACCTGATGGGCTGCAGTCCATGGGGTCGCTGAGAGTCGGACACGACTGAGCGACTTCACTTTCAATTTTCACTTTCATGCATTGGAGAGGGAAATGGCAACCCACTCCAGTGTTCTTGCTTGGAGAATCCCAGGGACGGGGGAGCCTGGTGGGCTGCCGACTATGGGGTTGCACAGAGTCGGACACGACTGAAGTGACTTAGCAGCAGCAGCAGTTTGTTAGAAATGTCATAGAAATAACAGTGCTTCCCCTATATAAATAGTGAAGTCAAGATAAAGTGAATTATTCTAGGATGATTAAAATGACTAGTTTACAGCCTGAGACCTAGTATTGCCTGACTGGAAAAAGGACAGTAGGCAAGCAATGGCTTGCTGTGAGAAAGAATGATGTGATTTTAAAAATATTTCAAGTCTTGATAGATAATGTAATTAATCTTTTCAAACTGGCTTCATAATTTACTATGGCATGGATAAACTAACACTTCATTGCTTTCACCTGAAAAGTTGATTCAGCAGATGGACAACTTTTTCTTTTTTAATGTGAGGTTCCTAGAAATATTGTATAGTCTTAAACATAAGCTTTGCCTGATTATATATTTATTTATATTTTATATTATATATTTATTTTAACATGACAGAAAAAAAACCAAATACAAGACAGTCATATTTTTAAGGCACCAAAAGATCTGATTAATCTGCTATTAAATTGCCAGCTATAATTTGGTATATGGCAGGAGATCATCAGACCAAAATTGTCTACTCTGAGGCCAGGGTGATCTAGATTCCTAGTTTATCCTCAGAGGATAATTTGATGGGGGTGTCATCCTACAGTACTTTTACAACAGATTTCATTATTCTGTTGTTCTACTCTACATGGAGGACTCATTTAAAAACTCTCTGTGGGTGGATGAAACTGGAGCCTATTATACAGAGTGAAGTTAAGCCAGAAAGAAAAACACCAATACAGTATACTAACACATATATATGGAATTTAGAAAGATGGTAACAATAACCCTGTATGTGAGATGGCAAAAGAGACACAGATGTATAGAACAGTCTTTTGGACTCTGTGGGAGAGGGTGAGGGTGGGATGGTTTGGGAGAATGGCATTGAAACATGTATATTATCATATGTGAAATGAATTGTCAGTCCAGGTTCAATGTATGATACAGGATGCTCGGGGCTGGTGCACTGGGATGACTCAGAGGGATGGGATGGGGAGGGAGGTGGGAGGGGGGTTCAGGATGGGGAACACGCGTACATCCATGGTGGATGCATGTCAATGTATGGCAAAACCAATACAATGTTGTAAAGTAAAGTAAATAAATAAATAAATAAAACTGAAAAAATAAAAACTCTCTGTGTATCAAATAAAAGTTACAGATTCCATGTATGCACACAACTACAAACATCTGCATACACTCACAAGATGTTCACAGATCACAAAGCTCTGTGTACTTGATTCCAGGTTAAGAAATTATTTTGTAATGTCACATATGCTCTGAACTCAATGTGAGCACAGTCTTTCCTCTACCACTGAAGTCTATATAGCTTCCATAATATGACAGTCTCGCTTGCTAGTAGGTATAATGCTTGCAGGAGGATAGAACAGCAAAGAAGAGGAGCTTTGTCTGGCAGTAGTAAACTTCAGAAGGGTGCACACCAGCACACACACACACAAAATGAACAAGCCTTTGACAGTCTGTCATCACTGACAGCCCCAAAGAAGTCAAACCTCAATTTTGTCTAATGCTCAAAGTTTAGTTCTTGATTTCATGGTCGATTTGATATACAAATGTATGCTATACATAAGTAACTATAGAATAATTTATATTTTTCTTCTTTTAAATGGTTAAAAAATGTCTTTATGACATTCCAACTAACTAACCCTAGTGGAAAAAAAAAAATACACAAAAAAGAGTATGGCTGGTTTCCAAGCTTTTCTGCAAAGAATAGTGCAGTGATGAAGAAGAATTAGGCACAGCAGTTAAATCTCTTGCTTAGACTTTTTTTCCCCCCACAATTAGAGAACGCATTCATCATACAAAGTCTTACTGTCAAATTGATCCCAATAGCTTATACTGAAGACCTTTTATGAAGCTGATGGGTGAAAATTATATGAGTCAAGTATTGAGATGAATACAAAAGTGAAAAGCTTTTATCCTCCTTGGGGAAAAGTCACATTTTTTACAGTGTCAAAGTTTTAAAATATTACTAAAAAGATAAGCATAAAGTAAGAGACATAAGTTAGTCAAATTTGGGTGAGATAAATATTTTAAAAGTTGAAGAATGGACTTTTGCTTTTAGTTAAGATGGAATAATAGAGGCTAGATTTACTTTCCTGCTGAAACAAATTGAAGACTTAATAAAATGTATGATTCATTGATTTTTAAGAAATTGGACATTAAGAAATGAGTTGATTGTGATTCTAAAAAGCAGGAAACAAATCACATGAGCACCAAGACATTCTCAGTTTATTGCCTAGAAACAGTTTCTAGATTGTGGCACAGGTTGGAGGAATTCAGGTGGAGACAGGGCAGTCTCTTTCAGTTCAGAGAGCATAGTTGGAGTCCAGAGAGGCCAAGGATGCTACAGCTTTCAAGGCACAAGTGGGAGAACTTTATAAACAGAGATATCCTACAGATACTAACAAAGCTCACTTTAGAAGAAATAGATCATTTTAATGGTCATTTATCTGCTCAAGAAATTGAATTTTTACAGAAAAAACTCTAAGTCCAGATGACTCTATTGGTGAATTCTACCCAAAGATTTCAAAAAGATAAAAATCTTGCAAATGCTTTATCAGAAAAGTAAAAAGAAAAAAAAATACTTCCCAATTCATTCTATGAGGCCAGCTTTAGTCAGATATGAAAACCAGACAAATACTTTACAGGAAGAAAACTACAGACATTTTTCGTAAACATAGATGTAAAAATTCTTAACAAAATTTTAGTAATTGAAATTTAAAAAGTGGGTTCCAAATGGGTTTTTCTCAGGAATGCAAGGTTGGTTTAACATGTGAAACTCTATCAATGCAATTCATCATATTAACAACTAAAAAGATAAATCACATACTTAGCTGGTGCAGAAAAGCACTGAACAAAATCCACATCCATTCTTAATTAAAAAAATAAATCTGTCCACAAACTAGGAAAAAGAGGAAACTTAATCTGACATTTGATAAAGGATATTTTTGAAAACCCCACAGCTAACATCAGACTTCTTGGTGGAAGACTGACTGCTTGTACCCTGATGTCAGCAACAATGCAAGTATGTCTGCTCTCACCATCTCTAGTCAACATTTCACTGGAGGATAGAGCAAGGAAAAGAAATAAAATGTATAGAGATTAGAAAGTAAAATTGACTTTATTCATAGGCAACATGATTTTCCTATCAGAAATATTTTGTGCAATCACGTAAAATTTGAGTTTGAAGCTTAGTGAGTTTGAAGCATACAAGTTCATTATATAAAATTCAACTGTTTTTCTATATACTAGCAATGAAAAATTAAAACCTGAAAGAAACTGACAAAGAAACAGAGGCAATTGACTGGAGAAAGGATTATCTTTTCAACAAATGATACTAGAAAATTTGGATATGCATGTACAAAAAAAATTTGATCAACATCTCACATCATACACAAAAATTAATTCAAAATGGATCATAGTACTTAATAAAATCTAAAATTATAAAACTTCTAGAAGAAACATTCAAGAAAATCTTGGCTTAGGCAAAGATTTTACACGTATGATTCCAAAAGCAGACTGCATGAAAGAAAAAATTGACAAACTGGGCTTCATCAAAATTACCCTTCAGATGACACTGTTAAGAGAATGAAGAGACCAAGCCATGGGTTGGGAGAAAATAAATGCAAGTAATCATTACATATATCTCATAAAAATTTATATCCAGATATGAAAAAAAAACACCTCTCAGGCCTCATTAATAAGAAAACAAATAACACAATTTTTTAAAATGATTTAAAATCTTTAAAAAGATTTCAATAGACACTCCACCAAGAAAGATATAAGGATAGAAAATAAGTACTACATGAAATGATGCTCAACATCATTAATCTTTATAGAAATGCAAGTTAAAACTATAAGACACCATCCCATCTCTATTCAAAAGGCTATGGCTGATTCTTGTTTCTGTATGACAGAAAACCACAAATTCTGTAAAGCAATTATCCTTCAATTAAAAATAAATAAAGTGGCAAAAAAATTCTAAGTAAAAAAAAATAATAATGATTATACCAAGTGTCGGTGAGCATGTGGAGGAACTGAAACAAAAAACTCCATAGCTAGGCATATTATTTAGAAACTATAGAAAATCAAAGATAAAGAAAAGATGCTGCAAGAAGTCAGAGGGGAAAAAATACCTTACCTATAGAAGAGAAAGAATTGTAATTACATCTGACTTCTCAGAAACCAAGCAAGTGAGAGGAGAGTACAGTGAAATATTTAAAGCGCTAAGATTAAAAAAAACCCATTAACGTAGAATTCTGTATTCTGTGAAATATCCTTCAAAAGTGAAAAAGAAATAAAGACTTTTTCAGACAAACTGATACTGAGGATATTTGTTGCCAGTTTTTTATGCTAATATATAAGTGAAATGAATGACAGTAATGATACGAGGAACTAAAGCAAGGAATTAGGATTATTTTGTTATTATAAAGTATTCAGCTGACTTATGAAGTGGTATAGTGTTATGTATATTGCAAACTCTAGGGCAACCACTAAAAAAGTTTAAAAGATGTATGATTATATCTTATAATTACATAAGGAGGGGGAAATGGAATCATATAAATGTTCATATAGAACCACAAAAGGAAGAAAAAGAGCAGAAGATAAAAACAGGAACAAAGAACAAGGACAACAAAAAGAAGATAGCAACAAATATAGCAGATATTAATCCAACTATATCAATAATCACTTCGAATATCAATGGCCTAAATGCACCAATTCAAAGTCAGATAAAGTAAATTCAACTATACGTTTTACACAAGACATCCACTTTCAATATAAAGATACACATAGACTAAGAGTAACTGGATGGAGAAAAACATACCATGCACTAATTAGAACAAAACAGAAGTAGCTGCATTAATTTAAGACAGAGTAGACTTCAAAGCACAGAAGGTTATCAGAGATAAAGATGGGTATCACATAATGATAAACCCATAATCCTTAATGTGTATTTACCTAACAATATCATGTCAAAGTACATGAGGCAAAATTGACAGAAATTCAAGGAGAAATAGATAAATCTGCTATCATAGTTGAAGATTTCAATATCCCTCAACCAGAAATGGACATATCAGCAAGCAGAAAACCAAAAGGATATAGTTGAACTCAACACCAACAATCAGCTGGGTATAACTGACATCTATAGACTACTTTATCCAACAACAGCAGAATACTCATTCTTCTCGAGCTCACATGGAACATTCAACAAAACAGTTTACATTCTGAGCCATAAAACATACCCTGATTTAAAACAATGGAAATCAGACAATATCTGCTCTCAGGTGATAATGGGATTAACCTAGAAATCAATAACTGAAATATAACTGAAAATTCCCAAAGTATGTGAAACTAGACAATATACTTCCAAATAATATATGAATCAAAGAATTCTCAAGAGAAATCTAAAAATATTTTCAACTAAGGGAAATGAAAACACATAGCTTAAAACTTGTGAGATACAGTAAAAGTAGTGCTTAGGAAGAAATTAAAAACATTGAATGCATGTACTAGAAAATAAAAAAGAGCAAATTAAATCCAAAGTAAGCAGAAGAAATAAGAAGAATTAGAGCAGAAATGAGAGAAACAGAAAATAGGAATTCAATAGAGAAAAATCAACAAAATCAGAAGCTGGTCCTTGAAAACATCAGTAAAACTGATAAACTTTTAATCAGACTAACAAAGAAAAAAAAAAGATAGGACATAAAACACTAATAATAGAAATGAAAGAGGAGACATCACTATAGATCCTATAGACATTAAGAGAATAATAGAGGAATTCTATAAGCAACTCTATGCCCACAAATTTGACAAACTAGATGAAATGGACCATTCCTTGAAAGACAGTTTGCAAAATTCATACAAGAAATAGACCAAACCCACGTATCCTGTGTCTCCTGCATTGGCAGGCAGGTTCTTTATCACTGGCGCCACCTGGGAAGCCCAATATTAGTACACAAATGGAATTGACAATAACTTTCTGAAATAGAAAACACCAGGCTCAGATGGCTTCACTGGTGAAGACTACCAAACATCTAAGAAAGAAATTATACCAACGCTCTACAATCCCTTTCCAAGAATAGAAGCAGAGAGAATACTTCTTTTAAAATATGAGACCGACATTACCCTAATAGGAAAACCAAAGACATTGAAAGAAATGACAGACCAATATCTTTAGTGAATAGATGAAGAGGTTTTTAACAAAATATTATTTCTTATATACCAATAATTAAGAAGTGGAATTTGAGACTGAAAACACAATGCCATTTCTACAACACCCAAAATCACACAATATGTAGGTATAAATTAACAAAATATGTGCATGGTGGAATGAGGAAAACTACAAAACTCCAATGGAAAAAAATCAAAGATGAATGAAGAACATAGATATTCCATGTTTATGGATAGAAAGACTCAGTATTGTCAAGTTATCATTCCTTTCAAATTTGATCTATAGATGCAATGCAATCACGATGGAAATTCCAGCAGTTTTTTGTGAATACTGACCAACTGATTCTAAAGTTTATACAAGGAAGCAAAAGACCCAGAATGTTGTTCAGTCATTAAGTCTAGACTGACTCTTTGCAACCCCATGAACTACAGCACGTCAGGCTTCCCTGTCCTTCACTATCTCCCAGAGTTTGCTCAAACTAATGCCCGGTGAGTCAATGACGCCATACAACCATCTCATCCTCTGTCATCACCTTCTCTTCCTGCCCTCAATCTTTCCCAACATCAGGGTTTTTCCAAAGAGTCAGCTCTTCACATCAGGTGGTCAAAGTATTGGAGCTTCAGCTTCAGTCCTTCCAGTGAATATTCAGGGTTGATTTCCTTTAGGATTGATTGGTTTGATCTTCTTGCTGTCCAAGGGACTCTCAAGAGCCTTCTCAAGCACCACAATTCAAAAGCATCAATTCTTCGGCTGTCAACCTTCTTTATGGTCCAACACTCACATCTGTACCTAACTACTGGAAAAACCATAGCTGTGACTTTACGGACCTTTCCATACAGTCAAAGTGATGTCTCAGCTTTTTAATATGCTGTCTAGGTTGATCACAGTTTTTCTTCCGAGGAGAGAGTGTTTTTTAATTTCATGGCTGCTGTCACTCTCTACAGTCATTTTGGAGTCCAAGAAAATAAAATCTGTCACTATTTCCACTTATTTCCTGTGTCTTTAACTTATATGCAGAGTAGATAATGAGAAACGCTGGGATAGATGAATCAAACTGGAATCAAGATTTCCAGGAGTAATATCAATAACCTCAGATATGCAGTTGACACCACCCTTATGGCAGAAAGTGAAGAAGAACTAAAGACCTCTTGATGAAAGTGAAAGAGGAGAGTGAAAAAGTTGGCTTAAAGCTCAACATTCAGAAAACGAAGATCATGGCATCTGGTCTCATAACTTCATGGCAAATAGATGGGGAAACAGTGACAGACTTTATTTTTGGGGGCTCCAAAATCACTGCAGATGGTGACTGCAGCCATGAAATTAAAAGACACTTACTCCTTGGAAGGAAAGTTATGACCAACCTAGACAGCAAATTGAAAAGCAGAGACATTACTTTATCAACAAAGGTCCATCTATTCAAGGCTATGGTTTTTCCTGTGGTCATGTATGGATGTGAGAGTTGGGCTGTGAAGAAGGCTGAGTGCTGAAGAATTGATGCTTTTGATCTGTGGTGTTGGAGAAGACTCTTGAGAGTCCCTTGGACTGCAAGGAGATCCAACCAGTCCATCCTAAAGGAAATCAGTCTTGAATATTCATTGGAAGGACTGATGCTGAAGCTGAAACTCCAATACTTTGGCCACCTGATGCGAAGACCTGACTCATTTGAAAAGACCCAGATGCTGGGAAAGATTGAAGGCGGGAGGAGAAGGGGACGAGAGAGGATGAGCTGGTTGGATGACATCACTGACTCAAAGGACATGAGTTTGAGTAAACTCTGGGAGTTGGTGATGGACAGGGAGGCCTGGCATACTGCAGTTCATGGGGTCGCAAAGAGTCAGACATGACTGAGCGAATGAACTGAACTGATTTCCACTTTACCCCCATCTCTTTGCTGTGAAGTGATGCAACCAGATGCCATGGTCTTCATTTTTGAATGTTAAGTTTTAAGCTGGCTATTTCACTCTCCTCCTTCACCCTCATCAAGAGGCTCTTTAGTTTTTCTGTCATTAGAGTGGTATCATCTGCATATCTAAATTTGTTGATATTTTCCCAGAAATCTTGATTCTAGCTTGTGAGTCATCCAGCCTGGCATTTTGCAGGATGTACTCTGCACAGAAGTTAAACAAGCAGGGTGACAATATATAGCTTTGACGTACTCCTTTCCCAATTTGGAATCAGTCTGTTGTTCCTTGTCCAGTTCTAACTGTTGCTTTTGGTCTTGTATACAGGTTTTGCATGAGAGAAGTGAGGTGGTCTGGTGTTCCCTTCTCTTTAAGAATTTTCCAAAGTTTTCTGAGATCCACACAGTCAAAGGCTTTCAAATAGTCAACGAAGCAGTAGTAGACATTTTTCTGGAATTCCTTTATTTTCTGTGATCCAATGGATGTTGGCAATTTGATCTCTGCTGAGTTTTCCAAATTTGCTCGAATAAAGTCCAACTCTTTAACAGCATCATCTTTTGTGGTTTGAAACAGCTTAGCTGGAATTCCATTGAATCCACTAGCTTTGTTCATAGCAATGCTTCATAAGGCCCATTTGACTTCACCTTCCAGGATGTTTGGCTCTAGGTGAGTGATCACACCATCATCATTATCTGAGTAATTAAGACCTTTTTTGTATGGTTCTTCTGTGTATTCTTGCCACCTCTTCTTAATCTCTTCTGCTTCTTTTAGGTCCTTGCCATTTTTATCCTTTTTTGTGCCCATCTTTGCATGAAATGTTCCCCTGGTATCTCTAATTTTCTTTAAGAGATCTCTGATTTCTCCCATCTTATTGGTTTCCTTTATTTCTTTGCATTGTTCACTTAAGAAGGCTTTCTTATCTCTCCTTGCTATTCTCTGGAACTCTGCATTCAGATGGGTATATCTTCTTTTCTCCTTTGCCTCTCTTCTTTTCTCAGCTATTTTTAAGTCCTCCTCAGACAACCACTTTGCCCTCTTGCTTTTCTTTTTCTTGGGGATGGTTTTGGTGATCACCTCCTGCTCAATGTTATGAACCTGCATCCATAGTTCTTCCGGCATTCTAACAGATCTAAACCCTTGAATCTATTTGTCATGATGAATAGGTTCAAGGGATTTGATTTAGGTCATACCTGAATGGTCTAGTGGTTTTCCCTACTTTCTTCATATTAAGCCTCAATTTTGCAATATGGAGCTCATGATCTGAGTCACAGTCAGGTTCAGGTGTTGTTTTTACTCACTGTATAGAGCTCCATTTTTGGCTGCAAAGAATATAATTAATCTGATTTTGGTACTGACCATCTGGTGATGTCCATGTGGTGATGTCTGACAAAATGTGGTCCACTGGAGAAGGGCATGGCAAACCATTTCTGTATTATTGCCTTGAGAATCCCATGAACAGTATGAAAAGGCAAAAAGATATTTTACAGGAAAATGAGCCCCCTAGGTCGGTAGGTGTCTGATATGCTACTGGGGAAGAGTGGAGCGGTAGCTCCAGAAATAATGAAGAGGCTGAGCCAAAACAAAAATAATGCTCAATTGTGGATGTTTCTGGTGGTGAAAGTCAAGGCTGTTGCTGAAAAGAACAATATTGCATAGGAAGCTGGAATCAATCAAGGTAAACTGATGTGGTCAGGCAGAAGATGGCAAGAGTGAACATTGATATCTTAGGATGTGAACTAAAATGGACAGGAATGGGCATATTTAATTCAGACAACCATCACATCTAGTACTTTGGGCAAGAATCCCTTAGAAAAAATGGAGTAGCTGTCATAGTCAAGAAAAGAGTTCAAAATGCAGTACTTGGGTTAAATCTCAAAAAGGACAGTATGATCTTGGTTCATTTGCAAGGCAAATCATTCAGTATCGCAATAATCCAAGTCTATGCCCTAACCACTAATGCTAAAAAAGCTGAATTGAATGGTTCTATGAAGACCTACAAGACCTTCTAGAACTAACACCAAAAAAAAAATGTCTTTTCATCATAGAGGATTGGAATGCAAATGTAGGAAGTCAAGAGATCCCTAGAGTAACAGGCAAGTTTGGCCTTGGAGTACAAAATGAAGCAGGGCAAAAGCTAACAGAGTTTTGACAAGAGAAGGCATTGGTCATAGCAAACATCCTCTTCTGACAACACAAGAGACAACTCTACACATGGACATCATGAGATGGTCAATAATGAAATCAGATTGATTATATGTTATATTATAGTACTAGTGTTGAATTTCCTAGTGGGATTAATACATGTGATCCTTGTAAAGTAGATACCCTTTCTCTTGGGAGATATATTCTGAAGAATTCAGGTATTAAGAAAAGCAACAAAGTATTTGCTGGTTCTGGAATTCTAGATTTTGTTGAGTAAGTTTGCAGTCACCCTACTCATTTTCATCCTGACTTTATTATATTTTATTGTATCACCTTTTGGGCTTACCTGGTGACTCAGATGGTAATGCGTCTGCCTGCAATGCTGGAGACCCAGGTTCAATCTCTGGGTCAGGAAGAGCCCCTGGAGAAGGAAATGGCAACCCACTCCAGTACTCTTGCCTGGGAATTCCCATGGACAGAGGAGCCTGGTAGGCTACAGTCCATGGGGTTGCAAAGAGTCAGACACGACTGAGCGATTACTTTACTTTACTTTATTGTATCACCTTCTGGTTTTCAAAGGTATTAATAGTTTTAGTCAATTTCTGGCAGTCAACTTTCTATATCTTTGTCATTTTAATTATCTTTCTCTAGATACTTTCTAACTTTATGGCCTTGTCTTCCTTGAGGTGTAGTGACTGGAACCACAAAATATTTCTAATCCTGATGTACAGTATAATGGGATAATGCTTTCTATTTCTGATATTCTTCCTTGTGGCCCTTTGCATTAGTTTTTGGTACAAAAGCTTTTTTGGACAATGTTTTATAGGGAATAACCTAAAATGACAATAGATCCCTTGTCTAGCAGTTCATTGGAGGAGGAAATGGCAGCCCACTGCAGTGTTCTTGCCTGGAGAATCTCATGGACAGAGGAGCCTGGTGGGCTACAGTCCATGGTGTCACAAGACTCAGATATGACTTAGCGACTAAACCACCACCACCACCACCTAGCAGTTCATCTTAGGATTCCACCATTTGATATCATTGGCTTGGCCCTTTTCTCCATATAAGAGCTTACTATCAACTGGAAATTGATCAATTTTTATGTATTAGTATTTCTGCATGCCATCACTCTCTAAATAGGAAACTTGACTGGCTCCAGTGTTGACTCTGGGGACAGCAACCATCGGGTTCTGCTCTTCAGAAACTTACTAAATTCTTTCTTTTCTATTATTTGCTCTCTGCTAAAATATGCTTACCTATAGGCCAAATAAAACATTGCTTTTATGTATATCTATGCCTCACATCTTAGGTACATACCTATTCATATGCTCAAGTATATTTATGGTACAAGAGGAATAACAAAAGAGAACAGACTGGAACATAATAAAAAGAAGATAGGCTTTGGAACAAGACCAATGTCCCCCTGAATTCTAGGTCTGACTGGGTTGAACCAAGGAATCTCTATAGGCATCTATGGCCTTCCAGGCTGGTTGTAAAGAGAATGCATTATGCTTAAAGTAGGTCTTCAGTCAATATTAGGCCTTCTTTTATTTTTTCCTTCTGAAAAAGTATGAACATATTAATAACTAAACTTATTAAGCCCTTATTACATACCTGATCTATGCATGAAAAGGGGTTTGTGCATATTAATAACACAGAAGTAAGGTGACTGGCTAAGAGGAATTCTGGAACCAGCCTTCCTGGGTTCAGTTCCTGACTTTACCAGTAATTAGCTTCAGGACTCCCAACAAGTTCCTTATCCATCTTTACAGTGGTAAGTAATAACAGTATTTTCTTTGGAAGGGCTAAGTGAGATAATATTTGTTATTACTTAACAAGCTGTTAGCTTTTATTATGAACAGTATTATTATCTCACTCAATCCTCATAGTATCTCAGTGAGTTAAGCAAAATTACTTTTCTCATATATTATTTCTGGTAAAATGATAAGTGAGGCAAAATAATTTTTTCAACAACACTCAGTAAAAACCAGAAATAGGACCTTATTCTTCATCTACAATATGAACTACTCGAATTTCTCCTTATTTCTCTCCAAGCCAATTTCTTGTGAGGATTTTTTAAATAGTCTGATATAGGAACTTGTCAAAAGGCTTTTTGAAAGTGTAAATATAAATGTTTTCTTTAAATACCCTCAGTCATACTTATTTATCCCCTCAAACAACTCCAGTGAAACCAACAAATATCATTTCTTGTACAGAAATCTTGTTGATTTCTCCAAGCTATGTTATTTTCTCTTGGTTATTCAGCTATATCCTACCCTTTAACCAATAACCTCAGAAAGGTTGCAAGGCTGAGACTTTTGAAAAGGAGACTGTAAGGTTGGCTACATCATTTGCTCTCTTTGAAAGGGAATTTGGACTAGATAATCTCTACGGTTCTTTCAGCTCTAAAATTCTGTGATCCTTCGTGTAGCATCCCCATAATTATGGATATAGTAACACAGACCCTCTCATTTATTTGCTATAGGAGCCTTGCTGATGCACTATTCCACTAATTTGATATCATATTTACTTGTATATGTGTTTTCCCCTTGGTTATTTAGGGCACAAGATATAAGGTGGAGATAAAAGATATGTAAGAAAAGTGTACTAAAAAAAGACAAGTTAAAGTTAAGTGGCAAGGGGGAGAATGACCTGAAGTCATTCACTTTAGGTTAGGCTTCCTTTTTTTGTCATTATTTTGGTATTCTGTGACCTTCTTCTAGTGACCAGTTCATCCCTTCATTTTGTATCCAAATAATACTGGAATAAACACTCCGAAAGGGCAGAGCTGATATCCAAATGTCACATGATATTTGGGTGTTTCTTTAAGTATTACATTTACTTTGTTGCTTCCTTTCAATGGGAAAACTATCACTGGTTCATGAGCCTCGGCTAGCCCTGTGAAATCATGGAAACGGGTCAAATTTTGTTTATCTGATAAACATATTCCAAGAAAAAAAAAAAGCACTGAAAGTATTAATTGCCTGTTGTTTATTCTGATTGTTGCATATAACGGGGATACAGAAATCCAAAATTTAGAGATTATCCTAAAAAAAATCTTGGTTAATGAGTCAAGACAACAAAAAACTATGATATATCTGAAAGCTGTGCTATAGTAGAGACACACAAGAGGTGTTCTGGGGATACAGAGGATGAACACCAAGCCATTTGTTTTCTTGGAGGAAAGAAGTGATGATCGGTGGTGTCTTGAAAACTGCATAAGAATTGGTTGGATTTTGAGATCAACATTCTGGAGAGGGACCACCATGTTCAAAACCAGAAAGGACACTATTTGGGGAGCTATTTTCATACAGGAATTGAGAGTGCTCCTGGTCCTGTGCGTAAAGGTGAGTGTGGACAGATTGAGAAGGTTAGGTTATGAGGGATCTCACACATTATACTCAACAACTGTCCAGGAGTTCATGAAGCATCATTGGATGGGGTTTAAGCAGTTCAGTGGTATGATATTATTTCTTAACAGTTTACATTTTCAATCCGAACTTCTTAGAAAGAGTTCCAAATGACCATATCCAGCCAATCAACTTTCAGGGCTTAATACAGCATCTAGAATAAGGTAGATGCTCGGCTGCTGCTGCGGTAGATGCTCTACAAATGCTTAATTTATGAGGTGGTAAATAAATTAAAGAACCAATCAATGAAGGAATTAAACTCATTAGAATTTGTTTCTGGATTACATACCAAATTATTTAGATGGGCAATAATGACATTTACTTTAAACAAGAAAGGGGGTGGTTGGAGTATATATACTATTCAGTTCAGTTCAGTTCAGTCGCTCAGTCCTGTCTGACTCTTTGCAACCCCATGAGCTGCAGCACGCCAGGCCTCCCTGTCCATCACCAACTCTTGGAGTTCACCCAGACTCACGTCCATCGAGTCGGTGATGCCATCCAGCCATCTCATCCTCTGTAGTCCCCTTCTCCTCCTGCCCCCAATCCCTCCCAGCATCAGAGTCTTTTCCGATGAGTCAACTCTTCACATGAGGTGGCCAAAGTATTGGAGTTTCAGCTTTAACATCAGGCCTTCCAAAGAACACCCAGGATAGGGTTGTCCAAATGTGGACAATTATGAATGCTGGGAATCTGGTATCAGGGGATCATCTTGCTATTTTCTTGACTTTTGGGGGATGTTTGATATTCTTACACAATAAAAAGGTTTTAAAAACTTCTGAGTTAAAGAGATGATGTCTAGACTTCAAATATTAATGTTTTGAAACATAAGTAACTTAGTTAAAAAGAACTAAATTTTAAAAGAATGATACATACATGTGTAACTTTAAGAAACTAAAAAGAAAAGAAAAACCTTGAACATTATAAAAATTTTCAGAGTCAATGCAATTCTTGACTCTAGGTTTGTAAATTTTCAACCTGGCTAGAAATCTTCTTGACTCAAACCTCTTAATAGTTTATACTGTATAACTAAAACTAATCTGTTAGAAGGTAGTTATTACATTTTTTAAAAATATGGAAATCATATACTCATTTGAAAACATGTTTCCAAAAAATGCTTTCACATTAATCTATATCGCACTCAATTGATTATTTCACACCACTTTCTGTTATTTTGTAGTTAATAACAGTGGAATTTAATCATGCTAGTATTAATATTTATCAAATATGAACATTTTATACTAAAAGCAATTAGGTTAAAACACAAAAACAGTCTATAAGTAGTTTGTTTCTGTTTCAGGAACATGAATTCTTTGTAGTTAAAATTTGATTGGTATGTACAGCCATTGATTCATATCTCTTGTAGTCCATTCAATAAATTGTTACTGCTGCTAAATAAAGTCAGGTTTTAATAAATGATCATTATCTGGAGATTGGCCAAACTACCACCGAAACCTTTGCTTTTCAGGTGTAGCTATCAAAGCAAGTCTCAGTGACTTCAGGTTAACTCTCATCTCTATTATCAGCCTCTAGTGAACAAGGCATCTCCCTGCACTGGACTACAGTACACAGTGAAGGTCAAAGAGCAAACCACCGTTTAAATGATGGTTCTTCAGCTGATGTACAGAATGCTGCGATGAGGATGCTACGGCAGGAGGAACGGCACATCAAGACCATGGAGAGACTCTAAAGGTGAACTTTGGATCCTTAGATCGACTCAAACAATTCTGCCTGGGAGAAAGAAAGATGGCTTCACAGAAGTAGTACAGGTTGCTGGAACTTGTGACAGTTTTTATTCCCTTTTCTTTTTCATACTGAAAACCAAATGTATATTAAAATATTCTTAACAATAAAAAGGAAAAAGAAGAGGCCACAGGAGAAACTGGTTGATTGAAAGGGGAAATGACCTTTGTAATTATTATCCTAATTAAAAAAAAACCAAAAAAAACGTGATGTAAACAGACATTAGGAAAAAATATCTTACTGTTTTGCCATGGAAATTTGCCATTGTGTGTTCATAACGGATTTCTTTTTCAAACATTTGTTAGGCATGATGAGATCTGGCCTGAAATGAAGTGAATTTCCATCCTAAATATTTTAAGGAGGTGAAGTTAAGCAGTATTGACCAGAGAGTGGTTTGAGTCAATGTAAATCCTCTTCAGCCACTATTAGATTGGAAACTTTACAAACTAGCGTCTGAAAGATGCATAAATTACTCCAAAAATAATTTTTTAAAAAATCAGTAATTCCTCTCAGAAAATCTAATGTCTTGAGGCCACATTTACCTCAAGTTTGGCAAAAACTTTAAATACGAAAAATTTAGTAACACAAAATTGTATATGTATACTTCATACACAAACAATGTTTACCGCTTGGCACTTCATTTCTTTACTTATGGAGAAGAAAGGAAAGAAGACTTTTTTTACACCAGTTATGTAAATTGTTTCTCTAGTCTTTTGTAAAACACCTGGGGGGATAAACAGTAGTAGGGGTGTGGAACATTTTAATGTGTGAGTTTCAATTATAAGAAATAAATAATAAACTCATCTTCATACTCTTAGAGCTCTTAGGACATATTCAAATTAATTACATATCTTAATTCCCTTACTTGGTTTACCATTAAAGTTTCAGCGATGAAAGAGAAGGGAAATTTTATAGAGACACCAAAAAAAAACTGAAAAGCTGGGGACTGGGGAAATGTAGAACTCTTACACACACACTTACCAAAAACTCCAAAACACTGAATGACAAAACAATCTAAAGTATAACATGTGCAAACCAGAGAGGTGAGGATGGCAAGACAAAAAGGCAACATATTTCCTCCTCATATGATACCACTTACTCAGTATTCTTAAGAAAGATGTTCCTTAATGATATTCAGTTACACCACTTCTGATAACTGTTGAGAGGAAATAACACATATGTTCTTA
This sequence comes from Bos taurus, assembly GCF_002263795.3. Taxonomy (NCBI): domain Eukaryota; kingdom Metazoa; phylum Chordata; class Mammalia; order Artiodactyla; family Bovidae; genus Bos; species Bos taurus. The sequence continues at coordinate 18,651,937 of NC_037336.1, read as the reverse complement.
CCAGGAGATCCCAATTAGAGGCTATATTAGTCTTTCTATAAATCGCTGTCGGTTGGTTAAGTTTGGATAAGCACTAAAAATTCCACTATAACCACTTAATGTGCCCCTTTGTGTGTGTTCATATGTAAGCAGGAAAACTCTGAATGCAATAGGATTTGTAGCTATCATCTCAAAATCAAAGTCTAAGGTTTTCTTCTTTTCTTAAATTTTGAACACACACACCAAATCTGAAAGATCTACTTGGTACTGATATTATTTTAAATTTCGTAATTGTATCACAGAACTCATTCTTTGGGCTAGTTAGCTAATCACCATTTCAACAAATAGGTATGATTATACCCATTGAAGAAATTAAGCAACAGAGGCATAAGTCAAGGCGATCTTTGCCAAATATATACATAGTATATATATATATATATGAAGAAAAATAAGGATAATTTACAAACAAGGTGGTATAATAAGACGTGACTTTACAAATTCAGAAACTGGGAATACCATTTTTGATTACAAAGTCAGTTTACATCTAAATTGGCTTCATTCTCAGTTTTTAGTTGGATCTCACTTTTATGTCTTATTCTTATACTTGAGTCTCAAGGCAGTCTTATGGGCACTCTGGTGGTCAGATCTTACTCTTTTAAACAGCCATTCTTCTTTATCAACAGTGTCTACTTTGGTGTCCTTGATTCTGATTATCTAGGAGTCCCTCACTCACTTGTCAGGCAAACCTGTCCCTTTCCATGAATAAAATAATTTTTCTTCTTGAGAGTTCTCAAAGTTTATGAATTCAGGTACATATGAAGGCAAGTGACCGCATTAACTTTTGTTCTCAAATTCCATCTTAAAATCACGTTGATAACATCATGCTTTGTTTAATACACTACCACTAGTAACTTCTCAAGTCTTGCATCCGTTCTCCTGCATCTTCCTTCTCTTCTTTCACGTTTGCCTGTTCAGTCCAGCCCACTCTCAATCCATCAGACACCATCATATAATAGAACATGCCTACAGACTTCTTTAAGTTTCCTGCCATCTGGAACAGCTTTTTCTACTTCATCCACTGTGTTGCTCCAAATCTTAGGGGAATATGTTCTAAAATTGCTTTTCTCCTTTAATCTTTGTAGTTGTACTGTTAACTCATGAGATACATATATATATATATATAGACACATGTTTTTTTCAATTAAGATACGTATTTCTCCTTTTCATGCAAACTAAGACTTATATTTAAAACAATCTAAGCTACTAGAATAATTTAATTTGGAGGAAAAGAATTTAGTGGTAAAATACTAATAACATTTAAATAAGTAAGGGATTATATAGTTATTGACAACCAGCTAATCTTTGTTACAGATGAAAAGGAATTGTGTTCTAATTTAAGTAAAAGTGTTTCTCAGTGAGATATGAGAGACAATGCAAAGTGTTAAAATAATGAATTAGCTTACTAAAGTTGGTTATCTCTGTTCTTCCTGTAGCAGCCATAGTATACATGCTTATATGGTTCAAATCTGATATGTATTCAACGTTCGTGATGGAAAAAGAGCATGTATGTTGAGAGGGATAAAGTCAGACTGACATGGACAGAAACTCTACTGGGGAGCAATCCAAAAGCAGGAGTGTGGTGTGTAAAACTACACTCCTTTGACAATTGTTATTTTGTTGTTAGGGAAGATGTGGATTAAAAAAGAAGGTGGTTTTTGAAGAGGAGTGTTTTCAACTTTTCCATTTCTATACTTTATAGGAAAATTTTTTGCTATTAAAAAAAGCATAATATCACACACACAAAAGATTTAATAAATAATCTTAAAAGTTGTAATTGTGTTTTTGAGCTACATATTAATTCACCATACTAGTGAAGGCGAACTAAATTTCATGAATGTGGTTGAATCTTTTTATTTATAAATTATCCAATCTTGTTTCAGAAAGAACTTGAATGGCAGCGTTTATTTCATTAGAATAGTCTTCTAGAGACTATATCATATAAAAACAGCAGTTGTTGGCTTTCCAAACTTTTACTGTTTTTGTTAGCCTGCTTACATAAAAAAAAAAAAAGGTCATGAAAATCTTTTTAAATTGGCATTTTATTTCTGAAGTTCATGAAAAAGTTAAAATAAACAAATAGAAAGGGATATAGATGGAATTTGAACTTATAGAAGTGCAAAAAAGTTAGCTGAGAATGCCGCTGCCCTGGGAACTAAAATACAGGACTTCAAAGTAAGATTTTCTTCCTATTTGATATGTGCAGACTTTTTTGTGTACACATGCACAACAAATGACATAATAAACTCTATAGTTAACTGATGATGTCAGATTCCAGAAATGTTTTATGTTTAAAGAAATATTAAAATGTTATAAAGGAGTATTTGTTACATTTTAATAACTTAGTAAGATTCAATTTAACATCTATTGTTAAAAACAAATAGTTTTATTTGGCTGAAAAGTTTTCATTTTTAGCAATTTAACCTACATTTTCTCATAACAGATTGATAGTTATAAATTAGTTCAAAGGCAGGCTAAAACTATTCTTTAAATTAGGTCTTCGAAAAAAAACTATAAACATTGTCAAAGGTTAGTCAAAATGATAGGAACATCATATTCAGAAAATTTACAAGGAAGATTTTCCTTAAAATTGTTTTAGGAGCTAAGTACTAGTAGCATACTTAAGAAAAGCTTATAAATGAAAAGCATACATGAGATAGTCATACTAGCTCTCCATGTTTACATAATACTAACGATATATATAGAAAACTTTACCCAGAGTAATTTTATATTCCATGTCATAATTTGGTTTATTTTCCTTAGCAAGGATAAAACATCTATTAGTAAGAATCAGGGTAATACATGCATTTTAAAACTTCAAAATTCTAACTGTAATTTTTAGTTTCTAAAAATCTGTTTATTTGAAGATCATAATGCAAAAAAAACCACCCCACAGTTACTGAAGAAAGATACTTCTAAAAAGTTAAGATAAAATAGGGAGCATTTGTCATAGAAATAAACAGAATTTCAAAAAGGCATATTAAATGTCCATCTTTTCAAACCTAACCAGCTAGAAGCAAGCTACTTTACCTATAATACATAAAATGGATTAATGTCTTTAAAAATGCAAATATTTTCAGGACTTGAAGGATAGCCATTTCAAGAAATAACAGTGACTCTGATAACTCGGCTGCCATAGCACAAGTCATGGTAACTTCTCTTTTTAAAAACATTTGGTTAAGATTGTTATAAAAGGCAATTTTTTACATCCCATTATTCCAAAGAGGTTTAGGTGTTTTTTCCCCCTCTCACATGTATGGTGATTTCTGGCTGTTTCAGTACAAGGCATCACACCGGTGCAGTCTTGCAATGCAGCCCACGGCAGTTGCAGCAAGTATTTCCCATTAGGAATGTAAGGAGCTTGGAGGGTACAAGGGTTGAGGAAGCAATCTAGAAAAGCACAATGCAGCTTGTGGGTCATTTCCCCACAAATAACCTTTTTAGACCGGGTCCATAAAATGCAGTTTATTATCTAAATTTTTTTAGGGAGCCTCTTTTGTTAAATGTTAACAAAAGAACCACTATGCTAATTCCCTTTAAAATGCAATCCTTAAAAACAAAAATCAACTCTCAAGTCTTTTTGAAAAGTGCTTAAATCATCTGGAGATAAATATCACTTGGTGTCCTTGTTGCCTAACAAATGGCTTTTTCCATTGTTTCCATTAATTTCACCCATATTCGTTTTTTAAAAAACAAGGCCCTTATCCTCATCAGCAAAGGACAGACGTATGATTTAGCATATAAACCCGGTAATTACACACTAATTTACGAAAGATTAATTTTCTTTCTTTTCATCAGTTTTCAAGAAGTCTTCCCCTTGAAACTGTAAACAGGAATGGTTTACACCTCAAATTAGAAGCCATTAATTAGCGTGACGAAGTCAACTGCAAGATACACAGATAATTTAAATTATTTAATCACCAATCACCTCGACTAAAGTGTTCTATACTCTTTCATTATCCTTCGGTTAGATTATTGATTTGTCACCACATTACCTCCAGATAAGTTAAGAGATAAATATTAGCGTTCTTGCCTTTCTCTCAGGTTTACATTACTCCTTCTTGTAAACACTTAAAAAAGCTTTAAGGTTCTTCAATCCCAAATCCCTAATTAGCCATTACTAGCCTTTTTGTAAGAGGAAAAAGAGTCTCTGAAGTACAGATCAGGAGTTCGCTGTGCCCAGATAACAATAAAAAAAAAATTTTTTTTTAATGTACGCTTAAGGCAATGGCAGTAATAAAAGATATGCAGAGGTGGCTACAGCAAATAACGGGCTCGCAAACTCAAGCGCTTCTAACAAAAAGCGCCTGAAACCTCTATGGCAATATACAGCACTCCAATAAATTACACAACACTTTGCATAGGCTGCAGAAATAACGCAGGACAAGACTTACACAGATGCCCATCCGCAGCATTTATACACATGCACATGGCAAAGAGACAGAAACCAAACACTATCATTCAACTCGGGCAGGGTAGCGCGATCCCGAGTTTGCCCAGCGTGAGAGTGCTCTCTGCGTGTAGTGTCTGTGCGCGCGCGTGAGAGCGAGACTCGTCCTCGGGGCATTTCCCCTCTTTGGGCAGTTTTGCTTCATTTGTTTCCTATTTCTGCTACAGAGAAACTAACTTCCATCTCAGCCCCAGCCAGCGGCCGCTGAATAGAGCCTGTGCTGCGGCTCCGTGTGCGTCAGATTCCTCCGCGGAGCCGTGCCCGGCCCCCCTCGCTCGCTCGCTCGCTCGCTCGCTCGCTCCCTCCCTCCCTCCCTCCCGCGATCGGCCTCCACAGAGAAAGCGCCTTCCAGCCAACCGGCGGCTCCGGCTCCGACATCTTCGACTGGAAATAAATAAATAAATCGCACCTTCGGCCCGGGGAGCCGCGGGCTGGGGGTCTCGCCGCGCCGGGTTGCGGGGGGCGCCGGGGCCGCGGGCGGGCGGGGGCGGGGGGTCGGAGGCACTCCCTTTTTTTTGCCTCTGTGCCGGTGGGTGGTGGGGGCGCGGGCCGCGGGCCGGCCGATCCCGGGGCCGCGAAGGGCTGCGGACTCCTTTCTGCGGCGGAGGGATCCGCGGCGGAGGAGGCGGGCGGGAGGGCGGCTGGAGCCGCTTGCCTGAGAGTTGTTGTTTCCTCCTCCTCCGCCTCCGCCTCCGCCGCCGTCGCTTGAATGGTGGAGCCGAGGTTCGGGCTCGTGAACACACACTGACAGCTATAGGGCAGGCGGCGGCCCCGTCCCCGCTTCCCCTCGGCGGCGGGGCGTCCCGCCGGCGGCCCCGAAGTGACCCATAAACATGTCTCGTGAGAGGAAAGGCCTCTCGGAGCTGCGATCGGGTAAGTCGGGGGGCTAGCCGGGGCCGCCGGCGGCGGGGGGCGATCCCGCCCGCGGCCCCCCGCCCCCCGCCGCCGCCGCCCGGCCGCTCAGCCTGTGTGTGTCTCCCCCCCGTGTCCCTCTCTCTCCCGCGCAGAGCTCTACTTCCTCATCGCCCGGTTCCTGGAAGATGGACCCTGTCAGCAGGCGGCTCAGGTAGACGGCGGCGCGCGGCGCGGGCCGGGCCGGCGCTCGGCGCCCGCGGCGTGGGGGAGGGCGGCGGCGGCGGCGGGAGCGGCGGGGCCGCGGCCCGGGGCGCGGGGGGCTCATCTCTCCCCGCTTTGTTGTTGCAGGTGCTGATCCGTGAGGTGGCCGAGAAGGAGGTAAGGGCGGCGGCGGCGTGGCGCCGCGCGACCGCCCTTGGGCCGCCGCCGCCGCCGGGGCGCCCGGGGCGCGCGGGGCTCGGGGGTGGGGGGGTCCCCGGCGGGGGCGCGGGGAGGGCGGGGGAGGGGCGCGGGCGGGCCGGGGCGCGGGGGGCCGGGCTCACGGGGCGTCCTCTCCCCCCCTGCACCCCACAGCTGCTGCCCCGGCGCACCGACTGGACCGGCAAGGAGCATCCCAGGACCTACCAGAATCTGGTGAGACATTCACGTCGCGGAGCAAAGAAACTTTTCCCCGAGTCGAATAAAAATTGAATTTCCCGCAATTTTTTTTTTTTTTAACCGAGACAAAAACTTGGCCCCAGAACCCGAAAGCTCCCGAGGCCCCCGGGGAGGGTTGGGGAGGGACGGCGCGGGGGGCTTGCAGGGGGCTAGTGGTGCGGGGGGGGACCCGCACCCCGGGGCCGCAGGGGCTGCCGGCGATTTATTTGCGATATTTTGTTAACGTGCTAGAAATAAAGATACGTCATGAGTGTTGTGCAGTGCAAGGCCGGAGGAGGAGGGGCCGGCGCGCGCGTCCGTGCGGCCGCGGGGGCGCGCGCGAGGCGGCGGCGGCGGGAGCGGGAGCGGCGCGAGGGAGGCGGGCGCGCTCGCTCTGCACGCGCGCTCGGCACGGCTTTCTCCTGCCGCACACAATAGCTGGTGACTAACTGCTCCGAAGTGGCATTAGCATTTCACAAGCGGGCTATTCAGCCGCGGCGGAACCGCTGCAAGACGTGTGTGCCTCTTTTTTTCTTTTAATTTTCTCTTTTTTGGGGGAGGGGGATCTCTCTTTACCTTCAGACTTAGGGTTTTTTTTTGATCGGAAGGGTTAGGATGTGCGATGATCGTGGGCCATCGGCACCTCTTGCATCTATCTGCCCAAGGTTTTTTTTTTTTTTTCCACGGAAGTGGAAAGCCTGTAAACCCTAAAGCCAGGCGTTGAACCATGCTTTTTTTCTCCTTTTGCTAATTCTCGCGTTAGGCCCCTCGTTCAATTAAAAGCTAGTGTTGGAGGCCACTGAAGAGTTCCGATTTTTTTTTTTTTTTTAAATTTTATCCGTATACTTACTGTGGAGTGGAGATGGGCAAGTAAAACTTTTCCAGTTTCTAGCGACACGTCTTTTGTATTTAAGGTTAAGAAATAGCTCTGTCTTAATTTTGTAGGTTTTCGAAGTGAGTGTTTTAGTCATTTCTAAAAAAATTGAAAATGGACCTATCACTTTTAAGTATTGTGAAGGGCGTGGTAGGATATTTTTATTGGCGAGTTTTGTATTCCGTGCTAATTTCTCCTTTTGGACTCAAGGAGGTGGTCTGTCTCTGTGTGTGATGGGCAGTTCATGCAGTCACGGGGGCAGAGCAAAGAGCAAGCCTTTGAAATCTCTGCAGTGCCTTGGTTTTTCTGAGATGTTTGCAGCTGATGTTTTGAGACCGTTACAAGGTTACCTCAAGAGGGCTTCTGAAAGGATTAGGAAGTTGAACTAGCTTTGAATGTCTTCCGCGAGATTGAAGGCATGACAAGATTTTTGATGGCTCTTTCATTTGCGTATAGACGAACATCTAACTTTCATATGTAAATGTGTTAGGATTTAATATAGGTTGTTGGTAAGTGTTCCCAGGTATTGGAATGAACGTACTCAGGTTTAGTTAATTTAATGAAGACTTAATAGCGCATTCATTTCCATACAACAGTTTTCAAGTATGTAGTGATTTCATCTAGTGTTACTCAATACTAGGCTAAAGTGAAAGGAATTTGAAGCAAACTTCAAGGTTCAGTAACAGCAATATTTAATTTTTAGGTTTGTAAATACTTGACAAAACCTTACGTGGGTGTCCATGTTTTACTTATTACTTAAAAGAATTACTAAGATTGTAATACTCCATTTTTAAGAATTGGACAGACAACTCATCTTGGCCTGTTTTAACCAAACTCATCTTTGCATTTCATAAAACCCCACAAACCCCGAGTCACTGAAGGTGGCCGTGTTTTTTTTAATGTGGAGATTATTGGTTAATGTTATGTTTATATTTTCTAAATGAAGCGGCCAATGATATCTGGCCAGATTGTGAGACTGTCTAATCCTTGTAGGAATATCATTTAATTTTCCAATAAAAACAAGGTTACCAATGTTTTTCAACTTTTTTTGAGCGAATTTGTCATCTCTCAAATATTGATGAGTTTATATTCTTCATCTCTTCATCAGATTTGGGATACCATAAATTGTGTTTATCTTATCAAAATTCACCTATTTTGGATGGAATTGGTGTTTCTTGATTAGTGTTGCCAAATGTTTATACCAGAGCAGTCATGTTGGCATGCTCATGAAATAGTTAAGGATTCCCATTAGACTTTAGAGTTCTCTGGCACATTTTTTCCTTTCATTTGCTCAGTCTGTATAATTCGAGGCACCATTTGAGGTGCTTTCCTACCTGTCAAACTGTGTATCTAGGTATGTGGTATTTGGTTTAATTTTGTTTGACTTTTGATTGAGATTTAGTTAGCTCTAAAAACATTTTGGAACCCTAGGTATTTGAGCACGTTTTTGTTTAACAGTAGGATTTTGAAATTATGTGGTGAGCTAGGTGAGCACATGCAATGTCTCTTGTACAGCATTCTCTATTTCTTAATTTATTTTTAAGACTGAAAGTTTTATTTCCTATCAAATTGAATTTATTTAACATTGATTTGAAAATTATTCTGGTGTTTGAAGCCAAAATAACAACTATCGTTTGTGGTTTCAGTAGCATTTGCCTCTACTTGGGAGTTCATTGCTTGTGTTAATTGATAAATTGGGTAATATTTTAAATGTAAGGATTTGTATGTCAAATTGAAATTTCTGGAGAACCTCAAATTACAGCTATTTAGGATGAGGTATAATATTTGTACTTGGGAACTTAAAAGACATAGATCAGCATCTGAAGTCAGGTTACAGATAAAATTCACAGTAGTTGAGTTTTGACTAAGCAGAAAGTGGAGTTTTAAGAGAAGTTTAAAAGTTTCCAGGGTGAAAAAAGAAAATTTAATACTTTTATTTCAAGTGTCATTGATAAAGGTATTGTAAAGGAAGATTGTGATTATTATCCTCTACTCAAGACAAAACATTTTTAATAGTGGATGGAATTTGATAGGAAGTTAAAGCATTTTTATTTTATTTTTAGCCCAGTAGTATATATATTAAATCAGATTTTCTTTTTTTTTTTTTAAAGGATGGGGTTGCTTTTAAATCAAACAGGCATTTTTTAAAACTTTAATTGGAATCCTTATTTTTCGAATAGAGTCATGCAGGAGGCAAACTTTACAGAATAAGAAAACAACTAATTTTTGGGCTAAGAGACATCTTTGTCATTTATTTTTGTTTGGACAGTGAAATTGGTTTATTAAATTTCACTCTCCAGTCACCTTTAAGTAGTGATGACATATTTAAGTTGCATACTTACGAGATCTTAAGGCAGAATTTTTAAGTGCCCTTGGCAGGTTTGGGACTCTGATTACATTTCTTGCTTGCAAGGTATTTCCCAAACTGTTGTTGTTTTGCTAATCTGTTAGATACAATTATTATAATTTTTTTTGTAGTAGTATTTGCTTTTAAAAAATGATTCCACTCTATTAGAAATCTAAATCTTTGTGTTCAAGGGAAAGCATTGCAAATAGATTGTGTATTGTGATGTTAGCCCTGCCAGCAGTTAGCGTGCAGGTTAACCTCTGGCAAGTCAAAAATTTCTCTGGGCCCGTCTTTTCTCATTCTTATAAATGGATTGAAATCTGATTTTTAACTAGAAGTAGCAGTGCATTGTTTTGAAGAGCTCAACTTTTTAAATTTTGAAATTATTTTGTAAAACACAGAAAAGTAGACCTCGACAAATCATTCATATTAGGAAATTGTATAAACACTTTTTGTAGCACCATTCTTAAGTTGTTGTATCATTTTTCCTTGAAAAGATGAAGATTTTTGAGACATGACCACTTTGTAGACTACTTTTTTTTAATAATTGGTATGATTTCACCATGGTTTAAGTACTAGTTTCACAAATCATTGGTGGTAAATTCAGAGATCAATAGAAGTCTTGAATAGGATTTACTTAGGTACTTAGAGTATGCTGATTAATGTGAAAGTGTAGGTATAAAACCTAGGAGACCAGTTTTAAGTTAAAAAAAATAGATAACATGTTAAAAATGATTTTGAATTAGGGATTCATATTATCCATTTTTATATTCATATTATCTGGAATGGGAATTCCTAATTCGGAATCATTTTTAACATGTTATGTAGTACTGTCAAAATTTAACCAGTTTCAATTTTGGAGGGTGGTGGCATATAATGAAGTAAATGTCTTGTAGACTTATTTTTCTGTTTTTAATAGAGTGTTAGTGAAATTGTAAGTTTTGCTTGGTAGTCTTCGTAACATGGTTTTAGTGTCTCAATCATTATAATGAAGAAATAATGTTAGATGTAAAGGGAATAGTACATTTCCTTGAAGGACTGAAGTGTAAATCTTCATCTTTTTTTGTACATGCAGTTATTGATATTTGTGCCATTATTTTAAAGAGTTGGAGGCATTTACAAAAATTTTAAAATAAGTACTTGTTAAATTCTTAGCACTCTTGAATAATTGTAAAGTGGCATGAATATGAAGGAGGAGTTGGGTCATCCCGTTCCCAACTGCATAGTGGTGTTTTATGATTGCTGTGAAGCAGAAAAACACTGTTGGAGTATGTTTCCCAGTCTGTACAAGGGGTTAATAACAGCTCCTACTTTGTAAGATTATTACGTGAGTGATAACTGACTGGTACAAATCAAGTATTATGTAAGGGCCTGGAAAATCCCATGGACAGAGGAGCCTGGTAGGCTTCAGTCCATGGGGTCGCAAAGAGTCGGACATGACTGACTGACTTCACGTTCACGTTTGTGTTCGCTATGATCAGAACTTTAGTAGTAGAAGTTGTCCCAACTATAGCTTTATAATGTACAGAATTTTAAGAAAAAGTGTTATTTCAGAAACAATATGCATAACGTTCTGAATATAGTATTTACCATGTAAGATTGGCTGCTTAAAACTTTAAAAGACACTATTAGCATAGTTACTTTGTAGATTCAAGGATGAAATAATTAAACCTAAGATAAAAAGAAAAAAGTATAGTAAATGTAAAAAATCATTTTTAAAGCATTGTGGATAGATTTCTAGAAACTGTGAACTGTATTTGTGGAACAGTTAACATTAAGAAATGTTTGGGTGGTTGGTATATGCAGAATTGATTAGAGGATATATGAAGCTCTTTCTTTTGGTAATGATCAGATAGCACTTAGAAATATGTGAAGGGAGCTTGGCTATTGCAGATGGTTCCCTCTGTACAGAGATTTTCATAATTGAAAATCATCACAACAGTTTGTATTCTTTTAGAAATTTTCAGGAGGAGTTGTTTTGTAATCTGGCTAAAAGATTCTGTTTTAAGCCAAGTTTTAAAAAGAGTTTGTTGAATTTATTCTTGAGTATTAGGTTAAATAAATCCTGTGAATGTCAATTTTTTAGTCTATAAAGAATTTCTTTGTCAGACCACAAGTTTCTGTTTCTTTTACCTAGAAACTTTTCTCACCTTCTGCATTCTTCTTTCTTAAATTTTGTGGTTATCTATCTTGTCACTACAGAATTAATAGCAAATAAATTTGTACTCTGCACAGTTTATTTTGGATAAGTGATACCAGGTAGGTGAATTTCATTGTGACTAGTAGTTTTCACATACAAATTTTAGAATTCATAGAAAAATATCCATAATACTAAGCAAAGTGGCCATTAGTTAGGAGGGCTAAGCATAAACGTTTAGAATAATTTCCTATTTTTAATGTACTTTTCATTCACTTTAGGAAAGTAAAAAATTAAAAATGAGTGTATTAGAGAAAAAGGATATTTAAGTTGCTTTTGTAATTATATCTAAAAGTGATAAAGGCTGATATATAATAGGAACCAAATTGAAAATTCAGGAAGTTTTAAATGTGTAAAGTTTCTGTTTTGCTTGTGAGAAGCTATGTTGGTGACATGTGAGTGATTTGTGAAAATAAATTATTTTGGAATTAATATGTTATTAAGCATATTGAATATAGAGGACTGTAAGTATTTTCTAACAGGCTATGGAAAATAATCATTTTTTTCATTATGGCATTTGAGAATTCGGGGTATTAAAAAATTGTGTGACATTGAGTGGTGAAATACAAAATTGTGAGAACCTTTGGTCACTACAGAGAATGCAGTCATCAGATGTTAAGATGGTCTACCTTTAGTTACTTGTCTTACACACACATATGTGCACACACAAAAGCAGCATTATTTGAGCTCAGGGATCACAGATAAGGATGGCTGGATGAGAAGTTTTTGGTATTAAGAAAGTTGGGATCGCAACGTGGTTTCTGATGAAGCTTCTGCCTTAGTTAAAACAAATTTAAATAGTAAGAGGAGTAAGATTTGTAGTGTAAGACGTAAGTTGTTCATTGCACCGTGGATGATGGCAGCCTGCTGCAAAGGAAGCACATAAAGAATCCATGTGCTCTGGCCTCCAGATGGCCATGGTCACGGTAGCATGACCCAGTTGGTCTCCATCCGGATAAAGAACAGACATGTAGCCTGTCTTGGCAGAGCTTATAATATAAAACCCCAAAATACTCACCTTTACTTGTGTCACTGGATTCTGGTTTAGTTTTGGGGTGTGGAAGGACTAAGTCCAGGCAACTTGGAGAAACACGCATTTCCTGAAACAGCTTTACACTGCCATTGTATGTGTGATGCTAGTTACTTTGAGTGTAGTGTTTAAAACTGAAACATTACTAAAAATGAAACTGATTTTTCTCTGAAGATTATTTACATGGGTACTTTAAGAATACGTGTTTTAAGTATTCTTAATCTTTAAGTTAGTGGACAGTAACTTTTTTAGCAGAATCATAGATTTTAAATTATGCTTCACTAAGTAACTAATGTTTTAAAGAAGATTTCTTATTTCACAGATTTGTTTTAGCAAGTGACTTGATTTAAAAACAAAACTTCAAAATGTTATTTTAAAAAGTTAAACTTTGTCATTTTGTTGTGTTTTAAATTATTTTTATAGCGCATCCTTTGTGGTTTGTGGAAACCTTAAATCTGGATAGAGTTTTTTTTTAAACAAATACAGTCAGATTGTATAATAATAAAATTTTGAAAATCAGTATTGCATTTGATTTAAATGACAAATATGTATTGATAATACTAACTGAATTATCTAAATGATTTCTTAGGTGATTGATTAAACTGTGAATGTAAGACACAGTCTTTCAAACATGTTTATTCATAGTTATTTAAGAGTAAATAGACCCCCACGATTAATTTTGACTTGTAAGATTATGTATTATTTTTACTATACCCTGAGTACAAGTAAATCATAAGCTTGTGAGAGTCCTTCTGAGACTAGTTACCCAGCTTAGAGCATTTAACTTGAAAAGTGGTTATATAGGTTCTATTAAGTTTGTAATCATAAAGCCTGTTTGGCGATGAGGGAGAAACTCAAGTTTTGAAAAGGAAACTATAACGTAATAGAAATAACACTAAACCTGAAATCAGGAGACCTGGGGTTGAATACTGTTTCTCCCACTTTCTACTGTTTCTCCTATTCATTCTGTGAAATGAGGACAATACTTAACCTTATTTGCTTGTGAAGATAAATAAATGCTGAGAATATAAGTATTCTATATTTTTGTTCTTGGGCTTCCCTGGTGGCTTAGTGGTAAAGAACCTTCCTGCCAGTGCAGGAGATGCAGGTTTGATTCCTCGTGGGGGATATCCCCTGAAGAAGGAAATGGCAATCGATTCCAGTATTCTTGCCTGTGAAATCCCATGGACAGAGGAGCCTGGTGGGCTATAGTCCATGGGGTCACAAAAGATTCCAACACAATTTAGCAGCTAAAAAGAATTTTTTTCTATGTGGAAAAGCTATTAGAGTTTTTATTTATTTATTTTTTATTAGAGTTTTTAAAAGCTCAAAAAATGTAAACTTGTTTTAGAGAGTATAAATATAATTTAATCTGTGCTTTGTAATAATGATGTAACATTTATCAATTAAAAGTTTAGATAGTTTTGAGATTTTTAGGGACTGGGTTTTAGTAATAGGCCTTAGTAAACAATAAAAATTTTTTTAATTTCTGGTTTTGTTTATATGCTAGAATAGGACTAAAAATAAGAACTGTATTATGTTAAGCTGACCTTTTTATAACTTAGAACTATAGTAGAAAGCATAAGAAACTATCCTTTCAAGTCTGAAAAAATTGTGAGGAAAAAATACATGAGAAAATCTGAAAAACTGTTTTAGAACCAATCAGGTGTTCAGTACATTGGAATAAAGTGAAGAGCCTGGTCAGATCATATTGGTGCCAAAGATTAGGTGGATCTTGTTTCCATTAGGACTTCTTAATTACGTCCTGAGGAAGGGCTGACATTTCTAGGTCTCACAGGTATATCAAGTAGTTGGAATGAATATATTGACCTAACCTCATTTTTAAAAGGTCATTAAAAAGATTCAAGTTTTTTTCCTCTGTTTGGGTCTAGAAGGATTTAGTGTTTTAATAGCCCACTCTAGTATCAGGCACTGTGACCAACTCCCGAGTGGTGGCTGTTGCAATCGCAGTCCTAGGGATTAGGACCCCCACTAGATGTTTTCCTCCCACTCAGCAAATTTAAACTGAGGCTCTGGATTTCAGAGTTCTTAATTCAAACTGCTGACCTTTTCTTTACAAACTGAGAAAAGAAATTTTTAATGACAGTATGGCAGGTGGCTTCCAGGTTCTTTACATTTTCTTCCTACCAATAACACCATTTACTATACTTCCCACTGATAACGGCAAAATTTTCTTGGCTGAAAAGGGTGGGCATATATAAAGCAGCATATCAAGCAGAAGCAGATCGGCTTAGCCAGAAATACAGGAAAATAAACACACTCAAAGAGCTCAGTTTCTTCCTTGTACCTTTCTTGCTACAAGTCACAATTTCAGAAGGTTTTGTTGTAATTGATAATCCTAGAAAACGCATGTGCGATCTGAGAAACGAGTGACCCGAGTTTATGATTTGGGCCAAGATGGGCAAGGGAAGAGCAGACTTGCCTTTGTGTCACAAAATTCTGTTCCCCTTCTGTGGCGGATGCCAGGGATCGTTCTTTAGGAATGGGTAAATTCGGGCTGGTGGAGGTCAGTTGTACAGAAGACCTGTTTTTGCAAGGCCCCTGAGCTGGAGTAATTAAATTTTTAAAGAGTTGTTTATGTGTATATATATATGAGATAGTAGACTTCAAAGCCTAAAATACTTGCTGTCTGACCCTTCACAGGAAATGTTTGCTCACCTGTGCTCTAGATAATGCAACATGTTTACAGAAAGGATGCATTTATTTAATGCATGTTTTAACTATTAATTATGGACAATTAACCAAAGATTGTTGATTTTTCTAATTGGGATTGGAGGTGGCGGGATGAAGATAGGAGAAATTTGAAAAAGCTCTGTTTTGCCCCCTGAATTTCAGTGGGTGGCATAAGGGTTTACATCCATAGAGCGGGCTCATACATTTTCATGGGGAAAGAGAAATGTCTGTTGAAGGGAGGAGCATAGATTTTAAAAAGAGAAGCAGTGCTGATAAGTGTTCACTTTAAAAATTTTAAAATAGTGGTCATAAATTTTATGGTAACCTTTTTAATTGTTTAATCTGTTTATACCTTATTTCTAACTTTAAGATTTAAAAATTTTAATCTTAAAAGTATTGAGAAAGGTAGGGTTGGTCACTTTGATTTCCTTAAACCATTTTAGGAGAGAGTATTTAGGGTTGTCATTATATCATTTATCTTGTATCCTTCAAGTTTTAAGTGTTCCCCTTAATCTATAGGAATTTATGCCTTTGTGCAAGTTTGCTTAGAGTGAAAGTCAACTTCTAAAACATTTATTTCCGGCTCACTTTAATGTGTGTGTTGAAAACTATTCAGGATGTCTAGTTTATAGTTTGCACATATATTTGAGGAAATAAGTACTTTGTGGGGTGTAGGTGGTGGGCAGTATGATTGTGGCTCTGGACTCAGACTGCCTTGGTTTGTCTCATCTCCACTGTGCACTAAGTGTGTATGACCTTGGGAGGGTTGTTCTTATCTTTTGTACCATCATTTCTTTATTAATGGGAATAATAATAGAACATACATCTTATGGTTATCAAAATCATTGACTTGGCTTTTTCATGGAAAACAGCAATTACCATAAGGGCCTAGCACTTAGTGTGCAGCCGATATGTGTCCAGTAGCTTCCCAGGTGGCTCAGTGGGTCAAGAGTCTGCCTGCATTGCCGGAGACCCAGGTTTGATCCCTGGGTTGGGAAGATGCTCTGGAGGAGGGCATGGCAGCCCACTCCAGTGTTCTTGCCTGGAGAGTTCCATGGACAGAGGAGCCCGGTGGGTTACAGTCCGTGGGGTCGCAAAGAGTTGGAGATGACTGAGCAACTAAACCTACCTATGTTAGTATTTTTAATATTTGTCACACTTTACCATTTGGTCATACTTTTTATGTGTTGAATATCTTTGGGAGCTTGAAAGCAGTTTTGGTTGTGAAAAGTATGGGCATATTAAAATTGAGAACGTCAAGTTCTGTTTTTCCTGAATAACAGTATTAGAACAATTACCGAGAATCCAGTAATTGGATGTCTAAATCCAGATATAGACATTTTAGATTAGGGATTTTATTACAGTATCATTTCAGCTTAACCTTTTAATTATTTACTAGTAAATGAAAGTTCATTCAGATGAAAAAGCTTAAGAATATTAAAGATACAGGTTAATATTTAAGTTAAAATTAAAGATACAGGGGTTTTAATAATTTGAAAATTAAAAGTCATGTATATGGAGCCATAAATGAGCTATTTTAATTATTTTTACATTTTAAATATTGACCATAATTACATGAATTAATGTTCTTAAAGAATAATGAGAAAAAGACAGTAGCAAAAATAAGTTTTATTCATTTTTAAAAAAATATGTTTTAGGGGTGTGTGTGTATATATGATGCATTTGGGAATGCGAGGAGATGGTCCCTGTTCTCATATAGTTTATGGTGAAGTTAAGAATAGAAACATTAAACCCATGACATTGTTGAAGGTACAGTCGTGAACTGGTACATGAGTTAAGAACAAGTCACCAAGAGTGTTCAATCAAGATGATAATACCTAGACTAAATAAAGTGAAGGAAAACAAAGTTACAAAGGGAAGATCTGAAGCAAATAGAGTTGTCTGGGCAAGGGGAGGTGGAGAAATGCAAAGCACACCACATGGGAAAAGCCTGACAGGAGACAGTGCGGGTAAAGAACCTGAAAGAAAGCCCGTGTGTCTAAACGTGGAAAGGGGGGGCTGGAGAGTGTAGGACTAGGAGTGTGCCAGAGAAGGCAGAGAAACAGTAATGGACTCCACATGTAATTCAGGGCTAGTAGACCACGTGAAGGATTTGGATCTCCAAAGAGCATGACAAGCCTCTGAAGTGCTTTAGGTAGAGGTGACCACCAGATCTGTGTTTTGGAAAGAGCATTCTAATTGCAATATGGAGAATAGATTTGAATGAGGTGAAAAGGGTTCATAGATAGGGTCCCAAAGAGTTGCACACGACTGAAGCAACTGAGCAGGCAGGTGGGTGGAAGGCACAAGTGGATGTGGGAAAGATGGATGATTTGAAATTGGATTGTTATGGAGATAGAGACAGGTATATGGGTTTGAGGCTAGGAAGGAAACATTCGTTTGGATGTGGTGGGATATTTGGGATGAGGCGAGAGAGAGAAATGGGCAGTGTGAAAAAGGTGACTTCTTGATTTTAGATTGGAGAGACGGTGATAATGTTGCCAGTCACCAAGGTAGAGAACTTGAAGGGGGCTGTTGGCATGAGCATCATGAGTGTAGTTTTGGATGTGTTGAGTTGAGGAGGCCTTGGGACTCTAAGGAGAGGACTCTTAAGAAAGTTCAGTGAGCAAGGCTAGGCTGTAGATACAAATTTGGAAAGCTTTGGCATAAAGATTGTCCAGGGAGTATAGAGAAAGGGTATGAGAGTGTCTGGAACTGAGCTGTGGGATATCAGACCTTAAGGAACCTCTCCATTTAATGGCCAGCGAAGTCAGTTTTTTTCCCCTGTGTATTTTCATGTATTTGTTTATCTTAATAGTTAAACACTTAGCTTAAGTACTCTGTTAGGTTCTGGGCAGACAAGTGAACAAGATCTAATCCCGTCTGTTCTTAGGTAGGACATGGACCAAGTAAATTGGCAGTTTTAGTATAACGTAGAGTCTTATGAACCTCTGAAAAGGGCAAGATAGTGGTAGGGACTATATATGTATTTTTGGGGGGAAGAGGATCATAGCTGTCACTAGATTCCTACATCTTAAGAACAATTAGTATGGTGTGGTAAGTACTGCAGAGTTCTGAAGAGTGGGGTAAAGGACTGGGAAGGAGTTTAATAAGTGTGCTGTGGAAACACAGAATGTCCACAAAAGAAGGGGCAGAGGCAGGTCATGGAAGGCAGTGAAGCCCAGACTGACACGGAGGAGGATTCAGGTGTGGAGGTGCATGGGTAAAGATTTCTTTCAGAGGGGTCAGCTTGCATAAGATCTCGAAGCCAGAAAGCATGAGGAGTTGAAGAATTGGAAGTATCTCTTCTAACTTAAAAATGAAATTTGGCTTTGAAAAATTGAAATATATTAAATAATCAAGGAGCGATGTCATTGGTAAAAGTGGATTCATATTTTATTAAAAAGATACAGTTCTTCAGTCAAGATTTTCAAGTTTACTACTTGAAATGTATTTTGTAAAAAGACCCTAAAACAGGATCATCACAAAACTAAAGTTAACAAGCAATTAACTTCCTTGTCAAACTAAGAATTGTAAAAAGAATTTTGATCAATTTTAAAAAGTCACATTAGAATAATTATCATGTACAAGTTTTAAACTAGAAGGGACTCTATAAATATTGTAGACTTTGCTTTCAATTTTTAAGTAAATTATTTTAGGAAGGATTAGAGTATAAATACCACTTAAAATTTTTGTATTTTGGTGTACTTTCTTCTGAATGCTTTTTCTGTTTATATCGTACTAGTGCTTGGAAAAGTATGTTTTGAGTCAAGATAATATTAGGGGAAAAAAGGATTCTGTAACTAGGGTTTGTGTATTTGTGCATTAAATAAAATAAATAGATTTATCAGGATTTTTCAGAGGCTTTAACATCATCGTGCTTTTGTGAATCTCGAAAGCTGAGAGGTAGTATGTATTATTTGATTTAGAACTTCTTTTCTAGAAGTGTTCGTTCTACCAGTAATGATAAACTAGACTCTGTATTCTTTTAAATTGTCTAATCAAAGTGAGACAATATGGCTCCATATTGTCTCTATGACAGTATATTAAGATAAAAAGTAAGATAGGTTCCCCTTAATTGGCTTCAATCTAGAGAATGAATATCAGCTAATTTAAAAAAATAGCATTTACGTTCTTTTGCAGTTAGAGTATAACGGATGCTACAAGATAGATTGAGATCACTTAATCCCTCACTTCCTCAAAATCTATTTTATAAGAATTCATACTAAAATTGCCATTAATAAGTGGACCTTTTAAAAAATGTGGTCTTGTCTTTTTAGGCTCTTTGACATTTTCTCAGACTTTACTTTTCCTGTTTTTTTTTTTTTTAATTGAGGTGAAATTAACATATAGCATTATTTTAGTTTCAGGTGCAAACATAATGATTCAAAATTTGTATATATTGTGAAAGATCAAAAGAAGTCCTGTCACTGTACATACTTAAAGCATTTTTTTTTTTCTTGTCATGAGAAAGTTTAAGATCTGTTAAAGCTTTCAGTTGTACAGTACAGTATTATTAACTATAGTCACCATGCTCTTCATCATACCCTTATGGCTTGTATATTTTATAACTGTAAATCTTAAACCTTTTGACTCTTCCTACTTGGGTGCGAAATGGGTAAAGAGTCAGAGGGTGCAAGCTTCCAGTTACTATTTTTTTTTTAGTCTAAATGAACTTGAGTGGCAGTTCTCAAACTTTACATCGGCACCTCTTTACATTAATGAAAATTATTGCAGTTCCTTTGTGTGTATTATCTATTCATATTTACCACTTAAAAATTAAAACAAGTTTTAAAATATTTTTATTCATTTAAATATAATAAACTCATTTCATGTTAATATAAGTAAAAAAAATTTTTATAACATCATTATTTCCCAAAACAAATTTATGAAGTGAGTGGTATTGTTTTATCCTTTTGAGGATGTTTAATCTCTGGCTTAATAGAAGGCAGATTTCTTATATCCCCTTAGACATGCAGTCTGTTGGGACATTGCTGGAAAACTTAGGCAAATAACATCTTCATATTATTCATTTTTAAAAAAAATTTTTGGCTGTGCTGTGCAGCATGCAGGATCTTAGTTCCCCTGACAAGGGATTGAACCTGTGTCCCCTGCAGTGGAAGCATGAAGACTCACAATTTTTACTTGAGAAATCCCTAGGAGTCCCCAGAACACACTTTGAAAACAGCTAAACTAGAATATTTAGGTACTGCCGTGAGAATTTTTTTGTAACTTGGTAATCTAAACATAAAGTGAAAACATAGTGTACTTTTTCCCCCTAATTTAATATCTTTACATTATTATGCAAATATTATCTATTTAATAAAAGACTTTTCAGGATGGATAATAAACATAAAGCATTTTACATCTTGGTTTTGAATGCTAATCTAAATTAAGCAATATTTTGAAGTTGTTCCAAAAACAGCCCAAACTTTGTAGTTGGTAGATTTATTTTATAGTCAAACTTGTTTCATTTAACAGTTGGAATTCGGCCTTTCTCTCTGTGAAGTTTTTGGTAAATTATAAATTTCAGCATAGAAATTATATAGATGTCTTTAGATTTTGTAATGAGAACATAAACTGTGTAGTTTTCTTTAATCCTGAACTATTCTGGAGATTTTTAAAAATATCATTGGTGATAAAAAGTGTTTATAGTTAGATGATTTTTTGTTTATTTTGAAAATTAAAATATTAGACTGGAACATACCATTTTAGGTTATAATATATATTTTTTCATTGTTCAGCATTTGCATTGACTAGCATCTGTTAGTTTATAACTTGCTGTATTTAGGTTTCATCAATTCTTTTAGCATTTTTCCTCTTCAGTGGATTAAATCATGGTTGGGTAGTTGTTTTATACTGTGAATCAAGGGATTTCACTGAATGAATGTGAATTTTTCCCCCCAAGTAAAATGAAATGTGACTAGCAAGAACAAATTACTATGTTTTTAAAAGTACATTTTATTTACTGTAAATAATTGTATCCTGTATCCCCACTGTATTTAGCAAACATTTTATCTGTGTCTTTCACATAATAGGTGAAGTATTACAGACATTTAGCACCTGATCACTTGCTGCAGATCTGTCATCGACTGGGACCTCTTCTTGAGCAAGAGATTCCACAAAGTGTTCCTGGAGTACAAACTTTGTTAGGAGCTGGAAGACAGTCCTTGCTACGCACAAACAAAAGTATGAAAGATTTCTAACAGCATTTAGATGGTCTTTTTCTCACTTTTTGTCTTTGTGTCCTATCTTTATATCCAATAAAAAATGTTTGTGTTTAATAGGCTGCAAGCATGTTGTGTGGAAAGGATCTGCTCTGGCTGCATTGCATTGTGGAAGACCACCAGAGTCACCAATTAACTATGGTAGCCCACCCAGCATTGGTGAGTTGTTTGAGTTCATTACCAAGTTGATAGCCTCTTAGTAAAGAGCTTTTGAAAATAAAAATGTTTTTTACTTGCTGTGAAGTCAGAGAATTTTCATTTTTTGTGTATTAGCCTTCAAAGAGGAAAAAGCCCTCAAATTTTTTTCTTATGTTAGTAATCTATAATGAAAAAGTCATAAGAATGTGTAATTATGGATTATAAATATTGTACCTATCTAATGAGCTCATTGGTATTTTTATAGAATATTGTTTTTTAAAGATATATGTCATTCTGTTGATTCAGTAGGCAATTGTATCATAATACAGATTAGTTGTAATAGTGTGGTTATTTTTATGAATAATTGTGTACTTTTTGGCCTTTAAAATTTCAAGAAGGAAAACTGATGTAGATAGATCTTCTTGAAATGCCCTCTAAATTCATCCTTTTTAACTCCACTACTACAGGGTGCTTATCTTACCTGAATTACTATAGCCTCCTTCACATAGTCTTGCTTCCGGGATCTTCTCCCTCTCTCCCTTTCAGGTTATACTATATGTAACCCTGTAATATTACTCTTATTTAATTCTACTTCTGCTATGTCTCTCTTCTGCTCAAGGTAGTATGAGAGGTAGCTTATGGTATTTTAATGGAGTTGCAGTTCCTCTACCACCAAGTCTTACTTCTGACTTTCATAGAGCTTCGTATTTTAATCATAGCCTCTTCTGTCCCTACCCTCCTGCTTAGTTAGAAGTGTCTTCTCCCTCTTTCTTCTACCTGTCCAGATTATACTTATTTCTCTTCCTTTTCTGGGTAATTACAGTCAGTATTACCATATTATAATTTGTCAGTATTATGGTTTTGTATAACTTGTTTAATGTTTATATAAAATATGCTTTTCTATTGTTTTACTTACAGAAGTACTTTCTAAGGTTTTGTGTTTTATCTGGGGCATTTTGTATTTCATAGACAATTTTGATGTATTTGGGTATAAATCTAACTGTTAGTACTGGAAAGATGATCTCTTTTACTTTAGATTTTTCTCATTGGTTTCATGAAGTTTGACTGTGATATTCCTTGGTGTCATTTTTTTCTGTTTATCAAGCTTGAGATTTATTAGGCTTCTTGAATCTGTAATGTCTTTTATTGGCATTGGAAAATTGTCAGCCATTATCTTTTAAAATATCATGTCTGCTCCATTCTCTCTCCTCTCCTGGAACTCCAGTTAAACAGATGCTAGGCTTTCTCACTGTCTTCTCTCTTCCCCTCTCTTGTATGATTTACATCTTTTTTAGTTTTCTCTGAGCTGTTTTCCAAAGTTATCTTGTGGTTTACCCATGGTGGGTAATCATGGGTGATCTTTTTTTTTTTTAATATGATTGTCCTGGTTAAATAATGATTCCTATGTGTTCTCAGTATAATGAACAACTATAAAACAACAAAGGATTTGAGACACGAGTATATTTTCACCTAGAAAATTATACTAGGAAGTAGAACAGTTTTCTTAAAAGAAGGGGAAGGTAAATTTATTAGAAGTGTCCCCTCTAGGGAAAAGTCTATCCTTTTTTTGAAAAAATGCAGATCCATTTAATAAGGGGAATATGTTGTTCTTTCAACGCATTGTCAGGCAACACTGTGGAAGGCAGTGAAAGTGCAAAAATGATTGATAGTAACTTTCCTCTTAACATTTGCTATGTGAGTAATTACTCTGTTCAGGCACTATTCTAACCATTTTCCATTTATTTTTATCTTTTAAAACCTTAAGTGATCTTTAGGTAGGAAATACTTTTACTTTACAGAGAAGGAAATTGAGGCATGAAAAGGTTTGGTGACTTGACCAGGGTTACATGTTTAGTGAGTCGTGAAAGTACAGTGACTCCCATTATGCTGTTCCTTATTCTTAATAAACTAATAGTTAACAGTTGGTTAACACTTGGCTACTCAAGAAAGTTGGTATTAGTCATATTTTGGAAAAGGATACCAAATTATATTTATAAAGTCAGATAAAGTATTTTAGGCCATGTCATTAATCATCAGATCAGTAAATATTGCTGACGTGGTTATAGGGGATTTAAATATGGCAAAAATAACTTGAGCTTTGTGTCACATCAAGAGAAATGCCGCTGGTATATTCAGGTAATAGAATTAATTACCATGCAGGTAATTGTTGTACCTTTCTGAAAGAGTTTTATTTCATTTTTAAGGTTTATGATAACATTTTTCCATTCAGATTTTCAGGAAGTTGCTCTTCATATTTAAAAAACAAAAAAACGCCTGTACTGGAACGCTGATTTTACCTGATGTTTTTGTATTCGCATATAATTTTTGACATCTCTAAAGAGAAGCTGGACTAATCAAAATGACTCTACTTACTAATAGTCGTAGTTTAGTGCCGTGTCTCTTCAGTTCACCTTGGTGACAGTCTTAAATGTCTTGTCATTATTATGAAAGTGTGATTGGGTGGTAATGGGAAGAAAAAGTCATTAGGTTTTTTGGCAGAATAATTTGCCTGCATAGTGATACAATATTCATTTCAGGTTATCACAGACTATGAGTCAGAAGATTTTTATTTTTAAATATGAGTGTTAGTATCTTATTTTGTTGATTCCTCTGCCATTTCTGTCTGGCTGCCTCTAAAAATTTTCCTTGTTCTTTTCCTGGATCAATGTAGTATTACCAAAGACCCATGTAATAAAAAGATCTTAGCATTATAGCTTTTCTTAAAATACAAATGGGAATGTTTAGTGTAGATTCAAATATTTAAGGTTTGATACATTTGGGAAATAGGCTTTTTAAAAAAATTTTTGAAATAAATTACTTACTGGAAAGTTGCTCAAAAAGCTATTATAACCCGTTGCTCAGTTTTTCCTCATGTTACAGTCCTATATTATCTAGAATTCCTTAAAACTGCTCCGCCAATGTTATTATTAACTAAACACCAGACCATATTCATATCTCACCACATTTTCCAACTTAATTACTTTTTCTTGTTTCAAGATCTGGTACAGAATACAATACTGCATTTAAGGCTTGCACAGTTTTTTTAATTAAACTTTTTACTATAACTCAGAAAATCATTTAAGATTGGGGTGATGGTAAATTGGATTTTCCTTTCTTAGATTTTTTTTTCAGTAAGGCCTGTATATTCTGTTCAGTCCTTTGCATCTGTTTTCCATTGCCACAGCCACATGTGGGCCTTGTGCTCTTTGCCTGGAGCTCTGCATCATTCATTCACTTCCCAGGTAAACATTAGTGTTAGTCACTCAGTCGTGTCTGACTCTTTGAAACCCCTTGGACTGTGGCCCGCCAGGCTCCTCTGTCCATGGAGTTCTCTGGGTCGGAATGCTGGAGTGGGTGGTCATTCGTGGGTGGTCATTCCCTTCTCCAGGGGATCTTCCCGACCCAGGAATTGAACCCAGGTCTCCTGCATTTCAGGCAGATTCTTCACCATCTGAGCCACCAGGGAAGCGTGAGTAAAGACTGCATCCCTGCATCATGTCCCACACTGGCTTAGAGCTGGAGAGTAGGATAATGAGGAGCATGGCCTCTGCTCTCCTAGAATTACAGATTAAATGATCTCCTGCCTCCAGTCTTATTCCTCTACCCTAGAACTTAGCTCTAAACCAGGGTTTCTTAACTTCAGCACTGTTCTCATTTTGAGCCACATAATTCCTTTTCATAATTGACTGTCCTATGCATTGTAGGGTGTTTATCAGCATCCTTGTCTGTAGCAACTCCAGTGGTAACTACGGAAATGTCTCCAGAACATTCCCAGATACCCCTGGGGTAAAATTGCCTCCTGTTGAGAACTGCGGCTCTGAACTTTCTAAAATGCAGATGTGATCACGTCATGCCTCCTTTTCCCCAGTGACTTTGAATAGTCTCAGCCCTGTAATGTGGCTCACAAAATGGACCTTCTCCCGCCTTTTCCTCACTTGTACCTTGTGCTGCAGCTTTGTACAACTATTTGGCAGTTCTTAAAATCAGCCAAAGTCTTTTCATCCCTTTCTCTCTGCAGTGTCCCTCATTCTATGAACATTTATCTATTCATGCTTTAAAACCTAAATGTAACCAAGCAGAATTAAGTACTTATACTTACTCTGCTATAGCTTTTGTCACATAATCATGGCTATTTATTTACCTTTGTTTTTTCTGCTGTACTGTTAGGTTCTGGAAGTTGGAAAGTATGTGTTTGTGCTCTGTATACACCCAACTCCTCAGCATTAGTATATATTTAATAAAGAGGCAGTAGGTAATTGATATAATTGGTGACCTCCAGTAGAACAGGAAAAGTTCAGAAATGGGTTGGGGGTAAAAAACAGAGTAGATGGTTGGAAGAAGAGAGAGACTCAGTCTTCAAGGATAGCTGTGAGGTAAACAAAAACCCCAAAACTGACTTTTAGGAAATAAAGTTTATTAGTGAACTGGGTTATTGGTTCATTGTACCTGGAATATTAAAACTCATACCTGTATAATTTCGAAACCAACTCTGGAGTTTATCTCAGTGCTTTCTTACCCTATTTTATTGTATTATCTGCTTTTAAATCTTGACTACTTTGTACCTCCTATTATTTGATACAAATTGTGAAAACTGCTTGAATTTCAGTCTCAGGGCAGAATAACCAATGTGAGTTGGCTCCTTTCCAGCCCTTTACAACCTCCTGTAATAAATGTTTTTGAGAGGCAGAAAAATAAAAAAATACCATTAATCTGTTATCACTAACTTCTGACAATTTTCTGTGGAAGAGTTGTGAATGTGTACTTGTCATGGCAACGTTTACTTTCAGAGGTGCTAACAAATCTCTGATATTTGTCCTTTCTCACCTCCTTACCCATGTTATGCCTCTTTTTGAATACAGTTTATTCTGTATTTACCTATGATAAACAACCCTACTTCAATAGTAAGTGACATGGTTGGGGAAGAAAGTAGGAGAGGAGATAAATACATTAAGGCTGTTTTTAAAGTTAAATTTGGAGACTGTGAAGCATGTTTATCTTGTGAAAAAGATTGTATTAAATTAAAGCAGTCATTTGCTAATTGCCTTGTTTGCCTTTTTCTTAGATTTAACATGTCAGCAAAGTAAACTCCTAATCTCTAGGTTTCCCAAGTTTTCATCTCTTTTGTTTGCCAGATGCTACCATCTCTTTGTTATTTTACTTGTTGCTTCTGCAGCAAAGTTGCAGTCTTGGTGAGTGGAAATAAGGAGTATTGGAGAACCTGATTCTTCAAAATGTTTGTGTGTAAGGAGTCAGCTTTGCCTTTAAAAGCAGCTTTACTCCACAAATATCCAGTTAAGGTTAAAAAGCCTATACAGTAGTTCCTCTCTTTTGATGGTGGATATGTTCTAAGCTCTCCTGTGGATATTTGAAACGGCAGATTGTACCAAACCCTATATATATTGCTTTTAAAGAAGTATCTGATAAAGTTTAATTTATAAATTAGGCACAGTAAGAGATTAACAATAACTAATAAATAGAACAGTTATAACTATATACAGTTGACTGTTGAACAGTCCAGGGATTAGGGGCACTGATTTCTCTGTCCCTTGCAATTATGTAGTACTGTAGTATTTATTGAAAAAATCCTAATATAAGTGAATCCATGTTGTTCAGTGGTCAGCTATACTGTAATGAAAGTTTTGTGAATGTGATCTCTCATTTTCTCTCTCAAAATACCCCATTGTACAAATTTAATGCCTTTTTTTTTAGCCTCAACTACGCACTTATCACAGAGTGTTGCTGTAGTTTTTGTGATTTGAAGTGCAACAGCAAAACTAGCACACATTCTTTTTCCTTCATCACAGTTTCACAGATAAAATATTCATTCTTTTATTTATTTATTTTTTGGCCTCACCTTGCGGTTTGTAGAATCTTAGTTCCCTGACCAGCGATTGAACTTCAGGCCCTGGTAGTGAGAGCACCAAGTCCTAATCATTGGGCTGCCAGGGAATTCCTAGGAATTTTTTTTTCCCTTTGTTTACTTAGCTGAAAACTTTCACCTTTTCACTGAAAGGATACATTTTACAGCTTCTCTTTGGCTTATTTGAATTGCCCACATCACTACTCTTACACTTTAAGCCATTATTAAGTAAATAAAGGTTACTTGAACACAAGCACTGCAATACCAGGGACAGTCAATCTGATGACCGACATGGTCTGATAACTCAAATGACTGCTAAATGAATGAACCGGATATGCTGGACTATGGAGAAGGCAATGGCAACCCAATCCAGTATTCTTGGCTGGAGAATCCCATGAACAGAGGAGCCCAGCTGGATACAGTCCATGGGGTTGCACAGAGTCAGACACAACTGAGTGACTAACACAACATGCTGGACTAAAGGATCCTGGGTAGCATGGATCATCGATCACACTACTCAGAATGGTGTGCAGTTTAAAACTCAGAGGAGTTGTTCATTGCAGGAATTTTCCATTTAATATTTTCAGACTGATTGACCACAGGTAACTACAACTGCGGAAAGAGAAACCGTGAATTAGGGAGGGACTACTGTATGTTAAAAGGAGTCTTAAATCTTGTCCACATTTCTAGTTTTCTCAGAGGAAATAGTTTGAACAAAGGCACCAAATATTCACTTAAAATTAGTTATGAATCTTGACTGCTCAAGATGTGTGGCCTTAGGCAAGTTGTTTATTTTTTCAACCTCTCAATTTCCTCATCTGTAAAGTGGAGATAATATCTACCATATCTAGTTATTTGGAGGCACCATGAAATTAAAAGACGCTTACTCCTTGGAAGGAAAGTTATGACCAACCTAGATAGCATATTCAAAAGCAGAGACATTACTTTGCCAACAAAGGTCCGTCTAGTCAAGGCTATGGTTTTTCCAGTGGTCATGTATGGATGTGAGAGTTGGACTGTGAAGAAGGCTGAGCACCGAAGAATTGATGCTTTTGAACTGTGGTGTTGGAGAAGACTCTTGAGAGTCCCTTGGACTGCAAGGAAATCCAACCAGTCCATTCTGAAGGAGATCAGCCCTGGGATTTCTTTGGAAGGACTGATGCTAAAGCTGAAACTCCAGGACTTTGGCCACCTCATGCGAAGAGTTGACTCATTGGAAAAGAGTCTGATGCTGGGAGGGATTGAGGGCAGGAGGAGAAGGGGACGACAGAGGCTGAGATGGCTGGATGGCATCACTGACTCGATGGACGTGAGTCTGAGTGAACTCCGGGAGTTGGTGATGGACAAGGGGGCCTGGCATACTGCGATTCATGGGGTCGCAAAGAGTCGGACACAACTGAGCGACTGAACTGAACTGAAATGAGTAGT
This sequence comes from Bos taurus, assembly GCF_002263795.3. Taxonomy (NCBI): domain Eukaryota; kingdom Metazoa; phylum Chordata; class Mammalia; order Artiodactyla; family Bovidae; genus Bos; species Bos taurus. The sequence goes on along the minus strand of NC_037336.1, from coordinate 18,623,165 downwards.
AAAGTGAGGCACAAAGTAGGTGACAGAAGATGTTATATTCTAACTTTGTAACATTCAGTTAATTATTTTGCAAAAACATCTAGGGTACATTTTTAAAGAGGAGATTCTAGGAGATTCTTTTCCCTTCTCATTTTCACTGTTATATTTTGCCATATTTTCAATACTGTATTTGACTTATTCTGAAATGGCTCTTAGCATATCTGGCACTGGGCTAGGGTCTGCAATTGTAGGGTTAAATTTTTTTCTTTTATGACTATATTTCTTTAATAGTTCTTAGAAAAAGCTTTTATATTATTATAAATCTTGGAGCTTTAGCATATAATGTCTAATTTAACAATTGGCGTATAATTCAGTAAATTTTAAGATTCTATTCATTCTTTCCCTAATACTCTACTCAGTCTTGTACCTTTTCCTGCCTTTTATACAATCCATATTTTAATCCTTAGTTAGGTGTCTACTCATCACTTATTTGCATACATTTATTTTGATCTGCTGTTTTCTCAGTAACCATTTTTCCTTCCAGAATTTATTTTCTTTTGCCATTTTAATCTTCTAGCTAGGAAATAGTTATATGGTTTTATAATTTGTGTTGTTCTTTAACCATTTACATATTTGGGGGGCAGTCCTTGGTTTTGTTTTTTAATCTGTCCCCTGGATGATATTTACTGCTTTTAGGGCTTGAGGATAGAGGTTATTATTGTATTATTCCTTATAGATCCAGCCCCTCAGCATCAGTAAGTATTAAATGAAGAGATAATATATAATTGCTGTAATTGATGAACTGGGGTAGAATAGGAAAAGTTCAGAATAATATTCATATTTTCACTTGTCACAGATTTTTGTTTTTTTATCTCCCTTCTCCTTCACCCCTCCCCTGCTCACCTCTTCCTTCTTTCCTTCCTAAAAACAGGTAGTTAATGAGAGACTACTAAAATGTATTGCATTTTTGTTTTTTAAGGGAAATAAAACTAATGTTCAGTATGCCAAAGCACCACATATATAAAATAGACATTCATATTTTTCTTTTGTTTAAATTTCTTTTCAAATTGTGATTGACCAAAAAAGGGGAGGCACTTTGAAGAATGACAGTTTCCTTGGGTGAGTTTAAATGGTTGCTCTTGTGGCTGTGTTTATTTTCTTTTGTAAATCGTACAGTAAAATTTGTTTTTAGGTTATGGATGTGATAAGAGGTGCCCCCCTGCCCACCATATGATGTGTCTGACATATAATTTCAGAACTAATTAGGAAGCACTAGCCATTTCCTTTTTTAGTTTGCATCATATCTTTTTCCAGATTGATTATTGGGTTTGATGTTAAATCTCATAGCTCTCTAAGTGAAGCAAATTATCATATTTTCTTCGTAAAGTCTCTGACTTTTTATTTCAAATTTCTTCAGGGAAACTTTGAAGTTCAGGATTGAACATCTAACTAGACATCTTAAAAACTGGGAAGTCCATGATTAAGCTGAGTAGATATTTACATAAACAGCAGCAATTTGTTCAAGCATCTTTAGGGAGATGCAAGGGGAAAATGATCTCACATAAAAGTCTCTTAAAAAAAAGTAAAGGAAAAAAGTAAGATCCACTTTTATAATATGAAGATTTGACTGTTTAAGGACTGTCAGTATAGATGTTAGTACATAATGCTGTCAAGTTTATAAAAGGTTTTTATTTGCTTTTTATAATAACTGCAAACTACCCCACCTTTATTAATGAGAAAACTGAAACTTAAGAGAGGTGGTGAGTAATTCAGTTATATCTTTGGATATTTTATTTCTCATCTTATGCATTTAGCTTTGATCATATTTATATAGCACCTTTTTACCTTTCCTGTGAAATTCTATATTCATTAGTCTTGTACTACCCGTGTCCATTTTATTGATTTGGGTATAGGAACTTTTTGAATCATGCCCCAGTATATGAATTCTAGAAACAGTAAAACATGGTGTGTTCTCTCAAGTTTGTATCTTGCCTGATAAATACTTAAATTTGAGAGAAAATATTCAGTTCCTTGAGAAGGCCTTCATAATCTTGTTGGCCCACTGATTAAGTTTTTCTAAAATGAAATTTTGTGTTTTGAACCCTCTGATTTCTTTTGTAAAATCACCTTTTGCTTTTAGTTACATACCTTCAGATCTGTTCTCATTGTTCTCAAGAGATAAAACTGCAGTTATCCCAAAGCAAATCTTTTACCATATTATTCCCACTTTTTTCTCCCTAGAAAGCTTCAATTTATTGTCTTTGGAAAATAGCCCAAAATGCCTGGCATAGCCTAGAAAGCACTCTGCAGTCAGCCTCTTCCTCCTTAGTCGTTTTCTCTGATGCTGCCTCGTTTGTGCTCCAAGGGCTGGTCACACCTGACTTCCTTCTGTTGCTTAAATGTTGCGCTCCTTCCAGCCTCCGACCATTGCACACGCCCTTCCCTCCACCTAGATAGATTATCACCTCCCTGCCTTCCCTGGCTGTTCATTTTCCAGGTATTTAAATATCAGTTTTTAGGGAAGTGTACTCTGACTCCCTGATATCCTCCTGCCCTATATGTTTAGGATCCTTTGGTGTATATTTCAAGATTTCTCTGTACCTTCTATTTGATGGAACTTAACATTGTTGTAAGTCCTTGTTCATGTCTTTCTTCCCTGCTAAACTGCAGTCTCCATGATGGTAAGTTCTGTCTTTTGTTTTTCTTTGTTATATCCTTTAGTTCATACTTGGCCGATATAGGTGCTCTATAAATGTTTGTTGACTCAAAATTGAATGGTTAAAATGTTTGGGGGGAAAAAAAAACCCTAACTTTTTAAAAAATGAATTTTTATTGAAATAGCTATTAAAATATTTAAAACTGAAAATATTATACCATTGTATTTTCTGTATCATCACATGAGTTTCCAGGAAAGAAATGAGAAGGAAGAATCATACAAATCAGGGATTGTACAGCTCTAATAAATTACAACTTGTAATGTCTGGTTTTTTGTTTGGTTTGGTTTTTTAGTGCTTATTTTTGTATTTGGTTGGTGAATTTTTTTTTTTTTGCTTAACTCTTGAAATCATTTTTTTCATCTTCTGTGTTTTATTTCCGTTAGTATTTGAGTTCTTTTCAGGCATTATTCATATTTGTGACATCTGCTAAATCTTAAAAACATGGTGTCTTTCAAATGGGAATTACAGCTAAACTTGAAATTAAATAGGTAGAGATTTGGAGGGCAGCTGCTGTTCATACTAATTATTTTAGATACGTTATAAAAGAGGGAGGGAGGATCTCTTGGGTTTTGTGTCACCCATGTAATTATTTCGCTTTGCTTTTCTGTTTTCTCTTGCCTCACTCCCCATCCTTTTTTTTTTTGTGGACAGATAAGCTAATTACAGGATTATTCTTCAAATGTTGCAACCCTTTGCACTTTAAAGTTGGCATTTTTGTTCATTATGATTATTGTTATAGAATTTTATTTGTCTTGTTCTTATGTCGAGTCGTTACTAGTTACTTGTGTATTGTGATAGAGACCAGATGATGCTGTGGAAATAAACCAACCTGTGTTGAATTATTTCCTAGATTATCTCTGGCCCTCAGATTACGAATATTTGGTTGTAATTTTCTACTAATAGCTGTTTGTATCTAATATCTGTTAGAATTACTGTGGTGAGCTTTTCACTCGTGGCTCTATAGAGAATTAAATGTTACAGGTTCCTTCGTATATACGTCCTTAACAAATAAAATTGAATCTAAACTATCTTTACCATCTTTTACTTTAAAAATTTAATGGGAAAGATTTAGAAACAAACATAAACAAAGTTGATGACCCATTGTATTTTATGGCTTCTGAATCAAACTAGACGTGAATACTTTGTAGTATATCCATTGTCAAATAGGCAATGGTTATTCTCTGTAGTGTATACATTCATGTACTTTAATATGCTTAGTCTTTAGGGTTTCTTTTTTTTTTAATGATTAAATAAATTTAAATTCCTTGAATCTTTATCCCTGGATCTGTTTTTATCAGTCTTTGAATTTAAGCTTAATCTCTTTAGACAGTTCATATCTTTCATATTACTCTTGAGCTCCTCAAGGTAGGCTGAGCTATACTTTATTTAATAAAATATTAATCAGGATGTACATATGCTCAATGCAGAAAACTTGGAAAACAGAGCAGCTGAAAAATTAACCAGTCTCACTGGTTATCTGTTACTAATACGTCAGCATGTTTCCTCTCAGTCTTTTTTCCTAATGTTTGTCTACTTAAGCAGTATGGTAAGAGTGCACTCTTTGGAATAAGCTTGAATTCAAACCTGGGCTTCATCTCTGGGATTGAATGGGAAAATTACATTCTGCCTTTCAGTTCTGTTATTGGTAAGGAGTGTCCGCAGTACGCGGATAATTGTCATACCCATTTTAAAGATCCATGAGGATTAAATCAGAATGTATATGAAGTTCCTTGAACAGTGTCAGGTACATAGTAAAAGCACTCAGTAAATATTAGCTATTATTTTCCAAATCTGCTACACATCATAATAGTTTTCTGTTGCTTTTTTCCCCTCCACAAGAATAGCAGATAAGACTTTTTTGTACTAGATTCTTGAAGCCGCCCCCATAAGAACCTCTCTCTAGCTTCAATCACTGTTGACTTTCATCTTCCTTAATAGGTACTTTCTCAAGATACTTGATTCTTGGTTTTAGCGTAAGTTTTCTTTTAGGGAATTAGATAGCTGTTTTTTGTGACCTGCACAATTGCATCATCTTTCCATTCAAACATTTTTGTGATCCTTTAAAAAAATTTTTTTATGTAATTTTATGCATTAGCAAATACTTTATTACCACACAATACTTTATTTAGTGGAAATCACCAATGCCGTGTAGAGAAAACTTTTTGGACTTGTTGTGAATTTGGAAGATTATTGCTATAGAAATTGGCCTCTGATCGTGGATGTAGCATTATTTTGTTGGGCAAGCTAATTATTGTCTAAAGAGGTAGATCATTTTACAGTTGATTTTCATGTAGTTTTGCTTACATGATTATCATTATTTTTGTACAGGCAGACTTCAGAGGTATGATGGGGTTCTAGACCACTGCAATGAAGTTGATACCATAGTAAAGCGAATCACACCAATTTTTTGGTTTCCCAGTGCATGTAAAGGTTATTCACACTGTACTGTAGTTTATTAATTGTGCAATAGCATTATGTCTAAAAGGAACTGTAGATGCCTTCGAAAATAATACCGTTGGAAAACCGTGCCAGTAGACTTGCTCAATGCAGAGTTGTTACAAACCTTCAGTTTGTAAAAGCAAATAAAGCACTCCAGTATCTGCAAAGTGCACTAAAGCAAAGCATAGTAAAATGAGGTATGTTTGTAATTTACTCAAGTTTAATTCTGTAGGTTTCCAAACTCTGACAGAGCCTTTATTTAACAGAGATTGTGGAGATTAAAATGAAATCTAGATACTGATTCTGCAGAATCTACTCTTTTGTACTTTAATTTAGGAACTGTTTATATGGTTATTAATTACAAGTTATAACTAATTCTGCATTTTATGTATAGAAACTCTGGAAGCTTTCTAAGTGTTTTTTTAAAACCAGAATCACAGAATAAAGTTGGTCAAAATATAGTACAAAAATAAAGCTGATAAAAAATTAAAGTCTTTTGGTAAAATATTCTGATGTTTCTTATCTGAGTACCCTTTTTTTGTTACCAGAAAAGGGTCTAGTTGCACCTTCTGAAGTACATGTTCTTTCTTCTTTTTGCATCCTCCTTTAATTCTTCTACTGGCACAAACCTTAATTCTCCAGGTTTTGGAATCTACTGCCACCTGCCTCTCTTTTGCATTCATTATGCTGCCAGCATGGCTGTGCTTTCACATGTTGGCAAAAGTGGTAGACACTAGTCCTGGCCCTCTAGTTGCAGTAGCTAACCCACATTGGACTAGATACTGTATTGTTTTATGTTTTTCATAAGAGTTGAAACTTCAACAGCAGCAAAAGCCCAGCTTCTTTCTGCATTTTTGTTAATTGATAGTAAGTTTAATTTTTTTCTTCAATTCATCTTTCTTAACATGACTTATTTTGACCTTGGGTAATTCATTGCAGTTACACCGTGTGCCCTTGTCCATTTTTTTTTTTATTGGCTACACTGTGGCTTGTGAGCTTTTAATTCCTCCACTAGGGACTGAACCTGGGCCCTCAGCAATGAGTGCGCAGAGTCCTAACTAGTAGACTGCCAGGGAATTCCTCCATTTTTTAAAGTACTTAGCCAGTTGATCTTGTAGGGTATTTTGCTAAGTGAAATAAGTCAGACAGAAAGACAGATACTGGATTATGTCACTTACATGTAGAATTAAAAAATTCAACAAACTGGTGAATATAACAAAAAGAAGCAGACTCATAGATATGGAGAACAAACTAGTGATTACCAAGGGAGAGCAAAGGAGGGGGCCCAATGTTGGAGTAGGGAATTAAGAGGAATAGGGTTATAAAGTAAGCTATAGGGTATATTAGACAACACAAGGACTATAGCCAATATTTTATAATAAGTGTAATTGGCGTATAGACTTTAAAAATTGTGAATCACTGTTTTGTAAACCTGTAACTTACATAATACTGTATAACAAATACGCTTCACCTTCAAAAAATTGGGACAAAAAGTACCTATTAGAAGGGGGGGCCTTTTGGAGGGAGGTGATGATATTTCTGCTTTAGTTCTTTATTATCTGCAGAGATTTTATCATATGTTTTTCTAATATTCTCAAAAATATAGTCACTAAGGTTATTGCAGATGCTCTTTTTTGGCAGCTATCCATTTTTTCCTCATAAACTTGGTTCATGTGATAGAGATTTGTCTACAGATTTCCCATGAACTTGATTCACATGGTACAGATTTGTATAGTGAGGAAAACTGAGGTAAATCTGCTTATGTCTATCTTTTTCTAAAATATCTGCATTGGAAACTTGGCCCATTTGTGGGATGAAAGTACCATGTTCCTGGATAGACAGATGGCAACTGTTTATAGGTAAATGAAATTAAGCTTATATTTCCAACAGGTGAATTTTTAAAAAACTTCTCAGTAGTCTTCAAACTATATAATTATAAATCAGGAGTAAGATATTTTTTAAAGGACATGAAGAATAGCCACATTCATACTAAAGTGTCACTAGTAAATTTAAAGTTTTGCTGCTGCTGATGATGATTTAGTCGCTACCTTATGTGCAACTCTTGCGACTGCGTGGACTGTAGCCCACCGGGCACCTCTGTCCATGGAACTCTCCAGGCAAGAGTACTGGAGTGGGGTGCCATTTCCTTCTCCAGGGGATCTTCCCAACTCAGGAATCTAACCCTGGTCTCCTGCACTAACCTGCAGGCAGATTCTTTACCAACAGAGCTATGAAGGAAGCCCAAAGTTTTGCTGCTAAGTCACTTCAGTCGTGTCCGACTCTGTGCAGCCCCATAGATGGCAGCCCACCAGGCTCTCCGGTCCCTGGGATTCTCCAGGCAGGAACACTGGAGTGGGTTGCCATGTCCTTCTCCAATGCATGAAAGTGAAAAGTGAAAGTGAAGTAGCCCAGTCGTGTCCGACTCTTCACGACCCCATGGACTGCAGCCTACCAGGCTCCTCCGTCCATGGGATTTTCCAGGCAAGAGCACTGGAGTGGGTTGTCATTGCTAGTATATAAATAAACATGCCTTCAGTAGGTTAGTACAGAAATATATATACGATAATTAAATCACAGTTTATTAGAATAGAGAAGGGTTAGTTAGTGGAAAGACTGGAACAAATAGTTGATTATTTAGGGGAGAAACAATATCTTTAGAGACTCACCTAGTAACATCTACCAAAACTCTGAATATGTTAAGGAGTTAAGTGAGAAATTTAAACCACAAAAACATAGAAGAAAATTTAAGTAGATATTTATTATACTGTTGGCTGGTAGAAGAACCATTCTAAAGCACTATACCAAGTTACAAAAGAAAAGAAAAATATTGATAAAATTGGCTGTGTAAATGTGTGAAATTATGAGATGTCAAAGAATAGCCAGGTATGAAAAGCAAGTATATTGTGGAAAATGTTTCTGGATGAATGACTTGAGAAGTTGAAGTTGAGAGTACCTTGCTTAAAATCTCCACAGTATCATGTTTAAATACAAGTCCATCAAACTTAAAGCCTAGTTTTTATTTCATTAAGGAATATGGATGGCATAGCTATTAAAATTCTGTTTATGAGGGAAATCTCTGCAAAATTTTGTGTAATTGCTTTAGGTGGTAGAATTATGTAAAGACAGTATTCTTATTTTCTACGTTAAGTATGCATTCGTATTATGATTAAAGAAATAAATTAATTCTTAAAAGATACCTTGGTGTGAACTACAAAGAAATGACTTGTGGGGAAATTTTATTTACCAAGGATGTATGCACAGAAGTAATAGTTAAGACCCTACTGGCTAGATATATACAGAGTTATACCTGTTAATAACTTTAAGAAATTGTGGGTCTTTTGTTTATTTTGTTTAGTAACTAGTTCTAAATTGTGCACAAAGACTTTGTTTCAAAGGCTGTTATGAATGATTTGCTGCTACAAATGACACTTACCACTTTTTGCTCCTTTTCTTTCTCCATAGATCATACAAATGAATAGCAGTGATTTCTGGAAATTTTATTTCACTTTACTTGTCCATTCACTCAGAATGGTTGAATAAATATGTTTACCTATCCCTTTGCTTCCAAATTAAGTAAATTTAGCAGGGCAGTTGAAAGGAAGAATGGTATGGAATCTTTGAATCTGTAATCTGTCCAATAAGGAAATGCATTTTTGTTTTATTCCTAAACCTAATTGTTTTTTGTTGTGTAGTTAATTTATTAAGTCCACCAAATGCATAGCTTCTACTAAGTGCCAGCCACCACGGTCAGCGTTTAGACTAATCAAAGAACAAAACAGACAAAAAAAATTGTGCCTGTGTGGAGTTTATTATATTGTAGTAGGGGGAGATAGAAAATAAACAGTAAACATAAATAGCAAATAAAAGGTGATGATGGAAAAAGAGCAGATACTAAGCTCCATAGGGGCATCAGGAGTTAGCAGTGGTGGTAGGGGATGGGTTGTAATTTTCACTAGGCTGATCAAGTTAGGCTTCATTGAGAAGGTGACAGACTTTTGAGGAAAGATATGAAGAAGGAAGCCTGGGAATTAGCCACGTGGGGCGAGAGTGTTCTGGCCAGAGGGAATAGCGGGTGTAAAGACCCCAAGTTAGGAGCTTTACCTGATGTGTTGGAAGAATGGGGGTGATTAGAATGGTTGGAATAGACCAGTCAAGGGCTCAGATAATGGACACAAGATTGTGCAGTCTTGGTAGGCTGATGTATGATGAACTTGGTGTTTATTGTGAATCAAATGAACACTGCAGTTTTGAACACAGGAGTGGTACTATAGGGCAACTGGTTAGGTTGCTTTTAAAATTAAAAAATTTTACTTTAAAAGTAAAATTCACTTTTTACTAGAGGAGGTGGCATTTAAACTGGCCCTGAAGGATAAGAAAGAATTTGCCAAGTGAAGAAGATAGAAATTTACTTTGGCAGGCTTAATTTAAGAACATTTCCCATCACCATACTTGGGAACATAAATGTACTTTTAAACAAAAGTCATATATGTTACTTGATATAAGGTTAAAACTATAATAATGTCATATAAAGAACTTATTCCTTTGTGACCTCTTATATCTGCTTAACCATGCTCATTTTAAAAATTGATGTTCTGGTTTAATAAAATTTAAGGAGTTCCTATAATCCAAGAGACATTTCCTTTTTCCTCAAAAATCCAATTACTGTTAACAATTTCTTGAGAAAGTGAATGATTGCCATTTGCTTTTCTGCCATAAAACTGTAAATTTAATTGAACCATCTTGTGTTTCTTCTTATTAACTAAGATTCACTTATATACTTTTTTATTTAAAAGGCACTACACTCAGTTGCAGGAAATATGAATAAGGCAAAATTTCTGTCCTTAAGATACTTAAGATCTGGTAGGAGAGACAAGATGTTACGCAAATTGTGTAGTAAAAGAATATGTGAGTTCATTCAACGGGAATCCTACCACATCTTCTCTGCCTAATTGACCTAATTGACCTGGTCAGACCTTCTTCAAATCCAACCTCCTCAGTTGAACTTCAACTACTGAAGCATACCTGTATTTTTTCTCTAACCCCCCGTGTCAAGTTTGAACCACCAGCTTATTACCTAGGAACTCTACATCCTGTTTTCCCTGTATGTCATATCTTTTAGTTCTGTTGTACAAGTGTGTAAATTGGTTGACAGCAAGGACTCTGTTTGGTACCCTTTCCCTTAGGATGCTGATGTAGTATCATTAAAAATACTCAGTAGTTAATTGGCAGCCAAGCATAACATAGGGTGGTATGGAGTACAGTATTTGACTTAATGTTTCTAAAAAGGTTTTCTTGAAATGTTGACTGTAAGGTAGCTTTTTGAAAGGGATGTTCTTTTTCTCAGTTGACGCTTAAAGTGAAAATAAAGGTTTAATCCCAGTTTAGGTAGAGATTCAGTAAAAACTGTTTAAGAGAGTAGTAACATTTTCTCTTAAGGGAATTAGTTTTTGCTTTATCAACTCTGAAGTATAGTCTTCATTAAAAATCCATCTTAAAACATTCTGACCTATATAAAAGTGCCTTATCATAATTAAAATAATAGTTTTGGTATCGTAGTTACCTCCAAAGACCATATTTTTGTACCTGAACAGTGATAGAGATTTTAAGAAAATTTGACATTTTGAGTTTGTAAATTTGGGGTGGAGAGAATTAAACTGTATTGGTAACACAGTACGGTCAACATCTGTGCTCTATGTCATCACTTAATTTTCTATAAAACAGACAATAAGTGAGATGTTATTGATCCTTAGTGTTTGGATAAGATCATTTGAGTTCTCATTTGGCAGGACAGATGATGCCTGTGGTTTTGTGTGATCTTGACTCCAAATCAGTTGGAGCTAAAGTGCAGGTGGTCGTCTTTCACCAGGCCATTTCTGTGCATAAGGCAAAGTATATCAGGGTTTATTAGAAACTTACCAAATCCCTGTTACTGTATAACTAGTTTCAGCCTAAATATACTAATTAACAACTTTCAACAGTTTGTCTTAGGTAGCAGAGATGTTGAAATAGATTGTATCCTAGAGTGCTTGCTTCGGCAGCACATATACTAAAATTGGAACGATACAGAGAAGATTAGCATGGCCCCTGCGCAAGGATGACACGCAAATTCGTGAAGCATTCCATATTTTTACCTAGATGCCCATCAGCAAATGAATGGATAAGAAAGCTGTGGTACATATACACAATGGAGTATTACTCAGCCATTAAGAAGAATACATTTGAATCAGTTCTAATGAGGTGGATGAAACTGGAACCTATTATACAGAGTGAAGTAAGCCAAAAAGAAAAACACCAGTACAGTATACTAATGCATATATATGGAATTTAGAAAGATGGTAACAATAACCCTGTGTACGAGACAGCAAAAGAGACACTGATGTGTAGATCAGTCTTATGGACTCTGTGGGAGAGGGAGAGGGTGGGGAGATTTGGGAGAATGGCATTGAAACATGTATAATATCATGTGTGAAATGAGTCACCAGTCCAAGTTCGATGCAGGATACTGGATGCTTGGGGCTGGTGCACTGGGACGACCCAGAGGGAGGGTATGGGGAGGGAGGAGGGGGGAGGGTTCAGGATGGGGAACACATGTATACCTGTGGTGGATTCATTTCGATATTTGGCAAAACTAATACAATATTGTAAAGTTTAAAAATAAAATTTAAAAAAAAAGATAGAAAAAAAATAAAAATAACTCATAAAAAATTGTCAAAGGAACAACAACAACAAAAAGATTGTATCCTAGAACTTGTCCTCTAACAGCAGGAGATGCACTCTTATCAGAATATAAAATAATTGATGTAGGAAAAGATCATGTAAGCACAATGGAATTATTCCTTAAATTATATTTTATTGCTTTAGAAACTGCAAAGTATTCTACCTTGTCGCCAGTCCCCAATGTTTTCTTTTTTTGCTTGTAAATGTAGTGTAAGCCAAACATTTATTGTATGTGAATAAGATAATATTCTGAGATTCTTTATGATGCACCTGAGAGATTTATATTTCATAAACTTTAGGGCATAATCGTAGGCTCTAAACCGGAGTTAAATATTGTTAATATCAATACTTTGTATATATTTAAATTGGGGGTTGGCGGGGGGGGGGGGGGGGGGGGACTAAATTTAAATGTGAGAAACTGCAGTGCTTATTATCCAAAGTAGATGGCAGTCACAGTCAGAAAAAAGAAAGCCTTGTATTAAAAGATAATCTACAGGTGAAAATGTGCCTGCAGACCAGTCAGCATGTATTTATTGAGCACCTTCTTTGTTTATAATTCTAATTCCATCGTAATTATTGGTATAGAAAACAAAGAACAGTAGTAAGTAAGATGGAAAGGAACATCTTCGGCCAAATTCAGCATATCAGGCTTTGGAGCAGGAGGTAAATTTCGTTCATATCTTGAAATGGGCGTTAAATGGGGGTTAAAATGGGCGAGGTGAAGAAAGAGGGCTAATAGGTTCTAGAAAAGGAATCATTGTACAGGTCTTCGGCAGGATTCCCAGCTTTTTTTTTAAATTTATTTATTTTTGGCTGTGCCGGGTCTTCATTACTACCCTCGGGCTTTCTCCAATTGCAGAGAACGGGGGGTTTCTCTGTTGGTGGTGCGTGGGCTTTTCATTGCTGTGGCTTCTCTGGCTGGGCTCTAGGCTCTGACTTCAGTAGTTGTGGCGCGAGGGCTTAGTTGCCTTGCTGCATGTGGAATCGTCCCAGGCCAGGGATCAAATCTGTGTCCCCTGCATTGGCAGGCGGATTCTTAACCACCAGACAACCAGGGAAGCCCTTAATTGTTATTATTATTAATGCAACAAGTTATTCCTCTGTCTTCATTTGTTGCAAAGTTTTTAGAAGTGTCATTCAGCGTGTCATATTTAGAGTGTTTAAGAATTGCTGTTTGTGGAAAAGAAAAAAGCACCGGATCCAGTTTCAACTGCTTTTATGAGAAAATCTATCTCATAGGAGACTTTTAAAGAAATAATGTCATACAGTCATTCTGGGTTTTAAAGAGCCTCTTTAGGTGGCTCAGAGGTTAAAGCGTCCGCCTGCAATGCGGGAGACCTGGGTTCGATCCCTGGGTGGGAAGATCCTCTGGAGAAGGAAATGGCAACCCACTCCAGTGTTCTTGCCCGGAGAATCCCATGGAGGAGCCTGGTGGGCTACAGTCCACGGGGTCGCAAAGAGTCAGACACGACTGAGCGACTTCACTTCACTTCACTTCACTTCAGACAGAGTAGAGAGTAAAGAAGCCTGAGTTTTAATTCTAGCATCATGCCTTACTTTGTGACTTTAGGCAGGTTATTTAACTAGATTTTCTTGTTTGTAAAGTGAAGATAATAGTGCTTTTGACTTATTTCAGGTAAAATAACGGGCTTTACTATTTTGAAGACTTTTAACTAGGAGTCATATGCATTAGAAAGCATCTTTATTTTTACCAATATATGAGAAATTGAAATACATGAATTCTTAAAAGAGGATAATTAAGAAAATTAATTTCTGAATTATACTTATTTCCCCCTTTTCTTGGTAGCGGATACTTTGTTTTCAAGGAAGCTGAATGGAAAATACAGACTTGAGCGACTGGTTCCAACTGCAGTGTATCAGCACATGAAAATGCATAAAAGAATTCTTGGACACCTGTCGTCTGTGTACTGTGTAACTTTTGATCGAACTGGCAGACGGATATTTACTGTAAGTTTTTAAAGCATTATGTTAATTCATATATGAGATTACAAAAATGTTGCTTATAGTTGAACTTTGAAACAAAACCTTTGTTTTTCCTTTTAATTTGAAGAACTAGAAATTCACATAATACACCTGTCTGTAACAAAAGGTTGCTTAAAATTGGACTTCAAGTTTGAAATGTTTTTGAAAGACATGTTGTAACACAGTTACATTATTGTCCTCATGGATGAGTGTAATTCCCAGCATTATATCAGATAATGCAGTTGACATTTTGTAAAATGTCATACAATAGTTTTAATTCTAAACTTAAGGACATTTTATCCAAAGTGTATTAAGCACATTAGAGTCTGAGAAATGGCCCTTAAAGTGGTGATAGGGAAAAGTCTGAGCATATGTAAGCTTATTACCTTTTATCTTTAGAACCTCATCCTTCAGTATATCTGGCGTTCAAAGAATCTCTTTGAGTTTGTTACTGTTTTCTTTTAACTTGTTGAATGGAGAAAAGCAGAGCTTTTCAGGTTTTAAGTGAGAAAATTGCTTTTGGAAGTATTTCAATTTCTTTTTAGGTGCCTTAACTATTATATCCACTAAGGGTAATACTACACTACAGTGGTTGTACTTATAATTAAATATTACTTACGTGAAATACTGGGCTGAAGGTATGCACTTATTCACGGGGTTCCTATGGGAAATTGAAGTTAACATGGAAATTCCTATGTCTGTCTTTGAAGAGAGCAGCTGCGAATTTTATACAGTCACAACAATTATAGATTCCTCTTTTAAGTAGATATGCTTGTAAGCTGAGATTTATTTATATCTACTTTCTCTCCTTTACCCATACACTCAGTCATCTGTAAAACAGCTAAATGGCAGGATGTGGGAAAGGATTTCCATACTTATTTTTTTCCTGGTTCTAGAATCCTCTTCAGGCATTTGCAGATCATTTCGTATATGTTAGTATTCTCCCTTTCATTTCCTCTTTTATGTCTGCTATTCTTTATGAAGCAGAATAAAAGTGAAATTTTCAAAATTTTCTGACAGGTTATTATCTTCAGAGTGAGGAACAGTTATCCCTATATTTGCTGAAGTCCTTGATATACTTGCAACAGTAACTTGCTCTCAAATGGTAATGGAAAATTATCTTTAGAGTTAGTTCAACATATTATTATTTAAATTTAGCTCTCAAAACATATAGTAAATTAGGCATTTCTAATGTTAGAAGGATTCTTTCAAAAATAATAATAAATAGAATGAATGAGAAAGAAGCATTACATTGTGTTTATATTTCATTTTGGCATTAAGTTATGCCATATACTGAAATTATAAAAAATATCTATAACTTCTTAATTTTTTGATGTCTTTGAAAGGAATTCTTTGAAAATGAGAGAGATGGTAGGCATTAATTTGTCATACTTTATGAAGCATTGTGTGTATATTGATTTGAATTAGACACATAATTTCTTATACTTTTTTGAGGGAAAAATCCAGTGAGTAATAATGCTGTTGCTATCTTACAGTAGTAGATTAGTAGGCATAGAGCTGGGAGAGTGTTCTGAACCTGGCTTTAGTGAACTACTACCCATGAGTCAAATCTAGCCCACTGCCTGGTTTTGTATATAAAGTTTTATTCAAACACAGATGCACTCAGTTTTTCACATTGTCTGGGTTGCTTTTGTACCACAACGTGGAGTTGGGTAGTTATGACAGACTGTATTGCCTACAAAGCCTAAGATAATTGTTATCTGGCCCTGTACAGGGGGGGGTGGAGAAAAACTGCAGCCCTTATTCTAAAAACTTAATTCCTAGTTTTAAGAGCATTTGATTTTGGGGCAACAAGAATGATACGTTAAGAAGAAACTGTTTTCTGATTGTTTTCCTTTAATTGAAGATACATAAATAAAGGGAAGAAAATTATCACTGTACTGTTTTATGTGGTCTTATCAAGAATCTAAAAATGCTGATGTTTTGTGTATGTGATATAATTTTCAAATTGTGCCAAACTTACAGTCTCGTTTGTAATTTTTTACTGGTGATTTGCAGTGACAAATTCCAAAATGTTACCTTGTGATAAATGCCAAAATATGAGATCATTGTTATTTAAAATTTCTTTGTATTTTTATCTTGTTATCACTTCAGGTGGAGTTAGAGAATATATGTGTTCACATTCTTTTATTCCCCTGGAAACACACTAGCCACTAACTAATGCTTTGAAATCCAGTCTTAAAAGCAAATAGGATAAGACTTCAGGATCGTAGGTTTTGACTGAACGATGAAAGATGCCTGTGAGGGGCCGCACACTCTTGTTACTTCCTAGAAGAACAATTCAGTAGTGGATGACTCAGTATTTTCTTCTTATGTATTTGGTATCTTAGACTTTGTACACTTGTCATTAACTTCTAGTGTTAGATGTATTTGAAAACTTTTTCCAAGGGACTAATTCCAATGGACTTTTGAGTGCTTTTGGGCAAGCACAACTAGAGGTGGTATAGTCCTGTGGTTCAGAGCATCAGCTTCAGCATCAGGGGACTCTCGGTTCAGCTCGCAGTGTTGCCATGCACTAGCAGTGCAGTTTACAAAGGCTGCCTCACCCTTTCACCTACAATGTTCTCAGCTCTTTAAAAAAGGCAGGGAAATAGATAATACTAGTAAAGTAGATAATAGTAGTATCAGTCCCACAGGGTTTTTTTGTGGGATTACATGAAATGGTGTATGTAATTAGTATAGAACAGGATACAAAGGGAGAAGCTGCTTTTAATTCTATAGATAGATTTAAATAAATTGTATCCATTTTATTTTCTTACCTAAAATCTTTCTTTTTAATAAATGCTATACAAGATTGAAACTGAAATCATTGTGATTGATAAGTGAAATTCTGTGTTAGGAAAATTATCCAGTATTTTGTACTAGAATATTTTAATAATGGACGTTTCCCAGTAGAATAATGAGAAGAGCCCAGGGAGGGAGACCGTGTAATCGCCAAGTCTGACTGTTCCCTAATTCTCTTAGTTTTCTAAATCTGTTTACTTGGTTTCAGAATCATTGTGTCAAATAATATTTACTAAAGAAAAACAGAGTTAATTCTCTCAAGAGTAAGCCATTCACTCCTAAATGTATGTTGAGGACCACGTAAAAAGATTTCGTTTCTCAAAAACATAAAGTATATCTTTCCAAATTAAGGCAAAAGAGCATAAAATAATTTCCATACTCAATAATTTGTAATAAATACTATGAGTTTATTCACTCCCTTAATGAACTTTGGTCTTTTAGGTGGTGTACACTTTTCTAAACACTTAGAATATTGAAATGGCAGCTACAGTTACTGATGAGAGTTCATAGATGATCAACAACACAGTGTTGATGTGATGTGATGAGAGGCTTGATAGAGGCAGCACAAAATGCTGAGGTATCCTAGGAGAGAGGTACCTAATTCAGGGGGTGGTAGGAGATGGTAAGGGGAACTTCCTTGAGAAGTGACACTTTGAACTGAGCCAAGCTGGATATTCCACAGTTTAAGGAAAGGCATTTACAATCATTGGAAGAATATAACATACAATTGTGTATTACTTGACATGGCGAAAAATACATATAGACCACTGTTAAGCAAGAGTTAGAGATATTATTGGAGGACAAAGTCAAGATTCTTTTGTGACATTTGAAGGGGGTTCTTCCCTGAAGGCATGGAACAAAAATGATGGCTTTAGAGGAGTGAGTAGAATTTCTCTTTTTAATGTTCTGTTGAGCATTTTGTAGCTGCTACTGCTGCTGCTAAGTCGCTTCAGTCGTGTCCGACTCTGTGCGACCCCATAGACAGCAGCCCACCAGGCTCCGCCATCCCTGGGATTTTCCAGGCAAGAACACTGGAGTGGGTTGCCATTTCCTTCTCCAATGCATGAAAGTGGAAAGTGAAAGTGAAGTTGCTCAGTCGTGTCTGACTCTTAGTGACCCCATGGACTGAAGCCTACCAGGCTCCTCTGTCCATGGGATTTTCCAGGCAAGAGTAGTGTGGGGTGCCATTGCCTTCTCTGGCATTTTGTAGAGGATGAATTAAAGCTAAGTCGATATCCAGAGGTATTGGTAAAAAGGTTTTAGGAGTGATCCATGAGAGTCACAGTGGGAGTAGGGATGGAATTAATAGGTTAAAAATAGAACTAGGGTTTAAGAGGTTTATTTGCATGTGGGGAGGAATTGAGAGGCAATATGAAGTGACATGTGTTTTAACTTGTGCAGCTGGTTAGAAAGCCATGTTATTTACTGTGGTAGGGATTTAAGTGGAGAAGTTCGTGAAGATTGGGACGTGTTGAATTTGAGATCCACACATAGATTGCCAAGTAGAAATGCTCAGCAGGCAGTGGGAGTGCAGGAGAGATCTAGGCTAGAAGATTCAAGTTGGGAATCATTGAATATGGAAGTTGATCATTTTACCTCATGTATGTAATGTAAGAAGTCTGAGTCTTCAACTTTAAAGCAAACTAAACAAGAAGAGGAGTCAGTAATTAAAACTGAGAAAGAGTTGCCTTAGAGGCCACAGGAGAAAAAAAGATGTGGTGTCTTAAAAGCCAGAGGATTTGTATTTTACTAAAGATAGAAACCTAAAGTAAAATTAGAACTGAAAGGCATCTTTTGGATTTGGCAAGGCTATTAGTGACCTTAAGGAAAAAATCTTTATTTGTTTTAAGTTTTAGGGAAAGGAGTGAGATTGTAGTGCATTAAGGAAAGATTGGGAATTGAAAATTTAAAGAGACAGTATAGAGTAGTCTTTCAAAAAGCTTGACAGTAACAGGCTGTTTTCTGAATGTGGGGTACTCCCCTGGACATACTGTATGGTCCTCTGTTGCAGTGAATTTGTTTAGGGGTCGGTCTCTATTAAGCTGTGAACTTCCTGACAACAAATCCTTTTTCTCAAACCTTTTTAGATCTGTAGTGCATTGTATCTGGTGTATACAGTAGGCATATGACAAAAAAGAAAGATGAATGAATGAGCCAGGCAGTTAGAGATCCAGAAGTGAATAATGTCCTTTCTTGTAAGAAACTTTTGTTAAGGAAGATACATGTATAAAAATGTCCATAAGATGAATTCTCTCCTCCTACGGTGCTTCATTTACAATAGTCTTTCCTGTGTTTCAAACTTGCAAAGCCCATTTATGGCTTAAAGACTTTGTACTATCTGTTCCCTTTGCCTGGAATCATCTTCTCCGAAATATTGTTGTGGCTTATTCCTTTTTTTAGCAGCTCTGGTCAAACACTGCATAGACTTCGCTGTCTGCCTTCCCTCCCCATACTGTATCATTGTCTGTCACGTTACCTTACTGTGTTTTTCTTATAATATCTATCACTGTCTGAAATTCTTAATTTTTAAAATTAGCTTTAATTGTATTTTCTTATTAAAGAAGTTCCATGAGGACGGGTAGGACCTTGACTGAATTATTTATGACCACTGACTAAAGTAGGCATCCTTGAGTCTATACTGATGTAAATTTGTAAATAATTAAGTGAGAAAAAGGGAAACTGCTTATTTACGGTAGAATGCCAACTGATAGTTACAGAAAGCATGCTGGTTTGGCAGCTATCATAGTGGTCATCGATGGAGGGTAGATTGGTTGATACTGGTTTGAAGATCTTGGCGTAATCTAGCGTATGTTCCCACAAGATACTAATTTAATAGAAAGGGGGAAATTGGAACTTTCTAGGGGGGAAATACGGGAAACATTTCACATGACAAAGTTACTAACTTCAGTAGTGGTGGGATGGGGGTTGACATTGCATATCCTCTGAAGTGGTACATGGAGGAAAACACAGCATCTTGTCTGTGGGGTTCCTACCAAGACAGTATGATCTGACAGAATATAAAGTCTGTGTTTTTAATAAACTTCTGAGGACATGAAACATAGAGAAAGCCTCAGGAAATACTCGAGATTGAAGTGACGATATAACACGTATTGCTATATGGGCTGCTGCTGCTGCTGCTAAGTCACGTCAGTTGTGTCCGACTCTATGCGACCCCATAGACGGCAGCCCACCAGGCTCCCCCATCCCTGGGATTCTCCAGGCAAGAGCACTAGAGTGGGTTGCCATTTCCTTCTTCGATGCATGATAGTGAAAAGTCAAAGTGAAGTCGCTCAGTCGTGTCTGACTCTTAGCAACCTCATGGACTGCAGCCCACCAGGCTCCCTGGGTTTTTCCAGGCAAGAGTACTGGAGTGGGGTGCCATTGCCTTCTCTGCTATATGGGACCCTAGGCCAAAAAAGAAAAGGGAACAATGTCAGGATAGTTGACAAAATTTGAATGGGGCCTGTGGATTGGATGGCATTTTTATCAGTATTAATTTCCCCAGTGTATGGAGATGTATGTCCTTGTTTTAGAGGAATGCACACTGGGATATTTAGAAGTGATTGGGCATCAAGTCTGTAGGTGTATTATATGGAGAGAAAGAAAAGAAAGGCAGTGATGGAGCAAATGCAGTGAATTGTTAATAGTTGATGTGTCTGGGTGATAGAAGACATTGGTACTGATCTTGAAACTCCCATAAGTTTGAAATGCAAAATTGCTTTTTCAAAGTACATGGGAGGTAGTGTAAGGATGATACTATATATTTAGTAAGTTTGGTAATAATGGAAAGGAGAGCTAGAATATGGTAATTTATAAGAAGATAAATTTTTGAAAACTGGGTCGGGGTAAGGAACTAGAAGAGCAGATACAAGAGGAGATAACTGATGTGCAGTGGTCTTTCTGGAGGATAGATAAGTGAATAAATAGATTAAGAGCAGTTTATGTGGACGGTTTAGAAAGATAATTAGGTTTACAATGAACAGATTCTGTTTTTCAAAGTGAAGTATTTTACATGGTGAAGAGTGTTGGTTGGGGAATGGGACTGAGTTCCCTGGAGATGAATGATAAAACCTGGTAATAGGGAAAGTGTGATGAATAGGGGCCAAAAAGGGTTGCTGATTAGCCTTAGCCATCCAAATAAACAGGAGCTGTGAATTTGCAGTGCTGCAGAATTAGTGTGCTTGTCTTCTTTTCCATAATGGTACTTGGCATCTGGGAGCAGGATGAGAGCAAATGATGATTATGTTGATAAAAGGTTAGTCAGTGGTGGTTTAGATAGACAAGGATAGACAAGGAGTAAGACAATTCAGCCTGTGTTGAGATGATTGACTCCAACGTTTAGGGTAATTTGTAAGGGAAATGAAATATAGGTCTGATAGATTGGTAAGAAAATCAGTGGCCTCTTCTAGAAAATACATTGAACTAAATTTAAAGTATAAGCAGTTTTTAGCTGCCCAAATAAATGAATTGTTATTCAGATAAATAAAGACTACTAAGGGCTTCCCTGGTGGTTCAGATGGTAAAGAATCCACCTGCAATGTGGGCAATCTGGGTTTGATCCCTGGGTTGGGAAGATATCCTGAAGGAGGGCATGGCAACCCATTCCAGTGTCTTTGCCTGGAGAATCCCTATGAACGGAGGAACCTCGTGGGCTACAGTGTGTGGGGTTGCAAAGAGTTGGATACAACTGAGCGACTAAGCAGACAAATAAGGCTACTTTTTCTCTTGAAAACAAAATGACATTATAGTATGCATAACCATATACATGATGTTTTTAACATTTAATTCTGTTTGTTCTGATGACATCAGGAGGTGAAATCTGACTCATAAGCCATGTAGCAGTAGCAAGAGAAATTAGAATTCTCTTTGTTGATTCTGCCAAGGACTCCCAGATTCTCCAAGATACTCTAAGTTTAATAATCACCTGATTTCTTTTATCTTCATGCCAGAGCAGTAATCGTTGGTTGGTATGTTCAATTGATGCTTCTCTTTTAGCAGGGAAAAATTTACAGGTCTGCTTTTTAACTCTAAGGTGGTATGACCACAATTAACCTTTTTCTGTACTGTTGCCCAAGTGTGTGTGGTTTTCTCCTTGCAGAAGTCAACAATTCTTTGTCATTTACTGTTCCATGTTGTAAAGTACTTTTCTTCATCATTAAATAGTTCATATAGTAGTTAACAGCTAATCTTACAGGTTTCAGTTTAAATAAATGTTTACATATATACTTAAATAGTTTAATTAAGCCCTTTAAAACTTGTCTTCCAGAAACTTGAAAGTTGACTTCAGATTCTGCTTTAGTTTTTACATAGAATATAGATGATTGAAGACCCTGTATCTGAGTTGTTTCGTAAAGCTTTCATGTCAGTAGGTGGGACATTTTTTTGTAGATTTTAAGATGAATTTTAATACCCAAGTGCTCAACAAAGTAGAAAGCCATGTCACAGATCTGTGGAATTTTTCTTGATGAGAATACAAAAGCAAATGTATATACATATTGCTTTTGTATATACATATTTAATTCCTGGGCTTTAAATATGGAGAATGTCAGCGTTCATTTTTATTTGCGGAGAATGTCAGTGTTCATTTTTACTTATCTGAAATTTGCCTCTCACACTTTTTATTTTGATGAAACTTTGTAGTTTCTAAAAGGGATTCACAAAATAGGGACTTCTTTGGGATAGACTAAGAAGGAAAGGGCGGGTAGGTGATTACCTGCTGTGTAAGAGATCCAGTTAAATTCTAGAAGGAAAGGTCATTGGTGCCATTTCCATAGTCCGCTTAAAAATATTAAAGAAATAACAGTGATTCCAGAGTAAATGTCTGATTCAGTTTCCTTCCTTTGCCCTAAGCTACAGAGCATGTTGATCGTTTTTAAAGGCACTTGGCTTTATTACTGTGGCTATGGAAAAAGAAAATTTATAGGGTACTTTAAATTCATAAGTTTAAGTTCCACCCTTTATCAAGTCTTTTTACAAGTGATAATCTGCACTGTTGTTTTTTCAGGATAGAGAAAAGTTACTTTTTCAGCTTTCTTGGCATTATCTTTTCATTGACAGGATATCTTGACATGTAAGAGAAAACTGTAAATTTGATATAGCTCATTTGGGGATTTATGTAAGCTAAAGCTACATGTTCTTTTTGATATCTTTATACTCAGTACACAGATAATTGATAAACATGTCATTTATCTATATATCTATATATCATGGTAATTATGACAATTTTACATTATTGAAAAGTGAAACTAATGATCCAGTGCTACCTTTTATATTTGTTTGGCATTAACCACTAGCATAATAATTTGATTTAAAAATGAATTCCAAAAAAAGCATCTTCAGTTTTCACCCGCTTATATATTTCTTAACACTTGCGGTTAAAATATTAGAGTAACCATGTCTTGGCAAAACTCTATTAGCCATTGCCCTGCTTCATTCTGTACTCCAAGGCCAAATTTGCCTGTTACTCCAGGTATTTCCTGACTTCGTACTTTTCCATTCCAGTCCTCGATAAAGAAAAGGACATCTTTTTTGGATGTTAGTTCTAGAAGGTCTTGTAGGTCTTCATAGAACCATTCAACTTCAGTTTCTTCAGCATTACTGGTAGGGTCATAGACTTGGATTACTGCAATATTGAATGGTTTGCCTTGGAAATGAACAGAGATCATTCTGTCGTTTTTGAATGTTGGTACTTTTGATATTGTCCCAGAGGTCTCTGAGACTATCCTCAGTTCTTTTCATTCTTTTTTATTCTGCTCTTCAGAAGTTTATATTTCCACCATTTTATCTTCCAGCTCACTGGTTTGTTCTTCTGCTTCAGATATTCTGCTATTGATTCCTTCTAGAGTATTTCTAATTTTAGTAATTGTGTTGTTTGTGTGTGTATGTTTATTCTTTAATTCTCCTAGGTCTTTGTTAATTGATTCTTGCATTTTCTTCATTATGTTTTCAAGGTTTTTGATCATTTTTACTATCATTCTGAATTCTTTTTTATTTATTTATTTATTTATTTTTTTCTGAATTCTTTTTTAGGTAGTTCCTATATCCTCTTCATTTATTTGGACTTCTGTGTTTCTAATTTGTTCCTTCATTTGTGTAGTCTTTCTCTGCCTTTTCATTATTAATTTTTTTTAACTTATTGTGTTTGAGATTTCCTTTTCCCAGGCTTTAAATTGTTTCTTCCTTTTGGTTTCTGCCCTCCTAAGGTTGGTCCTGTGGTTTGTGTAAGCTTGTAGAGGGTGAGATTTGTGCTGAGTTTGTTTTTTGTTTGTTTGCTTGTGTGTGTGTTTTTCCTGTAATGGGCAAGGCTGAGAGAGGTGGTTATCCTGTCTGCTGATGATTAGGTTTGTATTTTTGTTTTGTTTGTTGTTTAGGCGAGTCGTCAGGCACAGGGTGCTACTGGCGATTGAGTGATTCCAGGTGTTGTAACCAGGTGGTTTCCTTTGTGTGAGTTCTAACTAGTTGATAGTCCCTATGGTTAGTTCTCTGGTAGTCTAGGGTCTTGGAATTCAGTGCTCCCACTCCAAAAGCTCAGGGCTTGATCTCAAACCAGATTTTTAGTCCCAACACCGGCAACTTCCCATAAATCTGCTCTGAAATTATATCCTATTCGCTGAGCCTCTGCTGGCTGAAGGCCAGTGCAACATTCCTGTTTTTTTAGGAGTACAGATAACCTTTGCTGTGGCAGAGCACCTAGGAATGGCATGGGAAGGAGTGTCACGTGGACCAAGACCTGACCTTTGCCGGGGCTTTCACAGCAGGCCCTGGGGCCTGGACTCTGCTGGTTCAGAAGTGGCTCATTTTAATACGCTCTGACCTAAAGTTACATCTGGTTTCTGGAAAGGGAACAAAAATACTGCATTTGAAAATAGCAGCTAAGCCCTCCCTTAATCTCGGCCCAATCCTAACTTTTTTAAAAAGAATATAGTTAACTTAGTTTTATTTGTGTTTGGCCTTTCCATTTCTTCACTGGGTACATTTTGCATCAGGTTCCTATTTTCCATCTTTGTTCTCACATATCAGTTCTTTAAAAAATATTTTCATTTATTTGGCTCTGCCAGGTCTTAATTGTAGCATGCAGGATCTTATAGTTGTGTCATGTGAACTCTTAGTTGTGGTCTGTGGGATCTAGTTCCCTGCTGCTGCTAAGTCACTTCAGTCGTGTTCGACTCTGTGCGACCCCATAGACGGCAGCCCACCAGGCTCTCCCATCCCTGGGATTCTCCAGGCAAGAACACTGGAGTGGGTTGCCATTTCCTTCTCCAATGCATGAAAGGAAAAGTGAAAGTGAAGTCACTCAGTTGTGTCCGACTCTTCACGACCCCATGGACTGCAGCCCACCAGGCTCCTCCATCCATGTTATTTTTCAGGCGAGGGTACTGGAGTGGGGTGCAATTGCCTTCTTCTCCTGCAATGGGAGTGCAGAGTCTTAGCCACTGGCTACCAGGAAAGTCCCTCTCATATACCAATTCTTAAAGGAGCATTTCCTATGCTATAATACTTAGTACGGTGGTCACCCTTATATGGTATTAGTTTAAAATTAAATATGAGAAATTTCCCATTTGCTAAAGAAGAAAGATAAAATGTGTCTATGTACCAATTTAGACATGTTTAAAGTTTTTTTTAGTCTTGAAATAATTATAGACTCACACAAAGTTGCAAACATAGTACAGAATCCCATGTAGCCTTTCATGTACCTTCCTTCAGCTGTCCCCACTGGTGACATATTACATAGCTGGAGTACAGTATCAAACTAGGAAATAGACATTGTTGCAGCATTGTTAACAAGGCTACAGATCATCCGTTCTCAACATTTGTACACGTGTGTGTGTGTGCATGCATAGTTCTATTCAAATTTATTCCATGTGTAGGTTCATGTAACTGCCATCACAACCAAGATGCAGAACCGTTCCATCCCCACCAAGTAACTCCCTTGTGCTACTTTTTATATTTGCATGCCCGGCAACTGCCAATCTGCTCTGCATCTCTCTAGTTTTATCATGTTGAGAATATTATGTAAATGAAAGCACATAGTATGTAACTTTTTAAGAGTGGCTTTTTTCATTAAGCATAATACCCTTTAAATACATTTAAGGTATTGCATTTCTAGTTGGTACCTTTTTTATTGTGGAGGAGTATTCCATTGTATGGATGGACCAGAGTTTATTTAATCATTATTATTCCATTCTCTCCATTTTGAACTTACATTTGTTAGGTTTTGAAGTGCTGATTTTCTATTGTATCTTCTACACCTAAAGAAACTGATACAATTCAGTGCATTGAAATGAAATTCCAACAGATCAGATTTTACATGTGAGAATTTACATTTCAGAATATTCTCAGCTGTGGATAGTAATCTTTGTAGTATGATTTGGGTTTGCTTTACGTATCTTTGAATCACAGAATGGATGGTATTTTCAATTATGACCCATTATTCTAAAATCTCTACTTGCCATCATAGATTCATCACTTTCCATCTGCTTTTTTCCTATGTACTCATAAACCTATCCTGTATTTGTGGGATGATAGCAATTTTTTAACATCAGGTTCTTTGTCCAACCATCATTATTATAATAATATTTTAAATAACTTAAATTTCCATTATTACTATATGGAAATCATACTCCTTATAGAAGTTTTCAGTGGACAAAGAGAAGAAAATTGAAAAACCACCTGAAACCCTGCCACACAGGAATATTTAATATTTTAATATTAAATATTGGGATTCCCTGGTGGCTCAGATGGTAAAGCGTCTGCCTGCAATGCAGGAGACCCGGGTTTGATCCCTAGGTCAGGAAGATCCCCTGGAGAAGGAAATGGCAATCCACTCCAGTACTCTTGCCTGGAAAATTCCATGGACGGAGCCTGGTGGGCTACAGTCCATA
Organism: Bos taurus; assembly: GCF_002263795.3. Taxonomy (NCBI): domain Eukaryota; kingdom Metazoa; phylum Chordata; class Mammalia; order Artiodactyla; family Bovidae; genus Bos; species Bos taurus. The sequence continues at coordinate 18,596,644 of NC_037336.1, read as the reverse complement.
GGATCGCAAAGAGTCAGACACTACTCAGTGACTTTACTCACTTTTATGTCTTGTCTGCTTAAAATTCTTCATTAACTTCCCTTGCCAGGTTAAATTCATACTCCTTAACAGGCATTTAAAATTCTACCCTCTATGACCTTCCTCAGATAAAACCTTTGCAGCTTAATTTTTGTTTTTAATTTCCCACTTATACTTCATAGTCCCAGCTTTTCCCACTACCTTGCCAATCCTCAGTCCTAGCAGCAGTATCTATGTATTACTGAAAATAAGTGAATACTTCTCTTTCCCCTGGGCATTAGAACTTTGTTTAAAAACCTTGTCAGTTCAGGTTTTTTTATGAAATCATGTTGTCTAATTTTAGCTGAAAGTTCACTGTTGCTTCCAGGATTTTTCCCTTATTGCTTATAAGATTCTACCACATTTTAAAACTTTTCTCACTTTTTTTGGTTCCTTCTTTTGTTTCCCTCTTCTCCACTTTTGGGAAATAACCCTCAGATGTTTGGCTTGGTGCTGAGGTTAGAATCATCAAATTTCTTTGCTGCTTGCTTTACAGTTGCCACGTCCGCCATAACTCTTCCTCCTCCATGAGGCCTCAGAGCCCATGTGTCCTTCCTGCCGAGGCCGACGCCTGCGCCTGTGTTTTCCAACTCTTTCTTTTCTTTCTCCATTTAAGTGACGTTACTTTTGCTTTCATGTCTGTAACTCTTTTAACGTTTTGATTGAAAGACTGTAATGTTCTATTCTTTGGTTTATTATAGACTTTACTAACATTTGACATATGCTTCTGTAAAGAATGATCATCTGTTCAAGTTCTTCTTTACAGTTTGGTCTTTTTGGTCTTTTATAAGGAATAGTTTTATCAGTCCTCACGTGCAACTTAAACACATTTATGGTGCTTTTAAGAATATTTTCCTGGTAAATTTGATTTTTCTCCTTGTCTACACTGCTTTTCAAGCAATTATGTGTACTTGTGTTTCTGATGGTCTTCCCTTGTGGCTCAGCTGGTAAAGAATCCACCTGCAACGTGGGAGACCTGGGTTCAATCCCTGTGTTTCTGATAGTCATTTTAAAAGAACTTAGTTGAATTTGTCAGATCATATTTAGTTTCATATTCACATAAAAATAGATGATCACAAATAATGATTCATGAGATAGAAATTGCCTGAGGATGCTTTCAGATTTTGTTTGAAATTCTGCCAGGAGTTCTGGGGATCGGGGATGAGGGTCGGGGACAGTGTACTGCTTTATACCATAGAAGAGGACGGTGAAGAGAGATTTCCCTGAAAGTAAGATGAAAACTTTCTCTCCTGTAATTTAATGGAAGAAAAGAAAGGTTAATTGGGATAGTACACACTAAAGCAAATTGTGTACAGTGTTTTTTTGAGGGGGGGCAATATTGTGGGGGATTTTTTTTTTTTGTATGTGTCAAAATAAAGCAGAATTATAAAATAAGGTTCAGTTCAGTCACTCAGTCGTGTCTGACTCTTTGCGACCTCGTGAATCACAGCACGCCAGGCCTCCCTGTCCATCACCAACTCCCGGAGTTCACTCAGACTCATGTCCATCGAGTCAGTGATGCCATCCAGCCATCTCATCCTCTGTCGTTCCCTTCTCCTCCTGCCCCCAGTCCCTCCCAGCATCAGAGTCTTTTCCAATAGTGAACTTAATACATTCATAATATAGTGGGACTTTCTGTTCAGTTTTATTTGGTGAAAAGTCACTGGAAACTGACTTTCAGATAACAGGTTGCCCCCTGTCTTTTTCATAAAAGCTCGCATTTTGGTCAAAAAGATGTGTGCATTTTTTTGTTTGTTTTCTGTTTGTTAACATGGAAGATAGAATATAAAGCAGACTTATTCAGATACATAAGAAATAAGGGGATGACATGATTTTATTCTTCGTGTGCATTCTACCGGTGTTGGTATACCTAAAATTTTTTTTTTTGTTGGGAATGTAGGTCAGAGCCAAATGGTGCCTTAGTTTTTAGAAGCAGATACTTCTCTGTGCCCTTGCTGTTTTAGATTCTCTAAGTACTTTCTAATGTCAGATAAAATTATGTGTGTGTGGATTTTGTAACAAATTAGATTGGAATATTTGTAGAGTTCTAACCTACAGCCTTTGAAATGTTCTAATAAATTTCGAATCTGGGGAATGGATATATGAGGTTAATGGTAATATATTGTACTCTTTGTATATTTAAAACTTTGTAATAGTAAAAACTATGGGGGAAGTAGGGGGAGGTTGGTAAAAGAGTAAACTTTGACCTATAAGATGAATAAGAAAAATTAGAGAAGGAAAAAAGTCTAGAAGTTCTTACTGCTGCTTTGGCTAAGTAAAAGTGAAATGTTTATTTGTAAATATAGATATTCATAGGAAACTGTATTCTTTACATTTCTCTTTGAGCTTATGCTTCTGCAAAGGGTAAACAGGTAGTATATGTATTTTTAATGACATCATGCAGCTAAAATTAACTTTTTTCTTATAACTGATGTTGAGTGACTTTGTAATGTATTTAGCTGAAGATAAATGGTGGGAAACTCATGTGTTACAGATTTTGGCTTTGTAGGAGGAAAAAGCATCAATAAGCTTCCTTTCATTTTTATAGTAATGTAGATAGGATTAGTCACTATTGCATGTTATGTTTGTTTTGCAGTTATAATTTTGTTATTTTAGAAGTTCAGCTTCTTTGACAAGATTCCATATAGAGGCTACCTTGGGTAGTGGATAGGGGCCATAGGTAAATGTTAGTTATTGCTAACATCCTACTTTTCCTGTTAAATGGTGGGCATATACAAGTATTCTTTATAAGTGAATAATTTATAAAATAAAGCACCTTGTGTAGAGGAAAGTTTCTAACACAAGTATATAAAACATTTTAGTACTTAAAGTTATGAATATTGGGAAGTGGCTATAACAGATAGGATTTTTAAAAAATCTGTTAAGTATTTGAACTAAAATTTATAGTTAATTCAATAAATATCCATTTTTATTTTAAGGGTTCTGATGACTGTCTTGTGAAAATCTGGGCAACAGATGATGGGAGATTATTAGCTACTTTGAGAGGGCATGCTGCTGAAATATCAGACATGGCTGTCAACTATGAGAATACCATGATAGCAGCTGGCAGTTGTGATAAAATGATCCGAGTCTGGTGTCTTCGAACCTGTGCGCCTTTGGCTGTTCTTCAGGGCCACAGTGCATCTATAACATCACTACAGGTAATCATTTTAATCCTTGAAAAATCCTCTGTGGTTACAGTTTAAAGTAAATTTTAAGAAGTCACCTTAATAATCCATTGTATAAAGCCATCTAAAATAAAGAAAGGAATATTTCTCTTTTCTCTATAAATACATGGACTTTAAATATGAAGGAGAAAAATGTCAAATTGGAGCATTTACCATTATTGTTACTTGCTATTTGTATGTAAAAATAGGTTTATTATTTGGACTATGTTACTCTTCTTATAAAATTGCTTCTTCTTTCTTTTTCAGTTCTCACCATTGTGCAGTGGCTCAAAGAGATATCTGTCTTCTACTGGGGCAGATGGCACTATTTGTTTTTGGCTCTGGGATGCTGGAACCCTTAAAATAAAGTCAGTTGCTCTTTTATTTCTTAGAATAAATATGTTTAACTTAATGGTTGAAATTGCAAAAGTATAAAGTAATCAACAATAGGAATAATTTTATTTTTCTCCTTGAGTAACATTAATCTTGGCTCTTCAGTGACACCTCACTCTTATCCTTTCCTTTTTGTTTTCATGCTTTAAAGAAAGTTATATGTTAACATGTTTATTTCTTTTTTCTCTTATTGTTTTCCCTAGCTCTTGCTTTTTCAGAATATGCCTGTTTTATTACTACTTCTTTTTGTATGCTGCAGTAACTCCTTTTGGTACTTAGAATGTAATCTTCAGAGTTCCTAGTTCTTTAAAAGAATTGCAGTTATTTTTGTTATCGTATCTACAGAATAGATTTTATTGTGGATCTAGGGAAATTTAGGAAAATGGAATCATTAAATTTTCACTAAACTATACCAAGGTAGATAGATGCACCCTTCCTTCTGCCCCATAATAGCATTTTGCACTTATGCTTTTACCTGTAATGATATTTTGGTTTATCAAAATAAGTTGTCTGGACAATACTATGTTTGGGTTCAGGACACTGAGGCAAAGAAAGGTTAAATGACTTTCCCACAGTTAAAACAGTATTTAAAAATGGCAAGGCCAGGACTGTAACATTTCCTTGCCCTCTGGTTTTGTGCTATTTCATGCTGCCTCTCAAGTGGATCTAGTGGGATAAGTGCTATATTTACCCCATGGACAAATCTGTGAATGGAGAGGTGATGTTCACCTCCATTTTACAGATGAGGAGACTCAGGTACAGAAATGTTAACTTGCCTGATAATGTCACACTGATAAGTGGCAGAACTGGGAACTGAGCTCAGAGGGTCTGAATCCTAGGCATTATCTTAAAATATTTCCTCAGATGTACATTTAAAAATAAATTATGTGTACCTGCTTATCTGTTTTTTTCCCTTTAAAAATACTAGCATTTGTTTAAAATGACAGTCTATATAATTGCTTACATATTCTGGTTATGGGTTCTAACTAACATGTGCCAAAAATTAATAAAAATGTACCACAGTCTATAAGATATTAATGAAAGCAGTTCTTTTTATTGCCTATGTGATTTCAGATAAATTTACTTAGAGTTAAATTTTTTCTCTAAATAGGTTTCAAGAATGTTTTAGTAACTTTCTCTAAGCTGTATCAGTTACGCTTAGCTATATCAGAGCTAATGAATATTAATAAAACTTGTTAAAATGTCGGTTAACAAAATATTCTGTACATTTTTCCCCTAAATGATCACAAGACTGAAACCATTCTGTGTTCAGTAGCTGTGGATAGTGAGAGTTATGCAGTGCACTCTGATTGAAGGCTCTAATTATTTTTTATATTTTTCTCTCCTAATATTCTGAGAAAAACTAGGTTGAAATATATGTTAAGGGCTTTAAATGTAATCACTGTATTGGAATATTACATATATATTGTATATGTATTGGAACTGGTATGGGTAAAATCCATAATTTAATTTTTCTTCAATCTGGTTGATTGTAACCATAAGCATATAATGTCAGTACTATTAATATAAACATATAGTCTGTAATATAATTATGTAATTAATGTGAACATAGTTAAGTGTGGCCTGTTGTCTATAGATCACTATTTTAAATGAGTGATATAGTTGCTTGTATATTTGTGACTTTTATTTCATTATATATTTGTGCATTGCTGTTCTACTGTATGAAACAGAACCTGTTACATTTGATTAGAAGTGAGTGTAACAACTATGTGTCAGGTAGGACAGTGACTTTGTTTCATGTATAGATTGTTATATAATCAGGAACTCCTATAAAAATCTATATGTAAAGTTTCCACATGATCCTGCTGATCATGACACACAATGATTTTGAACTTGTTTTTAGAAAGGGTGCCATCTGTTGCTTCTTATTTTGTCCTTCTGTAGTTATTTTTTGAGGCAGCTGAGTTCTGGTGGTGGTGATCTCTTTGGGATATTTTTAATTAGTTATTTTTTGTATTACAGTCCGAGACCTGCAAAATTTACAGAGCGCCCTCGACCTGGAGTTCAAATGATCTGTTCATCTTTTAGTGCTGGTAAGATTTTTTTCCTTCCTGACTCTCCACTTAAAAGTTGTATATTTGAAGGCTTCTAGTGGAACACATAAAATTTTGGAATATACCTACTGTTGTAATGGAAATCATATTCTCTTGCACGTACCAGGGGGTGCTCATAAATTAGTTTATAAATATTTGAACTATGCTAGAGTTTAGCTTACATACTCATTTGGTTGAGTGTTTTACTAATTAAGTTTTTCTTTAAGAAGACAATAAATCTTTTGTAGGAGGAAATAGTTTCAAATTTTACTGTTAAAGAATAATAAGTCTTTGAATAATTATCTCATTGAAAGAAAAGTATTTTAAATCTTTTGTATTTTCAATGATTTTGGGGGTACTTATAGCCATAAGTAAATAATAGATTGATAAAAAAAGTAAAATAGATTGATAGACATTCGTACATCATTATTACTTATTTTGCTCAGATTGTTCTTATTTGCTCTTAAAAAAACAGCTGTATAGCAGTGATGAAATTCCAGTTACATTTTGAGTTTATGTAGCAGCATTTTGAATGGATATTAGAATCTTGATAAACAAATTTGATCTGGAGATTTTAAGTGAATTGATGAGAAAATGAAACATGAATTAATGTTCCTGATACTAGTTCTTTCCACAGTTTACCTTTTCTTTTCCTTCATAATTGTGGTTAGCAGTAGTACCAGAGACAAGTGATTGCAAACTGATGACATGAGTCTTATTTTTGCTGTACCAATATCTAAACATCTTTAATTTCTAGCTTCTTGATTTCCACTGCTACTGCCATGTAGACGGTTTTACTTCTAGTATTAATATAAATATAGGCTCTGCATATGCTTCAGGGTACTCTAGATGCAATTTTATATAGCATTGTTTTCAACACTGTGGGAGGGTATTGAGTCTGAGAGAGTAAAACTGCATGTACAAATAGCTGTAATGCCTAGTAAAATGTATGTGCCCCACAACAAAGTCATAATGAGAGTTCAGAGGAGAGGAGGCTTATTGGATTGCAAACCTGGAAGGCCTGTAGTGAAGGAGTTGGGCTTTAAATACTTGGTAGGATTTTAGCAGATGGGAAATAGGGCAGGAGAGGGATTTTAGCAGAATTAAGACATGTTTTCTGATAATATTAACATGATTATGTAATTATTAGTAAAATCATTTGTAGAAGATAGCTTCTATAAATACTGAAAAATTCCAGTCAAAGCTTATGTTAGCAGACTCTTAATTTCAGGTTAGATGTATTATGTTCATTAGGATAAATATGAATAGTTGTAGAATGAAATATTAGTCATTCAGTATATATTATGATAATGTTTATTATGATAATGTTGCTTACATTTCTTATTTAATTTTCAGAGATTTTGAGCTTGTATTTTACTCATAAATGTTTGCTGTTATTCCTCAGGTGGAATGTTTCTGGCCACAGGAAGCACAGATCACATTATTAGGGTTTATTTTTTTGGATCAGGTCAGCCAGAGAAAATATCAGAATTGGAGTTTCATACTGTAAGTATTGTTGAAATGACTTAGATGAGTATGATGTAAATGAGTCTTAACAGTTTATATTCAGGATCCTCTTTTCTGTTCATTTATTTGTATATAGGACAAAGTTGACAGTATCCAGTTTTCCAACACTAGTAACAGGTAAAATAATTTTTTTTGTCAAATTGAATCTAGTTTTCAAATATGAAATAAAGACAGTTCCTATGGTCAGGTTATAATTAGCTTTGTATATTAATTAGCCACCTAGAATAAAGATCTTGACCAGTTATGATGAAAGGTCAATTTTCATCACATTCCTGTTAATGTGTATTTATGGTTTATCTGTAATAATTTATTTGGCCACTTTTTTTTTTTTAAATAATAGGGACTTTCATCCACCCTCATATTTTCTACATATCAAGGTGTAAGGAAACTTTAGTAAAGACTGGAAATACATTATAATGTAATATTTGAAGGAGAAGTGTTTATTGATAATAAATGTAGATGATATTGTGTGTGTTTTCTCATATTCTTGTTTTAAATTTAAAATTATATTTACATCTTGAGTAAAACGTTGAGAGGAAAATCAGCATTTTTCTCTTGGAAAGTATCAATTCTCTTTCTAAGGTAGTAAATAGTGGCCTTGAATCACTTTTGAACGTTAGGAGACCTAGCTACATAGATTAGAATGTGTGTATGTATATAACATTTTAAAAGCCTCTGGCGTTTCAGAAATTCTTAGATTTGCAGAAAATATCAGGTAGAATAATCTATTATATTAGAAGGCTGTGTAAGGAAAAGTGAAAGGTTTTTTTTAGCGTTTTTAAAAATATAACTATTGGAAAGTGCATTTTGGTGAAGCACATGTGATTTTTTTTTTTTTTTTTTTTTCTTTCTTTGTGGGGTGGGTTCCTTTGCAGGTTTGTAAGTGGCAGTCGGGATGGGACAGCACGTATTTGGCAGTTTAAACGAAGAGAATGGAAGAGTATTTTGCTGGATATGGCTACTCGGCCAGCAGGGTAAGAGATCACATTTGAAATATTACATAGATATATCTAGATCTTTTAAAGTTTTAAAGCTGTTTTACAGGTTAGTGTGAGACTCTATAAAAGCATGTATCATAATCCTATGTTAAACTGATTATTTTTCTGTGATAATTGAAGGCACTTTTGGAGATGAAAATGTTGACTTTTATAAAATGAGTTTTTGCCCTGTATGAATTAATGATACTCTGCAGTTCAGTTTTGTTGACAGTATGATAGTACTATAAGAATAGCTGTACCTTTTACTACTTTTTAAAGAAAACTAGAACATACAGTGTTCCATCTGACGCAGGGGTGATGTAGTATATCCACTGGTCATCTCTAGCCAAGAGAAATTATACTACATGTTGAAATTATCATTTTAGTTTTAATATTTTAACCTTTTTTTTCTATTTGTATTTATGAATAGTAGTCTTGGATGGGGAGCAAAGTATCAGGGCATGACGGCAACAATAAAAGATGGAGAGTGAGCAGCATGGCACAGAGGTCTTAGACCCAGAAAGATATTAAAGTCAGTCATACTTACTCAAGCTCATCTGTTACTAAGTATCATAGCAACACTGCAATCCTGATTTTGCTGACTCCATACAGTGATTTTTTGCCATTGTTTTTTGTTGGTTCAAATTATTCTTAAATACTGTGTTAGGTAATAGTTATCCATATTAACGAATGTAAACTAAGAAAATACATTAAGGTTTTGTCATGCTGATATTTTAATAAATAATATCATTGTAAACAAATACTGCTTCCATCACTTTCAGCCAAAACCTTCAAGGAATAGAAGATAAAATCACAAAAATGAAAGTAACTATGGTAGCATGGGATCGACATGACAATACAGTTATAACTGCAGTTAATAACATGACTTTGAAAGTTTGGAATTCTTACACCGGTCAACTAATTCATGTCCTGATGGTGAGAAAAAAGACTTAATTTTTATTTGGTATAAACTGAAGCTGATTGTAAAATAGAATACTTTTGTTAAATCTCTTACTTGCTGGCTAACAGGTCTTTTTGGGAGAATGGAAATAATTTTAAAATGCAGGTAAACACGTTTAGCTTGGAAATGTAGATCTAGCTATTTTTTTTAATATTCAGGGCTGGATCAGTAAATAGTATTCTCAGGTTTCACTCGATGATAGCAAATCCCTGGACAGTGATTTTAGCTCAGCTTTTTTATTATACATTTGATAAATTTGAAGATTTTTACCATTTACAGAAATGTCATATTGGTGTTTGTTTGAATTTTTTTTTATCTTTTAATATTTATAATTCTTTGACATTTATAAAATATTTCAGGGTCATGAAGATGAGGTATTTGTTCTTGAGCCACACCCATTTGATCCAAGAGTTCTGTTTTCTGCTGGTCATGATGGAAATGTGATAGTGTGGGATCTGGCAAGAGGAGTCAAAATTCGATCTTATTTTAATATGGTAATTATCAGTCTCTTCATTTGATAGCTGTTAAAGATTTTGGGAGTTGTTAATACAGGTCCCCTGCATATCACAAAGGAAATCCATTTAAGAATTGGGGCAGACATTTTCACCTTAAGTTTCAAAAAAGTTATTTATTCCATACTTTTATTAAATGCTAAATTTAAAATAAAATTGCTTATATTACAATACCTGTTTATTGTGATATAACTAGTTTAGTTTTTGAAATAGTTTTAATAGTGAAACTTGGAAAAACTAACAAGTATGAAATGACAATATAGATAAGAAAAATGTTTCAAAAACCATGTGAAGAAATTATAAATAAATACTGTGTCATTGTATTTTATCAGCAGTCCTCCAGTACAACAGAATTTGATTCAGATATATCAATTTTAAATTAAAGCCAAAGAAACAGGTCTTCTTGCCTTTTATCAATATGGTATGAAGGCAATGGCACCCCACTCCAGTACTCTTGCCTGGAAAATCCCATGGACGGAGGAGCCTGGTAGGCTGCAATCCATGATGTCGCTAAGGGTCGGATACGACTGAGCGACTTCACTTTCACTTTTCACTTTCATGCATTGGAGAAGGAAATGGCAGCCCACTCCAGTGTTCTTGCCTAGAGAATCCCAGGGACGGGGGAGCCTGGTGGGCTGCCATCTATGGGGTCGCACAGAGTAGGACACGACTGAAGCGACTTAGCAGCAGCAGCAGCAGCAGCAGCAGATATTTCTTTGGGTTAAGCCCTTTTACCCTCTACATTTTGTTTCTTTCTTTTTTTTTTTAAATTGTTTCTTGTTTTATTTTATAAAATAGCTTTAACTTTTTTTTTCCTGTTATTCTTTTTATTTTATTTTATTTTATTTTTAAACTTTACATAATTGTATTAGTTTTGCCAAATATCATTAAAAAGAATACATTTGAATCAGTTCTAATGAGGTGGATGAAACTGGAGCCTATTATACAGAGTGAAGTAAGCCAGAAGGAAAAACACCAATACAGTATACTAATACATTTTGTTTCTTAAATGGATATTTGACGTTTTCTGCTGAGTATTTAAGTTGCAGTGGTTTAAAAATATAAAACGTAATGTGCAGTATTTCACACCTCTAACTACTCTCTAAAGGCAGAAATGCCCCTCAGATGCTGACTTTGTGTACCTAGACATTTTTTTTTTGTCCCTTACCATATATTAGGGATGCCTTTGAGCAAAGCAAACAAAAAGGCAGGCATATGCCTACTATTTTAATATGATTAAATTAAAAAATCAATCATAAAACCCTCTAGTAATAAATCATAAAGCAATAGCATTAATATGTGTATAACCAGAATTATTTTGCAAAAAAACTATTTGACAAAACCAGTCATTTGTAAAATATAATGGCTTGTGAAATTTTTCATAAAAGTGACACTCTACTTGATTGATAATCATTGTAAAGTTACTTCTGTGTAATAAGCAGAATAGGAAAGAAATTTTTATCAGTGAAGAAATTAATTGTAGCTGTTGTCAATATGCCTTAGTCTTCATAAGGTAAGATATAAGATTGGTCAGATTCTTTCCTAAAAGTGTTAATTATTTAGATTACAAATGTTAGTGATAGATGGATTTCCTTTGTGATTATGTATATAGAGGAGAATTTTTTAAAAAGTAAATCCTTAATTATGCGCGTGAAGAATTTTTTCTTCTCTCCTTCTCTGTCCTTCTGTTTCTGATTTGCTCCTTTTTGGAACATCTCTGTCAAATAAGGAAGTCCTGTCTCAGTTTGCCTTTATATCTTCAAATGAACATAAATTGTGGGCTACACATGTTAGTTTCATATTTTCAAAGATCTCTGATGTATTAGTAGAGTGTGGAGGGAAAGGTTTCTCTCATACTTGAATATTACTCTCACCTTTCAGTTATGAAGGTGAATTTTTCCTCATCAGGTAAGTTGATCACAATAATACTCCACCTTGTCCATAGATCAAGAATTACAGCTTCTTAAGTTTGAAGTGACTTGCTCTTAGACCATTAGAAGTTAGTGATATAACCAGGAGTAGAAGTCAGCCATATTATGTTATATACTCTGAAATTAGGCAAGGGGTTAGTTTCATTACTGCCTTAAAACGTATTATTTATTTAATAAGAGTTTTAGATAAAGCTATTTTCCTGTTCTTTCTATGAATAAGATAGAAAAAAGCCTATAAAGGATGGAAGAAACAGATTTTTATAATAGAATTGGATGATATCTATAGAATCTTCAAACTATGAGAAAAGAAATAGGCTTTTTAAAAAGGGTTAAAATACCTTGCATTAAAAAAACTGGAACTTGAGCTACCCTTCATTTTGTTAAAATACAGATATTCCTTTTAACTTTTTGCATGATGTTTACAGCTTCTAAAGTATTTCTACTTCCAAAATGCGTAATACCTCATTTGGGTCTCATGAAACCTCTCAATATAATTGGGGTAGGTTTTATTGTTATTGGTTTTATGAATGGAGAAACTGTACAGAGATGAAGTGATTTGCCCACGTTTACCCAGATCACTAAGCTATCATACGGGCACTTGGAGTTTAAACCCATGTTTTTTGTCCCCTGCTAATGTGTTCTTAATGCTATGCTGTCTCTAGTTACGGTTGGTTGTTTATATATAGCTAACTTCCAGCTATGTCCAGTTAGTAATATTTCCAGAAGGAAAATATTTTCATAATGATAGGTTTGAGGTAGATCTTTTGAGATCTTATTATTTAGCTTGATGGTTTTTTCTTGTCTCTTAATTTATAAGGTATCTAAGTGCCCTACTTTTTGCTCTTCACTCCTTTGTTTATTTCATTTTTTTTTTTAATCTATAGGCAGATAGAAGATAAAGCATCCAGCATTGCTATTAAGAAAATAAAAACCATTTGAGGGAGAAGTAGAAGCTTGTGTTCACTATCTGCTATCATGAATGTTGAGTTTTGGCTATAGTTATAATCTTTGGCTGTGTGTAGCTAATCAGTAAGTTTTTGAGTTACTAAAATAACATAAAAGTTGACAAGTACAAATTCAATCCATGGTATTAAATTGTATGTATTTAATTGTATTAGCTCATAAGTTCAATTTACTAAACACTTTTTGAACACCATGTAGAGGGACTCATTATAGGGCCTTGGATGATTTAAAGGATGAATAATTCTAGTGGAGTATACCCCATTTTTAGACTAGAAATGGTAAAAGTTAACACAAAGTGTTGACATTAAGTACTGTTTCATGTGAGTTTCAAAATTGAAGCTTAGAATTTTCCATCAAGCCAGAAAATAAGGGATGTAAGTTGTACCTTTAAAAGAACAAAATTTCTGTATACAAATTCTTAAAAATATCAAGTATATTTTGAGACTACTGCTTTGAATTTTGTACTTGAAATTTATACCTTTACAAAATGTAATGAAATCATGTGACAAATAATTATTTTGTATTAATCAGCATTTTACTGCCCTTTTCTCGCCTGTTAAGAAAAATTTAAAAAAATTTTTTTAAGTAAAAAATCTTATATCTTCAAACTATCTTTAAAAATCCACATTTCACATAATTATAATTTAACAAATTTATTAATAAAGGTAATAGATTTTAAAATAAGAAAACATTTTAGTATGGCACATGCTATCCTTCAGATAAATATTCTAATTCTTTTTTTTTTTCTGTATCAAGCAGTTTTTAAAATCTTTTTAAGACCACCTAAATCTGTAAACAGATTAAAAGATTTAAGATTGAGAATTGAGATAAAAATGTTTTAATTCCTTGTCTGCTTACATAATTCCCTAACTTATTTCAAAATCTTATAAATAGATTCTCAACTAGCTGGTGGTATTGTCTAGAAAAACTGATGGGGTTATTTTCCTTACTTTTATTGCTAGCTTTCCTCTTAATAGAGGATCTGCATGATAAAAGCACTTGAAGGGGTGTGTGTTGGGTTTGTTTTTGTTACTTCTAAGAAGCGTATGATGAGTGAGATGGTTTAACTCAGGACAAAATGGAATAGACAATACATGCTCCGCTCTCTCCTGCCCCTCTGTTTCCTCTTTTAACTAAAAATAAAATAATCTTAACATAAACTTTTAAAAGTATTTGTTGAAAAAGCATACTGTGTAAGGCGGAAAGTTTGAGCCCTTTTGTGTTTTTAAAGAATCAGAGAAAGAAGCTGAAGAGAAGATTAACATGAGATAACTTTATTTTTCAAAGAAAAACAACAAAAAAATGCTAATTCTAGGCCTTAAGCTTTACTTATTTATGTTCATCTAAAAACTTAGTCAGTTATTCATATTTCAGCTGAACAGATCCTATGTAACTTAAGTATTCTGGGCAAAGCTTGAGTATTGTGGGATATTTTATTGAAGGTTGATAGTAAGACTATTTCAAACTAATTGCACAGAGTTGAGCAAGCCCACATTTTGTCTTTGGCAGTGGCAGGAGATAAACTTTATCTTGTTTTGATAAGGGTTGTTCTGAATTCTAGTTAAGAGGCTCTAAAGTTCTATTAAATGTGAAGAGGCAGATAAATTAATCCTCCAAATAACTTGAAAATGTGTACAAACTCTTAACTAAAGTTGAGGGCTTTTGTAATATTCCCCATTCTCTGAAAGAGATAGGCAAGTTTAGAAGTTTTAATATGACCATAAATGTTCCTAAAAACAGAGTTGTTTTTATACCCCTTTTTCCCTTTAAGTTATTACAGTACAGCTAAGTTTTAAGTACAACTTTAACTAAATGAATATTACGTTGATATGTAAAGATAGGAAAAGAGACTTTGAAATTTCTTAGTACTAGGACATTTGGAATTTGTAGATCCCATTTTAGTAGCTTACGTTGTATGTCTGGCACTTCTGCTGTATCTTTTCTGCACTCTTCTCTCTATTTCTGTTGTTCTAGCTTTGTCTGTCTGTCTTTTCATATCTTTCTATTTCTATAATGTTTTTCAAAGCTCTAATTTTTGCTCTTTGTCTGGTTTTGATATTGAAGAGTACAATGTCTCTGGCTAGAAAGCAATTTTACTGAATTTGAGTTTTGCTTTGCTTTTGTTGTTTACTGGGTAAATTCCAAATAACAGTTTTCATTTATGTAATCAAATTTTCCTTATTTATATAATTGTTAACCTTTCTTTTACTTAAGAGATTTTTTTTAAAAATGTTCCAGTGTCCACTAATCCAGAACAATATATTTCTCCTTGCAACGTTCCAAACAAGCAGAGGCTGCCAATCCACCACTCAGAATTTTTGCACATGCATACTTCTGACATTAACATGTTCTCAGTGTGACTTCTGTTTTAGTTTTGGATAATTGTAGCTACATGTATCTAGGAAAGGGAGAAATAAGCTTGAAATAGGTGTATCTCATATTGTGTTCTCTTGTGAATCAAGATTTTAAGACCTTTCTCTTCCTCTCTCTTCCTTCATCTTTTTCCTTTTTTTCTCCGTCCTTTGCTCTTACCTCACTACCTGTCATCTAACAAGATATCATATACTTGTACTCTGTTTGTTAAAAGAACTTTTTATGCTTCCAGTCTTTGTTTCAGCCTCTCTGCATAAGAAATTACCTTCAATCTTCTGATTATAAACTTTAGTTATTGTCATTTTCTTTCAGATTTCTGGGATTTTTTTGATTCTGTCTTTCTCTTTCTCATCTATATCTTGGTATGAAAAACATATCTTAAAATTTGTCGCCATGAATGTGAACTTGTCTCTAGCTTGTCATACTCTATTTGGTGAATTACTTCTACATAGTAATTTTTTGATGTGTTTCATGATTTGCTATCACAGGGATATTTGAGATTTGATAGTTATAAGGGAAAGTATATGAAATCATAGAATGTGAATATGCAGGTATAACCACTTTGATTAGCAGATATTTGAGTGCTTATTTTGTACATAAGCACAAAATGTAGACTTCGTCCCTCTTTTTGTCTTTTTACTCCACCTTGCTGCAGTTTTTAGAGAGAGAAAATATACCTGAAAAGGTAAAGGTAGCTAAATAGTTAGAAATGATAGATAGCTTATGAGGAAAGATAATTGGTACATCTAAGGATACGAGGATCACTTCAGGGTGAATGGTCAGAGGAGGAAGAAGTAAGAGAAATACATCAGTAACCAAATAAAAAATGTTAAAGACATGTTCATAGAGTAATTCAGAAAGTTTTTCTGGAATAGATTTTGAAAAATGGGTAATAAAATGAAAAACATAAAGTGAAGTGGCTTGTTGGTACCCTCATATTACTTGTAAACATAATATTTAACCTAGTGGGAGTTAATTGGTAAATTAATTTATAAATTACTTTATATTCCAAAAACTTAAGAGAAAAATAGGTTGGTTGCCAGTGGTAGTATTTCAGGTATGAAATTGGATAGGTGGAAATCTGCTTTCATCAGTGAAATCATAATGAAATATTGTAGGAATGGGTAGTAAATTTGTGAAAGAAAATTATGTAAGACTTGGTGTTTTGTGATGATAAAAAGGTTAGAGCTAGAGAGTAACAAAACTTAATGTGTGGAGAGTGTTGAGCTTATGTAATCTTGACAACAATAATACTATTAATGGAAATAGGAAAGATGTAGAAGAAAACTGATATTTTCATATGTTGTGACATAGTGTTGGGCTATCTTTGTGTTAATGGACAGCCAGCACTGGAGATAGACTACTTGGAAAGGCTAGTTATAGAGAGAAAGAACTATGCTCTTCCATGTAGAACACTGTCTAACTCATAGAGACAGAGAGGACAGTGTAGCAGGTTTAAACGTTTAGAAGTACAGTTGATGCTTGAACAACATTGGCTTGAGCTGTGCAGGTCCACTTATGTGCAGATTTTTTCATTCATAAATACTACGGTGTACTACCCTAGAATCTGTGGTTAGTTGAATCCATACAGTGCAGACTGTTGGGATAGAGAAACTGCATATATGCAGGGCTGCTATAAGTTATATGTGGATTTTTTGTGCAGAGGTTTGGCAGCCCTCATCTCCTTCATTGTTTAAGGGTCAACCCTTGAACATGTTTAGCAGAATGGGGAAGACATTAGTCTCTAGAAAGTGTGTTGTAAAGACAGTATGCTATTATTGTGTCAGAGAGGCCAGAGGAAGAGAATAAATTTCAAGAAGGACTTGATTAAGAATTTTACTTCCTCAGAGAAATCAGAATATGGGTAAACAAAATAGTGTTAAATTTGAAAATGAGTTATTTATTTTGGTAATATATTTTTCTTTTGGTGAATGTTAGAATTCCTCAAAATCTCTTTTATATATTTACTGGTTTTATCAAGCCAGTTACAACAGTTTTCTTTTTTATATTAACTTATTTATCTTGGAGCCATTTATTCTAAATAGCTATTTTTAATTCATATGTAATAATGTTGCCATTAATTAAAGAATTTTCAGTGTTAAAGTAAATATTTAGAAGTAATCTTTTAAAGTAATTTGATACCTGGATCATTGGAGTGTGATAGTTTCCCTTAAGATATATTATTTATTTACACTTAACTATAGTTGTAGTTAGAAGGTGACCAAAGCATATTTTAATCATAGGTATGACAGCGTCTGTCTCCAGTATCTCATGCACATTCTTAATTAAGTTTATTCTTTTCTGGGTTGATAAGCTTTAAAGGTTCTTTAAACATAAGGAAGGGCTTTCTACAGGTGAAAGTGAAAGTGAAATTGCTCAGTCATGTCTGACTCTTTGTCACCCCGTAGACTATAGCCTACCATAGATTATAGCCTACAGGCTTCTCCATCCATGGGATTTTCCAGGCAAGAGTACCGGAGTGGGTTGCCATTTCCTTCTCCATTTCTACAGGTAATTCTTAGCATAAATTTAGTTTCTCAGCTGTTTGATTCTTGGGCTATGAGTCTATCTCATAAAAGTATTAGGGTATTTTTAAAAATTCATAATTTTAAATTGTGGAGTATTTTCTAGGTGAGATACTTGTTCTCTTCTAATCAATAGTATATTTTTTAAAAATGATATATTTTAAAGTGAAAATGTTAGTTGCTCAGTTGTGTCTGACTCTTTGGGACCCCGTGGACTGGAGCCTGCCAGGCTCCTCTGTCCATGGGATTTTCCGGGCAGGAATACAGGAGTGGATTGCCATTTCCTTCTCCAGGGGATCTTCCCGACCCAGGAATCGAACCCAGGTCTCTTGCATTGCAAGCATATTCTTTTCCAACTGAGCTATGAGGGAAATACTAGAGTGAGTAGCCAGTCACTTCTCCAGGGGATCTTCCCAACCTGGGGATCGAACCTGGGTCTCGAACCTGGGTCTCCTGCGTTGCAGGTGGATTCTTTACCATCTGAGCCACCCAAAAATAGACCCTGGTCATAGACTTGGGGTAATTCCATTAAGATGATTCTGCCTAAGAAAGCCCATATTTTAACCATCCTGATTGAGTTCCTTTAGGAATTCATACTTCTTGTACATCTCTGTATGTGTTCCTCACAGTTGATGTAACCTAGACCCTGTAATTTTAGTCTGCATCCTGGTGCTTTTAGGGTACCTCATTTCCAGATTATCCAATTCTTCCACTTCTTGAAAATTAGGTGTAAAGGATTTTAGAATTGGGTAGGACTCTAGTGATCATTTAAATGATCCCTGTCATTTCCCAGAGATACTAAGTGATGAATCCATTACTAGAGGAGAGGTCTTCTCATTCTTGGGCCTCACTCTTCTGTGTCCTTTAAATTTCATCTTTCTACTTCACAAGAATTATGTTAGAAGTTCTGGATTGTATTCTGCCTTGAAAAGGGTATTAGTATTCTTCATTAAGGGCTTCCTGTTAACTCAGTGGTAAGAATCCACCTTTCCATGCAGGAGACTTGGGTTTGATCCCTGGGACAGGATGATCCTCTGGAGAAGGAAATGGCAACCCACCCATTCCAGTATTCTTGCCTGGGAAATCCCATGGACAGAGGAGCATGGACGGCTACCGTCCAGGGGTTGCAAAAGAGTCGGACACAACTTAGCAACTAAAACAACAACATTCTTCATCAAATATGACAGTTCTGTCATCATCAAAGCTCTTAATTTATAAGTTTTTATATCGATTTAATTTTTTCCAAGTTTAATATAAGCCTCTAACAAGATTGTGCTGCTCCTTTCTTGAAAATATTTCCAGAATCCTTCAGTCAGTATGAGAATTTTCCTACAAAGGAGTCATTTTAACTTCTGATCTTTTCATCTTTTACTTTAAAAAAAAAAACAGAACAAAATATCCTTCGCATAGTTCAACTCCTGTTCTTTAAGTTTTTGCTTTAATAAGTAAACATTGTCGCATTGATTTTCTCAGCTAGTATGAGTTTTATTGTGTGGTCTTTGTTTACGTATGTCCCATAGTGTGTAGCAAGCATGCTTGATATTATTAGGGGAATAGTTCATCTAAACTTTACTTATTTTGAAAATTTGGTGGTTTTCTTTTTCTTTTCTGTTTTTAAACTTATTAGAGCATGATTATAAGTACTAAAATAAGTATATGTAATATTAAATTTTATGTTGACTTACTCTGTTGAGCATTAATATTTCTTAAATATATTTTTTAATTGAGGTATAGTTGATGCATAATATAGCTTCATTTAACTTTATAGCTTTAATATGAATAGAAAGGAAACTTATTTTCTCCCATTTGATTTTTGAATGTAGGTCTCATTGATTTCTAGTTAAACATGCATATTCCAACACTGCCTTTATTATTAAATTTTTAAAGTATTCTTAATCATACATATTCTGACCCTAGTTTAAGAAGAATCTGAAAAAGATTTCTTTTCAGAGAGAAGTATTGAACTCTTTTTTGTGGTTGGCATAGTTAATCATAGCATAAATCATAAAAATAGCTAGAGTATATTTAGTTATATATGTGTGTGTGTGCACTCCATCATGTCCAACTCTTTTGCGAGCCCATGGACTGTAGCCTGCCAGGCCCCTTTATCAGTGGAATTTCCCAGGCAAGAATACTGGAGTGGTTCGCCATTTCCTCCTCAGAGATTCTTCCAGACCCAGGGATCAAACCCACATCTCTTTTGTCTCCTGCGTTGTTAGGTGGATTTCTTAACCACTGCACCACCTGGGAAAGCCCTATTTAATTATTTAGGAAAATATTTTCCTACTTTGTTTCAACTAGAAAGCCTAGACGGCATTTTGTAGTTAGAATTGTTTATTATCTGAGGACCTTTTCCTAAAGATAAATTTGGCATTTTAAATAAGATGGTGATGGGCACCTTTTCTAATTGGTTTGTAAATAGAGCAGATCTATTTTCTTTAATGAATAGTTAATCCAAATAATGTACTTTTGAAATACAATTTCATATTCTCCATAACTCTGGAGTTATACAGATGGCTTATCCCAAGAAAATCAGTACCATTGTGCCATATTCATAATGGCATGTGTTACTGTATAAGAAAACAGTGATCTTCAATAGGATTGCTATTTTTTTCTTTCCTTTTTTGAAAGTTCACCTCTCCCAAGTATTCTTTTAGAGATCTTCTCCTAACTGTAAACATTGGTAGATAGCACGGATATAGGGTTGATTAATCCTTGTGACAACTTCCCTCCAAGCACCCCAAAAGAAAAATGTAGAGCAGGATTGCCTAAATGTTATATGAAGGATGCTATACGTAGGAGTGTCTGTCAGATATCCTTTAGCATTGCTGAGTCAGACTTGCAGATCTTTTTCTTCCTCTGTTCTACTGCATACTTAGAATTGGAAGCATTTATTATGTAAGATTTATAGAGTAGTTGGGGTTTTTGGTTTGTTTTCTTTTTGTCGTCTATGAAATTTTGAAGGAATTGAGGCAAATAAAATATCACAACACATGATGAAGACATTTTTAATTCTTTGGTCTTGATCCTCTTAGTAAAATTCTATTTGGAGGTAAACTTTGTTCGTGTGATTAGTTATGCATTTATAACAGTTCCTGTAACATTTTATTTCCCTAGACAGCACTGAAAAATAGAGATGTGAATCCAGTCATTTCTACTTGTAGCCTTTCATGTTGTAGAAAATACAAAGCTGTCTGGCTACTAACACACTTAGGCTGATTTGGAGAAGTAGTTCTTCTCTTTCTCAGTTTTGAATAGTTTTAAAGGAGAGTTAGAATCAGTTCTTTCCCTCTGTTATCTTATCCTCCAGGATTCTTCACAACCAGGAAATGATCCTGTTTCACTCATTCATTTTCTTGCTTTCATGTATATCTTTTCGTGTATTAGACATAGATTGTTTCACCAAGTTTCTTTCATGTGATTAAATTTTAAGGAAAGTTATTGCTTTTCCATTATTATCACCATTTAAAACAGCATTAGTAAGCACCAGTGTCCTCATTCCTTCTTTTCAACAAGCCAGAGGAAAAACCAGTTTTCTTTATGAAGTAAATAAACCTGTTTGTTGTACTGTGGAAACTTCTTAGGCAGAGCCCTTCCTTTTAGAACATTTTCTCTTTTGACCAGAATGCAAACTTGCCTCGAGAAGTCAACTGTTCTTCTGTGAGAAGTCAACTATTCTTCTGAGATTTAATTTCATTCTGTACTTGGTGAACTATACATTCATCCCTATGCCATATTTTTAACACTACAGAAAATTACCACTTCTCTCTTTTCCAAGCATTTACTGGGATTTGGGGATATTACTAATGAAACTCAATTTGTTCTAGATCAGTGGATACCGGAACAGAGAGGAGGTATTTCTTACCTGATAATGTGTGTGTGTTCCGATTCTGCTAATCCAGAAATCCAGTCACATTTGTTGAAAATCATCCTTAGTTGTTATTTGTTAGGGAGTCAACTCCCTATTTTAGTTGTTTTCTGAAATTCAGTCCCTAGATGTGCTTTAGATAGGGTAGAATTTTTACTCTTTCAGAACACTGCTAAAGAAGTTTTCAACTGGAACATAGTCTGAAGAAGCACTGAGAGCAAAAAATTCAGAGTGGTGATTGGCCACCTCTGTTTGATTGACAGGTTGCAGGGAGAAACCCATTCGTTCTGGATTAATGGAACTGGAAAACAGAAAACAATTATCAGGTAAAAAAAACCTTTTCTTTAACCTTTGAAATTCACCATTTAAAAAATGAGTCAGACCATCAAGGGAATTTATTACCAAAAATAAAAATTTAGTGTCTTGTGAGCAGTGATCTCTGGCTATTACTTCAAGAGTTACAAAAATCACTACAGTTACTCCACATTGTCAGCCTTTGCTGAAACGGCTTGATTAAATACAGATAAGATGGACTGTAAGGTGCAATTACGTTTTAAATCTGGGTTAAAGACATGAAGCAGAATTCTATGGGTGGGGGAGAATGGTGGTGTTCTGTTTCCTGACTTGTGTCTGGTCTATGGATAAAGCTAATACATTGGTTTTCGAGGCTTTTAATCTGGCACTTTTCATGAATATTCACAAATTTTGTACTATACTGTGTTTTATCTTTACTTCAATAGGATATATACTTAAATATCTTTTACCATAGAATTTTAGTAATAATAGTCACCAATCACTTCTTTATATTTTAATGGCAGTTTTCTGATTGTTGGTTAAATACATTTCAGATTGAAGGCCAAGGACATGGTGCAGTATTTGACTGCAAATGCTCTCCTGATGGTCAGCATTTTGCATGCACAGACTCTCATGGACATCTTTTAATTTTTGGCTTTGGCTCCAGTAGCAAATATGACAAGGTAGAGTATGATGATGCCTCTATATATCTATTCCTTATAATTGTTTGTTTGCTTGCTTTTAAATCCATAGATGTATAGGGATTATATTTCATGGAGGGAAGTTATAATTTTTATATTTCAGAAAAAATAACTTTTACTTAGCCAGCTAGAACAATCTAGATAGCAGTTCTTAGGTTGGGGTATATAAGATATATCATATATATATATATATATGGGAGATGTTCATAGAGGGATTTGTTGAAATTATGTAAAATGTTTTACTTACGTGGATAATATACATTTATCTGGGTACAATTTTGTGGCTTTTATGTGGTTCTCAAAAAATGTATGGCCTACTTTGATGGTAGCTAATTTTTAAAAAATAAAGATCCTATCTGAGATTAGTGACTAAAAGATTTAAATTGTTTATTTGTGGTAGAGTGGTTTAAAATGTTATAATAAAAATGGAAGTTCAGGTTTAAGAAGTTCTAAATTAAATGATAAAATTTTGAAGTTAGATGTGTTAGGTATGAATTTTTATTTCAGAAATTTTAGAGATGTTAGTTTTTAATATTATTATATAAACCATGCTTACTATATACTTATGGATTTTCTTAAATTGTATTAGTTTGGTTTCATTGAAGAGTTTAATTCAAAGAATAAATTGATTTTTCATTGTAAAATACTAAATCAAATGACCATGCATAGTCATTTTAAAAAAAAAGATAAATCATGGTAGCTCTGGGAAAGTAAAGGTACTGTTGAAAGATTTATGCCTGCATTTAATTTTACTATCTAATTTCAAATTACGTTACTTTTAATGTTTTTTATGAATATAATCTCTTCCTGCTCAAGGGAAAATTCATAGTATCTACTTTTCTAATCATAAAATTTAATGCAGAAAGTACAGATAAAGATTTATTTAAAATTAACTCTAGAAAATATTATTCTTTTATATTGTTTAATTCCATGATTTATATTTAAATGTTTGCCTTCCATTAAAAATCTATAATGATAAATTTTTCTTTGTCCAATCTTTTATGGGTCTTTCTTTTTATAGATTGCAGATCAGATGTTCTTTCATAGTGATTATCGGCCCCTTATCCGTGATGCCAACAATTTTGTGTTAGATGAACAGACTCAGCAAGCACCTCATCTCATGCCACCCCCTTTTTTGGTTGATGTTGATGGTAATCCTCATCCATCAAGATACCAGAGATTAGTTCCTGGTCGTGAAAATTGCAGGGAGGAGCAGCTCATCCCTCAAATGGGGGTAACTTCCTCAGGTAAATGATCATTTGAATAGACATGCAAATTTTCCTTTTGAAATCTTTTAAAATGGATAATTGGGTAGAACTTTGTTTTTAATTGTTTTGAACAAATGAGTAAAATGATTTTTTATATTCTTTTAAAAGTTCTTTGAATAATACTTAAGTATTGTAAGACAGTTAAGCAACACTGGAGGTTTAATTAATTTGGGGCTGTATCTATTTATAACCTTCTGGGGACTAATAGGGTACTAATAGGGTAAATCTGTATTTGGTATGGGATGAGTCAATTCATTTATTCATTTCGCAACATACATTGTAAATCTCTGTCCCTGACACTTGCTAAGCTGTGGTATTCAGTAGTGAATTAAATGCATTCCTTGTTCTTATGGAGTGAGATAGGTTTGTAAACAGTTAATAAACAAATATATAGTTAATCATGATGAATGTTATTAAGGTGAATAATATAGTGTGGTGTGAGAGAGCAAATAAGACTAGATAGCCTATTCACATTGAAGATTGTTTTAAGAAGTGATCAACTTTTCAAAGTTTAAAAGCAAGGTAGGAATGAAAAGTGTTGCTGTTTTGGAGAGTGAAAGTTAACATTAGTTCAAGATTCGAATGGGAGTTGATTTTCTCATCACTTTCCTCATGTTGACAATAAGAAATTTGTTGAATGAAGCAGTAAAGGTTTTTGAGAAAGTGAGTAATCAGGTTTGCCTTTTTTTAAAAGAAGATCTAAGATTAAATCCTTGTTTAAATCCTTAACTGGATATATGACTTTGAACAGTTATTTTGGTTTTCACTTACAATACCACTAATTCTACTTTATAGATTACCACTTTATAGGTATTATTAGTTCTACTTTATAGACAAAGTGGAATTAATAATACCTATGGACCTGTGATATTGTAAGGATTTTGAGTACCTGAATCATGGTAAACACTTAGTTAAAGTTACGTTGTCATTATTATTTTTAATAAATTAAATTTGAAGGGGGTATGTTTCTTTTTTTTTTTCTTTTTTTCCTCTCTCTCCCCTATCATTTACAGTTGCTCGTTTTAGGTCTTTTATTCAAGCAAAATTTGTGTTTAATTCTGGACTCAAAGTGAGGTTGATGAATGAAATGGTTTGAAGTATCCTTAGCATTTTTGTGATTTACATAGGACTGAATCAAGTTTTAAGTCAGCAAGCAAACCAGGATATCAGCCCACTGGACAGTATGATTCAAAGACTACAGCAGGAGCAAGACCTGAGACGTTCTGGTGAAGCAGCTATCAGTAATACCAGCCGTTTAAGTAGAGGTAAGCAGGGACTATTTTAAGTGCAATATTTAAAAAATTAAAACAGTCTAAACCTACAACACTAGAGAAACAGTTTAACAAATATAGTAAATCCATGATATGAACTATTTGACTGCCAAAATAAGCATAATCATGATTTTGAAGAATATTTAATGACCTAAGAAAGTGTTTATAATACAAGGTTTCAAACTATGGACAATGAGTTTTTTAGTAGGTATATCCTTACAAATTTCTTGTAATGAACATGTTTAACTTAGAAAAATGTTTAAGTTAAATAAAGTTCTTGAATACATTTCTTTGATAGTGGAATACATTCAAAACCACATTCTTGAACATCTCACCACTCTTATTGTTGTATATTACTAAATTTTAGAGAAATTTTAAAGCAGACTTATGAACTATGAATGTCCTTGGGTTTGTCTGTTTTTGCTTCTTACATGGTTTTCCCCAAAACATACAGTGGGCATTTTTTAAAAACAGTGATTTTACATCTTTGGAGATAGTCAGTAGTTATGATTCATTAACTTACCTGATCAACTAAATAACCTTATTTTGTTTTCATTAAGCTTTGCTTGTGGTTTAGTTCCTGATTTGGTAATTTGATTATTTGCCATAGTATGAAGTTTCATGTGAAAGATAGTATGGATTTTTTTTCTCCTGGTATTTTTTTTGGTTTGTTTGTTTCCTGTTACAAGCTAATGGAGAAATATCTCTAAATAGAGCTTTCTATATTAATTTTTGCTCTTAGGCTCTACAAGTTCTACCTCAGAGGTTCATTCACCACCTAATGTAGGACTAAGGCGTAGTGGTCAAATCGAAGGTGTACGGCAGATGCACAGTAATGCACCAAGAAGTGAAATAGCCACAGAGCGGGATCTTGTAGCTTGGAGTCGAAGGGTGGTAGTACCTGAGCTATCATCTGGTGTAGCCAGGTAAGGGGAGTTACGAATTTGTTTGTATTCATTTTGAGTTGGTCTTCAGAGTACCTTTCCAGCTCTAATTTGTCTTAAATTTATCTGAAAAGAGCTAATGTTTTAAACTATTCATGACTCTGGAGAAAAGTTAAATTTCAGTAAATGTCCCTTCCTAGGATGATTCAAGTAAATGACACTTATGGGGGTAGGAGTTTTTAAGGTGAGTGGGAGGAATTACAAATTTGGCTTGAACAAATACATGAGATTTTACCGAGTAGCATATTTGAACTTTAGTTTGTCTTGCTTAATTGTATCTTAAAACACATTTCATAAAGTTTGTTACAACTGAATTTTTTATGGATTTTACTAATCATTCACACCAAGTCATTCACAGGCATAGTGAAAATACATTATTTATTGATAGGTTATTACTGATTTTTTTTTTACTATTGAAAAATATATGTGTGTGTGCTCAGTGGCTTCAGTGATATCTGACTCTTGCAACGCCATGGGCCGTAGCCCACCAGGCTCCTCTTGTCTATATTTTCAAGGCAACAATACTGGAGTGAGTTGCCATGCCCTCCTCCAGGAGATCTTCTCAACCCAGGAATCAAACCCATGTCTACAGCATCTCCTGCATTGGCAAGCGAGTTCTTTACCAGCTGAACCACTGGGGAAGCCCATTTAAAAGTATACCTGTAAAATTAAAAAGTCTTGATTTAATGTAATCCTATTCTCAAGGTCATTGCTGTGAGAGAAGTTTATATCCAATTCCTTTTGATTCTTTAGTAATGAAATACTCATGAAGTAGGTCCATTTGAACCCCAACTAATACTTACTGTATATTTTAATACTGTACTATAATAAAAAAGATTAAATTTGATTTTAGGATTATCTAGTTCTTAAGAGAGTAATAATATAGTTAAAATATTTTAAATCTGATTATGCTTTTTTGATTGGATGATACTTCAAATTTGTTTTAAGTTTTAGGATTATACACCTGAAGTTTAAATTTGAACCATAATTTTATCTGATGACAAATACACTCAGATGTTCTTATTAAAAATTAACTCAGTGTATTTTTAGTTATATTGATGTCTACTTGTTAATTACAATGTTAAGGTTTGAAGAGGGTACAGTAAGTAACACCCATCATTTTAAAAACAGATCTGACTACTTGAAAAATGACTCAGAAGAATAAAATAGGAAATCAGAATATTACTTCTGTTATTGATATAGCTGTGAAGAACATAACTATCTGCATGAACGTTTGCTTCCTTATACTGAACTTCAGTACAGGTAGCACTGGGCCACGGTATTTCTCTCCATGTGAGGCAGTGGTTTCCCTTTTTAAAATGCAGAGCAGAATGTATACATTACAGGCAGGCGTAGAACTGGGCCATTCTAAAATGGATTTTCCTTCTGGAGCATCCTAGTGAAATTGGTTCACTCTTCCTACCACCAGCAACGCATGCAAAACGGTGCAGCCCCTCTGGAACAGTTTGGCGTTTTCATAGAAACCTAGACTATCACAAGATCCATTGATTGCACTCTTGGGAACTTAACCCAAAGAAATTAAACTTATTTTAACCCAAAAACCTCTACACAAATGTATAGCAGCTTTATTCATAATAGCCAAAACCTAGGAATACCCTAGATGTCCTTCACTGAGTGTATAAT
This sequence comes from Bos taurus, assembly GCF_002263795.3. NCBI lineage: Eukaryota > Metazoa > Chordata > Mammalia > Artiodactyla > Bovidae > Bos > Bos taurus. The sequence goes on along the minus strand of NC_037336.1, from coordinate 18,569,214 downwards.
CAAACAAACTACAGTATATCCACACCATAGAATACGACGTCATTAAACAGAAACGGCCTGTTGGTACACATCTTGATTGAGTCGTGAGGGCTTTATGCTGAGAATCCCCGTTTAGGGACTACTCTTGACATGTCAAAAGTATAGAGATAGAGAACAGACTAGTGGTTGCTAGACACTGTGGGGAGCAGGGGCTGAGGAGAGGAGAAAGGTGGATATGATCATTAGCAGGGCACTCAAGGGAGCTTTGTGGTAATGAAAATGTTCTGTATCTTGACTGGGGCAATGGATACAGAAACCTGCACGTGTGATAAACTTGGATAGAACTAAACACACACACACACATATGAGTAGCATAAAACTGGGTGATTCTGAATATCAGTGGGTTGTATTCAATATCCAGATCCAAGTTATGATGTTGTACCATAATTTTAGAAGATACCACCTTTGGAGGGCACTGGGTAGAGGATACAAGGAACCTCTCTGTATTATTTCTTAGAACTGTGTGTAAATCTACAATTATCTCAATAAAAAGTTTAATTAAAAAAAAAGAAACAAAATTAAATCCAAGGCTGTTCTTTTCACAAGATTTAAGTTCATTCATTTCCACTCAGAATTCCAGCTAGCTGCATTAGAGGTTCTGCAGTTAAGTATAAAATGACAGCATTAAATCACCCCAGTAATAAAATATCAACATTATAGGGCACTTCCAAATTTGAATATTAACTTCTTTCCAACTGTGTTAACTCCAGGGAAAAATTAAAGTTCAGAGAATAAATACCCTTACAGTTCAGAAACTTTGAAGTTTTAAGGAATTAAAATTCTAAAAAAATTCTCTTGTCCTTGTGAGTTCAGGTTCTATGAAATTAAACTTCACAGTTAATGTTCCTAAAAACTTCTGTACCTCAAATTCAGCTTGATACCTGGATAGAGTTGAAGTTTTTTCAGTGACTGAGGCCTGACCTTCCTTTCATCAGAGAGAATGCAGTTCTTTCAGGGCTTCAGGAGTTAATCGTAGATCTCCCTCAAAGATCTGTTGTGCCTCTGTTTGTTTGTTTGTTTGAAGATTCCAACTGTCTCTGTGACACATTAAGATTATCACAGCATAAGCCCAACACTGTCATAATTAAATTCTGTTTTTAATGTTTGACAGTGTTCTGAGATCCTAAAACTTTATTTGCCAAAGACCATAGCAGAAAATGGTAGTATCAAGTTCAGGTGGACAGATTCTTTCTTTCCTACTGGAAAGACATCCAGTCATTTAATACTAAATGTCCAGAACTCACAGTCTCTGAATTGAAGCTCAGAAATCTTTATCACATGCCTAATCTGAAAAGAAAACATTGATGCCTGACGTTTCCTTTGGGGAGAAATCGGTTACAGAAATTATAGATTAGGATATGTGGCTTTGAATTCTCTTTCAGTAGGCAAGAAGAATGGAGAACTGCAAAGGGAGAAGAAGAAATAAAGACTTACAGATCAGAAGAGAAAAGAAAACACTTGACAGTTCCGAAAGAGAATAAAATGCCCACTGTCTCAAAGGTAAATAGTGATTACTTGGATGTTTAATATTTGCCTCATTAATATAATGACCATTTAAAGGTGGTTTTGTAATTAAAGATGTGAACATTATAGACAGGCTATTTACCTAATGAAATAAAGTTAACATAGTTAATTCTCAGTTACCTTTAGATTATCTTTGAATCTTTATACATGTCATACTTTCTAGTGTACATTTGTCTCAAATTCCAATTGTAATATGCCTGTTAAATCCAATACATTTATACCTTAATCCTAAGCAAGATCCTTTTTTAGTTTTGCCTTTGGTGGCACACTCTAAAACAGTGTTTTGGTTTAATTTTTTGCCTTTTTTTTTTTTTTTTTTTTACTGTTTTGCACCAATGTGTTATTGCAGATAATCAAGTCAGCTATGCTGCTATAAATAATAGTTCTAATTTTCTCCATTAAGAGAGGTAAATTGTCCCTCTTAGTTTGCCCTATTAGTTTTTCTGTCATCCTACCGTGGAAAAAATTTTCAGTCCAGTGGATTTCAGTCGGTTATGCCCTAATCTGGAGGAGAGACGGACTTAACTGCTGGAGTATCAAAGGATGACTGGTCTCTTGACCCAGCTTTGTACTTGGTCCTCTTATTTGAGCTCCTCAGATGTTCTGAAGTAGTCTCCTTTATTATAACTCTCTCTTCTGTTTTGTAACCCTTCACAGAACTCAAGTAGTCCTTTGCCACTTTATGTTTTCCTGTAGGTAAGAGTATCCTATAAGAGTATCCTACCTTGGCAACAGTAGGACCCCGCCCTGCTAGAATTTCTGTTAGTATAGTTTGAAATAATTTTTTCTTTTTTAAGTTTTTTGTTGGTTGCGGTGGTGGTTGTTTTCATGGTGGCCTGAAATCATACCTATTTTTAGTTTCCTTTCTTCTGACTCCAAAGATGTGGGGACATGAATTCGTATAATGATTGTGAGCTAGTGCTACCACTTTTATGGATAGGATATGGTAATATCTATAAAATTAAAAGGATGTGCTTATCTTTTAATAGTGCTTCTTCAGAGACTTTTTTAGAAAGGAAAGGATTGATGTGAATGTATGTATGTTTGTGTGCATGCAGATATTTATTGTCTCTGGTGGCAAACACTGAAACAACTTTAGTGTCTCTTGGTAGAAGAAAGGTAGGATGTCATGACATATATACATGGAATATTATACAGTTTTTTTTTTTTTTTAAGAAGTTAGAGTTCACTCCATTGCTGTGGAAAAATACTCATGATGTATTTGTTTAGTGAAAAAAAGCAAGTGTAACAGTAATATTTATAACATGACCTCATTTTTGTTTTTCACATTTTATGAGAATGGAGAAAGGTTTGAAAGCACTTACCATGTGACTAATAACATTGATAATCACAGATGTACAAATTGTGAGATGCTACCTTACACCTCAGAGTTGCATTAATTTTTTCCCTCTAATAATAGAGGGTACTGACTGTGTAGGGGAGTTGTATAAGTTAATGCAGAAAAACTGTTTAGAAAGCAGTTAGAAAGTTGATTTTGACAATAAGTATGGATGTGAGAGTTGGACTATAAAAAATTGATTCTTTTGAACTATGGTGTTGGAGAAGACTTGAGAGTCCCTTGGACTGCAAGGAGATCCAACTAGTCCATCCTAAATGATATCAGTCCTGGGTGTTCATCAGTCCTGGACTGATGCTGAAGCTGAAACTCCAATACTTTGGCCACCTGATGCGAAGAGCTGACTGATTTGAAAAGACCCTGATTCTGCGAAAGATTGAGGGCAGGTGGAGAAGGGGATGACAGAGGATGAGATGGTTGGATAGCATCACTGACTCAATGGACATGAGTTTGGGTGGACTCTGGAAGTTGGTGATGGACAGGGAGGCCTGGCGTGCTGCGGTTCATGGGGTTGCAAAGAGTCAGACAAGACTGAGCGACTGAACTGAACGTGGTCCCCAAATGAGTGTCTTAAAAATATTTTTCTTAAATATTTATTTCCCTTTAGGGAAATGTATTTCTCTGATATAAAAGCCTTGGTAGGTGGTCAAGGTCTGGTTTGATGGCCTCTGTGTTAGGAACTGAAGCTCTTCAAATTTTTCTGATTTTCTTGTGTGTGAATTTGACCTCTGGCCTCAAGATAGCAGCATTTTCATATAAGGCTGCAGGAGGGAAGGCAATTTCATTAAGGAAGGTGCAGAAGGTACACGTGCTCTCCTGATGAAAGTTTTTTGAACTTTTTCTGCAGCACTGTACCAGATAGCCTGTTGCCCAGAATTTAGTCACTTGAAAGTCTGACAGTGAAAATTTCATTTTCTGTGCAAGAGGAGGGGAACAGATGTTGGTTGACAGCCGGCTTTTTCTTCTGCATTAGATATAAGTCATGTTCTTTGACTTGGAATTTATCCTAAAGAAATAAGAACTGTGGATAAAGCTTTACAAAATGAAACAAAAAGCATTTTTAATGAAATAGTTTTGAGTAGGTAAATAATATTTATGTTAAATGAAAGAAGCAAGATCTAATACATTTTTAACATACTCAAAGCATATGAGATACAGTTGAGCATCATTTCCTTTTTTATAGCTTTTACATATTTTCGCAGAACTACAGAACCCTTCAGTAATTCTTTTAGAGAATATACGTGGAGTAAATTTTGAATGTTAGCATGAGAAGATTCACTTGGCTTTTACAAGTAATAGCCCCAACACAAGTAGAGCTACAGTGCTGGAAAGACATGACAAGACTGGTTGTGGGGAGAGCTGCAAAGTGGAAGGGATGGAGGGGCAGGGATGCTTGGACTTGGGTTTGCAGTATCACAAGTCTTGAGGTACACACCCATCCCCCCATGCATATATACAGATGCTTTGTTTAGAAGACAGAGCAAGACCTAGATTATTTTTTCTTTTTCCTTCCCTTCGAAAGTGCCATCCAGCACACTTGTGAAACCAGAGTCAATCATATTCAGATACTCAAAATAGCATATTATTCTGAGAGAGAGAAGAGACGATATTGGAAGCATGATATAGCAACAAGCTGTTTTGGGGAGTGTTCTGTTGGAGAAATTAGGATGAAACCTGTTGTCCTTGAAATGGAGAATTCAGTGGAAGAGTTGAATAGAAGAGTATCAAACACTGAAAAATGAGTTAGTAAGCTGGAATATGAAGTTGAAGAACTCTTCCAGAATGTATCAACAAGGGATAAAATAATGGAGAGAATGAGGGAAATGTGAGAACCATATACATATATGTGTTTTTGTAAATGTGTGTGTTGTATACACACATACATACACACTAGAGGTATGTAGTAAAAAAGCTTTATTTAGTAAGAATCTTCGAAGAAGAGAAAGACATACAGAGGGAGCAAAGAGTTGAAAAAAATAATGAACCAAAATTTTCTAGAAATAATCTCCAAGCAAATGCATAGTATGCCAACTAAAATAAAGAAAAAATAATGTAAAATATAAAAATATAAAACCTCAGGTGAGCATATTATAGTGAGATTTGAAAACATCTAAAAGGAAATATCCTGGAAATTTCTGGAGAGAATAAGAGAATTACCTTAAAATAACCCTGAACTTGACTGATTTAGTTTTTGTTTGGTGTTAACAGAGTGGGTTACACTGAGCACCCTACAGCAAGAAGAGTTAAGAAGGCCTTAAGGAATTGATTCACATTAAGAAAACTATCTGCAGCCCCAACACAGTAGTGTTTGTGCCAGTTTCTTATTGGAATGGTGACAATATGCTGGAGCCACGTGCTAATAACATGTCTTGGTTCGAGGGTTGGAAAGTCACCTGTAATGATGGTAATAGCAGTGGAACAGTGAAGCTTAAAGCTCTGAATGGCATCCTGCCACCAACTTGTCTGACTGACAAGCCCTTGGTGCCTGCCCCTCCAGGTAGAACCAGACCTGTCCCTGTGGGCCAGTCTCAGACTGGGGTTCTCAAATCTGGCATGTGGTCACCTTTGCTCCAGTTGTCATTACAACTAAAGTGAAAAAAAAAGGTCTATTGTGCAGTTAAAGCCTTGAGTGAAGCTTTTCGGAGGACAGTGTAGACATCAGTGTCAAGAACATGTCTGTCAGAGATGCTTGCCATGGCATTGTTGCTCCTGAGAGCAAAAATAACCCATCGATGGAAGCAACTAACTTCACAGCTGAAGTGATTATCCTGAGCCAGCCAAACCAAGTCAGCTGTTCACCTGTTCTGGATTGTCCACAACTAACATAGCTTGCAGGATTGTTGAACTGAAGATGACGATGGTCACTGTTCTGGGAAGAATCTTGTGAAAGATAGCCCCAAATTCTTGAAAGGTGTTGATGCTGCCTGCCACTGTTGATAGGGTTCCGGGCAAGCCACCTGTGTGTTGAAAACTCCTCTGACTATCCTCTGGGTCGTTTTGGTATTTGTGAATGAGACAGAGATTTACTATGGTGTCGTCAAAGCAGTAGACAAGAAGGCAGCTAGAGCTGGCAAGGTCACGGTGTGTGCCCAGAAAGCTCAGAAGGCTAACTGAGATCATCGCCAATACCTGGCACTCCAGCCTTCATCAGTGGTGGAAGAACTGTCTCAGGGCTGTTTTGTCTTGATCAGTCATTTAGCAAAGAACAATTAATGATAGCAATGATAACAAAACCTTGAAGGAAAGGAGAATGTTTTGTGGACCATCTGTTTTTCTCTGTGTGGTAATTTTAAATTAACTGCTTTTTAAAGCAGTACTTTTTAATGGAAACAACTTGACCAGAAATCTGTCACAGAATTTTGAGATCCTTGTAAAACAATGAGGGGGGGGGGGGAGGGGGGAAAGTGAAGATATAATTATAGGTTCAAAGGAGTTAGGATATAAATAAGAGGTTCAAAACTATTTTCTGTTAGCACTTTGAAGATAATGTTCCTTTTTTATTGTATGATTTATTGCATGGTGTATGTATAAGTCTGACGTCAATCTTTTTTTGGAGGTAATTTTTAGTATTTTCCATTTATTTTTTATGTTCTTTAGTTGGATTTCTTTTTCAGGTGTAAATTCTTGAGTTTGTTGAGTTTTTTGATGTCTGTAACTGTGTTGGACTTTCATTTATTTTGATTATTCTTAGTTGTTTTCTCTGCTGCAGAAGACTTTCCCCACATTTGCTTCCCACATTTGCCTGCAGCAGGAGAGAGAGAGCCAGTTACCTTGGTATCCAAGCCTCGTAGCGACCAGTTAGCTTTGTGATCACTGTTTTGTTTCCTAGTTTGCTTCTGCCTGTCACTTATGCCTCACATTCTGAGGTCCTCTTTCCTTTATCTGTTTTACAGCTTTGATGTGGATATAAGAGATTTCAATGTTAGACTTAGTCTGTTTTTATGAATCCTCAATCAAAAAAGGTTTTTATAACCTATCAATCAGCAAGTGAATTTCAACCTATCACTAACCTGTGTTTTAGCTTAATGTTAAAATACTTGAGCTGGTATTACAGTCTGTTGCTGCTGCTGCTAAGTCGCTTCAGTCGTGTCCGACTGGGCGACCCCATGGACAGCAGCCCACCAGGTTCCTCTGTCCATGGGATTCTACTTATGTGATAATCTTAAACATGAAAGAGAAAAAAATGTAACTTTTAAAAAGCATTTTCTTTAAGCATACTGTAAATAAATTGAATTTACTTTTTTCCAGAATCATGCTCATGAACATTTCGTGGATCTTGGAGAATCCAAAAAGCAGCAGGCAAATCAACACAATTACCGCACAAGATCTGCATTAGAAGAGACTCCTAGACCTTCAGAAGAGATAGAAAATGGCACAAGTTCTTCAGATGTGAGAGCTCAGCACATTCATAAATTTCTGTTTTCATTTTGATTTGTTTTTTAAAATATAACCTGTATTCTTTGCATCCATTGATATATTTGTAGATGTAGCTCAAACATGGTATGTCTAGGTCTTAAAATGACAGTGATAGCTGAAGACCATAGTGTGTGTTCAAGGCATGGCATAGTTATTCATAACCTCAGGTCCACAAAACAAGTGCATCTGAATTAATTACTCCCATTATGAGGACTCTGAAGTGCAAAGATGTTTAGCTTACACATTTACCTAACTATTAAATGGTAGAGTAAGGAATTAAACCCGGGTTCCTTTTACTCCAAAACCAAGCTTTTTAATACCATAAAGCTCTAGTCTGTATAATACAACTGATGAATAGACAGTCAGCAGTTTTAGTTACTTTATAATCTCTGTACCAATTTATAGCTTTCTCAATGTAGATTTTAAAATACTCCTTATGTATAAGTATTTTCATAAATACCATTGTCCCCACACAATTGTATATTCTTTCAGCAAAGACAGTCCATTTGCCTTTATAAATCAAGCTTGCTTAGATGTACAACTGTCTTTCTTCTGCCCCACTCTCCTTATTACCCTTCACTCACAGTTAAGTCAAAGACTGATCTGAAGTGTTGACAGCTATATGCTTTCGAAGTCATGTTTTGCAGTGGCAGGCATGCGTGGGGATTCTCCACATATATTCTCTATGGACAGGGTTATATTAGCTCAAACTGAGAGTTTCTAACCATAATTTAAAAGTCTCCGCTGGCTTTAGGTCCTAGTATAGCCAGAACAAAATGATATTTTTAATCTGGCAAAAAGAGAAAACATACTCTTTATATAAACTTGACATTTAACAACTTAGATATACCACAAAACATAAAATATGTGTGTGCTAGTTGTTTGCATTATAAAGTGTTTTATTTTTGAAAGATTTATAGTATCCTCTTAAATAAAAGTTTCTATAAAATTTTAAAAATACGAATCAAGTAAAACTGGATTTCCAGGTACAACTGTTACATAAGAAAATTACAAATTCTTTCATTTGTCTTCAAAACTAATTTGTTTTTACCTTAAGTTTGTAGAGGAGAACAGTGAGAACAGAATATCACCTTTGGCACAATATATCATTTAAAAATGAAACCGTCTTGGATTTCTTGGTTCAAATATTTTGTAATTCTATATAGTACCTTTTTGTATTTAGAATATAGAAGTATGTTTCTGTTCTTCCTCTTTAAAGAAGTAATATACTAAAGGTGGGAAAAATTAGATAATTTGTTTAGTTTCTTTTCAGTCCGTGAGCAGAGATTGTTTGCTAAATATAATTTGCTTTTAGATTTTGATCTTTACATATTTGCTTGATTTTCAAAGCTCTGTGAAAGTTGAGGAATTACATTCTTCATTTTTAAGACATGATAATGGGAAAATTTTTCTCCCCAAAATGTTATATTTGATTAGTAGAAGAATATGTTTCATTATCCTCATGAAATCTGAATACGCCCAGTAATTTAAACATGAACCATTCTTGTTAGAGTGGGTTTAATTAAGCTTTGAAGTAAAATGACCTGAGTTCAAAATAGGCTTTGTTGCTTATTAATTGTGCTGCCTTGGATAAATTTCTTAGCCTGTTGAAGTTTTAGTTTCTTTTATTTAAAAACCTATTTCCCTAGAATTAGTATTACGCTGCTAAGTTGCTTCAGTCATATCCGACTCTGTGCGACCTCATAGACAGCAGCCCACCAGGCTCCCCGTCCCTGGGATTCTCCAGGCAAGAACACTGGAGTGGGTTGCCACTTCCTTCTCCAATGCATGAAAGTGAAAAGAATTAGTATTATACTTGCTGGTTAATAGAGAACCAAAGATTTCAATATGTTAAAATAATGAGATAATTTTTTAAATGGTAGGATAGTGTAAATAGAATAAAACAATGAAACATATTTCAGAAATCACTTATAACTGGGGAAAAAAGATCTGTTTCCTCTCACCAGTCACTGTTTTGTCTAGATCAAATGGGATGATATATACAGAGTGCTTAGAACAGTTTCTGACCTATTAGTAAAATCTTAATTAATATAAATTGCTATTTTTATTGAAGCAAGATTTTGTGACCACAAAACAATTTTTATAAAGAAAATGGCTTCACAGGTAGTAGCGTGTGTTGACCAATGAATATTTGCTAAAGAGAAACAGAGTGTTTGGGTAGTTTTTATCTTCCTTATGTGTATAAAATAATACCTGAATTGGAATATTCTTTTTTACATGATAAAGCTATTTTAATAATAATTATAATAAAACCTAAAAGTTCCTAAATTTAAGTTCGGTATCACCCAATCTAGAAGTTGTGTTTGGAGGCTTTAAAAAGTTAATCCATCCAAGAGATTGCTCTGAATCCATTATTAATAAGTATTTATCTTTGAGACTTGTATTTTACAACTAATTTAAATCAGATTTTCATAAGATATCCTAATATGATTCATACTACTGGATATCACTGATATTTTCTATTAATATAATCATATAGAATGTTATTCTGTAAAACTACACAGTAAAATATGTATTCACTATCTCTTAGGAAGGTGAAGTTGTTGCTGTCAGTGGTGGAACGTCTGAAGAAGAAGAGAGAGCTTGGCACAGTGATGGCAGTTCTAGGTAATTTAATGAATTTTTTTTTTCCCCACAAGTACTATAAATTCTTTAGAAAGGTAAAGATTCTTTTCTACCAGAAACATAGTTCAGAGTCCCTTTGGGTTTAAAATTGTAACTAGATCTACAAAATGATGCTTTCAACTTTTTTCCTCAGTTGATATTTTATCTTCTGAATGCTGTTATTATTTGTAATACTGAACCACAAACTAGTTTCATTACTGGTTTTGAGAAATACTTATGCATTAAGTTATGAAAGTAATGAGATTTTGTAGAATTAACTATCTTTTATAGTGAAATTTGTTAAATGCTAGTAGTATTTTCTTCTGGCAATGAGAATAAGCTTTCCCTTTTTCCTGTTTTTCCCACCCCATTTGATCGTTTAAGCAAGGATTCCTTCAGCCCATTAACTGGTGATTCATATTGTTACAGAGCTTAATGGCTTTGCCTGACATTGTGAGGTCTTAGTAACAAGGAGGAGTAGAGCCTTTGGGAATGCTAATTATGTTTAGCCCTTGATACTTATTCCTTGACAGCATTAGTTCTTAAAATTCCAAAGAAACCAGGAGGCTATGTGTAAAAATTCTTCACCTCTTATTATCACGGACATTGTCACAGGACATACTATCCTGTTTCCACAGTAGTTGCTCCTAGTAATGATATGCAAGTGTTCATCATTATGTCTGGTAGTTTCCTATATTTAAAACAAGACAGCAGAAGAAAAACCTGCTTTCTTTTGGTTTAGCAGTGGAAATAGAGTATATTTATATTTTGGAACACCTCAGGTTTTACTCCAGACCACCAAAATGTATATTGCAGTAAAGCAAGTCACATGAATTTTTATTTTCCTAGTGCATATAAAAATTGCATTTTCACTGTACAGTGAGGTGTGCAGTAGTGTTATCTCTAAAAAAAATTCAACATTTAAAAACATCGTTAATTTAAAAATAATGCTATAGGGAAAGTGGCACTGATAGACTTGCTTGATGCCAGCTTGCCACAAACCTTGAATTTGTAAAGAAGAAACGAAAGAAGAAAAACCACAGTATCTGCAAAGCACAATAAAACAAGTTATGCTTGTATCTCAGACCATGCAACAGCATAAAAGTTCTTGTTTTGAAAAAACAGTGTTCACTTCAGCTGTTGGAGAAACTATTGTAAAGAACATAGGCCTCTGGCATTTGTAGTTCTGTGCTGGCAGCAGCAGATTTTCTGTAAGAGCTGAGTGTTCCATAGCATAGCAACAGTGAGCAGTTTGGCAAGTGCCATTTACAGTGATCATGGCTGAAGTGAAGTGACTCAGTCGTGTCCGACTCTTTGCCACCCCATGGACTGTAACCTACCGGGCTCCTCTGTCCATGGGATTTTCCAGGCAAGAGTACTGGAGTGGGTTGCCATTGCCATCATGGCTGAGGTCAGTGTAAATAAATGCTGGTAAGTTCAGTATAGCCAATTGGATGGCTGTTTGCCCTGCAGATATATTCCCAAATATCCAGAATAGTTTCTGCACATGTTTTTTATGTAACTTTAAAATTTTAAGTTTTAAGATGAAGTCATGAAAATCATACTAGAAAACACCTTAATTATTTGACTTTTATCTGCAATGATTATTCTTAGGGAGATAACAGGTAAATTGCCCATAAAAAAAGACACTTGGGCCAGAAGGATGAGGTAGTAGAATAAAACTCCAGAAAAATATGACTTAAGCCTTGTCAGTGATATTTTTAGAGAAGTGAGGATATACATTAGTAAGTCTAGGCAACCTGATAATTGATTTTAACATAGTACAATTTAGATTCCATTAAGGCAATTATATTTATAAAACTAAAAAGTCAAGTACTAAATATTCTCATGTTCTAAAATTAAAACAGAAGACAACTTAATTGGATTCTTTATTTTGCAGCATCAGTTTAGTAAAGCTTAGATCTGTTAGAGTTTCCAGTGAGATACAACCAATGGCAAACATGATTGATAGTGATACATAAGATACTAAGGCCTGCATTTTTCTGAATCTTACTATGCTTTGAAGCATAATCTATACCTCGAGTGTGTGTAGATGCTTAGTAAGTTTGCAGGCAGGGTCTTCCCACTGGATAGAATACTTCTGACCCTTGCAGGTCGATATCTAGCTACGGTGATGTCACCAGTGCTCTACCATGGGAGATCAAGAGTGTCCACCTACCCTCAACAAGGGAATTCTTAGGCTTCTTCCTCAACGTTGATGCCTCCTATGCTATCTAGAGCTCTCTTTCTGTTACTAGAATTGAGGAAACTGACCGTCTCTCTGCTCCTTACCTTTGTGACCCCACAATATTTTGAACACATGTGACACTCAAATCTATATTTTTGTTAAAATTAAAAATGGTATTTAAATTCATTGTTTAATTAGAACTACTTTAATTAGGCCTCATTTATCCTAAAAAATTTTGGAGATATTTAAGTAAGTTAAGCCTGCAGACTTGTAAGAACCTAGAAGATGAGTTGAAAGTTAGGAAGTATTTTTAGTTCATTTAGTATGTACTATTCTGTCATTGTCTGTTAGTCACTCAGTCGTGTCCCACTCTTTGTGACCCCATGGACTGTAGCTCGCCAGGCTCCTCTGTCCAGGAATTCTCCAGGCAAGAATACTGGAGTGGGTTGCCATTTCCACCTCCAGGGGATCTTCCCAACCCAGGGATTGAACCCGGGTCCTCCTGCATTGCAGGCAGATTCTTTACCGTCTGAGCCACCAGGGATGCCCATTACTTTTTATTATGATCTTTCTTTACATGTGCATACAGCAAGTCTTAATGCGTATCTTGTTCTGTATATTTTTTAAATCCCTCTTTCCTTTTAGTGACTACTCCAGTGATTATTCTGACTGGACAGCAGATGCTGGAATTAATCTGCAACCACCAAAGAAAATTCCTAAGCATAAAACCAAGAAAGCAGAAAGCAGTTCAGATGAAGAAGAAGAATCTGAAAAACAGAAGCAAAAACAGATTAAAAAGGATAGGAAAAAAATAAATGAAGAAAAGGATGGACCAGTATCACCAAAGAAAAAGAAGCCCAAAGAAAGAAAACAAAAGGTTGAGCTATATACTTATATATATATATTATCTATATTTTTCTATATATATAATTACATAAATAGATATTATACATATTATATATATATATGTTTTTTGTGAAAACAGACTACACATTTTAAAAGTGCAGCAGATAAACATAAACATTGTTCAGGTATACCAGCTAAGTATTAATAGAAAAAACATGGAGTTACACAGTAGTAAAATAAAGCATATAGAGATCTATTTAGTTTTCCTCAATTTTTAAAATGTTTAATGTGTGAGAGTATTTACTTGTAGAATTATCATATTGTTATATATTGAGCATTTGATCTTATGAGCAGAGTTTTCTTGAGACTCCAGTAGAATTTGTTTATTTATGTAAAAAAATAATGCTACAAAACATATTTTATTAGCCTTTAATTGCCTTTGTCTTTCAACCATCCTTACAAACTATCACTGCTGAAAATACTACTGTGGTAACAAGCCTTCATTAATTTACAGAGCTTGTGAGCCATCACTAGTCCTTAGGGCAGTAGTATTGGTTTGATAACTACATCTTTAGTCTGTGGATAATTTGAGACGGATCAAAGACAAGGGATAAATGTTATGGGAATAAGATCTGTTAGTTCTTACGGAGTCGGAATATTTTTTTTTTAAAAAACAGGAACTGTTTAACTTTTGCTCTAAAGGAAATGAAATACAAGGGACATATTGTCTATTCCCCAAAAGACTGTAAGTTCGAAGCACATTTGGTGAAACAAACGCAAGGTTTTTTTAAAAACGATGCCATTTTTAGAATTAAATGGAAGATGTTATCTGTAGAATTAAATACTAGGGAGACTATAGGATGTTTATCTTTAGAGAGCTTTGAAAAATTTCAAGACTGCATCTGTCTTAAGTGTTTATTTTATCTGCGTCAATTGAGCTTTTGTTTTGTTTCAGCTATATAATTATGGATTACTTTAATTTGGATTCTGCAGCCTCCTTTGTCACCTCCTTTGCCTTTGTCTGGAGAATATTTACCAAAGAGAATGCCACACATTAGCCACAGTATTCCTCCTCTTCCTTGCCTGTGATGGTAAATGTAGGCTGACCCCATTATTTTACATGATAGACATATAAAGCTGATTAAGCCATGTATCTGGCAAATGAGGTAAACATTTTTTTTTTTTCCATCTCAAGACGGTTTTGGAAACTTTGGAGGTTTGCAGTGTTAAGTCCCATAATTCTTTTGTCCTAAGAATGCAGTTTACTTCACCTGGTCCCCTTTTATTTGATAATTATCCATAAACTAATACCTCAGGCTTCTTCTTACATGCCACATTTGGATCCATTGTTACTATTTGGCATGTTTTAATTTCACTTTTTTGCTTAAAGTATTATCCCAGGGTCTGTTTGCCACTAATTTGTTTGGTACATGTTTCAAATAGTTCAAGGTTCGGATATTATAGGTTACTCCCTGTAATTTGGATTTTGTTTACATGGTTTTTTTTCAGCCTATCAGTGTATCTGACAGTAGATAGAATTGCTCTTATTCTTTAGTCATCTTATCTCAGGTAAACACAGTAACATTTCCTTTCTTCTGCATAGAGTTGTAAAGCTGAAAAATAACTGAGACATCATTAGTTGATGTTTATTGCATCTGTGAAAAAGTAAAATATCTTCCATATGGTTAATTGTTTGAATCAATAGAAGAAAAAAAAACCTTGTTCGGCACATGCTTATTAGAATTCTCCTGAGATGCAGTACAGTTATCCCAGATAGTATCTGACATGTATCCCTTATGTTGTTTAGGAGCTCTGGAAATCAGAGCAATGAATTTTCATCTAGTGCCTGCAATACAGTCAATAAAAAGAAGTGTAAGACAAAGTACTTACTCCAAAAACAATGTGTGACCAACAAGTTGTTTGAATCCCCTCTCCCCAAAACAGGAGAAATACCACATGATACATTTAATTGGCAAACCAAAGGGAGACATCGTAGAGTTTCAGATAAGCCTTCCAGAAGAGGTCAGATTTTAGGTGGGCCTAGAAGAATTGCCATGGATAGAAAGAAAATAGATTAATTACCTTTATCTCCAAAATTAAGTCTCAGTGCATGAGGCTGGAAATTTAGAGAACTATCGATATGTTTTAATTATTTATTATTATTTAATTATTGTTTAAATAACCATAAATGATTATTAGTACTGACAGAAATCTAACCAAAACTTCAAGGATCCCCAGGATCTGAGTAAGGTTTATTATCATAATGATTCTTGGTTATGCCATAGTCCTACAGTTATAAATATGATTACTTCTATTTAATATCCAATTTACCTGACTTCATGTAAGAGCTGTTAGCTGTCCCACTCTGGGAAGAAATACTTGAGTAGTGTAACTAGTAGTTTATATTGAGGCTGGAGTTAGTAATTTTTAGCCTTTTCCTGCCTTTTTTCGTTTTACCTAGGTCAAAGGAAGCCTTTTTCAAATACTTTAACTGAGCACCTCATTATATGTAAGACTGATACAATCTGTGGATCTCAGTACATGGGATGGATTCATCTCATGTATAGTAAATGCCAGAGTCCTTTATCCCTCCGTTCTTCTCCACAGAGTTCTTCTAATGTATTTTAACAGAAATATAAAGGTGGTTAATAGGAAGAAGAGTTCGTAGGAAGATGAATACCGAGTAACAGCTAAAGGAACCTGCTGCAAGTAGTATTCTCTCATATCCCATTATGACTGTGTTTCTTTTTATGAACTTTCATTAACTCACGGTGATAGCTGCCTTATAACTTCCCTTTTCTTAAGCAAACACAAGAGAATAAAATTTAGAAGTCTTAGTTTACAAACACTGAACCAAAACATTTCTAATCAGCAACATGGTGTTTCTCTACTTATATATGTTAGGTTTCAGCTTTTAGAAAATTGGTTTTTCCAAAGTCTAAGGTAAGAGTTTCCAGCCTATCATGGCCACTTGTAGGTGACCAGAAATTTTAAACTTTTCTTAAAGGCCTATTCAGAAAGTTACAACGTAAGAGACCTGGCTTGAGAGCATTCTGATTGAAAAAAAAAATTTTTTTAGAAGCTTACATATGAAATGGCTACTTTAACAGGACTAGGGAATATTCTTGGGCTATATGCAAGTATAATGTCCAGCCCATAAAAGTTAGCCTTCTGTATCCTGGCACTGCTCAGCCCATATAAGAATGTCTTTCTTACTTCTTAGCAACATGCTATGCCTAGGGTTTTTTAAAGAAAAACCTCAAATATGTATTGGTTTGTTACATGGACAAACCAATGTTTGTGAAACTGAGAGAATGTTTAGAGGAAAGGCAACTACACAGAGCTTCTGTTTTGTTGTTTATGGGAATATCTCATCACCTACTTTTGTTTTGAATATTGTCTTTGGAGCTTTGGTTGATGTAGTACTTTTTTATGGAGTGAGTTGGTGAGATTGAACGTAACTATTTTGCCACTACTACCATCTTCCCAGAATAAGGTTTTTTAATACTTAAAGAACATACATTTTTATACAAAGATCCCTTTCCCCTTTTGTGTTATTAACTACCTGGGCAGACTGATAGATGAGTGCTTTCATGATAATATTTGATATTGTTTTACACTCTTAGAGATTGGCTGTGGGAGAACTAACGGAAAACGGTTTGACGTTGGAAGAATGGTTACCTTCAACATGGATTACAGACACTTTACCCCGAAGATGCCCATTTGTGCCACAGATGGGTGATGAGGTATTTTTTAACTTCTAAAAAATATCCTTTGTTTCATTCAAATAACTTTAAACACTTTTTACAGCTCTTGAAACAGAATTCTAGAGAATTGTAGCAGTTTTATGAAGTATCTCATATCTCAGTTTACGTTTTGTAGCTCTGTATGGAAAAAAGGAAAATTAAGAGGAAAGCTTTAATAATGTTTTTTTTATGGCTGCTATAAAAATTGCGATAGAAAATTAAATATTGTAAGAGAATAGAGGTTTATTAGCGTTTAAAAAACCAGTATGTATTTTTTAGTAAGAGGATGTTGTGGCCAATTTTCTTTTTCCTAAAATATATGGTAAAGGAAAAGCAAAATTTAACATTTGTTTATTTTTAATTGAAGGGTAATTATGTGGGTTTTTTTTATTTCATAAAAGTATTTTATCAATGTTTAAATAACTATAATGTTCATAATGTTTCTTAGATCTTAAAAAAAAATGTTATCTTCCAATTACCATTTAATTTTTTAAGAAAATGTGATTAGTCCTGATCAGTCATCATTTTGGACTATGTTTTTGTGAATTTAAAATGAAAATATACTAGACCAAAGTTTTCCACTCAGGAGTACATGTCTCCTTGTTTTTTGTGTAAATGTTAAGAGACAGGGTTATCTGGTATTCAGTAGGTTTACAGTGAAAAGTTAGGATAAATTTGGATAGCATTTTTCAACAAGCTCAGCTGTTTTAGTTGTGGGAAGAACACTTTGTATCAGAGTGCTGTATTCACGTACCAGTTCTAGCGGTAGTCAGGAGTCACTTAAATTTGACCTCCATAAATGAGAATAAATACATGTCTTGCTCTCTTCATAAGGATAAAATATATTTGAAAATAGATTATTCATTTTAAAGTTCCCTGCCTTTGTATAAACTCCTTGCTACAAAATAGGTAAACAGTAAACTAAACATGACCCCAAGTTACAACATACTTTATTATACAACCTAAAATAAAGTGGTGAGACCAAAAAGCCAAAAAGTTACTGCTTATCCTTAACCTTTTAATGTTATTTAGAACACTGGGTATTATTAAGTGATAGTAGGACAGCTGAAGGAAAAGGAGGAAGGATAAAATCAAAATATTAGAATTTCTTTTCATTTACAGGACATTAAATCTCCTACAGTTTTAGCTGATACTGTGCATTTTGGTTAAAGGAAACACATGCAAGTTTTAAAATTGTGACACTATTTACTTTTTAGGTTTATTATTTCCGACAAGGACATGAAGCATATGTTGAGATGGCCCGGAAAAATAAAATTTATAGTATAAATCCCAAAAAACAACCATGGCATAAAATGGAACTGCGGGTATGGTGTTTATGATTTAAAGCCCCAAAAGATGTGATTATAGAGAAAGTTGTATTTAATGTTATTATTTTCACTGTAAGAAACTGTTTCATGAAGATAGCTTTTTCTTTTAATTGAAATAATTCATAGGCATAGATTTTTAAAGAAACTTAAGATTGAGTTATATATATTCTAATAGTTTATAAGTTGGGACTAAAATGTAATTATGTTGAGAATTGGACAACATTAACATATTAAGGCAAACTTCATCTTTGTAAATTTGAAAGTATTTCTAGATTTATCAGTAATAGTTCAAAATTATTTCTCAGTCTCTGGAACTGTATTAGAAAATTCTTATTTCAATAAGGTTTTCTTTTTTTTTAATTGATATATAGTTTGCATACCATCAAAGTGCACCAATCTTAAGTACACAGCTCAGTGGGTTTTTATACATACATACAAAATAGTCACCTAGTGTTTAACAGATTATTTTGTGAATATGGTTTCTTATTTTCTATATCTTCTTCAGGAACAAGAACTGATGAAAATAGTTGGCATAAAGTATGAAGTGGGATTGCCTACCCTTTGCTGCCTTAAACTTGCTTTTCTAGATCCTGATACTGGTAAACTGACCGGTGGATCATTTACAATGAAGTAAGGACTGTTGAAAGAGGCAGTAGTTTCTTAGTATTGTAGATTGTTTTTCAAGATTTGGGTACATTTGAATGTATTTTAGATATCTGTAGTTATGTGACCTGATCAATTTGTTTCTGTTTTAATAGGTACCATGATATGCCTGATGTTATAGATTTCCTTGTCTTGAGACAACAATTTGAAGATGCAAAATATAGGCGGTGGAATATAGGTGCGTTATTTATTTGGAAGTTGTAATGATCGTTTTATCTAATAAATGATTTATGTTTTTCATTATTTAGATAATCAGATAAATATTGCCATTTGTGGCAATGTCAATAGGAAAGTAAGATATTGTATCAGGAATTTGGGGTATTTTTTTGTTTGCTTGTCTGTTTTAAAGAATAATAATACTTTTAAACTAGATGATGTTGAAATCTGAATGTTTTTTCTCATATTTCGTAACTGTGTATAAGATTGTTTATAACTATTCCTTTTGTTAGTATATGTACTGAAATAAATTTTTATCCAAAAGAAGTAATGACAGAATTCAAACTTGAAACAAAAGATGTGTTCCATTGAAAATGTTTAATTGTACTGGGACCTAAACTAAACTGACTTTTTTCTTTTATTGGGTACCTCTGTTAAAACTAATATTGTAACCAAGACTCAAAAAAACTTTAGAAAACCTTAAAAGTCTCCAGGCATTTAAGGTACTTTATATACAGATGGTTATGCTATTTACTAGAGTATTTAAGAATTTCTAAAAGGACCACTCTGAAGTAGAGTATCATGCCTATATGCTATATTTTGCTTTGAGAAAGCACCTCACTTGATATAGCATTTCATTCCTCCTCTAGTACCATTGGAAGGGATTAGTGTGGTGATTTGTTTGTTGTTTGGTCTTGGTAAATACAGAGATTTACATGTGTGCTATAGTGAAAGTCACTCAGTTGTGTCTGACTCTGTACGACCCTATGGACTGTACAGTCCTTGGAATTCTCCAGTCCAGAATACTGGAGTGGGTAACCTTGCCCTTCTCCAGAGGATCTTCCCAACCCAGTGATCGACCCAGGTTTCCTGCATTGCAGTCGGATTCTTCAGCAGCTGAGCCACAAGGGAAGCCCAAGAATATTGGAGTGGGTATACCTGTGTGCTATAAAAAGAAAAATTATGGAAGTGTAGTCATTAAAAATAGGGACATGCAAGCTGTAGAAAAAAATTTGCATCCCATGTCCCATTTCTCTGAAAGCTTTGAAAGATGTGTTCCATCAAATTTTGTTATTCAGTCGCTCAGTTGTGTCTGACTCTTTATGACCCCATGGACTGCAGCATGCCAGGTTTCTCTGTCCTCCACCATCTCCTGAAGCTTGCTTAAAGTCATGTCCATTGAGTCGGTGATGCCTTATCCAACCATCTCATCCTCTGTCATCCCCTTCTCCTTCTGCCCTCAGTCTTTCCCAGCATCAGGGTCAACTCTTTGCATCAGGTGGCCAAAGTATTGGAGTTTCAGCTTCAACATCAGTCCTTCCAGTGAACACCCAGGACTGATTTCCTTTAGGATGGACTGGTTGGACCTCCTTGCAGTCCAAGGGACTCTCAAGAGTCTTCTCCAACGTCACAGTTCAAAAGCATACATATTTTGGCACTCAGCCTTCTTTATGGTCCAGCTCTCACATCCATACATGACTACTCGAAGAACCATATCTTTGACTAGACAAACCTTTGTTGGTAAAGTAATGTCTCTGCTTTTTAATACACTATCTAGGTTTGTCATAGCTTTTCTTCCAAGGAGCAGGCATCTTTTAAATTTCATTGCTGTAGTCACTATCTGCAGAGATTTTGTTTGGATCCCAAGAAAATAAAGTCTCACTGTTTCCATTGTTTCTGTGTCTATTTGCCACGAAGTGATAGCACCTGTTGACATGACCTTACTTTTTGAATGTTGAGTTTTAAGCCAGCTTTTTCACTTTCCTCTTTTCACCTTCATCAAGAGGCTCTTTAGTTCCTCTTTGCTTTCGGTCTTAAGAGTGGTGTCATCTGCATATCTGAGGTTATCGATGTTTCTCCAGGCAGTCTTGATTACAGCTTTGTGCTTCATCTAGCCTGGCATTTCACATGATGTACTCTGCTTATAAGTTAAATAAGCAGGGTGACAATATACATCCTTGACCTACTCCTTTTCCAATTTTGAACCAGTCCATTGCCGTGTTCGTTTTTTCTATCAAATAAGGAAATAATAAAGACTAGGAATCTCAGTAAGAGACAGGAAATTCAGGACAGGAAATCGCCAAAAGAAATTCCCAAGTAATAGTCAGCAGAAGTCTCAGAATACTATCTGTCTGGCAAGTCTGTAAAACAGTCCAGAAGACACTGTCCTCTTAGAGAGAAATCTTCAGGAGAAAAAGTAAAACTGATAAATTGTCTAACATGTTTGACTTTGACTTTATTGTCATTATTGTGGGAAATTATCTATTGAAGACTGTTTTATAGTTTGAGTTGTTAGAGAATGTGGGGAAATTATTCATAAAATTCAGAGAAAATGAAGTGATTATACAGATTTTTGCAAGAAAGGAATTGTGTGCTATTGGACTCATTAGTGAACAATATTTATACAGTATAGCCTGACAGAGGACAACTGAAAATGGATTAAACAAAATGCACATACCCTTTATATACAGTTATATGGAGACAGGCCAATACTTAATGTCTGAACTTGATGAGTAAAGGAATAGCTATATACTCACGTAGAAAACTGTAAGTAAATTCAAGAAGAAAGAGTTAAAAGTTCTTGGTTTTGGATATAAGCCTTTGGTACATGTGATTTTTAAAATTATTTCCATGTGTTGATAAGATTAATTTCATCTCTTTTAAAAATTTTATTTATTTTTGGCTGTGGTGCATCTTTGTTGCTACATGGGCTTTTCTCTAGCTGTGGAGAGCCGGCTTACTCTCTGGTTGCGATACACAGGTTTCTTGTTGCAGCAGCTTCTCTCACTGCAGAGCACAGGCTCTGTGTCACGTGGGCTCAGTAGTTGCCGCTCCCGGGCTCAGGAGCACATGCTGAATAGCTGTGGCTCTCAGGCAGGCTTAGTTGCTTTGCGCCATATGGATTAGGAATCAAACCCCTGTCTCCTGCATTGGCAGGTGGATTCTTTACCACTGATCCACCAGGGAAGTTTTCTCATCTCTGATTTTTAAGGACATGCATCTGCCAATAAGTTGGCAGAACAAATATTACCAGTTAGAACCCAGGAATATTCCAGAAATGTACTGACAACATAAGTAAGGAAATAATGGCAAGCATTGTTCATATTGAAGAGATAGTCCAAATGGATGTACATCAGAATGTTCTCATTTGGATCTTATAATTTTAAATGTATAAATTACTGTTAATGTTTCTTCTAAAGTTGGTAACTAGTTAATCTTCTATTTCTGAAGATGTTTTTACCAACTGCTATTTAAAATTACATCAGTAATAATTACTTCGGCCAGTCCTTAAGGCTTACTCTGGTAGACTCTGCTGCTGCTAAGTCACTTCAGTTGTGTCCGACTCTGTGTGACCCCATAGACAGCAGCCCACCAGGCTCCCCCGTCCCTGGGATTCTCCAGGCAAGAACGTTGGAGTGGGTTGTCATTTCCTTCTCCAGTGGATGAAAGTGAAAAGTGAAAGGGAAGTCGCTCAGTCATGCCTGACTCTTAGCGACCCCATGGACTGCAGCCAACCAGGCTCCTCCGCTGGTAGACCTTATTCTAATTTTATTGTCATTATCGTACAGTATCATTCATTGTGGGACGGCACATGTTATCCAGTTCTTCTTCTTTAGCATAATGTCATCAGTCTAAGTAGGATCACAAGAAATAGCTTTATGAAACTCAGTACTGTGTTTACTCTTCAGGTGTTGGTGATGTCAGTAATGCTGCTTCTTAAATTATGTAATGTCTTCTCACTAAGTATAGTGTCACTAATATGTATCTCAGGAGCAGTTAGAGACTCTCTAGTAATAGCTCATATTTCCCTGTTAATATTTGCTGTTTGAATGCTTGAATTTGAACCTAAATTTGATCTCAGTGCATGCTCACCCAGAATATGTATATACATACATATATATAACTCAGCAACATGCAGTTGTGTTCTATTAACAGCCTGGTTCCAACTTTCCTTTTTTGTCACTATATTTATTTTTTTCAAAGCATTTTATGCTCCTACAGTTGGCCCTCCATAGCTACAGATTCAGCCAACCTTGCAGCAAAAATATTCTGGAGAAAAAAAATTTCCAGAAAGTTCCAGAAAGCGAATTTGAATTTGCCTTATGCTGGCCAACTATTTACATAGTATTTACAGCTATTTTGATAGCACTTACATTGTATTAACTATATTATAAATAATCTAGAGATGATTTAAAGTATGCGGGAAGGTATACGTAGGTTACATGCACGTACACGTGATTTTATATATGGAAGTTGAGTATCCACAGATTTTGGTATCTGAAGTGTCCTGCAGCCAGTCAATCTGCCACAGATATTGAAGGACGACTACATGTCTTTGTACATTGTTAAATCCTTTTTGGTAAAAAAATGTGAATATAAACACTTTTTAAAGTGGGTTTGAAAATGAAACTGATTCAGATAAGATTAATTTGTTTAAAGTGACATGGATAAGTTATTTGAACTCAAATCTTTCAGAATTAACCAGGAGAAAAATCACTTAAGTACTGTGAGAGCTTAGAAAGGGGAAAGCATGGTAAAAAGGCAGGGAGTAGTTAACAGTTTTCATATGACATGGAGGGAAGGTGAGGAGATAGCTTATCAGAGTCTTTGAGGAAAGCAGTTTTCAGTAATATGACAGCTGAATGCAGTTGGTTAAGGAAAAGATTATAGAGTGCTGTCTGTTTTACAAAGGTTAGTTTTTGTTTTGTTTTTTCTTTCTGTAGGAAGGAAAAGTGAGTGTAAAGTGGTAGATTGGTAAAAATGTTTAAAATAAAGAGTGAATTTCTCCTTACCATAATAAATGGTAAAAAATGGTCTGAAAGGTGATAAGTCACACTTCAGGTGTGCTTGTTATATAACTTTTCCTCTCAGTATTGCTGATTTTATTTATTTACTAATTTATTTTGGAGTGTGTAGGTCATTTTTTATAGGTCTTTTAATAATAATACAGGCTTTTTAGCATCTTAAAGGGATACTTTGGGAAAGAGGAGCAGCAGCAGCGTTTCATTTAAGAGTAATGAAATGGCTTTTATTCTTGGCCAGGTGACCGTTTCAGATCAGTCATAGATGATGCCTGGTGGTTTGGAACAATTGAGAGCCAGGAACCACTTCAGCCTGAGTACCCTGATAGTTTGTTCCAGTGCTACAATGTTTGGTAAGGAAGTATTGTGTTTTGGTTCAGCCTGACTTGCTTTGAATGTTTTCCCCATCTGTTAAAATGCTAAAGATACTCCTTTTAAACACTGAAGTAGTTACTTTATTTTTCAGTGTGATTTTATTGAAATTGCAATGCAGTGTTTAGATTTTTTAATATAAAGGTTTTCCTTTCTTTAAGCTGGGACAATGGAGATACAGAAAAGATGAGTCCTTGGGATATGGAGCTTATACCTAACAATGGTAAGTGTAAAGTTTTTTGTGTCTGTTACGGAATTCATTTCTTAAATAAAAATCTGATTTGATAACTTGTAGGTACAAAGAGTTCTTGATGAAGAGCAAGTAGAAAATATTCATTCCACATGCATTTTTATTGACCCTGGAGGTAGGGGAGGCATAATAGTGACTAGACTAAACATAATCCTTGTCCACTTGGAATTTGTAGTTTAAGAGGGAAGGTTGAAGATAATTACAGCAAAATATACTGATTTGCTTGTTGTTATTCACTGTAGAAGATGAGCACTTGGGAGCAAAGATATTTTTACAACTCCAGCAAAATACATAGAATACAGCATAATACTGAGAGGTCAGGCTTTTTTGAATGAAGTATAGATTCATATCCTAGCTCTGCCATCTTTTCTCTGTGTCATCTTGACAAGTTCCTTTACGCCTTGAAACTCGAGATGCTTAGTATTCAGTCTTTGGAACTATAAACTAATACTTTTCTTACAGGACTGCTATGAGAATTAAATGATATCATATGTGTAAAGTGCTTATTATAGAGCCTGACACATGTAAGGTCTCAATGAGTAGGTAATTATAATAACTGTCATTTTGCATATGGCCTGACACATTGCCTTAGAATTTGGGAGTTAGCCGTTGGCAGTAAGAATGACATCTTCCTGGAACTGAGAAAAGACCAGTGTGTCTAAGCCTGGATATTGCATTTTCTATGTCATTGCCCATATTTGTTTCAGTTTAAGAAAATAAAACACATACAACTGTATATGTCTAAAAAGTTTTAAAGGATGGGGATATGAGGACTTCCACAAATTATCTTTTACATTACTGTTTGTTTTTTTTAATAGTATGTTACTTTTACTATCAGATAAGAATTTTTTAAAAAAGAAAAACAACCTGACTTGTAACATAGTAGAACTGATCATTTACAAATGGAATTCCTCACTAATTATTATATTAAAAAAATTCAGAAAAAAGATAATGTGAAAAAAGTAAACCCAATCTGGTAAATCTTAGAAATGAGAAAATGGTCATGCGGATTTTGATTAAGACTAGTTCTTTCTAGAAATTGTCACTTTGAGAGACCAGTACCAATAATGTCTTTTTCATCTCATTGCTAAATTAGAGTTGTTTAATACTGTACAATGTGTTAATCGGCTTGTAAATGTGTTACATGACTTACCTTCCAGTTTTATTTCTCTCCTTTGTTAAGGTTTGAATTTGAACTCATATCAGACTATTGTGAATGTGAGAGAAATGAAGCTAATAGATATAATCCCTGGGGTACTTCTTGAAATGAATGAGTAACAGTAATACACTGTTGTTTCCGACCTCAGTATATTGCTGTGTGGAGGGGGTGATTTTTGTTGTTTCTGTTCTATTCCGTTATACGTATATAGGCACTCAAGAGTTTAATTACATTTCTAGAGGAGGAGGAGTTTCGTGACCAGATAGTAGCATATTTCCAAATGTTTCTCTCCTGAAGTCTTGTTCAAAGAAAAATTGCCTTGGCAGATTTGTAGTTTTTATGTCACCACCACCCCCTAATTATTTTATTAAAGATTCAGACGTGCAGAAAGCATACCTTCATCATTTAAGAGCAAAAAGCCTAAGCATCATCTGTCATTATTCATAATTCTGACTGTCCCTACACTTTTAGAAAAACAGTGAGGCTTTGATTAAAACATTTCTGAAAAAAAAAAAAAAATACCACTTTTGTTCAAATTCACATGGCATGTTTTATCAGAGTAAATTAGAGATTATATATTACGAAATTACTCAGAAATTTTTTTTAATTTTCATGATTTTATACGAATACTTTATCCTTCACATGTAACTGATAATAAAGCAAGTTGTGAGGTATAATTTTGGAGAAGTAATTACATGCTCATCTAGAAAATTAATCATGAAATTAATGTTGTAAAGAATAAATTTTATTGACTCTTGAAACATAACTTTCCTTTAATGAAAATAAAGACTAATACTTACCAAATCTTTACAAAGGTATAGTTTAATTTTATAAAAATATCAACTCTGATTCTAAAGGTAACTTAAATATTACTGATATTACCACATATTTTCATTAAATCTCATTTCTTTCTATTTCAGCTGTATTTCCTGAAGAACTAGGTACCAGTGTTCCTTTAACCGATGTTGAAACCAGATCATTGATCTATAAGCCTCTTGATGGTGAATGGGGTTCCAATCCCAGGGATGAAGAATGTGAAAGAATTGTTACAGGAATAAACCAGTTGATGACACTAGGTAAATAATAACAACATATGAAAAAATATATATGTATATACTCTCTCTATGTGTGTGTGTGTGTGTGTGTGTATCTATCTATTTACATATATATGCATGAAGATAGCTAGAAAATGTTGCCAGTAAGCAAAGGGAAAAAAAAAATTTATTCAAGCAAAATTATTTTTTGTTATAAGTCAGTGTTTTCAAATATTTTTAAGTGATTTTTTAAAATGCAGTTTTACACAAGACTCAAATATCTGAAACAATTATAAATGCTTTAGTTGAATTTCAGTGCCTGCCCAAGACTGTTTAGACTACTGCACAGTTACACTCATTTCACATGCTAGCAAGGTATATGCTCAAATCCTTCAAGCGAGGCATCAGCCAGTATGTGAATCAAGAACTTCCAGATGTGTAAGCTAGATTTAGAAAAGGCAGAGGAACCAGAGATCAAATTGCCAGCATCCATTGGATCATAGAGAAAGCAAGGGAGTACCAAAAAAAGTCTGCTTCTGCTTCATTGACTATGCTAAAGCCTTTGACTGTGTGGATCACAGCAAACTGTGGAAAATTTCTTAAGAGATGAGAATACTAGACCACCTTACCTGCCTCCTGTGAAATCTGTATGCAGGTCAAAAAGCAACAGTTAGAACCAGACATGGAACAGACTGGTTCCAAATTGGGAAGAGAGTATGTCAAGGATGTATATTGTCACCCTGCTTATTTAACTTCTATGCAGAGTACATTATGAAAAATGCTGGGCTGGATGAATCACAAGCTGGAATCAAGATTCCTGGAAGAAATATCAACAACCTCAGATATACAGATGATTCCACTGTCGTGGCAGAAAGCAAAGAAAGAGGAGCTAAAGAGCCTCTTGATGAGGGTGAAGGAGGAGAGTGAAAAAGCTGGCTTAAAACTCAACATTCAAAAAACTTGAGATCATAGACTACAGTCCCATCACTTCATGGCGAAGAGATGGAGAAAAAGTGAAAATAGTGACAGACTTTATTTTCTTAGGCTCCAAAATCACTACAGATGGTGACTGCAGCAATGAAATTAAAAGATTCTTGGTTCTTGGAAGAAAAGCTATGACAAACCTAGACAGCATATTAAAAAGCAGAGGCATCACTTTGCTGACAAAGGTCCCTGTAGTCAAAGCTATGGTTTTTCCAGTAGTCATGTTATGGATGTGAGAGTTGCACCTTAAAGAAGGCTGGATGCCAAAGAATTGACTCTTTCAAATATGGTACTGGAGAATGCTCTTGAGAGCCCCTTGTACTGCAAGGAGATCAAGCCAGTCAGTCCTAAAAGAAATCAACCCTGAACGTTCATTGGAAGGACTGATGCTGAAGCTCCAATACTTTGGCTTTGGGGATCAGCTGACTCATTGGAAAAGACCCTGATGTTGGGAAAGATTGAGGGCAAGAGGAGAAGGGGGTGACAGAGGATGGGATATATTTATAGTATCAATAGTGAGGGACAGGGAAGCCTGGTGTGCTGCAGTCCTTCGGACACAAAGAGTCACACACAAATTATCAGTTGAACAACAGCAAACTGAGTTTCAGAGTGAGAGCTCTAGAAATGCCAAGGGTACCAGTGAAAAATGTAAATCCTCCAGAACCTAACTTTAAAACCCTTGACATACTTAGGCTGGAATGATGTAAATTAGAGGAGGAGGGTTGAAAGCTGAGTTAGATGGGTAGGTATACCATTTTCCCTCTTAACTTGATATACATATACACAATAGAATATTGTAAAGGGAGAGATGAGGGTATATGAACTGCTTTGCTTTGTTTGAAGAAAGAACAGTGACCATAGAACATAATTATCTGAACTCTGGGTAGACTAAATACATACTGAGTAGGTATACATTTGAGTAGGGAATCTGCTTCAAAGAATCTAAGGCAGAAATTACTGTGAATAAGAGCTGAAGACATTGGAGACACATATTGGATGATATTTTCATCTGATGTCTTTTATAAGATGGCAGCTCTTAATGAATTACTGTCTCACATACTATCTTAAGTAATTTTAGTAATTATGTCAAAACAATTACTACCAAACACATAGATTCAGGAATGACCTGGTTTTAATTATGGAAATACATGTGGATGTTCTTTAATAGGTCAGATTTATATATTGTCTATCATCTTTTCTAAAGAATCTTTGAATAACATTCCTAGAATTTTGCAGTACAAATGCAGACATAATAAAAAGTGAGTCTGTGTTAGCTAAACTGTATGTTTTTTCTGTCAAAAGATAGTGGTAGACTTTATGTGGATTTGAACTTAAGGCTTATATCAAGAAGAATTGTGAAGTACTTTAAGCAATAAAAAGATGAATTTATAAACTTACTTGTTCATTTATTTTAGATATTGCTTCAGCATTTGTGGCCCCTGTGGATCTGCAAGCGTATCCTATGTATTGCACTGTAGTGGCATATCCAACGGATTTAAGTACGATTAAACAGAGACTGGAAAACAGGTTTTACAGGTTAGAATCATTTGCTTGCTGTAGCTACTGCCAAAGGAAAGCTAAATGATTCTTTCAGCCATTTACTGATCCTCCTAGCAGTGTTTCTCAAATTTTAACACACATCCCATTTAACAGTGGGATCTTGTTAAAAATGCAGAATCTGGTAGTAGGTTTAGAGTAAACCTGAGATACTGCCTTTCTAACAAGTTCCCAGTGATGCTGGTGCTGCTGGTTTGTGGACCACACTTAGAAATAAATATGAACAATGGTCACTCTCTTCATACTGTATTTTATGAATTTATCCAACATGTTTTATTTTCTCTTAGATACCACATTGAGATATTTGTTCACAGATTTTTTATAGAATAATATTAAATATTGTTCTCTTATTAATTTAGCTTATGAATACTTCTTAAAAGTGAAATTAGGAAAATTTGGGCTACTTTATTATAGTTGTAGCTTAGTTTGAAATATAACTAGAGTTTTTAAAAGATGTAATTTCATTTAATTTGCATCTGCTGGTTAGCAGTTTTGATAAACATTGAGTTCTAATCTTGGGCAGACTTTGTAGGTTTATTGGCTAACATGTCTTAAATTTTTTTTGACATAAATGAAATCATTCTTTTAGCTTTTCATCTTTCTTAATGACTTTTGCTTAGCAGGCCAATAGCATTTTAACTTAACTAATACTGCATTAAAACTTAATTTTGGTGACCTGTTTTATGTTACTGCAATTATTTATACTGCTATTTACTTAAGTTACTATTTAACTTAAGGAAATTTTTCATCATATTTTGTATTCATATTTTTTATGTAAATTGTTTTCTACACTCTAATAGTTGGACTATATCTAGAAAGATAAATTTCTGCCATCTCCAACCATTGTTAAAAATGTACTTTCTCATAGAAATTCTGCTCAGCATAAGAACTGCTAAGGTGTACTCTTTACATTGCAACTTAATTAGGCTTTTTGGCTTTAACCTAGCTTAGTAATCAATTGAGGAAAAGAACTTTTGAAACAGAGTCCTTACTTAAATTAGAAATGACCTGATTTTTAACCAGATAATGTAGTTATAGACCTGCTGCTGCTGCTAAGTCACTTCAGTCGTGTCCGACTCTGTGCGACCCCATAGACGGCAGCCCAGTAGGCTCCCCCGTCCCTGGGATTCTCCAGGCAAGAACACTGGAGTGGGTTGCCATTTCCTTCTCCAATGCATGAAAGTGAAAAGTGAAAGTGAAGTTGCTCAGTCGTGTCCGACTCTTAGCAACCCCAAGGACTGCAGCCTATCAGGCTCCTCCGTCCATGGGATTTTCCAGGCGAGAGTACTGGAGTGGGGTGCCATTGCCTTCTCCGGTTATAGACCTGAGTTATGTTCTTATTTCATAATAATGAAGCCATCATGAGCTATTTCACTGTTTCAGGCTCTTTTGCTTCTTCTCTGTTCATTGGCTTCAGACTTCCTACAGTTTATAGTGCCTCTTTGGCACTTCTGCTTCAGTCTTAAACCACTATCAGTTTGCTCTACTGATATTAAATCCTCATGCCTTACTTTACACACAGTTTCTATAGGGTACTTTGAAAATAGCCTGTGATTCTTTCATTAGAATGAGCCATGGAGATGCTATTGGAAACTTACAGAAGCTTTTCTGTATGCTTCTATATGCACAATTACATTTTATATATATGTAGTTTTTAAAATTCCATATAATTGTTTTCTGTTTACACATCAGTAAAGTTTTTTGAGTATTTTCTTCCATGTCATTTTAAGCTGGTTGATATTCTAAAAGTAACTTTTGGATTTTTCTTTAGTTAAAACTGAAATAAAATAAAACTTCAAAATTTTAGTACAGTTGACTCACGAACAGCATGGGTTTGAATTGCATAGGTCCATTTACACATGGATTTTTTCCCAATAATATGTGTACTGTGCTAAGCTTAGTCACTCAGTTGTGTCTTGACTCTTTGTGACCACATAGACTGTAGCCTGCCAGGCTCTTCTGTCCATGAAATTCTCTAGGCAAGAATACTGGAGTGGGTTGCCACACCCTTCTCAATAATACCTGTAGTACTACATAATGCATGTATGCAGAACCTTGGATAGGGATAGCCAATTCTAACATTGTACTCAGATTTTAGACTTGGAGGAGGGTCAGTGCTGCATTGTTCAAGGATCAACTGTATCATTAATTTTGTGTAAAAAAAATTTTTTTTTAGATAGATTTCTTAGTATACTTTTTGTCCCTTAAGCAGGCTATTAGTTAGCTTTTCACTTTTAAATGTTACTTGATTACTAGCAATAAAATTAGATTGAAATTGGTTGTTTCCCTTTTTATGAAAAAGTTAGATATGTTTATTATTAAAATTGACACCATACATGAAAAGGATATATAAAGGAAAAACTAAAACTCCACTGTTTCTCTCCTCCTCATGCTCTCCTTTCAGTCTCTCTCCCTAAATGAAGGCCCTGTTGATAGTCTAATGTGTCTAATCCGGATATTTTCTATGCCAATATATAATATTGCTACTCTTTTTTTACCCTGTGACACAACTGAGATTCAGTTTTTTTTTTTTGAACAGTTTTTTAAGGTGTGAGTTTTATAATTGATTTAAGACTGCAATTAAAAAGTCAGAATGTCTTGGTTTTAAAATGTGTTTATGTATTTCTAAGTTTATTCTAAAGAGGCTAATAAGACTTCTGCATTTTGTTTGTTTAAAGGCGAGTTTCTTCCCTAATGTGGGAAGTTCGATATATAGAGCATAATACACGAACATTTAATGAGCCTGGAAGCCCTATTGTGAAATCTGCTAAATTTGTGACTGATCTTCTTCTACATTTTATAAAGTGAGTTATTTTTCCACACTTAATTATATTACTGTAATAATTAATGGTGGTATTTTAAAATGTAAAATGTCAAAACATAGAATGCAATCATTTTTTATTAGACGCCTTGTCATACTACACAAATATGTGCTGTGATACAACCACAGGTCCTCTCCAAATAGGAAGCATATGTAAGTTCATTGGCTAATAATAATTATGAAATCATAGAGATTGTATTACAGTTGTGTTCTGATTTACATAAGAAAACATGGATGTTTCTCTAAATCTAATGTTGGATAATAATAGCAAGCTTTTATTGAACATGCAATGTTTTAGCTAAATAAGCTCTTCTAAGTCAAATAAAAATCTAACAGGTGGGAGAGGTCATTATCTGTAATTTACAGTTAAGAAAATTAAATCTTTTAGAGGTTAACTTGTTTGATTTTCACAGTACATGATTGTCTGCCATTTTATTTGAGAACCTTTCACCTTAATATTGTATTATCCCTGTCAGGTTGATGAAAAAGTATTCAAATAGGTCAGCAGGAAACTGAACTTGAACATTCAAGGCTTTTTTCTTCAAAGTGAAGTTTATTTCCCCATTAATTAATCCCGTACCAAGAGTGATAGCTATATTTCAGACAGTAGGGTTTTTATTTCCTTGTCTTATGGATTTTATGTATTCATAGAATGAGTTGAGTCTTCTAAACTGAAGCTAGAGGAGTGGATCATATGTTTTGTATAAAATACAGCTCTGAATTTGTATTAAGGTTATTTATATTTGATAATTTTTTTCTCATTAATCGAATAGGATATTTTATAATTTAAGTTTCAATACTCTCCTGCTATCAGCTTTCATTTTTATATAAAGGGATTATTGAGGCTTTTTATTTAAACATATTCAGCTTCATTCTCATGACTCAGCATAATCATAGGGTCCCTTTTCTTGGTGTTAGGTGGGTTTGTTTTTGTTTGTTTTGCTAAGGAATGTAGGTAATTCCTATATGAAAAACCACCAAAGAAAATTAGTACAGTAAGCTTAATGCCCTTCCTCTACTTTATTCTCTAAGGAAATGCTTTGCATTTCAAGTAGTGAGTAGTTCCAGGGCTGCTGTTGCTAGGCTTTTGCTGATTTTCAATAAAATTGATAATCAAGATAATAAAAATTTAGTTATCCTCAGGAAACTGTTTATATAACTTGGTTATAAAATTTATAATATCTTAACTAAAATTTTTAATTTTGTGTTTTATCATGTATGTTATGAACATCTACTTTTCCAAAGAAATAGGGATCAGTAGAATCACATGATCCATTGATATTTTAGCAAATTAATTTAGATGAAGTCACTATTTTTATGTTTGGAATAGGCTTTGAAATTGTATTTCTTTCAAATAGTTATTTTGAAATGCCTTATGAAAATAGACTAAAATAATAGTGCATTATGTTGTATATATCTAAAAGTGGTTTTAGATATATACAGTTTTTTAATGGTATATAATTTGTTGAAAACCACTTTCGGCTGGTAGTACTTTTCAGGATGTTTTGTATGTCTTGAAATTTTGGTAACTACTTTTTAATTGAGTTATTTGGCCAAATTTCAAGTAATAGATACATACAAAATGTTGTAATAGATACTTGGAGATAGAAATGCATAATTACCCTGTTAATACAGCTTTATAGGGTAGATAAATCTGTGACTAATTGTAATACAGGGAAAAGGTAAAAAGAGTTTGTGTGAATGTTTAGATGAAGGATAGGGTCACTTCTGGCTATGAGAGTGGGATTTCAGGCACAGGGAGATACGTGTTAAGATGTATGGACAAGGTAGATAGTGATTCAAAAGTTAGATGGGAACAAAGAACTTCCAGGGATGGGGAATGGCATGAGGGAGAGAAGTAAAGATTTGTTAAGGGAATTGAGTACATTGAAATCAGGTGAAGTAGAGAGTACATGAGCAGAAGTAATAGTGGTAGAAGTGCTAAACTTGAGTTTGGACCATATCACAGAGGACCTCAAATGCTGATCTAACAAATTATACTTAAAATAGGAGCATAGGAAGCAAGAGGCTATTGAAAATATTTGTGCATGAGAATAGCATGAGGCATGCTGTGCCTGAAAAATACTAATTTGAATGCAGTGTCTAGTGTTAACTGATGGGGAAGAGACAGAAAGCGAAGGACTATTGAAATTATTTTAACATGAGAATAACATGATGCAAATTGCTTTAAAAAATACTAATTTGACTGCAGATTGACTTCGATAGCTGACCAAGTAAGAAGTGAGGGAAACTTAATTTATGAAAGTGAGAAGCAGGCAGATGTCAAGAGATTTTGAAAGTGGAATCACAGAACTTGACCGGTGATTGGGTATATGAGGAGGAGGCAAAGGAAGAGATACAAAAAACCATTCCTTACTGTGTGAATGAAAAAAAGTTGAAAAGGGAGAGTGGGAAATGACAATTGGATGTAGACATGGGAATTTTAGATGATGGTAGCAATCACCTGAAGAGTCAAACCAAGTTATAGGAATTTGGAGTTCATTAACACAGAAAAACTGCAGATATATAAGATGACCTGGGCAAAAGGTATGGACGATAGCTAAGGACAAAATTTTAGGGAATGCCTATGCTTAAGAATAAAAGGAAGAAGGAACAGAAGACAGGAGGTAAACTAGCTATCTCTTGTAGACCGAAGAAGGAGGGAAAGTATTCTAGGCACAGCAGTGACCTGAGCAAATCCTGAGATGGGAATTGGGCTTGGTGTGATGAAATGGGCCAGGGTAGAGGCTTCATGTGGAGGGGAGGGGAGGGGCAGGGGCAGATGTGTGTGCATAGGGTTTTGGAGTTAACTGATGAAGAAAGTCTTCAGCTCAAAAGTTTTATCTTAAAATCTGGTTTTAGTAACAGGTTTAAAGGACAAAAATCTCGTGACTCCAGTCTTGTATACTAACATTTCCTTGTTATTTAGGGATCAGACTTGTTATAACATAATTCCACTCTACAATTCAATGAAGAAGAAAGTTTTGTCTGACTCTGAGGTATTTAATATTTCATTACGATTACTACATTGGTTGTGTCCTATATATAAAAAGAAATTTACACATAGTAGTTTTCAGACAACTGCTATTATGAAATTTTTTTTTGCCTAATGCTCTCAGTTAACTTAAAAAAAAAAAAGAGTCAGAATTGTTTCAGTTAAAATTGTTTTAAACAGTGGGTGGAGGGAGACTTTTTAAAATGAGTCAGTTAAGTGTTACAGTATCATATATACTATGGGTTTTCCAGAATATAAAGGAGATAATTGCTATTAAAAGACTGTAGAATATAGTGGAACCTTGAATATTTTATTAATCTGATAAATTCTTGCTTCAAAGGAAGAAGAGAAAGAAGATGCTGATGTGCCAGGAACTTCTACCCGGAAAAGGAAGGTAATAAATTTTTGTTTTAGCAAAGTACTTTATATGAATTAAAATGTATTGAGCAGTTTTTTACTTTTAGTAGTTTCAAAGATAGATTAAGTATTACTTCCAAATCAACTTCCATCACAAAAATGCATGGTTTTCAGAACTAGATGAGTGATGCTTTCTTTTATCTGAATTACTCTATTATTACCTAGTTATCCAAGATTAAAAATGAAAATTGTATTATATGTTATTTTATTGATATATTTGAACATTTAATTTAGGACCATCAGCCTAGAAGAAGATTACGTAACAGAGCACAGTCTTACGATATTCAAGCATGGAAGAAACAGTGTCAAGAATTGTTAAATCTCATATTTCAATGTGAAGATTCGGAGCCTTTCCGCCAGCCAGTAGATCTTCTTGAATATCCAGTAAGTATTTCTGAGAATACTTGCCACTTTGATTTTTGTGTATATATATATGTATCTTATACATGACAGTTTACTATTTATTTTTATGATTATAGTTTATTTACTTTTTATTTGAAACATGTTCCCATTATCCATCTGATTATGTAGAGCATCTAAATTGAACAATGTGGTAAAAAAGAAGTAGCCCTGGACTAAGACTCCAAAGAATTGAGTTATTGTCCCAGCTCTGCCTCTTACCAGTTCTACAGTTTTGAGCAAGTCACTTAGTTTTTATATCTGGTATATTTTTACCATATCCTTTTCCATTCTCTTTTTATGGATTTATTATGGAAATTAAGAAACAATAATACTTATTAATAATAATTATAATCTCTAAGATTAATAAAAATCTCTAAATCATTATTACAGAGTTATAGAAATGGAATGAGACTATTACTACTTATTATTAAACATTAAAATAGATTTTAAATTGAAACTATGTAAATGTAAAGTGGTGTTATTGTATATGTAGGTTATGCCAATTTATGATTTTTATGGAATTCATGGTAGAAAGTTTGAGTAAACATGTTATAAGTATTTATTTTTTGATTGCAATCTTAGCAATCTAAATTTAATTTTGAATAATTTTTGTATTCTTTGTTTTAGTTATTAAAGATTGCATGGTTTCAAATGATAATTAAATTTTTTATAAGAGATCATGACCTGGTTGTGGTATCTGTTGTGGCTTTTATAATAAGTTTTGTTATGTATGTATTCTAATTTGCAGTGGTGAAATACAGAAATTTCATTGATAGATACCATAAAATGACTCTTTTCTTATCATTTAAAAATCAAGAAACATGTAATCTTAAATGTAGAAGATAAATCTTTAATTCTGACAGTGTGATAAATTAGACTAATTCAAACCCTACCATCTGAAAACCTCTAAGAAGAAATAAGCTAATGCTGTAGTGCTCTGATTTTCATTTCTCTTTGTTTTTGGAACCTGTGGATTTCCCTTTGTTTCTTGAAAGCCCAAGTATGTATTTCATAATTTCTAAGCCCAGGTGTCCTCACTGAAAAATTCTGCCAGATGTTTAAAGAATTAACACAAATTCTGCACTCTTCCTCAAGATAAGGAATGCTTCTGTACTCATTCTATGAAACCAGTTATTATCCTGGTGTCAAAAACAGTACTAAAGAAGAAAATGCAAAAATTCCTAATAAAATATCAGCAAATAGAATTCACCAGTATATAAAAATGGTTTTGTACCCTAAGTGGGTTTTTTTTTTCTCAGGGATATAAGGCTGGTTCAGTATTTAAAAATCAATCATTGTAATTAATTACTAAGGGAAAAATGACATCATATCAATGCAGAAAAGGGATTTGACAAAATTCAGAGCACATTTGTTTTAAGAATGTACACATTGGGTATGGTACACTGTAATCGTTGTGGCCATGGGAGGAAATGAGAATGAGTCTTGGAAGGAAGAAATTTATTATACTTGCATGTCCCAGAGAGGGGTTCACCAGATGCCACTTAAGGCTCAGGGCGAGCATAAGGTTTTAGTCAGGTTGCAGAAAATAGGAGGAAAGGAAAACCTTAGGCCAGAGATTTCCGTGAGAGGCAAGGCTGGGCCTAGTCACCAGCTTAAGATGGGCTAGTTTGAATTACTCCAGTGGACTTCAGGGAAGGAGGGTGGTCTCTAGTTGTCTTAATACTAATTCCTGACCCAGGATGATTCAGGGCAGAGGAAATACTGGTTGGTGTGTGAGGATTGCTTAAGGACATGGTCAGTTTGCATATGAAAGATATATTCCTAGCACAACCCTTTGCTATTTCTAAGAATTGCCTAGCCCTCGGAAAGAGGCAGTCTCTCCTTAGGCCTGTATGGCCCCCCAAGTGTCAAAAGAGTATCAAGAATACAGAAAGATAATTAGTATAGCTGGCCCTATGATGAATGAATATCAACTAGATCTACATAATGTAAGAAAACAACAACATTAATGATAAAAACAAACTCTTAAAAAAACTAGGAATAAAAGGGAACTTCCATAACTTGATAAAGAACATCTGTTAAAAAACCTACAGCAGACCTCATGCTTAAACATGAAAAACTGAATGCTTTCCCCCTAAGATTGTGAGTGATGCAAAAATATCCGCTGTTATTCTCACCACCGCTATTTAACATAGTACAGCAAATGGTAGCCAGTGCAGTTAAGACAAGAAATGAAAATAAAAGGCATTGCAGATTGTAAAAAAAGAAAGAAAACTGTCCCTGTTGGTAAAAGGCAGTTTTACTGTTTGCTTTATGGTCAAACATACTTGATCATAATTTAAACTTAATGGGGTAGAGTCAAGTTACTATATTTTAAAAAATACAATTATATATTCTGGGGCTGTGGAGAAGGTGTAGTATTATTTATTCCTCTTAAAAGATAACCATATTCAGATCATTTTATACTAGTTTGTTGCTTTTTACTCATTTCGTTTGTCTGTTTCTATTACTTCTAATTTGTTGCTTTATTTTATACACAGTTGAGTACGGGAGATTGAGTGATTGTACTTTCCTCCATAAAATGAAGTGTAAAGACTTTGTGACAGATGTTTACATTCATAATTCTTGATTTGTGCAAAGTTCCCAAATGTACTAATTGTATTACTGAAGTTGAAATTAGCAGAACTAAGCCCTTCACGTTAATGTGATGTTATATTTCCGTTGTTTTTATTGTTTGTATGTCAGTTTTAAAGATACAATTATGTTTCAGTGAATAAGCAGCCTTAAGAGTTTATGTGTAGCATAAACTTTTGGGTTTTTTTTTACATCAAACTTGTAGTTTTAGAACTGAGTTTTTCAATATTGTTTTAATCTCCTTTTCCCAACACAACTCGATACTTTGCCTCTTTCTGAAGGCCAAAAAAAAAGCAGAATTTATAAGTTCTTGAATGAGAGAAATCTTGTGTTGATTGCAATAGAAAGTTAGGGACATGAAAAAATAAAAATAAAAAATGACTTGGGAAAAAAGATACCTTGAAGAGGGAAATAAGAAATGATTGTTCTAGTAGTTGCAGTCATTACAGAAATTGTATATGAATCTCTTTTATGAGAAATAATGCATCATCATTACTATTAATAATATGACCTGTTTTCCTTCTCTTAGGACTACAGAGACATCATTGACACTCCAATGGATTTTGCTACCGTTAGAGAGACTTTAGAGGCTGGGAATTATGAGTCACCAATGGAGTTATGTAAAGATGTCAGACTTATTTTTAGTAATTCCAAAGCATATACACCAAGCAAAAGATCAAGGGTATATAATTTAATTGCTTTTTTTCTGTCTGAATTAAATGAAAATAATAGAAATGTATGTTAAGTAACTAAATCCTATGTTTAATTAAAATTTAGAGCTAAGTTGACAAACTTTCTATTAGGTTCTTAACCTAGGGGGAAGAAGAATTCACATCTTTCTGTTTTATTTCTTCTGTGAAAATTCCTGATGTCATTTAATGTTTAGGAATGTTACTTTTCTTGAAGATCGTGTAGTTGAATAGATACTGTCCTGATACATGTTAGAGGTACATGTGCTTAACTTTTTCAGCGATGTTCTACTTTCTGGAAAGGAGCATTTTTTTCCGTATAATGCTCATATAATTTAAAAAAAAATGAGTAAAACTTTCTTTGGCCAAATACAGAAATAATTTGTCATAATGCTAAATAAAAAAATAATTTTAATAATGCTTCAGTTTTAGTGTTTGTCAAAAGAGATTGAGAAAAAGCAACATTTTAAATTCTAAAAAAGTTTTGCTAGAAAAATATTTAAATTTGTATGTTAGTATTTTCTGAACAGCCATTTTCTTTGCAGAATGTTTGAACGGTTTTTTTTTCTTTACAGATTTACAGCATGAGTTTGCGCCTATCTGCTTTTTTTGAAGAACACATTAGTTCAGTTTTATCAGATTATAAATCTGCCCTTCGTTTTCATAAAAGAAATACAATAACAAAAAGGAGGAGGAAAAGAAATAGAAGCAGCTCTGTTTCCAGTAGTGCCGCATCAAGGTATTTGATTTCTTTTAAATATCATCAACTGATCTATATAACTTTGTCATCTAAGTGGTAGAACTTGGTGTTTTTTAATACTTCCTTTACTATTCCCTATATTGCAGAATGATATATTTGACATGCAAGTTCCTATGATGTGGAGGATTTTTAATCTTTTAACTAAAGCTATACTAGTGTAAGTGCTTAAATTCAAACTGCTAAATCTGTACAGTTAAATAGCATTTTTAGGATAGTGATGGCATCATGCTTTCTGTCATATAACTATAGCATTTACAGCAATCCTTCACTAAATATTCACTTTTCAAAGGCTCACAACCATATGAAATCCACTACAAATCTCATATTTTAACATATTTCATAACAGTACAAATATTGAATCCAGCAGTATTATAAAACTATTTTATTCATTCCCATAGAATTATAAGAATGACTAATGATACTATTTTATTTACAGCCCTGAAAGGAAAAAGAGGATCTTAAAACCCCAGCTGAAGTCAGATATTACTACCTCTCCATTCTCTGCACCTACACGGTCAATACCACCAAGGCACAACACTGCTCAGATAAATGGTAAAACGGAATCCAGTTCTGTGGTTCGAACCAGAAGCAATCGAGTGGTGGTAGATCCAGTTACCACTGAGCAACCATCTACTTCTTCAGCAGCAAAGACTTTTATTTCAAAAGCTAACACATCTGCAATGCCGGGGAAAACAGGTAAGAATCAGCTACAGTTTCTAAACGGATGTGTGTGTGTGTGTGTGTGTGTGTGTGTGTATATAATGCATTTTTTAAGTAACTTACTTTGCCAAATGGGATATATTAGATTAAGTAAATTCCAGCAGACACCAGAATTTTACTCTTCTTTATTGTTAGTTTTCCTTTTCTTTATCATTTTTGCATTTCTTAAAAAATTTTGTTTTATTGACAAAAGATACTGAGGTTTAGGAGTGTCAGTATAAGATAATGCTTAAAATGGTGGGAAAAATGGCAAATCTGATCCAGACTGCCTGAGTTTAAATCCTGGAAGCCAGACTTGATAGCAGTTTGCTAGCACTTGCCTTGATAATCTTTTGGTGACTGGATAGCTTCTGAAAGGACTGAAATTATTATGTAAGCCTTTTCCCTTTTTGAAAGTAGATTTCTTACAGAAGGTTTAAGCATCCTCCAGGTTTTGTCTTATTGGCTAATTCACACAATTCACATTAAAAGTAATCGTAACCTTCTTGCTTGTTTGAAGGTTAAATAATTTAACTCTTAGCTTGTAATCTCCTGTATGTGTGTTTTAGTTCTAGAGAATTCTGTGAAACATTCCAAAACCTTGAATACTCTTTCAAGTCCTGGTCAGTCCAATTTTAGTCATGGCACTAGGAATAATTCTACAAAAGAAAATATGGAAAAGGAAAAGCCAGCCAAACGTAAAATGAAATCATCTGTGCTCTCAAAGACACCCCCTCTCTCAAAGTCATCACCTGTCATTGAGCAAGGTACCGTAGACTTACAAATGATGATTCTATTGGAGATAACACATTCATTTTTTTAGGTTGCTCATTTAAAAGTCACATATTCTGTATCAGTTGATAAATTTACTGAGACATCTTTTGATTCATACCAAAAGCAAACGGTATTATTATTAAATTTTAAAAGCCAAGAAAAACTTGCTGTATGAAAAATAAAATCATATTCTAAAATCAAAGGCTTTTTAATGGTAACAGATTTAATAGTTTTAAACTTAATTATTACAGAACCCAAAAAAGTATCTCCAATAAGTTTAAATAAGTTGAATTTAGCTAACCCAGTATAGCATTAAAAAAAAATTTTTTTTTCAAGTTTTTTACATCACAAAATTCAACATATTGATCTTTAAATAATCCATATTCTTAAATATTAAATTATTCCAGATTCTTTTGTCTACACATTTTCATTGTAAAGCCTTTATGTTTGAAGGATGGAGAAAGTAACTGATAAAATACAACATATGACATGTTAAAACAATTAGGTCTTCTTGGTAGCAGACAGCTCAAGGATATGCATTTTTTGTCATGACTTCCAGAGTATGTCTAGACCGTTTCCTTTTCAGTATTCCCCCAAGAAACCTCTCACAATTTAATTTTTGTACTGAAACGACCCCATTTTGATTAATGATTTTGGGATCTACCCACCTAAATAAGCTTAAAATCAGTGAGTCATCCTAGCCTTCTCTTCAGCAACCAAATCTGCTTGTTTCTTTCTGCCTCCTTAACATCTCCTGAATCCATTTCCTCTGTTCCATTTTCATTTCCACAAACTGTCATGCTCTTGTAACTGCTATCCCTGCCTCAGTTCTCAACTCTTCCTTACTCAGTCCATCTTCCACCGTTCAGTGACCTCCTTTCTCATCATGTGCACAAGACACACACACACGCAGAATTAAGATCCTTCCCTTCCTTCAAATCATACGTGGAATCAGAATGTAATGTTGTTTATGTCAAGCAGTGAAGAGTCTTGTATAACAACGTTGCCTAACATTGCAGCTGTCCTTAATTTTCTTTCTCCCTTTTCTGTCCCCGCCATCCTAAAACACTTGAAAGTCCCTAAATATTCTTGTCATTTCTTCCTTTTTTTGAATTTTTTTTTCCCTTACTGGTTGTTTCCTATTCATTGCCTTTGTGGCCCTTATAATGTTGATAGAGTTATTCTTTTTTACATTGTCTATCTCCAGTAGAATCCAAACTCGTGTTTGCTCATATTTTAATTACCTGTACTTAGTATATAGTAGACAATGTTTAAATAAATCAGCAAGTGACTTTATATGTGAGTGTTTTACATTTTTATACTAGCTTCCTTTCTGAACTGAATTCAGAGTTTTGAATGTTTTATATTGGCCTTGCTTCTGTTAGTCCTGAATTCTGGAGAAATCAAACGTATGTAGAGAATTGGTTCTAGCATTATGATAGGGGAGGTTCAGTAGCCAGTTTGATTGATAGGTTTTGGGTATTACATATGCCAGTACAGTAAAGAAATATGATAAGCTATTACATAACTCATTAATGATGACTTTGTTGGTACTTGAACACTATTAGAAACAAGAGCTGCTGCTGCTGCTGCTGCTTAGTCGCTTCAGTCGTGTCCAACTCTGTGCGACCCCAGAGACGGCAGCCCACCAGGCTCCCCCTTCTCTAGGATTCTCCAGGCAAGAACACTGGAGTGGGCCACCATTTCCTTCTCCAGTGCGTGAAAGTGAAAGGTGAAAGTGAAGTCGCTCAGTCATGTCCAACTCTTAGCGATCCCATGGACTGCAGCCTTCCAGGCTCCTCCGCCCATGGGATTTTACAATTGAAATACAATACAAGCCACATGTGTTCTTGTAACCACATATAGCAACAGCAAACAGGTGAAATTACCAGTTTTAACAGTGTATTTTATTTACTCCATT
Organism: Bos taurus; assembly: GCF_002263795.3. Taxonomy (NCBI): domain Eukaryota; kingdom Metazoa; phylum Chordata; class Mammalia; order Artiodactyla; family Bovidae; genus Bos; species Bos taurus. Next base: position 18,526,095 of record NC_037336.1, on the reverse strand, counting down.
ATATCCAAAATATCATTTCAGTGTGTAATCAGTATTTCAAAATGTATACTGCCTCAATATTCAAATTTAATTAAAAATTCAGTTGCTCAATTGCAGTTACATTTCAAGTGCTCAGTTGCCACATGGTTAGTGGTAATACTATCACAGGATAATACAGGTCCAAATGAATGATTTCAAAAGCTATTTAGCTCTTGAATTCCTTTTTTAAAGAACTGCATTGATTCTTAACCTTTTTAGGTAATGTATTTTGTCAAGTTTGAAGACCTTGTAGTTTTTTTCCCCCAAAAATGCACATAGGCATATCCACACAAAATTTGGGCCAATTCAAGGGCTTCCCTGATAGCTCAGATGGTAAAGAATCTACCTGCAAGGCAGGAGACCTGGGTTCGATTTGTGGGTCGGGAAGATCCCCTGAAGAAGGGAATGGCAACCCACTCCAATATTCTTGCCTGGAGAATCTTACAGACAGAGGAGCCTGGTGGGCTACAGTCTGTAGAGTTACAAAGAGTCAGACACGAATGAGCGAGTAACATACACACACACCTACCTACTACACCCCATCCCACCCCCTTACCTCCTAGAGTCCTTGAAGCTAGTCTGTAGAACCTTTGTAGGATATATTCACTGGATATTTATTTACCAGTAGTCTTATGTAAAACAAATGGAAAGATAGCACAGAATCTTAAAGAGTCCTCAGGCCAACTAAGGGTTGTTGTTGGAAAATACCTGATTACTTCATGCACACACACATTCACCACTCCCCTGTTATGCAAAACCACTAATATGAAGAAAAGTTATTAGTACTTTGGGGTCAGGGTTTGAGGGCTTTGCCTTCTTCCCCTGCTCTTGGCTCAGATACTCCACCTCTGAGACAGTTACTTCTTGAAATTTACAAAGCACTCTATGATTGAAGCTCAGGACAAAAAATGAAGAAGCATTCTCTTTAATGGCACAAAGTATAGAATTTTGGAAGAAAAAAGTAGTAGTGCATGTTTGTCATCTTTTTCTTCATCTGAAAGGGTAATAAGCATTTTCTTTTTTTTTTTTTTTTTACCATAGAAAGGCAGTTCATGATTTGCAGTTCCTACAAATCTAGAATTTGATCTTCAGATTTTTTTTAATAAAGCATAATAGCCTTTATTACAGAGTTTGTTATAATGGGATTTTAACACACATGGTGGATTTGATTGATACATGCAGCTAGTATTGCTTATGATGATAAATCAATCATTTGCCGTTCAGTAACATAGGAGATAGGACTGTTCCCAAAAAAAGAGCTTGTGAAGAAAACTGCCATTTAGCTATTTTTCTTAACCCTCTTTTAAAAATTCTGTGAGCAAGAGTAATTTATTTCTACTTTTGTAAAAAGGATAGATGTATCAGAGCCATAGTAGTGTCTATGGAGAACAACGGGTATAAATTATTCCAGTAGATGTATTCTCAAACCTTTTGCATAGGAGTTAGTAGAAGAGGAAATCCTTTTTTACTTCTGAGGAATGTAACGAAATATTTAGAGTATAAATTCTTCCCTGACATCAGAGAGTCATGGTCATCACATCCAGTAGAGGGTTAAATAAGCATTAGACTCATTCCAGTTTTGATAGTCCCTTTTTCCACTTCCATCTGTAGTAACAAAAATGATTAGAGGAAAGTAGAGGGGATGATAACGCTTATTTATTCAGATTACAAAGCTTAAAGGCCATAGGTTTTATGCTAAGATTATTTTCCATAATTGAACTACTTGATAGTAGGAATATAGGAAAATCCTGTTAATGGAGTAAACCCTAAAATGTTTTGTTATGGTGAAGTTCCATATGAGTAAACAGGGTTACTTTGTATAATGAAAACAATGCTTATACATTAGAATGTGTAGTAAAGGTAGTAGGAGTAAGAAACTTGGCTAATTTCTAGCTTTATCATAATTTGCACTATTAGGTCATTTATTTGCTGATTTTGATTTCTCTCTTGTCAAGTCGTCAGTGACTTCATTAAGGATGTTTCTCCTCTGTGAGTTTTAAATAGAAGATCAATAATATCTTTAAGCTATTAACTTTTTGTCAGTTCTTTTTCTCAAAGTAGTAAAAAAAAAAAATTAGGATTATATCATGATGTGTAAGTATAGCAGTGAGGCTTACTGACTAGTTCAAGGGTCAGATAAGAGAGCAATTTCATATATTAAGTGTACTGTTGTTGCCTTTCAGCAGACTGTAGAAACAATGCTCTTGTACCTGGAAGCATTCAAGTAAACGGCCATGGAGGGCAGCCGTCTAAGCTTGTGAAGAGGGGACCTGGGAGGAAGCCTAAGGTGGAAGTTAATAACAGCAGTGGTGAAGTTACACACAAGAAGAGGGGTCGGAAGCCCAAAAAGCTCCAGTACACAAAGCCTGAAGTTTCGGAGCAAAATAGCGTGCATCCCATCAGGGATGAAGTAGTTCCTTCCTCAACCTGCAGTTTTCTTTCTGAAACTAATATCATAAAGGAGGATTTGTTACAGAAAAAGAGTCGTGGAGGCAGAAAACCCAAAAGGAAGATGAAGACACAAAAACTAGACTCAGATCTCATAGTTCCTACAAGTGTTAAAATGCTAAGGAGAAGTAACCGAAAAAAGACAGATGATCCCATGGATGAGGAGGAGGAGTTTGAGGAACTTAAAGGCTCTGAACCTCACATGAGAACTAGAAATCAAGGTCGAAGGACAGCCTTCTATAATGAGGATGACTCTGAAGAGGAGCAAAGGCAGCTGTTGTTTGAAGACACTTCTTTGACTTTTGGAACCTCTAGTAGAGGACGAGTCCGAAAGTTGACTGAAAAAGCAAAAGCTAATTTAATTGGGTGGTAACTTGCACCAAAATATTTTACTTCAAAATCTATAAAGCAGGTACAGTTAAGGAGTATGTAGAACTAAGGCTTCTGCTTCCTTGCTGCTATGACGGATATGGGAATGTTATGATTTGATTTGCAAAAAAACAAACTTACAAGACGCTTCACTTCTTTAAATGAATATATATATATAAATATATACATATATATTTTAAATGTTTGCTATTTATTGCCCTTAGATAGGTTATGCATTTCAACATTCATTTCATTTACTGTTCAAAGCAAAAGAAATTGAGGCTCTATAATGAACTCCCAATTTATTTCTGGAAAAGACAGTTCTGCTACACTCTTAAGGAGCGTATAATATTCCTTAGTGATAGAGCATTTTATGTTAAAATGAATTATTTTTGACCAAGCCAGGTACATTTCTGTTTATACAGAAGTCTTGCCCCTAGGAGGACAGGTGTTAACCAGAGTAGCAGTGAATTAAGAATTGTGTTTCCTCTAAAGATAAATTTAAAATTCCCACCATTTGATACCCTGAAAAGTTTAATTTTAATTATAGAATGTTCATCTACAGAGAATCTAGAGGAGGCTTTTGCTGTATTCCATTTCTGCCAAACTTAAGAGAAAAATGTACTGATAAAAAGGAAACATATCCACATTGGAAAACATTTGACTGTCTAATTTTTCAGACCTTGATTCTTATGTCAATCACTCAATCTCTGTTTATTGTGCCAAAGACTGAGAATCAGTGCAGTGGAAAGCCTGTTTTTGACTGTCAGGACAGCATACACTTTTTCAATATTGGAAAGGCTATATATTATTCTAAAGAGCAAGTTATTAAAGAGTTATGCTGAGATGTATCTTTTTTTGGTACTAATAGTAGAAAATAATGCACTGGTGGGTCCTTTGACAGAGATGTTTTAGAGAAAATGTTTAAGTGGTTAAAGGATTCAAGGAAAATAACAGGAAAAAGGTATGGGATTTGATGTTTACTTGTTAATCTGGATTAATGTCATTTCTAAACTTTAGACATATCTAATAGGCTAAAATGACTTACAAAGAAATGTGTCTGTGTGTGTATGTGTATATATTGACAAATGGGTATAATTGAATATATATACAAACACATACTTATATGCTATTACCCAGGTATAAATTCTTTTATCAGGATTTTTTAGATAGTGGTAGAATAAAAATAATTTTAAAAGGTCATACTTTATAGTTTAATTTTAAGGGGAAGATTGGTTATTTTCAATTATTAAAGGTTTAAAAATAGGCCAAATCACTTTTTATGCAATCATGTTTTATACAGTGGTCTCATTGCACATTGTGTTTTTTCTGCACTTTTTATGGTATCCTTCACGCTGGTATGTCAGTATACACCCAAGAAAAATTCCATTTAATGATTGTGCCTTGTATTCTATTATTTTTTGCATCATTAGTAAAATTAAGTTGTCTATTGTAAATGATAACTATATGACTTAGGAGAATGTATTGCTATATGTACTGCTATGGAAAAGGAAAGCAGTTATTTATTTGTTTATGGTACAGTTAGTTATTTTATACCTTAAAAACCGACATAAATACCATTTCTATTGTTTAAAGATTATTGTCCATTTTTTTAAAAGTTTAAAGAATGTAGTATTTTCTGAGGACTGGTATGGTACAAAAATGTAACCAAAATTTTCAGATACTACATTTTTAAAAAGCGAGGATGGGGAAAATATGTATCAGCATGGCCCTGGTGTAGAAGAATAATGTCTTTAATTGAACCTTGGCAAAATACATTACATAATTACTTGTGTAATATTTCTGGTAGGGATAAATGTTAGCTGTCAGTTGATTATGTCTTGAAAAAGAATGGAAAGTCACACATTTGGGCTTTTTAGATTGTTTGTAACTAAATTTGTACAGAAATTCTCCTGTGAAATTAAGTAAACCATTTTCCAGATCTTAACTGGATTGCTGTGATTTTGCAGTTGAAAATAATTTCAAATTTTTCAGGTTTTTTGTATATTTATTTTTTTCTAACAAATATATTTAACTATATAATTAAAGTTCAGTAGTTAAACTCTTCATAATGCAGAAATGGATGGCTTGGTTGTATAGTGAAACGAGTCTCTCAGTTACACCATTACTGGATATAATAGTGTGTATGTTTGAAATTTAAGTCATTAATTTGTTGCTTTTGAAGGCAATCTATTTGAAACATGTAATTTCCTGATGGTATCTGCATTGTATTAGAAAATAAGGCTATAAAATCCATTTTTGTAAAAAATATGTGTATAGTTTTAAGGTGTGTACAGAGAAGGGAAGAGCGTACACAGTCTTAGGAGTGAAATTCACTGCTAGTAGGGTGTATTAGTTCTAACACTTGAGCAAAAGAAACGAGTATTTACCATCTTACCTGCAAGAAGTAAATATTATTCCAGTGCATTCTAAAGGCACCATATACTTATGACCTTATTTGCATATTATTAGACACTGGTTTCCTAGGCAAAAATGACTTGGATCAGCTTCTTTGTAATTGAAACACTTAAAATGTATTAGTAATAACCAGATATATCTAGATTTTATATTTTTATAATTTAACTTCTATACACTGCAAAGTTGAATTGAGAAATTTAAGTTATCACCATAGTCTTGTTCTGTGTTGACCATTAGAAAAATCTCTTCTTGGAGTCATTTAACACCAGGTATATACTGTTTATAGGTCAAAGGAAATGTTGGCGGTTGTCTTAGGTGAGCAATAAAAGAATACTAAGTTTATTCAAAGTTTCAGAATACAACTTTTGGTTACATTCTTAGAAAAATTGTATTTTTAAGTACCTAACCCTAATACTATTCTCTCCTTTGACCCCAACATTCTCAAGTTCCAGTGAAATGTTATAAAATTAGAGAATGTTGTAGATGAGCAGATAAACAGTCTGATTACAGTCCGATAACTTTGGGCAGTAGAAATATACTTTAAAAAAAAAGTGTATTCTTTTCAGTCTACTATTATGGCATTGGACCATTTTATGCATATATTCATGAACTAAAGATTTGGCCTTGTTTTCATTGTTTTTATTATTGCACATCACAAATTTGAAGACTGATAGTATTGTCACAAAATGATCTTCCTCTTTAAATTTATTTAGAATAAATGTGCAGAGTATTTGTGAGCTTGCTTAGGTCACATCTGAGACATGAAGTTTGGCTGAATCTAGTATCACTTGGACATGAATATGTAATATACACTGATCAACAAAAGATCCTTGTAGCATGTATGTTAACATTTTAAACTCTTCCTTATCTGCAATGCAGTAGGTTAATCAGACATTTTAACAAAAGTATTCAAGTAACATTTTTAGTTTATAATGCTAGTAGCATTATTTACATGTTTTGATATATGATTTGTAATATAAATTAGCTTCTCCAGTTTATAGTGTTTAATTCTAGCATTCCATTTTATACATGCATATATACCTCTCTCTCAGATGTCAACTGGAAGCAATTTTGACTGTTTTCTACCTAATGAAGTCAAACTGTTATTCTGAATGTTTTTGTTCACCTGAAACTTATTTTTGAGTAGGTTGAAAGGACCAAGATACTTGAGTGTTAAAAGGGCTACAAGTGTCCTCTTTATATGCGGGAAATACATGATTGTAAAAGTCACAAAAGGGGAAGTACTTTTATGCTCTGTGGATTATCCAATATTTAGTTTTTTTAGATTGTTTTAAAACAGGTTGAGAAGTGGTTTAGTTAAATTTAGGTGACAATTTATTTTCCAACTAAAATTGAAAAATACACCTTTTCCTCACTTCCCTCCTTGCAGTTCCTCTCAGGTCCCAAGTTTCCAAGTGATTTGAACTAAATATTACATTTATTGAGAAGCTGTTTTTGTTCTTAATTATACTGAGCTAAGCACTCCAGATGGAAAGTCATTTTGTACTATGTACAATACCCAAGAAGAGGTCACATTGAGTCAGAAGACTGTAAGTACCACTTTTGACGCTCCAGATATTAACCTTGTACACACTGTAATAAAACAATTAGAAAATAATATGAGCTATAAATATATATATATTATTTTTAGTTTTGATAGCTCTGTGTTTAAATACTTTTTTAATGCAGATAAAATCATCAGGAAATTAACCTTATATGGCACAAACCAAATACATAATAGTGGGTGGCTCTGAGTTTCTACGTTTAAGGAGCTAAGAAAATAGGTTTGAGATGATAAATAGTACACACACCTATGATGCAGATGTACACATGCTCGTTACTTTTAAGATTGTGCTGTGTTGATTGATCACAATGAAATGTTATAAATTGAGACAAAATACAAAGTTACATTTTTGGACCATATTAAAACTGCAAGAAGATGGGGTCTTACTTAAAGATCTTTTAGACAACTGTTAAATCCTGTCACATGATATTTAGACGTGTAGAATGTAGCTCAATTTTTGAAAAGTAACTGACCTAGAGGGTTAATGTTGAAACTGACACATTTTCAAATTAAAATGCTTATTTTGTACAGAAAACAACGTTAAACACAAGCAAATCTGTTGTATGTAATAAGTAACAGAGTTTTAAAAAGAAATTAATTATTTAGCTTTATTGAGGTTTTTGGTTTTTCTTTCTGGAAACCTGAAGTATCATGTTATAAACGGCAGTCTCACACCAGAATAGCAGTGCCCTTTCTTTTTGTACATATTGATTGGACCTTTCTTTACTGTTAGGTGGACACTTTCTATGTTAGTTTTGAAGCATAATTCTTTGAATCCTTTTATACAAACTAGAATGTATGTGTAAGAATTCCTGTCCCTGCAATGTAGTAACTACAAACTTATTTTTAAATAAATAGAAAACTTGTTTTTCTAAGCTATTTTGTAGAGCCTGCTTTCTTTATTTTTATTTTGTAACACGAAAAACACTCAGTACATAGTTTCAAGAGGTATTACATAAATGCTGTTACATTAGTGTTCCCAATGCCTTGTCTCCTTAGCAAAATGTTAAAATATATTAGCTAATTAAAGGATTGTGGGTCCCCTACTGCTGCTGCTAAGTCACTTCAGTCGTGTCCGACTCTGTGTGACCCCATAGACGGCAGCCCACCAGGCTCCCTCGTCCCTGGGATTCTCCAGGCAAGAACACTGGAGTGGGTTGCCATTTCCTTCTCCAATGCATGAAAGTGAAAAGTGAAAGTGAAGTCGCTCGGTCGTGTCTGAATCTTCGCGACCTTGCCATTTCCTTCTCCAATGGGTCCCCTAATGTAATTAATTCCCCAAAAACCCAAAGGTTAGAAATGTATTTGCTTTTCATTGTGACAACTACATTGATTTGCTACTATGAATAAGTTACCATACAAGGTATAAATCTTTAAAACTTTCCTGTGAGAGATATTTCAAAGGAATAGTTCACTTAAGTATTTTCTCAAAAATATGAAGTGAAATTTCTGGGAAAATTAAATGGAGGCATGATGAAAACATTTCATTTGTTAAGCAGTTATACAAAATGAGATTTGTAAAGCTTTGGCTGTTTTTCTAGACAGATCAGTATACATTTTTATTGACATCCTGAGAATCCCAATTTTAGTACAAAGAGTACAAGACTATAATAAATGCAACTCCAGTTAAGCACGAGATAGTTTGTTTTTAGTGATCATTTCTCCTTAAGTAATTTTGTTTAAATGACTTTGTATAAAACAAATTTTTAAGTTGAGGAAAGCAGATAAATGTTTCCAGGTACCTTTTCCTGAAGCATGCTGATACTAATACTTAGTTTATACTTAGGAGAACCAGCCAAGAAAAAGTTTATTTTTAGCAATCACATTTTACTAGTTTCTCTTTTGTAGTAGTACCAACTGTATGTTCCAGGCTAAGCTTGTCCATTATTTCAGAACAAGAAGATGAAAAGCCAAAGCTCAAAATTTCTGTTCTTTGCAATAGAAAACCTTGTATTTGTAATCTCTTTGCTTTTAACATATTTACCATATATTGATGGCTCTTTTGGGGTTTTGTTGGGTGGGAAAAATAGTGGAAAGGTTTCAATTCCGTACCTTTTTGCCTAATATATTAGGCATGTTGATAATAGAGTATTGTTGGTAACACAATTGTCATGGGAAGAACTGGGTTTGGAGTTGAATCATTTTACCTCTTGAATTTCACTCTTCTCATCTGTAAAGTTAAGAAAAACACTGATTAGACTATGTGCAAGGTACAATTCAAGTCAAAGAGTTCACGGTTCTTCCTCACGTGTATGTTGTCTGGTGTGCTCTCAGCTCAATCGTGGCTTTTCTATTTGGTCCCTGAATATGCGATTTAATGTGTAACTTGCAGGCAAATGTCTTGTGGCCATGACACGATTGTAGTAAGTATGAGATCTTTTTACCCTTAGTTTCAATGATACTGTTGTAACACACCATAAATTGTGAATTGAGTTCAAATATTTGTGTACTAGTAATAAGTACAAAAGTTTATGATTTTCCAAAGGGCTCTGAGGAATCTCAAAGACAGTGTAGAATGCATCCTGAAATGTCTATTTAAGATCCAATCTTTGGAAAGCAAAAACAAAAGATTTTGAGGAAATTTAATTGCTTGTGTCTGAGAATAGTTGGTTTCCCATTTAATTAAAAATGAAATAAAATATTTAAATACAGAAGGCAGAACTATTTTAAGGAAACTTACATCTTTGACAAATGGAAACGTTTGTTTTATTTTTGGTCTTCCTTTTAGTAAAAAGGACATTGTAAAGTCAAAGCAAAGCAAATTACTCTGATGAGATATGGAAAATCCAAGCAGATTATGTAGAAGTTAAAGAGCAACTCAGTCTCTTTTCAAGCTCTTTAAGAACATGATTATTGTAACAGAAAACCAAATTCTAGTTTGGTTTTGAGAAGTTTTACAAGCTCTTCCTTCCCTTCTTGTGAGTAAGTACATCAAAGCTAGGGAAATTGTCAAATTTTTAACACACTGTAGTTTATTTTCTGGTTCTTGTTCTCTCTTCTTAAATGTACTTCTTTTTCACATTTTGGAGCATATAGACGCTTCAGGACAAAACTCTTTGTCCTAGAAAAACTCATTCCATTATCCTGATTCTCAGTTTTATTTTTCTGTCACTATTTTTTCTTGGTCAGCTACCAATATTAATTATAACTTTTAACCAAAATAACTTTGATTTCAGAGAAGATTGAAAGTAACTTGAAAACTATCATATGTAAGCATTTTTTTTAGAGTGCAAAGCTCACGAATACACATAATTTTGAAATCTTAAAATTGGAAAAATAAACATGTCCGTTACATGTATGACCCAAAGATAGCCCCTCCGTAGTACATAAATACAAGCAGATATATATGAACTTAAAATTATGCATGGCAATATTTCAGTATTGAATCTTACAATTAGGTGCTCAGTGATTACAAATCATTGCAAATAGGTACTCAATGATTATCCATTGATTTAGTTTAATATTAGTCCAAAGTTTTAGGTTACCTGAAGATCTTGAAGATTATGTTCAAGCTGACATACTGCAGGACACAACTGATGTTATAAAAACATCTGTCGGAATTATGATTCCGCTTGCCGCAAAGTCACTTCAGTCGTGTCCGACTCTGTGCGATCCCATAGACGGCAGCCCACCAGGCTCCCCGGTCCCTGGGATTCTCCAAGCAAGAACACTGGAGTGGGTTGCCAGTTCCTTCTTCAATGCATGAAAGTGAAAAGTGAAAGTGAAGTCACTCAGTCGTGTCCGACCCTCAAGCGACCACATGGACTGCAGCCTACCAGGCTCCTCCATCCATGGGATTTTCCAGGCAAGAGTACTGGAGTGGGGTGCCATTGCCTTCTGATTCAGTTTACTTGAACACATATTTTATGTTTCTAGCTCTTCCAAATATTATGTAAGAGTGATGTTAACTTACCTAGTCAGACCAGCATAAGAAATTTAGGGGCTTCAGATTAACATGTCTCTTCATGAGACAGCAGACTGAGTTCTCACTTAGAAAAAATACCCTTGCATTATACTCCATATAAGTTTAATTGGTCCAAGATTTGCCTTGTTTTTAACTCTTACTTATTTATTCATGGCTGTCCTGGGTCTTCATTGCTGTGTGTGCTTTTCCTTCGTGCCGAGCAGGGGCTGCTCTTTAGGTGCGGTGTGCAGGCTTCTCACTGTGGTGCTTCTCTCCTGGCAGAGCATGGGCTCTCGGACGCCCAGACTTCCGTAGCTGGGGCTCCCACGCTTCAGAGCACAGGCTCACTACTCATCGCGGCACATGGGCTTAGTAGCTCCACGACATGTGGGATCTTCCTGGATCAGGGATCGAACCTGTGTCTCCTGCATTGGCAGGCGGATTCTTTACCACTGAGCCACCAGTGAAGCCCAAGATTTGTCTTAATTATATGAATTGAAATTCTTAAAATACTTGTGTTTGTTGCTTCTGTAAGATTGTTTTTAATGTCTTACTTAAAAGTAATAGAAATTTAGTTTCTCTTATTTTCTGTTAATTTGGGAAATAGTTTATAAATGAGTGAAATTGTATGGTAGTTTGAGCATTCTTTGGCATTGCCTTTCTTTGGGATTGGAATGAAAACTAACCTTTTCCAGTCCTGTGGCCACTGCTGAGTTTTCCAAATTTGCTGGCATATTGAGTGCAGCACTTCCACACCATCATCTTTTGGGATTTTAACAGCATCATCTTTTAGGATTTAAATAACTCAGCTGGAATTCCATCATCACTAGCTAGGAATGCTTCCTAAGGCCCACTTGACTTCACACTCCAGGATGTCTGGCTCTAGGTGAGTGACTACACCTTCATGGTTATCCCAGTCATCAAGACCTTTTTTTGTGCCTGTGTATTCTTCTGTGTATTCTTGCCACCTTTTTTCAATCTCTTCTTTTCTATTAGGTCCTTGCCACCTTTTTTCAATCTCTTCTACTTCTATTAGGTCCTTGCCACTTCTGTCCTTTATTGTGCCCGTCTTTGCATAAAATGTTCCCTTGGTATCTCCAATTTGTTTTGAAGAGATTCTAGTTTTTCCCATTCTATTGTTTTCTTCTGTTTCTTTGCATGGTTCACTTAAGGCTTTCTTATCTCTCCTTGCTATTCTCTGGAACTCTGCATTCAGATGGGTAAATCTTGCCTTTTTCCTTTGCCTTTGGCTTCTCTTGTTTTCTCACTATTCGTAAGGCCTTCTCAGACAACCACTTTGCCTTCTTGAATTTCTTTTCTTCGGGATGGTTTTGGTTACCACCTCCTGTACAGTGCTACAAACCTCCATCCACAGTTGTTCAGGCACTCGGTCTACCGATCTAATCCCTTGAATCTATTGTCAACTGCACTGTATAATTATAAGGGATTTGATTTAGGTCATACCTGAATGGTCCACTAGTTTTCCCTACTTTCTTCAATTTAAGCCTGAGTTTTGCAATAAGGAGCTCGTACTGAGCCACAGTCAGCTCCGGGTCTTGTTTTTGCAGACTGTATAGAACTTCATCTTCAGCTGCAAAGAAAAGAACCAGTCTGATTTCGGTGTTGACCGTCTGGTGATATCCACGTGAAGATTCATCTCTTGCACTGTTGGAAGAAGGTGCTTGCTATGACCAGCGTGTTCTCTTGGCAAAACTTTGTTAACCTCTGCCCTGCAAAGCCAAACTTGCCTGTTACTCCAGGTATCTCTTGACTTCCGACTTTTGCATTCCAGTTCCCTGTGATGAAAAGGCCATCTTTTTTGGTGTTAATTCTAGAAGTTCTTGTAGGTCTTCATAGAACTGTTCAACTTCAGCTTCTTCAGTATTAGTGGCTGGGACATAGACTGAAAAGGGCAGGAGGAGAAGGGGGCGACAGAGAATGAGATGGCTGTATGGCAGCATCACTGACTCAATGGACATGAGTTTGAGCAAATCCGGGAGATAGTTGTGGGGAAAAAGTCTAGACAACGTGACATCAGTCAGGCTCTCCCTACTCCCTCACCCCCTCTTACCTTGTGTTCAGTAAACAACAATATTGCTGACCTTGCATGGTTATGCAACAGCTATAGCACTGCGCCTGTGTGCCCGCTTGGCCATGGGCTACTTTTGCTCTGTCTTAGTGTATCTGTAATACCTGAGGACTCCCAGCAGCTGCTGCCTGGAGAGAATAAACACGTCTGCAGTCCCCAGGGCTCTTCGAGTCTTCTTCCAGCTTCCCTGGTCGTGCCTTATCTACCCCAGGTTCAGTGAACCATGCGAGCAACAAGACAATAGTGAAGGACAAGGAAGCAGAAGCAGCCAGGTGGGGTCTTCATCCCTTTTCCACAGGACTGTGGATGGATCACTGACAGTGGGGAATTGTAATACGGAAGAACCTGTGTATTCTATCACTTAGCATTTACTATACAAAAGAGGTCTTGGCCAGAAAGAGTAGTTGGACATTTTGGCATGTATGAGAAACTATATTTCAGAGTGAGGTCTATCAGAAAGTTAATCAGCTCATTCCCGACTGTCAGTTGTACCCAGGGCTCCTATGGGGAAATTAGAATTGGGTACCTCAAATCCAAGGGGGCCCCTGGGCCTGTTCATTCATCAGTCTTCCTCTCGTTCTTCCCTGTGAGAGGCTCTTGGCTTTCTCCTTTTGTTTCTTCTTAAGTTTTAGCCTAGAGCAATCTTTTTTCTGATGACTTTCCTCCCCTCCTCAATGGTGACTAACTTGTCTTTTGGGTTACTTGCTTCTGAGAAGTCAATGATGCTTCCAGAAAAGTGTCTTTTGGTTTAGCATCTTTATTCTGTTGCTGTTCCCTCTTGAAAGCAACATCTTAAAAGCAACATCTACCAACTGATAAAGTGTTCATTCCAAATGCACCATCTAATTGTTGCAACTTTCTACTGATAATCTGAGATTATCAAATTTACCCCCCCCCCCCCCGCCAAAGGTCAAATTTACCATTCTAGTATGTTCAGGAGCCTTGGGATCTGCACTCATATGTCTGTAGGCCTGATAAATCCAGAGGGGACTTCATTTTTTTTTTTTTTTTTAAATTTTCTGTGTTGCTTGGATTTTTTTTCAAACACTTTCTTTGGTTCCCCTTTTCAAAGCTCTGCCAAGATGTTCTAACAAGTAGAACTCTAATAAGGGACTTCTTCCCTCCTTGGGGCCCCAGTTTGGTTCAGCTATGGGTACTTCCAAGTGGGCTTCAGATGTAGAACATCCTCTCTATAAGGAGGTTGCAACTTTTCCAATTTAAAAAGCCTAAGAAACCCAGCCCACTGGCTGTTTACATTTAGGACCCCTACAAGGTAACAGTGTAATGGAAACTGTCCACCTTGGGAGTGGCTCTGACCCAAATTGGGCGCCCTGTCGGGTTGGGTCTCAGATGGCAATGCCAGATCAGGTCCCTGTGCCCCAGAAACTAACAGGCTTTTCTTCTTGCTTCCTAGAAGAAGGTGGAGTTCCGAGCCCCAGTGTCAGGAATAGGGCTTGGATAGGAAGGGGAAGTGGTGGAAGGGGTGTATATAGTGGCATGGTGGCCAGGGAAGCTGAGGCATCCAGATCTCTGGAGGAGTTAAGGTCTGAAACAACGTATCCTCACTGTCTTATTTCTCTTGAAGTAATAGCACAAATGCTTGTATGTAAAGGATTTCATCATTCTTTCCCGCCTCTTTGCAGAATAGCTACAGAGCCATTCAAAAGCCACCATAAAACTGTAAGTAGCCATTGACAATCTCAAGCAGAGTACATCATGAGAAACGCTGGGCTGGAAGAAACACAAGCTGGAATCAAGATTGCCGGGAGAAATACCAATAACCTCAGATATGCAGATGACACCACCCTTATGGCAGAAAGTGAAAAACTAAAAAGCCTCTTGATGAAAGTGAAAGTGGAGAGTGAAAAAGTTGGCTTAAAGCTCAACATTCAGAAAACGAAGATCATGGCATCTGGTCCCATCACTTGATGGGAAGTAGATGGGGAAACAGTGGAAACGGTGTCAGACTTTATTTTTTTGGGCTCCAAAATCACTGCAGATGGTGATTGCAGCCATGAAATCAAAAGATGCTTACTCCTTGGAAGGAAAGTTATGACCAACCTAGATAGCCTATTGAAAAGCAGAGACATTACTTTGCCAACAAAGGTCTGTCTAGTCAAGGCTATGGTTTTTCCGGTGGTCATGTATGGATATGAGAGTTGGACTGTGAAGAAAACTGAGCGCCGAAGAATTGATGCTTTTGAACTGTGGTGTTGGAGAATGCCGGGGCCAGCCGGCAAAGTCGATCAGGTCCCAAGAACGTGCACGGCAGGGCTAAGAAAGAAACTAAAGCAAGAGACTACAACAAAGATGGGGTCGAGAGGTTCAGACACGTCTCCGCGAAGGGACGCAGTCTGACACCAACTTTATTCAGCATCTCATATTTACACAGAAGAGCGTGAGAAAGACAAGACAGTTGACTTTTTTCTTGGTTGGCCTATACATCTTACAAACAGTCATAAGAAATCTTGAGAGCATGGGAATGGCTCCCTGTTATTATTTCTTAAACCAGATAACTTTTCCCTGTGCGTGAGAAGTTTGCACAAAACTCCAGGTGCCTGCAGTAAATAAGCGCCTAATCTCTGGGGTGGCGGGACAGAGAGCTATGTTTGCAAGCAAACCCTCAAGGACTGAGGCAGCTCCCAGAGCTGTGTCCTTCGGACAAAGGACCCCATTCTCACGGGCAGCTCCCCACAGGAGAATACTCTTGAGAGTTCCTTGGACTGCAAGGAGATCCAACCAGTCCATCCTAAAGGAGATCAGCCCTGGGATTTCTTTGGAAGGACTGATGCTGAGGCTGAAACTCCAATACTTCGGCCACCTCATGCGAAGTGTTGACTTATTGGAAAAAACCCTGATGCTGGGAGGGATTAGGGACAGGAGGAGAATGGGGATGACAGAGGGTGAGACGGCTGGATGGCATCACTGAATCAATGCGCATGAGTTTGAGTGAACTCCGGGAGTTGGCGATGGACAGGGAGGCCTGGCGTGCTGTGATTCATGGGGTCACAGAGAGTCGGACACGAATGAGCAACTGAACTGAACTGAACTGCACTGAACCATTAAAAGCGTGCCTCTTTGCCCTGGAATCAACCCACCAGGCTGAATTCTGGGATGGGGCTTTTGGTAATTTTAGGAGTCAAGGGGGATCTTTCCTTTCTCCCTTGGGAAAAGAAACAGACAAGGACAGTTGTTTTTTTTTTTTCCATGTTTCTTTCCTCCATTTGACGTCAGTAGAAGTTTTTAACATCATCAAATTGACTTGGCTGTAAATGGAGAAAGGGCACAAAACAAAATGAAACAAAATCCCCAAAGGAGAAACTGAAAACCCTAAATAAACCCTCAAGTTGTTTCTTGGGAGTTTTATATATGCCAATGACGCAGGAGACCACAAACAACATAATTCACACAGCAAGACTGACAGTATATGGTGCAGGGGCTCCCAAGATAACCCAACCTAAACCCTTATCACTCATGAGTTCATAGCTGTAATCAGATCACTTATCCAAAATGGGCCTAGAGGACTTTCTTCAGGGATTGTGAAACATTCTGCATTTTTTAAAGACAGAAATATAAGATGAACAAAACAAAAATGGCACACACAAATGCTAGCATCCAAAGAAATAAACAAACTGGTATATAAATTGGGTAAAAGTCCAGCAACTGTTTCCTCTCTGTAACAGTTTACCTTGCTGAAATCAGGGGGAAATAAGTGGCTTATTCTGGACAGAAAAACCCCAAACAGAGAGGAAACAAAATTTTGGCCTTATTCATGGGAGCAACTTACCCTACTGTGTGGAACTCATCAGCTCCCAGACTGCCAAGTGCTGGAACAGGGGAAGTTTGAAGGGAAGATCCATAGGACAAGTGGTCCTGGCAGTTGCTGGGGCCTTACTCAAAAATTCTCCAACCGGGGCCGGCTGGCCCTGAACACCAAGGCTTCTGGCTGGCTTCACCAACATTTGTTACCAAGTTCAGGCCAGTACTGCTTGCTGCAGGACAGGCCCATATCAAGAGATGAATTGTCGGGGCAAGGAATGGCAACTTTATTCTGAAAGCCAGCAGACTCAAGATGGTGGACTCATGTCCCTAAGAATCTTCTTGTGTAAATTAAAATTCATGCTTCTTTTACACTAAAAGGGGAGGGCATAAATTCAAACATTTCCTGTTTCTAGTCAGCCTCTGGATATGATGTATTTACTTCTTCTTTCCTGTAGTCATTCACAGATAGGCCTGGTCAGGATGTTTCCTGTGAGCTAAACAAAGCTTAATGCTGATTAGTGTTAGTTCTAGAAGGTCTTGTAGATCTTCATAGAATTGTTCAACCTCAGCTTCTTTGTCATTAGTAGTTGGGGCATAGACTTGGATTACTGTGATGTTGAATGGTTTGTCTTGGAAACAAACCGAGATCATTCTGTTGTTTTTGAGGCTGTACCCAAGTACTGCATTTCAAACTCTTTTGTTGACTATGAAGGCTGCTCCATTTCTTCTAAGGGATTCTTGCCCACAGTAGTAGATATAATGGTTGTTTGAATTAAATTCTCCTATTCTGGTCTATTTTAGTTCACTGATTCCTAAAATGTCAATGTTTACTCTTGTCTGACCCCGTCAATTTACCTTGATTCATAGACCTAACATTCCAGGTTCCTATACAATATTGTTCTGTACAGCATCAGACTTTCACCACCAGACACATCCACAACTGAGCGAATTTTCTGCTTTAGCCCCACCTCATCATTCTTTATGGAGCTGTTTCTCTGCTCTTCCTCAGTAACATATTGGAACACCTACTGACCTGGGGGCTCATCTTCCAGTGTCACATCTTTTTGCCTTTTCATTTTGTTTGTGGGGTTCTCAAGGCAAGAATACTGAACTGGTTTGCCATTTCCTTCTCCAGTGGACCGCGTTTTTCAGGCCCTAATCAGCAGGGACATACCCTATCTTCCACATAGATAGGAGACATGCCCAGTGCCTTGGTTGTTCCACTGCTGGTCCTCACTGAGCCTGTAAACCTTCACCTGTCAAAGTGCCACCCAGGCCCTGAGCAAAGGCCCTGCTGGAGTCCCCAGGAAAGGGGTCTGGGGAAGACTGGAGCCAAGGTTGGAAGACCCCCTGGAGCGGAGGGCTCCCTGGCCTCACTGCTGCTACTGGCCACCCTGGGGCTGATCTGCCACCCCCATGGCCCACCTTTCCTCTCCTTTGGCTCCTAGGCATTATTGTCCAGGCCCAGCAAGCCCTGCCACCCTGAGGTGGACATGCAGTGCTTCTAGGCCTCCTGCCCCATGGCACTAGCAACTTGGGGTGCCGGTCATTATCCTGCTCCCACCTCTGCCTCTACCATGATACTAGCAAAGCCTCTTTTCTTGCCACTGCTGCCTCTGTGTGGATCACAACAAACTATGGAAAATTCTTAAAGAAATGGGAAAACCACATTATCTTACCTGTCTCCTGAGAAACCTGTATGCAGGTCAGGAAGCAACAGTTAGAACAGAACATGGAACAACAGACTGGTTCCAGATTGGGAGTACATCAAGGCTGTATAGTGTCACCCTGTTTCTTTAACTTCTATGCAGAATACATCATGCCAAATGCCAGGCTGGATGAATCACAAACTGGAATCAAGATTGCCGGGAGAAGTATCGACAACCTCAGATATGCAGATGACACCACCCTTATGGTAGAGAGCGAAGAGGACCTAAAGAGACTCTTGATGAAAGTGAAAAAGGAGAGCGAAAAAGTTGGCTTAAAACTCAACATTCAAAAAACGGAAGATCGTGGCATTTGGTCCCATCACTTCATGGCAAATAGATGGGGAAAAAGTAGAAACAGTGTCAGATTTTATTTTCTTGGTCTCCAAAATCACTGAGAATAGTGACTGCAGCCACAAAACTAAAAGACACTTGCTCCTTGGAAGAAAAGCTATGATAAACATACACAGCACATTAAGAAGCTGAGATATAACTTCGCTGACAAAGGTCCATCTAGTCAAAGCTATGGTTTTTCCAGTAGTCATGTATGGATGTGAGAGTTGGACAATAAAGAAAGCTGAGCAACAAAGAATTGATGCTTTTGAACTGTGGTGCTGGAGAAGACTATTGAGAGTCCTTTGGAGAGCAAGGAGATCAAACCTGTCAATCCTAAAGGAGATCAGCCCTGGGATTTCTTTGGAAGGAGTGATATTGAAGCTGAAGGTCCAATACTTTGACCACCTGATGTAAAGAGCCTGATGAAAAACCCCTGATGATGGGGAAGATTGAGGGCAGGAGAAGAAGAGGGCAACAAAAGATGAGTTGGTTGGATGGCATCGCCGACTCAATGGACATGAGTTTGAGCAAACTCAGGGAGATAGTGAAGGACAGGGAAGCCTGGCGTGCTGCAGTTCACGGTGTCACAAAGAGTCAGACATGACTGAGCGACTGAACGACAACATCAAATGCTGACCTGGGAGCAGGGTTCCCAGAGATGGGCCATTATGTGTAATTTTAGCATACAGGCAACATACCTTTAGTGATTAACTTGTAATAGAATACAAAGGTTCTTCTTTATAACACTTTTTATTGAATACCCAACAGATATTTCTAGACATATGTATTAATCCAGATCATCCAAGAAGTAGGTGAGAATATGGGATTAAACATAAAATGATTTGAATAAAGGAAGTGCTATTAAAGAGTCAACTCATTGCCAAAGACCCACTGGGAACGATTAAAGGCAAAAGCAGTAGGGGGCAGTGGAGGATGAGATGGTTAGATACCATCACTGACTCAATGGACATGAATTTGAGCAAACTCTGTGACATAGTGGAGGACAGAGGAGCCTAGAGTGTTGTAGTCTGTGAGGTCACACGAGTCAGATGCAACTTAGCAACTGAACAATGAAAGAAATTGGGAAGGAGCCAGGAAAGGCTGGGAGATCCATCAGACTGCAGTGTAAGTCTGACCCCAGTGAAGGAGAAAGTGAAGTAAAGTTGGGTGATAGCATCCCAATTGCCATGTAGTCTAAGAAAGGTCAGCAGGACAAGTGGGGAGTCCTTGAGTCAAAGCTGACTAGAGAGGTGTGAATTCATAGCACAGATGCAGTGATGGAATTCCGAGTGCAGTTACTGGGGCCCCTAGTCTAGGCTCCCTGTAGATGCAATTCTTCCAGCCCCATTCTCTATGGCCGCTATGACATGCTTAAGAGTTTGGGGCTTTATTTTAGACTTGAGGTCAGTGTAACATTTCTGCTTATATGATTGCCATTGCTTCAAACTTCTTGATGGATTACATTGTTAGGAATGCTGACTCACAGTCCTTGAATAATTTTCTCTACCTAATCTCAGTTATTTATAATTTAGTGCGTGATATGAAATCTGGTCCACCAGGATCCATAAGATGTGGTCAGAAGCATACACGTGAATCATAATAACAATTCTGCCAGTAATACCTAAGCTATAAAAGCTTTAACTAAATTGTTAATGTTAATTGGTACCAATAAAATATATTCATCTTATTAAACCAACTAGCATAATTACCTGACAAGGGAGTCTTCCATGGTCACATAGGTTATGAATGATTCATTGAAAATCTTGAAAGCAGTTCTATATATGTCATATTTTACAGAAAACTTTGAAATTGTGTAGAAGTGTTGCTTTGAATTAATTTTTTACATGAAAGAAGGTCAGAAGACTACAAAGAGGCAATTTAGGCAAAATGGCTCCATGAACATAATACAGAAATGTCAGATTCCAACTTCATAAATAGAACTTTTTAGCCTGAGAAACATTTTTTTTTTTCCCTCACAATTTGGATACCTGTCCACCAATAGTCCTGGTGTGCAAAAGCCAGATGTTTTATTTTGGAAACACAAAGTGTTAAATGACTTTAATGCACTGAATATTGTGATACCAGTTCTCAGATGACAGCTTATCTATAAAATGAACATTCATTTCAGGCAAGACTTTAAAAGAAGCTACCCTCTGGGTTACCATATTCATAATTCTTGGTACTTGAGAGGAAAGTTAAGAAAGATACAATTTTCCTTGAATTTTGAGAAGAAAATGTTATTTTCTTATTCCATGTTATTCAAATTACCTAGGAGTTAGTCAACAAATATATTCATTAGTTGAAAGTGAAAGTGAAGTCACTCAGTTGTGTCCAACTCTTTGTGACCCCGTGGACTGTAGCCCACCAGGCTTCTCCATCCATGGGATTCTCTAGGCAAGAATACTGGAGTGGGTTACCATTTCCTTCTCCAACAAATATATTCATTAGAGACCTCTAATTAAGTAAAGTTTCTTTTCATTTAGAAGAAAGGTTAAGATGGCTTATATTACAAATGAAATTTTATTTGGGAACATTTAGTATGACTCAGGCTTTTGGCATAGTAAAGTAATGCTCAAAATTCTCCAAGCCAGGCTTCAGCAATATGTGAACCGTGAACTTCCAGATGTTCAAGCTGGTTTTAGAAAAGGCAGAGGAGCCAGAGACCAAATTGCCAACATCTGCTAGATCATTGAAAAAGCAAGAGAGTTCCAGAAAAACATCTATTTCAGCTTTATTGACTATGCCAAAGCCTTTGAATGTGTGGATCACAATAAACTGTGGAAAATTCTGAAAGAGATGGGAATACCAGACCACCTGACCTGCCCCTTGAGAAATTCGTATGCAGTTCAGGAAGCAACAGTTAGAACAGGACATGGAACAACAGACTGGTTCCAAATAGGAAAAGGAGTACGTCAAGGCTGTATATTGTCACCCTGCTTATTTAACTTATATGCAGAGTACATCATGAGAAACGCTGGGCTAGAAGAAACACAAGCTGGAATCAAGATTGCCGGGAGAAATATCAGTCACCTCAGATATGCAGATGACACCACCCTTATGGCAGAAAGTCATGAGGAACTAAAAAGCCTCTTGATGAAGGTGAAAGTGGAGAGTGAAAAAGTTGGCTTAAAGCTCAACATTCAGAAAATGAAGATCATGGCATCTGGTCCCATCACTTCATGGGAAATAGATGGGGAAACAGTGGAAACAGTGTCAGACTTTATTTTTGGGGGCTCCAAAATCACTGCAGATGGTGATTGCAGCCATGAAATTAAAAGACGCTTACTCCCTGGAAAGAAAGTTATGACCAACTTAGATAGCATATTGAAAAGCAGAGACATTACTTTGCCAACAAAGGTCCGTCTAGCCAAGGCTATGGTTTTTCCAGTGGTCATGTATGGATGTGAGAGTTGGACTGTGAAGAAAGCTGAGCACCGAAGAATTGATGCTTTTGAACTGTGGTATTGGAGAAGACTCTTTAGAGTCCCTTGGACTGCAAGGAGATCCAACCAGTCCATTTTGAAGGAGATCAGCCCTGGGATTTCTTTGGAAGGAATGATGCTAAAGCTGAAACTCCAGTACTTTGGCCACCTCATGCAAAGAGATGACTCATTGGAAAAGAGTCTGATGCTGGGAGGGATTGGGGGCAGGAGGAGAAGGGGACGACAGAGGATGAGATGGCTGGATGGCATCACTGACTCGATGGACATGAGTCTGAGTGAACTCCGGGAGCTGGTGATGGACAGGGAGGCCTGGCGTGCTGCGATTCATGGGGTAGCAAAGAGTCGGACTTGACTGAGCGACTGAACTGAACTGAATACTATTGTAATTACAAATATAGATTTAAAATTTTGTCACTGCATGGTTACTAAGGAGCATCTGCTGCTGCTGCTAAGTTGCTTCAGTCGTGTCCAACTCTGTGCAACCCCATAGACAGCAGCCCAGCAGGCTCCCCGGTCCCTGGGATTCTCCAGGGAAGAACACTGGAGTGGGTTGCCATTTCCTTCTCCAATGCGTGAAAGTGAAAAGTGAAAGTGAAGTCGCTGAGTCTTGTCCGACTCTTATCGACCTCATGGACTGCAGCCCACCCAGCTCCTCTGTCCATGGGATTTTCCAGGCAAGAGTGCTGGAGTGGGGTGCCATTGCCTTCTAGACGATGTCAAAAGATATAAGGTTATTTCATCTGCTCATTTCCTATTTATTTCTCCCTTTTCGTCTTACTGTTTTACCTAATGTCTGTATTTCTTTCAAAAATCTAAGAAATGCCATTTTTTTACCCATTTGATAGAAATTGTTGAAATATTACTTAAAGAAGTAGAAATCTCATTTTAAATGTATGTTAGTCATTCTCCTCACTTTTTGATCTTTATAAAATAAAGATCAAAATTTTTATCTTTAAACTCTATTTATTTTTAACTCTATTTTACGTTTTCTGAGACTTATTGGAGCTTCCCTGGTAGCTCAGCAGTCAAGAATCTGCCTGCCAATACAGGAGACACAGGAGATACAAGTTTGATCCCTGGGTTGGTAAGATCCCTTGGAGAAGGAAATGGCTACCCTCTCTGGTATTCTTGCCTGAGAAATTCCATGGACAGAGGAGCCTGGTGGGCTATAGTTCATGGAGTCACAAAAGAGTCAGACACAATAGAGTAACTAACACACACACATAATGAGGGAGATCATACAGTATTTTTTTTTTTTCTGGTTTATTTCATTTAGCATAATGTCCTCCAGGTTCATCCATGTTGTCAAAAATAGCAGGACTTCCTTCTTTTGGGTGGCTGATTAATACCCTCTTGCATATATGTACCATATTAACTTTATCCATTCATTTGTTGATGGGCAGTTAGGTGGCTTCCATGTCTTGGCTATTGTGAATAATACTTCAGTTTTAAGCCCCTGGAGTAGGAAGTGTCAACCCACTCCACTATTCTTGCCTGGGAAATCCCATGGACAGAGGAACCTGGTGGGCTATATAGTCCATGGGGTCACAAAGAGTTGGACACAACTGAGCAACTGAGCACTGCAATTAACATGGAGGTGCAGATGTCTCTTTGGGGTAATAATTTAATTTCCTTTGTATATATACCCCAAAGAGGGATTTCTGGATCATATCGTGGTTCTGTCTTTAATTTTTTGAGGAAGCTCCATACTGCTAAATTCTATTTTAAAGATGCAGTCATCTCCTCAATAATAACATTTGTGCCATCAACATGCTTTCACAGTCCATTGTATACCAGTTGTATAATGTGTTTATATAACATGCATATATATGTGTGAGTAGAGGCCTTGTGAGTTATAAACATCCAAATGTTTGTGAAATAAATTCCATATATTGTATACACATCCAAATGTTTGTGAAATAAACTCCATATATTGTATACAAGTGTATACATGGATATCACATTTTTCTTTAACAAATAAGGAGCCTGAGTGCTGTCTAGTATCTTTTTTTCCTACAGTACTACATGTTTTCCCTACATAAAATGATAATTTTGTAATATTTCTAAAATTTATTCATGTTTTATACAAGGTATAATTCATTCATTTTCACTGCTATATAGTATTTCTTGTGTGAACATCACAACTGAACCATTCTGTTTATCAGTAGACGTAGTGGATATTTCCAGCCTTTTGCTATTATTCAGTTCAGTTCAGTTCAGTCGCTCAGTCAAGTCCAACTCTTTGCAACCCCATGAATCGCAGCATGCCAGGCCTCCCTGTCCATCACCAACTCCCAGAGTTCACTCAAACTCATGTGCATTGAGTCGGTGATGCCATCCAGCCATCTCATCCTTTGTCGTCCCCTTCTCCTCCTGCCCCCAGTCCCTCCCAGCATCAGGGTCTTTTCCAATGAGTCAACTCTTCGCATGAGGTGGCCAAAGTATTGGAGTTTCAGCTTTAGCATCAGTTCTTCCAATGAACACCCAGGACTGATCTCCTTCAGAATGGACTGGTTGGATCTCCTTGCAGTCCAAGGGACTCAAGAGTCTTCTCCCAACACCACAGTTCAAAAGTATCAGTTCTTTGGTGCTCAGCTTTCTTCACAGTCCAACTCTCACATCCATACATGACCACTGGAAAAACCATAGCCTTGGCTAGACGGACCTTTGTTGGCAAAGTAATGTCTCTGCTTTTCAATATGCTGTCTAGGTTGGTCATAACTTTCCTTCCAAGGAGTAAGCATCTTTTGATTTCATGGCTGCAATCACCATCTGCAGTGATTTTGGAGCCCCAAAAAATAAAGTCTGACACTGTTTCCACTGTTTCCCCATCTATTTCCCATGAAGTGATGGGACCAGATGCCATGATCTTCATTTTCTGAATGTTGAGCTTTAAGCCAACTTTTTCACTCTCCACTTTCACTTTCATCAAGAGGCTTTTTAGTTCCTCATGACTTTCTGCCATAAGGGTGGTGTCATCTGCATATCTGAGGTGATTGATATTTCTCCCAGCAATCTTGATTCCAGCTTGTGCTTCTTCCAGCCCAGCGTTTCTCATGATGTACTCTGCATACAAGTCAAATAAGCAGGGTGACAATATACAGCCTTGATGTACTCCTTTTCCTATTTGGAGCCAGTCTGTTGTGCCATGTCCTGTTCTAACTGTTGCTTCCTGACTAGCATATAGGTTTCTCAAGAGGCAGGTCAGGTGGTCTGGTATTCCCATCTCTTTCAGAATTTTCCAGTTTATTGTGATCCACACAGTCAAAGGCTTTGCTATTATTAACAACCTGCTATAATGGACATCGTTTCCTGCGTTTGCTTTTGTCCCTTGACAATCCATCCCCCTCACTATTGCCGGTGATGAGCGTGTGAATCTATATGTTCAATAAACTCAATTCTGATGATGTCACTCTTGCTTGAAAACATTTCAACTAGGTAGCTTAGCAGAACCTCCTAGGATAACATTCCATATGACCTGGAATGATCTTGAGATAACCCCAGTAACTGAAGCAATTCATTTTAAGGATACATACCCAAAGGGCAGTGTTGCTCAGGAGGATGGATACTCCTGTTTCATTTTGATATCAGAACCTGCCCTGCCTTTTCCTTCTCTATATCTGCACTAGGGCTTCCCACATGGTGCTAGTGGTAAAGAATTCACCTGAAAATGCAGGAGACATAAAAGACATGGTTTCGATTTCTGGGTTGGGAAGATCTCCTGGCGGAGGGCATGGCAACCCACTCCAGTGTTCTTGCCTGGATAATCCCATGAAGAGAGGAGCCAGGTGGGCTACAGTCCATGGGGTCTCAAAGGGTCTGCTGCAACTGAAGCAACTTAGCATGGAAGCATGCACTCTGGCATTACAGATGCCCTCAGTCTGATCAGAGGTGAAAATGAATCTCTTAACAAACTTTTCCAGGAAGAATCAGAAGGAAATCTTTTTGGAGGCTGTGCCAGAAAAAAAGCTACGATGGTGAAAAGAGCCCAGGGGAGTCAGCTGTTCCTGGTTTTCAGCATGCACTGCCATTTCTGAACCACAAAGTCACTCAACTTTCTGGATCCCTTTGCACATCTGAAAACAAGGTAGCTGTGATGTCTGAATGGCCTGCCTTCCAGACTGATGTAGAGGATCAAATAAAACCTCCACAAACACTCACTGTGACTCGGTTACTGGGTCAGCTCCAGAAGCACAGGTGGCCCCTTGTCCTAAGAGATCTCACAGGTTAAACAGAGGTTCTCAACCAAAGCTGCACAGGGACTCACCCAGAGTGCAAGTTCAAAAAGTATGGATGTCTGAGTGCCCTGCATTCTTGCCATGCCAGACTAGACACGTTTCTTAAACTCTTAGTCTATGCCGCATGTGTAAGATGGCCATAACAGAAGCTACTTCGCAGGGCGGTTGTTAAGTATTAAGTAATTCACAACACTTGCTTAGCCCTGTGCGGGGTACAAAGGTCCCGGTGATAAACTGTTGGGAGTGAGGTGGAGAAAATCCATTAACTGCGTAGCTGGAGTTAGTGACGTTTGCTACAACCCAGAGAAGCACGCAAGGGCCCTGGGGGTCACCCCACTCCAGGGATGGCCGTCCTGGAGGGTGTGATGTCAGAGGCGACTTTTTAACTCACGGATGAGTAAATAAGCCAGACAAGCCCTGGCAGGCCGTGGGAGGGAGTCCGTGGAATTCTCTTGGAGCCTGCGAGGAGAGGGGGGAATGAGATTAGGGGAAGCACCGGGGTCAGAATTTGAGGGGCTTTGAAACCACGCAAGGGGGTGGCCCCTCTGCCGGCCATCAGGAGCCACCCAAAGATTCTACCCTGGGAAGAAGGCGATCAGAGTCGCGTGGACCTAGGGTCGCTGCATCCCGGCGTGGATTTGCGGTGCTCCGATTCTGAGACCGGGAGGATCGGGGACCACGGCCTGGTCTCAGTTCAGTTCAGTTCAGTCGTTCAATCGTGTCCGACTCTTTGCGACCCCATGAATCTCAGCACCCCAGGCCTCCCTGTCCATCACCAGCTCCTGGAGTTCACTCAGACTCACGTCCATCGAGTCAGTGATGCCGTCTAGCCATCTCATCCTCTGTCGTCCCCTTCTCCTCCTGCCCCCAATCCCTCCCAGCATCAGACTCTTTTCCAATGAGTCAACTCTTCGCATGAAGTGGCCAAAGTTCTGGAGTTTCAGCTTAAGCCAGGCAGATGCAAAAAGGAACGGAGTAAAAGGCCTGAGAAAAATGTCGAAAAAGAGATTAAAATCTTCAGCCTTTGTCAGCATGAGGAGGGTGAAGGATGCGGACGGGGGACACGAAGGCCATCCTGACCTTTGCACCCACAAAGCAGGGCCTAGGGATGGGGGTCGCAGCTCGCGAGAAGCCCGCCCGGTGCGCCAGCCTGGACCCCGGCGTCCCCGGGAGAAGCCCGCCCAGTGCGCCGGCCTGGACCCCGGCGTCCCCGGGAGAAAAGCCCGCCCGGTGCGCCAGCCCGGGTCCCGGCATTCCCGGGGGAGCGCCCGCGCCGCCGCGCGTGGATGGAGAGCCCGGGACGCGGCCTCCGCTCCTGGACGGCTCGCGGGTAACACGATTGACGGGGAATCCGGGCGAGGGCGGCTGCCTTCGCCTTCGCCTTCGCCTTGCGTCAGTTTAGTTATTCTGGGGCAAGGCAGGGGCTTTGCGTCTATTAGCCTGGGAGAGGGCAAGTGTTTGTTAAGATTAGTTTTGGTTTGTTTTGTCGTCTGCACTTTTCTCTCTTTTGGTTGCTGTCGTTTCCTCCTTTGCTCTATTTTTCACTTTATTTAGGGATCTGAGAGCTGTTGCACAACCCCAGTTTATATTTGTGTATTTATGATTCTTCACACGGTAACTATTGACCAGAAGTGGGTTTTTTTTTTTTTTTTTTTTTTCCGGACAAGTGTTATTACCACGCTCACTCCGTGAATAGCTGACTCAGGCGATTATATTCTGATGCTGATTCCTGAGCTAAATTCCGGGGGTTGTGTTTTTTTCTAGAATATCCCATAATCCCCGGGAAGTGTGGTAGGTGCGTGGCGGACTTTCAGTGTATTCCTGATAATCGGTCACGTTTTTATGCAGAGAGAAAGCGGTCTTCTCCTCTCACTTCTCCTCTTGTGACCTGGCCTGAGCAGACAAAACCTGCCTCGCCCCGCGTCCTCCCCACACACTCCCCACCCGCTCCGCCCGCCCCCCAGCATGCCCTCATCCCTTCTTACAGACGTGCCCTGCCTCCTAACTAGCAGCTCTGTCTCATGACTCTCTAGCAACCCCTTCTTTGGAAAAACTCCTCAGGCTCGTCCTTAGTATCTATGGATAACTGTCAAAGTTTGGGCACCTGGCTTTTCAGCCTGCATTTCAGACTCTGCATGTCCATCCTTTGTGACTCACCCAAGTCTTTCCATTCTTTTCCTTCCCTTTTCTTGTGTTCTTATTGGAAACAGCATGCAGTAATGGGAAGATGTCATTTTAAATAACCCTATTAAGAAAAAGAGCAAACAGAAATAACATCAAGCATCTGGTCAGTATTTAAATTTCCAAATGTCTCCTGCTATATTTTTGTATAGTTCATTTGAATCAGGATCCAAATAAGCTCCAAATAGTTGATTACTGTATCTTAATTAAGTAATGGTAAGTTCCCCCCTTCCATCTGGACTTCATCTCAGCCCCTGGACCACTTTCTGTTGTTACTGGAGTAAATTGTTAATTTTTAAGGACCTTTTCCTAGATAGCGAAATAGACTCACTATTAATGTTCAGATTTAGAGTTGTGGAATTTCTTTCCTTTTTTTTTTTTAATGCCTTTAAAGCCCAGCATTTTAGTTTGGAATTAGAAAGTGAAAAAGAGGTAAGTCTCATTCAAGGGCATCCTTGATGTACTTTATAAACATATACATGTACACACAGTGGATTTGCTGAGAGAAGCTAGTTTAAACTCTACATTGCTGGCTGACATGTGCAGCTCTTCAGGCCAGTGTGTTATTTGACTAATTTCACTTTTTCAGTCAGTAATTTTCCTTCTCTTCAATGTACACTTTTCCCTCTTATCATTTCATATTTTCTTTCTCATCCCCAAACTGGCCTTCATTCTATCATTCTTTGTAATTTTCCTCCAATGCTCTAATGCCAAAGACTGGCTGACCACTCATCAAAGATACTGTAGAAGGAGTTTGGGTGTAGGTAGAAAGCAGGCTCCGGAGAAGGCAATGGCACCCCACTCCAGTGTCTTGCCTGGAAAATCCCATGGACGGAGGAGCCTGGTAGGCTGCAGTCCGTGGGGTCGCTAAGAGTCAGACATGACTGAGCGACTTCACTTTCACTTTTCACTTTCTTGCATTGGAGAAGGAGATGGCAACCCACTCCAGTGTTCTTGCCTGGAGAATCCCAGGGATGGGGGAGCCTGGTGGGCTGCCGTCTATGGGGTCGCACAGAGTTGGATACGACTGAAGTGACTTAGCATCAGCAGCAGCAGAAAGCAGGCTCAGTGTTGACTTCTATGGTCCTTGGGCTCTATAGTGCATGTAAATCAAGAAACAAAACTGATACTGCAAAAGAAGTTGAAAGGAAGAGGAGAGACCAGTCAGACCACTGTTGATGTAAAGTCAGCAGATGATGGCTTAAAAAATTAGTGCACGTGGATTCTGTCCCACTCCGTGTCTAAATCCAGAGTTCTTTTGGTAGATGTACACACTGCAGCTGGGGGCTTCCCTGGTGGTTGCTAATGGTAAAGAATCTGCCTGACATTGAAGGAAATGCAAGAGGCACAGGTTTGATCCCTGGTTGGGAAGATCCCTTGGAGGAGGAAGTGGCAACCTCATCTGGAAAATTCCAGTCAGACACAGATGAGCACACACACACACACACACACTGCAGTGGTTACGTAGGCACCTACGTTACACTAACCAACGACAAGTGCTGTGCCAGACTGTTTAGCCCAGTTCAATCGCTCAGTCGTGTCTGACTCTTTTCGACCCCATGAATCGCAGCACGCCAGGCTTCCCTATCCATCACCAACTCCCGGAGCTCACTCAAACTCATGCCCATTGAGTCAGTGATGCCATCCAACCATCTCATCCTCTGTCGTCCCCTTCTCCTTCCGCCTACAATCTTTCCCAGCATCAGTGTCTTTTCAAATGAGTCCGCTCTTCGCATCAGGTGGCTGAAGTATTGGTTTCAGCTTCAGTATCAGTCCTTCCAATGAATATTCACGACTGATCTCCTTTAGGATGGACTGGTTGGCTCTCCTTGCAGTCCAAGGAACTCTCAAGAGTCTTCTCCAACACCACAGTTCAAAAGCATCAATTCTTCGGCGCTCAGCTTTCTTTATACCCGAAAGATCCCCTTTATACCAGCCCGAGAATATCCCAATTCAGCAATTTAATTAGGTCCAATTTAAGATCCAATTTAATTAGGCTGTCTCAGTATTTTATTAATATGTGTGTTGGACACCCACACAAAATAAACATTCTCAGTGCCAACTTCGAACCTGTTATCGTTTTATCCCAGAAGAGAAAGTGAAAGTCTCTCAGTCCTGTTGGACTCTTTGAGATCCCATGGACTGTAGCTCGCCTAGCTCCTCTGTCCATGAGATTCTCCAGGCAAGAATACGGAATGGGTTGCCTGCCCTCCTCCAAGGAATCGTCCCAACCCAGGGATCGAACCCAGGTCTCCAGCACTGCAGGCAGATTCTTTACTATTCGAACTACCCAGGAAGTCCCACAGAAACACAGAAACTCTGGATTAAATGGGCCTTAGGAATTTCAATTAACCTTTAAGAAAGGCTTTTCTCTTCCTATTGAAGGAAGCTTTTCTTGCATTCTAAGATTTCTCTTTAAGCTATTTTTATCATCAAGTGAGATTTTATCAGGGCTTGCAAAATGTAAGTAATTTGTTAAGTGAACTTGAGTTTTGTGGAAGGTTGGGTTCTTGAATTAGAGGAAATTAATTATGTTATTTATCATTTCTTTTAAGAACAATAGTTGTAGCTGGAAAGAAATTTAATGACCTGGTAGTGCTTCTAGTTAGCTTTCAGTCCAATCCAATACCAAAAAATAACAAGTAGTAAGTTATTGAGTTCTGTCACAGTAATTAGAAAACATCTGCTGTTTCATATATGTATGTGAGTGCTAAGTATCTTCAGTTGTGTCCAACTCTTTGTGACCCTATATACTGTAGCCTGCCAGGCTTTTTTGTCCATGAGATTCTCTAGGCAAGAATACTGAAGTGGGTTACCATGCCCTCCTCCAGGAAATCTTCTTCATCCAGGGATCAAACCCGGGTCTCCTGCATTGCAGGCGGATTCTTTACCCACTGAGCCACCTGGGAGTCCCTGTTCCGTATATAAATCTTGCTAAAGGAGTTTGCACATTGAAGATGAATGAACATATCACCTGATATACTGCATAGAGAAGCAGCTTGGAAGACTTCTCACTTTGCAGATTCCTGAAGATGGTGTACTGTAGGCTGACCTCTTCTACAAACTACTGACTCAGGTATGGCAGTGGTTCTGCTTAGAATCTTCGAGGAATCAAAGGGTTGTACTGTATTGTAATTCTTTTATTTTTTTTCATCCCTAAAAAAAATAGTTACCATCCTTTAGAGGAGAACTTTACACGTTATTTAAAATAATTATTTTGGGATTGTGGGGGCAGAAGATGGTTAGCCCAATCAATTTAGAAGCTTTTGACAAATAAAAGCTATTAAACAGCATGTGTGCATTTTACCATTTATATTAAAAAGTGAACTCCAGGAATAGAAATCCCCTAATACAGTGATATAGGCTTCGTTGGTGGCTCAGTGGTAAAGAATCCACCTGCCAATGCAGGAGACACAGGTTTGATCCCTGGGTCCAAAAGATACCCTGGAGAAGGAAATGGCAGCCCACTCTAGTATTCTTGCCTGGGAAATCCCATGAACAGAGGAGCTTGGTAGGCTACAGCCCATGGGGTTGCAAAAGAGTAGGACACAACTTAATGACTAAACAACAGCACAATGAGATAGTCATCCTTCTATAAGTATTTGAAAAAAACTAATACAAGATCAGTATTCACCTCCTTTTGTAGTGGAAGTTCTGAAATAAAATCTCCCCTTATCTTTTTCTTGGGGGGACAAAGGAGGGTGGCTTAATAAATTACAATACTATATCTACTTAATGAGATTAGTACAATATTTTTCAATAATATTTTGTAGATTCAGATACTTTAAAATTGTAATTAACTTTAAGATTAAGCGAGCACTCCTCTTAAAATCTTTTTTAAAACTAGCTAGAGCAATGATGGGCAAATGGGGGCTCAAAACAATTTTAGAAAAAAATAAAGTCACTTGAAAGTAAAAGTGTTAGTCACTTAGTTGTGTCCGACTCTGCGATCCCATGGACTGTAGCCCCCTAGGCTCTTCTGTCCATGGAATTCCTCAGGTAAGAGAACTGGAGTGGGTAGCCATTCTCTTTTCCAGGGGATCTTCCTGACTCAGGGATCGAACCAAGACACCCTGAATTACAGGCAGTCTTTACTGTCTGAGCTACCAGGGAAGCCCAAGACAGAAACTGATTAGGATCAGACTGAAGAAGCAAATGTGTATGCTCAGGCGCTTCAGTTCAGTTCAGTCACTCAGTCATGTCTGACTCTTTGTGACCCCATGAATCGCAGCACGCCAGGCCTCCCTGTCCATCACCAACTCCCAGAGTTCACTCAGACTCACGTCCATTGAGTCGGTGATGCCATCCAGCCATCTCATCCTCTGTCGTCCCCTTCTCCTCCTGCCCCCAATCCCTTCCAGCATCAGGGTCTTTTCCAATGAGTCAACTTTTCACATGAGGTGGCCAAAGTATTGGAGTTTAAGCTTCAGCATCAGTCCTTCCAATGAAGCCTCAGTTGCTTCAGTCATGTCCAACTCTTTGCAACCCCATGGACTGTGGTCTGCCAGGTTCCTCTGTCCATGGAATTCTCCAGGCAAAAATACTGGAGTGGGTTGCGATTTTCTCCTCCAGGGGATCTTCCCAACCCAGGGAATGAACTGGCATCACCTGCATCTCCTGTATTGGAGGCAGATTCTTTACCTGATGAGCCATCAGAGGAATCTTAGATGACAAAATGTAATTTCTGAAAAATACTTACTTTTCAGTTTTATCTCAAGGAAAATGAAGCAAGACAATGAGGGTAGTGGAAACATGATCTTAGTCTGTTTTTTGTTCACTTTCTTTCATGTATCATTTCCATATATATATGGAAAAGAAACCAGGTTATTCAGGAAAAAAAAGAATATTCAGCATTCCATATACTCCAGGGTTAAACTACCCTGGTTTAACTCTTTTTAAAACCCTGGTTTAACTACCCTGGGTTAAACTTTCACCTTTTTATTGGTGTATACTCTCCTTATCCTTTGGGGAAAGGACATTACTGAGTTACTCTTTTAGACAGACCCGGTATATCAGTTTTTTGGTCTTGCTCAATCTGGATTTTTATCCTGAAGCTTTTTTTTTTTTTGCAGTTTTGTGAACTCTTGGGACATCAGAGAACTATAGTAAAATATTATTATAAAATCACATATCGATGCTGAATATTGGTATATGAGACTTCAGAATTCTTTTTTACTATTAGGTCAATTTTGAACCTACAGGGTGAAAAACTCCATAGTATTCTACCAGTGATTAATTGCCTCATAAGGTATATGTCACTTTTTAAAAATAGTGTGCTCATAAAAGTTTTTCTTAACCGATAAATTTTACCTGACGTGTATTCCTTTTAAACATGTAAAAAAGTGAGAAAAAGATCCTTTGTGGAAAAGAGAAATTGGCTCTAATGAATAATAAAACTGTAATAAAAATGCAGAAAAATAGTATGTAGCTAGATTATACTTTTCTGATTAAAAAATTACATTCTTAAGATAAAATAATGTGAAGTTCTGACCCTTCTCATACAACAGAAAATTTACTGGTCATCATTTGGAGTGTGTGTGTGTGTGAGTGTTTATGTATTTTAATACTCTTGTTTCATGGAAGAGGTCTATTTTCTCTAACTTTTATACTGATAAACTCAACATGGTTGGATAAAAGTCAAATTCCTCTCTCAGAGATGATAGCTAGACACAGGTAACAAGCAGCAGCATCTGCTGCATATTAATGTGCATAATGCCATTTGTTGTTTTAAAACCATTTTATTTCTTTTTAAGGCTTTCTGACTGTCAGAATAGTTTTGTTTTTATTTCATTTTATGTTTTGGTTGCGCAGGGTCTTCATTGCTGCATGTAGGCTTCACTAGTTGCGGCGAGCGGGGCTTCTCTTGTTTAGGAGCACAGGCTTTAGGCATACAGGCTTCGGAAGTTACAGCACGCAGACGCAGTAGTTGTGGCTTAGCTGCTCTGTGGCATGTGGGGTCTTCCAGGACCAGGGATTAAACCTGTTTCCCCTGCAATGTCAGGTTGATTCCTATCTACTTTGCCCCCAGGGAAGTCCTGGAATGGTCTTTCAGATGGTAATCCCAGAGAGTGAAAAATGGATGGCTCACATGAAGCACTGCCTATTGAAGACAAGGTAGGGGCATTTATAAATCTGCTTTCAATTTTGCTTAATCTGATTCTTGGTTTGTACACACATTTTCTGAAATATATTTTGAACTAAGATACTGTGTAGAAAATAAAGGAAGATAGGAATGGTCTTTTCTGACCATCTAGAAGATTCTCCCGGAGAAGGAAATGGCACCCCACTCCAGTACTCTTGCCTGGAAAATCCCATGGACGGAGGAGCCTGGTAGGCTGCAGTCCATGGGGTCGCTAAGAGTCGGACCCGGCTGAGCGACTTCACTTTCACTTTTCACTTTCATGCATTGGAGAAGGAAAAGGCAACCCACTAGTGTTCTTGCCTGGAGAATCCCAGGGACCGGGGAGCCTGGTGGGCTGCCGTCTATGGGGTCGCACAGAGTCGGACACGACTGAAGCGACTTAGCAACAGCAGCTGCAGAAGATTCTCCAGCTTCTAGTAATCAGCTAATTCACTTCAGTCGTGTCCGACTCTATGTGACCCCACAGACGGCAGCCCACCAGGCTCCCCCGTCCCTGGGATTCTCCAGGCAAGAACACTGGAGTGGGTTGCCATTTCCTTCCCCAATGCATGAAAGTGAAAAGTGAAAGTCGCTCAGTCATATCCGACTCTTAGCGACCCCATGGACTGCAGCCTACCAGGCTCCTCCGTCCATGGGATATTCCAGGCAAGAGTACTGGGGTGGGGTGCCATTGCCTTCTCTGTCTAGTAATCTACTTAAAACTTATTAATTTCACGTCAAAAAAGTAAAGTGAAAGTGTTAGTTGCTTAGTCTTGTCGGACTCTTTGTGACCCTACAGACTGTAGCCTACCAGGCTCCTCTGTCCATGGAATTCTCCAGGCAAAAATTCTGGAGTGAGTAGCCATTTCCTTCTCGAGAGGATCTTCCTGACCCAGGGATTGAACCTGGGTCTCCTGCATCGCAGGCAGATTGTTTACCGTCTGCTATTGTTCCTGCATAAATATTTTCAAGGCCAGGGAGCTAAGAATAGGGATAATTACTTCCTGTTTAAAAAGAAGAGGCAGATTCATTTTCTTTAAACTATAGTGTTAGTCATAGTGGGAAAGTGGCAAAGGAGTCATCCCTTTTATTTTGATAATTTATGTGTCTATGTATCTAGATCTATATATACAAATGTTTATATGGCTTCCCCAGTGGCTCAGTCAGTAAATAATCTGCCTGCAATGCAGGGGACCTGAGTTTAATCCCTGGGTCAGGAAGATCCCCTGTAGAAAGAAATGGCAACACACTCCAGTATTCTTGCCTGAAGAATCCAATGGACAGAGGAGCCTGGTGGGCTACAGTCCATGGGGTCACAAGAGTTGAACATGACTTAGTGACTAAACCTCTATATGGTTTTTCAGATAATAGTGTACTTCCAGAAGTTTAAAAGCATCAAGACCTCTTAAGGATCAAAAGTGTTCTAAAAATAATTATTGGCTTAGGGATATAACTGACAATAGACATCTAGTAAACAGATGGCTTAAGGGATTCTACAAATGTAAGAAGATTATCCAATATTCATTTAAAACCTTGAAAATAAAAATAGTTTATTTTTGACATTTTCATGCTGACTTTTTTTTTTTAATGAAAAAGAATTTTAAAAATCTGTAAAAGATAATTAAGCAACTTGACATTTATTTCAACATTTGCCCCAGGTTAGTTTAGGCCTGGTTGAAAAGGAGGATATATTTAGGACAGAGTATGAAAAAAGAATTACGATGCAAGTAGCAAAAAAATACCCTAATATAACTGTTATTAAGACTTGATAACAAACAGTTTTTATAACAATTATCCACTTTTTTCCCAAAACAACCATGATAATTCATCTTCTCAGTGGCAGAAATTAAAAGATGCCTTGGCGTTATTTGCAATATCGTGAACTTAGTCAAAGGCACTTATGTGCACAATTTTGGGCTGTTTGTTTTGATCATATATGACTAGAGAGAGAGAGCATTCATGGGAAATAGCAATTTGTATGTGAGACAAGGTAGGAAGTGGAGTATTCAGAATTCTTTTTTTTTTTAAAGAAAAAAATCTAAGCAAAATTTTGATGATGAGACTGCCCCTTGGTGGCTCAGATGGTAAAGGATCTGCCTGCAGTGCAGGAGACCTGGGTTTAATCCCTGTGTATTGAAGATCTCCTGGAGAAGGAAATAGCAACCCTCTCCAGTATTCTTGCCTGGAGAATTCCATGGACAGAGGGGCCTGACGGGATACAGTTCATGGGGTTGCAAAGAGTTGGATGCAACTTACACTTCCACTTTCACCTGGGAAGCCCCAAATATTGCCTGAACTTGATTTCTTATATGTTGTATTAATGCCAAGCCTTTTAATTTTAGCTTTTATCCCTTCTTCTTAAATGATATTGCTTGCAAGTGTAGCATTACAACTACGTACTTTCCTGATCATGACCTGAAAAAATTCCTTATATTCAGACTTTACCTTTTTCTTTTGAAGCTCGGGCAGGTAGCCAACAGCAAACTGCAAAGTAAGCACTGAAAGAACTGCTTCCACACATACTTCTGGGAGTGATGTCACAGCCCTGGCCATGCCTGTTGCTTTCCAAGAATAACAAAGGAACAAGGGAACTCCCATGTTCCCTTAACGAACACGTGAAGCAGTAGTTGGGGGGCCTACGGATGCTGCTATGACTTCTCCTTTTCCTGCCATCAGGGCTGTTGTAGGAGGCCTAAGAGCTAGACTCTCTCTTAAATCTCAGAGCTGTAGGTATTCTCATAGTTATTCAGTCGTGTGGTTATTGCAGGGTTATTTTTCCAGGATTGTCACCAAATAATATGAAAAATCATTAGTTCATATTGGACAATTAAATTTTAATCCTTTACATGAAACATTTCTAAAGTGTTGGGTTTAATGTTAGTGATATCATCAATTTTCTATTTCTTACTCTAACGAAGTACTAAACAATTGAACATTTTAAATGAATTAATGTTTAACAGTAGTAATATTTGGGGATACTATGAATTCTCAACATTCCTACAGAATGAAACAAATATAGTTCTTTCTCAAATATATGTTGACCTCTGTGGTTTGCAAATAAAAATTTCAAAGGTTTCAGCTATATATTCATAATTATATTCTCTGTAGAACACATCAATCTGTATTACTGCATTTTTATCATTTTAGGAACAGATACAATGAAGAAAAAAATCTGTGCTTTCCTTGCAGGTATTGAGCTAGGGAAATATTTGCTGTATTAAAATAATTTTATATTTTATTGACTTTCAACTTTAAGTTAATTATACCTCATCTCCTACTCTAACACAAAATGTAATACTTTAGACCTTTTATAATTAGTGTAGCATAAACTAAGAAAAATCTTCTTTTGATGCTGTTTTCTTACTTGGGGCTAAACTTGATTTATCTGGATCATTACCATAATGTTAAGTGGAATTGTAATAAATATGACTGATTCAGTAAAAGAAAAAAGCATAAAATTGTTTTTGTATGAGGTACAAATTCATTATTGCTATCAAGTACAAATACAATCTTCTGGAAGAAGTTTTGAAAGTAAAATTAATGATAAGGAAACATTCAAGATAAATCTGTTTATCAGAAGTTGTAAATTAATTGAATTTCTTAGATGCAGTTTTAGATTGGGTGCCGTCAGAATTTCAAAGCAACTTTCCCTGAGAGTTTGTCATGGCTGGTGTGTGAGCAATGTGTGGCCAAGTATTGCTATCGTTACTCTCAGTGGTGACAGGCAGGGAGGGCCAAGGTCCCCACTCAGAGCTGACCCAGTAAGCTTATGATGAATATAGTTTCCGAAACAATTTAGGAGACCAGTTTAATGACAAAATGTATGTTGTGACAGAGCCACAGACCTCTTCCCCGAGAAAGCTAAACTTTGGAGAAATAAAAGCATGACTATTAGAAAATGTGCAAACACAAAATGAACTCCATCTGTTAACTGGTCACTGAGAAGACCCTCCGCAGAAGAAAATTGAACAGGATGGTCACCATCAGGCATCTTTGCTTTATGCTCTGCTAGGGGGTGGTTATGTAAATAAAAAGTGAACTAAAGCCAAAAAAAAAAAAAAGCCCACAAAAAACAACAGAAACCTCCGCCCACCCCCCCCCCCCACCACAAAACAGGCCATAAGACAATGCCAGGTGAAGGGGAAGTTGCTTTTGAAATTCTGACTGCAGCCACTGTAAAACTTACAACTTTTAATAAACATGTTTAAATCGAATTTGTTCCCATTACTGTTAATTTAACTTTCAAAGCCTATTACAGAAGATCATATTTGTATTTGATTCTGGAATCAGTGCCCTGCATTTCCCGTCCCCACTTCCACATGTACCAACATTCAGGTACTCTGCTATAAACACTATCTTTCTCATTTGGGGATAAAACAGAATAACTGACACAGCTTTTCCTCCTCTCAGCCTTTTATTAGCCAGGTACTAGGAAAAGAGATGTTTAAGACATAACCCTACTTCTGAGGAGTTCATAGTCTTGAGTAGAGATAGATGCAAAATTAGGATGTAATTAATTGGGCTTCCTTGGTGGCTCAGATGGTGAAGTGCCTGTCTGCAATGCAGGAGACCTGGGTTCGATCCCTGGGTTGGGAAGATACCCTGGAGAAGGAAATGGCAACTCTCTCCAGTACTCTTAGCTGGAAAATCCCATGGACAGAGAGGCTTGGTAGGCTACAGTCCATGGGGTCGCAAAGAGTCGGACATGACTGAGAGACTTCACTTTCACTTTCAATGTGATCAGTGTAAATTTTTATGTTGTGAAGTATTGGAACTATTTACTTGTTTTTGACTATTTGGTTCAAAATCATTTGTAGAAGGGAAGGAGCAGAGAATCTCTATAGTTAAAAAAATGGGGACACACATATATGCATACCCCTGCCCCACCACCAGATCATAATATGATATTTGGAGGATTTATTTTTAATTCGGGGATCACTTCCTTGTTTCAGGTAGATTTGTACTTTCTTCTGCCACCTAGGCTTTTAATATTTTAGTGTGGAAACTAATGTTAGCTTTTGGTTCACTAATTTGTCTTATTAATTGTACCAAGCATTATGAAGCCCCGATGATAGGTCTTAAACTCTGTGTAGCAAATATGTTTTTGATTCGTCTTTTCTGCCTTTTCACTGTTATAACAGAACCACCTTACATCTGAAGTCCAGAACCAGCATTTGTTCATGTTGAGGTGGGACTGGTGATCATCCACAAATAACATAGCTATCTGGGACTACTTGTTGGTTGGGACGTTGAAGCCAGAGCTCCAGAGAGTGACTCAAACATAATGCCCCCCTGCCTAGTAGGTTATGTGCTCTGCTGTGCTCAGTCCTGTCTGACTCTTCCCGACTTCATGGACTGCAGTCTACCAGGCTCCTCTGTCCATGGGAAATCTCCAGGGCAGAATACTGGAGTGGGTCGCCATGCCCTCCTCCAGGGGATCTTCCCAACTCAGGGATCGAACCCAGGTCTCCCAGGTGGATTCTTTACTGTCTGAGCCACCAGAGAAGCCAGAATATACTGGAGTGGGTAGCCTATTCCTTCTCCAGGGATCTTCCTGACACAGGAATCGAACCGGCGTCTTCCTGCATTGCAGGCAGATTCTTTACCAGCTGAGCTACCAGGGAATTCCCAGTTCAGTTCAGTTCAGTCGCTCAGTCGTGTCCGACTCTTTGCAATCCCATGAATTGGGAGTTCACTCAGACTCACGTCCATTGAGTCGGTGATGCCATCCAGCCATCTCATCCTCTGTCGTCCCCTTCTCCTCTTGCCCCCAATCTCTCCCAGCATCAGAGTCTTTTCCAATGAGTCAGCTCTTCCCATGAGGTGGCCAAAGTACTGGAGTTTCAGCTTTAGCATCTTTACTTCCAAAGAACACCCAGGGCTGATCTCCTTTAGAATAGACTAGTTGGATCTCCTTGTAGTCCAAGGGACTCTCAAGAGTCTTCTCCAACACCACAGTTCAAAAGCATCAATTCTTCGGCGCTCAGCTTTCTTCACAGTCCAACTCTCACATCCATACATGACCACTGGAAAAACCATAGCCTTGACTAGACGGACCTTTGTTGGCAAAGTAATGTCTCTGCTTTTCAATATGCTATCTAGGTTGGTCATGATTTTCCTTCCAAGGAGTAAGCATCTTTTAATTGCATGGTTGCAATCACCATCTGCAGTGATTTTGGACCCTAAAAAAATAAAGTAAGCTACTGTTTCCCCATCTGTTTCCCATGAAGTGATGGGACCAGATGCCATAATCTTCGTTTTCTGAATGTTGAGCTTTAAGCCTACTTTTTCACTCATCTCTTTCACTTTTATCAAGAGGCTTTTTAGTTCCTCTTCACTTTCTGCCATAAGGGTGGTGTCATCTGTATATCTGAGGTTATTGATATTTCTCCCAGCAATCTTGATTCCAGCTTGTGCTTCTTCCAGCCCAGCATTTCTCATGATGTACTCTGCATATGTTAAATAAGCAGGGTGACAGTATACAGTCTTGACGTACTCCTTTTCCTGTTTGGAACCAGTCTGTTGTTCCATGTCCAGTTCTAACTGTTACTTCCTGACCTGCATACAGGTTTCTCAAGAGGCAGGTCGGGTGGTCTGTTATTCCCATCTCTTTCAGAATTTTCCACAGTTTATTGTGATCCACATAGTCAAAGGCTTTGGCATAGTCAATAAAGCAGAAACTCCTTAACAGGTTATAAAAGAATATTCTTCTTATAATAAAATACTACAAATAATCCCTCTTGAAAAGTGTCTATTATCTCACCCTGAGAAAAATGTTTGACTTGCATTAGCCACTGTGAATTCTAGTCTTTTAACATAACCAAATATGATTAAGAGATTTAGGCCACAACAGATTACAGCTATCAGAAACTATTTGGCTGCAAATATAATATTAATAAAATAATAAATGCTTGTTATTTTAATTAAACTAATTTATGTAGTTTTTTATGGAATGAATAATGAAGCATTTGTCTCCCAAATAATTCTGTACTGTAGATAATGTGTTAACTCCCACTTTTGACCTAATAATTCATTTTTTTTTTTTCTTTAGGCTAGTGAGAAAAATTCCTCACTATCAAATTCTTAT
The DNA here is from genome assembly GCF_002263795.3 of Bos taurus. Taxonomy (NCBI): domain Eukaryota; kingdom Metazoa; phylum Chordata; class Mammalia; order Artiodactyla; family Bovidae; genus Bos; species Bos taurus. Next base: position 18,484,411 of record NC_037336.1, on the reverse strand, counting down.
CAAGTCTGACAGAATTGGGATATCCTAAACCTACATTTCCAAAGAGGACATAATATTACTTATGGAATATGAGGTACAGAATCTTGGGTTAAAAAATATTTTTGTAGGTCTTATTTATTTTCATTGAACTCAAGTTAACTGTCAAATAAGAATACTGATAAAAGTAAGGTAAATTGCTACCACCAAAAAATGTAATCTTAGTCACTGGGAATTTGCTGTATGACTCGGGGAGCTACAACCGGGGCTCTGTAACAACTTTGAGGGGTAGGGTGGGGAGGGAGGTAGGAGGGAGAGTCAGGAGAGAGGGGACATATGTATACCTATGGCTGGTTCATGTTGATGTGTGGCAGAAACCAACACAATACTGTAAAGCAATTATCCTTCAATTAAATTTTTAAAAATGTAAGTTTTAGTATGTAGCTGAATGGAATCCTATTTTATCAGTAATATTCAGAAACCTTATTTTAATAGTATTTCCTTCTAAAAAGGAGCTTGGAACATAGTGGGTGGGTCTGTTTCAGTTCAGTTCAGTCGCTCAGTCATGTCCGACTCTTTGCGACCCCATGAATCGCAGCACGCCAGGCCTCCCTGTCCATCACCAACTTCCGGGGTTTACTCAGACTTATGTGCATCGAGTCAGTGATGCCATCCAGCCATCTCATCCTCTGTCGTCCCCTTCTCCTCCTGCCCTCAATCTTCCCCAGCATCAGAGTCTTTTCAAATGAGTCAGTTCTTCGCATGAGGTGGCCAAAGTATTGGAGTTTCAGCTTCAGCATCAGGTCTGTTTCAAATATTCTAATTAGAAAGAAATTTTCTTTCAGAAAGTAGCAATTATAATTTTTTGATTTCTCGAAAGATTTTCTTTAAAAGGAAGTAAAGAATTAAGTTCAGTATAGGTTATTCTAGCAGACTTTGTGGCATAGATCCCCTAAGTAATTCATTGTGAGACTCCGGTATCTGCCATATTAATAAAATTGCTATTAACTGACAACTAAACTTGATACTCTTAAAGTGTACAGGTCATACATAAACCAGTCCAATCATTGAAGGATTTCTGTTCTTACATACTCTATACAGTTGTAGGACTGCCCATTTTGTAGGATTGTTTTTTGAAGCAATGTCTGTAAAAATGCCTGTGAATCCTAAAAAGTGCATGCTAACTTAAAATTTGTTTTTAGGTATTGATATTTCTTGCTAAGTTGAAAACCTTCTTTACCAAATATGATGGAATCAAAAATATAATGCAGCCATGGCTAAGAAAAATCACTCCCTGTGATTAAATTTTATTGAGTATGAACAAATTTTTTCTTGATATAGACTCAATTGTACTTTTTTACTCAAGTGGATAAATGAATGCTACGATATAATCTAACTTTTTTTGGAAATAAAAATTCAACATACGTTTAACTGATTTTCTGATATGTTTATTTTTAATATGACTATTTAAAAATTCATCTTAATGGAAGACTTGGAAAAGGCAGATTTTACTTGGGTTGACAATAATCAAAGAATGCAGTTGACAGAGTGGTTCCTGCTGCTGCTGCTGCTGCTAAGTTGCTTCAGTCATGTCCGACTCTGTGCGACCCAGGCAAGAACACTGGAGTGGGTTGCCTACCATTTACCAAATGACTGTTATGTACTAGGCATTATTTTTTATTGTCTTACATTTATCAACTTTAATCCTTATAGTAACACTGCAAGATAGATATTAGCCTCATTTCACTGGTGAAGAAAGAGAAGCTTAATTAAAGTGACTTGCCAAGTTTTTATAACCGGTTTATATACTCAGCAGATATTTGAGAACCTACTCTGTGCTGGCCCTGTCACTATGCAGAGACCGAGAATGCAGTTGTGAATGAGAAAGACAAGATCTCCATTCTAAGAAGCTTACACTCAAGTGGTATAATCAGGATTTTAAAATAGCGGTATCAGATTCTAAAGTTCTTCTTCTCAGCTTCCATATTCCCTCCCACTAAGGATAGTACAGAAGAGATGGAGAAGTGGTTTTTAGTGCCACTTAAGAAAGTGGGTGGGGATGGAAACTGCATACTGGATTATGTTATAGGAGAGAAATATTGGCATATGAGTGTCAAGAATTATCAGGAAAAAAAAAACCCCAAGGGCCTAGCTGTGTGGTGGGGAATGGTAAGCCTGTGCAACACGACAGACTTGTTTTCTGTAGATACACTTTAGACAGTGTATATTGCAATAGCAGTGACGTACTTGCTGATGGCCTTAAGGATCATCTCAGTGTATGGCTCTGCGCTGTCCAACATGGTAGCCACTACCTACTTATGGCTTTCAAGTCCCTGAAATGTGGCTAGTGAAACTAAGGAACTGAAGGTTAAAAAAAGTTTTTTTTTTTTTTAATTTTAAAAACTGACACTTGATTCAGTTACTAGATCTTTAAGTGTGTCTGGAACAACACAGGTATGTGAACCTATTTTTTTCTGCCTATATTTTAAGAAAATTATATACAGATCAAGTATTTGTGATGAAAATTTAGCATATGAATTGAGATGTGCTGTAATATAAAATACACACTGGATTTTGAAAACACGATAAAAAAGAATATAAAATACCCATTATTTAGAAAATAGTTACATGCTAAAATGATATTTTGGATATGCTAGGTTATTTAAAGTATTAAAATTAGTTTCAACTGTTTTTTACTTTTTAAAAAATATGCCTACTAAGAAATTTTAAATTACATACATGGATTGCATTATATTTGTACTGCAGAAAGCTGGTATAATCAAAGGAGTCCTGGTGAAGACAGTCTGGTCCATATATTACCTTTTATTTCTGGCATCAGAATATTTTCTTAGTATACATCATTATCCTTTTATCAAAAGTTATATATTGCTCATTGTTCTAAGAATGAATGTTGTGCAAGTGTGAAAGTGAAAGTGTTAGTCACTCAGTTGTGTCTGACTCTGCAACCCCATGGACTGTAGCCCAGCAGGCTCCTCTGTCCATGGGATTCTCCAGGCAAGAATACTGGAGCAGGTTGCCATACCCTTCTCCAGGGGAACTTCCCAACCCAGAAATCGAACCCAGGTCTCCTGCATTGTAGGTGGATTCTTTACTGAGCTACCAGAGAAGCCCATTGTTCTAAGAATGAATGTTAAGAATCATGTTAATAACTGTGTCAACATTTCTTTCCAGAGTAGAAATATAAAATTATTTACACATGCACTTATATGACTGTCCGTATACAAGTGTATCTAACACATTTGTTTCCAGAATATTTCCCGTAATAAGTTTTTGAAAACAGAAAGTAAATGTTAAGTATTCTGTGGAACTATATTCAAGGATTGACAGGCTTGGGGGTGAAACACTTTATTATATACTATACAATATATATATTTAGGACAAAAGCAAACATTATAAAAAGTATAAAAATAGACAAAAAAAGATACAAACACAATATATTTTGGTCAGAATTTCAGATGTGTTTTTTTTTCTTCTCTCTCCCCTTTACTTCAAAAGTTATAAATACTTTGGCAGCAGCGTGTATTGTTGCACTTTTGATTTTTTGTTGTACGGTTAATGAACTTGAAAGTCTAGATGATTGGGGATCATCTATTTGGCCTTCCCATTCTTTTGTTTCTTCTTCTTTGATTATTAAAGGTTTTCCTAGAGTTTGGCCAACAAGGTTACAGACTTCTTGAGCTTTGCGCCGTGCGTTTTCTACAGCAGCAAGACAGGCTTGTCGTCTTAGGAATTAAATGCAGAGATGATTAGTAAGACATTCAAAAACTGTAGGATGGAACAGTTTTGTTTAATTAGTTGATAAGTCATTGAAAGATGTGCTTAACTTACCGAAGGTTATCAATAGAACCTGGCATATGATAGAACTGGGGTTGGCTGATGACAACAGAGCTATCTAGCTTTTCAACAAGAAAGTTACAGATATTTTGCATTTTTCCAAATTCAGTAAATGTAATGCAGACCTGTAAATGAAATAACAGTTGAAATTATTTTCATTTCTGATTTCAATTTTTTTTTCTACATGTGAGTTAAAAAAAAATAAAGACATTACAGTGAGGTCATTTTATAGTATGTAACAGATAAGAAAGGCCTACTTGGTACTTATAACCAAATTTTGTTATTGAATTTATTTTTGCTTATGAATTTTTTAATTTGTTTAATGTTGACTTGAACATTTTAAAATTCATTTTAAATCAGTCAGGGACTTTTTTATGAAACAGAGTTGGGGGGCTTCCCCTTCAATTTTATTATTTGGCTAAATTCTCTTAGCCTGATAAATGTTTCATGACTCTTTAGACATTAGCTAGCTTCCTGATTAGCGGTAATAACTTCATGCTCCACTGCTGTCAGTGAGGTATGCTTCTTCATCCAATAGTTATTTTCAGATCTATATGCAGAAGCTCATCTATTTCATTATGCCATCTGCCTTTAACTATGTGGAAGCAGTTCTTATATATTCAGCAATACTTGAAAACTGTAGTCTTTAAACATTCTATGGAAGAAAACTAAACCTTTTTCCTAAGGAAACTTTATACAAGCTCAGTATGTAAAACAATAAAGTACAGGTACTGAAGTACTTTATGTAAAATATATAATACTTTATGTAAAATATGTAAAACAATAATGTACAGATACTTAAGTACAGGCTGGAGTAGCAAAGAGTCATCTTATACAATACAGAACAGTTGCCTTTCATCATAAATGTTAACCATGGAAGACTGATGTTCTGACTGGTTTCAATACTTACTTTGGATTAATTTGCTCTTTTTTCTAGTTTCTTAAGGCAGAAGCTTAGATTATTTATTTCAGATTTTTCTTCTTTTTACTATATGCATTCAATGCTAAAATTTCTAAGCCCTGCTTTCGCTGCATCTCATAGTTTTTGATAGATTTTATTTTCATTTTAATTTAGTTCTAAACATTTAAAAATTTCTCTTGGGATTTCTTCATTGATCCACATGTCATTTAGAAGTATGTTGTTTAATCTCCACATACTTGGGGATTTTCCAATTATGTTTCTGTTACTGATTTCTAGTTTAATTCCATTGTGATCAGAGAGCAGACATTATGTTATCTATCCTTTTAAATTTGTTAAGGTATAAGTTTTGGCCTAGAATGTATTTTAGGGGTGAGGGGAGCAGAGAAAGGTTTACTGCAGAGCCAAGTATTGAGAACGGGTGGCTTATTCTTGAAAGACCCAAATTCCAAATGTGTGCTATCTTGGTGAATGTTCCATGAGAGCTTGAGAAGAATTCTGTTTTGGGGGAAGTAATTTATAGATTTCCATTTTGTTGTTGTTTTTTAGTCATTAAGTTGTGTCTGACTCTTTGTGAACCCATGGCTCCTCTGTCCATGGGATTTTCTAGACAAGAACACTGGAGTGGGTTGCCATTTTCTTCTCCAGGAGATCTTCTTGATCCCGGGGGCCGATGGAACCCATGTTTCCTGCTTGGCAGGTGGATCTTTACCACTGAACCACCTGAGAAGCCCCGTAGATGTCCATTATATCCAGTCAATTGATGGTATTGTTAAATTTAACTAGGTCCTTACTGATTTTATGCCTGCGGAATCTGCCCCTTCTTTTTAAAGTGACTTTCCTTTTTTAAAAAATTATTTATTTGGCTGCATCAGGTCTTAGTTGCTGTACACAGGTCTTCACTGCATCATGTGGAATTTTTTGTGTGGTGTATAGTCTGTCTAGTTGAGGCCCACAGGCTTAGTTGCTCCATGGCATATGGGATCTTAGTTCCCTGACCAGGGACTGAACCCATGTCCCCTGCACTGCCAGGTAGACTCTTAACCACTGGACCACCAGGGAAGTCCCTGAATCTGTCCCTTTTTGATAAAGGAAGTTGGAGACTCCAACTATGATGGTGGGCTCATCTATTTCTCCTAGAGGTTCTATTAGTTTTTGCCTGATGTAGTCTGACACTCAGGAGAATGCATATTAAAGACTGTTATTATTTTTTGGCTGTGCCACTGTGTGGCATGTGGGATCTTAGTTCCCTGACCAGGGATTGAACCCTGCACTGGAAGCACAGAGTCTTAACCACTGGACCACCAGGGAAGTCCCCATGGATTATTATGTTTCTTGGAAAACTGCCCTGTATCATTACATAATACCCTTCTGTATCCTTGATAACTCCCTATTATGAAGCCTGCTCTGTCTAAAATTACAATAGTGACTCTTGCTTTCTTTTGCTTAGTGTTAGCATGATTAATTTTTTTCCATGGCTATCTATATATGTCTTTATATTTAAAACAGATTTCTCATAGATAACATATAGTTTGGTGGTGTTTTTTGATCCACTGTGACAATCTGTCTTTTAATTGCTGCATTTAGACCACTGATGTTCAAAGCATTACTGATACAGCTGGATTAATATCTACCATATTCTTTACTGTTTTCTATTTGTTTCCTTTGTTCTTTTTTCTAAGTTCTGTCTTCTGCCTTTTGTGATTTTAATTGAGCATTTCATGGTTTCTTTTTTTTTCTCCTTTCTTAGCATATCAGCTATATTTTTTAAGCTTTTATTAGTGATTTCTCTAAAGTACATAATACATATTTACAACAAATCCAAGTCTACTTTAAATAACACTTGGACACAACTGAAGTGACTTAGCAGCAGCAGCAGCAGCAGAATACCACTTTATGGGTTGTATAACTATAACAACAAAATAATCCTAAGTATTCCACCCCATCTCTTATATCATTACTGTCATTCATCTCACTTATACATCAGCATGCGTGCGTGCTAAGTTGCTTCAGTTGCGTCCGACTCTTTGCGACGCTATGGACTGTAGCCTGCCAGACTCCTCTGTCCATACTCCAGGCAAGAATACTGCAGTGGCCTGCATGCTCTCCTCCAGGGGATCTTCTTGACCCAGGACTCGAACCTGTGTCTCTTATGTCTCCTGCATTGGCAGGCAGGTTCTTTACTGAGCCATGGGGAAAGCCCCTTAAATTATTTAATGTGATTATTGATATGGTTATATTTAAACTTCTGATCTTGCTATTGATTTTCTATTTGTCTCATATTTTCTTTGTTCCCCTCTCCCCATTTTCTGCCTTTCTGGGAAGAGATAGAGTATATTTTTTATTCTATTTGATATCCTTCATTGGTTTCTTTACTGTAACCTGTAGTTACTTTAGTGTCTGCCTTAGAGTTTACAGTATATACATGTTTAATTTATCTCAATCTACCTTCAGGAGATACACCATTTCACACATAAGAAACTTTAAATATTATACTTCTCTTTCTCCCTTCATGCTATTGCTGTTGTATGTTTTACATATGTTATAATCCCTAAAGTTCACCATTATCATTTTTATTTAAACAATTATTTTTATATAGGTGTAGAGTTATAGAGATATAAGAAAAATATCAAATCTACCTATGTAGTTACCATTTTCAGTGTTCTTCATTTCTCTCTGTAGAGTCCTATTCCTTTCTGGTACCATTTTCTTCCACCTACCCAAATCTGTTTAACATTCCTTGGATTGAAGGTCTATGGTAATGAATTTTTTCAGCTTTCTGAAAAAGTCTATAATTGGCCTTTGATTTTGAACAATATTTTTGCTGAATATAGGGGAAATATAAGATAGGAAAAATATGATTTAAATGCACAAATCAAATATAAGTATGATTTATACATTGGACAAGGAAATGGCAACCCACTCCAGTATTCTTGCCTGGAAAATCCCATGGACAGGAGCCTAGCAGGCCACAGTCCATGGGGTCACAAGAGTTGGACACGACTTAGCAACTAAAACCACTAAAACCACAAACCACGTATAAAGTATTTCACAACAAAAATGAAGAGTTGAGAAAAGATTAGATGAGAAATATTATGGAAAATACCTGAAACATGGAAACGTGCAAGGAAAAGGAGAGGGAAAACTGTTTATACTACTTTTCCTATAGACTTTTTAATAGACTTTTATTGAATGCTTATCGTGTCCCAGGTTTTTAAAATCTCTCCAACACTGAAACTGTAACAAGAAAACAACATAAGAAGTGGAAAGACAGATAAAGGAATTGCAAAGCCAAGGTTTTACTTCAACATTTCCCAGGTGGATCCCTAAAATCATCATCACTGTTGTTGTTTAGTCACTAAGTCATGTGCGGACTCTCTGTGACCCCGTGGACTGCAGCCATTGGATTTCCCAGGCAAGAATGCTGGAGTGGGTCACCATTTCCTTCTCCAGGGCATCTTCCAGAGCCAGGAATTGAACCTGAGGTGGCTACGACGTCTCCTGCATTGCAGGTGGATTCTTTATTGCTGAGCCAACAGGGAAGCCCAAAATCATTATAAGTATTTTTAAAATTCCTTCAGATAGTTAATATTTAAGTGAAAAAATTACAAATTTATTCAAGTAAATATAGGGACAACAGTGTATTATGATAATTACTAACTTAAGAGGTAAGAAGCCAGGATTCTAATTTCCATTCTAATTCTTGTAATATGATCTTTAAAAAGTCTGAGCCTAAGGTATCTTAGCCTAAAGCCACACCCTTAAATTTAGGAAAAATAATATATTATCTGCCTGAAGGTAGGACCAGGTGATTTCTTGAGGTATTTTCCACCTCTAAAGGCAAAGGTTCTCTGATTGGACTAACAACAGTCCATTTTAATCTACTCTTGTTTGTTTCCTGTGGCAAGGAGGCGGTATGACTAAGCACACACTCTAAGAAGTTTGGAATCAAAGAGACAGCGGTATTTTAAGCTGGTTGTAACTACTTATAACATACTCTGACTTCATAAAGTCCTGATCATAAAATCTTTGAAGATAAGTAAAAAGCTCAACAGTTGTAGGAACTCAATGTTTTCATTAATTGTGTGTAAAAAAATACACAATTTTTTCAATTTGTGCAAAGGTTGAGTAGTTTTTATTTTTAAATAAATCTTAACACAAAATAGTCTTGTGAAATAAAAGAATGTTGAAGTCTTTCAATCCTTTATGCTATGACTATTAATTTGCTATTTATCTGAGGAGAAGAAATTTTTCCTCTGTAGTGTTTCTTCCTGTTGACTACATGATAACATTATGAAAATTTTGTTCAGATTAAATGCTACTTCCCTCTTGCTATTTTTATTCCATTTCAAAACAATTTCCCTTAAATCTCACCCAGATATGTTAACACCAAAAATGATTTTGAGAAAAACGATCTTTTATCAACACCATGAGAAGTATTTCTCCTGTACTTGACTTTCAAGAATAAAATTAAATGCAAATTGTCCCCACAAAGTCATGCTGTTTCCAAGTATTTGTGAAGATAATACATACCTCTGCTTCCATGTGATAAGCATTTTCTAGCCTTTTAAAATCCTTTGTCACAGTTACATTTTCTGACTGAAACATAAAGTACAAGAATATGATTACTAAATGTTTGGCTACTAAATGCAATTACTCTAAAACATAAAGTATAAACCTGTACTTATTAAAATCAGAATAACAAAATATGTGAAAAGAACTGGCTTGCCTAATGCTTTAAAACTTTCCTAAAAAAAAAAACAAATTCAGAAACCTAAAAATATTTGCTGATATTTCATAATTGTCATTCCACTTGTAATTTTTACATTAGCTAGTTCAAAAAGTATGAACTTAGGGTAATATATATCTGAAGCATTATTTGTACATAAAACATTCTGAATGTTGTAGGGATGTTAGAGTTTATAAAATGTTTAACTTACAAATAATACTAATTTACTGAACACATCTAGTATATAACTTTGGGCAAGTTACTCAACTTTTTGAGACACAGTTTCCACACTTATAAAATTGTGTTACACTGTGAGGTAGCAGGTAGAGGGGCCACAGGCTGAGCCACTGGTTTGTCGGGCTGAGCAATTGGAGCTTGTCTCTCCCTCCCCCAACATTTCCGGGAAAAAGATAGTGGCAAGAGCAGAGAGGAACTAAGCCCTGCTGGAGGAAAAAGATGACCACGTCTTTCATCTTCAGGAAAAGGAGACCTCCCTGACTGTACATGTGCAGAAAAGTTCCTAGGAGGTCAACAAAGAAGGGGGTACTAACCCATATGTTTTGCCAACCCCTCAGAGACCCTTGTGCTGGAATCCATGTTGGCCAAAAGATTCATGCCCACATTGGACAGGGCCGAGTCAGATCAGATATGGGAAATAAGCAAGATAATTGGCTAGAGGAAAACAAAGACCTGGAAGAAGGCCCCTATTTAAGCAATTCAAACCACACCTTTAGCGCGCCTCCTTAGCAAAGATGCCCTGACTCTTCTCTGAGTGTGTAGCTCTCTTTACTTCTGTCCTAAATAAACTGCTTTTCTTTGTGCTCTTTCACACGTATGGTGCTTCTAATAATCTCTGCTTGTTTTACAACCTTGGTCTCTTAGTAACATTCTTTTTTCAAAGAGGTCAAGGGCCAGGGCTCTGCTTCTCGTCAGTAGCCCCTAGTGGTCTAGCGGTCAGGATTCCTGATTTTCACCCAGCCAGCACAGGTTTGATTCCCAGGCAGGAAACTAAGATCTTGCTTCAAGCTGCCACTGACTGCTGCTCGCTCTGAGATCACATTGAACTGATCTGAGGATTTAATGAAAAGTTGTGAATAAAATGCTTGACACAGAAGGCACTCAGCAAACAGAGATGCAATACCATTATTATATAAACATTTCCTGAAATATTGGACCTAAGCCAGCCTATTCTTAGAAAAGTAACATTAATGCTTTTTGATTCTCTGGGTAAGTACAGGGTATATAATTCTGATAAAAAATTGAACTTATTTATGTTTCAAAAGGGTTTTAAAATTTAGTGAAATGAATTCTTGACTTACTCCCACTCTTGGGGACAGGCAGAACCTATATTTTATAAATGTTTGTATCTTTAAAATATATGCTAAATAAAGATGATGATTCTCAATCATTTAATTATGTTATTTGGTAAAGGATTTAGATGCACATTAATTTTAAGATATACACTAATTTCAAGCCATTTATAGACCTAGAAAATTCTAAAAAGCTTTAACCTGAAAATCTGAACTTAAGTTCCAATTATAGCTCTGATGTCAGTTTCAATGAAAATATTAATTCATTTTTGTGATAATATTTATCATGGTAATAATTATTCATTGTAGAAAATTACAGTATTGATAAATATAAACTAAACCAATGCTGTATACATTGCTTAAAGTTGAAAACATGAAACTTGATACATGAAACGTGTCAGTTAGTATTCTTTTATGACATGTAAACATATCTTCTATTTTCTTAGATGTCTTTTTTCAGTTTTTCCTCACTTCACTTGATAAATGTACATAAGACTTCTGACAGAAAAATTATTAGAGAAATAATTTTAGGAAAGGTAGCAGAAAAGAAAGTATCTTTTATTGTTTCACTTAACATTATAGTTTTTATAAAAATAATATACACTAATTAATGAATATCTAATACTAGAGAAAGAATAGTCTCCAAGCCCCTTATGTTAATATTTCAGTAAACATTTAATTAAGTCATCTATCCATGCACATAAAAATTTGTAGATCTATGTATAGAATTTTTTATAAATGAAATTATACTCTACATGCTGTTCTGTAAACTGTTAATAACTTCTACTTTAGAAAAATTTAAAGTCTACAGAAAAGTTGCCAAGATAGTATAGAGTTCCATATACCTCAGTTTCAGGTTTTTCTGATGTAATAAAAAAAGTAATCATTTTTTTATTACTATGGTACATATCACTGCAGTTCAGTCGCTCAGTCTTGTCCAACTCTTTGTGACATATACACATATATCCACAACTGTTTCTGCATCTATCCATCTGATATATACTAAGCTAAACATGAGTTCATACTGATGTTTCTAACTCTAATTAAGAACCAGAGAGTTCATTCTAACCTTCTTTTCTTGTCTGTAATTTCCTCTCCAGTAGTTAGAAACCTCATTTCCCTCAGCCACCAACCACCTGTTTTTCAAGCCTACTATACATATAAAGCAGTTTCAGAACTGTAAACCTTGGAAAAAACATTTACTAACTAGAGTACAGAGTTTATATATCTTTCATCTTTATCATTAGTTTCTAATAAAATATAATTTTCCAAACTGACTTAGGATACTCTGCTCACCTTCTGTCCCCACGTTCAGTGCAATTATGTCATTCATTTGTAACAGAGTTAGGTTCATTTGTCACAGTCTGGGTTCTGTCCTGGAATTGATCTGTTTTTTTTTTTAATTTGCATAATTAGCGTTCCCTTTTTGTGATTTAGTTTTATGGGTTTTGACAAATGTATTCACCACTCCAGTACCACACAGAATAATTTTTTCCCCTTGAGAAGTTCCTCTGTGGACCTCCTTTATAGTTAACCACTTTGCCATCAAACAACCTGTCCACCGATTTATGTCCCTATAGTTTTCCCTTTTCCAGAATGTCACATGAATGGATCATAGAATGTAAACCTTTTGAATCTGTTTTTTTCACTTATAATATTTAAGATTTGCCCATGTTGTTCTGTGAATAGCACCTCTTTATTGCTGAGTAATTTTCCAATGCATGGATGTAACAGTTACCCATTCTGCTGTTGAAAACATCTTGGCTGTTTCAAGTTCTAAAGTTTTAGTGAGTTATGAATAAACCTGCTATAAATATTCTTGTGCAAATTTATATGTGAACGTAAGTCTTTGATTCTCATGTGGGTTAATGGTTCCTATAGTAAGGCTAACTTTGTAAGAAGCTGTAAGACTGTCTTTCAAAGTGGCCATACCACTTTCTTTGCAGTCTCACCAGCAATGAATGAAAATTTCTGTTGTTCCACATCTTTGCCAGCATATGCTATCATCAATGATATTGGATTTTAGTAAATCCAATACATGCATAATGGTATCAAATTGTGGTTTAATTTGCATTTCTTTAATCACAAATAATGTGGAGGATCTTTTCATGTGTTTCCTTGCCATTTGTATATATTCTTTGGTGAAGTATATGTTCAGGTATTTTGTGCTTTTTAATTGAGCTATTTGTTTTCTTATTATTGAATCAACCATAAGATCAAATAAAGCAGTACTTTTTATTTTTAAGGGGACTTTTATTTTTAAGGGCTTTAAGTACAGTAACTTACCCATTTAGGAGAAAACAAAACCCTTTTCCTTATACCAAAATAAATTCCAAATGTAGTAAATATTTAACGTACTATAAAGGGTCCCTAAAAAGTCCAGGAAATATTAGTTAATAGTTATGTAGCTTCAGGCTTGCGAAGGACCCAATAAGCATTACACCAAAGTCAGAAAACTTTTTTTTTGCAGGAGAAATGTTTATTTGAAATGAAAAACAATAAAAACAGTAGTACTTTAACCAACATATGAAGCAGAACAAGAAAACAATAAAAACAGATTATATTAGTTCTTATAAATTTGGGGATTTAAAAAACTCTTATCATTTAGCTTTAATCTCCTCATGAGAAGCTTTTCTTATGAAGAAAATAAAACTTCAAAGAGTTTAAGTGATTTACTAGAAGACTCAAAAATATCGTGAAAAATTGTACTAGTAAGAGAATTTAAATAAATCTTTAAAATTTTTAATGTTTAATACTGCAAACAAGGTTACATGGCAAATACTAAATTGGGAAAATTTTTGCAATATATGAGAGACAGTTACTGATAATCTTAATTTTTAAAATTCTCATAAATTTCAAAAGGGAAGATAACAGAAAAACAGGAAATTATTTAAAATGCAGTGATCAGGAATGTTTAATAAGTATTTTATGGTTGAATGAGTAAATACTGCTTGAACTTTAAAACATTTTTCCATAAAAACACTCAAAATGAGGTCATGCCTTCACAGGTGAAACTATATATAACCATAAAATTATATATGATCTATATGATAGCTGAATAGTTTATTAAAAACCATTTTCTAAGTAGACATTATGTGAGGAGTATGAAACATAACCCATCAATACAAAGCAAGCAAGAGACAAAATCATCTCCACTCTGGAGAGGTTTAGAATATGGAGGAGAGACAAGGAGAGCAGTAATTATAAAGTGATACATTTTATTAAGGGTGGTGAATGGGGTATGGCACACAGGGAGTAGTGTAGGAAAAAAGTGCTCAAGAAGTGAACTTGGGCTGGTTTTTAAAGGAAAAAAGAGGGAAGTCAGTCTATGAGGCCAGGAGATGACAGGAAATGACAGAGTTAAGCTCCATCTATTAAGCGAAAGAGTTTGGAATATGAGGGGCCTTTTAATCAGGGGAGTGATGTTTATAAACACAGATTTTAAAGTTTAAAATGAATAAAGATTTTGTGAAGACTCATTAAATTCACCCTGAAATGTAATATAAATGATTTTATTTGCATTTTCTACTGAACAAATTATTTACCACTGCTTTCCTCCATCAGCAGAGATAATCTGGAGATTACTGACCTCTGCATGTCTTGAAGACTAAGTCTTTAATGTAATTACTTTAAGTTGGATGTAGTGATTGATCCTGTTTTACATATTTGAAGTTGCAGCCATGTGAGCTCCGTATACATTTTAAGCAAAAAACTTAAGAATTAGTTATATTATTCAAATACGTCTGCAGCACTGGCAGCAGTTTTGGGGAGAAAATATATTTCTATATATTAAATTCATTTTATTCACATAATTTATAATTAGCAGCAGATCCTTCTAAATTGTAAAATCATTTAGAGACATCTTTTCAATATGACTTTTAAAATAAATCTATGTTTATAAATGCAATCTATGTTTATAAGTACAAATAAAACTTCTCCTTAAAATAAAGACTTGCTTTTTCAGGGTGTGTCATTTCTAACAAGAGCACTTTTAAGAACTCAGTGTTGCAGGAACACAAATCACAGCTCTGGCCTTCAGGCTACTCTGTAATAGGAGGGATCTGAGATAGCCTATGAAGTCTGTGCTTTCTAATTCTCTTTCATTCTAATTACCTGGAGCCTAGGCTAGTTGAAAATCTAGATTTCGGTTTTCAGAATACAGGAGTTCAAATATAACCCGGGGTGTTCAAAGCATTATTTAACTTCCTTAAATCTGGAAAGTGGGGATGCTAAAACCTGCTTAACAGGGGTGTTGTACGAATTAAATAAGACTCATTCTTTTTTTTTTTTTTTTAAAGTGGGCTTAGGGCAAGATTTATTTAAGGATTTGTTTCAGGAACATCTCTGGTAAGAAGAGGTATTTCATATATGTGGCATGTACAATATACTGGCTTAATTTTCTTTTTTAAGCTAAAACTAAACAATTCGGAGAAAATTTTGAGTCTTTATAAAACGAAAATGGGTACAATATTCCCCCTATCCCGCCCCAGCCCCATATTACTTTTTGCGAAAAATACCAAAGAATCACTTCATGTAAAGCTTTCCCAGGCTGGGAGGAGGGGTGCAGAATAAAAACAAAAAAGTGATTCAGTATCTAGCACACTACTTATGCAAGCATTTACATCTTACTGTTTGAAGCTTAACAGTTCGTCATTTCAAGGTTAAAACAAATTACTGCAACAAGTGATACCAAATAAAACCCCACTCAATTTTAATTATTTTGTTTTGCAAGTCACTGCGGCTGATAATTACTTTCCCCTAGAAGGACGGGCTGGGAAAGATTGAAGGCGAGGGGAGAAGGGGACGACAGAGGATGAGATGGTTGGATGGCATCACCGACTCGATGGATACGAGTTTGAGTAAACTCCGGGAGTTGGTGATGGACAGGGAGGCCTGGCGTGCCGCAGTCCATGGGGTTGCAAAGAGTCGGACACGACTGAACGACTGAACTGAACTGAGGAGGATGGGCCAGAGATACACTCTGGCAGGTCCTCGCGGCCCCTCACACCGCCGAAGACACAAAGGTGTCTAGACGCTCAAAACCTTCCCCGCCCCTACCCTCCGCCGCCGGCTTTTCGCGGTCGGGCTGGAAGCTCCTGGCCGGTGGAGCTCTCACCTGCACGCCCTGCTGCCGGAGGCTCTGCGTGATGTAGTCCAGGCGGCGGCAAACGCTCTTCTTGGCCTCGGCCGCCGCCTCCTTGGTGCTGCTCACCCGCACGACCACCTGCGCCCGGTCGGGGCTCGCAGACACCTCCGCGGTGCCGCTGACATGCACCTCGCGGGTGGGAGTTTGGGCTGGCGCTGAGGAGAGAGGGCGGCGGAGGCCGGGCAGCGTCTCTCCACCCGAGAGCAGATAGTTCTCCCGGCCCCTGTCAGCCCAGGGAAGCAGTTCCACGAACACCCGCGACTGGGGGGTCTGTTGCAACGACATAGCGATGGCTGCTTGGTTGCCCGTCGCAACTCAGAGCCGACGGCGGCCGAAGGGGTCCAAGAGCCTCAAGGCTGGTGCGGCGCGGCGCAAAGGATGTCGGGATGGGCTTGGTGGTCCAGGAGCCGCTGTGGAGGAGGAGAGATACGCTTTGCGGAGGATTTTGCCGCGTTTCCTTTACTAGTTGTTGACTGAGCGCGGCGCTGTGGTTTTTAACTTGCTTACCTTGTGGCCTTGGAAAACCTGAGGGAGGTTTCTATGCGGCCACCCTCTCAGTGAGCTCCCCTTTCCACGCCGTCCGTCTGCCTCGGCCGGCGACGCGCCGTGAGTACCTCGGAAGTCTCCTCAGAGGCCGGAATGGCTCTTTTTATTCTTAATCTGCTGCGGGTCTCCGATTGTCCCAACTTTGTTTTTACTTTTGTCTGACTTTACTATTCCACTTGCGCAGTGGACCCCACGGCACCATAGAGCGCCAGAAATTTGTGTTGGATTGAACTTTACCAGTTTGATCTTTGAAGTTTATGATTCCTAGAATCTCAGTTTCATTGCCTCTAAAGCCGTGTTGATAATACATTCCACATTTGCAGTGGGATCATAAAGTAATTGCCATATGGAAAGCAGAAAATAATGGATAATGATAATAGCTAAAGCTTTGGCATGCTTTTCAAATCTCTCGAATTTTGTCTAAAATTCCTGGAATGGTTCTGGCCTTGAATAAGGACAAGAGAAACTCAAGTGGTATCAAAGCACATTCAACATCGACATGGCAAAGCCTTACACTACTTAGTTCTTATCTTTACCCTTTGCTTGAAAAATATCACAATCTTTAACCCAGTGACCCACATTAAGTAGATTTTCTTCCTACCAATAAGTAATGATGTATAAAAGTAGCCCTCCTGTCCCAGAGGAAGAAGATTTTTTTTTGTAACTTTTTTTTTAAAAGACAACTATTCTCTTGAAAGGAGCCTGAAAAAGCCAGCCGACAATCCTTAGGTAGTTTCTTCTCTATCAGTATTCTTTTATTTTTGATGAGTAATATGATTCAACTAAATCAGACAGTACCCGCAGCCCCTTTATTGGTTCATGGATAGTTTTGTATATATTTATTTTTATGTTTATTGTTAGATAAAAGCAATTATATATTAATATTTTAATTTTAAAAACCTTTCCACTATGTTTTTTAAATAATTTGTCACCAAAAATAATGTTTCTGAATCTTGTGGAGAATTCTTTTTGTTTAATGATAAATGTGGGAAAATATAATCTTCAAGGTGAACCATTGAATGAATGAACATCATAGGTAAAAAGCAATAGGAGTTTTAAGTGCATATAAATATTTAGGGCATGATAAAAGTAAGTTTCAAATAACTGGGAAAATGGTACAGGGATAATTGGTTGGCTATGTGAAAAAAGTATTGATCTGTATCTTCAGTTCAGTTCAGTTCAGTTCAGTCGCTCAGTTGTGTCCGACTCTTTGCGATCCCATGAATCGCAGCACGCCAGGCCTCCCTGTCCATCACCAACTCCCAGAGTTCACTCAGACTCACATCCATCGAGTCACTGATGCCATCCAGCCATCTCATCCTCTGTCGTCCCCTTCTCCTCCTGCCCCCAATCCCTCCCAGCATCAGAGTCTTTTCCAGTGACTCAACTCTTCGCATGAGGTGGCCAAAGTACTGGAGTTTCAGCTTTAGCATCATTCCCTCCAAAGAAATCCCAGGGCTGATCTCCTTCAGAATGGACTGGTTGGATGTCCTTGCAGTCCAAGGGACTCTCAAGAGTCTTCTCCAACACCACAGTTCAAAAGCATCAATTCTTTGGCACTCAGCCTTCTTCACAGTCCAACTCTCACATCCATACATGACCACAGGAAAAACCATAGCCTTGACTAGACGGACCTTTGTTGGCAAAGTAATGTCTCTGCTTTTGAATATGCTATCTAGGTTGGTCATAACTTTTCTTCCAAGGAGTAAGTGTCTTTTAATTTCCTGACTGCAGTCACCATCTGTATCTTAACATGCACTAAAAATAAAATTCAGATGAGACAAAAAATAAAAAGAGAAGAGAGAGTGGGTAAATATAAATATAGGAATGAGAAGGACTTTCTAGGCATGATTTCAAATGCAGCAACCATAAGGAAAGGTCTGAAAAATTTGATTACACTAAAAGAATGTCAGTATATGAAACAAAACAAAAAGGTGAGGGGCAAATAAATTGGGAAAAAATATTCGTATAAAAAGCTAATAGTCTTAATGTTTAGTGAGCTCTTACCAGAAAAAAATGAAAGAAAAATGAATAAGTTCACAGAGGTAAACCTTGGATCATTCATAGCTGCCATAATAAAATACCATGGAGTGGGTGGCTTAGAAATTTGTTTTCTCTGGAGGCTAAGAAATCCAAGATGAAGGCTTGGTATCTCCTTGGTTTGCAGACAATCTTCTCACTGTGACCTCACGTAACCTTTCTTATGTACACAAGTATCCGTGGTATTTCTCTTCTTATAAGAAGGCCAGTTCTGAAATCCCCTGGAGAAGGGAATGGCAACCCACTTCAGTATTCTTGCCTGGAGAATTCCATGGACAGAGGAGCCAAACAGGCTACAGTCTGTGGGGTCACAAAGAGTCGGACAGGACTTAGCTGCTATTTGTGATCCCATGTATAGTAGTCCATGGAATTTTCCAGGCCAGAATACTGGACTGAGTAGCCTTTCCCTCCTCCAGGGGATCTTCCCAACCTAGGGATCGAACCCAGGCCTCCCACATTGCAGGCAGATTCTTTACCAGCTGAGCCACCAGGAAAGCCCAAGAATACTGGAGTGGGTAACCTATCCCTTCTCCAGGAGATCTTCCCTACCCAAGAATTGAACCGGGGTCTCCTGCATTGCAGGCGGATTCTTTACCAACTGAGCTATCAGGGAAGCCCAAATTTTACAATAAATATCCTTTTTTTGAACTGTCATTTTGGAAAATGATAAAGTCAGTAGGAATGGATTTGGGATAGATAAAGGAGTAATTTTGAAAGACAAATGAAATAGTTCATGGCAAAATAATTATATAGTAAATAAAAGAGAAGGATGAACCAAAGCTAATAAAGATTTTCATTCAGAACTGGGGAAATGAATGAGGATGATAGAGTATGTATATTAGTTCAGCTCACAATGACGTAGTTCTCCTTTAGAGTCAATGCTGAGCCTCTAGCAACCATCTTGAATAACACATCTCTTGAGTTTGTACTTTATACAACTTGATTAGACCCAGAATAGGCAAGTTCAGCTCACAGTGACCTAGTTCTCTAGAGTCAATGCTGAGCCTCTAGCAACGATCTTGAATAGCACACCTCTTGACTTTGTATTTGATTAGACCCAGAATAGGAACTTGTTTCACACTGGGCCAATTAGAGGTTTGTTTTTTTTTTTTTTTTTTTAATTCATAGAAATCTATATGTACATACAATTTAAAAAATTCAGCCACTCAGATGGTGAACCACGAAATATATGTACTCGAGAGAGAGAGATTTGCCATTTTTCATATGCAGTTTCTAGTAGAGAAGCAGACAATGTCAATGTGTCAGTGGATAGAGAAAAGGAAAGAAAAGAGAGAGGAAATAAAAGCGAGAGGAACAGAGATGAGATTAAGACTACAAATGAAGTTCCAATTTATGTTTATATAATTTTTCTTAGACCTGGCTTCATTCACACCCTGGAGCTCTATAAAATATTCCTGTGTCCTTATCATAAGGTCTCCCTTGCCTTTTTTTAATGCATAAGTAGGTTGGCTGAGTTTTATATTATCCTAAAACTAAGACTTTTGACTGATAATAGTGAATAATAGAGGAGAATTCAGAGAAGACTTGTACAGCTTTGGAATTTCTCGTGGGAGCCTTTCTCAAAGAGAGGATAAGGTTCCAGTTGACAGATCAGATGACTGGATTCACAGGATGACTATGGGGATATCCAAAAGTGTGCTGCACGCTGCTTGACACATAGTATTAAACACACACCTTCCAATGGCCTTGTACAGTCCTGCATCACTTTTCAAGCTGAGACAGCTTTGGCTTTGAGGATAACCTCTGAATAAGGTAGTAGGAAATAGAATAAAACTCTGATGCAATAAAACTTACATGGTACTAAGCAAAGCACAGGGGAAAATTGCTCATCTGAAAATGCCATTCACCCAGAATGAGAAAAAGGTTTAACTCAAGTCATGTCCATATAAGTACAGAGTTAAGACATGTAATCTTTTTTTTTTTTTGCTCCAGACTTGTAGAAATATGGTAAAATCACATTAATCTTAGAATATATTGTATGTTGTGAGAACAGTGAAAGATTGTCCCAAGGAGGGTGAAGGTTAGATAAGTTACCTTCTGAGAATGACAAATGAACTGAAAAAGAAAACAAATTATATTTTCTCAGAAACATGTCCATAAGATTTAGTGGAATCAGGAATACTGACTAACATGATACGGAAGTGATCCTAAGGTGTGATGAATACAGAAATAGAGAAACAAAAGAGCCAATGACTAACATCATTGGCTCCTTTTTTCCACTATCCTAACACTTTTTGTCTGTAATCTTTTGATATGTTTTGATTTCTATCTCATTTATAGCCAAATGATTGTACTGCTATCTGTATATACCTTGCAATTTTATCTGCACTTCATAGCCAGCTCACTAGTCATCTGCCTATGAAAAAAATAATCCCCTCTCCTCTTAATCACTTCATGTTCTGTCTTTTCCCTAAATGCAGTCAGTTTTTGTTCGTTCAGAAATAGGAAGGAATGGAACGTTTCTGAATATTTGAACAATGTGGATGATTTACTACAAGTAGTCTACATGAATTATCAACCTCAAATGAATTATTTTATAATAATGATAAGATTAATATAATAAAGGGCTTCCCTGGTGGCTCAGCAGTAAAGAATCCGCCTATAATGCAGGAGACACAGGAGACGTGGGTTCTATCCCTGGGTTGGGAAGATCCCCTGGAGGAGGGCACGGCAACCTACTCCAGTATCCTTGCCTGGAGAATCCCATGGACAGGAGCCTGACAGGCTACAGTTCATAGAGTATCAAAGAGTTGGACACAACTGAAGCAACTTAGCATGCATGCAATATAATAAAATCTCTCTTTGATAATTCAGAAGAAACTTCAAAATCTTGGGGTGGCTTAGGCTCACAAATCCAAGCAAGAATCATTATTCAATAGCACTGCAAAATAAATCTGATTATTCAGGTGTTCTGAGTGGTTTTGGATTCTGGATAAATAGATTTTTCTAGCCTTCAAAATACAAATATTCTTTGGTCTTCTCATACTCATCCTGTCAGACTATAATCATTATGGGATATCACAGGTATTTATGTATTTGGCTATGGTATTTTGTCAATAAATAATCCACTTTACTGGTTCTATGTTTTTTGTTTGTTGAGGATTCTTGTCATATAGATGTATTCTTTAATGATGCAAAGTGAAGTCTTGACTGTCTAAACGGATTTTCTCAACCTTGCCCTCTTGTAATGGTAAGAGAGGATAGACAGTTCAGTCCTCTGTCAGCTCCTGACCATTTGCTTAATGCTCCCACTGA
Organism: Bos taurus; assembly: GCF_002263795.3. Classification (NCBI taxonomy): domain Eukaryota; kingdom Metazoa; phylum Chordata; class Mammalia; order Artiodactyla; family Bovidae; genus Bos; species Bos taurus. The sequence continues at coordinate 18,462,614 of NC_037336.1, read as the reverse complement.
AGTAAGTATACTGAGATGATGACAGTTCCCGATGAGTTCTGCAGTGTTACCTAGAAAGAGCATGGGCTTTGTGGTCCTACCGACCTGTGGCTGAATTTTTCCTAGTTCTGTGACTTTAGGGAATTTATTTGAATGTTTCTGAGACTGAGTTACCTCATCTGTAAAACAGAGATAATAATACGTACCTGCTGCAGAGACTGCTAATGTTTTACTTTTATTCTTGGGCACAATGAACACTTTTGGCCTCTCTTGAAGACTGGTATGTCCAGGTCTGAATTCTTGCAGTGGAATGCTGGTTGGAAATAAAATGCGCCACTTCCTGCTTGACCTATAAAAATCCCCCAAATGTGCTCTTCTTACATTTTCTTCATCCGTTGATTTGAAAGGACCCTAGAGACCAAAGAGAAACAAGAACTTTAAGACAGAAGAAGCTTGAAACAGAGCCTGCTGCCACTCCTTTGCCACCTCATGAGATGTAAGCAAGAAATAACATTTATTTTGGTAAGTCGCTGACACTTGGAGGATGTTTGTTTCAGCAGTTAGTTTACCCCCTAATATACCTTTAAGATTAGGATAAAGATTACATGAGAAATATTTATTTACGAGACTGACGTAAATCATGTGTTCAGTAAGTGATAGTTATGTCATCATCATCCTTTACATGTACTAAAATAAGCATGTGAGCGTTCAGGCACTGCAGATACCAGGATTCTCCCAAATGATCAGACCAATAGGATCTGAGTCGGCAGGACTAGACTTCTTGCTGCTTTTCTTAAAGTTAGACCGATTGGTACTTCTCAGATTCCTTAGAAGTATAAATGATTAATTCTTTTAGTTATAGATTTTTAAATTAAGTTGTAGTTGGCATATAACATTATATTAGTTTCAGGTATATAATGTTGTGATTTGATATTTGTGTATATTGGGAAACAATCACCATAGTATGTCTAGTCAACAGCCTGTTATAGATTTTGACATCACATATCTAGTCCTTTTGTTGGCCTGTTCATTTTATTTTCTGTCATTGTAATATGTGATACCCCTAACTTAAGTCACACTCTTTATACCTATAATTATGTACCATTTAGGATACAGGGGAGAGAGACCAGACCAGTACTGTTCAATAGAAATACAGTGTAAGCCACAAACATAATTTTAAATTTTCTAGTAGTCACATTAAAAAAAGTTTAAAGAGAACCCAAGTGAAATTAATTTTAATAATTATCTAACCTAATATATCCAACATTAACATTTTAACATGTAATCAGTATCCTTTGAATCTGTTTTTCATGCTGATTCTTTGAAATCAGTGTATATTTAACCCTAACAGCATGTTTTGACTTAGACTAGCCTGATTGCAAGTGTTCAGTAGCCACAGTTGTATAATGGCTACCACATTAGACAGCTCAGGAACGGGCAAATGAAAAGGCCTATCACCAGTTAGGAAAAACTATGTAAATTGTGTGCTACATTTTCTTTGTAGATGGAGAATAGCATTATTCTTATTGTTCTGGGAGAAAAGACATGGAAGGGCAAACATTCACATCACCAGGTTCAGGAGATGGACATTTTACTTACGGGGTGTCATTTCTCTGGAGATACAAGTCAGGAAACTTCTTTGCAGCTCAACTTTCTGTGGTACTTTGTATGTATTAGAAGGCTCTTCAACATGATGCTCAATGTTCATACAATTATATTTTCAACATTCATAAATTTGTAATAAAATATTTATAACTTTTATAGGAAAACTAACATTTTGAGCTTGTGTGCTAAGGGAAACCATACAAGAGCCTGATACACAGTGATCTTCAAAGTCTGTTAGTAATAAAATATTAATTTTTCTTAGGAAAAGTTAACTACTCCTAGTCTCAGTTTTCAAAGGAAATTTAACTTTTTTTGTATAAAACATAGACTTTAGAAATCCACTACTGTATATTGAAATGCCCATCTATCCTTGTTTAGTGAAAGCACAGGAATCACTTTCTGGTGTATAAAACAAAAAACAGAGTTTAATTTAAAGACATTGAATTTACCAAAGTAAACGATATTTGAATAATATGTTTGCTTTAAAGATGATGGGCAGTCATTCCCAGGAAGGAAATAATATGTTGCAAGTTTGAAAGAAAATGGTTTTGTTAAGATGTCATTTCATGAAAAGGAATTAATGTCTTTGATATTCAAAGCATGAAAAACTAATTTAATATACTGTGCTAGAGAAACCAGAGATAACATTTGATGGTTAGAAAAGATAGGATTTTAAGAAAAAAAAAGTTACCTTGTTTTTCTCTTCCATCATAGAAAGGAGATTAGATATAAGGCAAATTAGGGGGGAATTCAGGGGGAAAGTAATGTATATGAATCAGATGATATAAGGAAAAAATTAATAAAGTTAAATACAGATTGTTAAATGATAATGGGAAAAGGTCATATTTAATATATGTTTTTAAAAGCTATAGTCATGTTGTATAGTACATCCTCAGAACTCATTTATCTTCTTTTTTTTTTACTTTTATTTTATTTTTTAACTTTACAATATTGTATTGGTTTTGCCATATATCAAAATGAATCCGCCACAGGTTTACATGTGTTCCCCATCCTGAACCCTCCTCCCTCCTCCCTCCCCATACCATCCCTCTGGGTCGTCCCAGTGCACCAGCCCCAAGCATCCAGTATCCTGCATCGAACCTGGACTGGCGACTCATTTCATATATGATATTATACATATTTCAATGCGATTCTCCCAAATCATCCCACCCTCTCCCTCTCCCACAGAGTCCAAAAGACTGTTCTATACATCAGTGTCTCTTTTGCTGTCTCGTACACAGGGTTATTGTTACCATCTTTCTAAATTCCATATATATGCATTAATATACTGTATTGGTGTTTTTCTTTCTAGCTTACTTCATTCTGTATAATAGGCTCCAGTTTCACCCACCTCATTAGAACTGATTCAAATGTATTCTTTTTAAATGGGCCAAAGAACTAAATAGACATTTCAAAAGACTGCTCAACATCAGTCATTATCAGAGAAATGCAAATCAAAACCACTATGAGGTACCATTTCACACCAGTCAGAATGGCTACGATCCAAAAGTCTACAAGCAATAAATGCTGGAGAGGGTGTGGAGAAAAGGGAACCCTCTTACACTGTTGGTGGGAATGCAAACTAGTACAGCCACCTTGGAGAACAGTGTGGAGACTCCTTAAAAAACTGGAAATAGAACTGCCTTATGATCTAGCAATCCCACTGCTGGGCATACACACTGAGGAAACCAGAAGGGAAAGAGACACGTGTACCCCAATGTTCATCACAGCACTGTTTATAATAGCCAGGACATGGAAGCAACCTAGATGTCCATCAGCAGATGAATGGATAAGAAAGCTGTGGTACATATACACAATGGAGTATTACTCAGCCATTAAAAAGAATACTAATGACATTTTTAAGGCTACAGTATGTATTAGATGATTCTGACCTTAAGAAAAAATCCCTGATTATAATTATTACACTTTTGCTTTAGATAATTGGACTTTCTGTTTTCAAAACTGGTTGTGTGTGTGTGTGTGTGTGTGTGTCTGTTTGAAGGCACTAAAAAAAAAAAGTTTGGGGTAAGAAAGTTTAAAAAAAAGTTTTTTGTTAAGTAAACTTAGGCCTGGGGCTTCCCCAATGGCTCAGGGGTAAAATAATCCGCTTGCAATGTAAGAGACTCAGGAGATGCAGGATCAACCCCTGGGTTGGAAAGATCCCCTGGAGGAGGATCTGGCAGCCCACTCCAGCATTCTTGCCTGGAGAATGCAATGGACAAAGGAGCCTGGTGAGCTACAGTGCATGGGGTCACAAAGAGTCGGATGCGACTGAGCACAAACACACTCACACGAACTTAGGCTTAAGCACTGTAGTTATAGTGCCTGATAGATAAAATTGCCTTGCCTTTAAGGAAGATCCATAATACTCAAAAAAGTTAATGCTTGTAATAAAATTTTAGCATAAAATAATCTTTTCATATCTTACATCATTGGCTTTAACTTAAAGATATGTGGAAAATAAAGCAATATGACTTCTCAGAGAGATAGTTTCTTTTACTTTCATTATCAAATAAATACTTGACTGAAGTAGGATAAAAATACTGATTTGTCTCTGTAAGACTTCAATCACTGCTTTGCGTGACTCCTACCCTGGATTTGCTGTAGGTTTCTTGGAAGCTAGAGCCATAATGGCCCCTTGACCCAAGGAGCAGCTGACTGTACAAGTCAGAGACAGAGTAGGGAGAATAATGAAAAACTTTGATTTCTGTAGAGAAGACAGTGATTGAACTCTTGAAAGTTTAAATTTAGAGTCAGCATGTTTATTCATATAGCATAAAATATGCAATCATGCCTTTTGCTGCTAATTGTGGATACCTGAATTGTGCGTTTTTGGCTTACTGTATTATGGTCAATTTGGAAAAGAATAGTTTCACTATACAGTATCATCTACAGTATCCTTGGACTGTTCTGGAAGTATATGACATATGATTACTAAATTTTTATGACACCTAAGTATTGATGCTCCCCATAGTATTTAAAACTAATTTAACCAAAATAATCTCCTAAATTCACATTTTAATGAAGCCAAAAATCCTAATAAGCTTCAAGTGCTTAAAGTTAATGCTGCAGGAAATAGTTCATGAGATTTCTTCATTTATTAAAAAAATTAAAAATGGCTCTCTTGAGGTATGTATGCATCAAGTATGGAAAGGTATGTACAGTCTATTAAAATTCAGCATCACACATATGTTTATAGCTTTGTTGTCTCTCAAACACTTTGATATTAACTGGTTTATGTGTGAAAAACATGAATTTCTATCTCATCATGCTGACTAGAAACTTCTTCAGATTGTCCAGTGGCTTGAGAGAACTCAGTGTAACATTTTAAAGTGTCAGTTCCCCAAAATGTATGTTACTTAGTAAGTTTTGTACTTAAGTATTACTGTTTTCACAGATAATATTTTAAAAGACTTGATCCTCCATATTGCTAGGTTGTATTATTTTCCTCAGCTATTCACGGCTTTTCCTGTAGGAGGATTAGCTTTCTCAGCCCTGGCTTGCCCCTGTGCTCTTCTTCAGCTAATGTGAACATGAATGGTAGATATATATTATCTAAGGAAAACTGTTACTTGCTGTCAATCGTTCTTTTTTTTCACAAGAAGTGTTCATCACGGATGGGGATGTTCCTTCTGCTTGGCTCCTAGAAATATGTGTGGGACAGAACCACAGTCAGTCTCCATCCAGTTTATGATGTGATGTTAGCCAGAGATAAACCATCATTCTTATAAACAACAAGATTTGAGGGTTTCTTCCTAACCACAGCAGAAACTAGTGAAAACTGACTTCTCAGACTATAATTATAGCCTGTGTTGAAAGAAAAAAAGGAAGAGGCTTAGGAGGTCTGTAACTGTAATTCAACTCTGCTCCACCAACCTCCACTTCAGCCTACAATTGCTTGGGTCCAATCCATTCTTTTTTTTTTTCGCCCTTGAGAATTTGAACTAAAAGACATAGAATGTTGTGTTCAGTTATGGTGGACTTGAGTTGAAAGGTGTTGAAGAGGAAGGTTAGAGGTGGCTTTATGAGTCAAAGTTACGAGGCTGCAGGCGGTATGAGTGAAAGCTAGTATGCAAATTATGATAACAGCATTTACTGAGAGCTCACTCTGGGCACACATTGCTTCAAGCACATTCTGTCTCTTTTGACCCTCATATCTATGCTTATGAACACAGCCCATATTGAGACTTACAATTGCAATCAGATCAGATCAGATCAGTCGCTCAGTCGTGTCCGACTCTTTGCGACCCCATGAATCGCAGCACGCCAGGCCTCCCTGTCCATCACCAACTCCCGGAGTTCACTGAGACTCACGTCCATCGAGTCAGTGATGCCATCCAGCCATCTCATCCTCTGTCGTCCCCTTCTCCTCCTGCCCCCAATCCCTCCCAGCATCAGAGTCTTTTCCAGTGACTCAACTCTTCGCATGAGGTGGCCAAAGTACTGGAGTTTCAGCTTTAGCATCATTCCTTCCAAAGAAATCCCAGGGCTGATCTCCTTCAGAATGGACTGGTTGGATGTCCTTGCAGTCCAAGGGACTCTCAAGAGTCTTCTCCAACACCACAGTTCAAAAGCATCAATTCTTTGGCACTCAGCCTTCTTCACAGTCCAACTCTCACATCCATACATGACCACAGGAAAAACCATAGCCTTGACTAGAAGAACCTTTGTTGGCAAAGTAATGTCTCTGCTTTTGAATATGCTATCTAAGTTGGTCATAACTTTCCTTCCAAGGAGTAAGCGCCTTTTAATTTCATGGCTGCAGTCACCATCTGCAGTGATTTTGGAGTCCAGAAAAATAAAGTCTGACACTGTTTCCACTGTTTCCCCATCTATTTCCCATGAAGTGATGGGACCGGATGCCATGATTTTCGTTTTCTGAATATTGAGCTTTAAGCCAACTTTTTCACTCTCCACTTTCACTTTCATCAAGAGGGTTTTTAGTTCCTCCTCACTTTCTGCCATAAGGGTGGTGTCATCTGCATATCTGAGATTATTGATATTTCTCCCGGCAATCTTGATTCCAGCTTGTATTTCTTCCAGTCCAGCGTTTCTCATGATGTACTCTGCATATAAGTTAAATAAGCAGGGTGACAATATACAGCCTTGACAAACTCCTTTTCCTCTTTGGAACCAGTCTGTTGTTCCATGTCCAGTTCTAACTGCTGCTTCCTGAAAAGATCATGGTGCTTTGTCATCACTTCTCTAGTGCGAGCACATACCAAGTATAATTTCAAATAATAACAATTAGTTGCAAGAATTACTTCTTTAATGACTATTTTGATGCTTTTTCATACCCATTAAAATGTTTTATCATTTCATCTTGACAACCCTGCTTTGCTGGTACAATGAGTACATCCTTATTCTGTCTACAGGGTAACATATCATTACATTTGAAATAGGTACTAATTATTATTACATTTTATAAATAACGGAAGCCTGAAGAGGTTAAACTGTTTATCTATGGTCTTTTAGATAGTAAGGGTTAGAATTGAGGTTCAAGCTCAATTTTATAATAGTTATCAAAATCAGTGTACTCAGCCATGGCAGGAAGAAAAAAAAAAAAAAAAAGATGAGCGGCTAGGCAGCTCCTGAGAGACAGCAAGAAGGATCTATGCTCTTTTATTATTATTTTTCTGCTGCTCTGTGCTACATGTGGGATCCTAGTTCGCCAACCAGAGATCAAACTTGCACTCCCTGCAGTGAAAGCACAGAGTCTCAACCACTGAACTTCCAGGGAAGTCACAGGATCTATGCTCTGGATTTCCCAGTTTCTAGTTCCCAAGAAGCCTGGCTATACTTAATATACTGCTTTTACATGTAGAACGGGGTTGGAGGAAGGGAAGGGAAAGGGAAGCCAAGAAAAATGCCCTCATCCATTTGCTTTTAGTGTTACTCTCCATTAGCGGTCTCCTTAGCAGTAGTAAATTTTACTAGGTTTTATAAAATGACTGTTCAGCTTTCACCAAAGTCTTCTTTCTCAAAGGCCACAGACATGATTGCAGATAGCTAGGCTGGGGCAGATTGAATGACACCTATGCAGAATGTATAAAAATTCGGCAAACTAAGACTTTGTTACTTGATCGAACTTATTGTGCCTGGTTCTTCTGCCTCTTAGAATACATCCTGTCTTCTGTTGTTCCTTAGTACCTCATGTAAAAATTTCTCTAGTGTAGCGACTCAGTTTCTCAGATATAGCTTGTCCATTTCTGAGCCCAAATGATAGTGTTAAGAGTATTTATTCTCTAATCAGACTGCTTTCAATAACATTACCTGCTAGGCATGTGACCTTGGATAAATTACTTTCTAAGTCTCCGTTAAAGTACCCACCACATTGGGCTGTTGGGAAGCTTGAGTGAGTGAATACATGTCAGTTCCTGGCACAGACTGAGTGATGAATGGATATTGACTGCTTTGTTATTTATCGTTTACTTACAGTGCCTACTGTGCTTGTTGTTGGCGTTGAGTCGCTAAGTTGTGTCCAACTCTTCTGCGACCCCATGGACTTTAGCCCACTTGGCTCCTCTCTCCATGGGATTTCCCAGGCAGGAATACTGGAGTGGGTTGCCATTTCCTTCTCCAGGGGCTCTTTCCAACTCAGGGATCAAGCCCAAGTTTCCTGCGTTGCAAGTGGATTCTTTACCACTGAGCCACCAGGGAAGCACTAGTGTGCTTACAGACTGATAATCCTTTGAAATAACTTTGAGGCCTACAGTTTCCAATCTGATAGTTTAGAAGCCCAGAATTTAAATTCATCAAAATGCTGTAAGCCTTTAAGGTATTTTGATTTTTCTCTTAAAAGGGAATTGAAATATTGAAAGGATCTTTCAAGTCAAGTCTCCCCTGAAGGCCTCTGTGTTGCTGCTGTCACTGGCCAACATTATTCAGTTTCACTGCAGGGCATGGTGCAAAGGAATTCCTTACTCTAATTGTAGCTGGATTGACCCTGGTTAGGGCTACCTGGCATGCCTGCTTAGTTGCTCAGTCATGTCTGACTCTTTGTGACCCCATGGACTGTAGCCCACCATGCTCCTCTGTCTGTGGGATTTTCCAGGAAAGAATACTGGAGTGGGTTGCCATTTCCTATTCTGGGAGATCTTTCTGATCCAGGGATCGAACTCATGTCTTTTGTGTCTCCTGCATTGGTAGGCAGATTCTTTACCACTGTGCCACCTGGGAAGATGCTTCTAAGGATACCCTATAGGGACTAAAATTCAAGACCTTCTGCTGTCTAATTTTGATCCGAGATTGTAAGACTTAAAGTTTTGCCATATCTTTCCCTTTTATACTTCATGGGCTTTTGTTAATTGGTGGTGGAGTAAGGAGCTTCCTCTCGTGAATCACAAGGCATGGGGCAAGAATTCTAGGGTCTCTAGAGGAGTGGGATGGGGGCAGTGGAAGGGAGATTTAAGAAGGAGGGGATATATAGCTGATTCACTTTGTGGTACAGCAGAAACTAACACAGCATTGTAAAGCAATTATACTCCAGTAAAAAAAAAGAATTCTATGTTCTCTATCATCTGCAAGTGCAGCCTCTGAGCTGTTAGGAATCTTCAACTTGGGGTATCTAAAGCATGCAGCCATATTGACTATAGAGTTTAGACTAGTGATTTTCAAATTTCAGCATGCATCAGAATCACTTGGGGGGCTTATTAAAACATAACTGTTGGTCTTTGTGTTCTCAATTTCTGATTCATTAGCTTTAGGTGGGGTCTGAAATGTACATTTCTAACTAGTTCCCCAAGATACGATGTTGCTGGTCCAGATATCTAGAAATATCCTATAATTGTTATGCTAAAAAGTGTTTAAAATGTAAATTGTCTTCTCTTCATAGAGATTTTGCCACTCAAGAATCTTTTTATTAACCAATATCACATCAAATATGGGTACATTTGACCAGCAGACACAACTCTAAAAAAGTTATTGATAGGGACTTAACACTGAATTTGCTCTCAAACCAAGGTATTTAATTAAAGCATTCATTTGTATGCTTTTTATTTTGTAATCATAAAAGTTAAACTGAAGTATATCTGGGTGAAGTACAAAGATAAGAAAAATCAAATTTAACAATATAAAACAGATTTTTTTTTTTTTTAGTGATTGAAACTTTTAATCTAAAGGTATTTTTTTCAACTTTACTGAAGTATGGTTGACAAATAAAAATTGTGTTTATTTAGATTGTACCATGGGCTTCCCAGGTGGCGCTAGTGGTAAATAACCTGCCTGGCAATGCAGGAGATGAAAGAGACATGGGTTCGATCTCTGGGCCAGGAATATCCCCTGGAGGAGGGCATGGCAACCCACTCCAGTATTCTTGCCTAGAGAATTCTACGGACAGAGGAGCTTGGCAGGCTACAGTCTGTAGGGTTGCAAAGAGTCAGACGTGACTGAACTACTTAGCGCACACACATGCAGGTTGTACAATATATGAGTTTTCTAAAGGTATGTAATGTAGTATAGTGAAATGATGACCACAATCCAAGTAATTAACACATCCATTACATCACGTGGTTCATGGTGGTGGTTTAGTCAATAAGTCGTGTCTGACTCTTGTAATCCTGTGGACTGTGGCCTGCCAGGCTCCTCTGTCCATGGGATTCTCCAGGCAAGAATACTGGAGTGGTTTGCCATTTCCTTCTCCAGGGATACTGAAGCAAATTTTTAAGAAGAATAAGGCAGCTTTATTTTTTATGTGTTAGTTGCTCAGCCGTGTCCTACTCTTTGTGACCGCTACTGGAATGGCTTGCCATTTCCTTCTCTAGGGGATCTTCCCAATCCAGGGATTTAACCCATGTCTCTTGTGTCTTCTGCATTGGCAGGTGGATTCTTTACCATCTGAGCTATCAGGGAAGTCCAGGTTTACTTTGAGGGACTATATTTTTTATTGGCATCAAAATATACTGTGATCTAATTTGAAAGGGCTACAATACCACTGCTGAAACAATAGTCTTTGCTGAACACTAATGAATGAGACTTGAATATATTTACTCCTAACAAGTCAATGTGCTCAAGAGGTATGTGAATTGATATTAATGACAAACATGTATTAATTGTTTATTATATGCCAGGCATTGTGCCAGATTCTTTCCATGTACCAACTCTTTTCATCCCCATCAGTTCAGTTCAGTCGCTCAGTTGTGTCTGACTCTTTGCGACCCCATGAATCGCAGCATGCCAGGCCTCCCTGTCCGTCACCAACTCCCGGAGTTCACTGAGACTCACGCCCATTGAGTCAGTGATGCCATCCAGCCATCTCATCCTCTGTTGTCCCCTTCTCCTCCTGCCTCCAATCCCTCCCAGCATCAGAGTCTTTTCCAATGAGTCAACTCTTCGCATGAGGTGGCCAAAGTACTGGAGTTTCAGCTTTAGCATCATTCCTTCCAAAGAAATCCCAGGGCTGATCTCCTTCAGAATGGACTGGTTGGATCTCCTTGCAGTCCAAGGGACTCTCAAGAGTCTTCTCCAACACCACAGTTCAAAAGCATCAATTCTTCGGTGCTCAGCTTTCTTCACAGTCCAACTCTCACATCCATACATGACCACAGGAAAAACCATAGCCTTGACTAGACCTTTGTTGGTAAAGTAATGTCTCTGCTTTTGAATATGCTATCTAGGTTGGTCATAACTTTCCTTCCAAGGAGTAAGCGTCTTTTAATTTCATGGCTGCAGTCACCATCTACGGTGATATCAGAGCCCCCCAAAATAAAGTCTGACACTGTTTCTACTGTTTCCCCATCTATTTCCCATGAAGTGATGGGACTGGATGCCATGATCTTTGTTTTCTGAATGTTGAGCTTTAAGCCAACTTTTTCACTCTCCACTTTCACTTTCATCAAGAGGCTTTTTAGTTCCTCTTCACTTTCTGCCATAAGGGTGATGTCATCTGCATATCTGAGGTTATTGATATTTCTCCCAGCAATCTTGATTCCAGCTTGTGCTTCTTCCAGTCCAGCATTTCTCATGATGTACTCTGCATATAAGTTAAATAAGCAGGGTGACAATATACAGCCTTGACGTACTCCTTTTCCTATTTGGAACCAGTCTGTTCCATGTCCAGTTCTAACTGTTGCTTCCTGACCTGCATACAGATTTCTCAAGAGGCAGGTCAGGTGGTCTGGTATTCCCATCTCTTTCAGAATTTTCCACAGTTTACTGTGATCCACACAGTCAAAGGCTTTGGCATAGTCAATAAAGCAGAAATAGATGTTTTTCTGGAACTCTCTTGCTTTTTCCATGATCCAGCGGATGTTGGCAATTTGATCTCTGGTTCCTCTGCCTTTTCTAAAACCAGCTTGAACATCAGGAAGTTCACAGTTCACGTATTGCTGAAGCCTGGCTTGGAGAATTTTGAGCATTACTTTACTAGCATGTGAGATGAGCGCAATTGTGCAGTAGTTTGAGCATTCTTTGGCATTGCCTTTCTTTGGGATTGGAATGAAAACCGACCTTTTCCAGTCCTGTTGCCACTGCTGAGTTTTCCAAATTTGCTGGCATATTGAGTGCAGCACTTTCACAGCATCATCTTTCAGGATTTGGAATAGCTCAACTGGAATTCCATCATCTCCACTAGCTTTGTTCGTAGTGATGCTTTCTAAGGCCCACTGGACTTCACATTCCAGGATTCCTGGCTCTAGGTCAATGATCACACCATCGTGATTATCTGGGTCATGAAGATCTTTTTTGTACAGTTCTTCTGTGTATTCTTGCCACCTCTTCTTAATATCTTCTGCTTCTGTTAGGTCCATACCATTTCTGTCCTTTATCGAGCCCATCTTTGCATGAAATGTCCCCTTGGTATCTCTAATTTTCTTGAAGAGATCTCTAATCTTTCCCATTCTGTTGTTTTCCTCTGTTTCTTTGCATTGATCACTGAGGAAGGCTTTCTTATCTCTTCTTGCTGTTCTTTGGAACTCTGCATTCAGTTGCTTATATCTTTCCTTTTCTCCTTTGCTTTTTGCTTCTCTTCTTCTCACAGCTATTTGTAAGGCCTCCCCAGACAGCCATTTTGCTTTTTTGTATTTCTTTTCCATGGGGATGGTCTTGATCCCTGTCTCCTGTACAATGTCACGAACCTCAGTCCATAGTTCATCAGGCACTCTATCTATCAGATCTAGGCCCTTAAGTCTATTTCTCACTTCCACTGTATAATTATAAGGGATTTGATTTAGGTCATACCTGAATGGTCTAGTGGTTTTCCCTACTTTCTTCAATTTCAGTCTGAATTTGGTAATAAGGAGTTCATGATCTGAGCCACAGTCAGCTCCTGGTCTTGTTTTTGTTGATCGTATAGAGCTTCTCCATCTTTGGCATACAACCATTTAAAATAGATATTGATGTCCTTATTTTAACAATGAGAAGACTGAGGCTCAGAAATGATTGGCCTTGGTCATATATCTAGGTATTATTTGTGTGAAATTCTCACTCTCAAGTTTATGCTTCTAATCAGTATTCTATACAGATTTTAGTGCAGGGAGAAACTGAGAAGTCACTGCATTGTCACCTTTTAACAACCTTTCCTCCTTCAGAGAACTCAGTCTTACCCTTCATGTACACCACTTCTAGTACATTTCTAGTCATTTATCTCTATTAAGAGATTTCATTTTTCATTTGCATGTGAGAACATTTACATGAATGTGTTTATTCTGGCCTTTTAATCTTTTCTTTTTTGTTAATTAAAGGCTCTGTTTCTTATTCAAGAAATTTTAGGCAGTATTATGCAGGAGACTTTTTTTTTTTTAACAAAGTAAAATCTTTTTTTTTTTTTAACTCTTTGGCCACACTGTGAAGCATGTGGAATCTTAGTTCCCCAACCAGGTGTTGAACCTGTGCCCCCTGCAGTGGAAGAGTGGAGTCTTAACTGTTGGACTGCCAGTTAAGTCCCAAACTAAAATTCTTGTTTCTAAAATCACGAGATTCCTGAGGTTAAGTCTAAAAGCTGACCTGCTAGTATTACACTATTTTGATTATTTGGATTGTAGGAAAGAAAAAGTAGAATTCTTGGTTCTGTTGCATTCTTTCCTCTGGCCCTGCTCCTGATTAGCTCTGTGAAATTGGCCAAGACACCTGCCCTACTTACATCTCAGATTCCTCATTTACCTTTTATTCTATGCCTTCGTATTTTGGTACTTCTGTAGCATGATCTTCTCTCTGAACACAATGTTTAAAAATCAAAGGGTGAGTGCTTTCAATAATCAAGCTTATTTTATTAGTGAAAAGCAAAGAGACAGTGTTGAGGACTAAAATTGCATTGCATGCATCTTATGTATACCTCTAACTTACTTTATAGTGCAATTTATTGTGTTTATTTCTTGTTGTAGGGAGATAGTTTTTGTAAGAACTATTCTGTTCTGTTGTTTCCTTTTTTTTTTTTCTCACCAAACATTCTATGAACATTACCCTTGAAATGCTTGATCCGAGCTAAGTTGACAAGTGCTTATTTTCCTTCCTGAAGCAAAAGTCCATTAACTCTTCAAAAGGTTTCACACCATAAGATTTCCATTACTCCAAATATTCTCTCTAATTCAGATTGACAGGCTTCCTACTCCATCAAACACTTGATAAAATAGTGTGTTATTTGTGTTTTCAGAAAAGCATGACAAAAAAAGTGTAAAGCAATACATATATAAATTTCACTTCTAGACTAACGAAAACCAAAAAAACAAGAAAAATGAAATTATATGTTCTTTCAGCAATTACTTTATTCATTAATTAAATATTTATTAGAAAAAATTTCTTGACATGTACACACTGCTAAAGCTGGCTTAAAACTCAGCATTCAAAGAACTAAGATCATGGCATCTGGTCCCATCACTTCATGGCAAATAGATGGGGGAAAAAGTAGAAACAGTGATAGATTTATTTTCTTGGGCTTCAAAATCACTGTAGTCAGTGACTGTAGCCATGAAATTAAAAGATGGTTGCTCCTTGGAAGAAAAACTATGACAAACCTAGACAGCATATTAAACAGAAATATCACTTTCCTGACAAAAGTCTATAGTTTTTTTGAAAACTGAAAAAGCTATGGTTTTTCCAGTAGTCATGTATGGATGTGAGAATTGGACCATAAAACAGGCTGAAGACTGAAGAATTGATGCTTTTGAACTGTCGTGCTGGAGAAGACTCTTGAGAGTCCCTTGGACTGCAAGGAGATCAAACTAGTCAATCCTAAAGGAAATCAACTCTGAATATTCTTTGGAAGGACTGATGCTGAAGCTGAAGCTCCAATACTTTGACCACCTGATGCGAAGGGCTGACTCTTTGAAAAAGACCCTGATGCTGGGAAAGATTGAGGGCAGGAGGAAAACGGGGCAGCAGAGGATGAGATGGTTAGATAGCAACTCAATGGGCATGAGTTTGCGCAAACTCTGGGAGATAGTGAAGGACAGGGAAACCTGGTGTGCTGCAGTTCATGGGATCACAAACAGTCAGACACAACTTAGCGACTGAACAACAACAATAACAACAATACACTGCCATATTTATATTTATTTATTATTTTTGGGACTTCCCTGCTGAGTTAGATGGTAAAGAATCTGCCTACAGTGCAGGAGACCTGAGTATTTTTGGCTCTGCTGGGTCTCTATTATTGCACGTGGGCTTTCTCTAGTTGCGGAGAGCAGGAGCTACTCTGTAGTTGTGGTGCGTGGGCTTCTCATTGCTGTGGCTTCTCTTGTTTGGAGCGTAGGCTCTAGGTTGCGGGCTTCAGTAGTTGTGGCACAGGCACTCATTAGTTGTTGCTCGAGGGCCCTAGAGCACGCGGGCTTCAGTAGTTGTGGTGCACAGGCTTTGTTGCTCTGCTGCATGTGGAATCTTCCCAGACCAGGAATTGAACCATGTTCCCTGCATTAGCAGGTGGGTTCTTACCCCTGTGCCACCAGGGAAATCCGAATTCAGCATTTATTCAGCACCTACTATGAGTGGGATACTAATGCTGAAAGACTCAGATCATCTTTTATAACTTGAATGTACATGATTTTTACCATGGCTTTCCTGGTAGTTATATAGATATTTTCATCAGGATAAAAAAAAAGTTTATTAAAGTAATTGGAGATAATATTCTCTCCTTGTACTGTAGTCTCATTGAACACCTCACTCTCAAGGCCTCACCTTCCACATGCATGGCAGTTTATCAAAGCATTTTCCTAAATGAAGACAGTTTCCTAAATGGAACTCCAGTACCAGTGGCTAATAATACTTTCCGAAATATTACATTTATTTCATTTCATATGTATACACGTATTTCATTTAAAAAATAAAGCAACTAGTAAAATCCTCTTGTTCTGTCTGTTCTTACCTCCCCCGCCTCAATTACTGACCTTTTCCCTGTCTCCATACATTTGCCTTTTCCAGAATATCACATAAGTCGAGATCATACAAAACCTATTCAGATTGGCTTCTTTCACTTAGTAACACCCATTTAGATGTCTTTCTTTTTTTTTTGGCTTGATAGCTCATTTTATTTTAGTGCTTAATTATATTCCTCTGTCTGAATAGACCACAGTTTATCTTTCCATTCACCAATTGAAGTACATCTTGGTTGCTTTCAAGTTTGGACAATTATAGAAAAGTTACTGTAAATGTCTGCACAGGTTTTAGTGTGGATTTAAGTTTTCAACTCCTTGGGTAAATATCAAGTAGTGCATTACTGGATTGTATAGTAAGAGTATGCAGAGTACAACTAAGTTGTCACATCTGATTCCGTTTTATCAATAAAATATCAATAAAAGAGTGAAGGAAGATATTGGACATTTATCAGTAAATTGTATTCACCTTTTACTAACTGATTTCCTGGAAGCTTAGCTTTGGAGAAGGCAGTGGCACCCCACTCCAGTACTCTTGCCTGGAAAATCCCATGGACGGAGGAGCCTGGTAGGCTGCAGTCCATGGGGTCGCTAAGAGTTGGGAACGCCTGAGCGACCTCACTTTCACTTTTCACTTTACTGTATTGGAGAAGGAAATGGCAACCCACTCCAGTGTTCTTGCCTGGAGAATCCCAGGGACGGGGGAACCTGGTGGGCTGCCATCTATGGGGTCGCACAGAGTTGGACACGACTGAAGCGACTTAGCAGTAGCAGCAATAGCAGTAGCTTAGGAATATTAAGTACTTTAATTTAGATTTTACTTGGGGGATTGAAGAAGCATTGGCTCTTCAAAATCGAAGTTATTACATCAAGTTTTTTTCTTACATTAAGTTGTTTGCTATATAAAAAGGGAGTTGTAATATATTCTTATTAAAACTGCCTCTTCTGTCACAGTGTTGTATTGTTTAATATGTAATCGTTAAAATATGCGTTACGCATTGTGTAAGAAAGGTGAATTTATAGTAAAATAAAATTTTCCTAATTTTTTCCTGATTTTCTTTTTTCAGGTGAATCTACTGTCTTATGTCTTAGTGATAATCACTGTTGTGGTTCTTATGAATGTAAGAGATGTGCTTGCTTAGCTACCTAAGTGTAAGAGTGAGATAGGCACTCAGGAGTCAGTGGTGAATCATTTGAGTCATTTACAGTTTGGTGTGAATGTGCTTATTACATCCTTCTCTCAAAGAAGATTTTTATAATGCATGAAACAGGGCGTTGGGACAACCCTGAGGGATGGGATGGAGAGGGAGGTGGGAGGGGTTCAGGATGGGGGGCACATGTATACCCATGGCTGATTCATGTCAGTGTATGGCAAAACCACTACAATATTGTAAAGTAATTAGCCTCCAATTAAATTAATTAATTAAAAAAAAGAGATGAAGAAGATCCTGGATATCTTTAAAGGGTAAATGGAAGGCAGTTGAAGTGGTAGGTAGAACTGAAGACAAACTTCATCTTCTTTGTAATTTTATTTTATTTACAGTTTGTAAACAAACTGTACTAGAATGTTTAGAGAAGGCAGTGGCACCCCACTCTGGTACTCTTGCCTGGAAAATCCCATGGACGGAGGAGCCTGGTGGGTTGCAGTCCACGGGGTTGCTGGGAGTCGGACACGACTGAGCGATTTCACTTTCACTTTTCACTTTCATGCATTGGAGAAGGAAATGACAACCCACTCCAGTGTTCTTCCCTGGAGAATCCCAGGGATGGGGGAGCCTGGTGGGCTACCGTCTATGGGGTTGCACAGAGTCGGCCACGACTGAAGCGACTTAGCAGCAGCAGCAGCAGCAGCAGACTAGAATGTTAGTTTTGTTGGAGTCTGCCATTAAACCATTAGGTAACAAAGTGATTTACAAATTCTGAATTTTCAAAAAGAATATTTTAAAATATAGTTTTGATTATTTTGAATTCTGCTCAGTGTCTCTGCATAGTTCAGTCTGCATCTGCCTATTTTGATGTTTTGAATAACCTTGCCTTTCTGATTATTTAAATATTTAACTCTGATTTATGTCTTATAGCATCGTAACCAGAATTCTTGTCATTCATGCTATTTTTTTTTTCTGCTTTCAAGCATTCTTTACTGTAGATTTTTCTTCAGAAATTTTGAAAGTACTTTTAAGGTAAAAATGGAATTCTTTTGTTTTAACTTTTTATTTTGGAAAATTTAAGACATATATCAAAGTAGATAGACTATCATAGTGTATATCCATGTACCATCACTCAGTTTCAACAGTTACCAACTCATGCCAATGTTATTTGTTTTTACCTTCACCAGCTTCCTTTGTCATATTCTTTTGAGGCAAAAGCCAGGTATCATATAGTTTCATCCACACTTATTTCTCTAGTAGTGACCAAGTATTTTTAAAAATCATGATGAAGTCATGATTTAAATATATTTGATGTCTTTTAGGGCTTCCCTGGTAGCTCAGATGGTAAAGAATATGCCTGCAATGCAGGAGGCCTGGGTTTGATCCCTGGATTGGAAAGATCCCCTGGAGAAGGAAATGGCTTACGCACTCCAGTATTCCTGCCTGGAGAATCCCATGGACAGAGAAGCCTGGAGTGCTATACAGTCCGTGGGGTCACAAAGACTCAGACACGATTGAGTGACTAAGCACAATGCATGCTGTCTCCTAGTCTACTATGGTAAGTATCTTTACTGATGCTTACATTGTTCTATATTTGACTGGTTGGTGCCTCTCTTTGGGTTTCTGAGCTCTTTTGATTAGTAGTCCCCCTTTTCAGAGTTTTTGATCATTTCCTTTCTATCTGTTATTACAAAATGTCCAGACTCATCTTATACATTCCCTACTCTATACTTTTGGTCAGTTTTTCCTTCACTGAATTCTTTATAGTGAGGAATGGAATTTCAGAACAAGAATTTGGGTGGGAAGGCTGCTCTTTGTTCAAAAAGACTTTCATTTTAATACTTACAAGCTTTACTTTTTATATTCTCTGTATTATAATATTTATTTTACATATTTGTGTGTAAATGAATTACTGTATTCTATTATGTGAAGCCACGATGTATACTGTGAACTACCTAGTTAATGATAGTTATTTTGAAAAAAATCACCTAAAATATTAAATGTCTGTCAGATAAAATATCCATTTCAAATATGCTATGTTCTTCAGTATCCCAAGGAAAATTGGAGTCTTCAAAGAAAATTAATGGAATCTTCATGTTTAGACTCTAAAGATGGGTTTCTGTGCTGGCTCACTTGGTAAAGAATCTGCTTGCAGTGCAGAAGACCCAGTTTCAATGCCAGTGCTGGGAATATCCCCCGGAGAAGGGAATGGCTACCTTCTCCAGTATTGTTGCCTGGAAAATTTCATGTACAGAGAAGCCTGGTGGACCACAGTCCATGGGGTCTCAAAGAGTTGGATGTAACTGAGTGACTTACACTTTGTATTCCTCTTAATTAATTTTTCCTGTTGGCAGTTATGCATAGTTTTGTGGTATCACACTGTTCTTCATAACTTCTGTTATGATCTGGACATCATTATTATCTTGCTGCCTTACCAGCACCCAGAATTCTGAAGAACTGGTTTGAGGCTCAGAGTGAGGCAAGTTTGTTTGAATAGTAGGGAGGAGATACGAGGAGTAGTGGCAAAGATGGTGATACAGTCTTAAGTTGCTTCTCTGTGGGTCTGGTGTCTGAGCCACACTGGGGAGTTCTCTGCACCTTCTCCTCTTTCCCTTATCCTGTCCAGTGCTAAATGAGATGTAGAAGCAAGTAAACACTAAAATATAAAGAGATGATGAAGTAGTTGGCATGGAATGGAAGTCAAAACAGTGCTGCTCCCTGGCCTTGTGTCTAGGGTAGGTTAGTCTCTCCAAGTTTGAGATTGCACTCTTCATCCCATTACTCTGTAGTATTTTTTTAGACCATTTATACTATATGTGTATACAGTACCACATACTTTTTGAAAAATTATTTGTGGTGTATCTTCTTTTTTCTAAAGTTCCATGAGAGCAGGAACCTTTTCCACTACTGACTCCTCAGTGCTTTGAATAGTGTTTGGAACAGAGTGAGTGCTCAATAAACATTTAATGAAGTATTGCTGAGTTTTTGAGAAGACAAAATAAGATAGTGAATGTAGAAAGTTTAGCATTATGCCTACTATTCAGTGAGTGCTTGATAAATATTTTTAAAAGATTCTGGAGAACATACTTTCCATTTTGATTTGTCATCATAGCTTTATAAATCTAGCTTATGGCTTACAATAGTTAATAAATATTTTTAGTAAATGAATGGAAGGGTGAAATAAATGAATACTAGTGTTGCTATTGGAGCTGATTTTATAGAAGCAGTTCAGTTCAGTTCAGTCACTCAGTCATGTCTGACTCTTTGCAACCCCATGGCCTGAAGCACGCTAGGCTTCCCTGTCCATCACCACCTCCTGGAGCTTGCTCAAACTCATGTCCATTGCATCGGTGATGCCATCCAACCATCTCATCCTCTGTTGTCCCCTTCTCCTCCTGCCTTCAGTCTTTCCAGCATCAGGGTCTTTTCCAATGAGTCAATTCTTTGCATCATATAGCCAGAGTATTGGAGTTTCAGCTTCAGCATCAGTGCTTCCAATAAATATTCAGGTCTGATTTCTTTTAGGATGGACTGGTTTGATCTCCTTGCAATCCAAGGGACTCTCCAGAGTCTTTTCCAACACCACAGT
The DNA here is from genome assembly GCF_002263795.3 of Bos taurus. Classification (NCBI taxonomy): domain Eukaryota; kingdom Metazoa; phylum Chordata; class Mammalia; order Artiodactyla; family Bovidae; genus Bos; species Bos taurus. Next base: position 18,441,993 of record NC_037336.1, on the reverse strand, counting down.
TCAAAAGCATTAATTCTCTGGGGCTCAGCTTTCTTTATAGTCCAACTCTCATATCCATACATGACTACTGCAAAAACCATAGCTTTGGCTAGACGGACCTTTATTGGCAAAGTAATGTCTCTGCTTTTTAGTACGCTGTCTAGGTTGGTCATAGCTTTTCTTCCAAGGAGCAAGCTTCTTTTAATTTCATGTGTGCAGTCACCATCTGCGGTGATTTTGGAGCCCCAAAAATAAAGTCTCTCACTGTTTCCATTGTTTCTCCATCTATTTGCATGAAGTGATGGAACTGGATGCCATAATCTTGGTTTTCTGAATGTTGAGTTTTAAGCCACCTTTTTCACTTTTATATAATAATTTTATATATTTTATTTATATATAAATAAAATATTTATATATTTTGTAGAATAAGCAAATGATATTTAGAAATATAGAAAGATGTCCCATTGTTGATCCAGACATCTGATATTTTTCTAAGTTTAATCAGTAGGTCATTATAAATAATAGGAGGAATCCCTTTATAGTGAACATATTTTCCCCTTTATAACAGTAACTTTTCCATATACACGTTTCAGAATTAAAAAAATTATATCTGAATTGTGTTGCTTCTTCTTGTTTACTATTTATACTTATTGGTTTTTTCCCTAATGGATTGCATTATTTAATGAATAGAGGACAGCAAACTCATTTAAAAAAAATTATTTCTTTATTTAAAAAATTATTTTTGGCTGTCCTGGATCTTCATTGTTCTGTGTGGACTTTCTCTAGTTTTTAGAGAGTGGGGCCTACTCTCTAGTTGTGATGTGAGAGCTTTTCATTGGTGGCTTCTCTCGTTGCAGAGTACAGGCTCTAGGTGCATGGGCTTCAGTAGTCGCGTCTTGAGGGCTCTAGAGTGAGGGCTCAGTAGTTGTGGCACAGGGGCTTAGTTGCTCTGAAGCATGTGGAATCTTCCCGGACCAGGGATTGAACTGGTGTCCTCTGCATTGCAAAGTGGATTCTCAACCACTGGACCACCAGGGAAGCCCCAACTCCTTTTGCCTTAGCACATTTTCCCATTTTGGCTTATCCAGGGGGAAAAAAGACAATATAAAACAAACATTTGTGGATCAAATTAGCTATAATAAATGAGGTCCTTCTCATTCTCCTTATAGAAAAGCTCCAGTAGATCTAGAATCTCTGTTTCAAAGTACGGCCAATACTTACGGATGTGAATGGAAGAGGGGTCGGGTGATTCCCTCAGTATTTTTCAGTTGTCAGACTACTTGGTTGCTTATAGAAGCCTCAAGCTTGCTTATAAAGGTAAGATTTCATTGGTGGAAGATAGGATCATTAGAATCCTTACTCCTAGTTGAGTTAAGATGAAGGGAGAAATAATTTACATTGAAAGAGAATACTTCAAACTAGTTGTCCTGTGGTCCTGAAGATTGTCCTGCCACTGTAACCTGAATGGAGACTGATGATACTGATCAAATTAAAAACTTAGGTATATCATATGACAGCGTAAGCAAAGTGAAAGAGAAGCCACAGACTGGAAGAAGATAAATACAGTGTATATAATAAACAAATGAGTAGTATTTAGACTAAGTAAAGAATTGTTTTTTAAAAAACTAATTAAAAAAAAAGTATTTTTTGGCTGTGCTGGGCCTTTGTTGCTGCGTGGGTGTTTCTCTAGTTGTGGTGAGTGGGGGCTGCTCTCTAGTTGCGGTGCACGGGCTTCTCATCCTGGTCGTATCTCGTTGCGGTGCACGGGCTCTAAGGTGTGAAGGCTTCAGTAGTTGCGGCATGTCGGCTCAGTAGTTGTGCCTGCTGGGTGAAGTTGTAGACATGCATGCCCTTCAACCCCTCAATTCCACTTTTAGGTCTAAAACACCCTAAAACAGTGCTTCTGCAACTTCAAGAAGGAAACAAATCAATTAGGAATGTTGCTAAAGTGCAGGTTGGGATTCATCAGAGGGAGCCTGAGATTCTGTTTCTAAAGAGCTGCCTCCTGGTCCTTAGACAACACTTTGAGTAATCAGACAAGATTCCAGAGCAGTGCTATTCAATATTCCAGATTTCTGAGATAATGGTAATGTCCTCTGCGCTGTCCAGTAACTACTGAGTACTTGAAATATGGTAAGTGCAGGTGAAGAACTACTTTTATTTATATGATTGAAGAAGCACAAGCTGGAATCAAGATTGCCGGGAGAAATATCAATAACCTCAGATATGCAGATGACACCACCCTTATGACAGAAAGTGAAGAGGACTAAAAAGCCTCTTGATGAAAGTGAAAGAGGAGAGTGAAAAAGTTGGCTTAAAGCTCAACATTCAGAAAATGAAGATCATGGCATCTGGTCCCATCACTTCATGGGAAATAGATGGAGAAACAGTGGAAACAGTGTCAGACTTTATTTTTTGGGCTCCAAAATCACTGCATATGGTGATTACAGCCATGAAATTAAAAGACACTCCTTGGAAGAAAAGTTATGACCAACCTAGATAGCATATTGAAAAGCAGAGACATTACTTTGCCAACAAAGGTCCATCTAGTCAAGGCTGTGATTTTTCCAGTGGTCATGTATGGATGTGAGAGTTGGACTGTGAAGAAAGCTGAGCGCCAAAGAATTGATGCTTTTGAACTGTGGTGTTGGAGAAGACTCTTGAGAGTCCCTTGGACTGCAAGGACATCCAACCAGTCCATTCTGAAGGAGATCAGCCCTGGGATTTCTTTGGAAGGAATGATGCTGAAGCTGAAACTCCAGTACTTTGGCCACCTCATGCGAAGAGTTGACTCATTGGAAAAGACTCTGATGCTGGGAGGGATTGGGGGCAGGAGGAGAAGGGGACGACAGAGGATGAGATGGCTGGATGGCATCACCGACTCGATGGACATGGGTTTGAGTGAACTCTGGGAGTTGGTGATGGACAGGGAGGCCTGGCAACCCACTCCAGTGTTCTTGCCTGGAGAATCCCAGGGACGGGAGAGCCTGATGGGCTGCCATCTATGGGGTCACACAGAGTCGGACACAACTGAAGCGACTTAGCAGCAGCATCAGGGAGGCCTGGCGTGCTGCAGTTCATGGGGTTGCAAAGTGTTGAACACGACTGAGCGACTGGACTGAGCTGAACTGAATTAAATTTAAATAACCACATATAGCTAGTGACTGTCATGCTGAACAGTGCAGCCTATAGCATATCCAGGGAACTTGTTAACAATATAAACTATCAGACCCAGTCTCAGACCTGCTAAATCAGAACCTGCATTTTAACTAGATGCTCAAATGATTTATATGCACATTAAAGTCTGAGAAGCACTGTCTGGAGAAATTTCTGCTATTCAAGAGTCATACATTAGAATATGTTTCAGCATGTTAGTAGTGTGACAATGGACAAACTGTGGTGCTGTTTAATATACAGCAGTTAAAATGAATTATTTGCATGAACATGGATAAACCTTGCAATAATATAGTATCAAATAAAAAAACTATCTTTATCTGAGAAAGATACATATATTATGATACTATTTTTATAAAATTTAAACATAAAAGAACCCATATATGTATATTGTTTGGAGATTTATACATATATGGTTAAATTATAAAATCTTTTATGGAAATGATGAGCAACGATTTTTGGACAGCTCCATTCATTTTGAGAGGGTTGGTAAGAATGGGAGAGTTAATGGAAGAGGAAGAATGCTGAAGACTTTAATTGTATTTTTGATGTTTTAGTTAAGCTAGGTAATGGATATGCAAGTGTTTATTACTCTCTGTACCTTGTTGTTTATCTGAAAAATATTTTGTATATCTCCACCCTTAGTAGTTAAAATTTAATTTTGTATTGTTGATCCATTCTGAGTTTGGTGATTCTGTGGGTCATCATAAAGTTGAAGAACCTTTCTGTGAAATTTCAAAGTCACTGAAGTTCTCTAATTTTTCAAGCTGAAAAATGTCTTATTTGCAAACGGATTTAGATGAAAATGATCCAAATTTGGATGAATGCCTTAAAAACTGCTCATATAGTTGATTTCAAGCCTTTTTACTTTGAGGTTGGTAACAACCCCCAAATACAACAGATGTATTAGTCCTGGAAGCACTTTTTTAAAAACTGCTGATTCTCACTAGCACAGAAATACCAAGAGCTTAATATGTCCACTGCTTGATTTTATTAGATGTTTATACCCGCAGACCTTGAAGAATAGGGCATCAGGGAGGATTTCTGCTTTATTTTCTTTCAGTGTTTCAGCGATCAGTCCCTCAGATAATTTCTTGGTGCCGTGGCTATTATAAATTATCACCTTTGTATTCTGGAGTTACAGAAAATATCACTTATATTCTAATTCCCTTTGAAATTGACTCTTGGTTTGGAATACAAATCTCTGTTTTGAACGCATTCAATCTGTCTATATTGTTTGCTTGATTTCATCTATTGCTATGCTTTGAAATTCTTTGTCTGTATTAGAATCGTCTGGTGATTTTTTTTTTTTTTTAAATCATGGACTCAAATTTTAAAGATTCTGCTTTAATTGATCTGGTACTTAAAAAAAGAGTCCTTAGGAGATGCAAATTTGTAGCCATGTTGAGAGGCCCTGATTTCCTAAGATGTGTTTTCTTTGTTGCTCAGTATTTATTAACATTCCATCTCTGAATTCCTACATCTGCGTCCCTTAACTCTGTGAGCGTCAAATATTCTGTAAGGAAAAAGTCCTTTAGAAAAAGGATGGCATCAAAATAGAGTTTTCTCAATCTAGTCCTCTGGAATGAGTACTCAATTTAGAAAGTTCAGGCTATCCCTGCAAAACAGAATTTGAGGAATGATTCAGTTTATTTAGTAAAAATATTGCTAGCTCTAGGAAACTAAGAGAGCCTTGTTTGGCTTTAGGCCTATTTGGTTTAAATTGACTAAGTAATTAAAGGTGATTTAACAGTGATTTGTATAGGTACTTTTTTCTTAGGAAACCAGGCTTAAAACTGATGTTATGTATATGTGTTCCTGTATGTGTCACTGTCTTAGCAAGAAGTATCACTATTTAATTATATCACTATAATTAAACTTTGTTCAGTTTTTATGTGATTTATTACTGTTTGTGAAAGAGTTATTTATGTTCCCTTGTAAATTTGTTGGTCAGTTTTTATAGTTTTACTGTATAATGAAGCAAACTGTTCAGAATATATTCCTGTATGTTCATTGTCATACTTATTTCTTTATATGAAAGAAATTACTTAAAACTCGGAAGGCGAGTCTGTGGGACAATTAGTTTTCTTTTTTTCTGAAACAGCTAGTACAATGTGATCTTTTCTGTATTACACTTATTCTTTTGAATATTTTTATTTTGAAGGGAAAATCTGTGACTCCCACCTTCTCTACCACCATCCATAACTGTTGCTAAAGTTAAGTAAACATCAAGTGGTCGAACAGTTAAGATCTTAATAATTATCACTTGAATGTTGAAGAACTGATTGAATATATTAATATTCCTAGATTTTGCATTAGGATAATTAACAGTCTAACAAACGTTATTGATACAGAACCTAATTTGTGGAAGAAGTTTTTCCTTATAGGATAAAAGACCTGGAGGGATTGTACATCTTCACCCTCTTTTTCTGGCAACTGAGGATCTGAACTATGTTAGTTAGCATTCAATTTTTATTTTTTGATATTGTTTTATTTTAAAAGGTAATGCCCACTTTGACAATCCAGCAAGATACAGAGAAGAAAATGAAAATCACCCATCATTCCATTAGGGTTGACTCTTAATAGATGTCTAGAAATGGAAGTTAGTTCCTGGCTTGATTTCAGGGGTTATTCTGTTGAAAGTGATAGATTCTTCTTGTTAGTATCATTTTTGTTCCAATTTTGAGTTTTTCCTCACTGAGAACAATAGCCTAATTTCCTCTTGAAACACCTTAAATAATTTCAAAGAATTTAAACATAACACTCATGTATGTTCTGTGTGAAATGAGGCAAATCCATTCAGTCTTTGCTCCTAATACTGGTATTTCCCATCTACTGGGCAAATTTGTTCATCTTTTGGATCTTTCCAGTTTCTCTAAAAATCATTTAAATTTGTAGTATAAATTATGACAGGAAACAAGCCTGTGAATAGAAAAAGATGAGTCAGCAGTATTCCGGTAATTTGTGTCTCTTCAACAGTCCTACAGATTTTTCAGAATTCAGCTGAAAATCTACCTTGCTTTCCTTCGCTGAAGTCCTCATGGGGTCTAGTACATTCATCTTTGTGCGTAAGTTTTGGAGATCTTCAGGACCCAGGGAGTTTATCTTTGTAATATTCAGTTGTATGACCTCTACTCTGTATCCCTTAGCGCTCTAAAATTCAGCTGGTTTTATATTGATTTGTTCTTGTAAATGACTCTGTGTCCTTTGGGTCTTTCATTTGTTTTTTTCTGAAGGACAAGTAAGCTCATTTTAGGGTCATGGGAGGAAAGGGGCAAGTCAAGTTTTCTGTTTCTTTAATATTTTTCTTGTTCCCCTTTCTTAACTCCCATGAGCTAGTATGGATTGTGCTTCTGGTTCTTATTTATTAAAGCTGAAAGAGTCTGACAAAAACCGGTTTTGGAAAAGACCTTTTGAGATTGCTGTATTGTCAGTGGCTCTCTGGGCATGACTTATCCCATTTGTTGTGCCACTCAGGGCATTTCTTTGTGTGTTTCCTTTTATTTTCCAGCCACTTCATCTTTTGCAGCAATAATCTTCTTTGTGCTCTGGGTTATGGAAGTGTTCCTTTGAGGAGGTTTTACGGTTGCCTGTTATAGTGCAGTACAAGGTTTACCTGATCTAGACCATTTCCACTAGTTTTCCCCTTGGGATTTTTAGAGTTGTGTGAGAATTTAGGCTGTACATCTGCATGCAATACAGGCCAGGTGCTCTGCTTTCTTACAGAAGATTCTGGTTTGGCCTGGGCCTGGGTTCGCTGCCCATATCTATATGGATCTTAACCTTGGTGGGAGATGTTCTCCTGGCCAGGCCTTTTCCCAGGTCAATGGTGGCTCTTGCCTGTGCATTGAGTCTTGCATCTTCATATCTGTCTCCTGGGTATATTCATCCCAGTTACCTCTGTGAAATGCTCAAAAGCATTATTATTGGTTCTCTTTATCTATGGCATTTGACAATTTCCCTTACGTGCTTCATTTATTTTTCCTCCTCCTCCTCCTCCTAAGTCTCTTCAGTCATGTCCGACTCTGTGTGACCCCATAGACGGTAGCCCACCAGACTCCCCCATCCCTGAGATTCTCCAGGCAAGAACACTGGAGTGGGTTGCCATTTCCTTCTCCAATGCAGGAAAGTGAAAAGTGAAAGTGAAGTCATTCAGTCGTGTCCGACCCTCAGCGACCCCATGGACTGCAGCCCACCAGGCTCCTCCGTCCATGGGATTTTCCAGGCAAGAGTACTGGAGTGGGGTGCCATTGCCTTCTCCGTTATTTTTCCTATAACCTAGTATTATTATGTATTTAATAATACATGTAAAGAAAGAGAAGCTTTCACCTTCAGCTTAACCCACCACCTGGACTCAAAGTCTTAATTGTAGGCCAATGTTAATCTCATTCCTTGTGGTAGATATTGTTTGTTTCTTTCCACTACAAATACCTTCCTTGTATCTTGCTAACTTTGTTCACAGTGACTGTGCTGAACTAAAAACTACCCCACCTTCTCTTGCATCTAGAAATGGCCAGGTGACATACTTCTGGCCAAAAGACTAATAATGAGAATATGGAGAACAGATGTATTTAGCACTCTCTTTTTTCACTTTTTTCCAATCTTGATGCTACTTTATTGTTTGGAGCTACAGCAATGATTTTGTAAGCATGAGAATGAAGGTCAATGTTCTAAAAATGGTGAAATGGAAATCTAGAAAGAACTTTAGAAAGTGATAACATTGTTCAGAAATAGAATGAAAGGCAAGACAAACTTTTAGTTGCTTAAACCATAATTAATTGGTATTTTTATTGTTACTTGTGGATAAACACATTTTTAATTGATATATTTCTGTAATAGTTGGGATATTGGCGTTAGATAGTCAAATATGAGTGGGGAGACTCTTACTGACAGATTTCTAAATTTCATTAGGTTATATGGTCTTCTGAATAGTAATTGACTAGCAATGTATTAAAATTTGTCAGATTAGAATTGTCAGAACTTATAGAAAAACAATACCACTTTGCCTACTTGCATTGCTATTTTTAGGTTGAAGTTTGGCATATGTTTATAATTACACAGTAAATTAAAATTCTTCTATATCAACTTGGTGGCTTTTGACCTGGCTGGTTTCAGGATAAACTTGTTAAAGAAAATCTGTTGACTTCTGTTGCTTTAAAGAGTGGAACTGTTCATTGTTTCTGCTTCATTTATACCTTTTAATTTTCAGCTTTTGCATTTCTCATGCATTTGAATAATATATAATGCTACATAGCATTTTACATCACAATAGCTGTATATGAGATAACAAATATGACCAGAAGTGAAAGTTTAAGAAACTAATAGAAAATAAATGATAAATAATTTACTAAATGACTGAACTTAAAAAGAATCCTGTTGTAAATAGATGAGGACTGGAAAAAGATATTTTATTTTTATGGGGAAAATTTGGGTTAACATAACAACTTCCAGAAAGTGCTTTTGTTTTTGCTTAATGTATATTCCTCCTTTTGTGCAGTGACAAGACATTACATAAGATGGCAGTAGGAGATTATAAATGTTACCTCTCACAGTGGCACATTGCAATGAATTGGCTGGTGAAGTATAATAAACATGATTATATAATAGCTATTTTGCCAGATTTCTTACAATTATTATTTTCCTTGACTTTTTATCCCCCTTTTTAATGGAAAGAATAAAGCTTCTAATTTTGAGTTCACATACATTTTTAAAGGAATTATATACTATCACTTTTCTCTACCTAACTCTCTAAAAACAAACCTTTGCTTGATTTTGTGGGGCTCTGACTTCCTATTGTAAATCAAGATTTTTTAGGACATTTTAGCATCTTAAAATGTAAGTATTTTAGGACTTCCCTGGTGTCCAGTGGTTAAGAATCTCCTTGCTAATGCAGGGGACTTGGGTTCAGTCCCTGGTCCAGGAAGATCCCACATGCATGTGGCCCATGCGCCACAACTATTGAAGCCTGCGTGCCCTAGAGTCTGTGCTATGCAGCAGGAGAAGCCACAGAAATGAAAAGTTCTTGCAATCCAGCTACAAAGTAGCCCTGCTCACCGCAGCTAGAAAACCAGCAATGAGAACACAGCACAGTCAAAAATTAAAAGAAATATATGAATATTTTATTGGCCACTATAAACCCCACTAAGAGGATATATTTCCAGAGATTAACCGTTTTCTTTTTGTGTTTCCTAAAAATGTTGCTGGATTAAAATGGTTTTTTAGAGTATACAATTATTTTAAATGTTAAAAATCAATCTGAGGTGCTGGGGTCCAGCCCCGGTGGATCCAGGGAATTCAAAGCAGGGACGGTGTCGGCGAGGATCAAGAAACAACTGCTTAATTAAACGTTAATTAAGTATATAAAGAGTAATAGAATAAGGATAGCTCAGTGAGGAAATTCAGTGGAGAAAAGAGGCTGAAATAAGGATAGGTCAGTGAGGAAATTCAGTGGAGAAAAGAGGCTGAATAACTCAGCCAGAAGGTGAGAGAAAGAACGACATGGGGAGACCAAGTTTCGATGAACAAGGCCCACACTTTATTTTCCAAAGTAGTTTTTATACCTTAAGTTATGCATAGAGGATAATGGGGGAAGGGGTAGAGTCATGCAGTAAGCCAGGCTTTCTTCCTGCAAACTTACCATTTGCAAAAGTTTAGGTGATTTGCATCATCTTCTGGCCCGGAGGCCTGTTAACATTTTAAGAACCTTTCTTCAGAAAATTTATTTTCTCTAAAGGTGATTAGTCAAGCGTCACCCTCCAAAAGCATTAAAGTTGCATTCCTATAGGGCAAAGGTGTGGTGGGCTATAACAAGAAAAAGAATTAACTCAAGGGTCCAAGGTTACAAACATTAAAACTACTACTTACACCAATCATATTAATCAATACACTGCCAGGGACACAGCAGGTAAGGGATATGGAAACTTGGCAGCAAACATTGGCCCAACAAGTGAAAAATCCTTCACCAATACAATTTCTAATCAATCTTTTAACTGCTCAAAGGAATCTGTATTTAGATAGTTTAGAACATCTCCTGCCTCTCATAGTTGGGAGGCTCTGAACAATCAATCACATGTGGCCGGAAAAACCTATTCAGGCAGGCTAGAGGACTTCCAAAGGAGTTTGTAGGTTGAAACACTATCACACCCAGGAACTTTATTAACTGGAGCTGTAAGTTAACTCTTTTTTTCAGAGAGAGGTAGTGGGGGACAGCCCCCCGTAAAGTCAGAGGTGTAGGTGAAAGCACAAAGCAGAAAGTAGGCAGACTCTGGTTTTGGGGGTAGATGCTCGAGAATTTCCAGGGGGACTCCTGAGGCTCGATCCCGCCTTTGCGTAAGCCAAGCCTCTTTCCTCATGACCTTTGCCACGGGCAGAGTTCCTCACGCTGGCTCCTGGCAGTGATAGAATTCCAGTTGAGCTATTCCAGATCCTGAAAGATGATGCTGTGGAAAGTGCTGCACTTAATATGCAATATGCAATATGCACTCAATATGCAATATGCTGGCTCCCGGCACTGAGGTGAGCTAGGTTTTCCAGGATGTAGTTGGATATAAGAGACTGACAATGAACTTGATGTCCGTTGCTGCTTCCCAAAAAGATAAATTGCTCTGTGTCTCTGCATTTGAGAAGCTTACATGTGAAGATGACCCATGATGATTATATATTGATAAATAGTAAAGAAAAACTGGAGGGAAATTTTCTAATATTAAATTTGCACTTATCTTTTCTGAAATAACTTCAGTATCCCTATGATACTGAAGCATCAGGGGATCCATAAGCACCAGAGGATAGTCCATAAGCACCAGGGGATCATCTGAGCATGGACAACACTCACATTTGTCAGCCAAGTTGGGATTGGAAACATTGAATCTATCTATATAGAATCTTTATGTGGATTGGTTGTCATCTGTGGAGAACTGAGGTCCACAATCCAATGAACAAGTTACCATGGGAGAAACACTTCACAGATGACAAATGCAGTCTTGTTCAGCTATTACTTTTTAGATTAAGAAAACTGCCTTTCAGTTTTCCATATGAACTCTCTAGAATACTATGAGGTATGGTATTTCTTTCAAAATAATAAACTCTGAGGATTTGGGATTTTGGGACTTCATCTCTTGAGATAAAGTAAGGTGCATAGCTTTGTTTTACCACATCATGTATCCTAAACCCAATAAAATGTGCAATTAAACATATATGAAATTATAGGCATATTGCAGACCTGTTAGATGGCTGGAATTTTAAAAATAGACTTTATTTTTCTTAGTGCAGTCTTAGGTTCACAGCCAACCTGAGTAGAAAGTACAGAGAATTCCCACTACCTTCTGACCTCACACACACAACCACCCCTTCTGTCAACATCCTGCACCATGGTGGCATATTTAATAGGATTGATAAACCTTTGATTGACTTGTCAGAATAACCCAAAGTTCATAGTTTACTTTAGGATTCATTCACTCTTGCTGTTTTATGGGGTTTTTTCCTGTATGAGTTTTGACAAAAGAATATGGTAACGTCATTGCAGTAATATACAAAGTAGCTTCCCTGCCCTAACAATCCTCTCTGCTCCACATAGTCATCCCTCCCACCTTCCCTTGCTGTGTGCTTAGTCGCATCCGACTCTCTTGTGACCCTGTGGTTTCTTGCTCCTCTGTCCATGGCATTTTTCAAGCAAGAATACTTGAATGAGTTGCCATTTTCCTCCTCTGGGGGATCTTCCTAACCCGGAGATCGAACCCTCATCTCTTGTGTCTCCTGCATTGGCAGGCAGATTCTTTACCCATTGAGCCATCAGGGAAGCATTTCCCAGTCCCTGGCAATCAATGATATTTTTAATGTCTACATAGTTTTGCCTTTCCCAGAATGTCATAGAGTTGGAGTCCTGTAGTATGTAGGCTTTACAGATTGACTTTTCTCACCCTAGTAAAATGTATTTAAATTTCCTCCATGTCTTTTGATGGCTTGATGGGTCTTTTTTTTTTTTTTTTTTTTTAGCAATGAATAATATTCCACTGGGCTTCCCTGGTGGCTCAGTAGTAATGAATCCTCCTGCCAATGCAGGAGACACAGGAGATGTAGGTATGATCCCTGGGTTGGGAAGATCCCCTGGAGTAGGAAATGGCAACCCATTCCAATATTCTTGCCTGGGAGATCCCATGGACAGAGGAACCTAGTGGGCTATCTAGTCCACAGTATCTCAAAGAGCTGGATGTAGAGACTAAACAACAACAACAACAGCAACAACATTCCATTGTCTGTTTATTTACCACAATTTATTTTTCCACTTACCTGCTGAAGGATATCTTTGTTGCTTTCAGGTTTTGGCAATTATGAATAAAGCTGCTACAGACGTCTGTGTGCAGGTTTTTGTATAGACTTAAGATTTTAACTCCTTTGAGTAAATGCCAAGGAGTGCTATTGCTGGGTCATTTGTTGAGAGTATGTTTAATTTTGGAAGAAATCACCAAACTCTCTTCCAAAATGACTGTATAGTTTTGCATTTCCACCAGAAATGAATAAGAGTCCTGGTTGCTCCACATTCTCGTCAGCATTTGGTATCAGTGTTCTGTTTTGTCATTTTATTAATAACAGTGGTCAAACTGAATTTTGAGACCTGTGAATTGGTAGTTATTAGAGTATGTCAATATGCAGCTATTATAAGCCATAATTTAAGATGAAATTATAAGGTATCATTGCTGTTATTATTTTAAATTTTAATTGTATAATTTTATGTTTATTGCTTTCTGAATAAAACTTATTTTTAATTTTAAAATATAATACAGTTTACTTCTGTTCATTACATGTTATTATTTATTATTAAATAATAACATGTTTATTAATATTATAAAATTATATGTTAAATTATATATTTATATTATATAATATATGCATGTATAGTTATTATAAATAAATGATGTATTTATTATAAATACCTTTCAAGTGTATGTATTAACATTTTTTGATCTTTTATTTCCCCAGTTACTTAATATTTCTTTAAGTATTTCATAGTGTTACACCAAAATTTTATTTTTGATTTAATAGTATTATATTAACATTTGACCAGGTTTTGTTAAAGAATCAGCAATAAAATATTTTTGAATAGGAGGTTTTAAAATTTTTATTTTTTAAAAGAAACTGTATTATTATTCTGCTTGTGGTCCTAGTTCCTCAGTCAGACCCCTGTCTTTTTCTATTTGACATACCCACAGTGTATGAATTCTTAGCCATACAGCCCCAGTGAGCATCATGGTTCCACTCACAGTTCCCCAGCAAGCTTCCCAGTGAGTATCCTTCAGTATCATTTATAGTTCTTTTCTGGGCAGCTTTTCATAGTGGAGGAATCTATCAAAATTGCCCTTTACTTCAGAGTCTTAAACTATTTCCATAAATTCTGGAGGAAATCACTGATATTGGACAGTTTAAGCAAACTAATTATGTTTTCATCTTTCTAGCCTTAAAAAAGGCAATTTTTCATATAACTGTGGAAAAATCTAAAAATCCATTTTTTGAAGTCTGAAGCTCAAACTCAGCCAGTGGTATCAACCTTGAAAATATGTGACATGATTAGTGTGGTATTTCCACAGAGTTTGCCTGGGAAGTAAGTAATACTAAGATGCTCCATCTGAAAAGGGCAATGATAAGTTGGTGGGTTTGGGGAAATGGCCCAGTGGGTATTAAATGCCAGGTTCTTGATGTGGATCCTGAGGTGCAGAAAATTCCTCAGGCTGTCGGAACTATGAAGAATTGGGGATACTGCTTCCTCAGTCTTCTACTAAGGAAATTTCACTTTCCTTGTGAGAGGGACCCATGTGGCACTAGTGGTAAAGAAACCACCTGCTAATGCAGGAGATGTAAGAGACTTGGGTTTGATCCTTGGGTGTGAAGATTACTTGGAGTAGGAAATGGCAACCTGCTCCAGTATTCTTGCCTGGAAAATTCCATGGACAGAGGAGCCTGGTGGTCTACAGTCCAAAGGGCCACAAAAAGTCGAACATGACTGAGCACTCACACGTAAGGGGACCCACCGTGGCAGTAACTTTGGGAGCCATTTTATTGTGATCACAGGAGTCCTTTCTTAGGATATTGATCCTTTGTAGACAGACAGTTTTCTCTTTAGCTTCTCTTTACTTTGCTATACTAAACTCAGTGGGGACACTAATTTGACTTTTACTAAAGGAAAAACCAGTGTAATCAGAAGACTGTGATTAAATTTAACTATCATATTTGGGTACTTGGCCTTGAAGGAGAAGGAGGTGTCTTCAGGCACAGAAAACAGCCTAAGGAAAAATGTGGAGGCTTGAAAGGACATTCTGTGTTTGGGTAATGGAAAATAGTCTGGTTTATCAATAATACTGAGGCTAGGGCCTTGAAGAAAGGCCAGTAAAAGAAGAAAGATGGACTTCTAAATCTCTAGAGTAAAAGTTCTATTCAAGTAAAAGACACTTCCAACTCAAAGACGTTCTCAGCTATGTACACTCTTGCCCTTCTTTTTCTTAACAGTTTTTTCCTGTCAGTTCTTTGCAGTTGTTAACTGAATTACTGTGGTAACTCTGGCCTTGAGTGATAGCCTTGACATCGGCCAGAGTCCTATAAATCATGCCCAGTATTTATTGGTTTGGGCAGTAAGGAAAATGTAGAAAGTCAGATGAGGTGATGTTTTTGACTGTGAATGCCATTTATTGAGATATAGAAGATAGGAGAGGGGAATATAGGTTTTGGGGATACAACAAATTTAGTGTTAGACATTTTCAGTTGTTCATTCCTGGAAAGAATCTAGGTTCCAACTGTGTAGTTATGAATATGTATTTATAGCTCAGGAAAAAAATCCTACCAGAAAGGTAGAGGTAGAATCAGTTACATGTATTTTTATTTCTAAGAATATTTGGAATCCTTCATTTTTTAAGTGTCCTTCATTAAAAATTGGTTAGTTATAGATTTAAGCAATGACATGTTGAAAACAGCATTATTATTATTTTCGCAAAACTCTTATTGATGTATAGCATATACTCAGAAAATTTTTAGTGGATTTTCACGAAGTTGTACATTCATGTAACCAGCACTCAGATCAAGAGACAGAACATTGTCACCCCCCTTCCCCCTAGAATAGCTCAGCTACCCCTTTCCAGATATGATATCTTCCTCAGGAGTAACCAATGTTTAGGATTAGTTTGGTCTATTTTCAATTTTTAATAAATACTGGGTTGGCCAAAAAGTTCATTTGGCTTTTTCCACAAAATGTAACAACAAATGTTTTGGCCTACCCAGTAGAATCATAATAATATGTGCCTCTCATGTCTGGTTTCTTTCGTACAACCTAATGTTTTTGAGAGTCATCCACATTATTGCATGTAGCTGCAGTTGTTCATTCTCATGGTTATAAAACATTCCAAATAAAGTTGTGACTATACCAGTTTATTTATCCATTCTACAGCCGATAGACAATTGGATGAAGCAGCATTATTATTAGGGATATTAGCATTATTTTTAACTATACTGTGGCTATTTTAAATAATGCTGCAATAAACATGGCTGCAAATGTTTTTTCAAATCAGTGTTTTCATTTTCTTTGGGTATGTACCTAGGAATGGAATTGCTGGATCATACGATAGTTCTATATTAATTTTTTGAGACCTCCTCCCTTCCATACTGTTTTCCATAGTGGGCGATCCAGTTTACAGTTTCACCAACAGTACCTGAGGGTTTAGTGGTGCCAAATTCTTTTAGCTTTTGTTTCTCTGGAAAATTCTTTATGTCCGCTTCAATTCTGGATTATAACCTTGCCAGGTAGAGTATTCTTGGTTTAAACTTTTTTCCTTTCAACTCTTTGATATATAGTACCACTCTGTACTGGCCTGCTAATTTTCTGCTGAAAAGGCAGCTGTTAGTATTCTGGGAGTTACCTTACACATAACTAGTTGCTTTTCTCTTGCTGTATTTAAGATTCTCCCTTTTAAAATTTTAACATTTTAATTATCATGTGTTTGTTATGGATTTCTTTGAGTTCATATTGTTTGATGCTTACTGTGCTTCTTGCTTATGGATATTCACTTTCTTTCCTAGGTTAGGGAAGTTTTCAGTTATTACTTCAAATATTTCTCTGCTTTTCTCTCTCTCTCTTCTCCTTTTTGAACCCCTATAATCAGATGTTAGTATGTTTGATTTTGTCCTAGAGATTTCTTAAACTCTTATTATTTAAAAAGATTCTTCTTTATTCTGTTCACCTTGGGTTATTTCCTGTACTCTGTCATCTAGATTGCTAATCCATTCTTCTATATCATCTAATATATTGTTGATACTCCCTAGTTTATTTTTTCATCTCAGTTATTGTATTCTTCAGCTTTGATTGACTTTATTTAATGTTTTCTAACTCTTTATTGAAATTCTCACTGTGTTCATCCATTCTTCTGAGTTTGGTGAGCATCTTTATGATCATTACCTTGAACTCTTTATCTGGTAGATTTCCTGTCTTCATTTTACATGGCTCTTCTTCTGAGGTTTTTGTTTTGTCCTTTTATTTGGAATATATTCCTCTGTCTCCTCATTTTTCTGAATTCTCTTGTTTATTTCTGTGTATTGTGTAGGTCCTTTCTCTCCTGATCTTGGCAGAAGTAGCCCAATGTAGGAGATGTTCTCTGGGGCTCATCAGTGTGCTTCCTTCTGACTGTCAGAGAAAGAAGCTCCAGGGGTCCTCTATGTGGGCTGCGTGTGCCCTTCTGTTGTATTTGGGGCAAGCACCGAGTGCATGCTGGTAGGTGGGACTGGCCCTTGGCCCAGCTGACTGTTGCACTGCCTTGTGTGGTTGCTGGGAGTGTCAAGGTGGGAGGGGCAGGACCCCTGGGCTGTGAGTCCAGCTGTGTGTGACTCCCGTGGGGCTGCTGGTGGGCAGGTCATCTCCTCAGCACAGCTAGTTGTAAGGCCTGGCAGCTTGGTGGTGTTGCGGGTGCTCTGTTGGGTGAGGCAGGCTCCCCATGCAGCTGTTTGCGAGGCCTGGTGGGGTGTGACTGATGTAGGTGTGTGGCTTGGTGGAGCAGGTCCTTGGCACTAGTAAGCTAAAGAGAGGATTCCAAAATGGTGCCTTCCAGAGCTGGTGTTAGCATGGTAGAACAAGATCACAAAAACGGCTGCCACCAGCTTCTTAATCACCAGGAGAGTCCCAGCTGCCTCCTGCCCTTCCAGGAGGCTCTTCAAGATCAGCAAGTAGGGCTGACCCAGGCACTTTTCAAACTGCTCCTTCTGTGCTGAGACTCAGAGTGTGTGAGATTTTGTGTGCTGCCTGTAAGAGCAGAGTCTTAGTTTCCTACAGTTTTCTGGGTCTCCCTAATGTCAGCTGTGCTGGTTTTCAAAGTCAGATGTTTTGAGGCTTGTCTTTGTGGTGCAGGACCTTTGGGCTGGGAAACCCAATGTGGGGCTCAGACCCCTCACTCCTCAGAGGAGGGGGAATCTGCTGTCTGGGGACTCTGAGGATATGATGAATTTGGACATACAAAGCTAAGGGCAGCAGATATTTCTGTGGAGAAAAGACACAACTATAAGAAAACTTAGGGTGTACTCAGAAGTGGCAAGAAGCTTGGACTGGTTGGAGAGATGGGCTTGGAAAAGGAGATAAAGCTCTGGAGGTGAAATGACACAGTTATTGAGTTTGAATGGCTTTAGCTCTTAGAATTTCCACATGCACAATTTTGAAGGCTGGCATTCAGACTTCCTAATAGGGCAAGTCTTAGTCTGTTTCAAGTGAAGTGAAGTGAAAGTCTCTCAGTTGTGTCTGACTCTTTGTGACCCAAGTACTATACAGTCCATGGAATTCTCTAGGCCAGAATGCTGGAATGGGTAGCCTTTCCCTTTTCCAGGGGATCTTCCCAGGGATCGAACCCAGGTCTCCCACATTGCAAGTGTATTCTTTACCAGCTGAGCCACAAGGGAAACCCAAGAATACCGGAGTGGGTAGCTTGTCCCTTCTGCTATAATAAAGTACCCTAGACTGGGTGACTTATAAACAACAAAAATTTATTTCTCATGGTTCTGGAGGCTAGGAATTCTGATAAGAACTCTCTTCTGGTTTGCAGACTGCTGACTTCTCGTTGCATCCTCACATGGAGGAAAAAAATGTGTGAACTACTTCTCTGGATTCTTCTTTTAAGGGCACTAATCCCTTAAAAGAATCCCCCTTATGAGGGCTTCACCCTAATGACCTAATTATGTACCAAAGGCCCCCACCCCCAAATACACTGGGGATTAGATTTCAACATATGAATTTGGGGGAGAACACAAACATTCA
The DNA here is from genome assembly GCF_002263795.3 of Bos taurus. Taxonomy (NCBI): domain Eukaryota; kingdom Metazoa; phylum Chordata; class Mammalia; order Artiodactyla; family Bovidae; genus Bos; species Bos taurus. The sequence goes on along the minus strand of NC_037336.1, from coordinate 18,423,569 downwards.
ATCCATAATCCAGTTCCAGTTCAGTCACTCAGTCGTGTCCGACTCTTTGTAACTCCATGAACTGCAGCATGCCAGGCCTCCCTGACCATCACCAACTCTGGGAGTCTACCCAAAGCCATGTCCATTGAGTTGGTGATGGCATCCAACCATTTCATCCTCTGTCCTCCCCTTCTCCTCCTGCCCTCAATCTTTCCCAGCATCAAGGTCTTTTCAAATGAGTCCGCTCTTTGCATCAGGTGGCCAAAGTATTGGAGTTTCAGCTTCAGTATCAGTCCTTCCAATGAACACCCAGGACTGATCTCCTTTAGGATGGACTGGTTGGATCTCCTTGCCGTCCAAGGGACTCTCAAGAGTCTTCTCCAACACCACAGTTCAAAAGCATCAATTCTTCTGTGGTCAGCTTTCTTTATAGTCCAACTCTCACATCCATACATGACTACTAGAAAAACCATAGCCTTGACTAGATGGACGTTTGTTGACAAAGTAATGTCTCCACTTTTTAATATGCTATCTAGGTTGGTCATAACTTTCCTTCCAAGGAGTAAGCGTCTTTTAATTTCATGGCTGCAATCACCATCTGCAGCGATTTTGGAGCCCAGAAAAAATAAAGTCAGCCACTGTTTCCACTGTTTCCCCATCTACTTGCCATGAAGTGATGGGACCGGATGCCATGATCTTAGTTTTCTGAATGTTGGGGTTTAAGCCAACTTTTTCACTCTCCTCTTTCACTTTCATCAAGAGGCTCTTTAGTTCTTCTTCACTTTCTGCCATAAGGATGGTGTCATCTGCATATCTGAGGTTATTGATATTTCTCCCGACAATCTTGATTCTAGTTTGTGCTTCTTCCAGCCCAGCATTTCTCATGATGTACTCTGCATAAAAGTTAAATAAAGGGGTGACAATATACAGCCTTGATGTACTCCTTTTCTCCTTTGGAACCAGTCTGTTGTTCCATGTCCGGTTCCAACTGTTGCTTCCTGACCTGCATACAGGTTTCTCAAGAGGCAGGTCAGGTGGTCTGGTATTCCCATCTCTTTCAGAATTTTCCACAGTTTATTGTGATCCACACAGTCAAAGGCTTTGGCATAGTCAATAAAGCAGAAATAGATGTTTTTCTGGAACTCCCTTGCTTTTTTGATGATCCCTTCATTTTTTCAGATTTTGAGATTAAATAGCACAGCTACCAACAAGACAGGGCTTCCCTGTTAGCTCAGCTGGTAAAGAATCCACCTGCAGTACAGGAGACCCCAGTTTGATTCCTGGGTCAGGAAGATCCTTTGGAGAAGGGATAGGCTACCTACTACAGTGTTCTTACCTGGAGAATTCCCTGGTGGCTCAAATGGTAAAGAATCTGCCTCCAGTGAAGGAGACCTGGGTTTAATTTCTGGGTTGGGAAGATCCCCTGGAGAAGGGCATGACAACCCACTCCAGTATTCTTGCCTGGAGAATCCCCATAGACAGAGGAGCCTTTCAGGCTGCAGTCCATGGAGTTCCAAAGAGTTGGACATGACTGAACGACTAAGCACAGCACAGCATCAATAAGACAGGCCTTATTCCTTGGGTGAAAAGGTATGACAAACCTAGACAGTGTATTAAAAAGCAAAGACATGACTTTTCTGACAAAGGTCTGTATAGTCAAAGCTGTGGTTTTTGCAGTAGTCATGTATGGATGTGAGAGTAGACCATAAAGAAGGCTGAGTGCCAAATAATTGATGTTTTCGAACTGTGGTGCTGGAGAAGACTTTTAAGAGTCCCTTGGACAGCAAGGAGATCAAACCAGTAAGTCCTAAAGGAAATCAACCTTGAATATTCACTGGAAGGACTGATACTGAGGCTGAAGCTCCAATACTTTGGCCATCTGATGCGAAGACTTGACTCACTGGAAAAGACCCTGATGCTGGGAAAGATTGAGGGAAGGAGGAGAAGGGGATGACAAAGGATGAGATGTTTGGATGGCATCACCGACTCAATGGATATGAGTTTGAGCCAACTCTGGGAGATAGTGAAGGACAGGGGAGACTGGCGTGCTGCAGTCTATGGGGTTGCAAAGAATTGGACACGACTTAGTGACTGAACAACAACCAAAAAGACAAATGGTACATACAAATGAGTGTTATAAAGATCAATTAAATCATGTTATATTAATGTCTCAATGGTTCAAATAGCTATTAGAAGTAAAAGTGTAAGTAGTACTAAACAAGATGATAGAATCTGAACTAGTCCAAGTCCTTTGGGATCTCTGGTAGTCCCTAGCTGATATGGAGGTCAGAGAAGTGGATATACAGTATTATACATCCCCATAATGTCTCAGCATAAAAATAAGGATTCCTTATTATATTCTTTGTTTTTACTTTGATTCCATTAGCCATACAGATATATCTTTAATACTGGCTAATAAGTTCTAGGGACTGTAAACCTCTGATTAGCAAGCTTAGTGAAAAAGCTTTTTTCTGATATAATGCTTATTTGCTCAAATAGTTCATTTTTAAGCAGTACAGCAATTAGAATCTCCTCTGATAAAACTGAAGTCTGAGCATACTCTTTAAAGCATTCGATTGAAAATAAATCCAGATTCAGTTTTAGGAAAAGAAACTGGTTATTAGATTTATATCTGTGCTGTATCTTGTAACTCTCCTGCTGTTTTTCCTATAACCATTAAAAAAATGCCTTTCTACATTATTCCCTGAAATTTCTTGTAACTCTCAGACTCCAAAAATATAAGACTATCATCTGGGTAAGGCTTTTTATCAATATTTAAGTTCTACTAATTAATTTATGTAAAACAGTGTTCAAACTTGGGTTGGTATCCCAGCTATATGCTTAAAAATCTTATTAGTTGAAAGAAGCATTGTCAGACATTGCTGGCTTCTCAAGCCCTTGGTTAAGAATTAATAAAATCACCAATTCTAGCAAGATTTTTTTGGTCTTAAATTTAGTGTTATCTTTTTATTTCTGTGAAGGCTCTTGATATTCCACATGCCAACACTCTTTAAGAAGAAAACAGAGGAGTGAAAGTAAGCTGGTAGACAGGGCAGCTGGCAGTTTGGGTCTGCCCCCAGCCCCAGGCAGAAGCCCATGAGAGCTTTCTCCCTGGGTTATGAGTTCCTCAGTGTGAGTCAACTCTCTGAGTGGCCTTAGGGGCAAATTAGGTGCCTGAAAGGGGAATTCACACAGAGATGACCTTGTAGGCCAGTAATACAGAGAAATTTAGCAATGATGGTAAAGAATCAATCTGCAATGCTGGAGACCTGGGTTTGATCCCTGGATTGGGATGATCCCCTGGAGAAGGGAATAGCTACCCACTCCAGTATTCCTGCCTGGCGAATCCCATGGACAGAGGAGCCTGGTGGGCTACAGTCCATGGGGTCGCAAAGAGTGGGACATGACTGAGTGACTAACACCTTCACTGTTAGCAATGAAAGCATTATTTTCATTTCCCATCTAGCTGTTCAGAAGACAGTTTCACAGTTAGGAAGGTAATTTTCTTATCATTTTAAACAAAGACATCCTTTTGTATTCTATCCTCTTAGACATTCTTCATGTCCTACTACCTTTGAAGAAAGAAAACACCACAGAATACATGAAGTAATTTTTTTTATATTGATAATTTCATTCCAAATACCAAAAAGAAAAATTGGATGTGCAAACAGTGCTGCCCATCCTAAAGTACCTAGAAGTCTCCATTGGCAGGCTGCCAGGCCCTTGGATGGGGAGCAGGAGAGCTGTGAATATTTTTTAGGCAGATGGTGTGATGTTGAACTTTTGTCTGTAGGGGATGCTGGAGGGGCACCGGAGGAGAAAGTGTGCCTCTTTTGCCATGCTCCTGGGGGGCAAATGAGTTCTCCAGCACCTTGCTCCTGCAGTGTGGTGGCTTCTCCTGGCCTGGTTCTTAAAGTATGGGCAGTGCCTCCAGCATGCAGTGTCTCCAGCCTGCCGCTCAGCACCAGCAGCTTCTCCAGGGTCTACTGCCCGGCTCCTATAACATGTGGCTTCTCTGGTGCCTGGCTCTGACCGTGTACCTCTTCCTTGGTGCTTGGCTCTTGTAATGTGTGTTGATCAGCAGAACCTAGTGGCCAGCAACTTCCCTTGATACAGTTTGGGTGACTTCTCAGTGTAATGCCACCAACAAGACACCTCCCTATTGAATGGCTTCTCCTGGCACTCTCTTCAGAAGCTTTGCAGTGAGTTCCAGGGCATAGCCTCTTGCTGTGGATAGTCTTCCAGAGGGTGGATTTTCAGCAGGCTCTGCTAGTGATACTTCTCAGTGACTTCAACAGTCATGAACCATCCTCATGTCTTTTCCAACAAGGTCTGGATTTTAGTTCTGGTGCAGGGTAGAGAGGATGCCTCTTCGTATGTCAGCCCTAAGGTGGTGCCTGCTCTTTGTAACAGCTATTCCTGGCTTCTTTAGAGTTATCTTTATTTCTTGTCAATTTCTTATTACCTCAATCCCCTATAATAGTTCATAATTCCTTATATTAAACTTTTATGTGGTCAAGTTATTGCATAGATTCTGTCTCTTGATAGACGCCAGATACGTTTACAAAGATACACCTTGGAGGTGATCATTTTGTGTTAGTTTTCCCAGAGACATGATTTAGTTATTTGGTTTGTAGATTCAAGTCTTATTTTATTTCTGCAGAACTTTTTTGAATGATACTTTAATATTTTTCCATTCCTTTTATTTCCATTCTCCTGGGAATATGTATGTTGAATTTCCTTCGCTTCTCATAGCTATCATTTTCCCTCTGATCTTTAATCATTTTCCTTCTGATCTTTAATCATTTTCACTCAAGTGTTTTTTTTTAAAATGTGTTCTTTCAGTCCTCCTCTCCATAAGCCTGAACTTCTTTCGTGACCCCTGTGTTTTTAACTTTTGAAATTGCTTGATTTTTTCCTTCTAATTTCTTTTCTGTTTTTGGAAGCTTTAACTAATTTTGTTGTTTTGCTCTGTCTTCTTTGATCATGTATAATTCTATTTTGAAGCCCTATGTTATACATGTGTTTGTTTTACTAAGTGTTTTATATCAATGCCTTATATTTGGTTACATTTTCATCTACTTAATGGCAGCATTAGTATGAATATTTTCCATCTGTCATTTGTTTTTCATGCTCTTTTTCTCTATTTTTCTATTATATACTCATATAAATCTCATGCTGAGTCTCATATAATTTTTACACACCTTTAGATGAATTGAATTTTCTCCAGGTCAGGAATTTCTACTTAATTTCCTTATAAAACAGGTTTGACTGTATATGCCTTTTATGAATTTTTATTTTACTTCAGCCAACAGAGCCAAGTAACTTCAAATATGTGCATGATTTAGAGTGTATGTCTTCCCCCTGCCTTGTCTTGAGGCTCCTTTGTATGTGATTTTTCAGTCATCACTCTCTGTTGCTCTTCTCTGGGTGTGCCATAACTTTAAACTACTAAAGTTTTTTAACTGTCAGAAATTTGCACACATAAAAGCACTTTCTTGAAAGCTTCTACATTCTAATCTACCTTGTGCTGAATTTAGCAGCCATTTCTCGTATTGGAGATGAAGATGAAGTTTGCATTTGAAATGCAAAGGCAATTTGCATTCTTGTGATGACTTCCATTGGTAAGGTCTATCTTTATGCTGATGTTTTAATACTAAAGATATATTGGGATTTATAAACTAAAAACTTTATGAAGACAACCAAAGTTTGTTGTCTTACAGTTAGTCTTCCGAATGAGTGAAAAATATTAATTTGAGCTAATTTTAACATGTATTATTTTTTTAATTAATTCATGTTAATAAAAAACACAAATATTATTCAGTCATGATATCATCTTTCAGTTCATCCTAGATAGAAGTGACCCAAGTGCTGACTTGAAAAATAGCCACAACCTAAAAGTTGAGAGTTACGTTTTATTTGGCAGAAATTTTTAGTACTTAAGCCCAGGAGGCATCATCTCAAGTAACCCTGAGAGAAGTGCTCCAAGGAGGCAACGTGAGGAGCCTGGTTATATAGACTTTTTACAACAAAGGGCAGGTAGCCTGAACATCAAGAGATTATTGTTAACTGAAAACAGACATCCCAAGTTAAGGAATTTAGCACTTTCCTATGTATTGGAAGATGCGATGGTTTGGCTCACTGAAATCAGCCCCTTCACATACATCTCAGCTATCTGGGGCCAATATCCTGTGTTGTCACATCCTGGGTTCCTCAAGACTCCTGTAGGGAGTGGCTGCAGCCTGATGGCTGCCAGATCACGCAGGTCGTCTTCTTCTTGAGTGCCCTGGAGGGCTGGAATTGCTGACGATTGTGACATCCTTGTTTGCTGATATGGCGGAAAATATTCCATTTCTCACAGTGAACGGTCTGTGTTCTGATCTGCTGTCCACATGTTACAGAACCAAACCTGGGTCCAATTGCCCTCAGGCAGTAAAGCCAATTTACTGATACTGGGTTGTGGTGAAGGAAAGTGCAGTATTTATTGTAAGGCACCAGCTAAAGAGTCTGTAATAATTAGTGAACTCTCCAGTGAGTTTCAGCAAAGCATTTTTTAAGGCCAGGTGAGGTGGGGGAGTCATGGTATGTGGTCAGCTCATGCACAATTCTCTGATTAATTGATGGTGAAGTAATAGGGCAGTGTCACATTATCAGTCCTTAGGCTCCAGTAGGCCTGGGGTGAGGCCATTTGGTGAGTGTTTCAGCATCTGTACAAAAAACTCAGGAAATGTGCATCAGAGAGTATTATCTAAGTCCTTCAGAGAGGAGCTAAAGTAGAGGATGTGGGGAAGGGGTTTGTCCTTGGAAGGCCCCATAGGGTCCTGCTTGGTGACACATATCTTGTGTTATCTGTTATTTTGATATCCTCTGTGTGCCTCATAGTAGTTGCTGTGTGATGTTTGCACTGGGTTTTTGTTTTGTCATTTTGTATCCCTTACTATTTGCAGTCATCTCTCAGACTGTAATTTTGTCAGTGATCAAAGTTCATGCTTAAAAAAAAGATTTTACATCTTTTTTTTAAAAATAAAATCTGAGATGTGCAGGCTGTATATTCCCTATTCATGTAGAAATAGATTTTGTGACTTGCTTGGCTATTCAGTTTTCTCTGTAGCCCAAGTTGTAATAGGGAACCAATGTGACTCCATATTGGATCTATTCCTTTAGCTCTAGCCCTTGTGCTTTGCTGCCTGTGCTTAGTCATGCTTACTTTGCATCTTTTGTAAAAGAATGGTGGCTATAGCCTAAAATATACGTGATAGCCCATTCTCAAGGCTCTGCCTCCCAGGCTTGACCTTTAAAGGTATAACACTTGTAACAGAGAATAATGTTTGTCTTGTTGGAGGTTTATAGTTATGCCTAAGATAGCAAACTTAATTGATAAATGTTTGTGTTCTGACTGCTCCATTGATCAGCTATTCTCCCATATTTCTCCCTCTCCTTGGGCCTCTCTGTTCCCTGAGACACATGATGCAAAAGTTAGGCCAATTTATAAAGCTACAATGGCCTCTCAGTGTTCAAGTGAAGAGAGGAATTGCACTTTAAATCAAAAGTTAGAAATGATTAAGCCTAGTGATGAGGACATTTGAAAACCAGAATGGGCTGAAATCTAGGTCTCTTGTCACACAGTTAGCCAAGTTGTGAATGCAAAGGAAAAGTTAAGGGAAATAAAAAGTACTACTCCATTGAGTGATAGGAAAGTGAAATAGCCTTATTGCTGATAATGGAGAAAGTTTTAGTGGTCTGGATAGAAGATCAGCCACAACATTCACTTAAACCAAAACCTATGGCAACCCACTCTAGTATTCTTGCCTGGAGAATCCCAGGGATGGCGGAGCCTGGTGGGCTGCCGTCTATGGGGTCACACAGAGTCGGACACGACTGAAGTGACTTAGCATAGCATAGCATAACCTAGAGCAAAGCTATCACTTCAGTTCAGTAGCTCAGTCGTGTCCAACTCTTTGTGACCCCATGGACTGCCACATGTCAGGCTTCCTTGTCCATCACCAACTCCCAGAGCTTGCTCAAACTCATGTCCATCAAGTCAGTGATGCCATCCAACCATCTCATCCTCTGTCACCCGTTTCTCCTCCTGCCTTCAATATTTCCCAGCATCAGGGCCTTTTCCTGATGAGTTCTTTACATCAGGTCGCCAAAGTATTGGAGCTTCAGCTTCACCATCAGTCCTTCCAATGAATATTCAGGACTGATTTCCTTTAGGATGGACTTATTTGGTCTCCTGCTATCCAAGGGACTCTCGAGTCGTCTCCAACACCACAGTTCAAAAGCATCAATTCTTCGGTGCTCAGCTTTCTTTATAGTCCAATTCTCACATCCTTACATGACTACTGGCAAAACCATAGCTTTGACTAGATGAACCTTTGTTGGCAAAGTAGTGCCTCTGCTTTTTAATATGCTGTCTAGGTTGGTCATAGCTTTTCTTCCAAGGAGCAAACGTCTTTTAATTTCATGGCTGATCTAATTTCATGCTTCACAGATGTGAAGCAGCAGCCTTTTATTCAAGCAAGATTGGAGGAAGACAGGTAGCTCTATTGCAGCTCACACATATTGCTGTTTATTTTCTGGTCACTCTCTTGGCATGAGGTAACAGCTGAGTTGTAGTTCCTTTTGTTTAACCAGACTTCTTTTTTATACTGCACTGAATCCAGGGCTAGGTACATGTTTGTTTCCTGTTATTGGTTGAATCATGACCTCACAAAAAAGATATATTAGAGTCCTAACTATTAGGACTCCAGAGTATGGCCTTACTTGGAGATAAGGTGTTTACATGAGTAATCAAGTTAAAATGAGGTCATTGGGGTGGGCCTGACACCAACACAAGTAGTGTCCTTCTAAAAAGAGGAAACTTGGATACAAAGACAGACACATAGGCAGGGAGAATGGCTGATGAACAGGAAGGAAGAGATTAGTTTAGCAGATGCCAAGGGGGCTTCCCCTGTGGCTCAGAGTAAAGAATCTGGCTGCAATGCAGGAGCTGCAGGAGACCTGGGTTTGATTCTTGGGTTGGGAAGATCCCCTGCAGGTGGGCATAGCAACCCACTCCAGTATTCTTGCCTGGAGAATCCCATGGACAGACTGGCAGGCTACATACAGTCCATTGGGTTACATAGAGTGCAGACACGACTGAAGCGACTTCGCACACATGCATGCACAGCAGAAGCTGAGAAACACTGAAGTTTGCCAGCACACCAGCAGAAGCTGGGAAGCTAAAGTTGTGTGATATTTTCTTTCTTGGTCTCTGACTTTCTAGTCTCTAAAACTAAGACAATTTCTAAGTCATCCAGTTTTTATTCCTTTGTTCCAGCAACTCTAACAAACTGCTATATCTCTCCAATAACTAAAGTTGGAGGTTTGAAGGTGGTGAGAGACTGACAAGAGTTCCAATCTGTCCTTGGTATTCTAAGCCAAGCTTAAAGGTTCATTTGTCCTTGCTTCTCTTATTTCACGTCTAACTTTCCTTCTCAACTGCTTTATTTACTGACCTCAGGTTCTAAAATCATGTGCAGAGGCAACTGCTTCACGGAGACAGTCTCCCATAATTTCATGAGGTCAAATTCATATGATAAAACCTCTTTATCTTTCTCTCTCTCTCTTCACACACACACACACACACACACACACACACATATGCACATACATGTACATATCTCCTAGGAGTTCTGTTTCTTACATCAAACACTGAGTGATATAGAATCCTTTATATATTCTTAATACTAGTCCTTAGACAGATATATGTTTTTTTTTTCCCCTCCAGTCTCATTGTCTTTCCATTTTCATAATGGTATTTTAGATAACTTTTTTTTTTTTTAATTTTGGTAAAGTAAAATTTATTGGTCAGTGATTTCTTTAAAATCTGGTCTAAGAAATCTTTGTTTCAAAGTCATAAAGATATTATCCTACCTTTTTTTGAGCATGGTATAAGCTAGTGGTCAAAGTTTTTTCTTTAATGGAGATTTAGTTGTTCCAATTCAGTTCAGTTCAGTCTCTCAGTTGTGTCCGACTCTTTGCGACCCTATGGACTGCAGCATGCCAGGCCTCCCTGTTCATCACCAACTCCCAGAGTTTACTCAAACTCATGTTCGTTGAGTTGGTGATGCCATCCAACCATCTCATTCTCTGTCGTCCCCTTCTCCTCCTGCCTTCAATCTTTCCCAGCATCAGGGTCTTTTCAAATGAATCAGTTCTTCGCATCAGGTGGCCAAAGTATTGGAGTTTCAGCTTCAGCATCAGTCCTTCCAATGAATATTCAGGACTAATTTTCTCCAGGATGGACTGGTTGGATCTCCTTGCAGTCCAAGGAACTCTCAAGAGTCTTCTCCAACACCAAAGTTCAAAAACATCAATTCTGCACTCAGCTTTCTTTATAGTCCAACTCTCACATCCATACATGACTACTAGAAAAACCATCGCCTTGACTAGATAGACCTTTGTTGGCAAAGTAATGTCTCTGATTTTTAATATGCTGCCTAGGTTGGTTATAACTTTTCTTCCAAGGAGTAAGTATCTTTTAATTTCATGGCTGCAGTCACCATCTGCAGTGATTTCCAATACCATTTATTAAAACGACCTTTCTTTCTTCATTGAATTAGTTTAGGATCTTTGTTGAAATTAATTGACTGTATCCACATGGGTTTATGGCTGAACTCCATTCTGTTCCACTGATTTACTTGTATACACTTAGGCCAAGATCACACTGTAATGACTACTATAACTCTATAGTAAACCTTGAAATCTGTGAATGTAAATCTCATAGCTTTGTTCTTTTTAAAAACTGTTTCGGCTATTCCAGACTCTTTGAATTTATGTACAAATTTCAGAACAAGTTTGTTAATTTCTTTTAAAAATCCTCTTGGGATTTGATTGGGAATGAATGTGATATGTAGATTAAGTTAGGGAAGTGTTCATACCTTACTAATGTTGCTATGCTATAAACATGACATAAATCTCTGTTTATTTGGATTTTCCTTAAATCCTCTCAGCAAATGGTTTTTAGTTTCCCATGTAGAAGTTTTACACATCTTTTATTTAATTTATTCTTAAGTATTTTTAATCTATTGTCAATAGTACTTAAAGATACTTTCTAATTATTTGTTGCTAATACATGTAAAGGCAACTTATTGTTGTATGTTGTTGTTGTTCAGTTGGCAAGTTGTGTCCGACTCTCTGAAACTCCGTGGGTTACAGCATGCCAGGCCTCCCTGTCCCTCACCATCTCCTGGAGTGTGCCCAAGTTCATGTCTGTTGAATCGGTGATGCCATCCCACCATCTCATCTTCTGTCCCACTCTCCTACTGCCTTCAGTCTTTCCCAGCATCAGGATCTTTTCCAGTGAGTCAATTCTTTGCTTCAGGTGGCCAAAGTATTGGAGTTTCAGTCTCAGAATCAGTCCTTCCAGTGAGTAGTCAGGGTTGATTTCCTTTAGGATTGACTGGTTTGATCTCCTTGCTGTCCAAGGGACTCTCAAGATTCTTTCTCAGCACCACAGTTTGAAAGCATCAATTTTTTGTTTTTCTTGTTGTATACTGACCTTGAATCCAACGGTCTTGTTGAATTCATTTGTTCACTTTTAAAGATAGATTCCTGGATAAAATTCAAAACGCGGAAACCATCAAATACTGGCAAGGAGATGGAGCAACAGAAAAACTCACTCATTGCTTGTGGAAATGCAAAATACACAGCCTCTTTGGAAGGCAGTTTGGCAGTTGTTTATAAAGCTAAATATGGCTTACCATGTGATCCAGCAATTGTGCTTCTAGGTGTTTACTCTCAAACCTGCACATGCATGTTTACAGCAGCTTTCTTCAGCTTTGCCCAAACCTGAAAGCAGGCAAAATGGACTCCGAAAGATTTATGGATTACCAAACTGTGGTACATCCATACAATGGAATATTATTTAGTGATACAAAACTATGAAAAGGCGTGGAGCAAATGTAAATGCATATTGCTAAGTCAAAGAAGTCAATCTGAATAGGCTGTGTATTCTATGATTGCAACTATGTGACATTCTGGAAAAAGTCAAGCTATGGAGACAGTAAAAACATCAGTGATTGCTAGGGGTCTGTGAGAGAAAAGGGTCACATTCAATGCAGATCTCTGCAAGACCATGGAAGGAGGTGGCAAGGGGGTGGAGTGAGGGTGGGGTGGTGGCAGTAAGGTGAAGGGAGGTGACTTGTTAAATTCTGACTACACCAAAGTAAGAGTCTAGGGCCTAATGGTGTGTAGCTATTACAGCTTAAGTTTGGACTATACAGACTCTGGTTTTAGCAGGGTATTTGGGCCAAGTGCAGCCTCATCCGATGATAACTGGCCCCAGAAGGCTTAGGAAGCAGGAGAAGGATTTTCCCATTTTAATGTAAAAGACTTTTAGGTATTGAAGCCTAGAAAAATTATGTGATACTTATTCTATTAAAGCCTGTAAGTCAGGACTTACCGCTACAACCAAGTTTCATGAGTGGCTTAGAACACTGATATGAATATTTCTACCAGTCTGAGGTAGGTGGAAAAGACAGGTGACTTCAGATCTGTTGCTCTTTATGCTGTTTTCAAGTCATTCTGGGCCAAGGGAGGATTGTGTTGTATGTGTCTTGTTGACAGTTTTGTAGGGGATATTTTTCCCATCACATGGCCTCAGCTGACTCTGGGTTTATTAGTTATATAAGTCCTGATCGTTACTTTAGAATTTAACACCAATTGTAGCTTCGTCCATCAGTGTGAGATTAGTAATAAACAAGTAAGTTTTCTGGTTTTTAAGAAGATGAATGAGCCAAGGTGTTTGGCTTCTTCCCCCAGATCAACCTTGGAGAAACTGTAGAATCAAGAGGTAAAAATGAATTAAAAAATCTGACAACAATGAAACCCCATGAAGAAATGCCTGTGAGACTGAAGTCTGTGTTCACTTGCCATGTATACAGAAGGTAGACGGCTGCAGCCCAGGGTGGAATGGGTTAATCAGAGGATTTTTGGAGGAACACAGTGGATAAAATAAACAGTAGAAATCTGTGGAGGGTGATTATGCAGCCTTAACAAATGTGGGGAGATAGATTCTGCAGGCCTAGGCAGTTTCATATCCTGAGGCAGAGGCCTCCGCACCAGATTCCACGTTCCTGGTTGTGAGAGTGTAGTCATGGGGACCAGAAAAACAGGGCTCAAAAGGGACATGGAAATGAAGAGGCTCTGAATGTGCAAGAAAGTCACTTCAAATAAGACCCAGTGACACCACTCCATTGTAAATTTCTAAATTTTGCCAGAAATTTATGTCTGGCATGTCTCAAATGCCAGTTTTCTGAGAAACAAGTAGATTTTCTCTCCAGATATAGTACACACAGTCATTATTATCAGAATTAAATGAGCAAATGGAGCTAAATTGCTTAGCCCAAGACCGGGGAACAGGGCTCAACAAATATTACTTGTCACTTAAAAGTATTTTAAAGTTTAATCTGAGGGGTAAGTTACTCCTTGAGTGGCCAGCTGAACTCGGTAAAGCCTCTAGTTTGCCAGTCTTTTTTTTTCAATGTGACTACCAAAAGAAAATATCTTATTATAAGGCAAGAATAAATTTGATTCCCATGAATATGATATATTCTTGTAGAAAAATCTATGAACCTACAAGCAGAAATACCCAGGAAATCTTTTGGAAACTGGACATAGATGATATTGTCAAATAGTATCAGAGACTGCTTGGGCAAATGAGCATGTATAATGTATTCTTGAAATAGATCAACAGAAGTTCAACAGGGAAAAGAGATAATGAAGGCAGGGCTTTACCTTATCTGGACATCTATTGGCTTATTCAGTTAAAATCAGATGCTACTGTGACAATTCATTTTTAAAAGGCATAAAGTGATAAACTGAATTGCTGTGCTGTTCCTAATTTGGCCAACAAGGAGCTATTAGTTGGTAAAATTGAAGTGTCTGAACTCTTGAGATAAAGCAGTTTTTTTATTATGACAGTTTAAAAAACTACACAAAAGTGAGTGATTAATCAAACATCTATGTAGATATCACATGGATTTAATAATTATTCACATAAGTTTTTTCTCTGGGTCTCTAATACTGCCAAATGCCAATGTGGAAAATATTAAGTTTGCAATAATAGTTTGATAAGTCAAAAATAAAAGAATGGAGCTATTTATCAGGATAGTAATTCTTCTTGATATTATGCTACACCTACTGTTCATTTTGCAATTCATTTGCCCATTATAAATGGATTCCTTTCTGAGTTTTTCATGAGTAATCTTCATGCCTGTAATTTCTCCCTTTGAAAAAAATGGGTGGTCCTTCATTTTCAGTGGGATGCACTATTTTTCAATATGGAGGAAAGATCATTTCAGTGAAACACTTTGGATCTGAGAATCCCGTATAGAGAAAAGTGAAGCAATCAATGCTTTTATTTTTATTGATATGGAAAGTAATGATTCTGAGAAATATCTGTCTATATGTAGGATAATGGTAGGGTGACTTCTACTTCATAATAAATCTTGAATTTGTAAATAACATAATATTTCACCTTTATATGATACTATTCCTTCCAAGAGCTCAAATTTTTTTCAAATTTATTTCTCATTTATTTTCACCATGACTCTGTGATGTAGATAAGAAGGGAAAGATATAACTTAATGATTAATATTCTAAAGGGAAAATGTATTTTGGGAATGCTTTATTTGAAAGTCAAGAGAATATAGCTCATTGTTTCTTACCAAGAATTGTGAAGACCATAAAATACATTGAAGCATATAAATATAAGTTTATAGTGTAGGTATCTCTTTTTTCTTGAAAATTTATATATTGATGCTTTCAAACTGTAGAGCAGAAAAATGAAACACATAAAATACTATATGATTCGTTTTATGATTGTAGGTGATATGTCATTATACCTCTGAAAGCCAAGCATTTGTCTGTCGTAAACCCTGGAAACATAAAATCATCTTAAATATAAGCCTTGGTAAGAGTAGTATAGCAGGAAGAATGTTTGCAGGCTTCATGAAGTCCTGTTAGATACTAACAAGAAAGATCATTAAAGCTGTTTGGACAATTCTATTAATAGTTTTCTAACAATTTGAACACTGTATATGTAATTCTCATTGAAATGTGTTTGAAATCATATCTTTCATTGAAGAGTATATACTAAAGTATTTTTAGGTATAATCTATTCTTAAAGGAATTATAGATACTTTTACTTTCATGTTTATATTTTCTAATATTTATTGCTAATTTTTATAATATTTTATATTAAGAAGAGTAGAAATACATGTTTTTAAAAAGAAGTAATGTCTTCAAACTGAAATTGAAGAAAGTGGAGAAAACCACTAGACCATTCAGGTATGACCTAAATCAAATCAAATATGACCTAAATCAAATATGACTATACAGTGGAAGTGAGAAGTAGATTTAAGGGACTAGATCTGATAGACAGAGTGCCTGATGAACTATGGATGGAGGTTTGTGACATTGTACAGGAGACAGGGATCAAGACAGTCCTCGAGAAAAAGAAATGCAAAAAAGCAAAATGGCTGTCTGAGGAGGCCTTACAAATAGCTGTGAAAAGAAGGGAAGCAAAGGAGAAAAGGAAAGATATACCCATTTGATTTAGTGGGTAGAGTTCCAAAGAATAGCAAGGAGAGATAAAAAAGCCTTCCTCAGCGATCAGTGCAAGGAAATAGAGGAAAACAATAGAATGGAGATCTCTTCAAGAAACTTAGAGATACCAAGGGAACATTTTATGCAAAGAGGAGCTCGATAAAGGACAGAAATGGTATGGACCTAACAGAAGCAGAAGATATTAAGAAGAGGTGGCAAGAATACACAGAAGAACTGTACAAAAAACATCTTCACGACCCAGATAATCACAATGGTGTGATCACTCACCTAGAGCCAGACATCCTGGAATGTGAAGTCAAGTGGGCCTTAGGAAGCATTACTACAAACAAAGCTAGTGGAGGTGATGGAATTCCAGTTGAGCTATTTCAAATCCTGAAAGATGATGCTGTGAAAGTGCTGCACTCCATATGCCAGCAAATTTAGAAAACTCAGCAGTGGCCACAGGACTGGAAGAGGTCATTTTTCATTCCAATCCCAAAGAAAGGCAATGCCAAGAATGCTCAAACTACTGTACAATTGCACTCATCTCACACACTAGTAAAGTGATGCCCAAAATTCTCCAAGCCAGGCTTCAACAATACGTGAACCATGAACTTCCAGATGTTCAAGAAAAGGCAGAGGAACCAGAGACCAAATTGCCAACATCTGTTGGATCATCAAAAAAGCAAGAGAGTTCCAGAAAAACATCTATTTCTGCTTTATTGACTATGCCAAAGCCTTTGACTGTGTGGATCACAATAAACTGTGGAGAATTCTGAAAGAGATGGGAATACCAGACCACCTGACCTGCCTCCTGAGAAATCTGTATGCAGGTCAGGAAGCAACAGTTAGAACTGGACATGGAACAACAGACTGGTTCCAAAGAGGAAAAGGAGTACGTCAAGGCTATATATTGTCATCTTGCTTATTCAGCTTCTATGCAGAGTACATCATGAGAAATGTTGGGCTGGAGGAAGCACAAGCTGGAATCAAGATTGCCAGGAGAAATATCAATAACCTCAGATATGCAGATGACACCACCCTTATGGCAGAAAGTGAAGAAGAACTGAAGAGCCTCTTGATGAAAGTGAAAGAGGAGAGTGAAAAAGTTGGCTTAAAGCCCAACATTCAGAAAACTAAATTGTGACATCCAGTCCCATCACTTCATGGCAAATAGATGGGGAAACAGTGGCTTTCTTTATTTTTCTGGGCTCCCAAATCACTGCAGATGATGATTGCAGCCATGAAATTAAAAAATGATTACTCTTTGGAAGGAAAGTTATGACCAACCTAGACAGCATATTAAAAAGCAGAGACTTTGCCAACAAATGTCTATCTAGTCAAGGCAATGGTTTTTCCAGTAGTCATGTATGGATGTGAGAGTTGGACTATAAAGAAAGCTGAGTGCAGAATTGATGCTTTTGAACTGTGGTTTTGGAGAAGACTCTTCATAGTCCCTTGGACTGCAAGGAGATCTAACAAGTCGATCCTAAAGGAATCAGTCCTTCCAAGTCCTGTTCATTGGAAGGACTGATGCTGAAGCTGAAACTCCAGTACTTTGGCCACCTGATGTGAAGAGCTGACTCATGGGAAAAGACCCTGATGCTGGGAAAGATTGAGGTCAGGAGGAGAAGGGGATGACAGAGGATAATATGGTTGGATGGCATCAGCAACTCAATGGACATTGGTTTGGGTAGACTCCGGGAGTTGGTGATGGACAGGGAGGCCTGGTGTGCTGCGGTTCATGGAGTCTCAAAGAGTTGGACACGACTGAGCAACTGAACTGAACTGAATGTCTTTGTGAACTCTAAGAAATTTACTTGTATGAGGAACCCAACCCTAAACAGTACATTTACCGAACCATGGCATCAGAGAAAATAAAGATTCTTCCTTATATTTTTCAGTTACTGCCCCTATAATTCCTGTGTGTTCGACAGGATTCTGATCCATGAAATTAAAAGGCTCCTGGAAGAAAAGCTACAACAAACCTAAGCAGAGTATTAAAAAGCACAGATACTTTGCCCACAAAGGTCCATTAGTCAAACTATGGTTTTTCAGGTGGTCATGTATGGATGTGAGAGTTAGACCATAAAGAAAGCTGAATGCCAGAAGAATTGATGCTTTTGAACTATGGATTTGGAGAAAACTCTTGAGAGTCCCTTGGACTGCAAGGAGATCAAACCAATCAATCCTAAAGGAAATCAGTCCTGAATATTCATTGGAAGGACTGATGCTGAAGCTGAAACTCCAATACTTTGGCTACCTGATGTGAAGAGCCGACTCATGGGAAAAGACCCTGATGCTGGGAAAGATTGAAGGCAGAAGGAGGAGGGGACAACAGAGGATGAGATGGTTGGATGGCATCAATGACTCAGTGGACATGAATTTGAGTAAGCTCCGGGAGTTGGTGATGGACAGGGAAGTTTGGTGTGCTGCAGTCCATGGGGTCACAAAGAGTCAGACACAACTGAGTGACCGAATAAGAAGAAGACTATTAATACCTTAATATATATTAGATGGGGCAAAAAAAATTATGATAAATCAGTGAACTTTCTTGTAATGAGTGTAAGATCATTCTTTTTAGAGAAAACAGACATATTAAAAAGTAGGGGAAAATCAAATGGTAAACTGCATCATTGAGAGTGCAGAGAATGGAGAGTTCAGGTTGGAACAACCTGAGATTTTATGAAAGAGATGGGATTTGAGGTTGATTTTGAAGAAAGTGTGATTAAGGAGCCTTGAAAGTCAGGACATTGAGGTACTGATTTTTTATATTCAGTAAGGATTCATCGTCAGTCTTGATGAAGTGAATTATAGGGAAAATTCTGTCTTTGGAGAATTAGTTTGGACATCCTCCATTAAACAGGGGGACTTGGGAAAGAGTAGTAGAGGAGATTAGTTGTCCCTGATTTTTCTTTTCTCTCTCTCTGTAGCAGAAGAACCCGTTGTTTTTTTTTTAAAGCAGGGCATACAGCCATTCATTTCCCAGCTTTACTGTCACTGAATGATGGCCATACGATTATGTACTAGCCTGGAAATTGTGAGGGAAAATGATAGGTGATACTTCCAAAGACATGTCCTTAAAGGAAGGGGCTGTATTGTTTATCCCTCCCTCTTCTATCTTGCTGCTATGTGGAAGAAAGAAATTATCTTCTGTCTTTTTAAAGGTATGTTAATTCAGGTTTCTATTTCATGCAGCTGAATCTATACCCTAACAAAATTTGGTTTGTGAAAGTAGAATACTACATGCAACAGAAACTTAAATAGGCACATTTATTTGACAGTTTTAACCATATGGACACTGCAGAATATAAACAGGTCACATTTTTTATGATGTGGCAAAACAAATCTCTGATACTTGGATGGGCAGATTATGGCCCAGGTGAGCCAAAAACTCCAGGGAAATGGTGGGAAAAAAATAAATGTCTGTTGGCTGCTTCTGACCTCTTTGAAAAGGCCCTGCAACGAAAAGGAGAGCTGAGGTTAGAACTAGCTAGTTTGCGAGTAGAGATGGGAAATGCAATTTTGATGAGGGACTCTGTGCCTGAGGCAATCTCAGATGACTGGGGTTCTGGTAATTTGAGGCCTCACAGGACTGAAGAAGTAAACTGATTCTGGAATACAAATTCAGGCAATTATAGAACTGTCAGTTTTAGCAGGTGATAAGAATAGGGCCGCAAACCTTTTCAAGCAGCCCTGTTAGACTGTGGGAACCAGTCTGGCTGTGAAGATGAGATTAAGGGTTGCCTTGTCCCCAGGTCTCAGCTGACTTCCCGTAGCTGCCAGTGCTCGAGGCAGAGTTACAGACGCTGTGAGATAAACGTCAGTCCTCAAGTCTTGAAGCAATTTTTGATGAAATCTTTGGCTGAGTTCATCCCTTAAAAACTGTAAGACTAGAATCCTACTAAATTTTTCAGGAAATACTATTACAAATGATCTACATGTTAGGCTTAGAAAAGCCTGTGATATTTTTTTTTTAACCTCTAAGAAAGAAAGTGAAAGTGAGTCGCTCAGTCGTGTCTGACTCTTTTCGACCCCATGGACTGTAGCCTACCAGGATTCTCCATGGGATTTTCCAGGTAAGAGTACTGGAGTGGGTTGCCATTTCCTTTTCCAGGGGATCTTCCCAACCCAGGGATCGAACCCAAGTCTCCTGCATTGTAGGCAGACGCTTTACTGTCTGAGCCAGCAGGGAAGTCCATCTCATGAAATATGCCCCATATTAAATCATTTTAAAGATACATCATCACTTATATTTGATGCTTTCTATCTGGTTTATCCTTTATCATGGTCCATGAACCTGCATTTGTTTCCTCTACTAAAGCTCGATGCAGAATATAATTGCCCTCATGAGGAAGAGTGAGAAGTCTAGGACACTAGGAAAACCAGTCTCAGTTACCGTTGATGATGCCAAGAGGTACTCAGCACCACAACCATGTTATTTAAACATAAATTAGAAGATAAGCTATGTGAGTGCACTTCATGAAGTTTTCCATGTAAAGTGTATTTTATATTACTAAAGATATTTGATAATCATGTAGCTTTTATTGTGATTACCCTGTACCTCCACTGCTGCTGCTGCTAAGTCGCTTCAGTCGTGTCTGACTCTGTGCGACCCCATAGACGGCAGCCCACCAGGCTCCCCCTTCCCTGGGAGTCTCCAGGCAAGAACACTGGAGTGGGTTGCCATTTCACTCTCCAATGCATGAGAGTGAAAAGTGAAAGTGACGTCGCTCAGTCGTGTCCGACTCTTAGCGACCCCATGGACTGTAGCCCACCAGGCTCCTCCATCCATGGGATTTTCCAGGCAAGAGTCCTGCTGAGTTTATTGGGTAAGACAACTGCTTTTTTGGTTTGTATTTGGTAAATGACTAGACTACATCTGGACATGGGCATATTACTGAAAAAGAAAAAAAAAACAGTACAAAATGAAACAACAAAACCTGGATTTTGAGCTGATGCAGTAATTGGATCGGAGAAGGCAATGGCACCCCACTCCAGTACTCCTGCCTGGAAAATCCCATGGACAGAGGAGCCTGGAAGGCTGCACTCCATGGGGTTGCAAAGAGTCGGACATGACTGAGCGAATTCACTTTCATGAATTGGAGAAGGAAATGGCAACCCACTCCAGTATTCTTGCCTGAAGAATCCCAGGGATGGGGGAGCCTGGTGGGCTGCCGTCTATGGGGTCACACAGAGTTGGACACTACTGAAGTGACTTAGCAGCAGCAGCAGCAGCCAGTGTCAATGTTAGTCAATCAATTGTGTCTGATTCTTTTCGATCCCATGGACTGTAACCCACCAGTTACAGGGTTAGCCTTCTTTTTTCATTTTGATTGGATACTTTTCTGTTTTTTTAAACTTACTTGTTTTATTTGGAGGATAATTACTTTACAATGTTGTGATGGTTTCAACCGTACATCAGTATGAATCAGCCATAGACAAACACGTGACCTCTCCATCCTGAGCCCCTCTCACACCTCCCTCCCCACCCTATTCCTCCAGGTTGTCACAGGGCACTGGCTTTGGGTGCCCTGCATCATACATCAAACTGCTACTGGCTGTCTATTTTATAAATGGTAATGTGTGTGTTTCAGTGCTGTTCTCTCAAATCATCCCACCCTCTCCTTCTCCTACTGAGTCCAAATCTGTTCTTTATGTCTGTGTCTCCTTTGCTGCCCTGCATTTAGGATCATCAGTGCCATCTTTCTAGATTGCACTAGATATGCATTAATATTCAATATTTGTCTTTCTGACTTACCTCACTCTGTATATTAGGCTCTAGGTTCATCCACCTCATTAGAACTTACTCAAATTTGTTCCTTTTTATAGAAGAATAATATTCCATTGTGTACATGTACCACAACTTCCTTATCTATTCATCTGCTGATGGACATCTAGGTTGCTTCCATGTCCTAGCTATTGTAAATAGTGCTGCAGTGAGCACTGGGGTACATGTATCATTTTTAGTTCTGATTTCCTTGGGGTACAGCCCAGTAGTGGGATTGCTGGACTGTATGGTAGTTTTATTCCTAGTTTTTTAAGGAATCTCCACACTGTTCTCCGTAGTGGCCGTAACAGTTTGCATTCCCACCAACAGTCTAAGCGGGTTCCCTTTTTCCCACACCTTTTCCAGTATTTATTGTTTGTAGACTTGTTTGATGGCCATTCTGACTGATGTGAGATGATACCTCACTGTGGTTTTGATTTGCATTTCTCTAATTAATGAATGATGTTGAGCATCTTTTCGTGTTTGTTAGCCATCTGTATGTCTTCTCTGGAAAAATGTCTGCTTAGGTCTTCTGCCAATGTTTTGATTGGGTTATTTTTCTGACATTGAGGTACATGAAGGGCTTGTATATTTTGGATATTAATTCTTTCACTTCTAAGAAAGTGTGCATTTAAGGTCAACTTCCAAGTCCTTGCATGTTCGAAAATGTTTTTACTGTGACCTCATGAATGATTATTATGTTGGCTACAGAAACCTGATAGGGGGCAGGAGAAGGAGGCAACAAAGGATGAGATGGTTGGATGGCATTACTGACTCAATAGACATGAGTTTGAGCAAATTCCAAGAGGCAGTGAAGGATGGAAAAGTCTGGTGTGCTGCAGTCCGTAGGGTCACAAAGAGTCAGACATGACTTAGTGACTGTACAGCAACAGAAATCTTCAGTAAAAGTCATTTTTCCTGGGAATTTTGAAAGGCTTGCTCTATGCCTTTCCGCATCCTGGGTTCTGATGAGACGGCTAATGTTCTTGATTTTCATTCCCTTGTCTTTTCTCCTGGGTAGCTTTTTGTCTATCCTCAGACATATGACTCTTTGCCAGGATGTATCTAAGTCCTCGGTGCAGAATGAGTCTTTTTGGTCTAAAGACTGACTTTATCTGTGAGGACATTATCAATGAGCACTCCTGTGATAATTTTTCCCTCATTCCTTTTTTTTCTGCTCCTGGAATTCTTGGGTATAAAATGTCTTGAAATAATCCTTTGAATCTCTCTTTTCTCCCTTGTTTCAGTCTCCTTGTATTGGAATCTGGGAGATTTCTTTAGATTTATTGTCTAACTGTTCTCCTGAATTTTTATGTGGCAATCAAATTTTAATCTCCAAAAGTTTTCTTGTTATCTAATACTATCTTGTACATACTTTCTTGTAGTTATTTCATAAGTGCAGAATCTTTTTATAAAGATAACATTTTGGAAGAAATACATTATACATTCAAGAGTATTATTATGTATTTTAAATGTATAATGAAATGAATACCTGTTCCTGTCACTCCAGGTAAGAAAGGAAACAGCAGCACCATAGAAGCCCCTGTTTTCTCTTTATTATTCTTGTCCCTCCAGAGGTAGTTCCTACACTGAGGGCTGTGCTAATCATTTCTTTTCTTTTGAAAATAGTTTTTTATATATAGGTATTCCTAAGCACTGATTATTTAGCTTTGCCTGTTTTTTAACTTTATAAATGGATTATACTGCAAGTTTCTCTTTATCAATTGTTTTTCTTTATTTGGTGATTGCTTTTTCACCAACAGCTTCCATTCTCTGTTCTTTGAAGTCAACAGTTTATATCTTTTAAAGAAAGCATTATTATCATGTTAATGAAACTTCACTGGGAGAAGGAGGTAAATGTATGTGTATGCTTACTCTGTCATATAAAGCTGGAAGCCTAAATGAGATTTTTTAATAGCATGTGAATCATGCTTTAATTCATACTTGTTCTTATTGGCATGTTAGCATATATGTGTTTATTGTATGTGATATATATGTAAGTGGGGCTTCTCAGGTGGCACTAGTGGTAAAGAATCCACCTGCAACACAGGAGACACAAGATACTTTGGTTCGATCCCTGGGTTGGGGAGCTCCCCTGGAGAAGGGCTATATATAAGTAACAATTTAAAAAAATAATTAAAATAAATTTATAACTAAAAACAAATGCTCTTAAGGAGATGGTGGGATATAACAGGCTTTGGTAATCAATCAAACCAGGGTTTAAATCCTTATTCCAGCACCTTTTAGTTGAGAGGTATTGGGCAAGTCACCTAAGCTTCTAAAACCTCCAATTAACCCCAATTCCCCCTTTTATAAATGAGGGTAAAAGTACCTACCCCAAAGTATTGTTTGGTGATTAAATGAGGTTATGTATGTGAAAGATTTAACCTAGTGCTCAACATAAAGTGAATACTGAATAAACAAAGTTCCTGTTCTTCCCTCTCTTTAAAGGCAAATGAAACTTTTCTGTCCTAAGAAGTCTATAAGCAGGGCTAATTTTATATCCTGTGCAGTCACACCGGGCCCTGTGCCTAGGAGGGCCCATTTGTTTTAATGCTCTACTGTCCCTTTCTTAAAATTATTAATACTTTTATCTTTGAGCTTGTGTGAGTGAAGTCTGGTGGGGCAATGGAGCGTGTGCGTGAACAGAGGAGGTAAATTTAATATGTGCATCCACCTTTTCTTGCCACTCCACTTCCATGAAGTGCTCACAGTGTCCTCTGAGCACAGAACTCCAGCAAATTCATGATACATGGGAGTTTAGCAAGACACAAACACAGGATGCATTTTATGTCTGTGTCTAAGTTGGGGTGACAGTAGCCCCGAGAACACATTTTTTTGAGCTAAAATTTGTTTAGAATTCAGAAAGCAGACAATGGTTGTGACTTGCCTAGCAATCCAGTGGTTAAGTTTCTGCACTTCCACTGCAGGGGGCATGGGTTTGATCCCTGATTGGGGAACCTAGATGCCACAAGCCATGCAGTGTTCCCAAAGGGGGAAAAAAAGGCTATGGCATTCTAAGAAATACAAAATAGACTGCAGAAATACAAAAGACAATGGCATTCTAAGAAATACAAAATGACTATGGAAACCTCAGTTGACTCCCTGCCTTCTGTTAGGTAAGTCCTTATGCAAGAAATGATAATATAGAAAGGGATAGTTCATTTTTCTTTCTGTCTTCCTTAACTACCTAGTGGGCTTCCCTGGTAGCTCAGCTAGTAAAGAATCTGCCTGCAATGCAGGAGACCCCGGTTCAATTCCTGGGTCAGGAAGATCCCCTGGAGAATGGATCGGCTACCCACTCCAGTATTCATGGGCTTCCCTGGTGGCTCAGATGGTAAAGAATCCACCTGCAATGAGGGAGACCTGGGTTTGATCCCCGGGTTAGGAAGATCTCCTGGAGAAGGGAACGGCTACCCACTCCAGTAGAATTGCCTGGAGAATTCCATGGACAGAGTAGCCTGGCAGGCTATAGTCCATGGGGTCACAAAGAGTCAGACATGACTGAGTGACTTTCACTTTCACTTAACTAAACTTTCACTTAACTAACTAGTAAGCCAAAGGTAGAGAGTGTTGGTAGAATATGCTGGTACCAAGAAATGAAATAAAAACAGTTGAGTTAGTTTTATTCAGTGTTTCTAGTTTTTGCTAAGAATGAAATACATATGCATGTACGAGCTATGAAACATGGATTATGTAATTTTGATGAATCTCTGATCAGTTAAGGGGATTCCCAGGTGGCTTAGTGGTAAAGAATCTGTCTGCCAGTGCAGGAGAGGCAGGAGATATGGGTTCTATCCCAGGGTCAGAAAGATCCCCTGGAAGAGGAAATAGCAACCCATGCCAGTGTTCTTGTCTAGGAAATCCTGTGGACGGAGGAGCCTGGCTGGCTACAAAGAGTTGCAAAGAGTTGGACATGAATGAGTATGCATGCATGCAGTTAAATCCTCTTATATTTAAAAACTATTATTGCATAATATAAATACGAGGAGTAAAACTTAATAATTTAAAAATATAATTTAATTTTAATTCAATTTATTAATTTATAATAATAATTTTAGATTTTAATTTTTTTAGCTTACAATGACCTTAAGTTACAAATAAAAACACTGTAACTAGTCAAAAGACAGACCATGGAAGAAAGGAGAAAGCTTTATATTCGAGTAACTTCAACAGCAATTTTATCCCCAGTGTTTTGAACAAGGGACTTGTGCTTTCATTTTACACTAGACCTCACAAATTATGCAGCCAGCTCTGCTCACAAGAATATTTACTGACTTTCAAAGCCTACTCTTTATCAGCTCAATCGAAAATGATAGCTAGTAAGTTTGGTTTGCAATTTTCTTTTATGACAGATGGAGACAATATCATAGAACACAGTCTAATCTTGCTTTAAGTTTATTAATTGTTTTTGCTGAATTGGTGAGTCCAGAGCCAAATAATCCTTAAATGGGGAAAGTGGAAAGGGAAGAGACATTAAATCTTTCACTGGGCTTCAGTGGTTTTAGGAGAAGAAATTAAGAAACAAGATTATGTGGAGGAGATGCCAAATATGAATGCCTTTGGGGCTGTTTTACTTTTTTATAAAAAGGGTGTGTGAGTATGATTAGAAGGTTCTAGAATCCAGTGTCACCCCAGGCTTCTGCCATCATTCTGTTAGGATGGTAGTTGGTGGCTAGAAATGAGAAGGGATAAACAAAATTGAATTGAATGGCTTTTTTTTTTTCTCTTCAAATTCATGAGAAAGAATTCATATGAAGTTCATCATCTAATTAAAGACCAAGAAGTAACTGATGACGTTAGTGTGTCAGCTTAAATCCATTTTTATATTTTTAAACATAGAGTTTTTTAATATTTAAAATAATTCTTACGGAAAGAAGCTGTAAAAGCGAATAGCAGCCAAGATGAATGCCACTGACAGGAGAAAGATAGGAATAGTTTAGGATCCTGTAAGCAAGGCTAAAGAGAAGTTCCAGGAGGAATTTCAGGGAATGTTTTTCTTGTGATTACATATTTTTTAAGAGAGCATAATGGTGATGGATGGTTTTAGAACCTGAGCCATGATGCCTGAATGTATAATATTGATTTCACTTTAGAAAGGTATTTGAATGCCACAGTTGTCTGACTGCCTTAAAATGGGTAGCTGCCATTAGATGACAATGCTTGCATGTTTCTGCAGACCAGAGTTGTTCTAAAGAGTGTTATTGAGGATCTAAGGAAAAGGATTAAGGAGTCAAAGAAAATAAGTTTTGTTTAAAATGCATACATACATAAGCACCTTCACGCACTTTTTTATCCAGACAACAGTGGATATGTACAGTTGGCATATGGATAAATCCAGAGTCTACAGAAAACATTAAAAGACGAGATCTAACATGTAAAGCAAGCAAGGCAGTAAAATATTGCCTCTTTTAGATACTACCACTTCCTTCTATTTTTTTTTTTTCTTTTTGTTGACCACTGCCATTTATTGCAGTGTAATATTGCTGGCCTGTTCTTAGCCTTCACTTAGAGCCTTGAGCCCTTGGTGGATCTATGCTCTGTGAAATGCTGAAGGTGTTTTCTTGCTGGTCTGACTGCTTTAATAACTTGTATGATATGTCATAAGTCAGCAAGAAGCAAGGTGCTTTACAGTTAAAGGCTTCAGGCTGTTTAATTGTTGAATTAATACCTTATCTTCCTACATCCCTTCAAAAAACTCTTTAATTTTGGAAGTAGTCTTTTTGCTTATTTTACACTAGTAAAAACTGAAACTTCAAAAAAGAAAGTTGGGCAAAATTTGTACATCTTTTGAATTAGTTGTATGAGATAAAAGAAAAGTAATTCATTATGAATACATTTTGACTTCTAATGCTTATCACTTTTTTAGCCCTAAGTGCTCATGGATAGTCTCTTTTATTATTTGACAATAGTAGTAATTACAGAAATAACAAATGCAATTTATAGTGCTTACTATGGGGCTTCCCCTGGTGGCTCAGTGGTAAGGAATCCACCTGCAATGGAGGAGCTACAGGAGACAAGAGTTCAATCCCTGGGTAGGGAAGATCCCCTGGAGGAGGGCATGGCAACCCACTCCAGTGTTCTTGCCTGGAGAATCCCATTGACAGAGGAGCCAGGCGGGCTACAGTCCACAGGGTCACAAAGAGTGAGAAGTGACTGAAGCGACTTAGCGTGCATGCACATGTGTCAGCTACTATGTATGAAGCCATATCATCCTTGTACTTACTATTATTCACATTTTCTGCACAAATAAAATGAAGCTCAGAGACATTAAGAAATATGCAGAAGCCACACATCCAGTAAGTGATGGATGCAAGATTTGAACCCCAGGTGTCTGGTACCACTATGCTGTGGTAGTTGCTTTCTCAACTTTTATCTGTAATTTTTTAGTTTAGAATAAATTTTTAAATAAAATGAAGTGTTATTGTCATATGACCTTGCAACATTTGGATTTAAGTCTATGTTATTCCAGTTATGATGCCTTTTTGAAAATTAGAATGAGTAAAATATTTTGTTTAAAAATTTGTGAAGATATGTAGAATTGATTACATGCTACATAGGTTCTGAGAGAAACTTAAGATATATTTATTGGTTGTTACACTAGAAATGGAATTGGTAGCTACTGTTATCCTGGTGATGAATTTGCACTGAAGTGCCAGGCAAGAAGATTTTGACTGCTGCAACTCTATAGAGTAGGAGTTTACACAGTGAAAGTCTCAGTCGCCAAGTGTTGTCTGACTCTTTGCAAACCCATGGACTGTAGCCCTTCAGGCTCCTCTGTCCATGGAATTTTCCAGACAAGAATACTGGAGTGGGTTGCCATTTCCTTCTCCAGAAGATCACCCAGGGACTGAACCCACATCTCCTGCACTGACAGGTGGATTCTTTACTCCTGAGCCACTAGGGAAACAATATATAGATTCATTTTAATCTCTATCAGAATTCCAATGACTTATTCCAGGAACTAGAACAAATGATTCTAAAATTTATGTGTAACCACAGAAGACCCTGAATAGCCAAAACAATCTTGAGAAAGAGCAAAGCTGGAAGTTACATACTCCCTTATTTTAATAGTAATCAAATGCATGGTTTTGGCATAAATACTGACACACAGATTAATGGAACAGAATAGAAAGCCCAGACATGTACATGGTTGATTGGCATAAACACTGACACACAGATTAATGGAACAGAATAGAAAGCCCAGACATGTACATGATCGCATGTACATGGTTGATTCATTTAAAAGAAATGAGCCAAGAATGTGCAACAGCAAAAGAATAGTTTCTTTAATAAATCATGTATATTTCTTGAATAAACACTCTCTTGGTTGTTGCAGCTTTGGTTAAGTTCTGGAGTTTTGAAAATGATACTGAAAGTTTTTTTAATCACTTTTATGAAGAGTCAGTATTTTGGAGTTCCTTACTCCTCCGTTCTCACTGATATCCTGCATATAACTTATAGCCAAATAATATATTGCCATATGGACATGGACCAACAGACTGGTTCAAAATTGGAAAGGAGTAAGTACCTCAAGGCTGTATATTGTTACCCTGCTTATTTAACTTATATGCATAGTACATCACGTGAAATACCAGGCTGGATGAAGAACAAGCTGGAATCAAGATTGCTGGGAGAAATATCAATAACCTCAGATATGCAGATGACACCACCCTTATGGCAGAAAGTGAAGAAGAACTAAAGAGCCTCTTGATGAAAGTGAAAGAGGAGAGTGAAAAAGTTGGTTTAAACCTCAACATTTAGAAAACTAAGATGATGGCATCCAGTCCCATCACTTCATGGCAAATAGATGATGAAACAGTGGAAACAGTGACAGACTTGATTTTGGGGGGTTCCAAAATCACTGCAGATGGTGACTGCAGCCATGAAATTAAAAGACACTTGTTCCTTGGAAGAAAAGCTATGATCAACTTAGACAGCATATTCAAAAGCAGAGACATTATTTTACCAGCAAAGGTCTGTCTAGTCAAAGCTATGGTTTTACCAGTAGTCATTTTGGTTGTGAAAGTTGGACTATAAAGAAAGCTGAGCACTGAAGAATTGATGCTTTTGAACTGTGGTGTTGGAGAAGACTCTTGAGAATCCCTTGGACTGCAAGAAGATCCAGCCCATTAATCCTAAAGGAAATCAATCCTGAATATTCGTTGGAAGGACTAATGCTGAAGCTGAAGCTCCAATAATTTGGCCACCTGATGTGAAGAACTGATTCATTGGAAAAGATCCTGATGCTGGGGAATGAAGGGGATGACATAGGATGATAGTTGGATGGCATCATTGGCTCAATGGACAGGAATTTGAGCAAATGCTGGGAGACAGTGAAGGACCGGAAAACCTGGCTTGCTGCTGTTCCTTGGGGTCACAAAGAGTTGAACACGACTTCATGACTGAACAACAACAATAAATTATTTTTATTGTCACCCTGCTTATTTAATTTTATTTTATTTTTAAACTTTACAATATTGTATTGGTTTTGCCAAATATCGAAATGAATCCGCCACAGGTATACACGTGTTCCCCATCCTGAACCCTCCTCCCTCCTCCCTCCCCATACCCTCCCTCTGGGTCGTCCCAGTGCACCAGCCCCAAGCATCCAGTGTCGTGCATCGAACTTGGACTGGCGACTCGTTTCATATATGATATTATACGTATTTCAATGCCATTCTCCCATATCATCCCACCCTCTCCCTCTCCCACAGAGTCCAAAATTTATATGTCAGTGCTGCCTCAGTTCAGTTCAGTTCAGTTGCTCAGTTGTATCTGACTCTTTGCGACCCCATGAATCTCAGCACGCCAGGCCTCCCTGTCCATCACCAACTCCTGGAGTTCACTCAGACTCACATCCATATGTCATTTAATGTTAGTCAAGTACTTTGTTTAGACTTACAGAATTCCTGTCTACAGCTTCATGTACTTACTTCTTCTATACAAGCACATTCTTTGAAAACTGAGAATTTAATAGAGGAGACAGAATTAATTTACATTTTGTAGATCTATTGGGAAAAGTCTTTTATGTTATGGATCATTGGTAAATGCCAAATACTTGCTATAGCTAGACTTAGGTGCATTATACTACTCAGAAGAAAATAAGGAGACTGTTAATAACATTTATTACATGTAAATTATAGTACTTGTGTGTGTGAGAGAGATTAGTTTATTTAATCCTCCTAGAAAGCCTACAAAGTAGATATTGCTACTTCAGATTCACAGATAAAAAAATCTTGAGGCTCAGATGATCTAAGTAACTTCATATGATTACATAGCTAGTAAATAGGAGATTTAATTCCTGTATGCTTGGCTTCAAGCTCATGTTTTAACTGTGATGCCACATAGTTTTTTTCTGAAATTACATGGCACTTAATTTTTCATTTTATTATAGCTAAGCTGGTAAAGGATCCACCTGCAATGCAGAAGACCCTAGTTCAATTTCTGGGTCGGCAAGTTCCCCTGAAGAAGGGATAGGCTACATACTCAAGTATTCTTGGATTTCCCTGGTGGCTCAGACAGTAAAGAATCTGCCTGCAATGTGGGAGACCTGGGTTTGATCCTTGGCTTGGGAAGATCCCTGGAGGAAGGCATGGCAACCCACTCCAGTACTCCTGCCTGGAAAATCGCATGGACAGAGGAGCCTTGAAGGCTGCAGCCCATGGGGTCACTGAGGGTCAGACATGACTGAGTGACTTCACTTTCAGTTTTCACTTTCATGCATTGGAGAAGGAAATGGCAACCCACTCCAGTGTTCTTGCCTGGAGAATCCCAGGGACAGGGGAGCCTGGTGGGCTGCCGAATATGGGGTCACACACAGTTGGACACGACTGAAGTGACTTAGCAGTAGCAGAGGACTTAAATTTTTTAAAAAATTAAAAAAAAATAATGATAGTGAAAATAGTAAAAATATATCTAGGACTTTCTCTGGTGTTGTGGGCAGTGTGGGGTCAGTTCATTTTTGGATAGTTCCTTGGTCTGGCTTATATTTCTGAAAATCTATATGCCCCTTCCTATGTAGTCAGTACTAACTATAGGGTTTTAATCTATTGCACCTGTCACTTCCAAGGAGGTTCCCTCTGTTTTAGCTTCTGTTTGCTGGTCTCTTCAATGTCTAATTTCCGCCCTGACACAAGGGGGCGGTGGTGGACACTTTTTTAGGCTCACTTGTTCAGTCACCCCACTGCAGTACTTTTGCCTAGAAAATCCCATGGACGGAGGAGCCTGGTGGGCTGCAGTCCATGGGGTCGCTAGAGTCAGACACGACTGAGCGACTTCCCTTTCACTTTTCACTTTCATGCATTGGAGAAGGAAATGGCAACCCACTCCAGTGTTCTTGCCTGGAGAATCCCAGGGATGGGAAGCCTGGTGGGCTGCTGTCTTGGGGTCGCACAGAGTCGGACATGACTGAAGCGACTTAGCAGCAGCAGCAGCAGGTCAGTCGTGCTGTGGGAGGGAGGGATGCTGCAAACAAATAACACTGGCATGTGCTCGCAGTGTCTTGGCCACACCAGGTTTGCCCCCGCTCACGGTGTGTGTACTTTCCCTGTCTACACTGCTTAGGCTCTAGGTTGCTGTGCTGGGAACTGTCTGAGGCCAGCCCTGGGTTGTATGCACTTCCCAGGTCTAAGCCGCTCAGGTTCAGGCACTCAGGTAGTC
The DNA here is from genome assembly GCF_002263795.3 of Bos taurus. Taxonomy (NCBI): domain Eukaryota; kingdom Metazoa; phylum Chordata; class Mammalia; order Artiodactyla; family Bovidae; genus Bos; species Bos taurus. The sequence goes on along the minus strand of NC_037336.1, from coordinate 18,391,564 downwards.
CTCAGAGACGCAGACTCAGTTGGGCCTGCATTTTGTGCCCTTCCCAGGTCCGAGCAGCTCAGGTGACCAGGTGTTTGGCGAGCATGGTCTCTGTGGCTTATTGCCTCCCCTGTCCCTGCTGCTCAGTTTTCTGGGTGTACAACTGGCACACCTTCTCAGGCAGATGTTGACCGTCCAGAATCCCAAGAAGTCTTGGTTAGCAACGAGGCCTGCTTGCTGTTTGGTAGATGATGCCTCTCTGAGGCCACTATTGGCCCCTTCGGCTCTGGCTGCCCTCGCCTGCCTGTCTCCGGCTGGGGATGGGCCCGTCCGCAGCCAGCTAGCTCTAGTCAGTCCTTTTTTCTTTGAGCGGGCCTGGCAGTGTCTTAGGTTAGGGCTTTTCACCTGGTAGCTATCCCACAGTCTGGTTTGCTAGCCCAAGTTAGTTCCCTCAGATTGCCCTCGGGGCATTCAGGCCCGTTCCTTACTCTAAGGAATGCAGCCCGCACCTTCCTGCCCAGCCCCGGCTTGCTAGTGGCGGATGCAGGTGTCTGCGCTGCTTCTCCGCTGATGAGTTACTGTTGGGCATGTACTCTGTGGGTTTTAATTATTTATTAATTTTTCCTCCTGGTTATGTTGCCCTCTGTGGTTCCAAGGCTCACCACAGACTCAGCAGTGAGAGTGTTTCCTGGTGTTTGGAAACTTCTTTCTTTTTTAAGACTGACTCCCTTCCCCGGACTGATCTCCGTCCATACCTCTTTTGTCTCTCTTTTTATCTTTTATATTTTTCCCTACCTCCTTTCGAAGACAATGGGCTGTTTTTCTGGGTTCCTGATGTCCTCTGCAGGCATTCACAAGTTGTTCTGTGGAATTCACTCAGCATTCAAATGTTCTTTTGATGAATTTGTGGGGGAGAAAGTGGTCTCCCTGTCCTATTCCTCTGCCATCTTAGGACCGCCTCCTCCAAACATATGATATTCTTTACAGGAGGTTCAGCAGCCCAGTCTTGAGATCTGTTACACGTCCAGTACTTGAGACAGCAAATGAATAGTAGGTTTTTAAAATTTTATTTTTATTATTATTATTTTTTAATAGTATAAGAATATTTTGTACTGGGGTGAGATCCCCTGGAGGAGGAATGGCAGCCCACTCCGGTATTCTTGCCTGGAGAATTCCATGGACAGAGGAGCCTTGTGGCCTACAGTCCGTGGGGTTGCAAAGAGTCAGACATGACTGAACAACTAAAACTTTCCCTTTATAGCCGATTAACAATGTTGAGATAGTTTCAGGTGCACAGTGAAGGGACTCAGCCATACACATATATGTATCTATTCTCTCCCCTAAACTCCCCTCTCATCCAGGCTGGCACATAACATTGAGCAGAGTTCCATGTGCTATACAATAGGTTTTTGTTGATTATACATTTTAAATATAGCAGTGTATACATGACCTTCTCAAAGTCAAAAGGTAGTTCTTTGTTCTCCTAAACTTAGCTCCACTCATAGCATCTAAGTATAATAAAACCTTCATTTTTTTTCTCTCCAGAATGAAGAAATTCAATCTTTCAAAACCTATCCCCTTTTATATGCCTATATTAGTGAAATATATAATTTCATTTACCATTTACCTCTGTATCTGATTTTTGAGGATTCTATTTTAACATTAATTTCTCCCCTTCATCATTTGCCTTTAAAATATTGGCTTTTAGCTCTTTTACAACATCACCATGTATTGGTAATGTACAAAAGAGAAAGCTCTGGAAAGATATTAATATATATACACATGTGTATATCTCACTTCTAGAAATTATATCACTGAAAGTATTACTTCAAAAAGTAGAAAATAGGCAAAAGTTATCTAAGATATAAATGAGTCATTATTGATTCCTGTCTCTCTTTTCTAATTAGGAATGATATAATAATTTTGTGATTTCTAAATGCTGACATTTTAACCCCTCAACCTCACCTCACAGATCTCTCATTTATTTATTTTAATCTATATGACATTTATATGTTTACTTTGTCCAATTTTCACTTATGTAGCCCATTTCTTATTTACATTGACTTAATTTTCACCTGCCAATTACACTTCGGATTTTTCTAGCTTGGAACCTGAACTTTATGAGAAATTGCTGACAAACCCCCAGTTAGGCACATGGACACTTCTTACTCAATGCCTTCTTACTTCAGGCTCACAGTCTCCAGTGATCTAGCACAGATAATTACTTCAATAGCATTTATTAATAAGAAAGTTTGATGGAAAGCTGCAGAACAGCCTTGTTATCGAACTGCCAAATTTTCTGGAACATCCTCTCTCATTTGTCCTCAATGACTTTATACAAGATTGATCATAGACTAAATCACTCAATTTATTTTCTCCAACTGCTAATTTAGTCAGTTTCATAGGCCCATTTGAATGGCTGTGACTTTGTACTGAAAAGTCCCTATGTTCTGGCATTTATTTTCTGAGGTGCATGAAAGATACTTTACTACTAGTGAGGGTGGGCAGTGGGGCACAGAGATAGTGAGGGATCAGTGGTTAGTAATTATTAGTTTGTGATCTTGAGAAGGGTATGTAATTTTATTATGATAAATTCTGATGTTTATTTCAGAACATGGGCATAATAATACCCACTCTCCAGGATTGTTGTTAGAGTTAAATGATATCACGTCTGTATTTAATCAGTGCCAAGCTCCTCCTCTCTCTTTTCTCCCTCTCAGTAGACTTCTTCTTTGTACATGTTCTGTACATGTGAATCTGCAGCATGATACAATCCATTCAGTGCTCACACGGCTCCTACTCTGACTGAGTGATATCTTCTAATGTGTTTCACTTTGGTTGTATTCCCTTCTGTACTTCACACCAACAACCGCCCCTCTCTCCACTTACCACCCACCTAGAACTGACCAGGATGTATGCTGATTTGTGAATTTCTTAAACTCACTGCTTCCACAATTCATTTGCCTCTCATCCTTCCAACTCCATGTTCACTTGCCTGTCACGGGAAGAAACTAGAGATGGATTTACTGTTAATCTAATACAGCCTTAGTTTCACAAGCCCTCCCTGGCAAGGCTACCTCTGAAGGCTCTGGGAGGGAATCTAGTGGCTATATATGGCTATATATTTTTATATAATTTATATGGCTATATATTTTTATATAATTTATATGGCTATATATTTTTATATAATTTATATGGCTATATATTTTTATAAAATTTGCAATGTAAGATACTCTAATTACAATCATTTAAACTGTTCTGTTTTTTCCATCACAATTTACCCTCCATCCCATTTCTTCTCGTGTCAGGTGGATTTGGGATTACTGTGGATATTTTTGGATCTGGCTAAGGGGAAATTGAGATGGGTCATCATTTAGCCTGGAACCCACTCCAGTATTCTTGCCTGGAGAATCCCAGGGACGGAGGAGCCTGGTGGGCTGCCATCTATGGGGTCGCACAGAGTTGGACACAACTGAAGCGACTTAGCAGCAGCAGCAGCAGCAGCAGCAGCAGCAGACGATTCTCAGTTACTTCCATACATAGTTAAGCTACTGTTAGGCCATCTGGTATAGGAATGGTTTCCAGGGAAAGTCCTACTTCATCCAGATTCATGACCAAAGTGGATGTGAATGTGTTCTATGGTGCTTATTGTTGTGAAGCTAGAAAAAAATTTGTAAATCTACTAACAAAATACATTTCCAGTAACTTTTGTAAGATTAAGAATGAACTATCATTTTATCCTTTCTAGAAAATAGTAGTACACAATTAGAATCCCAAGCTGGAATCAAGGCTGCTGGGAGAAATATCAACAACCACAGATAGGCAGATGATACCACTCTAATGGCAGAAAGTGAAGAGGAACTAAAGAGCCTCTTGGTGAGGGTGAAAGAAGAGAGTTAAGAATCTGACTTAACATTAAAAAAGCTAAGATCATGGCATCCAGTCCCATCACTTCACAGCAAACAGATGGGGAAAAAGTGGAAACAGTGACAGATTTTATTTTCTTGGGCTCCAAAATCACTGAAGATGATGACTGCAGCCATGAAATTAAAAGACACGTGCTCCTTGGAAGAAAAGCTGTGAAAAACCTAGACAGTATATCAAAAAGCAGAGACATCACTTTGCTGACAAAGGTTCATATATTCAAAGCTATGGTTTTTCCAGTAGTCTTGTATGGATGTGACAGTTGGACCATAAAGAAGGCTGAGTGCCAAAGAACTGATGCTTTCGAACTGTGGTGTTGGAGAAGATTCTTGAGAGTCCCTGGAACTGCAAGGAGATCAAACCAGTCAACCCTAAAGGAGATCAGTCTTGTACACTCATTGGAAGGACTGATGCTGAAGCTGAAGCTCTAATACTTTGGCCACCTGATGTGAAGAACTGATTCATTGGAAAATACCTTGATGCTGTGAAAGACAGAGGAGAGAAGAGGAGGGAGGTCGACAGAGGATGAAATGGTTGAATGGCAACATTGACTCAATGGAAATGAGTTTGAGCAAACTCTGGGAGATAGTGGAGAAAAGGGAAGACCTAGCCTGCTGTAGTCCATGGGGTCACAAAGAGTCAGACACAACTTAGCGACTGAACAACAATTATCATTAAATACACAATTATCATTAAAAAATGATCAAAGATTAGGAAGCAAAAATGTAGAAAACATGTAGTATTGTATAGATATGTGTGCTAAGTTGCTTCAGTCATTTCTGACTCTTTGTGACCCCATGGACTGTAGCCCACCAGGTTCCTCTGCCCATGGGATTCTCCAGGCAAGAATACTAGAGTGGGTTGCCATGGCCTCCTCCAGGGAATCTTCCCCACCCAGGGATCAAACCCACTTCTCTTATATTTCTTGCATTGGCAGATGGATTGTTTACCTCTAGTGCACCTGGGAAGCCCATAGTATTGTATAGTTAGTTAATTAAATACTATTATTTTTCTTTTTTCATTAATTTTTATATTGTATATAAATTTTAAAAATTTTGAAGTTGTGATTTCTCATTTTCAATAAAGATTAACTTGTGTATCTAATTTTATATCTTTAATATGATGTTACTTTTCATGAAATTTTATATATAAATTTATAAATAAATATATATGTCCAGTGAGGCCCACAGACCTGAATCTGCCCCTGCAGTAACAAGTAGCAAGGCAAGAAGTGACTGCCTGAGAATATGGGGTGAGGATTGATGTTACTGCTTGAATCTTGTACTTGTACTGAGACATTTTCTAGAATGTTTCCAACGATAACATCTCCTACAAAGAGTCAATGTTAATTAACTGGGTTGGGAATGTGGACTGTAGACTACAGCTTATTATTATAGTAGATAAATGTTTTTGCCTCACAGATATTTGGCATTTTATATAATCTAACCTAGTAGTTTTTCTCTTTATGACTTATTAGCTTGGGGTTTTGACTAGTCCATCAGAAGACTATAAAAAATTTTCTGTATTTTCTACCCCTATATTTTGCTCTTTAGTTTATCAGGAATTTATTTTGTATTTCATGTGAGATATAGGGGTTAGATTAAAAATATTCCACAAAGTATAGTCAACTGAAGATTTGTTAACAGAATTTGTTTCCCCTCAAATACGGCAGGACTCTGTTGAATGGCTTGTCTTTTTCCCAATAGTGAGGAACCTTCAAATGGCTTCCCAGGTGGCGCTAGTGGTAAAGAACCTGTCTGCCACTGCAGAAGATGTAAGACACATGGGTTTGATCCCTGGGTCAGGAAGATCCCCTGGGAGAGGAAATGACAACCCACTCCAGTATTCTTCCCTGGAGAATCCCATGAACAGAGGAGGCTGGTGGGCTATGGTCCATAAGGTTGCAGAGAGTTGAACACGACTGTAGCAATTTAGCACACATGCACAAATATTTGATAAAATGGCCTATAACAAATTCTATTAACAGATGCTGAGTGACTATACTTTCTATAATGTTTTGAATTGAAAAAAATCTGTTGGAAATTTGGAATAGGTGGTGATTTAAGAGATGTTGAGATATGAATATGAATTTAATGAGAAGAAAATGCTCCAGTTTTCTATAAACACCTCAAATATTGAAAGAATATCAAGAAGGCATTGAGTTGCTTTTGGTTAAACTTTGCTCCCCTTTCAGTTTTTTTGTAGATCATGGTAAATAGACAAATGGGAATTTTTGTCTTTCTTTTTAGATTTTTTTTTTTCTTTTGACAAATTTCTGTTTCTTTTTGGTCTTCTTTTTAGTCCACTTTTCTTTTTTTTTAAATTAACAGTATAATACTGTATTCTTTGATAAAATACCTAAGAAGCTTTTTTTCTTTAAATATAAGACATCATTGACTGAATTTGAGATCTTGTTAACTCATTTATACATTTCTCATGTTTATTTTGACTCTATTGACCAATAAAAAATTCTGACTTTTTTTTTTTTTGGTCTTGGACACAAATTTTGTTTTCAGTATTTAAAAAAATAGTTTCATTTGGTTATTAGGAATTGGAGTCCATTCTGTTTTTAAGAAATATTAACTTCCTTGAAGTTATTCAGAAAAAGGAAGTTTGGGTCATGTAGAGGTTTAGTGAGTTTCTTTTATTACAACATTGTTTGCTACACTTAGTGTATTAGTCAAGATTCTCTGGAGAAACAGAACCAATAGGATATATCTATATCTATACCTGCTGCTAAGTCGCTTCAGTCATGTCCGACTCTGTGCGACCCTATAGATGGCAGCCTACCAGGTTCCCCTGTCCCTGGGATTCTCCAGGCAAGAACACTGGAGTGGGTTGCCATTTCCTTCTCCAATGCATGAAAGTGAAAATTGAAAGTGAAGTTGCTCAGTTGTGTCCAACTCCTAGCGACCCCATGGACTACAGCCCACCAGGCTCCTCTGTCCATGAGATTTTCCAGGCAAGAGTACTGGAGTGGGCTGCCATTGCCGTCTCCATATCTGTACCTATATCCTATAAAATATATAGTAAGGAACCTATATCCTATAAAATATATAGTAAGGAAGTGGCTCAGGTGATTATGGAGGCTGAGAAGTCCCCAAATCTGTGATCAGCAGGCTAGAGACCCAGGAAGGCCAATGTGTATAAGTCTAGAAGCCAGTCTAGAAGCCAGCATACTTGAAACTCAAGAAAAACTGATGTTTTAGTCTGAGACCAAAGGAAAGAGAAGACCAATGTCTGAAACATCTGGCAGACAGGAGAAAATTCCCTCTGATTTGAGGGAGGATCAGTCTTTCTTTTTCTGTTCAGGCTTTTCACAAGGGCCACCAACATTACAGAGGGTCATCTACTTTACTCAGTCCTCCAATTCAAATGTTAAGCTCATCTGAAATGCCTCACAGACACAGCCAGAATAATGTTTACATCAAGCATCTGGATACTGAGAGGCCCGGTTAAGTTGACACAGAAAAGTACACTTGTTACTACTGGAAATGATGATGACAACTATAACTTAGTGGGTCCCTGATTATTGTCCTAGATATTGGCTCAAGGTACAATGTAAAATTTCTCACCCTTTGAGGTTGTTTAAAAATTTCTATTACTTAAAAGTGAATATTTAAAACAAATATGCTAGGTTGAGTTCTCTTTTGGTATTCATTTATCTTGTAATATTTCCTGTTTCATTCTGCTGGGCTTTTTAAAGATACCTAATTTTTCAATGAACATGTTTATGGAGTTACATTGTTATGACATAAATTTCATATTTATAAGCTTCTATTTTTCTTAAAAAATTAGCTTTCCAAGGGGAGATCAGATGCAATATTTTACATATAATGATACAGTATTATAGACTTTACTTTTAGCATTTTTAAAAAAAGAGTCCTTGATATATGAATTTTTATTTGGTCTTAGTAATTAAAACTTTAATTTTACATATTTTACAAAAATATATAATTACATTAGACTAGAACTTTCCCAAATTTTACATGGCGATAAAGAGATGTACATAATGAGAAATGCTGGGATGGAAGAAGCACAAGCTGGAATCAAGATTGCCAGGAGAAATATCAATAACCTCAGATATGCAGATGACACCACCCTTATGGCAGAAAGTAAAGAAAAACTAAAGAACCTCTTGATGAAAGTGAAAGAGGAGAGTAAAAAAGTTGGCTTAAACCCCAACATTCAGAAAACTAAGATCATGGGATCCACTTCATGGCAAATAGATGGGGAAACAGTGGAAACAATGGCTGACTTTATTTTTCTGGGCTCCAAAATCACTGCAGATGGTGATTGCAGCCATGAAATTAAAAGACGCTTACTCCTTGGAAGGAAAGTTATGACCAACCTAGACAGCATGTTCAAAAGCAGAGACATTACTTTGCCAACAAAGGTCCGTCTGGTCAAGGCTATGGTTTTTCCTGTGGTCATGTATGGATGTGAGAGTTGGACTTTGAAGAAATTGATGCTGAAGAATTGATGCTTTTGAACTGTGGTGTTGGAGAAGACTCTTGAGAGTCCCTTGGACTGCAAGGAGATCCAACCAGTCCATCCTAAAGGAGATGAGTCCTGGTTGTTCATTGGAAGGACTGATGTTGAAGCTGAAACTCCAATACTTTGGCCACCTCATGTGAAGAGTTGACTCATTGGAAAAGACCCTGATGCTGGGAGGGATTGGGGGCAGGAGGAGAAGGGGTTGACAGAGGATGAGATGGTTGGATGGCATCACCGACTTGATGCACATGAGTTTGGATGAACTCTGGGAGCTGGTGATGGACAGGGAGGCCTGGTGTGCTGCGATTTATGGGATTGTAAAGAGTCAGACACGACTGAGTGACTGAACTGAACTGAAAGAGATGTTATTAACCTCACTTATTTTTCAGTGAAGCTCAAAATCTTTTACAAATGTTGGTTCTTACAGTACATTTGTGACAAAAATTTAATCGCAAATTTCCATTTTGCAAATATTAATTAGCACCTGAAGGAATTCAGGGTATAAATCCAGTGTACTGATCATAGCTAGTGTTAGGCTTAGTACGTACAGTCAGCAGCACAGTTTATTCTGAAGAACGCTGACAAAAAGTCCCCCTAGTCTGAAGTGAAGTGAAGTGAAGTGAAGTGAAAGCCTCTCAGACAAGTCTGACTCTTTGCGACCCCATGGACTGTACAGTCCATGGAATTCTCCAGGCCAGAATACTGTAGTGGGTAGCCTTTCCCTTCTCCAGGGGATCTTCCCAACCCAGGGATTGAACCCAAGTCTCCCTCATTGCAGACAGATTCTTTACCAGCTGAGCCACAAGGGAAGCCCAAGAATAATGCCTGCCATTTGGAGAGTGAAGGAAGAGTTGTCTATCAACTGGTGATTGATCTTGGTTAACAAGAGTGTTTATGGGGTAAAAATTTCCTTTGAGATGTTTAAGTATTCTACTTGTTTAGTACCAAGCTAATCAAAATAATGTTACCTTAGTGTCTTGGAGTTTAGTTTAATAATTAGGAGGGAGAAGAAAAAGCAGGAGAATAAGCAGAATTTTAAATTCCTTTTCTTAAGAACAAGCTGTCACTGACCAAGGAACACTGGGACATCCTACCTAAATCCTGGTTGTCCACTCTTTTATGTAACATATCCTCTCATGTAACTGTGTAAGTTTCAATTAAGCTTTGATGAATCTCCTGTTAGAAAAGATATACAAAAGAACAGATACCGAGCTACTGTTGAACATTTCCTTTGTACATACAGCACTGATTTCTCCTGATGTTCACACATCTTACTTACAATTCCCTTTGAAGCTACTTTGGAGATTCAGCCTTGTAAACATCCTATCAGTTATGTTCTCAGACCCCTCTCTAATGGGTATGCAGGGAAGATGTTTGATCTCTGATGTTTAACATAATTAGCTGAGGGTGATCACACACAGAGCCAAAGAAGCAAAGTCCCCTTTCAGTTGACATTTTCATGCAACTTTTAAAAAATCTTTTTTAAAAAAAACTTTCTTCCCCCAAGAGCCCTTGCTGTGTTCCCAGCCTTGTTGCATGGGCAGCTCATCTCCCTTTCTTTAGTACTGGGCATCTCTGGTAGTATAGTACAGTCATGTACACACTCGCCTTCAGACTTCAAGGATCAAACAGCTTCTGCCTTTACAGGTCAAGGAACAGCAGGCTTCAAGCTGTGTTGTCTCTAAGTCTAGAAGACTTAGAAGCCCTGTATTGGCTCAGTTTGAGGCTTGCAGCTCACTCCCTGGAATGCCTCCTCTCCTGACTTGCCAATCTTCAGTTATGTCCTCCTCTTGTCCCAACATGACTCCAAGAGATATGCTGCCTTTTTGAGGCGTCCTTTTGTTCTTAAACTAAAAAATGAAAAACAAAAAAGTTGCAAAGCAATGAGGCTCAAACAAGTGATCAAATAGACTTAGTTAAAAAAAAAAAAAAAAGAGTCTGACTTATTTTTCTCAAACACCATGGTTATTGCCTAGTTTTTCACTTCCAGAACTATGGATTTCACATCCACAGCTGTGTCACTTCTATCTTGGAAATGTCAAGAGAAATCTGGTGTCTCAGATGAGCATCCAGTGTTTATGTGTAGTCAAGTCACTCCTCAGATCATTCAGATTTGCTTAAAATGAGACTAAGAATATTCTCTTATGTTTTATGGTTTCCTGTTTCTAGTGTGAATAGGACCACTTTGGATAGTTTTTTGCTTCGGTATCTCTGGTTCTTTTGTTTTCTGTTTATTGTATATCTGGGAATGAGACAAGCACAAAATTAAGAAACTGACAAAGTGATGTTTTGAAACCCCATCCCTACCCCATGCATCTAACTTGGAACCTACACTTTATACTGTAGGTGTAGATTGTGTTCAGCTTAATCTCTGGTACAAAGTATTCCTTAAAAAAAATCAGTTGATATCTATTGAGTGCTCACCATATTTTGCAATAGGCTTTCTATTTTGCCACTGGGACAATGACAACCACTTCTGTATCCTTAGTGCTGAAGCCATGTTTAATGACTTTGATAGAGTTGGTAAGCAATAACAAAGAGAATTACAGCTCTTCAGAGTAAAAGGCCTCTCATAGATAAATGCTGTTTTCCCTTGTTTGGTGCTGTCTAGATATTCAGCTAACCACCAGAAGTGCCCAAAATCAGACATTGATGTCTGTAATCTATAATTATAATGACCCCTATGAGATTTATTGACTATATAATTTACAGCCTGTCATTCTAAAGTGGATGATAACAGTTAGGGCATCAGGATCAACCAAAATAATGACTTCATTCCTTATGCTTCATTATAAAATATGTCACTAGCATGAATTCATCTTGAAGAACGACCTGTTAAAGGATAGAATTCCATTCAGAGTTAGCAGTGTGGGATATTTTTATTATTCTTATTGAAAGAGATAAAAGAGAGAATTTCTTTAGAAACCATAGTCTAAATTGTACTTGTCATTTGTAGGTAATATTAAAAAAATAAGACCTATTGCTATGATTTGAAAGTAGAAGAAAATATAGTAGTACTATGTGAAACCCTGGCTGGTTTGCTTCTGAGCTCTGTGACCTTGGGGAGTTATTCTTATCTCTAAAATACATTTTTATTAATGATGATGATAATGATGATGGTGATGATCCAGTCTGGGTTCTATTACTTCTACTAGCCCTTGAACTTCAGAAATTGATATAATCACTCTGCTTTAGTTTTTGTATTTTTCTGGTTCATAGTAAGTACTCACAAAAGTTAACTTATTAGGTTGTGCTCTTTAATGTGGCCTTTCCTGGTGGCTCAGATGGTAAAGAATCTGCCTGCAATGCAGGAAACCAGGGTTTGATTCCCTGGGTCAGGAGGATCCCCTGGAGAAGGGAATGGCCATTCTAGTATTCTTGCCTGGAGAATTCCATGGGCAGAGGTGCCTGGTGGTCTACAGTCCATGGGGTTGCAAGGAGTCGGATGTGACTTTAATACATTGAACTCTACACAGAAGGGTGATAGGCATCTTTGGGGTGTGTATTTCCTCAATAAACTGACTCAAGGCTCCTTCAGTAAATGGCATAGGATTTTACCTAAGAGCATCCATTGATTTGGTCACTGTTGTTTAACTGCCTCAATATTTCAAAAAATTTTTTACTTAAAGGATTAGTGAATCTATTATTATTATTATTGATTTATTGCTGTGTTTTGGAGAAAGTTCACAATATTTCAAAGGGCACCAGTAATAGAATAGAAAGCTGCAGTTCCAGACCATGTCCAACCATTAATTATGGTATGACCATGGATGAAAACTTGCCCTCCAGAGGCCTCAAATTCCTTATCTATAAAAGTATAAATGATAGTTTATTTTCTGTTTCACAGGGATTGTATTAAAAAAAATAACATCTTGCATAATTAAGTGCTTTTAAAATGCCAAACTGCTCTGCAAATCAGAATTAATATGAAACCTGAATGTCAAATATCTATGAGTGGCATTTAGAAAAGAGGAAATATTCTCTCTCTCTTTTCTTAATTATTTATTTTATTAAAAAAATTAAATTAATTTATTTTAATTGGAGGCTAATTACTTTAAATATTGTAGTGGTTTTTGTCATACATTGACATGAATTGGCCATGAGTGTACATGTGTCCCCAATCCTGAACCCCACTCCCACCTCCCTCCCATCCCATCCCTCAGGGTTGTCCCAGTATACCAGCTTTGAGTGCCTTGTTTCAAAAAAAAAAGGAAATATTCTCTTGTTTAAATGTTTCTTTTCATCCAATTTCTAACTTGCTGCTGCTATTGTAACCCAAAGGTAACTAAATCCAGGGTATTGTGATCCAAAATACATGGACCAAATGTTTTACTTTATTGTTCATTTAAAGAAAAACTGTGCCCCAACCAGAAAAGAACTATTTTTGATAATTTCTCCTTTTATTAGTTTTTTTGTTGTTGAGGGAAGCCAAATTTGACTTTTAACATTTCCTTCAAGGGCAAGTCTAAATTGGGACTGAGTGTAAAGGCTAACTTCTTAAAGGAAGGTGCCAAAAATAAATTACTAAAATAATGGGAGAAAAGTATTTTCCTATTAATAATAAGTAAACAACAGTTTAAAAACTTTACTATGTGCTAGGTATTCCCTTAAGACCTTATCTAATTTTTATAATATTCTTTTATGGAAGGTATTATCCATATTTCAGATGAATAAACTGAGGCTAGTAAATGTTAAATAGTTTGCCCAAAGCCACAAAGTAAGTGGTAGAGATGTGATACAAACTCAGGCAGCCTGAATCTAGAGCTTGCTCTTTCAACCAGCTGCTTGCCTTCAGTCAATATGTAACCACCATCTGCCAAGCTAAGAAAAGATGGTTATACAATGTCTTGCCAAAAGCTTAAGGTTCTGCATGGCAGTTTTGGTGGCTGTTGCTAGTTATTCCTGGATATCCTTTTTGCAGATCTGTATCAGAGTTTTGGTACCAAATAAGACATAAAAAAATGATATAGACAGCAGTAGGCTTTTTGGGTATCCAGAGAAACATGCTCATAGAAGAAGAGACAGCCTTCGTGTATTTGTCTTTGACAATGCAGTTTTATTTTAGTGATTGCTTATTGAGCATTTGCTGTACTAGGGGTTGCAAACAATGTATTTTTTCCAGTAACATTTAGTGACTGGGCTGTGTTTTATAAGAAAGAAATGCAGTGTCATTATCTGCATGATTGTAGTTTCTCCATACTTTTGAAGACCAAGGAAAAAGGGTAGTCCAGAAAGCTGGGAAACAAAGAGGAATTTGACTTGGAGGTGCTACTTAAGACTTAGGTACCTGGCAAATAACCCATGCAGCCCTGGTTCTCTGAACCTACTGACTGAGATGAAGATGAGCTTACAGCAGATGAAATACTATAGGCCCCTGCGTAGCTTCAGAGACTTTGGCTTTAAACATTGGTAAGAACCACTGAATCATTTGATGGACAGCAGGCAGATCATTATTTTGGAAAACAAGACAAAACAAAGCCTCTACAATGGTGGAGAAGTACTGCAATAAATGAGAAGCCCTTCAGTTCAGTTCAGTTGCTCAATCATGTCTGACTCTTTGTGACCCCATGGACTGCAGCACGCCAGGCTTTCCTGTCCATCATCAACTCCCGGAGCTTACTCAGATTCATGTCCGTTGAGTTGCTGATGCCATCCAACCATCTCATCCTTTGTTGTCCCCTTCTCCTCCAGCCTTCAATCTTTCCCAGCATCAGGGTCTTTTCCAGTGAGTCAGTTCTTTGCATCAGGTAGCCAGAGTATTGGAGTTTCAGCTTCAGCATCAGTCCTTCCAATGAATATTCAGGACAAGAGAAGCCCTTATGCTGTAATAATTCATTTAATGTTCTCATGGGATAGAGCACTGCAGCTCAGAGGAAAGAAAAGCCACACTAATACAGTTTTCTTGTTCACCTCTTAAGTCAGCATCACTCCTGATATAGTCATCTGACTTTTGAACCATTAATTTCCTCTAGGGAATCTCTATATATTTACTTTACTTCTGCTTCATATACATGTTTTTTTTTTTTCCTTTGAGAAACTAAAAAGGGATATTTCATGTTATTTCCTGTAAGCAATTAAATGAAGATCATTTATGTCATGTTCAACTGTCTACAAAGTATTTTACCAGATGACGGTTACTAAGAATGAATGTCTGATGGTAATTTATATATTTAAAATACTTAGAAGAGAACCAAACACCTGGCTGAGCTCTCTGTGATTGGAGCCCAGGAAAATCTTCACTTCATATTCTTCTTCTTGCCAGTGATACCCACTGTATTTTCTCTGGTCTTGACCAGAAGAGTTAGAAAAAGTAGCCTCCACAAGTTCTCTCCTTCATTCTTAGGTCCTTGTGTCAGCCTCTACTACTGTATAGAAATTTCCCTCTAAAAAGTTGAATTGTTAAATAGCTTTTTCTTTGGCATCACTCTTTTTCACACTACCCTGTAATATTTCACAGTGTTGACAAACTTCTGCCTTGAGTCCCCTCTTGCCTCTGTTGCTCAACATTCTCATTTCTCCTACCCTTTTACTTCTTCTCCTTCTTTTTGGAGGAGTGCCTCCAGACTATGAGAGATGGGTTAGTTTCTTTTAAACCAGTGACTCTTCAAGGAAGCATGGAAGCCTAAAGTTGTCCTGGCGCTTCCTTGGACCCTTCAAGTCTTACTTATTTAACTTATATGCAGAGTACATCATGAGAAACACTGGACTGGAAGAAACACAAGCTGGAATCAAGATTGCTGGGAGAAATATCAATAACCTCAGATATGCAGATGACACCACCCTTATGGCAGAAAGTGAAGAGGAACTCAAAAGCCTCTTGATGAAAGTGAAAGTGGAGAGTGAAAAAGTTGGCTTAAAGCTCAACATTCAGAAAACGAAGATCATGGCATCTGGTCCCATCACTTCATGGGAAATAGATGGGGAAACAGTGGAAACAGTGTCAGACTTTTTTTTGGGGGGCTCTAAAATCACTACAGATGGTGACTGCAGCCATGAAATTAAAAGACGCTTACTCCTTAGAAGGAAGGTTATGACCAACCTAGATAGCATATTCAAAAGCAGAGACATTATTTTGCCAACAAAAGTCCGTCTAGTCAAGGCTATGGTTTTTCCTGTGGTCATGTATGGATGTGAGAGTTGGACTGTGAAGAAGGCTGAGCGCCGAAGAATTGATGCTTTTGAACTGTAGTGTTGGAGAAGACTCTTGAGAGTCCCTTGGACTGCAAGGAGATCCAACCAGTCCATTCTGAAGGAGATCAGCCCTGGGTGTTCTTTGGAAGGAATGATACTAAAGCTGAAACTCCAGTACTTTGGTCACCTCATGCGAAGAGTTGAGTCATTGGAAAAGGCTGATGCTGGGAGGGATTGGGGGCAGGAGGAGAAGGGGACGACAGAGGATGAGATGGCTGGATGGCATCACTGACTCGATGGATGTGAGTCTGAGTGAACTCCGGGAGTTGGTGATGGACAGGGAGGCTTGGTGTGCTGCGATTCATGGGATTGCAAAGAGTCGGACACGACTGCGCGACTGATAGAGTTGAAGGAGGCAGCCCCCAAATTGCTATTCTGTTGAGCTTTTGGGGCTACTGCCCAGATTAGCTTCTATCCCCTTGAATGCTGCTAGGATTGCTAAGAACTTTCTGTAGCTCTGGAGGTAGCAGGAACAACTCATCTTTAGTTCTGGAAAGTCTTAGGACCATCTTAGCCTCTGATACTACCATTGTTGCTATCTGCATGACACACAGGTATGGTCTAATTTCTATCTCAGTGCTGTCCTTTCATATAAAGTCATGGAACATACTGTTAGTAAAAGCCACCTTTCTTTCTTTGCTAAGACCTGAAAGGGAATTTTAGTTACTTGTTCACCTGAATGTTTCTGAGGGAATTACCAATATTAGGAAAACTGAAATGATTTAATCAGGCAGGATGCAGGAAATAATATACATATCCCAGGCTATATTTGCAACATAACCTTGAAAGGATTGATTGAATGGATGGACAAAAGTGTGGAAAACTATGTTGTTAGCAGTTAGGAAATTTTGTGGAAACATCACATTCAGCTTTCTGTTACTTCAGTGAAGGACTGGCTGTATAATTATATATGCATGGCAGACAGTATGTAACAACAGTTTCTTCTCATGTAATTCTGAATTTGTTGTGGAGCAGCATGCCATTGTCTAAGCCAATCATGACAGCAATGTTCTTTGCCACAAACTCAATTTCCCAGACTCTTTTTTCATTAGGAGGGTTATCTGACCCAGTTCTACTCAGAGATACACAAAGGGAATTCACTGTGTGTCAGAGAAAGCTAAAAAAGGAGAGAGTAGCCTGGCTGTGAATTTCTTCCTGCCTTTGAATGTGGTCATGATGCCTAGAATCATGTAAAAATATTAACATGCTGATAATAAGATGGATGGAACATGTAAGGGTCTTAGTGATATTGTTGAACTTCCAGGCCAATACTTGTCTCTCTATATCTGTTCAGTTCACTTCAGTAGCTCAGTCATGTCTGACTCTTTGTGACCCCATGGACTGCAGCACTCCAGGCTTCCCTGTCTATCACCAACTCCCAGAGCTTGCTTAAACTCTCTATATCTGTACTTCTTATTAAATAAAGGAGACGGGAATGGCAAACCACTTCAGTATTCTTGCCTTGAGAACTGCATGAAAGGTATGAAAAGGCAAAAATATATGACAGTGAAAGATGAACTCCCCAGGTCAGTAGGTGCCCAATATGCTACTGGAAGGAGTGGAGAAATAGCTCCAGAGAGAATGAAGAGGCTGAACCAAAGTGAAAACAATGCCCAGTTGTGGATGTGACTGGTGATGGAAGCAAAGTCTGATGCTGTAAAGAACAATATTGCATAGGAACCTGGAGTGTTAGGTCCATGAATCAAGGTAAATTGGAAGTGGTAAAACAGGAGATGGTAAGAGTGAACATCAACATTTTAAGAAACAGAGAACTAAAAAGGACTGGAATGGGAGAATTTAATTAAGATGACCATTATATCTACTACTGTGGGCAAGAATTCCCTTAGAAGAGATGGAGTAGCTCTCATAGTCAACAAAAGAATCCAAAATGCAGTACCTGGGTACAACCTCAAAAATTACAGAATGATCTCTGTTTGTTTCCAGAACAAACCATTCAATATCATGGTAATCCAAGTCTATGCCCCAATCAGTAATGCCAAAGAAGCTGAAGTTGAATGGTTCTATGATGACCTACAAGACAGTCTAGAACTAACACCAAAAAAAAGATATCCTTTTCATCACTGGGGACTGGAATGCAAACATAGGAAGTCAAGACATACCTGAAGTAACAGGCAAGTTTGGCCTTGGGGTACAAAATGAAGCAAGGCAAAGGCTCCCAGAGTTTTGTCAAGAGAATGCATTGGTCATAGCAAACACCCTCTTCCAACAACACAAGAGGTGACTCTACACATAGACATTACCAGATAGTCAATACCAATTTCAGATTGATTATATTCTTTGCAGTTGAAGATGGAGAAACTCTATACAGTCAGCAAAAACAGGACGAGGAGCTGACTGTGGCTCAGATCATAAACTCCTTATTGCCAAATTCAGACTTAAATTGAAAAAAATAGGAAAAACAATTAGGCCATTCAGGTATGACCTAAATCAAATCCCTTACAATTATACAGTGGAAGTGACAAATAGATTCAAGGGATTAGATCTGATAGACAGAGTGCCTGAAGAACTATGGATGTAGGTTTGTAACATTGTACAGGAGGCACTGATCAAAACTATCCCCAAGAAAAAGAAATGCCAAAGGCAAACTGCTTGTCTGAGGAGACCTTACAAATAGCTGAGAAAAGAAGAGAAGAGAAAGGCAAAGGAGAAAAGGAAATATATATCCATCTGAATGCAGAGTTCCAAAGAAGAGCAAGAAGAGATGAGAAAGCCTAAGTGATCGTTCCAAGGAAATAGAGGAAAACGGTAGAATGGGAAAGACTAGAGATCTCTTCAAGAAAGTTAAGAGATACCAAGGGAACATTTCATGCAAAGATGGGCTCAATAAAGGACAGAAATGGTATGAACCTAACAGAAGCAGAAGATATTAAGAAGAGGTGGTAAGAATACATAGAAGAACTGTACCAAAAAGATCTTCATGACCCAGATACCCACGATGGTGTTATCACTCACCTAGAGACAGACATCCTGATGTGCGAAGTCAAGTGGGCTTTAGAAGCATTACTACAAACAAAGCTAGTGGAGGTGATGGAATTCCAGCTGAGTTATTTCAAATCCTGAAAGATGATGCTGTGAAAGTGCTGCACTCCATATGCCAGCAAATTTGGAAAACTCAGCATTGGCCGCAGGAATGGAAAAGGTCAGTTTTCATTCCAATCCCAAAGAAAGGCAATGCCTAAGAATGTTCAAACTACCACACAGTTGCACTAATCTCATACACTAGCAAAGTAATGCTCAAAATTCTCCAAGCCAGGCTTCAACAGTACATGAACTGAGAACTTCAGGCTGGATTTAGAAAAGGCAGAGGAACCAGGAGGAATCAAATTGCCGACATCCATTGGATCATCAAAAAGGCAAGAGAATTCCAGAAAACATTTACTTCTGTTTAATTGACTGTGCTAAAGCCTTGACTATGTGGATCACAAGAAACTGTGGAAAATTCTTAGAGATGGGAATAACAGACCACCTTACCTGCCTCCTGAGAAACCTGTATGCAGTCAAGAAGCAACAGTTAGAACCAGACATGGAACAACAGACTGGTTCCAAATTGGGAAAGGAGTACTTCAAGGCTGTATATTGCCACCCTGCTTATTTAACTTATGTGCAGAGTACATCATGCAAAATGCCAGGCTGGATGAAGCACAAGCTGGAATCAAGATTGCCAGGAGAAATATCAATAACCTCAGATATGCAGCTGACACCACCCTTATGGCAGAAAGTGAAGAGAAACTAAAATTCAACACCCATTTATGATAAAAACTCTCCAGAAAGCAGGAATAGAAGGAACATACCTCAACATAATAAAAGCTATATATGACAAACCCACAGCAAACATTATCCTCAATGGTGAAAAATTGAAAGCATTTCCTCTAAAGTCAGGAACAAGACAAGGGTGCCCACTTTCACCATTACTATTCAACATAGTTTTGGAAGTTTTGGCCACAGCAATCAGAGCAGAAAAAGAAATAAAAGGAATCCAAATTGGAAAAGAAGAAGTAAAACTCTCACTATTTGCAGATGACATGATCCTCTACATAGAAAACCCTAAAGACTCCACTAGAAAATTACTAGAACTAATCAATGACTATAGTAAAGTTGCAGGATATAAAATCAACACACAGAAATCCCTTGCATTCCTATACACTAATAATGAGAAAACAGAAAGAGAAATTAAGGAAACAATTCCATTCACCATTGCAACGGAAAGAATAAAATACTTAGGAATATATCTACCTAAAGAAACTAAAGACCTATATATAGAAAACTATAAAACACTGGTGAAAGAAATCAAAGAGGACATTAATAGATGGAGAAATATACCATGTTCATGGATTGGAAGAATCAATATAGTGAAAATGAGTATACTACCCAAAGCAATTTATAGATTCAATGCAATCCCTATCAAGCTACCAACAGTATTCTTCACAGAGCTAGAACAAATAATTTCACAATTTGTATGGAAATACAAAAAACCTCGAATAGCCAAAGTGATCTTGAGAAAGAAGAATGGAACTGGAAGAATCAACCTACCTGACTTCAGGCTCTACTACAAAGCCACAGTTATCAAGACAGTATGGTACTGGCACAAAGACAGAAATATAGATCAATGGAACAAAATAGAAAGCCCAGAGATAAATCCACGCACATATGGACACCTTATCTTTGACAAAGGAGGCAAGAATATACAATGGATTAAAGACAATCTCTTTAACAAGTGGTGCTGGGAAATCTGGTCAACCACTTGTAAAAGAATGAAACTAGACCACTTTCTAACACCATACACAAAAATAAACTCAAAATGGATTAAAGATCTAAACATAAGACCAGAAACTATAAAACTCCTAGAGGAGAACATAGGCAAAACACTCTCTGACATACATCACAGCAGGATCCTCTATGACCCACCTCCCAGAATATTGGAAATAAGAGCAAAAATAAACAAATGGGACCTAATTAACCTTAAAAGCTTCTGCACATCAAAGGAAACTATTAGCAAGGTGAAAAGACAGCCTTCAGAATGGGAGAAAATAATAGCAAATGAAGCAACTGACAAACAACTAATCTCAAAAATATACAAGCAATTCCTACAGCTCAACTCCAGAAAAATAAATGACCCAATCAAAAAATGGGCCAAAGAACTAAACAGACATTTCTCCAAAGAAGACATACAGATGGCTAACAAACACATGAAAAGATGCTCAACATCACTCATTATCAGAGAAATGCAAATCAAAACCACTATGAGGTACCATTTCACACCAGTCAGAATGGCTGCGATCCAAAAGTCTACAAATAATAAATGCTGGAGAGGGTGTGGAGAAAAGGGAACCCTCTTACACTGTTGGTGGGAATGCAAACTAGTATAGCCACTATGGAGAACAGTGTGGAGATTCCTTAAAAAACTGGAAATAGAACTGCCTTATGATCCAGCAATTCCACTGCTGGGCATACACACTGAGGAAACCAGAAGGGAAAGAGACACGTGTACCCCAATGTTCATTGCAGCACTGTTTATAATAGCCAGGACATGGAAGCAACCTAGATGCCCATCAGCAGATGAATGGATAAGAAAGCTGTGGTACATATACACAATGGAGTATTACTCAGCCATTAAAAAGAAAACATTTGCATCAGTTCTAATGAGGTGGATGAAACTGGAGCCTATTATACAGAGTGAAGTAAGCCAGAAAGAAAAACACCAATACAGTATAATAATGCATATATATGGAATTTAGAAAGATGGTAACAATAACCCTGTGTACGAGACAGCAAAAGAGACACTGATGTATAGAACAGTCTTATGGACTCTATGGGAGAGGGAGAGGGTGGGAAGATTTGGGAGAATGGCATTGAAACATGTAAAATACCATGTATGAAATGAGATGCCAGTCCAGGTTCGATGCACGATAATGGATGCTTGGGGCTAGTGCACTGGGACGACCCAGAGGGATGGTGTGGGGAGGGAGGAGGGAGGAGGGTTCAGGATGGGGAACACATGTATACCTGTGGCGGATTCATTTTGATATTTGGCAAAACTAATACAATTATGTAAAGTTTAAAAATAAAATTAAAAAAATAAATAAAAATAAAGACACACTCTGAGGTATTTAAAAATGAAAAAAAAAAAAAAAAAAAGAGCCTCTTGATGAAAGTGAAAGAGGAGAGTGAAAACGCTGGCTTAAAATTCAACATTCAAAAAACTAAGATCATGGCATCTGGTCCCATCACTTCGTGGCAAATAGATGCAGAAACAGTGGAAACAGTGGCTGACTTTATTTTTTTGGGCTTCAAAATCATTGCAGATGGTGACTGCAGCCATGAAATTAAAAGACGCTTGCACCTTGGAAGAAACGCTATGACAAACCTAGACAATATATTAAAAAGCAGAGACATTACTTTGCCGACAAAGGTCTGTCTAGTCAAAGCTATGATTTTTCCAGTAGTCATTTTGGATGTGAGAGTTGGACCACAAAGAAGGCTGAGCACCGAAGAATTGATGCTTTTGAACTGTGATGTTGGAAAAGACTCTTGAGAGTCCCTTGGACTGCAAGAAGATCCAACCAGTCCATCCTAAAGGAAATCAGTCCTGAATATTCATTGGAAGGATTGATACTGAAGCTGAAGTTTCAATATTTTGGCCACCTGATGCGAAGTACTGACTCAGAAAGGAATGAGATGCTGAGAAAGATTGAGTGCCACTGGAGAAGGGGATAACAGAGGATGAGATGGTTGGATGGCATCACAGATTTGATGGACCTGAGCTTAATCAAGCTCCCAGAGTAGTGATGGACAGGGAAGCCTGGTGTGCTGCAGTCCTTAGGGTTGCAATGAGTTGGACACAACTGAGCGACTGAACTGTACTGAACTGAATGTTCTACTTGTTTTTCCTACTGTTAGTTGTTTAATCATTTATTGTAAGATACATTTCTAAATAATATAAGAGATGGTCATGTCTTGATGAAGAGGATCAATAATACCTTCTTATAAAAATATTCACTTGTATTTCTTTGAATACACTGTGTTCTGTGATCCTGTTTTAATATGCTTTTCTAAAAATGCATAGTAAATTTTTTTAATGCTTTGCGTCACTGTAGTTGTTCATAAATTTATATGAGAACAATAATTTTCTCATAGGTATGTAGTAACTGTTGGGGTTATATCTTGTGGAGGATATATCTACATACTAATACAGTATTGTGCTAGTGCTAAGTCACTTTCAGTCGTGTCCAATTCTTTGCAGCTCATGGACTGTAGCCCACCAGTCTCTTCTGTCCATGGGATTCTCCAGGCACGAATACTGGAGTGGGTTGGCATTTCCTTCTCCAGGGGATCTTCCTGACTCAGGGGTTGAAGCCACGACTCTTATGTCTCCTGCATTGGCAGGCAGGTCTTTACCACTAGCGCCACCTGGAAAGCCCCATGCAGTATTAGTATTATAGTTCGTATGATTTGTTCCAAATTACTCTTGTATAGTAGTAGTATATTAATTTTTTTGTCTAGCTGTTAATAAAGTTTTCCTTTTTGGAATAATAAAATGTGGAATATTTCAAATGGCTTAATAAAAAAATAATAAAAAATACTTAATAAAAAAATCAATGTATTTTAATGTCTTTCTGTGTTACTCCATTTCATCCTAGTTGCCTTTTAAAACTGTGTATTTGTTGTCATAGATCCTTCAGAACTTAATTGTGAGAGAATATTCTATTTCAATAATTTTTTATTGAAGTATCATTGATTTACAATGGTGTGTTAGTTTCAGATGTACAGCAAAGGAAATCAGTTGTATATATATATACATAGACTCTTTTTTGGGCTTCCCTGAAAGCTCAGTTGGTAAAGAATCCACCTGCAATGCAGGAGACCCCAGTTTGATTCCTGAGTCTGGAAGATCCACTGGAGAAGGCATAGGCTACCCACTCCAGAATTCTTGGGCTTTCCTTGTGGCTCAGCTGGTAAATAATCTGCCTTCAATACGGAAGACTTTGGTTCGATCCCTGGCTTGGGAAGATCCCCTGGAGAAGGGAAAGGCTACCCACTGCAGTGTTCTGGCCTGGAGAATTCCATGGACTGTGTATAGTCCATGGGGTCGCAAAGAGTTGGACAGGACTGAGCAACTTTCACTTTCACTTCCTTTCACACTCTTTTTAATATATTTTCCCATATAGAACATTACAGAGTATTGAGTAGAGTTCCCTGTGCTGTACAGTAGATCCTTATTCATTGTCTTTTAAAAAATTAATTTATTTATTCTAATTGGAGGATAATTACTTTACAACATTTTGATGATTTTTGCCATACATCAACATGAATCAGCCACGAGTATATATGTTCCCCCCATCCTGAACCCCCACCCACCTCCCTAGTTATAGTGTGTATATGTCAATCCCAATTTTCCAATTTATCCCTCCCCTATGTTTCCTCATTTCACATGCTAGCAAGATTATGCTCAAAATCCTTCAAGCTAGGCTTCAGCAATACATGAGCCAAGAACTTCCAGATGTACAAGCTGGATTTAGAAAAGGAGGAACCAGAGATCAAATTGCCAACATCTGTTGCATCATAGAAAAAGCAAGGGAATTCCAGAAAGCATCTACTTCTGCTTCAGAAGGCTTTGACTACTCTAACACCTTTGACTGTGTGGATCACAACAAACTGTGGAAAATTCTTAAAGAGATGAGAGTGACAGACCACCTTACCTGCCTCCTGAGAAACCTGAATGTAGGACAAGAAGCAACAGTTAGAACCAGACCTGGGACAATGGACTGACTCCAAATTGGGAAAGGAGTACCTCAAGGCTGTATATTGTCATCTTGCTTATTTAACTTATATGCAGAGCACATCATGAGAAATGCCAGGCTGGATGAAGCACAAGCTGGAGTGAAGATTGCTAGGAAAAATATCAATAGCTTCATATATACAGATGATAGCACTTTAATGTCAGGAAGCAAAGAGGAACTAAAGAGGCAAATAGGTGGGGGAAAAGTGGAAATAGAGACAGATTTTATTTTCTTGGGCTCCAAAATCACTGCAGACGGTGACTACAGCCATGAAATTAAAAGACTCTTGGAAGCTCCTTGGAAGAAAAGCTATGACCAACCTAGACAGTGTATTAAAGAGCAGAGGCATCACTTTCCCAACAAAAGTCCATATAGTCAAGGTTATGTTCTTTCCAGTAGTCATGTACAGATGTTAGAGTTGGACCATAAAGAAGGCTGAGCACCAAAGAATTGATGCTTTCAAATTGTGGTGCTGGATAAGACCCTTGAGAGTTCTGTGGATACCAAGGAGATCAAACCAGTCAATCCTAAAGGAAATCAACTGTGAATATTCATCAGAAGGACAGATGATGAAGCTCCAGTGCTTTGACCAACTGATGCAAGAGCTGGCTCATTGGAAAATAACCTGATGATGGGAAAGATTTCAAGCAAGAAAAGGGGCAACAGAGGATGAGATGGCTGGATGGTATCACCAACTCAATATAGGTGAGTTTGAGCAAACTCCTGTAGATGGTGGAGGACATGGAAGCCTGGCATGCTGCAGTTGACATGATTGCAAACAGTCAGACCTGACTTAGAGACTGAGAAACAACAATAACAATCTTACCTCCCAGTAACCATAAGTTTATTTTCTACATCTGTAACTCTATTTCTGTTTTGTAGAAAATTCATTTGTATCCTTTTTAGACATATAAGCAATATATTATATTTGTCTTTATCTGACTTACTCCACTCAGTATGACAGTTTCTAGGTCCATCCATGTTGCTACACATGGCATTATTTTGTTCTTTTTTATGGCTGAGAGTCCCTTGGACTGCAAGGAGATCCAACCAGTCCATTCTGAAGGCGATCAGCCCTGGGATTTCTTTGGAAGGAATGATGCTAAAGCTGAAACTCCAGTACTTTGGCCACCTCATGCGAAGAGTTGACTCATTGGAAAAGACTCTGATGCTGGGAGGGATTGGGGGCAGGAGGAGAACGGGACGACAGAGGATGAGATGCCTGGATGGAATCACTGACTCGACGGACGTGAGTCTGAGTGAACTCCTGTAGTTGGTGATGGACAGGGAGGCCTGGCGTGCTGCGATTCAGGGGGTTGCAAAGAGTCGGACACAATTGAGCAACTGAACTGAACTGAACTGAATATTCCATTGTGTATATGTACCTCTTCTTCTTTACCCATTCCTCTGCTGATGGACATTTAGGTTTCTTCCATGTCCTGGCTATTGTGAATAGTGCTGCAGTGAATATTGGACTGCATGCATTTTTTTGAATCATGGTTTTCTCCAGATATGTACGCAGGAATGGGATTGCTGGATCATATGGTAGCTCTATATTTAGTTTTCTAAGGAACCTCCATACTGTTCTCCATGTGGCTATACCACATGTGGCTATACCAATTTACATCCCCCCTAAAAGTGTAAGAGCATTTCCTTGTCTCCACACCCTCTCTAGCATTTATTGTTTGTTGACTTTTTGATGGCTATTCTGACTGGTGTGAGGTGATACCTCATTTTAGTTTTGATTTGCATTTCTCTAATAATTAGTGATGTTGAGCATCTTTTCATGTGATTGTTAGTCATCTTTATGTCTTATTCTTCTCCAGTAGACTGGAGAAATATCTATTTACACCTTCTACCCATTTTTTGATTGGGTTGTTTGTTTCTTTGAAATTGAGCTG
Organism: Bos taurus; assembly: GCF_002263795.3. NCBI lineage: Eukaryota > Metazoa > Chordata > Mammalia > Artiodactyla > Bovidae > Bos > Bos taurus. The sequence continues at coordinate 18,365,274 of NC_037336.1, read as the reverse complement.
CATGAATGTTTGTGAATTTTGGAGATTAATCCCTTGTTACTTCATTTGCAAATATTTTCTCCCACTCTGATCAATGTCTTCTCATTTTGTTTATGGTTTCCTTTTCTGTGCAAAAGGTTTGAAGTTTAATTGGGTCCCATTTATTTACTTTGTTTTTATTTTCACTAATTTCAGAGGTGGATCAAAAAAGATCTTGCTTGGATTTATGTCAGAGAGTGTTCTGCCTGTGTTTGCCTCTAAGAATTTTATGGTATCCAGCCTTATATTTATATCTTTCATCCATTTTGAGTTTATTTTTGTGTATGGTGTTAGGGGTGTTCTAATTTCGTTCTTTTACATGTAGCTTTCCAGTTTTCCCAGCTCTGCTTATTGAGGAGACCATCTTATCTGCATTGTATATTCTTGTCTCCTTTGTCATAGATTAGGTGACCATACGTGCATGGGTTTATTTCTGGGATTTCTATCCTGTTTCTTTGACTGAATTTCTGTTTTTGTGCTGGTACCATACTGTTTTGATGGCTATAGTTTTAGAGTATAGTCTGAAGTCAGGGAGCCTGATTCATTCAGCTCCATTTTTTCTTTCTCAAGATTGCTTTGGCTATTTGTAATCTTTTGTGTTTTCAAATTGTATAATGATTTGTATACAAATTATATAATGATTTTCTCTAATTCTGTGAAAAATGCCATTGATAATTTGATAGGAATTACATTGAATCTGTAGATTGCTTTGGGTAGTATAGTCATTTTCACAATATTGATTATTCCAATCCAAGAACATGGTATATCTTTCCATCTGTTTGTGTCATCTTTTATTTCTTTCATCAGTATCTTATAGTCTTATAGTTTATTCCTAGGTATTTTTTTTCTTTTTTATGCAATGCTAAATGGGATTTCCCCCTTGATTTCTTTTTCTGATCTTTTATTGTTTGTATATAAGAGTGCAAGAGATTCTGTGATTTAATTTTGTCTTCTGCAACTTTACCAAATTCATTGATGAGCTCTAGTGGTTTCCTGGTAGCATCTTCATGGTTTTATATGTATAGTATTAAGTCATCCGCAAACAGTGACAATTTTAGTTCTTCTTTAGCAATTTAGATTCTTTGTATTGCCTTTTCTTCTCTGATTGCTGTGGCTAGGACTTTCAAAACTATTTTTGAATAATGGTGAGAGTGGACATCCTTGTCTTGTTCCTGGTCTTAGGGGAAATGTTTTCAGTTTTTTACCATCAAGAGTGATGTTTGCTGTGGGTTTGTCATGTATGGCCTTTTTTAATGTTAAGGTAGGTTCCCTCAATGCCCACTTTCTGAAAGGTTTTTTTAAAATCACAGATGGATGTTGAATTTTGTCAAATGGTTTTTCTGCATCTTTTGAGATGATTATATGGTTTTTATTTTTCAGTGTATCACACTGATTGATTTGTGGATATTGAAAAATTCTTACATCCCTGAGATAAAGCTCACTTGATTATGGTATATGATCCTTTTAATGTGTTGTTGTATTTGGTTTGCTAGTCTTTTGTTGAGGATTTTTGCATCTATGTTTATCAGTGATATTGGCCTGTAATTTTCTTTTTTTGGTGTGCTGTCTTTGTCTGGTTTTGGTATCAGGGTGATTGGTAGTTTTGTAGAATGAGCTTGGGAGTGTTCCTTTCTCTGTAATTCTTTGGAAGAGTTTCAGAAGGGTAGGTGATACCTCTTCACTACATTTTGAGAGAATTTGCCTGTGAAGCCATCTGGTCCTAGACTCTTTCTTTGTTGGAAGATTTTAAAATAACATTTAAGTACTTGTGATTGGTTTGTTCATATTTTCCGTTTTTTCCTGGTTCAGTCTTGGAAGCTTGCATCTTAGAATTTATCCATTTTTTTCTAGATTGTCCATTTTATTGGTGTAGTTGCATGTAGTACTGCATCTTAGAATTTATCCATTTTTTTCTAGATTGTCCATTTTATTGGTGTAGTTGCATGTAGTACTCTATTATGATCCTTTGTATTTCTGTGGTGTCTAGTGTAACTTCTTTGTCATTTTAATTTTATTGATTTAAATCCTCTTCCCTTTTTTCTTGAGAAGTCTAGCTAAATGTTTACCAATTTTGTTTATCTTCTCAAAGAACTAGTTTTTAGTTTCATTTATCTTTGCTATTGTTTTCATCATCTCTATTTCATTCATTACCACTCTTAATTTTTATGACTTGTTTCCTCTACTAACTTTGGGTTTTGTTTGTTCTTCTTTCTCTAGTTATTTTAGGTGTAAGAAAGAGTAGGATGTTCAGGATTTTTTTTTCTTGAGTTAAGATTGTATTGCTATAAACTTCCCTCTTAGAACTGCTTTTGCTGCATCTCATAGGTTTTAGATCATTTTCTTTTCATTGTCATATGTCTCTAGACATTTTATGATTTCCTATTTGAGTTCTTCAATGATCCACTAATTATTTAGTAACATGCGATTTAGCCTCCATTTGTTTGTGTTTTTTACAGTTGTCTTTTTTTTTTTTTTCTTTTATAATTGGGACAATATACAGCCTTGACATACTCCTTTCCAGATTTGGAACCAGTCGTTGTTCCATGGCACGTTCTAGCTGTTGCTTCTTGACCTGCATACAGATTTCTCAGGAGGGGCAGGTAAGGTGGTCTGGTATTCCCATCTCTTTAAGAATATTCCACAGTTTGTTGTGACAGTCAGAGGCTTTAGCATAGACAATAAAGCAGAAATAGATGTTTTTTTCTGGAATTCTCTTGGTTTTTTGATGATACAATGGATGTTGGCAATTTGATCTCTGGTTCCTCTGCCTTTTCTAAATTCAACTTGAACATCTGAAAGTTCTCGGTTCATGTACTGTTGAAGCCTGGCTTAGAGAATTTTGAGCATTACTTTGCTAGCACGTGAGATGAGTGCAATTGTGCAGTAGTTGAACCTTCTTTAGCATTGCCTTTCTTTGGAATTGGAATGAAAACTGACCTTTGCCATTCCTGCGGCCACTGCTGAGTTTTCCAAATTTGCTGGCATATTGAGTGCAGCACTTTCACAGCATCATCTTTTAGGATTTGAAATAATTCAGCTGGAATTCCATCATCTCCACTAACTTTGTAGTGATGCTTCCTAAGGCCCACTTGACTTTGCACTCCAGGATGTCTAGTTCTAGATGAGTGATTACACCATTGTGATTATCAGGGTCATTAAGATCCTCTTGTATGGTTGCCTTGTATATTGAGGTGCTCTTATTTTGGGTACATATATATTTAAAATTGTTATACCTTTTTCTTGGATTGATCCCTTGATCATATGTAGTGTCCTTCCTTGTCTCTTATAACTGTCTTTATTTTAAAAGTCTATTTTGTCTGATATGAGTAGTGGTACTCCAGTTTTGTTTGATTTCTATTTGTGTGGAATATCTTTTTCCATCCCCTCACTTCCTGTGTGTATTTGTCCCTAGGTCTGAATTGGGTCTTTTGAAGACAGCACATATACAGGTCTTGGTTTTGTATCCATTCAGCTAGTGTCTTTTGGTTGAAGCTTTTAATCCACTTACATTAAGGCAGTTATCAATATGTAAGTTCCTATTACCATTTTCTTAATTATTTGGGTTTGTTTTTGTAAGTCTTTTATTTCTTTTATTTCTCTTGTGTTTTCCACCTAGAGAAGTTTGTTTAGCATTTGTTATAAAGCTGTTTTGGCAGTGCTGAAATCTCTTAGCTTTTGCTATATTTCTTATTTTAACATGTCTACTATTTAGTAAAAGCCATGGTTATCTTTGAGTTTGTATTCTTATTATACTTAAGGGATGAGAAGATTTGGGTATTTCTTAAGCAGTTCATCATAGGAGAGTTTGAATTAATGGGTGTGTTCTTGTTAGAGAAATTTGTATTGGAGGTAAGTAAGATTACTCTAGCTAAACAGTGTATTGTAAATGTTTTTGAACATAAATATGGAAGAAATGCATTTAGCCCTGTGATATAAGAATCTGGTGTATATAAGAATCACACACACACACACACACACAGAGACATGTACACACTTGAAACAAAGATTTTATGAAATAATACTATTATATGTAATACTCCCCAATATTGTCATTGTATTACTTTCTATATTGGAAAAGACCCTGATGCTGGAGAATACTCTTGAGGAGGTCAACTTAGTCCTAAAGGAAATCAAATTATCCAAAAGGAAATCAACCCTGAATATTCATTGGAAGGACAGAGGCTGAAGCTGAAGATCCTATACTTTGGCCACTTGATGCAGAGGTGACTCACTGGAAAAGACCCTGATCTTGGAAAAAGATTGAGGGCAGGAGGAGAAGGGGATGACAGAGGATGAGATGGTTGGATGACATCACTGACTCAATGGACATGAGTCTGAGCAAACTCTGGGAGACTGTGAAGGACAGAGAAGCCTGGTGTGCTACAGTCCATGGGGTCACAAAGAGTTGGACATGACTGAGTGACTGAATAACAAATAAACATAGATAGGATATGTATTTCTTTAAAATAAGGTAGTCAAACTGATTAGGTTGCTTTTACCCACAGTGAGTTGTACAGTTTGGAAAATGTTGGTTTAGACTTTCGTAGTTCATATCCTAGAGTTCTTAGAGCCATAAAATGTCATGTGTGGATTTGTTTTTCTGGGGAGAGAGTCCTTAGGTTTTATCAGATTCTCAAAAGGTCTAGGGTCTCTGATGTAAAGATACATAAAAGATACATTCATCAGATCTGTCTTCTCAGCTTAATTTCTTTCTTAGCTTTTACTGTGTCACCTCTTCTCTTATTTTGCTTCTTGTTATCCCCAGCTTCACTAAAATCAGATTCACTCAAGAGTTCCTTATGGATAAAGAAATCACATGTACTATTTTTCCATCAGAATGATAATAGCAATAATAAAAGTAATATCCATGAATTTAAAATTTATTCTTTGTTAAGGACTGTACTGGAAGCTTTAAGTATTTTTACCTTGAATTCCCATGATAAATGCTGCAGGGTAGCTTTTCTTATTCCAATTTTTTTGTACATAAAAGCTGAGACTGAGGTAGGGTGAGCAGTATGTCTGAATTCTCTCAAGATAGAGAAGGATCCTAAAACAGAGTCATGAAACTCTAAGAAAATATACTGTCTACCACCACATGCCTGGCTTAATGGGAAACATCTTTATAGGTTGTATTTTTCAGTTGAATTAGGGATTGAGGTTGTGGATGAGAGAACTTAGTCATGCCAGTGTTAGTATACTGGAAGGGAGTGTGAGGCTTAGTCAAGGGAATGGACCCTTCATTGCTGAAGTGCCCTGAAGGAATTGCTCACTTTAATAGCTCAGGCTCTGGGCTTCTGACTCTGGGAAATTTCTGAAACTGACCCTTTGGATCAAGAGCTCACAAACCCATAGCCTCACAGGGCTGGTTTCGCACTTCTCTGAAAAGAGCCATCATCAGGTGAAGGGAAACAAGAACCTTCCAGAATGTCCCTGGAACCTCCTCTTACTCCATAACTGATTTTTCTACCAAAAAATTATATTAATATCAGAAGGAGATTCATAAAAATGAAGTTGTTGGGACCGTGGCAAGACAGCTTAATTCATTGCCCTCCGAATATGTGATTTCAGAGCAATCACTGATGCTTTTGAGTGCTTCCTTTGTGCCAAGGACTCTCGTAAGGTGAGTTATTAGGTGCTTTCATCAGAATCATTTCCACATACAAATGGGGACACGAAGGCAAAGGGACATTAAGAAATCTGTTCAAGGATGCAGGGCTGATACGGGGCAGAGCTAGGATCCTAGGCCTGTACTCTAGTCTCTAGGCACACAGACTCTTAGTAGGGTCTCCTGGGAGAGAAGCTTATGAGGTCTTCAGCTGGAATATAGATTTGGTACCAACATGGGTCAAATTCATGCTGATTATTTAGTCATGCAAGATACAGCAGCTTATATGCGGTCCCCTGGGGCACCTAGTTCTTCTTGAAATAGGCTGGGAATCAACATCATAGCAGAAATATCTCCAGCAAAGAAGGTAGATTTGCTGTTGCCTTTTTGAGGCCTCTCACACTGAGAAATGCCTGCTGACAGATTTTTTTGTGTTTGTTCAGTGAAAAAAAAGAAACTAGTTCAGTGTAAGTGAGCCTCCGCAAGCAAAAGCACCTAGTAAAAAAGGCTTCATTTTTATTAACTGATAGAGAGAAGGCTACACAGGTTTTCACTTTTCAAAGCTTCCACATTTCATAGAATTTTCAACTCTGCTTTCAAATCAGAAGAGAAAACACACACACACACACAAGCCAGGAGGGAAAAGTAATTCAAAATAAAAAAGGAGGACAGAGCAGCATGTTTTTAGAACTTCAGATAAAATTTTTGTTTGAGGGAAAACTTTCAGAGAGAAATAGGAGGAAAAAAAAATCTTTTGAGAACAAAGCAAGAAGTAGTTTAAAAATGCAATTTCAAAGAACTATCAAAATTTTCAAAATAATGCAGAAATGAATTTTCAGTTGCATTTTGAAATTAGCCAGGTATCCATTTTCGCATGAGGTTGTATTTTTTCAGAGACTAAAAAGGTCCTCAGTGCTGTTTTATCTCATCTTTTATTATTTTAAAATAATTGTTCATCTCCAAAGAGACTACTGATGTGTTGATGCATTATCACAACCAGAGAGGCTCCTCTCTAACTAAAAGACAAGAAGCTATGAGAGTAATGGGTTTGAATATTGTGAAAATTGGTGTTTTCTTCCTCAAGCAGAACTCATATTCCTACCTCAGGGTGGAAAACCCATTTTATTGCTCAGTATCTCTCTTAATCCCAAGCAGTGATGTTGGCGTTCTGATTGTTCTATAGAAAGATCATATATGCTGATTATCCAGTATCGCCAGCATGCATTTTTCTTTTTTCCTGTAGGGTTACTAGGTTGTGTCAGTTTTTTTCTCTTGTTCTTTTACTTTTGTCACCTGTGACCGATTGCAGTAAAAATAGCAATCTGATGTCTGGAAGAGATCATGACCACCTGGCACCTGGAGATCAAATGAGTAACAATCTTATGACCTTCCTCTAGCCATTTCTCTGTGGTGCCATGAGAAGTGCTCTGGAATCGGAGTGCACAGGGCAGTCATTCAAAAAGGTGTGGACTGGCTGCTTACCCCAAGATAGGGGGAAGCAGGACTGAAGAGGCTCTGTGCTTCAAACTAAAGTTTGGGTTGATTCTAATACTGTTAATTGCTAGTGATTAAAAAACGTTTTTTGGAGGCAGGGAATGGAGTAGCAGTGTTGTTGTTGTTGTTGTTTAGTCACTAGGTCATGTCAGACTCTTTTGAGACCCCATGGACAATAGCCCACCAGGCTCCTCTGTTCATGGGATTTCCCAGGCAAGAATACTGGAGTGGGTTGCTGTTTCCTTCTCCAGGGGATCTTCCAGACCCAGGCATGGAACCCACATCTCCTGAATTGTCCAGTAGATTCTTTACCACTGAGCCACCAATTCAAATAGTTTTACATCTTTAGTAGTCTGTCACGTTAAAATCAGGGTAACCTTTCCATAATAAAATATACTTTATAAAATCACTGGCTATTATGAAAACCATGTCACATAACCCTGAAGCACGCCTTTTAGGCTTGGTGGGTGATGTTTATTGGTGGGAAACTCAGGGAGGCAAGAAAAATGACTGTGTTCTAAGTCAGTGCACAGAGATGTGGCAAGGCTAAATGTCAGATTCCAGGATTGGGATTCTAACACTTGAACTGGAGAGCTTGTAAGTAGTATGATTATGGAAGCACTGGTTGTCTTCTGATTTGATCAAGATCAATAGTCTCATTGTAGCAAAATCTTGGCTCCCACCCTAATCCTCCAGATTAGCATTCATGGTTAGGGGAGCCCCCAGTGATGTACCCCTGATGTAATACGGGGTTTTGGGTTAAGCCCTGCAGTTGTATGTGTGACGCAATGAGGTAGTTACCACAGCTTTCACTCTGGTGTGATCAGGGCACTGGGCCCCTAGCCTTGAAATTGACCAGGACTTATTTTCATAGCACTGCTCATGGCTGAATTCCAAGGAGTTTGTAGGAGGGCAGCACTTTTTTGGGAGGCCATTCTGCAGGTGGTCAGTCTTCCATATATTTACTCTTACTTCCCATAGAACTTCAGAGAGAGAGGAAGAAACATAGGATGTTTTGAGCAAAAAGATTATTACCTTAAAAGGATAAAATGTTGGGGGTGGTTTCAGATTTCTACTGGAGACATTCACAGTTGGGATCAGTGAAGCCTTTCCCTCTCCCCAACTCCCACTGTTTGCACAAATTCCAACATGAGTTTTAAATGTTCACAGGCCATAGGATTGGGGGACAAAGGGTACAAACCAAGATTTATGTTACACCACATTGTCTTCTGCTCAGTGCATACTTCTTTCTTCCTGTCTCCCTGTCTGTCTTCCTCTCCTAGTTTTTCATTCTCTCTAGCTATGTCTTTGGAGAAGGTGATGCCACCCCACTCCAGTACTCTTGACTGGAAAATCCCATGGACGGAGGAGCCTGGTGGTCTGCAGTCCATGTGTTCTCTACGAGTCCGGCACGACTGAGCGACTTCACTTTCACTTTTCACTTTCCTGCATTGGAGAAGGAAACGGCAATCCACTCAAGTCTTCTTGCCTGGAGAATCCCAGGGACAGAGGAGCCTGGTAGGCTTCCGTCTATGGGGTCGCACAGAGTCGGACACGACTGAAGCGACTTAGCAACAGCAGCAGCAACAGCTATGTCTTATTCTCACCTCTGTTTTTTGTTGTTGTTGTTGTTGTTGTTTTCTCTCTGTTTCTTCCAGTTTTTTTATGCTTATTTTCATGTTAGTCACAGAGAGTGCACGCTAAATTGCTTCAGTTGACTCTTTGTGACCCTGTGGACTGTAGCCCGCAGGGCTCCCTCTGTCCATCGGATTCTCCAGGCAAGAATACTGGAGTGGGTTGCCATGCCCTCCTCCAGGGGATCTTCCTGACCCAGGGATCGAACCTGTGTGCCTTATGTCTCCTGCATTGGCAGGCAGGTTCTTTACCACCAGCACCTCCCAGGAAGCCCCACATAGAATAATGGAATGAATTGCTTTTCTCTGTAAAGCTGAGGGGCTCTTCTGCTTGCAGAGTGTGCTATCATTGACATTGTTTTGGTAGCTTATCAGTATTGAATTTTTGGAGACCCTGAGGTATACCTTTTCTCCACTTCTTTATTAGTAACTATTTTTATATTCTGTTAGGTAATGCTCATGTTAGTGCTTCCCTGGTGGCTCAGTGATAAAGAATCTGCCTGCCAATGCACGATTTGACCCCTGGGTCAGGAAGATCCCCTGGAGAAGGAAATGGCAATCCACTCCAGTATTCTTGACTGCAGAATCCCATGGACAGAGGCACCTGGTGGGCTACAGTGAGGTCACAAAAGAGTCACAACTTAGCGACTAAACAGTAACAACAATGCTAATTTTAAAGAGGTTATCTTCTTACCTTGCCTTCCACTTTTCTCTCTAACAGCTAGAAAGGACTACCTATTAGGTTAAGTTAGTTTAGAGAGAAAACAAATGACTTGGATTTGTTGTTGTTAATTCATATGACAACCAGTGGACATAAGCAGTGGTTCTAGTTTCCATTTGTAAAAGGTGAATAATAGTGAATTGTTCAAGTCCTGTCGTGGTCACAGGTGCTTATACTGGCTATACTTAGAGCGCTGGGATGCACTGTCACTGTCAGACCAAGTCTGTCCAATCAGGAGGTGTCTTTGAAGCCATTGAATCCTATTAGAAGAAATTGCTGATTGCATCTGAGCTGTTCCACATTGATGTTTACTGAGATGTGATGGTGAAACAGTGATGGATTTTTTTCCTTTTCTATTACGTATCCATCACAATTCCTTGTGTCTTGAACCCAAGGAAAATGTAATACTATTGACTCTATGAGGACTTGGCCTAAGCTTGCTCTGAGAAAGTACATTTCCCCCCCTCCCTATGATGCCCTTGAGGCAGATAACAGTGGGAATATCTCATGCATGTTAAAAGTTGATATCTGCCAGAAGAATTAGTCAGCAAATCCTAGATTTATTTCCAGTCTCCTACGAATGTAAAGTGAGATAAGTCTCTGCACAATCAAATCACTTTAGGACTGAGGTGACTGAGGTCTTTATTCTGCCCAATCAACGAATGGCCTGAATGAACTAGAAGGCCCATGTCACTGAGAGCAATCCTTCAAGACACTGATTTAGCTAAATTATCTTCCACCTAATAGTCAACTTCAAGTAAGACATCATTAGAACTCATTTAATGAAAATGTCTTCCCTGAAATTTCCCTCTGCACTAAAAATTCTTCATCAGAAAATGAATATGACAGATGGTGGACATGAAAACTAGCCAGAGTTGCCTCTGAACTCTACCTAATGCTTGATAGTTAACAGAATTATAGGCACAAAGAATGTTAAAATGTTTTCTTTGATTTAAAAACATAATAAAGTCCTTTAGCTCCTTTTGGAGAAGGAAATGGCAACCCACTCCAGTATTCTTGCCTAGAGAATTCCACGGACAGAGGAGCCTGGCGGGCTATGGTCCATGGGGTCACAAAGAGTCGGAGATGACTGAGCGACTATCACTTAGCTCCTTTATTTATAAAAAATGTTTCATTGCATGCCTTCTATATACCAGACTTATGCTAAACACTGGACAACTGGTGGTTGGTCATTCTTGTGATAGACCATCTGTACTATAATTCGTATTCCAAAGAGCACCCTGGAACACAAAATGAGTCAGTGATATTTTATAATAGAAGATGTCAGATTTTGCCTCTTCAGAGTAAGCAGTTTTTAGCAGTGGCACACACTGTCACAAGAGGTGAAGCTGAAGGTGTGAAATGATTTTTACCTGAAGAGTGTGATGGAAGGTAATGGAACCAGTTTGAGACAAGAAGTCTGTGCTATCTAAGAGTTAGCCTGACTTGATAAGCAGCTGGTCATGTATTTCCCAGTCACCAAAGGACAAACACAAGAGTGAAGGTGAGGAAAACAGAGGGGCCTGGTATTGATTGAGCACCTTTCTTAGTGCAGAATCTTGTTCAATCTGCCTAAGAAACCTGTGAGATATGGGATATCTTCAATTTCTTCCTCTGTCAAGCAGTATAATCATACTATTACCTAATTCTTGAAAACGATCATCTCTGAGGGTTCGTATGAGCATTAAGTAAGATACAACATGAAAAACAGAGCAATTCCTGGCACAAAGCAAGAACCCAGTGTAGGAAACAGATTATTATGTTCAATATAAAATAGCATGTTTGGTGTAGGGGGGATAGTGACAGGAAAGTGAAGAGAGAAAACAGTGGGGCTGGAGAGAAAGTTAGGGAGAGAACACTGACTCTCACTACCTAGGACTATCCCTAGGGAAAAAGGAGGTGAATAGGGCAAAAATTGCCCACGACTTTCTTCTCATTTGTCTGCCCCTCTTCAACCCTCATCTCAAGGTCTGGCTTTCCACGTGTCCTATCTGTCCTCTTGTTTGCAACTGTTCTCAGTCCATGTTTTTAAGGCTATGGTCCCTAACCCCCGAAAGACTCTTGTTCCTATTTTTCATTAGTCAACTCATGTCTTTGTTAATTTGAGACAAGGATTTACAAGTTAGTCTGCCAGTGGGTGGTGTCGTGTATTCTCTTTCAGGGAATGCATTTATATTTCATTAGGTGGCTTACAGAGACCAAACCTCAAATCATAGAAATGACCCTATGAATGAGTGTTTTAGCTTCTATGTCAGGATGATTTTAGAGGCAAAATGGGTGAAGTTATTCTTTCCCACTGTCAGTCACATTAAAATCCGTTATGTCTCCTGCTTTCTGGGACCCCTCCCCCTCCAGCACCTTTAAATATGTTAAAATGTCAAGTTCATCTTAAAGGCAGTCTGGCTAATTTCTGAGGTGGCTCAGCTTTGGTGTTTAGGAGGAGAAAATCAGAGAAACCCCAGTCCTTAGCATTCATTCCTTCATTTCTTCACATTTTGAAGGCTCTTTCATGTTTTATAGATTGTGCTATGTCTCCAATAGTTTAATAGCCTTCTTATGGAAGGAACAGAATTAGACCACTGTCACTGCTTCAGGGGGAGAGAATTTATAATATATTGTATTTTGATGAACCTTTATAACCGGATGAATTATTTTTCATTCCCAATAGGCTCTCTTTATTCAATGGCTACTAGACATCCATCATGCTAATACCTTTTCGAATTAGTCTTTTTGGATGAGTGTTTTTCATGTGGCTCAGGGCTTTGCATCTGTACCCCAGTGCTCAGCTAAAGCAGAAACTCTGGGTTAAGTTTTTGCAATGCTTTAGTTTTACGTGAGAGTATTCAAGTCACATTTCTAGCTAGGTTTTAGGGAATTACATTAAAGAAATTAAAAATTTGCACACCATTAAACACTTTCTGATTCATGTGGCCTCATGCTTTGAAGCTTCCCAACATTTTTATCAACTTACTTTGTGAAGAAATATATTGGTCTGGTCTGAAATACACTTTTTTTGTATCACTTGGAAAGACAGAAAGAAATTTCACTCCTTTGCACATCTTTTGTTTCTGCCCACTGTATAGCTAAGCTATTTAAAAGTTACCTCCTCTACTCTTTCCAGAATTAAAACTGAGAATATCACTTCTGTTTTTATCTGCAAACTGTGTGACTAACTAAAATTATATCCTTGCAGTCATTAAAAGATTTTTGACTAACCCATTAGGAATTTATAAATAAGGTGTCAATTTTTTTTTCAAATGTACTTTCTATGGAAGCAAAAGCTGCTTCTTATACCAGTAAGAATACTTTTTAAGACAGAATTTAGGCTTTCTAGAAGGTCTCTTCTAAAACCTCATGGAGGAGCAAACACTCCAGGAAATGTTGCTGGAAAATACTTTGGTTTATTCTGAGATTTTCTAAGCAACTGTATGCAAATCTGGCACTGGAAAACTGTTTTTCTAAGATCTGGAATAGTTGCTATCAGCTTCTAGGAAGAAAATCATTTTAATAACAGTGGAATCTTCCTGAGGGCTGAAATGATATATATGAAATAAGGAACAGTACTTGTGAAGTTTTGGTACTATTTTGTGTAGTTAGGTGAATTTTCTTGTGCTTACATTGGCTGAGAAGGCTTTTCTTAGGCAATTTTCAAATTAAGATTTTATGATGGCTCTCTTAAAAGAGACCTAGTTCAACTTTTCCATTCTCCTTCCAGCACCTCCGTAATTGGGGAAAATTGCACTTCTAACCCCACAAGCACAGTATGAATAGGGTTTGAGGATAAAAGACATAGAAGGAATGATGAAAGCTATCTCCCAACTTTCTTAGGCAGCTAATGCTGACCAGAGCTTAAAGAACTATTTTTAGAATCTGTTAAAGGAAACTGTTCAGAATTCTATTTTTTTTTTTAATTAAGATCAGAAAAAGGGAAAGAATTGAATCTCCACAGTACAAGCAATGATTAGTACACATACATATTTTATTTAGATGACAAACATAGTCTTCAAGCTTTAATGAGAGTGTTGTACTTACCAGAATACAATTTAAACTACATTTTTACCTTTTACACCTCTTCCGTTAACTCCAGGTGGATGGAACTTGGGTCCCCACAAGTACTGCTGGCAAGGATTTTTAAGGTAGCCATCAACAAGAGCGTTTATGGGCACCCTGCTTTGGTAGACGTTCAGGGTGTTAAGTAATATCCAGTAAAGAGATAGTTACATCGTGTCCCTGCCAGGAATAGCGGCTGTAGGAGCATAGCTGACACGTACACTGCCCTTCACATCTACATGGCGTGGAAATCATTTTTCTCTGGAGATTGTTAGCCAAGAAATCTTTATTTTCTGTTCACAGCACTCTAGGTTATCTCTTAGTGCAGTTTCCAGATCTCACTTAGAATTTTACGTGGTAAAAAGGCAACAAATGCATGACAGGGCTAGAATAGTCTTACATTTTCTTATAACTTATTACAGTTGTAAATGTTTCTAAGACTTTCAATTAGCCAATTATCTCACCATAAGTATGTATATGAGTCTGCAACTCTGCTAAGACTTCTGCATGTTTAACTGCACAATACTTATGGCCCTAGACAAGTATTCTTATTTCCTGCATGGAATTGCAACGTTCAGAGATGGTAACTTGCCCAACTGAGATCACACAGCAGACAAACTAGTAAAGCTACATTTTCTTGATTGTAAAGTCTGTGCTCTAACTCAGCATATTTCAGCATCCTTCACATTGGGCTCCAGCTGTCCCAGCAACAACCCATACCCTCAACAGCTTGCCCTGAGGATGAGACCTGAGGGCTTTAGTACTGGCAGCACATTGATTGGGAAGCTTGGCTGTAGCCCAATATGTATATCTTCTCCCCTAGGCAGTGCCATTGTACTTGCTTCTTACACCCAATATATTCCGGCCTTAGCGCTCTTGCAAGGCTGATGCCATTGTCAAGGTTAGAGAAAGAACCTCGGTTTTCTGAATTTCTCATTGCCCTCTGGCTGCTTCCCCCTTAACACTTCTTTCTGTTTCACCCTTATTTCCAAAATTTTTATCCATTCTTCTCCATTTATTAGAACTACCACATTTATAGTATATTTATCCCAACGAGGAATTAGGAGGGAGCTGCTTGAACAAATTGGTTCAAAGTTGTAAATGCCTGATAATCTCCTACCTACCAGGGACACTTGCTTATTAAACAAGAGTAATTTTTGCATGTTGTGATTTCAGCCAATATGGGGGTGATAATTTGGGACTGAGTACTAAATATTCTTCATGTATAGGCTCTGGGGAACAGGCAGCTGAAAGAAACCTGAACAGCCTTGGAGGTCTCCTTCTAGCTGTTAGCCTGCCAGGAAGTGACTCTTATAGATGGCCATTCATGAGCTTTGATGCCTCAATTCAGGCAGGTCTTTAGAAGAGGGTCAGAGCAGCTTTATGCCTGTTTCATTTTCCTTTTTCCTTCTGCCAACTAACTCCTGAAATATTTGGTGAGAGTACATGAAGGATTTGGAGAGGGAAATGGCAACCCACTCCAGTATTCTTGCCTGAAAAATCCCATGGACAGAGGAGCCTGGCAGGCTATGGTCCATGGGGTCGCAGAGAGTCAGACATGACTGAAGCAACTAAGCATGCATGCGAGAGTGTTAATAATTTCCAGTCATTAAAGTCACTTACTTACAAACCATTCCCAATTATGTTACAGCACAAAGCTAGAAATACTCATTTTAAAGAACTGGCTTAATTTACCAACCTGGAAGACCTCCTCGATGGCCCCACACCCTCTCCAGATGCTCAGTTCTTGCGTCCTGAGTGTAATCAAATCTCTATCTGCTTAGAATCTTGAGTCATAGAGGAAATACTGTTCCAAGGTTCAGCACTGAATCATGCTTAGCGACTGGGAACTCATAGAAGCATCATAGTAGAGTATTAGAAGAGCATGTTCTTTGACGATAGTCAGAACTGAGTTTAATCCCAATTTTTCCACTTATTATGTAATGTATGATCCTGAATGCATTTCTTAATCTTGGTTTCCTCTTCTATAAACTAGAGTAAATAATATATTACTTTCAGGAATGTGTGTGACAGTTTAAATAGCAAAATAAATGTTAATCTCTTTATAGTCTATTAATACCAAGGCTGTGGGGTTACTCAGAACTGACTTTTGCCCACACAGGAACAGCTTATACATTTATTCATTCATTCATTAAAAATCTGTTGTGAGCACTGAGTGCCAGGTAGAGGCTTACTTAAGAGCCTTAATGGAATCTAGGGTCAGTTGTTTCTTAGCATTACTTCTGATGCACTGTGCTCATTTTCTCTGTGCTCATTCTTATCAGGCAGATAGTTAGCTGGCATTGAACTTGAATGTTCTCTGTAAGAGAAAGTTTCTCTTCCCTGTGTATAACAAATCCCATCTCCAGGCTTATTGATGAGATAATAAACAAGAGAGGCTTTTCCTTAACTGAAAAAGAAATGTCTTGCATGTATTCTCTTCCAGACCAGAAACTTTAGAGCTGGATTTTCCTATCTTACAAGCACTTGATAACTATTTTTCTAATTTAGGTTTATGGATGTATCTCGAGGTTAGGCAGGAGACTCTGGCAGTGAAGAGTCCAAGTCCTGATTCTCTGCTCTCTTCTTCCACAGTCCTGGGTTGATTTTCTAGTTGTAGAGAGCCATTTTCTTAAAAAAAAATTATTTTTAAATGGATATAATTGATTCATAATGTTCAAATTTTTATTGGGGTATAATTGATTTACAATGTTTCAGGTGTACATAAAAGTGAATCAGTTATAGAAATACATATATCTACTCTTTTTTAGATTCTTTTCCCATATAGGCCATTACAGAGTATTAAGTAGACTTCCTGTGCTATACAGTAGGTCCTTAATAGTTATCTATTTTATATATAATAATGTGTATGTGTCAGTCCCACTCTTCCAATTTATCTGTCTCCCATCCCTCCTTACCCCCTGGTAACCATATTTTCTACATCTGTAATTCTATTTTGGTTTTATAGATAAATTCATCTTTACCCTAAAGATTAGGTTCCACTAATAAGGAATATCATATGATATTTGTCTTTCTTGGTCTGACTTACTTCTCTTAGTATGACAGTCTCTAGGTCTACCCATGTTGCTGCAAATGGCGTTATTTTGTTATTTTTATGGCTGAGGAATATTCCATTATGTATGTGTATCACATCTTCTTTATCCATTTCTCTGCTGATGGACATTTAGTTTGCTTCCATGTCCTGTCTACTGTGAATAGTAATGCAATGAATATTGGTGTGCATGTACTTTTTTGAATCATGGTTTTCTCCAGATATATGCCCAGAAGTGGGATTGCTGGATCAAAACCTGGATTTTCAGTTTTTTAAGGAACCTCTGTACTGTTCTCCATAGTGGCTGTACCAGTTTGCATTCCTACAAACAGGAAGGAAAGTAGGAGGGTTTCCCTTTCCTCCACACCCCCTCTAGCATTTATTGTATGTAGACTTTTTAATGATGGCCATTCTGACCAGTGTAAGGTGATACTTCATTGTAGTTTTGATTTGCGTTTTCTTTAATAGTTAGTGATGTTCTTGTGCTTTTTAGCCATCTGTATGTCTTCTTTGGAGAAATGTCTATTTAGATCTCCCACCCATTTTTTTTTTTTTTTTTATTGCATTGCTTGCTTTTTTGATATTGAGCTGCATGAGCTGTTTGTATATTTTGGAGATTAATCCCTTGTTGGTTATTTCACTTGCAAATATTTTCTCCTGTTCTTAGGGTTGTGTTTTATTAGTTTCCTTTGATGTGCAAAAGCTTTTAATTAGGTCCCATTTGTTTATTTTTATTTTCATTTTCAATACTCTAGGAGGTGAATGGAAAAAGATCTTGCTGTGATTTCTGTTAGAGAGTGTTCTCCCTGTGTTTCCCTCTAATAAAAGTTTTATAGTATCTGGCCTTACTTTTAGGTTTTTAATCCATTTGAGTTTATTTTTATGTATATGGTATTAAGATGTTTTCTAATTTCATTTTCTCACATGTAGCTGTCCATTTTTCTCATCACCACTAGGGAGTCATTTTGTTAATGGAATAAACTGAGACTCAAAGAAGTTAGCTGGTTTTAAATGTGAAATGTCATGGCAGAATCAGATTAGCAGTGTGTATTAGACTCAAATTTGGGAAATGCTCCTTGTGTTCAAGCATAATTTGGTCAGAACTATTTTGATAATTAGGACTTCCTGGAGGCTCAATGGTAAAGAATCTGCTTTCAGGAGACACAGGTTTGCTCTCTGGGTTGGGAAGATCCCCTGGAGAAGGAAATAGTAACCCACTCCAGTATTCTTGCCTGGGAAATCCTAGGGACAGAAGAGGAACTTGGTGGGCTATAGTCCAAGGGGTTGGACATGACTTAGAGACTAAACAACAACAACAACAACAAAATTTGTGGTAATTACTTCCAGGATGCATGCATATTTGTGTGGAAAATCAGAAATGAATATCTATGAAACTCTAAAATATGCTTCACTACAAAACTCTCTTCATTCCTTATCCTGCACTACCCCTTGAAAAACATATAGCCCAGACCTGTGGATAAAGAAATCATTTACATTAAAAAAGTAACTGCTGACAGTTTTTCATTCAGGCTGATTGCACAGCTGGATAACACAATCAGTAGTTGAAAGGGCCAGGGATTTAAGTTAAAAAAAAAAAAAAAAAAGGCATCCGTAATCACTGAGGGAAAAAGGTAGCTCTCTGCAGTATGGGCTGCCTGCAGCTGGTGGAAGGTGTCCACATGCCTGTGGCTACAGATACTGCAATTAATCAAAGTTTGTCTTTGAAAGAAGAGGCTATAACAAACTGAGAAATGATTGCCTTGTAGAGATTAGAGGTTCTCGAGTTCATTCACCTTCAAAGTTATTTGTTGGGCACATAATTTTCTGCAGTCAGTACCTAGTCCTGGTGGTGCAAAAATAATTGGATACAAATCCTATTCTAGAAAGATTCACAATGCTAGGCTAGAAAGGAGGTCAACACAGACAAGTGCTAGATTAGGACAAGAACTCTGAGGTATGAGGAAGGTGTTGGAGAAACAGAGCAGATTCTTTGCTAAATTTTTCTCAGTTGTCAGAGAAGATCTCATAGTGAAGAGATTTATTGAGTTAAATAAAAAAGCTGAGTTGGGGCTCTCCAAGGGTAAATGTGAGGAAGAAAATTCCAGTCAGAGGGCAGAGCACATGCAGAGAGTGGTGAGAGATCATGTGTAATAAACAGCAAGTAGCTGAGCCTGGTGGAGAAGGAAATGGCAGCCCACGCCAGTACTCTTGCCTGGAAAATCCCATGGACGGGGAAGCCTGGTGGGCTGCCGTCTATGGGGTCCCACAGGGTCGAACAGGACTGAAGCAATGCAGCAGCAGCAGCAGCTGAGCCTGGTGGAGCTCACGGGTACTTGGGGGTGTGTATCTGACCAGGACACTATGGGTTCTTCCCAGGGCAAACCCCTCCCCCATGTCCTCTGCCTGCCTCTTGTTTGTATAAATAAGACCTTCCCTGAGTCACAAAAGCCTGGCTCAAGAATTAATGATTGAAAGAGATGTGAAAACGTAGTGACGAAAGTAGTAGTTGGACCAGGAGAACTGGTAACAATCGATAGCTTACGGTGAACAATGTCGCATTCGTGATCTCCATAGAAGATTTAGCTTCAGAACCAGGGACCAGGCTTGATCACTCAAGATCTTTCGTGTAGCAGAGTTTTATTTAAGTGAAAAAGGGACAGAGAAAGCTGACACAGACATCAGGAGGGGGACAGAGCGTGTCCCCCTCACTAGTCTTATCGAGGCCTTATATACTTTGACCAGACCCACTCTCACAACATGCATCTTAAATTAACAAGATTAGAACTAGCAATAGAAAGGTCTTACCAGACCCACTCTCACAATATAGTCTTAAGATTAGTCAGAAGGTTCTTGTTAAGAAGAAATATGTGCCTGAGCAAGATACGTTATTATATTGACTAAGACAAAGCAATGTAGAAAAAAAAACCTTTGGATGCCGGGAGCAGGAGCTCCACCCATGACAAAGGTCATGAGGAAGGAGGCTCGGCATATGCAAAGGCGGGATCGAGCCTCAGGAGTCCCCCTGGAAATTCTCGAGCATCTACCCCCAAAACCAGAGTCTGCCTACTTTCTGCTTTGTGCTTTCACCTACACCTCTGACTTTACGGGGGGCTGTCCCCCACTACCTCTCTCTGAAAAAAGAGTTAACTTACAGCTCCAGTTAATAATTCCTGGGTGTGACAGTGTTTCAACCTACAAACTCCTTTGGAAGTCTTCTAGCCTGCCTGAATAAGTTTTTCTGGCCACATGTGATTGCTCAGAGCCTCCCAACTGTGAGAGGCATGAGGTGTTCTAAACTGCCTAAATACAGATTCCTTTGAGGAGTTAAAAGATTGATTAGAAATTGTATTGGTGAAGAGTTTTTCACTTGTTGGGCCAATGTTTGCTGCAAAGTCTCCATATCCCTTACCTGCTGTGTCCCTGGCAGTGTATTGATTAATATGATTGGTGTAAATAGTAGCTTTAATGTTTGTAACCTGGGACCCTTGAGTTAATTCTTTTTCTTGTTATAGCCCACCATACCTTTGCCCTTTAGGAATGCAACTTTATCTAATGCTTTTGTAGGGTGGCGCCTGACTAGTCACCTTTAGAGAAAAATAAATTTTCTGAAGAAAGGGTCTTAAAATGTTAACAGGCCTCCGGGCCAGAAGATGATGCAAATCACCTAAACTTTTGCGTATGGTAAGTTTGCAGGAAGAAAGCCTGGCTTACTGCATGACTCTACCCCTTCCCCCATTATCCTCTATGCATAACTTAAGGTATAAAAACTACTTTGGAAAATAAAGTGCAGGCCTTGTTCACCGAAACTTGGTCTCCGCATGTCGTTCTTTCTTTCTCCTTCTGGCTGAATTTTTTCCTCTGAGGCGGGGAAGCTCGTCAAGCCTACTAATTTTGCCTGGGCTTCTAAGATCTGACCAGGGAGGCCTTAGTGTCTCTTCTCCTTCGGGAGAACGGGAGGACGCCTGCGGCCTTTGTAGGTGACGTAAATTCCCTGCTTTGGAATTTTATTCAGCCTCTTTTCTTCACTGAATTTCTTCGCTGAGCTATCCTTATTTCACCACTTTTTATATCCTTATTTAACGTTTAATTAAGCAGTTGTTTCCTGATCCTCGCCGACGCTGTCCCTGCTTCGAATTCCCTGGATCCACTGGGGCTGGATCCCGGCGGTCCTTTTCTCCTCTTTGAGAACCCCAGGCCTCTTTTTCCTCCTCAAAGGCCTAGACTCCTTATCACCTACCTAAGAATCAGCTCTCTCAGCCACATGGCAGTCACAGAATCTTTAGTTCCTCTCTGAAGTTCCTAGATAACAGTATCTGATGCACATTTCCTAAATTGTCTTACATAAGCTAAAACCACCACCAAAGGGAAGAACTATTAATACTTGATGACACCACATAATCCCTCCAGCTACTCCTCCTAGATGGAGCCATCCACATTTTTTCCCCTGATGACCCTGGTCAGCTTTCTTCTCTATGGAAATATCCATGCAGATGCACCTTGCGACAGTCTGCTCTGTCAGTCCCTTGGCTTCCTCACAGCACAGTGCATCTAGTCCTTCAGAGTAAAACCCTGGACTGATCTTTCACTTCTTTATTTCATCTACTACATCCAAATTTTCAGCAAATTCTTAACCTTCATATTAAAATATCCTGAATTCAGTGTTTTCATTTCCTCTGGCTCTACCATCTTAATCTTTTGCCTAGATCACTCAACCTGGGCCCCCGCTTAATTGATCTCTTCCAGCTTTTTCTTACTTTCACAGTCAAAGGGATTCTTATAAAATATTAAGTCAAACAATCTCACTCCATGCTAAGGACCCCCTGAAGAGTTCTAATCACTCGTAGAACAAGATACAAAGTCGTTAGCAAGGCCGACTCAATGGACGTGAATTTGAGCAAACTCCAGGAGATAGTGAAGGACCGGGAAACATGGCGTGCTGCAGTCCATGGGGTCGCAAAGAGTTGGACAAGACTTAGTGACTGAACAACAACAACAAAAGGCCTTTCTGCACTAGAAGACATCCTCAGGTCAGAACTACATTCCCACCTGCTCTGGGAGTCTTCTTTGAACCCTGCGTGCTGGATCCAGGTCCTTCTCATGCTCTCACCAGCCTGTACTCATGCTGTGTCTGTGTCATCTCTCTCATATTGTGTTGAAATGAGCAATGATCTTCCTTCATTTGTTCACAGCATCTCTCCAGCCCAGTGCCGTGTCTCATTTGTCTTATTAGCTTGACCATATAGCTGGCACAGGAGTAAGTGCACATTAAATACGTATTGAACAGAAACTGTACCAAGATGAATAAGACATGGTCTTTGCCATCAGGTTGCCCACAGGCTATTTGATGACACAGGGGTATAATACAGTGTGATAAGAGTTATAACCATTATATTAAAAAGTGCAGTTGGAGTCCTGTGTCCAGCATAGCCAATGCTAAAGAAGCAATGCAACAGTCACTGTGACTTTTCCCTGGCGAATCTGAGCAGAATTTATGTTCATTTAGGAAAAGAATGACTTTAGAGTTGTTTGATTGTTTACTGTGTACTTGCTGTGCTTAGTCGCATAGTGGCGTCTGATTCTTTGCGACCCCATAGACTGTAGTCCACCAGGTTCCTCTGTCCATGGGATTCTCCATGCAAGAATACTGGCATGGGTTGCCGTGCCCTCCTCCAGGGGATCTTGCCAGGCCAGGGATCAAACCCTGGTCTCCCACATTGCAGGCAGATTCTTTACTATCTGAGCCACAAGGGAAGCCCATTAGATTGTTTATAAAGTTATAAAGCTCTTAGAAACCCTCATAAGGCAAAAGTTACTATATAAAAGTGAAATACTAACCTCTGAACAGCAGCTGGCAAGCCTGGTTTTCACATGCGTTAAGGCACATCACTGAATCTATTGACACCTATAAAATTTCCTCCTTGTGAAAAAAAAAAAAGTTTTACAAAGGTTAGCTTCTTTAATGTTCCTTTTACACTATCCTGCAAAGGGTATTCTTCTAAGTAGTAAAGGTCAGAATGATGGCTGATGTGTCTAATAACAGTTTTAGATTTTACTCTTTACTCCCTGGTGTTTAGGTATGTTAAGTGTTGTGTATTCTCTTTGTTGAAACTGCTGCAGCTGTTAAAATGTTTCATAAGCTTATTTGTTTTTACAGTGGGTATATTGATTCATTAGAACTGACACAATTAGCAGTGGAAAGTGATCACTGAATGTATTTTGAAGGCATCTTGGTTTGATGAAAACACATGAGTTTTGAGGGTGGATCTACTTATTTTAGAAACTCTCCTTTGCTTCAAATAAGCTGGGTAGTTTTGTGAAATTGCATAAGTCTCTTAAATTTGTTTTCGTTTGTGTGGAGTCACAATACTTGGAACCAATGCAAGACTGATTTGAGAATAAAATGAGATAATATATGAGGAACTAACAATGTCTGGAGAATAATATGTGTTTAATAAATGTATGTTTTTCTTTTCTTATAGGTAAGACTTTTCTACTTAGAGTCCTCCTTGGTAAGTATTTCAAGCTTCTTTTAGATTTTACCACTTGAGAATCTAGTGTTTTTAAGCTCAACACTCGATGTTTCTATAATGCTGCTGCTGCTGCTGCTAAGTCGCTTCAGCCCACCAGGCTCCCCCGTCCCTGGGATTCTCCAGGCAAGAACACTGGAGTGGGTTGCCATTTCCTTCTCCAATGCATGAAAGTGAAAAGTGAAAGTGAAGTCGCTCAGTCGTGTCCAGACTCCCAGCGACCCCATGGACTGCAGCCTACCAGGCTCCTCTGTCCGTGGGATTTTCCAGGCAAGAGTACTGGAATGGGGTGCCATTGCCTTCTCCATCTATAATGATAATACTGTATCAACTAATACTTAATGGCTATGTAATGATTATATCATTCTCAATACATGATTACCGTCAACAGTCTCATTTCTTTCTTACTTATTTAGGTCCATTTTACAGATGAAGAAAATGAGATATAGAGAGGCTAAGTAATTTGTCCAAGGTAAAACTAGCAGACTTCAGGGTCAACCCTCAGAGTCTGACTCCAAAGCGGTGTTCTAAGAACTGCGTCTTGGTATACTATTCACTTTCTGTCTCTTCTCCCACCACATTAAATGCTACTGTGTCAGCTAAAGAGGATTAGACAGAGACAAGAAGAATCCCTTTCCCATCATCTTTATAGCTTGAAGCTAGAGCCAAAGAGCAAGAGCAGGAAGGAAAGAACATACTGCTGAGAGGGAAATGAGGGGGAGAGGTCATGGGAAATCTCAGCTACAGGAGGGGTTGTGATGGTCACTTTAACCTCAGACGCTCGCTCATGGTAAAGCAGCTGGGCTGATGGTTGCCTCTAGGTCCTGGGTAGTAAGTCTCTGGAAGCTCACTGAGCACCAAGGATCATTGTTTTCTTGTCAGTCGACTTAAATCACTAAGTCTGGATATAGTAATACCCATTTTGGGTCATCTGCTTCTAAGAGGGGTTCTGGGGCCCAGAGTAAAGGGCTGGTCTCTGTCTGCCTTATCACTTGGCTGAGTCTTTGAGCCCAGGGACTGCTCTGCTCAAATTAAGTTGTATATGCTTAAATGTTTTATTCAAATGCTGTTTTTTTTTTTTTTATCAATTGAAAAAAGAATCAGAGTTTGAAGGGTAGAAGCTGTTATCCAGGACTGTTTACACCAGCAAGCCATCAGAAATCTACTGGGCACTAGGTAGGGTTGTGGTCCCTGTCACTTGCCCACCCATGTAATGTGGTCAGGTTAGATGATCATCCTCAGGAAGTGGGTTCTTGAGGATCCTGACACTCAGGACTCAGGTCTGCAGGCACGCAGAACAAAGGGCATCAAGCACAATAATAACCTTTCAGGTTCAACTCCAATCTCAGGAACCTGATCCTTTCATTGACATCTGATTAGATGTTACTCATCTCTTCTGGCTGTGGCTTGAATTTTGAATCTCTAAAGAATGAATGAATGCATTATATACATTTGAACTTGAGGATATTTCAGTTATCTGCGTGGAAATTTATGCAAAAGTGGCAAACTAACAAACCACTGATTTTCACTGCATTTCACTTTTACCACCCTAAACTCTGTTTCCTAATCTCTCCTCTGAGCAGCTAGGCTTGCTTGTGAATAGCTTTTGTATTCCTTGGTGTGTAGCTTTTGGACATACTGTTAGAAGGATTTTGAATTGGATGAAATTGAAATTGGGATCTGTGTTTTAAATAGGGATCATATGCTAGTTTATTTTATGTTTTTATTTTTAAATTTTGGCTGTGCTGGGTCTTCATTGCACTGCACAGGCTTTCTCTAGTTGTGGAGCATGGGGTTCAGAACTCACCAGCTCAGTAGTTGCGGCGCTCACACTTCTCTAGTGGTAACACAGGGGCTCTCTACTTGCCCTGGGGCAGATGGGATCTTAGCTCCTCGACCAGGGATTGAACCCACGTCCCCTGCATTAAAAGGCACATCCTTAACCACTGAACCATCAAAGAAGTCCCATGGGATCTAATTTTTTTTACATGATTCCGTTACTGCTATACTAACTTTCTTCCCTCTGTTACCATGGATTACCTTTGACAAAGGACAGCTGTGTACTTGTTTAGCACTATTCTAAGAGAAAAGAGTAAAATTTCCATTTATAGTTTTAGAATTTTAGAATATTAGAATTATTCATTTTAGAAATATTAGAAGTTTAGAAATATTAAAGGACTCACGTAGGTAGTAAGGGTTGAAGTCAGAAGTCTCTAAGCTTTGTGGACGCAAAAACTCATAACAAATGAGTGTACTTTTATCAACTCAATTTTCTTCAGTTTTGCCAGCACAGAAGGGTGGTTGGAAAAACCAAATAAATGAGTCTTGGAAAATACTGTTTTATTTATCTTACAAGGGAATTAATTCTCAAAATCAATGAATAAATCTTTCTCAGATTGATGAGGAAAACAGTACAATTAAATTTTTATGATGTTTACTGAGCAAGTATCCACTTTCAGGAATAAACACACTTTTTTTTTCCTCTTTAGTTCCATCTCAAAAGCTAACAGAATTTTGGAAAGCAGTCAAGTCTGTGAAGTTAGAGTTCGGTGGGTGTTTTGATGTGCCAGGTGAGATAAATTTGCCAAGGATCAGCTTCTGTCTCTGGCTACATTCCCCCCTCCTCAGTGAAACAGCATTTAAAAGGAAACATCCCTGAATCATTTTTTACTAATGATTGAACAACAGCATGGTCACTTCCTCCTGCTGGCTGTAGTCTTCCTTCTTCCCAGAACAGGTTAGGAATAAAAGACACAATGATATGGAAACATTTCCCAGAAACTACATTTCCAACTTTGTTATTAATCTCTCAAATCTAAATAGAGGTGCTAAAGTGGAACGCACAGAAAAATAAGGTAGGCATATGGAGTGAAATGAGATGAATTTGTTTAACCTAACTAGCATTTCTGTAAGCTGGATTTCATGTTAGCTTTTTGTTAGCAATAATTCACAATAAAATATCCTATGTGAAGTCTTAGATAAAATATAAGAAATTATGTATCCAGAGTATAGTACATCTTAAAATTAAATTGAAAAAAAAATTTAAATTGATTTGATTGAATCTATGGGATTTTCTACAATAGGTTTTTGCTTATGCTGAGTCAGGGCTTTTATTATTATTATTATTTTTTAATCATATGTAATCTGAGCCATAATAATAAAAGATATCATAGTTGTGGATATGAATAACAAACCTATATTAGCAATTAAATCACATTATAAGGAAGCCAGTGGGATCAATTGGTATATGTTCTCTATATTACCTAACTCTGAGGGTAGAGATGGAGGCTAAAATATTGAAAGGATCTCAAACTCTCCACTCAGAATGATTTTTTTTTTTTTAATTGGAGTACAAGGATGTCTTTGATGTCAATCTGTGATAACAAAGGTCTGGTTTAATTGCCTGTACTTATGATCACTTGCACTCAATCGTATTAGATCTAGGAAAAATGTGTCTCATTTTTTCTATAGTAGAAAGTGTTTAAAAGTAGAAGTGTTCTTTAAGCATAATAATTTGATGTTTGTTTATGTTTCTAAGATCAAAGTTTGGCTCCCGATCTTAGAACAATTGTGATTTCAGTCTGTGAAATGGAGTATTTCCTGCCATATTGGTAAACAAGGGGGATGTGAGCAGACAGGATGCTGGCCCGAGACAGCTGAGATGCATAGGAAAGGAATGATTTCAGTGAGCCTAGGCGCTTGCATCTTCTCATACATTGAAAGGCACTAAATTCCTCGAGATATCTAGTTTTCCTTAATGAACAATAATATTTTGATGTTCCGACTCTCTGCCCTTTGTTGCAGACTTGTATATAACCTGACTCCTCCCCTGGCCTCTTTGGAGCAGTTTCTCAGGGCTACTTGAGATGCTGCCTTCTGGGCTTGACGTCCTAACACTTTTCACTGAATAAACGTAACTCTCAACTTTTAGGTTGCATGTATTTTTTTCAGTCGACAAATTTTATTCTTACCCCCAGAAATACTGAGAAATACAAAGAAAAACTATGGATGTGGCTGGCCCACATAGAGCAGGTTAAAGAGAGCATTAAATACTAAACTAAGAAGAGGAGAAACAAATTTGTATTTGAAAGGTCTTTGAAGTTTATAAAACACTGTACAATTATATGTTTATTACAGAAGGCCTGAATTTAAGGTAGAATTTCTCAGAGAATCTTTATAGCAATTTTCTGTCTTTGTTTTTTTTTTTTTTTTTTTTTGGTAGCAGTCATTTTGTTTCTCATAGCAATTTTTAAGACATTTTTGTAGTTCTAAATGTTTCCAGTTCTATGATTTTTTTTTTTTTTTTTTTTTTGCATTTCTAAGTATTTGGACTGAGCACAATGACTAATTACTAATTTTTGAGTAAGGCATGCAGATGGTAACTCACAGGTGGGAAGCCATTTTCTTTGACTCTCCTACCAGCTCTTGTCAATTGAATGCTATAATGAGACTGAATCCTGCCTCAGGCAGGAGAGCACTGTGATTGATTAATAATGTCTGTAAAAGGGTTTGGGGCGGAGGGTGGGGTGGTGTGCATGTAGATTGGCATACAGATCTTGTAACTATTCTCCCTAGATTAATGAATAGAAAAGAAGTCTTGCATCCAGTGAAAGTGTCTTGTCCAGGATTGCCGACAAGAGCGCAACCTGCATTGCAACTCAGCAGGTTATACTCTGTTCATTACTGCAGGGTTAAACCCTGTTCCTAAGAAATTTATCTCAACTCAGGTGTCTGATCTGCAGATATTTAGTGTCATAGAATGTAGCCATTGTTGGCCTATTCTACAACACATGAGTACACCTGTAGCTCTCTGTTTACACTGTTGGCTGAACTCAGGGTAGGCAAGGCACCAGCCGGGAAACTGGAAGAAAACTGGAGGAGCTGTAGGAGCTGCAGACCAGACATGTTTATTCTCCAGTGTCAGATGCTGGGGCAAAGGGGTTTCTCAGTGCGGCTAGTTCTGTCCCTAGAACAAAAGCGGTCCGTGGCCGAGCGGGCACAACATGATGCGCATGCGCAGTGCTGTAAGTGAACTCAGCTGGTACATAATCATGCAGGGTCATTGTTAACAGGGTGTGGGGAGAGGGTGTGACAGTGTGAGAGTGTTGGGCGAGAGAGCCTGACTGACGCCACCTTGATTACATGCTATTTCCCCACAATCGGAAAAAGAGTTCCAGGCACTTTTCAGCAGCCTGCCAGGCTCCTCCATCCATGGGATTGTCCAGAAAAGAATACTTCAGTGGGTTGCCATTTCCTTCTTCAGGGGATCTTCCCAACCCAGGGATTGAACCCGGGTCTCCCGCATGGCAGGAAGACGCTTTACCCTCTGAGCCACCAGGGAAGCCCGGAATTATCCTAATATAAATTTATTTTGAAATTAGAAGTCAAATATTAAACCAGAAGTTGCCTAAGGAAAATGTAGCTCCTTAGATCAGCAAAACCCGAATCTGTAGTTGCCCCTTCCTTCAACACTGAGCCTGAAGGATAGCGCACATTCACAAGCAGGAGTCCTTAGCTGACCTCGAGTCACGCAGGACCTGCAGTCTGTTTAGTAGTGTAGGAAGCCCACTGAGGGCGTGGCCGTCGCTGCTTGCTCATTTGTCTGAACTCTTCAAGCGTCCTCTGCTCACCTTCCTCTGAAATGGGAGGAGCTCCTGTTGCTTTCACCCCATGTTATCTTTACTGTTCTGTTTGTCCCACGTCTTGTCACCTTCCTCTGTCCTCCCTCCTTCTCCCTCTCTTTCCCCTCCCCCAGGGTTGATGGCGAGCCTTCTGCCCAGTCAATCTTTCCTGAAAACTCTTCCCATTCAGGCCTCTCAACCCCTCTCTATGGCATCGTCCCCCTCCACCTCCAGCTTCTGCAAAATTACTGAGTGCAAAGGTAAAGATCAAACTAGAATTAATCAAAAAATTTTAAAGGAACTCAATGAATGAAGGTTTTAAAGAAAAAAAAAAAAAAAAAGGTCTTTAATTTAATCAGTATTACTCTTTTATGAGGGCTTCCCAGGTGGCTCAGTGGTAAAGAATCTGCCTGCCTCTGTAGGAGACGTGGATTTGATCCCTGGGTTGGAAAGATCCCCTGGAGGAGGAAATGACAATCCACTCCAATATTCTTGCCTGGAAAACCCCATGGACAGAAGAGCCTGGTGGGCTACAGTCCATGGTGTCACAAAGAATCAGACAGAACTGAGCACACACTCATGCACTCTTTCATGGGGGAAGATTTTAGTCAACTGCTGTTTCACATTGGTTTGTTTCAAACTGCAGATTACTTGTTAATTTTTCATGGAATGCAAATAAAGTGATGGTCCTTTCCTACCAGATGTGCTGGATAGGCATGAGGGCACCTTCATTTTCCTAACCAATATTTTCATCAAGAACCTATTCAGAGTCTTCGAATTACTTCCTACTTCCATCCTGTTTGAACTGCGAAACACTGCCCGAGGCAGGTTTGCATCCTGAAGTGCTCTTAGAGGCCTGGGGACTAGGATGTTAGGAGTATTACAGAGAACCTTAAATTGTGGCTTGATCTTATATCAGAAAGCAAAAATTGTATTTACATTCTATTACAGAGGACTTTGAATAAGAATCAGGACTGATGTGCTAATGTCCCAAGAGGACGGTACTTTGCCAAGAGTATTTCTGTGTTAAGTGCCTGAGTGCTTAGGGTTCAGCAGCAGCCTTAGAAGTTGAGCCAGGTGGAGTTTGGAGGATGCTTCCTTTTCCCCTTTCCTTGTTCCTCCCACCCCACTGAAATGTAGGTTTGCTCAAGACATATGAAAAATTAAAATATCATAAGGAAATTGAAAAGTAGTGGAAAATTATGAAGCCTTACTTTGTGTCTTGTGTTGGAATAAACAAGAGATGATGCTGTGTGATGGAGTAATAACTGCACTGTTAATCTGGAGTCTAGACGTGTGAGTTTCCTTGTCTAGGACACATTATTCGTCATGTGTAAAATGAAGAGGAATCAGAAAATCATCTCTGCAATCTTCCCTAGTCCTGAAATGACAGGAGTCAACAAGTGGGGGAGCACACAGAAAGTTTGTCTAGTTAAGATAGAAGCAATGCAGAGTCGCAAACCTGGGGAGAAAGGGTGTGGGTGTCCTCCCCAGTGAGGAGGAGTGCAGTCAAGAGGCGGTTAAGTCATCTATATAGGACAGTTCTTCAGGGTCTTTGTTTACCTTTGGCCAATTATGTGGTTTCCTTTAGGTCCTGACCTGCCCTAGGACCCTCCCCGACATGTGTGTGTGACTTTTTCCCAAGATGGATTCCTGCCTTAGCATCACATATTATGGGACAGTGCCTTTTCCTTTTTGACCCCCAAGGAGGCTTTCTGGGCATGTGAAATGTCTCCTTTGCCTCAAGGATGGGACATATATAACCTCCTGATCCTTTACTCAAACAAGGTTTAGCCCATCTCTGTTCCTGCCATGACTGTTATCTTACAATGTCCACAAGAGACAAGGCCTGGCTTTAGTTATGCTTCCATTTTGGAGAGCAAACAGGAAGATGGTTATAAGTGTCTAACCTGGAGCCCCCTTAGCCCCTGTCTCAGGAAATGCAAAAGGAAGCCAGTTGTGAATGCCTAGCCTGGGGCCCGTCTGTCTCCCACCTCAATCCCTCAGAGTTTATTGTTGTAATTAAAAACAATACAGTTTTATCTATGTTCCATTTATTGTTTTGTTTATGTATTACCATGCGTTCCTGTTCAAAGGAAAACTAAAGTAAGCTGACGTGCCAGAAGTGTGTCTGCTTTATGTTTCAAATAAAATTTAGTTTGTCAAATCTATTTTTTCCCTTTTTTTTACTCATGGTTTTTTTGTTTTTGTTTTTTTTTTTTCTATTTAGGACTATATTTCTCCCCTATTGTTTTCCTTATATTTATAATTCATAGGTTTTTCTTTTCCTATGAGTTGAGTATTTAGTTGGCTGATTTTTGTGCTTGCTTTTTTTGTTAAACAGTGAAGGCTTAAAGCTCAATACATATTTGAGCTCAGCTTAACTGTAAGTCACTCAGTCGTGGCCAACTCTTTGCAACCCCAGGGACTGTAGTCCACTGGGCTCCTCTCTCCATGGGATAATCCAGGTAAGAATACTGGAATGGGTAGCCATTTCCTTCTCCAGGGGATCTTCCTGACCCGGGGATCAAACCTAGTCTCCTACATTGCAGGCAGATTCTTTACCATCTGAGCCACCAGGGAAGTTCTTCTAATTTGCTTCATGAGCCTGTTGATTTCCAAATGTAATAAAAGTAGCAACTTAGGTATCATTTATCCTTCAGAACTTGGGCATAAGCATTTAACATTTTCAAATAAAAAAACTTACTTTTATAATTTTGAATTAAAAAATCCTTCAAAATAATAAACACATTATTTTAAATATTTTTTACTAATGTGCAATTACCTACATTTCTTAATTTATGAACTTTAGTGAATATCTATCAAATACTTCGAAAAATGAGTATAGCTCATCACATCACCTTCTCCTTATGCTTCCAACAACCTGTCTAAACTGTCACTGCCTCAATCTGTCACATACTTATTTTTAGTTATTTTATTGTTTGCCTTTAAACCATTACACAATATACATAGAATTCTATTTTACCAGTTAACCTCAGGCGGTATCTGTTGACTCTGCAGTGTCCACGATGAAAGAACCAACATTTCTGTGCTTCTCACCACTTCTGACTTTTTCACCTCCATAACCTCTGATCTCCATGTATATATACATTTATATGTATATATATACATGTATCTTGACTTTCAACTATCTGTATTTATAGCATCTACATTTTATCCTTGATTATAGTTAAATCTTTCATGCTCTGTCTACAGATTTATTCCAAACACTTTACCATAAGGAGCTCAAACTGTAGAGTACATAAATATTATTTACTAAGGAACCAGGAAGGGTTTTGAAGCCACAGTGAAACTGTTAAGTGTCATTTCCAGGGCTCCAAAGAACTCCAGCACCACATTCCTTTATGTCTCAACTCAGAAAGGAATTCACAGTGGGAGGCACAGTGAAAGATAGGAAGGATTTATTAGAGTAAGATGCTTGCAGGGTTCACAAGTGGACAGGCAAGCATTGAGCTGCCCTGAGTATTCAGTGGGTTACATTTTATAATCAGAAGAAGAGAGGGGAGAGCAAGAAGATTGTTGTCTTTCCCGAGGAGACACCACATTTCCATCATCAGTTCCTCTCCCAGGTTGGCAAGGAGGTTTACTTGTCCCTCCCTATATGGTCAGACCAGGACTGTAATAGCACCTGAAAAATATTTTTGGATCTCAGTACAGAGAGACTCTTCCATTTTTAAAAGTCACCTTTCCATAAATGATTGTTTTTTGTGTGCACAGGGCCTGTTTTGGGGGTCTTTAACTTGATGATGACACTACTGGGCAGGTTGTAGGCCTGTATGTTTGAGTAATAGTTTAGCTAGGCTCACATTTGGAGAAGGCAATGGCACCCCACTCCGGTACTCTTGCCTGAAAACTCCCATGGACGGAGGAGCCTGGTAGGCTGCAGTCCATGGGGTCGCTAAGGGTCAGACACGACTGAGCGACTTCACTTTCACTTTTCACTTTCATGCATTGGAGAAGGAAATGGCAACCCACTCCAGTGTTCTTGCCTGGAGAATCCCAGGGACGGGGGAGCCTGGTGGGCTGCCATCTATGGGGTCGCACAGAATCGGACACGACTGAAGTGACTTAGCAGCAGCAGCAGCAGCAGGCTCACCTTTATTTATCTAGTCTCAAAATTATTTTTTCTCAAAACTCTGAAAGCATTGTCTCAGATTTTTTATAGCATCCAATATTGTTCACAAGTAGTCTTATGCTATCCTGAGTCTCATCACTTTGAAAATCATCCATGTTTTCTGTTTTGCAAACTTGTTAAAATTTTCTCTTTCTTTCTGAGGTTCTGAAATTTCTAAAGGCTCTTCATGAAAAATGGTCTTTAAAATTTTTTATTTGTAAACTTTAGTTTTTAGAACAGTTTCAGATTTATAGAAAAAATTGAGCAGATAGTATAGAGTACCCATATGTCCCAAGCTGTATTACATTTCCCAATTAGTAACATACTTATATTAGTGTGTTATGTTTGCTGTATTTAATAACTCAATGTGATACATTATTATTAACAAAAGTCAATAGTTTATTCATCTCTCTATTTTTCTTATTAAATGACTTTTTTTTTTCTATCTTAAGATCCCATCCATGTTACCAGACTACATTTGTTATGTCTTCTTAGGTGCCTCTTGGCTGTGACATCTCAGACTTTCTTTGTTTTTGATGACGTTGATAGTGTTTAGGAGTCCTGACCAGGTATATTGTAGGATGCCCCTTTGTTGGAATTTTTCTGAAGTTTTCCTCATAACTAGCCTGAGATTGTGGGTCTTGGGGAGGAAGACACCAGAGAGGTGTTGTCATTTCATTACATCATATCAAGAGTGCATACTGTCAACATGATTTACAATTGTTGATGTAGACTTTGATCCCTTGGTTGAAATAGTATTTTTCGGGTTTCTCCACTTTCAAGTTACTCTTTTCTCCTCCTTTCCCTACTGTAGTCTTTGTAAGAAAATTCACTATGGGCAGCTTACACTTAAGGAGCAAGAGTTATGTGCTCCTACCTTTAGGGTAAAATATCTATATAAATGTATTTAAGATTCTTCTGCAAGGGTATTTGTCTCTTCTCCCTAGTTTATTAATTCATTTAAGCATTTATATTAGTATGGACTCATGACACTTATTTCATATTCTGGGTTATAATTCAATGCTACTTTACTTATTTTTGTTCAAATTGTTCCTGCTTTGGCCATGGGGAGCTCTTTCAGTTGGCTCCTGTATCTGTTTGACATACCCCTATCATTGTGCTTTGCTTTTTTTCTTCCAGGTAAGTCTTGAAGTAGTTACGTTCTGTCATTAGAAGAGCTGACTTTGTATATGTCCTGCTCCAGTCCAAGAATCAGCCATTTCTGCAAGGAGTTCCAGTTCTTTTTACTGTAAAATGTTATTAGACACCAAGATCTGGGCCTTAGGTGCTCTTATTGCTTCTGGGATGTCATTGCTTCTCAGCTTTCTCAATATTAACCTGGGACTTGCGTGTGCATGCACACACACACACACATCTGTATGTAACCAGTAAAGTATGGTGTCTCCAACTTTAATACATTACCACATGAATCGTTACAACCCTCTCCCTTGCTTATCTGTGAGTGTCTACTCCAGTAGTGAGAAATCTGGCTTCCCATTTAGCTAATTGTCTAGTTGCAGTGTACAGGTATAGCAGTATCAGAATTGTTAACTTGGAGATCACAGAAGCGGCTTTATCAACTACAGTACAGTGCTTATGTGTGGTTCCTTTTACCTTTAGTTTTACGGATTCCACTTATTTCCAAAGTTAGTTAGGGCAGCACCTTTTCCCTCACCTCTTTCAGCAAGGTTGCTTGATGCATTTGTTATGTGGTTAGATTCTTTTTTTTTTTTTTTTTATCAAATTCTGTAGTCCATCCTGAGTTATTTCTCTAAGTTGAAAGTTGAAATTTCCACATGTAATATTGGACTTGTTTATTTCTTTTTGCAGGCCTTGATTTTTATTTTTGTTTTATTTAAAGCATTTTCACCAAGCACGAGATAAAAGTGAATTTTATTGACTCCCAAGTGACCAATACATAGTATGAGATTTATCTTCTGTAGCTTTGTTAGTTGAAGAATTTTAATTTCACAACTGATGGGAATGGTTCATGTACAAACTTGCAAATTTGTCAGGAGGGAGAATATTGTTGCTTAATACTGAAGTGGGAAAGTAAGGCACATAGAAGTTAGAGTTATTTAAGAATCTATTCATGTATAGATGCAACTCTGATTGTCTTGTTTCCATTATGTTATGCTGAATAACAGGAGACACTTCTGTTTCTGAACAAATTGATCTGAATTTAACCTGTTAGAAATTTTAATTAGTATTAGCATAATGGAGTTTATGGGCTATTTGATTTTTTAAAGTTAATGTTCTGTCATTTACCACAAGAAAATTTTAAGCATTTTGGCATGATGGGGAAATGAATATTTTTATTTTAATTCAGAATCATCTTTCTTAGTTTTAAAGAAAACTTGTGAAGACAAAGCATTACTGAATTGAAGTGGAACTAAATAAATGTTATTTGATTTATTTTTATAGTGCCTACTGGTCTGCCATGAAGAATAATAACAACATTTACGACTAAAAGTAAATTTAGTGCTTGTGTCACACCAACATTGGATAAAAGTGCTAACACTCAATAATTACCTTGTTGCTAACTTGGCCTTGATAAGAAAGCATTCTTTTTAAAAGTACATGACTGGTCATGTAATTTTGTAGACGAGTAGTTCATTAAGAAACAAAAAAGCAAATC
Organism: Bos taurus; assembly: GCF_002263795.3. Classification (NCBI taxonomy): domain Eukaryota; kingdom Metazoa; phylum Chordata; class Mammalia; order Artiodactyla; family Bovidae; genus Bos; species Bos taurus. The sequence goes on along the minus strand of NC_037336.1, from coordinate 18,329,779 downwards.
TAGTGAATCTGAGTTAAAGACAATGACTTAGTAAAAGCTCTGATGAACTATGAAAGATAACGTTGGGTGGCACAGATTTCCTTCCCTCCCTCCCCTCTCCCATCCCTGATATCTGAGAGTCATTAAAGTGCATATAATAGGGTTATTGTGTTGATTAGTTGCTCAGTTGTGTCTGACTCTTTGCGGCCCCTTGGACTGTAGGCTCCTCTCTCCACGGGATTTCCCAGACAAGAATACTGCAGTAGGTTGCCATTTCTTCCTCCAGGGGATCTTTCTGACTCAGGATTGAACTTAGGTCTCCTACGTCTCCTGTATTGTAGGCGAATTCTTCACCACTGTGTCACCTGGGAAGCCTTGTAATATGCTTATATGCCTTCCTTAAAAATGATGTCTATTAAGCATGCTTACCCTTTGCATAGAAAGAGATAGTTCAAGGTTATGCTAAATAAAATATTATATGTGCCATTTATATGAAAAGTTGCCTAAGGCAAAAAATGTGGAATATGTTTATCTATCCTTCTGCTTTGTGTCCCAGATTTAGCACCAATATGTGCCCTGAATTGGATTAAGCCTTCAGAATATTTTCAAAAGGACCCTCAAAAGATGGACTCTAGCATCAAAGGTCTTTTTCTTTTTTTAAAAAAATTTTTTGTTGCACCACACGGCATGTGGGAATCTTAGTTGCCCAACCAGGGATGGAACCCATGCCCTCTGCATTAGAAGCATGGACTCTTAACCACTGGACCTCTAGGGAAGTCCCAAAAGTCTTTTTAATAAAAGTTCTTTGCCAAAAAACCAAATACATGTATCTCTTACCCATCATTTGTGGCAAAAAAAGGTAATAAAAAGATGTATGTACGTTCCATACACAAAAGTTATGTTAAAAGTGAAAGAAACATGGTTGGGAATAGAGAGGAGAGGGATAACACCAACAATTATCGAGTGTCTGCTGTATTCCAGGTGCTTAAAAAAGTCATAGTAGTTTATAAGAGTTAAGCCATCTTCATACAAAATGATTTTTATGGAGTATTTAAATTCTTTCCTGACAACATCAGATCAGTCACTCAGTCGTGTCCGACTCTTTGCGACCCCATGAATCGTAGCACGCCAGGCCTCCCTGTCCATCACCAACTCCCGGAGTTCACTCAGACTCACGCCCATCGAGTCAGTGATGCCATCCAGCCATCTCATCCTCTGTTGTCCCCTTCTTCTCTTGCCTCCAATCCCTCCCAGCATCAGAGTCTTTTCCAATGAGTCAACTCTTCGCATGAGGTGCCCAAAGTACTGGAGTTTCAGCTTTAGCATCATTCCTTCCAAAGAAATCCCAGGGCTGATCTCCTTCAGAATGGACTGGTTGGATCTCCTTGCAGTCCAAGGGACTCTCAAGAGTCTTCTCCAACACCACAGTTCAAAAGCATCAATTCTTCAGCATTCAGCCTTCTTCACAGTCCAACTCTCACATCCATACATGACCACAGGAAAAACCATAGCCTTGACTAGACGAACCTTTGTTGGCAAAGTAATGTCTCTGCTTTTCAGTATGTTATCTAGGTTGGTCATAACTTTCCTTCCAAGGAGTAAGCGTCTTTTAATTTCATGGCTGCAGTCACCATCTGTAGTGATTTTGGAGCCCAGAAAAATAAAGTCTGACACTGTTTCCACTGTTTCCCCGTCTATTTCCCATGAAGTGGTGGGACCGGATGCCATGATCTTCGTCCTGACAACATAGCTATAAAGAAAATATTGTTATTATCTCCAGTCCATGTATGGGAAAAATGATACCTTGCAAGGTTAAGTAAGTTTTCTGGATTTCAAATGCATAGACATCTGCTTAAGTGCTCTTAACCACTGAGTCAGTTTACATGTGAAAACTTATTCTCAAAATACACTTTTGGGGTAGATGTTATTATTATTTCTGTTTTTAAGATTAGAAAATAGACCCAGACATTAGATACTTGCCAAGGATCACATGGCTAGTAAGTATGTCATTAGATTTTAAACCTATATCTGTAAATTTAAGGAAAGTTATTTAATACAAAAAGAAAATACATGCATTTAGAAGAGAAGTTGGAAGACATATTTTAGAGAGGAGAAATTAAAATAATCAAATGAGAATTTTTTTTTTGTTTTTTAGTATATATTTTCATATTTGAAGACAATCACAAGTAGAAAATGTTTTCAGATTTCTTCCTTACCTAAGTGTTTTCTTTTAAGGATAAAAGAAGCTCCAATTAGATCACTCAACTTTCTGGACACCATTTAGACCATGATTACTAGTATGTGGGATTACTGTTTCTTTAAAAAAATCTTGTATCCATACGTAGTTATTTCTCTTCTGTAAATTTGAATGGATGACTTATTTCTTGACTTGCTGCTCATAATTGGGCATGTAGGTTTTGCATCTAGTTCCTATTCTTTTTAACAGTTAGAAGGTAGTAGATGCTAAGTGTTGGATTCATACTTGAGGGAAGGTAAGTGTGTGTGTGTGTGCTCAGTCACTCAGTCATGTCCAACTCTGCTACTCCATTGACTGTAGCCCCCAGGCTCCTCTGTCTATGGAATTCTTCAGTCAAGAATACTGAAGTGAGTTGCCATTTCTTCCTCCAGGAAATCTTCCTGACCCAGGGATCAAACAGCATTTCCTGCATTGGCAGGTGGAGTCTTTACCACCAAATCCTCTGGGAAGCCCCTGTGGGAAGGGAAGCTACCTCAGTTAAGCTTGACCTAAAGCCACAGTTCAGTTCAGTTCAGTCAAGCTTGACCTAAAGCCACAGTTCAGTTCAGTTCAGTCGCTCAGTCATGTCCAACTCTTTGTGACCCCATGGACTGCAGCATGCCAGGCCTCCCTATCCATCACCAGTAACTCCTGAAGCTTACTCAAACTCATGTCCATCGAGTTGGTGATGCCACCCAACCATCTCATCCTTTGTTGTCTCCTTCTCCTCCCACCTTCAATCTTTCCCAGCATCAGGGTCTTTTCAAATGAGTCAGCTCTTCGCATCAGGTGGCCAAAGTATTGGATTTTCAGCTTTAGCATCAGTCCTTCCAAAGAATATTCAGGACTGATTTCCTTTAGGGTTGACTGGTTGGATATCCTTGTAGCCCAAGGGACTCTCAAGAGTCTTCTCCAAAACCACAGTTCAAAAGCATCAGTTCTTTGCTGCTCAGCTTTCTTTATAGTCCAACTCACATCCATACATGACTACTGGAAAAACCATAGCTTTGACTAGAAGGACCTTTGTCAGTAAAGTAATGTCTCTGCTTTTTAATTTGCTGTCTAGGTTGGTCATAGCTTTTCTCCCAAGGAGCATTAGAACATCTTTTAATTTCATGGCTGCAGTCACCATCTGCAGTGATTTTGGAATCCCCCCAAATAAAGTCTCTCACTGTTTCCATTGTTTCTCCTTCTATTTGCCATGAAGTGATGGGTCCAGATGCCATGATCTTTGTTTTCTGAATGTTGAGTTTTCAGCCAACTTTTTCACTCTCCTCTTTTACTGTCATCAAGAGGCTCTTTAGTTCTTCTTCACTTTCTGCCATAAGGGTGGTGTTACCTGCATATCTGAAGTTACTGATATTTCTCCTGGCAATCTTGATTCCAGCTTGTGCTTCATCCAGCCTGGCATTTCGCACGATGTACTCTGCATATCAGTTAAGTAAGCAGCGACAATATACAGCCTTGACCTACTCCTTTCCCGATTTGAATCCAGTCTGTTTTCCATGTCCAGTTCTAACTGTTGTCTTTTGACCTGCATACAGACTTCAAGGAGGCAGGTCAGTTGGTCTGGTATTCCCCTCTCTTTAGGAATTTTCCACAGTTTGTTGTTATCCACAGTCAAAGGCTTTGGTGTAGTCAGTAATGCAGAATTAGATGTTTTTTTCTGCAACTCTCTTTGTTTTTCGATGATCCAACAAATGTTGGCAATTTGATCTCTGGTTCCTCTGCGTTTTCTAAATCCAGCTTGAACATCTTGAACAACTGGAAGTTCTCAGTTCACATACTGTTGAAACCCTCACTTGGAGAATTTTGAGCATTACTTTGCTAGTGTGTGAGATGAGTGCAATTGTGCGGTAGTTTGAACATTCTTTGGCATACCTTCCTTTAGGATTGGGATGAAAACTGATATTTTCCAGTCCTGTGGACACTGCTGAGTTTTCCAAATTTGCTGGCATATTGAGTGTAGCACTTTAACAGCATCATCTCTTAGGATTTGAAATAGCTGGAATTCCATCACTTCCACTAGCTTTGTTCATAGTGATGCTTCCTAAGGCCCACTTGACTTTTCATTCCAGATGTCTGGCTCTAGGTGAGTGATACAAGCTTCTCCCAGTTTTTTTTTTTTTTTTTTAATTAGAGCTGTATATTAAGAGTTATCAAACATTGGCTTAGACAGTGTTAAACTTTTCCCCTTATTTGGTGGCTGCTGTTGCATTAATCACCATCAGAAACCTCCAGACAGAGACAGGGTGAGGTTGAGTTAGGAATTAGACAGTGCAAGATATTACTCTTCCTATGTCCTGGGTTTAAACACCAATCAATAGCAAAGCCCCCCAATATTTTTTTTTTAATTTTATTTTATTTTTAAACTTTACAAAATTGTATTAGTTTTGCCAAATATCGAAATGAATCTGCCACAGGTATACCCGTGTTCCCTATCCTGAACCCTCCTCCCTCCTCCCTCCCCTACCCTCACTCTGGGTCGTCCCAGTGCACCAGCCCCAAGCACCCAGTACCGTGCATCGAACCTGGACTGGAGACTCGTTTCATACATGATATTATACATGTTTCAGTGCTATTCTCCCAAATCTCCCCGCCCTCTCCCTCTCCCACAGAGTCCATAAGACTGATCTATACATCGGTGTCTCTTTTGCAGTCTCATACACAGGGTTATTGTTACCATCTTTCTAAATTCCATATATATGCGTTAGTATACTGTATTGGTGTTTTTCTTTCTGGCTTACTTCACTCTGTATAATAGGTTCCAGTTTCATCCATCTCATTAGAACTGATTCAAATGTATTCTTTTTAATGGCTGAGTAATTTGTGGCATCCATCTGGAAAAGAAGGATCCAAATGATGAAATAGGTCTTTCAATAGTATAAATATATTAGAAATACTTTAGAAAATGCTGATTAATTTTTCAACAACTTCTGGTGAATTTCTATTTAGCTGATTAACTTATGTATGTAATTGACATATAACATTTCATTTCTTTCAGGTATACAGGTATAATGATTCAGTATTTGTATATACTATGAAATGATCACCACAATGTCTAGTTGACATCTGTCACCATACATAGATGTAAAACATTGTTTTCTTCTGATGAAAAACCTTAAGTTTTATTCTCTTAGCAACTTCCATATATGCAAGTAGATGCCATGCTGTGCATTACATCCCCATGATTTATTTATTTTATAACTAGAAGTTTGTACCTTTTGACCTCCTTCACCCATTTTGCCTACCTACTCTCCACCCCTACCCCTGGCAACCACCAATCTGTTCTTTATATCTTTGGACTTGTTTTTTTCTTTTAGATTCCACGTATAGGGAAGATCACATGGTGTCTGTCTCTCTTTGTGTGATTTATTTCACTCAGTGTAACACCTTTAAGGTCTACTCATGTTGCAAATTGCAAGGTTTCATTCTTTTTTATGACCTAATAATATTCCATTATAGTGACTTTCTATTTTAATACTTAAAGAGGAAGAATTGAAATTTATATTTTGACATAAATATTGATCTTGTTATTGTCATAGAATTGATTATTTCCTGCATGTTTTAAGAAATCCCAACAAATTTAAAGAAAATTTCAAACAACAGCAGAATATACAATTCCTGTTTGTGTTGTTTCTGAGAACAGAAGAAGGATTACTAAGTGAAAATGCAGAAGGTGTATTTTTATGGGCCCAACAGGAGAAAAAGCAAACAATGGATGGGGCTGCACAGAAAAGCAGTTTTGCAGGTCAAGTTCCCTGGAAGCAGCCTCTGAGATACTGTATAATGTGCAGGGAATTTTTTTTGAAAAGTGCCCTTTGGAAAGCAGGGAAATGAAGTAGGATTTTACAGTGGAAGTTGAGTTTCAATGGAAGCCCAGTGGTCCTTCAGAAATGTCTTCAGGTAGGCCACAATAGCTAGCCTTTCTTACTCCTCCATCCCTTAATGGACTCTGGACATCCTGAAACAGGCATGGTGCTGGGCATGGCAGCTCTGTGCAGTTGAGGCAATCCCTGGAGAAGGCTGTTTACTGTTAGCACTTCATTGAAGGGCACCTGGTGGCACATCATCATGTCCACTGTAGAGAGTAAGTTCCCCATGACTGCTCATGTTCCAATAGAGCCATGGTGATCATTCACTAGAAAAGCTGAAGAGAATTCCCAGCATTGGGACTAGTTGTTGTTGTTCTTTAAGACTCCTTCCTTCCAGCTCTATTTTTTTAATGTCACCAAAAATCGAAATGACTTGACTTAGTGGTATTTAATTTAGCCTCATTAACTTCTGAATGGAGATGAAATTCATTGAGATTTGTAGAAATTTGACACTCAAAATGGAAAAAAAAAAACCCTCTGTTGAACTTATCTCTTACTTTAGTACCTCTTTAACATCAGGAAGTAAGGAGGATAAAGTCAATGACCATACCTTTTAAAGAAATTGCTAAACATTAAGAGGCCATCAAAAAAAAAATAAAAGACTGACATTTTGGCAGAACCTCTCATAATATACTGTATTTAATTTTTCACCATGCACTGTGGTGTGTCCTGCATGCTCTACTTAAAAAAATATTCTAAAGTGAATAGGCAAATTTACTTTTTAAAGTACAGCAGTTAATACTAATCCTTGCAATGAAAACTGGACACATTTGCAAACTGAGATGGATATTGATGTACAGTCACTAAAAGACCCACCTCCTTGTACTTTGTGAGAAGATAGATGGCAGGCAAAGTTTGCCAGTATATATAGAGGTAAATTCCTACATTGCATACTTACTTATTCTCCTAACATATGAGAGAAATATAGTTAATTAACTGAATATAGTTAAATGACTATAGTAAAAATGCTTAATAGGAATATTTTGTAAAAAAAAATCCTTTTTAAAAGGAATTTTTAAATTGATGATAAATTTCTTATGAATTGTTTTGGGGACACCATCAAGTATCTTGCTTAAGATTTAAAGCCAACTTTGAATCAGAGAGCTTCACACTCTGAGGTACTTATTTACTTTTGACTGAATCTGCCATCACTTCATGGCAAATAGATGGGGGAAACAAAGGAAACAGTGAGAGACTTTATTTTCTTGGACTCCAAAATCACTGCAGATGGTGACTGCAGCCATGAAATTAAAAGATGCTTGCTTCTTGGAAGAAAAGCTATGACCAACCTAGACAGCATATTAAAAAGCAGAAACATTACTTTGCCAGCAAAGGTCCATCTAGTCAAAGCTATGGTTTTTCCAGTGGTCATGTATGGATGTGAGAGTTGGACTGTAAAGAAAGCTGAGCACTGAAGAATTGATGCATTTGAACCGTGGTGTTGGAGAAGACTGTTGAGAGTCCCTTGGACTGCAAGGAGATCCAATCAGTCAATCCTAAAGGTATCAGTCCTGAATATTCATTGGAAGGACTGATGCTGAAGCTGAACTCCAATACCTTTGCCACCTGATGCAAAAAACTGGAAAGACCCTGATGCTGGGAAAGATTGAAGGCAGGAGGAGACAGGGACAACAGAGGATGAGACGGTTGGATGTCATTACCTACTCAATGGACATGAGTTTAAGCAAGCTCTGGGAGTTGGTAATGACAGGAAAGCCTGGCCTGCTGCAGTTCATGGGGTTGCAAAGAGTCAGATATGACTGAGCAACTGAACTGAAATGAATCTATCAACCATGAATAACCTCCATCATTCTTAATCAGGGTCACAGGAGACTCTTTTCACTTCTACCTCTTTCTGTCCACAGCCAGTGTCGTCTGTAAAATTCTAGGCTAAAAAAGCAGGCTTTTCAAGTGTTCCACAGGATATTATCTAATTTGAAGTGATTTAGTAGTGGAGAGGATGATATTTTCTGAAAATTTCACACACACTCATATTGCCTCATTTTAGTGATGTCTTCTCCCAGGAGTAGACTGTCCTGGCACGTGAAAGGATTTGCAGTTTGCAAAACTGCCTCTTTGAGTTCAATACATGTATCTTGAAAGTGAAAGTGTTAATTGCACAATCGTGTCTGACTCTTTGTGACCCCATGGACTGTAGCCCTCCGGGTTCCTCTATCCATGGGATTTCCCAGGCAAGAATAGTAGAGTAGGTAACCGTTCCCTTCTTCAGGGGATCTTCCTGACCCAGTGATCAAACCCAGGTATCCTGCATTGCAGGTTGGTTCTTTGCTATCTGAATACATGTATTTTGGTTTGTCCTATATTTGTTTGCCAATTGAAGACACCAAAGTCATGATTAAGTTGTGTCTATCCAAAATACAAGAAATGGAGGCTGTTTATTCATTTTTACCCCTTCTCCCTTTTATCTCATTGCCCCTAAGATGTGGAAGCACTTTCTCACCCATCACACTTTGTGTTCAGCCATGGTCATTCTCTCAGTAGTCTCTGAAGTACCTCTGTTCATGTATTTTCACAAATAATTACAGCATAATTGCAATATAATTTGCATTTGAATTTGAGAGCTGTGTGGAGCTACTTACTGGGGAATCGTAGGGAAGAACAGCTTTTGGTCTATATTCCGAAGGAAGACTACGGGAGAAATATTTTCCTAAATGCTCATGAATTTTGAGGCTAGAAGTAGTTTTTTTCCAGTATGATCCAGTAGAAGCCTTGGCTGAATCACTCGTAAGACTAAGTTCATTTTTAGCCAGAGGGATGCTTTCCTTAGGCTTTTTTATGGGGAGAAGGAAGACAGACATTGCATCCTTTTAATTATGCCTGGTTCCTTTAAATCTCAAGGAGAGTTGTAATTTGGAGAACTCCATCTGCGTGGAGCAAGCCCTGACCATGTTTGCCATCTATCTCTACTGACCACACCACTTACTATATAGCAAACATCTGCCTTGCACTGATGGATATGTATTTTCTTGGGTTGTGTGTTTTTCTTGTTTTATGACTGGGTTGTTAACTCTAAGATCAAGTGTTTCCAAAATTGGATCCCAATACTGCCTGGATCAGAACCACTTGAGGTGCTTGGATGTTTAACAAGCTTCTCATGTAATCCTTTTGCAATATCTGAAGTACCAGAGAGGCTGAGCATGCACTTGCAGTTCTATGGGGGATAAAATCAGTAATACTAAAGTTTTTGATACTTTTGCCAGAAGCCCGAGTGGATGACTCCTAAGAGGAAAGAGGAGAGTCAGTCTTAGAGTCTTATTTCCCCCAAGTGTGTGTGTCTATTTTTATGTATTTTAATCTAGAAACACCCATGGGTTACACTTTTGAAGTTAATGTATGAATTTAAAATGTATAAAAAATGTATAAAAATGTATGTGTATAAAAAATGAACTTTATTTTTTAATTTTTCACTTTTTGGAGCTTATTTTATAATAGTATATACAAGGAGTAGGTGAAATTCTAGTGGGTCGCTGGATATTGTATTAATTTTAATTATTTGCAGTCAGAGAGAGAGAAGAAAGACCTGGTAAACTGGGTCTTCAGGTCTGAGATCATAACTTGTTTTGAGTTACTGCTCTAAATTGGACAAGTCCCACAAAATCTGCTTAATTTTCCATTCCACAAAATAGATGTAACATCTGTTGTCACTTGAGAAGGTATAACAAATGAAATTTATTATGCAGTGATATACTTAGACATCCTGAGAAGAAAGTTTTAAATTAATAGAGATATTATTTGGAATAATAGAGATAATATTTCACAGATACTATCTGAAAACTGTGGGAATTTTTAGAAATTATTCAGTTCTATACACGCTGTCTATATATAGGATATTTTATCCTATAAAATTTCTGAGAAACCACAGAGATGTTTAGGTGTTGCTGAAAGTTTTTGTGTCTAAAATGCACATTTTACTTTACCTTTAAGATATCTGAATTGCTGTTTATCTAGATCTCTTTTTCTTTCAAATATAAATGTTAAAAATGATTTATTTTCATAACTTATTGGGTATGCATGTGAATTTTTTATTAAATAAGTTTGATGTATGACATTGTATAAGTTTAAGGTATGCAACTGGTGATAAATTTATGTATTATGATTGTTATTGTGATATTTTTCACCTTTGTCATATTACATAATTATCCTTTCATTTTAGTGGTTGGAATAATTAAGTTCTAGTCTGTTAGTAAGTTTGATGATTATAGTATAATATTGTTGTCTAAATTCATTATACTGTGCATTAGATTTCTATGGCTTATTTACTACTTTTAAGTTTATACTCTTAAACAACATCTAACTTACTCTCCAACTCCCTGGTAACTACAATTTTACTCAGTTTTTACAGGTTTGGCTTTTTTAGATTCCACATGTAAGTGATTCATATAAGTACTTGTTTTTCTCTGTCTGACTTAGCTCATTATCATAATGTGCTCTAGGTGCATCTATATTGTTGCAAATGGCAGGATATCCTTCTTTCTCATAGATGAATAATACTCCTCAGTAGGTAAAGAGTCCTCCTACAATGCAGGAGACCTAGGTTCGATTCCTGGGTTTGGAAGATCCCCTGGAGAAGGAAATGGTGACCCACTCCAGTATTCTTGCCTGGAAAATCCCATGGACTGTAGCCTGCCAGGCTCCTCTGTCTATGGGATCGCAAGAGTTGGACACGCCTTAGCAACTAAACCACTGCCACCAATCAATCTATCTGTCTATGCCTCCCAGATAGATCAGTGGTTAAGAATCCTCCTGCCAATGCAGGAGACACAAGAGACTTGGGGTTGATCCCCAAGTGGGGATCTGTGGGGAAGATCCCCTACAGATGGAGATGGCAACCCACTCCAGTATTCTTGCCTGGAAAATCCCATGGACAGAGGAACCTGGTGGGCTGCAGTCCATGGAGTTGCAAAGAGCTGGACATGACTGAGCACAAATGCACATCTATCTGTCTGTCTGTCTATCTATCTGTCTGTCTACCCATCCATCCATCTCACATCTTCCTTATCCATTTGTTCATTCATGGACATTTAGGTTGTTTGCATGTATTGGCTATTGTGAATAATACTGTAATAACCATGAGAGTATATATATCTCTTAAATCTTTTTTTCTAACTGTAACTTTTAGAGCATAGTTTGCTAACTCCTTAAAATCAAAGATTTAGTTTTAAAACTGAAGCATGTTCTTTTCTATTGTATTACGAAGGAATAAGTAGGATGTTTTGAGTACTTGTAGATGCAAACTCCCCAAACTTCTTTCCCTCTCGTTTGCCTTCTGCAATATCTGCTTTTCCCTGAGCTCTTCTTCTTTTCTGTAGTTGAAATTGCATTTTACCCCAACATGTCCAATCTAGTCACTTGATTCTACTTCTGTCTGACACAGTCTCTCTTTATTATTTTTCTTCTTTCTGTGTTGTGACAATCTCTTCTTTGCTCTAATCAAGTCTAGAAATATTTTCAACCCCACTGCCATTTTCAACTTTCCCGCCCATCCAAGAACATTTCCACTGCTTCACATTATATTAAAAGCACATGAGAGATCCCCTGCAACGAAATAACTTGTGGTTTTTTTTTTTTTCTAGATAGTTATTTCTATGGATTAGCTGTTTAGGGTCACTGATTAATTAATGATCCAAGCTATTGTGCAATCATTTATGAGGCTTTGGATAACAAATCTTCAATCTTCTTTCTTTGTAATATTGTCTCTTATATTTCTATCAAAATCAATTCAATTCAACAAATATTTGACCACCTACCATTTGTTCAGCTGCATGTTAACGTGTGTGTGTGTTTCTGTGTTAAGGGGAATATTGTGCCTATCTGTGGGAAGTTTACCTGTGGAGTTCAGTAGAGAGCACTGAGAAAGGAATGAAGATTTGTTATCCACTATTCTATTATTTCTACAGTTTTTACAAATGAAACTCAAATGTCTCCATCGATTTAAACTTTTCTTCCTAAGATCTCAAAGAATATAATTGCGTGATAAAATCCATTTGAATGCTACCCACTATTATAGTGTTTATTCATTGAGTTGGTAAATTTCTTTCAATAGCAAAAGCAATACCCTCAAGTTATTTATATTCACTCTTATCTGTTAATTTACAGATGGGGGCACAGAGAAGACAGAGGGAAGTGGAGGGCCTCAAGGTATATTTAGAGGAAGACAAACAGGACCCCATGATGAATTGGACATAAGGGAGATAAAAAATGAGAAATCAAGGATCACATCAGTTGTTTTAATCCTCAGAACGACCTTAGAAGGTGAGTGTTACTATTGTTCACAACTTACAGACAACCAAGACATTGAGAAGAGTAAAGCCTTGCCAAAGGCTGTGTACTTACTTAGTAAGTGAAGATGTGAGGACTGAACCCAGCCTAGCACATTTTTTCAAGGGTGATATTTGATTTTAAGCTTTTCATTTTAGCATATTCTCATTTATCTTGAATTCAAGACCTAGAATAGATCCAAATCGTACTTTTTTCTTTTAAATAAATTAGAATCAACTATTAAATAAGTTAGCTGGTCTCAGGGATTTATTTAAAAATCTAACTTCCAGAACATTTTATAAAGTCCACATCAACTTAGTTTGATATGTACTTAATATATCTACTCTAGTATGCAGAGAAAAAAAGAATACTTATAACAACGACTCTCAAGAATAATGAGATACTGAATTTCTTGCCAAATCACCAGTGAGAGACTGTGTTTGTTTAGAAGTATTTTATTCTTTTATTTTATTGTGTTCTAGGACTTTGAGAATCAATATCAATTGATATCATCTTTGTGAACACAGTTTAATTTCATCTTAACAGTCCCTCAGGTATCCTTACCTCCTTAGAGGCAGGAATAAGTTAAATTTCATGTTTTCAAGAATGCAGTAAAATTTCTTTAACGAAAGCAAATACGATAGACTATCTTCCCAGAACAACTTAGTGTCAGGTGGGATGAAGGGAAAGACGTCCCCAAACAACACCTGTCCCCCACCCCCGCCAATACGCATTTGCCTTTGTAAGAAGATTGTTTCATCAGGACTTGGTTGATGAGACAATAATGAATTCCTCTGAGTTAGGGTAATGTCTGTGGGGGGAGGAAATCTGCTTATGAGTCAATGGGTTTTGATTATACATATGTAACTTCCTCTATTTCTTTGTAATTTGAAGTATGTATCATAATCTGAGGCCAGCTGTTTATAGCACTATAGGATCTGATTAAGATATATGAATTTTGTTGGATGAAAGCATTGAGGGTTTGGGAGGAGAGGATGGTTCTCAAAGGAGGCCAGATGGGTTTTGTTTTCAAAAGTGGAGACGGTATTTAAGAACAGAAAATTTGTATACTTTTGTCTCTAGCAGAGACAATATCAAGCAGACATCATGATTTCAAAGGCATTGTACATGGAAATGTATTATAATTTCATTTTTCATACACCAGGTATGTCCCATTGTTCCATGTCCTTTTACATTTTATTTTTCAAGAAACTCTGGAAATCCTTCCATGATCAATTTAAAATGAGAAGCAAATTATTTCAGGAAGATAAAATATGCACTTTTTCTATAAAATATGTTACATTTGTTGGGAAATTTATGCTGCAATTTCATATTTTAAAGTTTTTCAATTCAAGAAACTGTACAGCTTTTCCTTTATTCCATTTGATTGTTTAGAAATACAGCCTCTAATAGTGAACACTTGAATGTACAAAATTAGAGAAATGTATTCACAAATATTTTTTAATCTAAGTACAAATATGGATCCTCATACATAAATCTCTATTTAATTTAGTAATATAGTAGTCTTACCAAACCATTTATTGCTTGCTTCACTCACTGAATGGATAAAACAATACATAAGTGCTTCACCCACATAACTGTAAGATTTAGTGTGTACTTCAAACATTTAGTATTATTGATTTTACTACATAGGGTTTTATTCCTAATTTTTTCTCATAGCCAAAATTTATTTAGCTGATAGGGGAAAGATCTACCTATGTGTCTGATATTTGTTTTTCAGGATTAGAACCTTCAATCTGTAATGTTTCTTATATTTATTTTCCAGATTTAGATTATAAAATTATATATGAATCTATTTTTGGCTCTTACACCATTAATGCTACCCACAATAGAACATAATTAAACCTTTAAAATTAATAGGACTGCTCAGTCCCACTATGTGAGCGTACATTAGCTGATAGTTATTCACAGGGCTAATTGTAGTCTGTGATACTGTTATTGACACCTTAGCAGAACACATGTTGAAGTTATTTTTCTTCAGGTGCTAGTGTGGTCAGTCATGATGCAGGGTTGCTAATGCATATGGAATTGTACCTGAGAATGGAACAATCCTTTCAAGAGATTAGATCTATGACTTTGGTCTTTACTTGTGTGTATGCTCAGTCACTTCAGTCATGTCCGATTCTTTGCAGCCCTGTGGACTGTAGCCCACTGGGTTCCCCTGTCCAGGGATTCTCCAGACAAGAATACTGGAGTGGATTGCCATGCCCTCCTCTAGGGTTTCTTGCCAAACCAGGGATCAAACCCACGTCTTCTGTGGCTCCTGCATTGTAGGTAGATTCTTTACCACTGAGCCACCAGGGAAGCCCGTTCTTTATATCGTACAACAATATCATATGAGCTATTACTTCATATTTTTAAAAACATTTTTGGAAAAGCATGGGGAACTAGATAAATTTTGGTCCTGTAGATGGCGATAACATACAACATTGCAAGAAGTCTACAGAATATAAATAAAATCTTGATCCAGAGCTTGTGATTTATGTATGTACAAGATATACCACCCAAGTTTCACTTTTGGGAATACTAAACAGTATCACTTTAGAGCTGGAAACTCATTGAATATTTGTAACCATTCCCAGGTGGCACTAGTGGTAAAGAACTCTCCCGCCAATGCAGGAGACTCAAGAGATGTGGGTTCAATCCCTGGGTCTGGAAGATCCCCTGGAGGAGAGCATGGCAACCCAATCCAGTATTCTTGCCTGGAGAATCCCATGAATGGTGGAGCCTGGAGGGCTACAGTCCATAGGGTTGCAAAGAATTGGACACGACTGAAGCAACTTAGCACAAAAGATGATAATGATACACCGACAGAAAATAAAGTAGAATGGTTAATACAGACTTTGTGAAGCTGGTAGTAGGTAAAGGTTCATAAAGAGTACAGGTACTCAGCCCATTAGGATGGACATTTTGTTTCGTAGCAAAGGAGTAAGGGGCAATTTAATGTGTACAAGTTGCTGTTTATTGTTCCAAAAACAACAAATGGGCTTGCAATTGAAATCACAAGATAAACTCGGCACGAAGTAAAACAAATTCAGTCTTTCATATGCATGTGAATATTTTCAATACTTCTCCTTTCCCCAAAATAGAGACCTAGACATGAATTGAGACCTTCTCTATTCTTCAGATGTAGACTGTGATACATGAAAGACCGTGCCTGCACAGGTGTGCACTCAGAGAGGTCAGGCAGCCGTAGCCCTTCCATCTCAGCTTTTCTGAAGTGATGCTTATCATTCTCTGGGAAAGTGCTGATCACAGCCTTGAGTCTGTGGGCTCAGGCCCTCATTGGCAATGATGTCTGTGACAGGGAGGCTAGATTTAGCCCAGCCAGTCGCCAGGACAATCTAGAATGGTTAAGCCTCTGCTTAGCAGGAAGTTGAGACAAACAGCTTTCAGTGTTTGTGATGGATCGATCTTGAAAGTGATTCTTTGTCAGAATGAGAAAATATAAGAATTTCTGGGTGGGAGGTAGTACATCCTAGATGATTCTGAAATGTCTTCCTTTTCCTACTTGTGGGAGAGTTCACTTCAATTGAGAATCACTATTCTGAAGATAGAAATAAAACTAAGAATTTTAATTCCTAGAAGGGAAGCACAGGCAACTTCCATATTTCTGAAACATTTTTTGACAGATCCATACTAAGAAATATTGGGTTGACCAAAAGTTTGTTTGGGTTTTTCCATAAGACGTAATGGAAAAACCTGAATGAACTTTTTGATCAACCCAGTATATTTTATACCACAACTCACTACACTCAAAGCTGCTGTCTCTCACATACAAACACAAATACACACACTACTGAATAACATTTTAAATTCAAAACAACACCATGGCGTTCTCTGTTATCTTCTCATTTTTTTCTACCGTATTTTTAAAAGTTGTGGTATTGATCAATGAAATCAATCATTTTGTCTGTTAATGAGTAGTAACCCACAATTTCAGAGAAGGCAATGGCACCTCACTCCAGTACTTTTGCCTAGAAAATCCCATGGACGGAGGAGCCTGGTAGGCTGCAGTCCATGGGGTCTCTAGAGTCGGACATGACTGAGCGACTTCACTTTCACTTTTCACTTTCATGTATTGGGGAAGGAAATGGCAACCCACTCCAGTGTTCTTGCCTGGAGAATCCCAGGGACGGGGAAGCCTGGTGGGTTGCTGTCTATGGGGTCGCGCAGAGTCGGACACGACTGAAGTGACTTAGCAGCAGCAGCAGCAGCAGCAGCAACCCACAATTTGAAGAATAATGATCTATCTTATATCTGTCAATACCTATATCTAGAATGCAAGTTTGTCTTAACCAAATGGAGGAAGAAAATTTTGCCTCTAACACATCCTCATCCAGGGTCTTAGTGGTTGTTGCTTCTTCTTGAAATGCTTACTGGGTTACTCAACTCACTTCAGGTCTTTGTTCAAAAGTATCTTCCCTAAGAAGGCTTACATTAGATTTTCCTTAACATCCTATTTAACTTTTCAACCTCCCCAGTGCTTCCTGCTTTATTTTCCTCTGTAACACTTTCCTGGTAGCTTAGCTGGTAAGGAATCTGCCTATAATAGAGGAGACCCTGCTTTGATTCCTGAGTCAGGAAGATCCCCTGGAGAAGGGATAGGCTACCCACTCCGGTATTCTTGGGTTTCCCTGGTGGCTCAGATGGTAAAGAATCTGCCTGCAATGCAGGAGACTTGGGTTAGACCCCTGGGTTGGCAAGATCCCCTGGAGGAGGGCATGGGAACCCACTCCAGTATTCTTTCCTGGAGAATCCCCATGGACAGAGGAGCCTGGCAGGCTGCAGTCCATGGGGTCATAAAGAGTCAGACATGACTGAGGGACTAAGCACAGTGCAGCACGCAGTACCCTATACTATACCATAAAGCATGTTGTGTTTTTAGTCGCTACGTTATGTCCAACTCTGCAACCCCAAGGACTGTCGCACCAGGCTCCTCTGTCCATGGGATTTTCCAGGCAAGAATACTGGAGTAAGTTGCCATTTTCTTCTATCTTCCCAACCCAGGAATCGAACCTGTGGCTCCTGTGTGTCTCCTGCATTGCAGGTGGATTCTTTACCACTGACCACTGGGGAAGCTCCACTATAAAGTATAGTACTTCTCTATAGTATTATAGTATAATCACCATCTGACATACTAAATGATGTTAGTGATTTGTGTGTTTGTCTCTCTCCACTAAGATGTTAGCTCCACAGGCAAGGAGAGCTTTGTTTGTTTTATTCATCATTGTATCTTCAGTGCCAAAAACAGACCTGGAACCTGATAGTTGATCCATATACATTTATTGAGTAAATGACAAGTTGACTGAATGCATGAAAAAAATCTTGTCTCAAAAGAAAGACAGTTCAGCAGAGGAAGAATTAAATGTAATTCCAAACTTCATTTCTGTTCCTCTAAGAATTTTAAAGAGGATTTAATATTTTCCTTATAGCTTCATATATTCAAATCTTTTTTCTTCAGCCAGCTTTCCCACACTTCAGTAGCTGTGCTGAAACTTCTCCTCTTAACTCTCATTCTCAATTGTGCCCACACAGCTTTCCTGCAGTGCCTACCTGCATGGATTTTATTTTCTTCTCCTTCCTGTGCTTCCATATCTCTATTCCAATGATGGAGAGAGGTTTTATGTTCTTACCCCGCAGCTGTGCTGGGTGGGCATGTCCCTTAAAGGCATCTGGACCCTCTGTGCCCCAATACCTCTTTCTTCCTGTGGGGCCACCCATTAGGAATGCTTAAGACATGTTTAGGGTGTCAATAAATGAGGACAAAAAGTATGTCATTTTTGAATAAGTTTCCTATTTAAAAATATTGTATATAAAAAAGATTGAATGAGAAGTTTCAGATTTTCTTCATTAATAACACAACTATTGGCGAAAACTAAAAGCTTTACAGGAGCGTAATGAGACTCATGTCAACTGCTTGAAAGGAAAACGGAAAGCAGATTTCATACTCAATTATTAAATTGAATCAGTCACATCAGTATCTCAATTTTCAGGTTTATATCTTCCAGTATAACACAACAACATGCTCACAAATTTGATTTGAGTTCAGTTCAGTTCAGTCGCTCAGTCGTGCCCGACTCTTTGTGACCCCATGAATCGCAGCACGCCAGGCCTCCCTGTCCATCACCAACTCCCGGAGTTCACTCAGACTCACGCCCATCGAGTCAGTGATGCCATCCAGCCATCTCATCCTCTGTCATCCCCTTCTTTTCCTGCCCCCAATCCCTCCCAGCATCAGAGTCTTTTCCAATGAGTCAACTCTTCACATGAGGTGGCCAAAGTACTGCAGTTTCAGCTTTAGCATCATTCCTTCCAAAGAAATCCCAGGGCTGATCTCCTTCAGAATGGACTGGTTGGATGTCCTTGCAGTCCAAGGGACTCTCAAGAGTCTTCTCCAACACCACAGTTCAAAAGCATCAATTCTTTGGCGCTCAGCTTTCTTCACAGTCCAACTCTCACATCCATACATGACCACTGGAAAAACCATAGCCTTGACAGGATGGACCTTTGTTGGCAAAGTAATGTCTCTGCTTTTCAATATGCTGTCTAGGTTGGTCATAACTTTCCTTCCAAGGAGTAAGTGTCTTTTAATTTCATGGCTGCAGTCACCATCTGCAGTGATTTTGGAGCCCCCAAAATAAAGTCTGACACTGTTTCCACTGTTTCCCCATCTATTTCCCATGAAGTGGTGGGACCGGATGCCATGATCTTCGTTTTCTGAATGTTGAGCTTTAAGCCAACTTTTTCACTCTCCACTTTTACTTTCATCAAGAGGCTTTTTAGTTCCTCTTCACTTTCTGCCATAAGGGTGGTGTCATATGCATATTTGAGGTTATTGATATTTCTCCCGGCAATCTTGATTTCAGCTTGTGTTTCCTCCAGTCCAGCATTTCTCATGATGTACTCTGCATATAAGTTAAATAAGCAGGGTGACAATATACAGCCTTGACATACTCCTTTCCCTATCTGAAACCAGTCTGTTGTTCCATGGCCAGTTCTAACTGTTGCTTCCTGACCTGCTTACAGATTTCTCAAGAGGCAGGTCAGGTGGTCTGGTATTCCCATCTCTTGAAGAATTTTCCACAGTTTATTGTGATCCACACAGTCAAAGGCTTTGGCATAGTCAATAAAGCAGAAATAGATGTTTTTCTGGAACTCTCTTGCTTTCTCCATGATCCAGCTGATGTTGGCAATTTGATCTCTGGTTCCTCTGTCTTTTCTAAAACCAGCTTGAACATCAGGAAGTTCACGGTTCACATATTGCTGAAGCCTGGCTTGGAGAATTTTGAGCATTACTTTACTAGCGTGTGAGATGAGTGCAATTGTGCGGTAGTTTGAGCATTTTTTGGCATTGCCTTTCTTTGGGATTGGAATGAAAACCGACCTTTTCCAGTCCTGTGGCCACTGCTGAGTTTTCCAAATTTGCTGACATATTGAGTGCAGCACTTTCACAGCATCATCTTTCAGGATTTGAAATAGCTCAACTGGAATTCCATCACCTCCACTAGCTTTGTTTGTAGTGATGCTTTCTAATGCCCACTTGACTTCACATTCCAGGATGTCTGGCTCTAGGTGAGTGATTACACCATCGTGATTATCTGGGTCATGAAGATCTTTTTTGTACAATTCTTCTGTGTATTCTTGCCATCGCTTCTTAATATCTTCTGCTTCTGTTAGGTCCATACCATTTCTGTCCTTTATCGAGCCCATCTTTGCATGAAATGTCCCCTTGGTATCTCTAATTTTCTTGAAGAGATCCCTAGTCTTTCCCATTCTGTTGTTTTCCTCCATTTCTTTGCATTGATTGCTAAGGAAGGCTTTCTTATCTCTTCTTGCTATTCTTTGGAACTCTGCATTCAGATGCTTATATCTTTCCTTTTCTCCTTTGCTTTTTGCTTCTCTTCTTCTCACAGCTATTTGTAAGGCCTCCCCAGACAGCCATTTTGCTTTTTTGCATTTCTTTTCCATGGGGATGGTCTTGATCCCTGTCTCCTGTACAATGTCATGAACCTCAGTCCATAGTTCATCAGGCACTCTATCTATCAGATCTAGTCCCTTAAATCTATTTCTCACTTCTACTGTATAATCATAAGGGATTTGATTTAGGTCATACCTGAATGGTCTAGTGGTTTTCCCTACTTTCTTCAATTTCAGTCTGAATTTGGCAATAAGGAGTTCATGGTCTGAGCCACAGTCAGCTCCTGGTCTTATTTTTGCTGACTATATAGAGCTTCTGCATCTTTGGCTGCAAAGAATATAATCAGTCTGATTTTGGTGTTGACCATTTGGTGATGTCCATGTGTAGTATCTTCTCTTGTGTTGTTGGAAGAGGGTGTTTGCTATGACCAGTGCATTTTCTTGGCAAAACTCTATTAGACTTTGCCCTGCTTCATTCTGTATTCCAAGGCCAAATTTGCCTGTTACTCCAGGTATTTCTTGACTTCCTACTTTTGCATTATAAGTCCCCTATAATGAAAAGGACATCTTTGGGTGTTAGTTCTAAAAGGTCTTGCAGGTCTTCATAGAACCGTTCAACTTCAGCTTCTTCAGCGTTACTGGTTGGGGCATAGACTTGGATTACTGTGATATTGAATGGTTTGCCTTGGAAACAAACAGAGATTATGTAGCACCAGTTAAATATTTTGCAACAGGGATCATCTGTACCAATTAAAGCCAGCAACCCTCCTATTTTCTTGTTCCACCTTGTTTTAACACCTTTTAGAGAGACATAATCGGAAAAGGCAATGGCAACCCACTCCAGTGTTCTTGCCTGGAGAATCCCAGGGATGGGGGAGCCTGGTGGGCTGCCATCTATGGGGTCGCACAGAGTCGGACACGACTGAAGTGACTTCGCAGCAGCAGCAGAGAGATGAAATAGAGAAGATGGTTATGTTATTTTCTCAGCTTCCCTCCCCACTCCAAACTAGTATGCCTTGTAGAAATATTATGTACTTTTATTGTGAAGATACTATTTAATATTTCTTTGCCTTTTTTTTTAAGGATGGACTGTGGTCTTTAACCTGGTCTTGGATAGATTGCATGCAAACTGTGTAAAATATAACTCTGGTGGCACTTATTCCTTGGCAATATCAAAAGACATCTTAAATTATATTAGTGACTTCTTAAAATGACCTTATTTCTAAAAAGTTGAACAGAATCAGTGATTAGCTGGTTCTCATTTTTCTCTGATGTTAGTATTCTAGGCGTGGAATTTCTTCTGTGATAAACATGGATTGGGGTCTGGCTGGGTGTGAGTACAGGTATACACTGCATATGAGCAAAAGACAGCACTGCCACGGGGTTTGTGGCAGGTTTTGTGCCTGACTTAGATCTCATTACCAGAGAGGTGGACTCATCTTTGAGCTGCTATGTGTGTTTTCCAGCCTAGAGCCCAGCCCCCTTTCTTCCAGTGGAAAACTCTGTGGAGCCATCCACACTTCTCAGGGGATCAGCTTGAAGCTAGACTTCAGTTAAAACCACTGTCCAGTGCTTATTTCCCTCTTCAGAAAGAATCTCTCAGACTTGGGTGGCACAGTGGATAGGAGTCTGCCTGCTAATGCAGGGGTTGTGGGTTTGATCTCTGGTCCAGGAAGATTCCACATGCTGCGAGGCACCCAAGCCCGTGTACCACAACTTCTGAAGCCATGCTCTAGAGTCTGTGTGCCACAACGACTGTAGCCTGCAGGCCCTCGAGCTGCCCACCGCAACTACTGAGCCTGAGCGCCGGGAGCCTGTGCTCCACAATAAGAGAAGCCACACAATGAGAAACCCATACACTGCAACCAAGAGTGGCCCCCACGCTTTGCAACTACAGAAAGCCTGTGCACAGCAACAAAGACAAGATAATAAGATAATAAACCAGTGCAACCAAAAATAAATAAATAATTTTTTTTTTAAAGAATCTCTCATACAAGTATTGCTGTTTGGCGCTCTGCTTCTAGGAAACCTAACCCAAGGTAAGATTTGAAGGATGAGCAATTCTCTGACTTAGACCTTATCCCTTGTCACCTCAGTGCTCCAGGGAACAGTTATCCCTGAGGATAACTGAGAATATTTCCTGTATTTTTTGTGCAATTCTGCCTTTTTAGAAACTGTAAGATGGAGAAAATAATCCTGGAAACTGTATTTTATGTTTTTGTCTGGCTGGGCAATTCATTCTTTTTTTTTTTTTTTCCTAAGAACTGTTGATCTCTTTGACTTGAGTCAGTTAATTGGGAAATTGTTTTCCTATTCTAACTTTATCCTTTCAGATTTTTTAATCAGTAGTTTCTAGATGTTTAAACTGAAAGTATGAAACAACCATCAGTATCCTTTAGCTCTTAATCAGTCCAACTTGACTCCAAGGCCACTGAATGGTAGGGAACCAAACACTGCTGTGAATGCCTATATCAGAAAAATCCATGTGTCTGCCTCATGTTGGAGAAGGGAAATAAACCCAGAGTGATTCCCTTCCTCTTTCAAAATCTTAAGTAAATGCCTCCTTTTGGCAGAACAGTAATTGCATATAGAATACTAGGGAGAGGAGAGGAGTTGGGGAAATGCATTTCCTAGGCTTCTATCCTCTGTGGTACAGAGTAGAGTCTAGGAGAGAATGGGGAGGAGGAATTGAGAAGCAGGGGAGACTACATTCCAAAAGAATGTAATATTCACTGCATTTCAGTGCACTGCAATATTCAGTGCAATATTCAGTGCAAAAGAATGTAAATTCCCTCTCCACTCTGGTAAGTGAAAAAAAAAAAAAATGGAAGTTTTAGTTGCTAAGTTGTGTCCAGTTCTTTGGACCCCATGGCCTATAGCCCACCAGGCTCCCCTTGTCCATTGCATTCTCCAGGCAAGAATACTGGAGTGGGTTGCCATTCTCTTCTCCAGCGAATCTTCCCAACCCAGGGATCAAACCCAGGTCTCCTGCATTGCAGGCAGATTCTTTACCATCTGACCCAAAGATGAATCCATCTGCTCTAGGAACTAGAGATCAAGAATAGTTTGGCATATTGAATATGTCTGACTTAAGTTCACATTAATATTGGATACTGGCTCTCCAGTTTAAGCAATGAAGATATTGAGATGTAAATAAAAACAAATCCAGAGCTAGATTAAGGCAAAAGACTGATTTTTTTCATAAAGTAAAGGGAAATTATATAGTTTTATAAGATATTATATTATTAGGTTTATGTAGATTAAAAAAGGTGTGTACTTTAAAAACAGTTGAAGACATAGATGTCTTTGTTTGAGACTAATTTTGAATTTGATCCATAGGGAGAAGTTCATGATAAGGGAAAGAAAATTTAATTGTCAGAGCCATATGGTTAGATGTGAATGGAGTTCAGATAGGACTCCTAGAAAATGTCAATTCTGAAAACAAACTGTAAAACTGAGATAGAAGCATAAAATAGGATAACTTTTTTCTTACCAGAGAAATATAAGCATACTTTTGACACAAGATTTAGTAAAAAATGAAAATTAAAATTTTCTTCTTCCATTTTACCAAATGTGCAGTATGGAATAATAATTATTATTATCTGTATATTCTTTTAATGATATCAATAAAAGTATAGGCCTATTCCTTGGCATCCTTTTATTATAATTTCTAAAAGCATTTGATCTCTTTAAGCCTTTCATGTTCCATTATGTAGGTGAATATTTCGAAGTCCAGAGCATTGAATATGTTTTTAATGTGAGCCTGAAGTTGCCTGTTTTAATCCACACAATCTCCCTTAGTGGGGCATGCTTCTCTACTGTATTGATCTTGTCTCTTCTGCTCCTCAGTAGCTATTCCCCCAAGGGTCTTTCTTCTTATTTCTAAGGGTCAAGCATCTCTGGATCTCTTTGGGAGCCTCTCCTCTCTGTAAGGACTCTTTTTTCCTTAGCACCTATTCCACTGCCTCTTTGGTTCTTAAATCCCTCTCCTCTGTACCGTCTTTTGGGTTTCACCAATTCCTCTTCTTGGCCTTTGTCATGCTTTGTTGGCCATATTATTAATTTTTAAAAATTCTGCTCTTTATGACTGGACAGGGTTTAACATACAAGGGAATGGAAGTGAGGATGAAGAGAAATGAATGACCATCATTGATCCTCCTCAGGCTCAAGCATCAGTAAGATAATTAATTAGAACTTTTACATCAATAAGAGCAAAGAAAGGTCTTTTGGAGGTTAAAAATCCTATCTACAAGAACTCAGAAGTAAGAATTCCTGCTGAATCAGACTTAATTTGGCAATCCTAGAGAAATGAGAGGAAGGACTGAGTCAACAGAGGTTGGTAGAGTCTTGCAAAGAATGAGATTTCTGGTACCTCACCCTTAGCCATGTTCTATTTGTGTGTGTGTATATGTGTGTGTTGAGGCATGATTGAGACTGCATAAAGGTTTGGGATATTGAGAGCAGTCAAGACCTGTGGATCTGAAAGCACTCCAGAGTAAGTGTGGCATGATAGTGTGTGCAGAGATACTACATCTCACAGCTGCTGAAGGGGCTGTTTACACTGTCTTTCATGTGAATAGCACCTCTAAGGATGTGCTGTGTTGTTCAGGCAGGTGACCTGGGGTAGGTTCACAGAATTCTGTTACTCCAGAATGACTGCAGGACAGCAGAAAGCAGGATGAACTGTTGGGCTTGGGAGGAGAATGGGCAAGTGGCCTAGCCTAGCCAGTCATGGAGGGAGCCGAATAATTCATGGCAAAGTCATATGAGAGAGTCTCTGCACTTAAGGGCCTTTAGGATGGGAACAAGAGACACACTGAACTGTATTATTACTAGACTGGAAAATGCTTGATACCAGAATGATAGCATGGACTAATAAGGGCAAGATTCCACCACCTCCCTACTCCCAAGCCCATTGTATATGCTTCAATTACACACAAATATAACTTAAAAGCATACTTTGAGAAAGGGGGTAGGTGGGCAAAGAATTGATTGAGACTACTGCTATCTGATGCATTGGAAGCCCTAAATAGAGATTAAATTTTCTTATTTAAAATTAAAGAAAGTTATAACTTTTGCATTTTGGAGACCAGTTATAGTTCTCTTTGTCTGCCCTGGCTAGATACAAGTAATTGCTAGGCCTTGAAAAGTGAGGTAATAGGGGAGAAAAATTTGGCCATGGAAACTCTCTCTTCAGTCTAAAGTGATTATTTTAATCCTTTTAACTAAGGCATACTTAGGGCTAAAATATAGCAGCAAAACAAAGTTAGAAATAAAAGAGTTTTAGTCATTCCTTAATACTAACATGAAATTGGCAGTCATCTTCAAGACTGCTTTGTGAGGGGGAAAGGACCAATAATGAAATTAAAAATTAATATGCAGTCCATCATGGAGCTAAAAGTCTCGGTCTTCTTGCCTTAGATAACACAAATATCTATATCTATATTGTGTCTATATTAAC
This sequence comes from Bos taurus, assembly GCF_002263795.3. Taxonomy (NCBI): domain Eukaryota; kingdom Metazoa; phylum Chordata; class Mammalia; order Artiodactyla; family Bovidae; genus Bos; species Bos taurus. The sequence goes on along the minus strand of NC_037336.1, from coordinate 18,304,008 downwards.
ATTTTTAGAGATGTTAAGAGAGAAAGTAGTATAATTGTTGTGGGATATAAAAAAATTAATAAGTTGATTTGTAGTACTCTAGTAAGAAATTTAATAACAAATAAATATGGCTCTATTTTATACTATAAACCAAAGTTACTTTTAAGAAATTAAAGATTTAATATGAGTAAAATCAAGAGAAATAGAAGAAAATATGAATATATATGTGTCTGATTTGGGGATGAGAAAAGCAGTTCTAAGCATAAAATGATGGAAAACAGAAAGGAAAAAACAGTAGATGGAAATAAAAGTTCTCCTCAGTGTAACATATATAATCTATATATTTGACATTAAGTCTATATTTACCATAAATAATATAGAGAGGGAATAAAAATCATTAATATATAATCTCCTTCTATGACTAAGTTAAAAATTCCATTAGAAAAATGAGTGAATGAAAAGGGAAATAGATACAAGGAGAATTTTAACATTAGTAGTAATAATAGATAAGCAAATAAATAAAATAATATGCTTTATTTGGTAAATAAAATCATAAAGATTTAAAACAGTGGTACTCAGTGATGGCAAAGGCACAGTGCCAGGGTCACTCTCATTGGCTATCATTGAGAGAATGGTTTGGGACAAATATTTTGTTCATAGTAACCTTATCCCTAGTAACCAGAACAGTGCCTGGCATAATCTGTGTTCAGTGTGAATTTGTTTAATAAATAAACTTTTATACAATTTATTTAGCAAAAAAGTATTAAAAAAACTTTGAAATTTCATAGGATTTTTTTTATTAATTCTAATTTTTAAGAGTGAATCTTGATGAAGAAAAAATTTTGTATGTTAAAGTTCTTGGAATTACTAATTAATTTTTCTCATTAGAGATGTAAGAGAAATCAAAGGCCAAAGATTGTAATTCTCAGTGAATTCAGGCCATTTGGTAAAGTTCCAGAATAAAATTAGTGATGGCCTCTAATACCAAAACCAGACAAAGATGCCACAAAAAAAGAAAACTACAGGCCAATATCACTGATGAACATAGATGCAAAAATCCTCAACAAAATTCTAACAAACAGAATCTAACAACATATTAAAAAGATCATACATAGTGACCCAGGGATACAAGGATTCTTCAATATTTGCAAATCAATCAATGTGATATACTACAGTAACAAATTGAAAGATAAAAGCCATATGATTATTTCAGTAGATGCAGGTAAAGCCTTTGACAAAATTCAACATCCATTTATGATAAAAACTCTCCAAAAGCAGGCATAGAAGGAACATATCACAACATAATAAAAGCCACTTATGATAAACCCACAGCAAACATTATCTTCAATGGTGAAAAATTGAAAGCATTTCCCCTAAAGTCAGGAACAAGACAAAGGTGCTCACTCTCACCACTACTATTCAACATAGTTTTGGAAGTTTTAGCCACAGCAATCAGAGAAGAAAAAGAAATAAAAAGAATCCAGATTGGAAAAGAAGTAAAATTCTCACTGTTTGCAGATGACATGATCCTCTACATAGAAAACCCTGAAGACAACACCAGAAAATTACTAGAGCTAATCAATGAGTATAGTAAAGTTTCAGGATATAAATTTAATTCACAGAAATCCCTTGCATTCCTATACACTAACAATGAGAAAACAAAAAGAGAAACTAAGGAAACAATCCCATTCACCATTGCAACAAAAAGAATAAAATACTTCGGAATAAATTTACCTAAAGAAACAAAAGACCTATATATAGGTCTGAGGAACCTATAAATAAACTGATAAACACTGATGGACAAAATCATCTGATAAAACACTGATGAACAAAATCAAAAATGACATAAATAGATGGAGAAATATTCCATGTTCATGGATCAGAAGAATCAATATAGTGAAAATGAGTATACCACCCAAAGCAATCTATAGATTCAGTGCAATCCCTGTCAAGCTACCAATGGTATTTTTCACAGAACTAGAACAAATAGTTGCACAATTTGTATGGAAACACAAAAAAACCTTGAATAGCCAAAGGTATATTGAAAAAAAGAATGGAACTGGAGGAATCATCCTGCTTGACTTCAGACTATACTACAAAACTACAGTCATCAAGACAGTATGGCACTGGCATCAAGACAAAAATACAGATCACTGGAACAAAATAGAAAGCCTAAAGATAAATCCATGCACCTACAGACACCTTATCTTTGACAAAGGATGCAAAAATATACAATGGAGAAAAGGCAGCCTTTTTAACAATTGATGCTGGAAAGAGTGGTCAACCACCTATAAGAGAATGAAACTAGAACACTTTCTAATACCATACACAAAAATAAACTCAAAATGGGTTAAAGATCTAAATATAAGGCTAGAAACTATAAAACTCCTAGAGGAAAACATAGGCAGAACACTCTCTGATATAAATCACAGCAAGATCCTCTATGACCCACCTCCCAGATTAATGGAAATAAAAGCAAAAATAAACAAATGGGACCTAATTAAACTTAAAAGCTTTTGCACAACAAAGGAATATTTTCTCCCTTCAGAAGGGGAGAAAATATTAGCAAATGAAGCAACTGGCAAAGAATTAATCTCCAAAATATACAAGTGGCTTATGCAGCTTAATACCAGAAAAATAAAAATTAAAAATAGGCAAAAGAAATAAACAGAAATTTCTCCAAAGAAGACGTACAGATGGCTAACAAACACATGAAACGATGCTCAACATCACTCATTATCAGAGAAATGCAAATCAAACCCACAATGATGTACCATCTCATGCCAGTCAGAATGGCTGCGATCCAAAAGTCTACAAGCAATAAGTGCTGGAGAGGATGTGGAGAAAAGGGAACCCTCTTACACTGTTGGTAGGAATGCAAACTAGTACAGCCACTATGGATAACAGTGTGGAGATTCCTTAAAAATCTGGAAATAGAACTGCCATATGACCCAGCAACTCCACTGGTGGGCATACACACTGAGGAAACCAGAATTGAAAGAGACACATGTACCCCAATGTTCATTGCAGCACTATTTACAATAGCTAGGATATGGAAGCAACCTAGATGTCCATCGGCAGACAGATGGATAAGAAAGTTGTGGTACATATACACAACAGGATATTACTCAGCTACTAAAAAGCACACATTTGAATCAGTTCTAAAGAGGTGGATAAAACTGGAGTCTATTACACAGGGTGAAGTAAGTCAGAAAGAAAAATACCAATACAGTATATTAACACATATATATGGCATTTAGAAAGATAGTAGTGATGACCATATATGTGAGACAGCAAAAGAGACACAGATGTAAAGAACAGACTTTTAGACTCTGTAGGAGACGGTGAGGGTGGGATGATTTGAGAGAATAGCATTGAAATGTGTATATTACCATATGTGAAACAGATGACCAGTCCAAGTTTGATGCATGAAACAGGGCACTCAAAGCCAGTGCACTGGGACAACCCTGAGGGGTGGGATGGGGAGGGAGATGGGAGGGTGGTTCAGGATAGGGGACACATGTATACCTGTGGCTGATTCATGTCAATGTATGGCAAAAACCACCACAACATTGTAAAGCAATTAGCCTCCAATTTAAATAAATAAATAAAAAATTAGTGATGGCGTAGATAGTGAGTTAGTCAGTCGTAACTGTGCTATTGTGTGTGTTACAACTTAGGGAAGTAAATTTAATTTCCTACAGCAAATATATTCTAATAAATACAATTCACTATAACAAACATATAATGAGTAAATTCAGTTTCTTGCAACAAATATGTAAAACCAGATTTGTAGTATTTGTAGCCTCAAGGACTATGAGTTGGCATATTCCATAAGTGATGACAAAGAATCTTTGTATCTAAAAGCAGACTATTTAGTTTGTTTAGTTTTTCTCAACAAACCGTCTAGATACATTGAATTTCATGATGACAAAGTACAGAACACATGTACATCTAATGTAAATAGGACTTTCAACCCAAGTTGCTCATGCTTTCCTCCTGGCACCTTCATGGTATCTGTTTTATAAAATTCTTCAACCATCTTTCAACTGGTAGCAAACTAAATTGCCTAGCTGAATGTTTTATGTTCTCAAATGCTTTTACTATTAAGATTTCTCATTAAATACTCTAGTAAATTAGGGCCAATAATTTCAAGTGAAGCTGTAGACAAGAATCAAAGAATCAATTTATGATTTTGTAATTCTTTAATCTGAAGCATAAATTAAGTTTATGTACAAAGATACTCATCACAGCATTATTTGAATTAGTAATAGTGGAAAGTAATTTAAGATACCAAACCAGAAAAATGATTAAATAAATATATGATATATCTATGATGCAATGCTCTGAGAGTATTAAAAATGGTGTTTATAAAATATTTAAAGACATGAGGATATGCTATGCTATAATGTTGTGATAACATTTATATCAGCAAACATACTTTTTATACGCATAAAGTGTGCAAATAGCAGTGTTTTAGGTTAGGAAGAGGGAGAAGAGAATTTAAAATGTATAGTCTGTTGCAAAAAAAGAAGAGTTTATTGGGGAAGACATAGTCACAAGCAGAATGAGCACACATCACAGCAGTACTGTTACAGAAGCAATATGTTTTACACATGGATTCAGAAAGCGAAGAAGGAAAGAGAGGAAAGGCATGGGCAAGGATAGAAAGTTATGAAACCCACAGCAAATTGTGTGTGTGTGTGTGTGTGTGTGTGTATTAGTTCCTCAGTTGTGTCTGACTCTTTGTGACCCCATGAACTATAGCCCACCAGGCTCCTCTGCCCATGAAATTCTCCAGGCAAGAATACTGGAGTAGGTTGCCATTCCCTTTTCCAGGGGATCTTCCCGACTCAGGGATCGAACCCAGGTCTCCTGCATTGCAGGCAGATTCTTTACCATCTGAGCCAACAGGGAAGCTTGAGACAGATAATAATAAAAAAATTAATAAACTTTTTGCAGTGCTTATCTTCTGTGAAGTACTCTTAGTCCTTTACATATACGGGATATGTACAGTGGAAGAGGAGGCTGAAAGGTAGGCAACTTACACAACAAACCCTAGACTCTAGGTTAAGGGGATTGGTAGGAGGGATGTGGCATGGAGGCAACTGGGTAATACTGGAGAATCAAAGATCGCAGGTTCAAATGTCACCCAAGCTCTTTATAAATTATGTGATCTTGAGCAAATCTTTTACCCTGTCAGGGTCCTAATATACAATTCTGTAAGTAAAGATAGTCATATTGATTGTACATATTATCCATCCAGTGATTATAAAAGTTCTTTGAAAACTACAGGATGCTATATAGAAGTTAAATATTATTATTGCTCTGATGACCTGACCTTTGTTTTGGTAAAATAATCCTGCTGCTAAGTCGCTTCAGTTGTGTCCGACTCTGTGCGACCCCAGGGATGGCAGCCCACCAGGCTTCCCCGTCCCTGGGATTCTCCAGGCAAGAACACTGGAGTGGGTTGCCATTTCCTTCTCCAGGACTGGTTTAAAGGATGAATTGGAGAGACGTGAGAACGAAGTCCAGCAAAGTCCAATTTGGCTATTTCTGCGGTGGTCCAATGTGAGAGAATAAAAGCACAGTATAGAGAAGAGAAATGAGGAAAGATGAACACTTTAAGGAACATGTGATGTACTTGTTAGGAAAGGAGTAAGAAGGAATAGGAGAAAGGTTGGAGGTCACTAGAGCGAGAGGAGGTGAGAGCCTCACTAAGGAGCCTCAGTTTAGTATTGTCAGGTGCTTTAAAAAAGATTATTATTTGGCTGAGATGGGTCTTCATTTGTCTTCAATTTAAATGGCTCTTCATTGAGCCTTCTCTGGTTACAGTGTATGAGCTCATTAGTTGCGGCACGGGCTCTTTAGTTGGGACGTGCAAGCTTAGTTGCCCCATGGAGTGTGGGATCTTAGTTCACCCATCAAGGGATCAAAGTCATGTCCCTGGCATTGGAAGACAGATTCTTAACCCCTGGGCCACCAAGCAAGTCACTGTCCAGTGCTTTTGATAAAAGCAGGATTGGGAAAAGGCAAGGATTTTGGATTTAGCAGTGATACTTCTCAGGACTTTTAAGTAGGGTGAGTTACTCCTATTGGTATTCACAGGCATGCAAAAAAGGAGACAGGTAGAGTTGAGGAACACCTGATATGGAATAAGAGAACCTTTATCATATTTGTAGATGAAGAAAGAAGCTAATAGGGAAGACAAGAGTGAAGGTGATGAAAAAAGACAATATGAGGTGAGTTCTAGGAGTCAAATGGGATCAAAAGTAACACACTAAAAAGGCCAGCATTGGAAATGGACAAGAACATTTCATCTCTTAAGACAGAAGAGAAAGAAGAAAAAGTTGATAGAGGTGTAAAGATGTCTTAAGGTATAAAAAAGAGGAAGGTTGAGAGATTTCATAGCTGAGATACTCTTGCCGTCTCCGTGCAGTTACTGTTACAGAGTCATTGACTGAGAAAAGCAAATGAACTTGGGAAAGTCAAGGAGTGGATACTTTAGAGCAGGGGTCCCCAACGCCAGGACCACAGATACTTGTCTGCCGTCTGTTAGGAACAAGGCCGCACAGCAGAGGATGAGCAAAGCTTCATCTGTATTTACAGCTGTATTATATCCCCATTGCTTGCATTACCACCTGAGCTCCGCCTCCTGTCAGATCAGTGGTGGTGTAATAAATGTAATGCTCTTGAATCATCCTGAAACCATTCCCCTCCCCGTGTCTGGGTCTGTGGAAAAATTGTCTTTTATGAAGCCTATCCCAGAAAGGTTAGGGACCAGTGCTTTAGAGGTTAGAGATAGGTAGGAAGGTTACCAGGAGAAATCTTATTTGAATAGGAGAGAAAAAGAAATTTTAAAGTTATAGCAGAATTAGAAAATTATGAACAGAAAGTATATTTTTAATGTTTCTAGATCTTTCCCATAGCAGCCTTTACCAGAGTCCCTGTCATCATCATGAAATATAAAGTGCTTAGTACACTAATAACCAACTGTTTATCAGGAGTCAGCTGGACTTTAGCCTATCTCTGGTTTCCAAAGCAACTTTTTAATGCTATTTTTTGTCTTTCTCTAGCTGTGTACCATGCCAGTCTCTGTGCCAGGCATTTTGTTGATTGAGCTTCCAAATGTATTCAGGCTAACACTGTGAAAATTTGTAGCTTATCAGGCAGATTGGGACTACCTCTTTTCCATGAAATCTGTTCTTTTTCTAAAGTCAAAATTCTCTCTTCTACTGGTAAGCACCCATATTTTCAACTCACTTCTCCATTCTTAATCCAAAAGAGAATTTGAAAATTGGCCCCCGAAGGACGATAATGTAAATTATCACTTAAAACTTTCACAGTTCTCTTTGACTGTCATTACATTTATTTTGCACACTCTACATCTTGGGGGAAATGGAATCAATGCTGTTTTGCTTCATCATTTTATATGGTGCTAACACAGATGATATATAATCTCAAACTTGACCAGTAATGCTATTTCTCATAAGTTTTTCAAACATGACTCAAGGTTAGGGATATGAATTTGCCTACTTCTTCAACCGAATATCTCCTTGACCTCAAAGACAAATTCCTTGCATTTTCTAAAAACAAAATTCTGTTTTATAGAGATGTTGATCTGTCTCAGATGATATTCTGTACACTTTCTGCCTGGAAAACTTCTATACATTTTTCAAACCATGGTTCTAGTTATCGCCTCCCCTGCTCCTTAGGTTACTTCCATATCTTGAAAAAAGTGAAAGTATTAGTTGCTCAGTTGTCTCTGACTTTTTGTGACCCCATGGAGTGTAGCCCACTAGGTTCCTCTGTCTGTGGAATTCTCCAGGCAAAAATGCTGGCGTGGGTAGCCATTCCCTTTTCCAGGGGATCTTCCCCACCTAGGGATTGAACCCACGTTTCCTACATTGCACGCAGATTCTTTACCATCTGAGCCACCAGGGAAGCCCCATATCTTCAATTCAGTTCAGTCGCTCAGTTGTGTCTGACTCTTTGCGACCCCATGAATTGAAGCACACCAGGCTTCCCTGTCCATCACCAACTCCCAGAGTTCACTCAGACTCATGTCCATCGAGTCAGTGATGCCATCCAGCCATCTCATCCTCTGTTGTCCCCTTCTCCTCCTGCTCCCAATCCCTCCCAGCATCAGAGTCTTTTACAATGAGTCAACTCTTCGCATGAGGTGGCCAAAGTACTGGACTTTCAGCTTCAACATCAGTCCTTCCAAAGAAATCCCAGGGCTGATCTCCTTTAGAATGGACTGGTTGGATCTCCTTGCACTCCAAGGGACTCTCAAGAGTCTTCTCCAATACCACAGCTCAAAAGCATCAATTCTTTGGTGCTCAGCTTTCATCACAGTCCAACTCTCACATCCATACATGACCACTGGAAAAACCATAGCCTTGACTAGATGGACCTTGGTTGGCAAAGTAATGTCTCTGCTTTTGAATATGCTATCTAGGTTGGTCATAACTTTCCTTCCAAGGAGTAAGCGTCTTTTAATTTCATGGCTGCAGTCACCATCTGCAGTGATTTTGGAGCCCCCCAAAATAAAGTCTGACACTGTTTCCCCATATCTTAACTGCTGTAAATAATGCTGTAATGAAAATTGTGTATATATTTCAAATCAGTGATTATTCCTTTGGATAAATGCCCTGAGGCAAAATTATTGGATCATATGGTAGTTGTCAGAAAAGACAATGGCACCCCACTCCAGTACTCTTGTCTGGAAAATCCCATGGGTGGAGGAGCCTGGTAGGCTGCAGTCCATGGGGTCGAGAAGTGTCGGACAGGACTGAACGACTTTATTTTCACTTTTCACTTTCATGCATTGGAGAAGGAAATGGCAACCCATTCCAGTGTTCTTGCCTGGAGACTCCCAGGGACAGGGGAGCCTGGTAGGCTGCTGTCTATGGGGTTGCACAGAGTCGGACACGACTGAAGCAACTTAGCAGCAGCAGCAGCAGCATGGTACTTGTACTTTTAATTTTTCAGAAACTCTGTACTGTTTTCCATAGTAGCTGCACCAACTTAGTTTCAATAACAGTGTGTGAAGTTTCACTTTTCTTTCCATTCTCACCAACTCTTGTTATTTACTATTGTTTTGATGATAGACATTTTGACAGATGTGAAGTGGTAGCTCATTGTGATTTTGATTTGCATTTTGGTGATGTTAAGCATATGTCTATGCATCTGTTTTCCATCTGTATGTCTTCTTTGGAAAAATTTCTATTCAGTTTATCTCACCATATTTATTATTATTATTTATTTTATTTTATTTTTTTACTTTACAATATTGTATTGGTTTTGCCATACATCAACATGCATCTGCCATGGGTGTACACGTGTTCCCCATCCTGAACCTCACTCCCACCTCCCTCCCCATACCATCCCTCTGGGTCATCCCAGTGCACCAGCCCCAAGCTTCCTGTATCCTGCATCAAACCTGGACTGGCGATTCGTTTCTTATATGATATCTGACCATTTTTTAACTGGATTGTTTGTTCTTTTGATGTTGAGTTGCATGAGTTCTTTCTATGTTTTGGGTATAAACCTTTTATCCGATATATTGTTTGCAAATATATTCTCCTGTTCAGTAGGCCACCTTTTTGTTTTGTTGATAATTTCCTTCACTGTGTAAAAGCTTTTTAGTTTAAGGTAGTGCTGTTTGTTTAGTTGGTGCTTTTATTGCCCTAGCCTGAGGAAACAGTTAAAAAAAAATATTTTTAAGGCAGATGGCAAAGAACATAGTGCCTATATTTTCTTTTAGGAATTTTGTGGTTTCAGATTGTACATTTAAGTCTTTAGTACATTTTATTTTTGCATATGATGTAAGGAAGAAAAAATTATTTTGCATGTATCTAACCAGTTTTCTCAGTGCTTTTTATTGAAGAGGCTGACACACTGGTCATAGCAAACACCTTCTTCCAACAGCACATTCTTTGGTATTGCCTTTCTTTGGAATTGGGATGAAAAAGGACTCGACTAGACATTTTTCCAAAGAAGATATACAAATGACCCATAGGTACATGAAAAAGTACTCAACATCATTAGTTATCAGGGAAATATGAGTCAATACACAATGAGATATCATTTCATACCTGTTAGAATGGTAAAGACAAATGGTAACAAGGATGTGAAGAAAATGGAAACTTTGTACCCAGTTGCTGTTGTAAATTGGTGCGGTCACTATGGAAAACACTATGAGATTCCTACAAAAAAAAAAAAAATAAAACTACCATATCATCCAGAAATCCTATGTCTGGGTGTATATCTGAAGGAAATGGAATCACTATCTCAAAGAACTATCTCACCTCCAGGTTTATTGCAGCATTATTTCTAGTAGTCAAGACATGGAAACATCCTAAATGTCCATTGATGGATGATTGGATAAAGAAAATGTAAAAGAAATATGTTTATAAAATATTACTTAGCCATACAAAAACCATTTGTGACAACATGGATGAAACTTGAGGAAAATTATGCTAAGTGAAATAAGTCAGACAGAGAATGACAAATACTGTATGATGTTACTTATTTGTGGAATCTGAAAAGCTAAACTAGTAGAAACAGAGTAGATTGGTGATTACCAGGGGCAGGAACATGGGGAAAATGTGTGGTCAAAGGGTGCAAATTTCCAGTTGTAAGATAAGTAAGTCCTGAGGGATCTAATGTACCACATGGTGACTATAGTTAATAATAGTGTAGTGTGTACTTGAAAGTTGTTCGAATAGGTATTAAAATTTCTGTTGACATAAAAAAGGTAACTATGAGCAATGGATGTGCTAAGTAACCTTATTGTGGTACTCATTTCTCAGTATTTATACATATATCAACTCATTACATTGTGCATCTTAAAGTTACACTGTATGTCAATCTCAGTAAATCCGGAAAAAAACCCAGTTCTTTCTGTGTCACTCCCACTGGAGAATTCATAGGGGGCCCATTTCTTGGGTTCCCGTTCTTTTTTAAAATTAATTAATTAATTAATTGTAATTGGAGGATAATTACTTTACGATACTGTGGTGGTTTTTGCCATACATTTTGGCATCTGGTCCTATCACTTCATGGCAGATAGATGAGGAAACAGTGGAAACAGTGGCAGACTATTTTTTTGGGCTCCAAAATCACTGCAGATGGTGACTGCAGCCATGAAATTAAAAGATGCTTACTCCTTGGAAGGAAAGTTATGACCAACCTAGAGAGAATATTAAAAAGCAGAGACATTACTTTGCCAACAAAGATCCATCTAATCAAGGCTATGGTTTTTCCAGTGGTCATGTATGGATGTGAGAGTTGGACCATAAAGAAAGCTGAGCGCTGAAGAATTGATGCTTTTGAACTGTGGTGTTGGAGGAGACTCTTGAGAGTCCCTTGGACTGCAAGAAGATCCAACCAGTCCATCCTAAAGGAGACTAGTCCTGAGTGTTCATTGGAAGGACTGATGTTGAAGCTGAAACTCCATTACTTTGGCCACCTGATGTGAAGAGCTGACTCATTAGAAAAGACTGATGCTGGGAAAGATTGAGGGCAGGAGGAGAAGGGGATGACAGAGGATAAGGTGGTTGGATGGTATCACTGACTCCATGGATATGAGTTTGGGTCAACTCTGGGAGTTGGTGATGTACAGGGAAGACTGGCATGTTGCAGTCCATGGGGTCACAAAGAGTCAGACACAACTGAGTGACTGAACTGAACTGAACTTGCCATACATCGACATGAGTCAGCCATGGGTGTACATGTGTCCCCCATCCTGAACCTCCCTCCCAACTGCCTCCTCATCCCATCCCACTGGGTTGTCCCAGTTCACTGGCTTTGAGTGCCCTGTTTCATGCATTGAACTTGGACTGGTCATCTATTTCACATATGGTGATATATGTTTCAATGCTATTCTCTGAAATCATCCCACCCTCACCTTCTCCCACAGGGTCCAAAAGGCTGTTCTTTATATCTGTGTCTCTTTTGCTGTCTCAAGTATAGAGTCATTGTTACCATCTTTCTAAATTCCATGTATATATATGTTAATGTATTGGTGTTTTTCTTCTGACTTACTTCACTCTGTATGATAGGCTCCAGTTTCATCCACCTCATTAGAACTGACTCAAATGCATACTTTTTAATAGCTGAGTTATATTCCACTGTGTATTTGTACCACAACTTTCTTATCCATTTGTTTGCCAATGGACATCTAGGTTGCTTCCATGTCCTAGCTATTGTAAATAGTGCTGCGATGAACATTGGGATACATGTGTCTCTATCAGTTCTGGTTTCCTTGATGTGTATGCCCAGCAGTGGGTTTGCTGGGTCGTATAGCAGTTCTATTTCCATTTTTTAAAGGAATCTCCGCCCTGTTCCCCATAGTGGCTGTACTAGTTTGCATTCCCACCAAGAGTGTAAGAGGATTCCCTTTTCTCAACACCTTCTCCAGCATTTATTGAGACTTTCCTAGTCATGAAAATAGTGAACTTCAAAATTGCCATTAAGAAAGAAAGTGAAACAGAAAAGCAAAGAACCAGACAACATTAAACACAAGCCAAAATATGAAATACCAAAAAATTTTCTGTCTTCAAAGTCCCACACCAGAGATGTTTTGGAAACTTGGATTGGAAATTGAAAGAAGCCAGGATATAGTGTAGTATTACATTTTAATCAAATAGTCAAGGAGAAAATGTCTGAAGGTTTGGAAAAATATAATTTTATACTGTGATAAATTTAGCATACAGAAACAGAACAAAATATGGACACCTAGTTCCAAAGTGGGAAGCACAGTTTTGGTGTCAAGTAGCAATTCCAATCCCAAAGAAAGGCAATGCCAAAGAATGCTCAAACTACTGCACAATTGCAATCATCTCACACGCTAGAAAAGTAATGCTCAAAATTCTCCAAGCCAGGCTCCAGCAATATGTGAACCGTGAACTTCCAGATGTTCAAGCTGGTTTTAGAAAAGGCAGAGGAACCAGAGATCAAATTGCCAACATCGACTGGATCATGGAAAAAGGAAGAAAGTTTCAGAAAAACATCTATTTCTGTTTTATTGACTATGCCAAAGCCTTTGACTGTGTGGATCACAATAAACTGTGGAAAATTCTGAAAGAGATGGGTATGCCAGACCACCTGACCTGCCTCTTGAGAAACCTATATGCAGATCAGGAAGCAACAGTTAGAACTGGACATGGAACAACAGACAGGTTCCAAATAGGAAAAGGAGTATGTCAAGGCTGTATATTACCACCCTGCTTATTTAACTTGTATGTAGAGTACATCATGAGAAATGCTGGGCTGGAAGAAGCACAAGTTGGAATCAAGATTGCCAGGAGAAATATCAATAACCTCAGATATGCAGATGACACCACCCTTATGGCAGAAAGTGAAGAGGAACTAAAAAACCTCTTGATGAAAGTGAAAGAGGAGAGTGAAAAAGTTGGCTTAAAGCTCAACATTCAGAAAACAAAGATCATGGCATCCAGTCCCATCACTTCATGGGAAATAGATGGGGAAACAGTGGAAACAGTGTCAGACTTTATTTTTTTGGGCTCCAAAATCACTGCAGATGGTGACTGCAGCCATGAAATTAAAAGATGCTTACTCCTTGGAAGGAAAGTTATGACCAACCTAGATAGCATATTCAAAAGCAGAGACATTACTTTGCCAACCAAGGTCCATCTAGTCAAGGCTATGGTTTTCCCAGTGGTCATGTATGGATGTGAGAGTTGGACTGTGAAGAAAGCTGAGCACTAAGGAATTGATGCTTTTGAACTGTGGTGTTGGAGAAGACTCTTGAGCGTCCCTTGGACTGCAAGGAGATCCAACATTCTAAAGGAGATCAGTCCTGGGTGTTCACTGGAAGGGCTGATGCTAAAGCTGAAACTCCAGTACTTTGGCCACCTCATGTGAAGAGTTGACTCATTGGAAAAGACTCTGATGCTGGCAGGGATTGGGGGCAGGAGGAGAAGGGGACGACAGAGGATGAGATGGCTGGATGGCATCACTGACTTGATGGACATGAGTCTGAGTAAACTCCGGGAGTTGGTGATGGACAGGGAGGCCTGGCGTGCTGTGATTCATGGGGTCACAAAGAGTCGGACATGACTGAGCGACTGAACTGAACTGAACTGAACTGAGAAATATCTTGAAGTAAAGTTAGGGTACAATTAAGGAAGAAAATGAAAGTGGATATTGGAAAAGATCTAGCAGATTCTACCATGCCTACAAAAGTAGCTTGATTTACTGCAAATTTTTAGATGTAGGATGAGAATGTTAATATAATGATGATTCTCAACTAAGAATACTGGCTATAGTAATCAGTTATTGAGTGTTCAAATACACTTTATGGGAGTAATGAAATGCATAGTGTATTTTCACTAATTATAATGAAGTTTATTTTGATTGTCCTTTTCATGTTTTCAGTTTGTGATGAAGAAAAGCTCTGAGACAAACTCTTAAATTGGTCTCTTGCCGAGAAGGCAACAGAATTTTCCCCTATCACTTTTGTTTAATAGAGAAAAGAATACAATCATCTTAGCTCATAAAGACTTATTTATTGTTTTCCTCACTGTGACTTGTATTTGTTCCCCAAAATTGGACTTTGTAAGTACTTTGTTTTAACACTTTTGAATGATTATTTAATATGGAAACATCTACCAGAAGAACATTACCCCTCTGTGGAACCAAGACATATCTCACCCCAAAGCAAAACTCTTTGGAAATATACTGTTTTCTGCCTTATTCTTACAGAGACTAAAAACATAGACTTCAAAGCATAGGGAACAAAAATTTACCTCAATGTAAATATCTTATATGCATTTACTTACCAAAACGTAAATTTCTCACCTATTTAATTAAAACAGAGCAAGTCTTTGGAAAGCAAAGCCCCTGGCTTTCCATTTTCCTTTAGATGTATTCAGGTTTTAACAGAGATCAGCTATAGGGACTATTTCTCATGTAACAGTAATAACACATTCTGTGATAAAATTTGGGGAAGATTATTAGCATAATGGCTTATTTGTATTCTCTACATGTCATTTACATACAGAAAACTTATTTATTTGTGAACAGCCTTTTAAACATGTAAAGAGAAGCAGATGAAAAAGGAATTTGGTGTTGTATTGTATCATTAATGCTTTAGATTTTTATTTCATTCCTGCTATACGGGAAGCACTGTGCTAAGGGCGATTGGAGAAATAACTGACAATGGTCCAGTTGGAAATTACCACAGGTAGAGTGGGTTTGGGAGAGCAAAATTCAGTTTTTTAGCCTACATTGTAAATGCATACAGCCCTATTAGACAAAGTGGTGAGTGTGCTGGAAGTCTGTTTTAATAGTGACTGTGGAGCTTTTTGGAAGTGATCTCATTTTACATGGAAGGTCACCTAGTAATGAAGCCTCAGTTATCCAGCAGGAGGAGTGATTTCACTGTGCCATAGATTAGTTTCTGGCTCAGCCCATCATGTACTCATGTCCACAGATAAGCCATATGAGGATGCTGCATGTAGTGCTCTTTAGGTAAGATTTTGGGGTCTCAGAACCAATATGGTGGCTCTGCATTTGAGTGTAATATGAAAGGGGCTTGAAGAATTCTCTCTTAGTTGGAGATGAACAAGTATTGGGCAACAGGTACTTTGAGGGTCCCAAAGTGGATTCAGGAGATGATAACTGGAAGGCAGAATAGAAGTTCTAATACAAAGGAGGAATACTGTATATTAGGGCCAGCAAGGAGAGGCGATGTGGCTGGTGGCTGGATTTTTATCTCAGGGTACATGGAAACAACCAGTGCTGGTGGTGGCGGTCATGTACAGAACTCTTTTGGGGGTAAGTGTATGTTTGCAGGAAACTGTAAATATTCTAAAAGAGGCATGTGTAGAGTGCTATGGAAATTCAAATGAAGGGAGAAAGTACTGCCTAGGAGGGGCAATGAAAACCTCATGAAGAGATGATGTTAGAATAGGTTCTAGGTGACAGGTAGACTTTGGATATTCAGAGATGGACATGCTTCAGGTACACAGGAGAAATGTCAGGCCATTGGTTTTGGTGTGAAGGGAGAGTGGCGAGAGGAAACACGGCAGAGTTTATTGGGGAAGAGGTTACATAAAGGAAGAATTGTTAACATGATCAAATGCTCCAGAAAGAAGACCAAGTAGACTAAACAGAGAGTATTAGATTTATTATCATTTAGAGAAAGGACTGGCAAGAGCATTGAAGATTAAAGATTGGTTGGTGAAAAAGTATAGACAATGGATTTTTGAATAAAAGTCTAATGGATTTTACTTATTGTCAATCCAAATAGTTATTTCTTGAATTTCATGGCAGGACGTACACAGTATAGCTCAGTGACAACTATAGATCAAGCCAAGGACTTGGGCCTCCACACAAATGTTCTTCCCTCCACATAACGCTATTTCTTGAAATACAGTAGTGTATTGGATTCTTGTTGTTCAATAATTCCTGTCCCACTGTATCGAAATAGACTTTTTGGTGTTCATAGTTTGGAGTCAAGATGACTTTGTAAAATTAATTTAAGGCAGTTATAAACGCAGCCACTAGAGGGCATCGTTTTATTTAAATAAAGGGAGTTATGACTTGAAAATACTGTCCCATTAACTTGAAATAATACTTTCCAAAGAGGACATAATCTAGTATAAAGGAACTTGGTTACACTTAAAAGAGTCAAATTCTAATTTTTCTAATCTCGTTTCTTTCACTGTATCACCTGCCTTTGAATTTAGTTTTCAGTCACGGATCTCTTTTTTATGAAATATATGCTATTTCCCACCTATAAATATAAATTCCATAGAAGGGTATATATTTTAATTTTTATGAATTATCTATTTTGTTCCCGAATCCCCAAATTATCTTCACTCCTCTTCTAACATGCACATGGATGAGTGTGTGTGTGTGTGTGTGTGTGTGTGTGTGTGTGTGTGTGTGTGTACACTTTGGGAGGAAAAGAGGTGCATATAAATGGAATGCAAGGTAATGTTTTATAAACATGGAACTTTCATCTTGTACATAAACGATCAATTTAACTAACTGTCTTTAAAAGTTACATCACTTCATGCCTTAATTCTACTAATTTCAATATTCCATTTCTCCCAACACATATGCAGCCAACCCTGATATACAGTTGATCAACAACAAATAAACATGAGGAGTGTGAATCTAAAATCTAAAGGCAACTTTTTCATACTTCTCCTAGAGATAAAAGTTTCTGTATTAATTTTTGACTCTGAAGGTGAGATATTACCTTACTAATTTAGGAGAAGCCCAGAGAGAATAGAAAGCTTGGTCATATATTTCTAGGTATTCCTAGTTCTGCTGCTGACTTTTGCTTCTCATTGAACTTTTCCAGCGAAGGCAAATAGACCCAGTGTCAGCAGGACTGGCCACAACAGAGCCCTCTGATGGGGGCAGGGTAGGAAAACATTCTACTGCAGCCGAGGTCCTGCGGCCGCCTTTTCTGGTTAACGTGCTCTTCTTTGGGCTGCTGAACTACCCGTCAGGCCATGGTTAGGAGCTCTCAGGCCTCCTACACACACAGAATTTGTCATGTGTTTGCACGTGGGGGCTCAGTCGCTTCAGTCGTGTCCAAACCTTTGTAATCCTATGAACTGTAGCTCTCCAGGCTCCTCTGTTCATGGGATTCTCCAGGCAAGAATACTGGAGTGGGTTGTCATGCCCTCCTCCAGGGGATCTTCCCAATCCAGGGATCGAACCCATGTCTCTTATGTTTCCTGCACTGGCAGGTGAGTTCTTTGACACTCGTGCCACCTGGGAAGCCCCCAGTTTTTTTATACACTTAGTAAAATGAATGTTCTTACCTGGCATGTAATTACGCCATATAGCTGTCAAATACTACAACATTTTAGTGGCTGTTTAATAACACAATAGTAGTATATGGGTATGTGCTTCTTGCTTATAGAGAATGATTATTCATGTTTAAGGTGAAGAGCAGCACTGACTTTCAGACATAAGCAGCTCTATAATGGATAATAAAAGAATTATTCCACTGTCACAGTCCTAATCAGTGTGTGGTGCCTTTTAAAATGAAAACCCATTCACAGATCAATATGCCACTTAGACTTCAAAGAAAATGAGGAGTTGGTCTAATTTCTCAGCTTCCTGATGTTTTAACTAACTTTTAGAGATCCATCAATATTAGCAGACTCTAGAAGTATTTGCAATTATCTCTTTTTTTCTTTCTGCCTCCTTATGGCTTTATAATCTATCTAATTTTTATGCTAGCATTATGTATTCAACTTTAACAAAAGCACACATACCTGGAAGAGAAAGTATTAATAAATGATTTTCAGTAGGGACAGTTAGAATGTAATAACCAAATAAATAAGAAATTCTAATGGAACACCAGTTATTCCCTGAATCAACCAAACTCCCCCAGATATTCTGTCTAAAGTCAAGACAAGACAGTAATAGTTCACAGACTTCTCTTCCCTTTTACTATCCTGTAATTTGTCTTGAATTGAATGTTGACTACATACATTGTAGTCAACTCTTGATTGTTTGTGAATGGACACAGAGAAGAATGGAGATTTTGAAATGCATCCCCCAAGCCCTTTTTCTAACTCTGGCCACCACTGGTCATCCACTCAGGTAGGTCCTGGGGTTACTGACAAAAGGGAAATATAAGCAGGAAAAGGGACAAGGAAATTACAAGTGTTTTGATGTCTGTGGGTATTTGTCCTTGCCTGCCTTGAGCTGGCTGGAACTATAAGTAGTGACTTATTTACCATCCTGATACTCAGACATGATCTGAATGATTATCCTCCAGAGCTTCTTTAGAAATGATTCTTTACTGGATATGACATTGATTTTCCCTTTTGAGTTCATAACAATGTGAGGGAGGTCTGTATAGTGGGGATTATAATTTTTTTCTATCTCTGAGGATCAGGCATGTTACATGACATGGTCAAGGTTAGTATCACGTGAGGGAAATGACACAGATCCTGGTCACTGGCAACTGTTGCTACTGCTTCTTTCAGCTGTCATGTATCCTGTGTTTTCCTTGTGTCAGGATATGTGCTTTAGAAATGTAATCTCACTGAGTCCTCTCAACAGCCCTTTTAGGGAGGTGATCCTGAAAGTGAAGTCGCTCAGTCATGTCTGACTCTTTACAACCCCATGGACTGTAGCCCACCGGGCTCCTCCATCCATGGGATTTTCCAGGCAAGAGTACTGAAGTGGGTTGCCATTTCCTTCTCCAGGGGATCTTCCTGACCCAGGGATTGAACCCAGGTCTCCTGCATTGCAGGTATTCTCTTTACCATCTGAGCCACAAGGGAAGCCCTTTAGGGAGATGGGGCTTCATTTTATAGAATCTTGTGCCCTCTCCAATCATTTCCTCCCAAAGCTAAAAGTTGACAGAACACAAGTTACAAATGTCTGAGATTATCATTGCTTTTGCATTGCTTTTAAGCTTGATGGATTGATAAATCTAACTTCCTACCTACTTTGTAATCACTTCAGTTTCTTATTTAAAAAAAAATTATAGGCTTTATGTTCATTTCTATTCCCTTTGTAAAAACAGGTGCTGAAATTCACATCGTATATGCCCTTTATTTCGCTCAGTTGGAGGAAAGATCGCTAGACAAATCTCTGCACCACAAAATGTCAGAGATAAATTGTAGACCCCAGAAGGCATAGGTAACATGCTGTCCTCTCAACAAAGACAGGAGTTACTGGAGTTAGAGACAGAAAAAAAATATATTGGTTATGTGCCGAAGGATGTATTTACAATATAATGGTTTGTAGCTCTCAGTGAAATATTTAAAAGGAAAAAAAAAGACATGAAAAATTTACTTTCTTGTTTACTTCTATTGTAGGTTGTTAAATGACAAAATATCTCCCAACGGCACAGTGACTGGCTGGTTTTCTCTGCGCTGGGGCAAGTCCTGTACAGTCCACTGCCATTCTATAAGAGCCTGACTCATGCAATTTTGAGCCAAATTGCAGGCCCCCTGCCCCACCACCAAAAAAAAAAAAAACCCCAGAAAATGAACTCCAGAATATGAGGCCCACATTTGACACAATAGCACAAACAGATCTTGAGTTATAGTCACAGATAAAGTTGAATTTTCTCCCTGTTCTCAAGCAAGGAACCTAGGTTCTCAAAATTCTGAAACTGTTTTAAGGTTGAGTGTGCTACGATGATTCATTGTGTGGTAATGATGCTTAAAGTTTTCCCTGCTCTTCTTGACACTGTATGATTTTCATTTTGAAATGAATAAAATTGTTCTTATTAATCACAGTCAAGAAACATATGCTTTGAATAAAGACAAAATTCTCTAAAATTAGTAAATTATTTAAGTTAGTAAAAGTAGTAAATTATTATCTGTCTGTTTCTAGCTTTCTGATTCTAGAAAATTGTATTTTTAGTTCCATCAAATATGCTTTATGCTTTGATCTGAAGGAGGTTAAACAGAAATAATTTTATTGAACTTGGCTTTTTGACTGTGAATTGAAGAATGAGCAATATGTAAACATACTGGATGAAGTCAAATCTATCAAGAACCGTTAATAACTAAAGACACATGATTTTAAGAAACTGAAGAAAGTAGAAGAAGTGTAAGAAGAATTCACGCGTTTGTCTGGATTTTTTTCTTTTTTTTTGGTGGTGGGGGAGTAGAAGAAGTGTAAGAAGAATTCATGAGTTTCTCAGTGTCAGATTTTAGACCCATTCTGTCCTTAATTGTGACATGCTCTTCACTGGCAATGTTGTCAAAGTTGCAGAAGTGGTCAGGAGACTGGTGCAAACTAAATCAGACATATTATTCCCACCTTACATGGAAAGAAAGAATAGCTGGACTCATATGTTAGTGAAAAGAATATTTTTCCCCATGAAGAGCCAAGTAATTAGGCTCGTCTCTCTTTTAAAACATTTTGTTCCCCCTAGGTATTTCTACAGTTGCATTCATCTTACCTCTTCTCCTCGTTGTACTCCAATCTGCATTTTATAAGTCAATTAGTCAAAATATCAACAAATTAAAATAATGTTCTTCTCTCATCTTCCTTATTTGGAAAATATCAGTGTCTGATCGGAGAAGGCAATGGCACCCCACTCTAGTACTCTTGCCTGGAGAATCCCATGGACGGAGGAGCCTGGTCGGCTGCAGTCCATGGAGTCGCGAAGAGTCGGACAAGACTGAGCGACTTCACTTTCACTTTTCACTTTCATGCATTGGAGAAGGAAATGGCAACCCACTCTACTGTTCTTGCCTGGAGAATCCCAGGGATGGGGGAGCCTGGTGGGCTGCCGTCTAGGGGGTTGCACACAGTCAGACACAACTGAAGCGACTTAGCAGCAGCAGCAGTGTCTGATAACTATACTGAAATAGAAATTAACAGATAAGTACTAACTTTGCTAACTTTCCATGATAAAGATTACTATGGCATAGTCCCTAACTTTTAAGAAACCAAAAAAAAATGTATAAAATAATATGAATGCACCCATATGTATTATAGAAAAAACTGTGCTCATTATCGAAGTAAAAGTGCAAGTAAAGTACAGTAAAAATTCAGAGAAAATATTTATTTGAAATAATAGATGTGAGGAAAAGTAGCATTTGAACTGGACATTGAGGAATGGAGAGAAAGGTTAGGAGGAAGAAGAACCTTCTAGCTGAAATAATAGCTTAATAAAAGCCACACAGAGTTAGTGAAGTGCCAGATGAAAGGCTGAAGAGGAGTGTGATTTGTGTATGTGTGTGCACAGTGTGTCTAGTGGCAAATAGTTGTTAAGCCTGAGTCCATATCCTAGAAGGCTTTGAACTCAAGGTTCAAAACTTTGAAGAGGAAGTTGTATTTCATTTGCATTTAATGGAAAACTGTATAAGCATTTTGAACAGGGTATCTACAAGTCATTGTTTTAAGGACTTGATGGCAGCAAAGCCCAGGATGAATCAGAAAGGGAGAGATTAGAAACATAAAGACTAACTGCAGGGATTTCCCTGGTGGTCCAGTGGTTAAGACTGTATGCTTCCAATGCAAGTGGAACGGGTTCAATCCCTGGTTAGGGAACTATGATCCCACACGCCTTGTGGGCAAAAGAAAAAGACTAACTGCAAAGTTGAACTGTAGTTCAGATGAGGGAGATGTTGGAGCATGGTCTTCAGCAGACAGAGGTTGAGAGAGAAAGGACTCAGGAACTCCTTTGGTGAGTCTGGAGTCTGTCTTCAGGAGGTTGGTGATGGCACTGGCCAATATAAGGGGTTGCAGACAGGATGATGGGGGACAGTGCATGTGATGGAGAAGGTCCATTGAGAGCAGAAACTGAGAAGTGGTAGATAACTTCTGCAAACCTCTGGGTGCAAAGTTCTATTTTCAGATATATGTTAACCCTTAGAGGAGAAGCTATTTCTACTCTATGATCTTTGGCATTAAGAGAAACAGATCTGATTGTGATTCAAAAGACTGTGGTGGTTTTATTTTTATTTTGCCATTCATGTTTGAGCTGTTGAGTTTAGATGAAAATCTGGGCATGTGAACTTTAAATGATAACATATAAATGTAAGGAGATAGTGAAGCCACAAGGGAAGAACAGATTTGACCCAATCCTAGCAATCATAATCTTAAGTGTTTTGTTCACTGTTCCGTACTTGCTGACTGCATGGTCTGTTTCTAATGGTTGTTTTTATTCCCATGGTATCCAGTGTGTAAAACATAGCAGGAGAATAAGCTAGAGATTGTGTGAGAAGGAAAAAAGAAAGCTTATATCATTTTAGACTGATTGTAGTCATCTCTGGGATTTGATTTCTCTCTGTGCTGGCATACTTAGAGGGCAGTTGATTAAATGGAAGTGGTGAAAAGGAAATTATAAATTATTTACTTATAAGCATATAAGTAAATATTAAATTTATAAATGTATAGAGGAATTTTACATGTATATAAATTTACTTGGTATCTTTTGAATAGTATCAGACCAGACTCTTGGGTTCTCTTTTGGACATCTACACTCGGGAAGCCCTCCAGGTGTGATGTTTATGTTAGATTTCAGGTGGAAGAGCCATATTCTAACCATTTTCCCGACATGATTGTTTATAAACACACAAATAAATACAGTAAGCAATCTATTTGCCCTTTGCATGTTTTATTAGAAAAAGCTATTATAACATAATCAAAGTTCCTAATGATTTACTCCGAGAGCTTCATTAATTAATGCTAAGGACACTTTGTAATTCCAATTCCAGTGAATTTGGAAATTTCTCTCTACTCTCTTTTTCTTTTGGGAGCATTGCTTTGTCATTGGATTAAGTAGGAGTGTATACTTGATTTTTTATTGTTGTTTTTAAGTCCAAAAAAGAAAGCTCAATAATTTTTGATACAGCTAAACAGAGCCAGAAGCAGGTACAGGAGTGAGAGTCAGGGTGCCAGTTGTCCTGTCAGAATCTATTAGCAAGAAGTGACTATGCTGTGAAAGGACAGATTTTACAGGTGACATCAAAGGGTGACATCAGGTTGAAATCTGCAATAACTTTGCTGGATAATGTAATCAGATTAGCTTTTGCAATGCAAAGAACTCTAGATGAGGGTTTCTTCTGGGAATGATAGAATTTTTGACATGGAAGACTGTGGTATTTTATAATCAGTGAAGAGTGAATTTGTACTTGTCCCATATCTGGAACTGGAAAAGGTCAGTTTTCATTCCAATCCCAAACAAAGGTAAGGCCAAAGAATGCTCAAACTACCACACAATTGCACTCATCTCACATGCTAGTAAAGTAATGCTCAAAATTCTCCAAGCCAGGCTTCAGCAACATGTGAACTGTGAACTTCCAGATGTTCCAACTGGTTTTAGAAAAGGCAGAGGAGCCAGAGATCAAATTGCCAACACCTGCTGGATCATCAAAAAAGCAAGAGAGTTCCAGAAAAACATCTATTTCTGCTTTATTGACTATGCCAAAGCCTTTGACTGTGTGGATCACAATAAACTGTGGAAAATTCTTCAAGAGATGGGAATACCAGACCACCTGACCTGCCTCTTGAGAAACCTATATGCAGGTCAGGAAGCAACAGTTAGAATTGGACATGGAACAACAGACTGGTTCCAAATAGGAAAAGGAGTACATCAAGGCTGTATATTGTCACCCTGCCTATTTAACTTATATGAAGAGTACATCATGAGAAACACTGGGCTGGAGGAAACACAAGCTGGAATCAAGATTGCTGGGAAAAATATCAATAACCTCAGATATGCAGATGACACCACCCTTATGGCAGAAAGTGAAGAACTAAAGAGCTTCTTGATGAAAGTAAAAGAGGAGAGTGAAAAAGTTGGCTTAAAGCTCAACATTCAAAAAACTAAGATCATGGCATCTGGTCCCATCACTTCATGGCAAATAGATGGGGAAAGAGTGGAAACAGTGGCTGACTTTATTTTTCTGGGCTCCAAAATCACTGCAGATGTTGACTGCAGCCATGGAGTTAAAAGGCACTTACTCCTTGGAAGGAAAGTTATGACCAACCTAGACAGCATATTAAAAAGCAGAGAC
Organism: Bos taurus; assembly: GCF_002263795.3. Lineage (NCBI taxonomy): Eukaryota > Metazoa > Chordata > Mammalia > Artiodactyla > Bovidae > Bos > Bos taurus. Next base: position 18,279,532 of record NC_037336.1, on the reverse strand, counting down.
ATTACTCTGTCAACAAAGGTCCGTCTAGTCAACGCTATGGTTTTTCCTGTGGTCATGTATGGATATTAGACTTGGACTGTGAAGAAAGCTGAGCACTGAAGAATTGATGGTTTTGAACTGTGGTGTTAGAGAAGACTCTTGAGAGTCCCCTGGACTCCAAGGAAATCCAACCAGTCCATCCTAAAGGAGATCAGTCCTGAATGTTCATTGGAAGGACTGATGTTGAAGCTAAAACCCAATACTTTGGCCACCTGATGTGAAAAGCTGACTCATTTGAAAAGACCCTGATCCTGGGAAAGATTGAGGGCAGGAGGAGAATGGGACGACAGAGGATGAGGTGGCTGGATGGCATCACTGACTCAATGGAGATGAGTTTGAGTAAATTCTGGGAGTTGATGATGGACAGGGAGGCCTGGTGTGCTGTGGTCCATAGGGTCTCGAAGAGTTGGACACGGCTGAGTGACTGAACTGAACTGAACTGACACAATCCTGAAGGAAGGGTCATGAGAAGAATCTCTCAAATGCAGCCTGAACACAAACAAGTAAGAAATTTAACATCTTCAAAACCTTACCTCTCACACTGAGAACAGCTATAACCTGGACACTAAGTGATGGAGGAAGAGGGGGACTTGAACTCCCTCTTTAGAGAGGAGGTTGCCACTGGTTTTAGGGTTGTTCCAAAACTACTCAGTTCTAAGTAATAATGGATCATTTGTGCAGAAGTCCACCTGAATGCCTGATGGATGACTTGAAATTATGCCAGTTTCCAGGGCTTCTATTGGCAGGGCTCATATATCTGAAACAGCGTGGGCAGGCAGCCCATCTGGAATTCTGAAGGATATAAGCCTGGGTGAAGGCTGTGATTCATTATCTTGAATTCTGTGTGATTATTAGTGCTCCCATTTTACTCCGGATACCTTGCTTATCTGGGACAACTCTGAGGCATAACTTAGGGACTACCCAGGTGGTGCTAATGGTAAAGAATCTGCCTGCCAATGCAGGAGACGCAAGAGACACAGGTTCGATCCCTGGGTTGGGAAGATCCCCTGGAGTAGGAAATGGCATGCCACTCCAGTATTCTTGCCTGGAAAATTTCTTGAGCAGAGTAGCCTAGCAGGCTACAGTCCATGGGCTGCAGAGTCAGACAAGACTGAGCGACTAAGCACACATACACACTGGGGCAGAACTGTTCCTTAGAGTTCTCCTTGCAAACAGGCTGAAGATAGGTTCAAATCCTACAAGAGTGGGACCTCAAATAAGAGAAGTTTATGCATTATTTTTGGAATTATTAAAAAGCAAAACAAAATAGGAATTTGTCATTTTGGAAAAAAAATTGATCCTTCCAGATTTCTATACTTGTCTTTACCTTGAAATCTAGAAAGGGATGTTTGTAATGAGCTTCATGATTTATAAAACTAGAAGCACTGACAAACGAAAAGAAGAAAAATTTAAAATGTATTGTAGGAGCTGCTTCTACGTGGCAGATGAACTAGCAAGGCCCCTGGGAAGTCATATGATAATCTCTGAAATCCAGCTTGCTCATGGTAAGAATTTTATTAATAGCACCTCTTTAAATGAGTCATACCAAATCTTTCTCATGTCTATAGCTCTTACTCAAGTTTGTGCCTATCACATAGTCAGTGGTTATTCTGTAATGCATCCAGTGGATTGTCATAACATTTATTATAAAGAGTGATAAAAATTTCAGTGAGCTGTCAAATCTTTTTGAAACCTGAAGAAGTTTGTAACTAAAACCGTTGACATTTGATGAGTTGGTAATCAGGACATAGGCATTCACTCAAATCCATGGAATCAGTAGTTTTCACTAAATATTTTTTCAATAGAAAAGAATGAGTTGTGTCATAAACATATATATTTTTTTAAATGAGGCCTTTGGAAATAGAGGTACATCAAAGCCACTCTAGATAATTGCCAATTAAGCTAAAAATATACCATCACCAAAGCTGTAGTGTTATATACACACTGGACTAACTTGATAAACTTATTTTTGAACAACTCTTCTACTTTCTAACCTGCAAGTCCCATCATTCTTTAGTAAAAGCAGAAGTCATTACCTTGACTGAATGAATTCACTTGCCTCACTGCTGTATTGAAATATGCCTCTGTTTTCAGTATTGATTAGCAGCTATTACTATGCAGTAAATTGCTTAAACTACATAAACTTAACTATAGAGATAAGCAAGTGTCTTTTTTTAAAAAAGTATTGTATTTATTTATTTATTTAACTGTGTCTGTTCTTAGCTGCAACAAATGAGATCTTATTGCATCACGCAGGATCTTCTGTTGTATTGCAAGGATCCTTTAGTTGTGACCCGTGGGCTCAGTAGTCCCAGAGCACAGGCGTTGTTGCTCCAAGCCCTGTGGGATGTTCGTTCCCCCACCAGGGATTGAACCCATGTCCCCTGCATTGCAAGGTGGAATCTTAATCACTGGGCAACCAGGGGAGGGACCAAGAAAGTATCTTGAATTGAGTGTGACTCTATGATTAGCATCATACTCACTCTGTCACTGACTGAGTCTGTGGTTTTGGACAATTCCTTGTATGAAGTGAACTTACATTACTTAACTGTAAAAGTTCATTTTTCATGAACTTACATTTGCTGTCGTTCTTGTCTAGTCGCTAAGTTGTGTCCAACTCTTGTTGCGACCCCATGGACTGTAGCCCCTCAGACTCCTCCATCTATGAGATTCTCCAGGCAAGAATACTGTAGTGGGTTGTCATGCCCTCCTCCAGGGAATCTTCCTGACCCAGGGATGGATCCCATGTTGTTTAAGTCTTTTGTACTGGCAGGTGCGTTCTTTACCACTAGAGCCACCTGGAAAGTTCCAAAAAGTTATCTGCAAAATACAGAAGTTAGTCTCTAAGATGCCTTCTCCGTTGAGTATCAAAACAATTGTTAAGTAGAATGTGTTTTTGTTATCAATGTGCAGAAAGGGAATGGGGAACAGAGACACATGAAAGTTAAAATGCCTCTTTTGATATCATTAGGAGCTCACTGTATCTCTCCAGTTGCTCCTTCCCAAAGCATGGAGGCTACAGAGAACGGCTTCAGTACAATTTCAAGTGTCAACAATGATTTAAGAGAAAAAATTTCAGGCATTATTTTCTTTCCTCACTGAGCAAAAGTTCTTCAAATGCTTATGAGACGACCTAAGAATCAGGAGAGAAGACAATGAATCACTTATGAAGAAGAAATGGATCTTAAAGAGAATCCTAATAAAGCAACATTTATCATTCTTTTTTCTTGATTTATCTTCTCAGTCTGAATGAACATTAGCTTTTCCTCAGTGTAACTGATGCAGCTTTGAAATGCCGTTCTTCTCTCATTGAGTGTAGGGAATGAAATCCTGATCCATATGGTAAAGCAGGATTATCAACATTTACAGCTTCCAGGCCCCTCTACTATACTTATCTCAATATGTAAGCAGACCTGACACTTAAATCAGTATTTTAGTATGGGCTTCCATGGTAGATCAATAAAGCAGAAGTAGATGTTTTTTTCTGGAACTCACTTGCTTTTGTGATGATCCAACGGCTGTTTTTCATTCTGAACTCTGGTTCCTCTGCTTTTTAAATCCAGCTTGAACATCTGGAAGTTCATGGTTCATGTAGTGTTGAAGCCTGGCTTGGAGAATTTTGAGCATTACTTTACTAGCATGTGAAATGAGTGCAATTGTGCAGTAGTTTGAGCATTCTTTGGCATTGCCTTTCTTTGGGATTGGAATGAAAACTGACCTTTTCCAGTCCTGTGGCCACTGCTGAGTTTTCCAAATTTGCTGGCATATTGAGTGCAGCACTTTCACAGCATCATCTTTCAGGATTTGGAATAGCTCAACTGGAATCCCATCACCTCCACTAGCTTTGTTCATAGTGATGCTTTCTAAGGCCCACTTGACTTCACATTCCAGGATGTCTGGCTCTAGGTGAGTGATCACACCATTGTGATTATCTGGGTCGTGAAGATCTTTTTTGTATAGTTCTTCTGTGTATTCTTGCCACCTCTTCTTAATATCTTCTGCTTCTGTTAGGTCCATACCATTTCTGTCCTTTATTGAGCCCATCTTTGCATGAAATGTTCCCTTGGTATCTCTAATTTTCTTGAAGAGATCTCTAGTCTTTCCCATTCTATTGTTTTCCTCTATTTCTTTGCATTGATCATTGAGGAAGGCTTTCTTATCTCTCCTTGCTATTCTTTAGAACTCTGCATTCAGATGCTTATATCTTTTCTTTTCTCCCTTGCTTTTTGCTTCTCTTCTTTTCATAGCTATTTGTAAGGCCCCCTCATACAGCCGTTTTGCTCTTTTGCATTTCTTTTCCATGGGGATGGTCTTGATCCCTGTCTCCTGTACAATGTCACAAACCTCTGTCCATAGTTCATCAGGTACTCTATCAGATCTAGTCCCTTAAATCTGTTTCTCACTTCCACTGTATAACCATAAGGGATGTGATTTAGTTCGTACCTGAATGGTCTAGTGGTTTTCCCTACTTTCTTCAATTTAAGTCTGAAATTGGCATTAAGGAGTTCATGATCTGAGCCATAGTCAGCTCCCAGTCTTGTTTTTGCTGACATTGTATAGAGCTTGTATAGAGCTTCTCTATCTTTGGCTGCAAAGAATATAATCAGTCTGATTTCGGTGTTGACCATGTGGTGATGTCCATGTGCAGTCTTCTCTTGTGTTGTTGGAAGAGGGTGTTTGCTATGACCAGCATGTTCTCTTGGCAAAACTCTGTTAGCCTTTGCCCCCTCTTCATTTTGTACTCCAAGGCCAAATTTGCCTGTTACTCTAGGTATCTATTGTCTTCCTACTTTTGCATTCCAGTCCCCTAAGATGAAAAGGACATCTTTTTCGGGTGTTAGTTCTAGAAGGTCTTGTAGGTCTTCATAAAACTGTTTAACTTCAGCTTCTTTAGCATTACTGTTTGAGGCATAGACTATGATTACTGTGATATTGAACGGTTTGTCTTGGAAATGAACAGAGATCGTTCTGTCATTTTTGAGATTGCACACAAGTACAGCATTTCAGACTCTCTTGTTGACTATGAGGACTACTCCTTATGGCAGAAAGTGAAGAATAACTAAAGAGCCTCTTGATGAAAGTGAAAGAGGAGAGTGAAAAAGCTGGCTTAAAACTTAACATTCAAAAAACTAAGATCATGGCATCTGGTCCCATCACTTTATGAAACAATGAAAACAGTGAGAGACTTTATTTTCTCGGGCTCCAAAATCACTACAGATGGTGACTACAGCCAAGAAATTAAAAGATGCTTGCTCCTTGGAAGAAAAGCTATGACCACCCTAGACAGCATGTTAAAAAGCAGAGACATTACTTTGCTGACAAAGGTCCGTCTAGTCAAAGCTATTGTTTTTCCAGTAGTCATGTACAGATGTGAGAGTTGGACTATAAAGAAAGCTGAGTGCCGAAGAATTGATGCTTTTGAACTGTGGTGTTGAGGAAGACTCTTGACAGTCCCATGGGCTGCAAAGAGATCAAACTTGTCAATCCTCAAAGAAGTCAGTCATGAATATTCATAGAAAGGACTGATGCTGAAACTGAAAAACTCCAATACTTTGGCCACCTGATGCAAAGAACTGACTCATTTGAAAAGACCTTGATGCTGGGTAAGATTGAAGGCATGAGGAGATGGGAACAACAGAGAATGAGATGGTTGGATGGCATCACCGACATAATGGTCATAATGAGCAAGCTCCGGGAGTTAGTGATTGACAGGGAAGCCTGGCATGCTGCAGTCCATGGGGTGGCAAAGAGTCAGACACAACTGAGTGACTCAACTGAAATGAACTTTCTGGTAGATCAGATGGTAAAGAATCTGCCTGCAATGCAGGAGACCTGGGTTCGATCCCTGGGTCAGGAAGACCCTCTGGAGAGGGAAATGGCAACCCACTCAGTATTCTTGCCTGGAGAATTCCATGGACAGACCATGGGGTCGTCAAGAGCCAGACACAACTGAGTGACTGACACTTTCACGTCACTTTGGTACGGTTAAAAGGACTAAATCAGGAACCTCCACTGATTTGGTCAGTCTGGTCTCTTTTGTTGTTGTTGTTCAGTTGCTCAGTCATGGCCAACTTTGTGACCCCATGGACTGTAGCACGCCAGACTTCCCTGTCCTTCACCATCTCCCAGAGTTTGCCCAAGCTCATTTCCATTGAGTTGGTGATGCCATCCAACCATCTAATCCTCTGTCCTCCCCTTCTCCTGCCTTTAATCTTTTCAAGCATCAGGGTCTTTTCCAGAGTTGGCTCTTTGCATCAGGTGGCCAATATATTGGAGCTTTGGATTCAGCATCAGTCCTTCCAATGAATATTCAGGGTTGATTTCCTTTAGGATTGACTGATTTGATCTCCTTGCTGTCCAAGGGACTCTCAAGAGTCTTCACCAGCACCAGAGTTTGAAACATCAATTCTTTGGCGTTCAGGGCTTCCCTGATAGCTCAGTTGGTAAAGAATCCACCTGCCATGCAGGAGACCTGAGTTCAATCCCTGGGTTGGGAGGATCCCCTGGAGAATGGAAACGCTACCCATCCAGTATTCTGTCCTAGAGAATTCCATGGACTGTATAGTCAATGGAGTTGCAAAGTGTTGGATATGACTGAACGACTTTCACTTTCACTTTCAGCCTTCTTTATGGTCCAACTTTCACATCTGTACATGACTACTGGATAAATCATAGCTTTGACTATATGGAGCTTTGTCAGCAAAGTTATGCCTCTGCTTTTTAACTCTGTCTTGCTTTGTCATAGCTTTTCTTCCAAGGAGCAAATGTTGTTTACTTTCATGGCTGCAGTCACCGTCCATAGTGATTTTGGAGCCCAAGAAAATAAAATCTGTCAGTTTCCATTTTCTCCCCATCTATTTGCCGTGAAGTGATGGGACTGGATACCATGATCTTAGTTTTTTGAATGTTAAGTTTTAAGCCTGTTTTTTCAGACGATCATTATTCACTTTAAATATTATAGAGAAAAAATCGAGGGCCATCCTGGTCTTTCATAAATCGTTTTCTTGTCTGCATGTGTTTGTAGTTTCCTTTTACCTTTTCTATAGTTTTTCTTTGTAGCTCTTTTGTCACCTTGCAAGTTCTCCAGAGCTCTTCAGCATAAAATGATCTACTGAAGTAATTCATATGTATTTTTAAAACTATAAATATATGCAACTCTTATTTGTCAAAACTAAATAAAAAGTAAAAGCAAAGAAAGCAAGAATGATTGATCAGGAAGCTGAGAGTGATCAGCTCAATAAAATTACATGGTCTTACTACATTTCCAGACAAGAAGCAATATTTAGACCCAGGACCCATTGACTGTAGGTGTGGTCCAGTCGACAGGAGGTAGAACCCTACAATATCATGGCAGGTATGTACTATCATGATTCTCCCAGGTCTTCCCAAGAGGTTCACAGTTTTTCATTTGGCTGATTATGCAGTGAGGAAAGGATAATACTCAGAGATCTCTAGGGCTTTTGAAGTCAGGAAACCTGAAATGTCATCATGGATCCTCCAATAGAGAGATGACAAATGGAGGGCTAGGTCCATAGAGTCCCCAGCAACATCTAGTTTGCGGTGGGTCTGCTGGGTCTGTGGCCTCACTCTGTGGTTAATCTCCCACATCTGGATGCACAACTGGGATTGACATATTGGCAGTTGAAGAAAAGTTTACACTGAGTCCACTTGGGGGTCAAAGCCAAAGCCATCATATTAACTAAGACCATGTGAAAGCCTGATACTGTCTCCTTCCACCTTACTGAAGTAGATTATTAAAAAAAAATCACAACTTCTGTACTTAGCTAGCCAAGATGAAGAAACAAGAATCATTTTAAAGAAATAAAAGTACTGAAAAGAACTAAAAATCTAGGTAAAAAATATATATACATTTAAAATATTATAAATATTATATATCAAAATAAATATTAATATAATATATACAGTATGCATTTATGTAAATATATATTTATATACAATATTTATATAAATTTATGTCTATATAAATATATTTAAAATTATGATCTATAAATTTATAATTTATTTTATATATATTAATATTATACATGTATTTATATGAAATATAAATATTATATTATAAATTTCAACTATAATATGTATTACATATAATTTATAAAAATTTATATATTTATATACATATGATATGTAAAATATTATGAAATATTATATAGATATACAACAATTTCCAAAACACTGGTTTTCAGGCAAGGAAGGGCAGTGGTCCCTGAAAGAAGGGAAACAGTACCCCATACAATTCAGGTATGACCTAAATCAAATCCCTTATGATTATGCAGTGGAAGTGAGAAATAGATTTAAGGGCCTAGATCTGATAGATAGAGTGCCTGATGAACTATGGAATAAGGTTCATGACATTGTACAGGAGACAGGGATCAAGACCATCCCCATGGAAAAGAAATGCAAAAAATCAAAATGGCTGTCTGGGGAGGCCTTACAAATAGCTGTGAGAAGAAGGAAGCAAAAAGCAAAGGAGAAGAGGAAAGATATAAGGATCTGAATGCAGAGTTCCAAAGAATAGCAAGAAGAGATAAGAAAGCCTTCTTCAGCAATCAATGCAAAGAAATAGAGGAAAACAACAGAATGGGAAAGACTAGAGATCTCTTCAAGAAAATTAGAGATACCAAGGGAACATTTCATGCAAAGATGGGCTCAATAAAGGACAGAAATGGTATGGACCTAACAGAAGCAGAAGATATTAAGAAGAGGTGGCAGGAATACACAGAAGAACTATAAAAAAAAGATCTTCACGACCCAGATAATCACGATGGTGTGATCACTGACCTAGGGCCAGACATCCTGGAATGTGAAGTCAAGTGGGCGTTAGAAAGCATCACTATGAACAAAGCTAGTGGAGGTGATGGAATTCCAGGTGATGAAATTTGAAATTTGAGCTATTTCAAATCCTGAAAGATGATGCTGTGAAAGTGCTGCACTCAATATGCCAGCAAATTTGGAAAACTCAGTAGTGGCCACAGGACTGGAAAAGGTCAGTTTTCATTCCAATCCCAAAGAAAGGCAATGCCAAAGAATGCTCAAACTACTCCACAATTGCACTCATTTCACATGCTAGTAAAGTAATGCTCAAAATTCTCCAAGCCAGGCTTCAGCAATATGTGAACTGTGAACTTCCTGATGTTCAAGCTGGTTTTAGAAAAGGCAGAGGAACCAGAGATCAAATTGCCAACATCCGCTGGATCATGGAAAAAGCAAGAGAGTTCCAGAAAAACATCTATTTCTGCTTTATTGACTATGCCAAAGCCTTTGACTGTGTGGATCACAAGAAACTGTGGAAAATTCTTCAAGAGATGGGAATACCAGACCACCTGATCTGCCTCTTGAGAAATCTGTATGCAGGTCAAGAAGCAACAGTTAGAACTGGACATGGAACAACAGACTGGCTCCAAATAGGAAAAGGAGTATGTCAAAGCTGTATATTGTCACCCTGTTTATTTAACTTATATGCAGAGTACATAATGAGAAACGCTGGACTGGAAGAAACACAAGCTGGAATCAAGATTGCCGGGAGAAATATCAATAACCTCAGATATGCAGATGACACCACCCTTATGGCAGAAAGTGAAGAAGAACTGAAAAGCCTCTTGATGAAAGTGAAAGAGGAGAGTGAAAAAGTTGGCTTAAAGCTCAACATTCAGAAAACGAAGATCATGGCATCTGGTCCTATCACTTCATGGGAAATAGATGGGGAAACAGTGGAAACTGTGTCAGACTTTATTTTTTTGGACTCCAAAATCACTGCAGATGGTAACTGCAGCCATGAAATTAAAAGACGCTTACTCCTTGGAAGAAAAGTTATGATCAACCTAGATAGCATATTCAAAAGCAGAGACATTACTTTGCCAACAAAGGTCCGTCTAGTCAAGGCTATGGTTTTTCCTGTGGTCATGTATGGATGTGAGAGTTGGACTGTGAAGAAGGCTGAGCACCGAAGAATTGATGCTTTTGAACTGTGGTGTTGGAGAAGACTCTTGAGAGTCCCTTGGACTGCAAGGAGATCCAACCAGTCCATTCTGAAGGAGATCAGCCCTGGGATTTCTTTGGAAGGAATGATGCTGAAGCTGAAACTCCAGTACTTTTGCCACCTCATGCGAAGAGTTGACTCATTGGAAAAGAGTCTGATGCTGGGAGTGATTGGGGGCAGAAGGAGAAGGGGACTACAGAGGATGAGATGGCTGGATGGCATCACTGACTCGATGGACATGAGTTTGAGTGAACTCCGGGAGTTGGTGATGGACAGGGAGGCCTGGATTGCTGTGATTCGTGGGGTCACAAAGAGTTGGACCCGACTAAGCGACTGAACTGAACTGAACAATCTCTCCAGCCTCCTGCCTTCATAGTGTTCCTGGCTGCTGTGCAGAGAGAAACCAGTGGAGCCCAGCCATCTTCTTGAGTTGAGGACACAAAGCTGGAAGTCAAGGGAGGCCCACGGTAATTAGATTCTCTCATCCACACCCTAGCGAGTAGAGAGCATTGTGGATAGAGTGCTCGCCTGGTCCTCTGGTGCTTCCAGCAAGTCTTCTGCATGTGAGGAAACTCTCTGAGACTGTGGATAGAACCACCCAAAAGGAGCAGTACACAGAGATCACAAAAACCCGGGAAGAGTTTGTGTTCCCATCTGCCAGAGTGGAAAAGCCCATAACTCATGGGGCGGAGAGTGGAATATTCAGAAAAACATTACCTAAGTAGTGGGGGTAAAGATTAATCATGTGCTGCACCCACCTCAAAACACTTAAAGGCAAGTCTCTAGAGTATCACACTCTTTCTGAGTAGCTTAACTGCTTTACACAACAAAACTCTAGATGTTTTGCTTGGCAGGTGGATTCTTTACCACTGAGCCACCTGGGAAGCCTGATTCCAAGTTGATTACTCTACAAATAATAGCCAGATTCTTAGATGAAGAATTGGAGATGGAAATGGCAACCCACTCCAGTACTCTTGCCTAGAAAATTCCATGGATGGAGGAGCCCGGTGGGCTACAGTCCATGGGGTCACAAAGAGTCAGACACGACTGAGCGACTTCACAACTAGATGAAGAATGAATTCCAAATATTGAGTCAATATGCAAAGATTTTTGGTTCAACAAAGTTTGGCAGATTTTGTATGAGCTGGCCATGATTTTCAAATATGTAAATAAGTACCCTTTAAACTAAGGGCTTCATAGAATGTTCCACATTATATAACTGTTGTTGTTCAGTTGCTCATTCATGTCCAACTATTTGGACTGTAACACACAGGCTTCCCTGTTCTTCCCAGAGCTTGCTCAGGGAAATGGTGCCATCCAGACATCTCATCCTCTGTCATCCCCTTCTCCTCCTGCCTTCAATCTTTCCCAGCATCAGAGTCTTTTCCAGTGAGTTGACTCTTCACATCAGGTTGCCAAAGTACTGGAGCTTCAGCTTCAGCAGCAGTCGTTCCAATGAATATTCAGAGTTGATTTCCTTTAGGATTGTCTGGTTTGATCTCCTTTGTGTCCAAGGGACTCTCAAGAGTCTTCTCCAACACCACAGTTTGGAAACATCAGTTCTTTGCCACTCGGCCTTCTTTATGGTCCAACTCTCACAGCTGTACATGACTACTGGAAAAACCATAGCTTTGACTATATGGCACTTTGTCAGCAAAATAACATCTCTGCTTTTTAATAAGCTGTTCAGGTTTGTCATAGCTTTTCTTCCAAGGAGCTAGCATCTTTTAATTTTATGGCTGCAGTCCCTGTCCACAGTGATGTTGGAGCCCAAGAAAATAAAGACTGTCACTGTTTCCATTGTTTCCCTATCTATTTGCCATAAAGTGATGGGACTGGATGCCATGATCTTAGTTTTTGAATTTTGAGCTTTAAGACAGCATTTTCACTCTTTTTTCACCTTCATCAAGATGCTTTTTAGTTCCTCTTTGCTTTGTGCCATAAGGGTGGTATCATCTGCATATATAGGAGACCCCAGTTCGATTCCTGGGTCAAGGAGATCCACTGCAGAAGGGATAGGCTACTCACTCCAGTGTTCTTGGGCTTCCCTTGTGGCTCAGCTGATAAAGAATCTGCCTGCAATGTGGGAGACCTGGGTTCAATCCCTGGGTTGGAAAGATCCCCTGGAGAAGGGAAAGGATACTCACTCCAGTATTCTGGCCTAAAAAATTCCATGGACTATAGTCCATGGGGTCACAAAGAGTCAGACATGACTGAGCACTTTCATGTTTCACACATCTGCATATCTGAGGTTGTTGATATTTCTCCTGGCAATCTTTATTCCAGCTTGTGCTTCCTCCAGCCTGGCATTTTGCATGATGTACTCTATATTTAATTTAAATAGGCAGGATGACAATATACAGCCTTGACATACTCCTTTCCCAGTTTTGAACCAGTCTAAGGCAAATGGGGCTTTCCAGGTGGTGCTAGTGGTAAGGAACCCACCTGCCAATGCAGGTAGACGTAAGAGAGGTTTCAATCCCTGGGTTGAGAATATCTCTTGGAGGAGGGCATGGTAACCCGCTCCAGTATTCTTGCCTGGAGAATTCCATGGACAGAAGAGCCTGGCAGGCTATGGTCCATAGGGATGCAAAGAGTTGGGTATGACTGAAGAGATTTAGCATGCATGAACAAGGCAAGCAGCCAAATCACCTGGAGAATTAGAGTTCAGCTTTTGCAGATTCATCTTTGCCTAGCCAGAACAGTCTTTTGATTTTAACATGGTCTGTGAGCACTCAGACCAGATTAGAATATATTTATTGTTTTGCTAAAAAACAAAACAAAACCCCAATTCATGTTACTTTTCAATGGAGATTACTTTGTTTTGTAATTTGAGGAAAATTACATCTTTTTAAAAAGATGTAAGGGATTTTGATAGGGTACTTTTGGTGGTAGCTCTTTTCCAGACAGGACAAATAGATGGTAGAAATGAAGACTGAAGATAAAACTGACTTGAAATTGACATAATCAAAATGTCCACATAATACCCAATCCTTTTCAGGTTCAATCTCTAATTTTTAAAGCTTTCATTATGTGTGTGTGTGTGTGTGTGTATATATATTTCATTTTCATTTCATTTTATTGTTCATGGACACTTGAGAAAAGTTAACTCAATCAGAACCAAAGAGGGAAATCATTATGCAGTATGACCATCTGTTTTACTATAAAACCCAGAGTTAAGCAAGTAGAGTTTTTCTTATGAATATGTTGTATGAAGTACTATGGAAAAGCAGAAAAAGAATGCCTTGCTTTCAACCATACCAAGAATGCCCCTTCAACTGTAAATACAGAATTAAAAAGTTGCATTCAAAAGTCAAAGATAAAGGAGGTATCATTTAATTGATAACTGTTCTTATTTATCAAAGTAGTTGTTTTTAACTGGTTGTTCTTTTTTCTTAAATTATCTTTAATGATCTTTGCTTCCATTGCATGGTTTTTCATATATCATATTAAATGTCTTCAGAGGTTTTCCCTAACCTTCTGCTAAGAGAAAAAAGAAAAGAAAAAGAAATCAAGACCCAGAGAAACATGCAGATTCATAAATATAGAATTGACTGATTTTATTGTGGTGTACAACAAATACCTTGAATACATACATATATAGTAAGCGACTACAAAGCTGTAGTGGATTTTCAACTTTTTAAATAGAGTAAAGTTGCAGTTGTTATATACTATCCTACTTTTAGTAAGGGCTTCCCTAGTGGCTCAGTGGTACAGAATCTGCCTCAAAGCAGGAGACCTGAGTTCAGTCCCTGGGGCAGAAACATCCACTGGAGAAGGAAATGGCAGCCCATTCCTGTATTCTTGCCTGGGAAATCCCATGAACAGTGGAGCCTGATGGGTTATAGTCCATGGGGTCACAAAAGAGTCAGATACTTCTTATCGACTAAACAGCAGTAACAACAAGCTCTTTCCTCAAAGAAAGAGTCCTCCATGACAAGAGTGATAAAGTTTTGTGAACTGTTGACTGACTAGTCCTATATTCCAGAGTAAAAAAAAAAAAAAAATGGGATGATTTAATTGTGCCAGCCTTCTTTAATCCCTTTCATACTCATTCCAGTCTTTAAAATCATGCTAGAGGGCGCTGGTCTTGGTTTATGTGGTTCTTTACAGGGTTTCCACCATTGCCTCTGACATCTGTCTTGGCATTTGATCAGTCACTTCCTCAACATTCCTCAGTGACATCTGATGGTGTTCTGTTTTCCACACAGCTAAAAGAGCCACCCAGATATTCTCACATCACTTCATGTGAATTTTCTTCATAGTCCTTTTTTTTTTTTTTTTTTTTTTGGCTGCAGCAGTTCTTAGTTCCAGCACATGGGACCTTCGATCTTCATTGCAGCATGTAGGATCTAGTTCCCTGACCAGGGTGGAACCTGGGCCTCCTGCATTGGGAGCACAGAGTCTTCGCCACTGGACCACTGGGGAAGTCCCCTTCACAGCACTTTTTGTTTTCTGGTGTATTTTTTATTTCTTTGATGTAGTTGTCTCTCTATATTAAGCTATAGCCTCCAATGACAATCAGTGGATCTATGAATATTTTTGTGAGTCTGTGTTGGAGTCATAAATTCTAAATAAAATATAGAGACAACTATGCATTTAGGTATTTGCTGCTAAGTTGCTTCAGTCGTGTCCGACTCTGTGCAACCCCATTGACGGCCTCCTACCAGGCTCCTCTGTCCCTGGGATTCTCCAGGCAAGAACACTGGAGTGGATTGCCATTTCCTTCTCCAAGGCATGAAAGTGAAAAGTCAAAGTGAAGTCGCTCAGTCGTGTCTGACTCTTAGCGACCCCATGGACTGCAGCTTACCAGGCTCCTTCATCCATGGGATTTTCCAGGCAAGAGTACTGGATTGGGGTGCCATTGCCTTCTCTGATTTAGATATTTAGGTACATTAAAATTTTTCTTGTATATGTAATGACTAAATAAAAATATTTGTTAGTAGCAAGCAAATACAAATAAATTTTAAAGTGCTAATTATTAATAATAAATGGATAATTTGATATTACTCCCTGAAATTTAAGACTTGTGAAACTCCTAACATTTGTGAAATGTAAATATATTTTCACTTACTAAGAGCTATAATCAAGATAATAGGCTTTTCTGTAGCTATTAGAAACAGAGCAATTACTTGGAGGTGAAACTTCAGCTAGAACACAGTTCCAATCTTTTGCTGATTGCTTTCCCTTCCTTTGAATAAGAGTCAGTCTCGGATGGATAACTGATGTTAATTTAAATTCACCTAGCTTCAAAAATGGTAGTTTAAGAGGAAACCAAAGTATAATGTTAAGTTTATTTAGGCTTTGATAGAGCAGATCTGGGAAAATGAGAGAAAGAATAAATGGGGAATGTCTTAAGATTTCTTACTTTTCAGGAATGAGGCTATTTTTGACCACATTGCCTCTTTTTTTACTTTCACCTCGCTAGGCTGATTGAGGATTTTTCTGTCTTTGAGTTCTGTGCCATCTGTTGAGGAGGATTTTCCTGGCTCAGGTGCAGCCCTCGTTTTGCTCCAGCTCTGCTTCTCCATGTCCATTCCCTGACGTTGAGACCAAATGACTAGTAAATTGGGCCCTTGGGAAGAAATTAAGTGCGTGCATAGAAAATATGCAAGTTGGCAAATTCGCTGCTTTCTTATATGAAATATGTGTGGAGAATTCAGGCTTTATGTGGGCTTTTCAAAAACAGCAGTGTGATTTCTGGCAAGACAATTCAAGTTCATATGTATTTCCCACACTGTTAACACAACATAAACTTATAAGAGATTCCAATATGATAGTAGTACTTAATTCAATTTCCCCTTTAAATGCACTTGTTTTTTTTTAGTGTTATTATGGAGAACCAACTACAACCCTATTCTGTTATATATAGACCATAAGTACATATATATATATGCATATATATGTAATATACACGTCTGTGTACATACCTTAATACTCATAAAATATTATGTATACATATGTACACATGCAATATTGTTTATGTGCATCCATGAATATATGCAACACTGTGCAAACATTTTCAGGTAATTATTTTTTCAGGTTTTCTGTCTAAATGGGGCAGGCAGAAGTATAGATAAATATACAGTTCAGTGAATATCACTCTTAGGTCTTGAAAAAATATTGATTTTTGGGTTTACCCACACTTTTGTCTTCCCTACTTAAACAAATCAAACCATTACCTGAAAAAGAACACCCTGAACATGTGTGCAGAATATTGCATATATATATGTACCTGAGAATTTTTCAGAAATGAAAGTCTGAGTGGCAACATGTTCTTTTTTTTTTTTGTCTCTGAAAAGTTAACTAAATTAGAGGAAGAAGAGAGGGACGCTGAATGAATTTTGTTTGTTTAGGTTGTAGATACCTATCTTAGGACTGGCAATAAAAGACAACTCAACTTTCTCATAGATTTTGGGGGTTATCTGTTGCAAGATGATCCAAAAAAATTGTCTCAAGCTCTGACATACAAATGCAACATGCGTTTCAAAGGAAGGAGGATCTAAACTTAAAAAAGGAAAAACTGCCAAATGCAAAAATCTATTACATTTTCACAGTTTGAGGTAAAGAAAGTAGCTTTCACAAATGTTTGTATTATTACTACTAAGTAATTACTTGATTATATAAATAATTACCTTTATTTCTAGTCATTTAAGGTTTTCTTTTTTAAAATTTAAGCCATCTCAGATGACAAACCAAGGAACAGCTCAAAACGGTGACACATTTCAGGTTTTCTAGTAGAGAAAGAGTGGGAGAGACAGAAAATAAGAAACAGGGAAGACAAAGGGAGAAAACAGGAGAGAAAAAAGGAAAGGCAGTAGGAGAGGGAGAGTAACTTTCAGGAAGAAGAGGATGGTGAGCATCCAGGTATCCTTTCTTTCCAGGATACCTGAGTAGCAGCATCAGTGAGTATCTCCTAGGATTGCACGTGGAGCATCAGAAGAGAGCTGTTCACTCTCAGAGTTTGCTATTTGTTGGAGCAGACAGAAGGAGTTTAGGGATTGGCCTCTTCTATAAGAAGGCCCAGTTATCCCATTAAGATAAGAAGTAACCTTTAAATGACACTGTAGTCATTTAGGAGCTGACATTTGATTTCCTTGTGCACCCAGTCTCCACTATAATTTCCTGCCTCTAAATGAAGCAATGAACAATGTTCAATTTAAGATTAGGGAGCAGAAAAAGTGTCTGCTCCATTAAAATAAAAACTGTATTTCAGAAGTTGACAGGCAGTGGAGTTAGTTGCAGGGAAAATTATTGGAAAAAGATTGAAACGGCTTTTATGAATAGAACATTGAGAACAGCAATGGCAACAGAAATAAAATTTACTGCCGTGGTCATAATATTTCTTAACTGACACATTAAATTAGACTGAATGCCCATGGGACTGTGGTTCCAGCCAGAATGTTGGCTAGTCATGTCAAGGGCCACTTTCTCCCTTGATGTTTTTGTCAAATACCACTTTTGGATTACCAGTACTTCAGTGTGTCACGGTTGAGTGTCTTCATCAGAAATGGATTCAGGCACTGTCTCCCTTCCCCTTGGCTCTCAAGACCTTCTGCACTGCCACTTACACCAGGTGTCCCTGTGCCTGTAACTGAAGAGACCCCTACCTGCGCTCTGGGTCCCTTCCCTTCTGGACACAGTTGGGAACCTCCCCCGTTGTCATCACTTTCCCGTCTCCCTTCACCTTGTTTTTCTTCCGTAAGCTTTTTAAAAAATTTTTTTGCATAGAAGCCTTTAAGTTTACTTTCATCTTTCTTGGATTAAAACAACAATAGCAACAAAACAAATTCAAAAATAATTCTTTGACCCTACTTCTATCTACTGCTCTACCTGGCTTCTCCTTCCCAGCAAAGTTGTTTCAACCAGGTGGGTGGTTTGAGGACTGCTTTGCTCTGCAGCCGCCTCTCCACTGCACCCCGGGCAGGCTTCAGGGGTGGGAGTGGGGCAGGTCACACAGGGCTCCTCGCACTGGGGCTTTGGTGATCACAGTGGCTGTCTTCAGGTTCTTTGGAACTTTGTGTTTGAAGGCTTGCCTTGTTGGAAGTCTAATGAGATAGTAGTGATGCTTGAGTTATTGGATGATGGTTTTGGCAGGCTTGAAACCAACTTGGGTGGGGTCGCCTCCTGAAGTCCCACCTCCTGAGGAGGGGTTGGAAGCAGGGGCTCCAGGTCCCTGCCCAGGAATTGCTGTCACTCTCAGCTCCAGGCAGCACCAGGTTGCTTGGTGAGAGAAGTGGGGATGTGTTTGCTGTTGCCCTCCACCCCTAGTGGTCACCTGGGCAAGAGCACAGGGAGAGCCCTGCGGGGTGGGGCACCTGGTGTCTTGGAGGGTGTGGTGGTAAGGCAGCAGCAGCTGACCCCCCCCCCCCGCCACTGGCACTGGTGGCATCATGGGGAGTTGGGTGGGGGAATCTGCGGGGGTACCTCTTAGTGACCCTCAATGGAGATCCCTAGGGCGTCCCCCACAGAGACTGCAGTTCCTCAGAGGAGCTGGTCCACTGTGGTTGTGGTCTGGAAAGGGGACATGGACTTCCCTGACCCTTGCCAGCTCGCATATTCATTTTGCACTGAGCCCTGAAAATGTTGTATCCTGTCCTGACTGGACGCTGACTAAGGTCAGCTGATCACCTTAAGGTCACTGAGACCTACTTGCTGCAAAACTCAGGTTGCTCCCCAGGGCTTGTCCTCCCTAAATTCACCACCCCATTAGCCACCATCAAGCTCTCCTTCCTCCTTCTCCCCTTTCTTGTCTCCCCTGCAGCTGTGACCATGTGTCCCTTTTCCCCTCCTGTCTCCCTGTCAGTCTGCCTTGCAGGATCCTCCTCCTTAGCCCTGGTTTACTGTTAGTGCTCTTGAGGCTTTCAGGGTTTCTGCCCTGCCATTCACACACTTCCTTTTTCATGACTTTCATCCCATTGTGTGCTGACTGTCCTGCCCAATCCATATCTTATGCTCTATCATCCTGGCAGTTCACTCTGTCCAGTGACCTGATCTTACTTTCCAGAGCCCACACTTCTTTTTTTTTTTCCCACACTTCTTCTAAGATTGCAGAGAAATTCATCTTTGCTAAAAATAGCTGCTGCTTACTCAGCATTTCCTAAAAGCTAGGCTTGTTGGTTATATGTTTATTTCTAGGACTCTCGCTTTTGCTTCAAGCTAACAATTGTCAAAGTACATTTCATGGGTGAAGAAACAGAGGCTCAGAGAGCTAAAGAAGCCAGCCTGAGATCACACAACTACTAGATTACTCAAAAGTTGGTTAAATTCCAAAACATATTTCTATCTACTCTAGCAATGAAGTACCACAATGATACTTGTATTAGATACTAATGAGCTATTCTATTACCTCTTCTAGGTAAAACTAAGAATAAGCACTAGTTATGTGCCAAACACTGTGTTCTAATTGCTTTACATATGTTAACTCATGTAATAAACAGCTTATGAGATATGTACTATTATTGTTCAGTTCAGTTCGTTAACTCAGTCATGTCCGACTCTTTGCGACCCCATGAATCGCAGCACGCCAGGCCTCCCTGTCCATCACCATTGTAGAGTTGGAGAAACTAAGACCAGAGAGTTTAGTAACTGAGGTCATGCACATAGTAGGAGGAATTGAGTCAGGAGTTCAGCCTAAGCAGGCAGCCCCCTCTGCTCTGGGTGTAGCCACAGTGCCACATACCTTGCTCCAGGCAACTACAAGTTGGCACTTGCCATGGGCAGTTGCCATCTACCACCATAAGGCTTAAATCATGTGCTACTGCAGCTGCTGGTTTTCAACACTCCCTGAAAGATCAGGGTGGAGAGCAGAAAGGAAGCACTCCATGCTCTGGGAAAAACCAGCAGGACAGGTCTTCAGATAGATTTTTTTCAGGAGCCTATTTTACGAGCCCAATTCTTATATCTCCTCATATCTAGAAAAGCACTAAAATCTTTCATGGTGATAACTGCTCCTCATGACTAGCAGAAACCTTCTGCAAAAAAATAATGTGATTGACTGCATTCTGCTCCTACATCAAAACCACATACATACTGTCCTCCCTGCCTTGCCTTTTTGGAGCAGTTTCTCAGAGCTATCTGAGGTACTGTCTCCCAGGCTATAGTCCTCATTTTGCCCCAAATAAAACTTAACTCACAACCCTCACGTTATTCATTTTTTTAGAAGTCAGCATTGCTCTGTTTGGTCCATAACCAACTCTGAGGAGTTAAGAAAGTGGCTCCTCTGTCTCTCACATTGTCTACCTTTTGAACAGTCGTGATATTATATGGTCACACTATCCCTACTGAGAAACTAACTGGAAGAAAGCTAAAGGCATGAAAATTCTCTAAATGCAACATGGAAGATAATATCTTACGTGTGATTTTTAAGTCTTGTTTAACTCCCTGTACTGCATTTTCCCTTCTTGGAGAGAGAAATCGAGTTTCACAGAGTCCTAAGTAATTCTTTTGAAGTTTGTATTAACCATAGTTATATAACATGGAGGAGTAATAAATTGCTTAAATGGTGAGATAAGTAAGGAGTAACAATATATAAAAGTTTATTCATTCATCAGATATTTACTGAATGTCTATTATGAGCCAGATATAGTCCTAGGCTTAGGAGAGACCATGGTGAACAAGATGCAATTTCTAGCCACAAAGACTTCATTCTTCTAGGGGAGACAGAGAAACTCCATGGGGCACATGGGGAGCAGCACCTAGAGAAATCCCCAGGCAGAAGGAAAGCTGTTTGCTGGAGGCAGGAAAACTAAAGATCCCCAGACAAGGTCCACCTTGTCTGGGTGGTAGACAGTAGACCAGTAGACCAGTCTAGCAGTAGCCCAGACCTTACATCCTTGCTGTGTACTAAGTCACCTCTCAATGCCTCACTTTTCTCATCTGCGAAATGAGTTGCTGCCTCATTGCATTGTAAGGCTTAACTGAGCTAATCTCTGAAGTGTTTAGAGCATAATATGCAGCCACTAAATGTTAACCAGTACTGTTACTATTTATAATTACTGTCATTAGAGCTGAGGCTGAACTCAAGGAAAGGTAAGACTTTCTTTCAAAGAGGAATATATTTATGTTTCTCCCAAATTCCTAACTTATCCCTTCCCCTACCTTTCTCCTTTGGTAATCATAAATTTTTTTTTCTATACTGTATGGCACAGGGAACTATATCCAGTATTTTGCAATAACCTATATGGGAAAAGAACCTGAGAAAGAATATATAACTGAATTTTATATATGCCTGCATGCCAAGTTGCTCCAGTTGTGTCTGACTCTTTGCAACCCCATGGACTGTAGCCTACTAGGCTCATCTGTTCTTGGAATTCTCCAGGCAAGAATACTGGAGTGGCTTGCCCTGTCCTCCTCCAAGGGATCTTCCTGACCCAGGGACTGAACCCACATCCTTTATGTCTCCTGCATTGGCAGGCAGGTTCTTTACCATTAGCAACACCTGGGAAGCCCAAATATTATATATATATATATATATATATATATATATATATATATATATATATATATATAAAACTGAACTGGGCGAATGGACAGAAGATCCTGATGAGCTACAGTCCATGGGGTCACAAAAGAGTCAGACATAGCAACAAAATAACAACAGCAAAAATATAACTGAATCACTTTGCTGTAAACCTGAAACTAACACATTGTAAATCAACTATACTCAGTAAAAAATAAGTTTATTAAAAAAGAGGAGCATGTTATCTTAAACTGCTCCCATCACCCAAATGATTCAAGCAAATGAACATGGATTCACTGAGAGAGTCCCCATTTGGGCATAAAAGAGTATTATGGCTTTTTATACAGCTCCTGACTCTGGTTACCCCTGTACTACACAGGGGATTCTCTGTCTTTGTGGCTAGAGATGGAGGGGATGGTGGCAACTCCTGCTGAACCTTGGGATGTCTGTTTCTGAGTTGCTATCTTTTTCTATGGGGAGGCGAGGGATAGATTTGGTATTCAGAGCTTCCTCTGAGTATACCAACATCCCTGGCTCCAAGTTCTACTTTCCTGGAGCCCTGCCTCTGGGACCTGGGAATCTCTCTCACTGGTTCATGTTTCCCAAGTTGGATGACTTAGAAACAAACTTGATTTTCCTTGGATTATGGCTTTTAAATTCATCTAAAGAAATACAAAATAAGGCAACAGTAGAAATAAACTCACATTTTAGTATTTAGAAAATCCCTCTTATTTTAAAATCAATTCACTATTCTGTTCTCTCGTTTTTCCAAGATGAGATCATCACCACCAAACTTTTAAAGGCAGGGTGAAGGACACGCCATCACTTCTATGATTGGCAGGATTCTCCACTTGTATCCTGTGTCAGTCAGGGAAACAAAACTCATGGTTGGGATTTTTACAGGGGAAAATTAAGGTAGGAAATTTAAGTGTTGGATAGCTGGAAAAGCAAAGAGAGGGAACAGAGATAATAACTGAAGCCAGCAGCTCCACCCCTGGGGCTAGGGAATCAAAGGAAAGGAGTTGGGTTGTCAGAATTGAGATGCTAACAAGTGGACCCCCATGTCCTGGGACTGAGACCTCTGAGGAAGGGTTGCTTCTGATACCTTGCAGGGCACAGTGAGGCTGTTTGGGAAGATGGGGAAAAAAGCTGGAGATGGGAATTAACAGTCCCTAACAAGGTGAAGGACTTCCAATATTCATTGTAAGGATTGATGCTGAAGCTCCAATACTTCAGCATCAGATATGAAGAACTGACTCATTGGGAAAGACCCTGCTGCTGGGAAAGATTGAAGGCAGGAGGAGAAGGGAACAACAGAGGATGAGATGGTTGGATGGCATCACTGACTCAATGGACATGAGTTTGAGCAAGCTCTGGGAGTTGGTGATGGACATGGAAGCCTGGTGTGCTGCAGTCCATGGGGTTGCAAAGAGTTGGACATGACTGAGTGACTGAACAGGGTGAAGGGTCATTGCTGAAGCAGTTTGAAAGGATTGAGAAGCAAAGCAAGAGGGAAGCAGAGCTGTTCTTTCTCCTTCAGTCCTTCTCTAGCACTCTTATCACAGAGCCTAGCAGGAGCCTAGGGTGCAGGAGTAGGTCTGTTACTGAGAGAAAATTATTTTGTAACCAGAACAAGTCATTTGCCTGCTTCAGGGATAGGCCTCTAGGTGTACCCAAATCTCTGCAACTGCAGGCCTGCTCCGTATGGGGGCTGACTGCCTGTGTCATTGCTGAGCCAGGCATGCTTGTGTTTTGCTGTTGAGGTTATTGGGGGACAACTTAGTGAAATCAGCTCCCTGGAGATCCTGTGTACACTTAACATAATTTTCACCACATTCAAATGGGACAGCTTCTTCAGGCTGCACATGAGCATTCCATGACTTTTAGAACAGAGAAACATTTTGTTTTCAGTAAGTTGACATAAACTCCTGATCATCATCTTAGCGCCTTCTCTTTTTTCTTAAATCCTCACCTCTAATCCAATTACACTAATCTTAATTCTATCAATTTATCTATCTACTATTGTTAAGGGCAAATCCAACTTAAAAAATACGGGGTTTAATTCTCTCTTTGAGAATAAAGGAAGAGACTGGCCTCCCTTCTCTCTTATCCTGCAGCATTTACTTTAGAAAACTTGTAATTTCTCTCTTTGAAATATATATAAATCTTTTAAAAGCTAAATATTCTCTTCATAGCTTTATGACAAGTCACGCTTTTCTCTGAGACTTGGGAGCCATCTCTTTGAAACATAAACATCTAGGGACATAGCACCCCTGTCTCCCAGTCTCTGTGTGAGAGTAGGCATCTGACTTGGAGGTGTGTGTGTGTGTGTGTGCATGCTCAGTCATGTCTGACTCTTTGCGACCCCATGGACTGTCACCCACCAGGCTCCTCTGTCCATGTTATTCTCCAGGCAAGAATACTTTAGTAGGAGGCCATTTCCTTCTCCGAGGGATATTCCCGACCCAGGGATCGAAACTTTGTCTCTTGGCAGGTGGATTCTTTACCTCTGCGCCACCTGGGAAGCCCCCAACCTCGTGGCAGCTTGCAAATCTATCCCCTTAAAGATATGAGAAGTTTATTCTTTTTTGAGGGGGTGGGGTGGGATAACGCCAATTAGCAAACACAAATGGCCACCCCAGTTACTGGGTGAATCTAGGATTAGCTGTATGTGACAAATGGAGTTGTCACGTCTTCTTACCTGACACTAGTCACTGTTTCTCTTGTGTGGAATAGGGCGTATCTGCTCAGCCGTGTAATGTGTGCAGATGGCCTGTGCTGCACATAGCATTCTGGTTTGATGCTCATTCAGTAATGGAAGTTTTCTTTCTCCACTGCTTTGTGGAGAGGATTTCTGGCTTGGGAGCTTTTGATTTTAATTACATTAATTTATAAATATCTACCTCTCTCTCTCTGTCCATTTCTGACCTACCACATCATTTGCCATAGTTACCTGCCTTCAGTATTTGTCTCCTTGCTTCTTTTCTTGCTTCCTCTGCACAGTCAGGCTGTGGCCTTTTAAAAATGCAGTTCAGCTTATATGATTCCTCTTCCTAAAATCCTGCAGTGCCTCCCATTGTGGCTCAAATGAAACCCAAAGTCCTACAAGCCCTGGGCAGTCTGGCCCTTTTCCATCCTCCCAAAGAGCCCCTGCCTCTCTCCTGCCCGCTCATTATGTTCCAGCCCTGCTGGTCTGGTTTAAATTCCCTGAATGTATCAAGCTTGTTCCCTCCCAGGACTTTTCTACTGCCAGTCATTTGGCCTGGAATGCTCCTTACCTCGCTTCCTATGGTTTATTACTCAACCAATTTTAACCTAATTAAAGGTCCATCTAGTCAAGGCTTTGGTTTTTCCTGTGGTCATGTATGGATGTGAGAGTTGGACTGTGAAGAAGGCTGAGCACCAAAGAATTGATGCTTTTGAACTGTGGTGTTGGAGAAGACTCTTGAGAGTCCCTTGGACTGCAAAGAGATCCAACCAGTCCATTCTAAAGGAGATCAGCCCTGGGATTTCTTTGGAAGGAATGATGCTAAAGCTGAAACTCCAGTACTTTAGCCACCTCATGTGAAGAGTTGACTCATTGGAAAAGACTCTGATGCTGGGAGGGATTGGGGGTAGGAGGAGAAGGGGACGACAGAGGATGAGATGGCTGGATGGCATCACTGACCTGATGGATGTGAGTTTGAGTGAACTCCAGGAGTTGGTGATGGACAGGGAGGCCTGGTGTGCTGTGATTCATGGGGTCACAAAGAGTCAGACACGACTGAGTGACTGAACTGAACTGAACTGATACCTTCCGTGGAGAGCTACCCTTCTCCCAGGTGAAGTTAGTTTGGTCTTAGGACTTACAGCATTATACCCTTTTCTATGAGCAGAGAGTTTATCAGCATCCGTAACTATGTATTTATTTATTTATTGCATGTTTGTTGCACAAAGACAGGGACCATGCATATCCAACCCCCACATCACTGTAAAGCCGTTGCCACTCTGGCATCTGAAACATGGTACATCCTCAGCAGCTGTTTGCTCATTACGTAGGACTCCAATGAAGTTCGTCTTAAAGGGAAACATCTCTAAATATTTGTCCCCCTTTTCCTGTTTGTGCTTTCTCCTGTGGGAGGGCTGGACTGAAGGGATGCATGTAGAACACTGCACTTTCCGGGGAATAGAACAATTTCAGTGCTTCAAAACCTATGAAGCCCAGTTGACAACTTGCTGGTTTTCTTGACTAACTCTGTTAAATTACAGTCTATGGGGCAAAGCCAGCAGCCCAGCCCCAGCTGGTGGCATGCTGGGGAGCCTAGGTACCCCTCAGAAGTGAGATGAGCTCTCCTCCATCTGTCAACCTATCAGAATGTTTTCCAACCTTCATCAGAAATCAGCATTTTACTGGTCATACTGGAGGTGTGGCAGGGCTCCCACCTCAGTTAGATGGACAGTGGTCTGGGTTTGCTGTGGGTCTGGTTGAAGGAAGTGCTGGGCCATGACAGGTCCCTGGGGGAGAGGCTGGCCACTGACACGCATTTCACTGAAGAAGTTCAAGAAAGAGTGATTTTAATGAAACAGGTTTAGCTCATGAAGCATGTAACCGGACAAACAAGATTGCTTCTAGGTAAATGGTTTGCAAACTCTTTTGGTGTTTTCCACTTGGTTTTATTTATTTCTTCTTTACACTGGTAGCTTCACAACAGTGGTTATGAGAAATGGAATATTTCCTGCCATATTAGTAAACAAAGAATGTCACAGTCATCAGCAATTATAGCCACTGAGGATGGCTAATGGTGAGCTGGTGAGCCCTGAGGGAACTCAGAAAGGAAAGAATACGTGCAGTCTAGAAGCCGTCAGATGCAGCCACTCCCTATGGTGAGCCCAGAGGAAACTCAGGATGTGAAAACTTAGGATACTGGCCCCAGACAGCTTAGGTGCATATCAAAGAAATGATTTCCCTGAGCCCAGACTCTTGTATCTTCCCATATATAGAAAAGAGCTAACTTCCTTAACGGGGGATATCTGCTTTTCTTTAATTAACAATAGTATTTTGATGTCAGACTACTTGCCCTTTGTTGCAAAAATTCTTTGTAGCCTGACTCCTCCTTGCAGCAGTTCCCTCAGGGTTACTTGAGATGCTGCCTCTATGTCTTAAGTCCTAAAAATTCCCACTGAGTCCTAAAAATTCCCACTGAATAAAATAATAACTCTCAACTTTTGAGTTGTGAATACTTTTTTAAGTCTGCAGTTACTAGTTTTATTTTATTTTATCTATTTTTTTAAATAGAATGCTTTATTGACTTTAGGTCAGTTGGGAACAATTACCTATATTTATGCTTTATATTTCCTCTCACTGGAAGAAAAGATAAATGTTACATTAGAGACTTTTCACTTTCATGTATTTGCTGCTCTGGGTTCACAAAACGTTCAGTTCTTTCCTGCAATATGGGATTCAGTATTACAACTCATCAATGAAAGGTGTATGCCCCAAATTTCCACTTGCTGCCATTGACTTCCGGCCAGAAACAAACTTCTTTGCAGCATTTATGACATCAGCATCAGCTACTGCATCAATCTGCTGAAGGACTGTGGATGGCGGTGTGTATGAACCAGCAGCTAGAGCCTGGGACCCAACTTCATCCAGGAAACCCTCAGAAGACTCCACTGACATCAGGTACCCAGCTTTCAGCTTGTTCTTGGCAGCTTGGACATCTGGATTAGAAAGGTTTCCTTGAGCAATTGTTTTTACTTGGTTATAAGCAGCCTTTATAACGTCTCCAGCAGATGCAGCTTGTGAGATAGTGTAGAACCCAAAGAGTCCAGAGTCTGAGTAACTGGCATTAAAAGCAGAAACATCAAATGGTTGGTGAACTCCCTTGGCTACAGCCTGGTACAGAGAGCTGGTGGCATTGCTGCCCCTCTTAACGTGTGGTCCAGCACCGAGGACGTGCTGGAGAACACTGAACACGTTTGCTTCTGCACTTCCTATGGCTGCACTCTCTGCTACAAGAGCGGCATGGACGAGACTGTCTCCATTCTGTTCCCGAATTTCACCTCCATGGTACTTGGCTTTTGCACCAGATAAACCAAGGCCACCCCTTATGTTCAGAAACTGTTCAGCAACTTGCTTTAGGACAGGATGACTCACACCAAGTCCAATCAAAGCCATTCTTGCACTTGTAAAATGATTCTGTACATAGTCATGTAACTCAACTGGTGTCACTTTTCCAATCCTGTAATCAGGACAATATAAGGAATTAGCCAAGGCATTTCTGTAAGCGGCAGCATGCAAATTTTCAATGACGTAAGCCTGTGGATTCTGAAGAGCCACAGCTTTGTCAATCCTTAGCTGAGGCTGAAGGGCAGCTACCTCCCAGCGTCGAAATTCTGGTGCTGTGGTGACATTGAGCAGGAACTCCATTAGAATATCAACATCATCCCGCAGGCATTCCACAGTATAGGCCATGTTTTCCCTTGTTGACATCATGCTTAATTTACCACCAACTGCTTCAATTCCACGGGTTATCTTGAAAGATGAAGCTCCTTTTGTAGTCAAACTGGATGCAAGACGAAGCAAATGAGAAGTTCCTAAATTGTTGGAGTTCTCATATCTGCTGCCTGCTTTAATGAACAAACCAATTCTTGACGCAGGAGCATAGTTTTCGAGAGAAGCAATCACCAAACCATTTGGTAACCTGGTAAACTCAAGGTCCTGAGGATGTGGAGGCACTCCTGCAGGGGCTGCTGTGGCTTTAACTTTAGGAGCAACTTTGAGGGAATAAAATCTCGAGAGGGACCCGGCTCTGGTTAACAGTTTCATTGCTCAAGATTGTTCTGAGCCTCGGTCACTGCCGCCTTAGAGGAAAGCAAGATGGTGGCGGCAGTTTTATTTTTTAAATGCCCTTAACAAACATGTCTATAAGCCTGAGTAGCATTAGTGATGACAGTGGAGAGCTCACTGCACAGTGTTATTAACGAGGCACAGAATGCCATAAATAATATGATTTAAATAGAGAGATTGTCCACCTCCTCCCTGTTCCCCCAGGGACTGAGCAAGAGGAATTCTGGGAACAAATAAGTCTGTCCTCACACACAGACCACAAAGTTGGTTCCCATTTGTGATCTGATATTTAGTTTTGATTAGTTTTGACTCAACTACAGGCAGTTGGTTTTTGCTTGCTCCACATTGGCCATGGGCATCACTCACCTTGGGTTGTGGCCAGATTGCTGTTGCCCTCCTTCTGCAAAAGGTGCCAGGCCCGCCACCCTTTTTAACCTGGAGGCCCTAGTCAATAACGCAAGGTGAGCTGACCAACCATGCTGCCTATGGAATTGCTTCCCCACTTGCTTTTCCTGTCTCTGAAAGTGCTGCAGCAGCTGTGGTCAGTGACCCACACAATGAAAACTGTCTATGCTTTTGGGCTGCCTGTCTCCCTGCTCAGCTCAGCTCCTTGGACTAAAGGGGATTCAGGCCAAGTTCAACGGAGAAGCCTGTGATTTCCCCAGGGCTTCTTCAGAAAACTGAATCTCTTCCCAAGCCAAGAGAGACTTGGCTGTCTTCAAAGGAGCCAAGATTTAAACAATTAACTCTCTTAATACAGTTACTATCAATCTTTTATTTGGCCTCTGCCTCAGATTGGAAGCACCCTTCTGCTTACAAAACCCCTTCACGCCACTCTTAAGTCATAGTTGTCAAGGTTTCTATAACTGTGCTGCAAAGAATGATCTTGAGTCTTTTGGCAGCTTTCTGGCATTTCTACCTAGTCAGATTCCCAGGGGGAGGGCCTAGAAATCTTCACTTTTATCAAGCGCTCACAAATATTCTTATACTTATGAGTGAACATTTGAAATTCACTGAGGTGCATGCCACAGAGTTGTTGTTCAGTCTCTCAGTTGTGTCCGACTCTTTGTGGTCCCATGGACTGCAGCACGCCAGGCTTCCCTGTCTTTCACCATCTCCTGGAGTTTGTTCAAACTCACGTCCATTGAGTCAATGATGCCATCCAACCATCTTATCCTCTGTCACACCCTTCTCTTGCCCTCAATATTGCCCAGCATCAGGATCTTTTCTAATGAGTCAGTTCTTTGCATCAGGTGGCCAAAGTATTGGAGTTTCAGCTTCAGCATCAGTCCTTCCAATGAATATTCAGGGTTGATTTCCCTTAGGATTGACTGGTTTGATCTCCTTGCTGTCCAAGGTACTCTCAAGAGTCTTCTACAGCACTATAATTCAAAAGCATTAATTTTTTGGTGTTCAGCCTTCCTTATGGTCCAACTCTCACATCCATACATGACTACTGGAAAAACCATAGCTTTGACTATATGGACCTTTGTCAGCAAAGTGATGTCTGTTTTTTTAATATGCTGTCTAGGTTTGTCATAGCTTTTCTTCCAAGGAGCAAGTGTTTTTAATTTTATGGCTGCAGTCACCATCCACAGTGGTTTTGGAGTCCAAGAAAATAAAATCTGTCACTGTTTCCATTTTTTCCCCATCTATTTGCCTGAAGGGATGGGACCCAATGCCATAGTAACTGTTAATATGTTAACTCATTGTTATAAAAAATCATAGGAAATGACAGCTAAACAAAAAACCCATCGTCTTTTGTAATGCATCTTACAGAGTATTTCTACTTGAGAGTGAGCCCTCTTTAAACTATGCAGCTAACTCACTGTCCCTAAATGAATTATTTGGTGATAAGTGCAAACCACACACATTCATCATTAGAGCTCTGTTGATTTTTTTAGATACTGAAGATATACATAAGTTTGTGGTTAATGTTATTACAGAAATGATATGATATAAAGTAGAGTAGAAATTATGTGGTGGCAGAATTTATTTTAGAATTTTTATATATAAGAGTAATTTTCATTTTTTAGAATTGTTAAGGATTTGAGTTACTTACATTGTTCAGTTATAATTTACTATCTTCAAAGGGGAAATTATTCATTGTAAAAGCTATTTAAACTTAGATTTGGGAACCATACGATGTCTTGGAAGATATTTATTGTAGTACACGTGTGTGTGCTAAGTTGCTTCAGTTGTGTCTGACTCTGCGACTCTATGGACTGTAGCCTGCCAGTCTCCTCTGTCCATGGTATCCTCCAGGCAAAAATATTGGAGTAGGTTGCTGTGCCCTCCTCCATGGGAATCTTCCCAGCCCAATATCAAACCCGTGTCTCTTGTGTCTCCTGCACTGGCAGGCAGGTTCTTTACCACTCCATCTCCTGGGAAGCCCATTATAGTATACATGGAGGGTTTTAACAGCTTCTCTTGAGTCACTTTCAATAAGGAGGGATCAGCCTATTTGAATAAAGTAGAAACATATAAGAAATGAATTTTTTTTTACCCTTGCGGTAAGTAATAATAAACACTGTGATGCTTATACTGGTGGAAGGAAGAGTGTTGTGATGTTGTGGAATGTAATCTTGGGGTTCCTGAGTTTTAACAGCAACTTCAATAGTTTCTGAGGGGAAATTCCATCATTTGTTGTCTACTGTAATGGCTGAGATCTTCAAACTGGCTCTTCATGGGACCAGATTTGTTACCTGGTTTGTTTTTGGAGCTATTAGCATGCTCCAAAACGTCTTACCTTGTGAACCATCTCTTATTGGATCCTAGAGAATAAATCCAAAAGGATCATAAGCGGTTTGTGAATCAGTCAAGGTAGCTGGGCTAAGAGACTTCTTACATGAAGACTTTTCTTATTCTAGTTAGAATCAGAAGCTCTGTGCCCAGTGCTTGGTACAGTGTTATGTTGTGCTCTAGGGCTCGTGGAGACCAGCTAGTCCAGGCGTGCACCCTCTGTCCCATAGATAGCAGTGCCCTCTTTCCTAGTCACTCCCATATTCTTATACATTGTTACAGTTCCACAGGACAGACTTCATGAAGGCAGATCTTCATTATGGAACTGTAAGTTAAAGAAAAATTATGTGATACAGGAAACGACAAGAGTAGAACTTTGTTTTCATGGGGGTTTAGGATTGTGCTTTTTCCTTTGTCAATATGCAAACCTGAAAGTGGGCAGATGGGTCTTCTTAGAAAAAAAGAGGGGGAAAGGAGAGAAAAAAAATCCAGAAATTTTAGAGTCACTCTTTGTTTCTCCCCAAATACAACAGATAGAAGAGACCCTTGCCTTATGTGTAAGGAAGGCTTAGTATTTCTTTGTGAAAGTAACACAACGTTAAACCTTTCTTTCCTGGATTAGCCTCCCCATCCTCCCCTCCCATGTGTCTCTTTTAGTCATTGGAATTAGTTGTTTGAGGATTGATAAATAGTGGATGAAAAGCAGAAAGCATCTGGCTCAGGAAAAGGAGAGAATTTATAGCAGAATAACTGAGTTTGTATGTAAAGAGAAAAAAAGAGTGGAGAATGGTTGTATTTTGCTTTAATCCAGTGTGCCTGAGGTGCATTGTAGAAACTTCCTTTATAGATAGTTCTCTTTTTTAACTCATTGCTTTAAATCCTACTGTAAGAGGTCAAAATGGCCACAGTTCATTTTATGGTGGAAGATGTTTTGCGGAATTTAAATTTTAGTGAGTTACTCATCCCAAAGGAATGAATGAAGTAGAAACAATTGTGCTTATGTCACCTGAGCTGTTAGATCAGTTGAGAATTGTTCCATGTACTCAAATATCATTTGGATTCAATTTGCCTGACACTTGCCTTTTCTTGTTCTGCACAACCTCCCTAGGATCTCATATACTCACACAATATCAGCTCCCAATAGTGAACTAATGGGCCCCAAGGCTAGATTTTATTTAGACCATTCCTGTGGAAGTACTTAATATTGTCCACTAGAAGCAAAAGGATAATACTTTATTTTGTAAGATCCATTGGCACTTGGTGATTTAAAGGAAGAAATATCTGTTTGGTTTATGATGATGTTATCTAACCAAAACTCTGATGATTTCCTTAATTATTCAAGGTTATGATTCTTATTACAAAAGCCATTATTGTTAGTTTTATATTTAAGCAACAACACAGATATATTAGATGCTGTGCAAAATGTACCCAAGTAGATTCCAGTAATTATGAAGAGATACGATGGAAAAGATTGAATTCATTCCTTCAGGTGATCAAAAATCATGTTTTGTCTTTACTGTCTTTACCTTTGAAGAATGCAAGTCTGATACATGTATTTTTCTTCTTTTTTCTTTCTTTTTTTCTACGAATGTACTCATCTTACACATATGGATTCATTCAAAGCATTTTTGCTCATGTTAAGTGGGTTCATTAGATCAATACAAAGCAAAATGGTGTCACCTATAACTGTCTATCTATGTATCTATGTATCTATCTATTTCTCTAACTGGCAGGGACTGGTCAATTAGTAATAAGGCATTGGTAATTGGTGAGAATATGCAATCAATGGCTGATTAATTGACCACCATCCATGAGAAAATGAGCCCATCTTATAACTTGCTGTTGGTAAAGAATCACCTGCAATGCAGAAGACCCTGGTTTGATTCCTGGGTAGGGAAGATCCGCTCAAGAAGGGATAGGCTACCCATTCTAGTATTCTTGGGCTTCCCTTGTGGCTCAGCTGGTAAAGAATCTGCCTGCAGTGTGGGAGACCTGGGTTTGATCCCTAGGTTGGGAAGATCCCCTGAAGAAGGGAATGGCTACCCACTCCAGTATTCTGGCCTAGAGAATTCCATGGACTATACAGTCCATGGGGTTGCAAAGAGTTGAATACTACTGAGTGACTTTCACTTTCACTTTTATAACTTGCTGTGCATGAACCATTATATATTATAGAGTTGACTATAGCTTTATTTTAATAATGAATTTGAGCTCTTGGCTACTGCTTATTACTAGATTTCTTTAGCTTAGTTATTTTGTTTGCCCAGTCTCTCAATAGGATGTCATTCTGCAGATATTTAATAAATATTTTTTATTTATTGAATAAAAATAATATAATGAATAACTTATACCAGATGGTCTAGACTTTGTTCCAGTGAAAGATGGGGTGTCTGAAAGAATGTTAACTAATACTGAATCCCTTCTCTTCTAAATTAAAAAGTGTTTTGTTTTTTTTTTTTCTAGAAGGGCAAGAAAACCTCCAAGATCCTCTTTCAGGGAAAGTAGCTTTTTGCTTCTTTTTGGATTAGGTACACATCTCCTTGTCATGTTCATCAATGATCATTAGGCTTTTCTTTATTGTTTATTGACTGGGCAAGACTGTGTAAAGACTCTTTCATTGGAAGATAGTAATAAACACAATTGAAAGAGGACTGATGAAACTTGGTTTTTGGAACAGACACTCCAAAAGTTTATAGTAATAGTTGCTTTTGGGAGCAATGCCTTGCATGAAATAGTATTTATATTAGCATGCTGCTGCTACTGCTGCCAAGTCGCTTCAGTCGTGTCCTACTCTGTGCGACCCCATAGACAGCAGCCCACCAGGCTCCCCCGTCCCTGGGATTCTCCAGGCAAGAACACTGGAGTGGGTTGCCATTTCCTTCTCCAATGCATGAAAGTGAAAAGTGAAAGTGAAGTCGCTCAGTCGTGTCCGACTCTTAGCGACCCCATGGACTGCAGCCCACCAGGCTCCTCCGTCCGTGGGATTTTCCAGGCAAGAGTACTGGAGTGGGGTGCCATCGCCTTCTCCGTTATGTTAGCATAAACCATCTTAATTGCTGAGTTCTTTACTACCCTGAAGGGTATAATCTCAATCAATCACATCTGTATAAAATCACCAGTACTGTTGGGAGGAGGAAGTTAACTATCTCTCTGAAAACCTTCCCTTAGGCAGAGAGGAGAAAGTGATCTGAGAGGAGCTGGAGTGGGCTGGGCAGAATTAGTGTAGTTACATGGTATAAACTCTATAGGTTTCCCTGGTGGCTCAGATGGTAAAGCATCTGCCTACAATGCAGGAGACCTGGGTTCAATCCCTGGGTTGGGAAGATCTCCTGGAGAAGGCAATGGCAACCCACTCCAGTACTCTTGCCTGGAAAATCCCATAGACGGAGGGGCCTGGTAGGCTACAGTCCATGGGGTGGGAAAGAGTCAGACACGACTGAGTGACTTCACTTTCACTCACTTTCACTATGGATTTAGCCAATAGAATTGAAAGGGACACTAAGGGACACTCCAACTTTATGGAAAATTCAAAAAAAAAGTTGCCACTAAGGTATTTTTAATTTTGTGCTATCCCCCTCCTCTTAGACAACAGGGTTTTCACTCTGCTCTTTGACTTCCCACTGATCAATTTTTCTTCTCTCTTCTCAAACAACTGTAACTTTGAACTCTACCGAGATCTGCTCTTTTGGAAAAAGCTCAAATTAGTTCTTACTTGTTTTATCTCTTCCTTTTGGCCTTTCTTTTCTCTGCTCCTGCCTTTCTCCACCTCCTAAATAAAACGTTCAGCAAGATATAGAGAGAAAATATTGCAAACTTGGAATTCATACAGACACGAAGTGCAAATCTTGACTTGTTCCCTTTTATTAGCTGTTTTGTGCAAGTAACGACCTGACCCGTAGAGTTACGTGGGTGAAATCGTTCAGACTATATATATATATTGGCAATAGCTGGAAAAAGTTATTGCCTCAATTCATCCCCCAGAGAGACCTGATCTCTAGCGCAGCTACTTAGAAATATATGTAGAGTCCAGAACAGTACAAACAATTTGTACATGTCCCCTCAGGGTCATTTCTTAGAGCCAGTGTCACTTCCTGTGGTGGGTACTGGAAGCCCTCCTATCTCTCTCTCACCTTTGTTTCCCCTTTCTTTGCCTCTCTCTACCTAAATTCTGTCCCCCTGTAGCCAAAGCTCGTTTATTTCTAAATTACCCCGGATCTTTACACTTCATCACAGTGGGACATCTGTAACAAGAACCAACTGTTCTTTTACTGATACTGATCTCTCTGTCAGCATAGTTTTGATGCATCCTTATACATGATGACCTTCTATCTTCCAGAGGCAAGGATGGGGGAGACTGAAAGGATGGAGGGGACAGAGAAAATTAGACTGAGCACTCCCCTGGGCTGGGGAGGATGGGGCAGAAAATCCTGTAAAGGGCTCAGAACCTGGTGTATAAAGCACTGACACTCAAGAGATTGTCAAAAACAAGCAACAAAACCTCACCTCATACCCATCGTTTTCATTAATATCGTGTTTTATCAAAGTAATCTAACTAAACTGAATATCTACTAAAGGATTGAAATACATATAGTGGGGAATGCAGTGTTGTCTCTGGTTCAGTGCAGTCACATGAGAACCAGTGCCGGGCATGCTGGTGACCAAGACAGAGGGTTCCCTACTTTTTTTGGAGGCTGCAATCAAGAAGAATCAAAGTAGTTTTTAATCTGTATAGTTTGAGGGGTTTGGGGGAGACATTTAGGTAATTCAAGTCCTACAACAGCTGGATATTTTTGACATTCATAAAGGAAATCTCAGGGCTTCCTAAGTGGTGGTAAAGAATCCACCTGCCCGTGCAGGAGACATAAGAGACATGGGTTCAGTTGCTGGGTCAGGAAGATCCCCTGAAGAAGGAAATGGCAACCCACTCCAGTATTCTTGCTTGAGAAATCCCATGGACAGAGGAGCCTGGTGGGCTACAGTCCATGGGTTCACAAAAGAGTTGGACATGACTTAGTGACTAAACAACACAATAGGAAATCTCCTATCTTTTATTATTAATTCTCAATTACCAGAAGAAATATGTATCATTAACTTTATTCTGTTTTACTTAATTAGAATATTTAGCTTTATATATTTTTAGCCTTTATAGTTTATAGCTAATTTAGTTTATTTTCCTTTACAGGACTCAGAGGAACAATTTTCCTGGGTAATATTTCTTAAGTATAATAATGCTAAATTTTATTATAGAAGGTCCCTTATATAAATTACTTATTTCTAGTCTCTACCTTTTTTTTTTTTTTTTTGATAAAATGTTTTTATTTACTCTTAAAATTTCTTCTTTTATCCTTTAAAAACTATGTAAAGTAACACATCTTCTTTCAATTAAGGAAATTATTCTTTGTATAGTTAGGGGAAGGATCAAAAGATATAGACTTTACTATGGGGTCAGAATTGCCCAAGGAACATCAGAAAAGATAAGAAAAGCTGACACGTGTTCCATCCACAACCCATCACCATAGTTCCCCAAAACTGCTGGGAGTCCTTTGTCTCTCTCCTCTTCATCTTCATTCTTCTTTTACCATTTTTAATTGAGATAGAATTGACATACTATAAAATTGGATTAGTTTAAGGTGTGCAATATAGTGATATTTATGTATGTATATATTGTGAATTAGTTACCACAATATGTTCAGCTTAACATCCTTCACTTCACATAGTTACAATTTTTTTCTTGTGATGAGAACTTTGAAGATTGAATCTCAGCAACTTTCAAATTTGCAATGCAGTATTGTTAATTAGAGTCACCATGCTGTATGTTAGGATCAGATCAGTCGCTCAGTCGTGTCCGACTCTTTGCGACCCCATGAATCGCAGCACACCAGGCCTCCCTGTCCATCACCAACTCCTGGAGTTCACTCAGACTCACATCCATCGAGTCACTGATGCCATCCAGCCATCTCATCCTCTGTTGTCCCCTTCTCCTCCTACCCCCAATCCCTCCCAGCATCAGAATCTTTTCCAATGAGTCAACTCTTCCCATGAGTGGCCAAAGTACTGGAGTTTCAGCTTTAGCATCATTCCTTCCAAAGAAATCCCAGGGCTGATCTCCTTCAGAATGGACTGGTTGGATCTCTTTGCAGTCCAAGGGACTCTCAAGAGTCTTCTCCAACACCACACTTCAAAAGCATCAATTCTTCGGTACTCAGTCTTCTTCACAGTCCAACTCTCACATCCATACATGACCACAGGAAAAACCAAAGCCTTGACTAGACGGACCTTGGTTGGCAAAGTAATGTCTCTGCTTTTGAATATGCTATCTAGGTTGGTCATAACTTTCCTTCCAAGGAGTAAGCGTCTTTTAATTTCATGGCTGCAGTCACCACTTGCAGTGATTTTGGAGCCCAGAAAAATAAAGTCTGACACTGTTTCCACTGTTTCCCTATCTATTTCCCAAGAAGTGGTGGGACCGGATGCCATGATCTTCATTTTCTGAATGTTGAGCTTTAAGCCAACTTTTTTACTCTCCACTTTCACTTTCATCAAGAGGCTTTTGAGTTCCTCTTCACTTTCTGCCACAAGGGTGGTGTCATCTGGTTATCTGAGGTTATTGATGTTTCTCCCAGCAATCTTGATTCCAGTTTGTGTTTCTTCCAGTCCAGCATTTCTCATGATGTACTCTGCATATAAGTTAAATAAACAGGGTGACAATATACAGCCTTGACGTACTCCTTTTCATATTTGGAACTAGTCTGTTGTTCCATGTCCAGTTCTAACTGTTGCTTCCTGACCTGCATACAAATTTCTCAAGAGGCAGATCAGGTGGTCTGATATTCCCATCACTTTCAGAATTTTCCACAGTTTCTTGTGATCCACACAGTCAAAGGCTTTGGCATAGTCAATAAAGCAGAAATAGATGTTTTTCTGGAACTCTCTTGCTTTTTCTATGATCCAGCGTATGTTGGCAATTTGATCTCTGGTTCCTCTTCCTTTTCTAAAACCAGCTTGAACATCAGGAAGTTCACGGTTCACGTATTGTTGAAGCCTGGCTTGGAGAATTTTGAGCATTACTTTACTAGCGTGTGAGATGAGTGCAATTGTGCGGTAGTTTGAGCATTCTTTGGCATTGCCTTTCTTTGGGATTGGAATGAAAACTGACCTTTTCCAGTCCTGTGGCCACTGCTGAGTTTTTCAAATTTGCTGGCATATTGAGTGCAACACTTTCACAGCATCATCTTTCAGGATTTGGAATAGCTCAACTGGAATTCCATCCCCTCCACTAGCTTTGTTCGTAGTGATGCTTTCTAAGGCCCACTTGACTTCACATTCCAGGATGTCTGGCTCTAGGTCAGTGATCACATCATCATGATTATCTGGGTCATGAAGATCTTTTTTGTACAGTTCTGTGTATTCTTGCCATCTCTTCTTAATATCTTCTGCTTCTGTTAGGTCCATACCATTTCTGTCCTTTATCAAGCTCATCTTTGCATGAAATGTTCCTTTGGTATTTCTGATTTTCTTGAAGAGATCCCTAGTCTTTCCCATTCTGTTGTTTTCCTCTGTTTCTTTGCATTGATCGCTGAGGAAGGCTTTCTTATCTCTTCTTGCTATTCTTTGGAACTCTGCATTCAGATGTTTATATCTTTCCTTTTCTCCTTTGCTTTTCGCTTCTCTTCTTTTCACAGCTATTTGTAAGGTCTCTGCAGATAGCCATTTTGCTTTTTTGCATTTCTTTTCTATGGGAATGGTCTTGATCCCTGTCTCCTGTACAATGTCACAAACCTACATCTCCAGAAATTACTTATCATATAACTAGAAATCAGTGCCTCTCTTCTTGACTACATATACCCTGCTTGCCCCAACCCACCCTTACCTCATCACATCAAGACTAAGAGTTCCAAAAGAGGCTTTCTTGATTAAGCATTATGTTTTATGAACATTGACACTTTACACATATATAGGGAATTTGTGTATATTCCTTTGCCTGGTAAAGGAAATGTGGCTTAAACTCCAAACAATTTCTGTAATAGCTGCTTGAGAATTCTGAATATTTCTATAATGAGATGGGGAAAACAAAATTCTAGGTGAGAGATTATAAAACTGACAGGATCATAAAAGTATAGATAATTATCACTCTCTGGGGTTCTTAATAAAGAATAATAAAAGCATAACTATTATAAACTGTGATAGTAGTGTTGATTTAGGTACTTAATGAGCATCAGCTATGTGCCAAATACCATGCTGCTGCTGCTGCTGCTGCTGCTAAGTCACTTTCAGTCGTGTCTGACTGAAGATGGCAGCCCACCATGCTAGCTGCTACATATAAAAAGATGAGAAAGTTGTTCCAATCTTTGAGAGTTCACAATCAAGCTAAAAAGGTGGGTAATAAAAAGAAACAAACAAACAATTAGATACAAATGTGGTACCTATTTTAAGAGTGATGTGAATAAAATAATGAAATAATAGATTCTAGAAGTGCTAATTTATAGTCAGGTGGTAGCTTAGACAATGAAGATGTCGAGATCAATTCGTATCTGCTTTAAAAGAGGGCACATCAAACAGTATGCGAGGCACTTAAAAGGAATTCTGCATAAAAAATGTCAGAGGAAGGTCAAAGATGTTAGTATGCTGGCTTGTACAGGATCATTTATCATACCATCCAATTATAAATGTGTTGGGCAGTGTGTGAAATGTTAATAAATGATACTAACTCCAACCTAAAGAGATTTCCAGTGAGGCAGAATATGACAAATGAATTGGAGTTCACTAACATACATCCTTTAAGGAAATATTGGAATGGAGAATGCCACTAACATTTCTTGCAACAACAGTGGAAACATCCTTCAGATTGCAGGCACTCACAGCTGGGTGTGGGTCCCAACTCTGCTACTTATTTTCTGTGCAACTTGTTCAACTTTTTGAACCTTAGTTTTCTGCCTTCTCTACACTACCCTCTTAGAGTTTTGAGGGGGATTCATTCATTTACACATCTACTGGGCACCATGTTCAATGCTTATTTTATCTAATGCAATCTTCAGTAACCTCAATATATTATCTTCATTTGACAGGAAAGGGAATGAAAGTAATTAGCCCAAGAACACATGACTAGTAAGCTGTTGAGCCTGGAATGGAATCCTAATCTATCTCACTACAAAATCCAAGGTACGTCTTTATTTGACAAAATGAATACCTGAAGTCACACAAAAATGTTAGTTCTGTTTTGTTAATTAATCAGTAACTATTTAGAATCTACCATATCCTAGGCATTCCATACAAAGCCAAAGAAAAGCATATCAATAGAGATTTCAGTGAGGTTAAAAAAAAACAATGTAATCTATTTCTCAAGATAGGGAGTGATAAACTCAAAGATCAGATCTCATCTCCCATGGAAGTAATTTTTTTCCCCCAAAACAAATAACATTTTGTTGAAGTATAGCTGATTTACCAGTGTTGTATTAGTTTTAGGTGTATAGCAAAGTGACACAGGTGGTTCCATGGTCTTCTATTTAGGAAAAGAGGATCAATCAAATAGTCCTGCCTTTAGACTTTTAACACTCCAAAATAATAAGGACATGGGGTTTTGGGAAAAATCC
Source organism: Bos taurus (assembly GCF_002263795.3). Lineage (NCBI taxonomy): Eukaryota > Metazoa > Chordata > Mammalia > Artiodactyla > Bovidae > Bos > Bos taurus. Next base: position 18,238,874 of record NC_037336.1, on the reverse strand, counting down.
TTTTTATTTAGCATGAATTCCCTAGCTCTAACCTTCACATAAATTACACTGAATTTTCTCAGGTATATAATTATGTGGAGTCTGTTGTAACTTAGTTGGGTGAGACTGAAAAAAGGATTTATGTACTCAAATCCTAGACTAAATAAATCTAGGGAAAAGATGAAGGCATTTTTCACTTCTACTAATAATTAACAACATAGCTAACATGAATCAATTTTAATTGGAGAATTGAAATAACAAACCAGTTGGCAAAGTCTGCTGTTTAGGAGTCAGACATATTAGGTTTTTCTGCCTCTAACTCATTGCTTTCTGAAGTATTGAAAGTTTCTATGCCTGTGTTTAAAATTGTCTTGTTTTAACAGGACAGATATTCAGTTAAAATAGTCTAAAAATATATGGCATACGATTTATTTAAACAGAAAATTGATAATTTAATGTTTTAGATTTTTTATCATAATGTTAAAAATACTGTTGTATATACTGAAAATATTTATTAGTTTGAAAATCAAAGTAAAGCCATTTCAGAAGAAAACAGTGTCACATAATTTGATTAGAAAAAATATTCTCTCATACAGGTTATATTTTTCTTCTTCACAGAAGAAAACATTAACACACTTCATCCCAAAGTATGAGACAATTTGATTTTTATATTATTGTGATAAAAAGCACGTACATGAAATCCAACTCATGTATGTGAGTAGGTATGAAGTCCTCTCAACCAACTTTTAAGTTTAGAGTACCTTATGACAGTTAAAGTGAAAGCGAAGTTGCTCAGTCCTGTCTGACTCTTTGGGACCCTATGGACTGTAGCCCACCAGGGTTCTCCATCCATGGGATTTTCCAGGCAAGGGTGCTGGAGTGGGTTGCCATTTCCTTCTGCAGGGGATCTTTCCAACCCAGGGATAGAACCCAGGTCTCCCGCGTTGCGGGCAGACGCGTTACCGTTTGAGCCACCAGGGAAGCCATGACAGTGAAGGTAGAATGCTGCTGCTGCTGCTAAGTCGCTTCAGTCGTGTCCGACTCTGTGCGACCCCAGAGACGGCAGCCCACCAGGCTCCCCCGTCCCTGGGATTCTCCAGGCAAGAACACTGGAGTGGGTTGCCATTTCCTTCTCCAATGCATGAAAGTGAAAAGTGAAAGTGAAATCGCTCAGTCGTGTCCGACTCCTAGCGACCCCGTGGACTGCAGCCTACCAGGCTCCTCCATCCATGGGATTTTCCAGGCAAGAGTACTGGAGTGGGGTGCCATTGCCTTCTCTGGAAGGTAGAATACAATACATCTATTCTGAAGCCTTGCTACAGAATTACATTACTTAACATGTTAGGCTTCCTTGTGATGATCCCTAACTGACCTATCCTTCGAAAAATATTCTGTTTCAGAAAATATGCAGATGAGTTTTATTCCCAGATACTTCGAAAGCAATCACATTTTCATTAGTGATTATTTTCTCCATATATAGCTTTTTCTTGATTTTAACCAAAACAATAGTATTTTAATTGAAATTTCTCCATAACAATTTAGCAGTTTGTCAAGCTACTTTTAGGTATTTTAGAACTTTTAATTAAGTCCAGAAAAAGATGGCCATCATCACAATGGCATATGTCACGGGAAGAAAAGTGAATTCATCTTGCTCAACCAGCCTGTGTGTACCAATTGCAGGTGGTATTTTTTTTAACCTATAATTAATTTCCAGATTCATCATGCTAAAAACCTAGTTCTCTGTGCCATGTCTGCACTCCAAATTTTTCAAAGACTCTCCCTTGATTATCAGACGTTTCCCAGTTCCTTTCATGTGGCATTCAAGACTCTCTGAAACCTAATTCCAATTTAGCATTCCTGCCAAGCCTCACTGCCTAGGGACAAAACAAAAACATTTGCTTGTAGTCACACATCACAGAAGTCCGGGATTGAAGAGTGTTGAGGCATGAATCCAGATTCACACAGCAGGCACAGCAGAAGGTGGGAGACCGAGCCTTTATTAAGGGGCTGCTCTGCAGGTAGAGTAGCCAGTCATGCACAAAGGGAGCATGGGGTAAGGCAGGAGGACTCACTGGTTCACACTAGTAGTTTGTGAACACATCAGGTTCTAGTCTACAGAAGACAGAGTGGTGTAGCTGATCACAAGTAAGAAGAGGCAAGAGATGCTCCCAAAGGGAGTAAAGGGCAGACCAGATACTGGGTTCCGCCTAGAGGGCAGGTCTAGAATCTGGTACAGACAAAGCAGCAGTAGTACATTCTAGTTGCTAATAAAGTCACTGGGTTTTGGGTCTGTTTAAGGGAATGGCAACCCACTCCAGTATTCTTGCCTGGAGAATCCCCATGGACAGAGGAGTCCGGCGGGCTACAATCTATGGGATCGCAAAGAGCTGGACACAAGTGTCACTGAGTGACGCTCTGACTTTCTATGAGGATGACTTAACTTTAAGTTCCATCAGGTAGAAGGGCTAGGATTATTGATGTGCTTCTTATCATAGTTGGGACTGGCACAGGACTGCCTCCGTAGACTAAACACTCAAGAAAGAAACATTAGAAAACTTAGGTGTGGGCAGCCGAGAACATTTAAAGGAGGAAGAAATGATCAAAAGTTGACCTCTTCAACCTTGCCTCTCCAAACTGCCACCTGTCTCTGAGTTAGAATTCTTTGCACATGATTCTTCTTCCTTCATTCTTCCAGTTGTGCATGGTGTACTTTGATTCAGTGAAATGTCTTTTCATATGATGAGCAACTGAATTTAGTTTCACAAACATTTATTGAGCAAATGCTGCTTGACAGGCACTCTGCTACAGAGATAAAAAGATCTATCTTTCTGGAGATGCTGTCTGAATCCTTGTTATTGTTGTTCAGTCGCTCAGCTGTGTTCGACTCTGTGAGACCCTGTGGACTGCAGCATGCCAGGCTTCCCTGTTCTTCCCTATCGCCCAGAGTTTGCTCAGATTCACGTCCGTTGAGTCAGTGATGCTATCTAACCATCTCATCGTCTACCATCCCCTTTTCCTTTTGCCTTCAATCTTTCTCAGCATCAGGGTCTTTTCCAATGAGTTGGCTCTTCACATCAGGTGGGCCAAAGTATTGGAGCTTCAACTTCAGCATTAATCCTTCCAATGAATATTCAGGGTTGATTTCCTTTAGGATTGACTAGTTTAATCTCCTTGCAGTCCAAGAGACTGAAGAATCTTCTACAGGAGCACAATTTGAAGGTATCGATTCTTCGTGCCCAGCCTTCTTTATGGTTCAACTCTCACATCCATATATGACTATTGGAAAAACCATAGCTTTGACTATGTGGCCTTTCATCTGCAAAGCGATATTTTGCCTTTTAATATGTTTTCTGTGTTTGTCTTAGCTTTCCTTCCAAGGAGCAGGTGTCTTTTAATTTCATGGCTGCAGTCATCATCTGCAGTGATTTTGGAGCCCAAGAAAATAAAGTCCGTCACTGCTTCCACTTTTTCCGTATCTATTTGCTATGAAGTGATGGGACCAGATGCTGTGATCTTAGTTTTTTGAATGTTGAGATTTAAGCCTCTCCTCTTTCACCCTCATCAAGAGGCTCTTTAGTTCCTCTTTACTTTCTGTCAATAGAGTGGTATCATCTGCATATCTGAGGTTTTCTGAAAAATTCTACATTTTGTCAATTTTCCTCCTGAACTTTCATTGTTTCCTCCTTCTCTGCTAATTTCTTAAACCATATGACTCCAGATACTTTACATTTTTAGGTATATGTTAATATTAAATTCAAAATTATATCATCAACCGTCACTATTAAATTTTGAATGAATGTAGTTATTATGTATTATGATATCTTTCCACCTAGCATTGTAGGCAGGGTAAGATCTTAGTAAGAGCCAGTTGATTTATTGGCTTTTTGGGTATTAAAGTTTGGTGGTTATACATTTTGCTTGTCATTAGAGCTTTTGTATTTGTTTATGTTAATATCTATGCAATTTTACTAGATATTTTAAAATCTATTAAATACTTTTAAATTTTAGAGAAAAGGTTTGAACTGTGAAACAGAAGCTCTGTGACAAATGATGCAGCCTTCAAGATATATTTATATATATCATTAGAATTTATGTAGGGAATGTCAATTTTATGGTCTAATTGGGACGAGTTTGCTTTCAGGGCTCTGCCCATGGCCCTGCAAAGCTAAGGAGAATTATCTAAAATATTTGGATATATAATTGAATAGCTCAAATGTCCCTGGTGGCTCAGATGGTAAAGAGTCTGCCTGCAGTATGGGAGACCTGGGTTTGATCCCTGGGTTGTGAAGATCCCCTGGAGGAGGGCATGACAACCCATTCCAGTATTCTTGCCTGGAGAAACCCCATGGATAGAGGAGCCTGGTGAGCTATAGTCCATAGGGTTGCAAAGAGTCAGACACGATTGAGAGATTAAGCACATAGCACAACACAGTGTTAACTTGATCTTTTTTGTTGTCTTATCTTAGTGCCTGTAACATTATTTGTTGCCTGTAGTGTTAAACTCATTCTTATGAGTTAGATTATATTAAGATTTTAAACGATTATCTTAATTAGATATTATGCAGTCACTAATGAATCATAACAAAATTTAAGAAAGAGAGACTCAGATAAACACCTTGGTCAGTTAGGAAGAAAATTATAATTGGAGAAATGTAATCCAAATATAAGCTGGCTGTAAAAGACTTAATGCATAATGCAAGAAGCAATTATACTGGCCTTCTTAAAAATTATACCACTCTAGTTTTTTCCTTCAAATTTAGATTTTTTCCTTAATTATTAATCAACCTGATATTTGAGCCTAGACATTTTCCCATACTATTAAATTTGGGTAGGTTAGTCTCCTTGATAACCAAATATGACTCGATTCTTAGGTAGAATATAATTCTTGACTGTATTTTTCATTGTGTGAAAGCATTCTGGAAAAACATAGTTTGTTTTATACAAGTTATTCTTATTTGTTGTTTTGTCTATAGAATATTGGGTAAACTGTAACATCTTTATTGAAATGATGTGTTTTTTAATCCCTTTTACAACATTGTACTTACTACACTTTTCTGCAAACCCTACTAAGGGTCTAGGCATAGACTCTGAAGGTAATTCATTGCATCTGATTTTCAAAAGGGCTTAGTAAGAATATCTCCATTTTTTGGTGACAAATCCTAGACCAATACATATATAGCCGTATTTCCTTTTTCAGACAAGCTCTCATTTAAAAGGAAAAATATTCCTGTGTTTCTCCTCTACTACTCACACAGAACACTCCTGTGACCAGATGTGTCACACCAAGTTATTTTCCGACACCATGTGGGTGTCTGACAATTTATTTCAATTCTAGCACTAACCAGAGTTAGCATAGACTGACAGTTTGGGGACTCAGTCCTGCAAGACTGTCCCTCACTTCAGTGATTCAGATGCCAATGACAAGTTCAGGTTGTCACCTCTGCTTCTGACCAATAAGTTATAAATCAGGATTCCCCTTCCTGGGCTCCATAATTTGCTAGGATGACTCATGGAACTCAGGAAAACACCTAAGTTGACTGGTTTATTGTAAAGGATATAGGAAAAGATAGAGATAAACAGCCAGATGAAGAGGTACATAAGGCAAAGTCTGGAAGGTTGCCAGGCACAGGAGCTTCTATCCCAGTGGAGTGGGTATGCACCACTCTCTGGGCCTGTGGGTGTGTTCACCAACCCAGAAGCTCTCCAAACCCATTACAGATTTTCATGGAGGCGTCATCATGTAGGGACATGATTGCCTATTATCAGTAAATCGTGACTGTCTAGTCCTTCTCCCTACCTGAAAAGTGAAAGTGTTAGACACTCAGTCATGTCCGACTTTTTTGTGACCTGATGGATTGTAGCCCCACCAGGCTCCTCTGTCCATGGAATTCTCCAGGCAAGAATACTAGAGTGGGTTGCACTTCCATTCTCCAGGGGGTCTTCCTGACCCAGGGACTGAACCCAGGTCTCCTGCATTACAGGCAGATTCTTTACCATCTGAGCCACCAGGAGCTGGCTCCTAATCATGGCTTGCTCTTGTGACCAGCCCCATCCTGAAGCCATCCAGGAGCCCACTAAGAGGGGCCTCATTAGAACAAAGACACTCTGATCTCCCATGAAATTCTAAGGGATTTAGAAACTGTATCAGAGACTGAGGTCCAAGACCAAACACTTGACCAAAAAATGCTCCTAATGCTCTTATCACTTAGGAAACTGCAAGGGTTTTAGGAGCTTTGTGCCAGGAACCAGAGGCAGAAACCAGTATCTAGATTTTCTATGATTTCATAGATTTTCTTCCGCAAAGAACCTGCCTCAGTTTGCATTACTTTCTTATATAGATTTGTACAGCTATATATATATATTATACATATATAATATATATATGTAAAACATGCAGTGTATAAGTTATAATCATTAGTCTCTTTTTAAAATAATTTATTTTTCAGATTCCGCTTCTGTTTCTTTCCCCGTTTCTTCTGTTTGCCTGGTATGTGAGTGAAAGGGACATACCCTCGCTCCTTCATTTGGGAGAGGGTTTTGCACTTACTGAGCGCCTAACATACTCTGACCACATAGGTGAGTGACCTTCTGGTAGAAACAGCAAGACCAACACCGGAAGCACTTCAAGAGGAGGAACTACAGTGTGTCACCGTGACTGTAAGTCCCTTGAGTGACACCCTCCTCTGAAGTGACTGGTAAGAGACACAGTACTCGTTATTGAAGAGTTACGGCTGAAGAAACAGGACCCAGTGAAGCTCTAGTAATAATAGCGGTAATATGACAGGGAGGAAATTTTAAGTGCCTATTACTTGCCAGTGTGCCTGCATGCTCAGTCATTCAGTTGTGTCCAGCTCTTTGTGACCCTATGGATTGTAGCTCTCCAGGCTCCTCTGTCCATGGGATTCTCCAGATAAGAAAACTGGAGTGGGTTGCCATTCCCTCCTCCAGGAGATCTTCCCAACCCAAAGATTGAACCTGCATCTCCTGCATTGGCAGGCAGGTGGATTCTTTACCACTGAGCCATCTGCAAAGCCCATTAGGTGCCAGACCCTATCCTAAGCAGTTTCCACATATTCTTTCATTCAGGCTTTTGAACAATCAGTTGTTAAGTCATCTTATTATACCCATGCACTTCCTCATGAGAAAAACCAACTCTGTTATTAGAGTTAGGTCCTTTTCTGATTTTAGGGGTGGAAAAAAGCCACCCATAAAAGAACATTTTGGGAAACCATTGGAGGATTTCAGAAACGACCATAGATGCAGAACTGAATCTATAGCTATAAAAGCAAGATCCTGTGAAAAATATTGACAAGATTACATAAAGCACTTCTATAGAGTGCTTTTCCAGATCCAAAAGGGAGGTGCGACTTCAGTGAGAAGTCTTGATGATGATTCTTCTTGTTTTATACAAACTTTTTCTTCCAACTGAGATTGGCTCAAGTCCTCCATTTTTCACTGAATTGTCAAAGAACCTTTCCAGTAATTTTTCTGAGACTTCTGCCTCTGTTACTTTGTTTTCAGCCTATTTTTCTTCACAGAACCAACTGAGAAATTTTTCCAAACCTTATCCTGAATGTGATCCTGCTCTTTCAGAGAGATGCACTGCTTACAGGGTGAGAATGAAGAGCCTCAGAATGACATTCAAGGCCTCCATCTACCTGTTTAGTGTTTTCACCCTTTATTTCCTTCTGCAGTTTACCAATCCCTGTCTATCTTTCAATTCTTAGGAAATATCTTCACTACCGAGAGGAGTAAAGAGTGTAGGCTTTTAAGCCAGATAGCCAGGATTCGTATCTTGCTTCTACTTATTGCTAGCTATGTGACTTTAGGCCAGTAACTTAACCTCTCTGTGCCTCAGTTTCTTGTTTATAGTGAGGATAGCTATAGTAGGTATCTCCTAGGTTTATGCTGAAAACTAAATGAATGAGCTGGTGGATGTAAAGCAGTTAGGACAGTGATTGGCATCAGGAAACTGTTATGTACAAGTCATTTATAATTTTTTTACTCTGTTCATTCATACTGTCAGACCTGGAATATCTCTCATTTCTATCTCCCACAATTTGTCCTTTAAGAGTCTATTCAGATGCTCTTTTCACTGTGTCTTTCTAGAGTTACCTCCTCCACCTCAGGAGTGTGTTATTTGACTCCTCTCCATCTATGAAGTGAAGTTGCTCAGTCGTGTTCGACTCTTTGCGATCCCATGGACTGTAATTTTTCCATCCATGGAATTTTCCAGGCAACAGTACTGGAGTGGGTTGCCATTTCCTTCTCCAGGGGATCTTCCCAACCCAGGGATTGAACCCAGATCTTCCACATTGCAGGCAGACGCTTTACCGTCTGAGCTACCGGAGAGACCCCAAAGAATACTGGAGTGGGTTACCATCCCCTTCTCCAGGAGCTCTTCCCAACCCAGGGATTGAACCTGGGTCTCCTGCATTGTAGGCAGACACTGTACCGTCTGAGCCACCAGGGATTTGCTGTCATGCCACCTGTCCCGTTGTGTTTGTACGTGGTATTTTCTTTCCCCGAGGGTTTACTCTTGTTCCTTGAGGGCAAAGACAGTATGCTCAGTGTGTGGCATAACAGACAGAAAAATATTTAGATTTCCAGAAACCTAGGTTCAAATTAATTGAAGTATGTTGAAGGCCCTGTTACCTAATGCCTGTAAAGCCTTAGTTTACTCATCTCTAAAGTGGGTAAATAATAGTAACTTCATATGGTTATGTCATTATTAATCATCACTGTGATATTAGCTCTAGCCCCTTGGTATTTTGATAAATTTTATAACAATTTCTTCACTGTCCTTCTTGTATGTTAATATCTGTGTAAGCATAGATGTTTAAGGAGATTGTATAAAAAATGGCAAGGATTTCATCAATAACTAGAAATATTAACATCATGATATATGGCCTACCCCCTATACTCTGACCTCCAAACTCTTGAAATCATACAATTTTCTGGAGAACATTTTATGCCTTTCTTTGTATATATGATATGGCCTTGCTGTTTCCTCAGTAACAACATGAACTATAATATGAGCATCTTTTTTTGCACATGTCCTCTCAAAGCACAGCTCTTCATGAACCAACATTTCAGATGAACAATCATGGATTATGTTAAATCCTAGATGTTTTGAAGTTCTATGGCTTAACAGTTTTGGAGGACTTCTTTCTGGAGTTACCCAATCATAGTAGTGTCTAGTTCCTCTACATCCCTGTTGTATAATTTTGTAATTTGGGGGAGTTGATCAGAGAGAGGATTTATGATTAATGATAGGAAGGGTGTTTGAGGCATTTTTATCAATATAATATAGAGTTACTGGAGATCTAACATACCAGGACAGAAAACATCCTTGCTAAAGTAGCATTCTCAAAGTTGAGTCTGGTTTTTTGATTTTCTTAATTTAAAATTTATTGGCGTATAGTTGCTTCACAATGTTGTGTTAGTTTCTGCTGTACAGAAAAGTGAATCAGCTGTATGTATACATACATCCCCTCTTTTTTTGCATTTTCTTCTCATTTAGGTCACAATAGAGCACTGAGTAGAGTTCACTGAGTTATACAGTAAGTTCTCATTAGTTATCTATTATCCATCTATGCTAAGTCATTGCAGTTGTGTCTGACTCTTTGCAACCCTATGGACCATAGCCCGCCAGGCTCCTCTATACATGGAATTCTCCAGCAAGAATACTGGAGTGGGTTGCCATGCCCTTCTCCAAGGGATCTCCCTGACCCAGGGATCAACCCACATCTCTTATGTCTCCTGCATTGGCAAGTGAGTTCTTTACCACTAGCACCACCTGGGAAGCCCTATCTATTTTATACATAGTATCAATAGTGTGTTTATTTATCCAACTGGGCTGGAAGAAGCACAGCTGGAATCAAGATTGCCGGGAGAAATATCAATAACCTCAGATATGCAGATGACACCACCCTTATGGCAGAAAGTGAAGAGGAATTCAAAAGCCTCTTGATGAAAGAGAAAGAGGAGAGTGAAAAAGTTGGCTTAAAGCTCAACATTCAGAAAACGAAGATCATGGCATCCGGTCCCATCACTTCATGGCAAATAGATGGGGAAACAGTGTCAGACTTTATTTTTTTGGGCTCCAAAATCACTGCAGATGGTGATTGCAGCCATGAAATTAAAAGACACTTACTCCTTGGAAGAAAAGTTATGACCAACCTAGATAGCATATTGAAACGCAGAGACATTGCTTTGCCAACAAGGTCAAGGCTATGGTTTTTCCTGCGGTCATGTATGGATGTGAGAGTTGGACTGTGAAGAAAGCTGAGCACCGAAGAATCGATGCTTTTGTACTGTGGTGTTGGAGAAGACTCTGAGAGTCCCTTGGAGTGCAAGGAGATCCAACCAGTCCATTCTGAAGGAGATCAGTCCTGGGTGTTCTTTGGAAGGACTGATGCTAAAGCTGAAACTGCAGTACTTTGGCCACCTCATGCGAAGAGTTGACTCAATGGAAAAGACTCTGATGCTGGGAGGGATTGGGGGCAGGAGGAGAAGGGGACGACAGAGGATGAGATGGCTGGATGGCATCACTGACTTGATGGACATGAGTCTGAGTGAACTCCGGGAGTTGGTGATGGACAGGGAGGCCTGGCGTGCTGCAATTCATGGGGTCGCAAAGAGTCGGACACGACTGAGTGACTCAACTGAACTGGATATTCTATTGTATATATGTACCATATCTTCTTTATCCATTCCTCTGTTGATGGATGTTTAGTTTGATTCTTATTGAGTATTACTTTGCTCCAAGTATTCATTCAATATGTCTGTGCTTTTGAAAGTTTTAAAACTTTGAATAAAATCTGTTAAATATAACACACATACATATACATAGAGGGGTACACACACATATGCAAACACCTAGCAATACTCAGGATTGAGAGTTAACTAACAGGTTATTTTATTTGACTCAAATCTTACTGTAAACATTGCAAAAAGTTTTCTCTGTAAACACTTAACTTTTGTGGGGATGGCAAAATTAATTTAGGCTAATTGAAAATAAGCTATGACATATATCTAATTTATGGTAACATAAAACATAGTTTTAAACACGTACTCCAGATGATATATGGTTAAGTTTTGCTATTAATTTCCAATTCATCTAAATTGAAATTATGGAAGACTTTTAGTCAGATGTTTTGTTTTTGTTTTTCTTTTAGAATTATGTCTTTAACCCCATGATGTTTTATAATTCAATTTAAAAACATTTATTATTAATTGTGAGGCTTTCTTGGTGACTCAGTGGTAAAGAATCCTCCTGCCAATGCAGGAGACGAGTTTGATCCCTGTGGGGAAGATCCCCTGGAGGGGGAAATGGAAACTTACTCCAATATTCTTGCCTGGGAAATACCATGGACAGAGGAGTCTTGTGGGCTATAGTCCCAGGGGTCACAAAGAGTTAGATGTGACTGAGCACACACACAGTTATCATATATATTATATAGTTTAAGTTGGCTGCACCTCAGTGAGTAAGAGAATACCCCCAAATAATAGCTTAAACAAGATAGAAGTCTTCCTCATGTAAAAAGAAGTCTGGAGGCAGGCAGTTCACCATTATCTGATGCATCCTCATTTTCATCAGAAATACAAGCTCCTCGTCAATGCTCTTCATCCTCAGCTCTGGCTTTCATGCTTCAGGTTACTGTGTGGTCTGAGTTGGCTTTGGGGGCTAGAATCCTCACATCTGCATCTCAAGCAGCAGGCAATTAAAAAAGAGAACATTGCCTCTGAGTTAAACCAGGGTTTTATAATTAAGGGGGACTGGAATAATGGATAGTGAATGGGAACTCTGTATCCCTCCACATAATCTGCAAAATGCAGGCTGCTAATCAGTTATTATAACCGAAAGCTTATTTCTTTATTTGTGTCAGGCTGTGGCTTTGAGCAGTGTCTGTGTGTTTTTCACTTAGCTGCCTTTGTGTTTTGCCTCTGACATGTAGGGATTTTTAACTGATTTGCTTTTCAGTGGAAAAGTAACATCCTAATTAAATTGATGTTGGAAAGAATACTTCATTATGCAGAAATGTGAATATTGTGGTACTTCCTACTTAAAACAATTGAATATCTCCCTTGACAGACATATTATTGTAGATCATCTTATATGTGATCATTTTAAAGACATACAGTAGTGATATTCAGAAAACAAACACAGGATCACTATGAAATATTCTTATTTATTTGAAATCAAATATCACTATTTGTCAGGTACTCATTTTAAGTCTTTTGCAAATATTAGTTCATCTACCTTTTTCACTTTCATTCTCTCAAGAACAGATAGTAGAGCTTCCCAGAGGCCACATGGCTTATGATGACACCAGCTCTCCAATGGCTAATGCATGTGTGCTTGTGATGCTTGTGTTTGAAATGTTCTCAGTTTTAATTTCTTCTACCGTAGTATCTATAGATATAATACACATAAGCAATAGCTGTTTAGGATCCTCAATAATATTTGAATGTGAAAAAGAGTCCTGAAACAAACAAAAAATCACCACTAGAACATTTGACTAGATTAAACATTTGATTCTCTATAATTCATCTATTAATCAACAGTTAGAAAACCTGATAGCTATATTCTGAGTATAGATTGCAATGGTGGAAACTAAGAAGTGTGAAATTATAGTTCTGTTGAGGTAGCCAAGTAAATGTGTGTGTGTGTGAATCAATGAGCTACGGGAATGATGATCCTAAGTAACAAACCATACCAAAGCTAGTAGTGTGAAGCAACATGCACTGCTTATTACACCCAGATCTGTAATCTGTAGATTGACTGGCAGGTTGGGCTGATCTTGGCTGGACTCACTCATGTATCTGCAGGAAGCCATGGATTGACTGGGGACTAGAATCGAGAATGCTTCAGATAGGATGCGGGAAGATGCAGCTCTTCCTCCCATGTCTCATTCTCTAAAAGGATAGACCAATTATGTTCTCTCATAGCTATGAGAATACAGATGCAAGAAAGGAGATGCTTGCTAGGGCAAGCAAGGGGAAATGCTGAAGGGTTTTCCAGGCCTGTGACTGGATTTATGTCTGCTCATAGTCCACTGACCAAAGCAAGTCACATGGTGATGCTTATAGTTGACACTTAACCCACCCGAGAGAGAAAAAACCGGGCCAGCAGGCAGTGCAATCAGTGTACCACAGAGTGTATATATAAGAAAATAGAATTTAAAATTACATTTGAGATGTATTTATCTGTAAAGAATAATGTGACACTGTGACAATAGAAAATACATGATACTTGACATCATTTTCTTGATTTCTTTGTTCCACAAATTCACAAATCAGTCAGCTCTAAGATGAGAAATGGGCATGTCTTGTGTAAGAAATTTATGATAACATTTTATTTATTTAACTTTTATTTTCTTCATGTTTAAAATTACCTTCTCTTTAAAAAGGTTTATTTTTTTAAAAAGGAATTGCAATACTGATTTTCATTGTGGGTGAGATTTGAAGAAGAATGATTAATGTGGTAGCATTACCAAAGGTAATTTACAGAATTTCATGGCAATATTGAGACAAGTTTGCTGTATAAGAGGTGTAAACAAGTACTAGATGGGAAATCCAACAGGTATCCCTGTTTTATTGAAGGTTGGCCTCTTCATTAAACTCTACCCTCTTTCTAGTCTTGAGTCCTTTTCTTCTTTGCTCTATAGTGTCTAGACCTAGGCTTTATCTAGGAACTTTCACCCGAACTCACCTTCAATATTTTTGCTCACCAGTGAGAACCCTTAAAGCCACATCAGATTTTCATTTAAAACTCACATCTTCTGCATCTTTGTTGCTTCTTGCTAAATTTATAATCCTATTACTTTGTTCCTCCTAATTTTAAAATCATCTTTAAAAAATCATGTCTCTTACACACAATGATTTTCTTAAGATTTCTTTTTTCTGACATTTGATGTTGGGGGAGACCCTACCAAATTCTAAAATGGCATTTTTCTTCACTTCTCTCATAGGCTTTCTTTAGTATTCCATATAGTATTTTCAAACCATGCTACCCTGAATTCCTCCTGCTGCTTGGAAGACGGGATTGGTTTAAGGACCCCACACTACAGTGTTAGTGACTGGACTAGTTTACCCTTCCCAGGATGAACTTTCATGTAATAAAAGACAAATGGAAAGGGTGATGATTTGATACTTAATGGAGAAATATTAAACTATTTGGAAACCATTATGAGTTCTCTTTTTGTTCATAATAAAAACTGACACTTATTTAATGCTTTCTATTCTCCTGGAGGAGGGCATGGCAACTCATTCCAGTATTCTTGCCTGGAGAATCCCATGGATGGAGGAGTCTGGTGGGCTGCAGTCCATAGGATCACAAAGAGTTGGACAGGACTGAAGTGACTTAGCACGGCACAGCACATACTATACTATATTATTGCACACTAGGCAAACTGACTATTGGACTTTGAGAAAGAGATGTTCTCCTTGGTTTTCCCTGGTGAGTCAGATGGTTAAGCATCTGCCTACAGTGCAGGAGGCCTGGGTTCGATCACTGGGTCAGGAAGATCCCCTGGAGAAGGGAAGGACTACCCATTCCAGTATTCTTGCCTGGAGAATTCCATGGACATAGGAACCTGGTGGGCTACAGTCCATGGGTCCCAAAGAGTCGGACATGACTGAGCGACTAACACTTTTCACTTTCACTTTCATGGTATATACTACATTATTGGACACTAGGCAAACTTAAGTATTGGACTTTAAGAAAGAGATGATCCCCTTGGTCTTTCACATCAGGGTGTTTCTTTTATTCTTATGTCTGATTCTCTGCCCTTCTACAAAGTATAGAGGCTTCATCCTCTTGCTCATTCTGTGCTGGCTGGTTTTGTCCTTAGATTCATGTTCATTTGTGGCTTTCTCTGCCTTTCTGCTCACTTTTGCTTTCTCCTTCCCTTCTGTTCCTCTCTTGATATCCTTACTTTACAGAATTTTAGTTTGTATTCACATGATCCTGTCACAAAGTAATTCCTTTTTATTTATCTCTAGACCTTAAGATTTAAAAATTAATCATGGTTTTGATCCATTGAGCAAGGTCATGATGTGAAAGAATCTAGTGGAACCGCTTTATTAACAAAATAAAGAATTTATTACAGAGTAAAGAATCCTTTTGTATTGTGAGAAATCACCATCTAGTTTTTGGATCTCAAAACTAGAGATTTCCTTTAGTCGTCTACTTGATGGGAATTAAAAATGTCCTTAAATGTAAGCTTTGTTTTTTGTTTTGCATAAATGATTATTTGTTACTCTTTACTCGGCATGCCTCAAACCAAATTCATTGCCATTGTTTTTCCAACATCCTTCCCTCATCCTGTATGGATGGCACAACTAGCTTCATATTTGCCTAGATTAAAAGCATCAGTCATTGTCACTTTCTCCTTAGTCCTCTTGCTCACATTTAAGGCTCTCTTTCCCAAACTTTTCTCTGCTTTTCTTTCTCCTTCTCATTACTGCTGCCCTACCTTGGTTCAACATTTAATTTTTTTCTTTAGCTAATATGCATTGGGCAAAGTCAGGATGTGAAAGAATCTGGTGGAACCATTTTATACAGAGCACAGTCTCCTAACTGGCCTCCTTGTCTCAAATGATTTTTTTTTTCCAAAATATCTTCCATAATTATGCTTTTAAAAATTCCTGGATGAAACATACATGACTGAGCAACTGAACATGCATGCATACATGTACAGATGAAACATATTACTCCCTCGAAATACTTGCAGTAGCTCACCATTGCCTACAGAACAATTCAAGTCTGTACTTGGTGACTCACCAGCCTTTTAACCATGCCCCCCATCTACCTTCCCAGCTTCAGCTTCCTTTTTGCCCCTCACACACCACATGCTGTGACCCACATCTGCATTTTCTGCAATCCCAGGGAGCACCAGCACATGTATCTCTTCCATGCCCCATTCATCACCCAGCCCCCTATAATGCCCCAGGGTACCCATAAACACAGAGAAGGGTAGAAAACTCAGAGCAGAGAAGCTCCATAGGAGGACCCTGAACTGGAGAGTGGTCAGCAAGTACCCTCATCACATAATGTTGTGAGTTAAATAGGCAACTTCCAGTAGTGAACTTGGCTTAAGATTCCTTATTCTACATAACATCCCTCATGTTTGAGCCTGAGAAATTTGCCAGCCCTGACCAACTGTTTCTCTCCATGGGTTGAGTTCCATTTTTGTACCCACAGCCAGTACCCAATTAGTTGCTTTCACGGTGGCTATCATCTGAAGTCCTGCTTTACCCCAGAGATCAGCTCCCCTCTCACCACTCCCCTTTCTGCCCACCTTGCTGCTGGGCCCCGCCCTCCAATCAGAACTCATGGATGACTCTCCTCACCAAGATGGAGCTCAAATTCTCTAAGCTTGCAAAGGACATTTGGTTTAAAAGGATACATAAATAGATTGCCTGTAGCTTGAAAGTTTTCTTTGTTGTTAAAATTTATCCTTCACTTATACCTTTAACGCTAACTCTTATCTCTCCTTCCACCACCCCCGCTTGAAACCAGGGCCCTGTCTATTGCAAAGTAATTGCAGGAACAGAACAGAGCACTTAAATATCTCTCTACTTCCCTCCCCAGCAGCTTTTCTGTCTAGATAATTGCAGGAGAACTTGCTGAATGATACAGATGAAATTGTGTATAAGACCCTACTGCAACAACAGCATTTCAGATGCTTGTCAAACCTGGGTGGGTCCTTGTTATTCCTTTTCACTGACTTCTGTTTTTTCTATATATATTTGGTAATTTGAATGGAATTTTGTTTAGGGATGCTTACAGTTCTTGAATGTCAGATTTTTCCTTATTCATGGACACGACACAACTTAAAATGCTGTTGCTACTTTCTATACACCTTTAAAAGAAACCAATTTTCTCATCTTAATTTTTATTTTATTTTTTTTTAAGTGAGAGCATGCAATTTTCAGTCACAGGGAGGAATACAAAAGTCTATGATAGTTAATATTCTAGTTCAAACCTTGCTTTCAATCTCTGGTTTTGTTCACTGTCAAGGTAATTATTCCTTTCTTACTTTATACCTCTGAAGTGATTTTCACATTATGCTTTACTGATGCTTTTATATTTTATTATAATTGTATACTCTTCTATGGAGCTTTAAGGGCAGGGGTCATGGTCATCCTTTGCCCTACAGTCTAGTACATTATAGAGCTAACATAGCAAGCAAAGGTTGACTCTATCTTTATATCCATGGAGCTGAGCACAGACAGATGGTGGGCTTTAGGAATTGTGGATGGAATTGGTATATCAAAGACATTTAAATTAAAGTTCTTTTGGGGCCTAGGAAATAAAGAATGGAATGAAACTACACTAATAATCACTACTATCTTTTGAGACCTAGGCGACATACTTTATATACAATCTGATTTTAATTCAAATCTCAATCTAACACTATTTATCAAGTACGATGGTCTTTCTTTTACAGTGGAAAACTGAGACTTAGGAGAGTTAAATAACTTACCCCAAGTCATCAACTATCAGAAAAGAGACTAGACCCTCATCCCAGTTCTCTATAGACTTCAAAGTTCAAGAGTTACATTGCTTCTCAATATATTTTATGAATGAAAAAAAAATCCCAATATAAGTTAAAAAAATAGCCTGATACATTGATCTAGTATGGATATTTAAATGACAGCTTTAACTCAGGAATGCTGTTTCTTGATACTGAGATATATTTTCTTAAATCTCTATTCCTATATTCATAATCTAGGCTTAAGTAAATAGTGTTTTCTTACCAAAGTTATAACAAGACTGTGTCATATTAATATCTATTTAAGATTCTACGTCTCCTGAGCTATGTCTGAGTATTACACCTTGTATTGTCATGGATAAGGAAAGCAATGCTTGTTTCTCAAAGATTCAAAAACATATATTTGTTGGTTTTCTAATAGTCCACCATATAGTTAATCATAGCCTACACACCATTTTTATATTCACTCTATTGTCTGTGGTATTTGGATAATTTCAGTGTTGTAAATCAGTGTTGAAAATAACATCCTTACATACAATTTTTGCATTGAGTATTTTCTTAGAAGTGAAATTACTTAGAGAATACAAACTTTTTGACAGCTTTCCATAGATATTTCCAAATTGATGTCAGCAAGGGGTATACATATATTCACATCAGCAGTTGGTGAGAGCATGGGTTTTAGTGATGGTCATTTTTTTGAGCATCACTTTCAGAAATTTGCTTCTTTGATAGGCAACAAATAGTACTTAGACTACTTAATTCCTGTAAAGGCAAAACAATTATTCATATATTTAATGCCTGCATATATTTCTTTTCCTTTAAGCTGTCCTTTCATGTCTTCATCACATTTTCCATATGAATTTCATGGGTTTTATGTTTATCTCTGAAAGTTCTTTGTATTTTAAAATGTTATCCCTTTGTTGTATCTGGTATATCCTCCTTTTCTCTTTCTTCAAGTCTCCAGGTTATGGTGGGAGCATTTCTACTACTATATAGAATTCATCTTCCCTCCAGTTTTCCTCTTTACTGTACTCTAGATTTTGCTTCCACCAATTTGATTTCCTGCCCTCCCAAAGTCTGTGTCATTAGCATATTCATTTAATCTGTTTATAGGAAACACTTCTGTCACTTTCATGTAAACTTTCTTCTTGTCACTTCTCTGGGTCAATTTTCATCAATAACATTTTACACAAGATAGTGCTTCATTAATTCAGATTTTACTTCTTTTGGATTTATGTTTTTGCAATGATTGGTCAGAATAGTGGAAGAACTCATGTATATGTTCTACTAAACACCAAGAGTTATGCTTTCTTTATGAATATGAATTAATTAACCTTAATTCATTTAGATTTCACAAAAATTTCACAAAAATATAATGAATTAGGCATCACTGTTCCCCTTTTTTCAGATGTTAACTCTCAGAATGTTAACTTCCTCACAGGGACCCACGGACCTCCTAAGAAAGGTTATCTATTGTTTTAATATGTTGCTTCTTTGTTCTATGTATGTATAAAATGCCAACTTTCTAAATTAATAGTGTAGAAAAGATTGTTCAAGGTATATTTAAATTAGGCATATAATTTTTAGTTTTTCATAGAATTGTTAATATAAGGGTCTTCCCAGGTGGCACAGAGGAGCCTGGTGAGCTACAGTCCATGGGGTATCTAGCAGTCAGATACAGCTGAGCATGCGTGCACACACACACACGTTAATACAAATATTTTATTGGTTAAATCATGTTACCCAGTGAAGTGAAATCACTAAGTCGTGTCCCACTCTTTGCAACCCCATGGACGGTAGCCTACCAGGCTCCTTCATCCATGGAGAAAAAGCTTAGTTTCAGGCCTCTGCTATATTAGAAAATATTAAGATTAGCTTGCTTGAAAGTACTGTGATTTTTACCTACGACAACTGAGAATAGAAGACCTCCACTTATCTTCATTAAGAGCTCACCCTCTGCCCCATGATTGAGTAGGAAGTTCTGTCAAAGCCATGGTTGAACTATAAGGAAGCCAAGTGTGTTTTGGGACAAGGATTAAATTCAGATCCCATCTCCCAAGCTAATATAAAATAATTGTAAAGTCTGGGGAAAAACACTTAATGGAATATGTCCCATGATCTTTGAGGTGTATTCAATTTTTCTTAAACTAGAAGGCCTAGAGTCTATACTCTCTGGTAAAGAGGTAGATGATTCCTCAGGCTTTTCTCAACTTCTATTTTTTGATTCACTGAGAGTACAGCCTACAAGGATTTAATTTTTCTCTATCTCTAAACCCATCCTCTGTGAAAAGGACATTGAAAATAATCTATGGTATTTCCTTGAACTCATTTGAGCCATTTGAAACTATGTTGAATCTGCTTAAGGCAGGGAACAGTTGTATAAACTTAAAGAACATTGCCATATCAATAAAAATATACCATTATAGTCCTATTTAGAAATAATCCTCTTTACTAAAATTTAATTCAGCATCTCTAAGGGTAAGATAGAATTTAAAATAAGGTAAATTTAGTTTTAGTTAAGTTATTTGGAGTTTTAATACTCTTAGTCCTGGGCACACAGGCACATAAGAATTTTCCAGTTTTCTTTAAGGAAGCTTGTTTATATGTAGCTGTTTTTTCCTAATATTCTTGAGGGCTGTTATGCCTCCTTGGAAAACTAATAAAAAGGAACTAATTAAATCCTAGTTTGAGAAATACAGGTGATTTTTGTTGGGTTATTCTGTAACATGCGTGCATGTACGCTCGGTTGCTTTAGTTGTGTCTAACTCTTTGCGACCTTATGGACTATAGCCTGCCAGACTCCTCAGTCCATGGGATTCTCCAGGCAAGAATACTGGAGTGAGTTGCCATGCCTTCCTCCAGGGGATCTTCCCAGCCCAGGGATCGAACCTGTGGCTCCTGCATTGCAGGCAGATTCTTTACCTGCTGAACCACATGAGAAGCCCATTCTATAACATATGTTTGCCTATTCCATATATCTTAATACTTATTTTTTCCTTTAATACTGAAGTGCACTTGTTATATAAAAATATTTAAATGGTTCATAATATTTCACTTTTCTCTTTAATACATGTAAATAATGCTGTATCTTAGCAGCCATGTAAATGATGCTTATAACTTAAAAAATATTTTACAATTGAAGTCTCTCCAAGGACAAAATAAAACACCCTATTATACTTTATGGAAACATAAACTGGATCTAATAAAGCCCTCAGATTGGGTCTGGATAAATGCTTATAAAGTCATGGCAGTTAATTATGGGTTCAAATGCTTGTGATCCTGGTAACAAGCTTACCTCACTCTGACCTTAGCTTCTTTTCATAATCAGCTTCTTTTCACTATCACACATCAGGCACAGTTTGACTCTCAGCATAATGAGGACCTATGAGAATTTAAAGCTTTGGGTTATACCTGATAAGTTCTATCAAATTGCTCAGTTGGCAACTTCCTCCATCCATTTTTGTTCTCAGAGTCTGTTTCCAACACAGCAGATAGAATGAACTTGGAAAATGTAAGTCAGAACCAATCTCCACCCTGCTCAAAATTTCTCTAAGTGATTGTAATTAGAATAAAATGAAAGCTCCCTGCCATGGCCTATGGGGCCACACACCATCCATTTCCTTCCTGTAGCCCACATTATTTTCCCCAACCACTCCTGATTCTTTCTTCTCCAGTCACTCTGACCTTCTGGCTCTTTTGTCAAATAGACTGAACTTCAGTCAATTCCTGGTCCTTTACATTGGTGGACCTGCTTTCTGACTTATAGACAACTCGCTCTTTTTCTCTAAGTCTGTGCCCCAATATTACCTGCTTTGTGAGGCTTATCTTGACCATCTCGTTAAAACAGCCCTTGCTTCTCCATCATGCCCTCCTTATTCTGATTTATTTTCCTTCCTAACATTAGTTATTGCCTGAATCTGGTGGCACAGTGGTGAAGAATCCATTTACCAATGCAGGAGACCTGAGTTCAGTTTCTGGATTGGGAAGATCCCCTGGAGTAGGAAATAGCAGCCCACTCCAGTATTCTTCGGAGAAGGCAATGGCACCCCACTCCAGTACTCTTACCTGGAAAATCCCATGGACGGAGGAGCCTGGAAGGCTGCAGTCCATGGGGTCGCTGAGGGTCGGACATGACTGAGTGACTTCACTTTCACTTTTCACTTTCATTCATTGGAGAAGGAAATGGCAACCCACTCCAGTGTTCTTGCCTGGAGAATCCCAGGGACTGGGGAGCCTGGTGGGCTGCCGTCTAATGGGTTGCACAGAGTTGGACACAACTGAAGTGACTTAGCAGCTTAGCAGCCAGTATTCTTGCCTTGAAAATACCCTGGCAGAGGAATGGCGGGATACAATCCATGGGGCTGCAAAGAGTCAGACACGACTGAGCACAAATCTGTAATATTTGTATTCTCGCTTATTGTTAGCTTTTCTCACTGGCATATAAGCACCTTGAGTTCAGGATCCACTGTATGTCCAGAGTCTAGAACAGTGTATGGTGCAGAGTGGACACTCAGAAGTTATCTGGTGAATCACTTAATTTGAAATAAAATGAGCAATGTTTCACTGGCCTGAATAGGAAGCTAGTATTCTGAACCCCATTTCTTATCACTTTAGAGTATTCTCTCTCCCAAATTAGGTCTTCTGTGTGCTCTTTTTCAGTATCTACTTCCTTATGATAAACTTTAATGTCAGATAGCCTCAATTAGAATCCTATTTCCAGAGTTTAATTTTTTAAGTGATATCTTTCTAAAACTTGTTTTCTCAACATTATAGTAATACTAATTACCTCAGGGCTATTGTGAAAATTTATTGTGGCTATTTCTTTATTCATACATTACTCAACTGCTAAACCGCATTTGGAATAGTATATCCCTCTTATAACACTTCCCTTAACTTTGACTATAAGCCACTCTCCTGATTTTCTTTCCATTTATCCAGCCCCGTCTCTCTATCTGTGCCCTTGTGAGGGTAACAGGCAGGAAGGCCAGGGGTCTCCAAATGGAGGAAATAGCCTGCAAGTGTCAGACATTTTCATCTCTCTTAAGAGGCAGGAGGAAAACAAACTAATGATGTTTTTCCTTCTCTATACAAATTTAAAAAGAGATTTCTCTTAAAATACTGTGTTGCCATAATGACACCTGGTTTCGCCTGAAGTTAACTATTCTCAAACCTAGAGATAACCAATGCCTTTTTCTTATGGAAATGTTTGTCTTAAGCTATGCTAATGTGCTACGCATTTACTCCAAACTCTGTCTTCAAGTCCTTCAGCCTGTTGGCTCAAAACCTACTTGACAAACCAGTATGTTATACTCAGATATTGTTCCCCTAATCTATGTAAATGAAACTATTTGTATGGTGATCTGCCCTTCTTCAAGATTCAAGTTAATCATTTCATGGCCCAGGATGAACCATTTGGTGCCAAGATTATCCCAAAATGCATCTTATGGGTGAGGGGCCTGGTGCCATTCTGAGTTTTAAGACATTCCTTTCTTTTATTAACAGACTGCTAGTGACTATATAACATCCAGCTGAAGACTAGCAAGGGGGTGCTCTTTCTGCCCACTTCTGATGCCTATGTCAGAAGCTTTCTCTATCTCCTTTATACTTTAATAAAACTTTATTACACAAAAGCTCTGAGCGATCAAGCCTCGTCTCTGGCCCCGGGTTGAATTCTTCTCCTCCGGGGGCCAAGAATCGCGGCGTCTTTGAGTGATTCAACAACAACCTTTCACCCTGAAGCTAAAATGGGCCTTCTTCAGTTTTCGTTTCATCCTCTTCCCTCTTTTTATCTCCCCCTTCCTTTCCCTTCTCTCCCCTTCCTCCTCTTCTCCCTAATGTGTGAACCTTTGGTAATCTAAACCATTTTCTTTCTTTATATAACTTCAGTTTCCCAATATGCTTCAAACATTTATCTCTTGCTTTGACTACAGGTTAATAAGTTCAGCTGCTGACTTGATATATACCTATAGGTGTATATGTCACTTTATTTGCTCAAAGTTAGATATATTTTATAAACTTATTTTTTAAATAGTATATCCTCATAGCTATTTCATTTCAATATATTTTGGCTGTACTGCATGGATGTAGGATCTTAGTTCCCCAACCGGAGATAGAACCCGTGATCCCTGCAGTGGAAGCCTGGAGTCCTAACCACTGGACTGCCAGGAAAGTCCCTAGATATATATCTTGCTTTACTTGCTCAAATCAGTTGTCTTGATTCCTCCTCTCTACCTCCCCCAGCTCCCCAGTTATTTTCTTCTATTTTCTGTTCGTAAGTGGCAACATCATGTTTCAGTTGCTCAAACCAAAACCTAGATTTTTATGCTTGCTGTTTGCTTTTCATTACCCCACCCAACTGACTGGCAAGATGTGCATGTTCTACCTCCAAAGAATGAGTTCAATCATGTATCTGCTTTTCTTTATCTGTTTCCACATCACTGGGGAGAGCGCCTTCCAACTGGTCCAACTATGTCTATTCTTGAAACACCCTTCAAATCTATTTTCTAACTTGCAGCCAGAGAATGGTCTTGCAGTCATGTTACTCTTACTTAAATACATTTCAGTGGTTTCCCATTGCAAGTTCAGTAATACCAGCTTCTGTACCACGGTCTACCAGGCCCTCCAAGGCCTGGCCTTCCTTACCTTTCCCATTCCACTTCCCACGCATCTTTTTATGACTACTCATGCTTGAGTCTCTTTCATCTTCTTTCTCTTCTCAGACAAACCAAAGTATTTCTTGCCTCAGGATATTTTTACTTGTTCTTTCCTTTGCCTGAGGCAGTTTTGGTCAGATTTTTATAGGGTTATGTCCTTTTCCTCCAGATTTTAGCCTAAATGTTATCTTCTCAAAGAGGCCTTTCAACCTACCCTGTGCCCCCTGCCTCCAAGTTCTTCTGTTATATCTCCCAACTTATGTCCTTCACTACAGTCGCACAATCTGAATTTTGCTTATTTATTACTGGTTACCTGTTCATCTACAACTCTCATATCTATGAGGGCAGAGAATATATCTGTTTTATTCACTGTTGTGACTCTGATGCTTAGAACATTACATGGACCATTCATTCAACTAATGTTTGTTGAATGAATGAAATGAGATAATGGATATAATGTATTTAGTCTTGTGCTGGCAAATGGAAAGTACTCAATACATGCTAACTTACTATTAAAAGTACTGTTTCTCTTTTATGCTGTGACTTCAGTGTTGCCTCCTGTTATGGTAGTTGAGGGAGCACTGATTATCATTTCACTTCTTGGTTGAAATCATTTTCAGTCATTTCAGTGCTTGGTTGGTTGATTTAGTCGCTAAGTCGTTTCTGACTCTTGTGACCCCATGGACTGTAGCCTGCCAGGCTCCTCTGCCCATGGGATTTTCCAGACAAGAATACTGGAATGGGTTGTCATTTCCTTCTCCAAGGGATCTTCCCGACCCAGGAATTGAACCTGGGTCTCCTGCATTGCAGGCAGGTTCTTTACCAACTGAGCTATAAGAGAAGCCCAACAGTTGATTAGATTACCTTCTCCCTTTGAATTAAACAGCTCTCTCAGCAGGGGGACTGCTGAGTAAACCTGGTTTGAGGGACAAGTAGTCATGCATCGATTCATTCATTCACTTATTCAGTTTTTGCTGAGTACCTTATTATGTATGGTCTCATGCCTAGTTTGCTGCTGCTGCTAAGTCGCTTCAGTTGTGTCAGACTCTGTGTGACCCCATAGACGGCAGCCCACCAGGCTCCCCCGTCCCTGGGATTCTCCAGGCAAGAACACTGGAGTGGGTTGCCATTTCCTTCTCCAATACATAAAAGTGAAAAGTGAAAGTGAAGTCGCTCAGTCGTGTCCGACCCTTCGCGACCCCACGGACTGAAGCCTACCAGGCTCCTTCGCCCATGGGATTTTCCAGGCAAGAGTACTGGAGTAGGGTGACATTGCCTTCTCCGCATGCCTACTTTAGCTTTGTGTAAAGAGAAACTGATTCAATGCATCCCAAACTTCTAAGGTCATATTAAAGGGACTAAATAAAATCATACATTTTGGAACAACAATAGATGAATAACACAGAGAATAATTACAAGAAGGGAAAATTTGTTTCTCAAGAATAGTGTATGGCATGAGCCTTGAAGAATAGATGATGGGAAGGTTCCTGTGAAGTTATTTGAGATACTTCAGTGGGTCTTTTATGGAAAACTTCTTTCCAGATATGTTTGTTTTCTATGCTCCTCTTTCTGGGATAATCATGGAACTCATCATTTAACTGAGAAATCATATATTTACCTCCAGACTATGACCAGACTGGGTTGACCATGTTTCCATGCCTTAATGCCTGTTCTTTATATTCTTGTTTTTACTGCCTTTTCCACCCCCAGCCCTTGCTCCTCTGGTCCACCTTCCATTTTGTTGTTGTTGTTCAGTTACTAAGTCACGTCTGACTCTTTGTGACCCCATGGACTGCAGCATACCAGGGTTCCTTGTCCTTCACTATCTCCCAGAGTTTGCTTAGATTCATGCCCTTTGAGTCAGCAGTTTTACTGTCATGGTAAAATTTAAGAAGTAGAGATCTAATATGTCACTGTGCTCCTCAAAATCCTTCAACAACCACTGATTTCCTTGTGGTTTGTTCGTGTGTTTCAGGCTTGGTTAGATACCAGTTTTGTATTTTTGTTTTTGTGACACTGTTTCCTATGACAGTGGGTCTCTTTGACAGTCTTTCCCGTGGCTGTCTTTCTGTGGAATCTTGGTCTTTCATGCCTGTGTTTTTAATCCCTAGCACAATGCACGGTGTGCCCCAGGCCTCCTACTAAGAGAAACCTTCATTCTAATAAATGTTCCTTCCTAGCCCAACCTCTCCTTCACAGCTTGCTGTTTTCTGATCTTCATAGAGCCTAGCATCTTGGGAACTATCTTTTATTAATGTTTAATTAAATGAGCTGGACTTGGTGAGGTGCAATTATGAAATAGTATTCATTTAATCCCTCCAAAATCCTAAACTCTGTAGGCTCTTCCTGCCCTGTCTCAGAAGATTCCTCAGACAAATCTCATAGATTTCCCATCTCACTTAGGTATTAGAACTGTCTCATATGTTGTTGTCAAAAAGTCTACTCAAATCTTAAATTTTGATTTCTTGTCCAATTAAAAAAAATTCTCCCCATTTCCTCAGATCAGACCTGCACTTGGCTTGGAAACGTGCTCTTTGATGGGTTAGGATTAGGGTGAGGATGAGGGTCTGCTCTTTTTCTTTGCTCTTTAGATCTATCTTCCGTTCTCAGTACATGGCACTGGATCTGTTAGGGCTGAAGCTGGGACCACTGTTGTTCCCTCTTGCCTGTCTTGGTAGATGTCCTCAACCTGGCTCTTTCCCTGAGGTGTGTGTTCTAGGCTAGTTCCCAGAGTTATCCTACAGAACGAAGCATCCGCTGCCTGTAGTCGTAGGTGGCTGACTCACACTTTGGTGACTGTCTTCTCTTTCCTGTCATCTTCCCTGTCTACCCTGTCAATGTTTTCTGTACTTTGCAAATAAACTACTTATTAAAATATTTGTCTTAGGATCTTCCTCTAGGGCAAAAAGGAACCTTTAACCTTTTCTGTAAAACACAAAATAGTAAATATTTTAGATTTTGTGTATCATGTCAGCTCTGTCTCAGCCACTCAGCTCTGCCCCTATAAGCCCCAGAGCCACAGACAATCTGCGAATGAGGAAGTGGGCCTGTGTTAAAAATTGTCAGAGAAGAGATACAACGACTCACTATAATGGTAAATTTGCCCTTTTCTTTCCAAATGTCTGTCCATTTTTGCTTTATGTAGTCTATTGGGCCAGTAGAAACTTAGAGCTGTAATAACTCCCTGTTGAACTGGATCTCTCTCCATAATGTAGTATCCCTATCAATTTCTAATGATGCTTTCACAGAAATATGAGCTAATATAGCTCATATTTAAGTAGAGATCACAGCTTTATTGTGTCTAGTATCAGCCTGATGTATGTATATATATAAATATAGAAAATATATATATATAAAATCTTCAATCCTTTTATATTCAGCTTTTCCATATTCTTACGGGCTTCCCAGGTGGTGATAGTGGTAAAGAAGCTGCTTGCTCATGAAGGAGTTATAAGAGACATGGGTTCCATCCCTGGGTTGGGAAGATACCCTGGAGGAGGACATGACAACTCACTCCAGTGTTCTTGCCTGGAAAATCCCATGGACTGAGGAGCCCAGTGGGCTATAGTCCACAGAGTGGCAAAGAATCAGGCATGACTGAAGCGACCCAGCACACACACACAAGGTCACGATGGTGGGACCTCTGAAATGGGATTAGTGTTCTCATAAGAAGGGAGACTAAAGCTCTCTCTCTCTGCCATGTGAGGATAATGAGAAGGTGGTCATCTGCAAGCCAGGAAGAGAACCTTCACCAGGAACTGATCTGCCAGTGCCTTTATCTTAGATTTAGCTCCCAGAACTGTGTAAATGGCTGTTGTTTAAACTACCTGGTCTATGGTATTCTGTTATAGCACCCTAAGCTGACTGAGACAGTGTGCCTCTTATACCCTGCATATAACTGAATGAAAAAAATGTTTGAAATTCTCTGTATTTTACTTGGCAAGGTTTTTTAAAAATTTATTTTGATTGCTGACATTTGTCTCTATCATATTACTTTGTGATATTCCATTTTAGTCTGTTTCTTTTTTTTCTTTTCTTGCTTTTTTAACCTTTTGATAGACTATCTTTGCTTTCATATTTTATTTTCCTTCATCTATCTTGTAAGAGTACATGTTTATCTTGCTAGTTATTCTTGAAATATTATGTCTAAATATTATATTGAAATTCTCCTCCCAAAGAAACATAAACCATAGCATATATAAACTCTAATCACTTTCTCCTGAAGTATGTGTAACTGCTGTCCATTATTTATTATTTTATTAATCCCACGAATTAGATATTATTTTCTTTTTATTTCTTAATGCAGACAGCATTTATCAAGAATTACCTACATGTTAGCCATGTATTTTGCTCATCATTTCCTCTTACATCTCATAATTCTTTTTGCTGTCCTTTTCCTTCTACTTGGAGTACAACTTGGTAGGACTTTTATGTAGATCTGTTGACAGCAAATGCTTTGTTTTTGACCATCTTAATCCAAAAAAGTAGTTTTGCGGTTTCAAAATTCTGGGTCAGCTGTTGCTCTTGGCATTCCTATAACATCATTTAACAGTTTCCTGATCCTGAATAAGTACTTTAATCTCTCTAATACTTTATTTTTGTGGTTTAATGAACAAAATAATCCAAGCATAACTAAGGGCTGTTCACACCAGTCACCTGGGCAAAGAGCTTGTTGAGACTCAGGTCTTCCTTCCGTCAGTGGGGACAATTGGTTTCTTTGGTAGAAGAGGCTGGGATATCTCATGGGCTTCATGGTTCCTAGGATCTGGGAGCTGGCTTTCCAAACAACTTTTGTAAACTGCTGGCAACCCAAACCAGACTGCACCCAAAACACAGTCTTGATTATTTCTCTCTGACACAACTGCTGTGTCTGACCTACCATGTTAAAGGCAAAGAATGTGGGGTCCCAGTGAGAGTTCAGCCTAGTATCCTGCCCAGCCTGCATCACTATGAGGTAGCGAGCAGATGGGAATCATACTTTCTAGGTGCTTACTCTGGCTTTTGACATTTTCCCCTTTCCCCAATAAAGCCTGTTGCTTAGCCAGTGCTGTGTGATTGTTTGGAACTCATCTTGTACCTGGGATGAGATTCCCCATGTATATCATGGTGGTAACAACACCATTTAGTTGGTGTAGAGGTTAAATGGCATCAGGCATGTTAAGTACCTGGTACATAGGAAGAACTCAGTAGTTGTTGGGTACTATTTATGTTGCTAAAAATATGAAGGACCCTTACATTTATTGACTCCTCTTTAAAATGTTTTACCTACAATAGTATATGGGCGTTCTATCCAAGATGGATTTCTCCCCCCATATATTCATGTGTTGCCTAGTAACAGTCACTGACTTCTCAGAGTGAAAAATAAAATCAGCAACAGTTTTTAGCCAACAGAGTCTTTGCTAACACTTGGATGAAAACACTTGCTTAAAAATTAATCCCATCTTGGCTATTAATTATGAAGTGCTTTAACAAACACAAAACGAATAATGATGGTTTATTGTTTTTCATTTGAGAGAGTGCATCCACATCACGGAAGCAGAAATAATCTGAAATTAATTAGCAATTGATCATGACAGCATGTCATCCTATACAACTTATACAACACCTGCCCTGATTATTTTTGAATCCGTGGAGGAGAACAAGCACAGCAAACTGGCATTTGACAAACAAGCAGCCTAATTAAAGGGCTATCAGGGACAGCAAATGGAACAGCAATGAATCAGAAAAAATACTGTTTGCTAAAGTCGACAGATTATTACCACAAAGTAAAAACACTGGTGCATAAAATAACTTTATCTTTCAAACATATATTCTAGGTACAGCTTTTGGTGGAGCAC
Organism: Bos taurus; assembly: GCF_002263795.3. Lineage (NCBI taxonomy): Eukaryota > Metazoa > Chordata > Mammalia > Artiodactyla > Bovidae > Bos > Bos taurus. The sequence continues at coordinate 18,208,901 of NC_037336.1, read as the reverse complement.
TCAGTTCAACAAATTTTACCTATTCCTTTTAGTTTCATGGGAGTACCTTTGGAAAATCAAACAGCATTGCTGTCTCCAATAGATTACAGGGTATTGGGAAGGCCAGACAGGACACTAAATAATTAACTTTAAGAAAGACAGTATACAAATAACAGCATTGTTCAAGAAAACTTTAACAGTATCTGTGGGCTTTAAGTTGCCTTTTAAAAGTATAGGGCAGAAATGAATAGAAAGTAGATAGTGACTGCATTATCAGAGTCACTGTGCATTTTGTGATAGACATTGTCTGATATTTGTGTGTGTGTGTGTGTGTGTATGAAGTTGCAGAGGAAAACATAATATTATTAAGAATTTCAAAGCTTTCAGGATTTAACATTTTTTTTCTGTTAATAAAACTCTTAATTCTGATTCTTTGCTGGAGGACTTCTAAAGAATTTTGGGTAAAGTAGTACAAAACTTTAAATTTATATTTTATAGTAAGTGAAGACAAAGCCAGTTATTCAGTGTATCTGTGCAATCCTGGACGTTTGTATCTGTTTAGTTTCTTAGACACCTTTCTTATTTTGAACAATGCTTCAAGCTCAGAGTTTAGCCATGCTTACATCTCCTAAAACATCTTGGGTCAAACATGACCTTGACTGGAGTTCAAAAACTGAGGCTCAGAAAAACTGGGAAGAATATCAATAGAGACTCAAGTTTCTTATGTTGACAATAGAACAAACAGAGAAAGAATAGATTGGACTACTTGATGCTAAAATTTTGATTAATAATAAAGAGACTAGATATTTTGCTTCTGTCTTTTCTATCAAAATGAATTATTTTCTGAAAAAGAATGATCAAAAACTGATATTTAGTCTATGTTTGAAAAAATCCATTGATGGCAAGATCTCCCTCTCTTGAAGTGGCTCACTCATATTAGTAAAAAAATTTATAGAAAATGCTATAAATGAGACTGAATATATATGAAGATGTAAACAACGTAGGAAGTGCTACAAGAGAGGAGCATTTTTCTAAAAGCACGAAAATGTCGAGTTTGTAACTCTAAACTTGGAGTTCAATGTTAATCTTATAAATCTAGAAAATATTATTACAGAGATTTACTGGTATGAAATTGAAATTAAATGTAAGATTCTAAATTTGGATCCAAATACAAGCTTCACAAATAAGTAGAGGAGAGGATTTTGCAGCATCACATGTGAAGGGGAGTTTTTCTAGTTGAAATTGAAAAAATTCAATACGAATTAACAATATGGTTTGTCCAACAGAAGAGATGAAGTTAGTTTCTCTTTTAAAGTTTTCTTTCGAAGATAATTTTCCTTGTTAGAGAAGACGGAAGCGTAACGGGATCTATTTCCTTTTATTATTCACCAGAATTATAGCATCAAGAAATCCTTTTGTCCCTTCTTTGTTTGCTTCATTGCTAAATGCAGCCACCTTAGGCTACATTAAAAGAAATGTAGTGTCTAGAAGGGGGACATGATATTCCCTCTGGTTCTGTTCTCACAGTATGATGTTCAGACCACACTTGGAGCACGGCATTCAATTTTGAAAACCAGATTATAAAAGCTGCAGGAACAAACTGTAAATATTCCAGAGACTGGCCAGGGTGATGGAAGGACTTAAAATCCTGCCCTACAAAAGATGGTATTTACAGTTCTTTAGTAAGAAGAAGGTAGATAATTGAGAAATATGATATTGAATACAAATATGTTATATTTTTTCATTTGGGAAGGGATTTCAATTTGTTTGAATGATCCAATGGATCAGTGGTTGGGAGCTAAGAGAAGATAGTATTTCCTCAATTTAAGGAAGAAAATTGTAAAATTCCAAATTATCTGGAAATCAATGGACCTCTTTAAGAGGAGTGAACACAAAGATGTTCAAGAATTGGACAGACCACCACCCAGTGAAGAATCTTGTGAAGAATATTAAAACATTCAAAGTGTGGTCAGAGACTGTGAGCAGTTAGATTCCTTCTAACTTTGAAATTTTGTACATGGTGAACAACTTCACGTATCAGTGTTTTGTTTCCTAGTTGGACTAATACTGTGCAATTAATTGGACTGCTCTATCTAGTAAATCACATACTTTATTCCACAATTTGTTGTAGGAGAGCTATCATTCTAAACAGGATAATCCCTTAAAGTATTGTTTTGGGATAAGGTGGCTTTAACTTAATGACTCAAATTAATATTGAGGTAGCATTGCTAAAGCGAAAGGAGAGCAGTTGCTCTAAGGTCACTTAAGAGGTTATATTTGAAACCTGTTATAAATTTGAGGAGATAGTTGGTGATATTCTGTCTGTATATTTCAGTGGTTCTCAACCAGGGGCAATTTTTCACTGCAGGAAATATTTGGCAGCATCTTGAGATATTTCTGGTTGTCTTGACTGAAAAGGAGCTACTCACATCTAGTGGGTAGAGGCTGGGGGGTGCTACTAAGCATTTCACAGTGTACAGAACATTCCCCACAAGAAAGAGTTGACTGATACAAAATGCCGGTAACACTAAGATTGAGAAATTCTCGTCTACATTACAGAGTTTTCCATCTGCCTTCAATTTAATTCTTTTTGTTTATCCACAGATGCTCTTTTTCATCTGTTGATTCTTATATCTGTATTTATTTATTTGTCCTGACAGGGAACACCATATTATGGACCAGAAAATAGACAAATTACTTCTCACAGAGCCTGTTAGTGCCAAAGCCCCAGCCCTGATGTCTCCCCATGGAAGGGCACAAGGAAGGAGGCCTAATTACCCTGCCTGTGCATGATGGGGGAAGAGCCCCAAAATTATGAACCTCAGAGCTCGTGCAGAGTGGCTGCATGTCTGCTTAATCTCCCCACAGCAGATGCAGAGAGACCTTTGCTTTGGAATACAACCAACTTCTCTCTGAAGAGAGGAGGGGAAGATCTCATTTCAAAGCCCAGAAGGGAAATGAAGGGCTTCACAGATAGTTAGGACTTATATCTATCTGTACATCTCCATAGGGTTACTGTTCAATTATCTTTTAACCCAGGTTGCTAGCAGTCTTTACTAGAATGCGCAGCCTGTGCAGAAACATGGGGGTGTTCATGGAGCACTGAATCCTGATATTACTTGGAATTCTTTCCTTGCTTTCCCTCATTTCATTCTCCCTTTTCCCGCCATATGTCTCCTTAGGGGATCAGCATTCCTATGACCACCCTTCTTAGGTTATTTAGAGCATCTTGTGATGCTTAAATGCAGCAATGAACCCTTGAATTTCCTTGAAAAGCAAACAAAACTGCTTCAAGCTAAGTTTGTGTGTGTGTTTAATAGAAATCTGTGTGGCTTACTTTATTCAATCTGTCATGAAGTGTAGTGATTTTCACAGATTACCGTTTATTGCAATTTGGACAATAGATACATGCCTGAAAATTGTGAAAATTCAATTTTATTAAATGAATATAGTAACTACATAAAGAAGTGCTATATTTTAAGAAACCCTATGATGAATCCTTTTGTAAAGTGGTCTCCAATGTGAATAGTAAATCGTCATTTTGATTCTTTTACATTTTCATATAAACTGGAATGAATTTTAAAAGTATTGTGCATGAATAGATCTTAATTGTGCTAAGAGCAGGTTTTTTGGTGAGACTATCATCTAGTTTTGGAACCAACAGGAGCAAATTACAATTTTAGAAAGGGAAAAGGATAAGAGAGAGCATTATTTTTAATTAGGTTCATTGATTTTTTTCTTTCCAGTTTCATTGTTTATCTAATATTAAGTTCAGATCCAAAATCAATGAGTGAAAACTATCAAGGTACCACTGAAAGCTTAGAAAATTTTATGAGAAAGTTTAAACTGAGAGATGTCTTGAGAATCATAATATACATAATGGAGAAGTAGGCATAATATTTTATACATGTGTGCGTGCTAAGTTGCTTCAGTCATGTCCAATTCTTTGAGACCCTATTGACTGTCCCTGGGGACTGTCCAGGCGAGAATACTGGAGTGGGTTGCCATGTCATCCTCCAGGTGATTTTTCCAACCCAGGGATCAAACTCTGGTCTCTCATGTCTCCTGCATTGGCAGCTGGGTTCTTTACAACTAGCACCACTTGGGAAGCCCAATATCTTATATAGCATCTTTCCAGGTGGTGCAGTGGTAAAGAATCTGCATCCCTAGGTCAAAAATATGCCCTGGAGTAGGGAATGGCAACCCACTCCAGTATTCTTGTCTGGAAAGTTCCATGGACAGAGGAGCCTGGTGGGCTACAGTCCAGAGAGTCACAAAGAGTTCTTTACCACTGAGCCACCAGGGAAGCCCAATGTTTTATATAGTGAAAGTGAAGTCGCTCAGTCATGTCCAACTCTTTTCGACCCAGTGGACTGTAGCCCACCAGGCTCCTCCGTCCATGGGATTCTCCAGGCAAGAATACTGGAGTGGGTTGCCATTTCCTTCTCCAGGGAATGTTTTATATAGAAGAGGCTAAATAAGCATTAACTTAATTGAATTAAGAACAAGTATTTGGATAATTTTTTGGAGGTATCACTTGAATGTCCTTTTATTTCTGGTTTTTGTTGATTGTCTAATCTCTGTGTTGACCTATATTAACTTCTATCTGAGAGCACATGGAAATAAAGTAAGAGAGGCTTATTTCTGAATTATTTTCTACTTGTCTGCTTCTTGGATGTCGTTAATTTTGTATGCTGGGAAAAGCCCTACAGCCTGTGATAATTTTAATTGATTCTGAAAAAAAAAATCTCTGTAACTTTGAGCAGCTCTGCTGCTCTGTTGGAGAGAATCTCGCTGTCCATACATAACCCCAGTCTTGCCCTCTTTACTACCCTATTTGCCTTTAAGGCTTATGCAGTTTATCTGTAGTCACTAGTATGTTCTGAAGGGTTCCTGGTATGTGGGGATTTAAGACAGTCTCTTTGTAAGTCATCTGAATTGTTTTGGAAAAAAAATCTAAAACATATACCTGTAAAAAATACAAAACATATTCTGTTTTGTTCCTTATAGCAATAATTTATTATTATCCAACAGGATTTCTCTCTTAGAAGCAAATAGCTCCAAGGTTAATTATTTATTACAGCACTCTAGGCAGGGAAAATTTATGTCTACCAGAGAACTCTGCTTTTTTGCAACTTTAAGAAATTTCTGATATTTTTCTCTTTCTTGACATTATTCTCTTCTCAAGCACATACAAAATGAGGTACAATTTTTAGTGTCCACAGGCACCTTACATTCATTACCTCATTTAATTCTCATTCTAATAAACAGAATAGATATTATCTCAAGAGGAAACATTATACCAATGTTACCAAATGGTCATGAACTCTCTTCACCTAGAGCTGGAAAGTTCAGGAACAGTACAAAAAAACTGGGGTGGTCTCCTGGTCTCTGTGAGTGTGGGGTGTCATCCCTGTGCAGGCCTCAAGGGGGCAGAATGGCCACCTGGCAGTGTCCATGGTGGGTTTGTTGTTGTTCAGTTGTTAAGTCATATCCGACTCTGCCGCCCTATGGATGGCTGCACGCCAGGCCTCCCTATTCCTCACTGTCTCCCAGGGTTTGCCCAAGTTCACATCCACTGAGTTGGTGATGCCATCCAACCATCTCATCAGCTGAAGATTAAAAAGTACCTTTGTGTAAACCAAGACTAGAGAAGATGTAAGAGAAATCAATGTATTGCAACTAATTGAGTCACAAGAGAGGAGAAAGTGGTGGCTGTGTTTATGTTGAGGTGGTACTTTGCATTTGACAGCCTAAGAGGTGAGCTAGTTAACTATGTTTTAGCAAATAAAGGATGTTTGATGCATGAGTTGCATTGTTTGTTCTCTGTGTCTATAGACAAGTAAACCAGAGGAAATGACTAAATTTAAATTTTGCCTAGACACAAGGAAAGCCTCTACATATCAAAGTGATACGGTCACTTGTTCATTTATTCCTTTGTTCAGTCAACAGTATTTATGAGCATCCAATAGGTGCCAGATTTACCTGGGAGCTCAGGTGGTAAAATAATCCGCCTGCAATGCAGGAGACTCTGGTTCACTTCCTGGGTCAGGAAGATCCCCTGGAGAAGGGACAGGCTACCCACTCCAGTATTCTTGGGCTTCTCTGGTGGCTCAGCTAGTAAAGAATTCACCTGCAATGGGACAGACCTGGGTTTGGTCCCTGGATTGGGAAGATCCCCTGGAGAAGGGAAAGGCTACCCACTACAGTATTCTGGCCTGGAGAATTCGATGGACTGTATAGTCCATGGGGTCGCAAAGAGTCAGACACGACTGAGCAACTTTCAACTTTCACTATCACTTTCAGTGAACAGTATTTATCCACATCCAACAGGTGCCAGGAAGTGTTCTAAGAACAGGAGACACAGACACGGACACACCTGTCAACGTTCCTGAGGGTCCCAGGGCTGATGTGTGCACTTATGTGTGTGTGTAGACAACAAATGAATACATATCTAAACCAGAGTGATAATCAGAGAGTAATAAGAACTGTGCATCAGGTAATGTCACAGAGAATGACCCAGTGGCTACTATTGATTGGCTGACAAAAGCCTCTGTGCATCAGGTAATGTCACAGAGAATGACCCAGTGGCTACTATTGATTGGCTGACAAAAGCCTCTCTGGAAATGGCATTTACTTTGAGAACTAACAGTGAGCTAGCCCTGCAAAAGTGGGAATTGGGACAGGGGTAAGGAGACCTCAGTTGCAGGGACTCTACCCAGAGGGAATAAGCTAGTTGAGTTTGGGAAACCTGGGGTGTGGGTACTGATGAAGCATGAGGATGGTGCGAGGTGAGTCACAGAGGGAGGAAAGGACCAGCTCTTGTTGGACTTGGTGAATCTGAGTTTTAGGATTGGATTCCAAGTGCAATGGGGAACCTCTGGAGGCTTCAAGACAGGACTCTGAAAGACTGTGATTTATTGTCTTCTTAGCTCTAGGATACTAGACTTATGGTGGCTCAGGTGGTAAAGAATCCACCTGCAGTGCACAAGATCTAGGTTTGATTCCTGGGTTGGGAAGATCCCCTGGAGAAGGGAATGGCAACCCACTCTGGTATTCTTGCCTGGAGAATCCCATGGACAGACGAGCCAGGTGGGCTATAGTCCATGGGGTCACAACGAGTTGGGCACGACTGAGTGATTAACACTATTAACACTACTACTAACTCTACGATGGGGTTTCCCAGGTGGTGCTGGTGGTAAAGAACCCCACTCCCAATGCAGGAGATAAAAGAGATGCCGGTTCAGTCCCTGGGTTGGGAAGATCCCCTGGAGTAGGAAATGGCAACCCACCCCACTATTCTTTCCTGGGAAATCTCATGGACAGAGGATCCTGGTGGGCTACAGTCCTTGGGGCCACAAAGAGTCAGACACAACCACTGAGTGACTGAGCACACATTGCACGTATTTCTAAGATGGAGTAATTATATATCTTGTCTCAAAATATATTCTGTTTTTGTGAAAATAACAACTTACCACATATTTAATGCTCAATAAATGTTTATTAGTAATAATCACTTTTTTCTTAATAATAATATGCCATAGAAGCTGGTTAAGCTAATATCTTTGAGATTTCAGTTCAGTTCAGTTCAGTCGCTCAGTCGTGTCCGACTCTTTGCGACCCCATGAATCACAGCACGCCAGGCCTCCCTGTCCATCACAAACTCCCGGAGTTCACTCAGACTCACGTCCATCGAGTCAGTGATGCCATCCAGCCATCTCATCCTCTGTCGTCCCCTTCTCCTCCTGCCCCCAATCCCTCCCAGCATCAGAGTCTTAGAGAAGAGTAAAAATGCCAACTACCTTTTATTGCTTGCCCACTGATTGTTTATATTATCTAATTTAATCTGCACTGCAACTTTTTGTAGAGAAAACTAACTTTTAAAGAAGTTAAGAAACTTGCTCAAGGTCACAAAGCTGGTAAGGATAGAGCCAGAATTTCAGTTTCACTTTTGGTCTTTATGACTCTGAAGTCAGTGCTATCTCTTCCATGCCAGGCCGCTACACGGAGAATGTGCCCTGTATTCTCTTGGTGGACTGGGTTTATAGCAGATTATCCCTTCTCAAAGGCTTCTGGCTCTTATTGAGCCTGAATTTCATGAACAGTTTGGCACATAAGCGATAAATCACAACACAGTCTGCAGTAATGTATTCTGGGCATCGCCGTATTCAACTAAATGATCCTATAAAGTAATATTTATAATTCAAGGGTTCTGTTCTCTCCATCTCTCCATTTTTTATGTAAGCATCAAGAGGAAGACCATCAAAGAAATAGCAGCTGACTGATGAGACAGTAGTGCTAAAGGTGCTATATAAATTCAAGATGTTATTATAATAATTATTATTAAATGGATTACTGGGAGATGAATGTAGTGGTAAAAAGAGTGTTTCTTCAGCTAACTAAACTGATGAATTCTGCATGAAAGAGGATTGTTCCAAGGCACTAATGCATGGAGGACGATCGAATGAAGGGCTTTGTAGTGGGAATTGAAACAGTCCTGAGATGAGGAGACTGACACAGGTTTCATGGACTGGGGAAGCCAACAGAGGCGTGACGGTCCTGCTCCGTTCTCCTGGTGCAGGTGGCAGTCCTTTGTTCCTCCTGGAGCTTCTTCCGTGGCTCAGAGCTCACTTCCATTCTCCCCTGCCCCACTGTCTCTTTGTGGACTCTCAGGACACTGGACTTTGCCTTGTCAGTATTTGGGAGGCTATGGAAATCCTTTTGTCTTCAGAGATGGAGAAAGCCTGCCAAACAATAAAGCAGATGTCTGTAGTTAATATGGGCTTCCCAGATGTCATTGGCAGTAAAGAACCCGCCTGCCAGTGCAGGAGACTCAAGACATGCAGGTTCAGCCCCTGAGTTGAGAAGACCCCCTGGAGGAGGGCATGGAAACCCTCTCCAGTATTTTGCCTGGAGAATCCCTTGGACAGAGGAGCCTGGTGAGCTACAGTCTATGGGGTCTCAAAGAGTCAGACATGACTGAAGTGACTTAACATGCACACACTGTAGTTAATGCACACACACACAAGAGGTCTGCCCTCATCTGCCTTTGCTCCTCTATCAAGAAATCAGTTATAATAAACTGTTTGCTGCAAATATTGCCATTTCTTCTGCTTGGATGCTAAATATCTTGCCAGTGAAGCAATTGACATTAGTTAACGTGACTGTTTCTTACTAAAGCTTATTCTAAAGCTCTGAAGAATTCTAATCATCCAGCAGATATCATGCAGAATGCAGAAATTTAATCTGTTTTCACAAATGCTTCATTTTCCTCTTCTTATTCATCTTTCTTTCTTTCTTCCCATGAGACTAGAATCAGGAGGTTTGGATTTAGAAGATTTTATATGGTTTAGGGTTTTTTTTTTCCTATATACCAAACACTATCTTGTTTTAGTTAACAAGAAAAAAAGATCCCCACCCCTGTGGGGTGGCAGTAAGGTGACGGGCAACAAAATATAAATGTAAAAAATCCCTAAATTACATAGTCTGTTAGAGGGATGTTAAAAGATGTTACTGGAAAAAGAGGAGAGTGAACACCTGGAGAAGATGAGCATGAGCTGTTTAGACATATCTTTTTTTGTTCAAAAGGATCCTACACCAGTATTCACGGTAAAAAGGAAAAGTTACTTATGTCTGTGCGATAGAAAATGGGTGAATTCATATGCCTACCTATGCAGAAATTTTAAAACAGATTTTTCAGGAGGTTGTTTTCCCCTGGGTTAACCACACGCTTTGTTTAAATTACTTAAAATCATCGACATCTCAGAAGGGGCACCATCTCCTCCACCGCTGGATGAGCAGGTTGTATTGACGTTTCCCCTTTGCTTCCGAGTAGTGTGCATTAAGAGGAGGGCATGGCAACCCACTCAGGTATTCTTGCCTGAAAAATCCCCATGGACAGAAGAGCCTGCTGGGTTATAGTCCATGGGGTTGCAAAGAGTTGGACACAACTGAGTGACTAAGCACAGCACAGCACAGTATTCATTAAATCTGATGAAAACAAACAGTAACTAAAACATAAGAGCCCCCATACTTTGACAAGAGAAACCAGAACCTGGAATCAGGTCACTATGGAGCAGAATGAGTCCTAAGAGATTATCCAGTCACACCCATTATGTGACAACTAAGTATTTTGGCTCGAACATGGTGGCTGATCAGACCACAGGGGCTGATCTGACATCTCTGACCTGTGAAAGATGGCACAGGGATCGAATATGCCTGGAAGAATGCCCTAAAGTGCTCTTAGGTCTTAAGTGGGCAGCCTACTCAGAAAAATCTTCAGGGAAGCCAAACATCTTATTTTCCAGCACACAGCTTCTTGAAAGAATGAGAATAATTTACCCACTCCCTAAAGACCAAACCTGGGCAAACCCTTTCAACGTTTAGAGATCTCCAAAGAGATACAGCAAAATAATAAATGAGAATCTCTCAGATCCTGGTCACCCACCATCAAAACCCTTTCTCTCTGAGGAGTAGACCTCTTTCCACAAAATGTGAACCTCTGAGTACCAACAGCGGCATAACCTGAGAGCTCATTGAAATATATACTCTTGGGTTCCCCCTAGGAATCTTTATTCTAGCAAGGTCCCCGGGTAAGAGAGGTAGAGATTCACTGGAACAGAAAACTTCTGCCAGAAGCTCTCCTGACCAGGGCAGAGCAGCCCCCTGCTTTGTACCTGACTTTTGAATCCTGAATAAATGCCTGTCTTCAGCCAGCCGCATTGTTGTTCTGTAGAAACTTAACTAATTTTGTGCTCAGTTCAGTTCAGTTCTGTTGCTTACTCGTGTCCAACTCTGCAACACCATGGACTGTAGCACGCCAGGCTTCCCTGTCCATCACCAACTCCTGGAGCTTGCTTAAACTCATGTCCATCGAGTTGGTGATGCCATCCAACCATCTCATCCTCTGTCATCCCCTTCTCCTCCTGCCTTCAGTCTTTCCCAGCATCAGGGTCTTTTCCAATGAGTCAGTTCTTTGCATCAGCTGGCCAAAGAATTGGAGTTTCAGCTTCAGCATCAGTCCTTCCAATATATATTTAACTACATAAACAAAGAAATAAAAACTCTTCTAATTTTTGTTGTTTTTGTCATTAATGCAAACAGAAGAGTGTCAGTTCATCTTGACATCTTGCTCTCTAACTAAACCTCGCCTTCACCCTCTCCCCATGGGAAGCCCTAATGTCTCAATCTTTCTCCCTTCCCTAGAGAGCCTGGCTCTTATTCAGCCAGCATTCAACTATTCCTTCTGTCACACATTTCACATAATTGGAAAGATGAGGGGAAAGCATATGTTGGAGGGAGCTTGGTTTGGGGACCAAAAAAAAAAAAAAAAAAAAAGGAAAATTCTCCCTACTTGCTCTGTTGAATAATGATCAGTATTGAGACTAGAAGAAACAAAGAGCTTTGTTTGCCGTCTAAGGAATTGCAGTTCAGGAGACACAGACTCAGGTCAAACCAGAAAAAGAATTCCAGGGAAGAGAATTGAGCTCATAAAGGCAATGCAAGGTTGTTAAAGTTGTCTTGCAAGTGGTGCTAGTGGTAAAGAACCCACCTGCCAGTGCAAGAGACTTCAGAGATGCAGGTTCGATCCCTGGGTTGGGAAGATCCCCTGCAAGAGGGTAAGGCAAACCACTCCAGTATTCTTGCCTGGGAGAATCCCATGGACAGAGGATTCTGATGAGCTACAGTCCATAGGGTTGCAAAGAATGAGACATAACTGAAGTGACTTAGCACTTATACACTGATGTGGAAAAAGAAATATCTGCCTTTAAGAGACAGGCTGTTCCCAGTTATCTAGGGTAAGGGACTGATAAGTATCTTGAGTTTCTGGAACACTGTGCAGATATTCTGGATGCCTGTGTTAAGACAGTAAGTGGTTACAAGTTCTTATTCCATCCAGGCTGAGTCACACATAAGTTCCACTTCTGCAGTTGCTTCCCTTCCAGCTCTGTTGTAGAGAGCTCTCTTAACAATACCAACACCTTTCTGATTTTCCTTTCCCAGCTGCAATATGTTAATTATTTTTACTCCTGTATTTGATTCCTCTCTGAGCTATGTTGACTTTGATTTCCCAGCCATTCCTGTGTCTGCCTTTTGGAGATCCCAGTCTGGACCCTGTGTACCTGATCATTCATACTGTGGCCTTGCCCAGAGCCACCGTGTCTGTTCCACGTTACCTGACTTCACTTATCAGGCATTATTCTTTTGGCCTCAGAATCTCACCACACAGGTCTGCCTCATTTGCTGGACAATAATCCTATGAGATAAACATCATGATTATTTCTATTCTACAGGCTAAAACACAAAAACTTAAGAAAGCATTAAAGTGTTTCTTCAAGGTGACAGACTCTGAGCTTATTGCTGAGGCAGACACATCTGATCGCAGATGACTTCAAAGAGAGAAAAGCCGAGGGCGGTCATCAGTTAGATTCCTTAAACCATAACTTGCTTAATAAATAATATCCTGGAACCTGCCCTCACCAATCAAGCTCGCCTTAATTGTGCTTGCAAATTTCATACCCTCCTGGCTTCATGTAGCTTAGACAATATATCACAAGACTCCTTTAACCATCCCCCAGAGATAATACTTTTGACATATAGATGCTAAGATTAATTTGTTTTTTTGAAACATGGAGCTGGTCTTGCCCAAACCGGTCAGACTGGTCAAACCGGTCAGACCACTGACCATTCAACTGGGCCCATGCAAGTGTCCAGTGGCTGACCTTTTGACTTCAGGGGGCCAAAAACTCCAGCCTCAGCTCATGTTAACACTGCCGTTTTCTGAACATGAAGATGCATGTAACTCAGCTACACCATTCAGAATGCTCATTACTTCACCCTTTTCTTGCTTTCAAGCATCTTTCTTCAGGCCTGCTTTTTTATTTCATAAATATTCTAATCCCTAAGCTTTTAGGGATGCTGAGACTTGGTCTGCCATCTCTTCACTTGGCTGACATCTGAACAAACTTTTTCTTTGCTACAGTCCTTGGCATCTCAGTATTTGGCTTGCTTCACTTTTGGCAAGTGTACCCGGTCAGTAACAAGAGTGAAAATTCAGAGTTTAACCTCATTAAAAATTTTAAAGGTGTATCATTTTAGACAGATTATTTCATGAAATTATAGCTGACAGTATAGAACCCAAACCTGCACCAATATATGAGTTTACATATATTAAACTCATTCTGCAAACAGTGTTATTAGAAAAAGCACTAATACTCAGTGAACTCCGGGAGTTGGTGATGGACAGGGAGGCCTGGCGTGCTGCAATTCATGGGGTCGCGAAGAGTCGGACACGACTGAGCGACTGATCTGATCTGATCTGATCTGACCATTTTACAGATAAGCAAACTGAGGCACAGAAAAGTTAAGACATCTAGAAATTACCAGCGCTGGCATATGAACCCAGGTAGTGTTTCCACTGGGTTCAATCCCTGGGTTGGGAAGATTCCCTGGAGAAGGGAAAGGCTACCCACTCCAGTATTCTGGCCTAGAGAATTCCATGGACTATACATCCATGGGTAGGACACATTGAGCGACTTTCACTTTCACTTTCAATCTGTTTCCACTCCACTATAAAGTCTTATAATACTAAAGAGACATATAGGAAGTACTCAGGAAGACACAAATTTGGGTGTTTTCAATGGTTTATAAAGCCCTAACACAGGTGAAAGTTTTGTAAAGGGCAGGAAGCTTAGTTTTAGAAGGATCAGATGCAATAACGCCTTATGTTTGTACAGAGGTTTTTTCCAAAGAGATTAGTAATTCCCTTCTTACCGCTGCCTACTTTCTGACCTAAGGCCTTTTTTGTTAATAAGGAAAAGATTAAAGGCATCAAGAGGAAAAATACATTCCTCTATTTAAATGATCAAATGAAGTGGTGATTGCTTCTGAATACTCAGCTGAAAAACTTAGCAGTTAGATGTGAACCAGCCTGAGATGAGGGGAGGGGTTTAAAACTCTCGAGAAATCTGTGAGAGGTGGATCAGGGTCCATTCTGCTTCAGAGCTGGTGGTAGGTATATGTTTAATGAACAGATGATATGTCTCCCTGAAACAGATAAAAATGCCTTTGAAATGTAAATTGACATTTCTGTACCTCTCTGAGACTTAGCCTTTATATGTGGTTGTGTGCTTCAAACTTCTGTGACAGGAAAAGAGTCTGGCAGCCAGAAGAAGGTCGCGGGGCTGTGCGAGACAGGCCAATGCCTCCAGCGGCAGTGGAGTCGACACAAACCTGACAGCTCAACCTCACTCTCACTTCTGCACGTACAGGAAGAAGACCTTTGGGAAAGGCACTGTAATCTGGCACCCGGCTCAGGTCTGGTACTTACTGAACCACATTTAGGTGCTTAAAAGTAAGCCAAGAAAGAAAAGCTCCGGTGTGTTCCCCAGTCAGGATGGAAAGGCACCTCAGAGCCTCCCCGCTCCTGGGCAGCCGGTGACCGTGAAGGACCCCCTGGTCCTGCTGATGTTTGGCTGTAGCATTGGTGGACAGATGCATTGTGGGAATGGAGATCATCTCCCTCAAGGAAAGTCTCCCTTTGTTTGCACTGAGTGTCTTACAGATCTTCAGGGTTTGGGAGTGGAGAAAGAAATTGTGCTGGTCATCTGAGGATGATCCCAGAGCTGTGCCACTGAGGGACTTGTATTAGCTCTGGTACAAGTGCTCAGGGTTGTGTCCAGCGGAGCTCAGTGCAGCCCTGAGTTTCAGAGAGGAAGGAGGGAATTGGGATGGAGCATGGTGGATGGGCCAGCCTTCCTGGTAGCCTCTGGAGTCCTCTGGTTCTGCTCCTGCTGTCCGGATCAGATACTCCAGGATGCCTCTGGGACAGTGCTTGGTGCTGCCAAAGCTGTTTGAGGCAAAGCATTGGCAGCAAGAGGGCCTCAGCCTTCATTTATTGGAAACAAAGGACTACCTGGAATCCTGCTTCTTGTTCACACTGTGTCTCTGGTGTATGCATTTATAGAACACTTTTTCATATTAAGGAAATCTGGAGTGATAGCAGGGCTGTGGGCACTTTAGCTGTAGGAGGTATCAACTGAAACATTTCTAGTCATTCTCAATGTTCTTTTTACCAATTTTGGTCTAATTTTTTGTCTTCTGAATCTTTATGAATGGGGTAAAAAAATCAACAATTCTTTATATGAAAGTCTCGAATTCTTCATGTTAGCCATCATGTAAGGCAAGTACAGAGTTCTTGTTCTCAGCATCATGATGGGAATACAGGATGTATATATATATATATGGCAAAAGGCACTGTGTTACCATTTTATATAAATATGTGAAATATATCAAGATGTGTGTGCATGTTCAGTCACGTTCGACTCTGCTGCCCTGTGGACTCTAGCGTGCCAGTCTCCTCTGTCCATGGAATTTTTTGGGCAAGAGCACTGGAATGGGTTGCAATTTCCTCCTCCATAGGATCTTTCCCACCCAGGGATCGAACCCACATCTTCCACATCTCCTTCATTGGCAGGTGGATTCTTTACCACTGAGCTGCCTGGGAAGCCCTTAACAAGATAGCATACATACAAAAATATCACCTTTCTAAAATTCATCCTCTTTTTTTCAATTAAAATAAAATTTCTGTTAAAATTTTAAGATAATATAAAACTGGATTATCCACATGGAAGCACATATCCAGTAAAATAAATAAAATCAACATGTTAAGCCACTGACTTAAAAACAAAGTTATTCAACAAAAGGTTCCTTGAAGACTGATAAAGGGATATCTACATAGTTATTTTTCTTTATTCCATAATAAATGCTCGTTAAAAGTGTGCTATCATTACCATTATCGTTGATATATGTGAAGAATCTGAAAAGTTGGAGACTTTTCAGTTAACCTTGTGCCATTTTGGTTCAGAACAATTAAGACTGTGCATTTCAGGTAAGTATTAATTCTGACAGTTTAGTATCACCACAACTGGAATGGAATTTATTTTCTCCTATGAGCACTGCCCATAGAACAGGTATTGTGAAGAGCTGTCTTATTTGAGTCTTAGAGTAAGTCAGAAGATGTGATTTTTAAGTAATGTACACTCACTGTTTCTAGTCATAAATCATGTGATAGGTGTCAAAAAACTGCAGCTGCTTTTTATCAATTTATTAAAAAGAGACTGGAGTTTCAATAGGAGAAATGAACATATATACCTATAAATTAAGCCTCTACACAACATTCTCTTTTCCAGCTACATCATTGGAGAGTTTGAACTGAATGTATGGCATAGCTAAACAAAACATATGTTCTTTGCATCTGGTGCTTCATTAATTGTTGCTAGTTGCAGGTATTTATACAAGGAAGGGTTCTTGGGGCTATAAGGAAAAGGAAGTTCTAGCAACTGCTTAATAAATCTGTTGTTGTTGTTCAGTCACTCAGTCATGGTCCGACTTTTTGAGAGCCCATGGACTGCAGCATGCCAGGCTTCCCTGTCCTTCACTATCTCCCGGAGTTTGCTCAAACTCATGTCCATTGAGTCAGTGATGCCATCCAACCATCTCATCCTTTGTCGCCCCCTTCTCCTCCTGCCCTCGGTCTTTCCCAGCATCTGAGTCTTCCAGTGAGTCGGCACTTCACATCAGGTGGCCAAAGTATTGGAGCTTCAGTTTCAGCATCAGTCCTTCCAACGAATATTCAGGACTGATCTCCTTTAGGATTGACTGGTTTGATCTTCTTGTTGTCCAAGGGACTCTCAAGAGTCTTCTCCAACACCACAATTCAAAAGCATCAGTTCTTTGGCACTCAGCCTTCTTTATGGTCCAACTCTTACATCTGTACATGACTACTGGAAAAACTATAACTTTGACTATACGGACCTTTGTTGGAAAACAGATGTCTCTAATTTTTAATATATTGTCTATGTTTGTCATACGTTTTCTTCCAAGGAGCAAGCATCTTTTAGTTTCAAGGCTGCAGTCACCATCCCCAGTGATTTTGGAGCCCAGGAATAAAGTCTGTCACTGTTTCCACTTTTTTCCCCTCTATTTGCCATGAAGTGATAGGACTGGATGCCACAACCTTAATTTTTCGAATGTTGAGTGTTAAGCCAGCTTTTTCACTCTCCGCACTCTCCTCTTTCATCTTTATCAAGAGAGTCTTTAGTTCCTCTTCACTTTCTACCACTAGAGTGCCTTTCAAAAATTTACAAACTGAGACTATAATTTAACTTTCACCGTGTTTATTGATTAACTTTCACCAAGTTTTTTCATACCTTCCCTAGGCAGTAAAAAGCAATTTATCAAATCTCTTTTCAAGAGGAATTCAAACCTTCCTCCACAAACCATGCGTGGCTAATCTAGATGAAAATTATTTTAAAACAAATACATTTAAAAATGCACTAAGGGGATACTTGAGGGAAATTGCTATAATCAGGATTAGTTCAGAAAATTCAAGATGGGAGCCTACTTTTTATTAACTAATTATTTTCTTTAAAGATGCTATTCACTTTTGGGGGAGAAAGACTTCACCAATACTCTAACATTTCCATAAGTTTTATCAGATTTCTTTTCTCAGGTCATGTCAGATAACAATATTTAACAGGTTTTTTGTTTGTTTTAAAGATTTTTTTGCTGTGGATCCTTCTTAAAGTCTTTATTGAATTTGTTAAAATATTGCTTCTGTTTTATGCTTTGGTTTTTTGGCTACAAAGCATGTGGGGTCTTAGCTTCCTAACCAGAGATTGAGCTTGCACCCCCTGCATTGGAAGGCGAAGTCTCAACCACCGGACTTCCAGGGAAGTCCCCTTAATAGGTTTTATGACTATCACCTTCTAGATTCTCCCACAGTCTCTACAGTCACAAAACAACCTGAAAGGTTTCTTTCTTATTGCTAATACTTAAACGAGTGTAATGCTTTTTGTCATTGGAGGTATGTATACTTGCCACATGTCTGAGAACCAAAGGATCTTTGACGTAGGGTCACAACAAAGAGTGGTGGTCTTTTCACTGTAGTGGATGTAGCAAGTACTAATAGTTTGGTACGATATGTGTGAGAATTTAATCGGTGAGAAACAAAATCAAGTTATTGAAATACTGTGTAATTTTAGACAGTAAAGCACAAAACAATGTTTTCTTGACAGTTTCATGATGGGCATAGAGTTACATTCACGTGAATGGAGATGGATTGATTCTCTCTGACAACTATAATCATTATACTTGGAAAGGTCTTGTTGCTATTTAGGACAAGTGATTGTTCTAGGGATCTGTCTGGATATATTTCAGGAGAAATCTGTTCCCAAACCTGATTTGGCTATAAGTTTCACACTGCCTCCAGTTTGAGAGTTCACTTCAGGCAACCTCTAGGGAGATGTCTACTCTGAGAGACAGTTCTATGGGTTTGCATTGTGTTCAAAAAGTGGGAGCTATATTTCTACACATCAACTGGCCCACGCACGGAAACAAGCACACTGTGGTATTTTTTTTGACATATTGATCTGTACCATTATTCATTTATTGCCCTTCAGCTCCAAATTTACCCTTCCATATGTGCCATGTGATAAGGCATCTCTTCTTCACAGTGAGCATGATGGAAAGGGCTCTGGAGGGACACTGCAAAGGAGGGGCTCTCCTGCTGTTTCCTATTGTGACATACGGAGGGAGTGAGTGGACTCAGTAGTGTCAGAAGGCAAACATTTAGTGGCATTCTGCCCCAGCCATGGGCCCAGAATCCTCAGCCACCTTACAGCAGTTCCAGCTCAGCAGGAAGTAACCAGAGATACCTCGACACCCCTATTCCCAAATAACTGGGCCTCCCATCTCTTGAGGGGGGAATGTTAAATAGTTAGAATAGGATAAAGGAGTCCAAAATGGTGGTGAATAAAAGGCAGAGAAATGGAAGACTGAGGCCTCCAGGCACAATGGAGATAATAAGGAATGTCCAATGCTTTAGAGACCCCTTGGGTGACCTTAGAAGTAAATGATGTCCCCTTGTCACTTTGGAATGACCTGGGCAGACCAAATATCAGAATGATTTCATGGAGCAGCTTTTTTTAGCACCTCCTCAGCCTTCTCAGTCCGGGTGGGAAAGTCTTCAATCCATTCTGTGAATGTAACTATCATGACTAGTAGGTATTAATATCCTTGAGAAATTGGCATCTGGGTGAAGTCCATCTGCCAGTCCTCTCCTGGGTAGGTCCCACACATTGGCTGGGCTGGGCCAGCTGGGGTCTTCAAGCTCCTTGGGGGTTGTTTAATTGGCAAGTGGGACAAGAGGAGACCACTTGCCTTATAGTCGTTTGGAGGCCTGTTCCTCTGAAGGACCCTTCTAGTAATCTTTGGAGGGCCTTCTCCCCTAAATGAGCGGTACATGTAAGGAGTTAACCAACTTCAACTGGAGGGTCCCAGGCAGAAAAAGGAGTCCCTCCTCTTGGAACCACCCCACATGATCTTTTTAAAAGCCCTCACTCTTAGCTTCAAGAGTTTCACCTTCAGTATATGAAGGAGTTTCTGGCAAATTAGTCTGTGGAACTAAGGTGGCAACCCCTATTAGATCATTGTTATGTAATGCAGCTCCCTTAGCTGCTTGGTCAGCTGATTGGTTCCCTCGTGCCACTTCCATGCTCCCTTTTTGGTGTCCTTTACAATGGGAGACTGATACCTCAGCGGGCAGATGAACTACCTCCAAGAGCCTAAGGATTTGATCACCATACTTGATTGGGGAACCTCAGGTGGTCAACTGGCCCTTTTCTTTCCAAATAGAAGCATGTGCATGTAGCACCAGAAAGGCATATTTGGAGTCAGTGTAAATGGCTACTCTTTTTCTGTTTCTCAGCTCTAAAGCTCAAGTCAGGGCTATGAGTCCAGCCAACTGGGCTGAAGTACCTGGTGGCAAAGATTCAGCCTCTATGGTCTTGCCCAAAAGTAAGATATTTTATTGCCCACCTGACACTTCAAGGTACATCTCACTTTGCACTGCTTGTTCTTATAATCAATAGAATAAATCACTTCACATAGTGATTATAGAGATGCTGGAAGTGTATATGTGCACATGTGAGTGAGTGGGTAGACAGTAGTTTACAGCCATGGGTTGTGTGCCACTTGCTATTTTGAAGACAAAAACTTAAATAAAATATCTTACTTTTGGGCAAACATTTCAAAGAGATATTACACTTTCAAATGAATAGAAACAGGGGAATAGAAAATTAAACCTAGGTGGTGGTGGAATTAGCTTTGAATCTCTCATTAATTAAGAGTACTCAGTGACTAGGCTGTTCTAAATGTATTGGTTGGGAAATTTTGTCATTAGTGAAATGAAACATGCCGCTAAACCACTGTCTTAAGTAACCCAGATGAGATTGGGCATGGTCCATGGAAGAATCAGTGTGGTGATTCCTTCTTGCCCACAGGAAGCTCAGTGAAGCAGGGTCTCACTTCCTGGATTCTTGTAGGATTTTCTTTCAAATGTATATATGATATCCATTTGTAGCTCTGCTTCATTAGTTCTGAGAGGTACTAAACCTGTTATCAGTGGTTTGGTGATAGGATATTTTAACCGGGTGCCTCAGGATGGCTAATTGTTGATTTTACTTCCAATCAAAAGTAACTTTGACATTTTGGAGGGGTTCACACAGTTCACTGAAGAGAACCAGTCGTTTCTTCTAAAGGAAAGAACTAATGGGAGAATATTTTAGATTATATTTTGTAGTTCAAATGGCCTAAGTCGGAGGGAAACTGATGTTTTAAAGTCTTCATTTCTGTATTTTCACATCTCCTCTGTATTCACATTTTCTGGGCAGGTGTAGACTCACAAGTACACTTTTGTAGTCTGTCTTTTTCTCTTCACTTTTCTTGAAGTAGAAAGGAAGAGGGTAGCCAGTGGAGATGGAAATCTTCTCTGGATATGTGATGTGAAAGGAAACAGAGATGCAGAGTTCTTTTTTTTTTTTTTTTCTTCATTCAACTTAAGTTTTTTCTATAGATGAAACTTAGCTTAAGATTTCTACCTCTTTCTGAAGTTTAATGCTACCTGATGCTTGAGGGAATTACTTGTACCTCTTTACATAAGGTAATAATATTTAAGATCATGTTCAAGTGTCATGTTGTACACATTACAAATAGCTATTTCCTTGAACTGATATTTTCGTGTTTAAATTCCATGATTAGAATTTAATCCAAAATCCCTATTTAAGTGACACTACAGAACCAGCAAATTAAAACGTGTGTAGCATTTAAATGAGTGACAGTATTTCAATAAAGTGGTTATCAAGGTCTTGAACTCTGGAATCATTTTATATTGAGAATTTGATGAATAAGCCTAATACATTTTAATTTACTATAAATACATTTTTTAGAAAAAATCTAAGAATATTTTTAAAAATAACTTTTTAAGCTTTTAATGCATGTTTATTAGAACCATAATTACCTTTACTAATGTTATCTTCCATTTTTATCTTCCTTTTTTTAGGCTCTGAGTGCACGCCTTGACATATTAGGTAGACTCAGCAAAGTGGAAGCTGATGTTATCACAATTTTCAAACAACAGTCTTGGTATGCAGAATCAGGGAGGGCACTAAGCATGCAATACAGTTACTCAGAGAACAGAATGGGATAGCTGTGCCTTTAGAATGGCAGGCTTAAAGGATCAGGGTTAGAAGAACTCTTATTAAGGCAAGATAGCATGGAGGAAAAAAAAAACTCATCCCAGAGATCTTGATTCTATCTTCAGTTTTGCTACTAACCTACTGTGTGAACCTAAGAAAGTCAATTAACCTCTCTGAGCCTTGATTTCACCATCTATAAAGTGAAAAGGTTAAAAGGTACCCTTTAAGATGCTTCCAGTCTTCAAATAGTATTACACCTTTTGGGGGGATTTGGTTTTCATGTCTGTGAGATTATTAATAGCCAAGTGCAAACCAAGGAAAGCTGTGTTTAAGTGATTTGCTAGCCTCAGATTTGGTATTCAAATTAGTAGTATTCCAGGCTCTGCAATTTTTATATATCTATCTATAATAGAAGACCTGACTTTACATGGTCTGACATTTAGATCAGGAGCAAAATAACATAATCTATTTCTCCAGGAACTGGGAAAGGAAATCTGGCGATTTGGGCGGTTCATCTTGGCTTCTGGTAAAAAGCAGTTGTATCTAGAGACTTTGAAAAAGCTAATATTAATAGTTTTAAACAAAAAAAATTAAACCACAATGAGAGGATGTTTTTCTGGAGTCCAGTTCAATAAACACATATTGAACTTCTATTAAAAGTCTACAACCTTTTATTTATAAATTTGCGACTCAAAAAACTCAAAAAAGGCTGAATTCATTTAGTGGCAAAACCTAACCGGAATGGATGTGAGGCTATATGAATTTGTTATTTATCTCATTTTGTGTGAATATGCATTTCTCTCATGGATGAAATGGCACTATATTCAGCTTGGGAGTGTTACCCCAGAACCTACCCAAAGTATTCTGTAAGGTGTGGTACATGGTCAGTAATAATATTCAAACTTGGGAGGTTTTGAGTTCCAAAGCTCATCTGGTTCTAAGGATTTGGGGAAAGGGTTTTGGACATGTACATGATTAGGGTGACAGTGAAGAATGGCTGGAGAGGAACTGGGTGACATGCAAAGGTACTTAGGATCAGCTCACTGTTCTCATAATACAGTATGGCATATTTTATAAGAGA
The DNA here is from genome assembly GCF_002263795.3 of Bos taurus. Taxonomy (NCBI): domain Eukaryota; kingdom Metazoa; phylum Chordata; class Mammalia; order Artiodactyla; family Bovidae; genus Bos; species Bos taurus. Next base: position 18,186,305 of record NC_037336.1, on the reverse strand, counting down.
TATAGATGAAAAATTTAAGGACACTCACAGAGCAGGTATTTCTGCTGGGATTTCAGGGTATATCACAGAAGACTGGATGTTTGAATTAGGTCCTGAAGCATGAGTGGTGTTTCTCATAGGGAAAGGTGTTCTATACATAAATGAGGGAGGCAGGCACATTCACGGTGCCTTGGCAGCCCCATGGCTCCTCTGGGGGCAGAATTAGAGAAACTATATTGAGGATGTAATAATGGGGCTGGGTATTTGAAAATGAAATTGGGATTATGATCCAGTACCTTGTATATCATTCTCATAAGCATTTATTGACCTCTATTAGATGGATTGCTCAGGGGCAAGCCCTGAGAAGATAGTTTCTGTGTGGATGATTTGTTAGAGGCATACCTGTGAGGCCTGTTAGGGAGTAGGGCAGCAAAACAGGGAAGAGTGAGATGTGAAGTAGGGGACTACTCTTCTTGGGCAAGTTCCAAAGGTGGCTTTAGCTTGATCCTGAAGGGGGCAAGAGAGTGAAATACTCCTGTACCCATCAGTTGGTCACAAGGTGAGGGCCATGGGAATGCAAGGAGTTGGTGGTGTACAATTTAGGCACTTCACCTGTTCTGGCCTGGGTTCTCCCCAAAGTAAGTGTAAAGGCTGATGAAGGGGAGGTAGTGGGTGACATGGACTGAACTGGTGAATGAACATCCTAGGGGAAGTGGCAGAGTACCAATATTTTCTACCATAATACTGTTCAGTGACCTTTTGTTGCAACTTACTGCACTGAGAGCATCAGTTAGCTTATCTAGTTCTCATAACAACTCAACAAGATAGGTAGCATTTTCCATTTTATAGGTGGAATTTTGAAGCTTGGAAGGTCTAGTTAGTGGAGTCGTGTGCTTAGAACCCAGCTCTTTCTGACCTCCAACTCTCTGTGGACAGCAGGATTCCCTAGATCACCGTGGCTTCCTACAACTTTCAATCCAAGCAACTCAATCTGTTTTACACACTGTTTCTCTGCAAATCCCTTTCTCTGAAGGATTTGTTCTGAACTTTAAAAAGTTTCCAAGCTGCCATAAATAATGGATAGTCAACAAGTAAATATATGTATGCACCCAACACAGGAGCACTGCAATATATAAAGCAAATGTTAACAGACAAAAGTAGAAACAGAAGCACAATAATAGTGAGGGACTTTAACACCCCCATTTACATCAATGGACAAATCATCCAGACAGAAAATCAATCAGGAAACACAGGCTTTAAAGGAAACATTAGATCAGATGGACTTAATTGATATTTATAGAGCATTCCATCCAAAAGCAGCAGAATACACATTCTTTTCAAGTGCACATGGAACATTCTCCAGGATAAAGCACATGCTAGGATACAAAGCAAGCCTTGGTAAATTTAATAAAATTGAAATCACATTAAGTGTCCTTTCTGATCATAATGTTATGAAGTTAGAAATCAACTGCAAGAAAAGTTTTTGAGAGAAACGTAATGAAACACTTCTAGAAAAACACTTTATTTTAATTGTTTGAATTTTAGTTTCACTTGGTATATTCAAGAGTTCTTGAATCAAGTTTTTACGCTAAAATAAAGCAGAATAATCTCCTTATTTAAGTTTGGCCCAAATAAGAATGTTATCAAATCAGAACTGATGCTTATCTTGCTGCTAATTTTCTTTTTAATTTGGAATTTCTTCAAAACATTTACAAACCAAGTTAAGTTTCAATGGTCAATAAATCTTAAAAAATTAAAATTAACTGACATTCAATTCCTGAAAATTTTGAATTGTGTGCGTCCATCTAGAATTAGATCGATTCTAATTCTGTTCATTCCTGGTAATTGGGTGATTCTAAGCAGGATAGTCAGAAGAGGGCTCTCAAATAAATTATGACAATTAGGGTTTTGGAGGTGATTCTCTGCATATGTTAATGTTATAATTTCTCTTTCACTTATACAAACACAGGTGTCACAAAAGTCAATTTTGTATATTCACTTAACAAATATTTGTTGAGAATATATTATATGCAAGGTAGAAAAACAACACAGTCAAGATTTCTGTTCTTATGGATTTTATAATCTAGTAGAGAGGAGATTATATCTCATTGTTGTTATTGTAAGCATAGCAAACAAAGCACATCCTAAACTGCAGCGTTTGAGAATCTGAAAAAAAGACATTTCTTTAGAAATTATTTTATATTACATTTTTAGCTGCAAAGCAAATAAATCTCCTAAGAATTGAACTCAACAAATATTTATAGAGCACCTAGTATACGCCAAGCACTATGAATGAACACTGTTCAATGAGTGACAGTGATGTCTTTGTTGGCTACAGTGAGAATGGCAAACTAAAACCCTGTGAAAAGTGTTTTCTTGTGTCTAATGATCTATTAAAAACTGTCACCGACTTCCAAAATGGAATTCATAGATGAGTCTTCAAAATAGAACAGACACACATCACCACCATAAGTAGCATCATTAAGAATTTTTTTTTACATTACTACAGAATGGACTTCTTTTCTTACTTAAGAACACTTGAGAAAGAGCATTGACTTTTAGTGATTTCTTTATTCATGTGCAGTTAATCATGTTAGAGTTATTGCATAAATATTATTTTATTGTCCATAGGAAATGATCAGTACTGCAAGAGTTTTCACTTTAAATGCTTTCAACCATTTACTCAGCTTCATTTCATTGGTTCTCTGCTAGCGTCTCTCTTTTCCAGGTGTATTTAATCAGTTGTATTGTTAATGAGCCAGGAGAAAATAAACGTTTCTGAAAAATGTCTGTTCCTGCATATTTCTCCCAGACTTGCCTATCAGATTCACTGCCAGCATCAGCACTTTGAATGGGAGAGTCATGTGACCCCATCCAAGCCAGCTGCAATGCTCCATGATGGCCCTGAGAAAGAACTGGGATTTCAAACTGGTGAATGGTTGGTACAAAGTTTTTTCACTACGCGTGTTTAATGGAAAGGAATACAGGCTTGAAATAGTCACAGAGAGTATGTCATCTTGTCCTCCCTTTATTTTTTTGGGCTCCCAAATCACTGCAGATGGTGACTGCAGCCATAAAATTAAAAGACGCCTGCTCCTTGAAAGAAAAACTTTGATCAACATAGACAGCATATTAAAAAGCAGAGACATTCCTTTGCCAACAAAGGTCTGTCTAGTCAAGGCTATGGTTTTTCCGGTAGTCATGTATGGATGTGAGAGTTGGACTGTAAAGAAAGCTGAGCACCGAAGAATTGATGCTTTTGAACTGTGGTGATGGCGAAGACTCTTGAGAGTCCATTGGACAGCAAGGAGATCCAACCAGTCCATCCTAAACGAGATCAGTCCTGAATATTTGTTGGAAGGATTGATGCTGAAGGTGAAACTCCAATACTTTGGCCACCTAATATGAATAACTGACTGATTTGAAAAGACCCTGATGCTGGGAAAGATTGAGGGCAGGAGGAAAAGGGAACGACAGAGAATGAGATGGTTGGATGGCATCACTGACTCGATGGATGTGAGTTTGAGCAAGTTCTGGGAGTTGGTGATGGACAGGGAAGGTTGGCGTGCTGCAGTCCATGGGGTCACAAAGAATTGGACATGACTGAGTGACTGGACTGAACTGAACTGAGATTCCAGAAAAGTTTCATCTCTATCCCATTGCCAGTCTTTTCCTGTCCCATTCATTTCAGGCTACTCTGCCCTCTCCACCATGGTATGCTATACTAATTCTGGCTCCTCCTGCAATTTGGCAATGCCTACCAGGTATTTAATGTATACTCCCTTCACTTATTTGAAACTTACCCCTTCTCAAAGGGACAAATAAAATGTCAATCTCTTTTACTATACTTTTCCTGCCAGTTCCAGGATACACAGCTCTCTAACCCTCCATGAATAGTTTTATGGGCAGAATCAGTGTTAACATTTTCTCCAAACTTTTTCACATGTGTTAGCTTAATTCTTCCAATTCTTCAAGGGCAGAAGCTATCTTTATTCCATACATTTTTGTCTCACAGTGAATAATACTCTCTGTTGCTTTCCATACTACTGTGTGAATTCATTCAACACTGATAAAAATTCCTTAACTACCTAGTTCACAGTTGGGGGCAAAAAATACTACAAAACGTAAGACAGCTCCTGCTCTCTGGGAGGAAAAAGCTCCTGCTCTCTGGAAGGAAAAAGATGTGCAAATATGTGTAGCAAGGCTGGTATTAGAGATGCATTATTCATTCATTTCTTCATTACTGAGCAGTTCTCAGTTGGTGAGTAACATATTCACTACCCCTGCAATCCTGGAGCTTCTTTCCAGTGGAGCTGGGGGAGGGGTGTCAGAAGGACTGCAGGGGACCAAGGAGACACAAAGGCAGGCTGTCTCTCTCTCTCTGAATAATAAAAAATATAAGAAAGAAGGAAAACAAAATGATACGATTATGAGTGATTATGAAAGAGATTGAGTTTTAATTTCTCCAGCAAAATCCGAGAGGCTTTGGCTGTGTAGAGGTCTTTTTTTTCCCTCTCTGTAGGCTGGTAAAACATGTTATGTGTTGCCTCCCAGGAGGTGGGATGTACAGAACTTGCAGTGCAGGTTATTGGGGATGTGAGGAGTAAAAGTGGAGACCAAGAGACCACAGCCACAGCTACAACCTGCACCACAACCACGTGTGTTTCCACTCAGCCTCTGCACTGGGGTCTTAGAGTACTGAGCGCTCAGCCTCTGCACTGGGGTCTTAGAGTACTGAGCGTTCAGCCTCTGCACTGGGGTCTTAGAGTACTGAGCGCTCAGCCTCTGCACTGGGGTCTTAGAGTACTGAGCGCTCAGCCTCTGCACTGGGGTCTTAGAGTACTGAGCGCTCAGCCTCTGCACTGGGGTCTTAGAGTACTGAGCGCTCAGCCTCTGCACTGGGGTCTTAGAGTACTGAGTGCTGGACTCGGAAGTAAGGAAGGCCCACTCACGTCCTCACGTTCTAGTAGGAGAAGATTGTCTTTGTTCCTTCACTGTCCTTGTACTCTATTCCTAATGCACATTGGCCTCTGCCTCCTCCATTTTAGAGAAATTGTTCTTTAAAAAGTCAGAAGTTATTCTTCAGAAAAGTCAGTGCTTGCCACGTGGGTGTTTTCCATACACACACTGTTGGGCTCCTCTGTTGACCTGGATTCTGCTGATCTCTATTCTCTTCAAAGTCTCACTTTCAAAACTTGAATTCTGTGATACTTTAGAGGAATTTCTTTCTCCTCTGGGTTCTCAGTCCTTTCTGTGTCTGTTCTCCAAGGCTCTGCTTCCTGTTATCAGCCAGTATTTCCCCCTCCATCTATTACTCTCCTAGGCTGATCTCACCAGACCTGAGGGTTTTAAGACTCATACTCATGCTACTGACACACCCTTCTTATGTCCACATTCTTCATCCTGCACCTGCAGCTGTGTGTCTTATTTGCCCTTCAAACTCAGCACAGCCTAAATAACTCTTTATTTCTCTGTAAAGTAGTTCCTTTTCTAGTTTTTATTCCAATGATAACACTTTCCATTTAGTTCTTCTAACCAAAAAGTGAGGATCAATTCCTGAGAGTTCTTTCTCCCTCACTAACCACATCCAGTCAATCCATAAGTACTTCAAAATTCTGTCCCCATCTGTCTGTCTCTGTTACGCCTGATCTCATTTGCTTGAACTCTTGCAGGCTTCCTAGGTGGGCTTTGGGCATTCAATCTTCATTTCCTTTCAACTCCATTTTCTAAACAGCTAACAGACTACAACTCTTTTAACACAGATTGATGTTCATTATGCTTCTTAAAGACTTCAATATGATTTGTCTACAGCATCAGTTTTCTTACTGTGGGATAAAAGGCCCTCCATCAGCCCCCACCTATTTCCAGTCCCATCTCCTCTCTAGCTGACACTGCTGTGTGGTGTGTGGCTGGCCATATGGTTCCACACCTCCATCTTTGCTCTGTCTGAAATGCTCTCACCCCTTCACCTCCATGACTAGCTGATTCCTGTTTGTCATGGCTCCTAAGGACTATCTCTAAACATTTTGGTATGTGACCCTTAGTGGCTCTGCTCTGCCTGCATGCTCTTGTGACCCCATGGACTGTATGTAGCCCGCCAGGCTCCTCTGTCCGTGGGATTCTCCAGGCAAGAATACTGCATTGGGTTGCCATTTCCTACTCCAGGGGATATTTCTGATCCAGGGATTGAACCTGCCTCTCCTGTGTCTCCTGCATTGCAGACGGATTATTTACCACTGAGCCACCGGGACGACCAATTTAAAAGAATACAAAAGAAGTCAAATGACACTTTTAGGCAGATTTTGTGAGAAAATTATAATAGCCACATGCTATTCTACATGAAATGGCCCACATGTCAGCAAAGTCTGGATTTAAGCCTCATGGAGACAGAGAAAAATTCACATAAGTTTTATCAGAATGCTTCCTCAGTTTTATCCCAAAGGCTACCCTTCCCCACACTATCATGAAAATTCATTTAGCGAAAAATGGGTAGGAAAAGATTTTATTCCTATCTTTTCCAAGATATTGTTTGTCCCTTTCTATTCCAAATAGACTATGGCAAAATTTTCTGGTAGTCCTATGCCAGGCATTTGAGTGATAATTACTTATATTTTATAGACTAGAAATGCATACTCCTGCATGTTGGTCATGGTGGTAGTGGTGAAAGTCACTCAGTTGTGTCTGACTCTTTGTGACCTGATGGACTATACAGTCCATGGAATTCTCCAGGCCAGATATAGGAGTGGGTAGCCTTTTCCTTCTCTGGGGAATCTTCCCAACCCAGGGATCAAACCCAGGTCTTTTGCATTGCCTTGTGCCAGCTGAGCCACAAGGGAAGCCCCCATAAACTGGAGTGGGTAGTCTATCCCTTCTCCAGTGGATCTTCCCAACTTAGGAATCAAATTGGGGTCTCTTGCATTGCAGGCAGATTCTTTACCAACTGAGCTATCAGGGAAGCCCATGTTGGTCATAGTAGCTGAGATTAAATAAATCTTCAATTCCCAAAACTCAGTTGGTTAAAAATGGAGGAAACATGAAGTCCTCTTCATACCTATTCTATAAGATCCCTGGGCAGAGACTAGGGATAAGTAAAATGCTTCTACCCAAATTCTTAGAGTTCTTTATGATTAATCCTCGGCCTCAATGGGGATTCTTCGTATTACACCATTATTCATTCTTGAAGATTCATTCATGAATGAAGGTCTCTGGGAATACTCTCATGGATTTCCAGGCCTAGGATTTTTTTTTTTTTAACCAGTCCTCACCTCTCTCACTATTTTTGGGAATAACTCTAATGTTACACTTAAAACACTGAATTGCATGTCTTTCCTTTTATCTTTACTTCTTCTTCTCCCTTGAGGGTAGGAGCGATGTCATATTTATTTTTATTGCCTCCAATTTAGAACGTCTAGTAGAATCTTAGTAAAATATTTGTTGAATGAGTACATATGTTGTTTTGGGTTGAAGTAAAGTTTATGTTTTAAAGAATCTATTAATGCTCAATGTCTGTAGTAATCAATAAGCTGCCTCTCTCCCTACATATGTTTATAGTTTTTTCTGATAATAAATTTCTTACTAGCACATTGAGTTCAGAGTTTCTGTATTTCCCAGAGGCCCTGGGTATAGGGAAATAAATCACCTGGCAGTGTTCCATGGAGCAAATAGCCTAGAAGAACATGTGTAGGGAAATTGATTAAAGATTGCATGGCTAGGATGTTGCCCAGACTGAGATGTGTGACAGTGAGCTGACTTGTAGGACTGGGTAGAGTTGCTCTCAGAAAGAGAAACCAAAAATCAACACCCAGTGAACTGTGACAAAAATATACAAGTTGGCTAAGGAGTGTGTGTGTGTGTGTGTGCTCTGTGTCTTTAGTCGTGTCCAGCTCTTTAAGACCCCATGGACTATAGCTCGCCAGGCTACTCTGTCCATAGGATTTCCCAGGCAAGAATACTAGCCTGGGTTGCCCTTTCCCTCTCCGGAGATCTTCCTGACCCAGGGATTGAACCCATGTCTCTTGCATCTGCCTGCATTGGCAGGCAGAAGCAGACTTATTCCTGGGGGAGAGGAACAGATGACCAAAACCTACTGACGATGATAACCTACTGAAGGAAGGTGATATGAAGCAGCTGAGGAGTTGGACTAGAAAGGAAATGGTGAGAATACTGAGTACTGTCCCCCATCCTGCAGGTGCTCTTATAACTTCTGCACAGCAAGAGGAGTGAACCTCTCAGGACTGAGCATCACGGGTATCCTTCATGTAGAGACGGTGGTTTCAGGTTGCCTTAGCCAGGTTGCTGTGCTGATCTTTACCACAGAGAATGTGGCCTGGGCAACAAGAAGTCCAGCCCTGCAGGAACACAGTAGGGACAAGGAGGAGGCTGGTACAAGTGGCCAGGGGACAGACTCAGTGTGTGGGGACAATCATACCTTGCCTTATGCTAAGTCACTTCAGTCGTTTCCGACTTTGTGCGACCCCATAGATGGCAGCTCACCAGGCTCCCCCTTCCCTGGGATTCTCCAGGCAAGAACACTGGAGTGGGCTGCCATTTCCTTCTCCAATGCATGAAAGTGAAAAGTGAAAGTGAAGTCGCTCAGTCGTGTCCGACTCTTAGCGACCCCACGGATTGCAGCCTAACAGGCTCCTCCATCCATGGGATTTTCCAGGCAAGAGTACTGGAGTGGGGTGCCATTGCCTCCTCCGACCTTGCCTTAAGGTATTTGTTATTATTCAAGTTGCTAAGAGTCAGACACGACTGAGCAACTTCACTTTCCCTTTTCACTTTCATGAGTTGGAGAAGGAAATGGCAACCCGCTCCACTGTTCTTGCCTGGAGAATCCCAGGGACGGGAGCCTGGTGGGCTGCCGTCTATGGGGTCGCACAGAGTTGGACACGACTGAAGTGACTTAGCAGCAGCAGCAGCAGGATGACTAAAGCAGAGATTAGGGTTAAGATGTAAGATCTGACTTCTGTTTTTTAAAATACGAAATAAAATGAGTAATGAATGAATAGGGGAACATATTGGAGGTTTTTGCACTGTAGAACAGGTGGGAGATGATTATGGCCTAAACTAAGCCCTGGAGAATGGTGAGTGTGGAGTATGATTTATGTAACAAAATAAACATCAGACAAAAAGCAAAGCACATCAACCATCCACGGCTAGCAGCCAATTTTTCACATCACTCAGCTGCCTCAACTTCACTTTAGTTCAGTAGAACAACTGTGAAGGATATCGCTAAAACTATGAAGCGCTGTTTTTTTAAGATTATTTTTTACTGTAGTTAATATACATAACATGAAGCTTGCCATCATAATCCTTTTTAAGTATGCAGCACACTTGCCCTGAATATATTCATAATGTTGCATAACCATCACCCCATCCATTTCCAGACTTCTTCTGTCATCCCAAATTGAAACTTGCTGTTACTGTTTCTCCCCACGATGCCCAGCAACCTCTATTCTACTTTCTGTCCTCTATACATTTGCCTGTTCCAAACATCTCATGTAAGTGGAATCATACAACATTTATCCTCTATTAAGAGGATAATGATTATTATCATTATGAGAATATATGATTATTATCCTCTATGAAATTATCCTCTATTTCACATAAGCAGACATTTCAAGATCCATTCATGTTGTAGCATGTTTTGGAACTTTAGTCCTTTTTGTGGCTGAATAACAGTCCAGTTTGTTTTTCCACTCATCTGTTGATGGTCATTTGGATTGTTCTGCCTTTTGGTTACTGTGAAGAATGCTACTACAAACACTGGCACACAAGCATCTGTTTCAGTCCTTGTTCTCAATTATTTTGGATACATACCTAGAAGTTTGAAAGCCTTCCTTCAGTGTGGTAGTGTGGAGGAAGGAAGTGCCAGATGAATGTACCACGCCACCGAGAGCTCTGAATGCCCATTACTGTTCCCACTGCTCAGAAGAGGGTCAAATCATCAACTCATTCATTCTGGGACATGCAAATGCCTTGCATTTCAAGGAAATGACACTGTCTCTCTAAGCTCTGGAGAACAACCGAGTTGAATCTTTTTCTTCACTCAATAGGCTATGCATCCAACAAAGTCCTTCACACAAACATCTGGGCTTTTCTCCAGCAGGACACAAGCATGGGAAAACTTAAAGGGTTCTGTGCAGCAGGACTGACTGCCCACTATGAGACTCTAGAGAGTGTCACAGCACTGAAATCCATGGTTTCTTGATGAATCCCTCTTTCCATTGTTGTACAGTCACTAAGTCCTGTCTGACTCTGTGATCCCATTGACTGCAGCATGCCAGGCTTTCCTGTCCTTCACCACCTCCCAGAGTTTGCCCAAGTTCAAGTCATTGAATTGGTGATGCCATCCAACCATCTCATCCTCTGTCGTCCCCTTTTCTGCTTGCCCTCAATCTTTCCCATCCCCAGGGTCTTTTCCAATGAGTTGGCTCTTTGCATCAGGTGACCAAAGTATTGAAGCTTTGGTTTCAGCATCAGTCCTTTCAATGAATATTCAGGGTTGGTATCTTTTAGGGTTGACTGGTTTGATCTCCTTGCAGTCCAAGTAACTCTCAAGAGTCTTCTCCAGTATCACAGTTCAAAAGCATCAATTCTTCAGCACTCAGCCTTCTTTATTGTCCAAATCTCACATCCATACATGACTATTGGAAAAACTATATCTTTGACTATATGACCTTTGTTGGCAAAGTAATGTCTCTGCTCTTTAATATGTTAAGTTTGTCATACCTTTTCTTCCAAAGAGTAAGTGTCTTTTAATTTCATGGTGACAGTCACCATCCACATGGATTTTGGAGCCCAAGAAAATGAAATCTGACACTCTTTCCACTTTTTCTCCACCTATTTGCCATGAAGTGACAGGACTGGATGCCACAATCTTCGTTTTTTGAATGTTGAATTTTAAGCCAACCTTTTCACTCTCCTCTTTCACCTTCATCAAGAAGCTCTTTAGTTCCTCTTCACTTTCTACCAAAAATGGTATCATCTGCATATCTGAGGTTGTTGACTCCCCTAATTTATCTAAAGTTGGTGTTGAATTTTTCTCCCATGGGAACACAGTACTGAGGCTGAGAGGTCATAAAACTGAAGCATCAGTATGATCTGAATCGAGGCGTGTATGTAATAGTGATGCCTATTGAGGGATCATACCTTTTACCAAAAGCCGTTTTTAGTTGTTTATATGTGAGGTCTTGAGTACACAGTAGAGGCTAAGCATCTATTTTTCAAATTGAATTGCTTTATTTGTTAATCTTACATAATGAATGCCTGGTGCTGTGGCAGGTTTACAAACAGATGGAATTAATCAGAACTCTTACCTAACAATCACAGCCTCAGCTGCACATTGCAATTCAGAAACAGTGTAACCAGCATCCCTTTGGGCATGTGTAACTCACCAAAAGGCAGCCCCTAGTAAGACTGAAGTGAACCTAGCCCCTGCTGGGGCCAGGATTCTTTTAAAAAGAAAACTTCAAATATGTGGAAGTTTGTACAAAAGCTAAGATACAGAAATATTGAAGGTAAGAAAATTTATCAGAAGTAGTTTCTCCATTAGAAAGTCCTTGAGGGTAAAAGCAGAGAGAAGAATTTTTGACCCTGCAATTTTTTAAACTTCTTATTTTGTATTGGGGTATAGCCGATTAGAGGCTTCCCTGGTGGCTCAGAGGTAAAGAATCGCCTGCCATGCAGGAGCCACAGAAGAGGTAGGTTTGATCCCTGAGTCAGGAAGATTCCCTGGAGGAAGGCATGGCAATCCATTCCAGTATTCTTGCCTGGAGAATCCCATGAACAGAGGAGCCTGGTGTGCTACAGTCCATGGGGTCACAAAGAGTTGGAAACGACTGAAGTGACTGAGCACACATAGCCCATGAACAATGCTGTGATAATTTCAGGTGAACTGGTGAAGGGACTCAGGCACACCTGCATGTATTCATTCTCCCCCAAACCCCCTCCCATCCAAACTGCCACATAACATTGAGCAGAGATCCATGTGCTGTACATTAGGTCCTTGTTAACCCTGCATTTTTTATAAGTCATTGGCAGAAAAGATAATTTCAGTAACTCTCTCCTGTTTGATTTATGTCCACCATCTCCTCAGTGGGGATTATAACCATTTACAACATTTTTGGAGATAAAATTTAACCACCAAATCCATGGTAGAAGTTGTATGGTGACTAGAGTTTCTATGAAGGTATAGACGAGAGGGCTTGGATGGGAGCATGTAGACAGTGGGCAGAGGAAGGGACAAGAGTCCCTGAGTCCACGTGGGGAGGGCCATGCTAGGAACACTTGGAAAGGGAAGATTTAGGACCCTGGAAATAAAAACAGTTCAGTTCAGTTCAGTCGCTCAGTTGTGTCTGACTCTTTGCAACCCCATGGACTGCAGCACTCCAGGCCTCCCTGTCCATCACCAACTCCCAGGGATGCTCAAACTCAAGTCCATTGAGTCAATTATGCCATTCAACCATCTCATCCTCTGTTGTCCCCTTCTCCTGGCTTCAATCTTTTCCAGCACCAGGATCTTTTCCAAGGAGTCAGTTCTTTACATCAGGTGGCCAAAGTATTGGAGTTTCAGCTTCAGCATCATTCCTTCCAGTGAATATTCAGGACTGATTTCTTTTAGAATTGACTGATTTGATTTCCTTGCAGTCCAAGGGCCTCCCAAGAGTCTTCAACACCGCAGTTCAAAAGCATCAATTCTTCAAATAAATTCTTCAAAGCATCAATTCTGGGAGTAAAAACAGCTGACTTTAAACCTGCTCAGAGCTAACTCTGTGTGCACATTATTATGAATTTTCTTTGACATTAATGATTTTTAAAGTAAGCTTTGAGGACCTAAACATGTTGGAAACAATTGAGAAGAGCAGTTTTTCTCATCTGAATCACTTCTTGCAGTGCGTGTGTGCATGTGTGTCTGTGTGTGTGTGTTGTAGACTACATTGCTAGGCAAGGCAAACTTGGTATGTGGTTTTGTGTATTTGTCCCCACGTAGCTCAGTTGGTAAAGAATCTGCCTGCAATGCTGGATACGTGGGTTCAATTCCTGGGTCGGAAAGATCCGCTGGAGAAGGAAATGGCAACCCATTCCAGTATTGTTGCCTGGAGAATCCCATGGACAGAGGAGCTTGGCAAGATACAGTCCATAGGGTAGCAAGAGTCAGACATGACTTAGCGCTATCGTTCTTTCTTACTATTTGTCCCTAATAGTTTTGGGGCTTCATTCAGGCAGAATTTCTTTTTTTTTTAAAGACTTTTTGGGAGGGGTGTTCAGGATGGGGAACACGTGTACACCCGTGGTGGATGCATGTTGATGTATGGCAAAACCAATACAATATAGTAAAGTAAAAATAATAATAATAATAATAAAAAGGAAAAAAAGATAAAAAAAATACTTTTTTGATGTTTGCCATTTTAAAAGTCCTTATTGAATTTGTTACAATATTGCTTCTGTTTTATGTTTTATTGACCATGAGGCATGTAGGATATTAGTTCCCTGACCAGGGATCAAACCTGTTCCTCCTGCATTGGAAGGTGAAGTCTTAACCACTGGACCACAAGAGAAGTCCCTAAGCAGAATTTCAGAGTGAGTTTTTCCTGCCTTCACTTAGGAAACACCAGACCTTGGGACTTAAAACTGCTCCATTTACTGAAGCTCTCTGTCCCTCAATTCCCCTGAGGAAACAGAGAAGCATTCATTGTCACAAGGGATTGCTGGCTTCAGTTCAGTTCAGTTGCTCAGTCATGTCTGACTCTTGGCTACCCCATGGACTGCAGCACGCCAGGCTTCCCTGTCCATCATCAGCTCCCAGAGCTTACTCAAATTCATGTCCATTGAGTTGGTAGACATCCAACAATCTCATCTCATCCAACCATCCAACTATCTCATCCTCTGTCGTCCCCTTCTCCTCCTGCCTTCAATCTTTCCCAGCATCAGGGTCTTTTCCAATGAGTCAGTTCTTTGCATCAGGTGGCCAAAGTACTGGAGTTTCAGCTTCAGCATCAGTCCTTCCAATGAATATTCAGGACTGATTTCCTTTCGGATTGACTGGGTGGATCTCCTTGCTATCCAAGGGACTCACAAGAGTCTTCTCCAACACCACAGTTCAAAACCATCATTTCTTCAGTGCTCAGCTTTCTTTATAGTCCAGCTCTCTCATCCATACATGACTACTGGAAAAACCATGGCTTTGACTAGACCAAACTTTGTTGACAAAGTAATGTCTCTGCTTTTTAATATGCTGTCTAGGTTGGTCATAGCTTTTCTTCCAAGGAGCAAGTGTCTTTTAGTTTCATGGATTGCTGGTTTGGTGATGCCCTTTCCTATCACTGTGTCATTCTCTTATTGTATCAGTTAGGTGTGAAGAAGAAAGGTGGACCATAAAAATTACTGAGCTTGTTCTTGGTTTGCATGGCTTTAAGAGCCAAAGGTTTTGTGGGCACCCTTTAACCTTGCCTGACAGTAATAGTCAAAGAGGAGTGAAAAGAGAGCAGGGTGTGTTCAGACTTTCACAGGGAAATGTGTATTGCTTTATTCTGTTTTTCATTTTAAATGATAATGATAATAGTATTTTAGTGCATTTGAATTTGTTCCATGGTTCCTGCGAGGTCTTGCTTTGCTTTTTGGGGTTTGAAAATGACAGACATTCATTGTCAAGCCAAAGTAGGAGCTCCTCATGCAGAAGCTCTGAGTTTGTCATTTATATGCTTGTTTGTTCTGGAAATGAAGCATCAGTTTGGAGGCATGGCTCCATTTGTCTGAATTTGTTACAAGGTAAGTAGAATACATAGAGCAATTAAGAGCCTCCTGAAGAAATTTCACTTTTTGCATCTTTGTTGTTGTTTAATTACTAAGTTGTGTTTGACTATCCTGCCACTTTCCTCTGTCCATGGGATTCTCCATACAAGAATACTGGAGTGGGTAACCATTCCCTTATCCAGGGGATCTTCTTGACCCAGTGATCAAACCTGGGTTTCTTACATTGCAGGCAGATTCTTTATTGTCTGAGCCACCAGGGAAGCCCTAAAATATAGTTCTCTATAAAATTAAAAGACACTTACTCCTTGGAAGGAAAGTTATGACCAACCTAGATAGCATATTAAAAAGCAGAGACATTACTTTGCCAACGAAAGTCCATTTAGTCAAGGCTATGGTTTTTGCAGTGGTCATGTATGGATGTGAGAGTTGGACTGTGAAGAAAGCTGAGCACTGAAGAATTGATGCTTTTGAACTGTGGTGTTGGAAAAGACTTTTTAGAGTCCCTTGGACTGCAAGGAGATACAACCAGTCTATTCTAAAGGAGATCAGCCCTGGGTGTTCATTGTAAGGACTGATGCTGAAGCTGAAACTCCAATACTTTGGCCACCTCATGCGAAGAGTCGACTCACTGGAAAAGACTGATGCTGGGAGGGATTGAGGGCAGGAGGAGAAGGGGATGACAGAGGATGAGATGGCTGGATGGCATCACGGACTCAATGGACGTGAGTTTGAGTGAACTCCGGGAGTTAGTGATGGACAGGGAGGCCTGGCGTGTTGCGATTCATGGGGTCACAAAGAGTCGGACATGACTGAGCAACTAAACTGAACTGAAATTTAAATATATATATATATATATATATATATATATATATATATATTTCCTGATCTTTTTTTGTATGGGAAAAACAAAATTGAGTGCATATTCAGAAGATAATTCAGAACACTCTAATATTAAATATAATTTGATCTTGTATCCAGGAGGCCTTTGGAAAAATAAATTTGAGCTACAACAAGAAAGTATTAGCTATACTTAGAGAAGAGACCATCACTTGGTCCCGATAGAAGAGCTGAATGATCCAGAGCTGATTTTAGATTCTATGAAAAAAATACGCATGTTGATGAAAATGCTTGGAATATGCATGAAGTGAAGCACAAAAGTGAAAATAGGACTGGTCCCTCACATACATGTTTCTCTTAAAGCTGGAAAAACATATTAGAAAGTTTCATAACTAATACCCATCTTGGCCTAAATTTAATGTGAGCATAATATGTGATATATCTATATTTCTCAGCTGAAAATTCTGCTATTGATTTAGGCTAGATATCTAATATAGAAATTATGATTATTTTGGTGTGCATTTATGCTTGAAAATCTTTATCCAGTTACAAATGACCTGCCAGGGCTTTAGAACTATTAGGCAATAAATTTGCTAACCAGTGTATCTTCAGTATAGAATAATGCCTAGCTCCTATCTGCTATTCAGTAAATATTTGTTGAATGAATGAATTAAATTGATAGAGGCAAGTCCATCTTTATAGTGAACAAGTTTAATCTTCCTAATTTTAAAAATGGAAAGTTTCCTTGGGGCATAAGGGAAGTTCTGGGAATTCATATGAGTACATTCAAGGAAAGGAGAAACCCATAGAAAGACTGGTAAGTTTGAAGGTTGGAGAGAACCACAGAGGCAGTTTACTCTGGAGTTAGGAAGTCTTCCTTTAACTCTATCCAATCACAATTGCATAGCGATTAGGTTAGAGTAGATGTTCTTAAACTTCCTTTGCTCCCAGAGCCTTTAGTGTGTTGGTTAGCTTGTTTTAATGATACTCTTAGACAAAAAGAAAAGGATTTCTGTGTGTTGATTTTATATAAAAGGATATAAAATCAACACACAGAAATCCCTTGCATTCCTATACACTAATAATGAGAAAACAGAAAGAGAAATTAAGAAGAAATTAAGAGAAATTAAGGAAACAATTCCATTCACCATTGCAACGGAAAGAATAAAATACTTAGGAATATATCTACCTAAAGAAACTAAAGACCTATATATAGAAAACTATAAAACACTGGTGAAAGAAATCAAAGAGGACACTAATAGATGGAGAAATATACCATGTTCATGGATTGGAAGAATCAATATAGTGAAAATGAGTATACTACCCAAAGCAATTTATAGATTCAACGCAATCCCTATCAAGCTACCAACAGTATTCTTCACAGAGCTAGAACAAATAATTTCACAATTTGTATGGAAATACAAAAAACCTCGAATAGCCAAAGCGATCTTGAGAAAGAAGAATGGAACTGGAGGAATCAACCTACCTGACTTCAGGCTCTACTACAAAGCCACAGTTATCAAGACAGTATGGTACTGGCACAAAGACAGAAATATTGATCAATGGAATAAAATAGAAAGCCCAGAGATAAATCCACGCACATATGGACACCTTATCTTTGACAAAGGAGGCAAGAATATACAATGGATTAAAGACAATCTCTTTAACAAGTGGTGCTGGGAAATCTGGTCAACCACTTGTAAAAGAATGAAACTGGACCACTTTCTAACACCATACACAAAAATAAACTCAAAATGGATTAAAGATCTAAACGTAAGACCAGAAACTATAAAACTCCTAGAGGAGAACATAGGCAAAACACTCTCTGACATACATCACAGCAGGATCCTCTATGACCCACCTCCCAGAATATTGGAAATAAAAGCAAAAATAAACAAATGGGACCTAATTAACCTTAAAAGCTTCTGCACATCAAAGGAAACTATTAGCAAGGTGAAAAGGCAGCCTTCAGAATGGGAGAAAATAATAGCAAATGAAGCAACTGACAAACAACTAATCTCAAAAATATACAAGCAACTCCTACAGCTAAACTCCAGAAAAATAAACGACCCAATCAAAAAATGGGCCAAAGAACTAAATAGACATTTCTCCAAAGAAGACATACAGATGGCTAACAAACACATGAAAAGATGCTCAACATCACTCATTATCAGAGAAATGCAAATCAAAACCACTATGAGGTACCATTTCACGTCAGTCAGAATGGCTGCGATCCAAAAGTCTACAAATAATAAATGCTGGAGAGGGTGTGGAGAAAAGGGAACCCTCTTACACTGTTGGTGGGAATGCAAACTAGTACAGCCACTATGGAGAACAGTGTGGAGATTCCTTAAAAAACTGGAAATAGAACTGCCTTATGATCCAGCAACCCCACTGCTGGGCATACACACTGAGGAAACCAGAAGGGAAAGAGACACGTGTACCCCAATGTTCATCGCAGCACTGTTTATAATAGCCAAGACATGGAAGCAACCTAGATGTCCATCAGCAGATGAATGGATAAGAAAGCTGTGGTACATATAAGCAATGGAGTATTACTCAGCCATTAAAAAGAATACATTTGAATCAGTTCTAATGAGGTGGATGAAACTGGAGCCTATTATACAGAGTGAAGTAAGCCAGAAGGAAAAACATAAATACAGTATACTAACAGATATATATGGAATTTAGAAAGATGGTCACAATAATCATGTGTACGAGACAGCAAAAGAGACACTGATGTATAGAACAGTCTTATGGACTCTGTGGGAGAGGGAGAGGGTGGGAAGATTTGAGAGAATGGCAATGAAACATGTAAAATATCATGTAGGAAACGAGATGCCAGTCCAGGTTCGATGCACGATGCTGGATGCTTGGGGCTGGTGCACTGGGACGGCCCAGAGGGATGGTATGGGGAGGGAGGAGGGAGGAGGGTTCGGGATGGGGAACACATGTATACCTGTGGCGGATTCATTTTGATATTTGGCAAAACTAATACAATTATGTAAAGTTTAAAAATAAAATAAAATTAGAAAAAAAAAAAAAGAAAAAAAAACACAGTCCCATTTTAAGTAATTAAGTATAAAGAACTTAATACATATATGTATTAACAACCTAATAGCCATTTGAATAAATAATGCTCATAGTTTAAAAGAAAAATAGATGAACTACTTACTAATGTAAGTCGCATATTATCAAAAAGGCAAAATGGTTGTCTGAAGAGGCCTTATAAATAGCTGAGAAAAGAGAAGAGAAAGGCAAAAGAGAAAAGGAAAGATATACCCATCTGAATGCAGAGTTCCAGAGAATAGCAAGGAGAGATAAGAAAACCTTCCTCAGAGATCAATGCAAAGAAATAGAGGAAAACTATAGAATGGGAAAGACTAGAGGTCTCTTCAAGAAAATTAGATATACCAAGGGAACATTTCATGCAATGATGGGTACGATAAATGACAGAAATGGTATGGACCTAACAGAAGCAGAAAATATTAAGAAGAGGTGGCAAGAATACACAGAAGAACAATACAAAAAGATCTTCATGACCCAAATAACCACGATGGTGTTATCACTCACCTAGAGCTAGATATCCTGGAGTGTGAAGTCAATGGACTTTAGGAAGCATCATTTTGAACAAAGCTAGTGGAGGTGATGGAATTCCAGTTGCGCTATTTCAAATCCTAAAAGATGATGCGGTTAAAGTGATGCACACAATATGCCAGCAAATTTGGAAAACTCAGCAGTGGCCACAGGACTGGAAAAAGTTAGTTTTCATTCCAATCCCAAAGGAAGGCAATGCCAAAGAATGTTCAAACTACCCCACAATTGCACTCATCTCTATCAAAGTACATGCTAGCAAAGTAATACTTAAATCCTCCAAGCTAGGCTTCAACAGTACAATAACTGAGAAATTCCAGATGTTCAAGCTGGATTAAGAAAAGTCAGAGCAACCAGGGATCAAATTGCTAACATCCATTGGATCATAGAAAAACTATGTGTTTTCTATGGGCCAGGTTCAGAGGTGTTATGATCCATAGAAAAACTATGATCCAAAAAAGCAAGAGAATTCCAGAAAAAGATCTGCTTCATTGACTATGCTAAAGACTTTGTGTGCATTACAACAAAGTGTGGAAAATCCTTAAAGAGATGGGAATACCAGACCACCTGACCTGCCTCTTGTGAAATCTGTATGCAGGACAAGAAGCAACAGTTAGAACTGGACGTGGAACAATGGGCTGGTTCCAAATTGGGAAAGGAGTATGTGAAGGCTGTATATTATTCATGCAAAATACCGGACTGGATGAAGCACAAACTGGAATCAAGATTTCCAGGAGAAATATCAATAACCTCAGATACACAGATGACACCACCCTTATGGCAGAAAGTGAAGAAGAACTAAAGAGCTTCTTGATGAAAGTGAAAGAGGAGAGTGAAAAAATTGGCTTAAAATGAGACAGGGTGCTCAGGGCTGGTGCACTGGGATGACCCTGAGGAATGGGATGGGGAGAGAGGTGGGAGGAAAGGTCAGGATGGGAAACACATGTACACCAATGGCTGATTCATGTGAATGTTTTGCAAAAACCACCACAATATTGTAAAGTAATTAGCCTCCTATCAAGATAAATTTTTGAAAAAAGGAAAAAAAACTCTTATGTCCAAAAAAAAAAAAACCCACTAAAAAACTCAACATTCAAAAAATGAAGATCATGGCATCCTGTCTCATCACTTCATGGCAAATAGATGGGGGAACAATAGAAACAGTGAGAGGCTTTATTTTCTTGGGCTTCAAAATCACTGCAGATGGTGGCTGCAGCCATGAAATTAAAGATGTTTGCTTCTTGGAAGAAAAGCTATGACAAACCTTGACAAAATATTAAAGAGCAGAGACATTACTTTGCCAACAAAAGTCCCTATAGTCAAACCTATGGTTTTTCCAGTAGTCATGTATGGATGGGAGAGTTGGACTATAAAGAAATTTGAGTACCAAAGAATTGATGCTTTTGAACTGTGGTGTTGGAGAAGACTCTTGAGAGTCCCTTGGAGTGCAAGGACATCCAACCAGTCCATCCTAAAGGAAATCAGTCCTGAATATTCATTGGAAGGACTGATGCTGAAGCTGAAGCTCCAATATGTTGGCTACCTGATGTGAAGAGCTGACTCATTGGAAAAGACCGTGATGCTGGGAAAGATTGAGGGCAGGAGGAGAAGGGGACAACAGAGGATGAGATAGTTGGATGGCATCACTGACTCAATGGACATGAATCTGAGTAAGCTCTGGGAGTTGGTGATGGACAGGGAGGCCTGGAGTGCTGCAGTCCAATGGGTCTCAGAGTCGAACATGACTGAGCAACTGAACTGAACTTATCAATGGGTCATGTGTGCTTATTGAGCATGCATGTCTGTGCTCAGTTGCTACAGTCATGCGACCCATAGACTATAGCCCACCAGGCTTCTCTCTCTATGGAATTTTTCAGACAAGATTACTGGACTGAGTTGCCATTTCCTCTTCCAGGGTATCTTCCCAACCTAGGGATTGAACTCATGTTTTCTGCATCTCTTGCACTGGCAGGCAGATTCTGTTACCAGTGAGCCACCTGGGCAGCCCTTGAATGTTTCTCAAATTTTGATGTCATCCTCTTGTGCATTTTTCTTTTCACACTATCATGTAGTACTTGATTTTTCTCATAGCAACAACTGAAAACCCAGTTTCACAAAGATATGACGTCTCCAAAGGAACATAACAATCTAATGTTAAAATGGTCCACACAGTGTCTGACAGATGTCAGGGATTGATGTATTTTCCTCAAAATCTCACATGTCCCAGTGCATCCTGTGAATTCACTGCAGTGTCTCAGAGCCCTGTGGGCCACGTTTGGGAAAATACGTGATTATAGAGATGAAAGATATGCATGATAAAAAAAATAATGCTAACTGCTGACTCACCAAAATGAGCATTAACTTAGAGGCAAACTACATTTGTTCTTAATCTGGTAAGAAACATCAGTGTCTTGAAATCTTATGAATAATCCTGAGAGGGAAGGTGAGAGCCAGGATATTCATGAAATTTTTGGAGGTGGTTCAAGATAGGTCTTTCCATGCCGTGAACTAGTTGAGATTTAACAAAGTTTCTGACATCATAGTTTAGATTCAGTGGTCACAGGGAAGAAGGATTTCTGGGCAAGAGTGGAAGTATAAGTAGTTATTTGATAAGGCAGTGAGTGTCTACTATCCTGAGAAGGGAGGTAAGTAGGGCTTGTTGAAAGTTTTTATATGTGGATTTGGAGGAAGTTCCTGTAGTTAAAAATAGTTATTTGCACTTTCATCCTCTTGGGAAAGAGTACTTTGGAAGAGTAGAATCAAGTTAATGTAGATATTGGGCTGTGTGGTTTTGGTTCTTCATAAAAATGATAAAAATACCCAGTTATTGAACCTTTTTCTTGCTAGCCATAGTTCTCAGCACTTATGCATTCTATTTTAAACTATCCTCAACAATTTTATGAGGTAGGAATTGCTATTTCTTATTAAAGAAAAAATATGAAAGGAAGACACTTGAATGGTTAGGGAAGGAGGACAAGACAGACCATATGTCTATTTATTTATTTTTTGAACAGGGAAAAGTCATGGCAAGTAAGACAAGGGTAATTCACTGGTTTGTGTGTCCTATTTTCAAAGTGTTCTTTTAGCTTTCATATTACTCCTGCTGTTAGCCTTATAATGGTCCATGGGCCTCTTTACACAGCGACAGAGGGACTCCTCTGGTTTGACTGAACGGTGGCTATCGCTTATTGGAGCTTTCCTGTTTGCTAATCCTGGTTGTCAGTGACTAATTGCCTGAAGCTGACCACATGCTTCACCCTGCTACTGACCCTGGGAGAACTCCTGAAAGGCACCATAGTCTTTGGACATGGAGAACAGGCCTTCATCTGCACAGCACAGAGGGCAGAGCACAGTGTTCCGCTTTCTGGTGTGTTGATTGCTTAGCTATTGAGCTATGTTACAGATTGTGACTTCATCCTGGGAAAAAAAATGCAATGTTAAAGTGATTTGTGTCCTCCCAGCTAAATTTTTTTTCTTTAGGTGGTAGTATTCTTTTTTAATTTAGTTGACAGATTTTGATATAAGAAATTTTAGATTTAGATTGAATTCAGATTGAATTCAGCCATTTCTTAGCTGTGTTAATTAAGTATTCAACAACCTGAATTTCAAGATCTTCTTTAGGAAATAATAGTGAATATATATTTCACAGGATTGTTGGGAAGTTCCAATAAGGTAATGTTAAACTATATTAAAGAGGTGTTTTAACATAATAGAGTATTATACATATGTTAATTTTTATTATTGTTGTTGTTACTATGTGGTTCCCTGAAAGTATGTTACCTACAGTCAGTTATTAGATAGTCCTGTAATTCTATTTCATGCTCCTTTGTGCTAATGTGCTTATTCCTTTTAGCACAGGAGTTCATATAAATCATTCTCTAATTCTAGGCATGTGGTAATCTAATACCTTGGTGGTTCATTTGCAATAGACTAAACATTTCTAAGCATAAATGCACTTTGGATTGATAATTATTTCTTCAAGCTATATTTTAACTTGGTAATTTAATTTTCATGCAGGCTCTTAACTGCAGGATTTATATTTGGCAGTTTTAAACACATCCACAGACACATTCACACCATGACATATTTGTCCACACTCAGAAATTCAGCTTTAGAAAGCTTCTTTACTCCAAGGTCAAAACTCAAAGGGACTTTCACCAGGACCAGAAATTCTCCAAGAGAAAGTTGTACTCTTTGATTTTCTTTTAGTCCTTTGAGAAGAACAGCTCTCATTTATATCAAAATAAATTCTGAAAATGACATATGGGATGAAGAAACACACAAAAAGCAAACATATTTGGTCCTTTCACATTTCTAAACTCCATGAATTTATCAAGCAGTTTTAAAAGGTCAAATTATCATTCCCATTTATTAAATTAAAACATAGTTTGGTTTAGGATACTTAGTTTATCCTAGAGATTTTGACTATGAGTCTGATGACATAAAACATATAAGTTACCACTAAAGGTTCATTTCAGAATTTATCTCTTTTTAAGTGTAGAAGGCAGAGAAGGCAATGGCAATCCACTCCAATATTCTTGCCTGGAAAATCCCATGGATGGAGGAGGCTGGTGGGCTGCAGTCCATGGGGTCACGAAGAGTCAGACACGACTGAGCAACTTCACTTTCACTTTTCACTTTCATGCATTGGAGAAGGAAATGGCAACCCACTCCAGTGTTCTTGCCTGGAGAATCCCAGGGACGGGGGAGCCTGGTGGGCTGCCATCTATGGGGTCGCACAGAGTCGGACACAACTGAAGGGACTTAGCAGCAGCAGCAGCAGCAGCAGCAAGTGTAGAAGGGCACCTAATTTGCAATGTAATTCCAATATTTCATTCAGCATTTATTTGGCAGCTCTAACATTTATATGGCAGTTGTCAGGTGTGTCCTGACATCAGTAAAATAATAATCATAGCTTTGTGTATAGTGG
Organism: Bos taurus; assembly: GCF_002263795.3. Lineage (NCBI taxonomy): Eukaryota > Metazoa > Chordata > Mammalia > Artiodactyla > Bovidae > Bos > Bos taurus. The sequence goes on along the minus strand of NC_037336.1, from coordinate 18,162,208 downwards.
TTTATTTTGTTTTTGTAGAAAAGAGGGCTTAACCAGAAGAGTACAGGATTTCTTCATGGATCCAAAATGGAAAGGTAGTGGGCGATAGAAAGGAACTGGAACTGAAATTCACCAGGACCCAGAGCAGAGCTCTTTCTGGTAACACACTGGACCATTTTAAGGCATCTCTTATTGTCCTTTTCTTCCAAAAGAATCATTTTCTATCCTCTGTTTGCATAGTTCTCTATCACAGCTTCCTCAGAGTGGGGTTTTGACCTAAGAAACTACATCATGTGACAAAGAAGAACCACCATTGACTGAATCTGCTGCTGTTTGGTCCAATTCTTAATTCCTGGAGAGAAACTCTTACTGGCCTAGCCCAGTGTTTTCATCACTAACCCTTATGTAAACTGCCCAGTAGGTTATAGCCATGGAAGTACAAATGCCTCCAGGAATAGATGGTGGCAGCTCTCAGAGAAGGGATCTTGGACAGGATAATCACTCCCAAATCTCAAGAATATAAAATAATTTAATCGTAGAAACTCTCTACTATTGTCAAAGAAATATTAGTCTGCAATACTCAGGTTTGGTGGCTTCTCAGGTGGCTCAGTGACAATCTCCCTGCCGATGAAGGAGGCGTGGGTTCATTCCCTGGGTCTGGAATATCCCCTGGAGAAGGAAATGGTAACTCACTCTAGTATTTTTGCCTGAAAAATCCCATGGACAGAGAAGCCGGGTGGGCTTCATATAGCCCGTGAAGTTGGCAAGGGTCAGACATGACTTAGCAACTAAACATCATCATCACCACTACTCAGGTTTGCAAAAATCTGGATTTAGTTTACATTCTTGCCATACTATGCTTAGTCACTCAGTCATGTCCGACTCTTTGTGACCCTATGGACTGTACCCCACCAGGCTCCTCTAACAGTGGAGATTCTCCAGGCAAGAATACCGGAGTGGGTTGCCATGCCCTCTTCCAGGGGATCTTCCCAACCCAGGGATCAAACCTAGGTCTCCCACATTGCAAGCCGATTCTTTACCATCTGAGCCACCAGGGAAGCCCCTTAGTTTTACGTAATGATCAAGTTTGTGAACATTGTTTAAGTCAATCCTTTATAGTGCTAGAAATGGTTACTGAAAGGAATTCTAAAGGTGAGTCCTTTTCCCATCAATTAACATACCTTTACAGAACATCTATTTTTAAGCATGCTATATTAAATGTGTGATTTCCTATGGTCAACAATGAATTGATTTACTTTATGTTACTTGATTAGATACATTATAAAGTTTTACTGTTCCTAAAGCCATGGGGTTCAATTTGTCCCTGATTTTTTGATGGTTGCTCCTTTAGTCCGTATCTGCTGTATACAGTTTATAAACACAAGTGTTGTCTTAATTCTGAAATAAGCATAAGAATGAACTTGAAGTGCCAGAACACTTGAAAGAAAATGAATGTAATTGGAGTCTGGTCAGCAAAGGGAGAGTGACGCATATGCACAAATACTGCAAAAAAATCAAGGCAGATGTCAAGGAAACTCTGTGAATGATGTGATTTTTTGTTTCTAGTATGTGAAGTTGCTTGTTATAGCAGATCTACCTCACGGAAACCAGCGCAGTTTGCAAAACTCACTCCTAAGGTGTTCCATGATTCATCAAGTTAGTAGTGCATTCTTGGAGTGGAGGAAGGGCTGTACCAGGTGCAGTTAGACCCTCAGGTCTCCTTCCATTCTGGATACTAGGTGTCTCTCCCCCAAGGAAGAGCCTTTCCATTAATGTTCAGTGGAAACCCAACCTCTAAAGCTCTAAACATCTGTACACAAGTCACAGCAACGTATGAGTGTGACAAAATTTTTAAAAGAAAACTAAAAAGAAACAAAGACAATGCAAGGAGAAATAGGAAACACTTAAACAAAAGTGATGGTTGTAATTGAAATCCTCAGAATGATAAGAAGTAATGCATCCACTACAAACCAAAATAAAAACAAGAGTATGATGCTTATATAAATAAGCAAAATCAGCACATGTTATTGGAAATGAAAACAAAATCATTTAGAAAAATCAAATAGGTGTTGAGAGAATCCCTGGGAAAAAGGAATCAAAAGATAAAGAAATGGAAACTCAGACAAAAGTGGTAAGAAAACTAAATAATCATTCTAGGAGTTACAGCATTCAGCTCATAGATAGTGCATAAAATGAGAGCAAAGAAAGCAGACAGTGGAAAATTACTCAAGAAATAGAACACACAAAAAAATTTCCAGAACTGGAGTACAAGGGTCTTCGAGTTAAAAGAACCCAGCAGGAGTCCAGAAAAAAAGGATACACATGAAAGCACATTTTTATGATCTTTCAGAACATCTAGAAAAAGCAGAGACTCCCAAAACTTTCCAAAGAGAGAATTAAAACAGAAAAAAAGAAGCACATTTACCTCCAAAGACTCCAGAAACAAAATAAGCAAAATAAAATTAGAATTGTTGAAAGCAACACTGGAGTGAGAATAATATGGAGAGAGAGCTTAAAATTCAAAAGGAGCATAGTTTCGACTTACAATTGTATGCCCAACTATTATTCAAATATCTATATAGAATAAATATATTTCAAGAATGAAAACAATCATCATTGATGTCATTGATTCGTCATCGATCTCTTTTTTCTCCAACTTTATAAAGGTGTATGATTGACAGATCAAATTTTTCCATATCTAGGTTGAACAATGTGATTTAAGATGTACAGGGTGATGATTTAATATACATATACGTTAGTTACTGCAGAATAAGCTTTAATAAAATGAGAGAAAGCATGAAGATTAATGACAACATGGAACCCAGAAGAAGGAATTCCAGTTCTTGAAAGGTATCCTTTCTTCCTGCCTGCCTGCATGACTTATTTCCTTTTCTGTTTTCCTTCCTCATTTTCTTATTTTTAACTTGAAAACTGGTACCACGATTTAAATTCTATTACCTGAAATTTGTAGATGTTTACAACTCTTAATGCCCATTCCTTTTGTCCAAAATAACTGTGGGCATCCTCTCTCTTTAATGAGTTCTGTGGTTATTGACAGAATGGTGAAGAGATGATCCTAAGAGTAGAGTCATTAGGGAGATAATCAGGGGGAAACTCCCAGCTGGATGGAGAATATGAGGAAAGCCAACTGAGAACCTCAGGAGCCAGAATGAAAATCAGAATAATATGTTTTCCCCTGGGCAAGTAGAAATAGAATTAAAGCTTCATGGGAAAGTTTGAAGACTTAGATTATAAAACATTCTCAAAGCTATCAGAACATTTCATGCTTTCATAAAAATTTCTGCATCGTTTCTTTAGAACCAGGAGTACAAATTATATACTACATATATACTGAGAAGCAGTTGAGGAAAATTTGTTGCAACAAGCAACTTTATTGCATATCAAAGAAATAGTTTTAGAAGGAAATTAGCAATTACTTTGTCAAATATTGTACTCAGATCTGTCGTTAGCCTGTTTTTATATGCATGTATTCTTCTGTAGTTCATATTGAATGAAGAGGAAAATAAATCAGTTCTTTAGTACATTGTACCAGTTACTACATTTTTGTCAATAAGCTTTCCACTTGGGAACATCACTTAGAAGAAACCGTTTATTCCGTTTCACTGTATTTTTATACCAGTACTTTGAAGAAATTGGTTGGTAGTGTAGGAAGCTGAAAGCAATGGGTATGTAGCCTGAATAACTGTTCTCCCTATGCTAATACTATACATAGTAACTGTCTCTATTTCAATTGATTATATGAGAATTATTAATAACTGTTAGTGATTATTTCTTGCATACACTTAAAAAGTTAGACATTTAAGAGACATGGTACTTGTATCAGACCTGCACTAGCCCCAGCTCCTCAGAACAGGCAGAGCTATGTTTGATTCCTTGGCATCATCTGGCTGGAAGAATTCTGAAGTCTTTTTATTCTTTTCCTTCCACATCTCTCCCGACATCCTTGTTTTCCTTTCCCTCTCTTCTCTCTTTTTTTCTTCAGGTTTAACACCTGGAGTATGTCTAAGCTTCTGTGGTGCCTGTACACCATGTTTGATGCTCAGCTAAAGTTTTCCTTCACCTAAAACTGCAAGGAAATTAACACTCACAAAATTGTGAGTTTTGAGCCAGTGAGTGCCATCTCGTAAAGAAACAAAACTTAAGAGGTTCATGTGAGTAAATCTCCCTGAGTCAACAGCTAAACAGTTATTTGGAGTCCTCTGACAAATCTTGCTTCTTTTTATCATTCAAGGAACAGGCTATTAAAGAGATTAATAATAGGGATGAATGTTGTCCTCTTCAGAAGACTTATTCAATTATACTCAATTTTTCTTATCTTTCCACCTGGCTCAGCTTGCAGTTTTAGTGTTTACTTTTCTGAGTTTAAGTTTTAGTGTTTACTTTTCTGAGTATACAGTGTACAAGAAGGCATAAGCCAGTAGAAGAATAGATGAGAAATAGCTAAAGGGTATTCATGAATATGGCCACAAAGTTAAAACTGAGTTAATAGTTTTGAGTGTTGAAAATTTGTAATTTTTTGTGTGTGACTATATTTTTAGAAGAAATTTCATGTTTTTTTTTTTTCATAGGTTGGGTTTGTAAATGACTTATTTATGTACAATGTGAGGTGTGGTATGAGGCTGGATGTTGTGTCTCTACCTATAAATAAAGAGATGGGCCCACTTGAATGTTGACTTTCCCGTTGACTATGCATTATACTGTCTCAAACATTTATCTTTAAGTGAAGATAGTTTAGGTCATCTAATTTTCTGTGCTTTTCAAATTCGGTATGTTGGTACATTCCAGAAGTTTTTTCTCAAAAATTTTCCTAATTTGTTCATTGTATTTGTTACTTGTGCAGATAGTGTCATATTTCCATTTTTAACACCTTCCTACAAGTGGTCAACTTTAGAGTTGGTTTAGATTGCTAGATATTTAAAACATAATTAGTATATTATGAAAGAAAAGAGAATGAATTTCAACTTTGAAAATTTATGAAAATAAATGCACAGGAATTTCTGTAACATTATACTCATAGATTCAGTGAAAGAAACTATTGGAAGGAGAAAGTAAATGTGTAAGAAGAGATTATAAGGGAAACTTGGTGACAGAGATAGATGAATTCAACAAGGATTGTGGAGAAAGAGAATTGAAGTGTAAAGGAATGGAATTGAACAATTTTATATTTAACGCTGGTTAAGAGTGCCAAAGAATTGATGCTTTTGAGCTGTGGTGCTGGAGAAGACTCTTGTGAGTCCCTTGGACTGCAAGGAGATCCAACCACTCCATCCTGAAGGAGATCAGTCCTGGGTGTTCTTTGGAAGGACTGATGCTAAAACTGAAACTCCAGTACTTTGGCCACCTCATGCGAAGAGTTGACTCATTGGAAAAGACCCTGATGCTGGAAGGGATTGGGGGCAGGAGGAGAAGGGGATGACAGAGGGTGAGATGGCTGGATAGCATCACTGACTTGATGCACATGAGTTTGGGTGAACCCCAGGAGTTGGTGATGGACAGGGAGGCCTGGTGTGCTGCTGTTCATGGGGTTGCAAAGAGTCGGACATGTCTGAGTGACTGAACTGAACTGAACTGAATCTATTAATAATCATCCATTCTCCCCCCTGCAACCATCATTCTTACTCTATCAATCTGATTATTTGCTTTGTAACATTTACTACTACTTAAAATTATTTTGCTGTATTTATTTAGTTGCTTAATATCCACCAGCATGTTTAGTATGTAGAATCTATGAGATAAGGACACTTGTCTGTCCTGTTCGTAATGCATACCTACCATGTGTCTGTGGTTGACAGATATTTAAATGAATGGACATTGTCAATAAACCTTCATATGAAAGCAAAGGAGGAGTACATTAGGACAACAAAAATCTCTGGAACATACACTGTTAAATAATTTACCTAATATTCATGTTATTCACTACAACTCCAGTTTTTTGAGTACCTATTATGTGTTCTGAACTAGGCAAAGCAATTTGTGTATACTAAGTCTAATATTCACAATAACCTAAGAGAAAAGTATTACTAGGCCTAGCTTAGAATGAGGAAACCAGAGCATAAAAATACATTTGAAGTTAGGAAGCTGGTAATTAGTTTGTCCATGTGTTGATCTTTATTCAGCTATGGATAAGTATACAGTTTTTTTTGTTTGTTTGATTAATTTATTTATTTTAATTGGAGGCTAATTCAGTTCAGTTCAGTTGCTCAGTCATGTCTGACTCTTTGCAACCCCATGAATTGCAGCACGCCAAGCCACCCTGTCCATCACCAACTCCCAGAATCTACTCAAACTCATGTCCATCAAGTTGGTAATGCCATCCAGCCATCTCATCCTCTGTCGTCCCCTTCTCCTCCTGCCCCCAATTCCTCCCAGCATCAGAGTCTTTTCCAATGAGTCAATTCTTTGTATGAGGTCCAAAGTACTGCAGTTTCAGCTTTAGCACCAGTCCTTCCAATGAACACCCAGGACTAATCTCCTTTAGGATGGACTGATTGGATCTCCTTGCAGTCCATGGGACTCTCAAGAGTCTTCTCCAACACCACAGTTCAAAAGCATCAATTCTTCAGTGCTCAGCCTTCTTCACAGTCCAACTCTCACATCCATACATGACCACAAGAAAAACCATAGCCTTGACTAGCCGGACCTTTGTTGGCAAAGTAATGTCTCTGCTTTTGAATATGCTATCTAGGTTAGTCATAACTTTCCTTCCAAGGAGTAAGCATCTTTTAATTTCATGGCTGCAATTACCATCTGCAGTGATTATGGAGCCCCCAAAAATAAAGTCTGACACTGTTTCCACTGTTTGCCCATCTATTTCCCATGAAGTGATGGGACTGGATGCCATGATCTTAGTTTTCTGAATGTTGAGCTTTAAGCCTACTTTTTCAGTCTCCTCTTTCACTTTCATCAAGAGGCTTTTTAGTGCCTCTTCACTTTCTGCCATAAGGGTGGTGTCATCTGCATATCTGAGGTTATTGATATTTCTCCCAGAAATCTTGATTCCAGCTTGTGCTTCTTCCAGCCCAGCGTTTCTCATGATGTACTCTGCATATAAGTTAAATAGGCAGGGTGAGAATATACAGCCTTGACGAATTCCTTTTCCTATTTGGAACCAGTCTGTTGTTCCATGTCCAGTTCTAACTGTTGCTTCCTGACCTGCATAGAGGTTTCTCAAGAGGCAGGTCAGGTGGTCTGGTATTCCCATCTCTTGAAGAATTTTCCACAGTTTATTGTGATCCATACTGTCAAAGGCTTTGGCATAGTCAATAAAGCAGAAATAGATGTTTTTCTGGAACTCTATTGCTTTTTCCATGATCCAGCATATGTTGGTAATTTGATCTCTGGTTCCTCTGCCTTTTTGAAAACCAGCTTGAACATCTGGAAGTTCACAGTTCACGTATTGCTGAAGCCTGGCTTGGAGAATTTTGAGCATTACTTTACTAGCGTGTGAGACGAGTGCAAGTGTGTGGTAGTTTGAGCATTCTTTGGCATTGCCTTTCTTTGGGATTGGAATGAAAACTGACCTTTTCCAGTCCTGTGGCCACTGCTGAGTTTTCCAAATTTGCTGGCATATTGAGGGCAGCACTTTCACAGCATCATCTTTCAGGATTTGGAATAGCTCAACTGGAATTCCATCACCTCTACTAGCTTTGTTCATAATGATGCTTTCTAAATCCCACTTGACTTCGCATTCCAGGATGTCTGGCTCTAGGTGAGTGATCACACCATTGTGATTATCTGGGTCGTGAAGATCTTTTTTGTACAGTTCTGTGTATTCTTGCCACCTCTTCTTAATATCTTCTGCTTCTGTTAGGTCCATACCATTTCTGTCCTTTATTGAGCCCATCTTTGCATGAAATGTTCCCTTGGTATCTCTAATTTTCTTGAAGAGATCTCTCGTCTTTCCCATTCTGTTGTTTTCCTCTATTTCTTTCCATTGGTCCTGAGGAAGGTTTTCTTATCTCTCCTTGCTATTCTTTGGAACTCTGCATTCAAATGGGAATATCTTTTCTTTTCTCCTTTGCTTTTTGCTTCTCTTCTTTTCACAGCTATTTGTAAGGCCTCGTCATTACTTTATAATATTGTGGTGGGTTTGCCATACATTCACATGAATCAGCCATGAGTGTACATGTGTCCCCCATCCTGAACCCCCCTCCCTGCTCCCTCCCCATCCCATCCCTCAGGGTCATCCCAGTGCACGGGCCCTGAGCACCCTGTCTTATGCATCAAACCTGGACTGGTGATTTGTTTCACATTTGATAATATATATGTTTCAATGCTATTCTCTCAAATCATACAGATTTTAAGCAATATTTTAAACACAGTTTTGTTAAAAACATGAAGGTTTAGTTTGCATGATAAAATAAATTTTCTCCATTTATTTCAAACATTCTAGAAGCTGGAGTAGAGAAAAAAATTCTTCCCAAGATTTTAGATAACCAAGGGCAAAATTTGGTGAGATGCTACAGGGATCAGGTGAATGGGTCAGTCTCAAGGATGACTTTAAACAATTGTAGTGACTGGATCTTGAGTTAAGAAGACAATAAAACCTTGGAATGGACCAATAAATTGATCATAAATTGATATTATTTGAGAATATTTCAGGGAGAAGAATGATCAAGTGAGGTTGACTCATTGTTTTCTCACATCTCATTGACTTTCTAGCTTGACTTCATTCCTTACTACCCTACTGAAACGATACATTCCATTGTTTCAGTTAGGACATTATAAGAAAATTTCCTCATGATTTGCTTCTTTTCCATCATCTTCATATGGACTCTCTCTACAGCACTAAATCTTGTTGATTGTAAACTTTTAAAGTCTTCCCTTGATTTTTATAATGCTGCAGTCTATTGACTTGGCTGCAGGTACCACTACACATCTCTTTATGGATATCCTGCTAATAATTCAAACTCAATACAGCCAAAACCAAGTCCATTTTTCTCTTGACTTTCATGTTCCCATCTCCCAAGCCAGCTCCTCCTACCTACCTTCAGTTGATGATTCTCTTGGTCATGTCGGACATGAAGGCTCAGAATGACTCTTGACTTCTCTCTCCTTCCCTGTTAAATCTGTCTTTGAGATCCCTGGAGTCCCCCTAGAAATATCTCCCATGTACATTTCTTTTCTTCTGTTTTTAAGATGACTACTTTGTATCTTTACATTATCTTCCTAAATTATCCTCTTCTTTCCAAAGTTTTCCCTTTGAAATCCGTTATTTCTGACCCCCTCCATACAAACCAGAGGTATTTTTCTTCAAAATATGAGTCTTAAATGTTTTCCATTACTTACCAAATAAAATAAATATTACTTAACATTGTATTCAGGATCTTAAGTTAATTTTCAATGGCTTTTTTTAAACAAGCTTATTTTTTCCTCTTTGTTCTAGACTTTCCTTTTGAACTCTCCAACAATCATATTCTACAAATAGTCTTTAACATACCCCATATTCTTCTTCAGTTGAGCATGTACTCTTGTGTTTCCTTTTATTGTATTTCTCCTAGAGTTTCTCCATGAAATTTCATTGCATATTATTCCAAACCCAATTTGATTATCACTTCTTCCATGTCAGTCAGTCAGTTCAGACCCTCAGTCGTGTCTGACTCTTTGTGACCCCATAAACTGCAGCATGCCAGGCCTCCCTGTCCATCACCAACTCCCGGAGTCCACCCAAACCCATGTCCATTGAGTCCGTGATGCCATCCAGCCATCTCATTCTCCATCGTCCCCTTCTTCTCTTGCCCTCAATCTCTCCCAGCATCAGGGTCTTTTCAAATGAGTCAGCACTTTGCATCAGGTAGCCAAAGTATTGGAGTTTTAGCTTCAACATCAGTCCTTCCAATGAACACCCAGGACTGATCTCCTTCAGGATGGACTGGTTGGATCTCCTTGCAGTCCAAGGGACTCTTAAGAGTCTTCTCCAACACCACAGTTCAAAAGCATCAATTCTTCGGCACTCAGCTTTTTTATAGTCCAACTCTCACATCCATACATGACCTAGACTAGACAGACCTTTGTTGGCAAAGTAATGTCTCTGCTTTTGAATATGCTATCTAGGTTGGTCATAACTTTCCTTCCAAGGAGTAAGCATCTTTTAATTTCATGGCTGCAGTCACCATCTGCAGTGATTTTGGAGCCCTGAAAAATATGGTCAGCCACTGTTTCCCCATGTATTTCCCATGAAGTGATGGGACTGGATGCCATGATCTTAGTTTTCTGAATATTGAGCTTTAAGCCTACTTTTTCAGTCTCCTCTTTCACTTTCATCAGGAGGCTCTTTTGTTCTTCTTCACTTTCTGCCATAAGGGTGGTGTCATCTGCATATCTGAGGTTATTGATATTTCTCCCAGCAATCTTGATTCCAGCTTGTGCTTCTTCCAGCCCAGTGTTTCTCATGATGTACTCTGCATAAAAGTTAAGTAAGCAGGGTGACAATATACAGCCTTGAACTCCTTTTCCTATTTGAAACCAGTCTGTTGTTCCATGTCCAGTTCTAACTGTTGCTTCCTGACCTGTATACAGGTTTCTCAGGAGGCAGGTCAGGTGGTCTGGTATTCCCATCTCTTTCAGAATTTCCCACTGTTTATTGTGATCCACACAGTCAAAGGCTTTGGCATAGTCAATAAAGCAGAAATAGATGTTTTTCTGGAACTCTCTTGCTTTTTTCATAATCCAGCGGATGTTGGCAATTTGATCTCTGGTTCCTCTGCCTTTTCTAAAACCAGCTTCTTCCATGAGGATTCCCTGATTTATTACTATCAATGACATCACTACTTTGTCTAGATGCCATATTGCTTTTATTAAAGGAGTATTCCATTTAGTAGTAAAGGAAAAAAAAAAGAAAAAGAAAAAGAAAGCAGGTTCAAGGGCCAGACTTACTGTGTGGCCTCTTGAAAATCAGTATCTTTCTTAAGTTCCTTGATCTGTGAAGATGAGATTATTAACATCTACTTCATTAGTAGGCAACATATATAAAATGGCTTCCCTGGTGACTCAGATGGTAAAGAATCTGCCTGCAATGCTGGAGACCCAGGTTCTATCCCTGGTTCCAGAAGATCCCCTGGAGTAGGAAATGACAACCCACTCCAGTATTCTTGCCTGGAGAATCTCATGGCCAGAAGGGCTTGGTGGGCTACAGTCCATGGGATTGCAAAGAGTCCGACATGACCGAGTGATATAAAACCCTTTTAGAGGAGTGTTTAGGTCATAAAGTGTTCAACCAATGCTGTTTATATAATCATCATCATCATTCTAATCTCCCACTTCATGTTTTGTATGATAGCCACTTGAGTAGGTAAGCGTCTGTGCTTCCCCATAGATTGTATTTTTTTTTTTTTTTTGCTGTCAAATTGTATGAATTCTTTATATATTTTATATATTAACTTTTTATGAGATATTTGATTTGCAAATATTTTCTCCTATTTGGTAGTTGTCTTTTAATTTTGTGATGGCTTACTTTCTCGTGCAGAAGCTTTTTAGCTTGATGTAGTCCTACTTGTTTATATTTGCTTTAATTTGCTTTCCTGAGGAGACACATCCAAAAATATATCGGTAAGACCCATGACAAAAATGTAATGCCTATTTTTTCTTTTAGAAGTTTTATGGTTTCAGATCTTACATTCCAAGTCTTTAATTACCATTTTGAGTTAATTTTTGTGTATAGTGATAAGCAGTGGTCTAGATTTATCCTTTTGCATGTAGCTGTCTAGTTTCACAAACACTATTAATTGAAGAGACTCTCCTTTCTCTGTTTCATGTTCTTTGCTCTTTTGTCATGAATCAATTGTCTTCATATGTGTGGATTTATTTATAGGTTCACAATTACTTTCCATTGATCTATGTGTCTGTTTTTCTGTCAATACTATGGTGTTTTGATTATGGTAACTTGGTTGTATAATTTGAAACCAGGGCGTGTGATACCCCCAACTTTGTTCTTTTCTCTCAGAATTTCAGAATTACTTTGACTATTTGGGGCTTTTATAGTTTCATAAAAGTTTGGAATTTTTTTTGTTCTGTTTCTTTGAAAAATGCCATTGGGGTTTTCATAGGGATTGCTTTGAATGTAGATTGCTTTAGGTAGCATGTACATTTTAACAATGTTAATTCTTCTGATCCATGAGCACTGACGATCTTTCTATTTCTTTTTGTCTTCAGTTTCTTTCAACAATGTCTCACGGTTTTAAGCATACAGGTCTTTCATTTTCTTGCTTAAATTTATTCCTGGGTATTGTCTTTAGAAATGAGATGAGTCTCTTGGAGGCAGTGTATAGTTGGATCTTGTTTTTCATCCTTCTATCCACTCTGTCTTTTGAGTGGTGAATTCAATCCATTTACATTTAGAATAACTATTGACAATAGAAACTAGGTTTTGTCTTCACCTCTTATTTTCTGATTGCTCTATACCTTCATTGTTTTCCCCCTGAGTTCCTGTGTGCTATTTTAGTTTAGTGGTTTCCTATAATGTTCTCTCAGTTTCCTATTTTTTAAAATTTTATGTGTCCTTGCTTCAGATTTATGGTTTGTGGTTACCAGGAGTTTTGTATAAAATGTCTCAGATAAAATAGTCCTTTTTCTGCTAATAGAATCTCATTTTTTCATTCGCCTACTATATTTGTTTTGTCCTTTTCTTCTTCTGCTTTATGTTTTTGTTGTCTCAAATGACCCCTTTTCATGTTGTGGGTTCATTGCCAAATCAAAGTAGCTATAGTTATTTTTCCTGCCTTCTTTCTTTTTAATCTTTATGTTGTAATTAACAACCTTTTCTGATATAGAGTAGCAGTTTTCTAGTTCCGTCTGTCAATTTATGACCTTACTTAAAGTTTTGTGTACTTTTGTCTTTTCAATTCAGTAGAAAAACTCCCTTCACCATTTCTTGTAAGGCATGTCTAGTGGTGATGAACTCCTTTGGCTTCTATTTGTCTGGGAAAGCCTTTATTCCTTCTTCATATTTGTAGGATAGCTATGCTGGATAAAATATTCATGGCTGAAAGTTTTTATCTTTCAATACTTTGAATATGTCATTTTACCCTCTCCTGGCCTGTAGAGTTTCTGTTGAGAAATATGCTTATAAGGCTGGTACCTTGTAGGTTACTGTATATTTTTGGCTGCCTTCCTTTAAAATTCTTTCTTTATCACTGACTTTGACAGTTTTAATATGTGTCTTGAAGAAGGTCTTTTTGCATTGAAATAACTGGGTGTTCTCTTAGCCTCACGGGCTTCAATATTTGGTTCCTTTCCTAGGTTTGGGAAGTTCTCATCTATTAATTCTTTAAATAAATCATCTATTTCCTTCTCCCTCTCTTTTCTTTCTGGGATCCCTTTATCTTTATGTTGTCTTTTCTAATGGACTCAGTTAGTTCTCAAAAAAATTTTTTTTTTCACTTTTTAAAATCTCAGTTCTCTCTTGTCTTATACCTGAATTGTTTCTAGATTTTTGTTTTCAAACTCACTAATTCTCTCTTCCATATGGTCTACTTTCTTTCTGCTTCTTTCTACTGCATTCATCTAATTTATTGAGTTCTTCAGCTCCCAAATTTATGGTTGGTTCTTTTTTAAAATTTCAACCTCTTCAGTAAAATATTTCTTCTCTTCATTAATTTTTATTTCTGAGCTCATTGAATTGCCTTTCTGAATTTTCTTATAGCTTAAGTTTCTTCATGGTAGCTATTTTGATTTCTTTACCACTTAGACTATAATCTTCTGTAGCTTTAAGTTTGGTTTCTGGAGGATTTTTTCCCTTTGGTGATACAATGTTAGCTTGATTTTTCATGGTGCTTATCAGTTGTTCCTCTGCTGTTGCGTTTGACAGTGAACACATTTCTTATTTAGGTAAAGGTTTTTTTTTTAAAACCATGATTTTAGCAGTTCAATAGGTTGGTAATTAGAGGCCATGCTATTCTCTTGTTTTTCAGTAGGTGATACTCTAACTCAAGGTTCGGGTCTCTCTTACCTGTATGCCTGTGGCTGTATTTGATGTTGGCACTTTCTACCCTGCACTGCCTCTCCTAGAGGTGTTGCCAGTGTCCTCTTCTTTACTGCCTGTGCTTCTGGAGTCTCTGGTGCCATGGTGCTGATGGTGTTGCTGCTGTGACTGACATCATGGCCAGGGTACTACAATATCCGGTACCCCTGATGTGTCTGGGGTGACCTAAGTGGCAGTCTCTGTGACTGTGGCGGGGCACAGGGGAGTGTAAGGGGCCCTGGTCACCTCTGCCTGTTGGGTTGTCAGGTTTGCTCATGGTGCTGTCACTGTGGGTGGTGGAGGGGGCAGAATCATGGGTGTCCCCATGGCAGTGAGGTTATGGGCCCTACCCACATTGCTGCCCCGCTCCCTGTGGCCATAGGCAGCCCTGTAACTGGGCTAGAGCCACGTGTGCCACCTCCTCTGCTGCTGCTGGGTTCTCTGGAGCTGTGGGCTCAAAGCACCACTGCGGGAGGCCAGGAACTGTGGGAGCTACCTCTGTTCTCCTTGTTCCACTTCTATATGTTCTGATACAGGCACTGTTACATTTGTCACACAGGGAGATGTATGGATCTCTCTGGTAACCTGGTGTGTTGGACAGAGGACACTTGGCTGAGTTATGGGTGTTTTACTAGCTGCACATTGAAGAGGAGAGAGAAAAAGGAGAGTCTTCTGTTATCAAGATGTTGACATCATCCTATGTGACTTTTTAATCCATGATACTGACAACTTGGATAACTAAAAAAATGAGGTTGTAGTCTATTATCAGTTGTTGAGGGGTGGTAAGGTTACTGGTTCCAGAGAAGACAATGGCACCCCACTCCAGTACTCTTGCTTGGAAAATCCCATGGATGGAGGAGCCTGGAAGGCTGCAGTCCATGGGGTCGCTGAGTCCGACACGACTGAGCGACTTCGCTTCCACTTTTCACTTTCATGCATTGGAGAAGGAAATGGCAACCCACTCCAGTGTTCTTGCCTGGAGAATCCCAGGGACAGGGGAGCTTGGTGGGCTTCCGTCTATGGGGTCGCACAGAGTTGGACACGACTGAAGTGACTTAGCAGCAGCAGCATCAGCAGCAAGGTTACTGGTTCAGTAACATGCTTGATTTCAAGGACAAAACATCTAGGGACTAGCAATTTATATTTGATAAATACAAATGCCCACTCTCCACCAATAAAGCTTATAGATTTAAGTGTTTGAAAGTTTTGGCTTCACTGAGATTAAAACCTATATTACAAAGTTGCTGCAAAATAGTTTTCCTTTAAGGTGCATTTTTTGGATGTTTGTGTACTTTCTTTTGAAACATTCAAAATGGCACAAATGTCAAACATAAATCTTTTGAGGGATGAGCCGGCATAAATGAACAGCAAAATGAGCTTGAAATAAAACAGCTTCAAGGCAAGCATGATAGTGGTGATTATCTTGGACATGTGCTCCTATTACAACAATGTATTGGATAAAAATTATTGAAATGTTATTAGAATTCTATATAACCCAGGACAGAAGCAGAATGACATCAATTTATCTTTTCTGTATCATTGTGGTTTTTCTCTTTTTTTATATTTCATTGAAAAAAGATCCTATTCTCTTTGGGGACATTGATTAAAAATAATCGCTTTTTGCTAAAATAAAAATTTATAATATACACATCAAATTTATTTTCCATGGCAATAACCCAAAATACATTACTGTGACATTCTAATGCCTGTCATCTTAGCCTCCCACTAAGACAGTATAATCTATGCAAATTCATGACAAAATTAAAACTTGTTTAATGCTCCTAGAACTTCTTTTTGACATCTTCTCACAGTCATTAAATTTGTAGATATATGAATTGTACCATTGCCCAAGTTTTTTTTTTTATACACTATGTTACTCTATCAAAAGTCTCATTCATGAGATGACTGGTAATCCAAGCATATTTTCAATATTTTTCTATTGTTATTAAAATTAATTGCTTATCAAGGGTGATGCTTTATAAATGTACAGTCAGGTATCAGTGAAAAAGAGTAATACTGATGAATTATAAATGGAAATAAATTTCTTAACATGAATTAATAAAGTATAAGAAGTTAATTTTTCATGTCTTTTGCTACTTCATTACCCACGTTAATGCATTAAATGAAAAACCATTTTATGTTCCCTAAGAACTTGTTAAATCATTTGTCAAAACAGGCCATGAAAAATCTTTTTAGATCTTCCCTTGTCTTGTTTTAATATAATTTTGACCAGATGCCACTTTTATTGATTTTTTTTCTATATTTGAGATCTGGCTTAATAATTCAATGTCTTTTGAGCAATAGACGATTCAGCTTATATCTGGATAATGATTTTTTCTTGTTTATATTGAGATTGGTACTTGGGGGCAGCTGTGAAGTACCCCTGAGAGCTTGTAAATAGAGGTAATGAGATTGTTCTTTGAGAAATAAATTATAAAATCAATAGATAGAGTATCAGAGCAGAGAAATATAGTCAAATGAAGAGAAAACCAATTTACTGGCAGGGTCAGTGTAAGACTTGACTGAACACATAAGCACATCTAAAGGAAAAATAATGATCAATGGAGACATTATTCAGCCTAAAGTCAAGAAAAAGTGACCCAGAGAAGCAGACATAGATGGTGTCAATTCTAGACACAGAGAGAATATCCTGGCTAATGGACTTCTTGTGGAGATTCATGCTTCAGGCATGAATTACTTAAATTTTATAACTCACTTCTGTTGTGATTCTATTTTCATTAAGGACCCTTCCCATTAAAGTTTGATTTTCCTTGAAGATCTGCCTTTGGGAGAGAGAACTTCTTTTGCTGATGTGTTTGAGATAGGACAACCCTATTTCTAATTGTAAATTAGAATTCTAATTTTATACATTGTTCTCTTTTAGGTTAATTTAATCCACTCCTTGAAAGATAGGTTGACTTAATGCTGACATGTAATATTTTTCCCCAACTTTGTTGATATAATTGACATGTAACATTGTATAAGTTTAGTGTGTACAACTGATGATTTGACATATATATAATGCAAAATGATTACCATGATAAAGTTAGTTAACACATTTAATACCTCAAATAGTTGCTACTTTTGGTGTGTGTGTGCTGAGAACTTTTAAGATTTTTTTTCTCTAGCAACTTCCAAGTATTGAATGTAATGCCGTTAATCACAGTCACCAATAGATCCTCAGGACTATTCCTCTTATAACCAGAAGCTTGTACTATTTAATCACCTTTACTCATGTTCCCTTCCCCTCCCCTTGCCCCTAGGAACCACCAATCTACTCTATATTGCTATAAGGTGTTTTTTTTTTTTTAATTACACATATAAGTGAGATCATACAGTATTTGGTCTTCTCTGTTTGACTTATTTTACTTAGCATAATGCCTTCAAGATTCATCTATGTTGTTACAAATGGCAATGGACATGGGAGTGCAGTTGTCTCTTCAGATTCTGATTTCATTTCCTTTGAGTATGGAGCCAGAAGTGGAATTGCTAGGTCATATGGTAGTTCTTTTTTTAATTTTCAAGGAACTGCTATACTGTTTTCCATAGAGGCTGTACATATTCACATTTCAAGCAACAGTATGCAAGGGTTCCCTTTTCTCTGCATTCTCACTAGGACTTGTTATCTCTTATTTTTTTGATAATAGTCATCCTAACAGGTGACTCGTAGTTTTGATTTGCATTTCTCTGATGGTCAGTGAGCATTTTTTCGTGTGTGTGTTGGCCAGTTGTATAGTCATCTTTGGAAAAAAAAATGTCTATTCTTACACTTTGCACATTTTAAAATTATTTGTTTTTCTGCTATTAAGTTGTACAATTCCCTTGCATACATTGCATATTCATTAGATATGATTTGAAAATATTTTCTTTCTTTTCATAGGTTGCCTTTTCTTTTTGCTGATGGTTTATTTTGCCTTGCAGAAGCTATATTTGGTATAATCCCATATTATATTTTTGCTTTTGTTGTTCATGCTCTTGGTGTCATATCTAATAATTCATTGCCAAAACTGTCAAGGGGATTTTCCTGTTTTCTTCTATGAGTTTTATGGCTTCAGGTCTTTTATGTCTTCAGGTCTTATTTTTAAATCTTTAATCAATTTTGAGTTAATTTTTGTGAGTGGTTTAAGATAAATTTAATTTTACATGTAATTTCACTTTTTGTATACGAACATCCAATTTTTGAAGAGACTTGTTTTTTCCCCATTGAGGGCTGTTGGTTCCCTTGTCAAATATTAGTTGACTGTATTCATGGATTTTTCTTTCTGAGTTCTTAATTCTATTCCACTGGTCTGTGTGTTTGTTTTTATGTCATAATGGTTTTTACTATAAAGTTTTGATTACTATAGCTTTGTAGTATAGTTTGAAACAAGGAAGTGTGATGACACCAACTATTTTCTTTGTAAGATTGCTTTGGCTATGCAGGGTTTTGTGGTCCCATTCAAATATTAAGCTTTTATTTTTCCTAATTTTATAAACAATGTCATTGGAGTTTGAGAGGGATATCATGACTTTTGATTGTAAGGTGATTTTCATAATATTAACTTATCTGATCCATGAACACGAGCCACTTATTTGTGGCTTCTTCCATTTCTTTCAACAGTGTTTTTGTGCTTTTTAGTGTATATATCTTTTGCCTTCTTGGTTAAATTTATTTGTAAGTGTTTCACTCTGTTTGATGCTATGGTAAATGGGAATGTTTATTTCTTTTTCAGATAGTTTGTTGAAGCTTATTTTGTATGCTAATTTTGTGACCTGCAATTTTATTGAATTGGTTTATTATTTATAATAGCTTTTTGATGAAGTTTAAGGTTTTCTAAGTATAAGATAAAGCCATCTGCAAACAAACAATTTTACTTCTTGCCTTCCAATTTTGGAGCTTTTTGTTTTTTGTTCTAGTCTGATTACTCTGGCTAGGACTTTCAGTACTATGTTAAATAGAAGTGGTAAGACTAAGAATCTTCTCTTGTTCCTGCTCTTGGTAAAATGAAATTTTCAGTTTTTAATCATTTAGTATAGTGTTAGCTGCACAAGGCAGGAGACCTGGGATCAATCCCTGGGTTGGGAAGATCCCCTGGAGAAGGGAAAGGCTACCCACTGCAATACTCTGGCCTGGAGAATTCTATGGACTGTATAGTCCATGGGGTCACAAAGAGTTGGACATGACTGAATGACTTTCACATCATGTCATGTTTAGCTACGAGTGGCATTTTGGTTTTTAGTTTGTATGTCTGATGACAAGACTCACTTCTTAATGATTTTACCACCATAAATTCAATTCTGAGATGTCTAGGAGGAGAAGGATAGAGAAAGAGAGAATGCTTTTTAGTGAGGCTCAATTTCACTGTTGATGCTGAAGCTCCAATACTTTGGCCACTCGATCTAAAGAGCCAACTCAATGGAAAAGACCCTGATGCTGGCAAAGATTGAAGGCAAAAGGAGAAGGGGCAGCAGAGGATGAGCTGGTCCATTGAGCCATTGAGATCACTGGCTCAATGGACATGAATTCTGGAGCAAACTCCAGAAGGTAGTGAAAGATAGAGGAATCTGGCATACTGAAGTCTGTAGGGTCCCAAAGAGTCAGACACAACTTAGTCATTGAACAACAATAATGATTTCACCATTTTCTTTGAAAATTCTTTTTTTTAATTAATTTTTTAATTGAAGGATAATTGCTTTACAGAATTCCGTTGTTTTCCGTCAAACCTCAACATGAATCATCTCCCTTTTGAACCTCCCTCCCACCTTCCTCCCCATCCCACCCCTCTAGGTTGATACAGAACCCCTGTTTGAGTTTCCTGAGCCGTACAGCAAATTCCCATTAGCTATCTATTTTACATATGGTAATGTAAGTTTCCATGTTTCTCTTTTCATACATCTCTCCCTCTACTCCCCTCTCCCCATAGCCACAAGTCTATTTTCTCGATGTCTGTTTCCCCATTGCTGCCCTGTAAGTAAATTCTTCAGAACCATTTTTCTAGATTCTGTATATGTGCATTACAATAAGATATTTATCTTTCTCTTTCTGACTTACTTCACTTTGCATAATAGGTTCTAGGTTCATCCACCTCATCAGAATTGGCTCAAATGTGTTCCTTTTTTGTGGCTGAGTAATATTCCATTGTGTTTACATACCACAACTTCTTTATCTATTCATCTGTTGATGGGCATCTATGTTGCTTCCATGTTCTAGCTATTGTACATAGTGCTGTGGTGAACAATGGGATACATGTGTCTTTTTCAACCCTAGTTTCCTCAGGGTATATGCCTAGGAGTGGAATTGCAGGGTCATATGGTGGTTTTATTCCTAGTTTTTAAAGGAATCCATACTGTCTTCCACAGTGGCTGTATCAATTTACATTCCCACCAACAGTGCAAGAGTTTTCCCTTTTCTCCACACCCTCTCCAACATTTATTGTTTGTAGACTTTTTGATGATGGCCATTCTGACCGGTGTGAGGTGATGTCTCACTGTGGTTTTGATTTGCACTTCTCAAATAATGAACTATGTTGAGCATCTTTTCATGTGTTTTTTAGCCATCTGTATGTCTTCTTTGGAGAAATGCCTGTTTAGGTCTTTTTTGCCACTTTTTGATTGGGTTGTTTGTTTTCCTGGTATTGAGTTGTATGAGTTGCTTGTATATTTTGGAAATTAATCCTTTGTCAGTTGTTTCATTTGCTAGTATTTTCTCCCATTCTGAGGGCTGTCTTTGCACCTTACTTATAATTTCCTTTGGTGTGCAAAAGCTTTTAAATTTAATCAGGTCCCACTTGTTTACTTTTGTTTTTATTTCTGTTACTCTAGGAGGTGGGTAATAAACGAATTGAAAGATAAAAACCATATGACAATCTAAATAGATGCAGAAAAGGCCTTTGACAAAATTCAGCACCCATTTATGATTAAAACTCTTCCAAAAAATGGGCATAGAAGGAACCTACCTCAACATAATAAAGGACATATATGATAAGCGTACACAAACATTATTCTCAATGGTGGGGAACTGAAAGCCTTCCCCCTAAAATCAGGAACAAGACAAGGGTGTCCACTTTCACACTATTATTCAACATAGTTCTGGAAGTCCTACCTACAGCAATCAGAGGGGAAAAAAAGAAATAAAAGGAATCAAGACTGGAAAATAAGAAGTAAAACTCTCACTGTTTGCAGATGACATGATACTGTACATAGAAAACCCTAAAGATAGTATCAGAAAATTTCTAGAGCTAATCAGTGAATTTAGCAAAGTTGCAGGGTACAAAATCAATACACAGAAATCACTTACATTTCTATATACTAACAATGAAAAATCAGAAAGATAAATTAAGGAATCAATCTCATTCACCACTGCAACAAAAATTCTTTATATAAAACATAAAGGCACAGTGGGACTTCTCATTTTTGCTTAAGAAACATTGCTCAAAATTTGGTCTAAACTCTGTTTATTATGCTTTTGCTGTAATCAATTCTTTTATCTATGTGATAGATCAGTGGTATATTCAATGACGTTATAGTGATATGGGCTATAACAGAGTACTGTGAAAGTTTTCATTTTCATCTACAAGTATTTTTTTTTGTATATATGTTGAGAGGCAATTAATAAAAATGAGAAGACTCCATATGTAAAAACTGTTAGCATGACATCTTCTAACTTTTTGTCTGTATTTTAGAGTTTGTAATTTCACTTTAATTTTCTCTTGATCCTTTTAAGCACTGTGTAAAAGATATGTGAAAATTATCATTATTTTCAGTAGATTATGAAACTGTGACTCAGAGTTTAATTGACTAGCTATGGTCGCACAACTCAGAAATGGCAGCCAGCACAAGCAGTTATGCCTCCAAACACTAAACTATCCCTCTTCCAATTGTTTTACTCTTCCTTGTGTATAGAATTAAAGAAAAAAAAAAAAAAACCAGATACTAGAAGCTAAATATTTATTGAATAAAATGCATTAAAAAAATCCTTAAATTTGACTAAAGTGTAGTACGAGAGGAAAAAATGATTTTTAACTAACTCATTCATGAAATATTTATCATATGCCTGCCATGTGTCAATCACTGAGGTAAGTACTAGAGATTCAATGGGGTAGAAGGCAAGTAGGGTTCCCGCTATCATCAAACCAATGGTTTAGTGAGGAAGCCAGTCATTATGCACATGGTCAAACAATTGACTGTGTAAGTGTGATTGTGATAACAGACTGTGGGCTTGAGACTTCTCTTGGGAGTGACATTGAAGCTGACACCAGTTGGAAAGAAAGTTAGCCAGCAGGACATGGGCGAGGAAGGAGTCTTTCTATCCAGAAACTATACCAAGTTTAACTTAATTCTCTTAAATTAAAACAGAGACAATTTAATTCTTATATAACCTTTTGTCAATATCCAGATTCTGACATGAGAAAGATATAAGATGGGAGAAAGAAGGAAAGAGATGGTGATTTAAATAAGCTGATCCTTGATAATTAATTACCATCGTTTCTTGATTCTCATTAACATAGTTTTTACCTGAGACTTTGAATAAGGAAAGCTCCACAAGATTTGGGGATGTCTAACAGGATATTGTGTTGCAGTGAAAATGATTAGTTAGAGGTCCAAACACAATTGTCTTTTTAAAAAAATTGTCTTAATAAGTCACTTAATCATTCATGATAGACAAGAGAAGCCACAAAAGACCACAATTCTAAGACCTTCAGCTTTAAGTGCTCAAAAATTCATTAGTAAAGGAGGAAGTTGAAAAGTGAAAAATTATTTTTTCTAGAGGTCTCAGTTATTGTTAGTCTATGTTTACAGATTTGCTTTGAATTAATCCTTCTTGATAGCATTAGAAATATTTTGAAGGAGTCTTCATACAGAGATAATAATAGGTATCATCAAGATAATGCAGAAATAACCAGAAATTACTTTGAAAAAAATTTTTTGACCATAGGAGACTGAACAGCTTTCATTATAAGTAGAACAATAAATAGAACCTAGACCTAGATTAACTGGAAGCTTGGAGAACAGATTTATTTTTGCCAATTATTAAAAATATTTAAAAATGAACTTACATTTTTAAAAAGACATTTTTATGCCTATGTCTTTTCTGATTATAATAATATGTGCTTGTTTTGGAAAGTTGGAAAACAAAAACAAAATATTTTAGGTTTCATGGAAGAAACAATAGTAGCTAGTGATTAAGTTAGAGTAATTCAACAACTAGGTACCAATTACATTTTAATATATTTCCTTCAAGTCCTTTAAGAATGTGTGCATGTGTGCTAAGTTGCTTCAGTTGGGTCTAACTCTTTGTGGCCCCGTGGCCTGCCAGACTCCTCTGTCCATGGGATTTCCCGGGCAAGAATATTGTTATGGGTTGCCATTTCCTTCTCCATCAGGAATGTGTTCAGTTCAGTGCAGTTGCTCAGTCCTGTCTGACTCTTCGCAACCCCATGAATCGCAGCGCGCCAGGCCTCCCTGTCCATCACCAACTCCCGGAGTTCACTCAGACTCAGGTCCATTGAGTCAGTGATGCCATCCAGCCATCTCATCCTCTATCGTCCCCTTCTTCTCCTGCCCCCAATCCCTCCCAGCATCAGAGTGTTTTCCAAAGAGTCAACTCTTTGCATGAGGTGGCCAAAGTACTGGAGTTTCAGCTTCAGCATCATTCCCTCTAAAGAAATCCCAGGGCTGATCTCCTTCAGAATGGACTGGTTGGATCTCCTTGCAGTCCAAGGGACTCTCAAGAGTCTTCTCCAACACCACAGTTCAAAAGCATCAATTCTTTGGCGCTCAGCCTTCTTCACAGTCCAACTCTCACATCCATACATGACCACAGGAAAAACCATAGCCTTGACTAGACAGACCTTTGTTGGCAAAGTAATGTCTCTGCTTTTGAATATGCTATCTAGGTTGGTCATAACTTTCCTTCCAAGGAGTAAGCGTCTTTTAATTTCATGGCTGCAGTCACCATCTGCAGTGATTTTGGAGCCCAGAAAAATAAAGTCTGACACCGTTTCCACTGTTTCCCCATCTATTTCCCATCAAGTGATGGGAATGGATGCCATGATCTTCGGTTTCTGAATGTTGAGCTTTAAGCCAACTTTTTCACTCTCCTCTTTCACCTTCATCAAGAGGCTTTTTAGTTCCTCTTCACTTTCTGCCATAAGGGTGGTGTCATCTGCATATCTGAGGTTATTGATATTTCTCCCGGCAATGTTGATTCCAGCTTGTGCTTCTTCCAGCCCAGCGTTTCTCATGATGTACTCTGCATGTAGTTAAATAAGCAGGGTGATAATATACAGCCTTGACGAACTCCTTTTCCTATTTGGAACCAGTCTGTTGTTCCATGTCCAGTTCTAACTGTTGCTTCCTGACCTGCATACAGATTTCTCAAGAGGCAGGTCAGGTGGTCTGGTATTCCCATTTCTTTCAGAATTTTCCACAGTTTATCGTGATCCACACAGTCAAAGGCTTTGGCATAGTCAATAAAGCAGTGTACACATAACTAAATATATAAAAAACTGACACAGTGCTGTGTATAACATTTCAGATTTTTGTAAGTTATATTATGAACTTTTGCACATAATATTAAATATTGAATTAAAATTTTTATTTCTGTACCCTACTGTACTTTAACATGTAGAAGTGCTATGCATTATTTACCTATTGTTAGATATCTTAAATGTGCTATTTTCTTTTTTGCCTTCATAAATAATGCTTGAGTAAACAGCCTCTCAAAAGGGTGTGATTTTTTTTGTATAGATTCCTATAAAGGAATATTTAAAATATACTAGGAATATTTAAAATATACTTTAATGTTTATACTTAAAGTATGAATGTTTAAAATGTATTTATATGTATTATAAAATTGCATGTTCATATGCCTCATTTCTATACAGTTTGTAAAAAATTTATGTTCATTTGTTTTCATGCCTAACAATAATGAATATAAATGCACATTTCACTACATCTTATAAACCTTAAAAATCACTCATTTAATTGTATCTAGTAATAAGGACAGACTGAAGTACTGTGTTTGCATTCTTCCTTACCTAAAATCCTTGAACTTGCAGAAAATTTATTAAAAAAAATTAACCTGTAGCAGCACTGAAGTTAAAATAAGGAAACCATCAGCAGATAAGATTTTGGTAGAAGTTCCTGAAAATAAAAAAAGTAGATGCCTTTGGGCTCTTGGAGAAATGAGAGAAGAAAAAACCATAGCTCAAAACTATTGGGAAAGCTACTGCAGAAAGAGGGAACGATTCCAGGGATATTTCAAGCTTAGAGTCAACACTAGAAAGGCAGGTGATGTGTGTGCGGGAGTTATCAGCTGAAATATGCTTGTGTGTTTGCACTTCCATCCTTAAGATTTCTCCTGAAATGAACTGAGGTGTCTAGAGTGAGCACCTAGAGTGAATGTCACTACTTTCCCCCCTAATTTAATTGCCTGTACCATCCCTTCCACCTCAGGGCAAAGCTATAAAAAAGGGGAAGAACAGTCTGGTTGCTTCTCCAGTTTTGTCTACCTTTCACGGTATACCTGCTTTGTGTATTCTTTAGAACCCTTGAGTAATTTTTTGTATTTGTCCAAAGTATATATTTGTTACCAGCATAAACCAGAGGCTTGATCTGAACAGAGATTATATCGCCATACAAGAGACAAAATTCTTTACTTTAGTTTTTGTATCTAGAATAGTAGCATAATAATTTTTCATGCTTGCTACTTTTAAATTTGTTTTTAAATGAAATTTACTGTAAAAGGTGATTAATTGAACTGTATACCATGTAAAGAGTGGTATAGGGTTATAAACTTAAATGTAATACCTCTAAAAAATATTGAGTAACATAAGCAAGTATGATTTGTTTCAAAACAGAAACAAAATAGAAAATGTATATTTGAGTATGTATGCTATGCTAAGTTGCTTCAGTCGTGTCCGACTCTGTGCAACCCCATAGATGGCAGCCCACCAGGCTCCCCCGGCCCTGGGATTCTCCAGGCAAGAATACTGGAGTGGGTTGTGATTTCCTTCTCCAATGCATGAAAGTGAAAAGTGAAAGTGAAGTTGCTCAGTAGTGTCTGACTCTTCACGATCCCATGGACTGGAGCCTACCAGGCTCCTCTGTCCATGGGATTTTTCCAGGCAAGAGTACTGGAGTGGGTTGCCATTGCCTTTTCCTTGAGTATGTATATCTATTTTTAAATTTTAGAATAAGTTTAATACCACATAAGACAAATGTCTTCTCATTATTTCTCTTTCTCATTTTTTTTTCTTAAAGATATTATATAAAGAAGTTTAAAGAAGTTCTGTTCCATTGTTTAGGCAACAGAGCATAAATGAGATTCTATCCCCCAAGCTATATTATGATTCTTTGACCTTCAGTTACTTAAATGATACTATTTTTAGCATGAAAGTCTGTTTTTTCCCATTGCCAGTCATGAACTTCATGATAAACATCTGGGACAGTTATAGAATTTGCAACTTTGACCAAAACATACGTGGCCTCAAATTGAAGAGAGAGAAGTTAAAGCCAAGGAAAACTGACAGCTGTCCCCGCCCAGAGCTGTGGCCTTGTGCTCAAACCATGGGAGATTCAAAGCCAGCTCAGCATTTCCCAGAGCCTGATATTTCATCACAACTCTGTCAGCACAGCTTGATCAATGTCTTCAAGGTAAATGTGGAGACAAACGCATGATTAACTTCAAGTATTTGTCACCGAGACCAAACCTGGAACAGTCCTGGGCAGGGTGATGGATATCACAGAGAGGCCTCTTTGTATCTGCTAGTCAAATGCAGTGAGTGTGAAAGTATTTAATGATATAGAAGAATCCTCATTGCTCACCTTCAACTTTTTTGAATTTTCCTGGGCAGTGCTAATATTCTTCAGTGCCAAATGAATGTGTAGCCAAGAAAGGGGAGTTAAGGACACAGAAGGAAAAAGTAAAGACACATTCACCTCAATTTACCTCGATATTTGGACTTCCCAGGAACCATTTTCTCTTCCTACGCCATTTTACAAAATAAAACATACACATGTATGTAACTGAATAACCTTGCAAGGTGGAACCAACTTAGGATTTGGATCCAGAAGACCTGGGTTTGGTCTCAGTTCTGCAACTCTCTAGATGTGAGACCTTCAGCAAGTTGTCTATCTACATGTTGCAAGTTTCATTATTCTCATCAATAAAGTGAGAATAATAAAGCCTGATTCATAGGCTTTCATTACGATTACATGCAAGTACCTGGAATGAAACAGGAAAGGCCTTAAAAAGGTTTAAAAGAAAAAGCACAGATAAATGTTTATTTGTACATTTTTACATTCGTGTGGAAGGAAAGTCAGGGGATTCTTCACTACTGCTTGTCAAACCAAGAAGAGGCTATTTACAGTACTAGTTTTACTAATAAAATTTAAAGAGTAAACAATTATAATTTTATTATACACACACACACACACACACACACACACACACACAGGGCTTTCCAGGTGGCGCTCGTGGTAAAGAATCTATCTGCCAATACAGGAGATGTAAGAGATGTGGGTTCAATCCCTGAGTGGGGACGATCCCCTGGAGGAAGAAATGGCTACCCCTCCAGTATTCTTGCCTGAAAAATCCCATGGACAGAGAAGCCTGGAGGGCTACAATTCATGTTGCAAAGAGTCGGACACAACTGAGCATCTGAACATATATATGTATATACATACAGTTTTTTTTTTTTTTAAGTGAAGTGTTTCTTTACTGTTAGGCAAATGCTACATTAATTAGTGCTCTAGCAGAAAGATCAGAGAAGGTGAAGGGCACCCCACTCCAGTACTCTTGCCTGGAAAATCCCATGGATGGAGGAGCCTGGTGGGCTGCAGTCCATGGGGTTGCTAAGAGTTGGACACGACTGAGCGACTTCACTTTCTCTTTTCACTTTCATGCATTGGAGAAGGAAATGGCAACCCACTCCAGTGTTCTTGCCTGGAGAATCCCAGGGATGGCGGAGCCTGGTGGGCTGCTGTCTACGGGGTTGCACAGAGTTGGACACAATAGAAGTGACTTAGCAACAACAGCAGTAGCAGAAAGAGTGTCAAAACTAATGGTCTTTGTTTTATTTAGAAAACATGCTGCTTTCTGGTGAGGCTTTTTCCATCCTTCTGATGTAATCAGCTGCCTTTTTAAATACTACAATATCATAATGACATTTATAAACTATAATTCTTTTAATAAATAATCTTCTGCTATGTTCAGTGGCTGAAAAATATTACTCGCTATATATTTTCAAAATGGCTAGTTTCTTTTTTGATGATTTAATGCGGATGTTTGAGAATAATTTGACTTCTAAGATTCTAATTTGCTGTTAAAAGATTCCAGCTTGTATTCTTCTGTAAGACCACCCCAAATGGAGAGGATGATTCCTTTGGCAAAGATGCTGAACTCTCTAGGATTCATCTAATTCAGGAGCACTGGGGTTTTTTATCTCATTCGGAGTAAGTCTGGTGTTAGATGTGGGGGAAATCACAGTCTTTGTGGGAATGGACAATATAGTTCTAAAATTAGTGGTTTTGGGAGTCAAAGCTTTCAGTTTCAGACTCAATTTCACATAAACTTTCTAGACAGTGTTGGGGCATCGCCTACATCTGCTGTATTAATTTGTACTTTGTTGCCTTCCTGGGGGAGTTTGAAAATGTGAAAATCTGTAACTAAATTTGGGAAAATATTTTTACTATAAAGATGAAGCCAAATTTCTTCAAACCATGTATGTTTATATTTCTTTTAAAAAAAACTTTGTTTAATAGACTACTTAAGCCGATAATTCTTTTCTTCTGTAACACCAGTCTCACTCTAAAAACAGTTAGGAAACCTCCTTGAATGTATTATAATGTATATAACAGAGGAAAACAACAGAATGGGAAAGACTAGAGATCTCTTCAAGAAAATTAGAGATACCAAAGGAACATTTCATGCAAAGATAGGCTCGATAAAGGACAGAAATGGTATGGACCTAACAGAAGCAGAAGATATTAAGAAGAGATGGCAAGAATACACAGAAGAACTGTACAAAAAAGATCTTCATGACCCAGATAATCACGATGGTGTGATCACTGACCTAGAGCCAGACATCCTGGAATGTGAAGTCAAGTGGGCCTTAGAAAGCATCACTACGAACAAAGCTAGTGGAGGTGATAGAATTCCACTTGAGCTATTCCAAATCCTGAAAGATGATGCTGTGAAAGTGCTGCACTCAATATGCCAGCAAATTTGGAAAACTCAGCAGTGGCCGCAGGACTGGAAAAGGTCAGTTTTCATTCCAATCCCAAAGAAAGGCAATGCCAAAGAATGCTCAAACTACCGCACAATTGCACTCATCTCACACGCTAGTAAAGTAATGCTCAAAATTCTCCAAGCCAGGCTTCAGCAATATGTGAACCGTGAACTTCCTGATGTTCAAGCTGGTTTTAGAAAAGGCAGAGGAAACAGAGAGCAATTGCCAACATCTGCTAGATCATGGAAAAAGCAAGAGAGTTCCAGAAAAGCATCTATTTCTGCCTTATTGACTATGCCAAAGCCTTTGACTGTGTGGATCACAAGAAACTGTGGAAAATTCTTCAAGAGAGGGGAATACCAGACCACCTGATCTGCCTCTTGAGAAATTTGTATGCAGGTCAGGAAGCAACAGTTAGAACTGGACATGGAACAACAGACTGGTTCCAAATAGGAGAAGGAGTACGTCAAGGCTGTATATTGTCACCCTGTTTATTTAACTTATATGCAGAGTACATCATGAGAAACGCTGGACTGGAAGAAACACAAGCTGGAATCAAGATTGCCGGGAGAAATATCAATAACCTCAGATATGCAGATGACACCACCCTTATGGCAGAAAGTGAAGAGGAACTCAAAAGCCTCTTGATGAAGGTGAAAGTGGAGAGTGAAAAAGTTGGCTTAAAGCTCAACATTCAGAAAACTAAGATCATGGCATCCATTCCCATCACTTGATGGGAAATAGATGGGGAAACAGTGGAAACAGTGTCAGACTTTATTTTTCTGGGCTCCAAAATCACTGCAGATGGTGACTGCAGCCATGAAATTAAAAGATGCTTACTCCTTGGAAGGAAAGTTATGACCAACCTAGATAGCATATTCAAAAGCAGAGACATTACTTTGTCAATAAAGGTTCGTCTAGTCAAGGCTATGGTTTTTCCTGTGGTCATGTATGGATGTGAGAGTTGGACTGTGAAGAAGGCTGAGCGCCAAAGAATTGATGTTTTTGAACTGTGGTGTTGGAGAAGACTGTTGAGAGTCCCTTGGACTGCAAGGAGATCCAAGCAGTCCATTCTAAAGGAGATCAGCCCTGGGATTTCTTTGGAAGGAATGATGCTGAAGCTGAAACTCCAGTACTTTGGCCACCTCATGCGAAGAGTTGACTCATTGGAAAAGACTCTGATGCTGGGAGGGATTGGGGGCAGGAGGAGAAGGGGACAACAGAGGATGAGATGGCTGGATGGCATCACCGACTTGATGGACATGAGTCTGAGTGAACTCCGAGAGTTGGTGATGGACAGGGAGGCCTGGCGTGCTGTGATTCATGGGGTCGCAAAGAGTTGGACACGAGTGAGCGACTGATCTGATCTGATGCATATGTGTAATGTACATATATGCATAAATATATATATGTATAAATTTTATACATATATTATGCTATTTTATGTATGAATGTATAAATATCTACGTATGATTTACTGTGTGCATGTGTAGAAGATATTAAAACAGGACTTTTGCTCTCCTGTCAGCTGAAGCCCCACTGCAAAATGCTGAATTCCATGCACAAACTCCGTATTGACAACTGTCTATTGTCCCAGTAGATTTGTACCAGTAGAAAGACAAATATACTTGTTGGGTCAATCAGATAAGATTCCTTTTCCAAATAATACAGAGGGAAGTTGGTACAGTCATCAGCTGTCCTCAGGACATTTATGGAGGTATTAGCTTCCAGATGTCAGCAGGGCAGACATCTGAGGGAGTGCATTGGGGAGGGCAATGTCTGAGTCAGTGAGAGCCTGTCAGAATCTCGGGAGGCACACCAGTCAACCCCATTCCCAAGGTCAGCGTTCTACATACTGTGAGTGTGAGGCTGGGGCATGTCTATAGACCGTACCTAAGTCATCAGGATGTGTGCTGAGGGGACCTGTCTTCTGAGACAGGTGTATTTATCTCACAAACCTCAGATTTAGACAACACATAAGGTGATTGCTGAAAAGCAGAGAGCAGAACCCTTGGGCATGAATACATGTCTCATTTTTCACTCATCTTTTCCTGGCTGAGCAAGCCCCATCCAGATAAACTCCTGAACTTGAGGCTCCAGAATGGGAACCAGGGCTGCTTCCCCAGAGCTCCCCAGAAGCTGTGTTGACAGAATCTTAGACCAGCCATGGAGGTTATTCTTCAACCAGCAATGCGGCTATATTTGTTTTTCCACTCTTTCCTTTATTTGATGGCTTATTCTGGAATTTCATTACTTATTTTCTTCAGGTTTCTGGATATTTTTTAGTGGGAATGATTCAGAGCTCTGTGCCCTTGTAGGACTGAGAAATATCTAACCCCTCCCTCTGTTTCTCCATCCCTTCACTGTCCAAGGAAATTTATCCAGTTGGGACAAGGAAGTTTGCAGTCCTGTCAGCACTCTCAGAGTTCTAGTGAAGTGAAGAAGCACAACATGACAATTTCTGAAATTAGAGTTGACATATACACACTACCATGTGTTAAATAGCTGGTGGGCAGCTGCTGTATCACACAGGGAGCTCAGCCTGGTACTCCGCGATGACCTGGGGGGTGGGGGATGTGCTGGGAAGGGAGGCTCAAGAGGGAGTGGATATATGTATACATATAGCTGATTCACTTCTTTGTACAGCAGAAACTAACACAACATTATAAAGCAATTATATCCAAGAAAAAAACAAACCGAGAAAATGGGGCAAAATGTTAAGGAAAGGTTCAGTTCAATTCAGTTGCATCCGACTCTGCGACCCCATGGACTGTAGCACACCAGGCTTCCCTTTCCATCACCAACTCCCAGAGCTTGCTCAAACTCATGTCCATTGAGTCAGTGATGCCATCCAACTATCTCATCCTCTATTGTCCTCTTCTCCTCCTGCCTTCAGTCTTTCCCGGCATCAGTGTCTGGGTACAGAGTGTTCACCATAATATTTTTATTTTTGCAACCTCTTGTAAGTTTGAAATTATTTCCAAATAAAAAGTTTTAAAGTTAAAAAAAATAAAGTAGTTGACAACCATCCCGGTAGTCTCCAAGCTTTATGTTAATTCTTCATTTGGCTTGTGTTGGCAGTTAAGGAATTGACTATTTAAAATAGATGAGTGCAGAAATGCCTTCCTATATCAGATGGAAAACTTCTTTAGCAAATATTGTAGAAATAAAAGTTCTTTTGGATAACTCTGAGACCTAAACTGTTAACAAAAATTCAAAATGGTGTCAGTTCAGTTCAGTTCAGTCACTCAGTCGTGTCCGACTCTTTGTGACCCCATGAACTGCAGCATGCCAGGCCTCCCTGTCCATCTCCAACTCCCGGAGTTCACTCAGACTCACGTCCATCAAGCCAGTGATGCCATCCAGCCGTCTCATCCTCTGTCGTCCCCTTCTCCTCCTGCCCCCAATCCCTCCCAGCATCAGAGTCTTTTCCAATGAGTCAACTCTTCGCATGAGGTGGCCAAAGTACTGGAGTTTCAGCTTAGCACCATTCCCTCCAAAGAAATCCCAGGGCTGATCTCCTTCAGAATGGACTGGTTGGATGTCCTTGCAGTCCAAGGGACTCTCAAGAGTCTTCTCCAACACCACAGTTCAAAAGCATCAATTCTTCAGCATAGAATCAAATAAACATGTAAGTAGGCCCACTGATATAGCTTTGATATTTTTACAGTTTTAGCCAGTGGTCTGTGTTCCTCAGTATAGCAGCTCAATGGGACCATACCAGCACTGATTTCCAGGGCAACTTCCTGGCATGACCTTTGGCTTGCTTCTCAATGTTACTCCTATTTCTGTGCATTCTCACAGTTTGCTGGGCGCTTCTTGGACTCCTGTTCCTTCTAAGTCATTTCCTTTCACTTTTCAACCTCGGACTGCCTCCATGGGTTGGGTGTTCATTACCCACACCAAATAGCTCAGTGGATATTTGTAGTCTTCCACTGGAGTGAGTCAAGCTACAAGGCATGTGAAGAAAGGGAAGGGGAAAAAACAGATGAGTTGGCATGGGTGGCTCCGCCTTTGTATGAACTTCCTTTTAGATGCTCAACATAAACTTTAAATGGGCCAAAGACTGTTAATATTTGAAAAGATTCCCAGTTCTTTCAATATCTTCTGCTCTTTGTATATTATTAAAAGCAACCGAAGGGCAGTGGTTCATGTGATTTTCCCTCTGTTCTTTTGCAATGACAATTTTTTGCAGAGCTGGTTAAAGGCAAAGTGAAAAAAAGATGAAGCTTTCCTTATTCAGCTTCTGGGTTTTGCCAGTACATCCTGTGTGATTCTGATCAATTGCATAACATCTCATCTGTAAAATGTAATATTGCTGCTCCTCAGGATTATGGATTCAATGGGTAGTTTGTGATCTTCTACTTTGGTCTTGTATTCTGGGGTTGGAGCAATGAATGAAAGAGATAAAGGCCCTGGCCTTGAGGTATTTATATTCCAGAGAGACATGCAAAATGTAAATAAATAAGTAAAATATATAGTTCATCAGCCAACTCAATGGACAACAAATGAGCAAACTGTGGGAGATAGTGAAAGGGAAGGCTGGCATGCTGTAATTCATGGGGTTGCAAAGAGTTGGACATGAACTTAGCAACTGAGCAACAACAAATAGTTCATTAGATGGTGATAAACCCTTGAGAGAAAAAATAATTGAGACATGGGTGGGGAGAGTGGGAGACTTGCATAATGACAACCACTCATATCATAAATGCCTTCTCTGAAACTTTAATCAACTTGAGAAAAGACTGAGGGAAGAAAATAAGTGAGGGAATTCTTTCCCTGTTTATCTGTAAACTAATTTTATGTTGCAAGCATGATAGTGGTTGTGGTTTAGTTGCTCAGTCTTTTCTGACTCTTTGCTACCCCATAGACTATAGGCACCAGGCTCCTCTGTCCATGGGTTTTCCCAGGCAAGAGTAATAGCGTGGGTTGCCATTTTCTTCTCCTGGGCATCCTGCTGACCCAGGGATCAAACCCGAGTCTCCTGCATTGCAGGTGAATTCTTTACTGCTGAGTCATCAAAGAAGTCCCATCAGGAGCATGTGGCTCCCCTAAATCAGAAAATTTTGCCTATTTTATTTACTGCTGTATTTCCAGCACCTAGGATAGTATCTGGTATTCAGACAAGGTACACTGGTAGCTCAACTGGTGAAGAATCCACCTGCAATGCAGGAGACCCTGGTTCAATTTCTGGGTTGGGAAGATCCGCTGGAGAAGGGGTAGGCTACCCACTCCAGTATTCTTGGGCTTCCCTGGTGGCTCAGCTGGTAAAGAATCTGCCCACAATGTGGGAGACCTGGGTTGGGAAGATCCCCTAGAGAATGGAACAGCCACCCACTCCAGTATTCTGACCTGGAGGATTCCATGGACTGTATAGTCCGTACAGTTGCAAAGAGTCAGACACAACTGAGCGACTTTCACTTTCATATAAATAGTTGGTGAATGAATGAATAAATGGACAAGCCAGTAAACTGGGAAAGTAGCCAGGGAAGTTAGGAGGAGAACAGAGCAATTGTCCTGGAGGTCAGTTGAAGAAAGTGTGAAGGAGGCTGTGATAAACTCTTAAATGCTGCTCACAGGTTGGATAAGATGAGTACGGAGAATAGCACTCTCGTGGCAGAATTCTTAAGCAGGTATTCCTCCTCTCAGTCCTGCAGTGCACCAGGATGTGTGCTGACAGCTCCATTTTGCTTTTCCCAAGTACACTGTACCTGCTGCTGTAGTTCAAGCTTGCTGTCTCTTCCTAGCCTGCAGTTTTGGGCCAGCTTTCTTTGCTTGCTCACTAGCCTTTTGCCAAAGCTCTCTCTTGCTGCCACTGGGAACCTGCACAGGGAGCAGGGGGGAGGGATGGGTGGGTGAAGGGCATAGGATATTGGGGTGCCCATGGCCAGTAGGGGGGATTTGTGGGTGAGGTGACCCAGAGGCTTGTGGGAAGGCTTTTTGATGGTGTCCAGGGCTTGCCTGGAGAATCCCAGGAACAGGAGCCTGGTGGGCCGCCGTCTATGGGGTCCCACAGAGTCAGACACGACTGATGTGACTTAGGAGCAGCAGCAGCAGCAGCAGCAGCAGCAGCAGCAGCAGCAGCAAGGCTTCCTAGGTGGCACGAGTGGTAAAGAACTTGCCTGCCAATGCAGGAAACATAAGAAGGAATATGGATTGAACCCCTGGGTCAGGAAGATCCCCTGGAGGGGGAAATGGCAACTTATTCCAGTATTCTTGCCTGGAGAATTCCAGAGGAACCTGGCAGGCTAGAGTCCATAGGGTTGCAAAGAGTTGGACAGGACTGAAGTGACTTAGCATGCATGCATGACTTGGTTAGTAGGATGACCCATATCCCTTTAATGCCCTCTGTGAATCCTATCTGTCACCCTCCCATCCTCCTCCTGCCCACTCAGCAGCCTGGATGGAGTCAGAGGAAAGGGCAGTCTCCTGCACAGGCACTCACTCACACATCTCACTGTCCCCTGCAGGAGATATCATGGGCCAAAAAGTCTCTCTTGGCACTGAGCTGTGCTGCCTTGGGAGCGGGGTGATGCTGGTAAAATTAAGCTCTTCCTCTTGCCCCGTCTGCTGTATCTAGTCTCCAGTGGTGAGCTGGAGCTTCTTCCCTGGTTCTTGGGCTTTCACGAAGGCTCCTTCAATCTCTGTGTGATAGTCTGAGACAGCGTTCTTCAGGAGCTCCCGGACTACAACTGAGAGGAGCTGAAGCTGGTCCCTGGGCCACTGCAGGGTCCACAGCCAGGACCGAGGTCTGCATACCTATTACCCAATGGATTCGTGAATGAGGCTCCCCTGGGTTTCTAGGTGTTTGGGGCTGGATTCTACAGCTCCCACAGGCTTTTGTCCATAGATGGATGCCAAATAGGTATTGCAGGAGGGATAGGAGTGATTTGCTGGTATCATAATTCTGCCCCTTGTTTTCTAAAACTCAGTCATTTTGAAGCGTAGTTATGGAGACTGAGAAATCCCACCACCTGCTGTCTGTAAGCTGGATCCAGGAAAGCCAGTAGTGTAATTTAGTTTGTCTGAAGACCCGAGAATCAGGGGAACAGTGGCGTAAATCTCAATCCAAGGACAAGAGCTATTGAGATGAGTTGTTCCAGCTCAACTAGTGAAACAGTAAAGAAAGGGCTCACTCATTTTATTGTCAGAGAAGGGAGAGTATTTGTATCCTAATGTGGATAAGTAATTGAGTTTAGTGGTGGGAGCGTGAGGTAATATTTTTCTCATTTTCTTTTATCTTTAAATTTGCGCTCACTAAAATTGACTCCTTGTTATGCACGATTCCAAGGCTTTAACAAAGACATAAAGTCTTGTGTCTATCATTGCCATCCTGATACACTTCAAAAATTCTCTTGTATTGCCCCTTTGTAGTCACCGCCTCTCTTATTTCCAGTCCCTGGCAGTCACTGATCTGGTTTCCATTCCGATAGTATCGCCTTTTCCAAGAAGTCATAAAAGTGGAAGCATACAGTTTGTAGCATTTTAGGTCCAACTCCTTGCACTTTGAAAAATGCATAAAAAAAAAAAAAAGAAAAATGCATAGGAGATTCATCCACATTGCTCCTTTTATTGCTGAGTAGTATTTCATTGTATGAATGTACCTGATTTTGCTTATCCTTTCATTGACTGGAGGACATCTAGTTTGTTCTGCTGCTGCTGCTGCTGCTAAGTTACTTCAGTCATGTCCGATTCTGTGTGACCTCGTGGATGGCAGCCCGCCAGGCTCCCCCATCCCTGGGATTCTCCAGGCAAGAACACTTGAGTGGGTTGCCATTTCCTTCTCCAATGCATGAAAGTGAAAAGTGAAAGTGAAGTCGCTCAGTCATGTCCGACTCTTAGTGACCCCACGGACTGCAGCCCACCAGGCTCCCCCATCCCTGGGATTCTCCAGGCAAGAACACTGGAGTGGGTTGCCATTTCCTTCTCCAATGCATGAAAGTGAAAAGTGAAAGTGAAGTCGCTCAGTCATGTCCGACTCTTAGCGACCCCACGGACTGCAGCCCACCAGGCTCCTCCGTCCATGGGATTTTCCAGGCAAGAGCACTGGAGTGGGGTGCCATCGCCTTCTCCACTAGGTTGTTCTACTTCTTGTCAATTCCAAATAAAGCTATTATAAACAACTCATACAGATTTTAGCATGAACACAAATTTTCTTTACCTTTTTTGATAAATTCCTAAGCATAGAGTTGCTGGGCCTTATGGTAGATGTATGTTTAACTTAATAAGAAACTGCCAAATTGTTTTCTTAACTAAAACCAACAAGGTATGAGCACTTCAGTTGCTCCACGTTCTCATAAGCATTTGGTATTGTCAACATTTTTTGTCATCCAAATAGGTATGCAGTGATTTCTCATTGTGTTTTAAATTGTATTTGTTTACTGTCTAGTGATGGTAAACATCTTTTAATATGTTTATTTGTTGTTTAAACATCTTTTTTTGGTAAAGTGTCTAGTTTCTTTGCTCAATTTTAAAAAAGGTTGTTTCATGAAAGAAAATATTGTTGAGTTTTAAAAGTCTTTTTATATATTCTGGATACAAGTTCTTTGTCAGGAATGTGTGATTTGAAAATATTTTTTCCCAGTCTGAGACTTGTCTTTTCATTCTGTTAACAGAATCTTCACAAAGCCAAGGTTATTGATTTTGAAGAAGTCCAACTTATTGACTTTTATTCATGGATTATGCTTTCGATGATGTAAAATATTTGTCAAAACACTGTTCTATATTTTCTTCTAGAAGTTTTTTGTTTCATCTTTTCACTAGATCTATGATTCATTTCGTGTTAATTATTTTATAGTGTGAGACATAAGTTGGGTTTTTTTTTTTTTGCATATGCATGTCCAATTTTTCCAGCATCATTTGTTTAGAAGATTTCCTTTTTCCCACTAAATTGTCATTATACCTTTAAAAAAAACAATTTGTAAAAATAATTTATTACACTTATTTGGGTCTTTCTGATTACATTTATTTTTTTTTGTAAAATAGGCAAAACCATCATCTGCAAATTAGGAGGGTAGAATTGTTGGAGTTTGAGAAGAAAGAAGATGTACAATTAAATCAACAAATTATAAATATATCTATTGTGTACCAGACACCATTTTAATTTCTGTGGATACATTGGTAAGCAAAACAACAGATCTGCCCTCATAGGATTTTTGTTTCAGTATATTAAAATAGATATGTAGGAAAACAGGTAATTAAAGTAAAAGGAAATGAAATTGGAATTGCAGGCAACTCTAAAGCCCCACCTGGGGATAGTGGTTATGCATTTAAATTGAGAGCAGTCAGCAAAGTTTTATGCCTCTTCTCCAGCTTTATTCAGCTGTGTATATGTCAGCCTAGATTGTAGACTGGTTAGACATTTGATTTAACAGGTAAAAATTACACCGAGAAAGTATGTTTCAGGAAGAATGTGGCAAGAGGATTGAGAGTGTATATGGGAGACTGATTATAATGAATGGTCTTGGAATCCCAACCAGGTGAGGAAGAATGGGCATGAGGAAATTGACAGCAGTGAAACATGGTAGGGTTAACAGATTGGAAGTAATGGTGGATTGTAGGATTGTTGGAGAGAGAGCAGGAATGAGAGGGAAAGATAGGAGCTGGCAGTCAGTGAAAGAGATCCTAGAAACTAAGATTATGGATGGTGAGAACAGTCTAGTTAATGGTAATGACAAGAAATGACGTTTTTGAGGAGATGGAGGAAGGGCAGGATTATTGGAGGTGAAGTGGTCAAGGAATTAAGAGGCCAAGATTTGGGAAGTGTCAGTGAAATATTCATGGGCATTGAAATCATAAAAATCATTAGAAGCACAGTGTTGGTGGGTAAGATATTAAGCCAGGTACTACAGTCTTCTAGGACTGAGGTGAGACTGGGTGGCCTGGGTGGAAGTAGGTGACTGCATTCAAGAGGGGTGGATTAATTTCCTATGGCTCTAGAAATTTATTACACTCCTTTCACAGCATTTAGAAGCCTGTCTTTGCATATTCTTTTCTAGATGTTTGAAAGAGTTTCTCTTTGCTTCTAGTCTTATATAATTTCACTATGGTACTTTGTGAACTCTTAAACTGGTAATTCAGGTCCTTTTACATCTTGAAAATGACTTGAATGCTTTTATTGGTTTCTTCCCTCTATTTTCTCAGCTTTTATTTCTGAAACATTTATTATTTGGATACTGAAAATTTTCTGGCATTTTTTACTTTATTCTTTTTTTCCATTTTCTTTTTTGTTTTTTGGAATACTTTCTAGAAGATTTCCTTATTCTAAACTATCCATTGAGGTTTTCATGTCTAATACTCTTTTTGTAAACTCTGAAAGCTATTGCTTTTTGTTTTCTGAATGTTTCTTTATTCAGGCTTCCCCTGTGGCTCAGATGGTAAAGAATCTGCATGTAATGCGGGAGATCCAGGTTTGATC
This sequence comes from Bos taurus, assembly GCF_002263795.3. NCBI lineage: Eukaryota > Metazoa > Chordata > Mammalia > Artiodactyla > Bovidae > Bos > Bos taurus. The sequence continues at coordinate 18,122,622 of NC_037336.1, read as the reverse complement.
CCTGGGTCGGAAAAATTCCCCTGGAGAAGGGAATGGCTACCCACTACAGTTTCTTAATATAGCACTCTGTAAATAGGATGTGGGTTCATGGATGCAATAACTTATCCTCTCAGAATAGTGATGTTAAGATTTATTATATTTTCAAAGTCTTCTCCTCCTTACATAGCTCTTGTTTTTCTTTTAGCTCTAATTACTTCTTTCCTGTTTTTGTTGGTCTTTGCCTTTGATTTTACAGGCTTGAAAAATGTCTGGTAATCCTTGACTCAGAGCTTATATTTAAAATTAAAGCAGTGAAAAGTTGATTGGAAACTCTGAGTTGTATAGGTGGAGCTTATCAATTTTGAACTTTTTAATGGGATTTTGTCTGAGGATTATTTGCTGTCTGTATTGCAGACACTTCCACCTGAGCTATTCAGAGTGCCTGTAGATTTTTTTCCATTCACCTCTATATAGCTGCTAGAGTTTAGGGGCAGAATGAGAGAATAAAGCTTTCCATGTTCAGTTCACTGCTTTTAACTTAATTTCTGTGTATGTGTGGAATCTCAGAGGGCATTTTTGATACTATCTCCAAAAATATATACCTCTAAAGTGCAAATAAAAACCATAATGAGATACTACTTCATACCCATAGGATGGCTAAATGAACAAGACAGACAATAGCAAGTTTTTGTGATAATATCATGGGAATAATAGTTAGGAATATCATGCATTGCTGGTAGGATGTAAAATGGTCAGCCACTTTTGAAAATAATCTGTTTTTAAAAATGATAGCAATAGAATTACCATGTCATAGGCATTTCACACCAAAGGGAAATAAGGCATCAGTTGAGTTCAGTTCAGTCGCTCAGTCACATCCAACTGTTTGCGACCCCTTGGACTGCAGCACGCCAGGCTTCCCTGTCCATTACCAACACCCAGAGCTTGCTCAAACTCATGTCCATTGAGTTGGAGATGCCTTCCACCATCTCATCCTCTGCTGTCCCCTTCTCCTCCTGCCTTCAATCTTTCCCAGCATCAGGGTTCTTTTCCAATGAGTCATCTCTTTGCATCAGGTGGCCAAAGTATTGGAGCTTCAGCTTCAGCATCAGTACTTCTAATGAACTTCAGAATTGATTTCCTTTAGGATTGACTGGTTTGATCCTGCAGTCCAAGGGACTTTCAAGAGTCTTTTCCGACACCACACTTCAAAAGCATCAGTTCTTTGGCTCTCAGCTTGCTTTATGGTCCAATTCTCACATCCATACATGACTACTGGGAAAACCATAGCTTTGCCTAGATGGACCTTAGTCAGCAAAGTAATGACTCTGTGTTTTAATATGCTGTCTAGTCTTGTCATAGCTTTTCTTCCAAGAAGAAAGCATCTTTTAATTTCATGGCTGCAGTCTCCATCTGCAGTGGAACGTCTATGACTGCTTCCTTTGTTTTGTCATCTATTTGCCATAAAGTGAGGGGAGCGGATGCCATGATCTTCCTTTTTTGAATGTTGAGTTTTAAACCAGCTTTTTCACTCTCCTCTTTATAAAATAAATAAAGCATATATTTGCACAAAAGAAATAAACTAAAGGAAATAAAATATATAAATATTAATAAATTAAGAATAAAAGAAAAGGAAAGAAATAAAACATATACGTGCACAAAAGCAAGTACACAAATACTCACAGCAGTACTTCTGTGTTCAAAATTGCTCCAAAGTGGAAATAAATGTCCATCAGTGGAAAAATGGGTAAACAAAATGTGTATATTAACACTGGAGTGCTATTTTGCAAAACAAATACTGCTACATACTGCAACATAGATAAGTTAAAAATGCTATGCTAAGTGAAAGAATCTTCATAAAAGGGCATATATTGGGTTAGTCAATTTATATTAAATGTTGGCCTTTCCTGGTCGCTCAGCTGGTAAAGAACGTGCCAGCAAATGCAGGAGACATGAGATGTGGGTTTAATCTCTGGGTAAGGTAGATCCCCTGGAGAAGGAAATGTCAACCTGCTCTAGTAGTCTTGCCTGGAAAATACCATAGACAGAGGAGTCTTGGAGGCTACAGTCCATGGGGTCACAGTCAGACATGCCAGCACGCGCACACACACACACACACAATTAGGCAAAAACATAGGGACTGAAAGCTTAATTAATTACAATTTAATTAATTAACATTTTATACATTTAATTAATTTGATTAATGATTTCTTAGAGCTGGAAGGAATGTGGGGTTGGATATAGTTAATGGGTATGGTGTGTCTTTTGAGGTAATGAATATCTTCTAAAATTGTGATGACAGTTGCACAATTTTATGAATATATGATAAACTATTGAATTATATACTTTAAGTGAGTGAGTAGTGTGATATATGAATTCACAGTAAAGCTGTCACAAAATGTAACTATAGTTTTCTGTCAGCATAAGAGAAAACTTGTAACTTCAAGACACTGTAATAGATGAGATCTGAGTCAATGATTTTGAAGCAAGTTTTCAACCAGTTCTTATGCTTTTAGTGCTCATTTAACTCATTTCCAAAAAATATTTTTTTCTGCAAGCTATTCATGTGTTTAGGGATCTCTGTTTAAATGAGATTGCTTCTTAAACTTATCATACCAAGAGTTTCAGATTTGGCTTTTTCAATGTGCCAAGTTAGTTACCATTTTCTCATCTGCCTTCCAGCTTCTAAAATAGTTCGTCTGTTTCCTTCTGTTATTCTGTTTATTGTAATGGGTTTATATCTTAAAAGACTCTTCACTGAAATTTAATCAAATTTTAGGAGGAAGTAAAGATAACACATATGTTCACTCAATAAACTTTATCTGGAGGTCAATAGGCTCCATTAGTTTGATTTTAAAACTCATATTAAAAGGAGGTTTGAATTCTTAACATTAATATGCTTTCGTATCTGGGAATATTCTGATATATGTTCAACTGTCATTTGTGGCGCTGGGAGTTTATAAGAAAAGCAGCTAGGCAACATAGGTTAGCGGCATTTTTAAAGTTGTTTCCTCTTTTTATTGATATATGGCTCAACAATTATACTAAAACTGAGTACAACTGGATGTATTCCAATTTTGTTGTTTGAAGGTTAACATAAAAATATATAAACTATTAGCTAACTTACTGAATTATTTCCTAATCTACTAAAATGATTAAGTAAAAACACTTAAAATTGTTTTAAATAACTTGAAAAATCCTAGCAAGCCACATTAATGCACATATTAATAAATTTGGATACTGAATCATTAGTTTTTGATTTCAAGTGCTCATTTCCTCTGACTAGCACTAAAATTCTTCTTTCTTAAATATCTGTGGTAATATTTTCTATTCTGACTTGCAATGTATTGTGTATAAATCCTCCTGTTTATATCTGAAAAGACTGGGTATAAATTTTAGAACTTTCTTTTTATGTTCTCAGGCTTGAGAGTTTTCCTTGTCTCAGTTTGTGAGATGTGCACTGGAGAGGAGACGAAGATAAGTATCCAAATCACGTTTCTATCTGTGTTCCCCTAATTTTGTGAATATTTCATCTCAAAATGTTTCCCCCCCCGCCCGGTTCATCATACAATCTTCTCAATTCTTGATATTTATACACACATTGGTATTGCCATCTATGTATTTTTTTATCAGTCATAGTTCAAATATTTCAGAATTGCCTTATTTTAGAATCAAATAGAAACGTTGGTAAGAGCTAAAATTCTCAATTTCCTTCCTCAAAATGTATTAGATAATTTAAATAGTTATACCAAAGTTGAATTTGAGGGAACCATATCAAATAGAAAAATGGATGCAAGCTTAAGTAGTTTCTTTTAGAAAGAATCACAAAGTAGTTTTATTATGTTTAGGAAAGATTATTATTGAAATGTCCGTAAGATAAAGTGGTAAAATTAAGAATAAGTGATTATTTGTATGTTAGGGTCATAGAGGGGATGGCCAGGATTCTTTTTATATGTACTATAATAAAGGAACAAAGTCTCTTTGTAGAATGGATTTTACATACTTCACACAGATAATGGAAAGTTGCTTTGATTGTGACACAAAATTCATATTTGGAATTCACTACTATTCAGTTGTAATTGAGACAAAGTCTCCACTGAGTATGTAAAAAGTTGAATGATATTCACTCAGCAATCTCTTTTTGCAGTTATGCAGTGTTGTTCCTATACATGTACATGATGCTGTTTTCATGCAGAAATAATTATTCCAAACAAATGAAGCTCATGCCCAGAAGAACAAAATCTTGTTTTAGAATATTAGGATAAGAACAATAAAATTTCATGGCTCAGGATATAACCGAACCTCTGTGTGGTCCAGAAAGAAACGATTTCTCCAAAGACAGCTTCAAGCATTTGGCTGTCAGGTGCTTTCTGGACGGAGGCTGTCTTTCTGAACCATATGGATTAGGCTGCTGGTGGAACTGCTTTCTCAGCTTCTGTAATATGTTTACTTTCATTAACAAGTAGTTTGAGTCCTAAATTAGTATAAAACCTTTGTGGTGGTTATAGCTACTATGTGAAAAGATGGATATTAACAGAAGCATATAAAATGCCTCTTTATTGACCTCTCTTATTAAAATGGGAACTCTTTTTAAAGCAGTTATTGCTCTCATTATTACTGTTATTATTTATAGCGCACTTCCTTGGTGGCTCAGATGGTAAAGAATCTGTCTGCAATGCAGGAGACTAGGGTTCAGTCCCCTGGAGAAGGTAATGGCTACCCACTCCAGTATTCTTGCCTGGAGAATTTTATGGTCAGAGGGGATCCTAGTGAGCTACAGCCCATGGGGTCACAAAAAGATAGATGTGACTGAGCAACTAATATTACAATAACAGTAGCCCACATACATAGGATCTTGCCTTATTATCCTGGACGCTCAGCCACTTTCACCACAAATATTGAATGGATCTGGAATTCTACAAGTTTCCACGTTTCTCCAATTAACTTCATAAGCAATTTGAATCAGTCGATGAATGATGCAGTATTTGTTGTATCCCCCTTATGTATACAACATTCTACCTGGTTCTATAAAGAAAAGGACACAATCCAACAGAGAAATATGATTAAAAAAAGCAAAAATTAAAACTGGTTTTAAAAAAAAGGCTAAACTGTGGGTTTATAATTCCAAAAGCTAAATTCAGAGAAGGAAGATTGGCATGTAAGGGAAAAGGTGGGGAAAGATCCAAAGAAAGGCTGGGAGTTTGAGTATCTAGCACAGGAATAGGTGAAAGGTTTTAAAAAGGTGTTTCAGGTAGAGAGAAGAAATGCAGGAAAGAGAGTGTCAGAAGTTGAGAATGGAGGGTGAAGGGCACATAATTCTCAGTCACCAAGACAAAGAAAAGTTGAAGAAGATAAAATTGTTAATCCTGTGTTGAACTCGGACACACCAGATCACATAGAGTAACCATGACATGGATGGTCAGACAAGGCTAATGCCTTGACATTGACCCTGGTCCCTCCTTTTGGTGCCTAGTGATGCCCCACCATGCTGGCATCATGTAGAAGCTGCCCACCTGACTTTGCTGTTACTGCTGTTGACTTTGGAGGTGTTTGATGATGATTCTTCTGAATGACCATGGTTTGCTTGGGGCACTTAGATTGTGGTTGTCATTGTTGAGTCACTAAGTCATGTCCAACTGTTTGGGACCCCATGGACTGCAGCACGCCAGGCTTCCCTGTCCTTCACTATCTCCTGGACTTTGCTCAAACTCATGTCCATTGAGTTGATGATGCCATTCAACCATCTCATTCTCAGTCACCCCCTTCTCTTCCTGCCCTCAATCTTTCCCAGCATCAGGATCTTTTCCAATGAGTTGGCTCTTCCCATCAGGTGGCCTGTGGTAGGCTGAATAATTGCTTCCAGAGATATGAACATTTTAATCCTTGGAACCTGTGAATATTACTTTATATGACAAGATTGACTTTGTATATGTAATTAAGTTAAGCATCTTCAGAAAAGGAGTTTATATTTGATTGAGTGGAAGATACACGTAATCACCAGTGTAGTTATAAGAAGAAGGCAGAAACAGACTTGATGACAGAAGAGAAGGCAATGTGTTGACAAAATCTGCAATTGAAGCTGTGTGGCCACCACTAGAAGCTGGAAGAGACAAGGAATGGATTCTTTCCTGTTGCCTCCAGAAGGAATCAAGTACCGATGAGGCCATTTCAGACTTCTGGCCTCCATAGCTGCAAGAGAATAAATTTCCATTGTTGGCACCAATTTTGTGGTTTTGTGTCACAGCAACAACAGAAAAATGAATGCACATTTGAAGCTTCCTAACTTGGTCAAAGTATATTTAAATATAAGAATAGTATAAGTAATTTCTGGGTTAAGTAAGGAGTACTGATGTCTGGGACTGGTGACAGTAAATAAGTCTGAGGGGTTACTGCTGTGGCTGATGAAATCACTCTGTTGAGGGCAGAGAACTTTGCAAAGGAGCCCACGAGCTGGGTACTTTAGCTGAGAAGGTGTGAAGTTCTGTGGGACAATATCTGTATAAAATGGGGCTTCCCTGGTGGCTCCATTCATAAAGAATCTGTCTGCAATGCAGGAGACTTGGGCTCGATCCTTGATCCTTGAGTCCCTTGGGAAGGAAATGGCAACCCACTCCAGTATTCTTGTGGGGAGAATCCCATGGATAGAGGAGCCTGATGGGCTACAGTCCATGGGGCTGCAAAGATTCGGACATGACTGAGTAACTATGCAAGCACTCATATGTATAAAATGAGCAGAAGCTTAGGACACTAAGCAGATGATGAATTAATGGTCTGTAGTGTTCTTGCCTGGAGAATCCCAGGGATGGGGGAGCCTGGTGGGCTGCCGTCTATGGGGTCACACAGAGTCGGACACGACTGAAGCGACTTAGCAGCAGCAGCAGCAGCAGTGGTAGTAGAGTTCTGCTAAATGGAGGGGTGGGTTGAAGAAAGTAACTATCGTGTGAGAGGGCTTGGGGTTATGGACCATCAAGTCCTAAGTTCAGTGATTTTAAGGAAATAAAGAGAAATAAAAACTTTTTTTTTGAAAAATAAAAAAGAGGAATTTACCAAAATAGGTGAAGAGATACCGTCCAGACACTGAGGCTGGAGGCTGTTGGTGAGGATGATAGAGAGGGGAATTAAAGAGGAAACTAGGCAAGGGGTGATGAGTAAGAAAAGGCAGACTGTTACAAGTGGTAAGATGCTGGTGTTTGCAGGAGAAAATGGGAGGATCGGAACATTATAGGGAAAAAGAGTGATGATGAGATGACAGGAAGATGGTTCTTGTGGATCATGCCCACAAGGACTGAGAGTCAAGGTGCCTATCCTGATGGGTAGTGTGAAGCCTACGCACAGGTGCATGAGTGGTAAGACTCCTGTGGGCACATAGCCACACACCTGTGGGGCCATCGACAGGGTCCTGGCTTCTGGCATCTGTGTGAGGTCTGTACAGAAGACAGTGGAATTCCACGACATCCAGTGAATACGGGTTCTATTGAAATGGAAATAGCTTCTAATATGCTTCTTCTTGGAGGAGGGCATGGCAGGGGTGGGCTGCAGTCCATGGGGTCTCAGAGAGTCGGACACGACTGAGCAACTAAACAAAGCACCTTCTTCTTGAAAACTTGCTCTTCCCTTATGTCTATGAAATTATGTTTAAAAACTTCACTAATTTGAAGCATCATTTAAATTGTTTTCCCCATGAGTAAGCCTTTCTGTTATGATTTTGTTTATGATTGAAAAATAAGTATAAACTATCTTTTTCTTTATTGAAGTAGAGTTGGTTAATAACATTGTGCCAATTTCTGTGTATGTGTGTTAGTCGCTCAGTCGTGGCCGACTCTTTGCAACCCCATGGATTGTAGCCCACCAGTCTCCTCTGTCCTTGGAATTCTCCAGGCAAGAATAGTGGAGTAGGTTGTCATTCTCTTCTCCAGGGGATCTTCCTAACCTGGGTCTCCTGCACTGCAGGCAGATTCCTTGCCCTCTGCTGTACAGCAAAGTGACTCAGCTCTACACATATATACATTCTTTTCAAAATATTCTTTTACATTATAGTTTATCACAGGATGCTGAATATAATTCAAAGCAGAAACAGACTCATAGACATAGAGAATCGACTTGTGGTTGCCAAGTGGGGGTGGGAGGGAGAGGGACGGACTGGGAGTTTGAGGATGCTAGATGCAAGCTATTACATTAAGAATGGGTAAACAACAAGGTCCTAATGTAAATGATCTTTTTAATAATACATGCCTTATTGATTCATTCATTATTTATTGGTTGCTGAAACTGAAATGTCCTGGTCAGTGAAAAAATATTTCCAACTTTCTGCAGTAGCTATGACTCTCACCCCTAAGCATAAGTTGGACTCTTAGGATGGAAATGCATAACTTTATTTTATTTTATAGTAGGACTTTACTATGTTTGCTTATAAGGACAGCAATTCTGGTGCAGGAATATGCCCTGCTGTGATGCAATTCCATAGTCATATTAAATCCAGGGGCCCCTAGTGTTATTATACAAGGCTTTACCAGACACTTTGTCAAAAGCATAAACCCCATACATTCACAATGCGGATTCTTGAGCATTCCATCAGTGTAGGTGTAAATACCCATACTTCCCCTGCTTTGCATCAGTTACCTCTGCTCGGATCCATAGTTTCAATAGCTCATCAAGTTAGTAACGTGAATCCCAAATTACACGTAATTTCCCAAAATTTAAAGCTACACAATAAAATAAACAAAAGCAGGGTTTCATCCCGATTCTTCCCCAGTGGAGTTAGAATTTGGTGAGAATCGAGGTGAGAATTGGTAGGATTTGTAAAACCACACTCTAAGTGAAATCAGCAGCCTTGGCTCAGATCCATTTGCTCTGATTACAAATGGCTAATTTAATTGAAGATCACCACCAGACATTGTTATTAGATACAGTTGTGAAATGATTTGCTGTAGCAATAGGGACTTTTAGATCTTGGGTACATATAAAATTTTAATGAAATGGGCATTTAAGGATTACCATTATAGTATATCATGTAGTCTATGATTCAAACATTACATTATTTTTACATTAAACTATAATAAACCAGGATGGATGCAAGGTCTGGGATTTTAAAATGACAACAATATGTTGTTAGTAAAATTTAAGCTCCTTTGCTTTCTTTTGTCTGAGAAGGAAAACATAAGATATTTAGAAACAGGGCAGGATTCCTCCTTGCCATAGACTGGGAGATGCTTGAAGATTTGATACCTATGACTGATCTCAAGAATATATGAAATATATTGGGCAGAATGTATCAACAGTAGACACCCTAGTAACAGTCCCACAGGGGCAGTCTCTAACCATTGTGATCTCATTCTTCTGACCAGTGATTTGTGTAGTGGAGGAAGCAGCTTGGCTCCGCTAGAATGTAAGCTGTATGAAGACAGGAGGTTATTTATTTATTTTTTTGTTCACTGTCTTATGCGCTGATGTACCCCTAAAACTTAGAACAGTGACATGCCTATGGCAGATACTCAATAAATAATGAAAGAAAAATGAGGGACACATAGAAAAAGAGACAAGGGGAAAAGGAAGGATAGAAAGAAGGGAGAACGGGAGGGAGAGAAAAAGGGAGGAAAGACAATAGATTTAGGAAGGAAGAAAGGGAGGAAAGGAAAGAAAGGATACAGAGGGACATGAGAGGAGAGGATTGCTTGGGTTCCTGGAATCAGTCCACTGACTTCTCTAGTACTCTCTGCCTACTTGACCTGAGCAAGGATCAGTGGTCTCTTGCTTTTGGCAGTCAATCTAAGACCATAAAGACAACCAAGCATAGAAAAGAATTGGGATCACATATGATAAAGAGATAGGAAAACAGCGGAGTACTTTTTTCCAGTTTAATAGGGGTATAATTGACACGTCACTATGTAAGTTTAAGGTGTGCAGCATAATGGTTTGAATTACATATATATTGTGAAATATATATTGAGTTAGCATCCATAATCTCTTATAGATTCAATGAAAAGAAAAAAAATTTTTTTCTTGTAATGAGAACTTGCAGTATTTGCTCTCTTAACTTCCATGTATTTCATACAGTATTAACTATAGTTACCATGTTGTACACTATGTCACTAGTACTTATTTCTCTTATAACTGGAACTTTGTACCTTTAGGTCACCTTCTACCAATTCCCCCTCTCCCCACCCCTTAGCTCTGGTAACCAAAAATCAGTTCTCTTTTTTTATGAGCTTTTTTTTTTTTTTGAAAAATATCATACATAAACGAGGTCATACAGTATTTGTCTCTCACTGTCTGACTTATTTCACTTAACACAGATAGACCTCAAGGTCTATCTGTGTTGTTTCTAATGTCAGGATTTCCTCATTTTTATGGCTGAATATATTCCAGTGTGACTATATACCACAGCCTCTTTACCCATTCATTCATCGATGGACACTCAGATTGTTTTCATGTCTTCACTATCATGATGATGCAGTGAGCATGGGCGGGGTAGAGACATCTTTTCAAGTTAGTTTTTTGTTTCCTTTGGATGTATTCCCAATGGGATTGCTGGATCATATGGTAGATCTATTTGTAATTTCTGAGGATCCTTTCTACTGCTTTCAGTAGCAGCTGCACCAGTTTATCATCTCACCAACAGTACACAAGGCTTCCCTTTTCTCCAATATCCTCACTATCATTTGTTATTTTGATGATGCCTATTTTAACAGATCTGAAGTGATATCTTATTGTGGTGTAGATTATATTTCTCTAATGAGTGGTGATACAATGACAGACTTTATTTTCTTTGGCTCCAAAATCACTGTGGTTGGTGACTATAGCCATGAAATTAAAAGATGCTTGCTTCTTGGAAGAAAAGCAATGACAAACCTAGACAGCATATTAAAAAGCAGAGACATTACTTTGCTGACAAAGCTCTGGATAGTCAAACCTGTGGTTTTTCCAGTAGTCATGTATGGACATGAGAGCTGGATAATAAAAAAGGCTGAGCACCAAAGAATTGATGCCTTCAAACTGTGGTGCTGGAGAAGACTCTTGAGAGTCCCTTGGACAGCAAGGAGATCAAACCAGTCAATCCTAAAGGAAATCAATGCAGAATATTCATTGGAAGGACTGATGCTAAAGCTCTAATATTTTGACACCTGATGCAAAGATCTGACTCATTGGAAAAGACCCTGGTGTTGGGAAAGGTTGAGGGCAGGAGGAGGAGGGGGTGACAGAGGATGAGATGGTTGAATGGCATCATGGGCTCAATGGACGTGAGTTTAAGCAAACTGTGGGAGGTAGTGAAGAACTGGGAAGCCTGGCGTGCTGCATCCCACGGGGTTCAAAGAGTTGGATACGACAGAGCAACTGAACAACAACAACCAAATGACTAAGTGATGTTGAGGATCTTCTCACGTGACTGCAGGCCATTTGTATGTCTTCTTTGCGAAAATGTCTATTCAGGAAGTTTGCCCATTTTTAATGGGACTATTTGTGTGTTAGCTATTGAGTTGTATGAATTGCTTATATCTTTTGGATATTACCCTGTCAGACGTGGTTTGCAAATACTTTTTCCCCATTCCATAGGTTATCTTTTTACTTTGTGGGTTCTTTTGCTTTGCAGAGCCTTTTAGTTCGATGTAGTCCTACTTGTTCTTTTTTTTTGTCATATGTGCTTTAGGTATAATATCTGTAAAAATTAATAAACAGAAAACCCCGATTAAATATTCGAGAGGCCAGAAGGGGGAGCTCCCACACTCTGAAATGATAGAGCCCAATAAGAAGAAGAAAGAGACTCTAGGACTCAGCCAATGAAAACCCATGGGCTCTTGGTTTTCTGCAGGCCTCCCACCTGTGTTTCCCTATCTTAAAAGCCTTCTCCTTCCCTTACTGTGCAGCGAGCGGACTCGCATGAGACTCTCCAGAGTGGCAGACCCTGAATTGTAATTCTCTGTGCATTCCAAATAAACCCATCTTTGCTGGAGAAATATATGGCAGCCTCTTTGTTTTAGGTGAACATTTTGGTGGCCTTCAAGGGGGCCAGAGAAGATTCCAGAGCTAGTTCTGGAACTGGTGAGGAAACAGATGCAGTAGCCACCTTGAGTCCAAAGTCACTGACTATTCTCTTGCTGGCCGTGAGGTTTGAAGGTGCATCTTTTTTTCTGAATCTGAATCCACGTCCTCTTTGTGTTTGAAGTTCTCCGGGTTTTATTCAGGATCTATTTTAAAGTTTTGTCTTTCCTGTTAAGGCCTTGTTTTGTGAGCAAGGACTCCTTTGGCATTTCAGTCTGATTTGAGGATCAGACTTTCAACTCATTCCTTTGGGAACAGAGACTATTTCTTTGAAACTGTGCCAGGTTTTCAGCCTTCAGTTTATTTCTTTCCAGGCTAAGCTCTGGAGAGTGGCCTTTTCTGGGACCAAGCTGTCTCCACAGGGCTGACTGGGATTAGCTTGCAAGTTGTTTGAACTGAACAGTTTGTGCTGAAAGTTGTTTAAGCTGTTTGAAAGTGTTCTTTACTCCAGAGAAAAAGCTCTGAGAGACAGGATCCCAGTTACCTAAGTTTTTGGAGGGTGCAGCTCCTGCAAGGACTCTAGCTGATTTTATATTTAAAAACCAGTCTTTCTTTATGCACGTTTCTAATGAAACGGACTAACTGACTAAAGGCAATTTAGAATATTAGTGGCCATTATGGGGAATTCTGAAATTCCAAAATTTTAATTTCTTTTTTTTTTTTTTATTATAAATTTATTTATTTTAATTGGAGGCTAATTACTTTACAATGTTGTATTGGTTTTGCCATACATCAACGTGAATCTGCCATGGGTATATACATGTTCCCCATCCTGAACCCCTTTCCCACCTCCCTCCCCATACCATCCCTCTGGGTCATCCCAGTGCACCAGCCCCAAGCATCCTGTATCATGCATCGAACCTGGACTGGCGATTCATTTCATATATGATATTATACATGTTTCAATGCCATTCTCCCAAATCATCCCACCCTCGCCCTCTCCCACAGAGTCCAAAAGACTGTTCTATACATCTGTGTCTCTTTTGCTGTCTCGCATACAGGGTTATTGTTACCATCTTTCTAAATTCCATATATATGTGTTAGTATACTGTATTGGTGTTTTTCTTTCTCGCTTACTTCACTCTGTATAATAGGCTCCAGTTTCATCCACCTCATTAGAACTGATTCAAATGCATTCTTTGTAATAGCTGAGTAATACTCCATTGTGTACACGTACCACAACTTTCTTATCCATTCATCTGCTGATGGACATCTAGGTTGCTTCCATGTCCTGGCTATTATAAACAGTGCTGCGATGAACATTGGGGTACACGTGTCTCTTTCAATTCTGGTTTCTTCAGTGTGTATGCCCAGCAGTGGGATTGCTGGGTCATAAGGCAGTTCTATTTCCAGTTTTTTAAGGAATCTCCACACTGTTCTCCATAGTGGCTGTACTAGTTTGCATTCCCACTGACAGTGTAAGAGGGTTCCCTTTTCTCCACACCCTCTCCAGCATTTATTGCTTGTAGACTTTTGGATCGAAGCCATTCTGACTGTCGTGAAATGGTGCCTCATTGTGGTTTTGATTTGCATTTCTCTGATAATGAGTGATGTTGAGCATCTTTTCATGTGTTTGTTAGCCATCTGTATGTCTTCTTTGGAGAAATGCCTGTTTAGTTCTTTGGCTCATTTTTTGATTGGGTAGTTTATTTTTCTGGAATTGAGCTGCAGGAGTTGCTTGTATATTTTTTAGATTAGTTCTTTGTCAGTTGCTTCATTTGCTATTATTTTCTCCCATTCTGAAGGCTGTCCTAATTTCTGAAAACTAGATTGGACAACAGTAGCTGAAAAATTTCCAGAATTGAATGGAATGCTTATTTTAGTTGGTTCCCAATGTTATAAAAATTCTGAACTTGCCTCTCTGCAAAATAAGGCTTTAAGATTAACTGAGGCAAACAGATGATTAAAGAAAGATAGAATGGCCTCAAAGCCTCAGGTTCCTCTTCCTTGGCTTCATTGTCTCAGGATCCACCCCTGGCGCCATCTTGTCTCTCTCCGTCAGCTCCTCATGATCAGACTTCACCTCCTGCACCATCTTCTTCCTTCCCTTCTATGCTGCCTATGCCACCTCTATACAGTCAATCCCCCATACTAATTCTCTTGCCAAACTCTTTTTCTCTGAAACTCTTCCCAGTTTCAGAAACGGTCCCTTTAAAGCCAAGCTGTCTGAAGATCCAGAAGCTAAACCCTTAATTTCTTATATTCGCTAGACTAAAGCTGAACTCCAAGCCATAATCAAAGATTTTCCCAAAGTAGCCAAAGTGAAGTTGCTCAGTTGTGTCTGACTCTTTGCGACCCCATGGACTGTAGCCTACCAGGCTCCTCTGTCCACGGGATTTTCCAGGCAATAGTACTGGAGTGGATTGCCATTTCCTTCTCCGGGGGATCTTCCTGACCCAGGGATCGAACCCCGGTCTCCTGCATTGTAGACAGACGCTTAACCATCTGAGCCACCAGGGAAATCCTCAGGAAAGTAGCTGAAGATCCTCACAAATTTGCTGAGGAATTTAATATAGTCCTTTAAACTTTTCACCTTGGATTCTCTCACTTATATCAGTTACTTCATATGTTGTTGGTGACAGCCAGGTCCAACACTGGATAAAAATTGCTAATTAGGAAAATCCTAAAAAGGTTTCTAAAGTTATAACTAGGAGAGCAGTCTGCTAACTTATTACATGATCAGGCTCAAGAAATTGCTAGGTGACTTCCCTGAGCAATTCCTAGGACCTTTCCAGAGCCTATTGACTGGAACAAAATTCAGGATTGCACACAAAAATCTAATGACCCTGTTCATGATTATTACGTTTAACTTCAGATAGATTTTAAAGAAAATCCTGATCTTTCTTAAGATGTTGATTTCACTCAGGTAGCTTTAAGTCTGTGTTTATTAATAGTCTGTGTGCATGCATGCTAAGTCACTTCAGTCGTGTCCAACTCTTTGTGACCCCATGGACTGTAGCCCACCAGGCTCCTCTGTCCATAGGATTCACCAGGCGAGAATACTGGAGTGGATAGCCATGTCCTCCTCCAGGGGCTCTTCCCAACCCAGGGATTGAACCTGCTTCTCCTGTGTTGCAGGTGTATTCTTTACTGCGAGACCACCAGGGAGGCCCATTAATGGACTGAACAGGGACAAAAAGGACCAGGATGAGATGGGAAACTAGGTTCATTCCTGATTTCCCTGGCAAAGCATCTCTCTCACACTCTTGATAAGTTGCCTCAAAGGAAGACCACCTAAATTCTTAATCTTCAACAAATGAAGGCTATAAATGAAACAAAAACTCTCTTAGTTTCTGCTATCATTATAAAAATCCAGAACATTGGAAAAGAGATTGTTACAAATTTAAGCACTTTAGTGCTTTCAACCCTCTAACTAGCCTTTCACATGTCCTTCCAATTCTTAATAATGGGGTTCTGAAGAACTACAGGGGCTCTTTCCAATCCTCCTTCTTAATTGGCTTGGAGCACATTTCTCCAGATTGTAGGTGAATCTCATCCAGCCCTAATTGACAGAGCAGCTACACTCTTGGTGCTCAGTCCCACTGCTATAAGCAGCTCCTGCCTCAGAGTAGTCAAATAGTTTAAATAGTGGGATCCCTAATGAACCTCAAGAGAATCCTCTCTGAACATATTCCTTTTTGTTTAGGCCCTTTGAGAGATATATATCCTTTTCTTCTTCCTCTACTAATATCAATTTATTAATTTGAGAATTCTAAGAGGAGTATCATGCCAGATTTTCTTTCTCTCTCAAAAAAAAAAAAAGGAAACAATTCTAGAATTTGACAGTAATCAGCGAAGTAACCACCAGGAGAATTAAATGACTCTTAGATATATTTTATTTGTTTTGTCTTTGATGATGGTACTAGAACAAATTCTGAGAACATTGATCATATGTCCCTTTTGTTTTGGCTACCACTTTCCTTAGGGGAAAAATATTCAACTGATTTTGGCAAAATTTGCAGCACATCTCTTATTACAATTCAAATAGATCCCTCAAAGCCTCTTCCCAGAATTAATCAATACCCATAAGTAAAGAAACCATTTAAGAAACAAAGCCCATAATAGAAAAATGCAAGGTTTATTGCCTTATTATCCATGTACTAGCTTCTGTAATGCACACAGGTGGAGCAGTGATAAAGAATATGCCTCCAGTGTGGGAGATGCAGGAGACATGGGTTCGATCCCTGGGTCAGGAAGATACCCTGGAGAAGGAAATGTCAACCCACTCCAGTATTCTTGCAAAATTCGAAGGACAGAAGACCTGGTGGGGCCCAGTTTAGTTCAGTTCAGTTGCTCAGTCATGTCCAACTCTTTGAGACCCCATGGCCAGCAGCATGCCAGGCTTCCCTGTCCATCACTATCTCCTGGAGCTTGCTTAAACTCGTGTCCATTGGGTCAATGATGCCATCCAGCCATTTTATCCTCTGTTGTCCCCTTCTCCTCCCGCCTTCAATCTTTCCCAGCATCAGGGTCTTTTCCAATGAGTCAGTACTTTGCATGAGGTAGCAAAAGTATTGGAGCTTCAGCTTCAGCATCAGTCCTTCCAATGAACATCCAGGAGTGATTTCTTTCAGGTTTGACTGGTTTGATCTCCTTGCTGTCTGAGGGACTCTCAGGAGTCTTCTCCAACAGCACAGTTCAGAAGCATTAATTCTTTAGCACTCAGCTTTCTTTATGATCCAACTCTTTCATCCATACATGACTACTGGAAAAACCATACCTTTGACTAGACACTTTGTTGGCAAAGTAATGTCACTAGTTTTTAATATGCTGTCTATGTTTGTCATAGCTTTTCTTTCAAGGAGCAAAAGTCTTTTAATTTCATGGCTGCAGTCACCATCTGCAGTGATTTTGGAGCCCCCCAAAATAAAGTCTGACATGTTTCCATTGTTTCCCCATCTATTTCCCATGAGTGATGGGACCAGATGCCATGATCTTAGTTTTCTGAATGTTGAGCTTTAAGCCAACTTTTTAACTCTCCTCTTTCACTTTCATCAAGTCCCAGACAAATCTACAGGAAGGGAACACAGCCCCACTCATCAACAGAAAATTGGATTAAAAATTTACTGAGCATGACCCCACCCATCAGAGCAAGACCCATATTTACCTGTAGCCAGTCCCTCCCATCAGGAAGTTTCCACAAGCCTCTTATCCTTATCCATCAGAGGACAGACAGAATGAAAACCACAATCACACAAAACTAACCAAACTGATTACATGGATCACAGCCTTGTTGAACTCAGTGAAACTGTGAGCCATGTCATGTAGGGCCACCCAAGATGGATAGGTCATGGTGGAAAGTTCTGATGAAATGTGATTCACTGGAGAGTGAGTGAATGAGTGAAGTTTGCTTAGTTTTGCCCAACTCTTTGCAACCCTGTGGACTGCAGCCCACCAGATTCCTCTCTCCATGGGATTTTTCAGACAAGAATATTGGAGTGGGTTGCCATTTCCTTCTCCAGGGAATCTTCTGACCCAGGGATTGAACCTGGGTCTCCTGCATTGTAGGCAGACTTTTTATTATCTGAGCCATCAGGGAAGTCCACTGGAGAAGGAAATGGCAAACCACTTCAGTATTCTTGCCATGAGAACCCATGAACAGTATGAAAAAGCAAAAAGGTATAACACTTAAAGTTGAACTCCCTAGGTTGGTAGGTGCCCAATATGCTACTGGAGAAGAGTGGAGAAAGAGCTCCAGAAAGAATGAAGGGGCTGCAGTCCATGGGGTTGCAAAAAGTCAGACTTGGACTGAGCACACACACACAGCACAGCTTCTGTAATATTTCCCTTTACCAGTGAGAAAATCTAAGAGTTGAGGGGGGAAATCCAGGATATCTGAGCAACAAACAGCATTATTATCTCTCAGCACCCTGTTGTTCCTAACTCTCATGTGTTATTAATATACATTCCCACCAGAAGTAAATTCTTTACTGTAATTGGTTTATGTGGTACATTGTTTAGTATTCCAGCTGTTCAAGCTAGCTAAAGCTTTTCTGCCTTCACTTAGGAAGAAAAACAATTCTCCTGGGCACTAATGCATCAGGGTTTTACTGAAGGTCCTTATTTTTCTCAAACTCTAAACGTTGATCTGAGTGATTAAAAAGTTCCTTTAGAGGTTCTACTTTGTTACAATATGTGGACGACTTGCTTGTTTTCTCTCCTCAAGCCTTCTCCAATAAAGACAACATCCATTTGCTAAAGCTTTTCGCCTTAAAGGGATGTAAGGTTAGCAAAGAAAAATTATACTTTGTCCAATACAAGATTTGATATTTAGGGTACCTGATATTAGAACAAGGGCTGTAACTAAATCCAGATAGACTTCATGGTGTCCTAAGTTTTTCAAAACTCAAAACTAGAGTTCCAGATGGCTCCTGACCTACCATCTCCACAAATGCCAGCAATGACAGGCCCCTGGATGGTTCAGATGCAATGCTGCAGGTGAGCTGGCTTGAATCCCTTAAGGGTGCACTCTCCTTGGTCATGGTAGTTTTTGCCCTAGTGAGAAAATGAATTGCAGCCAAAGAGGCCAGAGCTGTGGCTCGGTGGGGGTCCAAGTCTACAGTGGGGCAATCATGGGGCATTGGCTAGAGCCCCAGGCAATGTCAACCTGTTTCGTCCACCTCACAGTTGCGCCTGACTCTTTGTGACCCCATGGACTCTAGCCTGCCAGCCTGTGGTATTCTCCAGGCAAGAATACTAGAGTGGGTAGCCATTCCCTTCTCCAGACGATCTTCCTGGCCCAGGGATCGAACACAGGGCTCCTGCATTGCGGGCAGATTCTTTACTGTCTGAGCCACCAGGGAAGCCCACCGTATTCCTGGGAGTAAGCACACATGTGCACTCTCTTCAGGAGTGTAGTCTTGGTTCCTTACAGGCCTTCTGTAAGTTCCATGGATTTCAAACCAGTTAAGGGGACTTGTGTTCTCAGCACTGGACCCAGGGTTGGGGTGCCTAATATGTAGGTGAACTCCTCCTTCCCCAAGGAGGATCCCTGAGTTCATGATATCACCCTCCTCTTCCGTGTCCCCTCCTGGGAGCATGGGTCCCAGCATGACCACTTCTTCCTTTCTACTCAATCCCATGTAGATCTTTCTTGACAGGCGTGGTTGTAGGAAAATCTTTCTTCCAGTCTCCATTTTGTTTTCATTGAGAATTACTCCATATGTAGCTGGACTTTTGATGTGTTCACGGAGGAAAATGGGCTCAGTGTCCTCCTACTCCATGATCTCAAACTCCTTCTCAGAAATATCGTTTTTTAAAAAAGTTATAATTTAACAAGCTTACATGTTTAATATTGGTCCCCTATATGATTAGAATTCATTTCAAAGCAATTCAACTTGTGAGAACAATTTTGAGAACAAAACCTCTCTCAGTAATTCAAATAGGAGATTGATTACAGAGAAGTTAGAAGGTTTAGAAGAGCAAAGGGAAAAAGAGAGTGACTTGAGGTGTGAGAAGAGGAAGAAGGGGGAGCCAGATGAGAGTGAGAGAAAGGATGAAGGGAGAAGGAAGAGGAGGAGAAAATCTCAGAGATTAGAAACTGTGAATGAGTGTCTTTCCATATATTCATGTATCACTTTGGATTTTCTTTTTGTAGATATAAAATGCCATCCAAATAATTTGCCCATTTCCTATTGAGATTCTGCCCTTTCAAATCGACTTACTGGAACATAGAAGTTCTTAATGTCTTATGCCAGCTTTTTATTTTAGTTTTGTGTTGGAAATCTCTTTTCTTACTCTGCCTTTTATCTCCTTTCTGGTATCTTGATAAATGGAAGTTCTGAATTAACCGAGGTAGAATTTAGCAGTAGTTTCCTTTGTGGTTAAGACTCTTTCTGTCTTTTTTGAAAAATCCTACTCTCTCAAAGATTGTAAAATATTATTCTATATTACATCCTAAAAGCTTTATAGGTTTGCCTTTTACATTTTGGAAATTAATTCACCCGTAATTGATTTTTATTTCAGTTGTAGAATATTGTGTCAGTGTCCATTCTGGATAACAGAAATCATTCCAGGTACTTCAGTAAAGCATTGCTTCAAGAATCGATTAGAAAAATGGCGGAAGGACTGAAGGAGCCAAAGGAAGAAGGAGGAAGTCTCTAGTGAAGCAGAAGTGAGGAGGAATTGCTACCCAAAGATCAGGAAGCTGCCTAACACCCTTACGGCTGAAGCTTCCAGTCTAGCATCAGTGAGCCAATAGAAGGTTATGCTGCCAACAGCTGATGTTGGAATAGCGCAAGACACTACACACACACCCTCCTTCCGATGCTGCTGAGTCCTGCAGCAGCTACAGATCTCCTGGTCTCCTGCCACTGTATTTATGTCATTGCGATAGGAGATGCAGAAGAAGAAAGAAAGTTCTAGTTTCCTTCAGTGCTTCTCACTGGGAGCATCTCAAAGGAAGAAAATTGACAAGAGGGTTTCTGTTCACAGAGAGTGTAGGTGAGAGACAGTAGATACTGCTTCGCATTCACACGGATGCCCGGGCTCCATTACCACTTATTGAAGGATTATCTCTTACCCACGGCCCTGCTGCACCACCACGGCCCCACACTGGGTTCATATACGGATGGACCTGTTTGGGTTCTCTATTTGGTTCCATTTGTACATTTTCCTATTTCTGCTCAGTTGTTTTGTCTTAAAAATACATCATGATATTTTCTTAAGACCCCCTATCTAGTTTTACCTCAGGAGTGTTTTGGTTCTTAGGCCTTTACATTTTTATATAAAATTTTAAGTCCACTTTCCAGTCCTCAAGAAGAGAGGTTGACATTTTGATTAACATATTGTTAAGTTTACTTGTATATACTTTAAATTTTTGATGCAGTTTAAAATATCTTTTAAAAATATTTTTCATTTGTTATTTGTATACAGAGATGTAATTGATTTTAATATTTATTTTGTATCCAGTAAACTTGCTATATGTGGAGAAGGAAATGGCAACCCACTCCAGTACTCTTGCCTAGAAAATCCCATGGATGGAGGAGCCTGGTAATTCTAGCAGTTTACTGAAATTTTGAGTTCTTCAGATTAAAATTTTAGAAGATTTAAAAAGCTCTTCAATTAATTTAAATTGTTTACATATCTTTATAGCTGTTTAATACTATTGATGTGATGTAAAATACAAAAACAGATTAACTACTTTTTGTTGAGGTAGTTTGTATTGATCAGATTTATTTCAATGACCTAGTCTGCCTTTATTGGAAATGACATTACTGATATTTAAGTAACATTTTATGAACTGTAAATGCTTGGTGACTTAGTCTTATTCAGAAATTCCATTTTCCTTTCTATTTGGAGGAGTATAGAAGCATCAACAGTCTCTTATCAGCTCAAATTCTATTTTTTTATTGAGTAGAATAGAACATGCTTTTAACAGAGCATTATGCCATCCTATTTTACTGGCCTTTTGTTTGTTTGTTTTTCTGTGTTCCTTTCTGCTTCCATTTGTCTCTTCTTAATCTCTCAATTTGCATGGTATCAATCTATGGTTCTGATCTTAGAATATATATTATATTTGAGAAATACCAATAATTGAGACAGTTGTAAAGATATTATTTTCTGAACTACCACTGAACCTAATAAAAGTCACAGATACACCCTTATCCATTGGTTGAAAAGCCCTATTGAATTTTATATTGCTTCCATATCAATCTTTTAATTCTCCTGTTTCACTTACATTTAATACTGATACATTTTTTTGTCCTGATATATTTTTGACATTTTATCCCTTTAGCTTATCTCATGAGATGTATCAGCAATCCCTCAATGTCATTTTGTCATACACCTGAGATCTTTACATTATCTCAAGAAATTGAGATCAAGAGCAATGCACTATCAAGAAATATTTAAGAAAATTTCATTTTGATTAAAGTTTATATTAAAAGTATTATGTATACCTTCATGAAGTGCTAAAATAAGGCAAGTACAGTTCACTTACTATTACCATCATAGCTAGCATTAAAAAGACCTGTCAAAGCTATACATTATGACAAATTCAGAAAGTACAATAATTCTTAAGTTAACAAGAGTTCTGACATATCCTCTCTTTGGCTTGTTATTAATATTAATCCATTCTCACATAAGACTTGACATTGACATTATGAGAGATGATGGACTAGCTGTGATCATTTACCGAAGCTTCTGAATTAGAAGTAATAACATCCCGTAGAGAGGAGAGAATACATTTTATCTAAAGAATAGAATGTGTTATAAAAAAGTACCCTCTAAATACCTTCAGTTCTTTAGAGAAGAGTTTTTCTTGTTTGAAAGATTGTTAGATTGAGTCATCTCTGAAGAGCAACATTAATGATTTTGTATAGAATATCACAAGCATACAGTGTTGGATATCATTACCCTGCTATCATCAATTGTTTGTTATGTTTCTTTTAGCCTTTCAGTTCTATTCCTTAATGTGATTAATTTAATCTTTTATTTCATAAAAGTCTTCCCTTTTAGACTTTCTGGTGCAATTTCAGTATGTAAACTTTTCTTTTACTTTTTAGGTAAAGGCTCAATGGTAAAGGATCCACCTGCTAATTCAGGAGCTACAGGAGATATGGTTTGATTCCTGGGTTGGGAAGATCCCCTGGAGGAGGAAATGGCAACCCACCCCAGTATTCTTGCCAGGATATTCCTATGGACAGAGAAGTAGAGTCCATGAGTTTGCAGAGCTGGACACGATTGAGTGAGCACTAAATAATTTTATTAATTTATTTACTTCTTACTAAAATACCAAATTATAGCTCAATTTGCTTCTTTATGATTGAAATTTCATCAGCTCTAGCTGAATTTTCAGTATCAGTGAACAGCAACTGGTTTGGTGCCATTGATATTTGCTCTCCAAATTAACTGTGATGTAAAGTACCAGGTGGGCTACAGTCCAAGGGTGGCAGAGAGTTGGACACTGAGCAACTAAGCACACAGCACTCAAAGAAGGGTTAGCTGGAATCATAAATGGATTGGATTGGCTGTATTTTCTCCCTAAATTTCCTCAAAGTATGTATACATTATAGTTGTTTTATTGTTCAGTCACTAAGTTGTGTCCGACTGTTTGTGACCCCATGGTCCTCCACGATCTCCTGGAGTTTGCTTATTCATGTCTATTGAGTGAGTGATGCTATCTAAACATGTCATGCTCTGTCATCCCCGTCTTATTTTGATATCAATCTTTCCCAGCATCAGCATCTTTTCCAATGAGTCAACTCTTCACATTAGGTGGCCAAAGTATTGGAGTTTCAGCTTTAGCATTGGCTCAATGGCACCCCACTCCAGTACTCTTGCCTAGAAAATCCCACGGAGGAGCCTGGTAGGCTGCAGTCCATGGGGTCGCTAAGAATCAGACATGACTGAGCAACTTCACTTTCACTTTCACTCCCAATGAATATTCAGGGTTGACTTCCTTTAGAATTGACTGGTTTGATCTTGCTATCCAAGGGACTCTCAAGAGTCTTCTCCAACACCGCATTTCAAAAGCATCAATTCTTAAACACTCAGCCTTCTTTATGGTTTAGCTCTCACATCCATATAAACCACATGTATATATGTGTATATATACATATAAACTACTGTATAAACCACAGCTTTGACTATACAGACATTTGTTGGCAAAGAGATGTCTTGGCTTTTTAATATGTTGTCTATGTTTGTCATAGCTTTCCTTCCAAGGAGCAACTATCTTTTAATTCACTATACACAGGTGTCTTTTGTTGAAGCCACTGTAAGATGAGGAGGATAGCAATTCCCAACAATGGTAAGATGGCACCAAGGCATATCTCAAGTAGTTCAAAGAAGAATCAAAGTATGTCTCTCAA
Source organism: Bos taurus (assembly GCF_002263795.3). NCBI lineage: Eukaryota > Metazoa > Chordata > Mammalia > Artiodactyla > Bovidae > Bos > Bos taurus. The sequence goes on along the minus strand of NC_037336.1, from coordinate 18,098,797 downwards.
GCTCTGAAATTAGAATGAATTTCAACAAACATGTGAAATTAAAGTTTGGGTTAAGTTTAAGTTACTATTTTGTCTGGGTGGTCTATGATGATTTTAGAAAAAAATACCTTATTTTGCTCTTTATTGTACTTTCTCAAATTCAAGGTGTGTTTGAATTTCCTTTGTGAAAAATATATGGAAAAATACAGGAGACTCTCTTCTCTGAGTGAGATTAATTGTGCATATAGCCACTGATACATATATTTCAAAGGTGTTTACTTCCCAATAGCACAGAAACTTAATTCTTTTCCATCAATGAAGGAGAACTGGAGAGTCATTTCTGTTTTTTCTCTAGGATAGTGTTTCTCAAACATGGGTAATTTTATACTACCCAGAGTACAATTTGTGATGACTGAAGACATTTTTAGTTGTCACAAGTGTGTTGAGGGGCTAATCAGAGATTAGAGACCAGGGATGCTGTTAAACATTGTATAAGGCACTGGTCAGCCCCCAACCCACACTCTTAGTGCCAATGTTGGAAAGTCCCCTTCTGGCTTCTTTAGCATTATGTTGAGCAAACTGAAGACCTCTGAACTACTGATAGCTGTTTATAAGCTCTGTTGATTTAAATTGAAGTGATATATTGAACTAAGAAACTATTCAATAGGAGTGTATTTTAATGGGAGAGGGGAGGGTGTTTTCTCATCCATGCCATAGCTGATGATCTCCTGTGCCAAATATGCACAGGAGATTTCTGGGTAGACAAAAACATCCAAACTGGCAGAATGATGTTGAAATCTAGGTCTGTGTGGAACTAAGACCATGCACTTTGGAAATTCCTGTTGCTATAGTCTATTTTTGAATGCTTTCATTTAGGAGTGTTCTCTGCATATAAGTGATTGAATAATTTTCCAAGTCTTTATTTTCATCTCTCAGTTTAAAACCACAACTCAAGATTAACAGATTTTCTGTGAAAGAGGTTCACTATCAAGTTGTATGCTGCACAAATGTGGAAAATAGCATACTGGAAGTATCAGAGTAGAAGTAAATATAGCAATACTTTTAAAAGATAAAAATGGTTTCAAACAAGGAAACGTGAATAAGATCATGCTACTTCTGCTATCTTTTCTGGGAGCAATTATGGTATAAATTGGGACAATATCAGAAGTTTCCAGCTACTAACTCAGAATCAAGTCTGTCTTTCTGTTTGGAGCTGTACTGGCTCATACTCCTAGCATTTTGGCAACTATGTTGCCTGTCTCTGAAATCTAATTTTCTCACTGGGAGAATTCTATATCCCTAAGCTCAATCTCTCTAATGCCTGAATGCTGCTTATTTGTGAATATTGACTATAAGCTTCTGGATTTACATGCTAAAATCAGATGCTGCTTTGATCTCTGCTTATTTGTTCCTGTCTTTATCTTCTTAAGCTGATTTTTCTGTCACAAACCCAATTTTTATATTTACATCTTAAGTAGAATTTTCTTGAAACAACAAGCTTCCTACATTTTTATGCTATATACACATTTAATATCTTGTGCACAAAAGCATACATTTCTTATCCATAATCTGCACTGGATCTTCTGTTGGTAGAGTATTTGCTAAAATTATCAAGGACTCTGTCACACACACAAAAAATCATGATAAATTCCAAAAAGTAAGATTTTGCAAGCTATAGTCTCTGGTCACAATAGTTTATCACAATAATTCAATTAAAAGTGAACAGTTTAGAAAAGATTAACCCATTTGAAATTAAATTTCTGAATGAAAAATGAGTTGAACATTGAATTTTAAGTTATACTGAAATTTATATATAAAAATATGAATAATTTGATGAGTACCAGTGTGACACAGTTAAAGCTTGTACTCAGACTAAATATATGACTTTAAAAGCTTTAGCCAAGCAAGGTAAAAAGACAGCCTTCAAAATGTGAGAAAATAATAGCAAATGAAGCAACTGACAAACAACTAATCTCAAAAATACACAAGCAGCTCCTGCAGCTCAATTCCAGAAAAATAAGCGACTCAATCAAAAATGGGCCAAAGAACTAAACAGACATTTCTCCAAAGAAGACATACAGTTTGGCTAACAAACACATGAAAAGATGCTCAACATCACTCATTATCAGAGAAATGCAAATCAAAACCACAATGACGTACCATGTCACGCCAGTCAGAATGGCTGCGATCCAAAAGTCTACAAACAATAAGTGCTGGAGAGGGTGCAGAGAAAAAGGAACCCTCTTACATTGTTGGTGGGAATGCACACTAGTACAGCCACTATGGAGAACAGTGTGGAGATTCCTTAAAAAGCTGGAAATAGAACTGCCATATGACCCAACAATCCCACTGCTGGGCATACACACTGAGGAAATCAGAATTAAAAGAGACACATGTACCCCAGTGTTCATCACAGCACTGTTTACAATAGCCAGGACATGGAAGCAACCTAGATGTCCATTGGCAGATGATTGGATAAGAAAGTTGTGGTACATGTACACAATGGAGTATTACTCAGCTATTATAAAGAATGCATTTGAATCAGTTCTAATGAAGTGGATGAAACTGGAGCCTATTGTACAGAGTGAAGTAAGTCAGAAAGAAACACCAGTACAGTATACTAATGCATATATATGGAATTTAGAAAGATGGTAATGATGACCCTATATGCGAGACAGCAAAAGAGACACAGATGTAAAGAACAGATTGTTGGACTCTGTGGGAGAAGGCGAGGGTGGGATGATTTGAGAGAATAGCATTGAAACATGTATATGACCATATGTGAAATAGATCACCAGTCCAGGTTCGAGGCAAGAGGCAGGGTGCTCAGGGCTGGTGTACTGGGAAGACCCTGAGGGATGGGATGGTGGGGAGGTGGGAGGGGGGTTCAAGATGGGGAACACATGTATACCCATGGCTGATTCATGTGAATGTATGGCAAAACCACCACAATATTGTAAAGTAATTAGCCTCCAATTAAAATTTAAAAAATATTTTTAAAAAGCTTTAGTTAAAAAACAAAGTTTAGAAACAAGTCAATGGTCATCTTAGAAAACTAGAAGATACTAGAATTGATACAACTAAAAAATTTTGGAGAATCAGTAAAGATAAATGCTGGGATTAATCAAATATAAGGTGAAAGAGTAAGTACTGTTGGCTAAACTATAAAAATACTTCTCTCAAGACAGACAAAGAATACTAATAGGAAATTTATAAAAGAGAGTATTATAAATGTAAATATAAATCTCACCAATGCTCAGGCAAATATGAATGCAAATGAAATGTTGTTTTTCAACTATTAATTCAGTAAAATGTTAGGAAAAAAAGCATCTTTTATGAGGTTGAAAGGCATTTTCAGTTGAATACAAATAGCAATATTTGGTGCATCACATAGAGTTTTTTTTCCAAATAAAACATGATCATATTCTTTTATCTATCAATTCTACTTCTAGGGATCCATCTTACAGAAATGAGTGCATGACTATGTAGTCAGTATTGTCCTTCGGTGTGGGTCACAGGGCCCCCTTTTCTGGTTCTGTTCTTCAGAGGTCTCAGGCCTCCCTGTTTTTCCCAAGGGGTAGAAAATTGCTGGGGTCAATAAGTCATGGTGTCCGGAAGCCTTTGATCCTTTGCCCCCAGCCTAGATCATGTTCCATATTCCCACAGCTCAGAATTCCCTGCCAAATGACCCAAGTCAGCTCCCAGGTTTGGAATGGGCTTTTCCCCCAGTTTGTTTTCTCTCAGCATTTCTAAGCACAAGGAGTAGTCAACTGGAGACCGTATACAGGAGGAGAATCTGTAAGAAGAGTGCAAGTGGGGTGCGATGTTAGGACAGAAGTGTCCACAGGGAACAGTAGGTCTTGTGTTATAGGGCTGTCTCCAGAGTGGACTGAGAACTGGGGCAGGTGGTGGGCAAATGGCCAGATGGCAAATTTCCATCTAAGAATTGGAAATTTCAGGCTGGACTTCCAGATCATTTTGAGTGTATATTTGTCAAAGTAGGAAGATAGAATTTATCTTATATAACAATTTCTTAGCTTAATTTTTATTGTTCAGTCACTTAGTCATGTCTGACTCTTTGTGATTGCATGGGCTGCAGCACACCAGACTTCCCTGTCCTTCACTATCTTCCGGAGTTTGCTCAAACTCATGTCCATTGAGTCGATGATGCCGTCCAACCATCTCATCCCCTGTTGTCCCCTTCTCCTCCCGCCTTCAATCTTTCCCAGCATCAGGGTTTTTTCCAAAGAGTCAGATCTTTGTATCAGGTGGCCACAGTATTAGGGCTTCAGCTTCAACAGTAGTCCTTCTAATGAATATTCAGGGTTTATTTCCTTTAGGATTGACAAGTTTGATCTCCTTGCTGTCTGAGAGACTCTCAAGAGTCTTCTCCAACATCACAGTTTGAAAGCATCAATTCTTTGGCACTCAGACTTTTTTATGGTCCAACTCTCACATCTGTACATGACGACTGGAAATATATGGACCTTTGTTGGCAAAGTGATGGATGTCTCTACTTTTTAATATGCTGTCTAGGTTTGTCAATGCTTTACTTTGAAGGAGCAAGCAGCTTTTATATTAGCTTAATTAATAACTTTAAATATTTAGACATAGGATGTATGACCTTCTACTTGTACTCTTTTCCCATGCCAACAAATGTTAGAGGAGGACCAGTATGTAATGATGTAGGTTTGATCAAATTTTTTGCAGACTGTTTTATTATATAATCTAATTTGCCACTAAAGAAGCAATGTTAAAGTAACATGTAGAAGGCATATGCTATAGGATACTACACAATCATTGTAAATAATTTTATGTTTATAAATATTGACTTGGAAAGATCACATGGTTATTGACAAAACTTGTAGAACCAATAATTAGTATGATTGCATTACTGTAAGCTCAAAAATAAAAACAAACCAACGAAACTTGTGTATGCTTGGATAAACATAAAAGATAATGTGAATGGTTTCATACCTAGCTGATAATATTGATTTCTCAGGAAAATGACATTGGAGTAAGGTAAAAATATTTATTTTTTATGACTTGAACTTCTTTATCTATGGAAATGTTGTAACAGTTATGAATTCTTTTATAGTTTTAATAATATGTAAAATTCTTCTTAAAAATCAGATAAGAATGACATTCTATGAGCGCAGTTTAGACATGTTGAAAGAGAATTGCCTATTGAACTCTCCTTGCAGGTGGGGGAGACGGCAGCAGCGCAGTTCCATTCTCACTGTGATCCTTTAAGGTAAATATTGACTCTGACCAAGGGACTGAGGATGATGGATAGCCTGACTCTTGCATTGTAGGCTTCTAGAAATGCTCTCTGAATCCCTTAATTGATTTTGAACAAAAATCATACACTTCATTCTGAATTTTCCACAGCTACTATTTAAACCTATTTACTTTTCAAAACAGCAAGAGGCACAGGGATAGTTTATTGAATTCCTAGTTTCTGTTTTTGTTGAAAGGCCAATCTTCATAGGTTTTCACGGTGATTTTACAACCTTTCTTTGCTCCTTATACTCTTTCTCACTTGCCCCAACTTCAGGAGATGACTATTTCAGTGTCCTTAAGAAAGGTGAGCCCACCCAGTGGGACCTCAAAAGGCATTCTATCAGCAAACCCCAAGTCATGTGCCTCCCACTCCTTTCTGCTCCCCTAATTACAGGGAAGCCCTTCCTCCTGCCCAATACTAGTCCTTACATTTATGCCCTGGATCAGTCTGATCCAGTCCTGCCTTCAAAAATACTTTTCTCTTTCATCTATTTCCTCTCACTTTTGAATTATCATATTTTCTTGACTGGATTATTTTCATTACACATGTATGATCAATACATACCATCTTATAGAAGGATCTCAGCTTCTTCATCACCCTCCAGCTCTTTCCTCCATTTCTTCAGTAAGTTTTATAGTTAAGCTTCTTGGAAGTATTGTCTATTCATATATTTCTAAGTTGCCAACCTGAATTCACTTCTCAACTTGCCTACTTTTGGCTTCTTCTATTATCACTCTGGTAACCACCAATCTGTTATTGGTGTCTGTTAGTTTTTTGTTTGTTAGCTAAACAGAAAATTGGCTTTTGTTTCATGTGTTCATTTGATCTGTTTTTGTTTGTACATTTTTATGTTTCATATATGAGTTAAGTCATACTGTCCTCATCTTTCTTGACTATTTAGCAACATCTGATAGAGTTCACCACTTCATTCTCCTTGAAATACATCCTTTTTCTATTGGTTTTCTTTTTTTTTTAATTTTATTTTTAAACTTTAAAATATTGTATTAGTTTTGCCAAATATCAAAATGAATCCACCACAGGTATACATGTGTTCCCCATCCTGAACCCTCCTCCCTCCTCCCTCCTCATACCATCCCTCTGGGTCGTCCCAGTGCACCAGCCCCAAGCATCCAGTATCGTGCATCAAACCTGGACTGGCGACTCATTTCATACATGATATTATATTGGTTTTCTTTTCCTTTCTTTAAAAATCCTTTTTTATCCCTTTGCCAGTTTATCTTTTCTCATCTGATACTTAAGTGTTAAAGTGCTTTGTTGCTTAATTCCTTGGTCCTCAGTTTTTTGAGCTGCTATTTATTCTGTATATACTCTCCCTGGTAAATTTTGTCTATCCCCAGTTCTTCTAAGTAATATTCATGGGCTCATGTATCCTAAATTTGGAACTCCAGTACAGAACTTTATTATTGAGGTCACCTTAGCACTGGACAACTTCAAAACCACTTCAAAGCCATTGCTGTCAAAGCTACTTCACACACAAGTACTTACGATTAAAGTCTTATCTTTCCACTTCCTCCCCCAAACATCTATTCCAGTATTATATATCCGGGGAATCAGAAGGTCATCCATTGTGTTATTCAAGTGAGAAGCCAGAGGTATTCCTTGATTCTACCTCAGTGCTAGGAATTTTTCTCTGTCTCTGCCACTACACAAAACTAGATAGGCATCTAGTCTCATAAGGAACACTCATAGAGCCTCCCAGTTGGTTTCCTACTTCTCTGTCTCAAGTCGGTTTTCCAAATAGCAGCTTAAGTAATCTTTTGAAGCTGAGTGTTAGTGCCTCAGTCATGTTCTATTCTTTGTGACCCCATGTAACTGTAGCCCTCCAGGCCCCTCTGTCCATGGGATTCTCCAGGCAAGAATACTGGAGCAGGTTGCCATTCCCTTCTCCAGGGGATCTTCCAACTCAGGGATCCAACCCAGGTCTCTTGCATTGCAGGCAGATTGAATACCATCTGATCCACCAGGGAAGCCCTTTGAAGATGAAATCAGATCATATTACCCCTGCTTAAAGTTCTTCCTTGGTTCCCACTGTACTGAGAACAATATCTAACCTTTAGGGTGACCTAAACATCCTGAGTGTTTCTTCCACTTAATCTCCCTTGTCTACCCTGATCACTGTACACAAGCTTAACCGGCCTCATTGCAGTTCATCACACACGTCCTTTCCCATTTTAGAAGCACGCAGTGTTCCTTTTCCCGGGTATGCTCTCCCGTCAAATCCTCACAAGACTTCTCATGAGTTCAGGCTGACTTTAAATATCACATCCTCAAAGTACCATTTGTTCTGTTCTCCCTTACTAATTTTACATTTAGCATTCTTCTTAGTTTGTACTCACATGCTTAGATGATTATTAACTCTTTCCCTCCCTAGACTTAAGATCTGTGTTTGTATCATATATTCCTACCTGCATGAGTGATCAGTTGCTAAGTAGTGTCTGACCCTTTGCAACCTCAAGGACAGTGACCCTCCAGGCTCCTCTGTCCATGGGATCTCCCAGGCAAGAATATCGAGTGGGTTGCCATTTCCTTCTCCAATATCACTATCTACATAGTGTCAGACATAGTGTCTCACCCAAAGCAGATGGCCAACAAGTGTTTATTGATTGATGAATGTAAGATGAGACAGTTAACGGTATTTGGGAGAAGTATCACATATCTATGAAATATTTCCATTGTTTTGCAAAAAGAGTGCTTCATTAGAATAGCTATTTAATGCCTTTTATAAAAACTGTCATTCAATTGACAAAATATAATCCCTTGAAAAGCATAGAGGAAGAAAATCAAGACATACATTTCAGACACCATTAATAGCAGTTTGATGAATTATTTCCAGAGTTACTCTGTTCTCCTAGCCATCTGTTATAGATAATAAATGAGCAAAGACTACTTTGTACTGAAGACTACTTCCTCTGGCCTCTAAAAATAGGGCCAAGATTAGTAGGGCATATGTAAGAGTAATCCTTCTTTGTTCCCTTCTCCTTCCCACTGTTTTCTTCTTTTCTCAAATCTAGCTGAGGCAAAGAAACACTCTTCCATTGTTTATAACAGTAGAGTATGGTGTTATACTCTGTTATACTCTGCTTCAGTCAGAAACTCAAATAGAGTCCACATTTGAGCAGGTGCCTGTCTAAAGGTACTATATTCCTTATAGAGAATGAAAACAGGATGTCTACATTTACAAGACATTTCTGATGTGTGATTTAGAACAAGGAGGATTTCATTAAGAGAGGAGAAAAAATGATAGAAAACACATTTGAATATTATTTTGAAGAGACTTGGAGATTCATTAGGTATAAAAGCTAAAGGAGAGAGAATGGTAATCATGAGTCTAACTCTTCAAACTTGAGCCACTAAGAGAATGTCATAGAGGCTGAAACACAGGACTGTAGGAACCTAGTGCTGAATGCCGAATGTATACTTAATATAGACCTTTGATTGCATGTGCTATAGTTTTACTAAATGAAGTGAAAGTTGCTCAGACGTGTCCAACTCTGCAACTCCATGGACGATACAGTCCATAGGATTCTCCAGGCCAGAATACTGGAGTGGGAAGCCTCTCTTTCTCCAAGGGATCTTCTCAACCCAGGGGTGGAACCCAGGTCTCCCACATTGCAGGCAGATTCTTCACCAGCCGAGCTGCAAGGGAAGCCCTTTGTTTTACTAAGGTGATGCTGTATACTTCTCTAGTTGTTACATGGGGAAGGAAAGCCAGGGATGTAAATGGTGGTGCCCAAAATGAATCTTAATGTAGGAAGCAAAAATGAGCCTGAGTGTCAGGACAGAGGAAAATTTTCCTGCTTTAGACACCACATCAAAATTACATTCATGGAGACAAAATTTAGTTCAGTTCAGTTCAGTCACTCAGTCGTGTCTGACTCTTTGCGACCCCATGAACTGCAGCACGCCAGGCCTCCCTGTCCATCACCAACTCCCAGAGTGCACTCAAACCCATGTCCATTGAGTCGGTGATGCCATCCAGCCATCTCATCCTCTGTCATCCCCTTCTCCTCCTGCCCCCAATCTTTCCCAGCATCAGGGTCTTTTCCAATGAGTCAGCTCTTCACATCAGGTGGCCAAAGTATTGGAGTTTCAGCTTCAACATCAATCCTTCCAATGAATACCCAGGACTGATCTCTTTTAGGATGGACTGGTTGGATATCCTTGCAAAGACAAATTCCACTTGCCATGGATATTTACTAAATGCAATGATATCATGTGGCTTATCTTAATGAAAATTGAGTTTCACTAAATATGTGCTTTAGGGGAAAAACTTAAAAACAAAGCTATTTGACAAAATGTGAAAAGCCTTTCTTGTTGGAGTGTTATAATCTAGTTTTTAGATTTAGCTGAATGTCATAAAAAAACTGAAAAATAGTCTACTGATATTAGCAGCAATGGCAGGAAGCTCAAATCATGAGAAACGAGTTTCTCTCGTTATTGTAGCTTTAGGAATTAGCACTGACATTTCCATTTCTCTGTATTACTTCAACATCTGGCCTACAGGAACCATCATGATTTATCAGTGCTGCCAGTAGACACAGCCCATCAGTAATTTAAAACTAGTGAAGGAGAAATTTTGAAATATCACAAGGGTCTTCCACTTTCAATAATGTCTGTCATAACTACTAAACGCAACTTTTCTTTTATGCTTTATTGTATGAAACATGCAGATTCATGTGAGATATGCTTATGTTGTCATAAAATGCATTTTTATTATGTGTAATCTACAGTTGAATTCAGAGATTAACTCATGTCTCAAAGATCTCTGTGTCTCAAGTGACTTGGATTCCATTCTTGGGATTTTTTACATTTCTCTTAACTTAAGCCCTAAACTTTTGGCAATTGTGTACATTCTCTTTGCAAGTATTTGAAGACCAAATCGCCAAGAAACTTTGTTTTTTTGTAATTTCATTTTTTAAAGTGTTGATTGAAGTATAGTTTCTTTACAATGTTGTATTAGTTTCTACTGTACAGCAAAATTAACCAGCTATATGTATACATATATCCCCTCTTTTTGGGATTTCTTTCCCATTTTGGTCACCATGAAGCATTGAATAGAGTTCCTTGAGCTCTACAGTAGGTTCTCATTAGTTTTTTATTTTATACATAGTACCAACAGTGTATATATGTCAATCCCAATCTCCTAATTCATTCCACCTACCCCCTATTTCTACCAAGGAAGTTTTAAAGTCCAAGATTATATTGATCTCTATGTAAATCCTTGGCAATAGCAGTAGGTTATTCTCTGCAATTCCTTCCCACCAACCTGGCTTTTGTTTCTGGAATGATTGGTGTGGTCTTAGAATTCATTTAGAAATCGGGTGACCATAGGTTCCCAGTTTTTTCTAGAAGTCTCTCCATATATGTCCTGTCTGGAGTCCTGTTTAGTTAGTGCTTTTCTTTTTTTTTCTTCTCAAAAGTGTCCCTGCTTGGGTAATAAGATATATATGGTCACTCTATTGGTAGCTGAGTAGGTGAAGACAGAACCCTTGCTGAATTCTCCTCTTCCCAAAGCACATCTCTTGTGTTGTCTTCTTTCAAATGTATTGTTTTAAAAATCTGTTCCTTCTCTTTGTCAGAAGCTGGGAGCCAGATACACTGAAGTTGGAGTTTCTTAGGCCTGAGAGTTAAATTGGAGAGTCCTCAGCCAAGGCAACCAGTGAAGCGAGAAATGAAGAAAAAAGAACTAAAATTGTACAGGAAAGCTAAGATACATAGAGTCAACAGGGGAGTGTTGAAGACATAGAAAACCAAAACTCTATCTGAAATCAGAGTCAATAGTCCAGAATTTGGTCCCAGAGATGAAAACAAATGCAAAACAGATGGCAATTTTCATGGTCTTTGGCTAGAAGTCATGTTATACTTGAGGCATCTTTTAAAATGACTCTGACAGTGTGCCATTCAGGGCTTCATTTTTACTTAAAATGTGGGAGTGTTTGCGCGATGTTTGTCTTAAATGAATCATTTCCCTGGTAATTTCAAGTCTTCTTTAAAAGCCTACAGCCTTTTTTCTTGTAAAGCTTTCTTAGTGGGTCTCATTTTCCAAAGTCTTCTACTGTATGTTTATTTAAGCTAAAATTTAGTTTATCACCTTTGTTATATTTTTTAGTTATCCTTAGAGAATACAGTTGTCCGAACTAAGAATAAAAGGATTCTACTTAGATGGCACTAGTGGTAAAGAACCTGCTTGCCAATGCAGGAGACGTAAGAGACATGGGTTTGATCCCTGGATTGGGAAGATCCCCTGGAGAAGGGCATGACAACCCATTCCAGTAGTCTTGCATGGAGAATCCCATGGACAGAGGAGCCTGGTGGGCTACAGTCCATAGAGTCACAAAGAGTCAGACAGGACTGAAACAACTTAGCACATGTACACATGCGCTTGTAGAACTCCCTCTCATTTTGATGTTCACTGTGGGTCAATGAGCATGATTATTTACATCTATTGACCTATCCTGCCTTCAACACTCCATGTCATATTTCTAATCCCACTTGGTCTTAGCTCACCTACTCAAGGTCCTGGGACTTGTACAAAGAGAAGGATGTGAGCAACTCTTTCTGAATGCCCCCCTGTCCTTGGTATATTCCTTGGCTTTCATAATTACTCCCCCAAATTTCAGTTTTCTTCCTGTCTGCTTTATTTCTTTTTGAAATACTTTTTAGGATTCTAGATTGAATATTTTTCAACCTCATATCGTTTAGGTCGGCTAGAATTAAAAATTGTCTCCTATGAGTAAAAAACGAGGGTCAGAATTTGTATCCAGCCATCATGCCTTCTTTAGCTTCTTTGCCTGCATTATTAGCATGCTTTCCTTGATCCCTCATGCAGATTTTCTCCGTTTTGTTTCCTTCACGAACATGCAGTACTAAGAGAATACTCTTAAAGTATGAGATATGAGATATTCAGTGAGTACAGATATTTGATGGCCAGTTTTATTTCTAACTCCTCCCATAAATAAACATAAATGCTGGTGTTTTTACATACAGCTCTCTCAACCTCTACCCAACCAACAAGTAAATACTCCTCTCCCAGACAATAGAACTATTATCTGAGTTTTGTTACAATGAAAACTATAACTGAATTTTTGAGATGAGCTTTGAAAGCATGGTTTTATCTGAAGCATAAATGCAAAGTTATACCTAGAGTATAAAAATAATCTAGCAGCTGGAATGAGAAAAATCTTTACATAAATATCCTATTGGCTTAAAATATATAAACTTTCTAACTCAAGTTCTAAACCTTCATTCTACCAAATTTCAATAATGATATGGTTCAATAGAGCATGGTGAGCTCACTAAACTATTTTTCAAGATGTATTACAAATAGGATTTATGAAATTTAGAATTTCTATTTCCATATGATGTTTCTGTAACCGACATTTAACATAATTTGTTTGTACAAGGACTAGTTGAATGTGCAAGTATAATTTCTCAGTTAATGGGAGTAAACGCAAGAAAATACAAATTTCAACTAATTGGTATTCTTGTTAAATGTTGGTTAAAGTGTCACAGAAAATTGTGTACTATTTGTCTTCTACACATACTGTGTTTATAAACCAACTTGAGGACAAACAAAAGTTGAAAACACTATATTTTTATCACCCTGGAAGCTGGATATGGTCGTTTGACAGCTTGAAAATTCATGAAAGTGATGCAAATCTACCCTGAAGACAAGAACCTTATTTTGCTATTAAACATACAACTTAATCGCTAATTCTGCCTATTTACTAGTTAATTCAGCAAGTAGAGAATAAAGAAAAAAATAGATTTCTATGTTCTCTGTGGTGTTTTGGCAAATGTTAATTTCATTGCCATAACAAAAGTAAAAATTTTATTTTGTGTCCAGCTGAAAGTTCTGATCAAGGGTTAATGGTCAAGGAAATATTAACTCAAAATGGATTAAAGACTTAAAATTGGAAATCATAAAACCTTGAAGAAAACATGGAAAACTTCTTAATACTGATCTTAACAATGGTTTCTTGGATATGACACCAATGCAAAACTAGATGAAAAGGACTACTTCAGATGTAAAGATTCCACACAGCAAAAGAAATAAATACATGAAATGACAATCTATAAATGGGGGAAATAAATTTGCAAATCATATAACTGGCTACGAATTATTTTTCAAAATACATAAGGACCTCGTGCAGCTCAAAAGCAAAACAAAACAAAATAAAAAACAAATAACCTGATCTAAAATAAAAAGGAAAAGGACTTAAATAGATATTTTTTCCAAAGAAGACATACCAAACCCACAGATAGTAGAGAACATCACTAAATGTCAGTTCAGTTCAGTTCAGTTTAGTCACTCAGTTGTGTCCAACTCTTTGTGACCCCACGGACTGCAGCACACCGGGCCTCCCTGTCCATCATGAACCTGTGGAGTTTACTCAAACTCACGTCCATCGAGTTGGTGATGCCATCCAACCATCTCATTCTCTGTCGTCCCCTACTCCTCCCACCCTCAATCTTTCCCATCATCAGGGTCTTTTCAAATGAGTCAGTTCTTCACATCAGGTGGCCAAAGGATTGGAGTTTCAGCTTCAGCATCAGTCTTTCCAATGAATATTCAGAACTGATTTCCTTTAGGATAGATTGCTTGGATCTCCTTGCAGTCCAAAGGACTCTCAAGAGTCTTCTCCAACACCACAGTTCAAAAGCATTAATTCTTCGGCACTCAGCCTTCTTCACAGTCCAACTCTCACATCCATACACGACCACTGGAAAAACCATAGCCTTGACTAGATACACCTTTGTTGGCAAAGTAATGTATCTGCTTTTTAATATGCTGTCTAGGATGGTCATAACTTTCCTTCCAAGGAGCAAGCATCTTTTAATTTCATGGCTGTAGTCATCATCTGCAGTGATTTTGGAGCCCCCCAAAATAACGTCTGTCACAGTTTCCGCTGTTTCCCCATCTATTTGCCATGAAGTGGTGGGACCAGATGCCATGATCTTAGTTTTCTGAATGTTGAGCTTTAAGCCAACTTTTTCACTAAACATCAGTGAAATGCAAATCAAGACCAAGTGAGGTATCGTCTCACACCCTGTTAAGATAGCTATTATCAAGAAAGCAAAATGAAAGAAATACTGATGAGGTTATAGAGAAGTTAGAATTTTTGTGCATTATCAATAAGAATGTGAAATGGTGCAGCCACCTGAAGAACAGTGTGGAGGTTCTAAAAAAAAATTAGAAATAAAATTACCATGTGATCCAGCAATGCCACTTCTGGGTATATACTCAAAAAAATTGAAGTCAAGATCTTGAAGAGGCTATGTTTATTGTAGCATTATTCACAATGGCCAAGATATGGAAATAATCCAAATGTCCATTGACAAATGCTTGGATAAGGAAAATGGAATTTATTTAACCTTAAAGGAGAAGGAAATCATGGCATTTATAATAATATGGATTGACCTGGAAGACATTTACTAAATGAATTAAATCAGTCACAGAAGGGCAAGTACTGAATGATTCTGCCTATAGGAGGCATCTAAAATGGTCAGACCTATAGAAATAGACAATAGAGTGGTGGTTAACAGAAAATGGAGGGAGAGGGGTAGGGGAATTGTTTTTCAGTGGGTGTAAAGTTATAGGATACAAGAGAGTAAGTTCTTGAAATCTGCTGTACAATATAGTGCTTGTAGTTAGCAATAAGGTTGAACTTTTAAGAGGATGGATATTGTTTTAAATGTCCTTACTAAAACAGAACAAATAAACTTGGAGGAAACTTGAAGTTGATACATATGTTTGTTACCTTGATTATGGTAACACAAGTGCATGCTGCTGCTAAGTCGATTCAGTCATGTCCGACTCTGTGCGACCCCATAGATGGCAGCCCATCAGGCTCCCCCATCCCTGTGATTCTCCAGGCAAGAACACTGGAGTGGGTTGCCATTTCCTTCTCCAATGCATGAAAGTGAAAAGTCAAAGTGAAGTTGGCTCAGTCGTGTCCAACTCTTAGCGACCGCATGGACTGTAGCCCACCAGGCTCCTCTGTCTATATGCCCAAACTCACCAAAAGAGCTTCCCTTGTGGCTCAGTGGGTAAAGAATCCCCTGGAGAAGGGAAAGGCTACCCACTCCAGTATTCTGGCCTAGAGAATTCCATGGACTCTATAGTCCATGGGGTTGCAAAGAGTCGGACACAATTGAGCAATTTTCACTTTCACCAAATTGAGTATATTAATTATATGCAGTTTTTAGTATATTTCAATAAAGCTGGGGGTAGGGGAGAAAAGGTCAAGGGAAGTTTCAAATGCTTGGAAAGAAAGGGTTATTTGCCTAAATAAGTGGCATAATTAATTGTATTTTTTTGAAGATTGGCATGCTTCTTACATGCATGTGTAGGTGGTAAGTTGCTTCAGTCGTGTCCAAATCTCTGTGACCCTATGGACTGTAGCTTGCCAGGCTCCTCTTTCTATGGGATTCTCCAGGCAAGAATCCTGGAGTAGGTTGCCATGCCCTCCTCCAAGGGATCTTACCAGCCCAGGGACAGAACCTGCATCTTCTGTGACTCCTGCATTGCAGGTGGATTCTTTGATGCTGAGCCACTAGGGAAGCCCTGCTTCTTACATAGGTTAGTTTAAATGCTCAAACTATACATTCAATGAGCTGCTGCTGCTGCTGCTGCTAAGTCACTTCAGTGGTGTCCAACTCTGTGTGACCCCATAGATGGCTGCCCACCAGGTTCCTCCATCCCTGGAATTCTCCAGGAAAGAATACTGGAGTGGGTTGCCATTTCCTTCTCCAATGCATGCACACATGCTAAGTCGCTTCAGTCGTGTCCGACTCTGTGCGATCCCATGGACAGCAGCCCACCAGGCTCCTCTGTCCACAGGATTCTCTAGGCAGGAATACTGGAGTGGGTTGCCATTTCCTTCTCCAGGTTCAATGAGCTATTAAATGATAAAACATTATCTGTCCTTTATATGAGACTGTAAGTAAGTGTTACTTGCTCAGTCATGTCTGACTCTTTGGGACTCCATGAACTCTAGCCTGTCAGGCTCCTCTGTCCATGCAACTTTCCAGGCAAGAATACTGGATTGCGTAGACATTCCCTTCCTCAGGGGATCTTCCTGACCCAAGGATTGAACCCAGGTCTCCTGCATTGCAGGAAGATTATTACTGTCTGAGCCACCAGGGAAGCCCCATATGAGAATATAGGTAAAAATGATTGGAAGATTATTAAAAATGAAAGAAAATCTTAAAAGGTCATGTAAAATCTTTTGGACTTTCACTCTCCAATGAGGCACAAGAATATACATGGTCTTAAACTGCCCTCTGGACTTGGAGTGGAGATGCCCCCTTGCTAAAAATTCATGCCTTTATTGAAAGGTATTCCTAACCTTACACTTTATTGTTTTCAGGATCATAATATAGAAAGTATTGAAAGATTTTCAGAATAGTGTTTGTTTTGCTAATTATGTATGGAGAGCAAGGTTTAAGATAAATTTTTCAGGAAGAACTTAATAAAAGGAAATGTTGGATTCAGTTACATCCATTTGCTGAATACAGCTAAAGAAGTAATTTTAACTGGTTATTAGTTTGAATTGCTCAAGGGCTGTTCTTCATTGAAATAATGAATCTTCAAATTAATCCTTTGTCCTCTCCACCTCTGACCCCCTGCTCGTAAAGTCCTTTTTATAGAAGCTGGATAAGGATGTATTGTTGTGAATATTAATTAACATTTTAAGTTGTCAAATATTCACTTCATGTAGAAAGATTTTGTTATTTATTGTCATTATCTGCTTAATCTCAATTTAAATTAAGATACTTTTCTCATCCTTTGAAAAAAAATCCCCATGATTAACTTAGAGTTCATTGACTAAGTCAAAAAACAAACAAACAAATAAAACTATTACAGAATAGTATTAGCCTCTCAAAATAAGTAAAATCCTGCATTGCAGCCATGAAATTAAAAGACGCTTACTCCTTGGAAGGAAAGTTATGTTCAACCTAGATAGCATATTCAAAAGCAGAGACATTACTTTGCTAACAAAGGTCCATCTAGTCAAGGCTATGGTTTTTCCAGTGGTCATGTATGGAAGTGAGAGTTGAACTGTGAAGAGAGCTGAGTACCGAAGAATTGATGCTTTTGAACTGTGGTGTTGGAGAAGACTCTTGAGAGTCCCTTGGACTGCAAGGAGATCCAAGCAGTCCATCCTAAAGGAGATCAGTCCTGGGTGTTCTTTGGAAGGATGTATGCTAAAGCTGAAACTCCAATACTTTGGCCACCTGATGCGAAAAGTTGACTCACTGGAAAAGACTTCGATGCACGGAGGGATTGGGGGCAGGAGGAGAAGGGGACGACAGAGGATGAGATGGCTGGATGGCATCACCGACTCGATGGCCATGAGTTTGGGTGAACTCTGGGTGTTAGTGATGGACAGGGAAGCCTGGCGTGCTGCGATTCATGGGGTCACAAAGAGTCGGACACGACTGAGTGACTGAACTGACTGACTGACTGACAGGAAAAAAAGAGACCTTAGTATTTATAAACTAAAAATAGTACTTACTGAAGTATGGCCGTTAGAGCATATCAGGGGCTTTCCTGATAGCTCAGTTGGTAAAGAATCTGCCTGCAATGCAGGAGACTCTAGTCGATTCCTGGGGTGGCAAGATTTGCTGGAGAAGGGATAGGCTACCCATTCCAGTATTCTTGGGCTTCCCTTGTGGCTCAGCTGGTAAAGATTTCGCCTGCAATGTGGGAGATCTGGCTTTGATCCCTGGATTGGGAAGATCCCCTGGAATAAGGGAAAGGCTGCCCACTCCAGTATTCAGGCCTGGAGACTTCCATGGACTATACAGTCCATAGGGTTGCAAAGAGCTGGACGCTTCTGAGCAACTTTCACTTTCACTTCAGAGCATATCAGAAGTTGGGTTCTTTTCAATGTGTTGAATATAATTAGTGTGTATGCTCAGTCTTCCTTTATTTTAATAATATCAAATATAGAACACAGTCATCAAAGTCAAGTTTTAGATGTGATGCCTCTAATGCATTTGTTTACAATATGAAAATTGTTATCTGCTGAAACTTTCATGTATGTTCATTTTGTGTTATATATATTTTCTAGAAAAATGGGGGGATATATCCATCTGAATTTAGACATCCTGCCTCCAAAAATTTATAGCATGAATTTTTAACAGAATGAAGCTGATATCTGAACTTTATAAGTCAATGAGTCTGGAAAATCCACAAGTTGTTAATTAGAATTTTCAGTCTGAATTTTAGACTATCAGTTTGAATTATGTGGTGTTAATACAAAATTTTAATCCTTATTAGATTATTAGCCTCAGTAACTTTTATTTAATAACAGATAAATTGCTTGGTAGTGCCACACAGATGTTTAATGTTCTTGTATACATTAATGCTAACAATTTTTATTAATTTAATCATTTTGGTTTTTTGATAAATCACGTAAAGAAATGCTTAGGCAAGTCCAGAGAACAGATTTAAAGACAGGAATCATGCAGCTGGGATAAGAAGAATTTACGTGTTTGCAGTGAGATACTTCAGGGATGGGAATGATGCTCTATAATACATTGTTATAGAAAGGGCCAAAAGAGAAAGCACACAGTGAAAACTTAAATTTGTAAATAACTGTTCAAGATGATTGGGGCATACACTAGGGTGAATATAAGATAAGCATTTGATGGAGAAAGGCTTTAACTAGTTAATTTTTAATTTTTGGCTGGGCTGGGCCTTCACTGCTGCACGTGGGCTTTCTCTAGTTGTGGTGAGTGGGGGCTACTCTTTGTTGTGCATGGGTGGCTTCTTTTGTTGCAGAGCATGGGCTCTAGGCACATGGACTTCAGTAGTGTGGCATGCAGGGTTAGTTGCTCTGTGGCATATGAAATCCCCCCAGACCAGGCAGTGAACCCATGTCCCATGCATTGGCTCAGCCACTGACCACCAGAGTCCTGATGGACAATGTTTTATGCCAGTAAAAATGCATATGTTTGGAGAACGATCCAATCCAAACACATGAGGAATTCTCTGGTGTCTGTGCTTACCATCTTCATTAGTTTTCCAAGGCTGCTGTAGCAAAGTATTACAAGCTGGCTAGCTTAAAAGAACAGAAATTAATTTTCTGAAAGCCAGAAGTCCAGGACCAAGATTTCAGTAGAGTTGGTTCATTCTGAGGCTTCTGAGAGAGAACTGGTTCCAGACCTTTCTCCTAGTGTCTTGTGTGGGCCAGCAGTCTTTGGAGTTCTTTGACTTATAGTTGCATCACTACAATGTCAGACTGTCTCCAACTGGTATTCTTTGTTTCTTCACATAAACAGCTCAACATGACTGGGAAAATCACTTGTTGCATACAGATGAACTCCTACGTTCATGATGAAATGTAGAGAGGTCCTTAGTGCTACCCATCCATCCTATTACTTTCCCCTAATCAGCTCACTTTTCCACTTTTCTTGACAATTAATTCACACTTTCTCCTCTGTCCTCAAATCTCCAAGTCCACTTCTACTCCCTGTCTCTCACTTAATAACTTTGTTATTTCACTGAAAGACCAAATGCAGAAAAAAAGAAGTTCCATCTCCTATCACTCCGTGCATTTACATACTTTTTTTATTGTTCTACTTTTTATAAGCTTTATCTTTATTTTTATTAGAAATATTATAAGTTCAAATTGAAAAACTATTTGAATAAGAGAAAAAAGTCTCCAAATCTAGAAAGCCTTCTTAAGAATATATGAGTGTTACCTCCCTGGTGGTCCAGTGGTTAAGATTTTGCCTTCCAGTGCAGGGGTGTGAGTTCAATCCTAGGTGGGGAGCTATGATCCCACATGTCTTGTGGTCAAAAACAAAGCATAAAACAGAAACAATATTGTAAAAAATTCAATAAAAACTTTAAAAAT
This sequence comes from Bos taurus, assembly GCF_002263795.3. Classification (NCBI taxonomy): domain Eukaryota; kingdom Metazoa; phylum Chordata; class Mammalia; order Artiodactyla; family Bovidae; genus Bos; species Bos taurus. The sequence continues at coordinate 18,078,643 of NC_037336.1, read as the reverse complement.
GGTCCACATAAAAAAATGTGTGATATCTTAAAATAACCTTTGACCTCAAATATGCAAATAATATTAAGACATTACTTTCTTGGAGCTGTGCTTACAAGGAAAGTGGTTAAAATATAGACCTGTAGTTATCATAATTTTGGTAAGGGGCAAGTCTAAGTAAGGGGATACTAAGCCATGAAAGAGGGCTAGAGAAATCTCAGATGTTGCCTCCCTTTCCATCCTTGATATGATTTGAACCATTAAAAAAAAATTATTATCATGTCTTTGTTTCTTACACATCTCTGTGCATGGTGATTTTGGCTCATAGTGGTTTGAGAGTCAAGGCTTGTGAGTCAGAGCCCTAGATTTAGTTTCTGCTCTACCAGTTAACCCAGATGCCTGTAGAAAGTCCCCTGACTTCTATATTCAGTTAACACACCTAAAAGTTGAGATACTAACAGAATTTACTAGAGTATTGATGTCCACAAGAAGGCTCCAGACTCTCTGTTCCCCAGGAAGGCATGGATCCAGCAATACACAGAGCAATTCCTTTTGTGAGAAATTCAGATACCAGTAAATAGACTCCAGCAGCTACACCACATTTGAGTGCAAAACCAGCCAGATCAAAGGCAATAGGAAAATGTGTCGCAATCGCTTACCATACTACCTCTCCCCCACTCAATGGAGTGTGGTCACGAGAAAAGTCTCAGTTTCTTGCATCTTGTTGTATAGGGAAGGGGAAGATTGAAATATACATCAAGTTTGCAAACATTTTAAGGGGTTGCCTGAGGGACTGGTTTTTACTTTGCCTGAATCTAAATGCTGACAGGAAAGGGCAACAAATTTTGGGTCACAGAGAACAGGTTTGGACAAACACACACTCTCTTGCCATAGTCATCTCCCACAGTGCAGCATGGAGCAAGTAGAAGAAATTCTAAACTCGCAGCTTCTCCCTGGGGAGGGAAAGTGTTGGATCATATATTTAATGTTTTAATTTTTTGACAAAAGTGAAAATGAAAGTTGCTCAGTTGTATCCGACTCTTTGTGACCCCATGGACTATACAGTCCATGGAATTCTCCAGGCCAGAATACTGGAGTGGGTAGCCTTTCCCTTCTCCAGGGGATCTTCCCAACACAGGGAGTTTTTTGAGGGGGCTACCCCAAAAGGACTGGTTTATGACTCCCTGTGTTGGAATCCTGATGGAACTTGGCATAATCTAGATGCTTAAGAGCTGCTGAGAAAGAAAGCTGGCTGAATATTTTGCTGTTACTATAGTGGATGATATACCTTGGCAGTGTCCCACTCAGAAAGGGATTGAAGAATGGTGCAAACATTAAACTTTCAAGGTTCTCAGTGGTCTGTCTAGGGGATTGGTTTCTGTCCTGCCTGACTTGGAGAGCTGTATGGAATCTGGCTGCTGAAGACAGAAGAGAGCAGAGTGGTTTGAGGCAGCTACAGAGAACCTGCAGTATCACAGACACAAGAGTGAGCAAGAGTTGTGAGCTCCAGAAAACAAAAACACCAAATCCCTCTAAACAGGGTTTTGAAATAACTTTTTCTTAACATAGGTGTTTATTGCTATGAACTTCCCTCTTAGAACTTCTTTTCCTGCATCTCATAAGTTGTGGTATGTTGTATTTCCATTTTCATTTGTCTCAAAATATTTTTTGATTCTCTTTTGATTTCCTTTTTGACCCTTTGGTTGTTCAGGAACATATTGTTTAATCTTCATGTTTGTGAATTTTCCAGTTTTCTTCTTGCAGTTGATTTCTAGCTTCATACCACTGTGGTTGGAAAATATACCTGATCTGATTTCAGTATTTTAAAATTTATTTACCTGTTTTGTGGCCCAATACACAATTTATCATGGATAGAACCTGAGAGAAATGTTTATTCTATTGCTTTTGGGTGGATTGATTTGTATATGTCTGTTGAGTTCATTTGGTTTATAGTGTAATTCAAGTCTGCTGTTTCCTTATTAATTTTCTGTCTGGATAATAGATCCATTGAGGCAAGTAGTATTAAAATCCCTTACTATTATTGCATTTCTATCTGTTTTTCCCTATATGCTATATATGTTTAGTGCTCCAATGTTGTGCGCATGTATATTTACATTTGTCTTATCATCTTGAAGAATTAGCTCCTATATCATTATACAGTATCCTTTCAAGGATCACAGCCTTGTTGTGGCAAAGGGGCTTGTGTAACTCAATAAAGCTATGAGCCATGCCATGAAGGGCCGCCCAAAATGGATGGGTCATAGTGAAGAGTCCTAAGAAAACATAGTTCATGGGACAAGGAAATGGTAACTCACTCGATGGATTGTATGAAAAGGCAAAAAGATATGACACTGAAAGATGAGCTCCCCAGGTTGGAAGGTATCCAGTATGGCACCGAGGAAAAGCAGAGGACAATTACTAACAGCTCCAGTAAGGATGAAGTGGCTGGGCCAAAATGGGAATGATGCTCAGCTGTGGATATATCTAGTGGTGAAAGTAAAGTTCAATGCTGCAAAGAACAGCATTACATAGGAACTGGAATGTTAGGTCCATGAATCAAAGTAAATTGGATGTGGTCAAACAAGAGATGGCAAGAGTAAACATTGATATCTTAGGAATCAGTGAACTAAAATGGATGGTAATGGGCAAATTCAATTCAGATGACCATTATATCTACTGCTGTGGGCAAGAATCCCTTAGAATAAATGGAGTAGCCTTCATAGTCTACAAAAGAGTCTAAAACGCAGTACTTAGGTGCAATCTCAAAAACAACAGAATGATCTTGGTCCATTTCCAAGGAAGACTATTCAACAACACAGTAATCAAAGTTTATGCCTCAACCATTGACTCCAGAGAAGCTGAAGTCGACCAGTTCTTTGAAGACCTAAAACACCTTCTAAAATAACACCAAAAAAAGATGTCCTTTTCATCATAGGGGATTGGGAATCAAAAGTCAGAAGTCAAGAGATACTCACAATAACAGGCAAGTGTCGCCTTGGAGTACAAAATGAAGCAAGGCAAAAGCTAACAGAATTTGTCAAGAGAACATGGTGACCTTACCAAACACATTTTCCCAAAGATACAAGAATTGACTCTACACATGGACATCACCAGATGAGCAATACCAAAATCAGGTTGATTATGTTCTTTGCAGCCAGAGAGGGAGGAGCTCTATACAGTCAGTAAAAATAAGACCTGGAGCTGACTATGGCTTAGATCATGAGCTCTTTATTGCAAAATTCTGGCTTAAATTGAAGAAAGTATGAAAAACCACTAGGCCATTAAGGTATGACTTAAATCAAATCCCTTATGAGTATACAGTGCAAGTGGTGAATGGATTCAAGGCATTAGATCTGGAAGATAGAGTACCTGAAGAACTATGGACAAGTTGGTTACATTGTACAGGAGGAAGTGACCAAAACCATCCCAAAGAAAAAGAAATGCAATAAGGCAAAGTGGTTGCCTAAGGAGGCATTGTAAATAATGGACAGAAGAGAAGCAAACAAGGGAGAAAGGGAAAGCTATACCCAAATTAATGCAGAATTCCAGAGAATAGCAAGGCAGAATAAGAAGGTACTTTTAAATGAACAGTGCAAAGAAATAGAGGGGAAAATATAATGGGAAAGATTAGAGATCTGTTCAAGAAAATTGGAGATATCAAGGGAACATTTCATGCAAAGATGAACACAATAAAGGACAGAAATGGCAAGGACCTAACAGAAGCAGAAGAGATGAAGAAGAGGTGGCAAGAATACACAGAAGAACTGTACAAAAAAGGTCTTAATGACCCAGATAACCACGATGGTATAGTCACTCACCTAGAGGGGGACATCCTGGATTGTGAGCCTTCAAGTGGGCCTTAGAAAGCATTACTATGAATGAAGCTAATAGAAAGGGTGGACTTCCAGCTGAGCTATTAAAAATCCTAAAAGATGATGCTATGAAAGTGCTGTATTCAATGTCTGTCAATTTGGAAAACTCAGCAGTGTCCATAGAATTGGAAAAGGTCAGTTTTCATTCCAATTCCAAAGAAGGTCAATGCCAAAGAATATTCAAACTACTGTAAAATTGCACTAATTTCACATGTTAGCAAGGTTATGCTTAAAATCCTTCAAGCTAGGCTTCAGCAGTACATGAAGCATGAACTTCCAAGATGTACTAACTAGGTTTTGAAGAGGCAGAGGAATCAGAGTTCAAATTTCCAACATTTGTTGGATCATGGGGAAAACAAAGAAATTCCAGAAAAACATTTACTTCTGCTTCATTGGGTTTTCTCAAACCTTTGACTGTGTGGATCACAAAATCTGTGGAAAATTCTTAAAGAGATGGGAATGCCAGAGCACCTTACCTGTCTCCTGGGAAACTTGTATGCGGATCAAGAAACAACAGTTGGAACCAAACATGAAAAACTGATTTTTTCACAATTGGGAAAAGAGTAAAACAAGGCTGCATAATGTTACCCTTCTTATTTAACTTATATGTAGAATATATCATGTGAAATGCCAGGCTGGATGAATTACAGGCTGAAATCAAGATTGCCAGGAGAAATATCAACAACTTCAGATATGCAAATGATACCACTCTAATGGAAAAAAGCAAAGAGGAACTAATGAGCCTCTTGATGAAGGTAAGAGGAGAGTGAAAAATCTGGCTTAAAACTTAACATTCAAAGAACTAAGATCATGACATCTGGTCCCATCACTTCATGGAAAATAGAAGGGGAAAAAATGGAAGCAGTGACAGTTTTTGTTTTCCTGGACTCAAAAATCACTGCAAATGGTGACCACAGCTATGAAACTAAAAGATGCTTGAGCTTTGGAAGAAAAGCTATGACAAACCTAGACAGCATATTAAAAAGCAGAGACATCACTTTGCGGACAAAGTTCTGTATAGTCAGAGATATTTTATCAGTAGTTATATATGGATGGTAGAGTTAGACCATAAAGAAAGCTGAGCACCAAAGAACTGATACTTTCAAAGTGTGGTGCTGGAGAAGACTCTTGAGAGTCCCTTGGACTGCAAGAAGATCAAACCAGTCAATCCTAAAGGAAATCAGTCCTGAATATTCATTGGAAGGACTGATGCTTAAGCTGAAACTCCAATACTTTGGCCACCTGATGCAAAGAACTGATTCATTGGGAAAGACCCTGATCCTGGGAAAAATTGAAGGCCAAAGAAGAAGACAGCAGTAGAGGGTGAAACGGTTAGATAGCATCACTGACTCAGTCGACATGAATTTTAACAAACTCCGGGTAATCCTGAAGGACAGAAGAGCCTAGTGTGCTACAGTCCATGTGGCTGCAAAGAGTCAGACATGACTTAGAGGTTGACCAACAGAAAACATATAGGTGTATGTATATATATATATATATATATATATATACATATACATATATACACACACACACACACATATATATATTTAGGCTCTAGTTATTTCTAATACTTTCATCTTTTAACTTTTATACTACAGCTAAATATGATTTACATACCATAATTTTGGTATTAAAATATTTTGAATTTGACTATATATTTAAATTTACCAGTGAGTTTTATAATTTTGTATGTTTTCATGTTGTTACTTCATTTTGTCTCAACTTGAGGAATTCTCTTTAGCATTTCTTCTAAGTCTAATCTAGTGCTGTGAACACTTTCAGCTTCTGCTTGTCTTGGATGTCTGTTTTATCCTTAATTTTTGAAGGACAGCTTTTCCAGATATAGTATTATTTGTTGTATTTTCTTGTTTGAGCACTTTGAAGGCATTGTTCATTCCCTCCTGGCTTCTAAGTTTTCTCCTGAGTACACTGATAGCCTATTGGAGTTTCTGTGTATATGATTAATCTCTTTTCTCTTGTAGTTTTCAAAATTCTCCTTTGACTTCTACAAATTTGAATATAAGCTATCTCTGGGAAATCTCTTGGTAGATATTTCTTTGGGTCCCTTGAGCTTCATATACCTAGATGTCCATATCTCATCTAAGATTTGGGAAATTTTCAACCTTTATATCTTTAAATAAGCTTTCTTCCCCTCTTCTCTCTCTCTCTTCACTTTCTGGAACTCTCATAATGCGTATACTTATTTATTTGTTTGTGTTCTACAGGTCCCATATGGTTTCTTCTTTATCATTTCCCCCCTTTTTGTTCATCTGACTAATGTAAAATACCCTGTTTTCAAGTTCACTTTGATCATTCTGCATGATCAAGTCTGTTGTGGAAGATTTCTACTGATTTATTTTTTATTATTTTACTTATTTATTTATTTATTTTAGTTCTGTTATAATCTTCAGCTCCAGAATTTCTATTTGGCTCTTTTGTGTGGGTTCCTGTTTCTTTATTGAACTTCTTATTCTATTCATGAATTGGCTCCTGATTTCATTTAGTTGTCTATCTGTATTCTCTTGTATCTTGTGTAGTGTCTTTCATATGATTGTTTTGAATTCTTTATCAGGCATATCATATCATAGATCTCCATTTCTTTGAGATAAATTACTAGAGCTTTGTTAGTTTTTCTTGATGTTAATATATTTGCCAGATTCTTCATGATATGTGTAGTGTTTCATTGATGTCTGTCCATTTGAAGAAGCAAACACCTCTTCCAATTTTTTATAGACTGATTTTGGCAGTAAAGATTTTCTACTAACAGATATTATCTTAGGGATCACAGTTGAGCAAGGTTGGAGCTGGGTCAGGTGACAGTGCTAGGTCTACAGTGGAGTTCACAGTTCGTGGGCCTGTTGCTTAGATGGGATGAATCCTGTCTGCTCCCTGTGTAGACAGGACTACCTCTAGCATCTGCATCAGTAGGGTTGGTGCTGGAACAAGAGTTCACTTTAGGGTCCCCATGTGGTAGATTATTAACAGATGCTCAGATGGGTGTGGTGCCCTTTGTATTCCTGGAGGGCTTTTAACAGGTCCGTGGACAGGTGCCCAGTATAAGGAATCAGCACTGGAACATAGCTGAGAGTGGCTGGAAGTAACCCAGAAAGCTGCTTCAGGTTCTGTAGCTGTGATTGAGGTCTGCATTTCTGCCAATGGAAGCATGGATGGGCATGTCTTCTGCTGGGTTCCTCAGTGGGCAGGACTGCCTTCGAACCATAGCTGAGTCAGGATGGTTCACAGATTTGTTTCAGGGTCCATATTTGGAATAAGGCCAGTGGAATGCCTCCAGGGGTGTGAGTGGGAATTTATCCTTCTGGGTCCAAAGTGGACAGGACCACTCTTGGGCCATGACTAGAAGGTTTCGGAAAATCTATAATCAGAACAAGTTCACCAAGCCTACTTGGGGGACACAGACAGGCATATCTCCAGGTGGACTCCTTATTTGCAAGAGTGTCCTTAATCCTTGGCTGAGAGTTATTGGAGCCTAGTTACAGGACGATTTCAGGATCTGCAGTTGAATTGCCATTAAAAGGACTCTTTGATAATTTCCATTGATTGGTGTGTCTGTTTTTGTGCAATACTATACTGCTTTGATTATTGTAGCTTTGTAGTATAGTTTGAAATCAAGGTGTATGATATCTTTAAATTTGTTTTTCTTTCTCAAGGCTGTTTGGCTTTCAAGGTCTTTTGTGGCTGCATCCAAATTTTAGGATTCTTTTGTTCTATTTCTATGACAAATATTATTGGGATTTTGGTAAGGATTGCATTGAATCTGCAAATTGCTTTAGGGAATATTACCATTTTTACAATGTTAATTTTTCCAGTCCATGAGCACAAAGTATTTTTCCATTTATTTGTTTCTTCTTCAATTTCTTTCAATAATGTCTTACAGTGTACAGGGTTTTCACACACTTGGTTAAATTTATTAATAGGTATTTTATTCTTTTTGGAAGTGTTAATGGTGACTGCTTTTTAGATCAGATTGGCCTCTTAAGGTTTTTAACATCCTAAACAAGCACCGCAAACCTCAGTGGGAATTTTGGAATGATATATTTCACAATCACATTTGACCTAGAACTTCTTTTCATTGAGCATTTAATGGTACTAGTATGCAGGATCAGTCCAGTGGAAAACTTTGGTGTAGAAACACTATCAATAAGCAATGATGGCAGCTACCAACATAAGTACCAAGATATGACTCAGTTTATAGTATGGTCTTTAGGTTTATCAGTTTCTGAAATGTAGAGTGCTTTCAATATTTGAGGCATTTCTGGCCTGACTTATTTCCCAAATGTTTTACTTACTAAGATCCACTATCTTCAGCCTTCTTACTGTTATTATGTGGTCTGATATCTCTCTGGGTTTTCCTGGTGGCTCAGACAGTAAAGACTCTGTCTGCAAAACAGCACACATGGCTTTGATCCCTTGGGGAGTAAGATCCCCTGGAGAAGGGAATGGCTACCTGCTCCCTCAATGCTGAAGAATACCAAGACTTGTGATCATCATTTGTTGTATTTGCAGGTTGACCCCTGAAACCCTGAACAGTTTATAATGCAGGTAAAGGAAAATAATCTATGGGATTCTTATATTTTCACCTAGTAAAATTACTGAAATGTCATTGTGACGAAGACTGTCATCTTAATATATATGCTTCCCCCACCTGTTGGGGGCCAGCGGGAAGCGCTCCGCCCATGGCAAAGGTCATGAGGAAGGAGGCTCGACATATGCAAAGGTGGGATCGAGCCTCAGGAGTCCCCCTGGAAATCCTCGAGCATCTACCCCCATAACCAGAGTCTGCCTACTTTACTACTTTGTGCTCTCACCTACATCTCTGAGTTTACAGGGGGCTGTCTCCCACCACCTCTTTCGGAGAAGGAGTTAACCTAGAGCTCCAGTTAATAAAAACTCCTGGGCGTGACAAGAGTGTTTTAACCTACAAACTCCTCTGAAGGTTCTCTAGCCTGCCTGACAGGCTTGTCTGGCCACATGTGATTGCTCACAGCCTCCCAACTGTGAGAGGCACGAGATGCTTTAAACCTTCTAAAAACAGGTTCCTTAGAAAAGTTAGAAAACCATTAGTATAAGTATAGTGGGCTGATTAGAAATTGTATTGGTGAAGGGTTTTTCATTTGTTGAGCCAATGTTTGTTGCTAAGTCTCCACATCCCCTGCCCTTACACACATTAATGAATATATAGAAGAAATAAGTATTAACCTTTGATATTAATCATGTTAGACCTTAGGCTAAGTAAATTCTTTCCTTAACTAAAACCCACTACACCCTCACCCTATAGGGAATGTAACTTTATTTGGGTGGTGTCTATTTTAAGAATAATCACCCCTGGAGAAATAAGTGTCCTGGTTGACTGACCTCTGTCACAAGGAGAGGGTCATAAATTGTCAGCAGGCCCCCTGGCCAGAAGATGATGTAACACCCCTAAGACCTCTGTATACATTTGTATGAAGCACCTGACTTTGATAAAAGTCAGGACTGCTGACCCTGTGTGACTTTTGCATAACATCTCAGTGTATAAAATTAGACCATGGAAAATAAAGAATTGGGATCAGTTTCTCGAAATACTGGTCTCCCCATGTCTCTCTCTCTCTCTCAAACTCTGGCTGAGTCTCCATCTGGAGCGTGGAACCCACCAAGCTTACTAATTTTGCCTGGGCTTCTAAGATCCGACCCGGGAGGCCTCAGGGTCTCCTCTCCTTCCGGAGAATGGAAGGACACCTGCGGCCTACGTAAGTGGTGCAAACTTCTTGTCTTGAAGTTTTATTGGTCTCCCACGTAAACTAAGCTACTCAGCCTCTTTTCTCCACTGAATTTTCCTACTGAGCTATCCTCATTCTATTACTCTTTACATCTCTAATTAATATCTAGTTGAAGCTATTGTATCCTGATCCTCGCCGACGCCGTCCCCACTTCGAACTCCCTGGATCAGCCGGGGCTGGACCCCAGCACCCACCCAAGGGTTTTATATTCTGTAAAATATTTCATTCAAAAGCACTGAAAATAAATGATGGTTATTTAGCGGTTGGTAGTAGATTTTGTTAAGGAGGTACTCATACCTCCTTTTAGGATGAAGCGCTTATTTTCCAAATTGCCAGATTGCATTAACAGCTCACTGCTGAGGGCCTCCTCAGCAACTATCCTCAGCAACAGAGAGCAGCTTCTCCCCAAAGGGCAATCCACATCGGATGAATGTTGCAGGATATAAAGGCCAGACCCTTCCTCAATTCTGGACAACTCTGAAGGCCAGTCTAGTTCAAATCTCCTTGTGACTTCAGTTGAGGCCTTTATGGCAAGTTCATCATGATTTAACCTCTTCCTTTGCCCGACTATGTTTCCTGCATTCTCACAGGTGTTGGTCCTGCTCAGTAAACTTCCTGTACACAAATCTGTATCTCATAAACTGTCTCCTGATGGAAACTGACTTAGGGCATACTATTTTCCACAAGAATCTAGAGGTATGTAGTATGAATCTGAACCTGTATCTATTAATATTTGAGTCTATTGAGGCCAATATCTGTAGTCTAAACATCTGCAAGTGATATCCACCTGAATTGCAGCAAACAAAATATTGTATACACACAGTCATCATGACCTTTCCTGGGAAACTGATCTTTGTTCAGACTGTGAGTCATTTTCAATCATTCAATACTAGGCCTAAATCAGCTGTGGAGAAGAGGTGAAGCCAGCTTGACTCCTTCAGTGTGGCCTGCATTTCTAAATGAAACATTTGGACATTTAGATTCTGCCAAATTCTTTACCACCTATCGGGCTAAGTCTAGAGCTAGAAATCTAGAGAGATTCTTCTAGTTTTGAGAAACAATGGTATATAGAGAAGGGCTATACTTGAGAAAATGAGGTAATTTTAATGAAAGGGAAGTGAATTAGGAAGAGCTGAGGGGAGGAAACGGGATCATTTGACTTTAAATAGTAACTCCTAGGTTATAATAATCACCTCCTTTCCCACCTCCTCTTTTATTTACCAAACATGATTATGTGTCAGACACTGTGTATTTTTATCTAGTCCTATGAGGTAGGCTTTTACCCCCATTTAAAGATGAACAAACTAATGTTCATAAAAATCAAGTACATCAAAATCACCTGCTAAGTTGCTTCAGTCGTGTCCAACTCAGTGTGACCCCATAGATGGCAGCCCACCAGGCTCTCTTGTCCCTGGGATTCTCCAGGTAAGAACACTGGAGTGGGTTGCCATTTCCTTCTCCAATGCATGAAAGTGAAAAGTGAAAGTGAAGTCACTCAATAGTGTCCAACTCTTAGCGACCCCATGATCTGCAGCCTACCAGGCACCTCCATCCAGGGGATTTTCCAGGCAAGAGTACTGGAGTGGAGTGCCATGAGGTAGGCTTTTTACTCCCATTTAAAGATGAACAAACTAATATTCATAAAAATCAAGTACATCAAAGTCACCTAGCTATTCCTAAATACATTCTTTCCATTATATATGTATAATGTAAAGTGCATTTTGTGCCCCTTTGATCAAAAGAATTAACTATTGTATTCAAAAAGTTTCAATGGTTTTGTTGCAGGAAGGGGGACCCCATCCAGGGCCAGAAACTGGGCTCTTATCTAACACTCAAAAATGAATTGTCCAAGGAGACACGTGCTGACAAAGCAAGAGATTTTATTGGGAAAGGGCACCTGGGTGGAGAGCAGTAGGGTAAGGGAACCCAGGAGACCTGCTCTGCCAGTCTAGGGTTTTATGGTGATGGGATTAGTTTCCAGGTTGTCTTTGGCCAATCATTCTAATTCAGAGTCTTTCCTGGTGGTGCACACATCGCTCAGCCAAGATGGATGCTAGCGAGAGGGATTCTGGAAAGTGGACGGACACGTGGTGTCTCCTTTTGACCTTTCCCGAACTCTTCCGGTTGGTGGTGGCTTATTAGTTCCGTATTCCTTACCAGGATCTCCTGTCCTAAAACAACTCATGCGAATGGTTACTAAAGGGCCTGGCCAGGGTGGGCGGTTTCAGTCAGTGTGCTTCCCCTAACAGTTTAATCCAACAGAACTGTGAATTACTTTCAACACACTAGTTAAGTTGAATTTTGTCTAAGGTATAGATGAGTAGATAATTTCATACTTGCAGCTATAACTAAGAGGAGTAATGGCAAAAGCAATAAAAATTTCAAAGAGAATTCTTACCCTTTTAATGAAAACTTGTTTCCCCTGTAGAGTAGCTAAGCATCTTGGAAAGAAAAATGCAAGTGCTCATTGAATGCATTGACTTGTAAATGGAAAAAGAAAAACGGTACCATAATTATACCATTAGATATAATGAAAACACCATTTATCAAGTTGATTATTCAAGATTAGGTAAATTAAATTGGCTACCATAGTCACTGAGTTTTTTATTGGTCATTATTTTTAGAGTTGAGAAGTTTGGAAAAACTCAGAATTACTGTGAAAACTATTTCTCTGGAGTTAGAATATAACTACCTGTGGGAATAGAAGGAAAACTCTATTATTATCTCATCTCTACATTATTTCTAGGGCTATCTCAGGGGAGAAAAACAGTTGTATTGAAAGAGAATGAAGAAAGTAGAAATATAAGAAATTTAACTGTTCCCTTGGTATGTACAATGCAGCCAATCAGACTTTAAGATAAAGTTAAAAAAAAAGTCAGGCTTACACATATTCAGTCTAGGATGAATTTGGAATTGTAAATTAAGCTTATTTTACACTGATGCATTTTATAGAAGTAACTATGTTAAATTTTACATATTAAGGCTATTGCTAAATTAGGTAGTAAAATTAACAAAATGGAAATCAGGAAAAATGAAGATGTTTATCACTGAATCACTGATTTTTAAATATAATATAAATATTATGTAGATTTACATGAACTTTATAATGATAGGATAATCTTAAAAGTATACCTGGATTTAATAATTCAACAGAATAATCATATTATTTATGGTATCTGTTTTGAAATATGCTGAAATAAGGGATATCTTGACAGTGTAGCATAATCTCAATAATCATAGACTGGGATAAGTCAGCAAGAGTGTTTCAGTAAAATAGATCTTCCATTTTCACATTTTAATATGGTTGTAAATACGAAATAGGACACAGATAAACCCATTTTGGAAAGAGATTTGAAAGTATTAGTAAATTTTTAGTAAATTTAGTAAAATTTAGTAAAATTAGTAAATTTGAAAGTATTAGTAAATTTTTGTTATGTTTTAAATGCACTAATAAAGAGACTAGTCAAAGGAAATCAATGGTAAGTCTCTCAGTTAAATAAATTCATTTAAGATGTGAAAATTACTTTATGAAATTATGTTTAACTTTTCATATAAATTAACTTAAAATGAAGCATACTATTTGATTATTATATTTTCTTGGAATTTTTCGATGATTAATGTGTGCACAGATGAGTAAAAACGTTGCTATTTTATACATTAATATTGCAATTACTCAGATGTTTTCATTCAAACATATAATAGATATGACCTTTTTCCTCTGAGAATAAGAATAAGCTTTCCAATGTGATAAGGTTTTATTTTTCACGTTACCTACAGTGATGGTGATTGACTTACAGTTGACATTCTCTGAAACATGCTTATTTCAGCCCAATGGCAGTGATACTTTGTGGATGCAGTTGTTTGCCAGTATAATTAATTGTTTGTTGACTAATGCTTCAAAAGCAGGGTTTTTTTTTTGTTTTTGTTTTTGTTTTTAACTGTCCCTCATTCAGTTTAATACTACTAAAGTCATAGTTACTTAACAGGTTACTTTCAAATGTCAGCTCTAACAGCAAGGGAAAAGATAGAATTTGGTTGCATGGAAACCATGAAAAACTAAAATGAACTTGAGATACAACCCATTTTGGTATAATTTTGTTTCTTTGTTCTTTAACAGTAAAAATATTGTATGTCACGTTCGATGTATATACTGAATAGTTTTAATATACTTCATTTAAATTTTTTAAACTTTATTTTATTACTAATTCATTTGGATAAATGGCAGAAAAAATAAGAAACATCATTTTTCTCATTTATCAGAATTTTTGAGTACTGGAATCTCATTATAAAAAAAAGTCTATGGCTTAGAGCATAATATTGGGTGTTACTTGTGTAAATCTTTAAATAAGACAAACATTTTTCTCACACCCCTTGCCTCTTAAAGAGATATGCATATCATGTTTTCTTTTTTCTTTTTTTTGAGGAAGAAACTAATAAAAATCCATTTCCATAACTGCCTGCAAAAGCAAGCTCTAAGTACTGACTGCAGAAGTATTAGCTTGTGGCAGGCATGAATTCTCCTCTCATAAAATCTTCCAAGAGAAGCACAGAGCCTGAAGAGACAGAAATGGGCTTTTACATAACAAATCATATGAAGACTTTGAACAAGTAGAGAATTAGGTTTTTCAAATCATTTTTCCTGCTGAAATTTTGCGCTGTCTCCAGAACAACTCTGTGATTTAGTCAGGGTGGCTTTTCTTTGTTTTTTTTTTTTTAACACTTTACATTTTTCTCTTTCATCTCTAACAATCTTGTCATCTTATGATCGTCACCTTGGCTCAAGACTGCATTACTCTGCACACTGATCATGGGAATGTGATCCCCTCTGGGGCTCCAGCTTGTGATCTTTCCTCATTGCTCTCACAGCAATCTTAACCCAGGGTACTGAGTATGTCTTCCCTTTTCTTCTAAATATTTACTAATTTTCTTCTAAATATTTACTAATTTTCTTCTAAATATACTAATTTTCTTACTAAATATACTAAATATATTAAATATTTATTATAAATATATTAAATATATAAATATAAAAATATATTTATTATTTTGGGACCTTTTGGGACCAAAATATATATATATATATATACTAAATATACTAAATATATTAAATATTTATTATAAATATATTAAATATATTTATTATTTTGGGACCTTTTGGGACCTTTTTTTTTTTTTTTTTTTTTAAGAGGGACACCTCTTTTACTTACTAATTAGGAAGTGGAATTACTGAAGATCTGAACAGTTAGGAACCTTGCACCCAGAATCAGAGAATAGTCAGGGAATATAAGTTCTCTTTAAATGTTATAGACATCTATAAACATGGGCCACGTGCCAGACCAAACAGCCTGTCGATGAACGTCCAAGATTCAGGATCATTCGGCCATCAGCACAGGCCCCCCTCCCTGGGGTCCTGATCAGCACTGGGGGAGGGGGAGCTCATGCAGATGCCCAGGGCCATAGGCAGAGCCAATGGGACCAAGGAGCTGCCAAGAGAATGTTTCCTAAGCGACAGTTTCACTGTCGGACAGTGGCCAAAATGCACTAGCGTACCCCATCCCTGCCACATTACAGCCACGAGCAAAGGTCCCAAATATTATATATATTTATTATAAATATATTAAATATAAAAATATATTACATACTAAATATACTAAATATAGAGTATGTCTTCCCTTTTCTTCTAAATATTTACTAATTTTCTTCTAAATATACTAATTTTCTTACTAAATATACTAAATATACTAAATATACTAAAAATACTAAATATACTAATTTTCTTCTAAATATTTACTAATTTTCTTCTAAATATTTACTAATCTTGTTGCCATTTGCATATTTGCAAAGTTCTTTATGTGATTTTGATACACATTCTGCTTTACCAAGTATTATAGTTTAAAATATTCAAATTTCTCTAGATCCCTTGGTTGCCTGTGCAAATGAGGCCAAGAAAAGGAACAAAGAAATACAGATTATTTAAAGAAACAAAAAATAATGTGATATTTTATTTAAAAAATCATTATAAGAGCATTTCACATTTAACGAAGGGCTTGCCAGCATATTTCTAGTTAAGGAAATTTAGAAGTAAAATATTCAGGAATGAAAAGATTGTTCTAGAATGTTGACTGACAGGCCTTGACCTGCTAAAGAAATTTGCACAATATTTTAATGAATTATAAGTGATAAATGTGAACAATAATATATAAAGTTAAACTAAAGGGAACAGATTACATAGGAGAGAGTGAAACTTCACATAAAAGACATCTGGAGACAAAGTAATTATCAAATAATTATGTAGTAAATTATGTTTTTTTTACCTTTGCCAATGGGAAAACTCTATTTCCTGATTAGCTTTAAACTTAAAAAAAAAAAAAAAGCAACTTTCAATAAAGTTAATCAGTCCATCAAAAAATTGAATCAATATGACATACTAGAAGAATGAGGATGGATTTATTAATTATCCTAATTCAACTTTTGTAAGTTTCAACCTCCACAGTTTGGTTACTGCATGATTTTATAATTTAAAAACATAAAGATACTGATCTGTCAGTTCCTTAGATAAGGATTTTGCATTTCTAAGGCCTGGCAGTGATTCTCATTCATTCTATCTCCCTTTCTCTCTCTCCCTCCCCCTTCCCCACATATCTTATACATTATATAAATTTTTATAATATTTCACAACTGGGGACGAGTGAACCTGAGAAAGCTGAATGTTAGGACCAGTGATTTCAATTATATGTATATATAATTCACCAGGATTATATATATATATATATATATATATATATATATATATATATATATTCACCAGGATCCTTACTCAGCAGGATCCTTACTCATCAGATCAGATCAGATCAGATCTGTCGCTCAGTCATGTCCGACTCTTTGCGACCCCATGAATCGCAGCACGCCAGGCCTCCCTGTCCATCGCCAACTCCTGGAGTTCACTCAGACTCACATCCATCAAGTCAGTGATGCCATCCAGCCATCTCATCCTCTGTCGTCCCCTTCTCCTCCTGCCCCCAACCCCTCCCAGCATCAGAGTCTTTTCCAATGAGTCAACTCTTCGCATGAGGTGGCCAAAGTACTGGAGTTTCAGCCTTAGCATCATTCCTTCCAAAGAAATCCCAGGGCTGATCTCCTTCAGAATGGACTGGTTGGATCTCCTTGTAGTCCAAGGGACTCTCAAGAGTCTTCTCCAACACCACAGTTTAAAAGCATCAATTCTTCGGCGCTCAGCCTTCTTCACAGTCCAACTCTCACATCCATACATGACCACAGGAAAAACCATAGCCTTGACTAGACGAACCTTTGTTGGCAAAGTAATGTCTCTGCTTTTGAATATGCTATCTAGGTTGGTCATAACTTTCCTTCCAAGGAGTAAGCGTCTTTTAATTTCATGGCTGCAGTCACCATCTGCAGTGATTTTGGAGCCCAGAAAAATAAAGTCTGACACTGTTTCCACTGTTTCCCCATCTATTTCCCATGAAGTGGTGGGACTAGATGCCATGATCTTCATTTTCTGAATGTTGAGCTTTAAGCCAACTTTTCACTCTCCACTTTCACTTTCATCAAGAGGCTTTTTAGTTCCTCTTCACTTTCTGCCATAAGGGTGGTGTCATCTGCATATCTGAGGTTATTGATATTTCTCCCGGCAATCTTGATTCCAGCTTGTGTTTCTTTCAGTCCAGCGTTTCTCATGATGTACTCTGCATATAAGTTAAATAAACAGGGTGACAATATACAGCCTCCTTATTTCTCCAGCTACAACCACCCTCAGATATCTATTAGCTGATACATCCAATTGTTCATTTTTTTAATTCCATTCCCAAGCTGTGAAGTACTGCTCAACAAATTTCCATGCTAAGCCAATACACTTCCCAAAGACTTCGTGCTTTCTAACTCCATTGGGAAGATCCCCTGCAGAAGGAAATGGCAACCCAATCCAATATTCTTGCCTGGGAAACCCCACAGACAGAAGAGCCCGGCAGGCTACAGTCCATGGGGTCCAAGAGTCAAGCGCAACTTAACAACTAAACCAACTCCATTGGAAGTACCCTCCCCCATGCTTGTTCATGGTCTCTTCATCTGTTTCTAGTAATTTCTTTGGGGGGGGGAGGGGTGGGGAACACACTCAGTAGCTTTTCCAAAATTTATTCTTCTTTTCAATGGCATACTTCACCTTTTCAATGCTGCCAAGAAGAAAATATAAACATCAGACAGGACTAGTTCCTGACTTTGCCCCTGTACTTATATATGGCATCATCCATTTTGGCCTCCTTTTCTTGAAATAAGAGGGGTTGATTGTCCCTTCCCAGTTTAATCATTCCACCCTTAGGCAATGTGGTAGATAGAATAATGGTCCTCAACAAATGTTGATATCTTAATATCTGACACTTGTGAATATATTATCTCATATGGCAAAAGAGCCCCTTCATGGGTCACAGTCTTGTCATGGTGATGGGACTTCTGTAACTCAATGAAGCTATGAGACATGCCTTGCAGAGCCACCCAAGACAGATGGGTTATAATGAAGAGTTTTGGCAAAATGTGGTCCACTGGAAGAAGGAAAGGCAAACCACTAGAGTGTTTTTTTTTTTTTTTTTGCCATGAGAACCCCATGAACAGTATAAGAGGAAAAAAGATATGACACCAGAGGATGAACCTCCCAGGTGGGAAGGTGTCCAGTATGCTACTTGGGAAGAGTAGAGGGCAATTACCAAAACCTTCAGAAAGAATGAAGCAGCTGGGTCAAAGCAGAAATGGCACTCAGTTGTGGATAAGTCCGGTGGTGAAAGTAAGTCTGATGCTGTAAAGAATAATATTACATAAGAACCTGGAATGTTAGGTCCATGAATCAAGGTAAATTGGACATGGTCAAGCAAGAGATGGCAAGAGTGAACATTGACATCTTAGGAATCAGTGAACTTAAATGGACAGGAATGGGCAAATTGAATTCACATGACTGTTATATCTACTACTGTGGGTAAGAATTGTTTAAAAGAAATGGAGTAGCCCTCACAGTTAATGAAGAGTCTGAAATGTGGTGCTTGGGTGCAATCTCAAAAACGACAGAATGATTTTGGTTCATTTCCAAAGCAAACTATTCAACATCACAGTAATCCAAGTCTATGCACTAAACACTGATGCCAAAGAAGCTGAAGTTGAGCGGTTCTAAGAAGACCTACAAGACCTTCTAGAACTAACACCAAAAAAAGATATCCTTTTCATCATAGGGAATTGTAATGCAAAAGTAGGAAGTCAAGAGATACCTGGAGTAACAGGCAAGTTTGGCCTTGGAGTACAAAATGAAGCAGGGCAAAGGTTGACAGAGTTTTGTCAGGGAACACACTGGTCAGAGCAAACAACATTTTCCAACAACACAACATTGACTCTACACATGGACATCACCAAACAGTCAACACTGAAATGAAATTGATTGTATTCTTTACAGCTGAAGTTGGAGAAGCTCTAGACAGTCAGTAAAAATAAGACCTGGAGCTGACTGATACTCAGATCATGAACTCCTTATTGCAAAATTCAGGCTCAGATTGAAGAAAGTAGGGAAAACCACTAGACCCATTCAGGTATGACCTAAATCAAATCTCTTATGATTATACAATAGAAGTGACAAATATGTTAAAGGGATTAGATCTGGTAGACAGAGTGCCTGAAGAATATGGACAGAAGTTTGCAACATTGTACAGGAAGGCAGTGACTAAAATCATTCCAAAGAAAAAGAAATTCAAGGAGGCAAAGTAGTTGTTTGAGGAGGCCTTACAAATACCTGAGGATAGAAGAGAAGCAAAAGGCAAGGGAGAATAGGAAAGATATACCCAACTGAATGCAGAGTTTCAGAGAATAGCAAGGAAGGGTAAGATGGCCTTCTTAAATGAACAATATAAAGAAATAGGAAACAATAGAATGGGATAGACTAGAGATCTCGTCAAGAAAATTGGAGATATCAAGGGAACATTTCAAGCAAGGATGGGCACAATGAAGGACAGAAATGGTAAGGACCTAACAGAAACAGAAGAGATTTAGAAGAGTGGCAAGAATATACAGGAGAACTAAACAAAAAAGATCTTAATGACCTAGATAACTACAATGGTGTGGTCACTCACCTAGAGCCAAACATCCTGGAGTGTGAAGTCAACTGGGCATTAGAATATTTTACTACAAACAAGCTAGTGGGGGTGATGGACTTTCAACTGAGCTATTTAAAATCCTAAAAGATGATGCTGTGAAAGAGCTGCATTCACTATGTCATCAAATTTGGAAAATTCAGCAGTGGCCACAAGACTGGAAAAGATCAATTTTCGTTCCAATCTCAAAGAAGGTCAATGTCAAAAAATGTTCAAACTACCATACAGTTGCACTCATTTCACATGCTAGTAAGGTTATGCTCGAAATCCTTCAAGCTAGGCTTCAACATTATGTGAACTGAGAACTTCCTGATGTACAAGCTGGATTTAGAAAAGGCAGAGGAACCAGAGATCAAATTGCCAACATCCATTGGATCATAGAAAAACCAAAGGAATTCCAGAAAAACATCTGCTTCTGCTTCATTGCCTACATTAAAGCCTTTGACTGTGTGGTTCACAGCAAACTGGAAAATTCTTCAAGAGATGCGGATCCCAGACCCGACCTATCTCCTGAGAAACCTGTATGTGAGTCAGGAAGCAACAATTAGAACTTTACATGGAATAACTGACTGGTACAAAATTGGGAAAGGAGGAAGACAAGACTGTATATTGTCACCCTGTTTCTTTAACTTATATGCAGAGTACGTCATGGGAAGTGCTGGGCTGGATGAATCACAAGCTAGGATCAAGATTGCTAGGAGAAATATCAGTGAGCTTAGATATGCAGATGATACCACTCTAACAGCAGAAAATGAAGAGAATCTAAGAGTCTCTTGATGAAAGTGAAAGGAGAGTGAAAAAGCGGGCTTAAAACTCATACTCAAATAACTTAAATCTTGGAAAAGATCATGGCATCCAGTCCTATCACTTCATAACAAATAGAAGGGGAAGAAGTGGAAGCAGTGACACATTTTATTTTGGGGGGCTCTAAAATCACTGCTGATGGAGACTGCAGCCATGAAATTAAAACACATTTACTCCTTGGAAAGAAAGCTATGACAAACCTAGACAATGTATTTAAAAAGCAGAGATATCACTGTGCCAACAAAGGTCTGTATAGTCAAAGCTATGGATTTCTCAGTAGTCATGTATGGGTGTTAGAGTAGGACCATAAAGAACGCTGAGCACTGAAGAATTCATGCTTCTGAATTATGGAGCAGAAGAAGACTCTTGAGAGTCCCTTGGACTGCAAGGAGAGGAGACTAGTCAATCCTAAAGGAGATCAGTCCTGGGTGTTCATTGGAAGGACTGATTCTGAAGTTGAAGATCCAATACTTTGGCCACCTGATTTGAAGAACCAATTCATTGGAAAAGACCCTGAAGCTGGGAAAGATTGAAGGCAAAAAGAGAAGAGGGTGGCAGAGGATGAGAAGGTTGGATAGCACCACTAACTCAATGGCCATGAATTTGAGCAAACTCTGGGAGACTGTAGAGGACAGAGAAGCCTGGTGAACTGCAGTCCATGAGGTTGCAAAGAGTTGGACATGACTTACAGACAAACAACAGCAATGGCAAAAGAGACTTTAAAGATTAAGTTAAGGATTTTGAGATAATGAGATTGTCCTGGATTGTCTGGGTTGGCTCAATTTACTCACTAGAGTCCTCGTAAGTGGGAAGTCAGAGGGTCAGAGGAGACATGAAGATATGAACAATGGAGAGAGAGAGATTTGAAAATACTCTGTTTCTGGTTTTGGAGATGGAGCCTCAATCCAAGCCACAAACCAAAGAATGTAGGTAGCTTGCTTGAAGAAGCAAGCAAGAGGCTTCTCCCCTGTAGCCTCCACAAAGGAATACAGCCTTACTGACATGTTTATTTTTAGTCCCATTAATCCCATTTCAGACTTTTGACTTCCAAACTGTCAAGATAATCCATTTTTTTTTTTTTTTTGCTGTAAGCTACCAAGCTATGGCTTCAGTAGGAGACATATACCAATATCTCAGTTTCCATCACTTATACTGTAATCTTATTCCATTATCTTTTCTATTTTCTTTACATCAAATTCTGCCTGTTCTTTTAGCTCCTTCTTTTCAAGTATCAATGAAAGACATTTTTGTTAACTTTCTGCTAAAAGTACTGATTTTATATCTCTCTTTTTCTTTCAGCATCATTTTCATTAAAGAATAGTTTGTGTCTTCCATGCTTGCAGCTCAAACCTTTGTATTCTAGTTTCTGACTCCTGCCTTACTCTGAATGGCTTTTCTAACCTCCATGGCAGTTTCTTCTCATTTGATGAACAGTGATGACACCACCCTGATGGCAGAAAGTGAAGAGGAACTAAAAAGCCTCTTGATGAAAGTGAAAGAGGAGAGTTAAAAGGTTGGCTTAAAGCTCAACATACAGAAAACTAAGATTATGGCATCTGGTCCCATCACTTCATGGGAAATAGATAGGGAAACAGTGGAAACAGTGTCAGACTTTATTTTTTTGGGCTCCAAAATCACTGCAGATGGTGATTGCAGCCATGAAATTAAAAGACACTTACTCCTTGGAAGGAAACTTATGACCAACCTAGATAGCATATTCAAAAGCAGAGACATTACTTTGCCAACAAAGGTGTATCTAGTGAAGACTATGGTTTCTCCAGTGGTCATGTATGGATGTGAGAGTTGGACTGTGAAGAAGGCTGAGCACCGAAGAATTGATGCTTTTGAACTGTGGTGTTGGAGAAGACTCTTGAAGGTCCCTTGGACTGCAAGGAGACCCAACCAGTCCATTCTAAAGGAGATCAGTCCTGGGGGTGTTCATTGGAAGGACTGATGCTGAAGCTGAAACTCCAATATTTTGGCCACCTCATGCGAAGAGTTGACTCATTGGAAAAGACCCTGATACTGGGAGGGATTGGGGGCAGGAGGAGAAGGGGATGACAGAGGATGAGATGGCTGGATGGCATCACCTACTCGATGGACATGAGTTTGAGTGAACTCCGGGAGTTGGTGATGGACAGGGAGGCCTGGCGTGCTGCAATTCATGGGGTTGCAAAGAGTCCGACACGACTGAGCGACTGAACTGAACTGAGCTGAACTGAATGACCTCCTCCGGCTTCCCAGGTGGCGCTATTGATAAAGAACCCATCTGCCAATGCAGGAGATATGAGAGACATGGGTTTGAACCCGAGGTTGGGAAGATCCCTTGGAGGAGGGCATGGCAACATACTCCAGTATTCATGACTGGAGAATCCCATGGACAGAGGATCCTGGCAGGCTACCATTCTTAGGGTCACAAAGAGCTGGACACAACTGAAGAGATTTACCATGCATGCATACAATAACCTATCTTTCATAGTTTATAGTTATCATTTTGATAATTCTTCCTGGGATTCTTCACGGGGTGTTTTTCCTCTGGCCGTTACTTATATGTTGGTAGATGACTCAAGGTCTAGTCTTTCTCTCTTTCATTTTTGCCTCTGAATAAACCTTGGGTGATGCCATCTACTGTCATTGTTTTACCACTTATAAATGGACAACTTCTCATCAGCCAGTCCCAACTTTATTCTCGAATTTTAGATATACTTATTTACTAGACATTTCTGCCTGAATTTTGTTGGGATCCCAAACATTATTTAAATAGAGAGATCCTTTTCATTTTCAGTGTCTCATAGAAGAAATGGGGATCACCTTTAACTCCCTCATACTACTTTTCATTCCCTTGTGCTTGGTTGAGTCTATTTTACTAACATCAACCAAATGAATCTTTGTGCCCCCAAATTTCTACACATTTGAAAGGTCATCTCATATTTTCTCTAAAAGATTTTAAAACCTCCTGATTTGTCATTCTGCCATAGACTTCTTACACTTTCAAATGCATCTTTATTCTGAACCGTCGTTTCTAAAGAGAACTCTGATGATGTCTTTGCCTCATTTAAATATTTCTTCTATATTCATGTTGGCAAAATAAAGTACACATTTCTTAACATTGTTTCTAAAGTCTGTTCTGTACCTCTAGCTAACTTTCCAACCTCCTTCTTCTCCATCTCAGATACCGTGGGCTCCAAATTTAGAGTGTTGCTCCTTATTCAGTATATCTGCTAGGGTCTTTTTAAACTATGTCTTTGTACACCTTCTTTAAAAAAAAATTTCTTCTTGCCTATATGTTAAGTGCAAACATGCTTCTTTTCCTTCAGTCTTTCTTCAAGTAGCCAGAATTAGTCACTAAATGTATGTTTCCAGATTTCTCTGTTCCTGTCCATATAATAGCACCAATTGCATTGCATTAATTAATAAGTACTTATAAGTTTTGTATTTTGTCTGACTTGTCATTGAATTATTTAAGGACAGACTGTGTCTCATGTTTATAAGAGACTAGTACGTAGCACCTTGCTTGTGTGTGTTTGCATACTCAGTTGTGTCTGACTCTTTATGACCCCAAGGACTGTAGCCCACCAGGCTCCTCCGTCCATGGAGTTTTCCAGGCAAGAATACTACAATGGGTTGCCATTTCCTGCTCCATGGGCTCTTTCCAACCCAGGGATAAAAGCCGTGTCTCTTGCATGTCCTTCATTGGCAGATGGATTCTTACCACTTGGGAAGCCCCCATGCTTGACAGATAAGAAACAGTAAGTATAGCTTGGATTAGTGAACATCATAAACTGGTGTGAAGAAAAGATCATGTAATGATTTTCTGAAAACACTCAAAAAACCTTTAAGTAAAACTAGGGGAAGTTCTTGCCAACGGAAAAAATGTTGCCTGCCAGGTCACTAAACCAAAGATGTTGCAGCCATTAAGCCATCACAGCTGCCCCTACTGTGAGCCCTGAGGGAACTCAGGGTAGAAACAGGATGCCTTCCACCAAGCCATCAGCCATTGCGGCCATCCCCACAGTGGTGCTCCCAGGATGAGAGAGCACAGGATACTGGCCCCGGTTGCTGAGGTGCACATCGAAGGAATAGTATCAGTGACCCCGGATTCTTAGATCTTCCCATTCATGCTGCTGCTACTGCTAAGTCACTTCAGTCGTGTCCGACTCTGTGTGACCCCATAGATGGCAGCCCACCAGGCTCCGCCGTCCCTGGGATTCTCCAGGCAAGAACACTGGAGTGGGTTGCCATTTCCTTCCATTCATAGACAAGTGCTAAATTCCTTCAGCTATCTAGTTTTTTTGTTTGTTTGTTTATTATCAGTAAACTTTTGTTCTGAGCACCTGGTCTTTGTCGCAAAAGTTCCTATGTGTCGTGGCTCTATCCTTACCCCTTTGGAGCGGTTCCTCAGAACTATCTGAGAGGCTACCTCCCGGCTTGAAGTCCTTAGAAAATCACCAAATAAAACATAACGCTCAACTTTTAGGATGTTCATTTTTTTTTTTTTTCAGCTGACACTATGAAAGAAATGATTATCAAAGGGAGCATATTTCGGTTGATATGGTCATGGAAACAATAGTTCAAAGATTTGATGTTCCTTATGAGGAAGGTCCACTGCTTTCCCTTAGGTGGCACACACAGATGAATAGGATGGTATCTGTGCTTTCAAGAGATTACAGTCTGTAAAGAAAAACAGTTATGTGAGCAGTTTGGTGGAATAAGGGAGTATAAAAGCTATGATAGGTGTGCATGCTGGATACTAGAATTGTACAAAATGGGTGCAGTGAGTTCTTCGTGAAGTTAGATAAGACTTCCTAGAGTAAGTAATTAGATAACAAAAGTAACATTTTTGAGGGAAAAAGATAAATATTAATATCAGAAATTGTATTAATACACTGTCAAATGGATAATGCACTAAGTAGAAACTTCGTTTTTGCATTCCTCCTGTAAGCCAGTTGAGCACTTTATATTCATGTACATTTATATATTCAAAAGCTGTATTCTGATTTAAAATTTGGCTTATTATTAATTGGTGTATCTCATTGATTTTATTAAGCAACCATATTGAATTTATATGAGTGGAGCAATAGAAATATTTCATTACAAACACTGATCTAATTATGGTGAAAAGAGATCAAAGCACAGAGTCAGGTGAAGTGATAGAGCTCCTGTCGGGCCTGGCATCATTTCACAGAAAGTTGAAACTTTGCTCTTATTCCCATGTTCTTTAAAAATGTGATCAAAGGCATTTAGGTGTCTCAGGCCACACAGTTTGAAACTCCCCTCACAGAACAGACTCTGAAAAGTCTATGGGGACAGCATAATAACACCAGTCAATTATTGCCCTAAATTAAACAAATATCTCTGATAACAATCATTAAAATTCATGCAGATCATTAATTTAATAACTTTACTCTGTAGCTTAGTCCCATTGAGAGAAAATAAAGTTACATGCTAACAGTATTATTAATAGCTATTTGTTTCAATTTTGATACACAATGAGGCTAAGATGTCCACATGCTTTTGATATTGAATTTTCTCCCCGGAAGAATACATGTGCTTAAGGAGAAAAGTAATCATGATACATGATGAAGATCAGATGGTTTTGAACTTTACTATGTCTGATTAAGACAAATTTCCAAAACGTATTTGTCTTCTTTGTTAGGATTGTCTTAGCTGTTATTAGGATTTTGTACATTCATATTAACTTCATAATCAGCTGGCGAAGTTTCTTTAAAACTTTTAAGGTTTTATTAAAATTACATTTAATCTATACATTAATTTAAAGAGAACTGAAGTTTTATGTCAGTTGATGAACATGGTTCAGTTCAGTTCAGATCAGTCGCTCAGTCGTGTCTGACCTTTGCGACCCCATGAATCGCAGCACGCCAGGCCTCCCTGTCTATCACCAACTCCCGGAGTTCACTCAGACTCACGTCCATTGAGTCAGTGATGCCATCCAGCCATCTCATCCTCTGTCGTCCCCTTCTCCTCCTGCCCCCAACCCCTCCCAGCATCAGAGTCTTTTCCAATGAGTCAACTCTTTGCATGAGGTGGCCAAAGTACTGGAGTTTCAGCTTTAGCATCATTCCTTCCAAACATGGTACATATTTCTATTTGTCTCTTTTGTATCAATAAGTTTTTAAATTTTTATGCAGAAAAGTCTTATACAGTTTTTGTTAAATTTATTCCTAGCTATCTATTTGTATTGTTGTTATTGTTATTACTGTAAGTGGTATCTTAACCTTCTTCATTCTCACCCTGGGAAAACCTGCCCAAGAATTTTCTAGCATCATCATTTTAATCACATTAAGGACTGGAATTAAGCATTTATTGACCAGAGAAAGCATCATTAGTGGTGTATACACATGATATAATATTGTATGTAATTTAAATCAGGTGGATAACAGTTTACACAAGAACACAACTGAATCTTAGAAACAACGCTTTCTGGAGGAAAAAAAAAGAATTTTAGAGGGCTACATATATGCAAAAACAAATTGAGTGCTAATAATGCCTTAGCAATATTCATATATATGTTAGACGTGTTTTAACAACCAGAATGATAAGCTCAAAATTCATGATAGGATTTACATTTCAGGGTAGTAAAAAGGAAGATAGGTAGTATTCAGTTCAGTTCAGTCACTCAGTCATGTCCAACTCTTTGCGACCCCATGAACCGCAGCACACCAGGCCTCCCTGTCTAGGTAGGATTAGGGAAGAACAAAAAGCATTTTCAAAAGGAGAGGTAATAGTCTGATGTTGAATTTGGATGGTGGTTCATGTAAGTCCGTGAACTATTAACTTACCTGACCACCTTACCTGTCTCCTGAAAAATCTGTACGCAGGTGAAGAAGCAACAGTTAGAACTAGACATGGAACAACACACTGGTTCTGAAATGGGAAAGAAATATGTCAAGGTTATATATTATCACCTGCTTACTTAACTTTTATGCGGACTACATCATGTGAAATGTCGGGCTGGATGAAGCACAAGCTGGAATCAAGACTGTTGGGAGAAACATCAATAACCTCAGATATACAGATGACACCACCCTTATGACAGAAAGCAAAGAAGAACTAAAGAGCCTCTTGATGAAAGTGAAAGAGGAGAGTGAAAAAGCTGACTTAAAACTCAACATTCAGAAAACTAAGATCATGGCATCTGGTCCCATCACTTCATGGCAAATGGATGGGGAAACAGTGGGAATAGTGGCTGACTTTATTTTGGGGGGCTCCAAAATCACTGCAGATGGTGACTGCAGCCATGAAATTAAAAGATGCTTGCTTCTTGGAAGAAAAGCTATGACCAACCCAGACTGCATATTAACAAGCAGAAACATTACTTTGCTGACAAAGGTCCATCTAGTCAAAACTATGGTTTTTCCAGTAGTCATGTATGGATGTGAGAGTTGGACTATAAAGAAAGCTGAGCACCAAAGAATTGATGCTTTTGAACTGTGGTGTTGGAGAAGACTCATTCATGAGAGTCCTTTAGACTGCAAGGAGATCCAACCAGTTCATCCTAAGGGAAATCAGTCCTGAATATTCATTGGAAGGACTGATGTTGAAGCTGAAATTCCAATACTTCAGCCACCAGATACAAAGAACTGACTCATTTGAAAAGACCCTGATGTTGGGAAGGATTGAAGGCTGGAGGAGACGGGGAAAACAGATGATGAGATGGTTGGATGGCATCACCGACTTGATGGACATGAGTTTGAGCAAGCTCTGGGAGTTGGTGATGGACAGGGAGGCCTGATGTGCTGCAGTCCGTGGGGTTGCAAAGAATCGGACATGACTGAATGACTGAATGGAACTGAACTCATGTATGTCCACTTTATTATTATACTTCATTAAGTTTCATATATCTTACATCCATTATTTTGTATGCATTAAATAATGGTCGCCACCTCTTCTTAATATCTTCTGCTTCTGTTAGGTCCATACCATTTCTGTCCTTTATCGAGCCCATCTTTGCATGAAATGTTCCCTTGGTATCTCTAATTTTCTTGAAGAGATCTTTAGTCTTTCCCATTCTGTTGTTTTCCTCTATTTCTTTGCATTGATTGCTAAGGAAGGCTTTCTTATCTCTTCTTGCTATTCTTTGGAACTCTGCATTCAGATGCTTATATTTTTCCTTTTCTCCTTTGCTTTTTGCTTTTCTTCTTTTCACAGCTATTTGTAAGGCCTCCCCAGACAGCCATTTTGCTTTTTTGCATTTCTTTTCCCATGGGGATGATCTTGATCCCTGTCTCCTGTACAATGTCATGAACCTCTGTCCATGGTTCATCAGGCACTGTATCTATCAGATCTAGTCCCTTAAATCTATTTCTCACTTCCACTGTATAATCATAATGGATTTGATTTAGGTCATACCTGAATGGTATAGTGGTTTTCCCTACTTTCTTCAATTTCAGTCTGAATTTGGCAATAAGGAGTTCATGATCTGAGCCACAGTCAGCTCCTGATCTTGTTTTTGCTGACTGTATAGAGCTTCTCCATCTTTGGCTGCAAAGAATATAATCAATCTGATTTTGGTGTTGACCATCTGGTTAAGAATGCACAAATAAAAAAAAAAAAGAATGCACAAATAAATAACAGATCACTAAGAATTACTGTAAGTCCTTTTAGTATTAACTTCTAACCCCTTATACAAGGTCTGTAAACACCAAATCCTTGGAAAGAGGCTTTTATGAGCTTTGTATGTAGCCTTAGACATAATAAGAAATGTGTTTTTTAATATATTCAATTGAGTCTGTGATTGAAAATATAATACTCTTTGAAACAGAATATGACGGTATATTATTAGAATATCAGTATTATAATATTACTTTCTACAAAGTTATCATTTTTTTCAATGAGGTCTACTCTGACTCCTCTATTCATTACTGTAAACTTCTTTCCCTATCCCCTAATCCTGATCTTTTTCTTTCTTCTTATTCATAACACTTCACATCTTTGATCATGTTGTTTAGTTTGCTTATGATATTTAGTGTTTAGTATCTATTTCCTCTCACTAGAAAGCAAGTTAGCTTCTGAAATGGTCAAGTATGCCTCACTTCCCCTGGTATTTTTGTCTTGGTGTAGTACTTACCCAGTTTGAATCATGGGTGGCCTTTACGATAGACAGAATACTGTAGAAGTGGTTTTGTATGATTCCCAAGATTAAGTCATTAAAGCACTTTGATTTCTAACTTGCCCTCTCTTGGATCATTTACTCTGGGGAAATCCATGTATCATATCACGGGGACATTCAAATAAAACCTTTGGGAAGAGTCACATGGGGATGAACCAAGGCTTCCTGCCGGCAAACAGAAACAACTTGCCAGCCATTTAAGTGATTCACTTTGAGAGTAGATTTTTCCAGCCCCAGTCATGCCTTCAGATGACTGAATCTGGCCCCCATTTTGACCACAACCTTAAGAGAGATGCTTAAGCAGAATCACCCAGGGCACCTGTAAATATTAGACCCACAAGGAACTATGAGAGATAACAATGGCCTATTTTTTAAGCCAGAAAATTATGATTTAAAAATAAAGCCATAAATGTAATTATAAAATCCTCTGTTAAAACCTCAGAAAGATATGAGGTAGTAACTCAAAGAACCATTCAGTTCAACAGTTGGGCTTTGTTTTCACAGCTTCTGCATAACCTGAAGGTAGAAAGTATGCTATCTTGAAGATGCTACTGGCGTAGCTTTGTCAAATGAAATGAACCCCAATAAGATTTGTAAGAGATCAAAGAAATTTTGTGAGTTATATAGACAGAGACACTGCTAGCCTGATCTGTAAAGGGCAGAGACAGTAAGAATACAGAGGAATTTGAATTTTCAGTCATTTTACATACATGAAGCAAACATAAAAAGTACTCAGCAGTGAACACAAGCTGCATTTCCTGACAAGAAAGAATGATTGAGAAGGCAGAACTAAAGAACCAGAGTTCCTGGAGCAAAGAACATGGACTTCAATCCTAATGAAGGAACTGACAGCGTATGCCTTGTGGGATTTCAGAATTGCTCTGGGTCCATGAAACCTACATACCTCCTATTGTTTGAATTTTTCAATGAGAAAGCCTATAGTGGTTATCCTTTGCCTCTCCCAAAAATTGTTTGCTGGGAGTGTGGGTTATAAATACCTTGTCTGTTTAGTTCCAGGTCTTCATATTGAGAACTCAGAACCAGATTCAAGGAGTTTTATTTGCACTTGATTTTATTTAGATGGTAAACTTGGGTCTTTTACTGATGCTATAAAGTATTGAGATTTTTAAGGGGTTTGGGAGGGAATGATCATCTTGTATACGGGAGGAATGTGAATCATTGTAAGCCATGGGGCAAACTGAGATGTTTAGTCTACAAATTTGCTCACAATATTATTCATATTCTAGTAATCATGCTTTGTGGAATACCACCCAAACTGACATGGCTAGCCTATGTAATCATTGTTGATGTTCAGTAACTCAGTCATGTCTGACTCTTTGCAACTCCATGGACTGCAATGTGCCAGGCTTCCCTGTCCATCACTATCTCCTGGGATTAGCTCAAACTCATGTTCATTGAGTCAGTGATGCCATCCAGCCATCTCATCCTCTGTCACCCCCTTCTCCTCCTGCCTTCAATCTTTCTCAGCATCATGGTCTTTTCCAGTGAGTCATTTCTTCCAATCAGGTGGCCAAAGTATTGAAACTTCAGCTTCAGCATCAGTCCTTCCAGTGAATATTCAGATCTGATTTCCTTTAGAATTGACTAGTTGGATCTCCTTACTGTCCAAGGGACCCTCAAGAGTCTTCACCAGCATTACAGTTGGAAAGTATCAATTCTTCAGCACTCAGCTTTCTTTATAGTCCAACTCTCACATCCATACATAACTACTGGAAAAACCATAGCTTTGACTAGACAGACCTTTGTTGGCATAGTGATGTCTCTTCTTTTTAATATGCTTTCTAGGTTTGCCATAGCTTTTCTTTCAAGGAGCAAGTGTCTTTTAATTTCATGGTTGCAGTCACCATCTGTAGTGATTTTGGCACCCCCCAAAATAAAATCTGCCACTGTTTCCACTTTTTCCCCATCTATTTGCCATGAAATAATGGGAACAGATGCCATGATCTTTGTTTTTTGAATGCTGAGTTTTAAGAGAGCTTTTTAACTCTCCTCTTTCACTCTCATCAAGAGGCTCTTTAGTTCCTCTTTGCTGGAGGAACTAAAGCAACAGATGGTTTTATGACTTTTGATGTAGGCAAGCAATTTTGTTTGCCAACTGTAATCTCAGGTAACTATAAAAGTTCTTGTTACATAGCAGACATTCAAAATAATTTTACTTAAAATAAAAAATAAACACTGACAACATGTTTTGTTCACTATAATAGATTATTTTGAAATAATTTCTACTTTGTTACTCTTTGTTCATTCTATCTGTGAATTTTAGCCATTGTCCATGGGCAGTAATAGAACTTTAAAGTACTTTTACCTTCAGGGAGGAGACAAACAGCTGTTTTGAAGATACAGACTGATGATCACATCTTTATCATCGGTATAACTTACTTTCTAATATACACTCATCTCTTCGTTTTTCAGCTACCACTTGTGTGTATCTATCTCCTATCATTTACTGCAACTGAAGCTTTCTGTTTTATTTAATTACCTTACCTAACTATGCGGTAATTAGATACAGACTCTTTAAATACACAACTGCATTATGATACAGCTACTACCCTTGCCAGCCAACTATTGAGCATTTGCTATGCATCATTTATTGTCATATTTAATCCTTAAAAGTCTATGAGTTCCATACTAAGAAATGGAGGAAAATGGGACCTAAAGAAGTTTAAGAGATTGACAATAAGAGGCAGAATGTGAAAAAGGCAATTAGACTCCAAACACTATGTTCAGTAAACATCAATTCACTGTGCTATCCTGCCTTCGATTTTAAATCTAACACCTAATTTCAGATGGATGACCTTTAAATGCAATGGATCCAAGAAAAATCTCTGAGGCATACTTGTTGAAGAAGTAATTATCTTTCACATTCTTTGGCATGTTATGAAGAAGAAACTTTGATTTTAAAATAGAATACCCATCTTTTAAATAGAACGCCTACTAATATTTTATAAAACTGCAGATTTATTTAATATTACATGCAATTGATGACAAAAAGTAATCCTCATGTGCCAATTAGCTCTGAATAAATTTCTCATTTTTTACTCATAAATATATATCAAGAGAGTTTAGCTTTTATGGAGATACCACTTTACTTGGGTAGTAGCCAATTTTAATAATGTTGCCGTTGATCAGAAGCACAGGTCAAACCAGGCCTTTGCTATATTGCTATGGGGCCAGGAAGAGAGAATTTCTAAAATCCTTCACTAACACAAGCGTTTATTAAACCCAGTCAACAAAATGTGTTTTAGCATGCAAATTAAAAAAATAAAACAAACAATAAAGCCAATCTTGACTTCTGGATGGATGGTCATTGAACTTGGTTGCTGCTGCTGCTGCTAAGTCACTTCAGTCGTGTTCCACTCTGTGCGACCCCATAGATGGCAGCCACCAGGCTCTGCTGTCCCTGGGATTCTCCAGGCAAGAACACTGGAGTGGGTTGCCATTTCCTTCTCCCATGCATGAAAGTGAAAAATGAAAGTGAAGTCGCTCAGTCGTGTCTGACTCTTCGAGACCCCATGGACTGAAGCCTACCAGGCTCCTGCATCCATGGGATTTTCCAGGCAAGAGTACTGGAGTGGGGTGCCATTGCCTTCTCCATTGAACTTGGTTAGTTTAGCTTATATGTCTAGACTTAATAGGTAGTATGATTTATTGAGAAAAACAATTGAGCAGAATCATCTGATTTCATTGCTAATTTTCTATAGAAAAATAGGTATATTCACTAAATTAAGACTTAATAACTGCCATATTAGAAGTACAAAACAAGGCACAACAAAATTTCAAAGACAATATAAAAAAGGATTCTTTTGTATGATTCATGTCTCACATAGGTCTATGGGAATTGTGGGGATTTCTGATTGACAAAGTCACTCAGTGACCCAGGTTGATGGAGACTTTACCTCCTGAAGATGCAACATTTGGACACATGATTCTGGAGCTATAAGAGAAGCGAAGAGGGATTCAGAAGGCACAGTAGCGTTACCTGCTTGGACTCATTAGAAACACATGGCAGTAGTACAAAGGAAACATAGAAATATACATGCACTATTTTATATAGGTCTATATGAATTCACTAATCTTATTTCTTCTGGGTATGTCTAATCTTTCTGTTAAACTCTAGTGAGATTTTGATTTTAGATTTGCATTATTTTTCTTCAATTTTCAGTTGATCCTTTTTTATAGATTTCAATTTGTTAGTTAAATTGTCCATGTTTTAATTTACTTTGTCAATTTTCCCTTTATTTTCCTTAACATATCAATAACAATTATTTGAAAGGACTTCTGCTGCTGCTACTGCTGCTAAGTCGCTTCAGTCGTGTCCAACTCTGTGCGACCCCAGAGATGGCAGCCCACCAGGCTCTGCCATCCCTGGGATTCTCCAGGCAAGAACACTGGGGTGGGTTGCCATTTCCTTCTCCAATGCATGAAGTGAAAAGTGAAAGTGAAGTCGCTTAGTCATGTCCGACTCTTAGCGACCCCATGGACTGCAGCCTACCAGGCTCCTCCGTCCATGGGATTTTCCAGGCAAGAGTACTGGAGTGGGGTGCCATCACCTTCTCCAGAAAGGTCTTCAGAAATATGCTAATATCTGGATCCCCAGTGAGCGTACTTCCATTGTTTATATTTTTTCTCTGCTTCTTTTGTCTTGCTAAGTAATTTTTTACTTAATGCTAGACAATATGAATAAAAATCTGTAGAAGTTTCAAATTATGTTCTCTCCTTCCATGGAGTCTCTGTTGGGCAGAGAGATGAGTAGCCGATCACCCATCAACTAACTTCAACTAGATACTGGGCACAGTGAGTGCTGCATTGTAGCTCTGAAAAAAGTCTATCTCAAGCTCACATGTGCTTCTATGGGGTTTTTAAGTAGGAGTCTGGTGTATCTATGTAGGTCTTCTCCCTAATTAAATAACCAAGCTCTAATTTTTGTTTTACATTTTGGTTCCTTAATTAGGGAGAAGACCTACATAGAATACACCAGACTCCTACTTGAAAACCCCATAGGACAGCACCATGGCACTGTCTAATAACTTTTCCTTCTTCTCCCAAATAGAAAACAGAGAACTCCTCTTTGAGACAACCCAAGATTCCAATAAGCCACTGAATCAAATTCAAATCTATAATTTCCAAGAGATATAGTGTTGCATTATGAGTCATCTTGAGCTGGAGACGTATGAACTAAAAAGACACATTACCTACGTGCTGCTCACATCAGTTTAAAAAAATGGAATGGGAACAGGATAAATGCAATAAACAGTCCCACTGGGAAAAAGAAGACTGGTGGCACTCAGCAGCCACTGGTCTGTAAGCAATTCTGGAGTCCCATTTGACAGACATTTTAAGACTTCCCACCCTGAGGTGGCAGAGGTTCTTTGATTCAGTTTCTTATTCTGCTCTGGCAGACTTCTTATATCTATTATCCTCCCCACTGTTTGGCTCTGCTATCTGTTTCTTTTGTTCTATTGTTCTTGGCTTAGCTGAAACGGAATTGAAAACTATGTCCAATTAAAAGCTTTCTTAACTCATTCCTTCCCATAATTTTGAGGATCCACAGTGCATGCTTGTTTTCTTATTTAGTCTGGAATAATCCAAGGTATTTATTAGTCAAAGTTACGGTAAGCATTCCATTGAAAATTTGGTAACTGAAAGTTGCTTAGTCATGTCCGACTCTTTGCAACCCCATGGACTGTAACCCTCCAGGTTCCTTTGTCCATGGAATTATCCAGGTAAGAATGCTGGAGTGGGTAGCCTTTCCCTTCTCCAGGGAATTTTCCCAACCCAGGGATCAAACCCAGGCCTTTTGCATTGCAGGAAGATTCTTTACCATCTGAGCCACCAGGGAAACCCAAGAATGCTGGGAGTGGGTAGCCTATCCCTTCTCCAGGGGATCTTCTTGACCCAGGAATTGAACCAGGTCTCTTGCATTGCAGGTGGCTTGCAGGAAAATTCAGTAAGCATCTGATTTATTTGTTTCTAGTCAATGCCATGAGTCTGGATTCTGCTTTATTGTTTTATTTCTCCTAAATATTAGAAGCTGTCTTGAGGTTCTCCAGAACATATCTGTCATCTGCACCTGTAATATAATCTTTTTCCTCTTTCATTTTATCCAGTAGAAAATATATACATACTGGCCTTTGTCTCTAAGCCAATTTTAATCCATTCTCTTAATGTTTGAGTCTGTCAGTTTTTTCAATCATACAAGGCCCAAATTTCTGATTGCAAGTTGACTGATTCTCCCTGGGGTAATCACCTTCTTAAAATTTACTGTTGAACATAGCAGCCAATAGCAAATACATACATTGTTTCCCGGGAACTACTGTTGGTTGCAGATTCGCATACACAGAAGGTAAGAAGAAACTGAAGAAAGAGGCAGACCAGACTGGCAGGTGACAGTTTAACAAGGAGGCTTCCCTCATAGCTCAGTTGGTAAATCATCTGCCTGCAATACAGGAGACCTGGGTTTGATTCCTGGGTCGGGAAGATCCCCTGGAGAAGGAAATGGTAACCCACTCCAGAATTCTCACCTGGAGAATCCCATGGACAGAGGATCGCAAGAGTCAGACACGGCTTAGCAACTAAACCACCACCACCAGTTTAATAAGCAAGGGAACTTACATGTCTTGTTTTGGGCAGCTGCAAGAGGGGTAGATCTCTGAACCCACCTCCAGAATCTTAAAGTTTAAGATAAAGGCTGTAACTGGGTTCAATCACACATTCCACATATATGGTTTCAACAACACAGTGCTCCTTCAAGGCTGTGTCCTTAAAAATGGCTTCCACTGTGGGAACAGTGGGCAAAACATATATTCCAAGGACTGGGGGAGAGGGAGTGAGGAACCTTTGGCCAGATCCAGCTCATGTGTTTTAGATGACCTCCTCTGACAGCCACAAGTTCAGTAGGACATCATCTTTTTCTTACTTTATCAGCATTGCAAATATATAGCCTCTGGGTAATTGTATCTTCCATCTTTACAGCTCCTGATATTGGTTACTTTGCCTGTGACCACAGGTCAGTGTCAAATAGTTTAGGCTTTGTTACACCGGGAACACATTTCGTGCTGTATGTATATAGAATGTAGATGAGATGAGCTTTTAGGTCCTCCTAGCTAAACAAGGACTATGCTAAACTATGACTCTGTGCTTAACCAGTAATTTATGCTCTAACTATTTCCTTAATAGATAATAGCTTCAGAATATTAGGGGAAACATCGTTTGTCCAATACAGATAACTATTCCATTTTAGAGCAATGAAAACTTCTTCTCTCCCTGCCCTCTACCCAAAATATCTCTCATAATTCTATTACATACTTGAGAATTTACTCCAATATTTAGACTGCACTGAAAGAGATGGGAATACCAGACCACATGACCTGCCTCCTGAGAAATCTCTATGCAGGTCAAGAAGCAACAGTTAGAACTGGACATGGAACAACAGACTGGTTCCAGATAGGGAAAGGAGTACGTCAAGGCTGTATATTGTCACCCTGCTTATTTAACTTACATGCAGAGTACACCATGAAAAATGCCAGGCTGGATGAAGCACAAGCTGGAATCAAGATTTCTGGGAGAAATATCAATAACCTCAGATATGCAGATG
This sequence comes from Bos taurus, assembly GCF_002263795.3. Lineage (NCBI taxonomy): Eukaryota > Metazoa > Chordata > Mammalia > Artiodactyla > Bovidae > Bos > Bos taurus. Next base: position 18,041,321 of record NC_037336.1, on the reverse strand, counting down.
ACACCACTGTTATGGCAGAAAGTGAAGAAGAACTAAAAGAGCCTCTTGATGAAAGTGAAAGAAGAGAGTGAAAAAGTTGGCTTAAAGCTCAACATTCAGAAACCTAAGATCATGGCATCTGGTCCCATCACTTCATAGGAAATAGATGGGGAAACAATGGAAACAGTGTCAGATTTTATTTTTTAGGGCTCCAAAATCACTGCAGATGATGACCACACCCATGAAATTAAAAGACCCTTGCTCCTTGGAAGAAAAACCATGACCAACCTACACAGCATATGAAAAAGCAGAGACATTACTTTGCCAACAAATGTCTGTCTAGTCAAAGCTATGGTTTTTCCAGTAGCCATGTGTGGATGTGAGAGTTGGACTATAAAGAAACCTGAGCACCAAAGTATTGATGCTTTTGAACTGTGGTGTTGGAGAAGACTCTCGAGAGTCCCTTGGACTGCAAGGAGATCCAACCAGTCCATCCTGAAGGAAATCAGTCCTGAATGTTCATGGGAAGAACTGAAGCTAAAGCTGAAACTCCAGTATTTTGGCTACCTCATGTGAAGAACCGACTCATTGGGAAAGACTCTGATGCTGGGAAAGATTGAGGGCAGGAGGAGAAGGGGATGACAGAGGATGAGATGGTTGGATGGCATCACTGACTTGATGGACATGAGTTTGAGGTAGGTTCGGGAGTTGGTGATGGACAGGGAGGCCTGGCGTGCTGCAGTCCATGGGGTGGCAAAGAGTCGAACATAACTGAGCGACTGAACTGAACTGAACTTTCTAATATGTATTGTTTATGCAGACAGTGAAGCAGGTTAAATTAAGAGCAAATGAAAGAAAACGGCCAACTATTTCCCCCACATTTTTGAAAAACTGCAAGTAGCAGCCAATATAATAGAATTTTCATGAGTTCAGGGACTATAATTTCTTCATTAAACCTGTGGGTTATGTTTACATTTTAATCAAAATTGTTCATTTGAGGAACGAGTAAGATCGATTACCACTGTTATAAGAAATGCTAATTTAAATATCCTTTATTTCTATTTCCTGGTGTTATGTTGATATCAAAGAACATTTTCTCAGTTAAAATGCAGCATTTTGTTTTTCTTTACAGAATGCAGACATTCATTTTGTATTCTGTAGCTGGTGTCTTTATTTACTTTGTCTTTCTTGTGGTGGTAAAATTTTTTCTGTGTACTTTAAAAGTGTTTGGGGATTAAAGTGGGAAGGAAGGGAAACTTCCCTCTTAATGTTTTATGCAATTTGTACAACTTGGGTTCTGTAACAAAGAGGGCAATTTCCAGTTGATTGTGTGTGTGTGTGTGTGTGAGTGAGAGAGAAAGGCTGAAATATTACCTGCAAGTAAAAAATATTCATTTCTAAATGAGTAAGAACAAAATATAAGTAAAATTTTTTTTCTGGACATGGGACACATGATCGTTATGAGTCACACTAATATTTGTTTATAAATATTTTAAAAACCTAGTCAAGGCTATGGTTTTTCCTGTGTTCATGTATGGATGTGAGAGTTGGACTGTGAAGAAGGCTGAGCGCTGAAGAATCGATGCTTTTGAACTGTGGTGTTGGAGAAGACTCTTGAGAGTCCCTTGGACTGCAAGGAGATCTAACCAGTCCATTCTGAAGGAGATCAGCCCTGGGATTTCTTTGGAAGGAATGATGCTAAAGCTGAAACTGCAGTACTTTGGCCACCTAATGTGAAGAGTTGACTCATTGGAAAAGATGATGCTGGGAGGTATTGGGGGCAAGAGGAGAAGGGGACGACAGAGGATGAGATGGCTGGATGGCATCACTGACTCGATGGACGTGAGTCTGAGTGAACTCCGGGAGTTGGTGATGGACAGGGAGGCCTGGCGTGCTGAGATTCATGGGGTCGCAAAGGTCAGACACGACTGAGCGACTGAACTGAACTGATTTTTAAAACAGAAATTCCTGTGTACAGTTTTGTAAGTCATATGGAAAATTTGAAGAATTACTTTATTAAAGGGAAAGCCCAAGATAGTGGATGTGTTTATCATCTACAGAATAAAGTCTAGATAACTCAGCAGGATGCATTCTGGCTCCCTCCCTCCCCAACCCCATTTCCAGCTTCTCATGAGACTCAGACCTCTGTGCTGGCATTACTAAATTGTTTCCATGTCCAACAAAATGCCACACTTCCTCAGAATGTCATCTTGTCTGTCTTGCACTGTTTTTCATCTTTTTTTTTTTTTAATGTGGGGAACATGTTCATTACATTATGAATATTCATTCAGTTTATTGTCATATATGTATTAGTGTAATTGTTTGGCCCATGACTGTTACCCCTAGTAGACTGTGAACTCTCTGTAATCAAGGGCATCACTGAGTCCCTGCATGTGATATGATACTTGTGACATGATTTTGCTGTTGTTCAGTTGCTATATAGAGTCTGACTCCTTGTGACCGCATGGGCTGCAGCAAGCAGGCTCCTCTGCCTTCCACTGTCTCCTGGAGTTTGCTCAGATTTATGTCCATTGAGTTGATGATGCTATCTAACCATCTCATCCTCTGCATCCCTGCTTCTCCTTTTGACTTCAGTCTTTCCCAGCCTCAGGGTCTTTTCCAATGCATCTTCCCTGGTGGCTCAGCTGGTAAAGATTCTGTCTGCAATGTGGGAGACTCGGGTTCAATCCCTGGGTTGGGAAGATCCCCTGGAGAAAGGAACAGCTACCTACTTCAGTATTCTGGCCTGGAGAATTCCATGGACTTTTAGTGTGTCCATATTTAAACTTTGACTTTACATCAGATGACCAAAGTACTGAAGCTTCAGATTCAGCATCAGTGAATATTTAAGGTTAATTTCCTTCAGGATTAACTGGTTTGATCTCCCTGCAATTCAAGGGACTCTCAAGAGTCTTCTCCAGCAGTACAATTTAAAAGCATCAATTCTTCAGTGAACAGCTTCTTCATGGTCCAACTCTCACATCCGTACATGATGACTGTGAAAACAAACAAACAAACATAGCTTTGATTATATGGACCTTTGTCTGCAAAGTGATATCTCTGCTTTTTAATATTCTGTCTAGGTTTATCACAACTTTTTTTCCAAGGAGCAAACATCTTTTAATTTCATGGCTACACTCACCATCTGCAGTGATTTCAGAGGTCAAGAAAATAAAATCTGACACTGTTTCCACTTTTCTCCCATCTATTTGCCATGAAATGATGGGACCAGATGGCATGATCTCAGTTTTTTGAATTTTGAATTTCAAGTCAGCTTTTTCACTCTCTTCTTTCACCCTTATCAAGAGGATCTTTAGTTCCTATTCACTTTCTGCCATTAGAGTGGTATCATCTGCATATCTAGATTGTTGATATTTCTCCTGGCAATCTTGATTCCAGCTAGTGACTCATCCAGCTTGGCATTTCCCATGCATAAAATTTAAATAAGCAAGGTGACGATATACAGCCTTGACGTACTCCTTTCCCAATTTGGAACCAGTCCTTTGTTCCATATCCTAACTGTTGTTCCATGTTCTAACTGTTCCTTCTTGACCTGCGTACAGGTTTCTCAGGAGACAGGAAAAGTGGTCTAGTATTTTCATCTCTTTAAGAATTTTCCAGTTTGTTAAAGCACCCAGTAATTGTCTAAAGATCAAAAAAATGAATTGCCTTTGTTATCTGTCTTTGAGTATAGGCAGTGAAGCTTTTAAATGAAGATTACTATGAGATAGTTGTCACTTTTTGAGGCATCTTTTCCTAGTTTTCTGTTTTTTGCTTTTCCAAATAAATGGGAGAGACAGCATTGTTTATTGAATAGTCATTATGTGCAAAATATTGAACTATGTTTGCACAGATGCATGATGATTAGTTTCATCTTTTCTTTTGGGAAAATTACAGTTCAAACAATGACTAGAATTAAAAACATGAAAAATACAGAAGATAAACATAATTTTCCAAAACCTTAATTTGTCTTAATGCTAAGACCCACACTAGTAATTCAGAATGGTTTTTTTTTTTCCATTGGGTTTTGATTTTAGCTTTCTTTCCCCAAAGGCATTTTATGGTACCTATGTGGAATGGTTTACTCTAAAAATTAATTTGGAAATGCAGCTTCATTTCTACCTCATTCAATGAGTGAGAATCCAGAACATGTAGCTCTGATGAGGAAGGAATATAGAGGAAAAACAGTCACCAGGAGAGCTTCAGAAGATAATTACTCCTGATTCTAGATGGGTCTCCTGCCAAGTCAAGCCCTCACCATATCTTTCTTGCCTTTCTCACCTTCTACAGGATAGCAGGTCCATTCTCAGCACTTACTGTCACCTTAGTGCTACTTTGTGAACTGATTTTTATTTTCTTACCTGAATATTCCTTCAATGAAAGTGAAAAAAAAAAAGGTAGGTATAAAATAGTGAGTGAAGTTGAAGACTTTGACCACTTTTCTCCAAGTAGGCCCATAATTGCAGTTTTGCAAAATTTGACCAAGAATTACTGATCCTTTCTAATGTTTGATACTATTATTTGTTAAAAAACAAATATTTTTAGAGTGCCTGTTAAATACTGGAACTGTTCTAGGGAATGGAATTGTAGCATTGTCAATCAATAATTCCTACCTTCACAGAGATTACACTGTAGTAGAGAATTTTAAGAATTGTGAAAATGGGGGCTTCCCTGGTGGCTCAGTGGTAAACAATTTACCTACCAATGTAGGAGACGTGGGTTTGATCCCTGGGTCAGGAAGATCCCCTGCAGAAGGAAATGGCAACTCACTTCGATATTCTTGCTTGGGAAATCCCATGGACAGAGGAGCCTGGCAGGCTACAGTCCATGGGGTTGCAAAGAGTGGGACATGACATAGTGACTAAACAACATCAGAGAATCTTACTTTCTAGCATCTACTTTTCATAATGCTGTAAAATTTACTTTTCGTGTAAAACCCACTGTTATGTATGCTTTGGAGCAAACTTCTATAATAGCCGGGTGAGCATAAGAGGACCTAAAAAGTTTAGCCTCTGCTGCTGCTGCTGCTAAGTCATTTCAGCCGTGTCAGACTCTGTGCGACCCCATAGACGGCAGCCCACTAGGCTCCCCTGTTCCTGGGATTTTCCAGGCAAGAACACTGGAGTGGATTGCCATTTCCTTCTCCAATGCATGAAAGTGAAAAGTGAAAGTGAAGACGCTCAGTCGTCTCTGACCCTTAGCAACCCCATGGACTGTAGCCTACCAGGCTCCTCTGTCCATGGGATTTTCCAGGCAAGAGTACTACTACCTCTCTAACTTTATATCAGTGTTTTGAAAATAATACAAATTTATTTCATAGTTCTGTAGTTACAAATTCCAGGTTAGCTCAATTAGTTTCTTTGCTCTGGATTTCACAAGATTGAAGTCAAGATGTCAGTCACCTTGGGCTCTCTTCCAGGCTCAATTTCCAAGCTCATTCAGGTTGTTGGCGTCAGTCAGTTCCTTGGGGTTGTAGGACTGAGGTGCCTGTTCCTTGCTGACTGTCAGTTAATGCTGCCCTTAACTTCTATAGCCATATGCCTTGCTTTTTGACCCCTTCAAAATCAACAATACAGGATTGAGGTCTTCTCATGAATTGATTTTTTCTAACTTCCCCCTCTTTCTTCATCTAGCCATAATTCTCAGCCTTTAAGGATTCATGTGATTAGATCAGGCTTACCCAGATAACCCCAGAGAATCTTTTTACTTTAAGGTCAATAAATTGGTTATATTAACAAAGCCCTTTCTCTTGCAATTTAACACATTTCTGTGTTCTGGGAATGAAGTAATGGATATTTTGGGGGGCATTAGTCTAACTACTACAAATTTCAATTTGGTTATAATCTATTCTTCCTACTTACACTCCTAATCTCCCTCATAAAAATGTTCTTTCAGACATTATGAATCTCTAATCAGGTTAAATAAATTTCTTATAATGATTAAGTGTCTCCCTCTCTCTCTCTCTTTTTTTTAACTCCCATGCTCTACATTCTTTTAATTTGGATATCTTCTATATATGCTTTCTCCAGGTCTCAGCTAGAAGTGCTTTCTTTGTGGAGTCCATATACCTCTCCTGGATCTCTCATAGAACTTTGAGCCTTACCTAAACATATGTATTATAATTACCTTCTAAATTACCTCTTTCAGTAGGACAGTGGTTCTGTATTGTAGGAGAGGAAGTTATTGAAGTCCAGCACTCAGCCCAGTGCCTGAAATAAATTAGTCAAGAACTATTTGTTGAATAAAAACATGACTAAACACTATTTTGTGAGCCACTATTAATTTATTTCTTGAATTAGCTTTAAATTCTGTAGGAAGTGATTTTGTCTTTAGTGTCTGTATCTGTGCTGCCTACCAGTGTTTATACCTGTAGTAGTTTAATAAAAGTTTCAATTGGTTGGAGTGCAGCCAACAGAACACTTGGTTCTTCAGGGAATAATCAAATAGTAAATCAACTGTCATCACTTTATAGACTTCATGTTAATTAATACAATTATAAATCAAACATTCTGAATGTTTGTTTAGAGTCTGTGAAACGAAATTCAACTTATCTAGAGTGTTTATGGGCTTTCCTGGTGGCCCAGTGGTAAAGAATCCACCTGCCAATGCAGGAGATGCAGGTTTGATCCCTGGGTTGGGAAGATCCCCAGGAGAAGGAAATGGCAAACACCCACTGCAATACTCTTGCCTGAAAAATCCCATGGACAGAAGTGCCTGGCGGAGTACAGTCCATGGGGTCACAAAAGAGTCAGACACAACTTAGCAACTAAACAACAATACAAAAGAGTTTATAGGCTTAAGCTTCCACTTCCACTTTTGCTTCTGGGTGTAACATTTATTTCCTTACAGTGAATAAGTCCATTTCTATTCAGATTTGTTACATTTTCAGTCATTTGTTACAGATTTGTATCCACATTTCCTTGCAAAAAGGATTTTAAGTTGGCTAACTTGCTTTATTTGAGTTAAAATGCCAAGGAATGCACAATGGATTCATTCAATTATAGAGTTCTGTCTCAACCAAATTGCTTACATCTCACACTGCATATTTTGTGGTTCTTGGAGTTTATTTATTTATAGAGTAAACTTTCTATTATTCTGCTTGAACTGAACTTTAACTAATACCTCCATATGTTTGTTAGTTATAGTTATTAAAGCTATAAATAATTCTGCATTTACTCTGAATGACTAACAAAAATGAGAATTTAGCATAATCAATATTTATTGTGTCTGTATTATATCTACTTTATGAAAATTAGAGAGCCATGTAGTATGCAGGTTATGTGAACCCTAGATCAATAAAACTCTGTACCTAAAACGCACTAGTGGCAAAGAATCCACCTGCCAATGCAGGAGACACAAGAGACGAAGTTTTGATCCCTGGTTCAGGAAGATCCCCTGGAGGAGGAAATGGCAACTCACTCCAGTATTCTTGTCTGAAAAACTCCATGGACAGAAGAGTTTCGTAGGCTATAGTGTATGGGGTCACAAAGAGTCAGACATGGCTGTGACTGAACTCACATACTTAAATAGAGTACCTCATTTGCTAATTATATGGGATAGCAGAGTTTACTATGTGCATTAAAAAAAAATAGTGTCATTGGGTCATTTTAATGGCTTTTCCTTTTTATCAGAAATTCTGCCCTCAATGCCTCTAGATCTAGTAAGAAGAAACCACTCACACTGAATTCAGAATATAAGTGCCCTTAGAGATGGCTCATATTTTCTTCATGCTTGGCCATTGGGTGCTCACTGCCTCAGGAATGGCACCCAATAGCAGAAAGGAAAGGGAAACGAGAGTCTTTCAGGCGGTCTGTTTCACTAGCCCAGTAGAAATGGAAATAGTGCAGAAAATAAGTAAGAATTAGGGGGGGAGTATCATGTGTAAGAGCAGAGCTTCCTCATATCTAGCCTAAGCATCATTTTACCCTTTGGGGAAGGGAGAGACGTCAGGAGGCACACATTTTGGTGGATTTGAGGGAGTTTTCTATGCTCTGCCCCCAGATCAAGCTCCAAGAGGAGTCAAATGACAGTGGGTCTGAGGTTGCTGAGAGTGGTGAGTTCCTGGGTAGAGGTCCCGTAAGCAATGAGACCTCGGTGGAAAACACGCCTGTAGCGGGGAGTTCCTGGGGTTCACTGGCCCACTGCGGCCTGAGACCAGAGCAGTGATTTCCTCTAACCTTGAAGAGCATGGAAATGGCCAACAGTCTCTGGACTAGGGACATCACATGGATATGAACAAATGAGGTGTCACAGCCAGCAAGGAGGACTAGCTCACAGGGACGCATATCTACAAGCCAGTGAGAGTAATTTCAAGACAATTTTTTGGCCAGCGTACGTCAAGATTCTGATGAATCCTGTGATCGACAGTGTCTGTGTCGCTCCCAGATACATGTGTTGAACCCTAACACCCAATATGAGTGTTTGGAGGAGGAGCCTTTGGGAGATGATTGACTTATGAAGGCAGAAAACACTCATGAGTGGGATTAATGCCCTTATAAAAAATAAAAAAGGAAAAAAGCCCAGAGAGCTCCCACACCCTTTCTGCCATGTCAGCATACAGCCATCTACAAACCATGAGCCAGGTTTTCACCAGACTCCAAATCTGCTGGAAAGATGACCTTGGACTTTCCTGCCTCCAGAGCTGTGAAATATAAATTTCTGTTTACAAGCCATCCATTCCATGGCATTTTGTTACAGTAGTTCAAATGGACTAAGATACAGTTCCGTATCATGCCTTCTCCCAAATCACACCACACCACACTCCCACAAACATACACACACTCTTCAGGACTTGACCTACGTGAGACTTTCAAAGTTTAGAGGCAACCTCGAGAGCATTATGAGTGGAATATACAAATGCACTGAGGCCAAATTTTCACTTATCCAGTGGAGTAGAAATTAAGCTGATTTGAAATAAACTAATAAATAACACAATAATAGTGGGACACTTTAATACCATACTCACACCTATGGATAGATCAACTAAACAGAAAATTAACAAGGAAACACAAACTTTAAATGATACAATAGACCAGTTAGACCTAATTGATATCTATAGGACATTTCATCCCAAAACAATGAATTTCACCTTTTTCTCAAGCGCACATGGAACCTTCTCCAGGATAGATCACATCCTGGGCCATAAGTCTAGCCTTGGTAAATTCAAAAAAATAGAAATCATTCCAAGCATCTTTTCTGACCACAATGCAGTAAGATTAGATCTCAATTACAGGAGAAAAACGATTAAAAATTCCAACATATGGAGGCTGAACAACACGCTGCTGAATAACCAACAAATCACAGAAGAAATCAAAATTTGCATAGAAATGAATGAAAATGAAGACACAACAACCCAAAACCTGTGGGACACTGTAAAAGCAGTCCTAAGGGGAAAGTTCATAGCAATACAGGCACACCTCAAGAAACAAGAAAAAAGTCAAATAAATAACCTAACTCTACACCTAAAGCAACTAGAAAAGGAAGAAATGAAGAACCCCAGGGTTAGTAGAAGGAAAGAAATCTTAAAAATTAGAGCAGAAATAAATGCAAAAGAAACAAAAGAGACCATAGCAAAAATCAACAAAACCAAAAGCTGGTCTTTGAAAGGATAAATAAAATTGACAAACCATTAGCCAGACTCATCAAGAAACAAAGGGAGAAAAATCAATTCAATAAAGTTAGAAACGAAAATGGAGAGATCACAACAGACAATACAGAAATACAAAGGATCATAAGAGACTACTATCAACAATTATATGCCAATAAAATGGACAACGTGGAAGAAATGGACAAATTCTTAGAAAAGTACAACTTTCCCAAACTGGACCAGGAAGAAATAGAAAATCTTAACAGACCTATCACAAGCACGGAAATTGAAACTGTAATCAAAAATCTTCCAGCAAACAAAAGCCCAGGTCCAGACGGCTTCACAGCTGAATTCTACCAAAAATTTAGAGAAGAGCTAACACCTATCCTGCTCAAACTCTTCCAGAAAATTGCAGAGGAAGGTAAACTTCCAAACTCATTCTATGAGGCCATCATCACCCTAATACCAAAACCTGACAAAGATCCCACAAAAAAAGAAAACTACGGGCCAATATCACTGATGAACATAGACGCAAAAATCCTTAACAAAATTCTAGCAATCAGAATCCAACAACACATTAAAAAGATCATACACCATGACCAAGTGGGCTTTATCCCAGGGATGCAAGGATTCTTCAATATCTGCAAATCAATCAATGTAATACACCACATTAACAAATTGAAAAATAAAAACCATATGATTATCTCAATAGATGCAGAGAAAGCCTTTGACAAAATTCAACATCCATTTATGATAAGAACTCTCCAGAAAGCAGGAATAGAAGGAATATACCTCAACATATTAAAAGCTATATATGACAAACCCACAGCAAACATTATCCTCAATGGTGAAAAATTGAAAGCATTTCCTCTAAAGACAGGAACAAGACAAGGGTGCCCACTTTCACCACTTCTATTCAACATAGTTTTGGAGGTTTTGGCCCCAGCAATCAGAGGAGAAAAAGAAATAAAAGGAATCCAAATTGGAAAAGAAGAAGTAAAACTCTTACTATTTGCAGATGACATGATCCTCTACATAGAAAACCCTAAAGACTCCACCAGAAAATTACTAGAACTAATCAATGACTATAGTAAAGTTGCAGGATATAAAATCAACACACAGAAATGCCTTGCATTCCTATACACTAATAATGAGAAAACAGAAAGAGAAATTAAGGAAACAATTCCATTCACCATTGCAACGGAAAGAATAAAATACTTAGGAATATATCTACCTAAAGAAACTAAAGACCTATATATAGAAAACTATAAAACACTGGTGAAAGAAATCAAAGAGGACACTAATAGATGGAGAAATATACCATGTTCATGGATTGGAAGAATCAATATAGTGAAAATGAGTATACTACCCAAAGCAATTTATAGATTCAATGCAATCCCTATCAAGCTACCAACAGTATTCTTCACAGAGCTAGAACAAATAATTTCACAGTTTGTATGGAAACACAAAAAACCTTGAATAGCCAAAGCGATCCTGAGAAAGAAGAATGGAACTGGAGGAATCAACCTGCCTGACTTCAGGCTCTACTACAAAGCCACAGTTATGAAGACAGTATGGTACTGGCACAAAGACAGAAATATAGATCAATGGAACAAAATAGAAAGCCCAGAGATAAATCCACGCACATATGGACACCTTATCTTTGACAAAGGAGGCAAGAATATACAATGGATTAAAGACAATCTCTTTAACAAGTGGTGCTGGGAAATCTGGTCAACCACTTGTAAAAGAATGAAACTAGAACACTTTCTAACACCATACGCAAAAATAAACTCAAAATGGATTAAAGATCTAAACGTAAGACCAGAAACTATAAAACTCCTAGAGGAGAACATAGGCAAAACACTCTCTGACATACATCACAGCAGGATCCTCTATGACCCACCTCCCAGAATATTGGAAATAAAAGCAAAAATAAACAAATGGGACCTAATTAACCTTAAAAGCTTCTGCACATCAAAGGAAACTATTAGCAAGGTGAAAAGACAGCCTTCAGAATGGGAGAAAATAATAGCAAATGAAGCAACGGACAAACAACTAATCTCAAAAATATACAAGCAACTCCTACAGCTCAACTCCAGAAAAATAAATGACCCAATCAAAAAATGGGCCAAAGAACTAAATAGACATTTCTCCAAAGAAGACATACAGATGGCTAACAAACACATGAAAAGATGCTCAACATCACTCATTATCAGAGAAATGCAAATCAAAACCACTATGAGGTACCATTTCACACCAGTCAGAATGGCTGCAATCCAAAAGTCTACAAATAATAAATGCTGGAGAGGGTGTGGAGAAAAGGGAACCCTCTTACACTGTTGGTGGGAATGCAAACTAGTACAGCCACTATGGAGAACAGTGTGGAGATTCCTTAAAAAACTGGAAATAGAACTGCCTTATGACCCAGCAATCCCACTGCTGGGCATACACACTGAGGAAACCAGAAGGGAAAGAGACACGTGTACCCCAATGTTCATCGCAGCACTGTTTATAATAGCCAGGACATGGAAGCAACCTAGATGTCCATCAGCAGATGAATGGATAAGAAAGCAGTGGTACATATACACAATGGAGTATTACTCAGCCATTAAAAAGAATACATTTGAATCAGTTCTAATGAGGTGGATGAAACTGGAGCCTATTATACAGAGTGAAGTAAGCCAGAAGGAAAAACACCAATACAGTATACTAATGCATATATATAGAATTTAGAAAGATGGTCACAATAACCCTGTGTACGAGACAGCAAAAGAGACACTGATGTATAGAACAGTCTTATGGACTCTGTGGGAGAGGGAGAGGGTGGGAAGATTTGGGAGAATGGCATTGAAACATGTAAAATATCACGTATGAAACGAGACGCCAGTCCAGGTTTGATGCACGATACTGGATGCTTGGGGCTAGTGCACTGGGACGACCCAGAGGGATGGTATGGGGAGGGAGGAGGGAGGAGGGTTCAGGATGGGGAACACATGTATACCTGTGGTGGATTCATTTTGATATTTGGCAAAACTAATACAATTATGTAAAGTTTAAAAATAAAATAAAATTAAAATAAAATAAACTAAACTATTACATAACTTTATATTTCTAAACACAATACATCTGAAGACTTTGATTTTTACTCCCTGTATTTAAAAAATGTGATCCAAAGGGCTTATGTAATGTGCTCAATGCTATACTGCAGAGTAGAGCCTGGTAAGAATCTGAATGTCTGACTTTCATTTTAATACTTTTTCCAGCTGACACAGTTGCTAACTGTGAAGGTTAAGTTCAGTTTTTAATTGTAATATAGCCAACTCTTTGATACCTCTAGAGTGACTCTCTCTGCTCTCAGTCTCATGTGTACTGAATATTTTTAATCTTAGTTTGCTGCTGCTGTTGCTAAGTCGCTTCAGTTGTGTCTGACTCTGTTCGACCCCATGGACTGCAGCCTACCAGGCTTCTCCGTCCATGGGATTCTCCAAGCAAGAACATTGGAGTGGGTTGCCATTTCCTTCTCCAATGCATTAAAGTGGAAAGTGAAAGTGAAGTCGCTCAGCTGTGTCTGATTCTTAGCGACCCCATGGACTGCAGCCTACCAGGCTCCTCCATCCATGGGATTTTCCAGGCAACAGTATTGGAGTGGGGTGCCATTGCCTTCTCCAATCTTAGTTTATGGATCTAATATTACAAGTCCAATCTACTGACAGTCCGTTCTAGAATATAGCCAAGAATACAGAGCTTCCCTGCTGGCTCAATGGTAAAGAATCCACCTGCCAGTGTAGGAGCCACAGGAGATGTGAGTTCGATCCCTGGTTGGGGAAAATCTCCTGGAGGAGGCAATGGCACCCTACTCTAGTATTCTTGCCTGGAGAATCTCCTGGACAGAGGAGCCTATCGGGCTACCACCCATGGGATCACAAAGAGCTGGACATGACTGAGTGAATGAACATGCTAGAATACAGTCTAAATTTAATATTTACTTTTCTAGATGTAACCAGAGAAGTAGAGTGGATACTTGACTTCATTAAGCTGAAAGTTATATACGTCTATTTATAAAAAACAAACAAACATTGCTAACCTGTTAGCTTTTTGTTTCCATTTGTACCTCGTGGTTTATTTTCTCAGGATAAGTTACCAGTCAGTAGGACACACGTGGCTACCACAGGACGTGAAGAGAGATCTTTCTCATTAAGCTACCTGGACATTTGTTGGCTAGGGAAAATGTAGTTCCAGATAACTGCTTCAGTGAAAGATTCCTGCTCTCAAAGCCCTGTGTCCTGCTATGACCTTTCTACAATGTTCCCAGAAAGTTTAACTGGAACATGATGCCATGTGCTGCAGGTCTGAAGTTGTTATATTGGTTTCCGATTATTTTGATAATAAGAAAGGCAGAACGTTAAAAACAAAAACAAACACAACTACTGTTTTCATTTATTTCCTTTAAGCATATTGTTCAGAAGTTCTTCCTACATTTAAATTATTACCAAAATGGGTTAGATTTTGAAGTATTTGGAGGCAGAGAAGAGTGAGTCCATAGGGATCACAGCTCAAAATAAAAACAATAAACTCCTTGATAGCTAAGGTGATGTGACTGGAATTTCTAAGGCGTATTCAGTTATCACTTGTACTCACCCATATAGCATTCAGTCTCTTCCTTTAAACTCGAAAAACCAGATTTCTTGGCTTTCTCCTAGTGTTGATTTCTCTTGATATCGGACAGAATCAACAGTACAGTATACAGGTGTCATGGGCTTCCCTAGTGGCTCAGTGGTAAAGAATCCACCTGCCAATGCAGGAGACTTGAGTTCAATCCCTGGGTTGCGAATATCCCCTAGGGAAAGAAATGGCAACGCACCTCAGTATTCTTGCCTGGGAAATCCCATAGACAGAAGAGCCTGCCCATGGTCTCAAAAAAGTCAGACATGATTTAGTGACTAAACAACAATAACGGATACAGGCTATCTCCACACTGCTGCTGCTGCTGCTGCTAAGTCGCTTCAGTCGTGTCCGACTCCGTGCGACCCCATAGACGGCAGCCCACCAGGCTCCCGTCCCTGGGATTCTCCAGGCAAGAACACTGGAGTGGGTTGCCATTTCCTTTTCCAATGCATGAAAGTGAAAAGTGAAAGTGAAGTCACTCAGTCATGTCCGACTCTCAGCGACCCCACGGACTGTAGCCTACCAGGCTCCTCCATCCATGTGATTTTCCAGGCAAGAGTACTGGAGTGGGGTGCCATTACCTTGTCCAATCTCCACACTAGGTTCCTCCAAAGGCAAAGTGGATCAAACATCCTGTGCAGTAATTTTGGAAGAGGTGAGTTTAGCAGCCACTTGTCTTCCTACTGATGCAAAGAGGCAACTCTGATCAGTCAGCAGCCTCCTTCAGTGTGCTTCGATCCTTCCTGAGTGTGTGTGTGTGTGTGTGTGTGTGTGTGTGTGTGTGTATGGAGGGGGATTTGAGAACTGTAATGCCTGACTCTATATTCCCATAATATTTGTACTGTCCCTGTGGTAACAAGACTATCACACTTAAAAGTATTATCCTTACAGTCACACCATTGACCAGTGGTGAGCTTTGTCTAAATGAAAAGGGTTAAAGCAAAGTGTTGGTAAATATTTAAAAAAAAAAAAAAAGTGGAAAGTATTTTTTCTCCTTTCTCATACCATTACTTTTAGTTTAGTATTCTGATCATACACTATTCAAAGAAACAGATCAGCAGTAAATTGCCTTTCCAAATCTTGCCAATATGTAGCAACTGCTATAAAAATGTGAGCTGATGTTATTATTATTGATGTTATTATTAATGAAAATGATTGGTTTCATGCTTGAACTCCTTAAATAACTTTATATTTATTAGAATAAAATCTAAGTTTCTAGTTGGAGCCTACACATCTCCCTACCACCTGACGTTTGCCTCTGACAATGCAAGTGGGGCCCCTATGCTCAGTCTTGCTCTGCTTTCAGATTCTTAAACATGCCAGATTTTTTCCTCCCCCAGTGCTTTGTTTGCTGCCTTTTCTTCTGCCTGGAAAGCTTGACTACTCATTCCTAATTCCTCTCTAAGACTGGTTCTGTCTCTTCAAATCTTAGCCTAAATATCTCATCGGACAGACCTTCACCATACTCAAATTAGAGCCCTCATTCTCCTCTGGCAGAGTTCTCTGCTTACTGCTTTTATAGGGATAGTCTAGTATATGCTTCTGTGAGCCAATGCTTGTATACTTATAGTCTCCCCCACCCGAAAGTTCCATGAAAACTGGGATTGTTTTGACCCTGAAGGTGACCTAGTGCCTAGGACAACGTCTGATACACTGTGGGCTCCTCATAGTTGTTGCTTTTTTTGCTTTTGCTTTCTTCCAATTTTATGGAGATGTAATTGACATATAGCACTCTATAACTTTAAGGTGTACAGCCTGATGACTAAAGTTTGTTGAGTGGAAAAAAACTGAATAAGAAAAAGAGAGAAAGATTACAGAAAGGAATAAGAAAAGAAAGGGAAGAAGTGAAAGGAAAAAACTGCTTCTTTTTCAATACATGACATGAGATAGAAATGAGGAAGGAAATGTTCTTAATTATACGAGGCTGTTTTTTTATTATTTTTCATATTTGTATTCCCAGCATTGTGACTAGCACTTAATGAGGTCACACAAAAAGTTTGTAAAAAATGTGAATGAATCCAAAAAAGGGGGGATATATGTAAACATGTAGCAGGTATAATTCACTTTGCTGTACAATGGTAACTAACCCAACATTGTAAAGCAAGGATGTTGTTGAGAAACAATGTTTCTCCAATAGAAAATAATAAGAGAAAGTATACATGAAAGAATGAACAACTATATTGCTATTTAGTGTCTGTCTAAAGCAAATACTATCTAAAAAAAACAGGCATCTCTCAAAAAGAAATTCTGAATAACTAACAGTAAGTGGTTTTAGGATGGCAGGCCTCACGATAAGAACCCCTGGAGCAATCTGCCCTACTGTTGGAAGCTGTGAAGTTGAAATAGCTTTAGTTCCAATGAAAACTAGGCAAAGCTATGCTGTAAGTGTCTGTGACTTTGGGAGCTAGTTCCATCTAAATGTAGATTTTCCATTTTCTGTTTAATCTCTGTGTGTATAAGCCTATTGTGATTATGCCAAAATGAAAAAAAAAGAACATTTAAATTGAACCTGTTTGGGGGAAAACATAAAACTTTTGAAAAAAAAAATTGTCAATCTGAGGCAGTTTCAATGTTGTTTATCTTTAAATAGCTAAAACTATGGACACACTAGAAAAAGATGAAAAGAATTATTCAGATTGTACTTGAAATATTAATCTTGATTCTTACTTGCTCTCTGTATGTTAGTTCACCAAGGGAAACTCTAAATGGCATTTAGACAAGACACGTTTAAGTTCTTTTGGTCTCCAGGGTTACTATTTCTTCTATCTATACACTAATCCTGTTACTTGCTTAGTCGTATCTGACTCTTTTGTGACCCCATGGACTATAGCCTGCCAGGCTCTTTTGTCTATTCCAGGCAGATTCTTTTACCGTCTGAGCCACTAGGGAAGCCCAATGTGTTAGTCACTCAGCTGTGTCTGACTCTTTGTGACCCCATGGGTTCTGAGCCCACCAGGCTACTCTGTCCATGGAATTCTCCAGGCAATAATACTGGAGTGGGCAGCATGTAAATTAGTGTCAGTTTATGAGAGAATTAGGCTTCCCTGGTGGCTGAGAGGTTAAAGTGTCTGTCCCCAGTGCGGGAGACCTGGGTTCGATCCCTGGGTTGGGAAGACCCCCTGGAGAAGGAAATGGCAACCCACTCCCTTGCCCAGAGAATCCCATGGACAGAGGAGCCTGGTAGGCTACAGTCCACCGGGTCGCAAAGAGTCGGACACGTCTGAGCGACTTCACTTTCACTTTCACTTTATGAGAGAATTACTTGAGTTGTTTTGCTTATTGTATTAGAAAAAGGAACTATTTTAGGTGAGTGAAGTAACTCCCTAGACATCTCCTGTGGACTGACTGGTGTTAGAAATGTTCACGGCGCAGATAGACAGCCCTGATTCCTTTGTGGAGGTCTTACGTGTTGTTCTTTGCCCCATTCAGAGGCTGACGGAAATCTCATCGCCTGATATTCCTGTGACCTGAAAATCCTGAAAGATAAGAAGTTTTAGTAAAATAAAAACAAAATACATAAACACCGGCTACTCTGAGCCAAAAAATTCATTTTAAAACCCTATAATACCCCACAGCAATATTTTCCAGTCTCTTTACAAACCCTGCCTTGCTTTCATGTCTAGGTCTTCCGTGGTCAAATAAAGTTATCTCTTTCTCATCTGTCTGGGAAAATATTTAGCTTTCATGTAGGAGTCTAGATATTAGCAAGGGGAACTTGGACGCTCTGTTGCTTGATTTGGTTGGAGACTGCTCTGCTTGCTTAAGAGGACCACACTTTTATAAAAATATGGCAGATCTAGTTCCTTCTTTTAGAAGCTATCTAACCATGATGGGCAACAAGAATGGATGATAGCACTAAAACAAAGAAAAGCATTGCATGATGAGAGTTTTGTGCGAGGGGTGTTGGCGAAGGTGCTGGTTTGGGATGGAGTTGTGGTCAAATTAGGAAAGCTATTTATTTATTTATGGCTGTATTTCATCTTTGCTTGTGTGCTTCTCTCTAGAGATGGTGAGCGGGGCTACTTTCTAGCTGTGGCATTTGGGCTTCTCATTGCAGTGTCTTCTCTCGTTGCAGAGCACTGGCTCTAGGGCTTTAGTAGCTGCAGCTCACAGGCATTATTGTCCTGTGGCATGTGGAAGCCTCCTGGAGCAGGGATCAAATCCATGTCCCCTGAATGGGCAGGCAGATTCTTAACCACTAGACCACCTGGAAAGTCCTTGTTTTTCTTTTAAATAGAATGGCTCTGGTGCTGCTGGTTCGGAAGAAGTCATAAGGAGCCATAGAGATATGTAACAGTGTTAGCAGAAAAAAAATACATAAAGAAATAGAAATTGTTCACAGTTAACCAAAAAAACTGCCTGGGTCAGGAAAATCTCCTGGAGTAGGAAATGGCAACCCGCTCCAGTATTCTTGCCTGGAGGATTCCATGGACAGAAGAGCCTGGTGAGCTACAGTCCATGGGGCTGCAAAGAGTCAAACACGACTGAGTGACTGAGCACACAATAAAAAACTGCAGATATTGGAGAAAAAGTCTACCAAATAATAAACTTCTGGCAGCTGCAAACAAAAGCAAACTACTTTCAGATTAGTTACAAATGCCTTAGATAAAAGGGGTGACCCTTTCACAGGAAGATAGCCTATAGGAAGAAAAGGGTGGGATGTAGGAAGGTCAGTTGAACAGGATAATCTAGCTCTGTTTGGATAAACCAGGCTAACAATTGATGGTGCTCTACTCAGAGATGTGCAGTTTGACCACCACAGGTTTCATAAAACTTGAAAATGAATGCTTCTGTGTGATGCTAATACATCACACAAAAGTTTATTATATCATTTTCAACTGTCTTATACTTGTCCCGTTTATATGCTTATGCTACCTGTATGACCCCTGTGCGCATCTGAGCTTGAGACACGAGAAGGAATCTTCATATGTTCTTGGAGAGGAGAGATGGGATGCTTAGATCAAAGCCTCACTGATAGGTTTTGCAGTTCACTATAGAATTATGCTGAGATCATCATATCAGTAACGAACAGTGTATAGTTCTTATTGAATAGACTTGTTAACACATGCTTTTGTTGTTTTATAAAGGCTCCAGTTCAAACTCTCTTCAGACATTGGTTGTTATATACCTGGATTGGGTAGACATCCATGGTCACAGAAGTTGAAATACCTTCAAGTACTCCTCAGTCACAAAAATGCCGTCTCAGGATGGTTTGCGTAGGCTTCATTATTCTGCAGCTGGTATTCTTGCTTGGAAAATTCCACGGTCAGAGGAGCCTAGTGCGCTACGTCCATGAGATCACAAAGAGTTGGACGTGACTGAGTGACTGAGCACTCACACACACACACACACACACACACACTAATACTGCCTGTGTTTCTTCTTGCCTGCCTTACCCCAAATCCTCTTTTTCAAGTCCAGCTTCTTCCCCACACTGGCTGTCACCAATATGTTTTCTATTTTTCATCAGAATTGAAGTCATTTCTCTCCAACCACGGTGACCATCTTGTCCGTTTCAACAGGCTCAGCATCCCTTTCTCAAAGAATAATTTGTTCATAGTTCCAATTTTTTGTTCATGAACTCTATCATAACTCACTGAACACTTCTTTGTGAAATGTTTCCTGAGAGGACACAAACACATTCACAAACATTACACATAAATATAAGTATACACACGTAAATACACACACGTATATGTGCGAGTGTCTATTTGTGTTTATATTTTCCCATCCATACGCACCTTTTAAAGATAAAGATAATCGATAGGAACCTACACTCCAGGAGCTTTGTCTAATTAACTCTCACCACAGTTCTACCGGTGAGGTATTTTGAGTTTTAAAAATCATTTTATAATTGAGGAACATGAGGTTAGAACATATTCAATTCAGTTATTCAACTCAACATTTCTACTTCTCCATGTTATTTCATGTTGGTCTCTACAACAGACATTGGGATGGTTCAGATTTCACTTCTCTTTACCTTACACTGGCAAAAACAGAAAACACTGTATTTGGTTATATATGTATATACATTTTACTATGCAAACAAAGAAATAAAAACTCAGAAAACACTCTATTTGATTATATATATGTATATATATATGCTGCTATGTAAAAAAGGAATTAAAAACTCAGAGCACTCTATTTGACTATGTATGTGTGTGTGTATGTGTGTGTGTGTGTGTATGAAGTATGTGAAAGTGTTAGTCACTCAGTTATGTCTGACTCCTTGCAATCCCATGAACCGCAGTCCGCCATGCTCCTCTGTCCTTGGAATTCTCCAGGCAAGAACACTAGCAGGTTGCCATTCCCTTCTCCAGGGGATCTTCCTGACCTGGGGATTGAACTGGGATCTCCTGCACTGAAGGTGGATTCTCCATCTGTGCCACCAGGGAAGCCCATAATTTATATCATATATATGTGCATATATAATGCATAACTATGTAAACAAACAAACAAACAAAAAGGCTCTTCTAATTTTTGTTGTTGTTGTCATGAATGCAACCAGAAGAGTGTCAAGGCATTTTGGATGATTTCTGCTTAGTTTTAACAGGAAATGAAATCAGAATCCACACCCGCTAAGGAAGAGAAATGATCTTGCACTGAAGTGTGCACTGAAAGTCATTTAGAGTAGCAAATCCCTGTCATATCTCTGAGGCTGGTTCTGTCAATTGCTAGCCATCAAGAGTGTTCGTCCTGTCACTGTGATTGAAGGTAACATAGCTTGCTTGATGGAAACACTTCCTCTTGAGGAGAAAATTGATAATGGAGTTGTTTTCTTCGTCCCTGTAAACAAGAGAAACACACTTGTCATCTTTTATCTTAGCAAAGTATTGAAATATCTTAATTGAAAATAACAGAGAGCAAAGTTGTTCTAATGTTTATGAATTTTGCACTGAGGAGAGAATCCCTGTGGAGTCATTCTGCTGATCTTCTTTTGGAGGCTAGACTTTTTGAATTCAAAACAGAAGTAAAACTATTGTTAATTTTCCTTAGCTTGTTTTATTTATTTTTAATATCAAATGTGTTGACACTCATAATATGTGTGACCTGATTCTGTTGCTTGACATACATGTAATATATAAATTATGTTACAAGATAATTGAATGATACAATTATTCTTCTTCTCATTCTCATGCCAAGAAATGAAAGGGAAGAGCAGGGTACACAAGTCAAGCACAGGAGCCTAATCTTTCCTCCGTTTTACACTGAGAAGGAACAGATTTCTGTGACGTCACTCTATTTTTAATCTCCATCTTTGTGTTATATTTACACAGGGTTGCGGATCTGTGCTTTCAGCAATTCACCCTAAAAATATTCCTGTTACAAAACACCCAACATGCTAAAAAGAAAAAAAGAAACAGCATGCAACATTTAAAATACAAATCTGTTTCTGAAAGAAAAAAAAGAAAGCTTCAGAGAGTGAATGAGATGGTTGTTGTTTTGTTGTTGCTTGGTCTCTAAGTCGTGTCTGACTCTTTTTACGATCCCATGGACTGTAGCCTGCCAGGCTTCTCTGTGCATGAGATTTCTCAGGCAAGAGTACTGGAGCAGATTGCCATTTCCTTCTCCAGAGCATCTTCCCAACCCAGAGATCAAACTCACGTCTGCTTCACCGCAGGCAGATTCTTTACCCCTGAGTCATCTGGGGCTTGAATAAGACTGGACAGCTACAAAATAGTTTCAAAATCACAGCTAATGCTGGGTTACCTTGAGGATATTTGGTGATAGCAGGGACTTAGATCTTTGGGTTTTAAAGTCTTTGAAGAAAACATAAAAAAATACTGGACCCAAGCAAATGAGGGGAAGGCAACCCTTACTTTATGTTGTTTATAGTCAAAGTCTATGACTTAGTGAAACTGAGAAAAATATCCAGCAAATAACAAAGGGACGTAGTAACAGAACTTGTCCTTGTTGGGCTTGGCCCAAGAGGGGAAAGAATAACCACAGGCTTGCACTCATGTAACCAAGACAAAACCTTGTCTCCCTGTGTGACACACGAAATCTTACCATGAGAAATTATTCAGAGTGCTCCTACTTTGCTAAATCCCTGATAAGCCTGGTGAAATCTACCTCTTTGGGAGAAATTTACACTCAACTCTGGCCTTTCCTGGTTCTCACACATTAAAGCCATGAAAATCTGAGTTTTGTATTTCAAATCATGAAACAGATGTGAAAATAATTCACCATAAGCAAGAGTGAGAAATAACAAACAGCAGGACTGGAAAAACAGTGTTTAAATAATTAAAATTTATCAGTTTTAAAACATGAAATCACTGTGATTAAAATATTTAAACAAAGGAGAAATTTAAAATACAATCAAAGAGAGGCTAACAAAATTTACTTGGAAATTTATTTTAGAGAACTAAATATATTATTGAGTACTAACAGTGGTGAACAAAAAATTGATAAATGTGGTTATATTTAAATAAATATTTTTGTATAAAAATATTTGTACAAAATGTTCTACATTTTCAGAGATAAAAAGCTAAAGAACAAAATTGTTTGAATAAGAAGGTAAATTTGAAATTGAAACTTTTGTGTTGCCAAGAAGAAAGCTGAGATTTTCATTATTAACTTTGGACTTTTTGTGAAATATCTATGTATCAAAAGTTAAGAAATTACTGAAAGAAAAGAAGTAACATGTAGCATTTCCATTATGGCAGTAAATAGGGCTGTGGCAAAAGAATTAAATAATCCAAAATTAACTAACTAAACATAATAAATGGAGCATAAATAGGAAAAAAAGTGAAAAAGACAATTTCAAATATATAATAATTATAATAGTTGCAAATGGATTAAATATCTCCATCTATTAAAAATCTCAGATTGGATACTTTGAAATCCAGCTGTATGCTATTTCATGAAGATAAATATAAAGCATGTAAAACGTAAGAACAGAGAAAGGCAGAATGTACAAGTGTAGAACAAATGTACCTGGGAAATAGTACCAAAAATGGATGTATTTAGATTAACATCAAGCAAAATATGCTTTATTTTAAAATTATTTTTAAGGAGAAAAGATTCAGTTTGGCAAGAATATAAGCCATTCATAAACATAGATATACCTAACCCAGCCTCAAAATACAGGAATCAAAAACTGGCAGATCTTCTATGGGGATCTTATAAATCCACCAAGGGAAAGAGGTTTTTAATGCAAGTCTTTCAGTGACTGATCAAGCAATAAAGTAGCAATAAGTAAAAATATCATAAATATGAGCATTTTTTTCCCTTTTTCCAGATAATAACTAATCTTGAGCTTCGTCAAGGACAAACTTCAGTCTCTACCTAAATTGCACCTCCTCAGAAGTGTAACCCACCACATCTGGTCTTCCCTTCCCACTCCCATCATTCTGTATTCTCTATCCCAAGTTGTTCTTATAGAACTTTTATTAAATGACCAATTGCCAAATATTAATTTGTATATGGCTTTTCTCCTTTACTCCTTATGTCCCAAATGCCCAGATCACACCCTGGTACATTGCAGTTGTTTAATAAATATTTGATGAGCAAACAAATAAATTTAGAGTCTTGGCAATGTTTCTTTATGGTTAAATTCTTCCCTCCCTCTTCTTCCCTTTTCCTGGAAAACTCCTAATTGTGTTCTCGACATTTGGATTTCAGATGCTCAAGAAATCTTGTTCCCTCAGCCTCTGTTTCATTCTTTCATAGCATTTTTTCTTTTTACAAAAATAATCTACATCTGCTTCAGTTCAGTTCAGTTCAGTCACTCAGTCGTTTCCGACTCTTTGCGACCCCATGAATTGCAGCATGTCAGGCCTCCCTGTCCATCACCAGCTCCCGGAGTTTACTCAAACTCATGTCCATTGAGTCGGTGATGCCATCCAACCATCTCATCTTCTGTCGTCCCCTTCTCCTCCTGCCTTCAATCTTTCCCAGCATCAGGGTCTTTTCCAATGAGTCAGTTCTTTGCATTAGGTGGCCAAAGTATTGCTTGTTACTATTTACATTATTATTTATTATTATTATTACATTTGCTTATTATTTTTTAAATTATTTTTATTAGAGTATGGTTGCTTTACAATGCTGTGTTAGTTTCTACTGTACAGCAAGGTGAATCAGCTATACATATATAGATATCCCCTATTCTTGGATTTCTTTCCAATGTAGGTCACCACAGAGCACTGAATTGAGTTCCCTGTGCCATACAGTAGGTTCTCACGAGTTGTCTGTCTTACATATGGCATCAATAGTGTACATATGTCCATCCCAATCTCCCAGGTCCTCCCATGCCCTCTTCCGCCTTGGCATCTTATAATGCTCTTTTATAACCTCAATCAGTCTCTCAAATATTTATCGAGTGCCTAGTATTTTCCAAACCCTGTTCTAGGCCCTGGGGATAAAGTAGTGAACACGATGGACATAATTTCAATTCTTGGAAGTTTATTCTAGTGGGATGGAAGTGGAGTGCAGACAAGAAGAAAGTAAATTGGTAAGTACGTGTTACTTCCTATGGTTATAAGTAGCATGAGAAAACAGGAAATAGGATTAGAGAGATGAGAGCCAAGGTAATAATAGAAGGGCTCTTTAAGTCAAGGACCAGGGCAGTCCTTACTCATTCGATTTTTTTTTTGAGGAGAATCTATGAGTAAATGAGGGGTTGGCCATGAGGCTAATGGGAAAGTGGGCCAGTCAGAGGAAGCAACAAGTATAAATGCCTTAAGGCAATAATGTTCTTTTTAAAAAAATTATTGATTTACAATGTTGTTAGTTTCAGGTGTCCGGCAAAGAGAATGGGTTATACATAACATGTGTCATGCCACGCTCAGTCGCTCAGTCATGCCAGGCTCTTTGCCAGTATCCCACCAGGCTCCTCTATCCCTGGGATTTTCCCAATAAGAATCCTGGAGTTGGTAGCCATTTCGTCATCCAGGGATCTTCCTGACCCAGGGATAGAACCCGTATTTCCGAAGCCACATCTCCTTCACTGCAGGCAGATTCTTTACTTCTGAGCCACCTAGGAAGTCCACATACACATGGATCCACTCTTTTTTAGATTCTCTTCCCCATATAGGCCACTGCAGAGTATTGATTAGAGGCCAATAATGTTCTTAACGGGTTCTAGGAACATCAGTGAGCCCAGTGTGACTGAAGCAGCATGAACAAGGGAAAGGACAGAGAGCGTTAAAGTCAAAGGGAGATTTTTTTTTGGACAAGCGATGTCATTTTAGTTTTTGCCTTTACCCCTGGGATGGACTGGGTGGAGGGGGAAGGGACTGGCTGTGGGTTCTGGCCAGATCCTGCAGGTACAGTCTCAGGAATGGCCACGAGGTGGCGCCAGAATGCACAGGCTGTGCCTGGTGTGTGGTTCAGGGCTGGGAGCTGGAAGTGAGACAGGCATGATTTCAATTCTTGATTTCAATTTTATTCTAGTGGGATGGCAGTGGAGCGCAGACAAGAAGAAGGTATGGTAAGTATGTGTTACTTCCTACTGTTATAAGCAGCATGGTTATAAGAGCGCATGGACTGTTGAGGTGAGGCTTGCTATTTAAGGACTTTGGCTTCACTCTAAGATGCTAAAGCCACAGGAAGGATTCCCTCTGCTATGCTGACCGAAGTAGGTAAAGGGTAGACAGGGAGATTGGTTAGAAAGGGGCTAAAAGAGTCCAGATCTGAGAAGATGGTGGTTGGGATCAGGTAGGAACAAGAAAGGTAGTGATCAGCAGTCAAATTCTGAACACATCCGGAAGTCTTAAGTCAGCAGGATTTGGTGAAAGAGTGAATACAGGGTGTGAGAGAAACAAGCAGTCCACAATAATCTGGGGTCTGGCCTGTGTATCTGGAAAGATGGAGTTTTGCTTTCCTGGGATTGGGAAGACTATAGAAGAGCAGAGGAGGAGGGGCTATGTCTAGCAGGAATGCAGGCTCTGGCCGTTGAAATGTCTAGTGGACACCCAAGTGAAGAATTTGAGTTGGCACGGTAACCCATTCCAGTATTCTTGCCTGGAAAATTCCATGAATAGAGAAGTCTTGAAGGCTACAATCCATAGGGTCACAAAGAGTCCGACATGACTGAAGTGACTTAGCACGCACGCATGCAGATGGTATTTAAAACCATCTGGAGGGTGAAAAGACGTGAAGTTTGATGACTCAACTCTGGGTAATTTCAACAGTTAAAGGTCGAGAAAAAAAAGAAAAGAAAAAATTACTTGCTGGGGAAAAAAAAAAAAAAAGATAAGGAAGCACCAGCCAGGCAGGAAACCTAAAAAGAGTAGTGATCAGAGTCGAGTAAATGAGTGTTTTAAGAAAATGGGAAGGATCGGTGGGAAATGCTAATAAATGAGGTACGATCATTTGGGAGTGACCAGAGCGTCTAGCAGTGGGGCGATCATTGGTGTCCCAACATTATTGAAGTAACAGGTAAAATCTTTGGAGTAGGTACAACAGGGGGTGGGAACAGATATTTTAGCGACCATATGAACAACTGCTTTGAGAAGTGTTGCTTTCAAAGGGAGCAGAGAAATAGTATAATAGCCAGAGGGAGATACAGCACTCAACATGCTTGAAATCCCTGCATCTGTGAGAATGAAGAACTACACACTATGTCCATCTTGTGACTGCTTTTTGTCTAATATAATGGTTGACCCAAAGCAAATGCACAATTAAATTTCTCTTGAATAAGTGTCATTTCACTTAAAATTGTAACTGACAATTCTTAGAGCTTAGAAAGTTTCCATGGATTTTGCTTTTTCTTTTAAATTGAACAAGAATATGCATCTTCTTACCATTTCCCCAGTTGACTCAATTATGCTCAGCACCACAAATCACCTTTATTAAAATAAAATATGAATATGACAAATTAATTCATGAAAAATATTTAGTTCAGGTAGCTTTATTATCTATGGCACAGTTGTTCAAGGGATGAGGAAAAGAAGATAAAGGTACTTTTCCTCAGCAAAGTAGACTTTGATCTAAATTTTGAGAGCATCGTTGTTGTTGTTGCGACCCCATGGACTGCAGCCCACCAGGCTCCTCTGTCCATGGGAATCTCCAGGCCAGAATACTGGAGTGGGTTGCCATTTCCTTCTCTAGGGGATCTTCCTGACCCAGGGATCGAAACCATGTCTCCTGCTTGACAGGCAGATTCTTTACCACTGAGCCAACTGGGAAGTCCTTGGAGAACACCAGGAAACCATTAAGTCTTTTTTCTTGTAAACATCTTTATTTTATTTAAATTTTTTTATTATTAAAAAAATAATTGGGGGCTGCTACATGCGGCTTGTGGGATCATAGTTCCCAGATAAGAGATTGAACCCTGGGCCCACAAAAGTAAAAATGCCAAGTCTTAACCACTGGATTTATTGAGGGAATTACCTTAAATTTTTCTTTTAAAGTTAAGATATATTTAACATATAACTCTGTATTAGTTTCAGGGGTAAAACATAATGATTCAATATTTGTGTATATTGAGAAATAATCACCATGATAAGTCTAATTAACATCTGTTACCATGCATGGCTACAGATTTTCTTGTGATGAGAACTTTTCAGATTACTCTCTGTACTGTGCTTAGTCGCTCAGTCATGTCTGACTCTGCGACCCCATGGACTATAGCCCGCCAGGCTCCTCTGTCCATGGGGATTCTCCAGGCGAGAACACTGGAGTGGGTTGCTGTGCCCTCCTCCAGGGGATCTTCCCAACCCAGGGATTGAACTCAGGTCCCCTGCATTGCAGGCGGATTCTTTACCATCTGAGCCACCAGGGAAGCTCTCTAAGTAACTTCGAATATGTAATACATACTGTACATTACCTCCTATGACTTATCAATTTTATAACTGTCAATTCACTGACCTCCTAACCCTCACCTCTGGCAGCAACCATCTGTTCTCGGTATCTATAAGCTTCATTTTCTTTCTTTCTTTTTCAGATTCCACATTTAAGTGAGACCATACAGTATTTGGGAATTCCCAGGTGGCACTAGTGGTAAAGAATCTTCCTGCTAATGCGGGAAATTCAAGAGACACAGGTTCGATCCCTAGGTCAAGAAGATCCCCTGAGTAGTTAATGGCAACCCACTCCAGTATCCTTGCCTGGAAAGTTCCATGGACACAGGAGCCTGGCAGGCTATAGTCCACGGGGCTGCAAAGAGGCATGTATGACTGAACACACACACATACAGTATTTATCTTTCACTGACTTATTTCACTTAGCATGATGCCCTCAAGGTCCGTCTATGTTGTCAAAAATGGTAAGGTGCTCTTCTTTTTTAATGGATGAATTGTATTCCATTGTGTGTGTGTGTGTACCACTTCTTATTTATCTATTCATCTGTTGATAGACACCTATGTTGTTTCCACATCTTGGCTATTTATATAGTACTGCAATAAACATTGGGGGGCATATATGTTTTCAATTTCCTGTCTGTTTCTCCTGGGTAAAATGCCCAGAGTGCTACTGTTGGATCATATGGTAATTCCATTCTTAATTTTTTAAAGACACTCCATATTGTAATGGTTGCACCAATTTACATTCTCACCAACAGTGCAGAAAAGTTCCCTTTTCTTCAACCTTGCCAACATTTGCTATTTCTTGTCTTTTTGATACTAGACATTCTAACGTGTGAGGTGATATTTCACGTAGTTTTGTTTGCATTTCCCTGAAGATTAGCAATGTTGAGCTTCTTTTCATGTATCTGTTGACCATCTGTATGTCTTCTTTGGGAAAATGTCTGTTCAGATATCTTCCCATCTTGCAGTTGGATTATTTTACAGTTGAGTTGTGTGAATTTTAAAGAATTTATTTTGGATATTAACTTCTTATCAGACATATGATTTGCAAATATTTTATCCCTTTCAGTAGGTTGACTTTTCATTTTGTTAATCCCTTTGATGCGCAAAAGCTTTCTAGTTTGATGCAGTGCTATTTTAAAATATTCATTTATATTACCTTTGCTTAAACAAAACCATTGTCAAGGCCAATGTCAAGGAGTTTACCACCTATGTTTTCTTCTATGAGTTTTGTGGTTTTAAGTTTTTAGTCCACTTTTAATTAATGTTTGTGAATGTTTTAAGATACTGGTCCAATTTCATTCTTTCACAGGTGACTGTCCAATTTTTCCAGCACCATTTGTTGAAGAGATTGTTGTTTTCTTTTTGTACGTTCTTGACCACTTTGTCATAAATGAATTGACCACATATGGATGGGTTTATTTCTAGGTCCTGTATTCTGTCCCATTGGTCTTTGTGTCTGTTTTTATGCTGATACAATCACGCTTTGAATACTGTCCCTTTGTAGCAATTTGAAATCGGGGAAAATGATACCCCCAGCTTTATTAAATCTTTCCCAAGATTGTTTTGGCTATTTACAGTCTCTTCGGGTTCTGTACAAAGTTTAGAATTCTACTTCTGTGAAAAATGCCAGTGAAATTTTGTTCGGGATTACACTGAATGTGTAGATTAGTTTGAGTAGCTTGGATTTTTGAACAATAGTAATTCTTCCAATCAATGAGTGTAGACTATCTTTGTTTGTGTCTTGTTCAGTTTCTTTCATCAATGTTTTACTGTTTTCAGTGTACAGGTCTCTCATCTGCTTGATTAAATTTGTTCATAGGTACTTTATTCTTTTTGATGCAAAATTATAAATGGGATTGTTTTCTTAATTTATCTTTCTGATAGCTTCTTAATCAGTGTATAGAAGCATAACTGATTTTTATACATTCATTTTGTATCCTACAAATTTAATGAATGAATCTATTAGATCTACCAGGTTTTGATGGGGTTTTGGGGGTTTTCTATATGTGTTAATAATGTCTTTAAGTAGTGACAGTTGTATTTTTCTCTTTCCAATTTGGATGCCTTTCTCTTCTTGTTCTTGCCTAATTGCTCTGGCTAGTGCTTCCAGTACTATGTTGGATAAAAGCGGCAACAGGGAACATACTTGTCTTTTTCCTGATCTTGAATATGATGTTAACTGTGGGCTCATTTTCCAGGCAAGAATACTGGAATGGGTGGCTGTTCCCCTTCCAGGGGATTTTCACAACCCAGGGATCAAACCAGTGTCTTTTGGGTCTCCAGCATTAGCAGGCAGGCTCTTTACCACTAGTGCCACCTGGGATGCCCTGGGCTCATTATATATGGCATTTATTATGTTGAGTTAATTTCCCTCTATACACACTTTGTTGGGAGTTTTTTTTTTTTTTTTCCTTAATCGTAAGTAGAATTTTGTCAAATGTTTTTTCTGCATCTGTTGAGGTGATCATATGAGTTTTGTTCATATGGTGTATCACATTTTGGCAGATGTTGAACTATCTTGCATCCTTGAATTAAATCCCACTTGATCATACCTTGTGATCTTTTTATTTTTTTTTTTTATTTTTTATTGAGAGGTTTTATTTTTGTTTCATTTTATTTTTGTTTCATTTTATTTTATTTTTAAACTTTACAATATTGTATTGGTTTTGCCAAACATCGAAATGAATCCACCACAGATATACATGTGTTCCCCATCCTGAACACTCCTCCCTCCTCCCTCCCCATACCATCCCTCTGGGTCATCCCAGTGCACCAGCCCCAAGCATCCAGTATCGTGCATTGAACCTGGACTGGCGACTCGTTCCATATATGATATTATACGTATTTCAATGCCATTCTCCCAAATTATCCCACCCTCTCCCTCTCCCACAGAGTCCAAAAGACTGTTCTATACATCAGTGTCTCTTTTGCTGTCTCATATACAGGGTTATTGTTACCATCTTTCTAAATTCCATATATATGCATTAGTATACTGTATTGGTGTTTTTCTTTCTGGCTTACTTCATTCTGTATAATAGGCTCCAGTTTCATCCACCTCATTAGAACTGATTCAAATATATTCTTTTTAATGGCTGAGTAATACTCCATTGTGTATATGTACCATAGCTTTCTTGTCCATTCAAAAAAAGAAAACTACAGGCCAATATCACTGATGAACATAGGTGCAAAAAGCCTTAACAAAATTTTAGCAATCAGAATCCAACAACACATTAAAAAGATCATACACCATGACCAAGTGGGCTTTATCCCAGGGATGCAAGGATTCTTCAATATCTGCAAATCAATCAATGTAATACACCACATTAACAAATTGAAAAATAAAAACCATATGATTATCTTACTAGATGCAGAGAAAGCCTTTGACAAAATTCAACATCCATGTATGATAAGAACTCTCCAGAAAGCAGGAATAGAAGGAACATACCTCAACATAATAAAAGCTATATATGACAAACCCACAGCAAACATTATCCTCAATGGTGAAAAATTGAAAGCATTTCCCCGAAAGTCTGGAACAAGACAAAGGTGCCCACTTTCACCACTTCTATTCAACATAGTTTTGGAAGTTTTGGCCACAGCAATCAGAGCAGAAAAAGAAATAAAAGGAATCTAAATTGGAAAAGAAGAAGTAAAACTCTCACTGTTTGCAGATGACATGATCCTCTACATAGAAAACCCTAAAGACTCCACCAGAAAATTACTAGAACTAATCAATGATTATAGTAAAGTTGCAGGATATAAAATCAACACACAGAAATCCCTTGCATTCCTATACACTAATAATGAGAAAACAGAAAGAGGAATTAAAGAAACAATTCCATTCACCATTGCAACAGAAAGAATAAAATACTTAGGAATATATCTACCTAAAGAAACTAAAGACCTATATATAGAAAACTATAAAACACTGGTGAAAGAAATCAAAGAGGACACTAATAGATGGAGAAATATACCATGTTCCTGGATTGGAAGAATCAATATAGTGAAAATGAGTATACTACCCAAAGCAATTTATGGATTCAATGCAATCCCTATCAAGCTACCAACGGTATTCTTCACAGAGCTAGAACAAATAATTTCACAGTTTGTATGGAAATACAAAAAACCTTGAATAGCCAAAGCTATCTTGAGAAAGAAGAATGGAACTGGAGGAATCAACCTACCTGACCTCAGGCTCTACTACAAAGCCACAGTCATCAAGACAGTATGGTACTGGCACAAAGACAGAAATATAGATCAATGGAACAAAATAGAAAGCCCAGAGATAAATCCACGCACATATGGACACCTTATCTTTGACAAAGGAGGCAAGAATATACAATGGATTAAAGACAATCTCTTTAACAAGTGGTGCTGGGAAAACTGGTCAACCACTTGTAAAAGAATGAAACTAGAGCACCTTGTGATCTTTTCAATGAATTATTGAATTTAATTTGCTCAGATTTTGTTAAAGATGTTTCTATGAGTAATGTTACTACATCCAAAAATTGGGAAAAAAAAAACATTTTTCTCAAGCGTGAATGAATTGCTTATGAAAACTGACCATTAACACTACATGAAGCCAGTTTTGATGCATTTCAAGAGATGAGTTTCAATCAATCAGTGATCACAAAGCATCTCAGTTATAAAACAAAAAGAAGACATATGACAAAATAACAGTATAAACACATTTCTCAATAAATAATGAATAAAAAGAAATTATGATGTAAACTGAAATATTTAACACTGAATGATCATAAACTATAAAATATCAATTAGGAAAAGAAAGAGTGTGCAGAATAAACTTCACAGTGATAGGACTGTATTTTATGTTAATTTCTCACATTTGTGGGGCTTATCTGCTCTTCTACATCAGTGAAAATGTGCTTGACAATTATTAGGAGTGAATCAGAGATGTAAAAGCACAGTTCAAATATTGCTTTGGGTAATGTGAAGGAAACTAGGGACTTTCTAGGTGGCGCTAGTGGTAAAGAACCTGCCTGCCAATGCGAGAGACACAAGAGACTCTGGTTCCATCCCTGGGTGGGGAAGATGCCCTGGAGGAGGGCACAACAACCCACTCCAGTATTCCTGCCTGGAGAATCCCGTGGACAGAAGAGCCTGTTGGACTACAGTCCACTGGGTCAGAGAGTTGGACACACCTGAAGCGACTTGGCACAGCACAGCAAAGGAAACTAACCACAGTGTGAAAAATAAGTCAATCAGACTGAACTGACATAAAGGCTGCTTTACCAATGTAGAAGGAAAAGACCAGGGCTTGGAGGTGTTGCATGAAATCTCTCAGAGGAAGCAGCTCTCACACAGTCCAGAATGGAACCAGATGCAGGCTCCTAATATGTGCTTTCTTCAGTGATAACAGGGACTCATTTATTATTGCAGACAAAATGCCTTCCAAAAGAGTGCCCTTCCAGTAGCTACACCATAATGACAAAAACCTGAGAAACAGGGATGGGTATGAAGACCTGAAAGATGAATTTCTGTCCTTTAGGTGATCAACTAAAATGTTCTTTAAATGACAGTGAGCAAGATTAAGAGGCTGTGGAGTCAGAAAACAAGCAAGGACAAGAACCAAACCACCCTAAGGATGGGTTTCCACAAGACAGAGTGGAATCTAACTGCTAATGTGTTCCCAGTCTCCAAATGGGAGTGATGTCTAGCTGCTTCATTATTTCACACAAAGTATTATTGAAATGGAGTGTAAACAAGAAATCATTACAGTTATGTTGAAAAAATGATTCATATTGCTGCATTTCACATTCATAGATGGTGCCACTGCTCACGTGTTATTTAGTTGCTAAGCTGTGTATGACTCTTGTACAACCCATGGACTGTAGCCCACCAGGTTCCTTCTCTCCATGGGATTTCCCAGGCAAGAATACTGGAGTGGGTTGCTATGCCCTCCTCCAGGGGATCTTCCCTACCCAGGGATGGAACCTGAGTCTCCTGTATTTGCATGTGTGTTCTTTACCACTGAGCCACCAGGGAAGTCTGCTGTTGCTCATGGCTACATATTAATGTGGATAAGTGAAACATGTGTAACCTATATTTCTAAAGATAATACATATATAGCACACTATGAATGAACCCACAATAATATAAAATGATCAGACTTTACCTTAGCATTCTCTAAAGGAGTTCACGTATTATTGACATGGTAATTTGGGTTTCTTATAGAAATGATTAAAAATGTAGGAATTTCAGACCAGAAAAATATTTTTGTGATACAGAGATTTCTGTTGTAATGGCATATTTTGGAATGGCATTTTACTTGTGTGATGAGAAATAGCTGCTACAAAGTCATACCCTGAGTCCGAACAGTGAAGAGGAGAATATAATTTTCCCATGTTGAGTGAGGGCAATCATTCATCTTACTTCACTTTTGCCTGTGAAGGGCTCAAATCTCAATTGAATGAAAACTTCTATAGCAAACTGCTGGATAGGGAATCACGGCTCTCTTCTGCCCTGTTAAATGACTGGTTCCTGGGCAGGACATCTATCTTTTCTGCTTTTGAAATCATCGGACATCTGCAGGTGGGCCTTACAGTCCTGCTGCATTCATGTTTCACTTAGGACATGTAACCTTAATGTGATTTCAGGTTACGGGAAACAGAGTAGGAGAGTGCAGTATGAGAATATTTCCTGTTTGGGGATGTTTCCTAACTCTAGCCTCGTCCTCTTTCCGCTACTAAGCAAGGTACATATCATGAGCAGGACTATTAATCACGTCTATGTTGAAAGTGTAGAGCTATGTATCATTGTGTAGTGAAAAAAAAAATTTTGTGGTAGAAAGTTTTCTTGGTTAGCTGGTAAGGAAATTGAATTTCACAGAAGAAGAGAGATTTACCCATTGTAGAAATTTTGTAAAATGTATTTTAATGAGGAAAAGAATCATTTATAATTTCACCACATGGAGCTGACTTTTGTTAATGTCTTGATTTTTTTTTTAATTGGGAAATAGCCTTTAGGAGTATTTCACTTTTTTAATTGAGTTCATAATGAACAGGTCTTACTGTTATTCACAAATACTACTTTAATCATTTCATGGTGTTCCATTGTATAAATGTAGAGTAATTTACAAAACTAGTGACTTCTTATTGCGCATTTAGCCAATGTTCTTTATGTAAATCTTGAACATATATGAATACATTTTCTTAGTTTTTCCTAGGACATAGTTTTGAAGTGGGATACTAGATTTAAGGGTACAAACACAAAAATATCATCAGTATACATTTCAAAACTCTTCTGATTTGAAATATTTGTATTGTTATATGTATTTATCCATTTATTGCTTCTTCTAACAGATATGAGGTTTTGGTGGTCAAGATACCATTTTCAAATGTAGGAATACACCTCTGAATATGGCACTATCTCTTACACCAAGGGGTTTACATTTGACTGGGAGAGACATACAAGTAAACAGGCAATTACCATTCAGACAGAGAGCAGCAATGTTAGGGTGCCTCACCCATGAAAGCAAGTGGGTTAATGTCAACAGTTTTAAGTCCAAGATTACAAGGTCATGAAAAAGAAACAGTCTTCATGTGAGAGGAAGTAAGTTCCTCAGGGAAAATCCAAGTTTCAGTTAGAGACACTAAG
This sequence comes from Bos taurus, assembly GCF_002263795.3. Lineage (NCBI taxonomy): Eukaryota > Metazoa > Chordata > Mammalia > Artiodactyla > Bovidae > Bos > Bos taurus. The sequence goes on along the minus strand of NC_037336.1, from coordinate 18,005,720 downwards.
AAAACAGATTTTTCTGCTAATAGACTATGAATTTCAATAAGCACGGTGAAAGTTTCAAGATTTGAAGACAAAGAGGAGAAAGAGAGAGATGGTGCAGCCTCTTTTGCTTAGAGAGGAAAAGATGCGGGTGACCTGAGGGTCTGTGGGTTTTTATGTCACAGCATAAACAGGATCAAAGGGAGATTAGCTCCAGTGGTGAGCAGATTGTAATTGTTGGGTAGAGAGAGGTGAGTTTTCATAGAAACCCTTCCTCTTCATCTCTGAGCAAGAAGTAACTTTCTTTAAAGCATATTAAATATTGTAAAAACAAGAATATTTCATAGAAGTAAATGTATTATTTCCTTTTAGAGTTCTCTAGCCAACATGTCAGAGAAGGCAATGGCAACCCCACTCCAGTACTCTTGCCTGGAAAATCCCCTGGACGGAGGAGCCTGGTAGGCTGCAGTCCATGGGGTTGCTAAGAGTCGGACAGGACTGAGCAACTTCACTTTCACTTTTCACTTTCATGCTTTGGAGAAGGAAATGGCAACCCACTCCAGTGTTCTTGCCTGGAGAATCCCAGGGATGGGGGAGCCTAGTGGGCTGCCGTCTATGGGGTCACACAGAGTCGGACATGACTGAAGCGACTTAGCAGCAGCAGCCAACATGTTATCTCCTCTTGGGGTTTATTCCCTAACTTTGCTACATGTGGAGGCACCTTGTTGCTCTGGATGTAAAAGATGAGGAGCCATTTGATGGCAGTAGAATCTATGCTTCACTCCTAGTCTGTCCTACCAGAAATGTATGGTCCAAAGACGACTTTCTCTAATGAAACTCAGAGCTGCCAATTCTTCACGTTATCTATCATAAGCACAAACATGGGGGCAACAGTAACGTGACTGACATCCCTAAATGGGATCAACAGTAGCCTGTGGCTAAGTTTGGTTCATACAAATATTTAAGAGATGAGCAAAGTCTGTACTGACATAAGTGCATTGTTAACCAGAAGTCATTTTGCAATGGATTTCTAGATATTTGTCAATATATGATCAAAACTGGGAAAGAAGTACCAAGAGATCTCCAATGAGTCATCTCAGGCCAAACATGCTCCTCCCGGTCACCATTGTATAATAACAGCTGTATAATAACCTTCCTTGCGATTGGGGTAATTTCTCTCTGCCAGGATGTCTCTGTTTCTTATATGTTACTCTCTTGCAGTGTCTATAGTAGAAATGCTTCCTTTGGTGACTCTCAGGACCTTCACATCTGCGGAGCATAGTGTTGTAGGGATGGGAATCCAAAGTCTCCAAGTAGACCATGGAAAGTGAAGCTACTCAGGGCTTTGCCAACTTCCACCCCTAGAATCCTGGACCTCCGTATTCTACTTAATAGTTAAACAAAAACCCCCAAACCATTGTTGATTTAGGCTGAATACTTTGTTGTTGTTCAATTGCTGAGTCATGTCCAACTCTTCACAGGCCCATGGATTGCAACACGCTGTACTCTTCTGTCCTTCACTATCTCCTGGAATTTGCTCAATGTCATGTCCATTGAAAGGGTCACACTATCTAACCATCTCATCCTTTGCTGCCCTCTTCTCCTTTTGCCTTCAATCTTTCCCAGCAACAGAATCTTTTCCAGTGAGTCGTCTCTTTGCATCAGGTAGCCAAAGTATTGGAGCTTCAACTTCAACATCAGTCCTTCCAATGAATATTCAGGGTCATTTCCTTTAGGATTGACTGATTTGATCTCCTCGCTGTCCAAGGGACTCTCAAGAGTCTTGTCCAGCACCATGACTCAAAAGCATCAATTCTTGCAGTATTTCTCTATCTTTGCATGGTACCTTCTTCAAGTTGGTCCCTAAGCTATGCCTTGAAAAGGCCATTCCATTGCACTATTAGGTGGTGTGTTGTGTTATAGGGCCAGTCAATCCTCTGTTCATATGCGTTTTTGTCCACCTTCTGTTCTGTAAAGTGGGTTGCTTGGTCCAGTGCAATGATTGATAGGATACAATGTCAGAAAAATCAAACACTGATCCCTGAGACAGTGGAGCTGGTTCAGTCACTATAGACAGAGGAGTATATGTGCTAATGAATCTCTGCCACTTCCAAAGCAGAAATAATTCAGTGTCATCAACTTGTCTCAAAGGGGCTATTGGCCTACTAGAGGGATGATTTCATTTGGAAACTCTGTCTTGGTTTCTCAAGATGGCAGGTGGGGCATTTAGTAGTGGCAGCAGCTAGATAATCCATGGTGTCTTTTAGATTCAAAGACAAATCTCCATCCCTTCCCTCGTGATTATTACTCCATCTGTGTTCCCACAGTGTGAGCGCTAGGGCAGACGATGACGGAGGGTTAACGTCAGATGGTTGAATCATCATGTCTACTTGGATATTTATTGCTTTTTCTGAGGGAGGATGTTTCCTGCAGGAAATTGCATGTGACACAAAGATCTTCAGATCTTCTTTATTCCCATAAGTTATCTATGTCTCGTCTCCATTCTTTCAACTTTTTTCCTTCCACACCTCTGATCAACAAGACAAGGCATTCTCTATTGTCCATAAATCTGTACATATTCTTATTTCAGGACACTTCTCTATACAGGAAATTGATGACCAGATGCATTTCCCAAAGCGTTGACACTTGGGACAACTGCCCCGACTGTCGTCAGTTTTATACCCCTGAGCAGGCTGTACTGCAGCAGGACTAAAATTTTGGTTTACAGCAACATTAGAGCTGAATCATTTTATGAACCAACCTTGGTCTTTCTCCACTTCTGTCAGTTGTGAACTGAGGGAGAGAAGCTAGGGATTTAGCAGATGATATGGGGGTCTATGTCGAGAGATGGTGACAGACAGAGAGGCGTGGCATGCTGCAGTCCATGGGGTCACTAAGAGTTGGACATGACTTAGCGACTGAGAAACAGCAATTTACTTGCAGTTTACTTGCCTCTACTGATCCTACTATATCCAGTTCTCTATATACCATTTCCATTTGATGATGGATTACTACCAGCCTGCACAAACATATGACTAGTTGGGCTTGTAAAAAATACAGCTATTATAGTTCTGGCTACATGTTCTGGCTGGTCTCTACCCACCAGGACCCAATAGTGTAGCAGTGATGATTTATTCAGTGATGCGTATTTTCTGCTGAAGCTGTATGGTTATGCTCCAGAACCCTAAAGACCTCACTTGTAATTTTCCTATTGGGACGTGCCATAAATTCTATGCCACAAAATTCTCCACTATCAATACTTCTAAGACTGGTGAATTAAGTGGGATTTCTTTGTGGAGCACCATCCCTGTGTCCCATCTGTGTCTAAGATGACATTCATTTATACTATTTCTCCAGAGATACGACGTTATTTTTAATTTAACACCTTGGCCAAGAAGTGAGGTTTCCACTTGACTTCTCTGTTTTAATAACTCCTACTTTTCAGAGTCCTGGAGGAGGGCATGGCAACCCACTCCAGTATTCTTACCTGGAGAATCCCATGGACAGAGGAGCATGGTGGGCTACAATCCATGGGGTCACAAAGAGTCAGGTATGACTCAAGTGCCTGAGCATGCATGCATGCAATGCATAAATTAGGTAAGTGTGTCTATGTTTTTCTGTACTGTTATGGATGAGATTATTCAATAGGAAAGGGCAGAGGGCAGAATCTAGAATGTGCCTGCTTCACAGTGATTCATGAAGCAACACTTTGGGGCTGGAAGTGCTCAATATATTTGTTCTGTCATTCAGCTCACATTTTATTTTGTCCACAAAAGATCATAAGAAAGCGTATCTAATGGAATGCTAAGAGATACTAAGTCTATGGTATGGCATTGTTGTTGTATTAAAACAATCTTAATAGTTACCCTTTGATGAAGAGCTTTCTGAATACTTTGCTTAAAATATCTCATATAATTGTCATCACATCATTTGAAAAGACCCTGATGCTGAGAAAGATTGAAGGCAGGAGGAGAAGGAGACAACAGAGAATGAGGTCGTTAGATGGCATCATGGACTCGATGGACATGAGTTTGAGCAAACTCCAGGAAATGGTGGAGGATACGGAAACTTGGAGGGCTGCAGTCCATGGGGTTGCAGAGTCAGACATGACTGAGCAACTGAAACAACAGCAAGAACTTTTATTATATTCATTTTACGTGTTTAAAAAACTATAGGTATAAGAGATTAACAGCTTTCCTCATAGCTCAGTCAGTAAAGAATCTGCCTGCAATGCAGGAGACCCGGGTTTGATTCCTGTGTCAGGAAGATACCCTGGAGAAGGAAATGGCAACCCTCTCCAGTATTCTTGCTTGGAGAATCCCATTGACAGAGGAGCCTGGCAGGCTACCATCCATGGGGTCACAAGAGTCGGACCCAACTTAGTGACTAATACCTACCATAAGAGATTAAGTGATTTGTCTCTAGTAGTTCTGGGCTTCCCTGGTAGCTGAGGGGTAAAGAATCTGCCTGCAATGGAGGAGACACAGGTTCAATCCCCAGGTTGGGAAGATCCCCTGGATGAATAAAATGGCAATCCACTCGAGTATTCTTGTCTGGGAAATCCCATGGACACAGGAGATTAATGGGCTGCAGTCCAGAGGGTCCAAAGAGTTGGACGCTTAGTGGCTAAACAACAGCTGTAGTACTTCACCTTTGGGTACTTCTGACTCCAAAAAATATTGCCCGAATAGCAGTTGTACCAAAAAAGATGAATTGATTAGTAAACATCCCAAATCATTATTTGTGCACCTTTAAAGTTATCATTATCATAGTGCTTTCTATTTTACAGTTCTGAGTTTCTGACTTACTTTCTAACTTATATTCTTAAAATCTTTTCAGTACTTTTTTTAAATAGAGCTTCTGTTTAGGTAGTGCCAATATTTTAAATAAACCATTCAGAAAGACACAACTGGGGAGAAACTATCTTCTAAAGAGATTCCCGAGACTGACTGGAAATTGAAATTAAAATGAAATAAACAACTTGACAAATATTGCAAAATTATCCACATTTCTCCGGATGTGGGTACTACTAAGAGATTGATAGCATTCCACTGACTTTATCATGTATATTAAAATTTAAACATTTGTCATTTGTTCTATCATTTTCATCAGGTATTTGAAAGAAATTTTATTAGATATTTAAAAGAAAGTTTGTAATATTTCCACATAAATTAATTTCATTATTCAGTTCATTTAAATCACATTGTAGCATCCCTTCTATATATTTTTATGGAGTTGTTAATGTATGTTTTGTCAGCATATTTTCAAATAGACAAGAAAGATTTAGAGAAAATGGAACACAGGTTGTACATATTTTTGTAGTCCTCACTTCCTAGTGTACAATGAATGTTTTGCCATAATAGCAGTAAAAATGAATATTGATTTGGTTTGGGACCACATATGTTCTTCTTCCATATACCTTTTTTTTTTGTTAATTTACTAGTTGGAGTGTTTTTTAAAATATAGCAATAAGCATGTTTATTTCTATTTAAAAATTGAATTAAATTGTTTTGCTTAAATTCAATACACAGAGGAGGTTCCATGGCATTTAAACATTTTTTAAATTAATATTGACTAGTGGAAGACAGTATGCAGTCAGTCATAATCTCCAAGATATCATGAAGTCTATTTCATGAAATTGAGGGAAAATATAGGTATGCGGTTATACAGTTAAATATTTTAAAGAGCAAACATAGCTAAATAAGGACAAGGAATAAAAATCAAAATATTGTAAACCAATTTTCCAAAACTTAGAAAGTCTATGTATTAGAGGCAATAAATAAACTTATAAAGTAAATTCTGTAGTAAGTTCAGCTACAAAGGAAATATAAACAAAATGTGGGGAGAATATCTGCTAAAACATTTCCTATTTTCTATAGGGATTTTCTTAAAATTTATAAGATTATATATTTTCATACTGGAGTTTTTAGGATAAGACTTAATGAATCCCCTCATCTGCTAATATGCAGTGTGATTTTCTTAGGGAAGTGTATAGTATGCAGTAATCCTCATATTTATTTGACATTAGAAATCTTATTCTCAGATCATTTTTATAGACCAGCAGTCTACTCTGGGAAGTGCTGCCCTAGTATGACCAGAAAAGAGTAATCTGAACATACAAGAATGGCATTAAGGTAGTCATAGCATTTGTGCATGTAACATCTCAGCTTGCTTTAACAGCATGACATAGGGTAGGCATAATAACAAGGTAGCAATGGATTTTCTTCATAAGGCAGGCAGTGACCATTGTGGTGTGGCAGCAACATTCATATTTTATCACCTCTGCTAGTAAGGGGTGATTTTCAACATGGCTTAAGTAAGACACACATTAAGAGGAAATAGAAGATCCAAGGATAGTGAGAAATTCTTTAAAGAATAGAGTATGTTTAAATCCTGGGACTTTAAAAGAATCTTGAGATTCAATCTTTGTGCTAACATCAGTAAGCTTTAAAAAATTGTGGGGAATAAATGAGATGAGAAGTGGGTCAACGTTGACCAGATTCTTGAAAACAATAAATAAGTGAATTTAAGAAAAATTGCATTAAATAAATCACCTAATCTCTCTTGGTAATTATGAAATGAACTAATTATTCTAAATGCTTCCTAGAGTTTCTCCCAGGACTGACATTCCGTGTTTTCATGTTTCTAAAATTTCTGTAAACCTCTGGCAAGAATTGCGATGAATTTTAAACAGATGGAGTCTGTTTGGTGAGTGTGTGTGCACTTAGACTGGTGGGTGGATGATGGGGAACTTCTGGGTTAGTGCGATGATGATGAGACGAGAACATTCTTCCAAATAACCTCTGAATGCCCATTTGTTGTTGTTGTTTATGGGGACATACAAAAGAAAAAAAAAAAAGGAGCAAAGTAACTTGAACCTGCATAAACTGAATATCATATGTAAAGTCCAGGGGAGAGTCTACCAGCTGAATTATAGATGTTGATGAATTTCAAAGCACAACCTTGGACTTCACATAACATATACCAATCTCTTAACTAAGATAAATGACTTGGCAAAGAGTTAAGTGAAATATGAGTCTGCCTCCAGTTGACCACAAAGTTCTGAGCCACAGGCATTATGCTAAGTAGATACAATTACTTTTTAATGTTTCAATCTCAAAGATGTGCCAGTGAGAAGAATCAGGGATTTTTTTTTTTTTTTCCTTTTTTTCTCTGGGAAAAAGAGGAAGGACTAAAGGGATATACATTTATACCCAGAATGAGGGTATAAATCATCCAAATCTTTTAAAATTTTGCAGCCATCCAGAACCAGAGTCATGCCCCCATCTTTGATTTCCTTTGTCTGTGTCTCTTTGAGTCTTCTTCCACAACATAAGACTGTTGCTTGAGGAAACGGGGAGTAAACTAGTTGCATTATGGGATATAATAGTGAAAACAAGTGTTACAAATAGGAACAGAGACTGAAAAAAATCATCATGTGCAACAAATGTTTGAATTGACTATATTACAGGGATATAGATCTCAAAAGGCCTTGTACTCTATTTTTAAATTTTTATTTATTTTAAATTAATTTTTATTAGAGTATAGTTGCTTTACAGTATTGTGTTAGTTTCTACTGTACAGCAAACTGAATCAGCTATACAATGCGTATATCCCCCTCCCCTTTTTTGGATTTTCTTTCCATTTAGGTTACCACCGAGCCCTGAGTTCCCTGTGCTATACAGCAGTTAGCAGTTAGTACTTTCTCACTAGCTACCTATTTTATACATAGTATCACGCATATGTTAAAAACTTAAAAAAAGTCTAGATCGCTTCCTCCTTTACTCAAAACTTTCTCCTTTATGCTTAATACTTGTTTTTCACTACAAAACTCCATCAGATGTAGCCACTGGGATTGAAAAGCATCCACCTGATGCTTCATGGGTTTTTCATATTTGACACTTTCAAGCTCAGTGCATTCCCTTTGAAGAATCAGGGATAGAGTCTTTTACTTGTCTTTTTTTCTTTTATTCTCCAGAGAAGAGAAGGATTAAGTAACATACTTTTCAACGCACCATGAGGATGAAAATTCTAACACAGCTTTCTAATATGGAATTAGCTTTTTAAAAATAATATCTGAGTTCTTATCACTGGATATTCCATTAAGGGAGGAGGCTTTTTCAGGTTGATACATTAAAGCAGATTCTTGCACTCAGTGAGGCATTCAATTAAATGACTCCAAAGTCCATTCCAATTAGAACTCCAATTCTAATAGTTTAAGAATAAATAAATATTCTCCTAAGTGTGTGCCTTTCCTGTATGCTTCAAGAGTGCTGCTGCTAAGCTGCTGCTAAGTCACTTCAGTCGTGTCCGACTCTGTGTGACCCCATAGACGGCAGCCCACCAGGCTCCCCCGTCCCTGGGATTCTCCAGGCAAGAACACTGGAGTGGGTTGCCATTTCCTTCTCCAATGCATGAAAGTGAAAAGTGAAAGTGAAGTCGCTAAGTCATGTCTGACTCTCAGCGACCCCATGGACTGCAGCCCACCAGGCTCCTCAATCCATGGGATTTTCCAGGCAAGAGTACTGGAGTGGGGTGCCATTGCCTTCTCTGTTCAAGAGTGCAGTATAAATCAAATTGAAGTTGTCTACTAGACGTTGTTGTTTGGAGCTAATTGAACATTCATGAAGAAGGTTGCATGATAGTCTTTTAAACAAATCTTAATATTTGGCAAAACTAATACAATTATGTAAAGTTTAAAAATAAAATTAAAAAAAATAAAAGAAAAAAAACTTTATTTATAAAAAAAAAACAAAAAACAAATCTCAAAACTATTCAGTCTGCAGCCATGCACCCATAGGATACAAGAATATCCAATCAGTGATGGCTTTTTTTTTTGGATGCACCATATGGTGTGTGGGAATCTCAGTTCCCCAACCATGGATCCAGCTCGTGCCCGCTGCAGTGGAAGCACAGAGTCCTAACCACTGGACCGACAGAGAAGTCCAGTGATGACATTTTCACTGAGATGAAAACTACTAAAGATCCATCAAAAGATGAACATTGGATGTTGGAAGACAATTGCGGAGATACAACTAGCCAGGTGTAAACCAATCAGAAGCACAATAATACACAGATACTAATGGCATATGGCACATTCAATATATGTTGATGCAAACCGGCAGGTAGGGGAAATATCATGTTATTGGCAAGACAAAAATGGAATAAGATTATGTTATTAATCTATTCATATTAATGTGATAGACAAATACTTCTTACTATCAATAAGAAATAGGTTTAAACATTTTATTTGATATGATTTTTAACTGTGGCCTCTTAAAGAATATTGGACTGCAAGTCTGATTCTTTGACCAAACTGTAGGAACTTGGGTGAGTGAGTGCAGCTCTGTTGCCTCAGTTTCGTTAAGTACAAAACGATTGAACTTGATCAGTATTTCATTTACTACGGTGTTGCATGCGATATTCTACTTTAAAAGGAAAATAAGAGTTTTCATGATCAAATAAGTATCAGTTCAGTTCAGTTGCTCAGTCATGTCCAACTCTTTGCGATCCCATGAATGGCAGCAAGCCAGGCTTACCTGTCCATCAACAACTCCCAGAGATTACTCAAACTCATGTCCATTGAGTCAGTGATGCCATCCAGCCATCTCATCCTTTGTTGTCCCCTTGTCCACCTGCCTTCAAACTTTCCCAGCATCAGAATCTTTACCAATGAGTCAGCTCTTCACATCAGGTGGCCGAAGTATCAGAGTTTCAGCTTCAGCATCAGTCCTTCCCGTGAACATTCAGGACAGATTTCCTTTAGGATGGACTGGTTGGATTTCCTTGCAGTCCAAGGGCCTCTCAAGAGTCTTCTCCAACACCACAGTTCAAAAGCATCAATTCCTCAGTGCTCAGCTTTCTTTACAGTCCAACTCTCACATCCATACATGACTACTGGAAAACCCATACCTTTGATTAGATGGACCTTTGTTGGCAAAAAAATGTCTGCTTTTTAATATGCTGTCTGCTGCTGCTGCTGCTAAGTCGCTTCAGTCGTGTCTGACTTTGTGCGACCCCATAGATGGCAGCCCACTAGGCTCCTCTGTCCCTGGGATTCTCCAGGCAAGAATATTAGAGTGGGTTGCCATTTCCTTCTCCAATGCATTAAAGTGAAAAGTGAAAGTGTCTAACTCTTAGCGACCCCATGGACTGCAGCCTACCAGGCTTCTCCGTCCATAGGATTTTCCAGGCAAGAGTACTGGAGTGAGGTGCCACTGCCTTCTCCGAATATGCTGTCTAGGTTGGTCATAATTTTTCTTCCAAGGAGCAAGCATCTTTTAATTTCATGGCTGCAGTCACCATCTGCAGTGATTTTGGAGCTCCCCAAAATAAAGTCAGCCACTGTTTCCACTGTTTCCCCATCTATTTCCCATGAAGTGATGGGACCAGATGCCATGATCTTAGTTTTCTGAATGTTGAGTTTTAAGCCAACTCTTTCACTCTCCTCTTTCACTTTCATCAAGAGGCTCTTTAGTTCTTCTTCACTTTCTGCCATAAGGGTGGTGTCATCTGCATATCTGAAGTTATTGATATTGCTCTGGGCAATCTTGATTCCAGCTTGTGCTTCATCCAGCCCAGCATTTCTCATGATGTACTCTGCATATAAGTTAAATAGGCAGGGTGACAATATACAGCGTTGACAAACTCCTTTCCCGATTTGGAACCAGTTTGCTGTTCCATGTCCAGTTCTAACTGTTGCTTCCTGACCTGCGTACAGATTTCTCAAGAGTCAGGTCAAGTGGTCTGGTATTCCCATCTCTTTCAGAATTTTCCAGAGCTTGTTGTGGTCCACACAGTCAAAGGCTTTGACATAGTCAATAAAGCAGAAATAGGTATTTTTCTGGAACTCTCTTGCTTTTTTGATGATCCAGCGGATGTGGCAATTTGATTTCTGGTTCCTCTGCCTTTTCTAAAACGAGCTTGAACATCTGGAAATTTAAGGTTCACATACTGTTGAAGCCTGGCTTGGAGAATTTTGAGCATTACTTTGGTAGCATGTGAGATCAGTGCAATTGTGCAGTAGATTAAGCATTCTTTGGTATTGCCTTTCTTAGGGATTGGAATGAAAACTGACCTCTTCCAGTCCTGTGGCCACTGCTGAGTTTTCCAAGTTTGCTGGCATAGTGAGTACAGCACTTTCACAGTATCATCTTTTAAGATTTGAAATAACTCAACTGGAATTCCATCACCTCCACTAGCTTTGTTCATAGTGATGCTTTCTAAGGCCACCTCACTTCACATTCCAGGATGTCTGGCCCTAGGTGAGTGATCATACCATTGTGATTATCTGGGTCATGAAGATCTTTTTTGTACAGTTCTTCTGTGTATTCTTGCCACCACTTTTTGCTATCTTCTGCTTCTGTTAGGGCCATACCATTTCTGTCCTTCATCGAGCCCATCTTTGCATGAAATGTTCCCTTGGTATCTCTAATTTTCTTGATGAGATCTCTAGTCTTTCCCATTCTATTGTTTTCCTCTATTTCTTTGCATTGATCACTGTGGAAGGCTTTCTTATATCTCCTAGCTATTCCTTGGAACTCTGTATTCAAATGGTTATATCTTTCCTTTTCTCCTTTGCCTTTAGCTTCTCTTCTTTTCACAGCTATTTGTAAGGCCTCCTCAGACAACTATTTCCCCTTTTTTGCATTTCTTTTTCTTGGGGATGGTCTTGATCCCTGCCTCCTGTATAATGTCACGAGTCTCTATCCATAGTTCTTCAGGCACTCTGTCTATCAGATCTAATCCCTTGAATCTATTTATCACTTCCACTGTATAATCGTAAGGGATTCAGGTCATACCTGAATGGTCTAGTGGTTTTCCCTACTTTCTTCAATTTAAGTCTGAATTTGGCAATAAGGAGTTCATGATCTGAGCCACAGTCAGCTCCCGGTCTTGTTTTTGCTGACTGTATAGAGCTTCTCCATCTTTGGCTGCAAAGAATATAATCAATCTGGTGATGTCCATGTGAAGAGTTGATTGTTGCGTTGTTGGAAAAGGATATTTACTATGACCAATGTGTTCCCTGAAATGAATCTTGTCAGCCTTTACACTGCTTCATTCTGTACTCCAAGGCCAATCTTGCCTGTTATTCCAGGTATCTCTTGACTTCCTACTTTTGCGTTCCATTCGTGGTGAAGTAGTCAGAGGAGCAGATTGGAGGACGGATTGTTTCATCCTCAAAAATGAAGAAAAATACAATAAGAGAAACCCACTAGTGTCAGGCTCTGGCAGTCACTCAGAAACTGTTGGGAAAAGAAATGTTTATAATTTTAAGCTTGAGAGTGAACAACTGCTTATTCCATCCCAATGGAGATAGTCTGAGCTCTGCAACAAAGGGAGGAAAATTTGCCTTCTTCATCCCTATACCCTCTGAGGCACATGCCACCCTGTTTGGAGGGACCTACCATCCAGTCTTCCTGGGTGTGAATGAAACCTGCTCTGTGTGGAATAAGGCAACCTTTTCAGGAGTCCACAGATATCCATGCTGGAAAGACCTGGAAGGCTATTCCAGTGTGCATCTGTCTCACTAGAAGTCTGGAGAGGGAGGGTGGGAGGAAAAGCTGAAGGCCAGAACAAGGAGGTCGCTCAGCAATATGAAGTGTGACTTTCCAGCAAACACACATTGGGAGTAAGTGCTGTAGCCTTATACACATTTGATAAATTAACTAGTCAAAACATGTTCATTTTTGTAATTGATGACTAATTACAAATGTGAATGTGAATTATGAGGAACATTCTATCAGGTGTTTTGAGCCTTTCTGAGTCCTATCGTGACCTTGAGAGCAGACCTCTGTGATGCAGACAGAGAGTTGAGGTTTAGATCTGGTACATCTCAGCCCTGGCTCTGGCTGCTGGCAATGAAATGAAAGAATGCACCTGAGTTAGTCAGGAAACAGCAACTCAGTATCCAAGAAGTCAAACCCAGGGAGGTAATTGGTGTTGAAGGAAACTGAGTAGCTCCTGCAAACTAGCCATCTTTCTACTGTGTCTCTCTATTGCAGACAGCATTTGGATGGAAGGAATATGTTATGGGTAAGGGCTCAGATGGCACCTCACTCCAGTACTCTTGCCTGGAAAATCCCATGGACGGAGGAGCCTGGTAGGCTGCAGTCCATGGGGTCGCTAAGAGTCAGACATGACTAAGCGACTTCACTTTTATTTTCACTTTCATGCATTGGAGAAGGAAATGGCAACCCACTCCAGTGTTCTTGCCTGGAGAATCCCAGGGATGGGGGAACCTGGTGGGCTGCTGTCTATGGGGTCACACAGAGTTGGACATGACTGAAGTGGCTTAGCAGCAGAAGGGCTCAGGTAAACTGAATTCAAAGGTTAAATGTGTCAATGACCTTTGACAAGTTACTTAATTTCTTTATGCTTTTGTTTTCTCATTGGTAAAACAACAATAATATTGGTACTTATGGGGATTGTAAATATTAAGTTAGATAAATCATGTAAAATGTCTAGCATGTAGTAAGCACTCAGTAAATTCTAATGAACATCATTACTCTTAATGGGCTGGCTTCCCAGGTAGTGCTAGTGGTAAAGAACCCACCTGCCAATGCAGGAGACATAAGAGACATGGGTTTAATCCCTGGGTCAGGAAGATCTCCTGGAGGAGGGCATGGCAACCCGCTCCAGTATTCTTGCCTGGAGAACCCCATGGACAGAGGAGCCTGGTGGGCTACAGTCCATAGGGTTGCAAAGAATTGGACATGACTGAACTGACTGAGCATGCCCTCTTAATGCTACTAGTTGGTGTCCCAGAGATGTTTTCTAGTATTAAAAAGGAGGGGTAAATCAAAGTAGAGGATATGCAATCTAGGAATCAATCTATTGCTTCAAATATCCATTCTTTGTATTTGTTCTCATTATTTACCAAGTCTTGAGAGAATGAAATGTTACATTTCTTTTCTTGATTGTAAGAAAACCATTGTGCTGGTTCTGGTAGTGAAAGGGTCTATCATGAAACAAGAAATGAAGAAAACTTGCTTGAAAATTACTTCGGTTCAGTTCAGTTCAGTCTCTCAGTCGTGTCCGACTCTTTGCGACCCTGTGAATCGCAGCACGCCAGGCCTCCCTGTCCATCATCAGCTCCTGGAGTTCACTCAGATTCACGTCCATCAAGTCAGTGATGCCATCCAGCCATCTCATCCTCTGTCGTCCCCTTCTCCTCCTGTCCCTAATCCCTCCCAGCATCAGAGTCTTTTCCAATGAGTCAACTCTTCGCATGAGGGGGCCAAAGTACTGGAGTTTCAGCTTTAGCATCATTCCTTCCAAAGAACACCCAGGGCTGATCTCCTTCAGAATGGACTGGTTGGATCTCCTTGCAGTCCAAGGTACTCTCAAGAGTCTTCTCCAACACCACAGTTCAAAAGCATCAATTCTTTGGCGCTCAGCCTTCTTCACAGTCCAACTGTCACATCCATACATGACCACAGGAAAAACCATAGCCTTGACTAGACGGACCTTTGTTGGCAAAGTAACGTCTCTACTTTTGAATATGCTATCTAGGTTGATCATAACTTTCTTTCCAAGGAGTAAGCGTCCTTTGATTTCATGGCTGCAGTCACCATCTGCAGTGATTTTGGAGCCCCCAAAAATAAAGTCTGACACTGTTTCCACTGTTTCCCCATCTATTTCCCATGAAGTGGTGGGACCAGATGCCACATGGAGAAACAATAATTTTTTAAAACATTAAGAAAGATAAAAGTGTCTTCATTGTGCCTCTTCTTATCTAGGATTCTCTCCCCTTTGAAAGTTACAAATCCCTGCTTCAGTTGCTTTCAGAATCCTGAGGGTTATTTATCTTTTTTTTTTTTTTTAACTCTATTAGTCTTGGGAGTAAGAGAGTGCAAAAAAAATTGAGTTGATGTTGTCAAATTTTTCATGCTCTAAAGGCGGAAGTAATTGGTGCATTTCTGTAAATCTAGTAAAACAGTTCTGGGAAGTAAATAGCTTCCTTCTGAAGATTAAAAGTTAGCTTTGCTGCAAATTCACTTAGTGGAACCAAGAGGATTAGAGATAGAGTGCTGTGCAACTGATGCTATTCACCACAGCTCACAACAACACTGGGGCCCCTGGTGTGGGGGTCTCTCAGGTGAAATCTTGTTAGAACAAATCCCATTGCAACAAAAATATCTGAGTAACCAAAAGTAAGTGGAGCCAAGGGATGGTGCTCTTACTGCAATGACATCCCTGCAAGGGAACTTGTAGTCCAATCGCAGCAATAAGGAAAGAAGATCTTTGTCAGAGCTTGTGGTAACAGGATTGAGCTATACTTAGCTGCACCATGTAAAATTAAAATGCTGGAAAAGCAAAAATGAAAGAGACAAGTGAGGTGGAGGCTGCCATTTCCTTGGCAGCAAGGGAGGAAGTAGCTGCCTTCATTTAGAAAAACTCAATGGCCCAGGTGCTTAATCAGTGTCACTCGGGTACACATTCTGCACATATGAGTAAAAGGTTTTTGATAACATGACATTGAATAAGTCACTGAAATCACAATAGAAGTGGATTCTGTTGGCTATCGCCCAGCAATTTCAGAAATCAATAGTCTTGAGCAAGCATTTTGCAAGACATGTATAACATAGCTTTAGGGCAACACATTTCTAAAATCAAGTGTATTCATCAAAAGAATAAAAAATAGATTCAAATAGGAGACAAGGGAGCAAGTTAGCAACATGGAAACATTATGCAATCTACTTGAAAAATTGCTGCAGTCAACCTCCACTGGTGGTAATTTAGAAGCGAGGCAGAGGAAAAGAAAGTCCAGTGGAGAGGGTAGAATTGAATATGTTTGCTATGATAATAGAACGCATCTTTTGATAACCAGCAAAAAGTATATTCACATCATCAAATCTGGTGCTGCTCAAGTCGTTCCCCACTGTTTGGCATCTTTCCTGTAACTTTTTAGTTCTTGGCTGGTGGCCCAAACAGGGGGCTAAGAGGGGAAGGGATGTCACTGAACAGTCTGCAGTTCTTAATTAACAGGAGCCCTTTAGGGATATCCAGTCTCCCACTGCATGTCAATTAAAGCACCCAAATGAGTGCAGTGTGTAGAGCAAAACGGCTGCTTTCTTGGCTTGAGCTATTTTTCTAAAATGCTGGATTTCCTTTTTAAAGCAAAAGAGTCCTGTGTCAATTCTGGGTGTGCATTTTTGTTTGTTTAACACCCCCTAATCAAATTAATAGACAGTATGTCCATATCAATAAGCTTTCATGAGATGAGAGCCTTTCTGAGCAAGAGTTACAATTAAAATACACTTTCAAACCTTGCAATTCAAAGTATGTCTGCAGACGAGCACATAGTATCACCTGGCAGAAGACAAAAAATGCGAAATCCTCAGGCTCAACCTCAGACCTACTGAATCAGCATTTCCCCAGATTTGCCCTATACTGAAGCCCATGAATACTAATTTGAGAAGTACTGGTCTCACATCAAAAACGCTTTTCCTCTGGTCTTAATGAATTTGTATAAGAATTTCCTGCACTTTGCCAGTCATGTTTCCATGTTCAGAAATATATTAGAATATTTTTGTAAAATTTATTCCTCTGACTTTTCCTTAACTTGTAATTGGAGTAACTTACCTTTGAAACTAAGTTGAGTGTATCTTAATAGAATTTCAACTTTTTTCTTTCTTCTTAAGACCTTAGGGTTTGATTTAATTTTTTTCTCAATTATGATTGAGAATAATAAAATAATTACACAGACTAAAGACAGGGATGGGTTGAGGAAAACTTGAACCACTTGATAAAGGGAGGAAAAGTGTTTCAGTCTTATAAGTGGGGATGTTTACTTCATTAATTTCAAGGTCGTGGGTAAGATCTAATTTCCCCTTTATCCATTAAGTGTTTTTCTACTGAATATTTTAGATGAATGCCTCATGTTTCTCATTTGTCTTAAGATGTTTATACATATCTGTAAATATGTTCCAGTGGATAAATCCTAAGCTTAACCCTAAAGAAAAAATAACTTCTGAAGTGTATTCTTAAGTCAGACCGTGTGTTCTTAGTACCTCACTTTGAAGAACAGAAGTTTAGAGCACTTAAATTCTTAGAATGGATTTCTTTGGAATATGTGATCGTTAAACTTGGAAACTGCTGCTTGCTCTCGGCTCCTCTTCGCAATGCACATCAGCAACTTAAAGATTCTGAGAAGTCCTACAGTAAATGTTTAGTCCAGCCTTAACCAAACCGCTTATCCCACCATGATTTCTGTTGAAATTCTATGGCACTCAAATAGAAATACTCAAGTATATGTTCCTATGAATATTTTTCCTTGATCACAAATGTAAGCTATGAGAGTGAGTTTTAACGAGAAGGGCCGTAGCCGCTTGAGCAAAAGGAAGGGATTTGAATCGTTTACGATATAAGCACAGACAATATGAAAGTGTGAAAGTTCTTTTACAAATCCAGTCTAAAGTCAGTCCTGTAGTCTGGCTTTGTAGAACAGAATGGAGCTTGGGATGGGTGAATTGGGGTGTGTGGGGGTGTATTTTGTGTTAACAGAGATAAGTGAGGAGAGAGGCATAGCCAGGGAACCCACTGCTTGGGTTTGGTGTTTTGTTTGTTAGCCTTTATTGACCCGGAGGAAAATATCTATTCTCTGAAACATCTATGAGGACTTAGGTTTACACAGGAAAGTCATGTCCAGGGAGGACATTATTACTAAGGATGAACTGGAGATTCTGGGAATAAAATGATGTGTTTTGAGAGCTAATAAATGGAGACCTAGAGCAAGGTGGTTGGAAGAGTACTGGCGTCCAATAGCCAGGTCTGGTTTTCATTCTGCTTCAACTTTGTCCTAATGGCATTGGACACATCTGGATTTCCCTGAGTGCCAGTTCTTTCATCAGTAAAAATGCAAAGAATTTCAGAGTAATTGAAAGAATTAAATGACTGTGAAGTTCCTGGCACGCTTAGGTCATAGTGGGTGGCCAGTCAAGTGAAGCATGATTATCATTCTAACTTACCGCTCACTGGGGACCTAGGCCAGTTGCTGTGCTGGGGCTGTGGGCATGCTGCTTTGTTTAGGGTCTGGGGAGTTAGGTAAAAAGCTTTGTGTGACTCAGCCAGACACCCCTTGATAGACCTCTTAGAGTGTTGTACAAATTACTGAGATAAAATTACACAGACAGAGAAATTTCATGTGTGTTCAGATGAATACATAAAGGAAAATACTGTTTCTTTGTTGACCAGAAATGAACATTTCAAAAATCATATTGGGGTCAAAAAAGTATCTCTGCTGGAGAAACCTTAATTATTTCTAGTTTTTTTTTTTTTTTTTAACTTTATACATTTTCTTAACTGAGGATTTAGTCAAAAAATATATTCAACTTGAGATACAAGTCTTTAAAAATTCCTAAAGTTATACAAGCACATTGTCAAAAAAAATTGAGAGGTTCCAAAGTTTTACAATTAAATGTTTCTCTTCTTATGTGTTAGTCACTTCCCCCCACCCCTATAGTTTTTGCTGTCTTTTCAAAGGTATTTTTGGCATGTATCATCATGAGTGCCTATCTCTGTATATGTTCTTACTACAAAGGCAGTATAACACATATGTATTTGGCTTGTTACATTTATAATACATCTTGGAAGGTTGCTGCTCTTTTTAACAACTCCATAATATTTCATTGTGTGTCTATACTATAATTTATTTAACCAGTGTCCTGTTAGATATTTTCAGTCTTTTACTACTGTTAACGATGGACACAACTGAGCGACTGAACTGAATTGAACTGAACAATGCCACAGTAAACACTCTAATAAATATTTCCATTTGCAAATAGCAACTATAGCAGAAGAGTAAATTTCTTGAGGTAGAATTGCTAGGAATCTAGTGTGCCTTTTTAAATTTGGTCAGTTAGTCAGTCAGTGCAGCCGCTCAGTCATGTCTGACTCTGCGACCCCATGAATTGCAGCACGCCAGGCCTCCCTGTCCATCACCAACTCCCGGAGTTCGCTCAAACTCATGTGCATTGAGTTGGTGATGCGATCCAGCCATCTCACCCTCTGTCGTCCCCTTCTCCTGCCCCCAATCCCTCCCATCATCAGGGTCTTTTCAAATGAGTCAACTCTTTGCATGAGGTGGCCAAAGTAGTGGAGTTTCAGCTTCAGCACCAGTCCTTCCAATGAACACCCAGGACTGATCTCCTTTAGCATGGACTAAATCTAGCATTGTGCTGCAAAATATTCTAGTCTATATGTAAAGCCTTTTGAATTGTAGCTCCCTGACAAAGTTCTTTCTTCTCCATTGTCAAATAATTTGGAGTTTCTTACATCTTGGAAGAACTTTATTATTTTATATTTTTCTTGGAAATCATTATTTTCATGTATGCTCTAAATCTCATCCATGTAGTTTTGAGCAATGTAATCTCAAATGAGTCATTGATGCAAACAGCCCACTCATTGGAAAACACCCTGATGCTGGGAAAGATCTAAGGCAAAAGGAGAAAGAGGTGACAGGATAAGGTGGTTGGATGGTTCAATGGACATGAACCTGAGCAAACTCTGGGAGATAGTGAAGGACAAGGGAGCTTGGCATGCTGCAAGTCTGTGGGGCGCAAGAGTTGGACACTACTTAGGGACTGAACAACAACAACAACAATCTCAATTTATTCTAATTTTCTTTATGTCTGTCATTATTTACCTGTTACCATTTCTTATCTTATGTACTTATTTTCCTCCTTATTTCCATGAATAAATGCACAGTATTTTGTCTCTTTTATCAATATACAAGCTTAGTTTTGCTATTTTCCTTTTTTCTAGTTTATTAATGTCTGCTTCAATCTTTATATCCTTCTTCCTATTGATTTTGTATCCATAGTGGTCTAAACTTTGAAAATCAGCTGTTTGAGATCTGCATTTCCCAGAATACAACATCTGGATGGTTTTATATTGCTTCATTTTCCTCACTGTATTTGGTATCTTTTTCTCAAATCCTACACATTCTGTTGGAGGATTTACATATGTCTCCTGGAGTTGGCAAAGATGAAGCTTGTCTTTATCTTATTTTGTTTATTAATCTTCTAGTTCTGTTAAAATGTCTTGCCTATCTGTTTCTTATTCTTATTGTTTTGGTATAATTTGCCTTAGGAGAGGGTAGCAGTGAAAAGTTTCATTGCTATCTTAAACCTGGAAGTTCTTCTATAAAAAGCAAGTATTAATATTTTTGTCTTTGGAAACTCTATGCTAAGAAGCTCTCTTTTACTATTTCAGAACCATTGCTAAGTAATGGTTCTGTTACTTTAAAATGTCAAGCTATTTTTCCAAATTTCCTTCATGAATTTTTGGAAATATCTTAACACTATTTTAAATAAATAATTCAAAAAATGTATAGTGAATCATATTAGTTTCATAAAATGCTAGGATTCTGGTCCTGAGGGAAAAATACAGATGATTAAAATATTAATGGTAACTATTTTATCTCTATGAAATGTAAGTCTTCACCTTGATGAAAATTTATGGAACAAAATGCTTTTTCTTGGTTAAATCCTGATAATGAGTTTTAGAAACTCTATTTTAATAGCAGATACCATTTATCTGTTATTACTGAAACCATTTACCACAGATTGGGACTTGAACCCATGTGGTGGGACTCGAATACAGACAAAACCTGATTTAGGACTCAACCCACACGACTGGGACTCAAATCTGGCCAAAACCCTGGTTGGGGCTTGCAGCCATGTAGCTGGGACTGGAACCCAGCCAAAACCCATGATACCTGGTTTCAGGACCTAATGAAGCTAAGGTTCTTGATGTCTCATTGCAGAAAGAATTCAGTGAGAGACAAAGTGATAGGTAAGAAGTGGATTTATTCAGATACAGAGAGACGCACACTCCACAGACAGATTGTGGGCCATTGCTGAGAGTGAGTGCAGCCCTGAAATGGTGTGGTTAATTTTTATAGGCAGGGTAATTTCATATGCTAATGAGTGGGAGGATTATTCCAACTATCTTTGAGAAGAGGCAGAGATTTCCAGGATTTGGGCCACTGCCTTCTCCTTGGTCTTTTGACAGTGCCTTGGAACTGTCATGGCACCTCCTGGTGTATCATTTCACTTGCTGATTCAGGATCAAGGTCTAGTCTTGTCCGCCATCTTGGTCCCATTGATTCTAATGGGTTTATGTTGGGCTATGTCATTCTTTCAAAAGTTGTGCCCTGCCCCTTTCCCTCCTATTACAGTCAGTTCAGTTCAGTTGCTCAGTCGTGTCTGACTCTTTGCGACCCCATGAACCACAGCACACCAGGTCTCTCTGTGTGTCACCAACTCCCAGAGTTTACTCAAACTCATGTCCATTGAGTCGGTGATGCCATTCAACCATCTCATCCTCTGTCATCCCCTTCTCCTCCTGCCCTCAATCTTTCCCAGAATCAGGGTCTTTTCCAATGAGTCAGTTCTTCGTATCAGGTGGCCAAAGTATTGGAGTTTCAGCTTCAACATCAGTCCTTCCAATGAACACCCAGGACTGATCTCCTTTAGGATGGACTGGTTGCATCTCCTTGCAGTCCAAGGAACTGTTAAATTACTTCCTGCCAGAGACTTCACTTAATGCAACATACCACTTAATCCTCACACCAACTTTATTGGTGGATATTTATTTTCAACAGTCAGTTATCATGTATACTTGACTATCTAGCAGCCTCTCAGGCCCAATGATAGCTTAGGATGAATGGTGTTGGATTCATGATCTCCCAAGAAAATTTAGCTTCCGGATCAGGGACCAGGCTTGATTATTTAGAGCTTTCGTGTGGCAGACGTTTTATTGCAGTGAAAAAGGACAGAAAAAGCTTCTGACACAGACATCAGAAGGGGAACAGAGAGTGCCCCCCTCTCTAGTCTTAGCAAGGGAGCTATATGCTTTTTCAATTGCTTATTACAGTAAATCAAAAGAATTTCTCAAGGTTGTAAAGGTCTTAGCTGACCCACTCCCACAGTATACATTTTAAGATAACAACATTAGAACTAACAATAGAAATATCTTACCAAACACTCCCACAATACACATTTTAAGATAATAAGATTAGTTAGAAGGTTCTTCAGAAGGAAAAACATGTCTTTGAGCAGGATACATTTGTATAAAGTTTAGTTTAAGATGAGTTGTTTTGTTGTGTAGTCATCAGCTCTGGGCTTAAGGAAAAAAATGTTTTATGTGACTAAGATGCAGGAATGTAGAAAAAAAGTTTGTCCTTTTCTCTTCCTCAAGATCCCCAGACCCCTTTCTCCTCCTTGGGGACCCTAGACTTCTTATCAACTTACCTAGGAATTAACCCTCTCACCAATGTGTTACAAATTGAATTACATTCTCTGCCCTTTGGAACCTGTTTTTCTTTCTCCTCTTATGTTTCCTATTGGTTTCAATGGCTTATTAAACCTCCAGTCATTCAGGCTTAAAATCTCAGATCAGATCAGATCAGTCACTCAGTCGTGTCTGACTCTTTGCGACCCCATGAATCTCAGCATGCCAGGCCTCCCTGTCCATCACCAACTCCCGGAATTTACTCAGACTCATGTCCATTGAGTCAGTGATGCCATCCAGCCATCTCATCCTCTGTCATCCCCTTCTCCTCCTGCCCCTAATCCCTCCCACATCAGAGTCTTTTCCAATGAGTCAACTCTTCGCATGAGGTGGCCAAAGTACTGGAGTTTCAGCTTTAGCATCATTCCTTCCAAAGAAATCCCAGGGCTGGTCTCCTTCAGAATGGACTGGTTGGATCTCCTTGCAGTCCAAGGTACTCTCAAGAGTCTTCTCCAACACCACAGTTCAAAAGCATCAATTCTTCGGCGCTCAGCCTTCTTCACAGTCCAACTCTCACATCCATACATGACCACAGGAAAAACCATAGCCTTGACTAGATGAGCCTTTGTTGGCAAAGTAATGTCTCTGCTTTTCAATATGCTATCTAGGTTGGTCATAACTTTCCTTCCAAGGAGTAAGCGTCTTTTAATTTCATGGCTGCACTCACCATCTGCAGTGATTTTGGAGCCCAGAAAAATAAAGTCTGACACTGTTTCCACTGTTTCCCCATCTATTTCTCATGAAGTGGTGGGACTGGATGCCATGATCTTCGTTTTCTGAATGTTGAGCTTTAAGCCAACTTTTTCACTCTCCAGTTTCACTTTCATCAAGAGGCTTTTGAGTTCCTCTTCACTTTCTGCCAAAGTTAATATAAATGCCCTCCTTTCCCTGACATCAAAAATATATCATATTTACACTTGTTTTCTTAATTGTTATCACCACTATCATTATTCTTTAGCCTCTCACTTCTTCCGGCAGTTAGGGTGGCAGATTAAATGTTCATCTTTTGGAAGCTCAATTCTCAGCGAGGTATTCCTTTGCACAGAAATTTCAGTGTCTCCCCACTGCTGGTAGGGTTAAGTCAAAAGGCCATAGCAAGGATCTGTGGTCCAGCATGACTGCTTCTTATTTTCTAATATAATTTCCCAGTATTCTTATGGTGAAAAGTGAAAAGTGAAAGTGAAGTCGCTCAGTCATGTCTGACTCTTTGCGACCCGTGGACTGTAGCCCACTAAGCTCCTCCATCCATGGGATTCTCCAGGCAAGAATATTGCAGTGGGTTGCCATTTCCTTCTCCAGGGGATCTTCCCGATGGGCATCAACTATCAAAAAATCTTAAAATATCTTGAAGTATCCGGGAGGGTCAGTCTTATGTAAATATGGAATTAACTCTACAAATTTTATCCTAAGCATTTAATTAATTTATGTCAACTTTTCAGCCCTAAAGCCGCCCCAGATAGTAATTTACCCTAGAACCAAGACTAATAAAACATATTACAGAAACTGTACCATCTTTATTTTTACACTTTAACTTTTCAATAAGAATTTGGGGTTTCTTTGAACAAAACCTCTGTGCACTTTTGTAAAACTCTGTTCATTGCACCCTAAAGTAGAAATACAAATATAATACAGTTGGAGAAGATCCGGACAAAACATTTCCCATATGAAGACAGAACAATAAGCCAGAAATTATTCAATCAGGAAAGGGGAAGATGGTAAAGTGTTTGGATTATAGTGTTTAATGTCCAATGACAGATGAATGGATAAAGAAGATGTGGTACATTTATTGTGTGCTGTGTTCAGTTATGTTCAACTCTTTGTAACTCCATGGATTGTAGCCCACCAGGCTCCTCTGTCCATGGCATTTTCCAGGCAAGAATACGGGAATGGGTTGCCATTTCCTCCTTCAGGAGATCTTCCCAACCCTGGGATCGAATCCATATCTCCAGTGTCTCCTGTATTAGCAGGCAGACTCTTTACCATTGAGCCACCTGGGAAGCTGTTTCTGCCGTGAATAAACTGCTTGTTTATTGTCTTTGCCCCTCAGCCTCAATGTGCATGCGTGTGTGTGTGTGTGTGTGTGTGTGTGTGTGTGTGTGTGTGTGGTATTTTTCCATGGTGTTTTATGTTTCTTGCCCAAATTCTTTTGGATAAGTTGAATAAGAACCTGGACTTTTGGTAAAGCCTTTCCGGTATCAATTCTCTCAATATATGAGCGGTCTGAGTATGGAAAGACCTTTGGTAGATCTAAGCATGAGCCACTATCTACATGTCGTTCAACACCTTATGAGTTGAAGTGGGATTTCTGTTTTGTTATTCCCTTGTTGTTTCTTTGCCTGATTGCCTTGGTGGGGTGTGTAGACAGAGGCAACTAAACATCAATGCTGTACAATTAGCACAGTGTAAGAATAGGTTCAGAGGTTCAGGATTTTGTTATTGTATTATTGAAGCTAGTACTTTTAACTTGCATTTATGATACCATTACAGTTTTACTTTCTGGTAAAAGAAAGGGATATTCTTTTTTCAAAATATCTTCATAATCTTGAAATATTAAATTCTGAGTGACAAATCTGTTCATTAGTAGATCAGTTTTAATCGTGTAGCCCATTCAGTTGATGATAAAGCATAATTAGAACTGTTGGAGTGAACATTTAGAGATCCTAAAATGCATATTATACTTTTAATAAAGTAGAATTATCCAATTTTCACTTTTTTTTTTTTTTCAAATTCTAACATGCCCAAGGCTGTCAGATATAATCATTTTTACAATTTGACATCGATTCTGGCTCAGGTCAATTTTCAGTGGAAACTTCAGAGAGAAATAAAATGTCTTGGAAAGATGACACATCTGTATTACATAGGATATATTAAAAATGATTTCAAAAGGATGATTATATTCTTTCGAGGGACCTTGATGTCAGTATATCTTCAAAGCAAAAACACGTCTGAAAATTCAATAGTTAGTTCACTATGTAGTCACCACTTGAATTCTGTAGTACTTTTCAATTTGTTCTTTTAGAGAATGGCTTTTGCCGCAACTCTCTGCCTCTTTTGCAAACAAACTGGACTGAAAAATAGTGTATTCTAAACATAACATTTTCTCCTCTATAGCCCAGGCCTATTTCTTCAAGGACAGAATCTTCAAGAGTAGAATAGTCTTGCAGAAATATTACCATACTAGGCAGTATTTATCTAGCTTAGAAAGGGTGGGTTCATTTAATTAGATATTATTTCAAGTTAAATTTCAGGTCACCCCACTCAGTTGAACAAGAATATAGAAACTGTTACCAAATAGGGAGAGTCAAAGAGGACCCTTCCTCATAGGCTTCAGTTCTTGGTAAGGACACAAAGAAGAATCTAAGGTCTTACATGCTGCAAAAACAAGATTATTAAAGAAAGAACAGACATCTCAAGGGGGAGGTGGGTCAAGCCAAGAAAGGCACTGGTACTGGAAAGACGAGGTAGGGGAATTTTAAGACACGACTTTTACATATTCATCTAGGTGGGTGTGGATTGACAGTTTTGATGGACAGTTACAAGTTACACAACAACGGGCTGTATTGGGTATTTCTTTCCCATAATTTACTCTGTAATAATAAGTGTATGTATATATAGAATATTTATGAATCTTCAAGGCGCCTGGCTGCCTAAGGTCACTTGAGGACACAGCTGTGCATCAAGGGCTCATGTGCTGGAGTTGAGGTCCCTATGGTTAATTTGTAGTCATTGTGAACCTAGAGACTGTGGAAGCTGGAAAAGTCTGTGTGTGTGTGTGTGTGTGTGTGTGTGTGTGTGTTTGTAGCATATCTGTGAGCTCTCATGGGTCACACTCGGACACATCTAGGGTGGGGTTCAGAGATGAGGTTGAAGCATTTTTTGGCTAGGGAACACATGGTTGCTCATGCCTAAATTCCTACCTAACAGAAACCAGAGTTGCAATATCTCTCTGTCTCTCTTTCTCATACACACACACACACACACACACACACATGCACACAGATAAAACCTTTCTATTTTCCATGTATGGCCCTTCCTTCCTTCCTGACTTTTGCCAGAGTAAGAGAATTCTTTTAACTTGAAAAATGGGGGATGAGTTTCTGTTCTAAGATATTATAGGCAAGTAAGAAACAATACTTTGTTTCCTCTTGAGACCCTGTTTTCAACCCTGTTTGTACATTACAATTATCTGAGGAAATCAATTTAAAGTACTGATGCTTGGGCTTCATCTCAGGCCAGTTGAATCATAATCTCTGGAAGTGGGGTCCAGGCACTAGTTCTTCTTTAATATAACAATTCCTGTTTAATAAATTCACATTATTAATGTACTTTGTATGTCTCTACCAGTATGAGTCAAGTTTCTGGAATTCTACCATTCACAACTTGCTGGAATAAAGTTCATATTGCCTCATCAATAAATGTTTAAAGTGTGCACTCTTTCTCAAAGATAAAATATCTGAAGTATTTATTCTAGCCATTATCTTTATTATAATTTCTTGAAAAGAATGATGCCAAACAAATGTTCCTTGAAATGATACTCAAAATAATTTTGTGGTTATATTAACTTGCAATGAGGGAGAAGTCTGGAATCCTGCAAGTTATTTGTACAAAGAAAAGAAACAGGTTGCATACATTCTGTCTTGTTTAATCGCATTTACTCTGTATGTATACTTACATTGCCAAGGTCAAATCTGAAAGAGATCATTTATTTTCTCTTATACATCTGTTAATTTCCATGCACCCATGCATTCTCTTGTTATTTTTTAAATGAATAATCACATTCTCTAAACCTGCAGTTAGTGTTTAGAGTGATAAGAATGGTAAATTGTAAAGCAATGAAGGAGTTAGAAGAAATGCCAAGCTTAAAAGTTTTACCCTGCCTTTTTATAAAAGTTAAAAAAGCTCCCACAGAGAGGATATGGAAACGTGGAAATGTAAACTTTAGAGTAAGATAAATCTGCCTCTAAATCTCATGTTTTTCACTCACACCCACAGCAAATGCACTGGCAAGTCTGAATCTCACCATCCCTTGAGTTATAATTGAGGACAGGGAGGCCTGGCATGCTGCAGTCCATGGGGTCACAAAGAGTCAGACACAACTGAGCCACTTAATTCACTCACCTCACATAGTTGCCATTTCATCCTTCCTTTCTTCTTCTTTCCTTTCTTAATTCTAGAATAGTTAAGATCTACCCCCCTTATCAAATCTCAAGTATACAATACACTCTTGTTAACTATAGTCACCATGCTTTACATTAGATCTCCAGAATTTATTCCTCTTGCATAACTGAAGCTTTTTGCCCTTTGATGATTCTATTTCCCTCTCTCCCTGCCCCAAGCAGCCCCTGTCCCCTGCTTCTATAAATTTAACTATTTTAGATTCCACGTATAAATGAAATTGTTGCCAAAAGTAGAGTCTGTGTGCTCATGGCTCTAAAGCCAATAAAGAGGCAAGGTTGGTGAAAAGGAGAGTTTGCTTCAATTTGGATGCCAGCAACTGAGGCAGGGGTGGGGGACCAGGAAGGCTGATTCCCTCCCCTGACCTGGGAAAGAGCTTTTATAGATGGAGGGAGGGGGCTACATGCAGAAACAGCACAATCAGCTCTGAGGGTCATCTTGAAATGGTCATGTGGTGGTCTGATCAGCATCACCTTGATTTTTTTTAAGTACAGTTAGTCTTCATTTCCAAGGTTGTTTTTTTCCATTTCCTTGAGGCCAATTTTTGGAATTCTGGCAGTTTATGTCGTGGCTACAGTTTGGTCATCATGTAGTTAACTTCTTCCACCTGGTAGGGGTTTCAGTATCTACAAGATGACTCACAGGTTTTTGCTCCAAATATTATTTATAGCCTTTGAGAAGGAACTTAAGGTCCTTAACTATGCTTAATGACTAAGCTATTATGTTTTGGTCCCTTTTGACTGTTTTCCTTTGTTTCTGCATTTTCTTACTTGAGAGACAGGAGAGGCAAAGACCATAGGGTCCTGCTCAGCTTCAAGATCACTATTTATCTCTCTGTTTGGATTATTTCACTTAGCATAATGTTCTCCAGGTTCATCAATAATCACAAAGTGAAGAATTTTCTTCTTTTTTAAGGCTGAAATCCTTTTTAAAGTATAAACCTTCCACTTGCTTCTTATTGCTGCTGCTGCTGCTAAGTCGCTTCACTCATGTCCGACTCTGTGCGACCCCACAGACGGCAGCCCACCAGGCTGCCTCGTCCCTGGGATTCTCCAGGCAAGAACACTGGAGTGGCTTGCCATTTCCTTCTCCAATGCATGAAAGTGAGAAGTGAAAGTGAAGTCGCTCAGTCGTGTCTGACTCTTAGCGACCCCATGGACTGCAGCCCACCAGGCTCCTCCGTCCATGGGATTTTCCAGGCAAGAGTACTGGAGTGGGGTGCCATTGCTTTCTCCCGCTTCTTATTGTAATTAGAATCAATTCCGCACTCCTTATCCTACCACTCAAGTGATATCATCTTCTATTCTCACCGCTTCTCATGTACTCTTCATTCATACAACTGTCACTAGAATAGGCTATGCTAGTTCTCATCCATGGTCTTTGCTCAGATAATTCCAGAACAAGAGCTTAATTCATGCCTTCATCAGGGGCTCAGAGGTTAAGGCGTCTGCCTGGAATGCGGGAGTCCCGGGTTCGATCCCTGGGTCGGGAAGATCTGCTGGAGAAGGAAATGGCAACCCACTCCAGTACTCTTGCCTGGAGAATCCCATGGAGAGAGGAGCCTGGTGGGCTACAGTCCATGGGGTCGCAGAGTCGGACACGACTGAGCGACTTCACTTTCAGTTTCATCAGGCTATGACATACATAGTATTTTGCAATTCTGTTACTTCCTCTTTGAAGCTTTTTTCCTTTTCTTTCATGAGATCATGAGAAACTCATTAAAACTATCTAGAAATTATTCTCAGCTATATAAACTGGGAGAGTGGTGTTACTCATTTTAGGCATTCAAAGATTATTAAATTAAATAAATATTAATCACGTTAATGAACTTCTCATTAGAACCAAGATTATAAGCATTATCAAGCATGTGTAATATGTCAGACACCTTGCCAAATACTCTAAAAGATAAAAAAGTAAATGAGAATAAAACAGCCTTTGCTCTTAATTTTTCATCTGGAAAGAGGATAATGCAACTAGAATGATAATGCTGCTACTAAGCAGAATATGTGTCATGAGAATTGGAATTTAAGGGCTAGGGGTTTTACAAATAGCAGGTGTAATAGGTCTGACTCCCAGTGCAAGCAACGGTGGTTTAACAATTCACACATCTGTTCCCCAATCTGTTAGACTTGTTTCTTTCTAATCGAATTGAAATAAAAGTTAGGTTTGGGAATCCCCGAATTGGGGAATACTTCATGAGGGAACTGGCATTTGAGCTGGACCTGTAAAATGAGAGAGATAATTGAATGTGTTGTTATTTTTCTCTTTCTTAATTTGGTCATGGTTTCACTAAGTAAATAAAATGAATTTTTTTATTTTGTAGAATTATGCTTTCCAAATATTAATGATTGAATGACAGTATTCCAGTTTTTTAAAGGAAAATAGGACTCCAGTCTTTGAAGTGGGAAGGACCCTGGACAAGTAAAATGACCTCTGTAAGCCTTCCTTCCCTTCTCTGAAGACTATCGAATTTGTATGACTGTTGCAAAGATTAGAGGAATAATGCACACTATATGACATATAGATGCTTAATTAATGCTAGCTCCCACTTTTGCTTTTCAATAACCCAAGAAACTATATGTTAGAGAAAATAGGCAGAACTGTGGAATGGTTAAAAGTACATAATCTGCAATTAGATTGCTTTGATCAGATGTCCTTTGTTTGGACTCTGGTTCTGCCACTTCAATTGCTTTGTGATTTTGAGTAAGTAACTTAACATTCACTTGGCCTCTTTTCCTTCACCTATCAATTAAGGGTTATAGTATATCCTATCTCAGAGAGATATTGTGGGGATTACATCAGATAATTCATATAAAGTGCCTGGTATGTAGTAGGTGCTTAATAAATAATTCATTTTTATAACAGTAATTATTATTTATACCATTAACTTGGGCTTCCCTGGTGGCTCAGATGGTTAAGAATCTGCCTGCAATGCAGGAGACCTGGGTTTGATCCCTGGGTTGGAAAGATCCACTGGAGAAGGGAATGGCTACTCACTCCAGTATTCTTGCCTGGGGAATCCCAGGGACAGAGGAGCCTGGTGGGCTATAGTCCATGGAATCGCAAAGAACTGGACACGACTGAGTAACATGTTCACTTTCACTTTCAGGCCTTTAACTATAGGAGTTAATGCTAAAAAGATGATCTATAGTATATGATAGATCAACACATGCCAGGTAAATTACTTCTTGATGAATTTTATTTTCAAGTAAATAAAAGACTCAGCTACTCACATATATAGTTCTGAAGTGCTATTGTGAAGCACCTGCCATTTGATATTCTCATTTTATTTGGTCATCTTACCAGTGTTTGCTTTTGACAGTAGTTATGTTTTATGATTCGTTATGACCGTATTTATTTCTGAGCTTTAAGATATGGTGAGAGAGATCAAATTCAGAAAGTGATGGAAGCTAGGGTCTCTGTTCATAACAGCTAAGAAAGATGAGTGCAAAGGAAAAATAATTTTGTTAGAGGGAATGCCTTCAGAGGTCCTAAAGAATTAAGGCTAGAACTTTGCTTATAGAGCCAGCAGAAATAAAGAGGCAAGATTGTTGCCGATGAGAATTTCTTGCTTGAATATTTCTGCTTAAATAGCATAATATTAGTTGATTGCTTTTCCCAAGCTCAAATTCAGGTCCTAAGTATAGAAGAACAATTTTAATGAAATATTTATATGCAAAATCTCTTTGAGAAAAACACTTTACTTTTATGTCATTATCATTCTTTGCTGGCTTATTTAAAATAGTGTATAGTTTGAAAATTCTGGACCTGAAATTTATATTCCCAAAATATGTGTGAAAAATTACTTGGTCCACCTCAGTAAGAAATGAGGTTTATTGATTCAGTTTTCCCTCAGCCAGCCAGATAAGCAGAAAAACTGTCACTGGCAGAAGTTTGGAAGAGAAAGTTGTTATATCCTCTGCATTTAACTTCCTAGTATAAATTTCACATCTAAATGGGACCTGGCAAAGATCTGCCTGTTTGTCCAGGGAAGGGGAGAGCTTTGTTGCTCACTTCAGAACCCAAACAGGCCTCAGGCTTATCGTGCATGCCTCAAATTACCTCCTTGGTCTTCTTTTCATGCCTTGTATGTTATAGCTAAGTTAGTGACAACACTCTTGTTGCATCTTCTATTTTCCCAGATCTTTTATTCTGCATGCACAATCATCTCCATCTGCAGAGCATCACCTCCGTGTCCACATAGCCAAATCTAACTTGGCATCTAATCTCAGTTCAAATGCAACTCATCCCTTCAAGCCTTTTCTAAAGTTCTCAAGGTATGATTCCATACTTTAAAAAATAAAAACCTCCTTACTCTTCTTAAGTACTTATAATATGGCATTTTATTCAACAAATATTTACTGTGTATGTACAGTGTGCCAAAACCTCTGCATTAGGAATATTTGGGGGGTTAAAATGGCCAGAAATCCTTGTAAACTGAATAAAGAAGCTTATGTTGCATATTAGATAGTAAAAAATGCTAAAGGATAGAGTATATGTAGAGAGGGGGATAGGAAGTGGGAAGACAGCAATTTTATGCAGTCGGAAGAGTCCTGACAGAAAAAGAAACACAAAGAGTAGGGACCTGAAGCATGACATGCAGACTTTATGGAGAAGATATTGAGGCTGAGGAGAGTGTAAGCATGGGGACTCTGTCGGGGACCATTGCTTATGGATTGTCACCAGGTTGGGATCAGAGTGAGAAAGAGGGAAAGGTAGGACATGAAGTCACAGAGGTGAGGAGTTTAGAGTTTTAAGAGAGTGTGAGTAAAAGTAGGCAGAGTGTATAGTTCTTATAATGACTGATGTTTTCTCAGTGTAGATGCTAAACTATTGAAGTGTTTTGATTACCACAGTTGTTGTTCAGTCTCTCAGTTGTCTCCAGCTCTTTGCAACCCCATGGACAGGCTTTCCTGTCCTTCACCATCTCCTAGAGCTTGCTCAAACTCTTGTATTAAGTCGGTGATGCCATCCAACCATCTCGTCCTCTGTCCTTCCCTTCTCCTCCTGCCTTTGATCTTTCCCAGCATCAGAGTCTTTTCCAATGAGTCAACACTTCACGTCAGGTGGCCAAAGTATTGGAGCTTCAGCTTTAGCATCAGTCTTTCTAATGAATATTCAGGAAAAATCAAACATATTTTAATAGAAGCAACAATGAAGCAGTGAGAATGTGGGTTCTAGAAATATTTTGAAGACAGAACTTATGGTAATTATTGAAAGACTGGAGATCAGAAGCAAAAGAAGAGCAAGTGTGACTCCAAGACCTGTGACCTGATGAGTAACTGGAAACAAGAGGCTGCCTTTACTTGAAATGGAGAAAACTATAAAAAAGGAGGAGGAATTGGAGTACCTCCAACATTATTCTTGTCTCTGATGGTCGTTTTGGCTATGCAGGTTCTCTTGTGATTCCATACAGATTGTAGATTGTTTTTTCTATTTCTCTGAAAAATGCCAGAGGAATTTTGATAGGGATTGCATTGAATCTCCAAATTGCTTTGGGTAATATGAACATTTTATTTATTTCTTTTTCTTTTTCTTTATTTTATTTTTTAACTTTACAATATTGTTGAACATTTTAACAATATTAACTGTTCCAATCTGTGGAAATGGACTGTGTATTTTTCAGTTTCTTTCATGAGTGTCTTATAATTTTCAGTGTATAGATTTTTTAACCTACTTGTTTGATTTGATTCCTAAGTGTTTTATTCTTTAAGATGCTGTTGCAAATGGGATTGTTTTCTTGATTTCACTTTCTGGTGGTTTATTGTTAGTGTATAGAAATACAACTGATTTTTGCATTCTGATTTTGTATTCTGCGACTTTACTGAATTCTTATATTAGTTCTAATAGTTGCATCTCTAGGCTTTTTGTATACATGGTATCTTGCCATCTGCACAGACTATTTTACTTATTCTTTTTCAATTTGGATAAATTGCATTCATTTTTCTTGCCTAATTGCTCTGGCTGGAACTTCCAGTATTATAGTAAATAGAAGCAGAGAGAGTGACCAGCTTGGTCTTATTTCAGGTCTTGGAGGAAAAACTTTTAGCTTTTTACTACGTCCGAGGTCAGGGGCTATGGCAGAGAGGAACAACCCCATGTCCAAGGAGTGGTGGCTGCGTGGGCGCAGGAGGGCTGAGAGGAGCTACTCCACGTTCAAGATCAGGAGAGGCGACCTCATCCAGGGTAAGGAGCAGTGGCTGTGCTTTGCTGGAGCAGCTGTGAAGAGATACCCCACATCCAAGGTAAGAGAAACCCAAGTAAGATGGTAGGTGTTGCGAAAGGACATCAGAGGGAAGACAAACTGAAACCGCAATCACAGAAAACTAGCCAATCTGACCACACGGACCACAGCCTTGTCTAACTCAATGAAACTAAGCCATGCCATGGGGGGGCCACCCAAGACAGATGGGTCATGGTGGAAAAGTCTGACAGAATGTGGTCCACTGGAGAAGGGAATGGCAAACCACTTCAGTATTCTCGCCTTGAGAACCCCATGACAGTATGAAAAGGCAAAATGATAGGATACTGAAAGAGGAACTCCCCAGGTCAGTAGGTACGCAATATGCTATAGGAGATCAGTGGAGAAATAACTCCACAAAGAATGAAGGGATGGAGCCAAAGCAAAAACAATATCCAGTTGTGGATGTGACTGGTGATAGAAGCAAGGTCTGATGCTGTAAAGAGCAATATTGCCTAGGAACCTGGAATGTTAGGTCCATGAATCAAGGCAAAGTGGAAGTGGTCAAATAGGATGTGGCAAGAGTGAATGTCAACATTCAGCAAATTAAAATGGACTGGAATGGGTGAATTTAACTCAGATGACCACTATATCTACTACTGTGGGCAGGAATCCCTTAGAAGAAATGGAGTAGCCATCATAGTCAACAAAAGAGTCCAAAAATGCAGTACTTGGATGCAATCTCAAAAACGACAGAATGATCTCTGTTCGTTTCCAAGACAAACCGTTCAATATCAAGGTAATCCAAGTCTATGCCCCAACCAGTAATGCTGAAGAAGCTGAAGTTGAACGGTTCTATGAAGACCTACAAGACCTTTTAGAACTAACAACCCCAAAAGATGTCCTTTTCATTATAGGGGACTGGAATGCAAAAGTAGGGAGTCAAGAAACACCTGGAGTAACAGGCAAATTTGGCCTCAGAATACGAAATGAAGCAGGACAAAGACTAATAGAGTTTTGCCAAGAAAATTCACTGGTCATAGCAAACACCCTCTTGCAACAACACAAGAGAAGACTCTACACATGGACATCATCAGATGGTCAACACCGAAATCAGATTGATTATATTCTTTGCAGCCAAAGATGGAGAAGCTCTATACAGTGAGCAAAAACAAGACCGGGAGCTGACTGTGGCTCAGATCATGAACTCCTTATTGCCAAATTCAGACTGAAATTGAAGAAAGTAGGGAAAACCACTAGACCATTCAGGTACGACCTAAATCAAATCCCTTATGATTATACAGTGGAAATGAGAAATAGATTTAAGGGCCTAGATCTGATAGATAGAGTGCCTGATGAACTATGGACGGAGGTTCAAAACATTGTACAGGAGACAGGGATCAAGACCATCCCATGGAAAAGAAATGCAAAAAAGCAAAATGGCTGTCTGGGGAGGCCTTACAAATAGTTGTGAAAAGAAGAGAAGCAAAAAGCAAAGGAGAAAAGGAAAGATATTCCCATTTGAATGCAGAGTTCCAAAGAACAGCAAGGAGAGATAAGAAAGCCTTCCTCAGTGATCAATGCAAAGAAATAGAGGAAAACAACAGAATGGGAAAGACTAGAGATCTCTTCAAGAAAATTAGAGATACCAAGGGAATATTTCATGCAGAGATGGGCTCGATAAAGGACAGAAATGGTATGGACATAACAGAAGCAGAAGATATTAAGAAGAGGTGGCAAGAATACACAGAAGAACTATACAAAAAAGGTCTTCATGACCCAAATCATCATGATGGTGTTATCACTCACCTGGAGCCAGACATCCTGGAATGTGAAGTCAAATGGGCCTTAGAAAGCATCACTATGAACAAAGCTAGTGGAGGTGATGGAATTCCAGCTGAGCTATTTCAAGTCCTGAAAGATGATGCTGTGAAAGTGCTGCACTCAATATGCCAGCAAATTTGGAAAACTCAGCAGTGGCCACAGGACTGGAAAAGGTCAGTTTTCATTCCAATCCCAAAGAAAGGCAATGCCAAAGAATGCTCAAACTACTGCACAAG
Organism: Bos taurus; assembly: GCF_002263795.3. Lineage (NCBI taxonomy): Eukaryota > Metazoa > Chordata > Mammalia > Artiodactyla > Bovidae > Bos > Bos taurus. The sequence continues at coordinate 17,970,029 of NC_037336.1, read as the reverse complement.
TGCACTCATCTCACATGCTTGTAAAGTAATGCTCAAAATTCTCCAAGCCAGGCTTCAGCAGTACGTGAACTGTAACTTCCAGATGTTCAAGCTGGCTTTAGAAAAGACAGAGGAACCAGAGATCAAATTGCCAACATTTGCTGGATCATGGAAAAAGCAAGAGTTCCAGGAAAACATCTATTTCTGCTTTATTGACTATGCCAAAGACTTTGCCTGTGTGGATCACAGTAAATTGTGGAAAATTCTGAAAGAGATGGGAATACCAGACCACCTGACCTGCCTCTTGAGAAACCTATATGCAAGTCAGGAAGCAACAGTTAGAACTGGACATGGAACAGGAGACTGGTTCCAAACAGGAAAAGAAGTACGTCAAGACTGTATATTGTCATGCTGCTTATTTAATTTATATGCAGAATACGTCATGAGAAATGCTGGGCTGGAAGATGCACAAGCTGGAATCAAGATTACCGGGAGAAATATCAATAACCTCAGATATGCAGATGACACAACCCTTATGGCATAAAGTGAAGAGGAACTAAAAAGCCTCTTGATGAAAGTGAAAGTGGAGAGTGAAAAAGTTGGCTTAAAACGCAACTTTCAGAAAACTATCATGGCATCTGGTCTCATCACTTCATGGGAAATAGATGGAGGAACAGTGGAAACAGTGTCAGACTTTATTATTTTGGGCTCCAAAATCACTGCAGATGGTGACTGTAGCCATGAAATTAAAAGATGCTTACTCCTTGGAAGGAAAGTTATGACCAACCTCGATAGCATATTCAAAAGCAGAGACATTACTTTGTCTCCAAAGTCCATCTAGTCAAGGCTAAGGTTTTTCCAGTGGTCATGTATGGATGTGAGAGTTGGACTGTGAAGAAAGCCTAGTGCCGAAGAATTGATGCTTTTGGATTGTAGTGCTTGAGAAGACTCTTGCGAGTCCCTTGGACTGCAAGGAAATCCAACCAGTCCATCCTAAAGGAGACCAGTCCTGGGTTTCATTGGAAGGACTGATGTTGAAGGCTCAAACTCTAATACTTTGTCACCTCATGCGAAGAGTTGACTCATTGGAAAAGACCCTGATGCTGGGAGGGATTGGGGGCAGGAGGAGAAGGGGACAACAAAGGATGAGATAGCTGGATGGCATCACCGACTCGATGCACATGAGTTTGAGTGAACTCTGTGAGCTGGTTTTAGACAGGCAGGCCTGACATGCTGCAATTCATGGGGTTGCAGAGTTGGATACGACTGAGCAAGTGAACTGAACTGATGATGTTAGCTGTGATCTTGTGATATATGATCTTTATTATGTTATTATGTCACATATGGCCTATGTTATTGAGTTTTAAGCATGTATAGATGTTGGATTTTGTCAAATTTTTTTTCCTGAGTCTATTGAGGTGATCATGTGACTTTTTTTACCCTTCATTTTGTTTATGTGATGTGTCACATTTGTGGATTTGCATATACTGAAACTTCCTTGCATCACTGGGATAAATCCCAATTGACAATGGTGTATGATCCTTTTAATGAATTGTTGAATTTAGGTTGCTGATATTTTTGAGCATCTTTGCATCCGTGTTCATCAGAAATATTGGCTTGTAATTTTCCTTTCTTATAATGTCCTTTTCTGGTTTTGGTATCAGAGTAATGCTGACCTCCTAAGTTAAATTTGAAACTGTTCTATCCTCTTCTGTTTTTTGGAATGGTTTGAAAAGTATTAGTTTTGATTCTTTAAATGTTTGGTAGAATTCATCAGTGAAGTCATCTGGTCCTGGATTTTTTTTGTTAGAGGTTTTTCACTGATAATTCAATCTTTTTACTACTGAATTATCTGTTTAGATTTTCTATTTGTTCATGCTTTAGTCTTGGTAATTTATGTGTTTTTAGGAATGCATCCATTTCTTTAAAGTTATTTGATTTGTTGGTGTAAATTTTTCATAGCAGTTTCTCATGATCCTTAGTATTTCTTAGTTATAAGTTGTAATGTCTCCTCTTTCATTTCTGGTTTTATTTTAATCTTTTTTATCTTCTTCATTTGTCTAGTTAAAGATTTGTCAATTTTTCTTCTGTTAAAAACATCTTAATTTTATTGATATTTTCTATTTTCTTTTGGCCTCAATTTAATTTATTTCTATTTTGATATTTTGTTCCTGCACTCTTTACTAACTTTGGGTTTATTTTGTCCATTTACTAGTTACTTGTGGTGTGATGTTAGATTAATCATTTGAGATCTTTGTTTTATCCTAATGTGTTTATTGCTATAAATTTCTCTTGACTTGCTACTGCTGCAAGTGATACATTTTTGTATGTTGTGTTTTTATTTTCATTCATTGCAAGATATTTTTGGATTTGTCTCCTTTTCTTCTGTGATCCACTGGTTATTCAGAAGTATGCTGATTATTCCCACATATTTGTGAATTTTCTAGTTTTCTTCTTATATTTGATTTCTTTTTTTAAATTTCTTTTTAAATTAATTTATTTTAATTGGAGGCTAATTACTTTACAGTATTGTAGTGGTTTTTGCCATACATTGACATGAATCAGTCATGGGTGTACATGGGTCCCCTATTTCTATTTTTACACTGCTGTGGTTAAAAAAAAAGATGCTTGATACTATTTCAATTTTTAAAAATTTGTTAAGACTTGTTTTGTGGCCTATGATCTATCCTGGAGAATGTTCCATGTGGTCTTGAAGAGAATGTGTGTTCTTTTGGTGTTGGATGGAGCGTTCTGTATAGGTCTGTTAAGTCTATCCAGTCCAGTGTGTAGTTTAAGTCTTGTATTTCCTTATTTTCTGTTTGGAAGATCTGTCCATTGTTGAATGTGTGATACTGAGGTCCTTTACTTTTATTAATTACTGTCTGTTGCTTGCTTCAGATCTGTTAGTATTTGCTTTATGTCTTTAGGCACTTCAGTTTTGGGTGTGTAGATATTTACAGCTGTTATTTCCTCTTGATGGAGCAATCCCTTTACTTTTTTTCTTGTTACAATTTTTGACTTAAAGTCTTTTGTATGATAAAAGTCACCCAGCTTTATTTTGGTTTCCAGTTGCATGCAATATTCTATTCTATCTATTCACTTTTAGTCTATATATATCCTTAAAGTTTGAAAGTCACTTGTAGGCAGAATATGGTTGGGTATTAATTTTTCATTCTTTCAGCCACTCTGTGTCTTTTGAATGGAGAAATTATTTTATTTATATTGAAAGTAATTAGTGGTAGATGTAGACTTACTGTTGCCTTTTTCTTCATTGTATTCTGACTGTTTTATAGTTTCTTTGTTCCCTTCTTCCATGTGTCCTCCCTTTTTTTGTGATTTGATGATTTTCTATAGTGGTATGTTTTGATTCATTTATCTTTATCTTTTGCATATCTAGTATAGGCTTCTGTTTTGTGGTACCATGTAGTTTACCTAAAACATCTTATAGCTATAGCAGAGTATTTTGAGGTGATAACATCTTACCCTTACATGTAAAGAAGTTCAATATTTTTACACTTTCTTCCAATATTTTGTTTTTAATTTCACAGTTTGCATCTTTTTATTGTATTTACAAACAAATTATTGTAGTAAATACAATAAAAAGAAAATGGCAGAAAGTGAAGAAGAACTAAAGAACCTCTTCATGAAAGTGAAAGAGGAGAGTGAAAAAAGTTGGCTTAAAGCTCAACATTCAGAAAACAAAGATCATGGCATCTGGTCCCATCACTTCATGGTAAATAGATGGGGAAACAGCAGAAACAGTGGCAGAATTTATTTTTTGGGGCTCCAAAATCACTGCAGATGGTGAGTGCAGCCATGAAATAAAAAGATGTTTACTCTTTGGAAGAAAAATTATGATCAACCTAGACAGCATATTAAAAAGCAGAGACATTACTTTGCCAACAAAGGTCCATCAAGTCAAGGCTAAGGTTTTTCCAGTAGTCATGTATGGATGTGAGGGTTGGACTCTAAAGAAAGCTGAGTGCCAAATAATTGATGTTTTTGAACTGTGGTGTTGGAGAAGACTCTTGAGAGTCCCTTGGACTGCAAGGAGATCCAACAAGTCCATCCTAAAGGAGATCAGTCCTGAGTGTTCATTGGAAGGACTGTGTTGAAGCTGAAACTCCAATGCTTTGGCCACCTCATGTGAAGAACTAACTCATTTGAAAAGACCCTGATGCTGGGAAATATTGAAGGCAGGAGGAGAAGGGGACCACAGAGGATGAGATGGTTGGATGGCATCACCGACTCAATGGACATGAGTTTGAGTAAACTCCAGGGGTTGGTGATGAACAGGGAGCCCTGACCTGCTGCAGTCCATGGGGTGTCAAAGAGTCAGACATGACTGAGTGACTGAACTGAACTGAACTGATAATTATTTAATATGTTTGTTTTAAATCCTTATAATATAGTTATGAATAGTTTATCTACCACCATTACAATATTAGCACATTCTGAATATAACTCTCTCCATAGGTTTATTATGAGTTTTATGCTTTCATATGTATTCATATTACCAATCAGTGCCCTTTCTGTAAGAACTGAGAGAGGTGGTTATTTTATCTACTGTGCAGAAACCAACAAAGAAAGTCAAGGAAAATGGAGAAACAGAGGAATATGTACCAAGAAAAGAACTAGATAAATCTCCACAAACCCATCTTAATAAAACAGAGATAAGTATTTAACCTTATAGAGAGTTATGTAGGAGACAAACTTCTTCCATTAGCCCACTTGAACTCTGGGTTGCGTCTCAAATCTCTGATAATCCAAGCTGCCACCTTTGTTGTTAGAGGCTTCATGTGCTTGAAGGTGTACCAAGATCTATCAGTATTTCTAGGGGAGAATTGTAGTCAACACCTAAATGCAGGCTGTCTAGAACCCAGACCTTCAGGAAGCAATGGGGATATAGTATGTTGTAAAACTTCTAGGGAGAATGGAATTCAGACATTTTTACCTGCTCCCTTTCCTTTGAGCTACAATGTAGAGCAGTGTGGGGGTGCTCCTGTGCCCATTCTTGCTTTTTCCAGAAGGCCTAATGTATGAAAGCTATAAATTGTCTGAGCTAATTGACTTGGGGCTCTGTCTGTCATTTCACAGCTATAGATTTTGAGGCAGTAGATGTGTGGAGAAGCTCTTTCCAGGGAGAAACTGGTCCCCTGGTCTTACTGTTGGGCAAACTGGAGGGAAAGCAGGGGAAGTGCCCACCAGTCCTTCTGACCTCTAGGGAAGAATACAGTCCACATTTAGATGCATGCTAACGAGAAGCTGGGCCATCCAGCAGAAGCTTTTAAAATATGCTGTCAAATCCTTCCAGGGAAAGACTGGACAAAAATGAATATTTTTTTTTTCTGATCCTTCCGTGCTTAGTCTGGAGAGCTATCCATAGCAAGTGCTGGATCATGAGCCTGTTAACAATTGGTTTTTCTCCCACTGCAGTCCTGTGGGGACATATGAATGCAATTGTTATTGGTGATCAGAGCCAGACCATCTCTCATGACGCAGCTGCAAAAGTTGGCATGCCAGATGTGTGTATCAGCTCCTTACAGGGAGATATTTGTGACTTGGTTATCATTAGAGAGTCAGAAGGGGAAGGTGGGAAGTGCCTGCTGGCTCTTTCAGGCTCAAGGATCATTGGCATCAATATCTAGATGTGTGATCATTAGAAGTTGGATACTCAGGTACAAGCTTGTAAAGTATGCAGTCTAACCCCTTCCATGTAAAGACAAGGAGAAAGGTATTTTTGTCTTCTTTCTCTGCAATAAACCCTGGGAAGATAGCTGTAGTAATTCATGGAAAGAGAGTTTCTGAGATTACTTCTTAGGAACTGCTGCTTCGTTTGCTGTAGTCCTATGGGACTATTGAATCCAAGACCTATGGTTATTGGAACTAGGTGATTTGGTGGCCCCACTCTCAGATGGCAGCCATAGTAAATGAGGTGTTAGTACTTGTTTCATATCATATTTGAAAAACCTAGACTATTTTTTTTTCAGGTTTTTCAAATGTTGATAGCACACATCTTGACTCTGGTTCAAGATGATGATGTAGGAAGCTCCTGAATTTCCTTGCTCCCCTGGCTGTGCTGTGTGTATAGCCACACATAAAGTAATTTCCGCTGATGGAAATCCAGAAAACTGCTGATTCCTACACATCAGGTGACTAGGAGGAGAATACCCACACTGAAATCAATTAAAAAAACCTAGACTATTTACAGGAGGGCATGGTAACCCACTCCAGGATTATTGTCTGGTGAATTCCTATGCACATAGGAGCCTGGTAGACTTTGGTCCATGGGATTACAAAGAGTCAGACATGACTGAACAACAAAGCACAGAGACTATTCAGGTAGAAACTGTTAGTAAAAGACAGTTGCTACATTGAAACACCAAAGTTTAAATTAAACTGTGGATATATGAATATATCATACCCTGGAACAGTCCCGTCCCTTGTAGTTCTAAAGCACTCATGATATCAGCAATTCATCTAGCAATATATGTGAAGTGAGTTCATTAAATTTGGCTTAGTGATGAAAAAAGCACATCTTGCAATTTTTCTACATCTATTTTATTTTTTCAAGACATATCAGGGGTACATTATGTTCCAAATTAATGCATTTTATTTCTTAATGCAATATTGAAATATCATTAATCTATTTCTAGTATTTTCTATATTAATTTTAATATTGAAATCATGTTTTATTTAAAAAGACACAGAGTTCTCACAAGGATACATGAGATCTTATAGTAATCACATAAAATACAGTTTGTTTCTTAGGCAACACTATATTTTAAAAAGGCTGCAACTATTTAACATTTAGCTTTATACAATTTTCCTCTTTGGTTTAGATCAGAACATTTATACCAAATATCTTTTAGTTTATGATGCTGAAGATCTGAAAAGATTAAAAAAGAAATTTATTCTATCTATTGTGGAAAGAATGGATGAGAATGGGGATATTTCCATTTTTCTAGAGCAGGCATTTACATAGTTTCGTCAAGATTAGATAAATAAGACAATATTGCTAAATCTACACACTAAAAGCCATTTGAGTACAATTTACCTTCATGTTACTAATAAATAGCTTGACTGGCTTAGTCAAAGAAGTAAAGAGTTTTGGATCAAAATGATTCTTTATCTCTTTGCCAGACAATTTAACATTCTGTAATTGGGTATAAAACAGCTTTCCTAGAAGAGAATATCATGTGTGAAAACCTTGGGGCAAGAAGTACTGAGGTTCTTTCGAAGAACTATTAAAGACACTATAATGACAAGAGTTCTTTAATGCTATGGAAATGTGATCAAAATATACTGTTACATGACAGGACAAGGCTATGAAACAACATTTATAGCATTTTGTTATTTCTTTAAATAGCTATATGTAGGGTCTTAATATCTTGGAGAAGGCAATGGCCACCTACTCCAGTACTCTTGCCTGGAAAATCCCATGGACAGAGGAGCTTGGTGGGCTGCAGTCCATGGGGTCGCAAAGAGTCGGACATGACTGAGGAACTTCACTTTCCCTTTTCCCTTTCATGCGTTGGAGAAGGAAATGGCAACCCACTCCAGTCTTCTTGCCTAGAGAATCCCAGGGATGGCGGAGCCTGGTGGGCTGCCATCTATGGGGTCGCACAGAGTCGGACACGACTGAAGTGACTTAGCAGCAGCAGCAGGGTCTTAATATAATGGTTAAAAGTTTAGTCACTAAAGTCAGACTGCTGGGGTTTATATCCTAGCTATATCATTGGTTAGCTGTGTCACTTGAGGAAATTAATTTATAAAGCAGGATATGGGAGGTGGGAGGGAGGTTCATGAAGGAGGGGACATATGAATACTTAAGGCTGATCCATGTTGATGTACAGCAGAAGCCAATACAACACTGTAAAGCAATCATCCTCCAATTAAAAAGAAATTAAAAAAAACACACAGGATATGCCTGCATTTTCTCATCTGCCAAATGGGAATACTAATACTATCTTCCCTAGTGCATATGGGAAGATTATAATATATGCTTATGTGATTGAAATATTCAGAACGGTGCCTAGAACCTTGTTCAGTAAGTATTAACTATTATTATCATGTTATTTTGAAGCTGAAGTGCCAATACTTTGGCAAGTGATACAAAAAGACGACTCATTGGAAAAGACCCTGATGCTAGGAAAGATTGAAGGCAAAAGGAGAAGGCAGCAGGGAATGAGATGGTTAAATAACATCACCAACTCAGTGGACATGAATCTGAGCAAACTCCAGGAGACAGTGAAGGACAGGGAAGCCTGGCATGCTGCATTCCATCGGGTCACAAAGAATTGGACACGATGAAGCAACTGACCAACAATCAATCATATTTCTAGCTACTTCTATCAGAAAAGACATGTGAATGTTAATGGTATTTTTACAGATTGCAAAATTGAAGTAAATTTTAATTTCCACCTCCTTTCTCACATGTACTTTATAAAATATCTACTATGAACTGTACACTATAGAGTTCTATCATGACTTCTATCTATATTAAGAGATTAGATTTCTAAAAATAGGTTGTATTAAAGTAATTTAATAGGCACTCATTTTTACAATTTAATCTGAAAGAAGCATTTGGTTTATTCCTTTGCAAGTAGTAACTCTGCTGTTAACAATTCATTAAGTGAAGTATAAGGGTACATTTACTGAATAAAATATGCTAACATACTTGTAGGTAGATATAATTGCTTTTATAATTGTAGCAAAGAGGATAGATGTTTCAAAAATATCCATATGGAAGGTGGTTATCACTTTTTTCTTTTTGATTCTCACTTTTTTTTAATTTATTTTTTTATTGAAGGATAATTGCTTTATAGAATTTTGTTGTTTTCTGTCAAACCTCCATGGGAATCAGCCACAGGTACACATATACCCCCTACCTTTTGAAGCTCCCTCCCATCTCCCTTCCCATCCCAACCCTCTAGGTTGATACACAGTCCCTGTTTGAGTTTCCTGAGCCATACAGCAAATTCCCCTTGGCTATCTATTTTACATATGGTAGTGAAAGTTTCCACATTACTCTTTCCACACATCTCACCCTCTCCTCCCCTCTCCCCATGTCCATAAGTCTATTCTCTATGTCTGTTTTTCCATTGCTGCCCTGTAAGTAAATTCTTCAGTACCATTTTTCTAGATTCCATATATGTGCATTAGAATACGATATTTATCTTTCTGTTTCTGACTCACTTCACTCTGTATAATAGGTTCTAGGTTCATCCACCTCATCAGAACTGACTCAAATGCATTACTTTTTATGGCTGAGTAATATTCCATTGTGTATATGTACTACAACATCTTTATCCATTCATCTGTCAATGGCCATCTAAGTGGCTTCCATGTTCTAGCTATTGTAAATAGTGCTGCAATGAACAATGGGATACATGTGTCTTTTTCAATCCAAATTTCCTCAGGGTATATGCCTAGGAGTGGGATTGCTGGGTCATATGGTGGTTTTACTCCTAGTTTTTATAAGGAATCGCCATACCATCTTCCATAGTGGCTGTATCAATTTACATTCCCACCAACAGAGCAAGAGCATTCCCTTTTCTCCACACCCTCTCCAGCTTGCAGACTTTTTGATGATGGCTATTCTGACTGGTGTGAGGTGATATCTCATTGTAGTTTTGATTTGCATTTATCTAATAATGAGTGATGTTGAGCATCTTTTCATGTGTTTGTTAGCCATCTGTATGTCTTCATTGGACAAATGTCTGTTAAGATCTTTTTCCCAATTTGATTGGGTTGTTTGTTTTTCTGGTATTCAGTCGTATGAGCTGCTTGTATATTTTGGAAATGAATCCTTTGTCCATTGTTTCATTTGCTATTATTTTCTCCCATTCTGAGGGTTGTCTTTTCACCTTGCTTAGAGTTCCCTTTGCTGTGCAAAAGCTTTTAAGTTTAATCATGTCCCTCTTGTTTACTTTTGTTCTTATTTCTGTTACTGTAGGAGGTGGGTCATAGAAGATCTTGGTTTGATTTATGTCATCAAGTGTTCTGCCTATGTTTTCCTCTAAAAATTTTATAGTCTCTGGGCTTACATTTAGGTCTTTAATCCATTTTGAGTTTATCTTTATGTATGGTGTTAAGAAGTGTTCTAATTTCATTCTTTTATATGTAGCTGTCCAGTTTTCCAAGCACCATTTATTGAAGAGGCTGTCTTTGCCCCTTGTATAGTCTTGCCTCCTTTGTCAAAAATAAGGTACCTATAGGTGCATGTGTTTATTTCTGGGCTTTCTATCTTGTTCTATTCTTCTATATGAAGACTGTAGCTTTGTAGCATAATCTGAAGTCAGGAAGGTTGATTTCTCCAGCTCCATTCTTCTTTCTCAAGACTGTTTGGCTATTCAGGGTCTTTTGTGTTTCCATAGGCATTGTGAAATTTTTTGTTCCAGTTCTGTGAAAAATGCCATTGGTAATTTGATAGGGATCACATTGAATCCATAGATTGCATTTGGGAGTATAGTCATTTTCGCAATATTGATTCTTCCTACCAGGAACATGGAATATCTCTCCATTTGTTTATGTCATTTTTTATTTCTTTCATCAGTGTCTTATAATTTTCTGTGTACAGTTCTTTTATCCCCTTATGTAAGTTTATTCCTAGATATTTAGTTTTTTTTTTTGTTGTTGCAATGGTAAATGGGATTGATTCCCTAATTTCTCTTTCTAATTTTTCACTGTTAGTATAGAGAAATGCAAGTGATTTTTCTGTATTGATTTTGTATCCTGCAACTTTCCTAAATTCACTGATAAACTCTAGTACATTTCTGATACTATCTTTAGGGTTTTCTATGTACAGTGTCATGTCATCTGCAAACAGTGAGAGTTTTACTTCTTTTCCAATCTGAATTCTTTTTACTTCTTTTTTTTCTCTGATTGCTGTAGCTAGGACTTCTAGAACTATGTTGAATAATAGAGGTAAAAGTGAACACCCTTGTCTTGTTCCTGATCTTAGGGGAAATACTTTCAGTTTTTCACCATTGAGAATAATGTTTGTGTAGGCTTATCATATGTAGCCTTTACTATGTTTAGGTAGGTTCCTTCTCTGCCCATTGTTTGAATAGTTTTAATCATAAAAGGGTGCTGAATTTTATCAAAGGCTTCTTCTGCATCTATTGAGATTATCATATGGTTTTTATCTTTCAATTTGTTAATATGGTGTATCACATTGTTTGATTTGCATATATGAAGAATCCTTGCATTCTTGGAATAAATCCAACTTGATCATGGTGTGTGAGCTTTTTGGTGTGTTGCTGAATTCTGTTCACTAAAATTTTGTTGAGGATTTTTTCATCTATGTTCACCAGTGATATTGGCTTATGGTGTGTGTGTGTGTGTGTGTGTGTGTTGTCTTTGTCTGGTTTTGGTGTCAGGGTGATGGTGGCCTCTTAGAATGGGTTTGGAAGTGTTTCTTCCTCTGCAATTTTTTGAAAGAGTTTTAGAAGGATAGGCATTAGGTCTTCCCTACATGATAGAATTCTCCTGTGAAGCCATCTGGATCTGGGCTTTTGTTTTTTTGGGAGATTTTTGATCACAGCTTCAATTTCAGTGCTTGTAATTGGGTTGTTCATGATTTCTATTTCTTCCTGGTTCAGTCTTGGAAGATTGAACTTTTCTAAGAATCTGTCCATTTCTTTCCAGTTATCCATTTTGTGGCCGTATAGTTGCTCATAGTAGTCTCTTACAATCCTTTGTATTTCACATTGTCTGTTGTAACCTCTCCTTTTCCATTTCTAATTTTGTTGATTTGATTATTCTCTCATTTTTTTCTTGATGAGTCTGGCTAAAGGTTTGTCAATTTTATTTATCTTCTCAAGGAACTAGCTTTTAGTTTTATTAATCTTTACTATTGTTTCTTTCATTTCTTTTTCACTTATTTCTGCTTGGATATTTATGATTTCTTTCCTTCTACTAAATTTGGGGATTTTTTGTTTTTCTTTGTCCAGTTGTTTTAGGTGTAAAGTTAGATTGTCTATTCAATGTTTTTCTTGTTTCTTGAGGTAGTACTGTATTGTTATAAACTTCACTCTTAGGACTGCTTTTGCTGCATCCCATAGGTTTTGAGCTGTGTTTTCACTGTCATTTTTTTTCCTGGAAATTTTTTGATTTCTCTTTTATTTTCTTCAGTAATGTGTTGGTTACTTAGAAATGTGCTGTTTAATGTCCACGTGTTTGTGTTTTTTTACAGTTTTTTTTCTTGTAATTGTTATCTAGCCTCATAGCATTGTGGTTGGAGAAGATGCATGATGTGATTTCAATTTTCTTAAATTTATTGAAGTTTGATTTGTGACCCAAGATGTTGTCTCTCCTGAAGAATGTTCCATGTGCACTTGAGAAGAAGGTGTATTCTTCTGCACTTGGATGGAGTGTCCTGAAGATATGAATGAAATCCATCTCATCTAATGTCTCATTTAAGCCTTATATTTCCTTATTGATTTTCTGTTTTGATGATCTGTCCATTGGTGTGAGTGGAGTGGTAAAGTCTCCTACTATTATTGTGCTACTGTAAATTTATTCTTTTATGTCTGTTAGTGTTTGCCTTATATATTGAGGTGTTCCTTTGTTGGGTGCATAGATATTTACAATTGTTATGTCTTCCTCTTGGGTGGATCTCTTGATCATTATGTAGTGTCCTTTCTTATCTCTTGTAATCTTCTTTATTTTAAGGTCTATTTTGGCTGATATGAGGATTGCTACTCCAGCTTTCTTTTACTTCCCATCTGCATGGAATATATTTTTCCATCCTTTCATTTTCAGTCTATATGTGTCTTTAGATCTGAAGTGGGTTTCTTATAAACAGCATATATATTGGTTTTGTTTTTGCATCCATTTAGCCAGTCTGTGTCTTTTGGTTGGAGCATTTTAATTCATTTACATTTAAAGTAATTATTGATATATATATGTTCCTATTGCCATTTTCTTAATTGTTTGGGGTTGATTTTGTAGATCTTTTTTTCTTCTCTTGCATTTCTTGACTATATAAGTCCATTTAACATTTGTTGTAAAGCTGGTTTGATGATACTGAATTCTCTTAACTTTTGCTTGTCTGAGAAGATTTTTATTTCTCCATCAATTTTGAATGAGATCCTTGCCGGATACAGTAATCTTGGCTGTAGATTTTTCCCTTTCAGTACTTTAACTGTATCTTGCCATTCCCTTCTGGCCTGCAGAGTTCCTGCTGAAAGATCAGCTGCTAAGCATATGGAGTTTCCCTTGTATGTTACTTTTTGCTTCTCCCTTGCTGCTTTTAATATTCTTTGTGTTTAGTCTTTGTTAGTTTGATTAGTATGTATCTTGGTGTATCTCTCCTTGGGTTTATCCTGTATGGGACTCTGTGCCTCTTGGACTTGATTGACTATTTCCTTTTCCATGTTGGGGAAATTTTCACCTATAATCTTCAAAATTTTTCTCATACCCTTTCTCTTTTTCTTCTAGGACCCCTATATTTTGAATGTTGTTGCATTTGATATTGTCCAAGAGGTCTCTGAGACTATCCTTAGTTCTTTTCATTCTTTTTACTTTATTTTGCTTTTCAGAAGCTATTTCCACCATTTTATCTCCCAGCTCACTGATTTGTTCTTCTGCCTCAGATATTCTGCTATTGATTCCTTCTAGAGTATTTAGAATTTCATAAATTATGCTGTTTGTCTCTGCATGTTTATTCATTAATTCTTCTATGTCTTTGTTAATTCATTCTTGCATTTTCTCCATTTTGTTTTCAGGGTTTTTGATCATCTTTACTATCATTATTCTGAATTCTTTTTCAGGTAGTTTGCCTATTTCCTCTTCATTTATTTGGACTTCTGCATTTCTAGTTTGTTCCTTCATTTGGGTAATATTTATCTGCCTTTTCATTATTTTTTTTAAACTTATTGTGTTTGAGATCTCCTTTTCCCAGGCTTCAAGGTGAATTGTTTCTTCCTTTTGGTTTCTGCCCTCCTAAGATTGGTCCAGTGGTTTGTGTAAGCTTCCTATAGGGTGAGATTTATGCTGAGCTTTTGTTTGTTTGCTTGTTTTTCCTCTGATGGGCAAGGCTGAGTGAGGTGGTAATCTTATCTGCTGATGATTGGGTTTGTATTTTTGTGTTGTTTGTTGTTTGGATGAGGCATACTGCACAGAGTGCTACTGGTGGTTGGATGATGCCAGGTCTTGTATTCAAGTGGTTTCCTTTGTGTGAGTTCTCACTATTTGATACTCCCTAAGGTTAAGGGTCAGACACGACTGAGTGACTTTGCTTTCACTTTTCACTTTCATGCATTGGAGAAGGAAATGGCAACCCACTCCAGTGTTCTTGCCTGGAGAATCCCAGGGACGGGGGAGCCTGGTGGGCTGCCATCTATGGGGTTGCACAGAATTGGACATGACTGAAGCGACTTAGCAGCAGCAGCAGCAGCAGCAGCAGCAGCAGGGTTAGTTCCCTAGTAGTCTAGGGTCTTGGAGTCAGTGCTCCCACTCCAAAGGCTCAGGGCTTGATCTCTGTCCAGGAATGAAGATTCCACAAGTGGTTTGTTATGGTATTAAGTGAGATTAAAACCAATACCTAAAAATGAGGAACCAAAGATTAACCCCAGACAAATGTCAGTTACAAAACCAGGCCAATAATTAAAATAATGGTATATACACATATACATATACACCCAGGAGCAAAGTCAAAATGGTCCAACAAAAATAAAGTACAATTGATTGACCTGACAAAGGAAATCAAAAATTTTATTTACTAGTCAAGAACAAAACTAACTAAAGCACAAACTAGAAAGCAAAACTAAAGCATGGTGCCAAAAGGGGAATAAAGCAATGAAAACAAAAATGTTGAGAAGAAAAGGAAAGAAAGAATACATATACAAAGTTAAATAGAGGTAGATAAAGAAGATTTATATATATTAAAGATTAACTGCAAGGGGAAAAGAGCAGTAGGAAAAGCAAACAAAGGAATAAATGTAGAAAAAAATAACAGGTTTAAAAACTTAAAAATAAAAATTAAAAAAAGAGAGAAAAAAAAAAAAAAAGGAAAATTTGCCAGAACTGCAAAAGCCCAATGTAGAGGCAGAGGTTCATAGCAACAATAAAAAATGTGACTGAGGGAAAAAAAAAAAGCAAAAAAAAAAACAAAGCTCAAAAGCTTAATTAGATTTCATAGTGCCAATAAAATTGACAACAACAGAGGTGGGGGAAGAGAGAAAGAAAAAAGAAACAAAATCCAAAAGAATCTACAGAACAAGTGGAAACATAAGAATAATAAATGTTTTTCTTGAGTCACTGTTGTCATAGTCCTTTCCCTCGCTGGGGGTTACAGTCCACCTCACCTCCATAGGATGCCGGCTGACACTGTTCTATCTCTGGACCTGCTGTGGGGGCAGCTCAGATTCTAATCTGGTCCTACTCCTCTGTGTTCTTGCTTCCAATGTCCATAATTATCAGAACAAATGCATTTTCTTTTGTGGAAGCTCTCAATGACCTTTTATATATTCCACAGACACAGAAGCTGCCTAGTTGATTGTGTGGATTTAATCTGCAGCATGTACAGCTTATGGGAGGGTTTTGGGTCTTCTTAGTCACATTGCCTCTGGGTTTCAATTGTGGGTTTATTTCCACCTCTGCATGTGGGTCGTCCACTAGGGTTTTCTCCTGAGGCTGCCCTGGAGGACTTGGGTTGGCCCCTGTGAGGTGTGGAGGTGGTGCAGCTACTTGGGTTGCAGGGGCTCCGGCAGCACCAGGTACTCAGGGGAGTTGGCGGCTAGGGCAGCAGGAAATATAGTGTGCTACAAGGGTATGGCAACCAGTATTGGCCCATATGCTCCAGTATTCTTGCCTGGAGAACCTGCTGTCCTGACAGAGAATCTTGGCAGACGTCAGTCTACAGGGTCTCAAAGAGTCGGTCACTACCAAAGCGACCCTTCATGCATAAGTTCAAGACTTTTTTGCCTGTGGCAGCACTGGCACAGTGAGAGTTGAGTGTGAAGGTGGCATAGTTGCTTAGCTTGTGGGGACCCTGGTAGCGCTTGTGGGGACACGGACTGCCTGCACCCCAGGAGTTATGGCTCTCTGAGTCTTTTGTGAGCCTCTTGTAGCTAGTGGTCAAAAGGCCTCTTTGGCCAGTCTTTCTCCATAGCTCCGCCCATTCAAGCACTTAGAGGGCTCCCTTGCCTGGGGTCCTTCTCTGTTCTTTGGTGCATCAGGCACATAGAGGGCCCCCCCTGGCTGGGGTCCTACTCTGTAGTGCCTCAGGCGTTTGATGGGCCAGCCTCCTTATTGTTCAGCTGCCTATGCTGGCATGTGGAGAAAGAGGTTATGGTGATGGTACCACCCCCTACACTTGACTCAGCAGCATGGCCTTGCTTCCATGGCTGCCTGGCTTTCCTCCACAGGCATTTCCCACCACAGTCTCCTCCCTCACATCCCCTTGATCTGTCTCTCTGCAGTCCACAGCAGCTCTCGCCCGGGGACTGCTCCATATTCCCTAAACTTCAGCTCCAGCCACTGCACCTTCCAGGGGACCCGCGTCCCTGCCTGGTGTATGTACGGCTGTGGAAAGGATTGTCTGATTCTCATTCCGTTTAGGCTGCCACAGATCAGCTGTTTCACTCTCAGCTTTAAATGTTTCTCCTCTGATTCAGACAATTGCCCCCATGTGGGGATTTGGACCCCTGCTTCAGTTTCCCCACCTGCCAAGGGCAGGTCTAGTCCTACTAACGCTCCTGTTTTTCCCCATAGTTCCTTCATCCTCCAAGTTTTGTGTCAGGTTCTGCTGGTCAGGTACTCCTGTCTGCTCTCAGCTGGTGTTCTGCAAGCACTTCTGTGTCTGAAACTGTGTCCCTGATGTATCCATGGAGAGAGATGTACCTCACGTCCACCTACTCCTCCACCATCTTGTTCTCTCTCTGTTTGTTTGTTTGCTTGTTCGCTTGTTTTCAGTTGGTCTTTTCTGTTGTTCATGGATTAACTGGCAGCAGTTGAGGGGGAATTCCATTGGGAATTAAGACAGTTTTCTATCATAGTACTTCTAAGTTTTAAGCTGTGTGACCTTGAGAAAGTCACTTAATATCTCTTTATCTGCAATTCTCCATCTACAAGTGATTAATATAATATCTGGCTTGCTGTAGATGTGTTGCTGTGAAAATCAGTGATGTTAAATACCAAAGCACCTAGGAAGTATTAAGTCATTAAATACAAGTGAACTATTATCAGTTTCAAAAGTGTAAAACTTTGCTGCTGTTATAACTGTGAATGGATATTTCCAAAGGACTTTAATACTAAGATATGGGAATACTGACTTGAATTTTGCAATAAAAATGTGTTTTCCTCAGTTGCAACATCTTGCAAAGGAGACCAGATTACTCAAGCCCATTCTCCTAATGGGGACATTAGGAGAATCTGGACAAATTTTACATTTAAAAAATTCTGCCCAAAAGCACTGGGAAGACAATAATACAGGTGAAGATCACTGAAATTAAAGAAACAAAGTGAGGAAAACCTGGCATTTGTGGCTGCTTTCACCTCACTTTGTCAATTTAAAAAGAAAAGAGTGGCTTTTATTCTTTTTTTTTTTTTTTTTCCTATAGAAGCTGAGAAGCTAAGCAGATCTTTTGTTGTCTTGGAGCTAAGGGAAAAGAAAAAATGGAGTAGATGAATGACCATAAAGAAGGTAACTATAGTTTTATGCTTTGCTCTGTGACCATAATGGGGAATAGGAGTAAGAGTAAAGAGGAAATAGCATGACTCTTACAATTGGAAAAAGTGGTTGTTTATAGCTGATTTGTTTATAATTGCCAAAATTTGAAAGCAAACAAGATGACCGTCAGCAGGTGAATGGATAAACAAACTGTGGAACATCCAGACAATGGATTATTATTCAGGACTAAAAATGATTTGTTAACAAGTCATGAAAAGGCATAGAGGAACCTATGTTAAATGCAAGTTTCTAAGTAAAATAAGTCCAATCTGAAAGGTGACATAATATGATTCCAACTGTATGACCTTCTGGAAACAGAAAAAGTATGAACTAGTAAAAAGGTCTATGGCTGCCAGGGTTTGGAGGGAGACAGAAATGAATAAGTGGAGCAAAAAGGATTTTTAGGGCAGTGGAAATATTCTATACGATTTTATAATGATGGGTATATGTCATTACATTTGTTCAAACACTTAGAATGTACCACACTAAGAGTGAACCCTATGGTCTTTGAGTGATGCTAGTGTGTCAAAGTAGGTTTATCAGTTGTAACAGGTGGACAACCCTGGTGGAGGATGTTGAAAATGGGAGAGGCCATGCATGTGTGGAATAGGCAATGGTACCCCACTCCAGTACTTTTGCCTGGAAAATCCCATGGACAGAGGAGACTAGTAGGCTGCAGTCCATGGGGTCGTGAAGAGTTGGACATGACTGAGTGGCTTCACTTTCACTTTTCACTTTCATGCAGTGGAGAAGGAAATGGCAACCCACTCCAGTATTCTTGCCTGGAGAATCCCAGGGATGGAGGAGCCTGGTGGGCTACCGTCTATGGGGTCACACAGAGTTGGATGCAACTAATGTACCTTAGCAGCAGCAGCATGCATGTGCAGGGACAGGGGCTTTATGGGAAATCTCAGTACTTTCCTTTCAATTTTGCTGTAAACCAAACATTGCTCTAAAAAGTAATGCCTTAAAAAATGGGTAGCTGTTTTGCAAATAGACTCAGTTCAGTTCAATTGTTCAGTCATGTCTGACTCTTTGTGACCCCATGAACTGCAGCATGCCAGGCCTCCCTGTCCATCACTAGATTCTGGGGCTTGCTCAAACTCATGTCCACCGAGTTGGTGATGCCATCCAACCATCTCATCCTCTGTTGTCCCCTTCTCCTCCCACCCTCAATCTTTCCCAGCATCAGGGTCTTTTCCAGTGAGTCAGTTCTTCGCCTCAGGTGGCCAAATGATTGGAGCTTCAGCTTCAGCATCAGTCCTTCCAATGAATATTCAGGACTGATTGCCTTTAGGATTGACTGGCTTGATCTCCTTGCAGTCCAAGGGACTCTCAAGAGTCTTCTCCAACACCACAGTTTAAAAGCATCAATTCTTTGGTGCTCAGCTTTCTTTATAGTCCAACAATCACATCCATACATGACTACGGGAAAAGCCATAACACTGACTAGATGGACATTTGTTGGCAAAGTAATGTCTCTGGTTTTTAATATGCTCTCTAGGTTGGTCATAGCTTTTCTTCCAAGGAGCAAGCATCTTTTAATTTCATGGCTGCAGTGATTTTGAAGCCCAAGAAAATAGAGTCTGTCTCAGTTTCCACTGTTTCCCCATCTATTTGCCATGAAGTGATAGGACTGGATGCCATAATCTTAGTTGTTTGAATGTTGAGTTTTAAGACAACTTTTTCACTCTCCTCTTTCACTTTCATCAAGAGGATCTCTAGTTCCTCTTTGCTTTCTGCCATAAGGGTGGTGTCATCTTCCTATCTGAGATTATTGATATTTCTCCCAGCAATCTTGAGTCCAGCTTGTGCTCCATCCAGTCCAGCATTTTGCATGGTGTACTCTGCATGTAAGTTAAATAAGCAGGGTAACAATATACAGCCATGACGTACTCTTTTGCCAATTTGGAACCAGTACATTGTTACATGTCCAGTTCTACCTGTTGCTTCTTGACCTGCATGTAGATTTCTCAGGAGGCAGGTAAGGTGATCTGGTATCCCCATCTCCTAAAGAATTTTCCATTCTGTTGTGATCCACACAGTCAAAGGCTTTGGCATAGTCAATCAAGCAGTAGTACATATTTTTCTGGAATGTTTTTGATTTTGCTATCATCCAGTGGACGCTGGCAATTTGATCTCTGGTTCCTCTGCCTTTTCTAAATCCAGCTTGAACATCTGGAAGTTCTTGGTTCATGTACTTTTGATGCCTTGATTGGTGAATTTTGAGCATTACTTTGCTAGCCAGTGAGATCAGTGCAATTGTGTGGTAGTTTGAACATTCTTTGGCATTGCCTTTCTTTGGGATTGGATTGAAAACTGACCTTTTCCAGTCCTGTGGCCACTACTGAGTTTTCCAAGTTTGCTGGCATATTGAATGCAGCACTTTCACAGCATCATCTTTTAGGATTTGAAATAGCTCAACTGGAATTCCATCACCTCCACTAGCTTTGTTTGTAGTGATGCTTCCTAAGGCCCCCTGACTTCGGACTCCAGGATGTCTGGCTCTAGATGGAGTGATCACACCATCATGGTTATCTGGGTCATGAAGATCTTTTTTGTGTAGTTCTTCTGTGTATTCTTGCTACCTTTTCTTAGTATTTTCTGCCTCTGTTAGGTCCATGCCATTTCTGTCTTTTACTGTGCCCATCTTTGCATGAAATATTCCCTTGATATCTCTAATTTTCTTGATGAGATATCTAGTCTTTCCCATTTATTGTTTTCCTCTCTTTCTTGGCATTAATCACTGAGGAAGGCTTTTTTTAAATCTCTCCTTGCTATTCTTTAGAACTCTGCATTCAGATAAGTATATCTTTCCTTTTCTCCCTTGCCTTTAGCGTCTATTCTTTTCTCAGCTATTTGTGAGGCTTCCTCAGACAACCATTTTGCCTTTTTGCATTTCTTTTTCTTGAGGATCATCTTGATAGACTATTAGAATGTATAAATCAATCACACAGAGAAAGATTTAATTAATTAGGGTGTTAATTTTTCTTTATGTAAAACTGTGCAAAATAGTTGAATTTTTCTATTTAACACAAATTAAAAACCTAGGCTCTAGACTTTATCATGAACTTCATTTTGGAAGTGGGAAACCCAAGTATCACACAGCATACATAATTTTCTCAAAAATTGGATCTAGGATTTGGAAATAAGCAGCCTTCTCTGGAGTTTGTGTTCTTGGCTATACAAAGAAGTCAAAACAGAAAATGAGTCGTGTCTGACTCTTTGCAACTGCATGGACTGAAGCCCACAAGGCTCCTCCATCTATGGAATTCTCCAGGCAAGAATTCTGGAGTGGGTTGCCATTCCCTTCTCCAGAGGATCTTCCTTACCCAGGGACTGAACCTGGGTCTCCTGTATTGCAGGCAGATTCTTTACCAGCTGAAACACCAGGGAAGATTAAAGAAGCCAAAACAATTCCACAAAGAAAAATTTCCATTCAAAATGTTCAAATCCAGAAACTGATGTTGGTGAGGAAAAACTGCCTGTCATATCAACAAAGAATTACAGATTTTCAGGACCACAAGGGACATTGGATACCATCCTTCTATCTGAATACTTTCTATCAAATGATGAATCAGCCTCCTTCTGGATATCACTAATGATAGCTCTCCATTCTAGTAAACCCCACCTCATTAGAGGAAATAATCCTTTTGTAGAGCTGAAATTTGTGGGGCTTTGTTTTGCTTTGTTGTAGCTTCCAGTCACTGACTTTCTTTTGTTGATTTATTCAGGATACATCTAATTCATATCACACTAGGTGGTGGTGGTGGTTTAGTCGCTAAGTCGTGTCCAACTTGTGTGATCCCATAGACTGTGGCCTGCAAGGCCCCTCTGTCCATGGGATTCTCCAGGCAAGAATACTGGAGTGGGTTGCCACTTCCTTCTCCAGAGCATCTTGCAGACCCAGAATTGAACTCGGGTCTCCTGCATTGCAAGCAGATTCTTTACTGACTGAGCTATGAGGGAAGCCCCATCATACTAGGTGCTGCTGCTGCTGCTGCTAAGTAGCTTCAGTCGTGTCCGACTCTGTGTGACCCCAGAGATGGCAGCCCACCAGGCTCCCCCATCCCTGGGATTCTCCAGGCAAGAACGCCTGAGTGGGTTGCCATTTCCTTCTCCAATGCATGAAAGTGAAAAGTGAAAGTCAAGTCACTCAGTCGTGTCTGACTCTTCGCGACCCCATGGACTGCAGCCTACCAGGCTCCTCCGTCCATGGGATTTTCCAGGCAAGAGTATTGGAGTGGGTTGCCATTGCCTTCTCCTATCATACTAGGTATTTCTGATATATTTAGATAAGTCTATCAAGTTATGCATGGGGCTTCCTGATGACTTGGTGGTAAAGAAACTGCCTGCGATTACAGGAGACAAGTGTTTGATCCCTGGGTTGGGAAGATCCCCTGGAGAAGGAAATGGCAACCCATTCATTCCATTAATCTTCCTGGGAAATCCCACGGACTGAATAGTCTGGTGGGCTACAGTCAATAGGGTTGCAAAAGAGTCAGATATGACTTAGTGACTAAACAACAATCAAGTTATACTTACATAACTTCTTAAAGCTATGTGTTCTCATTCTTTCTTTTTCTTTCTCATATTGCATAATTCCAGATAGATTTCCTCATGCTGGTTTGTCAATGTCCACTATTGGTTAAAACTGGGAAATTTTACAGGGTACCTGCAGCTAAAAAGAGTAACTTATGTCTTAATTTACAAGGTAAGATAACTTATCAGTAATGTGATAAAGTCTTGTTCTTTGGAATCTCCTTGAGAATTCAAAATAGCAATGTTCTCAGTTTTTCTTGTGTTTACTAGAGTAGGTACTTTTCAGAACTGCAAAATTTTTTTTTAATATAAATTTATTTATTTTAATTGGAAGCTAATTACTTTACAATATTGTATTGGTTTTGCCATACATCAACATAAATCCGCCACGGGTGTACATGTGTTCCCCATCCTGAACCCCCCTCCCACCTCCCTCCCCGTACCATCCCTCTGGGTAATCCCAGTGCACCAGCCCCAAACATCCTGTATCCTGCATCGAACCTAGACTGGCGATTCGTTTCATATATGATATTATATATATTTCATTTTTTATTATAAATTTATTTATTTTAATTGGTGGCTAATTACTTTACAATATTGTATTGGTTTTGTCATACATCAACATGAATCTGTCACGGGTATACCTGTGTTCCCCATCCTGAACCCCCCTCCCACCTCCCTCCCTGTACCATTCTCCAAAATCTTCCCACCCTCTCCCTCTCCCACAGAGTCCAAAAGAGTGTCCTATACATCTGTGTCTCTTTTGCTGTCTCGCATACAGGGTTATTGTTACCATCTTTCTAAATTCCATATATATGCGTTAGTATACTGTATTGGTGTTTTTCTTTCTGGCTTACTTCACTCTGTATAATAGGCTCCAGTTTCATCCACCTCATTAGAACTGATTCAAATGTATTCTTTTTAATGGCTGAGTAATACTCCATTGTGTATATGTACCGCAGCTTTCTTATCTGTTCATCTGCTGATGGACATCTAGGTTGCTTCCATGATTTACTAAAATATTATATTCTCTTTCTTGGGCTCAGAAAAGTAAAATTTCACAATGGTGTTCTGTTTTCAATGTACACTTATTCCTTCAGAACATATTCCTATCCAAGGAATTGCTGGGTAAGAATTTGTCTTACCTAAGATAGAGGCTAAGTTGCTATAACAAAGAAAACCCCCAAATACAATGGCTTGAGTACAATAGAATTTTATTTTTCAGAAAACAGTCCAACCAGTAGGTTACCTCTGCCTCATGGAATCTTCCTCTCTCTTGTTCTTGTTCAGGCACTGCCCTCAACTTTGTGATCAGCACCACGCCATGTCCAAAATCTGCTTGCCAGCCTAGAGGAAAGAGAACAGGGGCCCAGGACCAGCAACTTGACTTTTAATTTGGAACTGACCCAGAAGTCATGTATATAATTTTTGCTCTCATTTCCTTAAAGAGAATGGAGTCAGATAGCCACGCAGGTTGCCACAAGGCTGGGAAATGTGATCTCCAGCTTTGATGCCACTTTTCCAGCTTTGACTCTCTTTCTGTGAAAAGAGCCAGGGATTAAAATTTGGTGTAAGTTAGTCATCTCTGCTGGGCTTCCCAAGTGGCTCATCAGGTAAAGAATCCCGTTAACACAGGAGATAGATGCAGAAGGTGTGGGTTGGATCCCTGGGTGGGGAAGATACTTTTGGAGGAGGAAACGACAACCCACTCCAGTATGTCTGCCTGGAAAATTCCATGGACAGAGGAGCCTGCTGGGCTACAGTTCATGGGGTCACAAAGAGTCAGGCATGACTGAGCATACACATACACACACACACACACACACACATGCATGCACACACGCACACAGTGAACTCTGCCACAGAGACTATATTCATTTATTTTTATAAATCTTGAAATATTTTTCAAAGTTGCTGCACAAAGCATTCATTAATTAAATCTCTTCAAAATGTTCGTAACTGTATTTTATTGATCAGTAGTGCAAACCAATCAAAAATTTTAATGATAGGAAGATTAACATCAACAGGTTTAGGAAATAATGTAATTGACTCTAGCAAACATCTCCATTTATAGAAACAGAAGAATGTGGGTATATGAGGCATTTACATATTGCCACAAGCATTGGTGGTGTCCTAGGCTTTAGTGAGTTTGGTTTACAAAAAGGTTGGAGAATACAACTTCATCTTGTGGGTTGGTTAAATGGAGCCAGTTAAGACAGCTTCTTCTGTACCACCTTTTCTGTGGCACTTATCATTTTGTTCTGAACACCACCTCCCTAAAATGCACTCAAAACTATCCTCTAATAATGTTACATTGAAAAAATTTTTTATATTTCTCATGGATGTTGGTGTTTTTTGAGTAAATACTGCCTACACTGAAGAGTTTTTGGCCAATTTTTTGCTATTATATCTAAAATGGAGTTTTCGTATATAAGATAATTCAACAGAAACCAAAGTTTTCATATGGGCAATGATTTGACAGGATATCAAAATAAATGATAATATACATTAATAAAGTAACCCAAACCTCATTCTGCATTTCTCCGATCCCAATCATAGACAGAGAAAGTTATGCTGCTCATTTCTCACATGCTGGATTCCATTTTCTTTCTCTTAACCAATTTTCTGTTCATGTTCATTTTTTAAAGTTTTGCTTCAGAATAGTCCACATTGACCTGGGCAAATGCTGAGGGAAGAAGGCAACACACAGAGAATTTTAAATACGATCTTGTTCTTGAACTGAAGATGGCCAGTCATGCAGTAGAACCTGATCTAGGAGGTTCTGTACCAGATACAGTCAGCAGGAAAGAGATAGTACCTGACCTCCAGGATCTTACACTTTAGTTGGTAAAGATCGTGCCTGCATGCTCAGTCGCTTCTGTTGTGTCTGACATTTTGCAACCCCATGAACTTCAGCCCTCCAGGTTCCTCTGTCCATAGGATTCTCCAGGCAAGAAGGCTGGAGTGGATTGCCATGCCGTCCTCCAGAGGATCTTCCTGACCCAGGGATCGAACCCAAGTCTCCTGCTTCTTCTGCATTGCAGGTGGGTTCTTTACCCACTGAGTCACTGCGAAAGCCCTGGTAAAGATTAAGTATACTCTAAAATCAAGCATTTACTGAGTCTAAGTTTTAAAATGTTAGAAGCCGTGACTCATTTCTTTTCCTCATTCTAATATCCAACTAATCAAAAAGTCTCTTAGAGTCTGACTTCTTCCCACAGCCACCAGTTTATAATCATCCCAGAAATTTTTTACTTGTTCTGCTGGCTCTCATCTTCTCTCTTTCCTGTCCACTCTCACTGAGAGTCCCTCCACTCTTCATCTTACTTTGGAAGGCATATAGCAAAATTTATTGATAAGGTCACATATGGGTAAAATAAAACACAGCTAAGGTGAGGATGCAGTCAACATGCATATAGCCCACCTCTGAATCAGTCAATACAATATGCTCCCTCCATTCTCCACATTCTCATGGGATGCGCTTACTCTGTACCCTTAGAAGAGATTGATATGTCTGGGATTGAAATCTGATAATGTCATCCCATTTTCGGTTTTACAAAACTTCCAGATACCCTCAAGATGGAAAGCATGAACTCTCTTTCATGGCTGTTGGAGTTTTTGATGTGAAGTGGCCTTGCTCTCTGTGCTTACCTCTCATTATTACTGGCTTCACGTGCTGAAGGCTGGCATATTAAACTACTTGCTGTTACCCACACTTTGTTCCTTTATTTGAGTCTTGTTTTTGTACATGTTATTTTGTTCCTAGAAGCAATATCCCTTTCTCTTTGATTGTGAATGCCTCCTTGTCTTCCACAACCTCAGCCTAAAAACTAAGGTTATCACTCTCAAATACTCTCATAAAAACCTTTACCTTTTTGCTCATAATCCTAATGGCATTGTATTGTTATTGCCAGGGCACACTCCTTGAATACAGGGTCTATATTTTTGTTTTCCTTTTATGCGAGTGGCTGGTAAAGTATCTAATGTAACAAATATACAGTCATTATTTTGTTGAAATGAGATTCAAAGGAAGCAATTTATGGTATAGATTCAATATATTTGTGCCAAATTAAGAAAAAGAAGGTTTTAATATTTAATGAAGCATTTGTACTATGCCAGGCATCAGTGATACCAAGGAAAACATGGTAAAATACCTGATGTTCAAGAACTCATCTTAGTGGCTTTCCATAAATCTTATTTAGCCAACACTTTTGTAACTATCACCTTTTTAGAAAATATGGGAAGAACCCCCAGTTTTAACCCAGGCCTGACTCACAACTTATTGCTAGGGTTATTTAGAGAAGATAAGAATTTGCTCTTGAAATAAAATTCCCATTAATCTAGTAGAAAGAAATTGGGCTGATGTTCCAAAAAAGGACATATAGCATAGAAAGGAATATACAAAGACTTTGAGATGAAATGACTGAGTAGCTTGGATGGAATGAAGGTGTTCTGAGGGTTAAGTACAAGATATGAGGTCTGAGGACTGTTAAGTGGGATCTGAGCTGTTGGACAGAGATTTGGAGAAATGTAGACCTGACTCACTAAGCTTTGGTTGAGTAAGATTAGATCATTCTAGTAAACTGACATACAATATAATAGATGCTTTACATACAGGGTCTGGAATGAGCTTTTCTTTTCCTATGTGGGTTAAAGAACTATACAATGAGAAGTTTGAAATTAAAATGAAACTGAAAAACATATCAAAATAGCTCCAACAGTGACCACACATTTCAGAGCCTAATAGTTTTAGTCTTTAAAATTTCAGTTAAATGCTCATTGTGGGATGAATAATTTTGGCCTTTAATGGCTTTGTTTAAAAGCTTTGAAAATGATTACAGTGTAGAACTTTGTAAGATTTAATATTTTGAGCATGAGATAATTTAAAAATATACTTCAGAAGTACTGTCTTTATATATTTGAAAAATATCTAGAGAAAACACTAACCTCCTGATCTACATATTCACAGAAAACAGAATAAAAAGATTGTGTCTTTACTGAAGCAGAAGAGGTTTGGGGAGAATACAAGATAAACCTTTACATGTACACTAATTATTATCTCCTTTATTATTTAGCAATAATTTATTGCTAAACACATTTACCTGGACCCTCAGAGAGGAAGTATTTTGAAAGTGATATGGGTTCCAATATACAGCTTAAAAAATGTCTTTTATAGTCCTATTATTTTCAAGACAAAATAGTACAAGGGCTCCTATCATTTTCAAGAGAGATGATCGCAAGGGCCTCTATCATTTCCTGGGAAAATTTATTTAAGGTTCATTTTACATTTGCGAGCTTATCCTAGCTTCCTCTGAGAAAACTGAGTTTTTGGTATTTGAGTAGCAAGCATTAGATGAGTCCTTAAAGAATAATCTCTGATAAAGCTTAAAATTGTTGATAGCCGCTAAAGTAGCTAGCGACCGCTGTCCTTCAAGAAGGGTATTTACAATAAAGACTCTTCCAGATTTCTGGCAATTTTAGTTTAAGACATATATCAATATTTTAATTCAGCTTGTTTAGAATCTTTCTAAGAAAGGAGGATAAGTTAGGAGTGGACACAAAAAACTATAGAGAGGATGCATAGAAGAGCAACAGGAAATGGGTAACAGAGGCAAAAATAGGAGGGAAATACTAAATTTGAGGAGAAAGAAGATTTGAAGGAATACAAAATATATGTTGTATACTGGTTAGCCTGAGACTAGCTACTATGACTGGGAACTCTGAAATCTCAAAAACCTGCCTCTACATCATTGATTTTCAAAGTGTCTCCAGACTGCCACCATCAGCAGCACCTGGGAACCTATTATGTGAAAGTTGTGCAGTCGTGTCTGACTCTTTGTGACCCCGTGGACTGTAGCCTGGCAGGCAACTCTGTCCCTGGGATTTTCCAGCCAAGAATACTGGAGTGGGTTGCCATTTCCTTCTCTAGGGGATCTTCCCAATCTAGGGATGGAACCCGGGTCTCCGGCATTGCAGGCAGAGTCTTTACTTGCTGAGCCACCAGGGACTTGTTAGGCATGCAAATTTTGGAACCCCACCTAGAACTCCTGAATCAGAACAAAGGTGATGGGATACTGCAATCTTCTTTTTAACAAGCCTCCTGGGGCTTGCTGATATGCACTAAATTTGAGAAGAATTTTTAATTTCTTGTTCATGTAACTGTTTATTGAAGATATTCAGCAGGTAACCTCAAGAGTTCAAGTCTCAGCCTTCCATAATCCTTTGGCTTTACCCAAAGGATTTTTGTCTGTATAGTCCCTTCTAAGCAGCCCTGATTAGACCCTGATTCTGCTTGCTGGGATTCCTTGATATCTCAGCTGGTAAAGAATCCACCTGCAATGTGGGAGACCTGGGTTCAATCCCTGGGTTGGGAAGATCCCCTGGTGAAGGGAAAGTCTACCCACTCCAGTGTTCTGGCCTGGAGAATTCCATGGACTGTATAGTCCCTGAGGTTGCAAAGAGTCGGACACGACTGAGCGACTTTCACTTCATCTTGCTTCTGCTTGCTGGGGGCATCCCTCCCTCATCTAGGGTTCTGAGGGGATCTGTTGGTTTATTATTTTCCTTGGCCAAATCTGAGACATTTCATGGTTTTGGAACTTTAATAGCCCATTTCTTGGTCATAACATTTTGTTGACCTGAATGTTGCTTTAATGTCAAAATAGCCATATTTATCTTCATTTGTTTATTTCCCCCAGGCTTATGTTTTCTTAGGCAATGAAATTTCTTCAGAAACTCCTATGTAGTCTGATTATATAATTGATTTTAAAGATTTTCTCTTCTTTGGCTTCAAAATCACTATGGATATGACTACAACCACAAAATTTAAAAAAATGCTTGCTCCTTGGAAGAAAAGCTATGACAAATCTGGACAGTGTTTGAAAAAGCAGAGAAATCACTTTGTCAACAAAAGTCCATTTGTCAAAGCTAAGATTTTTCCAGTAGTCATGTACGAATGGAGAAGACAATGGCAACCCACTCCAGTACTCTTGCCTGGAAAATCCCATGGATGGAGGAGCCTGGTGGGCTGCAGTCCATGGGGATGCAAAGAGTCGGACACGACTGAGCGACTTCACTTTCACTTTTCACTTTCATGCATTGGAGAAGGAAATGTCAACCCACTCCAGTGTTCTTGCCTGGAGAATCTTGGGGACAGTGGAGCCTGGTGGGCTGCTGTCTATGGGGTCGCACAGAGTCAGACAAAACTGAAGTGACTTGGCGGCAGCGGCAGCAGCATGTATGAATGGGAGAGTTGGGCCATAAAGAAGCCTGAGCACTGAACAATTGATGCTTTTGAACTGTGGTGCTGGAGAAGACTCTTGAGACTCCCTTGGACAGCAATGAGATCAAACCAGTCAATCCTAAAGGAAAACATCCCTGAATATTCTTTGGAAAGATTGATTCTGAAGCTGAAGCTCCAATACTTTGGCCACCTGATGCAAAGAGCTGACTCATTGGAAAAAAAAACCCTGATTCTGAGAAAGACTGAAGGCAAAAGGAGAAGAGGGTGGCAGAGGATGAGATGGTTTGATAGCATCACCAACTCAATGGACCTGAATTTGATCAAACTCCTAGAGACAGTGGAGGACAGAAGAGCCTGGTGTGCTGCAGTCCATAGGGTTACAAAGAGTCAGACACGACTTAGCAACTGAACAACTACAATAGAAATGTTCTCTATGCTATTTGCCAGTAACTACATACAAAATTCTTTCCTTAGAATAATTCTTAAGACCGATTACTCTTCTTTTTTAAAATTTTCTTTCTCTCTAGTTAATAGTGGTACCTCAGGGCTCTCTGACACAATGTGCTTGGGTAGGGAAGTATTAGTGTGTATTTTGCTGCAAGGCTGAGTTTTACTGTGATTTTGGTGCTCAAAATCTTTCTTGGTGTTATTTCATATTGAGGTGTAAAAGAAGTTGTTTTTTTCAACTCTGTAAGATTTTACATTTCTTGACTCACTCTGTCCTTTCATTTTTTTTTTTTAACTTGCAGAATACTATTTGCCTAAGGCTATCTCTTCATTTTGTACTGCGAAGCATAGCCAGTAAAAATCACTATTAAAAGCTATCATCTTCTTTTCCAATTTCTTTCCCTAGTGTGACAAGCTCATGGCTTCCCTGTACATCAGTGCAGGTGGTGTTTTGGCCAAATGTCTTACCACAGTGGGTTTCCTGCCTCCATAGCAGATTTCTTGCCACTAGCCACCTGACTTAATAGCAACCAGAGCATCTCACTTCAGGGTACCAATTTTTGCTAGAGATGAAGTCATGTGAGCTTATGTAAACATAATCCTTGATTCTCAGAGGCTTTATACAAAGGAACTTTATCCTCGGTTACATAAGAATTCAATGCCACATGTATACCTGTTGCGGATTCATTTTGATATTTGGCAAAACTAATACAATTATGTAAAGTTTAAAAATAAAATAAAATTAAATAATAAAAATAAAATTTTATTTTAAAATCATAAAAAAAAAAAAAAAAGAATTCAATGCCAGTATTCGCAGGTGTTCAGGACTCAGGCTTCTTTCACCTTATAGCTTTGAATTCATCTTCCTCCAGGTCCTCTGGGTCTTGTACTAGTGAGTGGGGAAAGAGAATGCAGAATGACAGCAAGTCTTCCATGGACAGACATAAAAGGAGTATTTTTTCACTTCTGCCCATCTTCCACTGACCAGAACTCAGTCAAATGGCTGCGCCTAAAGTCCAGTGAGGCTGTGAAGTTTAGTTAAGCTGGATGCTAAATAGTGAAACAGAGTTTTATTTCGTGGTGAAAGGTCTTTTCAGGCTTTGGCACATGAAAAATAAAAATGATATGCAATAGGCAAGGGGAGTGCGTGAACATGGTAAGGAGGAAGAGGTGTTGAGAGAGAAATAGAAGATATACAGAAGAAAGGGAGGTTAGGATGAACTTTAATCTTTGGAATTTCGACTTAAGATGTACTGTATTTCCTTTCTTTACAGATTAAAAAATCAAACTTTAAAGAGCCCGATATCTTATTTAATTACCAAGCCAAGAAAGGTTGTTTTTAGCCTAGTGTTCATAGCAGCACTATTTACAATAGCCAAGACCTGGAAGCCAACTTCCAAGTTCATCGATAAGTGTACATTGATGGATAAATGGATAAAGAAGAGGGGGTACATATATATGATGGAATATTCAGTTCAGTTCAGTCACTCAGTCATGTCCAACTCTTTGCGACCCCATGAATCGCAGCACACCAGGCCTCCCTGTCAATCACCAACTCCCGGAATTCACTCAGACTCACGTCCATCGAGTCAGTGATGCCATCCAGCCATCTCATCCTCTGTCGTCCCCTTCTCCTCCTGCCCCCAATCCCTCCCAGCATCAGAGTCTTTGCCAATGAGTCAACTTTTCGCATGAGGTAGCCAAAGTACTGGAGTTTCAGCTTTAGCATCATTCCTTCCAAAGAAATCCCAGGGCTGATCTCCTTCAGAATGGACTGGTTGGATCTCCTTGCAGTCCAAGGGACTCTCAAGAGTCTTCTCCAACACCACAGTTCAAAAGCATCAATTCTTCGATGCTCAGCCTTCTTCACAGTCCAACTCTCACATCCATACATGACCACAGGAAAAACCATAGCCTTGACCAGACGGACCTTTGTTGGCAAAGTAATGTCTCTGCTTTTGAATATGCTATCTAGGTTGGTCATAACTTTCCTTCCAAGGAGTAAACGTCTTTTAATTTCATGGCTGCAGTCACCATCTGCATTGATTTTTGAGCCCCCCAAAATAAAGTCTGACACTGTTTCCACTGTTTCCCCATCTATTTCCCATGAAGTGATGGGACTGGATGCCATGATCTTTGTTTTCTGAATGTTGAGCTTTAAGCCTGATGGAATATTACTCAACCATAAAAAATGAAATAATGTCATTTGCAGCAAAATGGATGGACCTAGAGATTATTATACTAAGTGAAGTAAATTAGACAAGGACAAATATCATATGGTATCACTTAAATGTGGAATCTAAAAAATGATACAAAATAGAAATAGACTCATAGACTTAGAAAACAAGCTTATGATTACCAAAGAGGAGAGCATGGGTTGGGGAGAGATAAATTAGAAATTTAACATATACACACTACTATACATAAAATAGATGAACAACAAGGCCTACTGTATAGCACAGGAACTATATTTAATATCTTATGGTAACCTATAATGGAAAAAATCCTAAAACTAACATATATATGTGTGTGTGTGTGTGTGTGTGTGTGTGTGTGTGTAATGGAATAATTGTGTTGGAGAAGACTCTTGAGAGTCCCTTGGACTGCAAGGAGATCCAACCAGTCCATTCTAAAGGAAATCAGTCCTGGGTGTTCTTTGGAAGGAATGATGCTAAAGCTGAAACTCCATTACTTTGGCCACCTCATGCGAAGAGTTGACTCATTGGAAAAGACTCTGATCCTGGGAGGGATTGGGGGCAGGAGGAGAAGGGGATGACAGAGGATGAGATGGCTGGATGGCATCACCAACTCAATGGACGTGAGTCTGAGTGAACTCCAGGAGTTGGTGATGGACAGGGAGGCCTGGAGTGCTGCAATTCATGGGGTCGCAAAGAGTCGGACATGACTGAGTGACTGAACTGAACTGAATGGAATAATTTTGGGGTACACCTTAACTAACACAGTATTGTAAATTAACCATACTTAAATAAAGAATGGTATATTCAAATCCAAACATGACTGAAAAGAAAGCCTGTGATCGTTCCACTTGAAGATACACCCATTAACAAAATATACACACACATCCATTGATATCTACTTGTGTGTTTCAGACCAAGAAGCATAGTGTTATTTGATACTATACTCAGAACTTCATTTATTCTACCTGAAGTTTTTCTTTAGGAGAGATATATAGCAAGCAGAACACACTCAACAGTTGTTAGCAACTTGATTAGTTAAGAAAATATACTCAGTTAATTTAACATGAATATAAATTGATGACAGTACATCACAAATAATCAAGACTTTTGTTTAAAAAGATACAAACATATTTATAAATAGAAACAAATTAGTTTTTATTATTACTCTAGAAGAGAAATAAATGAATTCTGTTTATTAAGGTCACTATTTTTCTCAAACTGAAACCTTACCCTGGGCACCATGGGAAAATTGGGTGTGAGCCAACTGTTTTTGTTTGGTCCTTTGAAGAATAGAAATGCTCCTAAACCACTGTGTAAACAAGCTTTTATACCAATTGTGTATATTATTGTCTGACTAAAATTCTAAGCCTCTTAACAGCTCATTTATTTTATCATGTAAAAACAAAAATTCAGACGTCTAATTTTCTTCATACGCTGGGTCTTTGGAGAGAAATTCATCCGTCAGATGACACTCTTTTGGAAGGCCAGTTCATTATTCTTCTTATTCAGGAATGCAGAAACTTGTATTGTTCTAAGATTTATTGTAATTCTTCTTTATGTTTCTAGCTTGGAAAACAACTGAAAATTTCCACTTTAATTTGTGGAGACATTGAAATGTTAAAAGATAACCTGTGTGTTTGTGTCTTAGTCTCTCAATCGTGTCCAACTGTCTGTGACCCCATGGACTGTAGACCACCAGACTCCTCTGTCTGTGGAATTCTTCAGGCAAGAATACTAAAGTGGGTTGCCATATCCTTCTCCAGGGGATCTTCCCAACTCAGGGATCAGACCTGTACCTCCTGTGGCTCCTGCATTGCAGGTGGATTCCTTACCATCTGAATCATTGTAATCTAAGGAATACTGAAACTTTTAAAGAGTATATTTGAGCAAAAATTTATTTGACTATGACAGTACTAAATTGCAAGTGGCTTGGTGAACAGGAGTGGAGGAGAGACTTCTGTAGAGAAAGTTCTCAAACAAAAAAAGGAAATGATTAGATTGGCCATAGCTTAAAGTCAGTTGGCTGTTTGTTGTTGATTATCCTTCAGTTTCTGATTTTGTAAACTTGAGGCATTTCCAGGCTTAGATTTTGTTTTGCTTATGTAGTCCGTTATGGGGTTCAGTTCAATTCGGTCACTCAGTCGTGTCTGACTCGTTGCCATCCCATGGACTGCAGCACACCAGGCTTCCCTGTCCATCACCAATTCCTGGAGCTAGCTCAAACTCACGTTAATCGAGTTGGTGGAGTTACAGCCTCCTCAGTATAATCCATTTGTGTGTGTGTGTGTTAGTTCTAAAAAGATCTTGTAGGTCTTCATAGAACCGATCAACTTCAGCTTCTTCAGCATTACTGGTTGGGCATAAGCTTGGATTACCGTGATATTGAATGGTTTGCCTTGGAAACGAACAGAGATCATTCTGTTGTTTTTGAGATTGCATCCAAGTACTGCATTTTTGGACTCTTTTGTTGACCATGATGGCTACTCCATTTCTTCTAAGGGATTCCTGCCCACAGTAGTAGATATAATGGTCATCTGAGTTAAATTCACCCATTCCAGTCCATTTTAGTTCGCTGATTCCTAGAATGTCAACGTTCACTCTTGCTATCTCCTGTTTGACCACTTCCAAAGGCAATGCCAAAGAATGCTCAAACTACCGCACAATTGCACTCATCTCACACGCTAGTAAAGTTATGCTCAAAATTCTCCAAGCCAGGCTTCAGCAATGTGTGAACCGTGAACTTCCTGATGTTCAAGCTGGTTTTAGAAAAGGCAGAGGAAACAGAGAGCAAATTGCCAACATCTGCTGGATCATGGAAAAAGCAAGAGAGTTCCAGAAAAACATCTATTTCTGCTTTATTGACTATGCCAAAGCATTTAACTGTGTGGATCACAATAAATTGTAGAAAATTCTGAAAGAGATGGAAATACCAGACCACCTGATCTGCCTCTTGAGAAATCTGTATGCAGGTCAGAAAGCAACAGTTAGAACTGTACATGGAACAACAGACTGGTTCCAAATAGGAAAAGGAGTATGTCAAGGCTGTATATTGTCACCCTGTTTATTTAATGTATATGCAGAGTACATCATGAGAAACGCTGGACTGGAAGAAACACAAGCTGGAATCAAGATTGCTGGGAGAAATATCAATAACCTCAGATATGCAGATGACACCACCCTGGTGGCAGAAAGTGAAGAGGGACTAAAAAGCCGCCTGATGAAAGTGAAAGAGGAGAGTGAAAAAGTTGGCTTAATGCTCAACATTCAAAAAACTAAGATCATGGCATCCGGTCCCACCACTTCATGGGAAATAGATGGGGAAACAGTGGAAACAGTGTCAGACTTTATTTTTTTGGGCTCCACAATCACTGCAGATGGTGACTGCAGCCATGAAATTAAAAGACGCTTACTCCTTGGAAGGAAAGTTATGACCAACCTAGATAGCATATTCAAAAGCAGAGGCATTAATTTACCAACAAAGGTTCGTCTAGTCAGTTCGGTTCAGTTCAGTCACTCAGTCATGTCCGACTCTTTGCGACCCCATGAATCACAGCACACCAGGCCTCCCTGTCCATCACCAACTCCCGGAGTTCACTGAGACTCACGTCCATCAAGTCAGTGATGCCATCCAGCCATCTCATCCTCTGTCGTCCCCTTCTCCTCCTGCCCCCAATCCCTCCCAGCATCAGAGTCTTTTCCAATGAGTCAACTCTTCACATGAGGTGGCCAAAGTACTGGAGTTTCAGCTTTAGCATCATTCAGCTAGTCAAGGCTATGGTTTTTCCTGTGGTCATGTATGGATGTGAGAGTTGGACTGT
The DNA here is from genome assembly GCF_002263795.3 of Bos taurus. Taxonomy (NCBI): domain Eukaryota; kingdom Metazoa; phylum Chordata; class Mammalia; order Artiodactyla; family Bovidae; genus Bos; species Bos taurus. The sequence goes on along the minus strand of NC_037336.1, from coordinate 17,934,122 downwards.
GAAGAAGGCTGAGCACTGAAGAATTGATGCTTTTGAACAGTGGTATTGGGAGAAGACTCTTGAGAGTCCCTTGGACTGCAAGGAGATCCAACCAGTCCATTCTGAAGGAGATCAGCCCTGGGATTTCTTTGGAAGGAATGATGCTAAAGCTGAAACTCCAGTACTTTGGCCACCTCATGTGAAGAGTTGACTCTTTGGAAAGATTCTGATGCTGGGAAGGATTGGGGGCAGGAGGAGAATGGGATGACAGAGGATGAGATGGCAAGATGGTATCACTGACTCGATGGACGTGAGTCTGAGTGAACTCTGGGAGTTGGTGATGAACAGGGAGGTCTGGCATGCTGCGATTCATGGGGTCGCAAAGAGTCGGACACGACTGAGTGACTGAACTGAACTGAACTGAACTGAATGGACCTGACATTCCAGGTTCCTATGCAATATTGCTCTTTACAGCATTGGACCTTGCTTCTATCACCAGTCACATCGACAACTGGGTCTTGTTTTTGCTTTGGCTCAATCCCTTCATTCTTTCTGATGTATTTCTCCACTGATCTCCAGTAGCATATTGGGGACTTACCGACCTGGGTAGTTCCTCTTTCAGTATCCTGTAATTTTGCCTTTTCATACTGTTCATGGGATTCTCAAGGCAAGAATACTGAAGTGGTTTGCCATTCCCTTCTCCAATGGACCACATTCTGTCAGACCTCTCCACCGTGACCCGTCCGATTTGGGTGGCCCCACAAATTTTGTCAAAAACTTTTCTGCATCTACTGAGACAAGCTGAAGTTGAATGGTTCTGTGAAGATGTACAAGACCTTATAGAACTGACACCCAAAAAAGATGTCCTTTTCATTATAGGCGACTGGAATGCAAAAGTAGGAAGTCAGGAAACACCTAGAGTAACAGGCAAATTTGGCCTTGGAATACGGAATGAATCAGGGCAAAGGTAATAGAGTTTTGCCAGGAAAACACACTGGTCATAGCAAACACCCTCTTTCAACAACGCAAGAGAAGACTCTACACATGGACATCACCAGATGGTCAACACCGAAATCAGATTGCTTATATTCTTTGCAACCAAAGATGGAGAAGCTCTATACAGTCAGCAAAAACAAGACCAGGAGCTGACTGTGGCTCAGATCATGAACTCCTTATTGCCAAATTCAGACTGAAACTGAAGAAAGTAGGGAAAACCACTAGACCATTCAGGTATGACCTAAATCAAATCCTTTATGATTATACAGTGGAAATGAGGAATAGATTTAAGGGACTAGATCTCATAGACAAAGTGCCTGCTGAACTATGGACGGAGGTTCATGACATTGTACAGGAGACAGGGATCAAGACCATCCCCAAGAAAAAGAAATGCAAAAAAGCAAAATGGCTGTCTGAGGGGGTCTTACAAATAGCTGTGAAAAGAAGAGGAGTGAAAAGCAAAGGAGAAAAGGAAAGATATAAACATCTGAATGCAGAGTTCCAAAGAATAGCAAGAAGAGATAAGAAAGCCTTCCTTAGCGATCAATGCAAAGAAATAGAGGAGAACGACAGAATGGGAAAGACTAGCAATCTCTTCAAGAAAATTAGAGATACCAGGGAACATTTCATGCAAAGATGGGCTCGATAAAGGACAGAAATGGTATGGACCTACCAGAAGCAGAAGATATTAAGAAGAGGTGGCAACAATACACAGAAGAACTGTACAAAAAAGATCTTCACGACAAAGATAATCACGATGGTGTGATCACTCACCTAGAGCCAGACATCCTGGAATGTGAAGTCAAATGGGCCTTAGAAAGCATCACTACGAACAATGCTAGAGGAGGTGATGGAATTCCAGTTGAGCTATTTCAAATCCTGAAAGATGATGCTGTGAAAATGCTTCAGTCAATATGCGAGCAAATTTGGAAAATTCAGCAGTGGCCACGGGACTGAAAAAGGTCAGTTTTCATTCCAATCCCCAAGAAAGGCAATGCCAAAGAATGCTCAAACTACCGCACAATTGCACTCATATCACACGCTAGTAAAGTAATGCTCAAAATTCTCCAAGCCAGGCTTCAGCAGTACGTGAACCATGAACTTCCAGATGTTCAAGCTGGCTTTAGAAAAGGCAGAAGAGCCAGAGATCAAATTGCCAACACCTGCTGGATCATGGAAAAAGCAAGAGAGTTCCAGAAAAACATCTATTTCTGCTTTATTGACTATGCCAAAGCCTTTGACTGTGTGGATCACAATAAACTGTGGAAAATTCTGAAGGAGATGGGAATACCAGACCACCTGACCTGCCTCTTGAGAAATCTGTATGCAGGTCAGGAAGCAACAGTTAGAACTGGACATGGAACAACAGACTGGTTCCAAATAGGAAAAGGGGTACGTCAAGGCTGTATATTGTCACCCTGCTTATTTAACTTATATGCAGAGTACATCATGAGAAATGCTGGGCTGGAAGAAGCACAAGTTGGAATTAAGACTGCCAGGAGAAATATCAATAACCTCAGATATGCAGATGATACCACTCTATGGCAGAAAGTGAAGAGGAACTAAAAAGCCTGTAGATGAAAGTGAAAAAGGAGAGTGAAAAAGTTGGCTTAAAGCTCAACATTCAGAAAACTAAGATCATTGCATCTGGTCCCATCACTTCATGGAAAATAGAGGGGGAAACAGTGGAAACAGTGTCAGACTTTATTTTTTTGGGCTCCACAATCACTGCAGATGGTGACTGCAGCCATGAAATTAAAAGACGCTTACTCCTTGGAAGGAAAATTATGACCAACCTAGATAGCATATTCAAAAGCAGAGACATTACTTTGCCAACCAAGGTCCGTCTAGTCAAGGCTATGGTTTTTCCAGTGATCATTATCGATATGAGAGTTGGACTGTGAAGAAAGCTGAGCACCAAAGAATTGATGCTTTTGAACTGTGGTGTGGAGAAGACTCTGGAGAGTCCCTTGTACTACAAGGAGATCCAATCAGTCCATCCTAAAGGAGATCAGTCCTGGGTGTTCATTGGAAGGACTAATGCTGAAGCTGAAACTCCAATACTTTGGCTAATGATGCAAAGAGCTGACTCATTGGAAAAGACCCTGATGTTGGGAGGAATTGGGGGCAGGAGGAGAAGGGGATGACAGAGGATGAGATGACTGGATAGCATCACCCACTCAATGGACATGAGTTTGGGTGGACTCCGGGAGTTGGGCATGGACAGGGAGGCCTGGCGTGCTGTGATTCATGGGGTTGCAAAGAATCAGACATACTGAACGACTGAACTGAACTAATATATAATTTAAATTTACAGGGATCTCAGAGTGTTTATGTTTTCACAGATACCTTGTTACCTAGAAATGGAAAAAAGAAAACCTCAGAGAAACATGTGATTTGCCAAAACTAATCCACTCTTTAAAGTCAAAGAAGGCCCTAGAACATAGGGTTTGTGTTTCCAATTTTGTGATTTTTTTTTTCCACTAATGCTTGCTGACTATTCTGTGTTCTTCTCTTGAACAGGTAAACAGAAATACTGGAAAGTGTTTTTTCTACATATACTTGAGTCTACACTTATAAATTCAGAGTATTTATAGAATGTCTGTCAAGTGCTTTTATAGCTGTCTCACTTAAGCATCGGTGAAAGTGAAGTGAAATTGTAAGTCACTCTGTTGTGTTCAACTCTTTCTGACCCCATGAACTGTAGCCTGCCAGGCTCCTCTGCCCATGAAATTCTCCAGGTGAGAATACTGGAGTGGGTAGCCATTTCCTTCTGGAGGGGATCTTCCAGACCCAGGGATTGAACCTGGATCTCCTTAACTGCAGGAGGATTCTTTACCATCTGGGCCACCAGGGAAGCCCAGATATCCAAATCCAAAATATAGAGACCTCAAATAGATGACCAACCACACTTATTAAGTAATAGAACAGTCAAATTTCTAGCCGTGTCATTTTTGCTAGTTGTAGGACACAAACATCAGGCAATGTAGTTTAATTGATAATATAAATAATTTCCAAATATCCGTCTTTGTGGCACTCCATAGTCAATAAAGTCAGATGGTTTGTGCGATTCATAATATATTTAGTAGCATGTAGGCAGCATTTGAAAGAAAGATTGGTGTATGTTATGGGCTTAAAGGCTGAAGAAAGCAGTTGAAGCAAATAAGCACAAGGTACTAAGTAAATTTACAGCAGCACATATTACCAGGTGCTAGAAACTGGGTTCAAAGAAATACAGTTGAGAGAGTTAAAGATACATTTTAGAATTACTCAGTTTTTTAAAATAAATAAAACACATGACTCTTGAATGAGATAAAAAAAAAATTTGTAATAAATACTTTTAAAATAAGGCAGCTAATAAAATTTCCTTGCCAAGAAGAAAAGAAATATATTTTAAAGTAAGACTAAAGGCACATAAATTTTTGGCTGTAAAATGTTAGCTTTTCTCCAAGGAGAAATGAATTGGAAAAATGCTCACTGGGGTACTTTAAATGATAAGTCTCTATTAAAAAAAATGGGATCAGTCGATAGAAAAGAAGGAAGGTAGTCATTTCCTTGAGGTTTAATGTAACTCATAGGATTGTATAGGCATTTTATAGGAAAATGAGCTTTTTCATTGACAATTAACTATAAAAGTACCAGCTTTGTAAAATAGTATTTTTTTTGTCTCAATTGTGAAAGGAGAGTGACTATTGTTAGACTGCAATGGCACCCCACTCCAGTACTTTTGCCTGGAAAATCCCATGGACGGAGGAGCCTGGCGGGCTGCATTCCATGGGGTCGCTAAGAGTCGAACATGACTGAGCAAATTCACTTTTACTTTTCACTTTCATGCATTGGAGAAGGAAATGGCAACCCACTCCAGTGTTCTTGCCTGGAGATTCCCAGGGACGGGGAAGCCTGGTGGGCTGCTGTCTGTGGGGTCGCACAGAGTCAGACACGACTGAAGCGAGTTTATTTATTGTTATACTGATTTATTAGTCAATTGCTGGTATTAAGAACTAGCTATGAATTGTGAAACAGATGTTAAACATATTATTGAAATGATTCTGTCAATAGAATTTTTGATTGGGATAACTATCTGAATGTCTTAGTACCAATTTAATTATGTTTTATTTTGGAAATTATGTCTTAATAAATGTCTATATACAGTAGGTTAGTGAATCATACACTGAAATGGGCTTCCCTGGTGGCTCAGATGGTAAAGGATCCCCCTGCAATGCAGGATACCTGGGTTCAATCCTTGGGTGGGGAAGATCCCCTGGAGGAGGGCATGGCAACCCACTCCAGTATTCTTGCTTGGAGAATCCCCATGGACAGAATAGCTTGGTGGGCTACAGGCTCCTCTTCATGGGATTTCCCAGGCAAGAATACTGGACTGGGTTGCCATTTCCTTCTTCAGGGGATCTTCCCCACGAGGGATGAAACCGGTGTCTCTTGGATTGCTAGTGGATTCTTTACCACTATGCCACCTCCAGCTGTGAACCTCCACTAGAGCCCAAAAATGTCAATTAGAGTCAACTATTCAGAAGCTGATTGTCCAGTTAATGTATTTCCATTTTTTCCCCCAATATTTGTTGTTTCTTTTTCATTGTTAGCAAAAAGAAGACGCAATGCCTTTGAAAGTGAAATGTGTTGATTTGTGTAAAAAAACTAACCTGAATTTTAGGCATAGTTGAAGATTAAGAAAACCTCTTAATTTAAATAGATGGAACATTTCTTGAAGATTTCACTTACTCGTATATTTTATGCCTGGATAAACTACTTTCAATTAGCTTGTGTATTTCTACCTCGCAATAGTGAAAATGCAAGTGAAAGTCACTCAGTCATTTCACCCTATGGACTATATAGTCCATGGAATTCTCCAGCCCAGAATACTGGAGTGGGTAGCCTTTCCCTTCTCCAGGAAATCTTCCCAACCCATGGATTGAACCCAGGTCTCCCACATTGTATGCAGATTCTTTACCAGCTGAGCCACAGGGAAGCCCAAGAACACTGGAGTGGGTAGCCTTCTCCAGCAGATATCTGGAGGATATCTCTTCTCCAGGAGAATCCCTTCTCCTGCATTGCAGGCAAATTCTTTGCCAACTGAGCTATCAGGGAAGCCAGATGTTGTCAAACAACACCAGAAATATATTGAAAAAATAAAATTTTTCAATAAATATGTGAATGTGCAATGATAGACAAATGATATGTTACATACTAAATTCTTGATTTCTTTCTACTGTTAAACAGTAAACTAAGGCTGCAGTCCATGGGGTTGCTAAGAGTCGGATACGACTGAGCAACTTCCCTTTCACTTTTCACTTTCATGCATTGGAGAAGGAAATGGCAACCCACTCCAGTGTTCTTGCCTGGAGAATCCCAAGGATGGGGGGAGCCTGGTGAGCTTCCGTCTATGGGGTCGCACAGAGTCGAACATGACTGAAGCAACTTAGCAGCAGCAGCAGCAAGGTACTTCCAATTCAAATCAGCAAATTATTACCTGAAAATAAGCTTTGAGATTTTTTCTTCTAAGAGATATTTATTTTATGTAATTCATATCATAACTATCTCTTTTTTCTACTCTATAAAGACTAGAAATTAGTTAATAATATTTAAACAGGGATTAAAATGTTTTCCCTATTTACTCCCTAATTTTCCAGCGTATTGTGTAAGTAAAATTTCACTGTATTTAAAAATATTTTTATATTGCTATGTCTATTTACTACATTTCATAGTCCCCAATCAATAAAAGATATCTTTGAAAGTAATGAAAGAAGAAACATAAGCTTGTAATTTGCTATGTTTAATGATAGTAATAGAAGTGAGTGTCCATTTTAGTAATTACAAAGTAAAAATTCAGAGGAATGATATTAAAAAGATAACTTTTAAATGTTATCTTTTACTTTATGTCAACTATTCGATGATCTCCTTTTAGACTGATCATTTATAATACAAGCATAATGGCAATCGATGGCCTGGATAAAATGATGGAAAATATAGATTTAAATTTCTCCATTTCAATCAGTTTCAACCAGGCACCTTCATAGTCATTTTAAAATGATTGAAATGAATTTGATCATACAATAAACAATGATTTTAAAAGAATAAAAACAAACATAAATGTTTTGTGTTCTTAATAAATTAAAATTTCCATTCAGTTTGGTAAGTAATCTGACATTGTAACATTCACATTAATATTTTAGCCCACTTTGGGGGTTACTATTTTTACTAATATTGCTGTACCTAATGACTTACACTTTTGTACAAGTAACTATCCAGGCAATTGACTGTAGATATAATGAGCATGTCAAAGAAGAGAAGAGAGATGTGCCCTTATGAATTATCTGTTCAGGTTCATTGCCCATTTCCACAGAAGTGTTAATTTCCTCTTATTTTATTTTATTTTATTTTTTTGTAAGAGACATAACAGACTATTAGCCCCTTGATGATGCAGCATAGTAATTAGACACAGAAGTCTGACCCAGACACCTTGAATTGATTTCCCAGCTTCACCATTTTTCAGCTGAAAAATATGGGGCAATTTTCTTAACCCTTTTTTACTTCTCTCATTTGTAAAATAATGGCAATAATACTATTCATCTCTCAGTGTTGTTAGCAAAGTTTTAAATGCCTACTACATGTAAAATTCTTAGAAACTCTATTCCTTGATTTCCTCTTCCATAAAACAAGGATAATAATCATAATACCATTTTATAGAGGTGTTCTGAGAGTAACTGCTTTTAGGAGTTAAGTAATCAGAATGGTGCCTGACATTTGCTAAGTGGGTATGTAATTGCAAGTGCTATTAGTATTTTTACTTTTATTATCATTTTATGGTTATTCTAAAAATGCCTAGTGTAAAATAATCCCCTTATTATTATTATTATTATATAGTGCAAATAATTGGGTTTATGGTATTTTCTCAAGTTTTGAATTTTTCTACAATGGTAACATTTTATAGACAGATATATGTTAGTTATATCATTGCATTCTTTACATATCTATCTTAACTGGCTTGTGCTGCCCTAACAAAATATTATAGACTGAGTGGCTTAAATGATACACATTTATTTCTTACAGTTTTGGAAGCTGGGAAGTCTGATTAAGGTGCTGAGATTTGTTTGCTGCTGTGGGCCCTCTTCCTGGCTAGATAGCTGTTTTTACTGTTTCCTTACATGAAAAAGATACACAGCCAGAAATACTAAGATACTAAGATATCTGGCCGCATGCATGCATGCTCAGTCAGTTCAATCATGTCCAACTCTTTGTGACTCTACGGATTGCAGTCCATCAGGCTCTTCAGTCCATAGGATTCTCCAGGTAAGAACACTGGAATGGACTGACATGCCCTGCTCCAGGGGATCTTCCCAACTTGGGGATCACATTGCAGGCAGATTCTTTACTGGATTCTTTCCACTGGGGAAGCCCCTTTCCTCTTCCTATAAGGACTCTAATCTCATTGTGGGAACTCCAATCTTATGACCTCATCTAAACCTAATTACTTTGCCAACAAAGGTCCATCTAGTCAAGGCTATGGTTTTTCCAGTAGTCATGTATGGATGTGAGAGTTGGACTATAAAGAAAGCTGAGCGCCGAAGAATTGATGCTTTTGAACTGCGGTGTTGGACAAGACTCTGGAGAGTCCCTTGGACTGCAAGGAGATCCAACCAGTCAGTCCTAAAGGAAATCAGTCCTGAATATTCATTGGAAGGACTGATGCTGAAGCTGAAACTCCAATACTTTGGCTACTGATGCGAAGACAGGATTGAAGGCAGAAGGAGAAGGGGACGACAGAGGATGAGATGGCTGGATGGCATCACTGACTCAATGGACATGAGTTTGAGTAAACTCCAGGAGTTGGTGATGGACAGGGAGGCCTGGCGTGCTGCAGTCCATGGGTTGCAAAGTGTTGGACACAACTGAGCAACTGAACTGAAACCTAATTACCTACCAAAGAGCCCACCTCCAAATATGGCCACATTAAGGATTAAGATTTCAGTGAATGAATTTGAGGGGGGATCACAAACATTCAGTAGGTAACAATGACTATTCACTTAAACCTCTTTCTAATCTTATAAACTTGATCCTTTATTATCCCACTTTACAGATTAGGGAGCTACTCTCCTTCAACTTATACTTGGAAAATTGTTTTAACTTTCCATATTGGGTTTAGGATTGATCACTGCTAAATTTTATAGGCACATTTATAAAACTTTGGTAACATTTTTATGAATATATATCATTCTGCTTTATTTCTATAGTTTGATGGGGAAATAATGACCAAAATAATAAAACAAAGAACATCATATTTATCATATTTTATTTTTAATGCAAAACATGTGTAAAATAGTAAACAGAAAAAACTAATTACTAAATTACTAATTTATCATTTTGTCAGCATAAGCACCACACTTTATTTAGCTGAAACTCTATTATTTGAGTGCATATATAATTCTTATGTCAACTATCCACCATAATTCATGTGATTAATTTTTTTCAGTCACTTTGTTATTTAAATTAGACTATAAAATATCTCTAGTCTCTTAGCATTCAAGCATTTTATTTTATCAAAATGTGTCATTATTGAAGAATAGTGTCATAAACCATGACTTTATGAAATTAAAAGACACTTACTCCTTGGAAGGAAGGTTATGACCAACTCAGATAACATATTCAAAAGCAGAGACATTACTTTGCCAACAAAGGTCCGTCTAGTCAAGGCTATGGTTTTTCCTGTGGTCATGTATGGATGTGAGAGTTGGACTGTGAAGAAGGCTGAACATCGAAGAATTGATGCTTTTGAACTGTGGTGTTGGAGAAGACTCTTGAGAGTCCCTTGGATTGCAAGGAGATCCAACCAGTCCATTCTGAAGGAGATCAGCCCTGGGATTTCTTTGGAAGGAATGATGCTAAAGCTGAAACTCCAGTACTTTGGCCACCTCATGCGAAGAGTTAACTCATTGGCAAAGACTCTGATGCTGGGAGGGATTGGGGGCAGGAGGAGAAGGGGACTACAGAGGATGAGATGGCTGGATGGCATCACTGACTCGATGGACGTGAGTCTGAGTGAATTCCGGGAGTTGGTGATTGACAGGGAGGCCTGGCATGCTGCGATTCATGGGGTCGCAGAGTCGGACACGACTGAGTGACTGATCTGATCTGATCTGATCTTACCTTTTTTTAAACATACATTTCAGCAGTATGTTTTGCTTTATTTCTGGTTCCATTGGTGGGGGGATGGAAGGGACCATGACTGTGGAACTAGCTCGCCATGACTGGAATTAAACACATAGAAAACTTTTCATTACACCCTCTGGGACTCTTGCTCTTTGTTTAAAAAGGTTTTAAGGACTCTGCTTTCTCTGTAGAATGAAGGCTTGTTTTTTAGTTTAGTTCAGTTTTGTTTTGACATTCCAAGTACCTCTGATTAGGAAATGGAGTTGGTTTCACTTTTTCTTCATATTGCCGATTCCAGATAACTTCTATTCTATCTTGCCAAAACTTTGCTATTCTTTTGATATTCATGATAATACTTACTGTCATCTCTTCCATTTCTCTGTGAATTTCTCTTCATTGTATAGTTCTTGACTCAAAGTCATTTTCTCTATCTTACTCCCATTGTCATTCATGACAACTTCACCTCCATGAGGAAGACCCTTTGTCCACCTTGGCATTAATGTCTCTGCAATGGTGTTTCTCTCATTTCTGCTAGCTGCTAAAATAGTCACATCTTAGCCATTGCTTCCCTAGAAGCTCTGAAAGCATGATTTCAAACATTTCACTCTCTAACGTCTCTCACCAACCAGTCCCACTGATATGAGTCCTCAATGTCGTTGAAACTGCTGGTCCACTAATCCTACAATTTTCTTACTATTTATCATCCTTCTTCTAACTTTATTCCACTGTTCACTCAATTTATATTTCATGGTCTATTTTGCTCTTGCAAAAGTGCTTATCACCTTTGATTTCTGAGGTCCTCCACCTGAAACAGTTCAATTCCTGCTGAATCCAATCACTCACCTTGTTCCTGTCCACATCCCAAACAGCTAAATTCTGTAAAGAAAAATCACATAATTGGAATAACTGGCTTTACTTTTAGTTCATAATAACAAAACAAATATTTGTATAACACTACCAGGAGATTCTAATGTATTCCTAGTGAGCTCTGAGTCTCTCTCTCCTAGATCCCTGCTCCTTAGGGTACAAACATGATCTTATTTGTGAACAGTTTTTTAGTGTTAATGACAATTGAAGTTTAGAAACTGATAAGAAGGGTTTGCAAACTTTTAAAGTAATTTTAAGGAGTAAGTCTAATTCCCTTGAATCTGAAGTTAAAATAATTTGGTTAGTATTTTGTCTGACTTTTTAAAAACTTAATTCAGTATTTTATTTTTATTATATTTTTTGAAAGTATAGACCCATGATAGATTGGAAAGTAAAATAAATGACCTCTTTTACACATGGTAGTCAATGGCACCCCACTCCAGTACTCTTGCCTGGAAAATCCCATGGACAGAGGAGCCTGGTGGGCTGCAGTCCATGGGGTCGTGAAGAGTTGGACACGACTGAGCGACTTCACTTTCCCTTTTCACTTTCATGCATTGGAGAAGGAAATGGCAACCCACTCCAGTGTTCTTGCCTGGAGAATCCCAGGGACGGGGGAGCCTGGTGGGCTGCCGTCTATGGGGTTGCACAGAGTTGGACACAACTGAAGCGATTTAGCAGCAGCAGCAGTATATATATATATATGTCAATCCTAATCTCCTAATTGTCCCTCCTTCCCCTTCTCCCACCTTCTCTATGTCCCCATGTCCTTTCTCTACCTCTGGTCTGTGTCTCTACTCCTGCCCTGGAAATAGGTTCATCTGTACCATTTCTTCTACATTACACATACATATATGTGTTAATATACAACATTTGTTTTTCTCTTTCTGACTTAGTTCACACTGTATGACAGAACCTACATCCATCCACATTTCTACAGAGTCTTTTTTATTGCCTTTAGTGACTGAGTAATATTCCATTGGGCTTCCTGTGTGGCACAGTGGTAAAGCATCCACCTGCCAATGCAGGAGACACGGGAGACTTGGGTTTGGTCTCTGGGTTGGGAATATCTCCCGACGTGGGAAATGGCAACCAACTCCAATATTCTTGCCTGGAAAATTCCATGGACAAAGAGAAGCCCGGCAGGCTACAATCTATAGGGTCACAAAGAGTTGGACATGACTGAGAACAGCACAGTACAGAATATTCCACTGTATATGCGTACCATATCTTCTTTATCCATTCATCTGTCATTAGACATTTAGAGTATTTCCATGTCCTGGATATTATAAATAGTGCTGCAATGAACCATGATGTACATGTGTCCTTTTGATTTATGGTTTTCTCAGGGTTTATTCTAGTGGGAACCTGCTGAAAGCATAGGAAGCTCAGCTTGGCACTCTGTGATGATGGACGGGATAACCTGGGAGGGAATCTATGTATACATGTAGCTGATTCACCCCATTGTACAGTAGATGCTAATACAACATTGTAAAGCAATTATATTCCAACAAAAACAAAAAATAAGAGGATTTGAAAAAAAGAATATAGGAGATTTTTAAAGATAAATAAATGATCTTTTATCAAATAATTTGAGAAACACTGTCCTAATTGGTTATTGCATACCTTCTTCTCACTTCTAAAACCTCCCTTATCCTACTCATAATCTTGCAGAAGTTCTAGCTGTCTTATACATCACTGAACAAGAAAATAAAAGCTGTGGAATGGGCACTTCCAGCTCTCCCCATTACCATGTTGAGAGGTTGGGAGTTGAACCCACCTCTACCCTGTTGCTCCCTCCCTGTTCAGAGGGGAGTGATCCCCCCTCCTATACATCCCACCTCTCACATGTGCTTCAGAAACTTTTTCACCTTTTCAGAGATTTGCTCCTGCAGTTTTCCATTTCCTCACCAGCATTATTACTCTCTTCCTCTCTCATGGATTATTGTCACGAATCCTGCAAACATGCTGTCATATCTCTCATCTTAGAAAGAAAGCAAAACAAAAGCAAAAGGAAAAAATATAGATCTAAATTCAATATTCCCTCCCGCCAGTTCTTACTCCATATCTGTCCTTGCCCTTCACAGCAAAATTCTCAAAAATGAGTATTGGCTGATGAGTCTTTCTAGAGACACACTCTAAGTCTGGCAAAATTGGGAAGCGGGCACCCCAGATTCTAGACTCCCATTGTAATGGTCTGCCTGTCCTATGCCTACATGTGAGTTTCACACAAATCAAAGGAGAGATTTGGTGAGTGTTTATTTGATGGAGGCAGACAGAACAGTAGGCCTCATTGTCCACACTTTTTGTTAAGTATTTCCCTGTGCCATTCAAGACCTCTCAAAGCATCAGACTAGAGCAGCCACTGAGGGGCTTCTGTTGGCTACTCCCCTGTGGCCCCAACCAGCTGAATCACACAGAGGGCTCGCTGCTAATGGGATGTTTTGAGGCAGAATGAGGCTAAAGGAGTCTCTTTCTCTTAACACCGTTTATTTATTGTTTTTCTTTTGGTTGCACTGGGTCTTCTTCATTGCTGTGCATGAGCTTTCTCTAGCTGTGGTGAGCAGGGGCTCCTCTCCAGTTGCGGTGCGCGGGCTTCTCATTGTGGTGGCTTCTCTTGTTGCAGGGCACAGGCTCTAGAGCACAGGCTTCAGTGCTGTGGCATGTAGGCTGAGTTGCTCCATGGCATGTGGCATCTTCCTGGACCAGGGATCGAACCCCCGTCCCCTGCATTTCAGGCAGATTCTTTACCATTGAGCCACCAGAGAAGTCCAACACTCTTTATCTTGATTGACTGTTTCATATTCAACCCTCTACCTCTAGCTGGGACAGGGCAGTACATGTTAAGAATGAAGCAATATTTCTAGATGAATGAATCTTCTGAAGGAAGGTTAATCAAACTATATTTTATTTTAAAAAAGTTGCACACTAAAGTGTGTTTTACTTTCTAAAAGTAAACATCTGCAAATCTGCAGAGTCTTCAGTAGTGAATAAGGTGGCATTTGTTGGATGAGAAGACAACCTGGAAAACACTGATGAAAATTTTCATGAGAAAATATGTCTCCTTCTGGTTAGGCGGAGGAGAAAAATACAGTGTTAAATGACAAATACTTCCTCTTACATTCATGATCATATTGATATTTCAAAATACTCTGTTTATAATTATTCATGTAGATGTGTGTCCTGACCTTAACAGAAAAATCATTTTGAAACAACTGAAACCTCGGTGAATTGTAATATGAGTATTATTTTCTGCTAACTTTTTGCTTAGATTAGATCTTTGTTTTACTGAGCTCCTAAATAGCTATCAAAATGAGAGCCCACTTCTGCTTTACATTATCTTTTTAACAAAGGATATGAATTCTTTACTAAGCTCAACATTTTTTTGAATGACAAAATTGTAGGTAATCTTTTATTCTAATACTTAAACATATATTTAAACAGTTATGATCAGTGGCTTTACAGGACAAAGACAGAAAACTTAAGCAATGAGGTCATCACACCATACAGCTTTGAAGTGATCTTCTTTCATACCTGTTTTCTGTATTAGATAATTACAAACATGTGTCACTCAATTAATTTTTTGAATACTAAGCCAAAAATGAAGATACAATTTATTATTAGTGTGAGTATGCACATGTTCTTGTATTACTGAGTTCAAGTTTGTGTAAGTTCTGACAGTGATCATCTATTACCTGCTATGCCAAATAAGATTCACTTAACCCTATTCCAACTCTAATCATTTACTTATGACAGAGGCTTCATTAACAAACTGCTGCTATTCCAGTCATCACTGGTCACCAATAGGTGAGTATTTGATCCATGGGATGTCAATGAGAGCCCTTAGTTAGAAATTTTCAATTTGGTGCCAAAGTGTTCCTCAGCAATCATTCTTTTCTAGTGAAGCTGATCAGAAAGAACGAAGACAACATATAGGAAGAAGCAGAGATGAGAATTGGAAATGGTGTCCAGTTTGCCTTGATCTCTCAGTTCTGGTGCCATTAAACTTTTACCTGTTCCCTTCCTACAGTTAATAAACCCAGTAAATTCTCCTTTTACTTAAGGAGTTTGGAATGAATTTTGACGTTTGCCACCAAATGTTTCCTAATTCTATCTGGATTGTAATTATTATTGTCTAAGTATGTACATCTCAATAAAGAGAAGTATGTTTTCACTGTTTTGTTAAGTATTTTTGAGTCAGTATCTTGGGGTTGAGTTGGTGTCAAGCTATCTGTCCTTAAAGAAGTGCTATTCCTTTGAAGTAACAACTGGCAGAAAGTTGTCAGGAAGCAAGGGTGCTGATAAACTGAGGAACGAGCTCATTAAAAATTTCTGTGTGTGTGAGAAGCAATATCTTAGTGGCGTTTATATGAAATTTTGAACTCAATATAAACTCTAGAAGAAAAGACACCTCCTTTTACAAGGCAGGTGATTACCTAGGCAAGTACTATGAAGTTACTGTCAACAGTCTTCATGTAGAAACTAAATTGTGGCCAAGAGCATCTTTTTTTTTGGGGGGGGGGTGGTAAGGAGCTATGAAAGTTTCAAGTCCTACTCCCTGCAGAGTGAGTAAAAGCTCAATACTGCATCACTCTTTTCTTCACACTAGACTTATATTACAGTGAAAAATTATGACATTTGAGATCATGGGTTTTTGTTTTCTCTTATCAAAAAATGTGCTTAGTTAAATATTTAATAAAGACTAATTCAGATTATGATAGCAGGACTGCTTTGCACAAAGCCTCAAAATGTCATAATTATATTGATGAGTCATGTGCTTCTATTTTACAGATCCATCCTTATCCTTCAAAAGGAGCTAGTAGTAACATACTGGCTAATGCCACATTCAATTTTATTCTTTTGTGTGGCCGGATTAGTCTGCAAGATGATATCAATTTAGCACTGTTTGAAAGATTTAAAGTAATACAAATGACTCTTTCTCTGAAGAATCTTTAGTAACGATTTATAATTAATTCCCAGGGAAATGACAAAGTCAATTAAATGGTATTTCTTATACACACAATAAAAAGGTATATAAAAGAGAAATCTGTTTTGGAATGAAACATATTACTTGGAAAGAAAGGTTTGATGTTGAAGGGGTAATGGGCAGAGAAAAGATCCAAAGTTATCAACACACACATATGGAATGGGCTACATGGTTATTAGCTTGAGTGAATCTACCCAGAAATAGTTAAATTCTTATCTATTTGGCCATTGGAAAAATACCCAGATGTATTTTTACCAACTTTGTTGTGTCTATATGTGATGGTCTGACTTAAAAACTGTTTAAAGTATACAGTTTAGAAGTGCTATGGTAATAATACATCAGAGACAACTGTTTGGAGGCACTTAGAAAAAGGCAACTTCATGGACAGATTCGAAGGCGGTCCATTTGAAGGTGAAAAGGGAGTGGTAAGTCTCTCAAAAACATCTGAGAAAGGTGTGGGCGCTTGGGACCTCCTTGGTGGTCTGGTGGTTAAGATTCCATGCTCATATTGTAGGAGACTTGGTTTCTTTCCCTGGTCAGGGAACTAGATGATACAACTAAAGATCCCACAGGCTGCAGCAGAGATCCAGCACTCAGCAATGAAGATTCCAGATGCTGCAACTAAGACCCAACAAAGCCAAATTTAAGAAAAAAAAAGTTTTGGGTACTTAAAGGCAGACATCTTTGAGAGCCACTGACGTGGCAGTTGAGTGACAGGCCCAAATGGCCACCAGCTATGAAAGAAATCCTTTTTCATAATCAGCTAAAAGTAATGTCTTATGGGTGGAAATAGTACTTGGCTGCCAACTGGGAGAAAAATTGCAAATGTATTAAATGTGTCGTGGAAGAGAACAGAAAACAGTCATCTCATATATGTGAGCCTCAGCTTGATTATGCTGCAGAAACTAATATTGATTTAATGACTAAAGAGTCTTACTAAATAAAATTCTGAAATGGAAAGGTGAACCTAAAACCAAATTCTTTTCCAACTGTCAAGTTTTGATGGAAAAAAAAAATTTTTTTTAACTGAGAGTTTCTGAGACAGTTACTAATGCAGCATTATTCAGAATCCACATGTGGCAGGTATTACATTTCAAGTCACCAAAACTCTACTGTACATACAAATGACTTTTTTTTTTTCCCACTTTTCTCTGTACCTCTATTTAAGGGCTTCCCCAGTAGCGCTAGTGGTAAAGAAGCCGCCTGCCAATGCAGGAGACATAAGAGACCAGGTTCAATCACTGGGTCGTGAAGATCCCCTGGAGGAGGTCATGGCAACCCACTCCTGTATTCTTGCCTGGAGAATGCTATGGACAGAGAACCCTGGTGGGCTGCAGTCCATAAGATTGCAAAGAGTTGGACACAACTGAAGCATGCACACACCTCTATTTAAATGAGCTACTTTCTCAGGAGAGAAAAATCTAAACCCACCCACAGAAGCACAACCTTGGTTGTCAGTAGACATCTCTGCTGAGACCTGTTCATGTCTAAGCTGCACCCCGTTCTCCAGTCACAGTTCATGCTGATTATTCTGGGTCCTGGTTTTCATGGCGGGGCAGCCACAGGAGCCTGCCTTGCCATCAGTATGGAGTGGGACAAACTATTGTCAGGTGCTTTCCTGCATCATAAGGGCCTCTGGTAGATTGAGGATGGGGTTATTTCAAGCTTTGTATCTGATTAGAACTAATTTGCCACCACTTCCACCCCACTTGTGCCCCTCACACCATGCTATCACTGAAGGCTTCAGGAGATAATGTCACCTCCTCTGAGCGCCATACTGGATTTGGGCACAAAGCCCTTCAGCTCTCCAAACCCCTAACCCATGTATTTGTTTCTTTTGACCTTCTCTACTGCAGTTTCATTGCTAAGAATCGAATCAGTTTGTGGACTTCCCACCTTATTTCTCTTCCAGAGAAAAGAATTGTTACCAGCTCCTACTCCATCTGGCCAGGGCCATCCTGCCATATAAGTAAACAGAGGACATTCACTTTTTTTTTTCCCCCAGACCAAGCAGTTAAGAAATACCTAAAGAGGCTCAACCCCAACATTTTCATCTCCTTACTCTTGGCCAGATATCAAAACCCATGGTGATATAAAAAGACACACGTTTAAAAAGACAAATCCTCTATCAGCCGGATATCCATGATCCACTACGGTGAGCATAGCGCCACCTCCAGTTACCAACCGGGAACACTCTCACTATACTTTCAGACGTTCAAAAAAGTAAACTTCCCTGGCCTTTGTTGTGGTTGCTGTTCAGTCGCTAAGTCATGTCCAACTGTTTGTGGTCCCATGAAAGGCAGCACTCCAGGCTCCTCAGCCCTCCACTGTCTCCCAATGTTTGCTCAAATTCATGTCCTTTGAGTGATGCTATCTAACTATCGCATCCTCTACCTGCCCGCTTCTCCTTTTGCCTTCAATCTTTCCCAGAATCAGGGCCTTTTCCAATGAGTCGGCTCTTCACATCAGTATTGGAGCTTCAGCATCGGCTGAAGGAGGAGGAGGCAATGGCAAACCACTCCACTATTCTTGCCATGAGAACCCCATGAGCCGTGTGAAAAGGCAAAAAGATACGACACCAGAACCTGAGTCACCAGGTCAGAAAGTGTCCCTGGCCTTAAGCCATATGAACTTGGAGTTTGTTATAACAGCTAATATAACGGAAACTTATATTTTATTCTAGGAAAACCTTGCATTTTACTGATTTTAAAATTTGTCTCTACATGTTGAAAACCAAGTTGCAGGAATGTAAAACCAACAAACAAAATAACTTTTCTATCTTAACCATCTGGTTCATACAGGCTGAATATAGTTTGTCATTTAAGACTATTTTCTTTGATGTAACTCTTAAGAGCATATTTTAAACCATGAAACCAACTTTTTTTCTCCCATAGCTATATTAAACTTTCTCCTAAGGAACAGCTGTACAGAAAGGTATTTCTGCTTCCTAAACGGTGAAAGGGCCCAGCAATGGGGAAAAGAGGCATGGGGGTAGAGTTTGAGAGAGAAACTTCAGTTAATTGTCTGGTCCTCAGTTATTATAAAAACTGAGGACAGTCATTACATTTTATATTGGGAAAGACAATCTCATGAGTGCAGTCTTTCAATCCCTACACAGATGCCTAAAATGGGCCCTGGGCCTGAAACATTTTATTACAAAGAAATAAAGAACCCTCTCAGACTGTGCTGGGCATTTCTCTTTGTTCAGGAATCTTTGACCTGTTCTGGACCTAATGTATACTTTTTTTTTTTTTTTGCCCAAGTGGGATGCATGATACTGCATCTGGCCAGCCCACTGCTATTTCTGCTCTACGGGGAGGGAAGGAGACTTTGCTGCAGCACAAGAAGGGTGTGCACATGCTGGATGGGGCCTGGGGGCCTGGTGCTCACTATTGAAGTTGACCTTGCTCTGCCCCTCCTCCAGATGAGGAGACTGGTGCTCACACAGTGTCTGTGTGAGTCATGTCTGCCTTGGTGACCCCAACGCCTGCAAACCACATGGTGGCATGGCATCCATGCACTGCTGCTCCTGGGGGTAAGGCCAGATGTCACTCACTCGGCATTTGCAAGTGGAGACAGTGAAGTACTATCTATTTTTCTCCCTGTGATACAACTAATTCCCTAGAATGACCCCCTTATTTTCAAATGCTTACAGTTCCTAACAAGCACTTGTTTCACCATGATTATGTTAATGGAAGTCTCAAGGGTATGTGGGCTTCCCTGGTGGCTCAGGTGGTAAAGAATCTGCCTGCAGTGCAGGAAACCTGGGTACAATTCCAATCCCCTGGTGGAGGGCATGCCAACCCTCTCCAGTACTTTTGCTTGGAGAATTCCATGGACAGAGGAGCCTGGAGGGCTATAGTCCATGGGGTCACAAAGAGTCGGACACGACTGAGTGACTAAGCACACACAAGGTAGGTACTGGGATTTCCAGATGCTTTGGCCACCTGATGCGAAGAAATGACTCATTTGAAAAGACTCTGATGCTGGGAAAGATTGAAGATGGGAGGAGAAGGGGACGACAGAGGATGAGATGGTTGGATGGCATCACTGACTCAGTGGACATGAGTTTGAGTAAACTCTGAGAGTTGTTGATGGGCAGGGAGGCCTGGTGTGCTGCAGTCCGTGGGGTCACAAAGAGTCAGTCACAACTGAGAGACTGAAGTGAAGTAAACTGAATACACATTGAGCTTCCCAGGTGGCTGGTGATAAAGAATCCACCTACAAAGCAGGAGACAGAGGTTCGGTCCTTGGATTGGGAACCCACTCCAGTACTCTTGCCTAGAAAATCCCGTGGACAGAGGAGCCTGGTGAGTTACAGTCCGTGGGGTTGCAAAAGAGTCAGACACGACTTAGCAACTCAGCAACAACAACAATATTCATTTAGTAGTTTCTGAGAGGATCAACTCTACATATCATTGCTCCAAGATGTGTAAAGAACAGAAAGAAATTTTTTTCATTATGTGTCAATAAGTGTAAAGTATAAAGAAGACATGTAAAAACAGTTGAAAATATTGCAATGCCAAAATCAATTGTTTGGCATTTTTAGTTTAATTTTCACATGGTGTTTGGGATTAAAGATAAGATAGATTTCAGTTTAGAGATTTATAATGATTGTCATCATAATATTTTACAATATCTATTAAGTAACTTTGTTTGTTTTTTCTTTTAAGATTTTTTTTTTGATGTGTACCATTTTAAAGTCTTTATTGAATTTGTTACAATATTGCTTCTGTTGTTTTTGGTTTTTTGGTCACAAGCCATGTGGGGTCTTAGTTCCCCAACCAGGAATCAAACCTGTACTCCCTGCTTTGGAAGGCTAAATCTTAGCCACTGGACCACCAGGGAAGTCTCTAAATGACTGATTTTGATAGAACTTACTTCTCCAGTGCAGCATACCAAAAGCCTAATGTCTGTTTGGGGTGATAGAATATAGACTGACAACAAATTGGTATTTAGGAATAAAAGATAGTATGTGCCATTGACAAAGGCAGGCTGGCAATAGATGCTACTGTGAGTTGAGAAGCAGGGAATAATAAAATGAAGGTGGTGCTTTAGACATAAAGCTATGCCTTATTCTAATTTAGCCTAGACTCCTGGACAATCTTCCAAATACATAATTTAGCTGTTGATTTTAGTTCCTGGATATTGCACTGATATGTGTGCCATTTTAGTAGAAGACAGCCACATTTTTAAAAAAGCGTAGTAGTGTAATGTTAAATTAACACTTCAGAAATATGGCTTCACAAAGAATATACACATTTGCAAAATGAAATAAATATAATCTCCTGGTATCTAAGTGTGACTGTAAGTTCTATTAAAACATCAGTTCTATAAGAAAATTGATATAAAGATCCTTCAGCTAATTGATCTATGACTCTGTGCAATTTAATTGATTTCCACTCACCAGAAAAACAAGAGTCATGGTACTTTGTATAGCCCTTTATCTACAAAATATGTTGAGCTCCCACCATGTGACAAGCACTGTTCCCAATGCTGGGGAAACAGCAATAGGAAGACAAGTGAGATGAAGTGTCTGCCCTCCTAGAGCTCACATTTTACTAGAGGAATAGACAGACAATAAACAGTCACACTAGTTAGGATGTTTTGAGATTGTTGTAAAAGCTATGATGGAAATAAAACAAGTTATACAAAAACTAATGATTGTAGTCCTAGGAAGGGTTGGGTGATCAGGAAAGACCTCTCTGAGGAGGTCACATTTGAATTAAGAGTTTAATAATAAGGAAGCAGTTGTGAGAAAATCTAGTTCAGAACATTCTTGGTGGATGGAAGAATAAAGAATTGAAATCAGAAATGAGATTCACTATGTCCAAGAAAATAGAAGATGATGGAGATCACTGCACCATGGTTAGAGTGAGACTTAGAGTAGCAAGTGAGGGTACCATGATCACTGCACCATGGTCAGAGTAAGGGTTAGAGTGGCAAGGAGGGAGACCAGAGAAGGACAGGTGATAAAAGGTATTGTGAACCATAGGAAGGCCCTTGGGTTTTATTTTCTATATAAAAGGAAACCACTGGAGATTTAAGCCAGGAAAATGGATCATCTGGCTTACTTTTTATATGATTATTTAGGCTATTGTGTGGGTGATGGTTATAGAGAGGAAGCTGGGGAAAGGTTGGGAAGTTATTAGAATAGGTTAATAAAGAGATGGAGGCAAAACTGGGCTACTGGCATTAGAAATGAAAATTTTTAGATGGGTTCAGGATAGATTTTAGAGGTAGAATTATAAGAGTTTTAAGAGATTGAGTGGGAAATGAGGGAAAAAGAAAACTCAATGACTTTTTGGTTCTTGGTTTGAGCTACTGGATGAAAGATTTTTCCATTTACTGAGATCCAGTTGACTGGATAGGAAGGATCTAGGGGATTTGGTAATTCTAATGGCACCATGCTTTACACAATTACTTGACATGCATATGGAGATATCAAGTATGCAATGGTATTAGTTGTCTGTGGAGCTCAACAGAGGTTGGAGTCAAGACATACATGTAGGGCAACAGAATGAACATGAAATTGAAAGCCACAGGACTAGACAAGAAGAAAGTTTGAAATGAACATAGATACAGCCCAACATTTGTAGCTCAAACAAAGGAGACGCAGTGAACAATGTGATGGATAAGGAGTAGTGAGTGGGACAGATGAGTGTGATGTCTAGGGAGCAAAGGAAAGGGAGTGTTTCAAGAAAGAGGACACGATAACTGGTCAGCTGTGCTACACATGGTTAAGAAATGGACTAAGAAGAGGGTGGACCCAGCTGACTTGGAAATGGTGATGAATTTTTAGATAAAACACCAAATGTGGGATCCATGGAAGAAAGATTCGATAAGCTAGATTTCACTAACATTACAAACTTTTTCTCTGCAGGACACCGTCAAGAGAATGAGAAGGCAAACTATATCCTGGGAGAAAATGTTTAAATAAGCACAATTGATAAAAGATTGTTATTCAGAATACACAAAGAACTCTTAAAACTCACCAATAAGAAAACAAACATCCAGATTGAGAAATGGGTCAAGATGTTAACAGATGATGATGATGAAATCGTTCAGTCGTGTCTGACTCTTTGCAACCCCACGGACTGTATAGTCCATGGAACTCTCCAGTCCAGAATACTGGAGTGGGTAGCCTTTCCCTTCTCCAGGAGATCTTCCCAACCCAGGGATGGCACCCAGGTCTCCTGCATTGCAGGTGGATTCTTTACCAGCTGAGCCACAAGGGAAGCCTGAGAATACTGGAGTGGGTAGCCTATCCCTTCTCCAGTGGATCTTCCTGACCCAGGAGTCGAAGCAGGGTCTCCTGCATTGCAAGCGAGTTCTTTACCAACTGAGCTATGAGGGAAGCACACACTTTACCAAAGACGACATGCATATGGTAAATACACACCTGAAAAGATGCTCCTCCATATCATGTGTTGTGAGGGAGGTGCAAACTAAAACAACAATGAGATGTCACTACACACCTATGAGAACGGCCAAAATCTGAAACACTGATAGTAGGAAGTGGTAAGAGGAATGGAGATCAACAGCTGGTGGGAATTCAAAACGGTGCAGCCACTTTGGAAGACACTTTGGCAGTTTCTTACAAAACTAAACATGTTGTTACCATTTGATCAGGAAATCAAGCTCCTTGGTATCCACACAAAAGAGGTGAAAATTCATGTCCACATAAAATCTTGCACATGGATGCTGTGAAATGAAGATATCTCCTTGCCATATCAATAAACGAGAAATGTCACAGCCATCAGTGATTTCTGGCCTTCAAATGTGAATGAGATCTACCAAAACTGTGATCCAGCAGATGCCTCCGCCCCCCATGGTGACTGCTAAGGAGCAGGGGGAATGCAAGAAGCAAGGTTAGCAAGGAAACAGGATTGGCCCCAGATAACTGAAGTGTAAGAGTTCTCAGGTGGGGCTAGTGGTAAAGAACCTACCTGCTAAGGCAGGAAACATAAGAGACATAGGTTCGATCCCTGGGTCAGGAAGAACCCCTGGAGAAGGAAATGGCAACCCACTCCAGTATTCTTGCCTGGAGAATCCCCATGGACAGAGGAGCCTGGTGGGCAACTGAGGTGCATATGGAAGGAATGAATTCTGTAAGCCCAGAACTTGCATCTTCCCTTACACAGAATGCTAAGTTCCTTAACTTGAATCCTGATCTTTGATGTTCAGACTGCCTGCTCCCTTTGTTACAAGCTTGTATATAGACTGACTTCTCCTCCTTGCAACAGCTTTCTCAGAGCTACTGAGATGCTGTCTTTCAGGCTTAGTGTCCTAAATATTCCCACCAAATAAAATAACACTCTGCTTTTAGGTTGTGACTATATGTTTTAGCTGACGATGTTTATAGTGACTTTATACATAAATGCCAAAACTTGGAAGCTACCAAGATGCCCTTTAGTAGGTGGGTAAATAAACTCTGGTTCATTCAGGAAATGGAATATTCTTCAGGAATTGTTAGCCAAGTCCAAGCTCACTCTGCTCTCTACAACACAGGCCAATGAATCTGAGAGACGAGGTATTGAAGCAAGGAAAACAACTTTATTTGGAAAGGAGCTGACAGAGAAGATGGCAGGCTAGTGCCTCAAAATAACCATCTTATTGGGGTCTGGATGTCAGGTTCTTTTATAGATCAGAGAGAAAGAAGCAATGAGGAACTAAAGTCAAAAGGCAGAATAGAGAGGGAGAAGCACTGGGGAAGTCAAGTGAAAGGGTCTTCAGTCTTGCAAAACATCTTCAAGGGAATGGGCAGCCTTTGGAAGGGATGTATTGCTCTCTTCCATTCATAGCTGGGCAGGGACAATCTCTCCATGAGCTGAACAAAGGCACTTTAATTTACAGTCAGGCAGAGGGGCAGGGTCCTCAAGGTAAGCCATTAAATATGATTATAATAACAAGGCTGGCCTTAACCAAGAATAGCAAGGCTGAGAGCCAAAGAATTGATGCTTTTGAACTGTGCTGTTTGGAGAAAACTCTTGAGAGCCCCTTGGGCTGCAAGGAGATCAAACCAGTTAATCCTAAGTGAAATCAACTCTGAATATTCGTTGGAAGGACTGATACTGAAGCTGAAGCTCCAATATTTTGGTCACCTGATGCAAAGAGTTGACTCATTGGAAAAGACCCTAATGCTGGGAAAGATTAAAGACAGGAGAAAAAGGGGGCGGCAGAGGATGAGATGGTTGGATGGCATCACCGACTCAATGGACATGAGTTTGAGCAACCAGGAGATGGTGAAGGACAGGGAGGCTTGGTGTTCCGCAGTCCATGAGGTCGCAGAGAGTTGGACACGACTGAGGGACTTAAGAACAACAAATTATAACAATAGCAACAAAAAGAAAGTCAAAGAAAATTTCCAACATGGAGTCAGAATTGGCTTGCTCCCTGCAACAGAATGAAATGAACTATTAAAGTATGAAATGACATGGAGGAAACTTAAATAGGTATTACTAAGTGAAAGAAGTCAGTCTGAAAAATCTAAATACTGTATGATTCCAACTGTGTGATATTCTGGAAATAACAAAGCTGTAGGAGAAGGCAATGGCAACCCACTCCAGTACTCTTGCCTGGAAAATCCCATGGACAGAGGAGCCTGCTAGGCTGCAGTCCATGGGGTCTCGAAGAGTCGGACACGACTGAGCGACTTCACTTTCACTTTTCACTTTCATGCACTGGAGAAGGAAATGGCAACCCACTCCAGTGTTCTTGCCTGGAGAATCCCAGGGATGGGGGAGCCTGGTGGGCTGCCATCTATGGGGTCACACAGAGTTGGACACGACTGAAGCAACTTAGCAGCAGCAGCAGCAGCAGCAGAGATAGTAAAAGGACCAGTGGTTGCCCAGGGTTAGGGAGGAGAGGGATGAATAGGCAAGCACAGAGGATTTTTAAGGCTGTGAAAATACTCTGTGTGATACTCTGATGGTGAATATATGTCATTATACATTTGTCCAAACCTATAGAGCACACAATAGCAAGAGCAAATCATAATGTGATTATGATATTTCAATGTAATTTCATCAACCATAATGAACATACAATTCTGGTGATAATAGGGAAAGTTGTACAGGTATAGAGACAGGGTGTATATGGGAAATGTAGGCATGTTTTCCTCAGTTTTGCTGCAAACCTAACACTATCTAAAAAATGTGGTCTTGATTTTTAAAAATACTTAAAAAAGAAGAGAATAGAGAGGTAGCTATTGCTTTGAACAATATGGGGGTCACTTGCTCCTATGGAAAGCTGGGGATAAAAGCCTGATTATAACTGGGGTTCTGGAGAAGGAAATGGCAACCCACTCCAGTATTCTTGCCTGGAGAACCCCATGGGCAGACGAGACTGGCAGGCTACAGTTCATGGGATCATGAGAGTAAGACACAACTTAGGGCTATTTTTTTTTTTTTTATAAAAGGAGTTCAGTACAGGAAAGGTGAGAAAGAAGATCTAGTGAATATAGACAACTATTTTAAATAGTTCTGCTGAATGGGGTATAAAAAATGGAGTAGGAGCGCAGAGGGGCATGGTGTTCAGTGAATTACACTTGCATTTAAAATTATACATGCATATAACTAGGAATCTGAATGAGAATGGAAACATGAGAGAAAGAGGAGTTGATAAACCTGCATTAAGTTTTTCTTTCATTTAATGAGAATTAAGTTTTATTTACATAAAGCCCCAAATATTTTGCCTCTATGACTTGAAAATAACCTCATTTTTTGGGAAAGTTTCATAAGCTCTGTTTTATTTTCTAAATCTTTATTTTGGTTCTTTTAGCTGAAAGTTACAACAAGACATACAACTAACCATTAGAACACCAGTTTCAGAGTCTTTTGTTTTCATAAAGTTCGATACAAAACTTTATAGGTTTTCATACAAATTTTGTTCATTCCCAATCTACCAGTTAAGTTTTAGAATAACAAAAGTAGTAGAGTATGGGAGAAATATGAAGACAAAAATAAAAGATAAACATTTTCAGCCATGATTTATGACTGTACATGGAATTGATGGAGTTGAAATATACATAAATCTGTTAAATGGATATATTGCAGATAAAAGGCACACTCATGCTTACTGAGATTTTGTTATCGGTGTAAACGAGCCTGAGAGGTGTTGTAGCCTGAGATGGTATCTCATGGTTAATTGGAAGGTGAGAGATTGTGAAATTATCAGAAAATAATCGCATAGACAGGTTTGCTGACACTAAATATGACTTCATTGAAGTTTTCTTATCCAAGAAAATATGGTTTGTGTTATTATATTACAGAAAAGAAAGATGCTTTATAGATTAATCAGCCTCATATGCAGTTTTGGTCAAAGCTGGCTTTCTTAAACATTCATGTAACTGCTTTTGTTGGTTTGCTCTTGCTAGAGCAGTTTATTTTCAGAAAATTTTATATTCAAGGGATTTCAATTGAGGCCTCCACTCTTCCCCCATTTTGGATAGTATATAATTAATGACTGACTCATTGACCCTTCTAAACAGCTTGGGCTGAAGGTTAACTGATGATCTCTGGATGTCCTCTTTATGATGCAAATCGCCTGAAGGAACACTTCACACCTAGGAGCTCTTTCCATCTAAAGCTTAGCCAATATTGTAAACAGTGTTCCATAAATGTGGGTTGTGCAACTGAAAGCCCTGCCCAGGAGGCTGGATGGACAGAGCACTGGCCCCATTGCAGTGTTGGTTATGCCACTCATTTGCATGTGAGATCACACTGAGGTCATCTAGTGTCCCTTGTTTACCTACAAATTTGGGGTAATGCTGCCCATTGGATAAAACATGAAGGCCTTTGAGAAGAGTAAAGTGCTAGGTATTTTATGCTGATCTGACTGATTCTGTAAATGTAGTTCCTTTCCTTCTGTTTCTGTCTCTGTCAAGTCAGAGGATCAGTTATTAATACTCTAGCTTTTATATTCTTCTCTTCCACTGCTAAGTCGCTGCAGTCGTGTCCGACTCTTTGCGACCCCACGGACTGTAGCCCACCAGGCTCCTCTGTCCATGGAATTCTCCAGGCAAGAATACTGGAATGAGTTGCTATGTCCTCCTCCAGGGGATCTTCTCGGCCCGGGGATGGAACCCGCCTCTCTTACATCTCCTGCATTGGTAGGTGGGGTCTTGATCACTAGCATTACCTGGGCTTAGTGTGCTTAGTCGCTCAGTCGTGTTCGACTCTTGCAACCCCATAGACTGTAGCTTGCCAGGCTCTTCTGTCCATGGGATTCTCCAGGCAAGAATACTGGAGTGGATTGTCATTTCCTTCTACAGGAGGTCTTTCCAACCCAGGGATCGAACCCAGGTCTCCTGCATTGCACTCAGACTCTTTACTGACTGAGCTATGAGGGAAGCCCAACCTGGGAAGCCCATATTCTTCTCTTTTTCAACCCTTATTAAAGTCTCCCATTCTAGCTACAACTATTGGTCTTACCCAGTTTCTGAACTGGAGACAGAGTTGTCTGACCTGTTTCTCCTCTTCTTTTCATCATTTCTTAGCACTGACTGCACACATGTATTTTATGTCTTATTTATCCACACTCTCCAAACACAAGCACATTTCTTCAACTCTATATTGATTTTTTTAGTTCTGGCAGGTAAGTAAAATCTACCAAATTTTCATTCCCCTATTATGGAGGATTTTTGAAATCTGGTTTTATTTATAGACACTACCTGCTTAAGAGTCAATATTTAAAGGAAAGGCCATATGTGGCAATTAAGTGAAATTCATATTTTTAAGAGAATTTTAAAAAATCAATTAATATATCAGTAGTTTCCAAAGAGTCTGAAACTCAGTCCCAGGAAGGTTATTATGAAGTTTTAGAAAAAGGGAAATAAACATTTTATATGCCACATAAGAAAAAATGATCACTAAAAAATATGAAAAAAAAGAGTGTTACAGTTTAAAGTCACTATTGCTGTTAATTTTTTTTTTTTTTTTAGTCTTCTCTCAGAATCAAAGACATACATTTTGGTTGGAAAAAAGTGTATTGATTTTTCTCTTTCTTTTGACTCACTCAAAGATGCTTTTTAGTGAGGCACTTTCACTAGAAAATGCCTTACTCTTGTGTGATTGAAATGAGTTTTAAAACCCAGAGTTGACAACTCTTAACAAATGAATGGATCTGTGGCTTCTTCTCTTTGAATAGTGTATTCTGAGAATGATCAGTCCTATCTCCTTGGGTGATATGACAGAAGTTAAGTCTTCTGATGGTGTGATGTTATTTTTGAGTGAATTTTAAAGCTTTCTTTTCACTGAAATTTAATGGTATATTTTTGTGTTGTACTTGAATTACTTTGATCTTTGTGAAACTTTTTTGCCCTACAACATTTCTTTTTCATTTTTTTTGCAAATATAAAAACAACTTTGGTCCTTAGGAGAATTGTCTCCGATAGTATGGCTGTCAGGCAATGATAAAACCTGGCTCAAGAAAAAGACGTTTCCTGTGTGAAATGATCGGTATTTTTGAGAAGGATCACCTTCAATTTCAGCTTGTAAAAATGTTCTTTTTGCTGGAAATGAAGTACATTAGGCTTTGAATTGACAGACACCTTACCAGAGAACAGAAGACTCAGACTCTGAACAAAACTTGATCATCTGTAATGGTCTGCCCACTGGCGCTGGTATTGATCACAGTAGGCAGATAGACACTTGGCATTGTGTTTTGAGGGGCTTCCCAGGTGTCTCAAGTGGTAAAGAATCTGCCTGCCAATGCAGGAGATGCAAGAGACAAGGGTTCGATTCCTGGGTCTGGAAGATCTGGAGGAGAAAATGGCAACCCACTCCAGTAGACTTGCTTGGAAAATTCCATGGACAGAGGAGCCTGGTGGTCTATAGTCCATGGAGTCGCAAAGAGTCAGACACGACTGAGTATGCGTGCTTGTACGCACACACACACACGTTACAAATAGGCAGACAGGAGAATTCTTCTCCTCATTCGTTTTCCCCACAATAATTTCTTCTGCTTTTACTGAGTACTACTTTTTTGCTTCTTTTTCCTTCTATCATATGTGGAAAGGGATTGTAGGAAGAATTTCTTTTAGGGTGTGCATCGGGGACACCTGTGTTTGAATTCCTGACTCTATCATTTATATGCAGTACACACTTTTGCTTCATCATGTGTGAAATGGAAAGAAGATAGCCCTTTCCTTACAGGGCTGCTACTTGGATTAAATAAGGTATCAAAGCATTCAGTGTTTTTGAGGAGCATAAAAAGCATATGAAACAGTAGTTAATATCATCATTATGCCTTCCTTAGTGCTTACCTGGTCCTGGGTGGGTGAAGAGAGATGAAGTGTTAAAGCATGAATTCAGGCTTGTGAAGGAGCCATCAAGGCTATGTTTCTTTTTCCTCTGCCTGATGTTCTTGCCATCAGCTTTTTCCCATTGTCTTCACAGGGCAAAGCTGAAGTCTACCCATCCTTGAGGCATCAGCTTAAATGCCTCTTTTTGTTTTGCTTGCCTAAGTGAAGATTGGTTTCCCATTATAGGCTCCTAAAATGATCTCTACTTCTTTGCGCACACTTATCACAATTATAATTAATTAAACAGTTATTCTCTTCTACTCTATCAGCTTCATGGAGGCAGGAAACTATCTTTCTAGTTGGCCAATGTATTAGCGATGCCTAGCGTATTGTGAGCTGGAAAGAGATACTTGTTGAGTCAGTGTACTGAGAAAGACAATGTCAAGGCCTCTGCTTCTCAAAATTTGTCCGTGCAAAGGCTGAAGGGCAGTGTCCTGGTAGCTTAAGGGTTTTTCTACTAGCATCCTCTGCCTTCGTAGTTCATCACCTGATCCTCTTTGATTACCTGGGGTAAGCAGGTGAGTCTCCAACTCAAGCATGCTTCTGTTTTCACCACGGAGAAGGCTTTTAAGGTCTGCTCACCAGTAGTGTATCAAAGTCTGCCTCTCCTGGCGTCTTTCCAGCTCGCAATTTCTCCCTGAAGTACTTGCCAAGGCCCCGTTATTTTTGTTGTCATTGCTACTAGTGTAATAGAACATGTATCAGGGAAAAAAAACCAAGATTCTCTCCATATCCTTTATATCTGACTCCTGAAAGTGGAAAGGAGCTATGTCTCCATGATCAGTTCTGCCCAATTTTAAAGAACATGTGGATCACAAACCCTCCCTGTGTAGACGTAGCCTGGATTGTTGGACAAGTCCATTCAACTCAGTTCTACAAACATGCTCAGAGTCACTATGGCTTGCAATCATGTGTAAGTGAGTCACTGATTTAGAAAATTATGTTCTAGGTTTCAGATCTACGAGCTCTCTCAGGAGTCTCCTCCTTTCTTTCAGAACATGAAGCTCTTTACCTTTGGAGGCAGAGAGTTTAGAAGTGATTGAGTGGCAAAAAAAGAGAAAAAGTTACATGTTAAAATGCATGGCGAAACAGTGATCAGTGAAAATCCCAGACTGTTTCAATAAGTCTGATGAATACTTTCATAAAATGTCTTACTTTTTTCAGATTAAGCATCTGCTTTTTTTCATCTTTGCTGTGTTCATCCTCACCTCTCTTATACCCAGGGAAAACATCAGGGTCACTAGCAACCTCAGTCTTTTCACTGAAGTGGAAACAGGAATAGGAACTAAGGTTCAGTTACTTTCAGAACATGATCACTTTCAATAGAACTGTCCTTTTATAGTTTGTTACCAACAGACAGTGAGGAAGCTGCATTTTAGAAACTACATATATCATTTCTTATATATTCTTTCCTTATATTACTCAGGATTCTAGCACTTGGGGGGAAGGGAAGAGTGGAGGACAGGCAAAATTGGGAAATGCTCAGGACATGAGCAGTTATACCATCTCAGCTCTACCAGTTGTCAGCTGTGTGCTCACAAAACATAAACTACTTCTTTGTTTCTCAGTTTACTAATCTGAAAAATAGGGATAATAGTAGCATCTATTCCATAGAGTTATTCTTGCAATTCAAATGAATACATTAACATGTGTCTAAGAAGTATCCAGTAAATGTTAGCTATCATAGTTAATTATAATTCATAATAATTCATAGTTAACTGAATTATGAGTATGTTTCACATGGGATTTGTATAGCTATGTACTCACTCGGTAATGGGCTTCCCTGATGGCTCAGCAGGTAAAGAATTTGCCTGCAATGTAGGAGACACAGGAGATGTATGTTCGATTCCTGGTTGGTGAACATCCCATGGAGGAGGAGAATGACAACCCACTCCAGTATTCTTGCCTGAAAAATCCCATGGACAGAGGAGCCTGGAGGGCAGTAGTCCAGAGTCGGACATAACTGAGGGACTAAGCAGCAGCACTTGGTAATGTCAGGCAAATGGTTGCACAAATGCATGGAGAATCTTATGTACATGTTCTAATTTATTCCAGCTACAGCCTAACAATTATTATTTTATTTAATTGCAGTTTGCACTACCACTTTTAATCTTCCTATAAAAATGATAAATGGTATGAAATAAAATAGTCCCAGAGTAGTATTTACAGTAACAAAACTTCTTTCAGCCAGTACCTTTACAGTGCTTATGACATGGCAATCACTGTTGTAAGTGTTTTCAAATATGTGGGCATGGAGGGGGCAGGGTGGGGTGAACTGGGAGATAGGATTGACATATACACACTATCATATGTGAAATAGACAGCTAGTGGGAACCTGCTATAAAGCACAGGGAGTTCTACTTGGTGCTCTGAAGTGACCTAGGTTGGTGGGGTGGTGAGGATAGGAGGGAGGTGGGAGGGAAGGGATATGTACACTTATAGCTTATTCATTTTGTTGTGCAGCACAAACTAACACAACATTATAAAACAGTTCTATTCCAGTAAAAAAAAAAAACAAAAAAACAAAAAGAAACAAAAAAATTAACTCATCTAATTCTCACAATGACACTGTGAGATAGGCATTATTATTATCCCCCTTTCCCCATATGAGGAAGTATGTCTTAGAGATGTTAAGTTGCTTTCCAAGGTCATCCCATTAGTGGCAGAATTTGACTACCTTGAGAATATTGACAGGCAGCATAGTAGAGGGGTCACGAGAACGGACTCAAATCACATGACCTGGGTTTGCAATCCTAGCTTTGCCACTGATGTGGGGAAGCCAGTTATCCTCTCTTTAAAGTGAAAAGAATGAATTACACGATTACTCCTTGGCAGGAAAGTTATGACCAACCCAGATAGCATATTCAAAAGCAGAGACATTACTTTGCCAACAAAGGTCCATCTAGTCAAGGCTATGGTTTTTCCTGTGGTCATGTATGGATGTGAGAGTTGGACTGTGAAGAAAGCTGAGTACCGAAGAACTGATGTTTTTGAACTGTGGTGTTGGAGAAGACTCTTGAGAATCCCTTGGAGTGCAAGGAGATCCAACCAGTCCATTCTGAAGGAGATCAGCCCTGGGATTTCTTTGGAAGGAATGATGCTAAAGCTGAAACTCCAGTACTTTGGCCACCTCACTCGAAGAGTTGACTCATTGGAAAAGACTCTGATGCTGGGAGGGATTGGGGGCAGGAGGAGAAGGGGACGACAGAGGATGAGATGGCTGGATGGCATCACTAACTCGATGGATGTGAGTCTGAGTGAACTCCGGGAGTTGGTGATGGACAGGGAGGCCTGGTGTGCTGCGATTCATGGGGTCTCAAAGAGTCGGACACGACTGAGCAACTGAACTGAACTGAACATGCTGCCATTAGCTTTCTTTAAATATATTTCCTTCTAAAAAGTAATCCTAATTTAACGAGGAAACCAGAGCAAAATTAGCTGGGAAACATTAGTACATACCCATCAATCCTCAGCGGTAGTATAATTGGTTGTCAAGATTCTGATAGTAGACATCACACATGGGACATGAGGAATGAAAAGTTACCTCACAGCTTTACTTTTATGTTGCACCTGTCACTAACTTTAATATTGATAAATCGCTTTTGAAAGAACTACAGAAATCATGAAGATGTTGTATGTTGGGTATACCTAGTATCTCTGATGGTTACAAGTAAATGGCCAATGATATTCACACTATAAATAGAGGCTGGTTACAACTAAGGAGAACCTAAGGTTAGAATGAGACTTCCCTAGACTCTCCAATGCATGAGACGTAAGAGACACAGGTTAGATCCCTGGGTCTGGAAGATTCCCTGGAAGAGGGCATGATGACCCATTCTGAATGACTGAGCATGCATGCACTCAAGGTTAGAACAGATGAACATGTTCTGTTGCCTGAATCTTATATATTTTATTAATTGAAGACTGTATCTTAAGACATGGAACATATCAGGAGAAATAACCCAAGCAACAAAACATTACAAGGAGCTATAGGGACTTCCTGGTGGTCCAGTGGCTAACACTCAGGGCTCCCAATGCAGGGGGCCTGGGTTTGACCCTTGGTCAGGGAACCAGATCTCACATGCCACACTAAAGAACTCAGGAGCCTCAACAAAGACTGAAGGTCCCATGTACCACAGCTAAGACCTGGCACAGCCAAATAAATAAATATTTAAAAAACAAAAAAAATAAAAGGGAACTATAAAATCTGAAAAGACTGGTGGAAGAAAGTTGATTCTTTGATCCAGGTTCTGTCTTTTGAATGATCACCCCAAGTTTTTAGGGACAACAGTAATCATTGAAATATGTTGTTTCTGATTAGTGTATAAATACAGAGTTTTAAGTGAATTTTACTTGTAAAAGCAATAGAGATTTTAATGTTAAGAGAAATAATTCAAAAGTATATTGCAAATATTTTAAATTGGTATATATACCATCTAGCCTAATTAGTCTTTTGATAGACACACACACACAAAATAAGAAGTGAGAAATTCAATTATGAGTTCATTTATAGCAATGAATATATAGACTACAATGGGGTCGCTGATTTTTTTTTATTGTTTTTTTTTTTTTTTTAATGAGGAAAAGTCTTCCAGTGTTTATGAATAAAGAACTGGGAAAGTTACCAATACCCGAGTTACTAACACAATGGAAAAAGAAGCTCAGCCACTATTTCATCTCCCCTTCCTGATGAAAACCCATAGCTGAGGCAGAAACAGCAAGGATGTAGTGGTGATCAGCTTGGAGTGAACACATAAAGCTTAAACATATGCTCAGGAGCCCTTGGAATAAAACCAGTGAACCTTTTATTGTGTCCCAATAATAGTGACCACAGCTGTTATCATCCAGTAAATCCTTATTCCATGTTAGGGATTTTGTTAAATGGT
The DNA here is from genome assembly GCF_002263795.3 of Bos taurus. Lineage (NCBI taxonomy): Eukaryota > Metazoa > Chordata > Mammalia > Artiodactyla > Bovidae > Bos > Bos taurus. The sequence goes on along the minus strand of NC_037336.1, from coordinate 17,898,940 downwards.
ATCCATTGAATACCATTATCTCATTTAATCCACCCCAAATCCATATGAATTAGACACTTTTAAAATTTTCATCTCGAAGGTGAGGAAATTATGCTCAGAACTTTTAAACTATTAATTATAGTTGCTTGAAATTTATTGCCTAGTTCTGACACTGGGGTCTTTTTTGAGTCAAACTCATTTAATTTTTGTATCTCAGTGGGCCCTTCTTTCCTTATTTTTTGAGTGCCTTGTAATTATTTTTTATTGAATTCTGGACATCATGAGCACATCACAGACACAGACTGAGTTAAAACAGTTTTGCATAGAAATGTGTGTGTGTCTCCTCCACTAGGCTATTAATATGGAGACTTGACCAACCCCACTCTAGTTCAGCTGGTTCAGGGGATTTTTATTGTGATGATTGCCATCAGCATACCACCAGCTTCAAATTTTTCTAGCAAGTACCTTATGCTCAACACTGGCTTGTGCTTTTCTTAATGTTCCTATCCATCCTCAGCTTTAGCTTTCTCTGTTGCTTTTGCACATGAAAGGGAGTTCCTTGTCCTGTTCTTTCCAGTGGTAGCCTGGTGCATGCATGCATGCTAAATTGCTTCAGTGGTGTCCAGCTCTGTGCAACCCTATAGACTGTAGCCCGCCAGACTCCCCTGTCCATGGGATTCTCCAGGCAAGAATACTGGAGTGGGTTGCCATTTCCTCCTCCAGAGGATATTCTCACCTAGGGATTCAGCCTGTATCTCTTGTCTCCAGCACTGGAAGTCAGGTTCCTTACCACTAGTGCCAACCAGCCTGCTGGTACTTACTAATTTGTGTTTGAGATCTTAATTTTAAGGGGCAGGGGGATTTTCTTTTATTTTGGTCCAACTTCAAACTCAGCCCAGCTTGGTCTCATGGCTGGAATTTTCTTAGTAAACCTGCCTCACTACCCAGGGAAAGCAAACTGCCACGGACTTTTAAGTGGACCTTGGAAGGGAGAGAGTTCCCAGCCCTTCTCACAGTGGTAGGAGATCTGTTACGGTCTGGCCCCAGGACAGTTTCCTATTCCTATGCCAAGGACATTGGTTCATCTTCAAGTGTGCCCTCAAGTGGCAGTTTGACAACTTCCCAACAGTTTAGGGCTTTTGTTCCATGAAGAAGAAAGCTTTAAGTGGGGATTTATGCCTTTTCTCTAGCTGTGGATATTCTCCTTATCCAAGCAGGCACAGTCATGAGAGGGTTCCTCTTCTATGCAAACACATTCCACTTCTTTTTTTGAGCTCCAGCAGTGGTCCGTGGAGAAGAACTTGAAAGTAATAAGAGTGCCTGGTGTTTGTGGCTCCCAGGGGTTTTATGTCCTTTGCTAGTCCATACTTGGACCTTAGAGATTTCTTTAAAAAAAAAACAGATAAATTCGTTTAACCTCTTGAATGGCACCATACTCTCTCATCTGTGTTGCAATACTCGTGTATGCAGGAGTATTGGATTCCATATACTCTTTCCTTGGATTCCAAGCTAACTGGTTGCCCCAAGACCTTAGTTCTCTGACAGGCTCAAAGAAGTTACAGCTTTGTAGCTTATCCAGCATTTTCCTGTTTTCAGTGTGGGAGCATTGTTCTTCCCAACTTCCACATCATAGACATAAGTGAAACTCCCAATTATGTATTAAGCTAATATTATATACTTGTCTTAGGATAGGTTGTTACAGATATAGGTAATTAGGCAGAAATTCAAGTGCGAGCGATCTACTAAGAAAGAACTGGCAGAAAAAACAAATGAAGTTATAGGAGAAACTGCAGAAACGATACAGTTTTGGTGACGTCTCAGATTGCTTGATCCTTTGGTGAACACTGGAGCACAAATTATACTTGATATATCCTGACTTGAGGCAAAAAAGCTGAGTTTTATAGTCCAGTAACTGTGGAGCGTTAGCTATGGGCTTCCCTGGGGTATAAGGCAGCCCACCAAGCACTTCTGATTCTCTGTTGATCGTTTTGGTGTCTGTGAGAGAGGGCAGGTGTGATCCATTAGCAGCAAAGCATGCAGAGGTTGAGAAAGGCATGGCTGCTATAGTAACATACTGCTTTATCAATACTAATGATTCTTCTCTTAAATGCTCTTAGTAATTTCCATTTCATTTACTTACTGATGTTACACTTTTTATGCCCTTTATTTTCAACTTTTTGCTTGCTTTAGTTTTTAGTTTTTTGCTTGGTGTCTCTTGTGAGTAACCAAAACTTGTCATTTCTTCTGATTTATAGTTATCACAGAACAGTTATGTATAAAATATTTATATTAATAGTGATATAGATACACTTTATTTAATTCTACCATCTGAATTTGATATTTCTGTTTAGTATCATGTTTTGCATCTCTCCCTCCTCATTTTTTGCCTTCTCTATGGGACTCTATAAGTTATATTTCTATTTTCAGTAGAATTTTAAATTATTTAACTACATAGCTAACTTTTTTCCTGCCAAATTGAGATTTTCAATAGTTTAATCACCTTCATAAACACAGATCTTAAATTATTTTATAAATACTTGCAAGCCTGAGTGCTAAGTCACTTCAGTCATGACGGACTGTTTCTGAACCCAAGGACTGTAGCCCGTCGGGCTCCTCTGTCCATGGGATTCTCCAGGCTAGAAGGGATTGCCATGCCCTCCTCCAGGGAATCTTCCGACCCAGGGATACAATATCTCTTGCGTCTCCTGCATTGGCGGGGTGGGGGTTCTACCACTAGCACTACCTGGGAAGCCCTAATAAATACTTAGTGAACCCTTGGAAGGAAAGTCATGACCAACCTAGATAGCATATTAAAAAGCAGAGACATTACTTTCCAACAAAGGTCCATCTAGCCAAGGCTATGGTTTTTCCAGTGGTCATGTACGGATGTGAGAGTTGGACTGTGAAGAAAGCTGAATGCCGAAGAACTGATGTTTTGAACTGTGGTATTGGAGAAAACTCTTGAGAGTCCCTTGGATTGCAAGGAGATCCAACCAGTCCATTCTAAAGGAGATCAGTCCTGGGTGTTCATTGGAAGGACTGATGCTGAAGCTGAAACTCCAGTACTTTGGCCACCTCATGTGAAGAGTTGACTCATTGGAAAAGACCCTGATGCTGGGAGGGATTGGGGGCAGGAGGAGAAGGGGACGACAGAGAATGAGATGGCTGGATGGCATCACCAACTTGATGGACATGAGTTTGGGTGAACTCTGGGAGTTGGTGATGGACAGGGAGGCCTGGCGTGCTGTGATTCATGGGGTCACAAAGAGTCAGACACGACTGAGCGGCTGAACTGAACTGAACTGAATATGTTCTAGGCACTAAATTTTACATTCCAGAGATAAATGAAATCACAGTGAAACTGATTTTCATGGAAATGGCATAGTTATTTTGTTAGTTATTAGTTAATCAAGTTCAGTGATGTGTTTTATCTATTTCTGTGCACATTGATGTTCTTACATCTATGCCTTTTCTCTACATAGATTAACTATATAAAGAATAAACACAAGATTTACTTGTTAGCTTCTTAATATTCTGTGAGCGGGAAAATCTTAATATTTGTGTGTCTGAAGTTTTCTTTTTGATTTTTCTTAAACTCTTGCAAGATACTTTAGTTGGATATATAATCTTACACTGAATTATTTTCCTGCTACACTTTGAAGATATTACTTCCTTATTGTTTAGCACTTCTTAGGAAAGTGAGAAGTCTCTGTTGGCTTGCTGTTCTTTTGCGGGTAATATGTCTTTCACACACTTCAAATATATTTCCTTTATACTTCTGTACTACAGTTTCACTGTATTGTGCACTGATTTGTATCTATTTATTTATCTCCCTAGTACTACTTGGAGTGCAATCTCTTAGTTCTAAAAAATTATCTCTGGGCATTAATAGCCTGCCATCCCTTCATTCTCTTCTTCCAGAATTCCTATTAGTCATAATTAAGCCTCTCTCAAAATTTCAAGTCTTAGACATTTTCAATTTTGCCACAAGAACCCTTCAAGCTAGGCTGCAGCCATAAAATTAAAAGAAGCTTGCTCCTTGGAAGAAACACTATGACAAGCTTATCATGTTAAAGAAGCAAAGATATCACTTTCCCGACAAAGGTCCATCAGTCAAAGCTATGGTTTTCCCAATAGTCATGTATGGATGTAAGAGTTAGATAATAAAGCAGGCTGAGCACCAAAGAATTGATGCTTTCGAGTTGAAAGGAATAATGCTGAAGCTCCAATACTTTGGCCACCTGTTATGAAGAGTTGACCCATTGGAAAAGACCCCGATGCTGGGAAAGATTGAAGGCAGAAGGAGAAGGGGCTGACATTGGATGAGATGGTTGGATGGCATCACTGCTTCAATGGACATGACTTTGAGCAAACTCTGGGAGATAGTGAAGGACAGGAAAGCCTGGCATGCTGCAGTTCATGGGGTCACAAAGAGATGACATGACTTAGCAACTGATCCATGGCACTTTTAATATATATTGCTACTGGTACTCCTCATTTGCAGCCCTTCAAGTACAGCCACTCTTGATCTGGAGACTTGAGAAGTAAAAAGACAAACTACACACACCCTAAAACCCAATATATGTCACAATAAGACAGGGACAGATTGACTATAATAGCTACACCTAATTGAGGAGGGGAGAAATGGAATGAGGAGGAGAGAAGTCCCCAGACCACAGCAATCCTGAAATCCAGCTGTATGCATTTGTCAGAGCTTCCCTTTCCAGGGTAAGGAAATGGACCACAGCAAAAGCCCAATTTTTCTGTGAAAGATATTCTCATCCTGTTTCCTGACAATAGAAATTTGGGCTCCCAGAGACTTATTTTTATTTTGAACTGTCTCTGCTCCCTGTAATTGAGCCTGTTACAACTCTCTCAAAAAGATTCTGGACTGATTGTGAATCTAATTGAGATTTCCTCCATGCTCCAGCAGTCATATCTATGATTCTTTTAAAATACATCACTACTTACTTGGGGCCCTATCTGAGATTGTTGTGAGATAATACACTCAAGATTGTTAGAAACTTTTTGTATCACTATAAGGGTTTACTGGGCACTCCCATAAATCTCTTTATGTTCTTAATTAAAGTTCCTGTAGTCACACATTTGATTTGATCTTTACTCTGAGACCACAGCTGCAAAGTTTAGAAATCTGAAATGGTTTTATTTTACAATTCTTTATGCTTCCTCTCAGTTATGCTTGACAGCTGAATGGTTCTTTCCTTAGTTCATCTCTCTCATTCTGTATTTACTGTGGACAGACACAAAATGCCAGTTGTGAATTTCCATGTCCTGCCTGGATATTTCCTTGGCCAGAATGATTAATTCATTGAGTATACTTTTTATCTTTCTAGCTATTGAAGGCTTAACTTTTGCCAATAGCTTTAAATCATTGATCCCCTTCTTTACAGAAAGAACAGTTTTTCTTTTTTTTTTTGAATAAATACTGATTTTTTTTTCACTGTCTTAAAGTGTTCACCCACCACTTAGTCCCAGGGCCAATCCTAAACTTTGAGGTTTTTGTTATGGCAGCACCTATTTTATAGGTGCTTATTTTGTGTCAGTTCTTAATTTCTACATAACAGATCACTTCAAAACTGCATGGCTTAAAACAACAACTATTTGTTGGTTTAATTTAGTTGGGCGTCACTTATCTCACACGAGATTACTTCCATATGGTTTTGGTCATCAGAAGCTGCACTATTTCAGGTCAGCAGTTGGTGCTGGCTGGAGCTTTCTGTTTCTTCTCTGCATGGCCTCTCATCCTTTTGAGCCCAGAATTGGTTTCTTCACATGATAAAAGGTTCATTTAATAATAGAGAAAGCAGAAGTTCAAGACCTCTCAACACCAAGCTTAGGAAGTCACACAGTATCACTTTTGCCATATTCTCTTCAGTTCAGTTCAGTTCAGTCGCTCAGTCGTGTCCGACTCTTTGCGACCCCATGAATCACAGCACGCCAGGCCTCCCTGTCCATCACCAACTCCCAGAGTTCACTCAGACTCACGTCCATTGAGTCGGTGATGCCATCCAGCCATCTCATCCTCTGTCATCCCCTTCTCCTCCTGCCCCCAATCCCTCCCAGCATCAGAGTCTTTTCCAATGAGTCAACTCTTTGCATGAGGTGGCCAAAGTACTGGAGTTTCAGCTTCAGCATCAGCCCTTCCAAAGAAATCCCAGGGCTGACCTCCTTCAGAATGGACTGGTTGGATCTCCTTGCAGTCCAAGGGACTCTCAAGAGTCTATTCTCTTGGTCAGTGCAGATAGACCCAAGGCATCTTAAAAGAGGTGAGAGACTGTTAACAGACTCATTTTAATAAAAGGAGCCAGGGAATCATATTTCAAAAGGGTGGGGAATGAGGGGGTGATGATACATTGAGGGCCATTATTCTGACAATATACTAGAGTTTTTATTACAATGACTCTCTTTTTATAGAAGATTTCTAGTGGATTTTTTTATTATGCACTATGCTTATTTTATACAGATCTCTCTGATTTTAACATTTTCATTTAAATTTTTAAATTAATTGTATATGTTAATTATTTTTTTAAAATACTTTCTCTTTTTTAAAAATTTTAAAAAGTATTTTTTTAAAAAATACTTTTTTCTCTCTCTCTCTCTTTTTTTTTAATACTTTCTCTTTTTAGGGGTTCACATCTGCAGTCATGATTTGCAGTGATTCTGGAGCCCAAGAAAAGAAAATCTGTCACTGCTTCTACTTTTTCCCCATTTATTTTCCATAAGATGATGGGACCAGATTCCATGATCAGTTTTTTGAATATTGATTTTTAAGCCAGCTTTATCACTCTTCTCTTTATCAAGAGGCTCTTTAGTTTCTTTTCACTTTCTGCCATAAGGGTGGTGTCATCTGAATATCTGAGGTTATTGATATTTCTCCAGGTAATCTTGGTTCCAGCTTGTGCTTTATCCAGCCCAGCATTTTGCATGATGTACTCTGCATATAAGTTAAATAAGCAGGGTGACAATAAACAGCCTTGATGTACTCCTTTCCCAGTTTTGAACCAGTATGTTTGTCCATGTCTAATACTAACTGTTGCTTCTTGTCATGCATACAGGTTTCTCTGGAAGTAGGTAAGGTGGTCCAGTATTTCCATCTCTTTAAGAATTTTCCAGTTTGTTGTGATCCACATAGTCAAAGGTTTTAGCATAGTCAATACAGCAGAAGTTGATGATATTTGGAATTACCTTGATTTTTCTCTGATCCAGCAGATGTTGTCAATTTGATCTTTGGTTCCTTTGCCTTTTCTATATCCAGCTCGCACATCTGAGAATTCTCAGTTCATGTACTGCTGAAGTCTAGATTGAAGGATTTTGAGCATATCTTGCTAGCATGTGAAATGAGTGCAATTGTATGGTAATTTTAACATTCTTTGGCATTGCCTTTCTTTGGGATTAAAATGAAAACTGACCTTTTCCAGTCCTGTAGCCCGTGCTGAGTTTTCCAAATGTGCTGGCATATTGAGTGCAGCACTTTCACAGCATCATCTTTTAGGATTTGAAATAGCTCAACTGGAATTTCATCACCTCCACTAGCTTTGTTTGTAATAATGTTTCCTAAAGCCCACTTACCTTCACACTCCAGGATATCTGGCTCTAGGTGAGTGATCACACCATCGTGATTATCTAGGTCATTAAAAACATTTTTGCACAATTTTGTGTATTTTTGCCACCTCTTTTTAATCTCTTCTGCTTCTGTTAGATCCTTGTAATTTCTGTCCTTTATTGTGCCCATCTTTGCATGAAACGTTCCTTTGATATTTCTAGTTTTCATGAAGAGATCTCTAGTCTTTCCCATTCTATTGTTTTTCTATATTTCTTTGAACTTTTCACTTAAGAAGGCTTTCTTATCTCTCCTTGCTATTCTCTGAAACTCTGCATTCAGCTGGTGTTTAGTCCTGTCCCCAAGGCCACAGGTGGAAGGCCTTGCATGAAGGCCACAGAAGCAGAGCTGAAAATCAAGGACACCTCTGAAACTGACTGAGTCCTTTTGTTCCTGTTGATAAAGAGCCCCCTGATAATCTCTAGCAAGCTCGCTGACTCCCAGTTAGGCAAGGATGCCCACTACAGTAAATACCCTATAGAACCTTAACCAATCACCTAACATCAACTTTCTAGCAGGAATTTTCTTTGTTTTGAGGCTGTCAACTGTCCCTGGCCTGTAAGGAAGTAAGCCTACTGTGCTCGCAGTGCCCACTTTATCTCTGCTTTTGGTTCTTAATAAACTCATTCTCTTCTGAAACATGCTATGTCTGGAAATTTCTTTCCAATCTGCACTCAGACTGCCTCAAGAGTTGGGTATATCTTTACCTTTCTCCTTTGCCTTTCACTTCTTTTCTGAGCTATTTATAAGGCCTTTTCAGTCAACCACTTTGACTTCTTGCATTTCTTTTTCTTGGGGATAATTTTGGTTACTGCCTCCTGTACAATGTTACAAACCTCCATCCCTGGTTCTTCAGCCATTCTATCTACCAGATCTAACTCCTTGAATCTATTCATTGCCTCTACTGTATAGTCATAAGAGATTTGATTTAGGTCCTACTTGAATCGCCTAGTGGTTTTCCATACTTTCTTCAATTTGAGCCTGAATTCTGCAAAAAGGATCTAAGAATCTGAGCCACAGCCATCTCTAGGTCTTGTTTTTGCTGACTGTATAGAGATTCTCTATCTTTGGCTGTAAAGGATACAATCAATCTGATTTCTGTATTGACCATTTGATGATGTCCATGTGTAGAGTTGTTTCTTGTGTTGTTGGAAGAGGGTGTTTGCTATGATCAATTCATTCTCTTGCAAAATTCTGTTAGCCTTTGCCCTGCTTCATTTTTGTATTTCAAGGCCAAACTTGCCTGTTACTCCAGGTATCTCTTGACTTTCTATTTTTGCATTCCAGTCCTCTATGATGAAAAGGACATCCTTTTGTGTGTTGTTAGTTCTAGACGTCTTGTAGGTCTTCAAAGAACTGTTCAACTTCAGCTTCTTTGGCATTAATGGTTGGGGTATACACTTGGATTACTGTCATATTGACTGGTTTGCCCTGGAAATGAACAGAGATCATTTTGTCATTTTTGAGATTGCACCCAAGTACTACATTTTGGACTCTTTTTTTGACTATGAGAGTTACTCAATTTCTTCTAAGGGATTCTTGCCCACAGTAGCAAATATAATGGTCATCTGAATTAAATTCACCCATTCCAGTCCATTTTAGTTCACTGATTCCTAAAATGTCGATGTTCACTCTTGCCATCTTCTGTTTACCTTGATTCATAGACCTAACATTCCAGATTCCTATGCAATATTGTTTTTTTTACAGCATTATTGCCTCTAAATAGCCTATATTCAGTGGCCGTGTGGTAAAAGCTTACAGTGCTATACGAGTTTTTAAAAAAATGTTTCAGATTGGGTTGAGTCATATAATATTTACCATTCTCAGGAATATCACCATTTTACATAAAACCTCATATAGTACCTAATGAGGAAAGTTCTGAGGCACACAAAGCTGCAGTGTCTAGGGCTTGAGATGTGGCAGTGTGACTATTGAGACAGCTAAATAAAATCCATTCTTTTCAAGGTCATCTTGTCCCAAGCCCTTAAGGCTTGCAATCAATCCAGGTTGAGGCTGTATTGTATTTATGCAAAAAGGGTCATCAAGTGTCAATGGGACTATATGGTTCTAATCCCTTATCTGATTTTTTTTTTTTTTTGCATTCTTTTACAAGACGTAACTGAACAGATAAGATTTCATCCAAGGACACACAATGGCAGAGCAATAAGCAATGTAATAATTGTTAATCTTAGGAGAGATGCTAGTTACCTTTTGCATTACCTTTGTCATTATTTTTTTTGAGTGGGCTGCGGTAGTATCAATGAGACAAGAGAGAAGGAACTGTTTTTGCTTTTTCTAGGCTTTTCCCATGCTTTCAGGATGGACTAAAGAGAAAAGGGTGAGTTTTCCTAAAATGTGTCCAGGAGAAGATACTTTCTATTTTATGAAATTCGTAGAATATTAATTTTCTATTCTCCTGTCCGTATATGAAGAAAGATTGAGTTCAGAGCATTTACCAACATAACACCACCACATTTGCTGTTTAGTGGTTATATGCCTGTTACTGAAATTTATATTAGAAAGTGGATCTGCAGGTATTCAGAAGCTTTAACAAAAATCCCAGGAAACAAAAGCTTTCTGAACAATCTAACATTTTCTGTTCATCTGTACTTTCTTGGTACATTCTGTTATTGCCTTTTCTTAGTAATGTAACAAAATACTGCAATTGTGTCACACCCTGATGAGCCATCAAGGATTGGTTGGGGAAGTAAATGTTCAGTCCTTGTAAGGAGATTGTAAAAGATACAGTACTTTCCTGATTTTGCTTTTACCATGAGAACATTCTCCTTGGGAAGTCTGATAAGAGAATATTCCCTACAAAGGCTTTGGAGTTTTTCAAGCCATTAGCAGCCTCTTGTTATAAGTAAGTATGCAGCATTTCCTCTTTCCGTTCGGCTTGCACTTGATTGAGACATTGCTACATTTGCTGTTTAATATTCCATTGTTTCTGTCTTGCAGAGAACAAGATGGCAGAGGAGTAGGTGGACTTGGAGTACATCTCTCTCCATGAATACACCAGGAACAGAAGTGCATGCAGAACACTAGCTGAGAGTGGATAGGAGTACCTGACTAGTGGAAAGGAATGTATAGAACCACACAAAGCTCGGTAGGACAAAGGAACTATGGGGAAAAAGAGGAGTGTTAGAAGAACTGGACCTGCCCTTGGCAGGTGGGAGAACTGAAGGAAGGGTCTGATCCCCACATCAGGGCAATTGTCTGAGTAAGACGAGAAACATTCAAGTCTGAGGGTGAAAGAACTGATCTGTGGCAGCCTAAATGGAATGAGAATCAGACAGTCCTTGCTCCAGCCATACATACCCTGGACAGGGATGCAGGTCCCCTAGAAGGTGCAGCAGCTGGGAGCTGGAGTTTAGGGATTGTGGAGCAATCCCAGGGCAAGAGCTGCTGTGGACTGTGGAGAGACAGATACAGGGGATGTGAGGGAGGAGATTGTGGTGACAAATGCCTGTGGAGGAAAGCCAGGCAGCCATGGAAGCAAGGCAATACTGCTGAGTCATGCGTGGCGGGAGGATCCATCACCACAGCCTCTCTCTCCCCACATAAAGAATAGAGAGGATGACCCATCAAACGCCTGATGCACTGAACTACAGAGTAGGGGCACCCAGGGTGCCCCTTTAAGTGCCTGATGTGCCAATCTACAGAGTAGGACCCCGGCCAGGGGGGTCCCTCTATGTGCCTGACAAGCCAAACAACAGAGAAGGACCCAAAGCAAGGGAACCCTGTAAGTGCCTGAATGGGCAGAGCTGTCGAAAAAGACTGGCCAAAGAAGCCTTATGATCACCAGCTATAAGAGGCTTGAAAAAGGACTCTGTTAGGGACATAACTCCTGTGGTGGAGGCAGTCCATGTCCCTGCACACTTGGTGCCACTAGGGTCCCTGCCAGTCAAGTAGCTGTGCCACCTTCACATGCAACTCTCACTGGGGCAGAGCTGCCACAGGCAAAAAAAAAAAGTCTTGCTTCTATGCATGCAGGATTGCCTCGGTCATGTCCAGGACTGTGCAACCCTTTAGACTGTGTCCTGCCAGGCTTCTCTGTCAGGGAGGGGGGTTCTCCAGGTAAGAATACTGGAGCGTATGGGCTAATACTGGTTGCCATACCCTTCTAGAGCACTGTATTTCCTGCTGCCATAGCCACCACGTCCCGAGTTCCTGGTGCTGCCAGAACCCCTGCAACCCAAGCAGCTGTACCACCTCCATACCTGGCCTTCACAGGGGCAAACCCAAGTTCTCCAGGGCAGCCTCAGGAGCAAACCCCAGTGGACAATCCACATGCAGAGGTGGAAATAAAACCACCATTGAAACCCAGAGGCAGTGTGGCTAAGGAAGAAGACCCAAAGCCTTCCCACTAGCTTTACAAGCTTCATATTAAATCCATACAATCATCCAGGCAGACTCTGTGTCTATGGAATATATAAAAGGTCATTGAGCACTCTCACAAAAGAAAATGCACTAGTTGTGATAGCTGTGGACATTGGAGGCAAGAACACACGGGAGTAGGGCCAGATTAGAATCTGAGTGCCCCCAGAGCAGGTCCAGAGATCAGCACAGTGCTGGAGGGCATCCTAGGGAGGTGAGGTGGACTGTGACAGCAGTGACTCAAGAAAAACATTTATTATTCTTATGTTTTGATGTGTTCTGTAGATTCTTTTGGATTTTTTTCTCTTTTTTCTTTCTCTTCCCTCCCCCACCTCTGTTGTAGTTATCAACTTTATTGGCATTATGAAATCTAATTAAGCTTTTGAGCTTTTTTTTTCTTCTCAGTCACATTTTTTTATTGTTGTTATAAACCTCTGCTTCTACACTGGGCTTTTGCAGTTCTGTGGAAAACTTTTTTTTTTTTCTTTTCTCTTTTTTGTAAATTTAATTTTTAAATCTATTACTATTTTTCTACATTTTTCCCTTTGTTTGCCTTTCCTAGTGTTCTTTTCCCCTTGCAGTTAATCTTTAATGTGTATAAATCTTCTTTATGTACCTCTGTGTAACTTTGCATAGCTATTCTTTCTCTCTTTTCTTTCTTTCCTTTCCTGTCAACATATTTGTTAGTTTTATATTCATTGCTTTATTCCCCAGTTGGCACCTTGCTTTAGTTTTGTTTTCCAGTTTGTGCTTTAGTTAGTTTTGTTCTGGTAGATATAATTTTTGGTTTCCTTTGTTTGCCAGGTCAATCTATTGTGTTTTATATTTTTTGGACTTTTGATTTTGCTTATGGGCATATATGTATACATGTATACTCAGTCACACTTTTTATTGTTGTTGTAAAATTCTGCCTCTACATTGGGCTTTTGCAGTTTTGTGGAGTTTTCTTTTTTTTCCCCCTTTTTTCTTTCTTCTTCCATTATTTTTTTTTCTCTTTTTTATAATTTTAATATAAAAAATATTTTTTTTATATTTATTACTTTGTTTGCCTTTCCTACTGTTCTTTTCCCCTTGCTGTTAATCTTCAATGTATATAAATCTTCTTCATCTATCTCTGTTTAACTTTGCATGTCTATTCTTTCTTTTCTTTCCTCTCAACATTTTGTTAGTTTTGTTTCATTGCTTTATTCACCACTGGACACCTTGCTTTAGTTTTGTTTTCAGTTTGTGCTTTAGTTAGTTTTGTTCTTAATTGGTAAATGTAATTTTTGATTTCCTTTGTTCTCTGGGTCAATCTACCGTACTTTATTTTTGAGGGACTGTTTTGACTTTGCTCATGGTATATATGATTATGTGTATATTTCATTATTTTGATTACTATTTGCCTGATTTTGTAACTGCCGTTTGTCTGGAGTTCATCTTTGGTTTCTCATTTTTGGATATTTGTTTTAATCTCATTTAATACCATAACAAACCACTTGTGGAATCTTCATTCCTGACCAGAGATCAAGCCCTGCAAAACCCTAGACTACCAGAGAACTAACCCTATGGAGTAACAAATAGTGAGAACTGACACAAAGGAAACCACTTAAATACAAGACATCACCCAAACACCAGTAGCATGCTGTGCAGAACCCCTCATCAAAACAACACACAAAACAAAAACACAAACCCAAGTATCAGCAGACAGGATTATGACCTCACTCAGCCTTGCTCACCAGAGGAAAAAACAAGCAAAAAATCAACACAAATCTCACCCTATAGGAAGCTTACACAAACCACTGGACCAACTTTAGGAGGGCAGAAAGCAAACAGAAGAAAACATTAAACCTTGAAGCCTGGGAAAAGGAGACCTAAAACACAATAAATTTTAAAAAGAGAAAAGGCAGAGGAATACTAACCAAATGAAGGAACAAACCAGAAACACAAAAGTCCAAATAAATGAAGAGGAAATAGGCAAACCACCTGAAAAAGAGTTCCGAATAATAATAGTGAAGATGATCAAAAACCTTGAAAACAAAATGGAGAAAATGCAAGAATCAATTAACAAAGACCTAAAAGAGTTAAAGAATAAGCATACAGAGACAAGCAATACAAGTACTGAAATTCAAAATACTCTTGAAGAATTAAGTAGCAGAAAATCTGAAGCACAAGAATGAATCAGTGAGCTGGAAGATTAAATGGTGGAAATAACTTCTGAAGAGCAAAATAAAGTAAAAAGAATGAAAAGACCTGAGGATAGTCTCAGAGACCTCTGGCACAATATCAAACATGCCAACCTTTGGAATATAGGGGTCCCAGAAGAAGAAGAGAAAAAGAAAGGGTATGAGAAAATTTTTGAAGAGATTATAGTTGAAAATTTCCCCAACATGGAAAAGGAAATAGTCAATCAAGTCCAAGAGGCATAAAGAGTCCCACACAGGATAAACCCAAGGAGAAACACGTTAAGACACATACTGATCAAACTAACAAAGACTAAACACAAAGAATATTAAAAGCAGCAAGGGAGAAGCAACAAGTAACATAAAGGGAAACCCCATACGCTTAATGGCTGATCTTTCAGCAGAAACTCTGCAAGCCAGAAGGGAATGGCAGGATATATTTAAAGTACTGAAAGGGAAAAATCTACAACCAACATTACTGTACCCAGCAAGGATCTCATTCAAAATTGATGGAGAAATAAAAATCTTCTCAGACAAGCAAAAGTTAAGAGAATTCAGTACCACCAAACCAGCTTTACAACAAATGTTACAGTCAAGAAATACAAGAGAAGAAAAAAATCTACAAAATCAACCCCAAATAATTAAGAAAATGGCAATAGGAACATATATATAATATATTACTTTACATGTAAATGGATTAAATGCTCAGAAACTATAAAACTCTTAGAGGAAAACATAGGCAGAACACTTGATGATATAAATCAAAGCAAGATCATCTATGACCCACCTCCTAGAGTAAAGGAAATAAAAACAAAAGTAAACAAGTGGGACCTGATGAAACTTAAAAACCTTTTTCACAGCAAAGGAAACTATAAGCAAGGTGAAAAGATAACCCTCAGAATTGGAGAAAATAAAAGCAAATGAAACAACTGACAAAGGATTAATTTCCAATATATACAAGCAGCTCATATAACTCAATACCAGGGGAAAAAAAAAAACAAAAAAACAACAGTCCAACCAGAAAGTGGGAAAAGGCCTAAACAGACATTTCTCCAAAGACATGCAGATGGCTAACAAACACATGAAAAGATGCTCAACATCACTCATTATTAGTAAAATGCAAATCAAAACTAAAATGAGACATTACCTCACACTGGTCAGAATGGCCATCATCAAAAAGTCTACAAACAATAAATCCTGGAGAGGGTGTGAACAAAAAGGAATGCTCTTGCACTGTTTGTCTGTGGGAATGTGGATTGATACAGCCACTGTGGAGGATGGTATGGAGATTCCTTAAAAAACTGGGAATGGGACCACCATATGACCCAGCAATCCCACTCCTAGGCATATGCCCTGAGGAAATAAAAATTTAAAGAGACACATGCATCCCATTGTTCATTGCAGCACTATTTACAATAGCTAGAACATGGAAGCAACCTAGATGTCCACCGACAGGATGGATAAAGAATTTGTGGTACATATAATGGAACATTACTCAGTCATAAAAAGGAATGCCTTTGAGTCAGTTCTGATGAGGTGGATAAACCTAGAATCTATTATACAGAGTGAAGTAAGTCAGAAAGAGAAAGATAAATATCACATTCTAATGCATATATACGGAATCTAGAAAAATGATACTGAAGAATTTATTTATAGGGCATCAGTGGAGAAACAGACATAGAGAATAGACTTATGGACATGGGGAGAGAGGAGGAGAGGGTGATGTATGGAAAGAGTAACATGGAAACTTACATTACCATATGTAAAATAGATAGCCAACGGGAATTTGCTGTATGGCTTAGGAAACTCAAACTGGGGCTCTGTATCAACCTAGAGGGGTGGGATGTGGAGGGAGATAAGAGGGAGGTTCAAAACAGAGGGGATATATGTATACCTATGGCTGATTCCTGTGGAGGCTTGACAGAAAACAGCAAAATTCTGTAAAGCAATTATCCTTCAATTAAAAAAAATTAAAAACTATTTTATTGTTTCTCTCTTTAGTGAATGGGTATAGTAGGCTTATAGATCTGACATTCAGCCTGTCAAATTCTATTACGTTAACAGTATTCTTTTTTTAAAGCATGCTCTAGGTAAATACATTATTTAATTTATTATTCTATTTTATATTTGTCACTTTGGAACTATGAAGCTATATTTTCCTTCTGGCTATCTGGCAGATTGGAGTGAGCATTGAGAACACTCTGGGTGTTAGGTAAATTATTTTTACATTAAACAACTTCAAATCTTGATTCTCTAATATTCTTTCGTAATGCAAATTCAATTTCTAATATGATGAGTTTGTATCAGAAGTATAACTATGAAATAAAATATTCTTGATGAAATAAAATTAGTTTTAACACTTATTTGTGTGTTCTCAACTTTTAAAACTTCTTTTCATGTAAATCGTTAGTGATACAACATATAGAAATATACATTTCAAGTGAAAGGAAATAACCTATGTAACATCTGCTAGATCATGGAAAAAGCAAAGAGTTCCAGAAAAACATCTATTTCTACTTTATTGACTATGCCAAAGCCTTTGACTGTGTGGAGCACAATAAACTGTGGAAAATTCTCAAAGAGATGGGAATATCAGACCACCTGACCTGCCTCTTGAGAAACCTGTATGCAGGTCAGGAAGGAACAGTTAGAACTGGACATGGAACAACAGACTGGTTCCAAATAGGAAAAGGAGTACTTCAAGGCTGTATATTGTCACCCTGCTTATTTAACTTATATGCAGACTACATCATGAGAAACGCTCGGCTGGAAGAAGCACAAGCTGGAATCAAGATTGCCGGGAGAAATATCAATAACCTCATATATGAAGATGACACCACCCTTATGGTAGAAAGTGAAGAGGAACTGAAAAGCCTCTTGATGAAGGTGAAAGAGGAGAGTGAAAAAGTTGGCTTAAAGCTCAACATTCAGAAAACGAAGATCATGGCATCCAGTCCCATCACTTCATGGGAAATAGTTGGGGAAACAGTGGAAACAGTGTCAGACTTTATTTTTCTGGGCTCCAAAATCACTGCAGATGGTGACTGCAGCCATGAAATTACAAGACGCCTACTCCTTGGAAAGAAAGTTATGACCAACCTAGATAGCATATTCAAAAGCAGAGACATTACTTTGCCAACAAAGGTCCATTTAGCCAAGGCTATGGTTTTTCCAGTGATCATGTATGGATGTGAGAGTTGGACTGTGAAGAAAGCTGAGTGCCAAAGAATTGATGCTTTTGAACTGTGGTGTTGGAGAAGACTCTTGAGAGTCCCTTGGACTGCAAGGAGATCCAACCAGTCCATTCTGAAGGAGATCAGCCCTGGGATTTCTTTGGAAGGAATGATGCTAAAGCTGAAACTCCAGTACTTTGGCCACCTCATGCGAAGAGTTGACTCATTGGAAAAGACTCTGATGCTGGGAGGAATTGGGGGCAGGAGGAGAAGGGGACAACAGAGGATGAGATGGCTGGATGGCATCAACTCCAGGAGTTGGTGATGGACAAGGAGGCCTGGCATGCTGCGATCATGGGGTCACAAAGGGTCAGACATGAGTGAGCAACTGAACTGAACTGAAAATACATTAATTGGACTTATGCAGAAAAAGTACCATTTTTTTTTTCTTCATTTGCATTCAACTATCTCAATATAGCAAGTACTCATGTTTGGAAACTCCTCAAAAAAAGTTCAGTAGGGACCTGTGCTTCCACTTAGGATTTTAAAAGTCTACAAGAGAAAGTAACTCTCACCTCAAAAAGAAGAAAAGAATAATTGTTGCAATGAAAAGGAAAAAAAAAGAGGAATGAGTTTTTTCTATTTCCCTTTCTTGAGAAAAAGAAAATAGAACAGTGAGCAGGCCTGAACATTCCTAGTTTTTTTCCTTTGCTAATGCTACTGCTAAGTTGCTTCCATCGTGTCTGACTCTGTGCGACCCCATGGACAGCAGCCCACCAGGCTCCTCTGTCCATGGGATTCTCCAGACAAGAATACTGGAGTGCACTGCCATTGCCTTTTGCCCTTTAACTGCTCCTAACTCTGATGTCTGTAACTAAGTTTGCTCTTCTTCCCCCTAAGAAGAAGCAACAGTTAGAACTGGACATGGAACAACAGACTGGTTCAAAATTGGGAAAGGAGTATGTTAAGGCTATATATTTCATCTTGCTTATTTAACTTATATACAGTGTACATCATGTGAAATGCCAGGGTTGATTTAGCACAAGCAGAAATCAAGATTGCCCAGAGAAATATCATTAACCTCATATATGCAGATAACACGACCCTAATGGCAGAAAACAAAGAGGAGCTAAAGAGCCTTTTGATGAAGATAAAGGAGGAGAGTGAAAAAGCTGGCTTAAAACTCAGCATTCAAAAAAAGAAGATCATGGCATCCGGTCCCATCACATCATGGCAAATAGATAGGGGAAAACTAATCAGTGACAGACTTTATTTTCTTGGACCCCTAGATCACTGCAGATGGTGACTGCAGCCATGAAATTAAAAGATGCTTGCTCCTTGGAAGAAAAGCAGTGACCAACCTAGACAGAATATTAAAAAGCAGAGACGTCACTTTGCCAACAAAGGTCTGTCTAGTCTATGGTTATACTAGAGAAAACCGTCAAGGCTATGGTTTTTCCAGTAGTCATGTATGGATGTGAGAGTTGGACTATAAAGAATGCTGAGCACTGAAGAATTGACTTTGAACTATGGTGTTGAAGAAGACTCTTGAGAGTCCCTTGGACTGCAAGGAGATCCAACCAGTCCAACCTAAAAGAAATCAGTCCTTAATATTCATTGGAAGGACTGACATTGAAGCTGAAACTCCAATACTTTGGCCACCTGATGCAAAGAGCTGATTCAGTGGAAAAGACCCTGATGTTGGGAAAGATTGAAGGCAGGAGGAGAAGGGGACACAGAGGATGAGATGGTTGGGTGGCATCACCGACGCAATGGACATGAGTCTGGGTAAACTACAGGAGTTGGTGATGGACAGGGAACCCTGGCGTGCTGCAGTCCATGGGTCACAAAGAGTCAAACACGACTGAGCTACTGAACTGAACTGAACTGACACATTTAAGAAAGTTTAAGGAGGACTAGCCTAGGTTATTAAATTGTCTATTTAACCTGCCTATAAATCACACCCCCAGTTCAACCACTTCCACAGCTTTACTGAAGACTTTTTGAATGCCTAATCATTTTGATTCTCTGTAGAGTTACTTCTGATGAATTGCTAAAGCTTGACATTCGAGACCCTTGGTATTAATATTTAATCCCACCTTAAAACCCAGTCTTAGTTCCAGCTGTATTTCTTGGAGTCTTCCCCCAGGGATACAGTGCTCTTTTTGTATTATTTTCATTATTGTTTGTACATACTCTGATGCTTTTCTGTCTATTCAGCAGTGTTCATTCTGCCTTGAATGTTCTCTGCCAAAAATTTCCTAATAGCTATACTCTGCTTACTTATCAATGGGCAGCCCTGAAATTTTTTCCTGACATATGTTTACAGCACATTCAACTCTCTGTAAGCAACTACCCCTGTTCAGTATATTTGTGCTTATATCTATCCCTCATTCTAAACTCTAAGCCGAGAGAAGGAAGGGCCCATTTTAATTATCTTTTTACTTTGTAAGCACATTACTCATTGGCAGTTTACCTGGTTGGTGTTTGGAAAGTATTCTTGGGATTATTTCAAATTCAATCAATAGGTAATAACCATAACTTAGTAACAAATACTAAGAAATGTGTCTTGCTGGTTATTTGCTTCTAAAACAAAATAGTTCCCCTATATGGATTTGATGTGCATATATATTGCTATTTACAGCTATTCAAATGTGTCTAGCATTAGAAATAAGATAACATTTGAAAAAGAGTTCATGGATGTTCAGGGACATTTTCCTGGAAAATGATCTTTATGATGACCTTAGGAGGTATTTTGAGAACTCTCTAGTTATGTTCTTTTATGTTTCAATTATTTTATTTTAACTCAAATGGAAAGCCCTCAGAGAAGTAAATGACTCATATTTTGTGAGTTATGAGGCCCAAAAGACACCTCTTGGCAATTCACACAGAAATATATCATCATCATTATGTTGCCTCTGAAGAGGTTGTTACGTTTAAATAAATAAGGACATAGAGATCCGTGTTATTGATGACTCTATTTTTATGAAGTTCTCCTCTAGCCAGTCCTGCTTTTTATAGAGCTTCACACAGTGTGAGAATTTCCTCACCTAAATTCCATACTAAAGTGGAGTAAGATTATGACTCCCGTAAGTTTTATTGACAATATATTTATTCCCTAAGGTGAGAGGTCTCTAGATTGTTCAAATAGAAAATAAAATGCTGGTTAGACATATCTAGTGCAATTGTCTATATTACTTCCTTTTAGTAATTACTTAAAATTAACCCTTAAATAACATGAGGGTTAGGAGGGCAGACCCACCATAAAGTTGAAATCCATGTATAACTATAGTTGGCTGTCTGTATCGATGACGTCACATACAAGGATTCAAGTAACCACTGATTATGTAGTACTGTGGTACATATTTACTGAAAATAATCAAAATATAAGTGGACTTGCCAGTTCAAACTCACATTGTTCAAGGGTTAACTATATTTGTCTTTCCTATCTCTCCATAGTTTTACATTTTTATAGGTGATATAAACTTTATTATTTAAATTATTTTTTCATATAAAGATTCACTTTTTAGATGCAACCCTTGGAAAGTGAAGTCGCTCAGTTGTGTCCAACTCTTTGCAACCCCATGGACTGTAGCCTACCAGGCTCCTCTGTCCATGGGATTTTCCAGGCAATAGTACTGGAGTGGATTGCCATTTCCTTCTCCAGCAGATCTTCCCGACCCAGGGATGGAACCCAGGTCTCCTGCATTGTAAACAGACGCTTTACCGTCTGAGCCACCAGGGAAGTCCATTGCAATATACAGTATTGTCTAATTTTTAGGTGAAGGCCATTGTGTCTTACAGTATATTTCTTATATTAAATTCATATAATTTAATATAGACTGGATATAACATATTTCCTGTACTAATATTAGTGATGATGATGAAAGGGATAGCGATGATGATGCCATGGTGATAATGATAACAGGACTGAGAGTGATGGCAATGATAATGTCAGCTCATATTAAATTTTCACATTAAGTGCCATACAATGAATTAAGTCCTTTCATAAATTAGCCTAATTTAATCATCTTAGACATTCTATGAAGTAACTTGTATTATCCTGTATTCTAAAATTAAGAAACTGAGTTTTAGATATGTTAAGAGATTTGCTCAAAATAGCTTATAGCAGACAGAGCTTTGATTCTAACTGGGGCCATCTCACTCTGAAGCTAAGTAGGCTATTTTATTTTAGCTTTTTTTATTTTCTGCACATGTCAAGACACAGGTTTAATTAATTTAAGTTAATAAAACATACTTATCTGTGGAATTCTGACATGCTACCTTAGCCTCCGGCTATTTTAGCTCACGGTTAAAAATGGCCCATAATAACATCAGGGTATATTTTATGTGAAAACATTTTGTCTTTAAAAAACTGCTCCTCTGCACACACAAAATAACAAGGCTACATTATTAGGCTCTCTCACTGAATTTACTATAATAATCTATTATTTTAACCTCACTTTCCTTTCTGAAGGTGTGACGTACTTTAGTTATGATATGTATGATTTAAAAATAGTCTTTCAGTCTGTCTACCGTGGTTAGAGATAGTAGTCACAGAAGGGAAGATTAAAATAGGCATCAATAGGAATAAAGTATCTATTTTTGAAAATTGAAAAGACTTAGTGATGAATGTTTCTTTCTTAACTTCACAAAGCCTCAGTTCTTCATGTGTAAAATGGCTGTAATATCTAACTCATTTAAGTTATAAGAAACAGTTTTATAGTTGCTCCCCTTGAAGTTCCTATATTCAAGCCCTCATCCCCCCTGCCCCACCCCGAAATCTCAGAATGTGACTGTTTGGAGATAGGGTCTTTACAGAAGTAATCAAATTTAATTGAGGCTGTTAGGGAGGCCCTAATTCAATCCCCATGGTATTGTAATAATAAGAGGAAATACAAGGTGAGATACCAGGGCTGTATGTGCCATGTGAAGAGGCAGCCAGCAGGTAGCTGTCTACAAACTCAGGAAAGAGCCCTACAACAAACCTCTCCAAAATAGCCCTACCAGCACCTTGATCTTGGACTTCTGGCCTCCAGAACTGTTAGAAAATAAAGTTCAGTGGCTTAAGCCACACAGTCTATGGTATTTTATATGGCAACGGTAGCAAATGAATACACATATGCATACCAAGCTGCGTGTACATTTATCTGTGTACTTATATGTGCCTAGCAAAAGTTAGTGGTTATCACTGATCTCAAATGTGTAATCCACCATCTAGAAAAGTGCTAAGAAAAGGTGGCAAATGTTACAGTTCAGTTCAGTCTCAGTCGTGTCCTACTCCTCCCAACCCAGTGAACCACAGCAGCCAGGCCTCCCTGTCCATCACCAACTCCCGGAGTCCACCCAAACTTATCTCCATTGAGTCAGTGATGCCATCCAACCATCTCATCCTCTGTCATCCCCTTCTCCTCCTGCCTTCAATCTTTCCCAGCATCAGGGTCTTTTCCAATGAGTCAGCTCTTTGCATCACGTGGCCAAAGTACTGGAGTTTCGGCTTCAACATCAGTCCTTCCAATGAACATTCAGGACCGATTTCTTTAGGATGGACTGGTTGGATCTCCTTGCAGTCCAAGGGACTCTCAAGAGTCTTCTCCAACACCACAGTTCAAAAGCATCAATTCTTTGGTGCTCAGCTTTCCTTATAGTCCAACTCTCACATCCATACATGACCACTGGGAAAACCATAGCCTTGACTAGATACACCTTTGTTGGCAAAGTAACATCTCTGCTTTTTAATATACTGTCTAGGTTTTCCTTCCAAGGAGCAAGCATCTTTTAATTTCATGGCTGTAATCACCATCTGCAGTGATTTTGGAGCCCTACTGTTTCCCCATCTATTTGCCATGAAGTGATGGGACCGGATGCCATGATTTTTGTTTTCTGAATGTTAAGCTTTAAACCAACTTTTTCACTCTCCTCTTTCACTTTCATCAAGAGGCTCTTTAGTTCTTCAATTTCTGCCATAAGGGTGATGTCATCTGCATATCTGAGGTTACCGATATTTCTCCCAGGAATCTTGATTCCAGCTTGTGCTTCATCCAGCCCAGCATTTCTCATGATGTACTCTGCATGTAAGTTAAATAAGCAGGGTGACAATATACAGCCTTGACATGTTCCTTTTCCTATTTGGAACCAGTCTGTTGTTCCATGTCCAGTTCTAACTGTTGCTTCCTGACGTGCATACAGATTTCTCAAGAGGCAGATCAGGTGGTCTGGTATTTCCATCTCTTTGAGAATTTTCCACAGTTTATTGTGATCCACACAGTCAAAGGCTTTGGCATAGTCAATAAAGCAGAAATAGATGTTTTTCTGGAACTTTCTTGCTTTTTTGATGATCCAGCAGATGTTGGCAATTTGATCTCTGGTTCCTCGGCCTTTTCTAAAACCAGCTTGAACATCTGGACGTTCACTGTTCACGTATTGCTGAAGCCTGGCTTGGAGAATTTTGAGTATTACTTTACTAGCATGTGAGATGAGTGCAATTGTGCAGTAGTTTGAGCATTCTTTGGCATTGCCTTTATTTGGGATTGGAATGAAAACTGACCTTTTCCAGTCCTGTGGCCACTGCTGAGTTTTCCAAATTTGCTGGCATACTGAGTGTAGCACTTTCACAGCATCATCTTCCAGGATTTGAAAGAGCTCAACTGGAATTCCATCACCTCCACTAGCTTTGTTTGTAGTGATTCTTCCTAATGCCCACTTGACTTCACATTCCAGGATGTCTGGCTCTAGGTGAGTGATCACACCATTGTCATTATTTGGGTCTTGAAGATGTTTTTGCACATTTTCTGTGAATTCTTGCCACCTCTTCTTAATATCTTCTGCTTCTATTAGGTCAATACCATTTCTGTCCTTTATTGAGCCCATCTCTGCATGAAATGTTCCCTTGGTATCTCTGATTTTTTTGAAGAGGTCTCTAGTCTTTCCCATTCTATTGTTTTCCTCTATTTCTTTGCACTTATCACTGAGGAAGGCTTAAATGTGTACTCATATCAAGAAGAAACTTCACCCCCACTTCCCAATAGATATGTATCTACACATATATATTTACTGATTTCTTATATATAGTAAAAACATTCACAAACAGAATTAGAAAGGGGATGAGAGAACGTTAAGTAGGAAAAGTTGTACTTTTTTCTTCTCAGAATCTCAACGGGTCATCTGATACCACTTGGTTATGTTTTGGAGACAATAAGACATTAAGGTGATAAAACTTAGAAATAGTGAAATAGAAAGAAGGTAAAGTATGCAATCATTACCTCCTTTTATACAGAGTAAAAGTTCTGGGTCAGCCTGCTTCTAATTTCTGGAAAATTGACTGTTTTTTTATCTCATATAATTGTAGATTTAAATGAGAAGTCAATTAGTATGATCCCTGATGGCTTGGCATGGAAACCTTCGAGTGTTTTCAGAAATAAAGCAACTTTTATTACAATTATGTTCAAAGACAGATGAGAAAAGAGAGATTTAATCATCTCCACTGATGTTTCAGTGTTACAATGTGAGACCAAATACTTGTGGCCTTAGTTTTTCTCTTGAGTTAACTGAGAGTACCTGACCAGACTGATAGGAAGGTAGAAGCTTTTTCTTTTATTTTTGCAGAGAGGCAGTATTTCTCTGTGAAATGTTCTAATACTAGGTGCATTAGAATGTATCATTTCACTAAACACCAGGTGAGCAGGACAAAATACTCTTTTCTCACTAAGTAAACTTGTTCTATATTTATTTATTTTTAATTTTTTTAAAATTAAAGTTGGGGCATAGCTGCTTTACACTGATGTGCCATGTTCTCCTGTACAGCAAAGAAAATCAGCTCTCTCTCTCTCTCTCTCTCTCTCTCTCTATATATATATATATGTATGTATATATTCTGTCTTGAATTTCCTTCCCATATAGGTCTCCACAGAGCACTGAGTAGAGTTTCCTGTACTACACAGTGGGTTTTCATTGAGTTCATTTCAGTTCAGTCACTCAGTCGTGTCCGACTCTCTGCGACCCCATGAACTGCAGCACGCCAGGCCTCCCTGTCCATCACCAACTCCTGGAGTTCACTCAAACTCATGTCCATTCAGTCGGTGATGCTCTCCAACCATCTGATCCTCTGTCGTCCCTTTATCCACCTGCCCTTAATCTTTCCCACCATCAGGGTCTTTTCCAAAAAGTCAGCTCTTCACATGAGGTGGCCAAAGTATTGGAGTTTCAGCTTCATTATCAGTACTTCCAAAGAAAACCCAGGACTGATCTCCTTTAGGATGGACTGGTTGGATCTCCTTGTTGTCCAAGGGACTCTCAAGAGTCTTCTCTACCACCGCAGTTCAAAAGCATCAATTCTTCACTGCTCAGCTTTCTTTATAGTCCAACTCTCACATCCATACATGACCACTGGAAAAAATATAGCCTTGAGTAGACGGACTTTGTTGGCAAACCATGTCTCTGCTTTTGAATATGCTGTCTAGGTTGGTCATAATTTTCCTTCCAAGGAGTAAGCGTCTTTTAATTTCATGGCTGCAATCACCATCTGCAGTGATTTTGGAGCCCCAAAAAAATAAAGTCTGACACTGTTTCCACTGTTTCCCCAACTATTTCCCATGAAGTGATGGGACCAGATGCCATGATCTTCGTTTTCTGAATGTTGAGCTTTAAGCCAACTTTTTCACTCTTCTCTTTCGCTTTCATCAAGTGGCTTTTTAGTTCCTCTTCACTTTCTGCCATAAGGGTGGTGTCATCTGCATATCTGAGGTGATTGATATTTCCGCTGGCAATCTATATTCCAGCTTGTGTTTCTTCCAGTCCAGAGTTTCTCATGATGTACTCTGCATATAAGTTAAATAAACAGGGTGACGATATACAGCCTTGATGTACTCCTTTTCCTATTTGGAACCAGTCTGTTGTTCCATGTCCAGTTCTAACTGTTGCTTCCTGACCTGCATACAAATTTCTCAAGAGGCAGATCAGGTGGTCTGGTATTCCCATCTCTTTCAGAATCCTCCACAGCTTATTGTGATCCACACAGTCAAAGGCTTTGGCATAGTCAATAAAGCAGAAATAGATGTTTTTCTGGAACTCTCTTGCTTTTTCCATGATCCAGCAGATGTTGGCAATTTGATCTCTGGTTCCTCTGCCTTTTCTAAAACCAGCTTGAACATCTGGAAGTTCACTATTCACATATTGCTGAAGCCTGGCTTGGAAAATTTTGAGTATTACTTTACTAGCATGTGAGATAAGTGCAATTGTGCAGTAGTTTGAGCATTCTTGGGCATTGCCTTTCTTTAGGATTGGAATGAAAACCGACCTTTTCCAGTCCTGTGGCCACTGCTGAGTTTTCCAAATTTGCTGGCATATTGAGTGCACCACTTTCACAGCATCATCTTCCAGGATTTGAAATAGCTCAACTGGAATTCCATCACCTCCACTAGCTTTGTTCATACCGATGCTTTCTAAGGCCCACTTGACTTCACATTCCAGGATGTCTGGCTCTAGGTCAGTGATCACACCACTGTGATTATCTGGGTCGTGAAGATCTTTTTTGTACAGTTCTTCTGTGTATTCTTGCCATCTTTTCTTAATATCTTTTGCTTCTGTTAGGTCCATACCATTTCTGTCCTTTATCAAGCCCATCTTTGCATAAAATATTCCCTTGGTATCTCTAATTTTCTTGAAGAGATCTCTAGTCTTTCCCATTCTGTTGTTTTCCTCTAATTCTTTGCATTGATCGCTGAAGAAGGCTTTCTTATCTCTTCTTGCTATTCTTTGGAACTCTGCATTCAGATGCTTATATCTTTCCTTTTCTCCTTTGCTTTTCGCTTCTCTTCTTTTCACAGCTATTTGTAAGGCCTCCCCAGACAGCCATTTTGCTTTTTTGCATTTCTTTTCCATGGGCATGGTCTTGATCCCTGTCTCCTGTACAATGTCACGAACCTCATTCCATAGTTCATCAGGCACTCTGTCTATCAGATCTAGGCCCTTAAATCTATTTCTCACTTCCACTGTATAATCATAAGGGATTTGATTTAGGTAATACCTGAATGGTCTAACGGTTTTCCCTACTTACTTCAATTTACTGTTAAAATCTTAACTATTAATAGAAAATACCTGTTTGGCAAAGTCAGACATCAAAAACAATATCAAATATTCCAAGGGGTAACTTGAGGAAGCAAGGCTGATAAGATCACACTAAAAAAAATCTTCCATTTAAAATTTGACTTTATTCACCAAATATAGTAACTCGATATAAAATTAAAGCATTAAGTGTAGAGGAAGAGGACGAAATGGATGTCACTAATTTAGCGAGTGATGAACAGTCTAATTTCAGGCACCTGTACAGAAAATCCCAACATGTTCCTTCCTCTCTGTCAATCCAGCACTTTAGGATTCATCACTGGCCATGGAGCTTAGAGCGGGGCCAACCATGAGAAAAGAAACAGCCTTCTTAGCGAGGAAAAATGGCTGTTGAAACAAAGGGCCATGAAGTAAAGAACTGTATAGTCTGTCTTATGATCCAAACACTGCTGCCTGGCTCTGGTCCCACGGTGAGGTGCATATACATCTGCATATGACTTCTCATGTGTGTGTGTATTATTGGGCTTGAAGAAATGGATTATGAGTGAGTTCAGAGTGGGACCAAGAAATACAGGGAAAGCTTTGTTTTAAGTAAAATAGTAGCCATTTGAGATAAGCAGGTTATATTGAAAATACATGTTTCAAGAATAATATTCTGAGAAATTCTATATTGATTGGGTTAAATATGGAACTATGAATTTTATTGGCAAAGGGAATATATGAGAGGTAGCCTATGAAAAACTGTATTTTGTAATTTGAAAATTTTACTCCATAGCAAATATATTCAAAAGCACAATGTTATAGTCATGTAGGAATGTTTTCTGTAGATTCTGAAATTTCAACTGAAATAATATTTTTATTTCAGTGGTGCAGAAACAATAAGAAGATATCTAATTGCTGCTATACATAAGACATTTACTGATTTTAAAGTATTTAATTAACATTTTTTTAAAAAGACAAAAATCAAAGAAGAATTTGGCTCATACAAATTTTTACTTCCAACAGCAAAGATGTATGAATGCCAAAAAGCCTACAGTTTTCATAGCAGCAGGGGAAAAAAAGGAAATTGCAAACTGTAAAATTCTGAATCAATGGGATATGACAATCTTCTCTGCTTTTTTTCCCCATCCCTTTCTAACTACCCCTTCTCAAGCCTTCTATGATTTTCAGAGTTCAGTTCATTTCCACACCTAATCTCTTAAATGATGGTATTTCTCAAGATTTCACTTAGAAATCTTCTCTGTTTTAACCCCGTACTTGTTTCACATTATTTGTATCTATGGATGACTATACATGCTGACTTCCAGTCTTTTTATTAGCTCATATTTCCTTTATCAACTTCAGGACGATACTTCTGGAGTTAACCTTTCATCTACATCTGGGCATCTCACACACTTACTATACCCAAAACAAAACTTTTTACTTGTCCCCCACCCCCGCACCACGCCACACACATAATTTCTCCTCATAAAATTTGTATCTTGATCAATGATTCTCTTCATTGATCCACCTGCTTATGCTATAAACTGAAGAGTTATTTTATTGTCTTTTTATCCTAATCTTTTATGTGCTTGCTTGGTCATTCGTGCCTGACTGTGCAACCCCATGGACTGTAGCCCACAAAGCTCCTCTGTCCATGGGATTTTCCTGGCAAAAATACTGGAGTGGGTTACCATTTCCTCTTCCAGGGAATCTTCTCGACCCAGGGATTGAGCCCATGTCTCTTGGTTCTCATGTATTTTCTGCAATTTTTTTCTTTACAGCTGAGCCACTGGGGAAGCTTTTGTCCTAATCCTTTAGATATGGTTAGTTACTAATTTTGGTTGACTCTGCCCCTTTAATCTCTCCTGTGTTTTCCCTACTATACTAATCCTACTTTTATTGCCCTAGTTCAGACATGTCCCATCTAAATGAGAAAAAAGAAAAATTAGACATATTTATAAAACACCCTCATGTGACACACAGAATGCAGGATGAAAAAATCTTCACTGAAATTAAATACTTAGAGTGAAAAGTAAAGAAACTCTCAGTGTTATTGCCATTGTAAATCTGCTCTGTTTCTAGTATGAAAGGCATCCTTATCCATCATGTGGCACAAACCAGAACACTGTGCTATACTTTAAACCCTCTCATTTTATTGCCATGTATAATCAACTTTCAAATGATATCAATATTATTTACTACATATTCCACAAGTGTTTGTTTTTCTTCTTCTGCACTATCACCATTATACTAGATCTGTTTTTAACTCTTACATTAACAATTACAACATAACTTTATCTCTTTTTATTCAGTATATACAATCCAATCAATTATCAACTTGGTAGAAAGAGTGATCCCATAAAATGCATTTATAGAGATATCTGAGTTGGGTCATGATGGAGTGGCTACAATCAGGATTGCTACAAACAACTATAAAAACATTCAGAATAGAAGCAACAGCTAATTAAAGAGACTAGGTACACCCAATACATGGTTCAGAAAATGGAGAAAGGGAAAACGCACAAATAGAACTGGCTTTCTTCCTGCACACAGTTTGAAAACCATTCTGTGGGCTGTGAAGCCCAAGAAGAGAACATTGGTCTAAATGGATAAAAGAAATTGAATCTGGGCAATAGAAAGTTACATAGCAATTTGGGGTTGCTAAGGTTGCTAAAATTGGCAGGTCAGACCATTGGAAACAGGGAGATGAAGAGAAAGAGCCCTGTAAATCTTGGGAGTTTTGTTCCTGTCTGTATCCAAATCCTTTGAACTAAGTTTGATTACTCATTACTTGGATGAAATGCACTTGATCATGACTTATAATCCTTTTTTTCTTCCTTTTGCTGTGGATAGAAGGAAAAGCCAGTGGATTTTTTTTATATTTAATTTTTAACTAATAGACATTCATTTTAGAGCATTTTTGGATTTAGAGAAAAAGTAAACAGATATTACAGAGTTCCTATATCTCTCTGCCACTCCAAATTTTCCCCATTATTAATATTTTGCAGTCAAATGGTACACTATTTTTTTGTTGTTGTTGTTTCATAATATTATTATTAATTTTATTTATTTTTATTTTTATTTTTTTTCGGCACACAGGTTCTTTATTGCCTTTCCCCTGGGCTAAGCCAGCACGAAGTCCTTCTGGAGCCCCAAGCCCACAGCAGGAATGGGAGGTGAGAGGGGCCAGGCCAACAGGAAGCCCTGCTCCAATGTCTGGGTCAGGGAAAAACAGCCTTGTACTTTGGTCCTCTTGAGGCTCGAAGGGCCTGTTTAGCTATGATCATGGAGCTGAGGGGAAGGCAGGGCTGACCAGAGAAATCGCTAAATATACAGTATAGTAACAATATTTTATAAATTATACTCCATCTTTCAGCGAACTAAAATGGACTGGAATAGGTGAATTTAACTCATGAACATTATATCTACTACTGTGGGCAGGAATCCCTTAGAAGAAATGGAGTAGCCATCATGGTCAACAAAAGAGTCTGAATGCAGTACTTGGATACAATCTCAAAAATGACAGAATGATCTCTGTTCATTTCCAAGGCAAACCATTCAATATCACAGTAATCCAAGTCTATGCCCCAACCAGTAACGCTAAAGAAGCTGAAGTTGAACAGTTCTATGAAGACCTACAAAACCTTTTAGAACTAACACCCAAAAAAAGATAGGGGACTGGAACGCAAAAGTAGGAAGTCAAGAAACACCTGGAGTAACAGGCAAATTTGGCCTTGGAATACAGAATGAAGCAGGGCAAAGGCTAATAGAGTTTTGCCAAGAGAACGCACGGGTCATAGCAAGCACCTTCTTCCAATAACACAAGAGAAGACTCTACACATGGACATCACCAGATGGTCAACACCGAAATCAGACTGATTATATTCTTTGCAGCCAAAGATGGAGAAGCTCTATACAGTCAGCAAAAACAAGACTAAGAACTGACTGTGGCTCAGATCATGAACTCCTTATTGCCAAATTCAGACTTAAATTGAAGAAAGTGGGGGAAACCACTAGACCATTCAGGTATGACCTGAATCAAATCCCTTATGATTATATAGTGGAAGTGAGAAATAGATTTAAGGGCCTAGATCTGATAGACAGAGTGCCTGATGAACTACGGATGGAGGTTCGTGGCATTGTACAGGAGACAGGGATCATGACCATGCCCATGGAAAAGAAATGCAAAAAAGCAAAATGGCTGTCTGGGGAGGCCTTAAAAATAGCTGTGAAAAGAAGAGAAGTGAAAAGCAAAGGAGAAAAGGAAAGATATAAGCATCTGAATGCAGAGTTCCAAAGAATAGCAAGAAGAGATAAGAAAGCCTTACTCAGCGGTCAATGCAAAGAAATAGAGGAAAAAACAGAATGGGAAAGACTAGAGGTCTCTTCAAGAAAATTAGAGATACCAAGGGGACATGTCATGCAAAGATGGGCTCAATAAAGGACAGAAATGGTAGGGACCTAACAGAAGCAGAAGATATTAAAAAGAGGTGGCAAGAATACACAGAAGAACTGTACAAAAAAGATCTTCATGACCCAGATAATCACAATGGTGTGATCACTCACCTAGAGCCAGACATCCTGGAATGTGAAGCCAAGGGGCCTTAGAAAGCATCACTATGAACAAAGCTAGTGGAGGTGATGAAATTCCAGTTGAGCTATTTCAAATCCTGGAAGATGATGCTGTGAAAGTGGCACACTCAATATGCCAGCAAATTTGGAAAACTCAGCAGTGGCCACAGGACTGGAAAAGGTCAGTTTTCATTCCAATCCCAAAGAAAGGCAATGCCCAAGAATGCTCAGTGCATGAGTGCACTTATCTCACATTCTAGTAAAGAATGCTCAAAATTCTCCAAGCCAGGCTTCAGCAATACGTGAACTGTGAACTTCTAGATGTTCAACTTGGTTTTAGAAAAGGCAGAGGAACCAGAGATCAAATTAGCAGCATCCTCTGGATCATCGAAAAAGCAAGAAATTTCCAGAAAACCATCTATTTCTGCTTTATTGACTATGCCAAAACCTTTGACTGTGTGGATCACAATAAACTGTGGAAAATTCTCAAGGAGATGGGAATATCAGACCACCTGACCTGTATCTTGAGAAACGTGTATGCAGGTTCAGAAGCAACAGTTAGAACTGGCCACGGAACAACAGACTGGTTCCAAATAGGAAAAGGAGTACATCAAAGCTGTATATTGTCACCCTGCTTATTTAACTTATATGCAGAGAATATCATGAGAAACGCTCCGCTGGAAAAGAAGCACAAGCTGGAATCAAGATTGCCGGGAGAAATATCAATAACTTCAGATGTGGAGATGACACCACCCATATGGCAGAAAGTGAAGAGACACTAAAAAGCTTCTTGATGAAAGTGAAAGAGGAGAGTGAAAAATTTGGCTTAAAGCTCAACATTCAGAAAACTAAGATCATGGCATTTGGTCCCATCACTTCAGATGGGGAAATATGTAGATGGGGAAACAGTGTCAGACTTTATTTTTCTGGGCTTCAAAATCACTGCAAATGGTGATTGCAGCCATGAAATTAAAAGACGCTTACTCCTTGGAAGGAAAGTTATGACCAACCTAGATAGCATATTGAAAAGCAAAGACATTATTTTGCCAACAAAGGTCCACTTAGTCAAGGCAATGGTCTTTCCAGTGGTCATGTACGGATGTGAGAGTTGGACTGTGAAGAAAGCTGAACACCAAAGAATTGATGCTTTTGAACTGTGGTGTTGGAGAAGACTCTTGAGAGTCCTTTGGACTGCAAGGAGATCCAACCAGTCCATTTTAAAGGAGATCATAACCTAGGTGTTCTTTGGAAGGACTGATGCTGAAGCTGAAACTCCAGTACTTTGGCCACCTCATGAGAAGAGTTGACTTATTGGAAAAGACCCTGATGCTGGGAGGGATTGGGGGCAGGAGGAGAAGGGGATGACAGAGGATGAGATGGCTGGATGGCATCACCGACTCAATGGACGTGAGTCTGAGTGAACTCCGAGAGTTGGTGATGGTCAGGGAGGTCTGGCGTGCTACAATTCATGGGGTCGCAGTGTCGGACATAACTGAGCGACTGAACTGAACTGAACTGCAAGTTATTATAAAATATTACTATAATCCATGTGGGCTACATTATATCTTTGTATCTTATTTATTTACACCTAGTAGTTTGTAGCTTTAATCCCCTATCCCTACATTTCTCCTCCCCAGAAACCCTGTCCTCTTGGTAACCACTAGCTTGTCCTCTGTATCTGAGTGTCTGTTGTTTTATTACCTCCATTTATTTATTTTTTAGATTCCACATGTAAATGAAAACACAGTATTTGCCTTTCTCTATAAGACTTATTTCACTAATCATAATAGCCTCCAGGTCCATCTGTGATATTGCAAATGGCAAAATTTCTTTCTGTCTTAATAGTTGTGTGTATATACACACACACACACACACACACACACATATACATGCATGAATGCTCAGTCATTTCCATCTCACTGAACTCTTTTCTACCCTATGGATTGTAGCCCTCCAGGCTCCTCTTCCATGGGGATTCTCTAGGCAAGAATACTGGAGTAGGTTGCCATGTCCTCCTCCAGGGGTCTTTTAGACCCAGAGATCAAACCTATATCTCCTATGTCTCCTGCATTGGCATGCAGGTTATTTTTTACCACTAGTGCCACCTGTGAAGCTATATATATATATATATGTATATATACTGGAAAAGGCAATGGCACCCCACTCCAGTACTCTTGCCTGTGAAATCCCATGGATGGAGGAGCCTGGTAGGCTGCAGTCCATGGGGTCGCTAAGAGTCGGACACGACTGAGCGACTTCACTTTCACTTTCGTGCATTGGAGAAGGAAATGGCAACCCACTTCAGTGTTCTTGCCTGGAGAATTCCAGGGGCGGGGGAGCTTGGTGGCCTGCCGTCTATGGGGTCGCACAGAGTCGGATACAACTGAAGCTACTTAGCAGCAGATATATATACACACATATATACACACAATTACTTCTTTATCCATTCATCTGTTGAGAGACATTAAAGTTGCTTCCATATCTTGGTGACTGTAAATAATATTGCTGTGAACATTGGAGGACATATACTTTCTAAATTAGTTCTTTCTTTTGTTTGGTTATATACCCAGGAGTAGAATTGCTGGGTCATATGGCAGTTCTATTTTTAGTGTTTTGAGAAAAATCCATACTGTTCTTCACAGTGTCTGGACTAGATGATGAACTAATATTGATGTATTAGTATTAACAGAAGTCCATAGTTTACATAGAATTCACTCTGTGTCATATAGTTCTATGGTTTTTGACAAATGTATCATGTTATGCATATGCTATCAGAGAATTACTCTGAACAGCACTATGGCTTTGCCCTTTCCAGAATATCATATTATTGGAATCACTTGATGGGCAGCATTTTCATACTACTTTTGTTCTTTTAGCAATAACTATTTAAAACTCTTCCATGTCTTTTTGTTGTTTGATAGCCCATTTTATATATTGCTGAATAATAATTTATTGTATGACTATACCAGGTTTTGTTTATTCAATCACCTATTGAAGAGTTTCTTGGTTGCTTCCAGTTTTTGTCAACTTTAATAAGGCTTCAATAAACATGGGTTTGCAGGCTTTTGTGTACACATCATTTTTCAACTTATTTGGATAAATACCTAGGAGTGTGAATGCTACATCATATATGTAGTAAGACTAGATTGAGCATTGTAAGAAAATACCAAAATGACTTCCAAAGTTGCATGCAAATTTACATTTTACATTCTCACCAGTTATGAATGAGAATTCCTACTGCTTCTCATCCTTGTTAGCATTTGGTATTGTCAGTGGTTTGGATTTTAGCCATTGTAATAGGTATGCAGTGGTATTTCATTGTTTTAACTTGTAATTCCCTAATATCACATTTTGTTTTATCTTATGAAACCAACTTTATATTTTATTGTATTTTCACTGTTTTTCCTATTTTATTCTTTTATCCTCTAACCTTTCATTTATCTTTTTCTAGTTCATGTTCCATTTGCTTTGTTTTTCCTATTTTTTTTTAAGTGAAATCTTCAATAATTGATTTTGGAGTTTTCTTTCTTCCTAATACAAATTCTTAAAGCTCTAAATTGCCATGCAAGCAATAATAGATTTTGACATGTTAATTTTTGTTTTCATTCAGTTCAAAATATTTTCTTACTTGCATCTTACTTTCCTCTTTGATTCATGATTATATCAGAGAAGGAAATGGCAACCCACTCCAGCGTTCTTGCCTTGAGAATCCCAGGAACAGAGGAGCCTGGTGGGCTGCTGTCTATGGGGTCACACAGAGTTGGACACGACTGAAGCAACTTAGCAGCAGTAGCAGCATA
This sequence comes from Bos taurus, assembly GCF_002263795.3. Lineage (NCBI taxonomy): Eukaryota > Metazoa > Chordata > Mammalia > Artiodactyla > Bovidae > Bos > Bos taurus. The sequence goes on along the minus strand of NC_037336.1, from coordinate 17,863,212 downwards.
CTGTTAAAGTTCCAGTTATATTTGCCAATTCCCTTTTTGTTTATGACTACTTTTGATTTTTAAATTAATTCCATTTGGTTAGAGAACATACTTTGCATGGTTTAAATCATTTTACGTTTATAGAAATTTGTTTTATGGCCTAGAATATGGTCTGTTCTGGATGGTGGGAGCAGCTCCAGCCAAGAAGTCTACAGACTCCTATTATTCTTGGTTGGAGTTATCTTAGCTTACTTTTAAACTTCTTATTGTTGCTTGCCTTGATCAATTTTTAGATCCCTGAAATTATTTTTATTTTATTTTGTAGTTTTGTTCTTTATTTGGTGGGGGGAAAGATTTGCTAGTTTCTTCATGACACCAGAGTCAGAAGTTGTCCCTTGGTGATACTTATATCTATATGAGTAGAGTATATAAACTCAACTTTTGTTCTTTATGGATTTATAATCAAACTGTACGTGTTTAACTTCCTCATAAGCTGGGTTTTAGCATGATTTTATATCAACTGCCGGTGCATTTAGAAATTGGCCTTATCTCTGGAAGATTGGTATTTCAATATAACTTAGGTTTTTGTCCAGTAAATCATAGTAAAAAGTCTCAAGATGCTTGGCTTTTGGGCTCAATATTATTCTATAATAACAAATTCAACAGCTTACTTTGTCTTTTGATTCATCAGGGATAAATTGACTGAAATTAAGTCTTCTGCCTTAAGTTCTCTTTAGGACTTATACTACAAATTGAATATTAATTGCATTCATGCATTTGACACCATCCATAGTTTGAGAAAAAAATCCCTTTTACAGAACTATGAGTTCTTAATTCCACAGGCTTTGCTCTTCTTAACTGTGTAAGAGCTTTTTTTTATTTTTTTAATGGCATCCTTTTCTAAAGATGCTCTGAGAAATGATGTTCCAGGAAGGACTCTGTTAAAAGTTCCATATTCAAGTATATGTGGAAAATGCTACATAGGATATTATATTCTTGGGATTTAAAATTTTTCATTAGAATACTGAAGTCTTTGAAAAGCCTGGGGAAACTTAGACTTGTTTAACATTTCTTAAGCATTATGTATGACGATGAAGCAATGATCTCCAAGGGTTTGACAATAGACACATGCCCTGGCATCATGGATACTGGTTCATAAGACTCTCAAGACTGTGTTTTCAATATTTAAAAGTCTGTGGTCTTTGTGAAAGTGTTCTTCAATTTTCCTACATTGCATTATTGATTTGTTTCACATTTAAATGAAAACACTAAGCAACTGCTTTTGTTAGTAAGAGAAAATGCCTAGTAAAGTTTCAATTTTGCTTTGACTAGCTTGATAGGATATTGATAACTTTAAAGGCAAGACAGAATACCACAGAGAATATCATTGCTTTTTCCTCCTCTCTAAGACATCATGAAGTTTCATTAAATAAATGTAAAACTGTGCAAAGTGAATTTTAGAGTTATGTTTCTAGTATTGAATACTAATATTAAGGCAAAGTAGAATATTCAAATAGAAATTTAAATATTAGCCACCAATAATTCCTACTTATTTAACTCTCTGCTGACTCCAATAGGAGAGCATTGAAAACAATTTTTTTTGGTCAAAATGATAGAGTTCAGACTTACCTCTTTTTTTTTCCTTTGAAAAATGGTGTTACATAAACATTATTCTTTTCTTAACATAATCCATGCATTACCATGGTTTACACATGGTGAAAGCTAAAATAAGGATATGAAATGTTGTTTTATGCCCTTGAGATATTAATATATAGATTTAGTTTCATTAACTCAATAGTGGTTATTTCAGGGAACTGTTTTAAAGTACTATTTAAAATATAATTTGGGTTAAATATTTACTGTGTCTTCACAGTTAATTACAAATTAATTATTATGTTATTTAACTTATTTGAAAAATTCTCTTGAGGTAATATGTAGATTTTGTGATTACAAGACACACACATACACACAAACAGGGAGATGGAAATCGTTAAAATAATGACTTGGGATTCTTAAACTAATATAATCTGTATAGCATATTTCTTTGGACTGAAAAAAAAAAAAAAGACTTTTCCCAAAGATAGTTATGTGCATATCTGTTAGGAAAATTGCAGTGAAAGTTTGTGTTGCACTGTGTACATTTTAGATACCACAGTATAAGGGACGTCTCCTTAGATGTGCTGTTATTGTGCCCTGCGAAATCCATACAACCACTGACAGTGGAATTACTTATTCTTACTCCTCAAAGCTAAGCTTCACACAGCGTTTAATTGATTTATACCTACCCTGCCTCGTTACAGGTTCGCTTTGAGAATGTTTTCATATAGAAGCGCTTTGCGTTTTGTTCTTCAGTGTGGCCAGTCTTTTCTACCCTGATTATCAAAGGCCATCAGTCAAATGCCCTTTTTTTGGTCAAAAACAAAATTGAAACTCTGAACTTACTACTCCAAACAGTGTCCTAGATAGAGCAATCTGTGAGACTAACACAATTTAAATCCTACTGAGAACAAACACATGAAATCTCAAAGGAAAAGATTCAGATGGTTCTTCCTGGATGTGATCATGCTTTGAGGAGATTGTTTCTTTGCTTTGCACAATTTATATTTCAGTAGATACATTAAAAAGAATTTCACAGTTGCCTAAAAATCTAAATATTTTAGAGAGTTAAAAAATCAGAATAGTCTTTTAATCACTACTTTCAGGTTAAAAAAAATTCTATAAGCATTATTGTGTTATGGCCCAAAGCTCTTCCCCAGTAAGATCTCCTACCAAAATCCCATTTGAAACAGAGAAAGACAGTGAACGTTAGCAGTCCTTTTTTCGCCCAAGCATGATCTTCTATAGAAGGTATGATAGGAAATAAACTTGCAGAAATCACTATAGGTGCTTGAATGCAATTATGCATGCAAAATATACTGCCACTGTGATGAAGCGTCTTTGAGTCTCCAAATTAAAATCGTGTTTTCTATTTAAATCCCTGTGAAATATAAAGCTATATCAAAAGTGCACAAGCTTTTCAGAAAGTGGTTTCATTTAGTTCAACAAATATTTATATCAGAAGCAAGTTTTAAATACAATCCCCTATGAGGGAACAGCTGAGTGGCACCACTAACCACTGTTTTCCCTTAGGCAAGCTATTAACTTAGTCTTGGACTAAGAAAGCACTAGACTAGTGATGGTTCTACTCATCACTTAATTCTAAATTTCTATGAATTAAAGTCATCTGTAATAACCAGCTAGCAGCTTTTATTGGAAAAAGTTAAAACCAGGTTTGAGATTTCTCTCTTACCATGTTGGGTAGTTGCCTCCATTTTGCTGGAGCAAACTGTCACAGAGATGGAATTACTGAATTAGAAGATTTTAGAGTTGAAAGGATTTTTAGAGATAATTAACCCAATGCCCTTATTTTATAGACAGAAAATGAAAGCTGGAATGGTTGGGTGCTCTGCCTGACTCTCAGGATCGCAAGTCTCAACTTCCAGGTAACATTTGCCTTATAGAGATTTGCAGGTAATGGCTTTTGCCTTACTGAGCAAGAGTTAGTAAGTTGCACCACCCCAATGCGTTAGGTCTCTTTCTGTTTGGATGAAGAAAAAAAAAATCCTACAGCTATATTCTTATCTTTTTAGGAGATGAAGGGGAAAAATTAAGACCTTCTGTTAAATTACATCTAATGACCCTTTCCATCATCTCAAAAACCTGTCAAATGAAGGAGAAAATCACTGTCTACAAGTAGAGTGCAAAGAAAGTTTTTAAATTCACCATGTGTAAAGAAAATTGAAACTCTAAACTTGGGGTCATGATCTTTGTAAGTTCATAGGGACTGCTTTTACAACATTCCAAAAGTCATCTTGAGATCCTAATAGTATATCCCAAATCTCTTGATCAACTTTTCCCACCATTTAGTAGTGAGATAAAGACAATAATTCATATCTATCCTTACTTTGGTTTTAGTGCCCAGGATAAGAGTTCTGGATAAAAGTCTACACTAATTCTTTCTTTGCTGTGGCCATGGGCTTCCTTTGCTCTTGGGCAATTGCCCTTCCCTCTCTCCTGAGTACTTTTAATACATTCTTGGCCACCCTTAATCCTTAAACATTTCTCTGAATGGGACCTTCATCTACTTTCTCTAAGGAAACCTGGATCTCTTATATGCTCACTGATTTTTCTAAGTCTCCCCAACCGCAAAAGAGCTGGAGGTGGGTTCATGGTGTTAATTGCTCCCTTTGCTGCTTCAGGATCAGCACTCCACCACCTCGATGAGAAAACAAATCCTGTCATTAGGGGCTTGGACAATCCAACTGCTTCTCAAGCACTTCCTTGCAGGCATTATCCCCACATGCAAACTGATGCAACATTCCCATAGGAGAGAGTTGGGAACAAGAGAGAGGAAAAAGATCAAGAAAAAGGGAGCCAAAGTAAAGGTAGGCTCCCGAGGCACGCAACTTCTGCACAGACTTAGTTTTGCAGCCGCCTTGGACAAGACAGCATCTGCAGTTTCCTATGGCACTGAGCTGTCCACACTCTGTTCTTTGGGGACCTTGCTTCTATCTTATACAGCTTGTTGTTGCTTGGCTAAACCAGCCTTTGCTAGAATTATTGATACAAAAGTGGGGATATGATTGTACACTATATAGGGAGTTCTTACATTGAACTGTGCCTCAGATCCAGTGCCTCTTCTATCACTTACCAGAGGTGTTCTGTTCTCTTTTATTCTCAATTGTGGTTTTAATTCAGGGTATTCAGGTTCAGGGACTTCCCCAATGGTTCAGTGGTAAAGGTTCACTGCACCTGCAGTGCAGGAGACACGGGTTTGATCCTTGGAGTGGGACAATCCCCTGGAGAAGGAAATGGCAACCCATTCCTGTATTCTTGCCTGGGAAACCCCATGGACAAAGGAGCCTGGCAGGCTACAGTCCCTGGGGTCACACAAGAATTGGACATGACTTAGAGAGTAAATAACAACAAATAAAAATAATAAATGTTTGTATAGAGTCTGGACAAATATACATAAACCCATATAACCATTAAACTGTAAAGAATAAAAAAATCATTCAACACTTGAAATAGGTGCACATATATACACAGCTGAGCTTACTGCTTATTTTCAGGTGGGGGATTTGGGGTAAGCAGAGCAGAATGCAATCTTATACAGTGTGTCTGGGAAGTATGTGTGTTTAGTTGTTCAGTTGTGTCTGACTCTTTGTGACCCCATGGACTGTAGCCCACCAGGCTCTTCTGTCCAGGGGACTTCCCAGGCAAGAATACTGGAGTGGGTAGCCATTGCCTTCTCCAGGGGATCTTCCTGACTCAGGGATTAAACTCAGGTCTCCTGCATTGCAGATGGATTCTTTACCATCTGAGCCACCAGGGAAGCCCTTGGGAAGCATGCTGCTGCTGCTGCTAAGTCGCTTCAGTCATGTCCGACTCTGTGCGACCCCATAGACAGCAGACCACCAGGCTCCCCCGTCCCTGGGATTCTCTAGGCAAGAATACTGGAATGGGTTGCCATTTCCTTCTCCAATGCATGAAAGTGAAAAGTGAAAGTGAAGTCGCTCAGTCGTGTCCGACTCTTAGCGACCCCATGGACTGCAGCCTACCAGGCTCCTCCATCCATGGGATTTTCCAGGCAAGAGTACTGGAGTGGGGTGCCATCGCTTTCTCCTTGGGAAGCACAGAGTTCAATAATTAATGTCGTTGAAGTTCAGAGACATGGATGACTTAACATTACTGTAGGTAGGTAAGACCGCTGGTGATTGGCTGCTGCTGCTACTGCTGCTGCGTCACTTCAGTCGTGTCTGACTCTGTGCGACCACAGAGACGGCAACCCACCAGGCTCCCCTGTCCCTGGGATTCTCCAGGCAAGAACACTGGAGTGGGTTGCCATTTCCTTCTCCAATGCATGAAAGTGAAAAGTGAAAAGAGTTCAATACTTAATGTCATTGAAGTTCAGAGACATGGATGACTTAACATGACTGTAGGTAGGTAAGACCGCTGGTGATTGGCTAGCTCTCAGAATTGTGTTCAGTGGAAAGAGTCTCTTCCTGAAGCGCTGCCTACCAGAAAAGAAGGGCTTTTCTGTTTGGTTGGCTTGCATAACCATGTTTACAGAGGTGAGTTGTCATTGGTTGATTAAGCACGTTTAAAACTGGCTCCATGGGTAAATGTTTATGATGACTAAAAGGCTGTCACTTATTTATGGATAAAGTTAAGAATGAGTTCTGGTTGCTCTTATTACCATGGAAACAAACAACTGATTTTATTTCGAATTTTTTCCTACAGTGCAGGACATTTTTTATTCATAGTTCTCCATTTTGTTTCTTTCACCACCAACTGGAATAAAGCCCATCGGGAATCACTCAGCTCTTCCTCACTGTAGCTGATTTCCTTCAAGATGAGGTTGATTTTCAGATCTCCTTTAAGGTGAAGTTTGTTAGTACATGTATGGTTCTTAGTTGGATTATTGATCAGTATGATTATATTCTGCTTCTTTGAGCTGTTTTTTGGGTCATCTATCAGGATAGAGACCACATACAAACATTTAAGGTTATGGACAATAGATATCATTAAAAAACAATTCTGAGAAAAACAAAAAGCTATGAAATGGAAAGACATTTTAGAATTAATACATCTTTCTAGCTTGCTCAGGAATGCAGATCCCAATGATTCTCTGAGTCTACTTAAGTAACTAGCCTGACTTTCATTTTCATTTAGATACAGATACATTTTATAAGTTGTGTTATTAATAATTCAGATATGACAAAATAAGCTAATCATGGCACAGATCGTATCTTTCCCTTTACTAAGGGAAACTTAGTAAAAGAAACTCCTATGTTGTCCACTTGTTTATATAAGGAATTTAAACTTAATTTTGTGCTATATTGCTTATTAGAACATTCAAATTACAGACCCCTTTTGAGTTGCCTAACTACTCTGTGGTCTGTTCCACTGGTCATTATTTCTATACAAAGGACTTCATAACATATAAATCTGAAGACGAGCAGAAGATATTAGGGAGTCATCCACTTGGAGTAGCCTAAGAGCCTTGCAGGATAAAAAGCTTTGGTTCTCTGTGAACACTGAAAGAGCCTAGATTTTCACATAGGATAAAGAACACAGGTGCTTCCTGCAGAAAGTGAATAACTTTTGTGAAGATGTAAGTATACTGTTTTTAAGGTTTTGTTGAGACATTCATTTTGGCATCCCCAAAATGTCCTATCCTCTTCTTCTGATGCCCTAGAGTTGCATTATCTGCAAGAAATTTGTTATTAGGAAAATCAGGTGGCCAAAGTATTGTTTTGGAGTTTCAGCTTCAACATCAGTCCTTCCCATGAATATTTAGGACTGATTTCTTTTAGGATCAACTGCTTTGATCTCCTTGCAGGCCAAGGGACTCTCAAGAGTCTTCTCCAACACCACAGTTCAAATGCATCAATTCTTTGGCACTCAGCTTTCTTTATAGTCCATCTCTCACATCCATGCATGACTACTGGAAAAACCATAGCTTTGACTAGATGGGTCTTTGTTGGCAAAGTAATGTCTCTGCTTTTTAATATGCTGTCTAGGTTGGTCATAGCTTTTCTTTCAAAAAGCAAAAGTCTTTTAATTTCATAGCTGCAGTCACCATCTGCAGTGATTTTGGAGCCCCCCAAAATAAAGTCTGTCACTGTTTCCATTGTTTGTTCAAGTTCATCTATTTGCCATGAAGTGATGGGAGTGTGTGTGAGTGAGTGAAAGTTGCTCAGTCATGTCCAACTCTTTGCGACCCCATGGACCATACAATCCATGGAATTCTCCAGGCCAGAATACTGGATTGGGTAGCCTTTCTCTTCTCCAGGGAATCTTCCCAACCCAGGGATCAAACTCAGGTCTCTCACATTGCAGGTGGATTCTTTACCAGCTGAGCCACAAGGGAAGCTCAAGAATACTGGAGCCTATCCCTTCTCCAGGGAATCTTCCCAACCCAGGAATCGAACTGGGGTCTTCTGCATTGCAGGCAGATTCTTTACTGACTGAGCTATGAGGGAAGCCCAAAGTGATGGGACTGGATGTCATGATCTTAGTTTTTGGAATGTTGAGTTTTAAGCCAGCTTTTTCACTCTTCTCTTTCACTTTCATGAAGAGGGTCTTTAGTTCCTCTTCAGTTTCTGCCATAAGGGTGGTGCCATCTGCATAGAATATTTTTAAAGTAAGCAATTTTATTTTATTTTAAGGGGAAAAAGGTAAATCAGAAGTATATAAACTTGTAAGTAGAAAGATACAAATAAAAGGATAAGACATAAAAGTGTGCAAAGTTGAGTGTAACAATCAGTGGTTTCCAGTATTTAGGAGAATCTCGTCTTGATGATGTTGATTATGAGCTCTTTACAGTCTCTTGCTATTGTTTATTCTGAGGATCTTGGTTTAGCAGTATACTTGTGGGGTTTTCTGAAGATCTCCCACTATTAGAACTTAATTTGTATAACTTACCAATTCCAGTAAAATGCCTTCTGCTATTCCAGAGGTTTCACAGTAATGAAGACATTGAATATTTTTGAGCAGAATTTATGAATAACTGCTGTTAAAATTGTCCCTTCTTATTGGATAGAATAGTCAGAATATTCTACATTGAGAATAGGGTATCCAGTCTTTTAGCTACAGGCTATGCCGCTGTTGCTTTAACAGGGAGTATTTCAGCCTTCCAGAAAATAAGCATACTGTTATTTGTGCATATTTATCACCCAGAAAGAAGTCATTTAAAAAAATTCAGAAAATGCTCAAATATTCTCTCAGCATTATTCCAGTCTATGCCTTGCTTTTGCACTTTCCCCCAGAATTCTGCTAGCTGTGAATGAGGCTATATTTTGTTACCATTAAATATTTTATCCATCGGTGTTTAATATTGCAGTCATTTTGCCCTTACTGGGATGAATTGGATCACCTGGTGGAGAATTTTGACAAGCATTCATTTCAAGTTTTATCAGACACTATCACATTACCATCCTGGCTTTGTCAGATCTTAGCCACACAAATGACGTGTTCCTGTGTTTCCAAAATGATGTTTTCCTATGTTTCTTTTTGGAATTTAGAAGACAAATTTGGGTATCTATGATGGAATTTTGAACCCTTCTATGAATTTGATATATTACATGGGAGGTTCCTGCATAAGAACTTCAGACAGAGCAGACATTTTATTAATAGCAGAATGATCTGATAAAGCATTTCCCCTGTGGCCTCTTTTCACTGTGGGTGGTAGTCTTCCTTTAGGACAGTGTTTTCACGAAAATTTTTTTGTTTTGATTGTACTTTTTGGTAGCTGTTATCAGTGTATACACTTATACTATATTTTTAGTTACTTGACAAGTCCTTAGGAAGACCACAATAGAGTGACCTGAATAGATTTGACTTCTGGTAAAGAATTGATTCTACAAGATCAGTTCAGTCACTCAGCTGTGTCCGATTCTTTGTGACCCCACGGACTGCAGCATGACAGGCTTCCCTGTCCATCATTAACTCCCAGAGCTTGCTTAAACTCATGTCCATCAAGTCGGTGATGCCATCAAACCATCTCATCCTCTGTTGTCCCTTTATCTTCCTGCCTTCAATCTTCCCTAGCATCAGAGTCTTTTCCAATGAGCCAGCTCTTTGCATCAGGTGGCCAAAGTATTGGAGTTTCAGCTTCAGCATCAGTCCTTCCAATGAATACTCAGGACTAATTTCCTTTAGGATTGACTGGTTTGATTTTCTTGCAGTCCAAGGGACTCTCAATAGTCTTCTCCAACATCACAGTTCAAAAGCATCAATTCTCAGCACTTAGCTTTCTTCATAGCCCAACTTTCACGTTACGTGACTACTAGAAAAACCATACCTTTAAATAGATGGATTTTGTTGGCAAAGTAATGTCTCTGCTTTTTAATATGCTGTCTAGTTTGGTCATAGCTTTTCTTCCAAGGAGCAAGTGTCTTTTAATTTCATGGCTGCAGTCACCATTTGCAGTGATTTTGGAGCCCAACAAAATAAAGTCTGACACTGTTTCCATTGTCTCCCCATCTATTTGCCATGAAGTGATGGGACCGGATGCCATGATCTTAGTTTTCTGAAGAGGTGACAACAATTCTGCAAGATGGAATAGACTAATTGCTGTATGTCCAAAGTATAATTTCTTCCTATATTAACAATTAAAAAAAAAGCCAGTGTCACAATGAACACAAACAAGAACAAAAACAGCAAACCAACGTTTGTTTAGAAAATGTCCAAATGATATGTTCTTGTCATAGAAACACAGAATTCAGAAACCAATCAGAAGATTCTCCTGCATTGGGTAGGGTAAAGGAATTGCTGAAATGATATAAAAGTTCAAGTGGAACCATTATATCTAAGGGAAATTAAAGTATGATAGGGGTTTCCCTAGTAGCTCAGTGGTAAAGAATTTGCCTATAATACAGGAGAGGTGGGAGACACAAGTTTGATCCCTGGGTGGGGGAAATCCCCTGGAGTAGGAAATGTCAACCTACCCCAATGTTCTTGCTGGAAAATTCCATGAACAGAGGAGTCTGGTGGGTACAGTTCATGGGGTCACAAGGATTCAGACACAACTGAGCATGTACACATGCATGCAAAGTATGATACATGAACATTTATTTTACTAATTTAAAGACAGTAATTGCTCCAAGTTTAAATATGTAAAGTTTTAGGGAACTAATAATTTAGCCCAGAAAATGTGCAGGGAAAAGAATAAACACGTGTTTTGGAAAGATTTTATATATATACATATACATCAGTTCAGTTCAGTCGCTCAGTGGTGTCCGACTCTTTGCGACCCCATGAATCGCAGCACGCCAGGCCTCCCTGTCCATCACCAACTCCCGAAGTTCACTCAGACTCACATGCATCAATGCCATCCAGCCATCTCATCCTCTGTTGTCCCCTTCTCCTCCTGCCCCCAATCCCTCCCAGCATCAGAGTCTTTTCCAATGAGTCAGCTCTTTGCATGAGGTGGCCAAAGTACTGGAGTTTCAGCTTTAGCATCATTCCCTCCAAAGAAATCCCAGGGCTGATCTCCTTCAGAATGGCCTGATTGGATCTCCTTGCAGTCCAAGGGACTCTCAAGAGTCTTCTCCAACACCACAGTTCAAAAGCATCAATTCTTCAGCGCTCAGCCTTCTTCACAGTCCAACTCTCACATCCATACATGACCACAGGAAAAACCATAGCCTTGACTAGACGGACCTTTGTTGGCAAAGTAATGTCTCTGCTTTTCAATATGCTATCTAGGTTGGTCATAACTTTCCTTCCAAGGAGTAAGCGTCTTTTAATTTCATGGCTGCAGTCACCATCTGCAGTGATTTTGGAGCCCCCCAAAATAAAGTCTGACACTGTTTCCATTGTTTCCCCATCTATTTCCCATGAAGTGATGGGACCGGATACCATGATCTTCGTTTTCTGAATGTTGAGCTTTAAGCCAACTTTTTCACTCTCCACTTTCACTTTCATCAAGAGGCTTTTTAGTTCCTCTTCACTTTCTGCCATAAGGGTGGTGTCATCTGCATATCTGAGGTTATTGATATTTCTCCCAGAAATCTTGATTCCAGCTTGTGTTTCTTCCAGCTCAGTGCTTCTCATGATGTACTCTGCATAGAAGTTAAATAAGCAGGGTGACAATATACGGCCTTGACATACTCCTTTTCCTATTTGGAACCAGTCTGTTGTTCCATGTCCAGTTCTAACTGTTGCTTCCTGACCTGCATACAGATTTCTCAAGAGACAGGTCAGGTGGTCTGGTACTCCCATCTCTTTCAGAATTTTCCACAGTTTATTGTGATTCACACAGTCAAAGGCTTTGGCATATTCAATAAAGCAGAAATAGATGGTTTTCTAGAACTCTCTTGCTTTTTCCATGATCCAGCAGATGTTGGCAATTTGATCTCTGGTTCCTCGGCCTTTTCTAAAACCAGCTTGAACATCTGGACGTTCACCGTTCATGTATTGCTGAAGCCTGGCTTGGAGAATTTTGAGCATTACTTTACTAGCATGTGAGATGAGTGCAATTGTGCGGTAGTTAGACCATTCTTTGGCATTGCCTTTCTTTGGGATTGGAATGAAAACTGACCTTTTCCAGTTCTGTGGCCACTGCTGAGTTTTCCAAATTTGCTGGCATATTGAGTGCAGCACTTTCACAGCATCATCTTTCAGGATTTGAAATAGCTCAACTGGAATTCCATCACCTCCACTAGCTTTGTTCATAGTGATGCTTTCTAAGGCCCACTTGACTTCACATTCCAGGATGTCTGGCTCTAGGTGAGTGATCACACCATTGTGATTACCTGGGTCGTGAAGATCTTTTTCGTATAGTTATGTGTATTCTTAGCACCTCTTCTTAATATCTTCTGCTTCTGTTAGGTCCCTACAATTTCTGTCCTTTATTGAGCCCCATCTTTGCATGAAATGTTCCTTTGGTATCTCTAATTTTCTTGAAGAGATATCTTGTCTTTCCCATTCTGTTGTTTTCATATATATACATATATATATATATATATACATATATATATATATATATATACATATATATATACACATACACATAGACACACACACACACACACTTCACTGAGAATGATAACCTATTATGCTTAAAAATGAATTGTAGAAAAGTCCCCATAGTCTTCTTTTTGGTAAAAATCTCTAGAATGTAAAGTAAACAATAACAATATTCCCCTTATAATAAGCTTAGAAATCTTACAAAGATATATAAAAGCATGCAAATATACACAGTGTTTTGATAGTTCTGAGAAATGCTTTTTTATTTTGTTGTTTCTTGGGAATAAATCATATTTGCTACTATTCACATCTCATGGAATTGTAGAGAATTTTTCATATGGAGAGATGCAGCATGCTCCTGCACTATTTAGCCCACCTGTTTGTATGACTTTTAAGAATATTAAGAATACACAGATTTCTCTAAGAAAAGCACTGTAAATCTGTTTTTTAACATTAGTAAATTTTCTATTTTAAAATTTTTGTTAGACTAAGATTACCTATATGTATGATACTACTGTCCACTTTTATCTTAACAGAGCTTGATTTTTTTATATGCCATATCAATTTATCCTTTCCCCTCCAAAAAAAATAAAATGTAAACAACAGCACAGAAACAAAAGTGAAACTGTTATGACAGTTTGGGGAAATACTAGTATTCTCTTTTTTTCATAGTTAGGCTAATTATCTTGTTCATGCTCAGTTGCTACCAACTGTTTGTGATTCAATGGACTGTAGCTCTCCAGACTCTTCTGTTCATGGGATTTTTCAGGCAAGGATACTAGAGTGTTTGCCACTTCCTCCTCCAGGGGATCTTCCTGACTCAGGGATCAAAACCAGGTCTCCTGTGTCTCCTGCATTGGCAGGTGGATATTTTACTGGCTGAGTCCCATTAGCCCCATGATAAATTATGAATAGTTATCATAATTTGTTATGCATGGATGCTTTCACCTTATAAGGTCATATTTTCTTGAATAATATATAAATATTATTATATATTAATAATTATATAATATAATAGTGAATATAAAATAAAAATATTAAAATTTAAAACCAATAAAATTTAAATTAATATGTTGAAAATATAATAATATAATAACTATAGTTAATAAGTGTAATTAATAATATATAAATATTATTATATATTTATATAATAAATGTAAAATATTTCTTGAATAATATATAAATATTTCCAATTCTTTTATAGCAAAATAACTACTTCAAAAATCAGCAGCAATGATCTCTTAGCGTCAAAATGTGTTAGTAAGACAACGTGGCCATATCATATAAGAATGTAAGAAAATAGTTTAAATTATCAGTCATCTAGCTCAGGGTTTCAGGAGGTTTACCCTGGAACTGTTACTGTCATGGTGAAAATACAAAATGGTCTATAAGAGAGGCTGTACTGGCCCAGGTGGGTTTTGTTGGCATGGCAGTCCTCACAGTGTGTAAAGCACTGATCCAAAAGTTTCAAGCTTTTAGCTAAAAAGATAATCCCACAAAGGTGAAGTAGTGTTAGGAAAAGTTACAGAGCTTAGAAATTATTGCAGAACTATCTGAATTCATTAGACGATCTTCAACATTTCAGTAGCTTATGAATTATGTGAAGGGAATTGAGATAAAGGAGGGAGAGGAATTTAAAAGGAATGCCTTTTCTTTGCACAGAGTTAATTCATCATAAAACAGTGTTAAATTTACACAGCAAGATTGGAGACCAAGATCTTTATACTGTAAATCTAAAAATAGTGATTTGTGTTAGAAAGTTCCAGACTCCCTCCAAAAAAAACATTCAACAAGGGATTTGTTATCCCTGATGAGTTTCTTCAGTTGAAATTGTTTCTCAAATTACTTGCAATGCTGCCAATGGTTTAGGGAAGTCCAGGTTAGGTAAATATGGATTTTAGTTCAGAGATCAAGGTGGATAAGGGCCGTATAGGGCATCGCTGGCATCTGAGAGAGGAGGACAGGGTCAGGGGTGGCAGTGCAGGGGAGTGGTAAGAGGAGAGGTTCCAGAAAAGATAAGTCACTTCAGCAGGTGTGACTAGGTCAGCGCACTAGGTCGGGCCTCAGTGGGATTTGAACTTTGTATTCAAGAAGCGTGCCCTTGCTGCTATTTCTTACTTGTTTCATAATCAGTAAAAATAAAATGGGGTTAATAATTGTAGCAGCCTTGTAAGGTTCTGCTGTGAAGACATAAGACAGAACAGTGTGAGGTCTCCCTCTGTTAGAGATGTTACCAAAAGGAAGATGGAAAGACTGAAATAGGACCTGAGGGCATTGGAGATACCTTTCATCCACTTTGCAATTTTGTTCGGGTCTGACTCCCCAAAGAAGAAATACTCGGGAATTCTGTTTCTTAATACCAAATGTCATGAGGCAGGATGCACAAGAATATGGAACTAGTAAAATTTGTGGTGGACAGTCCCCCAAACTTGAAGACAGAAAAACAAAAGAGAAACAAGATCCAGAATCAATCCAAAGGAGTCAGAGAAACTGAATGCTATGACGCAACAGAAGCACCACCACTAAGTCATTTGTGTATTTCCATTTTGAAGGACTAATGTGATAAGCTCAATAAACAGTTGCTCAGGATATCAGTCCCTCAGAACTCAGATCCAGGTCTCTAGGTGGCCTTTGTAGGAGTACCCGTATTCCCAGGTATCCTGGGGACGTAACCCAGTGCCTGCTTCCTGTGACTGCTCTTCAATAAAATCGCCAACTTAGTAACCCATTATAGATAAAGTATATGTTTTTGCCGCAAAACATTTTAATGTTGTTTACCAACTCTCACGCTCTGCATTTGCAATCAAAGAAATATTTGAGGAGTCACTCTACTCTGAGATAAGAAGTATTACGGCACATGGCAGTGTTAAGTCCTTTGTAGATTTGGCATTATTAACACATATATGTGGAATCTAGAAAAATGGTGCAGATGAACCTACTTGCAGAGAAGGGAAAGAGACACAGACACAGAGAATGGAACTGTGGACATGAAGGAGGAAGAAGTAGGGGGTGGGTGAATTGGGAGAGAAGAATTGACATATATACAGTACCAAGTGTAAAATAGGTAGCTAGTGGGAAGCTGCTATAAAGCACTGGGAGATTAGCTTGGTGCTTGTGATGACCTAGAGGGGTGTTCTGGGGTTGAGGTGGGAGGGAGGTCCAAGAGGGAGGGGATATATGTAAACATATAGCTGATTCACAACATCTAAAGCAACTTACCTCAATAAAGAAAAAAGAGAGAGGGAGGGATACCCCAGTCCTTAATTTGTCCAGATTGGACACACCTTAGCGACTAAACAACAAAAAAAATAATTTTACTTAGAAAGTGATTTAGAGCAATTCTCATTTTTTCTCTATTCCACTGAAAAGTTCTCAAAGACACAAAAGGTAAACCAGCTATATGAAAAAGTGAATGTTCAGCCTGTAATTCTCTTTTAATAAAAACTGTACAATGTTGAACTAAAAAAACATTCTTTGTCTCTACCCTAGAGAAAGTGGGATTGAGCTGAGTAATAAAAGACAGCATGAAATGTTTAGATGACTTTTCCCAGATGGGAGGGTTCACTGGAAGCTGGGCACACGATTTCTGTCCTCTAAGTTGATGTAAGTTTGCATCATTTAGTCACTGTGTTACTCTCTCAGTCATGTTCTACTCTTTGTGGCCCCCATGGACTGTAACCCACCAGGCTCTTCTGTTCATGGGATTTTCCAGGCAAGGATACTAGAGTGGGTTGCCATTTCCTTCTCCAGGGGATCTTCCCAACCCAGGGATCAAACCTGGGTCTCCTGCTTGGCAGGTGGATTCTTTACCATCTGAGCCACAAAGGAAGCTCATTTAGGCCCAGTGGGAAATTAATGAATTGCTCAATATTCATCCTTCAGCACGGCTGCATCAGCCTCTTGTTTTCTCACACATAAAAATCTCCTTGTAAAACGACAACAGCTGAGTTCATTGCAGGTTTAGTTATGTTTAATGTCATCACCATAATTTTGGTAGCCTTTGTTCTTAGAATAAAATTTGTTTTGAGTTCATAAATTTATTGTTATGTTTGAAAATCATAAAGAGCCTGGAACCCATTTGCTACATTTTTCTTTGGAAAGTGAAATACATCAATGATATTTGCAATTTGGGGATAATCAAGATATTTGGTTATAATATTTGATAAATGCCAAAGATTTTTTTCAAAAACAGTCAAATATGATGCAAATATATGAATTTTGTTTCTTGAGGACACAGATATCTTGGAGACCAACAAAAATTGCAAAAAAAAATTTCATTCAGTTAAATTATATTTGTAGTAAAGTAATTGAAAGTTATATTACTGTTTAGAAAAACCATTCTGCTAAGCAGAAAGTTGGAAAAAACTGCCTTGGAAGGGAGCTGTGAGGGACTCATGGCGCCCTTCATTTTTAGATAGTTGACCTGAAAATAAATGAAATATTAGAATTGTTTAGGAAGTTTTGGCACTAATAAATGTCTCCATCTTCCTCTTGAATAATCTACAAATCTCAGATTGCTTTAATTTTGATCATAAATGCAAAACTTGAAGCCATTGCCTATTTGTTTAAAACTTGAATCCATTGCATATTTGTTTACAGACAAATCACTCTTCATCAAGTTAAATGGAAATAAATTTGAGTTCCTTGGAAGCAAGGATTTGTCTCTGCCTTCTGGTAATCTCTGTTGTACTTATATCTGTACTTGTCATATGTGTATGACATATGTCATATGTGTACTTCTGTACTTACTGATTTGAGATTTTATGACACTTTTTACCACTGCCCTTCTTAACCCAGAGAAATTGAAATAGGGTGTTCTGTTTCTTTTTCTTTTCTTCTCATTCCTTTAAAATAGATCAACTTATTGGTTTTATTATGTAGGGCATAAAACTGATTATCTGTATTGAAACATTGCATGTACTATAAGAACTAAATGAATTCCCTCAAAGAATCCTAGAAATAGGTATTGATTGACAAATGGCAATGCAGAAAAAGCTTCAGATCATTTCTTATGATGGGTTTCTGACTTAGCACAGCACACGCATGCATAATGGTAGTTTTATGGGGAAGGATGAGTCTGACGCCAGCTACTTAAAATTGCATCTGGAAGCAGTGGTCCTCAAGTATTTTTTTTATCCTATTTATTCCTATGTTATATTTTTAGTTCTGTGGTCTTTGGTTTTTCTTTTAATGGTTATCCTTGAGGCTACAACATTCATCCTTAACTTATTAACACTGAATACAAATAAGTATTTTTTCATTTTATAATAATGCTTAGCACTCAAACTTTAAAGTCCATTTATTCTCTCATCTTTTATGTTATTGTTGTCATCCATTTAAATTCTACATATATATTTAATTCTGCAACGTTTGTTATTGGTCTTTCAGTTCAGTTCAGTTGCTCAGTCGTGTCTGATTCTGTGACACCATGAATTGCAGCACACCAGGCCTCCCTGTCCATCACCAACTCCCAGAGTTCACCCAAACTTGTCTCCATCGAGTCCGTGATGTCATCCAGCCATCTCATCCTCTGTCGTCCCCTTCCCCTCCTGCCTCCTTCCAGCATCAGAGTCTTTTCCAATATTGGTCTTTACATAGTAAATGATCTTTCATACTTAACCTCATATTTACACTTGGTAGTATTCTTTTTTTTTTTTTTGTAGTTCTTCTCTTTGATTTCAGATTATTTTATTCCTACTAAAAAAAATCCCTTTGATGTTTCTTTAATTTCTTTCTGTTTCCTTCATTTTTGAGTATTTCTTGAAGGTTAGTTTCACAGAAGGCAGCATTTTATGTTGGCAGTGTTTTTTTTTTTTTTTTTCCGTGTTAATGATGGCATTCTACTGTTATCTGGTAGCTTATAAGATTTCATCTTTTTAAAAATTAGTATTTTTGCTATGATGCATCTAAGTAGGATTTTCTCATTAGTTATTCTGTTTAGGGTTCCTAACCCTTCTCGAAAGAGATGGGAATACCAGACCACCTGACTTGCCTTTTGAGAAACCTATATGCAGGTCAGGAAGCAACAGTTAGAACTGGACATGGAACAACAGACTGGTTCCAAATACGAAAAGGAGTACGTCAAGGCTGCATATTGTCACCCTGCTTATTTAACTTATATGCAGAGTACATCATGAGAAATGCTGGGCTGGAGGAAGCACAAGCTGGAATCAAGATTGCTGGGGGAAATATCAATAACCTCAGATATGCAGATGACACCACCCTTATGGCAGAAGGTGAAGAGGAACTAAAAAGCCTCTTGTTGAAAGTGAAAGAGGAGAGTGAAAAAGTTGGCTTAAAGCTCAACATTCAGAAAATGAAGATCATGGCATCTGGTCCCATCACTTCATGGCAAATAGATGGGGAAAAAGTGGAAACAGTGTCACACTTTATTTTTGGGGGCTCCAAAATCACTGCAGATGGTGACTGCAGCCATGAAATTAAAAGATGCTTACTCCTTGGAAGGAAAGTTATGACCAATCTAGACAGCATATTAAAAAGCAGAGACATTACTTTGCCAACAAAGATCCGTCTAGTCAAAGCTATGGTTTTTCCAGTGGTCATGTATGGATGTGAGAGTTGGACTGTGAAGAAGGCTCAGAAGCACAGAAGAATTGATGCTTTTGAACTGTGGTGTTGGAGAAGACTCTTGAGAGTCCCTTGGACTGCAAGGAGATCCAACCAGTCCATCCTAAAGGAGATCAGTCCTGGGTGTTCATTGGAAGGACTGATGCTGAAGCTGAAACTCCAATACTTTGGCCACCTCATGCAAAGAGTTGACTCATTGGAAAAGACCCTGATGCTGGGGAGGGATTAGGGGCAGGAAGAGAAGGGAAGGACAGAGGATGAGATGGCTGGATGGCATCACCGACTCAATGGACATGAGTTTGAGTGAACTCCAGGAGTTGGTGATGGACAGGGAGGCCTGGTGTGCTGCGATTCATGGCATTGCAAAGAGTTGGACACAACTGAGTGACTGAACTGAACTAAATTGAACTGAACCCTTCTTGAATTTCTAGCCTAATTGCTTCTTTCTATTTTGAAGAATTTTGATCCAATGTTTCTTCAAATTATGTTTCTTCCTCCAAGTTCATTCTCTTTCACTCTGGAACTCCAACTATATGTGTGACATTTTTCTGTTGATCCTTATGTTTCATTTTTTAAATTCCTTTGTATAGATTTTTCATTAATGTACTTTCTGTGTTCCATTACAAATGGTTTCTGTTGACATACCTTCAAGTTTACTAATTCCTTTTTCAGCTCTATCTGATCAGTTGTGGTAAATTCATGCGTTGACTTTTAATATCCTGTCAATTTATTTTTAAATTTTTAGATCTTCTACTTTAGTTTGCTTCATATATTTCAGCTCCCTGGTAAATTATATCAGATTATTGTGTTTTTATGAACATACTAACCACAGTTATCTCAAAGTCTGTGTCTAGTAAATTCAATATTTAGATTATCTGAATTCATTTCTATTTATTATCTTGTTTTTCTCTTTTTCCCGTTTCTTGGTATTATTGGTAATTTTAAACTGAATGTTCGACATTGTGCATTTCAAGTGCCCTGGCTGCCTCAGTGCAGGGGTTAACAGTCAGCCGCCTGTTGCTCTGGCTAAGCCATGAGAAAATCACCATGGGAAAAGAATAAAAACAAAATGTAGCAACACAGCATAACCCAAATAAAAGTACGTCGGGTTGATCAGTTGGGGTTGTCACGCCCTGCTAAGCTAAGGAAAAACAGTGTGGGCCTGGGAATCCCTGGTCAGCACAAGTTCAGGACGCTGCTTGTGCACATGCTAAGATGTTTTCCCAAGGCATATGCAGGTCTGTGACTTCCAGCTAGGTGATAGCTCTTGTAAAAGAAAATAACAAAGATAGTTTAAAGTCATCAGTAAAATGGGAGACATGACCGGGGACACAGGAGGCTGACTTCACCATAGCACAACAGATACTTTCTGCTTGCCAAAACACTAAATAGAAGTGAAGTGGCTCTGAGCAACAGGGCTCTTGACCCAAGAGGTCTTGAGTCCTCTGGTCCCATCTTAAAACTTTCATTGTGTCTCTAGTTTCTTTTCTCCAAACTGTGCACTGACCACTTTCCTTCCCTACCTGCTGTGCTGGCCGCAGCTCCTCAGCACCTCCTGAGTAATTTCAAGGAATTTTAGCAATCAGATTCTTAATTCCTAATTTTGAAAATTTAAGCTTATAAAGTAACAGAAATGTCAGAAAGCCTTTTTAGACATTAATGCCTCTCTATTACACATTATATTATGCTATGCTATGCTAAGTCACTTCAGTCGTGTCCAACTCTGTGCAACCCCATAGATGGCAGCCCACCAGGCTCCCCCGTCCCTGGGATTCTCCAGGCAATAACACTGGAGTGGGCTGCCATTTCCTTCTCCAACATTATATTATATGTAGATATTAAAGCATTATTATTCTATATTAAATTTATTTCTCCCTCTGGTGACACAAAATATTTTCTCCTTAATGAAAAACTAATGAAACCTTAATGAAAATCTTCTATTGCATGCCATTTATCACTCTCTTTATAAAAATTGTGTGTGTGCTTAGTTGCTTAGTCGTGTCCGACTCTTTGTGACCCCAAGGACTGTAGCCAGCCAGGCTTCTCTGTCCATGAGTATTCTCCAGGCAAGAATGCTGGAGAGGGTTGCCATGCCCTCCTCCAGGGGATCCTCCCAACCCAAGGACTGAACCCAGGTCTCTGCATTGCAGGTGGATTCTTTACCATCTGAGCCACCAGAGAAGCCCTTGTAAACGTTAATTGTAGCCAAAAAAACAAGCAAAAATTTACATTTGAAAAGGAACTGATATCCCATAGGTTTTACAAGCTTATCAGTTTAACTTCAGACTTTTTCTCCATTTCCTTTCTTTTTATGATCTTGTCACTCTCCCAGGGCTATTATATACAGATACAAAGAAGATTAAAAATGTTATTTTACCTTTCATATTCTTCAAAATCTTAAAACATTGTGAATTTGGGCTCCTTTCTATGTCTACTATATTCAATGAATCAGAAAACTAGACTTTAAAATTAGACGTTTTCTTTCTGGCTAGTGTCAGTTTTATGCTTGTCAGAAGATTGCATTCTTTTAAAGCCAGATTTCCCACAAAAAAGAATATATTAACTTCACTGACAAATGCATCTTGGTAACATGTATACAGGAGGAAATCATGTAAGAAACAGTTATTAGAGGAATAAGGGGCTTGCCAGCCTGCTTAGAGGTTTTGTTTTTTTTTTTTTAAAGGTACTTAATACATTAATTAATATGTATTAATATATTACATTAATATGAACACTACATTAATATGAACACTAGATATCTAACCCTCAAATAGTGACTGCTAAAGATATTTGCAGGAGGTCTTGACATCAAAAAGAACATCTAGAGAATAGCAAACCAGAGCAATGTATGCAAGGGAAGCCAGCCATCTCAGGATTTGGGATGCAATTATCTCAGCTCTGGAGAAGGAAGTGGCAACCCGCTCCAGTATCCTTGCCTGGAGAAGCCCATAGGCAGAGGAGCCTGGCCGGCACCAGTCCATGGGGTCACAAAGAGTCAGACACGACCGAGTGACTAAGCATGCAGGTGCATATTTCAGTTCAGGACATTTCAGGGGACTCTGTTTCTCTTTTCATTCTCCCTATCTTGATTAGTGCAGACCTCAGGTCCAAATCCTAACAAAGAATGTTCAAAGCTACAGGCCTCCAGAACTGACTTTTGTCCCTGCCGCACCAAAATTCAATGATCTCACCTCCACTGCAGGAGTGCGATTTTCCAACTCACATTGCACTGAGGATACCAGAAACTTCAGTGGAGAGAAGAGGATAGGGAGCCATTCTGATCCTTTATCACCTAAAAAACACACAGACAAAGAAAGATGAAAGTAGTTTGACACCTATAATCCCTTGAGGAGAGGACTGAGGACCTGGCTGTCACGCTAAAGACCGCTTGAGAGCACACAAAATAAATGAAATGAAGTCAAAAGTTACATTAGACATGCTGTCCTTGAAGCACAGAAACAAAGGCTGGCACTGAGAAAGGCCAGCTCACAAGACAGCAGAGATAAGGTTTGAGACCTGGGAGCATCGGAGCAGATTTAAAATGTCTGAATTTCCAGAATTATTGACTGTGAAGCTCTTATGGTTCCTTCTGTCTGGAGTGCTCTTTCATGCTTTTTCTTTGGTAGGAAAGCATATTGTTCAGGCCCTACAGAAGCTCTCTTAACACATAGCAGTAGTTAAAATTATGAAACGTGAAGGCAGACAGATCAGAGTTCAATTGCCAGCTGCCCCTTGCTAGTTGAATGAACTGGATCAATGTGTTCAGCCATTCTGAATCTCAATTTCTTTATGCGTAACTTCCTGTCCCACAGGAATATTATGTCTATTGGCAATGGGCAGAACCACATCTCAACATGTTAAAGAGATATTTGAAAAATCAACTTTGTGTTTTGGGGATTGATATTATGAAATATGGACTGACTGATCTTGAGGAGCAATCTTTCAGACCATGCCTTGGAGAAGACATAATTTTGTTCCCTTACTGTGGGCATAGGATTGAGGGAGGCATATTTGAGTTGGTCCATTTAACAAGGGGCTTCTCTGATAGCTCAGGGGGTAAAGAATCTGTCTGCAATGCAGGAGACACAGGAAACATGGGTTCAATTCCTGGGTTGGGAAGATCCCCTGGAGACGAAAATGGCAACCCACTCCAGTATTCTTGCCTGAAGTCCCATGGACAGAGGAGCCTGGTGGATTACAGTCCAACTGGTTGCAAGAGTCAGACACAACTGAACGACTAAGCACAGGTAACAAGATCTTAGGTTGATCCTTATGTAAGCAGAGAACTGCTCTTATGTATTTTATAATACCTATTCTCTTTGGAACATGCATTAAACATGATAACATAATTGTCACCACCAACAAAGATTTGTTGGTACCTGCTGCATTCAGAGAAGTGGCTTAGGTACTGGGAATTCAACCTTCTTCAAGTTCAGCAAGGAGCTGGACACCTAATTAGCATTGAATTACAACCATACCTCCCCTCTGACCATACACACAAAGAATTGTTGTTACTAAATTATGTTTAGGTGTGATAACATCAGTTTTTATTGATAGTCTTCTAGGAAAGATCCCTAAGAAGTTTGTTGAATTGTGAGAATGCTGTTGATTATATCACAAAGTGTTCTCTATACACAGCCTCAGGATAAAATTCTACCTGATCCTAGTTTAAAGAATAGTTGTAATTCTCTTAAGCGATTGATTTGCTTTTATCCCGGGGATATTGTGACTCACGTTAAGTGACAAAGATTACTTGCTTGCAACTCGTTTATGGAAAAGCACTAAACTATAGCCCAATCATGTTTCTGTGCTGGCAAACACAAAGTAATTTGAGAAAACTTGTGGAGGTCCATGCTGAACTTTCTGATGGATAGCCCTGGAAACTGATGTCATCCCTTGGGTGTTCTGGAAGATCAGGGAAAGGACAGCAAAAGACCTATTGCATGGCTTAGGCACAGCATCTAATTTCTTCGCAATGTAAAACTGTGTCCCAGTCACCAGTCCCTGAATTGCATTTGTACATAATACACACATAATAGAGTCTTATTACATAATGGAGTCAAATTGGATTTCTCAGGTGGCGCCAATGGTAAAGAAAGTGAAAGTGAAAGTGAAGTCGCTCAGTCATGTCTGACTCTTTGTGACCCGTGGACTGTAGCCCACCAAGCTCCTCTGTCCATGGGATTCCCCAGGCAAGAATACTGGAGTGGGTTGCCATTTCCTTCTCCAGGGGATCTTCCCGACCTAGGGATGGAACCCAGGTTTCCCACATTGCAGACAGACACTTTAACCTCTGCGCCACCAGGGAAGCCCTTAAATACAAGAATACAGTCTCTCAGAAAACCTCCTATTGAGACACAGAACTTCAGATCCAAGTACTAACATCAAAGATTTCAAGGGAGGAAAGGAAGCCAGGTTGAAAGAAGAAGGGGGAGGAGGCGGGAGAGGGGGACGAAATAAAGAACCCACCTGATAATGCAGGAACTATATAAGAGACGCGAGTTCGATCCCTGGGTTGGGAAGATCCCCTGGAGAAGAGACTGGCAACCCACTCCAGTACTCTTGCCTGGAGAATTCCATGGACAGAGGAGCCTGGTGGGCTACAGACCATAGAGCTGCAGAGAGTCAGTCACAACTGAGAGACTAACAGCAGCAGCATAGTTGCAGGCACAGAGTCCATTTCTAGCAAACATTTTATAACAGGCAGAATAATGGCCCACAGTGATGTCCACACGTTAAACCTTCAGGACCTGGGATACTTTTCATGGCATCAGGTACTTTGCCAATATAATTAAGGTTATAGATCTTGAGATAGAGAAAATATTCTGGATTATTCAGGTAGGCCCAGTTCGATGGAGTCCTTAAAAGCAAAGAACCTTTGGACAGAGAGAGAAGTGGGGTGGGGGAGGGGTGGAGAGCAAGAAATGCAACATTTCTGGCTTGAAAGATGTGGGACAGGGGTCATGGGCCTAAATGTAAGCAGCGTCTAGAAGCTGGAAAAAGACAAGGAAACAGATTCTTCTCTCAAGCTTCCAGAGGGAAGGAAACACTGCTGACAGCTTGATCTTAGTCCTGTGAGACACATATTGGACTTCTGGCCTCCACAACTATAAAATGACAAGTTTGTGCTGCTTTAAGCTACTATATTCAGGGTAATTTGTCATAACTACAATAGAAAACTGGGATATTGGTTGATGAAGCAGGACAAAGAAACCTGTGATCCCAGCGTTTGCCAGTGTGCGACAATGGTCAAGAGGAAAAAAAAAAAAAAGAAGAAATATTAAGTTTTAGAAGACTGATATAATTTCTCATTACCAAACCACATGAAGTTCCAAAAAAGAGGAGGTAGGAAACACAAGGTAGAAAGTAATAAAGAAATAATGTAAGAGAGATTCCTGGAATTAAGACAGGATATAAATCTTCTGATTAAAAAGGTCCACTAATTGCTGAGCCCTGCTAGCTCAGATGATAAACAATCTGCCTACAGTGTAGAAGGAAGACTCAAGTTTTATCCCTGAGTTGGGAAGATCCCCTGGAGAAGGGAATGGCAACCACTCCAGTATTCTTGCCTGGAGAAATCCACAGAGGACCCTGGTGGGCTATAGTCCATGGGGTAGTAAAGAGTCATAAAAGACTGAGCGACTAACACTTCTCACTTTTTCACTTCGCTTCAATTTCCCAGCACGAGTGACAGAGGACCTACTACTGGATGCCTCACTGTGAAACATCTGAGTAATTTCAGAAATAGGAAAGGATGCTAAACACTCTGAGATGATAAATGACCTTTATAAAGTAGAGAAGGTAATACAAAGGGCAAGCAACATCAAGTAGTGAAGGCCAATGGAGAAATACACTCAAAGCTTTGAGGGAAATTATTTTCATGAATTTTGTACCAAGGCCAAATTATCAATTAAATGTAGTGACACATAAACTTCAGACTGAAGACAAATCTGACAAGTTTTCTCATGCACGTTCTCAGGAAGTCCAGGAAAATGGAACAGTGAACCAAGAAACAAAACATTTAAGACAGTGGAGCCAACTCAGAAAATAAAAGCAGTCACTGGACTGCAGCTCAGCCTGGCTGAGGCTGGCAGAGCAACAGACACAACCACCCAGCCTCCAAAAGGTAGCCTTTGGGGAAGAAGGGATTAAATTCCAAACTTGCTCTGTGCTATGCTTCAGTCATGTCTGACTCTGTGACCCTATGAACCATAGCCACCAGGCTCCTCAGCCCATGAGATTCTCCAGGTAAGAGTACTGGAACGGGTTGCCATGTCCTCCTCCAGTTTATCTTCCCGACCCAGGGATTGAACCTGCATCTCTTATGTCTCCTGCATCAGCAGGTGGGTTATTTACCACTGGCGCCACCTGGGAAGCCCAGATTCCATATCTACTCATCTTATTACCTCCGCTGCTCCATCTCCTCCACACATCACCATCTCACATCTGAGCCAGTCCATACTCCTCATATACTCCCCACATGCTTCTAGTACCCCATATGTTCTAAGTACAGCTTCCAGAGCTGTCTTTTATTTAACCATTTTTTAAAGTGGGCTTCCCTGCTGGCTCAGATGGTGAAAAGAATCTGCCTGCAATACAGGAGACCCAGGTTCGATCCCTGGGTCAGGAAATTCCTGTGGAGAAGGGAATAACAACCCACTCCAGTATTCTTGCCTAGAAAATTCCATGCACAGAGGAACCTGGCAGGTTACTGTCCATGGGGTTGCAAAAATTGAACATGACTGAGTGACTAACACTTTCAAAATTGAAGTAAACTTACAATGTTGTGTTAATTGCAATCAGGATATATATCTGAATACATATTTTTTGTATATATGTTCTTTTGTATTCTTTTGTATGTATGTTCTTTTTCATATTCTTTTCCATTACAGGTAGTTACAAAGTATGGAGTAGAGTTCCCTGTGCTATGCTATACAGTAGGTCCTTGTTACCTATTTTATATCTGTCATTTCTATCTGTTAATCCCAAACTCCTAATTTGTTCTCCCATTTCCCCTTTGGTAACCTTAAATTTGTTTTCTGTGTCTGAACTTTTTTCTGTTTTACAAATAAGTTTATTTGTATCTTTTTATTTTATTTTTTAGTTGCCATGTATAAATATCATATATATCTTCTCTCTCTGGCTTACTTTACTTAGTATGATAATCTCTAGGTTCATCCATGTTGCTGCAAATGGCATTATTTCATTCTTTTTATGGCTAAGTAATATTCCATTATGCTTCCCTGGTGGTTCAGTGGTAAAGAATCCACCTGCAATGCAGGAGATATGGATTCAATCCCTGGATCTGGAAGATCCTCTGAAGAAGGAAATGGCAACTCATTCCAGTATTCTTGCCTTGGAGATTCCATGGCAGGCTACAGTCCATGGGGTCATAAGAGTCAGACATGACTTAGCGATTAAACCATCACAACAATATTGCATGTACCACATCTTCTTTATCCACTCATCTGTCAATGGACACAGTTTCTTCTGTCGTGGCTATTGTAAATAGTGCTGCTAGGAACACTGATGTGCAGATATCTTTTCAAATTATAGTTTGCTCCAGATATATATGCAGGAGTGGGACTGCTGGATCATCTGGTAGCTCTATTTTTAGTTTTTTAAGTAATGTTCATACTGTCTTCTACAGTTGCTGCATCAAATTATACATCTCAGCCAACGGTCTAGGAGTGTTCCTTTTTCTCCACATCCTCTCCAGGATTCATTATTCGTACACTTTTTAATGATGGCCTATACTTCCTTGTAGCTTTGATTTGTGTTTCTCTGATAATTAGCCAGATTGACCTTCTTATCATGTGTTTGTTTGGTTTCTGTGTGTATTCTTTGGAAAAATGTCTATTTTTTTTGATTGGGTTGTTCTTTTTCTGATATTAAGTTGTATGGACTGTTTGCATATTTTAGAAATTCATCCCTTGTCTGCAGTAGCACTTGCAAATATTTTCTCCCAGTCCATAGGTTGGATCTTTTTATTTTGTTGATGGTTTCCCAGAGCTATCTTTTTAACCCATGAAGCTGAACATGTTATTCATTTGCTCAAAATGACTTCCCATTGGAGCAAAATTCCATTCCACGGCCCGTAAGCACCTAAATGCTCTGGCCACTGGCTGGTACCCATTCCAATTTTATGTCTTATCATCATTCCCTTTCTCACCTTTTTTTCAACAGTAATGTCCTTTTGTCTGTTCATTAAACATGACAAGCACTTCTTACTCACATCTTCAATCCACACTTCCTTTAGCCCTCTGCTCAAAGGTCTCTTCAGAGAGACCTGATTACTCTGGAAAAGCTTTTCCATTACTCTCTGTTACCCTCTCTAACTTCATCTTTTTCCTTTACTGCATTTATCATTATCTGACATTAAAAGTCAATATCATTTGATTTTGTGTATTTTTCATCTCCTCATCTAAACATGAACTCCCTCAGGGCAGAGATCGTCTTTATTGTTTACCCTGAGGTCCTATCACCAAGAACAATGCAGGGCTCACATTAAAGGCTAAATACGTTTTGGTACATTTGGGGATGTGACAAAAAGCAGTAAAGCATAAATAAGCTGTATTATCCAGCCTAGTGTCCAGAAGGCATATAATCCTAGCATTCCCCCTACTTCCTTAGGAAATAATAAGTCACATAATGATGTACATGAGGCTTGTTAATTTCTAACTTTTAGAATAAATTACATAAAAACCAAGTGTGGCTATAGAAAGGAATGCTAATATCTTCTCACTTGATAATGTAAAAATGGGTTCAGTTTCCAAAAAAATAAGAGATTGGACAGAGCTGGAGTGGAGCATGAAAGCACAAATTTCCATCATAAAAATGTATAGGCCAAAAAAATACCATATATTGAGGATACAGCAAGAAATGGTAATAGAAGTATGTTGCTAGAAGTTGAACAATTGAACAAAAGACAAACAAACCCCGAAAATGAAAGTAGTGATGTAGTTATATTTTGAAAAGGCAGGACACGGGATTTGGAGGGTGTTTATCACCCTCTATCACTGTACAAATTGTTTTATTTTTTAATTAATTAATTAAATTGGCTGCCCTGAGTCTTATTTGCTGCATGTAGGATCTTTAGTTACAGCATGAGAATTCCAGGCTTCCCTGGTGGCTCAGAAGGTAAAGAATCCGCCTGCCATGTGGGAGACCTGAGTTGGGAAGATTCCCTGGAGGGGGGCATGGCAACCCATTCTAGTATTCTTGCCTGGAAAAATTCCATGGACAGAAGAGCCTGGTGGGCTACAGTCCATGGGGTCTCAAAGAGTGCCATGACTGAGCAACTAAGCATGTACATTCGAACTCTTAGCTGTGGCATTGGAATTTACTTCCCTGACTAGGGATCAAACCCAGGCTTCCTGTGTAGGAATGCAGAGTCTTAGCTGCTGGACCACCAGGGAAGTCCAGTGAACTGTTTTTTTTTTTTTAAGTGCACGTGTCTAGTCTCAATGCAAAAGTCTCAATGCAACGCTTTTCGCACACACGATATGGAGCCCAGAGAAGTGCCATTTGTTTTTTTGGGTGAGGATGGTCTTGAATTTATTTTGCTTGTGTTTTGAGTAAAGTGGACTTTTGAACTCTTAGAACTCTTTTGAACATAGAACAGTTCTATGAATTTCTTTTTTATGTCATTGTTGTACGCAATCCAGATGCCACCGCCTAGTCCATAGGCAGGGTTTCCCAGGGGGTGTGACTGGTAAAGAACCTGCCTGCCAATGCAAGAGGCACAGGTTCGATCCCTGGGTTGGGAAGATCACCTGGAGAGGGGCATGGCAACCCATTCCAGTATTCTTGCCTGGAGAAACCCATGGACAGAGGAGCCTGATGGGCGACAGTTCATAGGGTTCCAGGGAGTTGGACGTGACTGAAGCGATTTAGTCTAGCATAGCACAGTCCATAGGCAACTTCATGACCAAGCTCTCCCCACCTCTCATCTGCACTTACTTCCCTGTTCACTAGTATGCATGACAGACTCTCTTTAGATTCAATAATTATTCCCACATCTATGTCTTTGGTCATGCCTCTCTGAGTCTCCACAATGCCCCGCTTTTTTTCTTACTCCCCAGATTTTGTTCATTTATTCAGGTCACAATCCATGTCTTACTTCCACTGTGAATTTTCTTGAAGGAGTAAACTTGAGTCTTTTAAAATTTTTAATATTCTACTGTATTTATCCCCATAGTTCAGTTCTTAATGGTTCTCTAATTCATTTGGAAGTTTTTATTTTCTCTATCTAAAATAAATGGAAAGCTCTGTGAATACCTTTCTTGTTCTTTGGATCTCCCTTCAGTGCTTAGCACAGAGATAAATACACAGGAAGCTGTTGAAAACATGTTATTGATTGAACAAGGCAGTTATACTTCAAGGTCACACCTAAGGCAGGATATGTCTAAAGAAGCATGGAGTTCACAAGTTGCAATAGAAATATAGTAAATAGTGTGGTATTCTTTAAGGGATGTTTAGAAAAAATATTTTTGAAGTCAGAGACTTGGGAATTGGTAGAGAGAGATGCATAGTCAGGAAATCCTCTTTTAAATGGTAGCTGAGTTCACAAAGAATCTGGAAAACACACAGAGCACGGCATAGATTTTTGACACTGGCAGGCTTCCAACTGCCATCACTAAACCCCACGGTGTTTGGGAAAACATCTAAAAAAAGCTATGGATCATGGCCTCCTTTCCTGCTATTTTTCAAAAGGTAATATAGGAGTAAGAAAAGCCTCTGGAAACTTGCAGAATTGAGCCTGACCTAAACACAGTCAGAGAAGTGAGGTGAAACGGAGGAAGGGTAAAAGATAGCTCTGAGTCACCCAACGCAAATTGACCAGATGACCCTCAGCAACTCTGCATCTGCCTTCCCCTCTGTAACAGGAGGAAAAGGGGCCAAAAAACAAACACGCTTTAAGTTCTGGCATACCATGATTCTAGTTCCATCTTGTTTTCCCTAGGGACTTTCGGTGACTTTGCAGAATACAAAATTGAGCAGAATATAAAATAAAACAATTTCTAAGTTCATTCATGTGGAATTCCCACAGCACTTATATTTTAGCCCATAATAGGATACACATTCAGGAAATTTCTGTTTCTTCTTATTGGCTAAAATGATTCTTCTTTTGAATCTTATCCATGTGTGTCTGACTTCATTTAGGAGTTACAATTTGTTTCCTTCAGTAGCATTATGTATTCTTGCAGACTGTCTATGTCCAGCCATTTCTAAGAAGGACATGGTTTTGTTTTGTTTTTCTTTTTCTTTTTGAGAAAATGTACATTTCTGATTGCCTTGAATCAAGGTTTTATTTGTGTTCTAGGGTCACAGGAGGGCAAGAGATTTGCAGCCTCTCAACTAGAAAGTGGGAGAAAAGGTGGAGGGAGGTGGTAGCGTCATCACTCACCTTCCACGAGATCAGTCTTACCAAATCCAAATGACATAATGAGCTCAGTAAAGCAAATTTTCTTTAAAAGCCAATCTGTTTAATCTCTACTTTATGTAAAAGGCACTTTAGAGACTTTCTGTATACCTATTCCGGCATGTTTGCCCATGTGTTTATGCTAAGTTGCTTTAGTCATGTCTGACTCATTGCAACCCTATGGACTGTAGCCCTCCAGGCTCCTTTGTCCAGGGATTTCTCCAGGCAAGAATACTGGAGTGGGTTGCCATGCCTTCCTTCAGGGGATCTTCCTGACCCAGGAATTGAACACACGTCTCTTGTGGATCCTGAATTGCAGGTGGATTCTAAACCACAGAGCTACCAGGAAGCCCATTCATTCATGCTTACCCATGTGCAATAATGTTGGTCTGTACTTGGAGGTAGAACATCTTATACTCTGTTTCGTTCACCATCAAAATGAAGGGCTAATTGAATGTAGGTTTTGCCAGTAATGAGATCTCAGCTTTCATCACAGGAGATGAATATGGGATACACTACTGCTTACTTTCCACTGCATCCACTACGACGGGCATCCTTGTAGGAGGCTTAAATGAGACTCTATTTCCCCCTGAATAGTAATAGAGTTTCTGCTATGTTTAACATTCGTTGACTAGAAAAGATTTTATGGCTTTAAGAATTAATAAAATTGATTTTAGCAACAGCATATTATAGTTTCTAATAAAGCATAGATGTGTTCTATTTTATGCAAACCCAATACCAAAAATCCACACTTACAGTGAACAAATGAAGGCATTTTTCACTTTAGGGATTTTCCAAGAGGCCTACTTGTAGGGCTAAAAGAAGATAATACTGTCCCTCTAAGAGATGATCTTCAGTGAGACAAAGTGTTGAGATGAAGCTGGACCATACATACGAACCATGCAAACTCCACAGAAGCACATCAGAGAGAACCAGACAAGTGGAGAATGTGCAAGGACCATTAGTTACCTAATATAGAAGATGCTTTATTCTTTCATCTTGCTTCTACATGAGAGAACGAAACCTGAAAAGAAAGGGGAAGGAAAATCCCAGAAACCAGATACTCTTTCAATACACTACAAGATTTTGGAGTGTGTATGTGGAGGGATGGGGTATGAACCGACGGGGATGACATAAGGACCCTGCCCAAGCAAGACACCTGGATTCAGGATGAAGGACACAGTTGCCACATCTTGTGATCTGTCCATCCTCATCCATGTCAATTTCTGCTTAAGATGACAAGATATTTTGGTGACTGTTTAAAGTCACCTCCAGAGGGAAGAAGGTAAGAGGTATACCCCTCAGGGAAAGAAAGTATGAAAGATTGGGGGTGGAGGAGAAGGGAGTCTTCAGGAGAAAGCAGTGGAGTGGATCTGGCG
Source organism: Bos taurus (assembly GCF_002263795.3). Taxonomy (NCBI): domain Eukaryota; kingdom Metazoa; phylum Chordata; class Mammalia; order Artiodactyla; family Bovidae; genus Bos; species Bos taurus. Next base: position 17,830,326 of record NC_037336.1, on the reverse strand, counting down.
ACACTGCAGAGGGTCAAGGTTATGAATGGAAACTCTGAAATAACACTGCTTGGGTTTGAATCCTCCATTATGAACTGTTTGAACCTGAGTATGCTGTATAACACCTCTGTTCCCGAAGAGTCTTCATCTCATAAAGTGGGGCTCCTGACATACCCTCCACACAGAGTGATCCTGAGGATTTACTCTATTAGTAAATGTTTTAGGAACACTTAAAACACCTCAGGTTCGAATATGTTCTTCCTATATGGCAATTTTAATTATCATTACCCATGAAAAGGAAAAAAAAAATAGCATCCCAAGAAAACTGTGATAAGTAAAGAGTCATCTCAAACTCTACTGTGAGACCAGAAGACAAAGTCCATTCACAGGTAAATGGGAAAAGCTGAAGGGTATGGCTTCCCTGGTGGCTCAGATGGTGAAGACTCTGCCCGCCATGCGGGAGACCCAGGTTTGATCCCTTGGTCAGGAAGATCCCTTGGAGAAGGGAATGGATACCCACTCCAGAATTCTTGCCTGGAAAATTCCATGAACAGAGGAGACTGGAGGGCTACAGACCATGGGGTCCCAAGCTATAGTCCATAGGGTTGCAAAGAATCAGACACAACTGAGCAACTAATACTTTCACTTTCATGGGGAACAGGAGGGAAAGTTTTTCATTTCAGAACCACATGAATTAGAAGTGTTACCTGCTTCTGTGTCTGGGACCAAACTGTGCTGTCTCATCCATCAGTAAGTGGAAGTAGAACATATTCAATACGGTAAGCTGTATGGAGCTTGGGCTGTGATCTTCTGAATCATTTGTCACCTTGAGGGAACCCTTTCCCAATGGGGAGGGGATTTGAGCACGACTGCTCCATTGCTGAAAATACCAGGTCTTGTCTCATTCACTTGTTTGAATAAGTCGACTTTATTGAGGCTGTAATCTTATAATGATAACAATAGCTTCTGTCCTAGATGGTTGTGATGATTGTAAATCATATCTGAAAACTTTCTTGTGTTACTTCATGCTTGCGATGAAGTAGGATCCCCTGTTGTAGCTCTGAGAAAAAATGAAAGGGACAATGGAGTTGACTGCATTCTCTTAAAGAGCCCTTAAAAAACAGGTGTGCATCATTTCCTGTTTGGGGAGCATGGCTAAATTTTTTTGTTATTAGTTTCTAAGCTGGGTGGATATGGAAAGGTTTCTGGATCAAAATATCTATGTATCAAAAGTAGCATTTAAAGCAGATTCATTATTAAAATGAACAATACAAAGTGATCAAAGGTATTAATGTAAGTGTTCTGACATGAAATGTGAAGATTAGATCTGGAGGAATGCTGACTCTTAAACACAGCTGTGAGCCTGAACCTCTTACCTGCTTAGAAGGGTGAAGCCATTCCTATAGGAAGGAAAAGGGGCACCTCAGTGGTTACAAAAATCCTTCCAGATTCACTTTCCTGATTTGGACCCTCCTGCTAAACGGTCCACTGATGGGCAAAGAGAAGGTACATCTCTATATACAGTGAGACTCTAAGTTTTCACTAACAGAGTCAGTTATTGAACTGCTTGGTTCTCGTGGAGCCTCAGATTTGCACACAAATAACAAGAATGCTGTTACAATTTCCCAAGTGCATGTTCGAAATTGACACTTAAAGCTGTATTAGGGTCATCGTTACCATCTTTCTAAATTCCATATATATGCATTAATACCCCTGTATTGGTGTTTTTCTTTCTGACTCACTTCACTCTGTATTGATTCATGTCAATGTATGGCAAACACCACTACAATATTGTAAAGTAATTAGCCTCTAATTAAAATAAATAAATTAATTTTTTTAAAAAGGGGATAATAAACCAAAGGAAATAAAAATAATCTTTAAGAACAAAAAAAAGCTGTAACAGGAGGGTAGATCTCATGCTAAGTGTTCTCACCACAATAAAAGAAAAAGATATTTGAGAAAGACCACTTTCCTCCCTGTACCCCAGCTCTGCTCCCTCTTCTGAGTCTGTTTGCTTCTTCACAAGGCTTCTCTCACATTTTCCTCTCAAATTTAAAATTACTAAATATTTTTTATATCCCAGGAAAATTGTATTTCTTTTTATAGGCAGACTGATCAATGTAAAACATTTGAAGGCATTCAAGGTCATTCACCAGGACTTCATTCTCAGGAATAATGCTTTGCTATCTGCTTATGTATTTAATTATATATGTTGAAATATTTTATATTCTTGCCACATAGCAAAACCTCAAACATCTTCCTTGTGACTAGAGTCAGTGCTATTTTTACTAGTCTATTTTTACTTCAATATGAAAATGACATTCAGTTTGGCATATTGGCTGTTTTTCCTCTTTTCTTTCCCTTAGCAGTAAGTCTGGAGCAAGGCATGGAGGTGGCTTTAGGAGCAGGTTGAGTCCACTTATTGCTTATAACTTGTTGCCCTGTATTTGTCTGTCAGGGCTACCATAATAAAGTCACATAGACGATGGCCCAAACAACACAATTTTATTTTCTTACCATTTTGGAGGCCAGATGTCTGAGAACAGGTATTGGCAGGACTGATTCCTTCAGATGCCTCTGTCCTTGGCTTGAGGAAGACCTCTTCCCACTCTGAGTTCACATGGTCTTCCTCTGTGTCTGTGTTCTCATTTCCTGTTCTTATGAGGCCACCAGTCAGATTGGATAAAAGCCCGCCCTAATAATCAAAATTTAACTTAATTACTTCTTGAAAATTCCTGTCTCCAAATGTAGTCATGTTCTGAACTACTGGGAGTTAGGAGTTTAATCAGTGAGTTTTGGTGGGGGTTGCAATTCAGCTCCTAACAGCCCCCTTCCTCCAGATGCAAGGCTTGTGCTCTCAGTTCTAAATGTTGCATCTCTTTTTTCCCTTGCATGTTCTGCCTCCCTTCTCTGCCTTTAAGAGCTCCTGTGATTACATGCCCATCTGGATAACCCAGGCTAATCTCCCTGCTTTATAGAAAACTAATTAGCAACTTTAAAAGACGCTCACTCCTTAGAAGAAAAGCTATGACCATCCTAGACTGTGTATTAAAAAGCAGAGACATTACTTTGCCAACAAAGGTCCATCTAGTCAAAGTGGTGGTTTTTCCAGTAGTCATGTATGGATGTGAGAGTCATGTATGGATGGGGTTCGCAAAGAGTCAGACATGACTGAGTGACTGAACTGAACTGGCAACTTTAATTTCATCTGCAACTTTATTTCCCTTTTGCCATGTAATATACCGTAGTCACAGGTTCTAGGATTATGGCATGTGTGGCTTTGGAGTCATAACTCTTCCTACCACACTAACCAAGAACAGGATCCATCCTACTTTTCAACAAATACCCATCCTCTCATTTAAGGCCTCTTGGGGGCCAAACTTTTGAGGAAAACTTTCTCTTTCTTCCTCTTGTTTATCCTGTTCTCTGTGAGGAGAAGAGTGTGAGCAGCTATACTCCGCCCACTTCTTCACACTGGAATACGTTCTTTCTCACAGAAGTAGAGTTCACCAGTCAGGCTTGTCTGAATCGGTACATCCATTTTGCCAGGTTAGCAGAGGATGGAGCCATGGTGTCAAGGGCAGAAACCAGACCTCACACTTTTTCTTTCCCATAATGTCATGGATAAATAGGAAGGCCGGGAACCTTTCCTCTGGCAGAGGCATCTCTTCTCCAACCTTCCCACTGTTTTCTTTTACTTTCTGCATCCAGTCTAACTGGCCCCCTTGTCCTTAACGATGGGTGAGTAAGTCAGCTTAGACTTGCCGTCTATAATCCTCTGTCTTTCCTTCAGTGCAAGAGAAGAAAAGAGCCCCCCTTTATCCTCCAGGTTGAGTCACATTCTCCAATCCAATTTTTATCCAAACTCATGCTTTGAGATGATTAATTTTGCAAGTGCCCCATAATCTACAAGAAAAGCTCTCTGGATAAAGGCACTCACAAAATCATTGTCATCCATATTTTCTTTCAGAGCTAGCACACAATTCTGTGATGTCCCTCAGGCAATCTTTGGAGAAGAGGAAAAAGCATCCTATAACTCAAGCAACTGAAAGAGGAGAGTGAAAAAGTCGGCTTAAAACTCAACATTCAGAAAACTAAGATCATGGCATCTGGTCCCATCACTTCATGGCAAATAGATGGGAAAACAGTGGAAACAGTGACAGACTTTATTTTTGGGGGCTCCGAAATCACTGCAGATGGTGACTGCAGCCATGAAATTAAAAGATGCTTGTTCCTTGGAAGAAAAGCTATGACAAACCCATATTAAAAAGCAGAGACATTGCTTTGCCAACAAAGGCCTGTCTAGTCAAAGCTATGATTTTTCCAGTAGTCATGTATGGGTGGACTATAAAGAAAGCTGAGTGCCTAAGAATTGATGCTTTTGAACTGTGGTGTTGGAGAAGACTCTTGTAGAGTGCTGAGCACTGAAGAATTGATGAGTTTGAACTATGGTGTTGGAGAAGACTTTTGGAGAGTCCCTTGGACTGCAAGGAGATCCAATCAGTCCATCCTAAAGGAAATCAGTCCTGAATATTCATTGGAAGGACTGATGCTGAAACTGAAACTCCGATACTTTGGCCACCTGATGCGAAGAACTGTCTCATTGGAAAAGACCCTGATGCTGGGAAAGATTGAAGGCGGGAGGAGAAGCGGATGACAGAGGATGAGATGGTTGGATGGCATCACTGACTCAATGGACGTGAGTTTAAGTAAACTCCGGGAGTGGCAATGGACAGTGAGGCCTGGCGTGCTGCAGTCCATGGGGTTGCAAAGAGTCACACATAACTGACCAACTAAACTGAACTCAAACAAGAGCATCTGTCTTACTCTAGTTGTCCTGCTGTGTGAAAACCAGATGTTTATTTGAAGTCTTCTCGTATTTTCTACAGTATAGTATTACAGGGATGTTGATATGGAGGATTTCCACCTACCCCTACTTTATCCATAAATGTTCAATATTTATAAGCCTGAGTTTCACATAAGCTTTTAGTTGAACCAATGTTAGTAAACAACCCTATTGTAATTATCAGTACAGGTTGGTTTATACTGTATATTGCAGAAAACTTTTGCTACTTGCCTGTAAAGGCAGAAGAGCAAATCATATTAAATTTGAAATAAAAAGGTTTTTAAAACAGTCAAACCTTGCCAACATATTGAAGTCATGGTTTGATAGACAGATTTTGTTGTTGCCACCCATCAGCTAGCTTCCCATGTTCTGCCTGGTGGCTCAAATGGTAAAGAATTTGCCTGCAAAGTAGGAGCCCCAGATTCGATCCCTGGATCAAGAAGATTCTCTGGAGAAGGGAATGGCAACCTACTCCAGTCTTGCCTGGAGAATTCCACGGACAGAGGAGCCTGATGGTCTACCATCCACAGGATTGCAAAATGTCAGACACAGCTGAGTGACTAAGCATGAATCAGGTACCCTGATTTTGCTGTATATACCCATCCTTGTCCTGAATTTAAGCCATCTGTTCACATAAGGCTTCACAACTGTTCCTGGGGTGAATGTGGGACTCAGGTCTTTCTAATCTGAATGTGCAATTCTTTGACCACACTGCTTGGTATAAGAATGAGCATGTGATGAAATCAAAGACCATGAGAAGCAATGAGACTTTTCCCCTAGAGTTGCAGTAGAGGTACTTTGTTTTCCTTACTGTCTTGAAGCTGGAAGGGGGTTGTAAGCCAGCGGCTTCTTGCAGCCACCTTGCCACCATGAGCAACCTGAGAATGAACTAAAGAAAGATAAAGAGGTTAGAGCACAGGGTCATGATAACCTTTTTTTTTTTTTTTAGTGTACAGAAAATGCACTATTTAATACTCATTAAATGCAGTACAATCAATGAAGATTATCAAATAAGAAACACACACAGCATTCTAAATTTTTAAATCATCTTAGGGCTGCTATATCAGGGATTGTACAAATTGTATGTGCAAGACAAAAAACAAACAAAAAAACCCCCAAAAAACAAAGAAGAAAAAGAAAGAAAAAAACCAAAGAAACTCACTTCTCAGTGCATCACACCCACTGGAATAAAACATATGGCACCGTTACACTTTCACTTTTATATTAACAACTGTCAATTAAAGCTAGGAGTGACTCCCGACATTAAAGCCACATTAGAGCAAGAATTAGCCAATTCAATGTTTAATGAAACAGATCACCTTTTTTCTTTGTAAAAGCACTGAAAATGTAATGTATGCTGATAACTCACTGAAAGTTTTCTCATGTCATTTGCTCCCCATTGTAGTGTCTTAAATTACTCTGTGATTATTCTACCTGTTAACAACAGTCTGATTTTTAAGGTGTCTGTAAACTCTGTTACTGAAACACACTAGTTCCTGTCTTTATGAAAAAAAAAAAAAAAACATATCTGGTGGTAGATCATAGAATAAACCCAAACAACAAAAATGACATTTTCCAAGCTACTGAGAAATAAATTAAACCATGATGTGTCAATAACCTTTTTAATAACTTTATTGGAATGTAGTTGATTTACAGTGTTGTGTTAGTTTCAGGTGAATAGCATAATGATTCAGTTATACATTTACAATATAATCATTCTTTTTTCAGATTCTTTTCCCATATATGTTTTTACAGAATATTGAATAGAGCTTAAGTCTTGCCTATAGTTAACCCACCTCTTGAACTGTTCAAATCTGTAAGCCAAAGAAGTTCCTCTCTGGTTAAGCAAGTGTGAATTGAGTTTTCTGTATTTTGAGTTAAAAAATACAAGCTCCTAAATTCATATGTTCTATAATAAAGAACTTAAACTCATCTCTGATAAGTTCTTAGTGACTTTCTGAAATACAAATGTACCTTTCATTGCCACATAGAAAAGTAATGCAGCAGAAAATGTCAAAATGCATAGTTTGAAGAATGATGTCTATGTGTGCCAAATTATTAAATATGTGGACTTTTTCTTACCTCTAAAGCCTAAACTATGTTGGAGTCTTATATGCTTTGAGCAACTCAGAGCTCCCAATAGAATTGGTCCTATTACTACGCTGGCTGTGTTTTGAGAACCACACACACACAAAAAATTACTTTTTCTCAAAGTAGTATCTTCATAGATTTGCTTTCCTCTTGAATACAGAGAAGTAACACAACATATTGGAATGAAAATACTGGAAGGGACCAAAAGATCATATAGTCATCTCATTTTATAATAAAGAAATTAAGAATCAAAGATCTAAATTGATCTTTAATTAAGTGCAGTCACCCTAATTGTTAATAGAAGAGTGGAGTCTAATCGCCAGACTCTGGGAAGTGTCTCCTTTCCTCTGCCCCCTGGATTCAGGCATGATCTTTATTTACCCACCACTCAATTTTCACATTAGAGAAAAATATAATGTTAGAGTAGAATCATATTATACCTTTTGCTCATTTCTGTGTTCACAAACTAGTCATTTTAGGGTAATGTCCATGAAATCAGCCATACATAGTACAGCCACAGATGATCTAAATGGTTTTTCATTGAAGTCATTTAATTTAGTGCCAACATTGTGTATAATAACATCTGAAAGTATTACATACTTTTAAAATTTCAGAGGAGCATGTCACTTACAAATTGCTCTAGAACTTAATGGCAAAATAACTGCAGTTTTATTACATCCTGAGATTTTTCTGTATCAGGAATTCAGTGCATTCTTCTGTGCAGATTCAGCTCTTTTTAGTCTATCATAGTGACAGGACACGTGAAGATACAGTGGGGATCTTGACTTAGGGACTTTATGTCAATAAGAGTATCTGTTCTTACTTTGGTAAGAAATTATCATCTTTATATGCTCTTACTACAAAGATTCAATGATTCATTTCAACCCCATTGAATTCAATTCAGTCATGTGCGATGAAATGCACATGCTTCATCAATGACTGTGATTAGGATAAAGCTAGCCTGGAAACATGATTCTCTTATTATAGGAAGTCTTCCTGGTGAAGGGTCAAGTTTGGGGTAACCTGAACCCTGCTTGGAAGGGTCTAGAAAAGACTGCTTTCTAGTTTCAAGCCAACCTCTAACAAGCTGAGATACTTTGGGCAAATCAACTTACCTCTTTGCAGTTCAGTTTCTTTATCAGGAAAAAGAGAACAAGGCCATTTTGAAGGCCTCTTCCAGCTATGGCGTGGTATGACTCTTGATTAATGTTTTCATTGCGTAATAAGGATTTTGTTACTCCTAAGAAATTAGAATTCCCATAAATGGATTTTACTCAATATTTCTTTTAAGTTTGCATCCAGTATTCCTCCAACCTGACACATTTTTGAAGAGAAGTATTATCTCTACTTTGTGTGTTAGTCACTCAGCTGTGTCCAACTCTTTGAGACCCCATGGACTGTAGCTCAACAGCCTTCTTTGCCCATGGGATTCTCCAGGCAAGAATACTGGGGTGGGTTGCCATTTCCTTCTCCAGAGGATCTTCTCAACCCAGGGATTGAACCCTGGTCACCTGCATCGCAGGCAGATTCTTTACCATTTGAGCTATGCTTCTATGTTCATTTTTAATATATGTGGTCCACTTTATCCTCTCTGCTGTGCCTGCAAAGTAAAATATTCTCCATTTCAGTTTTGGGCTTCCTTGCTGAGGCTTAGAAACAGACAGCTAATCGCAGCAGACTGTGCTGGGAACTTTGGCCACATGCTACTTGTCCACTAAACTCCCAACAAAGAACACATGTTGATTTCACCACTCATGTCTATTAAAGGTCACCCTGAAACTGCCCTTGCCAGGAACTATGACTCACAGATAAAAGATATTGTGGGCAGTGAACTGTCCCCAGAGCCATCCCGCACAGAGATAGAATGCTTTTGTAACACCCACATACCTTGTATTTTATGCTACAGATGGCACTTTAAGCTTCCACTTATAAAGAGTCATGGTCAAGCTCAGAGGTCGGAGGCATTGAATAAAACCAGTATCCATTTAATGGGAACTAGTGTTTGAAATACTTTGCTACTTTAGTAAACACTCTGAGCCCTGTAAGAGCCTATAACATGTCCAATGGAATGACCTGTTTAAACCACAGCAAGTTCATTTACACACTCCCTGTAATAGATCCTTTTGTTCAAATCTTCTTTGAGCAATTGCTTTCTCTGTACTAAGTTTCAGAGCATATACTCTATCAAAGCAATTTAAAAGGTCTAACATGTTTGAAGAAAAGCAAAATGCAGAAATCGGCTGACCTCACAGTCAGTGTCCTGCTTGAAAAAGGCAGAAAGCTTACCAAAGAGATGTGAATGTTCTGCCTTCTTTAGGAAATTAACGGACAGAGTTTTTTATCCTAATTTTATCCAGGAGCCCAGATCCTATCTATGGATTTCTCCATGATGGAGGAGAATAGTTTCATGAAAACAGCAAGATGATTTTCAATCTTCACTTCACTTCTCCTACATTATAGCTCTCTCATTAACATGTTTGAACTTGCTCTTCTTTTTTATATCATTGCCATTATGTATTTTCTTAGTGACGCTTACAGGTTGATGAGTGTTCAGCAAGTAAGGCCCTTCTTTTGCACATAAAATTCTTCTTCCTTTTTGGTAAAAATCTATCCCATAACTTTCTGCCCTACCCCTGTCCAACCAGGTCAGTCTGAAGATGCTCTGAAACAATTCATGACACTTTGCAGGGGTTATATTCTTTTCTGTCCATTTTCTTCCTGTTCATGTTTAATTTTATTCAACTCCTGAGTTTATTCCTGCCTGTTCCAGGACTTCATTTTGGTCTTGCTATCTCTGTGTTTGACACTACATGATCATTATTTTTGGCTCCACTTTAAATTTCTGGGAATCTTTTTTCAAAGTAACTTTTTGTGGAATAACTTATTCCTGCTTCAGTCTTTGGGGTCAAATTCTTGGTCATAGTTCCTTTGGCCAGTAAATTAACTGTATCTTCTCAGTGCAAAGAGGAGGGAAATTTAGTAATAATTTTGTGTAGCAGCATGTTTCCCTGTGTGCTGTATGTATTCTGGGTGCCCACCCTCCCAATCTTTTCACATTTCTTCTTTGCTTCTCTTATCAGCCACCTTTAAATTTTGCATTCTTGCCAGAGCCCAAGTTTTATCTCTGGGCTAGGGTCCAGAGCATAAGTTGCTTCTTTACATTGGTGTAGTGGATGCTATGAACTGCTGATTACCCAGCATTGATTCCCTCTCTGAAAGTCCCTCTTTAGCTGAAGAAAGCTGCCAGACCCAGATTAAGTTTGTGCCACAAGAGCATCCTAAGACTGGCTGATTTGGGAACGAGACCCAGTCTCCTTGCCCAGAATTGGAACATGTTAAAAGGTCCATCCCAGCTTCAACTCACCCCTGAGTCTCTACTGTTAACTGCATTACAGAGCTGCTTCTCCCTCAGCCCAGTGCTGTTTCCTTTGCTCCTTTGAAGGTATTTTTCCATTTGATGAACACTCTCTGATAAAACCTGCACATGATCTTGTTTTTGTTTGTTTAGTTTTTTATTTTTAAAATTAATTTTTTTGGAGTTTATAGTTGCTTTTGGAGTAGAAATCCACTCCAGGATTCTTGCCTGGAAAATTCCATGGAGAGAGGAGCCTGGCAGGCTGCAATCTATGGGATCTCAAAGAGTGGGACAACACTGAGTGACTGAGTGCTGAGCACACACAGCTGTTTACAATGTTATATTAGCTTCTGCTGTACAGCAAACTGAGTCAGTTGTATATCTCCCCTCTTTTTTAGATTTTACTTCCTATTTGGGTCACCACAGAGGATTGAGAAGAGTTTCCCACACACCAATCTAGTAAAGAGATCGGTAAAGTTTCCAGTAAAGGGAAATTGTGCCTAAAACAATGGTGTTCTTTTCTGGCAATTAAATGTTAATTAGGGTTCCAAGGCTATGTTTCTCAAAACAACCATTTCAACAGGTCATGGCATCTTATGAGATTCATATATTGGTGTCATAACAATGGATTCAGTATCATCTCGAACATGAACAATACATGTTGATAAGCAGACATGACTGGAAAACAGCTACATTTACATGCTTCAGATAACACTGAGACTGAAGCAGATATATATAAATAGCTGCATAGTGCTGCGAATGTTGAAGTACTCAATACAAATCATTGCATTTTGAGTGAGTTTCAATAAACAACCTCTTAAAACATGAGAATCCCAAGTTTTCAAGAAAAAAAAAACATGTGAAGAAGAAAATTCTTAACAATTTTGGTTGGGTAAGTGCAAGAAGCAAGATACAAGTCAAACCTCTTACCACTACATATGAATGCTTCATGCTAAATCACTTCAATCATTTCCAACTCTTTGCAACCCTATGGAGGTTGCCCTCCAGGCTCCTCTATCCATGAGATTCTCCAGGCAAGGAAAATGAAGTGGGTTGCATGCCCTCCTCCAAGGGATCTTTCTGACCCAGGGATCAAACCTGCACCTCTTATGTCTCTTGCATTGGCAGGTGGGTTCTTTACCGCTTGCACTTCCTTATCACTAAATATAGTGAGTAGTTTTTTTTTTTTAAGTTTAGAACCTGTTTAGAAACTATGAGGAAGTTGAGTTGGTAGACAGATAAATTATCTCTAACTTATTTTTAAACTTTACACCAAATTTTGAGTTTATATTTGTGCTTCTGGAGCAAGAGTAGGGACTCATGTATAGAAAAATTTCAAGATAATAATTTAATGCTCTCTTAGTTTTATAAATTTTAAAACAGAATATAAATATTCATAACCCTACCCACTCATACAATTAAAGCTCCCTTGTAATTATGCCTATGGATGACTTGTCCCATTCAGTTTCTCTATCTGTAAAATGGAGATAGCAATACTTACCTTCCTAATATGGGTGTTGAGATGATGAATTTCCTAATGTGCAAAATGTGCTTTGAAGATGAAAAGCTTCATGTAAATGCTGAGTGTTATTATTGTGCATAAATTTATGAGGTATCACAGGTGCATGATTCCGAAGAATACATTAAAGCTGAAATTCATTGTGAATAATTCTTGAGGTTGTAAACCTGAATTAAATATAAAGGTAAAAGGCATCCTCTAAACATTAAACACAGATGGTAATGATTTTGTTCAGATTTTCCTTGTATGTAGGTTGGCTATATTTTATAATTAGACAAAAAGCTAAATAAGCATCAATTTTAAAGGTTTTTTAAATAACATTTGTTTCTTAGAAGTTAATGTGCATACATAAACCAAAAGACACAGGAAGCAAAAAACAAAGTCATTCATAATCACAGTCTATTGTTTGATCTGTCTTTCTAGGTCTCATTTGTGCATTTTCACAACTAAGTATCTGTTTTATGTAATTAAAGTCATACAGTTATGTATCATGTTGTTTCACACATCGTGAATATTTACTATTCCAAAGTCTCAAAGCGATGAGTATTTTGATAACCAAGAAGACACTGCTGCTGCTGCTGCTAAGTCGCTTCAGTCATGTCTGACTCTGTGCGACCCCATAGACGGCAGCCCACCAGGCTCCCCCGTCCCTGGGATTCTCCAGGCAAGAAGACTGGAGTGGGTTACCTTTTCCTTCTCCAATGCATGAAAGTGAAAATTGAAAGTGAAGTCACTCAGTCGTGTCTGACTCTTAGCGACCCCATGGACTGCAGCCCACCAGGCTCCTCCATCCATGGGATTTTCCAGGCAAGAGTACCGAAGTGGGGTGCCATTGCCTTCTCCAAGAAGACACTACACCACCTCAATCTGGAAGGAAAAAAAATGTACTCCTGAATTTCTTGAGCTCTTCTTTCAAAGCTGTCTCCATTCTTAAAATTCTCAACTGTAAAATTTTAATAAAAGAATGCTTCTTTTCACTAATTTTGTGACTTTGGGAATTGACTGGTACAGCATTATGACTTTACTCCAACTCATCAGAAATAAATTTTTTGCCAAAAGTCATATTCTTGATAATTATATTCTTGATCCTTATGTGTGCTCTTGGTTGCCCAAAAAAGGTATATTTTGTTTAATGTACTACTTTTGCCTCAGAGAATATAAATCCTATCAGTATGATGAAATCCCCTTGGGTTCACAATCAAAGTAACTCTTGTGTGTTTCTTGACTTTGTGCTGTAGTAATGGATTTCAAGGACAGATGAGAGATGGGTTTTTGCTTAACTGCTGACATGCGGCATTTTATTCCCAGGCAGCTATCTGCTTGGAATATGGTCTGCTTCTCCTTGGCTCCTTGGTCTCCTGAGCACACAGAGACTTGGGCTTATGCTGAATGTCAGTGTCAGGCGCCTTTCTGGTTTACTCCACCCACTCTGTGGTGGGGAAGAGACTTGCCTCTCATGCACCCAGAGACAGTCAAGCAGTCTTGAGAGAAGTACGATTTGTTTTTTCTTTTAGAATGAAATAATGGATGGACCTAGAAATGATCATAGTAAGTCCAGTAAATCAGACAAAGACAAATATCATATGACACCACTTATATGTGGAATCTTAAATATGACATGAGTGAACTTATCTACGAAACAGAAACGGGCTCACAGACATAGAACACAGACTTGCAGTTGCCAAGGGGTGGGGAGTTAAGCAGGGTAAGGATTGGGAGTTTGGAAGTAGCAGATGTGAACTATTATATATGGCGTGAGTAAACAACAAGGTCCTACTGAATAGCACTGAGAACTATATTCAATATCCTGTGCTAAACTATCATGAAAAAATACGAAAAATAATGCATATATACAGTGGTAAAGAATCTGCCTGCAATGCAGGAGCTACAGGACACATGGTTTGATCCCTGAATTGGGAAGATCCCCTGGAGGAGAGCATGGCAACCCACTCCAGTATTCTTGCCTGGAGAATCCCATGGACAGAGGAGCCTGGTGGATTATAGCCCATGGGGTCACAAAAAGTCAAACATGAATGAAGCGACTTAGCACACACACATGTGCACACATATATAACTGAATCACTTTGCTGTACAGTAGAAATTAACACAGCATTATAAATCAACTGTAGTTTAATAAAATTTTTGTAAAAGATTTAGATCTTTTTAAACTTTCACTTTCAGCTGTTTTAAATGCAGGTATTTGGGGAAATGGGGTGACTGGTTTGGGACACGGTGAAGAAATGTCACACTGAAGACTCCTGCAGAGACAAGCCCCTCTCCTCATATTGCTTCACGGCTCTTCTGTAAGGCATTGTTGTCATTTATTACACAACCAATCTCTAGTCAGGAGAATGTTCAGGCCAGTGATGCATATCCCTGAGTAACAGTGAAAAATAGTGTCTTCCCTCTTTGGAGGAGCATTAATTTGTTTTAAGCCTGAGGCCTGCTGGCACAGTAGACAAAGCTATTTACTGAAATAGGGCTTCTTGGCTCAAGAGCTGAGGCAAGTCTAGAAAGGATGGGATTAACTCCATGTGCACGGGAAGCATCAACTCTCTATTATAAAGTGCTTTAAATAATTCAGATGAAGGTAGCATAAAACTTACAGGCTTTCTGAGATAAGTAAAACATGGGTTTGATCAGGGTGGAGACTTAACTACCTATTTTGAAGGCTGCTTCTGGAGAAAGATCAGAGGTGGGAATTTATTCCTTTATTCATTTAACTAATTTTTTAAAAATACTTTGAGACAGTGCTATATATCAGGACTGTGACCCATGCAGGATACAAAATGAAATCCTTGCCCTTCCAAATATGTCTAGGGGAAGGAATTAAAGAATTGGAGGGGTGGATAAAGAAGTCGTGTTACTATCAACGATGCAGGTCACCCTGTGCTTCACCTAGGTTGGATCATCTGCGAGCAGATGGAGAAGAGGAGGGAGGGAGGGAAGGAACGGGAGGAAAGGATAAAAGAGGATAACTTTTTTCAAAATGCAAAAACAAAACAAAAACAAAATAATTTGACTCCTAGAAATTCAAGACAGATGCTAGAGAACCTCAAGTATCTACATCTATAGCCTTTTGATTTTCTGTCTGGGGGGGCTCCTGAGCTGCTGCTGTGTCCTCATTCACAGCTCTGATGAGTCCAATAAGTTGATGAGAATCTATTAAATAATTCTAAGAGAAACTTTGAGACAGATCTAATTGTGCCACATGGCTTGTGGGATTTTAGTTACCTGACCAAGGAAAAAACCCAGGCCCTCAGCAGTGAAAGCAGAGTCCTAACCACTGGGCAATCAGGGAATTTCCCAGAGAGATCTAATTTTGAAACAGGTATTATTATAGACCATTTGATTTGCAAACCAAGATGCTTTTTTTTTTTTTGTAATATATATAGACATTTCATTTACATTGAGGAAATGGAAACAAATTTAAATGAATCATATCTATTTTCTCTATCCTAATGGGATAAATGGTATCCTTGGTAGTATTCAAAAATATCAAAAATGAGTAGATAAAACACATGTTGTTATCAAGTACCTACCAATGAGACAATCTGTTTGGAAGAAAATATATTTATCAGAGATTGCATAATTTTGGGTTTCTTATGTATTTTTTTTTTTTTTCTTTTAAAAAAAGGAAGCTTGGAAAGGCTGCTGCTGCTGCTGCTAAGTCGCTTCAGTCGTGTCCGACTCTGTGCCACCCCATAGACGGCAGCCCACCAGGCTCCTCCGTCCCTGGGATTCTCCAGGCAAGAACACTGGAGTGGGTTGCCCTTTCCTTCTCCAATGCATGAAAGTGAAAAGTGAAAGTGAAGTCGCGCAGTCGTGTCCGACCCTTAGCGACCCCATGGACTGCAGCCTACCAGGCTCCTCCGCCCATGGGATTTTCCAGGCAAGAGTACTGGAGTGGGAAAGAAAGGGCCATAAATATCTATTATGTGCCTCAGTTCAGTTCAGTTCAGTTGCTCAGTCATGTCTGACTCTGCGACCCCATGAATCATAGCCTGCCAGGCCTCCCTGTCCATCACCAAATCCCAGAGTTCACTCAGACTCATGTCCATCAAGTCGGTGATGCCATCCAGCCATCTCATCCTCTGCCGTCCCCTTCTCCTACTGCCCCCAATCCCTCCCAGCATCTTTTCCAATGAGTCAACTCTTCACATGAGGTGGCCAAAGTACTGGAGTTTCAGCTTTAGCATCATTCCTTCCAAAGAAATCCCAGGGCTGATCTCCTTCAGAATGGACTGGTTGGATCTCCTTGCAGTCCAAGGGACTCTCAAGAGTCTTCTCCAACACCACAGTTCAAAAGCATCAATTCTTCGGCGCTCAGCGTTCTTCACAGTCCAAATCTTACATCCAAACATGACTACTGGAAAAACCATAGCCTTGACTAGATGGACCTTTGTTGGTAAAGTAATGTCTCTGCTTTTCAATATGCTATCTAGGTTGGTCATAACTTTCCTTCCAAGGAGTAAGCGTCTTTTAATTTCATGGCTGCAGTCACCATCTGCAGTGATTTTGGAGCCCAAAAGAATAAAGTCTGACACTGTTTCCACTGTTTCCCCATTTATTTCCCATGCAGTGAGGGGACCAGATACCATGATCTTAGTTTTCTGAACGTTGAGCTTGAGCTTTAAGCCAACTTTTTCACTCCCCACTTTCACTTTCATCAAGAGGCTTTTTAGTTCCTCTTCACTTTCTGCCATAAGGGTGGTGCCTACTTTGCTTTAAAACTCTTAACTACCTAGATCTTGAATGAAAAGTTCATTAGAAGCTTCTCATCATTACATTGCCTACATCAACTTCTCTCCCACCCAGGAGGTCTGGGATCCACAAGCCAACCCTCCCTCTGTCTTCTCCTACTTTATTCATGCTCCTAGGACACCCTTACCCCCTCACTCTATCACACAGCATAGGGTGAAAAGCTTTTAAAAAAATATAACACCTGGGGTGTTCCCTGGCGATCCAACGGCTAAGACTCTGAACTTCTAATGCAAGGCGCCTGGGTGCAATTCCTGGTCAGGGAACTAGGTCCCACGTGCTTCAGCTAAGAGTTTCCATGCTGAAACTAAAAAAAGAAAGTTTCTGTATGTCACAAGGAAGATCAAAGATCCCTCATGCTACAACCAAGACCCAACACAGCAGGAACTGGTGTATTTTTCTTTTCTTTTTAAAAATTTAATTTATTTAAATTGGAGGCTAATTATTTTACATTATTGTGGTTTTTGCCACACATGAATCAGCCATGAGTGTACATGTTTCTCCCCATCCTGAACCCCCTCCCACCTCCCTCCTCATCCCATTCCTCAGGGTTGTCCCAGAGCACCAGCTTTGAGTGCCCTGCTTCATGTTTTGAACTTGCACTGGTCGTCTATCTTACATATTTCAGTGCTATTCTCTCATATTTTTCCACCCTTGCCTTCTCCCACATAGTCCAAAAGTCTGTTATTTACATCTGTGTCTCTTTTGCTGTCTTGCATACAGCGTCATCATTATTGTCTTTCTAAATCCCACGTATATGCATTAATATACTGCTTTGGTGTTTCTCTTTCTGACTTACTTCACTCTGTATAATAGACTCCAGTTTCATCCACCTCATGAGACCTGACTCAAATGTGTTCTTTTTATAGCTGAGTAATATTCCATTGTGTATATGTACCACAACTTGCTTATGATCTGCTGTTGGACATCTAGGTTGCTTCCATGTCCTAGCTATTGTAAACAGTGCTGCAATGAACACTGGGGTAAATGTGTCTCTTGCAAGGCTGGTTTCCTCAGTGTGCATGCCCAGCAGTACGATTGCTGGGTTGTGTGGCAGTTCTATTTCATTTTTGAAGGAATCTCCACACTCTTCTCCATAGTGGCTGTGCTAGTTTTCATTCCAGCCAACAGTGTAAGAAAGTTTCCTTTTCTCCACACCCTCTCCAGCATTGACTATTTGTAGGCTTTTTGATGACAGCCGTTCTGACTGGCGTGAGATGGTACCTCATTGTGGTTTTGATTTGCATTTCTCTGATAATGAGCGATATTGAACATCTTTTCATGTGTTTGTTAGCCATCTATATGTCTTCTCTGGAGAAATGTCTGTTTAGTTCTTTGGCCCATTTTTGGATTGAGTCATTTAATTTTCTGGTATCAAGCTGCATGAGCTGCTTGTATATATGGGAGATTAATTCTATGTCAATTGTTTCATTTGCTATTATTTTCTCTGATTCTGATGGCTGCCTTTTCACCTTGCTTATAGTTTCCTTCATTGTGCAAAAGATTTTAAGTTTAATAGGTCCTCCCATTTTTTAATTTTTGTTTTATTTCCATTACTCTGGGAGGTGAGTCATAGAGGATCTTGCTGTAATTTATGTTCAGAGAGTGTTCTGCCTATGTTTTCCTCTAAGAGTTTTATAGTTTCTGGTCTTACATTTAGCTTTTTAATCCATTTTGAGTTTATTTTTGTGTATGGTATTAGAAAGTGTTCTAGTTTCATTCTTTTACAGGTGGTTGACTAGTTTTCCCAGCATCACTTGTTAAAGAGATTGTCTTTTCTCCATTGTATATTTTTGCCTCCTTTGTCAAAGATAAGGTGTCCATATGTGTGTGGATTTATCTCTGGGCTTTCTATTTGGTTCCATTGATCTATATTTCTGTTTTTGTGCCACTACCATACTGTCTTGATGACTGTGGTTTTGTAGTATAGTCTGAAGTTAAGCAGGTTGATTCTTCCAGTCCCATTCTTTTTTCTCAAGATTGCTTTGGCTGTTTGAGGTTTATTTTGTGTTTCCATACAAATTGTGAAATTATTTGTTCTAGTTCTGTGAAAAATAACTTGATAGGGATTGTATTGAATCTATAGATATCTTTGGGTAATATACCCATTTTCACTATATTGATTCTTCCAATCCACGAACATGGTACATTTCTCCATCTGATTGTGGCATCTTTGATTTCTTTCATTAGTGGTGTATTTTTCATTTCCAGTTGATTCTAAGATACAGCCAGTGTTGAAGACCACTGCCCTGGAAAAGAATCTGAAAAAAATAGATATATGTATATGTGTAACAGAATCGCTTGAAACTAACACAACAGTGTAAATCAACTATACTTCAATATACAATAAAAATTGAAACAACACTTCCCTAAACCCTCTACTGCTCCTTTGGAACTCATAGTCTGTTATACAAAATCTCCTATGTACTAATCTACTTCTTTCAAAGTTTTCCTCTTCCTGCTGTCACAGAAACCAGGCTACTTCTTGAGGGTACTCTTTCCTTTGCAGTCTTCGCCTCTCTCCTTAGACTCCAGCACCTTCTCCCTTTACCACAGTCAGATGATGACCTTGACTAGATTATGTCTCTGCTTAAAGAAGAAGAACAACCAGAGAGAAATTCCTCATTTTCCCATCACACATCTTTCTCTCTCATTTCTGTGCCTGTCAGTGTCTTCCCTACTGATAGGATGATGAACTTGGACATGTTGGCATAAGTGGCCAGTCCTTCCATTACTTCACTAGCCTCTCACCTACTCAAGGACTTTGATGCTGAATTTAACTCCTCTGTCTCCTCTGTCACTAAAATTTACCTGTTAGATTTGCATCAGGTGGGGTTGATATTCAAATAATCTCAATGTCAAGCATTAGCACTGATTAATTATTATAGAGGTGACTGAAACCACCTGTGACCGAGGTGAATATCATCTGTCTTACTCATCATAAAATCAGCATCTCTCAATATCACCTTAATAAACACCTTCCCTTGATCATACAGACCCAGACTCCTCCTCAGATCCTCTTTATGCTGTCTCCTACATGAGAACAAATTCCATTCATAAGTTTAATTTCTTTGTAAGTCCAACAAAGTTAGCCTAGGTACCCAACTAACACAATTGGCTATATAGTACTGTACTGTAATGGGTTTATAATACTTTTCACATAAATAATACATAAAAAACAAACACAGAAATTAAAGAGAACATTTTAATTTTAAAGTACAGTAGCTTGGAAAGTACAGTAGTGTAGTACCACAGCTGGCATACAGGGGCTGCATCCAGTGAACAGGCAAGAAGAGTTACTGACTAGAGGAGGGAGAAGGGGTGGGAGATGGCAGAGCTGAAGGATCATCAGCAATAGGAGATGGAGGGCAAGTTGCAGTTTCACTCATGCCTGACACTGATGGCACAGGTTCTGGTTCCTTGGTGGATTCAGTTCTATCTACCCTCTTGAGAAAATGATTCAGTGATTTTTTTTTTAATTTTATTTTTAAACTTTACAATATTGTATTGGTTTTGCCAAATATCAAAATGAATCTGCCACAGGTATACATGTGTTCCCCATCCTGAACCCTCCTCCCTCCTCCCTCCCCATACCCTCCCTCTGGGTCATCCCAGTGCACCAGCCCCAAGCGTCCAGTATCGTGCATCGAACCTGGACTGGCGACTCGTTTCATACATGATATTATACATGCTTCAATGTCATTCTCCCAAATCTTCCCACCCTCTCCCTCTCCCACAGAGTCCATAAGACTGTTTTATACATCAGTGTCTCTTTTGCTGTCTCATATACAGGGTTATTGTTACCATCTTTCTAAATTCCATATATATGTGTTAGTATACTGTATTGGTGTTTTTCTTTCTGGCTTACTTCACTCTGTATAATAGGCTCCAGTTTCATCCACCTCATTAGAACTGATTCCAATGTATTCTTTTTAATGGCTGAGTAATACTCCATTGTGTATATGTACCAAAGCTTTCTTATCCATTCATCTGCTGATGGACATCTAGGTTGCTTCCATGTCCTGGCTATTATAAACAGTGCTGCGATGAACATTGGGGTACACGTGTCTCTTTCCCTTCTGGTTTCCTCAGTGTGTATGCCCAGCACTGGGGTTGCTGGGTCATAAGGCAGTTCTATTTCCAGTTTTTTAAGGAATCTCCACACTGTTCTCCATAGTGGTTGTACTAGTTTGCATTCCCACCAACAGTGTAAGAGGGTTACCTTTTCTCCACACCCTCTCCAACATTTATTGCTTGTAGACTTTTGGATTGCAGTCATTCTGACTGGTGTGAAATGGTACCTCATAGTGGTTTTGATTTGCATTTCTCTGATAATGAGTGATGTTGAGCATCTTTTCATGTGTTTGTTAGCCATCTGTATGTCTTCTTTGGAGAAATGTCTATTTAGTTCTTTGGCCCATTTTTTGATTGGGTCGTTTATTTTTCTGGAATTGAGCTGTAGGAGTTGCTTGTATATTTTTGAGATTAGTTGTTTGTCAGTTGCTTCATTTGCTATTATTTTCTCCCATTCTGAAGGCTGTCTTTTCACCTTGCTAATAGTTTCCTTTGTTGTGCAGAAGCTTTCAAGTTTAATTAAAAAACAAAGTCCCATTTGTTTATTTTTGCTTTTATTTCCAATATTCTGGGAGGTGGGTCATAGAGGATCCTGCTGTGATGTATGTCAGAGAGTGTTTTGCCTATGTTCTCCTCTAGGAGTTTTATAGTTTCTGGTCTTACGTTTAGATCTTTAATCCGTTTTGAGTTTATTTTTGTGTATGGTGTTAGAATGTTTGAGTTGCAGCTCTCTTTTTCTTGTCTTAGATAACAAGGTGGCAGTAGCCTGCATAGTGAATGGCTGCTGCAGCCTTTGTGTATCAGTCTACATTTGGGTCCTGTGGCTCAAAAATTAAGAGTGCCTCCTCAAACACAGAAAATTCCCCTGCAATTCCCTGCAATGTGAATCTCTTCAGTTCTTCTGTTACGTCTTCCTTTTTTTCCCTCTTTGTCCTTTCTCTGGGCTTCTAATTCCATCAGATCATCATTAGTAACCTCCATGTTCACATCTTTGAAAGTTCTCAACTTGAAGGTTACTATGTAGGAGACCTATGATGCAGGGGACTTACTTCTCATGTTGTTCCTTTACCTACTGTCTCTTCATCCTACAGACTGTGGCACGTCCTACAACCAGGTATCACCTCACTACTTCAGTAAATTACCTCTTATTAAAGGTCACAGTGTTCTCCACACTGCTCATGGGGCTCAGTTCTTGACCTCTCATCTTACTACCTCAGCAGCACTCCATATTATGCTCTGTTCCTTGAAAAATGTACACAGTGAAAGTAAGATGAGATGGACATTTTTGCATGTATGTAACATTTCAGTTGATGTGTCATACTCATTGTTCTAAAATAATGATGAACATGACTGGTTCAGAGCTTTAAAGAAAATGTTTGTAAAACCTGCAAAGAATGTCGAATTATAAAATAATGCTTTTTTATGAAATCGTGTTAGTTAAGGCTCAACTATTTGATTTCCATACTGAGGCAAATAAAATACATACAAAAAGATGAGTTGAGGGTGGAGACTGTGTAAAATGACTAGAAAATTTCTCATCCTCATGTTTGGAGAGCCATGAAATGTCTGATTGTCTAGAAGGATAGAAATAAAAAATTGTTTGTCTTAAGTAAGACAAAACATAAAACTATACAAAAGAGATCTTCATGACCCAGATAATCATGAGGTGTGATCACTCAACTAGAACCAGACATCCTGGAATGTGAGGTCAAGTGACCCTCAGGAAGCATCACTAAAAACAAAGCTAATGGAGGTGATGGAATTCCAGTTGAGCTACTTCAAATCCTAAAAGATGATGCTGTGAAAGTGCTGCACTCAATATGCCAGTAAATTTGGTAAACTCAGCAGTAGCCACAGGACTGGAAAAGGTCAGTTTTCATTTCAATCCCAAAGAAAGGCAATGCCAAAGAATGCTCAAACTACCACACAATTGCACTCATCTCACATGCTAGCAAAATAATGCTCAAAATTCTCCAAGCCAGGCTTCAACAGTATGTGAACCATGAACTTCCAGATGTTCAAGCTGGTTTTAGAAATGGTAGAGGAACCAGAGATCAAATAGCCAACATCCATTGGATAATCAAAAAAGCAAGAGAGTTTGAGAAAAACATCTACTTCTACTTTATTGACTATGCCAAAGCCTTTGACTGTGTGGATCACAATAAAATGTGGACAATTTTTCAAGAGATGAGAATACCAGACCACCTTATCTGCCTCCGGAGAAATTTGTATGCAGGTCAGGAAGCAACAGTTAGAACTGGACATGGAACAACAGACTGGTTCCTACTGGTTTCATAGGAAAAGGAGTATGTCAAGGCTGTATATTGTCACCCTGCTTATTTAACTTATATGCAAAGTACATCATGAGAAACACTGGGCTGGATGAAGCACAAGTTGGAATCAAGATTGAGGGAGAAATATCAATAACCTCAGATACGCAGATGACACCACCCTTATGGTAGAAAGCAAAGAACTAAAGAGCCTCTTGATGAAGGTGAAAGAGGAGAGTGAAAAAGTTGGCTAAAAACTCAACATTCAGAAAACTAAGATCATGGGCTCTGGTCCCATCACTTCATGGCAAATAGATGGGGAAACAATGGACACAGTGACAGACTTTATTTTTTGGGGCTCCAAAATCCATGCAGATGGTGATTGCAGCCATGAAATTAAAAGATGTTTATTCCTTGGAAGAAAAGCTATGACCAACCTAGACAGCACATAAAAAAGCAGAGACATTGTTTTGCAACAAAGATCTGTCTAGTCGAGACTATGGTTTTTTCAGTGGTCATGTATGGATGTGAGAGTTGGACTGTGAAGAAAGCTGAGTGCCAAAGAATTGATGCTTTTGAACTGCGGTGTTGGAGAAGACTCTTGAGAGTCCCTTGGACAGCAAGGAGATCCAACCAGTCCATCCTAAAGGAAATCAGTCCTGAATATTCATTGGAAAGACTGATGCTGAAGCTGAAACTCCAAAACTTTGATCACCTGATAAGAAGAACTGACTCATTGGAAAAGACCTTGATTCTGGGAAAGATTGAAGGCAGGAGGAGAAGCAGACGACAGAGGATGAGATGGTTGGATGGCGTCACCAACTCGATGGACATGAATTTGAGTAGGCCCCTGGAGTTGGTGATGGATGGGGAAGACTGCCATGCTGCAGTCCATGGGATTGCAAAGAGTCAGACAGGACTGAGCCACTGAACTGAACTGAACTGAAGACAAAACAAGAAATGAGTCTTCCATAATTCAACTTGGGACAGACATATTATCTTTTTTTCTTTAAAGGTAAGTAGTTTGACATTCTAAACATTAGGGCCAGAATACATTGAATTATTATGGGTTTGCTGAAAGAATAGATTTTAGAAAACCTGTGCCTTGAAAAGGCTGAAAGAAATCAGGAAACCAAAATTATTAACTATAATAAACACTAAAGTTATTTTTGCAATGGCACCTCTAGTTAGTCCCTATTGCTGCAAATCTAGCCAGGCAAGCTGTGCACAGTCATCATATTTAAAGTTTCTACCATGGCTGAAATGGAGATAAGCTCAACTCTGGGAGACTTATGTAACCCAGATACGACTGGCCCTACTAGGCATCTTCTCTTCTCTCTACTCCCATCTGAAAGGTGGCTTTACACTTCAAAACAGGTCTAAAATCAGATTGAGTTTGATATGCATTTAAAAGAGGCAGCTATTTTCCTTAAAGTTCTATAAGGATGTGAGGAATGTCTCTTTATCTCCCACAGCAGAGCTTAATAAAATATTTTTAAAGTTTCTGTTGTTTCCCAGAAAGAGGCTTTCCCTTGCCAGTCGCTCATTTCTTCTCTATCTCTTCTCTAAAGATTTTGGATGCTCTTTGCTGGTTCTGCTCTCTCCCTCAACTTCGAGAACCCATGCCCAGTGACAACCAAACAGTGGTGTCTGCCGCCTAAATATTCCTCAGCCTTTCCAGTCTTTGTTGCCTCCTCAGAGGGCTCTTCAAGGTTCCAAAATGACAATCCACTTATCCTATAACATTATACCAGCTTAACAGTTTATGTTGCTAACTTTTTAAATGCTTAATAAGAAACTGGGCTTACTTCAACCAAAAGTCTCAAAAAATTAACATAAACTTTTGTTTTTAGAGTTGCTATGAAGGGCCTCAGCACCAGAGGTGTGGAATGAGTTTGTGTTGAACAAATTTGTGTAGAACCCTGCCCATGGATCACAATCTGGAGTTTGCTGCTGCTGCTGCTAAGTTGCTTCAGTTGTGTCCAACTCTGTGCGACCCCATAGACGGCAGCCCACCAGGCTCCCCCGTCCCTGGGATTCTCCAGGCAAGAATTCTGGAGTGGGTTGCCATTTCCTCCTCCAATGCATGAAAGTGAAAAGTGAAAGTGAAGTAGCTCAGTCGTGTCTGACTCTTTGCGACCCCATGGACTGCAGCCCACCAGGCTCCTCCGTCCATGGGATTTTCCAGGCAAGAGTACTACCACCCTTTAATTACAATATGCAGATTTTACATTTGAGTTTTCATCAAATTTCCCTCTTCAAATTTCCCTCATCAAATTTCCAAACAGTGTGGAATGTTTCTAAAATGTGTTTTCATCTCAGTCTTCTGAACATGTCTTCTTCTTTAAGGCTAGTCAACAAATGTGTGTTCATGATGAAGTCATAGCATGAAGCTGACAGGCTACAAAGAACTGGGCAGCAGTACCTCTGACCTTGACAGACAGACACTGTGATCGAAGTCTGAAGGTCAAATGTGTCCATGACACATTCAGGCGTTTGGGGGTTTCTGGAACCATTTATGGAAGGGCCATAGAAGAGTGTTGAGACAGGAGTTAGAAATATATGCCTAGCTCCAAATAAAGACTTCATAATCCAAATACAGGAGCAATTTTAAACAAAGAGCCCTCTGTCTGTCGCTTAGGTTTTTTCTTCTTCCAGAATTACCCTTACCTGGAGAATGCTCACATGTGTACATAAACACATATACAAGTAAATATACTCTTTTTCTTTACCAAAGAATTCTGGTCTGAGTCCTGGGTAAAACCATGTTGCAAGTAAGAGTAGAAAGAGTTATTTTTTACTAAAAAGACGATCAGGGTGCAAAATGTAATTTTGAAAGGAGTTGAAAGGTAAGCTTCCCATTTTTCTGAGGAATGAAAAATTAATTGCTTGAGAATCTAGAGGGCTCCTAAGAATGAGGCAACCATTTGGTAGCTGAAGGCCTCGGGGTATCACAACAGAGCTTTCTAGAGTGGTGGCAAAGGGCCAGGTGGAAAGGAAACATCAACAAGCACAGCGTTACCTGGAAAAGTACATGAGACGCAATGGAGTTGATGGAATCGGTATGCTTCTCCAGGCCCTGGAAACGTAGCAAGGCATTCGTGGACTTTGGTCCTGTGCTAGGTGCTCGGATACAGCACTAGAGAATCAAGGTCCCTGGCCCTCGCTCTCCAAGAGACAGGATCGAGTGAAGAAGATGAGGATCAAGCAAACAATTACACAAATGCTCACTTAACTCTAATTTCAATAAATGCTCGGGAGAAGTACAAGGGCTAGATATACAATGGAGGACACTAATCCAGTTTGGAGAGCCAGCTGTAGGGCCCTTAATGCGAGACATGTCTCCAAGGAGACCAGAGCTAGACAATACCAAACCACCAGACACTATATTGGTATATAAGAGGATCTGACTGTGAGTACATGTGATATTCACACAATGAATTGAGGGCTTGGTCTTTCAGTAATAGGAAAAGGAAAAGGCCACTTTGCCTTGCAGGCATGTTCAGTTGTCAGTGGTGTCTGACTCTTTGTGACCCCATGTACTGGAAACCCCCAGGCTCCTCTGTCAATGGAATTTTCCAAGTAAGAATACTGGAGTGGAGTACGAATACATTTCCTACTTCAGGGGGTCTTCCCAAACTAGAGATTGAACCCAGGTTCTCTTGTGTCTCCTGCATTGGCTGGTGGATTCTTTACCACTGCACCACATAAAGGAAAAGGCAGTGAAATATAATTATCACTGAACCAGTAATTTTGGGAGAAGGCAATGGCACCCCACTCCAGTACTGTTGCCTGGAAAATCCCATGGATGGAGGAGGCTGGTAGGCTGCAGTCCGTGGGGTCGCTAAGAGTCAGACACGACTGATCGACTTCACTTTCACTTTCCACTTTTAAGCATTGGAGAAGGAAATGGCAACCCACTCCAGTGTTCTTGCCTGAAGAATCCCATGGACAGAGAAGCCTGGTAGGCAGCAGTCCATGGGGTCGCACAGAGTCGGACACGATTGAAGCGACTTAGCAGTAGCAGTTTTAGTCAGAGGGTCTGACACTGTTCATGCTTATCGCTATAAGCTGTTCCTATTTATAACTATGTGTCTTTAGCTGTAAACGTGAAAGGGATTGTTGGGATTCAGTAATGGGAAATAACTAGATACAAAATCCTGATCTTAACAAGTAAAAAGTATAGCCTGTCTGTGTGTCTTAAAACAAGCTTAGTAAGTCACATTACAGTGGGTATGTTCTAACTTTTCATACATTCTTGAGTAGACCCTCAGTTTTCTGAAATTATAATTAGTAAATGTAAACCAATAATTCACATCCTATGATCATTCTCATCTATATTGTATTGTTCTCATAAACATGAAGTGTTAGAGAAAAAAATGACTTTTGAAACCCAGTTGAACCTTACATTTTGTTGGGAATAGAAGCCCAGAGAGTTATGTGATTCAACAGTATCTCGAGGGCAGTTCAGACTCTGCATGAGCCTTGCCTGCCAGGCTTTCAGTCTGCATGGTTCCATTCCAGATCCTATTAGCTTTTTTCCTTACTCTCTATTTTGTTCATTAGCATCATCTGGGGAGCTGTATTTTAACTTTCTTGCCTCACTATTCCCTTTTATCCTCATTCTTTTCTCAATTTTTTTAATGATTATTTTGCCTCTCTTTTTTCGCCTTACAATCTTTCTGATTTTATCATTTCATATTTACTTATCATGGTATGAACAAGAAAGAATGCAGTTGCAGAAGAACAGTTAGGAATGAATTATTTATTAGATGTTAATAGTGAGACACAGCATAAGAGGAGAACTTGAGAAAAGTGAGAAAACACAGAAAATGAGAAAGTCCTGACCTTTGATCATGTGAAGATCCTGCAGCAGGAAAGCACACTCCTATTCTTGTATTATAATAAAAATCCTGTCTTTTGCTCTACTAAAAATGTGAATAAGAAATGAAATTTCATTCAAAATGCAAAACTTTATTTTTATTAATCATGTATATTAGAGTACATGTAAAAATCCCCAAATTCCAACTGTTTCATATATTCTTTCAAAAAGTTGTATTTCTCCTTTTGAAAATATATATTTATTTATCATTTATTTATTGATTGTTTCACATCTTCACTGCAACACATGGGATCTTCATTTGTGTCATGTGAGGTCTTTCACTGTGGCATAAGGACTCTCTAGTTGTGGCAGGCGGGCTCAGTAGATTCAGGGCTTGGGCTTAGCTGCTCCACAGCATGTCTGATCCTAGTTCCTTGACCAGGGATTGAATTAACTTTCCCTACATTGTAAAGTGGATTCTTAACCACTGGACCACCAGAGAAGTCCCTGTATTTCTTAATATACAAAATTATTTATTTCTGTTAAGTGGAAAAAATTCATTCTTAATGAATAAACATTAAACTTTAAAATTATTTAAATGAATATAAATTTTAATTAAAATTTTTGTTCAATATTTTAGTAAAATAAAAATATTTCCAATTGAAGTGTTCAATGTCCATTGAGCTGTAAGACAAAAATCATTGTCAAGATACATGTGCTGTCTAGAACTACATTTACACAAATCTAAGAGAATCATAATTCTTGAAGAATATTCCCCAGGTGCCATTTCCAGTGTTGCAAATACCATGCTCATTTGCCAGGACCTGCATAACTACACTTTGGAACAGGAAGAGAAACAAGAAAATTAGTTTTCCCATAGCTGGGGCATGAAACATTATAATGCAAGAAACTGCTGAATTTCTGCTGAGTTATGTTCTTTCCCTCTGACCTAGACACTCTGCTGTTAAATCCTCCTAGCATTCTGAAATAGTACAACTTACAAATATTAATGTTGAGCTTCCCTAGTGGCTCAGTTGGTGAAGAATCTGCCTGCTGTGCAGGAGACCCAAGGCTGATCTCTGGGCCGGGAAGATCCCCTGGAGAAGGAAATGGCAACCCGCTCCAGTACTCTTGCCTGGAGAATTCCATGGACAGAGGAGCCAGGCAAGCTACAGTCCATGGGACCACAAAGAGTTGGACACGACTATGCAACCAACTTTCACTTTCACAAACATTCATGATATTTGAGAAACATCATGTTTTATTTTGAGGACAGAGAGCAAGAGTACAGAGAAATGTTTTCTTAAAGTCTGAACAGTGTTAAGCAGAAGAGTGAGCATTTAGAATCTCAGGTACAAGGTGCCACATTAAGTGCAGAAGACTGCATACCACAAGTGTATATATGTTCTTTAATTGTGTGTGTTTGTGTGTGTCTATCTGTGGGGTTCCCTAGAGCACAGGATTCAGAGCAAGGGATCCTTTCATTTTAGTCATAGTGTAGTACTGCTGACAGTCTATTTTCTCAAAATGAATATTAACCACAAATACTGGTTGAATTTATCTAGTGGAAATATGTTTATAAACTATAATTAGTAGCATTAAGTATAACATTTGAAAATGTCAACAAAGATACATGTTGGAAAATAATTCACTATAGAATCATCTACATATATAAACAAATATATATCAGTTAAACATGCACAAATTTTATTAATTAGGATTAGGTTTGGCTGAAAGTAAAAGAAAATCCCACAAAACAGAATCTTAAATAAAATGAAGATAATTTATTTCTCTAGCTTCCATGGTCGGACACGACCAAGCGACTTCACTTCACTTTTCACTTTCATGCATTGGAGAAGGAAATGGCAACCCACTCCAGTGATCTTGTCTGGAGAATCCCAGCGATGGGGGAGCCTGGTAGGCTGCTGTCTCTGGGGTCGCACAGAGTTGGACATGACTGAAGCGACTTAGTAGCAGCAGCAGCAGCTTCCATAGTGGCTCAGTGGTAAAGAATCTGCCTGCCAATGCAGGAGATGCAGGTTTGATCCCTGGGTTGGGAAGATCCCCTGGGAAGGAAATGGCAACCCACTCCAGTATTCTTGCCTGGGAAATCTCATGGACAGAGGAGCCTGGAGGGCTATACAGTCCATGGGATCACAAAACAGTTGGACAGAATTTAGTGAATAAACAACAATAACAGTTTATTTTTCATACAAGCAAAATCCAGAGCTGATTTGGTAGCTGTGCTCCATGAAGTCTCCAGAACTTACGCTTCTCTCAGCTCACCTCCCTGCCATCATCATGTGTGGCCTTGACTTTACTTTCTAAGAAGGTAGTATCCATAAGCCAAGGAACAGATGAAGGGAACTCTGAAACGCGGGCAAAAGCAGGACACCAATGGTATCTTAAGGACATTTTCCAATAGCTGCCACGTGACATGTCTTCTTAAATCTCATTGGCCAGAATCAGAATCACATGATCACATCTAATGGCAAGAAAAAGTTTATTCTGGACAGCAAGAATCTCTTCTGGTGTAGAAGGAAATGCAAATACTAGGCAATGATAATCACTTTTGCCACATTTATTTTACATATGTCAGTTACTGATACCCTATAATTCATAATACTACAGAATAGTTTGCATCCATGATTCTTGTCCTCTGAGATATTGATCAAACCCTTTGCCAAAAATATCTGAAATCTCAGCATCACATATTTTCTGTTCCACCTTTATCATGTTCACTCCACTTTGTGTGGTAATTTAACTCCATGTCCAGGCCAGTTTATCCTGGAATAGCCTGTTTCATTATGTAGCACTGACTAATATACTAATTGTAAAGAATGTTCCAAGAATACTGGAGTGGGTTGCCATTTCCTTCTCCAAATTTATTACTTACTCATAGTTAATGGTGTAAAAGATACCCTAATGTTGTGCAATTGTGTTAAGTTCACTCTTTAAATATCCCAATTGCCTTTTGACCCTTTTGTTCCATTTTATGAAAGTATTAAAACTTTGGAAGTATGACACTGTGATACCTTCTGCAAACAACACACCTGCAAACACCTTCTGGCATTGTGGTGGCAGAGGTTTCAGTGTGCAGCCTGACTTGAGGGCGTAAAATATGTCTGGTTTGATTATTGCCCAAAAGATCTTGCCATACTCCATGCTCTTCACTCTGAATTTACTTTTCTACATCATTAATAAGTATTTCCATCCTCAACAAGTACAGCTATAAAATTAGGCTTAAAATTGTTGTTGTTTGATTCTATTTTTTAAAAAATACTTTCCTTAACACATTATATGTGTTTATGTGTTTATTTCATTACTTTGGTTACTGCTGATGGACTTTATGTCTCTTTTTCCAGATTCTAAACCTGATATAAGGAAAGTATGTAACTAACACAGTCCTTGGAAGATAGGAGCTTGATAAAACTTGTTCAATTTGTTAATTAATGATTTATACTGAATGTGCATTAATAACAAATATATTCCATTTGAAAGAAGAAAAGCTTTCCTTTCAAAATCTGTATCCACTTTTTTTTTAATCAGGAAGACTCAAACAAGACAAGGGGACTGAAATGCTATAACCATTAACTGTGCATGCTGCCTGCTAAGTCGCTTCAATTCTGTCCAGCTCTTTGCATCCCTATGGACTGTAGCCTGCCAGGCTCCTCTGTCAATGGGTGGTCTCCAGGCAAGAGTACTGGAGTGGATTGCCACGCCTTCCTCCAGGGGATCTTTCTGACCAAGGGATCGAACCCATATCTCTTACGACTCCTGCATTGGCTGTTCTTTACCACTAGCACCACCTGGGGAGCCCAACCAATAACTATACTTGTATATGATAATCAATCATCTCTTTACTCCAACCTCTACTCAAATAATGAAAGAATTCAACAAAGGTAGAGAAAGAATAAGTTTCTGACATACATTTTGGGTAAACATTAGAATTTTAGTTCCATGGAAGCAAATGTGATACTCCTGAGAATCTTTAAAAGAATAATATAAATCAATTATTTTGAAGTAGACTTTTGCTTTGAAATATCTCAAGAAGTGAAACAATTTATTTTAGCTCTAAGATTCTACGGAAGGTGTCCTAAAACACAGGATTGTATTTAGTCCTCAGTGGGACAGTTGAGGGGCTTCCCTGGTGGCTCACTGGTAAAGAATCTGCCTACAGTGCAGAAGACCCAGGTTTGATCCTTGAGTTGGAAAGATCCCCTGCAGGAGGGCATGGCAACCAACTCCAGTATTCTTGCCTGGAGAATCCTATGGACAGAGGAGCCTGGTGGGCTATAGTCAATAGGGTCGCAATGAGTCAGATAGACTGAGCGACTAAGCAGCAACAGCAAGACAGTTGAGATAAGACGGAACGCTAAATGCCTGGTGGCTGCAGTTAACAAAGCACATCCGTTACCAAGATCATCTCTCCTGAAGAGATTGAGAAAAACATTTCCACTTAACAATTCTATTTTCTATTTCATACTCCATCCTATTGTTGTTATCCTTAAACACCTCAATCACATTTACAGCCAGTACATTTTGGCAAAGGGCAAAGGAAATAATTTTATATGCCTACCTTGAACTTGCCATAACGCTGCCATGCTAAAGTGTATCTTCATCCATGGATGAAGTTTACGGTAGATGTGGGCATTTCCTGGTGGTCCAGTGGGTAAGACATAGTGCTTCCACAGATAGGGGCTTGGGGTCAATCCTAGTAAGAGAACTAAGATCCTGTATGTTGTGTGGTGTGGCCAAAAAGTAAAATAAAAATAAATAAAATGATAAAAAAAAAACTTAAAGAAATAAAGTAGAACTGTACTCTGCCTCATTTCCTTGGTTTATGAACCCTGGATTTTCTGTTGTTCAGGTTAAATGAACTTATGGTACTTATGGTTATATAAATATGTATAAAGGAATATATATAAGCTTATTTTAGACTAGGATATATTAGGATGAGTCAAGAAATTTACACATGAACTGCTTTTGCATACACTTTTACTACATAGATTTAGGGGGGAAATAGAATAAAGTATGCAGCTAACTCATTTTACCAACTGCTATAAAAAATTTTCCAAATATAAATATTTATATTACTTTTAACTTCCTTTAGAAATTAAAATTCAGATGATCAGATTCCCTCTTCTTAATTTATCTGGACTCGGAATCCCTACAAATTTACTGCTTTTTGTTGTTCAGTCACTCAGTCGTGTCCAACTCCTTGCGACCGCATGGACTGTAGCCCACCAGGCTCCTCTGTCCATGGGATTCTCCAGGCAAGAGTACTGGAGTGGGTTGCCATTTCCTTCTCCAAATTTATTACTTACTCATAGTTAATGATATAAAAGATACCCAAACTATCATATTTTTATAAATCTAACTGTATGTATCCTGTTTTATAATTGTAAATGTGACTTGTACCAATGTTCATCGCAGCACTGTTTATAATAGCCAGGACATGGAAACAACCTAGATGTCCATCAGCAGATGAATGGATAAGAAAGCTATAGTACATATACACAATGGAGTATTACTCAGCCATTAAAAAAATATATTTGAATCAGTTCTAATGAAACTGGAGCCTATTATACAGAGTGAAGTAAGCCAGAAAGAAAAACACCAATACAGTATACTAACGCATATATAAGGAATTTAGAAAGATGGTAACAATAACCCTGTATACGAGATAGCAAAAGAGACACTGATGTATAGAACAGTCTTATGGACTCTGTGGGAGAGGGAGAGGGTGGGAAGATTTGGGAGAATGGCATTGAAACATGTATAATATCATGTATGAAACGAGTCGCCAGTCCAGGTTTGATGCACGATACTGGATGCTTGGGGCTGGTGCACTGGGACGACCCAGAGGGATGGTGTGGGGAGGGAGGAGGGAGGAGGGCTCAGGATGGGGAACACATGTATACCTGTGGTGGAGTCATTTCGATATTTGGCAAAACCAATACAATATTGTAAAGTTTAAAAATAAAATAAAATAAAAAAATAATAACAATAAAAAAAAAGAAAAAAAAAGAAAATGACTTGCTTCTCCTTGCTCATAAAAGACTCTTGGAAAACTATTAATATTCTGCAAGTAACAGAAGTGGTAGAAGTTGTTACAAAATAAGTTTCTGATTTTAACAAGAAAAACACATAGAACTGTTTAATCTTCAAATGGCCTTCAAAGCATTTGTTGATGAATATTGGTTTTGAGGTTATTAGATGTGGTTCTTGATATATTAGAGAAGATATATTTGTGTATGTGTATATACTCACTAAAGGAATGTATATATGCTAAATTGCTTCAGTCATGTCCAATTCTTTGTGATCCTACAGACTGTAGCCCACCTGGCTCCTCTGGCCATGGGATTCTCCAGGCAAAAATATTGGAGTAGGTTACCAATCCCTTCTCCAGGGGATCTGCCTGACCCAGTGGTCAAACCCTGGGTCTCTTACGTATCTTGCATTGGAAAGAAGATTCCTTATGATTAAAAGAATGGATTTAAAATTTTTTGACTTATTAATATAGTAGATATTTAAGATAATTTTTAGTGCTTTTTATGATTTAAAGTTTTGTCCATGTTGTGAATTTTAATGTTCAGCAAAGATTTTACTTTAAGCTTCTTAAAACTGTGACTTACAGCCTTTCTGGGTTATCTGGTATTCAGTGAAGAAGCTAGAACAAAAGTGGACCCAATCATCCTTAAAGTCATATGAGTTATTAGAATTGTTCAAAAAGTAAAAGTCAATTACAAGCGTGATTGATTGATAACAATGTACCATAAAGCAAGTTAGCTGAAAAGATTAGCATTCAACTTTTCAAGAGACTTGTAAAATAAAGTCTCAGGGACACAACTTATAATCAATGTCAAAATTTATCCAAATCCATCAATTGAGTCTTCTTTTATGCTCTCAGAACACTTGAGAAATGTAAGTAATAAAAAAAATGGCAGAACACTGCCACTGCCTTGTCAACTGGCAACAGCTTTGTGAAAGGCTGCCATGAACAGATGAAGGCTGGAAAGTGTTACCCACCCCCTCCTTGTGACTTGGTCCACACAATTACCTGGCCATCCTCACCTGAACCAAGAAGGCTTCTCAGTCTTGAATTTGAGAGTTAAAGAATGACACCAAAAGAAAAAGAGTGACAAGGAATCTAAACACACAGAAACAGTGTCTGGAAAATGCCTAAAACAAGGTCATTTCAAATAATCCTATTGGAATCCATAGAGACAATATTGCTAGGCGTGTAGTTTTCATTTAGAAAAACCATTAGAAAGATGGTAACAATAACCCTGTGTACGAGACAGCAAAAGAGACACTGATGTATAGATCAGTCTTATGGACTCTGTGGGAGAGGGAGAGGGAGAGGGTGGGGAGATTTGGGAGAATGGCATTGAAACATGTATACTATCATGTATGAAACGAGTCACCAGTCCAGGTTCGATGCACGGTACTGGATGCTTGGGGCTGGTGCACTGGGACGACCCAGAGGGAGGGTATGGGGAGGCAGGAGGGAGGAGGGTTCAGGATGGGGAACACAGGTATACCTGTGGCGGATTCCTTTCGATATTTGGCAAAACTAATACAATATTGTAAAGTTTAAAAATTAAATTAAATTAAAAAAAAAAAGAAAAACCATGTTGCTCTCCAATAAAAGGAGAGTTTGTTAGAGATGTTTATCAAATATTCATTTGCTCAATGCAATGGAGCTTAAATGGACTTGGAAAACTAGTTGAAATTTTAAGACATTTTTAAAGAGAAAACTTTAAGTCCGTAAGGTGTATCAGTGTGACAAAAGGATTGTTTGGATGAATGACAAAAATAAATGAGATTAAAGAATGTCTGTGAAGATAGTTATGAAATGTGAACACAAGTTTTCAGGAGACAAACCTGGGAGAATTTCTAACTGGGTTCATCTACCGCTTGAAGGTAGATGCTGCTGTATTCTTTCTTCTACAGCTTTTTCTGTCTCTTTCCCTCTCTCTGCTCCTATCTCTTTCCTTCCACAAAGTTCTCAACTTCTGGTAAAGTAGCTGTTTTTTTTTTTTTTTTTTTTTATAATTTTATTCAATCTGTGAGTCAGTCACTGAATTGACAAGCATTGATGTTTACCAGGCTTATGGAACTGTCTTTTCCTGACTGGAAATGGAAACTCATGCTATTCTTTGCCATCAAAAACAGTATGCTTTTAAATTTGTGCTGCAATATCTAAAGTGAACTATTTAATTTACTTAACTAAGCAAACAGTTTGACATGTAGGATGACCGATTTACCTTTTTGTTTGTTTTAGTATGTATGTGAAGAAAATGAATTTACATTCTAATACGACACAAGCTCCAAATTTTTTATAGTGAGATTTAAATATCTAATACAGAGAATTGTTTTTACTATAGTATTGTATATTCATTAGATTAAGGACTAGGAAATGGCAACCCACTCTAGTATTCTTGTCCGGAGAATCCCATAGACAGAAGAGCATGATGGACTATATTCCATGGGGTTGCAAATAGCTGGACATGAATGAGCGACTGAACAACAGAAACACCAAAGTAGATATTGTTTTTGTCTCCTTTTATTGTGATCTCAGAGTAAACTTGTCTGAGGCAGGTATTCTGTGAGATTGTTTATCTCTAACATGAGAAAAACATAGACTAGTGACCACCATCAGACAAGTTCTTAGATGTCAGGAGTTGCTGACTTTTTTTCTCAATGGTGTAAGGCATTGTCATCATGTCTGTTTCCACAAGCTTTAATGTTTGTGAGCTTTGGCTAAATCTGCCCATAGACTAAGATTCCTGGAAATAAGACCTAAAAATAACCCAGTTCAGTTCAGTTCAGTTCAGTCGCTCAGTCTAAAAGCTTATTTATTAGTCAATTGTATTACTAAAGAGTTTCTATTTCCATTGAGAAAAATGCCTACCCGTAGTACTAGGAGCTTCCCAGGTGGCGCTAGTGGTAAAGAACCTGCCTGCCAATGAAGAAGAGGTAAGAAATGCCGGTTGGATCCCCAGGTGGGGAAGATCCCCTGGAGGAGGGCATGACAGCCCATTCCAGTATTCTTGCCTGGAGAATTCCAGGGACAGAGGAGCCTGGCAGGCTACAGTCCATAGGGTCGCAAAGAATTGGACACGAATGAAGCAACTTAGCATGCACACACGTAGTTATTATTAGGGATGTTTTCTCTTTCTTGTTCAAGTATTAAAAATATCCTTTGTTAGCATATCTATTGTGACCTGACCTTGTTTTTCTCCAGTTGAGAAACACAAACCTTAACTGGCTTAGGAGGAATTAGGTGATGAGGGTCAGGAATGTACTTGTTGTTTCACCAGGCTGTTCCAAGGAGAAGCAAAATGTCAGTGAAATAAACTTAAAGGAGAGAAAAAGGGTCATCACTGCAAAAAGTGCAGAATTAATCAGGTCAGAGGTCAGGTCAGGCCTGCAAGGAACGAAATCAAGTACCTGTGAGGTGGTAGGGCCCAGAGATGGGTCAAAACGAGGAACAAAAATGAGGTACATGGAAGGTGTGGGGGTAGGAATAGATTGGGAGTATGGGCTTGACATGTACACACTGCTGTATCTGAAATAGATAACCAAGGAGGACCTACTGTATGTCACAGGCAACTGCTCAATATTCTGTAATAAACTTAATAGGAAAAGGATTTGATAAAGAACAGGTATGTATATGTTTAACTGAATCACTTTGCTGTACAACTGGAGCTAACACAACATTGTTAATTAACTATACTCTAATATAAAATATATATTTAAAAAAAGGAATGGGGTACATGTGAGCAGAGTCAAAGAAGGGACCCTCACCCTTGTGAAGCAGTGAAATACATTGCCTCTGTTCATTTGGCAGAGGGTGCTGATCTGCTAAAGAGGCTACGTCATCACGAAGTCACCTGACCCAAAATATACAAGGAGAGAGAATATAAAAGCACACACATAAGTTACATATCCAGGTGTAACTTTAACAGAAAACACATCAGTTTGGTTCAGTCTCTCAGTCGTGTCTGATTCTCTGTGACCCCATGGACTGCAGCACGCCAGGCCTCCCTGTCCATCACCAACTCCCGGAGCCTACTCAACTCATGTCCATTGAGTCGGTGATGCCATCCAACCATCTCATCCTCTGTCGTTCCTTTCTCCTCCTACCTTCAATCTTTCCCAGCATCAGGGTCTTTTCAAATGAGTCAGTTCTTTACATCAGGTGGCCAAAGTATTGCAGTTTCAGCTTCAGCATTGGTTCTTCCAATGAATATGAATACTCAGGACTGATTTCCATTAGGATTGACTGATTGGATCTCCTTGCAGTCCAGGGGACTCTCAAGAGTCTTCTCCAACACCACAGTTCAAAAGCATCAGTTCTTTGGCACTCAGCTTTCTTTATTGTCCAACTCTCAAATCCATACATAACTACTGTAAAAACCATAGCTTTGACTAGATGGACCATTGTTGGCAAAGTAATGTCTCTGCTTTTTAATATGCTGTCTAAGTTGGTCATAGCTTTTCTTCCAAGGAGCAAGCATCTTTTAATTTCATGGCTGCAGTCACCATCTGCAGAGGTTTTGGAGCCCAAGAAAATAAAGTCTGTCACTGTTTCTATTGTTTCCCCATCTATTTGCCATGAAGTGATGGGGCCAGATGCCATGATTTTAGTTTTCTGAATGTTGAGTTTTAAGCCAACTTTTTCCCTCTCCACTTTCACTTTCATCAAGAGGCTCTTTAGTTCTTCTTTGCTTTCTGCCATAAGAGTGGTGCCATCTGAGTATCTGAGATTATTGATATTTCTCCTGGCAATCTTGATTCCAGCTTGTGCTTCATTCAGCCCAGCATCTCACATGATGTACTCTCCATATACGTTAAATAAGCAGGGTGACTATATACAGCCATCATGTATTCCTTTCTCAATGGAACCAGTCTGTTGTTCTGTGTTCAGTTCTTTTTTTTTTTTAATTTTATTTTATTTAACTTTACAATCAAAATGAATCTGCCACAGATATACATGTGTTCCCTGTGTTCAGTTCTAATTGTTGCTTCTTGACCTGCATACAGATTACTCAGAAGCCAGGTCAGGTGGTCTGGTATTCCCATCTCTTTAAGAATTTTCCACAGTTTGTTGTGATCCACACAGTGAAAGGCTTTGGAGTAGTCAATGAAGCAAAAGTAGATGTTTTTCTGGAACTCTCTTGCTTTTTCGATGATCCAACAGATGTTGGCAATTTGATCTCTGGTTCCTCTGCTTTTTCTAAATCCAGCTTGAACATCTGGAAATTCTTGCTACATGTTCTGTTGAAGCATGGCTTGGAGAATTTTGAGCATTACTTTGTAGTGTGTGAGATGTGTGCAATTGTGTGGTACTTTGAACATTCTTTGGTATTGCCTTTCTTTGGAATTGGAATGAAAACTGACCTTTTCCAGTCCTGTAGCCACTGCTGAATTTTCCAAATTTGCTGGCATATTGCTTGCAGCACTTTCACATCAGTATCTTTCAGGAGTTGAAAGAGCTCAACTGGACTTCCATCACCTCCACTAGCTTTGTTCGTAGTGATGCTTCCTAAGGCCCACTTGATTTCTGATTCCAGGATGTCTGGCTCTAGGTGAGTGATCACACCATCATGGTTATTTGGGTCATGAAGATGTTTTTTGTATAGTTCTTCTGTGTATTCTTGCCACCTCTTCTTAATATATTCTGTTTCTGTTGGGTCCATACCATTTTTGTCCTTTATTGTGCCCATCTTCCCATGAAATGTTCCCTTGAAATCTCTAATTTTCTTGAAGAGATCTCTAGTCTTTCCCATTCTATTGTTTTCCTCTATTTCTTTGCATTGATCACTGAGGGAGGCTTTCTTATCTCTCCTTGTTATTCTTTAGAACTTTTCATTTAGTTGGGTGTATCTTTCCTTTTTTCCTTTGCCCTTAGCTTCTCTTCTTTTCTCAGCTATTTGTAAGGCCTTCTCAGACAATCATTTTGCCTTTTTGCATTTCTTTTTCTTGGAGATGGTCTTGATCACTGCCTTCGGCACAATGTTATGAACCTCCGCCCATAGCTCTTCAGGTACTCTGTGTATCAGATCTAATCCCTGGAATCTATTTGTCACGTCCACTGTATAATCATAAGAGGTTTGATTTAGAAATTGATTTAGA
Source organism: Bos taurus (assembly GCF_002263795.3). Lineage (NCBI taxonomy): Eukaryota > Metazoa > Chordata > Mammalia > Artiodactyla > Bovidae > Bos > Bos taurus. The sequence continues at coordinate 17,790,462 of NC_037336.1, read as the reverse complement.
AATTTAATTTAGAACAAAAACACATGGACCCCAATAAAGATGTTCATATGAAACAAATATGATTGACATGTTATTTTCAGGAGACCATTTTTCAAAACCACAAACCACACAATGGCAACAAAAGACACCTCAGAAACAAAGCAGAAGATACGTGTTGAGAGCTGAAACCATGTATAGAGTGCTTTGAAGGTGGTGTCTGACATGCCTGAAATCATCCTTAGTTCCAGGCAATAAAACTGACTATCCAGGCTTGATCTCTTCTACTTGGATTATTCTCAAGGGGCCTCTTTCCCTCCCTCTAGCTCCTCTTCCACTTAGCATTCAGGAGGACATTTTGCCAAATAAAAATTGGTTCATATATTGCCCCAACTTAAAACCTTCAGTAACTCCATGGACTCCTATTTTTCATGGGAGAGCACCTCTCTGTATTCCCTGGTTATTTTTAAGAGATGTTGAAAGGCATTTCATCTTTTTAATGTTTCTTTGGGATAATAATTTAGTATCTTGGTTCAGCAATCATCAGAGGCTCCTGTAGCACAGACTTTTTAGAGCTGTGATTCAAATGTGGGACTCAGAGCTTCCTCTTCTCATGCTATGCATATTAAGGCCATATTAAGAGCACATGGACCTGTTATACCAAACAATGCTGTCAGAAACGTCTCCAGGTCCAGACTCATTGATCTTGTATCTGAGGACATTCATGATCCAGTTCCTGCCAAGACCACCCATCTCCATACCCCCAAAACTATCTGTTCCACACACGTTGTCCTGTGAGTTCTTCAAGCTACTTCATTCACTCCACCATTCCCTGTATGCCTCCTGCATAAATCTCTGTTTCAATGCCAATCAGGTTACCAATGTAGAGCAGGTCTGAATAGAACAGAGGATGCAATTTATGTGTTGCTACCTCATCCAATCCCTACTGATTAATTTTAATTCTTCTGGCCTATGTTCATAATTATTTTTCTATTAACTACATTGTTAACCTAACTGGCATTGCTAATCTTGACTAAGTGTTTCTACATTCTCTGCGCCAAGATGCCCTTGAGGGCAGACTGCTGTCATGTGGTGCTGAATTTCTAGCAGCGCCTGACACAGGAAGAGTGAAAGTGTTAGTCGCTCAGTTGTGTCCGACTCTTGTGTGACACTATGGACTGTAGCCTGCCAGGCTCCTCTGTCCATGGGATTCTCCAGGCAAGAATACTGGAGTGGGTTGCCATTTCCTCTTCCAGGGGATCTTCCCAACCCAGGGATCGAAGCCAGGTCTCCTGCATTGCAGGAGATTTCCTTACCGTCTGAGCCACCAGGGAAGCCCGTATACTAGGTACCTGTTCAGTATTTGCTGACTGAATTCGACTGTTTCTTAAAAAGATTTTTTGATGTGGACCATTTTAAAGTGTTTATTGAATTCATTACAATATTGCTTCTAAGTTTTTTGGTTTTTTGCCCCCAAGTTCTGTGGGATCTTAGATCCCTGACCAGAGATTGAATTGATATCCCCTGCATTAAAAGGTGAAATCTTAACCACTGGACCCCAGGGAAGTCCCGGAATCTCACTTTAAATAAAAGATTTCTCCTTCCAAATATCTACCTTTTTTATTGACCTTGTCTGCTCGGACAGTTGTTTTTGGAAAGGAGAAAGGAAGTAAATTTTAAGAAAGTATTCTTTTCTCCTTTCTCCTATTATAAACCACTGGGTCATAAGTATCGCAAAACTTTGTGGCAGTTTTCTCTCTGAAGCCTTACAGTTAGTCATTTTGGTTAAAAATGTCCTTACCGATACATGTCTGGCACGATAAGAGCTTTGCGAGAGAACAAATAAAATGCTGCCAAGAAATATAGCCACAGGAACCAAGCTGTTTTTTTTCCTCTGCTATTGTTGTTTCAAGGTTAAACACTAGACTGATGAAAAATGTATAGAATTATGGAATTTGAAAAGATTTGAAGTGACTTTAAAGGTCATTTGGCTCATCACTTTCCTGAATCCCAATATTTTTGCTACCAAGTGGACGTGCATTTTCTTTGTAGACACAACAGTTCTATTGGTAGGGAATTAAGCCCTATCTCTCTTGTGGTACGTCTGCCTGGTGTGACAAGTGTTTCTATTGACACATATTCATATATATTCACATATATATATATATATATATAATATACACCTGTAAGTCTAATCATGCTCTAAGAGATCAAAAGGAAAAAATTCACACCCTTTGCCACATGGCATCTGTTTAAATAGTTCTCTTCCCTGGACACAATCAGCCCAAATTCTTCAACTCTTCCATATCTGCCTCCAGTTTACCATTCGATTGCCTCCTGTGCTTTCTTATCTCAACAATTATTTTGTTACTTTTAAAGAATGGCATACAAAAAACGAACCCTAAATTCCATGTGTGTCGTAATCAGCACTTAAAAGTTAGAAACCTTAGTTAAGGTACTATAATTTAATTACTATTGTTTTTATGCAATGATATTAAACTATTGAGAATTTTAAGGTTGCATTGTCTTCTGTACCTCTTTGGCCTTCATATAATACTATGCAATTTATCAGCCCATATGCTCCATTATGTAGTCATGAATTTTGACCTTTGGAACCATATGTGGAAACTTAAATTTATTCTTTGTTTTTAAAAACATTTCCCCAGTCTATTGTAATATTCTATCATGGTTTTGTTTTCTATGAAACATTTACTGAGCATCTAAAAGATACAAGACTCCATATTAGACAGTGAGGATGCAAAAATCTGACAAGACATATTCACTGCCTTCTAGAAATTAGAATCCTTTGAGAGAAGACAGGCAGTAAAATCGGTAATTACAGGAAAACTTGGACACAACTTTAACCAAGTTAAACAGTCAAGAAGGATCCTGAGGGCATGATAGTAATAAATTTACTCCAGAATCACCTCTACCAGGATTCTCTACATGTATTTGCAAATGGACTTTGAAGGAGACTTTGCTTATCATGCCCTGAGGCCATTGGTTAATTTGGGCTAAATCACAAGGGAAGATTAACAATGTACACCAAGTCTGGATAACAAAAAGGATGAAATTTTATGTGTTTCTACATCATCTAATTCCTACTGTTTATTTTTAATTCTTCTGGTCTATGTTTATATTATTTTCCTATTAACTACATTGTTAACCTAACTGGCATTGCTAACCTTGACTAAGTGTTTCTACATTCTCTGCCGTGTTTTTTCCTTACCTCTAAGCTTGTTTACATGGTTCTTTATTCTAAGAACATTCTTCTCAGTTTGCACTAAATACTTTACATCCTTGAAGTTTCTGTTATGATGGCACACTTCCTCCTGAAAACCATCCATAAAATGACCTCTCAAGTTATCCTTCCTGGGTTCCTGTCCCGTGTCTACCATTTAGTACCCACTGGCAAATTAACCTCTCTGCCCTTACTTAGATTTTTCATCTGTAACATGTAAGAAGATATCTCTTGTTTTATGGATTAACTGACACAATGCATATAAAGACCTAGTACAGAACTTAGAAATAAGTAGAAGTTAATCATTTTATCATTTTCATAATTGTAATTACCTCTTACTTTTTCTATGTCTTATACTCGGTCTTAGCAGAGAATCTTTATGGTTTGTTATTTAGTGCCTTCCACATAATAACAGTAACTGAAAAATATTCATAGTATATAAATGGAAAAATAGATATGGATATAACAAATATATCCACAAATATATAACAAATATCCTATGTTATATAGGATAAAAGGTCTAGAAAATGTCTCTTCATTTTGCTGATTTTATTATTTATGTTTTACCACGAAAGCTGCAAGGTCATAGCATTAATGCAAATTGGAATTAAACTTTGTAACTCAAGCCAGGTTTGGGATTTAAAAATTATGTTCAGATGTTTCTGCTTCTGACCAGAAAAGCAAATATTTGATATCACTGTTAAATTCTACACTTTAACTTTATGTCTTAGCAAATTAAAAATCTTCTGAAAGTTGTTCCTCTTTTTGAGTGTATTATGAAATATTTAAGTCTTAAATAGTTTAATTCTTCCTTTGAAAGCAATTTCTTAACCATAGACTTTGGATAAAATGTACCAGAATAATATTTCTTCATCCATAGTAATGGACCCCCTAAAATCTCCCGAAACTTTGTCATTCTGTTGGATTGTATATTTGCACAGAAAACAGCTATTGCTTTCACCACATTTTCTGAACTGAGAGTCAGTATATTAAAGCCACTAATGACTTAGAGCTTCTGGAAAGACTACCTCTTTTGCTAGTAAATTCCTTAGTAGAAATGGGGTTTTGTTGTTTAACTTTGTTTAAGTTCTTGATTATTGAAATAGTTGCATTTATAGTTTTGGTAAACTCAAAAAGCCTCCAAATCTTAAAGTTAAAAGATAAACAACTATCTGATGAATTTTACTACTAAGAAATGTAATAACAGGAGAATTCATAGCTTGAAATCATATAACAAGAGAAAAAAGTGAAAATAATAACCATCAGTATGATAAATGAGAAATAAATCCAGATTTGAAAAATAAGTACAACTGGAAATGAAAAAAAATTCTTAAAATTGGAAATTCAAGGATGTGTTGAAGAAGTTAGTCTCAGAAGAAAAAGTATAAACAAACTAGAATATAGACTTGATAAGATTACTCAAAATGAAGCATGGAGTGGAAGAACGAAACAAAATACAGAAATACAAGATACACATACCAAAAACATTCAACTTAAGAAGAAATGGAATTATAGTTGAATAGGGAAATCAAATGGAATGGATAAGAATTTTCCAGAGTTTTAATGAAAGACGTTTATATTCAAAATGTAGAAACATGATCTGAAGCATGATGAATAAGGAATCCACAGCTAGACATATAGACAAGTTATGGTGAAAATGCAAAACACACAAGCAAAAAGAAAATCTTAGAGAAAGCAAATAAATATAGTAGGCAGTTCCTGCTTCTGTCTCAGGTGTGTGTGTGTGTGTGTGTGTGTGCGTGTGCATCTGTGTGTGTGTGCAGGCATATGTGTGTGTCTGTTGTTCCAGTCCCTCCACTGGCCATAACCCTCCAGAGAGCTTCAAAATTAACACAGCTTGTCAATGCAATACTTGAGAAGCAAAATGTGCAAAGTACCCACCTTTTGCCACACTATGTTGCAAATGGACCCTTTTATTTAAAATCTCAGATAGCATACATTTGTTTTTAAATATCTTAGAGAACATGTTTAATTTTTGACAACTTGTCTATCTCGGAGCTCCTGTGGAATACAGATATAGAAGATTTAGGTACATTTCTGTTAAAAAGGAGTCTTAATTTTCTATTTCCCTACATCTGACCTGACAAAATGTAGCTTTTTTTGTCTACTTTTGCTTTGCGCTTCAAATGATTCAACCCATGCTTAGTTAAGAATGACTCATCACAAAATGCTAGTGTTGACTGATTGGTTCCCAGGGCATCTGGATTTTATTTGTGATTGGACATATTTTTGTCAGAGGCAAGTAAAAAGTTGCCATAAAATACAGTTAACTCTTTCAGATCTTAAAACTTTTAAGTGCTCAGTCACTCAGTAGTGCCCAACTCTGCAACCCCATGGACTGTAGCCCACCAGGTACTTCTGTCTGTGGGATTTTACAGGCAAGAATACTGGAGTGGGTGGCCATTTCCTTCTCTAGGGGATCCTCCCAACTCAGGGATTGAACCCACATCTCTTGAGTAGCAGGTGGATTTTTTACCTCTAGCACCACCTGGGAAGCAAAACTTAGTGAAACTAAATAAAATTAGTGAATTTTGCTTATAAACTAGTTTATTGTAAATTAACTAGCACTATTTTAAACTCATAAACCCTATCAAGTTATATTATCCTTAGACAGGGGTCTTTTTTTAGTATGTTAAGCAGTAATTCTTCAATAGCAAAGGACTGCTGTAGTTCATCTCTCTTCTCACAATATATACTTGTTATGTACTTTATAAATTTTGCACAGTGTTCTTGAAAATAAAATTAAGGCTCTATTAGTGCTTTAAAAACCTAACACGTAAACATTGAAATATAAAGTAATTGCAAAATAACAAGGTGAGGAGAGCCATAGGATCTCTTCCCAGTGAAATAACCATATCTGGTTAAAAAAAAAACAACAAAAAAAAAACTATCAATCAATCTGTCTATCTAGATATCTTGAAATTGTCCTTGGTGGTAGTGGTGGAGGTTGTTTAGTCACAAAGTCATGTCCAACTCTCTTGCAACCCCATGCACTATAGCCCGCCAGGCTCTTCTATCTATGGGATTCTCCAGGCAAGAATATTGGAATGGGTTGCCATTCCAGTAAGATCCTTCCAGGGGATCTTCCCGACCCAGGAATTGAACCCAGGTCTCTTGCACAGCAGGCAGATTCTTTACCAACTGAGCTATGAGGGAAGCCCCAGTGCAGCAAATGAAGATACAATTAGTTCTTCAAAGAAATTTACTAAATCTCAGTGAGGACAGTGAGAGTTTATGGCGTTTGAGCCACAGCCCAGCTCAGTGTGATGGAAGCTTCACTCAGATGGGGAAGGTCCAAGAACATGGGGCTCCCTCCTGCTTAGCTCTCAGTCAAGGCATACAATATCCACCTAGGAGGGGAAGGTCACCAAGATTTCTCATCCCCCACGAGCTCTGTATCACAGAAGACCCATTCCAGGCAAGAGCAGCTGAGAGGTCAAACCTGGGGCTCTCTTCCTCTGTCCAACCCCTACTCACAGAGTGGAAAACAAATAACACCAGGGCCCAGGCCTTCACTTCAACTGTCTTCTAGGGCAGAGATTCCAGCCTGTGAGACATAGCAGGGAAAATCAGCAACACTGCTCCCATCCCAGCACCCTCAGGCAAAGATGTTTTTCTGAGACAGGTGGACCGTTGTCCTGGTCCCTGGCTCCTAAGCGGGACAGAGGTCTCACCCACAGAAAGTAATAGGCCGTCAAACAGAGAGCTGTTGTCAATTAAAAAAAAAAGCACAATGTGAGAGTTGTGAGCCGTTTTATGTGGGGCAAAATTAGGACTGTAGCCCAGGACATAGCATTTCAGACAGTTCTGAGAAAGTTTTCCAAAGAGGTAGCAGGAAGGTCACTATACATGTGATTTTGGTGAAGGGGGAATACATGCAGTCAAGCACATATTTTTTTGCAGAGGGTTTCTGCTAGTTATGAGGAGCAGTTATCATCAGGAAGGATTTTAGGGCTTTTCTAGATATGGGGAGATACAAGAATTGGGCTCATAAAATTGTCTCCTGAAAATAATCTATCTGAAGATCGGTTCTGCCAGTTTTTCACAGAGCACAGATTTCCTGATTTCAGCTCTCCACCCTGAACTCTTTCAGCGGGTGTTGAAAATCAGCAGCTGCTGGAAATCGGCAGCTGCAACAGCACATTATTTATCCTTGTAGAGCTAAGTGCCAAGTGCCAGTTTGTAGTTGACACTCTGAAATTCTCCTTGACTTTATAGGTCAGCCTAAGGGGGCTATTGAAAACAAAGGACTTCTGGTGATTAATAATTAAGAGAAGACGAGACTAACAAGCTAAACTGAAGACTAGCTGTAAATTTACCAGAGAAAAATCAGAGAAAGTAGAGTGCCTGGGGTTGAAACAAGCCTCAAAGACTGACCTCAAGTAAAGGAACACAAATTTAATTGAGTAAGACTGTAGAATGGTTTACACCCAGAGCATTGTTGAAAACAACAGAGAAATCAACTAACAAACAGGAGCATCTAACAGCTGGGTGTGATACCTGCAGAGACAGTTTGACAGCCATCAGGGCAAGAGACAAAGAGAGCTCTGCTAGAGCCTCTGCCTTGCCAGGGTGACCGAGAACTTGAGGAACAGCATCAGAGGCTGCAACTCCAAAGGAAACGGACTTCTATAAATACTGCAGCCAAGTCACTAAACATAAACAAGCAAGCCTGTCCAAAAGAGGAAGTGTGGAAGGAAAATCATTATCCAGAGTTGCTATAATATTTTATTTTCTAAAATATCCAGTTTCCAACAAACAAAAAGGGAAACATTTAAACAAACAGGAAACCCATACACAGGGGGAAACTACAAGCCTTTCAAAAGACCCAAATGTTAGATACACCTGTCATATCAAAATAACTATTATAAACATGTTTTAAAAACTAAAGAAGACTATGCTAAAAGAAGGAAAAGGAAGGGATGATGACCATAGCTCAAAATAGAGCATATTGATAAAAGGAAAGAGATTACAAAAACAGAATCAAATGTAGAAATTCTGGAGATGAAAAGTAGAGTAAGCGACATGATAAAAGCTCTCTCTTTCCTCTATTTTGCATAAAGGGAATTAAAGTATCATCTTATTTACCTTTGAACATTCCTGTCCAGTAGCAATAATTAGCAATAATTGTTCCATAATTTCCAAATTTACTTTTTCATTTATTCAATTATCTACTCAACCCAAAGTGTACAGTCTGCAGAGTGAACTCAAGCAATGTGTATGTGTTTTAATGGTTTATTTTGCATATGTATGGTAATTGAAATATCACCACTTTTCTATAACTAGAAAGAGCAAAAGTCAAATAAACCAGGAGAGTAAGCAGGGGATATTGAACATGGTTAACATTAGAATAGAGCATGTATTCATTCTACAAAACATGGTTTTCAGTACATTAAATGCAATGCTCTATTTCCTGCATTTCTAGCTGAAGTTTTTCACTCCCCATCTCATACTGAAAACCTGAAATTAAGATAGAATGTTTTACAAAGTCATCTGATCAGTGTTAATGTTAAAATCAGAACCTTTTGCTGTACACATTACTTTTTCAGTGTTTTGTTTTAGTAAGAAAGAATGTGCATTTAGATTGTAGAAACCAAATTTATCAATTTATCATTACCTTTCATATTCAGCTATCGAGGTTAAATAGTATTTTGAAGTAAACATTAATCTTGTTAGTGTTTCCAAATACCCACAATCTTTAAATTAAATATAAACATGCAGTTTGATACAATAATATGTCTTATTTTTATTATATCATTTATGTAGTCTTTGTCAGAGAAGCCTAAAATTAAAAGCAAATAAAATCATTAAAATTTAAAATATATATTTGACATTCCAGAATTTAATGGGTATTAAATTCTACTCCTGTGAAGAACAGATCTGGCATCAAAAAATATGCAGTAGTCAGCATGCTTTTTAAAACGAAAGAAAACAGAATAAAGAGATTCTTACCTCTTGGTCTCTGCAAGATTCTATGTATAAAGTAGAGACAATGGAACTTTATCTTAATTACATTTAGCATCCTTTGTTCCTTCACTTTGCAAACAGCTTTTCCATGTGATTATTCTAGTCCCTTAGGGATGATTGGCATCTCTATTCAAATCTAGTAAATAATAATGATATATACTTAGACATGTGTCAGACGACCTGTAAATTTATTCAAGGCTTTGACCCATTTTATATTGGTTCTTTTATTCATATGTAAAAATATTTTATTTTTTTATTTAAAAATTTTATTGACATATAGTTTATTCACAACATTGTGCCAATCTGCTGTATAGCAAAATGACTCGGTCATAGACATATCAACATTCTTTTTCTATATTCTAAAAGAGCTTCAAAATGGAATGAATTTTTATTTTGGTAGTTAAACACATGCCCCCAGATTCAAACCTGGCCTCAAATTGTGACTCCATCTCCCATTCTTCCTGCCTCAGTTTTCTCATCTGTAAAACAGAGATATTAAAAGCCCTTGTCTCACGGCATTATTATGAAAATTGATGTGGTAATACTCTGTGTCCCAGATAATTACTGATGTATTGCTACCTTATCCTTAAAACACAGGTTCATATATGATTTTCAACTATAAATTAATTTAAATTAATACCAGGATAATTTAAATGATACTTCTGACAGAACATTGTGTCATAAAAAATGACTACACACACGCACAGGATTTCTATTGAAAATGAGTCTTGTGACTGGAAGACATCTTTTTTGTTGATATAAATGTTCTCTAAGGATTTTATATCACATCATGGAGGCAAGCCATGTTTCTTAAATCAAAATCTCTCATTTTTTTTTAAGACTCTTTAAAACAAATTTATAAACTTTGGAGTTCATTCTGATTATGTCAAGTTCAAATCATGCAAAGTTTGGAGTTGTAGTATTAAGAGAATAATTTTTTAAAAAACGATTTTTGATTGATCTATACAGTGGACCCTTGAACAACAGGGCTTTGAACTTCATGGGTGCACTTAGATGCAGATTTTTTCAATAGTAGGTATCACAGTACCACACCATCTGTGGTTGGTTGTAACCTCAGAACCAGAGGTACAGAGGAATCTTGGATACAGAAGTCTGACTTTCAAGTCATATGTGGACTTCTGACTGGGCAGGCTATCAATACTCCTAACCCCACCTAGTTCAAGGTTAAGGGTACTACCTCAACTAGTACACCTGTAAAGATAGTGAAACTTGCCCCTGAGCTAAGTCCCAAAGGATCACAAAAGCAATTTCTCTGTAGCTTTTCTCTGTAAACTCACTCACATAAAAAAAAAAGGGAAGGGCGTCATCTCAACACCATTTGAGAAGTGGGTTGGGCACAGACTGGAGTCAGGCACGAATCATACTACTCCTGAATTTGAATGTATGCCGTTTATATAATTGCATGATTTATACGCTGAGAAAGATTGAGGGCAAGAGGACATGGGGGCAACAGAGGATGAGATGGTTGGATGGCATCACTGACTTAATGGACACGAGTTTGAACAAACTTCAGGAGATAGTGAGGGAGAAGGCAATGGCACCCCACTCCAGTACTCTTGCCTGGCAAATTCCATGGGTGGAGGAGCCTGGTAGGCTGCAGTCCATGGGGTCGCTAAGAGTCGGACACGACTGAGCGACTTCACTTTCACTTTTCACTTTCATGCTTTGGAGAAGGAAATGGCAACTCACTCCAGTGTTCTTGCCTGGAGAATCCCAGGGACGGGGGAGCCTGGTGGGCTGCCGTCTGTGGGTCGCACAGAGTCGGACACGACTGAAGCGACTTAGCAGCAGCAGCAGCAGCAGGAGATAGTGAAGGACAGAGAAGCCTCATGTGCTGCATGCAGTTAATGGGGTTGCAAATAGTCAGACATGACTTAGAGACTGAATAACAACAACAATAACTTATATTACTATTTTAGAGTTGATCATCCATGTTGACCAAGAAATGCAGAAGGCTGCAGATAAGAAAAAAGTTCATTTGTGCTCTTAGGAATTGTAACTCAGGAGACACAGAATTGGGTTAAACTGAGAACATTCAAGGAAAGAGAGAGTCAGAAGCTTATAAAGGCAAAAGTCATGAGGCTGTTAAACTTGTTAGGCAAGAATTATAATGGAAAGAAAGCATTTGTCCTTAACGCATAGGGTGACACAAGTTATTTAGGGTAAGTATTCAGTAAGCAGCTTGAGTTTCTGGAACACTGGGCAGGTGCCCTGTGTTAAGACAATAAGTGGCCAAAGTTCTGACCCCATCTGTGCTGAGACCTACAGAAGTTATACTTCCTCAGTGGCCTCCTGCCTCGATTTTAGAAAGCCTCTTGTTAATACTGACTACATTTTGATCTTCCTTTCACATCACTGTCCTGTCAAACGACTTCCTCTGTTAAATGCATTCTGTTAGTAATGATTACAATGGTCACTCCCATAGTTATTTATGCAACATGTTGTTTCTAGCTTTTATGGCTTATGTAAATATCAGTCATCTTTCCTACATAGTCATTCATTCTTATACTATACTGTTACAGTTTTATAATATGCTATTGTGAATATAATACTGTTGAAAACTTTATCTTGGGGCTTTAAAAAGAAGCAACTCCTGCAGCTCAATTCCAGAAAAATAAATGACCCAATCAAAAAATGGGCCAAAGAACTAAATAGACATTCCTCCAAAGAAGACATACAGATGGCTAACAAACACATGAAAAGATGCTCAACATCACTCATTATCAGAGAAATGTAAATCAAAACCACAATGAGGTACCATTTCACGCCAGTCAGAATGGCTGCGATCCAAAAGTCTACAAGCAATAAATGCTGGAGAGGGTGTGGAGAAAAGGGAACCCTCTCACACTGTTGGTGGGAATGCAAACTAGTATAGCCACTATGGAGAACAGTGTGGAGATTCCTTAAAAAACTGGAAATAGAACTGCCATATGACACAGCAATCCCACTGCTGGGCATACACACCGAGGAAACCAGAATTGAAAGAGACATGTGTACCCCAGTGTTCATCGCAGCACTGTTTATAATAGCCAGGACATGGAAGCAACCTAGATGTCCATCAGCAGATGAATGGATAAGAAAGCTATGGTACATATACACAATGGAGTATTACTCAGCCATTAAAAAGAATACATTTGAATCAATTCTAATGAGGTGGATGAAACTGGAGCCTATTATACAGAGTGAAGTAAGCCAGAAAGAAAAACACCAATACAGTATACTAACACATATATATGGAATTTAGAAAGATGGTAACGACAACCCTGTATGCGAGACAGCAAAAGAGACACAGATGTACAGAACAGTTTTTTGGACTCTATGGGAGAGGGCGAGGGTGGGATGATTTGGGAGAATGGCATTAAAACATGTATAATATCACATTAGAAACCAATTTCCAGTCCAGGTTGGATGTAGGATACAGGAAGCTTGGGGCTGGTGCACTGGGATGATCCAGAGGGATGGTATGGGGAGGGAGGTGGGAGGGGGGTTCAGGATGGGGAACACATGTACACCCGTGGCTGATGCATGTTGATGTATGGCAAAACCAATACAATATTGTAAAGCAAAAAAAAAAATTATATATATATATATATAAAGAAACACATGTATAATATTCACTGTCAACAGAAATGCTTGACCCTTTATTGATGTATTCTTATGTATCCTACGAGGTTGCAACACAGAAAATCAACAGAACTGCCATATATCAAGACATTACTGAACTCAGGGGAAGCTTGGACACAGGTGTGTCTTTAAGAGCCCTGGTAATCCTCTTTGGATTAAAGAGAGAAAATCTTTAGGTTAGACAATATCAGAGATTCTTCTCTGTTGAACATGTTATTGAACTAGGTTGAAATAATTCTTTCACAAAACCAAGGGGTATGAATGCTCACCAGGGTGCAAATTTGATAAAGTAGTCAGCTTAAAATCTTTCACTAGACAAGTAATACAAGACAAATATCTTTGCAGCTCAATCTTTGCACTGATACTTCAAGTAATCTCATCGCTATGGAAAACCATAGATCACTCATCCTTCATTCCATGAAGTGACAAAAAAATGTGAGGTTAGAAATAGACAGGTTAATAGTTTTCTATAAAGATTGTTGATGATGTCGATGGATTATTAAGCATTTTAGATGTTATTATTCCCAGTTTTGCTTAGAAATTCATCAACTGCATTCTGACTATTCTCTACAGATTAAGTTCAGTATTTGTTCAAGTATTTTAACACAGAATAATTCATAGCAATATTAAAATAGATGACTCTGCTGAAGTTTGAAAGTGATGAGTCCAGCCCTGGGAGAAGGGTGCTGAGAAGCAGGGGAAATTCTGAGGGTCTGACACAACCTCTTCCCCATGAGAAGAGTCTGCTCCAAGAGTGTGATGGTCTGTGCTCAAGACCTCAGCACAGGCTCTTCTCAAGGGGAAGGGGGTGTGCCAGAACAGAGGAAGAAACAGGGTTCTTATCCAGAGATTTCCTTATATAATGAGGTAGATTTCACTCAATAATAATTGACAGGAAGGACATAACTAGGGAGACCCCCAGCATTGGATATAGGGATGGTTTCTCTGAGGACCTATGAGGATAAGAATACCCATGTATTGGAGCCCTAGACTGAAATATCTCAGCAAAGGGGACTGGCTCTCTCACTGAGAGAAGACAAAGCATAGGTGATGCCATGGAAAAGTCAAAGGCTCTTTGTGCAAGCCAAGATCTGTTATGTCCACCCAGATGGGCTTCTGTTGGTTTTCAGTAGGAGAGGAAGAGAGTTCATGTGGTTGCCTGTGTGGTTTGCTGATTGAGCAGGAATGGACTTTGAGGACTCTCTGGTATTAGTGGTAATTCAATTCTGGAGAAATCTTCCTCAGTTTACTTTTCCAGATGTACAGCAAAGTGATTCAATTATGCATATATATATATATATTCTTCTTTTACATTATCTTCCATTGTAGGTTATTATGAGATATTGAGTATAGTTCCCTGTCGCTTCAGTTGTGTCCTATTGGTGTCCCTACAGTAGGCCCTATTGGTTATATATTTTATATACAGTAGTGCATATATGGAGAAGGCAATGGCACCCCACTCCAGTACTCTTGCCTGGCAAATCCCATGGATGGAGGAGCCTGGTGGGCTGCAGTCCATGGGGTCACTGAGGGTCAGACACGACTGAGCGACTTCACTTTCACTTTTCACTTTCATGCATTGGAAAAGGAAATGGCAACCCACTCCAGTGTTTTTGCCTGGAGAATCGCAGGGACGGGGGAGCCTGGTGGGCTGCCATCTGTAGGGTCGCACAGAGTCAGACACGACTGAAGCGACTTAGCAGCAGCAGCAGCAGCAGAAGTGCATATATGTTAATCCCAAACTCCTAATTTATCCCTCCATGCTTTCCCCTTTGGTAACTATAAGCTTATTTTCTATATCTATGACTCTGTTTCCGTTTTGTAAATAAGTTCATTTGTTTAGAGTCCAAATATAAGTTATGCCATATAATATTTTGTTTCCCTGTCTGACTGGCTTCACTTAGTATGATAGTCTCTAAGCCCATCCATGTTGCTGCAAATGGCATTATTTCATTAGTTTTTATGATTGAGTAATATTCCATTGTATGGCATCTGGTCCCATCACTTCATGGGAAATAGATGGGGAAACAGTGGAAACAGTGTCAGACTTTATTTTTTTGGACTCCAAAATCACTGCAGATGGTGACTGCAGCCATGAAATTAAAAGACGCTTATTCCTTGGAAGGAAAGTTATGACCAACCTAGACAGCATATTGAAAAGCAGAGACATTACTTTGCCAAAAAAGGTCCGTCTAGTCAAGGCTATGGTTTTTCCTGTGGTCATGTACATATGTGATGAAAGCTGAGCACCGAAAAATTGATGCTTTTGAACTGTGGTGTTGGAGAAGACTCTTGAGAGTCCCTTGGACTGCAAGGAGATCCAACCAGTCCATTCTGAAGGAGATCAGCCCTGGGATTTCTTTGGAAGGAATGATGCTAAAGCTGAAACTCCAGTACTTTAGCCACCTCATGCGAAGAGTTGACTCATTGGAAAAGACCCTGATGCTGGCAAATATTGAAGGCAGGAGGAGGAGGGGACAACAGAGGGTGAGATGGCTGGATGGCATCACCAACTCGATGGACGTGAGTTTGAGTGAACTGCGGGCGTTGGTGATGGACAGGGAGGCCTGGTGTGCTGCGATTCATGGGGTCACAAAGAACTGGACACGACTGAGCAACTGAACTGAACTGAACTGAATATTCCATTGTACAAATGTACCACATCTTCTTTATCCATTCCACTGTCAATGGACATTTATGTTACTTCAATGTCTTGGCGATTGTGAACAGTGCTGCTATGAATATTGGAATTGATGTAAGTTTTTGTATTATGGTTTTCTCCAGGAGTGGGGTTGCAGGGTCATATGGTAGCTATATTTTTAGTTTTTACAAGAACTTCCATACTCTTCTCCATAGTGTTCTAGTGTTCTGTGTACTTAGTCACTCAGTCATGTCCATCTCTTGCGGCTCCATAGACTGTAGCCTGCATGGGTACTCTGTCCATGGGATTCTCCAGGGAAGAATACTGTAGTGGATCCCACTCCTTAGTAGATGCACCAGTTTACATTCCCACCAACGGTGTAGGAAGGAATCTTTTCCTATTTGTCCACCAAATAATCTGACAATTTCAATCACCACCAGAAAACAAGTTCATTTGTGTATGAAGGAAAACACAGTTCTCAAATTATGTGTCACCCCTGGCCAAGATTGTACTTGGACAATCAAAAACATAGAACTTGGACATCAAAAACATAGAACCCCAGCATCTAATGGGCCAGGAGGACTTAATTCTATTGTGCTGCAGAACACAATCTATAGAAAAGAGTTCAATGGTAAGAATAGAATGAGGCTCAAATACAGAAACAGTGATCTATAAATATTTTTGAATTAATATAAGCTTTGACTTTAAGAAGTTATGGTTCTTAAATTTTAAATATCATGCATGATATACTCATTCAAGTGCAAAAATTTTATTGTCTAAAGACCTCATGTGAGCATCCTCTTCACAGTTCATGTTTGATCACTGATAGCCTGATTTAATCAATCTCCACAGAAACATCGGGATACAGTATCAATAATTATGTAAGATTTCATGTAATGATTATTTCTCAAATTTTAATATTCTTGTCCAATGTTGGTTATATATATCTTGAAAAGTACAACTTATTAACTTTATAAAAGATATGTAGCTGCAATGGTGGAAACCGCAGTTTCCATTAGAGACTTAGGTAAAAATGGTCAGGGAAAGATGAACTCTCAGGCTTTGATAAATAAAATTACCTGGGGTCACTTTTTGCAGATCCTATTTGAGATCTTTCTTTTGATCTGCTCAGAATTCTTGTGTTTTTTAACTTCATGATTTTTATAAGACTATGAAATTTTCCTTTAAAACATGTGTCAGATGTTTCAAAACAAAACTGAACTGTCATCAAAGGAAATTGTGATACAGGAGGAAGCTGAGGAATTGGTTCACATAAGAGATACTGTCACATTTCAAAAGGTTCTGTAGAAAAATGATAATTGACATTTCAAAGCTGAGACACAATTGCATGATCATCAGCAATCCAAGTTCTATGTTTACGAGTCAGAGGAAGGAAAAAGTCCAGTGAAAATTTGAGTTCCCCTGTTCCTGTGGAAAGCCCATGTGGATCTCATGGACAGTAATTGGATTGCATGGAACAACTCCTCATTGCTATGCAACTGTCAAAATGCCTGACAGGAATGGAACAAACGCTGACTTTTCAGAGTCGTGAAAGAATCTTCATTTGAGCAAAGAAAATACAGCATGCAAGAAATTAGCTGTATTGAGTCAGTTTTCTGAAAATTGCCCCTTGTGTCCAACTGACAATGAACAGGGTGTGGGTAAGTAATCAATCACTCAATTTATGAAACAAATAGAATACTGAAGCATTATATCAAGTGGTCTAGGAAATATAAACAAGCATAAACCTAACTCCCTCCAAGAGATTATAAACTTATTTTAATTCATAAATACATGGCTTCTAAGTAAGTGTAACTTATTTATTGAATGGCATGAACTTCATAGAAGCATAAACAAGAAAGAGCTTTATCTTTCTCCCACTGTGACCTTCAAACATACCATCAGATCACCTTTTATCACATACAGAGAAACCGAAAATTTTATTTTAAGGTATTAAAAAGTCTAGTTTACTTAAACCCCCAAAACTCATATGTCTTTGCCCTGCCATATAAAGATGGTGTAGCTTCTTTAATCGGAGAAGGCAAATGGCAACCCACTCCAGTATTCTTGCCTGGAGAATCCCAGGGACAGAGGAGTCCAGAGGGCTACCGTCTATGGGGTTGCATAGAGTCGGAGATGACTGAAGCAACTTAGCAGCAGCAGCTTCCTCAATGGCTGACATTATAGACTACTTTAAGTAAACTCTTTTTACATTTATACCTGTAATTCCTAAGAACATATGTGGCTCCCCCTGTCTTTCCTGCCCAATTCTAGCAACGGGATAAGCCAGATATTTGAAGATTTGTAGGTTAGCAAACATCCAGCCAGTATAGAAGACACTTGTCTCTCCAACCTTTTGAATGCCTCTTCAACTTGGATTGATTGGTGAGAAAGCAGACTCATCTCATCTCTCATCTCATCTTTAGCCTTTTCCTACAAACGCTAGTTATGGGAGTGAGAGAAACTGGTCAAGGACCACGTAGGCTACCTCTTAGTATATCCCCATGGCTGTATTTAAGAATTCTGTTTAGAACTTAGGAATCTGTCATCCACTGTCCCAGCTTTTAGGGTTTAGCTACTATTTTGGGGTAACACAGATTGTGTTGTTCCATATCCTATTCTAGTAAGTGTAAGTGAATAAAGGATCTAACTTTCTTAATTTACATCATGGGGGCTGATTTGCCTCAAAGATTCATGAAGCATAAAGTTCAGGACATCTTATTTGCTTCCAAGGACCTGTGCCTGGTTTTGTATCTATAATTTTGTATTCTTCCCCTTAAAGTTGTCTCTCTTAAATATGTAAGCTTTAGGGCATACATAAATTGGATTTACTCCTGAGAGTACATGATTAGTTGAGGACCATTAAGTTTAACTTGAGAGGTGGCCAAGTCACTACTGAGACTTTCAGGGAAAGCTCTATAAAGGAGGACTTTAAAGATTTCTCATTTAAAGATTTTTTAAGGGAGACTTGATTGTGGAATTAATATAGATTCTATATAGACCTATAATTTTAAAGAACTCTAAGAAATAGCAGAGTATCTCAAGGAAAAACTTTTGCTTTACTATCACCAATATGCTATTTCCATGAGATAATGTTTTGCATCTAGAATAGGGCATAATAGTCTATTTCTGTTTGTTGTAAGTAATGCAGCAGTATATGTGCTTTCTCTCACTTCTAATCATTCAGGCATCTTATTTGATCCTTAATCCGAAATGTCATTTTAGGAATGCAGTACATAGAAGCCAAGAGATCCTCTTTTCATACTAAATTTAACCCAAATTTCACATATATTAAATACCTCTGTAACTTTTCCACATGTATTTTTGGTCATATCTCAACTTAGGATCTCATTGATAATGTACCACCTTCTTCATTAACAGACTATTTTCCCTTCTAGTTCTGTCTGTTGTTCAATTTCTATTCTCCTGTTCTAGTCTTATCTTTCTGTATCTGTTTAGGAACATACAAAGAACTTCAAAAGCCTTTTTTGTCTTTGTTTTACTTTTGCATTTTTCTCCTTGAACATTACTATTTGTTTTACTAATGCTTTTCAGGTAACTTTTCAATGTGCTTTGAAGTGCTTCCCTTTCATGTAAAACACTTCTTCCTATCAAAAAAAAAAATGCCACTTATTTGTTCAGTTCTGTGTTTGTGAACTACTGTTGCTTTGTAGTAAAAGCTGAGCTATTTGGTGTGCTTTGCATTCACAAGGAATACGAGATGCGTTAGGATCACAGAATGGCTGATCCGGCTGCACCAGTCTCTCATAGAAACCCACTGAGAACAAGACGAGCTGCTTCTCAAATACACAGACTTCAGATTAGTGTTTCTTTGTCTTCCAACACAACACTTTTCAAACCCATCAAGGGGATATACCACTTCCTTCGACTTTTCCTCTACCATTACTCTCAAAATGTCTTCTGACCATTTATGTCCTAGAAACATTACAAGCTGTGATTTTGGAGTCTGGAGGCAGCCACAACTTTAATAAATGTGGACTGTTGCTTAGTTGCTAAATCTTGTCTGACTCTTTTGTGACCCCAAGGACTGTAGCCGGCCAGGCTCCTCTGTCCATGGGTTTCCAGGCAAGAATACCAGAGCTAGTTACCCTTTCCTTCTCCAGGTCATCTTCCCAATCCAGGGACTGAACCTGGGGACTCCTGCCATATCTCCTGCAGTGACAGGCAGATTCTTTCCTACTGAGCCACCAGGGAAACCAAGAAATGTGGACAGGCAAAGTTAAAAAAATAAGAAAAGACTATAATCATCATTAAAAAAGAATATCATCCTAACTGCATATTTGAAGAATCAAGAGGACTCATATAAAGAGTTCTATAATGGAAAGGTAGTCTATCATTCCTTAATGTTCATTAAAATAATGAAACATTTCTTGCAGTTTTTCTAACAAATTTTGCTTTAAAATAATGTGTGTTACCTCATATTTTAATAAAATATCCATGTAGATAAATATATGTGTGTGCCTGTGCTGATAACAATAAAATATGGTAGCTATCCATTAGATGAACATTTGTGTTGTTCCCCTCCCCCCTCAGATTAAGTAATAGAAATAAAACTAACTGAAAATCCTTTTATCTAACTTCAAGGAACAGACTTATTCAGAAATCTTATTCAACTTACTCAGCTAGGAATCAGTTTAATCATTACTCCTTTATGAAGATCTGATGACAGAAAATATATATTTTATTCATTCTAAAATACGTTCACTTTTTCTAGACCCTATTTTATCTATTTCATCTTTATATTTAGATAAAATATCTAAAGACTATATTCAGCATCCAAGGGCTGATGCTAAACCCATACCAAAGCCAAAATTATAAAAGTGATATTGCTTTCTAAAAGCATGTAAGCAATAGCACACACCTTAGTGAACTAATTCTTGAATCTAACGTAGCATTTTAATTTTGTGTCTGCTCCCACTCCATAAAGTCACAGTACAACTTGAATTCTCAGAGTTCTTTTTCGTAGAAAACATTAATAACTAAAACTGGTGTCGTTAGAGAGCATAATAAAATGCTTCTAATCACAGATTTGAGATTGTTCTCAGTATGTCGTGCCTCCAGTTTAATGCCTTAAAATAGCAATTACAATATTCGAAATCTAGTTTATTAAGATGACAATAATGGAATTAGAGGATGAATGCACAGATAAAAATCTCTTCTCCAAATGAAGAATAATTATTCCTGCTGGAAAATTATCAGAAACAATTCTGGGCTTCTCTAATATCATACTAGGTAATTTGCTATATTTAATGGGATTGCAAATATTTATACTTAGTAACTCCTGTAAAATTCAATATAGTCTACAAGTAAGATTAGTGAGGGAATATGAATCTTATATTTAAATATCACACTAGAGTTTACTTTAGAGTAGAAAGGCACTTAGAAATAATATAGTCTAATCTCATTTATGAGTAAACTGAGTCCCAAAGAGGCTAAAAAAGGTTAGTAAAAGACTACATTAATAGGGAGTTGCCTGGTGTTCAGTGGCTATGACTCCATGCTATCACTGACAAGCGCCAGGATTCTATACCTGGTTGGAGAACTCAGATTTCACAAGCTGAGTGACCTGGCCAAAAATAATAGAGTATATTAATAGTCTGTAGCACTGGTAAGATTAGAGTCTAGTTCACCTAATTTCATGCTCAGAAGACTGAGCTTCACCAAGGACTTATTACTCAGGCAAAATTGGGAGCAGAGCTTGATCAGTTAACAAATGAAGCCTTGGTCATAAAAAGAAGGCAACTCTCTCTGAATTTTCCTCTATTCCTAGAGTAAGCTTTTTATAAAAAAAAAAAAAAAGAAAAGTAGAGCTCATTGCTTATCAAAGCATTCAAGCTACCATAACTCCATAACTTGCTTAAACCCTTTCTGAAGATTGTTAAAATTTTGTAAATTGTCAATTTGCTATTGACTTTACCTCTTCCCCAAACTGAAAGCAATCTAAACATGTAGTTGTGGAGACTTGTGATTTATCTATTTAGTGCAGCTGCTAAAATTGCCTGGATTTAGATACCCAGTGGCTTAGCCACTTTCATTCCTGTGTACATACCCACCAGAAATGCACACACACGTGTATCAAAATGAACATGCAGGAACATTCATAGAAACTTTATTTATAACAGTCATTAAGATGAACCAATCCAAATGTTCAGTAGTTTTTTTTTTTTTTTTTGATTGGGACACAGTTGCTTTACAATGTTGTTTGATTTCTACTCTACAGCAAAGTGAATCAGCTATATGTATACATAATGTGGATAAATAAATTCTGGCTTATTCATGAAATAGAATAGTACATAACAATGAAAAATGAACAAACTTCAGTTATATCCGATGGCATTAGTGTTTCTCACAAACCCAGAGTTTAGTGAAAGAAGCAGGGATAGCAAAGGATAAATGCTGCATTTTCTATTTACATGAAGGGAATTAATGATCAAAATGAATGTGTTTTGTTAGAATTCACAATTATAGCTACCTTTGAGGAGGAAAGAGATGAAATGCTTTGCAGGGCATTGCTGGCAATATTTTACTTCTTGACTAAGGTAATGTGACAATTTTTCAAGTTGTTAAACTTGAAATTAGTGAACTTTTAGATATGCATGCCATATTTCAGTAGAAGCATCTTTAAAATGCTATTGAGGAATGTATAATGATGATAGGTAATAAACATGACTTTTTATAATTACTAAAACAATTCTAATCATTAAGAGAGAGATCTTAATCATATGCTAAAATATTGACATGTATTATGAACAGTATGAAAAGGCAAAATGATAGCATACAGAAAGAGGAACTCCGCAGGTCAGTAGGTACCCAATATACTACTGGAGATCAGTGGAGAAATAACTCCAGAAAAGGATGAAGGGTTGGAGCCAAAGCAAAAACAATACCCAGTTGTGGATGGGACTGGTGATAGAAGCAAGGTCCGATGCTGTAAAGAGCAATATTGCATAAGAACCTGGAATGTTAGGTCCATGAATCAAGGCAAATTGGAAGTGGTCAAACAGGAGATGGCAAGAGTGAATGTCGACATTCTAGAAATCAGCGAACTAAGATGGACTGGAACGGGTGAATTTAACTCAGATGACCATTATATCTACTATTGTGGACAGGAATCCCTTAGAACAGATGGAGTAGCCATCATGGTCAACAAAGGAGTCCGAAATGCAGCACCTGGATGCAATCTCATAAATGACAGAATGATGTCTCTTCGTTTCCAAGGCAAACCATTCAATATCACAGTAATCCAAGTCTATGCCCCAAGTAGTAACACTGAAGAAGCTGAAGTTGAATGGTTCTATGAAGACCTACAAGACCTTTTAGAACTAGCACCCAAAAAAGATGTCCTTTTCATTATAGGGGACTGGAATGCAAAAGTAGGAAGTCAAGAAACACCTGGGGTAACAGGCAAATTTGGCCTTGGAATACGGAATGAAGCAGGGCAAAGGCTAATAGAGTTTTGCCAAGAAAATGCACTGGTCATAGCAAAAACCCTTTTCCAACAACACAAGAGAAGACTCTACACATGGACATCACCAGATGGTCAACACCAAAATCAGACTGATTATATTCTTTGCAGCCAAAGATGGAGAAGCTCTATACAGTCAGCAAAAACAAGACCGGGAGCTGACTATGGCTCAGATCATGAACTGCTGCTGCTGCTGCTGCTGCTAAGTTGCTTCAGTCGTGTCTGACTCTGTGCGACCCCATAGGCAGCAGTCCACCAGGCTCCCCATCCCTGGGATTCTCCAGGCAAGAACACTGGAGTGGGTTACCATTTCCTTCTCCAATGCATGAAGGTGAAAAGTGAAAGTGAAGTCACTCAGTCATGTCTGACTCTTAGCGACCCCATGGACTGCAGCCCACCAGGGTCCTCCGTCCATGGGATTTTCCAGGCAAGAGTACTGGAGTGGGGTGCCATTGCCTTCTCTGAGATCATGAACTACTTATTGCCAAATTCACACTTAAATTGAAGAAAGTAGGGAAAACCACTAGACGATTCAGGTATGACCTAAATCAAATCCCTTATGATTATACAGTGGAATTGAGAAATAGATTTAAGGGTCTAGATCTGATAGAAAGAGTGACTGAAGAACTATGGACAGAGGTTCATGACATTGTACAGGACACAGGGATCAGGACCATCCCCATGGAAAAGAAATGCAAAAAAGCAAAATGGCTGTCTGGAGAGGCCTTACAAATAGCTGTGAAAAGAAGAGAAGTGACAAGCAAAGGAGAAAAGGAAAGATATAAGCATCTGAATGCAGAGTTCCAAAGAATAGCAAGGAGAGATAAGAAAGCCTTCCTCAGCGATCAATGCAAAAAATAGAGGAAAACAACAGAATGGGAAAGACTAGAGATCTCTTCAAGAAAATTAGAGATACCAAGGGAACATTTCATGCAAAGATGGGCTCAATAAAATGGCAGAAATGGTATGAACCTAACAGAGGCAGAAGATATTAAGAAGAGGTGGCAAGAATACACAGAAGAACTATACAAAAAAATGCTTCATGACCAAGATAATCACAATGGTGCCAGACATCCTGAAATGTGATGTCAAGTGGGCCTTAGAAAGCATCACTACAAACAAAGCTAGTGGAGGTGTTGGAATTCCAGTTGGGGTATTTCAAATCCTAAAAGATGATGCTGTGAAAATGCTTTACTCAATATGCCAGCAAATTTGGAAAACTCAGCAGTGGCCACAGGACTGGAAAAGGTCAGTTTTCATTAGGCAATGCCAAAGAATGCTCAAACTACCACACAATTGCACTCATCTCACATGTTAGTAAAGTAATGCTCAAAATTCTCCAAGCCAAGCTTCAGCAATATGTGAACCGTGAACTTCCAAATGTTCAAGCTGGTTTTAGAAAAGGCAGAGGAACCAGAGATCAAATTGCCAACATCCGCTGGATCATCGAAAAAGCAAGAGAGTTCCAGAAAAACATCTATTTCTGCTTTATTGACTATGCCAAAGCCTTTGACTGGCTTGGATCACAATAAACTGTGGAAAATTCTGAAAGAGATGGGAATACCAGACTACTTGACCTGCCTTTGAGAAACCTGTATGCAGGTCAGGAAGCAACAGTTAGAACTGGATATGGAACAACAGACTGGTTCCAAATAGGAAAAGAAGTACGTCAAGACTCTATATTGTCACCCTGCTTATTTAATTTATATGCAGAGTACATCATGAGAAACACTGGGCTGGTAGAAGCACAAGGTGGAATCAAGATTGTTGGGAGAAATATCAATAACCTCAGATATGCAGATGACACCACCCTTATGGTAGAAAGTGAAGAGGAACTAAAGAGCCTCTTGATGAAAGTGAAAGAGGAGAGTGAAAAAGTTGGCTTAAAACTCAACATTCAGAAAAGGAAGATCATGGCATCTGGTCCCATCACTTCATGGCAAATAGATGGGGAAACAGTGGAAACAGTGTCAGACTTTATATTTTCAGGCTCCAAAATCACTGCAGATGGTGATTGCAGCCATGAAATTAAAAGACGCTTACTCCTTTGAAGGAAAGTTATGCCCAACTTAGACAGCATATTAAAAAGCAGATACATTACTTTGCCAACAAAGGTCCGTCTAGTCAAGGCTATGGTTTTTCCAGTGGTCATGTATAGATGTGAGAGTTGGACTGTGAAGAAACCTGAGCACTGAAGAATTGATGCTTTTGAACTGTGGTGTTGGAGAAGACTCTTGAGAGTCCCTTGGACTGCAAGGAGATCCAACCAGTCCATTCTGAAGGAGATCAGCCCTGGGATTTCTTTGGAAGGAATGATGCTAAAGCTGAAACTCCAGTACTTTGGCCACCTCATGGGAAGAGTTGACTCATTGGAAAAGACTCTGATGCTGGGAGGGATTGGGGGCAGGAGGAGAAGGGGATGACAGAGGATGAGATGGCTGGATGGCATTACCTACTCGATGGACGTGAGTTTGAGTGAACTCCGGGAGTTGGTAATGGACAGGGAGGCCTGGTGTGCTGCGATTTATGGGGTCACAAAGAGTTGGATACAACTGAGTGACTGAACTGTACTGAACAAACATATTCATCATAATTACCTCTGGATAATAGCATCATGGATAAGTTTAATTTTCAATTTTTTACTCGTGCATTTTTTTTGTTGACTTATATATTTTTTTTTATATTCCACCACTTGATTGACTCCATGAAGGCAAGGATCTTACCTGTGTTGGTCACCACTGTGTCCCAGCATCATGCATATATAAGCACTCAATAAATATCTTTGTCAATGAATAAATTTATCAATCAATAAATTGAATGAATAAATGTGAGTTTCTCTGTCCTAATCTTGAAGATTCTGGGCCTCTTTGCTGAAGTTACATAAAACAAGGTGACCTTGTAGGCTCTCCCACACTTGATGACTCTTCTTTTGTCCTTCCATCTCCAGTGTGTGTGTGTGTATGTATGTGGTGTGTGTGTGTGGGTATGTATTACTTTTTAGGGCTTCCTGGCTAGCTCAGCTGGTAAAGAATCTGCTTGCAATGCAGGAGACCCTGGTTCAATTCCTGGGTTGGGGAGTTCCCCTGGAGAAGGGATAGGCTACCCATTCCAGTATTCTTGGACTTCCATGGTGGTTCAGATGGTAAAGAATCCACCTGTAAGTCAGGAGACCTAGGTTTGATCCCTGGGTTGGGAAGATACCCTGGAGGAGGGCATGGTAACCCATTCCAGTATTCTTGCCTGGAGAATCCCCATGGACAGGGCAGCGTGGCACGCTACAGTCCATGGGGGTCACAAAGAGTTGGACATGACTGAGGGACTAATAACAGGACAGCATTATTTTTTAATGAGAGAGTGGTAGAATTCACATAATGATGCTTAAATGTAATATTAAGCAATATAGACTGCTGCATCATCTTTTCAGCTAAATAGTATAACATATGCTGAGAAGTTATATGTTGCTTTTTCTCTAAAATTCTTGAAGCTATTTTAGGCTTTATCTATTGAACTCTATTAAATCATTCTTCTTATCTAAGATTCAATAGGAATATTTTTTTCAAATGTATTGAAAACCCAGAATAGACTCAGTTATTAAAATATATAGACTATAATAAATAAGAGGATATGCATAGCACTAGCTGGGCACACTGCTGAATTGTTTGCAGTAATGCAGGAATCTCTGTACTCCATAACTGCCTCAACACAACTTGGGGTGAGCCTGGATGAGTAGCTCAGATTATAGCATTGACCCACAAAGAAGAATCATTCAGTGGCAGAGGGAGCCTTAAGTTCAGCCTTATCTGGGTATCAACCAACCAAGTGGAAATAACTGATGTTGAGTCTGATTGCTCAAATTTTCTGTTCTAGATTGAACAGCACAAGACAGAAACCAAGCTATCTGATTTTCAAGATGTATTGGCACAAAGAATCCCTCATTTCCTATTGATGTCTGGCTTTGAAAAGAATTTGGGGGCAAAAGATGTCATAACTTTTAAATCTATGTGTTGATGCTGCACAAATGCATCTCAAAGAGGACAGATGGGAAAGGTTAACTTTAATTTATATTAATTCATGTAGTTTTCAAGAAGTAGAAAAACCTTGAAATGTATCAGGACATAATTCACCTTGAAATCTAATACAAACTTCTGTCCCACAACACCTTTCTCAGAGGACTAGAGAATGAAATTCTCTTTTAGATCAAACTGATCCTACTATTGTGAACTGGATGCTTCACCGAGTACTCTTTTTTGAAAGAAACACAAAAAATCCAGGTTTAGGATGGTATCACCACTAGGTGGAACAGATCTCCCAATCCATGTACTTCTGAAGTAATATTCCACATTGAATGTTCCACTTTTTTAGAATTGAAGTCCAACTCTAATATTTAATCACCTGTTTTGATGTTACCAGTTATATTCTCCCACCAAATTAGATAACTCAATCACTGTTTTGTTTTGATCTCTAAAATGTATGTAGTTAGAAGAGTGATTTCCAAACTCTCTGATTATTAGAATCACAGGGACTGAATTTTAAACTTAAAGATTTCTAGTCCAGAAATGAAAGCCCATGGTTACACTTGTAAAATCTGTCTAAGATTGGTAACTACCAGTCCACATTGTCCTTAAGATAGATTACAACTTTAAATGGAAATGATTTGTCAAAGGGCTTCCTAAGTGGCACTGGTGGTAAAAGAGAAAAAACTCACCTGCCAATGCAGAAGACAAAAGAGACATGGGTTCGATGCCTGGGTGAGGAAGATCCCCTGGAGGAGGAATACAAAGTAACTGAATAAAGAAATAAAGAATACAACCCACCCAGTATTCTTACCTGGAGAATCCAATGGACAGAGGAATCTGGAGGACTACAGTCCATAGGGTCACAGAGTCAGACATGACTGAAGCAACTTAGCACACACACAATTTGTCAAAATGCTGTCCAAAAATGAGGTGCCATTACTTTAGTGGTAGTGTTAAGTATTTTGTTCTTTGGGTTCCTCTGTGAAATTCTCTTCCAAATGCAAATATGAGACTCTGTAGGCATATGTAAGAGGTGACCCACTATCTTATTACACCAATACATGACACTCCAATTTCAGATTTTTTAAAAAAGGAGTCAGAGAAAGAGATGGCAGCACAAAAGTTTCCCGACATTTTCTCTGAATGTCACTCACCTCTTGTATTCTTCAATTTGATTTTCTCTGATACTATCATTTTTGTCCCTTGTTTTTATTAATTAATTAGCTGTTGATTTATAATATTATATGAGTTTCAAGTGTACAACATAGTGAATCAATATTTTTTTAACTTATACTCCACTTAAAGTTATCATAAAATATGTGTCATATTCCTTATGCTGTACAATATATCATTATAGCTTATTTATTTTATACATAGTCATTTGTACCTCATCATCTCCTATCCCTGTATTGCCTCACCTCCCTTCCCTCTTCCCACAGACAACTGCTAGTTTGTTCTCTACATCTTTGAGTCTGTTTTGTTATATTTATTCATGGGGAATATTTTTTAGACTCTACATATAATTGATAATACAGTATTTCTCTTTCTCTGACTTATGCTCCAGGTCCATCTATGGTGTTGCAAATGGCAAATTTTTATGACTGAATAATAGCCACTGTACATATATGCCACATCTTCTTCATTCATTCATCCATTGAAGCACACTTCAGTTGCTTCCGTATCTCGTCTATAGTAAATAATGCTGCAATGAACATTGGGGTGCGTGTATCTTTTTTAATTAGTCTTTTTGTTTTTGTCTGATAGGTACCCAGAAGTGTAATTGGTGAATCATATGGTAATTCTATTTTCAATTTTTTATGGGGTCTCCATACTGTTTTCCAGAGTGACTGCACCAATGTATATTTCCACAAAGAGTGTACTAAGGTTCTTTTTTCTCCATATCCTCACTAACCTTTGTAACTTGTCCTTATTTTGGTAATAGCCATTCTGACAGGTGTGGGGTAATATCTCACTGTGATTTTGGCTTGCTTTTCCCTGATGATTGGCAACGTTGGGCATCCTTTCATGTGCCTCTTGGCCACCTGTATATCTTCTTTGAAAAAATATCTGTTCAGTTCTCCTGTCCATTTTTATTTTGGTGGTGTGTTTTGTTGATATTGAGTTGTATGAGCTGTTTATATATTTTGGATATTAAGCCCTTATTGATCATATAATTTGCAAATATTTCCTCCCATTCAGTGGATTGTCTTGCATTTTGTTCATGGCTGTCTTTACTGTGCAAAAGCTCTTGAGCTTAATTAGGTGCCATTTGTTTATTTCTGTTCTTTTCACTTTTGCCTTAAGAGACAGACTCAAAAAAAATTATTGCTTCAATTTATGTAAAAGAATGTTTTGCCTGTGTTTTTCCCAGAAGTTTTAGATTTTACATTTATGTCTTTAATCCACTTTTAGTTTATTTTTTTATGTGGCATTAGAGAATGTTCTAATCTCATTCTTTTACATGCAACAGTCCAGGTTTCCTAGTACTGCTTATTGAAGAGATTATCTTTTCTTTATCTTACATTCTTGCCTCTTTTGTTGTAGATCAATTGACCATAAGTGTTTGGGTTTATTCTTCGATTTTCTATTCTAATCCATCGATCTACTGTCAGTTTTTGTGCCAATACCATACTGTAGCTGACTTTTTGATTACTATAGCTTTATAGTATTGTCTGAAGTCAAGAAGCATGATACCTCCAGCTTTGTTCTGTTTTCTCAACATTGCTTTGACTATTTGGGGTTTTCTGCACTTTCAAATTGGAGAAGGCAGTGGCACCCCACTGCAGTACTCGTGCCTGGAAAATCCCCTGGGCAGAGGAGCCTGGTAGGCTGAGGCCCATGGGGTCGCTGGGAGTCGGACAAGACTGAATGACTTCACTTTGACTTTTTACTTTCATGCATTGGAGAAGGAAATGGCAACCCACTCCAGTGTTCTTGCCTGGAGAGTCCCAGTGACGGTGGAGCCTGGTGGGCTGCCATCTATGGGGTCGCACAGAGTTGGACACGACTGAAGCAACTTAGCAGCAGCAGCAGCAGCACTTTCAAATAAATTTCTGGATTGCTTGTTCTAGTTTGGTGAAAAATATCATGAGTATTTTTATAGTAATTGCATTAAATCTGTAGATTGCTTTAGGTAGCATAGACATTCTAACATTAATTCTAATCCATGACTAAAGAATATCTTTCCAATTCTTGGTATCATCTTCAATCTCCTTTACCAATATTTTCTAGATTTTAGAGTATAAGTCTTTAACCTCCTTGGTTAAATTTATTCCTAGGTATTTTATTATTTTTGAAGTGATTTCAAACAAGATTGTTTTCTTGATCTTCCTGATAATTTATTATTAGTGTATAAAAAAGCAACAGATTTCTGTATATTAATCTTGTACCCTGCAACTTTATTGAATTCATTTGGGGTCTCTTGATTTTAAAGGGCAGTTCAGTCAAATATCTAATCTAAATGTTGTAAGAACACATTCACCTTTTTTTCCCACTTATGCAATCTCTGGTCTTTCATTTTAATAATTACTATTAAAGCTATGTTTTTTCAAAGAAATATAGAAATAGGTGGGGAGAATTTTGTTCCATAGCAGACAGTAGGACTTATAAAGTATGATCATCCTAAATTAAACCTCAGAAATCTCTTTCTGAAAACTTTCCTGATAGGAAGACTGGGAGAAGAAGGAAATAAAATTTTATGGTAAAAGAAATTTGGAAGCCAAGTATGCAAGCACATTTTGAATATTTTAGTATACTGAAATAAAGCAACAAAAATATCAAAACAAGATAATATCCACACCAGCTCATGTATGTTTAATTAATAAATATATATTAAGAATAGTTCCATATATTTATTTTCACTAGATTTCTAGAAAATCTCTCCTTTTGAACCTTTAATAAATACTCATAAATTATGGATAGTGTGAATATTAAAGTGCATATATCCCATGCCTCTCCGTTTAAATTTTAATTTCTTTATGATTTTAGCAGAGTTGTTGACTGTCATCTCTTTGGTCTCAGTAAGTTACCAAGTATTTTCTATGTACTTACTAATTATTTTCCATCTTCATAGTTACCCCTTTGCTCAACTGGACAAATGCAATAGACTCCCAACTGGTTGATTTAAGGTTTTTCAGTAAGAACTTTCAGTGGTCTTTGAATATATCTGAAATCTTCACTGTAGCATATAACATAATTGCATAAAGATGGAGAAGAAATCTTATAAATAACAATTTTATAATACCTAATTAAAACTTAACTTTTGGTTGTATAAAATAACAATAAACATATAATATTCCAAGAAGATACATTTCCCACTGTCCTACAAAGAATAACATTCTAAAGTCAAGAGTAGATGTAGGAATTTATTAGATCACATATCTCCTGATAAAAAAAAAAACAGTAACAATAAAACACAGGGAGTGAGTATGCATGTCAGTCCAGTCTGACTCTTTGCAACCCCATGGACTGTAGCCCGCCAGATTCCTCTGTCCATAGGATTCTCCAGGTAAGAATACTGGAGTGGGTTGCCATGCCCTGCTCCAGGGGATCTTCCCTACCCAGGGATTGAACTAGCATCTCTTATGTCTCCTGCATTGGCAAGGGGTTCTTTACCACTTGTGCCACCTAGGAAGCCCAACTATATCTTTAGCTATCTTTATTCGTTCAAATACATGATCTATGGATATGTGATACATAATAAAGGTATACTACAGGGAGACGTAAGTTCATTTTATGTGCCAACTTGGTTAGGTTATGGTACCAGATTGTTTGATCAAATATTTATATATTGCTTTGAAGGCATTATGTGAGTGTGGTTAATATTTATAACCAGTAGACTTTAAATAAAGGGAATTACCCCCCAATAATGTGGCAGACCTCATCCAATCAGTTGAAGGTCTCAAGAGCAAAAACAGGAGTTTGCAGTTTTGGAAACTGGAAACTGTAGAGAAGAAAGAGTTCTGCCTCAAGACTGTAACGTAGAAATCTTGCCTGAGTTTTCAGTCTGCTGGCTTCCCCTATAAATTTCAGACTTGCACGAACCAATAGCATGAACCAATTAGCAAATCTCTCACTCTGACTGTGTGTACATCCTATTGTATCTGTTTCTCTGGAGTACCCTGACCAGTACACTAAGTAAAACCTCCAAGACAGATTCCTCTCTGATTTCCTTAGTCATCTGAAGAAGGCAGAAACCTACAACCGACCTTTACTTTTCCCTGTTAAGGTGTAGAGCAGACCCTGCCTCAGTCCCTCACTCTGTGGCTTCCTTTAATTTCCCTGGGAGACCTGCCTGACCACTGGGACATGAAGGCTCACATCTCATTGACCAGGACTAGCTTCATGGCCCCACTCAGGAGACTTACTTTTTTAATCTTAGGGGATAAGTGGTATCTGAATCCACATTACAGCACTCTTCTCTACTAGTGGTTATAAATGATTGACATTCAGAAATTCATTTAAGGTAAGTAAAGTAGAAAGTTGAACATTTGCCTAGTAGATCCACCTGGGATCTGAGCAATCCAGGTAGCTAAGATGCTAGAAATGATAGACAATATTAATAATGTATATCAACATTTCTATCTCTCACTATTGATTTTAGCTTTTGATTAAGAGAAATATTTCCTGAGCCCTTTTAAAGTAATATATATTTGGCAAATACCAGATCTTGCACAGCCAAAGCCAAGTGAAATAGAGGAGTCTTAATTGTCTAACTGGGGTGTCTGCAGTAACAGAAATCACCTTTCTAATTTGGCTGAACATTCCTGGCCATGGTTTGTGAGGAACAAAATATAAATATGTCCAAATTAAATCATTAAGGAGTGATTGTTTATCAGTCTGTTAGTAGGAATTAGATCTAAAATAATTTTGTTTCTTACATATCTGAATTTGAAGCAATATTTCATGGTGAGGAGTATTAGATCTGAACCTCCATTCCCTGGATTCAAATCCTGGCTTCACATTAGCTATATTATCTTTGGCACTCCTTAAGTTCTTCCTGCCTCAGTCTGTCCATCCATAAACTGGCTTGATACTATTAAAATTTACCTCCCATGTTGGTTGTATGGATACAGCACATTAAATGGTACCTGGAACACAGTAAGCACTTAAAGTAACTGTTATTATTAGATACTACCTGATACTTACTAGTTCTTTTCATCAAACAACTGCATTCAGCAGTCAGTTAGCAATTGGATGGGCAACAATCCAGACCTAAGCTTGAGTCCTAGATCTACAAAGAAAGTCAGGTGACCTTGGCAAGCTACCACCTATATTTTCCTGGCCTAGGAAGTGGACCTAACACTGGCCATACCTATATCATTATGAAAATCAAGTGTGATTATATTTACTGCAGGTTAATGATAAAATCCTATGCAGTTGTGAAGGCCTGCTATCTATTCACTTAATCAGTTATCTTCAAAATAGTTAAACTTACTTCTGCAATTTATGTTCCACAACTCTGTGCCAAAGAAATGTATTTTTTAAAGTAAATACCCAAGGTTATTTTTGAGTATCATTTCAGTTCAGTCGCTCAGTTGTGCCCAATTCTTTGCGACCCTATGGACTGCAGCTTGCCAGACTTCCTGTCCATCACCAACTCCTGGAGTTTACTCACACTCATGTCCATTGAGTTGGTGATGCCATCCAACCATCTCATCTTTTGTTGTCCCCTTCTCCTCTCGCCTTTAATCTTTCCCAGCATCAGGGTCTTTTCCAATGAGTCAGTTCTTCACATCAGGTGGCCAAAGTATTGGAATTTCAGCTTCAGCATCAGTCCTTCCAATGAATATTCAGGACTGATTTCCTTTAGGATGGACTGATTGGCGTACATAAGGGTCCATTTCCCTTACTTATGGAGAAAAGGAAAGTTGTCAAGCAACACAGTAGTGAAACAATTATTTAAGCAAAGCTGGATTTCTCTGTTCCCTCTTATTCTGCCACTTTCACATTTTTTTTTTTCTGCATTGTTGATGTCCATGAGCTCCAGGAACAAATTTGTCTAATGTCCCTTCCCTGCTTCATGGCTTGTCAGTTTCTCTCCTCTGCACTTGCCTGGGTGTTTTTTTGCTGTCCTTTGTACCCTCTTTGGGCTGAGTCTACATCAGATTAAGACAAGAGGTAATCTACACAGAGAATAATGAACATCGATCTTCCCATTTAGCCCCCAAATGCCTACCACAGTGGAATAACTTAACATTTGGTGTAAGAAAATATAACAGTCACACTAAAAACAACATCAAACTGTGTTTTTATGGCACTATTTCTTCAGCCATTTGAATCCTGTTCTCTTTCACAGACTTTTAAACTAAAATCACACCATGGTTTTACTGCTTTGAACTCCATATATTTTTCTGAAAAGAGAATAACAATATAAACATTTTAAAGTTATAGGGCTTTATATTAAAACACAGTTGGGAAAACAACTATGCAGCTATACTGTAACATTTTGGTATATTCCTCTACTTTCTTTCACTACCAAAGTGATACAAGAATTTTACTATCAAATTGATATGACAGTTAAAAGAGAATAATTTGAAATATCAAGACAACTACTTGTAGATTTCCCTACTTTTCCTTCACTTGGTTTAGTTAAGGATTCTTAAGGACATTTTTGCTAATCTACCATATCCTAGTTGCCAAAAGCCTTTCATAGCCCTGATAGAGTCTCCAGTGTTTAACAATTAAACATAAGCAATTCTATCAAAAATAAGCTACTAAACTTGATTTCAAAATATGTGAAATGATTGGACAATATCTAGAGGCTCTATTTGATGGAATGTATGTCTCTCTATGGAGAAGGAAACGGCAACCCACTCTAGTGTTCTTGCCTGGAGAATCCCAAGGACGGGGGAGCCTGGTGGGCTGCTGTCTATGGGGTCACACAAAGTCGGACATGTCTCTCTAGTCCTCTGGTTAAACAGCCTTTCCTCTTATACTTTACAAGCCCTATTATGGCCCCATTCATCAAATTCACTCATAATGTCTTCAGTGTTTGCTATTTGCTGTTCTTTTCTTCCCCATCTCTCCATCTGCAGAAAGTATAGCTCTCTTGAAGACTTAGATCAGAAATGAATTCTTCCATAAAGCCTTTCCTGATTGTTTAGTAGGAATGAACATTTCCCTCCTTTAATTTTCAATTTCTTAGCCTATTTAGTACAAATTGCTGTACACAACCGCAACTACTAAAGCTGATTACAAATTATCTTAGGCCAAAGACTTTGCCCATCTTGTTGTTGTTCAGTCACTAAGTTGTGTCTGAATCTGTGACCCCAAGGACTGTAGCCCACCAGGCTTCCCTGTCCTTCACTATCTCCGGGAGTTTGCTCAGATTCATACCCCTCTAGTCAATGGTGTTATCTAATCTCATCCTCTGCTGCCTGCCTCTTCTCCTTGTCATCCTGTACGTCCCCTAGTACAATGCCTTGCAGGTAGTTGGTTGTTATAATAATAAGTGTGTGTAGGAATATTTTAACCAAAGAAATGTATCGAGTAAAATGGCACCTAGACGAAAGAGTTGTATTAAAGGGAGATGATACTTGGTTTCCAGTGGTGAAAACTGAAGGAAAGTTCCATCGAGGTAATACTATGAGACAAAAATATGTACAAAGACGAGAAAGAAAACTAACATTCACTGAGCATTATGTTGTTTTCCTGTGGCTTCTATAACAAATTACAACAAACTTGCTGGCTTTAATAAAATAAAAATTTATTGTTTCACAGTTCTGGGCCTGGGATTCCAAAACCCTCTTCTCTGGGTTTATATCAAGCTATTGGCCGTGCTGTACTCCCTTCAGAGTACAGCAGAGATTAATTCCTTGCCTCTTCCAGTTTCTGATTGCTGCTGACATTCCTTGGATTATGCCCACATCCCTCCAATCTGTCTCCTTGGTTTCATTACTTTGTCCTCTTCTGTTTTTGTTTTTTCCTCTTTCCTTCACTTTTTTATTTTTTAAATAAGGGTATTTGCAATTGCAGTTTGTACACACAGACAAATAATCTTCCCAGATCAAGATCTCAAGCTACAAAGATCCTTTTTCCATAAATGCTAACATTTAAAGTTTTGGTGGATTAGAACTCTATACGTTTGTGGCCTTTATTCAGCCTACTACAAATACCAACCAGATATATCCCAATGTGTGATTTTAGTAAATCTTCACAGCTGTCTGTGAAGAAGTTATGGCTGTTCCAGTTTATAGGCTAGACCATTGAAATCCAAGAGATTGGGTGACTTACCCAAAAGTGCTTTCAGTAAGTGGTTGATTATTTGATTTAAACCTAAATGTGTGGTTCCAGATTGATTTTGTTTTTCTGTTATATCCTAGCAATAAATGCACAGTAGCTTCTTAATAAATGTTTGTTGACATAAAAGAAAACTTTCATTGAGATTATGAAGTTTGCTGTTTTATCATTTTGTCACTATTTCTTTTTTTATTTTTATGTTTTTGTCACCATTTCTAAAAGCTCATTGATTTTAAAAACATCTTTATACATCAGATGTCTCTTCAGAAACTCTTTCCTAAAATGAGTGCAGTGTTATCTCCCAATGGATTACTACTGAGAATTGGAGGTAGTTTTGTCAATGCAATCCAATATCAGGGCTGTGAAGATTTCATGTAGATTTCCTGAAGAATTCATCTTTTAAAAAGAAAAAAAAGATTGAAAATCTGAGAAGGTGAAAATAAACACCGAAGTCATTATCTACAAAATCTGAAACCATCCATCCTCAATTCCATCAAAGATTGTTGAGAATCAGCTATTTTATCACTATGAAATAATGACGTTTCTGTAAGTACTGAGCATAAGGTTAAAATTTATTCCAACCGTTTTATATATTCTCCCTGATTCCCCCAAAGTCCTAGATAGATGCCTGTGAAGTTATATAAGATAGATGCCTGGGCTCTGATACTTAACTGTGCACTTTCCAGTGAGTTTAAAAAAAGAAACTCACGTGGTAAAATTATTCTTGAAAATTCAGGAAGCACCACTAGGTCATTTCCACTCTACTAGTTCATGCTACCTAAAAAGAAGATACTGGTTTTCTTGACCCACTAAGGCATGTATTAGTTTTCTCTTTCTGATATAGCCAATTAGCACAAATATATTAATAGCAGCTTGAAACAATGCCCATTTATTATCTCAGAGGTCTGTAAGTCAGAGGTCTAGGGACATGGTTCAGCTGGCTCTCTGATTTCAAAAAGCCAAAATTATTGGCAGGACTGCATTCTTTTCTCGAGACTTTGGAGGTGAATTTACTTCCAAGCTTATTCAGAATGCTGGTAGAATTCAGTTCCTTCTTGTTGCAGGACTGAAGTTCCTGTTTTTGTGCTATTGACTGGGGGTTGCCCATGGCTTCTAGAGGTTGCCTACATTTCTTAGCTCATAACCCACCCCCTTCCTTCTACCTTCAAAGACAGCAATGGTGGGCGGAGTCTTTCTTAGGCTGTAAATGTCTCCCATCTCCCTTTTTGCCTCATGGCTCCTCTTATGCCTTATATCACATCTTTTGACTGACATTTCTACTTTCCTTTTCTTTTTTAAAGGGTCATATGATTATATTAGGTCCACCAGGATAAGCTTCCCATCTTGAGGGTGATTGAATCATAAACACACAATCACTTCACAGAAGTAACTAGTGTTTAATGGATTAACCAGGGGACAGGAACATTGGAAGAACATTTTTAGAATTATTTCTAAAATAGATGTACAGTCTCAATGAAAGAGTACTTTTA
Organism: Bos taurus; assembly: GCF_002263795.3. Taxonomy (NCBI): domain Eukaryota; kingdom Metazoa; phylum Chordata; class Mammalia; order Artiodactyla; family Bovidae; genus Bos; species Bos taurus. The sequence goes on along the minus strand of NC_037336.1, from coordinate 17,752,739 downwards.
GTATTAATTCTGCATTTCTAGCTTTTATAGATTAGATTACTCAGAAAGGGCATATAATACCAGAAATATGGAAATATTAATAGCTGTCTATTTCCCTGAATACAGCTGAAGAACACAATAATTGAAGGTTCAGACACATGCAGTCACATTTTCATATCTCATATGAATACTGATAGTGAGCAAAGGTTAGACACAATCTTAAAGAAATTACTTTCCCTACATGTATTACTTTTATCATCATAGAAAATGTTATTATCACTCAAAAATATGATACAATTTACACCATAACATATAGTCTTAATGTGAATGCTGTCATAGAATAAGGGTAGCTTTTTCTTTCTCCAGGGGATCTTCCCAATCCAGGGATCAAACCCAAGTCTCCCACACCGCAGGCGGATTTTTTACCAGCTGAGCCACCGGGGAAGCCTAAGAATACTGGCATGGATAACCTATCCCTTCTCCAGTAGATCTTCCCAACCCAGGAATCGAATCAGGGTCTCCTGCATTACAGGCAGATTCTTCACCTGCTGAGCTACCAGGGAAGCCGTAGAACAAGAGTGCATGTGATGTGAGAACAAAACTTTTCAAGAGCAGGTGAATTTTCTCACCATGCAATTTCCCCTTCAGTTAGTTGGAAACTGGGATTCAGATAATGAGGAAGTGCTAGCGGATGATTGAGCCACAAGCTGGAGGGAGCCTGGGTCACTGGCTCTTCACATGAAGAAGGCCTCCTGCCAGTCAGGAATGCCTGCTCTGGAGAGTTGTGTGAGCTAGAAATACACTCTGTTGTGTTTAGGCCTTTGTACATTTTGGATACATTTTTTCCCAGCAGCTGGTATTACCCACCCTGCATTTAGTCTACCCTAGAGTTCACAGCATAAACTACACTGCAAACTCTCCAGTCCTTGACTCTTTAAATCACATAAATCCTTATCACTCTCAAAATTTTCTCAAGGATATCATTTATGTTGTAAAAATGAAGAGTATATTCTTAAACTTAAAGCTAAGAATTTGAAACAAATACTAAAATTTTTTGTGCATTATTTCCACTGCAGCAAAATATTTTAACCTCATTTTTTCCAAGTTTTAGTAATGAAAGAGTTGTAGCACAAAGGGCAAAATTTAAAGTAGTATAATAAATACATGGACAGAAATTCTGAAATATTATTCTTTTGTACAAGGTCAACTAAATAGTTCAGGATTCCCTTGGCATAAAATTAAATTCAAGATTAAGGAAAAGCAAACAGGTCTTTTTCATGGAGAGAGTCTACGTTTAGAAGTTGATTATGATATGGAGTTTAAACATGCTGACACTTATAATACTGTCCTTCTAAAAAAGGGAAGAACTTTCTGAGGTCTCAGTAAATAAGGTCAGTGAGTGCTAGTGCCTATGATCATGGATCCATGCTGATTTTAACACTTACACAACCAGGTACTTCTTTCTTTAAAATTTCTCATTTGAACAGAAGGCTTTGAGTAAGATATGGGAATTCGGATGAGATAATCTGAAGCTGACACATGTATGACAGAGTTATAAAAAGTAAAAACAGGGTGAAAAGACACCTCAGATGGGAGAAAATAATAGCAAGTGGAAAACTGATGAAGCATTAATTTCCAAAATATCCAAGAAGCTCAATGCCAGAAAAAACAAACAGCCCAGTCCAAAAGGGGACAGAAGACCTAAATAGACATTTCTCCAAAAAAGACATACAAATGACTAATAAACATGAAAAGATGCTCAACATTGCTCATTATTAGAGAAATGCAAATCAAAACTACAATGAGGTATCACCTCACACTGGTCAGAATGGTCATCATCAATAAATCTACAAACAGTAAATGCTGGAGAGGGTGTAGACAAAAGGAAACCCTCTTGCATTGTTGGTTGGAATGTAAACTGATACACTATGGAGAAGCCACTATGGAGAAGAGTATGGACATTTCCTTAAAAAACTAGGAATAGAACTACCATATAATGTAACAATCCCATTACTGGGCATATACCTTGAAAACCATAATTTTAAAAAATGTACCCCAATGTTCATTGCAGCACTATTTACAATAGCTAGGACATGGAAGCAACCTTAGATGTCCACTGACAGATAAATGGATAAAGAAGTTGTGGTACATATATACAATGGACTATTACTCAGCCATAAAAAGGAATGGTGCATGGGGCTGCAAAGAGTTGGACACAACTGAGAAAGGAAAAGGAAAGGTCATTACATTACCTAAAGTATAAGGGTTTTCAGAAAGCTGAATATTTCAGTAAGAAAACAGAGCAAATATAATTTGTAACCTTCAGATCAGTCGCTCAGTCATGTCTGACTCTTTAGGACTCCATGAATCGCAGCACACCAGGCCTCCCTGTCCATCGCCAACTCCAGAAGTTCACTCAGACTCACGTCCATCGAGTCAGTGATGCCATCCAGCCATCTCATCCTCTGTCGTCTCCTTCTCCTCCTGCCCCCAGTCCCTCCCAGCATCAGAGTCTTTTCCATTGAGTCAACTCTTCGCATGACGTGGCCAAAGTACTGGAGTTTCAGCTTTAGCATCATTCCCTGCAAAGAAATCCCAGGGCTGATCTCCTTCAGAATGGACTGGTTGGATCTCCTTGCAGTCCAAGGGACTCTCAAGAGTCTTCTCCAACACCACAGTTCAAAAGCATCAATTCTTCAGCACTCAGCCTTCTTCATAGTCCAACTCTCACATACATACATGACCACAGGAAAAACCATAGCCTTGACTAGACAGACCTTTGTTGGCAAAGTAACGTCTCTGCTTTTGAATATGCTATCTAGGTTGGTCATAGCATTCCTTCCAAGGAGTAAGCGTCTTTTAATTTCATGGCTGCAGTCACCCTCTGCAGTGATTTTGGAGCCCAGAAAAATAAAAACTTGACACTGTTTCCACTGTTTCCCCATCTGTTTCCCATGAAGTGATGGGACCAGATGCCATGATCTTCGTTTTCTGAATGTTGAGCTTTAAGCCAACTTTTTCACTCTCCACTTTCACTTTCATCAAGAGGCTTTTGAGTTCCTCTTCACTTTCTGCCATAAGGGTGGTGTCATCTGCATATCTGAGGTTATTGATATTTCTCCTGGCAATCTTGATTCCAGCTTGTGTTTCTTCCAGTCCAGAGTTTCTCATGATGTACTCTGCATATAAGTTAAATAAACAGGGTGACAATATATAGCCTTGATGACCTCCTTTTCCTATTTGGAACCAGTCTGTTGTTCCATTTCCAGTTCTAACTGTTGCTTCCTGACCTGCATACATATTTCTCAAGAGGCAGGTCAAGTGGTCTGGTATTCCCATCTCTTTCAGAATTTTCCACAGTTTATTGTGATCCAAGCCAGTCAAAGGCTTTGGTATAGTCAATCAAGCAGAAATAGATGTTTTTCTGGAACTCTCTTGCTTTTTCCATGATCCAGCAGATGTTGGCAATTTGATCTCTGGTTCCTCTGCCTTTTATAAAACCAGCTTGAACATCAGGAAGTTCACGGTTCACATATTGCTGAAGCCTGGCTTGGAGAATTTTGAGCATTACTTTACTAGCATGTGAGATGAGTGCAATTGTGCAGTAGTTTGAGCATTCTTTGGCATTGCCTTTCCTTGGGATTGGAATGAAAACCGACCTTTTCCATTCCTGTGGCCACTGCTGAGTTTTCCAAATTTGCTGGCATATTGAGTGCAGCACTTTCACAGCATCATCTTTCAGCATTTGGAATAGCTCAACTGGAATTCTATCACCTCCACTAGCTTTGTTCGTAGTGATGCTTCCTAAGGCCCACTTGACTTCACATTCCAGGATGTCTGGCTCTAGGTGAGTGATCACACCATTGTGATTATATGGGTCGTGAAGATCTTTTTTGTACAGTTCTTCTGTGTATTCTTGCCATCTCGTCTTAATATCTTCTGCTTCTGTTAGGTCCGTACCATTTCTGTCATTTATCAAGCCCATCTTTGCATGAAATGTTCCTTTGGTATCTCTGATTTTCTTGAAAATATCCCTAGTCTTTCCCATTCTATTATTTTCCTCTATTTCTTTGCATTGATTGCTGAGGAAGGCTTTCTTATCTCTCCTTGCTATTCTTTGGAACTCTGCATTCAGATGCTTATATCTTTCCTTTGCTCCTTTGCTTTTTGCTTCTCTTCTTTTCACAGCTATTTGTAAGGCCTCCCCAGACAGCCATTTTGCTTTTTTGCATTTCTTTTCCATGGGGATGGTCTTGATCCCTGTCTCCTGTACAATGTCACGAACCTCCGTCCATAGTTCATCAGGCACTCTATCTATCAGATCTAGGCCCTTAAATCTATTTCTTACTTCTACTGTATAATCATAAGGGATTTGATTTAGGTCATACCTGAATGGTCTAGTGGTTTTCCCTACTTTCTTCAATTTCAGTCTGAATTTGGCAATAAGGAGTTCATGGTCTGAGCCACAGTTAGCTCCTGGTCTTGTTTTTGCTGACTGTATAGAGCTTCTCCATCTTTGGCTGCAAAGAATATAATCAATCTGATTTCAGTGTTGACCATCTGGTGATGTCCATGTATAGAGTCTTCTCTCGTGTTGTTGGAAGAGGGTGTTTATTATGACCAGTGCATTTTCTTGGCAAAACTCTATTAGTCTTTGCCCTGCTTCATTCCACATTCCAAGGCCAAATTTGCCTGTTACTCCAGGTGTTTCTTAAATTCCTACTTTTGCATTCCAGTCCCCTATAATGAAAAGGATATCTTTTTTGGGTGCTAGTTCTAAAAGGTCTTGTAGGTGTTCATAGAACCGTTCAACTTCAGCTTCTTCAGCGTTACTGGTTGGGGCATAGACTTGGATTACCGTGATATTGAATGGTTTGCCTTGGAAACGAACAGAGATCATTCTGTCGTTTTTGAGATTGTATCCAAGTACTGCATTTCGGGCTCTTTTGTTGACCATGATGGCTACTCCATTTCTTCTGAGGGATTCCTGCCCACAGTAGTAGATATAATGGTCATCTGAGTCAAATTCCTGTCCATTTCAGTTCGCTGATTCCTAGAATGTTGACAGTCACTCTTGACATCTCTTGTTTGACCTCTTCCAATTTGCCTTGATTCATGGACCTGACATTCCAGGTTCCTATGCAATATTGCTCTTCTCAGCATCCGACCTTGCTTCTATCACCAGTCACATCCACAGCTGGGTATTGTTTTGCTTTGGCTCCATCCCCTCATTTTTTCCAGAGTTATTTCTCCACTGAAATCCAGTAGCATATTGGGCACCTACTGACCTGGGGAGTTTCTCTTTCAGTATCCTATCATTTTGCCATTTCATACTGTTCATGGGGTTCTCAAGGCAAGAATACTGAAGTGGTTTGCCATTCCCTTCTCCAGTGGACCACATTCTGTCAGATCTCTCCACCATGAACCGCCCATCTTGGGTTGCCCCACAGGCATGGCTTAATTTCATTGAGTTAGACAAGGCTGTGGTCCTAGTGTGATTAGATTGACTAGTTTTCTGTGTTTTGTAACCATAGTGACAGCTTAATTTAAACATGGTCTTTTATATGTTATATTCTGACATAATTATTTACAAAATCACATCATTGATTTTTCTAAGAAGGCAATGAACAATTGTGTAAGCAAAGGAAAATTGCATTATGTTCACATGACACTGAGTTACATTTAGTTATAGGGAGACTAATGAAGGTGGGTGAGAACTCAGATCCAAATCATTACTCAGAATGTTCATTAGGAAAACAGATAGTCTTAGAATTACATTATTAATTCACTTCATTTTAAATAAAATTTATTCAAGTCATTTAACAATAATTTATTGTTGTACCAGAAACCATAGTGATAATTACAAGTGCAGGAGGCTTTTTGGAGAAATAAGACATCCTAAGTCTGCTCTCATACAGTGCTGTGCTGTGCTTAGTTGCTCAGTCATCTTTGACTCTTTGTGACCTCCATGAACTGTACCCCACCAGGCTCCTCTGTCCATGGGGATTCTCCAGGCAAGAATAATGGAGTGCCCTTCTCCAGGGAATCTTCCCAACCCAAGTCTCCCACACTGAAGGCAGATTCTTTACTGTCTGAGCCACTAGGAAAGCCCATGGACACTGGAGTGGGTAGCCTATCCCTTCTCCAGGGAATCTTCTCAACCCAGGAATTGAACCAGGGTCTCCTGCATTGCAGGTGGATTATTTACCAGCTGAGCTACCAGGAAAGACTTGCTCTCACACTACTTACTTTCTAATAAAGAGAGACAAGAAAGAAAGCAAAGAAGAGAGAGAAAGGAGGGAGGAAGAGTTAATAAGTAACTGTCAAATGTTGATGGAATTAATTGATGAACAATAATAACAGAAAAGAAGTATACAGATGAAAACCAATGAACATATTCTCAATAGATCTTCCTGGTTTTAATCAAGGCAATAGAACCACTATGAGCATGATGCAATCAAAAATCAAAAATTGGGAGACTAAGGGTCTACAAAGAGGAGCTGGAAGATTTTTTAGCAGTCATTATAAATCATTAGGCAGTTCTCCTGAAGTGCAGGCACAGGAGGACATGTCAAAGCTTAACGATATTAGGAAACAAGGACCATCGAGTTGCTGGAGTGGGCTGCAGTGTTGGTGTAGAAGTGATTCCTCAGTTACTGTCCTTGTGAGTTCATAGTCAAGCATGTGGCGGGACTGGAAAGCTGTGGTTCAGGAGGGTCAATGGTCAGGAAGAAGAGAAGAATTCAGAGTAGAGAAGAGTGAGCATACACTGGGAGCCATCAGCACCTCTGCATCTATTTCTCTGCCTCCAGCTATGATGATCTTCAGAGAGTGACGGCTATTGCTTCACTAATCCAGATCTGATGCGAATTCTCTTGTGGCCAGCTTCAAGTTGGGACCAAATAGGGAAGAGGATTCTGAGACATACAGTCCCAGATTAGCCAAGATGACATAATTCAGACTCTCCCATTAGGACTTTTGGGGTATACAATTTCAGTTTAAGCTATGTGATGTCTAGAGTTCCTATTTATAATGTGTCATTTCAAGATAAGCTCAAAAGAAAAAATAATTACTTTTGGAAATGATCTTAAAATTAAAGTCAGCAAATACAAAACTATAAAGTCATAAAATCACTTTCAAGTCTCCTTTTGGTGATTTTGTAGGTTGCTGCTTATCATCTACTGCTTTGCACTTTGCAAATATCTTTTCAAGTGGTGGAAATTTGACAGAGGATTTTTTTCTCACTTTTCTGAAAAAGGTAAATGAAGTATAGTGGCTCTTGCAACATTCATGGTGAAGTAAACCCTCAAAAGATGCTAAGATGAGAGTCTGGTGACTGCTCTATTCACTAGTCTCTGCAGTGAGCACAGTTTTCTCTGATGTAGGAAGTCAGGACAGATATCAAAGGATGAGACCAATTGATCTCCAAGAGTAGTATGTACTCTCATTCCTTAATTGCATGGAATAGATCCATATAATTGAGATCATCTTTGCTGAGAATGTCAAGGACTGGCAACCACACCCAAAACTCTGGAAATCTTCATAGCATGAAAATAATTCATTGCACACTTTAAACTGAAAGAGTGGGCTTTTGCGTGATTTAATAAATGTGATTTGTGGATGTTTCAATACAAATTCACTCTATTTTAACAATTCTCCTGGAGCCTCAATATTGCTTCCATTCTCTAATTATTAATAACCAGAGTCAAACACGAGTCATCTATTGTGTTTAGACATCCACTGTAAATAAAACAAAGGGATTTGAATTAGAGAGATATTTGATATTGAAGACAAAGTCTTAAAGCTGATTTGTAGTTAAAGTGAAATTTTTACATTCTCAAATCTAATATGATCAGAATCTTGTAAGATAATGTTCATACCAATGGAATACTTTAAATTGACTACTGTTATAAAATTGAAATGGAAAAATATAGTTTCTCCTTGTAAAGAATTACTACCTTAAGGTCAGGCTAAATGTATTTTTTTCCTCTACATCTATTAAGTAGATTTAGACTGCATCATTAAAATGAAAGAAACCTCTATATATTATTTTTAGAGACTGATGGAAAAATGCTTTAAGAAGAAGTAAATTACATATCAAAGAAATGAATTTTACTCTAATAAAAATGCAGAATTTCAAGTAAAACGATATATCAGCAGAACTGCTAGTTAGGTTGTTACTGGTATATTCTTTGATTAACAGTTGAAACTGTTGGAAATCACTATTCATTATGTTAGTGTTTAAAAAAATACCTCCACAGGACATTGGCAGTGATCCTCTCTGGAGTAAAAATAACCTACACAATGGTTGTCTTTGTCATAAAATACTTATTAAGAAAATGTGCACCTGGAAAAGTTTAATATGGAAGTGACTGCACCAGAAAAAAGAAAGTTGTCAATAACCAAGTTTGATCTGCTATTTTTGTAGGCCGTGTTTGACCTCACCACTGAGGGTCTATTTCACAGTGACAATGACAATGAAGAGGTCTTCATTAATACCAAAGAACACTAAGCTAAATCAAAACATTAAGTAACTTTTTAAAAAGTTCATTAGATGTACTTTTTTCACCCATAAAAATGAACTAATTCTTACTTAATTCTAAGAGTTGTGAAGATTAAATGTGATGATCCATGAGGAAATATCTATAATCTATTGACACATGGTATATGTACACTAAATGCTTATTTTCTTTCTTTTTTTCTTGAGATTTACTTTTTAGGGCACAATTTACAAAGTCAGTTTTCTTGCTTCAAAGGATTCATTCAAGTATAAAAAGGACCAAGGGAACACGGAAAACAAATATCACACGGTCTTAACATGCAACGTGTTATTTGCATTTCACAGAATAGGAAAGAATGTCATTACTGAGACTGGTGTTTTCTACTAACTTATACCAGTATGCCAACATCTAAAATTATTTGGCCCAATAGAGACCTATAATCTGCTTATCTGAACATCATTTCCATGTGTCTTACCCTCTTTTCTACAACTTCTGACTAAGGCAGCCTTAACATTCCACTCAGCTTGACTAAACTTTAAACAAGTTTCTTTCTGACTGTAAGGCCCCTGACTTTTCTTTTCTTGGAGCATTTACTTTAGACAACTTGCTATTGCAAATTCTTCCTCTGTGTGTGTGTGTGTGTGTGTGTGTGTGTGTGTGTGGTGTGTGGTGTGTGTTCTCGGTCCTGTCTGACTCTTTGCAATCTCATGGTCTGTAGCCCACCAGGTTCCTCTGTTCATGGAAGTTTCCAGGCAGGAATACTGGAGTGGGTTGCCATTTCCTAGTCCAAGGGATCTTCCCAACCCAGGGATTGAACCCTCATCTCTTGTAGCTCCTGCATTGACAGGAGGATTCTTTACCACTAATGTCACCTGGGAAGCCTCTTTGAGATGTAGACAAACCAGCCTTTTACTGGTTTCACAACATAAGAATGTCTTTCTCAAGGACCTAGGTGCCATCTCTGAAATTATCAGGAAAGACAGTACCCCTATCTCCCAGTAGGGTGGATAGCAACCTAACTTGGAAAGTACCCATTAGCAAAGTGGCTGCAGTTGATGGGGTTGCGAAGAGTCGGACACGACTGATCGACTTCCCTTTCACTTTTCACTTTCATGCACTGGAGAAGGAAATGGCAACCCACTCCAGTGTTCTTGCCTGGAGAATCCCAGGGACAGGGGAGCCTGGTGGGCTGCCGTCTCTGGGGTCGCACAGAGTCGGACACGACTGAGGCGACTTAGCATTAGTCTTAACCACAAAGGAAAACAGCTGCGAACTCAGGAATGACTCAATGGACTAGACACATCCGACTGACCAAAGACATTCCCCAGTGTCCTCCAGCACTTTTCCACTAGCTCAGCCAAGCTCTCATAATCTCTGTTTCCTTTTGTTTCAGTGGAGTTGAATTCAGTCTCTCCATCACTCCAATAGTCTTGAATAAAATTTTCCTCTCTGTTCAACACTGTCTAGTACCATTTTTCCCTGACAATTCCCTTCCTACCAAGTAAGTTCTATAGTTCATCATTAAAATAACACCCTTGCCAATATCTTTAACTCCTTGTCTCTCTTGTCTGCAAGCCCCAAATCTTTATAACCAGCCTCTTCAATGCTTTGGTTGGAGAAAAATGAACAGCCAGCTGACTCACTTCACTTCCTGCCTGCTGACTTCAAGTCCTAGAACAACATCATTTCACCCCTTTGCTTGCGCACACCTCCGTACCACATTCATTTTTCAGCAGATGACATCATTTCCTCTTCAACTAGAAAATAGAAACCACCGAATAAAGCCTCCACCAGCTTCCACCATCTAACCACTTGCTTCTGGGACTTTACACTCCGCCTTCCCTACTGTTGTAGTTGATAAGCTGGCTGTTCCTAGATCTCAGGCAATGCTTTCACTGTCTCCCAGAAATCAGTCTCCTCCATACTTATTCAACAAAACAGCTGTAGAAACTCTCCCCAGCTCAGCCCTTCATTACCAGTTTTCACAACTCTACTTAATCAGGCCCATCATTATGAAATGTATTGTAGATATTCTTATTTTAAAATAATAATTCTCTATCCCCTTCCAGATACTGATATTTATTTGTTTCCCTCTTCATCAAGTCTTGGGAAGGTGTTTTGAAGTTCTTTCTTCCCATTCTCTTTAAATGTCTTCTATTCAGGCTTTGGGTTTCCATTGTAGCTCAGTCGGTAAAGAACCTGCCTGCAGTACAGGAGACCCAGGTTTGATCCCTGGGTTGGGAAGATCCCCTGGAGAAGGAAATGGCAACCCACTCCAGTATCCTTGCCTGGAAAATCTCATGGACACAGGAGCCTGGTGGAATGCAGTCCATGGGGTCGCAAAGAGTCGGGCACGACTGAGTGACTAACACTTACTTATTCAGGCTTTAGCTCTCACCTAGCAAAATTGTTTTTTTCTAGGCCATGAATAAACTTTAAATCCAATTCTAAGTGCTCAATTTATTTGACTTACCAGCAGCACTTGGCATAATCAATATTTCCCACACTTTCCACAGGTGGCTTAGAACACCAAACTGTTTAATTTTCCTTTTAAATAACCGACGCATCTCTCCCAGCATTCTTTACTGGTTCTTTCCATCTTTATACTCTCTAGGTTGTGTGACTGGAGGTTTAATTCTCTCTTTCTTAATTGAACTTACTCCCAGAGGATCTCATTCATTTTAATGGTATTAAATACCATCTAGAGGAAACAATTTTTTTATCTCCAGCTCAAACTTGTCCTCTGAATTTTAGTATTTATCGAACTACTTACCAGGCATTCTCATTTGGCTATCTAATGGAAATCTCAAGCATTACATGCCTAAACCCACACTCCTGATTTTCATTCCAAACCTGCAATTTCAAGATCTTTACAGTCTCTCTGTCAATGTCAGCCCTTCATTTGCTAGACAATGAAGGCTGTGGGTGGGATGTGGAAAATCGCCTTGATTCCTGTTATTCTTTGTCTCACGGAGTGATGCTTTACAAATGGAAGATTTTAAAGCTTTGTACAAAATACACCAATAGCTTCCTGTTCTATAGACAGTGAAAGCCAAAGGCCTCACGATGGCCTCTAAGGCTTCACCTGGTCGAGTCTTTCAGTTACCTCCCTGAGATCGTCTTCTACTGCTCTCTACTCTATGTGCACTAACCCCAGCTGCCCCTTAAATATGGCACACATTCTCCTGCCTCAGAATGTTTAGGGTTGTATTTATTTTGTGTGAATACTCCTCTTTCCGATTTCATGGCCCACTGTGTCATCATCATTACTCCCCTGACCATCCTATTTCAAACTGCACCCTTCCATCACTCTGTGGAATTCTTTTTACCATCCAATATAATTCACATTGCTGTATGTGTGTATTTATCATCTTTTATCTTAGTTTAACATAAGCCTTGTGAAAAAAGAGACTTTTTTTCTCTTGGTACCTGGAAAAGTGGCACCTAAATATTTAAGAAGAAAGGGATGGAAGCGGGAAAGAAGGAAATTAATTTTAATTCTATAATAGGTAGTAAATAGCTTCTTAGCCTTTTTAAAATTTTCTTTTTAAAAGTTCATTGCATATTTGTCAGCTCTTAGAACTCAGGTAAGAGAGAAGATAGGACCCTAGCTTGAATATGAAATTTGAAGGAGATATAAAAGCATGCATCCTCTTTCTCCCACTTAATGCTGCCCTTAAATTGGATGTGATCTCAAATTCCCATTCCCTCACATCCTATATAACTGTTAGAAAGGGTTCTATTCCTAGAAATTATATGAATACATTATCTTCCTCTCTTAAAACTCTTAACCACTAAGAGAAAATTAGCCCAGCTGGTCAGGTTGAGTTTATTGCAAGACCTAATTCTTGGTCGTCTCCCTCGGTCTGCTCCTCAGTTTGATGATTCTATATCTTGAAGTCACTCAATTAAAATAATAAACAGCTTCAAGAAGATATTGATTCTTAAAAGCACAATTTGTTAATGTGCCTTTATTGTAATAAAGAATATATCTTTTGCCTCTTCAGGAAACATGCTTCACCATATTTAACCTCTAATATCTCCTCATAATAATTTTTCATTAACGACTGTGATGTTAAATTTCTGTACTTAAATTCCTACAGTGGTTCTCTATTACTTTGCAGATTAAGTCCAACATTCTTACAGTTATATAATTATTATTAAATATCCAATGTTATAATCAGCTTAATTTTTAATGATTCAGCTTAACTTCTGTCTCTATTTTATCATTGTGGAGGAAAACTTCAGTCTTTTCTGAAATTGTATATTTGTTTCTATCTGAAAAATAAAATTACTTTTACTAAAAAGCAGAGATATTACTTTGCCAAAAAAGGTTCGTCTAGTCAAAGCTATGGTTTTTCCAGTAGTCATGTATGGATGTGAGAGTTGGACCATGAAGAAAGCTGAGCACCAAAGAATTGAAGCTTTTTTTTTTTTAATTTAATTTTATTTTTAAACTTTACATAATTGTATTAGTTTTGCCAAATATCAAAATGAATCCACCACAGGTATACATGTGTTCCCCATCCTGAACCCTCCTCCCTCCTCCCTCCCCATACCATCCCTAGAATTGAAGCTTTTGAACTGTGGTGTTGGAGAAGACTCTTGAGAGTCCCTTGGACTGCAAGGAGATCAAACCAGTCAATCCTAAAGGAAATCAGTCCTGAATATTCATTGCAGGGACTGATGCTGAAGCTGAAGCTCCAATCCTTTGGGCACCTGATGCAAAGAATTGACTCATTTGAAAAGACCCTTATTGGGAAAGACTGAAGGCAGGAGGAGAAGGGGACGACAGAAGATGAGATGGTTGGATGGTGTCACTGACCCAATGGATGTGACTTTAAGCAGGCTTAGTCCATGGGGTTGCAAAGAGTCAGACACAACTGAGCAAATGAACTGAACTGAACCGTTTAAAATTGTACCCACTCCCCACACATACCATATACTAACCTGTAATTTGCTGTACTACTCAGGTCTTAAGTTGTATCAAGGAATGAGCTGAGGGAAAGAGGACAATATGGTCTTGAGTTTGCTCCAATAATTTGACAGTGAGATATACATCACCCACTTGGTTTGGCTACTTCAAGATCAGTGACTTGACAGTATTCCATGCCACACGGAACATGCAATACTTGGAGAAAGTGTCCAGGGCTTTATCTTCCTAGACACATGAAACACTTCTCTCTTGGGACTTGCTAGACCCCTTGTGAGATGCTGGGAGGTTTTCCTGTTCGCAAGATTGACCTACCCATCTCTCTCGTGGTCTCTCTCACTCTCTCTCTCTTTCTCCCTCTCAACTTTTCTTACTTTACCTCTCCCTGTCTTTCAGTTAGTTACGTTCAGTGGCTCAGTCATGTCTGACTCTTTGTGACCCCTGGAACCACAGCATGCAGGCCTCCCTATCCATCACCAACTCCCGGAGTCCACACAAACCTATGTCCATTGTGGCAGTGATGTCATCCAAACATCTCATCCTCTGTCATCCCCTTCTCCTCCTGCACTCAATCTTTCCAAGCATCAGAGTCTTTTCAAATGAGTCAGCTCTTCATATCAGGTGGCCAAAGTATTGCAGTTTCAGCTTCAACATCAGTTGCTCCAATGAACACCCAGGACTGATCTCCTTTAGCATGGACTGGTTGGATCTCCTTGCAGTCCAAGGGACTCTCAAGAGTCTTCTCCAAAATGACAGTTCAAAACCATCAATTCTTCTGTGCTCAGCTTCCTTTATAGTCCAACTTTCACATCCATACATGACTATTGGAAAAACCATAGCCTTGACTAGATGGACCTTTGTTGGTAAAGTAATGTCTCTGTTATTTAATATGCTGTTTAGGTTGGTAATAACTTTCCTTCCAAGGAGCAAATGTCTTTTAATTTCATGGCTACAGTCACCATCCGCAGAGATTTTGAAACCGAGAAAAATAAAGTCAGCCATTGTTTCCTCTTTTTCCCCATCTATTTGCCATAAAGTGATGGGACCAGATGCCATGATCTTAGTTTTCTGAATCTTGAGCTTTAAGCCAACTTTTTCACTCTCCTCTTTCACTTTAATCAAGAGGCTCTTTAGGTCTTCTTCACTTTCTGCCATAAGGGAGGTGTCATCTGCATATCTGAGGTTATTGATATTTCTCCTAGCAATCTTGATTCCAGCTTGTGCTTCCTCCAGCCCAGTATTTCTTATGATGTACTCTGCATATAAGTTACATAAACAGGGTGACAGTATACAGCTTTGATGCACTCCTTTTCCTATTTAGAAACAGTCTGTTGTTCCATGTCCAGTTATTACTGCTGATTCCTGACCTGCACACAGGTTTCTCAAGAGGCTGGTCAGGTGGTCTGGTATTCCCATCTCTTTCAGAATTTTCCACAGTTTATCGTGATCCACACAGTCAAAGGCTTTGGCATAGTCAATAAAGCAGAAATAGATGTTTTTTGGGAACTCTTGCTTTTTTGATGATCCAGCAGAGGTTGTCAATTTGATTTCTGATTCCTCTGCCTTTTCTGAAACTAGCTTGAACATCTGGAAGTTCATGGTTCATGTACTGCTGAAACCTGGCTTGGAGAATTTTGAGCATTACTTTACTAGCGTGTGAGATGAGTGCCATTCTGTGGTAGTTTGAGCATTGTTTGGCATTGCCTTTTTTAGGGATTGGAATGAAAACTGACCTTTTCCAGTCCTGTGGCCACTGCTGAGTTTTCCAAACTTGCTGGCATATTGAGTGCAGCGTTTCACAGCATCATCTTTCAGGATTTGAAATAGCTCAATTGGAATTCCATCACCTCCACTAGCTTTGTTCATAGTGATGCTTCCTAAGCCCCATCTGACTTAACATTCCAAGATGCGCAGCTCTAGGTGGGTGTGAGTGATCACACCATTGTGATTACCTGGGTCGTGATGATGTTTTTTGTACAGTTCTTCTGTGTATTCTTGCCACCTCTTAATATCTTCTGCTTCTGTTAGGTCCATACCATTTCTGTCCTTTATCGAGCCCATCTTTGCATGAAATGTTCCCTTGGTATCTCTAATTTTCTTGAAGAGATCTCTAGTCTTTCCCATTCTGTTGTTTTCCTCTATTTCTTTGCACTGATCACTGAGGAAGGCTTTCTTATCTCTCCGTGCTATTCTTTGGAACTCTGCATTCAGATGCTTATATCTTTCTTTTTCTTCTTTGTCTTTTGCCTCTCTTCTTTTCATAGGTATTTGTAAGGCCTCCTCAGACAGCCATTTTGCCTTTTGCATTTCTTTTTTTCTTGGGGATGGTCTTGATCCCTGTCTCCTGTACAATGTCATGAACCTCTGTCCATAGTTCATCAGGCATGCTGTTTATCAGATCTAGTTCCTTAAATCTATTTCTCACTTTCACTGTATAATCACAAGGGATTTGATTTAGGTCATACCTGAATGGTCTAGTGGTTTTCCCTACTTTCTTCAATTTCAGTCTAAATTTGGCAATAAGGAATACATGATCTGAGCCACAGTCAGCTCCTGGTCTTGTTTTTGCTGGCTGTATAGACCTTCTCCATCTTTGGCTGTAAAGAATATAATCAATCTGATTTCAGTGTTGACCATCTGGTGATGTCCATGTGTAGAGTCTTCTCTTGTGTTGTTGGAAGAGGGTGTTTGCTATGACCAGTGCATTCTCTTGGCATAACTTTGTTAACCTTTGCCCTGCTTCATTCCATATTCCAAGGCCAAATTTGCCTGTTACTCCAGGTGTTTCTTTACTTCCTACTTTTGCATTCCAGTCCCCTATAATGAAATGGACATCTTTTTTGGGTATTAGTTCTAAAAGGTCTTGTAGGTCTTCATAGAACCATTCAACTTCAGCTTCTTCAGTGTTACTGGTCGGGCATAGACTTGGATCACTGTGATATTGAATGGTTTGCCTTGGAAATGAGCAGAGATCATACTGTCGTTTTTGAGATGGCATCCAGGTACTGCATTTCAGACTCTTTTGTTGACTATGATGGCTATTCCATCTCTTCTAAGGGATTCCTGCCCACAGTAGTAGATATAATGGTCATCTGAGTTAAATTCACCCATTCCAGTCCATCTTGGTTCACTGATTCCTAGAATGTCTATGTTCACTCTTGCCATCTCTTGTTTGACCACTTCCAATTTGCCTTGATTCCTGGAGCTAGCATTCCAGGTTCCTATTCAATATTGCTCTTACAGCATCAAACCTTGCTTATATCACCAGTCCCATCCATAACTGGATATTGTTTTGCTTTGGCTCCATCCCTTCATTCTTTCTGGAGTTATTTCTCCACTGATCTCCAGTAGCATGTTGGGCACCTACTGATGTGGGGAGTTCATCCTTCAGTGTCCTATTTTTTTCCTTTTCATACTGTTCATGGGGTTCTCAAGGCAAGAATAATGAAGTGGTTTGCCATTCCCTTCTCCAGTGGACCACATTCTGTCAGACCTCTCCACCATGACCCATCCCTGTCTTTATTTCTTCATCTCCCTTCTTTCCACAGTTCAAGGGATCTCTTCTGAATTTATGGGCTTGTAGACAGAAACCTCATGCTCCCCACTGGTTCCCTCAAGACATAATGTTTCTTCCAGATAGCCTCTCTCTATTTGATGCATCTAGATTCTGGAAATAAAAATTTTAAGGACTTGTAAGTTTTGTCCTATTATTACCTCTAACATATCCTTCATGCAACATAATGATTACAGAGTCCACTAGCTTCCTCAATGGAAAGACAGGCAAGGGGATTGGGATTATGGCTTAATATCAATAACACAGTAGTTACGATGGGATTCCCTCTTCATCTCCTCACTCATCCCACCTTCTCCTTGCATCCTGTAACATTAGATGGTTCATGACTCCCCGAATGCCTTCACTCAATC
Source organism: Bos taurus (assembly GCF_002263795.3). Lineage (NCBI taxonomy): Eukaryota > Metazoa > Chordata > Mammalia > Artiodactyla > Bovidae > Bos > Bos taurus. The sequence continues at coordinate 17,735,402 of NC_037336.1, read as the reverse complement.
ATATATGTGAATCTTTGACGAATGAGCTTGTCCTCGATCTGCTCTCAATGACTGTTCATGTGCAAAAAAAATATGTGTGTGGTATGTTGAGAGAGAAGGAGATAGGGGTGCCTCTGCCAAGATGTTCATTTTGGGGTTCATCTCCCTCTTTCTGTTTTTCTCAGTGTGAAACGTTGCATTAAATAGTGAGAAAGGTTTTTTTTTTTTTTTTTCCCTGACAAAAACAAACATATAAATGAATGTCTGTGTATATACACATTGTTGTAGTTCAGTGGCTGAGACATGTTGAACTCTGAAACCTCATTGGATTGCAGCATGCTAGGCTTCCCTGTCCTTTACTATCGCCCAGAGTTTCCTCAAATTCATGTCCATTGAGTTGGTGATACCATCTAACCATCTCATCCTCTGTTCCCCCTTCTCCTGCTGTCCTAAATCTTTCCCAGCATTGGGGTCTGTATGTGTATATGTCTGGATACAAATATATGTATCTTTAAAAGCAGGAGTATTTTGTTTAACTTTCACAGGAATCTGTTGGCCATTCTGTGGACCCTTGGCCTGTGTACACACTACTTTGGTGACTGCTGTTTATTGTACATTCACCTCTAACATTTTATGCATTTAAGGTGCCATTGTAGTGTACTGGTACCAATTTTTCAGACATATTACAACACATTACTTCTCAACTTGTTGTTGTTGTTTAGTCACTAAGTTGTGTCCAACCCTTTAGCAACCTCATGAACTGTAGCCCACCAGTCTCCTCTGTCCATGGGATTTCCAAGGTAAGAATACTGGAGTGGGTTGCCATTTCCTTCTCCAGGAGATCTTCTTGACCCAGGTATCAAATCCATGTCTCCTGCATTGGCAGGTGACTTCTTTACCACTGAACCACCAGGGAAGCCCCACTCCTCAGCTTCAGTTCAGTTGAGTTCAGTTCGGTCACTCAGTCGTGTCTGACTCTTTGCTACCCCATGAATCACAGCATGCCAGGCCTCCCCGTCCATCACCATCTCCTGGAGTTCACTCAAACTCACGTCCATCAAGTCAGTGATGCCATCCAGCCATCTCATCCTCTGTCGTTCCCTTTTCCTCTTGCCCCCAACCCCTCCCAGCATCAGAGTCTTTTCCAATGAGTCAACTCTTCGCATGAGGTGGCCAAAGTACTGGAGTTTCAGCTTTAGCATCATTCCTTCCAAAGAAATCCCAAGGCTGATCTCCTTTAGAATGGATTGGTTGGATCTCCTTGCAGTCCAAGGGACTCTCAGCTTACCTTACATCAATTATTTGATAAGTTTTGGAGAGAGATTAGTCACCTGAGAGTAACTGTGATCACATTAGTGTTCTCAGCAGAGCTTCCACAGATCATTTCTTCCTGTAGCTTACCTCTAGAGGTGAATAAACCTCCATCTTATGAAAATGATGATTACTTTCAATATCATAGGCTAATATTTTCTGACCTTGTTCCTGAATTCTGAAGATGAATCTCCCTATGCCCTAATTAGGGATCATCTACAAAACCCTCAGTTAAACTCTTTGGAAAAGAGTTTTTAATAGTAAAGGTTTGGATTATTACCATTCAAGGATATTTTAAGATCTCTATCTACAATGTATACCATTATAGAACTTTTATTTTGTCACTTATAAGTAAGTTCACAATGAAGTCTAGAGATTCTTCTAGATTCATTGGTCTGCTCCATTTAACTTTGTTCCCAGCATCTATTTTAAATCCTTCCAAGGTCATTAATGATGTGATACTACTAAAGTCTCTGATCACCTTTTAGTGGTTATCTTAATCTATCAGCAATTATTAGGCTAGTTTGCCCTAAGAAGGCCATTATCTCTCTGAGAAGCATCTCTCTCAGTAATCAGACACTGACAAGTCAGCCTTTACCTGTTAAGGATTCAATAAAGACTCTTTGTGACAATACATTTTTTCTTTTTTGTTGTTGTTGCTTCTGTTTTTATTTCATTGTTGAAGGAAATTTCTACATTTATTTATTTTCTTTTTTTTTAAATTTTATTTTATTTAACTTTACAATATTGTATTGGTTTTGCCATATATCAAAATGAATCTGCCACAGGTATACATGTGATCCCCATCCTGAACCCTCCTCCCTCCTCCCTCCCCATACCATCCCTCTGGGTCGTCCCAGTGCTCCAGCCCCAAGCATCCAGTATCCTGCATCGAACCTGGACTGGCGACTCGTTTCATATATGATATTATACATATTTCAATGCCATTCTCCCAAATCATCCCACCCTCACCCTCTCCCACAGAGTCCAAAAGACTGTTCTATACATCAGTGTCTCTTTTGCTGTCTCATATACAGGGTTATTGTTACCATCTTTATAAATTCCACATATATGTGTTAGTATACTGTACTGGTGTTTTTCTTTCTGGCTTACTTCACTCTATAATCAGCACCAGTTTCATCCACCTCATTAGAACTGATTCAAATGTATTCTTTTTAATGGCTGAGTAATACTCCATTGTGTATGTGTACCAAAGCTTTCTTATCCATTCATCTGCTGATAGACATCTAGGTTGCTTCCATGACCTGGCTATTATAAACAGTGCTGCGATGAACATTGGGGTACACGTGTCTCTTTCAATTCTGTTTTCCTCGGTGTGTATACCCAGCAGTGGGATTGCTGGATCATAAGGCAGTTCTATTTCCAGTTTTTTAAGGAATCTCCACACTGTTCTCCATAGTGGCTGTACTAGTTTGCATTCCCACCAACAGCGTAAGAAGGTTCCCTTTTCTCCACATCCTCTCCAGCATTTATTGCTTGTAGACTTTTGAATCACAGCCATTCTGACTGGCGTGAAATGGTACTTCATAGTGGTTTTGGTTTGCACTTCTCTGATAATGAGTGATGTTGAGCATCTTTTCATGTGTTTGTTAGCCATCTGTATGTCTTCTTTGGAGAAATGTCTATTTAGTTCTTTGGCCCATTTTTTGATTGGGTCATTTATTTTTCTGGAGTTGAGCTGTAGAAGTTGCTTGTATATTTTTGAGATTAGTTGTTTGTCAGTTGCTTCATTTGCTATTATTTTCTCCCATTCTGAAGGCTGCCTTTTCACCTTGCTAATAGTTTCCTTTGTTGTGAAGAAGATTTTAAGTTTAATTAGGTCCCATTTGTTTATTTTTGCTTTTATTTCCAATATTCTGGGAGGTGGGTCATAGAGGATCCTGATGTGATGTATGTTGGAGAGTGTTTTGCCTATGTTCTCCTCTAGGAATTTTATAGTTTCTGGTCTTATGTTTAGATCTTTAATCCATTTTGAGTTTATTTTTGTGTATGGTGTTAGATAGTGCTCTAGTTTAATTTTTTTTACAAGTGGTTGACCAGTTTTCCCAGTGCCATTTGTTAAAGAGATTGTCTTCAATCCATTGTATACTCTTGCCTCCTTTGTCAAAGATAAGGTGTCCATATGTGTGTGGATTTATCTCTGGGCTTTCTATTTTGTTCTATTGATCTATATTTCTGTCTTTGTGCCAGTACCATACTGTCTTGATGACTGTGGCTTTGTAGTAGAGCCTGAGGTCAGGCAGGTTGATGCCTCCAGTTCCATTCTTCTTTCTCAAGATAGCTTTGGCTATTCGAGGTTTTTTGTATTTCCATAGGAATTGTGAAATTATTTGTTCTAGCTCTGTGAAGAATACTGTTGGTAGCTTGAATCTATAAATTGCTTTGGGTAGTATACTCATTTTCACTATGTTGATTCTTCCGATCCATGAACATGGTATATTTATCCATCTATTAGTGTCCTCTTTGATTTCTTTCACCAGTGTTTTATAGTTTTCTATATATAGGTCTTTAATTTCTTTAGGTAGATATATTCCTAAATATTATATTCTTTTCATTGCAATGGTGCATGGAATTGTTTCCTTAATTTCTCTTTCTATTTTCTCATTATTAGTGTATAGGAACACAAGGGATTTCTGTGTGTTGATTTTATATCCTGCAACTTTACTATATTCATTGATTAGTTCTAGTAATTTTATGGTGGAGTCTTTAGTGTTTTCTATGTAGAGGATCATGTCATCTGCAAACAGTGAGGGTTTTACTTCTTCTTTTCCAATTTGGATTCCTTTTATTTCTTTTTCTGCTCTGATTGCTGTGGCCGAAACTTCCAAAACTATGTTGAATAGTAATGGTGAAAGTGGGCACCCTTGTATTGTTCCTGACTTTAGAGGAAATGCTTTCAATTTTTCACCATTGAGGATAATGTCTGCTGTTGGTTTATCATATATAGCTTTTATTATGTTGAGGTATGTTCCTTCTATTCCTGCTTTCTGGAGAGTTTTTATCTTAAATGGATGTTGAATTTTGTCAAAGGCTTTCTCTGCATCTATTGAGATTCATTCCAAGCATCTTTTCTGACCACAATGCAGTAAGATTAGATCTCAATTACAGAAGAAAAACTATTAGAAATTCCAACATATGGAGGCTGAACAACACGCTGCTGAATAACCAACAAATCACAGAAGAAATCAAAAAAGAAATAAAAATTTGCATAGAAATGAATGAAAATGAAAACACAACAACCCAAAACCTGTGGGACACTATAAAAGCATTGCTAAAGGGAAAGTTCATAGCAATACAGGCATACCTCAAGAAACAAGAAAAAAGTCAAATAAATAACCTAACCCTACACCTGAAGCAACTAGAAAAGGAAGAAATGAAGAACCCCAGGGTTAGTAGAAGGAAATAAATCTTAAAAAATTAGGGCAGAAATAAATGCAAAAGGAACAAAAGAGACCATAGCAAAAATCAATAAAACCAAAAGCTGGTTCTTTGAAAGGATCAATAAAATTGACAAACCATTAGCCAGGCTCATCAAGAAACAAAGGGAGAAACATCAAGTCAATAAAATTAGAAATGAAAATGGAGAGACCACAACAGACAACACGGAAATACAAAGGATCATAAGAGACTACTATCAGTAATTATATGGCAATAAAATGGACAACATGGAAGAAATGGACAAATTCTTAGAAAAGTACAACTTTCCCAAACTGGACCAGGAAGAAATAGAAAATCTTAACAGACCCATCACAAGCACAGAAATTGAAACTGTAATCAGAAATCTTCCAGCAAGCAAAAGCCCAGGTCCAGACGGCTTTACAGCTGAATTCTACCAAAAATTTAGAGAAGAGCTAACACCTATCCTGCTCAAACTCTTCCAGAAAATTGCAGAGGAAGGTAAACTTCCAAACTCATTCTATGAGGCCACCATCACCCTAATACCAAAGTCTGACAAAGATGCCACAAAAAAAGAAAACTGCAGGCCAATATCACTGATGAACATAGATGCAAAAATCCTTAACAAAATTCTAGCAATCAGAATCCAACAACATACATTGTTGTTAAAATGTACGTTAAAAAGATCATACACCATGACCAAGTGGGCTTTATCCCAGGGATGCAAGGATTCTTCAATATCCACAAATCAATCAATGTAATACACCACATTAACAAATTGAAAAATAAAAACCGTATGATTATCTCTAAATTTATTTTTAATTGAAGAATAATTGCTTTAAAATACTGTGTTGGTTTCTGCTATATAGCAGCAAGAATCAGCCATAGGTATACATATGCCCCCTCCCTCTTGAACCTCCCTCCCATCTCCTACCCCATCCCACCCCTTTAGGTTGTCACAGAGCACTGGTCTGAGCTCTCTGAGTCATACAGCAAATTCCCACTGGCTATCTGTTTTACACATGCTGTGTGTATGTTTCCATGCTGCTCTCTCCATTCATCCCTCCCTCTCCTTCCCCCCAACCCCTGTCCCCTGGTCTGTTCTCTATGTTGCCTCTCCATTGCTGCCCTGCAGATAGGTTCAGCAGTACCATCTTTCTAGACTCCATGTGTGTGTGCTCAGTCATGTCTGACTTTTTGCAACACCATGGACCGTAGTCTGCCAGGCATCTCTGTCCATGGGATTTTCCAAACAGGAATTCTGGAGTGGGTTGCCATTTCCTACCCCAAGAGATCTTCCCAACCCAGGGATCGAACCCTTGTCTCTTGTGTTTCCTCCATTGGAAGGTGATTCTTTACCACTAGTGCCACCTGGGAAGCCTAGATTCCACATATATATATGTTAACATATGGTATTTGTTTTTCTCTTTCTGACTTACTTCATTCTGTATAATAGGCTCTGGGTTAATTTACCTCATTAGAACTGACTCAAATATATTCCTTTTTATGGCTGAGTAATAGTCCATTATATATATGTACCGCAGCTTTTTTATCTATTCAACTGTTGATGGGCATCCAGGTTGCTTCCATGCCCTAGCTATTGTAAATAGTGCTGTAATGAACATTGGGGTATATGTGTCTTTTTCATTGTGGTTTTCACAGGGTATGTGATCAGTACTGAGATTGCTGGGTCATATGGATTGTTTATTCCTAGTGTTTTAATGAATGTCCATACCAATCTCCATAGTGGCTGTATCAATTTACATTCCCACCAACAGTGCAAGAGGGTTCCCTTTACTCCATACCCTCTTCAGCATTTATTGTAGATTTGTTGATGATAGCCATTCTGACTGGTGTGAGGTGATATCTTGTTGTAGTTTTGATTTCCATTTCTTTAATAAAGAGCAACTGGTAGAATTAGAGTACATCTCTCTCCACAGATGCTCTAAGACATTTCTCTTGGTCACAGTTCTACCATAGAGTCTTACCTCTTACCATTCTCCACCTCTTACACTTTATTCCAACCACATCCAATTTTTTTAAGCCTCCAAGTTTTTGCAAATGCTACTCCTTTCTGTAATGTCCTTTCCACAACCTTCATATTTAACATGCAGCCCAGATCTCTGCAAAGCCATTTCTGTACACCCACAAACATCTTCTTTTTCTGGATGTCAGCTCTCTCCTGTATTTCAAGCACTTCCTCTATGATATCTAAAATTTAACTAGTTTTATAGTCAGTTTGTACACTGATCTTTCCATAAGATAGTAGGCTCTTTCTTGTAAAGTATCAGTTCAGTTGCTCAGTTGTGTCCGACTCTTTGCGACCCCATGAATTGCAACATGCCAGGCCTCCTTGTCCATCACCAGCTCCTGGAATTTACCCAAACTCATGTCCATCCAGTCGGTGATGGCATCCAACCATCTCATCTTCTGTTGTCCCCTTCTCCTCCTGCCCCCAAACCCTCCCAGCATCAGGGTCTTTTCCGATGAGTCAACTCTTCAGATGAGGTGGCCAAAGTACTGGAGTTTCAGCTTCAGCATCAGTCCTTCCAATTAACACCCAGGACTGATCTCCTTTAGGATGGATTGGTTGGACCTCCTTGCAATCCAAGGGACTCTCAAGAGTCTTCTCCAACACCATAGTTCAAAAGCATCAATTCTCGGCACTCAGCTTTCTTCACAGTCCAACTTTCACATCCATACATGACCACTGGAAAAACCATACCCTTGACTAGACAGACCTTTGTTGGCAAAGTAATGTCCCTGCTTTTCAATATGCTATCTAGGTTGGTCATAACTTTCCTTCCAAGGAGTAAGCTCTTTTAATTTCAAGGCTGCAATCACCATCTACAGTGATTTTGAAGCCCCCCAAAATAAAGTCTGACATTGTTTCCACTGTTTCCCCATATATTTGCCATAAAGTGATGGGACCAGGTGCCATGATCTTTGTTTTCTGAATTTTAAGCTTTAAGCCAACTTTTTCACTCTCCTCTTTCACTAAGAGGCTTTTTAGTTTCTCTTCACTTTCTGTCTTAAGAGTGGTGTCATCTGCATATCTGAAGTTATTAATACTTCTGCCAGCATCTTGATTCCAGCTTGTGCTTATTCCAGCCCAGCGTTTCTTATGATGTACTCTGGATATAAGTTAAATAAGCAGGGTGACAATATACAGCCTTGACGTACTGCTTTTCCTATTTGGAACCAGTCTATTGTTCCATGTCCAGTTCTAACTGTTGCTTCCTGACCAGCATATAGGTTTCTCAAGAGGCAGGTCAGGTGGTTTGGTATTCCCATCTCTTTCAGAATTTTCCACAGTTTATTGTGATCCATACAGTCAAAGGCTTCGGCATAGTCAATAAAGCAGAAATGTGGTACACATTTCTGACAGAATGTGGTCCCTGGAGAAGGGAATGGCAAACCACTTCAGTATTCTTGCCTTGAGAACCCCATGAACAGTATGAAAAGGCAAAATGATAGGATACTGAAAGAGAAACTCTCTAGGTCTGTAAGTGCCCAATATGGTATTGGAGATCAGTGGAGAAATAACTTCAGAAAAAATGAAGGGATGGAGCCAAAGCAAAAACAGTACCCAGCTGTGGATGTGACTGGTGAGAGAAGCAAGATCTGATGCTGTAAAGAGCAATATTGCATAGGAACCTGGAATGTTAGGTCCAGGAATCAAGGCAAATTGGAAGTGGTCAAACAGGAGATGGCAAGAGTGAACGTCGACATTTTAGGAATCAGAGAACTAAAACGGACTGGAATGGGTGAATTTAACTAAGATGACCATTATATCTACTACTGTGGTTAGGGATCCCTTAGATGATATGGGGTAGCCATCATGGTTGACAAAAGTGTCTGAAATGCAGTACTTGGATGTAATCTAAAAAATGACAGAATGATCTCTATTCGTTTCCAAGGCAATCCATTCAATACCACAGTAATCCAAGACTATGCCCCAACCAGTAACACTGAAGAAGCTGAAGATGAACGGTTCTATGAACACCTACAAGACCTTTTAGAACTAACACCCAAAAAAGATGTCCTTTTCATTATAGGGGACTGGAATGCAAAAGTAGGAAGTCAAGAAACACCTGGAGTAACAGGCAAATTTGGCCTTGAAATATGAAATGAAGCAGGGCAAAGGCTAATAGAGTTTTGCCAAGAGAAGGCACTGGTCATAGCAAACACCCTCTTCCAACAACACAAGAGAAGACTCTACACATGGACATCACCAGATGGTCAACACCGAAATCAGATTGACTATATTCTTTGCACCCAAAGATGGAGAAGCTCTATATAGTCAGCAAAAACAAGACCAGGAGCTGACTGTGGCTCAGATCATGTATTCCTTATTGCCAAATTCAGACTAAAATTGAAGAAAGTAGGGAAAACCACTAGACCATTCAGGTATGACCTAAATCAAATCCCTTATGATTATACAGTGGAAGTGAGAAATAGATTTAAGGGACTAGATCTGATAGACAGCATGCCTGATGAACTATGGATGGAGGTTCGTGACATTGTACAGGAGACAGGGATCAAGACCATCCCCATGGAAAAGAAATGCAAAAAAGCAAAATGGCTCTTGGGGAGGCCTTGCAAAGAGTTGTTAAAAGAAAAGAAGTGAAAAGCAACGGAGAAAAGCAAAAATATAAGCATCTGAATGCAGAGTTCCAAAGAATAGCAAGAAGAGATAAGAAAGCCTTCCTCAGCGATCAATGCAAAGAAATAGAGGAAAACAACAGAATGGGAAAGACCAGAGACATCTTCAAGAAAATTAGAGATACCAAGGGAACATTTCATTCAAAGATGGGCTCAATAAAGGACAGAAATGGTATGGATCTAACAGAAGCACAAGATATGAAGAAGAGGTGGCAAGAATACACAGAAGAACTGTACAAAAAACATCATCACGACCCAGGTAATCACAATGGTGTGATCACTCACCTAGAGCCAGACATCCTAGAATGTGAAGTCAGGTGGGGCTTAGAAAGCATCACTATGAACAAAGCTAGTGGAGGTGATGGAATTCCAGTTGAGCTACTTCAAATCCTGAAAGAGGATGCTGTGAAAGTGCTACACTCAATATGCCAGCAAATTTGGAAAACTCAGCAGTGGCCACAGGACTGGAAAAGGTCAGTTTTCATTCCAATCCCAAAGAAAGGCAATGCCAAAGAATGCTCAAACTACTGCACAATTGCACTCATCTCACACGCTAGCAAAGTAATGGTCAAAATTCTCCAAGCCAGGCTTCAGCAGTATGTGAACCGTGAAATTCCAGATGTTCAAGCTGGTTCTATAAAAGGCAGAGGAACCAGAGATCAAATTGCCAACATCCGCTGGATCATTGGAAAAGCAAGAGAGTTCCAGAAAAACATCTATTTCTGCTTTATTATTGTATACTATGGAGATTTGCAAAGATTAGCCATTCAATTAATGTTTGTTGAATAAATTAAAGAATAAATCTCTATTCTTTCCCCACTTTTCCTTGTATCTTAACCTTTCACATTTCAGTATTTTGATACTTTGAAAGTGAAATTATTTTAAAAGATCAGAATCTCATAACCATCTGGTGTGCTAATACATATTTCCTATTTATAAAAATAGAAAAAGGAAACATATATTTTTACTTTTGATTTTATTAAGTCTTTTTACAATTTTATTTATTTTATTTGGAGGCTAATTACTTTACAATATTGCAGTTTTTGCCATACATTGACATGAATTAGCCATGGGTTTACATGTGTTCCCCATCATGAACCCCCCTCCCACCTCCATCCGCATCCAATCCCTCCGGGTCATCCCAGTGCACCAGCCCTGAGCACCCTGTCTCATGCATCAAACCTGGACTGGTGATCTGTTTCACATATGATAATATACATGTTTCAATGCTATTCTCTCAGATCATCCCCCCTCCCCTTCTCCCATAGAGTCCAAAAGACTGTTCTATACATCTGTGTCTCTTCTGCTGTCTCACACACAGGGTTATCATTACCATCTTTCTAAATTCCATATATATGTGTTAGTATACTGTATTGGTGTTTTTCTTTCTGGCTTACTTCACTCTGTATAATCGGCACCAGTTTCATCCACCTCATTAGAACTGATTCAAATGTGTATTTTTAATGGCTCAGTAATATTCCATTGTGTATATGTACCACAGCTTTCTTTTCTATTCTTCTGCTGATGGACATCTAGGTTGCTTCCATGTCCTGGCTATTATAAATAGTGTTGCGATGAACATTGGGGTACACGTGTCTCTTTCAATTCTGGTTTCCTCAGTGTGTATGCCCAGCAGTGGGATTTCTGGGTCATATGGCAGTTCTATTTCCAGTTTTTAAAGGAATCTCCACACTGTTCTCCATAATAGCTGTACTAGTTTGCACTCCCACCATACTATTTGATATTGTTGATATCAAAAACAGAATAATTTTCCTAAAAATGATAGAAAATAAATTAGTGGACTGAGTAAGACAGAAATCAGAGTCTTTTAATCATTTAATGAATTAAAATTTAAAAATAAGATACACAACATAAATTGTAATTTTTCTAAAATTCTTTAATTTTTTAGAGATCTTGCCAGATGTCTACATTCTTGCCAGTATTCTATATTCACTGAAATATAATTTGTAGGCAGGAAGGTTTTAATACTAAGCTTTGCTTATTAATGCCCTGAATTAGAACAGCTCTTAAATGAAAAACAACTAAATTACAGCCAGCATGAAGAAATTGGATTCGGTGATGATTGCGATTTTTAAAGCTTGTGACCTTACATTATTCTGTCACATGCCTAAGGGCATTAAAAGTACTCTAAATTAATTTTAGGAGCTACACAATACTGTTTGCTTTAATCACAGAATCCAAGAGGAGTATGTTCCTTGGTGCTCTGCTATCATATTTTTAATCTTCCTAACATGATTCTGTAATGTGTCCTGCTTATAGAGAAGCTCTAAGGATTTTTTCCCAGAATTATTAGTTTTTAAATCTTGGCAGTAATATGCACTTTTCATAGCTTCTCTCAAGATTTCACTGAAGTGAGAAAAACATTTTTTCTTTGCATCATATGTTCAATCAACCTGTCTTCTCCGTGTTTAAAGATGCCTTAAGCGTTGCCAATAACAGACAAACAGTGATGCTCATATATCTTAAAGATCTCTGTGTGCTTTTAAAATGGCATAAACTTATTAAATAATATTTAACTTGTGGCAAGCACTGTAATTTTCACAGTAACCGTTTATGCTTCACCACTCACTTTATGCATATAGCATTCTCTTCTCCAGGACATCTTCCCCACCCAGGGACTGAATCCAGGTCTCCTGCATTGCAGGCAGATTCTTTACCGTCTGAGACACCAGAAAAGCCCCATGGATAAGGCAACTGAGTCCTAAAGAAATTCAGTAACTTGCCCGAGGTCAGAAAGTTGGAATATGACTTAAATAAAGCCAAACTGACAGGAAATATGGTGTGGCCATAGACGACCACTTCATCCGTACTTTCTTCCTTCAAATTAAACCTAAATGAACAAAAGTGTACTAAAACTAGTAGAAAAATTACATGAGGCTTGGACACTGGATAGAGAACGATGTATTATTCTTCCTAAGCCAAATAATTTCCAGATATGATGCCGATATCACTAAAAATAGGCTTTTGAGGAAAAACACCACCTTTTGTGGAGGAATACTTACCATATCCCTGAAAGCAAATGGAAGAGGCAATCCTAAGAGATTAGGAAATACAGGACTATCTGCTGAACCAATTCCAGAAAAGACACAGAGACACAGTGCAGGAGAGGAAGCTGGCCTGAGCAGAAGGTCATGTTTCCAGTGGTCATGTATAGATGTGAGAGTTGGACTATAAAGAAAGCTGAGCACTGAAAGAATTGATGCTTTTGAACTGTGGTGTTGGAGAAGACTCTTGAGAATCCTTTGGACTGCAAGGAGGTTAAACCAGTCCATCTTAAAGGAAATCAGTCCTGAATATTCATTGGAAGTTGATGAGATGAGTTGGTGATGGACAGGGAAGCCTAGCGTGCTTCAGTCCATGGGGTCAAAAAGAGCTGGACGTGACTGAGCGACTGAACTGAACTGCATATCCTTCCTAGCACTTGTTTCCACCTCAGTCCCCATCTCAGCTTGCCCCTCACCCTCCTGAATGCTTGGCATAGAGTGCCTGTGCCCCAGTGCTGGGTTCTCTTTGTCACATTCACTCTCATTCTCCATGATCTCATTTAGTCTCATGGCTTTCAACACCATCTAATCACTGATGACTCTCAAATTATGTCTCCAACCTGACTTTCTATGGTGAACTCCAGACACACATGCAACTGCTTACTTAGTCTATCTTCTGGAGTATGCTGGAGGAATCTGAATCACAAGTATCCAAAGTGGAATTTCTGAACTTTTCCCACAAATCAGCTCTGCTTGAAGTCTTACTCATTAAAGTTAATGGGGATTCAACTTTTTAATTGTTGAGGTCAAAAACCTAATGTTCAATCTATAAGCAAATATTGGATATGTAAGATTTGTGCTTAAATACTAATAATAGTGCATATATGGGAGCTGGAACTGAGAGGATGGACATACAGATGCGGGGACACATTTCACTCTCTATGTTAATTTTTTTAATATGTGAATATATTCATGTTTGTGTGCTAAGTAGTTTCAGTTGTGTCCAGCTCTTTGTGACCCCACCGACGGCAGCCCGCCAGGCTCCTCTGTCCATGGGAGTCTCCAGGCAAGAATACTGGAATAGGTTGCCATGCCCACCTCGACGGCTTCTTCCCGACCCAGGGATCACACCAGCATCTCTTATGTCTCCTGTGTTGGCAGGCAGGGTCTTTACCACTAGTGCCACCTGGGAAGACCATGAATGTATTATCTGTAGAAAAGTTTACTTCATAGACTGAAGTAAATATGGATGCATTGCTCATAGGGGCAATGACACATGAAATGTTAACATATTACTTCCATGAGAAGAAAAAAATTGCATATGTGTATTTTTTGCAAGGAAAATTTAGGATTTTATTATCTGCATTATGATCCGTATCATAAAAACAACACAATCTTTATCATTTGAGGAAATAAACAGCTTATATAGATGGAGTGCTGAAAAAAATCATTTATCTATTAATCAATTTCTGTGAGTATTTATTGCTTATTGCGCCACCAATTGAAAGTATTTATCTGTTAAAAAGCCCATAAAATTTAGATAAGCAATAAATCTCAAGAATTAAGGGCAGCCCCAGTTAGATTCTATTCCTCCTGTTTGAATTCCCATCCTTAAAATTCAAAGCATGCCAAACCACATTTTAATATTTATATCTTAACTGTAATTCCAATTTTCAAAATATTTTGGTTATAATATTTCAAAATATGCTGTTATAGGACCCTCAGTTCGGTTCAGTTCAGTAGCTAAGTCGACCCCATGAACTGCAGCACGCCAGGCCTCCCTGTCTATCACCAACTCCCGGAGTTTACTCAAACTCATCCCATTGAGTCAGTGATGACATCTAACCATCTTATCCTCTGTTGTCGCCTTCTCCTCCTGCCCTCAATCTTTCCCAGCATCAGGGTCTTTTCAAATGAGTCAGCTCTTCGTATCAGGTAGCCAAAGTATTGGAGTTTCAGCTTCAGCATCAGTCGCTCCAATGAACACTTAGGACTGATCCCCTTCAGGATGGACTGGTTTGATCTCCTGGCAGTCCAAGGGACTCTCAAGAGTCTTCTCCAACACCACAGTTCAAAAGCATCAATTCTTCGGTGCTCAACTTTCTTTATAGTCCAACTCTCACATCCATACATGACCACTGGAAAAACCATAGCCTTGACTAGACAGACTTTTGTTGGCAAAGTAATGTCTCTGCTTTTTAATATGCTGTCTAGGTTAGTCATAACTTTCCTTCCAAAGAGTAAGCGTCTTTTAATTTCATGGCTGCAATCACCATCTGCAGTGATTTTGGAGGCCCCCAAAATAAAGTCTCTCACTGTTTCTACTGTTTCCCCATCTATTTGCCGTGAAGTGATGGGACCAGATGCCATAATCTTAGTTTTCTGAATGAGCTTTAAGCCAACTTTTTCACTCTCCTCTTTCACTTTCATCAAGAGGCTCTTTAGTTCCTCACTTTCTGCCATAAGGGTGGTGTCATCTGCATATCTGAGGGTATTGATATTTCTCCCCCAATCTTGATTCAAGCTTTTGCTTCATCCAGCCTAGCGTTTCTCATGATGTACTCTGTATATAAGTTAAATAAGCAGGGTGACAATATACAGCCTTGATGTACTGCTTTTCCTATTTGGAACCAGTCTGTTGTTCCATGTCCAGTTTTAACTCTTGCTTCCTGACCTGCATACAGGTTTCTCAAGTGGCAGGTCAGATGGTCTGGTAAGAGTGGCGGCCGTGAGGAGATACCCCACGTCCAAGGTCAGGAGCAGTGGTGGTGAGGAGATATCCCATGTCCACGGTAAGAGAAATCCCATTAAGATGGTAGGAACTTCAGGAAGAGAATAATAAAATGCTAAGCATTTAAGATACTGAAGATTTTTTCATCAATAATCCCATGGTGTAAGGTAGAGAAAATTATAAACAGTGGGTTTCCTTTTAACTTCTATCCAAAACAATCAGTGGTAGGAAAGCTGTGGAGTTCTGTTCTCAACTCTTATGGGTAACAAGCTTGGAAGTCACCTGTCCCATAACAAACTGAAAATAACTGACTTCTTGGGTCCATTAGAGAATTTGGTCACAGGGCAAATGGTCACCTGAAATCTAAAGAGAATGGTGAATATGGAGAAACCCAAGCAACATCATCTTAGAGCAGAAACACTGAAGCATTAATTGGGTGGAACATTTAATTTATTTTGATAAATTTCTGGAAGCTTATTCTGCACTAATCAACATGAGATTGAGAAACTCCTGGGAGCTACAGTTGTAGGGAGTCCTCCTCATTTTTATGGGTTTTATCTCCAGGGAAGCTACTAGGTTCTCATGGTGAATATCAGAAACAAATCCCGGGGACGTCCCTAGTGGTGTAGTGGCTACGACTCCACACTTCCAGTACAGGGGGGGTCTGAGTTCAGTCCTTGGTCCAGGAACTAGATCCCACATGCCGCAACTAAGAGTTCGTATGCTGCTGCAAGAAAGACAGAAGACCCCACATGCCACGTTTAAGATGAAGAACAGACAAATAAGTGAAAATATTTTTTTTTTAAAGAATCAAATCCCTTCATATTTCTGGCAGGAATAATGGAAAAATAACCATTTTGAAATATGTTCAAAGCATGACAAAGGACTTCTCTCCCAAGGAAACAACTTTACCAGAACCTTATCTACATGGGCAAATGGCAACCAGCCAAACCCATTTCTAACCTTATGGAGATGGGGGGAAAAAAGCTAAGGAAGCAAAACAAAGTCATAGCCTAAGTACACAGGCCATTTTTTGACATAAATCACAGCAACATTATCAGGAAATCTGTCTCCAAAGGCAAGGGGGAAAAAGGGAAAAAATAAACAAATCAGATCTAATTAAACAAAAGTTTTTACTTAGCAAAATAAAAAATCAACAAAATGAAAAGACAATGTATGAATTGGAGAAAGTCTTAGTCACTCAGTTGCGTCTGACTCTTGCAAACGCTTGGACAGTAGCCCACCAGGCTCCTCCATCCACAGCATTCTCCAGGCAAGAATATTGGAGTCGGTAGCCATTCTCTTTTTCAGGGGATCTTCCCAAACCAGGGATTGAACCCAGATCTCCTGCACTGCAGGCAGATTCTTTACCAGCTGAGCTAACAGGGAAACCCTATGAATTGGAGAAAGTATTTGCAAATGATATGACTGACAAGGGGTTAAAATCCAAAATATACAAACAGCTCATACTACTCAATATAAAAAATTAGCAGAAGACCTGAAAAGACATATTTTTCCCAAGAAGATATTCAGATGCTAAATAGGTACATGAAAAGATTCCCAGTATAGTTGATCACCAGAGAAATGCAAATATTAATACAAACCACAGTGAGATATCACCTCATACCTGTCAGAATGGCAATCATCAAAAACATCACGAATAAATGTTGGTGAGGATGTGGAGAAAAGGAAACCTAGTAAACTGCACACCAATGTTCATAGCAGCATTATTTACAATTGCTGAGATCTGGAAACAACCTTACTATCCACCAACAGATGAATGCATAAAGAAGACAAGGTATAAAGGTATGTCTTATGATAGCTCCAATTCAAAGGCAGGTCCAGTTCTTTACAGCACTTTTCCCTCATGATGCTGTACTTTTGTCAGGGTTGATTTCTCTTCCAACACTGCTTAACTCTGCCCTTTATCCTAAGGACACAACATTCATCATTATGATTTGAGCCACAGACTGCCAGCAGGTCCAATGCTGTTTTGCTTTTCAGATGAGGAATGAGCTTGTTCACAACATCACAGAGGAAACAAAAATCCTCCTTTGTGCCAAAAAACACTCACATCCACCTTCCTCTTTAGGTTTTGAACACAGCATCTGCTCTGAACTTAACAGAAGTAGGGAAATTGTCAGAATGAAAACAGTATCAATTAAAATAGCCTGTTGGGTGCCAAGCCAGATTTGTTTTACAAATTAAAGCAAAGAGAACAGGACGCTGTGTTGTTTATAAGATGGAGGCAATTTCCTGGGGTTATTTTTTTAAACCATGAGCAGAACTTCTCCCTAGCCATCAGGACCTCCACAGATAGGAACTCACATGTAGGACATAATTATTAGAGGCAGCATAATGTGTAAGCAGGGTTCCCCAGTGACTCTGCGGTAAAGAGTCCACCTACAATGCAGGAGATGTAACAGACACTTGCAGGAGATGTAACAGACACTGGTTCGATCCCTGGGTCAGGAAGACCCTCTGGAGGAGGGCACAGTAACCCACTCCAGTATTCTCGCCTGGAGAATCCCATGGACAGAGGAGCCTGGCAGGCTACAGTCCCATAGGGTCGCTCAGAGTCTGACACAACTGAAGTGAGACTGAGCGTGTTCTCAGTGTGTGAGCAAGAGAATTTAGTGTAGTAGACAAAACTCTTAAAATAAGAAAATGAATGTGGTTCACTGATTATTAAAGCATTACTGTCTGACTGTAAAAGACTTGAAAAACTCAGCAAAGTATAAAGAGAAAGCAAATAACCTGCATTACTCAGCATTTTAGTAATTTTAAAACATATAATTTTACAGAGTTGAGATCTAAGTGAACACGGTGTTATAGTTTGGCATCCCATTATGAGAATTTCGGCAGTTTTAATAGTCATCACTTACTTGGACTGGATAAAAGATAGCCTAAATTTTTTTTTTTTTTTTTTTTTGCAGCTCCCCTACGGTAAACAATGTAAAGATATTCAACTTGAATTAAACCCTTATTTTATCACTTATAATAAGCAATGTAATTATTTTCTTTTCAAAATGTTAATTAATAGTTTCAACTAATTGGTAAACTTGATCCTCCAGGGGTGAAGGAGCCATTCTGATGAAAAGCATCCTTGTGTTTCTTTAATATGAAAACTCAGTCATCACATTCACCATCAGATGGTCCCTCATGGTCGGATTTTCGCATGTACAAAAGATGTATGCTGTAGAAGTGTGTGTATTTATAAACGGGATGAGGATGTTTAGGGAAAAATCGTATTTCCAATTTTCTCCTTTCAGTATTTTTTAAATGACATTTAGGAAAGACTGATTCACACGCTGAGGTTCTTGTGAAAGAGCCTTTAGAAATAGATGAAAATAAAGCCTTTTCTTTTGGTTTATAGTACATATATTGTGATCCCTTCCCCCCCAAGAAGGTATATATTAAGTCTCTTCTGTCATGTCTGACTCTTCTATGACCCTATGGACCGTAGCCCGCCAGACTCCTCTGTTCATGGGATTCTCCAAGCAAGAACACTGGAGTGGATTGCCATGCCCTCCTCCAGGGGATCTTCCTGACCAGGGATTGAACCCGAGTCTCTTGCATAGGCAGGTGGATTCTTTACCATTAGTGCCACCTGGGATCCTTACTGATAGCCCATAGGAAAACTGAATCAAACCCCTAAGAAATAACTGTAATACTTATCTATCATGCTTTTACTGTATGCCTGTTTTAGTTCAGATTCTGCAGTTTCTTTAAGCAAAAATATGATGCTGTAGTTTCAAGTTAAGAGAAGCAAAATAAATACAATAGATAGAGCACAAAAGAAAATTAAAAGTGTTAATTTAGCTAAATTTATACTTGCTGACAGTAATAAGAGTAAGAGCAACTCATTTATTAATTGATAAATTAAGCATATTCACACTGATTTGAAATCATGCATATTTAATGGAGCTTAACTTTGCCTACCTATCATTTTTGTTGGAAAAATACCACTTGGACTTTATTTGACGGCTAATAAGCCCCCAAAGAGTAGGAGGACTGAATAGTACATGTCAACCACAGAGGACTATATTTTTCTTTTCAGAACAATGAGCCTTATGTGACAAGTTCTTATACTTTCAAAGCTCTCTATGGCATAATTCTGCCTGTAATAAACATGTTCTTTTTAAAAATATCTATTTCCATGTCACAGAAAGTAAAATACTAACAAAATGTAAGAACTACAGAAAGACTCATTATATAAACCGAGCTTCCCTTCAAATTTCCTTCTGCTTCTTTCTGGATGAAAATCCATGTTAAAATCGTACACAGCACTCCTATATTCCCTGTCATAGTCTTCAAGCAGTGAAAAAACAAAGAAAAGAAAAAGAGTTTTCAGGACTTCCCTGGTAACCCAGTGGTTAAGATTTTACCTTCCAATGCAGGGAGTATGGATTTGATCCTTGGTTGGGAAGCTAAGATTCTACATGCATAGTGGACAAAAAACAAAAACATAAAACAAAAGCAGTATTGTAACAGATTCAATAAAGAATTTTAAAATGGTCCACATCAAAAAATTTTTCAAAAGAACAAAAAGAGTTTTTTCTCTCACCCTTGAGTATTTTCTCCTTTGTTAGCATTTTTGTCTCTTATCTTTTCCATTAAAGTGATAAACAAGTGATGTAAAGCTTATCACAACTGACTTAAAGGTAATGATTTGCCAGGGATTAGCTCAGCTTTCTTTGTAATACATTCAGATGATTTTAAACTTTTTTTCACATATTGTACTTTTCATATACTATTTTATTCTAAAATATTCTAAAAAATGGAACTTTAAGTCAATTAAGTGATATGCCATTAGACTAAGCAGTGCATTTATAAAGAAAAGAGAGATAAAGGCATCGTGTATCCCTTCAAATATCCTGTATATGTACTGATTGTGATACTTGAAATTCCACTGGAAAAGAAATGACTCAGCAGAGAATCATGTACATTGTATAAACCAAATAAATGTCTACAAAATAAATTATCTAAAAGAAAATACACTAATACCAAAATATGTTGTTGTTATTGTTGTTGTTTAGTTGCTAAGTCATGTCTGACTCTTTCATGACCCCATGGACTGTAGCCCAACAGGCTCCTCTGTCTGTGGGATTTCGCAGGCGAAGACACTGAAGTGGGTTGCCATTTCTTTCTCCAGGGGATCATCCCAACCCGGGGATTGAACCTGTGTCTCCTGCATTGGTAGACGGATTCTTTACCACTGAGCCATCAGGGAAGCCCAAAATATAAATATACTTATTTATTTTCCTATACTTCCAAAATGTTTAAGTTCATTCAAAAAATCATTGATGATACAAGATGAAGTCATTAAAAAACAATTCTTCACTTTAGATCATTGGGGATATATTTAGATAGAAGTCCCTGACCAAGGAGCCCTCCATTCAGATGATCTGAGAAGGGACAACTGTGTCCTTCAGGCTGTGCTTGAAATTTTTTTTTAATTAACTTAAAAAATTAATTGGCATATAATTGATTTACAATGTTGTGTTAGTTTCTGCTGTGCAGCAAAGTGACTCAGTTATACATATGCATGAGGTGGATGCATGAGTGTTTAGTTGTGTCCGACTTTTTAAAGGCCCCATGGACCATAACCTCCCAGGCTCCTCTCTCCATGGGATTATCCCAGCAATAATACATATGCATATACCCACTTTTTTAGATTCTATTCCCATAAAGGTCATTAGAGAGTACTGGGTGGAGTTCCCTGTGCTATCCAGTAGGTCCTTATTAGCTGTCTATTTTATATATAGTAGCATGTATATGTAAATCCCAATCTCCTCCTTCACTTTTGTATATGGATCTGTATGTTGCATGCTGAGTTCAGCCCTGTGCGACTCTGCGACCCTATGGACTGTGGCCCACCAGGCTCTTCAGTCCATGGGATTCTCCAGGCAAGAGTACTCAAGTGGGTTGCCATGCCCTCCTCCAGGGGGATCTTCCCAACCCAGGGATCGGATCTGTGCCTCTTATGTCTCCTGCATTTGCAGGTGGGTGTGTATGGAAATACTTGATCTTAACTACTTGAAGCATAATTGTGTCATAGTTAGATAGAGAACAGAATGATTGCAACACAAATGGCATTCAAAATTTTTCTGCTATGAAATTTTAAAGCACTCAGAGCAGATCTTAGTTTTAAAATACCAATTACAAGGAATAGATAGATACAAAGACATATATTTTCACTTTTTATAAAATATGTAATATATATTAATATATTTAATTATAAAATGCAAATATGCAATTATATAATTTTATCATATTCAAATAATGCACATTAACCCAGGGAAAAGTTTTGAAAATCATATACCAGAAAAGTGGTCAACATCACTTTTTGACAGTCTGATATTTCCCCTTAATATGGAATAAATGTTTTCAATTAAACATACATGAAACTGTATGTAATTTACAAAAATCCCTTCTCCTCCCCTAGGTTTTTCTAGTCTCAGGTAATGGTACCTTCATACACACCAATAACTCAAACTCTGTATTACAAATGTGTGAAACAACCTCACTTAAAAGGGGTATAGGAGGAATATGCTAAACTTTGAAAGTCAGTGTATACTTTGACGTCTAAAGGAACTCTACATAACAACTTACTGTATGTAATCCAGTTGTTACCCCAGGAGTGCAAAATAATTCTGAAATCTTTATGTACATATACGGACTTTGCTGGTGGCTCAGACAGTAAAGAAACTACCTGCAATGAAGGAGACCTGGGTTCTATCCCTGGGTCAGGAAGATCCCCTGGAGCAGGGCTTGGCAACCTACTCCAGTATTCTTGCCTGAAAAACCCCATGGACAGACAAACCTGTCAGGCTACAGTCCATGAGGCTGCGACAGAGTCGGACAAGGCTAAATGATTGACACACGCATGCAAGCATCTTTCCCATCACATTCTTTCAAGGGTACAGGCCATGAATGTGCATTGACTGGTAAAAGGGCTGATCCAAAACTAGGTAGAAAATGTGTAAGACCAGAGTATTTTTTAGTGCCGGAAACTAAGGTTACACTAAAAAAAAATCAAAATCAAAACCCGAACTGAACCAAAGTGAAACAGAAAGACCCACAATAATGAGAATATACCAAAGGGACAAAGGACACAATGGTAAGAGATCCAAATGGCCAATGCTAGAACAAGATTAATAACATATTTTTGTAATGTAACTCAGAGGTTAAAATAAATTTGCATTAGTCCATACTGGTATAAAGAAATGGCTTATTAGAGAAATAAATGGGGGATTGTGGACAATTTTCATTCCAATCCCAAAGAAAGGCAATGCCAAAGAATGCTCAAACTACCACACAATTGCACTCATCTCACACGCTAGTAAAGTAATGCTCAAAATTCTCCAAGCCAGGCTTCAGCAATACGTGAACCGTGAACTTCCGGATGTTCAAGCTGGTTTTATAAAAGGCAGAGGAACCAGAGATCAAATTGCCAACATCCGCTGGATCATAGAAAAAGCAAGAGAGTTCCAGAAAAACATCTATTTCTGCTTTATTGACTATGCCAAAGCCTTTGACTGTGTGGATCACAATACACTGTGGAAAATTCTGAAAGAGATGGGAATACCAGACCACCTGATCTGCCTCTTAAGAAATTTGTATGCAGGTCAGGAAGCAACAGTTAGAACTGGCCATGGAACAACAGACTGGTTCCAAATAGGAAAAGGAGTTAGTCAAGGCTGTATATTGTCACCCTGTTTATTTAACTTCTATGCAGAGTACATCATGAGAAATGCTGGACTGGAAGAAACACAAGCTGGAATCAAGATTGCCCGGAGAAATCTCAATAACCTCAGATATGCAGATGACACCACCCTTATGGCAGAAAGTGAAGAGGAACTCAAAAGCCTCTTGATGAAAGTGAAAGTGGAGAGTGAAAAAGTTGGCTGAAAGTTCAACATTTAGAAAATGAAGATCATGGCATCTGGTCTCACCACTTCATGGGAAATAGATGGGGAAACAGTGGAAACAGTGGCAGACTTTATTTTTTTGGGCTCCAAAATCACTACAGATGGTGACTGCAGCTATGAAATTAAAAGACACTTACTCCTTGGAAGGAAAGTTATGACCAACCTAGATAGCATATTCAAAAGCAGAGACATTACTTTGCCAACAAAGGTCTGTCTAGTCAAGGCTATGGTTTTTCCAGTGGTCATGTATGGATGTGAGAGTTGGACTGTGAAGAAAGCTGAGCGCTGAAGAATTGATGCCTTTGAACTGTGGTGTTGGAGAAGACTCTTGAGAGTCCCTTGGACTGCAAGGAGATCCAACCAGTCCATTCTGAAGGAGATCAGCCCTGGGATTTCTTTGGAAGGAATGATGCTAAAGCTGAAACTCCAGTACTTTGGCCACCTCATGCGAAGAGTTGACTCATTGGAAAAGACTCTGATGCTGGGAGGGATTGGGGGCAGGAGGAGAAGGGGACGACAGAGGATGAGATGGCTGGATGGCATCACTGACTCGATGGACGTGAGTCTGAGTGAATTCCAGGAGTTCGTGATGGACAGGGAGGCCTGGCCTGCTGCAATTCATGGGGTCGCAAAGAGTCGGACACGACTGAGCGACTGATCTGACTGATCTCATCTGTGGACAATTTATAGTGACAGTGCACACTTAAGGAGGTGGTACATGACTCTTCACTCTAAGTGTGGCTTACAGATGGTGACTTCCTCCCAAAGAGTGTAGTGTGGAAGTAGGGTAGGGGAAATCACTTTACAATGACCATCACCACTTTAGACACACGAGCAAAGTGAACATTGATAGTCAAGCTCACACTGATAGAATGTGATGTGACTGGCAGTTTACCTCTGTGGTACTCCTCCTAAAACCCATAACCATAGTGTAATCATGAGAAAAAAACATCAGTCAAATCCCAATTAAGAAACATTTTACAAAATAGCTGAGGAATACTCTTGAAATCTGTCAAGGTCGTCAGAAACAAGGACATTCGAAGAAACTGGCACAGCCATGAAGAGCTAAGGAAATGTGACAACCGAATGCAAGGACTCAATGTAATGTGATATCCTGAATTTAGTTTAAAAATGAAGGACATTGGCATAAACTATGATGTTGTGTGCAAGCTAAGTCGCAGTCGTGTCCTCCTCTTTGCGAACCCATAGACTAGCCTACCAGGCTCCTCTGTCCATGGGATTTCCCAGGCAAGAATCCTGGAGTGGGTTATCATGCACTCCTCTAGGGGGTCTTCCCAAACTAGGGATCAAACCCAGGTCTCTTATGTCTCCTGCATTGGCAGGTGGGTTATTTTAGTTAATACTAACATATTGGAACTTCCCTGGTGGTCTGGTGGTTAGAACTTCACCTTCTAGTGCAGAGAGCATGAGTTCAATCCCCAGTCAGAGAACTAAGATCCCGCATGCCTTGTGGCCAAAAAAGCAAAACATAAAACCAGAATCATTATTGTAACAGATTCAATTAAGACTTTAAAAATATGGTCCACATAAAAAATCTTTAAAAAAGAGTTACTTATGAAAAAAATACTAATGCACCAATATTGGTTCATTACTGCAGTGTTAGTCACTCAGTCATGTCTGACTCTTTGTGACCCCATGGACTGTAGCCTGCCAGGCTGCTCTGTCCATGGAATACTCCAGGCAAGAATACTGCAATGGGTTGCCATGCCCTCCTCCAGGGATCTTCCTGACTCAGGAATTGAACCCAGGTCTCCCACATTGCAGATAGGTTTTTTACCATTTGAGCTGCCTGGGAAGCCCATTGGTTCATTGGTTGTGACAAATACAGTGCATTAATTATGTCAGTTATGTATTAATTAATATAAGATGTTAAAGACAGAAAAAAAATTTCTGTACTATCTTTTCAATTTTTCTGTAAATCTAAAATTATCTGAAAAAAAGTTTATTTAGAAAAAAAGTTTACATGTAAAACAAGTTAGACATAAAAAGATACATACAATGTAGACCCATTTGTGTGAGAGTCAAGATAACAGTATTCTAACTTATAGTATATTAGCAATTTGCTGGGGCCAAGGATGGAGACTGAGGACTTACTCTGTTCATCTGAAGGAATATTTGAGGGTGATAAAAGCATTCTTTATATTATGTCTGTGTGTGTGTGCATGTATTTGTCAAACGCATTTAACTGTACAGCTAAAATGTATAGATTTTATTGTATGTAAATCATATCTCAATAAAGTAACTTTCTTTAAAAAAGGAAAAAATAATACCATGCTAAATATGTGTAATATAACCATACTCCTGGGTAGAGAGAATCTATCTTGCAAAATTGAGAAAAAATTTACTTATTACTCCACGTATCATAGATTGCTATTAAAAAAAAAAAAACAACTGATAACTGATTTGCTTCATCTTCCTTCAAACAAATGTCTTTGTTTGTTTGTTTTTTAATGATTAGAGACTTTTTCTTTTGTGATTTTGCTTTGACCTTTTCATTATGTGACTACTTCCTTTGTGGAAAATGACCCTCTCAGAGGGCCTGTCTGGAAAAAAATATACATATAATTCATTATGCTATACAAAATTAAGATAATAGAAATAGTAACTATGTGGCTAGAATACATTTCAAATAAAGAGATTCAAACATGCCATTTAATCTTGTTCTGAAGCCTCTCCAATTAAATAAGAAGCCAAGAGAGCTATTAATAACAGAAGGCTGAACACCACAGTGAAGTGTGGGTGCTGACTTCTTAAACTAACAGGAAAAGAACAGCTTTTTAATTGGACTGGATGCTGTTTTGCTAAAGTCACCAGGAAAAAAAAAAGGATTATGCCTTGGCAGTAAAATACTTCCTGTCCATACCAATGATAAAGAATGAAATAGAAAAAAAAAAAAATCCCTTTTCTTTTCATAGGGACTATTGACAATCATGTGTAGTCATTCAGACATGCATTTACTGGTGCCCATGAGGTGCAGATGAAGAAGGAAATGGCAACCCACTTCAGTATTCTTGTCTGGAAAATCCCATGGACAGAGGAGCTTGGCGGGCTAAGTCCATGGGGTCACAAAAGAGTCGGAGAGTCGGACACGACTTAAGTGACTAAACAACAATGAGGTGCAGTACACTAGACATGAGGATACACTTTTCTCTTATAAATCCCTCTGATGCCTGGTGGAAACCAAGTTGATGACAATCTCAAGCCAAAGAAAGTGTGTTTTGTCCACTTCTTTGCAGAGCCTACAAGTGATCTAGACTTCTGTGTAGGCTAGGATTTTTAAAGAATGAGGCAATATTTGAACTGAATAAAGGTCATATGTAGCTTTACTTGAAATATAAACAGATTTTCTTTTATCCTAAAAATACTCTAGCTCCATAAACATCCTAATCTGAAAGCTGTGAGTCAGATGTTGGAATTACCAAATGACCAGTGTAAATTCTATAGCAATACTATACAATAGAAGGAAGATACCCTCTTCCTTTCTAGCTTCCCTTTCATAATTAAATGCAGAAACAAAAACATAAAACACTTTATTCTAATAATTAATGCACATTTTCCTCTGAGATATGGCACTTCAATAAAACTAAAGTTCAGAATTTCATTTTCATGAAAATGTTTTCATTATAGTTAATGAAGGAGGTATTGGTGGATTGAAACTTTCCTCAGATATAAAATGAAGATAATTAGTGGTCTTGCTTTAAAAATAGCAACTACATAACCTTGAAATTGGTGCAAAGGTATCATTTAATAGATAAAAGTTCAATAAAATAAGGAATGCAAATAAAGCTATCATTCTTATAAACAGGAAATTTTACATCATGTTGCCTAAAGGATTCTCGATCCAGATAAAGTGAATTAATTCAAAGTACATTTTTAAAAAGTTTTAATTGGTAGATAATTGCTTTACAATGTTGTGTTGTTTTCTGCCATACAACATCACAAATCAGTCATAATTATATATATGTGTGTGTGTGTGTGTGTGTGTGTATATATATATATATATATATATATATATATCTCCTCCCTCTTAAACCTCACTCCTAGCCCCCACCCATTTCTGCCCCTTCATGTCCTCACAGAACTCCAGGCTGGGTTCCCTGTGTTATATACCAGCTTACCACTAGCCATTTATTTTACACTTGATAAGTACTGCAAGGAGATCAAACCAGTCCATTCTGAAGGAGATCAGCCCTGGGTGTTCTTTGGAAGGAATGATGCTAAAGCGGAAACTCCAGTACTTTGGCCACCTCATGGGAAGAGTTGCCTTGTTGGAAGACTGTGATGCTGGGAGGGATTGGGGGCAGGAGGAGAAGGGGATGACAGAGGATGAGATGGCTGGATGGCATAACTGACTCGATGGACATGAGTCTGAGTGAACTCCGGGAGTTGGTGATGGACAGGGAGGCCTGGCGTGCTGCGATTCATGGGGTTGCAAAGAGTCGGACACGACTGAGTGACTGAACTGAACTGAAGTATATACATGTCAAAACTACTCTCTCAACTCATCCCACCCTCTCCTCCCCTGCTGTGTCCACAAGTTCATTCCCTATGTCTGTGCCTCCATTCCTCCTCTGAAAATAGGTTCATCAGTACCATTTTTACAGATTCTAAATATACGCTTTAATATACTATATTTGTTTCTCTCTTTCTGACTTACTTTGTATAACAGGCTGTACATTCATCCATCTCACTACAGTTGACTCACATTCATTCCTTTTTATGACTAAGTAACATTCTATTGCACAATATAACTTTTTTATCAATTCATCTCTTAATGGACACCTAGGTGACTTCCATGCTGTGGCTATTGTAAATATTGCTGAAATGAACACTGGGGTACATGTGGTTTTTTTATTGTGGTTTTCTCAGGGTATACACCCAGTAGTGGAATTGCTGGGTCATATAGTAGCTCAGATGGTAAAGAATCTGCCTGCAATGCACGAGACCCAGGTTAGATTTCTGGGTTGGGAGGATCCCTTGGAGAAAGGAATGGCTACCCACTCTTTATTGTTGCCTGGAGAATTCCATGGACAGAGCAACCTGACAGGCTACAATCCATGGGGTTGCCAAGAGTTGCACACTACTGAGCAATTATCACTTTCACTTTAATGGTAGCTTTATTCCTGATTTTTAAAAGAAATTTCTATATTGTTCTCCATAGTATCTGTATCAATTTACACTCCCACCAACAGTGCAAGAGTGTTCCCATTTCTCCACATACTCTCCAGCATTTATTTCTTGTAGATTTTTTGATGATGGCCATTCTGACTGGTGTGAAGTGATATCTCACTGTGGTTCTGATTTGCATTTATCTAATAATGAGTGATGCTGAGCATCTTTTCATGTGTTTATTGGCCATCTGTATGTCTTCTAAGTGTCCATTTAGGTATTCTTCCCATGTTTTAATTTCTTGTTGTTCAGTCGCTCAGTATGCAACTCTTTGCAACCCAATGGACTGCAGTACACCAGGCTTCCCTGTCCTTCACTGTCTCCCAGAGCTTGCTCAAATGCATGTCCATTGAATCAGTGATGCCATCCAACCATCTCACCCTCTGTTATCCCCTTCTCTTCCTGCCTTCAATCTTTCCCAGCATCAGGATCTTTTCTAATGAGTCGGTTCATCACATCAGGTGTCCAAAGTAGTGGAGCTTCAGTTTCAGCATCAGCCCTTCCAATAAATATTCAGGATTGATTTCCTTTAGCTGCAGCAGCAGCAACAGCAGCAGCATGATTGACTACTTTGATCTCCTAGCAGTTCAAGGGATTCTCAAGAGTCTTCTCCAACACCACAATTCAAAAGCATCAACTCTTCAGCACTCAGCCTTCTTTATGGTCCAACACTCATATCCATACATGAACCCTAGAAAAACCATAGCTTTGACTATATGGACCTTTGTTGGCAAAGCAAAGTCTCTGCTTTTTAATATGCTGTCTAGGTTTGTCATAGCTTTTCTTCCAAGGAGCAAGCATCTTTTAATTTCATGGCTGCAGTCACCATCTGCAGTGATTTTGGAGTCCAAGAAAATAAAGTCAAGAAAATAAATGGCCTAGTGGTTTTCTCACTCTTTCTTCAATTTAAGTCTGAATTTTGCAATAAGGAGTTCATGATATGAACCACAGTCAGCTCCTTGTCTTGTTTTCACTGACTGTATAGAGATTCTCTATCCTTGACTGCAAATAATATAATCAATCTGATTTCGGTATTGATCATCTGGTGATGTCCATGTGTAAAGTCATTTTTTGTGTTGTTGGAAGAGAGTGTTTGCTATGACCAGTGCCTTCTCTTGGCAAAACTCTGTTAACCTTTGCCCTGCTTCTTTTTGTATTCCAAGGCCAAACTTGCCTGTTAATCCAGATACCTCTTGACTTTCTACTTTTGCATCCAGTCCCCTATGATGAAAAAGACATTTTTTGGGTGTTAGTTCATACTGTTTCATGAACAGTATGAAAAGGCAAAGATATATGACACTGAAAGATGAACTACCCATGTTGGTAGGTGCCTGATATATAGTACTGGAGAAGAGTCGAGAAATAGCTCCAGAAGGATTGAAGAGGCTGAGCCAAAGTGGAAACAACACCCAGGTGTGGATGTGACTGGTGAAAGAAGCAAGGTCCGATGCTGTAAAGAACAATATTGCATAGGAACCTGGGATGTTCGGTTCATGAATCAAGGTAAATTGGAAGTGGTCAAACAGGAGATGGCAAGAGTGAATATCAACATTTTAGGAATCAGTGAACTAAAATGGATGGGAATGGGTGAATTTAATTCAGATGACCATTATATCTACTACTGTGGGCAAGAATCCCTTAGAAGAAATGGAGAAACCATCATTGTCAACAAAAGAGTTCAAAATGCAGTACTTGGGTGCAATCTCAAAAAACGACAGAATGATTTCTGTTTGTTTCCAAGGCAAACCATTCAATATCACAGTAAGCCAAGTCTATGCCAACCACTAATGCCAAAGAATCTGAAGTTGAACAGTTATATGAAGATCTAATGACCTTCTAGAACTAACACCAAAAAAAGATGTCCCTTTTCATCATTTTTTGATTGGGTTGTTTGTTTTTCTAATATCAAGCTGCATGAATCGCTTATATAGTTTGAAGATTAATCCTTCAAAATGTCAGTTGTTTCATTTACAATTATTTTCTTCCATTCTGAGATGTGTCTTTTCATCTTGTTTATAATTTTATTTGCTATGCAAAAGCTTTTAAATTTTATTAGATCCCATTTGTTTATTATTTTTTTTACTTCCACTACTCTAGGAAGTTGGTCAAAGAGGATCTTGGTGCAATTTATGTCAAAGAGTATTCTGCCTATGTTTTCCTCTAAGAGTTTAAAAGTTTCTGACCTTACATTCAAGTATCAAATTACATGTTTTTATTTAATGATCTGCCTACCAAGATTTTGGAGACCATTTTCAGTGGAATGGAACAGAAAGCTCTATTTTAAAAGTAAGTGGGAATTTTGAAATAAAGTTTACAAGTGTGTGTGTGTGCTAAGTTGCTTCAGTCAAGGCCAACACTTTGCAACCCCACAGTCTGTAGTCCACTCCTCTCTTCATGGGGTTCTCCAGGCAAGAATACTGGAGTGGGTTGCCATTCTCTTCTCCAGGGGATCTTCCTGGATCATATGGCAAAAAAACTATTTTCAAATACATACTCTATATGAATTCTCCAGAACTCCGAATTCAAGAGTATCAAACCCACACACCTTAAATACTCCATACTGAAACTAAAGACATAAAGGCTGCTGCTGCTGCTAAGTCACTTCAGTCGTGTCCGGCTCTGTGGGACCCCACAGATGGCAGCCCATCAGGCTCCCCCGTCCCTGGGATTCTCCAGGCAAGAACACTGGAGTGGGTTGCCATTTCCTTCTCCAGTGTATGAAAGTGAAGAGTGACGGTGAAGTCGCACAGTTGTGTCCAACTCTTTGAGACCCCATGGACTGCAGCCTACCAGGCTCCTCCATCCGTGGGATTTTCCAGGCAAGAGTACCGGAGTGGGGTGCCATTGCCTTCTCTGACATAAAGGCTAAGGAAAAATAATATTAAATGCTAATGTAGAAGAGATTACCTAAAGGTAACAGACCATTAGATGAACAGCAGTATTTCATTTGCATTGATAAATTCTAGAAGGCAATGAAATAAAATATTCCAAGTGCTGAGAGAAAATAGCTATCACTTGTAATATATTCAAATACAGATATATTCAATAATTAGAGCAGAGAATAGCTGCTGATCAGCTAGAAATACAAAAAGCCAGAGAAAATGAATGGGATGTGGTTAAGAGCAGATATTCTGTAGCTGGATTGCTGGATATGAATCTGCTGCTGCTTCTTAGCGGCTTCAGTTGTGTCCGACTCTGTGTGACATCATGGACTCTACCCCACAGGTTCCTCTGTCCATGGGATTCTCCAGACAAGAATACTGGAGTGGGTTGCCATGCCGTACTCCAAGGGATCTTCCCAACCAAAGGACTGAACCCATGTCTTGTGTCTACCTACACTGGCAGGTGGGTTCTTTACCTGAGAAGCCAGGTTATGAATCTGGGTTTGGCTAATTATTAGCTAGGTAAGCTTGGGCAAGTTACTTAACTGTTCTGATTCCTTATTTCTCATCTATAAATATGAGGATAAATGTATGCTATGGTATTGTGATGAGGATTAAGTGAGTTAATACAGGCATAGCACTTAAAATACTGAATGGTACACAATTAATATGCTACACTGGGGTCCCCAACCCCCAGACCATGGACTGGTACCAGTTAGGAACTGGGCTGAACAGCAGGAAGTGAGAGGTGGGCAAGCAGGTGAAACTTCATGTTTATTTACAGCCACTTCCCATCTCTCTCATTTCCTCCTAAGCTCTGCCCCCTGTCAGATCAGTGGCAGCATTAGATTCTCATAGTACTGCAGATCCTACTGTGAACTTCACATATGATCGATCCAGGTTGACTGCTCCTTATGAGAATCATCCTGAAACCATCCCTTCTCCATCCCTGCTCCATGGAAACATTGTCTTCCTTGAAACCAGACCCTGGTACCAAAAAGGTTGAAGACTGCTGTGCTATATGGTATGTGTATATATATATATATATATATATATATATATATATATGGTGAATGTGTGTATATACATGGATGTATATGTATACACTTATATGCATATGTATATGCATATGTATATATGCGTATGTATGTATATGGGGCTTCCCCAGTGACCCAGTGAGAAAGAATCTGCCTACAATTCAGGAGACACAAGTTCCATCCCAGGGTAGGGAAGATCCCCTGGAGGAGAGCATGGCAACCCACTCCAGTATTCTATCTTGCCTGGAGAAGCCCATGGACAGAGGAGCCTAGCAGGCTATAGTCCATAAGTTCACAAAGATTCGGATATGACTGAAGCAACTAAGCACACACACACACACACGCACACACAGGTGTGTATGAGGAATGTAACTATTAAATGTAACATTTATGGTTTTTTTATTTTTAAAAAAATGAAAAGTTTAAGGAAATGATACATTACAGTTAAACAATAGAAATTATAATAGTGAGTGACAGTGTAACAAAGTGACCACAAGCATAGGAAAGGAACCAGATGGCCTTGACTCAACTCCTGGTTTCCATCTGACTGACTATATAACCTTGAAGAATTCACATAATCTCTGTTTCATTTTCTTCATGGAAAAAACAATGGCAATAGTAATATAGACCTCACTGGATAACTGTAAAGATTAAACACAGTTAATATGACATGTATAACAATGTAATTGTAAATGAATACACTTAATCTATACCTATCACATGAATGAAAATAAAAATCAGAATGTTAAATGAATCAAAGGCATGGCATAGAATGCTACATGAATGATATCATTGTTCAAAGACATTAATTTCTTTATTATATATTTTTGCAATCATATGAAGTAACACTACTTGACATGTAAGGACAATGAGGAAAAGACATGGGATGCAAAGGGGCGAAAGAAGCCTACATGGGTTTATTTCTTTAGAAAAGATCTGAAGTACATAAGCTGTTTTATATTTGTTTAATCTGAGTAGTGACTATTGGTTGCCCATTATATTTCTATAATTTATGAATATTAAAATTACTTATTTTAAAATTATCAGATAAAACAAATTGTTCTATATTTTTCTGTGCTCTAAATAGTTTAATAATATAGGTTGTTAAAACTTTTCCATAAAATAATCTTTGTCTGGCATATTTTTCAATAGTAGATCTTTAACTTTTGGTGAATTTCATGTGTGTTTCAATGTGAGTAACTAAAATAATATTTCTTACTCACAGGTTTATTATAAAAAGATCCAACAGATCTTGGTAAAAGGATTTGAATTTGTATTGTTCTGATAATTTGTATATTCTTAGTGTATAAATGTGGAGAAGGCAATGGCACCCCACTCCAGTAATCTTGCCTGGAGAATCCCATGGACAGAGGAGCCTGGTGGGTGGCAGTCCATGGGGTTGCTAAGAGTTGGACACGACTAAAACGACTTCACTCTCACTTTTCACTTTCATGCATTGTTGAAGAAAATGGCAACCCACTCCAGTGTTCTTGCCTGGAGAATCCCAGGGACGGGGGAGCCTGGTGGGCTGCTGTCTATGGGGTCGCCCAGAGTCGGACACCGCTGAAGTGACTTAGCAGCAGCAGAAGCAGTGTATAAATGAGTATGTTTGGAATCTTAGATTAATGTTGTAAAACATTGAACCATAGCATATAGAAAAGAGATTGGTCTATAGTACATGCTCTATAAATTACATTGCTATTCAGTTGCTAAGTCATATCTGACTCTTTGTGATCCCATGGATTGCAGTACACCAGGCTCCTCTGTCCTCCACTATTTCCCATTTGCTCAAATTCATGTCCATTGAGTCGTTGATGCTATCTAACCATCTCATCCTCTGCAACTCCCTTCTTTTGCCTTCAATCTTTCCCAGCATCAGGAGCTTTTCCAATGAGTTGGCTCTTCACATCAGGTGGCTGAAGTATTGGAGTTTCAACTTCAGCATCAGTCCTTCCAATGAATGTTCAAGGTTGATTTCCTTTAGGATTAACTGGTTTGATATACTTGCTGTCCAAGGGACTCTCAAGGGTCTACTCCAGCACTGCAGTTGAAAAGCATCAATTCTTAGGCCCTCAGTCTTCTTTATGTACCAAATCTCACATCCATACCAGACTACTGGAAAAACCATAGCCTTGATTATACGAACCTTTGTCAGCAAAGTGAATTCTCTGCATTTTAATATGCTGTCTAGATTTGTCATAGCTTTCTTCCAAGAAGCAAGCATCTTTTAATTTCATGGCTGCAGTCACTGTCGCAGTAATTTTGGAGCCCAAGAAAAGAAAATCTTCCACTGTTTCTACTTTTTCTCCATCTATTTGCCATGAAGTGATGGGACCAGATGCCATGATCTTAGCTTTTTTCATGTTGAGTTTCAAGCCAGCTTTTTCACCCTTCTCTTTCATCCTCATGAAAAGGCTCTTAATTTCTCTTTGCTTTCTGCCATTAGAGTGGTATCATCTGTATATCAGAGGTTGTTGATATTTCTCCCAGCAATCTTGATTCCAGTTTGTGCTTCATCCAGCCTGGCATTTCACATGACGTACACCACACAGAAGTTAAATAAGCAGAGTGACAATATACAGCCTTGATGTACTCCTTTCCCAATTTTGAACCAGTTGGTTGTTCCATGTCAGGCTCTAACTGTTGCTTCTTGACCGCATACCGGTTTCTTAGGAGACAGGTAAGGTGGTCTGGTATTACTATCTCTTTAAGAATTTTCCACACTTTGTTGTGATTCACATAGTCAAAGGTTTTAGCATAGTCAGTGAAGCAGAAGTAGATGTTATTCTGGAATTCCCTCGCTTTCTCCACGATATAACATATGTTGACAATTTGATCTCTGGTTCCTCTGCTGTTATTTATTATTTTTATGTTGATTAGCATTATTATCATTGCTGTAATTGATATTAAGTCCTGTTACATTTGATTCCCAGAAAACAAGTTTCAGATCTTAATTTGATATACCATAATGCATGAAGCGGAAGTTGGGAAAAATAGCTAGTCTCTGTGAGAGTTTGGATTTGTTCCCTAGCATTCTGATGTCATACAGAATCTAACTTTATTTCTTGTGCCAGCAAATCAGTTTTCTGAGGTGGTGGGCTCCAGAGGCACTGATATACTCCTGAACTCGGCAGAACCATTAAGCTGAAGGGAAAGCCATGAAAGATGGGTGGAGAACAAGTTTCATTTAAAATTCTAACTTCCCCTCTGATCTCCTATGAAATTCCCTCTACAAAACTTCTGTAGCTTACCTTCTATAATGTCAGATTTCTTAATTACATCAAGTTTTTGGTATAATTAAGTTTAGTTAAGAAGTTGCCTTTAAAATATTTAGAAAAATAGTAATCAGTCAGAATAACTGTATAATACCAATGTGAAATAGTAAAAATCTTGATCACAATGTTTGAAAATATACTCACTCAATTTATGTAGTCATTAAAACAAATTTACTTATAATCAAATTTTGCCCCGTATCTAACACATCTAAGGCACAATATTGGGTACAGGGACCATGAAGCTGGGTAAGACAGAGAAAAGCAGAGGGTACAGATATGTAAATTCAAAATCACAACTACCTGTGATATTAGTAGCAGTCAAGAAGGGACACAGGAGGAAAAGCAACTTGAAAACGCTAAAAGCCAAAGCGCGAAATAAGTTAGTTAGATCCTGAACCATGCTTACATGAGCTTCATGCTTTAGTGAAAAGATAAGAATGATTTCTAATTAGTCTTTTGATTGCTTGGTTTTAAATGTGTTCTTCTAAACTGCAAAAGTGTGCTTAAAAGCAATTTCTCTCTCCATTAAATTAAGTACCCACTCTAATCTTCTTTAAACTACTAAATTTATTTTAATAAAGCTTTTCTGTGAAGATAACATAAAGGTAAATGAGGAATTTGAGTTAATAGAAAAGTACAGCCTTTCTCATATTAATTGCTTTCAGCAGTTAACGTACTGAGTATAGAGAGCCTCACATGCCTCTGAACTCAAGGCTAGAATTCTCCCCAAAATATTTAAGACCAGGGTGAAAGTGAAAGTGAAGTCGCTCAGTCGTGTCCGACTCTTTGGGACCCCATGGACTGTAGCCTACCAGGCTCCTCTGTCCATGGGATTTTCCAGGCAATAGTACTGGAGTGGATTGTCATTTCCTTCTCCAGGGGATCTTCCTGACCCAGGGATTGAACCTGGGTCTTCCGCATTGTAGACAGACGCTTTGCCGTCTGAGCCACCAGGGAAGACCAGGTTAAGGTTTCAGTTATTTTTCAAACCATTCAATTAACTTGTTAAAAATATTTCAATATTCCTTTGTTTGATGTGAGAATTTCTGAGAAAAATTGGAATGATAAAGTAAATTTAAAGTATATTGTAAATTGTTAGACTAATAAATACACTTAACAACTAAATGTTCTGCATTTTTAAGCCTTTAATTTCCATTATTATCACAGATGATAAAATAGCACTTATCTCAAAGTTTTAACTCTTGAGTACACTGATTTCCTCACTTATTTAAATTTAGAAGAACTAACTGCCCATAAACACCCAAGCTTTTACTTGACTCCTAAAAATTAAAAGGTCATATACTAAGTTCTGGTTTCTGGCAATGGTTAAGTGGCTTAAAATACTACTACTACTACTAAACTCTGAAAAAAAAATATTTAAAAGAACCTGTTTAAAGAACTTAGTGCAGGCAGGAGCTAGAGAGAATATGACCCTTGAAGTGAAAGTGAAAGTCACTCAGTCATGTCAGACTCTTTGCCTGTACAGTCCATACTAATTAATTTTCCCTCCTCCCCCTCCTCCTTCCCCACAGCAAACCAAAGATAATACTCACAAAGTCAAAGCAGTTATTGGTTTGAAGAGTCAGGGTTTGGATTTCAGGATTATCACAAAGGCTGGAAAATTAGGAAGGCAGTATCTCAGAA
This sequence comes from Bos taurus, assembly GCF_002263795.3. Taxonomy (NCBI): domain Eukaryota; kingdom Metazoa; phylum Chordata; class Mammalia; order Artiodactyla; family Bovidae; genus Bos; species Bos taurus. Next base: position 17,698,332 of record NC_037336.1, on the reverse strand, counting down.
AGGAGGGGTCACAGACAAGGAAACCTAAAAAATCTTTATTCAAACTCTCCATCCATCCATGATGGGCTTATGGGCTGGGAGACTCCAAGGAACCCAGAGAGGAAACAATAACTAGACGGTTGCAAGTGTTGAACAAAAATATTAACAGCTTCTTAGTGAAAGAAAGGATTTGGAGCTTAATCCCTCTAAGATAAAGAGGTTTGGTAAACACTCCAGGCTTTTTATTAAGCTTGCAGGTGGGTTCCAATCCAGGACTAAGGCATTCAGGCATGAAGGCAAATCTACTATCAGAGATTGTGGAAGGATCCTGGGAAGAGGAAAGAATGGAAATATGAGCTGAAAAATATAGTTTTCCAGTTTTTCCTAAAACATTAGAAGTGGGTTCTGAAAACTTTGATTTTTCAAAGTAAAAGAAAATTCTAGAATGAATTACTAAATGCATCAGATATATGGTCTATTGTGCAGGGAAATCAGTTTACACTCCCACTGGCTCTCATATGGAATTATCATTGAGTCCAAATGTATAACCTTTTATAGTAAATTTGGTAATATCTGAAAATTGCAAAAGATGAGGGCTCCCCTTCTAGAACATTTCTTACAGTAATAATCTCCTAGGTTGTGCCCAAGAATGTGTACACTGATGTTCACTGACATTTTTTGAAAAAGCAAAATACTGTAAAGAATCTAAAACTTGATGAATATATCCACCAGAATTCTGGTCAGAGACAGACCGCTCACTCCAGTTGTGTAATTTGAGATCTCGGTGAAGGAACAATTTAAAAACATGTTGGCAAGGTGTTAGCAAGGAACAAGGCAAATGATGCTAGAAACAGCAGGAACAGTGACTGCGTCTGTGACTGAAAAAGAAGGAAGGATGGTCCCCAGAAGACAAGCAGGGAGGGCCACCTTCACAGGAGCGAAGACCTTTGGTCAAGGAAGGTAGCCAGTCCTAGAAAACCTTTAAGAGAGGGAAGAATCCCTCTTCCTTTCCCTCTGATGTGCTCCTGATGCTTTCTTGTGGCCCAACCAAACTGAAAGTCAAAGCGTAAGGGAGCCTGTTAATGTGGTCTATGCACGCCAGCCTCCAAAGACACGGAAGAAAGCGGAGACAGTGGCAAACAAATCTGCAAAACCAAACAGAAGATATCTACACTTGATGTGAATTAGATATAACTTGCATTATTCCATTAAAATAAATCATTGCATTTAAAGTTAAAAAGGCCAATAGCTGAACAAGATGAATACATTCATAAAAACAGTAGATATATGACAAATGGATGGTATAAAACATCTATGTTAAGGTCCTAAGTTAAAGCCAATGACTGATGGATGTACAGGGAGATTGCAACTCAACCCAACGAAGATGTGTCTGACAGAGTATGCTGATCAGAATGGACTGTCTTAGAAGCAGCGTGCTTTCGGAAGATAAATTTGTAAATAAGATTCAAGCAACTGATACCCTTTGAATGCTTCAACCTTAGAATTCTGTGGTCCCATATACTTCCCTTTTTTCATAGATGAAAATATAACTTCCTCTGATCTCCACATCAGCATTTTGATGCTGAATTTATATTATTCTGGTTTTTATTTTCACCATATGATGAGCACCAGGGATGTGAGGGAAATTTATAATAAAAGGACCAGCTTACTGGGCTGCTGAATTCCTCTTCACCTGCATGTAAAAACCACTTCCAGTTTTCAAAGCTCCTCCTGGACTCTCCCTTCTATACATACATAATGTTCTACCTGTAAATATCTCTGCTAGGTTTTTTCTGCACCTTTTATCTTTTCTCCTCTGGTGTCTCACTTCTGAAGGCTTATCTTTCGGGAACTATTTACCTCCTCTGATTGCTGAGTTTTACTTCCAAACTTCTCTTTGACTAAGCTGTGATTGACACTCCATTCTGGGACCTTTCCCCTCTTATTAATAATGCCTTTTATTCTCTTTTCATTACATATCATCCAAGGGAATACGTAGTTCAGTCTTTTCAACTTTCAAACCTCTTCTTCTATTACTATCTTTAAGTTTTATTCATGTATTCCCCTTTAAAATACATTTCTATAGAGTCTAAATATTTGTTACCATTTTACCAAAAATGTGTTTTAAGTATGAAATGTTTTTAATGTAAAATATTTTACTGTATCTGGAACACATGACTAATTTATTTCCCCAACCATGCTTTTCCAGTATATATTTCTTTACCACCAAACTTTCTTTCTCTCCATGGAAAAGAGATATCCAACTTATTAAATGTAACAACTATTAGAAAAGATATGCTAGAAAGCTCATAACTTTGCTCTAATAATTCAAGCACAATTATTCAAGGAAAGATGGTACAATCCAGTAGAAAACAATCCTACTCTTGGCCAGTTGAATGAATATATGGAGATTGCAAAAGAATGTACGAAGAGGCTCAATATTTGAACTGTATGTCTGACTCATATATTTGTTTGACTTATAGATTTCAAGCCATACGGTGTTTGTAGAATGTATGTTGTATGGGGTGTCCTAACTGGCTTTTCAAGTTTATATAATTTGTCTTAAATTCCTAGGTAGACTTAAGGCCAGTGTTTTAGAGTCTCATGATACCTCATATAGTCACCCTTCTTGTGGTCAGTAAGGAAAATGTTTCCCTTTTACAGAGCCTTCTTTTTCCAGGAGACCAAAGACTCATGAGCCTGGTTTTTCTATATATTATCTTCAACAAGTTGTCAGTAGTTTAATTCAACACCAAAACCAGATTTACTTCTTGAAACATCTCCTTATTAGATGCAGAATCATTCTCTCAATATTGCATTGAAATGTGGAATGAGTTAAATATCTTCAGTGTGTGCTTGGGCTGCAGAAAGCCGAATGCAAGTGAGAAAGGAAACAAGGTTCTACTTTGCAACAATATACTATGGTTTTCTACATTTCTCAAATTAAATATCTGGAGAGCTGTGTCATACATGCACTTGATATTCCACTAAAATCAAACCTTGAGCATGTAATAAGAGTACCTTTAAAATACATTTTAGAAGTTTTAAAAGTCAAAATGCATCAAAATTAACATTCTAACATCTAATCGTGCAAGCCTGGGAGACATGCTTGACTATGATGGTGGTGAGCAGGTGCTGAGGAAAGAAGACTATGGCCATGAAGTGATTCACCTCAGTGCTCATAGGTTGATGGGCTAGTTAGCATCTCCCAAAGATGCCCTTTTCCTTCTTGCCTCTGAAATTTTGCTTCCCTGCAAGTATTTGTCATAGTGGACCTATCAGCAAGTTAAAATTTACCTACAAAATTATTGGAAAGGGTGGTGTTTCTATTTCAGAAAAAAATAACAAATACTATAAACCAAAATTCTTCCTCAGCTTGTTTGTAAGATTTCATGATGTATAATTTTTGTTTGTTTATAGTTGCTGTTTGTGATCATTATCCACCAGAGAACCTTACAGCATATTAGTTTAGAACCTTCAGTATGGCAAAATTCTTACTGGAAATTTTGTAGAATATAGACTTTCAAGTAAATGCCAGTAAGGACTTGATAACAAAATACTATGCATGATGTCTGAAATTTTTCATATAACTAGAAAAAAATCTTAAAATTTGTATAGAAATAAAGAAGACCCAGAATAGTCATACAGTCTTGAGAAAGAAGAATGGAACTGGGAGAATTATGCTCCCTGACTTCAGACTATACTGTAAAGCTATAGTAATCTAAACAGCATGGAACTGGCACAAAAACAAATAAGAAAACCAACAGAGCAGGGTAGAAAGTATAGATATAAACCCACTCACTTATGGTCAATTCATCTGCCACAAGGGAGGCAAGAATTTACAATGGAGAAAAGACAGTCTTTTCAATAAGTGGTGCTGGAAAAACCAGACAGCCACATGTAAAAGAATGATGTTAGAACATTCTCTGATATCATGCACAAAAATAGGTTCAAAATGGATTAAAGACATAAATGTAAGATTGTATACTATAAAACTCCTAGAGAAAAACATAGGCAGTATATTCTTTGAAATAAATCTCAGCTATATCTTATGGATCTTGTCTCCTAGAATAATGGAAACAAAGACAAAATAAACAACCAGGACCTAATTAAACTTAAAAGCTTCTGTACAGTAACTGAAACCATAAACAAAAGCAAAAGACAACCTGAGTACTGGGAGAAAATGTTTGCAAACATTACCAACAAGGGGTTAATTTCCAAAATATACAAACAATTCATACAGCTTAATATAAAATGGGCAGAATGCCTAAAGAGACTTTTCTCTGAAGAAGACATATAGACAGGCAATAGTTAAATGAAGAGATGTTCAGTATCACTAATTATTAGAGAAATTCAAATCAAAACTACAATGAGATATCATCTCAAACCAGTTAAAATGGCTCTCATTAAAAAGTCTTCAAATAACAAATGCTGGAAAGGGTGTGCAGAAAAGAGAATCCTGCCACACTCTCCATGAAACTATAAATTGGTTCAGTCTCTACGGAAAACAGAATTGTGGTTACTCAAAAAATCTGAAAATAGAGCTATGATATGATTCTTCAATCCCATTCTTGGACATATATCTGTGGAAAACTCTAATTTGAAAAGATACATACATACCAACGTTCACTGCAGCACTATTTACGATTGCCGAGACATCGAAGCGACCTAAATAGCCGTCAACAGGTGAAGAAGATGGGGTGTAAATATACAATGGAATGTTACTGAGCCACAAAGAGGAATGAAATGATGCTATTTGCAGCAACATGGATGGACCCAGAGATCACCATAGTAAGTGAAGTAAGGCAGACAGAGAAAGACAAATATCGTACGATATCACTTTTATGTATGCGGAATCTTAAAAACGTATACAAAAGAACATATCTGTAAACCAGAAATAGACACACAGATATAGAACACAAAGTTATGGTTACCAGAGGGGAAAGGGTAGGAGGGATAAATTAGGAGTTTGGGATTAACATATACATACTCTATGAATAAAATGTAAAAACAACCTGCTGTGTAGCACAAGGAACTATATTCAATATCTTGCAATAACCTATAATGAAAAGAACCTGAAAAAGAATATGTGTGTGTAACTGAATCACTTTGCTGTAAACCTGAAGCTAGCACAGCATTGTAAATTAACTACACTTCAATAAACATGGATAAAAGTTAATATGCAAACCATCTTTATGTTCTCCAAAGTCTTTTTCTCTGCTTGCTTTATAACTAAATAAGCATTCAAAGGAGTTTTCCCAAGAAAGTTAATTAAACAGAGACCATGATTTCGGTATTTAGAAATTCTTTGATAATTGAAGACATTTTAAAGTTGGCTACATCAAAAGTAATACTTTTACTCAAATTATTCTAAGTAGAACTAAGTAGGGGGAGTATTTCCTAACACATGCTGAGAAGTTAACAGAAATCTAAAGGAAAGACTTTCTCATTTTTTTAATTATATCTACACATATTACATCCTTGATCACAAACATTCAAGAGCCTCACAGGATATAAAGTTCACATTTTTGTGAGTGATTTTTTTGTCTGCATTTTCACTCCTTTCTTCTATCCCATTTAGCTCCCAACAGATAACAGCTGCAATCACTACCTTCTTTTCTATTAGGTTTCTGCACATTCCTGCCTTAGACATTACTAACAGATGTTTCCCTGTTTTCACTTTCTGCTGCCACCCTAAGTTTATGACTTTCCTACACACGCCAGTTCAAATCTCATTTCCTGCTTGAAGCCTTCCTAGATCCCAGGTAAGCAGAGGTGATAACTACTTTTGGGAATCAGTACATTTATTACCTATGTCACTGATTTTACATCATACACATATTATGTTTAGCCTGTGTTGAATTGCTGACTTTACTTTTTCGTGTTTTGCATCATATCTTCCAAGCAAAGCTGTGTGTTCCAGAGGGTTTTAATATAATTTATAGCTGTACGCAAATTAGTCTTCTATGAAGCTCCAGAGGAGCCATCACAGTATTATTATGTAGGAGATGCTTAAAAAGTATCAACATTAAGCCAATGAATGGATTTTTCTGAGAGGAAAATATATAGTATTGTCAAGTTTTATAGGAATAAATTTAAATATGCACCTGGATTGGACTAGGTTGGTACAAATAAGAATAAAATCCAAGCAATTTCATTAAATTGCTGAAAGTTAGGAGGATGGGATGCTGAAAATCTGAAGGCTCTCTGGAAGAAATGGAACATCATACAGAACATAAGTGAAAGATTCAGAGAATATTTGGAAGTAGACAAGTGAGTGATAGCTAAAGATTGAATATTTCTAACAGGGGTGAATAGACACAAGGAAGCATCAGCCTTTCAGGCTGGAATTCCAGTTTGTTTCTTCCATTCTGGGTGTACCATCCACAGTGGGCAATTCTGTGCCCTCTGGGTGTTTACAGTATAATAAAAGACACTTGGAAAGAGGGCATTTTGGTGCAATCTAAATAAGTTTCTGACTTGATGTAAGAAGCGTGTTAGAATGTTAGGGATGTGCAGAGAGAAGAAAGGCAAAAAGGAAGGGCTATTTATCAAAGTGCTGTTTACCAAAGTCCAGTTGGCAGAAACACTAATTGAGAAAATAGTGCCTGAAGGAGGAAGAGCTCCAGACAGCTCTTAGCAAAATGATTAAGTTATTAGATGATCTACCAGTAATGACTGCCTTAAGACTGGAGAGGAAGGGAGAGAGACATAAATGCTTCTGAAAAGGACAAGTGGGCTTTCATTCTTTAAACTTTCTCCTTTGAATGATTAACTCTTCTTTCTTTTGGCCAAGCTTCGTAGCTTGTGGGATCTTTGTTCCTCCATCAGGGATCAAACCTGTGCCCCCTGCAGGGGAAGCATGGAGCCTTAACCACTGGATCTCCAGGGAAGACACATAAGTGAGCTTTTCACAGGTGTGGCCGGGCACATAAACAACAATGAGCAAGAACATTCAAGATTAATCAAAACCGTCAAGGATTTGCTACATCTTGAGTTGACTGTCACTTCCTGTATGAAATATTCCCGATTACTCCCTCCCTCTCTACTTTCACAAGATGTTTGCAGGTTTTTCTTGGAACTTAACTATGACTATTTACTAATACAGGCAAATATGGTGATGGTGGTGGTGGTGTCATTACCATCAACACTGTATTCATTTTTGCTCTAATATGTCCTCCTCATCTTCTTATCAAAGAACAAGCCCATCACACTTCAAAATCTGGTCCTTACTACAACTTATGGAAATAACAAGAGGCAGGCAGCTTCTTACACATGCTAATTTCTCCCAATCCAAAAGAATTCTGTTTTTCTTAAGTGTAAGGAAATTCGCTAAAACCCGTCTACACCATTCCAGTCCCACAGTGGCAGCTGCCTTTCCCATGGATTCCTGATTTGCAGGTCCAGATGGCATGTCCTTCCCAAAGCCCCAGTTCTAGGGGATAGTCAGTCTTTCTTGGTAGGTGTCAGGATGCTCATGATCTGAAAGTGGCTACTCTGAGACAAATGTACCTACTACCTGTGGCTTACAGACTCCAGCCAGGAGGTGGTAGGGACTTTTCACATTAGTACAATACCATCTGTACCATTCTTATATTGACACCTCCCCTTGCCACCAATGAAGTGGGTATTTGGGGACTTAGTGGATTCATTTCATGGTTAAGAAAGTTAAACTAAAACCATAAGACCAGAATAATATATCAAGTGGAAACATTTCTGCTCTAGTGACCACTCACATTCCTATTTGATTTCCAGAGCATAGTTATGTGAGAGGATGGCTTTCAGTTATCTGGGTGCCCCCCACACCCAGGTCAGAAGACCAGTTTGCACGTCAGGACCACTACAGACCTCCATCAGTGGAAGGTGAGGAGGGTGGGCAGCTCAGGGGACAAGTGAGCTAATGGATGTCTCTGTGCTCTGGAAGTCAAGTTTTTGGCCACGTTCCTACTCAGTTGAGCCACCAGACCATAACAGGGAAGATCACTGAGTTCATCCCCAGTGATGCGCTCTCCAGAGTCAGATGTATTCAGCGAAGCTGTGAACCATCAGGATGAACCGAAAGGCATGGCTTCAAGGAACAGGATACTTTGGTGTGGATATGCATCGATTCTGTTGTGTTTCCTTCACAGACCCCACATTTCTTCTAGCTTTATGAAACACAAGCATCCTTAGTTCCCTTTCCTAATGCGCTTCTGAATAAGAAAAGAGAACACGATCTTTTCTAACCAGGACCCCCACCCCCCATGATTAGTCACACGCCACCCCTTCCTACAGTAGGAATCTTCTGTTCTGTTACAATTGTTGCAACTTCTTTATGAGATGAGCTGCCCCTCCATTGATTGTATTGTCTGATTCTTATCTGAATCTCGAAGGTGAGGGGTTATTATCCCCACTTTGCAAGCGCTGAGGAGCACACTCTGGTTCCCAGTGTCTATAGTGGAGTCTAGAGGCTCTACAAACACAGTCCTGTGTCAGGCTGCCTCTTAGTACCCACTTAATGATATCTAGATACTCACAAAGAATTATGGATGTATAGAACTAGGGTATAAATATGTTCTAAAATATTGCTCCTGTTCATCAAGCTATGTAGCATTAAATGCAGATTTCTTAGGAAAGAATCTTTTTTTTTTTCTCTTCTGCTTGCTTTGGTTTACCACCCCTTCTGGATGTCTTTAAGGCAAGTAGGCTTTGCTTCACCAACTGACATCCTCGGGTGCATTTCCTAGGTGTGTGTGGCTGGGGAAAACAGTCAGATTGTAACTGAAAGTGGGGTCTGGCTGCTTGCTGCTCAAAAGTCAGTAAAGAGACCAGGTTGGTGGAAAGGAAAGTTTTTTGTTTTGTTTTGTTTTTAATTTTGGAGGCTGGCAACCGTGGAAGGGGGTGGATGCCTGTCCAAAGGCCGACAATCAGTGGGCAAGAGCTTTTATAGATGGAAGGAGGAGGCTACGTGCTACATGCAGAAACAGCATAGTCAGCTCCGACAGTCATCTTAAAAACGATTATGCAGTGGTCTGATCAACATCTTCCTGATTGTTTTAGGTACAGTTAGACCTCAGTCCCAGGGTCCGTTTGTTCCCATTTCCCCGAGGCCAGTTCTCAAAACTGTGGCAGCTCATGTTGTGGCTACAGTCTGGTCACCTTGCAGTTAACTTCTCCACCTGCTGGGGCTTTCAGTATCAACAAGACAGTTCAGAATATGGCCTACAAAATTATCTATAGCCCTGGAAAAGGAACTAAAGGTCCTTGACTTTGTTTAATGACTACATTAATATTATTTGGTCTCCTTTGTTTGCCTTTGTTACTGCATTTTGTCACTTCTCTGATTAAACTTATTCTTTGGCTGAAGTTTTTCCATAGACTAAAGGCAGGCAGAGGACATGGAGGTCAAGGAACACAGGATGCTTCCATTCAAAATCATCGGCAGCTATGTTTTTAAGGCGTCATTGTGCACAAAGGTTTAAATAAAAATTCTTAATGAGAAAAAAACTCCCAGGTGAAAATATATGCAGCTTTTAATGTTAGAAAGACATTAGTGGAAAAGATTAGTGTGGCTGAAAATTCAGTCAAATACTCAGGAATTTCTTTTTCTAAGGCAGAATTATATACAAGAGTTAAAACAAACAAAAAAAAATCAGAAAATAAGAATGAGTCTTGCATGAAAATATGAACAGCTTTAATTGTTAGAAAGAAAACACTGGCAAAAATGCTGTGACTAAACAAGAGTTCATTACACTTGTTTTGTGGGGAATACTTAAGGAAAAACTTTCCTGAACAATAAGAGGCTTACCTTTTTTTAAGTCTGATACATTCTTCTGCATGTCTGCAAGGAAGGAAAAGACCATGTTCTTTAGCTGTGTCATCTTTCTTCTAGAGCAAATTGAAAAAGGATATTTGAATCAGCGTTTATCTTCTTTATCGATTTTCAGAATCGTTAATATAAACTCACAGAGAAATTTCTGAGACATCTGATCCTTTTCATTTCTCTATTCACAGCAGCTGCAATTGTAAGTGTATTACCTTGCAGAGACAGAACTTTAACATTAATGAAATGCGTTATCCAGCTGTAAACCCTCCTAAATTGAAAATAGACTATGAACGTGGACTATGTTGAATTAGGGTCAAAAAAGTTAAACAATTGAAAGAAAGGTTATTCCATGGAGAAGATGATTAAATCTATACTTTGGAAAGGGCACTTATTCACTTTGTATATCCATAATACATGTTAGAATATATGGTGCCCGTCCCCTCAATAAACTGATTTTGAAATAAACAAAAGGATATCTCACACATAGGAAAGATTCCATGGAAGAGGTGACATTTGAGATATGCCTTGAAGATGATGGCTCAGACAGTAAGGAGTCTGCCTGTAATGCAAGAGACCTGGGTTTGATGCCTGGGTCAGGAAGATCCCTGGGAGAAGGGAATGGACACCCACTTCAGTATTCTGGTCTGGAGAATTCCATGGACAGAGGAGCCTGGCAGACTTCAGTCTGTGGGGGTCAGAAAGAGCCTGACAAGACTGAGTGACTAACAACACTAACTATTGAAGATAGATCAGATCAGATCAGTCGCTCAGTCATGTCCAACTCTTTGTGACCCCATGAATCGCAGCACACCAGGCCTCCCTGTCAATCACCAACTCCCGGAGTTCACTCAGACTCACGTCCATCGAGTCAGTGATGCCATCCAGTCATCTCATCCTCTGTCGTCCCCTTCTCCTCCTGCCCCTAATCCCTCCCAGCATCAGAGTCTTTTCCAATGAGTCAACTCTTCGCATGTGGTGGCCAAAGTACTGGAGTTTCAGCTTTAGCATCATTCCTTCCAAAGAAATCCCAGGGCTGATCTCCTTCAGAATGGATTGGTTGGATCTCCTTGCAGTCCAAGGGACTCTCAAGAGTCTTCTCCAATACCACAGTTCAAAAGCATCAATTCTTCGGCGCTCAGCCTTCTTCACAGTCCAACTCTCACATCCATACATGACCACAGGAAAAACCATAGCCTTGACTAGACAGACCTTTGTTGGCAAAGTAATGTCTCTGCTTTTGAATATGCTATCTAGGTTGGTCATAGGATTCAATGAGGAGGGATAATGCTGTGTGAATATTGCATTAAATGTTTAATTGAAGTTCTGAGAAAAGGAAGAGGGTTAGTACCAAATCAGTAAATCACTTCTGCCAAGGAATCCAGTAATCAGAGTACAAGGATCAATGTGGCAGCATGTAAGCCAGACCAGTGAAAAAAAAAACAAGAGGCAGAAAAAAACACCAGTTTTCCTAGTAAAGAAATTGACCATTAGTTCAAGTGAGAAGAAATAATCCTAGAAAGAGAGAAGAGATAGTGGAAATGAACTGGCCAAGGCTTTTGCAAGAACATGGTAGGAAGGCCCATGATGGCAGGAAAAAGGACTGGTTGGTCATCTCTGTGAGTTCAGCCCCTCAGGGACTCATTGTGTATTGAAGGAATGAATCATTGATTGACTAGATGAAAGCCATAGTGTATATGGATTTATATCTATTTAATGAATGTACCTATTGAGAGTATGAATATAAGATGAGTTAGGCTTACTTTGAATTCACATAAATACTAACTTAGGAGGAGCCAATTTCAAGGAAAGGGGATATGTTCATTTAAAACAAATTAGGTTAAAAAAATCCAGCAGGATTTCAATTGGATGTGTCTAATGGACCAGTTGAAAATAGATTTTGTTACTAAGGAAAGAGTATGTTTGTTGAAATAAATGAGAGTCATCTTTCTAAAAATGCTGATTTTTTTATTATCTAGATATATGAGGCTTTATTTTTCCTCATCTTGATTATTGTAAAATAAGTTTTCCACTTGAATTTTTCTACTTGGTCCACTCTCATTCTGTTCAAATTATCTATTGCTGCATAGCAAATGACCTTAAAACTTAGTGGCTCAGATGTCAACTTTAACCACTCAGTTATTTTATATTCTAGGGAAATTAAAACAAAGGTCAAATAATCCCAAGATTACACTGAGAGATTATCACAGTGCCAAGGTGTCATAAAGCAGAATAAAAATGGATTTTAGAATTGAACATTACTGCATCTCTTGAAATGTGTATACACACACACACACACACACACATATACATCTTATAGTTAATTATTTAAATAAAGGAAGGATGACAAGGTCTCTATGTTATTAATAAAATATGTTTTATGGTCAAGTTTTTCGGGAAACTTTTAGTGGAGTTAACTTCTGAGATTTTATTTAAAGATATGTTAGATGTTTTTCAAGCTATTACCTAACAACACTATAATCTCTATGTGAACATTGTAAGGATCCATTATTGTACTGGGGAGTAATGGTTCTTTACCGCTTTTCACTTCTGTGTCTTCTTTCTTATAGTAGGCTGTCAAGAACCTTTCTGATGTAATTGCAGTTGTGAGTCATGGCACCTCCCACCACCTGTAGTTTTCTGTTTCTTATCTGGTCTGTGCTCCAAAAACACATTAAAAACAAAACAAAACAAAACTTTGGAATTTCATGGTAAAAACAAATTCTAAAATTTTCTGAAGATGCTTGATCCAAATGGCTGAAAATAACAGCTAATATTTTCAAGTTCTACTTTTGGGCCAGTGTTTAAAAATACACATGTCTCATATTATCTGATTCTCATCTCTATCCTATAAGATCAATACTATTATTACCCCTATTTTATAGATGAATTAAATGAGACTTCGATAGGTCATTCTCACATAAGCAAGAATCCCATGTGAAGCTTTTTTTTTTTTTCTGAATTCCCCCTCAAAAACGGATAGAGCCACTACATAGGCAAACAAAATATCCATGGCAACATTTGCTACAAAACAAGATAACCACAAATTCTCACGAACCTGAAATATGATTGGGAAGGGATCAACTACTAAAGCAACTGAGTCTACATGGTATTAGAGACTGTGTGTTAGAATGCAGAAAAAGACCCAACATGACCAGCAGAAATTTAGATAGGACAATCTATGAACAAAGGTGGAACCTTGGAGGGGACTTTGCAGGCTCCAATTCTAAGGTGAGGGGAAAGAAATTGTAGGAAAACCCAATGATGTTGGCAGGTCTGAACCTTTTCAACCCACATGACTAGCCAACTGGAGCTACTTGAAGTTCACAGTCCTATGCTGAAGAGAAACTACTGGGAGGAATATTTAAGTTGATTTATATCTCTAAAATAATTAAACACAAGATCTGTGAGCTTCCATTTGGATTATTGCCCTGGGCCTTGCAAATGTTCATGGTGGGTCCCGTATTGAATATTAAGCATGAAGTTGCTCTCTACCTTCATGGCAAGGATGTCAAGAAATTAGAGTACATAGGTACTCCTCCAAAAACCAGGGGACCTCGAGTCCACGCTGTCTTAGGAAATTAATTTTCCTTAGCTGATCTGAGTTTCAGAACATGGAATAATGTCAATTTTTTCTAACCATATAAGTATAGGTCATATGTTAGTGGCTTTTATTTTTCAAAAAGTGGAAAAAGAAACTTTTTAAAAAGATGTTCATGGTTTGTCTCTTATATTTTCAAAAGGCTCTACAGATATTCAGAGAGATTAAAATGGGATGCAATGAAATTTGCCATAATGTCAAGAATTTTCTTTGTGATTTTCCATCAAGTGGACCTCAGATCATGAGGAAAGTGATTCTCAGCCATATCCTCTTCTTTCTGCAAATACACACTTTGCACATTAAAATTTTCTTGTTTATAAATTGCATTTATTTTCAAACCATATAATAGAGTTTTATTTTTTCACTTTCTCAAAGAAGATTCATTTATTCAGTAAGGGGGGAAAAAGAGATTTTAGCATAGAATTTTAAAATTGTCCTCACTATTGTAATAAAAAAAATACATGACAAAAAAAATTAAAAGACCATCTAGTGGATAAGTCTCCAGGCTGGGAGCTCATGTCTTAAGTTTCTGAGCTCCAGATGGAACTCCAAAAATATGTGATTCTAACACAGGATGGATTTTCTCACATATTTAGCTTAAAAGATTTGTCCTGAAGGGCAGAATTTCTATGAGACTCTACTAGATTCCTAGGGCTGCCATAACAAATTGCCATGTATTTAATGGCTTAAGACAGCAGAAATTTGTTCTCTCACAGTTCTGAAAAACAAAAAAATCTGAAATTAAGGTGTTGGTAAACTGTGCTACCTCTGAAGTCTCTAAAAGAAAATCCTTGCTCACCTCTTCCAGCTTCTGGTGGCCCAAGTATTCCTTGAGTTGTGGCAACATAACCAATTTTTGCCTCTGTCTTCCCACTCTCTTTTTCTGTGTGTGTATGTCAATATGTCCTTTTTTCCTATAAGGAAATCTGTCATTGGATTAATATCTAGGATGATCTCCTGTCCAGATTCTTAACAATTACATCTACAAATAAAGTCATATTGGGAGGTTGTGGGGGACTTATCTTTTGGGGGACCCCTATTAAACCCATTACGGAGGCTGATCTATAGATAAGTAAGAAAAGTCTTCTCCTGTACTTAAAAATCTAAGTAATAGAGAAAAGCAACAGAATGAGAAAGACTAGAGATCTGTTCAAGAAAATTAGAGATACCAAGGGAATATTTCATGCAACGATGGGCACAATAAAGGACACAAATTGTATGGAAGATATTCTGTTTCTGTACAGAAATAGAAGATATTAAGAAGAGGTGGCAAGAATACACAGATGAACTATACAAAAAAGATCTTCATAACCCAGATGGTGTGATCACACGACGGTGTGATCACCCACCTTGAGCCAGATATCCTAGAATGCGAAGTCAAGTGGGCCTTAGGAAGCATCACTACCAACAAAGCTAGTGGAAGTGATGGAATTCCAGTTGAGCTATTTCAAATCCTAGAAGATGATGCTGTTAAAGTGCTATACTCAATATGCCAGCAAATTTGGAAAACTCACCAGTGCCCGTAGGACTGGAAAAGGTCGGTTTTCATTCCAGTCCAAAGAAAGGCGATGCCAAAGAACTGTTGCAAATTGTACTCATCTCACATGCTAGCAAAGTAATGATCAAAATTCTCCAAGCCAGGCTTCAATAGTTCATGAACTGTGAACTTTCAGATGTTCAAGCTGGATTTAGAAAAGCCAGAGGAACCAGGGATCAAATTGCCAACATCTGCTGGATCATCAAGAAAGCAAGAGAGTTCCAGAAAAACATTTACTTCTGCTTTATTGACCACATCAAAGCCTTTGACTGTGTGGATTACAACAAACTGTGGAAAATTTTTAAAAAGATGGCAGACCACTTTACCTGCCTCCTTAGAAATCTGTATGCAGGTCAAGAAGCAACAGTTAGAACTGGACATGGAATAACAGACTGGTTTCAAATCTGGAAAAGAGTATGTCAAGGCTATATATTGTCACCCTGTTTATTTAACTTATATGGAGAGTACATCATGCAAAATGCTGGGCTGGGTGATGCACAAGCTGGGGTCAAGATTGGGAGAGAAATATCAATAACCTCAGATGTGCAGATGACACCACCCTTATGGCAGAAAGCAAAGAGCAACTGAAGAGCTTCTTGATGAAAGTGAATGAGGAGAGTGAAAGAGTTAGCTTAAAGCTCAACATTCAAAAAACTAAGATCATGGCATCTGGTCCCATCACTTCATGGCAAACAGATGGGGAAACAATGGAAACAGTGTCAGACTTTATTTTGGGGGGCTCCAAAATCACTGCAGATGGTGACTGCAGCCATGAAATTAAAAGATGCTTGCTCTTTGAAAGAAAAGCTATGACCAACCTAGACAGCATATTAAAAAGCATAGACATTCCTTTGCCAACAAAGGTCTGTCTAGTCAAGGCTACGATTTTTCCAGTAGTCATGTATGGATGTGAGAGTTGGACTATAAGGAAAGCTGAGAGCCAAAGAATTGATTCTTTTGAACTGTGGTATTGGAGAAGTCTCTTGAGAGTCCCTGTGACTACAAGGAGATCAAACCAGTCCATCCTAAAGGAAATCAGTCCTGAATATTCATTGGAAGGACTGATGCTGAAGCTGAAACTCCAATACTTTGGCCACCTGATGCAAAGAATTGACTCATTGGAAAAGACCCTGATGCTGGGAAAGATTTAAGGTGGGAGGAGAAGGGGATGACAGAGAATGAGATGGTTGGATGGCATCACACCAACTCAATGGACATGAGTTTTAGCAAGCTCCAGAGGTTGGTGAAAGACAAGGAAGCCTGGCATGCTGCAGTCCTTGGTGTCGCAAAGAGTTGGACACGACTGAGTGACTGAACTGAACTAAACTGAGAAATATTATTCTGTACTTTTTCAATATCATAGTTAAAACACACAAAAAATGTATCACCCTATGATATTTAATAAAAAGAGGCATTTACATCTTGAGTTAATTCCAAGCCACAGTATAATGAATACTATTTTATTATCATAAAACAATGTTGTTTTAGAGAAAATTGATATTTCAGAATCTGTGATTTTTGTTATTGAGTGGATAATTTGTTACCTTAAAACTAAAAGTAAAGTCTGAAAATTATAAAACAATTTAATGTTTTCTATTGGACTATGATTCTGTGAAAGTGCCACACTCAATATGCCAGCAAATTTGGAAAACTCAGCAGTGGCCATAGGACTGGAAAAGGGCAGTTTTCATTCCAATCCCAAAGAAAGGCAATGCCAAAGAATGTTCAAACTACTGCACAGTTGCACTCATCTCACACGCTAGTAAAGTAATGCTCAAAATTCTCCAAGCCAGGCTTCAGCAATATGTGAACTGTGAACTTCCAGTTGTTCAAGTTGGTTTTAGAAAAGGCAGAGGAGCCAGAGACCAAATTGCCAACATCCGCTGGATCATCGAAAAAGCAAGAGAGTTCCAGAAAAACATCTATTTCTGCTTTATTGACTATGCCAAAGCCTTTGTGTGGATCACAATACACTGTGGAAAATTCTGAAAGAGATGGGAATACCAGACCACCTGACCTGCCTCTTGAGAAACCTATATGCAGATCAGGAAGCAACAGTTAGAACTGGACATGGAACATACTGGTTCCAAATAGGAAAAGGAGTACGTCAAGGCTGTATATTGTCACCCTGCTTATTTAACTTCTATGCAGAGTACATCCTGAGAAATGCTGGGTTGGAAGAAGCACAAGCTGGAATCAAGATTGTCAGGAGAAATCTCAATAACCTCAGATATGCAGATGACACCACCCTTATGGCAGAAAGTGAAGAGGAACTAAAAAGCCTCTTGATGAAAGTGAAAGAGGAGAGTGAAAAAGTTGCCTTAAAGCTCAACATTCAGAAAACAAAGATCATGGCATCTGGTCCCATGACTTCATGGGAAATAGATGGGGAAACAGTGGAAACAGTGTCAGACTTTATTTTTGGGGGGGCTCCAAAATCACTGCAGATGGTGATTGCACCCATGAAATTAAAAGGCGCTTATTCCTTGGAAGAAAAGTTATGTCCAACCTAGATAGCATATTCAAAAGCAGAGACATTACTTTGCCAACAAAGGTCCGTCTAGTCAAGGCTATGGTTTTTCCAGTGGTCTAGTGTGGATGTAAGAGTTGGACTGTGAAGAAAGCTGAGCGCTGAAGAATTGATGCTTTTGAACTGTGGTGTTGGAGAAGACTCTTGAGAGTCCCTTGGACTGCAAGGAGATCCAACCAGTCCATTCTGAAGGACATCAGCCCTGGGATTTCTTTGGAAGGAATGATGCTAAAGCTGAAACTCCAGGACTTTGGCCACCTTATGCGAAGAGTTGACTCATCTGAAAAGACTCTGATGCTGGGAGGGTTTGGGGCCAGGAGGAGAAGGGGATGACAGAGGATGAGATGGGTGGATGGCATCACTGACTCGATGGACGTGAGTCTGAGTGAACTTCGGGAGTTGGTGATGGACATGGAGGCCTGGCGTGCTGCAATTCATGGGGTCGCAAAGAGTCAGACATGACTGAGCAACAGAACTGAACTGATAGCTATATTATTATTATTATTGTTATTATCATTAAATGTTTTTACGTTGTTCATATTTGGGTTCAATCAATTGTGAGATCAGTGACCTGTGAATATGAAATACACCCAGGGATTTTTTTAAAAGTGGAAAATTTCTGTAATATAAAAAGAGAACTGAAGAGGAAAAATGGTCCCTTTTATTTGTGAATTCTTTTTTATATTTTCCAAGTATGAAACCTAAACAAAAATTATCAACTTACAAATAAAAGGGTGACATCTCATTCCTAATGTGATGAAGCAGAGGAAATTTTTAAACTAAATAATAACAGAAAGGAGCATATTATTGCATATGTTATTATTGTCTATAAGAGAGCATGGAGGAATATTCATAGCAGTGTTATTTACAGTAGGTAAGACATGAAAGCAACCTAGCTGTCCATCGACAGATGAAAGGATAAATAAGTTGTGGTGCCTATATAGAAAGCAATATTACTCAGTCATTAAAAGACACATCAGAGTCAATTCTAGTGATGTGGATGAGCCTCGTTCCTGATACAGACAGGGAAGTAAGTCAGATAGAGAAAAACAAATTTTGTATATTAACGCATTGTTGGGGGAACGTGTAACTTCCTCAGTTCTGTCTCACCACAGCAAAGATTTGAAATGGAAGACCAGTTTTACAGCTCGGTTACAGCTCAGAGTTTTATTGGGCAAGCAAGGGAAAGTACAACCTCAAGGTGTGAGGGCGGGCCGATCCCAAAGGCAAGGCCTCAATCCGTCTTGGCTTCCTCTTTTCATATGTTTGTCTCCTCCCCTCCTTGAGCCTGCTCAATGTAAATTGGGCTAGCCAGGAGGGCTGTTTGTTTCACCTGAGGTTCTCACTCTGGTCCTCAGATTTTCTTTTGTTCCATTTTCACAGGCTTTTTTCTTTCTTTGTCTTTTAGCCACCGCCATTTTGGACTCCTTTTTCCTATTCTAACTACCTAACATTCCCTTCCCAAGAGATGGGAGGCCCAATTATTTGGGAATAGTGACATCAAGGTCTCTCTGGCTACTTCCTGCTGAGCTGGGATGGCAAGGGCATTCAGCCTCCCTCTCTTACTAGTCTCAAGCCTCAGGGTCCTTACAGAGGTGTCCATCTAAGGGTGAGTGATATTTTCCATGGTTGGGTGTAGTTTTATATCTCCTTGTTAAACTGGCACTGCATGTTGTAGCTTGTTGACCTGGGCAGAGACAAACGGGTTAGACAATTGACAATACATGGAGCAATCATAAGCAGCATCAATATGGTGATAACAGATTAGTAGGGGCATTAACCAACTCCAAATCCCCCCTCATCAGAAGAAGGATCCCCCAGAGAGTGATTGTAGCCACCCAAGAACTCTCCAGCTAATTCTTTGAGATCCAGAAGGGTCTGAATGTTTTTCTTGAGGACTGTGAGACTTTCTTTAACTTTGCAGGAGGTATTTACCCAGAAACAACACATCTCATTCAAGATGGCTTAAGTCTGTCCTTGTTCAGGGATCAGGAGATCTATCTCGTGTCTATTTTGGAGTACAACCCCTGCCAAGCTGTGTTGGCTCTTTATAGCTATCCTGAGAAAGTTCATCCCCCAGAAACTTAATTTTGGGGATTTTCATTAGAATGACACTCATTTGTAGTACTGAGTAGGTATCTGAGATCTCCCAGAGGCTCACAGGTATATTGAGTGTCCTCTTCTGCTTTTTTCCATGGCTTGACTCATGAGTAGTGAATGCAGGAGTCATGCCCCAATACCCTGACTGCTGTGGGGGTAGAAAGTATTACAGGGTAGGGGCCTTTTCATGTGGGCTGGAGTTGAGCCTTTTGAGACCCATCTTTCCAGACTTTAATTAGGACTTGAGCCCCCGGAGCATATAGTAGTGGCTCTTTAGAATCTTTTGGGTCCTGGTTGACACCCCTCAAGCATATATCTTGTTGCAATTGTCAAATGGCCATGGTACAAGGTCAGAGGGCCTGAGCCTCTAGATCTAGGAAGAGGTCATTGACATAAACAAAAGATCTCCCATATAGCATCTCATAAGGGCTAAGGCCAACCTATTCCTTTGGGTCAATATGGGTGCAGAGGAGATGTATTGGTAAAGCCCTCCTTCCATCCCAGGGAGGTCTTCTGGGTTATCTTTTTTATTGCTGATTTTAAGAACTGGTTGGCTCTTACTAGTTTTCCTGAAGACTGAGGCACAATGGAGATAATAAGGAATACCTAATGCTTTAGAGACCCCTTAGGTGATGTTAGAAGTAAATGATGTCCCATTGTCACTTTGTAATGACCTGGGCAGACCAAATCTCAGAATTATTTCATGGAGCAGGTTTTTTTTTTTTTTTTTAATCCCCTCCTCAGCAGTCACAGTCTGGTTGGGAAAACTTCAATCCATTCTATGAATGTATTTATCATGACTAATAGGTATTAATACCCTTGAGAAACTGGCATCTGGGTGAAGTCCATGCCAGTCCTCTCCTGGGTAGGTCCCATGCACTGGGGTCTTTGAGCTCCTTGGGGGTTGTTTAATTGGCAAGTGGGACAAGAGAAGACCACTTGCCTTATAGTTGTTTGGAGGCCTGTTCCTCTGAAGGACCTTTCTAGTAATCTCTGGAGGCCTTCTCCCCTAAATGAGTGGTGGCATGTAAGGAGTTAACCAACTTCCACTGGAGGTTCCCAGGCAGAGAAAGGAGGCCCTCCTCTTGGAACCACCCCATATGATCTTCTTGAAAGCCCTCACTCTTAGCTTTAAGAGTCTCATCTTCAGTAAGAAGGAGTTTCTTGCAAATTAGTCTGTGGAACTAAGGTAGCAACCCCTACTGGGTCTTGTTCTGTAATGCTGTTCTCTCAATTGCCTGATCAGCTACTTGCTTCCCTCGTGCCACTTCCATGCTCCCTTTTTAGTGTCCTTTACAGTGGGAGAGTGAAACCTCAGTGGGCAGCTGGACTGCCTCCAAGATTCTAAGGATTTGATCACCATATTTGATTGGGGACCCTCAGGTGGTCAAGTGGCCTCTTTCTTTCCAAATAGCAGCATGTGCATGTAGCACCAGAAAGGCATACTTGGAGTCAGTGTAAATGGCTATTCTTTTTCCTTTTCCCAGCTCTAAAGCTTGAGTCAGGGCTATGAGCTCAGCCAACTAGGCTGAAGTACCTGGTGGCAAAGGTTTGGCCTCTATGGTCTCAAAATTGGAGACTACTTGCATATGCAGCTCTTCTTTTTCCATCCAAGACAAAGCTGTTTCCATCAGTGTATCAGATTTCCTCAGGATTGGTCAGAGGATCTTCTGACAATCCCTCTCAGGGTTTTGTCCAGTGGTCCAACGTTGCTAGGCAAGAGTGAAAGGGGAGAGAGCCCTCAGGGATAGGCAGGAGGGTAGCTGGCTTAAGAACCTCACAAGGGGATATAGTCAGGCTTGGGTTTTCCATCAGCACTACTTGATATCTGAGGATCCTTTGATGAGACATCCACAAATGGCCTTTCTGATTCAGGAATTGTTTCACTTGTTGGCTGGTAAAAATAGTTTGCCCCCAAGAGAGAGTTTTAAAGCATACTCTATCAGGACTGCAATAGCTTCAAAATTTCAAAGGCAGGGAGAGATCTCTTCCCAATATGGAAGTAGGACACTCAGGGACCACCAGAACCTGGTGGGAAAATATTTGTCCATCCCAGCAACAAAGAAGTGCTCAGGTGAATCTTTTTGTAAATGCTTTTCCTGTAGCACCCAAAATGGTACAGGTTTGGGAGGAGAAGACTCTGGAGCAGGAGGTCAGGACAGAGTAGGTAACCCCTGTGTCAACCAAGAAATTCTCAGACCTACCTGCCACATCCAGTTGCACCCTTGGCTCCAGCCCCGTGATGGTTATCTGTACAGTCAGGCTGGCTGGAGCACACTGCTTCAGTCCTGTTGAACCATCATGAGGGAAAGCTTGGGGCTTGACCTTGAGGCTCTTGGGTCCCAAGGTCAGAGTGCTGCCCAATGTCCCAATTGATGGCATTTGTAGCATGCCATTTTAAGAGACATGTTATAATTTGGCCACTCATTGGCCCAATGTCCCGCCTATCTACAGATTAGGCATTTGCCTCATGCCTTGTCCTTTAAGTACTCAGGGTTTGCCACAGGACTTCCCTGGAGGGTGGTCAGCATCTGTGTATGCCTTGTCTCTTTCCTTCTCTCCCTTTCCTGGGCCTTGGCCTCCTTCTCTTGTTCTCTGTTATAAAAGGTATTTGTGGCTGTCTGGACCATCTCATTTAAAAAGGCAGCAGGGCCCTGCTGCTGTAGCTGTTGTAACTTTATCCTTATATCTGATGCACATTGGGATAGGAATTTGTCCTTTAAAATCACCTGTCCTCATAAAAGTCTAAGTCCAGATTGGTAAACTTTTGGAGTGCCTCTTTTAGGCTTTCCAGAAAGGCAATGGAGTTCTCATTGGGCTCCTGAGTTATTGCTGAGACTGGGTGCAGTCCCAGGCTGCACTAACAGGCTTCCTTCTCTTTCCATGAACGGACTTCCTTAGGGGTGAGTCTTTCCGAAGCTTATCCTACCCAGAACTGTTGCAACCTGAGAGCCAGGCATCCCCGGGTCAGGGTGCAGATCCCCAGGCAGGTTGAAGCATGACAGCCTCCTGGAGATCGAGTGCCCAGGCAGGTGGAGGCATGCTGGCCGTCCGAGAATTGGGTCCCTGGGCAGGTCGAGGCATGTCGACCTCCTGGGACCCCTGGACTGGCATATTCCTAAGCAGGTTGAGGCATGACAACCTCCTGAAGACCATATCCCTAGGCATGTCAAGGCAGGTCAACCTCCTGGGACCTCTGGGCTGGAGTTGGGCATCCCCAAGGTCCCCAGTATGACTTGTGCTGGGGAGGATTAAGGGGTTGTAATCTTAACTCATTGCCAGTTTGTCCACTGCAGATGGGAATAGATACCATGATGTAAAGCAATCCAAGCCTGTGTCCTTAGACTGGGAACCTGGTGAAATAGCCACAACATCCTCTTATTGCTCTGAGGGAATGTAAATCACTGATTTATTCCCCTAGTCCTCCATAAGAGCAGTGCAGGGTGTTTCCAACAGTAAACATTTCATTGTCATAGACCCACTTTAGGTAATAACAGAAGTAATGACAAGGGAGTGGGTTATCTGGTCCTGTTAGGGGCTTTAAGAGTATTTTAATAATAAGCTGGGTGGAGCAATGTTGCCTATAAGGGGGCAGGGTCCTGGTTTTAGGAGTTAGTAAGTGGCTTAAGGACAAAATGATAAAAGGCAACAAACTAGATATGCCATAGAAGTGGAGTGGAAACTTGATCCAGGGAATATGCTTGTAGCTTTAGGAGAAGGGTGGTAAGGGTTTGGGCCCAAACAGCCTGCAGGGCTAACTCCCAAAGTGGCAAACATTGTCCCTGGAAGCCCATCTGCCCTTGAAGGGATGCCACCAACAGATGGACTTCTAGCAGGCATTGTGTGCCTATCACCCACCCTAGCAGGTTCACTGGGAGATGCTATTGTTGCACATGTTGTAGGAAACATGGAAGATGAAGGCCTGAATACCTAGGAGGATTGGATATTATACAGTATTTCCCTCCCAAGGGCCAGTTATTTCTGGTTGTCCCTCTGGAAGATCGTAGAGGCAACATTGTGGGCCTGGACAGGGCTCAGGAAAAGAACATGAAACAGGAGTGAAGTGGGCAGGGCACGACTTTTGAAAGAATGACACAGCCCAAGGATATAACATAAACCAATTAAATTTAAATGGGTCCAAGATGGTAGACAAGTCAAATTCAACTAATGCTTGATCCTAAATCTGCAAGCTAAATGACACACCCAGAGGCTCCATGACATTTCCAAGGCACTACCAAAAGACCAAGGAGTGGGTGGTTCTCCAATTGTTGGAATGATCCTCCCACTCATTAGCATATGAAATCACCCAGCTCACAAAAACTAACCACAGCACATTTCATGGCCACCGCACTCACCCTCTGAGATGGTACACACTCTGTGGACTCTGCTTCTCTCTGAATCTGAACAAATCTACCTCTTACCTATTGCTGTGTCTCTCTGAATTTTTTTCAATGAGATATGAAGAACCTGAGCTTCATTAGGTCCTGAAATCAGGCACCATGGGTTTTAGCCAGGCTCAAGTCCTGGTAGGACATGACAGTGACTAAGCATAGCACAGAGTTCCTGCCACATGGGTTTGAGTCCAAATCTTAGGTAAACGGTTTCAAACACAACTTTCAGAAATGAAAAGATGATGACCTGCCCAATACTTTGTAAGCAGTGGCATAGATGGAGAGAAGAGCTGAAGGACGGGAGGAAAAAGCAGTGGGAAAAAGGTGTCGAGGAACCCCTTTCATGACTCTCTGGAAAAACTGCTAAATGCCTGACCTGTGCCCACAATTTTAATTGACCTGATCCTTGGCACAAAGGAGGTTAAGGACAGAGAACCCTCACCCACTTGGGCAACAGCTACTGGGGCGCAGCAGATAGTGGAGCCTTCAGGACAGACACAGGGGGTAGCCCCTGCCAGAGTCCCTCAGTTGGACCCACTGCCACTCACCTGTTCGCAAGGGGCTCAAGGAAACAAGAAATGAGAGATTGTAAAGGAATTAAGATTTTGTTAGTTGTATGTCCTTTCAGCCATAGGGACAAGGACCTCCTAGCCAGAGGTCTTCTGGAATCTGAGACTGAGCCGCGTGAGCTTTCTGCCAAGTTGGTTTTTGCCGTCCAAGTTTCTAGCATGCTGAGCCTCTGGTCACTTCCACTGTGCTGGATTTCCTTCGTGTTCAGCTTCCACCACATAATTTTTCATCAAGCTGAGCTTCCATTCAACTCCACCTCCACTTAGCAAGGGCAGAGCTGTGGTTGTTTCAGCCAGGTTAAATCTGAGTCACGGCACCAGAGATGTCAGGGGAGTGTGTAATTTCCTCGGTTCTGTCTCACCACAGCAAAGGTTTGAAATGGCGGACCAGTGTTACAGCTCGGTTACAGCTCAGAGTTTTATTTGGCAAGCAAAGGAAAGTACACCCTCAAGGTGTGAGGGTGGGCTGACCCCAAAGGAGAGGCCTCAATCCTTCGTGGCTTCATCTTTTTATACGTTTGTCTCCGCCCCTCCTTGTGCCTGCGCTATGTAAACTGGGCTAGCCAGGAGGGCTGTTTGTTTCACCTGAGGTTCTCACTCAGTTCCTCAGTTTTCTTTTGCTCCATTTTCCTTTCTTTGTCTTTTAGCCACCGCCATTTTGGACTTCTTTTTCTTATTCTAACTACCTAACAGCATTATATATGGAATCTAGAAAAATGGTACCGATGATACTATTTGCAGGACAGGAGTAGAGACACAGACACAGATAATAGACTTTGAACACAGTGGGGGAAGGAGAAGGTGGGATGGAGTAGAGGGTGGCATTGAAACATATACATTACCATATGTAAATTAGATATCTAATGGGAAATTGCTGTATAACACAGGGAGCTCAACCTGGTGCTCTGTGACAACCTAGAGGAGGGGGATGGGAAGGTTGGGAGTGGGAGGGGATGTTCAAGAAGGAGGGGACATATGTATACTTATGTCTGATTTACACTGTTGTATGGCAGAAGCCAAAACAGTATTGTAAAGCAATACTCCAATTAAAAATAAATCTAAAAAAGAGAGAGAGAGATCATGGAGGAACTTCCCTAGTGGTCCACTGGCTAAGACTCTGCACTGCCAATGCAAGGGCTAGAGCTTGATCCCTGGTCAGGGAACTAGATCCCTCACAGTGCAGCAAAGATCAAAGATCCCACATGCCACAGCTAAGATCCAGCACGAAAATAAATAAATAAAATTTTAAAAAGAGCCTGGAATCTTCAAGTGCAAGAGAGAAAGAGGAAGGGGAGAGAAAGAGTGAGGTATGGAAGTAGGAAGAGAGAGAGAGGGAGAAAGAAAGAGACCAGAGATACAGGAGAGGTTTGGGAGAGAATGCTTTCTGTCATATGTTGCAGTGTTATGTTATTTCTCCTTTTATTATACTCTAGTAGGAAACACTTGTATTTCTTCAACCTAAGAGGAAGACCTAGCTGAAAGGGAAGAAGGCAGTAAAGCCTAGAACACAGAATTGGTTAACCTAATTTGTTTGTAAGTCTGACTACCCTCTCTGTTTCTTTCTCCACCAACAGTATAAATTCCACATAATCAAAATTTTACCCTACCTCATAGAACATTTTGCATATAAACTCTAGGAAGTGACCATTGGGAAAGAGAATATTGGAAGTCTCACGCTTTCTCAGAACTGGCTCTTAAAATGTCAAATAATCTCATTTAACAAAGACGCTGATGCTCAACTAACATTGAATCTGCCCCACCCCCCCACCTCCTCATTTTTCAGTCCCTTCGTAGGGAGAAGGGACCATGTAGCTAATCCCAATTAATGAGAGGTAACCTGAAGCACTGTGTCATTTCTTATCTGAGGTAGGAAAAAAGTCCTAATGATTCTCCAGTTCCCCCTGAGGGTAAGAGGAAAGATCACATGTTAGTAGCAGAGCTACAAGATTTAAACCATCTGGATCTCTGAGTTGCCACATAGTTCAGTGCCCTGGAGAGTTCTAACCCCCAATAACATAGTACATGACTGAAAAATAAACTTTATGTTTTAAGTCATTGCGATTCGGGGGTGGATGGAGTATAGCTAAAGTATGCGTGTGTGCGTGCTAAGTTGTTTCAGTCGTGTCCAACTCTTTGGGACCCTATGGACTGTAGCTTACCAGGTTCCTCTCTCCATGGGATTCTCCAGGCAAGAATACTGGAGTGGGTTGCCATATCCTCCTCCAGGGGGTCTTCCTGATCCAGGGATCAAACCTGTGTCTAGCACGTCTCCTGCTTTGGCAGGTGGGTTCTTTACCACTAGCGCCACCTGGGAAGCCATAGTATAACCCTATTGTAATATGTTTAATATTTCTAAGTTGTTTGGGAATTGGTGAAGAATCCCTTAATAGATGTCAATCAAAATTGAACTCTACAAAGTAGGCAGACATTAGATAAATTTGCATTTGAAAAACTGCACTCTTTTTGATGCTTTTTGGTGTTTATATTACTGTTAAAAGGAAAAATATCTTGTGATTCAGGGCATGCATATATTAGTAATCATTATTTTCAGTTTTACAAACACAAAGATCTGTGATTACAAATTATTCTTGTACTTTCCTTAACCCTCATTAACTTAATTGACTTTTCCCCATTTTTAAAAAGTTGCATGGAAACAATTGGGAATCATAAATTTCTTGATATCAAAATTTTCTTCTAGCTATTTATAAATAATATATAGTAAACTTAATAATCTTGTGTGGCTGGATGGCAGTTTCAGCAAAACCAAATTTAAACTCACATAACATTTTTTGTGTTTTTTATTTTTTAAACTTTGATGAACCTAATATGATGGATTTGGGAAAGTCACCAAAAGTCACCCTGACCCAACCATAAAATACATTTTCCTTTTTCAAAGGATCATATGAAAATTATAGACTATGACCATCGTTCCTAAGCTCTGTAGATCACTTAAATGACTCAGCCTGTTCTCAACTAAATTTTTGTATTTGCATTGAAACATCATTAGATATGATATTAGAAACAGCATTAGATATCTGGATAGAAAAGGGACAAATGATCCCCACCTATCCCCACTTCTAACCTGTGTAGATTAGTAGAGTTTACTAAAATAACTTGCAACTCTAAGGCTTTTGGGGCATTAAACTGCACATGGACCTCAAAGCTACAATAACTACTTGCACAGGCTCTCTTAGTAAATATCAGTAACCTCCACTGGTTACAGATAGGTAGGTGGGAGTTGTATATAATTTTCCTTCCAAGATATCTTGGTTAGGTGAATAAATAGTTCAGACTAAATTTCCCCAAGCAGGAAGATCTGCCTGTCCAATAGATAACAGAAGTACCTCACTTCTATATACCCACGTCTGTGTTCAGTCACGTCTGACTGTTTGCAACCATCTGGGTTGTAACCCACCAGGCTCCTCTGTCCACAGAATTCTCCAGGCAAGACTACTGGAGTCGGTGGCCATGCCCTCCTCCAGGAAATCTTTCCAACCCAGGGAAAGATAAAACCCACGTCTCCTGCATCTCTTGCATTGCAGGCAGATTCTTTGTCCACTGAGCCACCTGGGAAGCCCAATATATAGTACACTTGTATTACAATCCCAGCAGTTAATGTCTGTTGCAGGATTTTCTTTTTGCTAAGAATATTAGGAAATAGTAACCATCTCAAGCCATTTAGACTAAGTCATGAATTATATAAAAGAGTCAACAGCTAACTGTATTTATATGCACATTTCCATGTCTTCAGATTGTACAAAAAAAAAATGTTATACTAAAGAAGCATTTTATTTGTTCAAATGAGAATTGAATGGAAGCTTTGGGAGACACAAGAACTTTTTACTGCGACAAAAAAAACTATTTCTCAGAGATAAAAGGAAAATTAGTAAATCCATCAAATGTGCTCTGAAAGTCCCTCAAAAGCTACATTCCAGGTGGATGACAAATCCACTACTGACGGTATCTATGGATTGACCTTTTTTGCAGGAGAATTAAGGCAATATGGTTCTAAAATGAATAATTAGATCTTAATTAAGCTCCTGGGCTTGTAATTAGTAGGCAGCGGCAGTGGCGTGCTCTTCATTATAAACAGGCAGCTGCACATTCATTTATTCTGGTTGTCCAGTGCTTTTGCACAAAGGCAGGGCAAATAACCTGGGGAAACTCAGAGCCTTTTTGACTTTGCCCACATCAATTTGGCAAGTTATTGTTCAATTTCAGTTGAGGTCAGAATACTGACGGCAATTTTAAATACCAAGGAAAGAAAATTTTCATACAGAATATTTAACAAAAGAATAAAACCAACAAACTTTATCCTTCTGCTATCCCCATTTCGAATTTACTCCTGCCTGGCCCCTGCCCCGACTCTATGCACAGACTACTGAGAGCTCCAGCTCATTAAACCCGAGTTTCCCTTTTCCTTTAAGCTTTCTTTCCCTAAGAAGTGCAAGATGATCAGAGACCACTGTGAAACAAGGAAACTGCAATAAATTGCAGCATATGTTTTGTAGCACGACCTGGTCCTGCTATTAAAAAGGAGATTCTTGGTAGATGCAAGGCTCAACAACAACAACAAAATCCTTCTCCTAAAGTGTTCTCACACAGGAATGGACGATTTCACTCTCTTTTACCAGGCTCTTTATGAATACTCTTTGAAGAGAAAATCATAGTGCTTTTCATAAACACCCTTTCAGTTTTCTCCCCAAACTGCATCTGTTGCTTTTCTGATAGCCTGATGGATCACAGTTTATTAAAAGGATTCTATCTACAAAGGAAGAGGAATTATTATGTTGCTTCAAGATCTGGTTTCTGAAGGGGGCAAGAAAGTCATAAACTAGTATCTTTCTTCTATTTTACCTTGATTCTACATTTCAACTTCAGTCTACTTGAATTAATAATAGTAAAATAAACAGACTTTTCTACATTCCGAATAAAAGCATTCTAGTTAATTTCTTTGAAAGCTGAATAAAACTACAGATAAAATACATTTATAAAGCACAAAGCATTATATATACATACATAATATATATATCTATACACATAGATAGCAATTAATAATTATCTAGTAAAGTCAGTTGTAACTAATAGTTGATTTTGAAAGCATAATAAAATATAAACATTCATATAATAGCAAAAGAATAAGATATAACATTTTTGAACTGATACATATAAACCAACTACAATTTGGGGTGTTTCATATGCATAGTTTCAACTTCAAAATAATGCAATTTGTGGATTTTCTATTTTCTTAGACTTACAGAAAGACACAGAAAGGTTAACTAACTATGTAGAATAAGGTTTAATACTTATTTTTGATTGATAAAGTTAACTCTTTACCAAACAGATTTATTGAAATATATATGTATATATTTACATTTTATTTTAAATGTACATTTTGCATTATATATTGTGGGTTTCCCTGGTGGCTCAGATGGTAAAGAATCTGTCGGCAATGCAGGAGACCTGGGTTTGATCCCTGGGTAGAGAAGATGCCCTGGAGAAGAGAATAGCTACCCACTCCAGTATTGTAGTCTGCAGAATTCCATGGACAGAGGAGCCTGGTGGGCCATACATAGTCCATGGTGTTACAAAGAGTCAGACACAACTGAGCGACAAACATTTTCATTTTTGAATTATATATTAGTTATGTTTACATGTTTACATATAATATCTTAATATATATTTCATGTAATACTATATATTTTATGGACTTCCCTGGTGGCTCAGACGGTAAAGCGTCTGTCTACAATGTGGGAGACCAGGGTTTGATCCCTGGGTTGGGAAGATCTCCTAGAGAAGGAAATGGCAATCCACTCCAGTACTATTGCCTGGAAAATCCCATAGACAGAGGAGCCTGGTAGGCTACAGTCCATGGGGTCACAAAGAGTCGGACACGACTGAGCGATTTATATATTTAATTAAATGTCTAGTTGCTAAATAGTTAATTCAATCAGTGAAAAAATGAGTATTTTATTAAACTCTATTCTACATAAATACCTTTATGTGTTTTAGTGTGTCTGTGATGTATGTAAATGTGTGTGTATACTGAGAGGAGAATATATAAAGATATATACATATTTATATGTATGTGATGAATCTGGGAGAAATATCAATAACCTCAGATACGGAGATGACACCACCCTTATGGCCGAAAGTGAAGAAGAACTAAAGAGCCTCTTGATGAAAGTGAAAGAGGAGAGTGAAAAAATTAATTTTCACTCAACATTCAGAAAACTAAGATCATGGCATCTGGTCCCATCAGTTCATGGCAAATAGATGGGGAAACAGTGGAAACAGTGACAGACTTTATTTTGGGGGGCTTCCAAAATCATTGCAGATGGTGACTGCAGCCATGAAATTAAAAGATGCCTGCTCTTTGGAAGAAAAGCTATGATCAACCTATATAGGATACTAAAAAGCAGAGACATTACTTTGCCGACAAAGATTTGGTTTTTCCAGTAGTCAAAGCTATGGTTTTTCCAGTCGTCATGTATGGATGTGAGAGTTGGACTATAAAGAAAGCTGAGCAACAAAGAATTGATGCTTTTGAACTGTGATGTTGAAGAAGGCTCTTGAGAGTTCCTTGGACTGCAAGGAGATCCAACCAGTCCATCCTAAAGGAAATCAGTCCTGAATACTCATTGGAAGGATGGATGCTGAAGCTGAAACTCCAATACTTTGGCCCCCTGATGTGAATAACTGACTCATTGGAAAAGACCCTGATGCTGGGAAAGATTCAAGGCAGGAGGAGAAGGGGACACAGAGGATGAGATGGTTGGATGGCATCACCGACTCAATGGACATGAGTTTGGGTAAATTCTGGGAATTGGTGATGGACAGGGAGGCCTGGCATGCTGTAGTCCATGGGGTCGCAAAGAGTCGGACACGACTGAGTGACTGAACTGATATACATACTAAGAGGAAGAGAGAATTCTCATGTCCACAAGTCTCTTGCATTTTAGACATCTTGCAATTAAGGATGTCTATATAATAAAAATCCTTTGATGGCAGAAAAATTATCTTTGTCTGGACAAATGTAGGCTGGTTTACAGCCTTGGAAGACAGAGATAGTGTGACCTCCAGAGCAAAGGACTGACCTGCTGTCCGTATGAAAGATTCATATTCACTAAGCTCAGGGCTGCTCTTCTGTAAGGCAATCTGTTGTGTGTGCCCACGTCACCTGAGGCACATCACTGTAGAAATTAAGTAACATGCTGATACTCTGAGTACTAATATTGGGGCAAAGAAGTCCCTTTGTCTCTGACCTAGGTGTCTTGTGTCTTTTACCAGCAGTAGCAAAACTGTGACAGGCTAATTCATTAGCTTACAAATGAGGTAAACCCTCAAACCTTTCTTAGGGTCTTTCCTGCTGTCTGATACAAAGATATGTCTCCTTTCTATCTTTCTCAAGGTTCAAAAAGTAGCAGCATTCTCTTATTGATACTTTTATCACTCCTTTTATTTCTACTAAATAGTGGAAAAGGCAGATGGAGGGGCACATAAAAGAGGGATACAACAAACAAAGGGCTCAAGAAAGGACAACTTGGTCAGGCAGACACAGAAGCACAGACTTGGTGGTTCTGTTTTGGATGTCTTATTCTGTATTACCACTCTGGGAGCAATAGATGGGGAAACAGTGGAAACAGTGTCAGACTTAATTTTTGGGGGCTCCAAAGTCACTGCAGATGGTGACTGCAGCCATGAAATCAAAAGACGCTTACTCCTTGGAAAGAAAGTTATGACCAACCTAGATAGCATATTCAAAAGCAGAGACATTACTTTGCCAACAACAAAGGTCCGTCTAGTCAAAGCTATGGTTTTTCCTGTGGTCATGTATGGATGTGAGAGTTGGACTGTGAAGAAGGCTGAGCGCCGAAGAATTGATGCTTTTGAACTGTGGTGTTGGAGAAGACTCTTGAGAGTCCCTTGGACTGCAAGGAGATCCAACCAGTCCATTCTGAAGGACATCAGCCCTGGGATTTCTTTGGAAGGAATGATGCTAAAGCGGAAACTCCAGTACTTTGGCTACCTCATGCGAAGAGTTGACTCATTGGAAAAGACTCTGATGCTGGGAGGGATTGGGGGCAGGAGGAGAAGGGGACAACAGAGGATGAGATGGCTGGATGGCATCACTGACTCAATGGACATGAGTCTGAGTGAACTCCAGGAGTTGGTGATGGACAGGGAGGCCTGGTGTGCTGCAATATATGGGGTCGCAAACAGTCGGACACGACTGAGCGACTGAACTGAACTGAACTGAACCTGTTAACAAGCTTCCCTGGTTACTCAGTGGTAAAGAACCCACCTGCCCGTGCAGAAGATGCAAGAGATATGGGTTTGATCCCTGGGTCAGGAATATCCCCTGGAGAGAGAAATGGCAACCCACTCTAGTATTCTTGCCTGGAGAATCCCATGGACAGAAGAAACTGGTGGGTTACAGTTACTGGTGGATTACTGGTGGGTCTCAAAAGAGTCACACACGACTTAGCCACTGAACAACAACAAATCTGCTAACAAGACCCATCTTCCCCTGAAAAGCACATCTATCCCACCTTCCACTTTAATACGGCCCTAAATATTTCTCCAATAAAGCATAAACTGCCAGCATGGATCTAATTTGGTAATAGAAAAACAGCCCTTTAAAGAGCTGTTCTGTTGAAAGATAACAGTTCCCTCAAAATCATGTAACAAATGCCAACTCCTCTTTATGGCAAATGAAATTGATCTCCTTCTTAAACCCTTTCTTTTATAATACTAGATGTCTAGAAAATGATACTCCTAACAGCAATTGCTATGTTTAGGTTTATAACTATAACAGGTGCCTTCTCTGATCATGTAAATATTATTTTACTTGCACAAAAAATCACTGATTTTTAAGGGTGATAACAATATTTAAAGATAATGCTAAAAATACTTAGATCTATTTAGCAGTAGGAAACAGATCTTTAAAACATTTAGGAAAATTCAATAGTAACTTTCATGTTTTTTATTTAGATCTGAATCAACTGATTTTTGGGGGGTTTGTTTGCATGGATTGATTTAACCGTTTTAATTAAAGGCCAGCGCTCAAATGTTTTGTACCTTCTCACACCCAGATTAACAATGACTTGTGAAACAGTTTGTTCTTTTTCTGGAGCCTTGGGTAAAATGTGTCTTTGCTGTGTTAAGTAGGGTAATACTTGTTTTAACAAGCCAACATGGACATTTCAGTTCCTTAGTACAGCAAATATTTATTTTTCAGTGATATAAGGACTTGTGCGGGTGACTTTGGTTGGTGGGGTAGAGCATTCTACTCCATAAAGTCATTCAGGGATCCAGAATATTGGAAGTTATACCATCATCAACCAGGTGGAACTAGTGGTAAAGAACCCACCTGCCAATGCAGGAGATGTAAGAGACAAGGGTTCAATCTCTGAGTTGGGAAGATCCCCTGGAGGAAGGAACAGCAACCCAACCAGTGTTCTTGCCTGGAGAATCCCCATAGACAGAGGCCCTAGCGGGCTACAGTCCATAGGGTCGCAAAGAGTTGGACACAACTGAAGTGACTGAGCACGCACAGCACCATAATCAACACATGTATTCTAAAATCATCACAGACTGATATTCAGCTGGCAGAGAGAGATAGCAAAAATACAAAACTATTCCCATCTCAAAACTACCTTGAACTAAACTATCATATACTACATCTGTTCCACTGGCAGGAATTAACTGCAAGGCCCTACTGAGATGTAAGTGTGACTGGCAAGTAGAATCCATGACAAGGCAGTCACTTATTAAAAATAACTTCAAACTACTGAAGTGGGTTATGAATATTGGATAGAAGAGCAGTCCCCACTCTTAGCAATTACTTCAGTTCAGTTCAGTTCAGTCACTCAGTCGTGTCCAACTTTTTGTGACCCCATGAATTGCAGCACCCCAGGCCTTCCCTGTCCATCACCAACTTCCAGAGTTCACTCAAACTCACGTCCATCGAGTCAGTGATGCCATCCAGCCATCTCATCCTCTGTCATCCCCTTCTCCTCCTGGCCCCAAACCCTCCCAGCATCAGAGTCTTTTCAGATGAGTCAACTCTTCGCATCAGGTGGCCAAAGTCCCGGAGTTTCAGCTTTAGCATCATTCCTTCCAAAGGACACCCAAGACTGATCTCCTTTAGAATGGACTGGTTGGATCTCCTTGCAGTCCAAGGGACTCTCAAGAGTCTTCTCCAACACCACAGTTCAAAAGCATCAATTCTTCGGTGCTCAGCTTTCTTCACAGTCCAACTCTCACATCCATACATGACCACTGGAAAAACCATAGCCTTGACTAGACGGACCTTTGTTGGCAAAGTAATGTCTCTGCTTTTGAATATGCTATCTATGTTGGTCATAACTTTCCTTCCAAGGATTAGGCGTCTTTTAATTTCATGGCTGTAATCACCATCTGCAGTGATTTTGGAGCCCCCCCAAAATAAAGTCTGACACTGTTTCCACTGTTTCCCCATCTATATCCCATGAAGTCATGGGACCAGATGCCATGATCTTAGTTTTCTGAGTGTTGAGCTTTAAGCCAACTTTTTCACTCTCCTCTTTCACCTTCATCAAGAAGCTTTTTAGTTCCACTTCACTTTGTGCTTCTTCCAGCCCAGCGTTTCTCATGATGTACTCTGCATAGAAGTTAAATAAGCAGGATGACAGTATACAGCCTTGACGTATTCCTTTTCCTATTTGGAACCTGTCTGTTGTTCCATGTCCAGTTCTAACTGTTGCTTTCTGATCTGCATATAAGTTTCTCAAGAGACAGGTCAGGTGGTCTGGTACTCCCATCTCTTTCAGAATTTTCCAGTTTATTGTGATCCACACAGTCAAAGGCTTTGGCATAGTCAATAAAGCAGAAATAGATGTTTTTCTGGAACTCTCTTGCTTTTTCGATGGTCCAACAGATGTTGGCAATTTGATCTCTGGTTCCTCTGCCTTTACTAAAACCAGCTTGAACATCTGGAAGTTCATGGTTCATGTATTGCTGAAGTCTGGCTTGGAGAATTTTGAGCATTACTTAACTAGCATGTGAGATGAGTGCAATTGTGTGGTAGTTTGAGCATTCTTTGGCATTGCCTTTCTTTGGGATTGGAATGAAAACTGACCTTTTCCAGTCCTGTGGCCACTGCTGAGTTTTTCCAAATTTGCTGGCATATAGAGTGCAGCACTTTCACAGCATCATCTTTCAGGATTTGAAATAGCTCAACTGGAATTCCATCACCTCCACTAGCTTTGATCATAGTGATGCTTTCTAAGGCCCACTTGACTTCATACTCCAGGAGGTCTGGCTCTAGGTGAGTGATCACACCATCGTGGTTATCTGGGTCATGAAGATCTTTTTTGTACAGTTCTGTGTATTCTTGCCACCTCTTCATATCTTCTGCTTCTGTTAGGTCCATACAATTTATGTCCTTTATTGAGTCCATCTTTGCATGAAATGTCCCCTTGGTATCTCTGATTTTCTTGAAAAGATCTCTAGTCTTTCCCATTCTGTTGTTTTCCTGTATTTCTTTGCATTGATCGCTGAGGAAGGCTTTCTTATCTCTCCTTGCTATTCTTTGGAACTCTGCCTTCAAATGCTTATATCTTTCCTTTTCTCCTTTGCTTTTTGGTTCTCTTCTTTTCACAGCTATTTGTAAGGCCTCCTCAGACAGCCATTTTGTTTTTTGCATTTCTTTTCCATGAGGATGGTCTTGATCCCTGTCTCCTGTACAATGTCACAAACTTCTGTCCATAGTTCATCAGGCACTCTATCTATCAGATCTAGTCCCTTAAATCTATTTCTCACTTCCACTGTATAATTATAAGGGATTTGATTTAGGTCATACCTGAATGGTCTAGTAGTTTTCCTTACTTTATTCTATTTAAGTCTCAATTTGGCAATAAGGAGTTCATGATCTGAGCCACAGTCCACTCTTTGTCTTATTTTTGCTGACTGTATCGAGCTTCTCAATCTTTGGCTGTAAAGAATATAATCAATCTGATTTCGGTGTTGACCATCTGATGATGTCCATGTGTAGAGTCTTCTCTTGTGTTGTTGGAAGAGGGTGTTTGCTATGACCAGTGTGTTCTCTTGGCAAAACTCTATTAGCCTTTGCCCTGCTTCATTTCGTCAAGGCCAAATTTGCCTGTTACTCCAGGTGTTTCTTGACTTCCTACTTTTGCATTCCAGTCCCCTATAATGAAAGGACATTTTTTTGGGTGTTAGTTCTAAAAGGTCTTGTAGGTCTTCATAGAACCATTCAACTTCAGCTTCAGGGTTACTGGTTGGGGCATAGACTTGGACTACCATGATATTGAATGGTTTGCCTTGGAAACGAACAGAGATCATTCTGTCGTTTTTGAGATTGCATCCAAGCACTGCATTTCGGACTCTTTTGTTGACCACGATGGCTACTCCCTATCTTCTAAGGGATTCCTGCCCGCAGTAGGAATGGTCATCTGAGTTAAATTCACCCATTCCAGTCCATTTTAGTGCACTGATTCCTAGAATGTCGATATGCACTCTTGTCATCTCCTGTTTGACCACTTCCAGTTTGCCTTGATTCATGGACCTGACATTCCAGGTTCCTATGCAATGTTGCTCTTTACAGCATCAGACCTTGCTTCTCTCACCAGTCCCATCCACAACTGGGTATTGTTTTTGCTTTGGCTCCATCCCTTCATTCTTTCTGAAGTCATTTCTCCACTGATCTCCAGTAGCATATTGGGCACCTACCGACCTGGGGAGTTCCTCTTTCAGTCCTATCATTTTGCCTTTTCATACTGTTCATGGGGTTCTCAAGGCAAGAATACTGAAGTGGTTTGCTATTCCCTTCTCCAATGGACCACATTCTATCAGACCTCTCCACCATGACCTGACCGTCTTGGGTGGCCCCACAGGGCATGGCTTAGTTTCATTGAGTTAGACCAGGCTGTGGTCCATGTGATCAGATTGGCTAGTTTTCTGTAATTATGGTTTCAGTTGTGTCTCTTCTGATGCCCTCTCGCAACACCTACCATTACCAAGCCATGTTTAGGACCTCTCAATATTTTAATAAAGTATTCATTTTATTCTCTTGAAAATTGTGAATGAGCTTGTAGATCATCCTGTAGAAACACTGATTCATTATACTACAAATAAAGTATAAACTTTCACAGGCTTAACACTGGTTATGATCAATGCAGTCACAATGGAGCAATCTGCACAAAATACCATGATATATGACACTACTTTCATGTACCCATACTTGTTGTGCGCATGATTTGTAGCCCAGGAGATAAATATGCACTGCTAACCCTTTTTATGTAATAGATACTTCTCTAAAAAATAACTATTCTAAAAAATATCCCTTTCAGTTATCAATCTATTGTTTCAGAATGATAAGCTAATACACAATTTCAAGGAAGGAGACATTAATCAAGAGAGCATATTCATTCATAGAAAAACATAATTCAGCTCTCAAGATATATAGTTATTAACTAATGAATGAATCCATTACCTTTTACAGATGGGAATTCAAATCTATTGTCCATGATCATGCCACCTAGGGTAAAATAAGATCTGAGTATCATCTCTTCCTGCCCTGTGTTTCCTCTGAATCCAGCTGAAATCTTAGGCAGGTTAAGGTTGTCTGGAGCTGCTGTGGTGAAACCCTGAGCCTTACTCTATGGCTACCTTTGAGGGTCTTTATTGTAAGCTTCAATGAATTAGAGCACCATTGACTACGAGGATTAAAAACAATGCATTGGTTTGGTATGGGGAAATGTTTTAGTTGTTCATCTTCTTTCTTATTATTCAACAAAATCTGTTTTAAAAAATGAAGAGTGTCAAACTCACAAGAGAAGAGAAAAAATATATTCTAGATAGTCAACACCATATGCAAGTTAACACAATAGCAATGGTTCCCATTCTTTGAAGTTCGGGGGCTTCCTTGGTGTCTCAGATGGTAAAGAATCCTCCTGCAATGCAGGAGACCCAGGTTTGATCCTTGGGTTGGGAAGATCCCCTGAAGAAGGAAACAGCTCCCCTCTCCAGTATTCTTGCCTGGAGGATCTGATGGACAGAGGAAACTGGAAGGGTACGGTCCATGGGGTCCCAAGAGTCGGACACCACTGAGCAACTAACACACACTGGACCAGGAAGTGCTTTACATAATGTTCTCTCAAGGAATCATCAAATAATCTTTTGCAGTACATACTGTCAGCACGTATTACCTGTTTTACAGATGAGAAGATGAGTAACTGAGTACATAAGGGGCAGAGTTGGCATTCATATTGAGGAATGTCTCACTCCAAGTCACTCTCTCTCCCATGCTCATATTGACTCATAAATTTCAGAAGAGGACATGAAGCTAACCTGGTATATGGTACTATTAGCGGGAGACTTTAGGTATATTGCAACAATGATTGCTACACATGCAATTAAATTTTTGGTGCTGAGGCTTGAAATGCCCATTTAAATACCTGAAACATTGAAAAGGTTGGATTTTAGAAGGTGCCCTTTGATTGTCCATATGTGGTAACATGTAGGTACAAGATAATCTTTAGAAGAAGCCTGTTTAAGTGGATAGAAATGAGATTCAATAAATATGTTCATTTACATAAGAGAGCTTTCCTGAAGGCACAATGACACTTCAAAAATTATTTTTTAGAGAAGATTTAGAGTCAAACAAACATACAACATGAAAATGATATCCATCAGAATTCAATTTTTGGGAAACTAAGAATTGTCACTATGATGTTGAGAATAACACCCTTTGGCCAGTACCTTTATTTCCTACTTACATTCGCTATTACCTTGTAACTATCTGTCTATTATCTGTGTGCCCAGATAGACTGTAAGCTGCAAGAGGACAGCACCCAAGTCAGTGTTAGTTATCAAGATTTCTCTGCACCTAGCACAGTTTCTTCTTCATTAAGTTGGCTCTTAGTAATACCTACTAGGGATTTTCCTGGCAGTCCAGTGGTTAAGACTCCATGCTTTCAATGCAAGGGATGCAATTTGATCCCTGGTTGGGGAACTAAGACCCCACATACTACTTGGTGTGGACA
The DNA here is from genome assembly GCF_002263795.3 of Bos taurus. NCBI lineage: Eukaryota > Metazoa > Chordata > Mammalia > Artiodactyla > Bovidae > Bos > Bos taurus. Next base: position 17,658,773 of record NC_037336.1, on the reverse strand, counting down.
AAATAATAATACCTGTTAAATGAATTGGTGGATGAGGTACAGAAAGTCATTAAAAGTATTTAAATAAATTAATACAAGCTAATGGCAAAATTCAAGCAACACTGAAAGGTATAACACACTTCCTACCGGGCTTTATCACACTTTTGAATTCCCCAGAAGAACACCTGTTCATCATTTCTTATGAAATTTTCCGAATTTTTATAAGCATGTATTTAATTTTATTTTTACTGAATATGGTTGATTTACAATATTATAGTAGTCTCAGGAGTAGAGCATAATAATTCAGCCATTTTTCACATTATACTCCACTAACAGCTTTAAAAAAAAAAGGGCTATAATTTCCTGTGCTAGATAATATGTCAAAGGAAGACAAAAACTGTAAGATATTACTTGCGTGTGGAATCTAGAAAATAAATGAATGTATATAGTAATATAGAAACAACTCACAGATACAGAAAAAACACAAGTGGTTACAGTGGAGAGAGGGAAGGGGCAAGATGGGGTATACATTAAGAGATACAAACTACTGTGCATAAAATAGATAAACTACAAGGCCATACAGTACAATACGGGGACTATGGTCCACATTTTGTAATAACTGTAAATGGCATATAACCTTTACAAATTCTGAACCACTATTCCGTATGCCTGAAACATATATCATACATCAACTATACTTCAACTAAAAAAGAGAAATACATATAAATAAAAAATCTATATAGAACAAAGATATAATGTGTTTACTTCTTGGTACACTTAACTACCAGATAAATATATTAACATACAATGTAAATATATTTGTTTAAATAAGATCAAATCAACAATCAATTATCTGGACAAAAAAAAAGTACAGTTTGGTTGAATTATTCCAGTCCCTAATAGGCCACATTCTATATATTTCTAAAAATGAAATCCTTATATCAACTCATTTGTTTGTGACTTATCTTTTTCTTATAACCTGGAGTAGGAAATGGCAACCCACTCCAGGATTCTTGCCTGGAAAATTCCATGGACGGGGTGCCTGGTGGGCTATAGTCCACCGGGTCCCAAAGAGTCAGACAAGTAGTAAGCTGAAGGCAGATGAAAACAACTGCATTTCAACATCAGTTGAGTTTTCAGGTGTTTGGAGTCAGGAGAAATAACAATAGACATAAGATTTTACACACAGATTTCAGCAGAGGTTCTTGATCATAAATCTTCGACAGTTTTATCAATGACCAAGAAATTGATTGTATCTGAGACATGCAGGCATAAAAAAGGGTTCATTTAATCAACAAGGAACCCGGTAGATGCAAACAACCCTGGCCAAAGGAGCCACAGGAGGGCGCTCTGACACTGCACAGATCTTAGGAGACTTAATTAAGTCTAATATCATTTGCCACTGGCTGATTACATGCTTTGTTGTGTAAGAACATGACTTAATTATGACTTAATAGGATGATCAGTTATGACCTGGAAATGTTTGTTCTATATTGGTATACAGTTGTATGGAATTATTTTAGAAGAAGCTAAACTACAGGTATAGAATTGGTATTATCTAGATAGGTAAAATTATATGTAGAAAAAGTAAATATAGTTTAATTTTCTTATGAATATATATCTGCAATCACAGTAGAATTCATCTTATAGCATAGTGAAGGTCATTTATAATCTATAGGAGTTGTACACATAAGCAATGTAATGTAATGACCCATCAATCCTAAAGGAAATCAGTCCTGAATATTCATTAGAAGGACTGATACTGAAGCTGAAGTTCTAATACTTTGGTCACCTGATTCGAACAAAGGGCTGACTCATTGGAAAAGACCCTGATGCTGGGAAAGAGTGAAGTCAGGAGGAGAAGGGGATGAATGAGGATGAGGTGGTTGGATGACATCACTGACTCAATGGACATGAGTTTGAGCAAGCTCTGGGAGTTGGTGATGGACAGGGAAGCCTGGGGTCCTGCAGTCCATGGGGTCGCAGAGTTGGACACGACTGAGTGACGGAACTGAACTGAACTGTACACATAGCATTCTTTGATGCACACCCAGATCTGAATCATGCTGGTCTCTATTTTACATACTATTTTAAAAAATTTTATTTTGTTATTTTGGCATTTCGAAGGACTGTTCCTATTTTCATCCAAAATTTATGTTTTTTCCAAAAATATTTTGCTAAAACCATAATAATGGAATATGTCTTCACCTGTTTGGGTAATTTGCGTGCATCCTAAGTGACTTCAGTCATGTACAACTCTTTGTGATACTATGGACTGTAGCCCTCCAGGCTCCTCTGTCCATGGGATTCGTCAGGCAAGAATACTGGAGTGGGTTGCCACGCCCTTCTCCAGGGAATCTTTCTGACCCAGGAATCAAATCCTTATCTCTTGTGTCTTCTGCATTGGCAGGTGGTTTCTTTACCATCAGCGCCAGCTGAGATACCCACTGGGTAGTTTAATTTGTGTCTTTTTGTTGTCTGCTCTTTAACTATGGGTTTCCCTGGTGGCTCAGTTGGTAAAGAATCTGTCTGCAATGCAGGAGACCTGGGTTCAATCCTGGGATTGGGAAGATTCCTTGGAGAAGGAAATGGCAACTCACTCCAGTATTCTTGCCTGGAGAATCCCATGGACAGAGGAGCCTGGCGGGCTACAGTCTAGGAGGTCACAAAGAGTTGGACACAACTGAGCGACTGAGCACAGCACACAGTATCTATGACCAACTAGCAGTTGGTTTCGAAGTGCTTCCCAAAGTAACAAACAGCATCAACACTCCCTATTAACTTGTTATGAGTTCAGAATTTCTTATCTCACCCTGACTTGTTAAACGAGTATCCACATTTTTAACATGGTTCTCAGTTTGATTAAATATACATTAAAGTTTGAGATGTCTTGCTGTCCCTATATCACTACTCATTGACACCTAAAGAACTCCTTGGTTTGGGGTAGAGTTGGTCATGCCTTTTCCTGGCAACACAGAGATGGCATGCGACCCCCCTTGACCAATCGGAGCACTACCACTTTAAGACCTGCTGGTTTGATTCAGAGTTGGTTAGGCGACCCAACTCACGCAGATCAGCATCTTCCAAGAAACTTTCACCAAGGCTCTCAAAAGCAGCTCTCTTTCTATTATTTGCTCAGCTTTCAAAATTGAGTTCCATAATTCTTGTGGCTAATATTCACTATAGAGATAGAGCCTCCTAAGAATGAAGAAAACCCAGAAGAAATGAAAAGCCAAGAGAAGAGGAAGGAGCAATGGGAGAGAGAGAAAGGAGAAACAGGGGAAGAGAAGAGGTGAGGAGAGAGAAGAGGAGACAGGAAGAGAAGAGCGAAAGAAATGAAGGAGAAGACAGAGGAGAAATATCATTAAGCCCCTGAAACTATCTGTGCCTTAAATTAGCACACCTAGGGGATTTCTCAATTACCGAAGTCATTAAATTCCATTTCTTAGGTTAGAGTTGGCTTTCTGACACTTGCAAATGAAAGTGTCCTAATTGTACCAATGATAGCAGTGCTTCTATGAGGAATTCAATTATTGAACTACTAGTCAGAAGTCTCGTCGTGTGCATTACATTTAGAAACGTGCTTTAATTGTCGGCCTTAGCCTAATTTACTCTCTAATGTATTCAACAAAGCACGATCATGTTTTACATTCCTGAATCTCAAAACATGTGCTTTATCTTGAATAATTAAAAATGCCGTTGCTGGTGATCCGGCTCTAACGGCTGCCTTGGTACGGGCTGATGAAAATGCCAGGGATTAGTGTTTTTACTTGGTTATTAAAGATTTTGAGCCTGAACTACTTATTACCATCATGATTTTTCATTCTCTTCATGCTTTCTGAAAAGCTGTTTAATGACACTGACATACTTAAGTAAGCAGACTTAAGAAAACAGATGGAAAAAAGAAATCTTCCTTCCCTTCCCACACTTCCTATATTTTGCTTTCTTTCTCAGCCTGATTCTCGTCCCCTCGTTCTTCACCCTCACCCTTTCTTTCTCTATTTTTATTCCTGGGCCATGTAGTGGGCATCATCAAAGACAAAATTCTATCTTTTTAATCAAATTATAATTAGAGTTTTTCATTTTTCCCACGCTATGAAATTCTAGCTATCCAATTGTCCAGTAGATGTTAGACATTACATGTCCTCTTCATGGGAATGTTTAAATCACTAAAACAGTGCAAACAAGAGACTAGTGCTAATTAAATACGTTTGCATCACTGAACCAATGTATTAATTTGAAAATTATATATATATATATTTACAATAAAGCACATATACATTTCCCTTAATAAAATACATATATATTACCATAGCAAGTCAGACTTTTAAGTGTTGAGTCAGCCTAATGGCAATATTAGTTCTTAAACCTACAGGGAGAAGGTACCCTTACCTATATCCTATAAATCCATTTTAAGTTAGAAATATATTCTCTAGAGAAAGAACAAAGGCTCTTTTTCATGAGTTAGTCAAGAAGCATCTATTGAACATTGCAGTGTTTCTCAGTTTTGTGATTAGAGTGAGGAGCAGCAAAGCGGTTAAGTCACTGTTCTTTCTTCTAACACAATGTGATATGTTAGGGGAGTAGTAGTAAGGCATTTGGAAAAGGCAATGGCACCCCACTCCAGTACTCTTGCCTGGAAACTCCCATGGACAGAGGAGCCTGGTAGGCTGCAGTCCATGGGGTCGTGAAGAGTCGGACACGACTGAGCGACTTCACTTTCACTTTTTCACTTTCCTGCATTGGAGAAGGAAATGGCAACCCACTCCAGTGTTCTTGCCTGGAGAATTCCAGGGACGGGGGAGTCTGGTGGGCTGCCATCTGTGGGGTTGCACAGAGTCGGACATGACTGAAGTGACTTAGCAGCAGCAGCAGCAGCAGCAGTAAGGCATTGGAGAGATCTGGGAGGGGAAGCCGCAAAAATTTTACTGGGGATTTGTATCAAAATATCCAGAAGACTGGATTTTCTCCTTTCTAACCCCAACCTAAAGATGTATCAAAATTTGGAGTGGGCTTCCTGAAAAAGTTTTCTAAGGCCTGCTTCCTTCCAATATACTCCAAACTTACCAGGATTCTCACCTATCTGCAAGCAACTGATGGTGTTTCCAAGGTGTTCTAGGAGCAGAGAATGAGACAGGAGATAGATGGTCCCCCCAAGGGTAAAGTGATTGGAGATTCATTCACTGTGGACTAATACTTCAAGATGCGAATGGCGGGTCAATTGAGAGAGAAGGTTGGGCCCTGCCCAGATAGAACCCCATGAACAGTATGAAAAGGCAAAATGATAGGATACTGAAAGAGGAACTCCCCAGGTCAGTAGGTGCCCAATATGCTACTGGAGATCAGTGGAGAAATAACTCCAGAAAGAATGAGGGGATGGAGACAAAGCAAAAACAATACCTAGCTGTGGATGGGACTGGTGAGAGAAGCAAGGTCCGATGCTGAGAAGAGCAATATTGCATAGGAACCTGGAATGTCAGGTCCATGAATCAAGGAAAACTGGAAGTGGTCAAACAAGAGATGGCAAGAGTGAACATTCTAGGAATCAGCGAACTAAAATGGACTGGAATGGGTGAATTTAACTCAGATGACCATTATATCTACTACTGCGGGCAGGAATCCCTCAGAGGAAATGGAGTAGCCATCATGGTCAAAAAAAGAGTCCAAAATGCAGTACTTGGATGCAATCTCAAAAACGACAGAATGATCTCTGTTCGTTCCAAGGCAAATCATTCAATATCACAGTAATCCAAGCCTATGACTGAGGTTCATGACATTGTACAGGAGACAGGGATCAAGACCATCCTCATGGAAAAGAAATGCAAAAAAGCAAAATGGCTGTCTGGGGAAGCCTTACAAATAGCTGTGAAAAGAAGAGAAGTGAAAAGCAAAGGAGAAAAGAAAAGATAAAAGCATCTGAATGCAGAGTTCCAAAGAATAGCAAGAAGAGATATGAAAGCCTTCTTATCACTTCTTATCTTCTTGCAAAGAAATAGAGGAAAACAACAGAATGGGAAAGACTAGAGATCTTTTCAAGAAAATTAGAGATACCAAGGGAAGATTTCATGCAAAGATGGGCTCAATAAAGGACAGAAATGGTATGGACCTAACAGAAGCAGAGGATATGAAGAAAAGGTGGCAAGAATACACAGAAGAACTGTACAAAATATCTTCACGACCAAGATAATCATGATGGTGTGATCACTGACCTAGAGCCAGACATCCTGGAATGTGAAGTCAAGTGGGCCTTAGAAAGCATCACTACGAACAAAGATAGTGGAGGTGATGAAATTCCAGTTGAGCTATTTCAAACCCTGAAAGATGATGCTGTGAAAGTGCTGCACTCAATATGCCAGCAAATGTGGAAAACTCAGCAGTGGCCACAGGACTGGAAAAGGTCAGTTTTCATTCCAATCCCAAAGAAAGGCAATGCCAAAGAATGCTCAAACTACTGCACAATTGCACTCATCTCACGCACTAGTAAAGTAATGCTCAAAATTCTCCAAGCCAGGCACAGCAATACGTGAACCATGAACTTCCAGATGTTCAAGCTGGTTTTAGAAAAGGCAGAGGAACCAGAGACCAAATTGACAACATGTGCTGGATCATCGAAAAAGTAAGAGAGTTCCAGAAAAACATCTATTTCTGCTTTATTGCCTATGCCAAAGACTTTGATTGTGTGGATCACAATAAACTGGAAAATTCTGAAAGAGATGGGAATACCAGACCACCTGACCTGCCTCTTGAGAAACCTATATGCAGGTCAGGAAGCAACAGTTAGAACTGGACATGGAACAACTGACTGGTTCCAAATAGGAAAAGGAGTATGTCAAGGTTGTATATTGTCACCCTGCTTATTTAACTTATATGCAGAGTACATCCTGAGAAATGCTGGGCTGGAAGAAACACAAGCTGAAATCAAGACTGCCGGGAGAAATCTCAATAACCTCAGATATGCAGATGACACCACCCTTATGGCAGAAGGTGAAGAGGGACTAAAAAGCCTCTTGATGAAGGTGAAAGAGGAGAGTGAAAAATTGGCTTAAAGCTCAACATTCAGAAAACGAAAATCATGGCATCCGGTCCCATCACTTCATGGGGGAACAGTGGAAACAGTGTCAGACTTTATTTTTTTCGGCTCCAAAATCACTGCAGATGATGACTGCAGCCAGGAAATTAAAAGACGCTTACTCCTTGGAAGGAAAGTTATGACCAACCTAGATAGCATATTCAAAAGCAGAGACATTACTTTGCCAACAAAGGTCCGTCTAGTCAAGGCTATGGTTTTTCCAGTGGCCGTGTACAGATGTGAGAGTTGGATTGTGAATAAAGCTGAGCGCCGAAGAATTGATGCTTTTGAACTGTGGTGTTGGAGAAGACTCTTGAGAGTCCCCCTTGGACTACAGAAGATCCAACCAGTCCATCCTGAAGGAGATCAGCCCTGGGATTTCTTTGGAAAGAATGATGCTAAAGCTGAAACTCCAGTACTTTGGCCACCTCATGCGAAAAGTTGACTCATTGGAAAAGACTCTGATGCTGGGAGGGATTGGGCGCAGGAGGAGAAGGGGATGACAGAGGATGAGATGGCTGCATGGCATCACTGACTCGATGGACGTGAGTCTGAGTGAACTCTGGGAGTTCGTGACGGACAGGGAGGCCAGGCGTGCTGCGATTCATGGGGTCGCAAAGAGTCTGAGTGACTGAGTGACTGAACTGAACTGAACTGAGGGGGGATGAAAATTGACTCCGTAGCATAGCAAAGTATCTAGCTCCTAATATATTAATGTTGATTTTTGCTCTTTCAGAGCCTACTGTCCAAAGAACTTTCCTCAAAAATCTATTTCTTTGATGTGCCATATTTCTTCCTCATAATGATTTCATGTACGTGTGTGTGCGTGCCTTTGTGCATATACATACAAAAGTATATATGTGTGTGTGTGTGGACTGTGGATAGGATCTCTACAACTTTGGTGCCAACACTCTGGTTGCTTCTGTCTGGATATATTCTATCTCCAGGCAGATGGTGTGTTATTGATGGGGCACTGGCCATGGTCTAACACATGGACAGATGCTTAGCAGTTTGTTGAACTGTGATTGAATGAACACCAATAAAATAATCCTTCAGGATGAACATTTCTTTCTGAACAGAAATTGGGTGATTTGGTTTTGTAAAAAAGATTTTGATATTCAATATATACTCTGTAGAGAAAATAAATATCTGGTCTCAACATGTTGTTTTGCATGTGAAATTCATGACAAAGAATACTTCTTTGCTCCCATTCTTCATAAGCCACTCTGCGCCCATTCTGCTGCTGCTGCTGCTAAGTCGCTTCAGTTGTGTCCAACTCTGTGCAATCCCATAGACGGCAGTTCACCAGGCTCCCCTGTCCCTGGGATTCTCCAGGCAAGAACACTGGACTGGCTTGCCATTTCCTTCTCCAATGCATGAAAGTGAAAAAATAAAGTGAAGTCGCTCAGTCGTGTCCGACTCCTAGCGACCCCATGGACTGCAGCCCACCAGGCCCCTCAATCCATGGGATTTTCCAGGCAAGAGTACTGGAGTGGGTTGCCATTGCCTTCTCTGCTGCACCCATTCGGTCATGTCCAATTCTTTGCAACTGCATGGACCCACCAGAATCCTCTGTCCATGGGATTTTTCAGACAAGAATACTGGCATGGGTTGCCATTTCCTTCTCCAGGGGATCTCCCCAAACCAGGGACCAAAACCACATCTCTTGCATTTCCTGCATCGGCAGGCAGATTCTTTACCACTGAGCCATCTGGGAAGCATAAGCCACTTTATTCAGCCCCAAATTCATTATTAAAATCTTTTGACTTTTTATTATCCATCCCTTGATTTTATTGCACGTAAACTTGAAGGGACAGAGGAAATTTCAAATATGAATAGAGAAAGAGTATGCAGTGGCCACATTAGACCAGATACCTTATCTAGCCCTCTGTGTGAATTTCCACCTCACAGCTCACTGAGACTTAAAAAGAGGCAGACTTCACTCAATTGGAAAATTCCACAGTCTGTCTTTACAGCCCACCCCCTGCTCTGTCAAAGATGGCTCTAAATGCAATAAGATTATGATTTAAAGGAATGCACAGTGATATTTTAAAAGATTTTTAACAACTGAAGATAATCTGTATATGTATTGTAACAAAATATTACATTCGGCTCATTCAAAATAATTCTAGTTGGAAAAATATAATCTATAATGTATGCTAAGGTCAACGAGATACAGGAGAAATTCTCAGTAAATGTTAGTTATATAAAGTGAGGTTATTTGTACAGCTTTCATTTACTTGCACTTCCATTCCCATGATGAAAACATTTGATATCATAAGTAAGTTTAACCTTTCCATTTTAATCAGGTTTTCTTTGGGGGCAGGGTCATCTTATATTTTCAGTTTCTGCTTGGTTATTATGTTATCTTTACAGAATTCACATGAGAAAAGGGATTGTTTTGTCTAAGTTGACTTTAAAAAGGTATTTTGTGCTGCTTTCCCATTCACATGTCATTAAAGGCCAAGCTATTTCAAGTAAAGAAGCAAGGAAGCATATAACCCGAAATCCCAGTGGGAAGACGAAAGGTTTCAGTGGAAGTAGTTTATTAGTATTCCCCATAAATATGATCATTAAGTGAGATTAGATCTGTTAAGATATGCATTTAAAATTCTGCATGTGCAATTTCTTTCATTTGCTTCCACAATATATTTTCTTTTGGAAATAGATCTGTAGTCCAGTGAGTATGTTTTCTGTTTATAGAATTCTGCTTTCTCATGTAAATGGCTTGCACTGATGAAAAGCAAGGCAGTTCTACTTCTATGCAATAGAGAAATGAGAAACTTTTTAGGGACAGGACAAAGAATGAGAAGCCGAATAAGGAGGTGGAATTATTCTTTTCATTTGTTTATTTTCAAAATTTATTTTTTATGGAAGGGTAGTTGATTTACAACATTGTATGTTTCTGGAGTGCAGTAAACTGATTCAGTTTTATATATATACATATATATATTCTTTTCCATATGGTTTATTACAGGATGTTGAGTATAGTTCCCCGTGCTCTAGTAGGACCTTATTGTCTATCTATTTTATATATAATAGTTTGCATCTGCTAATCCCAGTCTCTCCCCCACCACACACACATTCACCCCTTCTCCCTTGGCAACCATAAGTCTCTTCTAAATAGACATTTCTCTGAAGAAGACATACAGATGATCTACAGGCACAGGAAAAGATGCTCAATATTGCTAATTATTTGAGAAATATAAATCAAAACTACAGTGAGGTACCACCTCAGATCAGTCAGAATCGTCATTATTAAAAAGTCCACAAAGAATAAATGATGGAGAGAGTGTGGAGAAAAGGCAACCCTCCTCCACTGTTGGATGGAATGTAAATTGGTGCAGACACTATGGAAAACAGTATGGAGGTTCCTCAAAACAACTGAAAATAGAGTTACCACATCATCCCACTCGGGTATATATCCAGACCAAACTAATTTAAAAATGTACATGCACCCCAATATTCAGAGAAGCACTATCTACAATCACCAAGACACAGAAGCAACCTAAGTGTCCATCAACAGGTTAATGGATGAAGAAGAAAACAATAGAATACTATTCAGTCATAAAAAGAATGAAATAACACCATTTGTAGCAACATGTAGACTTAGAGATTACCATGCTAACTAGACCAAAGGAAGATAAATAATATATATTACTTATAAGTGGAATCTAAAATTTGACCCAGATGAATTTATTTATGAAACAGAAACAGACTCACATGTAGGGAATCATTCTAATGGTGGCCAATCTTAATAGAACTAGAGAAGCTGCTACAAGGAAGAGAAGTCCTTCCAACTGCCAGGATCAGACATTTCATTTTCCACCAGGAACTTGCAGAGTATAGAAATAGTGCTTATATTTGTTGGGAAGTCAGAACTGAAAAAATACACTATTTTAGGCATATATAGATTTGAGAAGCTGATACTCATAATTTTTCATTTATTCTTGACATAAATATTTTCATTGGTTTTGACAGCTGTGCTGTCATCAATTATTCCAACAAATTGACCAAAGTTCTCTTAGCAGATGAAATCCTCTAGAATCCTATTCACACTGCCTATCTGTAGCTATGTTCCTTGTTATTTAATCAAACTATTCTCTCAAGGTATTAACCATTTATATATGCAGAAATACATATAAGAATTATTAGGTCCAGTCCCTACGTATATGTGTTCAATCTTAAAGACTTATACTGTAACAGGGAAGAGCCAACTTTGACTCCCTGTTGAATCTGTTCCTTGGACTTTAATCTTTGTTGTTCACTGCTTATGATATTATAACCATACATAATGGACTATATCAGAGAACTCTGCCCTTCTGCCTGACTGTTCAACTAAAGTGCCTTTCTTTAACTCACAGGGAGATAATCTCACCCTGTGAAAAGAAGAGATTCACACATACTTTCTAAAGACTGACCATTCCTGGAGGTATTTTGCAAGACAGGTGGCCCTTTTTACTTTACTTCCCCATTACCAATCCCTCTCTATTCTATCTTTTCACTTTACTTCTCCACTACCTCTCTTTCTGGTTCTACAAAAGAACCTGGTCTCCAGACCACAGGAAGACGGTTATTTTGAGACATTAGTCTGCTCTCTTCTTGGTAAGCTGGCTTCCAAATAAAGCCATATTCCTGCCTCAACATGTTGTCTCTTGGATTCAATGGCCTTTCATGCGGTGGGCAGAGTGAACTTGAACTCTGTAACAGTGCAATTTTAAATTGAATTGTTTTTCAACCATACAACTGAAGACTTTAGTAAAACATCAATAAATAATATAAACACAGAAGGAGAGATTAAGGTGGAAAAGAGGGATTGCAGTTTGTTGTTGTCCAGTCACTCAGATGTGTCCAACTCTTTGTGACCCCATGGACTGCAGCATGCCAGACCTCCCTGTCCTTCACAATCTCCTAGAGCTTGCTTAAACTAATGTCCATTGAGTTGGTGATGCTATCCAACCATCTCATCCTCTGTCATGCCCCTCTCCTCCTGCCTTCAATCTTTCCCAGCATCAGGGTCTTTTCTAATGAGTCAGTTCTTCATAACAGGTGGCCAAAGTATTAGAGCTTCAGCTTCAGTCCTTCCAATGCATATTCAGGATTGATTTTCTTTAGAATTGATCTCCTTGCAGTCCAAGGGACTCTCAAGAATCTTCTCCAGCACCACAGTTCAAAAGCATCAGCTCTTTGGCACTCAGCTTTTTTTATGGTCCAACACTCACATCCATACATAACTACTGGAAAAACCATAGCTTTGACTAGATGGACCTTTGTCTGCAAAGTAATGTCTCTGCTTTTAATAGGCTGAATTAGAAATATGCTGGATTACATATGCTGGTTATAGATTTTCTTCCAAGGAGCAAGCATCTTTTAATTTCATGGCTGCAGTCACATTCTGCCGTGATTTTGGAGCCCAAGAAAATAAATTCTGTCACTGTTTCCATTGTTTCTCTATTTGTTTGCCATGAAATGATGAAACTGGATGCTATGATCTTCATTTTTTGAATGTTGAGTTTTAAGCCAGCTTTTTCACTCTCCTCTTTCACTTTCATCAAGATGCTCTTTAGTTCCTCTTCACTTTCTTCCATAAAGGTGGTGTCATCTGCATATCTGAGGTTATTGTTTCTTCTGATGTCATTACATTGTTATCAACTACAGTGCACACATTTTTCAGATTTCATTTTTCTATTCCAGGATCCCATTCGGGCTATCATACTACCTGTAGTTGTGATGTCTCCACACCTCCTCTAGGCTGTGCTAGTTTCTCACTTTTCCTGGCAGGATTAGATTGCAATGATGGGTTTGGGGGAGATTTATGGTCAGGCCACTCAAGATGGCTCTTGTCTTGCTCTCTGTACATCCCTTGCCTAACCAGTGCCTGCTTCACCTAACTTTCTTGCCCCAGGCCCCATCTAGTGATTTTTTTTATCAAAGGGACTGTGAGGGGTGTGCCCCTCTACTGGCTTCCCTGGTAAATAATGAGCCCACCTGATATTATTTCCTTATAATACGTAATCTCTTCCTTCCCCCTGCCACCATGTCCTTCCCACTGTGTCCACTGAACATGGCAGGGTGTCTCTCATATCTGTAAGCTCCCCCATCCACTAAACTATTGACATTCTGTTGCTAACTCCACACTCTTTCTTTGGTCTTGGCTGAGCAACCAGGAGACTGAGGAAACTCCTGTGAGTAATGAGATGTCAGGAAATACGACAGGGAATGAAAAGTGGCAGGGGCTATCCACTATCATGTGGGGCTTGAAAGTTCCAAAGGCGATCCTGAAAGCACCAGGAGAAATCCCAGAGTGGCCATCCAGAAGTACTGGGGGCCCTGCGCTGGCTGTCCTTAATCAATGGGAGCTGCCACGAGGTCTGGAGAACAATGGCCTCTAATGGTTCTGCTATTGTATCAAAGGAAGACCATCATGATTGGTTAAGCTGGCTTTCTAGAAGGAATTGCTATTTCTCTTGTGCCTTTGAGATGTAAATGATTTCTCTGGCATCTCTAGAACTTGAATCTTATGTGATTTCTAAGAGTAAAGGAGAAGAAAAGAGCTTTCAGGTAAACTCTATAGAAATAACTATGTTTTGGAAATCTCTGTCTTAAATAATCTCTCCAGATTTTGGTAACTTGAAGCTAAACAAAGTTAAAGGGAGAAAATTCACTGACTCAGGAATTTCAATATTTTGGGGAGTGCTAGATGAGAAAAATCCACCAAGGCAGAGCCTGATAGTAGGCCTTTGGGCTGGCTGTCCTGGCCTTAAGAAGTTTTTTGGGAATTCAGTCTGAGACTCCTGGGGACATGTCCCTCTGCCAGTGTGGAGGAGCTTATGTGGTCAATTGACAGGACTTATTTTGCAAACAAATTAATTTTAACTTGGCTGTGTTTGGTAAAGATGAGAGTAATTTTAGAAAGAACAATATTATGTTTCAGTTCAGTTCAGTTCAGTTGCCCAGTTGTGTCCGACTCTTTGCGACCCCATGAACCGCAGCACGCCAGGCCTCCCTGTCCATCAGCAACTCCCGGAGTCCACCCAAACTCATGTCCATTGAGTCAGTGATGCCATCCAACCATCTCATCCTTTGTCGTCCCCTTCTCCTCCCGCCCTCAATCTTTCCCAGCATCAGGGTCTTTTCCAATGAGTCAACTCTTCGCATCAGGTGGCCAAAGTATTGAAGTTTCAGCTTCAACATCATTCCTTCCAATGAACACCCAGGACTGATCATTTCAATGAATATGAAATTCGAGTTCTGTTAACTGAGGTCTGTATTTATTTCCCTGATGCTCTGGACAGAAAGAAAGTTATCTAGTACAATTGTCACAGAGCATAAATACTATGAAGTGACACTGCTTTAACTCTGCTGCTAAAAGCACATGTGCAATGCTTTTGTGACAATTGGGTATAAGTGATAAAATGCATAGCACACGAAGTGTTTCCCCATTAATACCTCTGAGCCCATTTAGGAAATCTGGTTAGTTTTCCCCCAAGGTGAATGACTAGGTGAATATAAAGGAGGCCTAGCACCTCAGGACATATGTGAACCTGGGATAGGAACTAGCACTCCAGCACTTAGTGATGGATATTTTGATCATCAATACTTTCAACTGAAAGATTTGCAATCAAAAGGGGAAATGATGGGGACATCTGCATGTAGTGAGGCATGGGGAAGTTATTCTTCCTTATACATAGTTTAACTTAAATTTTACTGACCAGAGCAGCCTGTTTTGTGGTCGTTCAGACAGGCAGTGTGCATCTGCTTTGGCCATTGAGGACAGGAAGGCATTTGACAGTCAAAATGGAGTAGCTATTGTTCAAACATCTAAGATATAAAACTAGGTGGCCATTGTATACTTGATTTTGGACATGCTCTTTTTAACTGTGTTGCATGCTCAGTTCCTCAGTCATCTCTGACCCTTTGCAGCCCCATGGACTATAGCCCACCAGACTCCTCTGTCCATGGGATTTTCCAGACAAGAATACTGGCGTGGGTTGCCTTTTCCTTCTCCAGGGGATCGTCCCAATCCAGGGATTGAACCTGCATCCCCTGCACTACAGGTAGATTCTTTACCACTGAGCTACCAGGGAATCCTGAACTGTATTGCATACCAAGACAAAAAACACAGGTGAGTGTGATATTACCCCTGAATATGGCTTGTATTTTGCTTATTTGACATGATCTCCCCTGTACTGTGTCTGTTAGATGTCTTGTATTTTGTCCGTAGCCTGAGAGGAGGAAGCCTATTTGAGGGCTGAGCAGCAGCACTGGCCTCAGCGCTAGATGAGTCTGATTGCTGGTTCCACGATGAGAGGCCATTGTCATCCTCCTCTGGACTTCATGAAAAGTTGAGCCGGCTACTGTGGCTAAGTGGAGACTACTGACAATGGTGGGAAAGACCATCTTCTTGTCCCACATGCCAATATGTCAAAAAGACCCAAAACCTTACTGTACAACTGACTGCCCACAAGCGCCCTGAACTAATTGGATTAATACTTACCATATTTGAAAGTCATTTTATTCATTGTATTTACCTCCCCCCCCGCCCCGCTTTCTGTCTGACATCTCTAGCTTTAATTGATAATTTTATATCATTTTATCTCCTATCTGAGTATGTTGACTATATTAAAACTCCAGTGGTTGCCCTACAATTTGCAACTTACATTTTTATCTACTTTAAGTCCACTTTCAAACAACACTATACTCTTACATATAGTACAGGTACCTTGTAAGAAAGTATTCTCAATTTCTCCCTGTTTCCCCTGTGACATTGCTGTCACTCATTTCATCCATTAATAATTACCTAAAGCTGCTGCTGCTAAGTCACTGCAGTCGTGTCCAACTCTTTGCAACCCTATGGACCCTTGCCCGCCAGGCTTCTCTGTCCTTGGGATTCTTAGGCAAGAAAACTGGAGTGGGTTGGCATGCTCTCCTCTAGGGGATCTTCCTGACCCAGGGATCCATCGAACCCGCATCTCTTATGCCTCCTGTATTGGCAGGCAGATTCTTTACCATTAGCACCACCTGTGAACACCAATCACCTAATAACTTGTTCTTAAAAAGTTATCTTTTAGATCAAATAAGACTTTGAAAAAAAATTATATGACTTTTATTTATTCTTTCTTCAGTGCTTCCCTTTCTTTATGTAGATTTGTTTCTGACCTTTATCATTTTCCTTCTCTCTGGATAACTCTTAATATTTCTTGCAGAGTAGATTGGCTGGTGATGAATTCCAGATCTTGGTTTTTAAAAATTTCTCCTTCACTTTCAAAGGCTAACTTTAATAGATACAGATTTTTAGGTTAATTTACAAATTTTTTTTCAACATTAACTTACTCTCTTCTTGCTTTCCTGTTCTCTGGTTAAGAGGTCAACTGTAATTCTCATCCTTATTCTTAAAAAAAGGGTTTTCGTGCCTGTCTTTTCTCTTTACAATTTCTCTTCTTTTCCTCCTCCTCCTTCTTCTTCTCCTTCTTGCTCTTTTCTCATTCTTCTTCATTCCTGTGCTTTGAATATGACATCAGATCAGATCAGTCCCTCAGTCGTATCCAACTCTTTGCGACCCCAAGAATCGCAGCATGCTAGGCCTCCCTGTCCATCACCAACTCCTGGAGTCTACCCAAACTCATGTCCATTGAGTTGGTGATACCATCCAGCCATCTCATCCTCTGTCATCCCCTTCTCCTCCTGGCCCTAATCCCTCCAGCATCAGTGTCTTTTCAATGAGTCAACTCTTCGCATGAGGTGGCCAAAGTACTGGAGTTTCAGCTTTAGCATCATTCCTTCCAAAGAAATCCCAGGGCTGATCTCCTTCAGAATGGACTGGTTGGATCTCCTTGCAGTCCAAGGGACTCTCAAGAGTCTTCTCCAACACCACAGTTCAAAAGCATCAATTCTTCGGTGCTCAGCCTTCTTCACAGTCCAACTCTCAAATCCATACGTGACCACAGGAAAAACCATAGCCTTGACTAGATGAACCTTTGTTGGCAAAGTAATGTCTCTGCTTTTGAATATGCTATCTAGGTTGGTCATAACTTTCCTTCCAAGGAGTAAGCGTCTTTTAATTTCATGGCTGCAGTCACCATCTGTAGTGATTTGGAGCCCAGAAAAATAAAGTCTGACACTGTTTCCACTTTTTCCCCATCTATTTCCCATGGAGTGGTGGGGCTGGATGCCATGATCTTCGTTTTCTGAATGTTAAGCTTTAAGCCAACTTTTCCACTCACTTTCATCAAGAGGCTTTTTAGTTCCTCTTCACTCTCTGCCATAAGGGTGGTGTCATCTGTATATATGAAGTTATTGATATTTCTCCCGGCAAACTGAAACACAACTCCAGTTTGTGTTTCTTCCAGTCCAGTGTTTCTCATGATGTACTCTGCATATAAGTTAAATAAGCAGGGTGACAATATACAGCCTTGACATACTCCTTTTCCTATTTGGAACCAGTCTGTTGTTCCATGGCCAGTTCTAACTGTTGCTTCCTGACCTGCATACATATTTCTCAAGAGGCAGATCAGGTGGTCTGGTATTCCCATCTCTTGAAGAATTTGCCAGTTTATTGTGATCTGCACAGTCAAAGGCTTTGGCATAGTCAATAAAGCAGAAATAGATGTTTTTCTGGAACTCTCTTGCTTTTTCGATGATCCAGTGGATGTTGGCAATTTGATCTCTGGTTCCTCTGCCTTTTCTAAAACCAGCTTGAACATCAGGAAGTTCACGGTTCACATATTGCTGAAGCCTGGCTTGGAGAATTTTGAGCATTACTAGCGTGTGAGATGAGTGCAATTGTGCAGTAGTTTGAGCATTCTTTGGCATTGCCTTTCTTTGGGATTGGAATGAAAACTGACCTTTTCCAGTCCTGTGGCCACTGCTGAGTTTTCCAAATTTGCTGGCATATAGAGTGCAGCACTTTCACAGCATCATCTTTCAGGATTTGGAATAGCTCAACTGGAATTCCATCATCTCCACTAGCTTTGTTCGTAGTGATGCTTTCTAAGGCCCACTTGACTTCACATTCCAGGATGTCTGGCTCTAGGTGAGTGATCACACCATTGTGGTTATCTGGGTCATGAAGATCTTTTTTGTGCAGTTCTTCTGTGTATTCCTGCCATCTTTTCTTAATATCTTCTGCTTCTGTTAGGTCCATACCATTTCTGTCCTTTATCGAGCTCATCTTTGCATGAAATGTTCCTTTAATATCTCTGATTTTCTTGAAGAGATCCCTAGTCTTTCCCATTCTGTTGTTTTACTCTATTTCTTTGCATTGATGGCTGAAGAAGGCTTTCTTATATCTTCTTGCTATTCTTTGGAAGTCTGCATTCAGATGTTTATATCTTTCCTTTTCTCCGTTGCTTTTCGCTTCTCTTCTTTTCACAGCTATTTGTAAGGCTTCCCCATACAGCGATTTTGCTTTTTTGCATTTCTTTTCTATGGGAATGGTCTTGATCCCTGTCTCCTGTACAATGTCACGAACCTCATTCCATAGTTATCAGGCACTCTATCTATCAGATCTAGTCCCTTAAATCTATTTCTCACTTCCACTGTATAATCATAAGGGATTTGATTTAGGTCATACCTGAATGGTCTAGTGGTTTTCCCTACTTTCTTCAGTTTCAGTCTGAATTTGGCAATAAGGAGTTCATGGTCTGAGCCACACTCAGCTCCTGGTCTTGTTTTTGCTGACTGTATAGAGCTTCTCCATCTTTGGCTGCAAAGAATATAATCAATCTGATTTCGGTGTTGACCATCTGGTGATGTCCATGTATAGAGTCTACTCTTGTGTTGTTGGAAGAGGGTGTTTGTTATGACCAGTGCATTTTCTTGGCAAAACTCTATTAGTCTTTGCCCTGCTTCATTCCGTATTCCAAGGCCAAATTTGCCTGTTACTCCAGGTGTTTCTTGACTTCCTACTTTTGCATTCCAGAATATGACATACTTAAATGTAATTATTACAACAACATTGAAAGGAATATAGACCCTCTTGTTTTAACAGTAGGTCATTTGTTGAATAAATATTTGAGTAGACTGAAAGATGATGCTGTGAAAGTGCTGCACTCTATATGCCAGCAAATTTGGAAAACTCAGCAGTGGCCACAGGACTGGAAAAGTTCAGTTTTCATTCCAATCCCAAAGAAAGGCAAGGCCCAAGTATGCTCAAACTGCCACACAATTGCACTCATCTCACACGCTAGTAAAGTAATGCTCAAAATTCTTCAAGCCAGGCTTCAGCAATACGGGAACCATGAACCTCCAGATATTCAAGTTGGTTTCAGAAAAGGCAGAGGAGCCAGAGACCAAATTGCCAACATCTGCTGGTTCATTGAAAAAGCAAGAGAGTTCCAGAAAAACATCTATTTCTGCTTTATTGACTATGCCAAAGCCTTTGATTGTGTGGATCACAATAAACTGTGGAAAATTCTTCAAGAGATGGGAATACCAGACCGCCTGACATGCCTCTTGAGAAACCTATATGCAGGTCAGGAAGCAACAGTTAGAACTGGACATGGAACAACAGACTGGTTCCAAATAGGAAAAGGAGTATGTCAAGGCTGTATATTGTCACCCTGCTTATTTAACCTATATGCAGAGTACATCATGAGAAATGCTGGGCTGGAGGAAGCACAAGCTGGAATCAAGATTGCCGGGAGAAATATCAATAACCTCAGATATGCAGATGACACCACCTTTATGGAAGAAAGTGAAGAGGAACTAAAGAGCCTCTTGATGAAAGTGAAAGTGGAGAGTGAAAAAGTTGGCTTAAAACTCAACATTCAGAAAACAAAGATCATGGCATCTGGTCCCATCACTTCATGGGAAATAGATGGGGAAAAAGTGGAAACAGTGTCAAACTTTATTTTTTTGAGCTCCAAAATCACTGCAGATGGTGACTGCGGCCATGAAATTAAAAGACACTTACTCCTTGGAAAGAAAGTTATGACCAACCTAGATAGCATATTCAAAAGCAGAGACATTACTTTGCCAACAAAGGTCTGTCTAGTCAAGGCTATTGTTTTTCCAGTGGTCATGTATGGATGTGAGAGTTGGACTGTGAAGAAGGCTGAGTGCCGAAGAATTGATGCTTTTGAACTGTGGTGTTGGAGAAGACTCTTGAGAGTCCCTTGGACTGCAAGGAGATCCAACCAGTCCATTCTGAAGGAGATCATCCCTGGGATTTCTTTGGAAGGAATGATGCTAAAGCTGAAACTCCAGTACTTTGGCCACCTCATGCGAAGAGTTGACTTATTGGAAAAGACTCTGATGCTGCGAGGGACTAGGGGCAGGAGGAGAAGGGGACGACAGAGAATGAGATGGCTGGATGGCATCACTGACTCGATGGACGTGAGTCTGATTGAACTCTGGGAGATGGTGATGGACAGGGAGGCCCGTGCTGCAATTCATGGGGTCGAAAAGAGTGACTGAACTGAACTGAACTGAACTGTACCTATGGAAATTACTTTGTACAATTCTTGTAGGTGATGCTCATGTGGAATATTATGAGCTCAGCATTTCCTGGACCTGTGGAAGCTCTGGGAAGATATGACTCAAATCCCATGAAATAGGAAGACAAGCAAAAAAAGTGGAAGGGTCATGAACCATGGAGTAGTATAGTCTCATATTCAGTCTCACCCTGGATCCTACACTGATGAATCCTCAGGAGAGTCATTTCATCTGCAAGCTGTATCTCATTGTCTGGGAAATCATACTCAATACTCATGGTTATTTTGAAGGTCATAATAGTGTATAAACATACTGCAAATAAAGCATCTGACGCATAGCATTTATTTTAAAAAATTTAGGCTTCTCTTTTTCCTCCCTACCTCCTCCCCTTTCTCTTCATTCTAGTCTTCCTTCTTCTCTTCTTACCCCTCCATCTCTTCCCTCTCCTACTCCCCTTCTTCTTCCTCCTCCTCGTTTCCTCCTGTTTTCTTTTGCTTCTCCTTCTCCGTCTCCTTCCCTTTATCCTCTTCTCCTTTCTTTTCTTTCTCTGTTTCCTGCTTCTCCTCCTCTTCCTTCTGCTTCTATTTTCTTCTCCTGTAAACCAAAGCATGGGAATTTCTTATCTGGGATTTAACTAGGAAGATTGTAAGGAGAGTAGAAAGAGATCTTATGTGCCAGGACCACGCAGTAACCATGTAGTGGGTAGGTAGAGTAGAGACAGATGAAAGAAATGAGCAAGGTATTTACAACCTGTGCCTGGATTGGAAGATTGGAGCATAATTGTCTCAAGGCGGTGGGTAGATTGGAAGAAGCTTGGCCAATAATCTGACCGTGGCATAGAGTTTTGAATTTTGTCAGCATGTTTGGTATTACATTCTTTGGCTCATCCCTTACTGACTTACTGTTATTCCTTCTGAGAGTTCCAGATTGCTTCTGAAGAGAACAGACATGGATCTAAGCCAGAGTGCTAGAAATGGGATCAGGGCAGTGCTCTTCTGGGCCCAAACAGGGGGCACTGGCATTATAGTAAAAAATAACACAGCTTTATGGAGCATGTAAATCTCAGGGTGGCAAAGTCAGAGCTATTTAGCATCCTACAGATGATTTTATATCTGGTAGTTTTAGGAGGCTGTGTTTTGTTTGTAATGAGCAATCCGTTTCTGGAAGTGGGCAACGCCACCACAACCCCACATCTAAATTCTGGACCCCTAAATGGCACTTGTATTCCTTCTGAAATCACAGAGATGGAAAAAATGAGAGAGCTTCTAATAGGCTTGTGACTTGAAAACAAGCATCTTCGGAGAATGACAGGCATGTTTACTTTGTCTCTAACTTATTTACTCAGCTGTTGATATGCTCCAGTGACATCATTTCATGGAAACTTCTTGCCTGACACTGGCACTCTCAACCTTAGTATATATTTGTATATCCTGAGAAACTCTTTAAAAATACCAATTTTTAAGCGGACAATTTTTTTGAGGCTTTGGTAATTTTTTAAAGCTCCCAGGTGAACTAATATACACCTAAGGTTGTAAACTACTGCCTTACACACTTAGTAATATCTTCCCGTGTTTATACTGGAATTTTATCCCATTGTCTTTTGGTTTGTCCTTTGTGGCAATAAAGGACATCTGGTCACTGGTATCCTAGGCCAGTTCTACAAATGTGTGAAAAAAGAAAAAGCCACCCCTCAGGCTTGCCTGAGCTCTATCAACCTGGAGCCTTTATTTTACTTCTTAGAAGACTTTCTACCCTTTTCATTCTTTTTGTAATTCTCATGAGGAATTCTTGCAACTTTAAATCTCTTGAAAGGCAAAAGACAAAAGTTTAGAGAAAAGAATAGGCTTTACTTTAATTATAGTGGTAAAATTTATTACCAGCATTTACCCATTATTCCCTGGTCAAAACATTCTTAAAGTGTATTCATAATTTTGAAATAGTTTTGAAATAATCATTGTCTATTGAACACTAATGATTGGTGTCCAGCTTATAATCTGATATAATTCAATTTTCCCCCAAACTTATGTTAGAGATTTCCCTAGTATTTTGAAGTTTTCTGTTGAGAAGAGACTACTCATACATTACATAAAATTTGGGAGGATAATAGAAGACACTGTTAAGCAATAAGTCTCAAGGAAAGATTCTGTGAGAAGCTCATTTCTATCTTATTACAACAACGTTTAGGTATATTGGATTCCTGCTTTAAATTCTGCCTGAAGCTTGTCAAATGGAAGTAAAAGCAAGAGGGAAAAAGTACCTTAAATTTCAACTACTGAGCAAAAAGTAAAAATCTTCCCAAAGCAATGAACCATTTAATTTCTACCAATGTTATCTGAGGGAAAAAATATCACTAGAAGAAACTTAGAAACCAGAATACACACTCAGTCTTCAGAGACACCAAAAATTCTGGTTCAGGGGAATCAGAAAAGAAATCTTCTCAATATAAACTTGATTGAATTTTTGGCTCTTATTTACAGATTAATTTAGCAGAAGATTGGAAAGGACATATATCTCTTTTGGGAATTCAAAATCTGCTCTGAAGCCAGCATAGCACTATGTAAGCTGGTCAAGCTCTGTACTAGTATGTAAAAGGGTAAGGAGACTTATCCTAAAATGAAGAGTGGATGATATTTTAAGATGCCAAATAAATGGCAGTGAAAACTTACTATACTTGCTGATGTTAGGTTTTAGGCAAGAGACCGAATAAACAATTCCTGCCTATGAGTTATGCATACTATATACTTGAAATAATAAATAAACAATAATGGTAAGACAAAGTAGATTGAAGAATCACAGTAAATTTTTTCAGAGTTAATTTAAAAATAACTAGTCACAAGAGACATTACTGATCATATAGAAAGTGAAAGTGAAGTTGCTCAGTCGTGTCCGACTCTTTGCGACCCCATGGACTGTAGCCTACCAGGCTCCTCCGTCCATAGGATTTCCCAGGCAAGAATACTGGAGTGGGTTGCCATTTCCTTCTCCAGGGGATCTTCCCCACTCAGGGACTGAAACCGGGTCTCCTGCATTGTAGGCAGACGCTTTACTGTCTGAGCCATCAGGGAAGTCCACTGATCATATAAGAAAAAAATATGTAAATTCATCCATATCTATATCTGTCAAGGAAATTTGATCTATGTTGAGCCCTTTGGTGCTTTCCTGGTGGCTCAGACAGTAAAAAAAAAAATCTACCTGCATTGCAGGTAGACCTGGGTTTGATTCCTGGGTCAGGAAGATCCCCTGGAATAGGAAATGGCAACTCACTCCAGTTTTGTTGCCTGGAGAATCCTGTGGACAGAGGATTGTGTCGGGCTACAGTCCACCGGGTCACAAAGAGTTGGACGTGACTGAGGGGCTAACACACACACAAACACACTGGGCTCTTTGAGGCAGATTGAACTGGAAGAGGATTCTATTTAATGCAGGGTCTGAGTTTCACGGGGGAAAGCATGTAAATCAATTTGTATGATCCATAAAATTGTTATAAAAGTACCGAGATCAATGTTGACTGAACAGATAGTATTTTGAGGATCATCTAAAATTAATTACCAAGTCAGGATCTGGCCACTTAAAAAAAAAAAGAATTATTGAATTTAATGTTGGTGATTAAAGAGCCAAAAAAGTATCATCTACCTAGAATGCTCTCCACTGTGTGATGCCAAACTGGTGTTAATGTCAAATCTGCTATGTTTGGTGCCTTGGAATTGAAAGTTTTACTAGATGCTCTGGAGGAGCTGTTCTTGACCTTTTCACTGTCGACAGTTTTCCAATCCTAATGGTGGGTCCACATGGCCCTGGTTCTTCGGAAACATCAATTGTCCCTGACACACACACGGTCAGTCATACTTACCTCAGGAAAGTGAATCAAGGCACAGAACCTGGGGTTTGCATGCTGAGTCAAGTTAGTGACAATACTCTAAGGAAAGACCCTCAAACTCAGGTGCTACAAGCCCTGGATCCAGTTTCATCCTTTCTTAAGAGTTGCTTCTTTGATATTTAAAATATTTTGTTAAATATCCAATATTCTTCTCATAAATTTCCTTTTGATAGTGAAAATTTCTCATGCTGTATCTATCATTCTGTTGTTGTTTTTATTGCTCTGTCACTAGGTTGACTCTTTGTGACTCCATGGACTGCAGCAGGCCAGGCTTCCCTGTCCTTCACCATCTCTTGGAGTTTGCTCAAACTCACATCCATCGAGTCAATGATGCCATCCAACCATCTCATCCTCTGTTGTCTCCTTCTTCTCGTGCCTTCAATCTTTCCCAGCATCACGTCTTTTCCAATGAGTAGGCTCTTCCCATTAGTTGACCAAACTTTTGGAGCTTCAGCTTCAGCATCAGTCCTTCCAACTGGCATTTAAGGTTGATTTCCTTTAGGATTGACTGGTTTGATCTCTTTGCTGTCCAAGGGATTCTCAAGAGCACCACAATTCAAAAGCATCAGTTCTTTGGCACTCAGGCTTCTCTATGGTCCAACTCTCAATCTGTAGTACTAGAAAAACCATAGCTTTGACTATATGAACTTTTCTCGGCAAAGTGATTTTTTTAAAAAAGATTTCTTTACTAAGTAAGCAATCATAGCAGTAGAGCTGAGGAAAGGCTTCAAGTAACCAGCTAGTTAGGAGCTCCTTCATTGCACGTGAAGAAACTGACTCTGTTTGAGTCCATTGTTTTTTCTTTTAACATGTATTTATTTGGCTGCATTGAGTCTTATTAGAATCTTCAGTGCATTATGCAGGATCTTTTGTTGCTGTGCATGAATTCTAGTTGTGGTGCACAGGTTCTGGAACACATGTGCTTAGTTGCCCCATGGCATGTGGGATCTTGGTTCCCTGACCAGGGATTGAACTCATGTCCCCTGCATTGCAAAGCAGATTCTTAACCATTGGACTACCAGGGAAGCCCCTGTTTGAGTCATTTCTAACATCTACAAGAAGTGGAACTGAGGGATGATAACCTGGTTGCTACTTTCACTAGGTGTTCCATTCTTGCTCCCATGGTTCACCTCAGTTACAGCAAAGGGTCACGGAGTACAAGCCTCTTGGTCCACATATTATGTTCCCCTTTCCTTATGCTAAATTTCTCAATTTTCATATTCAGAATTTTTTCACTACTTTCACTTTATGATTGAAGCAAAAGGACCAACGATTTTCACAAATGCTCTATTTTGGTGAAACCCCAAGTTAAGCCTCATAGATTAGTATTTATATACAGAATGCACTTGGATATGGAGAATTAAAAATTACAAATTAGTCAATTAATTTAAAAATATTTTTACATGTTCAGTGTGTGCCAGGCAATATCCTAGTGTCTGTGGGATAGAGTAGCAAGCATAGATAAATCCCTGCCCTCTTGGAGCTTCTATTCGAGTAGGAGAAATGACAGCTAAGATATGTATATAGAAGATAAAGACTATTGCATCGGACTGAATACCAAGAAGTAAAATATAGCAGGGAAGGGAGGTAGGTATGTGTGACGTGGTACTGTAATTTTAGAGGGGTGACCTCACTTGGAGGATGACATTTCAATAAATGCTCATAGAAGTAAAGCAACAAGCTACCTGGAAACAAGCAAACCAGAAAGAGAGAACAGCATATGCAAAGGCCCCGAGGCATGAGTATATCTGATTGGTGCCAGAGACATCAAAGAGGCTGGTATTGCTGATGCAGAGTGAATAAAGGGGAAAGTCATAGGAGATGAGGTTAGAAAGATAAAGGCATCTCAGAGACACAGATCGCGTAGAGCCTTATATTCTACTGATTTTTTCTTTTACCCTGATGCAATGCCATTGTGGGGATTCAGGAGAAGAGCGATGTCTTTATAACTGTCTCCCTGTGGCTGCTGAAGTCAGAAGCAGGGAGACAAGCTAGAAAACTGCAATAATCCAGAAGAAATAATGATGGCAACAGAGGGGTGAGAAGTAGGACGATTCTGGATGTATTTTAAAGATAGAGCTGATTTATTGACGAATTAGATGCAGAGTATGGGCTTCCCTGGTAGCTCAGAGAGTAAAGAATCTGCCCAGCAATGCAGGAAACCTGGGTTCAATCCCTGGGGTGGGAAGATACCCTGGAGAAGGGAAAGGCTACCCATTCCAGTATTCTTGTCTGGAGAATTCTATGGATAGAGGAGTCTGGCAGGCTACAGTCCACAGGGTTGCAAAGAGTTGGACATGACTGAGTGACTAAAACATGTGAGATAAAGAGTAATTAAGGAGCCTTCCAATGTGTCCACCTAAGCAACTCAAAATAGAATTGTCATTTACCAAAAAATACCCAAAGATTAAAACAGATTCTATAAAAATGAGACTGTGATGTAATGTGCCTGCAATTAAGGATATTTCACGTAGAATTTTTTTTTTTTAATGTCTATCACATTCTCAGGCACCACTGAGTGTGTCCTGTAAGCTGATGTCTGAATATGGATATGTTTTTATCCCAAATTCTCAGAGACATAACCATTTACAATTACTCATCTTTCTAGACAAGGTGAATTGCATGCTTTGATTGTTTTTGAATTTACAATATAGTCAAGTGACTCAGACACAGTGACACTGCCCATTTTTCCTGATTTTCCTGTCCAAAGACTTGGTTTATAAGTGAAACTTATTGTTCGAATGTTAAATTTTTTGTGGCAGGGCCTCAACCATGGTTGTTAAATGAAGTCCCAAACACAATCTTATTACAAATGCTTCTTGCATGATTAATCATTGTATTTAGAACTAAAGTTTATTATTTACTGTTATTTCATCAAATATAGCAGAAAAGCATTTAACTAATAGTTAACAGAAAATATAAGGAATCAGAGAAATTGATTTAAATTCAACATGTTCTCATTTTTGTGCCAACTTCAAGTACATCTGTGAAAGTGAAAATTTTCTTTCCAAATTAAACTAATTTCAGATGAGAGATTTATCTTGTTTTCCTCTGTCCCAATAATGGACCATCTGCTCAATGGCCTTGACTATCTATAAGCCCAGAAGAGCATAGTGCCACCCACTAAGACAGAAAGAAGAATTATTTTTCTCTTGTTTAGATACAGTGCCCACTTCCAATAAATGTCAGCCATTCTTTCTTCCTGTTTCTTGTAACGCTTAAAAGCAATTGGTCAGTTTTTACAGAATGAAGCCTTCTTCATGGCTGCACATTTATTTCTGGTGTTGGAACACAAGTAGACTCAGCGTTTTCAATTTCCTAATTAAAAAAAAAAAACAAATTTATTCCTTTGACTAAAAAAAGAAGGAAGCTTTTACTTTTTGTATTGTTGTTTGGAAAGAGGAATGCTTTCCCATCTGAGTTTCTTTTAACTGGATTCCAGAATCATCATATTCATTCTTTATTTACTCAATACTTCCTTCCCTCCTTCCCTCCTTCTGTAAGCACTTATTAAACATCTAGTAAACGTCAGGCATTTGCTGGATTCTGACAATAAAAAAATGAACAAGTCAGATCAGATCAGATCAGATCAGTCGCTCAGTCCTGTCCGAATCTTTGCGACCCCATGAATCGCAGCATGCCAGGCCTCCCTGTCCATCACCAACTCCCGGAGCTCACTCAGACTCATGTCCATCGAGTCAGTGATGCCATGCAGCCATCTCATCCTCTGTCATCCCCTTCTCCTTCTGCCCCCAGTCCCTCCCAGCATCAGAGTCTTTTCCAATGAGTCAACTCTTCCCATGAGGTGGCCAAAGTACTGGAGTTTCAGCTTTAGCATCATTCCTTCCAAAGAAATCCCAGGGCTGATCTCCTTCAGAATGGACTGGTTGGATCTCCTTGCACTCCAAGGGACTCTCAAGAGTCTTCTCCAACACCACAGTTCAAAAGCATCAATTCTTCGGTGCTCAGCCTTCTTCACAGTCCAACTCTCACATCCATACATGACCACTGGAAAAACCATAGCCTTGACTAGACGAACCTTTGTTGGCAAAGTAATGTCTCTGCTTTTGAATATGCTATCTAGGTTGGTCATAACTTTCTTTCCAAGGAGTAAGTGTCTTTTAATTTCATGGCTGCAGTCACCATCTGTAGTGATTTGGAGCCCAGAAAAATAAAGTCTGACACTGTTTCCACTGTTTCCCCTTCTATTTCCCATGAAGTGGTGGGAGCGGATGCCATGATCTTCGTTTTCTGAATGTTGAGCTTTAAGCCAACTTTTTCACTCTCCACTTTCACTTTCATCAAGAGGCGTTTCAGTTCCTCTTCACTTTCTGCCATAAGGGTGGTGTCATCTGCATATCTGAGGTTATTGATATTCTCCCGACAATCTTGATTCCAGTTTGTGTTTCTTCCAGTCCAGCATTTCTCATGATGTACTCTGCATATAAGTTAAATAAACAGGGTGACAATATACAGCCTTGACGAACTCCTTTTCCTATTTGGAACCAGTCTGTTGTTCCATGGCCAGTTCTAACTGTTGCTTCCTGACCTGCATACATATTTCTCAAGAGGCAGGTCAGGTGGTCTGGTATTCCCATCTCTTTCAGAATTTTCCACAGTTTATTGTGATCCACACAGTCAAAGGCTTTGGCATAGTCAATAAAGCAGAAATAGATGTTTTTCTGGAACTCTCTTGCTTTTTCGATGATCCAGTGGATGTTGGCAATTTGATCTCTGGTTCCTCTGCCTTTTCTAAAACCAGCTTGAACATCAGGAAGTTCACGTTTCACATATTGCTGAAGCCTGGCTTGGAGAATTTTGAGCATTAGTTTACTAGCGTGTGAGATGAGTGCAATTGTGCGGCAGTTTGAGCATTCTTTGTCATTGCCTTTCTTTGGGATTGGAATGAAAACTGACCTTTTCCAGTCCTGTGGCCACTGCTGAGTTTTCCAAATTTGCTGGCATATTGAGTGCAGCACTTTCACAGCATCATCTTTCTGGATTTGGAACAGCTCAACTGGAATTCCATCACCTCCACCAGCTTTGTTCGTAGTGATGCTTTCTAAGGCCCACTTGACTTCACATTCCAAGATGTCTGGCTCTAGGTGAGTGATCACACCATTGTGATTATCTGGGTCGTGAAGATCTTTTTTGTACAGTTCTTCTGTGTATTCTTGCCATCTCTTCTTAATATCTTATGCTTCTGTTAGGTCCATACCATTTCTGTCCTTTATCAAGCTCATCTTTGCATGAAATGTTCCTTTGGAATCTCTGATTTTCTTAAAGAGATCCCTAGTCTTTCCCATTCTGTTGTTTTCCTCTCTTTCTTTGCATTGATTGCTGAAGAAGGCTTTCTTATCTTTTCTTGCAATTCCTTGGAACTCTGCATTCAGATGTTTATATCTTTCCTTTTCTCTTTGCTTTTCGCTTCTCTTCTTTTTCACATCTATTTGTAAGGCCTCCCCAGACAGCCATTTTGCTTTTTTGCATTTCTTTTCTATGGGAATGGTCTTGATCCCTGTCTCCTGTACAATGTCACGAAGCTCATTCAGGGTCCGCATTTAAACAATTTACAATAATAATAAAAAAAAAGGTAAGCAACTAAATACAAAATAAGTGACACCGTTTCTCAGCAGGACTGATCTCCCTATGAACTTGCTACTTCCACAGACTCCAGCCTCTTCTGGCCCCTCCAGACTCTTCTCTACATAACAGACACATTAATCTAGCAAAGAAACATTAGATCGTGTAATTTTCATGTTCGAGAATTTTCTTTGGCCTCTTGTCACACTAAAATTCTGAAGCCCTTAGTGAGGTCACACATGACTTGGCTGAACTATCTCTCTGACTGCCTCCCCCACCATCACTGTGCTCAGAACACACTGACCTACCTGCTCTTTTTAGAGGTCCCAAACATGTTTCCACCAGAGGGCCTTTGCACATGTTTCTGCATGCAAACTATGCCTTCAAGTATCTGCTCAAATGCCATCTCCTCAGCATCCTTCCTTGACTACCCAAGTCCTTTCTGTATTAAAATCGGGGAAGGATTCTAATGATATTGCACCACTTTATTTTAAAGACCATTTATCACCTCTTGACAACATGTTTCTTTATGGCATAATCCATGTTCCAGATTTTAAGTGTATGCAGGAAGGAATTTTCTTTCTGTTTTGTTTGTTTTATATTCTTAGCTTTTAGAAATAGGCCTGGCATAGAAGAAACACTGAACTAATACTAGGTAAATGATTTCACAAATTATGGAAGCACAGATGAGTAGGTGGCATGAGTGGCAAGCTAGGGAATTCAGGGAGTAATTCACTAAAATAACATGTGAGTAAGATATAAAAGATGAGCAGGAATTTGGTTGAGGGGGAAGGAAAGAATTCTTTCCATATTCATGAAAAATATATGTGTACAAAGCAATGATGTGATGACCAGCCCAGGTTATGGTGTGCTTGGGGGAAACTGTGTATGTAGAAGATACCAATATGGTGGTCATTACTGTTAGGGAAGTGATTTAGAAGAGGGGAGTTTCTCTGAGGTTAAGCTCCAGGGAAAACCATGAGAGATTCTAATTCTGGATAATGCCTTGCTTTAAAACAATCTGTCCTTTCCCCTAAACTTCTTATTGGTGACAAATACCTCCATGAAGAATTTGCATTCAACTTTAATGAGTTTATGGTCATTAGTGGTTTTTAAGGAATGAGCCTTTTGCCATTCTCTTATTAAAATTATCTGTGAACAGACAGGTGTACTCTCTGTTCCTGCAGGCTTGAAATTACATCCTCTTGATCTTTCCTTCCCTCCTAGCTCCAAGCACAGTGCCTGACACATGATTAGGAGCTCAGTAGGTAATAACTAGAGAAGTTCTAAATTTTTTATTTCAAATCTAAATATTTTAAATGAATCAGGAGCACTATTAAGTGCATCTCTACAGCGCTTTTGTAAAAGGAATAACCATCTTCATTTATCCATCTGATGGAAGCATTTAAAAGGGGGCTGTTTCTGACAGGTCAGAATGCCTAGTCATCATGTTCACAGTGGCTTCCTGTCACTGCCACCCTTCAGTGACCAGAAGAGAGGCCATCTCCTCTGACAGGGGCATTTTGTTTTCAACCCCTGGAGCTCTAAGATTCCTCAGCATCACTTTAGTACAAGTCACCCAACTTTTTCTAAGAACTGAGATTTATAAGTGTGTGTTATTGATATTTCTTCTGCCACCCACCCATACTTGGAGTTTCTCAAGGGTGGGAATAGCTATTCATGATTAAGTATATCTCAAGTATCTACCAAACTGTCTCACTCATTCAATTAACACTTATTTCTGAGGTCTGTGTAAGTTAGGCACTGTTCATTGTGCTTTACTTAGGGTGCAAGACAATGAAGCAAAAGACAAAACCCCTAGTGTTTTATATCCTCGTAGATGTAGGAAATAGAAAATTAATAACATATGTGGTGTGTGAGAAGTTGATAAATATTTAGAATATTAAAGCATGGAAGAAAGTTAGTGATGTTGTCAAGAAGAAGCCTACAAGTTAATATAGGGTGGTCTGAGCAGCCTCAGAGAGAAGATGGCACTTATGAATAGACCTTAAGAAAGTGAGGTTAAGGACTTCCCTGGTGGTCCAGTGGTTAAGAATCTTCCTTCCAATGCAGGGGATGTGGGTTCGATCCCTGGTCCGGGAACTAAGATCCCACATGTGCTGTGCTGTGCTCTGTCGCTCAGTCGTGTCCATCTCTTTGCCACCCCATGGACTGTGTAGCCTGCCAGGCTCCTCTGTCCACGCTGCGGAGCAACTAAGCCTGCACATCGAAACTAGAGAGAAGCCCAAGTGGCAAAAAAAAAAAAAAAAAAAGAATGTGAGGTTGAATGCTTGTCTCTAGCCATTTTCAGCTGCCTTGATACAGATGGTTGTTTAGAGAGAGAGACTTCTCCAGTTATGGAAAACAACAAGTTAGAGAAGACCTGAGGTGAGGGTATGGCTGGAATGTTCTAGAATAATAAGGAGGGCTGAGTGGCTGCAGCAGAGGAAGTGGGGAGGAGAAGGAAAGGAAACAGATCACACAGACAATGGGTCTTCAAAAAGTAGAGCATCTTGTAGGGGATGGAAGGATTCTGACGCTTATTAGAGTCTATCTGGGTCACGGGAGGATTTTGAGCAGAGGAATGACATTACTTCACTTGCAAGACTACTCTGGCTTTTGCATTGAGGATCAGGTGTAGATGGGTGAGGCAGGACTTTGGATAGGAGGTGCTCATGGGATGCTGGTCAAGCCAGTTCTTCACCAGAGATGGGAAATGGACTGAGCATGAGAGGAGGCTTTTTATGGGCTCCTGAGTTCCAGAACTCCTTTAACTTTAGTCGTCTGGACACTTAGTTGCTTGCACTTTCAAATCACCAAAGCCTTTAACCTATCCTGAGCTTCCTCTCCTGAAAGCTAAATCCTGGCAAGTTTCATTTCATACATTTTTTTTTCTTTTTTTACTTTACGTGTTTTCCCTTTGAGTGTGGGCAAGTCACATCACTGATAAGCAAATTAAAACATACTAATTGTACATGAGCTCTTCTAAGGAAAACAGATGGTTGTGTTATAAAAGAATGATTCTAGAAAAATCTCCAATTGTGAATGAAAACATATCTGGAGATAATGCAATGCCAAGGTAGGGCCTTATTTACAATTGTGAAACTGTCAAAGTTTCCCTGGAGCTCCTGTGCCCTCGTTTTTCATGCTCTCCCCTTTTCCAGGTAGCTTCCTGGATGCCCAGGGCTTGCATTCAGAGTACCTCCACCTTCCTCACACTTATGGAAATTCCCACATTACAGCCTATTCTTTACCCCTTGTGTTTTGCTAGGTGCCTAAGGGTTCAGATAATTTTCTCATGAGTTATGGCTAAGGAAGGATTATTACCATCCTCAAATAATACCACAGTTAAAATGACTAGTACATATTTGAGGAGGTTGAGCACAGGTAGTTTTGATTTAGAAAACTGGTTGACACCTTTCAAACCACCTAGAATGGCAATACCTACTTGGACCAAATGAATGACCATTAGTATCCTTGGGAACACTGCAACCTGGGATAAATATAGGGCTTGTTATTAAACAGGAAGCCAACAGATCAGAGGATGGTTGCCCTTGAAAATATAGATTATTAAAGTCACAGAGGAGAGAGGCATGCCATCACAGGGGGGACATGTGGGGAGGAAGTGGGGTTGGATAGGAGGCTAAGGGAGAGGGAAATACAAGGACAATAGCCTTTCCTGTGGATTCCAAAGGACAGAATGGGTGAGCAGAGGAAGCATCTTCAGGCGTGGCTGGCTTGGATCATTTTAGCAGCCTCTGGGGTCCAGGGACTATTCCTGCTTATCTGGCACCTGACCCTGGAGTGATTAGGGCAGGTGGATGGTACCCAGAATGTGAGAGGCCTGTGAGAGCCTGGAATGAAGTGTTGGGATGTGGGCTCTGGAGCAGTTGGTTTACATATGAAGGCTGTACACTCAGCCCAGTATTTCCCTACCTTGAGGAATTAACTAGCCTTGGCAAGAGCAGTCTCTCAGGGACCAGCAAAGAACTAGAGCAAGGGATGAGAGATTCAGAGACACATGGTAAATACAGACACTGAGGTATATGTTTGTCTCCAAAAGAGCATCTCCTGGGCATAGTGACACACATCTGAGAACTCCCAGCAGAAAAAATATGAAGTGGATCCTCCCTGAGTTGGAACCATGATAAACAAAACAGATGTATGGATTAGGTTTGAAATTTCCATTACATTTCACCATAAGAGAGATTTTCCAAGGTTTCAGATTATAATTACGATACCTTGGAACGGGCCAGGCTGCAAACCGCTCTATTTGAAATAAAATCCTCAAAAGGATCTTTGAGCCGCTCATGAGGGTAGACACATAGTGTGTGCATGTGTGTGTGCTCAGTCATGTCTGACTCTTTGCGACCTTGTGGACTGTAGCCTGCCTGACTCCTCTGTCCATGGACTTTTCCAGGCACGGATACTAAAGTTGGCTGCCATTTCCTATTCCATGGGATCATCCCCACCCAGGGATCAAACTCCTGTCTCTTGTGTCTCCTGTATTGGCAGGCAGATTCTTTACCACTCTGCCCCCTGGGAAGTCCAGACACAGTTTTGTCCACAATAAAGTCTAAACAATTTCTGACTCATATTTGCACATAAAAGTTGTATGTCTTCTAAACAATCTCTTCATATTAGAAAAAATAGTTGTTGTAGCTCATACTTTAATTACACCAAAGTGTTCTTTAAAAATGTGCCAGAAGACCACACTGCAACCGCATTTTAAGTCGTCCCCCTTGCTGTTTGCTGAGCTGCTTGTTATTTCTTTATTCACTGAACAATATCCAGGCAGCTTCAAGAGAAAATCCATTAATGCCCTAAAATTTGCATTTGTATAGCAGCTTTTCTCAATTCTTTAAACGGTATGGAGGAACACATTATGACAGCTCCCAAGCACCCCTAAAGAAACACTATGTTGGAAACTAAGAGAGGTCTGTGGATGACCTGTAGCCGCTTGAAAAAATCGGGTGAAGGACCTGCCAGATTGCTGCTAGCTATGGGAGACACGATGCTCATTAAGAAACCCCATTGGCTCATGATTTATTGATTGCAGACCAAATATCCGGGAGGACTCATAAATTACTCTTTAAATGGGCTTTTAAACCCCTCTCCTACACCCTGCCAATGGATTATGCTTCAGACACATTTGCACCTGATTTAATCTATATGAAAATTTATCTGTTCTTCCTATCTCATTACTTAAATTGTTTTCTAAAAAGATTATGTAGCTGGAATATATTTAAACAACAGGTTTTATTTAACAAGATATTATCAGTCCTATTAAATTCTAAAAACGATTTTCAGATAGATGTTATTTCAAATCTAGGCTTTAATATTTGAGTGAGTTGCTAAAATGCTTTCTGGATGTAGGGGTTAGGGCATTCATATGGATCAAACCATGAATATTTTTACTCTAAAATAGTTTTTCTTTCATTTGGAGGAGAAAAAGATCAAAGTATCAAAGTATCAGAATTTTCTCTATCTCCCCAGATATGAAGGGTATTTAATAGTTTCTCTGAATGCTTGAATCCAAAAAAATTGTCAGCATTCTGTGCATGAGGTATGAGACTTAAACAAACCAACTCTGCATTTCCAAACAACTTAGATTTAAAGTAAAATGATTCCATGCAAACAACAAGCTGAATATAAGTAGAAAAATAAAACAAAATAAAGAACAGATGGGCAAACAACATGAGGCAAATAACAAACAGAGTAATTTTTAAACTACAAAGCTAAATAAAAGCTGGACATATTTAGGTAGAACAACTAAAAACCAGAAGAAGATACAGCATCTTCTAAGTGTTATTCATTCATTTATTCAATGACAAACTCTCATTCAAAATGATACTACTGATGGCCTTTGTTGTGTTAGACGTTGAAGAAAACAAACAAGCTAATATTTTCTTCATCATGGAATATAAAGACTATTTTGAGAAAACAAATGCCAGAGAAGATATAACAAAAGGAGAGCATGAGTGAACATTAAGTATAAACTACTTTGGAACAACAGAACTGCTCTGGAGGATCAAGGGATGAAGGTTTATTTCCTGAGATGATAGTGTTTAAGCAGAGATGTATAGGGTACAGGGTTTCCTTGGTGACTCAGACAGTAAAGAATCCTTCTGCAATGCAAGAGACTCAGGTTGGATCCTTGGGTCAGAAAGATTCCCTGGAGAAGGAAATGGCAACCCACTCCAGGACTCTCCTGGAGTATTCCATAGACAGAGGAGACTGATGGGCTACAGTCCATGGGGTCGCAAGAGTCAGACATGACTGAGTGACTAAGTACACACGCATGCTTGTGAAGGTGCAAGGGCATTAGAGAGTGTGATGTCACAAGACAGGCAGAACCTTAAAGTTCTCAGTCAGGAATCTCAGCTTTACACTGAGAGAAATGAGAAGGCAGGGATGGGTTTCAGGGAAGAGGTTTTATATCTGGGCTTTCCTGGTGGCTCATACGGTAAAGAATCTGCCTGCAATACAGAAGACCCAGGTTTGATCCATGGTTCAGGAAGATCCCCTGGGGAAGGGAATGGCAATCCACTCCAGTACTCTTGCTTGGAGAATTCCACGGACAGAGGAGCCTGGTGGGCTACACTCCATGGGGTCGCAAAGAGTCGGACACGACTGAGCAACTAACACTCTCATTCACTTTAAATTTATACTTAAAACCAAACAAATCAACAAAAGAAACATGTTGGCAGTAGCATGGAGCTGGGTTGTTAGGAAGTGATCAATGTGGGTACTATGTATGAGGCTATTTATGGCTTTTTGGACTGGAAGTGGTTCAGGACTAGAGAAACATACAGAGGAAGTGAAAACCATAGCACCTGGACATTGATAGCATGTGAGTAATAGGAGATAGGAACAATCAGGAAAGATCCTTAATTTTTTAAATTCAGCGAATATATGGTTTTTAGGGGCTTCAGACAAGACTGAGCGACTGAACTGAACTGAACTGGTGGCTCAGATGGTAAAGAATCCACCTGCAATGCAGGAAACCTGGGTTTGATCCCTGGGTTGGGAAGATTCCCTGGAGAAGGGAAAGGTTACCCACTCCAGCATTCTTTCCTGGAGAATTCCAATGACAAAGGAGCCTGGAAGGCTACAGACAAAGAGTCGGACACAACTGAGTGACTTTCACACATTGCACAGGGTTGTTAGAGGATTTACTGAGGCAGGAAACACTGGAGGAAGAAGAATTTATGCAAGAGTGCATGAATTCTATTTTGGTCATGTTGAATTTGAAGTGTTATATGACAGCCCTGTGTCATGATTTGCAAGATGTTAGGCGCATATAGTACAAAAGGTGCAGTCAGAAGAGGTCTGGGCTTCTGTCAGCCAGATGAGTTGGATTGTGTCACAGCAAAATTTCAGGAAATTAGAACACATTTTATTTCTTACTTTTGCTACACGTCCGTTGCAGATAGAGAAGGGAGCTTTTTCAGATTATTTACTCAGACACCCAGGCTGATTAAAGTCTTACCTGGTTCTGACGCTGCTACCTTTATTGGGGGCTTTAGTGTTGACCATGGCAAGACAAGAGACTATGTAGCAAGCACATCAGCTCAACAGTGTCCTGACCTCAAGTTACACTTGTCATTCCCATTTGCATTACTTCAGCCAAGGCAAATTACATGACCCCTGCTGCAGTTTCCAATTATTTTCTAGGAAGAGGAAGAAAGCAATACATTTTAAAAATAAGGGCTAGTAATATCCACCACAGAATGGATAACACCATTTCAGCTGATCTTAACATATGGCTCTTGTGGTGAGTGCTTATCATGGGTGATGCCCCAATATATTCCCTAAATTTTAGTCACACCTTACAATGTTAATCTGTCTTTCCAAGATACAGGACAGAATATTTATATTCCAGGCTCTCTTGTAGTTTTACATGAAGGCATGAGACTAGATTTCTCCAGTCATTCGCGCCCACTTGAGATTTGCCTTAGAAAGTGAGAATAGAGGAAAACAACAGAATGGGAAAGACTAGAGATCTCTTCAAGAAAATTAGAGATACCAAGGAAACATATCATGCAAAATGGGCTCAATAAAAGACAGAAATGGTATGGACCTAACAGAAGCAGAAGATATTAAGAAGAGATAGTAAGAATACACAGAAGAACTGTACAAAAAAGATCTTCATGACACAGATAATCACAAAGGTGTGATCACTCACCTAGAGCCAGACATCCTGGAATGTGAAGTCAAGTGGGCCTTAGAAAGCATCACTACAAACAAAGCTAGTGGAGGTGATGGAATTCCAGTTGAGCTCTTTCAAATCCTGAAAGATGATGCTGTGAAAGTGCTGCACTCAATATACCAGCAAATTTGGAAAACTCAGCAGTGGCCACAAGACTGGAAAAGGGCAGTTTTAATTCTAATCCCAAAGAAAGGCAATTCCAAAGAATGCTCAAACTACCACACAGTTGCACTCATCTCACACACTAGTAAAGTAATGCTCAAAATTCTCCAAGCCAGGCTTCAGCAATATGTGAACTGTGAACTTCCTGATATTCAAGCTGGTTTTAGAAAAGGCAGAGGATTGAGATCAAATTGCCAACATCTGCTGGATCATGGAAAAAGCAAGAGAGTTCCAGAAAAACATCTATTTCTGCTTTATTGACTATGCCAAATCCTTTGACTGTGTGGATCACAATAAACTGTGGAAAGTTCTTCAAGAGATGGGAATACCAGACCACTTGATCTGCCTCTTGAGAAATCTGTACGCAGGTCAGGAAGCAACAGTTAGAACTGGACATGAAACAACAGACTGGTTCCAAATAGGAAAAGGAGTACGTCAAGGCTGTATATTGTCACACTGTTTATTTAACTTATATGCAGAGTACATCATGAGAAATGCTGGACTGGAAGAAACACAAGCTGGAATCAAGATTGCCGGGAAAAATATCAATAACCTCAGATATGCAGATGACATCACCTTTATGGCAGAAAGTGAAGAGGAACTAAAAAGCCTCTTGATGAAAGTGAAAGTGGAGAATGGAAAAGTTGGCTGAAAGCTCAACATTCAGAAAACGAAGATCATGGCATCCCGTCCCATCACTTCATGGGAAATAGATGGGGAAACAGTGGAAACAGTGTCAGACTTTATTTTGGGGGGCTCCAAAATCACTGCAGATGGTGACTGCAGCCATGAAATTAAAAGATGCTTACTCCTTGGAAGGAAAGTTATGATCAACCTAGATAGCATATTCAAAAGCAGAGACATTACTTTGCCAACAAAGGTCTGTCTAGTCAAGGCTATGGTTTTTCCAGTGGTCATGTATGGATGTGAGAGTTGGACTGTGAAGAAAGCTGAGCGCTGAAGAATTGATGCTTTTGAACTGTGGTGTTGGAGAAGACTCTTGAGAGTCCCTTGGACTGCAAGGACATCCAACCAGTCCATTCTGAAGGAGATCAGCCCTGGGATTTCTTTGGAAGGAATGATGCTAAAGCTGAAACTCCAGTACTTTGGCCACCTCATGCGAAGAGTTGACCCATTGGAAAAGACTCTGATGCTGGGAGGGACTGGGGGTAGGAGGAGAAGGGGATGACAGAGGATGGGATGGCTGGATGGCATCATTGACCTGATGGACGTGAGTCTGGGTGAACTCTGGGAGCTGGTGATGGACAGGGAGCCCTGGGCGTGCTGGGATTCATGGGGTCGCAAAGAGTCGGACACGACTGAGTGACTGAACTGAACTGACTGTGAAAGGAGGAATACACACTCTGGCACGAGTGATGACAGAGACTTTGGTTCTTTCTGGGTGAGGAGGGGAGGAAGGCAGTGGAGCACCAGGCATCCAGTTGTGAGGGCAGTCAGTCCCCAGTGGCATGGTCATGGTATTTCCTCCAGAGGAGCCCCTTGGGTGTAGATCATTGCTTCTTGATGAGTAGCTTCAGAATATGACCCTCTGACTGTTCCGTAATTTATATGAACTCTATGGTACCCCTTTAAAAATTATTTTTCTCCTTACATAGATCAGAATATTTTATAATGTTTGCAAATATAAACCAGATCAATATGGTATTTGATCCCAGGAAAGGCAACAAGCCCTCAAGGAAATGGGAATCAGTGAATGGGTTACTTTACCTGGTTAGGTTTTCAGGCATTGAAGATCTAGTTAGCAGGGAACTGGGAACTCCAGTAGCTAATGGCAGAGCATGTGAAAGAATTACATTCTCCTCCACAATGAAATGCCTATGAAGACAAGACTGGAAAAACATATAGCTGTTGATAAAGAATGAGTAGGTAGGGAGGATTAAGGATTATAAGGAAGACTGACTGCTTCTAGCTGTATTGCACAGCTTGAAAGAAAATGATAAGATCAAAGTTTTAAATTCTTGGCTCAAAGCAGAGAAAGAAAACTGGGGGCTCACTGTGTCTGTCAAAAACATTTTTTGCAACAGCGAAATTGACATAGCTAAGGATAAAACATCAGGCCTGATGCTCTGGGTGTCTGAGTGTTAGATTAGCTTGAATTCACCTCTTTGTCAGATTCTTTAGTAGTAGCATATTGAATGGAAAAAGAATCGGATACCAGAGTCATAAACAAGGTATTTGGGAGAATCCTAAACACCCAGACCTTATGAATTGTCTTGCAGGCAAAACAGAACCTCGTTTCCAGTGTCTTTAGGCCTCAAGGCCCCTAAGATAAGAGTCTTACAAGCAGGGCCAATTTTCCATATGCACCTTGTCACTCCTTATTATCTGTAGTCTATAGCCAGAGTCAATCAGAAATTTTAATTGCTTCCTCATTCGGTTTTTTATAAGGGTAACCTGTGCTGAATGAAGTAAAGAGAGTATAAAATTCTGTGAGTTAAAGCAGAAGATCAATCTGATAAATTATGGACATTTTTGAATTTATCATGGGTGACTATAACTCCCAAATTGGTTTCCTGAGAGGACCCCAAAGACTGCAATGCAGCTAATGGTAGAAATGCATTGGGAAGGAGAGACTCAGTGTCACTGAAAAGTAGGGTGGTGGCTGTCTTTGGTAGTCTTCAAAGTCCTTTCGGACATGCCTTTTGAAGTGAGCTTCCGAGTTAAATGGAGAGAGCAATTAAATAAGTTAATAAATGAAAAGCACTTAGAAAAGTGTCTTGCACAAATTAAACAATCAGTAAACCTTAGCTGGGGTCCCAGGTGGTGCTAGGGGTAAAGAACCTTCCAGCCAGTTCAGGAGACCTAAGAGATGAGGGTTCAGTTCCTGAGTCGGGAAGATACCCTGGAGGAGGGCACGGCAACCCACTCCAGTATTCTTGCCTGGATAATCACATGGACAGAAGAGCTTGGTGGGATACAGTCCATAGGGTCACACAGAGTCAGATACGATTCAAGTGACTTAGCACAAGCACAAACCCTACCTATTGCTACTCTTCCATTAAGGGATCTGCACCATTTATGAGACAAACCATACAAAGCAAAGAGAAATAACCATTTTGGTGAGTTTTGGACACCAACTCCAAGCATATACTACTGGCTGAGCCACTTCTATAATTCACTAAAAAAGAGGACTTATTTGATGGCTCCTGACTAATGGGTATCTTAGGCAGCTTGGTCTAACAGTGAAAGTGTTACTCGCTCAGTCATGTCTGACTTTGCAACCCCAAGAACTATAGCTAGCCAGGTTCCTCTGTCCATGGAATTCTCCAGGCAAGGATACTGGAGTGCCTTGCCGTTTCCTTCTCCAGGGGATCTTCCGGACCCAGGGATCAAACTCTCGTCTCCTATACTGCAGGCAGATTTTTTACTGTCTGAGCCACCAGGGAAGTCCATGTGCACTATACTATAACAAAATACCACTGACTGAGTGGCTTAAACAACTAATTTTGTTCTCCCAGTTCTGGAGGCTGGGCAGTTCAAGACCAAGACACTAGTATAGTCAGCCC
Organism: Bos taurus; assembly: GCF_002263795.3. Classification (NCBI taxonomy): domain Eukaryota; kingdom Metazoa; phylum Chordata; class Mammalia; order Artiodactyla; family Bovidae; genus Bos; species Bos taurus. The sequence continues at coordinate 17,616,930 of NC_037336.1, read as the reverse complement.
ACTCTCATGATCTCATCCGAACATAATTCACTCCCAAAGCCTCCGCCTCCAAATGCCATCACACTGGGGTTTAAGGCTCCAATTTATGGACATAATCCATCACAAGGGAGGTTTTCCATGAAAATATTTCAAAGTAGACCCTGTGGGTTTGCAAACATCCTGTTGCTATTTCTGTAGTTCTTTCTGAGAGTTGGAATAGATACAATCAGTAACTGGCATGAGCCACAGCAAACTCTACTCTGACAGGCTAAATGGAAGTTACGGGATCCTTTCTTTGTCTTTAAATTTAAAAACCAAAGTGTTATCATGTCTCAGGTGGAATTAAAGGATTTCTATTCCCACCAAAGGAGTAGTTGGCACTAAACTTTCCTACATTTAATTAGGTGTTAATTCTAATTTCAACTGATCTTCTAAATTCAGTCTTATTTCATGTGGAAAATTAGAAAACAGGCTGACCTTAGCACCGGGAATGCAGCTATCAACATAGTAGAGAGCAACAGAAACAGATTGCTTTCACCTGGTACAAACAGAAGTATGCCTTCACTATCTTGTCTCAGAACTACACTACATCTGTGCCTCTGTACCATAATTTATTCTCGGAGGAACTTGATATTCTCATAATGTTAGAGAGTATCAACCAAGTTCACTCTATTGACAGCATCATGAGAAAAGGAATTTGAAAGGAGTACGACAGGGCTGTCCATTTGTTTAATCTATATGCTGAGTACATCATGAAAAATGCCCGGCTGGATGAGTTACAAGCTGGAATCAAGATAGGCAGGAGAAACATTAACAAGCTCAGATATGCAGATGATACCACTCTAATGGAAGAAAGCAAAGAGGAACTGAAAATCCTCTTGATGAGGGTGAAGGAAGAGAGTGAAAGAGCCCGCTTAAAACTAAATACTAAAAAAACTAAGATCATGGCATCCAGCCCCTTTACTTCATGGCAAATAGACAGTGAAAACTGGAAGTTGTGAAAGATTTCATCTTCTTGGGCTCCAACATCACTATGGATGGTGACAGCAGCCTTGGAATCAGAAGATGCTTGCTTCTTGGCAGGAAAGCTATGGCAAACCTAGACAGCATGTTGAAAAGCAGAGACATTACTTTGCCAACAAAGGTCCATATAGTCAAGGCTATGGTCTTCCCAGTGGTCATGTATGGATGTGAGAGCTGGATGGTAAAAAAGGCAGAGTGCCAAAGAATTGATGCCTTCGAACTATGGTGCTGGAGAAGACTCCTGAGAGTTCCTTGGACTGCAAGGAGATCAAACCAGTCAATCTTGAGGGAAATTAACCCTGAATACTCATTGAAAGGACTGATGCTGAAGCTGAAGTTCCAATATTTTGGTCATCTGATTCTAACAGCTGACACATTGGAAAAGTCCCTGATGCTGGGAATGATTGAGGGCAGAAGGAGAAGAGGGTGTCAGAGGATGAGATGGCTGGATGATATCACTGATGCAGTGGACATGAACTTGGGCAAACTTCGGGAGATGGTGAGGGATAGGGAGGTCTGATGTTCTGCAGTCCATGGGGTTGCAGAAAGTCGGACACAACTGGGAGACTGAACAACAACAGCAGCAAAGGAAGCCTTTTTATTCGGACCAGACCCAGTGAAAGCAACCTGCTGGTGAGCCCTATGAGAACTAATCTAATTTGCCCAAAGTTACCTGTGGCAGAAAGAGATGCTGTATAAAGCCTGTGTCTAATCTTAATAGGAGAATCATAGTATAGGCACCCAAGGTTTTGAAGCAAAATTTTAGACCTTTTTTTCAAGTAACTCTTTCCTTACGATTAACAATTTCTGGCCTTCTAATAGAAACAAGATTATGGTAGGTACAGAAAAGCTAGCAATAGAGCACCAAATGACCTGCTCTTAGATTCATGAATTTGGTGTTACCTACTAGTCCAAGCTATATAATTGATTATGCCCAGGAATAGCCCATCAATTAGAAATCACATATACATGTTTGACCTCAAGCAGGTCCCAAAAGATGAATAAGTTGCATAAGCAAATTTATCAATCAAAAATAAAAGAATCTAGAAATTGAGGTGTGGCCAAGATGGCAGAGTAGGAATTTCCTGACCTTACTTCCTTCCATGAGTATACCAAAATTACAACTATTTACAGAGCAACTATCTATGAGAACGACAAGACCAGAAAAGATTTTCCACAACTGAAGGTATTAACACAAAGAAGAAACCACAAAAGATGGGTTAGAGGGGTGGAAACGCAATATAGTCAGACCCACGTAGCTGATTCACTTTGTTGTATAGCAGAAACTAACACAACATTGTAAATAATTACACTCCAATAAATACATTAAAAAATGGACAACCATCGAGGACCTACTATATATATAGCACAGGAATTCTGCTCAATATTATGTGACAACCTAAATGGGTCAAAGAATTCAAAAAAGAATAGATACATGTTTCAGATCAGATCAGATCAGTCGCTCAGTCATGTCCAACTCTTTGCGACCCCATGAATCGCAGCATGCCCAGGCCTCCCTGTCCATCACCAACTCCCGGAGTTCACTGAGACTCACGTCCATCGAGTCAGTGATGCCATCCAGCCATCTCATCCTCTGTCGTCCCCTTCTCCTCCTGCCCCCAATCCCTCCCAGCATCACAGTCTTTTCCAATGAGTCAACTCTTCGCATGAGGTGGCCAAAGGACTTGAGTTTCAGCTTTAGCATCATTCCTTCCAAAGAAATCCCAGGGCTGATCTCCTTCAGAATGGACTGGTTGGATCTCCTTGCAGTCCAAGGGACTCTCAAGAGTCTTCTCCAACACCACAGTTCAAAAGCATCAATTCTTCGGCACTCAGCTTTCTTCACAGTCCAACTCTCACATCCATATATGACCACAGAAAAAACCATAGCCTTGACTAGACGAACCTTTGTTGGCAAAGTAATGTCTCTGCTTTTGAATATGCAATCACTTTGCTGTAACTTGAAACTAACACAACATTGCTAATCAACTATACTCCAATATAAAACAAAAAGTTCTTTTTTAAAGAAAGAAATAAATTAGATAAATAAAAAGAACTACCATATAGCACAGGGAACTCCACTCAATTCTCTGTAATTACCTATACTGTAATAGAATCTAAAAGACCAAAAAAAAAACACTACACATTACCCAGTGTAAGTGACCTATGGATGGTAGCATAATCACAAGGAGTGAGGGGTCCGAGCTTCCCAGCGTGGGGGCCTGCACCAGGAAGTTGAGTCCTCAGAATGTTTGACCTTGAAAGCACAGTGACTTGCATACTACAGAGCAATCCCTATTGAAATACCAGTGGCATTTTTCACATAACTAAAAAAAAGTCAATTATTTTATTTTAAAAAGGGTATCAAATATAGCCACAAAAAGACAAAAAAATAAATAAAACTGGACAGTAAAGTGAAAAAGACAGTTTTTAAGTCATACACCATATAATGCAGCATAATTATTGCAGTAAGGAAGGAGGTTCAAGGTAAACTAAACTCAACTTCAATTTTTACAAATGTGACTGGGCAGAAAAGCAGAATGCGGGAGTGCAGTGGGGGCCTGAAGGAGGCTTGAGCAAAGCAGGGAAGTGAAAAAATTACCAAGACCTGGTCATATACATGCTCTTAGGCCAGCTGTGTCTGTTAGCTGCCAATTATTAAAGTCAGGATTCTTTCCTACCACAGAGATTGGGTGAGAGTGGCATCATCGTTCCTAATGATGATTAGACTTCAAAGGAGTGAACTTTCAGGACCTTGAGAAGACACTCCTGAGTTGTAGGAGATTCCGGTCTATCGCAAAGGAATAAGGGAAGGATTCACCACTGTATACATATTTTTTAGTAAATACTCTAAGAAAGGCATCTACTCAGTGGGTAAAGAACCTGCCTGCCAATGCATAAGCCATAAGAGATGCTGGTTTGATCCCAGGGTTGAGAAGATGCCCTGGAAAAGGAAATAGCAACCCACTCCAGTATTCTTGCTTGGAGAATCCCATGTACAGAGGAACCTGGTGGATCCATAGAGTTGTAAAGAGTCGGACACGACTGAGTACCAACTCGTGCTAAGAAAGAAAGGTAAAAGGTCAACCTGATGTGGTATTGGCTAGAACAAACAGTATATTCTTTGGGCAGCCTGGAATTTTCTTTCATCCTAGGGGTTAGGGTCATCCTCAGGATGCAGTGCTGAGCTGTTAGAAATTATGCTAGTGCTGCTCAGGTCTTTTACTGTGTGTGTGTGTATGTACTCTTGCCTGGAAAATCCTATGGATGGAGGGGCCTGGTGGGCTGCAATCCATGGGGTCACAGGAGTCGGACATGACTGAGCGACTTCACTTTCACTTTTCACTTTGATGCATTGGAGAAGGAAATGGCAACCCACCCCAGTGTTCTTGCCTGGAGAATCCCAGGGATGGGGGAGCCTGGTGGGCTGCTGTCTATGGGGTCGCACAGAGTCGGACACGACTGAAGCGACTTAGCAGCAGCAGCAGCAGTGTGTATGTAGGAGACAAACAATAATTAGTGCTTGGAGTCTTCAGTCCTTTTAGCTAAAGTTGAGGCTTTGTCAAGGAGAGGTATCAGAGGAAACTGATTAGATTTTGGTCAAGGAAAGAACATTTTTAACTTCGTAATTCCTGTGCCCTACTGATTTTCTCCTATCATTGCCCCATAAATTTACTTTCATAACTCATGAGGAGGTCCTATACTACATAGGTCCCCACCCCCTTGGGCCACAGACGGATACCAGTTCACGGCCTGTTAGGAACTGGGCCACACAGTTGGAGGTGGGCGGTGGACATGTGAGTGAAGCTTCTTCCGTATTTACAGCCCCTCCCCTGTCACTCGCATTAATGCCTGAGTTCCGCTTCCTGTCAGATGAGCAGCGGTGTTAGATTCTCATAGGCTGGTGAGCCCTACTGTGAACTGTGCGCGAGAGGGATCTAGTTGCACACTCCTGATGAGAATCACCCTGAAATCACACCCCCATCCCAATCCATGGAAATATTGTCCTCCACGAAACCAGTCCCTACTACCAAATGAGTTGAGCCTCGTTCACGTGGCGTGGCCTTGCTGGTACTAATCAGAATGGGACTGCTGTCACATTAAACCCATTCAGAGGTGGTCATGATGAAAAGGAATATCTTCTCCAAATACGGAAGTTCAAGTGACATATTTTGTGTTCTGCTCAGTCTAGAGAAAGAAAAAGTGAAAGTGAAAGTGAAAGTCTCTCTGTCATGTCTGACTCTGTGTGACCACATGGACTATGCAGTTCATGGAATTCTCCAGGCCAGAACGCTGGAGTGGGTAACCTTTTCCTTTTCCAGGGGATCTTTCCAACCCAGGGATCGAACCCAGGTCTCCCTCATTGCAGGCGAATTCTTAATCAGTTGAGTCACAAGGGAAGTCCCAGTCTAGAGAGAGAGAGAGATGGTAAAGGCTGGCTGTATGCTGACTCATGAGTAATAAGCAGTAATTTGACTAGTTGGCCTGACATTTGATGGAAGAAACTTGAAATTTTGGTTAAAAGGAGATTTGGGGTTAGATTTATGGACTTGTTTCTCACATGTATCCCTAGTGAATACTCTCTGAAAGGTCCACACCATGAAACCAACTCTCAGTAATCAGTTGGACAGAATGACCCGCCTGGTGGATAAAAGTCTGACCTCTTGATGGCCACCTTAGAATCTGCCCAGTACACTCAGGATAAAGTGCCCATAGTGCCAAGGACAGTGCCTTTCGATGTATTTCCACACAACAAGGCTGATCCAGACACCACAGCTGCTGATTACCTGATTTATCTGCAGCAGGAAACAATCCTAAGCCCCACTAGGGCGCTATACCCCAAAGAAACTTATCCAGTTTTTTGTGGTAATTTAATTACACAGGGCTGCTCCCACTGTAGCATAGAAATTTGTCCTTAGTAGGATAAATGCTTAATTTGGATTTATTTTTGCCTCCCTGCTCATTCTCCTTCCTCCAGCACCACCGTTCACAGAGTTTATGGAATGTCGTGCTTACAGTTCAGATTTCTCACGCAGCAGTTCTGCCTTGTTTTGCAAACTCATTTTTCAGTAAAAGTAATAAATCAGTGGGCCAACTGTCATGAAACTCGCTGGTCCTATGGATACTATGATTGATGAAATGTTTTCTTCCTTCTGAAGAAGGTGACAGTATATTTGTTTATGGGTAGTTGCAATGGGACAAGTGGTGGCATGTTGCATTTGGAAGATTAATTTTGAAAGAAGGATATTAATGCCAGGTCAGTAAGCGTGGGCTGCCTTTGCCATTTCTTTGCCATTTCTGGTCACCTAATGTCTTAGAACACTCTTCGTATTTTCTATAATCTCCATACTCTGAATCCTATCCAGCTAAAAAAACAAAACAAAATAAAACCCTCAAATTTGTTGACTCTTTGCAGTCTGAGTGGGGGCAGCCACAGATGTGTGATCTAAGTTTCCCCAATGAGACACAATTTGAGAGACTTGGATACATACGTGGGAAATGTGAGGAGCTTGCTGTGTAGGGGGAAGCTTAGAGACAGAGCTGTCCTATTCTTCAGAGATGGCACTAGCGTTTTCACTAACACATCTTTCTAGTGGGTGTACTCTTTCTGGGATTAGCTTTACAGCCTGTCTCTCTGATTTTGTGAGCATTCTAACATGAATAAATTCCTTTACTGCTGAGGATAGTTGATGTGCAGCTGTTTTCAATTAGGTCCTCTGACTCATAGAGCAAAATTACAGTCACTGAAACAATGGTGACAAATGCTTCTCCTAGAGAGAGAGACTGTATGAAGCAAAAAGAAATCCTGAGAGTAGACCCCCGAGGATCTTCACATGGACTCATCATGTGGAGGAATCAAAGCCAATGAAAGAGAAGGATACGGAGGTGTCAGGGAGGTGGGGACACCATACAAAGAGCACCGGTCTGAGCACCTTGCCCCCAGCCTTGTGCTAACTTGAAGTTAGCATCATTCTAAATCCTTTTTAATTATTCACTACATTTTCTTTTATATAGTTTATAATATCTATATGCATCCATGAAAATATATTTTTTAAAAATCATTTTTAATTCTGTAGAAAAGTTTTCATGTTGCATGTAGTCTTTGGGATTGATTAATTTTTACTTTCATTCATACTGCTAACTATCATTATAGTTCCTTTGTTTTAATTGATGGACAATGTTCTATTGAGTGAAGATATAATTTATTCACCCACTTTCTAATTATGAGAATTTGGGATTTGATATTACAAGCAATGACACTATGAACACTCTTGAATTAAGAAATGTTCCCTTTTGCACATGTGGAGAGGTCTCTTCTGTATATGGACTTAGAAGTGCAACTGCTTTATCAGAGGATATTTGTTTATAATTTCTCTGAGTATTTGTCAGGCTTTAGTTTTTAAAACTAAACTGAGCTAAAATAAGACAGTGAAGAAATAGGAAGACCATTTCTTCTTCAACGGTGCTTTGAAAATATATGATCTTGATGTGACTTGAAAGATTTCAATAGTAAATGAACACAGAAAAAATTACAGACGGGCTTGCTTGTACTTTGAGAAGCTCATTTGGTCATGGTGCCCCGTGTTTCTTTGTAGTCACTGAGAAGAAATTCACCTTAATTATAACAAGTATCATGTGACAAAGTTATAACCCAACATTCTGCAGGTATATGATGTTGTAAGAAGACAGGCAAGGGGCAATTATATCTGGAAATATTTAAAATATTTACTCCATTATAAAGACAATTTTCAGGAAAGAAGATCTTCTGTAATCATCACTGTTTCACTTCTTGCCTCATTTATTTTAGCATTTTACATTTTCAATATTTTCCTAAAATATGATATACTAAATGCTTCTGCATTATCTCTACATGCTTAATCATTGCCACAATAGCTAGGATGCCAGTAACTTTATATTGAACATTAAGCTGGTGAAAGTCAAATTGTGTTGAATCTCCTTGCAGTGGGGATCCAAGCTAGTACTTGTTATGTAATTGCCTGTTCAGACGTGGACTTTACTTGTAAACACTGCCTTTACAATAGATGCCTTTTGACATTCTAATGGATTTTCCATATTCCCTCTGAGCACCAGCTTGACTTGATGAGTGTCCTTCAGACTATTAATAAATCCTGCCATCATTCTGCCATAATTGATCACATTTACAACTATGCTTCTCTTGCCCCATTTTGAGAATAAAATAGAGATAAAATATTTTTCCATATAATCCCTTCAAATCCACATTAACATTTGCTATGAATTACCCTTTGTACTGTCAGCAGAAGTATCCAGGAGCAAGAAAGGAATTATCTGTTCTTTGAATGATTAAAGGTTTAAAGCAGGCACAGTAAACAGCGATTATAACTGAAGCAAAAGTAAACTAAGCCCTTCTTTCAAACTTCTGATTTTCATCCCCTTTTTGGTATCCCCTTCTTTCTCTTGAGCTGGCAAGAGAGGGCCCTCATGTAGTTAGTTTCCAAAGTGTAGGATAATGTAGCAACCCATGCTGGAGTGCACTGGCTGCCTGGTCCTTCTCTCCTACAACCAAAATCAGTTAGAATTATAACATTATAAAAATATTTTAAAAGCAATAGAAAATAATGAACAAAAGCACATAATATTTGTTCATTCATTTATTCAAGTCAATCACAATATTATGAACCCCATATGAAAATTCTAGGTCCTTCTTTTCACTATGTTTGAGCAATACACATAAATTCCTTTAAGATAAGATATTCTTTAGATGGTATTTTCTTTTAGGCATAAAGGTAAATAAATATGACACTTTGGTCACTGATGGTTGTATAACTCTTGATGCACAACTGTTCTTTTTTATTAATTTTTATTGGAATATAGCTGATTTATCATGTTGTATAGGGAGAAGGCAATGAGACCCCACTCCAGTTCTGTTGCCTGGAAAATCCCATGGATGGAGGAGCCTGGTAGGCTGCAGTCCATGGGGTCTCTAAGAGTCAGACACAACTGAGCGACTTCACTTTCAATTTCCACTTTCATGCATTGGAGAAGGAAATGGCAACCCACTCCAGTGTTCTTGCCTGGAGAATGCCATGGATGGAGAAGCCTGGTAGGCTGCAGTCCGTGGGGTCACACAGTCGGACACGACTGAAGCGACTTAGCAGCAGCAGCACCAGCATCATGTTGTATTAGGTTCTGCTGTACAGCAGAATTAATCAGTTATACATGCTAACTGATATACACATAATAACTTTTTAGATTCTATTCCCATATAGGTCATTACAGAGCACCGAGTTGAGCTCCCTGAGCTATATAGGGCTCCTACTAATTATCTAATATACATTACTGTGTATATGGGGCTTCCCTGGTAGCTCAGCTGGTAAAGAATCTGCCTGCAATGCAGGAGACCTTGTTTCAATTCCTGGGTTGCAAAGATTCCCTGGGGAAGGTACAGGCTACCCACTCCAATATTCTTGGGCCTCCATGGTGGCTCAGAGGGTAAAGAATCTGCCTGAAATGTGGGAGACCTGGTTCAATCCTTGGGCTGGGAAGATCCCCTGGAGAAGGGAATAGCTACCCACTCCAGTATTCTTGCCTGGAGAATTCATGGACAGAGGAGTCTAGCAGGCTATAGTCCATGGGGTTTCAAAGAATCAGACATGAGTGAGTGACTTTCACTCACTGTGAATATGCAAATTCTAATTTCCCAATTTATTTTTCACCAACCCTTTCCCCCTTCAGTTCAGTTCAGTTCAGTCGCTCAGTCTTATCTGACTCTTTGCGACCCCATGAATCACAGCATGCCAGGCCTCCCTGTCCATCACTAACTCCCGGAGTTCACTCAGACTCAAGTCCATCGAGTCAGTGATGCCATCCAGCCATCTCATCTGTCGTCCCCTTCTCCTCCTGCCCCCAATCCCTCTCAGCATCAGAGTCTTTCCCCCTTTAGTTCAGTTCAGTTCAGTCACTCAGTCGTGTCCGACTCTTTGCGACCCCATGAATCACAGCACGCCAGGCCTCCCTGTCCATCACCAACTCCTGGAGTTCACTCAGACTCAAGTCCATCGAGTCAGTGATGCCATCCAGCCATCCCATCCTCTGTCGTCCCCTTCTCCTCCTGCCCCCAGTCCCTCCCAGCATCAGAGTCTTTTCCAATGGGTCAACTCTTCACATGAGGTGGCCAAAGTACTGGAGTTTCAGCTTTAGCATCATTCCTTCCAAAGAACACCCAGGGCTGATCTCCTTCAGAATAGACTGGCTGGATCTCCTTGCAGTCCAAGGGACTCTCAAGAGTCCTCTCTAACACCACAGTTCAAAAGCATCAATTCTTCCGCGCTCAGCCTTCTTCACAGTCCAACTCTCACATCCATACATGACCACAGGACTAGACAGACCTTTGACTAGACAGACCTTTGTTGGCAAAGTAGTGTCTCTGCTTTTGAATATGCTCTCTAGGTTGGTTATAACTTTTCTTCCAAGGAGTAAACGTCTTTTAATTTCATGGCTGCAGTCACCATCTGCAGTGATTTTGGAGCCCAGAAAAATAAAGTCTGACACTGTTTCCCCTGTTTCCCCATCTATTTCCCATGAGGTGATGGGACCAGATGCCATGATCTTCGTTTTCTGAATGTTGAGTTTTAAGCCAATTTTTTCACTCTCCTCTTTCACTTTCATCAAGAGGCTTTTTAGTTCCTCTTCACTTTCTGCCATAAGGGTGGTGTCATCTGCATATCTGAGGTTATTGATATTTCTCCTGACAATCTTGATTCCAGCTTGTGCTTCTTCCAGCCCAGCATTTCTCATGATGTACTCTGCATATAAGTTAAATAAGCAGGGTGACAATACACAGCCTTGACGTACTCCTTTTCCTATTTGGAACCAGTCTGTTGTTCCATGGCCAGTTCTAACTGTCGCTTCCTGACCTGCATACAAATTTCTCAAGAGGCAGGTCAGGTGGTCTGGTATTCCCATCTCTTTCAGAATTTTCCACAGTTTATTGTGATCCACACAATCAAAGGCTTTGGCATAGTCAATAAAGCAGAAATACATGTTTTTCTGGAATTCTCTTGCTTTTTCGATGATCCAGCAGATGTTGGCAATTTGGTATCTGGTTCTTCTGCTTTTTCTAAAACCAGCTTGAACATCTGGAAGTTCACGGTTCACGTATTGCTGAAGCCTGGCTTGGAGAATTTTGAGCATTACTTTACTAGTATGTGAGATGAATGCAACTGTGTGGTAGTTTGAGCATTCTTTGGCATTGCCTTTCTTTGGGATTGGAATGAAAACTGACCTTTTCCAGTCCTGTGGCCACTGCTGAGTTTTCCAAATTTGCTGGCATATGGAGTGCAGCACTTTCACAGCATCATCTTTCAGGATTTGAAATAGGTCAATTGGAATTCCATCACCTCCACTAGCTTTGTTTGTAGTGATGCTTTCTAAGGCCCACTTGACTTCACATTCCAGGATGTCTGGCTCTAGGTGAGTGATCACACCTTTGTGATTATCTGTGTCGTGAAGATCTTTTTTGTACAGTTCTTCTGTGTATTCTTGCCACTGCTTCTTAATATCTTCTGCTTCTGTTAGGTCCATACCATTTCTGTCCTTTATCGAGCCCATCTCTGCATGAAATGTTCCCTTGGTATCTCTAATTTTCTTGAAGAGATCTCTAGTCTTTCCCATTCTGTTGTTTTCCTCTACTTCTTTGCATTGATCTCTGAGGAAGGCTTTCTTATCTCTTCGTGCTATTCTTTGGAACTCTGCATTCAGATGCTTATATCTTTCCTTTTCTCCTTTGCTTTTCGCTTCTCTTCTTTTCACAGCTATTTTTAAGGCCTCCCCCTTAGTAACTGTAAATTTGTTTTCCACACCTGTGACTTTATTTCTGTTTTGTAAATAAGTTCATTGTACCACTTTTTAGATACCACATATAAGCAATATCATATGATATCTCTCTTTTTATGACTTATTTCACTCAGTATGGCAATCTCTAAGTCATTCTTATTGTTGCAAATGGCATTATTTTGTTATTTTTCAAAGCCAAGTAATATTCCATTGTATATATGTACTACATCTTCTTTATCCATTCCTCCATTGATGGACACTTAGGTTGCTTCCATGTTCAGTGCAAACCTGTTCTTTAGTAATCTACTTAAAAACAATAAAAACTCATGGTTGTCAAGAGAGGAAAAGCTTTGAAGTTTCTATTGACAGTCTATACATAACATCCTGGCAGTCTGTACCTCAAATGAGTTGGGACACAAAAGTTCATTTATAAAGAGGCTAACTGGAAAGTGGAATATATTTTACATAAAAATTCTATTACATATTGAGATAAGATTTTTCATCAAGACCCAAAGTCCACTTACTCTAAGATTGACCTAGTGTACTTTGTACTGTGAGTTGACTTGTAATTATTCACAATTGGTAATATTCCTTTTTTCCCTGAGGAACTCACTTTCTGAATTTCAGCTCATTCTTTACCTAGCAAATAGCATTTAGATACAAGATTTCTACATAATAGAATATATCTGTTCCATTTCTAGATTTGCAGACCTGTTTTAGGTTACTGTCTGAAAGTGAGGGAAATAACAGCTGTCTAGGCTGTGGGTGCCTTGGTTATATGGTCACCCACCTACTTGTGTGTAGATCCTTCATAATTTGAGAAACAGATTTCCATGGAAGAATATGCTCCAAACCTTCTAACTCTAATGTATGGGAATGAGGAAATGACTGTTCATTTATAAATTAATACAAATATGTAGTCACTAATTATTGATAAATTACCATGTATAGTACATAATTGTACTAAACATCAGGATCTAAGTTTAGAAAGGCTCTTCTAAAATGTTCAAAGTATAGAAGACAATATCAAGCCTACCTACATTAATTAAAAAAAAATCAGTGGTTTTAGCTCAGCCAGTCAGCTAATGGTGTGACTCGGGCTTGCTGCTTAGTTTTTTGGTGTATGTTTTGTCATATATAAAATGAAGGCAATGAACTAAATGATATTGAAGTCCTTTTAAAGTTAAAAATATTTGGACATTTAAAAATACTCACAAAAGTATGAATAGTGGCTGCTTGAAGTGAATGGTGCATTTCTGTCTCAGCTCTAAGTGCTGATGGATGCCGGCAGAACTGTAGGAGGTAAAACTTAAACTGTGGTCCTGCCACGTTCTAGAGGGCGCTCATAGGAACAAACAAGTAATAGGACTGCAACCCATGGGCTTTTATTAGTAAGGGATCAGCAGTTCTACGGAGAAGGCACTGGCGACCCACTCCAGTACTCTTGCCTGGAAAATCCCATGGGTGGAGGAGCCTGGTAGGCTGCAGTCCATAGGGTCGCTAAGAGTCGGACACGACTGAGCGACATTACTTTCACTTTTCACTTTTATGCATTGGAGAAGGAAATGGCAACCCACTCCAGTGTTCTTGCCTGGAGAATCCCAGGGATGGAAGCCTGGTGGGCTGCCGTGTATGGGGTCACACAGAGTCGGACACGACTGAAGTGACTTAGCAGCATCAGCAGCAGCAGTTCTAAGCTACAGAAATTGTCTCTGGGTAACATAAACAGGGATTGGTGGCAGGGGAGAAGGGGACGACAGAGGATGAGATGGCTGGATGGCATCACCGACTCGATGGACCTGGGTTTGAGTGAACTCCGGGAGACGGTGATGGACAGGGAGGCCTGGCGTACTGTGATTCAAAGGGTTGCAAAGAACTGAACTGAACATAAACAGAAAATTAATGCCATTGAAGAACATCTGGTAGGTCCCAGACCAAACTGGGAAGCTGAAGACCAGTTTTAGAAAGAGCAGAAAGCAGGCAGCCGTGGGAATCTAGTAGCGAGAACCGTTCCACCACCTCATCACTGCGCTGCAGCTGTTGATAAGTGAGCTAAAGCTGGTTTCAGTGATTCTGAACAGGATTCAGGTTTAGAGAGGGGTTTTCCACATGGCTCGGCTGTGTCATGCAAACTCCTTTTAGCTAAGAAAAAAGGCTTCTTGGTTTTCAGTATTCAATAAAGACTGTATACAATGGAACAAAGAAATTCACAAAAGGAAATGAAGATGTTCTTTCCAAAAGCAGGGGAACTAATGTCCACCTTCTTGATAGCATTTAGGATCAGGATTCAGATTCAATAGAAAACCGGAATAACAATCAGGAGTCAGTGCAGGAAGCCTGGTGTGTGAACCACACACGAAGAATTGTCTGTCCAGGTTGCAGGCATGTGAAACCCAGAGTCCCTGGTTGACAGGAAAGCAAAACTCCTAAATAATCCACTATTTTGGAATTTCACTGACTTCAGACTCCTGAAGGACTATTTATGGCAGGTCAGCAAATTAAATTAGAGAATATAATAAAGCATGATGCAGTTTCCAGCATGCATAAATTATGGCTAACATTTATTAATTATCATTAATATAACTGGAAGAGATTCAGGCAGAGAGTTTCATGACGGCTCAGCTATGAGTCCACTTAGAATTTATGCGGAACATAGGGAATAAAAAGAGATAGGAATATAAATAAAGTTTGTTAATACTGTCACACTCTGTGTGACTTTGGAAAGTTCTTAAACTCTGTGTGTCTGTTTCTTCATTTGTAAAATGGGGCTAATAGAAGTAATAGTATTGACCTGTTTTAGATGGTTGCTATGAGGCTTTAATGAGCAAATATATATAAAGGGCCTGGTGCATTATAAACTATATATGTCTTAGCTCATCTGCTTCTTAGGGCTAGTATTTTAACTTTACTGTTCACAAAGTACTTTTCACAGACGTTATTTCATTTCATTCACACAAACAATCCTATGGTGAGATTGTCCTTTAAAAAAAGTTAACAATGAAGAAATGGTGTTTTCATTTATATGAAAAGATAGAGCCAGGCCTTATCTTTTAACTCCATGTATTAGACTTCGTTACTGGTGTAAAAGTACGTATCATAGGAAGACCTCCATGAAGACAGGAAAGAGACAAAACTTCTGCTGCTAGGCAGTCACATTTATTAATAAGGAGTATTACACTGAATAATTTTAGTCTAATCATTTATGCAAACATTCAGAAGAAACACGTTTCCTGAGCAGAAATACAGATACTCTTCGTTCTCTCCCTTGTAAAACTGAAACACAGATGCTCTACGTTACAGAGAGAAATTCAGAGTTTTAAATAACTTGTCCCGAGTTATGAGATGGCTGGGCCATCGATGGCCCCTCTGTTCTCTGTCTTTCCATCTACCCCACAGCCCACCTCCCCCTCTCATCTGTGAATCTGCAGTGCCTTCTCTTCTGCCTTCCCATTGCTGTCTCACCTGTGAAAAACAGAAAAGCTCTCAGATGAAACCTGATGCAGTGCGAGCTGATTGACAGGGCTGAGGGCCAGTCAAGGTCCTTACATCTCTCTTCCCAGATCAAAGAAAAATGAGTCAACAAGAGCTGCCTAAACTTGTGGGGGGAACATGCCACTGACGTGCTTTAAATTATTTTTTATGTCTTTTTCCCGTGATGTAACGAGGTATAAAGACAGTTTCTTTCTACCTCATAAGATAGTTTAGAAATGTCAACTGGATCATATCCACAAATTGCAAACATGAAATAGAGACATTTTTCTATACTTAAAACAGGAAAACATGATTGTAGAGCCAGTATAGAGAGACTGTGCTTCACATGTATTATGCCTTCCCTGTCTAAGACTTAGGAATTAACTGTAATCCATATACGGTTGTCTGATCTTGATCCTTACACTTTGAAAGATTTAACTTCCTTTATCCTCAGAAAATCTTATTCACACTGGCTTACAAAACATCACAGAAAAGTACTTTTATCTATTTCATTTAAATATATTGTGTGCTCAGTTGTGTCCAACTCTTTGCGACCCCACGGATTGAAGCCCACCAGCTCCTGTCCACGGAATTTTCTAGGCAAGAATACTGGAGTGGATTGCCATTCCCTTTTCCAATTTCATTTACATAAATGTCACCAATTGGATATCTCTGAGGTCTTACTGAAGTTCTTTTATTCTTCCAAATACAAAGGGCTATTTCAATTATCCCCATTTTACTTAATGGAGTGTAAATTTCCCACCACTGTAATTGTCACAAACATGTGCTGCTGCTGCTGCTGCTAAGTCACTTCAGTCGTGTCCGACTCTGTGTGACCCCATAGACGGCAGCCCACCAGGCTCCCCCGTCCCTGGGATTCTCCAGGCAAGAACACTGGAGTGGGTTGCCATTTCCTTCTCCAATGCATATGAAAGTGTAAAGTGAAAGCGAAGTCGCTCAGTTGTGTCCGACTCTTTGCGACCCCATGGCTGCAGCCCACCAGGTTCCTCCGTCCGTGGGATTTTGCAGGCAAGAGTAGGTGTGTCTAAAATGAATTTCTAAAAAAAAAGTATACACTGGAGTTTTACTGTCAGAGTAACTTTATTCTGAACACTTAAGTTTTCACTTTTGCATAGTTAGGATGTGGCAGCTACAAGTAGCTAAGTGCTCAGAGTGCTGTTTTTTGTGTGTTTTTTTTTTAAATTAGGTTTAGTTGCTTTACAACGTTGTGTTAGTTTCTGCTGCATAGCAAAGCGAATCAGTTATACATGCACATATATCCCTCTTTTTTCGGATTTCCTTCCCATTTAGGTCACCACAGAACACTGACTAGAGTTCTCAGTAGGTTCTCATTAGTTATCTATTTTATACATTGTAGTGTATATGTCGGAGAAGGCAGTGGCAACCCACTTCAGTACTCTTGCCTGGAAAATCCTATGGACGGAGGAACCTGGTAGGCTGCAGTCCATGGGGTCACTAAGAGTCGGATACGACTGAGCGTCTTCACTTTCACGCATTGGAGAAGGAAATGGCAACCCACTCCAGTGTTCTTGCCTGGAGAATCCCAGGGACAGGGGAGCCAAGTGGGCTGTTGTCTATGAGGTCGCACGGAGTCGGACACGACTGAAGCGACTTAGCAGCAGCAGCCGTATATATGTCAATTTCCACCTCCCAATTCACTTCAACCCCATTCCCCTCCTTGATGTCCACGTTTGTTCTCCACATCTGTGTCTCTATTTTGAGTGCAGACTCTTGACTCAGTTGTTCATTGCCTCTTTGTATCTTGGCTCTGATTTTTGTTTCCAGCCTTGTGACCATGAGCTAATTACTTACATGCTCTATGCTTGCTTCCTCATCCAACTGGGCATGATAATACTTATCTCATAAGGTTGTTAGAAGGATTAAGCAAAATAATAAAGGTCAAGAACTGAGTGAAGTGTCTAGCACACACCATACTAAATGCTGAGTATTATGACCAGACTTAATAAATGATGGTGCAAAGGCACACGGGTTAGATGTTACGTGTGAAAGAGACTAGATTTAAAAGGAAAGTAGGTCATAAGCCAAGCTCATACTAGCCTCAGAAATTATTTTTAACTTTTCACATGGAAATAATATCAATACTTTCATTTGGAGCTGGAGACATTCTCACATTTCTATAATTACTTCTAGCTTTTTTCTTTTTGGTATAATCAGAATTCTTGTATTTTCTCTGTCTAGTCTCTGGAGCTCTTTTGTAGACTTTGTCAAGTTTCTTGATGAGATGCCTACTCAGCTATGGCAAGCTAACTTCTTGGTCATGTGCCACTGTGGAAACGGACAAACCACACGTGTTAATGGACCATGGTTACTCTCCCAGGACAGTGACTTGGCTCTGGAGTCCTCTAGAAACTGCACTCTGTCCTCAATACAAGTTAGCTTTCAACGCTTAAGGACGATGAAGTATGTTTTATCAAATGAGAGACAGTTTCGAGAGGTATGGATCTCTTTTTACAGAAGGAATGTTGAAGTCGAGTGTGAGTCTAAAAGAGAGAGAACAAATATATCCTCTTCCGTGCTGGTGTTTCGAGTGTTCCTGAAACGATTGATCATTCATGAAAATGTCTTAGCAAGTTGTTAAAGCTAAAAGCAGTGACGGTTCTGTTCCCTCATCACATCAGGGGTGCTGTCCTTGGGTCACTCTGGAGATTACGGTAACTTGATAAAGACTGAAAAAAGTGGTGAAAATAAATTAAGCACAACAGTTGAGAACAGGCCATTGTTTACCAATTATTTATTTATAACTCACCATATTCCAGAAGGAGTGAAAGAAGATAGAATTTCAACTCCAGGGTTGAGAAACAGAACCATATAACTAAGTTAGGCTTATTGTATGTATAAAAACAGATCTCCTGGAATAAAAGAAATATTCTGATACTATTTGGGATGCTTAATATCTCATCTTACAAGTAACATCCTGTCTGCATCTCTGCCTGCTTCTTACTCCATACTAAGACTAATACAGAAAGCTATTAGTTTATATCTCTTAAACTCAGATTATATAATTTTTTTAAAATACCACCAACAGACAGTAATTATTTTAGTAAAGGAACTAAAAGCTAAGTGTAAAGATGTTCATTTTTAAAGTGCTATTCAGGTTGATGTTTATAAAACTGCTACTCATTTTAAGTAAATCATGAATAATTTAGTTTTCCCAAATCCTCCTTTGGAATTTTAAGGCACTCACTAGGGAAGTTTAAAAATTCAGTAATTTGGGATGACTGAATTTCTACTTTCTGAATGATTTTGTATGTAACAAGCCCTCCTGTTTTTACAAATTTGGGGCTTCCCCCTAGCCTTTCTGTTCCTAAAGCAAGTCTGGTGTGGGGCCTAGAACTTGTATTCCTAATAGGTTTTCAAGTGTTGGTGATGCTGCTGGCCTGGGGCCCACATTTGAGAACCACTGCTTTATGCTGGAGATAACTCAGGTTAGTGTTATCTATGTAAATCTTGATGCTAAAATGGATTCGCTATGAGAGGGAAATGATAACCCACTCTAGTAGTCTTTCCTAGAAAATTCCATGGACAAGAAGAACCTGGCAGAGTGTAATCCTTGGGTCCTAAAAAATAGGATATGACTGAGCATGCGTGTGTGTGACACACACACGGAATACAACTATGGATTAAAATACATCAGAAGTTCACCACTGGTTAAATAGCTACAACATAAATTAGATTAAAATATCAAAACAAAATATTACAAATTCAGAACATGTATCATTATAAAATCAATTTTGATGTCTTTAATGTTAGACTAATTTTTTTTTCCAAGTCTTGCTTCCTATTAGTAGTTGACTCTTAAAACAACGTAGGGCACATTTATATTAAATGAAAGACAAGAGACCAAGGTTATTTCCTATGTATCAATCATATTCTATAGTATTTAGACAATTTTTAAAAGAGTAGCCCATTTATTGGCCAGATAAAGTTAGTGTTGTCCAATACTATAAATAATTTTAAAATAATGAATTGACTTTCAAAAATAATAAAAATCCTATCTATTTTTCAGTATTAGGTAAATATCATCCCTAATAATCTCCTTCACCAAACTACTGATGTTGTTGGGTTATTATACTGTTAAAAGAAATTTGTTTTATAAGTATGATAAAAGATACAATTTAGTATGCTTATTTTTTAAGTAATTCATTTTCACAAAGTTGGTGCCTAATAGTTGTTGAATAAATGAAACCACATTTTCACAAATCACAGCTGTCAATATTTTAAAAGATCTGCAAATATACACAAAAATCTGGAAATGTGAAAGGCTTTTTTGTTTGCCTCTTTAGGAATATACTGCCCTTATTTATAGGACGGCAACAAACATGATTAAAAAGTACAGTAACTTGTGAAAGAACTCCATCTCTTTATAGGTCCAAGAACAAAACAATCGGATGTGTTTTCTCTCCGCACTGAGCTGAGCACAGCATGCTGATGGTCCACCTACTCTGTCTTTAGAGAGAGATTTGCAGTTTTTTAGAACATTCTTCTTGAAAGATGTTCTATAACACATCTACGGAGTCTTTGACGATAGTAAAATGTTAATCCAGAGAAGGACAGCTGCTCAGTACAGGTTTAAGAATCCAAAATAAGCTAACAATGAACCACCATCCTAGAAGGCTTATCAAACTTTAATGACAATTAGAAAGGTATTTGTGAGTTTCATGAATTGCCAGGACAGCTGTTAAGGAGAGTGGCCTGCAAAGACAAAATTCCTGGGGGCAAAACCCAAGTGGTTCCTTCCTGGTTTGTCTGAGTTCCTCATCTCTAAAATGGAGAGAATAACATTACCTCTCACATAGGGTTGTTGGGAGAATCAAATGAGTAAGTATACATAAAATGCTTAGATCAGTGTATCTGTTTATTATAAATATATGTATTTTGTATATAATAAATACTATATGAGTGTAACACTTAACACTTTTATGATTCCCTCCATTTTTAGTAGTCTTCTCTGTCCTCTTTATTTCCCATCCTATCCTACATCCAATTTCATTGCTGGCCAAAGGTGACTGCCAAGTCTTCATTGCTACAACATTCCTAAATACTGTTAATTCTAGCTTACATCATGCATTTATTCTTTTTTTTTTTTTTTTTACCATTTTATTGAAACAGATATGTGTCTCATTTGATCCTCTTTTCACTAGCAAGAGATTTAGACCTCAATAATAAATATACTGCACAATTAACAGTATTACAGATGGGAACACAGGATAATGAAGGATTAAGTATTGTAGAAATGACTGAAGTTGTGTTTACATAAAAGTGAAAAGTGTTAGTCACTCAGTCATGTCCAAGTCTTGGAAATATCTCCTGGAATGGCCAGACTCAGAGAGAGAATGGATATGTTAATTTCTTCCCTCCTATAGCCATCCACAAGTGGACAGGGTCAGGATGTTTCCCAGAATGGCCAGCCTCAGAGAGGGAATGGATGTGTTAATTTCTTCCCTCCTATAGCCATCCACAAGTGGGCAGGGTCAGAATGTTTCCTGAAACAAAGGTACTTTGGTTTAATATTCAGATAGAAGGGCAGGGTTCATTGAGGCAGGCCATTATGTACACATAGTATCCTTTTACTGAACAAAAGCAAAAGGAAGCAAAGGTTAAAGTAAGAGAAACATCTCAACAGGGAGTCAGATTTTGGTTCTTGCCTGTAACAATCATGTTGGCTGACTGCAGTGGGCAAAGGGCCACTGCTGTTGCTTATGTATTTACCAACCTCTTCTAATTATTACGGAAGAAAGAGGATGGGCTGATGTCATGGGATTTATACAGATCTTCAGAGTTGTTCCCAGGAATTCAACACTAAAATAAATTCCTTCTAATTTAGGATCTAAAATACCCCTCTTACGTTCAACTAGTATGTGAGGTGGAACAAATTATTTGCCTTAATTCTCCACTTTCTCGTGGATCCAGTGCCCACTGCCATGTAACTTTGCAAATCTTCCTACTCAAGGTAGAGGGTACTTGTCTGTCCTTTTCCTCCGGGCTTGACCCTTTGATGTACCCGGTCCATACATGTGGGCCTAGCCCTTTTCCTCTCGCCTGCCTGCCACTGCCATAGCAGATCTTCCTGAGCAGTTGCTTCTCTCTCCTTCCACATGGGACGCAGAATAAGCACATGTGGACGAAAATAAAGCCCTGTATACAACACAGAGTCTAACCCGGTGGGATCTGCTGACGGCACAGAGTTTTCAGCAGGCACAGACGAACTGACCCCCACGTGACCCACAGACATCTGAGAAAGCAACATTTATTGCTGTATACCATTAAGACTTAGTGGTTCTTTGTTATATAATAAAGTTGACTGATAAGATTTTGTTTCAGTATTACAAAAAAAAAAGGTTTTATTTTTTGTAGAAAGATAGAAATAACTCCACAAATATGTATCAGGTAATAATAATGATTTTGTAAAATACCAATGACATTCAGGAAAAGTAATTAACTTATGAAACAATATTACATATAATCAATAAAGCAAATTTGTATTTGCTGTATTTGCTAAATTGCACTACATGAAAGTATATAATGTATGCTAATTAAGTTAGTTGGTTATAATTTTAATAACTGACTTAATGTCAATGAAAGTGTGTAACTGAGAAATCCAACCAATACTTTAAATAAGTATAAATATACTTTTAATAAATATAAAGTATATTTCTAGACTGATGTTGGAATTTGTGAAAATGACTTAATGACTTAATTACATATAATAACTACATTTTAACAGTAACAGGAATATTTTATATAATCAACAGAATCAAAACAAACATTTGTTGAAAAACAAATGGAACATTTTAAATGACTAATATTTTCAAAAGGACTTGACAAATATGTTGATTATATGAAATTAAAGGCCATTAGCTTTACAAATGCTAACAACTTTTCTGTTTCTGCATGAACCCCATCTAAGACAATAGAAAATGAGTGAAACTAAGAAAAAAAGTTGAAAACAGTCTTATTTATAATCACTTATTTTAAATGCTCTGTTGCTAAAGTAACAAAACATAAGACATCTTCTGTTACCTTTTAGCACCTGCTAAGCTGCTAAGTCACTTCAGTCGTGTCTGACTCTGTGTGACCCCATAGATGGCAGCCCACCAGGCTCCCCCGTCCCTGGGATTCTTCAGGCAAGAACACTGGAGTGGGTTGCCTTTTTGAAAATCTTTTAAAATGCAATTTTTTAATAAGAAAGACAATTAACGGTCCATTTTAGAGAATAACAGAGCTAGATTGCATTGAGTAAATGTATTGCAATACACAGTTCCGGAGGACTAAGCTGGGGGCGGGGGGGCATTCTCAACTGAAACTGGCTGATTTTAGTAAAGAAATATGACTCATAATCTTTTTATACACAGTTTAGGATTATTAAATTAAATTAATGATTGTCTTTAGGGATCCATATAAAATGCTCATTTAAAAATATTCTTGAAAACATTTAAGCACAAGATCTTCATATATTCAACTTTAGTATGCTTCTGTTTATTTGGTAAACTGCTAAGGTAGTGAGTCATTTTCAACAGTTCCTATTTCTACTGAGTTCAAGAGAATGCCCAGTCTCCACAAATAAAAAGTAAATAAAGGAAATGCATCAGAGAGTTTGAAAACAGTTTCGTCATGCTTCTGAAGAAATTTCTTGATTTCTTGATCCTCATGCCCCGTTTTTGAAGAGTTGTCTTCTTTGTTTTCCTTTTGAAGAAGTTGCTCCAGAACCCAGAGCACAGAGAACATATTTTCATAGCGTGCCACATCATAATTGGCTTGTACCTACAGAAAAACAACAAACTCCTTTTAAAAAATATTGCAGTAGCTTAGCTAAGAAAAAGCCAAATAAAGGGATCAATTTTTTTTTTTTAAACAAAAACACTTGACTTATTTAACACCTTCTGTCTTCCTGTTCCTTTGACTGGGGTTGGGAGAGAAAGGAAAAAAAAATTTTCCAAAAACTTTATGATCTTGGTGCATGAGTTTCTTTCCTTACGTTTACAGAGTTCCAGACCTTTCTCTACATTGTTGCTATAATTTGTTACTGAGATGAATCTGAGAACACTTGGCAAAGAGTCTTACACACACCAAGTCTTGTGTGTTGAATTCAACCTCTCCCCAAAGATTTCCAAAGCCTGATACTTCTGTCAATAATAATATCAGGATCTTTGTTGGCTGGATTCTAGAAACACGTTTCAAAATATCAATATAACACAGTTCAAAAGTGCTTAGGGTTATGACCTGTAAACAACCAGATGTAATCTCATCCTGAGGCTATACAAGCCAGGAGGGAGTATGATTAAATTTGAATCAGATACATGGGTCATGAGAAAAAATGAATATGATTCTTGTAAAAATTATTTGGCTTAGATGGCTTTGGAAGGAATGATGCTAAAGCTGAAACTCTAGTACTTTGGCTACCTCATGCGAAGAGTTGACTCGCTGGAAAAGACTCTGATGCTGAGAGGGATTGGGGGCAGGAGGAAAAGGGGACCACAGAGGATGAGATGTCTGGATAGCATCACCGACTCGATGGATGTAGTCTGAGTGAACTCCGGGAGATGGTGATGGACAGGGAGGCCTGGCGTGCTGAGATTCATGTGGTTGCAAAGAGTCAGACATGACTGAGCGACTGAACTGAACTGAACTAGATGGCTGAAAGTGAGATAAATCAAAGGAAGCCCTAAAAAGTGCACAAAGGAAAACAGAACATAAGGGAATACAAGAAGTATGTAACGATATAAATTGGCTTTCTCATTTGCTTATTAAGAAATAGTCTGGAAACATTCACCAAATTTATCCACTATTCAGTTCAGTTCAGTCGCTCAGTCATGTCCAACTCTTTGCGACCCCATGAATCGCAGCACGCCAGGCCTCCCTGTCCATCACCAACTGCCAGAGTTCACCCAGACTCACGTCCATCGAGTCAGTGATGCCATCCAGCCAACTCATCCTCTGTAGTCCCCTTCTCCTCCTGCCCCCGATCCCTCCCAGCATCAGAGTCTTTTCCAATGAGTCAACTCTTCGCATGAGGTGGCCAAAGGACTGGAGTTTCAGCTTTAGCATCATTCCTTCCAAAGAAATCCCAGGGCTGATCTCCTTCAGAATGGACTGGTTGGATCTCCTTGCAGTCCAAGGGACTCTCAAGAGTCTTCTCCAACACCACAGTTCAAAAGCATCAATTCTTCGGTGCTCAGCCTTCTTCACAGTCCAACTCTCACATCCATACATGACCACAGGAAAAACCACAGCCTTGACTAGATGGACCTTTGTTGGCAAATGTCTCTGCTTTTGAATATGCTATCTAGGTTGGTCATAATTTTCCTTCCAAGGAGTAAGCATCTTTTAATTTCATGGCTGCAGTCACCATCTGCAGTGATTTTGGAGCCCCCCAAAAAACAAAGTCTGACACTGTTTCCACTGTTTCCCCATCTATTTATCCACTATAGTAATACACAAATGAAGAAACATTCTTTTGGAGCCCAGAGGAATGTATCTTCAATAAGGCTGTCTGATAAAGAAACAAGTATATACAGATAACTTCTACCTTCTATTTTTAATTGAGGTATAATTGACATAACATCATATTAGTTTCATGTATACAATGTACTGATACAATATTTGTATATACAGCAAAATGATTTCCACAGGAAGTCCAGTTAACAGCAGCACTCAGTTACAAAATTCCCATGCTAATAAATTTCAAGATTGATTTTCCTAGCCACTTTAAAATATGCAATACAGGGTTATTAACTATAGTCACCATGCTGTACATCTGCATTCAACCCTTTTTCATTTTACAACTGGAAATCTGCATCTTTTGACTCCTTTGACCCATTCTGCACCAGAATTTCACCTCAGTTCAGTTCAGTCGCTCAGTCATGTCCGACTCTTTGCCACCCCATGGACTGCAGCATGCCAGGCCTTCCTGTCCATCACCAACTCCTGGAGCCTACCCAAACTCATGTCTATTGAGTTGGTGATGCCATCCAACCATCTCATCCTCTGTTGTCCCCTTCTCCTCCTGCCCTCAATCTTTCCCAGCATCAGGGTCTTTTCCAGTGAGTCAGCTCTTTGCATTAGGTGGCCAAAGTATTGGAGATTCAGCTTCAACATCAGTCCAAGGGACTCTCAAGAGTCTTCTCCAACACCACAGTTCAAAAGCATCAATTCTTCGGCACTCAGCTTTCTTCACAGTCCAACTCTCACATCCATACATGACCACAGGGAAAACCATAGCCTTGACTAGCGGGAGCTTTGTCGGCAAAGTAATGTCTCTGTTGTTTAATATGTTGTCTAGTTAGTCATAACTTTCCTTCCAAGGAGTAAACGTCTTTTAATTTCATGGCTGCAGTCACCATCCACAGTGGTTTTGGAGCCCAGAAAAATAAAGTCGGACACTGTTTCCACTATTTCCCCATCTATTTGCCATGAAGAGATGGGACTGGATGCCATGATCTTAGTTTTCCGAATGTTGCGCTTTAAGCCAACTTTTTCACTCTCCTCTTTCACTTTCATCAAGAGGCTCTTTAGTTCTTCACTTTCTGCCATAAGGGTGGTGGCATCTGCGTATCTGAGGTTATTGATATTTCTTCCGGCAATCTTTATTCAAGCTTGTGCTTCTTCCAGCCCAGTGTTTCTCATGATGTATTCTGCATATAAGTTAAATAAGCAGGGTGACAATATACAGCCTTGATGTACTCCTTTTCCTATCTGGAACCAGTCTGTAGTTCCATGTCCAGTTCTAACTGTTGCTTCCTGACCTGCATACAGGTTTCTCAAGAGGCAGGTCAGGTGGTCTGGTATTCCCATCTCTTTCAGAATTTTCCACAGTTTATTGTGATCTACAGAGTCAAAGGCTTTGGCATAGTCAATGAAGCAGAAACAGATGTTTTTCTTGAACTCTCTTGCTTTCTTGATGATCCAATCGATGTTGGCAATTTGATCTCTGGTTCCTCTGCCTTTTTTGAAGTTCACGATTCACGTATTGCTGAAGCGTGGCTTGGAGAATTTTCAGCATTACTTTACTAGTATGTGAGATGAGTGCAATCGAGCGATAGTTTGAACATTCTTTGGCATTTCCTTTCTTTGGGATTGGAATGAAAACTGACCTTTTCCAGTCCTGTGGCCACTGCTGAGTTTTCCAAAATTGTTGACATATTGAGTGCAGCACTTTTACAGCATCATCTTTTAAGGTTTGAAATAGCTCAACTGGGATTCCATCACCTCCTCTACCTTTGTTCATAGTGATGCTTCCTAAGGCCCACTTGACTTCACATTCCAGGATCTCGCACTAGGTGAGTGAATACACCATCGTGATTAACTGGGTCATGATCTTTTCTGTACAGTTCTTCTGTGTATTCTTGCCACCTCTTCTTAATATCTTCTGCTTCTATCAGGTCCCTACCATTTCTCTCCTTTATTGAGCCCATCTTCGCATGAAATATTCCCTTGGTATGTCTTATTTTCCTGAAGAGATCTCTAGTCTTTCCCATTCTATTGTTTTCCTCTGTTTCTTTGCATTGATCACTGAGAAAGGCTTTCTTATCTCTCCTTGCTATTCTTTGGAACTCTGCATTCAAATGGGTATATCTTTTTCTCCTTTGCTTTTCACTTCTCTTCATTTCACTGCTATTTGTAAGGTGTCCTCAGAAAGCCATTTTGCCTTTTTGCATTTCTTTTCCATGGGGATGGTCTTGATCCCTGTCTCCTGTACAATGTCACGAACCTCCATCCATAGTTCATCAGGCACTCTATCAGATCTAGTCCCTTAAATCTATTCCTCATTTCCACTGTATAATCATAAGGAGTTTGATTTAGGTCATACCTGAATGGTCTAGTGGTTTTCCCCACTTTATTCAATTTAAGTCTGAATTTGGCAACAAGGAATTTATGATCTGAGCCACAGTCCGCTCCTGGTCTTGTTTTTGCTGACTGTATAGAGTTTCTCCATCTTTGGCTGCAAAGAATATAATCAATCTGATTTCGGTGTTGACCATCTGGTGATATTTATGTGTAGAGTCTTCTCTTGTGTTGTTGGAAGAGGGTGTTTGCTATGACCAGTGCGTTCTCTTGGCAAAACTCTATTAGCCTTTGCCCTGATTCATTGTGTACTCCAAAGCCAAATTTGCCTGTTACTCCAGGTGTTTCTTGACTTCCTACTTTTGCATTCCAGTCCCCTATAATGAAAAGGACATCTTTTTTGGGTGCTAGTTCTAAAAGGTCTTGTTGGTCTTCATAGAACCATTCAACTTCAGCTTCTTTGGCATTAGTGGTTGGAGCATAGACTTGGATTACTGTGATATTGAATGGTTTGCCTTGGAAATGAACAGAGATCATTCTGTTGTTTTTGAGATTGCATCCAAGTACTGCATTTTGGACTCTTTTGTTGACTACGATGGCTACTCCTTTTCGTCTAAGGGAGTCCTGCCCACAGTAGTAGATATAATGGTCATATGAGTTAAATTCCCTCATTCCAGTCCATTTTAGTTTGCTGATTCCTAGAATGTCGACATTCACTCTTGCCATCTCCTGCTTGACACTTCCAGTTTGACTTGCTTCTTGGACCTAACATTCCAGGTTCCTATGCAATATTGCTCTTTACAGCATTGGTCCTTGCTTCTATCACCAGTCACATCCAAAACTGGGTGTTGTTTTTGCTTTGGCTCCATCCCTTCATTCTTTCTGAATTTATTTTTCCACTGATCTCTAGTAGCATATTTGGCACCTACCGACCTGGGGAGTTCATTGTTCCATGTCCTATCTTTTTGCCTTTTCATTCTGTTCACAGGGTTCTCAAGGCAAGAATACTGGTTTGCCATTCCCTTCTCCAGTGGACCACATTCTGTCAGACCTCTCCACTGTGACCCATCTGTCTTGCTGGCCCCACATGGCATGGCCTACCTTCACTGAGGCTGTGGTCCATGTGATCAGAGTGGCTAGTAGTCTGTATTGTGGTTTCAGTCTGTCTGCCCTCTGATGATCTCTCTCAGTGCCTACCACCTTACTTGGGTTTCTCTTACCTTGGACGTGGGGTATCTCTTCACCTCAGGAAACCACACATCTGTTTTGTTTTTGGAGCTCAGTTGTTTGTCTGTTTTTTGGTTCTACATATAAAAGGGACCATACAGTGTTTATCTTTTACTATTTGACTTATTTCACTTAGCATAATGCCTAAGGTCCATCTATGTTGTTGCGAACAGAACAATTCCATTATTTTTTACGGCTGAATAACAGTCAATTTCATACATGTATATGTACCCAATCTTTTTTTATTTATTCATCCATGGATGGCATTTAGGTTGTTTCCATGTCTTGGCTATTTGGCTATTGTAAATAATGCTGCAATGGACATAGGTGTACACATACTATTTTAAATTAGTGTTTCAAGTTAGTTAACACTAATACTCAGGAGTGGGAACTGTTGGATCATATAGTAGCTCTGTTTTTAAGTTTTTGAGGAAATTCCACACTGTTTTCCATAGTGGCTGCGCCAGTTTAGATTCACACCAGCAGTGCACACGGGTTCCCTTTTTCTCCACATCCTCACCATCATCTGTGTTTTGATACTCTGGGAGTTGGTGATGGACAGGGAGGCCTGGTGTGCTGCGGTTCATGGGGTCGCAAAGAGTCGGACACGACTGAGTGACTGAACTGAACTGAACTGAATAACCATTCTAACAAGTATAAGGTGATATCTCACTACGGTTTTAAATTTCATTTTTCTGATGATTAGTGATGTTGAGTACCTTCTCATGTACCTGTTGGCCAGGTTTATGTTTTTGGAAAAATGTCTATTCAGCTCTTCTATTTTTTAGTTGAACTGTTTTTTGCTACTGAGATATGTAAATTCTTTATGTATTTCGGATATTAGCCTCTTAACAGGTATATTTATTGGAAGCCACCAGTTTCCCTGGTGCCTCAGATGGTAAAGCATCTGCCTACAATGTGGGAGACCTGGGTTCAATCCCTGGGTTGAGAAGATCTCCTGGAGAAGGAAATGGCAACCCACTCCAGTATTCTTGCCTGGAAAATCCCATGGATGGACAATCCTGGTAGGCTACAGTCCATGGGGTCACTAAGAGTCAGACACGACTGAGCGACTTCACTTCATTGCAAGGACTGATGCTGAAGCTCCGATACTTTGGCCACCTGACGTGAAGAGCCGACTCACTGGAAAGGACCCTGATGCTGGGAAAGATTGGGGGCAGGAAGAGAAGGAGGTGATAGAGGATGAGACAGCTGAATGGTACCACTGATTCAACGGACATGAGCTTGAGCAAACTCTTAGAAATAATGAAGGACAGAGAAGCCTGGTGTGCTACAGTACATGGGGTCACAAGGAGTCAGAAACTACATAATGACTGAACAACTATAATATGATTTGCAAACATTTTCTCTTTGTTGATTTTCTTTGCTTTGCTAAAGCTTGCCCATGATGATTTCTCATTTTGGTATGAACCTCAGAAAACAGCTGCCAAGACTGATGTCAGGGAGCTCACTTCCTATGTTTCTTCCAGGAGTTTTAAGGGTGTAAAGCAGGCAGAGTGTATCTTGGTTCCTTTCTACTTGCTTTGAGAATCTCTCTTTGGGGACGGTTAGTTCTGCTTCAAGGTGGGCTGGGGTCCCACTTTTCTGTGCTGTTGTGGACTTTACTTTTACCAGAATTTGTCTGCTCTGGGTTCCACTTTTACCCTAAATGTTCATTCTTGTAATAATTAAATGGATGAACTCTTTTGCTCCAAGATATTTACATCTCATAAAACATTAACTTGAAATTAACTCCTCTCTTTGGAGACAATATACATTTAACTTACAAGCCGCAGTAGCCCTCCTGCTCAACGTGACTAAGACGGCATGTCTGTGGGGGGAGGTCTTTCCTATAGTTCCCAAATTTTATCACACTGGCAGCTGCCCACTCTGCCTAATCATATGTTCAGAAGCTTTCTGAATTAGTGCATAAGCTGAAATAAAAAGTAAAATAAATGGTATTAACATGACAGTTGATACCCTTCTACTGTATTTTGGGGTAATTTTTACATTCTTGGTGTCAAATTAAACTGAACCACACCAGCACAGGAAAATCCCCAACAGAGGTAAAATACAGTCACCTGGAAAATGCTCCAGTGCTTTGCCTGAACACACACCAGGAAGACAGAATGAAACCCAGAACACAAGCACAATGGCTCTGTACAGTCAACAGAAGGCGATCACCTTTTCTCTCTATCTTGGTCTTTTAGAACTGAAGGAAAGTTGAGAGGCAGCTTCTATAGTCCCATGACTGCTTATTACTCTCCCATTTTGTAGACTAGGGGGCCTTTGGAAGAGGAAATACTTCTCTGGTAGGAAAATCATCATATATTTTTGTAGGTTATTTTCAGAATTAAACATGTCTTACGTCTATTTTTCTATTTCTGAGTTGGGCCTGTGAAAGTCAAAGTATACTAACATTTATTTGCATAGTAAAGAAATATTAACATTTCTTTACATGCTGCAAAATGTTACCTCAACACTTACACTATAAAATTCATGCTACAGACAAATGGTGCCTGTTTCCTAATTGTTGTTTCAGTTGAAATTCAGTCTAGGTTAACTTGACATTTTTGTAAACACTTATTATCTTTGAAGTAGCTATATCTACTTGTTTACCATCTTCCCATTTATCCCTCCTTTTTCATCAAAAGAACCTCAGTTTTGTTGAGAATGACAATGGATCAACTAAAAATGTCTATTTTTTAGTCTCTCTTAAGGCTAATTCTGGTCAAACAGATGTAAATATAAGTGACTGGTTAGGGCTTCTGGGAGAGCTCTTTAATAGCAGGAAAACCCAGTGGAATGCCCTTTAGCCTTCTCTCTTCACCACTGTTTCTGCTTGGAAGAAAAGGTGCAATACTTGGAGGTTCAGCAGCCTTATTGTGAACATGAGGATGAAGGCTGCCCATGGATCAGTAGCAAAGGCCAGATTCTAGAAATCACTGTGCAGCTCGATTTACCCATGAGGGATGACTGTATCTTGCTGCCGGGGTTCCCTTTTTCTGTTTTGGTCTTTTAAAATCGTAACCTTGAAACTTCATCTAGGCAGGAAGGAAATTAAATTTCCTTTGTCTTAGAAAGGTGCTGCCTACTGTCTCTGACACAGAAGGACAGAGATGCCTAAAGGGACAAAGCTAGGCACTCTTTGGAAGCCGATCACATAACAAAAGTTACTGTATATTGAGGTATGGCTCACAGTTTACTGCTGAAAACTGAGAATGTAACAGTTCATTACATTCAACAGTTTGATAATTTATGTGGGCTAGCCAAGAGCACACAGAAGTACAGTCTGACACTTTGAGAAATAAGCATGCAGCTACGGAAAGGATGAAAACACAACATGACATTATTATAATTGCTGCAAATGCAAGAGATGAAGGAGAAAATTGGATTATTACAGGGCAGGAGCCAAATCAAAGAGTCTAGGTGCCTATCTAAATGTTACATTAAATGTTCATGGAATATAATATGCCATTGGCTCCGTATCCCACATGCCAGATTTTATTAGACAGAGGCAATAAATAAGATACAATTATAATAAGTTGTTTCTAAGAGAATGAATTCAACACAATACTATAAAGGAAAAGGTCAGTTGTCACCATGATGATTAAGTGAAAAACATATCCCTAAGTTTTAAAAACTCAGCCTTTTTTAACTATTAGAAGGCAGTAGATTTCAATCAAGAAGCTGAGGAGGATGAAGTTAACTCTCTATCAGCTACTTACTATGCAGCTTTAGCTTCTAAAGCACAGGCAAAGGCAGTGAGAGCCCAGCACAATACTGCATGCAGCCCAGCTACAAACAGTGCCTGAGAACACAGAAGAACCACATGCATAATACACACATGACACACACACACACAATCAATGAACTTATGTTTGCAACAGAATCATACAACCTTGGTGCCAGATCCATACTGAGGGAGTAGAAGGCACAGGCTGATGAGAGCTGAGTAGTTAATTAGGGAAGATTTCTTAGAGATGAATTGTGAGCCAAGGTTCAAAGGGAGTGAAGGATAGAGACTGGTCAATGACCTTTTGATCAAAGTGCCAAGTCAAAAAGAATAAAAAGGATCCAATGGGCATTAATCCATCTTACTTTATCCAGATAATGGCATAGTTAATCTGCCTAAAAGTCTGCATTCCGGAGACTGGTTCCAAGGGGCTTATGTCTAATTTGTGGGTAACTTAGATTAAAAGTTCAAAGCCTTAAAAGAGCTAGCATTTGGGATCTTGACATTTTGCCATGTTTCCAAGAGGAAGTAATTTAATAAGTGTGAAACACGTATACATAAAAATATCAATTAAAGGGATATATATGACATAATTAAAAATCTGTCTTAATTAGCCTTGTTTAAAAAATGATGGTTTTCTACCTTGAATAGCCAAAGCAATCTTGAGAAAGAAAAATGGAACTGGAGGAATCAACCTGCCTGACTTCAGGCTCTACTACAAAGCCACAGTCATCAAGACAGTATGGTACTGGCACAAAGACAGAAATATAGATCAATGGAACAAAATAGAAAGCCCAGAGATAAATCCACGCACCTATGGACACCTTATCTTTGACAAAGGAGGCAAGAATATGCAATGGATTAAAGACAATCTCTTTAACAAGTGGTGCTGGGAAAACTGGTCAACCAGTTGTAAAAGAATGAAACTAGAACACTTTCTAACACCATACACAAAAATAAACTCAAAATGGATTAAAGATCTAAACGTAAGACCAGAAACTATAAAACTCCTAGAAGAGAACACAGGCAAAACACTCTCTGACATATATCACAACAGGATCCTCTATGACCCACCTCCCAGAATATTGGAAATAAAAGCAAAAATAAACAAATGGGACCTAATTAAACTTAAAAGCTTCTGCACAACAAAGGAAACTATAAGCAAGGTGAAAAGACAGCCTTCAGAATGGGAGAAAATAATAGCAAATGAAGCAACTGATAAACAACTAATCTCAAATATATACAAGCAACTCCTACAGCTCAATTCCAGAAAAATAAATGACCCAATCAAAAAATGGGCCAAAGAACTAAACAGATATTTCTCCAAAGAAGACATACAGATGGCTAACAAACATAAAAAGATGCTCAACATCACTCATTATCAGAGAAATGCAAATCAAAACCACTATAAGGTACCATTTCACGCCAGTCAGAATGGCTGCGATCCAAAAGTCTACAAGTAATAAATGCTGGAGAGGGTGTGGAGAAAAGAGAACCCTCTTACACTGTTGGTGGGAATGCAAACTAGTACAGCCACTATGGAGAACAGTGTGGAGATTCCTTAAAAAACTGGAAATAGAACTGCCTTATGACCCAGCAATCCCACTGCTGGGCATACACACTGAGGAAACCAGAAGGGAAAGAGACACGTGTATCCCAATGTTCATCGCAGCACTATTTATAATAGCCAGGACATGGAAGCAACCTAGATGTCCATCAGCAGATGAATGGATAAGAAAGCTGTGGTACATATACACAATGGAGTATTACTCAGCCATTAAAAAGAATACATTTGAATCAGTTCTAATGAGATGGATGAAACTGGAGCCTATTATACAGAGTGAAGTAAGCCAGAAAGAAAAACACCAATACAGTATACTAACGCATATATATGGAATTTAGAAAGATGGTAACAATAACCCTGTATACGAGACAGCAAAAGAGACACTGATGTATAGAACAGTCTTTTGGACTCTGTGGGAGATGGAAAGGGTGGAACGATTTGGGAGAATGTATAGTATCATGTATGAAATGAGTTGCCAGTCCAGGTTCGATGCACGATACTGGATGCTTGGGGCTGGTGCAATGGGATGACTCAGAGGGATGGTATGGGGAGGGAGGAGGGAGGAGGGTTCAGAATGGGGAACACATGTATACCTGTGGCGGATTCATTTTGATATATGGCAAAACCAATACAATATTGTAAAGTTAAAAAATAAAATAATAAAAAAAATGATGGTTTTCTCATTAACCAACTTTACGTACTTCTCTGAAATCTGTTTCTTGAGGCTCAATATTAAAGACAGCACAGGATCACAAACTTTCAAATAAGTATTACCTATCATCATCATCATCATGTTTTTACCCAAAGTGAAAAAGTTATCACCTTATCCATAAGGTTCTCTGAAGCTAGAAGAAAGCTACTGGTATTACTCAAGTACTGTACCATGGTCAACTGTTGGGAGCATTTCAAGCTCATTGTGAACTATTCCTGTAGAGGTGTGTAAGAATCTGACGACGCACCTTTATCTTCTTTCCTCTACCAAGGAAACTCTTCATAGATAGCAGTCAGCCAGCAGACAATTCCTTTTAGCACAGAAGCATCATAAGTGTTAGTCACTTAGTCATGTCCATAACGAGAAACCTAGATGTACAATTATTTTAACATCTTTTTGATATTAGAAGGACCAGGGAAGAGGAGTATGTTTGGGTTAAACAGAGCGTTTTAAAGGAAATATAAAAAAGGTCCAGTTATTTGACTTGTGTGAGATGGATCAAACTGTCCAAGTCTCGTTGTTGATGCTCAGTCACTAAGAGGTGTCTGAGTCTTGTGACCTCATCAGCACGCCACGCTTCACTGTCCTTTACTACCTCCAGGAGTTTGCTTAAACTTATGTCCATTGTGTCTGTCCATGCCATCCAACCATCTCATCCTCTGTTGCTCCCTTTTCCTCC
The DNA here is from genome assembly GCF_002263795.3 of Bos taurus. NCBI lineage: Eukaryota > Metazoa > Chordata > Mammalia > Artiodactyla > Bovidae > Bos > Bos taurus. Next base: position 17,581,901 of record NC_037336.1, on the reverse strand, counting down.
TGCCCTCAATCTTTCCCAGCATCAGGGTCTTTTCCAATGAGTCCGCTCTTTGCATCAGGTGGCCAAAGTATTGGAGTTTCAGCTTCAGCATGTCCTTTCAATGAATTTTCAGGGTTGATTTCCTTTCAGATTGACTCTTTGATCTCCTTTGATCTCATTGCAGTCCAAGGGACTCTCATGAGTCTTTCCAGCACCACAGTTCAAAAGCATAAATTCTTTATGCCCAACCTTCTTTACAGTCCAACTCTCAATTCCATACATGACTACCGGAAAAATGAGTGTGAAAGAAGAGAGTGAAAAAGCTGGCTTAAAACTCTTAAAACTCAACATTCAAAAAACTAAGATCCTAGCATACACTCTCATCACTTCATGGCAAACAGATGGGGAGAAAGTGGAAGCAGTGACAGATTTTATTTTCCTGGGCTCCAAAATCACCAGGGACAGTGACTGCAGCTATGAAAGTAAAACAGGCTTGCTCCTTAGAAAGAAAGCTATGAGAGACCTAGGAAGCGTATTAAAAAGCAGAGACATCACTTTGTCACAAAGGTCCATATAGTCAAAGGTATAGTTTTTGCAGTAGTTATGTATGTGAGAGTCAGACCACAAAGCAAGCTGAGAGCCAAAAAATTCATGCTTTCAAACTGTAGTGTTGGAGAAGACTCTTGAGAGTCCCCTGGACAGCAAGATCAAACCAGTCAATACTAAAGGAAATCAGTCTTGAATATTCATTGGAAGGACTGATGGCTGAAGCTTAAGCTCCATTACTGTTGTGAAGACCCTGAGGCTGGGAAAGATTGAAGGCAACAGGAGAAAGGGGCGGCAGAGAATTAGATGGTTAGATAACATCACTGACTCAATGTACAGGAATCTGAGTAAACTCTGGGAGATAGTGAAGGACAGAGGTACCTGGTGTGCTAGAGTCCATGGAGTCACAGAGTCAGTCGTAAATGACTGAGAGACTGAACGAGCAACCATTCCATTCTGAGAAACGTTTTCACTATTTTATACCACAATGTTAAAATTAGTCTCAGGCTGGAAATGCCTTCCAAGCATTTTGCGAAGCAAATAGGTAATTTATTTGTCTGGACTTTCATCACAGTAGTTCTTGACAAAGCAGTACAAGCCAGATGACTTTGTTATTACCACAAGCATGTATTAATTGAGAGAACAGGGCTCATAGATAGGAATGAAAGCAGGAACACTTAGCACTTTGCAACATTATGTTGCTGTCTGCCTCACACTCCACTTCTCGCCCTTCCATCCTACTGCAAACACAGACTGGGTACCTTCATGTGCCAGATCCCACTAAGTATGGGCATTCAAAGAATAGGACTGGATCCCTATCTATACTAGGAGAACTCTTTGTATGCATCTAGGGAGACAAAGATACGACTGAGTGACACACACACACACACACACACACACACACACACACACACAAGGAGACAAAGAAGTAGAAAATAATGGCAATGCAGAGTACATGCCTGCTCTAAGGGCTATCAGCTCAGTTTAGTTCAGTCACTCATCATGTCTGACTCTTTGCAACCCCTTGGACTGCAGCACACCAGGCCTCCCCATCCATCACCAACTCCCAGAGTTTGCTCAAACTCAGGTCCATCAAGTTGGTGATGCCATCCAACCACCTCATTCTCTGTCGTCCCCTTCTCCTCCTTCCTTCAATCTTTCCCAGCATCAGGGTCTTTTCCAATGAGTCAGTTCTTCGCATCAGGTGGCCAAAGTATTGGAGCTTCAGCTTCAGCATCAGTCCTTTCAGTGAATATTCAGGACTGATTTCCTTTAGGATGGACTGGCTGGATCTCCTTGCAGTCCAAGGGACTCTCAAGAGTCTTCTCCAACACCACAGATCAAAAGCATTGATTCTTTGGCTATCAATTCTAAGGGCTATGGGGGGCTCTAAAGAGAGCTGAGTCTCATGGTGTGAGAAGACACAGAAAGGCAGGAAGTGAGCCAGTCGTGGATGGTGACCCCGCGGGCTCACTGCCTCCTCGGTTCTTTTGGACAGATGATGTGAACATTTCTGTCACCACAGGGCAAACACCTGGTGGGCTACAGCCACAGCGCCCTCGGTGTCCGGTGGATTGACATGCACTGAGGCACAGGGCGAGGCAGGGAGCTTAAAGGAGGGGTGGGGCGATGCTGGCAATCTCTGAAACAACTCACTCGGCAGAGGGCCCACCCCTCAGACTGCTCTAAGGCCGTGCAACCAGACTCACCTGACTGGTGCATGCAGTCACAGGCCAAATCAGGTCTATATGCTAAAATCTCAAAGACTGTGTTTAGTTCTATAGGGTCTGCTGCTGTTTTTAGTAGCTAAGTCGGGTCCAACGCTTTTGCGAATCTATGGACTATAGCCTGCCAGGCTCCTCTGTCCATGTGATTCTCCAGGCAAGAAAACTGGAGTGGGGTTGCCATTTCCTTCTCCATGGGATATTCCCGACTCAGGGATCGATCCCACGTCTCCTGCATTGGCAGGCAGATTCTTTACTGTGAGCCAACAGGGAAGCCCTCATGAGGTCTACGGTCTCTCGAATGTCTGATGCTTATCTTCCTGAAGAAGGCAAAGAGAATAAGAGAAACCATGAAAGTAGCATTGGGAGAGGATATACTGCTTCACTAAGTGAGGCCACCCCTACCACATAATTCAGACAGAGCGTGAGCAGAAGAAACAGGAGCTGGTAAAATGTCTGGTATATATTAGAAACAGAGATCCAGATAGCCATTATTTATGGCAAACACGTGTCCAAACAGCCAGTGGGGATAAAATCAACAAGAAACCTTCTTCTTTAGGACTTTAAAGATTATCCAAGACAGCATCAAAACCCGCCTATCCAGACAGAAGGCAGGGGCCAGATTTGCTGGAATAGAATCAATGACCACCCGACCAGAAAAGACTCTCCTAGAGGCTGCTTAGTTACGCTTTGATCGGTTTGCCAAAGTAGTAAGAAAAGATATATTTTTAAGAGCGTTGGCTCCAAAGCCGAAGATTAGTGACAGTAAGGGTGTGGACTCATAAGTGACCACATCCTTTCTAATACTTTTGTTTGGAAACAGAAAGCTAAATTTGGCCTCAGATAAATTCACTGATTAACTCACAAAGCACAACAAAATGGGGTTGTATTTACAGAAATTAAAAGTTTCAACACATTTATTCCTTTTTACCCCTGTTTTCAATATCTGTCACCAATGACTGAATTAAATCAGTTTCTCAAAACTTGCTTTCAAAGGTTAAATGAAGCTACACAACAACACAGGAAAGTTTGGAAACACAAGAAAAAAAAATATATATTCTCATGAACATTTTATCTTACTATTGACATGGAGACTGGTATATAGCAAAGTGAGCACTACATTTCTTGTTCTTTTGTTTTTTTAAAAATCAACTAACCGCCATCTCTTCTTTAAAAATCAGATTTTTTTGAGACATAATTTGACACATGGAAAAATTACCCTCAGTTTTTATTATCATGAATTTGGTAAGTTACTTTTAAGAACAAGGAAAGGGCATAATAGAAACAATCTTTGAATAAAAGAAAAAGCAATAATGCTATAATCATGTGAAATTGTTTAACAACATTTTAAATGTTTTGCTGCCTTCTAGTTGATTTTTATTAAATATATGTATAAATTTAGTGGGTATTTTTACTACTACATGAAGTACTTATATAACTGTAACTATGATTATAATAACTACAATTTTTACCTGAAGGTAGGTACTCTAGCGAATTTTTAAAAAATTAAAGATCCAAATGAAATGCAGAAAACTTAGAAGAAGGAACTAGACTTCAAACTATGAAAAAGCTAATCTGGTTTAACTTTTTTCATTACCTTTGTGCTGAGAAGCTGTTGGGGAAATGCATCTATTACAAAAGTGCTAAGTGGTTCTAAGGAAAGCTTTGGTATGTAGAGCTGATGAAAGTCTCTACCTGATGACAAATGTAAAGAAAGGAGTACAGAAACAGAGGATCTAGCCTTCCATTTTCTCCTTCAAAGAACATCTCAGTAGACATTGCCAACTTTATCAGCGTGTATACATGCTGAAATGGAAAGTATACAACAATGGCAAGAAGCATGGCTTCATACTGGAGAAGGAAATGGCAATCCACTCCAGTATTCTTGCCTGGGGAATCCTGTGGACAAAGGAGCCTGCGGGCTACAGTCCATGGGGTGTTAAAGAGTTGGGCACAACTAGCGACTGAGCACATAGCTTCAATATACTTTAAACGTCACAGGTTCAAGGTGGAATTACATATGTGAATAATGACAATACAGTGGGATGTATTTATAAGAGTGTTATTGTATTGGCATTGCTCCTGGATGAAAGTGAAAAGTGAAAGTGAAGTCACTCAGTTGTGTCCAACTCTTTGCGACCCCATGGACTATAGCCTATCAGGCTCCTTGGTCCATGGAATTTTCCAGGCAAGAGTATTGGAGTGGGTTGCCATTTCCTTCTCCAGGGGATCTTCCCAACCCAGGGATCGAACCCAGGTATCCCGCATTGCAGGGAGATGCTTTACCATCTGAGCCACCAATGTGCTCAGCACATACTCTCAATGGAGAATGCTGAGTACCTGTTTTAAACTAGCAATGGCTTATAAGGAAAATCAAATATATTATGGGAAATGAAGTTAATTTAAATGAGCTGAATATGAAAAAGCAGAACAACTCGGTATACATACATTAATACACAGGTTATAAAAGTGCTTCTCATCTTTTTTCAGATACGCATTGCAAAACAAAAAATCAAGTATTCTGAGGCGTACTCACATGTGTAAAACAGATCAGTTAGTTCATTTAACCAGCACTATATGTACTTGGTTATATGTTTATAAGCAATTATTTTCAGAAAAAAAATAATGTTCCCAAGTAAGTTGATTATCATTGGTTAATTTCAAAGAAGTGTTTAAAATAAACACTGAACACATTTTAAATGTAACTGTATTTGTTTCTTAATTTCAGTCTGAAATTACAATAAATTTTACCTTTTTTTAGAAACTAAACTATGCTGCTAACATTAGAAAAGTGATTGATTCTTTACCGAAATTCAACCCCAAAATGTAATATCTGGATCTGTTATAAAAATGACATTAAATGCTTTAAAATGATATATTCACTAATACAACCAAAACCTCTCCAAATGCTTCAAGAAAGTGGTTTCAGCAACTAAAAAAAAAATGAATATCTTACTCAAAAACTTTTTCATACTTGAATTCAAAATGTAAAGAAATGCAGCAGTTTCTTATCAAATGCTCCACTCTGGGGGAATAAAGTCTACTTCTCTGGATGTCTAACTTCCAGACATCAACTGTCTTTGGAATTTGCAGACCCTGAGACAGAAACGGCCACCAGGAGACTGTTTCCGGTGGACTGTGCATGTGACTGCAGTAGGGCCACTGAGGGGAACTAAGGACAAAGACTGTGTGTGGTCCTCAGCAGACCCTCGGAACTCCCGTCAGGAATGCACTCTGATGGTAACAAGGACAGAGGAGAGAGTGCTGCTCCACAAAAGGGAAAATGAGAATGGACAGTAAAGGAGAAACTAGAAAACCCAGACTGGGTCTTCCAGAATGGAAAAGGAGCTCCAGATGCTTCAGTGTGCCTCCAAGGACATAACGGAGGCAGCACAGTTCAACAGCAGATGCTGGTTCTGAAAAATGTATAAATGATACTTGATACATTCAGTTTAATAAACTGAATTTACTATAGCATTCCAATAACACGTTAAAGTTTAAAAAGTATCTTATTCATGTGGAAAATGTTCTTATGCAGAATAGTTAATTTTTGCAGTGATATTAGAGTATGTGATGTACCATCAGAAACATTATTTATTTTAGCATAACTAATAAGTTCCTGGGCATTATCCATAGAAAATTACTACAAAATAGTTATTCTTGGCAAGTACCCTAGGAAGTTTAGCAGCAGTGTCTTTTCAAAGATACATTGAGTTTTAAGAAAACTCAGAGAAAAAGTACCCAAACTAGATACACAACTTATTTTAGAAAAAGGTATATACACATATACAGATATACACACACACACAAATTTATATATATCTGTGTATACAATTGCATATAATTAATATGGACATAATTACTTACTTTTAGGATTCATGAGTATGCATATAGTATTGTAGCAACAATAATGTTTTATATACATAGTCTTGAATCAGTTATGGAAAAACCTGCACAGCCTTCCATGAAATAAGAACTCTGGTTTAAAGGCATATTATTTTTCATAAAAGTGTAGGAAAAAGAAATTCAGTAAGCACATATTGTATAATGAAGCACTGGTCTCAACTTTGTCCTTGGGATTTCCTGAGTGAAAGGAGTGTCTTTGTGATTCATGGTGGGCCCTTGGCTCCTACATGAGATAAGTGAGTGTAGCCGATGGTCACCTGCAACACCAACCATGTAATTAGAAGACTGAGGCCGCAGTCAGCCTGACCTCGGGATGTGGGGACTGGAGACTGAGTTCAATCATGTGGTCATTCATTCACATCTACGTAAGAAACTCCAATGAAAACTCTGGCAAATGACGCTGTGTAGAACTTTCTGATTGGTGGACACACTGATACACCCTGAGGATGCTGCATCCTGATCCCAGGAGAGGAGGTCGTATAAGTTCTATGCTTACGACTCCCTTGAACCTCCCACTGTATCTCTCTCCATTTGGTTGACGCTCATTTGTATGTTATAATAAAATAAATATAATACTTTCCTGAATTGTGACTCATTCTAGTAAATTATGAAGCCCAAGGGAGTTAGCAGAAACTTCCCCTTTCCCCACATTCGTAGCTAGTTAGTTGGAGGCACAGACCCCCACCCCCGTAGTGGCTGGCATGGGAAGTGAGGGCTGTCTTACTGGAGACCACGCCTTGACTCTGTAGGGTCTGCACTAAGTCCAGGTAACTGGCATCAGAACTTAACTGAACTGGAACCCACTAGTCTGTCTTGAAGTAGAGGCGAGTTACACAAAAGTATTCAAAAGGTCTAAGGAGTCACAAAAATGTAAGATAAATTTCACAAGATGTCCCCCTCATCTTTCACACTTGTTTTTACTGAGGTATAGTAACACACAACATTCTATTAGTTTTAGTTGTACAACATAATGACTCAATATCTGTAAGTCCTGGGGTCCAGCCCCGGTTGGATCCAGGGATTCCCTCAGGATGACAGCATCAGCAATTAGAATAGCAATAGCTTAATTAAGTATTAATTAGAGATATAAAGAGTGGTTAAATAGGGATAGCTCAGTGAGAAAATTCAGTGGAGAAAAGAGGCTGAATAACTTGGTTTACATGGAAAATCAATAAAATTCCAAGACAAGGAATTTGCACCATCTACATAGGCCATAGGCGTCCTTCCGTTCTCCCGAAGGAGAGGAGACACTAAGGCCTCCCTGGTCAGATCTTAGAAGGCCAGGCAAAATTAGTAGGCTTGACGAGCCTCCACTCTCCAGATGGGAATTCAGCCAGAAGGTGAGAGAAAGAACGACATGGGGAGACCAAGCTTCGGTGAGCAAGGCCCGTAGCTTTATTTTCAACAGGGGCTTTTATACCCTAAGTTGCACACAGAGGATAATAGGGGGTGTGAAATTATGCAATGTCAGCAGTCTTTGATCCTTATCAAAACCAGGGTTTCTTTTCTGCAGACTTATCGTATACAAATGGTTTAGGTGATTTACATCATCTTCTGGCCAGAAGGCCTGTTAACATTTTATGACTCTGATAAAAGTCTGTCAACCATAAGACTTATTTTCTCTAAGAGTAATTATTTTAAAGTTTGGCGCCATCCTCCGAAGGTGTTAGATAAAGTTGCATTCCTATAGGGCAAAGGTGCAATGGGTTTACAACAAAGGAAAGAATTTATTACTCTAATGGTCTAAAGTTGTTAACACCAAGGCCACTACTTATTTTTTCTACATACCAACTATATTAATTAATACACTTCCAAGGATACAATACAGGGGATGTGGAAACTTGGCAGCAAGCATTGGCTCAACAATGAAATCTTCTACTAGTTCTATTCTGACAATTTCTAACTCTCCGAGAGGCTCTATACTATTTGAATATCTTAAGCTCCCGTGCCTCTCGTGGTTGGGAGACTGTAAACAATCGTATGCATAGCTGTAGGAGTCTGGGTAAACCTGTCAGGCAAGTTAGAGAGCCATCTGAGGGGTTTGTGAACTAAAACACTCTTGTCACGCCCAGGAACTTTATTAACTGGAGCTGTAAGTTAACTCTTTTTCAGAGAGAGAGATGGTGGTGGGGGACAGTCCCCCATAAAGTCAGAGGTGTAGGTGAGAGCACAAAGCAGTAAAGTAGGCAGACTCTGGTTTTGGGGGTAGATGCTCGAGAATTTCCAGGGGGACTCCTGAGGCTCGATTCTGCCTTTGCGTATGTCGAGCCTCCTTCCTCATGACCTTTGCCACGGGCAGAGTTCCTCACGCTGGCTCCTGGCATGTAAGTATGGGAAATGGTCCCCATAATAAGTCAAATTAACATTCATCACCACCATAGAGTTACAAATATTTTTTCTTGTGATGAGGACTTTTAGCATTTATTGTCTTAGCAACTTTAAAACATACAGTGCCGATATTATTAACTACTTACCATGCAGTACATTGGAGAAGGAAATGGTAACCCACTCCAGTACTCTTACCTGGAAAATTCCATGGACTGAGGAGCCTGGTAGGTCCATGGGGTCACAAAGAGTTGGACACAACTGAGCGATTTCACTCACTCATTCACTCATGCTGTACATTACATCCTCATGACTTAGGTGTTTTGTAACTGGAAGTCTGAACCTGTTAACCGTATTAATCAATATCACCCACCTCATCCCCCTGACCTGTCATATCTATGAGCTTGTTTTTTTCTGTTTGCTTCTTTTTGGTCACCATCTGTCACCATAGAGTTGATCCCCTTTACATATTTTGCCCACTTGTAGTCTCATTCCCCTCTGATAACCACTAATCTGATCTGCTTTTGTGGTTTATTTTTGATTCCAAACACAATGAAATTATGCAGTATTTGTCTTTCTCCATGTGACATATTGCATTTAATATAATACCTTTAACTTACATATGCAGAGTACATCATGTGAAATGCCAGGGTGCATGATGCACAAGCTGGAATCAAGATTGCTGGGAGAAATATAAATAACCTCAGACATGCAGATGATACTACTTTAATGGCAGAAAGTGAAGAGGAACTAAAGAGCCTCGTGATGAGGGTGAAAGAGGGGAGTGAAAAAGCTGACTTAAAACTCAACATTGGAAAAGCTTAAGATCATGGCATCTGGTCTCATCACTTTAAGGAAAATACATGGGAAAAGTGGAAGCAGTGACAGATTTTATTTTCTTGGGCTCCAAGATCACCGTGGATGGTGACTGCAGCCATGAAATTAAAATACACTTGCTCCTTGGAAGGAAAGCTATGACAAACCTAGGCAGCATATTAAAAAGCAGAGACATCACTTTGTCAATAACAATCCATATAGTCAAAGCTATGGTTTTTCCGATGGTAATGAACTGATGTTAGAACAGAATGGGAAAGACTAGAGATCTCTTCAAGAAAATTAGAGACAACAAGGGAACATTTCATGCAAAGATGGGCACAATAAAGGTCAGAAATGGTATGGACCTAACAGAAGCAGAAGATATTAAGAAGAGATGGAAAGAACATACAGAACTATACAAAAAAGATCTTCATGACCCTGATAACCACGATGGTGTGATCACTCACCTACAGCCAGACATCCTGGAGTGTGAAGTCAATGGGTCTTAGGAAGCGTCACTACAAACAAAGCTAGTGGAGGTGATGGGATTCCAGTTGAGCTATTTCAAATCCTAAATGATGATGCTGTTAAAGTGCTGCACTCAATACGTCAGCAAATTTGGAAAACTCAATAGTGGCCACAGGACTGAAAAAGGTCAGTGTTCATTCCAATTTCAAAGAAGGGCAATGTCAAAGACAAACTATCGCTCAATTGCACTCATCTCACATGCTAGCATGGAGACAGAAGTGGCAACCCACTCCAGAATTCTTGCCTGGAGAATCCCATGGACAAAGGAGCCTGGTGGGCTACAGGCCATGGGGTCACAAAGAGTCGGACACGACTGAGCGACTAACACACACACACATGCTAGCAAAGTAATGCTGAAAATTCTCTAAGCTAGGCTTCAACAGTATGTGAACCGTGAACTTCCAGATGTTCAAGCTGGATTTAGAAAAGGCAGAGGAATGGAGATCAAATTGACAACATCTGCTAGATCATCAAAAAAGCAAGAGAATTCCAGAAAAACACCTACTTCTGCTTTATTGACTACGCCAAAGCCTTTGACTACTGTATAGATAAAACAAACTGTGGAAAATAGAGATGGTAATACCAGACCACCTGACCTGCCTCCTGAGAAATCTGTATGCAGATTAACAAGCAACAGTTAGAACTGGACATGGAACAACAGACTGGTTCCAAATTGGGAAAGAAGTACATCAAGGCTGTATATTGTCACCCTGCTTATTTAACTTATATGCAGAGTACATCTCAAGAGATGCTGAGCTGGATGAAGCACAAGCTGGAATCAAGATTGCTGGAAGAAATATCAATAACCTCAGATATGCAGATGACACCACCACCTTATGGCAGAAAGTAAAAATGAACTAAAGAGTTTCTTGATTATAGTGAAAGAGGAGAGTGAAAAAGCTGGATTAAAACTCAACATTCAAAAAACTAAGATAATGGCATCTGGTCCCATCACTTTATGGCAAATAGATGGGGAAAAAGTGGAAACAGTGACAGACTTTATTTTTCTGGGCTCCAAAATCACTGCAGATGGTGATTGCAGCCATGAAATTAAAAAAGACATTTATTCCTTGGAAGGAAAGTTATGACCAACCTAGACAGCATATTAAAAAGCAGAGAAATTACTCTGTCAACAAAGGTCCGTCTAGTCAAGGCTATGGTTTTTCCAGTGGTCACATACGGATGTGAGAGTTGGACTATAAAGAAAGCTGAGCAACAAAGAATTGATGCTTTTGAACTGTGGTGTTGGAGAAGACTCTTGAGAGTCCCTTGGACTGCAAGGAGGTCCAACCAGTCCATCCTAAAGGAGATCAGTTCTGGGTGTTCATTGGGAGGACGGATGCTGAAGCTGAAACTCCAGTACTTTGGCCACCTGATGTGAAGAACTGACTCATTGGAAAAGACCCTGATGCTGGAAAAGATTGAAGGCGGGAAGAGAAGGGGCCAACAGTGGATGAGATGGTTGGATGGCATCATTGACTCGATGGACATGAGGTTGAGCAAGCGCTGGGGGTTGGTGATGGACAGGGAGGTCTGGCGTGCTGCAGTCCATGGGGTGTCAAAAAGTCAGACACAACTAAGATACTGAACTGAACTGATGAACTGATGTGAGACCTGGACCATAAAGAATGCTAAGTGCCATGGAACTGATGCTTTCAAATTGTGGTGTGGAGAAGACTCTTGCAAATCCCTTGGATAGCAAGGAGATCAAACCAGTCAATCCTAAAGGAAATAAACCTTGAATATTCACTGGAAGGACAGATGCTGCAGTTGAAGCTCTGATACTTTGACCACCAGATATGAAGAGCTGACTCACTTGAAAAGACTGATGCTGGGAAAGACTGAAGGCAAGAGGAGAAGGGGGCGACAGAGGATAAGATGGTTGAATGGCATCACTGTCTCAATTGACAGAAGTAGAGTAACTAGATCATTCTCAGTTTTTTGAGGAATTGCCATACTCTTTTCCATAGTTGCTGCATCAATTTACAGTCCTTCCAAAACGCCCAAGTATTCCCTTTCCTTCACCCCCTCATCAACATTTGTAATTTCTTATCTTTTTGACGACAGTCATTCTAGCAAATATGAAGTGATCTCACGGTAGTTTTGATTTGCATTTTCCCAATAATTGGTGATGTTGGGCATCTTTTCATGTACCTGCTGGTCATGTGTATACCATTGTTGAAAAAAAAAAATTTCTCTTCTGACCCTCTGCCCTTTTACATCAGGTTGTTTTTACTGTGTTGTATAAATTCTATATATTTTGGATACTCACCCCTTAATGGATATATAATCTGCAAATATTTCCCTGACTCAGTTGGTGGTTTTTAATTACGGTTTCTTTCACTGTGCAGAATCCTATTAGTTTCATGGAATCCTGTTTGTTTGTTTTGCTTTTGTTTCCCTTAGGTTTGGAGCTAGATCCACAGAAACATGGCCAAGACAATATAAACGGTTACTGCCTATATTTTCCTCTAGAAATTCTACGGTTTCTGATCTTACACTTAAGTTTTTAATTCATTTTGATTTACTTTTTATGGATAGTGTAAGATAGTGGTCTAGTTTCATTCTGGCAAGTGTGCCTCAATTTTCCCAACATTTACTGATGAGATTTTCCTTTCTTCATTGTATGCTCTTTGTTCTTTTGTCATAAAATAATTGTCCATACACATGTCAGTTTATTTCTGGGCTCTCTATTCTGTCCCATTAATCTGCGTGTTTTTTTTTTTTTTTTTACACCAGTACAATGCTATTTTTATTACTGTATCTTTGTATTACTTTGAAAATCATGCAGTGTTATACCTCAAATTTTGTTCTTAAATTTTTAAAAAATTTTAATATAAATTTATTTATTTTAATTGGAGGCTAATTACTTTAGAATATTGTATTGGTTTTGCCATACATCGACATGAATCTGCCACGGGTGTACATGTGTTCCCCATCCTGAACCCCTCTCCCACCTTCCTTCCCGTACCATCCCTCTGGGTCATCCCAGTGCACCAGCCCCAAGCACCCTGTATCATGCATTGAACCGGGACTGGTGATCCGTTTCACATATGATAATACATGTTTCAGTGTCATTCTCCCAAATCATCCCACCCTCGCCCTCTCCCACAGAGTCCAAAAGACTGTTCTATACATCTGTGTCTCTTTGGCTGTCTCGCATATAGGGTTATCATTACCATCATTCTAAATTCCATATATATGCATTAGTATACTGTATTGGTGTTTTTCTTTCTGGCTTACTTCACTCTGTATAATAGGCTCCAGTTTCACCCACCTCATTAGAACTAATTCAAATTTTGTTCTTTTTTTCTCGAGAATGCTTTGGCTATGCAGGGTCTTTTGTGGTTCCACACAAATTTTAGGATTATTTGTTCTAGTACTGTGAAATACACCACTGGAATTATGATAGGTATTGAACTGAATCTGTAGATTGCTTTGGGTAGTATGGGCAACATTTTAACAGGATTAATTCTTCTAATCCAAGAATATGGAATATCTTTCCATCTACTTGTATCTTCTTCACTTCCTTTCATTAGTGTCATATTTTCAGTATATAGTTCTTTCATCTCCTTGGTTAAACTTATTTCTAGGTATTGTACACTTTAGATGCCATTATAAATGAGCTTTTCTTAAGTTTTCATTCTGATAGTTCTTTATTAGTGTACAGAAACACAATGATTTATATATGTAGATTTCTTATCCTGTGCCGTTCCTGGATTCATTTATTAGTCCTAACAGTTTTTGGGTGGTGTCCTAAGGGTTTTCTATATGTAATATCATGTCACTCTCAAATAGTGCGAGTTTTACTTTACTTCTTCTTTTCTGATTTGGATGCCATTTAATCCTTTTTCTAACATAATTACTGTAGCTAAGACTTCCAAAATTATACTGAATAAAATTGATGGAAGTGGGCATCCTTGTCTTGTTTCTGACCTCAGAGGAAATGCTTTCAGCTTTTCACCATTGAGTATGATGTTAGCTATTGGTTTTTCATATATGGTCTTTATTTTGTTGAGATACATTTCCTCTATGCCCAGTTTGTTAATGCTTGCTATGACAAATGGATGCTGAATTTTCTAATATCCTTTTTTTTGCATTTATTGAGATGATTTTTATTCTTTATTTTGTTAATTTGATGGATTACGAAGACTGGTTTGCAGACATTGAACCATCCCTGTATCCCTGGAGTAAATTCCACTTGATCATGTTGTTTGAGCCTTTTAATGTACTATTGGATTGTTTCCTAATATTTTATTGAGAATTTTTACATTACTGTTCATCAGGAATATTGGGCTGGTTTTTGTTCTAAGTCATAGGAATACATATCAGTTCAGTTCAGTTCAGTCGCTCAGTCGTGTCTGGACCCCATGAATCGCAGCATGCCAGGCTTCCCTGTCTATCACCAACTCCCGGAGTTCACTCAGACTTATGTCCGTCGAGTCAGTGATGCCATCCAGCCATCTCTTCCTCTGTCATCCCCTTCTCCTCCTGCCCCTAATCCTTCCCAGCATCAGAGTCTTTTCCAATGAGTCAACTCTTCACATGAGGTGGCCAAAGTACTGGAGTTTCAGCTTCAGCATCATTCCTTCCAAAGAAATCCCAGGGCTGATCTCCTTCAGAATAGACTGGTTGGATCTCCTTGCAGTCCAAGGGACTCTCAAGAGTCTTCTCCAACACCACAGTTCAAAAGCATCAATTCGGCGCTCAGCCTTCTTCACAGTCCAACTCTTACATCCATACATGACCTCAGGAAAAACCATAGCCTTGACTAGATGGACCTTTGTTGGCAAAGTAATGTCTCTGCTTTTGAATATGCTATCTAGGTTGGTCATAACTTTCCATCTAAGGAGTAAGTGTCTTTTAATTTCATGGCTGCAGTCACCATCTGCAGTGATTTTGGAGCCCCCCAAAATAAAGTCTGCCACTGTTTCCACTGTTTCCCCATCTATTTCCCATGAAGTGATGGGACCGGATGCCATGATCTTCGTTTTCTGAATGTTGAGTTTTAAGCCAACTTTTTCACTCTCCACTTTCACTTTCATCAAGAGGCTTTTGAGTTCCTCTTCACTTTCTGCCATAAGGGTGGTGTCATCTGCATATCTGAGGTTATTGATATTTCTCCCGGCAATCTTGATTCCAGCTTGTGTTTCTTCCAGTCCAGCGTTTCTCATGATGTATTCTGCATATAAGTTAAATAAGCAGGGTGACAATATACAGCCTTGACGTACTCCTTTTCCTATTTGGAACCAGTCTGTTGTTCCATGTCCAGTTCTAACTGTTGCTTCCTGACCTGCATATAGATTTCTCAAGAGGCAGGTCAGGTGGTCTGGTATTCCCATCTCTTTCAGAATTTTCCACAGTTTATCGTGATCTACACAGTCAAAGGCTTTGGTATAGTCAACAAAGAATACATATAAAATTTGCAAAAATTTTCCCTCATATCTCATACTCTAGTGACCTGACACAATACAATTTAATTTGATGCCTCTTGCTTTATAAAATCCTTTCCTATCACTTAGATGTTTCTTCCTTCTGCTCAAAAAATCCTTCAATTTGAACAAACTATGTCATATGCAGTACAAAAGGTGACTATAACTAACAAAGTAGTTAGGAATGGAGAGATAAAACTAACCTCAAGACTACCCTCAAATAGATCTACTTGCTGTTCCTATTAAAACCAAGGTGTAAAAGCAGCAGCATAAAGCTCCCAATATTGAGAAATTAAATTAGCAGTGTGTTTCTACAAATTTGATCTATGCTATCACTCAAAGTATTCAATGAGTTAGAAGTCACTAGAAAGAAAAAATTTAATTTCCATTTGCCATGATTTTAGATAATAAAATTTTAAAAATTAGTTTATGTCTCAAGTGTCTTTTGCTAAACACTAGACCCAGAAAGAGTTCTATGATTGGAAAATTTGGAAAATAGTACATACTACAATTTTCCTCTCCTAATTCATATTGACAATTTCAGAATGTTTCAGCAAATTTATCAGTTTAATATAGCATTTTCAGCACAGAACATTTTTTTTATATATTCAAGGAGAATAAGCATTCTGCAGAAAATACTGTTGACATTGCCAAACAACAATAAATGTCCAAACAGTCTTTAAAAGACAGTAATGGAATCACAGGAAAAAAAAATTCAAATGCTGACAATATGGGATCATATTGATGATCATCTAATAATATCGTAAATATATTTATTCCAAAAACTGAGAAATCATTTCCACAGCCTGCATATTTAATTTTAATGAAAAACTTCACTTACAATCAATGTGATTTTCTAAGAGTAGAATCCAGCCATTTCCTTCTCCAAGTATTTTCTAGCGCAGAGCTAAAAGGCCACTTCACTAAGGTGAACAACTCAGAAAGGAAAATTTCTATCCATTTTCCTAGAATTGTTTTTTTTTTTTTTTTTTTTTAAGAGAAATCCATTTGTAAGTTTCCAAGCATTTTCTTTATGCTTCAGAAAGACATTTTCCTTCCTCCCACGCCAGCCTGGTTCTGAAGTGTATGGAGCGGGGATAGGTGGTGTCTTCTTCGTAAGTAGTGTCACTCAGAAGGTCAAGAGCATTCTGCTAAGTTCTTTGCAGATTCTTTCAAAGTAAGCAAACAAAGAAGTGGCATGCTTTTCTTTTTGTTCATACTTTTTATGTTTAATATAAGTCTTCTGGAAGTGTGGAAATTTTCTCCTATTAATACCCCCCCAAAAAGTTATAATTATTAAAACACATTCTTCATGAAAAAAAATGGCAGAAATACAAAGTTGTATAAATAATTTTAAAATGAACATCCACAATAATGTCCACAAGAGAAACACACACAGTTCTTGCTATGATAGTCATTGTACTCTAGCAAAGTACACACAGATATTTAATGAGGGATTACCTCAAGAATTTATCATTCTAATTGTGTTCAGTGTTGCAATGGAAAAATGTAGTTCTCTGAAAGCAGAAAGAGCTCCACTTATTTCTATAATATTTATGTCTGTTTGTTGTTCTGCTTCTCAGTAGTTTGTTTTTCATCAATAATAAAATCTATGTCATTCTAAAGCACAGCTGCCCCTCCAGAATAGACTGTTCTCAGAGAGCTGAAGTACATCGAATAGTGTCTGTTCTGCTTGCTCTGGGTTTGCTCTAGACACTTCAGGGACCAAAGTTGGATTTGGAGCGACAGAATGTGACTCCAAATGTGACTAGTGAGGGAAGTGTGCGTGCGTGCTAAGCCACTTCAGTCATGTCTGACTCTGTACAACCCTGTCTGCCAGGCTCCTCTGTTCACAGGATTCTCCAGGCCACAAGAAGGGAGTGGGTTGCCAAGGCCTTCTCCAGGAGATCTTTCCGACTCAGGGATGGAACCTATGTCTCTCTAGTCTGCTGTACTGGTAGGCAGGTTCTTTACCACTAGACAACCTGGAAGCCTATTTGTTAAAACAGGCCCTCACTCTCATGTACTTCCCCAGATCATTCCTATCATGGCATATCCTCACTGTACAGATGGAATTGAACTACGCTTCTAAAGCAGCAGCACAAGTCTATACTGCAGATGGCTTCAA
Organism: Bos taurus; assembly: GCF_002263795.3. NCBI lineage: Eukaryota > Metazoa > Chordata > Mammalia > Artiodactyla > Bovidae > Bos > Bos taurus. The sequence goes on along the minus strand of NC_037336.1, from coordinate 17,564,517 downwards.
AGGTCACTGGTAGCAGGGGATTCTTCTCCAGCCCAGTCATGGGGCAGCTGCAAAATGCAGACAAGGACTTCCCAACCTTTATATGAGACAAGGATGCTGTTTGCTATATGCCGGCTGTGAAATCAAAGATGTAAGTTTGTGTGCTCTATGTGTTCTAAATTCAGCCTTTTGTACAGCTTCAGAGAATACCTAAAAGTTCAATTTAAAGAGGGAATAAAACTCATAATTAATTTCTAGTTTGGTTGAATTTAAGCCTTGTGATTGGGTGTTTTAACTTATTGATGTGCCTGGTATTTTCTACATAAAATGCAAGTTAATTTCAATGTCTTGTAATCCCATTTACCTTTCATGTCATCATTTTCTAATTCTAATAACTGCTTGACTCAGTTTTAGAGACTCAAAAGTAGACAGTTTGTACTGATACTCTGAAAACTTTTATAGCCCATAAATACAAAATGACATTACATTTTGTGTAAAATATTTATATGAGGAAATGCCATATACACATTTTTATCTTAAATTCAAAAGAAAATATTTTTTGTGTGTTTCCTTATTCATTTTGGTTCATTTGTTTTACCAGGTTACTTAGGTTTAGAGAGACATCATAGCTTTGCCATACCAAAGGAATATCCAGTCTCCTGAACAATTCTACTCTCTGTATCATTGAATAAATTTGGATTCTGATTGTTTTTAAGTGTTGACAATTGTAGAACAGATACTTGGGTCAGTGACTATAAGATGCTCATGAGACTTCAAATGTTTTCCACCTTAAGTGTCTATATATTACCACATCATAAATGTTTTTACACAAAAACCTGGAGTACAACCTAACTTTTAGTTAGTCCATACCTAGACCTATACCCCTATTGTATTAGGTTAAACCATATCAAATTTTCTGTATTTGACTGTTGTGATCCACAAACCCAGCAACTTTATATGGTTCAATGTAATACTATATGTATCTTTATACCAGTAAATAAAATTTACTTTAATGGTTCATTTGATTAAAAACAATATGAAATAGCACAAACAACAAACCTCTGAACAAATATCTGTAGGTCATTTGAAATCAAATCATCTATTATAAAGTGGGTATTTATGACTTGGCTAGATAATGGTCAACCATCAATTGCAACATTTTCTAAGTTTTTTTTTAAAAATGCAGACTATTTTAAAAGTTTTTAAAATATTATTACAATATTGTTTCTGTTTTATATTTTGTTTTTTGACTGCAAGTTTTATGTGATCTTAGTTCTCTGACCAGGGATCAAACTCACACGCCCTGCCTAGTCTTAACCACTGCACAGCTAGAGAAGTCCCACAATTTTTAAAAAGATTGCTATCTAAAGATTTCAGGCTTCCCTGGTGGCTCAGATGGTAAAGAATCCACCTGCAATGCAGGAGACCTGGGTTCAATCCCTGGGTTGGGAAGATCCCCTGGAGGAGGGCATGACAACCCACTCCACTATTCTTGTCTGTAGAATCCCCATGGACAGAGGAGTCTGGCAGGATACAGTCCATGGGGTTGCAAAGAGTTGGACATGACTAAGTGATTAAGCACATCTAAAGATTTCACCAGGTCTCTTAAAAATGCATTCTAATGCTTATCTTTTCTAAAGACTTACACACTAGTCTTCGATCTATTAATTGTGTACTTTAGCTAAAAACCTATTTCATATCATTTACAATATTCATTAGGAAAAGTCCTGAGTGGATTATTTACTGTTGAACACTTCAAGTTTGGAAGACTGACAATCAATGGTACTTAATTTTAGTACTTAATAATTAATTTTTTATTTGTCAGCTACAGGTAGTCAGGCTTTCAGACCAGGGGACTATTTATTTACTCCAGAAGTATGTATATATGTTGGGGAGCTGGGGAGAGAGAGAACTATAAATGATGAAACACAGGCAGAAGCCCATCGGATCACCTCTTTCCCACTGAGTGACACAAACACTACCGCCCCAGTGACCTGCAGGGCTTGGTGCAAAGAAGTCTTTCAGAAGTGGTCACAGCAAAAAAATTGCTTGCTTGCTGCATTTTATTGCTAATTTGCTATATTAAATTGTAATTATTACAGACGGAACATCATTAAATACTCTCTTTCTGCTTACTTTCATCAGGTTCAACATATTCTGATTTCACCTCCTCCGTTTCACTGTGGAAAATATCAACAGCAATGCAGTTTTCAAAAAACTCATACTATGCATTATCTTTTTTCGATTCTCACTTAAATCTCTTTGTTTTCAGTTGTGCTTCAATAGGAATGAGAGACCTCTGAGAGAAGGGAGAACCACGGTCACACTTTCCAGTGCCTCTTCCAGTGCTCCGTACCCAGCGAGCTTTCCAGAAAAGGAATCTGACTGCTCAGTTTCTGGAGTATCACTTTTTTGCCTCCAAATCAAAACCAGCCAGGGGACAGATTGAGTCAATCCGTCCCTCAGTCACAGAAACTGGTATTTTCAAAACACTCACTTTTCAAATGGCTAGATTTGACATTTCTGATAATCAATATTTAAGATGGTTATTCAAGTCCAACCTATGAGCCATCTACTTGTGTATGTATGTGAATTAAAAAGGCTGACAGATCTCAGTGTGTGAGGGAATCTTCCCTCGTCAGCCCCAATTGGATGACACTTAGGGAAAACGGCCTGATTCCTCTTCCTTTTGAATGCTGGCATTTCAGCTGTCAAAAGATCGTCTTCTGAAATGTTTGGCCACCTAAATCTGAGCAGTGGCACTTCTGAACTGGACCTTACCAACACAACTGGAAGAACAGGGATTCTGTCTTCTGCTGTAGCTAGGAACATTAAGAGCTATATGTGTATACACATGTAATTACTTGTTAAGCAGTTACATTCAAAGTGGGTATTTCTATCAGAATGTACTTGAAAACTCCATTTTTCCTTAATGTTTAATAAATGTTCCACATTCCATCCTAAGCCTTAAATCTGTGGCTGCTTCATAAGTGGTATTCACTCTACAAAAGATTAACAGAACCCTTGTACTAACAGAACCTAACACGAGCCTAACATTTGAAAATTTCACTGTGACTTTCCTTTTCTTTCTTTTCTTTCTCCTTTCTCTTCTCTTCCTCTCTCTAGGTTAATTTTCTTTTTCTACTATTTCTCTTTCTAATTTAAGAAGCACTGTCGGAGACAGTTTGTCAGTGAAATTGTTATGGTCTGTTGCCTCATATTTTGCTAAGTCAAGATGATTTATATTTTTAATTGCTTTAACTGATCAATAAGCAGATTGTCTTGGCAGCAACAACATGGGGTTGCTACTACTGGACATATTATGAGGAGAGGTCATATTCAGAAGAAGGCACATTCATTGTCAGGCTAGAGACCTGACATACCAATTTTTATTTAAACCACAATGGGTTAGGTAGGAGATCTATTTTATAGATCAAGAAACAGTGAAGCTGACCTCGGTCATCAGATAGCTACGACTTTCTCCAGGTCTCTATGGCTTTTAAGTCTGTGTTCTTTTCTATCCTAAACTCCAGTATCTCACGGTGTGACCATGATCTTTATCATCACATTTCAGAAAAAAAAGATTTGAAGTAGATAAATTACCTAATCCCTCTGGATTACAAATTGTCAAAAATTGAGGATTATTCATTTTTCAATTATCTCTTGAATACTGTGGTTTGAGAACTTCTGAAAAGTGCCCCAAATATATGGGATATGCATCTCTCATGCTATATGCTTGGCATTTTGCCATAAAAACGTATTTCAATGCAATTCTTAATTCTTTTTGCACAGTCCTGGAATAGAAGGAACATACCTCAACATAATAAAAGCTATATATGACAAACCCACAGCAAACATTATCGTCAATGGTGAAAAACCGAAAGCATTTCCCCTAAAATCTCACCACTACTATTCAACAGTTTTGGAAGTTTTGGCCACAGCAATCAGAGAAGAAAAAGAAATAAAAGGAATCCAAATTGGAAAAGAAGTAAAACTCTCACTGTTTGCAGACATGATCCTCTACATAGAAAACCCTAAAGACTCTACCAGAAAATTACTAGAGCTAATCAATGAGTATAGTAAAGTTGCAGGATATAAAATCAACACACACAGAAATCCCTTGCATTCCTATACACTAATAATGAGAAAATAGAAAGAGAAATTAAGGAAACAATTCCATTCACCTTTGCAATGAAAAGAATAAAATACTTAGGAATATATCTACCTAAAGAAACTAAAGACCTATATATAGAAAACTATAAAACACTGGTGAAAGAAATCAAAGAGGACACTAATAGATGGAGAAATATACATGTTCATGGATCAGAAGAATCAATATAGTGAAAGTGAGTATACTACCCAAAGCAATCTATAGATTCAGTGCAATCCCTATCAAGCTACCAACAGTATTCTTCACAGAGATAGAATAATTTCACAATTTGTATGGAAATACAAAAAACTTTGAATAGCCAGAGCAATCTTGAGAAAGAAGAATGGAACTGGAGGAATTAACCTGCTTGACTTCAGGCTCTACTATAAAGCCACAGTCATCAAGACAGTATGGTACTGGCACAAAGACAGAAATACAGATCAATGGAACAAAATAGAAAGCCCAGAGATAAATCCATGCACATATGGACACCTTATCTTTGATAAAGGAGGCAAGACTATACAATGGAGAAAAGACAATCTCTTTAACAAGTGATGCTGGGAAAACTGGTCAACCACTTGTAAAAGAATGAAACTAGAACACTTTCTAACACCATACACAAAAATAAACTCAAAATGGATTAAAAATCTAAATGTAAAACCAGAAAATATAAAAACTCTAGAGGAGAACATAGGCAAAACACTCTCTGACATACATCACAACAGGATCCTCTATGACCCACCTCCCAGAATACTGGAAATAAAAGCAAATAAACAAATGGGACCTAATTAAACTTAAAAGCTTCTGCACAACAAAGGAAACTCTAAGCAAGGTGAAAAGACAGCCTTCAGAATGGGATAAAATATAGCAAATGAAGCAACTTACATAGAATTAATTTCAAAAATATACAAGCAATTCCTACAGCTCAATTCCAGAAAATAAACGACCCAATCAAAAAATGGGCCAAACAACTAAACAGACATTTCTCCAAAGAAGACATACAGATGGCTAACAAACACATGAAAAGATGCTCAACATCACTCATTATCAGAGAAATACAAATCAAAACCACAGTGAGGTACCATTTCACGCTAGTCAGAATGGCTGCGATCCAAAAGTCTACAAGCAATAAATGCTGGAGAGGGTGTGGAGAAAAAGGAACTCTCTTACACTGCTGGTGGGAATGCAAACTAGTACAGCCACTATGGAGAACAGTGTGAAGATTCCTTAAAAAACTGGAAATAGAACTGCCATACGACCCAGCAATCTTAATGCTGGGCATACACACCAAGGAAACCAGAGCAGAAAGAGACACATGTACCCCAATGTTCATCGCAGCACTGTTTATGATAACCAGGACTTGGAAGCAACTTAGATGTCCATCAGCAGATGAATGGATAAGAAAGCAGTGGTACATATACACAATGGAGTATTACTCAGCCATTAAAAAGAATACATTTGAATCAGTTCTAATGTGGTAGATGAAATTGGAGCCTATTATACAGAGTGAAGTAAGCCAGAAAGAAAAACACCAATACAGTATACTAACGCATATATATGGAATTTAGAAAGATAGTAACGATAACCCTGTATGCGAGACAGCAAAAGAGACACAGATGTATAGAGCAGTCTTTCGGACTCTGTGGGAGAGGGAGAGTGTGGGATGATTTGGGAGAATGGCATTGAAACATGTATATTATCATATGTGAAATGAATCGCCAGTCCAGGTTCAATGCATGATACAAGATGCTTGGGGCTGGTGCACTGGGATGACCCAGAGGGATGGGATGGGAAGGGAGGTGGGAGAGGGGTTCAAGATGGGGAACACATGTACACCCATGGCAGATTCATGTTGATGTATGGCAAAAGCAATACAATATTTTAAAGTAAAAAAATAAAATAAAATAAAATTTCTTTTTCCAACTTAAAAAAAAAAATCCTTTGCACAGTCTTAAGATCTGTTAAATTCTGTTGCCACAGTATAGTATTAAGACATTTGTTTAGTATAAAACAATATGGATCAGTATTAACTCAGTGCTTGCCATTTAATATAGAAACCCCATTCCCAGACTGAATTTCTGACCTATTAAAAGACATGGACAATGGCTAAAATTACTCTCTGTCCAGTCTGCACACCCTTTTCAAGGCTTGTTTCACAATTTCAGAGCTATATAATGTGATTATATAATGGGAAAGATTAGCAATCTCTTCAAGAATATTAAGAGATACCAAGGGAAGGTTTCATGTAAGGATAGGCATGATAAAGGACACAAAAGGTAAGGAACTAACAGAAGCAGAAGAGATTAAAAAGAGGTGGCAAGAACACACAGAAGAACTACACAAAAAAGGTCTTAATGACCCAGATAACCATAATGGTGTGATCACTCACCTACAGCCAGACATCCTGGAGTGTGAAGTCAAGTGGGTCTTAGGAAGCGTCACTACAAAGTTACTGGGGGTGATGGAATTTCAGCTAAGCTATTTCAAATCCTAAAAGATGATGCTGTTAAGAGTGCTGCACTCAATATGCTGGGAAATTTGGAAAAAACAGCAGTGTCCACAGAACTGGAAAAGGTCAGTTTTCATTCCAAACTCAAAGAAGGGCAGTGCCAAAGAATGTACAAATTACCCAACAATTGCACTCATTTCGAATGCTAGTAAGGTTATGCTCAAAATCCTTTAAGCTAGACTTTAGCAGCACATGAACTGAGAACTTCCAGATGTAAAAGCTGGGTTTAGAAAAGGCAGAGGAACCAGATATCAAATTGCCAACATGTGCAGGATCATAGAGAAAGCAGGGGAATTCCACAAAAACATCTACTTCTGCTTTACTCGACTATGCTAAGCCTTTGACTGTGTGGATCACAACAAACTGTGGAAAATTCTTAAGAGATGGGAATAAAGGTCACCTTAGCTGTCTCCTGAGAAACCTTTCTAGGCAGGTCAAGAAGCTTACATGGAGCAACTGACTGGTTCAAAATTGGGAAAGGTGTATGTCAAGACTGTATATTGTCACCCTGCTTATTTAACTTCTATGCAGAGTACATCATGCGAAATGCCAGGCTGGATGAATCGCAAGGTGGAATCAAGACTGTGAGGAGAAAGATCAACAGCCTCAGATATGCAGATGATACCACTCTAATGGCAGAAATTGAGGAGGAACTAAAGAGCCTCCTGATGAGGGTGAAAGAGACAAGTGGAAAAGCTTAAATCTCAACATTTCAAAAAACTAAGATCATGGCATCCAGTCCCATCACTTCATGGCAAAAAGAAGGGGAAACAGTGGAAAACAAATAGAATGCTGTGCAGATCAACTCAGGAGATGAGGGGTTTCCCATGATGGGACCAGCAGGGGAAGAGAGACTCTGGAGGGGCCCCCTTTGGGAAGGAAGCAGGCAGAGCCCTCCAGTAAGATGAACTGGGCTGAGTGACTGGGTCCATGTACAACCTGGACAAGCTGAACCCCAACTCTTCAGTCATGAGCATTTACAGGAAACAAACAAAACAGGTACCTCCCTGCTTTCTTCAGGGCTCACAAAAGACAATTTTGCTTCTCTACATAAACATTTCTCCTGAATGGAGAAATGTTTATGTTATAGTGTGCCACGTGTATCTAAATCTACAAAATTAAATTGCATTTAAAATGAATATCCTATAGCATGATTATAATTTCACAAGTTTCTTTTTTTTTTTTTTAATGGAATTATAGTTCTTTCTTGTGTGTGTTTTTTTTTCTCTTCTTTTCTAAATAGGACAACAGCGCACTCAATGTCAAAAGCTTCCAATTCTAGTCCTGGCTTTGTCACTTGCTCTGCAAAAGTTCTCACTCTCCCCTGAGTCTTATCTCTTTGTTTGTTAAAAAGACTGGCTGTGAAGTACCTAAGTACTTTAACCATCTTCAGCTGTAAAATTCTATGGTGATCAAAAATAAGGTAAGGCTCTATCTGAACATTAAGAAATCCAACTCATGGCACTAAGTCTACAAATATGAAAATATGTGTGGGAGATGTATTATTCTTGGTATAGAAGTCTTCCTTAAACATGATTCATAAGCATTTGCCAAAAAATGCTAAACTAACTGATGGGATCTCCTTCAAAGGAAACCTAAGTTTTAAACCTAATCTAAAGCAATGGTATGGTGGTAGTTAATTTAAAAGGAAGAATTAGTTTTAATAATTTATTATCAGAAAGCATTATGCTAAACAGATATTCACTACAAATTTAGGACACGTTTTAGAAACTACACTCCTCTGTTGTAAAAAAGAAATTTTAATAATGCAACTACCTGATGAAAACTAGCTTATCACAGCTTCCCTCAGAGTATAATTATAGTTTTGCTGGCTGTGTAACATTTACGTTCCTAGACAACCTGGATGGCATGTAATTAGCTGTTTTCTCCTAAAACTTTCCCAGAACCTCTCTGTTAATGCTAAAAAAAAAAAAAAAAAAAAAGTTCTGAAATTAAAGAAAGTCATATCAAGGCTATATCCATTTAACTTCACAGTTTGGACATATTGCTTTATGAAGTAAAGCGATATTCAGCAGAGCTCACTGTACGCTGAATTGGTGGCTCTTCTGTTCACTCCCACTGGCATTCTAAATGTGGGTTTAACATGCACCATTAAAATGTTTACATTTGGGGGGAACCACTTGGCCCATGTCCTTTCTGTCGCCCCCTCATCCCACCCGCTCTTCTGCCTGAAGTCGGGCACACACTGCAGTCCTGCCCACTTGCTCTCCAGCAGATGGTGGGCTCACCCTCTGAAGCCTTAGAAGCATCACACTGTCCAGCCTGACCTCCGGAGCCCTGACCCGACAGAGTGCCCAGCGCGGGGAGAGTGGGTGGGTGCTCCACCCAGCCCATGCCTCCCAGTTCAACAAGCATGCACTGCATACCCATGTCCACCCACGTGATCAGCCACGCACGGGCTCACCATATCCTCATCCCCAGCGTCTGCAGCCACACGACCTCTTGTGTTTCTGCCCTCTTCCATGATCCTCTTGTTACCAAGTATTCAGAGCCCATTCCCTTCCTGGCTGTTGTTCAAATGTCACGTCTGAGGAGAGGTCCACCCTTCCTAAAGCTGTGGCCATCTCCTCACTGTGACTTACTTTTCTTCATAGAAGTTATTACGTGACATTATCTATACGTATCTTTTTTTTTTTTTCTTTTTCTGGTTTCCTCCACCAGCATGTAAGGTCCAGGAAGCACTTTGTTTGGCTCACTGCATATTCCCACCATGTACACTGGTCTCTGGCACAGAGTCACCTTTCAGTATATAAATGCTAAATGAGTGAGTGACTTTTCTGAGGACCTCCTCTGCCTAAGGCACTGGGCTAGGCCATGAGGGGAATACAGCCAAGAGGAAGCCACATCCCAGCAGCAGGGGAGCAGACCCCAAACAAGGACACTAAACACAGGGCTGCTCTTCAGTTGCAAACCCCTGCCTTTCCACCCCAGGGGGGGAAGGGCGGCGGGCATGCTGCGCATCTGGGGACTTCTGCTGAGGATCGGGGGTGATCACAGAATCTGCCCTGTGACCGCCTACTCCATATATAGCCAAGGTGCTTTTCCAGTCTTATATTCATTCTGTGGAGAGTTTGTTCAGTACCTTTTTCTGTCTTCTGACTTCAAAGACCGGGGACAAGAGGTTAAGAGGTAGGCTCTTATCTTCCTTTCTCATTACCTTCAACATCTTTATTTTTTCTACTTTCAAACAGAAATCACATAACTATTCTTTAGGAGAAACAAGGGGGCTTGGAGAGGAGAGCGCTCTAGACTGTGCTTTTAATAAGGCTTGCCTGTTTAATGGTGCAAAGTAAAAACTATGGTTTTAAATATATATATGTATACACATGTATACACATGGAAGATTTTATTTACATGTATATTACTGCTGGTGTGTAACAGCTTAAAATACCCACATTTTTTCCTTTCTTTTTAAGTCTATGTACTGCTAATTTGTTCAGAGAGATGCTGTAGTCTTATTGACAAAAGCACATAACATCAGTCTGAACATACACCAGGGAAGGCAAAGCAAACTAACATATATTCTATATCCTGAGCTTTCTTATACAATCTAAAAACTTAGAACTACAGTATTTACTTGTATAATTAATGAAATCAGTATAAGACCTGTAACCAGCTCTACTTATCAACTGCTTATCTGTCCTGCTATTCACACTTTTCTCTTTAACTTTTTTCCTGCACATGTACCTCGGCTTCTGAAACTCACTGGCCACAGAAGCTGTCAGAGTGGTGTTTCCCAAACTGTGTTTGATGAAAAGATGTTTCATAAAACGATTTCATGATCAATAATTTCAGAAATATTCATAGTAAAGGACCTGATAGGTTCTGCAGTAAATACATATGAATAAATTTATTTAAGCCAATGCTTTCTATACCTTCATTTTGAATGTCTTGTTCATAGAGTAAGAGCTAGTGAGACAATGACTGGGGAAATGCTAGTTTCCAGTCTTTTGGATTGTATTCCTCTTTTGTCATCATTCCCCACCTTTCCTTCTTCCAAGTCTCTTCCTCTGTGATGACACTGCCCATCACTCAGAGCTCTCTGCAAACCTTCTCCTGGGGGATTACCCTGCGTTCCTGCCTCCATCCTCCCTGCTCTTCCTTCCAATCTTTTCCCATATTGACTATGTAGCAGACTCTGTGCTTGGTTCCCAGGATGGAAGGCCAAGAGACTCATTAACTACCCTTGAGGACTAGTGGGGATGTGTAGGAACACTGAACCCAAGCTAAGTAGATAACTGGGCTGAACCAGGAAGAATTAGGGAAGTGATCCAGATATGAGGGAATATAGGATTGTTTATGTGTGTGCCTGGAGGAGTTGGAGGAGTAATTGGGGGGAGGGTTATTTAATATATGTGACACATTATGTGCAAACACAGCTTAATGTGTAAGAATCTTCAGATTTTCCTGCCTTCTCTAGAATCCAGGGAGAAAGAACAGAAATGGAGTGTGAGGTGAGAATTAGTGTGGGGAGAGGAAAAACTTAGTTTGATCATGGAGGGCTTTGCATATTAAGAATATTGAATTTATCCTTTAAGCCAGAGGTTCTCAACCTAAACTGCACTTTTGCATAACCTGGAGCTTTTAAAAAAATGCCCACAGATGCACCCAGCATCAATTTAGGAGGCACTGCATAATGCTCTAGAGTTTGTCTTTAATAGCTTATTTGCTTAATTTTGCAAAATTTAAAAAAAAATGCTCAAAATTCTCCAAGCCAGGCTTCAGTAATATGTGAACCGTGAACTTCCTGATGTTCAAGCTGGTTTTAGAAAAGGAAGAGGAACCAGAGATGAAATTGCCAACATCCACTGGATCACTGAAAAAGCAAGAGAGTTTCAGAAAAACATCTATTTCTGCTTTACTGACTATGCCAAAGCCTTTGACTGTGTGGATCACAATAAACTGTGGAAAATTCTGAAAGAGATGGGAATACCAGACCACCTGACTTGCCTCTTGAGAAATTTGTATGCAGGTCAGGAAGCAACAGTTAGAACTGGACATGGAACAACAGACTGGTTCCAAATAGGAAAAGGAGTACATCAAGGCTGTATATTGTCACCCTGTTTATTTAACTTATATGCAGAGTACATCATGAGAAATGCTGGACTGGAAGAAACACAAACTGGAATCAAGATTGCCGGGAGAAATATCAATAATCTCAAATATGCAGATGACACCACTCTTATGGCAGAAAGTGAAGAGGAACTCAAAAGCCTCTTGATGAAAGTGAAAGTGGAGAGTGAAAAAGTTGGCTTAAAGCTCAACATTCAGAAAACGAAGATCATGGCATCCGGTCCCATCACTTCATGGGAAATAGATGGGGAAACAGTGGAAAAAGTGGCAGACTTTATTTTTCTGGGCTCCAAAATCACTGCAGATGGTGACTGCAGCCATGAAATTAAAAGATGCTTACTCCTTAGAAGGAAAGTTATGACCAACCTAGATAGCATATTCAAAAGCAGAGACATTACTTTGCCAACAAAGGTTCGTCTAGTCAAGGCTATGGTTTTTCCTGTGGTCATGTATGGATGTTAAAGTTGGACTGTGAAGAAGGCTGAGCGCCGAAGAATTGATGCTTTTGAACTGTGGTGTTGGAGAAGACTCTTGAGAGTCCCTTGGACTGCAGGGAGAGCCAACCAGCCCATTCTGAAGGACATCAGCCCTGGGATTTCTTTGGAAGGAATGATGCTAAAGCTGAACCTCCAGTACTTTGGCCATCTCATGCAAAGAGTTGACTCATTGGAAAAGACTCTGATGCTGGGAGGCATTGGGGGCAAGAGGAGAAGGGGATGACAGAGCATGAGATGGCTGGATGGCATCACTGACTCGATGGATGTGAGTCTGAGTGAGCTCCGGGAGTTGGTGATGGACAGGGAGGCCTGGCGTGCTGCGATTCATGGGGTCGCAAAGAGTCAGACACAACTGAGCGACCGATCTGATCTATCTTTTCTGGCATGGAAGACTTATTTTATTTACAAGTATTAATATATTATTGTTGGTATATAATGACTTAACATACCCAAGATCTTCCTTTCAAGTATCTGTATTGATTCTCTGTTCATAGAGGCCCTGAAGTCTAATTGCCAAAAGCACAAAATATGAGTGTCTGGAGTAGGGCCTTTTGTTTTTTTTAATTTTAAACTTCACAGTGATTTAATATGCAGCCAGCGTTGAAACCACTGCTGGATTCCTTGGAAACTCTGAAGGGTACTGAAAGATTTTGAAAAGTATGAAACATGATCAGGTTCTATTTTAGAGATATCACTTTAAAGGAAAACAAAAGATACATATGATTACAGAATGATGTTTAGTCCTGAGAATCCCTGGTACTCATAAACTATCCCAGAAATATTTTGTGAAAGAATAAATTGGAACCAAACAAAACACGTGTGGTAGACACTGCAGACCTGGCTTCCCAGGCTGACAAAGGGAGGAGTGGCATTAATAGGAGCAGAGCTCTCAAAGGGGAAAGAGAGCCAAACAGTATCATCTCATCTTTCACCGCTTCTGTCAATATCCTCTCTGTGGACTGTCTGGTACACAGATTAGGGGCATGAGACTGGAATTAAACAGACCTGGTTTCTAATTCCCATCTGATACGTACAACTGTTTACTTTGGGATAAGTTATTTATTCCCATTAAGCCTTAGCCTTAGTATCTGTAAAATGGGGATGATGACAAGACAAATGAGGTAATGGTTAAGAATCACCAGTCTAATGCTTGATATAGAAAGAAAACTCACTACTAAGTGTTCATGGAAAAACCTTTAAAACTGACACACACCTCCTGGGAATTAGTCAAGGAATGTCTCTCCCGTTTCCGTTCTACGTTTGGCCATCAAACACATTAACTATAATGAGAAGTTTCACCTACAAAGTATAGCTGTAAGCACACCATAGGCATATGGACAGTCTTTTTTAAAGCAATGCCAATACAGCAACACAAAAATGTACATAACTCAAAACTTCACTCAAATGGACTTCCAGGTTAACTGTGAATGAGCAGCATGATGAAGAGGGACTGTGAAAGGTCAGAAAATAGTGTAGCAGACTGCAGGACCAAGTACCAAAGGGCCCCAAACAAAGAAAGCTATAGAGAATACGGTGACTGTTTTAACAGTACTAAAATGTCAAGCCTTATGGAAAATATAATATTTGACTGTCAATCAAATATTCACAAAACGTGATCGTATACAGATGATTCAATATATACAGTAAACACTAAAACACACAGACCACATGATCTAACCAGAACACAACAGAAGTTGAAATTAATAATAAAAATATAAATAATAACCAAAATATAATACTTAAGATTAACTAAAGAGCACAAATTCTGCCTTGGGTATTTTACGTGTTTTTGTTAATTTAATGTTTGTTGCCAAACACCTCTTGAAGTATTTAGATTGTCTGCATATTACAGATGGAGCTTTAAAAAGATGCATGACTTGTTCAGCTAATTAGAGGTGAAAACCAGCACTGTAATTCAAGAAGTCATCTGTCAAAATTTTCAGTTCAATTACTATTCTGCACTGCCTCTCAAACTCTTGTAAAGGAAATTTTATTTCTCAGAATAAAACTTTAAAATACATTTTTTTTAGGCAATTCATGAAAGGAGAAAAACTTATGAAGTCAAAGTAGAAATTAATGATTAATGATTGATAACCAATGTATATACTAAAGATTCACATTATTTATTTATTTATTTTTAATTTGTTTATTTTTAAATTGAAGGATAACTGCTTTTTAGAATTTTGTTGTTTTCTGTCAGACCTCATGAGGGCGATCTGGTTGTAACACCTATCATCCCACTGATCGCCAGGGTGGATTCCGCTCATCTGGCTGGCTAGGCGGGTGTCCCTTTCTTCCCTCAAGTGCCATGTGCGTCCCTCCTGAGGTTACGCACTTGGTTGAAGAGGACGACCATCCCCAATAAAGGAGGACAGGTGTTTGGTCCAGGGTATAGGACTAGCTGCGCTCCCCTGCTAGAACTTCCAAACAAACTCTCAAGATTCACATTTTTTTCTTTTGAGGTGAGTACAATAATAACAGATGACCACACAGTCTAATAAGAAATATAATTAGCAATATCACTTCTACTAGAAAGAGCAATAACCATAGAACAGCCTGCTGTTATGCAGAATTTACTATGTGCCAGGCACTGAGGTAAGCACTTCAATTTGTACTACATCAATTAATCCTCACAATAAACTTTTATAACAAATACCTGACATGCATGCTTAGCTGCTCAGTCTTGTCTGACTCTTTGTGATACTGTGGACTGCAGTCAGCCAGATGCCTCAGTCTGTGGGATTCTCCAAACAAGAGTACTGGAGTGGGTTGCCATTTCCTTCTCCAGGGGACCTTCCTGACCCAGGGATCAAAGCCATATCTCCTGTGTTTCCTGCACTGGCAGGCAGATTCTTTACCGCTGAGCCACCTAGGAAGCCTGATAAACACTCTAGCAATACTCAAATTATAAGGAAACTGAGTCTCAGAGAATTTAATTAACTTAAGTTCACCCCATTACTAAGTGCCTGCATCAGGTTTTGAACTCATGCCCTTTTGATCCCAGAACCCAAACTTGTATGATTATATTGTACATGTAAACAAATATCTAAAATTAAGAACAAGAAAGTACATGTAACACAATATGTGAAGAATATTACAATTTATTAGAGAATGTTAGAAAAAACTGTGTGGCACAGAAGTTAAAATCTCTATTAAATGACTGATTTTACCGGGAAAATGGAATTGATCCAAGTTGACATCAGAATTCATTTAAAAATGCATAACCATAAAAAAATTGGAGCTGCTGTTTTAAAATAAAGCAAAAACCTTTCAATGAAATAACAGGTCTAGATCATTTTATAGGTAAATGTCATCAAGCTTTAAAAAGTAGATAATTCCATTAACATATAAACCTTTGCAACCCACCAAAAGGGCACTAGAGACCAAGACAGACAAATGGGGATGGCATTCAGAGGGTGAAGCAGATGATAATCTGTTACCATGAAGAATGACAACTTCAGATAAGTTCTATGAATTTGATGGGGTAGAGAGGAATTCTGCTTCAGATGTGACTGCCAGCCCTCTCTGAGAATGTGACATTGTTATGGGAGCAATGATGTGACAGGCTAGAAGTAGCTAGATGTGATAAGACAGGCAGAGAGCTGCATTCAAGGGAATAACAAAGAGAATAACATGGAAAAACACCCGGAAGGCAGGAATGCAAGGAACATGCGCAAGAAAAAGAAAAAAAGACAAAACAAAATATTAACAGTGAAGAGGGAGAAGGGGATGAAAATCATTTTGGAGAGGCAATTTCAATCATCCAAGTGACAGATGGTGGTAATGGGGGAGATGGTGACATGTGGAAAGTTGTGACTTGTCTTTTGGAGGTGGTGGCATTCAATATACATGCATAATATGTTATATATATTGTACACGTATTGTACACACACATGTATTTATTTTACTCTTAATATGATCAGGGAGGCATAATAAAATGCAAAGTGAAACCTCTTCTAGAAGTGGTTTTATATAATGAAACAAAATGTAATAAAGAAACTGAGGTTGGACAGATAGATGAGGTTTATTAATAATGAAAAGATGCTGATACAAAATCATTCTACAGCATTTCAATCCATCTTGATGATCTCTGTTAATACCTCTTTGAGTGTGAACAGATCTTCTAGTGAAGTATGCTGACCAAAATGCTTGCTGAACTTTCTAAACTATATTATGGCCCTTTTTTCCACTGGAATCATAAACCAGCTAAATAATAGGCTTAGGTACTAGCAGCTTTGATCAGTTTTCCAGAGATCTAGGTGGTGGCTGGTTTCAGGATGATTCAAGGGCATTATATTTATTCTTTGCTTTATTTCTATTAGTATTACATCAGTTCTACCTCAGATCATCAGGCATTAGATCCCAGAAGTTGGGATGTGGGGTTCTCTAAATCTTGCATTTCAAATGGATCTCTGAGTACATGAAACCAAGACCTCAGCTAAAACCAAGAGATTGTTTTCTCCGTGATTTAATCTTCATATTGTTCAACTGATACATCATGTCCATGAACATGCAGCACGCCAGGCTTCCCTGTCCATCACTATCTCTCAGAATTTGCTCAAACTCACATTCATTGAATTGTGTGGGTTGCTTCAATAAAAACTCTTCCCTCACCAAAGTCTACTAAAATCCTACTTATTCCCCATTAGAAGTATTTAAGAATTCAGAACACTTGATTAAAAGAGATTATCGGAAACTTAAAATCTATCCTGTTTAAACTGTATCCATTCATATGAATTATAGGCAACTCCTTTCCAGCATGCAAGGAGAAAGGTACTATTAGAAACTCAAAAATAACATACAATGGAAATATATAGAAGGGACTTAAAAATAACTAACTATGCTGCAGTCCAAACTGTTCTAGCTAGCCAGAGATGTTACTTCTTTCTGAGGTCTACGTAGACGTTTTAAAATTCTCATATTCAGTAAACGTGTCTTCCTAACTGTAGTTCTTTAAAAGCTAGCTTAACTTTCTTTAAAAAGGCAACAGTTGTTTGTGAACACTGTAATTAGTCAATTAATGTTATGGAAATCTGATCTAGCAGGATCATTTTAACTAAAAGAAGGAGAAAATTTTCTCGTGATGAACACGTAATTTATTGCTTTAAATAGCAAAACTGCTATGTTATAGCAAACAAATTAAATTCACTAATAATACTTGATCATTTTGGCACTGAAGTTATTTTTGCAAGCAATATTGTTAAACTGCATATTAATTTAAACTGTTTTGGACAACTGAATATGCCTCTGACCACTAGTAACTATATTCATTTTTGGGAAAGTGTTAATGTGTATCTAAGACCAAGTGCATTTATTAGGTGACATACTTTTACTATCCCTTGATGGTTAAAAATAGTCTCAATCTTTTGTCCAAACATAACAATGGAAATGAGTCTCATCATTTCTTACACAAGAACATTTATTTACAATTGATTAAATAAAAATTCTTAAACTGCTTTCTGTTAGCTAACTAAAGCAATTTTATCATTTTAGATAGAAACAACCATGTACTGTCTACATGACTGGTAAAACTATACTTGAAAGTGATTCTTTTCATAATTTTAGGCATTATTTACTAATATGAAAATATGGCATTTCTGTATTGCACAAAATGCTAAAAAATACATATACAAAGGAGATCAGCCCTGGGATTTCTTTGGAAGAAATGATGCTAAAGCTGAAACTCCAGTACTTTGGCCATCTCATGCGAAGAGTTGACTCATTGGAAAAGACTCTGATGCTGGGAGGGATTGGGGGCAGGAGAAGAAGGGGACGACAGAGGATGAGATGGCTGGATGGCATCACTGACTCGATGGACGTGAGTCTGAGTGAACTCCGGGAGTTGGTGATGGACAGGGAGGCCTGGCGTGCTGCAATTCATGGGGTCGCAAAGAGTCGGACACGACTGAGCGACTGATCTGATCTGATCTGATTGTTTCTTATGTAGTTTACTTAGCAGTGACTCTTATTAGCACCGTCTTGAACATCACTCTGCACAGTGTTCCCTCTTCAAATATAGCTAAAAATGTGGTTACATCAGAAGGAATTTTGCACTTTAAAAATGAAGAAATTCTTTACTAAATGTAGGATTTTCATACCATTTTAGAAAAGAACTTCATTTGGTAAAATTATTTTATGGAGAGAGGGGGAAAAAAAAAAAAAAACCCTGATTCAAAAACTTTAAAAAGGAACTTGAGGCAATTCAGACTAGTAAATTTTGCAGCTGGCAGGAGCATTCTGGATTATGTGGTCAAGGTGGCCACAATGTCAAATGTGACAAGGTCAGATGGGCCAGAAGGACAGATAAAAACTAGGTAACCTGTGAGGAGGGCTAATTTCATCACAACTCATCTAAATATATGACTTTGCTTTAAAGGGGGAAAAAATAGGCAACAAACACTGCCAGGGAATCTTTGAAATTGCAAATTCTAGGGAATCCTTAAGAGTACCTTCAAATTATTGTCTGTGTAATCAGATAATTTTTATCAAATCAACAGGAATCATTCTATGGTGAAGTCAATATCCTACTGTGAGCAATGCTCTTTGTCCAATCAATTCATCAGTAACAACTTTTTGCTCCTTTCTTCCAAATGCTAAATAGCAACCAACATTAAAATGTATCCTTATTTTTTAAATATTCTCCTCTGTAAGTCTTTTATGAAGTCAGTGATTACCAAAATGAGAAATTCTGTCCTGAAAATGAATCACTGTATTATAATTTTGAAATATATGGACGTTCCAAATTATCACAATACAATCGGAAACTTCTGCTCATAAGAATCTAAGAGAATTGCTTGATGATGTGCTTCAGCAAATGGAAAAAAGGATCTAAAAACTGTAGATATAAAAACAGAATACACACACACTCAGACATTTATATAGACAACCAACCAATCAAATCCAAATTGTGGTGAGCAAGGAGACGAGCACAATGCAGTATTTAGTCCAAATAATTAAAATACATGATGCAAAAGCACTAAATATATGGAACTAAAATCTTATTTGGGTTAATATGGAGGGTAATAGTCAGTGCTCAAGGTAGAAGCAGATGGGAAGAATGTGAATGCTTAGGCCCTTTTTTGTTTGGGGGAAATGATTAACATTAGGCACTGACTCAAAAATTATACATTTCAATATATTTATAAACAGAATGTATAATTTCAACACTAGTAGAAGGAAAAATACCCTCTATGTATTATTAAATAAAGGGATAACAAAAATGAATAGCAAATTATGATGATAAACAGAAAAGTTAAAAGATGGCAGCTTTAAACTCTTCCCCTTAGCGCACTTTGCAGATATTGTGTGTGTGAGTGTATGTTTAACAAATCAAGTCTGTGGGAACCCTGCATGAAGAGAGTTCTGTTAGAGTCATTTTTATAACAGCATGTGCTCACTTTGTGTTTTTGTCACGTTTTGGTAGTTCTCACAATATTCCTTTTTCATTATTATATTTGGGAGGGTGATCTGTGGTCAGTGATCTTTGATACTATTACTAAAACTCAAGCAAGGTTCAGATGACAGTATTTTTCAGCAATAAAATATTTTTAATCAGGGTATGTACATTGTTTTTTAGACCTAATGCTATTGTACACTTAATAGACCACAGTATAGTGCAAACATAACTGTTATATGCACTGGGAAATAAAAAAATTTGTGTGACTGGCTTTCCTCCGGTGGTCTGGAATTGAACCTGCAGCATCTCTGAGGTCTGCCTGTACCTAACAGTAAGGCATGAGACAACACATCACTGTTTACCTCATTTAACCTGATCTCCATTTAGATCCCCAATTGCTTTCTTCATGAGGCTTATCAAAATGTGTTATTCTTTTATTCTTTATTCTTCAGGGTCTTCCTGTCACCATGTTCCACTAGAATGTAAGCACCTCAAGGGAAGGAATTAACACCTTTTTATTCACTAATATATCCTTAGTAACTTGCACAGTGGTACATGCTGCTTAGATAAGCACGAAATCAAACTTAGCAAAGAAAAGTACAAAAAGACTGGTTGGAACACAGATACAATGGGACAATGCCAATAAAAATCAAGCAAGCATGGACATACAATAGACAAAATAGAGCCAAGATGAGAAGTACTGAATAACATACCAAAATATTTTTTTGTATTGAGAAAAACTGTAATTCACTACAATGATATACTGATCATTTACCAATATAGCTGCAAAAAATGACCAAACAATAAAACCCTGCCCAATATAGAAGCAACATATGTGTCTACAACCATAGTGGAATAATTTAACATTTCTAAGGTCATGAAAGATGAAGGCAAACATAACTAAACCTGTAAGTAATTTGGCCAGATGACTACACACAGGGCACACATGGCTCTTGTTACCAAGCAGAGAAAGCAAAGTCAGTCCTTGCATGCATGGGCACCACATCTGTGGATTCAGCCAGCTGTTGGTTTAACCAGCTGTATGCGCACAGCTGGCAGATGCGGAAGGCCAGCTGTACTGTACCCTTTTATATGAAGGATCTGAGGACCTGTGGATATTAGTATCTGGGGTGGGGAGAAGGGTCTTGGAACCAGCCCCCCTGGATACTGAGGGGTGACTGTATATTCTTTTGAAATAATCCAGAACAGTGTTTTTAAGTCATGTATTAGGTTACAAAGAAATTACAAAACACACCAAAAAGTGTAAGTTATAAAGGCTGTGCTAGACCATAATGCAATTAAATTGGAATTTAAAATGAAAAGTATAGCAACAGTGCCCACAACTAATTCAAACCACTTGGAAATAAAGATACATGGCATGTGGCTGGAAGAAAAGAAAATTCTGGAAGAATGGATTATCTTTATAGCAAACTGGAGAATCACTGCAGTACCAGTGAAAATCCTAAGAGGATACTTTAATGATTTCACCAGGTTGGTTGTAAAGTTCACTAGGAAGAGAAAATCAAAGTTATTAATAAATGGTTAAATAAAATTAAAAAAAGAACCATATTCACACAAATGCAGAGTGCCACAAAGCCTCATGCTAGCCATCAGATACATGGCAAATCAGCTGTATTGAAGAGGCCACACACCATTTAGGATTCAGTTTGAGACAACTTTACTCTATAAAGGCAATTACAGTATCTACCAGTTGGTAGTAGAAGTTAAAATTTTAAAGTATTCTAAAAATATAAAAATTAGTACTTTCTTTGAATTTCTATATAACCTGATTAACATGTCCATTAATTTCCTGAATTTTCATTATTTGTCAGGTGTTTTCTCCTTAATATATAATGACCTTCATCTGAGTCATACTGCAGTTTCCAGTTTTTTTTTTCACATACCTGATTTTAACGTCTGTGCGCAATAGGTACATTAGTATCATCTTACTTCATAGATAAACCCACAGCCCCAAAGTTTAGTTTGCCCAGATCTAAGTGGCTGTGACACAGGCCTAGGCCTAGCTCTTGCACTCCATATGCTGTAGTCCTGAGGAGGCCAAAGGAGACCTGATACACGGCTGGAGATGGAAGGACATTCCTGCAATCACGTGACACGTTCCTGAGCTCAAGTCCCTAAATGGGTTATCATGAGTCTGCTTCCCTTCTCCATGTCTCCATTTCTCAAATAGTTATCAAGGTTAATTGCAGGAAGCCTGTCCTCCCTGATATATATGAGCAACCTTTCAAGTACAATGGCATACACAGATGGGATTTCATGGGAACATAAGACAGGGATAGCTAATAGAGCGAGAGTCAGGTAGGCACCTGAACTGAAGGATGAGGAGTCAGTAAAGAGAAAGAAGGCTGGGCTTAGGGAATGATAAAATCTCCTAGTGAGGGAGCATCAACCAAGGCAAGCATGTCAGAAAGACAAAACTGCCCGGACACCCTGTGCTAAGAGGCTGGAAAGGCAGATGGGGCCAGTTCATACAGCAGCTTGTCTATCACATGACAGAGCTTGGATTTAGCCTTGGAACTAATGAGGCGCTGGGGAATGGACGCAGGTGGAAGAGAAGTACTGTTGACAGTATCAGTGAAACTGCGTGAAGAACTGATGCCCCAGGTCAGATCATCAGCTCAGCTGGCAAAGAATCCGTCTGCAATGAGGAGGCCCCGGTTTGATTTCTGGGTCAGGAATATTTCCTGGAGAAGGGAGAGGTTACCCACTCCAGTATTCTTGGGTCTTCCCTGGTAGTTCAGTGCGTAAAGAAAACACCTGCAATGTGGGAGACCTGGGTTCGATCACTGGGTTGTGGGAAGATCCCTTGGAGAAGGGAACGACTACCCACTTCAGTATTCTGGCCTGGAGGATTCCATGGACTGTACAGTCCAAGGGGTCACAAAGAGTTGGACACGACTAAGCAACTTTCACTTTCAAGGAAATCCTATTAGGAGAGAAACAGCAAATTCTTCTCACAAGAACGCACAGCACTTATTTTGAATTCTAATTCTTTGTTAAAGTTCTACTAAGCCCACTGACTCAATTACAACTCCCGATTCTACTGAGATGAATAAACCATCACAGTTATCTTTCCTCAATAATGTGATTTCTTTTGGAATGTGGAGACTTTTTTGAAACTATCTTTTATTTATTTTTATTTTTTTTTCTAGTGAAAAGAGCTTTATTACTTAAGTATAGGAGTTCATATATTATTGTGGTTAAAGGTTGCATTGATATTGAAGCTCAAATAGGTAACTGCAAGAACAGTACTCTGAATTCCACTGTCAACCTTACCTAGAAATTAGGATCAATCTTTTTTTTTTAATTTTTAAATTTATTATTATTTAAAAAATTTTTTAAATATAAATTTATTTTAATTGGAGGCTAATTACTTTACAATATTGTATTGGTTTTGCCATACATCAACATGAATCCGCCATGGGTGTACACGTGTTCCCCATCCTGAACCTCCCTCCCACCTCCCTCCCTGTACCTTCCCTCTGGGTTGTCTCAGTGCACCAGCCCCAAGCATCCAGTATCATGCATCGAACCTGGACTGGCGATCCGTTTCATATATGATATTATACATGTTTCAATGCCAAAAGAGACACAGATGTATAGAACAGTCTTTTGGACTCTGTGGGAGAGGGAGAGGGTGGGATGATTTGGGAGAATGGCATTGAAACATGAAACTATTTTTTAATGGCAGAATTCTCCATTGTATTTTAGCAAAGTCTTTTAAATCTATGTGCTTTGTTCCTCTTCAAAGAATTGGGCATATTATTTAATGACCTAGAGTTTGGAGTCAGATAGACTTGAGCCTTAGTAACCATGTGACCTAGAGCAGTTTATCCACCTTCCCTGAACCTCAGTTCCAGAGTGGTAACGTAAAAATAATATATATATCAAGGGGGTTGTAATGTTTACATGCAGTAATTTTCGTAAGTATCTAGCATAGGTCCCACAAATACAAAGGGGTCAAAAAATAGTATTAAAAGCAGCCATCATCACCATTATGAGGCAGCACAGACTGACACTTAAAATCACGGGGCTTTGTAACCAGTAAGGTTTGAATTTCAGCTCAGATACTAGATTCTGATCTCAAAATTTATCTACCGTCTTATCTACATAATTGAAAAAAATGGTACCTTCACCAGAGGTGTTCTAAGGATTGAATGAGACAATGTAAGTCAAGTGTGTATCTCTGGGCTGGCATACAGCAAGCAGTCAGGCATGTTTACACCACTGTGGTTACCACCACGACCACTACCCTGCCCATCAATGTCAGTAACCTCTTCTGGGCTTAGTTATGAGTGTAACAGGCCAGAGACAAATGTCAATCTGCACATGCATAAAGTCTTCACGTAAGCTACTAAAATATGCAAACACATATTTTAACTAAAATTACTTTCTTCCTTATCTTTGTTTACAACAATCATGTTTTGGTTTTCAAATAAAAATTATACTTCTTTTTTTCCTTCTTAAAAAAGATATACCACATGACCAATGAGATAAATACTTGATAAGCTAGACTTTATTAAAATGAAAACTTCTGCCCTGTGAAAGACATTGTCAAGAAAAGGTGGCAGGCCACAGAGGTGAAGAAAATACTTAACAACAGACACATCTGATAAAGGACTATTACCCAAGATATACAAAGTACTCTTAAAACTCACCAAGTATGGAAAGACTCAATTAAAAAAAAAAATGGGCTGAAGATTTTAACAGACACCTGACCAAAGAAGGCACACAGGTGACCAGGTAAGTACATGAAAACATAAAACATCCTGTGTCATGAGGAAAATGAGTAAGACAACAAGAGATCACTATGCACCTACAAAAATGGCTAAAATCTAGAACACGACAACACCAAGTGCTTGTGAGAATGCGGAGCAATGGGGATTCTCATTCATTACTGGTGAACAGCGGTAGAGATACTTTGAAAGACTGTTTGGTGGTTTCTTACAAAACTAAACACATCCCTATCACATGACCCAGCAATTGTGCTCCTTGACATTTACCTAATGGAGTTTAAAATGTATCTACACAAAAACCTGCAAACAGATATTTAGTGCAGCTTTATTCATAATAGCCAAAACCTGGAACCATCCAAGATATCCTTTAGTGAATGAGTGGACAAATAAACTGGAACATCTAGACTATGGAATACTATTCAGCACTAAAAAGAAATTAGCAAGCCATGAAGAGATGTGGAGGAACCTAAATACAAATTATTAAGTGAAGAAACTCAATTTGAAAAGGCTAAATACTGTGTAATTCCAACCGTATGATACTCCGGACAAGCCAAGATTATGTAGACAGCAAGAAGATCAGTGGATGGCAGTGGTTTGGGAAGGGGAAGGGATAAAGTGTCAGCACATGTAAAACTTTTAGGTCATGAAACTACATTTTATGATGCTATTAATGCAATGATGGGTACATGTCATTATACATTTCTCTAAACATTATACATTCTCTAAACATACAGAATGCACAAAACCAAGAGTAAATCCTACTGTAAACTATGGACTCTGGGTAATCATGACATGTCAATGTACGTTCATCAACTGTTAACGGATGTACTACTGTGGTGCCGGATATTGACAGTCGGGGAGGCTACGCATGAATGGAAACAAGAGGGGACATGGGAAATCTCTGTACCTTCACCTCAAGCAGTGAATGTACAACTGCTCTAAAAAGAAACTCTATTTAAAAAGGCATGTATGGTATAATGGGAATTTAGACAATGCAGATTAACAAAGAATAAATAACCATTAATCTACCATTCTACAATTACTGCTGATATTAACACTATATTATTAGTCATTTTTAAATTTGTTTCCATTTTTTCTTTTATAAAAAATTATATTTCCTGATAAAAGTCTTATTTTGAGCCCAATGGCCAATGCTTTAATCTCAAACACTGAAGCAAAACTTGCAGGTGAGTGATTCCATCTCTTGTTTAGACTTAAAGGGTAAATTAACTAGCATGTCTCTAACAGAGCAAATTCTCAAATAAAAACCTTAACCAGAATCCAAATGATTCAGAATCCTCAATTAACTCATTCCCCACCTCAATGTTGTACTTTTAGAAGAAATATGAAAATAAGAATAAGAAGAAAAGCATATGTTTTAAAAGAAGTTTATGGTCACATAGAATTACTATTAATGCAGTCTCTTTAGCTCAGCTGAAGCCCAAGGACTAGAAAATATGTAGTTATGTTGAACTTACTCTTAGTTAAACATAAAACCCAATTAACAAAGATAGTCCATTACTTGGATATTCCAATAAAATATTATAGTTTTGAAGAACAAGAGTCATCAAAAATCGATGTTCTCAACATAGTGACCTTTTAGACTGTACTTCCTATGGCTCTACTTTACTTGTGACTCTTTTAACAGATCCTAATTGATTGATTAATTTTTTGACTGTTTTTTTTTTAATTTTTTAACCTTTTATTTTTTTTTATTTTATTTTTAAACTTTACATAATTGTATTAGTTTTGCCAAATATCAAAATGAATCCGCCACAGGTATACATGTGTTCCCCATCCTAAACCCTCCTCCCTCCCAATACCATCCCTCTGGGTCGTCCCAGTGCACCAGCCCCAAGCATCCAGTATCGTGCATCGAACCTGGACTGGCAACTCGTTTCTTACATGATATTTTACATGTTTCATTGTCATTCTCCCAAATCTTCCCACCCTCTCCCTCTCCCACAGAGTCCATAAGACTGTTCTATACATCAGTGTCTCTTTTGCTGTCTCGTACACCGGGTTATTGTTACCATCTTTCTAAATTCCATATATATATGCGTTAGTATACTGTATTTATGTTTTTCCTTCTGGCTTACTTCACTCTGTATAATAGGCTCCAGTTTCATCCACCACATTAGAACTGATTCAAATGTATTCTTTTTAATGGCTGAGTAATACTCCATTGTGTATATGTACCAAAGCTTTCTTATCCATTCATCTGCTGATGGACATCTAGGTTGCTTCCATGTCCTGGCTATTATAAACAGTGCTGCGATGAACATTGGGGTACACGTGTCTCTTTCCCTTCTGGTTTCCTCAGTGTGTATGCCCAGCAGTGGGGTTGCTGGATCATAAGGCAGTTCTATTTCCAGTTTTTTAAGGAATCTCCACACTGTTCTCCATAGTGGCTGTACTAGTTTGCATTCCCACCAACAGTGTAAGAGGGTTCCCTTTTCTCCACACCCTCTCCAGCATTTATTATTTGTAGACTTTTGGATCGCAGCCATTCTGACTGGTGTGAAATGGTACCTCATAGTGGTTTTGATTTGCATTTCTCTGATAATGAGTGATGTTGAGCATCTTTTCATGTGTTTGTTAGCCATCTGTATGTCTTCTTTGGAGAAATGTCTATTTAGATCTTTGGCCCATTTTTTGATTGGGTCGTTTATTTTTCTGGAGTTGAGCTGTAGGAGTTGCTTGTATATTTTTGAGATTAGTTGTTTGTCGGTTGCTTCATTTGCTATTATTTTCTCCCATTCTGAAGGCTGTCTTTTCACCTTGCTAATAGTTTCCTTTGATGTGCAGAAGCTTTTAAGGTTAATTAGGTCCCATTTGTTTATTTTTGCTTTTATTTCCAATATTCTGGGAGGTGGGTCATAGAGGATCCTGCTGTGATGTATGTCAGAGAGTGTTTTGCCTATGTTCTCCTCTAGGAGTTTTATAGTTTCTGGTCTTACGTTGAGATCTTTAATCCATTTTGAGTTTATTTTTGTGTATGGTGTTAGAAAGTGTTCTAGTTTCATTCTTTTACAAGTGGTTGACCAGATTTCCCAGCACCACTTGTTAAAGAGATTGTCTTTAATCCATTGTATATTCTTGCCTCCTTTGTCAAAGATAAGGTGTCCATATGTGCGTGGATTTATCTCTGGGCTTTCTATTTTGTTCCATTGATCAATATTTCTGTCTTTGTGCCAGTACCATACTGTCTTGATAACTGTGGCTTTGTAGTAGAGCCTGAAGTCAGGTAGGTTGATTCCTCCAGTTCCATTCTTCTTTCTCAAGATCGCTTTGGCTATTCGAGGTTTTTTTGTATTTCCATACAAATTGTGAAATTATTTGTTCTAGCTCTGTGAAGAATACTGTTGGTAGCTTGATAGGGATTGCGTTGAATCTATAAATTGTTTTTTTTTTTTAAAGCTTACAGGATCTTAGTTCTCCAACCAGGGATGGAACCCATGCCCCCTGCAGGGGAAGCATGGAGTCCTAACCACTGGATGGCCAGAGAATTCCTTAATAGAACCTAATTTAGACCATGATATAGAAAATATGTGAGACACATGTGCAAGGACCCAGGCAGGGGCTTTGAGTTTAACTCTTCCAAAGAGACTGAGCTTCAGTACTTTGACAGAATCTATGGATTCTGCAGACCTTGATCTGTCAGAGTTTCAATACAGTTTTCAAAGCACTCAGACACACACTGTCTCATAGGCTTTTCATGGCCATTTAAGTATGTGGTGTAGATATTGTTAACTTTGAGTTATAGAAAAGAAAAGAGATTCAGAGGTATTAAATGACTTTTTTCCTATGGCTCAAAACACTGAAACTGCAAAGTTTGCACAGCATTCTTGTTTTGGCTACTGTAAGAATAAACAATCTTGGCAAGTCACAGAACCTCACTGGAATTCTTTTACTAGTAAAATGCAGGAATCAGTCTAGATGATCTTTCCTTTCCCACCCAGCTCTACTACTGTATGAGTTGTGACCTTATAGCACACAATGCTCTTAGGCCCTAACACTTAGTAAGTAACAGGAAACCTTATTTTGCTGAAATTAACTGATAGTATTGGCTTTATTACTTTACTAGTGTGTGAGATGAGTGCAACTGCAGTAGTTTGAGCATTCTTTGGCATTGCCTTTCTTTGGGATTGGAATGAAAACTGACCTTTTCCTGACCTCTGGCAGAGGAACCAGAGATCAAATTGCCAACATCCGATGGTTCATCGAAAAAGCAAGAGAGTTCCAGAACAACATCTATTTCTGCTTTATTGACTATGCCAAAGCCTTTGACTGTGTGGATCACAATAAACAGTGGAAAATCCTGAAACAGATGGGAATACCAGAACACTAGATTTGCCTCTTGAGAAACCTGTATGCAGGTCAGGAAGCAACAGTTAGAACTGGACATGGAACAACAGACTGGTTCCAAATAGGAAAAGGAATACGTCAAGGCTGTATATTGTCACCCTGCTTATTTAACTTCTATGCAGAGTACATCATGAGAAACGCTGGACTGGAGGAAGCACAAGCTGGAATCAACACTGTCAGGAGAGTTATCAATAACCTCAGATATGCAGATGAAACCACCCTTAAGGCAGAAAGTGAAGAACTAAGTCTTTCAAAGTGAAAGAGGAGAGCTAAAAAGTTGGCTTAAAGCTCAACATTCAGAAAACTAAGATCATGGCATCTAGTCCCATCACTCATGGCAAATAGATGGGGAAACAGTGGAAACAGTGGCTGACTTTATTTTTCTGGGCTCAAAAATCACTGCGGATGTTGACTGCAGCCATGAAATTAAAAGACACTTACTCCTTGGAAGGAAAGTTATGACCAACCTAGATAGCATATTGAAAAGCAGAGACATTACTTGGTCAACAAAGGTCCATCTAGCCAAGGCTATGGTTTTTCCAGTGGTCATGTATGGATGTGAGAGTTGAACTATAAAGAAAGCTGAGCGCTTAAGGATTGATGCTTCCGAACTGTGGTGTTGGAGAAGACTCTTGAGAGTTCCCTGGACTGCAAGGAGATCCAAGCAGTCCATTCTGAAGATCAGTCCTGGGTGTTCATTGATAGGACTGATGTTGAAGCTGAAACTCCAATACTTTGGCCACCTGATGCGAAGAACTGACTCGTTTGAAAAGACCCTGATGCTGGGAAAGATTGTGAGCAGGAGGAGAAGGGGACGACAGAGGATGAGATGGTTGGATGGCATCACTAACTCGATGGACATGGGTGTGGGTGGACTCCGGGAGTTGGTGATGGGCAGCGAGGCCTGGCGTGCTGTGGTTCACGGGGTCACAAAGAGTCAAACATGACTGAGTGACTGAACTGAACTGATTGGCTTTATTGATCTCTTCCTCTCAAAGTGTGGTTCACAAACTCTTGGGGGCTGAAGACCCCTTCACAGAGTCTGTGATGGTCAAACCATCAGAATAAACTAAGAAATTATCTTTTTCACTGTGGTAACATAAATGTATGAATACCAAAGCAGGGAGGGGGTAAGATGGATTGAGAGATTGGGATTAACATATACATACTACAATATATAAAACAGATAACTAATGAGAATCTACTGCATAGTTCAGGGAACTCTATTTAATGTTCTTTGGTGACCAAAATGGGAAGGAAACCCCCAAAAGAGTGGATCAATACTGACTGGCTTTGCTGCATAGCAGAAACTAATACAATATTGTAAAGTAACTATACTCCAATAAAAATTAAAAAAATATTGTTATAATTTAAAAAAGTGACAGTGGGTGAAATCATGAGCCCCTTAGCACCATATCAAACAGTGGTATCAAACTATCTAAGCAGATATTGTTTTCTTCATCATCTGGCAGTACAAACAGAAGCAAAAACAGAACAAACAAAAAACCAACAAAGGCTAGATTCAAGAACGTCCTTGAAGGAGCAGTAAAAATTATTTTTCTAAACAGCCATTCTTAAAGGTGCATCTCTATAATCGTCTATATGACAAAATTGGAAGTAGGCATAAAGCACTTCTGCTGTGTGCCAAGTATGATGGTTTTCACAGGAAAAGTGACTTGGGTGATTGTTGAGTTGCAAGTTGAACTAACTTCTTTTAGATGGAACAGCATTTTTACTTGGAAAAATATGGCTATCAGAAAACTATGAATGATGTGAAACCATCATTTCAAAGAAAACAAATGACAGTATTTGTAACTGATGCTAAATTCAAGTTTTCAAGCAAAAATTAGACATTTGAAAAACATGTATTCACCACAGTGGGCTGGAAAGTTTTCCAGTATTTAGAGACTTCTGATGATCAGTGGTAATATGAACAGATGTAATATTTTTAGTACTGTGTAATGAAATGCATCTGGGTCGTGAAGGTCTTTTTTGTACAGTTCTTCTGTATATTCTTGCCACCTCTTCTTAGTATCTTCTGCTTCTGTTAGGTCCATACCATTTCTGTCCTTTATTGAGCCCATCTTTGCATGAAATGTTCCCTTGGTATCTCTAATTTTCTTGAAGAGATCTCTAGTCTTTCCCATTTTATTGTTTTCCTCTATTTCTTTGCATCGATCTCTGAGGAAAGCTTTATCTCTCCTTGCTATTATTTGGAACTCTGCATTCAAATGGATATATCTTTCCTTTTCACTTTCCTTCTTTTCACAGCTATCTGTAAGGCCTCCTCAGACAGCCATTTTTGCATTTCTTTTTCTTGTGTATGGTCTTGACTCCTGTCTCCTGTACAATGTCACGAACCTCCATCCATAGTTCATCAGGCACTCTATCAGATCTAGTCCCTTAAATCTATTTCTCACTTCCACTGTATAGTCATAAGGGATTTGATTTAGATCATAACTGAATGGTCTAGTGGTTTTCTCCACTTTGTTCAATTTCAGTCTGAATTTGGCAATAAGGAGTTCATGATCCAAGCCACAGTCAACTCCCAGTCTTGTTTTTGCTGACTCTAGAGCTTCTCTGTCTTTGGCTGCAAAGAATATAATCAATCTGATTTCAGTGTTGACCATTTGGTGATGTCCATGTGTAGAGTCTTGTGTCGTTGGAAGAGGGTGTTTATGACATGTATGGATATGAGAGTTGGACTATTAAGAAAGCTGGGCGCAGAAGTGTTGATGCTTTTGAACTGTGGTGTTGGAGAAGACTCTTGAGAGTCTCTTGGACTGCAAGGACTTCCAACCAGTCAATTCTAAAGGAGATCAGTCCTGGGTGTTCATTGGAGGGACTGATGTTGAAGCTGAAACTCCAATACTTTGGCCATCTGATGCGAAGAACTGACTCATTTGAAAAGACCCTGATGCTGGGAAAGTTTGAGGCCAGGAGGAGAAGGGGATGACAAAGGATGAGATGGTTGGATGGCATCACTGACTTGATGGACATGGGTTTGGGTGGACTCTGGGAGTTGGTGATGGGCAGGGAGGCCTGGCGTGCTGCGGTCCACGGGGTCACAAGGAGTCAGACACGACTGAGAGACTGAACTGAACTTAACTGAATGAAATGTATCAACATTTAGAAGATACAGAACTTGGGGACCCAATATTTCCCAAATAATTCATGCATGGATAAAAGATCTGTTCAAAGTTCAAATGGATCTAAAGATTACAGAGTATGAAAGTTCATTGTTGTGACTTCAAATCAATCGATGCCCAGAACAAACACATTTGGTTTTCTTATCTTTATTGTTCACATGCTTCCCTGTTCCTACAATCCTCTCCCATTTTTCAATGTCTCATTATTCTTTCTTGAAGGTCTATAAAACCTTGCATAAGATTTAGAAGCACTAAAAAGCATGTATTAATTTTTGTTACCTTGTAACAAAAATACACTACAAGCTAAATCTCTCAAATCTCACCTCCCTCAAGAAAAACAAGTAATTGCTGCCCATTTCCCATAAGGTACTGGGGATTCAAGGAGAGTTATGACCAACCTAGATAGCATATTCAAAAGCAGAGACATTACTTTGCCAACAAAAGTCCGTCTAGTCAAGGCTATGGTTTTTCCAATGGTCATGTATGGATGTGAGAGTTGGACTATAAAAGCAAGCTGAGTGCCGAGGAATTGATGCTTTTGAACTGTGGTGTTGGAGAAGACTTGAGAGTCCCTTGGACTGCAAGGAGATCCAACCAGTCCATTCTGAAGGAGATCAGCCCTGGGATTTCTTTGGAAGGAATGATGCTAAAGCTGAAACTCCAGTACTTTGGCCACCTCATGCTAAGAGTTGACTCATTGGAAAAGACTCTGATGCTGGGAGGGATTGGGGGCAGGAGGATAAGGGGACGACAGAGGATGAGATGGCTGGATGGCATCACCAACTTGATGGACGTGAGTCTGACTGAACTCCAGGAGTTGGTGATGGACGTGGAGGTCTGGCCTGCTGCAATTCATGGGGTCGCAAAGAGTCGGACACGACTGAGCAACTGAACTGAACTGAACTGAACTGATTGGGGATTCAGAGGTCCACAGAATGCACTTTGTTCTTGGAGGAGAACCCTGCGTCCTGCACACTCTCTCCCTGGGAACCTCCCATGGCAGCCTGATCTCCTGCGGTCTCATTCTTCATAAGAGCGACAACCACCTAAGCTTCTAAGTTCCACATCTGTCTGTATCTCAGTATATGCTGGCATACACTTCACTGCTCAGGAAGATCAAGGCCTTTGAATGCCTGCTTGATTGGCTGGAGCACAACAAAAAATTCACCTGCTCCTTGTCCATAGTTTATAAACATGAAGATTTGTAAATTACTTATTTGCTGTCTTTTTTTAAAAGTCTGTGCAATTATTTGTATTCCATCTTGATTCTTTTTGTTGGTGGTGGATTGTAACATTGTGAGCAGACTGCTAAGCTGTTCTGCATGTGCTGTACCAGTTTGTTATGGCTATGACATAAGTGGTGCAAATTTTGTGAGTATGTATGTAATGATATAGTCATTAAAAAATACTATGACTAATTCATGGTGTATTGCAGAAATAAACTCAATAATGTAAAGCAGTTATCCTTCAATTAAAAATAACTTTTAAAAAATCAGGCAACTTTAAAAAAATGAATCAAACTATACAAAATTGTTATATATAATTGTGAACACTGATCTTTCCCTGGGCTAGTGATATGTGCTGCAACACTCTTGTGATGCTCTGTAGTTGCTGCTACATTTGGCCACACAATTACAAGGGTAAACAATCACACTTAAAACCATTCTGCATCCATATGGCCATTCTACTTTTCACTTTCAGTATCGTATTCAACGAATTACACATGCGATATTCAACAGTCTGTGATGAAAGAGGCTTTGTGTTAGATGATTCTACCAACTGCAGGCTAGTTAAGTGCTCTGAGCACACTGAAGGTAGGCTAGGCTAAGCTCTGATACTCCACAGGGTAGGTGTATGAAATGCATTTTCAACTTACGATATTTTCAACTTAAGACGACCCATCATAAGTCAAGGAGTAGCTGTATCTCTTCCTCTGCAACTCCAGAGAAACCTGGCTCTGAATTAGCAGTGGTTCAGAGTTTTCTTCAGCGGGAAATGAGATGGGGACACGGGGGCAGGACAATACAGCAGAGGGGAGCTGCAGACTCACAACTGCCAAGCTCACGCTCCCAGAGATGCTGGCAGAGCTGAGCCCAACGCCCACGGCACGGGCCTTCACAACATACCCTCACTGCCCTGTCTTCTCTACTTTTCATCCAAGGATTTTTCATTCTTCATTTATTTTGAGCTAATATGTTACCCAGCACTCCTGCAGGCACTGATCAGGGTTAGGCACCTGTCTCCTAGGCCCGTTCCTTATGCTTTATTGTTGTCTGGTCCCTATGCTCACTGAATGAACCATCTAACATCCCCCATGAATAATTTCTTGGTCTGTCAATTGCAGTAAACTTCATCACCTGCTCCATAACCAGTAGCTAGAAGTGAATACCTCAATTCTAAAGTCTTAACCTCTAAACGTCCACGTTTTTTTTTTTTTTTGGTTCTTTTATTTTCTAGATTTTACACTTGCCATCCCAGGCCATCCAAAACACCTCTTTATCATAGTACCTTTTAGTTTCTTTTTTTTTTTTTCCCTATCTTATTGTGATATAATTGATTTATAACTGGATTAGTTTAGGTGTTCTGCTTACTGATTTGATATATTTTTTATTGTGAAATGATTACCACAATAAGTTTAGTTAACATCCACCACGTCACATAGATACAAAGTTTTTCTCTTATGATAAGAACTTTAAAGGTCTACTCTCCAAGCAACTAAATATATAATGGAGTATTGTTAACTACAGTCACCATGCTTTGTATTACATTCTAGAACTTACTTATCTTTTAACTGGAACTTTGCATCTTTTGTTCACCTCATTCATTCAACC
Organism: Bos taurus; assembly: GCF_002263795.3. NCBI lineage: Eukaryota > Metazoa > Chordata > Mammalia > Artiodactyla > Bovidae > Bos > Bos taurus. The sequence goes on along the minus strand of NC_037336.1, from coordinate 17,529,787 downwards.
AAGACTCCATGAGATAATATGATCTTTGTCCTTTTCTGACATTTCATTTGGTATAATGCCTTCAATGCCCAACCATGTTGTCAACAGTGGCAAAATTTCATTCTTTTTATGGTTGAATAACTTTATTGTGTGTATATATCCCATTGTATGTATATGTACACTGTATCTATATCCTGTTTTTTTTTAAATTCATTCATCCAGGGATAGACAGCTGTTTCTATATATTGGCTGCTGTTAAGCATGGCAGCAGTAAGTACAAATATCCCTTTGAGATCCTGATTTCATTTCCTTTAGATTTATTCCAGAAGTAGAACCTTTAGTTTGTACAGTGGTTCTATTTTTAATTTTTTGAAGAACCTCTGAAATGTTTCCTACAGTAGCTGTATCGATTTATGTTCCCACCAACACTGGACACCTTCTCCACTTCCTTGTCAGCACTCGTCTCCTGTCTTTCGGATGACAGTCTTTCTAACAGGCGTGTGTGTGGGTGATGATATCTCACTGCAGCTTTGTTTTGCATTTCTATGATGATGAGTGATGCTGAGTACCTTTCCATGTATGCACAGGCCCATAGATTTTCTTTGGAAAAATGTCTACTTAGACCTTCTGCCAATTTTTCAAATCAGATCTTTTTTCTATTACATTATATTAATTCTTTATATATTTTGGATATTAACCCTTTATCAGAAATATGATGTGCAAATATTTTCTCCCATCCCATGGGTTGTCTTTTCATTTTACTGATGTTTTCTATGCAGGAAGCTTGCTAATTTGGTGTAGTCTCAGTTTATTTTTAATTGTCTTGTTTTTGTTGTCAAATTCATTCCTTTCTATTTCTTCAATAGGTACTTTATAAAATACCAAATATGTGCTTCACAGAAAAATACAGAGAGCCACAGATCAGCCTTTCCCCTGAAATCATTCTTTTTAGGTATTCAAAGGATTGCTGCACAAAGTGAGGAGATCTAGCTCCTAATATTCTTTTCTTTCCTTTTTGAGTGAATCAGAGTTTAGAAAGTAGTATGTTTTAAGCTCAGTGAGAGTTGCTGATGATGGGTTGATTTCTCTCTACTTAAAGTGAAAAAAATCCTGATTTGAGCAACACATTTTTTTTCCATAGGTGAGATATAGACAGAAGACAATGGATAAGACATTTTTGCTAACTTCAGTGCATTAGGAAAAAAAGACACATAAATGATACTTGATTATAGTTATTTCCAGTAAAACAAATTAATATTTATCATACAGAGACAGGAGTGGGAAGGATTTGGGTGCCTTTGCTTGTGGTAATCAAATATGACATGTAAGAAGGTGTTAGGTTTCAACTGCATCACAAAATTGTTCAGAACAAATAAAATTTTACTTGCCAGAGGGAGCAAAAAAACCAGGAAAGGATCCATTATTGAAATACACTCGGATTTTCTCATGACACTGAAATGACTCTGATAATCCCTTTTCAGTACTGACAGACCTCAATCTGACAGCCGTGGTAGCAATATGTTCTCTCACTTACAGAAAAAAAGTAGGAATTAATCATATATAATTGACATTTTATTGCCAGCCTAGCCAAATACAGAAGAAACGACTGGCTTTATTTTCTATACTTACTCAAAGCCTCTTGAACTAATTATACTTTAAGGCACAGAACTGTTGTGACAGCCACTGTACACCTGGTTCCCCCACCACAACTGTTTGCTCCTGTATGAGACAAACCACTCTATACACTGCCTCACAACTTGTAGAGAAAGCACCACTGATTCTTCTATTTAAGCACAGTTAATTTTTTTAAAAATTAACTCTCAAAATAAATTAATAAGGAAATGTTCCCTCCCTCCTTTTAATTCCAAGTAAGGGCACAGAACCCTTAATAGGTGATAGGGATTCTTGCTACAAATGACTTCCCCTAAGAGTCCTCCAATTTGGCACTAACGAATCTGTGAGGGTAAAAGAAACTCTACGTGAGGAGCTAAGGAGGCTGAAGAGAGAAACATAATCCATAACCTTCCTGCAAATTTTTCTGTACATGCCAAACTACAGGCTGAGGGGTCAGGGAGCGCTGGTGCCTGGTGAGATATGCAGAAGCCAGGGACACAGTCGGTGCTGAGCACGCCAGTCCCGCTTTCTGGTAAGGGTATCCGAGTGGCCAAGGGTCTCGGAGTCCATGTTGGGTCAGCAGAAAAGCAATGGACATGGGTGCCACAATCTGCTCCCCTGGACAGGGTTGGGAGAGGGGCTTCTCCTGTCACCCAAGTGAGTGCCCTCACCAGGGACAAATGATACAGGCATCTGTGGGAAAATCCCAGGCAGATCCAATGACAATTTTCTCATAAGAAGATGAGGAAAAATGCAAACAAACCAAAATACAGATTCCATGAGAAACACTGAGAGGAGACACAAGAAAAGGCAAAGAACCCAAATATAAATAGGAGGAAGAACATGAAGAAAAAGACTTACTGAGGAGACCAGAGTAAACAGAGGGAAGCTCTGAGAAAGGGAAGGAAACACTCAACGGTGGGAAAGGACACATGCCAGTTATAAAAGGGGGAAGCCAAGAGAAGATGAAAAGGCAAGAGGATTTAATTATAGAGAGCATATAAAAATGGAATGTGGTGACATGCGGCAAATTTATGGGAACTGAAATTCCAAAAGGAAAACTGAAATCCATGTTGAAGACAATAAACCTAACAAGCACTATTACAGAAAAATGAAATAAATGATAAAGGAAGAACTTGAGAATTTTTAGTTGACATATCATGGGTAAGGACAAAGATATTAAAATAAGAAAACATGATATAGAGAACATCAGCTATAAACTACAACGATTGGTCTTTTTGAAGACGTAATTTTTAAAAACATTTCCTCAAAAATTCTCAATGAAAATCTAGTTTTATTTTTGAACTTGAATGGCATTGAAATATGTATAGTATCATATATGAAACGAGTCGCCAGTCCAGGTTCGATGCACAATACTGGATGCTTGGGGCTGGTGCACTGGGACGACCCAGAGGGATGGTATGGGGAGGGAGGAGGGAGGAGGGTTCAGGAAGGGGAACGCATGTATACGTGTGGCAGATTCATTTTGATATATGGCAAAACCAATACAATATTGTAAAGTTAAATAAAATAAAATTAAAAAAAAAGAAAAAGTTATTGTCAAAGCCATTTAGGAGTATAAACAGGAAGAATAACTAATAAAAAGTAACTGTAACAACTGTATATTAAAATATGTACTAAAACTACAGTAACTAAATTAGTGTAGTAGTAGTGTGGGAACCCACAGGTGAGATTAACGAATAAACTCTATGTGTGAAAACAAAGTATATACTAAAGGAAGCATCACAAACCACAGGAAAGGCCCTAGCCTTATTCAACACATAACAGGAAAGTTGAATTCTTTTCCACTTAGAGCCTCAATTCACTTCATGCATCAATGTATTTTCCAAATATATTAAATAAACATAGAAAACCAAGATAAAAGATGAATCAATTTCCAACAATATGATGGACCAGGCGACCAAATTTACCCTTATGCTATGAATACCTAAAAGTATTAAATAAACACCTTGTCCCTTCCACACTCATTGGTCGTGGTTGTTGTTCAGTCTGTCCACGGGATTTCCCAGGCAAGAACACTGGAGTGGGTTGCCATGCCCTCCTCCAGGGGATCTTCCTGACCCAGCGATCAAACCTGGGTCTCCTGCATTGGCAGGTGGATACTTTACCACTTAGGCACCAGGGATGTCCCAAAGAATTTTTTGTATTGTGATTTAAAAAGCTATGGGCAATGACTGTGTCAAGAAAAAGACAAACACAAACAGATTCACGAGCCATTCTAACGAGCATCAGCACTTAGCTGTGCTTTGTGTGAACATCTGCTCTTTACAAGCCTTGAGATGCTCTCCAAGCTAAAATGGCAAAATGGCCAGAAAAGTGGAGCGATTATGATGCAGTCGGTCTGAAGAGTACCCATAAACCACATGGTGGGTTGGCTGCCACTCTAAGACTCTGATTTGACTGACTGAGGACAAAAAAAAAAAAACACACATACTTCTCACCAAACAGCAACTGCATCTGATTTTAGAATTAGTCTTGGAAGAGTGGATTTTCCAAAGCCACTAAACTAGTTATTGATGGAGTCAGAACAAAAAGTGGCTACCTACTAGCACTCTGCTCTCTGTCCCCACATTTTCACAATTCTATCAGATCTCTGTCTTCATACATGATCAGATTGTGAGTAAATTCACAATTATTTTAAAACATCAGTGCATCAATTCTAAGAATAACTCATTTTCATATTTTGAGAGGCCATCATAAGCAATCAATCATCCTGGTCTTTTATTGTACATTATGCTCTCTAGCATGAACTAGACAGAAATTCAAGTGCTTATTTTGAACAACATTTATTTAATAGGTTAAAAAAGTCTGCCTATAGCTTTATAGCTTTCCCCTTGGTTGTTTTTTCTCACCAGGCCTATAACTCTAAATTTAAATAGAATAAAGATGCAATTAAAATTACCAAACACTTTGAAACTATTTTGGTAAACAGAGATTTTGCAAAATAAGACATCTTATACATAGATCAGAAGAAATTTTACTTTTAGGAAAAAATAAAACAAAACATCCACTTATTTATCCACGTGTTAAGTGAACTGTGATGTTGGAGAAGACTCTTGAGAGTCCCTTGGACTGCAAGGAGATCCAACCAGTCCATCCTCAAGGAGATCAGTCCTGGGTGTTCACTGAAGGTCTGATATTGAAGCTGAAACTCCAATACTTTGGCCACCTGATGAGAAGAGCTGACTCATTGGAAAAGACCTTGATGCTGGGAAAGACTGAGGGCAGGAGGAGAAGGGGACGACAGAGGATGAGATGGTTGGATGGCATCACTGACTGAATGGACATGGGTTTGAGTGGGCTCCAGGAGCTGGTGATGGGCAGGGAGGCCTGGCATGCTGCAGTTCATGGGGTCGCAAAGAGTTGGACACGACTGAGCGACTGAACTGAACTTCTCAGTATATCATCTGAGTGGAAGCTGTACTCCTCAGAAATATTGCAATGGTGTTTTACTTTAAAATGTTACCATCTACATGCCATGCGACTATAAAGCATGCATTTGAAGTAAGCATGGTGTCCAAAACTTCACCAGGTTTCTAAAAGGCTAAGTAAATATTTTAAAAATCAATGTCAACACCCCACCACCCCACAAACTTACAACAGTCAAATCTGTAAAACCAATTTTGGAAACAGAGAACACATCACATGATACCTAACGTCTCTCCCAGAGACCATCAGAATTTTCACTGCTCCCCTCATCTCCCCCCAAGTCCATGCTCTCCCCTCTCCTAGTCTCATATCTCACTGCTTTTTGCCATACAGATTGGGCTTCTTTCAGTTTTAACCATTCATGCTAACAGCACATGTTGACATGACCATGACCACAATGGAAGGCACTTGGGAGACAGCAGATACAAAAACAGACATCTCCAGGATTCCTTCCACAGTCTCCAGCTCCTCAAGGGCCTGCTCTCAGTGCTGGCCGGAGGAGATGTTTCCGCCCAAGCTTCTGGGAAGATGCTGTCCTAAAACTCAGCCTCCTCCTTCCTCTTTTTCTCCCCATTCCACCTCTTCTCACCATAATACAATCTATTTGTTGAAGAAAATGAGTTATTTTTCCTATACAGTCTAGATTTTTACCAAAGGCATCCTCATGGTTAACTTAAAAATCCTCTGCATTGCCTGTAAGTTTGTAATTCATTATAAAGCCTTCAAATTTGTTGACAAGACAGACTACTCTAGAACTCATATGGCATTTAAATTTTTTTAAAAAAATTTTTAATTGGAAAATAATTGCTTTACAATATTCTGTTGGTTTCTGCCATATATCAACGCGAATCAGTCACAGGTATATTGTTGTCCCCTCGCTCTTGAACCTCCCACCCACCTTCCGCCCCATGGTGCTGATGAACCTATACGCAGGGCAGCTGCATATCCCATGGGATTTCCCTGATGGCTCAGTGGGTAAGGAATCTGCCTGCCAATGTAGGAGACTCAGGAGACTTGGGTTTGATCCCTGGGTTAAGAAGATCCCCTGGAGGAGGGCATGGCAACCCACTCCGATATTCTTGCCTGAAAAATCCCATGGACAGAGGAGCCTGGGGAGCTACAGTCTAAAGGGTTCCAGAGTCGGAAACGACTGAGCACAGGCACAAGATGACAATGGAGCCTCGTGGCATTTTAACCAGGCATCTGATTCAAAGGCTGGGCTCTCAGCCAAAATGACTGAGCTTACCCTTGGAGACATCTCCTAAAAAGATTGAGCCTCCATGCGGCAAATGCTCAAGCTAACTCATCTCCATTGTCAGCTGAGCTCACAGATAGAAGTTTTATCTTAATAAGAAGTAGCACTGAAACATATATGTTACCATATATAAAACAGCCAGTGGGAATTGGCTATATGACGCAGGAAAACTCAAATCTGTGCTCCATGATAACCTAGAGGGGAGAGATGGAATGCAAGGTGGGAGGGAGGCTCAAGAGGGAGGGGCCAGAGATATACTTATGGCTGATGCATGTTGATACATGACAGAAACCAACACAATACTGTAAAGCAGTTATCCTCCAATTAAAAATAAATCAATTCAGTATTTTAAAAAATTAGCTATAAAAATGCCTTCAGTGATGTGAAAATGTTTAGGCCAACAGTACATTCTGATAACTTTTAAGCCTTATTTCATCCTTACCTGGTAATTAAATAACTACTTGCACCAACAACACTGGTAAAGAAAAAACTGCCCTGATCTGAAACAGAGCTCATGGTTGAGAATTTCTAAGTCCTGGTTAATCAATTCAAAATTAAAAGGGAAGAGCCATGCTGAGGAACCCTAATCCCTACAGTGTCCACTTGAACATAATTTGATGCAAAATCTGTTCTTCCTGATAGACTGACTGCTGAATGCACCAGGCTTCCCAGATCTTAGGCATGATCAAAATATGCATAATTTCAGAAAATAATATGGTTCCTCTCTCAACTGAAATAGGTCAGCTGTTTCTTACTCTGAGCTATGATTATTTTTTCTTTTTATTTTATTAAAAATGCTTATTTTGTTGCTACATTTTGCACTGATGTAATAAACTAGTTTACTTTGAAGAAAGTATGCATAAATTCATTCCATATTCAGAATCTTTAATTTGTATGTTCTATTTTTGTAAATGAGTTGCTTAGCTTTTATTTTATTTAACAAGTTAAATAGACAGCTGAAATGTAAAAATGCCTCCTGATGTAAGCAACTGAGTTTTTACTTTTCTTCTGCTAATAAGCTTTACTTCTGCTAACAGGATTTACTTCCAATTAAAAAATCTATTTTCATGCAGAAATTTCATTTACTGTGTAAACATGAGACTTCAAAAGTATTTAACATGAGTATGCACATAATATTCTAAATTCAGATCTCACCCTAACCATAGCGCTATTCTAAAAGCATGGTCATTTTTAATAGCTTGGTCACTATACCTCAAAACATGCTGAGAGTTAGGGACTATTAATATATCAAAGGAGAAAACATTTCTGTAAAAAAGCCATTAAAAACTGAGGTTTACTTTGAAATGAATATAGTTCTGATACCCAAAGAGATTGTTTATTTTAGAATCTATGTTATATTTTTAGTTCTGGAATATTTTTTCAACATAAAACTATTTCACAATGCAAAAAGCATAGCTCTGGAGTACACAGACTATATATTTTTCATACTCATTAACATTTTCTTACATTTATTTCAGATTTCGTATTTGTAAAAGAAATTATAGAAGTATGAATATACTGGAGACACGTTTTGCATGTGTGGTGTATGTTAAAGTCTTGTAAATAAAATCGTCAAGAGTGGTATACTTGGGTCTCTTTCCTTCTTGAATACTTCCTTCTTCCCTGCAAATCAAAACTATGCTTCAAAGCGTATCAGTATTGATACTTGAAGACTTAATTTATTCATTTTAACTGCTACAGAATATTCACGTTTGCCCTACCACACCCAGCCATCTTTTGACAATGGACACCATTATTTCCAATTTTCAGCTATGACAAAAATGCTAACATGCACATCCCTGCACAGTGTCCTTTGTACAATATACACAATTGTGTGTGTGTGTATTTGACTTTACCAGCTGATGAACTCCACTTCCCCACACAATCACTAACACCTGATATTGTTGTCAAATTAAGTTTTTTAAGTTAATGTCAATAGAATCAGTATGAAACATACTGCTGTTTTCTAGACTTGGATTTCCTGGCACTGCTGAGGTCGAACATCATTCATTCATGTTAGTTTTCCTTTCGTGTTTCCTCTTCTAAACTGCCTTTTCATATTGTTAGCTCACTTTTCCTTTCTACTGAATTACTTACCTCTTCCTATTGGAATGTAGTTTATTACATAATATATAAAATTATATAATTATAAATTGTACAGATTCTTTCAATGAAATATCATAACCCTGTTTACTTGCAAATAGCTGAAATATACCTTTATAAAAATTTTTTCTTTGTCAGTTGACTCTGTTCCATAAACAATTCTAGCACAGAGAGGCTCCAGGAACTTGAGAGCCAGCTGGGAGGAAGAAGATAAAGCTGCTGGGACTTACTGGGGATATTCCCTGAGAGAAAGAAAATAAACTGACGACCAAGCCTGTCTCCTCCTCAAGTGGATCTCCTGGCATTTGTTATTAGAAGAAAATTTATCTAGTGAATGTCCTTAGTGGGGGGTTTCTAGAAAAATATTACTTAGCTAAGTGGACTCAGAATCTATGAGACACAGCTCCTTGAAGGCAGCTTTTTGAGCTGTAAAATTCTCCAGGTTATAAAATGGAGACGTTTAGCAACATAAAGCTCCCTCTGTGTGAGATCCCCACACAATCTCACCTGGGGACCTCATCTACTGTTAGAGGCTAGAGAGACACGTTTCACAACAAGGATCCTAGGAAGTGTACAGAATGTCCCACATCTCTTTCTGCTTCACCTGTGCCCTTGCCTATTTCTGAAATAATTAGTAAAGCTGGTACTGAATAAGGCCTCTCTGATTCACAGGATTCAACCTGACAGTCCAATCGTGAGTGTGCTCACAAGTGTGGACAGCAATCCTGACCCTCACTGAATCTCTGTACTGCCTATTTCTGCCTTGTTTCTGGACTCCTTCTATCGGATTTTACTTGACACATCATAGAAAAGGTCTATCTACTGATTTCAGGTTCTTTAAAAAATACTATCTTTGCCACTTTCCTACTTATTCTCACCTCAAGGCAACTGGTTGGTTTACCAGGCTCTGATGGGTAGCCAGGACTGCAGTAGGATTCTTTAACAACCATATAAAGTATAAACTAGACAGTTGTGCCTCTTTTTCCACGTTGCCTTTCTATTAACAAAATACTCTGCTTTTGCTAAAATTTAGAAATGAAATATACTGATGAAGCAGTAGTAGAAAATTTTCATAACGCCTGATAAGAAGGATGATTCTGTGAAAATCAAGTACCATCTAGATATCTGCTGCTGCTAAGTCGCTTCAGTCGTGTCCAACTCTGTGCGACCCCATAGATGGCAGCTCACCAGGCTCCGCTGTCCTTGGGATTCTCCAGGCAAGAACACTGGAGTGGGTTGCCATTTCCTTCTCTAATGTGTAAAAGTGAAAAGTGAAAGTGAAGTCGCTCAGTCGTGTCTGACTCTTCGCGACCCCATGGACTGCAGCCCACCAGGCTCCTCCATCCATGGGATTTTCCAGGCAAGAGTACTGGAGTGGGGTGCCATCGCCTTCTCCAATCTAGATACCTAGACAAACTTATAAACTTATTAATAAAATTCTAATAAACGAAAGAGAAAACTTACTAAAAACGTGTCTAATGCTTTTTTTACAGCAAGAATGCCCCCATGTTTTCTCTGTAACAATTTGTGAACTGGCTGGCTTTTCCTAAACAATAGCTGTTTGAATTCTATCTGAAAAGAGGAAGTCATTCAAAGAAGGAGTTAGTCACAAAATTTTCTAACACAGAGACCCACTGGCACAATGTAAGAAAATTAAAACCAATGTCTTGATTTTGTTCTGTTTTGAACAGTCAATGCAAGTCCTTAGAAAATCAACATGTCAGAAGTCTGTGTATTCCTATGGGAGGCACTTTTCAAGTTATTTTAAAAACAAATAGAAAATCAAGGTGACTGGTACAAGATGTTGATTACACAAGAATCATGATGAGAAGACTGTGTCACTCCTAATGAAAGACAGAAAAAAAATTCTTAATTTTAATCAATTGATAAGAAAAGACTCCAAACAGGAGAATACAAAATACATATTTGTCAAAATATTAGTAAAGTTTCATATTCAGCATCATGGAGTTTCTTTAAGACCTAAGAAAACTGCATTTTTATAAATAAACACAGCCATAAAAAAGATAACAACATTAGAGGATACAAACCCACTTGCACATAAATCTAATTCACTGTAGATTACATATGAAGAATATACATTAAAATTGAGTTAAAACAATTGCTTTAAAAAAGTATTGAGAAAATTTTACTATTATACCTATTTTGTATTCAGAAAATAACTGTTAAATTTCAAATGCTATGTTATAATTGAGTTGTAGTTTACAGAACAGTGGAGTGTCCAGAACTTCAGTGCCCATTTTGATGAACTGTGACAATCACACTCAACTGTCCTTGTAACCATACTCTACTCCTTCCTGCTCCTTTTTAGTCAATCCTAGAGCCATCTCCAAATCAACCACTACTCTAGTATCTACCACCATACATTAATTTTGCCTGTTTTAGAACTTCATAGAAATTTAATCAAAGCTTGTATGTTCCTTTAGGACTAGTTTTTCTGAAGACCTTTTAGAACTAACACCCAAAAAAGATGTCCTTTTCATTATAGGGGACTGGAATGCAAAAGGAGGAAGTCAAGAAACACCCAGATTAACAGGCAAATTTGGCGTTGGAATACGGAATGAAGCAGGGCAAAAGCTAATAGAATTTTGCAAAGAGAACGCATTGGTCATAGTAAACACCCTCTTCCAACAACACAACAGAAAATTCTACACATGGACATCGCCAGATGGTCAACACTGAAATCAGATTGATTATATTCTTTGCAGCCAAAGATGGAGAAGCTCTATACAGTCAGCAAAAACAAGACCAGGAACTGACTGGCTCAGATCATGAGCTCCTTATTGCCAAATTCAGACTTAAATTGAAGAAAGTAGGGAAAACCACTAGACCATTCAGGTATGACCTAAATCAAATCCCTTATGATTATACAGTGGAAGTGAGAAATAGATTTAAGGGACTAGATCTGATAGATAGAGTGCCTGACGAACTATGGACTGAGGTTCATGACACTGTATAGGAGACAGGGATCAAGACCATCCCATGGAAAAGAAATGCAAGAAAGCAAAATGGCTATCTGGGGAGGCCTTACAAATAGCTGTGAAAAGAAGAGAAGCAAAAAGCAAAAGAGAAAAGGAAAGATATAAACATCTGAATGCAAAGTTCCAAAGAATAGCTAGAAGAGATAAGAAAGCCTTCTTCAGCGATCAATGCAAAGGAACAGAGGAAAACAACAGAATGGGAAAGACTAGAGATCTCTTCAAGAAAATTAGAGATACCAAGGGAATATTTCATGCAAAGATGGGCTCGATAAAGGACAGAATGGTATGGACCTAACAGAAGCAGAAGATATTAAGAAGAGATGGCAAGAATACACAGAAGAACTGTACAAAAAAAATCTTCACGACCAAGACAATCACGATGGTATGATCACTCACCTAGAGCCAGACATCCTGGAATGTGAAGTCAAGTGGGCCTTAGAAGCATCACTATGAACAAAGCTAGTGGAGGTGATGGAATTCCAGTTGAGCTATTTCAAATCCTGGAAGATGATGCTGTGAAAGTGCTGCACTCAATATGCCAGCAAATTTGGAAAACTCAGCAGTGGCCATAGGACTCGAAAAGGTCAGTTTTCATTCCAATTCCAAAGAAAGGTAATGTCAAAGAATGCTCAAACTACTGCACAATTGCACTCATCTCACACTTTAGAAAGTAATGCTCAAAATTCTCCAAGCCAGGCTTCAGCAATACATGAACCGTGAACTTCCAGATGTTCAAGCTGGTTTTAGAAAAGGCAGAGGAACCAGAGATCAAATTGCCAACATCCGCTGGATCATTGAAAAAGCAAGAGAGTTCCAGAAAAACATCTCTTTCTGCTTTATTGACTATGCCAAAGCCTTTGACTGTGTGGATCACAATAAAATGTGGAAAATTCTGAAAGAGATGGGAATACCAGACCACTTGACCAGCCTCTTGAGAAACCTGTTTGCAGGTCAGGAAGCAACAGTTAGAACTGGACATGGAACAACAGACTGGTTCCAAATAGGAAAAGGAGTACATCAAGGCTGTATATTGTCACCCTGCTTATTTAACTTATACGCAGAGTACATCATAATAAACGCTGGGCTGGAAGAAACACAAGCTGGAATCAAGATTGCCAAAAGAAATATCAATAACCTCAGATATGCAGATGACACCACCCTTAGGGCAGAAAGTGAAGAGGAACTAAAAAGCCTCTTGATGAGAGTGAAAGAAGAGAGTGAAAAAGTTGGCTTAAAGCTCAACATTCAGTAAACTAAGATTATGTCATCTGGTCCCATAACTTCATTGGAAATAGATGGGGAAACAATGGAAACAGTGTCAGACTTTATTTTTTTGGGCTCCAAAATCACTGCAGATGGTGATTGCAGCCATGAAATTAAAAGGTGTTTACTCCTTGGAAGGAAAGTTATGACCAACCTAGATAGCATATTCAAAAGCAGGGACATTACTTTGCCAACAAAGTTCTGTCTAGTCAAGGCTATGGTTTTTCCAGTGGTCATGTATGGATGTGAGAGTTGGACTGTGAAGAAAGCTGAGCACTGAAGAATTGATGCTTCTGAACTGTGGTGTTGGAGAAGACTCTTGAGAGTCCCTTGGACTGCAAGGAGATCCAACCAGTCCATCCTAAAGGAGATCAGTCCTGGGTGTTCTTTGGAAGGAATGATGCTAAAGCTGAAATGCCAGTACTTTGGCCACCTCATGCAAAGAGTTGACTCATTGGAAAAGACTCTGATGCTGGGAGGGATTGGGGTCAGGAGGAGAAGGGGATGACAGAGGATGAGATGGCTAGATGGCATCACCAACATGATGGACGTGAGTTTGAGTGAACTCCGGGAGATGGTGATGGACAGGGAGGCCTGGCAGACTGCGATTCATGGGGTCGCAAAGAGTCGGACATGACTGAGTGACTAAACTAAATTTAACTCACTTTTCTCAGCCTAGTTGTTGTGTGCTGTTGACTCAATACATTTTATGGTTGAACAATATTCTACTAAATATTCTGATTTACTTATTGATCCTCCTGTCAGTGGAATGGAGTTGTTTTCAGATTAACATTCTTAAAATTAAAGATACTATGAACATTTACAGATAATTGTTCTTGCCAACATAGCTGCTGAATTGTTTGGCCATATGGTAAGTACATAACTGATTTTACAAGGAACTGTTAGCCTGTTTTATATTCTCACTAGCGAGAGAAGACTCTACATATGGACATCACCAGATGGTCAACACTGAAATCAGATTGATAACATTCTTTGCAGCCAAAGATTGAGAAGCTCTATAGAGTCAGCAAAAACAAGACCAGGAGGTGACTGTGGCTCAAATCATGAGCTGCTTATTGCCAAATTCAGACTTAAATTGAAGAAAGTAGGGAAAACCAGTAGATCATTCAGGTATGACCTAAGTCAAATATCTTACAATTATACAGTGAAAGTGACAAATAGATTCAAGGGATTAGATCTGATAGAGTGCCTAAAGAATTATGGATGGAGGTTCGTGACATTGTACAGGAGGTAGTGATCAAGACCATCCCCAAGAAAAAGAAATGTAAAAAAGCAAAATGGTTGTCTGAGGAGGGCTTACAAATAGTTGAAAAAAGAAGAGAAGCAAAAGGCAAAGGAGAAAAGGAAAGACATAACCGTCTGAATGCAGAGTTCCAAAAAACAGCAAAGAGAGATAAGAAAGCCTTCCTCAGTGATCAATGCAAGAAATAGAAGAAAACAATAGAATGTGAAAGACCAGATTTTTCTTCAAGTAAATTAGATACCAAGGGAACATTTCATGCAAAGATGGGCACGATAAAGGAAAGAAATGGTATGGACCTAACAGAAGCAGAAGATATTACAAAGAGGTGGCAAGAATACACAGAACTCTACAAAAAAGATCTTCATGACCCAGATAACCAAAATGGTGTTATCACTCACCAGAGTCAAACATCCTGGAATGCAAAGTCAAGTGGGCCTCAGGAAGCATCACAACGAACAAAGCTAGTGGAAGTGATAGAATTCCTTTTGAGCTACTTCAAATCCTAAAAGATGATGCTGTGAAAGTGCTGCACTCAATATGGCAGCAAATTTGGAAAACTCAGCAGTGGCCACAGGACTGGAAAAGGTCAGTTTTCATCCCACTCCCAAAGAAAGACAATGCCAAACAATGTTTAATTTACAGCACAATTGCACTCATTTCATATGCTAGCAAAGTAATGTTCAAAATTCTCCAAGCCAGGCTTCAATAGTATGTGAACTGTGAACTTCCAGATATTCAAGCTAGATTTAGAAAAGACAACAGAACCAGAGATCAAACTGCCAACATCCACTGGATCATCAAAGAGCAAGAGAGTTCCAGAAAAAACACCTTCTGTTCTACTGACTATGCCAAAGAGTTTGACTGTGTGGATCAAAACAAACTGTGGAAAATTCTTAAAGAGATGGGAATACCAGACCACTGCACCTGCCTCCTGAGAAATCTGTATGCAAGTCAAGAAGCAACAGTTATAATGGACCTGGAAAACAGAGTGGTTCCAAATTGAGAAAGGAATATGTCAATGCTTATACTGTCACCCTGTTTGTTTAACTCATATGCAGAGTACATCATGCAAAATGCTGGGCTGTATGAAGCATAATCTGGAATCAAGATTGCCGGTAGAATTATTGATAATCTCAGATATGCAGATGACACCACCCTTATGGATGAAAGCCAAGAAATAAAAAGCCTCTTGATGAAAGTGAAAGAGGACAGTGAAAAAGTTGGCTTAAAACTCAACATTCAAAAGACTAAGATCATGGCATCCGGTCCCATCACTTCATGGCAAATAGATGGGGAAACAATGCAAACATGAGAAACTTTACTTTTTGGGCTCCAAAATCACTGAGGATGGTGACTGCAGCCATGAAATTAAAAGACGCCTGGTCTTTGGAAGAAAAGTTATGACCAACCTAGACAGCATATTAAAAAGTAGAGACATTACTTTGCCAACAATTGTCCATCTAGTTAAAGCTATGGTTTTTCCAGTAGTCATGTAAGGATGTGAGAGTTGGACTATAAAGAAAGGTGAGCACCAAACAACTGATGCTTTTGAACTGTGGTGTTGAAAAAGACTCTTAAGAGTTTCTTGGACTGCAAGGAGATCAAACCAGTCCATGCTAAAGGAAATCAGTCCTGAATATTCATTGGAAGGACTAATGCTGAAGCTAAAGCTCCAATACTTTGGTCACCTGATGTGAAGAGCTGACTCATTTGAAAAGACACTGATGCTGGGAAAGATTGAAGGCAGGAGGAGAAGGGGATGACAGAGGATGAGATGGTTGGATGGCATCACCAACTCGATGGACATGAGTTTGAGCAAGCTCCGGCAGTTGATTGACAGGGAAGTCTGGCATCCTGTGGTCCATGGGGTTCAACGAGTAGGACACAACTTAGCGACTGAACTGAGCAATTTATGACTTTGAGAACATCTTTAAAACTTTGCCACGTTAATCTTTTTAAAATTTAGCCATTCTTGTCACTATCCATTGCATTTCTCTGCCGACTAATCAAATCACACTTTATTCAGGTATTTACTGTCCATTCCCTTGTAGCTTAGTTGGTAAAGAATCTGCCTGCAATACAGGAGACCTGGGTTTGATTCCTGGGTCAGGGATCCCTTTACGAGGAAATGGCAATCCACTCCAATAGTCCTGCCTGGAGAATCCCATGGACAGAGGAGCCTGGTGGGCTACAGCCCATGGGGTCGAAAGAGTCACATACGACTTAGTGACTAAACCACCAGCAGTATGTATTCTTTCATGCGTTTAAATATTTTGCTCATTTTTTATATCCATTCTTTCCTGATCAAATCATCTTAAGATATGTTTAAAATGAATAGGCCATAAGTGTATGCTGTATTTCAGGCTTATGTACTTGGTAGCTTTTCAGTAAACTCTAGGATTTTCTGTTTCTAAACATGTTGACTCTAAATACAGTTTTACTGTTTCCTCTCAAAGTACAGCTGCCTTATTGCAATGGCAAGGAGGACTAGTTCAAGGATAACTACAAGGGAGAAGACAGAACATCCCTTCCTTGTTCCTTACCTTTGGTGAAAAGCATTCAGTCTTTCACCATGGTATATCCATTAAGGTTTTCACAGAAAACAAAATTTACTGTGTTGAGAAAGTTTCCTTCTGTTCTTTTGTATTTTCTTGAAAAAATCATGAATGGGTGGTGAATTTTGGCAACTGATTTCTCTGCATATACTCAGATAATGTGGGTCTTTCTGTTAAAATTATGAATTATACAGATTGTTTTATGAATGTGAAAATAACTTTTCATTCCTGAGATAAATCTTACCTGAACATCATGTATTATTTTTGTGTATGTTGCTGGGTTCTATTTCGAATACACAGTAAGGATTTTACTTCTGTGTTCATGTGAGAGAGTCTGAGTTTGTTTTCAGTTTTGCTTTGTTTTCCTGCAATGTCTGTCTAGTTTTGATATAAAGTAACGATAGTCTCAGGAAATGAATCAGAAATGTTCCTTATTCTTTCAGTCTCTAAAGAGAGTTTGGGTAGTTTCTTGCTTAAATGCATGATATAATTTATTTGGCCCCAGAGTGGTCTTTGTAGAGAGGTTCATAATTTTAAATACACTTTATTTAATCAGTGTAATTTAGGTTTTCTACTTTTTCTTGAGTCAGTTTTGGTAATTTTCAGCCTTCAAGGAATGTGTGCATTTAGTCTATATTGTTGAGAATACTGCCAAAATTTTTTTCATATTTACTTATTTTCACAGTTTTCTTGGCATATACTGCTTTTATATTTATGTTGAAATTTCCTGTTTGTCTCCTTCTTATTCATGTACTCTTTTTTTCTAATTGAATGAAAGCTTCCTTAAGTTCTGTAGTGCTTTACAACTTCAGAAGTTTCACACACATGATTTTATATAATCCTATAATAACCACTTTTTCCTCCTACCCCTATAGTGTCCCTCCCTCTACCTTCTCCCCACTGGTAACTACTAGCTTCTTCTCTTCATCTGTGAGTCTGTTTCTTTTTTGCTATATTCTCTAGTTTGTTGTATTTTTTTACATTCCATATATAGGTGATGTATTTGTCTTTCTCTGTCTTACCTCACTTAATAGAAGGTTCTCCAAGTCCGTCCACATTGCTATAAATGGCAAGATTTTATTCGTTTTGTTATCGCTAAGTAGTATTCCAGTGGGCGTCTGTGTGTGTGTGTGTGTGTGTGCAGTCACAGTTTTATCTATTCATCTCTCGATGGACACTTAGGTTGCTTCTGTAACTTGGCAATCATAAATAATGCTGCTATGAACATTGAGATGCATGTGTCTTTTAATTAGTATTTTTTGGATATATATACCCTGAAAGTGGAATTGCTGAGTCATATGGTAGTTCTATTTTCAGCTTAATGAGAAACTTTTATACTGTTTTCCACAGTGGCAGAACCAATTTACATTCCCACCAAACTGTACAAGGGCTTCCGTTTCTCCACATCCTCGCTAACACCTGTTATTTGTGTGCTTTATGATGACTACCGTTCTGAGAGGTGTGAGATGACATTCCACTGTGGCTTTGATTTACATTTGCCTTATGATTAGTGGTGTTGAGCATCTTTTCATGTGCCCGTGAGTTAATCAGCTATTTTTGATGTTGAGCTGTATAACTCCTAATATATAATCTGCATTATATATACATACACACACAGATTTAAGACTTGGACCATAAAGAAGGCTAAGTGCTAATGAATTGATCCTTTCAAATTATGGTGCTGGAAAAGATTCTTGAGAGTGCCTTGTACTGCAAAGAGATCAAACCAGTCAATTCTAAAGGAAATCAGTTCAGTTCAGTTCAGATGCTCAGTCATATCCGACTCTTTGTGACCCCACGGACTGCAGCATGCCAGGCTTCCCTTTCCATCACCAACTCCTGGAGCTTGCTTGAACTCATGACCACCAAGTTGGTGATGCCATTCAAACATCTCATCCTCTGTTGTCCCCTTCTCCTCCTGCCTTCAATCTTTCCCAGCATCAGGGTCTTTTCCAATGAGTCAGTTCTTCACATCAGGTTGGCCGAAGTATTGGAGCTTCAACTTCAGCATCAGTCCTTCCAATGAATATTCAAGACTGATTTCCTTTAGGATGGACTGGTTTTATCTCCTTGAAGTCCAAGGGACTGTCAAGAATCTTTTCTAGCATCACAATTTGAAAGGATCAATTCCCACTTAGCATTCACACCCTGAATATTCACAGGAAGGACTGATGCTGAAGCTGAAGCGCCAAAACATTGGTCACCTGATACAAAGACCTGACTCATTGGAAAAGACCTTGATGCTGGGAAAGACTGAAGGCAAAAGGAGAGGGTGCAGCAGAGGATGAGATGGTTAGACAGCATCACAGACTAAATGGACATGAATGTGAGCAAACTACCAGAGACAGTGAAGGGCAGGGAAGCCTGGCATGCTGCAGTCCATGGGGTCACAAAGAGGGATGCAACATGGCCACTGGAACAGCAACAACGATAATGTTCTTCCAGCAGCCAGCTACTTTACCTGTGAACCAACAAGTTCTCTTTATGCTGTGTTTCCAAGCCTCTGTTAGAATCTGTCTAAAATAGTCTTTATCCTAGAACTATAAAGTACTATAGTGCTAAGGTCCAACACTTAGGGTCTCCACTGAATGCCTTATTAAACAGGGTCTTGGTTTTATAGCTGAATAGAATTTAGATCATCCCAAACACTGTGTGAGGTCTGGCTATTGTTCTTTGTAGTATTTCTTTTCTGAGCAGGTTTTCTTTATTTGGCCTTGTGAAGTGTCCTCCTATACACGTGCAGCTCAGTAGTCAACAAGAAATCAAGAAAACCTCTGCAGAAATTACTTGAGCTCTTCCTTTTCAGAGTTTTCTTCTCTCCATGACCCTGACCCAGAATTTCCCTACATCAGTTCTCTGGAACTCCAGACTCTGACCCACCAGTTCAGTGAGAGCGCTGGGACTGGTGGGCCTCCAGGCCAAAAGTCAAGGCGATCATGGGCTACATAGTTTGTTTACTTATCTTAAGAATCACAACTCTGTATTGCTTATTGTCTAAAATTCACCAAATTGTGTTATCTGTCCAGAGTTTTAGCTATTTACATTGGGAAGGGTACTCTGTATGTCTTTTTAATAAACTTTTTAAAATAAGTTCAAGAAATTTTATTTTAAAAAGACAATTTGTTACACTTTTTCCAAAAAATCACCTTAATATGCAAATTTGAGATGCAAATCTCCAATAAGAATTGCATCAAAGGAGCTTGCATAACTCAGTGAAGCTACCAGACATGTCTTGTAGGGTCACCTAAGACAGAGGGGTCACAGTGAACAGTTCACAAAATGTGGTACACTGGAGGAAGAAATGGCAAACCACTTCAGTATTCCTGCCACGAGAACCCCATGAATAGTATGAAAAGTCAAAAAGATATGACACTGGAAGGTGAGTCCCCCCCAGGTCAGAAGGTTTCCAATGTACTACTGGGGAAGAGCAGAGGGCAATTATTAATTTCTCCAGAAAGAATGAAACAGCTGGGCCAAAGTGGAAATGACACTCCACTGCGGATGTGTCCAGTGGTGAAAGTAAAGTCTGATGCCATAAATAACAATATTGCAATAGGAACCTGGAATGTTCAGTCCATGAATCAAGGTAAATTGGATGTGGTCAAGCAGGAGTTAGCAAGAGTGAACATTGAAATCTTAGGAATCAGTGAACTAAAATGAACGGGTTATGGATGAATTTAATTCAAGTGACCATAACATTTACCAATGTGGGCAAGAATCCCTTAGAAGAAATGGTATAGCCCTCCGTGGGAAATGAGCAAATTGGTGTGTTCAGGCTCCCTTACTCCACGTTTTGTAAATAACGATTATGTAACAGCTGAGCTCATTCGTAGTACTGTGTGTGCACGTCACAAGGTGCTCACCTGGTGTGGTACGTGCGTGTGAGCTCCATCGAGAAAGTGGCGGCGTTACTGCTGCGTTACACCTGTGTCCACTGGGTCAGCCGCAAGAGCAGGGAAGCTGTGTCATGGCTGCCATGCCAGCAAGGAGACAGTAAACATGCCTGCAGTTCCTATGGCTCCTCAAGTCTCTTTCCAGCCTCTTAACTCACACCTTGCCCAGGCTGGGTTCAGCGAACAGTAAGAACAGCAAGACAACTGGAGCCATGAACAGGATCAGCAATACACCCTTACAGTCAACAAAAGAGTCTAAAAGTGTAATCTCAAAAATGACAGAATGATCTTGGTTCGTTTCCCTTCAACATCATGGTAATTTAAGTCTAGGCCCCACTACTAACTAATGTCAAAGTAGCAGAAGTTGACTAGTTCTATGAAAACCAACAAGACTTTCTAGAACTAACACCAAGAAAAAAGATGTCCTTTTCATCATAGGGAATTGGAATGCAAAACTAGTAAGTCAAGAGATACCTGGAGTAACAGACATGTTTGTTATTCCAGATACTTGGAATAACAGACAAGCCACCTCGGGCTTCCCTGGTGGCTCAGCTGGTAAAGAATCCACCTGCAGTGCAGGAGACTGGGTTTAATCCCTGGGTTGGGAAGACACCCTGGAGAAGGGAACAGCTACCCACTCCAGTATTCTGGCCTGGAAAACTCCATGGACTGCATAGTCCATGGGGTCACAAGGGGTCGGACACGACTGAGTGACTTTCACTTTGGCCTTGGAGTACAAAATGAAGCAGAGCAAATGTTACCAGGGTTCTGTCAAAAGAATATGCTGGTTATTGCAAATACCCTTTTCCAACAACCCGAGAGACAACTCTACATATGGACATCACCAAATGGTCAATAATGAAATCAGATTGACTGACATTTATAATATTCATCTAACATCTAATAGTAAAATAAAGCTGGTCTTTCCTTGCTAACTCTCCCACTCCACAGCACTCTTCTGAGTCCCCGTTTGCTTTCTGACTATGATTTCATGATTGCCATATAGTGATAATCCCCTAATTTTTATGTAGGTCCCTCTTTCTCTCAAGCTTTAATTTCACATTTCTATGTTTGACAACTTCAATGTTTCCTCATATTCCATACATACAAAATAAACTTTTTCTGTTTTCCAAGAAGCATTTCTTTCCATTTTCCTAATTCTACTTATGACATTCATTTTTCCTCTTAGTTTTATAAAACTAATTTTTACACTGATTCTCCTCTCTCCTTCACAGTAAACATATCCTGAGTCCTTTGTATAACACCTCTTGTATACAAGTGAGTATTTCTATTGCTGCTTGTAGAAGAGTTATTGCATTGAGTGTCCAAATACATGGCTT
Source organism: Bos taurus (assembly GCF_002263795.3). NCBI lineage: Eukaryota > Metazoa > Chordata > Mammalia > Artiodactyla > Bovidae > Bos > Bos taurus. The sequence continues at coordinate 17,508,072 of NC_037336.1, read as the reverse complement.
CCTTACATTCATGCCCCTTATATTCCCTTCTATTCTAACTCCATCTCTTACCACTGTTTTACTGAGTTTCTGAGCCTTACATGTAGTAGACACCTTGAACTTACTAATCGTTAGTCATTATATACCCTTTTATAGTAAAAAAAAATCTGGAAAGCATAAAAGTAAATTTTTTATATTTCCTTGCTGCTTTGGTTCTGAATATGTTGTTAGTTTAGAAATAAATGCACACAGAAAATCTATATTAGCTGAAACTGAATCACACAGTGAGATTCAGTGTGTGAGGGCATATAGTGAGGGCATCTGTATGGCTGTTGTACACTGTGGCAAGGCTGTTTTATGGACCCTGTGTCTATAGCAGTAGCTCCTGGAGTCAGCAAACTGCTTCATGATCATGATGGTGAAGGCAGCAATTCCTTTGAAACTAGATTTTGCTCGGTGATTGTGGGAGGTGGTTGTTGTTCAGTCACCCAGTTGTGTCTGACTCTGCCACTCCATGGACTGCAGCAACCAGGCTTCCATGACCTTTACTATCTTCAAGAGCTTGATCAAACTCATGAGTTGATTGTGCCATCCAACCATTTGCTGCCCCCCTTTTTCTCCTGCCGTCAATCTTTCCCAGCATCATAGTCTTTTTAGTGAGTTGGCTTTTCACATCAGGTGGCCAATAAAGTATTGGATCTTCAGTATCTGTCCTTCCAATGAATATTCAGGGTGGATTTCCTTTAGGATTGATTGGTTTGATCTCCCTGCTGTCCAAGAGACTTTCAAGAGACTTCTCTAGCAACATAGTTAGAAAGGACCAATTCTTTGGCACTCAGTCTTCTTTACGATCCAACTATCACATTTGTATGAGACTATTGGAAAAACCATAGCTTTGACTATATAGACTTCTGCTGGTAAAGAGATGACTCTGCTTTTAATATGCTGTCTAGGTTTGTCATAGCTTTTCTTTCAAGAAGCAAGCATCTTTTAATTTCATTACTGCAGTCACTGTCCACAGTGATTTTGGAGCCCAAGGAAATAAAGTTATGGAAGGGGCCTAGGCTTTTCTTTAACAATTCCATAGCTCTTCATGCATTCTTTACTTTCTCCTTAAATTGAATGGAGTAAATTCTGTCACCCATTGTTAAGAATGCTGATGAGTAGTTTCCTTGTCTTTAAACAGTAATACTAATATCTTGAAAGGTTATTAAAAGAATTGAATGGTACAATTCATGTAAAGCATTTAAGACATATTATCTGCCAAACACTAACTCTTGTTTTTGTGTTTTTACTCTTGTTTTAAAGTTGCTTAACAATCAGAATGCCTGGGTTTGAATCATGGCTTGTAGCATATGTTCTTTCTGCAAGCTTGGTCAAGTTGCTTAACTTTTCTAAGGTTTGATTTCTTTATCTATAAACTAGGTAAAAAGAAAAACTACTTCATGTAGTTTGGCAAGGGAAGCCCGAAAATTAAATGAGAATATGTTAATAATTTTTTTTCCTGTACTTTGTTATTCTCCACACAAATCTGATTCCATTCAAACTAATTTCCCACATTGATTCCTGTTTTAATGCCATGAGCTCAACCTGTTTCCTCAGAGTTCTGGGCACACCTTTTAAAAATAACATTCAGTATCCTGACATTATACATTCTCTGTTTTTCAATTCAAATCCATTTTCAAGCTGTTCCTTTTTCATGTAATCTTTTCAAGGATCTGAAACCTACCTTGATCACTTTCTTGGTCTTACAGCTCCTACAAACAGCACCATGCATTTTAACACATTTTTTTCCATTAGTAAATGTGCCTTATTTCTTTCTCAAGAGGATTTTTTGTTCAATGAGATCATTCAGTTCAGTTCAGTCGCTCAGTCATGTTGGACTCTTTGCGACCCCATGAATTGCAGCATGCCAGGCCTCCCTGTCCATCACCAACTCCCGGAGTTCACTCAGGCTCACGTCCATCGAGTCGGTGATGCCATCCAGCCATCTCATCCTCTGTCGTCCCCTTCTCCTCCTGCCCCCAATCCCTCCCAGCATCAGAGTCTTTTCCAATGAGTCATTCAGTTCAGTTCAGTTCAGTCGCTCAGTCATGTCCAACTCTTTGCGACCCCATGAATCGCAGCATGCCAGGCCTCCCTGTCCATCACCAACTCCCAGAGTTCACTCAAACTCACGTCCATCGAGTCGGTGATGCCATCCAGCCATCTCATCCTCTGTTGTCCCCTTCTCCTCCTGCCCCCAGTCCCTCCCAGCATCAGGGTCTTTTCCAATGAGTCAACTCTTTGCATGAGGTGGCCAAAGGACTGGAGTTTCAGCTTTAGCATCAGTCCTTCCAAAGAAATCCCAGGGCTGATCTCCTTCAGAATGGACTGGCTGGATCTCTTTGCAGTCCAAGGGACTCTCAAGAGTTTTTTCCAACACCGCAGTTCAAAAGCATCAATTCTTCAGCACTCAGCTTTCTTCATAGTCCAACTCTCACATCCATACATGACCATTAGTAACAACTAATTAAAAAAAAATCTAACAGAGCTCTTCCAAGAGTTCTCCACTTAACAATGACTTGAAAAACTATTGACCAGATGATTTACCATGTCATTGATTGAAATCAATTAGATTATACAGTATTTTGTCATTAAATGTAGAGAACTTATATGTATGAATTTGGTTAAGTGTTTAATATTATATATACATAATTTTCTTAATATTAATTTTTTTCTCTTTACCAAAACATTTCTGTCTCTAATTTCCTTTGATTGTGCTTACTTCAACAATAGAAACAATAATAATATTAGATGAACTGACAAAATGAACACATAAAATATGTCACTGTCAACATTAAAACATGAGAATGACTCCTGTTCCTCAGATGCATTTACTAGCAGTGACATAAGACTCACAGATAAAAGGGCTAGAGAATCATTTTCAAACTTGGCTGCACAGTGGAATCACCTGGTGAGCTTTACCAATATCGATACAGTGAGTCCCCTACATGTGAAACTTCAAGCTCGCATGTCCAACGACGTAAGTTAGTTCACATGCCTAGTGTACACTGTCACACGCATGCATTCTATACAAGTGGCTGTGCTTTTGTGCACATTATTGTACATTACTGCATTGAATACAGAGTACAGTATCTTTATTTAAAGCCCAGGGTGTCCAGAAGCAAGTGTAAAAGCAGGGGTGAGGTAGCAGGCACTACTGTACTTTTCAAGGTATTGTACAATAAGGTTTAAACTGTTTTCCTTTTTTGTGTTTGCTTTTTATGTATGTATTATTTGTGTGAAAAGTGTTATAAATGTATTACTGTATAGTACTGTATAGCCAAGCCAATTGTGTTAGATGGCTACCTGGGCTAACATTTTTGGACTTAGAAACAAACTGGACTTATGAACATGCTCTCAGAATGGAATTTGCTTATATGTAGGGGACTTAGGGTAATGTGTCAGCATGCTAAAAAGCAGAGATATTACCTTCCTGACAAAGGTCCATCTAGTCAAAGCTATGGTTTTTCCAGTGGTCATGTATGGATGTGAGAGTTGGACCATGAAGAAAGCTGAGCACCAAAGAATTGATGCTTTTGAACTGTGGTGCTGGAGAAGACTCTTGAGAGTCCCTTGGACTGCAAGGAGATCAAACCAGTCCATCCTAAAGGAAATGAGTCCTGAATATTGACTGGAAGGACTGATGGTGAAGCTGAAACACCAATACTTTGGCCACCTGATGTGAAGAACTGACTCATTTGAAAAGACCCTCATGCTGGGAAAGATTGAAGGCGGAAGGAGAAGGGGACGACAGAGGATGAGATGGTTGGATGGCATCACCGAGTCGATAAACACGAGTATGAATAAGCTCTAGGAGTTGGTGATGGACAGGGAAGCCTGGAGTGCTACAATCCATGGTGTCGCAAAGAGTTGGACACCACTGAGAGACTGAACTGAACTACAGTACCTGCATCTTAACCCCAGAGACCTCCATTTAATTCGATTGGCATATGCCTTGGCAACTGGATATTTAAAGTCAGTCAGATGAGTCTCATGAGAAATTAGAAATAAGAACCATTGGTCAGAGGTTATTCTCCATTTAGCATCCACTCTTGTTCTCTTTCCTCTCACTGCTTTGCTTTAGAAACATGCTACTTGCTTGGAGAGGCTTAAGGCCACTCCTTTGCCATTACTAGTAATACCTTTGACACATATATACCAGTAAGGGTGATAAAATGGTATTATTTTGAGAACTATTTTATGAAAATATCATTCTGTAATTTCAGCAGGCAGTAACAATATTCATGTATTACTAGATATAAGGTAATGATGAAAATATCTGCCTGGCAAAAAGACAGAGAAAGGGAAAACAAGTTTACAGATGCATTAATTAACTATAAAAGAAAGTTACAATTTCAGGTTGTATGTACCTGGTCGATGGCACCCAGATCATCAGCAAAGCTGTTTACTTCTGACAGAAGCAGGGATATTATAGATCTTCTCAACAAGCTGCAACTTCCCAGGGTTACCAGACTCCGCGAGACGTAACGCTGCACCTGAAACTGCAGATCGAGGTAAGCAGGCGTCTACTTTCCGTCAAGGTAGCTCAGAAGATACTTAATGGGCATTTTCTAAGATTTACTACTGAGCTCCCTGCTGTGGGGAGCTCAGAAAGTGTCAACATAATTCTGGGTCAGTCTCAAGCAAAACCGTGAAGCAGATTATCACGATAGAAGCAATGAAATTTTATAGCAGTTAATATTTTGAAATGTGTGACAAGGTGCTAAAATGGAAGTTTTAGCTGAAGGACCAAAAGATCATATCATTTAGATGATAGACTACGTACAGAATGAATCAAGGGGATGACAAAGCAAGACTCTCAGACCCTTAACCATTAAATATAGATATGGAGCTGTAGAGGCAGAGATGATAAAAAGGGAAAGAGGAAAAGGTCTGAAGATGTCTTTGGGAAGAGGCCCACCTCCACGCTGCAGAGGGACGGGTATGGGTGTCTATTCTCCACAAATCAAAAAAGAGGTCATTTAGAGGGAGGAGAAAAAAATGTGGGACTCTGATTTTTCATCTAGAGGTAGCACAAGAACTTGTCATTCAATAAATTTCAAAGGACAGTGGGAGACAATAAACTATATCCCTTACAGTTATTAGGAGAAATGCCACTTGATTATTATTCACATTAAGGTACATATAACTCATACCTCAATTTTCATTAAATCTTTTCTTTAATTATCTGGGAGAAAGGAGACTTCAAGGAGTATCTCAAAACACAAAAACAGCATCTACCTTGCCATTGCTCTCTATGAGCTTAAAATCATACTGAGGAGACACTACTTTGCTATATAAAATATTTAAATGACAATGCTAAATAACTAATGCCATATGATACTAAGAAATGCCATCTGTGTCCTTTAGGATAAGCACTTAATGTAGATATTCCTCAAATTGATATTTTAATAATATGCTTTAAAAGCTAATCAATGACACTAAGAAACTGAATAGATTATAGGCTTCAAAAAACATCTATTATAAATCCAGATGTGTATAACTAGCTGTTAATAATAATTTTCTAAATCAACTTATCAAATTTACAACTAAAACCACATCAATTTATTATCATAGGGAATCACAGTTATTTATCAGTTATTTCCTAATAACATAATTAGCTAAGACTCCCATCTTTTGTAACTCTTTAATACCATTTACTATATGTCCCATTTTTTATAACATTTTTCTTTGTACTTGAAATAAAGAGTGCTCTTAGTTAAGTTCTAAAAAAACTTCTGTTGAGTATTTCATGGATGATGTAGTTGTTTACTTACCATTTTCCCTTAATATGTAATCTTTAGGGGATAGCTTAAAGAGAAGATAAATTTCACAATAAAATGGACTTTACACAGTGGGGATGAAGTGAAGTTATGACAGGCTGCAGACTCTGGAGCCCAACACTTGCCTGAGTTAAATCCCAGCTCCATGCTTATTAACTTGTACTAACAACTTACTAACCTTTTATTTCTCAGCTTACATTTCTGCAAAATAGTGACTGGACAGCAGCACCTACATAGAGTCCTTCATATGAAGTTAAGACAGCAAAAATGATTAACACAGGGCCAGTCCCCCAGTATGCCAGCAAATTTGGAGAACTCAGCAGTGGCCACAGGACTGGAAAAGGGCAGTTTTCATTCCAATCCCAAAGAAAGGCAATGGCAAAGAATGCTCAAACTACCGCAAAATTGCACTCATCTCACACGCTAGTAAAGTAATGCTCAAAATTCTCCAAGCCAGGCTTCAGCAATACTTGAACCGTGAACTTCCAGATGTTCAAGCTGGTTTCAGAAAAGGCAGAGGAAACAGAGATCAAATTGCCAACATCCACTGGATCATGGAAAAAGCAAGAGAGTTCCAGAAAAACATCTATTTCTGCTTTATTGACTATGCCAAAGTCTTTGACTGTGTGAATCACAATAAACTGTGGAAAATTCTTAAAGAGATGGGAATACCAGACCACCTGACCTGCCTCTTGAGAAACCTGTATACAGGTCAGGAAGCAACAGTTAGAACTGGACATGGAACAACAGACTGGTTCCAAATAGGAAAAGGAGTACATCAAGGCTGTATATTGTCATCCTGCTTATTTAACTTATATGTAGAGTACATTATGAGAAACGCTGGGCTGGAAGAAGCACAAGCTGGAATCAAGATTGCCGGGAGAAATATCAATAACCTTAGATATGCAGATGACACCACCCTTATGGCAGAAAGTGAAGAGGAACTAAAGAGCCTCTTGATGAAAGTGAAAGAGGAGAGTGAAAGAGGAGAGCTTTAAGTTGGCTTAAAGCTCAACATTCAAAAAACTAAAATCATGGCATCTAGTCCCAACATTTCATGGGAAATAGATGGGAAAACAGTGGAAAAAGTGTCAGACTTTATTTTTTTGGGCTCCAAAATCACTGCAGATGGTGATTGCAGCCATGAAATTAAAAGATGCTTACTCCTTGGAAGGAAAGTTATGACCAACCTAGACAGCATATTAAAAAGCAGAGACATTACTTTGACAGCAAAGGTCCATCTAGTCAAGGTATAGTTTTCCCAGTGGTCATGTATGGATGTGAGAATTGGACTGTGAAGAAAGCTGAGTGCCAAAGAATTGATGCTTTTGAACTGTGGTGTTGGAGAAGACTCTTGAGAGTCCCTTGGACTGCAAGGAGATCCACCCAGTCCATTCTGAAGGAGATCAGTCCTGGGTGTTCATTGGAAGGACTGGTGCTAAAGCTGAAACTCCAATACTTTGGCCACCTGATGCGAAGAGTTGACTCATTGGAAAAGACTCTGATGCTGGGAGGGATTGGGGGCAGGAGGAGAAGGGGATGACAGAGGATGAGATGGCTGGCTGGCATCACCGACTTGATGGACATGAGTTTGAGTAAACTCCGGGAGTTGGTGATGGACAAGGAGTCCTGGCGTGCTGTGATTCATGGGGTTGCAAAGAGTGAGACACGACTGAGCGTCTGAACTGAACTGAACTGAAGGCCTGCAGTAAGTGTCCATTAAGTGTTAAATATTACAATTTAGGATAGTAATATAAAAGCATCGAAGGTTTTATGTTTAATTCATTGACCCTTGAGATGTTAAATATTAGAAATAAAATCATTTGTCTAGAGTTAATACAGTCCTTTTAGAGGACAGTGCTGAGAAGGAAAGTTCAGCACAAAGGGTTTTTCCACTGTATGGCTGTGAAGTAAGACTGTCTCCTTGATGTGACTGAGATCCATACAAGAGCAAAGACTAAGTGTACAGCCATTAGGATGATTTAAAGTTCTGTGAATATTATAATAAAATGATCTCCATTCTTCCTTTCATTAGGGTTAGGGTTGCCCTTTTGTAAATGCAGGGAATTTTGAGAGAGGCTGAACTGGAGCCTGGGCTTTTATCATGTATAAGGTGACTGCAGTAGAAACCAGAAAAGGGCTTGTCAACACCTCCACCATCCTTTTCTACTCTATAGTGCCTCTTATCTCTATTTCAGGGACAGGAGGGCAGAAATAAATTTCCCAGATTCCTCTACAGTTAGGATTTGGGATGTGATCTGAGCTCTGCCAGTTAGGGCACTCATTTGGGAACTGGATGCAGCAGTATATTTTGGAATCAGAGAAGCAGGGCACAGGGCATGCACTTCATGCACTTTGTTGGCGCAGTCTGTGGCAGAAGTGGCATGATTCTGGCATATCTTGCAGCTGGTTCAGAGGACTCCTTCATCTCCAGGTTCTTAAACCCAGTAGAAGCAGCAGGATACTATTTTGGTGACCCACTGGCTTAGGGAGTCATTCCTATTAACTCAAGGTTTCCCAAAGGTGCTTGGATTTATATATTCACCTGGAGGATTTGCCAGAGCTCAGTGCCACATTGAAGTACTGGATTATCCAGGAGCGGAAATGCCTACCCATGTGCCCAATAAATTTGCCTATTTGACCTGCACAGGAAACTGAAGAACCTTTGAGAATGCTAGTGAATTATTATAAAATTAGGTCACCACCTGTAATTTCTAATTACACAGTGCTGATGACAGTTCCAGATGCAGCTCCCTGCCTCTGACACTTGGTAAGGCAGGTCCTGATCGGGGGAGTTTGCATTTGCCTAGGATACTGCAGTGTGATTCCCCTGTCCAGGTCAGGCTATGTCAACTTGCTGGCTCCATGCCATCATTTTGTTCTTAGAATTCTGATTACTGAACTGGTCACAGGACATCATGCCAGTGCACTGGACTGACACCATGCTGATATGGCAGGGGTTTTGAGGGCCCCAGTAAAAACACAACATTTCAGAGAATGAACCCCAGAAATTCAGGTGCCTGGTGTACTTGGCAAGTCTTGGGGTCTGACACATGTTGGAACTACACTCCCCAAATGAAAAACATGTTGCTTTAGATGTAGCTCCCATCACTAATAAAAAGATACAATACTTGATGTGCCTCTGGATATCTGAGGCAACATATATCCCTTTGGTTTTTTTACTTAGATGTATAGATTGAGAAATCACAAGGCTGTGAACTGCAAGAGGGGCCCAGAAGAGCATATAAAGATCTCTAGAAGCTGAGGAAGAAGTTTGTTCCTGTAGGTGACTAACAAGAATGGATCTCACGACCAATAAGAGCCAATATCCCAGAGTTAATCAGTATACTCTGTGAATTCTGTAGCCATGACCCTAATCAGATAATCACAACGGAGGTTCTTTTTATGGGGGGTTTGGGGAGAAAGGCATAACTTTCTTGACAAGTAAATTTTATCCTTTATAGAAAACAAAAAGAAAGAAAGAAAGAAAGAAAATAACTCTTTGCTTATGCTATTTGGCCCCAGTAAAGATTGAATGAGTTCCTGACTGTGGACACCAAGTGACCACATGCCCAGAGCTGCTCATCTCAACTGGGTGTTATCTAAAATCAGGTATACATGGTAATATTTCATCATTAAGTAGTTGTAATAGATCAAAATAGGGATCAAGCAGGAACGGAAAGCATGGGTAAATTTTCCTTGGGCACTTAGTTCAAACTAGAATACCACTTCATAAAAGGTTGAATAATAGGAAACATGCACTAATCCATGATCAATACACAACATTCCCTCCCCCACAACCAAAATACACAGGTTCAGGAATCAACGTACGAAAGTGAGACTGGGAAGTCTCAATAGACATCTAGTGATTTATGGGCAAAGTGTCATTCCCATCCTTATGGCACTGGATTTCTCCCTAGAGGTATACATAACCAAGTGAAAATGCTTCCTACTGACTGACCCAGCAACAGTTTCATGAACTGGAAGTTGAGATTTCCACCTGGCTACACAGATTTCTTCATGCAACTATGCCACTGGCAAAAGAGAGGCTCCTGGTGCAACTGACTTCAATGTGGAGGAAAATAGGGATTTACAATGTGATGAATCAGGGAAGATTATACCTGGAAGCCGGGGATTTCCCTGTAGGCCTGACACATCCAAGTGGTAGAAGTAAACAGAATACTATAGCCAACTTCATGAGGTCAGACCTTTCAAAGATGAAACTGTGTATAAATCAACTAAGGTTCTGGTTGAGGACAAAGGGGAATGTGATTGGCAGTAGAAAAAGAAAGTCAGTACAAATCATAGACTCATAACCAGTTGTAGAACTTAAGGCCATGATGGGTTACTTTTTTCTTCCTCTGTGCTTGTGTGTGTGTGTGTATGTGTGTGACTGTGTGCATGTATTTCATAACGTAGGCCATGAATTACAAAGTATCAAATGAGAATTGTGTCTGAACTAGCATGGGGATGATTACTATCACATCACACCACATGAAAGGACCAAAACTTTGAATCCCTCCTTTTGAGAAGAGGTCTATAGATTTTTGTTTACACAGAGCTGGTACGTTATGTCTTCATAACACAGTGCTGTTGCTATTGAGATTTGAGGGAAGTTTGAATACGGGAAAAATGGAGTATATGAATGTTGAATAATTAATAGGAGTGGTGCACAGCTGATAGACTGGAATCACCACTCAGATATTCTTTAAGCACACTTCAAGCACTAAAAAGGCTAATACTCTCCTTCAGAGATGTTTCTGGATATAATTTAAATGTTTGTAATTAGTACATCTTATTTAAGATATAGTGGAGAATTATTAATACTTGAGGAGAAAGGCATGTTGTAGGGCATCCCTTTTGAATGATGATACAGTTTCCTAGAAGATACAGCAGGATTCTGGAACAGCTGGAAGAATTCTTCCTGAATCAGGAGATTTCTGATGATAAATCTCTACCATCTGGGACTGGAAGCTTTGGAGACTTCTGTCTCTGGGCTGCCTCCATCAGAGTAAAAGCAGCAGCAGGCCTGATTCCGTGGGTGTGTTTTACAAGAAGGGATTTTAAGACAAGTATTAAAACTGGGCTTAATGCTAGTACTAACCCAAAAGATACAGATTCAGTAGAGAAAGAGAAAATATTAAAAAGAACCCAGTAGAGATTCAAGAATATGTGACATAAAAACTCAAGGTGGATGAGCTCAGGAGAACAATGCAGATGACTGAGTAAACAGTTGATATACTTGAATATAAGTCAGTAAAATTTATGCAGCCTGAGGAACTAACCATCTCAGGGACACAGGGGTAATATACACAGCTCCACTGTAAGTGCAACTGGGGTCCAGAAGGAAAAAAGGGTCAGAACAGGCAGAAGATGTTTGAAGAAACAATGGCTGAAAACTTCCTGAATCCGGTGAAAGACAGATTAAATGTACATTAAATATACACATTCAAAAATCTCATTAACCCCAAGCAATTAGTATTAAAAAAAAAAAAAAAAAGCCTAGGCATATCATGGCTAAATCCTGAAAACTGTGGATATGGAGACAAACTTGAGAGCAATCAGGGAAAAATGACTCCTTACAGGGAACACAACATTATAGATAACTGTGTGAAATATGTTTTCTTTAATTTCTTTTGTTTTCTTTTTTTATTATTTTTATTTTATTTTATTTTTTAACTTTACAATATTGTATTGGTTTTGCCATATACCAACATCAATCAATTTCTTAATGTTTTGTGTTTTAAGCAAAGATATCTTGTATTTTTCTTGAAAACTTATTATTTTGTTATTTTATGCTAATACAAGTAAATTATTTTAATTCCATTTTAGACTCAATCACTTTTTAAGTATGTATTTAATATATAACTTTTCTAAGTATGTATTTTTCTTAAACATGTGCAAGAATCTTGGATTAGAAACAACTGAATTATCAATATATTCCTCCTAGAGTAAATAAGATAAATCAACAAACCTAAGAATTGTGGGTGGGAAGTAAAAGAAAATTACATACATCTCCTTTGACTTCCTTTTTGCTTAAAAAAAATCAGTCATTAAAGACTAGAAATAAAATATGTACTAAAGTTATCATTATTAAAGTGATACAACTATGCAGCATTTTCATGAATTTTGGGGACACACGATGGATTCTGTAATCAGCTGTGTGTTCTCTAAAATTCCCATCACAGAGCCTCTCAGGATGCTCCCATAACTTAGCATAACTTGTCTCTCTCTGCTGCCATAACTACTATATGACACAACTCTTACTACTACAATTTCCACCTCAGAGAGGTGAGATCATCTAGTCATTTAGAGTTCAGACTCTAGATCCAGACTCCTGTTCAAAACGTGACTCTGCAAACTATTCCCTATATGACCACTGCGAAGTTACCACACTTCTCTTTACCTCAGTTTTCCCATCTGTAAAAGGAGGTGAAGAAGAGTTACAATTTCATAAACTTGTTTTGAAAAATAGATGAGTTAATCTGTAAGACTTGTAACAGTGCTTGGCACACAGCAATGCCCAGTGAACGTTAGCTATTTTCAACTTCAAGAAAAGATAACAAAGTGGAAGTATATAAGAACTTATTGACAACACAGACTCACAGATAGACAAACTTACAGTTACCAAGGGGGAAGGGAGGGAGGAATAAATTGGAAGATTAAGATTGACATAAACACACTACTATATATAAAATAGATAATTAATAATGACCTACTATATACTGTGTATCGGAGAAAGCAATGGCATCCCACTCCAGTACTCTTGCCTGGAAAATCCCACGGATGGAGGAGCCTGGTAGGCTGCAGTCCATGGGGTCGCTAGGAGTCAGACACGACTGAGCGACTTCACTTTTCACTTTCATGCATTGGAGAAGGAGATGGCAACCCACTCCACTGTTCTTGCCTGGAGAATCCCAGGGGTGGGGGAGCCTGGTGGGCTGCTGTCTATGGGGTCGCACAGAGTTGGACATGACTGAAGTGACTTAGCAGCAGCGGCAGCAGGATATACTGTGTATACTGTGCTTAGTCGTGTCCAACTGTGTGTGATCCCAGGGACTGTAGCCCACCGGGCTCCTTTGTCCATGTGGATTCCCCAAGCAAGAATACTGGAGTGGGTTGCCTGCCATTCCCTTCTCCAGGGGATCTTCCCGAGCCAGAGGTGGAACCCGAGTCTCCTGCATTGCAGGTGAACGCTTTACCTTCTGAGCCATAGCACATGGAATTCTACCCCATGCTCTGTAATGGCCTATATGGGGAAAAATCTGAAAAAGGTGGACATATGTATATGTATAGCTGATTCACTTTGCTATACACTTGAAGCTAATACAACAGTGTAAATCAACTATACCCTAATAATTGTTTTTTTTAAAAAATGGAAGTATAAAAATGCCTTAAAAATATCCCAGCTGCAGCTTGATGAAGCCCTTACATCTCTTCTGTCCCATTGCTTCTCTCAAGGAGGAGAAGTGCAGGCATGACAGGGTTCCCGATGGATGGGCCAAAGAAGGAGCAGGCTGGGTACCGGCACACAGGACCTGCTTCTTCGGCCTGAGTTCCCAGGGAACTTCATCTCTTTGTGATTACAGTGGTTAAGACACTCTCAGAGGTGTCTATCTCCTAAGAAGAGTGCTCAGCTTACAAAACAAAACAAAACAAAAGCAGGGGGGAAGGGTGATGTTAGGAGAAACAAGGTATGGCCAAGAACACCAAGAGCAAGCTCTATTTTTGGCCAGAGATGGGCACATATGTCTGACACAGGTACATACCAACCCTTTAAAAGAAACTTCCACATAAGCCTCCATCATAGTAGGATTTCTGCTCTAAAGACTGTGCACAGTCTATCAGCAGAATTCTGGAAACCTCAGAGGTACCACTAAGTGAAAATCTATAAGCTAGAGCTTGACAAGTTTCCAAAGGGGAGACCTAGCTTTGACAACACTTGTCGGGGTGGGTAGTGAGGCTTATAAGACCAAAGAAGTGTGTTTAGAAAGACAGTAATAGTAGACAAGTTCAGACTTTGTCAGAAGAACAGCAAGAAGTAATAGGCACTCTGGCAAGCAAGTTCAACACATGAAAGGAGGCTCTGAGGAGAGGTTGTGGTTTGAAGAACCGTGATCCAGCTGTAGACTGCAGGAGCTCAGTTTTGAGGATAAACTAAGAAACGGAGAAGGCTGACAATGCAGGGAACCAAGCAGAGGGAAGTAAGACAGGACTCAGTTCCCGTGCCTGCCAGAAAGAGGCAAGGCCCAACGTATGTTTACTGAACTAGAATGTGAGGTTAAGCAGCTCTAGAAACATGACTGACTGAAATGAAATTATCCAGGGCTCCTGAAATCCTTGCCATAGGACGGCTGGGAGCCCAGGGCTTGAGGAAGAGCTAAGCACACAGATATGGTTCAACTGACTGCTGGGACAACAGGCAGAAGGGGCAAACCCAACTATGTGATGACACTCAAATACTGTGTGTATCATGGAGCTTCAAAATAAAGCAAGGCTTCTAAAAAAAAAAATCAAAAGGTAGGCGATTATTTGATTAGGTTAGAGCAATGAGGACAAAGAAGGGGTGGTTTCACTGTGAAAAAATGGTGGTATTGAGCTAACAGATGACAAAAAAGTCATGTATTTATTATACTTTCCATTTTTTCCATTCAAAGGGATGATCTTCAATTTGGAGATAATAAACAATAATAAAAATAGGAGATAATATGAAACAGAATTAGAAGTTCAAATTCAGTGATTACTGGGGTAGAAAAGATATAAGTACTTTGTAAAGCTGCAGATGGGATGGAAAAATACTGTGAGAATTGAACTAATTGAACTAAATTCAATGTTTAATGAATTATATCCTAAAGTATACAAAGTACTTGAAGATTAATTGATAATATATTCGTGATAACTTCTGAGAACTCAGAAAAAGGCCCTAATGGAATAGAAATGAGCAACTGATACATGGATTTCAAAAAAATATGAAAGTAGATGTCTCAACTCATGGAATAATGTATATGTGGACACCGGGACAATTCTAGGACACTACTATGTAGAAAATTCTTGATAACTAAGAGAAACATACAGAGTCCAGGAGGAAGTACATCAATTAATAAATATCAAGCATACTACCCTGATACAAGCATGCTCTGGGAGCTGGTGATGGACAGGGAAGACTGGCGTGCTGCAGTCAGTGGAGTCGCAGAGTTAGACATGACTGAGTGACTGAACTGAACTGATACTACCTTAACTCCTATCCTATTAAGATAGAGTTGCTATATTCAATCAAAATAAGTCCCAGACATAAAATGCATTGATTTCAACAAAGGCTCTGAGCAAGCCTTTAGGATTTCTTGTGGATACAATAGGGGCCACATGAGTTTCAGGCTGGGTGAATGAACTGCCTATGAATTATATGACCGGACTGTAAGTGCAGAGCCTCCTGTAACATCATGCTACACCATTTGACCCTTTAGTCACATTTTTAATTAATATTTTCAACCAAATATTGTAAATAAAAATGTAAACCATGTGATACTAGGCAAGAGAGCTGATGCTGTGGTAGCAAAATTAAAAAAGTAAAACAAAATGATAATAATAATAAATATAAATGAACTCCCTAAGCTATAATCACTGGTCCTAACTAAGTGAAATTTAATATGGATGTATATGAAGTTATGTTTATTTAAATTCCTATAGCCTGCTGAAAACAAGAACTGCAATTATAGATACTGAACATATCTTTTTTTAATATGCTAAGAACTTACCCAAGATGCAGCTAAGGACAATTAATGTCCAGAAAAATCCAAAAGCATCCAAAAGCCCCCCCAAAGGGAACAGTGGCACCTTCATAAAATTCATTATATTTCCTAGAAGATTTCTTCTGAAGGCTTGGACACGAGACAGGCAATGGTTTCCATGAGACTCTGTCATTTTGTTCAAGCCAATGCGACTGAGAATCTGGAAAGCTCTGGGGCCCTACCCTACAAACTTTAGAACAGCCATCTGCCTATATGCAGAGTGGATCTTGCTTATTTATGACCAACTTCTCAACGGCAGCAGATTAACTGAACAAATTTTCATTTCCTTATCATTGGGGACTGTGTGACATTTGAATGGAAGTCAAAAGTAAATAATAATAAAAACATGGCATTTTACATGCTCAAAATGATCTGAGGGGGCTGCGGAAATCATCTGCCTTCTCATTTAATCAGCTGGTTTGTATCCTTGAGTCACTGACATGTTTTTTAAAATGTACACTCACTGTTAATAAGAGGTACACCCTATGACACTTCAGAAAAGTGGGTGCTGGCATGTTCACAACTGAATTCTGTGAAACAAATTCTGAAGAAAACAGTTTGAGATCAAAGGTATATAATTATCACTGAATAACCGAGCAAGTGGTATATATTGGTTATATGGAAGGACTGCCCTGCATATGCATTAGGTTGCTGAACCATGCCTTCTATTTCCATGATCTCTATTTGCATAACTCCACTAATGAAGGAAACTAAGTTAAACCAACTAAAAACATCTATCAGAACAAGAACTATGCTGGTTTCTTCTAAGAATATTCTTAGAAGAATACGCTTCTTAGTAAATTCTGAGCAAATTCTTCTAATTTGCCTAAGAATTTTGATAAAAGAGTTGGGATACTCCATCCAAGAACCCAATAATATTGATAGTGGTATTCCCCATTTTTAACAGTATTTGAAAAGCAAGTAAGACTCAGAAATGTTAAGGTGACGTGGTGAGTGGCGAAATCTAGTACTAAATTCAGATTTTTTAAAAACCTGAATGCCTTTTATTGTTGCTGCCAGTAATAAACCTTACAGGGTAACACAGCAACAGAGTAACAGAAAATAATACCAGTAAAACTACCCCACAGTTTATTAAGCTTTTATGTAGCACTGTACAATGCTTAGTGTTTATATATCATCTAATCTTCAAAACAACCCTAGGAGGTATAATCTTAATTGAAAAAAAAAAAAAGAAAGAAAAAAAAATCTTAATTGAAATAAGAGGGTCTCAGTTGAGAGAGAGTAATTTGTTCCAAGTTAGATATATATCCTAAGAACCAGAATTCTCTTGTGCTGTATGCCTAAAGCTACCATGGAGACATAATGAATGTGAAAGACCCCAAGAGCATTCATGCAGAATGTTCAATCACTTGCCACATTTTCATAAGAATGTTATCACCCCACCGAATTAAGGAGACAACTGCGGTACTGTGCACCACCAATTTGTGTTAACAGACCAACACCGGAAACAAGCTGAACTGTGAGGTAAAAAGACTCAAATACACAGGTACAGATGGTATCAGCCTTAAGTATGGGTGGACAGTGAACCACTTCCTACTTCCCGAAGCATATAACATTATACTTCACCCCTTTTGTTGTTCTCCTTGTTCAATCGCAAAGTCATGTCTGATTCTGTGACCCCAGGGACTGTAGCACACCAGGCTTCCCTGTCCTTCACTATGTCCCAGAGTTTGCTCAAACTTATATCCATTGAGTCAGTGATGCCAACCAACTGTCTCATCTTCTGTCACCCACTTCTCTTCCTGCCTTCAATCTTTCCCAGCATCAGGGTCTTTTCCAATGAATCAGATCTTTGCATCAGGTGGCATCAGCTGGTATCAGAAGATACCAAGGGAACATTTCATGCAAATATGGGCAGAATAAAGGACAAAAATGGCAAGAACCTAAGAGAAACAGAAGAGATTAAGAAAAGGTTCCAAGAATACACAGAAGAACTATACAAAAAAGCTCTTGATGTGGTCATGCACCTAGAGCCAGACATCCTGGAGTGTGTCGTCACGTGGGCCTTAAGAAGCATTACAACCAACAAAGCTAGTGGAGCTGATGGAATTCGAGCTGAGCTATTTCAAATTCTAAAGATGATGCTGTTAAGTGCTGCACTCAATATGTCAGTAAATTTGGAAATCTTCACCCCTTTATTTCCCTATTTGTCTATAGAGAACATGCATTAATCATATAAAGAAAGAAAACCAAAGTCTGTTTAGAACAAATATGTGTGTGTGTATGTATATGTTCTAGGTAATCTTACTCTAGGAAATCTGGGAAAATAAATAAACGGGCATGATAACCCTCTTCCCATAAATGTTACAAGCACATCTATAAAACTTTTGGAACAACCCAATATTCAGCCATACAAACTGTAGCTATTAATATAAATCTGGATTATCAGGATGGAGGTGACCTAGTAGCCAAGCAATTTAGAGTTAGAAATGTCCAGGGAATTGCCCTCTGGAACTAATCAAGGCTTATAAAACATATGAAGGGCCCTGCCACCTCCCTAGCTCTCCAGGGTCTGAGCAGTGTAGACCTGTGCTGTGGAACAGAAGTTGTTTTACAAAGATCTTAGAAATTCAATGTAACAAGAGTGAAGGTAAACAATCCAAACTCAATTTAAGTCAAAATAAACAATTTTCACAGGTTCTCACTCAAATGGAAAAATACATACTACAAAAAATAAATATGCTGTATAGTTTAGAGTAAAAGTTATGGCTACATTAATTACCTAAAATGATGTGATTTTTTTTGTTGTCCTTATAGCTGCACTGCACAACATGCGGGATTCTGATTGCTCAGCCAAGGATCGAACTTGTACCCCCTGCACTGAAGTGTGGAGTCTTTTAACACTGGACTGCCAGGAAAGTCCTAATATGATGTTTTTAAATAACTGGATGTGTTAAGATTCCCTATGAGGTAGGAGAATATTTATGAAAGTGTCAGGACTGTCAAGAACAGGGCACAATAAAAAACTATTTCTTTAACAAATTAAAGTTCTAATAGTCAAAAGGAAATGGTTATACATGTATTCATTCTTCATAGCAAATATTGACCGAGTGTAGTCATGTGCTAGTGCCTGAGCTAGTCCCCATTGTCACTTAGATTCAATGAAGGAGAAAATAAGATTACTTTTGCTTCAGTATTTACTTCTCTTTACAGTTGGCAAGATAAGCTTAAAAGCTTTCAAAATGCAATCCAGTTTGATTCTGATGTGAAAGGATTCTTCTCAAAAACTTTTTGGAGTGAACATGTCACTGGTGTATTTGTATCATGAATGAGGGTAGAGAACATTTGAGAAATTGAGCATTGGCTTTAAAGAAAGAGCACTGTAACAAGACTGCTGGATTAGATATAAAGCTGGTTAATATCCTACAGGACAAACCCCTACCATAACTGCCAAGCTAGTCGTTTTGTTTTCTTTTTTTAAAGCTTTGAAAGGTTTTACGCATATACGCATTAATGCAAATGGCTATGCCTAGCACAGCTTACCTGTTCAGCTGTAAAGAAATAATTTGCATCTATACTAGACAGCAATCTATGTGTTAATATGGAGTTTTACAGAGTCAGGGCTCTGATGAAGTACATTCCCAGACATTTCAATTATTCTTGGGTTATTAGCCTGTTAGATAAGTCCTTAGTGTGTCACTGAGATGATCAGCCAATCATTTGCCTTATTCCTAGTCTTTGGTAATGTATCTTAACACTATATAAAGCAATATATTTTAATGCATTGTTGAATTCTTAAGAGGGAAAGAGGGATCCTCAGAAGCCAAAAGAAAAAGAGGAAATACAGGAAAAGAAGACAAAATCAGATAATTATCTTTTAGAAATGGGTATGGTGGGGATGCCTGTCAGCAAACCTGTCAGCAACCAAGTACTGACAAAACAGAATTCTCAACTAATGCCCGGGCCCTTCTAACATGCAGGAAAGCCTGAGATCCCCTAGGTTAAGTCCACAGGGCTTAAGTACTAAGGAAAGGTGGTCTGGAGAGCATCTACTAGCAAGACAATCTTCCAAATTAGTAATAATATTAGTGGTAGCCTAGTAATAGTCTCCTGGAAGAATGCACAAAGTCAACTATGTTTACATGGGATCTGTATTTTAAAATTATACTACTGAGTATCCCATGAACACCAAGCTGAGAACAGCTATTTCTTCTGGCAACTAGAAGACGCAAACACAGAAACACTTTAAGATGTACAGTTTGATTGTTTGATGCACTTGCTACTGTGAAATGATTACTACGGTAGGGTTAGGGAACACCTCCATCATCTCACATAATCACCATTTATTTTTTTTTTTTTATTGAGAATTTAAGATCAACTCTCTTAAGGGAATTCCCTGGTGATCCAGCAGTTAAGACTTTGGCCCTTCCACTGCAGGGGTTATGAGTTTGATCCCTGATCCCTTAGTTTGGGAACTAAGATCCGGTAAGCAGCACAGTGCAGCAAAAAAAAAAATACTCTCTTAGCATCTTTCAAGCATATAATATGATATGATTAACTAAAATCGCTATGCTGCACATTAGATCCCCAGAACTTGTTCAACTAATGGCTGGAAGCATGTACTCTTTGACCAACATCTCCCAAGTTCTCTCCTCATATATCTTGGTAAACACCATTCTACTCTCTATGACTTCAGCTTTTTAAGGATCTGCTTATAAGTGATATCATATGGCATTTGTTTTTCTCTGACTTATTTCACTCAGCATAATGCCCTCTGGGTCCATCCATGTTGTCAAAAACTGGCAGGATTTCCTTCTTTCTTATGACTGAATAATATTCCATCACATGTACATATACCACATCATCGTTACCCATTTATCTGTAGGCAGGACCTTAGGTGTTTCCTTCTTCATCTTGGCCATTACGAATATTGGTGCAAATGAACCAGGAACACAAACACTCTTCAAGACCCTGATTCCATTTTCTTTTGGATGTGTGCTCAGAAGTGAAATTAACAGATCACACAGGTAGTTCTGTTTTTAACTTTTTGAGGAACCTCCAAAGTGTTTTCCATACTGACCATGTAGTTTACACTCCCACCAACAGTGCACCAGGATTCCCTTTTTTTCTACATCCTTACCAACACTTGCTATTTCTTAACTGTATTTTTTTTTTAATGACAGCTGTTCTAAGTGTCATATCTTATGTGTGAGGTGATATCTCCTTGTAGTTTTTGTTTTGCATTTCCCTGATGATTCGTGCTTTTTTGCATTTCTTTTCCATGGGGGATGGTCTTGATCCCTGTCTCCTGTACAATGTCACGAACCTTTGTCCATAATTCATCAGGCACTCTATCTATCAGATCTAGGCCCTTAAATCTATTTCTCACTTCCACTGTATAATCATAAGGTATTTGATTTAGGTCATACCTGAATGGTCTAGTGGTTTTCCGTACTTTCTTCATTTTAAGTCTGAATTTGGCAATAAGGAGTTCACGATCTGAGCCACAGTCAGCTCTCAGCTCCCGGTCTTGTTTTTGCTGACTGTATAGAGCTTCTCCATCTTTGGCTGCAAAGAATATAATCAATCTGATTTCGGTGTTGACCATCTGGTGATGTCCATGTGTAGAGTCTTCTCTTGTGTTGTTGGAAGAGGGTGTTTGCTATGATCAGTGCATTTTCTTGGCAAAACTCTATTTGCCCTGCTTCATTCCGTTCCAAGGCCAAATTTGCCTGTTACTCCAGGTGTTTCTTGACTTCCTACTTTTGCATTCCAGTCCCCCAAAATGAAAAGGATATCTTTTTTGGGTTTTAATTCTAAAAGGTCTTGTAGGTCTTCACAGAACTGTTCAGCTTCTTCTGCATTACTGGTTGGGGCATAGACTTGGATTACTGTGATAATGAATGGTTTGCTTTGGAAACGAACAGAGACCATTCTGTCGTTATTGAGACTGCATCCAAGTACTGCATTTTGGACTCTTGTTGACCATGATGGCTACTCCATTTCTTCTAAGGGATTCCTGCTCACAGTAGTAGATATAATTGTCATCTGAGTTAAATTCACCCATTCCAGTCCATTTCAGTTCGCTGATTCCTAGAATGTCAAAGTTCATTCTTGCCATCTCCTATTTGACCACTTCCAATTTACCTTGATTCATGGACCTGACATTCCAGGTTTCTATGCAATATACTCTTTACAGCATCGGACCTTGCTTCTATCACCAGTCACATCCACAATTGGGTACTGTTTTTGCTTTGGCTCCGTCCCTTCATTCTTTCTGGAGTTATTTCTCCACTGATCTCCAATAGCATACTGGGCCCCTACTGACCTGGGGATAGAAGGAAATGGCAACCCTGGGGAGTTCCTCTTTCAGTATCCTATCATTTTGCCTTTTCATACTGTTCATGGGGTTCTCAAGGCAAGAATACTGAAATGGTTTGCCATTCCCTTCTCCAGTGGACCACATTCTGTCAGATCTCTCTACCATGACCTGCCTGTCTTGGGTGGCCAAGTTTCATTGAGTTTAGTTTCACTGAGGTTTCATTCAATGGCTTAGTTTCATTCAGTTAGACAAGGCTGTGATTCTAGTGTGACTAGACTGACTAGTTTTCTGTGAGTATGGTTTCAGTGTGTCTGCCCTCTGATGCCCTCTTGCAACACCTACTGTCTTACTTGGGTTTCTCTTACCTTGTTTTTAAGTTAAAACAAATCATTACCTTGCTTATTTAATGTATATGCAGAGTACCTCACGAGAAACGCTGGGCTGGAAGAACCACAAGCTGGAATCAAGATTTCCGGGAGAAATATCAATAACTTCAGATATGCAGATGACACCACCCTTATGGCAAAAAGTGAAGAGGAACTCAAAAGCCTCTTGATGAAAGTGAAAGTGGAGAGTGAAAAAGTTGGCTTAAAGCTCAACATTCAAAAAACGAAGATCATGGCATCTGGTCCCATCACTTCATGGGAAATAGATGGGGAAACAGTGGAAACAGTGTCAGACTTTATTTTTTGGGGGCTCCAAAATCACTGCAGATGGTGACTGCAGCCATGAAATTAAAAGACGCTTATTCCTTGGAAGGAAAGTTATGACCAACCTAGACAGCATGTTGAAAAGCAGAGACATTACTTTGCCAACAAAGGTCCATCTAGTCAAGGCTATTGTTTTTCCAGTGGTCATGTATTGATATGAGAGTTGGACTGTGAAGAAAGCTGAGCACTGAAGAATTGATGCTTTTGAACTGTGGTATTGGAGAAGACTCTTGAGAGTCCCTTGGACTGCAAGGAGATCCAACCAGTCCATTCTGAAGGAGATCAGCCCTGGGATTTCTTTGGAAGGACTGATGCTAAAGCTGAAACTCGAGTACTTTGGCCACCTGATGCGAAGAGTTGACTCGTTGGAAGAGACTCTGATGCTGGGATGGATTGGGGGCAGGAGGAAAAGGGGACGACAGAGGATGAGATGGCTGCATGGCATCACTGACTTGATGGACGTGAGTCTCAGTGAACTCCAGGAGTTGGTGATAGACAGGGAGGCCTGGTGTGCTGCGATACATTGGGTTGCAAAGAGTTAGACATGACTGAGCGACTGAACTGAACTGACTGATGATTTGTGATGTTGAGTGAGCATCTTTCCATGTACCTGCTGGCCGTATGTATACTCTCTTTGGAAAAAAAGTCTGTTCAGTTCCTCTGCCCATTTTTTAATCAGTGTGTTTTTTTTTTTTTTTCCTATTGAGTTGTGTAGGGTTTTTTTAATTATTATTATTTTCTTCCATTCTGTAGGTTGCCTTTTCATTTTGCTGATTTTTTTTTCTCATTTGCTGTGCAGAAACATTTTAGTTTGATGTAGTAGTCCTACTTGTTGAATTTTGCCATTGTTGTTTTGCTTTGGTGTAAGTTATGGGTCTAATTTCAGTTTTCTGCATGTAGTTATCCATTTTACCCAACACAATTTGTTGAAGAGACTATCCTTTCCCTATTGAGTATCCTTGTCCATTGTCAAATACTAGTTCACCATATATATGGGGGTTTATTTCCTCTCTATATTCTGCTCCATTGGACTATGTGTCTGCTTTCATAGTAACACCATACTGTATGAATCAATGCAGCTTTGAAAACGTATGATGCCTCTAGATTTGTTCTTCTTTCTCAGGACTGCTTTGGCTATTTGAGGTCTTTTGTGATTCCCTATGGATTTGAGGATTGTGTTTTCTATTTCTGAGAAATATGCCATTAGAATTTTAATAGGGATTTCATTTAATCTAAAAATGGCTTTGGGCAGAATGGGCATCTTAAAAGTATTATTTTTCCTGATTCATGCATATGGACTATTTTTCAATTTATTTGTATTTTCAATTTCTTTCATCAAAGTCTCATAGTTTTCAGTGTATAGATCTTTTACTTCTTTGGTCATATTTATTCTATAGTATTTTATTGTTTCTGATGCTTTTGGGAATAGCACTTTTTTTTTTTCAGGTATTGCATTATCTGTATAGGAATATAAATGATTTCTGCCTGTTTATATTATATCATGTAACTTTACTGATTTCTGTTTTGGTGGAGTCTTGGGGATTTTTTATATATAAGATGCATCATCTGCAAATGGAGAAAATTATTTTTCTTTTATGGCTTGGATGCTTTTTATTTCTTTTTTTGTCTAATTGCTTAATTTTAGAAGAAATGTTTTCAACTTTTCACTGTTGATGTTGGCTGTGGGGTTCTCATATATGATCTTTATTGACTAAGCTAGACAGCATATTAAAAAGCAGAGACATTACTTTGCCAACAAAGGTCAGTCTAGTCAAGGCTATGGTTTTTCCAGTGGTCATGTATGGATGTGAGAGTTGGACTATAAAGAAAGCAGAGGACTGAAGAATTGATGCTTTTGAATTGCAGTGTTGGAGAAGACTCTTGAGAGTCCCTTGGACGGCAAGGAGATCCAACCAGTCCATTCTGAAGGAGATCAGTCCCGGGTGTTCATTGGAAGGACTGATGTTGAAGCTGAAATTCCAATACTTTGGCCACCTGATGTGAAGAGCTGACTCAATGGAAAAGACCCCAATGCTGGGAAAGGTTGAGGGCGGGAGGAGAAGGGGATGACAGAGGATGAGATGGTTGGATGGCATCACCGACTCAATGTACATGGGTTTGGGTGGACTCCACGAGTTGGTGATGGACAGGGAGGCCTGGCGAGCTGAGGTTCATGGGGTCACAAAGAGTCAGACATGACTGAACAACTGAACCAAACTGAACACTGAGGTATGTTCCTTCTATATGCAATATATTGAGAGTCTTTATCATGAAAGAATGTATTCTATCAGATGCTTTTTTAGCATCTACAGAGGTAATCATCTGATTTTTATTTTTAGTTCTATTAATATGATGTATCACATTTATTAAATTTGCACATGTTGACCATGCTTGCATCTCAAGGATCAATCCCACTGTATCACAGTGTATGATTTTTCTAATGTGCTGTTGAACTAATTTTGGTAATATGTTGAGAACTTTTACACATACAATTATCAGGGATATTAGCCTGTTTTCTTTTTCTATGGTGTCCATATACGGTTGTAGTATTAGGGCAATGGTGGCCTCATATAATGAGTCTGAAGGTGTTCCATCCTATTCAATTAAATGAAAGACTTTGAGACAGACTGGCATCTATTCTTCTTTAAATGTTTGGTAGAATTCACCAGGGAAACAATTATAAGGCTACTCTCAAGGAAAACAACCCAATTTAGTTCTTCAAGATACCTCAGATTAAATTCAGATAAATATGGGCTATTAATAAAACTGACCAAATAAACTTGAAAATAAGCCATCATTCATTACACAGTAATAACAACAAATTTGGATCTCTGAAGACTTCAGAAATTAATTAAAAAATACAAGCTATAAAATAGGAATAAAAAGATGAGGTTTGCAAAAAAATAAAAGCAACTGGAACTGAGAAGTTAAATATTAAAAATCAAAAACAGAGTGAAGCTGACAAACAGCAGATTTGTCACAGCTAAAGGGAAAGGTAAGAAAGCTGGGAATGGATATAAAGAAATCATCCAAAATATAAGGGTTTGTTTTCAGGCTGTACTACATGGCATGCAGGATCTTAGTTCCCTGACCAGAGATTGAACCCAAGCCGTCTGCAGTGGTTGCACTGAGTTTTAACCACGGAGCCACCAGGGAAGTCCCAAGAATGTTTAAGACAAGAATACAGGTTATGAGATAGAGAAAATAAAATGGAAAAAAAGCCCAGAATATATGTTTATGTAGAGTTTTGATTTTTTTAAAGAGAGAAACCTAGAGAAGAAACAACATAGGAAAATATAAAGGAAGGAAGTTCTCCAGGTATAAGGAACAACAAGAATTTACAGATAATAGAAGCACAATTATATTAACAGAAAAGAACATCTAGACTGGTAACATAATTCCTCAAGAGCAACAATTAAAGTCATTGTCTTTGGTATGTTACCTTCAAAATACTTAGAAAATAACATGTACAGAACCATACTGAAGGGACCTCTAAAGTTTGGACACTTCAAAGGGAAGATGGTCTCAGGAGTCTCTTCTTCTCTGGCATTCTGAAAAGGTCTGTTTCCCTTTTTTATGTCAATTTATTTTAAAGTATTTTTTAGACATACTTTTATATTCATTTTAATCTGCATCAAAATAAAGCTTATCCTGATTCTGACATTTATTGGGTATGTTAGTAAAACTACAAAGTGCATAGTGAGAAAAGGGACAAAATAGGGAAAAAGTAAATAAGGTTTAGGCTCTTAGAAAGTGCATGTGAAGAGCAAACTCAATCAATTCATGGAGGAAATAAATGAAGAAGACAAGGTAAGCAAAGCAGGTACATAGAAAAGTTAGATAAATCATTCTCAAAGAAGAAAATAGAACAAATGAATCAGAATAAATCCTCAAAGCTCAAAGTAAAGAAATCTTGCGAGAAGATTTCTAAAACCGCAGATCAGATACAGAAGGAGTCCCCAAGCCCTGGGCCATGGATCAGTACCATGCTACGGCCTGTTAGGATCCAGGCCACACAGTGGAAGGTGAGCAGGGCTGCACAGGCAAAGCCTCATCCGTATTTACAGCCACTCCCCATTACTCACGTTAGCTCCACCTCCTGACAAATCAGCAGTGGCATTAGATTCTCTTAGAAGCGCAAAGTCTACTGTGAACTGTGCATGGGAGGCATCCGGGCTGGGCACTCTTGATGAGAATCTAATGCCTGATGACCTGAGGTGGAGCTGAGGTGGTGATGCCCGTGCAAGGGAGCCGGTGTCACTGTCTCCCATCCCCCCAAGATGGGACCATCTAGTTGCAGGAAAACAAGCTGAAGACTGCCACTGATTCTGCATTATGGTAAGCTGCAAAAGTATTTCATTATATATCACAATGTAATAGTAATAAAGTGCACAATAAATATAATGCACTTGAATCACCCTGAATCCACCCCACCCCCCAGTCTGTGGAAACAACTGTCTTCCATAAACTGATCCCTGGTGCCAAAAAGGTTAGGGACCACTGAGATATAGGAAAGAGAAAGATTTCTTCAAAATCAACATACTGAAACCAACACCAAGATATATTTAATAAACATTAAACCCAGTTAAAAAGAAAGGCCCTTATTTCCTAGGGCAGTTGCTGGATCTCTTTAACAAAGGAAAGCTACCAGCCAGTTTCCAGTTCTAAAGCATCATTTAAAAATATTTCCCTCATCACAGTTTAATGTACTCATTGGAGGAATAAAAGGGCAAAGAGAAGAAAACTTTGGATAGAAAGATCTTGGTGATCAATAATCAGTCATCATATTACATCATATTACATTAAAAGTAGATTAAAGGGTAATTTTTTTAAAATCCTAGGAATAATACCAAAAAATAATACTAATATTCATTAGAGTTCTGGTCAGGTAGTGATTTTTTAAAAATTTTTGAGCAATAAAGTGATTAAGACAAAAAATCACTTATATAAGAAGTTTAAACTACAGTACCAAAACACTAAGTAGAAAAAAAGTGAAAAAATATTGCAAGAAAAAAACTATCAAATATGACATATAAGAGTTAATGGTTAAAAAAAAAGAGAGTTAATGGTGCTAGTGAAAAATACTTAAACCATATTTTAATAATGGTTTTAATAATATTTTAAACCAAAAATACTTAAAAAAACTTAAAATGTTATTCAGTACCCAAAAGATTAATAGCAAAAAATATTAATAACTATTTCATACAGAAGTAAGTAGAAACAGTAAATATTAATATACATGCAGAAAATGTTCTATACTGCAAAATAACCAAATTAAAATAAAGTATCATCTTATACTTATTAAATTGGAACATAATATTTAAATAATGTGAATGAATGAAAATACTGTATATTTACATTGGAATTGTATTTTTTAAATAGTTAAATATCCAACAATGTGGGAACATGTAATTTTAGGTTTATCCACTGAATAAATATCACAAATATTACAATTATGAAATAAAACAAGATTCTTATAATACACATCAAGAAAGCAAAAAAAAAAAGTGATGGTTTTATAAATAAATTTTTTAAACGTATGTATATTTATGATGACCAGTAATGAAGTTTTAAGCTTTGGAGAAGAATTTTGAAAATGAATTCAATTTAATTTGAGAATTATAATGATGTTGATGTTTCTGTTTAAAAAGCTCCAGACAACATGAAATTAAGAAACCAATTAAACTGATATAAATGTAACTCATACTGTGTGTCTAATGAGACATACATTATCACTTTATGAAAAGATACACAAAATAAGACTCCTATTTTGACAGGTACTCTACTGCTTTCCAGATATGATATAAAAGAAAATTAGATTTAAATAAACTTTTCCAGGGATACTGATTATAAACATTAGTTTCAAATAAAAACTTAAGGCAGTAAATGTACAAAGTACCAAAAGATAATGCAATCTTGAAACATATGCTATGTAGTAAAGTAAATTTTCCAGACTAATGGATAGATGGCAGCAATCATTTTTTAATATAAGAAAAACAAAATGAGCTCCAATTTAATAAAACTTTGAGAAAGCCTTGGTCTGTTGCCTTCAATGACTTGGTTTATAGACTGTGATGAGCAGGTTCTTATATATTGACTATGGGCTCTGCAGCTCATGGATAACCCAGTTCAAGTTAACAAGCCACTGGGCAGATGGAAGAGAGTACTGCCCAAGTGAGGGATGAGGCCTCGGCAGCCCTTAAGAACTTGGTAAGCCTTGGGATATACAAGATCTTGCCACATACTGTCTAAGCCCTGTACCCTAAAAGCCAGTCTGCCTGCATTATTCTGTCCTCTATCAGGGAGGAAAAGAAAAGAAAAAGAGAGTGAAAAAGTAAAATCATTTTTCACACTGGACTTAAGAAATGAAATCAAGGGATCCTAAGCTCAAGGAACCTCAAGGAACTTTACCAGTCTATCTTCACAGAAGGCTACATCTTTCAGAAGAATGCAGAGGACTGTCAAGAAGGAAAATTTAACACAAAGATGGGCTTTTATTGCCTATTTCTTTTAATACCTGAGTTATACTAAGGATAATGTACATATAAGAAGAATAAAACTGAGCTACAGATATAATGCTAGAAAGCAGGAATATTTCAAAAAGCAAAAACAAGAAAATACACACAAACCAGTGTCTTCCAACAACAAATACATTATGAAGTACAGCTTCACTCAATAATGTGATGAAATCTTACAGACCAAACACTGAGCAGAGCCAAAGCAAGACACTAAAGAATACTTACAGTATTTTACTTACAAACATTTCAGAACCAGACAAAGCTAAACTATAATAAATTCTTTACAAACACAAACATAGATGTTATAACTATTTCAAGAAAGGAAGTTACTGGCATAAAAGTCAGAAAAGTGTTTATGTCCAGAGAGAGAGAGAGGTACAGGCAGAGTTTTATTTCTTGACCTGGTATAGTGGCTACATGGGTGTTCATCTTCTAATCATTTTTAAAATTGTGAATGCTTATGAGTGTGTGAGTGTGTGAGTGTGTGAGTATGTGTGCAATAAAGCCCTTTTAAATTTTATACCATTATGAAGAGGCCTAAAAATGAATAATGCAGTCATCATACTCTTGCAGACTTGACAGCACATGACAAAAACTCGGCTCAGGAAGATACCAGTCAGTAGAAAGGGCCAGGCACTAAAAAGCTTGGTAGAAGAACTAGGTCTTTGGCACATTCAATAGTTGAGTTTTCTGGCGAGGTGATACCGAGCACTGTTCTAATGAGGAGAACAGAGAAGTCCTGACTCATAAATTCAAGGAGAAAACCACATTCAGGGCTGAAGTTTAGGTGCATATTCTTTGAATACTTCTGACAGATTGTGTGCATGGTTCGAATCCAGAATTTCGGCACATGGTGTGGTTTCACTCAGACAACCCCGATGCCCCTTTGCCACCCCACTAGGAAAGAAGCAACAAGGGATCTGTTCACAGCTGGATCGCAGTCGAGCTCTTTTCAAGAAGCCACCTATCTTTTCATCAGCGCTTCCTGTAACTGGTCCCTTGTTCTTACAGATGAAAAAACAAGAGGAAACTTGATAACGGTTTTAATAAGAGAAAGTGATGCTGGTTTCTATCAAGTATGAATAACTTATTTTAAGTACCAGGGAGGCAGCAAAGGCAGGGCCTGGGGTCAAAGGCTTCCCCAGTATCCGAAGGTAACCAGCAGAGACGGTTGGGGAAGCTCTTCAAGAGAGGGGCATGGAGAAGCGTGGGGTGATTCCCTTTGATTCCTGGGGCTTGATGTGATTTTCTTTCTCCTCATCTAGGTCTTCACTTTAATTTGGTCCATGGGTTGACTTCGCTTGAGCCGAGGCAGTCATTGTCCATCAGAGGTCAAAGCTAATTTACAAATGTCTCCTCACTATACAGGATGGCTCAGAGCCCTACTGGGTGTGTTGGTAATTCCTTTTACATCACTTCTTTGAACACTTAAAGTACGGAGATAATATTTTATGATCAAGATATTTTTATTACCAAAAGGCATTCAGTTCAGTTCAGTTCAGTCGCTCAGTCGTGTTCGACTCTTTGGGACCCCATGAATCGCAGCAAGCCAGGCCTCCCTGTCCATCACCAACTCCCGGAGTTCACCCAGACTCACAGCCATCTAGTCAGTGATGCCATCCAGCCATCTCATCCTCTGTCGTCCCCTTCTCCTCCTGCCCCCAATCCCTCCCAGCATCTGAGTCTTTGCCAATGAGTCAACTCTTCGCATGAGGTGGCCAAAGTACTGGAGTTTCAGCTTCAGCATCATTCCTTCCAAAGAAATCCCAGGGCTGATCTCCTTTAGAATGGACTGGTTGGATCTCCTTGCAGTCCAAGGGACTCTCAAGAGTCTTCTCCAATACTACAGTTCAAAAGCATCAATTCTTTGGCGCTCAGCCTTCTTCACAGTCCAACTCTCACATCCATACATGACCACTGGAAAAACAATAGCCTTGACTAGACGGATCTTTATTGGCAAAGTAATGTCTCTGCTTTTCAATATGCTATCTAGGTTGGTCATAACTTTCCTTCCAAGGAGTAAGCGTCTTTTAATTTCATGGCTGCAGTCACCATCTGCAGTGATTTGTTTCTTTTTCTTATTGATATTTTAAACTAAGCATTACTCTTATTATTTATAAAATTTCATTTCATTTTGCCCTTGATTTCCACTTATTTTGAGTAACATCTTACTCCCTTTTCAATCTTATAATTTCTGTAACTTATCTTCCTGTCTTCATTATGTAGCTTCAGTTTTATTTTTTCCTCCTCATCCATGCACAGCAGTGTGTACTGTTATTCTCCCTTCTACAGGCACATAAGTATAAATACAATATAACTTGCCAAACAATATAAGTAGATGAATTAAACTAAAGCACTCCTTTGCCTGGATGTTTTCATACACTGTCAACCTGACTTTGGCTTTATATTCAGTCTCTTCTAAGTAGATATTTTAAATTATTATTGTTAATAGTAAATATCTGAACCACTATTTGCATTTTTTGAGCTGAAAATTTATCATTTTAGATTTAAATAAACCATATACAATTCAATCTAATCCAATTTGATTGTTATTTAAAGAAAGTAAAAGTCACTCAATCATGTCTGACTTTTTGTGACCCCATGGACTGTACAGTCCATCATATTCTCTAGGCCAGAATACTGGAGTGGGTAGCCTTTCCCTTCTCCAGGGGATCTTTCCAACCTAGGGATTGAACCCAGATCTCCGGAACTGCACACAGATTCTTTACCAGCTGAGCCACAGGGGAAGCCCAAGAATACTGGAGTGGGTAGCCTATCCCTTCTCCAGCAGATCTTCCTGACCCAGGCATCAAACCGGGGTCTCCTGCCTTGTAGGTGGAATCTTTACCAAATGAGCTATCAGGAAAGCCCCTGATTATGTTAAGAATACTTGATCAAACTTCAGATCAGGTAAGAGTCAAAGAAGAATTGTCAATGTAAGTACTCTAATGTGACTTCAAGTAAACATTTAAACAGCTTATTCTATAAATGATGTTTTGGGCTATGAACTTACTGCATTTGTGAATACCACAGTTTGAAACACTCTATAGTTTAATGGTCAATTCAAACTTGCCTTATGAAATTCTTGCCATTGGAATGCCATTATCATCATATTTATCCTGTAAAGACTATATTTGCTTACCCCATCGGGTTATAACTTATGTAACAGTTCTTTTTCACAAAGAATCAAGGACTCCACTTGTTAGCTGGCTAGGGATCACAGAATAAAAGGTAAACATTACCTTTGCTATGTGTGGATCACAATAAACTGTGGAAAATTCTGAAAGAGATGGGAATACCAGACCACCTGACCTGCATCTTGAGAAACCTGTATGCAGGTCAGGAAGCAACAGTTAGAACTGGACATGGAACAACAGACTGGTTCCAAATCGGAAAAGGAGTACGTCAAGGCTGTATATTGTCACCCTGCTTATTTAACTTATATGAAGAGTATCTCATAAGAAACGCTGGGCTGGAAGAAGCACAAGCTGGAATCAAGATTGCCAGGAGAAATATCAATAACCTTAGATATGCAGATGACACCACCCTTATGGCAGAAAGTGAAGAGGAACTAAAAAGCCTCTTGATGAAAGTGAAAGAGGAGCGTGAAAAAGTTGGCTTAAAGCTCAACATTCAGAAAACTAAGATCATGGCATCTGGTCCCAACACTTCATGGGAAATAGATGGGGAAACAATGTAAACAGTGTCAGACTTTATTTTTGGGGGCTCCAAAATAACTGCAGATGGTGACTGCAGCCATGAAATTAAAAGACGCTTACTCCTTGGAAGGAAAGTTATGACCAACCTAGATAGCACATTCAAAAGCAGAGACATTACTTTGCCAACAAAGGTCCATCTATTCAAGGCCATGGTTTTTCCAGTGGCCATGTATGGATGTGAGAGCTGGACTGTGAAGAAAGCTGAGCACGAAGAATGGATGCTTTTGAACTGTGGTGCTGGAGAAGACTCTTGAGAGTTCCTTGGACTGCAAGGAGATCCAACCAATCCATTCTAAAGGAGATCAGCCCTGGGATTTCCTTGGAAGGAATGGTGCTAAAACTGAAACTCCAGTACTTTGACCACCTCATGCGAAGAGTTGACTCATTGGAAAAGACTCTGATGCTGGGAGAGATTGGGTGCAGGAGGAGAAGGGGACGACAGAGGATGAGATGGCTGGATGGCATCATCTACTTGATGGACATGAGTTTGGGTGAGCTCTGGGAGTTGATGATGGACAGGGAGCCCTGGTGTGCTGGGATTCATGGGGTCACAAAGAGTTGGACATGACTGAGCAACTGAACTAAAATAAAATGTAAACACTAACAGTGTAAGCTCAGGGTGGCCAGGCTCTGAGAACAATTTGCACCCCAGTGCCCCCCGGCCTCATGAGGCCGGCGGGGCTGGAAAGCAGGACCTGGGGTCAATATGAGCCCAAACAATGACTCCACCTGAGAGCAGTATTAGCCCCACCTTCAACATGCCAGCAGAGGAGAAGGATGCATGCACATCTTCTCCTGTGAGAACTCCAAAACTACAACTAACCGCTGAACAGCCATCTACAGGAGAATGTCGGATCCCCCCAAAAATAAGATATCCCACGTCCAAGGGCAAAGGGAAACCCTAACAAGATGGCAGGAGGGGAAAATCATGTTTAGAATCAAAACCATACCTATCAGAGATGCTCAGATGGCTCAATCAAAACCGTGTACACACCAGGACCCAGAGGCCCACAGAGACTGAGCCAGACCTGCCATTGAGTGCTTCAGCGTCTCCTGTGGAGGCATAGGTCATCAGTGGCCAGCTGCGGGGACAGGGCCTCTGGCTGCAGCAGACCTGGGAGGCACCATGTGTGGCACAAGTCCTCTTGGAGGACACTGAAAGATGAACTCCCCAGACTGCTGGTGCCCAATATACTACTGGAGAAGAGTGGAGAAATAGCTCCAGAAAGAATGTAGAGGCTGAGCCAAAGAGAAAACAATGCCAAGTTGTGGAGGTGACTAGTGTTAGAAGTAAAGTCTGATGCTGTAAAAACTATATTGCATAGAAACCTGCAATGTTAGGTCCACGAATCAGGTAAACAGGAAGTGGTCAAATAGGAGATGGCAAGAGGGAACACCGACATTTCAGGAATCAGTGAACTAAAATGGATCTGAATGGGCAAGAACTTGCGCATGTTCAAGCTGGATTTAGAAAAGGCAGAGGAACCAGAGATCAAATTGCCAACATCCATTGGATCACTGAAACAGCACGAACATTCCAGAAAAAACATCTACTTGTCCTTCATTGAGTATGCTAAAGCCTTTGACTGTGTGTATCACAACAAACTATGGGAAATTCTTCAAGAGATGGGAATGCCAGACCACCTTACCTGCCTCCTGAGAAATCTGTATGCAGGTCAAGAAGCACCAGTTAGAACCAGACATGGAACAATGAACTGGTTCCAAACTGGAAAATCAGTACATCAAGGCTGTATACTGAAACCTGCTTATTTAACTTAAAGCAGAGTACATCATGAGAAATGCCGGGCTGGATGAAGCACAAGCTGGAATCAAAGACTGCTGGGAGAGATATCAATAACCTCAGATATGCAGATGACACCATCCTTATGGCAGACAGCAAAGAGGAACTAAAGAGCCTCTTGATGAAAGTGAAAGAGAAAAGTGAAAAAGCTGGCTTAAAACTCAACATTCAAAAAACCACAACCATGGAATCCAGCCCTGTCACTTTATGGCAAATAGATGGGGAACCAATGGAAACAGTAGAGACTTTATTTTCTGGGCTCCAAAATCACTGCAGATAGTGACTGCAGCCATGAAAATAAAAGATGATTGTTCCTTGGAAGAAAAAGCTATGAACAACCTAGACAGCATATTAAAAGTAGAGACATTACCACAAGGTTCAATCTTGTCAAAGCTACATTTTTTCCACTAGTCATTTACGGATCAAGAGTTGGACCATAAAGAAGGCTCAACATTGAAAAAGTGATGTTTTCAAATTGTAGTGCTGAAGACGACTCTTCAGAGTCCCTTGGATTGCAAGCAGATCAAACCAGTCAATCCTAAAGGAAATAAACCCTGAATATTCACTGGAAGGACTGATGCTGAAGCTGAAGCTCCAATACTTTGGCCACCTGATTCAGAGAGCCAACTCACTGAAAAAGACCCCAATGCTTGGAGAGACTAAGGGTAGGAGAAGAAGTGGGTGACAGAGGATGAGATGGTTGGATAGCATCACTGAGTCAACGGACATGACTTGGGCAAACTCCAGGAGATACTGAAGAACAGGAAAGCCTGGAGTGATGCAGCCCATGGGTTGAAAAGACTCACACATGACTTAGCGACTCAACAAGAAGAATTCACATCCAAACATAACTACTCTAAAAAGAAAAGCTTTGATTACGTGGACTTTTGTTGGCCAAGTGATATCTCTGCTTTGTAATATACTGTCTAGGTTTGAAGTAGAAGTATATGTTCTTCTGGACCATGAAGGTCAGCAATCTGATCTCTGGATCTCTGGCTTCATTGAAACCTCGCATGTACATCTGCAAGTTCTCGGTTCATGTATGCTGAAGCCTAGCTTGAAGGCTTTTGAGCATAACCTCACTAATGTGTGAAATGAGCATAGGTGTACATTTGTTTGTATATTTTTTAGCATTGCTCTTCTTTGGGATTAGAATTAAAACTGCTCAGTTTTTCAAATTTGCTGACATATTGAGTATAGCATTTTAACAGCATCATCTTTTAGGATTTAAAATAGCTCAGCTGGGAATTTCATCAACTCCTCTAGCTTTGTTTGTAGTGATGCTTCCTGAAGCCCACTTGAATTCACATTCCAGAATGTCCCGATTCTAGGTGAGTGACCACACTATCGAGGTCATCAGGGTCATGAATATCATTTTTGTATAGTTCTTCTGTGTATTCTTGCCACCTCTTCTTAATCTCTTCTGCTTCTGTTAGGTCCTTATTGTTGCTGCCCAGATCATATAAAAAGTCTCAAATTTTAAAAGACTGAAATCATACAAAGCACCTTTACAAACCACAATGGGATAAAACTAGAAATAAATTACAGAAAACCTAAAAATTTCATAATATGCAGAGGTTAAACAACTATTTGGATCTATGAAGAAATTAAAATCATGATGAAAAGTACATTGACACAAATAAACACTGAAATACAACCTACACAATATACATGCAGCAAAAGCAATCCTAAGAGGAACATCTTTAGCATAAATGGTTCCCTTTAGAACAAGAGAAATATCAAATGAACAAGCTTACACCTAAAGGACTCTAAGAATAAGGACAAAGCACAATGTTAGAAGGAAGAGAGTAACAGATATTAAAGCAAATATCTAGACTGAAAGAACAGTATAAAAGATCCATAAAACTGAAAGTTTGTTCTTTGAAAAGATAAAATTTACAAACATTTAGCTATATCAATCAAGATAAAATGACAGATTAAAGATAAAAAGATAAGTAATATTATAAAGAAATCATGTTACATTAATACCACAGAAATACAAAGAATCATGTTACTCTGAACAACTATACACCAATGAACTGGACAACCTAAAAAATGGATAAATCCTTAGAACTATACAATCTTCCAAGAATGAAACACAATAAAGAAGAAAATCTAAATAGACTGACCGCTAGTAAAGGAATTGACTCAGTAATTACCACTCTCTGAAGAAACAAAAGTCCTTCAGATGGTTTCACTGGTGAAGTCTACCAAACATTCAAAGAACTAATATGAATCATTTTCAAACGCTTCTAAAAATATTAGTAAAGGGAACACTTCCAAACTCATTTTATGAGGCTAATACTGCTCCCCTACCAAAACCAGACAAGGACAACTACCAGAGAAGAAAATTACAAGCCAATATTCCTGAGGAACACAAATGCAAAAATCCTCCAAAAAATACTACAAATAATGATACACTGATGATACATTTAATGTGGATTTATTCCATGGATGCAAGGATAGTTCAAAGTCTACAAATCAATGTGATACATCACATTAACAAACTGAAGAATAAAACTCATATGATCAAAATGAAGACTAAAAATCTTACTATCATCTCAATAAATCTCAAAAAAAAGCATTTGACAAATTCAGCATCCATTTATGAGGAAAACTCTCAACAAAATAGTATACGGGAATGTACATCAACGTAATAAAGGCCATTGACAAGCCCACAGCTAACACTATTCAATTCACTTCAGTTCAGTTGCTCAGTCATGTTTGACTCTTTGCGACCCCATGAATCGCAGCATGCCAGGCCTCCCTGTCCATCACCAACTCCCAGAGTTCACTCAAACTCACGTCCATCGAGTCGGTGATGCCATCCAGCCATCTCATCCTCTGTCGTCCCCTTCTCCTCCTGCCCCCAATCCCTCCCAGCATCTGAGTCTTTTCCAGTGAGTCAACTCTTTGCATGAGGTGGCCAAAGGACTGGAGTTTCAGCTTTAGCATCATTCCTTCCAAAGAAATTCCAGGGCTGATCTCCTTCAGAATGGACTGGTTGGATCTCCTTGCAGTCCAAGGGACTCTCAAGAGTCTTCTCCAACACCACAGTTCAAAAGCATCAATTCTTCAGCACTCAGCCTTCTTCACAGTCCAACTCTCACATCCATACATGACCACAGGAAAAACCATAGCCTTGACTAGACGGACATTTGTTGGCAAAGCAGTGTCTCTGCTTTTTGTTAAAAGCTAAAAGCTTTTCCTCTAAGATAAGAAACAAGATGAGGATGACCACTCTTGTCACTTTATTCAACCCAGTACTGGAAATCCTAGTCAGAGCAATTAGGAAAGAAAATAAATAAAATACATCTAAACTGGAATCAAGATTGCCGGAAGAAACATCAATAACCTCAGATATGCGGATGACACCACCCTTATGGCAGAAAGTGAAGAGGAACTAAAACGCCTCTTGATGAAACTGAAAGAGGAGAGTGAAAAAGTTGGCTTAAAGCTCAACATTCAGAAAATGAAGATCATGGCATCCGGTCCCATCACTTCATGGGAAATAGATGGGGAAACAGTGGAAACAGTGTCAGACTTTATTTTTCTGGGCTCCAAAATCACTGCAGATGGTGACTGCAGCCATGAAATTAAAAGACGCTTACTCCTTGGAAGGAAAGTTATGACCAACCTAGACAGCATATTCAAAAGCAGAGACATTACTTTGCCAATAAAGGTCCGTCTAGTCAAGGCTATGGTTTTTCCAGTGGTAATGTATGGATGTTAAGAGTTGGACTGTGAAGAAAGCTGAACGCCGAAGAAATGATGCTTTTGAACTGTGGTGCTGGGAGACTTTTGACAGTCCCTTGGACTGCAAGGAGATTCAACCAGTCCATTCTAAAGGAGATCAGTCCTGGGTGTTCTTTGGAAGGAATGATGCTAAAGCTGAAACTCCAATACTTTGGCCACCTCATGCAAAGAGTTGACTCATTGGAAAAGACCCTGATGGGAAGGATTGGGGGCAGGAGGAGAAGGGGATGACAGAGGATGAGATGGCTGGATGGCATCACTGACTTGATGGATGTGAATTTGGGTGAACTCCGGGAGTTGGTGATGGACGGCGAGGCCTGGTGTGCTATGGTTCATGGGGTCACAAAGAGTCGGACATGACTGAGTGACTGAACTGAAATGAACTGAAACTGGAAATGAAGTGTATTAATAGGAAAGTCTGTGAATAGCCAAAGTCATCATCATCATCATAAAGAACAAAGCTGGAGGCATCACACTCCCTGATTTCAACCTATATTACAAAGTTACATTAACTAACAGAGTATAATATTGGCATAAATACAGACACAGAGATCAGTGGAGCAGAACAGAGAGTCCAATAATAAAGCCATATATACATGGTCAATTAATTTATGACAAAAAACTAAGACTATACAATGGGGAAAGGACAGTTTCTTCAATAAATTGTGCTGAGAAACTGTACATGGAAAAGCATGAAACTGGACCACTGTCTTACACTGCACATAAAATCTTGACTCAAAATGGATTGAAGATTTACATGTAAGATCTGAAACCATGAAACTCATACAAGAAAACATAACTGATAGTATCCTTGACACTCGTCTTGAGGATGACTTTTTTAGATCTGACATCAAGTGCAATGGCAAGAAAAGCAAAAGTCAATAAATGGACTAAATCAAACTAAAAAGCTTCTGCACAGAAAAGGAAATCATCAACAAAATAAACGACAATTATCAACAAAATAAAGAGGCAATTTACTGAATAGTAGAAAATATTTGCAAATCATAATTAGATTTAATATCCAAAATATATTAAAAACCCATACAACTCTATATCCAAAAAAAATTCCACTGAAATATAGGCAGAGGCTCTTAATAGAAATTCTCCCCCAAAAGACACAGAAAAACAACGACATGAAATAATGCTCAGTATCACTAATCATCACAGAAATGGAAAGCAAAACCACATTGATATAACACCTCACACTTAGCCAGAACAGCTTTCAGGAAAAAAAAACCCAAAAAACAAAAAACAGGAAATGATAAGTATTGGTGAGAATGTGGAGAAAAGAAAACTATTATCCACTGCAGGTGAGAAAGCAAATTGGTGCAGTCACTATGTAAGGGAATATGGAGTTTCCTCAAGAAATGTAAAATACTGTATGATTCAGCAATTCCACCTTTGGGTATTTATACAAAGAAAATAACAGCACTAACTCAAAAAGGTATATGCCCCTCTATGTTCACTGCAGCGTTATTTACAACAGCCAATTTACATAAAGATGTAAGTGAATGCATAAAGAAAATGTAACACACACATAAATGCACACATATCCACAGGAGTATCATCCAGCTACCCGGAAAGAAGGCAATCCTGCCACTGACGACAACACGCATGAGCCCGAGGGCATTGTGCTAAGTTTGAAGTCAGATAGAAACAGACAAATATTATATAACCTCACTTACATGTGGATATGAAAGTAAAACAAAATAAAACCCAAGCTCATAGACACAGAGACCATGCTGGTGATGCCAGAGCTGAGGGTGGGGAGTGGGCAAAATGAGTGTAGGGAGTCAACAGGTACAAACCTTCAGTTTTAAAATAAATAAATGGGATGTGTGCACAGCATGGCAAATACAATTAATACCGTATTGTGTATTTGAAAGTTTTAAGAGTGTAAACCTCAGGCATATTCTTCAGTATGTCTTTTTATTTTCTCCTTTGAAAGTTCTATCTGCTTACATTTTTCTCACTCAAATTAACGTATTAATAACCCGTGATCAGTACGTTTTATATAATTAAAATAATACATAGTATTCTATATATTGAAACTTTTGATAATTAAGGAATATAAGAAATATTTATTTGTGGATTCTTCAAAGAAGAGTTATCATATAGATTTACAGCAGCTGTTATATATTCCAGTGCTGTGTTTTCCAAGAATCATTCATAATTAACCGAAAACTGAAGCACAACTACTCAGGGAAAACATAAATGGAAGAAAATAAAAGCTATAAGTAATATGTTTTAACTTTAACTTCACAGAAAATCATTGTTATCATTATGTAATACCCTCTTTTGAACAGGAATAAGATATATTTCCATACATACCTCGCAGGATTCTAAAACACACAGTTTCATAGAGTATAAAAGCTTATTAATTGCCTGCCAAAGATCTTAGAAATCAAGTATACACTTTAAATAGTTATTGCGTAGTCTAAAATTAGCAAAAAATAGCTGATTGTTGCATATCCTTAGTTGCATAAACAAACACTATTTTAAATATACTACATAGGCATTTTTATCAAATATACCTTCCTATTGCTAAAATATATTATTAAAGGTTTGCTCTTGTTGCTGTTTAGTTGCTCAGTCATGTCCGACTCTTTGCAACCCCATGGAGTATTGCCTCCTAGGCTCCTCTGTCCATAGGATTCTCCAGAGAAGAATACTGGAGTGGGTTGCCATTTCCTTCTCCAAGGTTTGCTCCTAGGGTGGCTTACTTTAAATGTCCTTCCATAGAATACTTTGAAATTGCCTCATCATCTATGGAAGCTGTAAAGCTTATCATAAACAATATATCAAAATATACTTTATAGAGTTCATTATGCTAGAATGCATTCTGAGTATTCTCTGTAGATTAACTCATTCAATCCTCTTAGCAACCTTATGAAGTATGTATGACTCTGTTCAGTTTAGTTCAGTTGCTCGTGTCCGTGTGACATGGGTTCTTTGTGACCCCATGAATCGCAGCACACCAGGCCTCCCTGTCCATCACCAACTCCCGGAGTTCATTCAAACTCATGTCCATTGAGTCGGTGATGCCATCCAGCCATCTCATCCTCTGTCGTCCCCTTCTCTTCCTGCCCCAATCCCTCCCAGCATTAGAGTCTTTTCCAATGAGTCAACTCTTTGCATGAGGTGGCCAAAGTATTGGAGTATCAGCTTTAGCATCAGTCCTTCCAAAGAACACCCAGGACTGATCTCCTTTAGAATGGACTGGTTGGATCTCCTTGCAGTCCAAGGGACTCTCAAAAGTCTCCCAACACCACAGTTCAAAAGCATCAATTCTTCGGCACTCAGCTTTCTTCACAGCCCAACTCTCACATCCATACATGACCACTGGAAAACCATAACCTTGACTAGACAGACCTTTGTTGGCAAAGTAATGTCTCTGCTTTTGAATATGCTATCTAGGTTGGTCATAACTTGCCTTCCAAGGAGTAAGCATCTTTTAATTTCATGGCTGCAATCACCATCTGCAGTGATTTTGGACCCCAAAAAAATAAAGTCTGACACTGTTTCCACTGTTTCCTCAATTTTTTCCCATGAAGTGATGGGACGGGATGCCATGATCTTCGTTTTCTGAATGTTGAGCTTTAAGCCAACTTTTTCACTCTCCTCTTTCAGTTTCATCAAGAGGCGTTTTAGTTCCTCTTCACTTTCTGCCATAAGGGTGGTGTCATCTGGATATCTGAGGTTATTGATATTTCTCCCGGCGATCTTGACTCCAGCTTGTGCTTCTTCCAGCCCAGCGTTTATTATGATGTACTCTGCATAGAAGTTAAATAAGCAGGGTGACAATATACAGCCTTGACGTACTCCTTTTCCTATTTGGAACCAGTCTGTTGTTCCAAGTCCAGTTCTAACTGTTGCTTCCTGACCTGCATATAGCTTTCTCAAGAGGCAGGTCAGGTGGCCTGGTATTCCCATCTCTTTCAGAATTTTCCACAGTTTATTGTGATCCACATAGTCAAAGGCTTTGGCATAGTCAATAAAGCAGAAGAAGATGTTTTTCTGGAACTCTCTTGCTTTTTTGATGATCCAGCAGAGGTATGATTACTTGCCCTCTATTACAAGACTTCGGAGAAGGCGATGGCACCCCACTCCAGTACTCTTGCCTGGAAAACCCCGTGGATGGAGGAGCTTGGTGGGCTACAGTCCATGGGGTCGCTAAGAGTCGGACACGACTGAGCGACTTCACTTCACCTATTACAAGACTAAGGAATTCAAGTTCAGAGGGGTGAAGTGACTTTTCCAAGGCCACACAGTAAACAAACGAAGATAGCATTCAACCCAGACCATCTGACATCTGATTAAAGAGACTGTTTCCTTAACTACACACCAACCTACCAAATACATGCGTATGCTTAAACAAATTCGTTTTCCAATACTGGAGACGCATCTGTAAACAATGGGATAATGTCTCTGACATCTATTTACACAGCTTTGATCAATTGTTAGAAGAAAATTAGAGTACAACTGAGCTTTAATTAAATACTCTTGAATATCCAATCATGCAATCAACTTCAATATAAGCAGTTCTGATTTTAAGTAAATAGATTTTTCCCCTCTCTTCCTGCTCACAGCAAGAGAT
This sequence comes from Bos taurus, assembly GCF_002263795.3. NCBI lineage: Eukaryota > Metazoa > Chordata > Mammalia > Artiodactyla > Bovidae > Bos > Bos taurus. Next base: position 17,465,093 of record NC_037336.1, on the reverse strand, counting down.
CTAATCAAGAAGATATATTCAAATGCATTAATTTGGAGACAGATCATGGATTGTGATATAAAAGGAAACCATTAGTAACATACAAAAAACAAAGTCAAATAAGGATATATTATGATGCTTCTGTACTAGAAAAAATATATTTCATTTCTGAACATTTCTTTCTATATTTGTGACCTATTTATATACTGACTTTCATTTTTAAAAATTCAGGGTATCTATGACTTTTATTTTCTCTTTAATAGCAGTAATCCTCCATTAATGGGGCCAAATACTTTTAGTATTAGCCCCCAAAATCCGAGTTTTAATTACTTTTTACATTATAAAAATAGTAGCCTTGGCACTCAGTATAAGCTTTAGATTAATACATTATTGTCTATGTTTACACATTATTGTCTGGGGGATTTTCGTAGAAACTAATACCTGTGGCATTAATATGTCTCCAGTCAATAGTGATGTCAAAGCTTGTGAAATGGTATTGACTAACTTGCCTTTACATTTTATTCTCTGGCACGAGGCAAGTGCCTTCTTTATCTCTCCTCAAGCTCATAAACAGCTGTACTTCTATGGTCATACTCTCCAAGATGCCTTCTCTGGCAGCTGCTGGCCTAGAGATCAAGGTCCAATCCTGGTGAACTGGGACACCTTGCTCCTATTCCCTTCTTTGCAGAACATTTACTGTTCTGAACTCAGAACAAGGCTGCCAGAGCCAACAGGTGGCCTGTAAGAAGAGATCTGGACATCTACTCAAGAGTTAACCACAGAGTTTGGCCTCTTGGCACACACACACAAAAAAAACAAAACACACACACACACACACACACACACACAAAATGCTAGAACATCTGCCAGGTACACCTCCACACCAATGAATACCATCTGTCACATCTCTTCTCACCTGGGAATATTCAGTGGACATTAATGAGACTCCACATCTGATGGTGGGCAACACAAGCTGGACTGGCTCAGCAGGCACTGACTTAGCTCACTCTAACCTATACTGCAGTCCCTGGGGCCGCAAAGAGTCAGACACGACTGAGCAACTGAACTGAACTGAAGCTATACATGTCAGTGCATGCCCAGCAACAGGGGTCTTCTGCTTGGCAGGACTTACATTTCTAATGTCACCAACTGCAAGAGCATATGCTATGCATTAAACTCTAAAGCTGAGAGCTTAATGACCATTTTTTTTTTAAGATAAGGTGTAAATATAAAAGTCAGTCAAAGGGCTTCCCTGATGGCTCAAATGGTAAAGAATCTGCCAGCAAAGTGGGAGACCTAGCTTCAATCCCTGGGTCGGGAAGATCCTCTGGAGAAGGGAATGGCAACCCACTCCAGTATTACTGCCTCGAGAATTCTATGGACAGAGGCACCTAGGGGCCGGCAGTCCAAGGGGTTGCAAGAGTCGGACACGACTGAGCAACTAACACACACACACGTGCTACAGGGAAATCCTTTCCTTCCTTCCTTCCTCCCTCCTCCTTTTTTTTTCAGCACAGACTATAAAGGCAGCAAATCTCGTGGTGTTACACAACCAGAACTGCCAGAGTCAGCAAATTAATATAGGAAATCCAGGTACTTTGAACTTCAAGTAAACAAGGAATAGTTTTTTAGTATAAGCATGTCCCAAATACTGTATTTCACTTGGTATCTCTACATGCAACATGATTATCTAAATTTGATAACAGATATTTAAGCTGTGCTGATTAGTAGGTCAGCCTGATTTAATGGAAAGACTGGGAGACAGGCATTCTCAGCCTAATTCCACCTCCTCCCACACAATGACTCTCAGAATACCCCCCACCATCTGTGCACTCCAGTATCCTTACTTATAAAATAGACAGAATGATGCTTTTCCTGTCAGTCTTAGGAGGATCAACTAAATGAAAAGAAGTGAAAGGATTCCAAAAACTGAATTTAAGACAACCTTAAACTATGAGTCATTATTAATCAGTATGCTTTCAATAACAAAAGTTGACATGTTATCTTTTCAAACAGAAACAAATCACAACTTAGCTGTTTGAAAATAAAACTATCCCATTAATTGCTCAAACTATTCTGGTCTGTTTCTATCCAAACTGTGCCATTAGACTACTACTGTAAAGATCATAAGGGCCTCCTTAAATAAGTAAATTCCAAACTGTAGTCTTCAATTTTAATTCTGTTCTCTTATTTCACTACAACTTCTTACCCTGTGTAAAACTGTTTTGCATATTTATCCACCAGCACTTAGGCCACTGCCTGGCACACTGCACATGTTCAATAAATATGCTCAGTAAGTAAATACACGCACATGCATGCTCAGTTCTGTCCTAGTGTGCAACCTCATGGACTGCAGCCTCCCAGACTCCTCTGTTCATGGAATCTTCCAGGCAAGAATACTGGAGTGGGAAGCCATTCCCTTCTCCAGGGAATCTTCCCGACCCAGGGATCGAACCTGCATCTCCTGCATTGGCAAGCAGATTCTTTACCTCCTGAGCCAGATGAGAAATCCCAAATAAATAAACAAAGGTCACCAATTGGTCCTACTGTCCTCTGTAGTAGACACAAAGATGGGTCACCCAGATCTCTGTCCAATGAAACAGTTGTTGCCCCAGCTGTTAGGAATGCTCTTGGCAGATAGCCTTCAACTGCCGAGCCTTCAGAGGCTGCCTCAGCTGCAGGGAGCCATGTTATGCAAAGTGTCACCCCTTCTTAGGGTGGCCACAGTCCAGTGGAAGTAGAGTGACCTGGCCTTTGGCCCAGCCTAGGAGAACTCTGAAGGACCCTCCTAACTCCAGAGCTCCACTGAGAGGTCAGCCAAGTTGCTGCTGGGCCCATACAGCGGCTTCATTTCTCTCGCTAATCCTCCTTGCTATACCCTCCTCCACAGATTCTGACTCCAAAATCATCCTGCATGAACATCCTGCACATGACACTTCTTAGAATTTGTTTCCCAGAGACTTCCACCTGTGATAGTCTCACAACATCATCTCAGTTCAGTTCAGTTGCTCAGTCGTGTCCGACTCTTTGGGACCCCATGGACTGCAGCACGCCAGGCCTCCCTGTCCATCATCAACTCCTGGAGTTGACTCAAACTCATGTCCATTGAGTTGGTGATGCCATCCAACCATCTTATCCTCTGCCATCCTCCTCCTGCCTTCAATCTTTCCCAGAATCAGGGTCTTTTCAAATGAGTGAGTTCTTCGCATCAGGTGGCCAAAGTATTGGGAGTTTCAGCTTCAACATCAGCCCTTCCAATGAACACCCAGGACTGATCACCTTTAGGACGGACTGGTTGGATCTCCTTGCAGTCCAAGGGACTCTCAAGAGTCTTCTCCAACTCCACAGTTCAAAAGCATCAATTTTTCTGCACTCAGCTTTCTTTATAGTCCAACTCTCACATCCATACATGACTACTGGAAAAACCAACATCATCTAACAGAGATGAAATTCCCTCTTTGAAAGTCTTCATTTGTTGCCAGTCCTCTTTTCCCCTCTTATAAACATTAAGGTGCTAGAATTACCAGAGTCAAGGCCCCTGGTTCTGTTGTTTTTTAAAATTTTTTTAAAAATTTTCTCTTCAATTGAGCACAATCATTTCTATATTTCTTGATGTTAGGTGTTCCTGCACTGATCTCTAATCCACACTGCTCTTCTAAATTTCACATTTGTACTGTGTGATTTCACGTTTGTCATATGAATGGCATCCCCATTTGGAACTGTCATCTGGAAGCTGGGACACTCTTGCTGCCTTTCAATTAATTCTCCACATGCTGACCACTGATCTTTTAAAGACATAAATCAAACCACAGTATTCTTCTGCTTCAGTGACTTTCCATTGTAGTTTTAGCTAAAAATTCAAATTATTTTCCATGACCTAAAAGGAGGTTGAATACTTCTCATATTAGTGAACTTTTGCGCTTCATACTCAATGATATTCAGAATTATTCAAACTGGGATGCTTTTAAGAGAGACACAGAGTGCTATCAGCAATTACTCCAGGACAGCAGACAATAGCCAGAATGAGCTCAGGCACTTGGAGACATACGTTCATTCCGTGTAGAAGATGTTCACTACATTGTTTTGAAATTTTCTTAAGTTACAAAATGTCTACAGCTAGTTTCAATATCTTAATGTTCACAGCCTTGGAAGTGACTTAGGTCCCAAATAATGAAATGGTCAAAAAAGCAGTGGTTACATTTTGCAAGAGAAACCCATGAAGATAAGATGTCTCATGGAGTGGTGATATTTAACTAAGCTGGTTTTTCAGAGCCTTTGGGGCTCTTCTACATTACCCCTGGGCATTTTCAAAATGCATGACAACAGGCTCTTCCCAGAACCACAAAATCAAAATGTCTAGGACGGGCCCAGGCATGTGCATTGTGGAAAACCTTCCCAGGGTGAGATCCATTGCACTAATCGATGACAGACACTGTTTCAGCCACTTTTTAAGTTAAAGAGGTGAGTACTGTAACAGTGATTGTGTAGCCTTACTTGCAGTGAGAGTATTATTGGATTTAGCAATACTAAATACACCAGATTACTGAACACACTTAGCTCGATTTTCCTCTAGAACACTTCAGCAATAGTAGTTATATTTTTAGGAGTGAAGATAGAATACGATTGGCAAATGTTGATTATTTTGAGACCAGGGGTTCATTAAATGGCTGTCTATCCTTACTTTTACGTACATTTAAATTTTTGATAACCAAATGCTTAAATAATAAGAGCCACTGGTAAAAACAAATGATGGATTTACTAAAATAACCAAGTCCAGTTAATTATATTTTGCAAATGACTTTAATTTAGACCCTCTCTTTACTATCCCTCTTGTCACTATCCTTACTTCAGACTTTTATTAACGCTCATCTGAAATCTGAATTTACTTTTTATTCTGATATCCTGTAATGAATATACTCATTCACTCACTTGTTCATTCTTCAAAATCCCTCTATGAAACAGGGCATCTTTTTGCAAAGAACTAGGATACAAGAAGCTACTCTCCTCTTAATGTTGCCAAAGTGAGTCTTAAATCTGATCAAGCCATTTCCCAGGAAAATGAAAATAAAACTATCATCTATGAAAGAGGCGGGCAAATTTTTTCTGTAAAAGGTCAGATAAATTTATTAGGTTTTGTAGGCAATAAGGTTTCTTTTGCAACTATCCAATTGTGCCATTATAATATAAAAGCAATCATAGGTAATATATAAACAAATGTGCTCATGTGTTTCAGTTAAACAATTTTATAGCCACTGACCTGTACTGGGCTTCCCTGATGGCTCAAATGGTCAAGAATCCTCCTGTAATGCAGGAGACCTGGGTTCAATCCCTGGGTTGGGAAGATCCCCTGGGGGAAGGCATGGCAACCCACTCCAGTATTCTTGCCTGGAGAATTCCATGGATAGAGGAGCCTGGTGGGCTACAGTTGATAGGGTTGCAAAGAGCTGAACACCACTGAGTGACTTAATACATAGACCTGTGTATTAAACAACCAAATTCCTTTGAAATATTAACTCAAATTACACCATGACTATGACCACACACCACCCTGGTATTTGTAATTCTTATTACAATCCCAAGTCTGGAAGCTCTTCCACATTTTCTGTGTTGCCACAGACTTGGTAAATCTTTGACTTGAGTACATATTAATACTTCAATACCCAGAACAAATTGTAACTCTAGGTGAAGCCTTCCATGTATTCTATGCTTCCCTTGAATTTTGGTAGAGTTAATAGCACCCCATATGTGTATTATACATAAAATGCTATGAAGGCACTTATCACATATTATAGATTCTCTCAATTTTTATCCCCACCAGCATTACTGACCCTGTTAATCTGTAATTGAAAGGTCTATGGAGGGCATTTCTGGGTGCTTTAAAACACTAATATGTGTAGAATGGTGGACTCTACCACTTCAGCCTCTCAGAGGAGATACTGCACTTCTTCAAGAAAAAGACAACCAAAGAGTACAGATAAAATTGAACCTTATTTCTCTTTTTTAAAGCCCAAAGCAATAAATATGCGAAAATAGGACCCCATGGAAATTAACAGCATGACTTATGTGTACTTCATGTATAAGCTTTCTAAAATCATTCCTTTATTCCTCTTTTTTTTTTTGGCCAAGACCCTAATGAGGTTTCCGACCACGTTTTCTTACACACAGTAAGCTGAAACTGGCCAGATGAAAGGGACAGTTAGAAGTCAGGTTATCCATCCCTCTTCTCTTAGGACGAAGCATTCCTAACACACCAGGAAAAGGAGAAATTACCCTATTTTTAGGAGTCTCAGGAGGGAGTGATTTTACAACCTCCTCTGGTAATCTGTTCTAATGCTTAACAAATTTTGCTGTCAGAAAACAATCTTCCTAAGTCCCTTATGCTGCAGAATAAAATCATTTTTCTTGCCCTGTTCTTGGGGGAGATAGAAAATAGCTTACATTACATTGTGAAAGAGACCTGAATATGTTTAAAAACTGTATAAAATTTTCCCTATCTGTGCTCATCCTTTTAGATATTTTCATTTCTTGAACCAATAATCCTGTTTCCAAACTGCAAGTGTTTGAAATATAATTCCCCATATTTATTCTTTTGTCTAACTTACTAATACTGAATAACAGCTTATGCAGACTGGCTTTCTTTCCCTACCTTTTATAAAAATAAGAATTACTCATCAGAAGGCACAGTTCTAATTATTAAGTGGAATTTTAAAATGAGAATTGAAAATTCACCTCCTATCATTTGCTTAGCCCCTGAGCAATAATGTTCCCTCAGCAAAGTTTTTCTAAACTGAGAAGATTCTTCAGATATCCATTTTATATAGCAATATCTCACTGAAAATAAACAAACATGGTGTTGTCTAAAATAGGAGATTTGAAAGTTCATGAAATTTTAATGTTTCACCTTGAAAGTGAAAAAACATATAGCAGGAATGGTGATAATTCACAGAATACCCTTTCTTTCATGTTCAAGGCACCCAGGTTCACTTTAATCAAAAGGGTGAAGGAATAACTGAGGGAAGGAATTCTTACTTATGTCCAGGTCTTATTCTTCCCTTCACAACCTATGAGACTTTCTTTTTCTTTCTCATTTAAGATTAAAATACCTTCTGGAGAAGTCCCTCGGACTGTAAAGAGATCAAATCAGTCAATCCTAAAGGAAATCAACCTTGAGTATTCACTGGAAGGACTGTTGCCGAAGCTCCAATACTTTGGCCACCTGACGTGAACAGCCGATTCACTGGAAAAGACCCTGATGATGGGAAAGACTGAAGGCAAAAGGAGAAGGGGGGCAGAGGATAAGGTGGTTAGATAGCATCACTGATTCAACGAGCATGAATCTGAGCAAACTCGGGGAGACAGTGAAGGACAAAGAGGCCTGATGTGCCGCAGTCTATGGGGTCAAAAAGAATCAGACACGACTTAGTGACTGACCAACAGCAACATGATCGCTCTACTTGGCTGTAGTAACTTACATTCCTGCCAACAGTGTAGAACCTCGTACTCAGTCGCTCAGTCGTGTTTGACTCTCTGCAACCCCCTGGACTGTAGCCCACCAGCCTCCTCTGCCCAGGGAATCTTCCCCTGCAAGAACACTGGAGTGGAGTACCATTTCCTATTCCACGGGATCTTCCCAACTGAGGGATAGAACCTGCATCTCTCGTGTCCCTTGCACTGACAGGCAAATTCTTTACCACTGGCACCACCTGGGAAGGCAAACAATGTAGGAGGGTTCCCTTTCTTCCACATCCTCACCAGTGTTTATTGTTTGTAGATTTTTTGATGATGGCCATTGGAACTGGTGTGAAGTGATATCTCATTGTAGTTTTGAGCTGCAATTTTCTAATAATTAGCAGTGCTGAACATCTTCTCATGTACCTCGTGGCCATTTATATGTATTCTTTGGAGATATGTCTATTTAGGCCTTCAGCCCATTTTTTGATTGGGTTCTTTATTTTTTGAATATTGAGCTGCATGAGCTGCTCATAAATTTTGGAGACTAATTCCTTGTCAGTCACATCATATTTAAATATTTTATCCCAATCTATGGGGTGTCTTTTCATTTTGTTTATTGGTTCATTTGCAGTGCAAAAGTTTTTGAGTTTAAGTAGGTCCCATTTGATTATTTTTTGCTTTGATTTCCATTATTCAGGAGACAGATACTGTCTGTCTGTGGTGATTTTTTTTTTCTTTTTTTTTTTTTTCTGTGGTGATTTATGTCACAGAATGTTTGGCCTATGTTTTCCTCTTGGGGATTTATAGTGGTCAGTCTCATATTTAAATCTTTAGCCCACTGTGAGCTTGTTTTTGTTCATGGTGTTAAAGGTTGATCTAATTTCATTTTTTTTTTTTAGCTGTCCTTTTTTCCTGGCACCATTTGTTTCCATCTTCTTTGATTTCTTTCATTAGCATGTTACAGTTTTCTTAGTACAGGTCTTTTATCTCCTCAGGTAGATTTATTCCTAGTAATTTTATTCTTTTTGGTCTAATGATACACAGAACTGTCTCCTGAATTTCTCTTTTTGATCTTTCATTGTTAGTGTATAGAAATACAACAGATTTCTGTGTATTAATTTTATAACCTGAAACTTTACCAAATTCATTGATGAGCTCTAGTAGTTTTCTGGTAGCATCTATGTATAGTATCATATCATCTGCAAATGAGGCTTCCCAGGTGGCTCAGTGGTAAAGAATCCACCTGCCAATGCAGGAGACACAGAAGATACAGATTTAATCCCTGGGTCAGAAAGATCCCCTGGAGTAGGAAATGGCAACTCATTCCAGTCAGTATTCTTGCCTAGAAAATTTCATGGACAGAGGAGCCTGATGGGCTACAGTTCACAGGGTTGCAAAGAGTTGGATGTGACACGGATTTGATCCCTGGTCGGGGATGATCCCACAGGCCTAGATGTGTGGGCTTCAGCAGTTACAGCACACGCGCTCAGCAGTCACAGCTTGTGGGCTCTAGAGTGCTGGCTCAGCAGTTGTGGTGCACGGCCTATGTTTCTCCATACCACGTGGGAGCAAACCCATGCCCCCTGCACTGGCAGGCAGATTCTGAATCACTAGGCCACCAGGGAAGCCTCCCATTGCCTTCCTGCCTCTTGTTTTTGATGAAAAATCAGATGTTCACCATGTCATTGTGTCATCTCTTGCTGCTTTAAATACATGTCTCTTTGCTATCAATAGGTTGAGTATATTGTGTTTCTCTGTGTGTGTATCTGTATTTATCCTATTTGACCTTCACTGATTCTTTGCAAAATGTCAATGAATAGTTTTCTTTTTTTTTCATCAAATTTAGATTTGTTTTTTCCAGAAAGCCTCTATTACCAGAATTAAGAAGTGACTCCCAAAATTTTAACTGGAATCATTTATAAATTGATGAATCTAGTTCACAGAACATAAAATTTCACCAAATATATATATTTACAGATCAACGGAAGAGAATTGACATCCTTACCATACCAAGTAAGCTACTGATACAGCTGCCCATTTAATTATTTTACATCCTTTTATTTTTTTTTTCCCATAGAGATCTTATATAAATCTTCTGGGTTTCTTCATGTATTTATATTGCCAGTGTAAGTGAACTTTTTTTCCTATCCAATTTGTTAATTGGTCATTACTGGTATGAGAAGCTTTGAATCTGAATAATGACTTTTTATAGCTATGACATTTCTAAAATTCTGACTTTACATCTAAGAACCTGGTTAAATTCTTATGTTTCTAACATGTATATTCTCTTGGATTTACATCAATTAAGCATACTAACTACAAATATGGACAGTTTTATCTCTTCTTTTCCAATTCTTAATATGTATTTCCTTTCCTAGGTAATACAATATCACCTAGTATCTACAGTAAAATGATGTATAGAAGGAGTGATACCTGGCATCTCTATACTATTTCTTATTTTCAAATAGGATTGTTTGAAATTGATTATCCAACACCTCTATTTTAGAGCAATGTTAGAGTATTAATTGATATAGCTGATTCACTAGTATAGCCTCTAAAGGAAGATGCTGATAATTTATTCAATATGTATTATTACGGATATTCTGCAATCAAAGTTAGCATTATTACAATTTTCTCTTAGTGAGGGTTTGCTGATTTAAGTAATCAGGCAAGAATACAATATGAGCTGTTACTATGACAGTTATTTAAAATTTCGCTAATGACTTCTATATTCCTCATAAAAAGCTCTTCACTATTTCTCCCTTTAGTGAACTTTCCCAACTGTTTCAACTTAAAAAATTAAGGAAACAGTTTAACCAAATAATTCCCAAGCTATACTTTTTTGCTTTTTTCTGCTCTGAAACAGAAATAGTCAATGCTTAAAGAGACACTTCAGTTTGTTAAGCAAGAGATGTCAAAGGCAGAAACAGAACGAAACACTGGTTGTGCATCAAATGTTTTTGCGCCTCTCATGCAAAATTAAATAAAACTAAATATGCCACAGATACTGAGCTTCAAAAAATGCACATCTGATGAGAACTATCAGGGCAATTCTGAGGTCCAGTGAGAACTGGGGATCTGGGACAAAATGAACAAAACTGATGTCAACTTACATCAACTAGAGGAAGAAGGAGAGCTGCTTGCTTTCTATCTAGCTCCTTATTTCTCCACTTTTTCCTAATCCATTTCTTCCAAGCTATATTTGCTATGTTATTCTTATCCTAGGGCCAAAGGATTTCCTTATAAAGAAAATTAAACTGAAAACTCTACTCACTTCCCCTGCTCCCCAAAACTAGTAATGTCTCCCGTAGTCTCACAAAAATAAACTAGCCAGTGTCCAGCAATGCATGCATACACAGTCTCCTACATGTCTTGCTTTCGCTTGTCCCTTTTACCGCACTCCTTTACAGAACCATGTAAGAGAGTCTGATTAGAGTAGAGGAAAGAACAGTGAAACATGAGAAGTTAGTTTCTATTCTGTGCCCTATACCGTTTTTCCTCCATGACTGCTTACTCTATTTGTTAGGCCTCCCCTCATTCCCTAGTTTATTAAACCATGATACCTCTGTGTTATGTGTTACACCTGACCTGCCCCTTGAGAAACCTATATGCAGGACAGGAAGCAACAGTTAGAAATGGACATGGAACAACAGACTGGTTCCAAATAGGGAAAAGAGTACGTCAAGGCTGTATATTGTTACCCTGCTTATTTAACTTCTATGCAGAGTACATCATGAGAAACGCTGGGCTGGAAGAAGCACAAGCTGGAATCAAGATTGCCGGGAGAAATATCAATAACCTCAGATATGCAGATGACACCACCCTTATGGTAGAAAGTGAAGAGGAACTAAAGAGCCTCTTGATGAAAGTGAAAGAGAAGAGTAAAAAGTTGGCTTAAAGCTCAACATTCAGAAACCTAAGATCATGGCATCTGGTCCCATCACTTCATGGCAAATAGATAGGGAAACAGTGGAAACAGTGTCAGATTTTATTTTTGGGAGCTCCAAAATCACTGCAGATGGCGATTGCAGCCATGAAATTAAAAGACACTTACCCCTTGGAAGGAAAGTCATGACCAACCTAGACAGCATATTAAAAAGCAGAGACATTACTTTGCCAACAAAGGTCTGTCTAGTAAAAGCTATGGTTTTTCCAGTAGTCACGTATGGATGTAAGAGTTGGACTATAAAGAAAGCTGAGCGCCGAAGAATTGATGCTTTTGAACTGTGGTGTTGGAGAAGACCCTTGAGAGTCCCTTGGACTGCAAGGAGATCGAACCAGTCCATCCTAAAGGAAATTAGTCCTGAATATTCATTGGAAGGACTGATGTTGAAACTGAAACTCCAATACTTTGGCCACCTGATGCGAAGAACTAATTCATTTGAAAAGACCCTGATTTTGGGAAAGATTGAAGGCAGGAGAAGGGGACGGCAGAGTATGAGATGGTTGGATGGCATCACCGATTCAATGGACATGAATTTGAGCAAATTCTGGGAGTTGATGATGGATAGGGAGGCCTGGCGTACTGCAGTCCATGGGGTCGCAAGAGTCGGACACGACTGAGTGACTGAACTGAATTGGACAGCGACTCAGGTCTAGTACCCACAAGCTGTGGTCCACAGTTCTGATTTGCTTTGAGACAAATCCTCACCAGTATTTTTAATGATGAATTGGCTTTTATGTGTCATCTCTCCCTCCAGAGAGAGCTGCATTAATAATAAAATAATAGAATTTGCATAAGGCTTCAACAATTTACAAAGTGCCTCCTACAAACACGATTTTATCCTTCCCTAATCCATTTTTAAATAATAAAATGCATTTGCAGAGGTTACATGACTTGCTGGTAAGTGAAATACCCTCTCACTTCCCACTCCTAATCCCTAGTGATTTCCTATGTTTATCTGATGGATAAATTGTGGGGTGTGTGAAAGTCACTCAGTCATGTCTGACTCTTTGTGACCCCGTGGACTATACAGTCCATGGAATTCTCTAGGCCAGAATACTGGAGCGGGTAGCCTTTCCCTTCTCCAGGGTATCTTTGCAACCCAGGGATTGAACTCAGGTCTCCTCCATCGCAGGAAGATTCTTTACCAGCTGAGCCACAAAGGAAGCCCCAAATTGTAGGGAGAGTATATTATTCATAAAGGTAACTGGGATAGGAGGAAAAGCTATGGACACTTTCTAACAATCTTCAGTCCTGAGTCAGCAATTGCCTTGCCACTGATTTCTTGGAAATTCTGGATAATTAGCTCATTAGAAAGTAAAAGGAAGAAGTAGGATTTATGAGAGTTTCCTAGGATGGCAACTGAACAGGACCCCAGATGGTTGGTTATATTTCCTCTACTATTTATCATGGGGTATAAAGGGAGAAATAATGCATGTAAATACGGTACTCTGAAAAAACAACCTCGGGCAAGTCAATTCAATGTGCCATTCACATTTAACAATGCTCAGCATCCAGTCATTTGCTGTTACTTACCAGACTGCAAGTTTTAAAAGAGCTTCTTAATAACTTCTGTGATTGAATTGTTATTCTGCCAGCTTTAACTGACACTCCTGCACCTAAGAATGTACAGTATTTCTTCAGTATTAATTTCCTTTGTATTTAATTAATTCATGGAGAATGAAGCCTTGTGTTCATAGACTTGAAATGCATTAAGGAGATACATTCATCTATTTTTAAATAGCATTTGCCCATAAACAGAAAAATCTTTCCTGGTTGCTAGGTCACGTCATGTCAACCTAATAGCTGCCAAAAACAGACGGCAAGAGATAGCTAACAGTGGGTGCTTTAACTAGCCAACACACAAACACAACACTGAGAGATTAAGTGTTCATTTCAGCACCTGAAAACTTCAAGACTCACATCAAAGCATCTCAAAAAATGTATCTGATCAGTTACTAAATGGTATGTGTGTGTGTGTGCATACACGTGCATGTACATTTTATTTTTTAAAAAGAACACCTCTCTAGCTCAGTGGTGCTTCATGATACTGAGCTTTAGAATCAAAGTGAAACTTTTAAAGATACCAGGTGCCCCCAAATTCCATTTCAGTGGGTCTGGCATGAGATTCAGGCACAAGTATCTTTTTTAAAAAAACAGGTTAAGGACTATTCTCCACTTTGTGTCAGTTAGTAGCAATTATGTGAAGACAAATTCTACACTCAAAATTCTCTACAATTCTCTCCAACTTGATGTCTCTTATGTCAATCATTTAAGATTAGTTTGCTAAAAAAGGAAGTTTCAGTACTGTTTTCTAAGGAACTCATCTCTTGGCAAAAGACTGCAACTAAGCTAAGTAAATATATTTGTAAGTAACTATGTATGTCTTTGGGGGTTTCCCTGGTGGCTCAGACAGTAAAGCGTCTGCCTGCATTGCAGGAAACCCGGGTTCATCCCTGGGTCAGGAAGATCCCCTAGAGAAGGAAATAGCAACCCACTCCAGTATCCTTGCCTGGAGAATCCCATGGACAGAGGAGCCTGGTAGACTACAGTCCACGGGATCGCAAAGAGTCGGACACGACTGAGCGACTTCACTTATTCACTTATGTATGTCTTCATTTAAACATGCCGCCAATTAGTGTTTGTAAAAAGTCGCTCAGTCATGTCCGACTCTGTGACTCCATGGACTATAGCCCACCAGGTTCCTCTGCATGAATTCTCCAGGCAAGAATACTGGAGTGGATTGCCATCTTCTTCTCCAGGGGATCTTCCTGACTCAGGGACCAAATCTGGGTCTCCTGCATTGCAGGCAAATTCTTTACCCTCTGAACCACCAGGGAAGCCCCCAATTAGTGTTTAAGTGTTCTTATTTTATTATTTGATTTTACTCTGAAGCAATGAAAAAAAGATCAGATTGATGACATTTACTTTCTAGTATTTTCCTTAACTTTGTGTTCTTTTTTTTAAAAAGTGCTTCTCATAAAATAACAGAAATATTCATGAAAATGGCTAACATAAAAGAAAATCTTACTCTGGACAAAAATTAATGTCATATTTCAGAATAACTATCTTCTACAATACAAGGTAAAACTCCTGGTGAAGGAAATGAAGAGACCTTTCTAAGCCTATTCTGGTTTCAATTATTTACAAAGCCAAGAACGGAGCAGATCTTATTGTTATATTTTCTGTTTGCCTTTGCATCTGAAACTATGTTGAGAGATCAGCTTTATCAGATTTTTTCATGGTTTTTATTAAGAAAAAAAATGGAACACATCTAAAAAGTAAAATAAGCTGTTCATCAAGAAGGGAGGTGTGTTTTTAAAATTACTTAGCCATTTTCCCCTTTTATAACCCTAGGTATATACATCTCACAGACTAAGTATATATTACCACATATATGCTCACCTACACTCCAATTCATCCAACTATACTCCTCTTAGACAAGCCTATACTGTCCGCTGATTGTTAGGAAATAGTTTGGAGGAGAGCCTTCCTCTTTCAGACAGTGATCCCTGGAACCTACAGAAAGCTCAAGTCTTCTGTTTCCCAGACAAATACCTACCATGGTTTCCTCTGAAAGTGCAAAGCTGCAATAGACAACAACACAGGAGTGGAGGAAAACAACAGATTTACATAGAAACTCAACGACTCTTCCTGAATTTCTGGTAAATGCCCTAAAGAGAAATAAAAGTCAGCTAAGACGGAGGTCTACTACTATATGTGCTATATTTGATCAGCAATAGGCGGATATGAATTTGAAGTTACTAGGCCTTTGATAAAAAATAGTAAGTGATTTTACATATGTGCGTGTGTGTGTGCTCAGTCATGTCCGATTCTTCATGACTTCACGGCCTGCAGCCCACTAGGCTCCTGTGTCCATGGGATTCTCCAGACAAGAATACTGGAGTAAGGTCGCCATTTCCTTCTCCAGGGGATCTTTCCAGCCCAGGGATCGAACCCATATCTCCTGCATCTCCTGCATTGGCAGGCAGATTCTTTATCACTAAGCCATTTGGGAAGCCAATTTTACATACGCTCAATACATATTCATTCAAAACTCATAATTTGTTACTTTAGTATGCAAAGCATGGATGAGCAGCGATGGCCACGCTTCTGGTTCAGCCACAGCTACATACAGCCACCCTTTTGCTTGCACACATGATAATAAATGAGCTACAGCTGCCAAATTAGGGAAGTGGCCCCAATATTCCTTTATTCCAATCTCAGGTGCACCCTGTCCAGTTCCGCTTGAAGTTAGCCTGTGACTTCTCTCTTCTAGACTCCTTCCCTTATCAAAACAGCAAGATTCAACCGTTTGACCAAGATCTCAACCACTAGGCTGTAAACTTTCCACATACTCCCATTTTCATATTTCATAGTGTAACAATGTTTGTCTCCTGCGAAAACAGCTGCAGACAAAAAATGAAAATTTATCAGACTGTGTATTTTAAGTATGTGTAGCTCGTAACGCGGGAGAAAGGCAATGGCAAGCCACTCCAGTACTCTTGCCTAGAAAATCCCATGGATGGAGGAGCCTGGTGGGCTACAGTCCATGGGGTCGCTACAAGTTAGTCGCAACTGAGCGACTTCATTTTTACTTTTCACTTTCACACAATGGAGAAGGAAATGGCAACCCACTCCAGTGTTCTTTCCTGGAGAATCCCAGGGATGGCAGAGCCTGGTGGGCTGCTGTCTATGGGGTCGCACAGAGTCGGACACGACTGAAGTGACTTAGCAGCAGCTCGTAACTCGGAGAAGGAAATGGCAACCCACTCCAGTGTTCTTGCCTGGAGAATCCCAGGGACAGAGGAGCCTGGTAGGAGGCCATCTATGGGGTTGCACAGAGTCGGACACAACTGAAGCAACTTAGCAGCGGCAGCAGCAGCAGCTCGTAACTCAGTGAAACTTCTTTAAAAACTTGAGTAGATTAGGATATTTTTCTGAAATGGAAATCCTTCCCCTTATGTGCAAAATCATGTCTTAGGCAGATACAAAAGATTCATCTCCTTCCACGGTTTTAGGATATGTTGGGCTTCCCTCATGGCTCAGTAAAGAATCTACCTGCAATGCAGGAGACCTGGGTTTGATCCCTGGGTTGGGAAGATCCCCTGGAGGCGGGCATGGCAACCCACTCCAGTATTCTTGCCTGGAGAATCCCATGGACAGAGGAGCCTGGCGGGCTACAGTCAATGGGGTCACAAACAATCGGACACAACTGAGCGACTAAGCACACAGCATAGACCCAGAGGGACTTGGACTCTCTCCTCTCATCTTTCCCTTAACCCTAACCAACAATTCCCTAAGAGATTTCCAAATGCCAGAATCCAGACCATGCTCATAACATTTTCCCTGCTCCATTCTGTCTGCCACCTCATGGCTGCCACACAGCAGGCACACAACGCATGCACACAGCTCTAAAACCCTCCGGTAACCAGGGCAGAGACAAGGTGAACATCCTCCAGGGCAGACAGAAGGTGCACATTCTCCTCAAACACTTTTCCAGCTTAGGTACAGGGAAGAGAGAGACTCCCTGAGCTTAAATGACACACACCACACCAGGGGAGCACACGGTGCTGAGTGACCAGGAGCTGGGAGTAATGAACCAGAACTCTGGGAATGCAGGGACTGTCTTGTTGAAGAACAGAGCCTGCTGAGCAGGACTGCCTGGACAAGATCCAGGGTCTGCCCAGCTATGTCTATGGAAGTTTTTAGAACTCTTTATGGCTCAATTTCTCCATCTGCATTAAATAAGGATAATAAAAAATATCTTTCCTGGGTTGTTCTAAGGATTAAGTGAAATAATCTCTGCAAAGAACTTAGCAAGAAATCAATAAACACAGGCATTCATTACTGGATAATCAGAATCAAAATTTACCTTTTAATTCAGGGTGCCTCAAACTTTAATATGTATATGAATTACCTAGGGATCTTGTTAAAACATAGAATCCGATTTCAAAGATAGGGGTGAGGGGTGCTGAGATTTTGCATTTCTCAATGCAAATCTCAATTTCTAAATCCTTCCAGAAAAAGGAAGACGATATCTGCCCAGCTCTACAAAAACAAACTTTAATTATCATGTGGCACAGAACCAGTCTACTTTACCAAGATTCACCGTAAAAGGACATTCTACATTTAAGTATTAATCTTCATTTGGGAGGCTTTTTGAGTACATCTGGTGATTCTGGCATGCTGATTGTCACATATACTTTTAATAGAAGGAACATTAGCTACTTACTCATTAATTCAATTATTCTGTTCAGTAGGACTACATTAGAATTAGAATTATTTAATTTAATTAGGCTTTAATACAACAGGGACTGGACTTGGCCCTTAGTTTCAAGCACAGGAGAACTGAAAGGTCATGACACAGAGAAAAGATAAAAGACAGGAAGCTAAAATTACAAGTCAGCTAGAGAAGCAGGTGAAGAGATTAACACCCATATAACCTAAAAAGAGACACCATGTGACCGGCGTTCCACGGCCTGTCTGCATTCATCCTTACTGTAATCTGCTCTTCCTTAGGTTGAGCTGAAAGAGTCTTCATGCTTTGCAATCTCCCAAGAATGGCTATTATTTTCCAGGACACATCCCTATTCAGGTGACTACTACTCAATACTCAGACTCCCAGACATTCCCAAGGAATCTAAAGTAACTACCATGCCATCCCCAAATGGTCACAGGAGCTTCTCCATTAGGACATGACACCTTCTGTTTGCAAGTGTTCAGAACTCTTCACATGAAAATGAACAACTACAGCCAACTCAATGCCATGCTCTTTCGCTTTTTTGAAGAGTTTCTGATTAAAAGTGTAGAACTAAAGCATAAAACCATAGTACTAAGTGGGGGTGGCGGGGGGGATGAAAATAGCATTGACAGAGAGAACTGAGAGATGGAAGCCCAGGGAAGTGACAAATGATCAACAAAAAAGACATTTCTGGTAAATGTCATAACATCTTTCCATACAGACCAGTCATGGTAAGGCCAATAGATAGGTTCCAATTAAAGTTAAATCCAAGTGTGACAGCATACTTTAAAAGAATATATAAAATTTAATTATTATTTTGAATTATCTATATGTTTCCCTAGCATTAACTCAAATATTAAGGTGTTTGTGTGCAAGTCATAATATGACCACCAGGGCATTAAGATTGAGAGCATCCTCAGTAAACGTATGGCGATAGCACTAAGTTCTATGAAAAGTGAAAGTGAAGTCGCTCAGTTGTATCTGACTCTTTGCAACCTCATGGAATATGACCTACCAGGCCTCTCCATCCATGGGATTCTCCAGTCAAGAGTACTGGAGTGTGTTGCCTTTTCCTTCTCCAGGGGATCTTCCCAACCCAGGGATCGAACCCAGGTCTCCTGCATTGCAGGCAGATGCTTTACTCTCTGAGGCACCAGGTAGCATGAAGTTCTGTAGAACCAGTTACATACGCAGAGCTCTGAGTACCCTGCAGCAAGAAGACCAGCCTCTTCTCTGTGAAAGACCCTCTTCTCTTCACGTCATGACAATACTCGCTAACTTTTCTCCTACCCTTCAGTCCTCTGACTTTTTCTCTCCTTTGCGGGCTCCTTCCTCGCTACCAGAAGCCTGAATATCCAGGGCTCCCAGGGCTCATGCTGGGCCCTCCTCCATTTCTGTCTGTGACCTGTCTTCCCGCAGCTTGAAACAACCTCTGTATACTGATGAAGACTTAACAATGCCCAGGTCAGTTCTCCCCTGTGGGATCCAGACTGATAAAGCCAACATCCTTGCTCAGCACATCATCTTACAGTCAACATAAAACCCACTTTGTCCCGAAAGGAGCCTGGTTTCCCCCAGCCCCACCCCCAGCCCCACCGCCCCAGTCTCAGTCTGTCCCTCCTCTCGTCCGTCTGTCCTCCTTCAACCTGTAAGCAGCACTTCTGTTCACGGGCTTGTTGAGGGCCAGGAATACTGTTTGATGTCTCCTTCTCCCTCACCCCCCACATCAAGTCCATAACCAAACCCAGTGGATTCTCCCTCTAACATACTTACATTTTGTGGATTTTACTTTTATGAAAGCGTTTCAGGCATATATTGTCCATGATAGTTGCACAGCATTTATCCCAAAGAGAGTAGTACTCTATCACCCTCTAATGTCACTCTCATTTGAAACTCTTCTAGTTGATTCTTTTGGTATTTACCTTCACTATTATAAATACCATACTTCTTAAAAAATAATGGTTTTCCCTTCTGTGGAAGGTACTGTCTGTCTTTCCCCACATTCATCTCCATTCTCAACCTCCTCCTCCTCCCTCTCTTTCTCTGTCTCTCTCACATACATATACTTTTCATCCATGATATTGGACTGATATTTACTCTGTGTTTATATCATGGTAACTATGTAAACACTATGCACAGCCAAGCCACACAGATTACTATAGATTTTTCCTATTGATGCACATTTACCTGAAATTAATAATTGCTTTTATTCATTGGTTAATTTTTATGCATCTAATTAAATTCCACCCCATATTCTTCTACAACAGTCTTAATTTACTCTGAAGACATTCCTACACTGTGTATTCTGTCAGGCTTACTTTCTTAAAGGCTCTCTGCTAGAGTCTCTGACTTCAGTCCATGAGGTTGCTCTCTAAGCCCTGTGCCAGACAGTCATCCTGAAATTTCTTTCCCTCAGCATCAGTGCCTCCCATTGAGTGTTGTTCTTCAGTTTCCTATATTTCCTGCTTTCTATTCTTGGTTCACAGCTCATTTTGTGAGAGAATACCACTTAATAGTGCCCTGAGAAAGAGTACATACATGGGAGGTATTATTTTAGACCTAATATGCCTGAAAATACCTTCATTTACTCTTACACTTGATTGATCGTTTGATCAAGTACTAAATCCTAAGCTGGAAATAAATTTCCAGGAAAATATTTGATAAGATTTCATTGTCTTCAATTCTTCTGCTGTTTTTGCTTCTGAAAAATCTGAAACATGTATATTCCTGGTATTTGGCTTGTAAACTTTAAATTTTTTTCCTCTTCTCTCTGGTAGCACATATTTTCTTTGAACTAGTATTCCGAAATTTCATGGTGATAACCTCAGTTTATTTTCATCCAAGTACAGGGTACTTGGTAGGCTGATGATCTAGAAATGCAGATTTTTTTACTTTTAGGAAATTTCTTAAGTTGTATCTTCAATGGTTTCTTCTTCTTTTCTCTTCTTCCCTCTTTTTGGAACTCTATTACTCAAATGTTCAACTCCAAAAATCAGCCCTCCAGTTTTCTTTTGCTCACTGATTTTCTATTACTTATTTCCCTTACATTCTGGAAGATTTCCCCTACCTCTGTCTGCTCTTTGAATCCACCCAATTATTTTCATGATCTGTTTTTCGTATTAGACACTTCCCTCGGAAATCTGCTAACCATGCCAGGACTGAAAGCCTACAGCAGCTCTGGCTTGTGGGCGGAGCCAGGCACCAAGCCTTAGCACAGAGAGCTCTGCTGCGGTTTCCTTCAGGGAAACTGATTTCAGTACATCCATGTGTTTCCTCCAGGGATGTTCAGTGTTCCCAGAAAAATGTCTCATCTGCTGTTTGAGAGGTAAAGGTCTTGTTGCCAGTGTTCTGGAGTCAAATGGGATAAACAGCGAGGGAGGTATCAACAACTGTACATGTGTGTTTATTTAATTTCCATTTAAAAAATACAGCACTTGTACCCTCAATTCTAATTTTCCCAGTAAGATGATTTATGATTACTACCACTACTACTACTATTTCCAGAGAATAAATCTCTGGGCTTCCTCCAGTTGTGGACTGGCACATCCCTGCCATGGGAGGTGCATGGGAGAGAGGGGTGGGGGCAGTGCAGGGGGGCGCTGTCCTTGGTCCTGGGCTCTAATGCTTCCTGAGTACACTTCTGACCAAACCTCCTTATCTTACCTTCCAGCACCTGGCCTCCATTTTCTCTTCTAGAGCTAACTAACAAAGCTAATTTCTAGGTCTTTGGCAAGTCTACTGTGAAAGTTAGTTTGGATAATAGCTTTCACTTCGGCCACTTGATACAAAGAACCGACTCACTGGAAAAGACTCTGATGCTGGGAAAGACTGAGGGCAGGAGGAGAAGGAGGCAACAGGACAAGATGGTTGGATGGCATCATTGATTCAATGGATGTAAGTCTGAGCAACCTCTGGGAGATAGTGAAGAACAAGGAAGCCTAGTGTGCTGCAGTCCAAGGGGTTACAAAGAATTGGACATGACGCAGTGACTGAACAACAATAATGACAACAGCAGTGGCTATTAATATTATTACTTCCTCACATCCATACATGACCACTGGAAAAACCATAGCATTGGCTAGATTAAGGAAATGCAAATCAGGATCACAATGTAATACTCCTTTAGATTCACTAGGATAACTATAATAAGGACATATAACAAGTATTGGTAAGGATTTGGAAAAGTTTTTTTTTTCCACACAAAAGCTTGTACACAAATATTGATAAAAGTTATTCATAATAAACCAAAGTGGAAACAACCAGTCACAAAAGACTAAATGTTGTATGATTCTATTTATAAAAAATGTTCAGAAGAGGCAAGTCTGTAGAGACCAAAAATAGATTAGTGGTTGCCTAGGGCTGGAGAGAGTTAGAGACTATGTAGTTACGGATTTTTAGTACATGAGTGTTTCTTTTTGGCCTAACAAACATTTTAAAATTAGATAATGCTAATGGTCACTTAACTCTGTGATTATACTGAAAATCATAGGATTGCACACTTTAAAAGGAGAAATTTAATGGTATGTGAATTATGGCTCAAAAAAGTATTATAAGAATCAATGGATTATAAATATAAGAGTTTATTTCTGGACTGTCAATTCTGATGAGCTAATGCCATATTTATATGATTACTCTTGCTTTTACAATAAATTGTGAAATCAAAAAAAAATATTATTACTTCCTGCATGCCTGATATAAGGCATTTTACATACATTATCGCGTTAAATTCTAACCCTGAGAGGTAGGTTTTGTTACTCTGTATTTTACAGATGATAAAAGTGACAGAGTTGTTCAAAGACACACAGCTAATAAACGGCAAATTCAAGATTTGAACCCAGGGCTGATTCTACACTGTGTGCTTATCTGACATGGAATGCTGCTCAAGGCAGCCTTTTCAGATAAATGAAGTAATGGCTAAAAAAAAAAAAAAAGCTTTCTCAAAAGGTCCTTACCATTCTGTTTTCTCGGATCTCCTAAGGCATTTACCAATTGTTCAAGTCCTTTCCAGCTTCTAATTGTTGCTATTGTCTGGTTTCCCATCTCCCCCATATGATTATGCCTTTAAAAAAAAGTCCATTACTACTGTTTTAATCAGGGTAGAAGTCACATTAGATATCTGTCCTCAGTCTACCAACTTTAATGAGAAATCCTGTAGTACATACTTTTGTCTTCAGTATGTATTTTAAATCCGTGTAACTATTCTCATTTCTACATTTACCGCCCTAGTGTAAACCACCATCCAGTCACCTGGACTGCAATATGACTTAAATGGCTTCTCTACTTCCACTTTTTGTCCCTTCTAATCAGTTATCCCCATTCAGTGAGGCTTTGAAACCTAAATCAAAGACTTCCATTTCACAGCAAATAAAATCCAAATTCCTTGCCACAGCCCATCCAAGAGATGTTGTGGGCTGCCAGCTGCATGAACCCCAACTCAAACCACTTAAAATGCTAACAAAATGCACTGACTTCTATAGATGGAAATCCAGAGACTGTAAAGGCTGCAGGGCTGACCAGTTCTGGCTGGATTCCCTGTGATTCTCTGGAGTTTACCCTCCTTTACCTATCTGTTCTGTCCTTCAGATGAGAGCATGATGACTGTGAGTCCTTGCTTTGCATCTTCAAGAGACAGTAGCCAGAGGAAGGCATGGAGACTCGCTTTTAGGAATCTTTCAGAGAATGAGAAGACACTTCCCCAGAAGCCCAGAGAGAGCAGAGCCCCTCCTGGGACCTCAATGGGCTGAAATGCCTATATGCCTATTCCAGGCAAGGGGGGTGAGATGAGAAGCATCCTTGGTTAAGGAGTGAAGCATGCACAACACGTGCATGGCCTGCGTGTAGACAAAGAAAGATATTTTAATAAGGTCAAAGGGTAAGAGAGGAAATAAACTCCGGATAGATGTGGTAGGCTGATAAACGCCCCTCAAAAGATATCACATCAAGTCCCTGTAATCTGTGAATGTCATCATATTATTTAGGGAAAAAAAAGTCTCTGTGATGGTGATTAAGTAAAGAATCTTGAAATGAAGAGAGCAGCCTAGATTGTTTAGGAAGCCCCTAAATGCCATTACCATTATCCTCAGAAGTAAGAGGCACAGGGAGCTCGGACATACAGCGAAGACGGAACCGAGCCGGATGCAGCCACCACCCAGCACTGCCAGAAGCCACCGGGATTTGGAAGAGGCAAGGAACACATTCTCCCCTAAACCTCCATACAAAGACACCTTTATTTCAGACTTCCGGCCACCAAAACTGTGAGAGAATAAATTTCTGTTGTTAAGCCTTCAAGATTGTGATCATTTGTTTCAGCAGCCCCAGGAAATGAATACAGGATGTAACCTACAAATGCCTTCCAGTCCATACTTTCCCAAACTTATTACACAACTCTGCCCTTCCCGCTCTCAACTGCAGCACCCGCCTCCTTCCAATCACATACCCATCCTGTCTCACGGACACACCATGACCACTGGCACCAAAGTCCTTACTCCGAACTCCCTCTCATTCTATTTAAAAGCTTCTTCCTCCATGAGGCTTTGCATGTTTGAACAATTTAAATTAGGTCTTTTATTTTCTCCCATTTACCTTTGTCATTTCGTTTTTTACATACCTGTTATTTTATGTGTGCGTGTTAAGTCACTTTGGTCATGTCCACCTCTTTGCGACTCCATGGACTGCAGCCTGCAAGGCTCCACTGTCCACGGGATTTCCCAGGCAAGAATCCTGGAGTGGGTAGCCACTCCCTTCTCCAGGGGATCTTCCCGACCCAGGAATCAAACTTGCCTCTCAAGTCTTCTGCACTGGCAGGTGGGTTCTTTACCGCTAGCGCCACATGGGAAGCCACGTTACTTTATCGCTATCTAGATTATTAGCTATTCTCACTATCAAGTCTGAGACTGTGTCTCATTAGTCAAGTATAGTACATCCAGTATCTCTGACAGAGCCCAGCCCATGAGAGGGGTCCCACTTTTTATATTACAGGCCCAGCACATGAAAAATACCACAAGAAAAACAAGTAAATGGGTTAATGGTTAATTATATGCTCAAAGTAAAATGTTCTGCTTCAAAATCAGTGTTGCTAATAAACAATGATAAAGCAATTTTAATGTTCTCGGGATTGTTTGATTTTTCCAAGTCTCATATTTGAAAGCTTTGATAAGCTTTCCCAACCCTTAAAAGATTGACAACTAAGTGCGGTGGGTACTTGATGAAGATTCGGAACTCAATGGGAAAAATATACCAAAAAAAAAAAAAAAGATAGCTTCAAATTCCTATTTATAAATTTATAAACATCAAAATATAAATGTACTTCATACAAATTATTAAAACAGGAAGGAAGACATTTTAATTTTTATGCAGACACAAGCAAAACCACATAGTTTATATTCAATTAGACATTAGTGCTGTAAGACTCAATATGCTATTATAAAGTCTCCAACAGAGTGTTATTTATAGCCAATAAAGAGAAAACAAAGAAACAGTGACCTTATATCATAACACAGAGCAGTAGCTTCATTTTCCTTTCTATAAATATAACCTGTGCACAGAATAAAATGCAGAAACTTACCCTAGCAAACTATAAATAAATATTCTTCTTGTAAAATTGAGAGAAATATTGCGAAGGTCTTTGATTTCAAATGGATTTTTTTTGCTATCCCATAAACTGAAGTCAGTTTACTTCTTTTTGTATGGATAATTTTTTTAAACTAATGATGGAAATAAGATATAGTAGAAAGAGGGAAAGAATCTGTGGTCACAACTCTCGGTCTGAGATCCAGCTCTTCCATGACTGGTTAATTAAGTATCTAATTAAGTAAATTAAGTAATGAGTCCTTTAACCTGCCTATCTTCAATTTTTTTCCTCTATAAACTGAAGACAGTAATAACAACCATAAACACAGAGTTGCTGTAAGAAGAGATAATAAACTCCTGGTGAGGGTGCTTCCCAAGCTATGAAGGATAACATGAAGGTAGACTGCTGTTCGGAGAAGGCAATGGCACCCCACTCTTGCCTGGAAAATCCCATGGATGGAGGAGCCTGGTGGGCTAAAGTCCATGGGGTTGCTAAGAGTCGGACACGACTGAGCGACTTCACTTTCACTTTTCACTTTCCTGCACTGGAGAAGGAAATGGCAACCCACTCCAGTGTTCTTGCCTGGAGAACCCCAGGGACGGGGGAGCCTGGAGTCTATGGGGTCGCACAGAGCTGGACATGACTGAAGCGACTTAGCAGCAGCAGCAGCAGCAGCAGACTGCTGTTAAGTTATCTTAGGAAGAGATAAACTGTACCTTGAAAGTAAACTGAACCACGTTCTGTTCTGTCTAGTCCTCTTTCATCCTCATGAGCACTGCAAGTTAAACATTTCTTTGTAAATCCAAAGAATGTCTGATTTATGCAGTGATCAAATGAGTATCAAGATTTTAGTTTATGTTAAACTCGTTTCAGTAAATGCCTATTAAATTAAGTACAACTACAGGAATATTAGCCCAGATTTTTTTTTTTTTTTAACACAACCCTGCACAAGGATGCAATGAGGCATGGAGCCTTAGCCTCAGACACAACTTCTGTTTCCCAGGAGTATCCTAAAACAAAGCAGATTGCGGGTACTATTAAAAATCCACGTAGCGAACTTCAAGAAACTGATGAAGACCTGTAACAAAAACGGAAGGCAAAGCTTTCTGGAAAGTCAGTGCAGGAGTAAAAGTCTGTGTCATTACTACAGGGATGCCCTAAGTCAGCAGGCAAAGGTAAAACAAATACTGCTACCTGAACACAATGGATTAAAAAATTAATATGTTTTACCAAGTGATATGATTGTGGCATGACTGAGCTTTAAGACACAACTAGGAAACACATACTGGTGAAAAAAGACATCTGATTTCATAAGACATGTCTTCAGATTTGTCTATAAATGACTGAAGGCCATGGCATCGGGGATCTAGGCAAAAATGACAGTCTAGGGGGAATCAACAGCTACCACACTCCACAGCGGGGACATAACACAGCTCAGCAGGAGGGGATGGGTGCAGAGAGTAAGTGAAAGCATGACCGTTGAATAGTTATTACTAATTAACACAGATTTTCTACAATTAAAATAGAAAAATCCATGAAACCTGCTAGTAAGCTTATCAGCTAGGGGGAGGCTGTGGTTGTTGAAAGTGATTTTAGTGACACCACGAGATGATGCCCCTCTGCCTGCTTCGTGGAGGTGCTTCAACATCAGTTAGACAGAGCTAATGCTCAGAAAGGTTTTACTTTATTCATTTATGTTTTTATTGTTGAAGTAGAATTGCTTTACAATGTTGTGTTAGTTTCTGCTGTACAACAAAGGGAATCACCTGTATGTATACATACATCCCCTCCCTCTTGAGCATCCTACTCCCCACAGCCCACCCATCTAGGTCATCACAGAGCGCTGAGCTGAGCTCCCCTGCTATGCAGCAGCGGGCCACTGGATCCGCTTTACACCCGGAAGTGTATGTATGTCAGTGCTACTCTCCCAGTTCAGCTCACCCTCTCCTTCCCCCACTATGGCCACAAGCCCGTTCTCCATGCCTGTGCCTCTATTCCTGCCCTGCAAATAAGTTCACCTGGGCCCTTTTCCTCGATTCCATATCTATGCATTCATATATGATATTTGTCTTTCTCTTTCTGACTTTCACTCTGGATGACAGACTCTAGGGCCATCCACATGACTAGGCTTTAAACACAAAAAATTTTGATCAAAAGACAGAAGATGGTACTTGTATGCATGGGGGTATATAAAGTTTAACCTGTAATTTGTTTTCATTGTCTTCTTCAATTCAAAAAGATAATTCCTTCTGCTCTTAAGATGAGCTCAGCATTGCATTAGGAATAGGGCCCCTTCCTCAGGAGACTACATGGTACCAGGTATCATGCTAATAAGCACTTCATGTGCATCTATTCACTGAAAATTACCAACACTCCTATGAGGAAACCACATTTACTGTCTTCCTTTCATAGATGTGGAACCCGACATATTACCTCTTGAAGGTCAGGGTTAGTAAACAAAATCTGGGGGATGCTAACTTCAGCTACTCGTGCCTGCAATACAAATATCTGACAGGTCTAATAAAATATTTTAAAAAACTGAGCCACACTAGATAAGCTAAAATGAGACAGCATACGGCAAATTGAACAGTGAATTACACAGACAATAACTGCTATAGGAGTTCCAAAGAGGAGCCCATTTCAGGATCAAATTGATAAAGAATTTATGAGTGAAGTGAGATTTGAGCCATGTTTTGAAAAGGGGTAGAATGTGGAGGAAAGCGTATTTATTTGTGTGGGCTGTGCAAATCAATCTCAATGGCTTCCCAGGTGACCTTTACTTTGGGGATCACACTAAAATGGGGTAACATGAAATGGGGTAACATGAAAATGATGGGTGCCTTCCTAGGAACAAGAATACATGCTCCTACAGACAAAATTGTGCATGCATTTTAAACTGTACACCTCGAGACCTCAGGCTTATAGAAGAACCTCAAGTATTTAACAAAACACGCAAGAACCATCATTGCTTGACCTTCTCCATCATATTACATATTATGTCTCGCTAAGCTCCACTCCTTCCCAACCAAACCCTGCAAGCTGAAGCAGCTCCAGGGCTCTCCAAGCTGCCCCCTGCCTCAGTGCTCCTGCAAGCAGCATGCACACTTCCCCCAAGTTATCTGTCAGGTGGCCCCCTAAATCTGCCCATCTTTCCAGGTTATTATGCTTCAAGGTGCTGGAAAGTCTCAACTAGGAAAAACAGTGATCAATGCAGATGGGGAAACCAAGACCAGAAGAAAATAGAGGCAAAGCAGGACACAAGGAAAATATAAATATTTTACATATTATCATATATAAAATAAGAACTGGGAGCTATAAGAAGGAACAATTAAGAGAACAGTCATAGAAACTAATAATTTTTGAGTAGAAATATAACTTCAATTGATTGGCTAAAAGAAAAGCTGAGGAAAGAAATCTCCTAGGAAAAACAAAAATAAAATGAATGAACAATCCAAGTAAAAAAGAAATCTAGAGGATTAGACCAAGAACTGTTCCAATAAAAAAAGGATACAGAGGAGAAAAAAGACAAAAATATGTGAGAAAAACTGTTCAAAAACTTTTTCATAACTGAAAAACGAAATCCCTGATTCAAAGACCCACCAAGGACTCAAGAAAAAGAATTTCAAAAGACCCACACTGAGCTACACCAGCCAGTGGTTGGGGTTGTTGTTTCCCTATGTCTGACTCTTTGCAACCCCATGGACTGGAGCCTGCCAGACTTCTCTGTCCGTGGAATTTCCCAGGCAAGAATACTGGGATGGGTTGCCATTTTCTTCCTCGGGGATCTTCCGGGCCCAGGGATCAAACCCGTGTCTCCTGCTTGGCACACAGAATCTTTACCGATCCAAATTCTTGGATCAGATTCTTTACTGATCCAAATGGGAAGCCTGTGGCTACAAAATAATAAGAACAAAAAGGATCCTAAGTGCTTCTCTGGGTGTGTGAGCATAGGAGAAAGGCCACAGGCAAGGAATCACAATTGAATTACACTGGAAATCTCAACAGCAACACTAGAATTCAGAAGTAAGTATAAAGGTGTTTCACATTCTATGGAAAAAAATGATTTTTTCCAACCAGAAAAATCTATCCTAATCCACCAATAAAATTTAAAGTTGGGATAAAAATATTTTAAGTAAACAAATACTTTTAAAGTTTACATCCCAGGTATCCGTTCTAAGTGAGCTCAAAGAATGTGCATCACCTAAATGAAGTTATAAATTAAGAAAAGGAATATATGAGACCTAGAGACTCTGAGATACAGCATAAGAAAGCAGCAAAGAGAATTCCCAGGGTGGTGATTAAAAGAAGCCCCTGTGGAGTAAGCTGGGCAGAGACACAGAAAGCTCAGCCCAGATTAGAAGAGGAAGACGGAGGGCCTTAAAAATAAGTAAATAAAAGGTGGAACTGATAAATGACTTAATTTGTTTGGCCATATTGAGAGGATGTTTACAACCTTGTCAACGTATCTGAAAGAGGCATCAATTATAGGTAAGCAAATGGAAAAAAAAATCCTAAGAAAAAATAAAAAGTTGTACACAAAGGAAATGAAAAAGGATGTCCAGTGCTAAAAATTTACATATTTATATAATATGCATATGTAATATGTAATATTAGTTTAACCACAACTTATGATAAAACTATGACTGGAAGAGGGCAGCCATAAGACATAAATTTTTGTCTTCTATGATACAAAGTGAATAGATAAAAAAAGAAAATAACCTGAGAAACAGCAGCACAAGCCTTTTATGTAAAAGCACAGGTCTAAGTGGTGGCCAAACAGGAGTACAGATCTGGCTGTGGTGTCTCAGGGGGCTGGAGGGCTGGGTGACGGCAGCAGGACTAGCTCCTGGTCCTTATATCACGCGATGGTGTGCATTTTAAAAACACAGGCACGGGTTTCCACTTCTGGGAAGCGGACTTGTGTATCCCTCATCCTCTCACTAAGTACAGCTAAAAACCCTGGGCATTGTATTTAAAACACACCCAAGAAGACTTACAGGCAGACAGGCTGTGAACCTTAGGCCCAAAGGAAGGACTAGGTGGTGAGTTCTCTCATTTCTTTTTTTTTTTTTGGTTATTCCTTAGGTTTTTTTTTTTTTTTAATTGAAGTGTAATTGATTTACAATGTTGTGTTAGTTTCAGGCGCATAGCAAAGTAATTCAGTTATATATATATATAAAACATATATATATATATATATATATAATATGTTATATATATATAATATGTTATATATATATATATAACATATTCTTTTACAGATTCTTTTCCCTTGCAGGTTATTACAAACTATTGAGTATACAGTTTCCTGCGCTATAGAGTAGGCACCTGCTGGTCATTTTATATATTGTACATATATATTGTGTGTATGTCAGTTCTAATCTCCCAGTTTATTCCTCCCCTCCACCATTTCCCCCATGATAACCTTAAGTTTGTTTTCTACATCTGTGATTCCATTTCTTTCATAAATAATCTCACTTGTACCACTGTTCTGGGTTCTAAATATAAATGATAACATATGATATGTCTTTCTCTGCTTTAGTATGATCATCTCTAGGTTCATCCACATTGCTGCAAATGGCATGATTTCATTATTTTTTATGGCCGAATAATATTCCACTGTATATATATTCCACACCTTCTTTATTCATTTGTCTGCCAATGGTCATTTTGGTGGCTTTCATGTCTCGGCTATTGTAAGTAGTGCTGCTAGGAACACTGGGGTACATGTATCTTTTTAAATTATGGTTTTCTCTGAATATATGCCCGATAGTGGGACTGAGAGGGTATAGATAAAAGGGAACTCTCTTACACTATTGGTGGGAATGTAAATTGGTACAGCCACTATGGACAACGGTATGGAAGTGCCTTCAAAAACAAACAATAGATCCGGTTTCCTTTTTGTCTTGTTTATCCCAGATTTGGAGCTGGAAAAAAAGCCAACAACCTGGAAATGCCAATGGGCACAGACAAAATCAACAACAACAATAAAAGACTGCTCCCCCAGCCAAAGGATGGAAAAGGGGCATCCTAGCAAGATGGAAAGCTTTAAAAGATAATCTCCCTAAAGCTGCCAATACTGGAGGAAAAAACTGTGGCTTGGCCCACCAGGGGAGCAAAGGCCAGTGAGAAGCCTAAACTCTCCACCCACCCCAACTATAACCAGACCCCCCAACTTGCCAGCAGACGGCACACAGAGCAACAGGGACAAGGAGAGAGGACAGGCTGCCCTGAGGCCCGGAGACAGGATTCTGCGGGAGGACGAACACACTCAGGAGCTCCTGCAGAGTGTGCAGGCAGTGAACTCATGGGGAGACTTCATCAACAAGAGGAAAGGGAGACAGAGGCAGGGAACGAGGAAAGGCTTCTCTGTGAACCCATGCTCCATCTGGAAGGCCAGGGGGAACAGCAAGAGAGCAGAAGGCTCAGCAGGCCCTGCAGCACTGGGTCAGGGACAGAGCAGCAAGGCCTTGTACAACCGCACACAGCTCTGTCCGACCCAGGGAAGAGGGTTCAGGGTGGACTGGAGACGGGAGAGGCCAAGGAGGCTGGGCGGGCTTCCTACAGGTGCAGGGGATTCCAGCCCTTGTTAAGGTTCCTGACAGTGGTGAGGCGGGGATGGGGGCGATCAGAGGAGGGGGCTCAGAGGAATCCGGACTCTGACGGGAAGGGACGAGCATCAGAACCCCACCAGCCGGGGGCAGAAGACTGCAGGTGAAGCGGCAGACACCCTGGAATTTGGTCAGCTTCCTGACGTGAGGGTTCTAAGGACTGAGCATGGAGAGGGCACGGCCACGCACAAGCCTGTCACGAGGGCCAGTGTTCATGGCTCCCGGACTAGCTGTGTGGCCTCGGGCAAAACTCTCTGAGCCTCATTCTTCCGGTCTATCAAATGGAAATAAGAACGGCAACCATGACTATCTCACAGAGTTACCGTATGAATATATTATGAGGTAATACTTTGGCCACCTGATGCGAAAAACTCACTCACTCGAAGACAGCCTGATGCTGGGAAAGAGTGAAGGCGGGAGGAGAAGGGGACAACAGAGGATAAGATGGCTGGATGGAATCACCGGCTCGATGGACATGAGTTTGAGTAAACTCCAGGAGTTGGCAATGGACAGGGAAGCCTGGTGTACTGTGGTCCATGGGGTCGCAAAGAATCTGACACGACTGAGCAACTGAACTGAACTGAATGGATGTGAAAATACTATAAAAATGGTAAACACAGTGTGTATTTTTTTCTGTTTCTGTTGTATGAATCTGCCATAAACTTAGTGGCTTAAAAAACACAAATTTATTCCATTACAGTTCTGGGGGTCAAAAGTCTGAAGGGATCTCACTGGGCCAAAGTGAAGAGGCCAGCAGGCTTGCACTCCTTGTGGTGGTCAGTCCACACTTCCTTTTTCCAGCCTGCATTTCTTGGCCCATGGTCCCCTCTTTCATCTCCACAGGTCACTTCAATTCAGTCGCTCAGTCGTGTCCAAGTCTCTGTCACCCCATGGAATGCAGCACGCCAGGCTTTTCTGTCCATCACCAACACCTAGACTCAAACTTATGTCTATCGAGTCGGTGATGCCATCCAACCGTCTCATCCTCTGCTGTCCCCTTCTCTTCCTGCCTTCAATCTTTTTCGAGCACCAGGGTCTTTTCTAATGAATCAGTTCTTTGCATCAGGTGTCCAAAGTATTGGAGTTGCAGCTTCAGCATCAGTCCTTCCAATGAATGTTCAGGACTGATTTCTCTTAGGATGGACTGGTTGGATCCCCTTGTGGTCCAAGGGACTCTCAAGAGTCTTCTCCAACACCACAGTTCAAAAGCATCAATTCTTTGGCGCTCAGCTTTCTTTATAGTCCAACTCTCACATCCGTACATGACTACTAGAAAAACCATAGCCTTGACTAGATGGACCTTTGTTGGCAAAGTAATGTCTCTGCTTTTTAGTATGCTGTCTAGGTTGATCACAGTTTTTCTTCCAAGGAGTGTCTTTTAATTTCATGACTGCAGTCACCATCTGCAGTGATTTTGGAGCCCCAGAAAATAAAGTCTGTAACCATTTCCATTGTTTCCCCATCTATTTGTTATGAAGTGATAGGACTGGATGCCATGATCTTAGTTTTTTGAATGTTGAGTTTGAAACCAACTTTTTTATCTCCACAGCAAACAGCAAAGCATTTTCAAAATTCTATGGATTTAGATGCTGCCTCTCCTGCCTCCCTCCTACCTTGTTAGTGACTAACAAGGACTCTTGTGACTACTGGGCCCACATGGGTAATCCAGGTTAATCTCACACTAAGGTCAGCTGATAGCAACCTTAATCCCCCAGCCCCACCCTCACTGTCATATAAGATATATGACATCAATATAACATATTCATAAACTCCATGGTTTAGGAGGCAGACATCTCTGGAGGACCATTATTCTGCTTACCACACACACAAAAGACTCTAATTTGATGTCTACTTATAGTCAATGTTTTATTTTTCAGTTTCATAAAGAATATGTCCAAGAGTTGTTTTATGGTTTAAAAAAATAAGGAATGTGTTTTCTAAGCAACTCATTATTAAGTCTCTAAGATTCAGCAACATATGCTCAATATCTAAAAAGCTAAATGATAACTATAGGTTTTGGTATTTAAATTCATACCATCATTCACTTTCCTAAATGAGAATTTAAGACAAAGACACTATTGAAAAATCTAAATACAATTGTAAGCATTGTAGTGTTAAACTTCCATGATGATATCCTGGCCTCTGAAGAAAGAGTGTACAACACTAGGATTAGTTTATGCCATTTCTAATCACAGAAATTAACACCTTTTGATGTCTAGAAATATAGGAAAGGTCAGGCTGTCAAACAAAGGGAATAAATAACTCAAAGGGAAATGTTCCTGACCCCAAGCAAGCACACAAGCGAATGAGGAAAGAGCCATACTGGAGCCTGTAAGTAGAGGACAGCTCAACCCAAGTTAAGTCAAGACTGCTTCCCAGGACCCCGAGAGCAAGAGCAGTGCAGACCTCTGTAGGTGACCTGGTTTCACGCCGGATATCTTTGATCCCTGTCAAATGGCAGTGTAGATTATACCTGCAAGTCCCACGACTGGTTATCCTAAAAATACAGGACAGATATGAAACTACGACAATAATTCCATAGAAAAATGCTATTAAATAAACCTAATGCAAAGTTACATTAAAAAAAGCACAAAAATAAATCAGATTTATCCAAATCTAAAAAAAGTCATGAATCAAATATCTTACCTTACATTTATTAATAAATTTTAACCAAGCTACTATCAGGGAATTATTCCAAACAATCTCCAAGATATCTCATTCCAGTCTCCTCTTTCTTGAACATATATATGTATATATATTGTGCACATATATATATATATATACACACACACACACACACA
Source organism: Bos taurus (assembly GCF_002263795.3). Taxonomy (NCBI): domain Eukaryota; kingdom Metazoa; phylum Chordata; class Mammalia; order Artiodactyla; family Bovidae; genus Bos; species Bos taurus. Next base: position 17,430,493 of record NC_037336.1, on the reverse strand, counting down.
CAATCCTGATATAACTAATATTCACCATGATGCCTCAAAATTCTGAAACATAATAAGTTCTTACTAATATTATTAAAGAAAAAACTAAGTTTCAAAGCCAAGTTCTTACTGATATCATTCAAGAAACACTAAGTTGTGGTCAGAAAAATTTTACCACTGAATGTACTGAAAACATGTTGCTGAATATTTTATTTATAACCTGGCTCTACATGAATTATAAATACATGAATTCTTTAGTCAGAATATTAAAGTATTCATACCACACCCTCTCTTATACATCACACAAAAATAGGTTTAATAAAATCAATATTACAAATCATGATTTTTAAGAAATATAATTAATTAAGCACTTCCAAACTATGGAAACAGGTTTTTTCCAAAGTATCTTCTTTCTCTGAACTATGGTATTTTGTTTTAATAAATCAAGAATAGTATCATAAAAATTACAATGAAAGGAGCCATCCTGTATTTCATTTCAGAATACATTCTTTTTTGAGATTCTGTTTATTAGTCAAAGAAACCTAAAAAAATATATAAAAGCATTTATAAAGAGTAATTGTTAGTCAATTTTTCTACTAAAGAAGCCTTATGAACATATCTGGAAGAAGATGACAATGGTAATAATGATGATGATGGTAGCAACAATTACAAAAGTTTGAATGACTTAATCTAAAGTGCTTTTGCTGGGGAGAAAAAAAAAATCCTCAGAGATAATGTCATTAAAACTTATTTATGAACCATCATCCTAATTGTGAATGCAGTGAGCAATTTTATGATCCTACTTTCTCTAAATGGCAACAATTACCTTTCCAAGTAAAGTAGAGGCATTTACAAGTAGAGGACAGTGCAACCCAAGTTAACTCCCTGGACAGACACAAGACTAAGATAACAATGACATATTGGCTAAACAACAAAACCATGCATTCACCCATTCTTCAAGGACGTGTGTCATGATAAATGGTATAAAAACACAGAGACCAAACTATACCATGATAAGCTTCCTCTATACATACAGTTCCCAAAACTACTCCTGTGTGGGCCGATCCTTAAGAGAAAAACTAGGCTGAAAAAATATTTGCATCATCTGGTAACTGATAAGGAATATGAATGCCAGTATCTGGAAGAGTCCAAGTCACATAAAACCTGTTTAAAGTAGTATTAAAAGAACAAAGCAAAAAGATACAAAAAACAAATTAAGGAATATTAAGTATCTGAGGTATTTATCCATAACTAAGAAACAAATTATTCATCACAGATATATACCATGAATAATCTGATACTTAGTTTCTGACTGACCATATGAGGTAGAAAAAGAAATTTCCACTTCCCAGACAGAACAGTTCAGTTCAGTTCAGTTCAGTCGCTCAGTCGTGTCCAGCTCTTTGCGACCCCATGAATTGCAGCACACCAGGCCTCCCTGTCCATCACCATCTCCAGGAGTTCACTCAAACTCATGTCCAACGAGTCGGTGATGCCATCCAGCCATCTCATCCTCTATTGTCCCCTTCACCTCCTGCGCCCAATCCCTCCCAGCATCAGTCTTTTCCAATGAGTCAACTCTTCACATGAGGTGGCCAAAGTATTGGAGTTTCAGCTTTAGCACCAGTCCTTCCAATGCAGTACCTTTCAAAATGTCAAAAGCTAAATTGTAAAGTTTTCTATAATATTAATCAAATTAACACCTTAATAGAGAGGAAAAGAACAGATGGATGTGCAACAAACTGGATTATGAGTTCAACTATGTCAGGGTTTGGAAAATTCAGGTAAAGTGCTATGTTGTACAAAAACCCTGAGCATTAGATGGTGACAAGGGAACAAACATGGGACAGAGAGCTGCCAACAAAAACAAGGTCCAACAACCCTGTGAGCCTTTTACCCAGTTAAATATCAAAAATAAGTCAGATGGACCTCTTGGTCTCCTCTTTGATATTTTTAGTAGTCAACTATAAAGGATTAAAATGTGAAGGCATTTACAAACAAAGGACCAGATATTGAGGAAGATAGCAAAGTTATGCAAAAAAGAAGCTCTCTATTATGTCTCAAGAGCCAAGCAACAAAACAATTTCAGGTTACCTGAAATGTTACTTGCAATAAAAGAATCCCTGAGTCAACCTTTGAAACCCATTTAAAATAAACAAGGGAAGCAAATATATATATATATATATATATATATATATATATATAATAAAGCCATACTATTACTAGGAAGCATCACTATGAACAAAGCTGGTGGAGGTGATGGAATTCCAGTTGAGCTATTTCAAATCCTAAAAGATGATGCTGTTAAAGTGCCGCACTCAATATGCCAGAAAATTTGGAAAACTCAGCTGTGGCCACAGGACTGGAAAAGGTCAGTTTTCATTTCAATCCCAAAGAAAGGCAATGGCAAAGAATGCTCAAACTACTGCACAATTGCACTCATCACACACACACTAGTAAACTAATGCTCAAAATTCTACAAGCCAGGCTTCAACAGTACATGAACCATGAACTTCCAGATGGTCAAGCTGGATTTAGAAAAGCAGAGGAATCAGAGATCAAATTGCCAACATCCACTGGATTATCGCAAAAGCAAGAGAGTTCCAGAAAAACATCTACTCTGCTTTATTGATGACACCAAAGTCTTTGACTGTGTGGATCACAACAAACTATGGAAAATTCTTAAAGAGATGGGAATACCAGACCACATGACCTGCCTCCTGAGAAATATGTATGCAGGTCCAGAAGCAACAGTTATAACTGGACATAGAACAAGAGACTGGTTTCAAATAGGAAAAGGAGTATGTCAAGGCTGTATACTGTCACCCTGCTTATTTAACTTATATACAGAATACATCATGAGAAACGCTGGGCTGGAGGAAGCACAAGCTGGAATAAAGACTGTCAGGAGAATTATCAATAACCTCAGATATGCAGATGACACCACCCTTATGGCAGAAACTGTAGAAGAACTAAAGAGGCTCTTAATGAAAGTCAAAGAGGAGAGTGAAAAAGTTGGCTTAAACTCAACATTCAGAAAACAAAGATCATACCATCCGGTCCTATCACTTCATGGCAAATAGATGGGGAAACAGTGGCTGACTTTATTTTGGGGGGCTCCAAAATCACTGAAGATGGTGACTGCAGCCATGAAATTAAAAGACACCTGCTCCACAGAAGGAAAGCTATGACCAACCTAGACAGTGTACTAAAAAGCAGAGACATACAGTCATGTATGGATGTGAGAGTTGGACTATAAAGAAAGCTGAGTGCCAAAGAATTGATGTTTCTGAACTGTGGTGTTGGAGAAGACTCTTGAGAGTCCCTTGGGCTGCAAGGAGATCCAACCAGTCCATCCTAAAGGAGATCAGTCCTGGGTATTCTTTGGAAGGACTGATGTTGAAGCTGAAACTCCAATTCTTTGGCCACCTGACGTGCAGAACTGACTCACTGGAAAAGACCCTGATGTTGGGAAAGATAGAAGGTGGGAAAAGAAGGGGACGACAGAGGATAAGATGGCTGGATGGTATCACTGACTCGATGGACATGAGTTTGAGCAAGCTCCAGGAGTTGGTGATGGACTGCAAAGCCTGGTGTGCTGCAGTCCATGGGGTCACGAAGCGTCAGACACAACTGGGCAACAGAATGACAAAAACAAAGTGGAGAAGCACAAGCTTAAAGCACAGGCACCTACACAGAGAAAAAAGCCATTACATCAGAAGCTAAAGCTGGATGTTGAGGTAAAGTCAGAGCTGCAGATGGCTACAAAGCAATGTCCAACTGGAGACTCTGGGTCATGAGGCCAAGTGACCACAACAGGCACTACCCACTTGGTGTGCTCACCCAAATCACTGACATGGTATTTCATACATAAAAGAAATGAACTACTTACCCGATTGATATGGTTGTTCCTTAAAATAACCTGAAGCAGGGTCTTCTCAAACTCTTCCAACTTTGTGGAACACTTTCTAAGAATATGATCAGATAAGTTACAATGACCAATCAGTCTAGCTAATGTATCAATAGCTTCTATCCAAAAGCTTGAACAAGGAAGTTTGGGTGCTCGGTAAAAAGCAATCAAGCCATCCAGCAACTGAAAAACAGAATCCGATATTGTGGAAGAGGCATTTTCAAAGTGGCTTAAGTCTGTTTTCATATACTCTGACTCAGTCAAGTTCTTCAGTCCAAGCAGATGTTGCAAGAACTGCATGTGAGAAGTCAGAGGCTCTTCTGGGGGAGCACAAGGTCTACTCCCAATGGGCAGCGATGAGAAGGGGGTGGGGATCTGGCTCTCCCCAAAGCACTGGGGCGTCTCTGAGGGCGTCTGCTGCTCACTTGATAAATAACACCCAGAATCTTCCAGCAGAGTTGGTGTATTTTCAGAACTTTTAGGTTCCTGAGCCTGCAACTGGGAAGATGGATCTCCTGAAACGGAAGAGAACATAAGTGTTATCTTTTTGTGGCTAACATTTCTTCAAACTAGAGACTGCCTTTTCTAACTCAGAACACTAAATGAAGCATGAAATACATTCTTAGACATCTGAGAAGCAGTAGTGTAAAAATTACATGGAGGAGAAATGTGAATGAAATTGCTTGGATTGACTATAGAAAAGTTGTATATCTGGGAGAAAGCACGGGTGATTAACCCCGCATATTGTCAGGTCACTATCTTTCATCAAGGCCATGCCTGAAAGACACAGAAGAGAGCCCACAAAACCGGACGGAAGTCACCATCTAGTACAGATTCCAACAGGTACCTGCAAAATAACACGTGAATCTACGAAAATAGGAAGACCACTGCACATCCCACCCAGGTTAGGTCAGTGCCTCCTGGAAGAGGTAACAGAACTAATTTATAAGACATAAGCAGGAGTTCCAAGTTAAAAGTTCGAGGAACAGGGGGAAGAGCAGAGAATTTCACTGACCAAAGGGTCAGTGAAAGGTCAGTGAAATGCACAGACTTAAAAAGGCAAAGCAAATCACTGTACTTATAAGAACCCACCAGTAGTTTCATGTTCCTTTTACAGAAAATATAAGGCAAGAGATTAAATCAGACATATACATAGAGCCCAAACCACAAAAAAATCTTAAAAGAGATAGTAAGAACTTCATAATTCATACATTCTATATAATTGTATTTAAAATTGTATTAATGTGTATTAATGTGTAGAGTGAGTGCAATTTGGAGAAATTATGTACATATGCACACATAGACTTTAGTTTTTTGGGCTCCAAAATCACTGCAGATGGTGACTGCAGCCATGAAATTAAAAGACGCTTACTCCTTGGAAGGAAAGTTGTGACCAACCTAGATAGCATATTGAAAAGCAGAGACACTACTTTGCCAACAAAGGTCCGTCTACTCAAGGCTATGGTTTTTCCAATAGTCATGTATGGATGCGAGAGTTGGACTGTGAAGAAAGCTGAGCGTCGAAAAATTGATGCTTTTGAACTGTAGTGTTGGAGAAGACTCTTGAGAGTCCCTTGGACTGCAAGGAGATCCAACCAGTCCATCCTAAAGGAGATCAGTCCTGGGCATTCTTTGGAAGGATTGATGCTGAAGCTCCAATACTTTGGCCACCTCATGCGAAGAGCTGACTCACTGGAAAAGACCCTGATGCTGGGAGGGATTGGGGGCAGGAGGAGAAGGGGACGATAGATGATGAGATGGCTGGATGGCATCACCGACTCAATGTACATGAGTTTGAGTAAACTCCAGGAGTTGGTGACGGACAGGGAGGCCTGGCGTGCTGTGAGTCATGGGGTCTCAAAGAGTCGGGCACGACTAAGCGACTGAACTGAGTTGAACTGAAACCTAATATAGAAAAAAATAAACAACTTATACATATGCATGTATATTTGTTTATAATTATCCAAGTATATGTATCTATATGTGTTTATATATATTAACGCATATATGTGAATGTGTATGAATATATATATATGTATGTGTATGTATGTGTGTATGTCACAGATCTTTGAAACTATATATATATATATAACCACCATAATCAGCTGAGATATACTGCAGTTCAAAGCTTAACTTAGTAACTTTATGTAACTCTTTGGCAGAGATGTCATTATAAACACAAAAAGGTTGTTGTTTGTGAAATGATTATCAGTAAAAGTGGTGACTGCAGCCATGAAATTAGAAGACACTTGCTCCTTGGAAGGAAAGCTGTGACAAATCTGGACAGCGTATTAAGAAGCAGAGACATCAGTTTGCCAACAAAGGTCCGTACAGTCAAAGGTATGGTTTTTGCATTAGTCATGTACGAGTGTGAAGAATTAAGAGCATAAAGAAGGATGAGGACTGAAGACTTGACAACATTTAAACTGTGGTGCTGAAGAAGGCTCTTGAAAGTCCCTTGGACTGCAAGGAGATCAAAGCAGTCAATCCTAAGGGAAATCAGTCCTGAATATGCACAGGAAGGACTGATGCTGAAGCTGAAGCTCCAATACTTTGGCCACCTGATGAGAACTGACTCATTGGAAAAGACCCTGATGCTGGGAAAACCTGAAGGCAAAAGGTGAAGGGGGCAGCCGAGGATGAGATGGTTAGATAGCATCACCAACTCAATGGACATGAATGAGTCTGGCTTGCTACAGTCCATGCAGTGGCAAAGAGTCAGATACAACTGAGGGAGTGACCAACAACATAAACATACCCACAATACTGAAATCACTGAACATCCTTCAGCACACTCATGTATCTATAAAACCATTTTCAGTAACACTGATGTCAGCAGCGGAAGCAGGAACGGGACAACAAACGGTGTGACTCAGGGAAGCAAAATGATCATCTTTTCATATCACAGATGTTCTATGGGTTCTGTGAAGAGCACATTGAAGGACTCAATCAGACACTGAAGATCAGTTCAGAGTGGCCTCTGTGATGTCAGGTGATGAATGAAATGAACCAAGAAGTTGCAGTGGAAAACTAGAAAGGAAGGGACTGAGCAGGGAAAGAAGCACCAATGGAAGCCAGCTGATGGACCGGATGCAGAGGTCGGAGTGGACTAGGAATACACGCATCCTGTGCTTCTGACTTAGGCGCCTGGGTAGACGATGGTGCTACCAACTGAATAGTCCAAATACAGACAGGAAAGGGGCTTAGGAGAAACACTGAGAACTTGGAAGCAACCAGAGGAAATCTAGGCTGAGATATTCACCTAGAAATTAGCCACAGAAGCCAAAGGATGTGGAAAAGGTCTAGACTGCAAAGACACTTTAGGAGTCAGCAGTGTGCGACGGGGGTGGTATTGGAAGGCATGGTTACAAAGCTCCAAGAGGGACCCTGAGGAATGTCAATCTGAGGGCTGAGTGGAGAGAACGGCCATCAGGGAGACAGAGAAGGGACAATTTAAGAGGTACAGGAAGAAAAACTACAGTGTCATGAAAGCCAAGTGAAGAGTTTCAAGGAGGAATTACATGCAGGCGAGAAGTCTGATAAAATAAAGTACTAATAAAACATCTGTCAGAATTACCAGTTAAAAACTTGCCCGCGATCACGTCCTGAGCAGTTTTCGGTCAGCTGGGGTGGTGAAGTGAACGGCAGAGTGAATGGGAAAGTCACAAACACAGGGAAGGGTGGCCAAGGCTCATGAGGACCTGGGCGGGAGAGCTTGACAGGGGAGCAGCTACCGGTGAACATGGCAGGACACACTGGGAAAAAAGAAACTCGAGCAATTATAGATTAAGATGAAAAAAAAAAACAAACCCAATAAGCAAAAGCTACAGCTAGGACAGAAAATAAAACTGGCAGGTGGGGGCGTAGCCAGCGAGCAGGTGAGAGATGGAGTCAAGGACCCACGGAAGGGCAATGTTTACTGATGAAGAAAGACTTTTTTAGCCCGAGGCTGAAGGAAGTAGGATGAGAATGCACAGGGGTATAAAAAATAGCCCTGACACATAGGAAATTAAAGGAGACCTCACCCAACAATCATTTTTTTTTTTAGTTGGAAACAGGTGAACACTAGTTAAACGGGGCAGAAGAACAAACGGTAAGCAGCATTCTCTCCCTGCCCCACCACATACCTGAAATCTAAATCACTGCTCCTTCGTCCTTCAGTAAAATTTGAAGCTGATGGGGCTGAACCAGAGGAGAGTGCTTCAGTTCAGAGGGCATTCATTTAACAAGTGTCTACTGTGACCCCCACAAATGTGCAAAGATGAGATTGTGAATTATCACTACAAAATCTGTACTCCAAGTTAGGGAGGTGATGAGGCAAATTCACAAATGTGCTGGTACCCAGAATGGTGGACTGCCAGCAACAGTTTAACTGCATGCTGCTATCTCTGCGTTACAACCAGCAGATGGCATGGTCATTTTAAGCTGACAGACACTTTCGTTTTCTTATAAGCAAGGATAAAATAACCTCTCAAGACATCCATCTTACTCCTCACAAAAGTAGAGCACAGGGTACTATGGTAATTCTTCAGGTAGATTACATATTTCTTTCAGGGAACTCAAAATAGTTCTCTGCTAAGAAAGTGAACATAAGTTTAAATTTTTCATTAACCTACTCAATTTTCCATCAAAGTAAGCTAACTTCATGGGTGATGATTTCAGGAAGAGTTATAAAACGAATTCTCCCAACAAGTAACTTGAGAGGCAAAAGCTGCTTTCTTGTTTCTGCTTCCCCATCCCTCCTCACTGGTAAGCCTCTGGGCAAGTCACAACCACACCATCTCATCTCCAGGTGCTCAAAAATGCAAATCTGAGGGCCACAGTTCTAACCATGCACATGGTTCTCATGACAGGAATTGTTGTTGTTCAGTCACTAAGTAGTGTCCGACTCTTTGTGACCCCATGGACCGCAGCACACCAGGCTTCCCTGTCCTGCACCATCTCCCAGAGCTTGCTCAAACTCATGTCCATTGAGTCAGTGATGCCATCCAACCATCTCATCCTCTGTCATCCCCTTCTCCTCCTGCCCTCAATCATTCCCAGTACCAGGGTCTTTTCTAATGAGTCAGTTCTTGGCATCAGGTAGCCAAAGTATTGGAGCTTCAGCATCAGTCCTTTCAATGAATATTCAGGGTTGGCTTCCTTTAGGATGGACTGGTTGGATCTCCTTGCATAATTCGAAAGCATTGTGACAGGATTACACAAAACAGAACACCACTGTTTCTGCCGGTGTGTTTCTGTGCTTTCAGAAAAGTGACAAGGGCATATGCTGGAGAATCCCACCTGTGTGGACCCCATATAGGGAGCAGACTCTCAGTGTCCTACAGGGATGCCTGGCTCCAGGGGCGGATCACGCTGACGTGGGACACAGTGAGGCTCACAGTCTGAACCTCATGCTACCAAAGAGAAGAAGAGAATCTTTTATTCATATGTCACTTTACAAAGTGGTTTCAGGAACTAATTCAACTGATGTTCAGAGCAACCCTGGAAGGTTACGTGGCTATCCCAAATTTACCAATAAGGATGTAAGCACAGGCTGAACTTGAGGAAGAGGCTGGAGAAAAGCCACAGGAAGTACAAGGGAAACCAAGCCCTCCATCTCAACGCCTGCCAACCATGGCAGAGGTCTGTGTGTTTCCATACCAGATTCTGGACATTTCCACGACAGCATTCACCAACTTCTATATGTTTCCCACTTGTTCATGAGTTCCCAGATGGCAGTTCTGTCTCTGGTCATATTTGTGGCCCCCTACAGAGTAATGTTCTCATCTGCAGAAGACACCCTGTGCCTTCTTGCGTGTGCTCAGTCGCTCAGTCATGTGCAGCTCTGTGACCCCATGGACTGCAGCCCACCAGGCTCCTCTGCATACGGAATTTTCAGGCAAGAAATACTAGAGTGGGTTGCCATTTCCTACTCCAGGGGATCTTCCTGACTCAGGGATTGAACCCTCGTCTCTTGCATCTCCTGCACTGGCAGGAGGATTCTTTGCCACTGTGCCACCTGGAAAGCCCAGAAGACGCCTTATCAGGGGAAATGCTTAGTGGGACAACCTGCTGCTCACTGAGACAGATCTCCTCTGACCCTACAGTATTCACAGCGCACCATGATCTTACCTCAAACCACAACAATTATGTATGTACATAAGAAAGATCAGACAGAACAGATAGACAAAAAGTGTGTGGTTCTTCCAAAAATAACACATAATGTCTCAGAGTACTTGTTAACAAGAGCCAATAATTCACTTTTTATAATATTTACTACCTCTGATAACCAATTAATATATTCTCCCATTTGTCCTCAGTAATGAAACTTTTAAGAACACAAACGGTATTTGCATTGGAAACCAACAGTTTCATGATGGATATCCCTCATTGCCTAATAAGTAAAGTAAATAATAGTGGGCAAATGTTACTATTGTATATATCCTTATAAAACGGAAAAGAGAAAAGGGGGGAAAACTTTCCTACAGAGAATTAAACATTTTCAGTGATAATGAATATTAACAGGTTACAGTCTTGCAACAGTTATAAATAAGACTATTCATAGACAAGTTTTTTAAATGTCCATCCTTCTTTGGGTAACACAGAACATGAAAACCGAAAATACCCCTCTTTAAATGAATTTTCCGTAACCACAGATTCCACTCATTGGCTTATATGACTTTTCTCAACATAAATCTCAAAGCACGGCTAACAAAGCATTGTATCCAAAGGAAAGGAAAGGAAATGAAGCCATGCTCCTGAAACTTTCTGTAATTCTTTTTCCAGGAGTCATTAAGGTAAAGCAGAAATTAGAGATGCTTTTTTCTTAATTTCTTATTAGGCTGAAGGGACTGAGGACTGTAATCTCCCTCCAAGTCACTGGATATGATATAATTAACGTGTGTTATCAGATTTAAAACAGATAATAAACTACACACACATAAGCTGATCAATCACAGTCTAGTACACATGAAATACAAATAAACATTATCATTATTAAAAGTTATAGGTATTAAGAAATCTAAATCATGCTAAAGTGTGAAATCACATACAAAAGTACATGAAATAAGATAGCAATTAAAACTACACATTTGCTTTAGAAAACATTCTGTAGTCTCTCCCGTACATTAGAGCCCACAGACTTGATATTCCACTTTACTGGGCCCTTGCCTCTTTCACTTCCTTGCAGTTGGTAATTTCCACTTTCACTCCGCTCACCATTTGAGAGTGGATCACAAGCACACTTAACAAACCATAGCCACTGCCCTCCTTGCACATGCCGGGCCCTAGAAACGACCACCCCCAAACAGGAAATACATTTTCTGCTGCCCCCAAAACAGTCACGTTCCACTTCAATTTTTCATGCCTTTCCTCATCCATTTCCACAGTTCCTACTTCATTTATAAAATCAGGCCAATGGAACCAGCGGCTTAAAATGCATCTTTCTGTTCATCCTACAAACACCATGAACTTTATATGTATAAAAACGAACAAGTCATCTTCACGCAGTGCACATACCGACCTACAGTGCATATGTGCCCCACACGCTATCCATGTCAGCCGACAGCAGGACTGTCCCTCCAGTCACCAGGCCGCTGGAAAGGGAGCATCCTCACCCCATCGCTGCTCCATCCCCCACGCACACCGGAAGGCCATGTTATGCCAGGTCTATGTTCCTCGTGTGTGTAGTCAGGACGCTTCAAGGAAACAGGACCAACAGGACAGAGAGAGAGCGACAAAGAAATACATTTCTTACGTGGAACTGGCTTGTGCAAGTATGGAAGCTGAGCATTTCCAAGACCTCAAGTCAGCAAGGAGACCCAAGAGTGTAGTTCCAGTCCAGCTATGAAGCCCCAGAATCAGGAGAGCTGACCGTGCGCATTCCCATCTGACATTCAGCAGGTTCCAGACCCAGGAGGGGCCAAGGTTCCAGTTCAGTGAGAGTTTAAAGGCCGGGGCACACTGACGTCCCAGCTCAGAACCAGTCAGGCAGGAGGGCTTCTCTCTTACTCGGCCTTTCTGTTCTCAGGGGGTGAGCACAGCAGATCAGTCCCGTCCACACCAGGGAGAGCACGTCGCTTCACTCCACCTACTGACTCAGACGTTAGTCTCGGTTACGAACACCCTAACAAATGCATCACAACCAAGTTTTGACCAAATGTCTAGGCACCCAGTGGCCCAGCCATGTTGACACATGAAATGAACCATCAAATCCGTGTCTTGAGTTTTCTCCAGTTCCTTCCACCAGCACCAGCCCCTGTGCCGATTCATACCCTATACTGCCCTGATTGACCCGCCTGCCTCTGGTTAGTTTTGCCCTCCTCTAGGCTCCATCAGGAAAGTCAGTCTTCTAAAATGCTAGCTTGATCACAAGACGCTCGTCCTTAACACCGCCCCAGGGCTTCCCTTACCTGACATAACAATGTCCTCTCAGATCCTCAGCATGACCCACAAAACCACTCTGGCCACTTTCCCAGCCTCACTTTCATCCTCATTGTATTTACATGCAAGCAAATTTAAACCGGGAAATCCCATGGACAGAAGAGCCTAGTGGGCTACAGCCATGGGGTCGCAAAAGAGTCGGACACAGCTTAAGAGACTAAACAACAACAACAGATACTAAACCACTTACAGTTCACTGGAACACACCGAACTAATTCACACAACCATGAATTCGCACAAGGTGTTCTCACCGCTGCCTGGTATGTGCTTCTACTATAACCCAGAGAAGGACGGATTCTGAAAACCCTCCTCCAAAATCCTCTGGGAAGCCCTCACTGCTCTCCCCAGGGCCAGGAAATCACTCCCAGTCTGGGCATCTTTCACTTTGCTTCTATTACCACACTCATCAACCTGTTCTGAATTTATTACTGACTCAGTAACAGAAGCCAGAGATTCTTGAGGGTAGACACAGAGTTTCCTAATTCAGGTATTTCTGTCCACTGATGCCTGCCCTCCTACATACTGAGTCTGAATATTTGTTGAATACTGTTATTGTTCAGTCAGTCATGTCCAACTCTTTGTGATCCCATGGACTGCAGCACACCAGGCTTCCCTGTCCTTCACTATCTCAAGGAGTTTGCTCAAATTCATGTCCATTGAGTCAGTGATGCTGTATAACCATCTCATTCTCTGCTGCCCCCTTCTTTTTTTGCCTTCAATTTTTCTCAGCATCAGGGTCTTTTCCAAGGAGTCGGCTCTTCTCATCAGGTGGTCCAAGTATTGGAACTTCAGCTTCAGCATCACTTCTTCCAATGAATATCCAAAGTTGATTGTCTTTAGGATTCATTGGTTTGATCTCCTTGCTGTTCAAGGAACTCTCAGGAGTCTTCTCCAACACCACAGTTTGAAAGCATTAATTCTTTGGTGCTCAGCCTCCTTTATGGTCCAACTCTCACATCCATACATGACTACTGCAAAAACCATAGCTTTGACTATATGGACCTTTGTCGACAAAGTGGTGTCTCTGCTTTTGAATATGCTGTCTAGGTTTGTCAAAGCTTTCCTTCCAAGGAGCAAGCATATGTTAATTTCATTGCTGCAGTCAGTGTCTGCAGTGATTTTGGAGCCCAAGAAAATAAAATTTGTCACTGCTTCCACTGTTTCCCATATTTGCCATGATGGGACTGGATGCCAAGATCTTAGTTTTTTTTTTTTTCATATTGAGTTTCAAGCCAGCTTTTTCATTCATCTCTTTTAGGCACATAAGAGGCTCTTTAGTTCCACTTCACTTTCTGCCATTAGAGTGGTGTCATCTGCATGTCTGAGAGTGTTGATATGTCTCCTAGCAATGTTGATTCCAGCTTGTGCTTCATCCAGCCTGGCATTTTGCATGAATGCATAGAAGTTAAATAAGCAGGGTGACAATATACATCCTTAACATACTCCTTTCCCAATTTTGAACCAGTCTGTTGTCCTATGTCTGATTCTAACTGTTGCTTCTTGACCTCCATACAGATTTCTCAGGAGATGAGTAAGGTGGTCTAGTACTCCCATCTGTGAGAATTTTCCAGTTTGTTGGGATCCACACAGTCAAAGGCTTTAGTGTACTCAATGAAGCAGAAGTAGATGTTTTTCTGAAACTTCCTTGCTTTCTCCATGATCCAACAAATGTCAGCAATTTGATCTCTTGTTCTTCTGCTTTTTCTAACCCAGACTGTATCAATACACCTGGAAGTTCTTGGTTCAGGTACTTCTGAAACCTAGCTTGAAGGATTTTGAACATATCCTTGCTAGTATATGCAATGACCGCAATCGTATGGCAGCTGGAATACTTTTGGCATTGTCTTTCTTTGAGATTGGAATGAAAAGTGACCTTTTCCATTCCTATGGCCACTGCTGAGTTTTCCAAATTTGCTGACATATTGAGTACAGCACTTTAACAGCATCATCTTTTAGGATTTGAAATAGCTCAGCTGGAATTCCATCAACTCCACTAGCTCTGTTTGTAGTGATGTTTCCTAAAGCACACTTGACTTCACACTCCAGGATGCCTGGATCTAGGTGAGTGACCACATCACAATGGTTACCCCAGTCATTAAGACCTTTTTTGTATAGTTTTCTGTATATTCTTGACACTTCTTCTTATTTTTTAGGTTAATACATAATATATATATTTTATTTATTTATTTTACTGTACAATATTGTATTGGTTTTGCCATACATCAACATGCATCCGCCATGGGTGTACACGTGTTCCCCCTCCTGAACCCCCCTCCCACCTCCCTCCCCATACCATCCCTCTGGGTCATCCCAGTGCACCAGCCCCAAGCTTCCTGTATCCTGCATCGAACCTGGACTAGCGATCCGTTTCTTATATGATATTATACATGTTTAATGCCATTCTCCCAAATCATCCCCCGCCTCCCTCTCCCACAGAGTCCAAAAGACTGTTCCATACATCTGTGTCTCTTTTGCTGCCTCGCATACAGGGTTGTTGTTACCATCTTTCTAAATTCCATATATATGCGTTAGTATACTGTATTGGTGTTTTTCTTTCTGGCTTACTTCACTCTGTATAATAGGCTCCAGTTTCATCCACCTCATTAGAACTGATTCAAATGTATTCTTTTTAATGGCTGAGTAATACTCCATTGTGTATATGTACCACAGCTTTCTTATCCATTCGTCTGCTGATGGACATCTAGGCTGCTTCCATGTCCTGGCTATTATAAACAGTGCTGCGATGAACATTGGGGTACACGTGTCTCTTTCAATTCTGGTTTCCTCAGTGTGTATGCTCAGCAGTGGGATTGCTGAGTCATATGGCAGTTCTATTCCCAGTTTTTTAAGGAATCGTCTCACTGTTCTCCATAGTGGCTGTACTAGTTTGCATTCCCACCAACAGTGTAAGAGGGTTCCCTTTTTTCCACACCCTCTCCAGCATTTATTGCTTGTAGACTTTTGGATCACAGCCATTCTGACTGGCGTGAAATGGTACCTCATTGTGGTTTTGATTTGCATTTCTCTGATAATGAGTGATGTTGAGCATCTTTTCATGTGTTTGTTAGCCATCTGTATGTCTTCTTTGGAGAAATGTCTATTTAGTTCTTTGGCCCATTTTTTGATTGGGTCATTTATTTTTCTGGAATTGAGCTGCAGGAGTTGTTTGTATATTTTAGAGTTTAGTTCTTTGTCAGTTGCTTCATTTGCTATTATTTTCTCCCATTCTGAAGGCTGTCTTTTCACCTTGCTTATAGTTTCCTTTGTTGTGCAGAAGCTTTTAAGTTTAATTAGATCCCATTTGTTTATTTTTACTTTTATTTCCAGTATTGTGGGAGGTGGGTCATAGAGGATCCTGCTGTGATATATGTAGAAGAGTGTTTTGCCTATGCTCTCCTCTAAGAGTTTTATAGTTTCTGGTCTTATGTTTAGATCTTTAACCCATTTTGAGTTTATTTTTGTGTATGGTGTTAGAAAGTTTTCTAGTTTCATTCTTTTACAAGTGGTTGACCAGTTTTCCCAGCACCACTTGTGAAAGAGATTGTCTTTTCTCCATTGTATGTTCTTGCCTCCTTTATCAAAGATAAGGTTGACACCTCTTGATCTCTTCTGCTTCTGTTAGGGCTTACTGTTTCTGATATATATATATATAATGTTGTTGTTGTTGCTAAGTTGTGTCTGCCTCTATACAACCCCATGGACTGAAGCCCACCTGGCTCCTCTGTCCATGAGATTTCCCAGGCAAGAATACTAGAGTGAGTTGCCATTTCCTTCTCCAGGGGATCTTCTTGACTCGACTCAGGGATAAAATTCACTTCTCCTGCATTGGCAGGTGGATTCTTTACCACTGAGTCACCTGGGAAACCTATATATATATAGAAAAAGTTAAATAAAATAGCATATCTTCAAATGCAGTCAAATGTCATCACAGATATATATGTTTTGTCCCTACCATGATTTCTTAACAGTAATAATCACTCACTTGTACTGATGCAGTGAACAATTTATAAAAGAATTATTTATGCCACCTGGTGGTCAATTTGGAAATGCTACTTTAAAACGCTTCACAATTCATATTCTAATAGACAATTATCACTTTAAAGCAATTGTTCGACTTCTACTTCTGGAAGGATATATTTTAGCTTATTGCAAAGCACATTTAAGACATTCTGACCGAGAAAAGACTGCAGTTTTTTTTTGTCTTTTTTTTGTTTGTTTGTTTTCTTTTTAGATTCTTTTCCCATACAGGCCAGTACAGAGTACTGAGAATAGAATTCCCTGAGCTATACAGCAGGTTCTTATTAGTTACCCATTCCATATATAGTAGTGGGTATATGTCAGTCCCAATCTCCCAATTTATCCCTCCCAGGCTGCATCTTTATGTAAAACCACACGAGAAGCCTGCATCACAATTTAACTTTGAATATACCGTGAGAGACCGTAATATCAAATGCATGAGATTACAGACTAACGAAATAACTGTCTCAGCTGAATTGCGTTCACTGAGATTCACAAAACAAAACAGCGTGTTTTTGTGTCTGGCTGGTTCAGGACTATGTGAGTGTATAGTTTCTCCTGACTTCAGATGCTCAAACTCTGGGCTTTCCTGGTTATCCCCATCTCTTTCCTTCAAGCCATCTTCTAGTTCCCCAAATAAACCATCCACATGCCCGCACCTTTGGCTTTCTCCCCTTGTTCCAATCTCCTGGACATCCCTGCCTTTCCTACAGCCTCAAAGAATTCCTCTGGGCAGAAGAGTCTTAGATCTCTATCTCCAATCCTACTCCTCCACCAAGCTCAATCTCCTAGGTAAATCGATATTACTTGACCTCAGGACTAAACCACAAATGTCCAAAACAAATCATCACCTTCACCTATACCTGGTACAACCTCCAAAGAAGGCTGCTGCTGCTCTCTGTCCAACACTGGAACCTCTTGCTTGATCCCCTTCTACATTCCACTGACAAATAACATAACCCTGCCTCACCCTTCTGTTCCTTGGAATTGCTGGCTTTTACAGTTAAAAGTGTACATGTTTCCTCTGCCTGGGTTGCTTTCTCCCCAACCCAACCCCAATTTTCTCATGGCAGGCTCCCTGTTATCATTCAAGTGTCTTTTAAAATGGCACTTCTTCAAGGAGGCCTTCCCTGACCAATCCAATCTAAAGCTATCACCAGACTGGTCTCCGTCACATCTCCCTGTTTTAATTCTCTGCATCTCACTTGTTACTGTCTGACCACCTTCTGCTGCTGAAATCTGTCTCACTCACAAGAATGTGGGTTCTACGAGAGTCTGACTGCCTGGAATACTAAGAACTCAATAAATTATTATTACTCAATAAATAAAACCCTTTTTATACCATGTCTTTATTTCTATGCCAAAATAATTCATACAAGACCTGGGCTACGACAGTGACTTCTCTGTCTCCAATCTCCTCCCTCCTCAAAAATTCTAAACACGGCTGCCCAATTACTCTTCCTGAATAATCTTATCCTTCAGGTCACCTAAATGAAGCACTCTCAGAAAGTATACTGCTTGGCACATGCATGGCACACACCCAATAAATGCTAGTTTCCCTTCTATTCTCCTGCTGGAAAATCTCCAAAGGCCTCATACTGCCTACAAATAAAGTATCTTTTCCACTGGCTGTCACATCTGTTATTAATAGGCTCCAATCTAGTTTTTCATCTTATTTTCCAGAATAACTCTTCATGCTCTGCATGCCACAGTCAAATTAAACCATGTGCCAGTAGATTCTTATGTCCTTAGTTTACACTGTTCCTTGCCTGAAATGCTCCAGCATCCATAACTTTCTAAATCCTACCCATCCTTCAAGGTCAGTATCTTCCTCCAAAAAAAGTCCTGGTTCTCTAAAGCGAAATAATCACTTACCCTCTCCTCTGATCACACTGGGTGTGATCCGTGATATGGTTTGGCCCCCTGCAGCAGACTGTGTGATCCCCTGGGCAGGGTTCAGGCCTTATCACTCTGTAATCCTCACACTGTTTGTACCCGACTGCTAGTGAAGAAAAGGGGCTGAATAAGTGAACAGAAGAATTTCTCTGAAAGGAAAAGAATTACTGGGATAAAATTAGGAGCTGATAAGAAGAATTAACTTCTCTCTGGACGCAGCCATTTAGGGGCACAGTCCAGGGAACAAGCAGTGTCCTAACTCTACTTCCTAACAAATGGGAAGTATCAGGTTGAGAGGTGGTGGACATTTCTACTGATGCCAATGTCATAGCCCAACAGAGAAACATCAAAACCATGGAAATACAACCCATTATCAAATGAACCAATGACTCCACCAGCATAACGTCCACTGGTCAGGGTGTGGATTCTCTGAACACCATGAGAATGACTGACATTCACAATATACCACACTCATTGGCCTCCCAGAACCATGGAGGCCAAACCGCATAGCTCCCTATCATCTCACCGGTATTCCCTTTCCTTTGATCTCCAAGCTCTCCTTGGCCAAGCCTCTTCCAAAACAACTTGCCTGAATGTGTCTCCCACACCAGACTCCCACTCCCAGACCGCTGAAGACCCTGCTATGACTTCCGCTCTTGGGCCCAGGGCTCCAGCTGCTCACAGACAAGCTGCTGAGATGGCACCCAGTGCGGGCTCGGTCCCCCAGCCCCCTTGCTAGAAAACAGGCTGGCATTCATTTTCACTAGATGTGTCCACTTCACTTTATCAGAAATTAGGAGCACTGAGATCTTTTACCCAACCTGCATGACCACAAAGGGAACATTCTAAATGCATGTCGTCCTAGGCTTAGCGTTTCCATGGGAGGACTCCAGGAATCTGATTTCACATCAACATCTCAGAGGGGTCCCATAACTGAGTGAATCCCAAAGGAAAGTACTTGCTTCTCCCATATCATGCCCTTGGCCTGCTGAGTTAAGGTTTTTTTGCTGGGCTCTGAGAGGTTACACTGAACAATCTTACACCAGTGAGTTTCAACCTTGCCTGCGTGTTATAGTGACTTGCACACCAGACCACATCCCATGCCAAGGACATCATAATCTCCAGGCAGGGCTGGAGGCCAGATATCAACTTTTTTTTTTTTTTTTAAAGTTCCCCAGGGCTTCCCTCGGAGAAGGCAATGGCACCCCACTCCAGTACTTTTGCCTGGAAAATCCCATGGATGGAGGGGCCTGGTGGGCTGCAGTCCATGGGGTCGCGAAGAGTCGGACACGACTGAGCAACTTCACTTTCACTTTTCCCTTTCATGCATTGGAGAAGGAAATGGCAACCCACTCCAGTGTTTTTGCCTGGAGAATCCCAGGGACGGGGAAGCCTGGTGGGCTGCAGTCCATGGGGTTGCACAGAGTTGGACACGACTGAAGCGACTTAGCAGCAGCAGCAGCAGCAGGGCTTCCCCATTGGTTTGGATGGTAAAGAATCTGCCTGCAATGCAAGAGACCTGGGTTCAATCCCTGGGTCAGGAGGATCCCTTGGAGAAGGGAATGGCTACCCACTCAAGTATTCTTGCCCGAAGAATTCCATGGACAGAGGAGCCTGGCAGGCTACAGTCTAACACATTACTACTGGTGATTCTAACTTCAGGACCACAGCCTTAGATGAATTCCTGCTTGCTCTGCTTTCTTAGGAGAGCAGGTGAGTGACCTGTACCCGCTTCATACTATCTCCACTACCAGCTTCCAGCCTTCCCAAAAGGCCTTTCTCCTTCCTCTCTACACATTCGTGTTTAATTCATGGTGAATCTTTCAAAATTATTTTGGAATTCCACTCCCTTTTCAAGGTTCACCTTTGCCACTGAATGTTCTCTTTGGCAAAGGGAAGGGCCTCACATATTCCAGCTGTCTGACGGGCACTGCCCTATGGACTGCAGCCTCAGGCTCTCCCCAGTGCCCTGTCTCGTTTCCCATTGACATTCTCCACTCAGTAGCCAGGGCACGAAGCTCACAACTCCCACTCAGGGCCAACCAAAGGCTTCCCACTGAACCTGAAGTCCTACCCGCCGGGTCAAGCCCGACACACCCTGTGCTTCTGCCCTGCCTCTGGCCTCTCCCGGCCCTCTCCTCCTCACTCACCCTGCCCCCCAGATACACTGGCCACTTTCTGCTCACTCAGCAAGAAGGCTAATTCCTTCCTTGGGGCCACTCGGATGACCCTGCTCCTCCAGGAGTCAGCTCCGATACCACCTCCTCATGACGTCTCACTGACCGCCATCCCCAGACACTCCATTGCTTCAGCCTGGTTTAGCCTCTCCACATGTTTTAACACGCTCTGAATTTTTCTTGCTTATTGGTTTACTTGTTATTGTCCGTCTCCCCCAAAGGAATATAAATTCCACTTCTTGTTGTTTTCATCACTACTCCAGAAATCACAATTTTTGTGGAATAAACTTATCAATTAATCAATGAGTGAATAAACATGAATAGATAGAACCTGAAACAAACCTATATACATCATGTGTAGGATCTTTACACATGACGATCTCAGGGGCTCCTGCCTCTCTAAGCAGACACCATAAACTCACCATGGGCAGCAAGTAAACCTTTCCTCCTTTTCCAGCCTTGAAGGTCAAGCACAGTACTGAGTAAATATCATGCTTCAGTATGTTCTTGTTGATATTTCTGGCTATTTTAGATTCTCAGTATTGTATTAAAAATGATATATATGTGTGTGTGTGTGTGTGTGTGTATATATATATATATATATATATATATATATTTTTTTTTTTTAACAAACTTTCAGTTACCTGTAATCCTCTGACCCCTGAACGTCTACTTACATTGTCTGCTTACTGTATCACATCTGAAGAAGCACAACAAGGAGTCTCTGATCTTAATTCGCCTTCCAGTGTTTCCCACTTCATTCCCACTCTCCAAGTTACATCCATTTTATAGCGTACCTGTGAATCTGCAATGGCAGGCTTTGCCCAGATGTGACTACTGATCTGTCTGATAACAAGAGTTGGGCACATTTCTGTCTAACTGACATGTACCTGTTGAGATCAAACAGAGACCTCAGCCAGGAAACTGCTACAGAGATGCTCCAAGTCTAAGCTGCATCTCTGGGGAAAAGGCTTCCTCCAGCTAGAATATCTCCTAAAGCCTGCCTTAGATGAGCTTTTGGTCCCGGTTTCAAGAGTTTAGTGTATCTGTTAGTTTCTATCGGACATATCAAGACTAGTCTGTGAAATTTTATTAAGAACTTTATTAAGTTCTTTATTATTTAATATTTATTATTTAATATTTATTTATTATTATATTATTATAATAATATATAATATATTATATATATAATTATTATATATAATAATTAATATATATTAATAATATTTATATATAATAAAAATAATATATAATTATATATAATATAATATAATATTATTATATTATATAATATTAATATATTATATATTATATAATTATTTATTATTTAATAAAAACTTTATTAAGAATCAATCAAAAGCTTACTGGGCAAGAAGATAATCATCTTCTCCACTAAAACCTTAATGACAATCTCAGACACTAAGGAAACTGCTCTCGATGAAATGGAAGAAAAAAACAAAATTCAGGCAATTTTGCTAGGATCACTTAAAATATGCCCACAGTGGGCAGTTCTACCTTTCAATGTCCTCTAATTCTTATTTATCTCAGAATCAATAACAGTTCAGTCTTTCCCCAGCTAACTGCTAAACAAATATCTTTGGATAACTCAAGCTTCTCCAAGGAAATAATCTCCAAGTATCTTAGGATACATAAAACATTCATAAAATCCGCTTTAATCTTCAGTTCTGATGACTAAAGATAACACTTGTCCCCAGTGGGAAGACTACAGTAAGAGCCATGAAACACACCATCCTCCTACCGGGGCCTTTCAGAGCCTCGACGTCTGTCACCTGTTGCCTCCCAGGTTCTTGGAGTCCCCATCAACTCTGGCGACCCAGGTGGGGGCTCAGAAATCCCACTCACGCCCTAGATATCCTTTCTCCCTTCCACACAGAGGTGTCACTCCACCAGGAGTCTAACCGTGGAACTTGCTGGTTCCAAAAAGATATATTTAGATGTTGGTTCTTTACATACATGTTCCTTTTCCCTCTCAAAATGTTAAATGGTTTTGACTTTATAATCAACTAAATCAGTAAATAGCCTATGCATGTATCCCTGTTATCACTGTTAAATAAAAAGTTCTTCCTTCAAACTCCCAAATTTCAAAATCTTGACTCCAACTTTGAGCACACTCCTTTTCTTCTCTCCCTACAGCCAGTTAGTTTTTCCATCAGCTGCATTATTTTTGTTTGTTTCAAAATGCATCACTTAGGCACCTTTTCATTCCCCGTGCCAGCGTCCTAGGTCACGTCCTCCCCATTTCATGCTTACAGCACTATCATCTTGTCCTGTCAGGCTTCTCCACCTTCTGATTCTTCCCTTTTCTCTTCCAATCAGCACCTTGCTATCGGATTAACACCAGTCCAAGCATATAGCTTTTGATGTCTCCTCATGACTGGAAAACAAAGCCTCACCACTTCCTAAGAACAACCGTGTCTTCTGGTTGTGGACACACCACCTCCATCTCGGGCTGCCCTTCCCTCCCTGGGCTGTGTTCACCCATTTATTGAAGCTCAACGTGCCCTTTGAGGCTCACGTACATGCTCTCTCTTCCCTTAAGTGCTTCCTCATCATGTTATACCTGTTACCTTCTATTAACATCCATGACACCCACTGCCTCCTGCATGTGGGTGGTCTTCCATATACATTCAACTACTCTCAGAAAAGCTGCTGCTGAACACAGGAGCGCCTGGTCCCTGAACTAAAAGTACAGTTGTCAATTTCTGCCTTCCTTGACCTCTCGCCTCATGCATTTCCTCATTTTCAAGTTACTGTTTTCATTTGGTTCATGGGATACTAACTTGGGATTTTTCTCCTAATGAATCCTCCTTTTTCCTTTTTGCCAGCTGCTGTGGTTTGAACGTCTGTGTCTCCTCTGAAATCCCTAGGTTGAAAGCCTAAGCCCCATGAGCTGGTTTACAAAGTGAGGCTCTGGGAGGTGAAGAGGTCACGCGGGCGCAGCCCTCCCGAGGGGCTCCGAGTCCTTCCCGAGGGGCCCCTTCCATCATGTGAGGACTCAGTGGGAAGGTGCAAGCTCACATTGGATGCCAAGTCTGCTGGCGCCTAGATCTGGACTCATGAGCCTCCCGAAGTGTGAGAAATTCATGCCTGTGTTATGAGCCGCCCCGTTCATGGGAGCTTTGCTGTAATAGCTGGAAGAGATGAAGACCCCGACTTTCCCTCTCATGACTGTTCTGCACCCTGGCTAACACTGAGCTGCTCTCCCGGAGGCCCAGCTCACAGCACTGCCTCTCAGTGCGTCCGTGCAATCTCAGCCCTCTGCAGTCTGTCTCAGGCTGAAGTCAGGGGTGTTCTCCCACAACCACACTGGGTCACTCAACCTGCTGAAAACACCGCAACGTGGGTTCCCAAGTATCCAACAGTCTCTCTCAGAATGGGATCGAAGAATTGACCCTTTCAAAACTCTTCAGGCAACTGCAATGTGCACCCAAATTTGGAAACCACTCCTCTAGCTGTATTCACCTCCGTGCCTCTGTGGGATGTTTTGTTTTCATCTAGAACATTCTCCTACCCCTTTCTAAACCTACCTGTCCTGAGTGACTGCTATCCAACCTTCACATTTTCATTCAAATATCTTCTCTGATGCTTGGATCAGATCAGATTCCTCTGAAATAGGCTCCATGGAACCTGTTATTACATATTAACTATCTTCCATTTTTGAACTGCAAACCTCAGTCTTACTTTGTAACCTAAGCACTCAGCACAGTACCAGGTGCAAGGTGGGTGCCAGAGGTCCCTGCTAAATAGACATTATAACGTATTACAAGAAAAGGGTTATGGAAACTCAGAGTGGAAAAGATCATTTCATCATGGAATCACAGAAATTATTCTTTTCTTTAAAAACTCACAAAACTATCTGAAGATACAGATAACAGCCCTAGATTGACAGGCAAGCCCAAAATAGAAAAATACTGTAATTGGCCAATTTTGAATTTCATTTCACTGTGGAATAAAACATCTGATGGATGACATAACAGCTCATCATATGCCTTAAGTAAGTGAACTAATTATAGGCTTGTTATGAAGACCAAGAGGCATTCACACACCACTGTCTGCAGACATACACATTTCCAGAGCTAACAGTCTTTTTTTAAGTAGAGTCTATCTGCCAGTAAAGCCCCAAATGACAACTCTGTAAGAACATATGGATATGGCCAAAAGTCACATACTTAATTCTGCAGAGTCTGTTCTCTAGTATAAGGAGACAAAGTAAAGACAGTCTTAATTCTGATTAAAGAGGTATAACCAGAAAGCTCAAATAGTCAATTATTACACTGTCAATTATGATTAAAAATACATTCTTTGGTAAAAAAAAAAAAAAAAAGCTCAAAGTCAGTTTTCTGCAGACATCTTATTGCTAACCAAGCAGAAATCATTTCCACTGCTTTTTACTATTGTAATATTCCTAAAAATAAAGTCCATTCTCGGGGGTTCATGTTTCCATAACTTGCAAGGCTGAGCTATAAAGCAGTACAGCACAGCTTTAGTTCATCCATCCATCACTCACTGTAAAAATCAATGGTCTAGGAAATTAAATAAATTTGACCAAAGGAGCAGCATAATCTCTTACTCTTAAAGAAAGGAAACTAACACCCATTTTCAAGGCACAAATAAACCAAACTAAGAATTTCCTTAGTTTAAGGAGTTATCCCGTGTCCGAGGTCAGGGGCGGTGGCCAGGAGGAGATACCCCACGCCCCAAGCGGAGGCCAGGGGCGGCGGGCGGGAGGAGCTAATCCACGCCCCTAAGCCCGAGGCCAGGGGCGGTGGCCGGGAGGACCAACCCCACGTCCAAGGAGCCATGGCTGCGCAGGCGCAGGAGGGCCTAGAGGAGCTATCCCACGTTGAAGGTCAGGAAGGGCGGCGGTGAGGATATACCCCCTCGTCCAAGGTAAGGAGCAGCAGCTGCGCTTTGCTGGAGCAGCCGTGAAGAGATACCCCACACCCAAGGTAAGAGAAACCCAAGTAAGACGGTAGGTGTTGCAAGAGGGCATCAGAGGGCAAACACACTGAAACTATACTCACAGAAAACTAGTCAGTCTAATCACACTAGCACCACAGCCTTGTCTAACTCAATGAAACTAAGCCATGCCCGTGGGGCAACCCAAGATGGGCAGGTCATGGTGGAGCGATCTGACAGACTGTAGTCCACTAGAGAAGGAAATGGCAAACCACTTCAGTATTCTTGCCTTGAGAACCCCATGAACAGTACAAAAAAGCAAAATGATAGGATAATGAACGAGGAACTCCTCAGGTCAGTAGGGGCCCAATATGCTACTGGAGATCAGTGGAGAAATAACTCCAGAAAGAGTGAAGGGATGGAGCCAAAGGAAAAACAATACTGAATTGTGGATGTGACTGGTGATAGAAACAAGGTCCGATGCTGTAAAGAGATAGGAACCTGGAATGTAAGGTCCATGAATCAAGGCAAATTGGAAGTGGTTAAACAAGAGATGGCAAGAATGAATGTCGACATTCTAGGAATCAGCGAACTGAAATGGACTGGAATGGGTGAATTTAACTCAGATGACCATTATATCCACTACTGCAGGCAGGAATCCCTCAGAAGAAATGGAGTGGCCATCATGGTCAACAAAAGAGTCCGAAATGCAGTACTTGGATGCAATCTCAAAAACGACAGAATGATCTCTGTTTGTTTCCAAGGCAAACCATTCAATATCACAGTAATCCAAGTCTATGCCCCAACCAGTAACACTGAAGAAGCTGAACTGTTCTATGAAGACCTATAAGACTAACACCCCAAAAAGATGTCCTTTAAATTATAGGGGACTGGAATGCAAAAGTAGGAAGTCAAGAAACAACTGGAGTAACAGGCAAATTTGGCCTTGGAATACGGAATGAAGCAGGGCAAAGACTAATAGAGTTTTGCCAAGAAAATGCACTGGTCATAGCAAACACCCTCTTCCAAACACAAGAGACGACTCTACACATGGACATCACCAGATGGTCATCACCGAAATCAGATTGATTATATTCTTTGCAGCCAGAGATGGAGAAGCTCTATACAGTCAGCAAAAACAAGACCAGGAGCTGACTGTGGCTCAGACCATGAACTCCTTATTGCCAAATTCAGACTTAAATTGAAGAAAGTAGGGAAAACCACTAGGCCATTCAGGTATGACCTAAATCAAATCCCTTATACAGTGGAAGTGAGAAATAGATTTAAGGGCCTACATCTGATAGAGTGCCTGATGAGCTATGGAATGAGGTTTGTGACATTGTACAGGAGACAGGGATCAAGACCATCCCCATGTAAAAGAAATGCAATAAAGCAAAATGGCTGTCTGGGGAGGCCTTACAAATAGCTGTGAAAAGAAGAGAAGCGAAAAGCAAAGGAGAAAAGGAAAGACATAAACATCTGAATGCAGAGTTCCAAAGAATAGCAAGAAGAGATAAGAAAGCCTTCTTCAGTGATCAATGCAAAGAAATAGAGGAAAACAACAGAATGGGAAAGACTAGAGATCTCTTCAAGAAACTTAGAGATACCAAGGGAACATTGCATGCAAAAAGGGGCTCGATAAAGGACAGAAATGGTATGGACCTAAGAGAAGCAGAAGATATTAAGAAGAGATGGCAAGAATACACAGAAGAACTGCACAAAAAAGATCTTCACGACCCAGATAATCAAAATGGTGTGATCACTGACCTAGAGCCAAACATCCTCGAATGTGAAGTCAAGTGGGCCTTAGAAAGCATCACTACGAACAAAGCTAGTGGAGGTGATGGAATTCCAGTTGAGCTATTCCAAATCCTGAAAGATGATGCTGTGAAAGTGCTGCACTCAATATGCCAGCAAATTTGGAAAACTCAGCAGTGGCCACAGACTGGAAAAGGTCAGTTTTCATTCCAATCCCAAAGAAAGGCAATGCCAAAGAATGCTCAAACTACCGCACAATAGCACTCATCTCACATGCTAGTAAAGTAATGCTCAAAATTCTCCAAGCCAGGCTTCAGAGGTACATGAACCGTGAACTTCCAGATGTACAAGCTGGTTTTAGAAAAGGCAGAGGAACCAGAGATCAAATTGCTAACATCTGCTGGATCATGGAAAAAGCAAGAGAGTTCCAGAAAAGCATCTATTTCTCCTTTAATGACTATGCCAAAGGCTTTGACTGTGTGGATCACAATAAACTGTGGAAAATTCTGAAAGAGATGGGAATACCAGACCACCTGACCTGTCTCTTGAGAAATTTGTATGCAGGTCAGGAAGCAACAGTTAGAACTGGACATGGATCAACAGACTGGTTCCAAACAGGAAAAGGAGTTCATCAAGGCTGTATATTGTCACCCTGTTTCTTGAACTTATATGCAGAGTACATCATGAGAAACGCTGGACTGGAAGAAACACAAGCTGGAATCAAGACTGCCGGGAGAAATATCAATAACCTCAGATATGCAGATGACACCACCCTTATGGCAGAAAGTGAAGAGGAACTAAAACGCCTCTTGATGAAAGTGAAAGTGGAGACTGAAAAAGTTGGCTTAAAGCTCAACATTCAGAAAACAAAGATCATGGCATCCAGTCCCATCACTTCATGGGAAATAGAAGGGGAAACAGTGGAAAGTGTCAGACTTTATTTTTCTGGGCTCCAAAATCACTACAGATGGTGACTGCAGCCATGAAATTAAAAGACGCTTACTCCTTGGAAGGAAAGTTATGACCAACCTAGATAGCATATTCAAAAGCAGAGACATTACTTTGCCAATAAAGGTCCGTCTAGTCAAGGCTATGGTTTTTCCTGTGGTCATGTATGGATGTGAGAGTTGGACTGTGAAGAAGGCTGAGCGCCAAAGAATTGATGCTTTTGAACTGTGGTATTGGAGAAGACTCTTGAGAGTCCCTTGGACTGCAAGGAGATCCAACCATTCCATTCTGAAGGAGATCAGCCCTGGGATTTCTTTGGAAGGAATGATGCTAAAGCTGAAACTCCAATACTCTGGCCACCTCATGCGAAGAGTTGACTCATTGGAAAAGACTCTGATGCTGGGAGGGATTGGGGGCAAGAGGAGAAGGGGACGACAGAGGATGAGATGGCTGGATGGCATCACTGACTTGATGGACATGAGTCTCAGTGAACTCCAGAAGTTGGTGATGGACAGGGAGGCCTGGCGTGCTGAGATTCATGGGGTCGCAAAGAGTCGGACACAACTGAGCAACTGATCTGATCTGAAGTATATCCTACTTGCCAGATCAGACGATTTCACAGAGCTTATATGGTATTCAATTTAAATGATCAAATACATGTTCAGTGTCACAATCGTTAGGCACTAGAATGAGGGGTGAGTAGCCTGAAAGAGTAAAGAGGCAAGAACTTTCAGCATCTGGGGATAAGAAAAGGCAGGCCAACACTAGCTCTCAGTTCAGTTCAGTCGCTCAGTCCTGTCTGATTCTTTGCGACCCCATGAATTGCAGGACGCCAGGCCTCTCTGTCCATCACCAACTCCCGGAGATCACTCAGACTCACGTCCATCGAGTCGGTGATGTCATCCAGCCATCTCATCCTCTGTCGTCCCCTTCTCCTCCTGCCCCCAATCCCTCCCAGCATCAGAGTCTTTTCCAATGAGTCAACTCTTTGCATGAGGTGGCCAAAGTACTGGAGTTTCAGCTTTAGCATCATTCCTTCCAAAGAAATCCCAGGTCTGATCTCCTTCAGAATGGAATGGTTGGATCTCCTTGCAGTCCAAGGGACTCTCAAGAGTCTTCTCCAACACCACAGTTCAAAAGCATCAATTCTTTGGTGCTCAGCTTTCCTCACAGTCCAACTCTCACATCCATACATGACCACTGGAAAAACCATAGCCTTGACTAGACAGACCTTTGTTGACAAAATAATGTCTCTTCTTTTGAAAATGCTATCTAGGTTGGTCATAACTTTCCTTCCAAGGAGTAAGCTTCTTTTAATTTCATGGCTGCAATAACCATCTGCAGTGATTCTGGAACCCAGAAAAATAAAGTCTGACACTGTTTCCTCTGTTTCCCCATCTATTTCCCATGAAGTGTTGGGTGGAATCAGATGCCATGATCTTTGTTTTCTGAATATTGAGCTTTAAGCCAACTTTTTCAGTCTCCTCTTTCACTTTCATCAAGAGGCGTTTCAGTTCCTCTTCACTTTCTGCCATAAGGGTGGTGTCATCTCCATGTATGAGGTTATCGATATTTCTCCCACCAATCTCGATTCCAGCTTGTGCTTCTTCCAGCCCAGCGTTTCTCATGATGTACTGTGCATATAAGTTAAATAAGCAGGGTGACAATATACAGCTTTGACGTACTCCTTTTCCTATTTGGAACCAGTCTGTTGATCCATGTCCAGTTCTAACTGTTGCTTCCTGACCTGCATACAAATTTCTCAAGAGACAGGTCAGGTGGTCTGGTATTCCCATCTCTTTCAGAATTTTCCACAGTTTATTGTGATCCACACAGTCAAAGGCTTTGGCATAGTCAATAAAGCAGAAATAGATGTTTTTCTGGAACTCTCTTGCTTTTTCCATGATCCAGCGGATGTTGGCAATTTGATCTCTGGTTCCTCTGCCTTTTCTAAAACCAGCTTGACCATCAGGAATTTCACAGTTCACATATTGCTGACCCAGGTTTGGAGAATTTTGAGCATTACTTTACTAGCATGTGAGATGAGTGCTATTGTGCGGTAGTTTGAGCATTCTTTGGCATTGCCTTTCTTTGGGATTGGAATGAAAACTGACCTTTTCCAGTCTGTGGCCACTGCTGAGTTTTCCAAATTTGCTGGCATATTGAGTGCAGCACTTTCACAGCATCATCTTTCAGGATTTGGAATAGCTCAACTGGAATTCTGTCACCTCCACTAGCTTTGTTTGTAGTGATGCTTTCTAAGGCCCACTTGACTTCACATTCCAGGATGTCTGGCCTTAGGTCAGTGATGACACCATCATGATTACCTGGGTCATGAAGATCTTTTTTGTACAATTCTTCTGTGTATTCTTGCCACCTTTTCTTAATATCTTCTGCTTCTCTTAGGTCCATACCATTTCTCTCCCTTATCGAGCCCCTTTTTGCATGCAATGTTCCCTTGGTATCTCTAAGTTTCTTGAAGAGATCTCTAGTCTTTCCCATTCTGTTGTTTTCCTCTATTTCTTTGCATGATCGCTGAGGAAGCCTTTCTTATATCTCCTTGCTATTCTTTGGAACTCTGCATTCAGATGCTTATATCTTTTATTTTCTCCTCTGCTTTTCACTTTTCTTCTTTTCATATCTGTTTGTAAGGCCTCACCAGACAGCCATTTTGCTTTGTTGCATTTCTTTTCGATGGGGATGATCTTGATCCGTGTCTCTCGCACAATGTCATGAATGTCCATCCATAGTTTATCAGGCACTCTGTCTATCAGATCTAATTCCTTAAACCTATTTCTCACTTCCACTGTATAATCATAAGGGATTTGATTTAGGTCATACCTGAATGGCCTAGTGGTTTTCCCTACTTTCTTCAATTTAAGTCTGAATTTGGCAATAAGGAGTTCATGATCTGAGCCACAGTCAGCTCCCAGTCTTGTTTTTGCTGACTGTATACAGCCTCTCCATCTTTGGCTGCAAAGAATATAATCAGTCTGATTTTGGTGTTAACCATCTGGTGATGTCCATGTGTAGATTCTTCTCTTTTGTTGTTGGAAGAGGGTGTTTGCTTTGACCAGTGCATTCTCGTGGGAAAACTCTATTAGCCTCTGCCCTGCTTCATTCCGTACTGCATCAGAGGGCAGACACACAAACCATAATCACAGAAAACCAGTCAATCATTCTCTAACACCAGCTCTACCATTTGGCAAAAACGTGTCACTGTCAAACTGAGCTTTAGGTGATGCTACAGGGACCTGAAGGAATCCATTCAAATGAGGGAAACTCCAGGAAGACTTCATTCATGTGGTGTGAGCGTGGAGGGATCACAGAGCTTTCTCCAGGGCATCGTCTGCACGAGGAAGGAGCGTGAACAAGACACAGAGGAAGACACTTGGGCAAGGGCTCTCTGAAGGTGGAGCTGGGGCAGAGGGAACAGACAGGCACCCAGGAAAGAACACGTGGGGCTGAGGAGTAATGTTGCATTCACGACGAGAAAGGAGCTGAACACAACCTGTTCCCATGCAATGGAACACGATCATGGCTGCAAATTGATCTTAACTGTGTCTCAGGAAAACCTGCAGAGCCAAAATGGGTGGCAGACGACCTATAGGGTGTTCCTGTAATATTCAAAGAGAAATAATATTTTGCAGAAAAGAGAGAACTCACAGGGCTCCCAGTGGAAAGAGAAAAACACTGAAAATTATAGGATTGAGAAATCAGAACAAAAGAATCAAAATGAGACTAGAATTTTTAATAACAGTATATAGAGAGGATGGCTTCCCTGGTAGCTCAGATGTTAAAGAATCTGCCTGCAATGCAGGAGACCCTGGTTTGATCCCTAGCTCAAGAAGATCCTCTGGAGAAGGAAATGGCAACCCACTCCAGTATTCTTGCCTGGAGAATTTCATCAACACAGGAGCCTGGTTCGCTATAGTCCATGGGATTGCAAAGAGTCAGACACAACTAAGTGATGAACACTTTCACATAGAGAGGCAGAGAATTCAAATCTAGTTCCATTGATGTAACTGCCAAAACAATGACAGAGGGTAACAGCTAGACTCCCACAGAATGTTCCAAGACTCCTAACAGAATCAGACTGTGAGGCCTGCTGCACACTGAGGAACTCAAACTTTTGCTGCTGAACTGAACCGAGAATATGGCAATTATGTCAATCATTCTGTTTTACTACATGAGAAAGAAAAACTTACACACACCCTAAAACCTTTGTTCTTTCCCACTGGCATAACCTGCTAAAAAGCTAGATCCAGGTGTCTCTGCAAGACAGAATTAGGCAATAAAATTCTCAAGTCAACAAAAATACAAAAAAGCAAGACACTTAAGTTCTTCTGCTGTTAAGGAATCAATGACAACTCCCACGAGCCTCTCAAGCCAGTGAAGAAAATCAGTATTTATCATCTGTGTATCAGGAAGCTTGGGGCTAAGTGTTCCTCATTAAACCTCACCACTACCCATCATTGCCCTCCGTCTCCTCATTTCACAGAGGAGGAAAGTGAGTCTCATAGGAGGTAAGTGACTTTCCCAAAGAAACTGAGCTAATGTCAGCAGAGCTGAGACTCAATCCAGATTCCTCTAACTCCAAATCCATGCTCCTACCAGTAAGCTTTCCACCTCCAGGACTGGTCTCAGCAACCTTTCCCAACCCCAGCAATAATACGTCTTCTCCCTCTGTTGGTTCTTTTTTCATTCATTTTTATACGTTCATTCTTAAATTAATCATCAAGTACCTACTGAGCACTAGTCTTGGATATGACTACTCGTTAAATGTTTCAAGTGTTTTATATGAAGCATGGTGCTCCTAGGCATTGCCATTTTTCTTATCCAAACATGTCAGAATGGATGTAAAAATCACATCATTTTCACTTACTTCCATATCATAAATCCATGATACTTAAATCATTAGAACTCAGTATCTCCTACCTTCCAGTAAATACTGAAGATTTGAGCTAGTTGGGGGGAAAAAATTACTTCAGAACTATAAAAAAGCTAATATCCTAATTATTTAAGTAATTTTAGTAGCTGAGAATTCCTGGTAAAGTTGTCAACAATATTAAAAGCAGAGCACATGAATGAAGACTATGCTGCTAGTTTATAGTGTGATTTTAAATAAAACATTATGAAATGTGCGCATATATATTGGGAATCCTATTAATTAATATTTATTTATAAATCATGCAATAATAAGAACCTCTGCATCAATTGGTACAGAGTTTCTCAGAAATATACCACAGATTGCTGATGAAATTCCACCTCCAAATATAAGTAAAAGAAGGCATGATCCTTGATTCTTTCCCAAGAAGTATCTTAACCCACCATGAACTGTGGAGTGTTACTGCTAATTCAAGGACCCTGAACAGTATAGTAAATACAGCAATAAGCCAAGAAGAAGCATTTTAAAAGCATATCACATAAGACTGTTCAATAAGCCATATACTAAAGTGAGCAAATAATACTGAACCAAGAGCAGAAATACAAGTATTTCCTAATTTTTAAAATGATATGCCTGTGGGATACTGCCAGGAGAAACATCAATAACCTCAAGGATTCAGATGACACCACCTTATGGCAGAAAGCGAAGAAATAAAGAGCCTCTTGAGGAAAGTGAGAATGGGAGAGTGAAAAAGCTGGCATAAAATTCAACATTCAAAAAATGAAGATCATGGCATCCAGTCCCATCACTTCATGGAAAATACATGGGGAAACAATGCAAAGAGTGAGAGACTATTTTCTTGGGCTCCAAAATCACTGTAGACGGTGACTGCAGCCATGAAATTAAAAGATTCTTGCTTCTTGGAAGGAAAGTTATGACCAACCTAGACAGTATATTCAAAAGCAGAGACATTACTTTGCCAATAGAGGTCCATCTAGTCAAAGCTATGGTTTTTCCAGTGGTCATGTATGGATGTGAGGGTTGGACCATAGAGAAAGCTAAGTGCCAAAGAATTGATGTTTTTGAACTGTGGTGTTGGAGAAGACTCTTGAGAGTCCCTTGGACTTCAAGGACATCCAACCAGTCCATCCTAAAGGAGATCAGTCCTAATTATTCACTGGAAGGACTGATGCTGAAGCTGAAACGCCAATATTTTGGCCACCTGATGCAAAGAACTGACTCACTGGAAAAGCCCCTGATGCTGGGAAAGACTGAAGACAGGAGGAGAAGGGGACGACAGAGGACAAGATGGTTGGATGGCATCACCGACTCGATGAACGTGAGTTTGAGCAAGCTCTGGGAGTTGGTGATGGACAGGGAGGCCTGGTGTGCTTCAGTCCATGGGGTCGCAAAGAGTCAGACACAACTGAGCGACTAACTGAACTGAACTGGTTTTAGCTTCTAAAAGAGGCTATCTATTACAACTCCCTATCCTTACAGAATAAAGAAAAGAAACTTGGAAAAATGCCGTTTCATTTAATAGTGGCTCACGATTCATACAAAAGGGCTTGTGATCCCCACCAAGGGCCCAGGTGCGACCTTAGTCAGGCCACCAGCACCAGGCATGTGCACAGACAATGGAGAGCCCTTCCCACAGCTGCTCACCCACCATCCCCACTGCCAGTGCCGGCCACGCTCCCAAATCTCAGAGCAGATTACTGTGGACTGACTCTACCACCAGGTACCTCCCCCGTAGGGTTAATATCAGTGTGTTCCACTCTTTCTAGGCCTTAACTGCAGCCTTCTACAGAGGATACTCCAAGAAAGCAAGGGGATTAAAACTATGTGGGCTTAATCATGAAAACTGGAAATAAGGGCATTTGGGTTGAATACAGAAAATAAAAGTTGGCCTTAAAGCAGTGTTTCTCAATCCTGGCCCTACTTCAGAATAACGGAGGGACAGTCAAAGAATATGGATACCTCAGTTCAACCCCCGGAGATTCTGACATTGCTCATCTGGAGTGCAACGCAGGCCTCAGAATTTTTCACAGCTCCCAAGGGATTCGAATGCAGGTGCGGGATTTAAGACATTTCAAAATAAAAATAAATGTTAAAGTCGTGTGCTGCACATCTGACTGAAGGTACTTTCCTTTCTTCACACAGACTTGTGGGTACAAAAGGCCCAGGTGCAGATAGCACTGGCTGTGATCACTGTGCACACCTGTGCACAACCAAGTGCTTCTTTAAAGAGAAGCTCCAGAGGGCCTGGATAAGTACAGCCTGCTGAGCCCCTGAGCCCTCCGGGCGGGCTCCGCTGGCTCCCTTGCCCTGCCAGACATAGGAGCTGTGCAGCCACACGGAGCAGCCACCAGCATGGACTTGGCCTACTTCAGACCAGTTCTTGCTTGGAAATTACAGGTAAGACGAGAGGCCTTGTGGTTCACAGAGGAAAACCTCATCAGATGAGGATAAACACTATAAAATACCCAGGCAGAAGTAACTGCAGAGCTATTACCGGGACAACTATTAACAAAATTAGATATTAAATAAGCAAAATGCCACTGAATCTATGTGACCTGGATTGAAGAATAAGGCCGTTCTACTACAAACTATTACTTCAGAGAAACAACAGCCAAATCGTGCTAACTTCTGGGTGAAAAAAGAATCTGTTATTTGAATAACAAGGGAGGGCGAAGATGCTTAAATTCTGCATATTCTATTTCATTGATAATTCGAAAAACTCCAAATACAATGAAAGGCATACAGAAGGATCAGAGGCATTACGTAAATTTCTGCCAGTTACTTTTCCACCAAGTGGTTACCTTTCAACTTGCTACAGAATATTAACATTTTGTCTGTACTACATTTTACACATGAAACTTCAAAATTATTTCTGCTACAAAATCTTACAAGCCTAATTAGAGACAATAAATTAAGTATCAAGCCAAGAAATGGCTTTGAAAATCGACTGTGTGTAAGATCTCACTGAATCAAGCACGGAGGGAGGGCACAAAAGCAACTGAGTCTTTGTTCTCCGTGTGACTTATTAATTAAAAGAGGAACGAGGAAGGCTTAGACCTGTGCTTTGAAGACATCAGAACCAGCCTGCTCTGGAAGCATTCTTTATCTTGTTTACGTCAAAACACAAAACCTGGCAGATGCGGTCTGAATGAATTAAAAATACACAGGCAGTATTTCTCTCTGATTCTGATAGCAATGGGAGAGACCAAAGAGAAGAAAAATTATCACATGTTTACCATGAAATAACTGACGATGTGAAAGAGTGGATCTGTGGGCGCTGGAAGCAGCTCCCTGCCTCAAAAGCCCGTCCACAGCACACACCCAACGAGCACTCTAATCCATAAAACACAGACTCGGTCTTTACAATAACTTTAAGAAGTGTTTATAAGCAATTTAATTCTTTAAATTCTAGAAATGAGGTCTCTAAAACAGGAGGTTCAACTGAAAATGCAATGACTTACGTGCAGCAAAAGAAACGGAATAATGTTCTTCCTCCTGAATGAGGGTTGTGTCTCCATTTTTAATTTAGGAATTCATACAGCTTCACTTGTAATTCAGGTTAGCCGGTTTGCCTCTTAGAGCCACTCAGAATACAATGCAAGCGCCTGTGTTTATGGGGTACGTGTGTGACAGACTTCGTGATTCAGCGTCTTCTGTCTTGTTGCCTGCAACGTGCTGCTGGTGCTGCTGCTGCTGCTGCTAAGTCGCTTCAGTCGTGTCTGACTCTGTGCGACCCCATAGACGGCAGCCCACCAGGCTCCCCTGTCCCTGGGATTCTCCAGGCAAGGACACTGGAGTGGGTTGTCATTTCCTTCTCCAATGCATGAAAGGGAAAAGTCAAAGTAAAGTTGCAACATGCTAGCATTCATCAACAACAACCTATTTCTTCTTAGCTATGTTACACTCTATACTTTTTGAAGGACTGGTATAACGCAATCAGAACTTAAGGGTTTCTACTGGCTTCTAAAATACTGTCTATTGGTTCTCTTATGCAATATTTCCCCTACAATATATCTCCAAAATGACTTGAAACAGCTGTAAGAAATATTTTCCCCTGCAAAAATGAGGGTGGGGTGCCTTGGACAACTGTACATCTTATATACAGAGAACATGGCACATATACAGGATGGCACACAGGATGCTAATGAGGAAGAGGGGAGCAGGATGGATGAAGAGAAGAAGGGATAAAAAGGAAAGAGAGAAGTTCTAGAAGAAAAATCTACAATAACTCATTCCTTGGATTCCTATTATGTTTACCAATAACTTCACTGAACAGTACGGAATAGCATCAAACATGGCTGCTAGAGTCAGTTTAGTTCAGTTCAGTCGCTTAGTCACGTCCAGCTCTTTGCGACCCCATGAACCGCAGCACGCCAGACCTCCCTGTCCATCACCAACTCCCAGAGTCCACTCAAACCCATGTCCATTGAGTTGGTGATGCCATCCAACAATCTCATCCTCTGTCATCCCCTTCTCCTCCTGCCCTCAATCTTTGCCAGCATCAGGGTCTTTTCCAATGAGTCAGCTCTTCCCATTAGGTGGCCAAAGTATTGGAGTTTCAGCTTCAACATCAGTCCTTCCAATGAACACCCAGGACTGATCTCCTTTACAATGCACTGGTTGGATCTCCTTGCAGTCCAAGGACTCTCAAGAATCTTCTCCAACACCACAGTTCAGAAGTATCAATTCTTTGGCACTCAGCTTTCTTCATAGTCCAACTCTCACATCCATACATGACCACTGGGAAAACCATAGCCTTGGCTAGATGGACCTTTGTTGACCAAGTAATGTCTCTGCTTTTTAATATGCTGTCTAGGTTGGTCATAACTTTCCTTCCAAGGAGTAAGCGTCTTTTAATTTCATGGTTGCAGTCACCATCTGCAGTGATTTTGGAGCCCAAAAAATAAAGTCAGCCACTGTTTCCACTGTTTCCCCATCTATCTGCCATGAAGTGATGGGACTGGATGCCACAATCTTCGTTTTCTAAATGTTGAACTTTAAGCCAACTTTTTCACTGTCCTCTTTCACTTTCATCAAGAGGCTCTTTAGTTCTTCTTCACTTTCTGCCATAAGGGTGGTGTTATCTGCATATCTGAGGTTATTGATATTTCTCCCGGCAATCTTGATTCCAGCTTGTGCTTCCTCCAGCCCCGCATTTCTCATGACGTACTCTGCATATAAGTTAAATAAACAGGGTGACAATATACAGCCTTGACGTACTCCTTTTCCTGTTTGGAACCAGTCTGTTAGTGTTAATGTCACTATTTTATCTTTGGTTTGTTTTCTCTACATTCTACTACCTGCCTCAGCTCAGTCAGGCTCTAAAGGAACACTTCCTGAGTTCTTTAGTGACTCAGAGCCAAATATCATCAGCTGGTATTAAGGAATCTTTCAGAGTCTTGCCCACAACTTCCTTGATGTGTGACAATCAGATGGCTTGACCCCCTTTCTGGAGAGATCTCATTACACTCTCTGAACACACATTTTATGTTTCTATGTTCAAGTCAGTGGTTTCAGTGGTTCTCAAACTTCAGTTTTCATGGGAATCACAGGGCTACAATATTAAGCCACAATATTCCATTAACATCCCCACTCCAAACTACAGTCCACAGCTCCCCACCCGGATTCTCTTCACTGCACACTGAACTTATCTAAAAAAAAATTAATTTTAAGATGTTTAGTATCCAAGTATTAAATCCAGAATCCTTGAGGTAAGATCATCTTTCTAACAGAATCTTGAAATTTGAAAACCAGAAGCAGGGTATTCAAAAAACACAAAACTGGTTTAAAAAAAAAAAAAACTAAATATAACCCTTAATGGAAAGACAAGATTAACATCTGCTCCAGGTTAAACTATTCCAAACGCATTACAATGAGCAATGACCTAGGAATGCACACGTACTTTGGGCATTTTTAGCTTTTGTTCCACAGAGGGTCTGTCGACATTGCCCCTCTTCACTTCCTCTGTTCTGATTCCACCACTGTGTGCACGCACGGCTCCCTCAGAGAAGCCCTGATCTTCACCCTACTGAATGGGTCCCCTCCCTAGGAGACTGGATCTCACTCTCTGATGCTCCTCCCATCACCACGGGGGTCTGGGAGATCTCCAGAAACGACAGATCAGCAAGGCCACTTTGTTCCAGGTATGAACACTCACATAAAACCCTCTCTAAACATGCTCAGTCAGTAAATGTCACCAAAGTCCCCCTCCCTGCGAGGGACTGTGCTAATCTAGGAACACGGGAGCGATGGGAAAAGACACTCCCTGGAAGCATGGAGTGCAGGCCCAATGGGGACGACAGGCTGATTCAACCAGTTTAATGTTGTTTTCAAACTCTGTGAACAGTACAGGATGTTATCAGGATCCCCAGCAGGAGAATCTGTTCTAGTCATGGAAGGCAGTCGACGAAGGCAGAAGAGATTTTAAACCTACGTCAGCAGAGAAGAAGACTGTATCACACAACTAGACCAAAAGGAGACCAAAAGGAACGCATCCTCCAGAGAGAAACCACCTGCATAAAAGCTTGGCGCCGAGAGAGAACACGGTGGATGCAAGTTAAGTTGAAGAAAGTTCGGGCATCACACAGCAGAACAAGGAGGGCATGGTGCAGAGGGGCTAGGCTGGGCTGGAAGCAAGCACTGCACTGTGGAGAGGCTCAGGGTCCATTTTATGGGGCAAGGACTTCACCGGAAAGTGAGTGAGAGGACCTGAGACCAGGCTGCGATGTGCACTTGAATACATCAAGGCTACGATCACAGACGTGGAGTCCGGTTGGGGATTTTCAGACAAAACCGAGGCAGTGGTCATGGGGATGCAGAGGAGGGGAGGGAGTCCAGAGATGCCCAGCAAGTAGAGACGCCCCACTAGGGCACTGCCTGGACATGCCGGATGCCACCCTGAAACCCAGCACAGGCTGCACCACGCAGTGAGACTGGAGCCTGGCACAGGGAGGACTGATGGTCTCCATCTGGAACACGCCACGCTGGGGAATGCCCAGCTGCCCTACCCAAGCCCAGTCTCGGAAGCTCCTGGCTCCTCAGGCCCAGCCCCACACCAGGACTTGGCAGGTCGTCCTTACTATCTCCACAGTTCCTCTCAGAGCCGGCTCCTCTGATGATAAGGAAGGTACTCACATTCCTAACTCATCACCTTTTCTCTGTGAAAGCCATTCAATATCCTGAGCTTTTTTCAGCCTTCACTTTAATATCTTTGTATGGTGGCTGTCTCTAATATCTAAAGTTTAATCCAATTTTTATATATAATGAGTAAACCATTTCTAATGTACAATTATAAATGTATTATTTTTCAGGCTTTCTTCAGACTCCTCAAAATTATTCAGGCCACATTCTCTGCTATTTATATACATTATGCCTGTGTGTTTTAAATCACCTGCAATTTGAGGCAAACTCCCATTCTAACTATATTTGACAGTTTATATTACAAGAGCTTATAAGAAAGAAACGCTTAGGCCTTCATTTTCTGTGCTCTTTCAGCATCTGTAACACAGGGAGGGCCCCAGCGTATAAATGCTGAGCCCACACTGCGTCTGCAAGTCTGTTATTTGCTGCAACCAGGTGAGAAGGAAGGGACGGGCAGAGGCTGGGCAGACAGGGCCAGCAGAGAGGCAGCTGGCAGCCAAGACGAGCCCCAGACTGGGTGCCGTGCTGACATCTGGCCCCTGCTCTGAGGCTTCCTCAGCATGATGAGTCCAGCTAAAAACCTCCGCCGGGATGCAGACTTACAGGAAACGAGACGCGGGATCTGCCTGGGGGAGGCAGCAGGTGGTGAGGGTTTGCTCCTCCAGATGTGAAGCAGAAAGGGGGAGTTAGACTAACTTGAGCAGAGGCAGCAAGAAGGACAAGGAGGCTCTAGAAGCCATCTGGCTGGGCCAGTTGTTTCCCAGGACCCACAGCCAGAAACAGCCAAATTCAGCCTAAACGGACAGCTGCCCTGCCCACCAGGCTCCCCAGCCCACAGCACGTGATACCGAAGCCACAGATGCCACGTACGTGCATGCTCGGTCCTGTCTGACTCTTTGCCACCCCATGGACTTCAGCCCTCCAGGCTCCTCTGTCCATGGGATTCTCCAGGCAAGAATACTGGAGTGGGTTGCCATTTCCTCCTCCAGGGGATCTTCCCAACTCAGGGACTGAATCCAGGTCTCCTGGGTCTCCTGCATTGACTGGCGGATTCTCGACCACTGAGCCCCCTGGGAAGCCATGAGCATTTATTATATAAACAG
This sequence comes from Bos taurus, assembly GCF_002263795.3. Lineage (NCBI taxonomy): Eukaryota > Metazoa > Chordata > Mammalia > Artiodactyla > Bovidae > Bos > Bos taurus. Next base: position 17,389,312 of record NC_037336.1, on the reverse strand, counting down.
ATACATCAATGAGTTAATTTGGTTTGACATTCCCCTACTTTCCTTTTACTTTGGCTAGTTGTTAGTCCGGTAACCTGTGTATCATTTATGAAGGTACTGAGTACTTAAATTTTAGGAGAAAAAGCATATATCTGATAGCGTGTCCATCTCCATTCTTCCTAGCAACTGTCCAGACACCCCCTGCCTGCCCCATACTCTCACACACAAACACAAACACACTCTGATTTTAGATCTAAATCTGCTCATTGAAGTCTTAGGCCATTGTTTCCACTAATAACATCTTGTGCCTGTCAACACCATCCATTCAAACCCTGGCCAACACTTAAGAACAGCTACTAACGTCTTCCTATCTAGTCTCTATGCTCTGGGTCTCCCTCACCTACCTACCCAAGTCCCAACTAAATCCTTACAACATCATAAGGCTATCATTTAACAGGAAGCTGTTGTATAGAACACAGTTTTTGCCTCTCTCTCATTTTCTCTCCTATAAATCAAGATTCTTGGGGAAAAAAAGCAGCTCTCTAACTTGCTTGTTATCTCCCCCACTTCTCCACTCTTTAAGTTAGGATGAGCTCAGTTACAAGGAAGAGAATCCTAGTATAATAATGGCCTAAACCATCAGTTGCTCAGTAATGTCCAACTGTTTGCAACCCTATGGACTGAAGCCCTCCAGGTTGCTCTATCCATGGAAGTGACCACTGTTTACCTTTGAAAAATTCCTAATAACTTCACCCTAGAGTTGCTTTGGTTGCTCAGCAATGACAAGAAGGACCAAGGCTCTTCTTATCCTCCTGCTTCATCACCCTTACCATGCTGACATAATTTTTTCAGTATTGCCTCATGGCTATAATGTGGGTGCCACAGTTCGACCTATCTCATCTTCATGTGGCAGCACCCACACGGGCAGCAAGCAGTTGAGATAAAAACATTTTAAAGTTTATATCATTCATGGACTTCAATCTCTTTATACAAAGTGACAAATATTTATCAAAAGCTCCAAAGATTCTCTTTTAGTTTCCATCAGCCCCTGTCCAACCTCAGGACCATACTGGCAAAACAAGTCTAAGCCTTTCACAGATGAACGCACTAGGCATGGGTGCGTGTCTGCCAAATCAAAACTGTAGTATTTTAGAAAGGAAGAAGGAACCAGGCTACTGTGTAGGCAACCAAACTGTCTGGCACACATCACCTAGAAGGCTTTGAGAAATGTGACACTGGATATCCATATTTCTTTGGTCCATCCCCCCTCTCTCCCTATCCCCTACCCTTCTACCATCATGGCATCTGGTCCCATGCCATGGGACTTTATTTTGGGGGGGCTTTATTTTTGGGAGCTCCAAAATCATTGCAGATGGTGATTGCAGCTATGAAATTAAAAGACGTTTATTTGCTCCTTGGAAGAAAAGCTATGACCAACCTAGACAGCATATTAAAAAGCAGAGACATTACTTTGCCAACAAAGGTCCGTCTAGTCAAGGCTATGGTTTTTCCAGTGGTCATGTATGGATGTGAGAGTTGGACTATAAAGAAAGCTGACTGCCGAAGAATTGATGCTTTTGAACTGTGGTGTTGGAGAAGACTCTTGAGAGTCCCTTGGACTGCAAGGAGATCCAACCAGTCCATCCTAAAGGAAATCAGTCCTGAATATTCACTGGAAGGACTGATGCTGAAGCTGAAGCTCCAATACTTTGGATACCTGATGCGAACAACTGACTCACTAGAAAAGACCCTGATCCTGGGAGGGATTGGGGGCAGGAGGAGAAGGGGACAACAGAGGATGAGATGGTTGGATGGCATCACCAACTCGATGGACGTGAGTTTGAATAAACTCCAGAAGTTAGTGATGGACAGGGAGGCCTGGCGTGCTGCAGTCCACGGGGTTGCAAAGAGTCAGACACGACTGAGCGACTGAACTGAACCGAACTGATTCCCCCTCCCTCCCTATCTCCCTACCCTTCTTTCCTCCTTCCATCCTTCTGTTCTTCCTTCCTTTAAGAACCTGTAGAAAAATAAATCTGAATAATGAAATAGACAAGTTCTTTAGATGCTGTATAAACCATATCATGCTCCTGATTTGTTTACCATGCCATTTCATCTCTGCCTTATTCAATTCTGGTTTTCTCGGTTGTTTCAGTGGATAGCTAATGCTGTAAATTAAGTTCCCCAGTCTCTTGGTCAGGAAGCACTCCATTCACCATTTATTGAGGGTCTGTGGTCCCTGAACACTGGCGAAAAGTTGCATGTATAAAGAAGCCCTAAAAACTCCAGACAGAAATATTTAACAACATAAATCACCTATATAATAGTGTGATTTTCAGGGCTGCCATTTTCTTAGAGCAAGGTATGTCAGTCTTTTCAATCATACATCTTTAAACACCAACTACGTTCCTCCTTTATCTTCCTATCACTCTAATAACACCCCTTGTAGTTTTTTTCCTTTTTCCCCTTAATAGTAAATATTTATCTGAATCTATCCATTTATTCCTCACTTTTCAAGTTTAAGCTAACAGATGGAGAGACAGATTACTCCCAAACACCTGCACTGAAATGCTTTACCTGCAACTCCTGATGTGAGCAAAAGAGATTTTAACTACATGATATTTGAAAACTTCTCTCGCAGGCACTGTAAGGAAAAGAGTCCAGACTAAAAACAAGTTATCACTGAGGTCCACTCACGTCCCAGACAAATCACACACACACACCACTGTCTTGGTGTTGTAAACATACCCTCAGTGGTAAACACCAGCTGGGCACTGTGGATGTTATAATATTCACAGTTCGGTATTAGTGGGAACTGCTACATATGTGCCATTACACCCATCACATGACTGTACAAAAAAGGTAAGATATATTGACTGTCTGTTATTCATAGATATTCTCAGAGACCACTGCATAAAAACCAGAGGGACTAAAATGTGGCTGTAAATCTTGTAACAGTATTTTTGCTCAGACAATAATGAGACTTTAGTTACATACAGATATTCAGTTCAGTTAAGTTGCTCAGTCATGTCTGACTCTTTGCAACCCCATGAACCGCAGCACGCCAGGCCTCCCTGTCCATCACCAACTCCCAGAGTCTATCCAAACCCATGTCCGTTGAGTCCGTGATGCCGTCCAACCATCTCATCCTGTCGTCCCCTTCTCCTCCTGCCCTCAGTCTTTCCCAGCATCAGGGTCTTTTCAAATGAGTCAGCTCTTCACATCAGGTGGCCAAAGTATTGGAGTTTCAGCTTCAACATCAGTCCTTCCAATGAACACCCAGGACTGATCTCCTTTAGGATGGACTGGTTGGATCTCCTTGCAGTCCAAGGGACTCTCAAGAGTCTTCTCCAACACCAGAGTTCAAAAGCATCAATTCTTCGGATATTAGTTGAGAGTTTTCCTGAAGTTAGCTGGTGCTCTGTTACCCACAGCAGGCACAGGTTCACTACACCTACACATCCTCCCATGGCAGCCATATTCTTTCCACGGCTCCTTTTCTCTATCCATTCTGGAATGTTGGAACCTGCAGCCTCCCCATCAAAGCTCCACCCACCCTATACCTTATCCACAGTGACAAGGTCACTATCACTTAGATACCAATGGATCCCTGCTGTCAGTCTACATTTCCAGGCTGCTTATCCCCTCTGAGTTTTAGGACCCTACTTCTTCCTTCTAGGTATATCTGCCTGGACTCAACCTTTTATCATATACCCTGATTTCTGTGGTCACTGTCTGGATTTAAAGCACTGCAGTCCATTCTAAAGGAGATCAGCCCTGGGTATTCTTTGGAAGAAATGATTCTAAAGCTGAAACTCCAGTACTTTGGCTACCTCATGCGAAGAGGTGACTCACTGAAAAAGACTCTGATGCTGGGAGGGATTGGGGGCAGGAGGAGAAGGGGATGATAAGAGGATGAGATGGCTGGATGGCATCACCAACTAGATGGACGTGAGTTTGAGTGAACTCTGGGAGTTGGTGATGGACAGGGAGGCCTGGCGTGCTGCGATTCATGGGTTCGCAAAGTCAGACAGGACTGAGCGACTGAACTGAACTGAATCAACTTAATGAATTAGAGACCTCAACTGCCCTCCACACTGCCCTCCACACTCCAGCTGCCTTAACCCACTTTAAACTCATTCACAGAAGTCTCAAGTGCTTATTCTGGAAACATTCGTTTTAGTTCTAATAATCACAGATCTAGCCCGACTCCTTACTCTTCATGTGGCCTTAGGTAAACCCTTTCAGAACCTGCCTCCTTGCTTCCCATCACGGCCCGCATCAAAGCATCCTCTATGCTCCACTTTATTTGACGAACATGGATGAAGCACCTGCTGAGTCAGGCTTCGGGGTGGGTACTGAGCAGAGGGTGCTGAGCAAATCGGAGACCCTCTACTCAGCAAAGCTGGACTCAAGTCAAGGAGCTAAGGCAGGGACCACCTAAGCAAATAAGTATATAACCAACAAGGGGGTGTTTGGGTTAAAAAATAACTGCGGGGGGATGCATGTAAAGTGTTCACTGAGCAAGTATGGCTTAGAAAAAAGACCTCTACGAAGGGGAGAGGCAATCATATGTCAAACACCTGATCACAGCAGAGATTCACTGAAAGAAGAGCCCATAGCGGTCAGCGGGAAGCCCAAGGTGCCGAGAGCACACGCGCTATGCAGGGAAGCAGAGGTGACATCATGGCGACATCACCACCAGTGGGAATCTGGTGCGAGGCACAATGGGGAGTCAGGAAAAGGTTTTTGGCAAAGGAGTAAGATGATCTGATTTACATTTTCAACAAATCACCAAAATTAAGTTTTACTATCACAATATGAGGGTCATCCCTCTGAGTCAAGAAGGTGAAGGGATCCTGAGGAAGGAGCTGCCCATGTGCTCTGGTGTGTCCCAGGGGGTGCCCATTTTCCCTGCCATTCTCAGGTCATTCTTATAGCCCCCCTTTCACTCTCTCATGGGGTCTTAAGGGAACCACCCTGGCCAACTCACTGCAGGGATATTCTTAAGGCTGACACCCAGAGTCTTTCCAAACCTGCTCCCCATCAGATCTTCACCTCACAGTGTCCTGGGCTCTGGAATACAAAACTGGCCTGCTGGACGGGACATAGATTATCCCTGCTGCCCTGGCTCTTGTTCCTACTTCTGACCACAGGCTCTGATCACCTCACTATCAGACAGACCCTTGAGGGCCCAGATCCAAGGAGCCTCTCCAAGAACCAGAAAAATGAATGGCTTCCTTTTCTGCACTTTCTCTATGGTAACATTCATCACAATTAGGTTCGTTATCTTAGGTCTGCTTTCTCTGCTAGAATGGTTGGTACTTCATGGTAAAGGCAGTAGCTTTCCTGTGTATTTCTGGGTCCTCGCCACCCACTGCACAGCTTGTCCAGAGCTGGGACTTGATACAGGACTGCTGGACAAATTATGCAATGTAAAAGCAACATATAATACAGAGTAAGATATAACAATGAACGAGATTTTAAAATTAATTTCTCCGGGAGGCTTAAAGCAGTATTGCCTTCATCTCTAGACAATTTTTAGTCTCTAACTTCAGCCTCATCCATTAGAAAGTGACAACAAGCTATTTTTTTTTTTTACTTTTAATAAATGACTAGAAGCAAACAATCTTTATAGTGCAAGAAGAAGTCTAATTTTAGGAAACCGAACAACTTGAGTGTTTTGGTAATGAGTTTCTAAGTAACTGTGAAGCTGACATAAAACAGATTGACACATCCCCAAGTTACATCCACTCACCACTCTTAAATGATCCTGAAAAAATCCTGCTCAGGAGAAGTTTCTGACGTAATTGTAGAACTTCAGCTTCCAAGGCTTCGACTTTTGATCTCCACCTTGATTCCTGCCCGGACACCATCCTAGCAAGATGCTCTGTATATTCTCTGCTGCTTTTGTCTGCTGGTTTGGAGCGGATAATTGCCAAGGCCAGGGCCAGCTTTGAAGTTCTCAGATACCATGCTTGATTATCCATCTTGTTTTTTGTCCTTGTCATGTAATTAAAAAAAATAAAAAAGTTACAGAAATGCCTTTTAACTTTTATAGTACATTTCATTTGCTCAAAATTGATTGCATGGAATAACACTAATTAATAAGTTTACATTGGAAGCCATCTAACAGAACAATTTCTCAAGAAGTGAAGGCAGTGTAAAAAAAAATAAACAGAAGAAAAATGCAAACACATGCACATTAAGTGTATTAAGATTCAAAGCAGTAGATCCAGATAACCTGACAAATCCTTGGACTGCAGAAAAACAAAGATTAATTCATTTAGTGGTTTCTAACCAGAGACACACATAGGAATCTCTGGGGGAGCTTTACACACACACACACACACACACACATAAATGCCTGGTCCCATCCCTCCAAAATTCTGATTCAGCAAATCTTGGATAGGACTGAGGCTTTTATATATTATAAAGAGTTCGCTGAGTAATCAGAACCACTAACTTAAATCGTTCATTTAAATTTACACACTTCTCTCCTCTAAGCCATCCTAAGTCCTGAAGTCCATGCTTCCCAAGCCTGCATTCCTTTACCTCCCGTTTGTGTCTCTAACCAGGCCCCTCCAATCCATATTAAGAACAGTCTTGCAAATATTTGCACCATTTAAGCTGTGACTCTGACTTGAATCCGCCCCTCCAAAGATTCCCAACTGCCACCGTGAGCTCACTTTTCCAAACCAGCACTGGACCACAGTCTGACCATCAAGAGGACAACACGACACTGCATTCAGCGGCTCAGTGCCATCACCCTTCTGAAGTACAGACGCCTGTGGACCTCCAGCACGACTGACTTTCAGGGCTTTAAACATAAAATGTGTGACATTAATATATTTAATCAGTGGTTGAAAAGGACAATGGTCCAGAAAATTCAGGACTTTAACTGCCACATCTACCTACTAACACAATGCCGAATTCCACATCTCAGACTTGGTTCCCATCAGTTTCTCAAGGCTATTCCTCCACTACAGTTGGATCTCAATCATACAAATAGATGTACACAGTCCCAGGCCACTCACATTCACATCTCTGCTCCTGGATTTTCCCAAATTATGATGCTCCAACTCTTAGAGCTGCCAAGGCCCTGTGTACACCTTTCAAAGAACGGTGTATATACCCTCATATCCAGTCTTACCACTGCCCTCCTCTACAATGATTACCCATCTGATATCCTACAAATTTTTACTGACAAAATACAATCTAACAGGTAACATAATGATGTTTTATTATAATCAGAGATGAACACAAGAATGTGTGTATATATATATATATGTATATATAAAATATAATGTATATTATAGGAATATTTATAGTATCTAAAATTGGGCAATCAAATAGTTAAGTAAATAATGGTATATTGTACGAATAATTACATATCCACTCAGTACTGGAAGAAATATTTTTATTATTAGCAAATGGTGTTAACAATGTACTGAGCGGAAAAAACAGTGAGTTCATGAAATTATACGTATAATAGGTTGCTCTTAATTATGTGTAAAATTGGGAATACAAAAATTAAACAGGACTCCTCTCTACTGGAGAATTATTACTGATTTTTCCATATTTCTCTAAATTTTCCTGATTTTCTACACTGAATACATATCAAATTTTAATCAGAAAAACATTTCAAAGAGCAAAGTACAGCTGCCATTTTCCCAACCTTTCACAGCTGTGGAATGCACCATGGATTAGCTGCTGTTAAGACGGACAAACTAATGAGAGCTGTGGCCCCGCTGACTTTAACCCTGGCATCAACCATCTCACTCGGTGGCACGTCCTCCATCTGCTGTGCTGGCCATGGCGAGCAGGAGACACGCCTCTCAGCGCTTCTGAAAGGCGCCCTGGGCAGAGCGCACACAGGCGTGGATGCTGCTCCCTAAGGAAGGCTGACACTTACGGGCAACAGTACTGATCACAGGAATAATAATAATAAGTGACCTGTGTAAAGCGTTTCTGTTAGAAAAGAATCTGACATTCAACTATGAGTCATGGGAATCCGGATAATAAAAACACAGCAAACTCCTGTCATTTTGTGGAGATATTTAATTAATTGATTTAAGCAAGCTCAAGCTGATTACTTAGATGTTCTGATAATGTTAAATTATCTGATGAGATGTTAAGGGGCTTCTCTGGTGGCTCAGATGGTAAAGGATCTGCCTGTAATGCAAGAGACCCGGGTTCAATCCCTGGGTTGGGAAGATCCCCTGGAGAAGGGAATGGTTACCCACTCCAGTATTCTTGCCTGGAGAATTCCATGGACAGAGGAGCCTTGCCGGTTACAGTAATGGAGTCGCAAAGAGTCAGACACGACTGAACAGCTAACACTTTCACTTTCATGTGATGTTAACAGTCTTAAAACCATGCTGAGTATCAGTCACCAAAAAACGATCAAATTATAAAGTCGTCCTGGATCATATGTATACCACGGTCATTCTTCTAAACATTAATCAGAATGAAATGTACCACAAATAAGCAGAATACAGTTCCCAATAGGTATCTTTGGTACAGACTTCCATGGTAGGAATCACATTCAAAACGCACAGACTACAACCTATATCCAAAAAGAGAAGGCTTTTATTAATAAACCCCTTCCTATGTCTTTAATTTTTTATATGTGTATATTATAAACACATGCTTCTTTATTTTAGAATAGCATTCCTATCCTCAAAGTGCTATTTGCAAGGTGAAGGTAATTCTATTTCCCTTAAAATTTCATGGAGAAAAAGATAAGCTTCCTAGATATACCCTCTGTTTGTTTAACTGAGAAAAGAATTAGTAGTAACTTTCAGAAAGCCTTTTGTACATTCATTTTACATGCAAATAATTATAGTAAATAATTAAAATGAACATTTAATGTTTCCCAAGAAGGTATTTAATGTCACTGAATTCTTAATAGGTTAAAATACAAAATTTTAACAGTCTTTTTAGAATAGCACATTTGATCAAATTGGCTTTCTTTTCTTGCATTTGGAAACAGTCCTTACCATAGCAAAGTTCCTCACAGGGTTACAGACAAATCCTCTGACTTCTATTCTCTTTCAAGCACGCGTGCAGCAGCAGCTACTCAGTCAACAGTATTCTGGCAGCTTTTATCTACCCGGTATCTGCTGCCCCCATTTTCCCCTACTGAACTTCAATCTGTTATCAACTAACCAATTCTCCGTACTGTCTGAGCTGTTTTGAATTATAATCCTGAATTCTGAAGTTGCTTCACCTCCAAGATCACTGATGAAAATTCTATGAAGCCAAGAGCCCCAGGTCACTCATATATAAGAACAACTAGAGAACAATTCAGGAAAATATTTTCCTAATATGTACACAACATCTTCAAAATATTTATTCCCCTTTAGCTCAGCAATGCAAGTTCTAAAATTTTATCTTGAAGAAATGACCAGAACTACTGTACAACAAAACTTTATGCCCCTGGATGATCGTACAGGATTACTCATAACTACCAAAAGACAAAACAAAACTTGTCAGCAGCCTGAATATACACACAATAGAAACACACTAATGAAACTATCACATATTATAAAATTTAACTGAAAATGTTGAGAAAATTTAAAAGTATGGGAAACTATTCCCCACATGCTAACTACAAATGCAAATGTTACCTCCTATATGCAAAACCACAAGGGAATAATACCTCACACCTGTCAGAGTTCCTATCATCAAAAAGAGCCCAAACAACAAATGTTAGCTGATGGGTGGGAAAAAAAGGCAACCCTTGTACACTGTTGGTGGTACTGTAAATTTGTACAGCCACTGTAGAAGAGTATGAAAAAAAAAGCTAAAAACAGAACTACCATGTGACCCAGCAGTTCTACTCCCAGGTATATAGCCAAGAACATGACCAGTAATTTGAAAAGGCATCATTATTATAATACCCAAGATATATGCAAAGCATCCTACTTGTCCATCAAGAGATGGACGCATAAAGAAGATGTGGGGTGGGGGTGTGTGTGTATAGATAAATAACATGGACTATTACTCAGCCATAAAAAAGAAAGAAATTTGCCTTTTGCGGCAACATGGATGCACTTGGAGGGCACTGTGCGAAGTGAAGTGAGTCAAATAAAGACCACTGCTGCATGACATTACTCATATGCAGAATCTAGAAAATACAACAAAGCAGTGAATCTAACAGAAAGGATGCAAGCTCACAGGTAGAACAAACGAGCGTGGTACACACCACTGGGGAGGAGAGACAGTATAGGGGGAGGCACAAAATACTGGATATAAGATCGGCTCAGGATGTACTGTACAACACGGGGACTGTACTCAATGTTGTGTAGTAACTGTAAATGGAATGTAACCTTTAACAATTGTATAAAAATAAGTATAGTTTTTAAAAGTTAAAAAAAAGAGTAAATGCAATAAAATCAGGGAAAGAAGAACAAAATCACACACATTAAACATGCTCAAAAATGTATAACTCTCCAAGTGTTTTCAGAATTGAGGAAACACGGCCAAAAGATGAAAATTCTGCCACCTAGGTTTTCTAGTCTCCCCTCCTAACCAGCCTTGACCAAATTCTACTAATGAAATCAAGTCCCCCTGAAACCGAGTTCCCTTACTGAGTTTTTACTAATCTCTATCCAAATCTTTATTCCCTTTCTGGTGCACCCTGGCCTCAATCCTATACTAACTGAACAATAACTAACCAGAGTCAGAGAACAAATAGTGTTATTGTCAATAACATTCTTAATATATTCAAATTCCCTAGTAGGTATGATCATTAACGTACAAACTCAGGTTGTTTCTCCTAACAGGCCTCTAAGCCATGGACCACTTGGCCAGATAACCACAAACCAGAAACATCCTGACCTCTGAAACTATTATTAAGGATTAAGAAATGTCACAAATCATTTCTCCAAAGAAGACATACAGATAGATAATAAACACATGAAAAGATACTCAACATCACTCACTATCAGAGAAATGCAAATCAAAACCATAATGAGGTACCATCTCACAACAGTCAGAATGGCTGCTATCAAAAAGTCTACAAACAATAAATGCTGGAGAGGGTGTGGAGAAAAGGGAACCCTCTTACACTGTTGGTGGGAATGCAAACTGGTAGAGCCACCATGAAGAACAGTGTGGAGATTCCTTAAAAAACTGGAAATAGAACTGCCTTATGACCCAGCAATCCCATTGCTGGGCGTACACACTGAGGAAACCAGAACTGAAAGAGACATGTGTACCCCAATGTTTACTGAAGCACTGTTTACAATAGCCAGGACATGGAAGCAACCTAGATGTCCATCAGCAGACGAATAGATAAGGAAGTTGTGGTACATGCACACAACAGAATATTACTCAGCTATTAAAAAGAATGTGTTTGAATCAGTTCTCATGAGGTGGATGAAACTGGAGCCTATTATACAGAGTGAAGTAAGTCATAAAGAGAAATACCAATACAGTATATTATCACATATATACGGAATTTAGAAAGATGGTAATGATGATCCTATATGCAAGGCAGCAAAAGAGACACAGATGTAAAGAACAGACTTTTGGACTCTGTGGGAGAAGGCGAGGGTGGGATGACTTGAGAGAAGAGCACTGAAACATGTATATTACCATATGTGAAATAGATGACTGGTGCAAGTTTGATGCATGAAGCAGGGTACTCAAAGCCAGTTCTCTGGGGCAACACAGAAAGATGGAGTGGGGAGGGATGTAGGAGGGCGTTCAGGATGGGGCGTGCATGTGTGCCCGTGGCTGATCCATGTCAGTGTGTGGCAGGGGCCACCACAGTGTTGTGAAGTTACAGTCCTCCAATTAAAATAAATGAATTTTTAAAAATAAAATAAAATTAAAGAAAAACTAAAAAGGAAAGAAAAGAGATGTCATAAGATGATGATCAGTCCCAGCACCTTTGTTCTTCCCCTTTAAAAAGTCCCTAACTCAAAGACCAGGGCTTCCCTGGTAGCTCACCAGTAAAGAATCTGCCTGCCAATGCAGGAGATGTGGGTTGGGACAATCCCCTGGAGAAAGAAAAGGCAACCCATTCCAGTTTTCTGGCCTTGGAAGCCCCATGGACATAGGAGCCTGGTGGGCTACAGTCCATGGGGCCACAAAGAGTTGGATACAACTTAGCGACGAAACAACAACAACTCAAAGACCAAGCTAGAAGGGATCTGACGCTTGCCTCCCACTCCCTTGCCTGGCGCCCTGCAGTAAACGCTGTGCTTCCTTCACAACCTGGGGTCAGTAGACTGGGTTTGCTACACATCAGCTGAATGGACTCAAATTTTGTTTGGCAACATTTAGCCTGTGGACCTCAGATCCTTCCATGTCCACAAGCAGATGCATGTCCCCTCAGTAGATGTGTTTTGTGTTCCTTCGAATTCAAAACACACGGTGGATTTGGAAGCAGGGGGCAGGGTAAGCCTTCCAGTAAGACTAGGCAGCAGGATACTCGCCACTGTATTCCCAGTGCTACAATCTGTACCTGGCTCACAGTAGGCCCTCTACCGAGTACTTGATGGGGTGAACAAGTGACTGAATATACCAGTGCAGGTCAGACGGTCACAGAGAGCTACCTGGCCAGCAGCTCAGGAAGACTGTCAATTACATACTAGGGAGAACAGCACTGGACGGAGAACGGTTCAGGAGGGGAACTCAGTTAACCTGAAGGTCACACCTGTCTCTCTTCACTTTATGAGGCATCTTTCTCAACTGCACCCAATGAGTCTACTCCCTCTAAACTTATCTCACTCAACAGTATACCCTTAAGCTTTCACCAGTATAATTCTTGAGTGAAGAAAATACAAGATAAAACCTAGTTTATACACAGGATTAGGTCACAGGTATCTCATGTGAACCCTTCCCTTCCCAAAAACTGAAGAACATTGAATGAATGCTCCCCAAATGACTGAGCTGAATACAGTAAGCCAAGATCTGGATGCTGGAAGAAGATCCCAAGGACCAGAATGCAACATATATTTATCAACTATCAGTCTGGGGACAGCTGAGCTATGGCCATGCCAGAACAGTAAATCATTACAAGACTTTTTCAACAGGTTCAGCAAAGTTTGGACAATGTTTAACAGGCAATTTTTATATCAGATCCAGCTGGCAAATTCCCTAATTATTGTTATAGTTTCAGTACATACTGTACTGTGAAGTGTTCTACAGATTAACATCACATGAAATTTTACACAGAAGAATCAGGAGTTACTCAAGATCTCCAATCTCTTCACTTTAATTATTAATGGGGCCTTTGAAAGCCTTCTCAGCAGAGTCTGTGTAAAATAAGAGACTTGAAAAGATAATAGAATACTTATTTTTTTTTCTGTTTCATTCCCATTATAACAGGCCAACTATCTGTAATTTTCCTGCTGTTGAAGAAACATAGACTTAAATTGTCTACAAAGTTTATTACCATGGTTTTCTTTTCATGTAACCACCCAACTCTCAACTTTTGATTCCTCAATGCCTCTTTTTTGGCATAGGGAAGATTCCCTCTGAATTCTGGTAAGGACTATTGCATACAGGGAAAGTACAAAACACATTTTGTAAGTCAGCAAAAAGTACACTGATTCAGAAATGCAGAGCTATGTACATTGTGCACAGTCAGTAATCATCTTCCATTATGTGAATCCAGAGAAAGAAAGGGGACCTGATACCTACTATTAACACATATTTAGAAAATAAATTAGAAGAATTATAAGTTTTTCCTAGTTATACTATTTCAAACACTTTATAAAGACACAATCCTTATTACAAAACAATCATATTGTTCTGTTAGAAAATCTGATAATCTACATAATTCAAATTCACAAACTGCACAAATTTGGAATCTTTATCAGGCTGTATTCTGGAAATGGAAAAAAGTCACATGTCATAAAATGAGGAAGACTGTAGGATGGAGCCAGTAACCAAAGCAAACACCAGAAGAGAGAACTGAGAGAGATTCAGGCAGTGTTAGGAGAGTGGAGCTTCTGGGACCAGATGAACCAGGGCCTGAGCTTCAGGGAAAACAGAAGACTAAACTTGGGAGATGGTGGGCACGGAGTCCTCTGGAAAAGGCCCTAACCAGAGAAGCCCCCTTTTGTAAACGTTAGGAAACAAGATGTGTTTTCTAACTGCTATCATGTCCCACCATCTTAAACTTCACTACTGAGTGCACTTGAGATAAGAATTCAAGGAAGCAGGAGCAGTTGCACAGAAACATCTTCTTTAAGGATCATTTTCAACACTGAAGAAGTGCCCTAATTCTTCAGTCTCACTCACTCACAGAAGTCTCACCAAGGAGACCACTGCAGATTTCAGAGCACATCTGATAAGGCTTCATGGCCTCTCACAGGGCCTCATTCACAGTCTTTTCCTTACCAGGTAGAAAGTTCTTTTACTTTCTACTTAAATTTGCATTTAAAAGAGATTAGAGGTCTACTTTTTTACTAGCCTGGAACAGCCTATAAAAGAGGAGGACCATTTCACAGATATTAAGCATTTTGATTCTAGACATCCTCTAGCAGGTGATGTTCTTTGCGCTTTTATCCCCTTTAAATTCAGCCCCTCAAATGGATGTAACGTTGTTCTGCATTTTCCAAGACTCCTTTAAATGTGTTATCATTTTTTATAATTTTAAAAAAATAAAGAGTAAAAAAAAAAAAAAAGAACAAAGATGGGATTTTAATCTCAAAAAAAGAACAACAACAACAAAAAAAACCTCAGCACCTCAACTTGCTGCAGCAACAAACACAGAGTCAGTGTGGCCCGTGCCATAGGGCCCCTAACCAACTAAGGAATAAGAGAAGCAGCAGCAGGCCAGTCCAACGATCAGCATGCTACCCTCTAGGAGAACAAAAGACAGAAGACACATGCCTCTGGGCACCAGGTGAGGGATGCAGCAGGAACTGGTCCCAAGCTTTCCTTCCACCACTGTATCCAAGACTGCCTTTACCCAGGTAGCAGGAACCATTCCAGGTCAAAAGTGTCAGCAATCCTGTGACCTAACAATTATGTCGTCTGATCTTCCCAGGCAACTACACCAAACTTTCTAAACTCCCTGTTCGTTTTGCTCATCAGAACCTGCCTTCATTCTTAAAATTTAGACCTGACCAATCTGAGATCCACCAACCCAAAGTCGTGATAGCTAAGACTTGGCCTCAAGGTGACAACAAGACCAGGTCTGAACCTCAGTGCCCATGAGAAGTATAGGCAGAATGGCAGTGTATCTTTTTTATTTTTTTTAAGTAATATCATTTGTATTACGGATTTCAAGAATCTTTTTTATCATGCTATGCTGAAGCCAATAAAAGGTCTTCTATCGAAAGTAATACCAATCTACTTCTATCAATAGAAGCTAGACTTATTAATGGCTTCATCAGGGTTCAATTTTATTCTGGGGTAATCAAGTAAAGTCATTTGTTTAAAATGATAGGAAATTCTCAAAGGTAGCTCAAGCTATAAAATAAATTTAGATCTTTAACTCATGATTTCTGTATCTAAATCTATTTGTCCTTTCAATTACGGCAAGAAAACTGTAAGATTTGGGTTTTACTCCCTTAAGGAAGATCATTAATTTACACATATATTTGGCAACTTATCTCAAAGTAAAACTTCTACTTAGATGCTCCACCTAAGTTATTTAATTTGTATCTGAAGAGCTAAATTTAAAATATGAAGGTTAAAGCAACTTACTGTTTTCAAACAAATCTAGATTGAAAGTAATTGAAAATGCAAACAGTAAACAAAAGAAATCTGGAATGGGTAAGTTAATGCAGACAAACTTCATGACAAGAAAATATTACCAGAGAAGTAGAGGAATACTTCATAATGATTTTAAAAGGTCATTCATCATGAAGATTAACAATCCTAAATCTGTAGCAAACAAAAGCAGTAACCAAACTTCCAAATATATGAAGCAAAAATTGTAAGAAGGATAGGCAAATCCACAATCATTTGCAAAGATTTTAACACACTTATTTCAGTAACTGACATGATAACTAGACCTTGAATAAAACGATTATATAGAAGACTGAAAAACTACTACCAACCATCTTGAACTCACTGGCATTTATAGAACATCATGACTTATAAATGCAGATGTATGCATATTCTTTTCAAGTTCTCATGGGACATTCGACAAGACAAATCATATGCTGAGATAAAATAATTCTCATTAGATTTTGTAACTATAAGAAAAATAATTAGAAATGTTCTAGAAAATCACCTTTGTTGGATAAATAATATATTTCTAAATAAAATAGGGGTCAAAGAAAAATCATAAATGTAATTAGACTACTTTGAAATCATATTTCAAACTGAATGATAATGAAACACAACATATTAAAGTTTGAAGAAGGAAGCTAAAATAGCTTGTAAAGGAAATTCTATTTTAAATACTTATTTTTATAAAAGAAAAAGAGTTTAAATTCAGTGACCAATTTTCCCACCTTAGAAAATTAGAAAAATAATAGCAAGTTAAAACCAGAGGAAGTAGAAGGAAGGACATCATAAATATATAATCAGAATGCAGTTAAACAGAAAACAAACAATTAAAAATTTAAGAAGCAAAATTTAGTCTTAAATATTAATAAAATTGATAATAGTCCAGAAAGAATTATCAAGAAAAGAGAAATAACACCAGTCATACTATGATCAGGAATAACAGAAGTGACTTCACTACAGTGTATCCTTCAGCTAATAAGAAATAAGGCAAAATTATGAATGATTTATTTTAATATTTGAGAACTTATGATGATATAAATATATTTCTTGAAAAAATATACTGACCAACATTGACAAAAGACAAAGAACTCTGGCTAGCCCTACATCTCACACACGCACTCATACAAAATTTCATTCCCATATGGTTTCACCATATGACTTCCCTGGTGGCTCAGACAGTTAAGCGTCTGTCTACAATGTGGGAGACCCAGGTTCGATCCCTGGGTCGGGAAGATCCCCTGGAGAAGGAAATGGCAATCCACTCCAGTACTATTGCCTGGAAAATCCCATGGACAGAGGAGCTTGGTAGGCTACAGGCCATGGGGTCGCAAAGAGTCAGACATGACTGAGCGACTTTACTTAATTATGATTTCACTAGTAGATTCTATTTAGCAATGAAAGAAGAAATTGTACCAAGTTTCCTGTACAATTGTACCTGTACAAAGGCTTTCAAAAACTAATGGAGGGAGGGGAGGAGCCAAGATGGCGGAGGAGTAGGACGGGGAGAGCACTTTCTCCCCCACAAATTCATCAAAAGAGCATTTAAACGTCGAGTAAATTCCACAAAACAACTTCTGAATGCCGGCAGAGGACATCAGGCACCCAGAAAAGCAATCCAACTCTTCGAAAGGAGCGCGACTGAACAAAGAGAAGAAATACAGCTCCATCCACCAGAACACCGACACAAGCTTCCCTAACCAGGAAACCTTGACAAGCCACCTGTACAAACCCACACACAGCGAGGAAAAGGCACAATAAAGAGAACTCCACAAACTGCCAGAATACAGAAAGGACACCCCAAACTCAGCAATTTAAACAAGATGAAGAGACAGAGGAATAGCCAGCAGATAAAGGAACAGGATAAATGCCCACCAAACCAAACAAAAGAGGAAGAGATAGGGAATCTACCTGATAAAGAATTCCGAATAATGATAGTGAAATTGATCCAAAATCTTGAAATTAAAATGGAATCACAGATAAATAGTGTGGAGACAAGGATTGAGAAGATGCAAGAAAGGTTTAACAAGGACCTAGAAGAAATAAAAAAGAGTCAATATATAATGAATAATGCAATAAATGAAATTAAAAACACTCTGGAGGCAACAAATAGTAGAATAACAGAGGCAGAAGACAGGATTAGTGAATTAGAAGATAGAATGGTAGAAATAAATGAATCAGAGAGAATAAAAGAAAAACGAATTAAAAGAAATGAGGACAATCTCAGAGACCTCCAGGACAATATTAAACGCTACAACATTCGAATCATAGGGGTTCCAGAAGAAGAAGACAAAAAGAAAGACCATGAGAAAATACTTGAGGAGATAATAGTGGAAAACTTCCCTAAAATGGGGAAGGAAATAATCACCCAAGTCCAAGAAACCCAGAGAATCCCAAACAGGATAAACCCAAGGCGAAACACCCCAAGACACATATTAATCAAATTAACAAAGATCAAACACAAAGAACAAATATTAAAAGCAGCAAGGGAACAACAACAAATAACACACAAGGGAATTCCCATAAGGATAACAGCTGATCTTTCAATAGAAACTCTTCAAGCCAGGAGGGAATGGCAAGACATACTTAAAATGATGAAAGAAAATAACCTGCAGCCCAGATTATTGTACCCAGCAAGGATTTCATTCAAGTATGAAGGAGAAATCAAAAGCTTCTCAGACAAGCAAAAGCTGAGAGAATTCTGCACCACCAAACCAGCTCTCCAACAAATACTAAAGGATATTCTCTAGACAGGAAACACAAAAATGGTGTATAAATTCGAACCCAAAACAATAAAGTAAATGGAAACGGGATCATACTTATCAGTAATTACCTTAAACATAAATGGGTTGAATGCCCCAACCAAAAGACAAAGACTGGCTGAATGGATACAAAAACAAGACCCCTACATATGTTGTCTACAGGAGACCCACCTCAAAACAGGGGACACATACAGACTGAAAGTGAAGGGCTGGAAAAAGATTTTCCATGCAAATAGGGACCAAAAGAAAGCAGGAGTAGCAATACTCATATCAGATAAAATAGACTTTAAAACAAAGGCTGCGAAAAGAGACAAAGAAGGTCACTACATAATGATCAAAGGATCAATCCAAGAAGAAGATATAACAATTATAAATATATATGCATCCAACAAAGGAGCACCGCAGTATGTAAGACAAATGCTAACAAGTATGAAAGGAGAAATTAACAATAACACAATAATAGTGGGAGACTTTAATACCCCACTCACACCTATGGATAGATCAACTAAACAGAAAATTAACAAGGAAACACAAACTTTAAACGATACAATAGACCAGTTAGACCTAATTGATATCTATAGGACATTTCATCCCAAAACAATGAATTTCACCTTTTTCTCAAGCGCACATGGAACCTTCTCCAGGATAGATCACATCCTGGGCCATAAAGCTAGCCTTGGTAAATTCAAAAAAATAGAAATCATTCCAAGCATCTTTTCTGACCATAATGCAGTAAGATTAGATCTCAATTACAGGAGAAAAACTATTAAAAATTCCAACATATGGAGGCTGAACAACACGCTGCTGAATAACCAACAAATCACAGAAGAAATCAAAAAAGAAATCAAAATTTGCATAGAAACGAATGAAAATGAAAACACAACAACCCAAAACCTGTGGGACACGGTAAAAGCAGTCCTAAGGGGAAAGTTCATAGCAATACAGGCACACCTCAAGAAACAAGAAAAAAGTCAAATAAATAACCTAACTCTACACCTAAAGCAACTAGAAAAGGAAGAAATGAAGAACCCCAGGGTTAGTAGAAGGAAAGAAATCTTAAAAATTAGAGCAGAAATAAATGCAAAAGAAACAAAAGAGACCATAGCAAAAATCAACAAAGCCAAAAGCTGGTTCTTTGAAAGGATAAATAAAATTGACAAACCATTAGCCAGACTCATCAAGAAACAAAGGCAGAAAAATCAAATCAATAAAATTAGAAACGAAAATGGAGAGATCACAACAGACAACACAGAAATACAAAGGATCATAAGAGACTATTATCAACAATTATATGCCAATAAAATGGACAACGAGGAAGAAATGGACAAATTCTTAGAAAAGTACAACTTTCCAAAACTTGACCAGGAAGAAATAGAAAATCTTAACAGACCCATCACAAGCATGGAAATTGAAACTGTAATCAAAAATCTTCCAGCAAACAAAAGCCCAGGTCCAGACGGCTTCACAGCTGAATTCTACCAAAAATTTAGAGAAGAGCTAACACCTATCCTGCTCAAACTCTTCCAGAAAATTGCAGAGGAAGGTAAACTTCCAAACTCATTCTATGAGGCCACCATCACCCTAATACCAAAACCTGACAAAGATCCCACAAAAAAAGAAAACTACAGGCCAATATCACTGATGAACATAGATGCAAAAATCCTAAACAAAATTCTAGCAATCAGAATCCAACAACACATTAAAAAGATCATACACCATGACCAAGTGGGCTTTATCCCAGGGATGCAAGGATTCTTCAATATCCGCAAATCAATCAATGTAATACACCACATTAACAAATTGAAAAATAAAAACCATATGATTATCTCAATAGATACAGAGAAAGCCTTTGACAAAATTCAACACCCATTTATGATAAAAACTCTCCAGAAAGCAGGAATAGGAGGAACATACCTCAACATAATAAAAGCTATATATGACAAACCCACAGCAAACATTATCCTCAATGGTGAAAAATTGAAAGCATTTCCTCTAAAGTCAGGAACAAGACAAGGGTGCCCACTTTCACCATTACTATTCAACATAGTTTTGGAAGTTTTGGCCACAGCAATCAGAGCAGAAAAAGAAATAAAAGGAATCCAAATTGGAAAAGAAGAAGTAAAACTCTCACTATTTGCAGATGACATGATCCTCTACATAGAAAACCCTAAAGACTCCACCAGAAAATTACTAGAACTAATCAATGATTATAGTAAAGTTGCAGGATATAAAATCAACACACAGAAATCCCTTGCATTCCTATACACTAATAATGAGAAAACAGAAAGAGAAATTAAGGAAACAATTCCATTCACCATTGCAATGGAAAGAATAAAATACTTAGGAATATATCTACCTAAAGAAACTAAAGACCTATATATAGAAAACTATAAAACACTGGTGAAAGAAATCAAAGAGGACACTAATAGATGGAGAAATATACCATGTTCATGGATTGGAAGAATCAATATAGTGAAAATGAGTATACTACCCAAAGCAATTTATAGATTCAATGCAATCCCTATCAAGCTACCAACAGTATTCTTCACAGAGCTAGAACAAATAATTTCACAATTTGTATGGAAATACAAAAAACCTCGAATAGCCAAAGCGATCTTGAGAAAGAAAAATGGAATTGGAGGAATCAACCTACCTGACTTCAGGCTCTACTACAAAGCCACAGTTATCAAGACAGTATGGTACTGGCACAAAGACAGAAATATAGATCAATGGAACAAAATAGAAAGCCCAGAGATAAATCCACACACATATGGACACCTTATCTTTGACAAAGGAGGCAAGAATATACAATGGATTAAAGACAATCTCTTTAACAAGTGGTGCTGGGAAATCTGGTCAACCACTTGTAAAATAATGAAACTAGAACACTTTCTAACACCATATACAAAAATAAACTCAAAATGGATTAAAGATCTCAACGTAAGACCAGAAACTATACAACTCCTAGAGGAGAACATAGGCAAAACACTCTCTGACATACATCACAGCAGGATCCTCTATGACCCATCTCCCAGAATATTGGAAATAAAAGCAAAAATAAACAAATGGGACCTAATTAAACTTAAAAGCTTCTGCACATCAAAGGAAACTACAGACTTCAGAATGGGAGAAAATAATAGCAAATGAAGCAACCGACAAACAACTAATCTCAAAAATATACAAGCAACTCCTACAGCTCAACTCCAGAAAAATAAATGACCCAATCAAAAAATGGGCCAAAGATCTAAATAGACATTTCTCCAAAGAAGACATACAGATGGCTAACAAACACATGAAAAGATGCTCAACATCACTCATTATCAGAGAAATGCAAATCAAAACCACTATGAGGTACCATTTCACACCAGTCAGAATGGCTGCAATCCAAAAGTCTACAAATAATAAATGCTGGAGAGGGTGTGGAGAAAAGGGAACCCTCTTACACTGTTGGTGGGAATGCAAACTAGTACAGCCACTATGGAGAACAGTGTGGAGATTCCTTAAAAAACTGGAAATAGAACTGTCTTATGATCCAGCAATCCCACTGCTGGGCATACACACTGAGGAAACCAGAAGGGAAAGAGACACGTGTACCCCAATGTTCATCGCAGCACTGTTTATAATAGCCAGGACATGGAAGCAACCTAGATGTCCATCAGCAGATGAATGGATAAGAAAGCTTTGGTACATATACACAATGGAGTATTACTCAGCCATTAAAAAGAATACATTTGAATCAGTTCTAATGAGGTGGATGAAACTGGAGCCTATTATACAGAGTGAAGTAAGCCAGAAGGAAAAACACCAATACAGTATACTAACGCATATATATGGAATTTAGAAAGATGGTAACGATAACCCTGTATACGAGACAGCAAAAGAGACACTGACGTATAGAACAGTCTTATGGACTCTGTGGGAGAGGGAGAGGGTGGGAAGATTTGGGAGAATGGCATTGAAACATGTAAAATATCATGTATGAAACGAGATGCCAGTCCAGGTTCAATGCACGATACTGGATGCTTGGGGCTGGTGCACTGGGACGACCCAGAGGGATGGTATGGGGAGGGAGGAGGGAGGAGGGTTCAGGATGGGGAACACATGTATACCTGTGGTGGATTCATTTTGATATTTGGCAAAATTAATACAATTATGTAAAGTTTAAAAATAAAATAAAATTAATTAAAAAATTTTTTTAAAAATTTAAAAAAAATTAAAAAAAAAAACCAAAAAAACTAATGGAGGGAGCATAAAACAAACTTTATAAACTCCTTTTGTGAAAAACAGAAGAAAGAGAAAATACCACACCTTGTTTTATAATTTGATATATATATTGGTATAACACTGATACTTAAATTACAAAAATATTATAGGGGAAAAAGAAACACTGAAAAACAATACAATGAATAAAAACAGATTCAAAATCCTTTGCACAATATTAGCACATCAAAACACATCATTTTATAAAAGAGGAATCATTATCACCAAGGAAAGTTTTTCCAAGATTGCTTTAACTTTCAAAATTAAACTCATACAGAGTGAAGCAAATCAGAAAGAGAAAAATATATTGTATGTTATCACATATATATGCAATTTAGAAAAATGTAACTGATGAACCTGTTTGCAGGGCAGGAACAGAGATGCAGACATAGAGAACGGACTTGTGCACAAGGCAGGGGAAGGAGACTTTGGGAATAATTGAGATAGTAGCATTGACATGTAAACAGTGCCACCTGTAAAACAGACAGCTAGTGAGAAGCTGCTATGCAACACAGGAAGCTGCTTTGTAATGGTAGAGGGATGGGATGGTAGGGTGGGAGAGAGGCTCAAAAGGGAGGGGAATGTATGTATATTTATAGCTGATTCATGCTGTTGTAGAGCAGAAATTAACACAACATTGTAAAACAATGATCCTTCAACTTAAAAAATAAAAAAAAATTAAGTTAAAAGATCACATAACTCAACATATTAGCAAAATAAATTATTTTAAAAACAAAATATAATCATTTTAATAGTTTTATAAGAAATGTTTAAAAAATTCAAACTGGTTCATAATTGAAAAAAAACTTCATAAATGCAAACAACAAAAGAATACAAGTGAATTTATTCACTGTGATAAAGTTATACAAAAATCCACAGGAAATATTATACTTAATGATGAAACACTGAATGCCTTATCATTAAGACTGGAAATATAACTAGGATATACATTCTTCTCAATTCTATTAAATACTTTACTGGATATAACAGGAAGTGAAAGTCACTCAGCTGTGTCCAACTCTTTTGCAACCCCATGTACTATACAGTTCATGGAATTCTCCAGGCCAGAATATTGGAGTTGGTAGTCTTTACCTTCTCCAGGGGATCTTCCCAACCCAGGGATCAAACCCAGGTCTCCTGCATTGCAGGCAGATTCTTTCCCACCTGAGCCACAAGGGAAGCCCAAGAATACTGGAGTGGGTAATCTATCCCTTCTCCAGGGGACCTTTCCGACCCAGGAATCCAACCAGGGTCTCCTGCATTGCAGGCAGATTCTTTACCAACTGAGCTATCAGGGAAGCCCAACAGGAAGTGAAATACAGAAATGAAAAGATATGTAGATTGGAAAAACAGAAGTAAAACTCTGCGTGTGTGTGCTCAGTCACTTCAGTCCTGTCCGACTCTTAGCAACCCCATGGACTGTAGCCCGCCAAGCTCCTCTGTCCATGGGATTCTCCAGGCAAGAATACTGGAGTGGGTTGCCATGCCCTGCCTCCAGGGGATCTTCCCAAACCAGAGACTGAACCAGTGTCTCCTGCATCTCCTGCATCTCCTGCATCTCCTGCATCTCCTGCATCACAGGCGGATTCTTTACCTCTGAGCCACTAGGGAAGCCCAGTAAAAGTCTACTCATTACTATTTAGCACAAATGTCTAAAGGAAACCCCTAGGACTCTGAGAACAATTGATAGAATTTATCAATCAATTTAGCTAGGTCTCAGGATACAAGGTCAATATGCAAAAATCAATTAAAGTTTTAGAATAATGATGATGATGAATAAATTTAACAGCAGATATGAAAGACCTCCACCTTGAAAAGTATAAAACATTCAGTTCAGTAAAACTGAAGACCTAAATAAATCAAGATATACAATGTCCATGGACTAGAAGACTTAATATTATTAAGATCTTGAAAGTGAAAGTGAAGTCGCTCAGCTGTGTCAGACTCTTTGCGACCCCATGGACTACAGCCTACCAGGCTCCTCTGTCCATGGGGTTTTCCAGGCAATAGTACTGGAGTGGATTGCCATTTCCTTCTCCAATTCTCCTAAAATTGACCCAATTAAACAATCCTGAATCAAAATTCTGATCAACTTCACTGTATAACTTGATAAATTAATTTGAAATTTTATACTGAAACTTAAAAAAAACTAGAATAGCAAACATAATCTTGAAAAAGAATAAAGTTCCCTTGTGGCTCAGCTGGTAAAGAATCTGCCTGCCATGCAGGAGACCTGGGTTCTATCCCTGGGTTGGGAAGAGCCCCTGGAGAAGGGAAAGGCTACCCACTCCAGTAATCTGGCCTGGAGAATTCCATATACAGTCCATGGGTTCACAAAGAGTTGGACAGCACTGAGCCACTTTCACTTTCACATTAAACAAATCAAACTGCTTAGCTGCAACACAATATACAGCCAAAGCAATCAAGACCATGTGGTATTAGAATAATGATATACAAATATAGCAATGGAACACAACAGTGAGTTAAAACTTGATCCAAACTTTTAGACTCAATTCATTTTGACCAAGAAACCATGGCAACTGGGAAAGTAGAATCTTGTCAACACACAATCCTAGAACAGTTCATTAAATATATGGGAAATGAACATTTCCATCTACTCAGATCTTACAGAATAATCACATCTAATTGAATCACAGACCTAAACATACAAACAAAAACTAGAAGGAAACAGAATGAATTAGGAAATGAGAAAGATTATTGATATTGGTCATAAAAAGTATTGATCATTAAAGAAACACTGATAATATAGACATCATCAAAATTAAATCTGCTATTCATCAAAAAACATCATTAAGAAAATAAAGAGAAAAACTACAAACTGGAAAGAAATATCCACTATATATTTACCTGACAAAGGACTTGGATACAACTCTATGAAGAACAGATAAAAATCATTAAGGAAAAAATAACTACTAAAAATGGCCAAAAGCTATAAACATATGTCATTAAAGAAGCTATAAAAATAGTCAAGATATGAAAAGATACTCAAAGTTATTAGAGAAACACAAACTAAATCACAATGAGACACCACTTCACATCCACAAGAGCTAAAATTAAGAAGTGTATGAATAAGTGAAACTCTCACACATGGCTGGCAGAAATGTAAAATGGCCTGACCATTTTTGGAAAAAGTTTCACAGTTTCTCAAAAAATTGAATGTATAATCTTTCTATAACCCAGGAAATCCACCCTTATTTACCCAAGAAATAATATAAAGATACGTGACAAAAGAAGTGTAAAAGAATGTTCATAGCCACTTTATTTGTAACAACCCAAAACTAGAAATAGCCCATGTGTCATCATTAACAGGATGGAATAAACAAATTCTGGCATATCCACACAATGAAATACTACTCAGCAAGGGATGAACCGCAGATGCACTCAACACCATGGACGAATCTCAAAACACTATACTGTGTGAATAATACAAACACACACAGAAGTACACAAACTCTAAGCTTCCATTTAAATGAAGTTCTAAAAAAAGCATTGAAAAATATGATTAATGTTTTCTCTATGAGATGGAGGAGATTACCTGGAAAGAAGAATGAAGGGATTTTCCAAGGTGACAGTAACATTCTGTATTTCATGGGGCTGATATACCGGAGAAGGCAATGGCACCCCACTCCAGTACTCTTGCCTAGAAAATCCCATGGATGGAGGAGCCTGGTAGGCTGCAGTCCATGGGGTCGCTGAGGGTCGGACACGACTGAGTGACTTCACTTTCACTTTTCACTTCCATGCATTGGAGAAGGAAAGGGCAACCCATTCCAATGTTCTTGCCTGGAGAATCCCAGGGACGGGGGAGCCTGGTGGGCTGCTGTCTATGGGGTCGCACAGAGTTGGACACAACTGAAGCGATTTAGCAGCAGATATACATGGGTGTGTTAAGTCATCAGAGCCACTAATGATATACTTCATGTTTTCCATTTCCTTGTATTTAAATTTCATTCCATCAAACAGGGGGTTTCTGGCAAAACTAGAGCTGAAACGACCAGATTTACACTCCACCTTAAACAAGTAGACAGAAAAACATATAAACAATAAATAAATATATAAAAGTTTCCAAACACTGGACAGAAAGCATGTAGGGTTCTAATTTCCTAGAACAGAAAACAGAACAGAAACAAGGTGAACCTTGCTAGGCACCAGCTTCTTGCCTGAAGGCAGTTTCCAGGCCACAATGCAAGAAGGGGAAGCCAAACAGAGCCTGAATATCTCAGAAAGCTGAGCAGACTGAGGTCAGATTCAGAAGCCAGGGATCCAGGAATTGTCAGGGCAGAGTCCCAGAAAGAAGGGACTGGCACGGAAGGACGGCTCTGGAAATCTGCAGGAGTCCCTCAAAATGTTAGCTACTTATTTGTGCATGTATGACAGCAAACTGGGGCTCTTCCCAGGTGGCTCGCTGGTAAAGAACCTGCCTACCAATGCAGGTTCCATCCCTGGGTCGGGAAGATCCCCTTGAGTAGGAAACGGAATCCTCTCCAGTATTCTTGCCTGGAAGATTCCATGGACAGAGCAGGCTGCAGTCCATGGGGTCGCAAGGAGTCGGGTACAAATGCGGGATTGAACACACATGCACGCACAAAAGCAAACTATCTCAAGTCCAGTGGTTCCAATGATTTTCCATTAAGAACGTAACAAAGGCAAATCCTTCAAAAGAAGCACATGAGAAGAGATTCAGTTCAATTCAGTCGCTTAGTGGTGTCCGACTCTCTGTGATCCCATGAACCTCAGCACGCCAGGCCTCCCTGTCCATCACCAACTCCTGAAGTCTACCCAAACCCAAGTCCATTGAGTCGGTGATGCCATCCAATCATCTCTTCCTCTGTCATTCCCTTCTCTTGCCCACAATCTTTCCCGGCATCAGGGTCTTTTCAAATGAGTCAGCTCTTCCCATTAGGTGGCCAAAGGATTGGAGTTTCAGCTTCATCTAGGTTGCTTCCATGTCCTAGATGAAGCTGAAACTCCAATCCTTTGGCCACCTAATGGGAAGTGAGTTTCAGCTTCAACATCAGTCCTTCCAATGAATATTCAGGACTGATTTCCTTTAGGATGGACTAGTTGGATCTTCTTGCAGTTCAAGGGACTCTCAAGAGTCTTCTCCAACACCACAGTTCAAAAGCATCAATTCTTCGATGCTCAGCTTTCTTTATAGTCCAACTCTTACATCCATACCTGACCACTGGAAAAACCACAGCCTTCACTAGATGGACCTTTGTTGACAAAGTTATGTCTCTGCTTTTCAATATGCTGTCTAGGTTGGTCATAGCTTTCCTTCCAAGGAGTAAGCATCTTTTAATTTCATGGCTGCAGTCACTATCTGCAGTGATTTTGGAGCCTGAAAAAACATAGCCAGCCACTGTTTCCCCATCTATTTGCCATGAAGTGATGGGACCAGATCCCATTATCTTAGTTTTCTGAATGTTGGGCTTTAAGCCAACTTTTTCACTCTCCTCTTTCACTTTCATCAAGAGGTTCTTTAGTTCTTCACTTTCTGCCATAAGGGTGGTGTCATCTGCATATTTGAGGTTATTGATAATTCTCCCAGCAATCTTGATTCCAGCCTGTGCTTCCTCCAAGCCGGCATTTCTCATGATGTACTCTGCATAAAAGTTAAATAAGCAGGATGACAATATACAGCCTTGATGTACTCCTTTTCCTATTTGGAACCAGTCTGTTGTTCCATGTCCAGTTCTAACTGTTGCTTCCTGAAGTGCATACGATTAGACAAAAAATAATTAACCACCTGCAGCACTCCACTTTGACCATGTGTAGCCATCACTGTGGGCAAAACATCTGAGAAAGGAAGGCCAAGAAGAGGCAATAAATAAAAAGACAACCCATGCAAATGCTAAGAACACAAAGTCCAAAAAATAACAGAACTGGTGTTTCCTTCTCCTTTATCCTGTGTTTCAGAAGTTCTTACAGTTGAAGCTGCCATGGAATCACCTGGAATGCTTGTAAAACACAAACTCCCTAGACTCCATCCCTGGCATTTCTGATTTAATAAGTGTGGAGTTGGCCTGATAATCTATTTCTTACATGTTCCCAGGTAATAGTGATGCTGCTGGTGTGAGGACTACACTTGCAGCATGATTACATACTCCATCCCTGGAATAATACCACATTTAAAAGTCTGTAGATACTAAGCCATGATCTATTCCAAAACTGTTAGGATTTTCAGCCCCAAAACAAGAATAAAACAATAAAAAGTACTCATATTTTAGTTAGCTTCATAGTTTATCTCACAATAACCTTGAAAATATTTCTACCTTCCACTCCTCTCTACCATGTTTTTCTTTTTAACAGATTAGGAATCTGGAATTCAGAGATATTTTTAAGAACCCATCCTTAATCTACAGACCATCTGATACCAAAGCATGTGCTCCTCTCCATATGTCATGCTGTTACCCTCTCGAATCCCCAAGTGCCATGCCTCTTATGGGGGCTTTGGCGGTTGACACTCACCCACCTTGAGGCTGCACCTAATACTTCACTTTATGAAAAAGTCCAAATTCCACTTTGCACTGGAACAATACATATTTGACTAAACTATTGAGAATGGCAGGAGAGATTCTGTCACATCTCACAAAATCACAACTTCATAAAAACTTACTTTAGGTAGATCTTTACTGCTCCTATCCCAAGAACTGATATTAGCCAACATAATAAGTGCTTCCTACGTGTCTCATGTGTGTGTGTGCGTACTCAGTCGCTCACTTGTGTCTGACTCCTTGTGACCTCAAGCACTGTAGCTCACCAGGCTCCTCTGCCCATGGAATTTTCCAAGCAAGAATACTGCAATGAATTGGCATTTCCTCCTCCAGGGGATCTTTATGACCCAGGGGTCAAATTCACATCTCTGGCATCTCCTGCATTGGCAGGCATTCTTTAACCACTGTATGTGTTTCTTAGCAACTTTAAAATATACACTACAGTAATTTTAACCATAGTCACCCATGTTGTATATTATATCCCAATCAACTGTTACATTAATATAAACCTCAGAATACTTGTCATAGCATTTTCTAGGGTAAGTGGATTAAAGTAATGCAAAAGTCTTAAGCATAAACACAAACAATCTGCCATTCTATAGACAATTAACTTCATATTTTTATTTACAAAGACTAAGCATGTGGTCAGGGTTCTGTGTTGTATATGGAAACTTGGTGACAGCAGTTCAGTACCACAAACATACCGTGAGTGTATACAACACTCAAGGCCAAAACTGTATTAGAAGCTGACCAAAGATGAATTATATGTATTGTTTTTTAAAAGCTCATAATGTTTATTCTTTTTGTGGGGGTGGTGTCCAGAAAAGAGAGAAAAACATGAATCAGTCTGATAGAGACTTAATCAGAGTACAAAAAATGATACCCACGGGATCATCATAACCTTTAGGCTCCCCACCCGAAAGTCCTAAGAAAGAGAATGCCTGCAGTACTGAAGCCAACATCCCATTACATTGTTGCTTTATGACAAAGCATGCCAAGGTCATTTGGAAATCCTATTGAGGGCGTCACTGGGGTTTTTTTATCCTCTTCTGAAATACAGTGGTAGTTTAAATTTTATTAGTAATGTAAGTCATCACAACAATTGTAATCATTGCAGAACAAACTGAAGCTATACCTTATGACTGGTGATGACTTTTTAAAAAGGAGATAAAACAAGTAACTGAGACATGACAGATAAATTCAAACACATCTAGAGATAAACTAATGGTTTTTATGAGGATCTCTCCTTACAAGACCATACACTTGTGAACGGTTCCAAGAAAGACAAGATTTCAGGAATTTTGGATACTAACCATTAAATCAACGCAGATCAAATTTATCAGAAAAAGATGATGACAAGTAAGTATAAAAGCTTGAGAAGGCAACAAGAACAATCATTAAGAATGAAACACATCAAGTTCACTCCACTGAAATTATATCCAAAGCCTCTTCTTTCATTACAGCTACCAATGGCCCATCTGAATTACTTACAGTTACTATGAGCTTTCTGTACAGAAAAGAATATGCACATGTATGAGTGAACACTTTACTATAAACAAAAATTTACTGTTAATAAACAGACTAATAATTCTGTAAATATTGATGTTTTACCATGGCTTCCCTTCTCTAAGCTCTCATTTTATGAAATGATTACTGAGTTTGGACAGAAAATTTATACACACAACAATTATGGTATAATGGTGGGCTCTGGTTTCTTTATTTTTAATTGGAGGATAATTGCTTTACAACATTGTATTGGTTTCTGTGAATCAGCCATAAGTATACCCATGTCCCCTCCCTCCTGAACCCCTCTCCCCTCCTCCACCGTACTCACCCCTCTTAGGTCATCACAGAGCACCATGCTGAGCTCCCTGTGTTAGACAGCAACCTCCACTAGCTATCTGTTTTACATATGGTAATGCATATGTTTCAATCTACTCTCTCAATTAGCCCCACCCTCTCCCTCCTCTGCTGTGTCCACAAGTTTGTTCTCCATGTCTGCATCTCTCTATTTCCACCCTGCAAATAAATTCATCAGTACCATTTTTCTAGATTCTATATATATATGTGTGTGTGCTAATCTATGATATGTGTTTTCCTCTTTCTTACTCCATGCTGTATAACAGGCTCTAGTGATGTTCATCCACCTCACTAGAACTGACTCAAATCCATTCCTTTTTGTGGGTAAATAATATTCCATTATATATATATATATATATATATATATATATATATATATATATCACAACTTCTTTATCCATTCATCTGTCCATGAATATATAGGTTGCTTTTGTGTCCTTGTTATAAATAGTGTTGCAATGAACACTGGGGTTACATGTGCCTCTATGAATTATGTATTTCTCAGGGTATATGCCCAGTAGTGGGATTGTTGGGTCATATGGTAGTTTTATTTCTAGCTTAAGAAATCACCATACTGTTCTTCCTAGTAGCTGTGGGCTCTGTTTTGAGTAGACTGGTATTGATAACAGATATGTCAAACTGCATTGAGACAATTTGACTTCCAATGTTTAAAAAAGAAATCATGTTTTCCATCTTTATATTTAAGGAGTACCTTTACATTAAATTTTATTCCCTTAATATGAAAGAATTCTTAAACCAGACACATGGTGTAAGTGATAGAGGGCAAAATAACAAATTTTACTATATCAACAGTTTAAGTCTGTTCAGAATAAGACACCACAAAAAAACAAATGGTAACCCACAGTCTAGCGAAGATATTTTCAACACATATAGTCAACAAAGGATGAATATTCACAATCTATAAAAAAAAAGTCTATAAATGAGTAAAGAAAAGATTATGCATTAGAAAAATAGGCAAAAGAGATGAATAAGCAAGTCACAGTAAAGGTGAGAAAATGGTCTGTAAACATATGAAAGATGTACATATATACATATATATATATGACGAGACATATTCAAAACTGTTCACAACTTCATTGTTTCTGATGAAAATTACAACTTAAATATATGCTAATAGAAAAACACCTAAATAAATTGAAATAAACTGACACAATCAAATATTACTAAGGGATAAAAAACAAATGAACTGAAGCTATACACATGAAAATGAAGGAATTTCATAGTTAAAAGAATAAAACAGAATTAAAAATTCGTATTACTTGATGTAATTTATATAAAGAGTACTATACATTGTTAGATATATAACCACATATAGGAAAAATACAAAGAAATGCATCGGGTAATATATTCCAAATTTAGAACTGATTATTCCTGCAGGGGAAGAAGGGGTGAAATCAGAAAAAGGAAGGGTTTTTCCTGCCTTGCAAAGATCTAGTTTTTTAAGCTGGACTTAAAAAACTAGCATTTGTTGCATTATTCTTTATGCTTTTTGTATGTCTAAAAATGCTACAGCATATATGTATTTTAAAGATTTTATTTTCTATTGCAATGACTGAATATCTGACATATGATTTACAAAGAAGGGTTCAGGGACTTCCCTGTGGTCCCGTGGCTAAGTCTCCATGCTCTCAAAGCAGGGGACCTAGGTTCAATCCCTGGTCTGGGAACTAGACTCCACATGTTCCACCTAAAAAGACTCTGCATGCTGCAACAATGACCGAAGATGCTGCAGCTAAGACCCAGCACAGCCAAATAAATAAACAACTATTTTTAAATAACTAAAAATAAATACAAACAGAGTTCAATGGTGAAGTTTTCAAATTCATGAAAAGAATTAACATAGTCAAGGCCAACCCAACTGCTAAAGGAAGTATTTACTGCGGGTGTCACCATGAAACATGGAGAGCGGTCTTTATATACCGTCTCTCAGTTTTTCCTACACACCTCTAATGACCTCTGCTTCTTCCACATCCCTCTGAACTCTGTTTCACATCTATACAGAAGACATCATTAATAAGCTAATATTGTCTGCTTCCACTTTTAGGAGGCACAATCAATAAGTTCTATCAACTGTCAGAAATGAACTATATGCAACATTGAACATAGGCACATATTTGAACTGGTTTTTTTTTTAAATGTAAAAAACCCACTTAAAGATAAACAAGGCTAGAATTTTACTTGGGTGCAATTCATAAAATTATCAGAACCTGAACACTAAAGGATACAATGTGTGTGGCCAAGAGTGCTACTGAGCACTTAGGGGATAAACCCCCTCTTCCAGGAAGCCTTCTTTAATCACTTCAGCCAACAGTCATTTTCTCTTTTCCCAACAGTTGCTGGAGTACTCCTCACCTGAACCCCTGATTCTGACTCTTAATAACTATCTGCTTGCTTTTTTTCTCTCTGGTGGGGATCACGGGTTATCTCACCTTCCATTTTTTCACTCCTTCACCAACACTCCCAAAAGGGTCCAAATAAATTTTCTTAAATGAATTAGAGAGCAGAGGGACTAAGGGCCAGATGTCAGAATAGAGCGCCTGCAGTCTGAATCAGCTCTGCCCTTTGCCAGCTGGATGACAGAGTAATGGCTGCTGCTACTGCTGCTAAATAGCTTCAGTCGTGTCCGACTCTGTGTGACCCCACAGACGGCAGCCCACCAGGCTCCCCCGTCCCTGGGATTCTCCAGGCAAGAACACTGGAGTGTGTATGCTGCTGCTGCTGCTGCTGCTAAGTCACTTCAGTCATGTCCGACTCTGTGCGACCCCATAGACGGCAGCCCACCAGGCTCCCCATTCGTGTGGAGGGGAAAAATGAGTCCTGCAACCACATGATTCCTAACTTTGTGTTCTTCTACCCAGTTTTTAAGTTTGCCCATTACAGTGATCAACGTCTTCCTTGACATCCAATTAGTAAGTCTGACTCCAAATGCAGTTCTGGTGTAAGTAGAAAAACAATTATTCAATTCTGTCCCCAAATGTTCCTTCCCTAGACAAGGTATTTGTTTACTTAACAAGAGCTTCTACTATGATCGCTGTTATTAATTAAAGTTTATACTGACCTTGTATCCATGATGAAATTACTTTAATTTCAATATATTTTGTAAAATCATAAACACAGTTTTCATGCATCTACTGCAAATGTTATAGTCTTCTATAACATATCTCCCTTCTCATTTAAAACAGAATGTAAACAAACTCATTCATTGGGTCATTATTCTCCCATTCCAAGGGTATTTGCAATGGTTTGGTATTTAGCAATGACAGATTTGCAGCACTGAAAGCTCCTCAGTGATTAAATACACTGAAGAGCAAATTGAAAATTAGTTTCAATAAGCAGCTGTGGGATTTTTCGGGCACTTCAAATAAACCTGATTCTGCAGCTTTAAATTCAGGACAGTGTGCCCCAGCACTAACTGCTGACAGCATTATTTGATCTGGGGAGACGTGCAAACATTCAACAACAAACAAGCATGTGTCAATAATTCATAGGTCTAGAGTCAACTCTCTAGCAGAAGGAGAGTGGATTTTTTTTTTCCTGCAACTCAAGACTTTTTTTTTTTTTTGCTTTGAGTTAATTCCTCCCTCTTCAGTCTGCCAGGAGTCAGATCAGCTGCTACAATCAGGTGTTCTGCTAACTTAGGTCACTTTAGTCCAGGCCGACCAGGCTTCAACATACAAGTCTCTGAACCACAAGAGACAGGCAGTCTGGAAACGTGGCACTTCGTGCCCTCCTAATAACCATGACTTCACCACCTCCTTCATGTCGATGAATGAGGTTTTCTCATCCCAACCCTGAGAACTTGATTTAGGCAGATAACATGTTTCTAGACTGTTAATCCAGAGGATCAAGCTGAGACATCAGCACCCTTCAGATGTCTGAATGCATCTGCATTTCTGCCACTCTTGCCCTGTTAATTCCCGTTCATCCAGTAACTCCAGAACCATACTAACACACAACCAGCTAACAAATGGGGGCTGTGATCACTCTAAAGAGAGATCTTGTAGCTGTGAGATACACCATCAGAAATGGGAATGATGGAACAGCTACAGTGAGCATATAAACAGGAAATTCAATGACTTGCTGCTACTTAAAAAAAAAATTTGAATGCATTTGCCCACCAAAGTCTGACCTTGAGTCATCTGAAATTGAAGCCCACGATAAATTACATTTTCTTCATTTTCAGTAACATTTTAAGTTGTAAATGTTAATATTTCACTCCAGGAGTCCAGCTCAGATAACTGCTCTGTGAGAAAATACCCTTAAAGCACAAGGAAATCAACTGACAAATGAATTTATGAAACTGAAATATTAAAAGAGCAATTAATAAATTTGCCAGCTGTACTTTTCTTCTGTTAAAAAAAAAAAAAAAACAGTAGCACCTCAGTGGGCTTTTTGATGGTGAAACCACATCAGAAACATAAACATAATGGTAATTCATTCATTTATTCACCAAGTATTTTTTATGACCTGCTCTGTCCAGAGAATATAGCGGTGATGAAAACAGATGCATTCTGGAGCTCACATTTCTTATTTCTTACATTCTCCTGGGGGGGGGGGGGCGGTGGCGGGGGAAGCAGGGAGAGTCACAGAATAAATACATGTAAAATGATGTACACTGAATTGTCACAGACAGCTGAGAAAACTACTGTAGGTACGATGGCAAGAGAAGATAGGGGATCAGCTGCCATTTAAAATATAAAGGTCAAGAAAGGCATCAATGAGCAGATGACATGACTGAGCAAAGATGCAGCGGAAGATGAGGGAGCAAGTTGTGCTGAAACAGGCAGAAGGGAGGGTGAAAGAGGAGGCCAAGGACAGGCTGGGGCTGGGGTGCACAGAGCACTCTCCCCAGGACAACCTGATGTGACCCCCATAACAAAGTGGGGTTTTAGGGCATGTATCACCACTGTTTCATGAGGGTGTTGACGCTCAGCCATGTCACCACCTGCCCATCACACAGGGAGCGGCAGTGCTGACACCCTCCTCCAGGGGCTCCAGCTCCGTCCAGAAGGTTTTCAACTGCATCCAGTTTTTCCACTGCTTCCAGTGCTGTTATTGCAACTTATTAGAAACAACCCGTTAAACCTGGATGTCAGAAAGGTGACTGTAAGGGTGAGGGCTCGGAAGGCAGCACATGGAACTGAAGAGAGAAGCCTCCAGGAAGCACAGAATATGAAGGGCTGCCTTCAGGAAGAGGAGACACTGGCGTTCTGCATGCCCCAGAAGGCAGAACTGGGCCCAATAACTCGAAATCACAGGGAGACAACTCTCCAGTAACTGGATGAATGAAATCCAGTGACAGGAGCTAGCCAACCACAGGATGGGCTGGCTTGTGAAGTTATGAAGTGCCAATTACAGGAGTTATTCAGGTAGAGGCTGAGCGGCCATCTACTGTCTGAGATAAAGACAGATTTTAGCATTGATGTGCAGGCTATATGTACGGATGGACAGACGGCTATTCCAATTCCATGACTACCCAAGCACCCGGGCAGGGCAGTGTGGCAATCAGAAGTTCCAGAGGTCAGACAGCTGGGTTAGAACCCAGTCTCCACTATTTATACACGCTCTGCACACTCTACAAGCCTCAGTTTGCTTATCTGAAAAATGACGCAAATTACGTAAGTCACCTCACGGTGCCTTAAAGGAGAAAATCCATGTTAAAGGACTTAACACAGGGCCTGGCACACAAAGGTCAGTCAGTTCAGCTAATATAGTTATTCTATATTTATTTTATATTTATACATATGAATATATATAAATAATGTGTGCACATTTGTTTTTCTGTTTTTACTCTTACACTCAGTGGTGAGAAGAGTTCAATATCCAAAGCTGAATTGCTATAGAATATTAAATGACAACAGGATGATACTAACGATGATAGTTTTAAAAAATATTTAAACAGCCAGCTTCTTAGCCTGATCCTTTCATATTATATCTCTTTTAATCACCAGGAAATATGCAGAAAAGTTCATCTTTTAAATATATGAAGTGCCAATTTAAAACTTATGAAAGGAAATATCAACATTTTCTTAAATGAAACAATTATTAAAAACTCAGTACTTCAGCATAAGAAAGAACGCCTAACAATCTACACCTGTATTTAATGTGCATTTATATGCAAATTCTTGAGTGTCTGTGTATACACAAACACACCCACTCTTAAACATCTACTTCAAAATTATAAACTAGAAAGCCCATGGTTACTTTTAAATTACCTTTTAATAAGCAAAATGATTTCATATATTTCTTATAAGGGTCAAGCATTTTATGCATATGTGTGTGTGCTAATAGAAAATAAAGGAGAAATAACCATAGAATATGGCATCTTTAGGCTAAAATCTGGAGATGTTTCTGGATGGCAGAGAGTGAGTTATGCAATTTTAGATTAATTTCCATCATTCTTTTCTCATTCGGGATAAACTAACATTTATTATTCATTGAGAAAACATTCAAGAATGGATATGATTGATAAAAAAAAGAGTGTGTTTTAGGAAAAACTCAGGCAATATTTTATTTCTGCGGCAGGGTGCTCAATACTTTTAGAAAGTCATGGTATGATACACTACAGACAGAAAACATATTTCCAATAACAGTATTTGTTTGAGACAACAGGATATGTATGGATGCATATCCATCATTATATTGATCCTCCCAATCGCCCTGTGACATAGCTGCTATTAATACCCTGCTCTATCAGTATGCACACAGGGGCTCAGGGAGTAAACTGCTCAAAGCCTCAAAGGAGGAAATGAAGATACAATCCCATTCTAAAAACTTGCATCTTTCTGTATCATCTGCCATGCGATCACATTAAATTAGCATATCTGGGCACAGATAATCTATTTCAATAAGTACATTCCGTACCAAAACTCTGTTGGATATATCTCATGGACTCTCAAGGGCGTACTGTCAGAAGGGATGATCCAGCCTGTCACCAAAGACAGCATCAGGAATCCAGCCCAGTCTCAACAGATAACACCATACTGAAAATGGGATTCCCTAACCATCAGTTCTTAGCCAGTCCTGCCAGACACTCTATAATGTCTGCTTCTATTAATCCCAGGTCCACCCTGATAGCAAAAATAATATAAAGTTCACTTTCCCAAATCACCCTCCAAGGATTTGAAGTAAGCAATCACTGTCTCCCTTTATAAAATCCCCCAGACCCATTTCTCATAACAT
The DNA here is from genome assembly GCF_002263795.3 of Bos taurus. Taxonomy (NCBI): domain Eukaryota; kingdom Metazoa; phylum Chordata; class Mammalia; order Artiodactyla; family Bovidae; genus Bos; species Bos taurus. Next base: position 17,351,028 of record NC_037336.1, on the reverse strand, counting down.
CTGAACAGTAAGCCTCTTTTCACTCTGGCGGCCTCTCCTGGTTGCATGTGATTTGTCAAAATCTCTCTTCGGTGACACTCAGCACTAAACCTCCAATCCCACGATGAATACGATCAATTACAATCCTTGAACCTTTCTCTTCATGTCACCAGATGGTATTAAGTTGCTGAACTGTCAGGTATCAGTGATGACTCAGATGGAATAATGGAAAAACAATTAAAATCTTTTTTTTCCCAAAATTTCTTTTAAGCTAGATCTCTACTTGCACAACTGATTTCTGCTGAGAACCAAACACTTGACTTCTCAGGTTTGCAGTCTAGTCCTGGAGGAACACAGCACACACTCTCATGATGGCGGGCCTCCTCCGTGACCCATGGTGTGTCCGCCCTGACAGCAACACCCTTCCCTGAGCCCTGCCTGCAAACTCCCCACTCGCCCTTCACTGCCTCTTTCCGCTGCCTGGTCTCAAGTCTTCTGAATTCACCCCTCCTGCCTTCCTCACCCAGGCACCACCCCCTGCTCCTTCGTCTGCATTTCCACAGCACTGGGAAACACACAGATCCCAAGGCAGGATCAACAGCCATTTGGGGTCTTGCTCCTCTACTAGACAAGAGAGTGAGCGCACCATATTTGTGGACTTTGCCCTCATCGGCTACTATTTCCAGCGCTGGGCTTGGGAAGATCAAGCCATGCCCTACGTGAATAACTACAGAAAAGGTTAGAAGTGAAACAGCTCACGGAAACAAGGCTAAACCCGGACGAGTTACGGAACTGAAGGCCTACTTAGATATATATGGACAAAGGAAAAGGTATCAGCGGCAGGAAGGCCTTGAGCCCGACCTCAGCGTGAAGCCTTGAAGGGAGACATCAACATCTCTTTAACACCTCCGCCACGAGCCACTGTGCACTCACTGTACAGCCAGCGCCTCGTGTAAGACCTCATTTAATAATTCTGTGACTGGGCAAACAAGCTCCCAGGGTACAGCACAGGGAACTACAGTTCCTGTCAATATCCTTATCAATATCCTTATCAATCCTTATCAGTACCCTGTGATAAACCAAAAGGGAAAAGAACACAAAAAAGAATGTGTACATAACCGAACTACGTTGCTATATAGCAGAAATTAACACAACATTGTAAGTCAACTACACTTCAACAAAATTTGAAAAAATGATTATGTGTTGTAGAATTTAGTATCATTTTTTGAAGTTAAGGAAACAAGTTCAGAAGGTAGCTTTCTCAAGGCTATCCGGTTAACAAGTGATGGAACTGGACTTTTTAACTGTCATCTCTCCGCACGTTCTTTCTGCGATACAGTTCTGAAGCCTGGCCGTCGGAACTGATTGTAACCTGGCCAGGAGTGGACCTCCCTGAATTGCCGTGTGGTCACCTTGTGTCTACTTTGACATTCATCTCAGGCTTTCACCACAGCAGCGGGCATGTGCGCGTGTGCACAAACACACCCCCCACACACACAATGGCAGGCCACTATCTCCACAAGCACTGCTAGATAAGGGATTTTTCACCCCCAAAGACGGCCTAGTGAGACAGGCATGCGCAGTACTGCATACTAATCAACTCTGAAAAACTCCCATCAGAAATAATTTCAAATACGTGTTCAAGAGGCAAGGACAGCATAGGGAACAGGAGAGCAGGTTTGGGAGGCAGGCTTCCCTGTGTGACCTTAGACAGGTTACTCAACCTCTCTGTGCCTCAGTTTGCTAATCTGTAAAATGGAACTCAAAGAATACTCAACTTCTAAACTAAGGAGACAAAGTGAGTCAAGGCACATGACCCCTACGTACTCTGTCAGGCACACAGTAAACAATGCAACACTTGGTCCACTTGAGGCTTGTATGGGTCAATGAGTCAACGCCAGCCCGCTGTCTCCAAAGCCTGTGCCTCTCTCTGCACAGCAAAAACCCAGTAAGAACTCAGGGAAAGAGACACTTGTGGGCTCATGTGAACAGGAGGAACAGAACTCCGCAGCCAGCCTGGAAGATCGGAAGGATGAGAAGGACTCAGGTAAAAGAGGGACAAACTTTGATGGGGTGGACAGTACGGGCAGCCAGTAGATAATAGCATGCCTCTTTGTGGGAGAGGGCATGGATTTCTGACTGAAGAATACGGTATTTGGGGAATGAAAGGGAAATAATATAGAATAGGGAAGTTGGGATCTTGAAGGTCAATTAGAGGAGACTGAACTCACTGCTGTGGATGGCTGGAAACAGGCATGGTCTTCGGAGTGGATGAGTGCAACACTCCTAGTAATGTTTTAGGAAGAGAATTTTGCTAGGCAGGAAGGAGTTAGGGATTGCTGACACCAAAGAGGGAAGGACTGAAAGGAGAGCCAGGCCAGGTGCTAACATGTACACACAGAATATGAGATGCCCTCAAAGATGTCCGTAACACGGTGGGGCTTCCTGCTTGATTGGAAAGAGGGAAAGTAAGGGGATACTTGCATATGATTCCCATATTAGGCCAGCGATGTGACGGACCCCAATCAGAAAATCATACTAAAATTACTGGAAAGTAGAAAACATGCAAAATAACACTGATAAAATATTTATTCAGAACACTGTAACTATTCTTGGAAGTTTGTTTCCTTAATTCTTTACTGAAATTTCACTTGTTATCAATGAGTGATGAAAAGGAGGTAAGCACATTAATAATGAAAGAAGCCAGCTTACTGCCAAGTAGTTTGAATCAGTGCCCTTCTCGGTGATTTTACGCTGTAGTCATATTTTTGGAGTACGCTGGGAAACTGGGAATTTGTCCATTATTTATCACGAAAGATTTTTACATCAGCAACCTAGTGAGAAATGTACCTTTGGGGTCTTTAAGCCGAAACACTGCTTTATTTGCTATATGTAATGATGCTACAGTTATTTGCCTGTATGCATGCAGTACATTCTAAATCACAATTTTGGTGTTGGGAAACTGACCTTGATGAAAAGAATTTATTGGTAATATATGTAATTTTAAAAACTCTATTCATTATATAGATGAAATAGTGCTTAGTTATTATCAGATAAATAGATGGATAATCTGTTTATTTTGATAATTTGATAACAGATGATTTTTTTTTTAGTTAGAAAACAAGACAATCTTACAAGAGTGGATGCTTTAGGAACCATATTTATAAAAGAAACAGCTTTTTAGAAAGCAGCAATTTCTTGGGAAATATGTAAGCTTTTGTGCACTGGCATAAAAAGGCAGATTATCATGAGAAAGTTATATTCTGCCCACAAACACACAATGCATTTATCAGTTGTGCCAGGCACTGGAAATGAGGATGCCCTGGTGGCTCAGACAGTAAAGCATCTTGCTTACAATGCGGGAGACCTGGGTTCAATCTCTGGGTCAGGAAGATCCTCTGGAGAAGAAAATGGCAACCCACTCCAGTACTTTTGCCTGGAAAATCCCATGAACAGAGGAGCATGATGGGCTACAGTCCACTGGATTGCAAAGAGTCAGACATGGCTGAGCGACTTCACTTTCACTTTCACTTTCCCTCAGAAGCTTTCTTTCTGGGGGAGGCCAATAAATAAGAAAATAAATGAAACATCAACTAGTCAGGAAGCAACAGTTAGAAATGGACATGGAACAACAGACTGGTTCCAAATAGGAAAAGGGGTACATAAAGGCTGTATATTGTCACCCTGCTTATTTAACTTATACGCAGAGTACATAATGAGAAACGCTGGGCTGGAGGAAGCACAAGGTGGAATCAAGATTGTCAGGAGAATTATCAATAACCTCAGATATGCAGATGACACGACCCTTATGGTAGAAAGTGAAGAAGAATTAAAGAGCCTCTTGATGAAAGTGAAAGAGGAGAGTGAAAAAGCTGGCTTAAAGCTCAACATTCAGAAAATGAAGATCATGGCATTTGGTCCCATTCAGTTCATTTCAGTTCAGTTCAGTCGCTCAGTCGTGTCCAACTCTTTGCGACCCCATGAATCGCAGCACGCCAGGCCTCCCTGTCCATCACCAACTCCCGGAGTTCACTCAGACCCACATCCATTGAGTCAGTCATGCCATCCAGCCATCTCATCCTCTGTCTTCCCCTTCTCCTCCTGCCCCCAATCCCTCCCAGCATCACAGTCTTTTCCAATGAGTCAACTCTTCACATGAGGTGGCCAAAGTATTGGAGTTTCAGCTTCAGCATCATTCCTTCCAAAGAAATCCCAGGGCTGATCTCCTTCAGAATGGACTGGTTGGGTCTCCTTGCAGTCCAAGGGACTCTCAAGAGTCTTCTCCAACACCACAGTTCAAAAGCATCAATTCTTCGGCACTCAGCCTTCTTCACAGTCCAACTCTCACATCCATACATGACTACTGGAAAAACCATAGCCTTGACTAGACGGACCTTTGTTGGCAAAGTAACGTCTCTGCTTTTGAATATGCTATCTAGGTTGGTCATAATTTTCCTTCCAAGGAGTGAGCGTCTTTTAATTTCATGGCTGCAGTCACCATCTGCAGTGATTTTGGAGCCCAAAAAATTAAAGTCTGACACTGTTTCCACTGTTTCCCCATCTATTTCCCATGAAGTGATGGGACGGGATGCCATGATCTTCGTTTTCTGAATGTTGAGCTTTAAGCCAACTTTTTCACTCTCCACTTTCACTTTCATCAAGAGGCTTTTGAGTTTCTCTTCACTTTCTGTCATAAGGGTGGTGTCATCTGCATATCTGAGGTTATTGAGATTTCTCCTGACAATCTTGATTCCAGCTTGTGTTTCTTCCAGTCCAGCGTTTCTCATGATGTACTCTGCATATAAGTTGAAGAAACAGGGTGACAATATACAGCCTTGACGTACTCCTTTTCCTATTTGGAACCAGTCTGTTGTTCCATGTCCAGTTCTAACTGTTGCTTCCTGACCTGCATACAAATTTCTCAAGAGGCAGGTCAGGTGGTCTGGTATTCCTATCTCTTTCAGAATTTTCCACAGTTTATTGTGATCTACACAGTCAAAGGCTTTGGCATAGTCAATAAAGCAGAAATAGATGCTTTTCTGGAACTCTCTTGCTTTTTCTATGATCCAGTGGATGTTGGCAATTTGATCTCTGGTTCCTCTGCCTTTTCTAAAACCAGCTTGAACATCAGGAAGTTCACGGTTCACATATTGCCGAAGCCTGGCCTAGAGAATTTTGAGCATTACTTTCTAGCATGTGAGATGAGTGCAATTGTGCAGTAGTTTGAGCATTCTTTGGCATTGCCTTTCTTTGGGATTGGAATGAAAACTGACCTTTTCCAGTCCTGTGGCCACTTCTGAGTTTTCCAAATTTGCTGGCATATTTAGTGCAACACTTTCACAGCATCATCTTTCAGGATTTGAAATAGCTCGACTGGAATTCCATCACCTCCACTAGCTTTGTTCGTAGTGATGCTTTCTAAGGCCCACTTGACTTCACATTCCAGGATGTCTGGCTCTAGGTCAGTGCTCACATCATTGTGATTATCTGGGTCATGAAGATCTTTTTTGTATAGTTCTTCTGTGTATTCTTGCCATCTCTTCTTAATATCTTCTGCTTCTGTTAGGTCCATACCATTTCTGTCCTTTATTGAGCCCATCCCATTACTTCATGGCAAATAGATGGGGCAACAGTGGAAACATTGCCAGACTTTATTTGTTTGTGCTCCAACATCACTGCAGATGGTGACTGCAGCCATGAAATTAAAAGACGCTTACTCCTTGGAAGGAAAGTTATGACCAACCTAGACAGCATATTCAAAAGCAGAGACATTAGTTTTTCAACAAAGGTCCATCTAGTCAAGGCTATGGTTTTTCCAGTGGTCATGTATGGATGTAAGAGTTGGACTATAAAGAAAGCTGAACGCCTAAGGATTGATTCTTTTGAACTGTGGTGCTGGAGGAGACTCCTGAGAATCCCTTGGACTGCAAGGAAATCCAACTAGTCCATCCTAAAGGAGATCAGTCCTGAATGTTCATTGGAAGGACTGATGCTGAACTGAAACTCCAATACTTTGGCCATCTGATGCAAAGAGCTGACTCACTGGAAAAGCCCCTGATGCTGGGAAAGATTGAAGGTGAGAGGAGAAGGGGAAGACAGAGGATGAGATGGTTGGATGGCATCACTGACTCAATGAACATTGCGTTTGGGTAAATTCTGGGAGTTGGTGATGAACAAGGAGGCCTGATATGCTGCAGTCCATGGGGTTGCAAAGAGTCGGACATGACTGAGCAACTGAACTGAATTGAACTTAATGCATGAATAGCAACTTTGGATAAAGTATAAAAGCAGTTCAGAAGAGAAAGAAAGTAGCTTTCTCTTACCATTGTTCCAGAGATAAAAAGAAATGGGTCATAATCTCCTACTCTAAACCCATTTGTGGGGATTTGTAAAGAATCATAAGTATGTTTTTTTTGTTTTTTAATCCTGTGAGAAAAAAGCTATTCATGAAAGTAGAAGGAAGGTGTGGGTAAAGCGACCGTGAGCAAGCAGTCTCTGAAATACATTTCCTAGCAATTATTAGAGATTAAGAAAGTCACATCTCTCTTTCCAACAATCAAAATTACTTTCTAATGAGTTGTTTTCATTCTACTATTCATCCAGATTAAACCAAAGCACACATTAAATACAAAAAGATTTATTTTCCAGAGTTCTGCCAGGGTGAAAGCAATCTAATCAAAAACGAAATGGGGAATGAGCTCAGTGAATAAATCAGAAGGAAGAATTAAAGAAGCTGACAGATATTTTGGAGGCCTGTTAGAAAATAAATTGGATTTTCATTATAAAAATTGACTTAAATAAATTATACACTTAAGAACCCACTTCAGAACATTTCCTTAAAGTCAATTTGATTATCAGCCCCAAAATATTGCATTTCAATATATTTTGTTATATTTCCAAAATACAAGAGGTATAGGAAGGACATATACAAAGTAAATGCCCAGAAAATAAAAAGAAAGAAAGAAATACTAAGAAATCTTTGATTCTGATATCTGATGTTCAGATTTGAAACCTAAACAAAAAGTTAGGCAAAATATTTTACATAGTGCCACCAAAATAACTAGAGGATAATTAAAGTAAATTTTATATTTGAGGAAAAGCAAAAGAAAACTTGATAGCAGACACAGCCCTCTAAAGATCTACAATTTATAAATTACTTTACTCCCTTGATGGATAATCTGTAAGTATAGATAAATCTAATAACAGGGACAATATTAAACCTTCATCTAAGACAGCTGTTCATACAACAAGTGAAAGTTGTGTCCGACTCTTTGTGACCCCAGGGACTATACAGTCCATGGAATTCTCCAGGCCAGAATACTGGAGTGGGTAGCTGTTCCCTTCTCCAAGGGATCTTACCAACCCAGGGATGGAACCCAGGTCTCCTGCATTGCAGGCAGATTCTTTACCAGCTGAGCCACCAGGGAAGCCCTGTTCATATGACATGTGACACTTTATCAGCAGAAATGGGGAGCATGAATGTGTGTGGTGGTGGAAGCGGGGGCGGGGGGCAGGTGGATTTATTGTCTATATTTCCAAGCAAGGAATGATGAAGTACAGACCTTCTCATAATCTCTGGAGGGAGTAAGCCTTCTAGGTAAAATTATCATGTTCATACACTCAACAGGTAACACCGGAGAAAAGAGATTCTGTCCTAGGCACGCCACGTTTAAACAGATAAAGCTGGTAAAGGAACTCAGAAACCTGCTGTCTGAGGGACAGAGGAGTAAAATGTAAACTGGGCTTGTTCCATGAAACCCCAAGGAAGCGGACAAGGATGGGAGGGGAAGTTGTGGATACATATTCTGTCAGATGTGTTAAAGACTGAGAGAGAGCTTAAGGAGGAGTGAGTTCCCTGTTGTGGGAGGTATTCAAGCACAGAGAGAGATGACAGGCATGGGGCAGAATGCACCCAAACTTTGAAAATTAACTGGATCAGGACCATTTTCACCCTGAGATCTTGTGATTGTAAGAAACAGAAACCACAGCCACTGACATCGGGAGACTTAAAAGTCATTCAGTGACAGTGATATACAACAGATGCCTTTGAAAAAGTGTTGAGGACACGGTACCCATGAGGGTCCAGGCAGAAAGCTTTTGGTACCTCAATCTGGGTAATGTGAAGGAGCACTTAATAAAGAGCTACTTCCAAAGGTGTGGGCAGCCTAAGGGGGAAACACAATGTGCAGGGGACCAGAAACAACAGCAGAGACCAAGGGCATCCTCCACTTCCCTTGGATCTAAAGGGAGGAGAGGAGGGGGCAGTTACCAGGACTGGGAGAGAGACCCGCGGAGCACAGGCCCACCCGGCAGGAGCTGTGACCTTCCATCCTCCAGCATCGTCCTCATGACTGTAGGCGGAGCAGGGGCTGGTGTGGGACCTGCAGGGTGGTGGGGCAGAGAGATCTGGGGGTGGTGGGGCAGAGAGATCTGGGAGGCCAAACGAAGACTTCCAGCACAAATGCCAGCAAAGCCATGGAAAACAGGGCAAATGGGAAAGTCCTAGATGAGGGAAGAGGCTGGACTGCCTTCTCTCTACATCCTTTCCAAATAGAGCAACATGCCTTTTCAGTGGACACAGTGAAAATGAGAGTCACAGACCCAAGGTTTTTTTACCATCCTTGTGTATATAGTGCTGTTTCCTTCTGATTCTCCAGGCATTCTCCGGGATTTGTTTTCTGAACTAAGCAGTCAGCTGCAAGGTAATTGCTCTACCCAAAACAGAAGTGCCATAGAAGACAAGAGCTTCCCAGGTGGCATTAGTGGTAAAGAACCCGCCTGCCAGGAGGGGTAACAGAAGAGGTTTTGAGCCCTGGGTCAGGAAGTTCCCCTGGAGGAAAGCATGGCCAACCCACTCCAGTATTCTTGCCTGGAGAATCCCCATGGACAGAGGAGCCTGGAGGGCTACAGTCCATAGGGTCGCAAAAAGTCAATCAGAACAGCACAGCACAGGACCTGAAAATCTGAATATAGAACCATCTAGCCTATGTTAGTTAGGCGACCCTTCATTCACCAGATACATTTAACGATCTCCTACTGGACAGGTGCGGTGCTGGACCTGGGGACTCAACTGCCAACAAGAGAAGTCCATCAGCTGACTGTCAACCATTCCAATCTACAACACCCTCTGTTCAGTAAAGGAACCTCAGAAGTGCTATGGATGAGAACTGCAAACTATGACCCACAAGCCAAATCTGTGTGGCCTTGCTTCCATCAGCCATCTTTTATCGAAATACCCATGTCCATTAGCCTATGTGTGGTCTATCGCTGCTTTAGTGCTACAGCCTCAGAGTTGCTACAGGAGGACTGCAAAGCCTGATATATTACTAACTGGTCCTGTACAGAAGTTTGCCAACACTCGCTCTAAATAAAACCTAATGCTTTAATAATAAATATATTAAAGGAAACATATTGTCACTCATCAAACATCTCTGGGTGTCCTAGCTACAAACCAAGTCATGAGGGAAGTTGGCTTTCTGCCAAGTTGCATTTCTACTGTTGTAAGTTTTGTTTCTGTATTTTTTTCTTCTTTCATTATAAAGGCAGATAAAAAAGTGTCACATGGCTAATGCCTTCTATTAACAGCTAACTCTGTTCAGAGGATGTTCACATTCTCTTATATTGTATCTGGTCTTTGGATCGATCAGAGTTCTTCCATATCATGGAAGGCCCATTTTTCCAATGATCCTTTTCACTGAATCACACCAAACAAGTTTTGACAGGGGTGATTTTAGGCTATCTTTTAAATTGAACAATAAAATTGATTGTAAAAGCACTTAGCCAACACTCAAGTACTATATAAATGCAAAATCATAGCAGCAATAGTACCTTCACTTCCCTGCAGAGAGAAACAGGAGTGGATCCTTATTCCCCAATCACTTGACCCACAGAGCATTAAAATTTTAAATGTTAAAAAAAAAAAAACAACTAGCTTTCATTGGCTGTTACCAAGATTTCCTAATATGAAGTGACAGGATCTGTGCCGGTTGTGGTTCCTCTGAAGGACGTTAAGAGGCTCAGTGGTGGCTGTGGCTGACCATTGATTTGCCACTCCCCAAGCCCTTTTCATCCCCTAAATGGGAATCAATGTAGCATGAATAAAATTAATCGGCCATTTAGTTCATATTTAGTCACTATAACGAAGCAATAGCTGGCTTGAGAACGATCTTTGCCAAGCCTTGTTTCCTGAAAGTTTTCCCATCCATTAACCACAATGCACATTTCAAGTGTCGAGAGAAAGGAGACTTGAGTCCACCAGTGAACTCAGAACCAAGAATGAGATGATAACAGGAGGCAGCATGGAGAAGGCCTGGCTGATCTGGTAATAAAAGAGGTTTCTGTTAAGTACCAGCTTAGACATTCTATCATTGAAAACACCTTCCTTGATATCCTTAGATCAAGTCGTTTCCCTCCAGTACATAGCTCTTAACACACCATACTCCTGTATCACACTTGCAGGTGGGTCATCCCTTACTTCCTTGGTCCTTTGATGGCAATGATCCTCAGTGAGTTCCACTGAGCTCCTGACCTGCCTGTGCAGGGCAGAAATTGCTACAGCGAACCTACAATAAGCACTAAAATATATATATATAGCTGGCTGACCTGATGAATGAATAGATAGGTAAGCAAGCTGGATCCTAGGCACTCCGATAGCTTGTAAGAATACCCTGATCATTCTATGATATGCTCCTCAAAACTAATGGCCCATGTCTTCCTGTCCTGAGCTAGGCTCTAGGAAAATGCACAAACTGCATACCAGCTCCTGGTATCCTCACCACCAAACTACCTCCTCTCTGCTCTTCCACTCTCTTCTTCTGTCCTAACTTCTCTTGATATATAATCATAACCAAGTTGCTCCCAGCTGCAAAAAAGAAAAAAACAAAACAGTATCCCATCACCTCCACCTCACCTAGCTGTTCTTACAAAGGTTGAAAAAGACAAACCTGATGCCTACTTGCAAATTCTCTTGCCATTACTCTGCAGACCTCACTCTAAAAACCATGCCTCTATTCTTAAAATGCTCTGCTCTCTGACTTTAGTGCCACTATTCCCCTGATTCTTCTTCTATACCATACCCTGTCAATTCTATAATCAAATATATCTAAAAACTGATCTTCTTCCTCAAACCATTAACACCTCTTGTCTTTATGGTTGCATCAGTCTTCTGCCAGACCTCTCGGCTCCCTCCAATCCATTCTGCACAGGGAAGTCATAGGTTCACCTCAATAATGCTCCAAAGTAACTTCACTGGTTCTATTACATTGTGACTCTGGCCCTCACCTTCAAGTGCCTTTGTATTGCAGAGTTTAACCTACATATGACAAATATAGGCCCCATGAAAGAGCTATTCAGTCTGATCTTCACCACAATATCCAGTGGACTCCTGACATCTTTATATATGTTAAAATACATTCAAGGTAATGTTTTCTAAATCTTGACAAGGCCTCCAAAATACTGGTTTTGGAAGGCTGGTTCCAAATACTGGTTTTCCCACCATTACTCATGAAAAAAGAGCAAAAATCTTATTCAGAGTCATCAATTTGTGTTCCTGACCATCATTGCCGGTTTCTCTCTTAATTTTGTCATTTGGGGTCCATATTCCTGCTCTGAAAGTCATCCAGATTATGCATGTTCCAAATTATACAGGCTCTTTATTGCACTTGATCTAAAGACTTACTTCTAAAGCAGTAAGTCTTCCCCAATATAAACAAGTAGGGTAGTTGCTAACACAATTTTCTGCCAAGTGACTGAGTCTCACTATAGCCACATGAAACACTGTAAATCTCTTGATTTTAAGTAGAAAAAAGGCAGTTGCAAACAATCCCAAGAAAGTGATCAATGTGTATGTAATTAGAGAGAAATATTGCTCTTGAAAAATATGCCCTGCTCAGGAACACGGTCCAGGTTATGAGTTTTTCTACATTATGAGCATTTTATGAATATTAAATACCAGTACATGTCTTTATAATCTATGGCTCCTGATGACCACAAGTCCAAAATGTGTTTCTGAACTTCCAGCCTATGAAGCTATACAAAGCCTTTCATGATTCAGTGCAAAACACTGGTCCCATCTTACTGGCTGCCACTTTTATTAGACATTCAACTTACACTAAAACACTGTCTCCTCCACATATGCTTGCCTTCCTCCCTTTACTCTCATCATCCTTTTCCTTTGCAATGTATTCCCCACTTCTACCCCTATTTCCTAAATATCTGGTACCTACGGCCACTGTCAGGGTACCACCTCCTCCAGGGAGCCATCTGCCCCGAAGCATTTTATTTGAATCTCCTAATGCAATCCCACCCTGCCCCTGAATGTTTCCTACCTAACTCTACATCTATCTCTATCCTAGGCCTGGGAGGTCTTTCAAGGAGGAGACCATGTGTGTGCCATCTCTGACATCTACAGCACCTTACATCAGTTCAGTTCAGTTCAGTCACTCAGTCGTGTTCAACTTTTTGCGACCCCATGAATTGCAGCGCGCCAGGCCTCCCTGTCCATCACCAACTCCCGGAGTCCACCCAAACCCATGTCCATTGAGTCAGTGATGCCATCCAACCATCTCATCCTCTGTTGTCCCCTTCGCCTCCTGCCCTCAATCTTTCCCAGCATCAAGGTCTTTTCAAATGAGTCAGCTCTTCCCATCAGGTGGCCAAAGTATTAGAGTTTCAGCTTCAACATCAGCCCTTCCAATGAATACCCAGGAGTGATCTCCTTTAGGATGGACTGTGGTTCCTTCAAAATAATGGGGGCTCAATAAAAGATGTGTTGGGGACCTGGTGGTCCCTGGTGTGGCTAAGACTCCACACTTCAACAGAGGGGGGTGGATATCCACCCCTGGTCAGGGAACTAGTTCCTACAAACCCCAAGATCCCCAGGCCTCAAGGAAGATTCCACGTGCTGCAACTAAGAACCAGGCAGCCAAATAAATATTTTTTAAAAAATAAATTAAAAAATGTGCACAAGGCAGTGATTTACCAACCTCAGCAATGGCCTCCAAACAAAGGCATTTCCTCCCCCCAGGAGGGAACCATTTTTTTCTTTTGTTTTGGGGAGGGGCGGTTGGTGGGGGGTTGGCCGTCAAGCCAGGCTTGAACACGCCTGGAGGTTAGAACACACCCGGGACGCCCACACATTTGGAGGCACAGGCCGGAGTCTAACGCCAAAAGCTCCAGCGCCGCCGCGATGCACTGCATGGAGTAGAGAGACACGTGCAGAGCTCCGCGTGGGGCGGCCCATGGCGCGGATACGAGTCTCCGAACGAGGCCACGCGCCAGGCACGCGAGGAGGCGGAGACAGGGGACCCGGTGCACGGCGCCTCCCCACCTACCTTCGGGGACCCCGCACAGCACGGAGGGCTCCACCCGCGGGAAGCCGGTGCAGGCGGGGACTGGAACTCTGCGACGTCGCCGGCGGCCCAAGGCCGACCGCCCAGGGAAGGTCGCCAGGCGCCGGCTTCCGTCCGCGCTCGGGCAGCGCGCGGGGAGGACCGGGCCGCGCGCCCCACAAGGCCCCGCGGCGCGCTCGGCCTGCCGCGCCGGGGCCGCGGGGCGCGGGGTCGGCCCGGGTCGGGAGCGCGCTTCCCGCCGCCTGGGTGGGAGCGGGTCGGCCCGGCGGCCCCTGCGAGGGTCCGCGCCGCGCAGGCAAAAGCTAAGGCGAGGCCGCGCGCCTCCCCGAGGACTGCGCCCCCTCAGCTTTGAGCCGGAAGGGGAAATCGAGGCCTCGGAGGAGAACAAGCCCTCGGGGAGACTTCTGGAAGGAGATACGGTGATTCCAGCGGGGGAAGGGGAGCGACTTGGACAGAATGAAATCGAAAACGACTTTTCTTTTCCCAGAAACGAAATTAAACTTGTGTTTCTTCCAAGAAATTGTGGTCATTACAGAATGATGTTGCTCTCTGTTCACCTTTCGCGTCATATGTATTGTCTATTGGGGGAGGGGTCGGGGGTAGGAGCCTTACATCTTACAAAAAATGCTTCCATCATTTCCAATCCCAGTTCGATTCCAAGCATCCTGAGGACAGATTCTCGGCAGGTTTCTTTGGTGTTACACGCAGTGCTTGATCGCTATTGGGTAGAAATCTCAGCATATATTTATGGTATAAAATAGCGAGCATGTCTACGTGGACATCTGTATGTCTGAATTTAACTAAATGCACGAACCTTTCTTATTAAGATAATACATCTGCATCCAATCCGTTATTGTACATTTCTTTAAAACGTTAAGCATCGTTGTTCTAGCCTTCTGCCCCTTAACGACAATCAATGCTGTAAAGTCCATTATAATTTGTTTAATATGTTCTTTATTAATCCTAAAGAGGATTTCAGGTAGGCGAAGACAGAATTATCTTGAACTACAAATTAATGAACCCTCGATTACTATTTACTGTATTTGCTGTTCTTTTGGAGACATGCAAATCCAACCATAGTGCTTTGATCACAGACATAATCTAGGGTCACAGATCATGCAAATTTGTCCCTGATGGTGCAAGTGCGAAACGCTTTTCAGTTCCACTCATTCATTTATTGTGCAAATTGGACTGAACTCCTATTATGTGCCAGACACTAAGCGAGGCATGATCATTGCTGTTTGCAACTGTGCAGTCTGGTAATTAAAACAAATGGGTAAACAATCAAGATACAATGCAAGCACTGAAATTCTATTGAAAACTGCAGAGTCAGTTTTAAAATTTTATCCTTTCTCACCAAACCATGGGTAAGTATCTATTAACCCATTAATCTGACAAACATTTACCGTTTTTTTAAAGCTTCTGAACATGGAGTGGTTATGGATTTTACAAAAAAGTATAGTAGAAAATAACTTCCATGAGAATTGTACAAGTTTTCATACCGCTTTTTGTCTTACTCATCTCTGCTGCTGCTGCTAAGTCGCTTCAGTCGTGTCCGACTCTGTGCGACCCCATAGATGGCAGCCCACCAGGCTCCCCCGTCCCTGGGATTCCCCAGGCAAGAACACTGGAGTGGATTGCTATTTCTAGTGCTAGTATATAATACGTATGTAATAAGTCATTATTAAATGTTTGGCGAATAAAAAATAAATGTATCTTAAAACATTTAATTTGTGCTTTTTGGAGACTTTTCTTGGAGAAGGCAATGGCACCCCACTCCAGTACTCTTGCCTGGAAAATCCCATGGACGGAGGAACCTGGTAGGCTTCAGACCATGGGGTCTCGAAGAGTCGGACACGACTGAGCGACTTCACTTTCACTTTTCCCTTTCATGCTTTGGAGAAGGAAATGGCAACCCATTCCAGTGTTCTTGCCTGGAGAATCCCAGGGACGGGGGAGCCTGGTGGGCCGCCGTCTATGAGGTCGCACAGAGTCGGACACGTCTGAAGCGACTTAGCAGCAGCAGTAGAGACTTTTCTATAAATATTGTGATCTGGCTGTGTGTACCAGAGCCCAAACAACTTTTCTAAACAAGTTAATAAAGACCAAAGAAAGGTAAAAATGTACAAAAATGCACCTGCAGTATCTTAGCTCTCATTGTTCATTGCACTTAAATGTAGCGTATTTGAAGGGGGCTTGAGTAGAACGTCAGAAAATCATGCTTCTCTCATGTAAGGTTTCAAGATAACAAATTCATTGATTGCCAGACTGTACATAAAAGAGGAAATTGTTAATGGCAGCTACAAATTTTCAAGGTCCAAATAAAAATACAAAGGAAAAATGGTTTACCTCTGTGCAAAATATGAAACTTTACATGGAGGAGAATATTAAGTTACTACCAGCCAGTTTAATATAAATTAAAATAAGTAACTGGATAAAATAAGTACAAAAGATGTAATCAAGGAACAATGCTAATTTTTAAAAACGGGTTCATGTTTCTTATTTTTCATGATATGCTATTTTTTTTTTTTTCTTGGCCACACTGGGAGGCCTGTGGAACTTCCTTGACCAGGGATCAAACCTATGCCCCTTGCAGTGAAAGTGTGTAGTGGGAACCGTTAACCACTGGACCACCAGGGAAGTCCAACAATGCTGAATTTTAAATAGCTGTTTTAACCACAAAGAACAGAAAGTAGAATATCTGATAAAATGCCAAATGAGAATGTAAATCATATTTTTAATATATGATTTAAAAATGTTATTTGATTTCATAAAGATTTGCATTATTTTAAAATATACAATTGTGGAAATGGTAGTAAACTGTTCTGTGAAGAAATAGATAAACTTCAATAATTCCTAGACCAACACCCATTTGTTGTTGTTTATTTGCTCAGTTGTGTCCAACTCTTTGCAACAACCCCATGGACTGCAGCACACCAGGCTCCCCTGTCCTTCATCATCTCCCAGAGTTTGCTCAAACTCATATCCATAGAATAGGTGATGCCATAAAATCTCTCTCATCCTCTGTCATCCCCTTCTTCATCTATCTTCAATCTTTCCCAGCTTCAGAGTCTTTTCTAATGAGTCAGCTGTTCACATCAGGTGGCCAAAGTATTGGAGCTTCAGTTTCAGCATCAGTCCTTTCAATTCAGGATTGATTTCCTTTAGAATTGACTTGTTTGATCTCTTTGTAGTCCAAGGGACTCTCAAGAGTCTTCTCCCAACACCACAGTTTGCACCCTTTTACACAGGAAAAAATTAAGCTCCGGGTTCAATTTAGTAGTTCAAGAAACATATATTGTGTCCAAAGCACAAATAAGAAAATCCTTATTCTCAGTGATCCTGCCATGCGGCAAGGGAGCCAATTTTACCATCAAGACTAGCAAACACTGAACATACTGTTCTAGGTAATCATGGATTGTCTAATTTAAGTCATCCTCACAAAATTTTTAGAGGGACAGTACTGTTTTCCAGTCTTATTTTTACAATGAGGAAACTGAAATTAAAATTTATATTGGTTAACTCATCCAAAGATATTTAGTTAGTAGATGGTCTTACACAAAAATTCATAAACTTCATCCCTTCACTCTAGCACATCCAGGAAGCCAGCTAAGACTCTGTTTAGCTGCTGTCCTTTAATTCTATCCCCTGTACAGAGTATTTCATCCACTAGTATTTTAATATTTTCAGCAGTATCTGAGGCAGTGAACTGTGCAGTGCTTTTAACCATTCATCAGACTTCTTGGACTTCAGTCTCTTGGTTAGACCTGATCACTTTCACATCTATTTTAATTTCATATTGGTATTTGTCATCACTCACTCTTCTGTGCCCCATATTTTATTTAAATGGATCTAAGAGCATGCAATGGCACCCCACTCCAGTACTCTTGCCTGGAAAATCCCATGGACGGAGGAGCCTGGTAGGCTGCAGTCCATGGGGTCGCTAAGAGTCTGACATGACTGAGCAACTTCACTTTCACTTTTCACTTTCATGCATTGGAGAAGGAAATGGCAACCCACTCCAGTGTTCTTGCCTGGAGAATCCCAGGGACAGGGGAGCCTGGTGGGCTGCCGTCTATGGGGTCGCACAGAGTCGGACACGACTGTAGCGACTTAGCAGCAGCAGCAGCAAGAGCATAACATAATTTTCAGCAGATTACGATCTCATAGTTATTAAAATTAACATTATTCCACAAAATTCTACATACTACTATCTCTAATAGTTCAACTACTGTTAACATAAAATTAGTAATTTGTATTGTCATGTATATAATTTTTAGTTATAATCCAGATTGGCATCTTGCAACTTTTCCCTCATCTTTGTCAATATGATTGGTATCTTTGCTTTAAGAAGAATAAAACCTTGGGACTTCCCTGGAGGGTCAGGGGCTAGGACTCTGTACTCCCAATGCAGGAGGCCTGGGTTTGATTCCTGGTCAGAGATCTAGATCCCACAAGCCTCAACTAAGAGTTCTCATGCTGCAACTACAAATCCCACATGCCACAGTGAAGACTGAAGATGCTGTATGCCCCAAGTAAGACCTGATACAGCCAAACAAATAAATATTTGAAAAAAGAAGAGTAAAACCCATAAAAGTTTCCAACTGTTTAAGACCACTCACAGTGAAAAGTGTTAGTCAAAGTGTTGGTTGCTCAGTCGTGTCCGACTCTTGCACCCCCATGTTAGCCCTCCAGGATCCTCTGTCCATGGAATTCTCCAGGCAAGAATACTGGAGTGGGAAGCCATTCCTTTCTCCAGAAGATCTTCCCAACCCAGGGATCAACCTGGATTTCCTGCATTGCAGGCAGATTCTTTACCATTGAGCCACCAGGGAAGACCTTAAGAACATTAAACTATGTCAAATTCAGGAAAAAAATTAAAAGTTTTTTAAAAAGCATTTAATTTTGTATTTTAGAGTTTAGAATTCTAGAAAAGAGGAAAAATTGAGAACATTTTCAGATAATCTCACTATTGCTTTCTTTAACATAAAGAGGAGAGGATATATCTCTTTTTAATATCCCTAAAATTACATATTGTAAAAATAATTATTCCCCAAATTAGAAAATGTTACTGTTGCCTAAATGATTATATTTGAAAAGAATTTTTAAAGTATAAGACATCATGAGAAACGCCAGGCAGAATTAAGCACAAGCTGGAATCAAGATTGCTGGGAGAAATATCAATAAACTCAGATATGCAGATGACACCACCCTTATGACAGAAAGTGAAGAACTAAAGAGCCTCTTGATGAAAGTGAAAGAGGAGAGTGAAAAATTTGGCTTAAAGCTCAACATTCAGAAAACAAAGATCATGTCATCCAGTCCCATCACTTCATGGCAAATAGATGGAGAAATAATGGAAACTGTGTCAGACTTTATTTTTGGGGGCTCCAAAATCACTGCAGATGGTGACGGCAGCCATGAAATTAAAAGACACTTACACATTGGAAAAGTTATGCCCAACGTAGGCAGCATATTAGAAAGCAGAGACATTACTTTGCCAACAAAGGCCCATCTAGTTAAGGCTATGGTTTTTCTAGTAGTCATGTATGGATGTGAGAGTTGGACTATAAAGAAAGCTGAGTGCCAAAGAATTGATGATTTTGAACTGTGGTGTTGGAAAAGACTCCTGAGAGTCCCTTGGACTGCAAGGAGATCCAACCAGTCCATCCTAAAGGAAATCAGTCCTGAATATTCATTGGAAGGAGCTATGTTGAAGCTGAAACTTCAATCCTTTGGCCACCTGATGGGAAAAGCTGACTCATTTGAAAAGACCCTGATGCTGGGAAAGATTGAAGGAGGAAGGAGAAGGGGACAACAGAGTATGAGATGGTTGGATGGCATCACTGACTCAATGGACATCAGTCTGAGTAAACTCCAGGAGTTGGTGATGGACAGGGAGGCCTGGTGTGCTGCAGTCCATTGGATTGCAAAGAGCTGGACACAACTGAGCGACTGAACTGAACTGAACTGAAGACATTTTTATTTTGAGTTCACAGAGAATCTTTGGCTTTAAAAGAAACACTGAAAAACAAAGCAAAAATCTGTTCGTAAAATGAGTGATTCTTTTTCCTATGAATACTATTTCCTAATTTATGTGATTGTAAACTCAATTTGTTTCTCCCAGCAGTCTTGATTCCAGCTTGTGCTTCATCTAGCCCAGCGTTTTGCATGATGTACTGTGCATTAAGTTAAATAAGCAGGGTGACAATATACAGCCTTGACGTACTCCTCTCCCGATATGGAACCAATCTATTGTTCCATGTGCAGTTCTAACTGTTGCTTCACGACCTGCATACATATTTCTCAGGAGGCAGGTCAGGTGATCTGGTATTCCCATCACTTTCAGAATTTTCCACAGTTTGTTGAGATCCACACAGTCAAAGGCTTGGCATAGTCAATAAAGCAGAAGTATATATTTTTCTGGAACTCTCTTGTTTTTTCAATAAGCCAATAGATGTTTGCAATTTGATCTCTGGTTCCTCTGCCTTTTCTAAATCCAGCTTGAACATCTGGAAGTTCAAGGTTCACATACTGTTGTAGCCTGGCTTGGAGAATTTTAAGCATTACTTTTACCAACTTAGAAAACATATTGAAAAGTAGAGACATTACTTTGCTGACAAAGGTCCGTCTAGTCAAAGCAGTGGTTTTTCCCATAGCCATGTATGGATGTGAGAGTTGGACTATAAAGGAAGCTGAGTGCCAAAGAATTGATGCTTTTGAACCGTGGTGTTGGAAAAGTCTCTTGAGAGTCCCTTGGACTGCAAGGAGATCCAACAAGTCCATCCTAAAGGAAATCAGTCCTGAATATTCATTGGAAGAAGGACCGATGCTGAAGCTGAAACTCCAATACTTTGGGCACTTGATGTGAAGAACTGACTCATTGGAAAACACCCTGATTTGGGGAAAGATTGAAGGCAGGAGGAGAAGGGGATGACAGATGAGATGGTTAGATGGCATCACTGACTCGATGGACATGAGTTTGAGTATGCTCCAGGAGTTGGTGATGGATAGGGAAGCCTGGCATGCTGCAGTTCATGGGGTCACAAAGATTTGAACATAGCTTACTGACTGAACTGTACTAAAACTCAATTTTTAGCATTCTTCATTTTCTCCAAGGAGCATATTAGTGAGTTTTTGTGCTTTTTTTAGATTGAAAAATTTCAATTTTATCACTTGAATTAATGAAAATATATACAAAATAAATTAGACTAATCCAGCAGAATTCTAAACACCACAAAAAGCCATTTTAGGTCTGTTAGGAAATAAAGTTACTCTATTGTGTTATCAAGTGTAAAAGAAGCTTGGGCTAATCTTGGAAATCACTTAGGTATGTTAACAATTTGGAAAAGCCATTTTAGAGGCACTATATATAGAAAGCTTTCTGGGAAGTGAAAGAGAGCTTGCTGAAGTGCAGACTTCTCAGTTCCTATGGATTTATTGTGATTTTCTGAAAGGCTAGGTAACAAATGCTAACAAAGAACAGTAAGGCATAATAGATACTATGAAAAAAGATGTATTTCACTTTTAAAGCATTAATTTTATATAAGAGAAATATAGGAATTAGGCAGAAATATCAAGGAATACTCAAAATGAATGCTGGTAAGCTCAACCATTAAAAATGCAAACAAAATTAATTTAGTAATGGTTAGCATTTTAAAGTGACAATATTTTGATCTTATTTAATAACAGGAGTATTAATCTGTGTCAAACACTCTGGATAAAATATTATGTTAAAGAAAGGAGCAGTGAGATTATCTGAAAAAAATTGTATTCAGTAGAGCAGTGGAAAATCTACCAGTTGAAGAGTGTAGTGTCTAACTACAGTTGCAATAGTAAGAAATGGAAATTGTACATTTCAAGATGAATATAAAAGTAGTATGTGTTATCCATACTTTCAGTAGTTTCTGGGTGTCTCCTATATACTTCCAATTATAGCAGTGAGAGTAAATAATTCCCCTAATTTGGTCTTAACACTCAACTGCTGTCACATTAATTGCTACCTTTGTGTAGCTGCTGCCTAGCAATACATTACTAGACAAAACAGATATTTAAGAATCTAAATTCGGATATTAACTTAGCAAGTTTTTCATTTCTCATTAATTTACTTTTCTAAGGTGAAAAAATTTTAATTCTGTTATTGGTTTAGTTCTTTATTATAATCTGGGCACATTTCATCTTAGAGGAGTCTCCAGAACTTTTACCCAACAATGTTCGAAAGATGGTTCCACGATATTTTAACATTTCTAGCTATCAATTATTTTCTATATCCCTAAATAAGACACTTTTGCCACCCTTACCACCAACACTCCTTACCACCATGTGAAGAGATAACTTGAAGATGGCTGTCTGCACACCAGAAAGAGCACTCTTCTCAAACCACTAAGCTGGCCCTTTGCTTTTGGATTTCTCAGCCTTCAAAACTGTGAGAAATAAATTTCTATGCTTAAAAAAAAAAAGAAAAAGAAATGGAAACTGCTTGAGTATGAAAGACAAGTATTAAAAATACTGAGAAGAGAAAAACTCATCCCTTATATTGTTTTATCTAGCAATACATCTGATTTATCCTTAATTGAGATGAATTTCTCTCTCTCTCTCTTTTTTTCTTTTTTACATTAATAGGAGGCATAGAGTGTAGAGATTATGGGCATGACTATGAACTAAGACTGCCTGGTTTCAGTTTTTAGTTTTCATTCTTAGCAAGTGACCTAAGGCTTCCCCAATAGCTCAGCAGTAGAGAATCCATCTGCAATGCAGGAGATGCAGGAGTCATGGGTTCAATTCCTGGATTAGGAAGACCCCTGGAGGAGGGAATGTCAACCCGCTCCAGTATTCTTGCCAGTGACCCAAGATAAATTGCTTGAATTTAAGATTTTAACTTCTTAATTTATAAAATGGAGATGATAACAATTGCCCTTGTATTAAATGATATAATTTATACAAACAGTTCAGTCTGTCAACTGGAAAAAAATGCACAACCTCAAAGTTGGGAACTGTGTTCCATTCAGTAGACAAAACTGAGGACTTAAGCCTGGGACACAGCATCTCAGATAGCTCTGAGAGACTGCTCTGAAGAGGAGGGGGAAACCAGGATATATACAAGTTTTTGCAATAAAGATCAGATAGACAGAACATCAAAAAATTACTGTCACTTAAAGAAATCCAGGGATCTCAAGTTAAGGAATTTAGCACTTTTCTATGCATAGGAAGATACAAGAGTCCAGGCTCACTGATATCATTCCTTTGATCTGCACCTCAGCGCTATGGGGCCAGTATCTTGTGCTTTCTCATCCCAAGTCTCCTCGGGTGCTTCAGGACTGGGGCTGCAGCAGCAGCTGACTGGTAGATGGAGGGCATCTTGCCTCCATCCTAAGTTCCATTAAGGCTTTCTGTCAGGGTGGTTGTAATGTGATGATCTGATGGCTGCAACATTCTTTGTTTACTGAAATGGCAGGCAATATTTTCATTCACAAGTCCTTAGCACACACCATGTTTTACATAAATATTAGCTATTATTATTACCTGAATTTTGACCCCCTTGCATACTGATTTTTTTAGCAACCCCAAATATAAACAAAAATAGATTATTATAGTTCATTTTGCTGTGTTTCTCTGACCATCAGCCAGTAAGTATAGTATCTACTATCCATAACAAAACCCTCAATTCCTTTTATCCTCAGTAACAAGAATTCATAAGTAAATTTGGATCTCCTAATAGAACACAAATTTTTCAGTGAATTTTCCCAACCACTTTCCTATGCATTGAGCCTCTCAGAATCCCGTAGAAGAACACTATCTTTGAGAACATCTTTTAAAATAAGATTTGTTATAGAAAGGTGTAATAGAGATTTAAAAGGTATTCCAACCAGCCAAAATAAACTTCTTCATAGTGTCCTCAAAATGTAAGTTTTAAAAAGCTGTGTAAATATAATCTAAAATCCAGTATTTAATCAAAGAGAAGTTTACATAACCAACAGTATCAAATTTTTTTTTTTAATGACATGCAGCCCAAGAGAAGAGAAAGAAAAGAATCTAAACAGTCATGATGTGTTGAAGACAAATTTTATACATTAGTTTCCGTTTCAACTTCTGTCTGTTAAAGTACTTTTTTGGGTGCAAACCTCAGCCAAGTCTGTTTAATCTGCAATTCTGAAATATGCACACAATAGCAAGTAACTGCAATATCTATTGTTTATTGATGCCTGACCCTTTGCTCGGGACTTTGCATGCCTTTTCTCATGTAGAGCTGACGACTCTAGGAGATAAGTATTCCTACTTTTGTTTCCCTCCGTTAACAAATCACAGAAGGTAACATTCCAGAAGTCACTCATGAACTTTAAGCAACAAAACCAAGGCTCCAACACATTTCAGACACTGCTTTATCCTCTGAAGTAAGTGGCTCAGCTGTTAAAGAATCCACCCTCAATGCGGGAGACCTGGGTTCGATCCCTGGGTTGGGAAGACCCCCTGGAGAAGGGAAAGGCTACCCACTCCAGTATTCTGGCCTAGAGAATTCCATGGACTGTATAGTCCATGGGGTCCCAAAGAGTTGGACACGACTGAGCGACTTTCACAGAATAAAACACAATCACTTTCACCCTCAGGTTTGTTTCTTCTAACTAAAGCAAATGCCCCTCTAGCTCCCCCAACACATACCAACACGCATACACACATACACAGCTCATACATACTCTGAGATTTGTTGACTTTGGTCTGTGTCCAAAGACTTAATTCAGGCCAGACTTTCTGATGGACCATCCTCAAGGCCAAGTGAAACACAGTTGTATCTCCCGACAAACTGAGACGAACTGTGCCCTAAAACCATATCCTTGTGTATTCTACTAGTTAGCCAGCAAATGATCTTGTATAAAGGGTTTTTCATTTGATTCTAATGGTATTGCCTTATTGCATCACAAATGGCAGCAGAGGTTTTCATCTTCACTTACATTATACAAAGCGATGAACTTATGTTATTCCTATTGCTAACTTGGAGCCAGAAACATGCACTTTTTATTCTCACTGTTTGTGGGGTCTGTGGTATTCTGAAAAAGACAGTGGGTTTAGAGTCAGAGCACCTGGGATTTAATCTGTATTCTGCCATTTATCTCACTGTGGCCCTAGGAAAATCTCTTTACCTCTCTCTAAAATAAAGGATTTGGGCAAGATGACCTCAGAAATTCCTCTCAGCTCTGAAATTGTAATTGTGCCCAGACCATAATATTAGTTTTCAAATTCTGAAATTGTCATCTTATCCTTCTGCATAATCTCGACATTTCCCACTATTTTTCTAGAAGAAAGAATTTCCACACTCCTTGTTTTTTTAAAAAAAAGTCACATATGACCCTATTAAGAAAAAACATTGATAAATATATAGTATTGATTGTATATATGCAGGTGTAATAAGTTGTATCCGACTCTTTTTGACCCCATGTACTGTATCTTACCAGGCTCTTCTGTCCATGGAATTTTCCATGCAAGAATACTGGAGTAAGTTTCTATTTCCTACTCCAGGGGATCTTCCCAACCCAGGGATCTAACTGAAGTCTCCTGTGTCTCCTGGATTGGCAAGTGGATTCTTTACCATGGAGCCACTTGGGAAGCCCTGGACCAATGTGTATCTTGAAGGAAATATACATGGTACATTAAGACAGAGCAACAGCAGAATAAATCTACTTAAATGGGGAAATATTGTATATTATAATTTAATATTATAGATAATTTTAAAATAATTTTAATTAGTTACTAGTCTTCAAGTGTTTGGTATATGGCTTACTCAGGCTGCCTTATCTGCTTCTGGAATATATAACTTGAAACTGCTGTGCCACGGGGCATTGGAAAGACTGAAAACCCTGTATTCATTTCTTGGTGACCCAGGCTGGTTAGACTCCTATGAGGTGTTATGCACAAATACTGGGCAAACAATGCAGAAATTGCTTTTAAGGATTTTGGAGTCTAGGGGAACACAGTTAACAAGCATCACAGTGCAGCATGGTTTTAATGATAGCCAACACTGGATGCCATGGGAAATATGGGAACAGACACCAGACTTACGGGGAGAGAATTAGGAGTGGCTTTTTAGAAGAGCTAAATGTCAAATGTGAATTCTGATAAGAATGAAGCTATGCCAATGGAGGATAAACACTCTTTTGGGGAAAAAGTGTCCAGTCCCAAATTCCAAGTCCAGTGGGGTCTGGTGTATGTGACTGTGTATCAAATTATATCTATGAAAAGTGTGAAAATATTATTCAGTTGTGTCCAATTCTTTGTGACCCCATGGACTACAGCCCACCAGACTCCTCTGTCCATGGAATTCTCCAGGCAAGAATACTGGAGTGGGTTGCTATTTCCTTCTCCAAAGGATCTCCCAAACCCAGTAATCAACCCAAGTCTCCTGCATTGCAGGCAGATTCTTTACCATCTGAGCCACCAGGGAAGACCTAACTGTTAACCCTGTGAAACAAAAACACTTTCCAGTTCATATCACTGATATATAATATCAAAATAAACTAAGCTGTGCTGGTAAATTAATAATACCTGAATATTCTTCTCCTTACCTACTACTTAACTCCCCGCTGGGAAAGTCATCTCCAGTTGTTTATTGTGAAAAGATCTTTAGCCTTTTGTAAGCTCTTCAGAAATTACAGTTTTCTTATTTGTTCTAATTCTTACCTGTCCTTTCAAATTGTACTCCTCATACTGAAAATCAGTAGCTTTTGTTCACAAATAATAATTCATTTTAAGAGTTCAAACTGAAGATCTGATGCTGTCTCTTGAGATAACTAAGGCTCTTTGTCCTCAATGATTTCACTATTTGACAATCTTTTAGAAATGTTTTCCTATTGAGGATTGCTTTTTATGCTATCTAATGCCTCAACCAGATAAACAAATTTTAAAATCCCAGCTGGAGGTGAGTGTTTGCCTTCCTGGTAGACTCATCAGAGGCTTATTGTCTTCATTCTTTCTTACTCTAGCTTAAATCCATCCTCAAGCAAATCCTCTCCTTTTGTTTGTCTCCTGGTTTGCTGTGGCATATTAAGGGAACAGATGCAGCAACAGTGTTCAAATTTATTTGGGAGAGCTAAAACTTCATGTATAAATTGTTCTATGCTAACACTTCATAGAGTTGCCATGTCTTTGTGCGTTAAGAAAAGAAGCCTCTGCCATCCATAATTGTTTCTTCCAGTTCTGAAAGACATGGGGTACCAGCCTTGGCTGTGATCTCTGACATACATCTTTATTCCAGCATCTCTAGAGATGAAAGGAATAAAACATGGAAAATGTTCATTGAAATCTCTATGCGTCTCAGAATTAAAGAGGAGTAAGAATACTCTAGAAACTACTTCAAACATCAGTTCAGTTCAGCACAGACAATGTTCATTGATATCTCTATGCATGTATCTCAGAATTAAGGAGGAATAAGAATATTCTGGAAACTACTTTAAACAGAAGTTCAGCCCAACTCTTTGCTACTCCGTGCACTGCAGCATGCCCGGCTTTCCTGTCCATCACCAACTGCTAGAGCTTACTCAAACTCATGTCCATCGATTTGGTGATGTCATCCAACCACCTCATCATCTGTTATCCCCTTCTCCTCCTGCCTTCAATCTTTTCTAGCATCAGAGTCTTTTCCAGTGAGTCAGTTCTTCACATCAGGTGGCCAAAGTATTGAAGTTTCAGCTTCCACATCAGTATTTCCAGTGAATATTCAGGACTGATTTCCTTTAGAATGGACTGGATGGATGTCCTTGCAGTCCAAGGGACTCAAGAGACTTCTCCAACACCACAGTTCAAAAGCATCACTTCTTCAGTGCTCAACTTTCTTTATAGTCCAACTCTCACATCCACACATGACTACTGGAAAAACCATAGCCTTGACTAGACAGACTTTTGTTGGCAAGTAATGTCTCTGCTTTTGAATATGCTATCTAGGTTGGTCATAGCTTTTCTTCCAAGGAGCAAGCGTCTTTTATTTTCACAGCTGCAGTCACCATTTGCAGTGATTTTGGAGCCCCCCAAAATAAAGTCTCTTAGTATTTCCATTGTTTCCCTATCTATTTGCTATTAAGTTATGATAGTTTTAGATGATCTTAGTTTTCTGAATGTTTAGTTTTAAGCCAACTTTTTCACTTTCCTCTTTTACTTTCATCAAGAGGCTCTTTAGTTCTTCTTTGCTTTCTGCCATAAGGATGGTGGCAATGGCACCCCACTCCAGTACTTTTGCCTAGAAAATCCCATGGACGTAGGAGCCTGGTAGGCTGCTGTGTATGGTGTCGCACAGAGTCGAACACGACTGAGCGACTTCACTTTCACTTTTCACTTTCATGCATTGGAGAAGGAAATGGCAACCCACTCCAGTGTTCTTGCCTGGAGAATCCCAGGGACGGGAAGCCTGGTGGGCTGCCATCTATGGGTCGCACAGAGTTGGACACAACTGAAGCGGCTTAGCAGCAGATAAGGGTGGTGTCATCTGCATATCTGAGGTTATTGATATTTCTCTTGGCAATCTTGATTCCAGCTTGTGCTTCATCCAGCCTGGCATTTCTTGTGATGTACTCTGCATATAAGTTAAATAATCAGGGTAACAATATATAGCCTTGACATACTCTTTTCCCGATTTAGAAACAGTCTGTTGTTCCATGTCTAGATCTAACTGTCACTTCTTGACCTTCATACATATTTATCAGGAGGTAGGTCAGGTGATGTGGTATTCCCATCTCTCTAAGAATTTCCTACAGTTTGCTGTGATCTACTCAGTCAAGGCTTTGGTGTAGCCAGTAAAGCAGAAGTAGATGTTTTTCTGGAATTCTCTCTCTTTTTTTTTTTTTTTGATAATCCAATGGATGTTGACAATGTGATCTCTGGATCCTCTGGCTTTTCTAAAACCAGCTTGAACATCTGGAATTTAATGGTTCACATACTGTTGAAGCCTGGCTTGGAGAATTTTGAGCATTACTTTACTAGCGTGTAAGATGAGTGCAATTGTTCAGTAACTTGAGCATTTTTTGGCATTGCCTTTCTTTGGGACTGGAATGAAAGCTGACTTTTTCCAGTCCTGTGGCCACTGCTAAGTTTTCCAAATGTTTTGGCATATTGAGTGCAGCACTTTCACAGCATCGTGTTTTAGGATTTGAAATAGCTTCACTGGAATTCCATCACCTCCACTAGCTTTGTTCATTGTGATGGTTCTAAGGCCCACTTGACTTCACATTCCAGGATGTCTGGCTCTAGGTGAGTGATCACACTTTAAACATCAAATCTATGCAAATATTATTATGTCAATTTGTTGCTTCAAAAAGGAGTACTATTTTTCAAAACATCTAATTTCTATTTGAAATATTCTGAAGAAGCAAAATGGAGTGATTCCTGCTAGAGAGTAATAAAGGCACTCAGGTGTTTTATAAAAATGGAGAAATAGCAGTGCAGATTGAAGAGCTTGGTAAGAGAAAGTTATGATATTAACAAGTCTTTTATTCTTATGTTAATTCTTGTCCAAATGTATTTAAAATATGCTTAATAGGAGAGAAATGTTTCAAGAGAACAGTAAGGGAATTATGGAAAATTCTTCTTCAAATTGGATCCTGCTTTAGGCTTAAGGCACATAACCCTTCTCTCCAATTAAGTGGTCATTTCCCTAAATGAAGTAAGAATTTCAAAGGTACTGGAGACTTTCAGGCCTGGTTAAAAGTGCAAATTCTAGAATCAGACAATTTCAACTCAAATGCCAGCTTTGCCACTTGATGATTGTGTCACCTTAAAAACTTAACTTTTCCAAGTATCTGTATAGCACAGATAACTCAGCTTAGGGCTGTGATGACCTAGGGGTGTGGGATGAGGAATGGAGTGGGAGGGAGGCTTAAGAGGGACAGGATATACGCACACTTACAGCTGATTCACAGCTATAAGCAGAAACCAACAGAATGTCATAAAGCAATTATCCTCCAACTGTTGTACAGCAGAAACCAACACAACATTCTAAAGCAATTGTCTTCCAATTAATTTTTTTTTTTAAAAACTTAACTTTCCCAACTCAGTTTTCATAATCTATAAAATGAAGATGGCAATAGGTTTATCATGTAAATTAAAAGATAATAATTCACTTGAAGCACATAGAGTCTGGCACACAGAAAATGTCCCATATGTTAACTATTATTAACAGAAAAGGGCATATTAATACCTTTACTATGCTCAAGACTGCCTGTTGCTGCTGCTGCTACTGCTAAGTCGCTTCAGTCGTGTCCGACTCTGTGTAACCCCATGGACTGCAGCCTACCAGGCTTCTCCGTCCATGGGATTCTCCAGGCAAGAACACTGGAGTGGGTTGCCATTTCCTTCTCCAATGCATGAAAGTGGAAAGTGAAAGTGAAGTCACTCAGTTGTGTCCGGCTCTTAGCAACCCCATGGACTGCAGCCCACCAGGCTCCTCCATCCATGGGATTTTCCAGACTGCCTGCAGAGTGTCTGTTAGAGCTGTGAGTGGCATATAGTATGTATCAGGGCAAATGTATGTGAACCAGCAGAGATGGTAGATAACAACATCCCTATTCTCAAACCATCTGTGATATTCAGCTTTTTTCCCCCTGGGCAATCCATTTGATTGTGATTTTTGCTTATTACGTCCACAAGCCCAACTTATTTTAGAAGTTTGGATTTAAAATATTATTTCTAAATTTAGACCAGAACAACAGAAGAAAAATTAGGTATAAATGTTATGTACTTCAAAAATTATCACCAAAGGCATATTATAACTATGAACAGAAAAATTGCTGTATTAAAAATTCATAGCTCAACACATTAAGGTTTTATATTGTCCCAGTAGCTTGTCAATTTATTGAGTCAATCTCAAATTACAAAGATTGTTAGATAACTAGTCATTTTTAATATCAAAAATTGATAAGCTATAATTCACTCATTTGTAAATTAAGACAAATTATAAATAGTCAAAGAAAATATTTCTACTAAAATGTAAAAAAGAGAAGACAATATATGTGTTTTAGGGTAGTGCCATGCGACATGGTAGGTGGTTAGTAAATGTTTGCTAAATTGAACTGAAATATACAAAATGAGGTTCAGAATAACCAAAGTAGATTGAAGAACAAAGATTTAAGGGTGAGAGGCAGTTTAGCAGAAGTTTAAAACTGGACCTATAACCCTGGTCCTGTGGAGAGCATTGAGTTTCTAATTAAATTTCTAACTTTGCAAAGAAAGTCAGATGCATTCAGCATGTGTTATTTTAACTTTTAAACAATTAACAGTGTTACTTTTAATCCTGAGTTTTAACCAGTCCAGGTTTCCATTTTGCCTCATCTGTAAAACAGGATAACAACGATGTTCTGTGCTTCTGCAACCCCTGAATCAGGAGCACCTGATGGGGTTTGTTAACAAACACATCCCAGGGCCCAGATCAGGCCTCCTGAATTGAAATCTCAGGCTGGGCCTGGGAAGCTATCTTTTAAGAAGCTCCCCATGTGGTTCTTAGGCAGTCTAAGCTCTGAGAGTCACTGGTCCTCGGAGTTTCTGTGAATGATGGAGTGAAGGAAGAAGCTAAAGCATTCTTTCCTCTTGGAACAGAATTCAGAGACCTAAATACTTTGTTGAAAATTAAAGAATAAAACAATAGGGACTTCTCTGGCAGTCCAGTGGTGAGGATTCCACCCTTCCACCACAGAAAGCTCAGGTTCAACAGCTGGTCAGGGAACTAAGACCCCAGGTGCCTCATGGTGTAGTAAAAAATAAGTGAATAATAAAATAAAAATGAATAAAACTTAAAAAATTATAAAAATACCGCCATAGAATGTAAATAAAAATAAATAATAGTTTATAAACTATTGATTACTGCCTCCAGAATCAAGTAAAAAGTAACGAGAAAGAATATTTTTTCATAGGATAAGTATATTGCAGGTGTAGAAGTTTATGGCTATTCCTTAAAATTCAGGTCTCTAATTACCCTACATCCACGAATTTCCTACTGTGTTTGTATTTTTGGTTTTCAAGTTCATACAGAGTACATGCTCTGTGGCCAGGTATTGTTATAAGCTTGTTACAAATTCTAACAAATTTAATCATCAAACAGCAGATATGCTGCTTGTTTTGGTATAATATGAGTTTCCATTTCCAGCATATGTTCATACTGGCTTATCAAAAGGAAGAATAATAGAAAATGTGCTTGTCTCACACAGTAGTCTGTGTTCAACATAGGACTGTGAGCACAAAAATGCATTTCTGTTTGAATCAAAGCTTTTGGGTACTTGGCTGCCTTGTCACAGTAAAAGTGAAAAGACTTGCACACAAAATGATTCATTACATGCAAAAAAGAAATCCAAAGATACAAGGGAAAAATAATTCAGAAAAAATTTATTTCAGAATTCATTTTCTAGGAGAAATTTAAAAAATTGCTGAGATGCTTAGATAATTTAATGCTCCTGAATGTTCAATAACAAATGCTTTGAATAATGATCATATCTGAATTTTTTCTTTTCTTTTCAGAATAGAATAAGCTATTCACTGACTCAGTTCCAGGAAAAATAAAGGAGAGTCACTTTTGCTCAATGCAGAAAAAGCTCTGAATAAAGTTACAAAAATGTAGCATCCTTTTAGGGAATCTGACTACTTCTGAGCAGTAGCAGAGGAGACCCTTGAAAGTGAAAAGAAATACTTTATAGTTTTAAATTAAATCAAAAGATCTTTCTGTTGGTAAGTGTTTCCTGTCTCCTTGTAATAGAAATATATTTGATTTTTCAGAGCTTTCAGTGTCTATGCCTATTATCTTTGTCCAAAAGACAGGCTTGAGTGTAGTGTTCTAACAGATGTCTTAATTGAAATCTGAAAATCAGGTGGATGTTTTCCCATCCTTTATTCCTTTTTTCCCCTCGCTAGTTCTATTGCTTCACAAATCATTTGACTGTTTTGATTCTCACTTTATAATCATCTTTATTCATTGATTCAACAAATTATAAACTTAATATATGACAATACGTTGGATAGAGTAGGTAAAAAAAATATGCAAGTTTCATTCCTTTGAAAAGTTGATCCTTCAATACCCTCACACCTTCCACATTGCTTTAAATAAATTGGGTTGAGGCAGTCAGGCTCCAGAAACATGATACCATATTCTAGCCCATGCTGCTTTTATTCCCAGCACTAATACAGTATATAACTATGCCTTAGAGTTTCATATACCATGTCCATGCATTGAAATTCACTGCTTATCCAAATACCACCCTTATTTTGTGCACAGAAAATGTCTCTGCAAAGCAATCAGTACTCCTTACTTACAATCTCTGAACTACCTGGAAAATGGCAAACTGCAATCCAATGTGTATTTCTTTGGAATTTTGACATGTAATCAATATATTGACAAAGTTTTTAGCCATCTAAGCACATGATTATAAACACCTTCTATCTATGTTACCAGTCTGTCACTTCAGCTTATTTTCCACCAGTAAAAATAATGCTATTTTAAAATTAACAATAGTAGCATTTAAGGTTGGTTGTAGGAAGTTTAGGCTTTTAAGGGCTTCCCAGGTGGCTCAGTGGTAAAGAATCCATCTGCCAATGCAGTAGACACTGGAGATATGAGCTTGGTCCCTGGGTCAGGAATATACCCTGGAAAGGAAATGGCTTCTCATACCTGTATTCTTGTCTGGGAAATCCCATGGACAGAGGAGCCTGGAGGTCTCCAGTCCATGGGGTCACAGTGAGTCAGACATGACTGAACATATGCATGAGCTCACACACACATGCACACACTCACGCAGGAAGGTAATTCATTCTTTAATATATTTGGGGGCAATATCTTTATTAGAAAAATAAAATTTTGAAAACAGGCAGTGCCTAAATTCTATAGATAGTCATATATGTTTTAAATATCTGTTAAGTTACATAGCTTCCTTGGAATATAAACAAGGAAGAGTAAAAAATCTGTTATTACATGTTGGTTTGAAGGTTTGTAGTTCTGTAGCTCGGTAGCTTTTCATAGTATTTCCACCTCAAAACATAGAGACTGATTATTTGTAGCATGGATAAATAAGATGAATTATCCTGAACAATGTCTAGAAAGCTAAGTATTGTTGCATCATTTTAAAAAACTGATAGTTTTTTACATTCTGTGATAGGAAATGACTATAACTTTTATAAGACTATACCCTTCATTCCTGCTATTATTAATAGAGTCAGTGTTTACTCTCTAATCCTTAGCTAGGAAGCAAATCTATTCCAACGGCTTTACCTTTGAGTCCCCCCAGGTGGCGCTAGTGATAATGAACCTGCCTGCCAATGCAGGAGACTTGGGTTTGCTCCCTGGGTGGGGAAGATCCCCTGGAGGAGGGCATGGCAACCCACTCCAATTCTTGCTTGGAGAATCCCCAAGGACAGCAGAGCCTGGCGAGCTACAGTCCATAGCGTCGCACAGAGTCAGACACGACTGAAGCAACTGACCACAAAGCATGTAAGCACAGGCGGATGACCCGTGTTCCAGATCCCCTGCCCCTGACAATCAGGAGGCCGGCCTGCTGTTCTGACAGTGACACTCCCACCTCTACTAACCATTCTCCCTTCATGCTATCTCATGTCTGGAAATTCTTTTACAACCTGCATATGGACCACGATAAACAAGGTGTTTGTAACTACCGTGGATTTCGGAATTGCTTGAGTCAGCAGTTGAACAGTGTCTTTTAGGGAACAAGATTCTTTCCATCTCTCACTTCTCCCTTTCCTAATGCCAGCTTCAGGCAGAGTTCCTGGTTATAAGACTGCTCTCAGAAACAGTCAGTGTCATACAGTTTCTTATTCAAGGTCAGTGAAGGAGAGTGTTGACTTCCTCCACTTAGGAATTCTGCTCAGTACTTTGTGGTGACCTAAATGGAAAGAAAATCTTAAAAAGAGGGGATATATGTATACGCGTAACTGATTCACTTTGCTGTACAGCAGAAACTAACACAACATTGTAAAGCAATAAAAATTGGTTTAAAAATTTTGTATATAGTCTGCCCAAATACCTTTTTGTATTTTAATAAGAAATCAGACACTGGATACACCAGCAGGGTTTGGTACATTAAAAAAAAAAATTATTTGGTCATGAAAAGCAATAAAGAAGTTTCCCAGATTCCTCCAGAAACCTACCTATGCATGGATTCTTCATTTAATTTTCACAACAATCCTATTAAATAGGCACTATTCTCATTGCCATCTTGCAAACGCCTACCCTGAGGGGCCGACACTAAAGCAATGCGTTTTCTCTGGGAATTAATGTCACAAAATTCAGTACAACGGTAGTACCAGTACATGCTTAACTACGTGACAAGATGAAATAAGGGTTTTGAGGTCCACCCTAGATTTCAAAGGATTCTTTCCAGAAAACATTCCTATGGGGAAGCACATTCTTGTGTTCAAAATGTTAGAGGAACCGCTGACTGAAACCTCTTGCTCTGGCCAGGCACCATAGTAACCACTTGTATGAGTTATCTTAAACAGGAGGTCCTGTAAGGAATGTGGAAGTAACAAGCTATACTTACTAACCAGAAGAATTCAAGAAAGGTCAAAATGAGATGCCAGTCCATATGTCCTACTCAACTCCCAGAGTCCTCCTCGCTGGAATCCATCTTGGCTGAGTGATGCATACACTATTAGGAAGTACCGGAGTCAGAGTGACTGGCCAGCAACAATCCGGAAACTAACCCAATTACATAAAACCCGAGACTGCAAGCCGTAAAGCAGGGCATTTCTCCTGTGTTCCCTTACCCTGCCGCTCTCCACCCAGGCACCCCTTCCCAATGAAATCTCTTGCTTTGTCAGCATGTGTGTCTCCTCGGACAATTCTTAGACAAGTGCCCATCTCAGGCCCTGGAAGGGGTCCCCCTTCCTGCAACAAAAAGACTAACTAAAAAAAGCCAAAAAAATTAGAATACACTACTCAGTTAAAAGTTGAGAGAGCCTGCTTCAAAACTGAGTGCTAGGCTAGAGAGAGGAAAGAAAAAAATGTGATGCCAGAGGTGTAAAACCAAATGTTAAACTGCAATTTCCTTAAAAGCAAAGAAAATACTTGGACTTCAGGAAATTATCTGGGTTGTTGCTGATTGTATTTTGATGAAATAGATTAAGTGATGAAAATTATTTGGGAGAGTTTTCGAGTCTGCTTAATTTCAAATGTGCCTCAGTAGTGTTGAAATAAATTTCTAGGCT
Source organism: Bos taurus (assembly GCF_002263795.3). NCBI lineage: Eukaryota > Metazoa > Chordata > Mammalia > Artiodactyla > Bovidae > Bos > Bos taurus. Next base: position 17,315,524 of record NC_037336.1, on the reverse strand, counting down.
TAAAATGGAGCCGTTCCAGCCGAGGTGTCTCATCAGCCTGCTGACACTTAGATAACCTCCGAGTCACTGTCAATTCTCTACTTGACCAGAAACACAAGGTAGCCGTACAACTGATCCCCAGATGCCAAGCCAACTCTGGGCTCTAAGTTTATTTCCTTGCTCCTTCTTACACCAAACAAGGATGTCTGTGTAGCCCCAGCCAATCAGATTCTTTCGATTTGTTGCTTCTTTTTCTTTGTTTATCCTATAAGAGTTTCTTGCCTTCTACCCCATTCAGCAGGTCTCTGAAAAGAGACTGTACAGTTCAGTTCAGTTCAGTCGCTCAGTCGTGTCCGACTCTTTGCGACCCCATGAATTGCAGCAAGCCAGGCCTCCCTGCCCATCACCAACTCCCAGAGTTCACTCAGACTCACATCCATCAAGTCAGTGATGCCATCCAGCCATCTCATCCTCTGTTGTCCCCTTCTCCTCCTGCCCCCAATCCCTCCCAGCATTAGAGTCTTTTCCAATGAGTCAGCTCTTCGCATGAGGTGGCCAAAGTCCTGGGGTTTCAGCTTTAGCATCATTCCTTCCAAAGAAATCCCAGGGCTGATCTCCTTCAGAATGGACTGATTGGATCTCTTTGCAGTCCAGTTCATGAAGTGTTAAATAAAGTTAGTTTGTATCACCTAATTTATCTTCCTTTATTTTAACAGTAGGAATAAGTAAGTAGACATGAAGAGTCTAAAGGGGATACATATGAATGAAAAACAAAACCAGCAAATAAACTGATCACAAAAACTGAATAGTGGGAGTACAATTAAAAACAAGAATGAAAAGGGGTTCCCTGGTGGCTCAGTCTTAAAGAATTTGCCTGCAGGTTCCATCCCTAGGTCAGCAAGATGTCCCCAGGAGGAAGGCACGGCAACCCACTCCAGTGTTCTTGCCTCAAGAATCCCATGGACTGAGGAGCCTGGGGAGCTACAGTCTTTAGGGTCACAAAGAGTCAGCCATGACTGAAGTGACTTAGCACGCAAGAATGAAAAAATGCAATAATTATGCAATCTGAAAGACTGAATGTGAATGAATTAAATGATGACTTTAATGGGAAAATTATTTTTATATACATATTTTAACCACCCTGAAGTTTGATAGCATACATGGCATGAAGGAAAATTTTTCAAAACTCAAAATGGTCACATTAAAATATGTGTGAAAATTTTCCCAGCAATTGCTTCATTGAGAAAGGGATAAATTTCAGAAGTTTCCTGAGGGAAAAGTAAATTTAGCCAAGTTAGATGAAAGAAAAATGATCAAAGGTTGCCCCCAATTTGCTTGCTTAAAGGCAGTAACAATAGTGGGTGGGAAGGATGAGATGAAAAACTGAGTAGAATCTTGTTTTTCATTTTTTCTTTATGGACAGTGGGAACTGCAACCTGGAAGAACAGCTGAAAGGAGCAGTCAAATCTATAAGGGTAGGATTCATGTGGGCCATGTACAACTGTGATTAGAAGAAATCGAAGGGTAGAAAATTGTAAGCTTGAGTTAAAAAAAAATTGATTTAAAAATTTCAACTTAGAATATCAGCTGTCTCAAAATAAATATCAAGATTACATAATGGAAGAATAGTATACACGATAAACCAAAAAAGAGAAAAAAGGATGAAGATTGTTGGAAAGAGTTTTAAAATTGTGTTATAATTGAAACCAGAATATTTGAAATCAGAATAGTTGGGATCACTATTTGTTAAACTTGCTACTAATGATCTTTTTATAACAACAAAATCTTAAGTAGACTATGTAAAAGTTTCTGTCACTGTAAACAGCTGCCATTAAAAAAATAACAACACTTCTTTTTCTGATAAAACCTTCTTTGAAAAAAATTATTCTTGTTTGTTTGCCAGCATAGTAGACTCTTTTTTATGTTTAGAACAGTCAAATTACATAAGTTATCAATGTTTTCTGCAGAAGGTATTTCTTAATTGATGGCTTCTAGTTTATGTTAAATCTTGTCTTCTTAAGTAAAATTTCCAAAAAGCAGATATTCTATTATTTCAGATTGAAAGCAAACTACTAAATTCTTTAAAAAATATTTTTACAGGGGAATAGAAAGTCTGATTTGTGATGTTTTATGAATTCTGCCCTTTTTGGTCAACTTTATTAAATTGATGGAGGAAAAAATACTCTGACAACCCCTCTGGCAATGATTATGGATTTGATATGCTATATTAGTTGAATATTCCAATACTCCACACAAGTTATTAACAGTAGTCCAGAATGTAATATCCCTGAAGTACTGCTTCAGTGATTTTTCTCACATAAAAATTTTATGAACTTCAAAGTAAAACTGATACATTATTCACACTTTCTTTCCTCTTAATGTAAGAATTTAGGGAGAAAATCGGGAACCACAATTTTGGATGTAGTATTTCAGTAGATAAAATTTGCAAAATCTGGCAATATTCTAATTATGATAATCAGTTATTTGTTTATAATGGTAATAATTATGTCATTAAAAATAAGTCTATACTTTCACATTTTCCTCATTTGCATCTCACAAATCATTTTCTTATGTGTTTTTCACGTAGGAAGCTGAAGTGCCAAATGATTTGTTGAAGGTCATTCATATATCTTCAAATTGAACATATTATGTTGTTTGCAAAAGGACCACCTAAAGATTATAATTAAAAACATTCCTCAATGGAAGTGGAAATCCCTAGTTTAATTATATACCCATATCCATATTTCCTCCTGGACAAAAAATTTAGTCATCTCACCAAAGTGGCTCACTCTGATAGCAAGAGAAGGGAAAACCAGTTTCAATTGTAATTTTAATGGCAAGCTCCTAAGAAGTTCCATGTGTAATGGTGTTTCCTAAATTAATGGAAGGTGCCAAATTCAGACTTAAATGAAAGAAAGGAGGGAAAACCATTATACCATTCAGATCAAATCCCTTATGACTATACAGTGGAAGTTGAGAAATAGATTCAAAGGATTAGATTTGATAGACAGAGTTCCTGAAGAACTATGGATGGAGGTTTGTGACATTGTACAGGAGGCAGTGATCAAGATAATTCCCAAGAAAAAAAGACAAAATAGTTGTCTGAGGAGGCCTTACAAATAACTGAGAAGAGAAGCAAAAGGCAATGGAGAAAAGGAAAGATATACCCAATTGAATGCAGAGTTCAAAAGAACAGAAAGAAGACATAAGAAAGCCTTCCTCAGTGATCAATACAAAGAAATAGAGGAAAACAATAGAATGGGAAAGACTAGAGATCTCTTCAAGAAAATTAGAGATACCAAGGGAATATTTCATGCAAAGATGGGCTCAATAAAGGACAGAAATGATATGGACTTAACAGAAGCTGAAGATATTAAGAAGAGGTGGCAGGAATACACAGAAAAACTATTCAAAAAAGATCTTCACAACCCAGATAATCACGATGGTGTGATCACTCACCTAGAGCCAGACATCCTGGAATGTGAAGTCAAATGGGCCTTTGAAAGCATCACTACAAACAAAGCTAGTGGAGGTGATGGAATCCCAGTTGAGCTATTTCAAATCCTGAAAGATGATACTGTGAAAGCGCTGCACTTAATATGCCAGCAAATTTGGAAAACTCAGCAGTGGCCACAGGACTGGAAAAGGTCAGTTTTCATTCCAATCCCAAAGAAAGGCAATGCCACAGAATGTTCAAACTGCAGCACAATTGCACTCATCTCACATGCTAGCAAAGTAATGCTCAAAATTCTCCAAGCCAGGCTTCTACCGTATGTGAATTGTGAAAATGCAGATGTTCAAGCTGGCTTTAGAAAAGGCAGAGGAACCAGAGATCAGATTGGTGACATACGCTGAATCATAGAAAAAGCAAGAGAGTTCCAGAAAAACATCTACTTCTGCTTTATTGATTACACCATAACCTTTGACTGTGTAGATCACAATAAACTGTAGAAAATTCTTAGAGATAGAAATACCAGACCACCTTACCTGCCTCCTGAGAAATCTGTGTGCAGGTCAGGAAGCAACAGTTAGAACTTGACATGAAACGATGGGCTGGTTCCAAATCGGGAAAGGAGTATTGTCAAGGCTGCATATTGTCATCCTGCTTATTTAACTTATATGCAGAGTACATCAGGTGAAATGCTGGGCTGGATGAAGCACAAGCTGGAATCAAGATTGCCCGGAGAAATATCAATAACCTCAGATATGCAGATGACCCCACCTTTATGGCAGAAAGTGAAGAGGAACTAAAGAGCCTCTTGATGAAAATGAAAGAGGAGAGTGAGAAAGTTGGCTTAAAACTCAACATTCAGAAAACATCACTTCATGGCAAATAGATGGACAAACAAAGGAAACAGTGAGAGACTTTATTTACTTGGGCTCCAGAATCACTGCAGGTGGTGACTGCAGCCATAAAAATAAAAGACACTTGCTCCTTGGAAGAAAAGCCATGACCAACCTGGACAGCATATTAAAAAGCAGAGACATTACTTTGCCAACATAGGTCCATAGCTTTGAAGCTATGGTTTTTCCAGTAGTCAGGTATGGATGTGAGAGTTGGACTATAAAGGCAGTTGAGCACCGATGTTTGATGCTTTTGAACTGTGGTGTTGGAGAAGACTCTTGAGAGTCCCTTGGACTGCAAGGTGATCCAGCCAGTCTACCCTAAAGGAAATCAGTCCTGAATATTCATTGGAAGGACTGATGTTGAAGCTGAAGCTCCAATACTTGGCCACATGATGCAAAGAACTGACTCATTGGAAAAGACCCTGATGCTGGGAAAGATTGAAGCCAGGAGGAAAGGGGATGACAGGGGATGAGATGGTTGATGGCATCACTGACTTGATGGATATCAGTTTGAGCAAGCTCTCAGAGTTGGTGATGGACAGGGAAGCCTGGTGTGCAGTCCATGGGGTTGCAAAGAGATGAACATGACTGAGTGACTGAACTGAAGTGAAGTGAAATGAGAGTTTCATTACATAGTGCCTATCAATTTCAGAATATTCTGTCTTGCCATTCTGACATGTGGTGGGGGAATAACTTATCCCTTTGTACAGAATTTTTTCTTTAATCAGAGCTAATGTTTTAACATTAAGTCTTGGAAAATGTTAGGACATACACATTTGCTTTGTTTCTCAAAATAATAGTTATATGTTTCATATTTTCACTTTTCATTTTTAATGTTAATATAATTGTCATTCAACAGATTATTTTTAATGCAGTGATTCTCCATCTTAAGAAATAATCAAATACGTAGACAATGACATATCTGTATATGTTCATCATAGCATGTATAACAATGTAAAAAATCCTACATGTATTAGACTAGAAATAAATTCTAAGAGCCCATGTCACAAAATATTATTGCACTATTAAAGATAATTTCAAATCTTTTTGTGATATGGAAAAATTCTTAGACTGCAATATTGTAGGTGAAAACCAGGGCTCCAAAGGGAATCTATTAATACAACATAACCTAAACCACCATAAAAAAGTATGTGCATAGAATAAAGTACTAGAAACTCTCCAATGATAATAGTAGGGTTTTTTTGTTTGTTTGTTTGTTTGAGTGGTAAGAATTGTGAATGATCATCACTTTATTCTCAGTCCTTATTGGATTTTCAAATTGTAATTGAGTGGGTATGCATTTCATTTATAACCAGAAACAAACTACTTCTAAAAAATGACTATTGCTCTTGATGTAACTTTTAAAAAAGTAAATTAGTTTCTTTTCTACTACCATTCATATTCAACACCAGTCATTCCTGTGACTACCCACAATTTTAGTTCCTTCTGAATGTGGAAATGAGAGGCAATATCAAAGAAATCCATAATTATTGTTATTTCCGATAAGATCATTTCATACTTTAATGCTTCTTTAGCACTTTCAAAAAGCATGGGTCTTCATAAAGTCCAAGAAACGTGGTATGAATGATATACTAAAGGAAAGAAATGTGTTTAGTATTAAGAGAATAAGAATTCATGCTTTCCTGCCTGAGTTCCTTAAGTAGTTTAGTTTACACTGTGAGTTTTATTTCAAGGCAGGAGTTTCTATTTTAAAATTCACATAAAATGTAAGAGATTTGAAGTTTGGGAAGAAAGTCAGTTACTAGAACAAAATGATACAAGATTGCATACAAGTGATTGAGTAAAAACTTTTATTCCTCCCTGCAAAAATACATTTTATGTTAATGTGGATGTGCTGTGAATGTCAATTTGATATTCCTCCATTGCTATATTAGTTTCTTGATGCTGCTTGATAAACTGTCACAAGCTTAGTGACTTAACTCAACAGAAATTAATTTTCTCACAATCCTGAAGGCTGGAAGATTGAAATCTACTTGTCTTCAGGGCCATGCTCTTTCTGAAGGCTCTGGGGGGTATCCTACCTTCAGTTCAGTTGTTCAGTCATGTCTTATTCTTTGCAACTCTGTGCACTGCAGCACTCCAGGCTTCCCTGTCCATCGCCAGGTCCTGGAGCTTGCTCAAACTCATGTCCATTGAGTCAGTTATGCCATCCAATCATCTCATCCTCTGTCATCCCCTTCTCCTCCCACCTTCAATCTTTCCCAGTATCAGGGTCTTTTCCAAGGAGTCAGTTCTTCATGACAAGTGGCCAAAGTATCAGAGCTTCAGCTTCAACATCAGTCTTTCTAATGAATATTTAGGGTTGATTTCCTTTAGGTTTGACTAGTTTGATCTCCTTCTGGCCAAGGGACTCTCAAGGATTCAAAAGCATCAATTCTTCAGCACTCAGCTTTATTTATTGTCCGACTCTCACATCCAAACATGACTACTGGAAAAATCACTGCTTTGACTAGATGGACTTTTATCGGCAAAGTAATGTCTCCGCTTGTTAATATGCTGTCTAGGTTGGTCATAGCTTTTCTTCCAAGGAGCAAGCATCTTTTATTTTCATGGCGGCAGCCACCATCTGCAGTGATTTTGGAGCCCAAGAAAATACAGCCTCTCACTGCTTCCATTGTTTGTCCATCTATTTGCCATGAAGTGATGGTACTGGGTGCCATGATCTTAGTTTTTTACTTGTTGAGTTTTAGGCCTACCTTGCCTCTCCCTAGTCTTTGGTGGTTGAGAGAAATTCCTGGGCAACCTTTGAGTTCCTGGCTTACAGCTTCATCACTCCAATTTTTGCCTCTTATATTCCCTCTCTGTGTCCAAAATTTCCCCTTCTAATACCCACTCTAATCTAGTATGTGTTCAGTCACTTAATCATGTCAAACTCATTGTAGCCCCATGGACTATATGTAGCCCACCAGGCTCCTTCTGTCCATGAAAATTTCCAGGCAAGAATATTAGTCATCTTAAACTGATTACATCTGCAAAGACCGTATTGCCCAATAAAGGCACGCTGATTTGTATTAGTATCAGTAAATATGACTTCAACATTATCTTTCTGGGGACACAAATCAAAAAAGTATTCCCTCTCTTTTTTGTCCTTCTGTTCCTTCATTCCCCTTCCTTCATCCTTTCCTCCCTTTCTTCCACAATGAAACACTTTCTTCTCTTGCTGTCCTTGAATCTACAGTCTCCGCTCAAACTACTGCACAATTGCACTCATCTCACACACTAGTAAAGTAATGCTCAAAATTCTCCAAGCCAGGCTTCACCAATATGTAAACCATGAACTTCCAGATGTTCAAGCTGGTTTTAGAAAAGGCATAGGAACCAGAGATCAAATAGCCGACATCTGCTGGATCATCGAAAAAGCAAGAGAGTTCCAGAAAAACATCTATTTCTGCTTTATTTACTATGCCAAAGCCTTTGACTGTGTAGATCACAATGAACTGTGGAAAATTCTGAAAGAGATGGGAATACCAGACCACCTGACCTGCCTCTTGAGAAACCGGTGTGCAGGTCGGGAAGTAACAGTTAGAACTAGACATGGAACAACAGACTGGTTCCAAATAGGAAAAGGATTACATCAAGGCTGTATATTGTCACCCTGCTTATTTAACTTTTATGCAGAGTACATCATGAGAAACACTGGGCTGGAGGAAGCACAAGCTGGAATCAAGATTGCTGGGAGAAACATCAATAATTTCAGATATGCAGATGATACCACCCTTATGGCAGAAAGTGAAGAGGAACTAAAGAGCCTCTTGATGAAAGTGAAAGAGGAGAGTGAAAAAGTTACTTAAAGCTCAACATTCAGAAAACTAAGATCATGGCACATGGTCCCATTACTTCATGGCAGATAGATGGGGAAACAGGGGAAACAGTGGCTGACTTTATTTTTCTGGGCTCCAAAATCACTGCAGATGGTGATTGCAGCCATGAAATTAAAAGACGCTTACTCCTTGGAAGGAAAGTTATGATCAACCTAGACAGCATATTCAAAAGCAGAGACATTACTTTGTCAACAAATGTTCATCTAGTCAAGGCTATGGTTTTTCCAGTGGTCATGTATGGATGTGAGAGTTGGACTATAAAGAAAGCTAAGTGCAGAAGAATTGATGCTTTTGAACTGTGGTGTTGGAGAAGACTCTTGAGAGTCCCTTGGACTGCAAGGAAATCCAACCAGTCCATCCTAAAGGAGATCAGTCCTAGGTGTTCATTGGACGGACTGATGTTGAAGCTGAAACTCCAATCCTTTGGCCACCTGATGCGAAGAGCTGACTCATTTGAAAAGATCCTGATGCTAGGAAAGATTGAGGGCAGGAGGAGAAGGGGACGACAGAGGATGAGATGGTTGGATGGCATCACCAACTCAATGGACAGGGGTTTGGGTGGACTCCGGGTGTTGGTGATGGACAAGGAGGTCTGGCGTGCTGCAGCTCATGGGGTTGCAAATGGTCAGACATGACTAAGCGACTGAACTGAACTGAACTATAGTCTCCCAGCTTCACGTATAGCTCAATAATTGCTTCCTATCAGTCTCTTGCTGGAGCCTCCTCAAAATTTGATGGTCACTTTACCTGAGCCTACTCTTCCTGACCTTTAGAAACCTTAGATTCTCCCTAGATGATCTTATTCCATTTCCAGGCTCCAGTTAAGTATAGTTCAGTCACTCAGTCATGTCCAACTCTTGTCAACCCCATGGACTGCAGCACATCAGGCTTCCCTGTCCATCACCAACTCTGAGAACTTGCTCAAACTGATGTCCATCAAGTCAGTGATGCCATCTAACCATCTCATCATCTGTCATCCCCTTCTCCTTCTGCCTTCAATCTTTCCCAGCATCAGGGACTTTTCCAATGAGTCAGTTCTTCACATCAGGTGGCCAAATATTGGAGTTTCAGCTTCAGCATTAGTCCTTCCAATGAATATTCAGGTTTGATTTCCTTTAGGATTGACTGGCTGGATCACCTTGCAGTCCAAGGGACTCGCAAGAGTCTTCTCCAATACCATGGTTCAAAAGCATCAATTCTTTGGTGCTCAGCTTCCTTTACAGTCCAACTCTCACATCCATGCATGACTACTGGAAAAACCATAGCTTTGACTAGATGGACCATTGTTGGCAAAGTAATGTCTCTACTTTTTAATATGCTGTCTAGTTTGGCCATAGCTTTTCTTCCAAGGAGCAAGCATCTTTCAATTTCATGGCTGCAGTCACCATCCTTAGTGATTTTGGAGCCCAAGAAAATAAAGTCTGTCAGTCTTTCCATTGTTTTCCCATCTATTTGCCATGAAGGGATGGGATCATATGCCATGATCTTAGTTTTCTGAATGTTGAGTTTTAAGACAACTTTTTCAACTCTCCTCTTTCACTTTCATCAAGAGACTCTTAAGTTCTTCTCCACTTTCTGCCATAAGGGTGGTGTCATCTGAGGTTATTGGTATTTTTCCTCCAGTCTTGATTCCAGCGTGTGCTTCATTCAGCCCAGCACTTCACATGATGTACTCTGCATATAAGTTAAATAAGTGGGGTGACAATATACATCCATAACATACTCCTTTCCCAATTTGGAACCAGTCTGTTATTTCATGTCCAGTTCTAACTCTTGCTTCTTGACCTGCCTACTGATTTCTCAGGAGGCAGATAAGGTGATCTGGTATTCCCATGTCTTGAAGAATTTTCCATTGTTGTGATCCACACAGTCAAAGGCTTTGGCATAGTCAAACAGCAGAAGTAGATGCTTTTCTGGAACTCTCTTGCTTTTTCTTCGATCCAGCAGATGTTGGCAATTTGATCTCTGGTTCTATTGCTGTCGGGTTCCAGGCTCCAAATACCATTATTAAACCTTGTATTTTAGAATTGCTTGGAACTGGACTTCAAACCATTTAACTGTGCATTACTATGCACTCATTTCCTGGACAATGTTGTTAATCTCAAGCTTTCAAACATTATCTATCAGCAAAAGATTCTCCGACTTGCCCATGTCCACTCTGTTTTCTGAGTTTCAATTTCTTTTCCATCTGCCCATCAAGCATCTCTCGTTAGTTTCTTATCTCAAAATGAGCATGTTCAAAATTCATCCTAGAGGAGGGCTCTACATCGCATTGCTGAGAAGTTTCCTCCTTTAATGTTTTCCATCTCAGGAATGGTTTTCACTCAGCTGCTGGCAGTAGGAATTGATCTGACTTAGTTCAGACTTTAACCCCATTTTTCCTGGTTTGCTGCTAAGTCTTAGTGGAGAAGAAAAAACCCCAAGGAGCCTAAAATCCGGGGCCAGAGAACCAGGAGAGTGGAGAATCATGGAAGGGAAGGGAGCGTGTCTTAAGAAGAGATACGTCAGCTGTTTTAAATGGTACAACATTTCCTACAATGAAAAATAATTTTTTAAAATATTTCCTTTAAAAGGAAAAATGTGAAATTTAGCTGGGCTTTTAATGGAGATATAATAAAATGGATTGAGTCATAAAGTGAAAGTGAAAGTTGCTCAGTCTTATCTGACTCTTTGCAGCCCCATGCACTGTAGCCCACCAGGCTCCTCTGTCCATGGAATTCTGCAGACCAGAATACTGAAGTGTGTTGCCATGCCCTCCTCCAGGGGATCTTCCCAACCCAGGGAATCTTCCCAACCCAGGGATCCAACACAGGTCTCTCGCACTGCAGGAAAATTCTTTATCGTCTGTGCCACCAGGCAAGCCCCTGAGGCATAAATGGAGGGCCAAGAAGTGAAGAGGAATGATATCTAAGATCAACTCTTGGAGAAACTTGGCTTGAAGGCAAGTTGAAAGATAGGGTGATGGCTTTCTAAGAGGTGTGGGGTGCAGGGGTACATTTGTTGTTTATTCCTATTGGTTTTAATTTAGAAGCAAGAATATTTAAATGTTCATAGGAAAGGATCAGTAGAGCTATCAGAGGTGGATAGAAGGAGGCAGGATACTTGATGGGACAAAAATCCTAAGAATGCCGATTGGGGTAGAATAAAAAAGTTTATGACAAGTTTGACTTCAGGGAGAAAGGTTTGCACTTCTGAGATTGAAACAGAAGACTCCTTCCCCTGAAATAGTTGCGGGTACAGATAAATCTGTGGATGAAATGATGGGAAGGGGAGAAAATTTCTGATGTCTTCTGTTTCTGTTGGGGATTGTGAGAGAAGGTCACCCACTGAAAGTGGCTGGTAAGGGGTGGGGCATGATGTTTGCTGTGAGTGAAGAAGAAGGAAGATACTTTACTTAGATTTTGGAAGAGTAAACTGATCAGAGAAGCATGGTAGGGTATCTGGCAGCTGGGGGGCCAAACTGCAGCTGATAATCATGAATTCAGAGTAATTGCAACATGTACGTTTTTAAATATATTGGTGTGACCTAGATGCTCATATATCATGTGTGTGTTTTAAGGGGGTAGGAGAAATGGCCTTGCAGAGGTGGTATAATAGCCTTGACAACAGGCACTGTTTTGCCATAAGGCCAAAGATACCAGAAGAGTTGGGCCAGGGTACCAGCTTTGGATGGCAGTGACTCTTGCACACTCAGTGTGTGTTCACGACCTCAACTTGTTCTCCGCTTTCCCAGCTTGTTCACCTTCTTCCAAACGACACAGTTCTCTGTTTAAACTAATTTAACCTGAGTCCCATTATGTAACACCGAGAGGCTTTGCCTGTCTCTACTTCATTCCCTTATGGGCGGATTCATAATTAATTCTCACACGGCAATTTCAACCTTCCTCTTTACCACATTCTTGCAATATAGATTGCCAAATGAGATCGATCATGTCTCTACTTTAACAGAATCAGTTTATGATGTAGATAATTCATTAACATGATTAAGAAATGTCATAGTTTCTTAGTTGTCCCCTAATTTTACAATCATTTGTCATTTTCAGCTTGGAACCATTTAATGAGATGAAAGGTAATAAAGATAAAATTTACAAGTGATTAATGAAGACTAAGTTTAATTGTTTTCCTTAACATGTATCAGCAACTTCTAGAAAAATAATGTATGAAAAACTTACTGTCCATTGGCTCAGTTTACAGAAGTAAATATACAGTACTGTTAACTACAGAACAAATCACATCCTGCTAATTAGCCTGGTTTATACAAAGAAAACACACAGTGCTTTTAACTGTAGCTATAATAGTTTAAAAATGGAGTGTGACTATATAGCATTTCATCCCTTGAGTTTTTCCATACTGCAGGACTAAAACACTTTCAAAAATGCACTTTAAAACGTTTAGTCGTCATAAAAAGATACTAAAAATCACTAACCTGGTCAGAGACAGATTTCTGGAAGTCTTTTTGTGGAGGCCTAAAGAGTATTTCTATTTCTATTAGTCGTATAATCTTACTCCGCTCCTGAAATCATTTCAGATATTTTTATGCTCCAATTATTTCTTTCCTGGATACATTGCTAAAAGACTGTTAAGCAGAAATCATCCTTTACATACTCTCTTCTAGAGGCAACAGAGACCTGATTTCTGATCTTTTATAAGGCCATTGCCAATCCAAGCCAGAAGTAGTCAGTGTGCCACACCATTGCCACCAGTGACCTCAGTATCACATGTTTGCGTCTGCTACCTTAAGGACAACAAAATTATAGCTGTAATAATGGCAATGATGCTGCTTTTCATTAAGTACCTGGGAACCAAGAACTTTGCTTCCATTGTTTCATTTAATTCTACTTAACCCTCAAAGCGAAATTTTTTGGAATTCAAGGGCAAGAGAAGCCTGGTAGCACAACTCCTAAAGACTTCTGAGTAAGTGTTCATCATTCTAGTTCCATACCCGGGAGTTCTTGAAGCTGCCTGGACCAGGCTCTGTTAGCCTGGGGAGGCTGCTAGGAAATGATGGGACGTTCAGTCAAGCCTGACTAAATATCACATATATAATTCCTGGGTAGATGAGGGGCATCTAGCTCAGGTAAAAAGGTTTTCAGCATGTCTCCAAGCAAGGCAATTCATAGGATGACCCCAATTTCATATATGGAAGGCTATACTTGTAAGATGGAGAAGGCAATGGCACCCCACTCCAGTACTCTTGCCTGGAAAATCCCATGGTCGGAGGAACCTGGTAGGCTGCAGACCATGGGGTTGCGAAGAGTTGGACACGACTGAGCGACTTCACTTTCACTTTTCCCTTTCATGCATTGGAGAAGGAAATGGCAACCCACTCCAGTGTTCTTGCCTGGAGAATCCCAGGGACGGGGGAACCTGGTGGGCCGCCGTCTATGGGGTCGCACAGAGTCGGACACAACTAAAGCGACTTAGCAGCAGCAGCAGCATACTTGTAAGAAAACCCTGAACACTCAGCCTCCAGCAGCTGTGTTTCTTTACGTCCTCACTGCATTATCCACCCCATATATGCATCCTCCCCCCAGTTGGAGCAGCACGACTCTGTTTCCCATCCTACCTCCAGGGCGAAGATCTCCCTCTGCCTTGAATGCTGTTTATCTGCCAGGTATCTTCACCATACCACTACCTTCTGGATCTTTTAGATGAGGAGATTCTATTTGATGTGTCCAAGTGTTTTCTCTAATTGGATATTTTCATTAATCTGAGCCTACTCTTAGCATGTGTATACAGAATGGTTACACAGAATTATCCCTCTGTTCATTGATTAAAGAAAAAAAAAAAAAAACCTGAAAGGCAACATGATTGAATCAACTGACACGGGCATCTAGCACTCAGACAGAGGTCTTGTGGTTTAAATTATATCATCCTATATGTCACCGTGACATCTGTGTGACATGACGTTGGCTATGGGCACCTACTTTCTCACTGTTGAGGGATCATGAGCGAATCACTCTAAGTATACTTTGCAACTTAAAGTAACATTCATAGCCCAAAAGGAGTGGTTCTCAACCAGGGAAAATCTTGTCTCCTGGAGCACACTTGGCAATACTTTTAGGGAATATACTTTAGGGGGTGCTTCTGGAAACCAGTGGCTAAAAACCAGGAATGCTGCTAAATATCCTATAGTGCACAAGACAGTTTCTTCAAAGAATCATCTGATCTAAAATAACAATAATGCCACATTTGAGAAACCCTGCCCTAAAGTTTTTGGTGTTCTGTAAAAATACAATATTTTGAATATTTGTGAGGAGTACTATTTGTGAAGTAGATGTGCTTTATCTCTGGTAGCTCCTCATCTCCGCATGTGGACAGCTCTGCTGGAAGTGCTGTTTTTTCCTCATTTACTGATCTCTCCAGGATGATAGGATGATGCTCACTTAACAGTATTTATGTTCATGTATTGGGTGTTTATTGTTTAGTATTTATTGTTACAAATATTTTTAAAGTGACCATGACAAATATGTTTTTCAAACCTCTCTAAAACTGTAAGTGGGGAAAAAATTCTAATTCAGGAGTTTTTAGTTTACAATCTATGGATCGTCCTCTGTTCCAAACACATAACAATAATGGATAGCACATGAAAGAAAACAGCAACAATTCATTACTGTGTTTAAAATAAAATTAATACTTTTATAGATAAGAAATGAGAGGAATCCCACAGAGATAAATGGACTGTTTTCTTATTGCTACAGAGTGAAGCAGAATAGAAGAATTCTAGCTTTATAGAAAAAAAAGAAGATTAAAAAGGCTTCTGCCCCAATAATAATGAAGAAGAACCTAAAAAATGTGGGCAAAGGACTGGAATAAATATTTCTCCAAATAAGATATATGAGTGGCCAATAAGTGAATAAAAAGATGTTCACCATCATTAATCTTTAGGAAAACTCAAATTAAAACTGTAGTTAGATACCACCTCACATCCATTAGGATAGCTATTACAAAAATAAAAGCAAAATAACAAGTATTGGCAAAGATATGGAGGGATTGCAGCCTTTGTGCATGAAGAATATGTAATGTGGAATGTAAAATTGAAAAGCAGAATGATAGGAGTGTAAGGTAGTACAGCCACTGTATAAAACAATAAGGTGACTCCTGAAAGAAATGAAACATAGAATTACCATATGATGCAGCAACTCTTCTGCTGGTTTTATAGCCTCCAAAATTGAAATCGGACTTAGGAGGTTGTAAATCCAAGTTCATAGCGGCATTATTCACAATAGTCAAAAGATGAAAGCAACCGAAGTGTCCATCAACAGACAAATGGACAAAATAAACAAAATGTAGTATATACAATGGAATATTATTTTACCTTAAAAAGGAAGAAAATTCTAATATGTGCTTCAACATGGATGAATCTTGAATACTTGTAAGACTTGAATAAGACGGTCACGAAAGGACAAATATATGATTCCATTTGTATGTGTTATGTAGAGTAGTCAAATTCATCAATGCAAAAAGTAGGATGAGGGATGCCTGGGGCAAGGGAAAGGAGGGAATGGGGAGTTATTGCCTAATGAGAACAGGGATATAGTTTGGAAAAGTGAAAAATCTCTGGTGATGAACGGTGGTGATGATTACACTACAATGTAAGTATCTTTAATGCCACTGAACAGTACACATACAAATCATTAAAATAGCACATTTTATGCTATGTGTTAATACACTTGCCATGCAAAAATGCTGCCAGTCCAAAGCTGGAAACAACCAAAATGTCTATCAACAATTGGTTGGATAAATAAATTATGGAAAATTCATATAATGGAATGCAACACAGCTATAATACAACAGCATGAATAGATTCAGACATAATACTGAGTTAAAGAAGCCAAAGAGTACATTATACTTTCATTTATGTTAAGTATAACTTCATGAAAAACTAGTCTATGGTCATAGAAATCAGAATAAAGCTTACCTTTGTGGAGGACTTTGACTGAGAAGGGGCAGTAGGGGAATTCCTCAGGCTGGAAGTCAGCTGCCTCTTGCTCTGCATGGTAGTTGGCAGGGTGTCTACACGTGTGTGCTTTATTGTATATGTTATTCCTAAATTTTAGTAGGGAAAAAACTCACCATGCAAGGCTGAACACCTAAGTCTGTCTCATTTTCTGAAAAGAGTTAGGTAACATTCCTTTAGTTTGAAAAAAGGTTGGAAAGATCTACATTTGACTTTGCCTGATACTATGGATTTGCTGGTATGAGAAGGTGGGAATGTAGCCAGTATACAAAGGTATAAGAGGAAACTGATGCTACTTGAGGCCAGTCTATTTCACTAACTCGGTGATATATAAGTGAAACTCCCAGTGTTAGTGGAGTGATTGCCCTGCAATATCTATCTATCTAACCATCCATCCATCCATCTCTCTCTCTATATATATATAGATTGGTTTAGTCACTAGGTTGTGTCTGACTCTTTGCCACCCCAGGGACTATAGCCCGTCAGGCACCTCTGCCCCTGGAATATTCCAGATAAGGATACTGGAGTGCAGTGGCATTTCGTACTCTAGGGGAATCTTCTTCCCTACCCAGCGATCAAGCGCGCGTCTCTTGTGTCTCCTGCATCGGCAGGCAGAATCTCTACCACTAGTGTCACCTGGGAAGCCCCCCCTGACACACACATATACACACATATTCTTTTCATTTGTGATTTATCACAGGATACGGAATATAGTTCCCTCTGCTATACAGTAGGACCTTGCTGTTTATCCATTCTACATATAATAATTTGCATCTGGTAATCCTGAACTCCCAATCCATCCCTCTGTGCTGTCATCCATAAGGCTGTTCCCTGTATCTGAGTCTGTTTTGTAGATGTGTCATATCTTAGATTTCATATAAAAATAATATCATGTGGTATTTGTTTTTCTCTTTCTGACTTACTTAGTAAGATAATCTCTTTGCTGCTGTTTAGTCCCTGAGCCGTGTTGGACTCTGCAACCCCATGGACTGTAGCCTGCCAGGCTCCTCTGTCCATGGGGTTTTCCAGGCAAGAATACTGGAGTGGGTTGCCATTCTTTTCCCAGGGGGTCATTCCAACCCAGGGATCTAACTTGCATCTCCCATGTCTCCTATATTAGCAGGTGGATTCTTCACCATCTGAGCCACCAGGGAAGCCATCATTACCAACAGTAAAAAAAAAAGCTAGAGTCTAAAAAAGATAAACAGTCTCTCTTACCAAAAAGAGGTTTTTTTTTTTTTTCCTAGGTGTAATATGTATGACTTTACTGTTAAATATATCTTCTTTAAAATTTATTGTGTAAGTAAAACTTAAAAACACTTAAAATTTTCATTTCCAGAGATAGAAAATATATTAATTAGAATTTTAACTGACAGTGATTTTGGTTATCATTTTCTTCCAAGCAAATACAAAATGACTGCAAATTTACATGCTCAGTATATTCAGCCTTCTCTTTGTGTTCTTTATTTTCTTAAGCACAATTGTCTAGGGCAAAAATTTTGCTCACGTCTTCTCAATTCATAAAATCTTCCCTTAGCATTAACTATGGCAACGAATAAATCATTTACATATAATATCTGATTTACAAATGCCTTCAAACTTTTAATTTAAATTGGAATTTCATTAGGTAGTTGATTTCCGTTTTCAGATGGTGTCAACATATGGATCAAATAAAGAACATTTAGTGATTAGTGGAGCTATTAATAAGGTATTATTCACCACTCAGTGATTAGACACAGTCTTCTCAAGAATATGTTGGCACAAAACATTGTAGACTTCAAAAGGCTGTTTAGATTAAGAGATATTTCAAGCTAGGAGCATTTGACGAGTTCACCCTTGTTGCAGAATTGGTTGTGACATGGTTCTGAATTTGCTACTAATAAGATAAGTAAACTGCATTGATGGGGGAGTCCAGAGACAGAAAGTCTACTTCTCAGGATTCATTCCTTTGTAAATAACAGAGAGCTAACTCAAAGAAGTTAAATCAAAACCAAAACCTGGGCTTCTCTGGTGGCTTGTGGTGAAGAATCTGCCTGCCAATGCAGAAGACCCAGGTTTGATCCCTGATCAGGAAGGATCCCACACGATGTGGGGCAGCTGGGTTGTACGCCATATCTATTGAGCCTGTACTCTAGGGTCCATGCTTCGCAATGGGAGAAGTCACTGTGAGGAGAAGCCCGCACACCACAACCAGAGAGTATAGTCCTTGCTCACCTTGCAGCAACGGAAGATCCAGTACAGCCTAAAATAAATAAATAATAATTTTTAAAAAATCCCCAAATCTATTTTCTGACAAAACTAAAAGAAATCCAGAGTTCCAGGAGCTCATATTATCTTCTCTCTCAATTTTTTTTTTCTGATTTTCATGTCTATTTTTAAATTGAAGTATAGTTAATTCACAATGCCATGATAGTTTTAGGTGTACAGCAAAGCAATTCAGCTATCTATATGTATTTATCTATTCTTTTTCAGGTTCTCTTCCCTTATAGGTTATAGTCTATTTTACAGTTTAGGTATGATCAGAACAACTTTCATCTCTATGTCTCCTATAATGTGATGAGAAGAAAGCTTGATTATATTGGGCACATCCTATATTACACCTCTGCACAGGTAATTCAGAAGAATAACAGGCATGTGCTAGAAGAGTGAAATAGAATCATGTAGAAGGTAGACACACTCAGTTGTTTGTGTTCCTGAGTGGTTAGGGCCCTGCATCTGTCTCCTATGGGCTCCCCAGGTGCTACAGTGGTGGAGAATCCACCTATCAATGCAGGAGACACAAGAGACATGGGTTTGATCCCTGGGTTGGGGATTTCTATGGACAGAGGATTCTGGCAGGCTACAGTCCAGGTGGTCACAAAGAGCTGGACATGAGTGAGTATAAACACACACACACCCCCACACATCTGTCTCCTGCAGGCTGACTACACAGATTTTACTAAAACCTTTGCTGTAGGCTACTTATAGACACCCCCCCATCTTAACTTTTATGTTCTATATACAAACAAAGTGTTTTCTTTTTCTAAAACCGAAGCCTACTGCTCTCTTAGTCCTTATGGGTCTATGTAGCGCTCTCACATACATCCCAAGTTCTCTAATTGGTAGAGAATATTATGAGAAGAGAATCACAGTTCTACCAAAGCCAGAATCTTAGCCTCATAGACCATGGAGGTTTTCAACTACACTGCCTTGAAAGTCTAGACAAATCATAAAAGGAAAGTAACAATGCCTTTTTTCTTAATATATTATCAGCATCCTGCTTCATTATGGAATGTATGTGGAGAGTAGCTAGAAATATCTTATAATTAATTTTTTATAGCATTTGCATGATACTTCAGAAACAAAATCAAATATTTGTCCTATATCTGGTATATACTGAAAATTTGTTGTTGCTCAGTTGCTGAGTCATGGCCCACTCTTTGTGATCTTATGGACTGCAGCATACCAGGCTTCCCTGTCCTTCACTATCTCCTGGAGTTTGCTCAGATTCATGCCAATTTAGTAGGTGACACTATCTAACCATGTCATTCTCTGCTGCCCTCTTATCTTTTTGTCTTCAATCTTTCCCAACATCAGGGTCTTTTCCAATAAGCTGGAAAATTTATGGCAGGCTTTTTATAGAAGTTAATTATTTTTGTAACCAAGGAAGTTCCAAGAGTCTAAAAATTTTAGTGGTAACTCAGATGATTATCAAATTTGAGTAGAAGATCATTTAAAAGTTGAAAAGTTTTATATATGCATATTTAATGAGAGAAAAGTAAAGTTATTACCATGAGTAAATACCTTTAGTTACAGTGACTTTCTAAACAAAAGAAAGTTGCTGACATAATAAATTGTGGATTTGTATATGATCCAAGTATTTAGTCTGACTGTCTTCGCTGTATGACTTGGGCAAGCCATTTAACTTCTAGGGTCCTCATTTTTCCATGGGATACTTGGATTGTATCATCTTTGTGGATCTCTGGAGCTCTTAAATTCTAATATCCTAAAAATGAGAGTGTCTCTTATTTAACCTGCAACTAGACAGAATTGGATTTAAATAGTTTTGATCAGATAGAGTATATCATGTTTAAAAACAAAAATGAAGAAATGTGAAAAATGAGAAAAGCTTCTCCTGAACTTTTGGTAACTTTCATCATCTTGAGCTTGCACCCCAGTGGAGGGAACAACTATAGATTTAATAGTTCGCAGACAAATTTCATGCTTGCTAGCTCTGCCCCTCATCTTGGTATCCAAAATTTTAAACTATATGATTTATGAACATAGTTTGAGTTCTCATGTGCAGCTGAAACCAAACTAATGTCTAGAGAAGTAACGGCATTCTTTATCTTTGAGAGTTTCAGCCAAGGTTTTTTCTTAACATTGTTTATGGTATAGAATTGAATCGTAAGTAGTGTACATACAACTGTGTTGTGTGTTGTGCTTAGTCTCTCAGTCATGGGTGGCTCTTTGTGACCGCATGGACTGTAGCCTGCCAGGCTCCTCTGTCCATGGGATTTCCCAGGCAAGAATACTGGAGAGGGTTGCACTTCCTTCTCCAGGGGGACCTTCCAACACACACCTCTTGCGTTTCCAGCGTGGCAGACTGATTCTTTACCACTGCATCACCTAGGAAGCCTGATATGTGGATACATACAGCTGATTCACTTTGTTGTACAACAAAAACTAACACAACATTGTAAAGCAAATTATACCTCAATTTTTTAAAAATGAGAACTGAACCAAACACAAAATTCAAGAGATTTCTCCTTTTCCAAAGGATTGATCAAATCTAGATTGACAGTTCCTAGGACTTGCCTGTAACAAAATGACCTTTTCTCTGTTTCCTTTTAAGATGAAGCCTCATTTCTCAAATGTTTCCATAGATTCATGTAAGGCAAAATCACAGCACAAGTAATAACAGCAATTGATGTGATTTAGCATTGTTGATGTCAATTTATCTCCAAACGGATAAAATATGTCAGAAAAATCAAGTGAGAAAGAGAATTGCCATTATCAACTCATATTCTGGGCTCTGATTCTGGAATATTTTCTTTCTAAGGGATACTAAAGTCAAATGATAATTTACCCATAGAAATCTTTCAGGACTAAAAGCTTTATAGAATAGTACCAACACTATTAATTTTTTTAGACTTTACCATATTCTTCTACAAAGTATTATGGACAATTGCTACACAGCTGGTTGATTTAAGACTGGCTCTGTACCTTCATGCAATTTCTCCAGGGGCAAATTACATACTAAGCTATAGTTCTAGGCAGGAAATTAACACAACATTTACATATTTTATGTATTAATACTCAGTAAATTTTGGAATGCATTTGAGGCACATTTGATACACTGTAAATGATTTGATTTTGTGATTACTTTCCATCATTTTAAATAATGCAAAGGACAAGAGATGAAGTGTAGTATTGAACTTTCTATACCTGCACTATTTGACAACATGAATATTTTTTTGTGGAGATCAGTCAGGAGAGCTGATCAGTCAGGTTGCAATGTGATTTTCAATAATTGTGCTACTTGTGTTAAATTTGCCTTTCAATTATTACTGCATTTAAAGATTTTTGATTTTCACAATGATATGAAAATAATCAGAATGCTATCCATAGTCTTTATAAAATTGCCACAAACTTTAAAAATCAGATAGGATTAATAATCCAAAGTGACATAAATGTAAAGAAATTTCGAGTATACTTTGTTAAATGATTACCACAGGTAATTAACACATCCATCACCTCACATAGTTGCCATCTTTCCTCCCACCATGGTAGATATTAGCACTATCCTAGGTTAAATCCTCAGAGAAGGCAATGGCACCCCACTCCAGTACTCTTGCCTG
This sequence comes from Bos taurus, assembly GCF_002263795.3. NCBI lineage: Eukaryota > Metazoa > Chordata > Mammalia > Artiodactyla > Bovidae > Bos > Bos taurus. Next base: position 17,293,556 of record NC_037336.1, on the reverse strand, counting down.
GAAACTCCCATGGACGGAGGAGCCTGGTGGGCTTCAGTCCATGGGGTCGCTAGGAGTCGGACACAACTGAGTGACTTCACTTTCACTTTTCACTTTCATGCATTGAAGAAGGAAATGGCAATCCACTCCAGTGTTCCTGCCTGGAGAATCCCAGGAACTGTGGAGCCTAGTGGGCTGCCGTCTATGGGGTTGCACAGAGTTGGACACAACTGAAGCGACTTAGCAGCAGCAGCAACAGGTTAAACCCAAATTATCTCCTGTTTTGGTCATTACAGAGACTTGCCCAACTGGTCCTCTTGCCTCTAATATCTACAAGATATCTTATTTATCTTTGCATCTCTTTGTAAACAACATCTAGTTTACATTATCCATTCTTTCATTCCCAGGATATTTATTGAGCACTTGTGGTGTGGCACACACAATTTTAGGTGCTTGTAGTTAAATAGCAAGCAGGTTATAGGGCTAAAAAGTCACATGGGAATTGGATAAATGTTTGTCATTCAGTTGTATTTGTCTGCTTTTGTGTAAGTCAGCCAGAACACTGTCTCTCCATAGGCCTGGCTCTGTGCAAGCTCTCCTTCTCTTTATCCTATACTTCACTTGCTATACTCCCTTATCAGTGATTCTGATTTAAAACTAGAATAACTATTGCTGATCTTGTAATTCAGAGAGATTTCTTAGAAATGGAATAAACTCCTGATCTAAAACTCTTCTAACAAAAGAAAATTCCACTGACCAAGGTGGAATATGATAATCATAAATTATAATGTGTATGTTCCAAAGAAGGCAAGGATTTTCATTTGTTTTGTTGCCCTCCATATTCTGTGAATTTAAAATAGTGACTAGCACATAGTAATTGCTCAATAAAAAGCTGTTCACCCTATACCCCAATAGAAAATAAAAAGTTTAAATTAAAAATAAAAACATAATAAAAAGTTGTTCATCAATTAGTAGAATAATCATTTCATATCCAAGAAAAATTTTATCAATGAAATATTACTTAGAATGGTTTTCTGTCTGGAAATAATATTAGTCTTGGGAACAAAAACATACAACACAGAATGTAAAAGAAGCTGAAAAACTCAAGGTGATTTTACAATGAAAAAATTTCCAGGGATGGGAGGTGGACCACTTGGGCTCCAAGTGTTTTGCCATTAACTTGCAATAATATGACCTTTGACCATTTTAAACTTTGTGAACCTCAGTTCTCTCTTCTGTGAATTAGGGGTGTTAAAAGATATCTCTAAACTCTCTTCCAGTGTGTTACATCTATAGGATTCTTTAAAAAGAATGTTATCTCACTGGAATTTCATAAAACCTTATTTGATTCATTTTTAGACTACTTCCATCAGTTGCTGGTCATTTTTTAAAAATATATTCTAAATGTATTACTGTCTCAGACTGGGATGATGATGGTGAATGGGCAGGCAGCAACACAAACAATGCTATCAACTTACAGGAAAAATTGTTTCCAACAGATGAGGCTTTATCAGAAATGGAATAAAAAGCTAGGAGATCGGAAAGTAGGAAACACAATAGGATGATGAATTTTTTATCTTTGTCTTCTCTGATGTCTTTGAATTTAGGTTGTGAATTGCAGGAAGAGGATTAAATTGACATAGATTGTTCTAGGAAGACTGAATTTCTTTCCTGAAAAATTTATCATAGAATTTCACATTTCTGTAGGTGTGTGTGCTCAGTCATGTTCAACTCTTTGGGACCCCATGGGCTGTACCCTACCAGGCTCCTTTGTCCATGGGATTTTCCAGGCAAGAATATTGGAACAGCTTGCCATTTCTTACTCTAGATCTTCCTGACCCAGGGATGGAATTTGCATCTCTTGTGTGTCCTGCATTGGTAGGCAGACTCTTTACCTCTGCCCCACCTGGGAAGCCCTTCATGTTTTTACCTGATATTAAATTTATATCAATATTTTTAATAGTGATATGCCTTAGATCTATTACTTATATTGGACTTAGATAGTTTCTAATAAATTTGCATAATTAGGTAAAACAGTATATTTGATTAAATAAAATTGAAAGAAACTATCAATATCTATCATTGATGGTTATTGACAGTTTCTTTCTATGCCAAGCCTTTTGAGAATTAACAGTTAGGTAAAACATCATAACACATAATTCACTTTATCAAGGATTGCCATGGGACATGCTGCTCTTGTTATTTATCCAAATATACAGCTTGGGGTTTTCAGTGGGAACTAGAATTCTTGGACAAAAGCAAATATAACCATAGAGTCTGAATCAGGCAGATAACTTAAACAGAAAGCAGTTTTTTCAGATTGACCTTTCTTTTGCCCTCATCGAGAGTCAGTTACTGATGCCTGGCTTTTCCCAGGATTCATGACATGAAATCTTTATCTTAAAGAAATATTTATTAAAATAGAAAATATTTAATGTGTATTTTTATTATGTGATGCCTATAGAATAGCACCAGGGATTTTGTTATATCTGCCCATAGTTTATCTAAATGTAAGTTTTTAGAGGACCTGATTCTGTAAATACATAAGAATATCACAATGACTTCTGTTTGGGCTAATTAACACTAGCCTAGAATTACTACTATACTTCGGACTAATTAATGAAAGGAGTGGAAGGACTTGTATAATCCTGCTAAGTCTTTTTAAAAAACTAAATAAATTTCATGCCAGTCAGAATGGCTGAAATCCAAAAGTCTACAAGCAATAAATGCTGGAGAAGGTGTGGAGAAAAGGGAACCCTCTTATGCTATTGGTGGGAATGCAAACTAGTACAGCCACTATGGAGAACAGTGTGGAGATTCCTTAAGAAAACTGGAAATAGAACTGCCTTATGACCCAGCAATCCCACTGCTGGGCATACACACCGAGGAAACCAGAATTGAAAGAGACACATGTACCCCAATGTTCATCGCAGCACTGTTTATAATAGCTAGGACATGGAAGCAACCTAGATGTCCATCAACAGATGAATGGACAAGAAAGCTATGGTACATATACACAATGGAGTATTACTCAGCCATTAAAAAGAATACATTTGAATCAGTTCTAATGAGGTGGATGAAACTGGAGCCTATTATACAGAGTGAAGTAAGCCAGAAAGAAAAACACCAATACAGTATACTAATGCATATATATGGAATTTAGAAAGATGGTAACCATAACCCCTATGTGAGACAGCAAAAGAGACACAGATGTATAGAACAGTCTTTTGGACTCTGTGGGAGAGAGAGAGGGTTGGAGAGGGAGAGAGAGAGGGATGATTTGGGAGAATGGCATTGAAACAAGTATAATATCATATGGGTTCAGGATGGAGAACACATGTATACCTGTGGCAGATTCATTTTGATATGTGGCAAAACCAATACAATATTGTAAAGGTAAATAAAATAAAATTTAAAATAAAATAAAATAAAAAAGTTAAAAAAAAATAAACAGTATCCTGAAAAAAAAAAAGAAATGAATCACCAGTCCAGGTTTGATGCAGGTTACAGGATGCTTGGGGCTGCTGCACTGGGATGACCCAGAGGGATGGTACGGGGAGGGAGGAGGGAGGGGGGTTCAGGATGGGGAACACGTGTACACCCGTGGTGGATTCATGTTGATGTATGGCAAAACCAATACAATATTGTAAAGTAATTAGCCTCCAATTAAAATAAATAAATTTAAATTAAATAATTAAAAAAACTAAATGAAAAGTTTATATACACAAAAGCTTGACCTCTTAGAAATTTCACAGCACTATTTTTTTTGAGAAAAACATGTAATTTGTAAGTAACATCTATAGTAAAAACTAATTTTAAAACACAAGTTTAAATAATTCAAAGTTCAGCATCTCATCATGAAGCTGTCTGCAGTGAATTTCCCAAACATCTCTGAATCTAGTCACTGGTGTCCAAATACTCGATTATGATGTAAGTATAAAGTACTAATATTGCATATTGATTTCTTAAGACATCTTCCTGATTATAGACTCATGTCATTTTCAAGGAAATCATAGAGCATTATGTCATCAAAATTTATATTAATATTTTGTATTTTTTTATTCATACTCTTCAACTCCAGTCCTCTTGCCACAAAATTACCTCATTTAATGCTAGTATTTTCTTATTTGTTTATGCAGTTTCTCAAAGAATTCATCCAGTCCCAAGTCCTCAAATCTAACCTCTAAGCTAGTTATCACGAAATTCATTCAGTTATCAATCCCATCAGTTGATATTTATTGAATGTCTTCTGACCTGTGAGGGACTGTGCTGAATACAGTGATGAGATTCTCTCTCCTCCTGGACTTTCTTTGCTCTTGTTTTTTTCATTCATTCTTTCATTCAACAAATATTTAATGGGCTTCTATTTTGTTTCAGGGAAAATACTAAATGGGAAGAATGATAATTTCTCGGAAAAGAGAGACAGATGATTTCAAATTCATGAAGTAAGTGCTATTAAGATAAAGGTTTTTTACACAGGAAGTTGTGGAAGATTGATGGGCATGGGTGCTCAAGAAAAGGTTCTGCATTCTCTAGGGTCTGGTGTAGGACATACTCAAGCCAGTTGTTGTGGTTTGGGTTTCTCTAGACATTGACTCTGAGACAAGCATTCAAGTGCAAGTGTTTTATTTGGAACAGTTGACGAGGAGCAGATAATTAAGACAGGGAGGAGAAGGAAGTCGATATAAAGTGTATGTGACCAAACCAGGTACTATCATAGGCAGCCTAGACTCAGTCCCTCTCAGGAACTGTGAGGACAAATTGTGATGTGCCAGTTGGAGTGACCCACCTCCCTCCTCTCTCTCCTCCAGTGTGAGGAAGCTGGTTTTTATCCATTGACCTCCTGCACATCCTTGTTTGCTTCTGAGGACCCTGCCTCTGTCATTTCCTTGTGCATGGTTGAATGTGCACCTCTGGATAAATAAAACTTTAGATCTGTAAGTGCAGATAAGCATTAAGCAGCCTTCACTGTGTGTAAATGAATGCTGCAGACATAGGCACAGGTTGGTGGCATCATCTCTCACGTTAGGTATTTGAACAGAAGGAGTTAACGCAGGAAATTAAAGACTAACTTTTCGGAACTGCCGAAAGGACAAACAGGAAAAGGCGAGGAGATGTCAAATATAGCAAATACAAGAAGCCACTTGGACCCCTAGGACTAGAGGAACACAGGGAAGATTGTCTGAGCCCGGGAGCCAGCGTTGTGTTGCAGACATTGGAACCACTGAGGGAACATGGTAGCTGCTGGAGATGTTGACTGAAGAGGAAGAAAACAGGATATTCTGATTTTGTCCCTGCTCCTGTTCTCCAGCATCTAGCCAGTACTTTCCATTGACCAAACCCACCTAAGAAGACGTAGTCAAAGAAGTGTGGCAGTGTGGCTGAGGGATTGAGCCCTGTAATACACAGTAGAACAGAGAAGGGCAGGGGGCAGACCCGAGAGCCAGCAGGCAAGTAACCGGCAGAGGTTTCTTTAGGATGTTGCCTAAGCAGAGTTTTCAGGATTTCCCCCTCCTCATTTTATTTTGCACCATTTGCCTCCGACTCATCTCTATTGCTCTGAGGGCAGTCTCTTTCTTAATCCCCAAATAACCATGTATTCAGTTTGTTTTCCCCATCTACAACCTTCCTTTCTGCATTCTAACCATCTTTCGAAGTCCAGATTGTGTCCTTCCCCACACATTCCAACTAGCAACGATGATGGTCCCTTCTCTGATATGTGTGTGTGTGTGTGTGTGTGTGTGTGAGAGAGAGAGAGAGAGAGAGAGAGAGAGAGAGAGAGACTATTCCATGCTGCCGGCATTGGCTCCTATTTCTTTAATGTTTTACCTGGAATGTAGAGACCTGTAAAAATTAAGATGACAGTATACTGTTTGATGGGACTTCCAGGAGGCTCAGTGGTAAAGAGTCTGCCTGCAATGCAGGAGCTTCAGGAGACACAGGTTCGATCCCTGGGTCGGGAAGAACCCCTGGAGGAGGAAATGCAACCCACTCCAGTATCCTTTCCTGGAGAATCCCACAGACAGAGGAACCTGTCAGGCTACAATCTATAGAGTCTCAATGAGTTGGGCATGGCAAAAGTGACTTAGCAGCAGCAGCAGCATACTGTTTGTTAGGAAAGCAAAGAGAGCACCGCCAACCATTTTCTCCTGGAAACAAGGATCATCTAGGCTGATATGACAGTTTCTGTCTCATCATGGAACTGTAACCCTAATCCTAAGTATATTACTTCTGTTTTGTGATCCAAGTTAGCTGCTTTGGACCTAAATATTGTGCTTCCATTCTGGTTAGTGGGATGTAGACTGGGGGAAAGAAGATCTGTCAGATCCCTTCAAGGCTGTTATACATCAGATTCACCTACTGCCACATAGTTACCTGGTCATACCTGGATTCCAGAGAATCTGGAATATTCCTTATTGCACATAGTCCAGTTATGTTTTGGTGGATCCTTTACGAAGCAATGCCAAGATGGGCTGAGCCATGCAGAAGCTTGGGGAATGCCCACCATGAAGGCTAAAGAAGAGAGAGGGATGGAGAGGGCAGGGAAAGTTTTCAGTCAGGATTGGTGTAGGCCTGTCATCTATGAAAGGGAAGGCACTGGATACAGAGGTCTCAGCCAGAGACCTCTGCAAAGACTTCCAGGCAAAGAGGTGCTATGTTGGGCAGGAACTGCCTAGCTTCAGTGCCCCCACCATGCTAGCTCCTCATAGCTGGTTGCCTCAGGAATGGAGACATGCGGGCACATCGCCATGTGGTTATGACAGATAACCTGCTTCTATTGCTGTAGAATCTTCACAGGACCTTCCCCACACTTCTTTCCTACTCTGTTGGCCTCCAATGCGTTATTACCTACACTGGGGCCTAGTATTATATACATTGATTCTGAGTAATTTTCTCACCTTAACTATCACTCGGTAGATTTCTCACTTTTCTTCATGATCTGAGCAAAGTCACACCTACTCACATGACGACTTTTAGAAACAACAAAATTATGACTTCCAATGTTTCATCGAAACCTAATAAACATTTTCTAAGAGATGAGATTTTGTCAGTTTTTAATGGACTGTACTGGGGCTTCCCAGATGGAGCTAGTGGTAAAGAAGCTGCCTGCCCATGCAGGAGACATAAGAGACGTGGGTTCAATCCCTGGGTCGGGAAGATCCTGTGGAGGAGGGCAAGGCAACCCACTGCAGTATTCTTGCCTGGAGAATCCCATGGACAGAGGAGCCTGGTGGGCTACAGTCCATAGGGTCATGACCGAAGTGGCTCAGCACACACGCAGTGTGACAGATGAAGAATAATTTACCTCAATTGACCAAAACATGGAGGCATGATCAGGCAGGTCCCAGGTCTCCTAACTTTCCAGTGTAGCCTGTGCTCTGCTTGGCCTCTGCACTTCTAAAGAGGCGCCTTTTGTATAAGTTTCTTTAAATGTTGAACTTATCACTTTATTTTTATTTGGCCACAGCACATGGCATGGGGGATCTTATTTCCCTGACCAGGAATTGAACCCGCACCCCCTGCATTGGAAGCACAGAGTCTTAACCACTGAACCACCAGGGACTGAGAATCTGTAGGTTTTTATCACCAAACTTTTCTAACTGGAGAGGGAAATTGCAACCCAGTCCAGTATTCTTGCCTGGAGAATTCGATGGACAGAGGAGCCTGGCAGGTTACACTCCATGGGGTCTCAGAGTCAGACACGACTGAACAACTAACACCCACACTTGCTAACTAATAAATTCTGTTTGGAGGTCCTATTCTACAAAAGAAACTGAAAAGAAACAAAATGATTTGGGATTTGAAAGGTCAGGCCAAAGAGGCTATTTTCCTGGAAAATCAGAGGCTTTGTTACACCCATTAAGCATCATAATTGGGGACTGATGGTCATAATGCCTTGTGCTCTGGTGAACCTAATCAACAGAATCTGTAAAATATCAGTCCATTCACTGTTTACCCTAGGAGGTGCTTTTGGAAAAATGCTAGGCTTTCATATTAATTGGAACAAATTGCACATAATGAGTTTCTCTAAATGGTCTGATGCCCAATACAGTCAAATCTTCGCAGTCCAGATTGGGAGCATCACTCTCTTGGGTATAAAGATACAAACAGCTTCGTCTTCTCCAAGTTGTCCAGCTGAGGTGTACGAGGATTGCCGTATGCATCACAAGTGATAGGAGTTTGCTACTTTTTCTCCCATTATTGTTAAACAGAAAATAAACCACAAGGCTAAACACTTGGCCCAGGATTACTTACATCTTCATTTTCTCACCTTTGAGAATTGAGGTGCATTTTCAACAAGTTTACAGCCTCATAAGACGTTAACACAGCCCTTTGGTTGCAGTCATGTTCCTCCAGGTGCAATGCTCTCAGACCACTAATAGTGCATTAAATCTCTCTCTGGTCCTGCCAGCCTCCATGATCAAGGCTATTGCAGGGGAGCTATTTGAAGAGGTGGCACTGATTCTCAGCGTCAATAACAAGGAGACAAGGCTGAGGGCTGCGTTCAATACTGACACCGTGCCTCGTTTTGCAACAAAAGCCTACAACTTTTTTCTGTTTTGGACCCTGATGTCTTGTAATTAGAGAAGGATCTTCAAAAAGAGAAGGTAACTGGTCCAATTAGGTAACAATCAGTACATTATATAAACTCCAGCAACAAGATAAAAAACAATTGGATCAGGGACGTGCTGCTTTGTTCTGACTTTTCTGCTCTATTTCCCAATTACACTTAGAAAAAAGTGCCCAGGTTATTATAGTATCTTTTATCAATAGCAAGAGTTTAACTGCAAGTTATAGAATATTCAGAAAGAGTGATTCAGTCCATAAGAACATTATTACCTTATATAGTAGGAAGTTTGGAAATAGGGGATACAAGATTTATATAGGGTTTCAATGACATCATCAAGACTTAAGGATCTTTCTATTTTTCCAATACTATGCTAATGGTCATTATTGTTGGTCAGTTACCATGTTGATTGGTTATTAATTTAGACAAACACAAATACCTGATTCACAGTGGATTAAATGCCAGCTTATAACTTTGTGAAAAAAAATGAAGCTAACATTTTATGATCTTATCCTAGGGAAGGAAGAAACTCTTTAAGAAGTCACACAAATTTTTGAAAATCATAAAAATATTATTATAACTGCATTAAAATTAAAATATTCTATATTTAACATCTTGAAATTACCTGTAATGGAAAAAATCTGAAAAATGTATATGTACATAATTGAATTATTTGTTGTACACATGAAACTAACACAATACTGTAAATCAACTATACTTCAATAAGAAGAATTAAAGTATTCTGCTAGTAAAATTAGTTTAAAGCTATATGCTACAAACTAAAAATTATTTATAATATGAATAGCTAACATAGGAATAAATTCATATATATATATTAAGTATAATGTCTGTGAGCTAGTAAGAAAAATACAAACTTTACAATAGGAAATGAATAAAAGATGTGATCAGGCATTTTAAAGCAGAGGCAAAAAAATGGTGCTTAATCATACAAAAAGATATTCATTTATTTAGTAATTAGATAATTTAGTAATTAAAACTATAGCTGCTATGATATTAATATTTTGTTCCCTCTCAAATTCCTATGTTGGAGCCAAAACTCCCAATGTGAGAGTATTTAGAGAAGAAAGCTTTGGGAGGTAACTAAGGTTAAGTTAGCTTATGAGAATGGGCTTTCATGCTGGCATTAGTGGTCTTCTAAGAGGAGGAAGAGAGAGAGAGATTCTTTCTCTTGCCGTGTGAGTACATGGTGAGAAGTCGGCCATTGCTAAACCAGGTAGAGCTCTTATCAGAACCTGATAAGCACTCTGATCTCTAGACTTCAGGATTGTGAGAAAATAATTTTCTGTTTTAAGCAGCTGTTGAGCTATACCCCACAAGCGTAAAAGTCCTGTACTTGCCCAGCTTCAATACTGAAGAAGGGCTCAGAGTTAGCAACAGAGACATCAGTGGTTAAATGGATGGGGTGATCTTATGCATCTGAATCAAGGTCTTGGAGGGACATCTCACAATGGGCAGCAGATGGCAGGCAGGACATGGTGGGTGTTGGCTCATCGGTTACCAGGGAAACCAGCAGAAGGCCCCACCCCTCATGGCTCCTTTGATAAGCAGAATGGAGCATCTTGATCTAAAGTTAGAACAGTCACTAACTAGGGAGGAGACAAGTATATAGGAAGGTCAGTCATGTGAGTAGGATGTAGGTGAAGCAGGCACTCCTATGGGGGATGTACAGAAAGGAAAAAAAAACAGCCACCTTGAGTGGCCTGACAAGAGAGCTGCCAAGTGTATGGTAATGTATTACAGCAGCTCAAGTTAGTCAAGGATAAAGTATACATCAGATTGGCAGTTTTCAAAAATCAGATCATATCATGTGTGTTAGCCAATTTGTAGACTGAAAGAACTCTCATCTGCTTCTAGTTTTGGGAAAACAGTGTGGTATCTCTAAGAAAAACTGCACATGCAAATATCCTACATTTTGCTCATAGAAACAAATCTATCCAAGGAAACACTTCCAAATGTGCACTAAGAGACACGCACACAAATATATAAAATAGCACTGTCCACAGTGGCCAAAAAAACTAGAAAGAGCCTGAATTTTTCTCAACAGCAAAACTGGTAAACATATTGTGATACATTGATACATAAGAACAACATACTGCAGTGAAAATAAAGTATAACTGATCAGTCAACAGAATGAATATCAAAAAAGATAATATGAAATTTTACAATTCTTACAAAGAATTCTTACAATAAAAAACAGGGGAAACATAGTTTTATTTTAGTCACCATTGTGGAGGCAAAATTTACAATGTTGCATATATTTTAAGTGTAAAATCTTATAGGTATTGTCATATGCATACATCTATGAATCATCACCACAGTGAAGACAGAGAACATATTCATCACTCTCCAAAATTTCCTTCGGTCCCTTTGTAATTCCTCCTTCTCACCTCCTTCTGTGCCACGTCCCCACATTCCTGTCACCAGGGATCTGCTTTGTATTTCTATCTACTAGCTTGCCTTTTCATACAAATGAAATAACACGGTGTGACTAATTTTTATGTCTATTTTCTTTCACTTGGAATAATTATTTTGAAATGATTGTGCAGTTGTGTCTGACTCTTTGTGAACCCATGGGCTATAGCCCGCCAGGCTCTTATGTCCATGGAATTCTCCAGGCAAGAATGCTAATGTAGATAGCCATTCCATTCTCCAGGAGATTTTCCCAACCCAGGGATTGAATTTACACCTCTTGTGTCTCCTCCACATATATATATACACACATAATCATATATATATATATATTCAGTTCACTTAAGTTGCTCAGTTGTGTCCAACTCTTTGCAAACCCGTGGACTGCAGCATGCCAGGACTTCAACACAACATCCATGTTGTTTATTCCTATTTTGCTAACTAGTATTCCATTATAAGGATACACCACAATTTATTTTATTCATTTACCTGTTAACTGCCATTTTGATTGTTCCAGGATTTGATCATTGCAAATAAAGTTGCTCTGAAAATTTCTGTAAAGTATTTGTAAGCACATGTATTCCCTTTTGAAGGCCTGGCATGCTGCAATTCATGGGGTTGCAAAGAGTCAGACACGACTGAGCAACTGAACTGAACTGAACTGAAAATAGCTGACTATATGCTAAGTATGTGCTTAACGATTAAAGAAACTTCCAAATTATTTTCCAAAAAAGATTGTACCATTTTATATTTCTCCCTGGAGTAGGAAATGGCAACCCACTCCAGTATTCTTGCCTGGAAAATTCCACAGATAGAAGAGCCTGGCGGGCTGGAGTCCATAGGGTCGCAAAGAGTCAGACACAACTGAGTGCCTGAGCACACACACATTTTATTAATGTATTTCTATCAGAAGAATATGAGCATTCTAGTTTTTCACATCTCCCCAAAACCTGCTGTAAATAGCTGTTGATGTTGTTGGAAATGGCGGGATTTCATTTCCTTTATGGTTAAATAATATTTTATATATATATATATATATATATATATATATATATACACACATATATGCAGATGATACCACTCTAATGGTAGAAAGTGAAGAGGAACTAAAAAACCTCTAGATGAGGGTGAAGGAGGAGAGTGAAAGAAGTGGCTTAAGACTAAATATTAAAAATACTACGATCATGGCATCCGGCTCCATTACTGCATGGCAAATAGAAGAGGAAAAGGCAGAAGCAGTGACAAATTTCCTCTTCTTGGGCTCCAAAACCACTGAGGATGGTGACTGCAGCCATGAAATCAGAAGACACCACAGCTGCTTCTTGGCAGGAAAGTGATGACAAACCTAGACAGAGATTTGAAAAGCAGAGCCATTACTCTGCTGACAAAGGTCCATATAGTCTGTGCTATGGTCTTCCCAGTGGTCAGGTATGGTTGTGAACACTAGACTATAAAAAAAAAAAAAAAAGGCAGAATGCCCAAGAATTGATATCTTTGAACTAGGATGCTGGAGAAGACTCCAGATGGGGAAACAGTGGAAACAGTGACAGATTTTATTTATTTGAGCTCCAAAATCACTGCAGATGGTGACTGCAGCCATGAAATTCAAAGACACTTATTCCTTGGAAGGAAAGTTGTGACGAACCTAGACAGCTTATTAAAAAGCAGAGACATTACTTTGCCAACAAAGGTCCATTTAGTCAGAGCGGTGGTTTTTCCAGCAGTCGTGTATGGATGTGAGAGGTGGTCTATGAAGAAAGCTGAGTGCAGAAGAATTGCTGCTTTTGAACTGTGGTGATGGAGAAGACTCTTGAGAGTCCCTTGGATAGCAAGGAGATCCAACCAGTCCATCTTAAAGGAAATCAGTCCTGAATAGTCATTGGAAGGACTGCTGAAGCAGAAATTCCAATACTTTGGCCACCTAAGTGAAGAACTGACTCATTTGGAAAGACCCTGATGCTGGGAAAGATTGAGGGCAGGAGGAAAAGGGGTTAGGAAAGAGGAAAGAGGATGAGATGGCTGGATGGCAGCACCAGCTCAATGGACATGTGTTTGAGTAAACTCCAGGAGCTGGTGATGGACAGGGAAGCCTGGTGTGCTGCAGTCTGTGGGGTCACAAAAAGTTGGACACAACTGATATTCAGTTCAGTTAGGTCACTTCTGGCTCAGAGGTTAAAGCATCTGCCTGGAATGCTGGAGACCCGGGTTCGATCCCTGGGTCGGGAAGATGCCCTGGAGAAGGAAATGGCAACCCACTCCAGTACTCTTGCCTGGAGAATCCCATGGAGGGAGGAGCCTGGTAGGCTATAGTCCATGAGGTCACAAAGAGTCGGACATGACTGAGCGACTTTCACATGTGTATATATATATGGGGAGACATAAGAGGTGTGAATTTAATCACTGGGTTGGGAAGATCTCCTGGAGAATGGAATGGCTATCTACACTATCATTCTTGCCTGGAGAATCCCACGGACAGAGGAGGCTGGAGGGCTACAGCCAATGGGTTTGCAAAGGGTCAGACACAACTGCAGTGACTGAGCATGCATGCATGTCTTTTTAATCCTTTCATGCATTGGTAAACATGCAGATTTCTTCCATATCTTAGCTATTGTAAACAATGCAGCAATGAACACAGAGATGCATTTATCTTTTTTAATTAATGTTTTTCTTCAGGGATAGAACTGTCAGATCATATGGTAGTTTATTTTATTGTAGTTTTAATTTGCATTACCTAATTTTTATAGTGACTGATGATATTGAGTATTTTTTCATATGATTAGTTGCCATCTGTATACCTTTTCTGGTGAAATATCTGTTCGAATCTTTTGCTCACTTTTGAGTTGGGTGTTTTTTTCCTCTTATTGTTGAGTTATAAGAGTTCTTTACATATTTTGGATACAAGTTCTTTATCAGATATAAATTTAGTAAATATTTTTTCCTCACCTGTAGGCTTGTCTTTTTATTTTTTTGACTATCTTTTAAGGAGTTGAAGGTTTTAATTTTGATAAAGCCCAATTTATCAATTAGTTGTCATGGATGATGCTTTTGGTATTATATGTGAGAAGCCTTTGTCAAACTTCAGGTCACAAAGACTTCCTCTTATGTTTTATTCTTTAAGTTTTATAGTTTTACTGTTAGGTTTATGAACCATTTTAGATTTTTTAATATGATATGTGGTATGAATCCAAGCCATTTCTTTTGGCATCTGGACATCCAATTGTTACAGCACTATTTGTTGAAAAGATTGCCCTTTTTCCACTAAATTACTTTTGCTGCTGTTGTTCAGTTGCTCAGTCATGTCTGACTCTTTGTGACCCCATGGACTGCAGCACACCAGACTTCCCTGTCCTTCAATATCTCCCGGAGCTTGCTCAAACTCATGCCCATTGAGTTGGTGATGTCATCCAACCATCTTGTCCTCTGTCATCCTCTTCTTCCCCTGCCCTCAATTTTTCCCAATATCATCTTTTTGCAGTGAGTAGGCTCTTCGCATTAGGTGGCCAAAGTATTGGAGCTTCAGCATCAGCATCAATCCTTCCAATGAATATTCAGGATTGATTTCCTTTAGGATGGACTGGTTGTATCTCCTTGCAGTCCAAGGGATTCTCAAGAGTCTTCTCCAGCACCACAGTTCAAAAGCATCACTTCTTCAGTGCTCAGTCTTCTTTATGGTCCAACTCTCACATCCATATAGGACTACTGGAATCTTTGTCAAAAAAATTGGTCCTCCCTACTTATATGAGTTTATTTCAGGATTGTCCAATTGGTATACTATTTCTTAGCCTCAAGCTCACCCTTATATACTCTGCTGTGTGATGCTGGGGCCAAGACTACAAACATTTCTGCTTTGCTGACTTCCTGTCTGTTAGGCTGACATTAGAGGGCACAAGACGGAGACTGGGAGGCCAAAGGGAAAAATAGAAGCTTACTGTTAGGTACTCTTTTCTTGTCAGCATCTCTAGAAAATAGTTCTTTCTCTGGGTAATATATTCCATTTTATTTTTCCTCTCATACTTTCAGACTAGTCTCAGAGTTTCCAGCACTTAGGCAGTGCCTCCTTCTTCAATATCTAAATCCAGCTCTCCTCCCAATCACTTAAGTTCTGATAACTTAAACACTTCTCTTTGTTCCTCTAAGACCTGGGGCTGGAGGCTGCTTTTTGTGTTTTCTCTCACTGTTACCCGACTGTTCCCATGTTGCTTGTAGTCTTCCAGTATCTTCCAGTTAACCAATTCTCTGTATCAAATGCACTATCTTTATTCTTTTTCCTGTTTATTTATTTATTTTACTTTATAATATTGTATTGGTTTTGCCATACACTGACTTGATTCTGCCACAGGTGTACATGTATCCCCCATCCTGAATCCCCCTCTCTCCTCCTTCCGTATCCCATCCCTCAGGGTCATCCCAGTGCACCAGCCCTGAGCACCCTGACTCATGGACCAAACCTGGACTGGTGATTTGTTTCACATATGATAATTTACATGTTTCAGTGCCATTCTCCCATATCATCCCACCCTGGCCTTCTCCCACAGAATCCAAAAGACTGTTCTATACACTTGTGTCTCTTTTGCTGCCTCGCATACAGGGTTATCATTACCATTTTTCTAAATTTCATATATATGTGTTAGTATACTGTATTGGTGTTTTTCATTCTGGCTTACTTCACTCTGTAAAATAGGCTCCAGTTTCATCCACCTCATTAGAACTAATTCAAATGTATTCTTTTTAATGGCTGAGTAATATTCCATTGTGTATATGTACCACAGCTTTCTTATCCATTCATCTGCTGATGGACATCTAGGTTGCTTCCATGTCCTGGTTATTATAAATAGTGCTGCGATGAACATTGGGGTACATATGTCTCTTTCAATTCTGGTTTCCTCAGTGTGTATGCCCAGCAGTGGGATTGCTGGGTCATATGGCAGTTCTATTTCCAGGTTTTTAAGGAATCTCCACACTGTTCTCCATAGTGGCTGTACTAGTTTGCATTCCCACCAACAGCGTAAGAGGGTTTCCTTTTCTCCACACCCTCTCCAGCACTTATTGCTTGTAGACTTTTGCATAGCAGCCATTCTGACTGGCGTGAAATGGTACCTCATTGTGGTTTTGATTTACATTTCTCTGGTAACGAGTGATGTTGAGCACCTTTTCATGTGTTTGTTAGCCATCTGTATGTCTTCTTTGGAGAAATGGCTGTTTAGTTCTTTGGCCCACTTTTTGATTGGGTCTTTTATTTTTCTGGAAATGAGCTGCAGGAGTTGCTTGTATATTTTTGAGATTAATTCTTTGTCCATTGCTTCATTTGCTATTATTTTCCCCCATTCTGAAGGCTATCTTTTCACCTTGCTTATAGTTTCCTTTGTTGTGCAGGAGCTTTTAATTTTAATTAGGTCCCATTTGTTTATTTTTGATTTTATTTCCAATATTCTGGAAGGTGGGTCATAGAAGATTCTGCTGTGGTTTATGTCGGAGAGTGTTTTGTCTATGTTTTCCTCTAGGAGTTTAATAGTTTTTGGTCTTACATTTAGATCTTTAATCCATCTTGAGTTTATTTTTGTGTATGGTGTTAGAAAATGTTCTAGTTTCCTTCTTTTACAAGTGGTTGATCAGTTTTCCAGGCACCATTTGTTAAAGAGATTGTCTTTTCTCCATTGTATATTCTTGCCTCTATGTCAAAGATAAAGTGTCAATAAATGTGTGGATTTATCTCTGGGCTTTTTATATTGTTCCACTGATCTATATTTCTGTCTTTGTTACAATACCATACTGTCTTGATGACTGTGGCTTTGTAGTAGAGCCTGAAGTCAAGCAGGTTGATTCCTCCAGTTCCATTCTTCTTTCTCAAGATTGCTTTGGCTATTTGAGTTTTTTTTTGTATTTCCATACAAATTGTGAAATTATTTGTTCTAGTTCTCTGAAAAATACCGTTGGTAGCTTGATAGGGATTACATTGAATCTATAGATTGCTTTGGGTAGTATGCTCATTTTCACTATATTGATTCTTCTGATTCATGAACACAGTATATTTCTCCATCTATTTGTGTCCTCTTTGATTTCTTTCACCATTGTTTTATAGTTTTCTATATATAGGTCTTTTGTTTCTTTAGGTAGATATATTCTAAGTATTTTATTCTTTTCATTCCAGTGGTGGATGGAATTGTTTCGTTAATTTCTCTTTCTGTTTTCTCATTGTTAGTGTCTAGGAATGCAAGGGATTTCTGTGTGTTGATTTTATATCCTGCTGCTGCTGCTGCTGCTAAGTTTCTTCAGTCGTGTCTGACTCTGTGCAACCCCATAGACGGCAGCTCACCAGGCTCCCATGCCTGGGATTCTCCAGGCAAGAACACTGGACTGGGTTACCATTTCCTTTGTATCCTGAAACTTTACTATATTCATTGATTAGCTCTAGTAATTTTCTGGTGGAATCTTTAGGGTTTTCTATGTAGAGGATCATGTCATCTGCAAGCAGTGAGAGATTTACTTCTTCTTTTCCAAGCTGGATTTCTTTTATTTATTTTTCTTCCCTTATTGCTGTGGCCAAATTTTCCAAAACTCTGTGGAATAGTAGTGGTGAGAGTGGGCACCCTTGTCTTGTTCCTGACTTTAGGGGAAATGCTTTCAATTTTTCACCATTGAGAATAATGTTTGCTGACGGTTTGTCATATATAGCTTTCATTACGTTGAGGTATGTTTCTTCTATTCCTGCTTTCTGGAGGGTTTTTTTTTTTATCATAAATGGATGTTGAATTTTGTCAAAGGCTTTCTATGCATCTATTTAGAAAATCATATGGTTTAAGAGACTATTATCAGCTGCTGCTGCTAAGTCACTTCAGTCGTGTCCAACTCTGTGTGACCCCATAGACGGCAGCCCACCAGGCTCCCCTGTCCCTGGGATTCTCCAGGCAGGAACACCGGAGTGGGTTGCCATTTCCTTCTCCAATGCATGAAAGTGAAAAGTGAAAGTGAAGTCGCTCAGTTGTGTCCGACTCTGTGCGACACCATACACAGCAGCCCACCAGGCTCCTCCATCCATGGGATTTTCCAGGCAAGAGTACTGGAGTGGGGTGCCATTTCCTTCTCTGCTATTATCAGCAACTATATGCAAATAAAATGGAAAACTTGGAAGAAATGGACAAATTCTTAGAAATGTACAACTTTCCAAAATTGAACCAGGAAGAAATAGAAAATCTTAACAGACCCATCACAAGCATGGAAATTGAAACTGTAATCAGAAATCTTTCAACAAACAAAAGCCCAGGACCAAACAGCTTCGTAGCTGAATTCTACCAAAAATTTAGACAAGAACTAATGCCTATCCTACTCAAACTCTTTCAGAAAATTGCAGAGGAAGGTAAACTTCCAAACTCATTCTATGAGGCACCATCACCCTAAAACCTAAACCTGACAAATATGCCACAAAAAAGAAAACTACAGGCCAATATCACTGATGAACATACATGCAAAAATCCTTAAAAAAATTATAGCAAAGAGAATCCATCAACATATTAAAAAGATTATACATCATGACCAAGTGGGCTTTATCCCAGCGATGCAAGGATTCTTCAATATCCACAAATCAATCAATGTAATGCACCACATTAACAAATTGAAAAACAAATGCACTATCTTTAAAATAGTTGGAGTGGTTTTGGTTTTGCTGACTTGACTCAGTGTTTCATTCACATTCATTTTATTTTTCTGGAAAATATGACAGTTTGAAAGGGGAAAAGATATATGAAGTCCACCACACAACTTTTCTTACTTTGTTTTTTTTAATCAGGTGATTTGTTATAATAAAAGCAAGTCTTAGGCTAAATTCCACTACACACTCCAACTCCCTTTTTGACCAGCAGGAATAAAAAGCATCACCAGTTTTGTAAGTCAGTGAATGGTGATTGCAGCCATGAAATTAAAAGATGCTTACTCCTTGGAAGGAAAGTTATGACCAACTTAGATAACATATTAAAAAGCAGAGACATTACTTTGCCAACAAAGGTCCATCTAGTCAAGGCTATTGTTTTTCCAGTGGTCATGTATGGATGTGAGAGTTGGACTGTGAAGAAAGCTGAGCACTGAAGAATTGATGCTTTTGAACTGTCATGTTGGGAGAAGACTCTTGTGAGTCCCTTGGACTGCAAGGAGATCCAGCCAGTCCATTCTAAAGGAGATCAGTCCTGGGTGTTCATTGGAAGTACTGATGCTGAAGCTGAAACTCCAATACTTTGGCCATCTCATGAGAAGAGTTGACTCGTTGGAAAAGACCCTGATGCTGGGAGGGATTAGGGGTAGGAGGAGAAGGGGACGACAGAGAATGAGATGGCTGGATGGCATCACCGACTCGATGTACATTAGTTTGGATAAACTCCGGGAGTTGGTGATGGACGGGGAGGCCTGGCTTGCAATTCATGGGGTCGCAGAGTCAGACATGACTGAGCGACTGAACTGAACTGAACTGAACTGAAGTCCCAGTTTCTATACTTTTAAGCAGTTGGCAAGAACACTTTGTAAGGCAAAATTCATGGAGGCAGATACGGCATATTATAATGTCAAAGTTCAGCTAACCTTCTGGTCAGTTCAGATGAGAGGATCTTCCAAAACTACTTGCACACAGTTCTGAAGCCTAAATTATGGAATAAGCTTTATTTATTTATTTTTTAAACTCATAAAGCATTTGGGTTTTATTCTAAACATGATGGAAATTTATTGTAGACATTTACACAGAGTTTTTGCTTTGGTTTATGTTTTTGAAAACATCTCTGGCTGCCAGGAGGTGAGTGGATTTAAAGCCTTTCAGGGTTATGCAGTTTTTCTATTTCTGGCCACCCTGTGTGCTTCCTGCCCACCTCTGCTAGCCAGCTTCCTCTCCAGTTGACACATGGTGTGCAAGTGGCTGCCCTGGCCCCAGCTTTCTCCATGTCATTCCCTCTCAACTCCCATAGTTAGGAAGGGAGTTTGATGGCCTTATTCTGTCTTTGAGCCACTTTGGAGATGCCTGTGGATATGATTTCATGGGGTGGTTTTAGGAGGAAATAAATTCATGCCTTTAAAGTTCTGAGGACAGTACCTGGCACACTTAGTAAGTGTTCAATAAATGTCACTTGTGATCAGTCACGAGCGATTGGAGAATGAGCAAAATGAAGAAACAAGCACTGGGGCACAAAATGGTTCACAGATAGTAAGCAGCCTGAGAGTCCCAGAGAATGAGGGGGGACCTGGCCTCCGGAGGTATCCAGGAATGATGTGTGTTGACAGTAGCTGTGGAGGCGGTGAGTCCCACTGCTTCTTAGCAAATGACAGCTCATGGAATTAAATCGCTTCATGGCTAGTGTCCTGGAGATTCACAGACTCCAGAAAACCTGTGCAGAACTTGCTGGCCATTGTTCAGTTGCTAAGTCGTGTCCGATTCTTTGCGATCCCATGGATTGCAGCACACCAGGCTTCCCTGTCCTTCACTATCTCCCAGAGTTTGCTTAAACTCATGTCCATTGAGTTGGGGATATTCTCTAACCATTTCACCCTCTGCCACCCTTTTACCCTTTTGACTTCAGTCTTTCCAAGCATCAGGGTCTTTTCCAATGAATCGGCTCTTTGCATCAGGTGGCCAAAGTATTGGAGCTGCAGCATCACCCCTTCCAATGAATATTCAGGGTTGATTTCCTTTAAAATTGACTGGTTTGATCTCCTTACAGTCCAAGGGACTCGCAAGAGTCTTCTCCAGCACCACAATTTGAAGGCATCAGTTCTTCAGTGCTCAGCCTTCTTTATGGTCCAACTCTCACATCTGTACATGACTACTGGAAAAATCATAGCTTTGACTATACAGACCTTTGTCGACAAAGTGATGTCTCTGCTTTTTAGTATGCTGTCTGGGTTTGTCATGGCTTTCCAAGGAGCAGGGATCTTTTAATTTCATGGTTGCTGTCACTGTCCACAGTGATTTCATAACAGGTAACAACAAAGACCAAATGGGATGAAAAGGACAAGTACAGAGGTTCTGGCACCAGCGAGGTCCTTGTCCTGCTGTGTCCTCTCAGGAAAGGTCTTTCCCTTCTCTTAACCCCAGTTTTCTCATCCCCAAAATTCACGTGATCTCTCAGCAGATACTATGTAAGCATCAATTACTGTGTTGTGGCCGACTCTTGTGGGGCTGGGAATATATAAGACCCTATTCCGCCCTCACAGAATATGTAGTGAATTCAGGATTCAGATCATGTATTTGTTTTCTGTTGTGGTTTAATCAGTCACCACAGATCTTGCAGCTTTAGAAACACTTTTTTCCTTTCTGACTGTGTCATGGATCAGAAGTCTGGATACATGTTAGCAGGTTCTCTGCCTGGGGTCTCAGGCCTGAACTCCAGGTGTTGACTGGACTGTAGCCTTACCTGGGAGTCAGGGTGCACTTCTAAGCTCATTCAGGTTTTGGCAGAACTCAGCTCTAGGACCAAGGTCCCCATTTCCTTGCTGGCTGTTAGTTGGGATCCTTCTGGGCTCCTAGAGATCACCCTTAGGTCTTAGCTGTGTGGAGCAGCTTACTTCTTTGAAGCCAGTAGGAGAATCTCCCCAGTCTGTTATGTGACATGATCACAGCCGTACTAGTCTATCATATAGAATAGTACCAGGTTCTGCTCACACTCGAGGGAGGGGTGATCCAGGACCCTACACCAGGAGCTGGGGCAAGAGTCTTGGGGCCAACTGAGAATTCAGGCTGCCACAGGCAGGGAACAGGTTTGACAACAGACAGGTGCTATGAGAACCCATGGGAGGAGCCCCTGTCCTGGCTGGGACAGAGAATGGAAGAAATGGCGAATACCCTCAAGAGGGGTTCTGCCTACATTGAGCTGGAGGCTGAGTCGACTGACAGTAGAAGGCTTATAGGGAGAGAAGGAGCCCCCTGTGAGGAAGGAGAGGACACCAGGACCGCTGGGATGCACAGTTAGGGCTTAAGTGCTAGGGTGAGGAAGGAGAAAGCAAATGATGTCAGCCAGGTAGGCAGGGCTTGGGGAAACCAGGGTAGGTGGCCAGCCCTTCCAGCTCAAACCTGCCAGGCTGCCAGTGAGGCTGCATGAGGGACTGACCTAGACCCATGTCCCAAGTCACCCCTACCCTTCCTCACCAGCCTGGTTACACACGCCCTCTCCCACCAAGCACAACAGCAGGTCACCCACCAGAACAGTCCACTCTTTGTGTTTATTTTTCCTTCTTCTCTGTGCCATTTAAAATGAAGACAAAACCTAATCCTTGATCCTTGTGTTGAACAATGGTCAGGCTTGGTCTTCTGTTCTCCAGGCAGCATAAATATATCTCAGTCCCCCCAGAGGAGGCACATGAAGCTCAGATACTATGATCTGCCCAGGTGAGTGAGTTCCAAGCGATTCCAGTTTCCCATCTTTCAGAGCATCCTGGTTTTCCTTGGTCACATTCACACCTTCTATTTGTATATTCAGTTTATTGCCAAGATATTCTCCATCAAGATCAGTAGCCAATGGCCACCTGTGAACTCAGGAGAAAAATGTGAGACTCTCTGGGGAAGCCCTGGGACATAATGATGTTCAGTTAGTGCTTGCTGGATCCAGAGACTCTGACCACAGAATCTGCACAGGGTAGGTATTTAGGAAAGGGAAAATGAAGTAGGGGGATAAAGGAGAGAAAGACTTGGGTTCAAAGTCAAGTTGCACTACAGACTAACCATATGAATTTAGACAGTTTATTTAGGCTGTTTGAGCCTCACTCTACTTACCTATACCCCACTCTAGTACTCTTGCCTGCAAAATCCCATGGACGGAGGAGCCTGGCAGGCCGCAGTCCATGGGGTCGCCAAGAGTCAGACACGACTGAGCGACTTCACTTTCACTTTCATGCATTGGAGAAGGAAATGGCAACCCACTCCAGTGTTCTTGCTTGGAGAATCCCAGGGACAGGGAAGCCTGGCGGGCTGCCGTCCATGGGGTTGCACAGAGTCAGACACGACTGAAGCGACTTAGCAGCTTAGCAGCAGCAGCTACTTACCTTAATTCACACAGAGGTTGTTAAGGAGGTGCTAGAATTTGAATCAAAATCTAGCTGACATCTGAAACCCACGTTGTTCTGCTCTGTGCTGCTATCTCCTCCTAAGATATTGAAATCAGCTTGGCTGATGGGCTTATACAGTTTTATCTTCATGTAGTTCATGACTATATGCTTTTTTTTTCCTCTTGCTTTTTTAATCCCAAGGGTTTATTTTTCAGTCCAGTGTCAGTAAAGTTTAGGATAGTCAGTTATCTACCAAATGCATTCTAAGAAGTTTCAGATCCCGAGAATCTAGTATCAAAGATATACCTGTCTTTGTTTTCATTCATTTAACAAAAATGTTCTTAGTAAGTGTCCTCTAATTTCAAGGGATGATTGATGATATCTGAAAGGAGACAGTGGGGCACCACAAAGATGTAGGGGTTCTCTTGTGAATATTTGATGGATTTGATTATTGATTTATTACAACACATTCAATAGTCTTCAGAGATAGCATCTTCTGGAATGCAGGAGTGTCTGTCAGTCAGTAGGGAAGTGTTTCTCCCTTGGTTCTCAGGTACCAAGACTATCTGGCCAATGAGGCCGGACATTGTCATGAAATGACTGACGGCTTGCTCAGAAGAGACTCATCAACAGATTCCTGGGTAAGTAATGCTGCTGTGGTTCCAAAGGAAAGAAGTCAAGGCTGTGGTAGCATCTTTATCACTTCTTCTGTATTCCACACAGCTGAGTATCTGCTCCATGATGGGCATGTGAATACAATAGTAAGCCAGGCACAATCTATTTTTGTGTCATGTAGAATTATATAGTTAACTGCTGGTCTTGTTGCCTCTCCTGGAGAAGCAAGGGGTGGCTGCAGGTCACCATGGGGACGGAGACACATATTGGGGAGCATTCAGCCACAGGGCCCTGCGACGGCTGATATCTTGCCTCGCTAGCCCTGAGACCTGGCTTCAGCCAACAACCACAAGCCAAATAAGCTTTAGTTCTAAGGTCTGTGGGCTGACTAGACTCGTATAGCATTTCCATGCCATGTTTAAAAGGCCAGTCTCCACATCTTGAACAACATGTTTCACAAAATATTATTTTTAACAAGCACTCTGGTACTTTTTAGAGATAATAGTAGTGAAGACAGTTACAGTAAGTACTCTGAAATGTGGGCACCTGATTAGAATCTTTTAAATTCTTATTATTCATACATGGATTTAGGGTATTTTGAGTGATGACTAACTACCCCTGGAGTGTAAAAAAGAATACATACACCTGCCCACATAATATTTCTTGATAATGGAATGCTACATTGTAAATTATAGTCAGCATAACACAGAGCCTGGTTCATATCCTGGAAGAGGAGAATTCTTTCCCTAGCTCTTTGCTTTTCTTTCCATACATATTACTGGGGTTCTAGTACCTTAACCAATGATATGTGCCTCAAACCTTAATCTGTTAAGTAGATTTATAAATATTTTATGTTAGGTTCCTAAAATGTAACATTACTGAATTACACAAAGAAGATTAAAATTTTATTTGTGACTCTCTTGTTTATGTAAAAGTTTTCTTATTTCCCCCAGGACAATTCTGCTTGATTTCCATTGTCTTAGTGCTTTATTGATAACAACTCTTTTCATGTCATTCTGACTAGTAATCAGGTCTGGAAAACATAATATTTGATAATTCTAGTAAATAGAGTAATAAAATGAATCATGTCCATTTTCACTGTCAACATGCTAAATTAGCTGTGTGAACACATACAATGCAATACTTTGTAGTTTTCTAACAATGTTCTGTATTAAGGTTGGCTGGTGGATTGTTATTTAAATCATTTTCCAGAATTGCTGTAGATTTTGTTACCTTCTCTTCCTAACCCTCTACATGGATGTATGAGTTACATGTATGAATTTAAAGTATTTTTTCTCTGCATATTGGAATCTAATTAAAATGAAAAATGAGAATTCAATGAGAAAAATATTTTAGAGAAAAGTGAAATATCCATTTGTTCTTAGATTATAGATGAGAATTTTCAACCAGGAAATGTAAATTGCTAAGGAGTGATTTAGTGTAACTTACTGCATTAGTCTTAATTATACAAAATGAGGAATCATATTTACATAGAAATTTGAAAGTCTACTGCAGTGCTATTGAAAGCACTAGTATACAACTAAAACCTCTGGCTTTTAACTGACTTGATCAAAGCCATTTAAAGGAATACGAAATAAAGTGTAAAGAACCAGAGAATCACTTAAAAGTTCAAACAGGAAAGAAGTGTGTATGTTCTAAGCACTTTGAAACTACAATAATTAGTCTTAAGTTAACAGCTGAGCCAAAAACTGAAACTGAACCCGAGACATGATGACTGATCTGACTTCTGTGAAAAAAAATCATACTCATAAAAAGCTTTTACAATGAAAAATTTCTGCAATATTTGCATACAAGAGAGACTGGAAATCTTTCCAGTGTGCATTAGCTTTAGATGTAGAGCTCTTGAATTTCTTAAAGGTGCTTGAGAGAAAATTCTTTGTAGAAGCTCTAAAAAGGATTTGAAAATAACCCCAAGAGATGGAGTTATATGTTCTTGGGATCCGATTGAAGACCATACCTTATAAATCCAGACTTGTCAGGATAATGGATCTGGAAATATTAAGTCTAACACAACTTTCAGTTCTTACTCTCTGTTCTTTCTTCATGAGGCAGATGAAGAATAATCTACAATCCATTTCCTTTTATCTTATTTATAAATGTAACAGGCCATTCTGCTTATCTTGCCTCATCTGGCCAGCCTTGTGGATGGTAGGTTTTTGTCTAATTCTCAGCTCTGGCCCAGTAAAGTTCATGGATGACAAAAGGTTTTGATTTCCCCTATTCACTGAAGAACTATTTACTGTAAAATAGCCCTATAATTGAAATTTAAAGAGCTTTACTTTGTCTAGCCTTATGAAGATAAAGCTTAAAGAAGTGATTTAATTTGATTCTGAACGATATTCAATAACAGTAGTTTTTAGTTCCATTAAAGGTCAGGGCAAAAGGTATGGAAAAAGAACAAGATAAATGTGGGGTAGATATTAGAAACTTTTGCATTCTGATTTGGAATTAATTAGGGTTTATTTGCCAGATATTTGCTCTTCTGACAGTATTTAAGGAAAGGATATACATGAATCATTTCCCTGGGAAGGTTGGAGGGTAATCTTTGCTGGACCAGAGTAGTGCTATGCTTAGTTGCTCAGTCATGTCCAACTCTTTGCAACCCCATGGAATGTAGCACCAGGTTCCTCTGTCCATGGGGATTTTCCAGGCAAGAATACTAGATGGGTTGCCATGTCCTCCTCCAGGGGATCTTTCCGGCTAAGAGATTGAACCTTGGTCTCTCTCATCACAGGTGGATTCTTTACCATCTGAGCCACCAGGGAAGCCCATGAATACTGGAGTGGGTAGTCTATCTCTTCTCCAGGTGATCTTCCTGACCCAGGTATCGAACCAGGATCTTCTGAATGGCAGGTGTATTCCATACCAGCTGAGTTACCAGGGAAGCCCAGATCAGGGAAGCAGTGGCTAAATAATACATAAAGATATTCTTCCGAATTTGAGTATGTCTTTCATCTCTATCTGGGCTTCCTTGGTGGCTCAGATGGTAGAGAATCTGCCTGCAATGCAGGAAACCCGGGTTCAATCACTGGGTCTGGATAATCCCCTGGAGAAGAGAATGGTGACCCACTCCATTGTTCTTGCTTGGAGAATTCAATTGACAGAGGAGCCTGGTGAGCTCCAGTCCATGGCACAGCAAAGAGTTAGACTGTCTATCTATCTTGTATTGTCAAAATTTATCGTTTGTATTTTTTATAATTATAAGTAGATTTAGTAAGTCTAAATGTAATAAAACTTACCTAGCAATCAGTAAGAACATATTTAAGAAATCTAATGCTTCAAATTATATGTTTGAAGCTTCATACTAGCCTGAATTTTTAGATGCTGTATGGATGAGGGCGTGAGTGAATATATGTGTTTTGAAAGCACATCAAGAAAATCCTGTTTCATTTAGCTAAGTAGCAACAAAATCTAACAAAAACAATAATGTCCTTTTTTATGCTGGTGAGGAAACTTAGAGGGGTTCAGGGAATGTAAATAATGTAAGGAAATTATTCTTTCAAACTTGAATCACTAATTTATCTATTTGGTGAATCCCTCAGTGGGTCAGACTTTAATCTGGAAGGTGATAATGACTCATTTCTCCAACAGTTTAAATCTTTACTGTTTGGCAGAAACTAATAAAAGATCTTTTGCCATTATAAGGATGTTTGATGTGGCCATTAAAAACTCAGCTCCCTCAGTGCCTGACTATAGCAAATACTCTTCCAAGTATTAAAAGTAGGCACATTTATTTAGTTTTGTCTATTGAGTCTCATATTTAACTTAAAATTTCATTGCTGATATTTTTCCTTCAGTTGTAAGCGCAAAAACATTTCAAGTGCTACATTACCACATTCAGTTGAGTTATTGTGCTAGAATATCAGCAGTATGCTAGCTACTATGGCCATAGTAGTAATTGTAATTGTTCAAAAATACTTGGTTATTAGAGCTCCTTTATCATAAAAAAAAAAGATAATTTTTGTTGTTTTATTTCAAATAGCCTTACTGGCATCCTGCTTCAGTATAGTCTATGAATGATGTTATTAAAATGCAAATTCCAGATGGTGCAGTGGTAAAGAGTTCACCTGCCAATACAGGAGACCCAAAAGATGCAGGTTTGAACCCTGAGTTGGGAAGATCCCCTGGAGTAGGAAAAAGCAACCCGCTCCAGTATTCTTGCCTGGAAAATTCCATGGACAGAGGAGCCTGGCGGGCTACAGTTCATGGGGTCGCAAAGAGTCGGACACAACTGAGCACAATCGCAACCCAGCATGTAATCTAATAATAGGGTACAAATGAACATATATATATTTTTGTAATAAATCTAGAAGTAAATGGGTTTTCCTGACTTCTCTGAGCTGTTCTAGAAAATGAATCAAACCCAGGTTGACTTTTAGCCAGCCTGTTAGAAGCACAGGTAACAAGATGGACTTGGGACCAGCACCTGAAGTGGAAGAAGGTTTTGTGGGACTGAGCCCTTTACTGTAGAATCTGACTCTACTCTAGAGTAAGCAACGTCAGAATTGAGTGGATTCTGGGACTCCCTGGGGTATCTGAGAATTGCTGTTGGTGTGGGAAAACCTACATACACACACACACATGCACACACACACAGTACCCAATTTCATACACACTTTGGAACTGGCTCCAGGAGCTCTTTTACAAGGCTGATGGAGCCATTTCAGATCCTCTGAGGAATCCAGAAAGATATGGAACATGATGTGTAAACTGGTCTAGGTGAAACCTCAAAGCATATTTTATTTAAAAACGCGAGACCACATAAATATCTATATCTACACTGATGTGCCCCTATTTTGTATATAATTTAAATGTGGTATCACTCCCTAAACTTAAATATACGAAGTCATTCCATCAGTCCTTAAGCAGGTATTAATCAGATCAGATCAGTCACTCAGTCGTGTCCAACTCTTTGCGACCCCATGAATCGCAGCACACCAGGCCTCCCTGTCCATCACCAACTCCTGGAGCTCACTGAGACTCACGTCCATCGAGTCAGTGATGACATCCAGCCATCTCATCCTCTGTCGTCCCCTTCTCCTCCTGCCCCCAATCCCTCCCAGCATCACAGTCTTTTCCAATGAGTCAACTCTTCGCATGAGGTGGCCAAAGTACTGGAGTTTCAGCTTCAGCATCATTCCTTCCAAAGAAACCCCAGGGCTGATCTCCTTCAGAATGGACTGGTTGGATCTCCTTGCAGTCCAAGGGACTCTCAAGAGTCTTCTCCGACACCACAGTTCAAAAGCATCAATTCTTCAGCACTCAGCCTTCTTCACAGTCCAACTCTCACATCCATACATGACCACTGGAAAAACCATAGCCTTGACTAGACAAACCTTTGTTGGCAAAGTAATGTCTCTGCTTTTGAATATGCTATCTAGGTTGGTCATAACTTTCCTTCCAAGGAGTAAGCATCTTTTAATTTCATGGCTGCAGTCACTAATAGAATATACTTATTTTAAGAAAGATGATGGGAGTCACTGGCAAAGTTACTCTTAAACAAAGTTACTACAGAACTTTTGACACTAACTATGAGCTTTTTAAGATCCCCAAAGTTAGTGTGACCTTAGAGCTTCAACAGGGAACCTTTATCAATTCATCTTCAATAAACTTTCTCTCCTGTAGCTGTATACAGTCTCTTCATATGGAAGGAAAGCTCTGCTGCTGCTGTTGCTGCTACATCGCTTCAGTCGTGTCCGACTCTGTGTGACCCCATAGACGGCAGCCCACCAGGCTCCCCTGTCCCTGGGATTTTCCAGGCAAGAGTACTGGAGTGGGTTGCCACTGCCTTCTCTGAAGGAAAGCTCTACTCAGCTCATTTTCACACTAAGAGAGAAGCAGTTGAGGTAAAAACAGTAATCTTATCCCAAGGGCAGGACTAGTCTATTGATTACAATAGAGAAATGAAATCATTAGCAGAATTTTTTGTCTGGTTTGATCTATGACATTAGTATTGAAAGCTTAAAAAAATTACATTGAAATATACTACTAGTGCACTTGCACTGAAAACAGAAAATAAAAGAAAATCTCTGTTTACAAATAAGGACAGTGTTAGTCTAGATTTAAGTGTATAATTCGAATACATAGAGTTTGCCACCACTTGCTTCTCACTGCAGACTTCTGTTTGTTTGACAGAGGTATGAGCAATCTGCAGTTTTACATGGATAATTAAAGTTTCTAATGTTCTATTAATATTATCTAAAGCTGTGATTGCCCAATCAATCAATTATTTTTAGGTGAAAAAAAGTCAGCTTCCATTTCCAAATGAAAGAGAAGCTAAATTTGCTCTATAAAGTAAAAGAGGTGGAAAAAGTAAAAATTAAAAAAAATAAAAGTACTGATGGGTTTGGTCCCTTAAACTGAATTACCTTCAGAATTAAAGATTAGAAAAGAATTTACATGGTATTCCATTTGCCTAGAATTCCCTTCTAGGAATCTGTAGATGGTAAAATCTGATCAAATTGTAAGGTGCAGATTAAAAACAAATTCTTCCATGAAATTTCCCTAGCATCTACTAGCTAGAAAAAGTACACAATCTAAAAGTTGAGAATTATGTTTCATCTGATGGACAAACTGAGCACTTCAGCCTGGAGGACAACCTCTCGGATCGCTCTGAGGGACTGCTCCCAAGAGGTAAGGAAGGAGCCAGGATATATACAACTTTTGCAACTAAAAAACTGGTAATCAGAACATCAAAATATTACTGCTCAATGTTCTGTAATAACCTAAATGGGAAAATAATTTGAAAATAATAGATACATGTACATGTAATAAACAAGAAAACCAGACATTTCAAGCTAAAGAATTTTGTACTTTTCTATGTATGGGAAGATGCAAGAATCTGGCTCATTGAAATCAGTCCTTGCATATGCACCTTAACTATGTCGGGCCAGTATCCTGTTTTTCTCCACCCTGAATATCCTCATGGTGCATAGGTGAGGGTAGCTACAATGGTTGCTGGCTTCAATGTGTCCTTTGTTTATTGATGGGGCAGACAACATTGTCAATCACACAGTCAGTTAGATACTTTCCTTTGTGCTCATAAATCCAGATTGGACTCAGATGGAGTTGAGATATATCAGATAGTATTTCGTAAAGTGTGAGGCATGGATACGGATGGAAGAGCAGGTTAGATTAAACATTTCAAGCTGTGTATTAGTTTCGCAGGGCTACCCTAAAATACTATGAACTTGGTGGATCAGAACAACAGAAATGGGTTCTGTCACAGTTTAGGGCCTAGATTTTCAAAATCAAGGTGTCCCCAGAGCCACATTCCCTCTGAGATTCTGGATGAATCCTTCCTTGAGTCTTCCCAGCTTCTGGTGGTGCTGGCAATCCTTAGCATCTCTTGGCTTGTAGCCTCATCACTCCTATCTCTGCCTCTGTCTGTTGTCACATGGCCTGCTCCCTGCTCACCTGTCTCTTCACAAAACAACCTTCCCCTGTCTCTTCACATCATATCTTAAAAGGACACCAGTTATTTGGGAATAAAATTTCACCCTACCCAGTGTGTGCTATGTACGTGCTAAGTCCTTCAGTTGTGTTTGATGGCCTCTATCCCGTCAGGCTCCTCTGTCCATGGGATTCTCCAGGCAAGAATACTGGAGTGGGTTTCCATGCCCTCCTGCATGAGATCTTCTTGACCTAGGAATTGAACCCATGTCTCTTATATATCCTGCACTGGCAGGTGGGCTAGTATCACCCGGGAAGCCCCTATACAGGAGGATCTCAGCTTTACAAATTATATCTGCAATAACTTTATTTCTAAATAAGGTCAAACTCTGAGGTACTTCAACATATCTTTTGGCGGACACAATTCAACCCATAACAAGGAAAAATGAAGGTGTATGTTTTGTTGGGGACCCTGGGTCAAAGCTATTTGTAAGGCCTCCCCAGACAGCGATTTTGCTTTTTTGCATTTCTTTTCTATGGGAATGGTCTTGATCCCTGTCTCCTGTACAATGTCACGAACCTCATTCCATAGTTCATCAGGCACTCTATCTATCAGATCTAGGCCCTTAAACCTATTTCTCACTTCCACTGTATAATCATAAGGGGTTTGATTTAGGTCATACCTGAATGGTCTAGTGGTTTTCCCTACTTTCTTCAATTTAAGTCTGAATTTGGCAATAAGAAGTTCACGGTCTGAGCCACAGTCAGCTCTTGGTCTTGTTTTTGCTGACTGTATAGAGCTTCTCCATCTTTGGCTGCAAAGAATATAATCAATCTGATTTTGGTGTTGACCATCTGGTGATGTCCATGTATAGAGTCTTCTCTTGTGTTGTTGGAAGAGGGTGTTTATTATGACCAGTGCATTTTCTTGGCAAAACTCTATTAGTCTTTGCCCTGCTTCATTCTGTATTCCAAGGCCAAATTTGCCTGTTACTCCAGGTGTTTCTTGACTTCCTACTTTTGTATTCCAATCCCCTATAATGAAAAGGACATCTTTTTTTGGGTGTTAGTTCTAAAAGGTCTTGTAGGTCTTCACAGAACCGTTCAACTTCAGCTTCTTCAGCATTACTGGTTGGGGCATAGACTTGGATTACCGTGATATTGAATGGTTTGCCTTGGAAATGAACAGAGATCATTCTGTCGTTTTTGAGATTGCATCCAAGTACTGCGTTTCAGACTCTTTTGTTGACCATGATGGCCACTCCACTCCTTCTGAGGGATTCCTGCCCGCAGTAGTAGATATAATGGTCATCTGAGTTAAATTCACCCATTCCAGTCCATCTTAGTTCGCTGATTCCTAGAATGTCGACATTCTCTCTTGCCATTTCTTGTTTGACCACTTCCAATTTGCCCTGATTCATGGACCTGACATTCCAGGTTCCTATGCAATATTGCTCTTTATAGCATCAGACCTTGCTTTTATCACCAGTCACATCCACAGTTGGGTATTGTTTTTGCTTTGGCTCCATCCCTTCATTCTTTATGGAGTTATTTCTCCACTGATCTCCAGTAGCATATTGGGCACCTACTGACCTGGGGAGTTTCTCTTTCAGTATCCTATCATTTTGCCTTTTCATACTGTTCATGGGGTTCTCAAGGCAAGAATATTGAAGTGGTTTGCCATTCCCTTCTCCAGTGGACCACATTCTGTCAAATCTCTCTACCATGACCCGCCCGTCTTGGATTGCCCCACTGGCATGGCTTAGTTTCATTGAGTTAGACAAGGCTGTGGTCCTAGTGTGATTAGATTAACTAGTTTTCTGTGAGTATGGTTTCAGTGTGTTTGCCCTCTGATACCCTCTTGCAACACCTACCGTCTTACTTGGGTTTCTCTTACCTTGGGCGTGGGGTATCTCTTCACTGCTGCTCCAGCAAAGTGCAGCCATTGCTCCTTACCTTGGGTGAGGGGTATCTCCTCACTGTCGCCCTTCCTGACCTTCAATGTGGGATAGCTCCTCTGAAAAAAGTTGGCTTAAAGCTCAACATTCAGAAAACGAAGATCATGGCATCTGGTCCCACCACTTCATGGGAAATAGATGGGGAAACAGTGGAAACAGTGTCAGACGTTATTTTTCTGGGCTCCAAAATCACTACAGATGGTGACTGCAGCCATGAAATTAAAAGACGCTTACTCCTTAGAAGGAAAGTTATGACCAACCTAGATAGCATATTGAAAAGCAGAGACATTACTTTGCCAACAAAGGTTCGTCTAGTCAAGGCTATGGTTTTTCCAGTGGTCATGTATGGATGTGAGAGTTGAACTGTGAAGAAGGCTGAGTGCTGAAGAATTGATGCTTTTGAACTGTGGTGTTGGAGAAGACTCTTGAGAGTACCTTGGACTGCAAGGAGAGCCAACCAGTCCATTCTGAAGGAGATCAGCCCTGGGATTTCTTTGGAAGGAATGATGCTGAAGCTGAAACTCCAGTACTTTGGCCACCTCATGCGAAGAGTTGACTCATTGGAAAAGACTGTGATGCTGGGAGGGATGGGGGGCAGGAGGAGAAGGGGACGACAGAGGATGAGATGGCTGGATGGCATCACTGACTCGATGGCCATGAGTCTGAGTGAACTCTGGGAGTTGGTGATAGACAGGGAGGCCTGGTGTGCTGTGATTCATGGGGTCGCAAAGAGTCGGACATGACTGAGCGACTGATCTTTTCTCTGGTTCAAAACTTGGATCGGTTGCTGTCCATCTCACATATTGGCCCTTTAGCTTAGCTCTTGGATTTGTTTCTGAGCTCTGTGAGGAGAAGACCTGTAAGCAGACACAGGAGGGGAAATTCACATAAGAATGGATATCTGTGCATCATAGGGATGGACCTGAGAGTCTAGGGAAACCAAGATGGCTTAGGATCTCAGACCAGGTTACAAAGAGAAGGCAGCTGGATAGAGAGAATAACACTGAAATCTGCAGTTGGCCTCTTGTAGTATTCAGCTGAACACTAATAAGTTGATATGTATTAGGAAACTATCTAAGGCTGGAGAAAGAATCACGTGGATTACAGATAACAATGCACTGGACAAATGGTACAGGTCATCCTTCTGTCAAGGAAAATGGTGACCCATGCGAATACAGATCTGCACAAAGGAACAAGGGGCTCTGAAAACGATGATTCCAGCAGTCAATATATAAAGACTTTACAATTACTGTTCAAATCTTTTTAAAATATAATTGCTTAAACAAGAATATTCAAAATGAGTGGAGTTTTCTGCTAGAGAAAGCAGTTATTAAGGACACTTTGCTTTTCTTTAAAGTTTTTATTGGAATTTGTTGGTTTACACTGTTGTGTTAGTTTTAGGTATACAGCAAAGTGGATCAGTTTTAAATATACATATATCCACTCCTTTTTAAGATTCTTTTCCCATAAAGGACATTACAGAGTAGAGTTCTCTGCACTATTGCTTG
Source organism: Bos taurus (assembly GCF_002263795.3). Lineage (NCBI taxonomy): Eukaryota > Metazoa > Chordata > Mammalia > Artiodactyla > Bovidae > Bos > Bos taurus. The sequence continues at coordinate 17,259,072 of NC_037336.1, read as the reverse complement.
TAACAGGGTAGTTCTGAGAAACTGGAGGGCTTATGGATGATAAAAGTAGATGTCTTTATAGTAAGAGGGGCTATTGACATTGACACTGACGTCGCTCAGTCCTGTCCGACTCTTTGCAACCCCATGGACTGTAGCCTACAAGGCTCCTCAGTCCATGGAATTTTCCAGGCAAAAGTACTGGAGTGGGTTGCCATTAAGTTTGCTCCTGACAAAGTAGGACTGTGGTCTCTGTCAAAGGGTTCTGAATCTTCCACTTCAACCTTGAAACATGTCCTGAGAGCTCTTTTAAACTCCTTCCTTGGACAGCTTTGGAAAACTGGGAATACTTCACTAATGTAAAGTAGCTTTTAGCTGTTCTCCCATAAGAGATCTTGGAGAACGATGTTTATAAAGGACATTTTCTTAGGTGTCCTTATGGTGAACTCAATGACTTATGACTTATGAATGCTTATTCAAATAAATTTGATAGAGATATATAGCCTCAGAAAAGAATAGATAAGAAATCAGGAAAATGGAATTTCAAATCTATTTGAAATCTAATGACTGACATAAAAATGGTATCAAGTTTTTCATTCAAGCAAATGTTTATTTTATGAAATCAATAACGTTTAAAAATCTTTTTAAAAAAAGAGGAGGAAAGAGTAGGAGGAAAAAGACGAAATCAAACTAAAATCACAAAACAGAGTTTTAAGAGAGTAAGAGAGTTTTCATAATAGTACCCCCTGAGTATTGTTTCAATCATATATTCAATTTATGAGCTTGCTTTTCAATTAGAAACCTTTTCAATGAGAAATCAAACTATTTCTATTTCTTTCCTTATTTCTTGATTTGCCCTGAGAGTGTAGAGGACAATTTCACAACAGTTCTGTAAGAAAAGCAGTTTTAGAAATGTTCAACTTTTATTTATGAGATTAATTTGGAGTTTTATCAGTTTCAAGATCATACGAGTAGTACTGTATCCTGTATCATGGGCATGTGAATTGCTGCAAGAGTGTGGTAGCGATTGAGGCTGGGCGGATAATCAGAGTCAATGCACATAATCAGAGTCAGTGCCCAGAGGCATGTGAACACTTGATTGTGCGGTTTCACAGTTCACTCTTCGGCATTGGCACCAATGTGCCAAATGACCTGGAAGTAAAATCATAAGTGTACTGCACCTTTCTGCAGCAGTGCTTTTACTCAAAATCTGGTGGGATGAAGTGTTACATACAAAAAGTTTAAAAGGTTAATATTATAACAAATATGGTTCTTCTGTGGAGCATGATATTTTTGGTAACATTAAGGTGTAAGTACCGTGGATCTGGCAGCAGATGGTAAGGACGTGTCATGGTAGCTGTTTGCTCTTTTCTCCTTTTTACAATATTTTTGAGAAAGGTAATTTGAAAGTCTAGATTGAAGGGAAATGATCAAAATGTGTTTCTTTTTTATAAGAAGAGGATAATATTTGTTGTACTGCTTAGCTTCAAGGGCATTATCGTGTTGAAAAATTTTAGCTGTGAGAGAACTGAGAGAAAAGGACAGATGGAGGTGCTAGGAATTGAACCCAGGGCCTTGTGCATGCAAAGCACATGCTCTACCACTGAGCTACACCCCCTATTTCTATAAGAAGTTGTTAAGCAGCACTTTGTAAGCAATAACAGGATTCTTGAACTATAAGGGAAAACAAAGCAGCAAACATGGTAAGATCAGAAGAAAAATATTCTGGAGGATAATGAACAATCTTCAGGTTCAGGGAACAACGCCAGTGTTTTCTATTAGATTCCTCTGTTGTCACCTAGGACTTCCCTGGTGGCTCAGATGCTAAAGCGTCTGTCTACAATGCAGGAGACTCAGGTTCAATCCCTAGGTTGGGAAGATCCCCTGGAGAAGGAAATGGCAATCCACTCCAGTACTATTGCCTGGAAATCCAACTGCTTCTCTTGCTATAGGCTTCCGAGGTGTTAGACTCCTACCCAGGTGTTTTGGTTACTTTTCAGAGTTTAAATATTAATTCTCTCTTGAGTATCTTCCTTTGGTTTCTTAGAGCTTCTCCTTCAACTACTACTTTCTGTCCAAGAGACAGACAGTTTCCCATTTCAACTGCTGAGCCTCACCTACCAAGCTCACCTGCTAGCTAACAATAAACAAATGAAAAAACACCCAGCTAAACACTACTGTCTCAATCACTTCTGGAAAACATGCTCCAATCGCAGACTTGTAAAATCTTTGCTTCTATCATGGTCTTCAAATTAGACTTTATCTCATGAGCTGTTTTATGTCTGTACAACTTTTATCCTCCTGCTATATCATAGCAACAAATGACCAAATTTACAAAGCAAATAGTTTAAAAAGAATCCTCTGTTTCCTGCATTGGCAGGTAGATTCTTTACTAGAATATATACTTGGGAATATACAACTTGAGAAGTTGGGATATACTTGGAAAACTATATCACTTGGGAAGCCCCTATTCTCTCCTGTTCTTTTTTTCCAAACTGTCCTTTCCCCTCCCCTATGCTTGGGGGATTTTCTGATTTTTGTCACCATAGTATGGTTTTGCCTTTTTAAAACTTCACAGAAATAGAACCATTAGAACATGTACTCCTTCATGCCTGGCTTCTTTGGTGTATTAAAGATTCTTACCCATTGTTGGGTTTATCAGTAATCCATTTCTTTTTTATTATTTAGAAATATTCTACTGAATCATAATCTATTTGTCCATTCACCTCTTGTGAGTAATTGAGTTTCTTTTATAGTCTTTGGATACTAAGTATGATGCTGTTATGAACATTCTTGTACAATGTTCATAGAGACAAATCTTTTCACTGGAACTGAGTAAATAACTAGTAATGGACTGTCTGAATCAAAAGGCAGGTGTATGTTGAATTTTATAAAGAAGGCCCAGTAGTTTTCCAAACTGTTTTACATTTCTACACAACAATATGTGAAAGACCTATTATTCCATATCCTTGTCAATACTTAGAACTGTCATTTACACATATTTTAGAATTGCACATATTTAAGATGTAAAATTGATGTTCTGACGCATGTTAACTATGATATTATCACCACGATCAAGATAATGAGCATATTCTTCATCCCACAGTTTCCTTGTGCCCTTTTGTAAGCCCACCTTGCTGCTCTCCTTCCCCTCCCAACACTTGAAATTATTGATCTGCATTCTGTCACTAAGCATTAGTGTGCATCTTATAGACTTTTGAACTGTAGGATCATACAGTAGTTATTGTTTTTTGTTTGGCTTTTTTCACACAACATAATTGTTCTGAGATTGGCCTATATAGTTGCTTGTACCAATATTTTCTTCCTTCTGCTTGAGGAGAACTATCCCATTGTATATACTACATATAAAACACCTCTGTAAGTCCATTCACCACTATTTCCCTTATAAATGAAACTAGCATGAGTATTCACACATAATTCTTCCTAGGATGAGCACTTTACTTTTTTTCTGTGTAAATATGTGGAAGTGGAATGACAGAGTAATATGATGTTTTATCTCTAAATTTTTAATAACAGTTTCTTACATTCCAAAGCAATTTTCCCATTTTACATTCCCACCAGAATCTTTTTTGAAATTCAATTGACAGCATATGGTTTGAGTCTATTTCTGGATACTCTATTATAGTCCACGGATCTAACTTCCCTTATTTAAGTGAGTACCACATGTTTTTAATTTCTATAGTTTTAAAATAAGCCTTTTAAAAGGAATGTATAAAAGATATATGTATACCTATGGATGATTCATATTGAGATTTGACAGAAAACAACAAAATTCTGCAAAGCAATTATCCTTCAATTAAAAGATAAATTAAAAAATAAGCCTTAAATTTATGTAGTTTAAGTTCTTCAACTTCATTCTTCTTCACAATTGTTTTGGCTACTAAAGATCCGTTGCATTTCTGTGTGAATTTACAACAGGATTGGCAATGTGTACAAGAAGCCTGATTATATGTTAACTAGTTTAGTTCAGTTAAGACTCTCAGTCGTGTCCGACTCTTTACGATGCCACTGACTGCAGCATGCCAGGCTTCCCTGTCCATCACCAACTCTGAGAGCTTGCTCAACTCATTTTCATCGAGTTGGTGATGCCATCCAACCATGTCATTCTCTGTCGTCCCCTTCTCCTCCTGCCTTCAATCATTCCCAGCATCAGAGTCTTTTCCAAGGAGTCACTTCTTCGCATCAGGTGGCCGAAGTATTGGAGTTTCAGCTTCAGCATCAGTCCTTTCAATAAATATTCAGGTCTGATTTCCTTTAGGATTGAAAGATTTGAACTCCTTGCAGTCCAAGGGACTCTTAAGTGTCTTCTCCAACACCACAGTTCAAAAGCATCAATTCTTCGGTGCTCAGCTTCCTTTACAGTCCAACTCTCACATCCACACATAACTACTGGAAAAACCATAGCTTTGACTAGACGGACCTTTGTTGGCAAAGTAATGTCTCTGCCTTTTAATATGCTTTCTAGGTTGGTCATAACTTTTCTTCCAAGGAGCAAGCGTCTTTTAATTTCCTGGCTGCAGTTACCATCTGCAGTGATTTTGGAGCCCCCAAATAAAGTCTGTCATTGTTTCCATTGTTTGTCCATATATTTGCCATGAAGTGATGGGACCAGATGCCATGATCTGAGTTTTCTGAATGTTGAGTTTTAAGCCAGATTTTTCATTCTCCTCTTTCACTTTCATCAAGAGACTCTTTAGTTCTCTTCACTTTCTGTCATAAGGGTGGTGTCATCTGAGGTTACTGATATTTCTCCTGGCAATCTTGATTCCAGCTTGTACTTCATCCAGCCCAGCATTTCGTATGATGTACTCTGCATGTAAATTAAATAAGCAAGGTGACAATATACAGCCTTGGTGTACTCCTTTCTCAGTTTGGAACCAGTCTGTTGTTCCATGTCCAGTTCTAACTGTTGCTTCCTGAACTGCATACAGATTTCTTAAGAGGCAGGTCAGGTGGTCTGGTATTCCCATCTCTTTCAGAATTTTCCAGTTTGTTGTGATCCACACAGTCAAAGGCTTTAGTGTAGTCAATGAAGCAGATGTTTTTCTGGAACTCTTATGCTTTTTCAATGACCCAATGGATGTTGGCAATTTGATCTCTGGTTTCTCTGCCTTTTCTAAATTCAGTTTGAACTTCTGGAAGTTGATGTTTCACATACTGTTGACACCTGGCTTGGAGAATTTTGAGCATTACTTGACTAGTGTGTGAGATGAGTGCAATTGTGCAGTAGTTTGAGCATTCTTTTGCATTTCCTTTCTTTGGGATTGGAATGAAAACTGCCCTTTTCCAGTCCTCTGGCCACTGCTGAGTTTTCCAAATTTGCTGACATATTGAGTGCAGCACTTTCACAGCATCATCTTCCAGGATTTGGAATAGCTCAACCGGAATTCCATTACCTCCACTAGCTTTGTTCATAGTGATGCTTCCTAAGGCCCACTTGACTTCACATTCCAGGATGTCAGGCACTAGGTGTGTGATCACATCATCATGATTATCTGGGTCATGAAGATCTTTTTGTACAGTTCTTCTATGTGTTCTTGCCACTTCTTCTTATATCTTCTGCTTCCTTTAGGTCCTTACCATTTCTGTCCTTTATTGTTAACTAAGATTATGTTTAATCTGAGCTTCCTGGTGGCTCAGCAGTAAAGTATCTACCTGCAGTGCAGAAGATGAGAGTTCAGTCCCTGGGTCAGGAAGATTCCCTGGAGAAGGGAATGGCTACCCACTCCAGTATTCTTGCCTGGAGAAGTCCGTGGACAGAGGAGCCTGGTGGGCTACGATGCATGTGATTACAAAGAGTTGGACACAACTGAGCAGACTAACACTTTCACTTCACTTTCAACGGCATGATATAAAGCATCTTTCATGTGATTGTTTGCCATCTGTGTATATTCTTTGGTGTAGTGTAAGCTTTCTTGCCCATTTTAAAGTCAGATGTGTTCTTATAGTTGAGTTTTAAGACTGCACACGTTAGGTAACAATCTTTTAGCAGACGTGTCTTTTTAAACATTTTCTCCTATTCAGTCTCTAATTTGTCTTATTCACTTGATAACAATTTTTGAACTTTGTATTTTTTTTTAATTTTGAGAGGCAATTGATCTTATGTCCTTATGGCTTAAAATTTGAGACATTTGGATATTTTCTAGGATTTTTTATCATGTCATCTATAAACAGATAGATTTACTGCATACTTTTTCTTTCCTCCTTTCCTCCTTTCTGTCCTTCCTTTCCTCCTCTCTTCCTTCTTTTCTTTATTTTTCTTCTTTCCTTCCTCTCTCCAACCATCCTTCATTCCTTCTTTTATTTTCCTTTCTTGCTTTCTTTCTTTTCTTCTTCACTGGCTAACACTGCCATACAATTTCTAATACAAATTATGAGCACAAATACATATTATTGCCTTGAGCTTATCTTAGGTGGAAAACAGTTTTCTGTGTTAAGTATGATATTATCTGTAGGTTTATGGTAAATATCCTTTACCATGTTAAGGGAGGTCTTTTTTATTTTTAGTTTTTGGAGAATTTTTATAGATGAATGTTGGATATTATCAAATTCTCTTCCCTCACAAACTTAGATGGTAATATTTTTCTGCTAATGTGGCAAATTACATTGATTGAATATTGATAAACTAAACTTTCATTTTTGAGTCAAACCCCACTTATAATACTATCCTTTTCTTATATTTCTGTATTTGTTTTATGAACATTTTGTTAACAATTTTTATAGTTAGATTTTTGATTATTGAATATGGCTATAGTTTTTTTTTTCCCCTACAATGTCTTTGTCTAATTTGGTGTCAGGATTATGCTAGCATCATAGAATGAGTTGGATAGTACTGCTCTTGTTCAATGTTTTCAACAGTTTATATAGAATTAGTAATTCTTCCTTAAATCATTGGTATAATTCACAAGTGAAACCAAATGAATCTGCAGTTTTCTTGCAGGTCATGTTCTTAATGGTAATTTAATTTATTTACAGATATGGGACTTTTAAAGTTATCTATTTCTTTATGAGTTAGCTCTGTAGCTTTCAAGGAATTAGTAAATTTCATTAACTCATCTAATTTATTGACATAAAACATTTCATAAAGTTTGTTATTATGTTTTTAACCAAAGGAGAATCTGCATTGTCATCCTGATGATTACTGATATTTGTATCTGTCCTCTCTCTCCTGATCAGTCTTGTTAGAAGTCAATCAACTACATTGGACTCCTTAAGAAACTAGCTTTTGGTTTCATCAAATTTCTCTGTTTTTTTTTTTTTTTAATTCCATTCTAATTTTTATTATTTCTACTGTTTTGCTGGCTTTGGATATAATTTATACATACTTTCCAATGATGAAATGACTCTCTTTTAATCAGTTTTAACATTATAAATCTTTTTTTTTATTATTTTACTTTGAACTTCTGTGTGCCTTGATATGGGGGTGGATTTATTCTGGGATACATATAACTGACTTTTCCTCTCTACAATCTGATAACCTCTGCATTTTAATTGAAGGATTTAGATAGTTTATGAATTTGATATTGTTTGGTCTCTAAGTCATGTCTGACTCTTTGCCACCCCATGAACAATAGCACACCAGGCTTCCCTGTCCTTTGCTATCTCCTGGAGCTTGTTCAAACTCATGTCCATTGAGTCAGTGATGCCATCCAACCATCTCATCCTCTGTTGCCCTCTTCTCCTCCTACCCTCAATCTTTCCCAGCAACAGGGTCTTTTCCAACGAGTTGGCTCTTTGAATCAGGTGGCCAAAGTATTAGAGCTTCAGCTTCAGCATCAGGATTGATTTCCTTTCAGATTGACTAGTTTGATCTACATGCTGTTCAAGAGACTCTCAAGAGTCTTCCCCAGCACCACAGTTTGAAACCATTAGTTCTTCAGTGCTCAGCCTTCTTTATGGTCCAACTCTTACATCCATACCTGACTATTGTAAAAACCATAGCTTTGACTGTATGCAACTTTGTCAGCAAAGTTATGTCTCTGCTTTTTAATACACTGTAAGAACAGAAATTAATTCCAGAAGTTAATCAGAAGTTAATTCAGGCTCTGGCAGTGAAGAGCACATAGCAGTGTGGGGTCCAGGGATCTGGATTCACACAGCACCAGAGAACCATAAACATGGCCCTAGAGAATTAGTGACAGACACCAGGTATTTGCTGACTGTCCTTCTGCAGGTGGTCCATTTGGTTGGTGGCTAGTGAATGGCCCAGGGCCTACAGTGCTAATTGTCACCAGAACAACATCAGGGGATAGAGGGTGAATTTGCTCCTGAGAGGAACAAAGCAGAAATATTGGGGACTTTAAAGTTTTAACCTAAACAAAAGAACAAGCCACAGCAGAGAATAATGGCTTGCCACATCCAAGGAGTGGTGGCTGTGTGGGTGCAGGAGGGCCGAGAGGAACTACTCCACATTCAAGGTCAGAAGGGGCGGCCGTGAGGAGATACCCCTCGTCCAAGGTAAGGAGCAGTGGCTGCGCTTTGCTGGAGCAGCCATGAAGAGATACCCCACGTGCAAGGTAAGAGAAACCCAAGTAAGACGGTAGGCATTGTGAGAGGGCATCAGAGGGCAGACACACTGAAACCATAATCACAGAAAACTAGTCAATCTGATCACAAGGACCACAGCCTTGTCTAACTCAGTGAAACGAAGCCATGCCGTGTGGGGCCGCCCAAGATGGGCGGGTCATGGGGGAGAGGTCTGACAGAATGTAGTCCACTGGATAAGGGAATGGCAAACCACTTCAGCATTCTTGCCTTGAGAACCCCATGAACAGTATGAAAAGGCAAGAACATTGGACACTGAACGATGAACTCCCCAGGTGGGTAGGTGCCCAATATGCTACTGGAGATCAGTGGAGAAATAACTCCAGAAAGAATGAAGGGATGGAGCCAAAGCAAAAACAATACACAGTTGTGGATGTGACTGGTGATAGAAGCAAGGTCCAATGCTGTAAAGAGCAATACTGCATAGGAACCTGGAATGTCAGGTCCATGAATCAAGGCAAATTGGAAGTAGTCAAACAGGAGATGGCAAGAGTGAACGTCAACATTCTAGGAATCAGTGAACTAAATGGACCAGAAGGGAGAGACACGTGTACCCCAATGTTCATCGCAGCACTGTTTATAATAGCCAGGACATGGAAACAACCTAGATGTCCATCAGCAGATGAATGGATAAGAAAGCAGTGGTACATATACACAATGGAGTATTACTCAGCCATTAAAAAGAATACATTTGAATCAGTTCTAACGAGGTGGATGAAACTGGAACCTATTATACAGAGTGAAGTAAGCCAGAAAGAAAAACACCAATACAGTATACTAATGCATATATATGGAATTTAGAAAGATGGTAACAGTAACCCTGTACGAGACAGCAAAAGAGACACTGATGTATAGATCAGTCTTATGGACTCTGTGGGAGAGGGAGAGGGTGGGGAGATTTGGGAGAATGGCATTGAAACATGTATAATATCATGTATGAAACGAGTTGCCAGTCCAGGTTCAATGCACAATACTGGATGCTTGGGGCTGGTGCACTGGGACGAGGGAGGTATGGGGAGGGTATGGGGAGGGAGGAGAGAGGAGGGTTCAGGATGGGGAACACAGGTATACCTGTGGTGGATTCATTTCGATATTTGGCAAAACTAATACAATATTGTAAAGTTTAAAAATAAAATTAAATTAAAAAAATAAAATAAGAATTAAAAAAAATAAATAAAATGGACTGGAATGGGTGAATTTAACTCAGATGACCATTATATCTATGACTGTGGGCAGGAATCCCTTAGAAGAAATGAAGTAGCCATCATGGTCAACAAAAGAGTCCAAAATGCAGTACTTGGATGCAATCTCAAAAATGACAGAATATTCTCTTTTCATTTCCAAGGCAAACCATTCAATATCACAGTAATCCGAGCCTATGCTCCAACCAGTAATGCCGAAGAAGCTGAAGTTGAACGGTACTATTAAGACCTAAAAGACTTTTTAGAACTAACACCCAAAAAAGATGTCCTTTTCATTATAGGGAACTGGAATGCAAAAGTAGGAAGTCAAGAAACACCTGGGGTATCAGGCAAATTTGGCCTTGGAATACAGAATGAAGCAGGGCAAAGGCTAATAGGCTTTTGCCAAGAGAATGCACTGGTCATAGCAAACACCCTCTTCCAAAAACACAAGAGAAGACTCTACACATGGACATCACCAGATGGTCAACACCAAAATCAGATTGATTATGTTCTTTGCAGCCAGAGATGGAGAAGCTCTACAGAGTCAGAAAAAAAAAAAAAAAAAAAAGACTGGGAGCTGACTGTGGCTCAAATCATGAACTCCTTATTGCCAAATTCAGACTTAAATTGAAAAGTAGGGAAAACCACTAGACCATTCAGGTATGACCCAAATCAAATCCCTTATGATTATACAGTGGAAGTGAAAAATAGATTTAAGGGACTAGATCTGATAGATAGAGTGCCTGATGAAGTATGGAATGAGGTTCATGACATTGTACAGGAGACAGGGATCAAGACCATCCCCATGGAAAAGAAATGCAAAAGAACAAAATGGCTGTCTGGGGAGGCCTTACAAATAGCTGTGAAATGAAGAGAAGTGAAAAGCAAAGGAGAAAAGGAAAGATACACCCATTTGAATGCAGAGATCCAAAGAATAGCAAGGAGAGATAAGAAAGTCTTCCTCATCAATCAATGCAAAGAAATAGAGGAAAACAATAGAATGAGAAAGACTAGAGATATCATCAAGAATATTAGAGATATTTCATTCCTTCTTCAGGCTATCTTCCTGACCCAAGGATTGAACTTGTGTCTCCTTCTTGGCAGGCAGATTCTTTACCACTGAGACATCTGGGAAGCTCATATATATGTATCAGTTCAGTTCAGTTCAGTTGATCAGTTGTGTCCGACTCTTTGCAACCCCATGAATTGCAGCACGCCAGGCCTCCCTGTCAATCAACAACTCCCAGAGTTGACTCAGACTCACGTTCATCGAGTCAGGGATGTCATCCAGCCATCTTGCTATCAAATTGCCAACTTCCGTTGGATCACAGAAAAAGCAAGGTAATTCCAGAAAAACATCTACTTCTGCTTCATTAACTATACTGAAGTCTTTAACTGTGTGGATCACAACAAACTGGAAAATTTTTGAAGAAATGGGAATACCAGACGACCTTACCTTCTTGCTGTCTGAGAAATCTGTATGCAGGTCAAGAAGTAACAGTTAGAACTGGACATGGAACAACAGACTGGTTCCAAATTGGGAAAGGAGTATGTCAAAAGTATGTATTGTCACCCTGCTTATTTAACTTATATGCAGAATATACCATGGGAAATGCTGGGCTGGATGAAGCACAAACTGGAATTAAGACTGCTGGGAGAAATATCAGTAACCTCAGATATGTAGATGACACCACTCTTACGGCAGACAGTGAAGAGGAACTAAAGGGTCTATTGATGAAGGTGAAAGAGGAGAGTGAAAAGTTGATTTAAAACTCAACATTCAAAAACGAAGATCATGGCATCTGGTCCCATCACTTCATGGCTTATAGATGGGGAAACAATGGAAACAATGACAGACTTCATTTTCTTGGGCTCCCAAATCATGGTGGACAGTGACTGCAGCCATGAAATTAAAAAGTGCTTACTCTTTGAAAGAAAAGCTGTGACAAATTGAGAAACCGTATTAAAAAAACAGAGACATTTCTTTGCCGACAAAGGTCCGTCTAGTCAAAGCTGTGGTTTTTCCAGTAGTCATGTGTAGATGTGAGACCTGGACCATAAAGAAGACTGAGCACTGAAAAATTGATGCTTTTGAACTTTGGTTTTGGAGAAGACCCTTGAGAGTCCCTTGGACTGCAAGGAGATCAAACCAGTGAATCCTAAAGGAAATCAAACCTGAATATTCATTGGAAGGACTGATACTGAAGCTGCAATACTTTGGCCACCTGACGTGAACAGCCGACTCATTTGAAAAGACCCTGATGCTGGGAAATATTGAAGGCAGGAGGAAAAGTAGATTACAGAGCATGAGATGGTTGGATGGCATCACCAACTCAATGAACCTAAGTTTGAGCAAGCTGTAGGAGATGGTGCAGGGCTAGGAATCCTGGCGTGCTGCAATCATGGGGTCACAAAGAGTTGAACATGACTGAATGACTGACTGGCAACAACTATAAAATACATATAATGAAATATTACTTAGCCATAAAAATGAATAATACCTTGTCATTTGCTACAATAAGGATGGATCTAGAATGTATCATGCTAAATAAATGTATCAGAGAACAAAGACCGTATTATTAACATCTCAGTATATGTGGAATCTGAAAAGCAAAAAAAAAAAAAAAAAAAGGAATAAGGAATAAGGAAACAAAATGGAAACAGAGAAAGAAAGGAAGCTTGACAGATGGGACTGGGGTAGGGAGTGGTGAATGAAATAGATGAAGGGGATTAACAGATACATATATCCAGGCATAAAGTAAATAAGTCACAGGATGTAACATACAGCATGAGTATAGTCAATAGTATTGTAATAACTTTGTATGGGAACTGATGACTTACCATGATAATCTGATAATCAATTCATAATGTGTTTAAATGTTTAATCACTATGCTGTACACATGAAATGAACATACATTGTACACTAACTGCATTGCAATTTTAAAGAGTGTGAGATAGCTACCATACCCCTTTAATATGTGAAATCTGAACCCCAAATGTTGTCTCCTTAGTTGATGCAATAGGTAGTGATACTTCTGCTAAGCTCTTTGAGATTTTCGTTTGTTTTCTTCTTGGGCTAAGTTCAGTTTCCTTCTTACATGCACATTTCAAAAATCAGGCAAATATTTAAGAAAATATTTACACAGATTTTGGGCTCTCCTCTCAGTAGATCTTGCTTTCTGTGTTTTTTCCCTTCAATTTCCTGCACCTCTGGCAGCTCAAAATACTTTAACGTATGTTTTCTTGGGCCAATAAGACTGCTGTTGTTGGCTGAAGTTTATCTGTCTCATGCTATATTAACTGAGGGGGTCTCTTTAAGGATAAATAATGCAGGTCAAGCTTGAATACTCACATGATTTTCTTCTTTCAACTGTGGATTCCCCTCAGTTTTCCATTTTTGACCAGCTACCATGAAATGAGGAAGTCTGAAGGCCAAAGCCATCTAATAATCTATGAATATTATGAAAGGAAGGAATTTCCAATAGAATGAGAGACAAAGTTTTACTTCAGTATCTGTCACATTGTGTTTGAGGTGAAATATCTGGATATTTATCAGTGCTGACTATGAATTACGGAGAAGGCAATGGCACCCCACTCCAGTACTCCTGCCTGGAAAATCACATGGATGGAGGAGCCTGGTAGGCTGTAGTCCATGGGGTTGCACAGAGTTGGACACGACTGAAGTGACTTAGCAGCAGCAGACTATGAATTAAGTGATGTTAAGGAAAGAAAGCATGCATTCCTTTTGCTTTGTTCTGTCTCTCAAAATACTCTGAATTCTACTTACAAGAAGTTAGAATTTCCCCAGCATCTACCAGTAAACAAAATAGAAAGTAAAGTGACAATAAAGATACAAAAATAATTATATTTTCATTTAAGGAATACTCTTTATCTTTTTTGTAAGCAAAAGCAGTAGATTCCAAGCATGTTTAATTTAAATGATCTTCTTTTTAGATATTGGTTTCTTTATGAATGGCTGCTACAGTCTGTTGCTTTCAAGGCAAATAGCCTAAACACAAATGCATAAGCCTTTATGTCCTGTTCATAGCATATGGTATTTACTTAGTCTTGTTTTTCTTTCTTTCCTTTCTTTTTCCCCCCTCACATAGTCACAGAGATACAGTATAAGACAGGGTTTGAATATGCAAAGGAAAATATTAATTTTATTGAAGAGAAATTCAAGGGCTTTTATGGGTCTCCTGTTGATGTCTGAGCCTGAAAAAGAAACCAGATAATATGTAGGACACAATGTGAGAAAATGGGGAATATGTAGGACAGCATGTGAGACACCATTTCTGTGTCTCTGTCAGGACAGGGGACTACAAAATAAATGATATTGGGGTGAGTTCAATGCCGTTCTCAGTCAACTGTTTCCAAAGGGAAAATTTTTAAAAGAAAAAAATATACAAAGAAATCAAAAGAGCAAAATAATCTCCTTCTAGAAAACTCTTGTCAAAGAAAATATACCTCTAACTATATTCCTTTAATCAATTACTGAAAAAGAACAATCTGTGTGCCAACAAAGATTTAATACAGAATACAGCCACAAATACTGCCTACTGTATAAACAAGTATACCTTCCAATGAGGGTTTTCAGAGAACCTCACTTTCTGCCCCCTCTGAAGGACAGCAGATAAGAAGGAAAGGTTATGCTCTCCTTTTGAAGGAATATCTGCTCTCTTGCTACAGTAGGAAGGACTATTAAAATAAATTTATCTCATAGGGAGATATGAGAACCAAGTTTAATCAAATATTTGCATTTAAACATTTTCCTCTCTCTCTTTTAAGGATGATTTTTGGAGACCAGAGAAAGGGAAACTTCTTTAAAAAAAAAACATTTTTTTATAAACAAGTTAGCATTTTGTTCAACACATTTTATTATAACTCACATTTGTTTAGTACGAGGTTAGCCATCTTAGTGGGCTTCCCAAGTGGTGTTAGTAGTAAAGAAGCCACCTGCCAATACAGGAGATATGAGGCGCAGTTTTGATCCCTGGGTCAGGAAGATCCCCTGGAGGAGGGCATGGCAATCTACTTTGGTATTCTTATTTGGAGGAGCCCATGGACAGAGGAGCCTGGCAGGCTACGGTGCATAGCACAGAGTTGGACACGACAGATGTAACCTAGCATGCATGCATGCGTGCAGCCATCTTAGTGGCCATAAAGATAAATAAAGCACAATCATTCCCCTCAAGCTAAATGTGGTACCAGCTATAATGCAAGCCATATTATTTTAGGTGCGATAAATATCTTTATAAGATTCTGTGCATATGTTGTAGAAGGAGAGCTTAATTTTGGTTAGGAATCTAGAAGAAAATTCATCAAGGATGCAGCTTTTGGGATGAAACTGGATGGGATGTTAGATTTGGTTCACAGGACAAGAAGGGAAAGATCAAGTTATAGGGGCAGAAGGATGACAGGTGTATTCAGAAAGCAGCAAGAGAACAGGTCTTGCTAAGAAGCAGGCGCATAAGTTACAGGAGACTTCCACTAGACGCTTTAGTAGTGCTCACCTCGAAATTGCTTTTAGCATGATGTCCCAGTCCCCAAACAGATTCAGCTCCTCAACACATTGACTGAAACATGAAATTAAGTGAAGATTTATAAGGGGAGGTGAGGAAGAGGGTTTCCCATCATGCAAATCAGAGAATGAGTCAAATATCCCAATGATGATTCTGTGTTTCACAACAGTTCTTCTCCACTTATTGCTACTACCTCATCTCTGCCACACTCTTACTCCTTTTGGATCAAGTTTCCAACAAGCCATACAGTTTCTTCATTATTCTAGGCCCTTGGTGACTTATTTTTCCACTTGAATTTCCTGTAGCTAAGCTAAACTATGGGACCCCATTATGCTCAGGTTGGCATGACCATTGCAGAAAGAGTACAGCACGGCGACTTTATTTAATGGATACAAGGATGGGTCAGCTTTATTTATTTTATTTACGTGTTGCTTTGCTTATTTAATAATCTGCCCAACAGCAGATTGGCCAGGTTTTTCCTGATTCTATTCATCCTGTAACTCTGGCTGTTACAGGACACGTGGTGGCCCTCAGGAGTTGTGTATTCTTATGAAATGCATGTGTATCCAAGTGTGTCTAATGATTTGCTGTGAAGTTAGATAAATTATGGGGCTTCCCAGGTGGCACAGTGATTAACAATCTGCCTGCCAATGCAAGAGATTCAAGAGACTCGGGTTCGATCCCTGGTTTGGGAAGCTCCCCTGGAGGAAGAAATGGCAGCACACTCCAGTATTCTGACCTGGAAAATCTTATGGACAGAGGATCCTGGCAGGCTGTAGTCCATGGGGTTGCAAAGAGTCAGACACAACTGAGCATGCACGCACTCTACATATATTATATATAATAAATTATATCACGTTATCTCATATATCATGAAAATACCAGGACATGTGATGTCCTGCATTGGAGAAAGCATGTATTTCTCTATAGAAGAGTCATGGATTCCGAGGGTCATTGATACCATGCCATTGGTCTTGAACACTATCATCAAAGGCTTGATGTGCTAACATTTGTATAGAATATTCATCCATTACTAAGCATCACTTCCCTTCCTTCCAGCAGTTTGTTCCCAACTAAAGCATAAAATGTCACATTATCGATGTGGCATTATCAAGTTTCATCATGATTGACCTGATGTCACACTGTTTTGTAACAGAACTGGTTGATGTCAATCAAAGTCTCTTACAGAAACCCATTATAAACCGAGGGAACCATTTGTGCCAGCAAAGAACCATCTGGTACACTCTTCACTTTGAGGATGATCCTTGTGCTTATTTAAAACTCATTAAAGTCTAAATCTGAATTTTTGCTATATCAATGCCTTTGCTTGATTCTTGAAATGTTCAGCATTTTAGTAGTTCTTTGAGATAGGTAAAAATGTTGGGGATTTTTCTTTACATGGTATTCATTTTTTTTTTTAATGTAGGAGTTTTAGTTGAGTAGGCAACATACAAGAAAGACAAAAGCCCAAGAGACCTCCATAACTCTCTCTCGGAAAAGGGAAAACTGTTCTTGATGAGAATGAAAGAGAGAGAGACAGAGGAGAGACATAGAGAGAGACAAAGAGGGAGACACTGAGATACGGAGTCAGAGACAAAGAGATCCTTTGACTAAATTACAAAAAAGGAAAAAGAGAATACCCAGAAAAAGTGAAGCAAAGATTCCCGCTGATGCTCAGTGATTCTCACCGAGTGCTCAGCTGTGGTCTAGGTTGGGAAAACTGACCCCTGTCCTACTGTGCTGCTTTCTGCCTGACATGTCCTGGAGTTTCTACACAAATCCTCTTCTCCGGGTTCCTCAAGGCTGCCATTTCCACTGCTGTCGCTCTATCTTAAAGTGACCTTTATGTGTCTCTTAGAAGTCAGCTCTCACAGAAAGTACAGAGAGCAGGGGGTAGAGATTGGGGTGAATGTGATAGAAGATGGGGGTGTCTGTCCACTGATGCTTTTTCCCACTCCCTCACTAGACAAGAGGTATTTGTTTGAATGGTTTGATTGTAGGAGAAAATCCTGTTTATTTCCATGAAAATAACAAGGAACAACTTCTCTTTTTCTCTCTTGGCCACTCTTTGGGGCTTCCCTGGTAGCTCAGCTGGTTAAGAATCCACCTGCCATGCAGAAGATCCTAGTTTGATTCCTGGGTGGGAAAGATCTCCTGGAGAAGGGATAGGCTACCCACTCCAATATTCTTGGGCTTCCCTGGTGGCTCAGTTGGTAAAGAATCCACCTAAAATGTGGGAGACCTGGGTTTGATCCCTGGGTTGGGAAGATCCTCTGGAGAAGGGAACAGCTGCCCACTCCAGTATTCTGGCCTGGAGAATTCCATGAACTGTATAGTCCATGGGGTCAGTATCTTGAGTGTTTTCCCTGACTGAAATCCTTCTGCTTCCATGGATATAGACTGATTCTCCTTTCTCCTAATGGTACATTCTTGCATCCTAAAGAAATGTTTCAGGATTGGTTTTGTACTATCTTTGCTTTTTCTGTCTCTTTTTGTTAAATCTAACCAATTTCATAACTTCAGTAATGACTCCTACCCAGGTGGTGCTAGTGGTAAAGAACCAGCCTGCCAATGCAGGAGACATAAGAGAAATGGATTCAATCCTTGGGTGAGGATGAGCCCCTGGAGAAGGGCATGGCAACCCACTCCAGTATTCTTGCCTGGAGAATCCTATGGACATAGGGCTACAGTCCACATGGTTGCAGAGTCAGACATGGCTGAAACAACTTAGCGTGCATACAGATACCTAAAAGATTTGCTTAAGCCTTGAGTATGATCCTTTATGAAGCTTCCCAGATGGTGTAGTGGTAAGGAATTCGTCTGCCTGTGTGGGAGGCACAAGTTATGGGTTCGATCCCTGGGTCCAGAAGATCCTCTTAAGTAGGAAATGGCAACCCTCTTCAGTATTCTTGCCTGGAAAATTCCATGGAAGAGGAGCCTGGTGGGCTACAGTCCATGGGGTCACAGAGAGTCAGACACAATGGAGTGCGCGTGCACACACACACACACACACATGCTCCTTTATGTAGAAATGAATGCTCATAATTTCTAATTTTCCAGTGCTCATTATGTAGGGCATAGTGATAAACTGGGGCATATTAAGAGTTATAGAGTGACCAATAAAAATAATAAATCTCAATTTTAGCTTCTTGATCCCGATTGTTGTAGAATTTTGTCTTCTTTTCATCTTACTTATTTTTTCAATGAAACACGGTGTGCTAAAAGCTAGAGATGAAAAATATTCATCAAAATATCACATATTCTGTGGCTGTTCCTACAGTTAAAGCATGCTGCTGCTGCTGATAAGTCGCTTCAGTCGTGTCCGACTCTGTGCGACCCCATAGACGGCAGCCTACCAGGCTCCCCTGTCCCTGGGATTCTCCAGGCAAGAACATTGGAGTGGGTTGCCATTTCCTTCTCCAATGCATGAAAATAAAAAGTGAAAGTGAAGTTGCTCAGTCGTGTCTGACTCTTCGCAACCCCATGGACTGCAGCCTTCCAGGCTCCTCTGTCCATGGGATTTTCCAGGAAAGAGTACTGGAGTGGGGAGCCATTAACACTTATTTAAGATTTTAAAAGTACAATTACTAGAGTAGGGAATTCCCTTGTGGTCCAGTGCTTAGAACTTGGTACTCTCACTGACGGGGCCCTGGCCCTGGCTGGGGAACTAAGATCCCACAGCTGTGTTGTGTGCCAAAATTTTTTTCAATAAATAAATAAAAGAACTTTGAGTAAATGTGAGGCTTCAACTTAATATTTCAGGTTTTTCTTTTTTTAATGTACACTATAAATCAAATCTTTGTGGCACCTCACTCAATATTTCATCAAAGATTTAATCACAGGTTTGATAAAAATTATAATACTTTGAAAAGCAGAGAACAAATGACATGGTTTGTATCTCTCCCAGTTCCCCCCATTTTATAGACAGGAAAACAATATGACACAAAACTTCAAGCTCACAGAGGTGAATGCATGTCTGACTCTTTTTGACCCCATGGACTATAGCCCACCTTCTTGTTCAGTGTTACACAGCCAGTAATGATGACTGTAGGACCAGAATCCCAGGAATCGAATCCCCCAATAGTTGTTTGTTTCATTATACAAAACACCCTTTTCTGAGTGTTTTCTCAAAGATTTTATCAACATCTATGGCTCCCCTCTGCTCATATGATTCTGATCTTCTCAACTACTTTCCAAGAGTTCTTTGAAGGAGAATAGGTAAACTCGAAGAGAGGGGGCGGAAATGGGAAGCCTGAGAAAATTTATCCCCAGGTTAAAATGCTTCATAAGAGTTATTTCTCTTGAGAACCATTTCCAGCACCTTTTCCTATAAATACAGCTGCATTTGATCCCTCTGTTACTTTGAAAACTATGTTTCTTAATATTTGTGCAAGTGTGTGCTAAGTAGCTTCAGTAGTGTCTGACTCTATGGGACCCTATGGACTGTAGTCTGCCAGGCTCCTCTGTCCATGGAATTTTCCTGGCAAGAATACTGGAGTGAGTTGCCATTTCCTTCTCCAGGGTATTTTCCCAACCCAGAAATCGAACCTGTATCTCCTGTGTCTCCTGCATTGGCTGGCAGGTTCTTTACCACTGGCCACCTGGTAAGCCCTTTTAATATTAAAAAATATGTATTTAATAATTATTTTTCTTTATATTTGCTACCTGGCTTTATTTATATTTACATAACTTATCACATTTTTAACTTTAAAATTATGTGAGTAATGTCATTTAGCAACAAATTCACTCAACATAGTTAGATGTGCACTACCCGGACATGTTAATGATAAAGCCTACGTGATTTCCATATGTGTCTTTTAATTGTTTCTTGTTTTTCTTTCCAAGAGCTCTGTTGCTTTAAAATCATTGTGGTCCTTTTTCTTATTAAAATTTTATTTTTTCTCTCCTTCCTTGAGTTATCATTAATCCCACCTTCCTCGTTGCATGTTAACTAGCCTACTTTGCTTTTAAAAGATCTTGACACAATTCCATCCAAGTATCTCATATGACAATAGATCTCACAGTCTTTAACAGGCAAAGTATCCCAAATCTTCTTAGAATGTTCTTTTCCTTTCTTCTACATTTCCAACATTTCTTTCTCTTTTTTAATGACAAATACTGTGGGTTTTTCCACACCCCATATTTACTTAGCAGAAAAAAGAAGGACTGAAAATAGTCCTTAGAAGTTCCTCTAGTTCAGTCTTTTATTTAGAGGCAGCACTGCTTCTACACTATGGGCATTAAAACAACTCACGTCCTGTCTGACTCCTGTCCTGTTAAGAGAGCCATGCTTCTCAGATACACGGCCACCGGGACAGCTGCAGGCCAGCGTAGCCCTTCCTCTCTGACATCAAGCAACGACTCCCGATCTTGACTGCTGATACCCAGCAAGGTTCCCAAGAGTAGAGAGAGGGTTCAGTCTAGTTCTCACATTGGGGATTAATGACCCTATGGTGCCTGTGTGATCAGACCTTCTCTGCATGATGTTTTGGCTCTTTGGTTTTGGAAGATCCTGGGAAAAGTACAGAGGAGGAGGAAGTTTATACCATGTCTTCCTCCACGATCTTTAATAGCAAGTGCAGAGGCAGCTGTACCTGGGTGTTCCCCCACATACCTTTAGAAAATGGTCTCTTCATCCTTTCTGTTTGATATCATTTCAGATGTTGGTTCTTAACTTAGGTGATATAAAAATGGATCCTAAGGAAGATGGCGAACTAAAAAGGAATTGTTTATTTGGGGCCAATTCTCTGTTTTTTTTTTTTTAACGTTTTACTTCTTTGTTACTCTTTCTGTACTGAAGAGAGAATAAATGACACTTCAGAGCTGTTAAGGAGTGTGAGAAAAAGAGATACTAAAGTCTCTCAGTGACTTAACCCATTTATTGAGTTCCTATTGTGTAATTTGCCCCTTTAGGCTCTGAAGATCAATTACTTAGATTAATGAGTGACTGTACTGTTCTTTCCCTGGAATGTTGTAATAGCAGCTAGTGATCTGATAAGATCTACACACTTCCACTTGGAAGGATGCTGAAGAAGACAAGAGGTCAGCTTAGGCACAGGATAATAATTGGTTATTAACTTAAAAGGCTAAAGCATTCATCATGTTTAATTACCATTTTATACTTGAACTTGCTAATTATTGTATTGTACTGTAATGTACATTTAATTGGGAAAAAATGTATATTTTTTCCCAATTAAAAAAAAAAGGCTTGGTTTTGGTTATTTCTTTTCAAGTAGTAACTGCTAGTCTAATTTTACACAACCAAAAGATTGCTTGTCTATCAACTTGCCATTGCTAACAATGGATTCAAACACAAACTGCCTGAACACCTCTCTAACAACATATCTGAATATTTTTGAACTGCAAATTGGTGTAGGATTTTAAATGATTTCATCAGGAGCTTCAGCACTGAGAAATCTTCTCAGTCAAACCAGGGCATGTCTGAACTATGAGAAGTTGGAATCACAGAGGAGTGAAAGGAATAGGGTATCATTTAGTGGATGTCCATTCGGAGGTAAATTGCAAGACATTAAGTGAGCCTTGGGCAACCTTAAGTGTTAAGAATTTTGAGAATAATTCAACATTAAGGTGAAAGAGAGAAAACAGAGACTTCAGGGCTGTTAAGGAGTGTGAGAAAAAGAGAAACTAAAGTCATTCAGTGAGTTAACCCATTTATTGAGATCCTATTGTCTTCTGGAAGAGTGTCATTTGCTCCCTTACCCAGTCTTGGCAGACAAGCAAAATGTAATGGAGGCCCTTAATGTTGAGCAAAACAGAAGATAAAAGGTAATCTAATGGGAATAAATTTTCAACTCAGTTTACAACATGTAGATTAAGTAATAAAGGGATGTGGTAACTGGGATATGTGTGTAAGATTATATCTTTAAAAAACTTGAAAAATATTTATTCATTTGGCTGCACAGGTCTTAGTTGCAGCATATGGGATCTTTAGTTGCAGCATGTGGGATCTAGTTCCCTGGCCAGGGTTTGAACCCAGGTCCCCTGCATTGCGAGCCCAGAGTCTTAGCCACTGAGCCATCAGGAAAGTCCCTCTTAAAAAACTTTTGATAAACAAAAAATTAGATTTTAGTAAGGAAAGAGGCAGATTGTATGAAGTAATGTTTGCTTACAAAGATATTTTCACGAGTCACTGTTAGTGTGTTTATGATTTTGATTTGAAAAAAAAGCAGATAAAAATATATATCTAGTTTTCTTAGTCATATATGTATTGTTTTACTATGACACAATATCACCACCTGAGGATAATGTGCCTTCGAGCCCAGATCAGTGATGATCTTTGCCAATGAGGAGTGAAGAGGTTATTTTCTAAAAGCTGAATACATTTTTGTACACATAAGGTCTCACTTTCTGATTAAGCAGTGGGAAAAAGGACAGTTGACATCAACCCCTTTTTTCTGATCTACTTTAGAAATGGGCAAAATTCCCAGTTGATGTTTCATGGATTGAGTTGACTTTAGCCAGTTAATAATTATATAGACCAGCTCCTCCCAATCTTTTCTCACAACTTGTGTGGGATGATGAGGTATGAGAATGTCATGACCAGAGGTCAAATGCACAGTGTCTCCAATCCTGGGAACAAACCTTGGATACCCCAAGGGTTAGAGGATCAATGTGTCATCATCTATGTATTACAATCTTTTCAAGAATAAGAATATCAAAGAGTTCTTACTGAGATCATGGCACACCTAGGCGAAGTTAGATTTTTTCCAATGGACTTTCCCCTGACTTAACCATTTGAAGCCGGACTATATAACCCAGGTAATAAGCATAGAACATGTTTTCTTGATGCCAAATGATGACAAAGTTTTGGAAAGATAACTTGCTTCCCCTGGAATGCAGAAAGTGACATGATTATCCAGTTGTTCCTGAGGCTATCATAAACCATTTTTTAAAAAATTATTGGAGTATAATTGATTTACAATGCTGTGTCAGTTTTAGGTGTACAGAAAAATAAGCCAGACTGAGAAAGACAATACCATACGATATCACTCATATGTGGAATCTAACTAAAAATGATATAAATGAATTTATTAATCCATTTTTAAAAAGCTCTTGAAGACTTTTTAATGATCTCAATATTTGGCCAGAGTATCATAGAGAACTAACAAAGAATCTAGATTTGATGCTTTATTTTGTTGAGTATAAATATTACAAGGCACATTTTACTTCAGTAGTTCCCTAGAAAAAAATCACTCTTGGACAGTTGTTATCAGACTGACTTTCAAAAAAGTAGCACAGAAATCAGAGAGGAAAGAACAAATGTTATAAGCAATTTTGGGGAACAGGTGGCATCTCTAGGGGTGGCCTAGTACTAATTTGAGGGGAAATATTTTCATATTAATATTTCAAATGGCAAGAAATAACTGCTAGAGGTAACATGACAGCCTGGTACATATTAATACTAATGACTCAGACTGTTCTCTGAAAGAGGCTTATTGAGTGCTGACTGTGTGAGTAAATCCAAGCAAGCAGAAATATACATAAATACTTTTCTCTTACTTAAGCTAAAAATAACCGAATGGCACAAAGCCTGATACATGAACTGTAATTTCATTGAACACTAGTTTTATCTGGCCCTTAGTAAACCCTGGAAGATGATAAAGAGGGGCAAAGAGAAGAAACAAAGTGAGGAAAGAAAATTTTGAGTTTCAACTTGTCCTTAGTTATAACCCCATTGATAATTCTAATAATAAATAATATCAGAGTAAGCTATTTAAACTGTGGAAAATTCTGAAAGAGATGGGAATACCAGACCACCTGACCTGCCTCTTGAGAAACCTATATGCAGGTCAGGAAACAACAGTTAGAACAGGACATGGAACAATAGACTGTTCCAAATAGGAAAAGGAGTACATCAAAGCTGCATATTGTCACCCTGCTTATTTAACTTATATGCAGAGTACATCATGAGAAATGCTGGGCTGGAAGAAGCACAGGCTGGACTCAAGATTGCTGGGAGAAATATCAATAAGCTCAGATATGCAGATGACACCACCCTCATGGCAGAAAGTGAAGAGGAACTAAAAAGCCTCTTGATGAAAGTGAAAGTGGAGAGTGAAAAAGTTGGTTTAAAGCTCAACATTCAGAAAACAAAGATCATGGCATCTGGTCCCATCACTTCATGGGAAATAGATGGGGAAACAGTGGAAACAGTGTCAGACTTTATTTTTTTGGTCTCCAAAATCACTGCAGATAGTGACTGCAGCCATGAAATTAAAAGACGCTTACTCCTTGGAAGGAAAGTTATGACCAACCTAGATAGCATATTCAAAAGCAGAGACATTACTTTGCCAACAAAGGTTCATCTAGTCAAGGCTCTGGTTTTTCCAGTGGTCATGTATGGATGTGAGAGTTGGACTGTGAAGAAGGCTGAGCGTCGAAGAATTGATGCTTTTGAACTGTGGTGTTGGAGAAGACTCTTGAGAGTCCCTTGGACTGCAAGGAGATCCAACCAGTCCATTCTGAAGATCAGCCCTGGGATTTCTTTGGAGGAAATGATGCTGAAGCTGAAACTCCAGTACTTTGGCCACCTGATGCGAAGAGTTGACTCATTGGAAAAGACTCTGATTCTGGGAGGGATTAAGGGCAGGAGGAGAAGGGGATGACAGAGGATGAGATGGCTGGATGGCATCACTGACTCGATGGACTTGAGTCTGAGTGAATTCTGTGAGATGGTAATGGACAGGGAGGCCTGGCGTGCTGCGATTCATGGGGTCGCAAAGAGTTGGACACGACTGAGTGACTGAACTGAACTGAAACTATTTCAGGTTGAAATCAGATATGTTGTGTACATTAAGAAAAGAGCTTTGATAACATGGGAATTATGCTTTGCTAGTAGAAGTAATAATTCAATCACCAAATAAAAGGTAGGTCATTTTATTTTCAGCAGATCTTCTGTATAGTAAACAAAGAGTCAGTAAATATTTTTTGTTTATGTTTAACGAAGAAATTGCTGATTGGTTCTATTATTTATGTTAGAAAGTAAAGCTAACAAATTAACTTTCTTGCCTCTGGGAGATTTTATAAACATCAAGTGAATTCATAATTGATTTGATTTTACATAAGAAGTTCTTGCCTTTGGGGTTAAAAGAAAAAAAATTAAATTCCCCTGTCATGTACCAAGGTATAGATTTATAAAAGTTAATTGATCCTGTGAGGATAGGAGGACTAGATTACTTTATGGTTACCAATTTTATACTTTTATTGTGCCTTTTAATGTTACTGCACAGTATAGTGGGATGAAAATTGCTTTTATGTCAGAAAACTGCATTTGAGTCTCAGCTTTATCCCTTTTTGACCTGACCTGACCTGACCTGAACCCAGCTGTCAACCACCCTGCTAGATACACAGATGATTAAGATGTGCTCCCTGACAGCCAGTGTTGTTATTTAGTCGGTAAGTCGTGTTTGACTCTTTTATGACCTCATGGACTGTAGCCTGGCAGACTCCTCTGTCCATGGGATTTCCCAGGCAAGAATACTGGAGTCGGTTGCCATTTCCTTCTCCAGGGGATTTTGCCGACCCAAGGATCGAATCTATGTCTCCTGCTTGAGCAGGTGGATTCTTTACCACTGAGCCAATGCTCAAAATTCTCCAAGCCAGGCTTCAACAGTACAAGAACCATGAAATTCCAGATGTTCAAGCTGGATTCAGAAAAGACAGAGAAACCAGAGATCAAATTGCTAACATCCGTTGGATCATCAAAAAAGCAAGGGAACACCAGAAAAAGATCTGCTTTATTGATTATGTCAAAGCCTTTGATTGTGTAGATCCCAACAAACTGTGGAAAATTCTTCAAGAAATGGGAATACCAGACCACCTTACCTGCCTCCTGAGAAACGTGTATGCAGATTAAGAAGCAACAGTTAGAACTGGACATGGAACAACAGACTGTTTCCAAATTGGGAAAGGAGTATGTCAAGGCTGTATATTGTCACCTTGCTTATTTAACTTATACACAGAGTACTTCATGTGCCATGCCAGGCTGGATGAAGCACAAACTGGAATCAAGATTGGGAGAGAAATATCAATAACCTCAGATATGCAGATTATACCACCCTTATGGCAGAAAGCAAAGAAGAGCTAAACAGCCTCTTGATGAAAGTGAAAGAGGAGAGTGAAAAAGTTCGCTTAAAACTCAACATTCAGAAAACTAAAATCATGGCATCTGGTCCCATGACTTCATGGCAAATAGATGGAGAAACAGTGGAAACAGTGACAGACTATTTTTTGGAGCTCTAAAATCACTACAGATGGTGACTGCAGCCATGAAATTAAAAGATGCTTGCTCCTTGGAAGAAAAGTTATGACAAACCTAGACAGCATTTTAAAATGCAGAGACATTACTTTGCCAGCAAAGGTCCATCTAGTCAAGGCTGTGGTTTTTTCCAGTAGTCATATATGGATGTGAGAGTTGGACTACAAAGAAAGTTGAGTGCCGAAGAATTAATGCTTTTGAACTGTGGTGTTGGTGAAGACTCTTGAGAGTCCCTTGGACTCCAAGGAGATACAACCAGTCCATCCTAAAGGAGATCAGTCCTGGGTATTCATTGGGAGGACTGATATTGAAGCTGAAACTCCAGTACTTTGGCCACCTAATGTGAAAAACTGACTCATTTGAAAAGACCCTGATGCTGGGAAGGATTGAGGGTAGAAGGAGAAGGGGACAACAGTGGGTGAGATGGTTGGATGGCATCATCGACTTGACTGACATGAGTTTGAGCAAGCTCTGGGAGTTGGTGATGGACAGGGAAGCCTGGCGTGCTGCAGTCCGTGGGGTGGCAAAGAGTCGGACACAAATGAGTGACTGAACTGAACTGAGCCCCTAGGGAAGCCATATTCCTCTTTGACTACAGCTTTGATGAGGTTGGCTCACACATATTTTACACCTCCATCACCTCAATAGCTTGAGATTACAGGAATAGTATTATAAATATCTATAAACACACTGACAGACAAAATATAAGAACACTACTTGACAAAAAGAAAATAAATGGGATCGGTTAGATGGAAAAACAAGTAAAACATGAAGTTTCCCAAAGACTTGTATGATGCAGGAATGGATTATCTCTAAGTTTATTTCAAAGTCAGAGATAATAGAAGTGATGAGTGGGAAGAAGTCAGGGGCAAATGTTGAGAAATTAAATATGAAATAGCAAACAGGCTTTGATTGTTGTGTGCCTCACCTTCAGTCTCTAAGCAGCAAGCAACAGAAAGCTGCTGCTGCTGCTGCTGCTGCTAAGTCACTTCAGTCGTGTCCGACTCTGTGCGACCCCATAGATGGCAGCCCACCAGGCTCCTCTGTCCCTGGGATTCTCCAGGCAAGAACACTGGACTGGGTTGCCATTTCCTTCTCCAATGCATGAAAGTGAAAAGTGAAAGTGAAGTCGCTCAGTCATGTCCGACTCTCAGCGACCCCATGGACTGCAGCCCACCAGGCTCCTCCATCCATGGGACTGTCCAGGCAAGAGTACTGGAGTGGGGTGCCATTGCCTTCTCCCAATAGAAAGCTGAGCCCATGCAAATCAGAGACCTGTGTACAGAACTAGAAATGCTGAACAGTGACCAAAGGCAATTAACAATCTTCAGGAGCCAAATAGAACCTGCAAAACAAGAAAAAAAATTGCTTCAGTTGTGTCCAGCTTTTTGAGACTCTCTGTCCACCAGATTCTCCAGGCAAGGATACTGGAGTGAGTTGCCATGCCCTCCTTCATGGATCTTCCAGACCCAGGGATGGAACCTACATCTCCTGTGTTTCCTGCATTGCTGGCAGATTCTTTACCCACTGAGCGACCTGGGAAGCCCCACACATAGGAATACTGAAATACAAAGATGATTAAGAGGGAAGATATGGCCAAGATGGAGAGTAGGAAGACCCAGAGCTCACCTCCTCCCACATACACACCAAAACAGCAACTATCTACAGACAACTGTTGATGAGAACAACTTAAAGATTAGCACAACTGAAGATATAAAGAAAAAAGCACAATGACGTGAGTGGGTGGAGGCAAAGATGGAACCATGTACAACCCCTGAGTCCTTGTCTACTGAAGTAAAATACTGGCTCAAGCTTTCTTGATTGGGGAATGTGAAGATGTAGAGACAAAGAATAGCTGTTGGGCTGGAGAACTGGTAACAATTTCGACTACAATTCTGCCACAGAGCAGAATCACCAAGCTCAGAGTTCCCTGAAAGATATAGAGACCTGACACATTCCTTAATTGTTTTTGTAGGAAGCAGACCCCCTACAGATGAAAACTGCTGACCGTAAGAACTGGTTGAAACCAGAAGAGGGATGAGTTTTGAAATCTCACCTTGAAGCCAACCAATATGAGAACTGTCCATGAGCTGATCATGCCCTGGGCTTGAAACTATAAAACTCCTCACGAGTTCCTCCAGGGTGGCTCACGTAGTCCTGAGGGCATTAGCCCATGGTGCCCACATGTGTCTGGCAGAGCAGTAATTTTCTACTTTACCTCAAACTCTGTCTCTGCCTTTGTATTCAGCACCAGTGAACAGATGCCGAGTTTCAGCAGCAAAGACATGGTATAGTCAAGACCCATACCCCTGGATGAGTGACCCACAAATGGGAGAATAATTACAATTGCAGAGGTTTTCCTCAAGGAGTGAGGGGTTAAACCCATACTGGGCTCCCTAGGTGGGGGTGCTATATGAGGAAGTCAAGCCCCTGGAATGTCTGGATTCGAAGACCAGCAGGGCTTGCATGCTGGAGAGTCAGCAAGCTGTAGGAAATCTCACACACCCCGTGACTCAGGCAGAGGTGAGAATTTGAAAGGAGCCTGCATCAGACCCATTTGCTGATCTTGGAGAGCCTCCTGGAAAAGCAGGAGGAGTCTGCGATACTTTCTGGGGACATAAACTCTGATGCCATCCATTTCCGGGGCTCATTCTACCACAAGGACCCTACTGCTAGCAGGTGCCATCTGGGACTCCTCCCTCCAGCCTCTTAGTGTCTAGGGCCTTATTCTTCCACCTGCCTATCGGCAATCACGCCAGAATGAATCTTTTAGGACTAGCAGCTAGCTGCACGGGGACAGTCTGCCTCCCAGTGGGTGCAAGACTCAAACCCACTTGCCAGGGGATCAGCACCAGCACCCAAATGACCTGCAGCCAGTCACCTCAGGGCCAGGCCCTGCCCACCAAGAGGCTACACCAGGCCTGGGACACCTAAAGACCCCAAGCAGCCATGCTAGGACCCAGCCTTGCTCCCCAGCAGGTCAGCAGTAGTCCTGGGACCCCTGGGCTCAGCAGCAAACTGTGGCAGGATCCAGTCCTGCCCACAGCGGGCCTCCAGCCTCCTCACCAGGCAGGGCCTGACGGAGGACTGGGCTGGGGTCAGGCCCACGTGCCAAGACACTAAGAGTCATCAGCCCATTACAACCAGAGGACCCATGCTGCTCACACACAGCTCAGCAAAAGGACCCAAGCAGCTGACTGCATCCCTGCCATATAGAGTTCTGATGATCAGAAGGGAGTGTGCTGCCAGGCCACATAAGGCATCTCCAATATCTCCTGGAGGCTGCTTCTCCAGAATTGGAAAAAGTAAGTCCTCCCTAACAAATAGAAGTAAAAACACAGTATAAGGCAAAATGAGGTAACGGAGGAATATGTTCCATTGGAGGAACAAGTTAGAACCTCAGAAAAAGAACTAAGTGAAGTGGAGATAAGAAATCCTTTATCCTGAAAAAGGGTTCAAGGTAATGATCCAAGGTACTCAATATACTTGGGAGGAGAATGGATGAATACAGTGAAAATTTTAGGAAAGAATTAGAAAATATAAAAGAACCAAACAACTGATGAATACAATAATTAAAGTGAAAAATACACTACAAGCAATCAACAGGAGACTAAATGATGTAGAGGAATGGATCACTGACTGGAAGACAGAGTAGTGGAAATCACTCAAGAGGAATAGATAAAAGAAAAAAGAATTTCAAAAGATGAGGCTAGATTAAGAAATCTATAGGTCAACAACATAAGGCATACAAACATTCATCTTATAAGGGTCTTAGAAGGAGGAGAGAGAGAGAAAGGGGCAGAAATTTATTTGAAATGATAATAGCTGAAAACTTTCCTAACCCAGGAAAGGAAACAGACATCCAGGTCTAGGACAGGGTCTCAAGTAAGATGAAAATGAAACCAAAGAGGGCCACACCAAGACATATGGCAATTAAAATGTCAAAAATTAAAGATAAACAAAGAATTGCAAAAGCATCAAGGAGAAAGTTACTACTTAGGTACAAGGGAACACCCCATAAGAAAATCAGCTGACCTTTCAGCAAAAATTTTACAGGCCTGAAGGGAGTGTTATGATATATTCAAAGTGCTGAGAGAAATAACCTACAATCAATGTTTCTCTAACGGCAAAGCCATTACTAAACTTTGAGTGATAAAGAATTATACAGGGAAGCAAAAAGTAAGAGTTTAGCACCTTAAATCAGCTTTATAAGAAACATTAAAGTGACTTCTTTAAGAAAAAAAAAAGATCATAACTATAAACATAAAACTTCTGAAAGGAAAAATCTCATTGGTAAAGCAAACATCTCATTGGTAAATGCCAACATCCATTGGATCATCAAAAAAGCAAGAGAATACCAGAAAAATATCTATCTCTGCTTTATTGATTACACCCAAGCCTTTAACTGTGTAGATCACAACAAACTGGAAAATTCTTCAAGAAATGGAAATATCAGACCACCTGACTTGCCTCCTGAGAAACCTGTATGCAGGTCAGGAAGCAACAGTTAGAATTGGACATGGAACAACAGACTGGTTGCAAATTGGGAAAGGAGTACATCAATGCTGTATACTGCCACACTGCTTATTTAACTTATATGCAGAGTACATCATGTGAAATGCCAGGTTGGATGAAGCACAAGCTGGAGTCAAGATTGCCGGGAGAAATACCAAAAACCTCAGATATGCAGATGACACCACCCTTATGGCACAAAGCAAAGAGGAACTAAAGAGCCTCTTGATGACTGTGAAAGAGGAGAGTGAAAAAGCTGGCTTAAAACTCAAAATTAAAAAAGTGACCGTCTTGGCATCTGGTCCCGTCACTTTGTGGCAAATAAATGGGGAAACAATGGACAGTAAGAGACTTTATTTTCTGGGCTCCAAAATCACTGAAGATGGTGACTGCAGCCATGAAATTAAAAGACGCTTGCTCCTTAAAAGAAAAGCTATGACAAACCTAGACAGCATATTAAAAAAGCAGAGACATTACCTTGCTGACAACAGTCCATCTAGTAAAAGCTATGGTTTTTCCAGTAGTCATGTATGGATGTGAGAATTGGACTATAAAGGAAGCTGAGTGCTGAAGAATTGATGCTTTTGAACTATGGTGTTGGAGAAGACTTTTGAGAGTCCCTTGGACTGAATGGAGATCCAACCAGCCAATCCTAAAGGAAATCAAACCTGAATACTCATTGAAAGGACTGATGCTGAGGCTGAATCCCCAATACTTTGGCAACCTGATGCCAAGAACTGACTCCTTGGAAAAGACCCTGATGCTGGGGAAGATTGAAGGTGGGAGAAGGGATGAATGTCAGATGAGGTGGTGGATACCATCACTGACTCAATGGACATGAGTTTGAGTAAGCTCTGAGAATTGGTGATGGACACGGAGGCCTGCTGTGCTGCAGTCAGTGGGGTTATGAAGAGTCAGACACGACTGAGCGGCTGAACTGAAAGCAAACATGCAGCAATGATGGTAAATCAATCATGTATAAAACTATCAGGAAGGTTAAAAGATAAAGGTAGTAACATCATCCATCTATATAAACAGTAAATATGGGGCTTCCCTGGCACCTCAGCTGGTAAAGAATCTGCCTGCAGTGCAGAAGACCTGGGTTTGATCCCTGGGTTGGGAAGATTCCCTTGAAGAGGGCATGGCAACTCACTCCAGTATTCTTGCGTGGAGAATCCCCTTGGCCAGAGGAGCTTGGCGAGATACAGTCCATGGGGTCACAAAGAGTCAAACATGACTGAGTGACTAAGAACAGCCCAGCACAAACAAGGAATACATAAAACAGAAAGTGGTGGGATATTAGAAATAAAGGGAAAAGAGAAGACAACATCCTAGGTAAAACTGACCCTAAAACCTTGGATTAAAAATGTTCCAAGGGATGAATAAAATAAATTTTAAGGTAATATATGAAGGTGTATCATGTTGTACATTTCACATTTTAGAACACTATGATTGTAGAAAAGACAAAAATCAGAAGGGAAAAAGTTAACTGAAAAGGAATTAGAATCACATTACTATTTTAGCAACATTATATAGTGGGAGACATTTGAGTAATATTTTCAATATTCTGAGAAAAAATAAATTTGACTGTAGAATCAAATCACAGTGACACTTGTTTTTTAAGTAAGAACTGAGAGCATTTTTTACCATTTTTGAAGAACCGATAGAAAGATGTGTTGCAGTAAAATGAAAAAAAAAAAAGAGAATCAAAGATCAAGTATGTAGACATCAATTGGTTCTAGTCATTCATAGACAATAATAGTTTAACTATGATTACTAAACATAAGGCTCATTAATATAATGAAAAAATACACATGGAAAATATTTTATATTTGTCTTATACCTTATTTACAACTAAAGGAAAAATAATCTAGCAAATAAAAGATGATCAAATCTAAGATAATTTAATGAAAAAACAAGAATTTATGGAAAAAAGAAATAATAAGGTAGAATAAATAAGGACAAAAACCAATATTAAAACTATATATCAGTGTATTTATTCTGTTATTAAATGTCTCAAATCTTAGATTGTTGAACTAAAAAAATTCACCTAAAAATTGTTAACAAAGAGAATTTTTTTTTAAAAAGGAGAGATGCTCATTTAGCAAATGTTTAAAAACAATAATGAAACATCCAAAGAGTAGAATATTATTATACTATTTAAGACAAAGTGGATTTTAAGGTCAAACATCAAATAAAACAAAGGGAGCCATTTCATCTGAAAAGGTCAAAGTCATAGAAAAGATATAACAATTACGAACTTTGAGGCAACTAAGACATAACTTGGAAATATATATATTAGAAACTTTAAGAAGTACAGAAATATTAAGTCCTCATGGCGTGCTGCAGTCCATGGGGTCACAAAGAGTTAGGCATGACTGAGCAACTTAACAACAACATCTTCAGAATACTTCTTCTAAAAACAATTAGCACAACTAAACTTGCTTAATATAAATGATAAATATATAGACACTTTTGTTTCTACTACATTATTTTTTTAAATCCTTGAAACACTCACCACCTTTGATCATTCCTTAAGTCACAGAGAGAATCTCAATTAAACCTTCCTCCAAAAGAAGTTAAAATAAATTAATAACAAAACAAGTTCAGTTCAGTTCAGTTCAGTCGCTCAGTCATGTCCGACTATTTGCAACCCCATGAATCACAGTACACCAGGCAGGCCTCCCTGTCTATCAGCAACTCCCAGAGTTTACCCAAACTCATGTCCATTGAGTCAGTGATGCCATTTAACCATCTCATCCTCTGTCATCCCCTTCTCCTCCTGCCCCCAATCCCTCCCAGCATCAGGGTCTCTTCACATGAGTCAGCTCTTCATATCAGGTAGCCAAAATATTGGAGTTTCAGCTTCAACATCAGTCCTTCCAATGAACACCCAAGACTGATTTCCTTTAGGATGGACTGGTTGGATCTCTGTGCAGTCCAAGGGACTCTCAAGAATCTTCTCTAACAACACAGTTCAAAAGCATCAATTCTTCAGCTCTCAGCTTTCTTTATAGTCCAACTCTCACATCCATACATGACCACTGGAAAAACCATAGCCTTCCAAGGAGTTAGTATCTTTTAATTTCATGGCTGCAATCACCATCTGCAGTGATTTTGGAGCCCCCCAAAATAAAGTCAGCCACTGTTTCCACTGTTTCCCCATCTATTTCCCATCAAGTGATGGGACCGGATGCCATGATCTTCATTTTCTGAATGTTGAGCTTTAAGCCAACTT
The DNA here is from genome assembly GCF_002263795.3 of Bos taurus. Taxonomy (NCBI): domain Eukaryota; kingdom Metazoa; phylum Chordata; class Mammalia; order Artiodactyla; family Bovidae; genus Bos; species Bos taurus. The sequence goes on along the minus strand of NC_037336.1, from coordinate 17,224,796 downwards.
TTTCATTCTCCTCTTTCACTTTCATGAAGAGGCTTTTGAGTTCCTCTTCACTTTCTGTCATAAGGGTGGTGTCATCTGTGTATCTGAGGTTATTGATATTTCTCCTGGCAATCTTGATTCCAGCTTGTGCTTCTTCCAGCCAAGCATTTCTCATGATATACGCTGCAAATACGTTATATACGCAGGGTGACAATATACAGCCTTGACATACTTCTTTTCCTATTTGGAACCAGTCTGTTGTTCCACATCCAGTTCTAACTGTTGCTTCCTGACTTGCATACAGGTTTCTCAAGAGGCAGGTCAGGTGGTCTGGTATTCCGATCTCTTTCAGAATTTTCCACAGCTTATTGTGATCCACACAGTCAAAGGCTTTGGCATAGTCAATAAAGCAGAAATAGAATTTTTTCTGGAACTCTCTTGCTTTTTCTATGGTCCAACAGATGTTGGCAATTTGATCTCTGGTCCCTCTTCCTTTTCTAAAACCAGCTTGATCATGTGGAAGTTCATGGTTCACGTATTCCTGAAGCCTGGCTTGGAGAATTTTGAGCATTACTTTACTAGCATGTGAGATGAGTGCAATTGTGTGGTAGTTTGAGCATTCTTTGCCATTGCCTTTCTTTGGGATTGGAATGAAAACTGACCTTTTCCAGTCCTGTGGCCACTGCTGAGTTTTCCAAATTTGCTGGCATATTGAGTGCAGCACTTTCACAGCATCATCTTTTAGCATTTGAAATAGCTCAACTGGAATTCCATCACCTCCACTAGCTTTGTACGTAGTGATGCTTTCTAAGGCCCACTTGACTTCACATTCCATTAAATCTGGCTCTAGGTGTGATCTATCACACCATCATGATTACCTGCGTCATGAAGATCTTTTTTGTACAGTTCTTCTGTGTATTCTTGCCACCTCTTCTTCATATCTTCTGCTTCTGTTAGGTCCATACCATTTCTGTCCTTTATTGAGCCCATCTTTGCATGAAATGTTCCCTTGGCATCTCTAATTTTCTTGAAGAAATCTCTCATCTTTCCTATTCTGTTGTTTTCCTCTATTTCTTTGCATTGATCGCTGAGGAAGGCTTTTTTATCTCTCCTTGCTATTCTTTGGAACTCTGCATTCAAATGGGTATATCTTTCCTTTTCTCCTTTGCTTTTCACTTCTCTTCTTTTCGCAGCTATTTGTAAGGCTTCCTCAGACAGACATTTTGCTTTTTTGCATTTCTTTTTCTAGGGGATGGTCTTCATTCCTGTTCCTGTACAATGCCATGAACCTCTGTCCATAGTTCATCAGGCACTCTGTCTATCAGATCTAGTCCCTTAAATCTATTTCTCACTTCCACTGTATAATCATAAGGGGTTTGATTTAGGTCATACCTGAATGGTCTAGTGGTTTCCCCTACTTTCTTCAATTTAAGTCTGAATTTGGCAATAAGGAGTTCATGGTCTGAGCCACAGTCAGCTCCCAGTCTTGTTTTTGCTGACTGTATTGAGCTTCTCCATCTTTGGCTGCAATGAATATTATCAATCTGATTCCAGTTTGACCATCTGGTGATGTCCATGTATAGAGTCTTCTCTTGTGTTGTTGGAAGAGGGTGTTTGCTATGACCAGTGTGTTCTCTTGGCAAAACTCTGTTTTCCTTTGCCCTGCTTCTTTCTGTATTCCAATGCCAAGTTTGCCTGCTACTCCAGGTATTTCTTGGCTTCCTACTTTTGCATGAAAAGGACATCCTTTTTGGGTGTTAGTTCTAAAAGGTCTTGTAGATCTTCATAGAACCATTCAACTTCAGTTTCTTCAGCGTTACTGGTCAGGGAATAGACTTGGATTACCATGATATTGAATGGTTTGCCTTGGAAACGAACAGAGATCATTCTGTCGTTTTTGAGATTGCATCCAAGTACTGCATTTTGGACTCTTTTGTTGACCATGATGGCTACTCCATTTCTTCTAAGGGATTCCTGCCCACAGTAGTAGATATAATGGTCATCTGAGTTAAATTCATCCATTCCAGTCCATTTCAGTTTGCTGATTCCTAGAATGTCGACGTTCATTCTTGCCATCTCCTATTTGAGCACTTCCAATTTGCCTTGATTCATGGACCTAACATTCCAGGTTCCTATGCAATATTGCTGTTTATATGATTGGATCTTACTTCTATCACCAGTCACATCCATAACTGGTTTTTTGTTTTTGTTTTTTTTTTTTTTGCTTTGGCTCCATCCCTTCATTCTTTCTGGACTTATTTCTCAACTGATCTCCAGTAGCATATTGGACACCTACAGACCTGGGGAGTGTCCTATCTTTTCAGTGTCCTATCTTTTTGCCTTTTCATACTGTTCATGGGTTCTCAAGACAAGAATACAGCAAATTCCTGTTTGCTATCTATTTTACATATGGTAATGTAAGTTTCCATGTTACTCTTTCCATACATCTCACCCTTTCCTCCCCTCTCCCCATGTCCATAAATCTATTCTCTATGTCTGTTTCTTCATTGTTGCCTTGTAAATAAATTCTTCAGTACCATTTTTCTAGATTATGTATGTATGTCTTAGAATATGGTATTTATCTTTCTCTTCCTGACTCACTTCAGAAAGTGAGTATAATATCTATAATAGGTTTTAGGTTCATCAATCTCATTAGAACTGACTCAAATGCATTCCTTTTTATGACTGAGTCATATTCCATTATGTATATATACCACAGCTTCTTTATCCATTCATCTGTCCATGGGCATCTAGATTGCTTCCAAGTTCTAATTATTATAAATAGTGCTGAAATGAACAATGGGATACATGTGTCTCTTTCAGTTTTGGTTTCCTCAGGGTATATGCCTAGGAGTGGATTTGCTGGGTCATATGGTGGTTTGAATCCTAGTTTTCTAAGGAATCTCCATACCATCTCCCATGGTGGCTGTATCAATTTACATTCCTACCAATAGTGCAAGAGTGTTCCCTTTTCTCCACACCCTTTCCAGCATTTATTGTTTGTAGACGTTTTGATGAGAGCCATTCTGACCAGTGTGAGGTGAAATCTCATTGCAGTTTTGATTTGCATTTCTCTAATAATGAGTGATGTTGAGCATCTTTTCAAGTTTGTCAGCCATCTGTTTGTCTTCTTTGGAAAAATGTCTGTTTAGGTCTTTTCCCCACTTTTTGATTGGGTTGTTTGTTTTTCTGGTATTGAGTTATATGAGCTGCTTGTATATTTTGGAAATTAATCCTTTGTCAATTGTTTTATTTGCTATTATTTTCTCCCATTCTGAGGGTTTTCTTTTCACCTTTCTTATAGTTTCCTCTGTTGTGAAAAAGCTTTTAAGTTTAATCAGGTCCCACTTTTTTACTTTTGATTTTATTTCTGTTACTCTAGAAGATGAGTCATCATAGAGAATCTTGCTTTGATTTACATCATCAAGTGTTCTGCACATGTTTTCCTCTAAGAGTTTTATAGTTTCTGGGCTTACATTTAGGTCTTTAATCCATTTAGAGTTTATCTTTGTGTATGGTGTTAGGGAGTGTTCTAATTTCATTCTTTTACATGTAGTTGTCTAGTTTTCCCAGCACCATTTATTGAAGAGGCTGTTTTTGCCCCATTGTATATTCTTGCCTCCTTTGTCAAAAATAAGGTACCCATAGGTACATGGGTTTATTTCTGAGCGTACTGTCTTGTTCCATTTGGAAATATTTCTGTTTTTCTGCCAGTACCATACTGTTTTGAGGACTGTGGCTTTGTAGTATAATCTGAAGTCAGGAAGTTTGATTCATCCTGCTCAATTCTTCTTCTCCAGACTGCTTTGGCTATTCTGGGTCTTTTGTGTATCCATATGAATTGTGAAATTGTTTGTTCTAGTTCTGTGAAGAATGACATTGGTAATTTAATAAGGATCTCATTGACTCTGTAGATTGCATTTGGTAGTGTAGTCATTTCCATAATACTGATTCTTCCTACCCAGCAACATGGAATATCTCTCCAGCTGTTTCTGTCATCTTTGATTTCTTTCAATAATGTTTTGTAATTTTTTGTGTACAGTTCTTCTATCTACTTAGGTATGTTTATTCCTATATATTCAATTATTTTTGTGTCAGTAGTGAATGGAAGTGATTCCTTAATTTCTCTTTCAAATTCTTCATTGTTAGTATATAGAGATGAAAGTGATTACTGTGTACTGATTTTGTATCCTCAACTTTGCTAAATTCACTGATTGGCTCTAGTAATTTTCTGATATGATCTTTAGGGTTTTCTATAACAAACACCCTCTTTCAACAACACAAGAGAAGACTCTATACATGGACATCACCAGATGATCAACACTGAAATCAGATTGATTATATTCTTTGCAGCCAAAGATGGAGAGGCTCTATACAGTCAGCAAAAACAAGACCAGGAGCTGACTGTGGCCCAGACCATGAACTCCTTATTACTAAATTCAGACTTAAATTGAAGAAAGTAGGGAAAACCACTAGACCATTCAGGTATGACCTAAATCAAATGCCTTATGATTATATAGTGAAAGTGAGAAAAAGATTTAAGGGACTAGATCTGATAGACAGAGTGCCTGATGAACTATGGAATGAGGTTCGTGACATTGTACAGGAGACAGGGATCAAGACCATCCCCATGGAAAAGAAATGCAAAAAAGCAAAATGACTGTCTGGGGGGGCCTTACAAATAGCTGTGAAAAGAAGAGAAGCAAAAAGCAAAGGAGAAAAGGAAAGATACAAACATCTCAATGCAAAGTTCCAAAGACTAGCAAGAAGAGATAAGAAAACCTTCTTCAGCAATCAGTGCAAAGAAATAGAGGAAAACAACAGAATAGGAAAGACTAGGGATCTCTTCAAGAAAATCAGAGATACCAAAGGAACATTTCATGCAAAGATGGGCTTGATAAAGGACAGAAATGGTATGAACCTAACAGAAGCAGAAGATATTAAGAAGAGATGGCAAGAATACACAGAAGAACTGTACAAAAAAGATCTTCACAACCCAGATTATCACGATAGTGTGATCACTGACCTAGAGCCAGAATCCTGGAATGTGAAGTCAAGTGGGCCTTAGAAAGCATCACTACGAACAAAGCTAGTGGAGGTGATAGAATTCCAGTTGAGCTATTCCAAATCCTGAAAGATGATGCTGTGAAAGTGCTGCACTCAATATGCCAGCAAATGTGGAAAACTCAGCAGTGGCCACAGGACTGGAAAAGGGCAGTTTTCATTCCAATCCCAAAGAAAGGCAATGCCAAAGAATGCTCAAACTACCACACAATTGCACTCATCTCATATGCTAGTAAAGTAAGGCTCAAAATTCTCCAAGCCAGGCTTCAGCAATATGTGAACCGTGAACTTCCTGGTGTTCAAGCTGGCTTTAGAAAAGGCAGAGGAACCAGAGATCAAATTGCCAACATCTGCTGGATCATGGAAAAAGCAAGAGAGTTCCAGAAAAGCATCTATTTCTGCTTTATTGACTATGCCAAAGCCTTTGACTGTGTGGATCACAATAAACTGTGGAAAATTCTGAGAGAGATGGGAATACCAGACAACTTGATCTGCCTCTTGAGAAATTTGTATGCAGATCAGGAAGCAACAGTTAGAACTGGACATGGAACAACAGACTGGTTCCAAATAGGAAAAGGAGTACGTCAAGGGCTGTATATGCTGCCAAGTCTGCTAAGTCACTTCAGTCGTGTCCGACTCTGTAGGACCCCATAGACGGCAGCCCACCAGGCTCCCCTATCCCTGGGATTCTCCAGGGAAGAACACTGGAGTGGGTTGCCATTTACTTCTCCAAGAGGCTGTATATTGTCACCCTGCTTATTTAACTTATATGCAGAGTACATCATGAGAAACGCTGGGCTGGAAGAAGCACAAGCTGGAATCAAGATTGCTGGGAGAAATATTAATAACCTCAGATATGCAGATGACACCACCTTTATGGTAGAAAGTGAAGAAGAACTAAAAAGCCTCTTGATGAAAGTGAAAGAGGAGAGTGAAAAAGTTGGCTTAAAGCTCAACATTCAGAAAACAAAGATCATGGCATCTGGCCCCATCATTTCATGGGAAATAGATGGGGAAACAGTGGAAACAGTGTCAGATTTTATTTTTCTGGGCTCCAAAATCACTACAGATGGTGACTGCAGCCATGAAATTAAAAGACGCTTACTCCTTGGAAGGAAAGTTATGACCAACCTAGATAGCATATTCAAAAGCAGAGACATTACTTTGCCAGCAAAGGTCCATCTAGTCAAGGCTATGGTTTTTCCAGTGGTCATGTATGGATGTGAGAGTTGGACTGTGAAGAAGGCTGAGCGCCAAAGAATTGATGCTTTTGAACTATGGTGTTTGAGAAGACTCTTGAGAGTCCCTTGGACTGCAAGGAGATCCAACCAGTCCATTCTGAAGGAGATCAGCCCTGGGATTTCTTTGGAAGGAATGATGCTAAAGCTGAAACTCCAGTACTCTGGCCACCTCATGCGAAGAGTTGACTCATTGGAAAAGACTGTGATGCTGGGAGGGATTGGGGGCAAGAGGAGAAGGGGACGACAGAGGATGAGATGGCTGGATGGCATCATTGACTCAATGGACGTGAGTCTGAGTTAACTCCAGGAGTTGGTGACGGACAGGGAGGCCTGGGGTGCTGCAGTTCATGGAGTCTCAAAGAGTCGGACACAACTGAGCAACTGATCTAATCTGATCTGATCTGATTATAGTTCTTGGTATTTCTGCATTATCTATTGTAACCTCTCCTTTTTCATTTATAATTTTGTTGATTTGATTCTTCTCTCTTTTTGTTTTGCTTAATGAGACTGGCTAAAATTTTGTCAATTTTGTTTATTTTCTCAAAGAACCAGGTTTCAGTTTTATTAATCCTTACTATTGTTTCTTTCATTTCTTTTTCATTTATTTCTGCTTGGATCATTATGATTTCTTTCCTTCTACTATTTTTTGTTCTTCTTCTTTTTTAGTTATTTCAGGTGTAAAGTTAGATTGCTATTTGATGTTTTTCTTGTTTCTTGGTATAGGTTGTTTTGCTATAAACTGCCTTCTTAGAACTGCTTTTGCTGTATCCCGTAAGTTTTGTGCTGTTGTGATTTTATTGTCATTTGTTTCTAGAAATTTTTTGATTTCCAATTTTGATTTCTTCAGTAACCTGTTGGTTATTTAGAATCATGTTGTTTAATCTCCATGTTTTGTGTTTTTTACACTTTTTTTTTCTTTTTTTAAAATATGATACTATACATGTTTTAATGCCATTCTCCCAAATCATTCCCCTATCCCCCACAGAGTCCAAAAGACTGTTCTATACATCTGTGTCTCTTTTGTTGTCTCACATACAGGGTTGTCGTTACCATCTTTCTAAATTCCATATATATGCGTTAGTATACTGTATTGGTATTTTTCTTTCTGGCTTACTTCACTCTGTACTATCGGCTCCAGTTTCATCCACCTCATTAGAACTGTTTCAAACATATTCTTTTTAATGGCTGAGTAATACTCCATCGTGTATACGTACCACAGCTTTCTTATCCATTCATCTGCTGATGGACATCTAGGTTGCTTCCATGTCCTGGCTATTATAAACAGTGCTGCGATGAACATTGGGGTACATGTGCCTCTTTCAATTCTGGTTTCCTCGGTGTCTATGCCCAGCAGCGGGATTGCTGGGTTGTATGGCAGTTCTATTTCCATTTTTTAAAGGAATATCCACACTGTTCTCCATAGTGGCTGTACTAGTTTGCATTCCCACCAACAGTGTAAGAGGGTTCCCTTTTCTCCATATCCTCTCCAGCATTTATTGCTTGTAGACTTTTAGATTGCAGCCATTCTGACTGGTGTGAAATGGTAACTCATTGTGGTTTTGATTTGCATTTCTCTGATAATGAATGATGTTGAGCATCTTTTCATGTGTTTGTTAGTCATCTGTATGTCTTCTTTGGAGAAATGTCTATTTAGTTCTTTGGCCCATTTTTTGATTGGGTCGTTTATTTTTCTGGAATTGAGCTGCAGGAGTTGCTTGTATATTTTTGAGATTAGTTGTTTGTCAGTTGCTTCATTTGCTGTTATTTTCTCCCATTCTGAAGGCTGCCTTTTCACCTTTCTTATAGTTTCTTTTGTTGTGCAGAAGCTTTTAATTTTAATTAGATCCCATTTGTTCATTTTTGCTTTTATTTCCAATATTCTGGGAGGTGGGTTATAGAGGATCCTGCTGTGATGTATGTCGGAGTGTGTTTTGCCTATGTTCTCCTCTAGGAGTTGTATAGTTTCTGGTCTTATGTTTAGATCTTTAATCCATTTTGAGTTTATTTTTGTATATGGTGTTAGAAAGTGTTCTAGTTTCGTTCTTTTACAAGTGGTTGACCAGTTTTCCCAGCACCACACTAATAGATGGAGAAATATACCATGTTCGTGGATCAGAAGAATCAATATAATGAAAATGAGTATACTACCCAAAGCAACCTATAGATTCAATGCAATCTCTATCAAGCTTCCAACAGTATTTTTCACAGAGCTAGAACAAATATTTTCACAATTTGTATGGAAATACAAAAAAACCTTGAATAGCCAAAACAATCTTGAGAAAGAAGAATGGAACTGGAGGAATCAACCTGCCTGACTTCAGGCTCTACTACAAAGCCACAGTCATCAAAACAGTATGGTACTGGCACAAAGACAGAAATATAGATCAATGGAACAAAATAGAAAGCCCAGAGATAAACCCACACACCTATGGACACCTTATCTTTGACAAAGGAGGCAAGAATATACAATAGAGAAAAGACAATCACTTTTTTTCCTTGTAATTGACATCTGGTCTGATAGCATTGTGGTCGGAGAAGATGCTTGATATGATTTAAGTTTTCTTAAATTTACTGAGATTTGATTTGTTACCCAAGATGTGGTCTATTCGGGAGAATGTTCCATGTACACTTGAGAAGAAGGTGTGTGCTGCATTTGGATGGAATGTCCTGAAGATATCAATGAGATCTGTTTCATCTAATGTATCATTTAAGACTTGTAATTTCTTATTAATTTTCTGCTTTGATGATCTGTCCATTGGTGTGAAGTGAAGTGAAGTCACTCAGTCGTGACTGACTCTTTGCAACCCCATGGACTGTAGCCCACCAGGTTCCTCCATCTATGGAATTTTCTAGGCAAGAGTACTGGAGTGGGTTGCCATTTCCTTCTCTAGGGGATCCTCCTGACCCGTGTATTGAACCTGGGTCTCCTGCATTGAGGGCAGACATGTTACCATCTGAGCCACCATGTTAAAGTCTCTTACTATTATTATGTTACTGTCAATTTCCCCATTTATGTCTGTTAGTGTTTGTCTGAGGTGCTCCTGTGTTGAGTGCACAGATATTTACAATTTGTTATGTCTTCCTCTTGGATTGATCTCTTGATCATTATGTAGTGTCCATCCTTATCTCTTATAATATTCTTTATTTTAAGGTCTATTTTTGTCTGATATGAAGATTGCTACTCCAGCTTTCTTTTGCTTCCCATTTGCATGGAATATATTTTTCAATCCTCTCACTTTCAGTCTATAGTGTCTTGAGGTCTGAAGTGGGTTTCTTATAGACAGCATATATATATGGATCTTGTTTTTGTGTCCATTCAGCCAGTGTGTCTTTTGGTTGGAGCATTTAATCCATTTACATTTAAAGTAATTACTGATATATATGTTACTATTGACATTTTCTTAATTGTTTGGGGTTTATTTCATTGATCTTTTTCTTCTCTTGTATTTCTTGACTACATAAGCCCCTTTAACATTTATTGTAAAGCTAGTTTGATGGTACTTAACTTTTGCTTGTCCGAAAAGCTTTTTATTTCTCCATCAATTTAGAATGAGATTCTTTCTGGGTACAGTAATCTTGGTTGTAGATTTTTCCCTCTCAGTACTATAAATATATCCTGTCATTCCTTTCTGGCCTGCAGAGTTTCTGCGGAAAGATCAGCTGTTAAACATGTGGGGTGTCCCTTGTATGTTACTTGATGCTTTCCCCTTGCTGTTTTTAATATCCTTTCTTTGTGTTTAGTCTTTGTTAGTTTGATTAGTATCTGTCTTGGCATGTTTCTTCTTGGATTTATCCTGTATTTGTGCCTCTTGGACTTAACTGACTCTTTCCTTTTCCATGTTGGGGAAATTTCAACTATAATCTCTTCAAAAATTTTCTCATACCCTTCCTTTCTTTCTTCTGGGATCCCTATAATTTGAATGTTGGTGTGTTTGATATTGTCTCAAATGTCTCTGAGACTATACTCAGTTCTTGTCATTATTTTTTACTTTATTCTGCTCTTCAGAAGTTGTTTCTACCATTTTATCTTCCAGTGCACTGATTTGTTCTTCTGCTTCAGGTATTATGCTATTGATTCCTTCTAGAGTATTTTTAATTTCAGTAATTGTGATTTCTGTCTGTATATGTTTATTGTTTATGTCTTCTAGGTTTTTGTTAATTCATTTTGGATTTTCTACATTTTGTTTTCAAGTTTTTTGGTCATCTTTACTATCATTATTCTGAATTCTTTTTCAGGTAGTTTGCCTATTTCCCCTTCATTTATTTGGACTTCTGTGTTTGTAGTTTGTTCCTTCATTTATGTGGTATTTCTGTCTTTTCATTATTTTTTTAAACTTGTGTTGGAGATCTCCTTTGCCTGGGCTTCAAGGTTGAATTCTTTCTTCCTTTTAGTTTCTGCCTTCCTAAGTTTGGTCCAGTGGTTTGTGCAAGCTTTGTATAGAGTGTGATTTGTGCTGAGTTTTTGTTGTTGTTTGTTTGTTTTTCCTCTGATGGGCAAGGCTGAGTGAAGTGGTAATCCTGTCTGCTGATGATTTGGTTTGCATTTTTATTGTGTTTGTTGTTTAGACGAGGTGTCCTGCACAGGGTGCTACTGGTGGTTGGGTGATGCTGGGTCTTGTATTCAAGTGGTTTCCTTTGCGTGAGTTCTCACTATTTGATACTCCCTATGGTTATTTTTCCGGAGAAGGCACTGGCAACCCACTCCAGTACTCTTGCCTGGAAAATCCCATGGATGGAGGAGCCTGGTAGGCTGCAGTCCATAGGGTCGCTAAGAGTCGGACATGACTGAGCAACTTCACTTTCATGCATTGGAGAAGGAAATGGCAACCCACTCCAGTGTTCTTGCCCAGGGACGGGGGAGTCTGGTGTGCTGCCATCTATGGGGTCGCACTGAGTCGGACACTACTGACGTGACTTAGCAGCAGCAGCAGCAGGGTTATTTTTCTGGTAGTCTAGGACCTTGCAGTCAGTGCTCCCACTCCAAAGGCTCAGGACTTGATCTCTCCCATGTGGATGTATATCACTTGGAAAATACCAAGAACAGAAGTTTCAGCCCTGTCCTCCCTGTCCTTCTCCTTGCTAAGGTGATGCCAAGACAACAAGGTCCTACTGTGTAGCACAGGGAACTACATTCAATATCCTTGTCTTTCCAGATGGGTCTTTTATGTGCTCTTTTATACTCTCCACACTATTTCTTATATCACATATCAAAATAAATTAAAACAGGGTTAAAGAACTACAGGTAGCATAAAAGACACAGATTGAAAACTTACAAGGATCTCTAAGATTTGGTTGGCTGGTTAAACCTAGTCTCGTTCTCCTCTCAGCTTAGCTCTTCCACGTTTCTGAGTTTCTCTCAGTTCCTTAAATCATTTCTTTACTCTCCACCCCTTTGTCTTTCTTTTTTCTCCCCTTTACCTAGAATTCCTAACTCCTGCTCATCCTTTAAGCCTCATTTATAAATGGCTTCCTTCTGACATGCAGAAGAAGAAAACATCCTTCTTAGCAATTATTTTAAGACAGCACAGGTTTAATCATGTCCCTGCTTTCACTTCATGCTGTCTTGTAGTTCTGTTTTGTTCTTCTAGGGAACTTGTGTCTTTCATATGCTTTTATTTTTCCTCACTTGTTACTGTCATAACTTTGTGAAGTATTCACTATTTATGAGGTGCCATTCTTTCGTAAAATATGCTGGGTTATTTTTAGTCATGTCTCTATGCTCTGCAAAGTATTTCCTAATGCATCATTTTTCTGAATTTATTAGAAAATTCCCCATTCAAAACAGTCTTAGAAGAGAAGCAAATGAAAATGATTCTCTATGATGAACTATAGGTTTGTGTCAGGGGGTTAACTTTGTTAGTAAGCATGCAATGAGTATGTTATATTACCTGTTATGTGTTTGGATTTTCTTTCTCAAATTTAATGGAAATGTTTTCTGCAGAGCAGGAATTAATGGCTTGTATTTCTGCAGTTCTCATTTTCTCTGAAATTCAGTTTATTTATCTTTAAGATAAGGAGTTTGGATTTCATAATATTTGTACTGACTTATATATCTAAAAATCTAGAATCATTGAGTGTAACAGAAAATTTATGTTGCCCAATTGGACTTTAAACCCAGTTTTAAGAATACAGATTATCTATGAAGATATATTTGATTGTAACTCATAAATTATGATATTTTCAAAATAATTTATTTGTTCTCACTTTATTTTTTTGTTGAAAAATACTGTAAACATATATGTTATGCATAAAAATACAAGGATTTCTAGTAACAGCAGGTAGATGTCAGTAAATGTTAAATGTGTTTCTGATATGGGCCATGGTTAATCTCTTTAGAAAGTACTTCATATCTAGGACACTCATAAAGTTTGCTTCTTAACCATGAATCAGAGAAAATAAAAGAGGTAAGAGAAACCAAGTACTTGTGGTTAAAAGCAGATTGACTCTCTAATGCAGTAAAAGTGAAGCTTCAACATTATTCAACTGAATACTTTCCTCATGATTATTTATGAAGAAACTCTCTGTATAATTTATGATAATGTTTGATAAATTAACTAGGTAGTTGTATGATAAAAGTGATGATTAAGGAATAAGTCACAAAATTATTTTATGAAAAATATTTTTGTAACTCAACAAAATGAGTATTAAATGGACATTTGGACAGAGTAAGAATTGTGATTTATTCATTGTTGCTGCTCAGTCACTAAGTTGTGTCTAACTTTTTGCATTTCCATGAACTGTAGCACTCCAGGCTTCCCTGTCCTTCACTATGTCCTGGAATTTGCTCAAACTCATGTCCATTGAGTTAGTGGTGCCATCCAACCATCTCATGCTTTGTCACCTCCTTCTCTTCCTTCCCTCAATCTTTCCCAGTATCAGGTTTGGTTTTGTTTTTTTCCAATGAGTTGGCTTTTCACTGGAGTTTCTGGTTCAGCATCAGTCCTTCCAATGAATATTCAGGGTTGATTTCCTTTAGGATTGACTGGTTTGATCTCCTTGCTGTCCAAGGACTCTCAAGATTCTTCTCCAGCACCACAGTTTGAAAGCATCAGTTCGTACAGGATCCCATATGTGCAACTGTTGTTACTATCTCAAGAGATACACTGAGGCTGCTATAATGGTTTTCATTGCTTCCCATTCTGGAGAAAGAATTGTCTATATTTGAGATTTGCTAATATAGAGCATCATCATCTCTGTCCACCTCCAAATAATATCTGTCTTCAGACTACAACATAGCCTGGTATGGCTGTTTGCTGGGGCTTCTTAAATGCAGAAAGGCCAGACACATCATTGAGAGCCTCACACAGCCTTCAAGTCCTCCCAGGTAACATTCAATCAGCAAGCCAAGATTGTTCATCAATTTAGTAAAGCTATTTGACCAAATTTTCAGTGAAATTCTAATTCATGTATGTGATCATCATTATCACTTTGGTTAAATATGTACTTGAATACCCCAAGCACAATCAGCGGCCTTTGTAGATTCTGGGTGCTGCTGCCTCTTTGTTCCACTTGCTTCTCTGCTACAAAAAAGCCTCATTCAGTGGGTGATAACTATTGTTCTCAGTGCTCCCAGTATTCCTGTTTCTGAGGGTTCTCCCACTTTGTGGTTTCTAGCCAGTAGTGTTAGGGTAAATGTTTAACTACTGGCTCTATGAGGGGGTAAGGAGAGCCCTGAGATGTAGCATTTGCCAGTTTTCATGGTGTAAATCCTCTGCCATGGCCAATTTCAACCCAACAATGTGACATCACAGGCCTTGGGAAGAGATGCTCACTATTGGCCATGAGAGCTGATACACGCCGGCTCCAGTACACAGCTGCTTTTAGCTGTTGCCTGTTTTAAACTAAAGCTTTACATTTTTCTCCTCCATCCAATTAAAAATTCGTATTGTCCTCATTAGCAAAGCATTGGCCAGTACTTTGTGTTTATAATTCCTTTTCCATCTTCTCCTAGTTCTCCTCCTCCATCTCTCCCTTTTCTCCTCATTCTCCTACTCATTTTAGAATTTTAGGGGTCAGAGAATATTGAAGTGGCAACACCCATTATCTCAGTCAGGGGTATACATTTTCATCCATCACTGTTTATAAGCACAATATGTAGTGTTCCCTATTCTGAGATGGGTCTATTACACCTCCTGCCATCCTGTGCACACTACCACAGATGAACTCAAAGGAAACATATGGATCAGAATATACTGCCTTGTGGTCCACCACCCACCATATTTAATTAAATAGGTGGTACCTTGCCCAGTCCTTTCCCCATGTGGATATGAGCAAGGCAAGCTGAATTACAGATAATCGTGGAGCAATCCTCAAAGCCATTTAAGTAAAGAGCATCCTACTACTCTTTTGCTCTTTGATGCTTTCTCTGATCTCTATACTAGATCTTGGAGCAGGGATAAAGTGAGAAAGAAATATCAGTTGGGCAGATCTATAGTTAATTCATTTACTTATTTTATTATTTTCCCTTAATCCAGATATTATAGCCTTAGAGAGCCTTAGCTCATCAAGAAAAGTGCTGACATTGAAGACTTCATTCACTGTAATCTTTTTTTTAATTTAATTTAATTTTATTTTTAAACTTTACATAATTGTATTAGTTTTGCCAAATATCAAAATGAATCCACCACAGGTATACATGTGTTCCCCATCCTGAACCCTCCTCCCTCCTCCCTCCCCATACCATCCCTCTGGGTCATCCCAGTGCACTAGCCCCAAGCATCCAGTATCGTGCATTGAACCTGGACTGGCATCTCGTTTCTTACATTCACTGTAATCTAATCAGTGGCAGATTCATGAAGTTTCAGAGCAATCAGCTATGGGCAAAGGGAAAAGTGGGGTGACCAGAGAAACAATAGAAATTTGTTGAAGTATGAGGACCCATTGGAGGCTGCTGATCATGATTAATTTATAATGATACAAACCTGCATGATACAGGCATGCTTAAAGGTAGAGTGTTAGTAATAGAATTCATCCTGATTGGTGCAACATGGATCAGCCTGTAGGTGAGTTACTGTGATGAAGCAGTAAATTTGAAGCTACTTTAAGTTATATAAACATATCATCTCAAACTTTAGCATTATTAACAACATTATGACTAATAACACATTACCATGTCAGATAGCAACAAATGCTAATAAATAACTGTTACCAATAGCATATTTTTTGTGCTATCTTGCCTCTCTGCTCCTGTGTCCAATGGATTTTGATGAACATGGCTCGGCATTGCTCTGTTAGACTGAAAGTTTGAATCTGAGTCTTTTCATACTCAGTACTGTTGGTCCTACTACACCTTAGCATTTGCTTGTGAATTTGTTTGCTTTACTTTCTTTCAGTGTATTTGCAACTATATTTTCTTCCCTCCTTTGTTAATGGAACCAATAGAGCTGTTGACAGGCCAAATCTCTGTAATAAATGTTTCATTTCCTTACTGTATGCATAAGCAGTTTGGAAGACCAAAAAGATTTGGCTATGATACATTTTCCCTTAATGAACATCACCAAGAAATCTCATAGACGTTCCTTTGCATTTTAAATTCTGGATACTTACGACGTAGTGATGAAAAGCCATTTTAATTCTGTGTTATTAAAGGCAAAGGATGAGGCCAACTAACCTGACCCTATCATCATCAACATCAACATCACACTAGGGCAGAGAGTAAAGGCAGAGAGTTAATTAGATTTAAAGCTAGTTAAGGGAGTAGGGAGAATCTATGTGTAGCACAATGGCTCCCACTCAGTTTATCCTCATATTGAAGTTTTAGGATTTAAAAAGGACGGCAATGTAGGAAGAGTGAAAGATCTAAAAAGCAAGGAAGAGTACTAGGGTACACTGCTTTGAGTCATATGGTGAGCAATTAGAGTTGAAGAAAAGAGCACACACACCAGATCATCTGAATCAACTTTTTTGGGCAAATTTTGTAAATAACAGCAACACAGCAATGTGTGAGGGTCTCCTTTGTCTGATATACCATGGTGCAGCAGAAAGAAATCTAGCAGTGCTGAATGTCCGACTCTGGGAGGCGTGTCTGGTTTGGGAAACATGATGGAGAAGCATCACACTTCCCCTGGTGTGATCATGGCTTGGGATCCAACATCAGGATGACCACAGAATCCTGGCTTCTTTTCCTATTCTACCTGCACACCTTTCTTGGTTGGAGTGTATAAGCCCCAATCCTGGAATGGTCAGAAGGCTTATTTCCAAGCTGTACCTTCTGGTGGACCAGTGGCTCCCAGTCCTGATACCCACATCAGCACCAGTCCTGATTCATCATCTCAGCCAAGACCAGAGTGCACTTAGTTTGAGCCATTGGTTGTAGCTGGTTCTTTGGTGCTCTGCAGGTGCTCTCCAGCTCAGACAGGGGAGAATAAATCTTACAAGGTTGATTCTTACCTCTGCCCCAGCCCACACAGCACAAGAGAAAGTCAAGGTGCTTTTCCTACTTTTGAAGTCTCTGTAAAAATATAATGAAGCCCTGAATATTCATAGCAGCCTGTGTGCCTAGTTTAATTGGCTTATGTCCAAAGTGGAGACTAGATATTGTCTTTGCTGGATATTAGTACCATTGGCTGGCTTACTAGAATCTTTGATGGCCACAGGACTGTTGAAACAAATAACTGGAAGATTTGGAAGTAGTAGCTTGGTGGGAACAAGATTGAAGTTTGGCCAATGAGAGGACAGTGATAGGATAGAAGTGATGGTGGTTTTCTGTTCTTTTTAGCAGTATTTGTTTAAATAAATAATGCACATGAATTCTTTGATTAATAAGTTTTCAAAGTTAGAAAATAAGAAAAATTCAATTTGATAAATATGGAGAACAAAAAGCAGTTCTAATGGGTGCACTTAACATAGAGTAGACCAGGAGAGAAACTAAAGTGATTGTGAGATTAAGGGCTTTATCTAC
Source organism: Bos taurus (assembly GCF_002263795.3). Lineage (NCBI taxonomy): Eukaryota > Metazoa > Chordata > Mammalia > Artiodactyla > Bovidae > Bos > Bos taurus. The sequence continues at coordinate 17,207,612 of NC_037336.1, read as the reverse complement.
TGAAGCTGAGTTGCTTCAATCGTGTCTGACTCTTTGCAGTCCTGTGAACTGTAGCCCACCAGGCTCCTCTGTCTGTGGGATTCTCCAAGCAAAAATACTGGAGTGCTTTGCCATGCCCTCCTCCAGGGGATCTTCCACACCCAGGGATTGAACCCGCATCTTTTATGTCTCTTGCATTGACAGGCAGGTTCTTTACTGCTAGTGCCACTTAGATTATTATAAATAGACCACAGAGCTTTGCTGTTAGAAGAGCTGACCTTGACTTTATTAATAAATTTAACCTGTAAGGAAACCTGCCAAGGCTATAGCTTCAGGCATTCATCTCTCTTGACTCTCTTCAGGAGCAAGCATTAAACATCAAGTGAGACTTGTGTCAGCTTCCTGGCTCCCCAAGGGGCCCAGGTTTCCACCACTCTGCCGTTGCCCAGGGTAATGTACTGAGGGAAAAAGAATTCACTCTGACGGATTTGCCATTTGGCTGCAAAAGGCGCTCATTCTTCTGGATTTTCAGATCTGTTGAACTGTCTTATCCAAGCCATGTGGCCACAGCTGTGAGCAATCATTTGCGAGTGACCTCAGTTCTGTCAGAGGTCAGTACCTGTAAACAGTGAGAACAACCAGTTTATTGGGCTAAATGTGTATGACTGGCTAATACCACCTACGTTTTGAAAGAAAGAGACAAAATTTTGACTGGGATAGTGAACATGTGACCAGAATCCTGGCTCTGGCTTGTCTTCCATTTCCATGAGGACCCTTTGAAATACTTGGTATCTTTATTTTTGTATTTGGACATGGGGCACAATAAGGAGATGCTGGGGGTCAGTCCAATCTCCTTCAACCTTGTTCGACAAAGTCACTTTGATCAAATCACTTTGACCTCTCTGCATCAGAGCTTTGAAGTGGGGGCAAAAACACTTTACCTGGCAGATAACATACTTTGAAACATAAAGTCTCAGAAAGTGAAGAGTAAGAACTAGAATAAAAATTCAAGTTTCTTTTCGCCCCACTTCATTCAATTTATTCTCTTCACTTGACCCTCTTGACTTTCAAGAGTGGCATCCTACAGCCATCACAATGACACATACCCTTGAAATAAGTACTGGTGGTGGTTTAGTTTCTAAGTTGTGTCCAACTCTTGCAACCCCATGGACTGTAGCCTGCAAGGTTCCTCTGTACATGGGATTCTCCTAGCAAGAATTCTGGAGTGGGTTGCCATTTCCTTCTCCAGAGGATCTTCCTGACCCAGGAATCGAACCCAGGTCTCCTGCATTGCAGGTAGATTCTTTACCAACTGAGCTATGAAGGAAGCCCCAATAAGTATTAGGTGACACAATTTTAAGGTCAAAACACCTTTATGATTGGATTTTTTGTTGACTCCTTTCAAGTTCAAAACTTCCAGTTCTAAATGTTATGCACAGTAGTAATCTCAAAGAATAAAAGAGAACAGGAAAAAAAAAAAAAAGGATCTTCTAGATAATAAGCTAGAAAATCTATGTAATCTTTCCTGTTTATGCACTTTAATAGTAGCAAAAAGACCCCAGGTGTTGTGAGAGGGGAGCTACATGCTATGCCTTCACTCTATCAGGGATAGTTGCTAAGTCATGTTTGACTCTTTTTGACCCCATGGAATGTAGCCTGCCAGGCTCCTCTGTCCATGGGAATTCCCAGGCAAGAATATTGGAGTGGATTGCCATTTCCTTCTCCAGGGGATCTTCCCAACCCAGGGATCGAATCTGCGTCTCTTGCGTGGCAGATGAATTTTTTACTACTGAGCCACGAGGGCAGACCTCTGGGACAGTTACTCACCTATTAACTCCCTAAATAATTCAAGTAACTCACATGTACCAAGCATTGTGCTACATACTACAGATACAGAAATCTATATCTATGCTTTCTCTCAAGGAGCTCACAGCCCACCCTGTGAATCATTTCCATAAGTTTATTTATTTTAATTTAATTTTTATTTTATATTGGAGTGTATTACAATTTTGTGTTAGTTTCACACATATAACAAAGAGATTCAGTTGTACCTATACGTATATCCATTTTTTTCAGATTCTTTTCCTATATAGGTTATTTCAGAATATTGAGTAGAATTCCCTGTGCTATTTGGTAGGTGCTTGTTGTTTATCAATTTTATATATGGTAGGGCATATATGTTAATCCCAAACTACTAATTTATCCCTTCCCACCACCCACATTTTTCCCCTTTGGTAATCACAAATTTATTTTCAAAGTCTGTCAGTCTGTTTCTGTTTTGTAAATAAGTTCATTTGTATCATTTTTGAGGCAATTTCACATAGGATAAGTGATATCATATGATATTTGTCTTTCTCTGTTTGACTTACTTCACTTTGTATGATTATCTCTTGGTTCATTCATGTTGCTGCGAACACAAGAAGTTTAGACCAGAGTCCTATGTTTAAAACTTTCCAGCTCCTTCTTGGGCTGTGTTCAAGTTTCCCTGGCTAATCAAGCTTACCATGCTCTATCTTTCACAGGTTCACGGAGCACCACTATTAGCTGAACTCCCTGTTAGGCATCAAAAGAGAAACTAATGGAAAGAGTTAATAGGACCCTCCCCATCTAAATTGGAGTTATCAAGCACTCCAATTTAGACTTTTGGACTCCTTCTTACACATTCTCATTCAAAACTACTTTGGCCATTCATGCAGTCTCAAGAGTAAATTCTGCCTGAATCACTTGATATAAAATATGCTATTATTCATTCTCATGAAAGAGAAAGTGTACTTGAGTCAATGTAATGTAGAATCACATTACAGAACCATTAGGTTCAATCTTCTTCACTACAAAAGGTTTTTAAAGCTCCACCAAAAGTAATAAAGTAAATTGCTGAGTTATACCTTCTTTCTAGCACTTATTGGTCAATATGCACTAGAAAATCAGATAATAAACATAATCTTTTATTAAAAGTTTTGCTATACATTTTCTATCTCTGGTCAAACACTGTGCTGGACACTCAGGATATATAGAGACCCAAATTGCATTCCCTGTTCTCAAGGGGTTTATTAGGAGATGTGGAGAAGTAAATGTAATTTCCTGGGGAATGAGATTCTGAGGAAATAGGAGCCTTTCTGTGTGGATTGTCATATTCATGCAATTTATGATCAGTTAAATTTTAACCCATGGATGTCTTGGTAGTAATATCAAGCCCAACAGAACATACCTAGAAATGTTCTTATCTTTTGAACCATTTCTACCTTGTGGCTGTAAGATAGAGAATTTTTTCTCCCTGACAGTTTATGTAGATTTTCAACATAGTGGATTTTCTGTTAAAAAATGGCCCTGGTTTGTGATAGACAAAAATGTACATGTCTCTGCAAGAAATTATTTCAGTGACTGAAATGAAAACAATGCAGTCCTATTTTATTCCTGGCCTGTTGTGCATTTCACTTATGCCGCTTCCTGGAATACAGTGATATTCAGCCTGTTTTCTTTGAAAAGACTTGACATGCCTCATCATTGTCCCTTCCTTGCAGGTTGAAGGACATCTTTTTTCATTCTTCAGTGTCTTGTTTCTCTTGGGTAAGGATTACTGTATTCTTTGTATCTTTCAAATTCACATTGATTCAAAGAATACACATTTATACATTTCCCATTTTTGATTTGGTGTCTTCAGATAACATGAAAAGCAATTTGATATTTTAGGCACATGGTAAAGCTCAGTGGCATGTTTAATTACTAAGTCATGTTTGATTCTTTGCGACCCCATGGACTGTAGCCCACCAGGTTCCTCTGTCCATGGGATTTCCCAGGCAAGAATACTGAGGTTGGTTGCTATTTCCTTCTTCAGAGGATCTTCAAGACCCAGGGATTGGGTCAGGAACTCACATCTTCTGCAGATTCTGTGTTGCTGAGCCACCAGGGATGCCCTCAGTGGCTTGGGTTTGAGTTAAAACGTTTTCTCTCTCTTTTCCAAATCATGCGCCTCTTGGCAGTCACTAAGAGTTTGGTGAGCAAAAGATGCTGGCCAGCCCTGCAGCTGACTGGTACTTTGAACAGCTAGGGATGAAAAGTGACAGTTCACTGATCTTTACTGTCTGGAGCAGCTGAATCACTAGACAGGCCAAGTCCCCTTGAGGAAACGCAAGTTCTTCTCAGACATCATTCCAACCCTTTTTCTACTTTGATGTCAAGAATGCTTATATATTCTCACATATATCTCCTTAAGAAACAAAATCACTGATAATCCTCAGGAAATAAAAATTGATATATATGTATTTACATATACATGTGATTTTCTATATCAATTTATCTATGTACTTATGTATCTCTTTTCCAAATAAATTTTAGCATTTTAATTGGATCAGGGATTTCAGTAATGTAAACATCATAGAGAATAATAAAAATCCCCAATTAAATAAAGCTAAATATATTTCTCTAGTATATATATATGTATAAAATGAATGTATTTTCAGTTTTATATATCTGCTTTTCAGATATTTTAGATATCTGCTGTATGGTATTGTGCTTACAATTAGCAACATTGTTCATTTTATTATTTTACCCTAAAAATCTGTTAAGAGGCTAGATCTCATGTCAAGTGTTCTTATCACAATAAAATGACCATTAAAAGGAAAATTATATATACAGAAATATTAGTTAGGAATTATTGTAGAATAAACATCAGGGCAATATATTTACTACTGCTGCTAAGTCACATCAGTTGTGTCCGACTCTGTGCGACCCCATAGACAACAGTGCACCAGGCTCTGTCGTCCTTGGGATTCTCCAGGCAAGAACACTGGAGTGGGTTGCCATTTCCTTCTCCAATGCATAAAAGGGAAAAGTGAAAGTGAAGTCACTCAGTTGTGTCTGACTCTTTGTGACCCCATGGACTGCAGCCTACCAGGCTCCTCCATCTGTGGGATTTTCCAGGCAAGAGTACCGGAGTGGGGTGCCATTGCCTTCTCAGAATATATTTACTAGTTAGGATATTACATTTTCAAGTTTTCAACTTCTTTCTGGGTTCATTACATTCCTATGCGATTTCAGGTCTGGCTCCTGGGCATCCTCCAGTGCAAAGACTAATTATAAGTTGCTCTTTTTCAGATCACAAGGCTGTGACTGTGACAAGTAGCTGGTTATAAGAACGGAGTCATTCACAAGTGACAATGTGTCTCACAGGAAATCCGTTTTGCTCCTGCTGCACTGAATTGTGACATTTTGATGACACCGCTCCTTTGGGTTCCAGGGTCATTAGCTTCAGCTTAGTGACTGCTATACTCTTAGCCTACATCCGTCACTTACCCAGGATGTGGCCGTGACTTCCTTTAATGACCAGGTGTGGTAATGAAGCTTAAGTCTGATTACTTTATAGGTTCCCTCTTTGGTCCTTGCCCCACCATCTGGCTCTTCCATTAATCTGCCTTGAATTTCTGGGCCGTAAATGGTGGCCTGTATCCGCCTGTCTGCAAGTCTGACCTTGGACTGCTCACCCTAAGCCTGGCCTCCTTTGCAGCCACATTTGCAACACCTTCAAGATGACTGTGATGACTCACAGATCCAGTTCCTCCCACCTTCTCAATTCCTCCCAGCTTCTTTCCTCTCCTGCTTCTTCCTACTCAGTCCCTTCCAGCAAAGCCCAGGCCACCTCTTTTGCTAGACTTGAGCCTCAGATCAGGTGTCAAGATCTGATTTCTTTTGCCTTTAGAAGACTGTTTCTTAGTCTGAAAAAACTTTACTTAGAGCTAGCTGCTAACGGCTGCTGCTAAGTCACTTCAGTTGTGTCCGACTTTGTGAGACCCCATAGCTGGCAGCCCACCAGGCTCCCCCGTCCCCGGGATTCTCCAGGCAAGAACACTGGAGTGGGTTGCCATTTCCTTCTTCAATGCAGGAATCTGGCTTGAAAAATGTGTTTTATCTGAATATTAGTAACATGTTCGGCTTTTTAAATTGATCTCATTCCATCTCACTTTCCCCATCCCTTACTTCTGACCTTTATTCACCATATCATTATTGTATGGACTTCAATGTCCACTGAAACCAAAAAAGAAACAGATACTAGAATGAAAAGCCAATGGACAGACAGCCAATGTGCAGAATGGAAGTATCACCCTAACCTAAAAGCTGTTCCTACTCCAGAACTTTGCAATGAAGTCCAAAACACAAATGGGACCTAAATGAAATCCATTAATTAAAATGCTAGCTCATTTTTCAAAAATAAGTTTCCTAGAAGACTCTGCTGTCAAAATAAGAGTATTCTCTTCTGTTATATGTGGATTCTGAGTAGCATGTTGAAGAATTTTTACTTAAAATATTCTTTCTATATGAGAACATTTTCAAACTTTCTAGAATGCAATATTACGTTAAATTTTATCATACTTATTTTCCAAGTATGTTATTGGTACACAATGTGATGAATGGAACTTAAAATAACAGAAAAAACTTGTCTTTAATGAAAAAAAAATAAACAATGTACTTTATTAAGAACAAACTACTGCAAACAGAATTTGTGCATTTCAGTTAAAGTGGTTGTAAATGTATTGGCTTTCATTATTTAGAAATATCTAAGGTCTATAAAATAAAACTAGATTGAATATTCACTAACTGGATAAATGTTTTTAATAGGTAGTTAAAAATTAGAATATTTCCATCAAGAACAGAGCCTCTGTTTTAATTTGTCATTTTTATTGTCTACATTACTCAGTGGAAAATATATTTTGTGCTCTGTAATAAAAATTTCTAGCTTTGCTGTCATTCATTCCTTTTCATCTTTTATTGCATACTTTTAACAACCATCAGTTAACTCAGGAAAGAAAATGTAGCATTTTTACTTGACTTATTATATTACCTGCAACCCAAATTCATTTTCTTGAGTGACTTTTTGTTTGTTTTGTTTTTTTTAATTTAGTTTTTTGAGAGCCTAACAATGTTAGACTCAGTAGAAGGTGCATAGATGCTGTTAAGAAAACTAATATTCATAGATAATTCACAATTTTGGTCAAAATAATGCCAGTATATTCTGTATATTAATAATCAAATTGATTTCAGTTTCACTTGGCAGATTACATTTCTTTAACTCTTATTAAAGCCCTATTTTTATTTATTTATTAAGCTCTGCTGTCAATTTTTTAAAAGAAAAATGGCATACGATCTGTGAATTATACCTACATATTCTAGTGAATATTTCTATAATCTAACCATAAACTATTTCAGTTCAGTTCAGTTCACTTGCTCAATTGTGTCTGACCCTGCGACCCCATGAACTGCAGCACACCAGGCTTCCCTGTCTATCAACAACTCCTGGAGTCCAGCCAAACCCATGTCCATTGAGTCAGTGATGCCATCTAACCATTTCATCCTCTGTTGTCCCCTTCTCCTCATGCCCTCAATCTTTCCCAGCATCAGGGTCTTTTCAAATGAGTCAGCTCTTTGCATCAAGTGGCCAAAGTATTGGAGTTTCAGCTTCAACATCAGTCTTTCCAATGAACACCCAAGACTGATTTCCTTTAGGATGAACTGGTTGGATCTCTTTGCAGTCCAAAGGACTCTCAAGAGTCTTCTCAAAAACCGCAATTCAAAAGCATCAATTCCTCTGTGCTCAGCTTTCTTTATAGTCCAACTCTCACATCCATACATGACCACTGGAAAAACCATAGCCTTGACTAGACGGACATTTGTTGACAAAGTAATGTCTCTGCTTTTCAATATGCTGTCTAGGTTGGTCATAACTTTCCTTCCAAGGAGTAAGTGTCTTTTAATTTCATGGCTGCAGTCAACATCTGCAGTGATTTTGGAGCCCAGAAAAATTAAGTCAGCCACTGTTTACACTGTTTCCACATCTATTTGCCATGAAGTGATGGGACCGGATGCCATGATCTGTTTTCTGAATGTTGAGCTTTAAGTCAACTTTTTCCCTCTCCTCTTTCACTTTCATCAAGAGGCTCTTTAGTTCTCCACTTTCTGCCATAAGGGTGGTGTCATCTGCATATCTGAGGTTATTCGTATTTCTCCTGGCAATCTTGATTCCAGCCTGTGCTTCCTCCAGCCCAGCGTTTTTCATGATATACTCTGTATAGAAGTTAAATAAGCAGGGTGACAATATACAGCCTTGATGTAATCCTTTTCCTATTTGGAACCAGTCTGTTGTTCCATGTCTAGTTCTAACTGTTGCTTCCTGACCTCCATACAGGTTTCTCAAGAGGCAGGTCAGGTGCTCTGGTATTCGCATCTCTTTCAGAATTTTCCACAGTTTATTGTGATCCATACAGTCAAAGGGTTTGGCATAGTCAATAAAATAGAAATAGATGTTTTTCTGAAACTCTCTTGCTTTTTCCATGATCCAGCAGATGTTGGCAATGATCTCTGGTTCCTCTGCCTTTTCTAAAACCAGCTTGAACATCTGGAAGTTCACGGTTCACATATTGCTGAAGCCTGGCTTGGAGAATTTTGAGCATTGCTTTAACTAGCGTGTGAGATGAGTGCAATTGTGCGGTAGTTTGAGCATTCTTTGGCATTGCCTTTCTTTGGGATTGGAATGAAAACTGACCTTTTCCAGTCCTGTGGCCACTGCTGAGTTTTCCAAATTTGCTGGCATATTAAGTGCAGCATCATCTTTCAGGATTTGAAGTAGCTCAACTGGAATTCCATCACCTCCACTAGCTTTGTTTGTAGTGATGCTTTCTAAGGCCCACTTGACTTCACATTCCAGGATGTCTGGCTCTAGGTGAGTGATCACACCATCGTGATTATCTGGCTCATGAAGATCTTTTTTGTACAGTTCTTTCTGTGTATTCTTGCCACTTCTTAATATCTTCTGTTTCTGTTAGGTCCCTACCATTTCTGTCCTTTATCGAGCCCATCTTTGCATGAAATGTTCCCTTCGTATCTCTAATTTTCTTGAAGAGATCTCTAGTCTTTCCTATTCTATTGTTTTCCTCTATTTCTTTGCAATGATCACTGAGGAAGGCTTTCTTATCTCTCCTTGCTATTCTTTGGAACTCTACATTCAAATGGGTATATCTTTCCTTTTCTCCTTTGCTTTTCACTTCCCTTCTTTTCACAGCTATTTGTAAGGCCTCCTCAGACAACTATTTTGCTTTTTTGCTTTTCTTTTTCTTGGGGATGGTCTTGATTCCTGTCTCCTTTACAATGTCAGGAACCTCCATCCATTTGTCTTAATTACTCCCTGTTTTTTATTTTTTGAATGCAAATTCTAAACTATAAAATTCTCTGATTAAAAAATATATATAAAAATATTCCTGGTAATTCTGGAAGAGTCAACACATCTTGTTATAAGTTTTGAATTACAAAGTTCAATTCGTCAACTTTAGACTCTGATATCTATAGCACAACCAAATAATAGTAACTATTACAAACAAAATTTATAATATTTTTATAGACTCATGTATTATGAAATTTCTTGAAAACAACCCAAGATATGAATTTAGTAATTGATATTTAAAGTCTAGTATGGAAGAAATTCAGTTCATAAAAAAATTACAGCCAAGTTGGTCCTTTGAAGTGATGTGATAGCTTGCATGATTATATGAAAAAATTAAGAACACTATTTTAAATTAATTAAGACTGAACTTAATGACCAGAATTTCCACTTAATCTTCCAAATTTAACACACATCTGTACCATTTTACTTTCACAGCCTTAATTGCTCCTGATGTTCTTACTCACACACTTATTGGTCTGAAATGTAACCAAAGCAACTCAGACATGTTTAACATCATGGGATGGTTTAATTCATTTCTTTGAAGGTTCAAGGACATTGGTGGCAACTGCTTGTCAAGCTATACTCCCTTGACGTAGCTGCTTCCAAATTCTTGACTTGAAATTTTTGGCTATAGACACTGGCTTCCTGTTTGAAGGGATGGTTTCTGCATTCAGATTCCTGATTAATTTATACACTGTTTTATTCAGATGTCTTTTCAGTGTTCTCATCTCACATGATCTAATCTCATCACTCCCAAATGAAATGAAAACATTTCTAACCCACTGAAAGTGTTAGTGTGTAAAAGACTGACTGTGACACCTAGTATGTATGTACATTTAGGACTTCATTGAATACTTGGCTCAAAATAAATGAACTGCCCATCAGTATAATTCTTCCCTACTAACCTATTACTGAGAAACTTCACATTTATCTTGTGTCAGAAATACAGGGATCATTTCATGGCTCCCAGGAACATTCTAGGACTCTGGTAACTCTTCAATAATCACTGCCCTAACAGCTAAACTTATCTGTCATTGCTTTAAGTTGTACTGGCAAATTCATGTCGTGGTAGCTGTAATTGCTTCCCCCATCCCCACAATAATCTTAACTAACCAAACACAGCACTGTTTCTGATTGAGGCCAAAAAGAACCATGGAATTCTCTGAAAGTATAGTGTTCTGGAAGCCATTACCGATTGATTTGAGTTGGCATGAGATTTGAAACCTATTTGCCATTCTTGTCTTAGTTCAGAAGAGTAAATGTTTTTGCAAGCTTTGACACAGATTAGAACCTTGTGCATAATGACACATAACTACTTTTTGATTGATGTTTTTGAAAAGATTATGAATATGGATTATGACTATTGTTATATTACTCTGATACTATCAAAGATAAGTTCCCGGGAGGGGACTTTTTGCCTAACTCAACATATTTGTAAGAAATAGAGAGGAATTGTTATTTTTAGCTATGTATTGAACCATTTTGTTTCAAGATGTACATCTTTTGATAATTTAAAAAGTGTGTTTTATCATGCTTATACTTTGGATTGTAAAGAATGTGAGCTGTCTTAGGGGTGTCGAAGCAGATGTACCCAAATCCCTACACTGCTGCAAATTGTGTGACTAACTGAAAGTTGCCTCTTTCAATTAATTAGTTGGAAGCTGATGGCTGTAGTTGCCTTGCCTCTAGTGAGGCAACCTTTCAGGATAAAACTCCGGCAGATGTTAGCATGGTTAATAGCAGACTTGTTTCTCTGCTTGTATTAACCAAATGTGAAGAATATTTGGATTCATTACTGTCGAGTTTTTACATAAGCAGCAACTAGGTTTTAAAGTGACATTGATTTCAAGGAGACCTACATGGCTAGGATGGTGTGCTTTCTCCAAAGAAGCAGGTCAAACAAGTGCCCTAACTTCCAAACGGCGAGATGCCAGAGGCAGATCACTGTGCTTCTGTAGAATTACCTATGGGCTTCCCAGATGGCTCTAGTTGTAAAGAACCAGCCTGCCAATGCAGGAGCCATAAGAGGCTGGTTCAATGCCTGCATTGGGAAGATCCCTTGGAGAAGGGGGGATCTCTTCTCCAGATACTGGATCTCTTCTCCAGTATTCTGGCCTGGAGAATTCCATGGACTGTATAGTCCATGGGGTTGCAGAGTCGGACACTACGGAGAGACTTTCATTTTCACTTTAGTAGCAAAAGGTCATGACTGCTGCAATAGGAGGAACAGAAATGAAAGACATTCAAATGTACCCCATTTGGTGCTTGTCAGGAGAAACATGTATTTTCACAATTACTTTATTCAGTCACATTTAAGAGTCAAATCTAAGATTCAGCCCACCTTATCTAATCACCTAGGACAGTACAATGGAAGTTAAGGCAGCCAACCTTAGCATGAGAATTCGGTGATATTTACAGGATTCCAGATAGAATCTGGAACATTTCTTTGTTTTGGGTATTAGAAAAAGGCATTAGATGTAAAAACAAGCCATAAATAGAAGGCAAGGACATCTTAATATGATTCACAAGCAAATATTCTCCTTAACTATCAAGTTCCCCTAGCCTGCCGTGAAGAGTCAACTACTTTGGAAAAAATTACTTTTGACATATGGGAACAAAGAGGTTTCATGACTTCTGTGTCTGGCTTAATCATAAAACCTACCTTGTAAACACATTCACTGTTGAAATAGTTTTCTAGCATGTTGCTATAGATTGTTGACTTAGGTTTTTTACTGTTGCCATTGTGGGTGAACAATTGCTTAATTAAAAAACAAGTCATGTAGGACAGATAAAATTTGCTCATTCTACAAAGATGTTTGGAGGTTTTAATGACGTCTTATAGTTGCAATATAGTGCAATTTTGGGATATATTTAATGCCACAGCTTGCCTATTTCATAGCAGACTGTTTACTCTTTGAAAGCAAATGTATATATTTTTTTTTTTTTCACAGAAGCTCATGCATATGTCCTGCTAAATACTTTTTCTTAGTTTTTGTTTTTATCTCTCTATAGTTTACTGAATTAATTGTGTTGCTATCACATCATCTTCAATATGATCCAAAGTGAACTTATTTTCCATTTTGAACCACTCTCATCTCACTTCCTGTCTCTGTCAATGGCACAAGCATTTCTCTATTTTTCCATATTTGAAATTTTGTTATTTTCTTCCTCTGCTAATTGGCTAGTGTCTCTCACTCTAATCTTAACATTCTTGCCTACATTTGAAACAGCTTCCTTATTCTCTCATGTATTTGCTACTATCTGGTATATTACCTGTCTCTCCTAACTAGATTATAAACTCTCTTGAGTGCCAGGATCTTGTGTGTGTTGCATATCTCTGTTACAAGGACAAGAACAGTGCCTGGAACACAAATATTTATCATTCAATAAATATGTGGTTAAGGAATAAATGAAAAGTAGGTAATCAGTAGATGGTGAAATTTGAATTATATTCTGCATTTGGGCTTCCCTGGTGGCTCAGATGATAAAGAATCCACCTGCAATGTGGGAGACCTGGGTTTGATCCTTGGGTTGGGAAGACCCCCTGGAGGAGGGCATGATAACCCACTCCAGTATTCTTGCCTGGAGAGTCCCCATGGACAGAGAAGCCTAGTGGGGTACATTCCATGGGGTCACAAAGAGTCAGACACAATTGAGTGACTAAGCACACACTCCTGCATTCACTAGCCATCAAATACAGTTTTCTCTTCTGTAGTTTCTCTTGTTGAGGGTCCAGTAGTTACTCATGGCCAACTGCAACCTGAAAATATTAAATGGAAAATTCCAGAAATAATATATAAGTTTTAAGTTGTGTGCTATTCTGAGTAGCATGATGAAATCTTGCACTACCCACTAACCCCACATCCTGCCAGGGACCCTCAGTTTTCTCCATCATCTGCTCTTGACATCTAACCATGGGCAGTGTCATGGATCAATGGTCCAGAGTCACCGAAATCCTTGGAGACATCACCAGAAGGTCAAAAGTAGCCTAATTTACATCATAATGCCTACATCATCAATTCAGGCACTTTATCATCTCATGTCATCACACAAAGGCTGAGTACAGTACAATAAGACATTTTGAGAAAGAGATAATATTCACATAATGTTTATTACTGTTGTTCTATTTTGTTGTTGTTCAGTCACCCAGTCATGTCCAATTCTTCACGACCCCATGGACTGCAGCTCCAGGCCTCCCTGTCCCTCACCATCACCTGGAATTTGCCCAAGTTCATGTCCATTGCATTGGTGAGGCCATCTAGCCAATTCATCCCCTGTCATCCTCTTCTTCTGTCTTCAACCTTTCCCAGCATCAGTGTCTTTTCCAATGAGTTGGCTCTTTGCATCAGGTGACCAAAGTATTGGAGCTTCAGCATCAGTCCTTCCAATGAGTATTCATGGTTAATTTCCTTTAAGATTGACTGGTTGGATCTCCTTGCTGTCCAAGAGACTCTCAAGAGTCTTCTCCAGCACCATAGTTCAAAAGCATCAATTCTTTAGTGCTCTGCTTTCTTTATGGCCCAGCTACCATTGTTAGTGTTAGTCCACTACTAAGCCTAATTCATAAGCTAAACTTTATCATACCTATAGATGTATATGAAAAAACATAGTATATATAGGGTTTGGTACTATCTACAGTTTCAAGCATCTGTTGGCTATCTTGGAATGTATCCACTGTGGGTGGGGGGGGTATTTTATTACTTAAATACTGATTTATATCATTAAGTTTAGAATTAATCTTTCTATGATTCTAATCTTCTGTTAAATTAAATTTAAATATGTACACTTGTATTTGTATATATATGTACATATATATTTATCAGCTACCTTATAATTATGTCTTCACCCCACTTAGTCAACTTAATTTTCTATTGCTCCCCAACTATTTAAGAATCTGCCTGCAATGTTGGAGACCCAGCCTCAATCCCTGCATCAGGAAGATCCCCTGGAGAAGGGAATGGATACCCACCCCCATGTTCTTGCCTGGAAAATCCCATGGATGGAGGAGCCTGGCAGGCTATAGCCCATGGGGTCACAAAGAGTCAAACACAACTGAGATACTAACATTTCCACATTCTTGATATTGCTAATATGTAGAATCTACAAAAAGGGTACAAATGGACATATTTACAAAATTGAAATAGACTCATAGGAATAGAAAGCAAATTTGTGATTACTAAAGGGGAAAGGGGTGGTGTAGGGATAAATTAGGAGGTTAGGGTTAACATATACACACTGCTATATATAAAATAATCAACAAGGATCTACTGCATAGTACAGGGAACTCTACTCATTATCTTTTAATAACTTATAATGAGAAGTAATCTAAAAATGAATAACTGAATCAATTTGCTGTATACCTGAAGCAAACACAACTTGTAAATCAACTATATTTCAATAAAAAAAAAAGAGAGAGGAAAAAAACATCACTAGTGTCCCCACTGTCCAGAGAATGCATTATGTTTAGTACTCATTATCTGGGTTCTTTCCGCCTTGGATTAGACTCCTCTCCTTTCTGTTTATTTAAGTTCTACAGTCTTCTGGACCCAACCCACTCACAGGGTAACTCTGTGGAGCCTGTTTGCACTATGACTGATTTCTTGTTCCTTCTGAATTTCTCTAGAATACACACTCAGTATTGTAAACACTTATGTAAATGTTAGTACTGGATTATATTATTGTATATGCATTACTCACTGTAAAACAGTGTGCTTATCTCATCTCCCACATTAGATAGTTTCCTTTAGGCAATAACTGCAAGACTTAAAAAAAAAAAAATCCAAATTCTGAGCTGAGAAATGCTCAATAAATTACCAAGAGACAGACGTCTAATACATAAAATATAATAAATATTTTTAGCCATTAGTGTTCTCTTACATTTCAAGTCTGTATCTTAAAATACTGCTATATGCTTGTTTGTGGCTGGTTTCTTTCTGACCATGTACACAAAATAATTTGTTATTTTTATGTCATTTTCTCAATATTTTTCCTCTTCCTTTAAGTTCAGAATCTTTTAACTTTTTATTGTTCATTCACCAGACACTTGACAAGATATTCCCAGGGATACCTTTGGCTTTTCTCATTTCTTTTACTCCTACAACAAATCACCTCCCAAATTCTAAATATAACTTCTACATTGGGAATCCGTGGTAACTGTAATACAAAATATATTTGATCTCTATCCCCAGTTTCTGGTACAGTCTGCTGTGTGCTTATTTGCTCAGTGGAGTCCAACTCTTTGTGATCCCATGGACTGTAGCCTGCCAGGCTCCTCTATCCATGAGGATTCTCCAGGCAGGAAGACAGGATTGGGTTGCCATACCTTCCTCCATGGGATCTTCCCAACCCAGGGATCGAACCCAGGTCTCCCACATTGCATGCAGATTTTTTACCAGCTGAGTCACCAGGGAAGCCCTTTTTGTACAGAGCTCCTTATAAAACATTTGGAATTTCCTGAATGATAGCAAGAGCAGAATATTTTGCTATTTATAATAAATTCCTTTCAACCATACCTGACTTTATGTTAATGAGGTGACTCCTGAAGGATGGGGACTGGTTGTTGGAGGAATCAGTCATGTGATTAGAGGGTTGGAACTTTTGACTCCATTCCTGACCTCTGGGGAGGAGAGAGAGACTAAGGATTTTTTCTTTTCTTTTTTTTTTTTTTTTGATTTGGAGTTTCTGCCCATATAATTAAATTAATTACAATTAATTTTTTCCCTCATCCCCTTCACTGGAAGACATGTGGGATCTTAGTTCCATGACCAGAGTTTGGACCTGCATCCTCTCCATTGGAAGGCAGATTCTTAACCAGTGGACTTCCAGGGAAGTCCTGGGACTGGGGCTTTAGTTAGTCATCAATGGCCAGTGATTTAATCAACCATACCTAAGAATAAAATTAACATAAAAACTCTAAATAAAGAGGTTTGGAGAGTTATACGGTTAGGAGGATGGAATATCCCAAATTCCACAGAGACAGAGAGACTCCTGTGATTGGGACCCTTCTAAAACTTGCTCTGAGTACCACTTCATCTGGTCGTTACTTTTAGCCTTTATAATATCCTTTATAATAAACTGGTAATAGCAAACACAGGGTTTCTTTGAGTTCTGTGAGCCACCATAGCAAATTTCCAAACCTGAGGAGGAAGTTATGGGAACTCTTGATTCAGACAGAGTCGAGTTGGACAGACCAGTGGGTATGCTGGGGAGCCACCACATGCATCTGGCATCTGAAGTGGGGTGTGGTCTTGTGGAAATAAGCCCTTAACCACTACCTCCAGGTGTTAGTGTCAGAATTACTTAATATGAGAAAAGGCCACACATTTGCCTCAGAAGTGTTCACAGTGCTAGTTCAGGCTTTATTATTGTTTCTCACATGTTTTAAACTTCCTCATTTGGAGTCCAGACTTCTGAAGTTGCAAAGGGCCCATACTTTCTTCATATCTCCTATCTCATCACCCTTTCAGATTGTGCTGCTCTCAAATGAAGACATCTCTTCTGGGAAGACTATGACTTTTTGGTCAAACCATACATGCCTTTGGTTATGCTTCTCTATCCTTTAGTTATCCCCTTTATTTTTAAAAAATTATAGTATATCTGATCTAAGATGTAACTAAAATGTAATCTCCTCTGGGAAGTTTTCCCAGATTCTTTTTGAATCAGAGCGCAATACATGGTGCTGTTTCTTTCATAGCCGGGATTCACAGTCCAGGAATCAAACAATGAAAATGAGAATGGTGTCACTTAGTGGTATGACCCTTAGATCCTCTGACTTTATGCTCTTCTGGCCTAGAGGTCTTAGTCCCAGAGAGAGAAATGCTTCTACTGGGACACAAAACAAAGATGCTGTTGAACTGAAAATTAAGACTGTCTGCTGGACACTTCAGATTCCTTGTGTCTCTGAATCAATAAACATGGAAGAGAGTTACAGTGTTAGTTGGGGTGACTGATCCTGACTACCAAGGTAAAATTGGGCTATGCTATGCTATGCTAAGGCACTTCAGTCGTGTCCGACTCTGTGCGACCCCATAGACAGAAACCCACCAGGCTCCCCCGTCCCTGGGATTCTCCAGGCAAGAACACTGGAGTGGGTTGTCATTTCCTTCTCCAATGCATGAAAGTGAAAAGTGAAAGTGAAGTCGCTCAGTCGTGTCCGACTCTTAGCGACCCCATGTACTGCAGCCTACCAGGCTCCTCCATCCATGGGACTTTCCAAGCAGGAGTACTGGTGTGGGGTGCCATTGCCTTCTCCGAAAATTGGGCTACTAGTCCATAATTGAGGTAAGGAAGACTATGTCTGGAATATAGGAAATCCTTTAGGGCATTACTTAGCATTAGCACAATTGTGATTAAGGTCAGTGGAAAACTATAACAACCCAATCCAGGCAAGATGATTGTGGGTAGATTAATCTTGCCTGGATTGGACCATTGCAGTTATTCAGATAGTCCTGCACCATTTCTTCTTAAAGGCTTTGGTGATCAGTTTCATAGTGTCTATCTTGGAGAAAATTTTGTTTTAAAATTTTTTATCAACCACCAATCACTGTAGATGGTGATGACAGCCACAAAATTAAAATACGCTTGCTCCTTGGAAGAAAAGCTATGACAAACTTAGTGTATTAAAAAACAGAGACATCACTTTGCTGACAAAGGTCCATCTAGTCAAAGCTATGGTTTATCCAGATTTGGATCATAAAGAAAGCTGAGACCGGAAAAATCAATGCTTTTCAACTGTGGTGCTGGAGAAGACTCTTGAGAGTCGCTTGGACTACAAGGAGATCAAATTAGTAAATCCTAAAGGAAATCAACCCTGAATATTCATTGGAAGGTCAGAGGCTGAAGCTGAAGATCCAATACTTTGGCCACTTGATACAAAGAGGTGACTCACTGGAAAAGACCCTGATCCTGGAAAAGATTGAGGGCAGGAGGAGAAGGGGTTGACAGAGGATTAAATGGTTGAATGGCATCACTGACTCAATAGACATGAATTTGAACAAACTCTGATAGATAGTGAAAGACAGGGAAGCCTGGCATGCTGCAGTCCATGGGATGGCAAACAGTGGGACACAGCTGAGCAACTGAACAACAACACAACAATAGCCAAAATAGGAAATAAAATTCTTTGCTAGAATAAGGGATCTTTTCGCCTGCAGGAATCCTGCTTGTCAACTATGGGGTGTTTTAGTATCTAAGAAAAATCATCTTAGGCTAAATGTGAATGGGATGTAAATAAGTTTCTGCTTTTCTGTGGGCCTTATTTACTTTATAAATTTTTTTATTAAAAAACGAATATTTTTAAAATTATTTAATTAATGATAATTTAATTAATTAATCAATTACATAATATTTAATTAATAATAATTTGATTGATTCATTAATAATTTAATTAATTATTTAAATAATTGCAATATAATCATCCAGACCCTTCAGGATTGAAGGTACAGGTCACTCAGCTTGTAAACAAACCGTGATCAGCTGAGGTTCTTGCTCAAGGTCAAGATAACACAGAATGGGTACTAGAGAAATGTAATTGCAAATCCTAGCTACAACCATGTGATTGATTACAAAAATAAGAACTGAAATTGTCATGAGTATTTCTTCCTTATTTTGTAGTAAATACATGTGTGTGTATATATGACACTGAGCAGCATGCTCTGGTCCTCCCAATACCATGTCCTTTGCCTAGATTTTTGTCTGCAGAAAAAAATTTGTTAGCCAGAGAATAGGTTTAATCATCTAAGTGAGAAAATGCAAAAGCAAAGGAAAACCATCAAACTAGACAAAAATAACGATACTTCAGTCACTGAGCAAAGTCAAGGACTTTAGCTCCTCCTCAAGGGCTATAGATAATATTCTGAGCCATATCTTTTGAGCTGTCTTATTGTTGTTCAGTCACTAAGTCATGTCCAACTCTGTGACCCCATGAACTGCAGCATGTCAGGCATCCCTGTCCTTCACCCTCTCCCTAAGTTTTCTCAAACTCATGTCCATTGAGGTGATGATTCCATTCAACTGTCTCATCTTCTGTTGCTCCCTTCTGTCGCCATAACATAGTGTGTTAGTTTCACAGTCGTGCCCCACTCTGTCCATGAAATTCTTCAGGCAAGCATACTGGAGAGGGTTGCCATTCCCTCTCCAAGTGATCTTCCCAACCCATGGATCAAACCTGGGTCTCCTGCATTGCAGGCAGATTCTTTACCATCTGAGCCACCAGGGAAGCCCAGCCATGACACAAGCTGCCGCAATGAGAACTGGCCTCAAAGAAATGGGAACAAAATGATTTTGGAACTGAAGACTAACTGTACTGAAAACAATCAAGATGACAGTGATCAGACCACTGCATAGCCAATTTCAAGATGATGTCAGAGCTGACTGTGCTATTTCTGCGTTTAGCCCCATCCCTCAGTCTATAGAGGCTCTTGCCCACTGAGGGGGAGTTGACAGTTGGATAGAAGTCTGTCCTCCCCGCCAGTTGCCAGCCTCCAAAATAAAGGAAAATTTCATTCCCACTAACCTTATCTCTTTATTGGCTTTTGGGTCAGGAGCAGTCGGAACTCATTTATACTAGTATATATACATATACTGGATTTCCCAGGTGGCACGAGTGCTAAAGAACCTGCCTGCCAATGCAGAAGACCTAAGAGATGCAGGTTCAATCCCTGGGTTGGGAAGATGCCCTGGAGGAGGGCATGGCAACCCACTCCAATATTCTTGCCTGGAGAATGCTATGGACAGAGAAGCCTGGTAGGCTACAGTCCATGGGGTCACAAAGAGTCAGACAAGGCTGAAGTGACTCAGCACACATATTATGGAGAAGGAAATGGCAACCCACTCCAGTATTCTTGCCTGGAGAATTCCATGGAGAGAGGAACCTGGCAGGCTGCAGTCCATGGGGTTGCAAAGAGTTGGACACAGCTGGATGACTAACACAGACATATGTTAAGCAAATATCTTTGTTTTTCTTTCCTTTCAATCTCTTACGTAACTTAAGATGTATTAACTTTTTATTAAAATATTGTTAATTTTGCTTCATGGCATTTAAGTGCCAGGCTATCAGAAGAAGAGTAAATGTCATTCAAAGACTTTACCTCCTCTTACAGACAAGGGATTAGTGTGCTGTCAACTGTGCACAGCAGAGTTATACGTTAGGTGGGATTAAGACCTTGTTATTGTCTTTATTGGATGTAACTGTGGTTTAAGGAAATGTGTATAGCTGTAAAATTGACAAGGGGTGGACTTATGATAGTTAATTTCATGTGTCAGCTGGGCTAAGGAATGTCCAGATAGCTGATAAAATGTTATTTTTGGTGTATCTTCAAAGGCGGTTCCAGAAAAGAATAACATTAGCATTGGTGATCTGAGTAAAGCAGATGGCCATCCCCAAAGTAGATAAGAGTCATCCAATCCACTGAATGCCCAAAATAGAACAAAGGGCGAGGGAAAAAAAGCAAATTTACTCTCTTTCTGCTTGAGCTGAAATATTCCTTTTCTGTGCTCAGACACCAGTTCCTTTGGTTTTGTGACTCAAATCAGATTTGTAGCATCAGACCCTCTCACTGAAGCACACCACTGGCTTTCCCAGTTCTCCAGGTTATGGAGAGTAAAGCAGGGGACTTCATGGCTTTCATAACCACATGAGCCAATTCATATTAATATAGATAGAACAAATCTCTCCCTCTCTGTTTTATATATATATATGTGTGTGTGTGTATGTGTGTGTGTGTGTGATGGTCATATACATGGCTTCCTAGGTGGTGTTAGTGGTAAACAACCCACCTGCCAGTGCAGGTAGACCTAAGAGACTAGAGTTTGATCCCTTGGTTGGAAAGATCTCCTGGAGGAGGGCATGGCAATCCACTCTAGTATTCTTGCCTGGAGAATCCCATGAACAGAGGAGCCTGGCAGGCTACAACCTGTGGGGTTACAAAGAATCAGACATGACTGAAGTGGCTAAGCAGGCATGTGTGTATGTGCATGCATACACACACACACACACACACACATTTTGTTTCTTTGGAGAACCCTAATACACCTTTATATTCTACCTCTTATTCCATTCTTCCTTTCATCATTCATATTACTTTATCGTATTAATATAACTCTTGTCATGTTTTATTATAGTTGATTATTTATGTCTCTCTCTCTCTCCCAACAGGACTCTGTCCTCCTGGAGTCCACGAGAACTTAATTTTGCTAATTTTAGCAAAATTATCTGTATCACCATAGTGTCAGCATTTGGAAGACTGACTCTGCATGCACCCTTTTTATTGTTTCACTTGCTTGATATCACTGGCTGTTCTTTCTAAATTCTAACTCAGGCCTCTACTTGTGATGATAATAGCATGTGTTATAATTCATAGGGAGCAACAAGTTAATCATGTGTTCCTTTCAGTTTCTGTTCAGCGTTCACAAAACTGCACCATTTCCCCAGTTCTAGAAGTCTTCTTCTCGAACAGTTCCTGCCATTGTCCACATTTAACTTTATCTCACAAATTTGACATCGTCACAAATACCTCATCTGTGAGGCATCCCTGAAACTATGTACCAGCAAGGAAAGCAGCAGCTAAATTTGATCTTCATTGGGAGGAAGCTGCTCTTCAAAATTAGCACGACCTCATCTAATATTAAAAACCACCAAGAATTTATGGGAAGATAAGGAAATCCCACCAGTAACAGTAAGTTATAATGATCAATTTTCAAAATCTATTCAATTTTCCTCCTTTTTTATTAATTTTATTGGAGTATAGTTGTTTCACAGTATTGTGATAGCTTCTGTTGTTCAACAAAGTGAATCAGCTACATGTTTACACGTATCACCTCCGTGTTGGAATCTTGGCACATTTACGTCACCACAGAGCATTGAGGAGAGCTCCCTGAGCTGTACGGTAGGGTCTCATTAATTATCTATTTTATATGTAACATCGATAGTCTACACATGTCAATCTCAACCTTCCCATTCATCCCACCCTCATTTCAATTCTCCATATCAGTTCATACTGATGTGAACTGTCAATATTCTCCACCGAATAGCATGTTTCAAATATGGTTAGTGTAGGAAAGTTTCTGTTTTCTACCGTGTTTTTCTGGCAAAGCAGACATTAACTGAGAGGTTACTGAAGCTTCTTGCTAAAGTTCTTCCTAACTTTCTTCTCATAGACCTCATTCTGCTCCAGTATGAGTCCTTCCTTTGCTTCCTTAATGAGGAAAGTCTCTCCATCTTAGCTCTTCTTTTAAATCTGTTATTTCAGGGAGTGATGGGTCTTCACTTGCATTCCTACCTCTCTTCCAAAAGGAGTGTCATGCTCTTTACAGTCAGAATTCTGGCTTCAAGAGGGTAATGCTGGAAAATCTTTCAGCCTTTTGAGACTCAGTTCTTTCTTGTGTTTAGTGATGGTGTCTTTCATCCTTTTCTTAGGTAGCAATTGTGAGAATAATACCAGTAAGAAATCTTAAAGTGCTTTGTAAAGTCTTCGGCAGGATTTCTCAACCTTGTCACTATTGACATTTGGGGCTGGATAATTCTTGTGCATTACAGGGTGTTCAGCAGTGAAAGGGAGCAGCAGGGCATGCCACTCCAAAACATACCCCTTGGTGCAGTGATCATTTTGAGCTGTAGGTGCCTGTTAAACAGTAAATGCAGGCAGAGGCTTTTTTGGAATTCCCTTTATCTACCTAAAGACAGATTTTCCAAAAGGAGCACAATTGTCAAAAATTCTCTTCCAGGGAGTTTCATCGTCCAGAGAAGACTGACTCATCACAGTAGAGGAGACTAGTAATTGATGCCACACCCAGGGAAACTTTGTCACAATCTAGCATTTCTCATGTTTTCTTGAAAGGGCTCGTTCATTTATCTGTCCTAAAAATCACTTACTCCCCCAAAGAGGACAACGTTGGCTATTAGGGGGTAGTGTTTAATCTTGAAGTCTAAAGGCACTTTTTGAGTTACTCATTTTTTTCTAGATATCTCCCTTGTACATATGTTAATCCACTTTGATTTGCTTTCTTCATTAGTCTGTTATTATAGGGGTCTCACCTAGAAGATCAGAGGGTGTGGAGACCATCATTTGTTTTTCCCTACAGCAGTATCCCTGGCCTCTACCTACTAGGTCATTAGCATTGCGTGCTAAGTCACTTCAGTCCTGTCTGACTCTTTGCAACCCTATTTACTGTAGCCCACCAGACTCCTCTGTTCATGGGATTCTCCAGGTAAGAATACTGGAGTGGGTTGCCATGCCCTTCTCCAGGGGATCTTCCTGACCCAGGGATCGAACCCACATCTCTTGTGTCTGCTGCATCTGTAGGCGGGTTCTTTACCACAAGCACCACTTGGGAAGCCTGTTATTAGCATTATCCACCTCCTTTATGTGTGAAAAACAAAAATGTCTCTGGACATTGCCAAATGTTCCCTTGGGGCAAAATTATCCCAGTTGAGAACACTGCTCTAGGAGGATCCATTCTTAACCTCCTACTAGTATATTCTCCTCCTTCCAAAGTATAGAAACATTTTCCCTCCTGGTTATACAGGCAAGGTGACTCTTACCTTCCCTAAGCCATCCTCAGAGATGGAGCAGGGGAACAGAGCATGAGCAAACCCAGCCCCTTCTGAGCATTTCTTTATGGGGTACTGAACACTCTCAGCAAAAACTCTCAGCAGAATATTACATTCAAACCCCTGCTTAGAGACTTGACCATACTTTAAAAGGGCTTCTAATAGCCTAAGGTTGCAACCTTGGAACAATCCAGCCAGCCCCTTTTTGAGTTTTTAATCTGGCCAAGTGCAGAGCTGTCAGAAAAATTTACTGTTTATTTTACTTAATACCTGAGCTGGGCTGTGCTCTCCTCTTCTTAAAGCATTTATGAAAAGGGCTTACAGCTGTGAATCTTTTTTCTATGTAGCTCCCACAATTCAAGAGGATCTTGTGTCTTTTTTGAGAACCTAAAAGCCATTTATTTGAGATGGAACTATCCAGAATGGTGGGGTCTCTGTCTTTCAGTGTCCTAGGGAAGATAGAATCCTGATGTCTTTTAGTTATCAACTGAAAGACACAGCTGACTCAGTTGGCATGGGCACTGACTGACCCTGGGTAAATTTTCAGTTCCCTGACTCTGCTGTACTTTATGCTATCCTTCCTCCTGACTTCCTCATTCTCCTTTAAAATACCAGTCACCTCTAAACAAATCCAAGTTGTGTTTGTTTCAAGCTGGACCCGCTTCCCAATTGCAATAGTATATTAGTAATTAAAATCTGTCCTTAGCACTTTAGTGTCTGAATTTATTTCTCTTGGATACCATATTGTCCAAAACAACAGGACATCCCCTCCAATTTCCTTGTTTGAACTCCAGAGCCATTGTGGGGTGAGTTGGTAGACTCCTGGTAAAGTGCTTAGAAGTACATTTGGCTGCTGGGCAAAGTTGCGTTCTCAACCCAGTTTTATAGAATTGCTTCTTTCTCAGTGTGAATTTACTTCTTTTTGGTTTCAAATTCAGGAAAGAAGTGAGATTAATTATACCTCACCTGCCCAAACAAAAACTATAAAACCTTACACAACTGCCTGTTTATCTCATCACTGATTTATTCTACCTGATCTCTTTTGGTGCTAACAGTGTGTATGCCTCAATGCATTACAAACCTTTCAGGGAAGTTTAACATTTAAAGAGATTATGCTGAGTTCATAATAATTTTAGCTCAAAGAATGATTTTCTCTGGTAGGAATTTTAAGCCTAATGGGAAAGTGGATCAAAGAGGGTTTGGGGGCATTTAAGAAGTTCTTAATAAGTCTCTTCTACTCTTCCCACACGGTTGTATCTATTGAGTTGGCCAAAAAGTTTATTCAGGTTTGTTATCTTGGGGAAAGATCCAAATGAACTTTTTGGCCAACCCAATATTTTACTGTCAACTCAATATTTTATTGAGTTTTTAACCTAGGCAAGAAATGCTATTTCCAAGGAATTCCTGATTTGCCTTTAAGAGGAAGTACACTTTTTATCAGACTAAAACTCTTGCCAAAATATTTGGGTAATAAGTACTGTTATTGGGGGGGGCACAGTCACTAATTTTTTTTCTTTCATAGTGTATAATCAATAGAAGTTTTTATTAAAGTAGGATTATCTGAACATCAGGAAATATATCTAAACCAGCGTAATTATGAAGATTTTGTATTTCAATGTAACTGTGTAAGAATTTGCAGGCAACATAGATACTGCCAAAGACAAGAAATTGCTTCAAAGGTGCCACCAACTGTTTTGATTGTAAATTACAATTTAGGGACTTTATCATGTATTAACATAGGTCATTAAATATTATCACACTTTTTTCACTGTTCTCAAATACTGTTGCTCAAAGAAACCAATTTCATCCATTTGCTCCTGCTGCTGCTGTTGCTGCTAAGTCACTTTAGTCGTGTCCGACTCTGTGACCCCATAGACGGTAGCCCTGGTTTCTAGTAAATTTCCAGGCTTAACAGAATGAAACCCATGTTTCACTTTGTTTATTTTAAGTGATGTCCAATAAGTAATAAGATGCTCAGTTAAGAGTTCCATATTTTGGAATACATATTTAAGGAATACTTGAAACCATTTCTTAAGGAATTTATTAATAGGAAGAAAAGAAACAAATATATAAGTTACAAAAATACAGATATTAACCTAAATGGAATAGAAAGGAATATTCTTGTAGTTTGAAAATAACTAATATTCATCAATAAAATAAATTTTCAAAGTGTGAATTTTGAGGAGAAATTCAGATGAAAACAGAGATATATACATGTGCTTTATCCTGGGCCAGCAGGTGGAAGAGTTTGAGATCTGTGTTCAGAGGTATTGATATACATTTAAACTTGAGGGCAACAGATAGCTTTAGGAGAATAGGAGTTTCAGAAATGAAAAAAATGATATTGAAAATGATATTAGCTGGAGGAAATAATTCTATGGGTTTAGAAGCTATGTCTAGGAAGAAAGGAATAAGGAATACTGGACATGTACCATTTTGATGTCCACAAAGAACTTTCTATTGGATATCAGGAAACTTTTTGATGAATCTGAGAGTATAAACAAAGGCTAAGAAAAAAAAAATCATTATTTCTTTCAAACATGTTGCAAAAACAGTTCTCTGCTAAAAATACTGTACTTAACTGATGCTAAGTCACTTCAGTTGTGTCTGACTCTGTGCGACCCCATAGACGGCAGCCCACTAGGCTCCCCCATCCCTGGGATTCTCCAGGCAAGAACACTGGAGTGGGTTGCCATTTCCTTCTCCAATGCATGAAAGTGAAACGTGAAAGTGAAGTTGCTCAGTCGTATCCAACTCTTAGCGACCCCTTGGACTGCAGCCTACTAAGCTCCTGTATCCATAGGATTTTCTAGGCAAGAGTACTGGAGTGGGGTGCCATTGCTTAACTGATGAAAACCGATTAATTTTAAAAAATAAATCCCTATAAAAGCAAAAATATATTTCATAATTAAAGTTATTAATTTTTATGGGTTTTATGACATGGGAGCCTTGTTTAAATAGCTAACTTATTGGCCAGGTTCATAGAGAAACTGGAATCTTATCTAAGGTGAGATATGTTTTGAGCCATTTGTTTGATTCTGTAAATCATTTCATGAAGAAAGTACATTTTCATTCTAACACAAACTTTTTATTTCTCTGCACATGTTAGTATTTGATAGGCTCATTCAGTACCAAATAGTTAATATAAATGGTAGGAAGCTGCTTTAGAGCTAACCTCTGAAAATAATAAAACCAAAATCATTAAATTTTTCTTACTCTATGTGTATGAAGCACATCAACAGTTGAATTTATCAATTTAAGTTCAAAGGATCCTAACACTAACTTTTAATTATTTTTTACTTTGTTTGTTATTTTGTACCCCTGAAACTAATACAATATTATATGTCAATTATGCCACAATGCAAAAGATAACAAATGAAATCAAACAATAAAAAAGGTTTTAAGTCTTTAGCGATAGAAAAATAATTCATGGTATTCAAAATACAATGCTATTTCCAAGCTTAACTGCATGCTTACTGATCTTTTAATAAAAATGTGAATTTCAAGCACATCTGATATATAATAAATATATGAAAATTTTATCTGTCCACAATTTTGTGTATTACATTAATAAGGCTTACCCAAAACACTATTGTTTAATTAATAACTAAGAAAGAGAAAAAGAAACAAAAAACACACCTATTTAGACCTTTACAAGAATGTTTTAAAATTCTTAAAGAATTTTAAGTGGAAAATTCTTAAAGAGATGGGAATACCAGACCACCTGACCTGCCTCCTGAGAAATCTGTATGCAGGTCAAGAAGCAACAGTTAGTTGCTTCTTGCAACTAACTATACTACCAGAACTGGAGATGGAACAACAGACTGGTTCCAAACAGGAAAAGGAGTACGTCAAGGCTGTATATTGTCACCTACTTATTTAACTTATATGCAGAGTACATCATGCAAAATGCTGGGCTGGATGAAGCACAAGCTAGAATCAAGATTTGGGAAGACAGATCAATAGCCTCAGATATGCAGATGACACCACTCCTATGGTAGAAAGAAAAGAACTAAAGAGCCTTTTGATGAAAGTGAAAGGAGAGGGTGAACAGTTGGCTTAAAACTCAACATTCAGAAAACTAATATCATGGCATCTAGCCCCATCACTTCATGGCAAATAGATGGGGAAACAATGGAAATAGTGACAGACTTTGTATTTTTGGTTTCCAAAATCACTTCAGATGGTGACTGCAGCCATGAAATTAAAAGAGACTTGCTCCTTGGAAGAAAAGCTATGAGCAACCTAGACAGCATATTAAAAAGCAGAGACATTACTTTGCCAATAAAGGTCCGTCTAGTCAAAGCTATGGTTTTTCCAGTGGTCATGTATGGATGTGAGAATTGGACTATAAAAAAAGCTGAGCGATGAAGAATTGATGCTTTTGAACTGTGGTGTTGGGGAAGACTTTTGAGAGTACCTTGGACTGCAAGGAGATCCAACCAGTCAATCCTAAAGGAAATCAGTCCTGAATATTCATTGGAAGGACTGATGCTGAAGCTGAAACTCCAATACTTTGGCCATCTGATGTGAATAACTGACTCATTGGAAAAGACCCCGTTGCTGGAAAAGATTGAGGGCAGGAGGAGAAGGGGACGACAGAGGATGAGATGGTTGGATGGCATCTCTGACTCGATGGACATGAGTTTGAACAAGCTCTGGGAGTTGGTGGTGGACAGGGAAGCCTCCCGTGCTGAAGTCCATGGGGTCACAAAGAGTCGGACACGACTGAGTGACCCAACTGAACTGAACCTGAGTTTCATTCCAGTTAAAATGTTTCTAAAATTAACTAAATATAATAATCTTCCATTTCTCTGCCTATCCCTCCTTTCCCCCCACTTTCCCCCACAGACTTAGTTGGCTAGATGTTGAGATAAAACAATTTTCTAAAGATTTAACAACAGTAAAACTTAGCTTGGATGTGGAGATAAACTTTCAGTTCAGTTCAGTTCAGTCACTCAGTCTTGTACGACTCTTTGTGACCCCATGAATCGCAGCACGCCAGGCTTCCCTGTCCATCACCAACTCCCGTAGTCCACCCAGATTCACGTCCATCGAGTCAGTGATGCCATCCAGCCATCTCATCCTCTGTCGTCCCCTTCTCTACCCGCCCCCAATCCCTCCCAGAATCAGAGTCTTTTCCAATGAGTCAACTCTTCACATGAGGTGGCCAGAGTACTGGAGTTTCAGCTTCAGCATCATTCCCTCCAAAGAAATCCCAGGGCTGATCTCCTTCAGAATGGACTGGTTGGCTCTCCCTACAGTCCAAGGGACTCTCAAGAGTCTTCTCCAACACCACAGTTCAAAAGCAGCAATTTTTCAGCACTCAGCTTTCTTCACAGTCCAACTCTTACATCCATACATGACCACTGGAAAAACCATAGCCTTGACTAGATGGACCTTTGTTGGCAAAGTAATGTCTCTGCTTTGGATAAACTTTAGTGGAGATAAAAAAATAGAGAAAAGCCCCCAAGAAGAAAAGCATATTCTATAGATGAATACAAATAGTATAAAAAGTCATTATCTAGGAGGATATACTGGGTTGTAGTTTCATATACAAAGAACCAGATATAAGTTTGAAATTGGGTTAATATTTCTGATTTTTATCAGAAAATAAAGTGTATAAATTTAGTAGTTCTGTGTTTGATATATAGTATGTAATATATAGTATATTTAACATGATATCTACCTATAATTCATGATTGTATATAAAAACAATTTTACAAAATAATTTTGTCTTCTTCAAAGTTTTTGGAGATATCACCTTCAGGTTTTAAGAAAATTAAAATAGCGTACTCTGAAAATGATGCATATCTTTTCTTGATTTTGTGAAGTGTATCAAAATCCCAAATAGCTGTCAGTTTATGTACTCTATTGATCTGTCTTGAAATGTACCAGATGAAGATGTTAGTTTAAGAGAAAGAAATCTGTTATAGCATTGTAATTATGCTACTAAGTGTAACAGTCTATCTTAGAGATACATGAGAAAAAGTGCAATTAAATAGATGTAACCATAGTCTAGACTTAAGAAGTCCTTGTTTTCAGAGTTTTCTACTTAAATTACAAATTTTGAGGAGTCATCACAACTGGGAGCTTTCCAATTTTAAACTAAATTCAAAGCAAGATTAAATATTTGATCTAGCAGAGCCTCTCCTACCTAAGTCTCAGATATTCAAGCTGTATATATAAAAAGGAAATACAAAATAAATTGTGAGAGTGATATGCATCAAAGTTACCGACTCTTCTTTATGATTAGAAGATTTGTTATCTTCTTTCGATGGAATTATTTTGTGTAGCAGCCTTTATAGCAAATCCTGATTCATCCAAAGAATGGATTAAAGCTGACTTCTGAATATCTGGAATTCCCATTTTCTACAACGCTCTTACTCCTTTTACTTTATATACAAAGACCCTCCTCTCTTTTATGGATGGAGAGGAGCTGTAATATATTTAGCTGGTAGAGACAAAATCTGAGCTGCATGAGCACACTTGTGAAAGCTAGACTGGCTTTATATTCTGGAGGGCTCATTCAGGCACTGCCAAGGGCAAGGATTTGGTGTTGTATGTGAGGCTATGGTCCAGCTTTTCTCAGATACCTTCTTTGTGTCTCTGCTCTGTTTGTATGTAAAACATTTTGAATAATCAAATGCAGAAATGTGTCCAAACATATATCTGTTGCCTGTAAGAGAAAACTGTTAAATTTGTTTGGCATCAAAAAAGAAAAAACAAAAACAGAAACAAAATGTGTGCGTGTGTGTGTGTGTGTGTGTGTGTGTGTGTGCAGTCATGACATTTATCTTTGCCTTTAGCAGCCTGTTAATATAGAAAGAAATTAAGTTTGTTCCAACTTTCTCCTAAGTGAATCCCTAATAATTGATTCAAGTTAATTTCTATTTCAATAGGGCTGAGGTTCTGTTGGTTTTGATATGCAGCTCAGTTTATTTCAGTCACTCAGTCATATCCGACTCTTTGTGACCCCATGAAATGCAGCACGCCAGGCCTCCCTGTCCATCATCAACTCCCAGAGTTCACTCAAACTCATGTCCATTGAGTCGGTGATGCCATCCAGCCATCTCATCCTCTGTCGTCCCCTTCTCCTCCTGCCCCCGATCCCTCCCAGCATCAGAGTCTTTTCCAATGACTCAACTCTTCGAATGAGGTGGCCAAGTATTGGAGTTTCAACTTCAGCATCAGTCCTTCCAAAGAACACCCAGGACTGATCTCCTTTAGAATGGACTGGTTGGATTTCCTTGCAGTCTGAGGGACTCTCAAGAGTCTTCTCCAACACCACAGTTCAAAAGCATCAATTCTTTGGTGCTCAGCTTTCTTCACAGTCCAACTCTCACATCCATACATGACCACTGGAAAAACCATAGCCTTGACTAGACAGACCTTTGTTGGCAAAGTAATGTCTCTGCTTTTCAATATGCTATCTAGGTTGGTCATAACTTTTCTTCCAAGGAGTAAGCGTCTTTTAATTTCATGGCTGCAATCACCATCTGCAGTGATTTTGGAGCCCCAAAAAATAAAGTGAGCCACTGTTTCCACTGTTTCCCCATTTATTTGCCATGAAGTGATGGGACCAGATGCCATGATCTTAGTTTTCTGAATGTTTAGCTTTAAGCCAACTTTTTCACTCTCCTCTTTCACTTTCATCAAGAGGCTTTTTAGTTCTTCTTCACTTTCTGCCATAAGGGTGGTGTCATCTGCATATCTGAGGTTATTAATATTTCTCCCAGCAATCTTGATTCCAGCTTGCACTTCCTCCAGCCCAGGGTTTCTCATGATGTACTCTGCATATAAGTCAAATAAGCAGGGTGACAATATACAGCCTTGACGTACTCATTTTCCTAATTTGGAACCAGTCTGTTGTTCCATGTCCAGTTCTAACTTGCTTCCTGACCTGCATATAGGTTTCTCAAGAGGCAGGTCAGGTGTTCTGGTATTCCCATCTCTTTAAGAATTTCCCACAGTTTATTGTGATCCACACAGTCAAAGGCTTTGCCATAGTCAATAAAGCAGAAATAGATGTTTTCCTGGAACTCTCTTGCTTTTTCCATGATCCAGTGGATGTTGGCAATTTGATCTCTGGTTCCTCTGCCTTTTCTAAAACCAGCTGAACATCTGGAAGTTCGCGGTTCACATATTGCTGAAGCCTAGCTTGGAGAATTTTGAGCATTACTTTACTAGCGTGTGAGATGAATGCAACTGTGCGGTAGTTTGAGCATTCTTTGTCATTGCCTTTCTTTGGGATTGGAATGAAAACTGCCCTTTTCAAGTCCTGTGGCCACTGCTGAGTTTTCCAAATTTGCTGGCATATTGAGTGCAGCACTTTCACGGCATCATCTTTCAGGATTTGAAATAGCTCAACTGGAATTCCATCACCTCCACTAGCTTTGTTCGTAATGATGCTTTCTAAGGCACACCGAGTTACAAATATCATTGTTGTCATTCTTGCCTTATACAGCTCCTCTCAGTTAAAACACTCTTCATTCTTTTTGCACTTACGTTTTCAAGTACATCTTGAACCCCACTTCTTCTGTGAAGCTACTGCTGAATACCTTAGCCTCCACTGACATCTCCTCTCTTGAGGTTTATGGCCCATGCCATGACGTTTGACTTTGGGTCTCCTTTACACATCCTCTGTTAGCTTATTGGTGTCATTGACCATGCTTTCTCCCCCATGCTTCTTGGCATCCCCTCAATAGTGCTCTATAAATACAGCTGGTTAATTGATAGAAGTGTAAGAGCAGATGGCTTCCCCCTCATTTACAAGCAAAATAACACCAGGAATCATTATCACTTCAATGTTCCATGAAGATCAAAGAATTAAGATGAGAACACTCTCAGATCCACTACACAAAGAACCTACCTTTACACCTCTTAAAAAAAATAGAAGCCCAGCATTCCATAGGTTTAATTAATTTTAGGCATAATTTATGTAAATATATAAACCTTTGAAACAAATCAACATAAATATATTTTAAATGTTGCCCAAGCCATTGCTTCTCCTTTTCGTCATCTTAGTTCCCATTTTAAAACTATATTTAACATGTTGTTTTTATTAAATTTGGAGTAATGGCTTTTTCATTTTTGTTCGATGAATAGTCAAAGGAAAACATTGGAAAATTAGAAAAATCTCACTATGTGACACTTTTTTAAAGGCTTGTTGTTTGATTAATTATTAAATAACTATTACCTCCTTCTTAAGAGCCAACACATCCTACCCTATCAGAAATTCTGAGACTTTTGGCACACATTTATTTGCAGAGAAACAAGTTGTGCTTATTTTGGGAACGGGTGTGCATATATTTATTTTTTCTAGGATAGAACTCGATAGATGAATTGAACTTTAGACTTGAGCAGAGACTTAAAATATATTACTTAATATTTACATTTGAACAAACTTCCTTTTAAAAAAGTCCTTAGTAAGTTGTTTGGCTCTTTCAGGTTTTGTTTACTCTGTTCTATGTAACTGATCAGATTAGAAACACACTTTCTTTTTATAGTGGGCATATTCATTTTGAGTCTTTAAGTTAGAATCCTGGTGAAACAAAATAGGCTGTAGATATTGTCACTGTACAGGGACAAAGACAAAGCAGTCTATGATACTTACTGTCAAAAACCCTGGGATTGAACGTCTCAAATCTTGAAACAAAAGAGAACAAACACTCATTAGCCCAGAAGTGAGGAATCTGGGTGGGCAGGTGGCTTACCTAAAAGTCAGAGGTGTTGATATTTCTGTATTCTGTGATGGACCACCGGCTGATGTTTAATACAGAGGAAGATGGTTGTTGTTGTTATTTAGTCACTAAGTCATGTCCAAGACTCTTTTTGTGACCCCATGGACTATAACCCACCAGGCTCCTCTGTCCATAGGATTTTCCAGGCAAGAATACTGGAGTGGGTTGCAGGTTCTTTCTTGGGGGTGGATCTTCCTGACCCAGGGATCGAAGCTATGTCTCCTGCACTGCATGTGTATTCTTTACCACTGAGCCACCAGGCAAGACTTACAGAGAAAGATGCTTGGTCTTATTTGGCTTTGAATCAGTCCAAAGGAAACTTCGGCAGTGTAAATACGAAACGGGGCTCAGTTCTGCATTATTTCTTCATTGTTTCTGCATTATTTCTTCATTTCTTCTTCTTCCAGGCACTCTCACCTATAACCATAGTTTCAAATAGAATCCACATGCAGAGGTCTCATTCATTTCTATTTCTAGCCCGGACTTCTTTCTTTACTATACATCCATTACATTGCCAAGCAGCTTAATACATATCTTCTTAAATATTTCAAAAGCATCTCAAACTCAACATGTCATAATCAACTTAGGATCTTACCTACATCTTCCTCTAGTAGAAGGAAGATAATGCCTTCTCACTCAGTAAATTCCATTGTCCATTTGCCTAAGTCAGAAACCCAAGGGTTATCTCTCTTTCCTTCAACTCAGTATCCACATTTTTAATCAAATTCTGTCATGTTTATCCTATAAATATACTATGAACCCATATCCTTACCTCTAACTCATCCACACCACCCAATCCCAAACCATTACCATCTACAAACCTGAAATTTTTTGTAATATCCTGTGTGGTCTTTTTGCCTCCACTTTCGTATCTCTTCTGTACTTCCACTACAGAGCATCCAGAGTGAATGCTAGGATGTTAGGAAAAATCTGATCATATTACCATATATTTAAAAATCATTTGCAACAGTATATTTTCACATCTGCATTATACCTGTTGGTCCTTGAATTTTTGGGCCATTTGAGACACTCATAACTTCATGTTTCTAGACTGGGTGCCCAGATGATGATGGCACGTGAGGGTTAATAATGAGGAAAGATTGAGCAATATTCATCTTCCTGGATGACATTGACAAGAGAGGACCCCTAGGAAATAGATGCCATTCTCAGGCTAGGTTGTAAGAAAGTGTTACATCAACTGAGGAAACTTAAATTGATGAAATTTATAGTGAGTGGATAATGATTAAGTATTCTCCAGCTGGGAGAGTAGAGATCAAGATGGTAGAGTAGGAGGACACAGAGATTACCTCCCACCACAAACACATCAAAAATGCATCTGCAAGTGGAACCATTCACACTGAAGTCTTCTGGATACTGGAAGAAAGACTCTAGTACAACCTGAAAAGATATACATGAGATTGTAGGAAAGGGAAGAGACACGTATTTTCTATCTGGTATAATGGGCTTGAAATAGAAATGAAGGAGAAATAGCGAAAACTATGGAAATAAGATGTTTCTTCACAACTTGGTGTCTCCCCTGAATTCATGTTTGCTTTACTTTTGACGTCTCCCTGTTGTTCTGTGGAAGAAAAGGAAACTCCACCACATGGCGACTGAAACCCCTCTTGGATCTGGTTTCCCTGCAGCCTCACCACCCACCACCATCCCCATGACTTCACTGTTCCAAACACAGTGGACTTCCCTTAGTTAACCACCCTGGCCCAGCTTTCATCACTGAAGGACCCATGCATTTGTCTTCTCTGCCTAAATGAACCCTTATCCCTCTGGCACATCTTGGTTAAGGCAACAATGCCCCAGGAAGTACCTCCTCTGTCTTCTTTAACCAAATCAAACACCTTATAATATTATAACAGAGAATGGCTCTTAGAGTACGATGTACCTCTTCTTAGCAACAGTAGTTGCTCTTCTTGGCTTCAGTAATTGCATTTTACATTTTTGCTCACTTGAATTTTTGAATAATATCTGTCTCCTTCAAAGAGTCAGGGCTCTACGCATGCATGGATCATGTCTATTTCACTTCCGCTTTTGCCCTCAAAAGCACAAGCACTAGCCTGGCATACAATGAATCCTCACTGAATGTCTATTGACTGGATTAGTGAAAGGGGTCATAGGAGCTCATGGAAAGGAGATCTTTGACTTAAGGAAATAATGAAAACTCAATCACTAGTGTGGAGTGTCAGATGCTGGACTGTAGTGGATCTAGCTTGCAAAGGAGGATGTGAGATGCCTTTCTCCTTCAGAGGGATCCCAGAAAATTATACCGATTTTCCAGAAAATTCCATACTCTATCCTCACCTTCATGATACTTTGGCTCTTGAATTTTGCTCCTGAACTGCTCCAAGACCCTTATCCTGTTCAGATGTGAGCCCCAGTCATCGCACTGAGACTGTGGTTCTGGTTCTGTGGCCTTCCCTGCTTAAGCACCAAAGGTCCCCTGTACTCTGGCTCCCCTGGCTCTGGTTTCACCTTCCCACCTCCGTCCCAGTGCTGCTGTCCCTTCATTCCTGAAATAAGTTAGGAGCACCTGAAAGTTGCTCAGTTGTGTCCAACTCTTTCGCGAACCCATGACTATAGAGTCCATGGAATTCTCCAGGCCAGAATACTGGAGTGGGTAGCCTTTCCCTTCTCCAGGGGATCTTCCCAACCCAGGGATCAAACCCAGGTCTCCCACATTGCAGGTGGATTCTTTACCAGCTGAGCTACAAGGGAAGCCCAAGAATACTGGAGTGGGTTGCCATTTCCTTCCCCAGGAGATCTTCCCAACCCAGGGATTGAACCCAGGTCTCCCGCATTGTGGGCAGACGCTTTACCGTCTGAGCCACCAGGGAGGTTAGGAGCACAGGTGTCTGTGAATTATTATGGCAACTTTTCTAAGGGGACATTAAGAATGGATTTGAGTTCCATTGAAACACTTGTGGGACAAGGCAGTGATGGTGGTGCTTTCATATGGAGACTTTTAGGCGAGGTCCATGTAAATTTCAAGTCAGACTGTTAAACGCAAAGTGCTCTGAAGTTTGTCCAATATTCTCAACAGAAACAACCATACTAAGGGAACTGTTCATATTAGATAAAGTGGCTTCTTAATAGTCAATGGCTAATGATGTTCCTGATGTCTTCTAGTGATGTTTCTGGTTATGAAATATTTTGAAATATTAAGACTAAGCTAGAAATAAAGCATAAGCAATAAGCTGATGATGGATGTCATTGCAGAGAAGAAGGAAAAGGACTGTGGGGAAAATGGACAAGGGTGATGATACAAACACATGACTAATTAGTACATGGCCTCCAATTAGCAGATATTGTGACAATTAAGACTTTCTAAATTTGATTTAAACTCAAACTTCTAAAAATATTCTGGTATTTTGGAGAGAGATCTCTGAAGAAAAACCCAGTGGAGCAGGAAGTATGACATTTCTTTTATCTAATTCATTTGGATAAGAATGCTCTGAATGATAGCTGCAGTGTCTTGGAAATCCCACATCCCAACACCACCTGGGGGCTCAGCTGGTAAAGAGTCCGCCTGCAGTGTGGGAGACCTGGGTTTGAGCTCTGGGTTGGGAAGATCCCTTGGAGAAGGGATAAGCTACCCACTCCAGTATTCTTGCCTGGAGAATTCCATGGACAGAGAAGCCTGGCGGGTTACAGTCCATGGGCTTGCAAAGAGTCGGACACTACTAAGCGACTAACACACACACACAATACTGCCTGTGGCCCCCTCAACACCGGCCCCCTTCCAATATGGCCTGAAGTTTCAGTTTCAGGTTAATTAAAAGATAAGTGAAGAGACGGAGATTGTCTTCAGTCAGAAACAATAGACGAGGGAAATACAGTCCCAAACATAGAAGCAAATGAAAACAGTAGAAGCTCAACTGGACCTCATCTATCACTCACTGCTGAGGCTCCAGAGGAAAGAATACACTGCCATTTGCTGCCACTTCTTTTCTGAGGGTATATTGCACTTTGTTGCAAGAGTGGCTCTCCCAAGAATCCAGGAACTGAGGCAATACAAACCCTCTGTCAAAATTTTATTTTCATTCTCTTCAGATAATCCTTCATTTCAGAAGTCCTATTTGTTTAGGAAGTGAATGAGGTCTTGGGGTCAACGAAACCAATCTTGCAGCTACTGATGTCATCAAATTACTCTCCTGATGGCTCTGAGTACTTGAATTAATATGACCCAGCAATCCCACTACTGAGCATGTACCCTGAGAAAACCATCATTCAAAAAGACACATGCATCCCAACATTCATTGCAGCAATATTTACAATAGCCAGGACATGGAAGCAACCTAGATGTCCAGTGGCAGATGAATGGATAAAGAAGATGTGGTATGCATATATAATGTAATAGCACTCAGCCGTAAAAAGGAATGAATTTGAGTCACTTCTAGCGAGTTAGTGGCAGCAGCAGCTGCAGCTAGTGAGGTGGATGAACCTCACTAGAGCCTATTATACAGAGTGGAGTAAGTCAGAAAGAGGAAAAAACATCATATATTAACACACATATATAGAATCTAGAAAAATGGTATACTGATGAACTTATTTGCAGGACAGGAATAGAGAGATGCAGACATAGAGAACGGATTTGTGGACACAGTGGAGGAAGGAGAGGGTGGGGCGAATTGAGAGAGTAGCTTGAAACATATGCATTACCATATGTAAAACAGATAGCTAGTGGAGGTTGCTGTCTAACACAGGGAGCTCAGCATGGTGCTCTGTGATGACCTAAGAGGGGTGAGTACGGTGGAGGGGGGGAGAGGGGTTCAGGAGGGAGGGGACATGGGTATACTTACGGCTGATTCACAGAAACCAACACAACATTGTAAAGCAATTATCCTCCAATTAAAACTAAAGAAACCAGACCCGCCATTGTACCATAACTATTGTGTATATAAATTTTTTGTCCAAACTCGATAATTCATTTCAGAAAATTAAACCTTAGGGAAGGGAAACTGGGCTGGTTGTAGTGATGTGTATGAACCTACAGTCTGTCATGCAGAGTGAAGGAAGGGTCACAAAGTATTAGACATGACTGAGCGACTAAAAAACAACAACAACATGGAATCTAGAAAAAAAAAAAAGGGTACTGGTAAGCCCATTTGCAGGTCAGGAACAGAGGCACAGACTTAGAGAATAGATATGTGGACACAGAGGTGGAGAGAAGAGGGTGGGACAAATTGAGAGAACAGCATTGACATAACACGGGGAGCTCAGCCAGGTGCTCGGTGACAACCTAGAGGGGTGGGATGGGGGGCAGGAGGGAGGCTCAAGAGGGAGAGGCCATATGTGAGAGGAGCCTGGCTCGCTACAGTCCATGGGGTCACAAAGAGTCAGACGTGGCTGAGCAATGGACACTACACTACCACTAAGGCTGTTTCACATTATTATACAGCAAAAACTAACACAACATTGTAAAGCAATTATATTCCAAGAAAAAAAAAAAAACCCTATGCCTTTTAATACATGTTGAGTATTGCCAACAATATAATTTAGCTTGTATCTGTCCTGTTTCTTGGTCTGCAGACCATCAAGGACACTTTCTGCCTCCATTTGCTTTATGGCCCCAAATTTCAGTCTCTGTGTAGAGGCCAGTAGCTCAGCACACAATCAATGAATCTGGGCCTCATGGAGAGAAAGGCAGCCTCTACCAAAGTGTGATCTAAGAATATTGCAAAGACTTTCTTATCTATTTGGGGCCTTCAGAGTCATTGACTCTCTCCTTTTGGTCAGAAACCACAGTTTTGTGGACAGGCAGCTGAAGAAAGTGTTGGGGGGAAGTCATAACCCTAGCTCAAACTTTTTAAACCACTACCGCTTTCTGCTAAATGGCCTCAAGCCCACATCCCTGCATCTTGATGTTATCACTGTTTTCCCTTTCTCAGCTTCCCTATTTCTTACATCCTCATTTCATTTAACTTATAGCAGATCTATGATAGCAGAAAAAGGTTGGAAATAAGAAATGTGAATTACAAGAGTTAGAAACATTGAAGCCATTATCCAGGATAGAGGATTAAGAGAAGTATGCTATTTGCCACCACTGCTATGACCTTGTGTTTGCGGGGCTTCTTCGATTTTAAAAAGCACTTAATAGATCTCATCACATTAAACTTCCAGCCTGGCTCTAAAAGAATATATTATCCATGAAGAATCACATTTTACTCAGGCGTTGCTCTTTATTTCTCTCGTACTGGTCCTTCTACTTTGCTCCTTGCATATAGGCAGATACATTATAGTACAGCAAATGACATGATATTTTACAGGTCATGTGAATGAATGGATCATTTTTAAAGGAAGATTATAATCTCACTATTGTCTCCCCAGAGGATATGGTCCACAGCTGGGCACCCAGTCACTATCCACAAATATATGGTGACCTTCACCATAGCACTAAGCTAGGGCTACTTACATAAACTATCAGTAGTTAGGACATAATGGGAGCCAAGTTCTCCACTGAGTGCAAACTGCAGAAGATGTTTTGGGATGTTTCATGGTGATGTCGATGTGTATGAAAAGCCATCAATGAGAAAGCTATCCATTTTTCAACACTTTCAGCCTCTCGGTACCCAGCAATAAGCTCAGTCTGCTCATTAAGATGATCAAAGGCTTTTGCTCTTTGTCTAGTTCCTTCTCCATCCATCTTGATTGGCAACAAGCCTTCTTCTTATCCTCAAGGCACATGGTATAGCCCTTTTTTTAAATGAAGTTGTTCAAGCACATGTGCGGCGTAGGGATTTAAGCCTTCTGGAGATGTTTCCTCTGTGGAAAATGTTGAAAAATATATCCGTGGGCTAAATTTTCTTGGCCCAGGAGACCAGATATGTTTGAAAGGCTAATACTTCAGCTATTCCTCTGCCGCACATATGAATACTTCTCTTTTTTGAAGCCATGATTTACATCATTTTTGTTGGAATAGTCATTTTCTACTTGTTAACCTCCCAGACCATGTGCCTTGTGTATGTGATGCTTAGAATAGTTCCTGAACATCAGTTCTCAATAATTATTTGTCCGGTTCTGGACTGAACTGCAGGATGGGTGGTGATACAGATGGGGGAAAGCAGATTGCTCTGGTGGGGAGACAGTGTGGGGTGTGGTGGATTGGGACACGATCATTCTAAGCTTGTGTAGGACATCTTTTTGTAAGAATTTAGTGGGCAGTTTGTGATATGAGCCTGGCGCTTGAAAGATACGTGTCACTAATACAGGGATCATCATCTCATAGCTGCTCGGAAGTGTGTTAAATTATTCCGCAGCAGCGGAGAATGTGAACTGGTGGCCTTTTTCAGAAGCTTGCAGAAGACCACACACCTGGCCCTAGAGACAGTTTCCGGAGTTTACAGTTATCACTGCAATCAAACTGGTGTGGAAGCATGGAGAATTTTCCAGTGACGTGCAGGGTTTGAGCTATTTTCCTTGATAAAGCAATAATTAACTTTATTTGTAATAGCTGTAAGCTCATTTTCATGTTCAAAGCATAGATGAAAGGCCTTGAGGAAATCAGCAAAAAAAATATTAAAGAGGGAACAGGACATTAAGCTCAGCATCAAGAGTTTGGGAGGATAATTCTGCATCAGAATCTTAGATCTGCAGACAAGGTCTCATATGACAACCAAAAATATTTGAGAAATACAAACAATTTTATTACAACTTCTTTGATTCATAGTAGAATGATTGCACTAAAAAGATTGATGTCAAGGAGTGGTCCTTAGTAGCCTACCACAGAGCACTATTTTCAGCTATCTTGCTCAAAGATTTCTATCAGGAAACTGATAGACCTTGATGGACACAACCCACTCATTGGTGACATCAGACTTGGTAGCAGAGATATTAAGAGTCGATGAATGACAAAGTTAAAACCCCACATTTTTTTTTTTTCATTTTAGAAACAAACATTACATGTTGCATATTGAACACACTTAAGAAGTGCTTTTATTTTGAAAGTACAGTTGATTTCCAATGTTTTGTCCGTTTCTGGTGTACAGCAACGTATTCAGTTATTGGAATTCTTTTCCATTATAGGTTCTTACAAGGTATTGGATACAGTTCCCTGTGCTATGCAGTAGGACCTTGTTGTTTATTTTATATAAAGTAGATCTGTTAATCCCAAACTCCAAATTTAGCCTTCCTCTCACCCTTTTCCCTTTGGCATCTGTAAGCTTGCTTTCTATGTTTGTGAATCTGTTTTGTCATAAGTTCATTTGAGTCATTTTCTTAGATTCCACATGTAAATGATAGCACATGATATTTGTCTTTCTCTGTCTGACTTACTTCATTTAGCACGATAATCTCCAGGTCCATCCATGTTGCTGCAAAAGGCCTTATTTCATTATTTTTAATAGCATTGTAATATTCCATTGTTTAATACCCATAACTTCTTTGTCTATTCATCTGCTAGTGGGTCCTTAGGTTGCTTCCATGTCTTGGCTATGGTCAATATTATGCTGCTATGAAGACTGGGGTACGTATATCTTTCAAATTAGGCTTTTCATCTTTCCCAGATATATGCCCAGGAGTGGGACTGCTGGATCATGTGGTAACTTTATTTTTAGTTTTTTAAAGAACTTCCACACTGCACTAATTT
Source organism: Bos taurus (assembly GCF_002263795.3). Classification (NCBI taxonomy): domain Eukaryota; kingdom Metazoa; phylum Chordata; class Mammalia; order Artiodactyla; family Bovidae; genus Bos; species Bos taurus. Next base: position 17,165,535 of record NC_037336.1, on the reverse strand, counting down.
ACAGTGTAGGAGGGTTCCCTTTTCTGCACATCCTCTCCAGCATTGGTTATTTGTAGACATTTTCATGATGACCATTCTGACTGGTGTGAAGTGATAACTCATTTCGATTTTGATTTGCATTTCTTTAACTAAGAGTAAAGAAGAAAGAGTCCAGTTAGGAGGATAACCAAATATTACTTCTTTTTCACAGTAACCAAAATCTTTTTTCCCCCCCAAGGAGCATAAATATTGTTTTTTATTCAATAATGATCACATCTGGAGTAACCCATGATCATTATTAAATAGACACACTAGGTAAACACTTAAATAGAGACTGCTGAAATTTTTTTAAATTCATTTATGGGCATCCCTTGTGGCTCAGTGGTAAAGAATCTGCCTGCCAATGCAGGAGACAAGGTTCAATCCCTGGTCCAGGGAGATCCCATATGCTATGGAGCAACTAAATATTCATGTCATAACTACTGAACCTATGCTCTAGAGTCCTGGAGACACAGCTACTGAGCCCATGTGCCACAACTGCTAAAGCCTGTGCACCCTAGCACCTACTCTGCAACAAGAGAAGCCACTGCAGAGATGCCTGTGAACAATAACTAGAGAGTAACACCTACTCCCCATAACTAGGAAAAAAAGCCTGTGCAGCAGCAGAGACCCAGCACAACCAACAATAAATATGTTTAAAAATTTACTTATTTTTTTGGTCTTTTCTGTATACAGACCTGTTTTTAGCTTGTTTTATGTTTCACTTTAATGCAAATCTTTGGATCCATATTCACCTTTGATTCTTTAAGCAGCTGTACCAGTCTTAGATAGCTTATCCACAATTCCCTCATTAAAAGAGAAAAATAACTGCTTTTTCAAAGTATTATAGTTGGATTTTATGCCATTTGTGTTGACTCCTAATTGACAGATATGATTTAGGTCATATCTTTATGACCTACATCTAGGTCTAATTTAGGTCTAATCTTTATAGCAACCCATAGAGGTAGGTTTTATTATGAGTTTCATTCTTAAACTAAGAAAATTAAATTGTACAGGCTTCCCGGGTAGTACAGAAGTAAAGAATCCCCCTGCAAAAATAGGAGACGTAGGATGCAGGTTCAATTTCTGGATCAGGAAGATCCTCTGGAGGAGGAAATGGTAAACCACTCAAGTATTCTTGCCTGGAAAATTCCACGGACAGAGGAGCATAGCGAGCTGTAGTGCTTAGGGTCACAAAAGTTGGATACGACTGAGCAACTGAGCACAGCACAGCACATGTAACTTGCCTTAAGTCATGTAGAAAGTAAGTGGGAAAACCTTCATTTGAACTCAGTTCTGCCTGTTTCCAGAGCTCGTGCCTGCCCTTCACCATAGAGAATGGTGTCTGCCCTGGAGGTAATGAACAAGGAGCTGTGGAGTCAAGATGTAGCCAACTCCACTGTGGACTAGCTGTGTGACAAGTTTCCTCTACGGGATACTGCAGCTCCTCATACCCCTAATCCCGCCTTGCTCACTTAGCCAGTTAATGAGTGTTCGTTGTGTACTCTGCAACAAGCTAGGCAAAGGGTAGACAGTAGCAAACAGAACATTAGAGTTTTTCTTTTCTGCCTTCATAGAACTTACATTCACTAGGAAGTAACAGGTGGACTAAACAGTGTATCAGATAATAAGAAGCATAGTGTGTGTGCGTGCATGTGTGTCCAAAGTCTCCTTAGTCATGTCAAATTCTTTGCAACCCCATGGACTGTAGCCCACCAGGCTCCTCTGTCCGTGGGATTATCCAGGCAAGAATACTGGAGTGGGTTGTCATGTCCTACTCCAAGGGATCTTCCAGACCCAGGCATCTAACCAGCATGTTAAATCTTCTCCGTTGGCAGGAGAGTTCTTTACCACTAGCACCACCAGGAAAGCCTGAGTGGGAATGTTAAATCTGGGAAAGGTAGGAGAGAAATAAGCAGTGCAGGTATGATTTCCACCCTAAAATATCATCCTGAGAAAACTCCTTGCCAAGACTGAGACATTTGAGCAGACACCAGATAGGGATGGGAGAGTGAGCCACTCATAGGGATGGTATATTTGAGTGAAGGGGTGTCCAATCAGAGACCATGAAAACAAAGCCATGAGGCAGGCATGTCCCAAGAATGTGTAGGGTGATATGACTGCAGAGTTGCAGGCAAGGGAGAGAGAAATAGGGGATAAGGCAAAGAGGCCATGAGGGACCTTGTCAGTCTTGTAGACTATTTTCTAAACTTAATTTGACTCTGAGTGAGGACACTGGAGTGTTCTGAGCAGAGGAACAAGGGAATCTTTCTTATCTAAAAGGAAAATAGGCTATTCTATTGGGATAAACTATAGGGTTAGCAAAAATAGAAAAAAGGTACAAGGCTAAGAGGTCATTGCAGTCATCTAGTTGAGAGAAGGTGGCCCAGCATTGTTGCAACAGAGTTGGAAAGTGGTAAATTCTACATGTATTTCCAAGGTAGTATCAACAGGATATGCTGATGTATTGGATAAGAGGTATGAGAGAAAGAAAGGAATCAGTGATGGCTGCAAGGTTTCTGGGCTTGAACATCTAATTATCTAAAAGAATGAGTTGCCATTTAACTGAGTTGGGGAAGGTTAATATTGGGGGCATCATGGGCTTGGTTTTGGACAAGCTGAGACTGAGATGCTCACTAGGCATTTAGAAAAGAACATTAAGTAAGGCTTGGGTTTAAGAGTCTGGTATTCACAGGCAAGCTCTGTGCTGCAGGTATAAAAAACTGGGAGTCCTCTGTGTACAGATGGTGTTTACAGACAGGAGACCAGCTGAAATTACCAAGAGAGTAAGTGTAGATAGGAAAGAGAGAATTCTCTGGAACCACGTGAACTGAGCATTTCGAGGAGGGAGAGATCAGCAGTGTGACATGTTGATAAGACCTGTGAGATGATTATTGAGAACTCACTAAAGGGTTTTGGTGACTCCAAGGTTTTGGTGACTTGACAAAAGCGGTGGAGTGATGGAGGTGAGAGCCTTTGTCAGATGTGCTGCCCCTCCCCCACTTCTCAAAGAAAAGGAGAGCGAACCAAGGAATTGGAATCCACAAGTATCTATAAATAATTTTCTAGATATTAGATATCAGGGAAAGTTGAGAAATAAAGCAGTAGCTAGAGTGATCTATGGTCAAAAGATCTTTTGTTTGCTTTTAAATGAGAGAAATTACAGAATATTTGTATGCTGTTGAGAATAATTTAATAGTAGGGAAAATTTAAGATTTAGTTCTGAGGGTTCCCTCTGATAATATATGTAAAGCACTTATCACAACACATAAAATACTCCATAGATACTAGGTATTAGTATTATTCTCTCATATTATATTCCCCCAAACTGTTGTAGCATAGCTGGTTATGGTATTGTATTGAAACTATCTTTGTGGATCCCCTTAGTTCTTCTTTATTATAGACAATTCATTTTTTACTCAATGTTCTTAAAATTGCTTATAAAAATGTTTTATTTATTGGTTAACTTACTTTAAATTTTCTTCATTTATATCATCCCTTCTATAAAATATAATAATTCCCAGTCCCCACCCCAATCATTTTATGGTATATATTCCACCTATACTTCTAGAGGTGAATATTTTCAGGTTGATAAATCTCATCATTTTGATTAGCTGGTGGTCATTTTGAAACCATGTTAGCTGCAAGCCTGGGACATATGAATTCTGACTGAAATTCTCTATATAAACTGGGCTTGGCTGATATAGGGAGCCAAGGAAATACAGATAATTGGAACACTGTGCTAACACTATTTGTTATAGGATAGAACTTTCTAGATTGAGACTTGTAAAAAGCAGATGCATTTTGTACTACAAAACAGTATGATGAACATAGATGCAAAAATCCTCAGCAAAATTCTAACAAACAGAATCCAACACATAATAAAAAGATCATACATTATGACCAAGTGGACTTTATCCCAGGGATGCAAGGATTCTTGAATATATACAAATCAATGTGATGCGCCATATTAACAAATTGAAAGATAAAAAGCATATGGCTATCTCAATAGATGCAGAGAAAAACTTTGGCAAAATTCAATACCCATTTATGATTTAAAAATCTCTCCAGAAAGTAGGCATGGAAAGAACATACCTCAACATAATGAAAGCCACATATGACAAACCCAGAGGAAACATAATCCTCAATGGTGAAAAACTTAAAGCATTTCCTCTAAAATCAGGAACAAGACAAGGGTGCCCACTCACCATTACTATTCAACATAGTCATGGAAGTCCTAACCACAGTAATCAGAGAAGAAAAAGAAATAAAAGGAATCCAGATTGGAAAGGAAGAAGTAAAACTCTCACTGTTTGCAGATGGCATAATCCTCTACATAGAAAACTCTAAGGACACCACCAGTAAATTCTTAGAGCTAATCAATGAATATAGTAAAGTTGGAGGATATAAAATGAATACATATAAATCCCTTGTATTCCTATACACTAACAATGAGAAAACAGAAAGAGAAATTAAGGAAACAATTCCATTCACCATTGCAATGAAAAGAATAAAATACTTAGGAATAAATTTACCTAAGTAAATAAAAGACCTATATATCAGTACAGTTCAGTTAAGTCACTCAGTCGTGTCTGACTCTTTGTGACCCCATGAATCACAGCACACCAGGCCTCCCTGTCCATCACCAACTCCTGGAGTCCACCCAGACTCACGTCCATCGAGTCAGTGATGCCATCCAGCCATCTCATCCTCTGTCGTCCCCTTCTTCTCCTGCCCCCAATCCCTCCCAGCATCAGAGTCTTTCCCAATGAGTCAACTCATCGCATGAGGTGGCCAAAGTATTGGAGTTTCAGCTTCAGCATCAGCCATTCAAGTGCACACCCAGGACTGATCTCCTTTAGGATGGACTGGTTGGATCTCCTTGGAGTCCAAGGGACTCTCAAGGGTCTTCTCCAACACCACAGTTCAAAAGCATCAATTCTTCGGTGCTAAGCTTTCTTCACAGTCCAACTCTCACATCCATACATGACCACTGGAAAAACCATAGCCTTGACTAGACAGACCTTTTTTGGCAGGGTAATCTCTCTGCTTTTCAATATACTATCTAGGTTGGTCATAACTTTCCTTCCAAGGAGTAAGCGTCTTTTAATTTCATGGCTGCAATCACCATCTGCAGTGATTTTTTGAGCCCCCCAAAATAAAGTCAGCCACTGTTTCCACTGTTTCCCCATCTATTTGCCATGAAGTGATGGGACCAGATGCCATGATCTTCGTTTTCTGAATGTTGAGCTTTAACCCAACTTTTTCAGTCTCCACTTTCACTTTCATCAAGAGGCTTTTTAGTTCTTCTTCACTTTCTGCCATAAGGGTGGTGTCATCTGCATATCTAAGGTTATTGATATTTCTCCCAGCAATCTTGATTCCAGCTTGTGCTTTTTCCAGCCCAGCGTTTTTCATGATGTACTCTGCATATAAGTTAAATAAACAGGGTGACACTATACAGCCTTGAAGTACTCCTTTTCCTATTTGGAACCAGTCTGTTGTTCCATGTCCAGTTCTAACTGTTGCTTCCTGGCCTGCATATAGGTTTCTCAAGAGGCAAGTCAGGTGGTCTGGTATTCCCATCTCTTTCAGAATTTTCCACAGTTTATTGTGATCCACACAGTCAAAGACTTTGGCATAATCAATAAAGCAGAAATAGATGTTTTTCTGGAACTCACTTGCTTTTTTGATGATCCAGCGGATGTTGGAAATTTGATCTCTGGTTCCTCTGCCTTTTCTAATAGCAGCTTGAACATCTGGAAGTTCACGGTTCATGTACTGCTGAAGCCTGGCTTGGAGAATTTTGAGACCTACATATGGAAAACTATAAAACACTGATGAAAGAAATCAAATGTGACACAAATAGAAAGAGAAATATACCATGTTCATGGATTGGATGAATCAATATGGTGAAAATGAGTATACTACCGAAAGCAATCTATAGATTCAACACAATCCTCATCAAGGAACCAATGGTAGTTTTCACAGAACTAGAAGAATTAATTTTACAATTTGTATGGAAACACGAAAAAACCTCAAATACTCAAAGCAATCTTGAGGAAGAAGAATGAAACAGGATGAATCACCCTGCCTGACTTCAGATTATACTACAAAGCTACAGTCATCAAGAAAGAAGACAGAAATATAGATCACAGACAGAAATATAGATCAATGGAACAAAATAGAAAGCCCAGAGATAAATCCATGTGCCTATGGACACCTTATCTTTGACAAAGGAGGCAAAAATATACAGTGGAGAAAAGATAATCTCTTTAACAAGCGATGCTGGGGAAACTGGTCAACCACCTGTAAAAGAATGAAACTAGAACACTTTCTAACACCATGCTGAAAAATAAACTCAAAATGATTAAAGATCTAAATGTAAGACCAGAAACTACAAAACTCTTAGAGGAAACATAGGCAGAACACTCTCTGACGTAAATCACTCAAGATCCTCTGTAACCCACTTCCCAGAGTAATGGAGATAAAAACAAAAAAAAGCAAACTTAAAAGCTTTTTCACAATGAGGGAAACTATAAGCAAGTTGAAAAAGCAGCCTTCAGGATGGGAGCAAATAATAGCAAATAAAATAACTGACAAAGAATTAATCTCCAAAATATGCAAGCAGCTCATGTAGCTCAACTTCAGAAAAATAAACGACCCAATCCTAAAGTAAGCCAAAGAACTAAACAGACATTTCTCTGAAGAAGACATACAGATGGCTAACAAACACATGAAAAGATTCTCAACATCACTCATTATCAGAGAAATGCAAAGCAAAACCACAATGAGGTACCATCTCACGCTGGTCAGAATGGCTACCACCAAACAGTCTACAAAGAATAAATGCTGGAGAGGGTGTGGAGAAAAGGGAACCCTCTTACTTTGTTGGTGGGAATGCAAACTAGTACAGCAACTATGGGGAACAGTGTGGAGATTCCTTAAAAAACTGGAAATAAAACTGCAATATGACCCAGCAATCCCACTCCTGGGCATACACATTGAGGAAACCAGAATTGAAAAAGACACATGTACTCCGATGTTCACTGCAAGCACTGTTTACAATAGCTAGAACAGGGAAGCAACCTAGATGTCTATCAGCAGATGAATGGATAAAGAAGCTGTGGTATATATACACAACAGAATATTGCTCAACTATATTCTGAGAACGCATTTGAGTCAGTTCTAACGAGGTGGATGAAACTGGAGCCTATTATACAGAGTGAAGTAAGTCTGAAAGAGAAACATCAATACAGTATATTAACGCATATATATATGGAATTTAGAAAGATGGTAACTATGTCCCTATATACAAGACAGTAAAAGAGACACAGATGTAAAGAACAGACTTTTGGACTCTGTGGGAAAAGGCGAGGGTGGGATGATTTGATAGAGTAGCACTGAAACATGTATATTACCATATGTAAAATAGATGACCAGTGCAAGTTTGGTGCATGAAGCAGGGCACTCAAAGTCAGTGCACTGGGACAACCCAGAGGGATGGGATGGGGAGGGAGATGGGTGGGGGATTCAGGATGGGGCACACATGTACACCCATGGCTGATTCCTGTCGATGTATGGCAAAAACCACCACAATACTGTAAAGTAATTTGCTTCCAATTAAAATAAATAATTTTTAAAATCTTTGTTACTTATTATAGTATTCAATGTACTTTCTTATTAGGAAACTTTACTGGAAAGAATTTCACGGTATGTACTGCAGAAAGTGAAATGCATTATGAATCTAATTCTATTTGTCAGATCTAAGAATGCAGCACAGTTGGGTATACTTAAAGTAATAAAAATGAGTGAAGAACTAGTATTTCTAGCTTCTTCCTTGACTTAGTTCATTCATTGGTGGTGGTTTTGTAGCTAAGTTATATCTGACTCTTTTGTGATCCCATGGACTGTAGCCCACCAGGCTCCTCTGTCCCTGGGATTTCCAGGCAAGAATACTGGAGTGGGTTGCCATTTCCTTCTCCAGGGGATCTTCCTCAATCAGGGACTGAACTTGGGTCCTCTGCATTGCTGCACTACTAATTTCCTCAAAACTTTGCAGCATAAAAATAATAAATATTGATTACTCCACACAGTTTCTGTGGGTCAGAATCCAGGAATGGATTTGCTCAGTAGTTCTGGTTTGGGTCCCTCATGAAGCTGTAATGGTCTGAAGGCTTGACTGGGTCTGAAGGGTTTTGTTCCTAACCTGGCTCACTCATGTTCCTGTCAAGTTAGTGCTAGCTTTGGCCAGAGACCTCAGTTCCTTGTCCTGAGAATTTATGTATAGGGTTGTGTGAGCATCCTTACCACATGATAGGTGATAGGCTATACAACAATCTAAGAGAATGAGCAATAACATGACTTTGGAAGTCACACTCAGTCATTTCTGTTCATTACATAGATCAGCCTACTCAGTTAGGGAGGGGGACATTAAATACCAGGACACAAAAATCTTGGAGACTTATGTTGGATGCTGGCTATAGTGTTGCTCCTCAGGGGACTGTAAGGGCCATGGTGAGACTCAAATCAGTTGAAATTTAGTCATGGCTGAAGTTTCTATCCTTGCATATAATGTATTTTATCTGCCTCTATTTTTATTGTTACAATTAATGCCCAGAATTTGACATGGGTTTATGACCATGAGTTGTTTTGAGTATTCAAATAGGATACATATAGATGTTAGAAGTATCCAGCAAATGTGGATGTATTATGAAAAATACATAATACAATGTATTACGTATTAATAACATAATGCAATGAAAGATACAAAATCTGTTTGTCTTTCTGTTAAAGAAGAAATAACAAATAATGTAGAGAGAGCATCACACATGGGTTTGCAGATGGTTAATTTTGTTGATTTTGGGCAAGCAGCCCTCATATCTAAAGCAGGAATGATGATAACAATAATACAAATATCAACTACATAGTATTATCTTGAGCATTAAATGCATGTAAATGTAAGAAAGCACTATAAATCCATAAAGCATCATAAATATTGCAATTCAGAGTGCTTTTTGATAAGCGGTACTTTATATCACATGTCCTTAACCCAAGTCTGCTTTTAACTGCATGGACAACAATGGCAACTATTATTACTAACTACTACAAATAATACATTTAAAAAAAGAAAAGGAAATGCATTAGATGAAAGCAGTGGATATGAATGGAGCATTGAGAGGAGTCCACCCAGGTCACAGGCAATAACGGGCTGCAGTATCTGTAGAGAATACAAAAACAGGAATAAATCAGACAAAAAGACAAAGTGTTTTTCACGATGACCATACATTGGCAATTCTTGGTAATGTCGATGGTAAAATGCTCTTCTCTACAGAGCAGATTGAGGTCTCCACTCCCTTATCCTTCCTATGCCTCAGATTGCTGAGGTTACTTTTCAAATCCAATCATAATCGGTAAGCTGGGTGTGGCATGTTGTGTCATGTCCACATTTAAATGTGGGTGGGTGTGGGGTAGACAGCTGTGTGAAGTCTCAGTTTCAGTATATAAGTGACTTTGAGAAATAAACAATCACTCTTTACATCAAACACACTAGAAGTTCCTTGTATAGTCCCAGAGAAGCTCTGAGAGAGATACAAGCAAATTCTTGGTGGGCACTTGGATCCTAAATATTCCTCTAAAGTTTTTAGGTACTTCAGCATCCTTGTGGTAAACAATGTGCAAGTCAATGCATTTATATCCAAGAGTGTAATTACATGTGTGCTTGCTCAGTTGACAAGTCGTGTCCAACTCTTTGCAACACTGTGAACTGTAGCCTGCCGACTCTTCTGTCCATGGGATTCTCTAGGCAAGAATACTGGAGTGGGTTGCCATTTTCTTCTTCAGAGGATCTACCCTACCCAGGGATTGAACCAAGATCTGCATTAGCGGGAGGATTCTTTTATTACTGAGCCATCTGGGAAGCTGGAAGATCATAACTGACTTGCCCCAAAATCAGAGCTATAGTTGATAAGAGGAAATCTCCAAGCTCTAATTTGAGGTATGCAGTTTCACTGGGCATTATCAATTTTTCATCAGAATAAGGTTAGCTGTAGTATTACATACATTCTTTTATCTTCTCTTTCTGTTTTAGCCTAATTTACTATGTTTTTGAAGGAATCAATAGCTTTATTTGCCTTTCCACATGGCATTCTTTCCTGGATCTTAAGTAGTTCTAAAATGGACATTGATGTACAGTCTTTTCAATATTCACTCTTAAATAGAAATGAAAGCATTGAAGTATTTGGCAATTTGTTCCTGAATGTAATCAATCATTGTCCTCAGCATACATCTCCCAGGAAAGTATCCTACTAATTAGTGCTTTTTTTCTTCTGTGACAAGGAAATAAGAAAGAACATACATGAACTGATTATATAGAATGTGTGTTTTCACAACTTTTCCTGTCAAGGAAGTCATGACTAAATCTGGTTGATTTTTTTTTTCCCCACTTCAGACTATATTGAAAATGTCATCACTAATAAATTAAGGTGTATTTATTATAATGTATTTCAAGCTCTCAAAACAATTAATGTGCCTAATCCTTTTCCATACATTAGTAACTTGGGGGGAAGTTTGCTATAACTTTTCTTTTTGGGATGTTCTAGGCCTATCAGTCTTATAATAATTTACTTGTTGTTGAAGTCCTTCATGCTCTTTAGAATTTTTTTATTACTATGCCAAATATGTAATTGATTTATCCTGGTGTCTCAGGTAGTAAATCATCTGCCTGTAATACAGGAGATGCAGGTTTGATTCCTGGATCTGGAAGATCCCCTAGAGAAGGGAATGGCAATCCACACCAGTATTCTGTCTTGGAGAATTCCATGGACCAAGGAGCCTGGCGGGCTACAGACCATAATGTCAAAAAGAGTCAGACACTTTCACCATGCCATGTAAGAGAATCAATCTCATTACCAATCAAGATAACCTTTTGATTAATGAAATATTTGAAAATGAAGAGAGTATAAAATTCATTTTAATAGAATAATTTATTCACAAAAGTAACTTTCATAGTTGTGTATATTGGGTTTGTACAGGATAAGTAAAACCTAGGAGGATAAAACTTAGTGAGGTCCACAGAATGAGAAGCGTCATTCTTACAGGTTAATGGAAAACAATTTAGAGGGATGAACTTTAAGAGTATATCAGAATACATGTTAAGATAACAATTAACTTAGAACACCAAAGTTATAAAGTGTAATTGGAATCTGTCATTGATATGCAGAGAGAGAGAGAGCTATTAAAAAGAATTTCACCTGAGAATCTGAAGTGAAAGTTTTTTGAGATTATCAAGTGCTTTCAAAGTTGTCCACATTAGGCCTGGGTTTCTAGTGACAGGCAAAGGCATAAACTCCTAGATACATATTAGAAAGACATGCTTTTAGGTCTGCTGCTGCTGCTGCTAAGCCGCTTTAGTCATGTCGGACTCTGTGCAACCCCATAGATGGCAGCCCACCAGGCTCCCCCGTTCCTGGGATTTTCCAGGCAAGAACACTGGAGTGGGTTGCCATTGCCTCTCCAATGCATGAAAGTGAAAAGTGAAGTCGTTCAGTCATGTCTGACTCTTCGCGACCCCATGGACTGCAGCCTACCAGGCTCCTCCGTCCATGGGATTTTCCAGGCAAGAGTACCAGAGTAGGTTGCCATTTCCTTCTCAGTTTTAGGTCTGAGTAAAGGGAAGAGTTGACTCATTGGAAAATACACTGATGCTGGGGGGTGTTGGGGGCGGGAGGAGAAGGGGACGATAGACGATGAGATGGCTGGATGGCACCACTGACTCGATGGACATGAGTTTGAGTAAGCTCCGGGAGTTGGTGATGGACAGGGGGGCCTGGCGTGCTGCAGTTCATGGGGTCGCAAAGAGTCAGACACGACTGAGCAACTGAACTGAACTGAAAGGGAAAAACATTTTGTTTCTCCTCTCCTCTCACACTAGGCTGACAGTGTGACTTCATTTCTGGTCACTGAATGTGTGGGTTTTTTCCTACACCAAGCAGTTGTATGACACCAGCTGGGTGTTCCACAAATTTATCTCAGTTCTGACACTATCTCCCTAGAGATATAATAGCACTGGGTTCCCCAGGGGAAGGACTCAGTCCTACAAGACTGCACCTTCCACTTAGATGCCAATCAGGGCTCATGCCGTTACCTGTGCTTCTGACTGTAAGGCTATAAAGTTTCCTATGACTAACTCCTAGTATTTGATTAATTTGCTATAGCAGCTTACAGAATTCAAAATCACATATTGCTTACTAGATAACTGGTTTAATATTAAAGGATGTAACTCAGAAACAGCTAGATGGAAGACATGCACATGGAAAACTCTCTGAATTCCTCCTCTTTGGGTTTTATTTATTTATTTTTTTTACTGAGGCTTAATCATAGGGGTAGACTTTATTTTCTTCGGCTCCAAAATCAGAGCAGATGGTAAATACAGCCATGAAATTAAAAGACACTTGCTCCTTGGAAGAAAAGCTGTGACAAACCTAGACAACATATTAAAAAGCAGAGACATTACTTTGCCAACAAAGCTCTGTATAGTCAAAGCTATGGTTTTTCCAATAGTCACGTACGGATGTGAGAGTTAGACCATAAAGAAGGCTGAGCACCAAAGAACTGATGCTTTTGAACTGTGGTGTTGGAGAAGACTCTTGAGAGTCCCTTGGATTGCAAGGAGATCCAACCAGTCAATCCTAAAGGAAATCAATCCTGAATATTCATTGGAAGGACTGATGCTGAAGCTGAAGCTCCAATACTTTGGCCACCTGATGTGAAGAACTGACTCACTGGAAAAGACCCTGGTGCTGGGAAAGATTGAAGGCAGGAGGACAAGGGGACAACAGAGGATGAGATGGTTGGATGACATCACTGACTCGATGGACATGAGTGTGAGCAAGCTCCAGGAGTTGGTGATGGACAGGAAGGCCTGGTATGCTGCAGTTCATGGGGCTGCAAAGAGTCAGACACTACTGAGCGACTGAACTGAACTTAATCACAGGGGGCATGATTGATTACATCACTGGCCTTTGATTGATTCACCTCCCAGGAGGTACATGGTGTGGGTCTGAAAGTTCTCTAATTATAGGACTGTTTCTCAACCTTAGGGCTTCCCAGGCGGCTCAGTAGTAAAGAATGCACCTGCCAATTCGAGAGACACAAGAGACACGAGATTGATCCCTGGATTGGGAAGATACCCTGGAGGAGAAAATAGAAACCCACTCCAGTAGTCATGTATGGATGTGAAAGCTGGACCATAAAGAAGGTAGAATGCCAAAGAACTCATGCTTTTGAACTGTGGTGTTGGGGAAGACTCTTGAGAGTCTCTTGGACAGCAAGGAGATCAAAGCAGTGAATCTTAGAGGAAATCAGATCTGAATATTCATTGGAAGCACTGAGGCTGAAGCTGAAACTCCAATACTTCGGCCACGTGATGGGAATAACTGACTCATTTGAAAAGACCCTGATGCTGGGAAAGATTGAAGGCAAGAGGAGAAGGGGATGACAGGATGAAGTGGTTGGATGGCATTACTGATTCAATGGACATGAACTTGGGCAAACTCCAGGAGATGGTGAGGGACACAGAGCCTGGAGTGCTGCAGTCCATGGGGTTGCTAAGAGTTGGACATGACTTGGAGATTGAACAATAATTATATATTATAACATATATTGTATGTTATAACATATAACAATAACATATATTAACTATGTGTATATATTATCCATTATATTATAATAGATTATATTTATTAGATATATACAAAATATTACATATTATATAATTCATATATATGAATATAATTATGAATATGATCATATATAGTATACAAAATTATATTTATATGTGTAATTAATATATATAACTATGTAATATAAATAACTATATACAAGGGGTTCCTTGATAAAGGATTCTTTACCAAGTGGATAAAGAATCCACTTGGAATGCAGGAGACACAGGAGATGTGGGTTTGATCCTTGAGTCTGATAATCCCCTGGAGGAGGAAATGGCAACCCACTCCAGTACTCTTGCCTGGAGAATCTCATGGACAGAAGAGCCTGGTGGGCTACAGTCTATAGGCTTCTAAAGAGTTATACATGACTGAGTGACTGTCACTTGTAGGTAACTATAAATGATATAAAATCTGTAAACAGTATATTTCTATAAAACATTTATTTAGTATCAAATATATAACATGTAGTTATATCACTATATTATGTATCAGATATCATTTTTACATATATCATATTTATAATAAATAATAATTATATGATATATTTAAATATATAACATTTATATAAATGATAGATCATATATATTAATAATGTTAAAAATATATGTGGTATGTATTCATGAAATTAATATATATAATGTATCAAATACATAATTTAATTTATTAATATATGTTATATCATATATTATCAGTTAAGTTTAGTTGCTCAGTCATGCACCCCATGAACTGCAGCACACTAGGCCCCTGTCCATCACCAATTCCCAGAGTTTACCCAAACTCATGTCCATTGAGTTTGTGTTGCCATCCAACCATCTCATCCTCTGTTGTCCCCTTCTCCTCCTGCCCTCAATCTTTCCCAGCATCAGGGTCTTTTCAAATGAGTCAGCTCTTTGCATCAGGTGGGCCAAGTATTGGAGTTTCAGCTTCAGCATCTGTCCTTCCAATGAACACCCAGGACTCATCTCCTTTAAGATGGACTGGTTGGATCTCCTTTCAGTCCAAGGGACTCTCAAGAGTCTTCTCAAACACCATAGGTCAAAAGCATCAATTCTTCTGCACTCAGCTTTCTTCACAATCCAACTCTCACATCCATACGTGAACACTGGAAAAACCATAGTCTTGACTAGATGAATCTTTGTTGGCAAAGTAATGTCTCTACTTTCTAATATGCTATCTAGGTTTGACATAATTTCCTTCCAAGGAGCAAGCATCTTTTAATTTCATGGCTGCAGTCACCATCTGCAGTGAATTTAGAGCCCCCAAAAATAAAGTCAGCCACTGTTGCCACTGTTTACCCATGTATTTGCCATGAAGTGATGGGACCGGATGCCATAATCTTCTTCTTTTTGTATGTTGAGCTTTAAGCCAACTTTTTCACTCTCCTCTTTCACTTTCATCAAGAGGATCTTTAGTTCTTCTTCACTTTCTGCCATAAGGGTGGTGTCATGTGCATATCTGAGGTTATTGATATTTCTCCTGGCAATCTTGATTCCAGCTTGTGCTTCCTCCAGCCCAGTGTTTCTCATGATGTACTCTTGAGATACCAAGGGAACATTTCATGCAAAGATGGGCTCGATAAAGGACAGAGACGGTAGGGACCTAACAGAAGCAGAAGATATTAAGAAGAGATGGCAAGAATATACAGAAGAACTGTACAAAAATGATCTTCACAACCCAGATAATCACGATGGTGTGATCACTCATCTAGAGCCTGACATCCTGGAATGTGAAGTCAAGTGGGCCTTAGGAAGAATCACTACAAACAAAGCTAGTGGAGGTGATGGAATTCTAGTTGAGCTATTTCAAATCCTAAAAGCTGATGTTGTGAAAGTGTTGCACTCAATATGCCAGCAAATTTGGAAAACTCAGCAGTGGCCACAGGACTGGAAAAGGTCAGTTTTCATTCCAATCTCAAAGAAAGGCAATGCCAAAGAATGCTCAAACTACTGCACAATTGCACTCATCTCACACGCTAGTAAAGTAATACTCAAAATTCTCCAAGCCAGGCTTCAGCAATATGTGAACCGCGAACTTCCAGATGTTCAAGCTGGTTTTAGAAAAGGCAGAGGAACCAGAGGTCAAATTGCCAACATCTGCTGGATCATCGAAAAAGCAAGAGAGTTCCAGAAAAAACATCTCTTTCTGCTTTATTGACTATGCCAAAACCTTTGACTGTATGGATCACAATAAACTGTGGAAAATTCTGAAATAGATGGGAATACCAGACCACCTGATCTGCCTGTTGAGAAATCTGTATGCAGGTCAGGAAGCAACAGTTAGAACTGGACATAGAACAACAGACTGGTTCCAAATTGAAAAGGAGTACGTCAAGGCTGTATATTGTCACCCTGCTATTTAACTTATATGCAGAGTACATCATATGTTATATATAAGCATTTATATATATATATATATGTATCTGAATCACTGTGCTGTATACCTGAAACTAATGTGACATTGTAAATCAGGTATACTTCAATAAAAAAAGGAATAAACATGAAGCAAAAAGAAGAAAACATGAATTGAAAAAAAGAGTTGATGAGTTCTACAGTGGAATTCAAAGTGAAGACATTCTAGGTGGAAGAGGTGTCCTTAGTATTATACTTGCCAGCAAATCTAGTTTCCATTAAGTAGAACATTTTTTCAGTTATAAAGAATGTGTACCACTAAATCTACTCCTATAAAATTATTTCCCTGACAGTACTGTGTTATTAATTATAAACAGTGTTTTACAGCAATTCTCTGGCCTATTTCATCTTGCATGTCTGAAAAGTCGATGCTCATTGAACTGCAGCTCCTCATGTCTACCTCCTCGCAGCCTCTAGAGAGCACTATGCTACTTTCTGTCTCTGAGTTTGACTTCTTTAAAAACTTCATACTAGTGGAATCATGCAGTATTTATCCTTTTGTGATAGTTTTATTTCACTTAGCAGAATATCTGCAAGTTTCATCCAAGTTGTAGCATATGACAGGATTTTCTTCTTTTCTTTGGTGGCCTAATAGTCCATTGTATGGTATGTATATACAATGGCTCCAATACTTTGGCCACCTAATTGAAGAGCTGAATCATTAGAAAAGACTCTGATGCTGGGCAAGATTGAAGGCAGGAGAAGGGGATGACAGAGGATAAGATGGTTGGATGGCATCACTGACTCCATGCACATGAGTTTGAGAAAACTGCAGTAAATAGTGAAGAACAGGGAAGACCGGTGTGCTGCAGTCCGTGGGGTCCCAAAGAGTAGGTCACGACTAGGCAACTGAACAACAATGTATATACCACACTTTCTTTATCCATCACCCATTGTTGGACATTTAGTTGTTTAGAACAAGAGCTATTCTACATAAATACTACTTAGAATAAATGCATATGAAATTGCCATTTAATTTAATGATTCAATATATTATACAAAAACTAAGAGAATCAAATTTTAATATGAACTCAAAAGCAATAAAGTGTAGACCTGGAGCTCATTGCTCCATGGGAATCTCAATGTTCCTTCCTCATTAGTTAACAGTTTTTTAACCAGCAACCTTTGCTGCACTTTACAATCATCAAGGGGACTTACAGAAATTCCGGTGGCAACGATGTGCTTTCATGTCCTAAACTGATTTCAAAACCACCTATGTTTGTGAACCAGGAATTTCTTTTGTTTAGGACATTCTTTGTATTCTATTAGTAGGATGAAAGGAGATTCCATGTAATCAATTAGGATTTTCAGAGAATTATTCTTTCCTTCATCTCGCTGTTGCAGAACGTGTATAGCCAGACAGTCATCCACTTTTCTTTAGACAAGACAGTGTAAGAAGACATAATACGAGTAGCTCTGGGCCACATTTTCCTGCCATTGTTGCCCTTCATTTTCCTCCTGGGAAACCAGAGCAATTGTAATAACAGTAAGTTAAAGTATTGAGCCCAAGGAAGGCAGTACAACTAAATTAGCTTTTAGTTTTTAACAGACACTATAAATGTAGATATCTTCCTCATTTTGCAGATGAGGAAACAGGTACAAAGAGCTAAAGGCAGTTAGGGTGGCGGAACAACTGTTCTATTTTTTTTTTTTTTTTAATTTTTTTTTTTGACAGCTTTAATTTTTCAGCACTTTATTATTTTTTTTATTTGATAAATTTAATGCCTTTTATTGCCATACCTCATTTTACTGTGCTTTGCTTTAGTGAGCTTTATAGATACATGTTTTTTTTTTTTTTTCCTTGTTAATTTTCTGTTTAGTTGATCTATCCATAAGTGTGAGTGGGGTATTAAAGTCTCCCACTATTATTGTGTTATTGTTAATTTCTCCTTTCATACTTGTTAGGATTTGTCTTACATACTGTGGTGCTCCCATGTTGGGTGGATATATATTTATAATTGTTATATCTTCTTCTTGGATTGATCCTTTGATCATTATGTAGTGACCTTCTTTGTCTCTTTTCACAGCCTTTGTTTTAAAGTCTAATTTATCTGATACGAGTATTGTGACTCCTGCTTTCTTTTGGTCCCAATTTGCATGGAAAATCTTTTTCCAGCCCTTCACTTTCAGTCTGTATGTGTCCCCTGTTTTGAGGTGGGTCTCTTGTAGACAACATATGTAGGGGTCTTGTTTTTGTATCCATTCAGCCAGTCTTTGTCTTTTGGTTGGGGCATTCAACCCATTTACGTTTAAGGTAATTACTAATAAGTATGATCCCATTGCCATTTACTTTATTGTTTTGGGTTCGAGTTTATACACCATTTTTGTGTTTCCTGTCTAGAGAATATCCTTTAGTATTTGTTGGAGAGCTGGTTTGGTGGTGCAGAATTCTCTCAGCTTTTGCTTGTCTGAAAAGCTTTTGATTTCTCCTTCATACTGGAATGAGATCCTTGCTGGGTACAATAATCTGGGCTGTAGGTTATTTTCTTTCATCATTTTAAGTATGTCTTGCCATTCCCTCCTGGCTTGAAGAGTTTCTATTGAAAGATCAGCTGTTATCCTTATGGGAATTCCCTTGTGTGTTATTTGTTGTTTTTCCCTTGCTGCTTTTAATATTTGTTCTTTGTGTTTGATCTTTGTTAATTTGATTAATATGTGTCTTGGGGTGTTTCTCCTTGGGTTTATCCTGTTTGGGACTCTCTGGGTTTCTTGGACTTGGGTGATTATTTCCTTCCCCATTTTAGGGAAGTTTTCATCTATTATCTCCTCAAGTATTTTCTCATGGTCTTTCTTTTTGTCTTCTTCTTCTGGAACCCCTATGATTCGAATGTTGTAGCGTTTAATATTGTCCTGGAGGTCTCTGAGATTGTCCTCATTTCTTTTAATTCATTTTTCTTTTATCCTCTCTGATTCATTTATTTCTACCATTCTATCTTCTAATTCACTAATCCTATCTTCTGCCTCTGTTATTCTACTATTTGTTGGCTCCAGAGTGTTTTTAATTTCATTTATTGCATTATTCATTATATATTGACTCTTTTTTATTTCTTCTAGGTCCTTGTTAAACCTTTCTTGCATCTTCTCAATCCTTGTCTCCAGGCTATTTATCTGTGATTCCATTTTAATTTCAAGATTTTGGGTCAGTTTCACTATCATTATTTGGAATTCTTTATCAGGTAGATTCCCTATCTCTTCCTCTTTTGTTTGGTTTGGTGGGCATTTACCCTGTTCCTTTATCTGCTGGGTATTCCTCTGTCTCTTCATCTTGTTTAAATTGCTGAGTTTGGGGTGTCCTTTCTGTATTCTGGCAGTTTGTGGAGTTCTCTTTATTGTGGCGTTTCCTCGCTGTGTGTGGGTATGTAGAGGTGGCTTGTCAAGGTTTCCTGGTTAGGGAAGCTTGTGTCGGTGTTCTGATGGGTGGAGCTGTATTTCTTCTCTTTGTTCAGTCGCGCTATGGGGAGGGAGGGAGGGATGCTGCAAACAAATAACACTGGCGTGCGCTCGCAGTGCCTCAGCCACACTGGGTCTGCCCCCGCTCACGGCGCCTGTAGCCTCCCTGCCCACACTGCTCAGGCTCTAGGTTGTTCCGCCGGGAACAATCCGAGGCTGGCCCTGGGTTGCATACACCTCCCAGGTCCAAGCCACTCAGGTTCAGGCACTCAGGTAGTCCTCAGAGGCGCAGACTCAGTTGGGGCTGCATTTTGTGCTCTTCCCAGGTCCGAGCAGCTCAGGTGATGAGGTGTTTGGCGAGCGCCAATGCTGCGACTTATCGCCTCCCCGCCACTTGGTTATCTGGGTGTAAAACCGGCGCACCTTCTCAGGCAGATGTTGACCGTCCAGACCCCCAATAAGTTTTAGTTAGCAAAGAAGCCAGTTTTATAGATAATGTCTCTCTGGGGCTGCGATTGCCCCCTTCCGGCTCTGGCTGCCTGTCACCGGAGGGGGAAGGTTTGCAGCCGGCTACCTCTGTTTAGTCCTTTGTTCCGTGCGCGGGCTGGCGGTGTCTTAGGTTAGGGTTGGCTTTTCGCATGGTAGATATCCCACAGTCTGGTTTGCTAGCCCAAATTATTTCGCTCAGATAGTGCTCAGGGTATTCAGGCCAGATTCTTACTCTCAGCGATGCAGCCCGCGCCGCGCCTCCCTGCCCAGCCCCCGCTTGCTAATGGCGGATGCAGGCGTCTGCGCTGCTTCTCCGCTGGAGGAGTTACCGTAGGGCTCGCAATCTGCGAGTTTTAATTGTTTATTTATTTTTTCTCCCTGTTATGTTGTCCTCTGTGCTTCCAAAGCTAGGCACGGATTCGGCAGTGAGAAGGTTTCCTGGTGTTTGGAAACTTCTCTCTTTTTAAGACTCCCTTCCCGGGATGGAACTCCGTCCCTCCCTCTTTTGTCTCTTTTATTGTCTTTAATATTTTTTCCTACCTCCTTTCGAGGAGTTGGGTTGCTTTTCTGGGTGCCTGATGTCCTCTGCCGGCATTCAGAAGTTGTTTTGTGGAATTTACTCGGCGTTTAAATGCTCTTTTGATGAATTTGTGGGGGAGAAAGTGTTTTCCCCGTCCTACTCCTCCGCCATCTTGGCGCCTTCCCCCGGAACAACTGTTCTATATTGCTACCTGGCCTTAGACTGTGGGCTGGTAATCACCATGCAACACTATCTTTTAACTGAAACAAGAGTTTACCTTCTTTTTTTTTTTTTTCTTTGCCTTGGCTTAGCCAAGGAAGTATGCTGTTTAGCATGACATAAGGCACTTAACTCACCATACCTTTCCTATAACCTTATGGACTTTTCAAATCCCATTAACCATGCATCATGGCACATTGTCATTAAACATGCAAATTGCCTTAGTCCAACAGGTTAGCATATTCACACTGATCTTTTATTCCTTTATTATGCTTTTCCATAATTTCTAAGTCATTTTAAAGAGCATTCAACATAGCAGTTAAGGAATCTGGAATCATGTCAGAACAGGGTCCTGGTGCTTTTCTTTCCCTCATTTGACCATTTGTGTTGATGCAACTGGTTCCAGTCACAAGCCACAGGCTCCAGGGATTGTTGCTTCTCTCCAGTGAACTGGTCTTAGTTGTACAGAGTATTCTTTATTATCTCATTTCTGCTTCCCGTGTCTGGCATGTTGTTCATATTCTTCTATAAACTTCTATAAACTTCCTAAACTTTGTTCTACAGAACACTATTTTAGCAAGACTATAGTGGGGCTTCCATGAAAAAGAACTAGCTTTTTCTTGGAACCATACTACCTATGGTTGGGTGAATAATGGCTTTCCAAAGATGACCACGTCCTAGTACTTGAAATCTGTGAACATGTTACCTTACCTGGCTAAAGGGATTGTGCACAGATGAAGAGATTATTTTGGATAATTTGATATTTTGGATAATCAGTATAATAATAAGTGTTCAGGTAAGAGAGGGACAGGAGGACCAGATCTGAGATGTGACAATGGAAGCAGAGGGACATAGAGAAAAATTGGAAGATGCTATTTTGTTGAAAATGGATGGTTGGGCCATAAGCCAAGGAATGCAGGTGGCCTCTAGAAGCTAGAAAAGGCAACGCATGGATTTTCCCTTAAAGTCTCCTGAAGGAACATGGTACTCCTGATACATTCTAGACTCCAGAACTGTAAAAGAATAGCTTTGTATTATTCTAAGCTGTGAGGTTTGTGTTAATTGGTTACAGTGCGAATAGGAAATTAATGCAATGATCAAATAAATGGGGAAATATGACATGCTTTATTCTCTTTTAAGAAATTCACTGTATATTAATGCAAAATGTTAATGAAAAATACTGAAGTGTGTAGTAGAATTGCAATGATTTCCTCTTAGGAAAGGTAATCTTCTTTGACAGAGGGCTTTGTTTGTGAATATTTGGCTAGGTTTTTTTTTTTTTTTTTTCCTTTAAATTAGAGCCTTGTCCAAGCCCAATAAATTCAAGGTATTGTTAACTCGTTCTACCAGATGGACTGAGTTGTGAGAAGCCTTAAACTCACTCGATGACTTTCAGTAATTGTATACTCTCCGTGTTTTCTGCTCATATAAAATGGTGGCTGCTTAGATATAGTCTTAGTGCTTACTTGTATTATTACTCACTTTGGTTGGATGATACTTTGCAGATTTTTTTTTTAATTTGCTAAAATGTCTGAGCATTTAGTTTTCATTTTATGACAGCAAAAGTTTAAAATAAAAATGTATTTTAAAGAATTCTGCATTGTGAATTATGCTCCAAGATTTGTTTTCTAATAAGCACTATAATTTGTATTTTAAGAAAAAAAGATATTTTTATATATCAATTAAATTTTTTGAGTTTTCTTAACATTCTTTTAGAGCATTGCTAATGTCATGTAAATGAACTTCATGATTTTTTACACCAATTTGGCACATGTTAATTGGAGAAGAAAGCAACATATAGGTCATATGCTTTTTAAAACATTTGTTCTTGGAATGTATTTCTGGCTAGATTTATAGTTTTACTTTTCATTTTTAAAAAATTACCTTCCTTGAGTCATTAAAATAACAACTTTTCCTTGTTTGTTGTGTGTTTCTCTCAGATGACATGCTGGAATTAAATTTATTTCTTTGGTATTCCAAATAGTTCTCACTTTGGAGTATCTCATTATAGAACTGGAAATACTACAAAAATAAAAGGAACATAAATAATCCAGAACAAATACAAACTCGTCCCATTTATTCAAAAAAGATTAACTTTCTATTTTAAGCCAGATGTATAACAAGGTACTGATGATATACAAATATATTCCCTGCTTTCAAGATGTTTACAGGGAGGGAGGAGGGAGGAGGGTTCAGGATGGGGAACACATGTATACCTGTGGCGGATTCATTTTGATATTTGGCAAAACTAATACAATTATGTAAAGTTTAAAAATAAAATAAAATTAAAAAAAAAATTCTAGTTTTCTTAATCTTTCTTGACTTTTACATAAAAACCTCAGGGATTTGTGTTAACTAAAAGGATGAAATCTCTGACTGTAAGGAATTTTTCACCATTAAAAACAGTGACTGGTGTACACTGTGGAATTTGGGGTTTTAAAGTTCTTTGATGCTTAAAAGATTCTCTTGACAGAGGCCATTATCACATGGTCAGTTCCTTGTATGAAAAATTGAGACACTAGAACCTCTCTGACCATTTATGCGTTTGTGACTACCAAAAGATATGCAGTTTATGGTAAACCCTGACTATGGTTGATGGTTTGTCTCAGGACATGATTTTGTTGGCAGAAGGATTAATTTCTCTGTAGTAGTAATTCACCAAGTATAGTCACTGGAGTAGCAACACATTACCTGGGAACTTGCTACATATGCAAATTATCTGGTCCCACCCAAGAGCTGCTGAATCAGAATCATAGTGCTTTAAGGAATTAGATTGTTAAATATTCCCAGCTTTGCTCTGAGCCCAAACAGAGCTCTTTTAATGATTTTCAACTCAGATATCTACATCAGAATACTTGGTCCAAAAACTTATTTACTGACATATTTCACCTGCCAAAAAGTTCATATTTTCATTTCTGATGCTCAAGATAGTTGTAGCTGTTTTTAATATTTAAAATGAGAAAAAAAACATACACCCAAACATTTAATTCTCAATAGATTCTATTGTATAATACCTTCACTCTGTTTAATGATCTAAATTTTTGCTAAGATATCATAGCATTATTTTAGAGGAGGACAACTTCATGAATTTTGCTACGTATATAAATGAAAAAGTTACGTATTGTTCTATTCTGCCACTATTTTATGAATAATGTCTTACTTAGTTATTAAAGCCTATGGACAGAGGAACCTGGTGGGTTATAGTCCATGGGGTCACAAAAAAATAGGACATGACTTAATGACTAAATGACAAAAAATTATCCCACTTTATATGTGCCTCAGGTAAATTACCTATCACTATGTAGTGCAGACATAATTCAAAGATAGAGCTGTTTAATTCCAAGAGAAGAGGTTTTACAATTATGTCATGCTGCCTCCCAAACAGAACTATCTCTGAAGTGTCTCCTAGTATCCCTAACACATTACATTTTTATCTTATGTTTTGAAGCCAAAGTTTAAAGCTTTTTATTTTCTAAATAAAATTGGGAGACAATTCCTCTGTCCAAGGATTTTATAGGTAAATTTGGAATACTCTGTGATAATAGAACCAGACATTTGACTAACAAGGACTTCCTAATTCTGTTCATAGGCAAATATAACAACTGTAATAAATTTTTATAAGAAAGTAAAAATTTTAAAAAGATAACATCTGACTAAACACATTACAAAAAAATGCCAAAACCCAAATTTAAAGATAGTAACTAGGAATCAAATTATTTTGAATAATATGCCTTAATGAAGTAGACTTTTCTTTAATAATTCCAAGATAGTGCAACAACATTAAATCTTTTTAAGTAATTATTTGTATTAATAATACACAGAAAATTAAACATATACTCAATATAAAATAGACAGGTGTTTGATAAAACTCAGCATCTACTCCTAGCTTGGAGAAATTTGTAAAAGAGAATTTGCAAAAAAAAGTACTTATCCTGTTGAGTCAACTCCATGCTTAATTCTGTGTGCTTGCTGAGTCGTTCAGTCATGTCCAACTCTATGTGACCCTAAGGACTGTAGCCGGAGAAGGCAATGGCACCCCACTCCAGTACTCTTGCCTAGAAAATCCCATGGATGGAGGAGCCTGGTAGGCTGTTAGTCCATGGGGTTGCTAAGAGTAGGACACGACTGAGCGACTGCCCTTTCACTTTTCACTTTCATGCATTGGAGAAGGAAATGGCAACCCACTCTACTGTTCTTGCCTGGAGAATACCAGGGACAGGGGAGCCTAGTGGGCTTCCGTCTATGGGGTCGCACAGAGTCAGACACGACTGAAGCGACTTAGCAGCAGCAGCAGCAGCAGCAGCAGCAACAAGGACTGTAGCCCACCAGGCTTCTCTGTCCATGGGATTCTCCAGGCAAGAATACTGAAGTGGGTTGCCATTCCCTCCTCCAGGGGATCTTCCTGACTTAGGGATCAAACCTGAATCTCTTATGTCTCCTGCATTGGCAGGAGAATTCTTTTACCAATGAGCCCTCTGGGAAGCCCATGCTTAATGATAACCAATATAAGTTTTCTCACATATAAGATACATCAACCTTTTAACAGTCATACTGCCTGACTCTGTAATTTCACTACGGGAAATTTTTTAGGATTATATAAAGATGTGTGTATGAGATACTGTTTACAATGTGACCGTAAGACAGTAAAAAAAGTTTCTAAAGTTGGAATTGATGTGATCACTTCTTCTAACAGGCAAGTGCTTTACAGCCATGAACCATAATGACTGAGGGCCCCAGTTAAAGTTGTTGAATTGAGCACACACTTATCTTTTCTACTTTATGGAATGCTATTGAAATGACAGTACAGAAATAAAGCAAACTTTATAAATACAAGTATAAAGAGAGCAGGGAATGAAAAATATATGGAAAAGAGATTTCCATGAGTTTTTGAGTGAGAGAAGGTAGATGGAAGAATGGTATCTGTCCTGATATAGTGGAGTGAGGGGGAAGCCACTCTTTCTGCAGAGACTCTTCTGAGTAGTGAACATGCTCCCCTGACGGAATCCTGAGAGGCATCAGGTGCCACAGAACTCAGGGGTGTTGTTGGAGCTGAAGGGTAATTTAAACCTTTGCACACAGAGTGATTAGACCTCCATTTTTCCTCTTAACTTGCCTCATTCCACCTCCCTGATCTACTTGCCGATTCAGAAAGACTTCTTTCTAGAGAAATTGTATGAGAGGAGCTTTGGACTCAATGGTATATATATATATATATATATATATATATATATATATATATATACATACAGGGTAGAAGTGAGGCACCCAGGGATACAGGGGGATTTAGTGAAAATGCGTGAAGTAACAGTTTCTGCAGTTTACTCCTTAGATGCCATTGTGCAGGCCCAGGCCCATCACGCTAAGAATGGATAGTTCCTCTCTGATCCATCCTAGAGAATAAAGGTCTAGATATTTAGATTTGTGAGCCACTGATGAAAAAGTGGTTGCAATCCTATCACAGTAAGTCTGCTACATATGAAGCTCCAAGTTATGGACTTTGAAAGATGAGAGCATGCATTTTCATGTACAATCACGTAAGTTAGTTAACATGTCTGATGCACACTGTCACACACACGCATCCGTTACAAGTGGTTGTGCCTTTGTGTGCTTTACTGTACAGCACTGTACAGGGTACAGGAGTACAGTATCTTTATTTCAAGTCCAGGATGTCCGGAAGCAAGCGTAAAAGAGTGGTGATGTAGTTGGTCCTGCAAGAGGTGCCAAGAATTGGTGATGTGGAGAAAGGATGAAGAGAGACAAGAGGGAGAAGAAGCAACTGAAGATCGGAAGAGATTCACAGCACAGGAAGTGGCAGGGGGATTTTCTTTATCTGAGGAGGCACTGTTAGTTTCTGAAGCACAGGACCCGAAGGTAGAGTGGTACATGAAGGTTGCAGCAGTCATTCAGAATGCAATGTGTCATCTATGATGAGAAAAAAGAGCTACTACCCAGACATCACTGGATGGTCTTTTCAAGCGGGTAGATAGAATTGAATCCAGCAAGGAACTGACACCTGTGCCATCAACATCAGGTGTGAGTGAAACTGCAGCTTGCGCTCCATCTCCTATTGCTCTAGACCCTTCAGTTTTACTATTTACCATCTTCTTTCCCTTCTCCAGTCAGTAGCTCTTCTTGTAGTTCACTCGATGCTAGCCTCTGTGTCTGTACTACTGTACTTTTCAAGGTACTGTACTGTGAGATTAGAAATGTTTTCTTTATTTTTTGTGTTTTTTACCTGTTATTTCTATGAAAAGTATTATAAACATTTATTATGTCTGCGAGCATGCTCAGTTGTGTCTGATTCTTTGCAGCCCCATCAACTGTAGCCCACCAAGCTCCTCTGTCCATGGGATTTCCCAGGCAAAAATACTGGAGTGGGTTACCATTTCCTTTTCCAATAAGCCTTTCTTATCATCCCTCAAAAGGGTGATCTTTACTCTCCATTTCATTTCCAGTGTTTTTGGACTCCTTCACCATGGTGCCAGGGCTGGCTGAGAGGCCTAATTTTTCTAATGAATCAAAGAGTATCCCAGTAAACAGGCTGGGTGACCACTGTCAGCGTGGGGGAGTTTATACTATGTGGACCCCTGTCAAATATCAACTGCTGTGATTCTCAGTTCTAGCTTGAAGTATTTTCCCTCTTTATAGCACATGTACACAAACAATGACTCGGATGCAGATTCTTCTTTAATCTATCTCCTGTTACAGGCCAGTGTAGGTTAATCAACTTATTTGTGTTTTGTTTTTCTTTTATCCTTCAATAGTGACCCTCTGGGCACAGTGACTTGAGAAACAATATAAACTGATTTTAAAAGCATAGAATCAAAACTTTCACGAGGAATGTAATGGTGTTTTAGTCATTATTTGGGATTTGCTACCATAAAAATGAGCATTTATCCCACCTCTCAAGAATTGAAGGATTGGAAACAAGTTGACTTTTTTGAAAATCCTTCTTTCCAATATCTATAGTAATAAACAAGGACAATTCTTAAAATTCAGTTCATTAAAATTTTGTCTTATTCAGTTCATTAAAACTTTGTCTTATCAAGGAAGTTCTAATTCTTTTATTTCGTCTTTTTTTAAATTGTAACTTAAGTGCCTCATCCTTCATCTAGATTCAAAACTATATATTGAGCACCAAATATTTGTGTTCACTATTCACCTCCTTCGTAAAGTGTGGGATATAGTGGTGATCAAACCTGTAGCTTTATATTCCAAAGACACACAGTCTCATGATGAAGTCAAATATAAAATCAATGCACATGCAGGAAAATTCTACAATAAAGACACAGAAACTGAACTGGGTAAGGAGCCATTAGCTCAGTCTGTGGTGTCCTGCAATTTAGAAACTCTCAAAGGAGAGATGAGGTTTGCTGTAGCTTTCAAAGGTGAGGATGGTGTTCTGTGGCCAGGTTTTGAGGGCTTTCAAAGGGCCTTTTAAGTGCAGGGCAGGGCATAAACAAGCGAAAGGGAAAGTGGTTTTTTAAGTGGCAAGTGGTTAATAAAATAGACTTCACTTTGAACTAGAGAAGTGAAATTAAGCAGTTGGTTTGAAAGATTAGAGAAACAGGCAAAGATCAAGTGGTGTGAACAAATTCAAAAGTATGGTGGAAGAGGGCTGATGACCATTTTTTTCTATGTGATGATTAATTTTATTTTTGTTTGTTTTTATTTGTTCAAAGCTATAAAATCTGATGAAAGTCCTCTTAGGAATATTATGCTAATTCTGATATTATGTGAAGCAAAGGCATTATACATTCATTTTTCTAGCCAAGGGAAGCTTTTTCTAGGCAAAAGAAAGTAACCAAGTTTCTGATAGTTTAAAAAATATACTGTTTTTGTTCAGTCACTCAGTCATGTCTGACTCTTTGTGGCCCCATGGACTGCAGCACCCCAGGCTTCTCTGTCCTTCACCATCTCTTGAAGCTTGCTCAAACTCATGTCCATTGAGTCAGTGATACCATCCAACCATCTCATTCTCTGTCATCCACTTCTCCTTCTGCCCTCAATCTTTCCCAGTATCAATGTCTTTTCCAATGAGGTGGCTCTTTGCATCAGGTGGCCAAAGGATTGGAGCTCTAGCATCAATCTTTCCAATGCATATTCATGATTGATTTCCTTTAGGATTCACTGGTTTGATCACCTTGCTGTCAAAGGGACTATCAAGAGTCTTCTCCATCACCAAATTTCAGAAGTATCGGCTTTGCAAAGATGATGCTGTGAAATGCTGCACTAAATATGCCAGCAAATTTGGAAAACTCAGTAGTGACCACAGGACTGGAAAAGGTCAGTTTTCATTCTAATCCCAAAGAAAGGCAATGGCAAAGAATGCTCAAACTACCACACAGTTGCACTCATCTCACACGCTAGTAAAGTAATGCTCAAAATTGTCCAAGCCAGGCTTCAGCAATACGTAAACCGTGAACTTCCAGATGTTCAAGCTGGTTTTAGAAGGCAGAGGAACCAGAGATCAAATTGCCAACATCTGCTGGATCATCGAAAAAGCAAAAGAGTTCCAGAAAAACATCAATTTCTGCTTTATTGACTTATGCCAAAGCCTTTGACTGTGTGGATAACAAAAAACTGTGGAAAATTCTGAAAGAGATGGGAATACCAGACCACCTGACCTGCCTCTTGAGAAACCTATATGCAGGTCAGGAAGCAACAGTTAGAACTGGACATGGAGCAACAGACTGGTTCCGAATAGGAAAAGGAGTATGTCAAGGCTGTATATTGTCACCATGCTTATTTAACTTTTATGCAGAGTATATCATGAGAAATTCTGGGCTTGATGAAACACAAGCTGGAATCAAGATTGCCGGGGGAAATATCGATAATTTCAGATATGCAGATGACATCATCCTTATGGCAGAAAGTGAAGAGGAGCTCAAAAGCCTCTTGATGAAAGTGAAAGTGGAGAGTGAAAAAGTTGGCTTAAAGCTCAACAAAACAAAGATCATGGCATCTGGTCCCATCACTTGATGGGAAATAGATGGGGAAACAGTGGAAACAGTGTCAGACTTAATTTTTCTGAGCTCCAAAATCACTGCAAATGGTAATTGCAGCCATGAAATTAAAAGATGCTTACTCCTTGGAAGAAAAGTTATGATCAACCTAGATAGCATATTCAAAAGCAGAGACATTAACAACAAAGGTCCGTCTAGTCAAGGCTATGGTTTTTCCTGTGGTCATGTATGGATGTGAGAGTTGGACTGTGAAGAAAGCTGAGTGCCCAAGAATTGATGCTTTTGAACTGTGATGTTAGAGAAGACTCTTGAGAGTCCCTTGGACTGCAGGGAGATCCAACGAGTCCATTCTAAAGGAGATCAGCCCTGGGTGTTCATTGGAAGGACTGATGCTAAAGCTGAAACTCCAGTACTTTGGCCACCTCATGTGAAGAGTTGACTCATTGGAAAAGACCCTAATGCTGGGAGGGATTGGGGGCAGGAGGAGAAGGGGTCTGCAGAGGATGAGATGGCTGGATGGCATCACTGACTCAATGGACATGAGTTTGAGTTTGAGTGGGAGTTGGTGATGGACAGGGAGGCCTGGTGTGGTGCGATTCATTGGGTCGCAAAGAGTCGGACTCGACTGAGGGACTGAACTGAACTGAACCTAGAGAATGGGAACTTAAATATTTTAATTGAAGGCTGATTTGTGAAGCACACTGCTTTTCTCTCTCCCTTCGTCTCCCCCTCTCTCTCTTTTACACACACACACTGTGGTAGGCAGAGTAATTCCTGCTCCTCCCAAATGCTTACATCCTCATTGTCAGAACCTTTAAATATATTGCCTTACTGGGCAAAAGGGATTTTGCAGATGTAACAAAATTAAATTAATTAAATTGAAATTAATTAATTAACTAAATTTAAAGCCTTATCTAGGTGGGCCTCACAGGGGTGCTTAAATAGTGGATACGTCAGGCAACAAGTCAGAGAAGCAGAGAGACAGAGATTTGAAGAAGTTATACTGATGTGTTTGAGGATGGAGAAAGAAGTCACTGGCCAAGGAGTGAAGACAGCCTTTAGAAACATATTCTCTAAAACCTCCAGAAGGAATGAAATCCTGCCCATACCTGGATTCCTCTAATATTATTAAAAAAATGAATTTGTATTGTATTAAGTCACTGAGTAGTGGTAATATATTAGAGCAGTAACAGGAAACTAACATCAATACCCATTTCAAAGATAAGTACTCACAGGAACAAAACTCTGTCTTTCCTATTTATCATTTTAATTTCTGATTCAGAACTCCTAATCAGTCTGATAAAGATAAGGTAATCTTGTTATTTTTATGTCAGATGAGCTAAATTTAGTAGCTTCCCATGCCTTTAAGCTTGTTCTCCTGCCTCTGCAAACCACTGGCTTTGACATTGACTCAAGGTGAAGGAGGGTCTTCGACAAATCTGCCTGGTCCTAGGTGCTGGGGAAGAGGATGTGAGTGACCTCATCCCTACTGAGCTTCATAGAGATATAGAATTATCATTGGGGGAATTTTTAATGATGTTGATGGTCAGTTTCTAATTCTCCTCTACCCACAGAGGTGTCAGGTGTCTTGTCTCTCTTGGGGGTTTATACCCAAAGTAGCTCAGGTAGCTCTAGTGGTTGTACTGGCAGCCCCTCTCAACCCTCCAACCTTTTGTCCAAGGTATAGAAAATGTATGTGTATTCTTTAGTTCCTTCATGTTTACTGTTAGGCTCTCGTTGAGCACTCTCGGCTCCTCACCCTGTGATCTGTCCTTGTTCTAGGCTCCTGTGATGAAGGGGGACATCAACAGGTTTGCCACAAAGTCAGTTCAGAGAGGACAGGAGGAGGCCTTCAAATGTCTGATCCTTCAAAATTATTTAAGAACATTTTGTTACTGCTTCCTACTCCCTCTGAGACAGGAAGATAGGTCAGCGAGACAGACCCACTTCCAAGCTGATGGCTTAATCACCCATTCTCCATTCACTCCCCAGCTCATGAGGTCTTTATCTATTCGGAGAGAGGATCATGCTAGGGAAGAACCAGGAAAAAATTGTTCTGCTGAATTGCAGATACTTTTTTTTTTTTTATTGTATTGGTTTTGCCATACATGAACATGAATCTGCCACAGGTATACACGTGTTCCCCATCCCGAGCCCTCCTCCCTCCTCATACCATCCCTCTGGGTTATCCCCAGTGCACCAGCCCCAAGCATACAGTATCATGCATCAAACTTGGACTGGCGATTCGTTTCATATATGATATTATACATGTTTCAATGCCATTCTCCCAAATCACCCCACACTCTCCCTCTCCCTCTCCCCCAAAGTCCAAAAGACTGTTTTATACATCTGTGTCTCTTTTGCTGTCTCGCATACAGGGTCATCGTTACCATCTTTCTAAATTCCATATATATGTGTTAGTATACTGTATTGGTGTTTTTCTTTCTGGCTTACTTCACTCTGTATAATTGGCTCCAGTGTCATCCACCTCATTAGAACTGATTCAAATGTATTTTTTTAATGGCTGAGTAATACTCCATTGTGTATATGTACCACAGCTTTCTTATCCATTCATCTGCTGATGGACATCTAGGTTGCTTCCATGTCCTGGCTATTATAAACAGTGCTGCGATGAACATTGGGGTACATGTGTCTCTTTCAATTCTGGTTTCCTAGGTGTGTATGCCCAGCAGTGGGATTGCTGGGTCATAAGGCAATTCTATTTCCAGTTTTTTAAGGAATCGTCTCACTGTTCTCCATAGTAGCTGTACTAGTTTGCATTCCCACCAACAGTGTAAGAGGGTTACCTTTTCTCCACACTCTCTCCAGCATTTATTGCTTGTAGACTTTTGTATTTCAGCCATTCTGACTGGCGTGAAATGGTACCTCATTGTGGTTTTGATTTGCATTTCTCTGATAATGAGTGATGTTGAGAATCTTTTCATGTGTTTGTTAGCCATCTGTATGTCTTCTTTGGAGAAATGTCTATTTAGTTCTTTGGCCCATTTTTTGATTGGGTCATTTGTTTTTCTGGAATTGAGCTGCAGGAGTTGCTTGTACATTTTTGAGATTAGTTGTTTGTCAGTTGCTTTATTTGTTATTATTTTCTCCCATTCTGAAGGCTGCATTTTCACCTTGCTTATAGTTTCCTTTGTTGTGCAGAAGCTTTTAAGGTTAATTAGGTCCCATTTGTTTATTTTTGCTTTTATTTCCAATATTCTGGGAGGTGGGTCATAGAGGATCCTGCTGTGATGTATGTCGGAGAGTGTTTTGCCTATGTTCTCCTCTAGGAGTTGTATAGTTTCTGGTCTTATGTTTAGATCTTTAATCCATTTTGAGTTTATTTTTGTGTATGGTATTAGAAAGTGCTCTAGTTTCATTCTTTTACAAGTGGTTGACCAGTTTTCCAAGCACCACTTGTTAAAGAGATTGTTTTTAATCCATTGTATATTCTTGCCTCCTTTGTCAAAGATAAGGTGTCCATATGTGCGTGGATTTATCTCTGGGCTTTCTATTTTGTTCCATTGATCTATATTTCTGTCTTTGTGCCAGTACCATACTGTCTTGATGACTGTGGCTTTGTAGTAGAGCCTGAAGTCAGGTAGGTAGATTCCTCCAGTTCCATTCTTCTTTCTCAAGATAGCTTTGGCTATTCAAGGTTTTTTGTATTTCCATACGAATTGTGAAATTATTTGTTCTAGCTCTGTGAAAAATACCATTTGTAGCTTGATAGGGATTGCATTGAATCTATAGATTGCTTTGGGTAGTATACTCATTTTCACTGTATTGATTCTTCCAATCCATGAACATGGTATATTTCTCCATCTATTAGTGTCCTCTTTGATTTCTTTCACCAGTGTTTTATAGTTTTCTATATATAGGTCTTTAGTTTCTTTAGGCAGATATATTCCTAAGTATTTTATTCTTTTCGTTGCAACGGTGAATGGCATTGTTTCTTTAATTTCTTTTTCTATTTTCTCATTATTAGTGTATAGGAATGCAAGGGATTTCTGTATGTTGATTTTATATCCTGAAACTTTATTATAGTCATTGATTAGCTCTAGTAATTTTCTGGTGGAGTCTTTAGGGTTTTCTATGTAGAGGATCATGTCATCTACAAACAGTGAGAATTTTACTTCTTCTTTTCCAATTTGGATTTCTTTTATTTCTTTTTCTGCTCTGATTGCTGTGGCCAAATTGCAGCTACTTAAAAAAAAACCTTCATTGTTATTTAAATGTTTGAAAAAGTGAAAGTGAAAGTCGCTCAGTCCTGTCTGACTCTTTGCTACTCCATGAACTATAGAGTCCATGAAATTCTCCAGGCCAGAATATTGGGGTGGGTAACCTTTCCCTTCTCCAGGGCATCTTCCCAACCCAGGGATCGAACCCAGGTCTCTCCCACACTGTTAGTGGATTTTTTACCAGCTGAGCCACCAGGGAAGCAATATCTTATTAGTTTAATATCTTATTATTTATTAAGATCCCACCCTATAATTATTAATATCTTATTATTATTAAGGTGATATTAGTTTACACCTTGTGTTTTGAGCTAAAAAAAAAAAACTAAGAGTTGATACCTTTGTTCCTAGGCTCTAATCTAATAACTAATTCTGGGAAAAATAGAGGTTCCAAGACTCACATTACAATGGGGTGATTCCAGGGCTAGAAAAGAAAGAATAAGTTCTCCCAGGGGGAAAAGAAGAATGTTTTATATTCTCGTTTTGTCACAAGTAGAGAAAGAAACTGAGGCTCAGAGACATTAATCAAGTTGGACTTGCAGAGTGAAGCCTCAATCTTGTATCTCTTTAAATTCAATCCCCAGATTGTTTAGGAGACAGACAACTGGTGCCTCCCCAGGAAGTCATTAAACATCATCTGGCCTCAGTTCTTCACCTTTAAAGTGGAAAGCTTGGACTAGATGAATTCTGGGCTCATTATGACAGGGACAGAGTAAAGTAACAAAGTAGGTGATTAAATAGTTAAACCCACTAGGGAATTGTAAGTAAAGAAAAGAAGTACGGGAGATCCCTGTAAATTAATGATCACTCAAGAGAGCAGGTTTTTATTTTTGTTCAATTAATTTCAATCATACAATTAATGAATGTGGGTATAAATATATACTTCAACCAAAGAAGTGAAGAATGTTGAAATGCCACACAAATTGATGTGTGTGAGAGGGAATGGAGATACATCCTTTGGCATCCCATTGTTGCTGTTAAGTCTCTAAGTCATATCCAACTCTTTATGACCCCATGGACTGCAACATGCCAGGTTCTCTGTCCTTCACAATCTCCCTGAGTTTCCTCTAACTCATGTCCATTGAGTCAGTGATGCCATCCAACCATCTCATCCTCTGCCACTCCCTTCTCCTCTTGCCCTCAATGTTTCCCAGCATCAAGGTCTTTTCCAATGAGTCAGCTCATCCCATCAGGTGGTCAAAGTACTGGAGCTTCAGCTTCAGCATCAGTCTGTCCAGTGAATATTCAGGATTGATTTCCTTTAAGATTGACTGGCTTGATCTCCTTGCTGTCTAAGGGACTATCAAGAGTCTTCTCCAGCACCACAATTTGAAAACATCACTTCTTTGGCCCTCAGTATTCTTTAAGGTTCAGCTCTCACATCCATACGTGACTAATGGAAAAACCACAGATTTAACTATAGGACCTTTGTTGGCAAAATGATGTCTCTACTTTTTAATACACTGTCTAGTTTTGTCATAGCTATTCTTCCAAGAAGTGAGCGTCTTTTAATTTCAAGGCTGCAGTCACTGTCTTCATTGATTTTGAAGCCCAAGGAAATGAAATCTTATACCGCTTCCACGTTTTCCCCATTTATTTGCCATGAAGTGATAGGACCAGATGCCATGATCTTAGTTTTTTGAATGTTGAGTTTTAAGCCAGCTTTTTCACTCTTATCCTTCGTGTTCATCAAGAGCCTCTTTAGTTCCTCTTCATTTCATATCATTAAAGTGGTGTCATCTATATATCTGTGGTTGTTGATATTTCTCCCAGCAATCTTGATTTCAGCTTGTGTTTCATAGAGCATACTAAAAATTTTGTTATCTACTACTCCTCTGTACATCAACAGTTCTAGCTAAGTGAAAGACCTTCATTGTGCTAAGACCTGTCTGAAATCATTTTTCCATAGTGCTATGACAGTCCTGGCTTGACAAGGTAGGAAAAAGAAAACTCCCCAACTCAACATGAGAAGGAGCTGATGGTGGAAGTGTGATGTCTACTCAAGAATGAGGAAGAAGGTGGTCTTTTCCACCTCCCAATTTTCCTTTGATTATAAAACTGTAGCCCACTAAGTTCTGAGGGGTGGTACCTTCTCCCCTGCCCACTTGTAAACCTCATAAGGATCCTATTCTAATAAACCATCCCTTACCTATCATTTTTCCTCTCTCTGAATTCTTTCTGATCTGAGACGTAAAGGACCAGGGCTCTTTGGAACTCCTCAAAACACCACCTAGTGGCTTCAATTATGGCTCTAAATGTGTTTTTTAGGTTGAAAAAATTCAGAACCCCCAGGTGAGAGAGAAAGTACATGGGTATTTTTGTCTCCAAATGAGCTCATAAGCCTTCCTTTGAGGCCATAAATGTGGATTCTGCCTTATATTGCAGAATTTTAAGTATGAATTGGACCGAAGTGAATATTCTAGTTATGAAAAAATCAGTGGCACTAGGACCTCCAGCTACTGGTAGACATTCAGATGATTTTATGTTCATGAGAATGATATTTGCTATTTTTTATTCTTTATAGTTAAGCCTTGGTGACTTACATACTCCAGCAACTATTTTTTTAATAAAATGAATATATTAAATGAGATACACTTTAATTATTATTCTTGATGCAACTTAATTATTACTTGGCTCCATTTTAATAATATAATCTGTGCACTTGGCATTAAAATATTTTGAATAATATCACTAACTTTGACTCTTCTCAGTTGATTATTTCCCCAAGAGCTTGATCTTGAAGTTCTTTTCCAGTATCTAAACTACAGCTCAAGTTGTTTGCAGTCCTCTATCTTAACTGCATGATTTATACCCAGCCGCATACTGACAGTTTGAGTTAGTTCCAGGCAATCAAATGTGAGAACTCTGATTTATTTTGAACACCTGTCTAGAACCAACCTGCCATTGCTTCAGAAGTCTTGCTTCAATTTTTTCCCCAGCTAATTCTGCAACTTGAACTGCAGTAGCATTTATCAAAAAAAAAAAAAAAAAATTAGAAATCGCTCTGGTACACCCTTTGGGGTAGCCATCCTTTGGAGGATTCTACTTGCAAGTGACAATGCCCTCCACCCAGCATGTGGAATAATAATATTCACACTCAAGTGACTCATTCATCCTTTTACTAAGGAGAAACAAAGCCAAAAACAAATAAGTTTTTTAAAGGAGATTTTTCTCCATGCTGTTCTGTTATATTTTATATTTAGAGACTTACGGAAAGTCCCTAATTCAGTTAAGTTTTTCTTAATCAGCTAAATGATAGAAACACCTACTTGAACCTGAAAACTGTACTGTACTTAATACATTGGAGAAGTACTGTAAATGCTGTCCTTGAGTACATTGGAGAAGCCTATTTTATAAGCTGAATTGTGATCTAAAAGCAGAGAAACTTATGCTTGGGTTAAGGAATAGACCAACAATTTTTCAAGTCGGTTCATTTTTAGAAAAGGGAAAACTGATGAGATTTAAAATATTGGGTGACAGCAATAACCATATCTTGCTTTGGGACAAAAATGAAGATAGAGTTAGTGAAGAGACATGAATTTAAGAGGTAAGTGCTCTAACACTGTAAAATGGAGATCTGTTTTCATGTGGAAGTGATGGAAATGATATTAGAAAACATAAACAATAAAATATATCAAGGAAAAGACAAGGTATCAAGTGTTTTAGGACAGCAATGGATAATGTGGAAGTAGGAAAGAGAAAATTATATTTAAAAATGAGATGGAGAAAAATCTAAGTATTGGAGAAAATGCTAAGTATTGAATGAAGTCTGAAGACTGATTAAATACAAAGAAATATGGTGCATTAGCATTAGATCTTAAAAAATGAATTACTTATTGCTAACTACGGAAAAGTCTGCCTCTGACCTCTTAAACATTTAACATCCCACATCATCAGGGTTCACACATTGATACATTCAACATAAAACTTCCTTTTAAAGAAAAGAGAAAAAGTCATATTTACTGATGGCCCACTATACGAAATAGTTTGAAGAAGTCGAATGACTTGGTCTTACACCCAGATCTGTCAACACTGCCACACCCCAGAGCCTTGAAATTCACAATACCACGTCTTCCCAGGAGGGGATTCAAGAACAGAAAGGGCCTTCTGTATCAACAGGTACCCTATAAAGAAACATTTCCCAATTAAACTACTTAGATGAGCAGACTTCTCCAGAAATCCAACCGATAAATAGTTATGTAATCCTTACATTCTTATGGCAACTACTCAGCTCTGAAGCTGTAGCTCAAAAGCAGCAGTACACAATATGTGAATAAATGGACATGGTTGTGTGCTTCCCAGGCAGCACTAGTGGTAAAGAACCCACCAGCCAATGCAGGAGGTTAAGAGATGTGAGATCGATCTCACACGGATCAGGAAGATCCCCTGGAGGAGGGCATGGCAACCCGCTCCAGTATTCTTGTCTAGAGAATCCCATGGACAGAGGAGACTGACGGGTTACAGTCCATAGGGTCACAAAGCGTTGGATGTGACTGAAGTGACTTAGCATGCACATGCACATTTTCCCAAAAACTTTACACAACGGGCAACTGGCTAGATTCGACTATAGGTTACAATGTGTCAAGTGATGTAGTTCTTTGGTAGATCTGATAATGATTTTGGGGACCCTAGTCAGGCTTCTCACTGGCATGTGCCTTGTCAAAAAGAGGAAGTGAAGAATAATACTAGTGATTAAAATGGAAGGAATTTAAAACAGAATAATTAAGTAGTGGTGCCTAAGCCTTATAATAAGTAAACAACATCTCAAATTTTTCCTTCTCCTTAGAGTAGAATGTGCATACATATGCTTGGGAAATATACATACATATTCTTGTGCATAAACCAGAGCATCTAAAAAAACTTTTAAAAAAATGAAAAACTTAAAACATGCCTCCCTCAAAGTGAGTTCAGAGTGATTTCTCCTGGTTAGACGCTTCACCTTAATATAAAAAATTCTTCTGATCAAAAAGACAGTGACTCCTGAGGAAGTCAAGTGATCAGAGACTGCCAGGGCAGCCCCATGCACAGGAGATGCTATCAATCCTCACTAACTCCGTGGAAGGGAAGATTTAGAAAGTGTCTGCTAGGCTAAGCCAAACGAATGGACTTGAAGTGATCACAAACCTTGTGATGATAGAAATTGAAAATGTTAACTTCAACGCATTACTGGGAAATTGGACATAAAGCATAGTTCTAATGAAAACTAATATCATCGAAAAGATTAAAAAAAAAAAAAACTGGAAAAGACCAAGGCTCATTTCATATTCAGAGAGCCAACGGAGGGTAAAAGAGAAAATTTAGAACTAGAAAGGATGCCAAGACCCCAGTCTTCCAGGATCTGACCAGAGAACCTATTACATAAAGAGACACAGGGGCCAGCCCAAAGGGACAAAACAAAGGAAACTGCATTTGTTAAGTTCTTACTAAATGCCAGGCACTTGTAAGTATTTTGAATTTGTTGTCTCCTTTGATCTTTTCAACTATCCTTGGAAATTATGAGTATTATTGTCATCACTTTACTGACAAGGGCAAAGAATAGGAGATGCTGTCATTGTCCACTATCATTCCGGGAGACCTGTGGTTTGGACCTCAGTCCATATCTGTCTGAACTTTTCCAGTAGGACATGCTGAGGAAAGAAGCAAAAGCTACCATCTCAAACCCTTGTGTAAATCCACATCAACACTAAATAAAAATGCCTACAAAGGTTGAATAGAAAGTATCCATTTTGTAGTTCAACATCAAGATGGGATTTTATTGATATATTATAGTCAGAAATACTGATTACTAAAAATTAGCACATGATATTGGAGACATTTTGTGGAATATGATGAAAATATTAGCAATATCTTCAGCTATGTCATAAACAGAGCACATTCAACAGACTATCCAGTAAGATGAAATGTATCTACAATTGCAAAACAAATATTAAAAATGATCTTATTAAAAATGATGGACTGATTTTGGAAAAAAGTGTTAAGAACGTTCTACTCCTTTCTTGAAAAAATCTTGTAAAGGCGTTGAGTCAGTTTCTGTATAGTTTTGTGTGGTATTAGTAGAAATTTGAGGATAAGAGTTATTCTTAACTACCTAGGAAATGGCAATATATTTTTTATTTCTACCTGTTATATCTTCTGATTGGTTTGGTGATATAGTTGAAGGGTTGAGTGGTAGCTATATATTTTATTTTGCTACTAACACATTTTAGTTAGTATCTGCAAGTTAATACTAAGAAGAAAATGTACAACATAATTCTTTTCTTTATTAGTTTAATGTACCTTTCACAGTTTGTGTTTGATCCCTGGGTTGGAAAGATCATCTGGAGGAGGAAATGGCCATCCACTCCATTATTCTTGCCAGGATAATCCCATGGACAGAGGAGCCTGACAGGCTACAGTCCATGAGGTCGCGAAGAGTTGGACACAACTGAGCATGCATGCAAGCACTTTTCACACAGTCCAACCCCAATACGCCTCACCCCACTTCTAGGGGATGGGTGATGGTGCAGCTTCTAATGATCCGCTCTCAATTATTCAGGGCATTCATTT
Source organism: Bos taurus (assembly GCF_002263795.3). Taxonomy (NCBI): domain Eukaryota; kingdom Metazoa; phylum Chordata; class Mammalia; order Artiodactyla; family Bovidae; genus Bos; species Bos taurus. The sequence continues at coordinate 17,125,017 of NC_037336.1, read as the reverse complement.
TTCCTTCTGTAAGATGAAGAGAAAGAGAATAGAACTAAATTTTCAGGTCCTTAGTAACCATTTCATACTATGCAGTATATACATGTCCCTCTACATCCTGGACAGACAAAAGTACTACTTCAGACTTAGGGTACTCTTTAAAAAAATTTTTTTACAGTGTAATCTTTAAAATAATATAAGCAAATTTCATTTTTCCTCCTTGCAAAATAGTATGTAATGGAATTAGATGCTTTTCCCCTGTTGATTATCATTTTAGTACAGCCTGTACTAAGCTTGGGGCTTGTCTAGTGGCTCATACGGTAAAGAATCCAACTGCAATGCAGGAGACCAAGGTTCAGTTCCTGGGTTGGTAAGATCCCCTGGAGAAGGGAATGACTACCCATCCCAGTATTCTTTGCCTGGAGAATTCCATGGACAGAGGAGCCTGGTGGGCTACAGTCTATGGGGTCTCAAAGAGTTGGACATGACTGAGCAACTAACACACATGTGTACCTAAAGTTATTCTAATTGCTCTTAGAAACTGAGGGCTGAGCACATTGCAGAATGCCTGAGGGGGATGGTACCTACAGATTAGTCTAGTGAGATTTGTAAAGTTTAAAATCAAGAAGAGGATGAGAGCCTTCTGACTGTTGGTTGGCTTCTCTAAAGTCTTGTTCAATCACTGATTCTAGATTTAGACATTTGTGGCAACAGAGCAATTAAAAGAACAGCTGCATATATTGGGAAGCCATAGAGTAAAGGGATTTGTAGGCTTTACGCAGTCTGGAGTCCTGCTTTGTTTACTGGATTTGACACAGTCAGTCCTTCCAGAGACATGTGTGCCCACAACCTTTGCATCCCTCGCCATGTCCCCAAGAGCGCTAGGAGAGTGTGTTTGACAGTTTGGACTCATCCCTCTGCGGAGACCTGAGGGGTGAACATTAAGAAGAAGCAGGCCATGCAGTGGTGACAGAAGTGGTGGGACTGCAGTCTCTACGATCTGGCTACTTATACAGCCAGAGAAGGTGACGGCCTGGCCTATGCATTTGGTTGAGCTCTGCAGTCAGGCCAAATTTTTTTTTTAAATCACATCAGTCCCAGCCTGCATCATCCCTCCTGCCACATGCTATTCTATCCCATTCACAATCAGCCCTTATATTATGACGTATGTGGCGATATGTAGAACAAGTTAACCTGGACTCACAGCTAAAAGTTAGTGAATCCTAGTGACCTTGAAAGTACCCCATTTTCTGAAAGTGAAAACAAATATCTTCTATTAACACATATATGTGGAATCTTAAACAATGGTATAGATGATCTTATTTTGTATGGATGCTAAGGGGAGGGTGTGGGATGAGGTGAGAGATTGGGCTTGACATATATACACTATTGATGTGGGCCTGCTTTCATTCTAAGTTGCTTCCATGTGTCCAACTCTTTGCAACTGTATAGACTGCAGCGCACTAGACTCCTCTGTCCAAGGGATTCTCCAGCGAAGAATACTAGAGTGGGTTGGTGGGCCCTCCTCTAGGGGATCTTCCTGATCCAGGATCAAACCTACATCTCTTAATCTGCTGCATTGGCAGGTAGGTTTTTATCACTAGTGCCTCTTGGGAAACCCATACACTAACCCTAACCCTAACCCTAACCCGTACCCATACACCATGTATAAAATAGATAACTAATAAGAACTTACTGCATAGCACAGGGAACTCTACTCCATGCTCTGCTATGACCTAAATGGGAAGGAAATCCAAAAAAAGAGGGGATATATGTATACAGAGAGCTGATTCACTTTGCTGTACAGAAGAAACTAATGCAACATTGTAAAACAGCTATGCTCCACTAAAAAGTTAAAAAGAAACAAACAAAAAATGAGTACCCCATTTTTAGTGAGGAGGGAAGTTTAGTTCTGTAAGAGCTGATGTGCCTTGAGAGATTTATCGCAACAGGTAAATGTGATGGCACCTGTTGCAGGGGGCAAGGAGGCCCTTAATCAGGGGTGCCCTGGGCTGCAGCAGCCCACAGATCGCCTAGGCTCATGGATCTAGACTCTGGGGCAAAGCTGAAAGTGAAGGTCAAGGTAAAAGTGAAGGAAGAGAAGGAGAAGGAGGAACAGGAAGTAAGGGAGAAGAGGAGAAGAAAGTGTGAAGGAAGTCAATCTCTGTGGCCCGCTAGAACAGATCAATACCTACACTGTGCTAAGTCTTTTCTCTGAACAGTCTACAGTTGCAGAAGTCATGGAATAGCATCAAGGAAGACTGGAAGATGGCGCATGAACTAGATAGGAGCCCAGATCAAACTAGTGTCCATCCTGGCCATGCTTATCCCAATGCCCTGGGTTCAAAGTGAGCCAGGGCTGAGTTCTCCTGGGGAAAGTCTTTGCCACTGTTAGAGCCAAACATAGAGAATATCAACACTTGAATCTGTCACAGGACATTCTGTAGACAGGAAAGGAACACAGAGTTATAGATCACATGGTATGTGTATGAAAAAGATGGCACCCATTTCGGATACCCATAGTTTGGATTTTATTACTGTAAATATTTCAGGAGAATTAAAAAGGTAATATAAATATATAAATATAATGTAAAATATTAAAGATAGAGAAGGAGAAGAGGGTGACAGAGGATGAGATGGTTGGATGGCATCACAGATTCAATGGACATGAACTTGGGCAAACTCCAGGAGATGGTGAGGGACAGGGAGGCCTGGCATGCTGCAGTCCATAGGGTCAGAAAGAGTCAGACACAACTTGGCAACTGAACAGCAACAAATAAAGATAATACCAAGGATGATAATCATCACGACAGCTGACATTTATGTGCTCACCTTCCAGGTGTATTTTACCTATATTAACTCGTTTAATCCTCCCAACAAAGCCATGAGGCAGGCTCTATTTTCTCATGCATTTTAGAAATGCAAACCAGATGGATTAACTTTGAAAACAGTAATCCTATCCCATGAGCAGGCAACAGGAGCTGGCTTTCCTCTTGCTGTCTGTACAGCCCCTGCTGGACCCATCTCTGTTTTGCTACTCACATGACTGACCTTCTCTCTTAAGCAGAGTCTAATCGGGAAAGGCCTGTGTACTTTCCCCTGGTCCGAGCCAGTGACTGGTCTAATCTTTAGATCAGAATGGTTCCACCATGATAGCTTATCAAAGGGGAGGGGCGAGGGGTGTGATCCTCTGCTGGTTTCCATGGTATGTCAGGTTACCAGTGAGCTAACCTGACATCAATTCCCCCTACAACTGGTCATCTTCCTCTCCCCTCCCTTCGTAGGACTGCTGCCATGTCCTGCCTGCTGTCCATTGAACAGGGTGGGGTGTCATTCCAGGACCTTGCTTCATGCATGTAAGATCTCCCATCCATTAACCACAGATGAATCTGTCACTGACTCTGTGTTCTTTCTTCTGTCTTGAGACTGGGCAAGTACAGGGTGTTCAGGCCTGCTGGGCACAGTCCAACACATATACTTAACAAACCTAACACCTATGCATTCTGATAAGAGTATAAATTTCTTAGGGAAACTTCATTCCTAGTTTTTCAGGTTTTCACAGATAACAATGACAAGTTAGTTTCTTCCCAGAATTTAGATTTCTACATACCCTTCTTAGATCCAAGGGACTTGAGCAAAAGCAATTCTGAAGAACAGCTGGTCATTGTCAGTCTTGATTAGGAATTATTTTCCTGAAGCCCATACACCATAGACTAACTTTCAAATTCTAAACATTTACTGTGTTGATAAAGAAGTGCATTTTACTCAGGAGAGGGGTTCACAGTTTTTACCAGATTTTCAAAGAGACTGATCATTTTGGCAAGAGTTAAAAACCACTGGGCTAAAGCTCCTTTTATCTCTAACTCTAGGACTGCTAAAGAGCTACTCCTGGGGGACAAAAGGGTAAAAGGCTGTGTGTGTGTGTGTGTGTGCGTGCGTGTGCACGCGTGCACACATGCCCATGCGCACTCAAGCGTAGGTGATCAGACAGAACTTTGTAAGACCCTTCATGGATGAACCTTTGAGACTTGCCCCTTCCAAACTCCAGTTACACTGATTGTAATACCATGAATGTCCCATGTTTTCTTTTGTTCAAAGTCTTTGTACATGCTGTCTACACAACCTGAAACACCATTTCCTCTTGTCCACATTCCCTTATTCCTCCCTTCACCCTAATAGTCACTAGTCTTAATGATGCTAGTTTGGAGGCTACTCTTTCCTGAAAAGCTTTTCTCATACAGTCTATCCTGAAGTCAGTGCTCTTCAAATGTGCTCCCATAACACCTTTATTAATTATTCCTTCAGTAAGCCATTCATTTACTGAACACTTATTAATCATGGTCATTCTATATTAAAAAAGAGTTCTAAGAAATATTCTGGGAGTTGGGGACAGCAGTAAATATGTCCTCCCCTCACCAAATTCACATCTGCTTAGATCCTCAGAATGTGATCTTATTTGGATACATGATCATTGCAGATATAATTAGTAAAGTCTGACTGGACACGGTGGGTCTCAAATCCCAAGACTGGGGTCTTCATAAGAGCGAAGAATATGCAGTTACAGACAAGGAAGAAATCTACATAAATGAACAGGGGAGTTATACTGCTTCAAGCCAAGGAATATGTGGAGAAGCTAGAAGACTCAAGGAAGGACTCTTCCCTAGAGACTTCAGAGGGACTACAGCCCTTCATCTTCTTGAATTCAGAGTTTCGGCCTAGAAAACTGTGAGAGAAAAATAATTCTGCTTTTTAAAGCTTCTTCCTGCTGCTGCTGCTAAGTCGCTTCAGTCGTGTCTGACTCTGTGCAACCTCATAGACGGCAGCCCACCAGGCTCCAGCGTCCCTGGGATTCTCCAGGCAAGAACACTGGAGTGGGTTGCCATTTCCTTCTCCAATGTATGAAAGTGAAAAGTGAAAGGGAAGTCGCTCAGTCCTGTCAGACTCTTCGCGACCCCATGAACTGCAGCCTACCAGGCTCCTCCATCCATGGGAGTTTCCAGGCAAGAGTACTGGAGTGGGGTGCTATTACCTTCTCCATTTAAAGCTTCTTAGTTGGAGGTAAATCGTCAAAGCAGCCCAGAGAAACTAAGTCAGGGATACGATATTAAGGAGATACACACGGTTTCCGTCTTCAGATAGTTACGCCCACATGTGTAGGTGCTTATCCGACAGTATCACCGGCATCTGCCTCATGCAGCACAAGGCAAGATCATGAGGGTCAGATGGCCGGGCTCATCGGTGTATCTTCCACCTGAGTCTTGTTCACATGGAAAGAAGCTGGGAAAAGTACTTGTTGGATGAAGGGATTTGAAAATGATCAGAAGACAACCAATTTTGTGAGCACTACAGCTTGTATGGTAAGAAAATAATATTAGAAGATCAAGTGGGTAGTGGAGATCATTCTTTGGAACAGAGGGGAAAAGAAAAAGAAGAAAAAATGAAAGTTACTTTCAGAGAGATGGAAGAAGTGTTAAAATGTGACCTCAGATGGAAGGAAATAAAGATAAGCCAACCTCTTGAGAAAAGTCTGACACTTACGCAGGTGCTCCATGGTGAGTGAGACAATCACCCATGAGCACCTGAGGTTTCCTGGAGGTGAAGAGCATCAGCACATTCAACCTAAATATCCATCAACAGAAGAATGGATAAAGAAGATGTGGTACATATATACAATTAAATATTACTCAATCATTAATAAGAATGAAATCATACCATTTGCAGCAGCATGGATGGACCTAGAGATTATCATTAAGTGAAGTAAGTCAGAGAGAGAAAGACAAATAACATACAATATCACTTATATATGAAATCGAAAAAAATGATACAAACGAACTTCTTACAAACCAGAAACCAACTTGCAGACATAGAAAACAAACTTGTGGTTACCAAAGAGGAGAGGTGAGGGGGGAATAAATTAGGAATTTGGGAATAACATACACACACTGCTATATATAAAATACATATACTACAGAGGCTACTATATAATACAGGAAACCATACTCAATATTTTGGAATAACCTATAAGAGAAAAGAATCCGAAAAAGAAAGTATATGTATATATGTATGCATCACTGAGCCATTTTGCTGTTACGCTTGAAATGAACACAACATTGTAAATCAGCTATACTTCAAATAATTAATTACTTAAAAAGACACACGTTCGGGATGTCCACAATCTCAGGGAGATGGGGAAACTCAGCTGCCATCACTGCTATTGTCATTTTGTTGATCATACAGCACAATTAACAAATATTTCTAATTCGTTGATTGTCAGTTTCCTTTAACCAAATATTAGCCTTAAAAATGTTACCAATATCATTCTAATTCATGAATTTTCTAATTCTTCACTTTGCATATAGAATTATGGAACATTAACAATGAAAGAGAGTTTAATGATAATTTGGTAGAGGTAGCTCCTTGTACAGTGAAAGAAAATGACATCCAGCAATGCTACAGACTTCAGTATAATTAATGAATGTTTTCATTTATTATGCCTGCATGAAATTCATGCAGGAACATATGTGTAAGTATAGCAGAAAGTGAAAAAGAACTAAAGAGCCTATTGATGAAAGTGAAAGAGGAGAGTGAAAGAGTTGGCTTAAAGCTCAACATTCAGAAAACTAAGATCATGGCCTCTGATGCCATCACTTCATGGAAAATAGATGGGGAAACAGTGGAAACAGTGGCTGACTTTATTTTTCTGGGCTCTAAGATCACTGCAGATGGCGACTGCAGCCATGACATTAAAAGACACTTACTCCTTGGAAGGAAAATTATGACCAACCAAGACAGCATATTAAAAAGCAGAGACATTACTTTGTCAACAAAGGTCCATCTAGTCAAGGCTATGGTTTTTCCAGTGGTCATGTATGGATGTGAGAGTTGGACTATAAAGAAAGCTGAGCACAGGAGAATTGATGCTTCTGAACTGTGGTTTTGGAAAAGACTCTTGAGAGTCCCTTGGACTGCAAGGAGATACAACCAGTCCATCCTAAAGGAGATTAGTCCTGGGTGTTCGTTGGTAGGACTGATGTTGAAGCTGAAACTCCAATACTTTGGCCACCTGATGTGAAGAGTTGACTCATTGGAAAAGACCCTGATGCTGGGAAAGATTGAGGGCGGGAGGAGAAGGGGACGACAGAGGATGAGATGGTTGGATGGCATCACTGACCCAATGGACCTAGGTTTGGGTAAACTCCAGGAGTTGGTGATGCACAGGGCGGCCTGGCATGCTACGGTTCATGGGGTCGCAATGAGTTGGACATGACTGAGCAAATGAACTGAACTGAACTGATAGATATAATCTCAGTGATATGAGATGGGGATAAAGGCTGTCACTCCAGGGGTCTATTGTATCTTGAGTTGAGCTAGTTCTGATCTGGAAGCAGTCCTTTTTTAGAGCATGTGCTCAGTCAAGTGGGATGAACAGACTATGAATATGATGGAAAAAGAGAAGTGATGAAAGAGTGAAAATAAGCTCAGTTCAGTTCAGTCGCTCAGTCGTATCCGACTCTTCACGACCGCATGAATCACAGCACACCAGGCCTCCCTGTCCATCACCAACTCCCGGAGTTTACTCAAACTCATGTCCATCGAGTCGGTATTGCCATCCAGTAAGCTCAGGCTAAAGTAAAAGGGTAAAGTGTCTGAGAGTTGGCTACTTATTACATGTAAAATTTTCTTGAAAACTTGATTATTACCAAAGTATTCACCTCTGATTCATGTTTCTGTTGTAATAGCTCAATTAATTCTGAAGGACTGTATCTGCTCCAATTTGCATAGTGAATGGTTTTAAAAATCAAAGTCACATAGGAATTAAAAATATTTTTTAAAAACTTAGTTAATAATTTTATTCATAGTTTAAGGAGACCAGATTAAAGGCAGGCTGTAAATCCAATGATGAAAAGATGAGAGAGAAAATCGCAACCACTTTAACTGTAAACTTTCTTTTCTTAAGTTTAGGTAAACTTTTCATAAAGAAGGCAGTGCAGGGTGAAAGATGCTGAGAAAAGGGGAACAGGTAAAAAAGTTCTCCATGTAAGTTGAGCAGTTTCTAATGTGGGAAAATTTTTCTCCATAGAGAGCATAAGCAAACATATTTCTAAGAAAAGTCAAAGGAGAAAATATTTGTACATTGTGTTTAGAATATAAGAGTAATGAACTTCCATTACATTTCCAACAAAACAATATCACCGGTAAACTTTTTAACTTTTGCCATTATTTTTTGTTCTATAACATTTAACCTGATATTTCTCTGTAACTGATATTTGCTTTTTGCCCCCTCTTAAGCATTGATAGTACATCAGACACATCAAATGCTTGTTTTATTTTAGTTTAATGATCTGATGTACTTATTTTTTTCTCTTTGGGTCACAAAGAATATATTTTTGTATCCATTTATATCAAGAACTATATATTTTGTGTAAAAAATGAACTTTTATATTTTTGCTGACTTTGAATACATTAAAGCCTTCTAGTAAACACTGTTACATGAAACATAGACAAAAATCAGAAATCACTGGTCAGGAATCTCCTTGAAACCAAGAGACTAACATTCAGTTCAGTTCAGTCTCTCAGTTGTGTCCGACTCTTTGCGACCCCATGAACTGTAGCACGCCAGGCCTCCCCGTCCAACACCAACTCCCGGAGTTCACTCAAACTCACGTCCATTGAGTCGGTGATGCCTTCCAGCCATCTCATCCTCTGTCGTCCCCTTCTCCTCCTGCCCCCAATCCCTCCCAGCATCAGAGTCTTTTCCAATGAGTCAACTCTTCACATGAGGTGGCCAAAGTACTGGAGTTTCAGCTTTAGCATCATTCCTTCCAAAGAACACCCAGGACTGATCTCCTTTAGGATGGACTGGTTGTATCTCCTTGCAGTCCAAGGGACTCTCAAGAGTCTTCTCCAGCACCACAGTTCAAAAGCATCAATTCTTCAGCACTCAGCCTTCTTCACAGTCCAACTCTCACATCCATACATGACCACTGGAAAAACCATAGCCTTGACTAGACGAACCTTTGTTGGCAAAGTAATGTCTCTGCTTTTGAATATGCTATCTAGGTTGGTCATAACTTTCCTTCCAAGGAGTAAGCGTCTTTTAATTTCATGGCTGCAATCACCATCTGCAGTGATTTTGGAGCACCCCCCAAAAAATGCCCAAAAACTTATATGCAGAGTACATCATGAGAAACGCTGGGCTGGAAGAAGCACAAGCTGGAATCAAGATTGCTGGGAGAAATATAAATAACCTCAGATATGCAGATGACACCACATTTATGGCAGAGAGTGAAGAGGAATTAAAAAGCCTCTTGATGAAAGTGAAAGAGGAGAGTGAAAAAGTTGGCTTAAAGCTCAACATTCAGAAAACGAAGATCATGGCATCTGGTCACATCACTTCATGGGGAATAGATGGGAAAACAGTGGAAACAGTGTCAGACTAACATTAGAAGGAGATTTTGGTATTTTTGTTTATTTGTTTTTAATACCAATGAAGATTTATACTTAAAGAGATTACTAGCAACTATTTAATATCCACCCATGTTTTTAGCCAAAAAGTGAGCTATTCAATCTTGCTGAAAGTCAGTCCTCCTGATCACTTGACATTGAAAACTCTTCTACTACAAAGTGACAGAGTATAAGAGTAAAATCATTGTCATCACAAAGGAGAGTTGTCACACCTAGTGAAATAACTTTTCCTCTTGGAGAAATAACCAACTGATGACTTTTCAAAGGTGGTCCTGGCCTATTTTGAAGAAAACATATTTTCAGAGAAGGAAGCATAAAACACTTATGCCCTTGCTAATTCTGAATTATACTATTAAAAACAAGATGTCTGGATGTGCCAAAAGGAAATAATCTTTTATGTTCTATACCAACATTTTTAAAGTTACTTTTTCTGCATAAGGTCTCAAAAATAAAAATTCTTAAGTATTTATTCAAACCACTTTAGCATTTTTAAGTGAATTCAATTGGAAAATTTTCAAATTAAAGTAGGAAGTACTTGGTTTTGGCAGGGTTTTTTTTTTTTTTTTCAGTACTAAAAAAAGAAATTCCAGTTGATAGCATTCTTGTCTAGTGTCTAGAGAAGGCTGAGATTTCCAGATGATGAATAATGCTATTGCATTGCCTTCAGCCCAAATTTCCAAGATTTCAGTTCATGTAGATTTCGGGTGGCCACAAGTTTCTTTCCAGGTAGAAAGTAATAAATGCAATTGACAATGCCATCATCTCTTAGAGAAAACCTGATAATAGTAAACAAATTAAAACTTAAAATTAGAATAGTGCTCAGATACCTTTTATCACACAATTTGGAGAGAACAGAACTAATTTCCCTATTCTGGGATGTGATCTTTTATATCTGTTGCTGTGTAAACATGTGTTAGTCGCTCAGTTATGTCTGATTCTTTGTGATCCAATGGACTGAAGCCCATCAGACTTCTTTGTCCATGAAATTCTCTAGTCAAGAATACTGGAGTGAGTAGCCATTCTTTTCTCCGAGGACAGAACCCGGGTCTCCTGCACTACAGGCAGATTCTTTACCCTCTGAGCCACCAAGGAAGCCCCATTGTTGTGTGAGGGTCCTTAGTAAATATTTGTTTAATCAAAAACAAGGAAAATACATCTGCCAAGATAAGCTTGTAATTTCTTCTAAAGTAAAATAATTGCCCAGTATGTTTACTTTTACAACTACAGGGAAACAATACTTTGGCCACATGATGTGAAGAGCCTACAAATTAGAAAAGATCCTGATGCTGGGAAAGGTTGAGGGCAGGAAGAGAAGGGGATGGCAGAGTATGAGACGGTTGAATGGGATCACCTATTTAACGGACATGGGTTTGAGAAACCTCCAGGAGACAGTGAAGGACAGGATGGCCTGGAGTGCTACAGTCCATGGGGTTGCAAAGAGTTGGTCATGACTGAGAGACTGAACAACAATAAATAAGGAAGCAAAATTTCATAATATTCAAATATGCATTTTTATTTAAAGAAGGAAAATTCTCAGTCACTCAATTCAGTAGCTCAGTTGTGTCCAACTCTTTGCAACTCCATGGACTGCAGCATGCCAGACTTGCCTGTCCATCACCAACTCCTAGACCTTGCTCAGACTCATGTCCATCGAGCTGGTGATGACATCCAAATATCTCATTTTCTGTTGTCCCCTTCTCCTTCTGCCTGCAATCTTACCCAGCATCAGAGTCTGTTCCAATGAGTCAGTAATTCGCATCAGGTGGCCGAAGTATTGGAGTTTCAGCTTTAACATAAGTCCTTCCAAAGAATATTCAAGGTTGATTTCCCTTAGGATTGACTGGTTTGATCTCCTTGAAGTCCAAGGGACTCTCAAGAGTCTTCTCCAACACCACAGTTCAAAACCATCAACTCGTCAGTGCTCAGCTTTCTTTATAGTCCAACTCTCACATCCATACATGACTACTGGAAAAACCACCACTTTGACTATACAGACCTTTGTCAGCAAAGTAATGTCTATGATTTTACTATGCTGCCTAGGTTGGTCATAGCTTTTCTTCCAAGAAGCAAGTGTCATTTAATTTCATGGCAGCAGTCATCATCTGCAGTGATTTGGGAGGCCCAAAAAATAAAGTCTCTCATGGTTTCCATTGTTTTCCCATCTATTTGCTGTGAAGTGACAGGACCGGATGGCACAATCTTAGTTTTCTGATTGTTGAGTTTTAAGCCAACTTTTTCACTCTCCTCTTTCACTTTCATTCAAGAGGCTCTTTAGCTCTTCTTTGCTTTCTACCATAAGGGTGGTGTCATCTGCATATCTGAGGTTATTGTTATTGCTCCCGTAATCTTGATTAAAGCTTGTGCTTCATCCAGTCTGGCATTTTGCATGATGTACTCTGCAAATAAGTTAAATAAGCAGAGTGACAATATACACCCTTGACATACTCCTTTCCCTGATTAGAACCAGTCTGTTGTTCCATGTCCAGTTCTAACTGTTGCTTCCTGACCTGCATACATATTTCTCAGGAGGTAGGTTAGGTGGTCTGGTATTCCCAACTCTTTCAGAATTTTCTATAGGTTATTGTGATCCATACAGTCAAAGGCTTTAGTGTAGTCAATGAAGCAGATGTCTTTCTGGAATTCTCTTGCTTTTTTGATGATCCGATGGATGTCGGCAATTTGATCTCTGATTCCTCTGCCTTTTCTAAATCCAGCTTGAACATCTGGAAGTTCATGGTTCATGTACTGCTGAAGCCTGGCTTGGAGGATTTTGAGCATTACTTTACTAGAGTATGAAATGAGTGAAATTGTGCAGTAGTTTGAACATTCTTTGGAATTTCCTTTCTTTGGGATTGGAATGAAAACTGGCATTTTCCAGTCCTGTGGCTACTGCTGAGTGTTCCAAATTTGCTGGCATATTGAGTGCAGCACTTTCACAGCATCGTCTTTCAGGATTTGAAATAGCTCAACTAAAATTCCATCACCTCCACTAGCTTTGTTCATAGTGATGCTTCATAAGGCCCACTTGACTTCACATTCCAGGATGTCTGGCTCTAGGTGAGTGATCACACCAGCATGATTATCTGGGTCATGAAGATCTTTTTTGTATAGTCCTTCTGTGTGTTCTTGCCACCTCTCCTTAATATCTTCTGCTTCTGTTAAGTCCATACCACTTCTGTCCTTTATTGTGCCCTTCTTTGTATGAAATGTTCCCTTGTTATCTCTAATTTTCTTGAAGAGCTCTCTAGTCTTTCCCAGTCTATTGCTTTCCTCTATTTCTTTACACCGATCACTGAGGAAGGTTTTCTTATCTCTCCTTGCTATTCTTGGGAACTCTGCATTCAATTGGGTTTATTTTTCCTAATCTCATTTGCCTTTTGCTTCTCTTCTTTTCTTAGCTATTTGTAAGTCCTCCTCAGACAACCATTTTGCCTTTTTGCATTTCTTTTTCTTGGGGATGGTCTTGATCACTGCTTCCTTTACAATGTCAGGAACCTCTGTCCATAGTTTTTCAGGCACTCTGTCTATTAGATCTAATCCCATGGATCTATTTGCCAGTTCCACTGTATAATCATAAGGTATCTGATTTAGGTCATACCTGAATGGTCTAGTGGTTTTCCCTACTTTCTTCAATTTAAGTCTGAATTTGTCAATAACGAGTTCATGATCTGAGTCACAGTTAGCTCCCGGTCAGGTTTTGCTAACTGTATAGAGCTTCTCCATCTTTGGGTGCAAATAATATAGTCAATCTGATTTCAATATTGACTATCTGGTGATGTCCATGTGTAGAGTCTTCTCTTATTTTGTTGGAAGAGGGTGTTTGCTATGACCAGTGTATTCTCTTGGCAAAACTCTATTAGTCTTGGCAAAACTCCTTTGCCCTGCTTCATTCTGTACTCCAAGGCCAATCTTGCCTGTTACTCCCGGTATCTCTTGACTTCCTACTTTACATTCCGGTCCCCTATGATGAAAAGGACATCTCTTTTGGTGTTAGTTCTAAAACGTCGTATAGGTCTTCATAGAATTGTTCAACTTTAGTTTCTTCAGAATAACTGGTTGGGGCATAGACTTGGATTACTGTGGTTTGCCTTGGAAACAAACAGAGATCATTCTATCATTTTTGAGATTACATCCAAATACTGCATTTTGGACTCTTTTGCTAACTATTAGGGCTACTCCATTTCTTCTAAAGGATTCTTGCCCAAAGAAGTAAATATAATGGTCATCTGAATTAACTTTGCTCATTCCAGTCCATTTATTTCACTGATTCCTAAAACGTCAATGTTCACTTTTGCCGTCTCCTGTTTGACCACTTCCAATTTACCTTGAAGGAAATTGGAAGGAAGGAAAGTTCTAGATAATATTAAAATTATGTATTTAGCTATGTGGTTAAATTAAACATATAAGTTCAAAATTAGTCATGCTTTTAAATGATTGATTTACTAGTAATATTGAACAACAGTAATTTAGTAATTTAACTTAACATATACATTTCAAAATATCTGAATTCTAAGGCCTTAGTGACTGGCTGCTCAGAAAATATTCAGAGACTGAAAGAAAATGTGTAAGTAGTTACCTCTTAGAAAAGACTTGTGAAAAAGCTTAGCATTCTGATTAACATGCTTGCAATAGGGTACCCAAAGCATTTTTATGACTGGACCGTAATCATATTGTACTTACTAAGAGTCCACATTACATATTAGGTAAGTTGGGAACTGTCTTTGGCTGCTAGCTTAGAGTCCGGAAATAGCAGTGACCTACTAAAGTCGAAGAAGTCTGGAGGTAGGCAGTTCAGCGCTGAAAGGGCAGTTTTATGGAATAAACTGCCACCTATGCTTTCAGTCTCTCTGCTTCAGCTTCAGTATAGCATGAGATGTCCATGCTCAAGCTCCCCCACCCGCCCACCCCCGTTCAAGATGGTGTCAAGAACCCATGTCTCAGTTACCAAACAGAATTTCCCACAAATCCCACCCACGAACTTCTGCTTGTTTCTCTACAAAAGAGATGAGAAAGTGTACCTATCTACATAGCAGCAGTGGAGATGCAGACATAGAGAACAGAGTTTTGGACACAGTAGGGGAGCAAAAAGGTGGGATGATTTGAGAGACTAGCATTGAAACGTGTGTATGTGAGTGCATGCTAAGTCCCTTTGGTTATGTCCACCTCTTTGTCACCCAATGGACTGCATGCCAGGCTCCTCTGTCCCTGGAATTCTCAAGGCAAGAATACTGGAGTAGGTTGCCATGCCTTCCTCCAAGGGATCTTTCCAACCCAGGGACTGAACCCACATCTCTTATGTCTCCTGCATTGGCAGGCAGGTTCTTCACCACTAGCACCAACTGGGAAGTCTCGCATTGAAACATACACATTACCATATGTAAACTAGATAGCCAGTGGGGATTTGCTGTATGACACAGGGAACCCAAAGCCAAACTATAGAGGTGGGATGGGGAGGGAGGTGGGAAGGAGGTTTAAGAGGGAGTAGACATATGCTTACTCCTTGGAAGGAAAGTTATGACCAACCTAGACAGCATGTTAAAGAGCAGAGACATTACTTTGTCAACAAAGGTCCGTCTAGTCAGGGCTATGATTTTTCCAGTAGTCATGTATGGATGTGAGAGTTGGACTATAAAGAAAGCTGAGCTCAGAAGAATTGATGCTTTTGAACTGTGGTGTTGGAGAAGACTCTTTAGAGTCCCTTGGACTGCAAGGAGATCCAACTCATCCATCCTAAAGGAAATCAGTCCTGAATATTCATTGGAATGACTGATGTTAAAGCTGAAACTCCAATATTTTGGCTACCTGATGCGAAGAGCTGCCTCATTTGAAAAGACCCTGATGTTGGGAAAGACTGAAGGCAGGAGGAGAAGGGGACGACAGAGGATAAGATGGTTAGGTGGCATCACCAACTCAATGGACATGGGTCTGGGTAAACTCCAGGATGGACAGGGAGGCCTGGAGTGCTGCAGTTCATGGGGTTGCAAAGAGTTGGACATGACTGAGCAACTAAACTGAACTGAACTGAGGCATATGTATACCTATGGCTGATTCATGTTGATATATGGAAGATATTATAAAGTAATTATCCTCCAATTAAAATTAAAAAAATGAAAATGTACTTTTTTCTTTTTAAGCTGGGTGCATCAACCAAGTTTTCTCTTACCAAAGAAAAAGGGAGAATGGATATATGTAGAAAATCATCAGATACTATCTAATAAGTTAAATATCCCTAAGGCCAAATATAAGCCAAATACTTTAATTTTCTGTTTTTTTTTTTTTTTTTCAGCATCATTCTACCTTCTCTGTTCAGAGAACAAATAGATACTATTACAGAGCAATCAAGGTGCATAATTCAGTCTAAACTGGAGAATTAGCATAACGTGTCTAACTCTTTGTGTCCCCATGGACTGTAGCCCACCAGGCTCCTCTGTTCATGGGATTTTCCAGGCAAAAATATTGGAGTGGGTTGCCATTTCCTTCTCCAGAGGATCTTCCCAACTCAGGGATTGAACTCGGGTCTCCCAAATTGCAGGCAGACACTTTACCATCTGAGCCACCAGGGAATTCCCAATGACATATTTAAATAAGCCCAAATAAATTTAATGAAGTCTGAAAAGAATTTAGCCTTATGTGGAAACATTAACAACAATACTCAGAAAATGTCAAAGTAAATTTGTATTGATGAAAAATATTAAATTTAAAACACCTTCATAAAGATCTTCATACTAGCAATTATGAATTTTATGCCCTTGGTTGGGCTTTCCTAATAGCTCAGTTGGTAAAGAATCCACCTGCAATGCAGGAGATCCTGGTTCGATTCCTGGGTCAGGAGGATCCCCTGGAGAAGGAACAGGCTATACACTGCAATATTCTTGGACTTCCCTTGTGGCTCAGCTCATAAAGAATCCACTTGCAATGTGGGAGACCTGGGTTTGATCCCTGGGTTGGTAAGATCCCCTGGAGAAGGGAAAGGCTACCCAATCCAGTATTCTGACCTGGAGAATTCCATGGACTGTATAGTCCATGTGGTTGCAAAGAGACACGACTGAATGATTTTTCACTTTCACTTTCAAATGTCCTTGGCTGAAATAGCTGTTGTCGACTCATGATACAAATATTTACTGAATTTTCTACTTGACTCTGAATCCATAACGTCTATCTTCACACAACCATAGGGCATTAGAATTTCTGCTCTATTTTGTAAGTAAATGTTGACTTTGACTATTAATAAAGTTCTGTTTATATTTAAGCCACTTTATAAAAAGAGAAAAATAGTCAAGAATCTATTAAGTGCTCCTTGGAGGAAAAGCTTTGTACAAAAATGATTATTATCAGATCTAGCTGAACAGATATAAATATTTTATTGATATGGCATTCCAGTATAGATGCAATGTTGTTATGATTTTAAATACAATGCTTAGAAATTCAGAATAAGCTGATATTTTGTTCCTGAGAAGCATTCTTTTTTTTAATTGGGATGTAATTGCTTTACAATGTTGTGTTAGCTTCTGCTGTACAACAAAGTGAATCAGTTATTTGTATACATATATCCTTTTCCTCTTGAGCCTCTCTCCCATAGCCTCTAGTTCATCACGGAACACTGAGCTGAGCTTCCTGTTCTAAACAGCAGCTTCCTGTTAGCTATCTATTTCACACACGGTAGTGTATATATGGAGAAGGCAATGGCACCCCACTCCAGTACTCTTGCCTGGAAAATCCCATGGATGGAGGAGCCTGGTGGGCTGCAGTCCATGGGGTCGCTAGGAATCAGACACGACTGAGTGACTTCACTTTCACGCATTGGAGAAGGAAATGGCAACCCAGTGTTCTTGCCTGGAGAATCCCAGGGATGGGGGAGCCTGGTGGGCTGCCATCTATGGGGTCGCACAGAGTCAGACACGACTGAAGTGACTTAGCAGCAGCAGTGTATATATATATCAATGCTACTCTCTCAATTCATCCCATCTTCTCCTTTGTATTCAATATGAGCATGAAATTACAGTGAAATTTTATAGTGTTTAAATCAGTCCATTCTTTCCAGAAATATTTCTAAGCTGCAAATTTTATAGGTTATAATACATAGATGAAAAGCTACAATTACTAAATATAATTTTAGATGCATAGCAAAATTCTTTGTTGAAATATGAAGAGCCCACCAGGCTCCTCTGTCCATGGGATTCTCCAGGCAAGAATACTGGAGTGGTTAGCCATTCTCTTCTCCAGGGAATCTTCCCAAACCAGGGATTGAACCCAGGTATCCTGCATTGCAAGCAGATTCTTTACCATCTGAACCACCAGGGGAGCCTTATGTTTTCCAAGTTTGGGTATAAGTTCAATGTAATTTTGCTCAAGTTACATACATATGCTTGCTGTAATTTCCAGATAAGGAGGAAACTTCCTTTACACCTGTGAAGAGCTTACAAATCAAATACACCCATATAATCTGTACATAAACTGTCTTTATTTAAACAGAGTTTCATTTATATTCTGGCATGCAGATTGTACCTTAGGCAGCTTTATTTCTACCAGATAGAGTGCAATTTCAATAACTATTAAAACTGAACTAATTTGCTTCACTTGAATATAATATGCATATTCAGTTCAGTTCAGTTGCTCAGTTGTGTCCAACCCTTTGCAACCCCGTGGACGGTAGCACGCCAGACCTCCCTGTCCATCACCAACTCCTGGAGTTTACTCAAACTCATGTCCATTGACTTGGTGATGCCATCCATCCATCTCATCCTCTGTCATCCCCTTCTCCTCCCACCCTCAATCTTTCCCAGCATCAGGGTCTTTTCCAATGAGTCAGTTCTTTGCATCAGGTTGGCGAAGTGTTGGAGTTTCAGCTTCAACATCAGTCCTTCCAATGAATATTCAGGACTGATTTCCTTTAGGATGGACTAGTTGGATCTCCTTGCAGTCCAAGGACCTCTCAAGAGTCTTGTCCAACACCACAGTTCAAAAGCATCAATTCTTTGACACTCGTATTTCTTTTTAGTCCAACTCTCACATCCATAGATGACCACTGGAAAAAACATAGCCTTGACTAGACGCACCTTTGTTGGCAATGTAATGTCTCTGCTTTTTAATATGCTGTCTAGGTTGGTCATAGCTTTTCTTCCAAGGAGCAAGTGTCTTTTAATTTCATGGCTGCAGTCACCATCTGCAGTGATTTTGGAGCCCCCCAAAATAAAGTCTGTCACTGTTTCCATTCTTTTCCCATCTATTTGCCATGAAATGATGGGACCAGATGTCATGATCTTAGTTTTCTGAATGTTGAGCTTTAAGCCAGATTTTTCACTCTCCTCTTTCACTTTCATAATATGCATATTACATAATATTAAATAAATTGCAAGGATTAGGATTGTATAGCAATACTATTACTGCATTTCTATAAGGTGCTTAATGATATATTATAAAAATATAAAAATTTTAATTATCTAAAAGAATAGAAATTCATACTTAATTTCAAATGAAAACAATTCAAATGAGAATAAGAAAGTGACAATCATTGGAATCTCTTTAACCCAAAGAATAACAAGGGATCACATTTGGGTACATATCCTTCCAAAATTTTCAGATAAATATAGCTTTGATTTTCTTAAAGTGTATAATTTCTTCCATATCTAAGACTGTGTTCCCTTTATATAGCAATATTGAAAAGCATTTCGCCTGGATATAGAAATCCGTTTGTGTTAACTTTATTCTGTCAAAATTCTGCAGACAGTACTTCATCACCAGACAGAGATAAAACAAACATTTATTTGTGCTCCTCTTGTTGAAGGTAATCTTTTTTTTATTATTTTCTGCATCAATTATTTCATGATTTAAATATATATATATATATAATATATATCTTGAAAGAAAACAAGCAAGTAAATGAACGTAATGGACTGTATTTATATGTACATCTTTTCTTATTATTTGGCTCAGAACTGCACATAATAAATAAGCTATTCAATAAGTAAACATTTCCTTCAGTGCAGTCAAGTTTTCTTCATCTATATCATTGACTATTGCATGTCTTCTGGTTTCTTCCTCCAGAATCCTCATAGATGTCTATTATCTTTATCTCTTTCTTTTCCCTCCCTTGTGATTCAAGCTGGACTTAGAAAAGGCAGAGGAACCAGAGATCAAATTGACCACATCCACTGGATCATAGAAAAAGCAAGAGAATTCCAGAAAAATATCTACTTCTACTTCATTGACTATGCTAAAGCTTTTGACTGTGTGGATCACAACAAACTGTGGAAAATTCAAGAGATGGGAATACCAGACCACCTTGCCTGCCTCCTGAGAAATCTGTATGCAGGTCAAGAAGCAACAGATAGAATCAGACATGGAACAATGGACTAGATCTAAATTGGGAAAGGAATAGGTCAAGCTGTATATTGTCACCTTGCTTATTTAACTTATATGTAGAGTACATCATGTGAAATGCCAGACTGGATAAAGCACAAGCTGGAATCAAGATTAGGGGAGAAATATCAATAACCTCAGATATGCAGATGACACCACCCTTATGACAGAAAGTGAAGAGGAACTAAAGAGCCTCTTAATGAAAGTGAAAGAGAGTGAAAAAGTTGGCTTAAAACTCAACATTCAAAAAATGAAGATCATGACATCCATTCCCATCACTTCATGGCAAATAGATGGGAAAACAATGGAAACCATGAGAGACTTTATTTTCTTGGGCTCTAAAATCACTGCAGATGGTGACTGCAGCCATGAATAAAAGACACTTGCTCCTTGGAAGAAAAGCAATGACCAACCTAGGCAGCATATTAAAAACCAGAGGCATTACTTTGCTGACAAAGTCCATCTAGTCAAAGTTATTGTTTTTCCAGTAGTCATGTATGGACATGAGTTGGGCCATGAAGAAAGCTGAGTACCAAAGAATTGATGCTTTTGAACTGTGCTGTTCGGGAAGACTCTTGAGAGTCCCTTGGACTGTGAGGAGATCCAACCAGTCAATCCTAAAGGAAATCAACCCTGAATATTCATTGGAAGGACTGATGTTGAGGCTGAAGCTCCAATACTTTGGCCACCTGATGTGAAGAACTGACTCCTTGGAAATGGTCCTGATGCTGGTGAAGACTGAAGGCAGGAGAAGAAGGTGATGACAGAGGTTGGATACCATCACTGACTCTATGGACATAAGTTTGAGCAAGCCCCGGGAGTTGGTGATGGACAGGGAGGCCTGGTATGCTGTAGTTCATGGGG
This sequence comes from Bos taurus, assembly GCF_002263795.3. NCBI lineage: Eukaryota > Metazoa > Chordata > Mammalia > Artiodactyla > Bovidae > Bos > Bos taurus. The sequence continues at coordinate 17,104,350 of NC_037336.1, read as the reverse complement.
TCACAAAGAGTCGGACACGACTGAGAGACTGAACTGAATTGATGACTGATTCAATACATTGTAACATTGCTTCTTTTTTAAAACTAATTCTAGAATGGACTTGAATACTGATATTTTAAGACTTCTTTGCATTCTTGTCTCATTCAAAAGCTTGTTGGAACTCTGACTTCCTATTAAATTGTTCCTCCCATTGATCTTAGTTTCATGCCCTACTACATCATTTTGGATGTATCTAGCAGCTCTCAAATTTTCTTCTTTTTCTGGTTAAAAAGCTTTCTATGTGCTATTTTATTAGTTTTTAAACTTTTTATTTTATATTGGACTATCGCCAATTAAAAATGTTGTGATGGGTTCAGGTGCACAGCAAAGGGACTCAGCTATGTATATATATGTATCCATTCTCCCCCAAATCTCCTCCCATTCAGGCTGCCACATAACATTGAGCAGAGTTCCCTGTGATGTACAGTAGGAGTTTGAGTGTTTAGAGCAACAGTTTTTTTTCTTGTATTATAGTTATTAAAATTGTCTTCAGTTTGTTATTTCCCAATTCTCATAAGTCAGATTAGCAGAATTAGACACAAAAAATTAATTCACAAATGAGATCTAAATTCTCTTAATCTGTAATATTTATTCTGGCTCTTGTGGCATGTTAACAATGACATTTTAAATGTCAAACTTCTGAGATGGACATCTGAGATGATATCAAACTTCTGAGATTATATCACTTATAGGTTTTAAATATATATGATTAGAATATGCACTGTTACTATTTGTGAAGTATTTTGATTTTCTCACACAAAATGGACTATATAAACACCAATTATAATGAATATGCAGGTAAAGCTGATAATCTGAAGACCTGTATAGTCATGCAAGCTGTTAAACATTTTGAATTCACTGTATTTGATCAAGTCTAAGATGAACATTTTCTTCCATATTTGAACATCTCTGAAATGGGCTGTATTGTATAATTACTGGTGGAGGTTGTGATGTGGTTGTCACTCATTACATTTTCTTATAAATCTGAGAAAAAGCTACAGAATATTCCATTGTAGAAAAATAGCAGAAATCACAGTGGGATATACTCACAAAAATGTTGTAGTACCCATTCTCAGGGTGACACAGATGATGATGTGTGAGAAAACATGAAAATTGATGACTATGTTGAAAATGACCCAGAAGACTGAGATTCTCAACCTAAATAAATTATGAATATGCCTTAACCAAGTAATTGTTTTTTATGTATGCAAAGAAGTGATAAATAATTAAAAATCTAAATTTTCATATGTCTGAAAAGCTCTTTCAATGGGGCATTCTAATTAATGAGAAAGGATTGTGAATTTAATCAGTGGCAACTTTTTTTTTTAGTCGTGCATAAAATAATGGAATGCTCTATTAAGCATTAAACTAGATAAAAAATAATAAAATAATAGTGTCTTGTTCTCCCACAGATATTTAAAACAAAATGAAAATTCATCCAGGCATTCTGTTGTAAACTCAATAACTTGAAATTAATTTAAAGTTAATGAAATATTCCTTCGAAAAGAAGTTTGCAAAAGGGATTTAAGGCACTTAGGCATTTGTAATCTTTAAGTCCTTGTTCAGTGAAATAAAAATTTTAATGCACACATTTGCACACAAAGGCAAAGATGACAACAATAATGAAAACACCTTGCAAAACCATCCAGGAAAAAAAGTATGTCCTTCCATAGGGAAACAAAGAGACCAAGACATGATGAACATATAATCTGGTAAGAGTAGAAAATTAAGTATGGAACACAAATTTGATAGCAAAGTAAAATCTTCCAATAAGAGAAATCATCACTTTAATCTAGAATTTCCAGATTCAAGTTTGAGAAAAAGAACATTTTGGAGGGGCTGGTTCAAATAATCTTTATTGTGAAGGAAGTACTAACCAAAAAAAGTGTTTAGCTGTTTCCATTACCCTTGTGTTAGAAATCAGCCTTTATGAATCCATGGAGGAATCTGGAGAACTTGTATGAAGAGCTGATAGAACACAGCTTTGTCCTTAAACTCAATGAGGAGAGCAGAGTGAGATTTGGCCACTGGCAAATCCTTGAAGCAAATCATGGATATAAGGTACCTGGCATTAAAGAAAATATGAGTTAGCCATTCTTATGAATATGTTTTTTTCCCTTAAGCAAATTCAGTAATTGCATTAAAAATGAAAATGTGTCCTAGTTCATTTTTTGTAGCCAAATTGATTTCAAATTTATGTAAATTGAGATATGCAGAATAATAATGAAAAATATAATGTAAAAACATCATTGCCTGCATGGCCATAGAGTAGCTGCACATTATCATAGAAGAGATACTAGGCACACAGTCACATTACCATCTGTCAACAGCAAAACCTCACTAGCAAATATGGTCAAATTTAAAAATCTGACCTTTAGTTTCACAGTAGAGTGCAATTAGCATGCAATGGCACATGCAAATAAAAGAAAATATTTAATCATTTTGTACATTTAAATAATTGCAAATCTGCAGATCCAAACTCTGTGGGTTCTCAGGTAAACGTGGAAAATTATAATTTTAGCAAAAAAAAAAGGAACTTTTTTTTTATCATTATGCTCCTCTATCAATTTTTTTTTTTTCTGTTCATTACTTTGTGTACTCAAAGTGTATTTGAGGAGAGGCTGCCATAAAACCTGCTCTATCTCCATTTTCTTTCTGCTGGCAAAGGCCATCTGAGGTCTGCAGAGGAGAAGTAGGGAAAGGCAACACAGATTCATTCATTGCACATTGACTAGGAGTCATTAAAGCAAAACACTCACATTATCTCTAAATTATCGCTGGCAAAGCTGGTGATGTACTTTTGTGCTATATAAGCAGCAGCAATGGGAACTTCATTTTGTTGTTAAATTAGAATATGCTATCCTAAGGACTGAATGTTTTCTGCACTAAATCCTACATAATTCCTTTTATTTTATTTTATTCATTATCTATCGTTCTATCTATCATCTCTTCCTTCTAATAGTGCATTACATGCACAGCCTAATACATACATTTTCAGACAAAATCTAAAGAGTAGCTAAATAAAATTCATTCAAAAATCCTCCCTCTTTTTTGCACTTATTTTAAAATATTAAATTTATTTCTTAATGACTCATACTTCCACATGGCTCAAAGATCATAATTACACAAAACATATTCATTAAGATGTCTCATAGCTACCCTGATCCATCATCCTAAATCCTTCAGTCTTCTCATAGGTAAAAAATTAAACATTTTTTGGAAACAATTTCAGAATTATAGAAGAGTTACAAAAATATTACATTTAATTCCTACATTCCCTCTCCCAGTTTCCCCTTATGTTAACACCTAACAGTCAGGGAACATTTACCAAAACTGAGAAATTACGTGACATGTCTTCTTTGTCTCCTAACTCTATAGCACATTTTTAATTTATTTTATCAAAGTTTACTTAATTGACAATGTTGCGTTAATTTCTGCTCTATAGCGAATTGATTCAGTTATATATTCTTTTTCATATTCTTTTCCACTATGGTTTATCACAGAATATTAAATCTAGTTTCCCAAGCTACACAGCAGGACCTTGCTGTATCCATTCTAGGTAAATATAGTAGTTAGCATATGCTAATCCCAAACTTCCAATCCATCCCTTCCCCCATCCTCCTTTCCCCTTGGTAACCACAAATCTGTTCTCTATGTTTTGTAGATATATCTGTTTTGTATCATGGTTTAGATTCCACATGTAAGTGATATCGTAAGATATTTGTCTTTTCCTGACTTTCTTCACTTAGTATGAAAATCTCTAGGTCCATTGATGTTGCTGCAAAATGGCATGTTTCATTCTTTTTTATAACTGTGTAGTATTCCATTATGCATTTGTACCACATCTTCTGTATCCATTCATCTATTGATGGCCTTTTAGGTTGTGGTCATTGTAAATAGTTGCTGCAATGAATATTGGAGTGCATGTTTATTTTTGAATTATGTATAGTTTTCTCTGGATATATGCCCAAGAGTGGAATTGCTGGGTATTACGTTAATTCTATTTTTCATTTTCTGAAGACCCTCCATACTGTTTTTCATAGTGGCTGCACAGATTTACAGTCCCCACCAACAATGTGGTGGGGGGGGGGTTCTTTCTTGCACACCCTCTTATGACAGTTATTTTAAAGTCCTTTCCTGCTAACTCTAATATCTGGATTGTGGATGGATTTACTTCTACTGTTTTGATTTTCTACTTACTATTCCTGGTCACGTTTTTATTATCACTGTGCATGTATCATTTTAATATTGTAATCAGATATTTTAAATAAATGGATTCTAGAGGCTTCAGATGATATGATTTTTCCCGGAGAGCATTCATTCTTTCCTAGGTTAGGCAGAATGCATGGAGAACTGACTCCACTGACCAGTCAGACATCGAACTGAGTCCATGCCAATTTGTAACTAGACTTAGTCCATCTATGATGTATTCTGTTCCCTGAGCCTTGCCACCCTGGCCTTCTGCTTGAGAGCCTGGAAAGTCTCTGTCTCTTCTGAAACCTCAATCTATGTATATTGTAGGCCCTCTTCTCCCTCAAGAGAGTTTTTCTTCTAAGCACACCAAATGGGTGGATTTCAAATTGCCTGTTAGAATTTTCCTACTCACCTCCTTGGTTTCCTGTTTTATTGCAACACATAGCCAGGGTCCACAAAGAAGACTGGCCATACATTTGGGGGCACTTCTAGACTCAAAGCTGTCATACTGGCCCCAGTGACTATCTAAAGCTTTACTTCTCTTTCTCAGTAGAATACTTCTTCCTGTACCAAGTCTAAACTACAGCCTGTGTCCAGAACCACAGATGCCTCAAGGAAATATAACAGCAATCATCGATAGCTCTAGGCAATACATTTTCTTCCCTGAGATTCTAGTTTGTCTAATTCTTCTTGCCTCCACCACATTTCAGTCTTTCCAGGTGTTACATTCAGAATGTTAACCTATCATGGTATACATTTTGTTCAGTAGCAGAATCCATTTCTCAGTATTTCTGAACTTGGAAGGAATTCAAATTAGTTTCTATAAGACGATAGAAGCTGTAAAATGTAGTCTTCAGAAAGTACTAGTGATTGTGTTTTCAACATTGTGGAGAAAGTCTGTCTACAGTGAAACAGATGAAAAAAGTCAACACAGACAAGAACCAACAGAAAAAGGAGAGTCCTGATTGTGTCTGGTGTGTGGATTGTTCCTAAGGATTGGCTGTGTTCCTTCCTGGTCCAAGGGGGCTGGTGGCTCAATTCTTCTCTCGATTTTTGAGGGCCCAGCTCTCCTTAAAATATGTTCTCTCTTTTGATTTAGTTGCGATTAAATTGGTTTTACATCACTTGTAGAAAGTGACTGAATTAATACTATATTTCATACTATTAAATGTTAACACAAATTATGTTTTTATCATCGTTTTAAGCTTCTATTTTTTAAAGTTTACCCTATGATCTCCTATTTTGCAATAATGATAATAGCTGTGACATCATAATGCTTTCAATATGCTTACCAGACGTAATTTCTCATCCTTTTCTAATATGATGCTTCTAATATTCAGAGTCCTTGGAACTCACATAGCTAAACATGTTTGAAGTGTATGTAAAGCAAGAAGAAATAAGATTTGATATAGATAACACATTTATGGTTATCAGGGGGAAAGGGGTGGAAGGAGGGATATAGTGGGAGATTGGGATTGATATATACACACCACTATATATAAAATAGTTAACTAATAAAGACCTAAAGTATAGCACAGGGAAACTCCTCTCAAAACTTTGTAATGGCCCAGATGGGAAAAGAATCTAAAAAAGCGTGGATATATGTGTATGTGTAACTAATTTGCTTTGCTGTATAGCAGAAACTAACACAACATTGTAAATCAACCATACTCCAAAAAAATTTAAAAATAAAAATAAAATAAAGAAGATCCTCCTCATGGGAGGAGCTCTTCCATGGATAAAAGGCAGAATTTTTAGTCCTTTGAAATCTAGATTCATTTTGTTTACATTCCTGATTTGGGCAAGTTCTTATTAGATTAACTTGCCAAACTGCTGATTTCTAGTTGAAAAGATCTCTTTTAAAGAACTTTTATCTGAATAATTTTCTCTCAAGGAAAACGCCTCTGTTTTTTTAAGTCCTTGACCCACTGGTGGAAAACAAAAAAGACAATTGCATTCAACGGACAGGAGAAAAATAAAAGCAATTCAATTTTTAAGGTTATTTTTCTGATATTTACATTGACATTATTATAAATGTAGAACTTTATTTAACATTTCTTCCAAACAAATTTAAACTTATTGTGTTTTTTATTTAGTGCATATGTGTGTCAGGCTTTGGAAGAAGTGATAAGGATTAGGAGACAGGAAGAAGAATGAAGAAGAGAGAAAAATAGGCACATGAGATGTGGGGCGGGGGTGGGGGGGAGGGGGAATGAATCCTGAAGGTAACTAAATGGGACCAGAAAAGATGTTAAAGTGTTTGGGTTGTGGACTTCAAAATGTGTACTATGTGATCACCTATTAGTGCTACTTAGGAATTGATGATCAGCTGGCTCAATAGAACCATGGTGTACAGTCCTCTACCTGATTTTTATCATCACCATCACCACCCCCAGGAAAAAATATGTAGGTTCCTAACCAATATTTGGAGATTTAAGTAGCCATGAACTTTGATGTCACTTCAGAGGTGGGATGAGCTAAAGCCACAGGCAAGATGGTTAAAAGGGCCATCAGAGCTGAGTTGCCTGGCTGACTTGGTCTAGGCAATCGGCAAAGAGGTGGACCTTGAAATGAAGAGAGACTAGTTCTACCAGCAGCTGTCTGGCACTGGTAGAGTTCCTTAAATTCTCCAAGTTCAGCTTCCTTGGCAGAAAATGAGGATGAAAATGTCAGCTCCTAGTGCCGTTATAAGAATTAAATGAGAGAATGCATGAACCATGTAGTATAAGGTTTAGATGGTACATAGTCCTCAATAAAGTATAAAGCTGTTATTTGTTAAGTACAGGTGAAGAAGTAATAAAATAGCTTGGTTTTTTTTTTTTTTCAAATCTGGAGTGAATCACAGAGTGATGCAATATTTCCTAGTCTGAATATAAGGCAAAAGGCAATTTCTATTGCTTCTTTCCTTAAGCCAGTGGACAGCTTCACTGTTAAATCTCCGATTTCACTTTTTAGGAGAGACTTCATCCTGAACAGAACAGCCCACTGGTGGTGGCAAGTTGTTCCTAAATTTAGTGAATTCACTGGCATTGTTCTTCTATCCAAAGATTTCTTATCATTGCTAAAACCTATTCTTTGTCCAAAAAAAAAAAAGAAGAGAAAAAAAAAAATCAGTTCTCCTTTCCCGCAAGCAACCATGCTTATATAACTTTAAGCTTTGCGTTGGACATTTTCTTATAAGATCTAGCTCTTCAGCCATGTAATACCTGATTGAGAACTAAGTTGGGAACTGGCTCTTCTACTAGTTTGAACTGGGCTAACTTGGAACTAGCAGTAATCTACCTGTTGTGGGTATCTGTTGCAACTAGCAAAGTAGTCGTTACTAGAGACACAGGAATTAGAACATGTCTATCACTCGGTCAGGAAGATTCTCTGGAGAAGGGAATGGCAATCCCCTCCGATATTCTTGCCTGGAGAATTTCATGGATAAATGAGCCTGGCAGGCCACAGTCCATGGGGTCACAAAGAGTCAGACACAACCAAGCAACTACCACACAAACAAGTTATATATACATACTCTGATTTTTGTCTACATTCTTCTTTAAATATATGTATAACTTATACAATATTTATATTCATATGCAAACACATACCAAGGTACTAATTCTCAGGGATTAATTTATGCCAGCCTGGCACTTCTAGAATAAAGCACTCAGTTTATTCTTTGTCTTAAAAATCCCTTACTGAGCACCCAACATATAAGGACCATGACACAAAAACCAAATCAAAATCCCAATGTTGTGTCAATAATATGGAGCCTCAAAAGGTCTGGCTGCAAAAATTGTGTGTATACATCTGTATGTGTGTGTGTGTTCATTTATCAGAACATTTCCATAGTTTCAAGTAAGACATAAGGGAGACTTGTACTTTGATTGCTACCGGTATTCTCCTTAAGGAATAGTTAGTTACTCGATGAAATACAAGAGGAACCTAGAAATGGGTTGTACAAAGCTCCTGGTCTCCTGCTGCCCATTTCCTGAGTGGAAGCAGAAACAACAACAACAGCAACCCCTTCCACCCCCCCACCCCCCAAAATCAAAACCAGGCAAACAAACAAACAAAAAAAAAAACAGTGGCCACAGACAGGAAGCAAGATTTGCAAGAAGTGGTTTGCCAGGTTCCCACGTTTTGTGGTTAGGGACTGCTTGTGGAGTTTTCAAATGGAGCAAAGCAAGGAGAGCTTGAGAATTTCGGCTTCCCCCCTCTGCAAAGCAAAGGTAAATATACAAGTTCTTTGCTCCTGCGCCCTGGAGCTAAAGTCTTTTTCTGGGAAATGCCGGAAGGAGTCTAGGGATGCTGGAAACGCACAGACCCTCGAGCTGGCTGGCTTCCAGCCAAACCAGAGTTGCTGCGCTGCAAGTTCTACCGCGAGTGTGGAGGTGGGGCGGGCTTCTCTTCCCCGCGTTAGCGCTATGCCGCCACTCTGGAGGAAGGAGCCTGGCGTTTCGCAGTAGCATAGGCGAGATCTCTCGGAAGGGCGTTTCTCTGGTCTCTGCGCAGCTCACGTCTGCAGTATCAGGCTGGCTTCGTGTCTGATCACGGACGTCGCCGTGGTTCCAGCATTATCCTCCACCTCCCCAGCTTCTGCCGAAAAGTCACCTGCGTGGAGTTGATGAGGGGAGCACGCTGATTTGCAGTTTTAGTGCCGGGTGGCCAAACAGAAGGTCCATTCCCCCTAACTAACCTTTGCTGCGCTCTTTGTACCCCAACGCGATTCCCTCCTTGGCGCTCCAGCTGTGTCGGCTGCATTTCCCTCAAACTTGAAGAGACGTTGCCCAGAGCGGCTGGGGACTGAGGGGCCGCCAGGGAACCTTCCTCTGCAGGGGCGACCCACGTAAGCGATTTTTAAAGATCCTGGCCTCTGGCATGTTTCACAAACATGCACCCATGTGCAAATATCTATGTATTATATGTTTGTAAGCGCAAAAAACGGGTGGGTGAAATGAGGGAGCCCTGTTATGAAACATAGTCCTGCACTAAACTCTGCCAAAATACCATCTATGTGATGGCTGGGTGTGTTCACTCAATTCTTAACCAAACAGGGAAAAAAACAAACTCCGCCCAGTGCTGGCAGATTGCATTCAGGGTCCGGGACTCGCGAAATTGCGAAAGCGTGGCTGGAGAAAGCCACAGGTCCCCCACTTCGCCAAAGCCAAGCCCGAGGAAGAGCAATTAAGTTGCAAAAGGAAAGACTGCTTGCAAGCCTCTAACATTCCTCTTTGACTTCTTTCTCCTCCTTGAATCCCTTCAAGCAGTTCTCTCTAAACTTAGCCCGCTCCCCTAATACGTATCCATACTCCCGCCCCCAATTCCCCGCCTCATCACACACACACACACACACACACACACACACACACACACACACACACACTTTTGCTCCATCCTGACCAACGCCCCCACCTAGTGGTTTAGGCTTGCCTGCTTCTCTTTCTTTTGCTGCGGTTTCTAAGCGTTGCAGTTTGCAAAATATTTAACTCGGTAGGGGCCGGACATGGGTGGATGGGATGGAAGGATGGGCAAGACCCCTTGCAATGCGGTGCAAATGAAGCTTAAATTTACCCGAGCAGTGCTGGGTGCTAGAGAGCAGGAGAAAGGAAAGAGAAGGTTGTGCCTTTATGCCCAGCTTGGCTGCTGCAGCCTAGGCTGCAGCCAGAGGATGACTTTGGAGAGTTTCCACCTAAAGAAGTATCCTCGCTCTCAATACATGCATGTGTTCCATTTTCCGCATAACAACGCTACATGAAAGTATGTTAATAACACTATTTATGTTATTACTGCCTGTCTGCCTCTTCTAGAATGTAAACTGTTTGAAAACTGGGTCTGGGTCTGCCCCACTGGCCTTTATACCCCAGATGTCTAGAAGAATTCCCAGCACAGAACAGGGACTCGATTTTTTTTTTTTTTTTTGCCTTCTGGTTGTTTTCTTAGAGACGCGTGAATCAACGGAACTTACTGTTGTATCACCTTGGTCAAAAAAAAAAAAAAAAGTTCTTTCAAAGGATCTCAGTGACTCTACTAAGCCGAACGGATGGGCCAGATAATGTTCGGCTCCAAATTGAAGAATTCTCTTTAAAATACGCTAAAATTTATCCCGAGAAGTTCAATGATAAGATCACTTTTATTGAATGCACTCTAACTGCCAAACACGGAGCTAGGCGCTTGGAACTCGCAATAGCTCACGAGAACTCAGCTCCCACGGCTGAAAATACGGTGGCCCTTTCCTGGTGCTTTTCTTTGAATGTTCTCGGACTTGTACTTCTACTCTACCTGGGTTTCTGTGAGGGCTGGAGGAGGAACAGTATACCAAGCACCTGCTCCGGGGTCATGGGATCTAGGTACTAGTAGTTCTTGGCGCCACACGTGGCTGATACTCCGATGTATTTGTTGAAATTCAAGGAGACGCAGGGATAGTGCTGGTGGTCTTGGTCCCAGAGCCTGCTTTTTTCTTTTTTTCTTTTTCCCTCGCTCGAATTCTGATGACCTCCTTTCGAGGCACTGCAAACTGTTTTCCAGAGGCACCCAACAGCCGCGCGGCTGGAGTGGGGAGGTTGAGTGGTCTGTTTAATTTCACAGTATGCTTCTGTTTGTGATACTTTTACATTTTTGAAGTTTTTTTTTTTTTTTTCCCTTCCTTCCCGCCTTTCTGCTTTCCTGTTGACTCACAGTTGAAGGGGTGGGGTTACCCTGAAAGCACAGATTCCTACAATCAGATATGAAAAATTAGTTTGCATTGTACCGAGGGTTTCTGACCTGAATCCCGAAGTATAAAATGCAGGATGGGCCATTTCCTTCTAAGGCGATATTACTGGCGCCTCCTTCTAACTTGGGTGTGGCCCGCGAGGATGGATAAAATTCCCGAGCGGAGAGGTCAGAGCCTGGGGTTGGCTCTACCTGCTCTAGGCCGGCCCTGGTGGGGTCGGGGGGGTTGCTGCGGTAGGTGGGAGTCTCATAAGGGATCTGATTAGAGCCTAGTAAGGCGGTGCGCGTGCCCGCGGCTGAGGGTGCGGGTCTAACCCGAGGGGCCGGCAGCAAGTTGGGAAGAAGAGAGAGGCAAGCACAGGGTGCCCTCACCCCCATTCCAGCCAGAACTGCGGTGTCAGGGTGGTGGTTCGGATTGGGAGAGGGGCCAGGGGGTGGAAAGTGGAGAAGAAGGCGGTAGGACCCGGCGGGAGCTTCCTTGGCGGGGAGGGAACCGGGCGGAGGATAGGAGCGAGGGAGAGAGAAAAAGGGAAGGTGATGGGGCGCGGGCGTCGGCACTCGCCGAGCTGCACGAGTTGCGCGGCTTTGGCGGACCGGACCTGGACTCTATAAAAGGAGCCTATCCGCTCCGCCACTCACAAGCTCCTCCTGGACTGGCGTCCGCGCGTCCCTCGATCTCCCCCCAGACACCTGCCCCTTCCCCGTGAGCCCTGGGCTCCAGGCTCCCCAGACCCGTGCGCCCGGCTGCCAGGCTCCGCGCGGTGCCCGGGGGACCGAGGTGGCGCGCCAGTCGCGCGGTTCGAGCAGCCACAGCCCGAGCCCCCGAGTCCCTCCTCTGGCGACACCCCGTCTCCGCGGGGCAGCTCGCAGGAGCGGCCAGCGCGTGAAAAAAGAAGGGAGGGCAGAGCTCCGGCGCGAGGCGCGGCTCCGCGCGGTGCCCAGATTTCACTCCACCCAGCTCGGGCAGCTGCGGCCGCCGCAGGAAACTGCCCCAGCCTGGGGAGGAGGGCGGGAATGCAAGACCCGGACTCCTCGCTGGCCTGCAAGCTCTGGTCTCGACAGCCAGCAAACTCCTGCGGGTCGAGTCTGCAGAATCTGGAGCGCCCGGGTTAGGAGACGCTCAGCCCCGAACAGTTGGGGTAAGAGATCCCACCTTGCCAATGTTCCCTCCCCAAACCAAACCAAGCTTTCCACTTTCTAGACGCCCGGGTGGGAGCCGGAGGGGAGTGTGGCTCTTTGGACCAGTCCTTGGCAGCCCGAGGCTGAGACGGGGCTTAGCCGGGAGCGGCCGGAGACGCGGCGGCAGCGCTGCGCGCACTGGAGGTGCGGGGAATGGGCCAGCCAGCCAACCTCGCCCTCGACCTCTCGCTTGATCTGAGAACCTGGGTGGAGGCGTAATTAAGGAACCCTCCACGGAAAGGACAATCTCCCGGGGTGGACGAGACTGCAGTCTCCTCCGCGGTCCTCTCATCCTCATCTTCGTGCGCTCCATGCCCCAGAGCTGCGCTCCGGGGCCACGGGCGAGGAGAGACATGGAGGCAGTGGCCGCTCAGTGTCCCCAGCCACCGTCCGCGAGTTCCCAGACTGGGCTTTCTCAAGCCAACCTTTCGGCTGGTCCCTCCCACAACTGCAGCGCCGCCGAGGAGTACATTTACCAGGACTTCATCGCCCTGCCCTGGAAAGTAGTCGTGGTCCTGCTGCTGGCGCTCTTCACCTTGGCCACCACGCTCTCCAACGCCTTTGTGATTGCCACTGTGTACCGGACGCGGAAGCTGCATACCCCGGCCAACTACCTGATCGCCTCCTTGGCGGTCACCGACCTGCTCGTGTCCATCCTGGTGATGCCCATCAGCACCATGTACACGGTCACGGGCCGCTGGACGCTGGGCCAGGTGGTCTGTGACTTATGGCTGTCGTCGGACATCACCTGTTGCACAGCCTCCATCCTGCACCTCTGTGTCATTGCCCTGGACCGCTACTGGGCCATCACGGATGCCGTGGAGTACTCGGCGAAAAGGACTCCTAAGAGGGCCGCGGTCATGATCGCGCTGGTGTGGGTCTTCTCCATCTGCATCTCCCTGCCGCCCTTTTTCTGGCGGCAGGCCAAAGCTGAGGCGATGTCTAACTGCGTGGTGAACACCGACCACGTCCTGTACACCGTCTACTCCACGGTGGGCGCTTTCTACTTCCCCACCCTGCTCCTCATCGCCCTCTATGGCCGCATCTACGTGGAAGCCCGCTCCCGGATTTTGAAACAGACGCCCAACAGAACCGGCAAGCGTCTGACCCGAGCCCAGCTGATTACCGACTCCCCCGGGTCCACGTCTTCGGTCACCTCGATTAACTCGCGGGCTCCGGAGGTACCCAGCGAATCCGGGTCTCCTGTGTACGTGAACCAAGTCAAAGTGCGCGTCTCCGACGCCCTGCTGGAGAAGAAGAAACTCATGGCCGCTAGGGAGCGCAAAGCCACCAAGACCCTGGGGATCATTTTGGGCGCGTTCATCGTGTGTTGGCTGCCCTTCTTCATCATCTCCCTGGCCATCCCGATCTGCACATCCTGCTGGTTCCACCAGGCCATTTTTGATTTCTTCACGTGGCTGGGCTATCTCAACTCCCTCATCAACCCTATCATCTACACCATGTCCAACGAGGACTTCAAACAAGCTTTCCATAAACTGATAGGCTTCAAGTGCACGAACTGACTTGTTAATTACAATGGGGTCGCCTAAGCGCCCTTCAGGGGACCATGCTGTGTCTGGTTCCACAGGTAGGTCGACTCTTCTTTCACTGTTACTGGGTCTGAACGAGGCTGTCTCTTTTGAGCAAGGCCTGTGGATCCTGAGAAAACCAGGACAGCCCTAAGAGAGCTCTAAAGGAGAATTGTTCAAACTAAGGACAGAGCTGCCTGGCTGAGGAAAAGGCTCACTTCCTCCCTGCAAACCCGTTTCAGCACTGACCCTTCAGCAGCACATTGCAAGGGGGCTGCAACTTTTAGAAAACCAACAATGGAAAAGGGAGCCCTGCACTGCTTTGATACCATGGATGAGGCCCTCTAGAATTAGAGGTACTTGTAGTTCTTGTCTGGAGCCTGTCTGAGACAGAGCTACATACAGCCTGACAGTACTTGAACTAGACACCAACACCCTGTCTTTTGGGGAGAACTCTGTGTTACAGCTTCCTTTAACAGTTACTTTGGCATCCCACAATCTTCATTCAGTTTTTGTTTATTTAAACTTGGTTGGAGAAACTTGCGGATTCCGGTGTGACTTGGATAGCACAGAGAAACCTTGAAGAGTTAACAGCAAAATTCTGATGTTAAGATCTCTATTTTTATTATAAATGAAACTATATGGGATGGGTGGGTGAAAATGGGAGATGGGGAGTATTAAATGGAAAACCAACACCTATGGATTGTTTGTTTTCTGCAGATTTATAATTTTTTAATTTGTATGTAGTGATTGTCAAACCACACGAACAACTCAGACAAAATGTTATGTGTGCTAGTGCCAAAGTCTTCAGATTGCTTTCTTTTTCCTCCTAATTTCATGTACTTGTCATTTTACACATTTAAATCCCCAGAAATGGGGGATATAATGGGTGACTCAGCGCAAGCTGCTGCTATATTTCTTATTAATGCCACTGATGAAACTGATGAGTATGATATAATTTGCAAGGTAAGTATTTTTAATCCCAATCGAGTGAGCCATGGAATTGAGTGAGATGAGATAGGAATAGTTCTTATACAATTAAGGAATGGGTGGCAACAGGAGGATGTATATTTTGACTTGTAAAAAAATCTTAAATGCATGAGACTTTTTTCTGCTAGTCATTTGCACTCTCCTTCCCATCTGTAATTCCTTTGTGTGCTAACATGAAAAGTAACCAAGAGAACTAGCTCCTTTCTCCAAAAGTCTTCAAAATAGTAAAACTCCTAAAACCTATGTTAAAGATAAAAACCTGTTTCTTTTCCCTTGCTATTGAAGTCTGAGTAGGAACAAAATTATTAGAAAGACAAGTAAGGGTTTTCAAAAAGCTTAGAGAAGCTAAAATTGAACCTGGTTCCTTGTGACTCATGGAACCAACCCTCAGACTTCCCGGGAACCCAGAAACTAACAAGCTTTTGAATCTTGGAAATTTGTCATTGACCTGATACTTCTATGGATATAATATCAATAGTGCTTTAAATTTATCTCTGTTTCAAATTTCAAAAATACTTAGTTGTTATCTCAAATTCACTCTGAGGACTCCCTAGTACAGGGCAAGTTACACACTAAAAGATGAAAAATGCATGCTCTAAATAAATGGAGTAGCCCCAAAGGACTACCTGCATGGAAAATGAACGTCTCTGTGGAACATTCATTATGCCAAAGAAGATTCACACTTTGTTCTTTAGAGAGCTTTCTGCAGTTGATACCTTTTGTCTGCAGAAGCAAGTTGTCTTTGTAAAATGGATTCACTCCCTGCTTGAAGCTTCCCAGTCCAGACTGTCAGACAATAGATGTATTGAGCTGAAGTACACTGCTTCCCTGCTGTGCAGACCTTTACTCTGGCATAAAGACTCTTGAAAATATCCTATTCAAAGGTTTACATGTAAACTAAGTACAAAAGAAAATTTTGATCAACACTGACACCTGTCACTGGAATAAGAGAAAATTGTAGGCATTAGATAATCGTATATTTTTGCTGTATCCCCAACGTCTCTTGTTTGTTTTGTGTGACATTTCTCCTATGGAGAGATCTAGCTTACTACCGAGAGAGGACTGTGCATAGAGCACATAATTTATTTTTATGTACTGTTGGTCTTTTGGTTAGGCATTTTCTTGGGCCTAAGAAGCAATTAAGCCAACTTCTAGGAGCCTGAGAGAGCAAAATTAATTGAAACCAATAGCCACTTACAAATGATTTCTTTATAGGGCATCTGCAATGATTTTGTCCTCATATTAACAAAATGTGGTCAATTTAGTCAAACGGGTTGTTTTCCATTTATAGATGACCTACCTAAATTTTTGCTTGACTCCTTTGCTGAATCAACTGGATTGGGGGCATACTGTATGAAGTAGAAGCTTGCAAACCCTTGTAGTTATAAGAAATCTAGACTCCTCATCCAGCATTGCACATGGTTATGCAAAGTGTATTATTCATCCCAGGGGTATGTAGTTAAGACTGTTAAGCTTCTTTTCAGTTACTGCTGCCTATAGCATAGATTGTTTCATAAACTAAACATACGACTTTTTGCAGAACCTTATATGGGAGATGGAAATATTTAACTTACATAGAAATGAAAATATATTTTCATTGGCTGTGGTAGCAAATAACATTTTCCATATTGTTGAATTGCACAAATTTTCACAAAAATATATGAATGTATACTCATCCCTAAATGCCAATATTGTCTTGTGTTTCTAGGAATTTTAGAGTTTCCTTTTAAAAAATGGACACTGTACCTATGAATGAATGGTTATTGACTTCAAGAAATTTCCTACAGAACAATATAGGAAACACTGAGTGGACTATAATTTACTCAAGCAGCAAAAGCTCAGATTATGTGCATTTGATGGAGTTACTGTGACTGCAAATTGCCGTTTCCACCTTTCAAAAATGTGTAATTGAAAATGAAATTTAGGAAAATAATGAAATAAAAGTCCTTTTGTGTTCTACAATGCATTGGGGAGTAATTCTATAATTATGGAAAGATTGCTTCATTGGATTCTGGGTTGCATTTAGGAGCTTGAGCCTTCAAGAGAGACTAATTGATGACTAATGATACTGTGGTGGACTGGCAAGTATGGCCACAATATGTGGGATTTAGTGTATACCTGTAGGAAGAATTTAAAAGGAATTAGACACAGTCTGCAAAGAGTTTAGTCAATTCTGTGATCCCAGGAATTTTCCAAATCAGCATTCTTAGAAGGAATGTTTAGACTTCAGGCTAGAGAATGAGATTCCAAGGCAGTACATGGTACTTCAAATACAGAAAACAGAAAAGGAGAAGCTGAATTAGAAGCAGGCTTGGGGCGGGGGCAGGCAGAGACCTAAGAGGAGGAGACCAAGCATCAGAGTGCTGCTAAGTCACTTCAGTCGTGTCCGACTCTGTGCAACCCCACAGACGGCAGCCCACCAGGCTCCCCCATCCCTGGGATTCTCCAGGCAAGAACACTGGAGTGGGTTGCCATTTCCTCCTCCAATGCATGAAAGTGAAAAGTCAAAGTGAAGTCGCTCAGTCGAGTCCGACTCAGCAACCCCATGGACTGCAGCCTACCAGGCTCCTCCATCCATGGGATTTTCCAGGCAAGAGTACTGGAGTGGGGTGCCATTGCCTTACAGGTAGAAAATAAAGCTTTTGGAATCAGAAAGCTCCAGGTTCGAGTTGCAAATAGAGCATGTTATTGCTGTGTGGTTCTCCTCAAATGCAGCCTACTTGCGATTTGTTGCAAAGGCTTGAAGCCTATACACATAGAGCATTTATCAAGATCCCTGACACTTTTTATCGCTCAGCAGATGGTACTTCCTCTCCAGCAGTTATTTTGTCATTGCCCTTTTTGTGGATGCAGGACACCTGCAGCAGAGAAAAACTTGAAGGCTTTTTGAGAGAGGTTGGACTGAAGAAAATCAAGCTAGCCCAAATGGAAGAAACATGGCTAAACTAGAAGCAACTGAGGCTTGAAACTTTTCACGCTTATGCTCTGGGCTGGCAACGCGCAGCCAAGAGGCCAAAAGAGAGCAGGAGAGATGGTTTGTGGTGGCTCTCCTGGCCAAGAGGAAATTGCAAAATATTTCATTTCCTGTAGCATCCTCTCATTGATTTTTAAACCCTCTTTCCTCTTTCTTGTCTAGAGATTTCCAATTGTTTTCTAGTATCCAAAGGCCCTCACCACATTCATGTCTTCTCTCAGCGTCTCATTTTCCACTTCTCTGCTTTTTTCTTACCTGTGCAAAGCCGTGATAACCAATGATAAAGGGTTGATCTCATACGGTTCTTATCTTAGCTGTGATGGACTGATTGGGCATTCCTGGGTTTTTATATTATAACCAAAGGAAATTTTTGGACTAAATGAATGAGAAAAAAAAAAAAAGCTTTCAACGTGGGGCTTCTACTTGAGTTTTCAGGTGAGAAGAGCCTGGTAGGAAAAGGATGTGAGAAATGATGGCTCCAAATCTTTTCTCAAAAACCTGTGCTTGAACCGTCCACCAGGGGGCAGAGCGCCTCTGAGTTGTGCGGAGGCCGCAGGTGCTCAGTACTCACAATCGGACTCCCTCTTCCTGGACACTGCAAAAGGTATCAGCCTTCTTAGGCTTCGAGAACAGGGAGATCCATGAACCACGGAAGGTGGGGTTTATCATTTATTTTAAAATAGAAGCTTTTTCAGAGCTGCAAATTCAGGCAGAAGATCCTTATAATAAAACTAAAGGTTTTCTTCATATTTACAAACTTATTTTCTTATTCTTCACTTGTCCTAAAAAAAATGCTACAAAATTAGTATTTTAAAACGTTGTGACCTTTGATTATTGTGCCATCGAGTGAAGTCAGAGATTAGAATACAAAGAATTTACATACAAAATAGGGCTACTTACTTACTTAAACTTACCTTTTGTCATGATTTTTCACATCATAGTTTTCTTTTTTCCTTTCAAAATGTCATTGGCTTGAAGTTAATAGATCCATAGTTCAAAGGTAGAACACTACCATTTACCATTTAAAGAGAATATTGCTTTTTTTTTTTTTTTGCACAGAAATAAGGTATATTTATATATGTCAGTTTTTTCCAGGAGGCAGACTTTCAAGTCTGTGTAATTTTGGCATTTACTTTAAAAACAGGCATATATAAATGTGAGTACAATCTTATGTATCACAAAATAAATGTCCGTGTCAGAAAACTGATCATATATAATGAGAAAGCCAGTGAGGTTATAGCATTGCCATTTTCCTTAACTGTTACTCCCTACATTTTCACTGTCCCCAGTGGGGAGTTTTCTGTGTGTGATTTCACACATCCGTCAGTTAAATAAGACTTTCAAAGTCAACATTCACATCTTAGGATTAAACTAGGATTTCCAGTGCTCCCTGAGAGAGACCTAGTCCCTAGAATTGGGCCAGCTGACAGAGAGATCGTCTTAACACTATTCCTAGTAGAGTGTGAAAGAAAATGTCCATTTCTTCTTAATTTGCACATATTTCCAAAGATAGGAGGAAGGAAAAAAAAAAACAAAAACAAAAACAGAAACTCTTTCCAAACAGCAAACTGGAAATCTATTTAACAAGAATGATCTTATAATATTTCTTGTACCTAAAGTGAACAGATGGCGATATAGGGAGCCATTTATGGCAAATGCTTAAAAGAATCTACACATGGCTTGTTTAAATGATGCACAAAGGCATGACTCACATCCTCCCGACGCTGTGGGAACATTCCACACATTAGCCTCTGACTGGTCATCTCACGTTGGGATAACCGATTGAAATTTCAGGAGATCTCTTGCTCACAAATGTGGTGATGGGCTACAGTGATAAAACAGCCCCCAAAGGGTAGGTTACTTGGTCTGGAGGCGGTGCCCAGGGTACTTTTGTCAACACACCTGATTGTCTCTTGTAACACTTACACGCTTGTGCTTACTCTCAGTCGTGTCTGACTCTTTGCAACCCTATGGACTGTAGCCTGCCAGGCTCTTCTGTCCATGGGATTCTTCAGGCAAGAGTACTGGACTGGGTTGTCATTTCCTCTACCAAGGGATCTTCCTGACCCAAGGATCGAACCCGTGTCTCTTGAGTCTCCTCATGTGCTAATCCAGTTTGGGAAAGTGAGTATGGATTCACAGCTCGCCCTGTGACTTGCCAGCCCATTCTTGGCTCATTGAATATTCTCAATGAGTTCAACACTAGGCTGGTCTACTTTCATGGAGAAGCACTTGTTTTTAACCCAATCTTGCCCAGCTTTAAGGTCCTGGAGTCCACTGTCTTTTCTCCTTTTTCTCAGAGGCTTTCTCACAGAGTATAGCATGTTGGAATAATCACACACGGGGAGTTTAGAACTGGTTGGCCTGAAGCCCCTAACACTTGGTTGATTTAAAATGCAAGAGCAAGTGTTTGAAATCAGAAAAACGAGTTTAAATGCATTTTTGGCAACCATGAGCAAGTTCCTCTATAAATGTAATCTTACACACCTTTATGTTTGCAGGTAAAAGTTGAATGGGATAATGCAATTGTTTTCACCCTTTGCTCCATATTTCATTTATCAGGAGAGCTTTAAAAAGAACTTTGTTCAGATCCTGTCTCAGACTAATTAAATTATGTTATCTGGAGTAAGGCCTGATAGTTTTATTTAAAACATTTTCTCTGGGTAATTCTAACATGTGACCAGGGTGAGATCCACTGAGGATATGTATACACAGCTCGTAGAGCCGTGTTTGCACACGCAGGATCTTTGGGTGTGAAGGGGGACCCTGAATAATATGGAAAGTCAAGTAGATTTGGCCTTTCACAATTGTGCTTCTTGAAATTTAATGCTCATATGAATTACGTGGGGACTTGGTTAAAATGCAGATTCTGATTCAGCAGGTCTATGGAGCAGCCTGAGATGATGCATTTCCAACAAGTGGTCAGGAAACACCAATGATGCTCATCAACGGACCACACTTTGAGTACAAGAGCTTAGTGACAGAGTATCTACTGTTTCCTAAAGATGGATATATATATGTGTGCACACACACACACACACACACACACATATATATATATTAATGTAAAACTTACAGATGAGCAAATGTATCTTTTTTAAGTACAATGCATTATGTTTTCTTGACTTGTTTACATTGTATTCATGTCTCAGCTTCAGAAGTTGTGAAATACTTCCTTTTACATGCTATCTCCCAGATGCTTCAAATCCTGTCTACCCTAAAACAAACAGCTTACTTCTGGATCTGAATCGGCAAAGCATGACTCTCAGATTCAGTCCTTTGTTTTTACTTCACTTCCAAATAAGGGCTTTGTCTTTTGTTAAAAAAACAGTTAGTTAAAAATACAAGGCAAATAATAAAACAATTAAAATAAAGAAATAACAATTGTGAGCATGTGGAAGGCAGCACAATTTCCTTGTAATTTGTTTCACTTAGTAAACCCACTTGGATTCCATCTGTTAATACACACAAACACACACACACACACACTTACAGCCAGGAAACACACCATGCCCCCTGACCTCTTCCAAGCGAATTGGTATGGATAAAAATGTACATTTAAACTGTTGGATTTGGAAATATTAAATATAAATGCTTTGACTGTGATGAGTAATGCATGGCAGGAAGTATTTCCCTTTTATGGAAAGTTACTGAGAAATACATATGTCAAAAACTTGGGTACTGAAACATATGCCTATTTTTACATGGAGTCAAATTTCTGAGTGAAAAGTAAATTCAGGCAAGTAAGAGGATGTTTCAGGTATTAGAGTTTTTTCTCATTATATAGATAAAACTTCTAAATTAATACTATATTTTCTCTGTTTTTTAATTGGATGTACTATTAGCAAAGTCCTTCTTTGCCAGGAGTTTCCATTCTTTTCCTCTCCTGTCTCTATCTCCACCTTCCTCCCACCCCCAGAATTCTAAAACATTACCACAAACAACAAAGCCCAGTAAGTATTGGAGAACAGAAACTTGGTAGTCACAAAACTGTCTTAAAATCAAAACACTTAGACTAAATATAAAAGAAAAACTTCCTTTCATCAAGTAGCTACCAGAGAAGGCAATGGCAGCCCACTCCAGTGCTCTTGCCTGGAAAATCCCAAGAATGGAGGAGCCTGGTGGGCTGCAGTCCGTGAGGTCTCGAAGAGTCGGACACGACTGAGCAACTTCACTTTCACTTTTCACTTTTATGCATTGGAGAAGGAAATGGCAACCCACTCCAGTGCTCTTGCCTGGAGAATCCCAGGGACAGGGGAGCCTGGTGTGATGCTGTCTATGAGGTTGCACAGAGTCAGACACGACTGAAGTGACTTAGCAGCAGCAACAGCAGCAGCAAGTAGCTACAATAGTGAGTGTGTAGGGCTGTAGAATCTCCTCTGTTTTGGATAAAAAATATGCATATAAATTGGAGAAAATTCTGCTCAAAATAGTTTTTGCCTTCTGTGCTTGATTATCCTGGAGAAGGAAATGGCAACCCACTCCAGTGTTCTTGCCTAGAGAATCCCAGGGATGGGGGAGCCTGGTGGGCTGCCATCTATGGGGTTGCACAGAGTTGGACACAACTGAAGTGACTTAACAATTAGCAACTTGATTATCCCTGATGGCTCATATGGTAAAGAAGCTGCCTGCAGTGCAAGAGACCCAGGTTCAATACCTGGGTTGGGAAGATCCCCTGGAGAAGGGAATGGCTATCCACTCCAGTATTTTTCCTGGAAAATTCCTTGGACAGAGAAGCCCGATGGGCTACAGTCCATGGGGTCACAAAGA
The DNA here is from genome assembly GCF_002263795.3 of Bos taurus. Classification (NCBI taxonomy): domain Eukaryota; kingdom Metazoa; phylum Chordata; class Mammalia; order Artiodactyla; family Bovidae; genus Bos; species Bos taurus. The sequence continues at coordinate 17,081,976 of NC_037336.1, read as the reverse complement.
GTCAGACACGACTGAGTGACTCACACATACACACACACATCCATTTTTAGTTGAGACAAAGATATCTGACATAGAAACTTTGGTAAACTTGGAATTAGAATCCAGATCCAGGCTGACCTTGGTTCAAATTTCAGGTTTATTACTGGCCAGTTCTCTAACCTTTACCAAACTGACCAATCATGTCTTCAAGTATTAATGTAGGCTGAATGGTATTTTCTCCACAGCTTAGTGATGAGGATTAAACAAGCTGCCATATGGCAGTGCTCAGTCCAGAGAGTGCTTAAAACGTGGTAGTTGTTGACTAGATTCCCTCTGTTCAGACAAAATGAACCAGGTGTCTATCCAGAGACCCTGGAATTTGGAGGCAGAAAAACTGTTTAAACTTCTGTTTTTGTTCCTTATTAGTATGCAATTTGGATCATGCTATTCAGTTTCTGTAAATGGCAGTTTTTCTATACCTAAAATAGGACTAATATGTCCCTCTTGAAAAGATCTTAAGACGATGGTATTACATAATAATGCAGACATCTGAGACAGTTCTTGGAGCAATGTGATTGCCAGGGGAATTCAGTATTCTACTCTGTTTGCTGCCTTTTCTGTCTTTAGGAGCTAGGATCTGATATTATTTGCTATTCTTCCAAGTTAGCCAAATCCCTTTTATTGTTAAAAGTGAGGTCTGGACAGATTTTTGGTTTGGAACCTGTTTTATTGACACTATCTCAAAATCAATTGTATGCTGAGATTCAAGAGATTCTAGAAAACATACCCTGTTTCCTGCCCAAGAACCCACTTCCTGTATTTTAAAATATAAATACTTCTTGAAGTTTTGTCATATTCTATTAGCCATGAGTCCTTTACACTTTAATGTAAATAAGTTTCTTAGTGTCATGGATATGGATAGTTGGAGCCCAGAACATTAAAATAATGTGACTTTTGAATATTACAGGATAAGAAAAGACTAATTTTGAACTGTGACTCAAATATTTCTAGATAGACAAAAATGAGCAGCAACATGTCACAAGTAGTCATGTAAGAGCCCCAGGGGAAGAGTGAAATTTAAGAGATTATTTAAAATAAAACTTATCTTTTTAAAATAGTTTAACAGCATGCTTACATTTTATACTGTATATTTCTGTAAGATTTTTGATTATTTTAAATACCACAAGCATTCAAGCTTGCTGGAAGAAAAAATAATTTGGGATGGTAAATAAGTCACTGTACTCAGCTAGAAAAATGCAGCTGAGCTCAGACAAGCTAACTTGCTGTGCGTTTTAATGTTCACTGTGGGTTTCTCCACATTAAAGGTGGCTGGCCAGTGTATATTTCTAAGAGAAAATACTCTAGTAGACACATAGAGTGTGCTTTCCTGACCTCGTATAGGTGCAGTTCCAAGCACCACAAATATATACTGAGTAGCTGTTTGTCCACAATAACCCAAACCACTGTCCAGAGACAATGAAATAATTTTAAAGGTCACTTAGTCTGCATTTAATCAAGTCTGTTTTCATCTTTGACTGCTCGTGTTACTCAGTGGTATTCATAAAACACAGATATTTGCTATAGCAACAGCCACAAGCTAACACTGCAGGGCGGATGGACTGGCCAGATTATTTTCATTCACGAAGGAGATCCCTCCCCTGCCTTTATGAAATGACCTATTTTAGATCAAAAGAAGGACCCAAACAAGGCAGGTAGGAAGGGCAGTGAGAAAATATAATCAAGACTCTCCCAGGTAGCTGACCCACAAACAAGAAGATAGTCATAAGCGCACAGATTATCCCCAAGGAGTGAGGGTTAGGAGTCTAATATCAGCTCTCCAGACCAGGGGTCTGGCATCCAGGAAGACAAAACCCCAGAATGCCTGGCTTTGAAGGCCAGCAGACTTGCATGTGGGAATCCAGAGGCTGTAGGACACAGAGAGTCAGCTCTTAGAAGGGCACACGTGGAATCTCACATGCCCCGAGTTCCAGGGACCTGAGTCAGACACATTTGTTGATCTCAGAGAGGAAGGAGGCCAATGGGATACCTGTTGGCGACAGAGAAGCTGGCAGCAGCAAATTTAGGATGCTCATTCTAACACAAAGACATTCCATTTTAGTGTCTTTCCTCTAGCTAGTTAGTACCAGGAGATTACCTACCTACCAGCAAGCCAACAACTGTCCTGGGACCCCTGGGCCAGCAGCCAGTCATACTGGAGCCTGGGCCCACCTTTCAGCTTGCTGGCATCAGCTCCAGGACCCACCAGTCCCTCAGGAAGCTGTCCCAGGATCCAGCTACCTATCTACCCACCTACCAATTGGCTAGCAGCCATTGAATGAGGCAGGTCCTGAGAGCCGGCTAGCCAGTGGCTAGCAGATGCACAGTAGATGGCTCTGCCACTATAGAAAGGTGCCTGCAGTCCGGATAGAGGGCACCCCTAGAGGATATAACTCTAGTGACTGACAGGAAGTGAAGTTCTGGGCCCTAAAGAACAGCTTCTACATATGGCCACTTCTCCAAGATTAGGAAATGTAACTTATCTACCAAATACACTGAAATAAACAAAGAGAATTATACCAAATGGGGTGACAGAGGAATATGTTCTGAACAGAAGAATAGGACAAAACTCCAGATGAAGAACTGAGCAAAATAGAGATAAGCAATCTATCCAATAAAGAGATGGATAAGCAATCTATCCAATAAAGAGATGGATGATCTCTCTATGATCTTTACGATTTCTTTATGATCCCTCTTTATGATCTCTTAAGGTAATGATCATAAAGATGCACAGTGAACTCAGGGAAGAATTGATGAATACAATGTGAAGTTTAACAAATATTTAGAAACTATAAAGAAGAATTAAACACCTGAAGAATACATTAACCAAAATTAAAAATGCACTAGAAGGAAGCAGTAGTAAATCAGATGATGCCAAGAAATGATCATTAAAGACAGAGTAGTGAAAACTACCCAAGTTTGAAAAGAAAAAATAATTTTAAAAAATAAAGATAATTTAAGAGACTTCTAGCACAAAATCAAGCATATTAACATTCACATTCTAGAGGTCCCAATAGAAGAAAGAGAAAGAGGTGGCAAACTTATTTGAGGAAATAATGATTGAAAACATACTTCATCTGAGAAAGGAAACAGTTATCTATGCCTGAGAAGCACAGAGAGTCTCAAGCAAGATGAACCTATAATCAAAATGACAAAAATTAAATATAAAGGGAAAATCTTAAAAGGACTAAGAGAAAAGTAACTAGTTACATACAAGGGAATTCCCAAAAGACAGTTAGTCAATTTTAAGGAGAAATCTGCATGCCAGCATGGTGTAGCACAAAGCATTCTAAGTGGTGAAAAAGAAAACAAATTTACAAACAAGAATCTTCTATCCAGCAAGGCTATTATTCAGACTGAAAGGACAGATAAAGGATTTTACAGGCAAGAAAAACATACAAGAGTTCAGTACCACTAAGCTAGCATTATAAGAAATGTTCAAATAATTTTTCTAAGCTGAGAAGCCCACAACTAGAAATATGAAAATTACACACACCAAAAAACCCTCATAAATAAAGGCAAGCATATAGTAAAGTAGTAGATCAACCACTCATAAAGCTGTTAATCAGATGGAAGTTATAAGACAAAAATAATAAAATCATCTATATCCACAGTAAGTAAAGGGATACACCAAACAAAAAATGTGAAATAATGATGTCAAAACATTAAGCAGGGAGATGATAAAAATGAAGGGTACTTAGAATGTTTACGAACTTAAGAGTTCATCAACTTAAAATAATCATATATATATATATATATATATATATATATATATATATGTTATTATACATGAACCTCATGGCAACCATCAATCAAAACTATTTAACAGATATACATAATACAAAGAAAACAATCCAAACATAAGACAAAACACACATCAAGTCATTAGGGCAGAAAGCAAAATAAGAAGAAAGGAACAGAAAAGAACTATAAGGTCAAGCAAAAATCAATGAACAAAATGGCAATAAGTACATGCTAAGTCACTTCAGTCGTGTCCGACTCTGTGTGACCCCAGAGATGGCAGCCCACCAGGCTCCCCTGTCCCTGGGATTCTCCAGGCAAGAACACTGGAGTGGGTTGCCATTTCCTTCTCCAATGCATGAAAGTGAAAAAAGCACATACCTATCAATAATTATTTTAAATATAAATGGACTAATGCTCTACTCAAAAGATAGAATGGCTGAGTTGATTAAACAACAACAACGAGCCTAATATATATGCTGCTTACAAGAGACTCACTTCAGATCTAAAGACCCACACAGACCAAAAGTGAGAGTATGAAAAAGTATTCATGTAAATAGAAATGAAAAAACAAAAACAAAAAACTAGCAGAGTGATACTTATATCAGACAAAATAGGCTATTTTCAAGATGTCAACACAGTTTATTGGGAAAAGTTCATATTGAAAACTGCAGCTCCTCATTTGTATAACTTATAAAAATAATATTTTGGTATATAAAATGAATTGGTTTTATATATCAAATTATTATGTAAGTACAGATGGCAAAAACATCCATATATTTGCCATTCAGATAAATTTCACATTCCTGACTTCTCCTGTGGCATGTCTCACATCAGATTTAAGACATCTCTTTGCCAAGGAGGCCCTGGTTTTTAACTAAGTTTATGCTTACAGTTGCACTCTATCAGAAGCTGTGTCTATAGAGCCTAGTCAAAACTAAGATGAAAAATTCAAGGCATTTCTTCTCTTTAGTCTATTTTAATATAATTTTTGTGATAAAACCAGCCACTAATGCTTTACTGAACAATCTTATCGTACCAATCAGTCAAGATGAATTAGACCAGTCCATCTTTAGATCTCATATATATAAAACAGTACTGATTTATTAGTATATAATTTTCCCTCATCCCAACTCTATAAACCACTTTCAAAGAAAACCTTATCTTAAAGTTTTACTACTTAAGGTGGCCTTAATATTTTGCAATAGGCTTTGGTCATGAAAAATATACTCTTCTCAATGCCATATCAACTTAACATGATCAGAAAAAGAATCAATTATTAATGTTATTAATTAGAAACTCATAAATAATGCATATTAAAGAAATAATTATGCTTCTTTAAATGGCTGGAGGTTTGAAAAATATTTATTCTTTTCACTTCTTTTAGCATCAGTTCAGTTTAGTTCAGTCACTCAGTCATGCCGACTCTGCAACCCCATGAACTGCAGCATGCCAGGCCTCCCTGTCCATCACCAACTCCCGGAGTCCACCTAAACCCATGTCCATTGAGTCAGTGATGCCATCCAACCATCTCATCCTCTGGTGTCCCCTTCTCCTCCTGCCCTCAATCTTTCCCAGCACCAGGGTCTTTTCAAATGAGTCAGCTCTTCACATCAGGTGGCTAAAGTATTGAAGTTTCAGCTTCAACATCAGTCCTTCCAATGAACACCCAGGACTGATCTCCCTTAGGATGGACTGTTTAGATCTCCTTGTTGTCCAAGGGACTCTCAAGAGCCCTCTCCAACACCACAGTTCCTAAGCATCGATTCTTTGGCGCTCAGCTTTCTTTATGTTCCAACTCTCACATCCATACATGACCACTAGAAAAACCAAAGCCTTGACTAGACAGACCTTTATCGGCAAAGTAATGTCTCTAACCATTTTTTACTAATATCCTCGTCTTTAGTGCTTAATAGACTCAGTCCATTCCATCTGGGAAAAACAATCTCTGAAGCCTTCTTATTTTTACCTTATAAATTGGTATGATTAATACTCATATTCTTGTACAAATGTAGTATAAGTTATATAGATAGTTACAAGAAAACATTGGCAAATTATAGATAATTAGTTAAAAGATATCTTATTTAGCTCTATAAAACAAACATGTAAAATATGAATATAAAATTATAGCAGCATTTAAGAAACATTTTCTTTTAAATTATTTTAGCATTTTGAATAATTGTATGAACATTGTCATAAAAGGATGTCATAAAAGCTCAAATTTTTCTGAGGAAAACAACTTGTTTGCAATCCATCTCAGGAGCAGTGATTTTCTTCTGCTTATTTCCCATCTTTGGTGGATGTAAAGAAATACCTTGGCTTGGCCTTTTTGCCACCCTGCTGACACTCATGGGCCTCTCTCCAGTGGTGTCTGACCACTATGCACTCCTCTCCTTTGAAGTCCACTGTCATGATATTGTCCTATGGCTTGGCCTGTTATATATATAAAATACACATGAATGTGTATACATATATATACACACACACACACGCGCGCACACACAAACATATATGCTACGTTCCATCCCAAAGCAGCATAATACACATTCTTTTCAAGGGCATCTGGAACATTCTCCAGGATAGATCACATGCTAGGCCACAAAGCATGTCTCAGTAAATTTAAGAAGACTGAAGTCATAGCAATCATCCTTTCTGACCGCAACAGCATAAGACCAGATAGCAACAAGAACAAAGTGGAAAAAGCAAACACGTGGAATCAAAACAATGTGCTACTAAACAACCATGCATCACTGAAGAATCAAAAAGAAATTAAAAAAAAAATGCCTTGAGATAAATGAAAATGGAAACACAATGTTCAAAAATCTATAGAGCTATCAAAAGCAACTCTAAGAGGAAAACTATAGTGAAATAAGCCTACCTCAGGAAACAAGAAAAATCTTAGATAAATATTTAAATTTATACCTAAAATAAACAAGAGAAGAATGAATAAAGCAAAAACCTAAAGTTAGCAGAAGAAAGAAAGTTAAATTGTTCAGAGTGGAAATAAAGAGACTAAATAAACAGAAGAAAGAACCATTGAAATTAAGAATTGATTCTTTGAAAATATGAACACAATTAATAAAGCTTTAGATAGAGTCATCAAGAAAAGGGAGGACCCAAATAAATAAAATCAGAAACGAAAGAGAGCTTATAACTGACGCTACAGAAATACAAAGGATAAAAGATACTACTACAAATAATTAATGCCTATAAGTTGAACAACCTAGGAAAATGCATGGATTCCGAGAAACACACAATTTCCCAAGACTGAATAAAGAAGAAATGAAGAATATAAATAGAATGATTACCAGGAATTACATTGAATAAATAATCAAGTGTTTGCTAACAAACAAAATCCAGGGACAGAGGGCATCACAAGTGAATTCTACCCAAACACTTAAAGAAGAGTTTAGAATTCTTCTTTTTAAATTGTTCTAGAAAATTAGAGAAGAATTGCCTCCAAACTAATTCTACAAAGGCATCATCACCCTGATACTGAAACAGATAAAGACACCAAAAAAACAAACAAGCAAGCAAGCAAAAACAGACCAATATCACTGATGAATATTGATGCAAAAATTAACATAATATTAGCAAACCAAATTTAGCAACACATGAAAAGGCTCATACTCTATGATCAGGTGGAATTTATTCCAGAGGTCCAAGGATGATTCAGTATCCACAAATCAATTAATTCAATACACTGGAATAACCAAAGGAAGGATAAAAGTCACATAATAATCTCAATAGATGCAGCAAAAGCTTTTGACAGAATTCCACATCCATTTATGATAAAATATCAAAAAAGTGGGTAATGAAGGAACATATATCAACATAATAAAGGCCACTTATAATGAACCCACAGCTAACATCATGTTCAATGTTGAAAAGATGAAAGCATTTTCTGTAAGATCAGGAAGAAAATAAGGATGTCCATTCTCATCACTTGTTTTCAACATAGTACTGAATGTTTGTTCTAGCCACAGTAATCAGACACAAAAAATATGATAAGAAATCCAAATTGGAAAAGAATACATAAAACATCACTGTTTGCAGATAACATGATACTGTATATAGAAAATCTTAAAGACACCACCAAAAAGCTATTAGAAACAATAAAAATTTCAGTAAAGTTGCAAGATACAAGATTAACATATAGAAATTGATTGTATTTCTTTACACTAACAATGATTAGATAGAGAAGTTTAGAAAACAATCCCATTTATAATAGCATCAAAAGAATAAAATACCTAAGAGTAAATTTAAGCAAGGAGGTGAGAGACCTGTGCTTTGAAAACTATAAGACATTGTCAAAACAAATGAAAATGGACACAAATGGATGCATATACTGTGTTATGGATTGGAAGAATTAGTATTATTAAAATGACTATAGGCAATCTACAGATTCAATACAATTCCTATTAAAATACCAAAGAAGTAGAACAAACACTTCTAAAATTTGTATGGGAACACAAAAGACCCCAAATAGCCAAAGCAATCTTGAGAAAGAACAAAGCTAGAGGTATCATGCTCCCTGGTTCAAAAGAATACTCCAAAGCTATAGTAAATTAAAACAGTATGGTGCTGGCATAAAACAAACACATAAATCAACAGGACATATTGAAGCGACTAGAAATGAACCCACACATGTATAAGTAATTAATTTATGACAAAGAATGCAATAATACACATTGGAGAAAAGACAGATTTTTACATAAATGGTGTTGAGAAAACTGAAAAGCTGCATGCAAAAGAATCAAACTGGACTACTTTCTCATACTATATATAGAAACAAACTGAAAATGGATTAACAACTTAAATGTAAGGCCTAAATCCATAAAACTCCCAGAAGAAAACATTGGCAGTATGTGATTTGATAATTGTGTTAGCAATACTTTTTTTGGATATGTCTCTTCTGGTAAGGAAAAAAACAAAAATACACAAATGAGACTTCACTAAACTAAAAATATTTGTACAGTAAAGAAAACTATCAACAAAACAACAAGGCCACTGACTGAATGGGACAAGTTATCAACAACTGAAATAGCTGATAAGGAATTGATATCCAAATATATAAAGAGCTAATACAACTCAATATCAAAAAGTCAAACAACCCTATTAAAAATGGGTTGTGGACCTAAATAGACATTTTTTATAAAGAAGACATACAGCTTGTCAACAGCCACATGAAAAGATGCTCAACATCACTCATCAATCAGGGAAATGCAAATCAAAGTCACAATGAACTACAACCTCACAAAAAAGACATTAGATGGTTATCAACAAAAAGACAAGAAATAACAAGTGTTGGCAGAGATATGGAGAAAAGGGTGACCTTGTATGCTGTTAGTCAAAATGTAAATTGGTAGGACCACAATGGAAAACAGTATAGAGGTTACTCAAAAAAGTAAAACTATCATATAATTCAGAAATTCCATTTTTGGGTATCTTTCTGAAGAAAACAAAAACACTAAATTGAGAAAATATATTCACCCTTATTTTCAGGGCTTTCAAGGTGGTTCAGTGGTAAGGAATTCACCTGCTAAGCAGGAGTCTGATCCCTGGGTTGGAAAGATCTCCTGGAGAAGGAAACAGCAATGCACTCTAGTATTTTTGCCTGGGAAATCCCATTGACAGAGAAGTATGGCAGGCTAAAGTCTATGGGGTCTCAAAAGAGTTGGACAGGACTTAACAAGTGAACAATAATAATTCACCCTTATGTTCATTGAGGTATTACTTCAGTTCAGTTAGTTCAGTTCAGTCACTGCCTAGTTGTATCCAACTCTTTGCAACCCCATGGACTGCAGCATGCCAGGCTTCGCTGTCCATCACCAACTCCCAGAGCTTGCTCAAACTCATGTCCGAGTCTGTGATGCCTTCCAACCATTTCACCCTCTGTCGTCCCTTTCTCCTGCCTTCAATCTTTCCCAGCATCAGGGCCTTTTCAAATGAGTCAACTCTTTGCATCAGGTGGCCAAACTACTGGAGTTTCAGCTTCAGCATCAGTCCTTCCAATGACTATGATTGACTGGTTTAATCTCTTTGCAGTCCAAGGGACTCTCAAGAGTCTTCTCCAACACCACAGTTCAAAAGCATCAGTTCTTTGCCACTCAGCTTTCTTTATGGTCCAACTCTCACAACAATACATGACTACTGGAAAAACCATAGCGTTGACTAGATGCACCTTTGTTGGCAAAGTAATGTCTCTGCTTTTTAATACACTGTCTAGGTTGGTCATAGCTTTTCTTCCAGGGATCAAGCATCTTTTAATTTCACGGCTGCAGTCACCATCTGTAGTGATTTTGGAGCATAAGAAAACAAAATCTGTCACTGTTTCCATTGTTTCTCCATCTGTTTGCCATGAAATGATGGGACAGGATGCCATGATCAAAAAACTCAGTTTTTTGAATGTTGAGTTTTAAGCCAACTTTTTCACTCTCCTCTTTCACTTTCATCAAGAGGCTCTCTAATTCCTCTTCAATTTCTGCCATAAGGGTGGTGTCATCTGCATATCTGAGCTTATTTTGTTTTCTCCCAGCAATCTTGATTCTAGCTTGTACTTCATCCAGCCTGGCATTTTGTATGATGTACTCTGCATATAAGCTAAATAAGCAGGGTGACAATATTCAGCCTTGACATACTCCTGCGCAATTAGAACCACAATTGTATTGTACAATAGCCAAAATATGAAAGCAACCTATGTCCACTGATAAAAAGGTTTTATGTGTGTGTAGATACACATATATTAACATTTTTATTAGAGTCTTTATGAGGCCCCTTAGAAAGTTAAGAATAATTGTTAATGAAGAGCAAGACAATATAGGGTTATTGAAAAATGTGATTGAAATGCCAATCCCCTTCTCCTCATCCTTTAAGTCCCAGTTCACTGGCCTTTACCTTTGAGAAACTGCTTTTGATTCTTCCAGGTGGAGATATTTTTCTTGCATTTATGCTGTTTGTGGAGAAGGCAGTGGCACCCCACTCCAGTACTTTGCCTGGAAAATCCCATGGACGGAGGAACCTGGTGGGCTGCAGTCCATGGGGTCACGAAGAGTGGGACACAACTGAGCAACTTCACTTTCATTTTCACTTTCATGCATTGGAGAAGGAAATGGCAACCCACTCCAGTGTTCTTGCCTGGAGAATCCCAGGAACGGGGGAGCCTGGTGGGCTGCCATCTATGGGGTCGCACAGAGTCGGACACGACTGAAGCGACTTAGCAGCAGCAGCAGCAGCATGCTGTGTTTGTAGAATTTCTACAGCATGCCGTGAAGATGCTGCTGCTGCATGTCTACAGATGGGTTTTTAGGAGTGTTCAACAGCATCTAAGGAGAGTATAATGTGAACTTGATCTGTACACTCTTCCTTTTTTGGAGGTTTCAGTGTTCATCATGAATTCTAGGGCCTGGCACTGAGCTTCACACTTTGCAGGAACTACTTAAACGATCAGTAAGTGAATGTGTGAAGAATGAATAAATGAATTAATATTTCACCTTGCAGGGTAATTCTTTGAAAAATATTTTTTCAACCACATGGTTTCCTAAAAGTCTTTTAGTTAAAAGCATATAATTGAAAAATAAATGTGTTACTTTAAAAGAGAATCTGCCTATCTGTTCTTAATAAGATACTGTGAGATTCTGAATCATCAAAAATGACTACATGATATTACTTACTCAAGAAGAAAAATTTACTAATACATTCTAAGAAGATTTTCGGCATCAAAGGTCACAATGAAAAGTCATGGTACTTTAAGAGCCCAATATTTAGCACCAGGAAGCAAAGTTAACCTCATTTCTCCTCTTTCTGCACCATTGCACTTCCATTGTCATTAAATGTTTTAAATACAAATTTCCACACATTGGTCCTTCATGGGATCATTGTTTTCCATCTTGAAATGCCTACTGCAGTTTTGCACAGGATGGTGAAGGAAGATTTTTCTGAAGGTATGAGGTTATGATGAACTAAAATAGCCTACAGGGAAGGAAGCCTAAGGCGGTCAGGAGGGACGGTTGGCAGGAGCCAGGGTGGGAGAGCCGGTCCTCCTACAAGGAAGGCATTATTCTGGCTCTTGGCTGCTCAGTGCTTCCCACTGAGTCCCTGACATTCAATGGGAATTGTGGTGAGGAAGGACCTGGTGGGAATCTTGGCTACAGCCATGGGGATTGAAAGTTCACGGGTCCAGAGGTAGAAACAGTAAAATTTTACAGGCATACGGCCTCATTCTGGCACAAAAGATAGAGATTCCTAATCCCTGTTCTTCATAATATAGTCTTTACATTTTTCAGGTCTGAGTGACAAACATAAGTAGCCCAAGCATCTTTCTTTACTCATCTGCAAAATAAACAATTTCTAAATTAGAATACAAAATCGCCATTTGTTAGGCACATTGATGTCAACAAAGGCCAAGCTTTCATGCAAGATTAGGATATTCTTTTCAAATGATTTAGGCATTAATACAATAACAACAACAACAGATTTTGGTAGCCTAAATAATTAATTAAAATTTGTGGTTTGCATTGATTGAGTTCATGAGATAAGTGCACATTTCTCTTCTTTCTGCGCTCGTGGACCCACCGCACAGTCTTTGAACAAATGTTAAATGATGGGAAATTTTTGTTTATTGTGTAATTCAATAGCCCTGCGTTACAGCTGCTTATTATGTGATTGTAAGATGCAGTGACAAGGAAAATTACAAGTTTCTTGTGCTGACTGGCACAAACAATGCAATTAATTAGTTGACTCTCAATTACACAGAAGTATGAAGTTGCTGTGCAAGTATCAAGCTCAAGTTTTGTTGTTGTTATTTTTTTTTCTTAAGAGGAAACAATGAGCAGGGGGAAAGAAAATGATTTTGACAGAAGATTACGTTTATTGTGACAAGCTTTATCACTCCAATATCAAGTTCGTTTCTTGGGGCTGAGCGAGGAGAAGAAAAGAGAGCACAGAGGTGAGAACCAATAAGAAAAGCAGTGTGTTGGGAGCAGCAATATTTCCGATCATTTATCATTGACACTCCCAAATGAGTGTTTAAGAATTAAATTATCTTGTCATTTCCCTAAGGACTGAAGTTATGAGTAATGGAAAAAGAAACCAAACTCATACCCTCTTCTCTGTAAAATCAACCTGCTATCTAAGCAAGTGAAGTCTATATCTTGGCTGCTTCTAATTAAATACAGGATTGTTTCATTACTTCTTAAGCTTCCTGTCACATGTATCGGTTCTCCCTGAAAACAACAGAAGAGATTGCTGTTTGGAGTCTCTGGTTTTGAATACTGCTCTGTGTAAACAATATACATGGGTATCCTGATAAACAATGGATTTATTTTGGTACCAAGCGACGTGTTTTTTTTTTGGAATTGCGGATATATAAAAATCTCAATTCCTCTATTCCAAGACAAGTGCCAGAATTTCTTCAGTACTAAGTGAGGCACTATGGTGATGGTTTTATATACATCATCTCACTGAATCTCAAGAACACTGAAATGGTATTGCTATGTTTATTGACAGTCCCATTTCCAGCTGTACCTCCTCATTTACCTGATGCCCAGATATAGTAAATGTCCTAGCCCTTGGAATACAGATGCCATTTTCCTGGTCCACATATCTGCTACTCCCTCTATTGATATTGGACTTGGGAATGTCTACTCATCTTCTAAGATGCAGCTCAAACAGCAATTTTTCTGCCTTGTGCTCTTATGCAGAACTGATTACTGATTCCCTTTGCTCTCATACCAACTTACAAAAGGTCTCTGATTCCATTATATCATATTTTTACTAACATGTCTATATCTTTAAGTGGATTTAACATTTTTAAGGACATTAATTATTATTTATTCATCTTTGTAACTCCATGGCCTTAGCAGAGGTTCTAAGCTATAAAAGAAACTATAAATGTTCACTAACTTGTTAAATGGTTATGGTTAATTTCATAGATTTACTAATGTTTCTGCGTTAACATCTAGGTTTATCCTGAGAAGTGACACGTTTTTTGTATCTGTATTATTCCTTATTATTTGTTGTTTAGTTGTCAAGTTGTTTCGACTCTTTGCAACACTATGGACTGTGGCCTGACACTCTTCTCTCCATGGGATTTTCCTGGCAAGAATCTTGAAATGGGTTGCCATTTCCTACTCCAGGGGATCTTCCTGACCCAGAGATCGAACACGCCTCTGCTATGCCTCCTCCATTGGCAAGAAGATACTTTACCACTGAGCCACCTGGGAAGCATTCCTCATTATAAGTATGCTTAAATATTTTGTACGTTTCTGGGAGAAAAAAGGTTTTATTTTTTCCCCTTAAAGGGGAATTCTTTAACAAACTAATTAAAAAGGCACATGCTTCCGTTAGGTGGACGCTTACTCTTCACATCGTCCCATTTCCACAAAGCCTTGATGAAAATTCCCATATTTAAAGAAATTCACAATATCAACAAGAGAAGCTGTGTGGCATGGAGGGAAAACAGAATTTAGAACTCAGAAACATGGCTTTGAGTCATAAAATTTCCCTTGAGTAAATGAGTGACTTTGGGGAACTCAATTTTGTTTAGCATCTATATTTACTTACAGAATCCTTATAAGGTTTAAGAAGATGTATTTACTGTGTCATTGCTTTTCCAGTTTCTGGGTACACAGAAGTGAATCAAACTGCCCAATCCCTGTCATCATGGAGCTGACATTCTGGAGGGGGATTGAGACAATAGTCAAGTAAATATAAAGCAGGAAGTAGTAGTAGTACTGGGAAGAAAATGGAATGGTACACAGCAGTGTGCTCTTTTAGTGAGGCCTGCCAAGGAAATCTTCTTTAATAAGGGGACATTTGAAAAGAAACTGTAGGGGAATGAGAGTGTGGGCCAAACTGGTATGTATGGGGATGAGAGCTCAGGCCAGTGAGGTCAGCTGTTATCATTCTTTGAATATTTGCTTTGAATGTCCCCAAACTTGGAAGACATATTGGTAACTACAATGGTCTCAATGGAAGAAAGTGTGCACAAAAAAAGGAAACTATTTCCAGACATTTTCCCACTTCAAAGCACCCTTCCAATAGACCTGCTGGTCTCACTGGGTTGCTGCCACTGAAATTCAAGACACTTGCCTTTCCCCAGTAATGTTAGATTGTCCAATTGCAAATCCATTTATATGTTCCCATGTGTACTTTTGGAATAGGAAATGGCAATCCACTCCAGTATCTTTGCTTGGAAAATTCCATGCACAAAGGAGCTTGGCAGGCTACAGTCTCTGGGTTGCAAAGAGTCAGACACAATTGAGCACACACATACATTATTTGTACTTAAAAAAAATTAACTTAGAGCTCAAATTTACTTTCATAGTTTCTTGAAGTCTGTGCCTTTTTCCTATAAATATTGGCTAAACTGATGAATGCTTTGTACATATATTGAGAGAAGCAATGAGAAAAGTAAATGCATAGACAGTTAATACTAAAAATTAGCTTTGAGAACTCCCTAGCAGTGCAAGGGTTAGGACTCCAAACCTTTATTGCCTAGGACATGGGTTTAATCCCTGGGAAGGTAATATCCCACAAGCCTTCTAATGCAGTCAGATAAATAAAATTATCTTTAATCTTATAAAACGGTGGAGTAGAAGGACATGCTCTCATTTTCTCCTACAAGAACTAAAAAAGTGCTACTCGCTGCTGTACAACCATCAACGGGAGAATGTTAGATCCCACCACAAAAAGATACTCCACTTCCAAGGGCAAAGGATAGCTTCAACAAGATAGTAGGAGGGGGCAAATCGTGTTTAGAATCAAACCTCATACCCACCAGACCCTCAGAGGGCTCAAACAAAACCTTGTGTGCACCAGGACCCAGGGATCCCACAGAGACTAAGCCAGATCTGCCACTGAGTGCTTCAGTGTCTCCTGTGGAGGCACGGGTCATCAATGGCCAGCCACAGGGATAGGGGTTCTGGCTGCAGCAGACCTGGGAGGCACCATGTATGGCATAAAACTTCTTGGAGGAGATCGCCATTAGCCACATCATAGAACCACTGGGCAGATGACTCATTAAACTGAAGAACAATTATACCAAAGAAGTTCTTGCACTGTTATGAAAGTTCTAGGACCCACAGCAGATTTCCCAACCTGGGGATCCGGCAAACTGACTGGTCTGGCACATTCCCCAGGGGATTTGACTTCAGAGGTTAGTGGGATACGATCACAGAACTTCCACAAGAGTGGGGAAACAGACTCTTGCAGGGCACAGACAAAGCCTTGTGTACACCAGGAGTCAGGAGAAAGGAGCAGTGTCCCCATAAGAGACTGAGCAAGACTTGCCTGTGAGTGTCCAGGAGTCTCCAGCTGAGGTGTGGGTTGACAGTGGCTTACCATGGGGACAGGGGCACTGAATACAATAGTGCTGGCATAAGTTCCTTTGAAGGAGGTCACCATTACTGCCATTATCCCTACCGTAGTTTGGCCTCAAGACAAACAACAGGGAGGGAACACAGCCACACCCATCAACAGGAAATTGGACTAAAGATTTACTGAACAAGACTCCTCCCATCAGAACAAGACCCAGATTCCCCCACAGCCAGTCCCTCCCATTAAGAAGCTTCCACAAGCCTTTTATGTTTATCCATTAGGGGACAGACAGAATGAAAACCACAGTCACAGAAAACTAGCCAAACTGATCACATGGATCACAGCGTTGTCTAAATCAATGAAACTATGAGCCATGCCCTGTAGGGCCACCCAAGACAGACAGGTCATGGTGGAGGGTTCTGACAAAACATGGTTCACTGGAGAAGGGAATGGCAAACGACTTCAGTATTCTTGCCTTGAGAATCCCATGAACAGTACAAAAAGGCAAAAAAGATAGGACACTGAAAGATGAACTCCCCAGGTTAGTTGGTGCCCAATATGCTACTGGAAAAGAGTGGAGAAATACTCCAGAAAGAATGAAGGGATGGAGCCAAAGCAGAAACAACACCCAGTTGTGGATGTGACTGGTGATGGAAGCAAAGTCCGATGCTGTAAAGAACAATATTGCATAAGAACCTGGAATATTAGGTCCATGAATCAAGGCAAATTGGAAGTAGTCAAACAGGAGATGGCAAGAGTGAACACTGACATTTTAGGAATTAGTGAACTAAAATGGGCTGGAATGGACAAATTTAATTCAGATGACTATTATATCTATTACTGTGGGGAAGATTCCCTAAGAAGAAATGGATTAGCCCTCATAGTCAACAAGAGTCCGAAATGCAGTACTTGGGTGCAATCTCAAAAATGACACAATGATCTCTGTTCGTTTCCGAGGCAAACAGTTCAATATCACAGTAATGCCCCAACCATTACCATCACAAGTCTATGCCCCAACTAGTAATGCCAAAGAAGCTGAAGTTGAATGGTTCTATGAAGACCTACAAAACTTTCTAGATCTAACACCAAAAAAGATGTCCTTTTTGTCATAGGGGGCTGGAATGCAAAAGTAGGAAGTCAAGAGATACCTGGAGTAACAGGCAAATTTGGCCTTGGAGTACAGAATGTAGTAAGGCAAAGGATAACCGAGTTTTGCCAAGAAAACATATGGTTCATAGCAAACACCCTCTTCCAACAAAACAAGAGACACCTCTACACATGGGCATTACCAGATGGTCAATAACAAAATTAGATTGATTATATTATTTGTAGCCAAAGATGGAGAAGCTCTATACAGTCAGCAAAAACAAGACAGGGAACCGACTGTGGCTCAGATCATGAACCCCTTATTGCAAAATTAGGACTTAAATTGAAGAAAGTAGGGATAACCACTAGAACATTCAGATATGACCTAAATCAAATCCCTTATGATTATGCAGTGGAACTGACAAATAGATTCAAAGGATTAGATCTGATAGACAGAGTGCCTGAGTAACTATGAACTGAGGTTTGTGACATTGTACAGGAGTCAGTGATCAAAATCATTCCCATGAAAAAGAAATGCAAAAAGGCAAATGGTTGTCTGAGGAGGCATTACAAATAACTGAGAAAAGAAGAGAAGCGAAAGGCAAAGGAGAAAAGGAAAGATATATCTATCTGAATGCAGAGTTCCAAAGACTAGAAAGAAGAGAAAGGAAGCCTTCCTCCACGATCTGTGGAAAGAAATAGAGGCCAACAGTAGAAAAAGACTATAGATCTCTTTAAGAAAATTGGAAATACCAAGGAAACATTTCGTGCAATAAAGGACTGAAACAGTACAGATGTAAACTGAAGCAAGAGATACTAAGAAGAGATGGCAGGAATACACAGAAGAACTATACAAGAAAGATTTTAATGACCCAGACAACCAGGATGGTGTGATCCCTCACCTAGAGCCAGATATCCTGGAATATGAAGTCAAGTGGGCCTTAGGAAGTGTCACTGCGAAGAAAGCTAGTGGAGGTAATGGAATTCCAACTGAGCTATTTCAATACCTATAAGATGATGCTATGTAAATGCTACACTCAATATGCCAGCATATTTGGAACACTTGGCAGTGGCCACAGGACTGGAAAAGGTCAGTTTTCATTCCAATCCCAAACAAAGGCAATGCCAAAGAATGTTCAAACTACTGCACCATTGCACTCATCTCACATGCTATCAACGTAATGCTCAAAATTCTCCAGGTTAGGTTTCAACAGTACATGACCGAAAAACTTCCAGATGTTCAAGCTGGATTTAGAAAAGGCAGAGGAACCAGAGACCAAATTGCCAACATCTGTGGGAGTATACAAAAAGCAAAAAGTTCCAGAAAAACATCTACTTGTGCTTTATTGATTATGCCAAAACAAAGCCTTGGACTATGTGGATCACAACAAACTGTGGAAAATTCTTTAACAGATGGGAATACAAGACCATTTTACCTACCTCCTCAGAAATCTGTATGCAGGTCAAGAAGCCACAGTTATAACTGGACATGGAACAATAGACTGCTTCCAAATTAGGAAAGGAGTATGTCAAGGCTGTATATTGTTGCCCTGCTCATTTAACTTACATGCAGAGTACATCATGAGAAATCCCAGACTGGATGAAGCACAAGCTGGAATCAAGATTTCTGGGAGAAATATTAATAAGCTTAGATACACAGATGACACCACCCTAACATCAGAAAGTGAAGAGGAACTAAAGAGCTGCTTGAAGAAAGTGAAAGAGGAGAGTGGAAAAGGCTAGCATAAAGCTCAATGTTAAAAAAATTAAGATGATGGCACTCAGTCTTATCACTTCATGGCAAATAGATGGAGAAACAATGGAACAGTGAAAAAGTTTGTTTTCTTAGGCTCCAAAATCACTGTAGATGGTGACTGCAGCCATGAAATTAAAAGATATTTGCTCCTTGAAAGAAAAGCTATGACAAAGTTAGACAGCATATTAAAAAGCAGAGACATTATTTTGCTGACAAAGGTCTTTCTAGTCAAGGCTATGGTTTTTCCAGTGGTCATGTGTGGATGTGAGAGTTGGACCATAAAGAAAGCTGAGGCCCGAAGAACTGATACTTTTGAACTGCAGTGTTGGAGAAAACTCTTGAGAGTCCCTTGCACGGTAAGGAGATCCACCCAGTCAATTCTAAAGGAAATCAGTCCTGAATATTCATTGGAAGGACTGATGCTGAAGCTGAAGCCCCAATACCCTGGCCACCTGATGTGAAGAACGGACTCGTTTGAAAAGACCCTGATGCTGGGAAAGATTGAAGGCAGGAGAAGGGGATGACAGAACATAAGATGGTTGGGTGGCATCACCAAGTCAATGGACATGAGTTTGAGCAAACTCTGGGAGTTGGTGATAGACAGGGAAGCCTGGCGTGCTGCAGTCCAAAGAGCTGGTGTCACAAAGAGCTGGACACAACTGAGCAACTGAACTGAACTGAACTTGATGCATAAAGTTTAGATACATAGAAAAATGGCCCTTTAGCATAGCAGATAATTGCAGTTTTGAAGGTGAATAGCCTCAGAGTATGTTTACTATTTCACTGGCCTAAGTTACCAACTTTTACTTTTCTCTGTTGTAGCAGATGAATAAAAATGGAGCGTTTCCATCATAGTAGTACTATGAGCATTGACACTCATTGATTTCTATTAGTTTCTGGCGGCTGGCATTTTACTTTTACTCCATTAATAAATTGCGCTTAGATGCTGCATGTGCATTTTTATTGAGGCCCCTCATTTGCTCTTGACTGATTCCAAAAATTCTTTTGAGTTTTGCAATTTGCATTTCTCTTGTTCTTTGTTTTCTTTTTTGGGAAATGTACAACTAGTACCACCCAAGTCTATTTCCCAAGGAACACTAAAGCACAGAAAAGCATATTCTATTTCAATTTGCGGAGGTTATTTAAGGGATCTCTTTGTCTTTCCTGTTTCTGAAGTCCTAAAGAACAATGCTTTGCATATGCTGAAACCACAGGACTGCAAATCCGAAAGAGACTCGTTTTGCCACCTGTGTAAAATTGGTGTGAACAAGTGGATTGTTTTTCTGAGTGTTATTTTCAAGCCCAGCACTTCACAGTGGTCCAGTTTCCCTAAATCCACAGATAAGAGAAATAACATTAAAGTAAAATTTTAATAAAGTAAAAGTCATTAAATTTGAATACTTGCCCTAAATCCAAGGTTATGTAATCTAAATTTTTTTGGTGTTGTGTTCTTTCATGAATGATCGGAGATCGTCCATGGTCATTGTAATTAATTTTATGTCTAAAATAATGATCACTTATTTTTTAAAATAAGAAATAGATTAACATAGTTCAAAGTGTAAAAAACAAATATACACCTTTCTATAACCTCCTATTTGCTACAGTTTTCCCACCCTAGGGGAAAAGGGCTTGCTGTCACTGTTATATTTCTGGAGTTCCTTTATGCACATGCAAGCAAAAGTAAATAAATATCATTTTCCCTCAACCTTTTCCACAAAGGTTGAGGATACAAAAGTATCATGGTATACACATAATTCTTCATATTGTCATTTTGAAGTTGATTTTGATAAGTATATATAAAATAATAATTAAATACATTTGTATTAATATGACAATATATAAACAATTATTAATGCACTGAAAGTAACAAAAAATGTATAGGAAGGTCCCTTGTTCCATCCATCCAGTTTACCCAGTGGTAACCTTGTGCTGTTCTGTGCTGTGCTTACTCTCTCAGTCATATCTGACTTGAACTGTAGCCCACCTGGTACCTCTGTCCATGTGGATTCTCCAGGCAAGAATACTGGGGTGGGTTGCTGCATCCTCCTCCAGGGGATCTTCCCGACCCAGGGATCTGGGTCTCCTGCATTGCAGGCAGATTCTTTACCAGCTGAGCTACCAGGGAAGCCCCATTAACATGTTGCATAGCTTTTAATACAATATAATATCAAAGCCAAGAAAATGACATTGGTATAATTTACAGGACCTGTTTAGATTTCATCAGTTTTATATGTATTTGCGTAAAATTAATGAAATATGGAAATCATTAATTGGTTCTCCATCTGTAAAATATTATTTTGAAAATGTTATATATGTGGAAATGTTATATATGTGTTATATATGTAAGTCATATATACCTTTTGAGATAGGCTTTTCCACTCAGCATTATCACCTTCAGATTTATCCAAGATATGCAGGCACCAACAGTTAATTCCTTCTGACTGCTTTGTTTTCCACAGTAAAGATGTCCCATGGTTTTTTCTTTTAA
Source organism: Bos taurus (assembly GCF_002263795.3). Taxonomy (NCBI): domain Eukaryota; kingdom Metazoa; phylum Chordata; class Mammalia; order Artiodactyla; family Bovidae; genus Bos; species Bos taurus. The sequence continues at coordinate 17,060,551 of NC_037336.1, read as the reverse complement.
CCATTCATCTATGGTTTTTAATGTTTGGCTGTTACAAATGTAAATGTGCTATCGACATCATGAACATTTATATTAATGTACGTTTTCATTTCTCTGGGCTAATACCCAAGAGTATATCAATAGGTCAAGTGACAGGTGCATGTTTAGGTTTATGAGAAACTGCCAAACTGTTTTCTAGAATGGATGTACAATTTCACATCCCTATCACAATGTATGAGTGCCAGCATTTGGTGTTATCACTTTTAGTTATTCTAATAGATATGTAGTAATATCTTGTATTTCTAATTTGAATTTCTTTACTGGCTAATGATGTTAGTATATAATTTTTTGCCATGTGTATGTTATTTTTGAGTTCTTCAAGAAAATTAGAGTTATCAAGGGAACATTTCATGCAAAGATGACCACAATAAAGGATAGAAATGGTATGGACCTAACAGAAGCAGAAGATTTAAGAAGAGGTGGCAAGAATTCACAGAAGAACTATACAAAAAAAGATCTTCATGACCCAGATAACCACGATGTTGTGATCACTCACTTAGAGCCAGATATCTTGGAGTCCGAAGTCAAGTGGGCCTTAGGAAGCATAAATATGAACAAAGCTAGTGGAGGTGATGGAATTCAAGCTGAGCTATTTCAAATCCTAAAAGATGATGCTGTTAAAATACTGCACTCAATATGCTAGAAAATTTGGAGAACTCAGCAGTGGCTTCAGGAATGAAAAAGGTCAGTTTTCATTCCAATCCCAAAGAAAGGCAATGCCAAAGAATGTTCAAACTACTGGACAATTGCATCCATCTCACATGCTAGCAAAGTAGTGCTCAAAATTCTCCAAGCCAGGCTTCAACAGTATGTGAATCAAGAACTTCCAAGTGTTGAAACTGGGTTTAGAAAAGGCAGAGGAACCAGAGATCAAATCTCCAACATCTGCTGAATCATAGAAAAAGCAAAAAAGTTCCAGAAAAACATCTACTTCTGCTTCATTGACTACGCCAATCAGTAGTGTGGATCCACTTTGATGGATCACAACAAACTGTGGAACATTCTTAAAGAGATGTGAATACCAGTCCACCTTACCTGCCTCCTGACAAATCTGTAGGCAGGTCAAGAAGCAACAGTTAGAACTGGACATGTAACAACAGACTGGTTGCAAATTAGGGAAGGACTACATCAAGGCACTATGTAGTCACCCTGTTCATTTAACTTATATGAAGAGTACATAATGCAAAATTCCAGACTGGATGAAGCACAAGCTGGAATCAATAACCTCAGATATGCAGATGATACCACCCTTATGGAAGAAAACAAAGAGGAACTGAAGAGCCTTTTGGAGAAAGTGAAAGGGGAGAGTGAAAAAGCTGGCTTAAAACTCAACATTCAGAAAACTAAGATCATGGCATCTGGTCCCATCACTTCATGCCAAATAGATGGGGAAACAATGGAAACAGTTACAGCATTTATCTTCTTGTGCTCTGAAATCATTGCAGATGATGACTGTAGCCATGAAATTAAAAGACGCTTGCTCCTTGGTAGAAAAGCTATGATAAACCTAGACAGCATATTAAAAAAGCAGAGACATTACTTTGCTGACAAAGGTCCGTCTAGTCAAAGCTATGGTTTTTCCAGTAGTCATGTATGGATGTGAGAGTTGGAACATAAAGAAAGTTGAGCACCAAAGAATTGATGCTTTTAAACTGTGGTGTTGGAGAAGACTTGAGAGTCCCATGGACTGCAAGAGACTAAACCAGTCAATCCTTACGGAAATCAGTCCTGAATATTCATTGGAAGGACTGATGCTGAAGCTGAAACTCCAATACTTTGGCCACCTGATGCAAAGAGCTGACTCATTGACAAAGACCCTGATGCTGGGAAAGACTGAAGGAAGGAGAAGGGGACAACAGGGGATGAGATAATTGGATGGCATCACTGACTCGATGGACATGAGTTTGAGCAAGCTCCAGGAGTTGGTGATGGACAGGGAAGCCTAGTGGGCTTCAGTATATGGGTTGCAAAGAGTCAGACATGACTGAGTGACTGAACTGAACAGATAGCTGAACCTTAATTTAGTGAAGAAAACAGGGTCAGCTGTACTAAGATATCATTTTTTACTTATCATCTTCAGTTCAGTTCAGTTCAGTCACTCAGTTGTGTCCAACTCTTTGTGACCCCATGAATTGCAACATGCCAGGCCTCCCTGTCCGTCACCAACTCCCAGAGTTCACTCAAACTAACCTCCATAGAGTTGGTGATGCCATCCAGCCATCTCATCCTCTGTCGTCCCCTTCTCCTCCTGCCTCCAATCCCTCCCAGCATCAGTCTTTTCCAATGAGTCAACTTTTTGCATGAGGTGGCCAAAGTACTGGAGTTTCAGCTTTAGCATCATTCCTTCCAAAGAACACCCAGGACTGATCTCCTTTAGAATGGACTGGTTGTACTTCCTTGCAGGCCAAGGGACTCTCAAGAGTCTTCAACAACACAGTTTAAAAGCATCAATTCTTTGGCGCTCAGCTTTCTTCACAGTCCAACTTGCACATCCATACATGACCACAGGAAAAACCATAGCCTTGACTAGATGGACCTTTGTTAGCAAAGTAACATTTCCACTTTTGAATATGCTATCTAGGTTGGTCATAACTTTCCTTCCAAGGAGTAAGCATCTTTTAATTTCATGGCTGCAGTCACCATCTACAGTGATTTTGGAGCCCCCCAAAATAAAGTTTGACACTGTTTCCATTGTTTCCCCATCTATTTCCCATGAAGTGATGGGACCGGATGCCATGATCTTCGTTTTCTGAATGTTGAGCTTTAAGCCAACTTTTCCACTCTTCTCTTTCACTTTCATCAAGAGGCTTTTTAGTTCCCCTTCACTTTCTACCATAAGGGTGGTGTCATCTGCATATCTGAGGTTATTGATATTTCTCCTGGCAATCTTGATTCCAACTTGTGCTTCTTCCAGCCCAGAGTTTCTCATGATGTACTCTGCATAGAAGTCAAATAAGCAGGGTGACAATATACAGCCCTGACGTACTCCTTTTCCTTTTTGGAACCAGTCTGTTGTTCCATGTCCAGTTTTAACTGTTGCTTCCTGACCTGCATATAGGTTTCTCAAGAGGCAGGTCAGGTGGTCTGGTATTCCCATCTCTTTCAGAATTTTCCACAGTTTATTGTGATCCACACAGTCAAAGGCTTTGGCATAGTCAATAAAGCAGAAATAGATGTTTTTCTGGAACTCTCTTGCTTTTTCCATGATCCAGCGGATGTTGGCAATTTGATCTGTGGTTCCTCTGCCTTTTCTAAAACCAGCTTGAACATCTGGAAGTTCATGGTTCACGTATTGCTGAAGCCTGGCTTGGAGGATTCTGAGCATTACTTTACTAGCTTAGCCAAGTTCAAAAGTTCTATAGTTCTGTAAGGTGTAGGAAAAGAGATCCTACTACATTGCTGGTAGGTGTCTAGGCAAATACAACATCTGTGAAAGACCCTTTGACAATATTTCTTCCTTCTGGAAGTGGGTATTTCTGGTCTTTGACAAGGATTTTGCTTTGTTTTAGTGATTATGCATTTACAATATTGTCTACCTATTCTAATGCATACTTTGTACTCAAATCTATAAGTCTGCTACTGTGCACCCTAATCTATCTTATGTGGTTTATTCTTCCCCTTCCCTCACCCTTTCTTTTTCCTCTGTAATGCAGTGTTATTCACTGTAAGTATTTTTGAGTATCTACCTTTGTACCTCTGTCATAGCTTCTCCTTGACCTCCTTATATTTACTTTCCACCCTAGTCCACTCTGATCTCTGTCCTGGAGGATGTTGACACGTATGGGCCAATAGATCCCTTGCTGCCTGGTCTCCAGTTTGGCTCGGCCGGAGACTCAAAAGAGGGAGAAGAGTGAAGTCAGGTCTCTTTTGAAAGGTTGCCCCAGACTGCTGTGCTCTGTGATTTTTCAAGGTAGCCTTCTTTATAGAACTGTCTTCTTTAGGTTCTAAGAACATCTATTTGTCCTCATATTTTTGGGTCCTCCAATGTTAACTGCTCTGCTATTAATATCATCACAGTGCATACACCTTTGAACATATTCTCTTTATAAGATTTTCTTGAAAGACTCTAATTTGAATGTGCAGCTTGTTTCATGCTGAGTCCCTGAATAATTCAACTATTACTTATGTGTATTTAGATCTACCATATCTCATCTGCAATTCTGATATGTAAGAAATTCTAAAGAGCAATTTTTTTTTTTTGGTAAATTTGTCACTAATTTGCTTCTTGGCAAAACGTGAGGAAAACTCTTTACACTTTTTTTTTTCTATGAGTTAGGATGAATAGTCATATGTTTCATTACAGACATATTTTTTAAAGCTGATTTTAACTATCTTTTAACTATGAAGAATTTTGAATATACACAGACGTATAATAATGTAATAAACCCACATACATCTACTAACCAGTCCCAAAAACTATCAGTTCATAACCAATCTGGTTCCATCTAGACCATAGTTCATTTGTTCCCAGAGCCCAGTCAGGAGACATAAACCATACAGTAAATAAAACAGGGAAATTTTAATGTAAAGAACTATTTACTATTATAAGACATTGGAATAGTCAGGAGTACACATTTTGTAGTAATTAAAAGGGAGGGAATGGCTAGGACACTTTTTAATACTTTACAGTCTAAAAATATTTTTGTTGTAACAGAGATGACAAACATGGCCCTGCAAATCCCTCTGACCAAACCATGCAGTTTTTATGGAACGTCTCAGTTTTTGTTTTTCTGAACTAATTTGTGTGAAGAAGGGCTTCTGCCAACAGTTCTGCTAGCTCTGATTCCTATATGTGCTATATGAAAACAATGTACTATTTCAAGGTAAGCCTCTTACCTACAGGAAATGAACTTTTGTTGATGTTAGTGGTGGCTCAGCTGGTAAAGAATCCGCCTATAAGGCAGGAGACCTGAGTTTGATCCCTGGGTTGGGAAGATCCTCTGGAGAAGGGAATGACTACCCACTCCAGTATTCTGGCCTGGAGAGTTCTGTGGACTCTAAAGTCCATGGGGTCGCAAAGAGTTGGACACAACTGGGTGATTTCCACTTTCACCTTTCACTTTCAAAGTTTTAATGCTACTTCATCTTCATGTATTTTCATTCTTCTTTCCCCTTTCTGTTTAACATCAGAAGGTATAATTAGCTTGGCATATGCTTACCCCTTGGAAGGAAAGTTATGACCAACCTAGATAGCATATTCAAAAGCAGAGACATTACTTTGTCAACAAAGGTTCGTCTAGTCAAGGCTATGGTTTTTCCTGTGGTCATGTATGGATGGGAGAGTTGGACTGTGAAGAAGGCTGAGCGCCGAAGAATTGATGCTTTTGAACTGTGGTGTTGGAGAAGACTCTTGAGAGTCCCTTGGACTGCAAGGAGATCCAACCAGTCCATTCTGAAGGAGATCAGCCCTGGGATTTCCTTGGAAGGAATGATGCTAAAGCTGAAACTCCAGTACTTTGGCCACCTCATGCGAAGAGTTGACTCATTGGAAAAGACTCTGATGCTGGGAGGGATTGGGGGTAGGAGGAGAAGGGGACGACAGAGGATGAGATGGCTGGATGGCATCACTGACTCGATGGACGTGAGTCTGAGTGAACTCCGGGAGCTGGTGATGGACAGGGAGGCCTGGCGTGCTGCGATTCATGGGGTCGCAAAGAGTTGGACATGACTGAGCAACTGATCTGATCTGATCTGATGCATATTACAGGTGATTATATTGTTGTTCAGTCTCTAAGTTATGTCCAAATCTTTTGCAACCCCACAGACTATTAGCCTGCCAACCGCCTTTGTCCATGGGATTTTCCAGGGCAAAATTTTGGAGTGGATTACCATTTCCTTCTCCAGAGGATCCTCCTGACCCAGCGATTGAACTTGTATCTCCTGCATTGGCAGGTGGATTCTTTACCACTGAGCCACTTGGGAAGCCCATAGGAGATTATATTTATCTCTTTATTTTGTAGAAAACAAAGTTTGGGTTTTTCTAACAATTTTCAGCATAAATAGAGAAGATAATTGCTCATTTTACTTTTAATGTCCATATTCAACAAATGAAAAATTTGGCAATCTTATATTGCCACTTCCCTGCAGCTTTTCTAACAATTTTCAGCATAAATAAAGAAGATAATTGCTCATTTTATTTTTAATGTCCATACTCAACAAATGAAAAATTTGGCAATCTTATATTGCTACTTCCCTCTCTGGTTCGCTCTCTTTCTGTCTTTCTAAACAGAATAATAGAAATGTGAAGACTGGAGAACCAGTTGTGTTGTGAACAAATGCAAATTTTGTAGAAACAGAAATCTGAATTGAATCCTGGTTTATTACTTACTGTTTGTGCCACTTACTGTACTGCTCAAATTATTATTACTTGTCACAGCATCCTCAGATATAAAATATGGACCACAACAACATTTTATGGGATAGTTACAAAGAGCTCATAAGGAAAGTTGTGCCCAGTATTTGCCCTCTCAGATGGTCAAAGTTTCTTAATATTCTCCTGCTGTCAAGGAGGGCTTCCCAGATGGCACTAGAGGTAAAGCACTTGCCTGCCAATAAAGGAGATGTAAGAGAGGTGGGTTTGATCCTTGGGTCAGGAAGATTCCCTGGAGGAGGAAATGGCAATTCACTCCAGTATTTTTGCCTCGAGAATCCCATGGACAAAGGACCCTGGCAGACTGCAGTCCACAGGCCCACACAGAGTAGGAACATCACTGAAGTGACTTCACATGCATGCTCTCAAGGACCCTGCTGAACTTTTTAGCAAGTGCTTAAGTAGTATAAAAAAATCTATTTTTAAAAGAACTTAATTCATCCATGTAATTGATTTTCATGTTGTAAAGAGTTGTGCCTCTTGGTATGGGGGAGATCAGTATGTAAATTGTTATAATCTTTGGAAAAGTAGATATTCTGATTTTTAAGGGAAACATAAACATGAATCTGAAACTATTATTCTTGTGTCATAAGTCACACCAAGAGGGGAGGACAAGATGGTGGAGGAGTAGTTGGATGTGGAGTACATCTCTCTCCATGGATACATCAGGAATACAGCTTCAGACACAGAAGTGCATGCAGAACTCCATCTGAGAGCAGACAGGAGTACCTGACCAGTGGAAAATAATATATAGAACCATGGAAAACTCTGTCGGACTGAGGAACTAGGGGGGAAAACAGGAGTGTTAGTGTGACTGGACCTGCCCTTGGCAGGTGGAGGATTGAAGCAGAGGTCTGATCCCCACATCAGGGCAATTGTCTGAGTCAGAGGAGAAACATTTAAGGCTGAGAGTGAAACAGCTGATCTGTGGCAGCCTAAATGGAATGAGAATCAGACAGTCCTTGCCACAGCCATACATAACCAAGACAGGGACACAGGTCCCCTGGAAGGTACAGCAGCTGGGAGCTGAAGTTTAGGGATTGTGGGGCAATCCCAGGGCGAGAGCTGCTGTGGATTGTGGAGAGATGGAGCAAGGGGATGTGAGGGAGAAGACTGTGGTGGGAAATGACTGTGGAGGAAAGCCAGGCAGCCATGGAAGCAAGGCAATACTGCTGAGTCATGCATAGGGAGTGAAGCCATAACCATAGCCTCTTCCCCCCAACGCCCCGCCCACCCCGCCCCCACATGCTGGCATTGGCAGCTGAACAATCACACTGAACTACAGAGTAGGACTCTTACGCAGGGTGCTCTTTTAAGTGCCTGACACAAGGATATAATGAGTAGGACCCCAGCCATGGGGCCCCCTCTATGTGCCTGATGCACCAAACAACAGAGAAGGACCCCAGGCAACAGAGACCTCTAAGTGCCTGAACGGGCAGAGTTACAGAGAAAGACTGGCCAAAGAGGCCTTCTGATCACCAGCTACAAGAGGCTCAACAAAAGACTCAGGGCCATAACTCCTGGGGTGGAGGCAGTCTGTGTCCCTGCACAGTTGGCACTACCAGGGTCCCCAAAAGCCAAGCAGCTGCCCCACCTTCACATTCAATTCTCACTGGGGCAGAACTGCCGCAGGCAAAAAAAAGTCTTGCGCCTATGCACCCACGCAGGGTCGCATTGATACTGTCCAACTCTTTGCAACCCTGTAGACTGTGGCCTGCTAGGCTTCTCTGTCAGGGAGGGGGCACTCTCCAAGCAAGAATACTGGTCAACACTGGTTGCCATACCCTTTTAGAGCACTATATTTCCTGCTGCCCTAGCCGCCAACTCCCCTGAGTACCTGGTGCTGCCAGAACCCTTGCGACCCAATCAGCTGCACCACCTCCACGGCAGCCTCAGGAGCAAACCCCAGTGGATGATCCACATGCAGAGGTGGAAATAAAACCACAGTTGAAACCCAGGGACAGTGTGGCTAAGTAATAACACCCAAAACCCTCCCACCAGCTGTATGAGCTGCAGATTAAATCCACATGATCAACTAGGCAGACTCTGTATTATGGAATATATACATATATATGGAATATATAAAAGGTCACTGACAGCTCCCACAAAAGAAAACATGCTAGTTCTGAAAGCTGTGGACATTGGAGGCAAGACACAGAGGAGCAGGACCAGATTAGAATCTGAGCTGCCCCCACAGAAGGTCCAGAGGTCAGCACAGTTTTAGAGGGCATCCTAGGGAGATGAGGTGGGCTGTGTCCCAGTGAGGGAAAGGACTCTAACAGCAGTGACTCAAGAAAAACATTTATTATTCTTATGTTTTGATTTGTTCTATAGATTCTTTTGGACTTTTTTCCTTCTCACCCCCCCGCCCCTGTTGTAGCTGTTGATTTTAATGGCACTATGAAATCTAATTAAGCTTTTGAGTTTTTTTTTTCTTTCTTTTTTTTTTTTAAGTCACATTTTTGTTGTTATAAACCTCTGCCTCTACGTTGGGCTTTTGCAGTTCTGGGGAGTTTTCCTTTTTTTTTTTTTTTCTTTCTTAAATAATTTAACATTTAATTTTTAAAACCAATTATATTTTTTCCTTTGTTTGCCTTTCCTATTGTCCTTTTCCCCTTGCAGTTAATCTTTAATGTACATAAATCTTCATCTACCTCTATTTAACTTTTCATGTCTATTCTTTCTTTCCTTTCCCTCAATATATTTGTTAGTTTTGTTTTCATTGCTTTATTTCCCACTTGGCACCTTGCTTTAGTTTTGTTTTCCAGTTTGTGCTTTAGTTAGTTTTGTTCTTAAGTGACAAATATAATTTTTGATTTCCTATGTTGCTGGGTCAATCTATTGTACTTTATTTTTGTTGGACTGTTTTGACTTTGCTTATGGGTGTATACATATATGTGTATATTCCATTATTTTAATTATTATTTGCCTGATTTTGTAACTGCCATTTGTCTGGGGTTTATCATTGGTTTCTCATTTTTGTATATTTGTCTTCATCCCAATGCCATAACAAACCACGTGTGGAATCTTCGTTCCTGACCAGAGATCAAGTGCTGAGCATTTGGAGTGGGAGCATTGTCTCCAAGACCCTAAACTACCAGAGAAATAACCCTAAGGGGTACCAAACAGTGAGAACTCACACAAAGGAAACCACTTGAATACAAGACCCAGCATCACCCAACCACCAGTAACATCCTGAGCAGGATGGCTCATCTAAACAACAAACAAAACAAAAATACAAACCCAATCATCAGCAGACAGGATTACCACCTCACTTAGCATTGAATATCAGAGGAAAAACAAACAAAACCTCAGCACAAATCTCAGCCTATATGAAGTTTACACAAACCACTGGGCCAACTTTAGGAGGGCAGAAACCAAAATGAGGAAAGAATTCAAACTTGAAGCCTGGGAAAAGGAGACCTCAAACACAATAACTAGAAAAAAAAAATAATGAAAAGGCAGAGAAATACTACATTAATGAAGGAACAAACGAGAAACACAGACGTCTAAATAAATGAAGAGTAAATAGGCAAATTATCCAAAAAAAATTCAGAATAATGATAGTAAAGATGATGAAAAACCTTGAAAACAAAATGGAGAAAATGCAAGGATTGGTTAACAAACGCCTAGAAGAATTAAAGAATAAACATGCAGAGACAAAAAACACAATTACTGAAATTAAAACTACTTTAGAACAAATCAATAGCAGAATGTCTGAGGCAGAAGAACAAATCAGTGAGCTGGAAGATAAAGTGGTGGAAATAACTTTTAAAGAGCAGAATAAAGTAAAAAGAATGACAAGGACTGAGGATAGTCTCAGAGACATCTGGGAGAATATCAAGCACACCAACATTCAAATTATAGGAGTCCCAGAAGAAGAAGAGAAAAAGAAAGGACATGAACAATTTTTGAAGAGATTACAGTTGAAAATTTCCCCAACATGGAAAAGGAAAGAGTCAATCAGTCCAAGAGGCACAAAGAATCCCATATAGGATAAACCCAAGGAGAAACACACAAAGACACATACTAATCAAACTAACAAAGACTAAACACAAGGAAAGAATATTCAAAGCAGCAAGGGAGAAGCAACAAGTAACATACAAGGGAAAGCCCATACACTTAACAGCTGATCTTTCAGCAGAAACTCTGCAGGCCAGAAGGGAAAAATCTACAACCACGATTACTGTACCCAGAAAGGATCTCATTTAAAACTGATGGAGAAAGAAAAAGCTTTTCAGACAAGCAAAAGTTAAGAGAATTCAGTACCACCAAACCAGCTTTACAACAAATGTTAAATGGACTTAATGGCACCCCACTCCAGTACTCCTGCCTGGAAAATCCCATGGACGGAGGAGCCTGGTAGGCTGCAGTCCATGGGGTCGCTAAGAGTCGGACACGACTGAGCGACTTCACTTTCACTTTTCACTTTCATGCATTGGAGAAGGAAATGTCAACCCACTCCAGTGTTCTTGCCTGGAGAGTCACAGGGACGGGTGGGCTGCTGTCTCTGGGGTCGCACAGAGTCGGACACTTCTGAAGCAATTTAGCAGCAGCAGCAGCAGCAGCATAGTCAAGAAATACAAGAGAAGGAAAAAGGTCTACAAAATAAACCCCAAACAATTAAGAAAGTGGCAATAGAAACATATATATCAATAATTGCTTTAAATGTAAATGGATTAAAGGCTCCAACCAAAAGACACAGACTGGCTGAAGGCACACAAAAACAAGACCCATATATATGCTGTCTACAAGAAACCCACTTCAGACCTAAAGACACATATAGACTGAAAGTGAGAGGATGGAAAAATATATTCCATGCAAATTGGAAGCAAAAGAAAGCTGGAGTAGCAATCCTTATATCAGACAAAATAGACATTAAAATAAAGAAGATTACAAGAGATAACAAATGATCAAGGGATCAATCCAAGAGGAAGACATAATGATCAAGGGATCAATCCAAGAGGGAGACATAACAATTGTAAATATCTATGCACCCAACACAGGAGCACCTCAATACATAAGACAAAGACTAACAGACATAAAAGGAGAAATTGACAGTAACACAATAATAGTAGGAGACTTTAACACCCCACTCACACCAATGGACAGATCATCAAAACAGAAAATAAGGAAAGACAAGTCTTAAATGATATATTAGATGAGATGGATCTCATTGATATCTTCAGGACATTCCATCCAAATGCAGAATACACCTTCTCATGTGCACATGGGACATTCTCCAGGATAGACCACATCTTGGGTTACAAATTAAATCTCAGTAAATTTAAGAAAATTGAGATTGTATGAAGCATCTTCTCTGACCACAACACTATGAGACTAGATATCAATTACAAGAAAAAAAAAAAAAAACTCTAAGAAACACAAACACATGGAGATTAAACAACACATTTCCAAATAATAATAGGTTACTGAAAAAATCAAAAGGGAAATAAAAAGAAAATCTAGAAACAAATGACAATGAAAACACAACTCAAAACCTATGGGATGCAGCAAAAGCAGTTCTAAGAGGGAAGTTTATAGCAATACAATCCTACCTGAAGAAAGAAGAAAAACATCAAATAGACAATATAACTTTACACCTAAAACAACTGGAAAAAGAATAAAAAGACCCCAAAATTAGTAGAAGTAAAGAAATCATAAAGATTCAAGCAGAAATAAATGAAAAAGAAATGAAAGAAACAATAGTATAAGATTAATAAAACTAAAAGCTGTTTTTTTGAGTTGATAAACAAAATTGGCAAACTTTTAGTCAGACTCATCAAGAAAAAAAGAGAGAAAAATCAAATCAACAAAATTAGAAATGAAAAAATAAAGGTTACAACAGACAATGCAGAAATACCAAGGCGTATAAGAGAGACTATTATGAACAACTATATGGCAATATAATGGATAACCTGGAAGAAATAGACAGATTCTTAGAAAAGTTCAATCTTCCAAGACTGAACCAGGAAGAAGTAGAAATTATTAACAACTCAATTACAAGCACTGAAATTGATGCTGTGATCAAAAATGCCCCCAAAAACAAAAGCCCAGGACCTGATAGCTTTGTAGGAGAATTCTATCAAATACTTATAGAAGAGCTAATGACTATCCTTCCAAAACTCTTTCAAAAAATTGCAGAGGAAGAAATACTTCCAAACTCATTCTATGAGGCCACCATCACTCTGATACCAAAACCAGACAAAGACAACTCAAAAAAAGAAAACTATAGGCCAATATCACTGATGAACATACATGCAAAACACCTCAACAAAATTTTAGCAAACAGAATTCAGCAGCAAATCAAAAAGCTCATACACCATGATAAAGTTTGGATTATTCCAGGAAGGCAAGGATTCTTCAATATATGCAATCAATCAATGTGATACACCATATTAACAAATTGCAAGATTAAAACCATATGATAATAGATGCAGGAAAAGCCTTTGACAAATTCAGCTCCTGTTTATGATTAAAAATTTTTAGAAATGGTCATAGAAGGACCCTACCTCAGCATAGTAAAGGCTATATATGATAAGCCTATAGCAAACATTCTCAATGTTGAAAAACTGAAAGCATTTCCCCTAAGATCAGGATCAAGAAAAGGGTGCCCACTTTCCCCACTATTATTCAACATAGTTCTGGACGTCCTAGCTACAGCAATCAGAGAAGAAAAAGAAATAAAAGGAATCCAGATTGGAAAAGAAGAATTAAATCTCTGTTTGCAGATGGCATGACATACAAAACCCTAAAGATAGTATCAGAAAATTACTAGAGCTAATCAGCGAATTTAGCAAAAATGTAGGATACAAAATCAATACCCAGAAATCACTTGCATTTCTATATGCTAACAATGAAAAATCAGAAAGAGAAATTAAGGAATCAATTGCATTCAGCATTGCAACAAAAAAATAAAATATCTAGGAATAAACTTACCTAAGGGGACAAAAGAACTGTACACAGAAGATTATAAGACACTAATGAAAGAAATCAAAGATGACACAAACAGATGGAGCCCTATTTCATGTTCCTGGGTAAGGAAGAATCTATATTGTGAAAATGACTATACTACCAAACACAATCTACAGATTCAATGAGATCCCTATCAAATTACCATTGGCATTTTTCACAGAAGTAGAGCAAAGAATTTCACAATTCAAATGGAAACACAAAAGAACCTGAATAGCCAAAGCAGTCTTGAGAAAGAAGAATGGAATTGGAGGAATCAACCTTCCTGACTTCAGATTATAGTACAAAGCTACAGTTATCAAGACAGTATGGTACTGGCACAAAAACAGAAATATAGACCAATGGAACAAGATATAAATCCCAGAAAAACAAAAACAAAAACAAAAACAAAAAAACATGCACCTATGGGTACCTACTTTTTGACAAATGAGGTAAGAATATACAATGGGGCAAAGACAGCCTCTTCAATAAATGGTGCTGGGAAAACTGGACAGCTACATGTAAAAGAATGAAATTAGAACACTTCCTAACACCATACACAAAGATAAACTCAAAATGGATTAAATACCTAAACATAAGATCAGAAACTATAAAACTCTTAGAGGAAAATATAGGCAGAACACTCAATGGCATAAATCAAAGCAATATCCTCTATGACCCACCTCCTAGAGTAACGGAAATCAAAACAAAAGTAAACATGTGGGACTTGATTAAACCTAAAAGCTTTTGCACAGCAAAGGAAACTATAAGCAAGGTGCAAAGACAACCCTCAGAATGAGGAAAATAATAGTAAATGAAACAAGTGACAAAGAATTAATTTCCAAAATATACAAGCAGTTCATACAACTCAATACCAGAAAAACAAACAACTCAGTCAAAAAGTGGGGAAAAGACCTAAACAGACATTTCTCCAAAGAAGACATACAGATGGCTAACAAACAGATGAAATGAGCCCAACACCTCTCATTATTAGAGAAATGCAAATCAAACCCACAATGAGATATTACCTCACACCAGTCAGAATGGCCATCATGAAAATGTCTGCAAACAATAAATGCTGGAGAAGGTGTGGAGAAAAAGGAAAGCTCTTGCTCTGTTGGTGGGAGTGTAAATTGATACAGCTACTATGGAAGACAGTATGGAGATTCTTTAAAAAACTAGGAATAAAGCCACCATCTGACTCAGCAATCCCACTCCTAGGCATATACCTTGAAGAAACCAAAATTGAAGAAGACACATTGTATCCCATTGTTCATTGCAGCACTATTTACAATAGCTAGAACATGAAAGCAGCCTAGATGTCCACTGACAGATGAATGGATAAAGAAGTGGTGGTACATAAGCACAATGGAATATTACTGAGCCACTAAAAGGAGCATTTTTGAGTCAGTTCTAATGAGGTGGATGAACCTAGAACCTATTATGCAGAGTGAAGTGAGTCAGAAAGAGAAAGATATATATTGTATTCTAATGCACATATACAGAATCTAGAAAAATGGTTCTGAAGTATTTACTTACAGGGCAGCAATGGAGAAACAGATATAGAGAACAGACTTATGGACATGGGGAGAGGGGAGGAGAGGGTGAGATGTATGGAAAGAGTAATATGGATACTTACATTACCATATGTAAAATAGATAGCCAACAGGAATTTGCTTATGTCTCAGGAAACTCAAACAGGGGCTCTGTATCAACCTAGAGAGGTGGGATAGGGAGGGAGATGAGAGGGAATTTCAAAAGGGAGGGGATATATGTACACCTATGGCTGATTCATCCTGAGGTTTGACAGCAAATAACAAAATTCTGTAAAGCAATTATCCTTCAATTAAAAAATAAATTTAAAAAAATCACCAAAGTAAAAATTTATAGTTTAAAAAATAAACTGTCTACCTGCCTTTCAAAAGCATGATTAAGATTGCACTGCCTTTAGCTAATAGTAAACATGAAATCAGGTAAAAGTATCACTATCATCTTCTCTTTTATTTGTGAAAAATACAAGTGGTATTCACAGATTGCTGAGAAGATATTCTTCTGCTTCTAGATGTTTATAACTTTATGTATTGTATTTGTGTGGTGCTCAATGGTTTCTGAGATCGTAAAGTATAAAATACATATTTTTATGACAATTTATTTTACAAAACTATAGTTTTCATATTTCAAGGCAGGGTTTAAAGAAAATGAATGAGATGAGAAGCAAGAAAGCTTAGAGGAAGGATGGTTGAGAATAAGGTCAGCAGTTTCCTGGAACCTTGCACAGAATACATATCTGTCTCATTTCCCTTTTCATCACATCCATATACACACACATTTAATACTGTACACTAACATACGTGCTTAAAAGGAAAATAGAGGTGTATTTTCCCATCTGTGAAATATTAAATTCATTATATGTATAATATATTGCTTGTTTTCCTTGTGTTCTAAATACATACATTGCTTGTCCACTGGTAATTCAGTGCAAGGTGAAGCAAATATTTTTATTTGCCATCCTTGGTGGCTCAGACAGTAAAGCATTTGCCTATAGTGTGGGAGACCTGGGTTCGATCCCTGGGTCAGGAAGATCCTCTGGAGAAGGCAATGGCAACCCACTCCAGTACTCTTGCCTGGAAAATCCTGTGGGCAGAGGAGCGTAGTAGGCTACAGTCCGTGGAGACACAAAGAATCGGACACAACTGAGCGACTTCAGGTCACTCTTAACTTCATTTTCACTTTGGTACAACTTAAAAACTTCATGGACCACATTATTTCACTTCAAAATTAAACCACATCTCTGTTTAGAAACGATAAGTATCAAAACATGAAAATATGAGAACCTTAATTTCATGGAGATTAAGTGGATACATTTAAGCTATGAATCATTATCACGGTGATGTTTGGTTTTTGTAAAGGTATATTTTCTAAAGAGTTTTATGAAAATACTGCTTTTCTTCTGTAATCACCTCATTTATTATGTAGAAAGAAAACATAGAATTTAAAATGAAAATGTCTTGAATGTAAAGACCTATTAGATGATAATTCCAAAAGAAAAATTTTGAAAATAATTCTAATTCAAAGTGGACTTTAAATATAAATTAAATTCAATTTATATGTTTATTTTTAAAAATTAACATTTGAAGTCTAGTGATATATTTTACATTATATATCTTTAAAATATATTTTGCTTTTCTGAAACACTTGGGTTTTGTTGGGACCAACACTGATTATTCAAATAGAAAATTTTATCCCAACTCTTATATATTTTTAAATTATTTTAAAATTCAATTGTTAAGTATGCATACTACGGACGTTACTACCATAATATAGATATTGATTTCCTGCCTTTACCTTGTTGACCAAGAATAAAAAGAAAAACCACAGCACAAAAAACTCACAACCTCATTGTGAGTTAGGTTTTATTTGGGACAAAATAAGGACTAAAGCCCAAGGGACAGCATCTCAGATAACTCTGAGAAACTGATCTGAAGAGCTAGCAGGGAAAGTCAGTATATATGTGATTTTGGTAAAGGGGGGATACATGCAATTAAACACATATATTTGCAGAATTTCACTGGTAATTATGAGGATCATCTAGATGTCTCTGTTAATAAATTTAGTGCTTTTCTAGATATGAGAAGATGCAGTAATTTGGACACAGAAAATCTTCTCCTGAAAATAGCTAATTATCTGAAAACTTGTTCTGCTGGTTTTTTCCAGAGAACAGGATATCTCATTCTTGATCTCCACCCTGAACTCCTTTCAGAGTGTGCTGAAAATCAGCAACCACGGTGGCTAGTGACTTAATAAGACCCCAAGAGAATAAGTGACTTGTCCTGAATTCTCCAGCTGTTAGTGCTATGACTTCTCTATGGGATAACCACAATAAAACTTCAGAATAATAGAACTAGCAAATTTTCCTCACTGACAATGTCTCTCATTCTTGCTTAGTTAAATGGGAAGGAAGCTGATGAGTCAGCATAATTTTATTTCAACCGTTTGGTCTTCTCAAGGCAATTTTGGCCTATTTTCA
The DNA here is from genome assembly GCF_002263795.3 of Bos taurus. Lineage (NCBI taxonomy): Eukaryota > Metazoa > Chordata > Mammalia > Artiodactyla > Bovidae > Bos > Bos taurus. The sequence goes on along the minus strand of NC_037336.1, from coordinate 17,043,164 downwards.
TATTTCTTTACATTGGACAAAAACAGAGGAGGAGTTATGTTTATTTTTGAAATCCCATTTATTTCCTCAAAAGAAAGTTTGTATTGCATATAGAGTTCTTTGTCCTTTTCTTCTGTAGTACACTTTTCAAGTTTTTCCTGCCATGCTGTATTTCACCTTAGGGACCTGCTGCTTCTTGCAAACATCTGAATACCACTTGACTTGACCATGGACAGTGTCCTTTCATAGTCATCTCTTTATATTTGAAAGAGTGTGTGAAATGGATACTATTGAACTATAGAGAAACCTGACTTACCTGGTTAGAAAATTAATAGAACTTGATTACAAATCATATGGACCTCAGATACTACACTCAATTCCAGCACACTATGCAGATTCTTCGAGGAAAATCCCTGTATAACTTCTGCCAAAGAAACTACCTGCAGTTTCTCAGTTGGAGAAAGTGAGGAATGGAACATAAGGGACAACAAAAGTTAAATTCGTTTGAGGGATTAAGAGTGCAATCCTTAATCAACAAACTTACAAAAACACTTAAAAATATGGAAAGCTGCTAAGGTAATCTGACATCACTGAAAATCTCTGAATAAAGAATGAAGAAAACCAGCATTAATTGAATACTTTTAAGTATTGGTCTCAGTGAAAAGTGCTTGTAATACGAATGCATAGATGATCTATTGCTTTCTCTATCTGAACTTTCTCTTTTGGAAGTGGTCCTTATCCTCCTTTCAGATAATATTTCCTATTTCCTTTCTCCCTCTGGAAAAAATTTATACATATATTGTAACTGTTGCTACCATGTTATCAACTGACCCAAATTCTGGTTACTCTTGATTCATTTGGGAGGTGGGCACCAAAAACTGGGGCAATGAGTTTTTTCTTATTTTGAACATGAAAGTAAAAGAGTCAGGTAATAAGGCAAGAGGATGAGATAGTTAGATGGCATCACTGAGTTGATGGACATGGGTCTGGGTAAACTCTGGGAGCTGGTGATGGACAGGGAGGCCTAGCGTGCTAAGGTTCATGGGGTCACAAAGAGTTGGACATGACTGAGTGACTGAACTGAACTAAGGCAAGAATACTCATTATGTATATAAAACCATGTTTTCTTCCATGTTCAGTTCAGTTCAGTTCAGTTGCTCAGTCCATGTGACCCCATGGACTGCAGCACACCAGGCCTCCCTGTCCATCATCAACTCCCGGAGTTTACTCAAACCCATCTCCATTGAGTAAGTGATGCCATCCAACCATCTCATCCTGTCATTCCCTTCTCCTCCCACCTTCAATCTTTTCGAGCATCAGGGTCTTTTCCAATGAGTCAGTTCTTCACATCAGGTGGCCAAAGTACTGGAGCTTCAGCTTCAGCATCAGTCCTTCTGATGAATAATCAGGACTGATTTCCTTTAGGATGAACTGGTTGGATCTCCTTGCTGTCCAAGGGACTCTCAAGAGTCTTTTCCAACACCACAGTTCAAAAGCATCAATTCTTCAGCGCTCAGCTTTCTTCACAGTCCAACTCTCACATCCATACATGATGACTGGAAAAACCATAACTTTGACTATAGGGAGGTTTGTTGGCAAGTAAGGTCTCTGCTTTTTTAATAAGGTGTCTAGGTTGGGCATAAGTTTTCTTCCAAGGAGCAAGTGTCTTTTAATTTCATGGCTGCAGTCACCATCTGCAATGATTTTGGAGCCCCCCAAAATAAAGTCTGTCACTGTTTGCATTGCTTCCCCATCTATTTGCCATGAAATGATGGGACCAGCTGCCACAATCTTAGTTTTCTGAATGTTGAGTTTTAAGCTAGTTTTTTTCACTCTCCTTTTTCACTTTCATCAAGAGGCTCTTTAGTTCTTATTCACTTTCTGCCATAAGTGTAGTGTTCTCTGCACATTTGACGTTATTGATATTTCTCTCAGCAATCTTGGTTCCAGCTTGTGCTTCCTCCAGCCCAGTGTTTCTCATGATGTAATCTGTATATAAGTTAAATAGGCAGGGCGACAATATATAGCCTTGATGTACTCTTTCCCTATTTGGAACCAGTATGTTGTTCTATGTCCAGTTCTAACTGTTGCTTCCTGACCTGCAAATAGATTTCTCAGGAGGTAGGTAAGGTTGTCCGGTATTCTCATTTCTTGAAGAATTTTCCAGAATTTGTTGTGGTCCACACAGTCAAAAGCTTTGGCATAGTCAATAAAGAAGAAGTAGATGTTTTTCTGGAACTCTCTTGCTTTTTCTATGGTCCAACAGATGTTGACAATTTGATTTCTGGTTCCTTTGCCTTTTCTAAATCCAACTTGGACATCTGTAGGTTAACAGTTCACATAGCCTGGCTTGAAGAATTTTGAGCATTACTTTGCCAGCATGTGCAATTGTGCAGTAGTTTGAACATTCTTTGGCATTGCCTTTCTTTGGGATTGGAATGAAAACTGACCTTTTCCAGTCCTGTGGCCACTGCTGAGTTTTCCAAATTTTCTGGCATATTGAGTGCAGCACTTTCACAGCATCATCTTTTGGGATTTGAAATAACTCAACTGGAATTCCATCACCTCCACTAGCTTTGTTCATAGTGATATTTCCTAAGGCCCACTTGACTTCACATTCCAGGATGTCTTTCTGTCATTAGGACCAGAAAAAGTATGTAAGACTCATGAAAAGAGAATATTTTAGCCAAATAAAGATGGGAAGTAGAATAAATCAATATAGAAGTGAAATAAACACATATGTCTCTATAGTACAATTTCTTAGTAAGATCCTGTTGCTATAACAGAATACCATAAAATAGGTGGTTTAAACAACATAAATTTATTTCTCTATATCTATCTATCTATCTTTATATCATATCTATGGGATGGAGAGTCCAAAAGAGGGTATCATCAGACCAAGACATAAAATGGCAAAAGTTAAAGATAAGAAAGAATCCTAAAGGCAGCAAAAGCAAAGCAGAGCATTATATAAAAAAATAAATAAATAAAGGTTATTTTTCTGTAGAAACTTTGTTGGCCAGAAGAGAGTGACATATAATTAAAGTGGTGAAATAGAAAATCATGCATCCTAGGATATCTTACCAAACAAAATTATCATTTAGAATTTAAAGAGCTAAAAAGCTTCTCAGACATGCAAAAGCTAAGAGTTCATCAATAGTAAACCTACCATAAAAGAAATGTTAAAAATTATTCTTTAAATGGGAGATAAAAAGCTATAGGAAAGTAAAAGTTCGTCTAGGAAAGACAAATATATACTAAGGGCTGAGGAACAAATGGTTAAATAAGCTACTACAAAGATTAATAAACAAAAACTTTAAAATCAATTATTGCTAAAATAAGCACAGAAGGGATAAACCTAAAGTTGCAAAATATGACATCAAAACACACAATGTGATATAAGAAAGTTAAAAAAAATGTAGATCTTTTAGAATGTGTTTGAAGTTAAATGACTACCAGCTTAAAACAAGTAGATATAGGTTAACATATATGAATTCCATGGTAACTACAAATCAAAAATGTTCAGTAGGTACACAAGACCTAGAAAGAAAGGAACACAAGCATACCACTGAAAAAAATGATCAAACCACAAGGGAAGAAACTAAAAGAAAAAATTACAGAGAACTATAAAAAAGAAAAAAAAAACAGAAGGCAATAAGTACACACCTATTAATAATCATTTAAACATCAATGGAATAAATGCTCAAATCAAAAGACAGAGGGTGGATCATTTGATTAAAAAAGCCCATCTATATTCTGCTTAGAAGAAGACCCACTGCAGAGCTAAAGACACACAAAGACTGAAAGTGAGAGGATGGAAAATTATATTTTATGAAAATGGAAATGAGAAGAAGGAGCAGCCCCTCATGCATACTCCTCAGTGCTGCAGTAGGAGTGAGCTCAAGTGGACAGGGGACACGTGCATAAAATAGGACAAAGTCTGTGGACGAGAGAAAATGGCCCCCAATCTTGAGTTGTAGTACCACCTTCAGGAAAAGAAAACAAGTTTCCAGCAGCCATCCTGGTGCATTAGAAGGCATACAAGTTTAAGGTTTATGCCACAAGAGGGAGCAAGAAGCATGGAGCAGGTGTATCCGTATGAGGTTGCAGAAGAAAGTCAGGGACTATATATCAGGAGTAATGGAGAGTAACTCTTACTTGAAAGCAACTGGTAAGGATTAAAGGAGGTGACTGCTGCTTCTCACATGACATCATCAAAGCCAAACTCCAAGGAGCATGAAAATTCAAGGAAATACGATGTCATCAAAAGATCATAATATTCCTCCAGTAACCAAACCCAAGGACATGGAGATCTGTCATTTAACCCATAAGGAATTTAAAATAGCTTCTTTTTGCAAACTCAACTATGTAAAGGAAAACACAGAAACACAACTCAGAAACATCAGGAAAACACTACAAGAACCAAATGAGAAATTTAATAAAGAGACAGAAATAGAAATAACCAAATAGAAATTCTGAAGCTAAAGAATTCAGTGAATGAAGTAAAGAATACAACAGAGAGCATCAATAGTGAAATGTTGAAGTTCATGAAAGTAATGGATTATCTCATTGTTTCAAACCAAAATAATCTTCTCCAAGACATATCGTAATGAAAGTATCAAAATTCAAAGACTGAAAAAATCCTAAAAGCAGCAAAAGAATAACAGTTTATAAGCTACAAAGCCACCTCTATTAGCCTCTTGGCAGATTTCTCAGCAGAAACCTTACTAGTTGAGAGAATAGAATGGTATATTCAAATTGCTGAAATGAAAAAAGAAAAAAAAAAAAAAGCCAGCCAAGGATAATTCTATCTGGCAAGGTTATTCTCCAGATAGAAAGGAGAAAACAAATCTTATTTAAACATATAAAAACTGAGGGAATTCTTTACCACTAAATTCTGAAAGAGATGGGAATACCAGACCACCTGACCTGCCTCTTGAGAAATCTGTATGCAGTTCAGGAAGCAACAGTTAGAACTGGACATGAAATAACAGACTGGTTCCAAACAGGAAAAGGAGTACGTCAAGGCTGTATATTGTCACCCTGCTTATTTAACTTATATGCAAAGTACATCATGAGAAATGCTGGGCTGGAAGAAGCACAAGCTGGAATCAAGATTGCCAGGAGAGATATCAATCACCTCAGATATGCAGATGACACCATCCTTATGGCAGAAAGTGAAGAGGAACTAAAAAGCCTCTTGATGAAAGTGAAAGAGGAGAGTGAAAAAGTTGGCTTAAAGCTCAACATTCAGAAAACAAAGATCATGGCATCCGGTCCCATCATTTCATGGGAAATAGATGGGGAAACAGTGGAAACAGTGTCAGACTTTATTTTGGGGGGCTCCAAAATCACTGCAGATGGTGACTGCAGCCATGAAATTAAAAGACGCTTACTCCTTGGAAGGAAAGTTATGACCAACCTAGACAGCATGCTAAAAAGCAGAGACATTACTTTGCCAACAAAGGTCTGTCTAGTCAAGGCTATGGTTTTTCCTGTGGTCATGTGTGGATGTGAGAGTTGGACTGTGAAGAAGGCTGAGCACTGAAGAACTGATGCTTTTGAACTGTGGTGTTGGAGAAGACTCTTGAGAGTCCCTTGGACTGCAAGGAGATCCAACCAGTCCATTCTGAAGGAGATCAGCCCTGGGATTTCTTTGGAAGGAATGATGCTGAGGCTGAAACTCCAGTACTTTGGCCACCTCATGCGAAGAGTTGACTCATTGGAAAAGACTCTGATGCTGGGAGGGATTGGGGGCAGGAGGAGAAGGGGACGACAGAGGATGAGATGGCTGGATGGCATCACTGACTGGACGGATGTGCGTTTGAGTGAACTCCGGGAGTTGGTGATGGACAGGGAGGCCTGGTGTGTGGCGATTCATGGGGTCGCAAAGAGTCAGACACGACTGAGCGACTGAACTGACTGAACTGAAAGCTATCTTATGAGAAACTCTTAAAGAAGTTCTTCAAGCTGATATAGAAAGATCCTAATTAATAAGATTAAAACATATGGAAGATTCAACACACTCTAAGGGTAAATATAAAGTATGTCGTAGAAAACTGTGATCTGTAATATGATAATGTGCTAACCTCTTAACTGAAGTATGGAGACTAAAAGAAAAGGATATTAAAGTTAACTATAGCTTCTATAATTTGCTAATAAATACAAAATATAAAATGAGGAAAATTGTGTCAATAACAACATGAAAGGGGTTATAATATGGCTGAGTTTTTATATATGATCATGGTTAAGTTTCTATAAAGCATAAAATAGACTGTTATACCTAAATTTTTTTTTTATGTGTGCCTCATGGTAGCCATAAGGCAAAAGCCTAAAATATATTTACAAAAGAGAAAGAGAAGGGATACATGTGTATGTGGGCTTCCCCAGTGGCTCAGTGGTAAAGAATCTGCCTGCAGTGTAGGAGATGCTGGGGTTTGTTCCCTCTGCTGGGAAGATCCCCTGGAGGAGGGCATGCCGGCAACCCAGCATGCCGGCAACCCACTCCAGTATTCTTGCCTGGAGAATTCCAGGGATGGAGAAGACTGGTGGGCTGTAGTCCATAGAGTCACAAAGAGTTGGACATGACTGAAGCGACTGAGCATGCACACACATGTGTATGTATGGCTGAATCCCTTCACTGTTCACCTGAAACCACCCCAATATTGTTAGTCAGCTTTACCACGATACAAAATAAAAAGTTTAAAATTTGGAAAAAAAAGAGAAAGGAATCAGAGCATATTATCCCATAAAATCACCATTCCATCACTGTATATGGCAGTCAAGAAAAAAAGGAACGATGAAACTATAAAACAGCCAGAAAGCAATTTGATGTTATTAAGTTCTTACATATTAATAATTAATTGAAATGTAAAGGACTGAATTCTTCAATCAAAAAACGCAAATGGCTATGTAGAATAAAAAATAAGACTCAAATACATGCTACTTATAAGAGACTCACTCTAGTTTTAAGGACACACATAGGTTCAAAGTGAAGTAATAAAAAACATATTCCATGCAACTGGAAACCCAGAAAAGTGAAATAGCTATACTTATTTCAAACAAAAGTAGACTTTAACCTGAGAAAGGTAACAGGTGACAAGAAGGCCTTTATATGACGATAAAAGGATCAATTCATTAAGAAGATACAATTCTAAATACATATGCACCTAACATCAGAGCACATAATATATTAAGCAAATGCTGATAGGTCTAAAAGAAGACATAAAAACACAGAAATAGTAGGGAATTTCAATATCCCACTTAGAAGCAATAGATAGATAATCCAGACAGAAAAGTCACAAAGAAACTGCACTCGAACCATTCTTTAGGGCAAACGGACCTACCAGATATATAGAACATTCCGTCCAATAGCAGCAGAACACATATCTCCCCCAGTCCACACAGAGCATTCTCTGGGACAGATCATATTATGGGTCACAAAAAAGGTCTTAATAAATTTAATAAGATTAAAATCATACAAAGTATTTTTTTTTGACCACATGGCATGAAACTAGAACTCAATAGGAGAAAATCTGGAAAACTTAAAAAAATATGGGGATTAAACAACATGTTCCTGACAACCAATGAGTCAAAGAAGAAATAAAAAAAAGAAATAATAGTATCTGGAAATAAATTAATATGCAAATACAACATATCAAAATCTATGAAATTCTACAAAAGTAATTCTTAGATGAAAGTTTACAAGTGATAAATACATATATTAAAAGAATAGATCTTAAACAAACAACCCTAATTTACAATGCAAAGAATGAGAAAAAAAAAAAAATCTAAGCTCAAAGTTAATGAAAGTAAGACAATAAAGATGATATGAAATTAAAAAATAAATGCTAAGAAAACAATAAAGATCAGTGAAACAAAAAGCAACTTTTGTAAAAAGATATACAAAATTGACAACAATTTAGTTAGCCTAGGAAAAAAGCCTTAATAAAGAAAATCAGAAATTAAAGATGAGATATTACAACTAATATCACATAAATATATTGGATTATAAGATTCTACCCTGAATACTTACAGGCCAAAGTGTTGTATAATCTAGAAGAAATAGATACATTTCTAGAAATGTACAAATTACCAAGGGTGAATCAGAAAGAAATATAAAAATATGAATAGACCAATTACTAGTAAGCAGATTTAATCAGAATCATAAGCTCCCCCAAAAGAAAAGCCCAGAAGCAGTGAGTTTTACCAAATATTTAAAGAATTAATGCCAATTCTTCTCAAATTCTTCCAAAAAAAACTGAAGAGGGAACACCCATAAACTCATTTTACAAGGCCAATAGTATCATGATACCAAAGCCAGATAAGGACACTAAAAGAAAAGAATATTAAGGACTGAAGTTTCTCATAAATATAGGTACAAAGTTTAGTTCAGTTCAGTTGCTCAGTCGTGTCCGACTCTTTGCGACCCCATGAATCGCAGCATGCCAGGCCTCCCTGTCCATCACCAACTCCCGGAGTTCACCCAAACTAATGTGCATTGAGTCGGTGATGCCATCTTGCCATCTCATCCTCTGTTGTCCCCTTCTCCTCCTGCCCCCAATCCCTCCCAGCATCAGAGTCTTTTCCAGTGAGTCAACTCTTTGCATGAGGTGGCCAAAGTACTGGAGTTTCAGCTTTAGCATCATTCCTTCCAAAGAAATCCCAGGGCTGATCTCCTTCAGAATGGACTGGTTGGATCTCCTTGCAGTCCAAGGGACTCTCAAGAGTCTTCTCCAACACCACAGTTCAAAAGCATCAATTCTTCAGTGCTCAGCTTTCTTCAACAGTCCAACTCTCACATCCATACATGACCACTGGAAAAACCGTAGCCTTGACCAGACGAACCTTTGTTGGCAAAGTAATGTCTCTGCTTTTGAGTATGCTATCTAGGTTAGTCATAACTTTTCCTTCCAAGGAGTAAGCATCTTTTAATTTCATGGCTGCAGTCACCATCTGCAGTGATTTTGGAGCCCCCCAAAATAAAGTCTGACACTGTTTCCACTGTTTCCCCATCTACTTTCCATGAAGTGATGGGAGCAGATGCCATGATCTTCGTTTTCTGAATGTTGAGCTTTAAACCAACTTTTTCACTCTCCACTGTCACTTTCATCAAGAGGCTTTTGAGTTCCTCTTTACTTTCTGCCATAAGGGTAGTGTCATCTGCATATCTGAGGTTATTGATACAAAGCTCCTAGTAAAATATTACCCAAACCAAATTCATGAGGACATTAAAAGGATCATACAGCATGATCAAGTGGGATTTATCTCTGAAATGCAAGCATGGTTCAACATTTACAAATCAATAAATGTGATATACGACATTAAAAAATAAAAGTAAAAACCGTATGATTATCAATAGGTACACAAAAGCATTTAACAAAATACAACATCTTTTTATAATAAAAACCCTCAACAAACTGGTTGCAGAAGGAAAATGTGCTGTGCTTAATCACTCAATCGTGTCTGACTTTTTGTGTTCCCATGGACTGTATCCTGCCAGGCTTCTCTGTCCATGGGGATTCTTCAGGTAAAAATACTGGAGTGGGTTGCCATGCCCTCTTCCATGGGATCTGTCCAACCCAGGGATGGAACCCAGATCTTCCATATTGCAGGTGGATTCTTTATTGTCTGAGCCACCAGGAAAGCCAAAGAATATTGGAGTGGGTAGCCTATCCCTTCTTCAGGAGATCTTCGCGACCCAGGAATTGAACCAGAGTTTCCTGCATTGCAGGTATATTCTTTACCATCGGAGCTACCAGGGAAGCCCACAGAAGGAACATACCTCAACATAATAAAGCCCATATGAAAAACCTATAGTCTACATCATATTCAGCATGAAAGTTTTAAAGCTCTTCCTCTAAGATCAGGAACAAGACAAACATATTCAATACAGTCCTGGAATTCCTGACAAACTTATATTCAATACAGTCCTGGAATTCCTAGCCAGAATAATCTGGCAAAAAAGAAGAAATAAAAGGCATCAAAATCAGAAAGGAACAGTAAAATTATCTTTATATACATACGATATGATCTTTTATTTAAAATCCTAAGGATTTCACTAAAAAACTATTGAAATTATTCAAGGAATTTAGTAAAACTGCAAGATATAAAATCAACAAACTGAAATCAGTACATATCAAGCAACAAAATATCAGAAAAAATAAAAACAATACAATTCATAAAAACATCAAAATCAATACAATACTTAGGAATAAATTTAAGCAAAAAATGAAAAGTCTGAAAACGGAAAACTACAAGACTTTGATGAAAGAAAACGAATAAGACATACAAATAGGAAAAAAAGTAAGGAAAATGCTTTATGATGTTGGTCTTGTCAATGATTTTTTTTAATATGACACCAAAAGCACAAGCAATAAAAGCAAAACTCAAATAGTGGGACTATATCAAAGAAAAACATTCTGCACAATAAAAAAAAAAATATTAAAAGAAATGCATAAACCTATTTAATGGGAGAAAATATTTGCAAAATATATATCTGAAAAGGGTTAGTATATAAAATATATAAAGAAATCATATAATTTAACACCAACAATAAAAAGAAACAATCCAAGTGAAAAATGGACAGAGGAACAGAATAGCCATTTTTCAAAAGAAGACATCCAAACAGGTACAAAAAAGTGCCAACAGGGAAATATAGGTGTGAAAAGGTGCTCAGCAAGTAGGAAAAGGTGTTCAACAGGGAAATCACAATGAGTTACCACACCATACCTCTTAGAATGGCTACTACCAAGAAGACAAGAAATAACAACACTGGTGAGGATGTGGAGAAAAGGGGAAATTTACGCACTGTTGGTGGGAATGTAAATTGGTTTAGTCACTTTGGAAAACAGTATGGAAGTTACCAAAAAAATAAAAATAGAGCCACTTATCTTACTTACCTGGGTAGTTCAGTTAAATGGAGAGTTCGACCAGATTTGCAAACCCTACAGAAAAAAGTCTAAGAAAGATAATAATAATGGTGGACAATTTTCTGAGGCAAAATTATAAATTGTATTCATTGTGTTTTCATTGTTGTGAAGATAATAAAAGTGAAAACCATGCCAAACTTGAGAACCTCTGCTGAAAAGAACAGTTCCATCTTAAGCCTGATGGTTGCCATCTGTGTTGGTAGGCCTAATATTGGGCTCCCCCGGTGGCTCAGAGGACACAGAGTCCACCTGCAATGCAAGAGACCGATTTTGATCCCTGAGTTCGGAAGATCCCTGGAGGAGGAAATGGCAACCCACTCCAGTATTCTTGCCTAGAGTCCGTGGGGTTGCAAAGAGTTGGGCCCGACTGAGTGACTAAGCACACACGTGGGCCTAAAATGACCAGATATTTCACATTTTCAATAAAAGCTGGAAATTGCAATTGGTTTGTGCCATCTATTTTTATACATTGAAAAATAATTCTAAATATGAAAAGGAAAACATTCCATGGGCCAAATATTGTATTGTCTGCCAAATGAAACATGTCAGCCATTTACAAAATTTATGTAACAGTGTCATGACTCTGTTTCCTAATCTATTCCGTTAACTCACTGTGACCTCCATCCTTAAAAAATTCCTACATCTAAAGTATGAGTCAAGAGTTAATAACACTAAAAAGCCATTTATCACATGGCTATTAGATGCCAGGCCCTGTGCTAAATGCTGAGTACTTGGTCCTATTAAATATTCACAACTATCATTGCTTCAGTGAGGAAATTGAAGACTGAAGTTAAATAATCAGCTCAGGTACAGCAGACTAAAAGAGATAACTGAGTAAAGCATCCAACACCACAAGGACACTCATTAGTAGCAATCCTTATGATGTGACTTGTCCTGGTGACAAGGATATTGTTAGGGAAGCCTGGTGTGCTGCAGTCCATAGGGTCATGAAGAGTTGGACACAACTGAGCAACTGAACTGAACTTATGATATGACTTGTCCTGGTGACAAGGATATTGTGTTTCACCCCAAATCACCCAGGTAGTTAGTATCGTATTTCTTCCCTTCCAAATTAGGCCTTTCTCATCGAACAAAATTGCCTTGAATTTTAAAGTGTCTTGCTTCTTAATTCAGTTATTTATAAAAGCAATAAGGCATTTCTTACTGTCTCCTTCTATCTTTACATAATCAGTTGGTCAGCCATGCATGAAGCAATTTTCTCAAGAAAGTGGATGGAAGAAATTCTGCAGTCACATGCTTCTCAGGAGATCCTTCCTTGATAAAACAGTCTCATGAGCACGTACTGGTTTTTCTCATGTATTTCCTAAATCTTCTGTTTATACTAAACAGGTATATTTTTTCTTGTGCTTCAAAGATTTAAGAGGAAAATATTGATTTACTCACATATTTCCCCAAATACTTCACCAAATATCTCATAAATCTTAGAAAATGTGTCTCTAAGGCTTTATGAGGGAATATAACTTCTTGACCAGAGAGTGGTTAGCCAAAGTTTGAGTCTCGGTAATAACATGTTAAAAATCACATTTTAAAAAAGTTTAATGCCACCTATTTCAGTCTTTTTTTTTTTTACTATTTTCCTCTTAAAAATGTTAAGATATTATTTCTAAGGCCACTTATTTCCACAATTATCTCTTCATAATGTGCATCTTGAGATGTGATTTAGTATTTCTTTACTCTAAAGGCATAAATAGTAATGTTTACCTAAGGGCTCTGGACTTTAACTTGGTTAAAAGTCCATTTGTGGAATCAGATATAATGGTGTGAAAACTGAAATTCTATGTTGTCATACGATTTGTGTGTGAGAGTTCATGTCACTCACTTTACTAGTGTTTATATAGCATTTATTGTTGCTCTGAATATGCTGGATATTGAGTCCTGAATATTTCAAGCTCACATTTTTTGTTGTTGTTGATATAGTTGTTAATATTTCAGGCTGTATTGTTATTCATAATTATAGGTGTGATTGCTTTTCTCAAAACACCTAATTTTTGAAATGAAGGCAAGTACTTTCTGGCTATAGAACATAACCCATATATAATTTATTATATAAATTTTCTTTTAAGAATTGTTTGGAGAAACATATTCTGTTTGTACATTTTGACAAGTATTACCATTTTTTTTTGTTTTTAAAATTGAGCTTTGTAGAAGCAGCTATGCATCTTTGAGTACTTTCCTGTATGAAACATGATATTAAAGAAAATTATACCTTTCTAAATAGGCCACTTTTATCACGAATTATATCCCGAAGTCTTGGATAAGAAATATGCCCCCATTCAGAGATGAGAATAATTAGTTTTTTGGAACATTGTTTTATGAAATCCAGGCAATAGATTTGAATCTTCAGTGATCCAATTAATACTTTTACATTGAAACATTACAGGCTTTTGTCTTAATTTGTGCCAAATATAATTTATCTTTGGCAAACAGGATTGAGTGAAATCATATGTGAAAATGTATCAGTAATTTTTGTCTTAAACTCATAGAGTTATAGAAACTAATTGGAAGTCATTTAACTTAATGTCACAGACCTTAAGGAATTTCCTTTTTAACACTCTTGGCTAATGCTCACCAATGTCCTCATCAACTCTTCTATAATGGGGTGGTTCCTTCTCAGAGGAAACCTGTTCAATTATTCTTATAGAATTCTTCCTGATATTGAACCTAATAGTGCTTCTCTACTATGTCATTGTAAGTGCAACTTCTGGTATTTCCCCCTTCATTTACATGACTGTCCTTCAAATATTTAAAGACAATTAACCCTGACCTTCCACTGAGAAGACATCAACCCCAGGACCTCCTGTACCTGGCCCCATCTACCAGCCTGCCAACACCAGTTCTGGGATACATAGGTGATACAGCAGAGAACTAGCATCTGGCTCCACCCACTTGGGGCAGAAACTAACCCCAGGACGAGTGAGTGGATGCAAGTCCCGAGATCACTTGGACCCCAGTCTAACCCACCAGCCTGTGGACATCAGCCTCAGGGCTACCATAGCCCCACAATGTGCCATGTCAGGGCCCAGCCCATCCACCAGCAGTCCCAGGGGGCCCTTTGGGCTCTGGCCCCACACACCCAAGGGCAGACACACACAATGTAGGTCCCCCAGGGACCTATAGCTTGAGACCCTGGGATCCAGTTCTGCCTACCAGTTAGCCTGCACTAGCCCTGAGACCCCCAGAGTCCTGCAGCCAGAAACCCTGGGGACCCAGCCCCGCCCACAAGGGGGCTGGTCCTGTATCTCACAAGGTGTCTCAGAGCTCAGGTTGGGCTGCTGGTGAGCAAGGCCCAGACTCATAGGGTCTCAGGTCAGGTACTGTCCTGCTGGTGAGTGGGACTGAAGTTCTGGTCTAAGAACTGGTATCTGCCTACTAGTGGCATAGAGAGGCAGGGTCCAGGATTCCTAGAGCTGGCTTCAGTCCTGGTGGTGGAGCCAAGGCCCTAGAGAGATCCTGGGGCTAGTTCTAGCTCACTGTTGGGTGGAACAAGGTCCTTAAGTCTCTGGCTATGGAGTTTGGGGTTCCATAGTTAATATTTTGGCCAGCTGGTCCTATATATCTCACAGTAACCACAAATCAAAAATCTACACACAGAAAATAAAAGAATCTAAACTAACACTCCAAACTACTCTACCTTGCAACTGGTGCTTTTGAGCCCATGCACCAAACTTTTTATTTCAGTTGTATTTTTTGTTTTGCAATATCCATTTTGTTCTCTTTATAGCTTCTATCTCTTACCAGAGACTGTTTCTTGCTGAGGCTTTCTTTCTTTCTCTCCGTTTTTTTCGCTCATGAGGTAATTTAAAATTTTTCAGATAATTCTATCATCCCTATCCTCTTGCTACTGGTATCTTCTGGTGATTTTAAAATTCATTTTCAATATCTTTTGTTTCTTGGTATAATGAGTGATTTTTTAATGATGTGGACATTTTCATATTAGGAGACATAAGAACTTATTTAGAACTTTTATTTCAACTAACTTCCTTTGATACTACTCCAGCAGGGGAAAGGGAGGGGAGTATTACCTCATTATTAACCAGTGGAGATAGAAGTTTAGGTTTTCTAGTGGCCCTGATCGACACCTAGAAGAAAGAGACTGCTCCTTCTTATTGTCAGGTAGGAGTGTGAGTTCTGGCTTACTGACATCATGGTGAGTTTTCTTTTTAACCATTGGGAGATATTGCAAGTCCTTTCTTCTCTCCTCTAGGCCTCCTCCAACACTAGCTCATCAGAGGAGGAATCATATGAAAGCTAGGCTTCCCACGTGGCCTTTACTGATGGTGGTCAGGGAGTAGTGAGAAGGTAAGAAATATAAGTTCCACCTTCCCATACGGCCTTCTCTACATCACTTAGTGGAAATGTTTTTGTTCATCCTCAGAGATCCACGAGGGTGGTAATCTAGAATTTTCATTCAGCCTTTGTTTTTTATGTCTGTAGATGCAGATACTTTTTCACAGTGTTTGGCTGAAGTAGAGTGGTGACGGTCTGAAAGTTTTCTGACTTAGTAGGCTGCTCTTTTCTCAGTTCTGCTCCTTTCCCGGTTCTCTGATTAAAGGGTTTTGTTGGTTCCTTTTTTTTCTTTGGGCTTCCCTGGTAGCTCAGATGGTAAAGCATCTGCCTACAATGCGGGAGACCCAGGTTCGATCCCTGGGTCGGGAAGATCCCCTAGAGAAGGAAATGGCAACCCACTCCAGTACTCTTGCTTGGAAAATCCCATGGACTGAGGAGCCTGGTAGGCTACAGTCCATGGGGTCACAAAGAGTCGGACACGACTGAGCAACTTCACTTCACTTCACTTCACTTTTTTTTCTTTACTTGTTGTCATGTCTGGTTTGAAATTTGCAGTATTCTTCAGCTCCAAGTTTGTGATATGTGAAGCCAAAATCAAATCTAGAGAAGTCATCACCATATTGTTCCTCAAACGTCCCTAGACAGTCTGCCTTCTCTTCACCTTTCAGAGTCTTGTATTTGTTTTATATATAAAGTCCAAAGTTTTTAGTAATACTTAGCAATGGAATTGGACAAAATACAACTACTCTATCTTCTCATAAGTAGAAATCCTGGTGGTAGTTTCCTGTACAATATAGATTTTCTCCTTCCTAGAATAACTTCATTTTTATTTGGTGAAGCAATATGCCAAGTTAAAATATTCCCCTTCTTTGCCTTTGAGGATGGGCATGTGATCAAGTTTTGGTACATAATAAAACAGCTAAGGTCTACTGGATATGAATTCTAGAAAGGCTATTGTTCTAGTAAAAATGGAAGATGGAGGCGCACACTTTTGTTCTCCTTCATCTTTCTCCCTTTCTTTCTGACTAAAATGGAGACATGATGGCTGAAATTAGGACAGTCATCTTATGCCCATGAGAACAAAAGCTACCCATTATAAGTGGCAAAGAAAGAAGCTAAAAGTAGCCTGAATCCTTCACCAACTCCTTGAGCAAAGACACCAGCCTTATGTTTCCTACTCAAAGAGTATCTGTCATGGAAAAAAAATCCTATCAATTTTAAGCCTTGGTAGTTGACTTTCTGTTTTGCTCACTAAACACAGTCCTAATAGTTATCCATTCTGTTCTCTTACACCCAATTTGAAATTGAGTCCTATTTTACTTCATCTTCAAAAATTATGCTCAAGGCCACCTCTACTAGGATGACTTCCATATTCTCAATCTAAGACATATGCTTTGCTCAGTTATGCCAGCACAAAGTAACCACCCCCATTCATGCTTTATACAATTGTGTTTTTAAAATGTATGATCCTTCCAACTTCAGTAGACAACTTCTTGAGAGCAGGAATTATGTTTGCTTGATATTTATTAGCTATTAGATAAATAGCTGTCAAAATGCAGATAAAGTTTTCTAGATGGCACTAGAGTCATTGCAATTTGTCATTGTTGTTTGAAACTATTTTCCAAGTAATTAGCTTCACAGAATATGGCTGTGTTGGCATATCTTACTTTTCTCAACACTCCTGGAAATAGCTGAGATACCGGACAAGAATTATTGCCAGAGTTACATCACATACATTTAATTAAAATAAAACAACACTAATTCATCTGTTCTTTATGAAATTGGCAAGCCCACTTCCTTTATGGTGCCAATTTTTGGATATATATGTACTTAGTATCTAAAAAATAGTTCAAAGAACCTGAGGAAGAACCTGAGGATGTGGGGGAGCTTCCTGTATAGATTTTCTCAATTTTCTGCCTCCCTAATAAAACCTTGGACTGCAAGGAGATCCAACCAGTCTATTCTGAAGGAGATCAGTCCTGGGCGTTCTTTGGAAGGAATTATGCTAAAGCTGAAACTCCAGTACTTTGGCCACCTCATGCGAAGAGTTGACTCCTTGGAAAAGACTCTAATGCTGGGAGGGATTGGGGGCAGGAGGAGAAGGGGACGACAGAGGATGAGATGGCTGGATGGCATCACCGACTCGACGGACGTGAGTTTGAGTGAACTCCGGGAGTTGGTGATGGACAGGGAGGCCTGGCATGCTGCGGTTCATGGGGTCGCAAAGAGTCGGACATGACTGAGCGACTGAACTGAACTGAACTGAATGTTGGCATGTGATAAGCTGAATTGTCCTTCTGGGATCCATCCTGGAATCACTATGTCTTTGCTGTTTATTTGCTTTGCATGGCACTAGGAGGCATTTATGAGAACCCCAAATTCACGAAGATTTTGTTTGAAAAAGAATGAACTACTGTTCCTTTCTACTGAAGTCATCGTCTTCTACTGCTGAAGTCTCCTTTTTATCTCTCTTCTTTCTTAGCTCCTGGCTGAGTTCTTCTGAGAAATGAAAATGAATCCAAAGGAAATCTCAAATCTGGCAGCTCTCTAGAAAGAGAACCAATAACTCTCAGTGCCAGTGTCTTAGTATATCCTGAAGACAGGGTGAAAGGTGGGGAGTCTTCTGAAGTGAAGCGTGGAAGGGCTGAAGGAAAGGTCAGTCAGCTAATGTTTGCCTCCTATTTTCTTGATTTACATAGTGGATCTTTTTGCTGTTTGCATTTTTTTAAGAAGCATAGTATACATTCTATGCATTGAAGAACTCTCTAGAGTAAATATATATTCATGTATTTTTTTCAGCAAAGTAGAAGTAAAATTATAAATGCATAAACAGTGTATATATATATAATATATATATCAGATATAAACATATTTCCTACCTACAATTATATAACAAGGAAATCAATTTTCACAATGACATTAGTGGATGCACACAGTGTTATATATTTGAAATTTTTAAAAACATCATATAAAAAAGCACAACACTTTGACTATTAAAATGGGACATGATCTAGATATTCTAAATAAAATAAAATATATAATACAATCCAGGAAAAAGCATGGTGTGGTAAGAAATGTTTAGATACTATGCTACTAATGTTAGATACTATGATACTAATGTAAGATGATTGGTTCTGAGAAAAAACATAATTCTGAGTATTTACTTAATTTGTGAACTTCAATTTCTTAATCTGTAAAGCAACAAATATTTGATATCAATAATTAATATGTATATTTAATGAATATTCTACCTTCATTATAGTTGTTGAAAGATAGCTAATATCAGATGAACTGAATTGCTTTAATACTGCTACAGTGCTACAAATGTAGGTTTTTCTTAATATATTTATTCAAGCCATAATTAGCATTAGAAAAAAGTAGAACTCAAGAAGTTTCAATTTGTTAGGATGATCTTGGGACAGACTAACATTCTACATGTTAAAAGCTTAGCTTTCTGTGTTTATTTACCAAAACAATGCAATAGTGCTTTTTTCCCTTAAAAGATTACCTGAAATACAATAATGATACAAGCAACAGCTACAGGAGATGTTCTATATGGTTAAGAAGTTAAAAAATATATAAGCACATTATTATAAGTCAAATAATAACATAAGCTAATAATGAGAAAGAGCTAATCCCATTTTAGTCTTATCCTTCAAGCAGTTTTGAGTCAGCTGTTTTTGTAGATATGTTTTCAAATAATATTTTTCTAAGAATGTTTCTTGGTTGATGATTTTCAGATTCTAACTTTTGATGAAGGTTTAGCTCTTTGAAATCTTCTTACCACTCCCTTTATTTCTCCCAACTTATCTCTCCAGTAATTGTAATTAAATCAATGACCATTGCTTTCATCATTATATTTATGTAAATACTTCTTCCAGAGCCAAGGTAATGCATAAATATGTGTTTTTTATTGTTAATAATTTCCCTAGCTTACACATTCCCAGTTTGCTATCTCAATATTTTTAATTTATAAATTTAGCTTTGTAGCTCTCCATTACCTTTCCATAATCTACTGTTCTCTAACAATTCCAACCTGTTACCTCAAGGGATAAAGAATCCACTTGAAATGCAGAAGATGCAACTTTGATCCCTGGGTTGGGAAGATTCCCTGGAAGAGGGCATGGCAACCCACTCCAGTATTCTTGACTGGAGAATCCCATGGACAGAGGAGCCTGGAAGGCTACAGTCCAAAGGGTGGCAAAGAAGCAGATACAACTGAAATGACCGAGCACATACACCTTGAGAAATCCATCCACTGACTTCTTGATTTGATCCCATATTTCCTGAATCCCACTTTTCCCTTCCTTGATTCATGAATTTGCTGAGGAATGTTTCTCAGGACTTTTCAAAAAATGTGTCATGGGAGATAAGTGTTTAGAACCCTGGCAGACATGAAAATTCCTTGATGCCCTTCTATTCTGACATGTGATGAGCATCTGGCTGTGTGAAGTTTTAGTCTGAAAAGCATTTTCCCTCAAAATTTTAAAGGACTGATTCCAGTGGCTTTTAACATGTGGTGCTGCTTATGAGAAATATCAGTTTTGCTTCTTTATTCACAACTTGTTTCTTTCAAATCTCTAGAGACTCTAGAATTTTTTATTTCCTATACTAAAATCTTATAATGATGTGTTCTACTGTGAATCTATCTGTTTTTACTCTCTTGCTGGGTTGTTGTTCTGTTGCTAAGAGGTGTCTGACTGTTTGGGACCCCATGGACTGTAGCCTCCAGGCTCCTCCATCCAAGGGATCTTTCAGACAAGAATACTGGACTAGGTTGCCATATTCTTCTTCAAGGTATCTTCTTGGCACAGGGATTGAACCTGAATCTCCTGCATTGGCAGGCAGACTGTTTACCACTGAGGCATCTTGGAAGGCCCGCTTGCTGGGTACTGTAGGCCATTTCTATTAGAAATGTATATTTTTTACTTTAGGAAAATTCTTTTGCTTGCTTTCTTTAACTCTTTTCCTCTGAGTTTTTTTTTTTTTTTTTTTTTCTATTTCTTATAAAACTCCAATTTGTTGAGTGTTGAATTTTCTAAATAGTTTCCCTGAGTCTTGATTTTTGCTCATGGTTTAGTTTTCTCTTTCTCTTCTCTCATCTCTGTTTCTGTCTCTGTCTCTCTCTGAATTTCTATTTCTTTATCATTCTTTCAAACTTTCTATTGAAATATGTTTAGCAATTATATTTTATGTTATAAAAAGTTATTTCTTTTCTGATTTTTTTCCCAAAGCATGGTAGGCAGATTTCTAAGACAGTCCCCAAGCTTCTTGGCCTCTCATATTCATACCTTATATAATTATCTTTTCTTGAGTGTGGGAGGAAACTATATGATGGTATATTATTTCCTTGATTATATCACATTATGTTAAAGAATTTGGCACATGCAATTAAGATCACTAGTCACAATGAAGAAAGCTGGGTGCCAAAGAATTGATAATTTCAAATTGTGGTGCTGGAGAAGACTCTTGAGAGTCCCTGGGAGATCAAATCAATCCTAAAGGAAATCAACCATGAATATTCATTGGGAGGACTGATGCTGAAGCTGAGGCTCCAATAGTTTGGCCACTTGATGCGAAGATCCAACTCATTGGAAAAGACCCTGATGCTGGGAAAGATTGAAGGCAAAAGGAGAAGGGTGCAGCAGAGGATGAGGTAGTTAAATAGTATCATCAACTCAAAGGACATGAATTTGAGCAAACTTTGGGGGATGGTGAAGGACAGGGAAGCCTGGCATGCTGCAGGGTTTCAGCATAGGGATGCAAAGAATTGGACTTGATTTAGCAACTGAACAATGACAACAACAACAATCAGTAGACTTTGAATTAATCGAAAGGGTGATTATAATGAGCGAGCTTGAGATAATTAGTTAAGTTCTTCAAAAGGAGGCTCAAAGAACAATGATAGAGGAAGTCAGAGAGCTGTACTCCTTGCTGGAGACAGGTAACATTCACGCTTCTGGGGATCACCCTGGCAAGTAACTGATGGGTGGTCTCTAGGAAATGAGAATAGTTCTGGGTTATGGCTTGCAAAAAGTGGGATCCCAGTCCTACAGCCATGAAAGAAGTGATCTCTTTCACCAAAACAAATTGGCTTATAAGAGGACCTGAACCTCAAATGAGGTTGCAGCCATATAAGTCTCTGAAAAGAGATGCTGTGAAATAATAAGTTTATAGTATTTTAAGCCACTGGAGAAGGCAATGGCAACCCACTCCAGTACTCTTGCCTGGAAAATCCCATGGATGGAAGGGCCTGGTAGGCTGTAGTCCATGGGGTTGCTAAGAGTCGGACATGAGTGAGCGACTTCCCTTTCACTTTTCACTTTCATGCATTGGAGAAGGAAATGGCAACCCACTCCAGTGTTCTTGACTGGAGAATCCCAGGGACAGGGGAGCCTGGTGGGCTGCCATCTCTGGTGTCACACAGAGTCGGACATGACTGAAGTGACTTAGCAGCAGCAGCAGCAGCAGCAGCAGTGTTTTAAGCCACAGGTTTGTGGTAATTTATTATGCAGCAATAAAAAACTAAAAACTTGTTCTTGTTTTGTGGATAGAATATTTTTCTCACCACCTCTTGCCCTGAGGATTCTAATAATGATTTCTTTTTTTCCCTCCCTTACTTTTATTTGTTCTTTTATTATCTTAGACATTTTCTTGAGTTAAAAGCATTCTTCAAACAGTGATTACTCTTAATGTTTATATTTAAATGTGAGACACTAAGAAGGGGACCAGGCACCTGAGTGAAGACCTGTAACAATGTTCTATTTATATAGACATGGCCAGATAGGTGGGAATCTTTTCTCTGATCTGATTTCATTTCTCCAGTAGAGAAATATTTTATATTCTGGCTGAGTCCTTAATTCCTGGCTGGTAAGAGTTCTGCTTGTGAGATGAGTGAGGAAGTCTGAGAGTCTGACAGATATATCAGCTGTGAATTCCTATTTTCAGTCCTAAGCTCCTTTCTACTATGACCACATGAAGTTTAAAAATTCCAGACAAAATGCTTCAGGTTCACCTCATCTAAAGGGTAAAATTTTGGATGCCACTGTTCTGTGTGTCTATATGGTCACCTTAAATATTGGCTTGTGACAAATCTCATTTGCAATGGGAGGTCTCAAAGCTGCCATCGCTGTACATGTGACTGGCCTCTGAGAACGTCTCAAGTCTAAACCATACATTGGTTGTCCTCAACTTCAGCTGAACAAACTACCATTTTTAAAGATGGAAATTAAGATTGAACATACTAGTAAAAGTAGCTTGCTGTGGAAATTTTCTAATATATTTTTAGGCATGCATGTGTACATGCTAAGTTGCTTTAGTTGAATCTCACTCTTTGCGACCCTATGGATCGTAGCCCACCAGGCTCCTCTATGGGATTCTCCAAGCAAGAATACTGGAGCAGGTAGCCCTGCCCTCCTCCTTGGCATCTTCCTGACCCAGGGATCAAACCCACGTCTCTTACTTCTCTTGCATTGGCAGGCGGGTTCTTTACCACTACCACCACCTGGAAGTCCCATTTTTATCAATATGGATGTATAACCTAGTGTTTACATCACAAAATCATTTGAATTGTGAGGGAGGAGAGCTAGAACTAATTTTTTTTATGTTTGGAATATAGATTTGAAATTATGGATTATTTTATACACTTGTTGTTGTGAGAGTAGGTGCAAAAATCATGACTGACATTGCAGAGAATCAGTTGTCACAATTCCTCTCCTCTTCAGCTGTTGTCTAGCTGAAGGCATCTGAGTATTTACCTTAAGGCTCCTTCACCAGCAGCCTCCAATGTTTGTCACTGACTATTTCAACTCTTCCACTGCTCACCACCCCCACCAGCCCAAATGGTATCATTTCTTCTGCAACAACAGTGAAGATGCTGTGCTTATGGAAACTCTCCTATCAAGTCAGATAAATGTCTCCACGTAGGCAGCTCAGATTAATCAGCTCCCAGGTAGGGTTAAGGAGATGCTTAGTTATAAAAGAAATGTTGGGCATTGTCTCTGCCTTCTGGGTGAGGCAGAGGAAGAACAAAAATGTTAAATTCATTTGGAAAGAAGCTATGGCTCTCTGTTAGGAAAGCATAAATAGGTAAATAGAATAAATTCATGGGAGCTATTTTAAGAAAGATATAAATATCAGAGGTGTGAAAGACTCTTCATGCCTTTAAATCAAATGCTAATAAAATCTACAGTACTATAAGCATATGCATGTAAACATACATAGGCTAAACTATTGCTAGTGTATATGAATTGCTTAGAGTTATACAAAGAGGAATGAGGTTTTAAAGTGGAAAGATTCTATGGAAAATGGTGGAGTTGGAGCAGTTTAATAATGAGTGTGCATAATTTTATGATAATTCATTTCAGTTATGTCTGACTCTGTGACCCTATGGACTGTCGCCTGCAGGCTGCTCTGCCCGTGGGATTCTCCACGCAACAATAAGGAGTGAGTTGCCATGCCCTCCTCTAGAGGATGTATTATTGCCATGTTTCTTGTGTCTGAAAATAGATCTATGTCTTCATAACAGCAAATAAAGAGAAGGATTTGGATTTACATCTGAAAATTCTGGAGGATAAGGAAAAATCTGAAAGTGATTGTTTCAAAGTTGACACATAACTCATTCTTTCAAAGAGATTTCAAACATTGAGGAACTGCTCATCAAGATAATATTTGAATTGTCTATTCCTGGGTCGGGAAGATTCGCTGGAGAAGGGATACGCTACCCACTCCAGTGTTCTTGGGCTTCCCTTGTGGCTCAGCTGGTAAAGAATCCACCTGCAATGTGGGAGACCTGGGTTTGATCCCTGGGTTGGGAAGATCCCCTGGAGAAGGGAAAGGCTACCCTTTCCAGTATGCTGGCCTGGAGAATTCCAAGGACTGTATAGTCCATGGCATTGCAAAGAGTCAGATACGACTGAGCAAATTTCACTTGCTGTGAAAAAGCTTGCTATCACTTATTTCAGCTACGTCTCTGGATTTTGGGAAATACAATACAGAATTCATAT
Organism: Bos taurus; assembly: GCF_002263795.3. Classification (NCBI taxonomy): domain Eukaryota; kingdom Metazoa; phylum Chordata; class Mammalia; order Artiodactyla; family Bovidae; genus Bos; species Bos taurus. The sequence goes on along the minus strand of NC_037336.1, from coordinate 17,018,941 downwards.
GATTGCTTTTTTGTAGTGAGGGAGAAAATAATAATAATTAGTATTAGTAATAATAGCAATTGTGATTGCAGAGAGTAAGATCAGTAAAAGAAGCAAAATAATTACATTTTATTTATTCATTTGGCTACTAATGTATATGTATTACAACATGTTGTAGGTAGATACATAATATAAAAGTAAAAATCCCTAATTATAATTACAGATTAAAATATAAATGCAGTGAGTACACAATAAATATGAGGAGAAGACAAAATATATGCTAAATGCCCAAAGGTACTAAGAAAACCAGATTGGGTAATGGCTGATCATATGTAATTTTTAAAGCATATTATTTAATCTTTTACTCTTCTCAAGCAAGAAAAAGTAAGCTTTTTCTCCCTGTACAGGTGATTTTCTATTTTTCTTTTTAAAAATATACTTACAAGTATCCTAATAGGTTATTTTAAGCATATAATTTTTTAAAAAAAATAGAGTGTGATAATGTCATCTATTTTTTTTCATGTGCTGATAATCACCTAATGAATAAAAAAAGCATGTAAAGCAGGAGATATAGTAACTAAATTGTTTCTTTAGTGAAATGATGAAACTATTCTTTTAAATAAAATATTCATGTGAGTGAGGTAAATTATCTCTTCCACACAGCTTTAAGTATGTTTATTCTTCTCTCAGTGTCCTGAATAACAATATTCAGATACCTCAGGAGAGTAAATTGACTTCACATGGAATGATACTTTGTTTTAGAACAATGTAGTTTTACTTGTGAGGTTAAAACTCTTCATATGCTTGGACAATTTTCCCAGTAACTTGACAAGTCTTAAATTCATGACAGCAATAGATTATTTTGCATTTTGCCTTTGTTTTCCTTCTTTCTTTTTTTTTACACTCTTATTGGTAAGACCTGCACACTTCAAGCGGATTGGTAGCAGATACTAAAAATTTTCAAAATTCTTTATGGGGTCAAATATACTTAAATTTAACTTTTTTGCTTTTCTCCTGTTTTATAAATGCTGTCATGATATAGAGTACACCACTGGAAAATGGAATGATGATGAATAATTGTAACAAAATTTCTTTTATACACTTTTTATTTTGGAATATCATTCTTTTTGTCAAAATAATAACACATAATGAAAAAAATTACTTGCTCAACAAGTATTAAACTTTTCAAATGCAAGTGAAATAAACAGTTTTTGTAAGCCACCTGCCCAGGAAATCAAAGTTTTTATCTCTGTGTATCACACATTAGAGGTTTTTCACAGCAAGAATACTGAAGCAGTTTGCTATTTTCTACTCCAGGAGATCTTCCTGATCCAGGGATAGAACCCGTGGCTCCTGGATTGGCAGGTGGATTCTTTAGCACTTTACCACTAGCACCACCTGTGAAGCCTAGACTAGCTTTTTCATTATTAGAGATCAGCAACGTTATAAACCAGATTTTGAATTAATGATCTGGTTTACAATGTATATGAATTATGACTTATTAGGAATTAATTTCTCTACATATTTGTCTTATTTAATGTATTTGGCACCAAAAGAGCTATTCACTTAAGCATAGTTATTGTTTCATTAAATATTCTGTAACATTTGGAGTTTTACAAAGTCAAACTTGGTAACAACTCCATTATTCCAAACAGATAAGTTTTTAAATTGATTTCACCAATATATTAATTTTAAGCAGATATTGCATTCTTAGTATTTATCAGATGCCGTGAATATGTGCCAAATGGATCTCAGTCCTTTCCCTAAGAGGAGTTCTCATGTGGTTTGGGAGATACAGCTAAATAGCAAAGTGATAAATGAATTATGATGTGGCATGAAAGTCCAGTGATGAACAGAAGCCACAAGGTCAGGAATATATTCACAAAGGGAGCAACTGCTGAAAGCCAAAGGTTGACTGATTAACTGGACAAAACAATGGTGAGAAGAGCACTCTATTCAAAGAAATCAATATGCAAAGGCATCAGGGAACTAAAATAGAATTCTGAAGAAACTTACATACAATGATCAAAGTCAGCTTAGATGCAATATTGCTTAGCTAGCCCAGAATCTAAGGGTTGAATGGAGGTGGGATTGAGTTTAGAATTTGATAGAAATAATGATGAAACAGCTTCTAAAAGTAAGATTTCCATAAGACTAAAAGGATATCAAAGCTTCAAGGGAGCTTGAAATATTTCATAATTTCAATGAAGGTCAAAATGGCCACAGGAAGGGAACAGGATGTTTCAAATATATCGAGTATCAGTCTAGGAAATGGAAAATTGCTGTAATTTTAAAGGTAAAACAGTGAACAGAAGTGAAACTTACAAGAAGTCTCCATTTAAGGAAATGGGATTACTGGAAGAGAACAGCAGTCTCCTACCTTCTGGTTATCTGAAAATGAATCATGGATTCTTCTGTTTTGGACAATATGTACTTAATTTTGTATGATTTTGTCAGTGGCATGCATTTGACTTGCATTTCTCTGTGCTGTGAGAAAACTCTAGTGTTTCACATAAGTCAGTTCAGTGGTGGCGGTACTCTGTTGTGCACTGGAACTATGTTTAAGAAGTGAATTACTGTGGCAGGAATATGCAGGAGGAATTGGATGGAGAACTTACCATGCAATTCAGCTCTATCCCCAGCTTTCTGAGTGACCTTGGGAAAGTCCTTTACCCTCTTCATGCCTGACTTTCTTCTGACACATGGAAAATTTTGTTCCTGAATTATAAAAAATTATCAAAACTGATGTCCTTTTTGAAGTAGCCCCTGGGTAATGGAGGATTTGAGAGGGCTTGAAGTTTTTATATAGTATTTTTAAAGTTTTGATATGAAGTGCATCATTCCATCAAGACACGATTAAAAGGCATCCTGACATAAAACTAATCTTATTGGATTGAAATTTTTATTTTATAGTTTAATATAGTCTTTAATATTTTAAAAAATCTAAATTTTTCATGTGGCATTTTGTGGTTCCAAGGAAGTGGTCTTGCAATCCTCTAGAGTTTACTGGAATGGTAAAAAATCAGTCTATAGTTAGACTGTCTAGCGTTCAGATATCAGCTCTTCCACTTGAGTTTGGAAAGTTATTTAATTTCTCTCTACCTCAGTTTTCTCATTTGTAAAGTGGGAACAAAAATAATAATAGCTATCTCACAGGATTGTTGTGATGGGAAAAATGTCAATGAATGTAAGGTATATAGAACATTGCCTATCATATATTTAAGAGTTTACCTCTTAGAGTTTCTATTTTATTGCCTGAAAGAATGGATTCTATCTCATAAGTGGTTAAAAGAATCTAATTTTAAAAATCTACGAGTAAGCAATGTCCAAAGTGAGGGGTTGTATCTGCCTTCTTCTATAGCTACTTCTACATATTGGTGCATTAGCAGACGAAATGGTGCAATACGCTGCCCTGGTTACCAGACAGGCTCTAACTCAGTCCTCATTCTGTCCCTCTGATGCATTATTTTCTTATAAGCAATCTTGACATCTTTTATAAATATATCTGAGAGTGAATGTGAAAGTCTGTCAGTCGTGTCTGACTCATTGTGACCCCATGGACTGTAGCCCAGCAGGCTCCTCTGTCCATGGGATTCTCCAGGCAAGAATACTGGAGTAGGTAGCCATTCCCTTCTCCAGGGGATCGTACCAAACTAGGGGTCGAACCCAGGTCTCCTGCATTACGGGTGGATTCTTTACCACCTGAGCCACCAGGGAAGCCCAAGAATACTGGCGTGGGTAGCCTATCCCTTCTCCAGGGGATCTTCCCAACCCAAGAATTGAACTGGGGTCTCCTGCATTGCAGGCAGATTCTTTACCAGCTGAGCTACTAGGGAAACCCCATATTGAGAATAGCCGTCCAAATCAACTTTTAAATAAAAAATATTTCTTCTCCCTTCTCCATTTATATTCTAGGAAGTCATTCTACATAAGAAAGCCAGGTAACGTTGTTAAGATATTTTTAATGAAGCTTCAGTTTTTAGCTTTAGTGTGCTAAGTATGAGGACTTGAGAGTTAAAGCTTTTTTAGGTTAATTCCTGACTACCACTTACTGTATGGTGATGGGCAAGTCCCCCATGCTTTTGCTTCTACATTTGTAAAAGGCGATACTGAGAATGCCTGCTGAATTGTGCTTTTAAAACATTCATTATATATATATAACTATATGGTTCACTTTGCTGTACACCTGAAACTAACATGTTATAAATCAACTATACTCCAATAATTTTTTAAAGACTTATTAAACATAAAAATATTTACAACTATGAAAGGTCTTGATATTTACAACTAAGGTCTTGATAAGTGCTAGCTATTGTGGTGCTCATTATTGTCCTTAGTATTTAGTTGTAGAGTAGATCCCAGTAATAGAGTAAGCTGAAGTTTGTGTGATTTGATGCTGTGCTTAAAAACATTACAAAACAAACAAATCTAAACTAAACAAAAAATATTTGCAAACATAGGGGAATAAGGACCTCTGAATATTCTCCCTTCCATAAAATAAGAACAATGCAAAAATTGTCAGGTTTTTTTGAGAACTCTAGAAATTAAACCAGAGGCTTGACAGAATCTGTAAAAACAGCTGAATTTCAGTAAAAGCAGTAAGCATTGTGGCATTTTAACTTTCCCTATTCCCATACCCTCCCACCGAGCTCAGTGGTAGCTTTAAAAGAAAATAACACACAATCATGGTGAAATCCAACAGCCCTGACAGCATGGAGAAGTGCACAATGGGGCTGGAGCTCCTCCAAAGACCCATTCTCAGAGAATTCTCATTGTTTTGTCTGATGGTTGTTACTGGCAAGTCTATTTTTACTTGACCCGACTTGGAACTCACCTAGTGAGAATAGCCTTTTCTCTGGGGACATTCAAAAACAATCGGAGGAAATTGTTAAATATTCTGATTGCCTGAGACGGTGGTTAACAGTTGGAGCAAATAGGCTAACCAAAACAGGTTAACATAATCTGGAGAATGAACTGACCATAAGGATGACATATTTCTGAGGATCTAGAAGGCTGCATGCATGCATAGGGTTCTTTACATAGCTGACTATTAACACAATTGAACAGAAACTTCAGAGTCATGACAAAGAATACATATTTTAAAGATAAGTGAAGAACAGTCAATAACAAACAACTACAGTGAATAGAAACAACAGCAAAGAAAAAGACCTTTAGCCAATAATTCTATCTCCAGCAAAACTATCATTCAAAAATAAAGGAGAAATTAAAACATTCATAGATAAACCATATGGAGAGCTTTCATTGTTAGCAGACCTTCACTAGTCCCCTATAAGAAATCATAAAGGAAATCCTTCAGTATCAAATGGAAGAACACTAGATAGTAATACAAATCCAAATGATGAAATAAAGAGCACCGGTAATGGTTACCGCATAGGTAAATATTTTCTAAAAAATGTAAATGTATCTTTGGGCATTTTCTTTCAAAACTAATTTAAAATAAAACTGCATAAACAACCACTGTAAGTCTGTGTTGGTTGCTGCTAAGTCGTTTCAGTCGTGTCCGACTCTGTGCGACCCCAGAGACGGCAGCCCACCAGGCTCCCCCATCCCTGGGATTCTCCAGGCAAGAACACTGGAGCGGGTTGCCATTTCCTTCTCCAATGCATGAAAGTGAAAAGTGAAAGGGAAGTCACTCAGTCGTCTCTGACTCTAGCGACCCCGTGGACTGCAGCCTACCAGGCTCCTCCGTCCGTGGGATTTTCCAGGCAAGAGTACTGGAGTGGGGTGCCATTGCCTTCTCCAGTGTGTTGGTAGTAAATGATATATAAAAATGTAATTTGTATATGAACACAAAGGAGGGGAAAGAAAGTGCATTGTATAGAAACAAAATTTTTGTATGATATTTTAATTAACTTGGTGGTAACCTGAACTAGATTTTTATAAACTGTTACTTTTAATTCCCAGGATAACCATTTAGAAAATAACTACAAAATATATAGTAAAAGAAACAACAAGGAAATAAAATTGTATACTGGAAAATACCCACTTAATCTGAATAAAGGTGATATTGGAGGGATAGAAGAACAATAAAGAAATAAATAAAATGGCAGACTTAAATTCTATCTTATTAGTGATCACATTAAAGTATAAAGGATTAGATATTACAACTAAAAGGAAAATATTGGCATGATAGAGTTTTATAAAAAAAATCGTCCAACTTTATGCTGGGTGTAAGAGACATCTTTTTAGATTTAAAAACACAAATATATGAGAAAAGAATGAAAATAGATACACTTTGCAAACATTAAAAAGGAGCTGGAGTAGTTACACTAATAGCGGACTAATTACACTCTAAAACAAAAATTGTTACTAGAGGTAAAGAAGGACACTTTTATAATAATGAAATAATGACAAGCCATCAAGAAGGAAAACAAGTAAAACACATATGCCTCTAATATCAGAGCCTAAGGTATATGAAGCAAAACTGAGTTGAAAGGGAAATAGACCATTGAACAGTAATAATTAGAGACTCCAAAGTACCATTTTCACTATGGGATAAAATAGCTAGACAAAAGATAAACAAAGAAATATTAGTATAGAACAAGGCTGTATATGAACTAGACCTAGCAGATATGGGACATTCCATCCAATGACAGAGAAATATACATTCTTCTCAAGTGCACATGGAACAGTCTCCAGGATAGACTGTATCTCAATAAATGTAAAAGGGTTGAAGTAATACAAAGAATACTCTCTGATCACGATGGAACGAAATTGGAACTCAATAACAGAAGAAAATTCAGGAACCTATAAATATGTGGAAATTAAGCAACACACTCCTAAATAATCAATAGGTCAAAGAAAAAAATCACAAGGGAAATTAGACAATACTTTGAGATATATGGAAATGTAAACATAGCATATTGAAATTTGGGGATTGAAAGAAAATAATGTTTATGTTCATTGGAAGGACTGAAGCTCCAGTACTTTGGTCACCTGATGCGAAGAGATGACTCATTGGAAAAGACCCTGATGCTGGGAAAGATTGAAGGCAGGAGGAGAAGGGGACAACAGAGGATGAGATGGTTGGATGGTATCACCGACTCAATGGACATGAGTTTGAGCAAGCTCTGGGAGTTGGTGATGGACAGGGAAGCCTGGCGTGCTGCAGTTCGTGGGGATGCAAAGAGTCAGACATGACTGAGCGACTGAACTGAACTGAATGCTTCTAGGGAAATTTGTAGCTATGAGTGCTTAAATTAAAAAAGAAAAAAATGTCAGCTCAACAAGCTTATACCATCAGACATTAGAAAAAGAAGAGAAAACTGAGCCTAAATCACACAAAAAGAAGGAAAACATGAAGACTGGTGTGAAAATAAATAAAATAGACAATAGAGAAAATCAATGAAAGCTTGAATTTGTTATTTGAAAGATCAATGAAATTGACAGACCTTTAGCTGGAATGATCAAGAATAAGGGAAAGGACTCAAGTTAGTAAAACCAGGAATGAAAGAGGGAATGTTACTACTGGTATTACAGAAATTAAAAAAAAAAAAAGGATTATAAAGGAATACCAGAATAATCCTATGTTAACAAATGAGATACTTTAATGAAAGGTACAAATTCCTAGAGAGACATTCAAAGCACTGAAACTGATTGAAGAAGAAATTGAAATCCTGATTAAACAAACAAACTGGAAGAAAATAAAAGAAGAAAGAAAGATAGAGATCAAAAGAAAGAAAGAAGAAAAAAGAGAAAAGCAGGGGAAAAAAAAACACAGAAAATGTGGTCTTACTTTATGTCTGTTTCTTTGCCTGTTTCTTGTGTCCAGTTTTTTAAGGAAATTAGCTTTGTTAATTGAGTATTCTGATTTGTTTGTATCCAGCTACTTTTTGAGATAAAACATCTCCCTTTATTGCTGGTCTGAACTATACTGGTAATTACTCAAAATATTGTCTGTTATTTTCCTAATGTTATCATCCTGCTAACTAGAAAATAGAAAATATTCTCATGTTCATGATTGAGAAAGGAATACCACCCTCATATTGGAGCTTTCCATTTTATGGTGGCTTATCCTTAAAATATCATATCTAAAATATTAACAATAAATGCTTATTCTCAGTTTTTATGGTGGCTTACAGGTATATGAAAACTGATAAAATAGGTCATCACAATAATCATTCCTCATAGCAGCACATGTGATTTTTATTATGACATAAACTGAACATATACTTCTCATTTAAACAAATGTTTCATATTTCATATTTGGATCTCCATGGCATATTTGAAATTAATTCAAGAACCAGTGAAACTCTCCTTAGCAATACAATTATTTACTTTTCCTGCAAACAAAGGCCCCAAGCATAGAATAGTAAGTATGATGTCTGGACTGAACGTGTATTGTTGATAAATATAGTTTTTAAGAAACATATCATTATTTTCAATGGGCTTTCAAAGACCATTTCGCTTTCTAGATTGAGTAGCAACCATGAGGAGAGACATACACTTGAATATCATTTCAGAGATGCAGATTATCCTCCAGGAGAAGTTGTGGGTGTTTTTATCTCCTGAGTTTTTTTTTAATTTTATTTCTATGGTCCTTTACCTAACTATATTTGCCACTTTAGTGCTTGGCCAGAAAGCACGTACATCAATCAATCAAATAAATGGGTAAATTAATTAATATTTTTTGTCAAGAACAATTAAAAAAATTATAGCAAAGTAATTTTGATTTTCAACAGTCCTACTCACCATCTGCATTTAGCAAAACTCTTAACATCAGTCTGGGTTGCTAAGCAATAAATATCTCTTCCATGACTCCAGAGTCCCTGGGATCATTCCATTATTTTGTCACTCAAGCATTTCACACAGCTTGATGTGGGCCTCTAATTCATACACAGTCAGAAATGGAGGCCTGCTGCTCCTACAGTAGAAAGAGAATAAAGAGAATGGGGGGACAGATTAAAAGGTTAGGAGAGCAAGGCTGCATAAACGTCAGAACTGGGCGGGGGGGAATGCACTTTTGAAATAAAGATAAGTCATTATAAGCTCAGTAGTTTCATCACTTTAATAATGCAGAGAATTCTCCCACCCAGCAGAAACTCACCACCTTTAGGGGTATTTATCCTAACTTTGCTATCTTAGTGATACTTCTCAGATAAAATAAGTTTTATAAAATCTTCTATAGTATTTTCTATTTATCAAAGGGTAGTCCTGATCATTTGATCATCAGATATATTCAAGTCCTGACTTCAGTGAAAATAGGAAAGACTGTTGAGGGTCCCATGCTAATTTAAAGACTTTTGAGGTAGGCTGACTAGTTTAAGAAACCTCCAACTATTAGAATCACATGCAATTATTTATTTAAGAACTTTTTTTCCCTTTATACCTATGTTAGATTCTGTGAAAATACTTCTTGTACTGACTTTATATTACAATTTAGGTATAGTTACTTCTAAATTTTTTGACCTATAAAAAGGGAAATGTGCCCTTTCACAATGACTTACTGGGGTTTTTGAAAATGGGTAAGAGGTTTCCTGAGCTATAGGAATAAAGAGTAAATAATATGCAAAATATACATGTAAAGATGCTCAATAAATTTGAGTATGTTTTTCAAATTAGTAACTGAGTTCTTTCAAACAATTAATTTATACTACGTGCATAGATTGGTCTTGGAGAGACAAACTTAACCATATTAGCCAGAAGTAAGATGAAAAAGAATACAGTTCCCTTTCAACTTCCTTGGTAGTCCAGTGGCTGAGAGTCCACACTGTTAATGATGGGGGCCTGAGTTCAACCCCTGGTTAAGGAACTAGATCCCACATGCCACAGCTAAAGATCCCACATGGCATAACAAAGACTGAAAATCCCTCATGCCACAGCTAAGACCCAGTGCAGCCAAATAAATAAATTGGCTTCCCAGGTGGTTCAGTGGTAAAGAATCTGTCTGCGAATGCAGGAGGGTAATTTTCTAATATGTAAAATAGTAGAATTGATGTAGATAATGTCTTAAAACTTTCTCATATTTAATATAGGAACTGAAGCAAAGTGTTAAAGCAACTTTAATCAACATGGTTGCTGCTGCTACTTGCTAAGTCACTTCAGTCGTGTCTGACTTTGTGCGACCACAGAGACGGCAGCCCACCAGGCTCCCCCATTCCTGGGATTCTCCAGGCAAGAACACTGGAGTGGGTTGCCATTTCCTTCTCCAATGCATGAATGTGAAAAGTGAAAGTGAAGTTGCTCAGTCGTGTCTGACTCTTCTCAACCCCATGGACTGCAGCCTACCAGGCTCCTCCATCCATGGGATTTTCTAAGCAAAAGTACTGGAGTGGGGTGCCATTGCCTTCTCCGATTCAACATGGTAAATTCAATCAAATCAAAAATAAAAAATTGGTCCCATCTGACTGTTTGATTACCTCTATTTATACCATATTTTAATTTGTCAACAAAATATCTAAAGCCATTCTATTTCAGATAGTCTCAGTATTCTGACAGTGTACAGGCTGAGAGATGAAGTGCATCCTTGGAGTGAAATAATCAAGAAGTACAGTGACATCCTGATCTTTCTGAAAGTCAGGCCAGAGATTTTTCACAGTATAACACTTCATTCTACAAGAAGATATATTTCAGTATCCTTAGTTTTCAGCTAAAAGAACTAAGCCTTAGAGTTTTAAAGTCACTCACCCCAAGGATGACTTCAGAATGAAGACTAGAATCCACACTTTCTGACTTCCATTCTGGTGCTTCTTCTGTTTATATCATCCAGATTTGTAGACAATCTTCATTCTTATTCTGTACATTCCATTTTGAAGGATAAACATTATAGGGAAGAAGTGAAAATATTGAGAGTTAATAATATTTTTGAACTAAAAATTTGGATAACTTTTTTGAATTATGTAATCTTGAGTTCTTTGTGATTAATGATATTTTTCCTCTTAAAAGATAACCCAAATGTCTACTGGCTTGTAGTTCCTAATGACAAGAAGACAGAATCTCAGTCTTATCCTCCCTCAGCTACTTTTTGATGCCCAGAAAAGACTAGAACATCTGTATGCAAGGCCATTTTATCAGGCAAAAGCATTGTAGATGGTAATTCATTGTGTAGTTATTATGTGAGGTGTTATGTTATGCTTGGTATGGGTCATTTAAATGTATCCTCAGAGCAACCATGTATAAGTACTATTAACTTCCTCATTTGACAAGTGAGGAATCTGATGCACAACCAGGTTCTGGATTTCATAGCCATTAAGTAGCAAAGCCACGTTTTGAACCCAGGCAGGCTGGCTCCAGAGATGATGATCTTAATGGTGAAATTCCGCAGCAAACATACTCTCGTACAGTTCAATGTGCAGCACATTCCCATTTGTGGCAAAAGGGGTTGCTTGAAGTAGCTGTGACACTCCCTCTAAGGGACTGCAGACTACAAGTGCTTGCCAAGTTTCCAGTTCTCAGCCAAACCTGGGTTATACGACTGAGAGCCTTTCTCTCCAGCTCATGCTGCATTTTGTATCATACACCCTAAAAATAGCTGAGCAAATATATAACTTCACAAAATGAACAGTTTCAATACACTCTCCCCACTTACGCCTTACTCACAGAAGATCAAACCAAGTCCCAGACGCTATAGGAAGATCAAATGCTCCATCCTCTTCCTTTTTATTCTTTCTTTGTGTGTTCTCCACAAGACCTTTCTCCTCCTTTGCAGACAAAACTTCTGTGCATGTCACTATGTGCGTCTCCATATACTCAGCTTCTGTAGCCAAATTAGGATCTTTTAACAAAAATAATATTAAACGTCATAACACTTAATCCAATTATCAATGATCAGTTATAATGAAATGGTACCTATTTAACAATTTGAATAGATGGTATTGTCAAAGGTGGGTATATTAAAGAGGCTAAAGATATACATGAAGAAGACATAAAAATCACTAATAATATCACTGCCAATTTAGAAATAACCATTGTCAACTCATTAACACACACCAAACCAAAACCATATTGTAGCTTGTGGTCTTTAAAATGTATTTTTCATCCTTTTTTAAAAATTTACTCCTCAGTTGAGAACTTTTTTTGACCTATATTTAAGTTCATTGATCCTTTCCTCAATCATTTTGGGTCTACTGATGAGCCCATTAAGCATTCCTCATTCCTATTACTGTGTTTTGATTTCTAAGTATCTCCTTTTGACTTAGAGTTTCTACCTCTTTACTTATGTTATTTATCTGTTTTTTATATTATCTATTTTTTTTCATTAGAATGTCATTTATTCCTGACTCTGATTATTCCAACATCTGTGTCATATCTGAGTCTAATCTGATGATTGTATTTTCTCTTCTAAGTGTTTTTTCTTGCCTTTTGGCATTTCTTTTTCTGTTGAAAGCTGGACCTTCTGTTGCAGGTACTAGGAAATGGGGCAATAGGTATTGTGTGAGGACTGATGTTAACCTGGCTAGGAGTTAGACTATATTTAATATTTAATGTAGCTATAGGCAACATTGGCTTACATTTCCTCAGCTGTGTGTGTTTTTGTCTCCCCTCCTGACTTTTGTCTTGCCTAAGTACTCCTTCCCAGAAAGCCTATGTTTCGTAATTTGTTTAGCTGTAAAACATTGTTGTTGATATTATACTGGAACCATGTTAGGTAGGTTATGTGGAAGAGGTAGGGTTTTAAAACCTTCTCAGTAAATTTCAGGCCTTTGGATTGTGACCTTCATAAATCTAGTGATGGAGATTTCTTCTCTCCTTCCTCTACTCCCTTCTCTGATTGCAATGTTCTCAATCTATTTCCTTGCAGCCCTGATCCCTATTGACTATTCTTTCATTCACCTCTTAGGTGAAGTACGAAGTCTTGAGGGGAAGGAATGGAGAAGAATTCCTCCTTCCTGATGGGACAGGGTTTCAGAATTGAACTCTGACAAAGTCCTTTACGGTTGAGAGTGAGCTTTCATTATGGGGAGGATTTTTGCCTTGTTTCACAATGGTTATTGCTCCCTCTTTCTATGTCAGCCAAGAGAGGATCTTACGTTCTCACTGTGAGGAACTGATAGAGTTCCTTGAGGAAAAATCACAAAAGTGTGGTGGGGTCCCCTAAGACAGTGGCCCTAGGAGTTTCTCACTCTCAAAGCTCAACATTCAACATCCAGAAATTCATTAAAATTACCATGTAGATTTTCCAACTAGTTTGTTGTTCCAGAAGCTTCTTCTCCAGATCTCTGTTGCTGTATCTCTAAGTCAGTTGCTTAGCCATGTCTGACTCTTTGCAACCCCATGGACTGTAGCCTGCCAGGCTCCTCTGTCCATGGTATTCTCCAGGCAAGAATACTAGAGCGGATTGTCATTTCCTTTTCCAAGGGATCTTCCCAATCCAGGGTTCAAAGCCAGGTCTCCCACATTGCAGGTAGATTCTTTATTGTATGAGACACCAGAGAAGCCCATAAGTAAGATGTATAGGCCCCAAATCTACATTTTGAAGTCTGTTTTTTTTTTTTAAGTTGTCAAATTGCTCTTAAGATTGTTTATAATAGTTTATATGCCTTCTAGCAACAGGAGACCCTGCTTTCTTGCATCTTTACCAGCATTGGATAGCATTTTTCACATTTCCACTTTTGTGTTTTGTGTTCTCATATCAATTTACATTTATCTTATTATTAAGGAACTTGGACATTTTAATTATATTTTAATATACTTTCTACTACTTTTTTTAAATTGCTTGATTTATTTGTCCATTTACATAAGCTGCTCAATTTTTTCGACTATTCAGAATTTAATTTTTTTTTCTTATTAAAATTGATCTTTCCTTTTTAATTTTATTTACATTTTTGCCTTTAATATCTGAATATACTTTTGAATTTGAACTTAGAACACAATTAATCAACCATGAATAGAGTTTCAGAATATTTTGCTATGAGTTATGAAGGATACCTCTCTTAAATTGGCAAATATTACCCTTTAGACTCAGCTAAACTTGGGATAAGAATAGATCTCCCCACCTTAAACCTGAAATTATCCCTATTTTGTCATTTCATCCACAAGTAATGCAACATACTCTACTTGGGTATGGACCTCGGAGAAGGCAATGGCACCCCACTCCAGTACTCTTGCCTGGAAAATCCCATGGATGGAGGAGCCTGGTGGGCTGCAGTCCATGGGGTCGCTAAGAGTCGGACACGACTGAGCGACTTCACTTTCACTTCTCACTTTCATGCATTGGAGAAGGAAATGGCAACCCACTCCAGTGTTCTTGCCTGGAGAATCCCAGGGATGGGGGAGCCTGGTGGGCTGCCATCTATAAGGTTGCACAGAGTCAGACACAACTGAAGCGACTTAGCAGCAGCAGCAGCAGCAGGGTATGGACCTATAAATTAAAGCCACTGGGTTTGATCAACATGCTTAATGCCATTTAGAATGAATAGAGAAAAACATTAAATCTAAGAGAGATCTTATATTCTACAATTTATATCTTAGTTAATATTTAGTTATTTCTCTGAATAGTAAAGATATTCTGATTAACATTCTAGTGACTTTAAATTGGATACATTTACAGTATGAAATAAAAACATCTGCATGACCTAATATTATTTCCTTCAGGTAAATTCCAATAAATTGAATTTATGGATCAAAAGTTCTGCAAATTCTTCCCTCTTACTCTATTTCCTTACCAGATGATGAACATTTTGAAGTCAAACCTCTGTCTTAACTGTGTAAACCTCGTTGCTTGACAGTCTTACACATGAGGAAAATGACAGAGTTTAAGTAATTTATCAATGTTTATTAAATAAATAAATTTGGTAATTAAAAAAGAACTTTGAAAGATTGAATGAAAGGAAAAAGATGAGCTTTCAAAACAGTCCATAAAACTTAAGATATAAATAGTTGTTCAATTTTCTTTAGTTCTCACTCAAAGTAAAAATATTGATCAATTATTTTTTGTCTTTAATTATAGTTTTATGAAAAAATGTTTTGAATATTGCTGAAATTAATCATAATATGCTACTAAAATAAGTATGCCTACATATAAATCTTCTTAAAGAAACACACACAACCTAATGCCTACTTTTAAGTGTCATTTCAAATGGTATTTTGAAAAGAATGGAACATTTATAAATTCATCATGGATGTTTTAACACATCATCCATTTAGTCAACAATTAGACTATTTTACGTGTAATACTTTGTAACATCTATGAGAACCACAATATAATAGAAAATCTGGTCTCTTTCCTCAAATAATTACTGTGCAATTGAATCTGAAATACAAAAATGTTGAAATAACTGAAGAGTGTTACTGTAGCTCTAAATATTAATAATTGTAAATAGAAATGCTTCTAATTGAACTCAAATATGTTGACCAGGTGTTGATTGGAGGAACAAAGACAGAAAGTGTTAAGAATGGAGGAATCAATAGCTAGGACGTGGAAGCAGCCATGTTCATTGGCAGATGAATGGATAAGAAAGCTGTGGTACATATACACAATGGAATATTACTCAGCTATTAAAAAGAATGCATTTGAGTCAGGTCTAATGAGGTGAATGAAACTGGAGCCTATTATACAAACTTAAGTAAGTCAGAAAGAAAAACACCAATATAGTATATTAAAGCATATATATGGTATTTAAAAAGATGGTAACGATGACCCTATATGCGAGATAGCAAAAGAGACACAGATGTAAAAATAGACTTTTGGACTCTGTGGGAGAAGGTGAATGGGATGATTTGAGAGGATAGCATTGAAAGATATGATTACCATCTGTGAAATAGATCATCAGTCTAGACTGGATACATGAGATGGGGCATTCAGGCCAGTGCATTGGGATGACCCTGAGGGATGGGATAGGGAAGGAGGTAGGAGAGGGGTTCAGGATGAGGAACACATGTACACCCATGGCTGATTCATGTCAGTGTATGGCAAAAACCACTACAACATTGTAAAGTAATTAGCCTCTAATTAAAATAAATTAATTAATTTAAAAAAAAAAGAATGGAAGAATGATTCAAAATGGCAAATTGGCACCTGAATTTGAGAAGAAATGAGAGTTATGAATTGGCAAAGATGTGGGAAGCAAATGTTTTAACTGCAACATTGTTGTATTTAAAAGCATGAAGATTATTGAAAGATCAGTTTTATAGGAAGCGAAAGGGATATTCACCTGATTAAGTGAGAATGAGGTTGGTGAAAAGAATAAGAGAACAATTGACTGAGCTTCTCCAATGGTGATTCAAGGAGAGTTGAACCTGGGTGATGCTCCCATCAGTATCAACAGAGAACACAAAGATGCTGTCATGGTGGTGGGAAAGGCAGCACATTTCTAGCTTATGTGAATTAGGGGAGAGAGAAAGAAGTGGAAATAGATGATCTAAGAATAACCTTTTGAGAAAAGATTCAGATAGCCTTGTATGGAAATAAAAAAAGTTATTTTGAGACTGTTGTTTCTGGATGGTTTGTTGTGTGTGTACATGCATAATGTTTGTATATTTACTTCCTGGAAGAAATGAAAATAATAGCTTTCAATCCATGACTTAAACCCAGAATGATCTTTTAAGTTAAAAACCTGAGTCATATGCAGGGAGTTCAAACTGGGGCTCTGGTACAACCTAGAGGGTTGGGATGGGGTGGGAGGTGGGAGGGAAAATGGAGAGGGAGGGACACATGTATACCTGTGGCTGATTCCTGTTGATGCATGGCAGAAACCAACACAATATTGTAAAGCAGTATTCCTCTAATTAAAAATAAATATTAAGTGGGCACCCTTGTCTTGTTCCTGACTTTAGAGGAAATGCTTTCAATTTTTCACCATTGAGGATAATGTTTGCTGTGGGTTAGTCATATATAGCTTTTATTACGTTGAGGTATGTTCCTTCTATTCCTGCTTTCTGGAGAGTTTTTATCATAAATGGGTGTTGAATTTTGTCAAAGGCTTTCTCTGCATCTATTGAGATAATCATATGGTTTTTATTTTTCAATTTGTTAATGTGGTGTATTACACTGATTGATTTGCGGATATTGAAGAATCCTTGCATCCCTGGAATAAAGCCCACTTGGTCATGGTGTATGATCTTTTTAATGTGTTGTTGGATTCTGATTGCTAGAATTTTGTTAAGGATTTTTGCATCTATGTTCATCAGTGATATTGGCCTGTACTTTTCTTTTTTTGTGGCATCTTTGTCAGGTTTTGGTATTAGGGTGATGGTGGCCTCATAGAATGAGTTTGGAAGTTTACCTTCCTCTGCAATTTTCTGGAAGAGTTTGAGCAGGATAGGTGTTAGCTCTTGAGCATTTCCTCTAAAGTTAGGAACAAGACAAGGGTGCCCACTTTCACCATTACTATTCAACATAGTTTTGGAAGTTTTGGCCACAGCAATTAGAGCAGAAAAAGAAATAAAAGGAATCCAAATTGGAAATGAAGAAGTAAAACTCTCACTATTTGCAGATGACATGATCCTCTACATAGAAAACCCTAAAGACTCCACCAGAAAATTACTAGAGCTAATCAATGACTATAGTAAAGTTGCAGGATATAAAATCAACACACAGAAATCCCTTGCATTCCTATACACTAATAATGAGAAAACAGAAAGAGAAATTAAGGAAACAATTCCATTCACCATTGCAATGGAAGGAATAAAATACTTAGGAATATATCTACCTAAAGAAACTAAAGACCTATATATAGAAAACTATCAAACACTGGTGAAAGAAATCAAAGAGGACACTAATAGATGGAGAAATATACCATGTTCATGGATTGGAAGAATCAATATAGTGAAAATGAGTATACTACCCAAAGCAATTTATAGATTCAATGCAATCCCTATCAAGCTACCAACAGTATTCTTCACAGAGCTTGAACAAATAATTTCACAATCTGTATGGAAATACAAAAACCCTCGAATAGCCAAAGCGATCTTGAGAAAGAAGAATGGAAGTGGAGGAATCAACCTACCTGACTTCAGGCTCTACTACAAAGCCACAGTTATCAAGACAGTATGGTACTGGCACAAAGACAGAAATATTGATCAATGGAACAAAATAGAAAGCCCAGAGATAAGTCCACGCACATATGGACACCTTATCTTTGACAAAGGAGGCAAGAATATACAATGGAGAAAAGACAATCTCTTTAACAAGTGGTGCCGGGAAATCTGGTCAACCACTTGTAAAAGAATGAAACTAGAACACTTTCTAACACCATACACAAAAATAAACTCAAAATGGATTAAAGATCTCAACGTAAGGCCAGAAACTATAAAACTCCTAGAGGAGAACATAGGCAAAACACTCTCTGACATACATCACAGCAGGATCCTCTATGACCCACCTCCCAGAATATTGGAAATAAAAGCAAAAATAAACAAATGGGACCTAATTAACCTTAAAAGCTTCTGCACATCAAAGGAAACTATTAGCAAGGTGAAAAGACAGCCTTCAGGATGGGAGAAAATAATAGCAAATGAAGCAACTGACAAACAACTAATCTCAAAAATATACAAGCAACTCCTCCAGCTCAACTCCAGAAAAATAAATGACCCAATCAAAAAATGGGCCAAAGAACTAAATAGACATTTCTCCAAAGAAGACATACAGATGGCTAACAAATACATGAAAAGATGCTCAACATCACTCATTATCAGAGAAATGCAAATCAAAACCACTATGAGGTACCATTTCACACCAGTCAGAATGGCTGCGATCCAAAAGTCTTCAAATAATAAATGCTGGAGAGGGTGTGGAGAAAAGGGAACCCTCTTACACTGTTGGTGGGAATGCAAACTAGTACAGCCACTATGGAGAACAGTGTGGAGATTCCTTAAAAAACTAGAAATAGAACTGTCTTATGATCCAGCAATCCCACTGCTGGGCATACACACTGAGGGAACCAGAAGGGAAAGAAACATGTGTACCCCAATGTTCATTGCAGCACTGTTTATAATAGCCAGGACATGGAAGCAACCTAGATGTCCATCAGCAGATGAATGGATAAGGAAGCTATGGTACATATACACAATGGAGTATTAGCCATTAAAAAGAATGCATTTGAATCAGTTCTAATGAGGTGGATGAAACTGGAGCCTATTATACAGAGTGAAGTAAGCCAGAAAGAAAAACACCAATACAGTATACTAACGCATATATATGGAATTTAGAAAGATGGTAACAGTAACCCTGTGTACGAGACAGCAAAAGAGACACTGATGTATAGAACAGTCTTATGGACTCTGTGGGAGAGGGAGAGGGTGGGAAGATTTGGGAGAATGGCACTGAAACATGTAAAATATCATGTATGAAACGAGATGCCAGTCCAAGTTCGATGCACGATACTCGATGCTTGGGGCTAGAGCACTGGGACGACCCAGAGGGATGGTATGGGGAGGGAGGAGGGAGATGGGTTCAGGATGGGGAACACATGTATACCTGTGGCGGATTCATTTTGATATTTGGCAAAACTAATACAATTATGTAAAGTTTAAAAATAAAATAAAATTAAAAAAAAAAAGTTTTTGAAAGATATTTCAAATGTGTTTTTGCCAAAAAAAAAGAACTATATCTTAATTCTATTGAAAAGTGTTAGTCATGCTAATAAAGTCTTGAAAAGGAAAAAAAAAAAAATATTAAAAAACCTTGAGTCATAAGAGATACCATCCTGTGAACTTTACCCTACAGACTTTATTTAAGCACATAATATGGCTTAGATAATTAACTCTAGCTATTAAATATGTAAGAATGCTTTTATATCAAGCAAAAGTGTGCTTGATGCAATGAAACATATTACTGAATTCAGAACCACCTGATTTGTATCAAGGATTTATTCATTTCCGCCCCCTCCCCCACCAGTATGCACAGTTAACTTGAACTCTAAAGTTGGTTTGAGCTCTATGTACTTGAAAAATAAACCTCCAAACATATGAGAAAGTACCCTATGGAGAGAATGAGGCAAAACTCTAAAATTTAGGCTTCCAAACAGTGGGGGAGCCTGATTTTAGAAGAACTTGCTAAGCATTAATAAATCACCTGTGCATTCACAATGTTCTTAGTAGCCCTAATGGAGAATGTGCATAAAAATGCAGCATCTCCCAGAAACGTCATATCAAAATTCAGAGATATTAAATGACCAGCTTTTACATAGAAGTTAGCAGCTTTCAAATCTTTAAAACATTTAAACAAGAGGTCTAAGGCATCCCATTTTATTTTTCCCACATCACTTATTCCTAGTCATCAAGATATTAAACCTCAAACATACTAATTTACTTAAAGATATTTCTCAATTCTTCTAAACTTACCTTAAGAAGTGCAATATTGTCCATTCAAAAATGTCCAATTTAAGAAAAGCAGGACAATGGAGTTCTGGGGCCCAGACACATCATCCCAAAATATGCTTCAATTGCATGTTACTTATTTTGATTTTAAGTTACTTAATAAAGAGTCAGTGCAAGAGAGACACTCTGACGCTTATATATGTCTCCCTGAATGCAGAAGATCTCCTATTTGAAAGGTGCCCTCCCTGCATCTGGAGGTTTAAGGACACCATTATCACCAGAAATAGAGAATTGGGGATGAGAAACCTGAATAAATAAACCTTGCCTTTGTCGCTCAGTTGTGACTGACTCTTTGTGACCCCTATGGACTGTAACCTGCCAGTCTCTTCTGTCCATGGGATTTTCCAGGCAAGAATACTGGAGTGGGTTTGCCATTTCCTTCTCCAGGGGCCCAGGATTCCTGACCCAGGGACTGAACTCAGGTCTCCTGCATTGCAGGCAGACTAGGTACAAATAAACCTTGGTACTCCTTTAATTTCTTACACCAAACCAATTATTTTTTTTAGAGTCTTCACTAATTAAGCACCCCAAACCTAAGTTCTTTGTTCTATTAACTCCTCACAAATTTATATTTCTTTGTTTAAAACGCATAAAAGCTGACTGCTTTGGTCACTTCTCAGGCCCTGTTTTATGACACCTACTTGTGCACAAATTCAATTAATTTATTTTTCCCTGTTAATATGCCTTGTAGTAATTTTATCATTAGACCAGTCACAGCAGTCAAGTTGGGTAGAGGGAGAAATTTCCCTCTCCGTGGTGGAAGTAATTTCTAAATGCTTATTGGAAGAGGGGAAAAAGGCAATGGAGTTCCTTAATTGGTTGTGAGTGAGACCTTAGCTATGAACATGAAGGGAATAGACAAAGGTAATTGTGGGAGAGGCTGATAACAAAGATAAGAATGAAAATGGCAGACATGTAGGGAAAAGGGATCTACATTTGACAGACTTACTTGAAGTTTCAATAACACCTGCCACAGTCAATGAGCTCCATCCTGTTAACACAATGGAAACCTTGGCACCGCCATCTGAGATCCTGTCATCTCCAGTGCAGTTGTGCAGGTAACTTCCTCACAAATAGATTTTACTTTTAGTTATCAATGCTGACAACGGTACTGGAATACACTGTTTTTCCTTTTAATTTGTGATATTTTCTGGGATTTCTGCTTGCATGTGAATGCTCAAGATGGACATCTTGTCAAGTCATGCATGAAATTGAAAGAAAAAGTCTTGCAAAAAATGCGAGCTGTCCACCTCCTCCAGAGAACACTACCTTGAGTAAAAGGAAAGGCAAACTGTACCATCATGTTAGAATTACACTTACAGGGCCTAAGTCAATAACTGAGAGAAACACAGACTTTTTATTCAGGTTTCCTAAAAATGGATAAAGAATTAAAAATTAGTTGATAAGATGGAAATAATAGTGATGAAATTTATTCCCATAAATAAGGGAATGAAACTTCATTTTAAATGTCAATGGGAAGAATGAGGGAAAAAAAGCATTATTTCTACTATACATGATAATATACACAGAAAATCAGATTATCAATTGGAAAACGTTGATTAGTTAATACGAGAATTCAATAAAGTGACTAGATAAAAGGTGAGTAATCAATTCATCCTAATTATTCATTCATTCAGCATTTTTGAATTCATCTACTCAATAAGATTAGTTTTGCAATCTGAATCAATAAATTCCATGCTTTTGTGGTCATTGGTGCATATGCACAATGGCAAAAAATTTGAATCATCCAATATGCACATTATCAGCTGAAGTTCAACAAGTTGACACTATCTTTTTGTTTCAGTTCTCAAACTGTAAATGTGTCCTTTTGGTCATCTATTTAGTGCCATTTTGTGCTTTTATTTGATTAACTACGATTTAACTGTTTAAAATGGTTCTGAAGAATAATGCAAATCTATTGTCTACTGCTTCTAAGTACAAGAAGACTGTACAGTGCCTTATGGAAAAAAACAAACAAACATGTATCTGATAATATATACTCAGGCCTAAGTTATAGTGCTCTTAGCTGTGAATTAAATATTAATGAATCAATAATGTATTAAGTAAAGCATCTTTAAATGGAGACATATAAAACAAGGTTAAGTATTGATTTGTTGATGAAAATGTTGTGACCAGAGACTTTCAAAAACCTTACCCAGTATTTCCTTTGGGAATAATTATTAGGTATTTGCTAATTCATGTGTGTGGTGAATTTATAGAATATAACTACTGAATGAATAATGAGAATGATCTATATGCAAAATTTCTCAGGGATCTTATTAAATAGCATATTTGAAATTGTAATATTTTTGTATTACATTTGAAGATTCAACAAAACTGCACTAAATTTAGTAATGAATTTAACTCACTTTGTTCTTTTTTCCTTTAGAATTTAAGTTGCCTGGGGACAATAATATGAGATTCTGTTCTGCAATGCAAGCTCCAGAATAATATTTGGCACCTATAAAGGAACCTAATAAGTGGTTGGTATTTTTGCTTTTCCTTGGAGATTTTGCCTGCATTTATTTTATTTCTTTTTATACTGACAGAAGAATTACTGAATGATAAGATTTAGAAATTATACAGGAAAGCAGTAGCTATGGAACAATAGAAAAAAACTTAATGAGAAATATAGATCAACTTAATATGCAAATATTCTATAAATTAAAATGCAACAAGAAATTAATACACAAAGATTATTTTGCACATGCACGTGACAGAAAAGGAGTTAAATTTATTAATATATATAAAGCTCATTTGAATCAATTAGAAAACTTCAATCTCAATAAACAAATAGGAATAAGGTAGACTACTTACACAAAGGAAATTCAAATTGATAATATAATATAATGGATACTAGTGTAACAATGAACATGAACTTGAGCAAACTCAGAGACAGAAAAGGACAGAAAGCCTGGTGTGCTACAGTCTGGGGTCACAAAGAGTTGGACATGACTTAGTGACTGAACAGCAACAACAAATAACAAATGTACAACAGTAACAATATTTGCCTTCCACAAACTTGGAGGGCTTTATGCTAAGTCAGTCAGTCAGTCAGTTCAGTCGCCAAGTCATGTCCGACTCTTTGAGACCCCATGAATTGCAGCACGCCAGGCCTCCCTGTCCATCACCAACTCCCAGAGTTCACTCAAACTCACGTCCATTGAGTCAGCGATGCCATCCAGCCATCTCATCCTCTGTCGTCCCCTTCTCCTCCTGCCCCCAATCCCTCCCAGCATCAGAGTCTTTTCCAATGAGTCAACTCTTCGCATGAGGTGGCCAAAGTACTTGAGTTTCAGCTTTAGCATCATTCCTTCCAAAGAAATCCCAGGGCCAATCTCCTTCAGAATGGACTGGTTGGATCTCTTTGCAGTCCAAGGGACTCTCAAGAGTCTTCTCCAACACCACAGTTCAAAAGCATCAATTCTTTTGCGCTCAGCTTTCTTCACAGTCCAACTCTCACATCCATACATGACCACTGGAAAAACCATAGCCTTGACTAGACGGACCTTTTTTGGCAAAGTAATGTCTCTAGTAAAACAAGCCAAATAGGAAAAGACAGATATTGTATGATATCATTTATATGTGGAATTAAAAAAACGTTAAGACTTTCAGTAACAGTAAAAAAGTGGTTGTCAGGGTTGGAAACAGGGAAAGTCTGGTAATACTGTGTAAATCTGACCATCTAACGTGGTAACATGATGACTATAGTTGATCACACTGCCCTGTAATATTGAAATGTACTAAGAGAATAGAATTTAAGTGTTCTAACCAAAAAGAAAAAAAATAAATATGTGCAGTGATAGATGTGCTAATTAATGATGAGGGATGGAACATTTTATAATGTATATGTACATCAAATCATCACACTGCACCTTAAATAGCTTGCAATTTTATTTGTTAATTAAATCTCATTAAAAAAAAAATCTCATAAAGGTGACCAAAAAAAAAAAAAGCCACAAAGGAGTTGCTATTCAAAACTTAGAAAAAAGCTGAAATGAAAAAATAGTAAGTTCATACTTTTGAAGGCTAACAAATAATGAAAATTATTTGCTGCTAAGTGAGATTAATCAGCACTGACAAGTAAGGACACATTGCAATGAGCACTCTCATCTACTGCTACAAAACAGTCTCAAGATTGAGCTGAAAAACCATGAGGAGAATTTTTGTCTCATACAGAGGAAAACTACTCAAACATGTTCATTTTAGAATTCTTTAGAGAAGCTGAAACTCAGGAACAAATTCTATCCCCATAAAGTGGAAGTGCTATGCAAATCATGTTATAGCCATTTTATGGAAAGGTATATATCCATTAAAAAAAAATGTTTCTAAAGGCTTTTAAACACATGGGGCAAGTGCTTAAGTCAGCATGTTAATCACTCAGTTATGTCTGATACTTCATGATCCCATGGACTGTATAGCTCACTAGGCTCCGCTTTCCTTGAAATTCTCCAGGCAAGAATACTGAAGTGGGTAGTCATTCACTTCTCCAGGGGATCTTCCCGACCCAAGGATTGAACCAGCATCTCCTGCATCTTCTGAATTGGCAGGCAGATTCTTTACTATGTAAGCCATCACCAAATCAAACTTGGATTTGTTCATCTTTTCTCAGCAAAGTTAATCTACTAACACCAGGATGAAGTGGAGGGAAGCGCAGTGTTTATTGCAAGGCCAACCAAGGAGTATGGGAGGCTAAAGTTCAAAAACGACCTAAACTCCCTAATGGCTTTTCAGTTCAGTTCGATTCAGTTCAGTTCATTTGCTCAGTCATGTCCAACTCTTTGAGACCCCATCAACCGCAGCATGCCAGGCCTCCCTGTCAATCACCAACTCAACTCCAGGAGTTTATCCAAAATCATGTCCATTGAGTCAGTGATGACATCCAACCATCTCATCCTCTGTCATCCCCTTCTCCTCCTGGCCTCAATCTTTCCCAGTATCAGGGTCTTCTCAAATGAGTCAGCTCTTTGCATCAGGTAGCCAAAGTATTGGAGTTTCAGCTTCAACATCAGTCCTACCAATGAACACCCAGGACTAATCTTTAGGATGGACTGGTTGGATCTCCTTGCAGTCCAAGGGACTCTCAAGAGTCTTCTCCAGCACCACAGTTCAAAAGCATCAATTCTTCAGTGCTAATCACTTCATGGGAAATAGATGGGGAAACAGTGAAAACAGTGGCTGACTTTATTTTTTGGGGGTTCCAAAATCACTGCAAATGGTGATTGCAGCCATGAAATTAAAAGACACTTACATCTGGGAAGGAAAGTTATGACCAACCTAGATAGTATATTCAAAAGCAGAGACATTACTTTGCCAACAAATGTCCGTCTAGTCAAGGCTATGGTTTTTCCAGTGGTCATGTATGGATGTGAGATTTGGACTGTGAAGAAAGCTGAGCACTGATACTAGATATCAATTACATATGACTATGGCTCAGATCATGAACTCCTTATTGCAAAATTCAGACATAAATTGAAGAACGTGAGGAAAAACACTAGACTATTCAGGTATGACCTAAATCAAATCACTTATGATTATACAGTGGAAGTGAGAAATAGATTGAAGGGACTAGATCTGAAAGACAGAGTGCCTGATGAACTATGGATGAAGGTTCATGACGTTGTACAGCAGACAGGGATCAAGACCATCCCCAAGAAAAAGAAATGCAAAAAAGGAAAACGGCTGTCTGAGCAGGCCTTACAAATAGTTTTGAAAAGAAGAGAAGTGAAAAGCAAAGGAGAAAAGTAAGATATACCCATTTGAATGCAGAGTTCCAAAGAATAGCAGGGAGATTTAAGAAAGACTTGCTCAGCAATAATGCAAAGAAATAGAGGAAAACAATACAATGGGAAAGACTAGAGATCTTTTCAAGGAAATTAGAGATACAAAGGGAATATTTCATACAAATATAGACTCAATAAAGGACAGAAAAGATATGGACCTAACAGAAGCAGAAGATATTAAGATGAGGTGGCAAGGATACACAGAAGAACTGTACAAAAAGATCTTCACAACCCAGATAATCATGATGGTGTGATCACTCACCTAGAGCCAGACATCCTGTAATGTGAAGTCATGGGCCTTAGGAAGCAACACTATGAACAAAGTTAGTGGAGGTGATAGAATTCCAGTTGAGCTATTTCAAATCCAGTTGTTTTTAGGAAATGATTTTCAAAGATAAGTGAGGGACAGGGTTGTAGGGTGCTTGATAAGCTGGATATTCTTCTGATTGATTGGTGGTAAGGTAATAGGGTGGTATTTGAGGAGTTAAAGTCATCATTCTTCTGGTTCCAACAAGCCTAGAGTCTAGTTTCTTGTGGTCAGCATGTTGTTAACTTCTTCCACCCAGTGGGAGTTTCAGTATCTGCAAAACAACTCAGGGATATGGCTCAGGATGCTATCCATAGCCCTTGAAAAAGAACTAAAAGTTTGTAACTTTGTGTGACAGTCAAGCTATTATTATTTTGTCTTTCTTGACTGTTTTGCTTTGTTTCTTCATTTTCTCATTTCTCTGACTAAATTTGTTCTTTGGAATTTTGGGAAGGCCTAGGAGGCTAAAGCTTTTCTACAAAGAAGAGGTAGGTGGATTCCATGGTGGGTAGGGTCTGTCCTTGGATGGCACCATAAAGAGCTACACAGTTACCTATGTACTCTATGATACACTAATGATTTGATATAGAAGTCATTGTTATGGAAAAAGGTTTCCATTATGAAATAATTTGGAGAAACTCAGGATTAATGGCACACATACAGGAAAGTTTCCTGTTTGAAGTTTTCTCAAAGTCTTGTATACGCCACAAATATTTTTCCATTAACAAAATCACTGGCATAAACATCAATAAACATATTCTGAAAGAAAATGAGATCACACAAGCCAAATCCCCAAAGCTTGAACTTACAATAATCATTTAGGTACATTTTTATAGTTTACAAATTACTTTCTTACAAATAGTTTTATAATGAAAATAACAGTTTTTGAGTTAGACTGAAATCTATGCCCAGAGTTCTGTGACCCATTTGTTGACCTGAAAGAAATAGACTGCTAGATATTTCTTTAATAAAGATGGGTTTATTTAGGATCAGCAGAGAATTGCATTTTGGGTTCTACAGCAATGGTGAGATTCTTGAAAGTCCCTATAGGGCATAGGGAAAGAAACATTTTATAGAGATGAAAAGAAGTTGGAAGGGCTTTTTTAAAAATTTTATGTTTTATTGAAGGATAATTGCTTTACAGAATTTTGTTATTTTTGTCAAACCTCAATATGAATCAGCCGCAGGGATACATATATCCCCTCCCTTTTGAACTTCCCCCCTTCTCCCTCCCCATTCCACCTCTCTAGGTTGATACAGAGCCCCTGTTTGAGTTTCTTAGCCATACAGCGAATTCCCATTGGCTATCTATCTTGCATATGGTAATGTAAGTTTCCATGTTACTCTCTCCATGCATCTCACCCTCTCCTCCCCTCTCCCCATAGCCACAAGTCTATTCTCTATGTCTGCTTCTCCACTGCTGCCTGGTAAGT
Organism: Bos taurus; assembly: GCF_002263795.3. Lineage (NCBI taxonomy): Eukaryota > Metazoa > Chordata > Mammalia > Artiodactyla > Bovidae > Bos > Bos taurus. The sequence continues at coordinate 16,991,162 of NC_037336.1, read as the reverse complement.
AAATTCTTCAGGACCATTTTTCTAGATTTCATATATATACATTATAACATGATATTTATCTTCCTCTTTCTGACTTAATTCATTCTGTATAATAGGTTCTAGGCTCATCCACCTCATTAGAACTGACTCAAAGGCAATTCCTTTTTATGGTTGAGTAATGTTCCATTGTGTATATTTACCACTACTTCTTTATCCATTCATCTGTTGATGGGCATCTAGGTTGCTTTGATATTCTAACTATTGTAAATAGTGCTACAATGAACAATGGGATACATATGTCTTTTTCAATTTTTGGTTTCCTCAGGGTATATGCCTAGGAGTGGGATGGCTGGGTCATATGGTGGTTTTATTTTTACTCTTTTAAGGAATCTCCATATCATCTTCCATAGTGGCTATATCAATTTACATTCCCACCAACAATGCAAGAGCATTCCCTTTTCTCCACACCCTCTCCAGCATTTATTGTTTGTAGACTTTTTCATGATGGTCATTCTGACCAATGTGAGGTGATATCTCATTGTAGTTTTGATTTGCATTTCTCTAATAATGAGCAATGTTAAGCATCTTTTCATGTGTTATCTATCTGTATGCCTTCTTTGGGGAAATATCTGTTTAGGTCTTTTCCCCACTCTTTGATTGAGTTGTTTGTTTTTCTGGCATTGAGTTGTAGAAGCTGCTTGCATATTTTGGAAATTAATCCTTTGTCAGGTGTTTCATTTGTTTTTATCTTCCTCCTTTCTGACTGTTGTCTTTTCACCTTGCTTATAGTTTCCTTTGCTGTGAAAAAGCTTTTAAGTTTACTCAGGTCCCACTTGTTATTTTTGTTTTTATTTTTATTTCTCTAGGAAGTGAGTCACAGAGGATCTTGCTTTGATTTATGTCATCAAGTGTTCTGCCTATGTTTTTCTCTAAGAGTTTTATAGTTTCTGGTCTTACATTTAGGTCTTTAATCCATTTTGAGTTTATCTTTGTGTATGGTATTAGGAAGTGTTCTAAATTCATTCTTTTACATGTATCTGTCCAGTTTTCCCAGCACCATTTATTGAAAAGGCTGTCTTTACCCCATTGTATATTCGTGCCTCCTTTGTCAAAAATAAGGTACTCATAGGTACATGGTTGTTTTTTTTTTTTTTTTTCTTCTGGGCTTTCTATCTTGTTCCATTGGTCTATATTTCTGATTTTGTGCCAGTATCATACTATCTTGATGACTGTAGCTTTGTAGTATAATCTGAAGTCAGGAAGGATTCCTCCAGCTCCATTCTTCATTCTCAAGACAGCTTTGGCTATTTGGGTTCTTTTGTGTTTCTATATGGTTTGTGAAATTCTTTGTTCTAATTCTGTGAAAAATGTCATTGGTAAGTTGATAGTGATCACATTGAATCTGTAGATTGCATTTGGGAGAATAGTCATTTTCAAAATAGTGATTCTTCCTACCCAAGAACATGGAATATCTCCCCATCTGTTTATGCCATCTTTGATTTCTTTCATCAGTGTCTTATAATCTTCTGTGTACAGTTCTTTTGTCTCCTTAGGTAAGTTATTTCCTAGATACTTAATTCTTTTTGCTGCAGTGGTGAATGAGATTGATTCCTTAATTTCTCTTTCTGATTTTTCATTGTTAATATATAGAAATGCAAGTGCTTTCTGTGTATTGATTTTGTATCTTGCATCTTTGCTAAATTCACTGATTAGTTCTAGTAATTTTCTGATACTATCTTTAGGGTTTTCTATGTACAGTATCACATCATCTGCAAACTGTGAGAGCTTTAATTCTTCTTTTCCAATCTGGATTCCTTTTATTTCTTTTTCTTCTCTGATTGCTATAGATAGGACTTCCAGGACTGTGTTGAATAATAGTGGTGAAAGTGGACACCCATGTCTTGTTCCTGATCTTAGGGGGAAAGCTGTCAGCATTTTACCATTGAGAGTAAGGCTTGCTGTAGGCTTATCATATATGGCTTTTACTATGTTGAGGTAGATTCCTTCTATGACCATTTTTTTGAAGAGTTTTAGTCATAAATGGTGCTGATTTTTGGCAAAGGCTTTTTCTGTATCTATTGAGATCATCTTATGGCTTTAATCTTGCAATTTGTTAATATGGTGTATCACATTGATTGATTTGCCTATATTGAAGAATCCTTGCATCCCTGGAAAAATCCAACTTGATCATGGTGTATGAGCTTTTTGATGTATTGCTGAATTGTTTGCTAAAATTTTGTTGAGGACTTTTGCATCTGTTTTCATCAGTCATACTGGCCTGTAGTTTTTGTTTTGTGTTGTCTTTGTCTGGTTTTGGTACCAGGGTGAAGGTGGACACATAGAATGAGCTTGGAATTGTTCCTTTCTTTGCAATTTTTTGAAAGAGTTTTAGAAGGATAGGCATTAGCTCTTCTCTAAATGTTTGATAGAATTCTCCTGTGAAGCTGTCTGGTTCTTGGCTTTTGATTTTAGGAGATTTTTGATCACAGTTTCAATTTCAGTGCTTGTATTTAACTGATACAGTGCTTGTTAATAATTGCTATTTCTTTCTGGTTCAATCCTCGACGATTGAACTTTTCTAAGAATTTCTCCGATTCTTCCAGGTTATCCATTTTATTGCCATATAGTGATTCATAATATTCTCTTATAATCCTTGGTATTTCTGCCTTGTCTGTTGTAACCTCTCCACTTTCATTTCTAATTTTGTTGATTTGATTCTTCTCTCTTTTCTTATTGATGAGTCTGACTAAAAGTTTGTTGATTTTGTTTATTTTCTCAATGAACCAGCTTTTAGTTTTACTAATCTTTACTATTGTTTGTTTCATTTCTTTTTCATTTATTTCTGCTCAGATCTTTATACTTTCTTTCCTTCTACTATTTTTTTGTGTATGTGTGTGTTCTTTTTTTTTCCAGTTGTTTTAGGTATAAAGTTAGGTTGTCTATTTGATGTTTTTCTTGTTTCTTGGTGTAGGATTGTATTGCTATAAACTTCCCCCTTAGGACTGCTTTTGCTGCATCCCATGGGTTTTGAGTTGTGTTTTCATGGCCATTTCTTTCTAGAAATTTTTTGATTTCCTTTTTGATTTCTTCAGTAACCTACTGGTTATTTAGAAACATGTTGTTTAATCTACATGTATTTTCTATTTCTTTCAGTTTTTTTTCTTGTAATTGATATCTAGTCTCATAGCATTGTGGTCAGAGAAGATGCTTGATATGATTTCATTTTTTTAAATTTACTGATGTTAGATTTGTGACCCAAGATGTGGTCTATCTTGGAGCATAGTCCATGTGCACTTGAGAAGAAGGTGGATTCTTCTGCATTTGGATGGAATGTCTTGAAGATATCAATGAGAACCATCTTATCTAATGTACCATTTAAGACTGTGTTTCCTTATTTATTTTGTATTTTGATGATCTGTCCATTGGTGTGAGTGGGGTGTTAAAGTCTCCTACTATTATTGTGTTACTGTCAATTTCTCCTTTTATGCATGTATTTGTCTTAGGTATTGAGGTGCTCCTATGTTGGGTGCATGGTTATGTACAATTGTTATGTCTTTCTCTTAAATTGGTCCTGTAATCATTATCACTATATAAATGATAATCCTTCCTTGTCTCTTGGAATCTTCATTATTTTATTGTCTGTTTTGTCTGATATGAGGATTGCTACTCCAGCTTTCTTTTGCTTTCCATTTGTATGAAACATATTTTTCCATCCTCTCACTTTGAGTCTATATGTGTCTTTAGGTCTGAAGAGGGTTTCTTGTAGACAGCATATATAAGGGTCTTGTTTTTGCATGCCTTCAGCCAGTCTGTGTCTTTTGGTTGGAGCATTTTATCTATTTACATTTAAAGTAATCATTGATGTATATGTTCTATTGCCATTTTCTTAATTGTTTGGGGTTGATTTTGTAGATTTTTCCTTCTCTTGTATTTCTTGACTATACAAGTCCATTTAACGTTTGTTGTAAAGCTGATTTTGTGGTACTGAATTCTTTTAACTTTTGATTGTCTGAAAAGTTTTTTATTTTTCCATCAATTTTGAACGAGATCCTTTCTGTGTATGGTAATCTTGGTTGTAGATTTTTCTCATTCAGTACTTTAAATATATCCTGCCATTCCCTTCTGGCCTGCAGAGTTTCTGCTAAAAGATCGGCTGTTAAACGTATGGGGTTTCCCTTGTATGTTACTTGTTGGTTCTCTTTTGCTGCTTTTAATTTTCTGTCATTGTGTTTAGTCTTTGTTAGTTTGATTAGTATGTATCTTGGTGTGTTTCTCCTTGGATTAATCCTGTATGGGACTCTTTGTGCCTCTTGGATGTGATTGACTCTTTCTTGTTCCATGCTGGGGAAATTTAAAACTATAATCTCTTTAAAATTTTTCTCATACCTCTTTTTTTTTTTTTCCTCTTTTCTTTTCTTCTTCTGGGACCCCTATAATTAGAATGTTTGTGTGCTTGATATTGCCCTAGAGGTCTCTGAGACTATCCTCAGTTCTTGTCATTCTTTTTACCTTATTTCGTACTTCAGAAGTTATTTCCACCATTTTATCTTCCAGCTCACTGATTCGTTCTTCTGCTTCAGGTATTCTGCTATTGATTCCTTCTAGAATATTTTTAATTTCAGTAAAAATAAAACAGAGAAAAAAAAATAAAACAGAGAAACAGTGTTGTTTGTCTCTGTAGGTTTATTCTTTAATTCTCCTAGGTCTTTGTTAATTGATTCTTGCATTTTTTGCATTTTGTTTTCAAGATTTTTGATCATATTTACTATCATTATTCTGAATTATTTTTTAGGTATTTTGCCTATTTCCTCTTCATTATTGGGACTTCTGTGTTTCTAATTTGTTCCTTCATTGGGGTAGTATTTCTCTGCCTTTTCAGGCTTCAAAATTGAATTCTTTTTTCCTTTTGGTTTCTGCCCTCCTAAGGTTGGTCCAGTGACTTGTATAAGTTCAGATAGGGTGAGATTTGTGCTGAGATTTTTTTACTGTTGTTGTTTTTTTGTTTGTTTGTTGTTTGTTTTTTACTGTTGTTGTTTTTTTGTTCGAGGGCAAAGCTGAGTGAGGTGGCAATCCTGTCTCCTGGTAATTTGGTTTGTACTCTTGTTTGTTGTTTAGATGAAGCATCCTGCACAGAGTGCTACTGGTGGTTGGGTGATGCTGGGTCTTGTATTCAAGTGGTTTCCTTTGTGTGAGTTCTCACTGTCTGATACTCTGTGGGGTTAGCTCTCTGGTAGTTTAGGGTCTTGGAGTCAGTGCTCCCACTCCAAAGGCTCAGGGCTTGATCTCTGATCAGGAATGAAGATTCCACAAGTGGTTTGTTATGGCATTAAGTGAGATTAAAACAAAAATCCAAAGATGAACCTCAGACAAATGGCAGTTACAAAATCAGGCAAATGATAATTGAAATAATGGAATATACACATATACATATGCTCCCATAGGCAAAATCAAAACAGTCCCACAAAAATAAAGTACAGTAGACTGACCCGGTGAACAAAGGAAATAAAAAATTATATTTACCAGTTAAGAACAAAAATAGCCAAAGCACAAACCAGAAAACAAAACTAAAACAAGATGCAAAGTGGGGAATGAAGCAATGAAAACAAAACTAACAAATATGATGAGAGGAAAGGAAAGAAAGACAAGAAAGCAAAAATAGATATATATACATTAAAGATTACCTGCAAGGGGAGAAGAAGAGTAGGAAAGGAAACACAGGAATAAATGTAGGAAAAAATACAATAAGTTTAAAAAATTAAAATTATAAAAAAGAGAAAAGAAAAAAAAGGAAGAAAGGGAAAAAAAAAAAAAGGAAAATTCCACAGAAGTACAAAAGCCCAATGCAGAGACAGAGGTTTAACAACAATAAAAAGTGTGAATGAATACACACATATACATATAAACCCATAAGCAAAATCAAAACAAACAAAAATAACATACAACACTTTGACCCAGCAATCAAAGGAAACTAAAAATTACATTTACTATTTAAGAACAAAACTAACTAAAGAACAAACTGGAAAACAAAACTAAAGCAAGGTGCCAAGTGGGGAATAAAGCAATGAAAATAAAGCTAACAAATATGTTGAAAGTAAAGGAAAGAAAAAAGAAAAGAAAAGAAGAATAGCTACCCAAAGTTAAATAGAGGTAGATAAAGAAAGTTTATATACATTAAGATCAGCTGCAAGGGGAAAAGAATAGTAGGAAAGGCAAGCAAAGAAATAAATGTAGAAAAAATAATAATATGTTTAAATACTTAAAAATTAAAATTAAAAAAGGAAAAAAGGAAAACTCCACAGAACTACAGAAGCCTGAGATAGAAGCAGAAGTTTATGACAACAGTAAAAAATGTAATTTATTTAAAAAATAGCTCAAAGCTTAATTAGATGTTATAGTGCCATTATAAGCAACAACTACAACAGAGGGGGAAAAGAAAAGAAAAAAAAATCGAAAAGTATCTATCAGATCAGATCAGATCAGTTGCTCAGTTGTGTCTGACTCTTTGCGACCCCATGAATCACAGCACGCCAGGCCTCCCTGTCCATCATCAACTCCCGGAGTTCACTGAGACTCACGTCCATTGAGTCAGCGATGCCATCCAGCCATCTCATCCTCTGTCGTCCCCTTCTCCTCTTGCCCCCAATCCCTCCTAGCATCAGAGTCTTTTCCAAGGAGTCAACTCTTCGCATGAGGCAGCCAAAGTACTGGAGTTTCAGCTTTAGCATCATTCCTTCCAAAGAAATCCCAGTGCTGATCTCCTTTAGAATGGACTGGTTGGATCTCCTTGCAGTCCAAGGGACTCTCAAGAGTCTTCTCCAACACCACAGTTCAAAAGCATCAATTCTTCTGCACTCAGCCTTCTTCACAGTCCAACTCTCACATCCATACATGACCACAGGAAAAACCATAGCCTTGACTAGATGGACCGTTGTTGGCAAAGTAATGTCTCTGCTTTTGAATATGCTATCTAGGTTGGTCATAACTTTCCTTCCAAGGAGTAAGCCTCTTTTAATTTCATGGCTGCAGTCACCATCTGCAGTGATTTTGGAGCCCCCCAAAATAAAGTCTGACACTGTTTCCACTGTTTCCCCATCTATTTCCCATGAAATGATGGGACCGGATGCCATGATCTTCGTTTTCTGAATGTGGAGCTTTAAGCCAACTTTTTCCCTCTCCACTTTCACCTTCACCTTCATCAAGAGGCTTTTGAGTTCCTCTTCACTTTCTGCCATAAGGGTGGTGTCATCTGCATATCTGAGGTTATTGATATTTCTCCCAGCAATCTTGATTCCAGCTTGGGTTTCTTCCAGTCCAGCGTTTCTCATGATGTACTCTGCATATAAGTTAAATAAATAGGGTGACAATATACAGCCTTGACGTACTCCTTTTCCTATTTGGAACCAGTCTGTTGTTCCATGTCCAGTTCTAACTGTTGCTTCCTGACCTGCATACAGATTTCTCAAGAGGCAGGTCAGGTGGTCTGGTATTGCCATCTCTTTCAGAATTTTCCAGTTTATTGTGATCCACACAGTCAAAGGCTTTGGCATAGTCAATAAAGCAGAAAAGATGTTTCTGGAACTCTCCTGCTTTTTCTATGGTCCAGTGGATGTTGGCAATTTGATCTCTGGTTCCTCTGCCTTTTCTAAAACCACTTGAACATCAGGAAGTTCATGGTTCACATATTGCGGAAGCCTGGCTTGGAGAATTTTAAGCATTACTTTACTAGCATGTGAAATGAGTGCAATTGTGTGGTAGTTTGAGCATTCTTTGGCATTGCCTTTCTTTGGGATTGGAATGAAAACTGAACTTTTCCAGTCCTGTGGCCACTGCTGAGTTTTCCAAATTTGCTGGCATATTGAGGGCAGCACTTTCACAGCATCATCTTTCAGGATTTGGAATAGCTCAACTGGAATTCCATCACCTCCACTAGCTTTGTTCGTAGTGATGCTTTCTAAGGCCCACTTGACTTCACATTCCAGAATGTCTGGCTCTAGGTCAGTGATCACACCATTGTGATTATCTGGGTCATGAAGATCTTTTTTGTAGAGTTCTTCTGTGTATTCTTGCCATCTCTTCTTAATATCTTCTGCTTCTGTTAGGTCCATATCATTTCTGTCCTTTATCGAGCCCATCTTTGCATGAAATATTCCTTTGGTATCTCTGATTTTCTTGAAGAGATCCCTAGTCTTTCCCATTCTGTTGTTTTCCTCTATTTCTTTGCACTGATCGCTGGGGAAGGCTTTCTTATCTCTTCTTGCTATTCTTTGGAACTCTGCATTCAGATTTTTATATCTTTCCTTTTCTCCTTTGCTTTTCACTTCTCTTCTTTTCACAGCTTCTTCCTTTTACATAGTAAGGCCTCCCCAGACAGCCATTCTGCTTTTTTGCATTTCTTTTCCATGGGGACGATCTTGATCCCTAATCTCCTGTACAATGTCACGAACCTCATTCCATAGCTCATCAGGCACTCTATCTATCAAATCTAGGCCCTTAAATCTATTTCTCACTTCCACTGTATAATCATAAGGGATTTGATTTAGGTCATACCTGAATGATCTAGTGGTTTTCCCTACTTTCTTCAATTTAAGTCTGAATTTGGCAATAAGGAGTTCCTGGTCTGAGCCACAGTCAGCTCCTGGTCTTGTTTTTGCTGACTGTATAGAGCTTCTCCATCTTTGGCTGAAAAGAATAGAATCAATCTGATTTCGGTGTTGACCATCTGATGATGTCCATGTGTAGAGTCTTTTGTGTTGTTGGAAGAGGGTGTTTGTTATGACCAGTGCATTTTCTTGGCAAAACTCTATTAGTCTTTGCCCTGCTTCATTCCGTATTCCAAGGCCAAATTTGCCTGTTACTCCAGGTGTTTCTTGACTTCCTACTTTTGCATTCCAGTCCCCTATAATGAAAAGGACATTTTTGGGGGGGTGTTAGTTGTAAGAGGTCTTGTAGGTCTTCAAAGAACCATTCAACTTCAGCTTCTTCAGCGTTAGTGGTTGGAGCATAGACTTGGATTACTGTGATATTGAATGGTTTGCCTTGGAAACGAACAGAGATCATTCTGTCATTTTTGAGATTGCATCCATTACTGCATTTCAGACTCTTTTGTTGACCATGATGGCTACTGCATTTCTTCTGAGGGATTCCTGCCCGCAGTAGTAGATATAATGGTCATCTGAGTTAAATTCACCCATTCCAGTCCATTTCCGTTCACTGATTCCTAGAATGTCGACATTCACTCTTGCTACCTCTTGTTTGACCACTTCCAATTTGCCTTGATTCATAGAACAAGTAAAAACATAAGAATAATAAATGTTTTTCTTGAGCCACTGCTGTCAGGGTCCTTTCCCTCACTGGGAGTCACAGTCCACCTCATTTCCCTGTGATGCCCTTTTATACTGTTCTGATCTCTGGACCTGTTGTGGAGGCAGCTGAGATTCTAACTGGTCCTACTCCTCTGTGTTCTTTCCTCCAATGTCCACAGCTATCAGAACTAGTGCTTTATCTTTTGTGGGAGCTCTCAGTGCCCTTTTGTATATTCCATAGACACAGAGGCTGCCTAGTTGATCATGTGGTTTTAATCTGCATCTTGTACAGATGGTAGGAGGGTTTTGAGTCTTTTTCCTCAGCCACACTGCCCCTGGGTTTCAACTGTGGTTTTATTTCCACCTCTGCATGTGGGTTGTCCACTGGGGTTTGCTCCCGAGGCTGCCCTGGAGGACTTGGGTTTGTCCCTGTGAAGGCCAGGTGTGGAGGTGGTGCAGCTGCTTGGGTCACAGGGGTTCTGGCAGCACCAGGTACTCAGGGGAGTTGGCGGCTAGGGGAGCAGGAAATACAGTGCTCTAGAAAGTATGGCATCTAGTATTGGCCCATACACACCAGTATTCTTGCCTGGAGAACCCCTACTTGCAGAGAAGCCTGGCAGGCCAGTCTACAGGGTCACAAAGAGTCCAGAAATGACCAAAGCTACCCTGTGGGTATAAATGAAATATTTTTTTTGCCTGTGGCAGCTCTGCCCCAGTGAGAGTAGATGGTGAAGGTGCAGCAGCTGCTTGGCTGGCAGGGACACTGGTGGCGCCAAGTGTGCAGGGACACGGACTGCCTCCACCCCAGGAGTTACGGCCCTCTCAGAGTCTTTTTGTCGAGCCTCTTGTAGCTGGTGATCAGAAGGCCTCTTTGGCCAGTCTTTCTCCATAGCTCTGCCCATTCTGGCACTTAGAGGGCTCCCTTGCCTCAGGTCCTTCTCTGTTGTTAGGCATGTCAGGCACATAGAGAGGCCCATCCTGGCTGGGATTTTACTCTGTAGATTGGCACATCAGGCACTTAAATGGGTTCCCTAGGTGGGTCCTACTCTGTAGTTTGGCACAATAGTCACTTAAAGAAGCTCTCTGGGTAGGGGTCCTACTCAGTAGTTCAGTGCATCAGGTGTTTGATGGGCCAGCCTCTCTATTGTTCAGCTGCTGACGCTGGCGTATGGGGAGAGAGAAGCTATGGTGATGGCTCTACACCCCACGTGTGACTCAGCAGTATCTCCTTGCTTCCATGGCTGCCTGGCTTTCCTCCACTGGCATTTTGCACCACAGTCTCCTCCCTCACATCCCCTTGATCCGTCTCTCTGCAGTCAATAGCAGCTCTTGTCCTGGGATTGCTCCACAATCTCTAAATTCCAGCTTCTATCCTCTGCATCTTCCAGGGGACCTGCCTCCCTGTCCAGATATATATGGCTGCGGCAAGGGCTATCTGATTCCCATTCCATTTAGGCTGCCACAGATCAACTATTTCACTTTCAGCCTTAACTGTTTCTCTTCTGACTCAGACAATTGCCCTGATGTGGGGATCAGACTCCTGCTTCAGTTTCCCCACCCGCTGAGGACAGGTCCAATCCCAGTAACACTTCTGTTTCCCCCCCTAGTTCCTTTGTCTTATCGAGTTTTGTGTAGTTCTCAATATTTTTTTCCACTGGTCAGGTACCCCTGTCCATTCTCAGCTGGTGCTCTGCATGTACTTCTGTGTCTGAAGGTGTATTCCTAATGTATCCGTGGAGAGAGATGTAGTCCACGTCCACCTACTCCTCTGCCATCTTGGTTGCTTTTTTCTGGGAGAGCTTTAATAAACAAAGGGCCCATGTCCTTTCATTGGCTGAGCCCTTGCCAGGAAAAGAGTCTTTCTCCTTCCTGCTCGGCCCTGCTATACTTGTAAGTTATGAGTTTTCCCACTTCTGGGCTCCCAACCCTAATTAAGTTTTTGTGTTTATTAATTTTTTAATATTTTGCACCTTACTTTTTTTTTTTAAACTAAATTTCCTTATTTGTAAATTTCAAATGAATAGTAATTTGTGTCTTATTTTGGGGAGTTTTAATGATCAAATGAATACTAATGCTTTTAGTAGATGGTAAACACTCTATGAATAGTAGCAGTTATTATTATTGCTTCAAATTACCAATAGAACTTACAGAGTTGAAGATTATTATGGGCTTGATCACTATATAGAACCAAGGTTCAAACTTGCACCTTCTGACTTTAAACTCATTGCATTTACATTGTACACAATGTCTTAGAGAATTTGAGTTAAAATGACTTACAGACATAAAACTTGACTACAAACAGAGCATTTTGAAATGACACTGATTATTTTTCACAGTTTTGTTTCTTTGAAGTGTTCCTCTTCCTTTACCTGTGACTAAAGAACACCTTTCCTGAGTAAATTCTTTGAGCACTACTCTCTCTGCTCAACTTTGTCTTCAAGGCTTGTTTTATCAACAGTAATTACCAGAAGATGGGTTTTCAGGCCACTAAATTATCCAAGTTAGAGAACTGTGTTCTCTCTGGAGCTGTGCTTTTTTTTTTTTTTCACAAGATATAAAGGTTTCTTCAAACCTTTGGTTTAAAAGAAGACTGTTGGATTCTTATATCTGCTTCTGCAATCAGTGTATTGTTTTGTCATGCTATCACATGTCCTTAAGTCATAGGAAAACTCTACTGTATACTTGTAAGAGAATGAGAATAAAAAAGTAAATGCCTTGGTATCATTATGAGAATAGTTTTTGTTTTAAGAATCCCTAGTCCAAAGTTTTATAAACACTGATTTAAAATATTTGTAGATATGGTATAGGAAAAAGAAAATTTATTAACAAGTAAAGCAAGTTTGTTTTGTCCAGTTGCATTGACATTTACCAAAAAATTCAGTTTTTATCTCCAAGTACGTGTAGTTATTCAACCATTGAGTGAAGTGAAATGAAGGGAAACCTGCTCAGTCATATCCAATTCTTTGAGATTGCATGGACTATACGGTCCAGGGAATTCTCCAGGCCAGAATACTAGAGTGGGTAGCCTTTCCCTTCTCCAGGGGATCTTCCCAACCCAGGAATGGAACCCAGGTCTCCTGCATTGCAGGAGGATTCTTTACCAGCTGAGCCACAAGGGAAGCCCAAGAACACTGGAGTGGGTAACCTATCTCTTCACAGGTGGATCTTCCTGACCCAGGAATTGAACCAAGGTCTCTGGCATTACAGTCGTTAAGTCATTTCCTATAACTTGTGATCCCATGGACTGCAGTATGCTGGGCTTCCCTATCCTCCTCTATCTCCTGGAGTTTGCTCAAATCCATGTCCATTGAGTCAGTATGCCATCTAACCATCTCATCCTCTGTCACCCCTTTCTCCTTTTGCCTTCAATCTTTCCCAGCATTAGGATCTTTTCCAATGAGTTGGCTCATTGCATCAGGTGGCCAAAGTACTGGAACTTTAGCTTTAACAACAGTTCTTCCAATGAATTTTTAAAATTGATTTCCTTTAAGATTGACTGGTTTGACCTCCTCACAGGCCAAAGGATCCTTTAGAGCCTTCTCCATCATCACAATTCAAAAGCATAAATTCTTCAATGCTCAACCTTCTTTATGGTCCAACTTTCACAAATGTATTCAGCTGGTGGAAAAACCAAAGCTTTGACTATCTGGACCTTTGTAGGCAAAGTGATGACTTTACTTTTTAATATGTTTACTAGTTTGTTTTGTCCAGTTACAGTGAAGCTAACCAAAAAATTCAGTTCTAGGCTCCAAGTATGTGTCCAGCCACTATTTCAGAAATCAGTTGTAAAAAACGAGTTACATAGATTATCTACTTTTAAGGGGCCAGGAGAAATATCAATAACCTCAGATATGCAGATGACACCACCCTTATGGCAGAAAGTGAAGAGGAACTCAAAAGCCTCTTGATGAAAGTGAAAGTGGAGAGTGAAAAAGTTGGCTTAAAGCTCAACATTCAGAAAATGAAGATCATGGCATCTGGTCCCATCACTTCATGGGAAATAGATGGGGAAACAGTGGAAACAGTGTCAGACTTTATTTTGGGGGGCTCCAAAATCACTGCAGATGGTGACTGCAGCCATGAAATTAAAAGACACTTACTTCTTGGAAGAAAATTATGACCAACCTAGATAGCATATTCAAAAGCAGAGACATTACTTTGCCAACAAAGGTCTGTCTAGTCAAGGCTTTGGTTTTTCCTGAGGTCATGTATGGATGTGAGAGTTGGACTGTGAAGAAAGCTGAGTGCCGAAGAACTGATGCTTTTGAACTGTGGTGTTGGAGAAGACTCTTGAGAGTCCCTTGGACTGCAAGGAGATCCAACCAGTCCATTCTGAAGGAGATCAGTCCTGGGATTTCTTTGGAAGGAATGATGCTAAAGCTGAAACTCCAGTACTTTGGCCACCTCATGCGAAGAGTTGACTCACTGGAAAAGACTCTGATGCTGGGAGGGATTGGGGGCAGGAGGAGAAGGGGACGACAGAGGATGAGATGGTTGGATGGCATCACTGACTCGATGGACTTGATTCTGAGTGAACTCCAGGAGTTTGTGATGGACAGAGAGTCCTGGCGTGCTGTGATTTATGGGGTCGCAAAGAGTCGGACACGACTGAGTGACTGGACTGAACTGAACTGAACTGAAGGGGCAAATCATTTTAATAGATGAAACTCAGATATACTTACAAGTATCTTGAAAGTGTGAGACATGATATAAGGTAAGAGAAAAATGTCAGCAGAATGCCAGAAAAAGTGCAAAGGAAAGAAAGATCAAGTTAACTTTGGGAGTCTCAAAAGGTTTTCTATTTCTGAGAAAGTAGAATTTTGGTACTAAGTATTGATTTTGGTGGACTTCCCCAGTGGTTCAGTAGTAAATAATCCACCTGCGATGCAGCAGATGCAGGGGACCTGCATTTGATCCCTGGGTCAGGAAGATCCCCTTTAGGAGGGCATGGCAACCCACTCCAGTATTCTTACCTGGAGAATCCCATGGACATAGAAGCCTGGCAGGCTACAATCTGTAGGGTGGCAAAGGGTCAAACATAACTGAAGTGATTGGCCATGCAAGCACATTGATTTTTGAGAATATATATATATATTTTGCTACTCACTGTTCTAGGACCTTTGCATATACAAATCCATTTAATCCTAATTACAATTCTATGAAGAAAGTATTATTTTTATCCCATGCAATAGGAGAGGAACCTTAAATTCAGAAAGATTTACTAACTTGACAAAGGCCACACAGGTAGTATTAAGCGGAGCTAAGTTATTAACTCAACAGTGCAGCACAGATATCTGTCTTCTTAATGAGCACAGTTACTGTTTTTTCAATAGAGATTTAAAGCAATATGTATGTGTATAAGGATGTGTGCCATCAGAATTCAGCTCTTAGAGGTCTGGGGAAAGCAGTTCTACTTAGCTGGATAATCAAAATTCCCAAGTAAAATGGTGGGGTATAAATTAAATTCATTTCAGATTATACTGTAGGGCTTGTTGTCCAACAGAGTAAGATGTACACACAATTTGTTGAGCAGTGGAAAGATACTAAAGGCATTTTGGGAAGCTACTGAAATAATTAACAGTAGGACTCAGAAACAAATCTGGCAACACAGATTGGGAAGGGAAAGAATTAGGCAGATGGACATCATTGCTATTGAGATAGTGAGAATGGGAGGCCATGTTCAGAATGAAGAAAGACAGTCATAGTGGAAGATGAATGTCTAGGACTCTGTATTTGAAAAGATGTGTAATTTCTGTGTATAGGAAAGAGGTGATTTCAGAGTGGAGTGGTGACAGGAAAAGTCAAAAAGAGTGATGGCTTTTCTAAGCCATCACCTTCTAAGCCCCATTTGAGAGTGGCCAGTTCCTTCTGTAAGATTAATGTTGTCCTTGGTTTTGTTTTGTTACAGTTGGTAATTTTAATTTAAAAGCAGTTCTTGATCACTCATTTTGTGAAAGAAAGGCATTATATCAGATGCTTTGATGAAAATAAAGGTGAAAGAAATGTACTCTTATTCTTGAAGTAAATTTTATGTGTAGGAATTTACTTGAGTGGAACCTTATGAAGACAGGGCTTTTGTCTGGTTTCCCAGCTGCTATAGTTATTGCTGGCAAGTGCTCACCAATTATATGAATAAATAAATGTATTAATGAAAAGATTACAAATGAACTGATGAGAGAAGGAGAAAAATGAGAATGTGACTGGGAAATGAATGGTGATGAAGTCAGCTCTTGACATTGGATCCTTGGATGTTATAAGACAGAGAGACAATTTTCAAAATCCTTTTCCTATACCATGGCTTATTATAAAGCATCCAGTCTGAGTCTCAGAGCAGCAGACAAGCATGTTAGAATAACCAATTAAAGCAATATTTTTCAAAAGCTTAACAGACTGGGTTAAAAGAACTCAGTGATTCTTTCAATCACTTATTCAAACAAAAACACATGAATATTCTTTTTACTAAAAGCTGTGCCTTCTGGTGAAAATATAAAGGATAATGTAGGACAGTATAGAGAATGTCTTGTCCTCATGGAATTTCTAATCGAGTGAGAAAATTAAATAAGAAGAGATACAACATATCTGTATAGTGATATGTGCAAGGAAACAATTGTCGGGGTCTTATGATGGAGAGTAGAGTGTTCCCAAAGACTATTAGGAAAGTATCCCTTAGGAGGGGGTTTTTGGATGAGATCTGATGGATCTAGAAACTGCAGCAGAGAAAGAATGTTCAACAGAAGAACATGGGCAAGAACCTCAGTTAGGGAACATCTTGATCTCTTTGGGGGCTGGTGGCCCACCTGTGAGACTAGAGCATCATGAACCAGGTGGGGTACAGCATCAGATACTGTTCATGAGACAGGTGAAACCTCTTGATACAGTGTCTTATGGACCAGAGTAAGGATTTTTAAAGCTGAAAAAACCCCTGGAAGTCATCTAGTTCAACTCACATTCAAAGAGGATGAGATTCATTACCACCACTGATGAATGACGAGCATACGTCTTGAAAATACAAAGATAAAAGTCATGGTTATATTATGAACTATTTGAAAAAGAAAAAAACCAAAACAAAACGGGCTCTTTAAATTGGTAGAAAATGAATACTGATGACTTTTTTAAAAATACAGTTTTACCAAGTCAGTTAATTGGTGGAGTTATAAGAGCAAATGATAAAAAATATTAATAAAAGCCAGGGTCTCAGTTGTGCATTGCTTCATAAACTACATGTTACCTTCTCCCCAGGGTGTAATGAAATTTATTTGAGGGAGATTGTCATTGCCATTGTTTACAGTAGCTGAGACTGAGGGCAGATGTCCGCTTCAGTGGGAATAGTGCTTGTTTTCATTTTCATGGAATTTTATTTGTTTATTTTTTTCCTCAGATATATTACTTCAGTTTCAAAGAACAATTTACTGAGATATTTAAAAGCAATGATCTAAATATGCCTGTGTATAATGAATTAGAGAAATTTATAAATGTTAAAACAATTTCACTTTCAGATTTATAATAAATAAGATTTAATCAATTTGCAGATATAAATAAATGCATAAATTAGTAATAACATTTCTAGTCCTACAATGGCTTTTTTTTTTTTTTTTCACACTGTAAAAATTTCCTCCTGCATTTGGGCCAAAACCAGAGATAACAATTGTTGAGCTAAATTGAGCTGATGGGACAATTAAACAAAGAATTAGAAAAGCAAACTTAGAAGGTTCTTTTGGCTGTCAAAAATTGTATGCATTCTTAAAGATAAATCATTTACAATTACAAATGCAATCATTTACTAAAGGAAGAACTTTGAAAGATGGGGTAGGGAACACAGGAAAGACATTTAAACAGTAGTTTACAATTTTTTGTGTGTGTTAGCCCACAGAAATTTGTTTTACATTGTGGTATATATATATATATATGTGTGTGTGTGTGTGTGTATACACACACACAGACAGAAAGTTCATTATTACAGTATTATACTATATATATAGCATATAAAAATGTAACATATATACATGTACAGTGATATAGATAACTGTGTGTTATCTGTATAAGTGTGATGAACTATAACATTGTCTTTTCTTATCTGCATTATTTGTATCAATTAAATTTCATTCTATTTTAAAAAAAGCTTATTTTGATCAGTTAAATGGATGTTATGCCTTAACTAGTTGGATATTAATAGAGAACTTAAAAAAATACTTCATGAAAGAAACATCTGGGACTTGACTACACCATAACATTCCATAGAAGATAAAATATTGAAAAAGGAATAGAAAAGACAAGATGGTAACTGTTCATAATAAAAGAGATTTTGTGTAGATTTGCCAAAGAAATCAGGATGAGTTTCTGGAATTCTCCTTGTCCTGGAGTTTGAGAGCCTGTAGGTAAGGAACATCAAGTCCCAGTTCAATTGCTTTCCAGGGAAATCTTAGCTAACACGGAAATGGGTGGAGAAAAATGAATAGTATTGTTAAAGAGCAGAGAAGAAATGCATGCTTGATTAAGGAAGAACTGAAAGAATCCTTAGTTTCTTCTAAGATCTTGTGTCTGAGGTGGAGTCCTAGGAAACAGAGAGTATAACCAATAGAAAATGAATTTATCAGCCAGTAGCTTGTATGATATAAAGGGGTCCCTTATCCTTGGTTCCTTAGGAATTCTTAATGTCTACATTTAGTGTACTTGCCTAAAATTTGCTCCATTGTTATATAATAACATCTGGTAATTAAACCACTTGATACAATTTTGTCACAACACTGCTTGTTGAGTGAAATTCTGGAAATTTTTGTTACTTTGCATATAACAAATTGCTTTAAAGTAGTTAAAATGAGTTATCTGAGATGTTTAAGAAAGTTTACATGATTTTTTGTGCTATCCTGGGACTCATTGGGGATATTTTTGTGATAATGTGCTTTTTATAAATCTAGTTCTTGCATCCCTCACCAGTACTGAGGTGATCTTGATGTAAGAACTATGTGGCATACTGCAAGGAGAAAGTTATCCACCGATGTGCTTGTTAGAAGCCTGATGTAGTGGAAAGAACATCAGTTCCCTTGAGGTATACTTGATCTTGAAGATACCCTTGAACTATGGAGAAATAAACATGCTTGAATTTCTGTGGCTTAGGAGGTCAGGTTTTGCAGACATCTTCTGAACTTTAAGACTCTTTGAAACAGGAATCAGCAAATCTATACTGAAAACGGCCAGAAAGTAAGTACTTTTGTTCCATGACCCATATTGTTTCTGTTTCAACTTCTCAACTTTGCTGTCAGAAGAAGCAATTGATAACTAAATAGGTGTTGCTATGCATGGATTTCTTTTATATACCAAAATAAGTAGTGGTTTGTTCTGGTCTGTGGGATGTAGTTTGCAGACTTCTGCCTTGGAGATATATTTGAGGTAGGCAGAACTAAAATATTTTTACATAAAAGTGTTTTCTTTTTATTGATGGGGAGGAGTCATTTGATATTAGGATACTCCTTTTAGCCCCTCAAAGGACTAAAAACTGTAGAGGAAAAAAATCAATGGCATTTGTACAGGCATATCTTGCTTTTTCACACTTTGTTTTATATTGTATATATGCATTATATATTACATTTTTTACAAATTGAAGGTTTATGGTCACCCTGCATTGAGCAAGTCTATTGGTGCTATTTTCCTACAGAATTTGCTCACTTTGTGTCTTTGTGCTACATTTTGTTAATTCTGACAATAATTAAAAATTCTTCATTATTATATTTGTTTTGGTGATCAATGATCTTTAATGTTACTATTGCAATTATTTGGGGGCACCACAAAAACATTCCCATGTAAGACCCCAGACTTAATTGATAAATGCTGTGTGTGATGTGATTGCTCCATCAACCAGCCATTCCCTCACCTCACTCCCTCTCCTCAGACCCCCCTATTAACTGAGACACAAGAATATTGAAATTAGGTCAGTTAATAACTCTAGAGTGATCTGGAAGTGTTCCAGTGAAGGAAAGAATTTCATGTCACCAATTTTAAATTTTTAAAAGGTAGAAATGATTAGCAAGGAAGACAGATCAAAAGCTGAAACAGGCCAAAAGCTAGGTATCTTGTGCCAAAGAGTCAAGTTATGAATGCAAAGGAAAAGTTTTGAAGGAAATTAAAAGGATAGATACTCCAGTGAACACATGAATGATAATAAAATGAAACAATCTTATTGCTGATATTTGGAAAAATTTAGTGGTCTGAATAGGAGATCAAGCCAGCCATAAATTTCCCTTAAACCAAAGCCTAATCCAGAGCAAGACTCTAACTCTTTGGAATTCTATGAAGGCTGAGAGGGAAGAAGATGCTTCAGAAGAAAAGTTTGAAGCTAACAGAGGTAGGTTCTTGAGCCATCATCATAATACCAAACTGCAAGCTGAGGCAGTAAGTGCTGATGTAGAAGTGAAGTCGCTCAGTCATGTCCGACTCTTTGCGACCCCATGGACTGTAGCCTATCAGGCTCCTCTGTCCATGGGATTTTCCAGGCAAGAGTGCTGGAGTGGATCTTCTCCAGAGACTGATGTAGAAGCTACAGCATATTATTCAGAAAATTTAGCTAAGATAATTAATGAAAGTGGGTACACTAAACAAGTTCTTATGTCTTCTCTTGAAAGAAGTTGCCATCTAGTACGTTCATAGGCAGAGAGGAGGAGTGAATGCCCTGCTTCAAAGCTTCAAAGAATAGGCTGACTCTCTTATTAGGGGTTAATGCAGCTGGTAACTTTTCAGTAGAAGCCAATGCTCACTTACCACTCCAAAAGTCCTGGACCCTTAAGAATTATGTTGAATCTACTTTGCCTGTGCTCTATATATGCAACAACAAAGCCTAGCTTGCAGCACATTTTTTTTTTCAACACGATTTACTTAAAAATTTTTGTCCAATATTGAGATCTATTGCTCAGAAAATATGATTCCTTTCAAAATATTACTGCTTACTGACAATGAACCTCATCACTCAAGAGTACTGATAGAAATGTATAATGAAATTAACATTGTTTTCATGCTGTAAATATAACATCCATTCTGCTGTCCACAGATCAAAGGGTAATTTCAAATTTCAAGTCTTATTATTTAAGAAATGCATTTCTTAAGGCCATAGCTACCATAGATAGTGATTTCTCTCATATATCTGGGCAAAATAAATTGAAAACCTCTGCAAAGTACTCACTGTTCTAGATGCCATGAAACACATTTGTGGTTCTTGAAAAGGAGTCAAGCCGTCAACATTGACAAGAGTTTGGAAGAAAGTAATTTAAAGTTTCATGGATCATTTTAAAGGTTTCCAGGCTTTAGTGGAAGAAGTAACTGCAGATGTGGTGGAAATAGAAAGAGAATTAGAGCTGGAGCCTGAAGATATATCTGAATTGCTGTAAAAATATGATAAAACTTGAATGGATGAGGACTTGATTCATAGGGATGAGCAAAGAATTCCAATTCTTGAAATTGAGTCTACTCCTGATGAAGATTCAATGAAGATTGTTGAGATGATAAGAAAGGATTTAGAGTATTACATAAACTTAGCTGATAAAGCAACAGCAAGATTTGAGACAATTGACTCCAATTTTTAATGAAGTTCTACTTGGATAAAATGCTATCAAATAGCTCTCCATGCTACAGAGGAATGCTTTAATTTTTATGAAAGGAAGAGTCAATCAATATAGTAAAATTTGCTGGGTTCTTATTTAAGGAAATTACCACAGCCATCTCAGTCTTCACTAACCACCACCCTGATCAGTCAGCAGCCATCGGCATTGAGGCAAGACCCTCCACCAGAAGGAAGATTATGACTCCCTAAAGGCTCAGGTGATGGTTAGATGTTTTAGGAATAAAGTATTTTTAAATTAAGTTATATACAGTGTTTTTTAGACATAGTGCTATTGTACACTTTTAAACTACAATATTGTCACCTTGCTTATTTAACTTATATGCAGAGTAAGTAATGAGAAATGCTGGACTGGATAAAGCAATAGCTGGAATCAAGATTGCTGGGAGAAATATCAATAACCTCATATACACAGATAACACCACATTTATGGCAGAAAGCCAAGAACAACTAAAGCATGTCTTGATGAAAGTGAAAGAAGAGAGTGAAAAAAATTGGTTTAAAACTCAACATTCAGAAAACTAAGATCATGGCATCCAGTCCCATCATTTCATGGCAAATAAAAGGGGTAACAATGGAAACAGTGAGAGACTTTATTTTTGGGGGCTCCGAAATCACTGCAGATGGTGATTGCAGCCATGAAATTAAAAGACGCTTGCTCCTTGGAAGAAAAGTTATGACAAACCTAGACAGCCTATGAAAAAGCAGAGATATTACTTTGCCAACAAAAGTCCATCTAGTCAAAGCTTTGGTTTTTCCAGTAGTCATGTATAGATAATGAGAGTTGGACTATAAAGAAAGCTGAGCACCGAATAATTCATGCTTTTGAACTGTGGTGTTGGAGAAGACTCTTGAGAGTCCCTTGGACTGCAAGGAGATCCAACCAGTTCATCCTAAAGGAAATCAGTCCTAAATATTCATTGGAAGGACTGATGTTAAAGCTGAAACTCCAATACTTTGGCCACCTGATGCAAAGAATTGACTCATTTGAAAAGACCCTGATGCTGGGAAAGATTGAAGGTGGTAGGAAAAGAGGATGACAGAGGATGAGATGGTTGGATGACATCATCGACTCAATGGACATGAGTTTGAGTAAACTCTGGGAGTTGGTGATGGACAGGGAGGCCTGGCAAGCTGCAGTCCATGGGTTCGCAAAGAGTCAGGCACTACTGAGTGACTGAACTGAACTGATAGTATAAACATGACTTTTATATGCACTGGGAAACCAAAAGGTCCATGTAACTTGCTTTATTTTGATATTTATTGCTATGGTCTGGAACTGAACTCACAATATATCTGACATCTACCTATAGAAGAGTTGGCTTCATGAGATGTTCCACCCTTAACTGATTGGGCATTGCATGCAGCTGGGTCAAAGCAATAATCCTTGGAAAGTGTCTTTGATGTTGCTTGAGAGAATATTCCCTCCTTGTCTTGGTATTCATCATCTTGTTTTTCTGTCTGGCACAATTCCATTTCTCCTTTAGGCCAAAAAGATACTTCCAATAGCCATTAGGTTCCATAGTGGGTTCTTTGCCTTTCAGTCTTCCAGATGCTCTATGATTTATTGTGTCTTAATAATTTAAATACTCAGAGGAGAAAACAGCCGCTTACATAAGTGAGGTGAAGCTGAAAAAGTAAAGCTAAGTGGACACACCAAATCTGGCTCCTGATTCCCATCATACCACACGCCTTCCTCCTGTCTTCATTAAGTCTCCCATGAAAAGTCAAATACCCGCCAATCTGCCACAATCCAATCTATACAAATATACAGTTTGATCTTGGAATGTGCAATATAGTCCTTCCAGAGTTAAAGCAGAGAAAATTCATTAATGCAAAGTTAGCTTCCCCATTCCTCCAGGAAATCTGGTTCTACAAAAAAAATCCCTTGGTTTCCACTTTAGTTATAGCCCAGATTCTAATAATAGCTCATGAAGTGCCTTGTTTCCATCCTGCCCCTCAGAATGCAGAACATACCTTGGGGCTATGATAAGATATAAGGGGTAAATGTGGTAGAATTGTGTATACAGTCAAACATCCTTATCTGTGGATTTTGTATCTGCAGATCCAACCAATCTTGGATCAAAAAAAAAAAAAATTCTAGAAAGTTCCAGAAACCAAAACTTGAGTTTGCCTCAGGCTGAAAATTATTTGCATAGAAGTTACATTGTACTAACTGCCTAAGTAATCTAGAGATGATGTGAAGTATATGGGAGAATGTGTATATGTTATATACAAATACTATTCTATTTTGTATAAGGACTTGAGCATCTGGAGATTCTGATTTTTAAGGGGAGGTCCTGAAACCTATGCCCCACCCCTCCTCAGATACCAAGGGATGAATAATAGGCTTTCCTGAATATTTCAGATGGATCTATTTACTGGGGAAAATGCACAAGTACAGCAGATTTATGAGCATGCATCATATGAAAAAAGAAGTTTAGTACAGTGGCAGGGATGGTAGAATCTGGAGCCATATTGGCTGGATTAGTAGCTGAGTACCTCAATTTTCTCATCTGTAAAATGGGTTAATTAAAATATATCACTGAGTTGTTGTGAGAATTGTATGTAAAATACTTGGAACAGTGTCTGGTACATTATAGGCACTCAAAAAAGATGAAAAAAACCTAGAGTGTAGGAAATGTCTAAATAAAGGAATATAGGAAGGGGTAGAAAGTACATAGTCTCCTCACTAAAGATTATGCTAATTTCCCTTTGTGCTTTCATTAAAAACTCACAGCTATCTTTTATCTCCTTCCTGCCTTGATTTTTCCTTTTCCAGCAGTGAAGGAAGAGGAATCTTTGATTCTAATATCTCATCCTTTGTGAAAGGTGATGACTAGTGCATTGATTTGGAAGTTTCAACATTTGAATTATGACTGTGAATTGCCTCATATGTGATGAAGCAGAGCCAATTGTTCTGAACCAATTCCCTTTCTGAGTATCAGTTTTCTCAAGTGCAAATTGAGTTTTTTAATATATACCCTGAAGACCTACTGTGTATGTATACTGCCAAACACAGTAATATTTTGGTAGTTAGCTGCTCAGTACATTAGGAATATTATGATTATTTTATTATATTGTTATTCTCTGGTAATCTCTGCTTTTCATGTTAAATTTGAAGAAAGACATTGTGGATTAGAAGACTGTGGTCAACAACCTGAATTTTGGACCCAAGTTTAATAAATTGGTGAAAATCCAGGTGATTTATCTCTCTTTTTCATACATTTCTTTTCTCTTTGGGAAGATAAGGAGATTGTTTTAGTCATATTAACTAGCGTGAGGTGTAGTGAGACTAGATGCTGCTCACGAGGGAGGAACCAGATTTTTAAGGTTCTGTTCCGCACAGCTCCCTGGGTATAACACAGGACGCCATTCAGGGCCACTCAGGGGAAGCTCAGGGTGGAGTTGGGGGGTCATTCACAAGCACGGGGAGAGGGGGAGCTTGGGCAAATGCTTTTATTGTATTTTCTGTGGGAAGGAAGGGTAAGGAAGGGTTAGCAAGTTCAGGATTGACTAATACAAATTTTAGCAGGCTCTGGGGCACTGTTTTAGTCATCTGGTACCTAGTCCTGGGGTCATTAAGATGACTGTACAGTGGCCTAGAGTGTGCAAGCCCCCACAAGGGATGTGGTTGGTATTGTGCGATGTGGACTTAAGCAGGTGCTCAAGAAAGGGGACTGTCTGGCCTCTAGCCCAGGGCCTCAAACTGGGTCAAGATAGTACAAAACATCTGTTACACAGAGATTAAACCAGATGAGCTTTATATTCTTTCCAAGCTTAACTTCTGATTTGGGGTACAATGTGTTCCTAGTTTTTTAATTCTTGGGCCAGAATATACAGAGCACAGTCATATAAGCAGAGACTCATGGTCTTCCCATGGATGCGTTAGCCAGGTATAGCAGTGCTTCTCCTCCCAGACTTATCAGCGGAAGGCACTGGGGATTCTTTCCTCTGAGAAGATATCCGGTCAGGAGAGTTTAGCCTGGAGACTACAGTTATTTTACAGTCTACAATGAAGTCAAGTTTCTCATTTTTTCTGTAAACTATGGTCCTGTTTTCCAGATAGACTGTCTATTGACTTGCTCAGTAAGGATAGCAACTGGATTCAAATACTCAAAGGACTTTATACTTTGAATATCAATTAATTGATATGTTAACTCATTCCTGATACCGCAGTTGCCTTTAGGGTAGAAGTTAGCAAGTAGTAAGCAGCACACAGTATCACAAAATAGCACCCTGGCTCACAAAATAAAGGCTACCTGATCCAATTCAAAGGTTGACAGATTGCAATTAATGGCAAATTGAATTCAGACTGGGGTGAAAGAGCAAAGTTTTAAAAAGAGCAGTTGTTAAACTATTTGGCCAATTTATGTTGCTGCTGCTGCTGCTAAGTCACTTCAGTCGTGTCCAACTCTGTGCGACCCCACAGATGGCAGCCCACCAGGCTCCCCCATTCCTGGGATTCTCCAGGCAAGAGTACTGGAGTGGGTTGCCCTTTCCTTCTCCAATGCATTAGGTCTAGGTATTTTGCTAGCAATTTCTTAATGACTGAAATATATAATCTTGGTATTTCACTTTTTAAGCTGATGAAGCAATCATATCATGCAATAGAAACATAATATCAAAACAGGAAAAAAGGTAAAGCTTTTTCAAAGTTTCTAGCTGCAATAAATCTGGACTCCAAACTATAGATTAACTTAGTAATTTTGACTGAAAAAATGCAGAAGGCTTCAAATAAAAGAGTAGTTTATTTGAAATTTTAAGAATTGCAATTTGGGAGGTACTGATTTGAGTTGAAACTCAAGTGTTCTCCAAAGGAAGCAGAAAATTGTGAGGGTGTATAAAGAAAACAGACAAAGACATTCCAGAAGTTACATGGATTGTTTTACAGAACTGTGATTGGTGTCAGCGGGCATTCAGTTACTTAACAGCATCAGATTGTTGCTAAGCTGCAGTTTCCATGGAGTAAAGAAAATTGAGTTCCAGGTGGTCTGTGGATGGCCAGGTCAAAAGTTTACACAGCATCCGGGTATGGATTGTGTGAGTTATACTTTGCTGATGGCCTCCTGGCCCCATTTTCGGTCTCTTTGGCATAAATGACTCTCTTTTGTTGTTCATACAGCACAATATTTAGGATCATGTTACACACTAACCCTCTTGCTTTATTTTTTTCCATAGTACCTTTTCATTCCTGGTTTACCAATAAAATTTTAATATAATTTTGGTTTTTAATAAAAAACAGCTTTATTGAGATATTTTGACACATAAAAATTGTGTCTAAAGAGTACAACTTCATGCTTTGAAACATATATATTATGAAAAGATCACCATAATCATAACATATTGATTAAATGTCATCTCCATTACCCCTACATAGTTATCACTGTGCGTGTATGTGTGTGTTGAGATTTAATATAAGATCAGCCATCTTTCTAAATTTCAAGTATGGAATGATATATTGTTAACTATTCTCACCATGTTGTACATTAGATTATTTGAATTGGAATATAATTGCTTTACAATGTTGTATTAGTTTCTGCCTCTCTCTCATGCCCATCATCCCACCCCTCTAGGTCATCACAGAGTGCTGAGTTAAGCTCCCAGTGCCTACAGCAGATTTGTATAATTTATTAATCTTGTATAACTGAAACTTTGTAACCTTTGACCAAATCATCAATTTCCTCTTAATTCCAGATCCTACGAACCACCATTTTATTCTCTGCCTCTATGAGATTAGCTAATTTAGATTCCACATATAAGTTAGATCATGCTATATTTCTCTTTCTGTGTACAGGTATTTTGTTTAGCATAGTGTCCTACAGGTTCATCATGTTATTTCAAACAGCAGGATTTTCTTCGTTCTTAAGGCTGAATAGTATTTCACTGTGCATAGATCAGATCAGATCAGATCAGTCGCTCAGTCGTGTCCGACTCCTTGCAACCCCATGAATTGCAGCACGCCAGGCCTCCCTATCCATCACCAACTCCTGGAGTTCACTCAGACTCACGTCCATCAAATCAGCGATGCCATCCAGCCATCTCATCCTCTGTCATCCCCTTCTCCTCCTGCCCCCAATCCCTCCCAGCATCAGAGTCTTTTCCAATGAGTCAACTCTTTGCATGAGGTGGCCAGAGTACGGGAGTTTCAGCTTTAGCATCATTCCTTCCAAAGAAATCCCAGGGCTGATCTCCTTCAGAATGGACTGGTTGGATCTCCTTGCAGTCCAAGGGACTCTCAAGAGTCTTCTCCAACACCACAGTTCAAAAGCATCAGTTCTTCGGTGCTCAGCCTTCTTCACAGTCCAACTCTCACATCCATACATGACCACTGGAAAAACCATAGCCTTGACTAGACGGACCTTTGTTGGCAAAGTAATGTCTCTACTTATGAATATGCTATCTAGGTTGGTCATAACTTTCCTTCCAAGGAGTAAGCGTCTTTTAATTTCATGGCTGCAGTCACCATCTGTAGTGATTTTGGAGCCCAGAAAAATAAAGTCTGACACTGTTTCCACTGTTTCCCCATCTATTTCCCATGAAGTGGTGGGACCGGATGCCATGATCTTAGCTTTCTGAATGTTGAGCTTTAAGCCAACTTTTTCACTCTCCACTTTCACTTTCATCAAGAGGCTTTTGAGTTCCTCTTCACTTTCTGCCATAAGGGTGGTGTCATCTGCATATCTGAGGTTATTGATATTTCTCCCGGCAATCTTGATTCCAGCTTGTGTTTTTTCCAGTTCAGCATTTCTCATGATGTACTCTGCATATAAGTTAAATAAACAGGGTGACAACATACAGCCTTGATGAACTCCTTTTCCTATTTGGAACCAGTCTGTTGTTTCATGTCCAGTTCTAACTGTTGCTTCCTGACCTGCATACAAATTTCTCAAGAGGCAGGTCAGGTGTTCTGGTATTCCCATCTCTTGAAGAATTTTCCACAGTTTATTGTGATCCACACAGTCAAAGGCTTTGGCATGTCAATAAAGCAGAAATAGATGTTTTTCTGGAACTCTCTTGCTTTTTCGATGATCCAGCGGATGTTGGCAATTTGATCTCTGGTTCCTCTGCCTTTTCTAAAACCACTTGAACATCAGGAGGTTCACAGTTCACATATTGCTGAAGCCTGGCTTGGAGAATTTTGAGCATTACTTTACTAGCGTGTGAGATGAGTGCAATTGTGCGGTAGTTTGAGCATTCTTTGGCATTGCCTTTCTTTGGGATTGGAATGAAAACTGACCTTTTCCAGTCCTGTGGCCACTGCTGAGTTTTCCAAATTTGCTGGCATATTGAGGGCAGCACTTTCACAGCATCATCTTTCAGGATTTGGAATAGCTCAACTGGAATTCCATCACCTCCACTAGCTTTGTTTGTAGTGATGCTTCCTAAGGCCCACTTGACTTCACATTCCAGAATGTCTGGCTCTAGGTCAGTGATCACACCATTGTGATTATCTGGGTCATGAAGATCTTTTTTGTACAGTTCTTCTGTGTATTCTTGCCATCTCTTCTTAATATCTTCTGCTTCTGTTAGGTCCATAGAGAGATGGGTAAATAGATGTATTTTTCTTTTTTTTTATCCAGTCCCCATACTTGAAATCTATAGGGGACTGGAATGGGTAGGAAGTAGTAGGAAGTACTAAGAGATACTTAGTAGGAAGTCAAGAGATACCTGGAATAACAGGCAAGTCTGGCCTTGGAGTACAAAATGAAGTAGCAAAGTACAAAATGTTAGCAAAGGCTAACAGAGTTTTGCCAAGAGAACGAACTGGTAATAGAAAACACTCTTCCAACAACATGAGATGACTCTATACATGGATACCACCAATATTGAAATAAGATTGATTATATTTTTTTGCAGCCAAAGTTGGAGAAGCTCTATACAGTCAGCAAAAAAAAAAAAAAAAAAAAGGAAAAAAAGAAAGAAAAGACTGGGTATTAACTGTGGCTCAGATCCTAAACTCCTTATTGCAAAATTCAGATTTCAGTTTAAGAAAGTAGGGAAACAACTAGGCCATTCAGGTATGACCTAAATCAAACCCCTTACGATTATATGGCAGAAAACAAATAGATTTCAGGGATTAGATCTGATAGACAGAGTGCCTGAAGAACCATGGATGGAGGTTTGTAACATTGTATAGGAGTCAGTGATCAAAACCATTCCCAAGAAAAAGAAATGAAAAAAGTCAAAATGGTTGTCTGAGGAGCCCTTACAAATAGCTGAGAAGAGAAGGGACATGAAAGGCAAAGGAGAAAAGGAAAGATAGACCCATCTGAATGCAGAGTTCCAAGAAATAGCAAGGAGAGATAAGAAAGGCTTCCTAAGTGAACAATGCAAAGAAATAGAGGAAAACTGTAGAATGGGAAAGATTAGAGATCTCTTCAAGAACTTTAGAGATACCAAGGGAACATTTCATGCAAAGATGGGCACAACAAAGGACAGAAATGATATGGACCTAACAGAAGCAGAAAATATTAAGAAGGGGTGTCAAGAATACACAGAAGAACCATACAAAAAAGATTTTGATGACCCAGATAACCACGATAGTGTGATCACTCACACTAGAGCCAGGTATCCTGGAGTGTGAACTCAATGGGCCTTAGAAAACATCACTATGAACAAAGCTAGTGGAGGTGATGGAATTCCAGCTGTTGTTGTTCAGTCGCTCAGTCATGTCTGACTCTTTGCAACCCCATGGACTGCAGCATGCCAGGCTTCCCTGGAGCTTGCTCAAACTCATGAATTCCAGCTGAGCTACTGCAAGTTCTAAAAGATGATGCTGTTAAAATGCTGCAGTCCATATGTCAGTAAATTTGGAAAACTCAGCAGTGGCCACAAGACTGGAAAAGATCAGTTTTCATTCTAATTCCAAACAAGGGCAATGTCAAAGACTGTTCAAACTTCTGCACAACTGCATTCATTTCACATGCTAGCAAGGTCATGCTCAAAATCCTCCAAGATAGGTTTCAAAAGCACATGTACTGAGAATTTCCAGATTTATAAGCTGGATTTAGAAAAGGCAGAAGTACCAGAGATCATATTGCCAACATCTGATGGATCATAGAAAAAGCAAGGGAATTCCAGAAAAATACCTACTTCGTCTTTACTGACTATGCCAAAGCCTTTGACTGTGTGGACCACAATAAACTGTGGAAAATTCTTCAAGAGATGGGAATACCAGACCACCTTACCTGCCTCCTGAGAAACCTGTATGCATGTCAAGAAGCAACAGTTAAAACTGAACATGGAAAAACAGACTGGCCCCAAACTGGGAAAGGAGTGCATCAAGGCTGTATATTGCCACCCTATTTATTTAACTTATGTATGTGTATGAATATGCAGAGTATACATCTTGTGAAATGCTGGCTGGATGAATAACATGATGGAATAAAGATTGCCAGGAGAAATATCAATAACCTTAGATATAAAGATGACACCACCCTTATAGCAGAAAATGAAGAGGAACTAAAGAGCATCTTGATGAAGGTGAAGGAGAGTGAAAAACCTGGCTTAAAACTCAACATTCACAAAACCAAGATCATGGCATCCAGTCCCATCACTTCATGGCAAATTGACAAGGAAACAATGGAAACAGGAAAGACTCTATTTTCCTGGGCTCCAAAATCACTGAGGATGGTGACAGCCGTCATGAAATTAAGACATTTGCTCCTTGGAAGAAAAGCTATGATTAACCTAGAGAGCATATTAAAAGCCTGAGACATTACTTTGCCAACCAAGTTCTGTATAGTCAAAATTATGGTTTTTCCTGTAGTCATGTATGGATGTGAGAGTTGAACCATAAAGAAGGCTGAGCACCAAAGAATTGATGCTTTTGAATTGTAGTGTTGAGAAGACTCTTGAGAATACCTTGCACTGCAAGGGGATCAAACCAGTCAATCCTAAAGGAAATTACCCTGAATAATCATTGGAAGGACTGATGCAGAAGCTGAAGCTCCAATACTTTGGCCATCTGATGCAAAAAGCCAACTCATTGGAAAAGACCCTGATTCTGGGAAAGATAGAGGCAGGAGAAGTAGGGGATGACAGAGAACAAGATGGTTTGATGACCTCACTGACTTAATGGACATGACTTTGAGCAATCTCTGGGAGATGATGAAGGACAAGGAAGCCTGGCGTGCTGCAGTTGGTGGCGTTGCAAAGAGTTGGACATAACCTAGTGGTTGAACAACATCTATAGACAGATGCCAAAATTGTTTGCACATATTGCCTCATGAATAATGCTGCAGTGAACATAGGAGTGCAGATATCTTTTGAAGATAGTGATTTTATTCCCTTTACATATATACCTTGAGATGTGATTGCTGCATAAATGTTTTGAGGAATTTCCATACTATTTTCCATGGTGGTTGCACTAATCTACTTTCCTATGAGCAATGTATAGGGTTTCCTTTTCTCCACATTGTCTCCAAAGTTGTTATTTTTGTCTTTTTTGATGTAGCCATTCTGACTGGTGCGAGGTGTTATCTCATTATGGTGTTGATTTGCATTTCTCTGGTTAAAGATGTTGAGAATCTTTTCACATACTGGTACCCATTTGAATTTCTTCTTTCAAGAGGTGTCTACTTAGTTCCTTTGCCCATTTTTAAATTGAGTTGTTTGTATTTTGGGTATTGAGTTGTTTAAATTCCTAACATATTTTGGATATAAATCCTCCATCTTATGTATAGTTTGCAAATATTTTCTTTCATTCTACCAGTTGCTTTTAATTTCATTATTTCCTTTGCTGTACCTCTGCTTGCAATGCTGGAGACCCGAGTTCAATCCCTGGGTGGGGAAGATCTCCTGGAGAAGGCAATGGCAAACCACTTCAGTATTCTTGCCTGGAAAATCCCACAGACATAGGAGCCTGGTAGGTTACAGTCCATGGGGTGGCAAAGAGTCGGACATGACTGAGCGAATTCACTTTCACTTTCACAGAAGCTTCTTAGCTTGTTATAATCTCACTTGTCTATTTTTTTCTTTTTTTTTTTTTGCTTATGTTTTTGGTGTCATATCCAAAATATTATTTCCAATACCAATGTCAAGAATATTTTCCCAGTTTTTTCTAGGAGCTTTGCAACTCCTTTGTAAAACTCTAACCTTTCATTTTGAGTGAGGCAATTTTTCTATATGGTGTGACACTGAGACCTAATTTTATTAGTTTGCTTGTGGCCATCCTGTTTTCCCAAGGACAATTTTGAAGTGCCTATCCTTTACCCTTGTGTGTTCTTGGTATCTTGATGAAAATTAATTGACAATAAATATGTAGCTTTATTTCTGAGTTTTCTGTTTCATTAGTCTGTACTTAGGCTGGTTTTTATGTTGGTGCCATACTATTTTGATTATTATAGCTTTGCAGTATAGTTTGAAGAAAGGACTTGTGGTGATTCCAACTCTGTTTTTCCTGCTCCTTGATTATTTGGGATCTTTTGTGGTTCTTATAAATTTTAGTTTTTTTTTTTTTCTATATATTCTTGCAAAAAAAGTCATTAGGATTTTGGTAGGGATTGCACTGAATTTGTTGATAGGTTTTGGTACTATTGATATTTTAACAATACTAATTCTTCAAAGTCATAAGCATGTTTTATTTTTTCCTTATTTATATGTCTCTTTTAAAATTTCCTTCAACATTCTTTTACAATCCTTAGTATATAATTTTTTCACCTTTTTGGTTAAGTTAATTCCTAAGCATTTTTTTATTGGTAATACAAATGAAGTTGTTTTCTTAATTTCTCTTTCTGATTGTTTATTGGCAGTACATAGTAACACCACTGATTTTTGCATGTTGATTTTGTATCCTGTAACTTTGTTTAATTTATTTATTTAGTTTTATCACTTTTTTGGGTGATAAAGGAGTCTTGGACTTGAAGGAGTCTTGGATTTTCTACATATATAATCATGAGATAAGCAAACAGAAATGATTTTACTTCTCTTTTGATTAAGATACCCTTTTTCTTTTTCTTGTCTAATTACTCTATGACTTTCAGTAATGTGTTGAATAGAAGTTGTGATAGTGGGTATTCTTGCCTTGTTCTGGACCTTAGAGGATAAATTTTCGGTTTTTCCTCATTGATTATGATGTTAGCTCTGGATTTTTCACATGTTGCCTTTATTGTATTAAGGAATGTTCCTTATATATCTATTTTGTTGATTTTTTTGTATCATTAAAGGATATTGAATTTCTTTCAAATCCTTTCTATGCATCTATTGAAATGATTGTATGTTTTTGTTTTGAATTCTGTTAATGTGGTTTATCATGCTTATTGATTTGCATAGGTTGAACCATACTTGCATTCCAGGGATAAACCCCACTTGATCAGTGTATGATCCTTTTAAAGTACTGTTGAATTCAATATGCTAGTATTTTATTGAGGATTTTTATATCAATATTTATCAGGGATACTGGAATGTACTTTTCTTGTGTTTTTTGACTGGCTTTGGAATCAGGGTTATATTTTCCTAATGAATTGAGTTTGGGGGGTGTTCTTTTATTTTGAAAGAGTTAAATGTTATTAGTTCTTTTTGAGATGTTTAGTAGAATATAAACATGTAGCCATCCAGTCCTTTGGTTTTCTTTGTTGGAAGACTTTTTATTATTATCCAGTATCCTTGTTACTATTCGATTGTTCAGGCAGTCTATTTCTTCTTGTTTCAGTCTTGGCAGATTGTCTATCTCTAGGAATATATCCATTCTCCCAAGATATCATTTTTTTGGTGAATAATTTTTCACAACCGTTCAATTTTAATTTCTGTGCTTTCATGGCAACCACAAAGGAAAAACTATGCAAAAAAATAAAGAGAAAAGAATCAAACAAAATTGCCACTAAAAATATCAAAAAACAAAAGAAGACATTAAGAGAGGAATGCAAGAACAAAAGATCTGTATAAAAGATGACACTTAAGAAAAAGACAATTGTAAGTCCTTATCAATCAATAATTGCTTTAAATGTAAATGAATTAAAATCCCCAATTAAAAGACATAGAGTAGCTGAACGGATTAAAATAATCTATTGCTATCATGTCTTCTAGAGAGTCACTGCAGATATAAAGATGTACTGCAGATATATAGACTGAAAGTGGAAGGGTAAAAAAAAATTCTATGAATATGATAATTCACAAAAAGAAGGTGAATATAATTATATTACACAGAAGGGACTCTAAGAATTAAACTGTCACTAGAGACAAAGAAATTCACTATATATTTATAAAAAGAGTTAATTCAAAGAACATATAACAATTTTAAATATATACATACCCCATGTCAGAACTCCTAAATATATATAACAAATACAAAAAATCAAAGGGAACAATTAATAGTGAAGTGAGTGAAGTTGCTCAGTTGTGTCCAACTCTTTGCGACCCCAAGGACTGTAGTCTATCAGGCTCCTCCAACCATGGGATTTTCCAGGCAATAGTACTGGAGTGGGTTGCCATTTCCTTCTCCAGCGAATCTTCCCAACCCAGGGATTGAACCTGGGTCTCCCTCGTTGCACACAGATGCTTCACCATGTGAGCCACCAGGGAAGTCCTCAATACTTACAATGCTGTATAGAATATCCAAGCAGAAAGCCAATCATGAAACTGACATTAAACAACACTATAGACCAAATGGACATAACTGATATGTCCATAACATATATACACACATATATGTATGTGTGTGTATTCTGTTCCTAGAACTTTCTAGGAGCAGAATATACACTGTTTTCAAACATACACTTAAAAATCTTCAGGATAGATTACATAATAGGCCATAAAATAAATCACAGAAAAGTAAAGAAGTTTGAAATATATCAAGGAACTTGTGACGACAGTGGAATGAAGCTAGAAATCAATAACAGAAAGAAAACTAAAATCACAAGCACATGGAAACTACACAACACACTCTAAAAACCATTGCATCAAAGAGAAAATCAAAAGAGAATTTTAAAAATACCTGAGAACAGACAAAAGTGAAAATGCAACCTAGTAAAACTTGTAGGACGCAACAAAGGCAATAATAGGAGGAAAGTTGATAACAACAAACATTTACTTAAAAATTAAAATTTTCTTTTTAAATTGCATTTCTCAAGTAAACCACATAGATTCATGTTTGAGGAAATTATAAAAATAACAAAGTAAGCCTAAAGTTAGCAAAAGGAAAAAATAATAATAAAAATTAGAGAATAAATAAATGAACTAGAGAACAGAAGAACAATAGAAAAATCAGTGAAACTAAGAGTTGTGTGTGTGTGTTTGTTTTACTTTTTTCATTTGTTTATGTGAAGAAAAATCTTAGGCTAAGAAAAAAAAAGAGAGCTGAGTCAAAAATATCAGAAGTAAAAGAGAACCTGTAGTATTATCTATTAGCTAAAAAATGTATATACTTATATATTTGAAGCTTGGTTGTCTCTCTAAATTAGAATGAAAGAAGCAAGGGTTTTATTTATTTTGTTTGTTGTAGAACCTTCTCTGTCACTTAGTAGTTAGTTTAAAAATTTTGCTTAATCTTTGTTTACAAAGTGACATATTTATACATTTCAGCTACCCTGAATAGTAATATAAAATTTGTTTTAAGTAGTAAAATTTTAGAGTGCTGTTGCATTTTTAATACATAACATTTTGCTATGAAAATGATCATAAAATTGGAGAGTCAAAAGATCTACATGGAAGCTTGTCAGACTTTTTTAGTGAAGTTCACCTAAGGGTCCTGTAACTCTCAAGTTAAAGCCACGTGTGATATTAATGAGTGGGCATTCCCTTTACTTACTTTCATTTAATAGTTCATTTGTCTTATTTTTTAAGAAATGAAAATGAATATTTTGAGTAATAAGATATAGAATATGTGTGAATAGTGGAGTATATTCTAATTGGACCCACGCTAGGCATAACACACTCTAAATGGTTTATTTTCTTGATCAGTCAAGATCATAGTTATGTGCAAGCAGTTACATGATATGCATCTGTCTGACAATGATGAGGGGCATCCTATTTGTATGCTTTGTTTTTCCAGCAGGGGCCTGGATCTTAACTTTTTCTGAGAAGTCCTCCATGAAAAGTTGTTCTTTACTCATTTCCTTTTGCTCATTAAGAAGTAGAGTCTTAATTTCCCTTGACTATGGCCAAATTTCTGAAAATTAATGGGCAAATTGAAGGTTAGAGTGTTTTTGGTTTCATTATGTCCTTGAAAATTACCTTACTTCATGTTTTCAGTGGCTTGTGAGTTTATTCACCACCCCTCTCCCATCTAGTCTCCCTGAGAAGACAATTACTGATTACCTGCTCAATCTCAGGCTCTGTGTCAATAGTTGAGTATGTTATAACGAGCTGTCTTTAGCCTGAGACAGGGAGGCCTGGCATGCTGTGGTTCATGGCATGGCAAAGAGTCGGACAAGACTGAGTGACTCTGAACTGAATTGAACTGAGCTTGAGAAATGGATTATTGGTGCCATATCAGTAAGCAAAGAATTTCAGAGTTATCAGCAATTGCAGCCATAACCATGATGAGCTGGTGAGCCCCGAGAAAACAAAAGAAAGTAAAGAATGTTTGCCATCTAGCAGCCATCAGAACTGCAGCCAACCCCAACAGTGAGCTCTGAAAAAACTCAGGATGTGAAAACAGAACAGCGGCCTGACATGTCTAAGGCGCATATCAAAGGAATGATTTCAGTGAACCCTGACTCTTGAATCTTTGCACACATAAAAATGTGCTAAATTCCTTGAGATATTTTGTTTTCTTTCATTAACAATAATCTTTTGATGTTTAGACTACCTGACTTCTGTTACAAAAATGCTATATATCTTGGTTTCCCCCATTGCCTCCTTGGAACAGTTCACTCAGGGTGACTGAAGATGCTGCCTTTCAGGCTAGAAGTCCTAAAAATTCCTGCCAAATAAAATATAGATCTCAACTTTAGAATGTGAATATATTTTTTAGTCAACAATTCCCACTGTAAATTTTTTGAAAATATATATTTTGTTCTGCAGCAAGTTATTTTTTTTTTAAAATGCATTTCTCAGGTATGAATGATTCAAAAATATTTATGTATGTATATGTCATGTATCTAGAAAACATTAAGTGAGATAATTCACTGAGATTAAGAAGGTAAGGAAATATGTATGTATTGCATGAAAAAGAAATTTTATAAGAGATACAGTGGAAAATGCGATGAAAAGTAGGTAGGAGAGACCAAGAAGAAGGTAAACAAAAAATGGTTGGCGTGAGTAGTGCTCTGTCCCTTTCTTCAGCATCTCTGTACAAAAAGACAGCTTTTCATCTGAAAGGTTTACTGGGGCAAGAAATTGTATTTTCCTCATCTCTTAGAGAGTTGGAGCCATTGGAAAAGCTTGAGTCTTTCTTGAGTAAAGGTAAGAGATGTACTGGAATATAGTGAATTCTAGAAAATGGTCAATTTCTATTTCATTCAAGAATATTTTAGAGGATGTTGATCAAAGTTTAGGACAATTGGGAATTTATCTTGGAGCTGGCATTTAACTATAGAACAAACTATAGAGGAAAATAAGATGGGAAATGATGAAGATAGAAGTGACAAGAGAGTCCCAAGAGTGGAAACAGTCAGAACTTGTTGATATAACCTCTGTTTTGGGAGGGAGAATGGAAAACCCACCTGTGATATGGGCAGAGTGACTATAAGTGCATATAGGGCATGATGAGGGGTTTGGCAGAGAGATGGGCTTGAATGTATGTCTTCAGGCAGGTTGAACCCCCATCTCTAAAGTCAAGAGGCCATAATGATGAAATGACAAGCTTCTTTTTTCTGGTTTCCAGGAAGGATTCCTTAAAACAACAACAATAAGAAATCACATGACTTTTAGTATCTGTTCCAACTGGACATGAGTCTTCTGTCATTCAAGGTCAGTAAAATCACAAATCTTCTCAAGGTGCAAGTACACCTTGAGAGATATTGATCTCTATACCCCACTGTAGACCAGAGAATGGTCTGCAGTCAAAGCATAACTACCTTGACTACTCAATTCAGTTCAGTTCAGTTGCTCAGTTGTGTCTGACTCTTTGTGACCCCATGAATTGCAGCACGCCAGGCCTCCCTGTCCATCACCAACTCTCGGAGTTCACTCAAACTCATGTGCATCGAGTCGGTGATACCATCCAGCCATCTCATCCTCTGTTGTCCCCTTCTCCTCCTGCCCCCAATCCCTCCCAGCATAAGAGTCTTTTCCAATGAGTCAACTCATGAGGTGGCCAAAATATTGGAGTTTCAGCTTCAGCATCAGTCCTTCCAAAGAACACCCAGGACTGATCTCCTTTAGAATGGACTGGTTGGATCTCCTTGCAGTCCAAGGACTCTCAAGCGTCTTCTCCAACAAAACAGTTCAAAAGCATCAATTCTTCGGCGCTCAGCTTTCTTCGCAGTCCAACTCTCACATCCATACATGACCACAGGAAAAACCATAGCCTTGACTAGATGAACATGTGTTGGCAAAGTAATGTCTCTGCTTTTCAGTATGCTATCTAGATCGGTCATAACTCTCCTTCCAAGGAGTAAGCATCTTTTAATTTCATGGCTACAGACACTATCTGCAGTGATTTTGGAGCCCCCCAAAATAAAGTCTGCCACTGTTTCCCCATCTATTTCCCATGAAGTGATGGGACCAGATACCATGATCTTAGTTTTCTCAATCTTGAGCTTTAAGCCAACTTTTTCACTCTCCACTTTCACTTTCATCAAGAGGCTTTTTAGTTCCTCTTCACTTTCTGCCATAAGGGTGGTGTCATCTGCATATCTGAGGTTATTGATATTTCTCCTGGCAATCTTGATTCCAGCTTGTGCTTCTTCCAGCCCAGCGTTTCTCATGATGTACTCTGCATATAAGTTTAATAAGCAGGGTGACAGTATACAGCCTTGACATACTCCTTTTCCTATTGGGAACCAGTCTGTTGTTCCATGTCCAGTTCTAACTGTTGCTTCCTGACCTGCATATAGGTTTCTCAAGAGGCAGGTCAGGTGGTCTGGTATTCCCATCTCTTTCAGAATTTTCCACACCTTGACTCTTAGATGATAGCTAAGACACTAAGTGTATCTCTTAATATTTTAACTTCTTGTCACCACTCCAGAACACATAGATTGCTATTTTCTCTCCAATCCCAAGTACTTGTCATTTTTCAAGAGGAGATTAGTCAACAAGATATCTTTGGTAAATAGGAATTCTGTGTCAGGTAATAGTAATTCCCCAGCTTAGAAACCATCAAGATCATTCTCAGCTCCTCTTATTCTTTCTCTTTTACATGCATCTGTTGAGTAGAAGCCAGAGATGATGCTAAATTTCTACAATGGACAGAGTAGACCTCTCAAAACGAAGAATTGTTTGGTCCAAAATGTCAATACAATATCCCTGGAATCTAATGACAGAGTAGTCAAATACTTGTAAGGGTTACTATCAAAGGGAATGACAGTGATATCAACCTCAAACATCAACGTGTAGAATTTCAATCCAATGATTTTTGCTCCATTAACTGATGCATGCATGTGTATTAGGACCTAATACATGTATTATTATTTTGTTTACCTTAGCTGATGGGCTGAGATTCATTATATTCCATATAAAGATACATTCTAGTTGTCCAAAAGGATAAACATCTTCCCAACCTCAAGAAAGTAAGTTTTGGCAGAGCTTGGATTGAAACCCTAATCTGACAGGATCACCTACTACTCTGGGAGTTTTATAATCTAGTGCAGAAAGATTATCTAGTTTTTTTTCCCCCCACTTTCTAGCTACTCCTCTCCATCTCAACCAGTCACGTCCAGTTCTGGCTCCTTTCAGAAAATGGTATGGTGGTTTTTTTTTGTTATGTGGATGATCTGGAGAAGGAAATAGAATCATTTATTTAGTGAACCAGTAACCAATTTGAGAGCTGCTTTTGGATAAATTAACAAAACAACCAATAGAATCTTGGGAAGTACCAGACACTTGGCTAGGTAAACGTGTGTTAAATGGACTGAATCAAGTGTTTTATGAGAAAACAATTAAGCTTATTCAGTTTTTTAGCTTGTGAATATGAATAATCCTACTCTGCTTTTATTAATATATGCTTCAAAGGCATCTGGTGGTTTTCTAAATAGTATAGAAAGCTTAGATATAGTTAAAGCATATAAACAGCAGGCTATAGTCATAAAAGTGTAAAATCATTATGAAAGAATGAACAATTCCAAGTTTTTGCCATTAGAAGTTTGAAAGGAATAGACTTTGCAATCAAATCAACATTTTTCACCAACAGATGGCACAAATAATTTTCACCTTTTTTGACTTACCATGCCCACCCCTG
Organism: Bos taurus; assembly: GCF_002263795.3. Taxonomy (NCBI): domain Eukaryota; kingdom Metazoa; phylum Chordata; class Mammalia; order Artiodactyla; family Bovidae; genus Bos; species Bos taurus. Next base: position 16,950,994 of record NC_037336.1, on the reverse strand, counting down.
CTGCATACTCTTCAGAGAGGAGAGAGAGAAAATGGAATACTTTTATTTCTCCTTTTTAGCAATATAGTTAATTAATATTATCTAAAATAAAATAATAGACTTTAATTAACATGGGTGTTCCCCAGCTTGTAATGTTGCCTTACATGTTTGCAGTGTTCTAAGCCAATGAGGCCAAGTTTTGTGTCTCTTTAAGTGATAACATTGAAGCTGTTTATTTTAATAGTATCAGATGTGCCACCATTAAAAAATGCATTTAACAGCATCTATATCACTCTATTGCTCTCTCCGTTACATTACCATAGAAACCATCTTAAGGAAATGGTGTTCAAAAGATGCTTGTGACCATGGAGGAGACTCATGCCTATGCATCAGAATCCCAGTGGGAAATTTACAATATCCTGGTGTTTGGAGATAGCTAAGAGTTTTCTGGGACATCCTACAATCCTATCATTTTACATTTCATTACCTTTGTAAAGATAACTTTTCAATGGGCCAAGGAAATTTAACATATATTTTAACATTCTCTGTACCTTTATCATATCTGTATATTTGGTTAAGCAACATATTGAAATTCAGAAAAAATCTCTTGAAAAGATAGCAAAGATGTTTTCTAGGGAGAAAATACAATTTGAACATTAAAAGCAGTGAAATATGTATATATATATATAATATATAAATAAATATATGTAATATATATAAAATATATTATATATATATATATCTTAATTAGTTACTTGTTTTGCTGAAAAATAAGTTCCTAGGCTCTAAAGATGATGCATTAGGATGTTATGATGTTTGATGCAGAACTAAATAAAACCCACAGATGGTATTACTGTCAGAAGATTGGTAAGTCAAGAAGAAAAAAATCCAAATCTATATGAAGCGTCTGTTGCAGGGAGGACAAATTACTACCTCATTTATGAAAGTAAAATGTGTCTAGTATAATTAATCTTCCACAAGCTGGTCGAAGGATCCCCTTAGGGTTTGTTACTTATCAGAGGATCAGGGGCAAATCCAGCCACTGGCAAATTGAATATTCAATTCTAATAACAACCAGGTGAGTCTTGGAACGAGAAAATTCATGTCATTGAGCCTACACATGACATCTGTTCCTACCAACATGCACTCCTTGCTAATAAGCTTAATGAAAAATCATTGAGTTGGCTGCACAATGAGCCAGTTTGACATCCACAGAGCTGATCATTATGAAAGCTTGATTATGAAAGCTTTATTTGCAGTGGAGACATTTTTAGCAAACACATTAGTAAAAATAATCTAACACTCAAGACCCATTCTATCTACATAAGCTGTCCTCAAACATCCTTGTCTTCCATCCTCTAACCTTGTTCATTCTGAACAATTGATTGTTCATCAAACTAGTAGCCATTATAAAGGAATCGATGAATCATAAGAATGACTGTTGGAATTTCTGCTTATCATGACTACTTCTTATCTCCAATGCCCTTCAGAGTCACACAAGTGGGACTTTCTCCCAAAACCTACTTCAATAAAGTGCCAGTGTGTACTGCTCAGCAATATGGAAAACAGGCTCAAACGCTTTCTTCTGAATCATCTGGTTGTAGAGAACTCCACGAGATTGACCTGAGGGTAGAGGCAGGATGGTAAAGGAAGTGCAGAGCCAAAATTTACAGGAGAAACTTGCTTATGGAACTCACTTGTGCACCTACCTACATTCAATCTCATATACACAAAATCCAGTTGGCATGCTGCTGTTGACCCCAAATTTTATGGCTTGATCAGATGCTGCTCGGTTCATGAAAGGCAGATCAGGCTCATGGTGTCTTTAATTTTAGAGTTAGGCCTTCTGATCTTATTAGAGCTCAAAGGAAGACAAAAGCTTCCTCTCAAGAGGAAATTATTTACTTTCAAACTTTAGAGACATCTGCTATTAATTTCCTACTGAGGTTTGTAAGAGTCATTACCCATCATCACAATCTGCCATAAATATTTCAAGAACAGTGCATCTGTGTAGTAATACCAGTCATACCAGAGAGCCTTCTTTTGTTCAGGGCATAGTTAAAACTGGCAGCCTTTGGGTCATTCAGCCAATGGTTGCAATAACATATCCAAATGGATTTTTTGTTACTGTGAAAGTCCTAAGAGTTTCGAGTATTATGCTTTGGAGTATGCAAGGCAAATGCTTTGTGGAGCATTTATCTAAAACTTCCATTACATCACTTCACATTCTCTTAGCCTGCATTTTGCTTCTGATATGGCTTTCACAACCAGTGGCAGCAAACACTGTTGCCTCAGCCGCATTCGCACAGTCCTTGCTTCTTGTCTCTGGGCGCCCCTGATGTGTTGGTGTGGGAGACTCGCAGAACCTCACTTGGTGTTAACAGGGTGTTTATGCATGGGCAGTCTGGAAGTACAGAGGAATTATGCTCCATGGGCAGCATATAAAAATGCAGAATACATGCTCAAGCAGAAAAGTTTGAGGCATATTGTACTGTTACACAGAAAGTCCAATGTTAACTATATATTTCTTACTTCCTATCCTATGGGGCTCTGTGGAAACCCATTCAGGGTTCATGCAGTCACAGTTTAGAAAATTACAAATTTTGACTAGTGGAAGATGGAGCTGATGAATAAATCACCCTCTTGTCTTCCCTTAGGTGGACACTTCTGAGGTACGTTCTCTGCAATTCACAAGGTTGGGTGGAATTGACAAGACTCAATAAGTTGGTTCTTGTTTTTTTCCTGTTTTACTCTCCCTATTCCCCTTATTTCTGTTTCTTGGAATCACTTTCCAAATACACTACTCTTACCTTTTTTTGTATCCAGCTCTGCATTTTGGAGAGCACCTTCTAAGAAAAAAGGGGATCTTCCATCATGTCTTGGGGCTCTGGGCCATTCCCATTACTTAAGTGGCAAATACCATTTATCTCTTGCTTTCAGACATGTGTCTTACAAAGATGTCTCAAGTTCCATTTTCACCATGTTATTTGAGCACAGTGTTCTCACTTAAGTAGATTCACAATGATGCCTTGGAGGTGATGAGGTAACTGAGGTTCCCGTGGACTAAATTGTGTCTCAGTGCTGATAAGCTGGCATAGCCCCACTGTGGGATGCTGAATGTGTGCAGCTGTCCATGTGAAAGTAAATCACTTCTGGGGTTTCCTGATAACTGTGATAGAAGTGATAAAAAAAAAAAAAACAGACAATAAATATATTCCAGGTATTCAGAGCCATGGTGATTTGCTCCAAGAAAGAGTTTCCATCTGGAAGAGCAGCTGCAATTGCATTCACCACCTGATTAAACTATGCTAATCAAATATTATTTCCAACAGTCCTCTGTCTACACAGGACAGTCCAGGTAAATGGTGATATGATAGGAATCATCAATCTTGTTTTCTTGGTCTTTGGTGGTGATTCCCCCAAAAAGGTGGTATTGTTTTTGGTGTATTATTTTGATAAGGAGGGGACACTCAAGAGGCCTTTCTTTTTCTTTTTTTTTTAATTGGAGTATAGTTGATTTTTGCAGCTTCCTTTGTAGCTCAGTCGGTAAAGAATCTGCCTGCAATGCAGGAGTCCTGGGTTTGATTCCTGGGTTGGGAAGATCCCCTGGAGAAGGAAATGGCAACCCACTCAAGTATTCTTACCTGGAGAATCCCATGGACAGAGTAACCTGCAGGGCTACAGTCCATGGAGTTGCAAGAGTCGGACACGACTTAGTGACTAAACCATAGTTGATTTACAATATTGTGTTAGTTTCAGGTGTACAGCAAAGAGATTCAGATATACCTGTATCTATGTCTCTATCTATCTTCTTTTTCAGATTCTTGTTTCATATAGATTATTACAGAATATTGAGATTTCTCTGTGCTGTATAGTAGGTCCTTGTTGGTTATCTATTTTATATGTAGCAGTGTGTATATGCTAATCTTAGTGTCTTAGTGTTAGTCTCTCAGCTGTGACCCCATGGACTGTAACCCACCAGGCTCCTCTGTCCATGGAATTCTCCAGTCAAGAATACAAGAGTGGGTTGCCATTCCCTTCTACAGGGGACAGCCCAATCGAGGGATCAAACCTGGGTCACCCACATTACAGGCAGATTCTTTACCATTTGAGCCACCAGGGAAGCCCATATATGCTAATTCCAACCTCCTCATTTGCCCCTAATTCCTTCCCCCTCAAGAGGCCTCACATGTGCTGTGTGCTTAGTCGCTCAGTGGTATCCTACTCTTTGTGACCCCATGGATTTCAGCCCACCATGTTCCTCTGTCCATGGATTCTCCGGGCAAGAATACTGAAACAGGTTGCCATGACTTCCTCCAGGGGATCTTCTCAACTCAGGGATTGAACCCAGGTCTCCTGCTTTGAAGGCAAATTCTTTACCAATTGAACCACCAGGGAAGTCCTCTAAAATTGTAACCTTTTCTTCATTAGTCAATAGTGTTTCCTAAATTTAGCTTTTAAACCTGCATCCTTAGAAACTAGGGCTATCACAAGATGGGCATGGACTCCTATGAGGCCCCAAATGAGATGGAATTTGATCAATTTCCATATTACAATTGAGCTAAGAAGATTTGCCTGCCTGAATACCCATTCACGCCTGCTTCAGTCATGCTGTTTTCTTCTAGAGACTGGCCATATTGTGCTCAAATTCCTAGCTTTTCTGTAGCTATGACTATGTGACATAGTTCTGGTTAATGGAAATCAGATGTTAGGACTTTACTTCCTGAGAAAAATCTGGCAAAGCCTTCTGGAAAAAAAAAAAAAAACAACTAACATTTTCTTTTGCCACCTTCTTTTTCTTGCCTAAAGTTAGTGCCCAGAAATACAACACTCTGGTCTGCTACCTCCTAAACGTCTCATTACTTAAAAAAAAAAAAATGAGTTTGGTGGGTATTTCTCATACTCATGATTCACAGAGTTAAGCAGATAGACCACACAATTCATATGAGCTGTACTCTGAGCAGTAACCATGAAGATGAAGCCCCTTGGAATAATATAAGTATTTCCCATTTCACAGTTAGGGGCAGAAGTTGCATGAAAAAGGATATAATAAAATTTTACCATATAGACCAGGATATTATTGCAATTCTTCTTTCCCATACTGTATGCAAATGACTCTCAGTCTTTACCTGACTCAGATCTGGGATTGGGGAGGGGCCGGGCTCTTTTGCTATGATGTTAATGTTATCTCTTTGTCATTAGACTTAGAATGTATTTGTTTATGCAAAGCACACAGACCTTAGTTCACTTTGCATCTATTTGAACTTACACATTTCATGTTCAATAATGCATTCAATAATTTTTCTTTATTATTTTTTTTAAATATAAATTTATTTATTTTAATTGGAGGCTAATTACTTTACAATATTGTATTGATTTTGCCATACATCAACATGAATCTGCCACGGGTGTATACATGTTCCCCATCCTGAACCACCCTCCAACCTCCCTCCTTGTACCATCCTTCTGGGTCATCCCAGTGCACCAGCCCCAAGTATCCTGTATCCTGCATCGAACCTGGACTAGCGATTAATTTAATATATGATATTATACATGTTTCAATGCCATTATCCAAAATCATCCCACCCTCTCCCTCTCCCACAGAGTCCAAAAGACTGTTCTATACATCTGTGTCTCTTTTGCTGTCTCACATACAGGGTTATTGTTACCATCTTTCTAAATTCCATATATATGCGTTAGTATACTGTATTGGTGTTTTTCTTTCTGGCTTACTTCACTCTGTATAATAGGCTACAGTTTCATCCACCTCATTAGAACTAATTCAAATGTATTCTTTTTAATGGCTGAGTAATACTCCATTTGGTATATGTACCATGGCTTTCTTGTCCATTCATCTGCTGATGGACATCTAGGTTTCTTCCATGTCCTGGCTATTATAAACAGTGCTGCGATGAACATTGAGGTACACGTGTCCCTTTCAATTCTGGTTTCCTCTGTGTGTATGCCCAGTAGTGGGATTGCTGGGTCATAAGGCAGTTCTCTTTCTAGTTTTTTAAGGAATCTCCACACTTTTCCCCATAGTTGCTGTACTATTTTGCATTCCCATCAACAGTGTAAGAGGGTTCCCTTTTCTCCACACCCTCTCCAGCATTTATTGATTGTAGACTTCTGGATAGCAGCCATTCTGACTGGCTTGAAGTGGTACCTCATTGTGGTCTTGATTTGCATTTCTCTGATAATGAGTGATGTTGAGCATCTTTTCATGTGTTTGTTAGCCATCTGTATGTCTTCTTTGGAGAAATGTCTGTTTAGTTCTTTGGCTCATTTTTGGATTGGGTTGTTTATTTTTCTGGAATTGAGCTACAGTGGTTGCTTGTATATTTTTGAGATTAGTTCTTTGTCCATTGCTTCATTTGCTATTATTTTCTCCCATTCTGAAGGCTTTCTTTTCACCTTGGTTATAGTTTCCTTTGTTGTGCAGGAGCTTTTAATTTTAATTAGATCCCATTTGTTTATGTTTACTTTTATTTCCAATATTATGGGAGGTGGGTCATAGAGGATCCTGCTGTGCGGTTTGTCAGAGAGTGTTTTGCCTATGTTCTCCTCTAGGAGTTTTATAGTTTCTGGTCTTATGTTTAGATCTTTAATCCATTTTGAGTTTATTTTTGTGTATGGTGTTAGAAAGTGTTCTAGCTTCATTCTTTTACAAGTGGTTGACCAGTTTTCCCAGCACCACTTGTTAAAAAGATTGTCTTTTCTCCATTGTATATCCTTGCCTCCTTTGTCAAAGATAAGGTGTCCATAGGTGTGTGGATTTATCTCTGGGCTTTCTATTTTGTTCCATTCGGCTATATTTCTGTCTTTGTGCCAGTACCATACTGTCTTGATGACTGTGGCTTTGTAGTAGAGCCTGAAGTCAGACAGGTTGATTCCTCCAGTTCCATTCTTCTTTCTCAAGATAGCTTTGGCTATTAGAGGTTTTTTGTATTTCCATACAAATTGTGAAATTATTTGTTCTAGCTCTGTGAAAAATACCGTTGGTAGCTTGATAGGGATTGCACTGAATCTATAGATTGCTTTGGGTAGTATACTCATTTTCACTATATTGATTCTTCCGATCCATGAACATGGTATATTTCTCCATCAATTAGTGTCCTCTTTGATTTCTTTCACCAGTGTTTTATAGTTTTCTATATATAGGTCTTTAGCTTCTTTAGGTAGATATATTCCTAAGTATTTTATTCTTTCCGTTGCAATGGTGAATGGAATTGTTTCCTTAATTTCTCTATTTTCTCATTATTAGTGTATAGGAATACAAGGGATTTCTGTATGTTGATTTTATACCCTGCAACTTTACTATATTCATTGATTAGCTCTAGTAATTTTCTGGTGGAGTCTTTAGGGTTTGCTATGTAGAGGATCATGTCATCTGCAAACAGTGAGAGTTTTACTTCTTCTTTTCCAATTTGGATTCCTTTTATTTCTTTTTCTGCTCTGATTGCTGTGGCCAAAACTTCCAAAACTATGTTGAATAGTAGTGGTGAAAGTGGGCACCCTTGTCTTGTTCCTGACTTTAGGGGAAATGCTTTTAATTTTTCACCATTAAGGATAATGTTTGTTGTGGGTTTGTCATATATAGGCTTTATTATGTTGAGGTATGTTCCTCTATTCCTGCTTTCTGGAGGGTTTTTATCATAAATGGATGTTGGATCTTGTCAAAGGCTTTCTCTGCATCTATTGAGATAATCATATGGCTTTTATTTTTCAATTCGTTAATGTGGTGTATTACAGTGATTGATTTGCGGATATTGAAGAATCCTTGCATCCCTGGGATAAAGCCCACTTGGTCATGATGTATGGTCTTTTTAATGTGTTGTTGGACTCTGATTGCTAGAATTTTGTTAAGGATTTTTGCATCTATGTTCATCAGTGATATTGGCCTGTAGTTTTCTTTTTTTGTGGCATCTTTGTCAGGTTTTGGTGTGAGGGTGATGGTGGCCTCATAGAATGAGTTTGGAAGTTTACCTTCCTCTGCAATTTTCTGGAAGAGTTTGAGTAGGATAGGTGTTAGCTCTTCTCTAAATTTTTGGTAGAATTCAGCTGTGAAGCCATCTGGACCTGGGCTTTTGTTTGCTGGAAGATTTCTGATTACAGTTTCAATTTCTGTGCTTGTGATGGGTCTGTTAAGATTTTCTATTTCTTCCTGGTTCAGTTTTGGAAAGTTGTACTTTTCTAAGAATTTGTCCATTTCTTCCAAGTTGTCCATTTTATTGGCATATAATTGCTGATAGTAGTCTCTTATGATCCTTTGTATTTCTGTGTTGTCTGTTGTGATCTCTCCAATTTCATTTCTAATTTTATTGATTTGATTTTTCTCCCTTTGTTTCTTGATAAGTCTGGCTAATGATTTGTCAATCTTATTTATCCTTTCAAATAACCAGCTTTTGGCTTTTTTGATTTTTGCTATGATCTTTTTTGTTTATTTTGCATTTATTTCTGCCCTATTTTTAAGATTTCTTTCCTTTTACTAACCCTGGGGTTCTTCATTTCTTCCTTTTCTAGTTGCTTTAGGTGTAGAGTTAGGTTATTTATTTGACTTTTTTCTTGTTTCTATCATTCTGATGACCACTCTACCCTGCAGTGTATCACAGTAAGCATGCCCAATTCTGTTAAGTAGTACAATGTCACCTCTGCCAGTCCATGATACCTTCATCATCTTTGAAATTAACAAGCCCATTTTAAATGTCCAGCAATTCTATCAATATTCTTGTCATAAAAGAGTTAGCCACTGTGATATTTTTCAAAGATTTAGAAGCCTTTCAGATCCAATGTATTTTTCTGTGTTATGGCCAAATATTATCTTCTGGATTATGACTGGTACCAATTCGGTCATAACTTGGTATTCTTACCTTCAAAATCACAGTAAATTTCACATAATATATTTACATAACATTTTTCTCCATAAACTTGTGGATTCTTTTATCTTTGGTATAAAAAGAAATTTCTTGCATTTTAAACTTGTTTAGTCTAGTATACCATGAAGTACATACTTCACTAAGATGATAGAGGAGGTTAAAACTACTTCTATGTACCTCATTGAGAAAACTGAATATAAAATTTCTGGTCAATACATCTATCTCAGTAAATTCAGCCAGATGTAACAATGTTTCTCTCTATTTAGCACCATTGGATCCCATTCTCATACATTTTTACAAATGCTAACTGATATCAATTAGGAAGTAACATTGAATTTTGCTTGGTGCATAATCCTTTACACTCCAGAGTCTATGAAAAAGGATAACTTGGGAAGGGACATGGAAGTATTGAATTCCTTTTGTGTGGCAGAAATTGTTAGTTGCAGCCCACTACATTGATACTCATTTTCTCTTTCTACATTAATCTCAGAACCCACTTTTTATAGGAACAACCATATGCCTTAAGGAAAACCATACCCCTCCATTTTCATCTGGCTTTATTGCATAATCAAGTCCTTCCAATGAGAGGCATAAGTTGCATGGTCTTTCTGAGAAGTTCCTTATAGAATGGAGTTCACTCTTATTCTCTTCCTGACTGGAATTTTAGAACTAGGACAATGTGACAGGACACTAAAGATGGGAACTAGAAAGGTAGTTGGAGCTGGTGTGTTGGTGACTATGGAGGACCCATTCCAAGTTCGGACTACCTGTTTGGGACTATTAACACTAAATGTTTTAATACTCTTAAGTGAGATAGAGTATTAGGCTTTAAAGCACTGCTAATATCTTTTCCTGATAAAACAGCTAGACTTGATCCTGTTTCATATTTTCAGGTGAATATATTGGTAGGGTTGTTCATGGGTGGTCTTCAAGCAAGACTATATGGTGGACTTCAACCATAACTGCCAGGAGACCAGGGGATGCTTTTGTAGACAAAGGGGACTCAGTTGACTGAAGAGTACTTACCATTCAAATGTAGTGCTTTTCAATAGGAGTGCTAAGTATATTTTAGGCGAGACAATTTGTGTGTGTGTGTGTGTGCAGGGTTTTTCCACGTGTTTTAGGGAATTTAAAGTCATTCATACTCAAGTGATAAATGCTAGTAGCATCCACCAGTGAAAGCACCTACAAATTCTTATGGAAACTCCCTGGGGCTGGCCACATCTCAGGTTGAGAACTACTGCTTTAAACCATGTATAGCTTTCCGTGAGTCCTTATGCCAGTTCTTGGTGCCTTTTTCATTACAATTTGGTGCCTTATTCATTACAAGTTATAATTCAACTGATGTGATAAATTGTCAAGTCATAGGATTTCATGTTTACTTTTATGTATTGCACTTTCAGCCCTGTGGCTACCAGTAATAAGAAATTTGTTTAGCACAATCACAGAAAATTCCTGATTTTCTGACTGCCTGAAAAAAAAAATAGAACTTTGAATTTGTCATTTTATTTCTGGAACATTCCAATTCACTTAGAGGCCATTGGTCTGTCTCACAGCCTTCATGGTCATCATAGTGCTTTATAGAAGTGGATACTGGGTCCTTCAAAGTCTTTCCATCAATGCGCACTTAATGCCAGGTGACCACAGGTGAGAGTAATGAGCCATCTGTTGGGCCAGAGAGTGTTAACAGTTTATAGTATAAGTTATAACCTTACCACCTCAGAACCAATCAAACAGGAAAAATAATCCTAGATATACTCCTTCAAGTTCAGCTGTCTGCAACACATACTAGCTTTTTTTTTTAATTCATTTTTAAATTGTATGTAAATTAATATTTTGTAGTGGTTTTTGCCATACATTGACATCAGCCATGGGTGTACATGTGTCCCCCATCCTGAATCCCCCTCCCACCTCCCTCCGCTTCCCATCCCTCAGGGTCATTCCAGTGCACCAGCCTTGAGCACCCTATCTCATGCATTGAACCTGGACTTGTGATCTATTTCATATATGATAATATACATGTTTCAGTGCTATTCACACAGATCATCCTACCCTCGCCTTGTCCCACAGAGTCCAAAAGTCTGTTCTTTACATCTGTGTCTCTTTTGCTGTCTCAAATATTGGGTCATTGTTACCATCTTTCTAAATTTCATATATATGTGTTAATATACTGTATTGGTGTTTTTCTTTCTGGCTTACTTCACTCTGTATAATAGGCTACAGTTTCATCCACCTCATCAGAACTGATTAAAATGTATGGAGATTCCTTAAAAAGCTGGAAATAGAACTGCCATACAACCCAGAAATCCTACTGCTGGGCATACACACTGAGAAAACCAGAACTGAAAGAGACACATGTACCCCAATGTTCATCATACTAGCTTCTGAATCAATCTGTGCTCCTAGTTGCAACAAACAGAATTCACTCAAGATTGTCTCTGATAAAAAGTAACGTCTGATAGTTAATCTCAGAAAATGAAAACAGGAACAATCTAACTATACAACAGAGTTTGTTCAGCAAGGAAACCCCACGGAGGTCGCTTAGCCTAGTTCAGACACGTTACCAGTTCCAATGATGCTGTGAATAGGACTCCAAAGCTCCACCATCACCATTCCTGAAAACAGATTCTGCTAGGTGCCCAGGTAAGTTGACTCCTTCTGAGCTGGTTTCACCTAGGCGTGCCTAATAAAAGAATTTTTACATGATGGATACATTTTTTTTTTTCAGAATCTTTCTTTCAAGCTTGTGCTTGAGGTAGATTACTATATTACTACCAATCAGCATCTTCATAATCTTTGCTAGCTGGATGGTGATTTTCATATTTTAACAGCTTTATTATCTTTTAAAAATATGTAATACTTTGAATACTATATAAGTTGAGAAATTTTCATTTATCATTATTTCATTTGTATATTTCCTCTGGATTTTTGTGTTTTTTCCACACCAAAATTTCAATTGCAGTGTTTCCTGAATTCTCTATTAAAATTTTCATATTTATTGAGTCTATAAACCATTCTTGTCATCTTTACTATATTTATATTCCCAGCTATGCTTCATGTTTTCCCTAATTTATTTTCCATCTTATGTAGCTAAATTCATAATATTTTCTTTTATGATGTTTTCTATTGCTTTTATCCTGCACAGGATATTATTTTATTAAATGATCAATCCTTTTTCAAGGCCCACATTTTTGTTGTGGCTAATTCCTTTAATGTGCTTTTGAATTTTATTTCTTAATAATTTAGAGTTCTTGTGTTATAGTCTAAAGTGAACTTGGTTGGGATAGCTTGCAATACTGTTTTTATCCTGTTTTGATATCAGAAACCTTCTTGTAACTAGACTTTATTTAACCTTCTTATAAAAGACTTTGTTTTGCTCAGATAGTTTATGAAGATAAAATTCTTGGGGCATTTCCATGTCTTAACCATTATTATTTATTCAGTTTTTATAATGCAATTTTATAGACAAATAGAAACCTAACTTTTTTAGAGGAGAGCAGTAATTTTCATACTTTAATATGAATAAGTATGACTTGATAGATATGCAGATTCCTGGCTCCTTCTCCAAATATTCTGACCCATTAGCTCTAATTCTGATAGACCTAAACTTTTGTACCTTTAATATTCCAGGAAATTCTTAAATAGAAGAGCTGAAAACTGTGCCTTGAGAAATACAGGGATAAATTTCATATATTCTCTTACAAAATCTGCAATCTTATACAATGCAGGTCATTGTATCTTTTATCTCATTCCTAATTTGATTTTCTTGTGTTTGTCTTTTCTCTTATTTGGAATTGCCAGCGGTTATTGCTAACTTCTCATAAGTATAATTTATTGTATTCATTTATATTTGTACTCCATTTTATAATTTACTGATTTCCTCTGTGGTTCTTATTATGTTATCCTTTATATAAATTTGTTTTGTTTTTCTCAGAATTGAACATTCAGTATATTTGCTTTATTTCTGTTTAAAAATGAAAATATTGACAGTAATGATTTTAAGTTTGGTGTTTTCATCTCCCATGAGATCTAATATGATATTCTAATTTTAGCTATTCTGTAAAATTCTGGAATCATAATTCTGAACTTTATGTAATATAGTAGCATTTAACAGTTTTTTCTTGAGTTTAAATTGCTTATTATCCCTTTGTTTCTGGTTTATTGTATGGTGTAGAAATATTATAGTTCATATGATTTACTTTTTCAGGAAATTACTGGTGTTACCCCTGTGGCCTAATATGCCATCCATTCTTTTTACATAGGGACTGCTTGAAAAGAAAAGCTTTAATTTTTTAAAATGAATTTCCAAGTTTACTATATTATTTGCATTCTTTGTATTTCATATATTGCATGCATATTATGCACACTTGTTTGAACTGTAGTTTAAGTACTCTTACAAAACTTTCTATTAATATTTTATTTGCTTTCTATGAGTTTCTAAAGTACATTATTTGAATCATTTTTATTTAGTTGTAATCTTTCTTAAACATCATGATAAACTCTTCCTTTTCATGGCATGTGGGCCAATATAAATGAAAATGTAAACTCATTTTAGTTTTCTAACTTAAAAAGTTATTAAAATATAGTTGATTTACAATGTTGTGTTAGTTTCAGATATATAACAAAGTGATTCAGTTTTACATATACACTTGTGTTGTTGTTTTTGTTTAGTCACTAAATCATGTCTGACTCTTTTGTGACCCCATAGATTGTAGCCCAGAGAAGGCAATGGCACCCCACTCCAGTACTCTTGCCTGGAGAATCCCATGGATGGAGGAACCTGGAAGGCTGCAGTCCATGGGGTTGCTGAGGGTCAGACATGACTGAGTGACTTCACTTTCACTTTTCACTTTCATGCATTGGAGAAGGAAATGGCAACCCACTCCAGTGTTCCTGCCTGGAGAATCCCAGGGACGGGGGAGCCTGGTGGGCTGCCGTCTATGGGGTCGCACAGAGTCGGACACGACTGAAGTGACTTAGCAGCAGCAGTAGCAGATTGTAGCCCACCAGGCTCCTCTGTCCATGGGATTTCCCAGGCAAGAACACTGGAGTGGGTTGCCATTTTCTTCTCCAGATATATGTGTGTGTGTGTGTGTGTATTAGATTCTTTCCCATTATATTTTATTACAAGATACTGAGTACAGTTCCTTTTGCTACACAATAGGTCCTTTCTAGTTTTTGATAGTCTATAATATAACCTGCTTTTTAAAACATCGTGAATTACCACCATTACATCATCATTCTTACATTGCATATCTTACAGTGGGCACATATTGTACTATCTTTTAAAGTACTGCTCACTTTAAAAGGGTAACTTTTTAAATTTTGGTAATTTCTTCTTTGTACCCTCCAAATGTGTCTTTCCAATGGGGATGCCATTTCCTGTGTTTTGTCTGGATAGTCAGAGTTGCTTTGCACAGCAGTTGGCCCTGACCAAAGCTAGGCTAACCTGAGTCCTTCCACAGAGAGTTTTGGAGTAGAACTGTGTCAAAAGATAATGTTAAATAATAATCTTTGACATTTGATGCATAAAATGTTTTAGAGTGACAGACATATGAGCTATGAACTATGGAAAGAGTGAAGGCCTATGTTTCCAGATCTTCAGAAAAGATGCTAGCCTCAGAGAAGAAATAGGGCAAGCAGAAAGCCCCAGAGACAGATGAAAATGTGGTCCTGTTGGTGTTTGGCCCCCGAGCTCCTGATGTCCCTGAGTTCCAGCTGTTTCTCTGACTTTATTGAAGCTGTATTGGCCATCCAGTCAATTCTCTAGACTGAACAGGAAAAGAGGGCATCTGACTGGGGGCAGCAGAGGTTGAAGAGGCCTCTAAATTCTTTAGAAAAAAAATCTCAAGAATAACATGTTGGTTAAAACTTAGTATGCTCAAAGGTTATTGTATGACCCAATAACAGTGAGGAAGCAAAATAAAAAGACATGCATTCTACTTTCTGTTAAAAAGCACACTTTCTAACAACATAGGGCACTTTGGCCAAAAGTGGGTTTTTCAATTTTTTCCATTGACTCCATGGAGGAAATTATTCTAGGACTTTGAGAAATATTATGAGAGTATTTTTGTTGCTTTTATTTCTTTCTTTGCCTTTTCTATGTACTTAGCATATATTAAAGGTAATTTGAAAGAGAACACTTTAAACCAAATAATATCATGGGTATCACACTGTGTTTGCTTTATCATTTATATAGCTGCTTCAGCCTACAATTCCTTTATCCCAATCTCCATGTCTGTTTAGGCAAAGGGTATTCAGTTTAACTGCTTCTTCTTTCATTATAGAGTATCAAGTGAAATGTGAATCATTTTGCTTCTTAGAAAGCTGATAGGTTGAAGACGTTTAAGATGGTATAAAAAAATACTGAGCAAATTTATTAGATGAACAGAATTTATTCATCCTTTGCTGTTGTTGTTCAGTTGCTAACACATGCCTGACTGTTTGCAACTCCATAAACTGCAGCACACTAGGCTTCCCTGTTTTTCACCACCTCCTGGAGTTTCCTCAGATTCATGTCTATTGAGTTGGTGATGCCATCCAACCATCTCATCCTCTGTCATTCCCTTCTCCTCATCTTTTCAATCTTTCCCAGCATCAGGGTCTTTTCCAATGATCTGCTCTTTGTATCAGGTGACCAAAGTACTGGAGCTTCAGCTTCAGCATCAGTCTTTCCAATTAATATTCAGGGTTGATTTCTTTTAGGATTGACTTGTTTGATCTCCTTGTTGTCCCAGGGACACTCAAGAGTATTCTCCAGAAAGACTGTTTGAAAGCATCAATTTTTCCCTGCTCAGCTTTCTTTATGGTCCAACTCTCACATCCATACATGACTACTGGAAAAACTATAGGTCTGACTCTAAGGACCTTTGTTAGCAAAGTGATGTCTCTGGTTTTTAATATGCTGGCTAGGTTTGTCATATTGGAGAAGGAAATGGCAACCCACTCCGGTGTTCTTGCCTGGAGAATCCCAGGGACAGAGGAGCCTGGTGGACTGCCGTCTATGGGGTCGCACAGAGTCGGACACGACTGAAGCGACTTAGCAGCAGCAGCAACAGCAGGTTTGTCGCAGCTTTTCTTCCAAGGAACAAGAATGATTTAATTTCATGCTTTAATTGCACCGAATACATTTCTGAAAATAAGGACGAGCAGCTCTGATCTTAAATAACTCCATTTAGAAGTACCAAGGGTACTTTTATTTGAAATGCAACCAAAGTTGAACTGTTGTATTAATAGTTCGTTACCATTTGACATAAACAATGCAGTTTCACTAAAAGCAAAGCACTGTGTCATTTAAGTTCAGAAAAATGTGCCATACTATAAAAAATTAGAAACCCTGATTGACACAGATCTGAGTCCTATTGTTAGCCACTTATATAATAGTTGTAGCTCAATAAGGGAAAAAAAAAAGATTAAAGAAAAGTAACATCCACTTTATTGCAGTGTGGTAAATGAGGGGTATAATCTATAAGTGGAATATGTCACATAATTAATTTTCAGGATCATGTTGCTCTTGAACACTGCTATAAATACAATATCTTAGTAAAATGTTATGTAAAACTCATGTCTACGTAACTTTTACTTTTTTTCCTGTGATTTAAAAAGTGAAGACACAACTTCTAGGAAAGTTAATTTGTAAGGCCATAATAATTATAAGGGCCCAACTGGTAAAATAGTTTATTTTACTATATTGGCTTTCTAAGCTAAGTGTCCTTAACTTGTGTTAGATTATTTAAGAGATTCTCGAATTTGGAAGGGAAGAAATGCACATTTATAGTCATTAATACCTAATTGAAATTTAGGTCTCTTCCTTTATTACCTAGGCAACATATTTCAGTAATATTAGTGGTATCTATGATTTTGTTACCAGAAGAAATTATAAGTATTTTTATAATATAAAACTCAAAATACTGTTATAACTATTTTAAAGTTATTGTAAACTACCTGCTCTATCTCATAATTGAATGCATTTATAAAACAGTGTATACGTCACTACACCACAAATTCATTTTCTAATAATATTTTAGTTCTTGCATCTCAAAATAAAAACAGTTTTATTTATAATTCTATACATTTTATACATTTCAAACATGTTAAAGAAGTGGTCCATGAATAACAATAACAGAACATTAAGAATTTTTGTTGCAAAGCCATGTAAGGGAAAAAATTACGGAAAAGAAAGAATAGTAGAATGAATTTTTTCCCATTTTTTCCAATATTTCTTAAAAAGTGAACAAAATAAAGTTTTTGGAAGAAAAAATATTATGGGGTAACAGTATTTCCTGCTTTGCCTGGGATAGTCCTGGTTTTCCTAGAGTAATTATTAAAGCATTCCATTTCACACCCCAAAGTATCTTGGGTTGATGATAAAGGATACCAGCAAGGTACATAGTATGTCCTTAAACTCACAAGGGAGAAGGTTTGACATGATTTAATTTAGACGATTAATAAATGGAAATTTCTTCCTTATTTTTTTCCCTTTATTACAAGATCTTCCATTTCTTACATGTGAAAAGACATATAAGTTGTGAAAAGACAACCAAAGAATAAGATTTATTACCTTTGACGCTTAAAATATTGGAAAGCAAAGGCAGAATCTTAGTAAATATTTGTTTAATTAAAAGCTGTTTTGGTAGAAAAGGAATGTTCACTAATTTATTCCACATTGCTTCCGTCTCTAATTTAAAATAATGCACACAACAGCCATCATCTAAAATAAAGAATAATCATAAAAGGCCATGCAGATAGAGTATGGTCTATTACTCATTTGGGGGTATTACTTAGAAATCTGAGACAGGCTAATGGTTTGTTAGGAAATGTCCATGGAAAGCAGAACAAACAATTTATGCAAAAACGGTAACATGTCATCACCGAGAAAAAAAGTACAATGGCAGAGATTGGCAAGATGACACAAATAAGTGGGCCAACCTATTGTGCCTTTCCCTTTAACCATTAGATTGCCCTGCCCTGATGCTTGTGGGAAGATAATTTACATGTGCGATCTACTGACTAGCTTGAATTCATATACACCTTTGACAATTAAATTGTAGACACCACATTCCACACTTTGTTGCCTTACAGTAATTTTTTGTTCTCTCATTTTGGCTTTAATAAAGAATGGATCATTCTTATTTTGCTCTTTCTTATTTAGATATCTTTCAGTAAAGCATCTGAGGTGGTTAGATGGCATCACTGACTCAATGGACATGAGTGAGCAAACTCCGGGAGATAGTGAAGGACAGGGAAGCCTGGTGTGCTGCGGTCTATGGCGTCACAGAGAGTTGGACACGACTTAGTGACTGAACAACAACAACCTAGACTTCCAAGGGAAAAACCTACATTTCATGATTGCTTTAAAACTGGGATAAAGCTATTCCAAAGTGGAATTGCCTTGGTGGGGAATTGTAAACAATCCTAAAAACGAAATTAGCATTATTTTATGAAATGAACTTGAAAAGCAGAATTATTTTAAAATAAATTGTCTTAAAAAGGAAGAAAAAGTGTATTTTTTAAAAAATCAAAAAGCAGCCACAGCAGAGTGTAAATAAAATATTCTATAAAATACAGTCAGGCATATTTTGATGAAATATTTAGGAAGACAGTAGAAATATGCCTTTGAGCAACACTAGCAGTAAAGCAGCTGAATTTTTGCTTTGTTTTGTATTCTGTATTCAAATAATTAAATCCTTGAGAAACAAGAGAAGACAAAGGAATTAGAGTATATAACAACTGAACAAATTTAAAATATATACCTACACAATGAAATTTGCCTCAAAATGTTTGTACAGTTTACTATTGCATCATTGAATTGAACGTCAATCCAAAAATATTAGCACGTGAAGTTTTCCTTAAGTTATATTTTCGAGGGCACCCAGATGAAGGCATTATGTACGTACAGTTGTCACAAAGCCATCACTAGTATTTATGATTTCTGACCCTCTGAATCATTAAATATTTCATTTGCTCTCAGCCAGTATTTCAGGTGACTGAGATTGTTTTCATAAGGTGAAGCAAACAACCATTTCTGGGGAAGAGAATTAATTGGTGGTCTTATCTCTATGATGTTTCTGTGGTCTTTCTGAACTTTCTGGAGTCTCCCAATAAGTTTTGCTGTTATATTAGAAGGAACCCTAGAGAAGACTTTGGATTTTAAAAATATTACAGCCTTACCTCAAGCAGACTTCTTTTCCCTTGAAGAGATCAATAACCCTGTATTTTGCATCTTTGTCTTATGATAAGAAAAGCTTGAGCTGGACAAACGGAAGCAACAGCCCCCACTTCATTGAAACTATTGTAGAGACCCCTGATAGAAGAACTTAACGTGTGTTATAAAATCTCCTGGGGGGGATTCTAAGACAAGAGAGTTGGACACAAAACCATAAAGGAAACCACGAACTTTGAGGGGTTCACTAGGTATGAGAGTGAGAGGTGTACAACCTGCTTCTAGTCTTTGTTTTTTATATTCCAGATCTGGTTCAGGGAATATACACATAGGATAGCACCCTAATTTTATCAGATGTTATCTTCTATCTTATTTCCATTCAGACAGCTTCAACTTTCTGTAAGGTCAGCTGATTTGGGGTGATAAGATACACAGTTAGCAGTAAATTCCGTGAGTGTTAGCTTAATTAGTTCTTAATTTGTCTGCATGAAATTAGCTCTTTGATCAGCCACAATGCTGTGAATAAGGCATTCAGCAAACTCAGAGGTGGGGTTGGTGGGAGAAGGGTGTCACAAATGGAAGGAAAACCTAATCCAGAGTATATATTTGGTCCAGTTAGGGAAAATTATTCTTCCTTTCATGATGGAAAAGGTCTAATGTTCAGTCCACAATCAGATAGCTAGCTAGCTCCCTGCTGCCGCTGCTGCTGCTGCTGCTAAGTCGCTTCAGTCGTGTCCGACTCTGTGCGACCCCAGAGATGGCAGCCCACCAGGCTCCTCCGTCCCTGGGATTCTCCAGGCAAGAACACTGGAGTGGGTTGCCATTTTCTTCTCCAATGCATGAAAGTGAAAAGTGAAAGTGAAGTCGCTCAGTCGTGTCTGACTCTTAGCTACCCCATGGATTGCAGCCTACCAGGCTCCTCTGTCCATGGGATTTTCCAGGCAAGAGTACTGGAGCAGGGTGCCATTGCCTTCTCTGAGCTAACTCCCTAGGAAGTAATAACTTTACTTTCGTTTACTGGTGCTGGAAAATTGGATACTCAGCAGAAAGGGGACCCAGTGGGGCCATGGAGTGGGGAAATATTTGTTGTTACACTGTCTCTGACCTTGCCATCAAGGTCATGGAATCCTTTGGCCAAGCAGAAAGGAGGCTTGGGAAAGAGGTGATTGAAAACTACCGGAGTATTCAGAGTCCCCATTGCACTGGGAGCCTTTTGGTAAACATTCACACGGTACATCCTCACACTCGGAATCCATTCCAAAAGTTCCATCCATATGCTTCTTTCCAAAACATCCTAGAAACCCACTCCTGATACCAATTTTTCCAAGTTCTTTTCTGTCCAAACAATTATTCACCACTTTCTCATGTAGATCCTCATCTTTGTCTTTTCTAGCCGTCTTCTCTTTTGCTAAAAGAATTAGGTGCCATATAATTCAACTTGTGAGTGGAGCTGTAGTTCCTCAACTCTTGAATTCCTGTTTCCAGAGTGCTATGAAAGGTCTTCAGGAAATCTTTGGCTCTTACTGACAGCTTGTCCCTTTATCAGCAGTTGTGGTTTGAGGAGCAGTGGACATGTGGCAAAGGGAAACACAGTGGGAGCGTGAATTGCTCGTGAAAGTGACACGCTTGTGCCTTCAGATACTGCCCACAATAACATTTTATGATTTAGTTCAAGGAACATGCCTGATTTTTCTGCTTTGTAACATTTGATAACTCCCAGTTCATGAGGGGCAGCTCAGATTACTGTGGTACCTAGCTCTATAATCAGGCATTCAATCTCTACAGGGCTCAGCAGCAAGCCAATAATTATTTCTCTAAGGGAAAATAATTACTGGGGAATTACTTGTTACCTGGCTTTACGCAAAAACATAGAATTCTCCATGTCATGGCTCATCACAAATGCCACCTAACTTCCAGGTATGCCACAGGTACTATGAATAATGCTGAATTTCATAGTCATAGGGTCCCAGTTTAAAAAAAAATGCATATATAGTCATACAGCCCAAATCAGTTAAAATACCTACTGTTTTCTATTTTTATCTTAATAGTAGAATTTTGAGCTACTCAATAAGTGAACCAGAGCAGCACGCCCCAGACAATTATATTTTCCTGCAAAATACAAAAGGATATATCATATGTGGTGTCTCATTCTTAGTGGTAAAGAGTATGAGGAGCTTCAGACTATATTCATTTTAGAAGGAATATCCTGAAATTTCCAGGCTTCTAAATTCCCCAGAACATTACTGAGGAGTCAGGCCCCTGGCTTTTAATCAGAATCATTTCCCACCTTCTGGCAATAGGAACTTACCATGTCATCTTGCAGACCTACTGTTTTCTATTCACCAGGTTCTATCAGACTTATGCAGTCAAGGTTGCAAAGCCTCATACAGATTTGAGAAGAAGATAAAAGGATTTGAGAGGTAAAGAGCCATTAAAGCAAATTAATAAAGATATGATATTACTCCTATTAAACTAACACAAAGACTGGTGTTTACTGACCTTTGAGATGGAGAAATAATACATATTTATAAATAAATATAAAATGTTTAAATATATAAAATGCAAAATGATAATGCATATAATATGAAACACTATCAGCAAGTGGAATTGCTAGGTATTTGAGTTTATGACAATCCACTCATTCTCTAAGATCTACCTATCTTCTGCTCAAGACAACAAGTACATTAACTCATGATGTGTTTGGAATGATCGCTTCTATATATATTGTCTTCACTGGTGGCACTAATCTCCAGGACTCAGCCAGACATGTGATATTGTGATTTGTTTTACTTTTTTGAAATGAAATATGTGATGGTTAATTTTATGTTATCAACTTGACTGGGAACGGGATACCCCGATACCTGGTAAGATACTTTTTCTGGGTATGTAAGGGTGTTTTTTCTGTGAGGGTGTTTCTGGAAGAGATTAGCTTCTGATTGAGTAGACTAAGTAAAGAAAACCCACCCTTACCAGTGTGGGTAGGCATCAGACAATCCACTGAAGACTGAAATAGATAAAATTTGAAGAAAGGGTAAATTTCTTCTCTCTTTTTGAACGGAGATATCAATTTTTTCCTGTTCTCAGACATCAAAACTGCTCATTCTTGGGATTTGTGTGTGTGTGTGTGTTCAGCTCTTTGTGACCCCATGGACTATAGTCCACTAGGCTCCTCTGTCCATGGAACTTTCAGGAAATAATGCTGGAGTGAGTTGCTTTTTCCTAGTCCAGGAGATCTTTCCAACCCAGGGATCCAACCTGTGTCTCTTGTGTTTTCTGCATTCGCAGGCAAATTCCTTACCACTGAGCCACCATGGAAATCCTTCTGAGACTTAGGACTCCAGAAATTATTCTATTGTTCCCCCCAGTTCTCAGGCCTTCAGGCTTATACTGAGTACACCATCAACTTTCCTTATTCTCTGGCTTATGAACAGGATACTGTAGGACTTCTCAGTCTCCAAATGTGAGTCAATTCCTATAATAAATCTCCTTATTTCTGTGTGTATGCATGTATCTATCATCTTCTGTTCAGCTGGAGAATCCTGACTAATAGGAGAAGTGAGGATCATAATCGTCTACTTGGCTTTTTCCACCATGTTAACCACAGGACAGAGAGTTATGAAACTCTCTCAGTTGCTGATTTTATTTATTCTCATCTTAATTCAGGAGCCAGAGTAACAACTACTTGTTTAGTCACACAGCCAATGGGCCACATAAACACTTAATATAGTCTTCATTCAGCAGATGATTTCAATAAGTTACCCCTTTGACCAATGGACTAAAGTGTTCTAGATTCCTAGAGATATTAGTAGAGAGACAGGGATAATCCAAACTGACCATGAAATATATGGATTTTTCTAATTGGGGTGAATGAGTGCTCCTGTAAATGTCTGTTGGACCTTTTGGGGAAAATCAGGATAAAATCTGTAGCTCAAGATTCTGTTATTAGAACAAGATCTTTCTTCAATCATGTCCAAGATTTAATGTGTACAATTCTGTTCTCTATGATCTTCTAACATCTTACCCTGGGGGAAATTATTATAAGATCAACTAGCTTTTAATAAACTTGCCTACTACTAATATTATTTTTCATCTCATTACTAAGAAATCAATCATATTTTAATTCCAAAGGATAAGCTGGAAATCATATTAATGTGATTCTGTCATTTAAGTGATATCATAACAGAATTAATTAAATGTAACTTTAAAATGGAATGAAGAAAATCCAAAATTTCTTTTATACAGTCATAATACACAGAAAAGATTTAAAATTCTGTTCAGTGGATTGACAGGTCAACAAAACAGCCAAACAAGCTACTTTTAATATTGATTTACCAATTATCTCTAAAAGTGTTATGCCTTTACCTCTGTCACTTGGTTAATATCTAAGCAGGATTTCCATCAGTAATTCTTAATTGGAAAAGAAAATCTCACTCATGAAGACATCAACTAATTAAATATATATATTTTTTATGTTAACAACTTAGACACTGCAAGTAGCTATTTATCACTTTGCTCAAATGCTTAAAAGAGGAAAAAAATCTGCCTTTCATTAATTTATGCTAGATAAGATTATTTTTTATGTTTAAAGATGATAAGATGTGATTCTAGAAAAATTTCATTAGAAGGCAACATGTTATATCTGAGAGTCCAAATTTGGCGTAGGGATCTGCCACTGGCTTTGTTTATTTATTTATTTATTTTTGACTCAGGCAAGAGATTTAACTTTTCTGAACTTTCATTTATGAATCTTCAATTAGAAATGGAAATACCTATCTTGCAAGTTCATAAATCTTATGTAAAGTGCATGTGGCTAGAGTTTGGTACATAGTAAAGTAGGTACCCTAACCCTAATTATATGATTTAAAATAGGCAAATTATGAGATCACGGATTCATAAAGATATATTTTGCATAAACACCTTTAAAAACAGAAGGGGGAGGTACCATCAATATATATCTTTGTAAAGCCTTGAGGCAGCAATCTCTCCTTCCGTGTTCTACCCACATTTCAATCACCCTTTATGAATGACTGTGCAGAGTCACACTGAGGCTTAATTGATACTGGGTGTATGTGGGGAGAGGGATCCAGGACCATAGCCAGTGGCTTATACATCATCTTTAACTGACAGATCAATAATTTTAGCCATTTTAAATTTGGGTCTTTGGAATAAGATTTAACCTGAAGGAAGAATTCTTTGCTTCCCATATTTTGAAAACCTCTAGCCAAGACCATTTCATCTTGGCCTTTTGAGGATAACAGATATTAGTTAAAAATCACAAGCAAGAGCCAGTTGGATGTCATTTCCCATTTCTCCATTAAATAGCTACTCTACTTTTATATAATAGTTGGACATTAAATTGAGTCTGACCTGAGCACAAAGCCATGGTGAATGTGTCGTGCATTTTGTCTCTATAAAGGAAATTTATTTTTTTGTTCTAGTGTTTTCCCTTATATTAAAATGAAGTAAATTACTGTGCTCTCATCATTCAAAATACATTGTTTATTTTTAAATGTATATTTTTCTTTTTACAATCCCCAAAGGTTTTAAATCTCCATTTCCTTTCTCCATGTGTTTAAATAATAACTACCAATTACACAACATCCCCAATTTGTTTCTACATTCCCTGATCTTAAAAAAAAAAAAATGCTTACTTTGTCAAGCATTTTACTGCTTCTCTTCCACACAGTTCAGGTTTATATTTTTCTTCCATTTAGCATTTTATAAAATGGACTTGGTCCTTTTTTTCTTCTGGAAATGAACAGGTGTGTGCTGAAATAAGAGGTCTGGGTCTCCAGGAAAAGGAACACAACACTCATATAACCAGTCCCCACTCTATGGACAAGAGGCCACAAACACTCCCCTCTCCTGCCAACCCCCACCCGTAGGGCACCTCGGGCCACCACAGCTTTCAGAAACATCCTTACCTCCTCCTACCTCCTCCTCATGGCTCTGGGAAAACTGCACTGGCTAGACAATTGCAGCAGGACTTTTCCAGGGCTCTGATCTTTGGCACAGATTTTCTTTTTCCAGGGAAGATAATGTCTTTGAGTTCAATCCTGACTTCCTGGACGAAGCTCATGAATGGAACCAGAACAGAGCAAGAAAAGCAATGAGGAATAGCATATCCCACATTATTACTGATGATGCCAAATGAAGCTCTAAGCAGTCAATCCATTTCAGATCCTGCAAAATAATTTTCAGGCTGGAAATGGATGTTTTTAGGCCAGACACATTCATCGAGTCCCAAGAGAGAAAATCCTATAAATGAAAGAACAGTAGGAATGTGACTTATAGTGTGCCGCGTGCCAAAAACCGAGCAGAGGCCAACAGAAACCAGGACACACGAGTGGTTTGCCTGTCCTTCTGAAGATGGACTTTCCAAACCGGGGGGCGCATGGTGGCTTCACTAATGAGAGCTCCTGAAAAGAAGGGGTGCTTGTCACCATAGCTATTAGAGGTCTCTCTTACAAGCGTCCATAATTTTCCAAAATCAGTTTTTACTTCAATTTCTGGTATTTATTCTTCATTTAGTTGTAGTCAGAGCTCTGATTCCAGTGTGAATACTCAAACTTGAAAGTTTTTGAGTAGACGTCATTACATTTCTCTTCAACAAGGCTCTGTTAAAGGGATCCCCTGTGCATGGTCTGATGCTGGGAATTCTGCTGATTTGATTAAATACAGTCCCTTTCTCTGGGTAAAGAATTAATTTGAAACTGAAACCTGAGAACATCAAGAATATGAAGTCACATAGGTTCAGTAATGAACTGAAGTGTTCTATAGTACAAAGCTTCAGTACCACATTTTCTGAAGCAATCTATTTTTTTTTTTCAGGAAATTCATCTGCATCAGGAAGATTAGAAAGGTGAGGGAGAAGTAGGAGGCGGGAAAAAGTTTAGTGTGATTGCTACTTTGATCATCCATGTATCCAAAAATGTCAGATGTGCGGCTGTAATGATGATATTGATCTTCCTTTAAACTGAATATGCCAGAACATACACACTAAGGAATATCGTCCTTCAAAGGAAACATTTTGGGAAATTAGTCCTTTATTTTAGCAAAGTATCATTGTTAAATATGTCTGTTAAAAGCCTTCTTAATAGCTATACAAATTGCTGAGGAAAATCAGTGTCATTATTTAAAGGCATTTTCCAGGCAAGAATACTGGAGCTGGTTGTTATTTCGTTCTCCAGGTGATCTTCCTGACTCAGGGGTCAAACCTTAGTCTCCTGCATTATTAAGCAGATTGTTTACCACTTTGCTGAACAGGGTGAAACCTGAAAAACTTTTGACTGTAAATAAAACAAGTCTGCCTTTAGAAAATACCAATTTTTAAGTGGAATAATTAAGCAGTTTTAAAATTATGCCTATAAAAATGCATATGATCAGTTGGCAGTCCCAAAGTTTAGGGAATACAAAGGATGGAACATCCCAGGATATAGCTTATATGGAGATTTGGAAGAATAATGCTCATCTTAAGAGGAGGAGTCTTGTTGTTTTATGTGGATTGAAGACCAAATCCTACCACAACTCTTATACTAGTGCCCAATGTATGAGTCTAAATTAAATCTTAACAGATTGGAATCAGATTAATTTGCTGTGAGACCATGATAGATAAAATCATGTAGGATGTGTGCTTTATTTTTTGTTGGCCAACAGTTTCTTCTGACTGTTTTGTGAAGTAGTAAGAGTTTTATATAATGGTGCCTTTACGGGTAGTAAACATTATAATATGATATTGCTTTTAAAAATAAAATAAGAGGTCTGGAGTCCTTAGAGATATTCCTGGAAGCAATTAAGTTTTTGAGTCCTTACTACCGTTGGGGGTGGATTGGATTGGGGGTGCTTCTAGTCAATTATGAGAATAGCAGCTGCAGTGGATATTGTTTGGGGCTGTGTTTATAACTTTTAATCACATAAACATTCTTGGAAATAATTCTTCCTTTGTTTTTTGGTGCTTTTCTGCTACTAAAAATCTTGCTTCAAAGTTTTCAATATAATGGCAAAATAACTCCTATTGGACCAAGTCTCCTACAGATAACAACTTTGAACTCCTCTGGACACAATATAAAAAGTAACCATTTGGGGACACTGGTAAGTGGCCAAAAGCAAGCATGGGTTCCACATGGGAAGAAGGAAACTGTACCATGTGAGCTTTAATGAGTTTTAGACCAAGACAGGTCTAAAAGGCATACAGACAGTATGTGTTATCCTAGGTGGGCAACACAGACATTAAAAAAAAAAAAAAAAGCAACTTTCATTGTTCAGAGGATAGACTTTCAGACAATTACTGCAACTGAAAAATGAGGGTAGAAATAATGGAAAGGAGGGAGACAAAAAGGGAAGACCAAAATTGTTTGTGTAGTCTCTATGCAGATCTCTCTGTATGACCCATGAACCTCACAGATACTAGAAATATTTCAAGCAGCCCAGTTAAGCTAAAAGATCTGAGGCGAAATTTCAATAACCACTCACTACAGACATGACTATTTCCAATTTGAATCTGAGTTAAGACAAGATAGCTCCCTGCACAAAGTTTTTCTTTGGAGAAATGTAACAAAGTCTGGAGTGTCTATTAATACAATGTATACTTCACAAGACTGTGGATAAAATCTACTATATACCCTGCCAAATAAAAAGAAATAGGAAATTATTATTTAAATTCTGGAGAAAAGACAATGAAAACTGGGATGATACAGCAGTATTAGCTGACAAGGATTATTAAAGCAGCTATTGCATCTAAGATCATGGGTATGAAGGAAAATTTGCCCCTAATAAATGAGAGAGATAGAAAATCTCAGATCATCAATAGAAACTTTAAATGGAGAACAAATGGAAATTCTA
The DNA here is from genome assembly GCF_002263795.3 of Bos taurus. Lineage (NCBI taxonomy): Eukaryota > Metazoa > Chordata > Mammalia > Artiodactyla > Bovidae > Bos > Bos taurus. The sequence goes on along the minus strand of NC_037336.1, from coordinate 16,923,136 downwards.
GAACAGAAAATGTCATATCTGAAATAAATATCTGGATGGACCTAATAGCAGATTGGTGATGAACAAAAAGGCAATAAATTTCAGGACATAATGAAAAAAATTGCCAAGGCAGAGACAAATTTAAAAATATTCAGAATCCTATGTGCCGGGAGCAGGAGCTCCGCCCATGGCAAAGGTCATGAGGAAGGAGGCTCAAGAGTCCCCCTGGAAACTCTCGAACATCTACCCCCAAAACCAGAGTATGCCTACTTTCTGCTTTGTGCTTTCACCTACACCTCTGACTTTACGGGGGGCTGTCCCCCACTACCTCTCTCTGAAAAAAGAGTTAACTTACAGCTCCAGTTAATAATTCCTGGGTGTGACAGTGTTTCAACCTAAAAACTCCTTTGGAAGTCCTCTAGCCTGCCTGAATAGGTTTTTCTGGCCACATGTGATTGTTCAGAGCCTCCCAACTGTGAGAGGCATGAGATGTTCTAAACTGTCTAAATACAGATTCCTTTGAGCAGTTAAAAGATTGATTAGAAATTGTATTGGTGAAGGGTTTTTCACTTGTTGGGCCAATGTTTGCTGCTAAGTTTCCATATCCCTTATCTGCTGTGTCCCTGGCAGTATATCGATTAATATAATTGGTGTAAGTAGTAGCTTTAATGTTTGTAACCTGGGACCCTTGAGTTAATTCTTTTTCTTGTTATAGCCCACCACACCCTTGCCCTATAGGAATGCAACTTTATCTAATGCTTTTGGAGGGTGGCGCCTGACTAATCACCTTTAGAGAAAAATAAGTTTTCTGAAGAAAGGGTCTTAAAGTGTTAACAGGCCTCCGGGCCAGAAGATGATGCAAATCACCTAAACTTCTGCATATGATAAGTTTGCAGGAAGAAAACCTGGCTTGCTGCATGACTCTACCCCTTCCCCCATTATCCTCTATGCATAACTTAAGTATAAAAATTACTTTGGAAAATAAAGTGCGGGCCTTGTTCACTGAAACTTGGTCTCCCCATGTCGTTCTTTCTCTCACCTTCTGGCTGAATTATTCAGCCTCTTTTCTCCACTGAATTTCCTCACTGAGCTTTCCTTATTTAACCACTCTTTATATCTTTAATTAACATTTAAATCAGCTGTTGTTTCCTGATCATGGATGCCGGCTGCTGTCTCCCCTTCAAATTCCCTGGATCCACTGGGGCTGGACCCTGGCACCTATGTGCCAGTTTCAGAAATATAAATGTATATTACTAGAGTCTCTGAATTAAATGAGAAAAGAATGAGAAAATTATTTGAAATAATGTGCTGTGCTAAGTTACTTGGTCATGTCCGACTCTTTGTGACCCTATGGAATGTTTCGTGCCAGGTTCCTCTATCTGTGGGGTTCTCCAGGCAAGAATACTGGAGTGGGTTGCCATGCCCTTTTCCAGTTTGAAATGATAATGCCTTCCAAATTCCTAAATTTGGTGAAAAGCATGTCTATAAATTCAGGAAACTTAGTTAATCTTAAGCTGAATGCTTAAGCTTAATGCTTAACCAACAACACCCAACGATATAAAACTGCAGAAAGAAAAAGATGAAAAAAATATTGAAAGTGACAATTAAAGAGTGGGGAGATCTGAACAAGCACCTCATGAAAGAAGATACCTAAGGGGAAAATAAGCATATGAGAAGATGCTTAACATCATATATTATGAGAGAATTATAAATTAACAACAATGAGATGCTATTATATTCCTATCAAAAAGGCTAAAACACTAATAACACTAAATGCTTGTGAGGATGTTGAGCAACAGGAACTTTAGCTCACTGTTGCTGGGAATACAAGCTGGTACAGTCACTGGAATATAGTTTGGTGCTTTCTTACTAAAGCGATCATACTTTTACCATAGGATCCTGCAGTCACTCCCTGGTACTTACCTAAATGAGTTGAAAACTTTTGTCTACCTACAAACCTGTGTACGAATGGATATAGCATCTCTATTCATAATTGCCAAAGCATAAAAGAGAGCGATATCCTTCAGTAAGTGAATGAATAAATAAACCCAGATAGTGAACTATTATTCAGTGATAAAAATAAATAAGCTATCAATTCAGGGAAAAAAAAACATAGAGGAATCTCAAATATATATTGCTAATAAAAGGATCTACTCTGAGAAAGCTATGTACTGTATGATTCCAACTATATGACATTCTGGTAAAGGCAAGCCTGTGGAGACAGTGAAAAGATCAGTGGTTGACAGGGATTTGTGGGGGCAGGGTAGGTGTCACACAAGAGATTTTTAGGACTGTAAAACTATTCGGTTTGGTATAGTACTATAATAGTAGATGTGTGCTTGCTCAATCATGTTTGACTCTTTGCAACCCCATGGACTGTAAGCCCACCAGGCTCCTCTGTCCAAGGGATTTCCCAGGCAAGAATACTGGAGCGGTTGCTATTTCCTTCTCCAGGGGATCTTCCTGACCCAGGGATGGAACTCGCATCTCTGCCATCTCCTGCATTGCAGGCTGATTCTTTACCACTAGCGCCAGCTGGGGAAGCCCTTTTTTTTCTCTCAGAGACAAGACTTAAGCACTAAACAACAGTTATACATTTATCAAAAACCATCACATGTACAGCACAGAGACAAGTCTAATGTAATGAGAATTTGATCAGAATTACACTAAATTTAGGGAGTAATTTGGGGATATGACCTAGTCATGATTACAAGCATATTTCAAAGTGCTACTTTTTAAGTATTTGTGTGCATATCTGACTCACTGCAATCCCATGGACTGTAGCCCGTTAGGCTCCTCTGTCCATGGAATTTTCCAGACAAAAATACTGGAGTGGGTTGCCATTTCCTTCTCCATGGGATTTTCCTCAACCAGGGATTGAACCCACATCTCTGGTGTCTCCTGCATTAGCAGGTGGATTTTCTTTACCACTGTTTCCAGCTGGGAAGCCATGCCAAACAGGAATATTGTTTAAGAACATGTGACACATGTATGAAATTCTTAAGACAGTTTTCTTAGTAGTGTAAAACTAGCAATACTTTGATTAATTAATATTAGCACTGATTTTAGTAGGTATTTTTGAAAACATTTATCATGTCCTGTTACCTTCACTCTTACTAAAATGTATGATTATATAATTCTATGAAGATATTTTTATGTCTTGATTACTTGGCTTTAAGTTAAATTAGTGTTATTGAGATGATTAGATGTTTTCTTGTAAAATTAGATAAAGGTAAATATATTGATGAAGTTAAGACAGTATTTTGGATTTGAGTTTTGATCCTCAAATTAACAATTAACCAAGTAATTACAAGTCTGCATTTTATTTGTCCCCAAGTTGTTTCAGTCCAAGGAGCTTTGGTTTTGGATGTTAGCTTCAATTTTCTTTAATTCATATACTAGTAATTTTCAAATGAAAAAACATATCATATCACAACACATTTTTATAATAATATATGTGTAATAGTCTTGCACATTTCAGAAACCTAAAGTAATAAAATGAAATCTTAAATATGCAGCAATGAGTTGAAATATAGTTACATGTAATACAAAGTTTTATGCTAGAGAACTGGAAAAGAAGTTAATATGTCTCATTCATATTCTATTATTCCACAGTGTCAGTTAATTACTGTAGAGGTGGGTGGGTATTCTGTAGATCTTCCAGAGTACTTAGGCATTGCCCTCTTCTTGTTCATTTTTTAAGTCTTCTTGGAAAAGAAGTGCAAATTTTAGAATCTTCATTGAAATTTGACTCTTTGTTTTGATCCTCTTTTCACAAAAAAAGATGCAAGAGCCCTGAGAAACTGTTAAATAACACTAGGGTACAATTAAGTAGATTCTGATTAACTGGATAACACCATTTGTTCTGAGCAGAAAGAAAAGGTGGATAAAATATGAAAAAATAAAGTATTGTTATTTGTTCTTTCAGTATAGCAATTACTTACTTTTATATAGCTTCCTCCAACATGTTGAACACATTACTGGAATTAGAAGAATTAATGCAATCTGACACACTTGTGGCTCAGCTGGTAAACAATCCGCTTGCAATATGGGAGACCTGAGTTCGATCCCTGGGTTGGGAAGATCCCCTGGAGATGGGAAAGGCTACCCACTCCAGTATTCTGGCCTAGAGAATTCCATGGACTATACAGTCCATGGGGTTGCAAAGAGTCAGACACGACTGAGTGACTTTCACTTTCAGTTGAAAATGAGTACCTTTTTTATATTAACTGGTTGCTGTGGAATATAGAAGAGAACAAGACCTTGAACTAGGAATTTCTGAAGAGATCCTTTTGATTTCTGTTTTTGGGTTTTTCTGGTAAGAATATAGGACTGGGTTGCCATTTCCTCCTCCAGGGGATCTTCTTGACCCAGGGATTGAACCCATGTCTCCTGTGTCCCTTGCATTGCAGCCACCAGGGAAGCCCCTTTGTATTTTAGTGTTGGGATATATATATATATATAATCCAATGGATATTCATGTAAAGGATGAATATGTCTGATCCTTAGCAAAGAATCATATTGATATATTTTCTGTATTTCCAGAGAGGAAGGGTTTACATTCTTTCTCCTTAATCTATCTCAGTGCTTTGTACACTTCATAAACTGTATAGAAAGCCAAGTCACAGAACAAGTGCTTGGTCCATCAAACAAGTTCTCATTGAATCTCAGTCTAAATACACATTCCTTTATGAAGGTGTTTATGGCCAAAATCTGCCAAATCTTCAGAAAGTATCATTCATAATGTCTTCATGTAGCTAATAAATTGTTAAAAAAAATGAAAAAAGAGTAGATTTGGTCCTCAAGTGGTGGGGATGCTGCTTTTACTCATATGTTCTCATTTATTCTCTGCCAGAATGTTTATGGGCTACTGTGTAGTCTCAGGCATGCCATCTGTTCCTACTGTCAAGGCCAGGAAGCTTAGGAAGCAAGAGGGTGCTGCATTCTTGATTTCTGAAGAGATTAGTTAGCTACACCCAGAAATGCATTCTGTTTTTTGGCTACTTTCTATACCCTCAAATCATATAAACTCTCCTGCAAATATGGGCAATGTGTTACATAGGATATTAGATAAAAGAGTATGAAGCCAGGGTAAATTTAGTATAATCATGAACAGTTAAGGGTGTGCTCTTTCATCAAACGCCGGACTGAAATTTTGGCTCATCTACTTACTAGCTCCATGACCTTGGGCGAGTTAATAACACACTTTAAACTGCAGCATCCTTGTTTGTGAATTTTAGAGATAACAAAAGTACCTTGTCTATTATGTTTGCTTATGAAGTAACACATGCAAAACTCTTATCAAAGTACCTAGCTTATTGTAAGCAGTCCATCTTCATTAGCTGTTATTATATGTGCCTTACTAAGTACAATAGCAATTTTAATCCTTTGTTAATGCCCGAAATTATACTGCAAAATAGATCTGAAACATGTAAAATATATTGTACTTTATTGTGGATTGAAGTAAACATACTTGATAGTGTATTCTCAAGCTTGTGTGATGTTATCCATGATTGATTTGGCTATAACATCTAGTTTTCTGACATGATCTGCATTTCTTTCCCTCAGCCTAGGATATTTGCTGCTGCTACTGCTGCTAAGTCACTTCAGTTGTGTCCAACTCTGTGCGACCCCATAGACGGCAGCCCACCAGGCTCCCCCGTCCTTGGGATTCTCCAAGCAAGAACACTGGAGTGGGTTGCCATTTACTTCTCCAATGCATGAAAATGAAAAGTGAAAGTGAAGTCGTTCAGTCATGTCTGACTCTTCGCGACCCCATGGACTGCAGCCCACCAGGCTCCTCCGTCCTTGGGATTTTCTAGGCAAGAGTGGGTGCCATTGCCTTCTCCGCTAGGATACTTAGACAGACGTATTTTTTTAATGCCAATTTATTTCATTTGTACACTTTGTTTTGTGTGTTTTAGTTGAAGGGAAATATTCATCATTATTTGATTTCAGAATAAGCATAGTTTCAAAGTATTGGCAACAATTGGCAGTATTGGAGAAAATATCAGAGGAGATGGGAGGACGGTGCTGTGACAACTGTGAAAATCATTTGGAGAGGATACAGTTTTAACAAATGATGTTTTGCTAAAGAAAACCATTTATTCAAGTAAATGGTAAAAGTCAGCCTGTGATATAAACAAAATAAATTAACCATTTTGAGAAATTTTAGCTGAAGTCAATTAGCCAATACATAAATCCATCAGAGGCAGATCCCACTTCACCTTTCTCAGTAAAAGGAGCTGTCTTTTTTTCAGATAACTGCTGTATTTTTGTAAATCACATCCCTTTGACAGGCATGTTTTTTATATATTTTATTATCTTTTAACTTTTTCTCCTAGATATTGTAAGAATATTTCTGCAAAGAGTTCCAAGACTGTTCTGGACCAAGAAGTACTTTATAAAGTTAGCTTTACCTTACAAAATGTTCATTGTGTTTACACGAGTACTTTCCCAGATACAGTATTTTCAGTTACTCTTGGTCAATGTCTCATAGTTACTGCAATCCAGATGTACTTAACAGATGGGTACAGAGTTTGTAATATAAAAAATTTCCAGAAAAGTTTATAACCTTTGCATTTGTCTCACATTTTCTGGTGCTACCCACTCTTCCTCTGTGTTTTTCTAGTATTATTTGCCATTGGTATCAGTAGATTGTAATACAAAATAATATGTTATGTAAGATTTTCTTTAGTATAGAATGTGTTTCAAATACAACTGAGATCTAAACAAAGCGAGAATAATACAGACTTTTCCATTACGGATCAAGGATTTCACAGTGATGGAGGCAGAGATATCAATTGATCAGAATTAGCATTGTAAGGAGTATGCTGATAGTGGTAGAAGGCACCATGAGGAAAAGGAGGGCTGTGGCTAGTATTCCAATCCAGAAACCTAGGGGTCAATCTGAGCTTATAATAAATTATAGCTTCTGAGGTGTCCACCAGAAGGCAAATAGGTAGCCTCTAGAAGGGAGGAAATCAAATCATGTTGATTCGACTTTGCTTTATTTCTGTTCTGAAGTCTATCAAGTTCATCTCTCCCTTTAGGTCTCTAGCTGAAAGTGTTGCTTTTACCAGGAACCATCTTTTATAAGGATATTATGGCCAATACTTTTTTGCCATTCAGATCTAAGCTCAAATGTCACCTTTTCAGATAGGTCTTCCTCAATCTTTTTTGAGTTACTTTGCTTATTTTTTAATGTCATTTCTCAATCTTGATCATTTACTTGATTTTATTGATCAATTTTTCTATCCACTTGCATTTGCCCCTCCTATTTCAATGCAAATGTAATGAGGATAATGCTCTTGCCTTATTCCCTGCTTTGTTGTTAGCAGCAAGGGACAATCCTGGATGAACACAGTTGCTCAATAACTCCCTGTCCAGTGGATGAATGCATGCATGAATGAATAAAAGCATAGGAGATAATATTAATGAATGGAAGCATAGGAGACCCAGCTAGGTTTTTATTTTAGGGTAGTCCTTCACCCACTGAAAGGATCAAAGGGTTACAAATATATAAGGGATTCACAATGAGGGTTACTAATGATGAACTGCCAATGTAGAATTTCTTCTAATTCTCCCTTCTGGGATTGTTAGACTGTGGTGAGGAACTGAATGTATAGGCAAGGATTAAATGAATCTTCAAGGAGCACAGGAGAAGGGTGAAAAAATCACTTCATTGTTTTACCTACTATTTTTCTAAAAAGTAAAAATCTTTAGGCAAAAGCCTCGCTGACATCTGAGTTAGCTGAAAATTAGCTTTCCAAAAGTAGAGTACTCATAATTGACCTATTAGACAGAAATAGCTGGTTGTCTCAGTTAACTGGCACCACCTTGCTTTTGTACCTCACCAGCACAATGATACTGTTCTATTATAGACATCATGTGTTCAACAGAATTAAAATCTGGCGAGTAAGAGATATGAACATAATCTCTTTTTGGCTCTTCACATAGACTAAGTAATGGTTCTGGCTCCTTATGATGCCAGCTCATTATTAGACTAGTTTATTTTGGGGATAATGCCTAGTAGTGTGCTTCAAGAGATAACAGACAACATCAGGCTAATATAGACTTTATTCCAGAATCATAAGAAGTTTTAATACAAAAGCTTTCAGCTAAGATTTGTTTCAGATCAGTCGCTCAGTCGTGTCCGACTCTTTGTGACCCCATGAATCGCAGCACGCCAGGCCTCCCTGTCCGTCACCAACTCTCGGAGTTCACTCAGACTCACGTCCATCGAGTCAGTGATGCCATCCAGCCATCTCATCCTCTGTCATCCCCTTCTCCTCCTGCCCCCAATCCCTCCCAGCATCAGAGTCTTTTCCAATGAGTCAACTCTTTACATGAGGTGGCCAAAGTACTGGAGTTTCAGCTTTAGCATCATTCCCTCCAAAGAAATCCCAGGGCTGATCTCCTTCAGAATAGACTGGTTGGATCTCCTTGCAGTCCAAGGGACTCTCAAGAGTCTTCTCCAACACCACAGTTCAAAAACATCAATTCTTTGGCACTCAGCCTTCTTCACAGTCCAACTCTCACATCCATACATGACCACAGGAAAAACCATAGCCTTGACTAGATGGACCTTTGTTGGCAAAGTAATGTCTCTGCTTTTCAATATGCTATCTAGGTTGGTCATAACTTTCCTTCCAAGGAGTAAGCGTCTTTTAATATCATGGCTGCAGTCACCATCTGCAGTGATTTTGGAGCCCAGAAAAATAAAGTCTCACACTGTTTCGACTGTTTCCCCATCTATTTCCCATGAAGTGGTGGGACCAGATGCCATGATCCTCATTTTCTGAATGTTGAGCTTTAAGCCAACTTTTTCACTGTCCACTTTCACTTTCATCAAGAGGCTTTTGAGTTCCTCTTCACTTTCTGCCATAAGGGTGGTGTCATCTGCATATCTGAGGTGATTGATATTTCTCCCAGCAATCTTGATTCCAGCTTGTGTTTCTTCCAGTCCAGCATTTCTCATGATGTACTCTGCATATATATAAGTTAAATAAACAGGGTGACAATATACAGCCTTGATGAACTCCTTTTCCTATTTGGAACCAGTCTGTTGTTCCATGTCCAGTTCTAACTCTTGCTTCCTGACCTGCATACAAATTTCTCAAGAGGCAGATCAGGTGTTCTGGTATTCCCATCTCTTTCAGAATTTTCCACGGTTTATTGTGATCCACACAGTCAAAGGCTTTGTCATAGTCAATAAAGCAGAAATAGATGTTTTTCTGGAACTCTCTTGCTTTTTCCATGATCCAGCGGATGTTGGCGATTTGATCTCTGGTTCCTCTGCCTTTTCTAAAACCAGCTTGAACATCAGGAAGTTGCCTTGCCTTTTGCCTTGGAATAAAGATTTGTTTACATATAATCAAAAAATTAACTTTCAGTAAGCTGTAAAAATAAGCAGAATATACGCTGCTAAAAGACAGCATCAAAAACTACACTAAGCTTCATATGCGATGATCAGAATAGAAATATTCCCAAAGTCTGTAAGAACGACATTTTCATTGCTATTAATCAGTATTTCACTGGAGACAAGCAATACAAAGAGAAAAAAATTTAAAGCCTGTAACTATTTCAAGTGATTATTATCATCTTTTTATACAACCTAAGCAAGGAAATTAAAATTTTAAACTAATAAAAGAATCTACTAAGAATCTATTAACCAAATAAAGATCAACATGTAAAATAGTGGAAATTTTCTGTTTAAATATATGTGAGAATTTTTACAGAAATAGAAGAAAGTAATCTTATTTACTTCTGCAAGAAAATTAGTAAAACACATGGGAATGATGCTAAAAAATAGTCCTTCATGGTAAAAACTATAAAACTTTTCTAATTAATATGTTCAAATCAATTAATCAGTCTTCTATGACAAGTCTTAATATTAAATGCCAAACATGAATAATTGCATTTCTATTGTCAGATTTTTTTTATAAAATTTGACTAATATTCCAATCAATTTGGAAAAAAAATAATTTCAACATTATGAAAAGCAAAAAAAAAAAATCAGGAAGAATCTGTAGGGTGCTTTATTATCATATATGTAAACATATTTGAAAGCTATAGTAACTTAAAACTTGTATTGGTACATGAAAACAAGAAGAAAACCATAACTTTAAATAAAGTTCAGAAAGATATATTTATATTTAATATTTAATTTTTAAAATAGGTAGCATTGTTAATTACATTTGTAAGATGGGTTAGGGAAAATAAATGATTAAATGAATGATATTGTGAAAATAGGTTACCAGTGGGGCAGGGGCAAGCAGGTTAAATCACTGTGTTGTTCTCTTCCAAACCATAATTCTAGATAAATTAAGGAACCAAATATAAAACACATGTACAACAAAAGAAAACAAAATTAAAGAAAATAAAGCAGACTTTAAAAATCATCTTAAAATGAGAACTACCTTTCTGAGTAAGGCATAACTTAGAAGCCACAGGTCACATGGCATGAAGATAAGATACTTGAGTGCAATAGAGCAGCACATGCAAAGTTAAAAGACAGCAGACTAGAGGAAAATACGTGCAAGACATTTAACTGATAAGGATTTCTGTGTAGAGTACATGCAGACTATGAAAAGAAAGGCAGACCGAAGGAAAAAGGTAGAAAAGCTACCATCACGTGTTCACAAAAAGATGATGGAAAACAAATGTACAAAGTTATGCTGACTCTTAATAGTATTAGATAATACAGTTCAGCTCAGTTCAGTCGCTCAGTCATGTCCAACTGTTCATGGACTGCAGTGCACCAGGCTTCCCTGTCCATCACCAACTCCTGAAGTGTGCTCAAATTCATGTCCATCGAGTTGGTGATGCCATCTAACCATCTCATTCTCTGCTGTCTGCTTTTCCTCCTGCCTTCAATCTTTCCCAGCATCAGGGTCTTTTTCAGGGAGTCAGTTCTTTGCATCAGGTGGCCAAAGTATTGGAGTTTCAGCTTCATCATCAGTCCTTCCAATGAATATTCAGGACCGACTTCCTTTAGGATTGACTGGTTGGATCTCCTTGCAGTCCAAGGGACTCTCAAGAGTTTTCTTCAACACTGCAGTTCAAAAGCATCAATTCTTCAGCTCTCAGCTTTATTTATGGTCCAACTCTCACATCCATACATGACTACTGGAAAAAGCATAGCTTTGACTAGATGGACCTTTGTCAGGAAACAAACAGAGTACAAGACAAAGAGAATACAAGCGAGGTTACTTTGTAGATTTTACCAATCTATAATGTTGGTAACAGGGCTTCCCTGGTGGCTCATTGGTAAAGAACCTGCCTGCAACACAGAACACCTGCAATGCAGGAGACCTAGTTTCAATCTCTGGATTGGGAAGATCCCTTGGAGAAGGAAATAGCAACCCACTCCATATTCTTGCCTGGAAAATCCCATGGATAAAGGTATTTTGTGGGCTATACAGTCCATGGGGTTGCAAGAGCTGGACATGACTTAGCAACTAAACCACCACCACCAAGCTTGGTAGACATTTTGAAAGCTTGAAAATGTCAGGTTTGTTGAGGAAACAAAAACAGAAGCCCCGCCCCCTCTGCCACACACATACACACACAAACTATTAGCAAGAATGAGAATTAATGAAATTATTTTCAAGTGTAATTTGCAGTGTATATGGAAAATATACATCACATAGAGTTAAGCGCATAACAAATATCCACACATCTGCAGAAAAATAGGCTAAATGATATCCATTCCACTGCTGTATCGGTTAGAGGGATAATGAACACAATCAAGGGGTTTCCCTGATAGCTCAGCTGGTAAAGAATCTGCCTGCAATGCAGAAGACCTTGGTTCAATCCCTGGATTTGTAAGATCCACTAGAGAAGGGAAAGACTACCCACTCCAGTATTCTGACCTGGAGAATTCCATGGACTGTATAGTCCAATGGGTCACAAAGAGTTATTGAGCCTCCATCAATGTCCAAATGTTAAAATGTATGTAGTATATCCTAAGGTGAAATATTTTATATCTATTAAAGACAATGAGATTAGCCTAAACATACCAAGTAGATATATATATAAGTCATGTTACATAGAATGCACAGCATGCCTACAGTGATTGAATTTAAAAGTGAAAATTTATGCATGCATGAAGACAGATCTACACATACAGAGAGCCTGAGAGGAAGCACACTCAGCCTCTGACTGTTGTTACGTGTGTAAAGGGAGGGCCTGAAAGCATTGCTGAAGATATTCTCATTTTACTTGTATATTTTTACATCGTTTATATTTTTCAAGGAAGACCCTTTTCTGTTCTATTCAGTGCAGTTTAGTTGCTCAGTCGTTTTTGACTCTTTGCGACCCCAAGGACTGCAGCATGCCAGGCTTCCCTGTCCATCACCAACTCCTGGAGCTTCCTTAAACTCATGTTCATCTAGTTAGTGATGCCATCCAACCATCTTATCCTCTGTCGTCCCTTTTTCCTCCCGTCTTCAATCTTTCCCAGCATCAGGGTCTTTTCCAATGAGTTGGATCTCCTTGTAGTCCAAGGGACTCTGAAGTCTTCTCCAACACCGCAGTGCAAAAGCATCCATTCTTCAGTGGTCAGCTTTCTTTACATTCCAACTCTCACATCCATACATGACTACTGGAAAAACCAAAGCTTTGACTAGATGGACCTTTGTTGGTAAAGTAATGTCTCTGCTTTTTAATATGCTGTCTAGGTTGATCATAGCTTTTCTTTCAAGGAGCGAGCATCTTTTAATTTCATAGCTGCAGTCACCATCTGCAGTGATTTTGGAGCCCTCCAAAATAAAGTCTCTCACTGTTTCCCCATCTATTTGCCATAAAGTGATGGGACCAGAAGCTATGATCTTAGTTTTCTGAATGTTGAGTTTTAAGTCAACATTTTCAGTCTCCTCTTTCACTTTCATCAAGAGACTCTTTAGTTCTTCACTTTCTGCCATAAGGGTGGGGTCATTTGTGTATCTGAGGTTATTGACATTTTTCCTGGCAATCTTGATCCCAGCTTGTGTTTCATCCAGCCTGGCATTTCGCATGATGTACTCTGCATACTTCCCTTGTGGCTCAGACGGTAAAGCTTCTGCCTACAATGTGAGAGACCTGGGTTCGATCCCTAGGTTGGGAAGATACCCTGGAGAAGGAAACAGCAACCCACTCCAGTACTCTTGCCTGAAAAGTCCCAAGGAGGGAGGAGCCTCATAGGCTACAGTCCATGGGGTCACAAAGAGTCAGACACAACTGAGCAACTTCACTTTCACTTTCACTCTGCATATAAGTTAAATAAGTAGGGTGACAATATACAGTCTTGATGTATTCCTTTCCCGATTTGGAACCAGTCTGTTGTTCCATGTCCAGTGCTAACTGTTGGTACTTGACCTGCATACAGATTTCATAGGAGGAAGAAAATAAGTACAAGTTATGCTCTGAGAAAATATCATCTGCCCTAGGTCAATATAATTGCATTTGGATACTTGGACTACTTCTTTTTATGAAAATAAAGCTAAAGCATTTTCGTTGAAATAGACATATCTCCATAGTGTATATTTCTGACTTCTAATAGTTCCTAACCAAAAAAAAAGTGCAATTGTAAAGTTAAGACTTCCACTGACAAGTTTCCTGAGACTGTGTTATTTTTAGGCTGTTGGTTTTGATTTTATTATCCTTGACTGTCTTGGGTGTGTTAGTCACTCAGTGGTATCCAACTCTTTGCGATCCCATGGACTGTAGCTCTCCAGGCTCCTCTGTCTGTGGAATTCCCCAGACTTGAACACTGGAGTAGGTGGCCATTCCCTTCTCCAGGGAATCTATCTGACTCACGAGTCGAACCGGGTCTCCTGCATTGCAGGCAGATTCTTTACCGTCTGAGCCACTGAGGAAGCCCTTGACTGTCCTACTAGTTTTTTAGCCACAAAAAAACTAGAAAATGGAGGTGGTATTAACAGTAAGCTCAGTTGACATGGTTATTGTCTCAGGCCACTCAAAATCTGTGAATCAGTTTTACACCTTGCTTTATAATGGGCAATTCACATATATATGCACCTGTCAAAGAAATTCCAAACTAAATTTGTTATAGTATTGTAATACTGTAACAGAAAGAGAAAAGAAGTGTGACACTCTACACACACACGCACACACACACACAGAGTACATATATATTATATGTAAAAAGAAGTTGAAAATGTACCTCAGAGACTTATGGAAAAATAAGATTCTAGTCTATGCTTATCAGTGTTTTAGCATATTAGATGTAGAAAGAGGTCATAGACATTATGTAGTCCTTCTCCTTATGTTGCAGACAGAATAGGGTAAACTAAAGAAGCTAGGTTTGTTTAAGGCCACATTTATTATTAGAGCATTGGTAGATTAGATCCCAGCTCTCCCTTTTTGTCCCAGGACTGTTATCCATTTTTCTCAATGATAATGGATGTCAAAAATTTTTTTCTTATTTAGAGAGTTCTGGTTTTACTAGGATGAAAACAAGGTTGTCTTGGATACTAACCAAAGATCCATCTTAAGGAAACCCTGCACCTAAAGCAGTTTTTCTAATGCAATTATATGTATAAGGCTTTTTCCTGATATATATTATAAAACATATCTATATTACAATATATCTGTATTATATAATTAGAATATGTCTATAACATATGATAATAGATTATAGTATATATAATATAATTGCATGTATAAGACTTTTTATGATATAGATTAATTTTGCTGCTGCTAAGTCGCTTCAGTCATGTCTGACTCTGTGCGACCCCATAGACGTGAGCCCCCCAGGCTCCCCCGTCCCTGGGATTCTCCAGGCAAGAACACTGGAGTGGGTTGCCATTTCCTTCTCCAATGCATGAAAGTGAAAAGTGAAAGTGAAGTCGCTCAGTCGTGTCCGACTCCTAGCGACCCCATGGACTGCAGCCTATCAGGCTTCTCCATCCATGGGATTTGCCAGGCAAGAGTACTGGATTGGGGTGCTATTGCCTTCTCCAGATTAATTTTAGCAGAATGTAAAAATTAAATTTTGGGGCTATTCTTTTTCTGAAAGGAGTTCATTGGATGAGCTGCTCTAAAAAAAAAAACAAAAAACATAATGATAATCATATATGTGGCCAGTAAGTAATTAGAAATATTAATAGTAGTTAATCATTTTGATTAGTCTGTCAGTCATAATCTGATATTTAGACATTGATATTGGATGGTTGATTCTCTTAGCCACTTCCATTCAACAAATAATACCTATGTGCCAGTTAGTTGTTTACTAGAAGTATAACAAAAAGACAAAATTTTCTCTGTAGAGAGACCTACTTGCTTTTCAAACTTCATCTAAAACATCAAAATCCGCAAAGCTGCAAGTTAGGTATAGCTTTTCCTGCCTACTCTTGACTCACAAAGTTTTATACACTGTTCTATTACAGCAGGGGTCCCTAATCTCTGAGATCTAATGCCTGATAATCTGAGGTAGAGCTGATGTAATAATAATAGAAGTAAAATGCACAATAAATGTAATGTGCTTGAATCATCCTGAAACCATTCCCCTGCCCCCAGTCTGTGGAAAATATTATCTTCCATAAAACTGGTCCCTGGGGCCCAAAAGGTTGGAGACAGCTGTATTATAATACTTATTATTTTATATACTTGAACATGTAAAACTCTTTCCCACTTTTAAAATATTTACCTCATTCATTCTCTGTACCTGGTACACACCTGGGTTTTGCATAGTATAGTTTATGTATTCATCGGTCTGGCTCTCCAGTCTGGGGACAGTGGTTTGCCCTATGTCTTCCCTTCCCTGTAGGACCAGGCAGAATTGCTAGTTTATTAGTTTGTTCAGCTTTTCATTTTTGCTGGGACAGAGTGACAGATTTCAAGCTTACATGCAAAATTGGACATTAGAGTCCTTGCTGCACTACATTTAAAGAGAATTAATAATATCTATGCTCATCATAGATACATTTCTGAGCTTATCCATTATATTGATACAGTATACATATAAAGGGATTTCTGGAGAACTTGGGTACCTTATCACATTGGTTTTTAAATTAAAAATCTGTGACTTTCCAACATGCAAAGAAAATCTTGATTATAAGATTAAAATCCCTATTAAAATATACTTAAAAGTAGAGTGAATATTCTTCCCATTCACCTTGCAAAACAGGTGTCAGTTATTGGCTTGATAATTATAGGCATTATAAAGATAGATATTTGATTTTATTTTCAGGATCCAGAAGAATGTAATAAAAAATAAAAACTTAATAACACTAAAGATGAGAAAAAACATCAGCCATTTCAGTACTCAGGAATAATGAGAGATGATGAAAATCCCAAGACAGTCTCTTGATAGTTCTTAAATCCATTTGCAAAGTTTTCATCCATATGCTTCATAAAAGCATCCATAATGGCAGGAATAGATTAGATCAAACTTCACAAAAATATTGGTGGGATGATTTTTCTGAAAGATTTAGTGAGTGACTGAATCTTGGTTTATCTTTAATTTACATAAACTGTAGCTTTGCTGTACAGGTAGAACAACTGTTAACTTCCACTTTAAGTTCAATTTAACCATCAAATAGTTACAAATGGATGGCACTTGTGCAATTCACAAGCTGTTATGCAAATCACAAAGTTTGGGATATGTTTTAGAAACAGTTTTTAAATTTTTTGTTAGATAGAAGCTCACTCTTGGTGAAAGGCTGTTATGTAAAAGCTTATGCTCTATCATAAGAAACACTTTATCATGTACCTTCTATGTGTTTGACATTGGGTTAAAGAATGTAGATACAGTATTTAGCAAGATAAACCCATTTCCTGCTCTTATATTGCCTCATGTAAAGTACGATAAAGAATCTGCCTTCAATGTGGGAAAACTGGGCTTGATCCCTGGGTTGGGAAGATCCCCTGGAGAAGGGCATGGCAACCCACTCCAGTATTCTTGGGTAGAAAATTTCACGGACAGAAGAGCCTGGTGAAATACAGCCCATGGGGTCACAAAGAGTCGGACAAAAAGTGACTAACACACAGACAACCAAGAAAGGCATCCAAAGTAAATGTTAAAACGCTGTCTAGAAAACATAATCTGATATAGATTGCCTAAAAAGCTAAGTGCACTGTTCAGATTAATAATTCTAGGTTTTCTCAACAAGGAGATCCAACCAGTCCATCCTAAAGGAGGTCAGTCCTGGGTATTCATTGGAGGGACTGATGTTGAAGCTGAAACTCCAATGCTTTGGCCACCTGATGCGGAGAGCTGACTCATTTGAAAAGACCGTGATGCTGGGAGAGATTGAGGGCAGGAGGAGAAGGGGATGACAGAGGATGAGATGGTTGGATGGCATCACCGACACAATGGATGTGGGTTTGGGTGGACAATGGGAGTTGGTGATGGACAGGGAGGCCTGGCGTGCTGCAGTTCATGGGGTCGCAAAGAGTCAGACATGACTGAGTGACTGAACTGAACTGAACTCAACAATATTCATGAAGAGTTGTTCTTAGCTAAATATAAAACTCAAGAAAGCACTGAATGTTCCACTGAAGAAATCACCAGGAGTATTTCCGAATTATCTGGGGATATTTTAGAAAAACTTATGCCTTGTCTTACTCCTAGAAATTTGTCTTCTATAAACATCTCTGCATTAAGTTGGCTTTCCAAGTGGTTCTCACCTAGTTAAGAGCTTTGTGTACTAAAAATTCTTATTAGAGAAACATGTAGCCCATAAGCCTCATCCATAGCAACAACTTGAAGGAAAATAAGACATGTAGGGCTTAACTACATTAGTCAATAAGAAGAGGACAAACAACACTCAGAGTCCTGATCGAAAGAAGTTTTGTGATTGGTTAGTGATGTTCTCGCTGTGGGACTTTAGAAGGAGTTGACTCCTGAGATAAGTGAACTAATAGAACAGAGAGCAGGATATTTCTGGTTATGGATTTGGAAATTTTGAGAAAATGACTAAAGGATTTCCTTAGGCATCTTATGTTTTCCAAACTCCGTATATTTGAATAGTTTCATTTTGATGATGAAGATCCTAGAAAAGAAAAGAAAAAGTGAATGATTATTAAGGATAAGTAACCATCTAAAAAATGCTAAGGAAAGTACCCTCTCCATGTAAGCTTTGCTAAGCATCTAACCAGGATAAGTAATTAACCCTTACCAAATGATTCCATTCAACTGAAATCCCTTCTTGGCATTTGTGCTTAACTCTTTTAAATTAATAAGGAGGAATAAAATATATTGACTAAACAGTGCACTTGTATTAACCATAATTTATTTATGTCTTTACAAATGTTAGAATAAAAATGTTTCTGCAAAGGTGCATATACCTTTGAAAGTTATATTTGCGAATATTCCTGCTTGCTAAAATAAAACACATTACTAAAGGAATTTGTCTATGTAAATGTTCCAATTTTGTTTCTGCTGTCATTAGGAATGCAGACAGTGTGGGGTCTGAGAGCCCAAATCTTTCTTTCTGTTTTGACAAGAAATAATAAATGCATCCTTAATTAATATGCAAGGAAATATATTTAGTCTTTAATACAAATGCATTATGTTTACTGGTTAATTATATTATCACCAAGGAAACCATAAAGCTTTGTGTAGAAAATCTATTCAGAGTGAGTTAGTGAATGAAACAAAATAAAGAGCATTTGGATTTAGACTGGAAGAGTATTTGGGTTCAGTATGCCTATTTCTGAAAAGAATAGCTCTTTCAGTTAATCTGTCAAATATAAAATGTATAAATGCTTGCAAACACTTAACCTCAGCATATTTATTTTATGTTTTGCACACCTGTCCATCCACTCTTACTTCTTTTGTCTCTGCTTATTTTGTGACACGTTTAGAGGAAAACAAAAAGACTTGGGTTGTCAGAGACCTCCTATCTCTAACTTCTAGAAATTCTTTATAAAGAGAAATTCTTGTTATTGCTCTCTCTCTATTAAATGTCATGTTTCTTCAATAATTTTTCTTCTCATGTCGGTTTTTGAAGAAGTTGAATAAGAATATATTTAGAAAACAGAAGAAATGAGAGTACAAAACTACAGTCTATATTTCGGTCCAGAGAGTTGGCAAGAAAGTTGTCAAAGAGAAGAATTCAAAATAACCAATGGACAATTTAAGGAAGCTTAAAGGTCTTCTCTATAAAGAAAAGGAATTCAAAGAACAAAGGAACTCATTTCTATATCTGCAAACCCTCACTTTCTCCACAAATTGCCACTGGGATCCAATTTACTTTTTGCTCTAACTGTACATGTTCCTGAGTTAAAACTCAGGCCATTGAACCACACGCTGTGAGCATATCAGAGCTATTCTAGGTATATAATGGCTGTGTTGGAAATATACAACTCAAATCTATGAAGAAGTATCTTGTTTTTGTCAAAGAATCCTTTCTCCACCGTAATAATCAACTTTTCAGATTAATTTGGTAGATCAAGAAGCCTATTATACAGAATGAAGTAAGCCAGAAAGAAAAACACCAATACAGTATAATAACGCATATATATGGAATTTAGAAAGATGGTATCCATAACCCTGTATGCGAGACAGCAAAAGAGACACAGATGTATATAGAACAGTCTTTTGAACTCTGTGGGAGAGGGCGAGGGTGGGATGATTTGGGAGAATGGCATTGAAACATGTATATTATCATATGTGAAATGAATCACCAGTCCAGGTTAGATGCATGATACAGGATGCTCAGGGCTGGTGCACTGGGATGACCCAGAGGGATGGGATGGGGAGGGAGGTGGGAGGGGGGTTCAGGATGGGGAACACATGTACACTCGTGGCAGACTCATGTCAATGTATGGCAAAACCAATACAATATTGTAAAGTAATTAGCCTCTAATTAAAATAAATAAATTTATATTAAAAAAAAGAAATAAAATTTCCAAAAAGTTCTTCTCAAGCTTAAAGTTCTTGAGCAAAGTTTTGTTTAAAAAAAATCTTTATAAGCCTAAACATGTCTTTTTAACTATTGATAGGTAGGACAGACTGATGAGAAAATGAACCTGTCATTTATTTTAGCATTTTCTACTAAGGATTCTTTTATTTGTATATTTTATAGGCTGGAAGTTTATCTAATGGAAGTTTGACAAGATTAGTACTTTTCATGGGGACTATGTGATCAAAACTGCTTTATTAATAATAGTAAGGTTTTATTTGCTTTTTGTACTGTCTTGACATTTTCACTGATACTGGAGAAGCAGTGGTGGACAGAACAGCAGATGTCTTTACCAGAATCAAAGTAGTGGCGTGAGACTACGATAGTGGTCCTCGTGTACTTCATTATCATGCACTCATACTTAAAAGTTTATGGTATGTGAATAGTTTCACTGAAGAGTGTTCTTAATGGAAAAGAGAATTTATTAATTTCATAAAATCTCTAACCTTGCATATATCATGCTTCACTAGACTGTGTAACAAAATGGGCAATTTGAGAAAAGTATTTCTGTTGATTTCCAAAGGAGTATGGTTGCCTCAAAGTAAAGTGCATTTGTGCAACTGTTTGATTGTTAACTGAAAAAATAAATGTTTTAAGTGAAAGAAGAAATGATAGGCAAACAATACAGACTTGAGCATTAGGCAAACTTTTTTTTTTAAATGACAGGTGACCTATTATTTCATGAGCAAAAATTAAAACTACTTGTTGTTAATGATAAAATATAAGTATTAAACAAAAATAAGAATTTTGAAAATTTCTGTACACCATTATGAACTTCACAGTTTCCTGATACTTAAGGAATTTTCTGATATCTGGGGTAATATGAACAAATATGATTTTTGGAAATCATATTATGAAACATATCAACATTTGGACACTCTGTATAACAGTGAATTAATTTTTTAAATGACCAATGCCTGACATTACAAAATCACATATGGATAAATATTCATTTAATGTGCAAGATGAACCAATATATTTTATTTTAATACAATATGTAAAAGAGTAAGAAAAGTTTGTTGCCATGGTTTCAGATTCTATATTGCAACTAATATTTATGGAATGATACTTATTAATTTTTGGTGTAACATCACAAAAGGATAGTTGAAGTTATCTAAAAAGAGTACTAAACACACGCTTTTCCTACCACACATTTTTTAAGGCTGCATTTTTTCACGGATTTGACTCAACACAAGATAATGCAATATACTGAATGAATAAACAGACAAGAATCCATTTTTCATATATTAAGCCAAAAATTAAAGAAATCTGCAAATATGTAAAATAATGTTGCTCTTCTAATGTGTGTTAGTTTCGGCTGTAAAACCAAGTGAAACAGCTATACGTATATATATCCCCCCTCTTGAACCTCCTTCTCATGCCCCTATCCCACCCTTCTAGGACATCACAGAGCACCAAGCTGAGCTCCCTGTGCTATACAGCAGCTTCCACTGGTTATCTATTTCACACATGGCGGTATACATATGTCAGTGCTGCCCTCTCAATTTGTCCCACCTTCTCTTTGCCCATCATGTTCACAATTCAGTTCTCTATGTCTTAGCAGTTGAATGGATAAAGAAGAGGTGGCATATATATACATATATATATATATATATATAATGGAATATTACTCAGCCATAAAAAGAACTGAAACTGGGTCTTTTGTAAGATGTGGATGAACCTGGAGTCTGTCATACAGAGTGAACTAAGTTAGAAAGAGTAAAAGAAATACTTACATTAATACATATATATGGGAATCAAGGAAATGAAATTATTTGCAGGGCAGGAAGATAATTTTTTTAAAAAGGTTGTTATTTATGTTAACATATAATGGTATTATCATTCAGTTCAGTTCAGTCACTCAGTCGTGTCCAACTCTTTGTAACCCCATGAACCACAGCACACCAGGCCTCCCTGTCCATCACTAATTCCCAGAGTCCACCCAAACCCATATCCATCGAGTTGATGATACCACCCTACCATCTCATCCTCTGTCATCCACTTCTCCTCCTGTCCTCAATCTTTCCCAGCATCAGGGACTTTTCCAATGAGTCAGCTCTTCACATCAGGTGACCAAAATACTGGAGTTTGAGTTTCAACATCAGTCCTTCCAATGAACACGCAGGACTGATCTCCTTTAGGATGAACTAGTTGGATCTCCTTGCAGTCCAAGGGACTCTCAAGAGTCTTCACCAACACCACACTTCAAAAGCATCAATTCTTTGGTGCTCAGCTTTCTTCACAGTCCAACTCTCACATCTATACATGACCACTGGAAAAACCATACCCTTGACTAGACGGACCTTTGTTGGCAAAGTACTGTCTCTGCTTTTTAATATGCTGTCTAGGTTGGTCATAACTTTTCTTCCAAGGAGTACGCGTCTTTTAATTTCATGGCTGCGATCACTGTCTGCAGTGATTTTGGAGCCCAGAAAATAAAGTCAGCCACTGTTTCCAATGTTTTCCCATCTATCTGCCATGAAGTGATGGGATCAGATGCCATGATCTTCTTTTTCTGAATGTTGAGCTTTAAGCCAACTTTTTCACTCTCCTCTTTCACTTTCATCAACAGGCTCTTTTGTTCTTCTTCACTTTCTACCATAAGGGTGTTGTCATCTGCATATCTGAGGTTATTGATATTTCTCCCGGCAATCTTGATTCCAGCTTGTGCTTCTTCCAGCCCAGCGTTTCTCATGATGTACTCTGCATAGAAGTTAAATAAGCAGGGTGACAATATACAGCCTTAACATACTCCTTTTCCTATTTGGGACCAGTCTGTTGTTCCATGTCCAGTTCTAACTGTTGCTTCCTGACCTGCATATATGCCAGGGTCCAGCCCTGGTGGATCCAGGGAATTCGAAGAGGGGACGGCGTCGGTGAGGATCAGGAAACAACTGCTTAATTAAACGTTAATTAAGGATATAAAGAGTAATAGAATAAGGATAGCTCAGTAGGAAAATTCAGTGAAGAAAAGAGGCTGAAATAAGGATAGCTCAGTGAGGAAATTCAGTGGAGAAAAGAGGCTGAATAATTCAGCCAGAAGGTGAGAGAAGGAATGACATGGGGAGACCAAGTTTCGGTGAACAAGGCCTGCACTTTATTTTCCAAAGTAGTTTTTATACCTTAAGTTATGCATAGAGGATAACGGGGAAAGGGGTAGAGTCATGCAGCAAGCCAGGCTTTCTTCCTGCAAACTTATCATATGCAAAAGTTTAGGTGATTTGCATCATCTTCTGGCCCGGAGGTCTGTTAACATTTTTAAGACCCTTTCTTCAGACAACTTATTTTTCTCTAAAGGTGCTAAGTCAAGTGCCACCCTCCAAAAGCATTAGATAAAGTTGCATTCCTATAGGGCAAGGGCGTGGTGGGCTATAACAAGAAAAAGAATTAACTCAAGGGTCCCAGGTTACAAACATTAAAGCTACTATTTACACCAATTATATTAATCAATGCACTGCCAGGGACACAGCAGGTAAGGGATATGGAGACTTAGCAGCAAACATTGGCCCAACATTGGCCCTTCACCAATACAATTTCTAATCAATCTTTTAACTGCTCAAAGGAATCTGTATTTAGACAGTTTAGAACATTTCATGCCTCTCACAGTTGGGAGGCTCTGAGCAATCACATGTGGCCGGAAAAAACCTATTCAGGCAGACTAGAGGACTTCCAAAGGAGTTTGTAGGTTGAAACACTGTCACACCCAGGAATTATTAACTGGAGCTGTAAGCTAACTCTTTTTTCAGAGAGAGGTAGTGGGGGACAGCCCCCTGTAAAGTCAGAGGTGTAGGTGAAAGCACAAAGCAGAAAGTAGGCATACTCTGGTTTTGGGGGTAGATGTTCAAGAGTTTCCAGGGGGACTCCTGAGGCTTGATCCCGCCTTTGCGTATGCTGAGCCTCCTTCCTCATGACTTTTGTCATGGGTGGAGCTCCTCACACTGGCTCCCGGCAGTGATAGAATTCCAGTTGAGCTATTCCAGATCCTGAAAGATGATCCTGTGGAAAGTGCTGCACTCAATATGCAATATGCATTCAGTATGCAATATGCCGGCTCCTGGCACATATAGGTTTCTCAAGAGGTAGGTCAGGTGGTCTGGTATTCCCATTCTCTTTCAGAATTTTCCACAGTTTCTTGTGATCCACACAGTCAAAGGCTTTGGCATAGTCAATAAGGCAGAAATAGATGTTTTTCTGGAACTCTCTTGCTTTTTCAGTGATGCAGAGGATGTTGGCAATTTGATCTCTGGTTCCTCTGCCTTTTCTAAAACCAGCTTGAACATCTGGAAGTTCACAGTTGACGTATTGTTGAAGCTTGGCTTGGAGAATTTTAAGCATTACTTTACTAGTGTGTGAGATGAGTGTAATTGTGTGGTAGTTTGAGCATTCTTTGGCATTACCTTTCTTTGGGATTGGAATGAAAACTGACCTTTTCCAGTCTTGTGGCCATTGCTGAGTTTTCCAAATTTGCTGGCATATTGAGTGCAGCACTTTCACAGCATTATCTTTCAGGATTTGAAATAGCTCAACTGGAATTCCATCACCTCCACTAGCGTTGTTCGTAGTGATGCTTCCTAAGGCCCACTTGACTTCATATTCCAGGATGTCTGGCTCTAGGTGAGTGATCACACCATCATGATTATCTGGGTTGTGAAGATCTTCTTTGTACAGTTTTTCTGTGTATTCTTGCCACCTCTTCTTAATATCTTCTGCTTCTGTTAGGTCCATACCATTTTTGTCCTTTATTGAGCCCCTCTTTGCATTAAATGTTCCCTTGGTATCTCTAGTTTTCTTGAAGAGATCTCTAGTCTTTCCCATTCTGTTGTTTTCCTCTATTTCTTTGCATTAATCACTGAGAAAGGCTTTCTTATCTCTCCGTGCTATTGTTTAGAACTCTGCATTCAGATGCTTATATCTTTCCTTTCCTCCTTTGCTCTTTACTTCCTGTCTTTTCACAGCTATTTGTAAGTCCTCCTCAGACAGCCATTTTCCTTTTTTGCATTTCTTTTTCTTGGGGATGGTCTTGATCCCTGTCTCCTGTACAATGTCATGAACCTCCATCCATAGTTCATCAGGCATTCTGTCTATCAGACCTAGTCCCTTAAATCTATTTCTCACTTCCACTGTATAGTCATAAGGGGGTTGATTTAGGTCATACCTGGTCTATTGGTTTTCTCCACTTTCAGTCTGAATTTGGCAATTGCTATTATGAAAATGTTTGTAAATAATGTTTAAAATTTGTTTTAATTGCTAATGTGTTCAATGTCAATAGATATAACCCACATAAACAGAAGGTCTTTGGCATCCTCAATAATTTCTTTGAGTTTTTGAGACCAAAGTATTTGAGAACCCCCATGGACAGAGGAGCTTGGCAGGCTGCAATCTAAGGGGTTGCAAAGAGTCAGACACGACTGAAGTGACTTAGCACTAGCACTAGCACAGGTAGAGTCCTCTGGTTTCTTATGTCAGCATGGGGTTATGTATCTCTACTTATTATTTTTAAATACTTATTTATTTATTTGGCTGAACCTGGTCTTAGTCATGATGTGGTATCTTTGAAATTTGTTTTGGCATGTAGGATCTTTAGTCATGGCATGGGAAATCTTAGTTGCATCATGTGGGATCTAGTTCCCTGACCAGGATGGGAGCCCCAGCCCCTGCTCTGGGAGTGCAGAATCTTGGCCACTGGACCACCAGGGAAGTCCCTCTACTTCTTATTATATCATACTGTTGGGGAAAAAATTTTACACCTACACAGAGGTGGAGATAATAGCACATTAAATCTTTATATTCCCATACCCAGCTTCAATAATTATGAATATCTTGCCAATCTATTTCAACTATTTCTTCCTATTAACATTTTATTCTGCTTAAGTGTTTTGAAAGCAAATCTCAGATATCATGGCATTACCTGGAAAAACTTCAACAGGTATATATAACTGATAAAATGTATACATACACACAATTACCTACATCATATACACACATCTATGTATAATCCCTATGGCCTTATCACACAAAACAAAATAATATTCCCTTAATATTACCCAACATCTAGTCTATAATAAAATATTCCCAATTGTTTCTGACATATATGATTATAGATTGTAGCTGTTCTGTCAAATTAGAATCGAGTTAAGGTCTTTTCATTGTTATGAGTTATGCTTCTTTTCAAATTCTGTGTGGTGTAAACATTCACGCTAATGGTATGTTGGAGAAAGCTATTCTCTTGTCCAATAGAATGTTTCAGTTTCTGCTTTTTGCTAATTGCTTCATTTGATTTTATTAAATTTTTCTCTGTTCCCTGTAAGCTGGTAGTTAGACATGTGGGTGTGATTAGATTCAGATACATTATTTGGCAAGAATATTTCTAGATGGATGCTTTCAACTTCTTTTTGAAGTACCTCTTAAGTACAGAGTGCCTTATTTTTCCATTTTTAATGAATGCTAAAGTTAATTAGTGGATACAGGTGGGATCGGCCTGAGTTCTCCATTATAAAGTTCTTCATTAAAATTTTACTTAATGGCTTTAGAATCCATTTAATAATTGTTCCTTGGATTTATGATTAACTTTGGTGGGTTTCAATTTTTGTAATTCTTTCTGCATTTTTAACGAGCTAAACATTTTTAAAAATTTATTTATTTTTAATTGAAGGATAATTGCTTCACAATATTGTGTTGGCTTCTGCCATGCATCAATATGCATCAATCATCCATAAATATACATATGTTCTCTCCCTCTTGAACCTCCCTCCCACCTCCTACCCCATCCCACCTCTCTAGGTTGTCACAGAGCCCCAGTTTGAGTTCCCTGAGTTATACAGTAAATTTCCACTGGCTATCTATTTTAAATACGGTAGTGTATATGATTCCATGCTACCCTCTCCATTCATCCCACTCTCTCCTTCCCCCTGCCCCATGTTCACAAGCCTGTTTTCTTTGTCTGCATCTCCACTGCTGTCCTGCAAAACGTTCATCAGTACCACCTTTCTAAATTATATATGTTAGTTAGTTCAGTTCAGTCGCTCAGTCCTGTCCAACTCTTCGCTATTATATATTGGTTTTTCTCTTTCTGACTTACTTCACTCTGTATAATACGCTCTAGGTTTATGTATAATAGGCTCTAGGTTCATGTATTCATCAGAACTGACTCAAATGCATTCCTTTTTATGGCTGAGTAATATACGACAGTTTCTTTATCCATTCATCTGTCAATAGACATCTAGGTTGCTTCCATGATCTAGATATTGTAAATAGTGTTGCAATGAACATTGGGGTACATGTGTCTTTTTCAATTATGGTTTTCTCAGGGTATATGCCCAGTAGTGGGATTGTTGGGTCACATGATAGTTTCATTGCTAGTGTTTTAACTCCATACTGTCTTCCATTAGTGGATGTATTAATTTACAGTCCCACCAACAGTGCAAGAGGTACTCTTTTCTCTACACCCTCTCCAGAAATTATTGTTTGTAGATTTTTTTTTAATGATGGCCATTCTGACAGGTGTACGATGATATCTCATTGTAGTTTTGATTTACATTTCTCTAATAATGAGTGATGCTGAGCATCTTTTCATGTGTTTAGTAGCTATCTGTATGTCTTCTTAGGAGAAATGTTTGTTTAGATGTTCTGCCCACTTTTAGACTGGGATGTTTGATTTCCTGGTAATGAGTTGCATGAGCTGCTTGTACATTTTGGAAATAATCCATTGTCAGTTGTTTCATTTGTTATTATTTTCTCCCACTCTGAGGGCTGTATTTTCACTTTGCTTATAGTACAAACACATGGAGGTTAAAGAATACAATTCTAAATAATGAAAAGGTTACTGCAGAAATAAAAAGGGAAGTCAGAAAATTCCTAGAAAGAAATGACAATGAAAACACCATGACCCAAAACCTATGAGATGCAGCAAAAGTAGTTCTAAGAGGGAGATTTATAACAATACAATCCTATCTCAAGAAGAAAGAAAAACTTGAAATAGACAAACTAACCTTACATCTAAAACAACTGGAAAAAGAGCAACAACAACAAAAAACAAACCCAAAATTAGTAGAAGCAAAGAAATCATAAAGATCAAAGAAGAAATAAATGGAAAAAAATGAAGGAAACAATACTAAAGATTAATAAAACAAAAGCCAATTCTTTAAGGAGGTAAACAAAATTAGTAAACCATTGGCCAGACTCATCAGGAAAAAATGGAGAAAATTAAATCAACAAAATTAGAAATGAGAAAGGAGAAGTTACCATAGACAACACAGATATACAAAGGATCATAAGAGACTATGTAGCAACTCTTGTCAATAAAATAGAAAGCCTGGAAGAAAGGGACAGATTCTTAGAAAAGTTCGACCTTCCAAGATTGAACCAGGAAGAAATAGAAATGATATGAACAAGCCAATTACAATTACTAAGCATTTTCTTTTCTTTTTTTAATTTTATTTTATTTTTAAACTTTACATAATTGTATTAGTTTTGCCAAATATCAAAATGATTCCACCACTGGTATACATGTGCTCCCCATCCTGAACCCTCCTCCCTCCCCATACCATCCCTCCGGGTCATCCCAGTGCACCAGCCCCAAGCATCCAGTATGGTGCATCGAACCTGGACTGGCATCTCATTTCATACATGATATTTTACATGTTTTTTCCTCATTTACTGATAACTTTGAAATACAAGTTATTTGGAAATTATAGGATGAATGCTTGGCCATTTTCCTTTACTTACTATTTCAAAGTAATGGATTGGTGCCCCAGTAGCCAGCATTATGGGCCAATAAGGCTTTTTTTTTTATCATTATAAACACAAAGTTTTATGTATAATGCATGTTAATTACTTGCAGTGAATATTCTTTCTGATGATCAGATTGCTCCAAGCATGGCTAATGTGAGCTCCTTTGAGTTGATTCCTGTTAGTGTGTCATGGTTCCATTAGCTATCTGAAAATTTCCTTCCTTTCTGGCAAAAAAAGATATCTTAGGCTCAACTTGTCTATTTCTTATGTATATGGCAATAGTTATTTATGCAAGGAGATTGGTTCCTTTCCATAGGAAATAGTATTAACATCTATGAGTGCAAACTTGCTTTACTTTTAATTTCTCATATTAATCTCAACAAATGAAATTAGTAAGAAGTATCTGCTAAGAAAATCCCACATAAGATTTGAACAAAGAGTTGAATCCCACAAAGAGTTCAACATGACTGAGCATGTTCATGTGCGCACACACACACACACTTCAATTTCCTAATAAAATCTCAATTTACTCACTAATATCCCCTCCAAAAGCCTAGAAAGGATAAATTACATTAAAAAGTTGGCACCTAGATTTATATCACAATATTAGTGTTATGGTCATACTAAAAGCTTGCTCTCCTTATAAATTCTTTCAGATTTAAACTATGAGTACCTCAATAGTCCTGTAGAGGAAAATTTGGAATTTCTAAGTATCTAGGAAAGTAAAAAGATTAATCAAATGGGCTCTTGAAACTTCCAGATTTTGAATCCTTAATATTTACTTTAGATTCTCCATCTAGTCAAAGTACTCAAGTAATTTATAAACTCCATGCCACTTTTGTTAAGTTAGATGTACAAGTCCAATGCTGTACAATTTTGATAAATACTTTTAAAAACTGATAGTTTTCAACTTCCTTTCAAATGAAATATAGACCCAATACTGGCAAAGATATAAAAAGAAAACATGCCCAACTGCTTTGTTTAAAGCAGAGATGGGCAAGGAAAAAGGGTGAGACTGAAACCATGAATGGAGTTTCAAATAAACTAATTTTTATCAGTTATTGTCAAAGTGTGCTACGTAGACCTGCAGCA
Organism: Bos taurus; assembly: GCF_002263795.3. NCBI lineage: Eukaryota > Metazoa > Chordata > Mammalia > Artiodactyla > Bovidae > Bos > Bos taurus. The sequence continues at coordinate 16,893,422 of NC_037336.1, read as the reverse complement.
TCAGCCTCACGTTCTCCAGCCTTACCCTACACTCACTGAGTCAGACACTGGGGAGTTGGTGTTTGAACAAACTGTCTGTGTTCATGTGTGCTCAGTCGTGTCCAAGTCTTTGTGACCCCATGGACTGTAGCCCACCATGCTCTCTGTTCATGGGATTCTCCAGGCAAGAATACTGCCATTTTCTTCTCCAAGGGATCTTCCTGGCCCAATGACCAACTCAGTTTTCTTGCTTATCCTTCATCAGAAGGTATATTATTTTACTACCAGTGCCACCTGAAAAAAAATCCTGATGCATGCCAAAGTTTGAGAAAGTGAAAGCTGCTCAGTCGTGTCCTACTCTCTGCTACCCCGTGGACTATACAGTTCATGGAATTCCCCAGGCCAGAATACTGGATTGGATAGCCTTTCCCTTCTCCAGGAGATCTTCCCAACTCAGGGATCAAACCCAGGTCTCCCACATTGCAGGCGGATTCTTTACCAGCTGAGTTTTGAGAACCACTGACATAGAGGACTCCATGTTTTTCAAAGCACAGTTCCTTATTTTGTTCCTTGTATCTTTATAAAATGTCTGGAGACAGTTTTCAAACCTGGCTTATAGTTGAGAAACCTGAGACCCAAGCAAAGTGATAACACCCCTTTTGGGTCTTTTCATCTTCGAATTGGACACATTTTTCTCATTTTGAATTGGACACATTTTACCCTCTCATGGGATCACATACTGTCTCTTTTGTCATGGATATTCTGTGTTTCAAATGCTGAAGCATGTTTTAAAGTGATATTTGGCAACAATTAATTCAAGGAGCTTCCCAGGTGGCACTAGTGGTAAAGACCCTGATTGCCAATGCAGGAGACATAAAAGACCCAGGTTTAGTCCCTGGGTTGGGAAGATCCCTTGGAGTAGAAAATGGCAACCCACTCCAGTATTCTTGCCTGGAGAATCCCATGGACAGAGCAGCCTGGTGGGCTGTGGTCCATGGGCTCACAAGAGTCAGATATTATTGAAGCAACTTAGCACAGCACAGCACAGCACAGTGCAAGGAGAACACAAAATCCTACTCTAGTGAAATGTCTTATGAAACAGGAGTAATGTGAAGGCAGAATTGACACCTTGTGGGGCTGCCAGAGCATTACATGAAATCAAGCTCTGTGCTTTCTAGAGAAGGCCAGCTGGGTGCTGGGTGCATGCCTGGATATTGTTGTTTAGTCATTAAGTCATGTCTGACTCTTTTGTGACCCCATGGATGATAGCCCACTAGCTCCTCTGTCCATGGGATTTTCCAGTCAATAATACTGGAGTGAATTGCCATTTCTTACTCCAGGGAATCTTCCCTGCTCAGAGATTGAACACACAGCTCCTGCGTTGGCAAGCAAATTCTTTAATGCCAAGCCACTAGGAAGTATGGCTGTAGTTATTCCTATAAAGCCCTTCCTCATGAAGTAATCACCTACTTATGGAATTGGTACAGTGTAAGATGACTCTATAGTCAGATACTTTCACTCTTTTATTCCTTTCAAAATTTATTATTATTTTAATTGGAGAATAATTGCTTTACAGTGTTGTGTTGGTTTCTGCCATACACAATGTTGGAGATATATATGTATAACCCCTCCTTGTTGAGCCTCTGCCCCCTCCACTTCAGTCCCTCTAGATCATCACAGAGCACCAGGCAGGGCTCCCTGTGTTATACAGCAGTTTCCCACTAGGTATCTATCTTATACATGGGATTTTCATTCTTGAGGTTCCCTGGACTATGAGGAAACCCTTCAGTTGCTCCTTGTAAGACATGCAAGAGCCTGAGTTTAAAGATAAGAGTTTATTCCTTTCTCCCAAGAGACAAGCCCCTTGATTATTTGTTCAGATCTCCCGAGCAGTTGGAGCAGGCAGGGCTACAGCAGCCAGGCACAGCTTGAAGGGCATTGTGTGTGGCAAGAGGGAGATTTGGTACCCAAGGAAATGAAAGAAAAAAAAAAATCAGGCCTGTTGTTATCTGTACTTACAATAGAAGTAGCACAGGGGAGATAACAGCATTGGAAATTTTTTAACTTATCTTGCATTACATCTTCTGAGCAAAACCAAGGTGTAGACAACTGAGGCTTGTTCCAATAACAAAATTGTTGCCTGAAATGAAGTTCTTGACATTCCAATCTTTCTCTGTAGCCAAATCAGTTTTTATTTGTATAAAACATGTTTGGAAAATGCTTTAGTAAATGTTTTGCACTTAGTCATCCACTTTATTTTATTTGTTAAGAGGTCCTTCAGTAGCCACAAAAGAACAAAGCTCTTCTGGGAGGTATATTTCCTGGCATGTTATTAGCAAAAGGTCTTCCTAGTGAGTTAAGAAGAAACTGACAATGATTGGGAAAAAAACATGACTTTTTCTCTGCAATTAAAGGGAGTGAATGAAAAGTTTTGTGATTGTTGTGTTTAATATGGTAGCTGCAATTTCGAATTAAAGTCTTCTAAGGGCCATGGCCTGATATATCTCATAAAGGGCAAATACTGACTTAACTATTAATTGATGGGAAAGGGTCATTCCAGGTTAAGGCCATGGTCCTTGAGTTTGAGGTGAATGCTGAGAGATATAATTTAGGGGAGGAAGAAGTGACTCTGGGCTTAGTCCAAATAAATCGAACTTGTGTGTGTGCTGTTATTTCCTTTTAGCAAGACACTCTCCCCACCTCATCCTGAACCTCACTAACCTAACAGCTCAACCTCTCATCCCATAGTTAGAAGTAATGATTTGCCAGAGCCATCCTTGAGGAGAGTAACACTTTGATTATTTTTAAAACTAAGATCAATATCAGTATCTTTTCTGAGAGCAGATTTTGGAAACTAGGTGGAAAAGGAGACTCTAAGGGTAGTGGTATCAGGGGGCTAATATCGCTACTGAAGTAAAGTCTCTGAGGTTAAGGCCACATCTGCCTTATTCACTGATGAATTCTGGTACCCAGAGCAAGGCCTGCAGCAACAGATTTGTTGTGTGAATGAAGGCTCCTATGAAAGGTGAAGGCTGAGAAGTGTCATTGAGAGTGGAAAGGGAGTTCTGGGTGCCCCCAAGTAAGCAGTAGGTCACACGTATTTGCAGTTGAAGCTGCTATTTCACTTAGAAGATGCTAGGCATTTGCCCCCCCACCTTGGGTTTTTTAAAAGAATCTACAAATACCACTAGAAAAACCATCAGATGTACTGAAGCAGTGTGTCTCAAATTACCTGGGGTGAGGGACCAGTTTTGTTTTGTTTAGTTTGCATTTAGTAGCAGACAAACACTTCAGTAAAATATAATGAAATAAAAATAATAGAATAAGTTGAAGGGAAAAAAAAGAAGACATACAAAATACAAGACCATTGAAGAACTATGATTATTGAGTCCAAGCTCATACTGCTCAATGCAAGATGGCCAGTAAATCAAGAGGTGAGGTGTAGAGGCAAGGGATGGTGCTCATTGTTGCAGATTTCTTGATGCCAGCCAGACCCCTGCAGGGATAAAAGCAGAATCCTCTGGTTTTACAGCTGTCTATGCAAGTCTGGTCATGATGTTCCTGTAAACCTTCATCAACACAGATGTTCTTCTCTGTTTTGCAACTGTATAAGAATGGGAAAGTGTTACACCTCTCAAGCTCACCCATGGATGCAAAGACTTGCAAAAGGGCTATCATGTATATTTCAGGCTTTAGCCAACATTCTTTTACAAAAGGTGCAGAGCCAGCATGATAAAGCACAGGCAACAGAGCCCAAGGGTTAGAGTTAAAGCAATAGATTCAATATGGAGTCAGGTTTGTTCTCTATTACATTATGAGCTTCCACAACCTAAAATTACTCTGTAAGATGACTGTAAAAGTGGCACTTAGCATCAGCTCCAGTGCCGTATTTCCTCTGTTGCAACCTGGCAACAACAGCTTCCTGGAGAGTACAGTTGCACATCACGTAGTGTGCTGTGCTGCCCTAACACTTGGCCCCAGTATCCTTTACTTGAATGGCAAGAGAGGAATGATCTGGGTGCATTTTTTGTTGTTGATCAGTTGCTCAGTTGCTGTCCAACTCTTTGTGGACTTCAGCACATCCGGTTTCCCTGTCCTTTACCATCTCCTGGAGCTTGCTCAAACTCATATCCATTGAGTCAATGATGCCATTCAACCATCTCATCCTCTGTTGTCCCCTTCTCCTCCCTTAAAACTTTCCCAGCATCAGGGTCTTTTCTAATGAGTCAGCTCTTTGCATCAGGTGGCCAAATAGTGGAACTTCAGCTTCAGCGTCAGTCCTTCCAATGGATATTCAGAACTGATTTTGTTGAGAATTGACTGGTTTGAAATCCTTGCTGTTCAAGGGACTCTCAAAAGCCTTCTCCAACACCACAGTTCAAAAGCATCAATTCTTTGGTGCTCAGCTTTCTTTATGGTCCAATGCTCACATCCATGCATGACTACTGGAAAAACCATAGCTTTGACTAGACAGGCATTTGTTGGCAAAGTAATGTCTCTGATTTTTAATGCATTGTCTAGGTTTGTGATAGCTTTTCTTCCAAGGAGCAAGCATCTTTTAATATCATGGCTGCTGTCAACATCTGCCATGATTCTGGAGTCCAAGAAAATAAAGTCTGTCAATATTTCCATTGTTTCCCTATCTGTTTGCCATGAATTTACGGGACCAGATGACATGATCTTAGTTTTTTGAATGTTGAGTATTTTGAGGGATTGGCTATTCAGTAGAGAACTGCAGAGCTTATGGCAACCCCACATTCTGAAATACAGGTAGAAAGAATTAAAAGTACTTTCAAAACAAGTACCTGCTGTAAAATAATGTCAAATAAACTTCACATGAAACTGATGAGACATAGACAATCGCTTTGCTCTTCCACTCTCCCCATGCTTGTCCAAGGGCGAGGGCTATGAGCAGTTAGGGTGAGGAGGAGTGCAGGTAAGCCAAGTACTTGCTTACCAGATATATGTTTTATTTACTACTACTTTAGACCTACCTTATTTACTGCTACTTTAGAACCTATTTTATTTACTGCTACTTTAGAACCTACTTTTCTTACTACTACTTTAGAACTGACTTCACTTACTACTACTTTGCAGAATCCACTTTAGAATGCAGGTTCTACAAAGTCAAAGGTATTGATTCTTAATCAGACTTGCCAGTTTTATTAATCAACTTTTCAATCCACTGAAAAATCATAGGGAAGTGACCTATCTTGCTTTTATTTATTTATATTTCAATTACCAATTTAAGTAACAATTATTTCCTTACAGTGATGATATGGATATAATTTATTGCTGATTATAGGTCTGCTGCTGCTGCTAAGTCGCTTCAGTCGTGTCCGACTCTGTGCAACCCCATGGACTGCAGCCTACCAGGCTTCTCCGTCCGTGGGATTGTCTAGGCAAGAACACTGGAGTGGGTTGCCATTTCCTTCTCCGATGCATGGAAGTGGAAAGTGAAAGTGAAGTCGCTCAGTTATGTCTCTTAGCGACCCCATGGACTGCAGCCTACCAGGCTCTTCCATCCATGGGATTTTCTGGGCAACAGTACTGGAGTGGGGTGCCATTGCCTTCTCCCAATTATAGGTCTACCCAAGAATTAAAAACTTTGTTCATTAAATACACTTAGTATTTAATTTTTTCCATGTAGAATTTTGGACTTTTTTTTACTTCATGGCCTACATATTTTATAATTTCTGATATCTGCCTGAGGTTATAAATTATTTAAAATTTAAAGTTTAGCATCCAAATATATTTTAGTCAACATTTGTTTTGAGTTCTAACTTCAGTGAATTCTAGTCAGTGAACACGGAGTCTACGATACCGATTTTCAAAAACAATTGTGAAAATTTCCTTTTTGGTCTGAAAAATGTATAATGCATGTTTCATATCACAGATTTTTTATTAATATATGTCTATGAGTTTCTGTTAATAGATTTCCCCTTGAATTATATTTTGTCCAATGCAACTAACTTTTGGTTAGTACTTGGAAATATAATTAATTCCAGTCTTTTTTTTTAATCAGCTTATTATATATTTTAATTTTAGTTGCATTATTTACAACTAAAGTTACATTTAAAAATGTAATGTGTGAATCTGCTCATAACAAATATAATATTTTACATAGTATATTTGCTATTAGGAAAACATTAACTCATTCTATATATTCCACATCCTCCTAAACAAGACAGAAAGGAAATTTGACTTAGTATCAGCAAATGACACTTGGGAACCAGTCCAGATACAATCTTGCTTCCTCAGAAACAAGAAAATACAGGTGAAGAGAATGAAGAATGAGGTAAAGAGCAAGAAAATTCTAGATATAAACAACCTGAAATAGCTGTGGGGTTAAGAGGGAAAAAATGGAGGTCTGTGACAGCTGGCTAGATCACTATGCATATTATTGGTAGGAAGTAAAAGCTCAGTTGCACTCATCTCACACGATAGCAAAGTAATGCTCAAAATTCTCCAAGTCATGTTTCAACAGTACGTGAACCATGAACTTCCAGATGTTCGAGCCGGATTTAGAAAAGGCAGAGGAACCAAAGACAAAATTGCCAACATCTGTTGGATCATCAAAAAAGCAAGAGAGTTCCAGAAAAACATCTATTTCTGCTTTATTGACTATGCCAAAGCCTTTGACTGGATCATAACAAACAGTGGAAAATTCTTAAAGAGGTGGGAAGACCAGACCACCTGTTCTTCTTCCTGAGAAATCTGTATGCAGGTCAAGAAGCAACAGTTAGACTGGACGTGGAAAAACAGACAGGTTCCAAATAGAGAAAGGAGTACATCAAGGCTGTATATTGTCACCCCGCTTATTTACCTTATATGCAGAGTACATCATGAGAAACACTGGGCTGGAGGAAGCACAAGCTGGAATCAAGATTTCCATGAGAAATATCAATAACCTCAGATATGCAGATAATACCACTCTTATGGCAGAAAGCAAAGAAGAACTAAAGAGCCTCTTGATGAAAGTGAAAGAGGAGAGTGAAAAAGTTGGCTTAAAGCTTCAACATTCAGAAAAATAAGATCATGGCATCCAGTCCCATCACTTCATGGCAAATAGATGGGGAAACAGTGACAGACTTTATTTTTTTGGGCTCCAAAATCACTGCAGATGGTGACTGTAGCCATGAAATTAAAAGACGCTTACTCCTTGGAAGAAAAGTTATGACCAACCTAGACAGCATGTTAAAAAGCAGAGACATCACTTTGCCAACAAAGGTCCATCTAGTCAAAACTATGGTTTTTCCAGTAGTCATGTATGGGTGTGAGATTTGGACTATAAAGAAAGCTGAGCACCGAATAGTTGATGCTTTTGAACTGTGAGTTGGAGAAGACTTTTGAGAGTCCTTGAATTCCAAGGAGATCCAACCAGTCCATCTTAAATTAAATCAGCCCTGAATATTCATTAGAAGGACTGATGCTGAAGCTGAAACTCCAATACTTTCGCCACCTGATGAGAACTGACTCATTTGAAAAGACCCTGATGCTGGGAAAGATTGAAGGCAGGAGGGGAAGGAGATGAGATTGTTGGATGGCATCACTGACTCAATGGGCATGAGTTTCAGTAGACTGTGGGAGTTGGTGATGGACAGGGAGGCCTGGCATGCTGGTCCATGGGGTTGCAAATAGTCTGACACAACTTAGCAACTGAAGTGAAGTGAACTGAACTGGGAAGCTCAGTTGGTAAAGGATCCTCCTGCAATGCAGGTGAGACCAATTTGATTCTTGGGTTGGGAAGATCCCCGGGAGAAGAGAAACACTACCCACTCCAGTGTTTACACCTGGAGAATTCCATGGACTCTATAGTCTAGTGGGTCACAAAGAATCGTATATGACTGAGTTGCTCTCACTTTCACCTTTAAATACATGTGATACCCACTCAGTAAATTCTGTGGTTACTTTTTCTGTTCGTCATTGTTTGTGATTCACAGATCTACACATATCAAAGGCAATCCTTTAATACAATTGCTAGAAGACTGACTATGTTGTAAGACATTTCTTTAAAAGGGTAACTGTAAGAAACAAAGGGAAACATTTAATGTCTCTAAAACATAGTCTTTGGGGACAAGAAACTTCTAGTCTCTACACTGATTGCAGAAGAGGAAACTACTTGTCAATGATGATGGGGAGCCTCTTATTAAAGTGGCTACAGATATCCTAAATTAAGAAAAGCATGTTCACCGGATTCAGGTGAATTAGAATCCCTTGGGAATCTAAGCACATTAAAGAGAGTCTGAAAGTACCTCACTTTATATTTTCTGTTTCTTTTTCCAAATGCCACTTAGAAAAGCAGAAATCACATCTGTGTAACTTTCTGATTCAAAGCAGCAGTCTAGAAAGGCTGTCTGCTTTTGCTTGAAAGTGAGATGTCCCTCCAACTTTCCTTCATTTCTTAGAGACAGGAAGAACAGAACTATAGATATCAAGGACAACAGAGAGTGAAAGTTTTTGTTGTTTTTTAGAGAGAAAGGTGTATGTATGAAGAAAGATGAAGAACCAAAATATATCTTCATTGGAGGGGAAAATTTGGGTGGTGGTGTTACTGAAGCACACACACTGAAGTGTTACCCAGCACACTGGGTGTTACTGAAGCCCAAGTGTGCTTTACTGTCCAAGTGCAGTAAAGCTGATCTACCAACACCAGGTTGTGGGGAAAGAAAATATAAGATTTACTTCAGGGTGCCACACAAGGAGAATGGGAAGCTCATGCTCAAAAGACCCAAACTTCCTGACCATTTTCAGGGAAGAGGTTTTATAGACAGTGTGAGGGAGGTGTCTGCAGGGTGTATGATCAGTTCATGCACACTTCTCAGATGAGTTGGCATCAAGGTGAAGCTTCAGGCATCATTCACCTTCTGGTTTCAACCAGTCTGGGGTCTATGTGCTTTTTGTCAGCAATTTTCATCTGGTGGTCATCTGCTTCATGGAAAAACAACTCAGGAATGTACGCCAAGCCTTTATCTATATCTTTCAGGGAACTGTGAGTTTCATGATTCTACTGTGGCTGTTTTATAGCCTAAATTGTAACCAGTATCCCAGCTCAAGAGCTATTCTTTGTTTCTACTTCTCCAAATTTTCCAATAATTAACACTTGAACCACCCTTTTGAGACTCAAGGGAGGCCTGGGAGACTAAAGCAAAAGCATTTTACTTCAAAGAACAGGGACAGAGAGACTTGCATATGGTTTCAATTTCTCTTTTTCTTTTATACTCCTCAGTCTTGGGGGAATAAGTTCAGGAAAAGAAAGGGAGTGGAGTTTTGGATACATAATCATAAATTCAGCAGAGGTACTCAGTTTTAGGGGTACTCGGTTTCAATGGTATCCACATCCATAATTCACCACTTCCAACTTTTCACTGCTCAGATTTTTGTCACTGACTTTTTCCCATTATTTGTTTCCCAAAAGACTATGAAATAGGGTCAGTCTAAATGTTTTGTTTGTCTTTAAAATCTCCTACAGTCCTTTTTATGCTGTTATTTACACTTTGGGGATGTCGGTAAACTAGGACCCAAATGCTGAACATCGTCATGAAATGAAGTGCTTCCAAGGATTCATATTCTTCCATACCCTGAGCTGACTGGAGTAGGTTACTAGATAGTAATGTATCTACTCAGAGAGGTTAGCAGGAAGATGTGCCTTTTCATTTGGAAAATAATGTTGATTCCTGTTTGCCAGAACAGTAGTCAAATTTGCCCCAGTTTATATTGAGAATAAAAAGGAAAAGGATTTATTGATATTTACCTCCTACTCTGAAGCTCATTTTTAAGACATTGATTTCCTTCCAAGACAATTGTCTAAAACATATAGTTTGGGGACTTTTCTTCTGTCTTTCATTAAATTGAGAGACAATACCAGTAGATGACAGGATTATAAATGATATATTTCAAATTTTACAAGGAATATAGTTTCATTTCACATAAAAATTAAGGAAATTTTTTCATTATGTTCACATTAGAGAATTATACATCTAGCTAAATATATATAATTAATACATTAAATTATACAACTAGTTAAATATGCCATAATTATAGCTTTAAGAGGTTCAGTGGTCTCCCAGGAGAAAAAAGATATAAGCAAAGTAAAGTTTTAAAAGAGATCTGTTGAGAGTACAGAATAGCTTAAGCTCTTTAAAATAATGTGTGTTTTTCAAACATTTTATTATCATACCCTTTGTCAAGTAAAGTCTTCTGAAAAATTAAACTAATAAAAAGCTATAAGTGGAATGTTATTTGTATTTGCTTATTTTTCTACATTAAATTTCAGGAGAATTGCTTATTTTAGATAAATTGTGGTCAGTAATAATGATTTAATCAGTTTAGCCATTTAAATATCCATGGTTATGGATTATAGTTTCAGAATTTTATTAGTTCCAGTACATAGTTACATTCTAATTTTGGGGAGGAGGGGTGAATAACATAAGGAAAATACTGATTTACCTAGTTTTGTATTTGTTTTTATTTTTTGCAAATAGAAGAAAATTAACATGGGACATCTTTCTATTTCAGGATATTGTTTACACAAAATGACCTAAGATATATTTCTTTCAAAATTGAATCACAGATTGACAAAGAAGCAAAGTCAAAACAGTGGGGCTAAGATAGTCTTTTCAACAAATGGTGCTGAAGCAACTGGACATCCACATGCCAAAATATGAATCTAGACACAGACTTACACACTTCACAAAAATTAGCTCAAGATGGATTAGAGATCTACATGTAAAACACAAAATGAGAAAACTTCTGAAGAATAACATAGAAATAAGCTTGCTGCTGCTGCTGCTGCTGCTAAGTCACTTCAGTCGTGTCCGACTCTGTGCGACCCCATAGACTGCAGCCCACCAGGCTCCCCCGTCCCTGGGATTCTCTAGGCAAGAACACTGGAGTGGATTGCCGTTCCCTTCTCCAATGCATGAAAGTGAAAAGTGAAAGTGAGGTCGCTCAGTCGTGTCTGACTCTTAGCGACCCTGTGGATTGCAACCTAACAGGCTCCTCTGTCCATGGGATTTTCCAGGCAAGAGTACTGGTGTGGGTTGGCATTGCCTTCTCCAGAAGTAAGCTTAGATGACCTTAAAGTGGAAGCTGCTCATTCGTGTCCAACTCTTTGCAATCCCATGGGCTGTATAGTTCAAGGAATTCTCTGGGCCAGAGTACTGGAGTGGGTAGCTGTTCTTTTCTCCAGGGGAGCTTCCCAACCCAGGGATGGAATCCAGGTCTCCCGCATTGCAGGCAGATTCTTTACCAACTGAGCCATAACCTTGCATATGCCTTTTTAGATAGAATGCCAAAAGAACAATATATGAGAAAAATAATTGGTAAGTTGAACTTTATTGAAATTAAATTTTCTGCTTTGCAAAAGACAATGTTAATACAAATAGAAGACAATCTATACACTTGGAGAAAATATTTCCAAAACACACATCTGATAGAGGATTGTTATCCAAACTATACAAAAACTCTTAAAAATTAGTATTAATAAAATAATTCAAATAAAAAATGAGCTAAAACTCTAGAATTTGTCATTTCATCTATATGATAAATTGCTCATTAAAAAAAAATAAGTTTCATGTCTTTCATCTTTTAAGGGAAAAAAAGAGATGGGCCAAAGACTGACATCTCACAATGAAGACAAACAAATGACAAGGAAATAGAAAGATGTTCCCCATCATATGTTGTAAGGAAAAATATAAATTTAGACATTAATGAGATATCACCACTCGCTTATTAGAATGGCCCAAATACAGAGTACAGATAACCTCAGATGCTGGCAAGGATGTAGAACAATGGGAATTCTCATTAAATGTTTCTTACAAAACTGATCATACTCTTACTATACAATCCAACAGCAATTGTACTCCTTCAGTTCAGTTCAGCTCAGTGGCTCAGTCGTGTCTGACTCTCTGCGAACCCATGAACCGCAGCACACCAGGCCTCTCTGTCCATCACCAACTCCTGAAGTGCACTGAAACTCATGTCCATTGAGTCAGTGATGCCATCCAACCATCTCATCCTCTGTTGTCCCCTTCTCCTTCTGCCCTCAATTTTTCCCCACATCAGGGTCTTTCCCAGTGAGTCAGCTCTTTACATCAAGTGGCCAAAGTATTGGAGTTTCAGCTTCTTCAGTCCTTCAGATGAACACCCAGGACTGATCTCCTTTAGAATGGACTGGTTTGATCTCCTTGGAGTCCAAGGGATTCTCAAGAGTCTTCTCCCACACCACAGTTCAAAAGCATCAATTCTTCAGCGCTCAGCCTTCTTCACAGTCTAACTCTCACATCCATACATAACTACTGGAAAAACCATAGCCTTGACTAGACGGGCCTCTGTTGGCAAAGTAATGTCTCTGCTTTTCAATATGCTATCTACGTTGGTCATAACTTTCCTTTCAAGAAATAAGTGTTCTTTTAATTTCATGGCTGCAAGCACCATCTGAGTGTAAGCTGTCAATATGTAAAGTCGAAGTTCTGTATGATTTCAATACATGGCATTCTTGAGAAGACAAAACATTGGAGCTGCTAAAAATATTAGTTGTTGCCAGGGGGTTTGGGATGAGCAGGGATGATTAGGCAGAGCACAGAGGATTTTAGGGCAAGGAAGATACTCTGTATGATATCATGGTAATTGGATACATGTCGTTATATGTTTGTCTAAACTGACAGTACAACATCAAGGGTGAATGCTAATGTAAAGTATGGCCTTTAGGTGACTAGTATGTGTGTGCTCAGTTGTGTCCAACTCTGTGAAACTCCGTGGACTGCAGCCTTCCAGGCTCCTCTGTCCATGGGATTGTCTAGGCAAGAATGTTAGAGTGGGTCACCATTTCCTCCCACCATTTAGGTGATTGTGATGTGTTAGTGTAGGTTCATCAATTGTAACATACATAATACCACTTTGGTGTGGGATTTGATAATGGGTAAAGGCTGAGTGTGTATGGGAGCAAGGCCTATACAAAAACTCTCTGTGCTGTCCTTTTAATTTTGTTGTGAACCTTAAACTGTTCTAAAAATATCTTAATAAAAAATTGAATCACACACATATAGATTTCCTTAGTCTGTCACTCAAAGGGCTAGAAGCAATGGCACCACGAAGCAATGAGCACACCTCGTTTCTAAGGGAGAGATCTTGGTTTCTAAAATTATTATTCAATAAAAATAAATCAAATGAATGATTTTGAAACTGCTGCAAGAAAATATAAGATGGACCCGGAGCATCTTGTTCCATCAGAAAGTACAGAGTGCTAAAAAATAGAAACCCATAATCATGGGTATGTCAGAGGTACACAGGAGCCAACTTAAATAGCTCCCAATGGTAGGACAATCTGAGAAAAAAATATAAAATAATACTGGATAATAACACAAAATATAAAATGAATATCCATAATTCCTTACTTATATGTATAAATAATTGAGTAAACAAAGATATGGGAGAGAATAGTCATATCGCCCGTGCAGAAGAATTCTAAATAATCTATGTTGACACTCTATGCTCAAGGAGAGGGAGCATAAATCCCTACTTCCACTACTTAAACAACTGTTTTCAAAGACTATACTCTTGGAAGAGGGAAAAAATCTATAGAAAGGGAGCAAAGAGTAACTGACAGTGGAGAAATCCAACCAGTAGTACTTCAGCCTGGCAATCATGAATTACACCGGTAATTCATGCTGAAACAATATGGTGTAAAGAGATTAAAGTGATACATGATCTCTCTATTCTTCCTCCCTAAAACCGACAAAATTAAAATATGAGAAAAATGTTAAACTCATCTCACACGCTAGTAAAGTAATGCTCAAAATTCTCCAAACCAGGCTTCAACAATACGTGAACAGTGAACTTCCAGATGTTCAAGCTGGTTTTAGAAAAGGCAGAGGAACCAGAGACCAAATTTCCAACATCCGCTGGATCATGGAAAAAGCAAGAGAGTTCCAGAAAAAACATTTTTCTGCTTTATTGACTATGCCAAAGCCTTTGACTGTGTGGATCACAATAAACTGTGGAAAATTCTAAAAGAGATGGGAATAACAGACCACCTGGCCTGCCTCTAGAGAAACCTGTATGCAGGTCAGGAAGCAACAGTTAGAACTGGACATGGAACAACAGACTGGTTCCAAATAGGAAAAGGAGTACCTCAAGGCTGTATATTGTCACCCTGCTTATTTAACTTCTATGCAGAGTACATCATGAGAAACGCTGGGCTGGAAGAAGCACAAGCCGGAATCAAGATTGCCGGGAGAAATATCAATCACCTCAGATATGCAGATGACACCACCCTTATGGTAGAAAGTGAAGAGGAACTAAAAAGCCTCTCATGAAAGTGAAAGAGGAGAGCTTTAAGTTGGCAAAAGCTCAACATTCAGAAAACTAAGATCATGGCTTCTGATGTCATCACTTCATGGGAAATAAATGGGGAAACAGTGGAAACAGCGTCAGACTTTATTTTCTGGGGGCTCCAAAATCACTGCAGATGATGACTGCAGCCATGAAATTAAAAGACGCTTACTCCTTGGAAGGAAAGTTATGACCAACCTAGATAGCATATTCAAAAGCAAAGACATTACTTTGCCAACAAAGGTCTGTCTAGTCAAGGCTATGGTTTTTCCTGTGGTCAAGTATGGATGTGAGAGTTGGACTGTGAAGAAAGCTGAGCACCAAAGAATTGATGCTTTTGAACTGTGGTGTTGGAGAAGACTCTTGAGAGTCCCATGGACTGCAAGGAGATCCAACCAGTCCATTCTGAAGGAGATCAGTCCTGGGTATTCTTTAGAAGGAATGATGCTAAGGCTGAAACTCCAGTACTTTGGCTACCTCATGCGAAGAGTTGACTCATTGGAAAATACTCTGATGCTGGGAGAGATTGGGGGCAGGAGGAAAAGGAGATGACAGAGGATGAGATGGCTGGATGGCATCACTGACTCCATGGACGTGAGTCTGAGTGAACTCCGGGAGATGGTGATGGACAGGGAGGCCTGGCGTGCTGCAATTCATGGGGTCACAAAGAGTCAGACACGACTGAGCGACTGAACTGTACTGAACTGAGTAGAGGAACATCTTGACAACATCCAACCAATACTCCTCGAAACTGCCAAATTCAGCAAAGCCAAATAAAATCTGAGACTATATCAAAAAAGGAAAATCTTTTATGAATCTAGAGAAAGATTTTTTAACTATGTATCAATATTAATATTCAATAGAAAAATATTATTATTTTAGACTTTATCAATATTTGTGTGTGTGTGTGTTCAGTTTGTCAGTCATGATCGACTCTCTGCAGCCCCATGGACTCTAACTTACTATGCTCCTCTGTCCATGAGATTTCTTATGGAAGAATACTGGAGTTGACTGCCATTTCCTTCTCCAGGAGATCTTCCCAGTCAAGGGACTGAACACATACCTCCTACATTGGCAGGTCAGTTCTTTACCACTGAGCCACCTGGAGAGCCCTTATAGATATTTCTGTTCATATAATATAAATATGAATATAAATAAATGTATAAAAATTTATAATAAATGTATTTGTTAAGAATACACATAATAAGGGAAATCAAAAGGCAAAAGACAAACTGGAAAAATATATTTAAAACATACATCACTTCAGTTCAGTTCAGTCACTCAGTCGTGTCCAGCTTTGCGACCCCATGAATCGCAGCACACCAGGCCTCCCTGTCCATCACCAACTCCCGGAGTTCACCCAGACTCATGTCCAATGACTCAGTGATGCCATCCAGCAATCTCATCCTCTGTCGTCCCCTTCTCCCTTTGCCCCCAGTCCCTCCCAGCATCAGAGTCTTTTCCAATGAGTCAACTCTTCGCATGAGGTAGCCAAAGTACTGGAGTTTCAGCTTTAGCATCATTCCTTCCAAAGAAATCCCAGGGCCGATCTCTAGAATGGACTGGTTGGATCTCTTTGCAGTCCAAGGACTCTCAAGAGTCTTCTCCAACACCACAGTTAAAAATATTCAATGCTTCAGCGCTCAGCCTTCTTCACAGTCCAACTCTCACATCCATACATGACCACTGGAAAACCAGAGCCTTGACTAGACGAACATTTGTTGGCAAAGTAATGTCTCTGCTTTTGAATATGCTATCTAGGTTGGTCATAACTTTCCTTCCAAGGAGTAAGCATCTTTTAATTTCATGGCTGCAGTCACCATCTGCAGTGATTTTGGAGCCCCCCAAAATAAAGTCTGACAATGTTTCCACTGTTTCCCCATCTATTTCCCATGAAGTGATGGGACCAGATGCCATGATCTTCATTTTCTGGATATTGAGCTTTAAGCCAACTTTTTCATTCTCCACTTTCACTTTCATCAAGGGGCTTTTTAGTTCCTCTTCAATTTCTGCCATAGGGGTGGTGTCATCTGCATATCTGAGGTGATTGATATCTCTCCCAGCAATCTTGATTCCAGCTTGTGCTTCTTCCAGTCCAGCGTTTCTCATGATGTACTCTGCATAGAAGTTAAATAAGCAGGGTGACAATAGCATGTTGGGTGTAACACTTTCACAGCATCATCTTTCAGGATTTGAAATAGCTCAACTGGAATTCCATCCACTCCACTAGCTTTGTTCCTAGTTTCTAAGGCCCACTTGACTTTACATTCCAGGATGTCTGGCTCTAGGTCAGTGATCACACCATCGTGATGATCTGGGTCGTGAAGATCTTTTTTGTACAGTTCTTCTGTGTATTCTTGCCACCTCTTCGTAATATCCTCTGCTTCTGTTAGATCCATACCATTTCTGTCCTTTATTGTGCTCATCTTTGCATGAAATGTTCCCTTTGTATCTCTAGTTTTCTTGAAGAGATCTCTAGTCTTTCCCATTCTGTTGTTTTCCTCTATTTCTTTGCATTGATTGCTGAGGAAGGCTTTCTTATCTCTTCTTGCTATTCTTTGTAACTCCGCATTCAGATGTTTATATCTTTGCTTTTCTCCTTTGCTTTTCATTTCCTGTCTTTTCACAGCTATTTGTAAGTTCCCAGACAGCCATTTTGCTTTTTTGCATTTCTTTACCATGGGGATGGTCTTGATCCCTGTCTCCTGTACAATGTCACGAACCTCATTCCATAGTTCATCAAGCACTCTATCAGATCTAGGCCCTTAAATCTGTTTCTCACGTCCATTGTATAATCATAAGGGATTTGATTTAGGTCATACCTGAATGGTCTAGTGGTTTCCCCTACTTCCTTCAATTTAAGTCTGAATTTGGCAATAAGGAGTTTATGATCTGAGCCACAGTCAGCTCCTGGTCTTGTTTTTGCTGACTGTATAGAGCTTCTCCATCTTTGGCTGCAAAGAATATAATCAATCTGATTTCGTTATTGACCATCTGATGATGTCCATGTGTAAAGTCTTCTCTTGTGTTGATGGAAGAGGGTGTTTGTTATGACCAGTGCATTTTCTTGGCAACACTCTATTAGTCTTTGCCCTGCTTCATTCCGTATTCCAAGGCCAAATTTGCCTGTTACTCCAGGTGTTTCTTGACTTCCTACTTTTGCATTCCAGTCCCCTATAATGAAAAGGACATCTTTTTTGGGTGTTAGTTCTAAGAGGTCTTGTAGGTCTTCATAGAACCATTCAACTTCAGCTTCTTCAGCGTTACTGGTTGGGGCATAGACTTGGATTACTGTGATATTGAATGGTTTGCTTTGGAAATGAACAGAGATCATTCTGTCATTTTTTGAGATTGCATCCAAATACTGCATTTTGGACTTTTTTGTTGACCATGATGGCTACTGCATTTCTTCTGAGGGATTCCTGCCCGCAGTAGTAGGTATAATATCATCTGAGTTAAATTCACCCATTCCAGTCCATTTTAGTTCGCTGATTCCTAGAATGTCAACATTCACTCTTGCCATCTCTTGTTTGACCACTTCTAATTTGCCTTGATTCATGGACCTGACATTCCAGGTTCCTATGCAATATTGCTCTTTACAGCATCGGACCTTGCTTCTATTACCAGTCACATCCACAGCTGGGTATTCTTTTTGCTTTGGCTCCATCCCTTCATTCTTTCTGGAGTTATTTCTCCACTGATCTTCAGTAGTGTATTGGGCACCTATTGACCTGGGGGGTTCCTCTCTCAGTATCCTTTCATTTTGCCTTTTCCTACTGTTCATGGGGTTCTCAAGCCAAGAATACTGAAGTGGTTTGCCATTCCCTTCTCCAGTGGACCACATTCTGTCAGATCTCTCCACCATGACCTGCCCAACTTGGGTTGCCCCATGGGCATGGCTTAGTTTCATTGAGTTAGACAAGGCTGTGGTCCTAGTGTGATTAGATTGACTAGTTTTCTGTGATTATGGTTTCAGTGTGTCTGCCCTCTGATGCTTTCTTGCAACACCTACCGTCCTACTTGGGTTTCTCTTACCTTGGGTATTGGGTATCTCTTCATGGCTGCTCCAGCAAAGCACAGCCTCTGCTCCTTATCTTGGATGAGGGGTATATCCTCACCGCCGCCCTTCCTGACCTTCAACGTGGGATAGCTCCTCTAGGCCCTCCTGCGCCCGCACAGCCACAGCTCCTTGGACATGGGGTTGGTCCTCCCAGCCGCCGCCCCTGGCATCGGTCGTGGGGTTACTCCTCCAGACAGAGTTAAAATATTCAATACAATTAAAAATAAATAAATGTGAGAAAAAAATCTTGAAAGGAAAATGGGAAACTGGCAAGAATAGACTTATAATCATACATAGACATGCACATGAAGTGTGCCTTAGGAACCATCACTATGAACAAGGATAGCAGAGGTGATGGAATTCCAGTTGAGCTATTTCAAATCCTAAAAGGTGATGCTGCAAAACTCAGCAGTGGCCACAGGACTGGAAAAGGTCAGTTTTCATTCCAATCCCAAAGAAAGGCAATGCCAAAGAATGCTCAAACTACCACACAATTGCACTCATCTCACATGCTAGTAAAGTAATGCTCAAAATTCTCCAAGCCAGGCTTCAGCAGTATGTGAACCGTGAACTTCCTGATGTTCAAGCTGGATTTAGAAAAGGCAAAGGAACCAGAGATCAAATTTCCAACATCCGCTGGATCATGGAAAAAGCAAGAGAGTTCCAGAAAAAGAACATCTTTTCTGCTTTATTGACTATGCCAAAGCCTTTGACTGTGTGGATCACAATAAACTGTGGAAAATTCTAAAAGAGATGGGAATAACAGACCACCTGACCTGCCTCTTGAGAAATCTGTATGCAGGTCAGGAAGCAACAGTTAGAACTGGACATGGAACAACAGACTGGTTCCAAATAGGAAAAGGAGTACGTCAAGGCTGTATACTGTCACCCTGCTTATTTAACTTCTATGCAGAGTACATCATGGGAAATGCTGGACTGGAAGAAGCACAAGCTGGAATCAAGACTGCTGGGAGAAATATCAATACCTCAGATATACAGATGACATCACCCTTATGGCAGAAAGTGAAGAAGAACTAAAGAGCCTCTTCATCAAAGTGAAAGAGGAAAGTGAAAAAGTTGGCTTAAAAAAAAGTTGCTTAAAGCTTCAATATTCAGAAAACAAAGATCATTGCATCTGGTCTTATCACTTCATGGCAAATAGTTCAGGAAACACTGGAAATAGTGACAAACTATTTTGGGGGGCTCCAAAATCACTGCAGATGGTGACTGCAGCCATGAAATTAAAAGACACTTGCTCTTGGAGGAAAAGTTATAACCAAGCTAGACAGCATATTAAAAAGCAGAGACATTACTTTGCCAACAGAGGCCTGTCTAGTCAAAGCTATGGTTTTCCAAGTGGTCATGCATGGATGTGAGAGTTGGGCTATAAAGAAGGCCGAGCTCTATAGAGTTGATGCTTTTGAACTGTGGTGTTGGAGAAGACTTTTGAGAGTCCCTTGGATTGCAAGGAGTCAAACAGGTCCATCCTAAAGGAAATCAGTCCTGAATGTTCATTGGAAGGACTGATGCTGAAGCTGAAACTCCAATACTTCGCCACCTGATAAGAACTGACTCATTGGAAAAGACCCTGATGCTGGGAAAGATTGAAGGTGCGAGGAGAAGGGGATTACAGAGGATGAGATGGTTGGACAGCATCACTGACTCAATGGACATGAGTTTGAGTAAACTCTGGGAGTTGGTGATGGACAGGGAAGCCTGGCATGCTGCAGTCCATGGGGTCCAAAGAGTCAGATATGACAGAGTGACTGAACTGAACTGAGACACACACACAGCAGTACACATACATGCATACATGCAGAGAATTTTTAGATATTTAAATGCATGGACAAATGTTCATCTTTACTTATAAGAGAACTGAAATAGCAAACCAATTCTGAAAGCTTGATGACATATTCTGTTGGCAGTGTTGGCAAAGCTGCAGGGACATAGTCAATCAGTTTGCTCTGAAGAAAACAGTACAACCTCTATGAACATGCAATGTCTAAAAATCTATGTATTGATTTGCCCTTAGACTCGGCAATACCTCTTCTGGAAATTAAAAACTTGCCTCCAACAATACAAAAATGGTTTTCTTCAAGGTTAGTCATTAAAGCATTATTTGTAATTGGAAAATATAAACCACTTAAATATCCAAACACAGTGAAATTGTTGAGTGAACTATGATATATACACTCATAAGGGTACTGTTATGTTGTGAAAAAAATGAGTAAAAACTGGTTGAAATGATTTACCAAATACAGTGTAAAAGCCATACTATGTAGGGAAAAACTTTTTTATACTTTATATTTTGTAACATGTAATATATTAAGAAGAGTAAGGAACACATACATATGTAGGATTTTTCCATTTGTGTGTAAAAGAAGGAGAAATTAAACCTACATGAGTCTACTCATTTTTGTAAAAAATAACACAAAATTGTTAACTAGAATCATGTGAGACTGGTAACCTATGAGTTTAGATTAGAGAATAAATAATGAGAAAGTTAGCAGGAGTAACCCCTTTCTGAGTATACTTTTTGATTAACTTGGGAATCATTTTCATACTCTAAGCATTCAAAACTAAATTTAAAAAGAAGAAATTCTAAAATAAATGCAAACAGAGTAAATAAATCCCACTGTATTGTAAATGAGTAATAATAATATTGCCAAACTGAGTGTGTAGAGAAAAGAACTAATTCAAGTAGCTATTGAACACAATATTTTGGCTAAATAATCTCAGGTTAGAGGAACAAAGCAAAATAAAATCCCTGTATGTATCTTATCTCTGCCCACTGATAAGACCTAGAAATACTGATGCCATAATAGCATTGAGAATACCTAGCACCCTAATGCTGTTTTATAAATACCATTTCCCATCCTAAGAAACCATATATTCTTAGAGAAATGGCTAGTTCCAGGACTGGGTGGAGGGAAGGTCCAAGATGAGCTGAGAATTTCCTCTCAGGCCAGAACACAAGCATGTCGTTTTTGTTGGTGCTGTTTGTTTGTTTAAAGTAGGGTAGACATTTCTGAGTCTGCAATAGAAACTAGCTGGATAGTTAGTTTAGGTAAATGTCTCTTCTTACAATAGAATGCTGATTGATAAATATAGAAGAAGTGGCAGAGTTGGAAAATTATTATTTTGAAATTATGATTCTAAAGATTTCAAGAATCATGAATGACTATTAAGTCTAGGAGGACTTCCTAGGTGGCTCAGTGGTAAAGAATCTGCCTGCCAATGCAGGAGACACAGGATATGCAGATGTGGGTTCAATCCCTCAGTTGAAAAGATTCCCTGAAAGAGGACAATCTTGTATTGTCCAGTATTCTTGTCTGGACAAGCCCATGGACAGAGGAGCCTGGTTGGCTACAGTCCATGGGGTCACAAAGAGTCAGACACAACTTAGTAACCGAGCAAACACTTTAAATCTATGGGGCTAGCCTGTATGGTGGAGTACTAGGGTAATTGCATTTACAATAAACCACCTAAACTTAAAGAAAAGAAACTAAGTTTGATGAAATTCAGAATAGCTGCATAATCTCAAAGGATCTGCCTACACATTGCTTATTAGTTGCAAAACAGAAATAACTATTCAGTGGGACACTAGAAAACACTCTGATTGGATGATCAAAATTAACATCCCCAGCAAAGAACACACAGGCAACAGGTGCCTCCCAAGAGATGTCCTTTAAAAGTCATAATATAATTTATCTAGGATTCCAGAAACTGGAAGTGCATATTTTAAATCTTAGTAATAAGGTGATAAACAGCAAAATTGAAGCACACTCTATAAAATAATTGGCCAGTATACTGTAAACCTTCCATATATGAAATATCAATACAAGGAAAAGAAACGCTGCCAGACTATAGGAGATTAAAGAGATGTGACTACATGCACCATGTGATCTTAAACTGATCTGATATTGCAAGTACAATTGCTATAAAATATATCATTATGAAAATTGCAACATGGAATGTGAGTTAGATGAAAGCATTTTACCAGTTAATTTTTCTGAATTTGTAATCAAAATGTGAAGATGTGCACTCTTGTTTTAGGTTCTTTGCTCTCATGTGAAAGTTTTTATGTGTTTTCATCTATACACATAGAAAATCACACCAAAATGGTCTAATTTTCCTTTCATCCACCATACATACTTTAAATAAAATGAAAGAAAATATGTCCTTTATATTTTCCTTTGTGTTCACTCTATTGCTTGTTCTTTTTTTCATTCCCAAAGTTCAGTTTACCTTGTATCATTTCCCTTTATCTTGAAGAACTTTCTTTTGCATATTTTAAAGTAGTTCTGACAACAACTTCTTAGTTTTGCTTCACCTAGAATATATTCATTTTATCCTTATTGCTGGAAAACCTTTTGATGGATAAAAATTCTGGGTTGTCTATTCTGGTTTCTACTCTTTCAGCATTTTAAAGTTTCTATTCTGTAGTCTTCTAGCCTCCACTGTTTGTGGCAAGAAAGTTGCAATTATCTCAGTCATAACATGTTTTCTTACATGTAATGAATTAAGATTTCATTCATTATCTTTGATTTCCATGGTTTAATTTTGATGCAGCTTGGCATGGCATTCTTTGAGTTTGTCTTGTTTACGTTTAATGAGCTTCTGAAATATCTGAATTAATATCTTTTAACAAGTGTGGGACATTTTTAGATATTACTTAAATAATTTTTTCCCACACAATCTCTTTCTCCTCTCCTTCTAGGATTCCAATAGCATGAATGATAAGCCTTTTGTTGCTAAACTTGTCCCAAGCCTTTGATATGTTTTAAAGCATTTTAACTAGTATTCCTTTAATTGGAAATTTCTGTTGCTCTGTCTTCAAAACAACGACTTTTCCCCTGTTGTCACTGTTCTATGAGGGAGTTCATTTACTGAATTTCCTGTTTCAGCTAATAGATTTTCATTCTAAAACTTCTAATTAGTCTTTTTTTTTTTGTCTGCCGACAACTGCATCTCTTAAATTTATTTTAAGTACATATGATATTTACCCTTATAGAGGTTGATATAAGAGATGTTTATAATCTTCAAATGGTTAAGCTATTTTATTCCATTCTGTTTTTGCTTGAATAATTTCTGAGGAGAGGGTGACTGTAATCTTATGTTTATTCTTCCCTAAACAAGTATGGCTTCTTTCTGGAGTTTATTAATTTCTGTACTTTGAAAATAATATCCCTGGGTGTAGTTTTAAGGCATTTGTCTTGGTGTTTGAGCTCTCAGGAAGTGCAGTTTGTATCTGACATTAGTCTGAGAAGATTCTCAGTCATTATAGTTCCAAATATTTCTTTTGTTTTTCACTTTCTTATCCTTTTACTCTTCCCATAAAGTTACACATTTATAATTGTTCCACAGTCCTTGGATATCCTGTTATGTGTTGTTGTTTTCTGTCTTTATTCCCCTTGCTTTTTGGTTTTTGAGGATTCTGTTATTATGTCCACTGGCTCAGAGATTCTTTCCTCAACTGTGTCAAATCGACAATAAGCTCATCAAAGATATTCTTCATTTCTGTTGTAGTGATTTTTTTATCTCTAGCATTTTGAGGGCTCTTAGTACTTCCATCACTGTGCCTACATTGCCCATCTATTCCTGCATACTGCTATCCTTTAGAGCTCTTAGCATATTTATTATAGTCATTTAAATTCCTGGTCTGATAATTCCAACATCAATGCCATGTCTAGTTCTGATGTTTGCTATGTCTCTTCAAGTTGTACTTTTTGCCTTTTGATACATTTCATAAGTTTTTTCTTGATATTAGACATGATGTACTGGGTAAAAGAAACTGCTGCAAATAGGCTTTCCGTAATGTTGTGGTGAGGAGTAGGGGAGGGGAACTGTTCTTTAGTACAACGATTAGGTCCCTGTCTTTTAATGAGTCTGTGCGTCTGGACTGTGAATTTCATAACTGTGTCTCAGCTCCCCCCAAACTCCCCATAGGTGGGATAGGATGGCTCCAGTGAACTGGAGTTGTTGTTTCCTTTTCCTCAGGTCAGTTCCGCTCTGATGACACCTGCAGGTTAGGCTGTATTACCTGCGGGTAAGGAAAGTTATGTCCAACTTAGATAGCATATTCAAAAGCAGAGACATTACTTTGCCAACAAAGGTCCATCTAGTCAAGGCTATGGTTTTTCCTGTAGTCATGTATGGATGTGAGAGTTGGACTGTGAAGAAGGCTGAGTGCCAAAGAATTGATGCTTTTGAACTGTGGTGTTGGAGAAGACTCTTGAGAGTCCCGTGGACTGCAAGGAGATCCAACCAGTCCATTCTGAAGGAGATCAGCCCTGGGATTTCTTTGGAAGGAATGATGCTAAAGCTGAAACTCCAGTACTTTGGCCACCTCATGCGAAGAGTTGACTCATTGGAAGAGACTGATGCTGGGAGGGATTGGGGGCAGGAGGAGAAGGGGACGACAGAGGATGAGATGGCTGGATGGCATCACTGACTCGATGGACGTGAGTCTGAATGAACTCCGGGAGTTGGTGATGGACAGGGAGGCCTGGCGTGCTGCGATTCATGGGGTCGCAAAGAGTCGGACACGACTGAATGACTGAACTGAACTGAACCGAGGCTTTGTTAAGAACAAAGTACCAT
The DNA here is from genome assembly GCF_002263795.3 of Bos taurus. Classification (NCBI taxonomy): domain Eukaryota; kingdom Metazoa; phylum Chordata; class Mammalia; order Artiodactyla; family Bovidae; genus Bos; species Bos taurus. The sequence continues at coordinate 16,868,446 of NC_037336.1, read as the reverse complement.
CCTATGTTTTAGGGTGACTTCTTTTCCTTCTGCTGCCAGAAGTCCAAAAGGATTTTTCTACAAAATTTACTACAGGAACCTGGTTAAGTTCCTAGAGGAGAATCTCACTGAATGATAAGGACATGCTGTGACTGGGTCCCCTGGATTTTTTAACTCTCAGAGTTATCCACACCAAGCCTCCATCAATTCATCAATTACAGTTGAGGTTTTCCTACCCTGACACTGATTCATGGTGATTTTCCTCTCTTTTGGGGATTCAAGAGGATTTGTCTATTTTTAGTCTGTTCAAATTTTGATTGGTTGTTAGGATGAACTGGCCACTTGTCCTTATATGGGGGAACAGATTTAAAGTCTGTGTGATAATCCTACATGTGCGTCTTCTCAGGATTGTCTCTTGTTGACTATCTTTTCCTTTGGGAGTTAATCAGTTTATAGGTCATATTTCCCTGGGTCTTTTTTTTGGGGGGGGGGTTACTTTTTATTGAAAGATAATTGCTTTAAAATATTGTGCCAGTTTCTGCCATTCATCAACATAAATCAGCCACAGACATACACATGTCCCATCCCTCTTGAACCTCCCTCCCATCTCCCACCCCATCCCAGCCCTCCAGGTTGTCACAGAGCACCAGTTTGAACTCCCTGCATCACACAGTGAAGTCCCACTGGATATCTATTTTACATAAGGTAATGCATGTGTTTCCATGCTACTTTCTCAATTTTATTGCACCCTCTCCCTCCCACACTGTGTCCACAAGGTGTGTCGTTTCCCTGGGTCTTTTTATGTAAGATAATTTTTGATTGCTTTGACTGGATACACATAAGGCTATTTTGTCATGAGAAGTGGATCCTTTTAAGATCAGCCAGGAAATTAAAAGACACTTACTCCTTGGAAGGAAAGTTATAACCAACCTAGACAGCATATTCAAAAGCAGAGACATTACTTTGCCAACAAAGGTCCGTCTAGTCAAGGCTATGGTTTTTCCTGTGGTCATGTATCGATGTGAGAGTTGGACTGTGAAGAAGGCTGAGCATTGAAGAATTGATGCTTTTGAACTGTGGTGTTGGAGAAGACTCTTGAGAGTCCCATGGACTGCAAGGAGATCCAACCAGTCTATTCTGAAGGAGATCAGCCCTGGGATTTCTTTGGAAGGAATGATGCTAAAGCTGAAACTCCAGTACTTTGGCCACCTCATGCGAAGAGTTGACTCATTGGAAAAGACTCTGATGCTGGGAGGGATTGGGGGCAGGAGGAGAAGGGGTCAACAGAGGATGAGATGGCTGGATGGCATGACTGACTCGATGGATGTGAGTCTGAGTGAAGTCTAGGAGTTGGTGATGGACAGGGAGGCCTGGCATGCTGCGATTCATGGGGTTGCAAAGATTCAGACATGACTGAGTGACTGAACTGAACTGAAGATTGCTCTGGAGAATGTTGGCTTATTGTTGGTGCTGCTGTGACTGTACCAGGCAATTAACATGCTCAGGTTCAGCTGCAGGTTCTTTCTTGGTTTTGCCAGCATTGATTCTTTTGTCAGTTATGTTTTGAAAGCATTTGCTGTGGCACTTAGGGTTGATCCACTTATGTCTCTCATGACACTGGTCCTCAAAGTCTTTTCTGTGCTTTTGTGGACCTTTTCCACATATGTTCAAATTTAACACATTACTAGTGTTAAATGAAAACTGGGCTTGCTTCTTGCTGAATGTAGAGCCAAGAGGCACAATAAAGACAAAGATTGGGACAAGAAATGATTTATTATTTTGGCAATAGTGACCCCTTTCCTTTGCTGATCTGCTCAGAAATACAGGTTTGACTTTGGGATATATTACTATAGTAATACTTTATTATTATTATCAGGACAAGAAAGGATTCCTTTCCAGTTCTGTCCTCTCCAATAAAGGAGCAAGGAAGGAAAATACCAGGTACCTTTCCCAAGCAGTGTCTCCTCAAACACCAAAACTGGGAAAGTTTCAAGCTAAGGGTGCTTGTATATTTATGAAGAGACTTGACTTGGGTGGTGTATGCATATTCATGGACAGGCTTTTGCAAAGGAAATTTCAGCATAGAATTGAGGCCAAGGTTGACAGAGTAGATGATTAAAGTCATGAGGGTCAGCAAAGGTCAGCATCATCAATCCTTAGTCCTTAGGGGATTTTGGATCCTGAAAAATAGCTAAAGAAAGTGCTTCAGGCTAACCTTTACCTTCAGAATACCAATAGAAGTGAGAATCTTTACAATTGATTTATTGTCTTCAAGATGGTTGTTTTCCTAGCCTGGTCAAGGGCTTAGACCACAGAATGGTTTAAAACTAAAATGGCTTCTCTAATATCAAAGAGGGGTCTGGTCCTTTTCCTCTGGGTACTTCTTAGCCTGCCTGCCTACACTTGCCTTGATTCATACACATAATCATGGGATTCCTTCCTAGTTCTGTCCTCTCCAATACTTCACCTACAATTTATGGCTGACGAGGTCTCTCTTCACAGTTCTTCTGGCTTGAAAGTTAGGCTTCTTTCATAGTTTTATCTCCCTGAACTATTACATTTCACTGACTGGGGATCACCTTCAGGAAGAATTTGAGAGAAAATAGAGAAAAAATAATGGAAATTTCACACCATGTACTCTTTGGCAACAGTGACCCCTTTTCTTTGTTGATCTGGCCAGAAATACAGGTTTGACTTTGGGGTTTTATGTACCTATGACTCTACCTTCAATAGTGAAAGAGACATACGTTCTTAGAATTGTTTGACACTGCAACAGAGCTAGAAAAGAAAAAAAGGAATTTATCCTTGCCAAGTGAACAAAATGGACAAACTAAGATTTGAGACTTATGTTTCATTCAGTGATCTTACTGAGGACTATAGCCCAGAAATTAGCCTCTCATATAACTCTGTGAAACTGTTCCAAAGAGGTAAGTGAGGCCAGGGTATATAGGAGTCTTTGCAAATAATAATAATAATAACAACAATAACAACATGTAGTCAAAAACAAAAATATTACTTCTAATCACAGAAACAGACATTTCAAATTATTGGTTTTAATATTTTACTTTGTATGGGAAGGTGTAGAAGTCTAGGTTTATTGAAATCATTCTTTTGATATGCATCTTATCTATCTAGGGCCAGTATCTTAATTTTCCCCCATCCTGAATTCCTCAGTGTTGGGATTATCTGCAGTTTCTGATTGGCTTAATGACCACAGCATTCTTTGTTTATTGAAATGGCAGGCAACATTCTTTGTCCACACACTGCTATGGCCAGAAAGAGCCAATTTCTCTTAAAGTTTTTTGCTGTCTGTATCCACTGCACAGCTTCATAACTCTAGCTACTAGATCTTCTTTGGTTCAAGGCTGGAAAACAAAGGAGAGACAAATATGAAAAGGTAACTCAGGAACAGTACTGGTGTTAATTGTTTCTCAAGGTCTTATCTTCTTTTTATCTGCCTGTTGTTTTTCACTTTTTGAGTCCTCAGGTAGTTTTTGTTTGTTTCTCTAGGATTTTGTTTTTGGTATTTTGTTCAGGATGTATAGCTGTAATCAGTGAATCAGTGGGAGAGATAGTCTCTTGTGCTTTACATGTTCCACGGCATGTAAAGTCTTCATTCCTAAAGGAAAACTTCATGAAATATTAAAAGGTAAAGGGGAATATTATATTTAACCTATTCTTAAATGTTTCAGAGAAAGCAATTGTATTTGCATAATCTAAATATGTATATAATTTTAGAATGAATTTTAAGATATAGCAAAATGTGAAAAATTAGTGGATCTGTTTGAGTGTGTAGCATTCTCTCTTCTAATAACTTTTCATTACAATTTTAATTATTTCAAAAATATCAAAAAATTCTAAAACAACTTAAAACTGTTTTCTAATAAAATTGTTCAACACATGGCATTTAGCAATACAATTTTGAAAGAGCTTGACATCCTTTTTTTATAGCATATGCTTTCCTGGGAACATAGAATGATAACTTTGACACAATAAATCTTCATTATTTGTAAAAGAATATGTTTCTAGAGCAATAGTTCTTGCTATTGCTTTTGTACTATCAATTCAGAAGTCAATGTTTTGTTATAAATGAATATGCTGGGATTCTAAAAACTGACAGAAACACTTTAGGGCACCTTTGTTGTATACATGTCAAGTGTTTTTGAAATGACTTTTATTTTTCATTGTATTCACTTGCATAAAAATTCTGTATCAAAACAAGCAAAGTAGAGATGAACACAATGACTGTGCTCTATTTCAGCTGAACTGTGATGCCCTACTGAATTATAAGAATGTCACAAAGCTTTATCCTTTAAATAAATTCATCAGTTATTACAGATGTTGATGCTTGGATCAGACAATGGTAAAAGCTGCAGTTTTTTGGTAGCATTTTTTTCATAAAAATACTTGTTTCATTGTCAGTGGCATAGGGTTTGACTTTTTTTTTTTTTTTCTTCCTGAATGTCTATGCTTCTTGCCTTCCTCAAAGCAAACAAACAAAAAAAACAAAATGTAATCACAGGATCCATAGAGTATTTTTAGTAAGATTTAATTCTGGAAAATATTGAGTAGTTCTCTTATTATAAAATATATATTATCTCATTACATATTCAATGACTTTGGGTAGGAATATTTGATGATACATGCTTTAATTCAGTCCCTCAGATTGAGAGTTACACATTTGTTTGTTAAATTTTCCCAGGTGGCTCTAGTGGTAAAGAACCTGCCTGCCAATGTAGGAAATGTGAGAGATGCAGGCTCAGTTCCTGGCTCAGGAAGATCCCTTGGAGGAGAGCATGGCAACACACTCCAGGATTCTTGCCTGGAGAATCCAATGGACAGAAGAGTCCAGCGGGCTACAGTCCATAGGGTCACGTGGAGTTGGACATGACTGAACCAACTTAGCAGGTACACATACATTTAGTATGCTTGCAGAACCAAAGGAAGATTAATAAGGTTGAGAAAGAGTGAATGAGGGGAAAGTGGGAAGAGTAGAAGAGTAGACTGGAGAAGAGTGGATTGTGTAGAAGAGTAGACTGGAGAAACCATGTGGGACTCTGAAAGCCATGATAATAGATCAGAATTTTATTCTAAACACTAAAGGAAAGAACTATTTTTTTTAACATATGATATTTACAATAAGAATTATGTATTTCTCTGAATGGCAAGTGACTGACAGAACAAAACAAGAATGAAATCAAGAACACCAGTTGGGAAGTTTTTCCTTCAATCAAGAAGAGATGCTGGCTTGCACAAAGTTGGAATCTATGGAGATGGACAGATACAGGTGAACTGGGGACATATTGTTTTAAAATAGAATCAGCAAGAAATGCTAAAATATTAGACATTGATTATTGAAAAAGTTAAGAGGTATTATTCCCAAGTTTTTGGCTTGAGTAATTGATTAGATAAGTATGCAGACAATGACGAATGGGGGAGACAAATCTAGAAAGGAATTCAATCAGGGGTTTAATTTGAGTATCTCAGGGGAAGTGGGAAAGGGGGATATTTATATCACATAATAGAAAACTTAACACTAGAAAGGAAAAAGATATTTGATCTTTTTTCTTCTTTTCAAAGAATTGGCTGAGTGACTCACGGTTTACCAAGAAGGAGGTATATTTTGAATAATAAATGTGAAAATTTTACTAAATAAGCAATGAAAATAAAATAAAAAGTCAACAGAGATATTTTGAGATGTCACTAGTCAGAAACCACGAATTTGCAATAAATATCTTGACATTTCAAATTACCCATGATTTATTTTTCATTTTATTTAGAACTGTGGACAAAGTAGTTCTTGAGTAACTAAGATATTAATACTTTATACACACCAAAGGGGAGAGTGTGCAGCCATGGAACAGTAGGCCAGTAACCAGAACCTCACTGGCTGTGAGCCCATAGTTGGTTCTGTCCCCGTCCCTACAAGTCTGTTTGCAACTAGCCACTGTCACTACATAGGACCTGGCAGCTGGCCTCCACAGCTGAGTAGGTGCACACCACTGGCTCTGGCCACCACTGCTGCCTGCGCTCATCCTTAGCTGTCAGAATAGAGGTGCCAGTTAGTACCCTAACAGCAATTGTAGCCACTTCTTACCCCGACATTTCTCAAAAACCACCACACAATTGCCAATACGGTGAACTCAAGGGGACTGAGCCAAAGGGACATCACATCACCCCTAGATCCATTACCACCATATACTTCCACTATTGACGCTTGCACCGTTAGACCCACACTGTGTTATAACACAATCCATCACGTCCCCACCCACAGTCGAAAACCCTCCCTTACCATAATTAATCCATAAAATCTGAAAGAGGTACTTCTCCTTCAAATGTGAGGAAAACTATACGACTTAAGAGATTACAAATAACCAGGGAAATATTACTCCATCAAAGGAATACAGTAAATCTCCAGTAAGGGGCACCAAAGAAATGGAGTTCTAAGAATTACCCAGCAAAGAATTCAAATAAATGTTCTACAGATGCTCAGAGAGCTACAAGAGAATACCAATAAACAACATAACTATCGGAGTAGAATCATGCAAGAACAAAATTAAAAGTTCAACAGAGAGAAAACAGAAAGAATCAAACAGAAATACTGCAGCTGAAAAATACAATGAACAAACTAAAGAATGCAATAGAGAGCTTCAGCAATAGACTTGAACAGGCAAAGGAAAGAATCAGAAAACTAAAAGCCAGGTCAATTGAAATTATTTAATTGGAAGATCAAAAAGAAAAAAAATCAAAGGAAAGAGGAAAGGTTATGGGAATTTTGGAATCATAGCAAAAAGATAATGTGTACAACACTGTTGTCTCAGGTGAAAAGTAAGAAAAAGAAATAGACAACTTATTCAGAAATATAATGACTGAGAACTTTCTTAACCTGAGGAGAGATCTGGACATCCAAATTCATTAAAGCTAGTCAGTTATCTCAAAATTTTAGTCTAAAACAATGTTCTCAAAAACACATAACAATAAAGCTGCATAAAACTGAAGTCAAAGAGAATGGGATGATATTTTCAGAGTGTTAAAAGGCAAAACAAAACAAAACCTGTCAACTAGACTACCTATTATAATACAACCAAGGCTGTCCTTCAGAATTGAAGAATAAATAACTTTCCCTTAAAACAAGAGCAGAGAAAATTTATGACCACTAAACCTGCCTTCAGTTCAGTTCAGTTCAATTCAGTCCAATTCAGTCACTCAGTCATGTCCGACTCTTTGCGACCCCATGAATCGCAGCATGCCAGGCCTCCCTGTCCATCACCAACTCCCGGAGTTCTTTCAGACTCACATCCATTGAGTCAGTGATGCCATCCAGCCATCTCATCCTCTGCATCCCCTTCTTCTCCTGCCCCCAATCCATCCCAGCATCAGAGACTTTTCCAATGAGTCAACTCTTCACATGAGGTGGCCAAAGTACTGGAGTTTCAGCTTTAGCATCATTCCTTCCAAAGAAATCCCAAGGCTGATCTCCAGAATGGACTGGTTGGATCTCCTTGCAGTCCAAGGGACTCTCAAGAGTTTTCTCCAACACCACAGTTCAAAAGCATCAATTCTTCAATGCTCAGCCTTCTTCACAGTCCAACTCTCACATCCCGCCTTACAAGTTCCTAAAAGGAACTCTTCAAAAGGATACGGATTAGTAACATGAAAACATGAATGTATATGGCACATTGGTAAAGGGAACTTCCCTGCCTCATCTTGTACAAAGAATAAATCATCTGGACATAAAATCAAGGAAACATTGGACTTAGCCATGCTTTTGACAAAATTTAACCAACAGACATAAACTGAATATTCTATCCAATGGCAGCAGATGATATATTTTTCTCAAGTAACACAGAACATTCTCCAAAATGTATCACCTTGTAGGTCATAAAACAAGTCTTAGAAAGTTTAGAAAGACTGAGATCATACCAAGTGTCTTTTCTGACCATAAGATTATGAAACTAGAAGTAAATAATAAGAAGAAAGCTGTTAAAATTCATAAAAGATGTTAAAGAACATGCTCCTGAATGGGGCTTCCCAGGTTATGCTAGAAGTAAAGAACCCACTTGCCAATGCAGGAGACATGGGAGACATGGGTTCAATCCCTGGGTTGGGAAGATCCCTTGGAGAAGGAAAATGGTAACCCACTTCAGTATTCTTGATGGAGAGTCCCTTGGACAGAGGAGCCTGGTGGGCTACCATCCACTGGGTCACAAAGAATCACACACAACTGAGTGACTAAGCATGATTGATGATCCTCCTGAATGACCAAATGGGTCAAAGAAAAGATTGAAAGGAAATGAAGAAATATCTTAACAAAAAAAGGAAGCACAACATGTAAAACCTATGCATGCATGTTCAGTCGCTTAGTCCTGTCCAACTCTTTGCGATCCCATGGACTGTAGTCCTGGATTCTTCAGGTTGCCATGCTCTCCTCCAAGGGATCTTCCTGACCCAAGGATTGAAGCCTTGTCTTCTGTGTGTCCTGCATTGCAGGCAGATTCCTTATCCACCGAACAGCCTGGGAAGTCCCCATAAAACTTATGGGAGACTGCAAAAGAAATCCTAAGAAGGAAGCTAATAGCAATAACCACCTACATTAAAAAGAAAAGAAGATCTGAAATAAACAACTTGTTTAACACTTCAAGGAATTAGAAAAAGAAGAGCAAGCTAAGCTCAAAGTTAGCAGAAAGAAGGAAATAACAAAGATCACAGCAGAAATAAATGAAAATGAGACTAGAAAGACATTACAAATGATAAATGAAGCTGAGTTGATTTTTGCAATGATAAAATTGACAAATCTTTAGCTAGACTACCTCAAAAAACAGAACCAAATAAATAAAGCAAAAAATGAAAAAAAGGAGACATTACAATGAATATCAGAAATGTAAATGATCATGAGAGTGGAGAAAGAAATGGCAATCCACCTCAATATTCTTGCCAGGAGAAGCCCATGGACAGAGGAGAAAGGCAGGCTACACCCTATAGGGTTGCAAAGACTCGGACTGAAGTGACAACATACACACAAAGAATCATGAGAGACCATTATGAGAAATTATATGCCAACAATTGGAACAACCTAACAGAAATATGTGAAGAGTTGACTCATTGGAAAAGACTCTGATGCTGGGAGGGATTGGGGGCGGGAGGAGAAGGGGACAGCAGAGGATGAGATGGCTGGATGGCATCACCAACTCAATGGACGTGAGTTTGAGTGAACTCTGGGAGTTGGTGATGGACAGGGAGGCCTGGCTTGCTGCAATTCATGGGGTCACAAAGAGTTGGACACAACTGAGCGACTGAACTGAACTGAAAAGAAATAAAATGATTTCCTAGATACATAAAACCTTCTGACACTGAATCAAGAAGGGATAGACAATCTGAACAGACTAATAACAAGTAAGGAGACTGAATCAGTAATCAAAAAATTCCAAACACTGAAAGTCCAGGAGCAGATGACTTCACTAGTGAATTTTATCAAAAATTTAAAGAATTAACGTCAGTCCTTCTCAAGGTCTTCTAAAAACTTGAAGAAGGAATACTTTCAAACTCATTTTATGAGACCAACATTACCTTAATATCAGAGCCAGATAAAGACACCACAAGATAAGAAAATTGTAGACCAATGCTCCTGATTACAGATAAATACAGATACAAAAGTACTCAACAAAATACTAGCAAACCTAATTCAACAGCATGTTAAGAAGATCATACATCACAATCAAGTGGGACTTATCTCTGAAATGCAGGAATGGTTGCAGCAGCTGCTGCTTGCATGCTCAGTCCTGTCTGACTCTTTGTGACCCCATGAACTGTAGCCTGCCAGGCTCCTGGATTTTCCAGGTATAATAACTCTTTGAGTGGGTTGCCATTTCTTCCTCCAGAGGATCTTTTTGACCCAGGGACAGAACTTGCATCTCCTGGGGCTCCTGCATTGGCAGGTGGATTCTTTACCACTGAGACACCCGGGAAGCCCACAAGAATGGTTGAAGACATGCAAATAAATAAATGTGATATGCCACATTAATAAAGTGAAGTGTAACAATCATTTCATCTCAAGAGATGGAGAAAAAGCATTTGACAAAATACACCATCCTTTCATGATAGAAACCTTTAACAAATTGGGTATGGTTACTATATGGTGAAATTGCAGTTGCAGAGAGCAAAGCTTATGAATGTCATAACGTTGCAGAATACAATTGGAAGTTAATACCTTCTTGACATCCTGGAAAACTGCCACTGCTAAGAAATCCAAAGACTGAGACTCTCTTCTCCATTAAGCAGTGTCATAATCTTTGCTTATTGTGGTAAAATTGTAATAAATTTAGGGAGACTCAAAGCTCTTGCACTCTTCTATAGGTTGTGTTAAACAATAAGGTGAGATTTAAACTGTGGTCAGTAATACTGTAATCAGAGTTGTAAGAAAACCCTTTTTCTCCCCATGACGTTTCTGAGAATATTGATACATCAGGGAATAAAACAGATTGGAATTCAGGTCTCTACTAGTTCACTTGATGCTTACACCCTAAGGCAGAGCCTTGGTAAAAGGCTGCCTTAGGGCTGTGTGTTGTTTTCTACTCCTGTGATATATAGTCAAAACTCATGCCTTTCATCCATTTCCTTTCTCTTTGATTTCAAACTCAATATTTATTTTTCTCAAAAATATCAATTTGTGCAGTGGAGTGCCCCATAGAGAGAGAGGAATTTCAGTAGTTTCTGTTCTATTGAAAGCTTCCTGACTGTCTTCAGTAGCTATCTGAGCTTCCTTATGGGTTATACAGGAAGCTGGAAAGGCCGAGATTTGATATATTGTAGCATTTCTCTTCCGGAGAAGGCAATGGCACCCCACTCCAGTACTCTTGCCTGGAAAATCCCATGGATGGAGGAGCCTGGTAGGCTGCAGTCCATGGGGTCGCTAAGAGTCGGACACGACTGAGTGACTTCACTTTCACTTTTCACTTTCATGCATTGGAGAAGGAAATGGCAACCCACTCCAGTTGCCTGGAAAATCCGAGGGACGGGGGAGCCTGGTGGTCTTCCGTCTATGGGTCGCATAGAGTTGGACACGACTGAAGCGACTTAGCAGCAGCAGCAGCAGCAGCAACAGCATTTCTCTTCAGTTTCATCATGTCTTATTTTGCGAGTGGCTTTCTTCTCATGAAAGGGACCAGGTTATTCTTATTTCTTACTGGCAGCACTGTGCTGCTAAGTCGCTTCAGTCGTGTCCGACTCTGTGCGACCCCATAGACAGCCCACCAGGCTCCCCTGTCGGCAGCACTATGATACCTAGCTAATTACGCCTGAGATGTTTTTTGGTAAAAACCTGATCTTCACTTCTCAATGCCATCCATATTTATTATAGTCTTGTAGCTGATCAGACAGAAGGACATCAATAGGGATTTTTCATTTTTTAAAACAATTATTTCTCCCTCTGAGTCCTCCTCAGAGAGCACTCTCCAGTTCCTTGATCCAGGCTTTTGGGATGGGGGATACTGATACACAGACCTCTGAAAACTTGTCAATGGTTATATCTCTTTGGGGCTTAAATATGCCCATATTCCTAGAACCATTAGTAAATGTAATAGTATATAAACATGCCTTTTTTTCTTTCTTGTCCCTGTAGCCTTCATTTAGGAACAGTGGTAAAGAGTCCACCTGCCAGCGCAGGAGGCACAAGAGATACAGGTTCAATCACTGGGTTGAGAAGATCCTGTGGAGAAGGAAATGGCAACCCACTCCAGTACACTTGCCTGGAAAATTCCATGGACGGAGGAGCCTGGCTGGGTATAGTCCATAGGGTCACAAATATTTGAACATAACTGAGCACGTGCACGCACACACACACACACACACACAAAGCCTTAGTTTTAGAATGGGTTCACTTGGTATAAATCACTTTGATTCCTATGTGCTGCTTAAGGACAGCACATATAGTTAATGCTAAGTCTCTACAGTTTTTAGAGTGAAGATATGTTTTTTATTTTTAAATATGTTGCAACATTACTCGAATGATATTGACATCTCTTGCAAGCGCCTGGGTTCTTGGGGGAAGTATCCTTCAGTAATGTTAGTATATGCTTACCGTGGAAATCAGTTTTTTGGTGATAAGATTAAGTATTTCAAGAATCATTTGTGCTACCCTGAGTAAGTGTAAGTAGAAAAGATCTCTATGAAGAGCACACTTTAAAGTCAGTACATAATGTTCAGTAATATCCACTCAGTGATAACTAAATTTTTAAGTATTCAGGGTATATGTAAAAGAATTTCATGAGAAAATGTTTTGAAAAATATGTTTATGGTTTAGTGACAAACCACAATGAAATCAAATTTAATCTTATATTCTTATTTGTGACTGACTGTTGCAAAAACCTTCGAATTTCCAAGGAGTTCTTTGTTGGGCATTCTTCATATGACACAAAGCCTGGGCTTTATTATGATATGGACAATCAAGATTACCTGAGTAGGGTAATATGGATTGTTGCACTTATAACTGTTTCATGTGATTATGGGCCACACTCTTTTTAAAGATCCAAGGTGTTGGAGTCCTTTGCATAGTATAACCGCTCACCTGAAATTTCAATAAGAATGTTATAATATTCTAGCACTGGCTGAAGAGTCACTTTCATGAAGATATATGAAGGTATTCTATAGTCAAATATTCTAATTTTTTCTGATAATTTTGGCAAGGCTTTGCTTTACACTTTGCCTTATATGTTTATTCAAAGCTGTCTTTAAGGATTCTGTAACTTGGAATAATTTATTATCTCAAGTAGGATGTTTACGTTCCTTTTTCTCAGAGTCCTGTAGATAATACAAGCCTGGGGACTGGGCTCTAAGAAAGGACAGAGTTGAAAACAAATGAAGATAACTTGATATGATTGTGTAAACATTGAGAGTTCGTTGGGATCATGTTGGTCCTGACCTTGTGCTTAAAATATAGAACTATAACAGACATTATCCCTCCTTAATCTTCTTGATCTTAAGACTCTTCTGGTCTATAGCCTTCCCATGGAATCAACATTGGTTGCCACTGAAATGTTATATTTGATTGAGTAGAAAAGTCAGTTGTTTAGGATTGTAGGATTGTAAAATTAGATGGAAGAAAATGATGTAAATGTATCAATGAAGCTGAAAGTAATGATGGAAGTTGATTACTAATGATCTTGAATAGATTTAGGTATGTCTTCCATATTTTCAGCATAGATGCCTGGCAATAATATGCTTAGATAAGGTTCCCAAGAGGGAGTCTTTTTCACATGACTAGGTCTGTCCACATGTCTTGTAGTGCTGTTTAATATGTTAGAGAATAACTTCAGGTTCTTCTAATATGGAGCAGTGATAGCATTGCAGATATATTCAAAGACTCAGTCAGTGAGAGACCTTAAAATAACTACATAAACTATGTTTTTATTATATTTCAATAAGCCTGACATTATAAAAAAGCCAAGTCATGTACAGTTAAACATAAACATCAGTAAATTTTCAAAACTAAAAAGATTCTTTTTTTTGGTGATGGTGATAGAATGTTTCATATCAGTTTTACTGTAGCAAGCAAATGAATGATTTCCCTCTTGTCGTATGTACCAGACACTCAGATGAACCAATGAAACGACTGTGGACAAATGCAATTGATATACTCTATCCAGTCATTGAGAAGAAAATGTGATACACAATGATTACTCTGGAATCAAACAACATAAATTTGAATCTGTCTCTGTCACATAGCAGCTGAATCATCTTGGAAATGTTATTTCATCAATTTGGGCATCAAATTCCATGGACTATGTAGTCCATCGGGTCTCAAAGAGTCAGACACAACTGAGTGACTTTTTCATTTTCACATGAGAAAATATGCATACTTAGCTTGTAGGCTTGTTGATGGGATTAATACATACAAATATCAATATTCAATATGTTATTGCACATAAAGAGTAGTGCCTGAGAGACAGCAAGAACAAAGGAGTCCTCCACTATCATTATGCTGATGAGAAGACGAATAAGACAGCTTGTAGGCTTTGATCAGTGCCTCTTTCTTGCTGTTGTTGTTCAGCTGCTAAATCGTATCTCTTTGTGACCCCATGCATGGCAGCAGACCAGGCTTCCCTGTCCTTCACTATCTCCCATGGTTTTCTCAAATTCATGTCCATTGAGTCGGTGATGCTATCTAACCACCTCATCCTCTGCCACCCTCTTCTCCTTTTGCCTGCAATCTTTCCCAGCATCAGTGTCTTTTCCAATGCATCAGCTCTTTTGTATCCCTAACCATTTCATATGGGTTATGATTCAGGTCCTATTTGGCTCCTGGTTCATTCCTCGTTTGCTTTTATTATCTCAGTTCCTTGACGTTGCTGTCATATGTCCCTCTGACATCTGTGACTTCCCTTTTGAGACCTCATCAAGGACCTTCCTTGGATCCATCCCACTTCTTCTCAGTTTTTTCAGTGTCATATGTTCACTTCCGCTGTGTGGGACACCCTTCTCTCAGCTGATCCAACAGGCAAAGAATTAATGAGAACAGGTAAGGACAAGCAATTTTCTCCTTTGAAGCCATGGCAGCTTTGTCAGAGCTTTCTTAACAAGAGCACACGTTGTTGGTTCAATGAACTTGTACTGAAAGAGGACTCTGGGCTCCAATATTGTATATACTCTGTTAGTGGTGATCTGAACACTCACTAATGTCCATTAAGCAGGTGTAGTCCTGATGTGCAAGTAAAACCATAGTAAAGAAAATCAGGCTCAATATCTAGATTGGCTCCATCACAGCCCTGCTGAGTGGTCTCAGGCAGCCTCTCAGAAAATTTCAACTGAACTTAAACCTTAAGTTTCCTCATCTATAAAATGGGAACAATATCACTTTTCCATCATAAAGTTATTCTAAGAATGAAATGAATTAGCTCATGAAAGATAAAACAGGACCTGCTATTTGTGTTACTATTACTATTAAATATATGACCTAGAGGAGATCCAACCAGTCCATCTTAAGGAAATCAGCCCCGAATATTCATTGGAAGGACTGCTGCTGAAGCTGAAACTCCAATATTTAGGCCATCTGATACAAAGAGCTGACTCATTTGAAAAGACCCTGATGCTGGGAGGGATTGGGGGCAGGAGGAGAAGGGGAAAACAGAGGATGAGATGGTTGGATGGCATCACCGACTCAATGGACATGAGTTTGAGTAATCTCCAGGAGCTGGTGATGGACAGGGAGGCGTGGCGTGCTGCAGTCCATGGGATCGCAAAGAGTCAGACACGACTGAGCGACTGAACTGAACTGAGAGAGGTGGAATGGGCTTCCTATGTGGCTCTAGTGGTAAAGAACCTCCCTGCCAATGCAGAAGACATAGAGCTGAAGGTGCAATCCCTGGGTCAGGAAGATCCCCTGGAGGAAGGCATGACATCTCACTCCAGTATTCTTGCCTGGAGAGTTCCATGTATGGGGGAGCTTGGTGGGGTACAATCCATAGGCTGACAAAAGAGTTGGACACTATGAAAGTGACTGAGCAGAGAGAGTGGTGGGATGGGGGGAAAGGGGGCAGTATGAAGAGGGATGAGATGTTGTTGCTGTTTAGCTGCTCAGTCGTGACAGACCCTGTGGCCCCATGGACTGTAGCCTGCCAGGCTCCTCTGTCCACGGGATTTCCCAGGCCAGACTACTGAAGTGGGTTGCCATTTCCTTCTCCAGGAGATCTTCCTCACCAGGGTTCAAACCTGCATCTCCTGCACTGGCAGGCAGATTCTTTACCACTGAGCCACCAGGGAAGCCCAAGAGGGAGGTGATTATGTTTACTGATGACTGACTTACATTGTTGTTCAGAAGAAACCAATACAACATTGTAAAGCAATTTTCCTCCAACCAAAAAATAAAATAACCTTGAAAATAATATTAACTTGTTAACTACCCTTTCCTTTGTAGGGTTCCTGTGGAAAGGATGACAGCAACCCACAGGTAAACAGTGAAGACACTGACACTCCAGGCCTGAAGGATATGGCAAGATGGTAATTCCAGTGCCAGTGAAGCGGGGATGGAGATTGATGGGCCCCTGATGAGGCCCCAGCCGCAGGCACACCTGCCATGCCCACTCCTCACCTCTGAGCACGAACTTCAGCTTTAGTACAGATGATCCACTTCCCCAAAGCCAGGCCACAGAAGCTATCAAGTGTTCATGATATGGGGGCAAGTGTTCATTCTCTTCGAATGGAAGTCAAAGCATGGAATTGGTGTTAAGGCAGTTCAGTTCAGCTGCTCAGTCGTGTCCGACTCTTTGCAACTCCATGAACTGCAGCACCCCAGGCCTCCCTGTCCATCACCAACTCCCAGAGTTTACTCAAACTCATGTCCATTGAGTTGGTGATGCCACCCAATCATCTGAACCTTTGTTGTCCCCTTCTCCTCCCACTTTCAATTTTTCCTAGCATGAGGGTCTTTTCAAATGAGTCAGCTCTTCGCATCAGGTGGCCAAAGTATTGAAGTTTCAGCTTCAACATGAGTTCTTCCAATGAGTATTCAGGACTGATCTCCTTTAGGATGGACTGGTTGGATCTCCTTGCAGTCCAAGGGACTCTCAAGAATCTTCTCCAACACCACAGTTAAAAAGCATCAATTCTTTGGCACTCAGCTTTCTTTATAGTCCAACTCTCACATCCATACATGAGGACTTGGTGAGCCAAGTTCAAATCTGGGCCTAAATTTCGTCTCAGCTAAGAGAAGTGTGACATTCCTCCCTGTTGGGGTTGACATTCCAGAGGCGCCCACACACAGAGTGGCATGACTTACTCTCAGCACCCAGCCTGGCACAATGCCTATTCCATACCCTTTCTGCCAGTAGGGTGTGAGCACTTTCACTCCAGGACATGATTTTCAGCCTTTGAAATGTTTGTGAAAAGTGTATAATAACATGGGAACTTTATGTTATAAAGTAAAATGGAAGAAAACATGAAATTCATCTTAAAATACTATTTCTTTTTGCCCCATTGAAAAGTTTACCCTTCCTCCAAGTGCTTATTTTCATCATGAAGCAGATAAGTGTGTTTTAAGATATATCACCTTTTAGTAGAGCATTTGTTTACAATTTCATTTTGAATAAAACATAAACTCTTTCATGTAAAGTCTTCCTTTTTCTACCTCAGCCGCTAATATTAATTCATTGCCTGGCACATAGCAATTATCCAATACAAGTTCACTGAGTGAATGAACCAAGAAAAAACTTTGCCACGAGGCTAATTTAAAAATTAAGGTACACTTTCATTGTTTTTGTATTTCAAATACTATTTTTAGAGGCATGGCTCTAGCTTTATTTTTTTAAGCCCTCAGTGGCCAGCTGGCTTGTTTTTATGAACCCACATAAATTATACTAAATAACATCTATTTTTCTTTGGAGAAGTCTATTATAGCTCAGAATCATGGGTCTCTTTGTCACTGCATCACCAATCCAAACACATTTAAGCTCCTTAGCCTAATGTGGAGCTTAATGTTTCTTCTTCCCAATCATTTCTGTTGTCTGTCTATTGCAGTCCTGGTAGGGTTATATTACCTCAGACAGTATTATCAGACACGGTCTCCCCAGAGCCTTGCATAAAAAGGCTATTGCTTTGCTAACGTAGGATCAAATGTCTCTTTATACACAGACTTGAAAATCACTGTTTGGGTACCATATTACATCGTGTGTGCAAGTCCAATTTTCCCGCAGTTTTCAGCTGCTCATCTCCTTTGGTGATATTGATTTCTAGAGTGATTCTGCTTATTGATTTCAGACTATTTTCCTGAGGTCTATTTTTGTTTGTTCTCTTCAGCATTTATGGTGTACGTCATAACTTAGCTTCATATTATTCTATACACCCTTTAAGAAAGTCTTACAACCATACTGAAGTAGTTTTTTGTTTTTTCGGGTTTTTTTTGCCCTTTGCAAATAGACATGAACAAGTCACAGGAAGGAAAAACAAACCTCTCTGGAAGGAGTGAATTTTTGGCACAAAGAAGATTAGGAAAATGTATCAGGGAAGCTGGGGTGGGGACAGTGATTACCAAGAAAAAATATGTCCTTAAATGCCGTTGGGTAAATCTCAAATCTCAGTTTACAAATTGTAAAGGAGAAGGATAAGAAAAAGCTTTGCCTTCCCTTATGCACTACCTACCTTACAAAGTTATGTTCAAGTGAGATAATGAATGTAAATATTTCACAAAGGTGAGTCTAGCTCAAAATAAAGAAGCAGGGAGCGTGTTTGATATGTTTCTGCTCAAATCTTCGTAAGAAAGTGTTAACAATGCAATAATCACTAATGCTGATGGCCAGTAGAAATTTTCTTTTTCTTTTTTTTTTTTAACAGTTTCTTTAAAGCAAAAGAATCAAGAATTCAAGCATGAGAGTTCTCTGTGTACTCAGTAAAAATGCATGAGATTCACAGAGTTAAATAAAGCTCCTCTTCGATGTGTCCTACCTCCTACAAATTAAAATGATCTGTGAGGACTTAAAAGTACCAGATCAGACACAGTTTGAATCTCAGCATCACAGCTTATTGTTGTCGTTCAGTTGCTAAGTCGTGTCCCACTCTCTGTAACTCCAACTATCTCCCAGTTTGCTCAAACTCACATCCATTGAGTCAGTGATGCTATCTAGCCATTTCTTCCTCTACTGCCCGCTTCTCCTCTTGTCCTCAATCTTTCCCAGCATCAGGGTCTTTTCAAAAGAGTCAGCTCTTTGCATCAAGTGGCTAATTATAGTAACCTGAATACTCTTGGAAGAATTACTTACCTATAGTTTCCTTATTATAATATAATGCAGGGTATGGTGTCAGCATCTGTTCAAAGATGAAATGAGACATGCAGCCCAAGGACTGAAAGCAGGATCTGCTTTCAATCAATGCATGCTATTATTAGTTTTCCTTTTAGATACATTTACTGTAGTATTCCTTTGATAGTTAGCTACCTATCACTTGAAAAAGAGCATTCTTCTCTTTTCCAGGTTTGTATGTTAAATGCTAGAAGTAAAAAGATAAGTGAAATTGAATCCTTGCAATCATTAGCTAGGACGTGAACCTTTTCATTTGTACATCTCCCTGAATAACACTATCTGGTACATAGTCATACTCAATAATATTTTAATTAAATGAGTTAATGTCTCATAGTGCTTTTGGCTGAACAGCGGAGATGATTATATAAAAAAATTTGCAAAGTGCACTGTAATAAGTGTCATAATTTAGGAGTCTACTGTCTCAATTTCATTTTATTTCATCATAATGTTCCACTGTTTTACTTGAATTTCTTTGTTTTTATTTTCCTTTTTATGGCTTTACTGCTATCGGTTCTTAGGCTTTTCCAACATTTGCAGTCTTTCCCAATTTTGTACCATGTAAACAGTTCATTAATTTTGTATTTATTCCCTCTGCTTGATGTTGAATAAAGATAATTTTATACAACCATTACTAACACCCACCTTCACTCTGTGACTGCCTCCTCCTCACCTATTAAATGCTGCATTTATCATATGCTTTGATCTCTGGCCTCTGAGCAAGTTTGAATATTCACAACAATGATTTTACCAAGAGCAATTTCATAAGCATATTTTCTAATAATATACTTAGAAAGAAGTATAGGAGACCTACATCAGCATGTGCCTGTTGTGTGAGTGAGTGTGTGTGTGTGTGTGTGTGTGTGAAAGAGAGAGAAATCAGTCAGATTAAATCTGAATCAAATTTGAAAGACTTATATTTGATAATAAGCATAATAAAATGGTTTAGAAATTACTTTCTAAAGCAGAATATACGTTAGATCATGAATAAGGACCTTAAGTCTCAGAAAAAATAATAATTGACTAATGTTTTTTGAGTACATAGAGAGTCAGGTACTGCTCTAAGTTTTTTATGAGTAAAATCAACCTTTACATGAGATGAGTCTAGAACTTTCATCTACAGATGAGGAATCTGAGGCAGAGATCAGTTAAGTAACTTGAGCAGAGTCACAAAGCCAATGAACATGTGGCAGAGTTTGAACTCCAATCCCCACACCCTGGCACCAGGGCTCATTTTCTTCTGGAATGGGACTTTTGTTTGTCATAACTTTGCCTGCCAGAGGCCTTTCCTCCTGTCTCTGTTACTAGCACTTTGATTGCGCCCTGGGCACCATCCCAGACCCACTGAAGAAAGTCTCAGTAGAACTGTTTATCAAGCTTCTTGACCTCTCTTTACAAAGAGAGATGTGCATAACTTGAGAGCCAACTTTGTCCTTCAAACTTTTATCTTGACTGGAAGTCTACAAAGAATGAAATTACTGGAGTTCATTCAAGATAGCACCCTGAAGAGACTATTAATTCCAGCTTCTAAAGTCTTTGGAGTTTCTCTGATTTTTGACTGTCCAAAGTCTGGTTCTTCATTTCTTCCAATTCTTGGAGATTGTTGAATAAGCCATGAATTCTGATCATATAAGTTATTCAGTGCCCAACGCTAGTGTGAACAGGCAGCTTAGTCCTTGACATCCACTCAGCATGCTCCTTTTTGTCTAAATTAGTCATGGTCTGTACCTATTGCTTATGATTAAAGAACCCTAATGAGTAGAATACAATGAAGGATACAATGGATATTATAAACTGAATTGTGGTCCCCCAGTGTTTTTGAAGTTCTAACATCCAATGGGATGATATTTGAAGACAGTTTTTTTAGAGAAGTAACACCTCATTTCAGGTTGAAAGAGGTCATAAGTATAGGGTCCTAATCTGATAGAATCAATATCCTTATAAGACGAAGAGACACCAGAGACCTCTCACTCTGCATGAACATAGAGGAAAGGTTACTTGAGGACATATAAGAAGGCAGCTGTCTACAAGCCAGAAAGATACATCTCACTAGAAGCTAACCCTGACAGCACCTTAATCTTGGACTTCTAGCTTCCAGAGCTATAAAAAAGCAAATTTCTGTTGTTTAAGCCTATGGTACTTTGCTATGGCAGCCTCTCAGGCTAATATAGTGACCTTGAACCCTTCCTGGATTGGTGGGATGTGCTGTGTCTTCTGGCTATCCAGAGACTAATGTCTACCATGTAAGGCTATTTTGGTTATCCCTCTCAGAGTGCATCATTGTGTGCTAAGTGGTGAGGAGTCAGAGATGAACAAAGCAGATGCAATTTATGCCCTCATGGAGGTATACACAATATTATATATAAAATAGATAATTAATAAGGACCTACTATGTAGCAGGGGGAGCTTTACTCAATGTTCTGTAGTGGCTTACACGGGAAAAGAATCTTTAAAAAGAGGGAATATATGAAACTGGAGCCTATTATACAGAGTGAAGGAGTCAGAAAGAAAAATACCAATACAGTATATTAACACATATATATGGAATTTAGAAAGATGGTAACGATGACCCTATATGCGAGACAGCAAAAGAGACACAGATGTAAAGAACAGACTTTTGGACTCTGTGGGAGAAGGTGAGGGTGGGATGATTTGAGAGAATAGCATTGAAACATGTATATTACCATATGTGAAATAGATCGCCAGTCCAGGTTCGATGCATGAGGCAGGGTGCTCAGGGCTGGTGCACTGGGATGACCCTGAGGGATGGGATGGGAGGGAGGTGGGAGGGGGGTTCTGGATGGGGGACGCATGTACACCTGTGGCAGATTCATGTCAATGTATGGCAAAACCCACTACAATACTGTAAAGTAATTAGCCTCAAATTAAACAAATTAATTAAAAAAAGAGTGAATATATGTATAACTGATTCACTTTCCTTTACACCTGAAACTAACACAGTAATGTACATCAACTATACTCCAATATTTTTTTAATTATGTCGAATTAACTTCATAATTTATTAAAGTAGCAAAAAAGTTTTATGAAGTAGCAAAGTGAAATTTTCAACTGTCAATTCAGAATTCCTCTAACTTCTCTCTTTGTGTTTTCCCTGTATGTGAACAGCTTCTCTCTTCCAGGATGTGTTTCTTTCTGTCAGTTATGGATTCTTACTCCCTACTTGCCTCCCTCTTACTTGTTTTCATTTATTTTCAAACTTGCTTCTTCTGATCAATTTCCCATTTCTACTTCCCCTCCTTTTTTAGTTATAACATGATAACGTAGGTGCAATGTATATTTCAAATGACTTGATTAAGAGGTATATCCGTTCTTATTCATTTAAAAGCTAATAAAGTCATTTAGGTAAAATTCTATCTGATAGAAAAGGGCAAGCTAAGTCATATTTGATTTTCATTCTTATTGACTAGTGAACCATGAATTAAAAATAATGTTTCCTCAGTCTCATAACAACCTCAGAGCTTCACTCTGAAACCACTGATATTCCCACTATCATGAATTTAGAAAGTTAAATTTAGTTGCCAGTATTAAAAATTGTTTAATGCCTTACTTAAAAAACTCTCAAAAACCTCAATTTCTGGATCTTCTTGAGGAACCACATCCTGAAGAGGCCCTTGTTGATGGCCAACTAGCAGCTGCCTTGTGTGATATACAGCCTTCCCTTTCTCTTCACCTAACAGGTTTTATTAGATTGCCTGCCTCTGACTGCTTTTGTCCAACTGTATCTCATGGTTGGCCCCATGAAGTATATGACATCATAATACTGATCTACTCAAAAGGATATTTTGTATAGGATATAAAATGACTGCTTAAAGAAAACCACTGCACTGAGTTAAATCTTTCAAGATTATTTTAATAGAGTAAGAGTTATTTTAAATTAGAATCAATTTGTATCAATATTAATTAATCACCTGCCAAATTTATGGCACTTTCCTGTTTTCTAAATGCCACCAGAGAGTGTCAAACAATCCCTAACTAAGAGTCTGGACCTAATGTTATCTTGCCTCAAAAAGGACTCTCTTCAGCATCTCAATCTTAGAGCTAATTCTGCTCTGCTTTTCCATCCCAAGTTCCAAGAGCTAAGATCTTGCATTGTTTCTGGTGCCAAGACCACAGTTTGCAGCTCCATTTAAGCAACAAGCCTCTCCCTTCCTGGCCTTCTGCCTTTACAACGATTCCAGGATTGATGGCCCACCTACTCTCCCCAGTTCTTGTAGGGACTAGATTCTTGCCTTTGAAGTCATGTACATACACTTCATACACTCTTCCTTGATGGGAATTTAGGCATCTTTAGCGCTCTATGTTCTTTCACAAGTGGAGCTGTCAATGCATAACGCCAGATGAAAACAAAGCATAGCATTGATTCTTTTTTGTGTAAAGTTGTGTGGGAGCCTGTGACTATAGTTTTATTGGAAAGGAGGTGTCTCTCCCCCAAGCTGGATCTTGACACAATGATACAGAAAGTCATCATACAGAAATGACCTTTATTTGTACAGAATCCACATGGCTTCATTAAATACATAATGTCCCAAATGTTAGATAGCTCCAGAAAAAGATACAAAGGTGGGTAGGCGGGCAGGTAGACCTCCAAGTAGGCCTTTAGAAGGTCTGGCTTGCTTCCTGGGCCAGCAAGATAAAAGCCTTCCCTAGTGATTAGAATAGCAGAAGAAAGAAGCCGCAGGACACTTCCTTTTTTTTTTTTTTTTAACGCAGTGACAAAGCTCAGAGTTAATGTGACAGTATATAAAGTTTTTCCCTATGGTCGACTGGCATGTTTTTGTTCTTTTTTACATTGATGAGCAAGAAGTTAGAGAAGAGGCAGAAATATTTTTAAGACTGCCTTCTCTTAGAGCTACAGGGATCAACCAAAATCAGTAACATAAGCATAGGTCAATACTTCCTCTGACATCCATAACAAGTAAGTATACATATTGTGTTCACTTTACAGGTGAGGAAGCTAAGGCTCTGAGACATTAAGCAAATTGCACAAGGGCATATGCCCAGCAGGAGGACAGACAGGACTTGAACTTGGCCTCTATTCCTTATTGATAGGAATCCTGAATAGAAAGACCTGTCTGCCTAATATTTCATTTTCACTACTGTGGAAGGAACCGATGTTCCTACCTCAACCTACTAGGAAAGCCTATTCTGTAAGATTTTCTTCACTTATCAGTCATTTATACTAACAACTATGTCTCCATTCTGGTCATTTCATCAAACTAATGTTGTTTGGATACAATATCGGACATTAGAAAGAAGATGACAGGAATGATTGTAATGTTTCTGCCTAATTTCTAGAGACCAGAATGAGAATATTCTTTGCTTAAAGTCGTTAACTGTTTGCTTTGGGAGGTAGTGGAGAGATTGGATTGCACTTTCTTAATGATAGGAGTAATTGTCCTGGAACAGAGCAATGAGTTCATTTGCTCATTCAGAGCAAAGATATATTTGTAAATGATAAAATATTTTATTTATTTTGCTACTTGTGAAAACAGCCCATCGAAACGGACTACTTATAATCTGTAAGCAAAACTTCCCTGCGGCTTTTAGGTATATCTATGATAGGTCTTGCTGCTGTTTAGTTTCTAAGATGTGTCTGACTCTTTTGCAATCCCATAGACCGAAGCCCACCAGGCTTCTCTGTCCATGGGATTCCCCAGGCAAGAACAATAGATAATAAATGTGTTGCCATTTCCTTCTCCAGGGGAATCCTCCCAACCCAGGGATCAAACCCATTTCTCCTGCATTGGCATTTTCTTTACCACTGAGCCATAAGGGAAGCCCATGATAGATCTGCACTATAAGAAATGTTACAGTGAAATTCAAATTTAAAGGATGTTTTTTAAATCTGAATGCAAATCCCTGAGTGAATTTTGTCCATTTTGTTCACAGTTGTTACCAGCACTCAGAATATAGGATGGTGCATTTTAGGCAATAAATGTTGAATAAGTGAGTAAAACTTCAGAAAACTATTAAGTCATAGGCTGTTGGAGCATGAGTTGTTCACTAGAGCATGCAGATGAATAATTAAGTCCTGTGATGGGATGTTATTATTCAGAATTTATTTTTTCTTTTACTGCAGTTAGCGTCAAGCATACATCTGACTTAGCCAAAATCAGTATTGGTTTCCAATGCAGTTAAGCCTCTCAGAGAATCCTCTTTCTACTCACATTAGGTGTCCATTTCCCATATGGTCCTTCCTTTCATTTTACTTTATAGTTTCTAAGTGTAAAATATGTTTAGAAGAAAGCATTTCCAATTCATATTAAATGTGGTATAGACACCATAACTTTTTACGCTTTTGGAAGAGATGAACATATAAATGCAATACAAGAGAAACAAGAAAAAGAAACACTCCTGGTTCATTTTCATCTAAGAGAGAGGAAGATGCACTGCGGGAACACCAAGTACATGGTGGCCCCTCTGTTGCTGCAGGGCAAGCAGACGCCTGTGCAGTCTGCATATCTGACCACTCTTGGGACTGAGTTTGTGATACCTCTAACACATTTATTAATATTATTTAAAAATATTTAGTTCTATGTATTAGAGTGTCTCTCTGGACAATAACAGCTACTCAACTCAAAACGGTAGTGTTGAGCCTTAAAGGATTATTTACTAAATGCAGATGTTTTAATTCAGTTCAGTCACTCAGTCATGTCCGACTCTTTGTGACCCCATGAATTGCAGCACGCCAGGCCTCCCTGTCTATCACCGACTCCTGGAGTTCACTCAAATTCATGTCAATTGAGTCAGTGATGCCCTCCAGCCATCTTATCCTCTGTCGTCCCCTTCTCCTCCTGCCCCCAATCCCTCCCAGCATCAGAGTCTTTTCCAATGAGTCAACTCTGCATGAGGTGGCCAAAGTACTGGACTTTCGGCTTTAGCATCATTCCTTCCAAAGAACACCCAGGACTGATATTTTAATTACAGGTTCATTAAGTTTCAAGGGAGAACTTTGAGAAAGAACAAAAAGAGTCATCAGGATGCCAGGTTTTTTCATTTTATGATAAATCTAATAGGAAGGATTTATCATGCTGAGATAGTAGAGGTGATCATACAAAGACTCAAGACAGAAAGCACAGAAATTCATTATGTAAGGTGTCTAAGTCCTTCAGAGGTTTATAAACACTAGTGCGTAACCTGTGGAAGGTGAGCCACTGCTTTCTGTGTAGGTAGCCTGGTGCGTGCATTCTTGGTCGTTCAGTTGTGTCCAACTCTTCTGGGACCCCATGGACTGTAGCCCACCAGGCTCTTCTGTCCATGAGATTTTTCAAGTAAGAATAATGGAGTGGGTTGGCATTTCCTTCTCCAGGGAATCTTCCTGACCCAGAGACTGAACCTGCATCTCCTGCATTGGCAGATTCTTTACCACTGAGGCACCTGGGAAGGCCAGTTAGCTGGGCTTAGTGGTATTCACCCACTAAATGAAGGAAACTAAAATTTATGAGACAATAGTAGAAATTACATTATGGCCCTTATGCTATTTGGCTTACTCTGATGTCACATTCTGTGCAATTTCGAAATTGCCAAAATGGAGTATATAGACAATATGTAACTATTTCTCTTGACAATATCATTTTATATAATATATGCATCTTCAATTGTTTTAAATCAGAGTTGTTTATGGATCAACTGCTTTCCTATCTTCTATGATACAGTTTATAACAGCAAGCATCCAGTAGGTGCTTAATAAATATAAATTTGTGGAATCAACAACCTTTTCCCACCAATCCATTGTTACTCTACCTTTGATTTTATTTGAACATCAACACTACTAATGTGGCAAAAAATTAAAAGTACTCCCATGAGCTCCTTTAAATTTTTTCACTCTTGTATTCTCAGTTCTTCTGAGAACATCAAGATTACATCTAAAGCTTCCTGAATCAAGAACATGGAGCAACACTGTGTTCTTTTTATTCCTGAATGTCTATTTGGGAAGGGGGAAAGACAAAACTGTTTGTTCAAGGTGAATCTTGTTCTACGTGTTATGAACATTTCTGAGTCTCTGCTAAGGCCCATGAATTCTTTGATAGCCTCCTCTTTTTTACCTGCTTCTAAGTTATCTAATTCTGATATAGCTTCAGAAACATCTTCCTGATATTTTAAAAGTCTGTACTGGGTGCTGAAGTTTTTCCTATATGACACCAGTGATAAAGACCCCACCCGCCAAGGCAGGAGATATAAGATACATAGGTTCAATCCCTGGGTTGGGAAGATTCCCTGGAGGAGGGCATGGCAACCCACTCCAGTATTCCTGCCTGGAGAATCCCCATGGACAGAGGAGCCTGACGGGCTATGGGCTTCATGGGGTCACAAAGAGTCAGACACCAGTGAAGTGACTCAGCATGCAAGCACTCACTGGGTGTAGGGTAGAGGACTTCAGGGGGGCCTTCTCACTGCTGGACAGGTCCTGAGGAAGGAGC
Source organism: Bos taurus (assembly GCF_002263795.3). Lineage (NCBI taxonomy): Eukaryota > Metazoa > Chordata > Mammalia > Artiodactyla > Bovidae > Bos > Bos taurus. The sequence goes on along the minus strand of NC_037336.1, from coordinate 16,841,247 downwards.
TTCTCTAGAAAGAACTCACTGCATTCTCTCTGGAGGTTGCTCCTGTGACATTTTATGGTGACCAGTTTCTAAACCTCATCTAGTTATCTCAGGCAGGTGGACATCAGCATAACTTGACAAGACAAGGCGGAAAACAAAAATGAGAAGAAATTAAGGGATTTAGGAACTCATTTCAGAACTATCAATAAGGCAGAGAGGTTGTGGGGCTTAGTGAGGAAGGTGCTAGGTCTGGACCAAAACACGCAGGCTTGAATTCTGCCTCTGCCACTGATTGGTCCTGGTGTCTTTGGACAAGTTCATTGAGCTTCTTTAAGTCTCACCTTCCTTATAAAAACCACTTTCCTTATAATAACCACAGAGTGTTATGGCCTCTAAGTGACATAGTCTATGCAAAGTCCTGGTACTATGTAGTATTAAAAATATAAGATATCTTATACACAAAGTACTAGCTTGTATTGTCTTTTATGAACCAGATGAACCACTGCCTGCTTAGTCAATTCTCACCCACCTAGGCATGATTCTTGCAATTTCTGAAAAATATGTCTTTTAATTACTAAAACAAGTTGAAGGGTTCCAGTTTCCTGATGAAGAAGGCTGAGCACCGAAGAATTGATGCTTTTTAACTGTGGTGTTGGAGAAGACTCTTGAGAGTCCCTTGGACTGCAAGGAGATCCAACCAGTCCATTCTGAAGGAGATCAGCCCTGGGATTTATTTGGAAGGAATGATGCTAAAGCTGAAACTCCAGTACTTTGGCCACCTCATGTGAAGAGTTGACTCATTGGAAAAGATTCTGATGCTGGAAGGGATTGGGGGCAGGAGGAGAAGGGGATGACAGAGGATGAGATGGCTGGATGGCATCACTGACTCGATGGACGTGAGTCTGGGTGAACTCCAGGAGTTGGTGATGGACAGGGAGGCCTGGTGTGCTGCGATTCATGGGGTTGCAAAGAGTCGGACACGACTGATCGACTGAACTGAACTGAACTGAACTGAATTTCCTGATAGCTCTAAACCTGGCTTTCATTATGTTCACCGAAAGCAAACCTTGCACAAGATGCACCTACAATTTCGTGGGTGCTTTTAGTTGTTACATAAAACCTGAACAAAGGAGATGCATGAATAATGCCAGCATTCCTGTTCATCAACTTCATCCTCAGAGACATTTACTATCTTCACAACATTTATTGGAAAGTCAGAGCACTGCCTGCAGTTTCTCATCTTCCTGGAGAAATGACTACGTTCAATGTGTTTAATTGCTCTGTAACTTTCCTTTCTCTCCTGGGAGGGGGAAAACAAGTCCAGCACATGAGCCACGCTGAGCCCCTCCTTCGGAAACCCAGTGCTGGGGGAAGGAAGTGCCTTTGAATACTTCACAGACCCAGCAGCTCTGAAGCTCTCCAAAGACAGTATTCTGTCTAGAAGGCATCTAAAATGGCCTGTTAGCAAGATCTAAGAGAATGGCACTTCCCTTTGGTTGTATTTAAAAATATGAAGACCGCAAAGGGAGTTGGCTTTTCAAAACACAGCAGAGAACATTCTGTCTCTTACTTTCCCTAAAGTTTGATTTGGTTGTGTTGCAAAAAGAAAAAAAAAGAGAGAGAGAGAGAGAGAGAAAGAAGCAAACCTATTTTGGGGATGGAATGTTTCCTTTCCTTTTTTTTTTTTTTTTAAGATTTCTGAGTTCTGTAGTTATCCGTTCACAAATCTAGCGCCATGAACCAATCCTACTGCTGTCTTGCTGAAATCCTTTTAATCCCCCATTCCTTAACGGGTACATTTGAACAAAAGCAGTTTACTTTATCACCTCCCTGGTTTTTCTCACCAAGTTCACCCTATTTGAAATCCTTTTCTATTTGTTTCCATCTATCAAGTTTTCAAAGATTTAAGTTCTTCCCAAACTACTCTGGGACTTCCTGGGTGGCTCAGCTGGTAAAGAATCTGCCTGCAATGCAGGAGACCTGGGTTTGATCCATGGGTTGGGAAGATCCCCTGGAGGAGGACATGGCAACCCACTCCAGTATTCTTGCCTGGAAAATCCCCATGGATAGAGGAGCCTGGCTGGCTACTCTCTATGTGGTCACAAAGAATTGGATACTACTGAATGACTAAGCACAGCACAGCTCAAACCTACTCTAAAAATCTCAAGCCAAGGTGGGCCCTTCTTCATCTGAAAGTTGGTACTTGACTTGCCTGTATTTCTCATTTCACAGCTGTTTATCACATACTACATTAAGGGGTGAGTCTTCCCAGATGGCACAACAGTAAAGAATTCACACTCCAGTGTAGGAGATGCAAGAGATGCAGGTTGGATACCTGGGTGAGGAAGATCAGCTAGAGTAGGAAATGGCAACCCAATCCAGTATTTTTGCCTGGAGAATCCCATGAACAGAGGAGCCTGGTGGGCTACAGGCCATGGGGTTGCAAAGAGTCAGACATGACCGAACACACACACACACACACACACACACACATACACACACACACACACATGTTAAGAGACAGGTCTGAGATTTTTTGCAACACTATTAAATCTGCCACACGGTGCAATTTTATCTTCCAGTCTGAATGGTAGTTATCTAGTGAAAGAGTCAGTTCCTAGGCAGGTTGATAGGGAGTCTAGGGGTTCCCAAGGATAGAGGGGTCTGGAATTCTCAAGGAGGAAGAAAGGACAAACTTTTTTTCTTTCTCCACATTCCTTAGGATTATATACCAATAATGTATCCTGCCTAAGGACAGTCTTTGGATTCAACCTTCTGTTATCTTAAAATGTTAATTATGGGAGTAGACCTGGTCTTTACAAGGATGTATCTTGCCTGAGGACAGTGTTATCTTAAAATGTAAATTATGGGAGTAGGACTGATGAGGTCTTTACAACCTCCAGATATTCTTTGGATTATATAACTTCATTGTTAACACTAGCAAGCGGGTACTCTTTCTGCCCCCTTCTGATGCCTATGTCAGAAGCTTTCTCTATCTCCTTTATATTTCAATAAAACTTTATTACACAAAAGCTCTGAGCGATCAAGCCTCGTCTCTGGCCCCGGATTGAATTCTTCTCCTCTGGGGGCCAAGAATCCCGGTGTATTCGCGTGATTCAACAGCAACCTTTCACTATGTCCTACTCTACCTTATACAAACAAAGTTTCTTAGCATTTGTTATTTTTTGCTATTTATTTATTTGGCTGCACCAAGTAAAATAGTTGCAACATGGGGGATCTTTGACCTTTGTTGTGGTATTTGGAAACTTTATTGTAGCATGAGGGCTCTTAGTTTAGTTGTGGCCTGTGGAATCTAGTTCCCTGATCAGGAATCAAATCCATCCAGACTCTCCACACTGGGATCACAAATGTTATTCACTGGACCACTAGGGAATTCCCAGCATTTGTCATTTTTTAAATGGGTGGATATCACTTCATATTGTCCAAGTTTTGTTTATAAACCCCATTTTTATTGTCTATTTGGCAAAGGGTCAGGAGGATTGGACGCACACTCTGATTTGTTGCTTAACTAGTTTCCATGGTATCCATATAAAAGCTGGTGTCTCTTAGAATCCTTGCATCTTTGGAAAACCTGCCAAGACATTTGGTCCTGCATTGATCATAGGCTCAAATCACAGGTCTGTGTGTTCTTCTAATGAAGATGTTATATTTACCCCCAAACACATAAAGAGATATTAGAGAATCAGAAGGAATTGTGAATGTCAAGCTGCTGCTGCTGCTAAGTCGCTTCAGTCGTGTCTGACTCTGTGCGACCCCATAGATGGCAGCCCACCAGGCTCCCCCATCCCTGGGATTCTCCAGGCAAGAACACTGCAGTGGGTTGCCATTTCCTTCTCCAATGCATGAAAGTAAAAAGTGAAATGAAGTTGCTCAGTCCTATCCAACTCTTAGCAACCCCACGGACTGCAGCCTATCAGGCTCCTCCATCCATGGGATTTTCCAGGCAAGAGTACTGGAGTGAGGTGCCACTGCCTTCTCCAGAATTTCAAGCTAATTAACTATTAAGACTTTGGGGCAATAAAAATAAAATCAGGGCTGTAAGCTTTTAATCAGTAGAACTAATTCATTGGTCTGAAAGAGAGTGCTCCATACTAGTGTGTCTCAATATAGTTCCTGTTAACAGTATTTCTTTGTCTATCTGGAAAAGTCATTAACGATTCAGGGGTGGAGATTTGATGGAAACATTTAGCTATACAAGTATTAAGTAAATCAGTATGAGGATAAATTCATAAGTTATATTGATTGAAAGCTTGCAACCTGGATTTTATTTTTATTATCCCAAAGCCCTAAGAGTTAATTAACTTGACATTCATGATTCCTTAGACTCTCTAACATCTCTAATTTTTAGGGTAAATATAACATCTTCATTGAAAGTGTCTGGAGACTACCAACTGTCCCAACCCCCACGTTGGGCTGGAAGGAGTCAGCAGCCCAGGAACTGGCAATGCCTCAGATATGACTGCCTCTCACCTCAGCACCTGGAGCGAACAGTGCACCGTCTAAGCACCCCCCTGTCTCCAACTTCACCTCCCTCCACCCAAATAAACCCTCATAGCCTAACTATCACTAACTTTCTGGAGGTAGTAGTACTAACTATATGGCCTATTTCCTGGTTGTAAGAGTATTTGAGATGTGCTGGACACCCCGACTATCTCTCCTTCCACAGAGGTTCTCTTCCCAATGCAGTCAGATGGATGGTAAGGCCACAGTTCACCATTACTGTCATTGCCTCTTCTCTCTTGTTTTTCTCCACAGCACACATCACTAGATGAAACAGTTATGTTTCACTAGTTATCTGTTTCCCCTGACTTGAATATAAATCCTATGGGGACAGGTGTGTGTGTGTACATGTCTATGTGTGGAAGGGGTTGGGGGGGGGGTGGTCGATGAAAGTCTGTTCTGAATCTCCAGTGTTTAGAATAGTGTCTGCACATAGTAGGCACTGGACAGATACTGAATGAATGAATGAATACATGTATCAACATTTCCCTGGAGAGTTTGTCCGCCGATAAATCAGGGTTCAACAGATGAAGGCCTTTCTCGGTAATTCTTGAAGTCCTTCTCAACCATTTCAAGATGCTCCTTAGTTATTTTTTTAAATGTCTGTGTTTGTTTCAAAAGCCAGTCCCAAATTTAAACTCTTTGGACAACCTTCACTTCGGGCTTTATGGTAAGAAACAAACCAAGAGAAGGGCAAGCTTTAATGTTTGTAAATGCTGATTGCAGTCATTGTGAAAATAACTAGACATTTAACCATTTATCTGTCTATTCAGCCATATCTCTAGTCAACAAATTTTCACTGATCACATATTATGTACTGGAAAATGTGTTAGATGCTGCATATATCATGGTGAGCAAAGCCAGAATAGTAGTTATCTTCATGGAGAATTTACAGACTAGTGAAAATGATTTAAATCTCCAACCCTGATACAATGACTCAGCAGATTGAATAAGGTTACTTATAGTATATTTTGCATCTTGATGGCAAAATAATTTTGTGCTGTTGTATCATTATCCCTGTCATTCTCTAACCACCCTAGGTAATATCTAGCACAGACCTTTTGTTTATTATAATTCTAAACCTACAACACCTCCCATTTTTCCTTTCACTTAGTGAAAAAGTCATGTCTGATTCTTTGCAACCCCATGGATTATACTGTCCATAGAATTTTCCAAGCAAGAATACTGGACTGGGAAGCTATTCCTTCTCCATGGGATCTTCTTGATTCAGGGATCAAACCCAGGTCTCTCGCACTGCAGGGAGATTCTTTACTATCTGAGCCACTAGGGAAACCTTGGTATACTCATTTCCTGAGTAGTTATGTTTACTATTATTTTCTAATAAGCTGCATATCTGTCATAAATTTATCAAATTATTTTGTAATTATTTGCTTATTTGTCAGTATTCTCTTGTTCAGTATTCAAAATAACATATATTCTTATTAATTATTAAAGCTCTAACACAGAAATCAGTCTAGATATATAGGAAACTACATAAATGTTAATTGATTCATGGATAAATCAATAAATGACTGAATGATGGAATTTCAGCAATACAGAATGATGGGTAAAGCTTGAAATTAGATATGGTCATTCCTTAACAATTTTAATCATTTTGCTTAGCCGCTCAGTTGTGTCTAACTCTTTGCAACCCCATGGACTTTGCAACCCTCCAGGCTCCTCTGTCCATGAGGATTCTCCAAGAAGGTATACTGGAGTAAGTTGTTCATGCCCTGCCCCAGGGGGTCTTCCCAACTCAGGGATCAAACCCAGGTCTCCTGCATTGCAGGCAGATTCTTTCCCACCTAAGCCACCAGAGAAGCCCAAGAATACTGGAGTGGGTAGCTTATCTCTTGTCCAGGGGATCTTCTGAACCCAGGAATCGAGCTGGGGTCTCCTGCATTTCAGGTGAATTCTTTACCAGCTGAGCTACCAAGATATGGTCATTCTTTGACAATTTTAATTATATGCAGTAAATATGCATTTAATATTTAATATGAATTTTATCTTCCCAGTTTTCTTATAATTTCTATGCTTATGCATATATGAAAAATTTGAGCTTCTCTACCCTAGGGCTAGTGGCTCCAATTGTAAGTGATGGTAAGAGAAAAATACACTAAACATCTAAAATGCTGCAACATAATCTCTTTATATACTTTCAGATCTCTATTTCTGAATCTCATCTCCATTTCCACAGAGGGTGATTGAATTTTCATTATACTAGTCCAAAAGACACTGCATTGTATGTTTAAGACTGACCCTCTCTATGTTTACCAAATTCCTTTGTTAAGGTTTCTATTTTGTTCAGTTTAGGATCTAGTCAACTACATAATTTAACCAATATTTACTGGAGACTGAGATACAGCTGTCACCATGAGGGGCCATGGTGAGAAAATGTATCAGATAAATTTCACATCAGATAAAATATTTATTTCAGAAACTTTCAAATTATTTAATATCTTATAACATGAATGTCAATTTCCATTGTCATTTTTTCTGCCTGAGAAGCTGCCTTTTGGTAGGTGAATTAGCTGTCATTATTTACATTTGTCAATTTTCATATAGTATAAGTAATGTAGCTATTTTACACAGTATAGGTAATGTAGTTTGTTTAAGTGCTGTCGGATTCTTTAGCTACTCCATGGACTGTTGCTGGCCAGGCTTCTCTGTCCATGAGATTTCCCAGTAAAAAATACTGAAGTGGTTTGCTGTTTCCCTTCTGAGGGCATTTTCCCAACCTGGGGATCCAATCCATGTATCTTGCATTGCAGGTAGATTCTTTGCTACTGAACCATCAGGGCAGCCCAGGTAATGTAGTCTCAGAATCAGTCAGCCATTTCAGTCGCTCAGTAGTGTCTGACTCTTTGCAACCCCATGGCGCAGCATGCCAGGCTTCCCTGTCCATCAAATTCCCAGAGCTTGTGCAAACTCATGTCTATTGAGTCAGTGATACAATTCAACCATCTCATCCTCTGTTACCCCTTCTTTTCCTGTCTTCAATCTTTCCCAGCATCAGGGGCTTTTCCAATGAGTCAGTTCTTTGCATCAGGTGGCCTAAGTATTGGAGCTTCAGCTTCAGCCTCAGTTCTTCCAATGAATATTCAGGACTGATTTCCTTTAGGATGGACTGGTTGCATCTCCTTGCAGTCCAAGGGACTCTCAAGAGTCTTCTCCAACACCACAGTTTAAAAGCAATTCTTCGGTGCTCAGCTTTCTTTATAGTTCAACACTCACATCCATACATGACTTCTGGAAAAACCACCTCTTTGACTAGATGGACCTTTGTCACCAAAGTAATGTCTCTGCTTTTTAATACACTGTCTAAGCTGGATCATTGAAAAAGCAAGAGAGTTCCGGAAAAACATCTATTTCTGCTTTATTGACCATGCCAAAGCCTTTGACTGTGTGGATCACAATAAACTGTGGAAAATTCTGAATGAGATGGGAATACCAGACCACCCGACCTGCCTCTTGAGAAATTTGTATACAGGTCAGGAAGCAACAGCTAGAACTGGACATGGAAAAACAGAATGTTTCCAAATAGGAAAGGGAGTTCGTCAAGGCTGTTGCAGAGTACATCATGAGAAATGCTGGGCTGGAAGAAACACAAGCTGGAATCAAGATTGCCAGGAGAAATATCAATAACCTCAGATATGCATATGACACCACCCTTATGGCAGAAAGTGAAGAGGAACTCAAAAGCCTCTTGACAAAAGTGAAAGAGGAGAGTGAAAAAGTTGTCTTAAAACTCAACATTCAGAAAACAAAGATCATGGCACCTGGTCCCATCACTTCATGGGAAAAAGATGAGGAAACAGTGGAAACAGTGTCAGACTTTATTTTGGGGGGCTCCAAATTAACTGTAGATGGTGATTGCAGCCATGAAATTAAAAGACACTTACTCCTTAGAAGAAAAGTTATGACCAACCTAGATAGCATATTGAAAAGCAGAGACATTACTTTGCCAACAAAGGTCCATCTGGTCAAGGCTATGGTTTTTCCTGTGGTCATGTATGGATGTGAGAGTTGGACTGTGAAGAAGGCTGAATGCCGAAGAATTGATGCTTTTGAACTGTGATGTTGGAGAAGACTCTTGAGAGTCCCGTGGACTGCAAGGAGATCCAACCAGTCCATTCTGAAGGAGATCAGTCCTGGGTATTCTTTGGAAGGAATGATGCTAAAGCTGAAACTCCAGTACTTTGGCCACCTCATGCGAAGAGTTGACTCATTGGAAAAGACTCTGATGCTGGGAGGGATGGGGGCAGGAGGAGAAGGGGACGACAGAGGATGAGATGGCTGGATGGCATCACTGACTCCATGGACGTGAGTCTGAGTGAACTCCGGCAGTTGGTGATGGACAGGGAGGCCTGGTGTGCTGCGATTCATGGGGTCGCAAAGAGTTGGACACGACTGAGGGACTGAACTGAACTGAACTGAACTGAAGCTGGTCATAGATTTTCTTCCAAGGAGCAAGTGCTTTTTAATGTCATGGCTGCAATCATCATCTGCAGTAATTTTGGAGCCCAAGAAAATAAAGTCCCACTGTTTCCATTGTTTCCCCATCAATTTGCCATGAAGTGATGGAACCAGATGCCATGATCTTCATTTTCTCAATGTTGAATTTTAAGCCAGCTTTTTCACTTTCCTCTTTCACTTTCATCATGAGGCTCTTTAGTTCTTCTTCACCTTCTGCCATAAGGGTGGTGTCATCTGCAAATCTGAGGTTATTGAAGTTTCTCCCCGAAATCTTGTTTCCCGCTTGTGCTTCATCCAGCCTGGCATTTTGCATGATATACTCTGCATATAAGTTAAATAAGAGGGTGATAATATAAATCCTTGATGCACTTCTTTCCTAATTTGGAACCAGTCTGTTGTTTCATGTCCAGTTCTAACTGTTGACCTGCATATAAATTTCTCAGGAGGCAGGTCAGGTGGTCTCGTTTTCCCATCTCTTGGAGAATTTTCCACAGTTTGTTGTGATCCACCCAGTCAAAGGCTTTGGCATAGTCAGTAAAGCAGAAGTAGATGTTTTTCTGGAACTGTCTTGCTTTTTTGATGATCCAATGGATGTTGTTTGATCTCTGGTTCCTCTGCTTTTCTAAATCCAGATTGAACATCTGGAAGTTCTCAGTTCACCTACTGTTGAAGCCTAGCTTGGAGAATTTTGAACATTAGTTTGCTAGTGTGTGAGATGAGTGCAATTATGTGATAATCTGAGCAATCTTTGGCATTGCCTTTCTTTGGGATTGGAGTGAAAATTGACCTTTTCAAGTCCTGTATTCACTACTGAGTTTTCCAAATTTGCTGGCATATTGAGTGCAGCACTTTCACAGCATCATCTTTTAGGACTTGAAATAGCTCAACTGGAATTCCATCACCTCCACTAGCTTTGTTCCTAGTGATGCTTCCTAAGGCCCACTTGTTAAGTCTCAGAATAATTAGAAAATTACACAGAAAAATGAACTTTATTGCTTCTTATACTTCCTGCTCATGTACTTTTGATCTTTTTAATGGAAACTATCAAACATAAAAAAGTATATAAAATAGATAGCATGGATAGTATGGTAAATCCCCAAGAGCCAATAAACTTATTTTCATGATTATTAACTTTTGGCCAGTGTTGTCTGTTCTGTACTGACACTAACTTCTCTGCCTCTTACTCCTGCTACACTGCATATTGTGAAGTAAATACATGATTTCATCCCTAAATATTTGCATATATAACTCTAAAATATAGGCACCAACTTATTATTTTGACAAAAATCACATTATACTAAAATTTTTAATAATTTCTTAATTTTAATGATCATATTTTCAATTGTTTCATAAGCATCATTATCTTTTTCTTTGTTTAAATCAGGATATCTTGTGGCTCAGACAGTAAAGAATCTGCCTGCAATGTAGGAGACCTGGGTTCAACCCTGGGTTGAGAAGATCCCCTGGAGAAGGGGAAGGCAACCCTTTCTTGTATTCTAGCCAGGAGAGTCCCATGGACAGAGGAGCCTTGTGGGCTATGGTCCATGGTGTCGCAAAAAGTTGGACACAACCAAACGACTAACAACTCACACTTCCCTTCATAAACAAGTTACACACACTGAAATTGATTAATGTGATCCTTAATTTTCTTCTGCGTTATAGGTTTTGTCTCTTGTAACTATCTTCTCTTGCAGTCTATTGTTAAAGAAACCTTATCATTTGTTCTGTAGAATTTGAAAAGTCTGGATTTTGCTGACTGCATTGGTATAGTTACATATTTCGTATTTTCTGTCCCCCCCCCTTTTTTTTTAACAAATCAGTGGCTGGATCTAATAGGATTTAGGTTCCAAATTATTGGTTTTTTTTTTTTTTTCAAAAAATGTCAGTTTTGTCTTCTATCATGAAACATATAATGTCTGATTATCTCTATTGTTTGTAATGTCAGGAATTCTTGATGCTCAGTTTTCTAGATCAATTCATTTATTGGTAGCTGTGAAAAGGGAACATTGTAAAATCTAACTTTTTTCATTTATTCACTGAAATATTTCTATAAAGAGAAACATCTTTTTTACTATTTCTTCACTAAGTAGAACAATTGGTATGGGGAAGTCAGCTTAAGCTAACATGTATATGCCTACTTTGTTTACTTACCCATTTTCAATATAATAAGTTAGTTTATTAACATCTATCCATAGCAACTATTTTGCTTTCTGTTTCTGGTATCTAAAAGAACTAATAAGTTTAAGCATATTTGGTATTTCCAATACATTGCAATTATTGTTACTGTTAATCAAGATATCCCAGTTTGGGCCAATGGGAAACTTTTCAAATTGCCTTTGAATCTCTTAGATAGAGCCCTAGAAGACTTTGATGGATTCCTTGCTGTTTGATATAACAAGAGCATCTGGTGTACTTTATGTCTTGGTGTTGAAATTAGCCCTTACTCCAAAGAACTCTTGTTTCTTTCAGTGGGAAATAATGTTCAAAAAATCTAATCTACACACTAGGGGTGCTCATAATAATTAGTTTATATTTATTTCCAACCTCTTCAGTAGACAGAGAAAAGGAATTGAATGCTTGTATTTTTAAAGATAAACTAATAAAGAATAAGTATTGACAAATTAAAATGACACTATAGAATTTTTACTTAATCCCTTCTATTTTACATCTGTTTCTCCTTTCTCCCACACTAATCCTGACAGCTACTCTGGGAAAGAGTGAATTTGAATATCACACGCTCATTTACTTTATCCCATGCTACATACATGATTTTCTCAGAATAAAATGCTAGTATTGCCAGCAATAATATGATAATTGAAACAGTTAATTTTTAATACTTTGTTTGCCTTTAGGGTATGTCTCTTTGGAGATGACATCCAATTACTCAGTTTTAAAGGCAATTGGAAAAGGTGGTTTCTGTGTGGTCATGCTACAAACTAGAGAAATATTTGGATTTATTTGTTTTAGTTTATAATTTTAGGGATGGCTTTTCAAATTTAATTTTGTTTTATTTGTATTCATTAATGTTTTTAGAGGCAATTAAAAAATAAATAATGAAGCATAGCTGCTAACAAGGTCATTTCTAATCTATTTTCTGAATTTATCTACAGCTAACCATTAAAACATGCTATAGTTTATCCTTTCATTTTTAATGTTAGTATATATTTCAGATTATATATGTGTGTGTGTGTTTCATCTCTTCTCAGAAATATATTATTTTAGTAGAATTTAGTAGTCTTCTTTGGTAGCCCTCTTTCGCTAAATTTTCTATTTTACTGGCTTTCTTGAATTGTTTTTGCATTTTAACAAGAAGGGCTGTATTTTTTTTCCAATGGTAATTTTTATGGTAGTCCAGTACCCTTAAAACATTCTTGCAAGTGAAAATGTCAACCTTCTAGTTTTGTCCAATTCTTTTCAACCCTTTGGGCTGTAGCCCGCAAGGCTCCTCTAGCCATGGGATTTCCCAGGCAAGAATACCGGAGTGGATGGCCATTCCCTTGTCCAGGGATCTTCCCAACTCTGGGACCCAACCCAGGTCTGCCACAATGGGGGCAGATTCTTTGCCACCTGTGCCACCAGGGAAGCCCTTAGTTTCCTCTTTTTTTATTTAAAGTTTCACTTGGATAATCAAAATTAAACTGAACTAGTAGCTTCCTTTTTCCATTTGAGCCTAATATCACAGTAGATATGGTTCTTTTGCTTTCAGCTGTTTTTTTTTTTTTTTTTTAAGCTGCCCTCTTTTTATTAAATGATTCAGGTAGATAAAAGAAATACTTAGCTTCTACCTCTGTTTCCCCAGGTAGAACACAAATATGTAACTTATTTTGCTATCTTTAATATAGCAGATTATTGGGAATTTACTGTAGAAGGAAAAAAAATCAATTTATGATTTAATTTTCTCTTTTACACATTTACAATGTAAGGAAAACTATTTTATAATATGTTATAAACAGAATCAGAAAAGAAGAGAATCTAAAGGAAAAGGACAAAATGAAATATATACCTATTTGAATGCAGAATTCCAAACAAATCATATAAGTTAAGAAAGCCTTACTCAGTGATCAATGCAAAGTAATAGAGGAAAACAACAGAATGGGAAAAGCTAGAGATCTCTTCAAGAAAATTAGAGATACCAAGGGAACATTTCATGCAAAGATGAGCACAATAAAGGACAGAAATGGTACGGACCTAACAGAAGCAGAAGATATTAAGAAGAGGTGGCAAGAATACACAGAAGAACTGTACAAAAAAGATCTTCACGACCCAGATAATCATGCTGGTGTGATCACTCATCTAGAGCCAGACATCCTGGAATGTGAAGTCAAGTGGGCCTTAGGAAGGATCATTACGAACAAAGCTAGTGGAGGTGATGGAATTCCAGTTGAGCTATTTTAAATCCCCAAAAATGATGCTGTTAAAGTGCTGCACTCAATATGCCAGCAAATCTGGAAAACTCAGCAGTGGCCACAAGACTGGAAAAGGTCAGTTTTCATTCCAGTCCCAAAGAAAGGCAATGCCAAAGAATGCTCAAACTACCACACAATCACACTCATCTTATACACTAGTAAAGTAAATTGTCCAAGCCAGGTTTCAGCAATACGTGAACCGTGAACTTCCAAATGTTCAAAGTGTATTTAGTAAAGGCAGAGGAACCAGTGATCAAATTGCCAACATCTGTTGGATCATTGAAAAAGTGATAGAGTTCCAGAAGAATATCTATTTCTGCTTTATTGACTATGCCAAAGTCTTTGACTGTGTGGATCTCAACAGTGGAAAATTCTGAAAGAGATGGGAATACCAGACCACCTGACCTGCCTCGTGAAAAACCTGTATGCAGGTCAGAAAGCAACACTTAAAACTGGACATGGAACAACAGACTGGTTCCAAATAGGAAAAGGAGTACGTCAAGGCTGTATATTGTCACCCTGCTTATTTAACTTATATGCAGAGTACATCACATGAAATGTCAGGCTGGATGAAGCACAAGCTGGAATCAAGATTGCTGGGAGAAATATCAATAACCTCAGATATGCAGATGACACCACCCTTATGGCAGAAAGTGAAGAGGAACTAAAAAGCCTCTTGATGAAAGTGAAAGAGGAGAGTGAAAAATCTGGCTTAAAGCTCAAAATTCAGAAAATTAAGATCATGGCATCTGGTCCCATCAGTTCATGGCAAATAGATGGGGAAACAATGGAAACAGAGAGAATTTATTTTCTTGGGCTCCAAAATCCCTGCAGATGGTAATGGCAGCCATAAAATTAAAAGACACTTGCTCCTTGGAAGAAAAGCTATGACACACCTAGACAGCATTTTTAAAAACAGAGACATTACTTTGCCTACAAAGTCCCATCTAGTCAAAGCTATGGTTTTTCCAGTAGTCATGTATGGATGTGAGAATTGGACTATAAAGAAAGCTGAGTGGGGAACAGTTGATGCTTTTGAAGTGTGGTGTTGGAGAAGACTCTTGAGAGTCCCTTGGACTGCAAGAAGATCCAACCAGTCAATCCTAAAGGAAATCAGTTATGAATATTCATTGGAAGGATTGATGCTGAAGCTGAAGCTCTAATACTTTGGCCACTTGATATGAAGAACCAACTCATTTGAAAAGACCCTGATTCTGGGAATGATTGAAGGTGGAAAGAGAAGGGGATGACAGAGGATGAGATGATTGGATGACATCACCAACGTGATGGACATGAGTTTGAGTAAGCTCCAGGAGTTGGTGGTTAGGGAAGCCTGGCATGCTGCAGTCCATGGGGTCTCAATGAGTCGGACATTACTGAGCAACTGAACTGAACTTAACTGATATCAGAATAAAATAGATAGCTTATAGATTCTTGGTGGTCAGAAGGTAAACATCCGTCTGAATTGGTCCTTCTTATTACAAATGTATAGGTAATTACCTTCTCCTAAATGTTAAAATCCTCTAAATAGTTTTACACTTTTGGTATTTGTCAGATGACATCCAGGTTTTTTGCCTTTGTTCTTATATTCTTAAAAGTTAATCTCATAATTAACAAGAAGCAATTATAAAGTACTTTATAACTCACAAGAGATACTGAATAATAACTGTGAACTCTGCATGCCTTTTATAACCTGTATCTTTTTATGCTGAATAAAATAAAATTACCCTGGAAACTAATGGATAGCTCCACTGTGATGAGTTCAATAATTTGAGCATTAGGGTGAGGGATCTCAAAGGAGGAAAGTATAAAAAGGATCTGAACTGATACACAGGGATAGAGATTGTGTACCATTCAACCAGGTTCCTTTAGGAATGGAGCATATTTACATTTTTATTGTTTATTGAATTGTAGACTCCTAACATTTGTATGGTGGAAGAGATAGACACAAAAGCTCCCCCTGTGCTTCTGCTGAATTCGGATATTGTGTGTGTGGTCTAGTCAGAGTCACCATCATTTGGTTCCTGCCATGTATTAAAAACTAAAAAGCAGATATTAGACTTCTGATGGCAAACACACAAAGTGCATTCTGTGATTCTTTTCTTTTCAGAATGAGATATAATTCTTTTTGATCTGTTTAGTTATGTAAACAACAGGTTGCTGCTAAGTCACTTCAGTCGTGTCCGACTCTGTGCGACCCCATAGACAGCAGCCCACCAGGTTCCCCCGTCCATGGGATTCTCCAGGCAAGAACACTGGAGTGGGTTGCCATTTCCTTCTCCATTGCATGAAAGTGAAAAGTGAAAGTGAAGTTGCTCAGTCGTGTCCGATTCCTTGCGACCCCATGGACTGCGGCCTACCAGGCTCCTGCGTCCATGGGGTTTTCCAGGCAAGAGAACTGGAGTGGGGTGCCATTGCCTTCTCCCAAACAAGAGGTAACAGAGCGTAAAAGATGCCTATAGAAATAAAGAATGTGTTTTTCCCTGTGCTTTCACCATGGATGCTGTTTGAAGCATAATGTGTGTGGCACACGTGAGGCATTGGTTAGAGGAAACGTTTATGCAGAAAACATCTGCCTCTACCTCTGTCATTGTCTTACAAATTTGGGAAGGAGACAAAAAGTCCCTTTTTGGAAGACATTTTTTTGTAACACTTCAGTGTTTGCACTAACGATTTGGTTCTCATCTTCCCCAAATGTTAACCAAAGAAATGTTTTGGCTGCTGAAGCTAAAAAAGCAGAGCGTTTTCATCTTGAATGTGAATGCTGTTGTGCTTCATTCCTGAACAGAGATTTGTGTTGCCAGTGTCCTGGTTGGCACCAAGAAGGAGCTGAATTCTTCAGGGCTCCTGTTATCTTGGGTTGCACAAGAATGGAAGGGGTTAAAGTCCTGAACTTTGGGCATATCTGAGCCTTAGCAGGAAGCTGAAATGCCCCAGGCTCCTTGACTAAGTCCTTCTGGGCTGGTTAAAGCAGGAATTTCCCAGACCCTACACTCTGTTCCTTTCAGTGATTTTTAATTTTTTTTTTTTTTTTTCCTAAAGGCCACCTACTCACAGTGCAGTCGAAATGAAGGTGATGTTTTCAGAGAACAACATGCTCTGCAGCTGGGAAGTTCAGCAGCCCAGAGATGGAGCTCACCCCAGAGCAAGCTGGTACACAGGAAGGCAAAGTGCCGGACGCTAGTGACCAGCTCCTGGGTTTACCCTCTGGAGACTCGAGTCATCATTTTTCATCTCCTCTCACATTACGGCCTTTGTCAATCGTCCCACTGACTTGACTTTAGGTTATCTCCATAGCTCATTGCTCCATCGAATGGCCTTCTTTGGTTGACGATGTCACACATCAAGCACCCTTCCTGAGACTTTTCTCTTTGTTTGGAGAGATAGACAGACAGGTTTGTCTCAGGTCTGCCACTGGATCTTCCCCCAGACAAATCCTTTGGTCAATTAATTCTTACAGAGGCCTTCTTTCCACATCTAAAGTGGTCATATGCACTCCCCAGCATACCATCTAGGAACAATTTTTCATATTATTGTAATATTAACATTCATTTATTTAGTTATTTTGTAAACTTAAGCCCCACCCCCAACATAAATTCCATGCTTTGTTAAAGGAAAGTCTACACCTAACTTATGCATTTCTGTGTCTCCATTGCTTAGATAATATGCACTCAATAAATATTTGTTGAATCGTGTTTTCTGCCTTTTTGGAGCAAGTGTAGCTCCAAAAAAATCATTTAAAAATCAGTTCAGTTCAGTTCAGTCAGTCAGTCATGTCCAACTCTTTGTGACCCCATGAATTGCAGCATGCCAGGCCTCCCTTTCCATCGCCAACTCTCGGAGTTCACTCAAACTCATATACACTGAGTCGGTGATGCCATCCAGCCATCTCATCCTCAGTCGTCCCCTTCTCTTCCTGCCCCAATCCCTCCCAGCATCAGAGTCTTTTCCAATGAGTCAACTCTTCGCATGAGGTAGCCAAAGTATTGGAGTTTGAGCCTCAGCATCAGTCCTTCCAATGAACATGCAGGACTGGTCTCCTTTAGGATGGACTGGTTGGATCTCCTTGCAGTCCAAGGGACTTGCAAGAATCTTCTCCAACACCACAGTTCAAAAGCATCAATTCTTCGGTGCTCAGCTTTCTTCATAGTTCAACTCTCACATCCATACATGACCACTGGAAAAACCATTGCCTTGACTAGATGGACTTTTGTTGGCAAAGTAATATCTCTGCTTTTGAATATGCTATCTAGGTTGGTCATAACTTTCCTTCCAAGGAGTAAGCATCTTTTAATTTCATGGCTGCAATCAGCATCTGCAGTGATTTTGGAGCCCAAGAAAATAAAGTCTGGCACTGTTTCCACTGTTTCCCCATCTATTTCCCGTGAAGTGATGGGACCAGATGCCATGATTTTAGATTTCTGAATGTTGAGATTTAAGCCAACATTTTCACTCTCCTCTTTCACTTTCATCAAGAGGCTTTTTAGTTCCTCTTCATCTTCTGCCATAAGGGTGGTGTCATCTGCATATCTGAGGTTATTGATATTTCTCCCAGCAATCTTGATTCCAGGTTACTTTAGGTATTGATTTTAGTTGTCAGTATATAACTTATGTGAATATCATATGCTCTTTGGCATATTTCAAAGTAAAATCAATGAGTCACACAGTAATTGATGCAGTTTGATAAATATAGATTGTAAGAACTCATTACCTGCATTTTAAGTGGGCTTCAGTTTTTCACGGTTGACTGTGTGGATCCTAACAAACTGTGGAAAGCTCTTATGAGATGAGAATACCAGACCACCTTACCTGTCTCCTGAGAAACCTGTATGCCCATCAAGAAGCAACAGTTAGAACCCTCTATGGAAAAACTGATTAGTTCAGGGTTGAGAAAGGAGAAAAATAGGGCTGTCTGCTGTCACCCTGTTTATTTAACCTATATGCTGAGCACATCATGAGAAATGCAAAGCTGGATGAGCTACAAGCTGTATTAACATAAGCAGGAGAAACATCCACAACCTCAGATATGTGGATGTGAAGTTGTTCAGTCGTGTCCAACTTTTTGCGACTCATGAAATGTAACCTGCCAGGTTCCTCCATCCATGGGATTTTCCAGGCAAGAGTACTGGAGTGGGTTGCCATTTCCTTCTCCAGAGGATCTTCCTGAACCAGGGATTAAACCTGGGTCTCCCGCACTGCAGGCAGGCTCTACTCTCTGAGTTACCAGAGAAGCCCCAGATATTCGGATGATACCACTCTTATGGCAAAAAGGAGAGAGGAACTAAAGAGTCTCTTGATGAAGGTGAAGGAGGAGAGTGAAAGAGCCAGCTTAAAACTAAACATTAAAAAAAAAAAAAAAGAAAAAACTAAGATCTTGTTATCCAGTTCCATTACTTCATTGCAAAAGGAAGAGGAAAAGTGGAAGGAGTGACAGATTTCCTCTTCTTGGGCTCTAAAAAAACTGCTGATGCTGACTGCAGCCATGAAATCAGAACAGATTGCTTCTTGATAGGACAGCTATGACAAACCTAGACAGTGTGTTGAAAAGCAGAGCTATCACTCTGCTGACAGAGGTCCATATAGTCAAGACTATGATCTTCCCAGTGGTCACATGTGGTTGTGAGAGCTGGACTGTAAAGAAAACAGAGCACCAAAGAATTGATGTCTTCTAATTGCGGTGCTGGAGAAGACTCTTGAGAGTCCCTTGGATAGCAAGGAGTTCAAATCAGTCAATCTTAAGGGAAATCAACCCTGAATACTTATTGGAAGGACTGATGCTGAAGCTGAAGCTTCAGTATTTTGGTCACCTGATGTGAACAGCCAATTCTTTGGAAAAGTCCCTGATACTGGAACAGATTGAGGGCATAAGAAGAGGGCATCAGAGGATAAGATGGCTGGATAGAATCATTGATGCAGTGGACATGAACTTGGGCAAACTTCAGGAGATGGTGAGGGACAGGGAGACCTGGTGTGCTGCAGTCCATGGGATTGCAAAGAGTCAGACATGACTGGGTGACCGAACACCAATAACAAGAACCCTCAGGAGGAGGAAACTCTGGGAGAAGCTTCTTCTGGATTCCTCAGATTTAATTCTCCCTATTCTGTGACTTTCTAGAATTGATCATTACACCCTTGAATAAGTTGGTAGAAGCATCTAGGGTTTCTCCCTCCTTCATAAAGTTTTTTTTTTTTTTTTTTAATGTTGATGTAAATGTTGTTCTGAATTTTGAATTCGCAGGGTTGAGTGTTTAGTTGGTAAGTTGGATGTGTGACCCAAGTGACCAGATGGCACCTGAGTGACTTATAGGAATCTCAATTATACCCCACCTCATGAAGGAAGGCTATCTTCAGGCGCCTTTTCTTTCCAGCTCTATGTAATAATCCCCACTTTTCAAACATTCAGCCATGCTTCATCAGAAATGGTGACTAGAAGCAGCTGACTTAGCACCATATTAGACTCACAGGCCCCTGGGGTGAGTGCTGTAGTCCCTTCCTTCCTGTGAGTACTGATATTGCATGAAAGTGTGAGTGATGCCACACACCTGAGACCCACTCTCTTATTCTCCTGGCCCGAGTGTTTGGGAAATGATAATGAGCTGGTTAGAGCATTTGCTTAAAAATGTGGGTGTTGTTCTGCCCTTTGTCACTAGGAATAGATGAAAGTTTCATAAAAGACTAGCTACAGATATGCAACCAAATCTATGACCTGATCGTGAATGATACCTACCTTCTCATCTAAGATATCTATTTGAATAACTAAATTCCAAAATCTCTTGTGAATATAACTGCCATAGAAATCTAAATAAGTTGACCTATCATTTTGGAAGACATGAAATTTTCCTTTTAACCACTAATTTTGCCTATCCCCAAAGTTTGGCAAATTAAATTAAGGCATACGTTTTATCAAGAAATGTGACTTGGGAATTAACACAGTATTTAAATTCTAAATATTTTTTGGCAAAGAAAATCTCCAAAGTCTTAGTTAAGATTATGCTTTTGAAAACTGGAAACTTTATTTCAAGTTCTGACTAAACCCCATGCTAGATATATGAATTTAGGAAAAATATTTAACTTATTTAATTTTACCTGCTTCAGCTTTAAAAAGAACTCCCCTCACTTCCAACGCTCTAAACCAGAGACCAAATCCAGAATATATTAATAATGGGATCCCTCCACAACTTTCTCCCACCTTCCAGAACACTTCTGCAGCTGTATAATCAAACAGACAAAATTGTATAACCAAAAGACAAAAGTACATTGTCTTACTATATGGGACCTCTGACAACTACCCCACAATGACCAAAGCCACTGCTCTGTCACATCTTGATTACAAACATCACTATGGGAACTTCACTTTGGGAACTGTGACACAATGAATCATTGTTCTATACACCTGAGACTAACATAATATTGTAAATCAACTATATTGCAATAATAAAAATAATAATTGTACCTGAACTGTTAGACTTTGCTACAATGCATTGATCCCATTGGTTAATATGAAGGAAATGTATGGTTTCATAATTGATTCTATTTCAACAGGTGAGAAGGGATGGAAAAGGGACAGCTTGACGCAAAGACTGGGTCTATGAATAAGGAAATAATTTAGCCAGAGAAGCAAATCATCAATGGGAGAAATCCTTGGAGTTGGAAGGACCTATACAGACAAAATGATTGATGACACAGGATGAAACAAATACTGGCTGTTTATTTGTGTTTTCTCTGAGCATAATTTCTCAGCTTATTCTCAGAAGTCAAAATGGGCTGGTAGGAAGTCTTAGAAGATACCAGGTGAACTAAGAAATTAATTTTCATTGGTCTCTATATCATGAGTGATTCAGTGAAGAGGTCCATCTGGCTTAAATTAGGCAATCTATTTCAGAGTACCTGAGAAGAGCTCTGAAAAATACATTTTATAATCAGAAAAATATAAAACTGCTGCTACTTTGGAAATAAAAAAGACTAGTCATGCTTATGAAAAATCAGTAATTAAGAATGATTTGTTTAAAATTGACTGGCTATTCATTGAGTTTGTGCCTTTCTGTATGGAAGCAAATCTGATAGCTCACCTCATCGCTATCATGCCAGTGTTCACATCACATACCACAGTCATACGGTAAAAAAGGAACTTTTCAAATTGAAATAAACTGAAAAACAGTTAACTCTATGTAGTTCCAGTCTACAGAATAAATTAAACTTTGAGACTTTCCTGAAAGCTACTGACTTCTTAATAAACAATTTTGTTCCTGACTTTCACAGTAATGATGTCAAAATGTGGAAAAGCCTTTGCAAATACCATATATATTTGAAAAAACCCTGCTTATTTCCTACCATCAAATGGCTAACTGTAAGCTGTAAGGTAAATTTTGCTATGTTACAGGGATCTTTCTCTTTAACTTTCTTTTTCTTTTTTTTTTTTCTTCTGTTAAATTTGGTGTTCAACTTCCTCTAAAGCCTAGACTCCCTGGTAAAACTTTTTCATAAGGGGTCTACTTTGCTCTTCTAAACAATCTTGCCTCTCTAACTCTTCCTTTACGTGGAAATTGTAAAGATAATAAACATAATAGTTCAATATTTTACAATGTTCTAAGAGAATTATGTATTATAAGGCAATATGGGTGTTAATATATGTTAGAGGAGAAACATGATTCATCCTAATGCAGGATGTTAATGAGGCTTGGTTGTATTATTCCTTTATATAAGTAGAAAATTAATGGTCAATATAATAAAAACAAGGTACCTTTTATACCAGTTTGACAAACTTTACTATAGGAACTAAAATCAGAATACTTGCAGAAATGTACCATTATTATTGATGGGTACACTTAATATAGGGATATTCATTCTCATTTATAACTGAAGCAATTTTAATCAAAATCCCAAGTAGGTAATTTAGAAACTTGACAAACATATTTTAAGATTTATATAAAAGAATAATGTACAACAAATAGATAAGTCAATGAAAAACTAAAACAAAGAATGAGGAATTGCACAACCAGATAAAATAATTTACTCAAAAATCTATGACAATAACATTCTATAACAGTATTCTTTAACAGAATATTCTATAACAGAATGATTTGAGGCAGAAACAGAAAAAACAGAAAAGTAGAGCAGAATACTAATCTCAGAAACAGAACTACATAAAAATTGGAAATCCATTCATGGTAAAACTAGTGCTACAGAAATTGAATAGAGTTTGTGAAACTGGCTCAGATATGAAGAATATCAAAGTGAGGTTCTTATTTCATACCATATATAAAGAGGTTTACATGTAAAAAGTAAAAGTATAAAGCTAATGGAAGAAGATTTGTGAGAGTATCTTTATATACTTAGGTATATAGTATCTTTATGTATTCTATACTCTCACAAATCTTCTTCCATTAACTTTATACTTTTACTTTTTACATGTAAACCTCTTTATATATGGTATGAAATAAGAACCTCACTTTGATATTCTTCATATCTGAGTCAGTTTCCCAAATGAATCAAGATTGCTGGGAGAAATACCAATAACCTCAGATATGCAGATGACACCACCCTTATGGCAGAAAGTGAAGAGGAACTAAAAAGCCTCTTGATGAAAGTGAAAGAGGAGAGTGAAAATGTTGGCTTAAAGCTCAACATTCAGAAAACGAAGATCATGGCATCTGGTCCCATCACTTCACGGGAAATAGATGGGGAAACAGTGGAAACAATGTCAGAATTTATTTTGGGGGGGCTCCAAAATCACTGAAGATGGTGATTGCAGCCATGAAATTAAAAGATGCTTACTCCTTGGGAGAAAAGTTAGGACAAATATAGATAGCATATTGAAAAGCAGAGACATTACTTTGCCAACAAAGATCCGTCTAGTCAAGGCAATGGTTTTTCCAGTGGTCATGTATGGATGCAAGAGTTGGACTGTGAAGAAAGTTGAGCACTGAAGAATTGATGCTTTTGAAGTGTGGTGTTGGAGAAGACTCTTGAGAGTCCCTTGGACAGCAAGGAGATCCAACCAGTCCATCCTAAAGGAGACCAGTCCTGGGTGTTCATTGGAAGGAATGAGGTTTAAGCTGAAACTCCAATACTTTGGCCACCTGATGAGAAGAGCTGACTCATTTGAAAAGATCCTGATGCTGGGAAAGATTGAGGGCAGGAGGAGAAGGGGACAACAGAGGATAAGATGTTTGGATGGCATCACCAACTTGATGGACATGGGTTTGGGTGAACTCCAGGGGTTGGTGATGGACAGGGAGGCCTGGCAAGCTGCAGTTCATGGGGTTGCAAAAAGTCGGACACAACTGAGTTACTGAAATGAACTGAACTGAAGTATGTAGGAAAAAATATTTGCATTCTTCAAAACCAAAACGGAATTTATCTGTTTTATATATGGAATCCTTCCAAAACCAAGGGATAATAAGGAAGTATAAATATTAAGTATAAGTAAAGTATTAGTCACTCAGTCATGCCCAACTCTTTGCGACCCCATGGACTGCAACCTACCAGGTTCTAATGTCCATGAGATTTTCCAAGCAAGGATACTGGAGTGATTTGCCATTTCCTTCTCCAGGGGATCTTCCAAACCCAGGGTTTGAACCCAGGTCTCCTGCACTTCAGGCAAATTCTTTACTGACTGAGCTACAATGGAAGCCCAGTAAGAAAGTATATCTAATAGAAAAATTAAAGGAGTCAAATGGTAAGAAAATTTTAGCAGGCGATTCGTGGATGGGGAAACATGTAGTTAAAAAGTGTTTGGAGATACTAAAACTCAGTAATAAACTTAAGAAACTCAAACTGAAATGAGATAACATGAACACCTATTGGATTCATAAAAATAAGAAGGTGGGAAACAGCAACTGTTGACAAGAACTGTAGCAAAGATAATTCTCATGTCCACTTTGTGGGAATGTGAGTTGGAATAAATCACATTTTGGGGGGAAAATTAGTTTTCAGAAATCAGTATGGCAATATTTGGCAGAAATAAGAATGCATGTAATCTACGTCCCTATGATAGCTCTCGGAGAAGGCAATGGCACCCCACTCCAGTACTTTTGCCTAGAAAATCCCATGGACAGAGGAGCCTGGTAGGCTGCAGTCCATGGGGTCGCTAAGAGTCAGACATGACTGAGCGACTTCACTTTCACTTTTCACTTTCATGCATTGGAGAAGGAAATGGCAACCCACTCCAGTGTTCTTGCCTGGAGAATCCCAGGGACGGGAAGCCTGGTGGGCTGCCGTCTATGGGGTCGCACAGAGTCGGACACGACTGAAGTGACTTAGCAGCAGCAGCAGCAGCATGATAGCTCTTCTGGGTATATAAGCCAATGAATTCACATACATATTTTAAGGAACGTAAACAAGAATATTTGTTCTGCTTATATTCATTGTGGTGTAGAGGCAAACTGCTTATTTTGAAGGTATATTTCATGTGAGGAAGGAGTAAGTAAAATGTGGCCACTGCATTTTTATAGTATGCTCTGCAGTAATTTAAATCAGTGCATCAGCATACCAAGTATGCATACAACATGGTTAGATTTCAAGTTTTAGTGAAAAAAGCAGCAGTGAGAGTTACAGCACAGTACAATTCAAAATAAAACAGTACTCAGTTATATCTAACTCTTTGAGACTCCATGGACTGTAGCAGTCTGTCCATAGAATTCTCTAGGCAAGAATACTGGAGTGGGTTGCCATGACCTTCTCCAGGGATCTTTCCAACCCAGGAATTCAACCCAGGTCTCCCACATTGCAGGCAGACTCTTTACCGTTTGAGCTACTTGAGAATCCAATATAAAATGGTGCTACTTATTATATAAAGATATATGCATATATGGGCTTCAAGGAGACCCTAGTGGTAAAGAACCTGCCTGCCAATGCAGGAGACATAAGAGATATGGGTTCAATCCCTGAGTCAGGAAGATCCCCTGGAGGAGGGCTCAGTAATCAACTCCAGTATTCTTGCCTGGAGAATCCCATGGACAGAGGAGCCTGGTGCTCTGTAGTCCATAGGGTTGCAAAGAGTCAGACACGACTGAGCCACTAACACTTTCATGGGGCTTGATAATAAGGAACAAAAAATGAAATAAAACAAATGGAGGAATGACACATGGACCAGTGATGAGAACATGCTATGAAATGAAGAGTATGATCATCACCACAAACCTCAATATCTGAGCGCTACACTCTCCTCATCACAGATCACTTTGACTTTCACTGTTTGAACTCATCTAATGTGTTAACGAGAGAAGCCCCTCCCTTAATACTCCCCAACTGACTCTCTTTCTCTGTGTCTCTTTTTCTCTGTTTTTCTTTCTCTCTGTCTCTCATCATGGATAAACATAATGTGGATTTCTACAAATACTGTGTATTGTCTGGTCCTAAGAGATAACTAAGCATTGGAATTTCCAATCACATAATTCAGTTCAGTTCAGTTATCAGTCGTGTCTGACTCTTTGCGACTCCATGGACTGTACACACCAGGCCTCCCTGTCCATCAGCAACTCTGGGAACTTGCTCAAATTCATGTCTGTCAAGCCAGTGATGCCATCCAACCATCTCATCCTCTGTCATCCCCTTCTCCTGCCTCCAATCTTTCTCAGCATCAGGGCCTTTTCAAGTGAATCAGTTCTTCCACAGGTGGCCAAAGTATTGGAGCTTCAGCTTCAGCATCAGTCCTTCCAATGAATATTCAGGACTGATTTCCTTTAGGATGGACTGATTGGATCTCCTTGCAGTCCAAGTGTCTCTTAAGAGTCTTCTTCAACACCACAGTTCAAAAGCATCAGTTCTTCAGGGCTCAGCTTTCTTTATAGTCCATCACTCACATCCATACATGACTACTGGAAAAACCATATCTTTGACTAGATGGACCTTTGTTGGCGAAGTAATGTCTCTGCTTTTTAATATGCTGCCTAGGTTGGTCATAGCTTTTCTCCCAAAGAGTAAGTGTCTTTTAATTTCATGGCTGCAATCACCATCTGCAGTGATTTTGGAGCCCAAAAAAATAAAGTCTGCCACTGTTTCCACTGTTTCCCCAACTATTTGCCATGAAGTGATGGGACCAGATGCATTGGTCTTACTTTTCTGAATGTTGAGTTTTAAGCCAGTTTTTTCACTCTCTCATTTTCATCAAGAGGCTCTTTAGTTCTTTGCTTTCTGCCATAATGGTGATGTCATCTGCATATCTGAGGTTATTGATATTTCTCCCAGCAATCCTTATTTCAGCTTGTGCTTCATCCAGCCCAGCATTTCTTATTATGTACTCTGCATATTAGGTAAATTGTCAGGGTGACAATATATACCCTTGACATACTCCTTTCCCGATTTGGAGCCAATCTGTTTTTCCATGTCCAGTTTTAACTGTTGCTTCTTGACCTGCATACAGATTTCTCAGGAGGCAGAAATCTGAGAATGGTCTCAAATGGTCTGGTATTCCCATCTCTTTAAGAATTTTCCACACTTTGTGGTGATCCACAAAGTCAAAGTCTTTGGGATAGCAACAAAATAGACATAGATGTTTTTTTTTCTGGAACTCTCTCACTTTTTTGATGATCCAATGGATGTTGGCAATTTGATGTCTGGGTCCTCTGCCTTTTATAAATCCAGCTTGAACATCTGGAAGTTCATGTACTGTTGAAGCCTGGCTTGGAGAATTTTAAGCGTTACTTTGCTAGCCTGTGAGATAAGTGCCATTGTGTGGTAGTTTGAACATTCTTTGGTATTGCCTTTCTTTTGGATTGGAATGAAAACTGACCTTTTCCAGTGCTGTGGAAAACTGCTGAGTTTTCCAAATTTGCTGGTATATTTAGTGAAGCATTTTACAGCATCATCTTTTAGGATTTGGAATAGCTCAACTGGAATTCCATCAGCTCCACTAGCTTTGCTCATAGTGATGCTTCCTAAGGCCCACTTGGCTTTATATTCCAGGACGTCTGACTCTAGGTGAGTGATCACACCATCATGATTCTATGGGTCATGAAGATTTTTTTTGTATAGTTCTTCTGTGTATTCTTGCCAGCTTTCTTAATGTCTTCTGCTTCTGTTAGGCCCATACCATTTCTGTCCTTTATTGTGCCCATCTTTTGGATGAAATGTTCCTTTGGTATCTCTAATTTTCTTGAAGAGATATCTATTTCTTTCCCATCCTTTTGTTTTTCTCTATTTCTTTGCATTGATCACTGAGTAAGGCTTTCATATCTCTCCTTGCTATTCTTTGGAACTCTGCCTTCAAATAGAATCACGTGCTTGGATTCATTCTTGGGCTCATGCTTGAATCATTGGCTTGGGCTCTTGCAAACCATCAGAAGTGATGTGAGGGTTCCTGGTTGCAAGAACCTTTGGAGTTTAGTTAAGATAGGCTTTAATTGTCTCCCTGAATAATTTTACTGTTCATTTCCATTCCTGTGGTGAAGAGGGAGTGAACATTATGCTGACCTCCTTTAGAAGGCGTTTATCACTATTATTATCTTCATATGACCTCATGATGACAAGGTCTGTGTGGTTGTATACACTGATCACCAACCAGGCTCTTTTTGGCATAAAACTCGTTTTTCTTACTATTGTACTTTCTATTAAAAATATAATCCCTCTAACTCTGCCAACTCTCCAAGACCCATTTGGGCTTTTGAACTTGGATGTGCTACTGTGCTCAATTACATATTTAACTAACTTTCATCGATATGAAATTAACAGTAAGGGCATTTTTACATAGAACTGTCCCCAAATAGATAACTGTTCCTAATCTCTTTTAATGCTCTCTTAATTGCTTTTAACTGATGACTTTTTAGAATCAGATACAGAGTATCCAATTAACCTCAACAGGAGATGACCCTCTTTAATCTGAAGTGCTAGGCTCTGTTCTGAATTTCAATGAAGAAAAGGAGGAAAAGAAAACTTCTCTTTAACATCTTAATGCAGATACTTGCCTACATTTTTTGCCATGTAATAGGAAAGAGAAAACCAAGGATTTGAAAATAAGGGTTTATAAAACAGACCCCAGGAAATTCAGTGCAACATAAATTCTGGCTTCTTTTTGTGACCTTATAAATTGGAAGGATGGTTACCTGATCAAGCTTGATCATATAAAACAGCAAACTTTTGGATCTGATCTCTCTATTTCCATTTCCTTGAGAAAGAAACAACGACTTACTGCATCTGAGTTTCCTTAATTACAAACTAGATATCTTTTCAAGTTTCTTTGAAAGATCAAATGGGATAATACATTAAAATATTTATACATATGCACATATATATACATATAGCACATATCAAGTACATACGGTACAATAAGTAACATGATAGTTTTTCGTCCTTTCAGTGTCTTGATATGCATATTAACTTGCCACTTTTTAGAGTTTATGTTGTACAACTGAAGTGTGAAGTAAAAAAGTGTTAATTAATGATAATTTTTGAAAAGTGACACTTTAAGTAATGGAATATCTCCAAATTTTACTTTTATGGTAGGTCATTACTTAGAGAACATGGTGAAACCATCCAATCTCTATATATAGAATTCTGAGAAATTCCGATCAATCTCTCTGATATTTAGTTAATGATTAGTACCACTTGTTTAAAAATCGCACTATAACGAGAATATCTCAGAATTTACTTAAATCGCCTTGTGAATAGTATGTTTTATTCCAGTGAGTTTTTTTAAGAGTGTGAAATTATTTCCACTAAGTTTTGATTTTCTTTAAAACAACCATTACATGAAAATGAGTTACTTACAAATAAACTAGAAACTACTTGCATCAGACATGAGCTATTTGTCAATGTTAAGTAAATGAAACATATTACAGCAGGAAAGCAATACAGAGCCAATATTTAAGCACTTGCAAATATAGAAACAGTGGAAACCGTGTCAGACTTTATTTTGGGGGGCTCCAAAATCACTGCAGATGGTGATTGCAGCCATGAAATTAAAAGATGCTTACTCCTTGGAAGAAAAGTTATGACCAACCTAGATAGCATATTCAAAAGCAGAGACATTACTTTGCCAACAAAGGTCCATCTAGTCAAGGCTATGGTTTTTCCTGTGGTCATGTATGGATGTGAGAGTTGGACTGTGAAGGAAGCTGAGTGCCGAAGAATTGATGCTTTTGAACTGTGGTGTTGGAGAAGACTCTTGAGAGTCCCTTGGACTGTAAGGAGGTCTAACCTGTCCATCCTAAAGGAGATCAGTTCTGGGTGTTCATTGGAAGGACTGATGCTGAAGCTGAAGCTCCAATACTTTGGCCAAGTCAGTGAAGAGTTGACTCATTGGAAAAGACCCTGATGCTGGGAGGGACTGGGGGTAGGAGGAGAAGGGGACGAAAGAGGATGAGATGGCTGGATGGCATCACCGACTCGTTGGACATGAGTTTGGGTAAACTTTGGGATTGGTGATGGACAGGGAGGCCTGGAGTCGCAAGAGTTGCAAAGAGTCGGACACGACTGAGCGATTGAACTAAAATATACAAATATATGCTAGGAAGCGATTTTCAATAAAAATGTGCAGTGCATGTATTTACAATTTGAGGAAAACTCCTGTTGGATTGGACCAGTTAATTACCATAATGAATAATAGGAAAATTTTTGCTTCCTGGAGATCAATGGGATATTTTCATATAATGAGCTTCCTAGTAGAAGGTATGATTTCTTAGTAGTCTTTGACTGACAAAGTGACTATTTAAATTTTCCAAATCAAAGAGCATTTTTAAAAAAGCCTCTTTATCTCTTTCCCCTTACCACATTTATTCAGGATTCTCAGCACCAGAAATTTATTCTTTCCCTTCAAGGTCTGGGAACCCCTTGTTAAGATACAGGTGTCCCTGGTACTAATCAATAATTATTCATTAGCATCCCACCATTGGCCATGTCATTAATTGCATTCATCTAACTAGACTCTTTTGGAGAAGGCAATGGCACCCCACTCCAGTACTCTTGCCTGGAAAATCCCATGGACAGAGGATCCTGGTAGGCTGCAGTCCATGGGGTCGAGAAGAGTCGGACAAGACTGAGAGATTTCACTTTCATTTTTCACTTTCACGCATTGGAGAAATAAATGGCAACCCACTCCAGTGTTCTTGCCTGGAGAATCCCAGGGATGGGGGAGCCTGGTGGGCTGCCATCTGTGAGGTCACACAGGATCGGACATGACTGAAGCGACTTTGCAGCAGCAGCAGCAGCAACTAGACTCTTCTGGTCATGTTGAGAAACACTTGTTCACAGGTCTCTTAGATTTCTGCATGTCTTGAAGATGAAGTTGGCTGGCTTTGTTCTGGACAATCCTTTCAGAGAAGGCTGTATAGTAAATTGCCTTGGGAGATAATGTCTCTCATGCTTTCAGTCCAGTATAGTAAAGATGATGTGTTCCATCAGAACAAAGGTCAGGAAAGTTTCCTGGTAGCTCAATGGCAAAGACAGGTTTCTTCAACTTGGAGCTTCTCAACAAAACCCCCTTGTGTGTACAGCATCCACCCAGGTTACTTTATATCATTTTCATATGACTTGAGGGTCAAAAGGATCTGATGCAACCATTACACTTACGCCACTTGTTACGCTGTAATAAAGTCTGTTGTTTCCAACCCAGTAGCTCATGTTTTCTATCAGCATCCATGAAACTGAGGCAGGCTAACTTATTAAGTTCCAAGTATGAGAATACCACAGACTTTCACAGTCTTGTCAGGCCATAAAGGAGATACATTGTGATGGGAGGTGAAGCAAGGAATAGTTTCAAAATATAGGGCAGTCCAATGAGATGGGCTTTCAGTGGTTTCCCTGGATACAGAAAAGGCATAGAAAGTGAGAGATATTGAAAACTCAAGGGCAAGAATTTGAAGCAGCAATGTTTATTCATAAAGGGATGGAGGGAGAGTGTATGAAAGGATGACCCATCTTATTTATTTAAGTTAGTAATCAAATGTTTTTTAATTCCTTACCAGGCACTTATTATGTTCTGACACCCTGATATTAGAATATGAAAATATAAACGTTCTGTTACCAGTTTATGTCCCTGGAAAGGCATGAAATAAGTTATACTAGAATAAGCAAATAGTTTTTGTTGTTGTTGTTAATGAAGAGAATATTGAAATATTGGGTTGGCCAAAGGTTTACTTGGGTCCCCACATAAGCTATTACAGAAAAACTCAAATGAACTTCTTGACCAATCCAATAAAACAATGCCATTAAAAAAAATGAGGAGTGATTTAAGTTGAACTTCCAAGTGAATAAATATTAATCAAAATGCTTGCATACTCTAAGCATTCCCCACCCTTTCACTTTAATCAGCTAGAGCATTTCCTTTGAAATCCGAGTCAGATTCTGTGCTGCACTGCTTGGAAGTCCTCCAGTTGATCTCCGAATCCCTCAGAAATACACCCAGATTTACTCATATTGACTTACAAGGCCCACCACAGCCTTGTTCTTTGTTGTCTCTGACTTCATCCACAACCACTCTCCTCTTCACTCTCTCCTCTCCATCTACTTGGGTGCCTTTTGCTTCATCAAACATGACAAGATTTCTTTCATCTGGAAGTATTTGCACTTGGTGGTTCCTCTGCCCTGGCCACATCTCCCCTAGATATCCCCCTGACTCCCAGGTTTCTTGTTAAATTGTACCTTTTGAGCAAGGCCTTCCCTGAGCACCGTGCTGCTGCTGCTAAGTCGCTTTAGTTGTGTTCGACTCTACTGGACCCCACAGACGGCAGCCCACCAGGCTCCCCCGTCCCTGGGATTCTCTAGGCAAGAATGGCAAGAACACTGGAGTGGGTTGCCATTTCCTTCTCCAATGCAGAAAAGTGAAAGTGAAGTCACTCAGTCGTGTCTGACTCTTTGCGACGCCATGGACTGCAGCCTACCAGGCTCCTCTGTCCATGGGATTTTCCAGGCAAGAGCACTGGAGTGGGTTGCCATTGCCTTCTCCACCCTGAGCACCATATATATTAATACAATAGCACTATTTCCTTAGCTTCACTCTGTCCTTTTTATGATCTATCATTCTTTTCATCACACAAAACACTACAAGGCACGATATGTGTACTCGTCAATTTGCAATATGTTAGTATACGAACATCCACATCCACTTCTACATCACTTCCTCGGCCATATGAATGGGAATCTAAAAACCTGCTTCATTCACACATGTGATTAAGTTACATTTATCAGTAAGCAGTCAATCATTATGTCTTCATTTACATTTTGGTGTAAAAATTAGCTCTCAACAAGGGGTCTGATATTTGACAAATAAAAGTGAGTGAGGTCGCTCAGCTGTGTCAGACTCTTTGCAACCCCGTGGACTATATGTAGCCTGCCAGGCTCCTCCATCCATGGGATTTTCCAGGTGAGAATACTGGAGTGGGTTGCCATTTCCTTCTCCAGGGGATGTTCCCAACCCAGGGATCGAACCCCGGTCTCCTGCACTGCAGGCAAACTCTTTACATCTGAGCCACCAGGGAAGCCCCCATTCGACAGATAAAGTGACCATAAAGTTTCCTGTTCAAATAAAACTTTTTGAGATTTAAAGGACACAATTATAATCTCATTAGGACAGAGATCATCTTGGATTGTCCTAAGAAAATCAAGGTACATAGTCATCCTGTTTATACGTGATTCAGTGTGAGAAATTCAGGGAAGCCGCTTCTCTCAAAATTGGCCCACATTACCAATATCTGCCCTTCTGCCCACAGAAAACCTTTCCTTTAAGACTTATTGCATACTTCCTTCCCTCCATGAAACCTTCCTGTGTACTCTTACTCTCAGGCACCAACAGAGATAGCCACTGTCTCTTCCAGAGTTTTTGTACATACCTTTGTTCATGAGTGAGCCCTCATGACCCAGGCCAGGGCCTGCTACTGCTAAGTCACTTCAGTCATGTCCGACTCTGTGAGACCCCATAGACGGCAGTCCACCAGGCTCCCCGTCCCTGGGATTTTCCAGGCAAGAACACTGGAGTGGGTTGCCATTTCCTTCTCCAATGCATGAAAGTGAAAAGTGAAAGTGAAGCCGCTCAGTCATGTCTGACTCTTAGCGACCCCATGGACTGCGGCCTACCAGGCTCCTCGGTCCATGGGATTCTCCAGGCAAGAATACTGGAGTGGGGTGCCATTGCCTTCTCCAAGGCCAGGGCCTAACTCCCATTAGATACTCAGTAAATCTCCACTGACTGGATGAATTCAGAACTTGAGGCTCACTGGGTCCTGCATGTCTTTGCATAAGATGGAACATATTTATCCAGGAGTGGGCCCTGGGTTGGATATCAAATAGAAGCTACCACTCACAGGTTGATAAAGAGATGGGAGTCAGAGATCTGATGCATCACATGATCCTGATTTTATTATGCTGTATAAAGATTCTGAGATTTATGTCTGAGTTAGTGACTACATAACACAATTCCATGGGAAAGGAGAAGTGTTTTGGGTTTTTATTTCTTGGTTGTTGTGTGTTTTTGTGTGTGGAGGCGGGGGGCAACTTTACTACTCCTTTCTAGCAGCCAGTTGAGTTGCCTATTTTACTTCGCTATGGAACATGGCAATTAACCACTGCCTGAAGCCCTCCAGTCAGGCTTCTAGGAACTCTTTTAACACCATTACTTCTTCAATTTTCTCTGTTAAGCGAGTCTTCACAGTTCATTAACTGAGTACCAATCTTCTTATAGCTGTTTTTGCAGGTTTTTCTTAAACTTGTAACATTTTAACCTTTGGGCATTGGAAATTCATCATATAGCTTTTGGTTCCTATTTTGTTGATGTCTTCATTTTTAGAAAATTTGCCTTAATCAGGACCTCATTAATTTTCAGAAGGCTTCTTTCCATTTCTAGCAAAAGGAAAATTTTTCACAAAAGAAATCAGTCCACAAAAACTCATTTGACAGAAAAAAGATTCTGAAAAGTAGAAAATCTGTAGAGAGAGGTACAGAATTGGAGAAACTATGCAGCAAACATACCAAAGCACAGATCATCAAATAACTGCTGCATATGTTGAAGTAGGCACATTATTTTTATGATTTTAATTAAGTACTCATATACTTTTTATAAATTTTTTTCAATCAATGATTTCAGACAATTTTATACAGTTCATGCTTTCTGTCTTTACAAATTCAAAACAAACTTGAACAGAAATACTATATATATTGTGGATTTGTTCACCCTGGTTTCACACTAAAGAATTTATCTAAGAGAATACTATTGAATATACTTGACAAGTACTTTGTGGCTTATAAATAGCTGATAACTATTCCATGGAGACCCTATATTTAAAAGCTTTTTCACCTCATTTGAGACTAGGGATGCTCAAGTCAGCCATCACTGGCCTACAAGACTATGGAGTACATTTGCCTTTAAATTCAGAGCACGTGGCATATTTCTTTTGGAAATGTCTTAAAGTCTTAACTCATACTAGAAATAGCTAGCCCAGCCATAACAATACAATGTCTTGAAGGCAGTAAGGTAAACTCTCAAATGTGTCTCAGCTGAGGTATCATTTCTGGTCTCCAACTCTGGGATATCCATAGGAATGGGTAGACTCCCCACTTGAAGCCCCTTTGTGGCTGAAAACTTCCAGGGCTTAACCAAAATGGAAGGAAAATCAACCTCACTTTTATCTTATTTCCGCCCCCCCCCCCCTTTTTTTTAAATTTCTCTCTCTCATCATGAGTGGCCTCCCCTGCCATCTTTTTTTTTTTTCTTTTTTTTTAATTTTATTTTATTTTTAAACTTTACAAATTGTATTAGTTTTGCCAAATATCAAAATGAATCCACCACAGGTATACAGGTGTTCCCCATTCTGAACCCTCCTCCCTCCTCCCTCCCCATACCATCCCTCTGGGTCGTCCCAGTGCACTAGCCCCAAGCATCCAGTATCCTGCATCGAACCTGGACTGGCAACTTGTTTTCTCTTCCACTTCTCCTCTGAGGACCTCTCTTTGCCATTTATGTGTCAGACTAAATCTCTGCCACCCAGTCCTCAATTTCCTCATTGCTCATGTCATTTAAAAAAATTCTTTTTTGAGACTATACTCAAAGGTAGTTTTTAAGCCAAGTAAGCACAGTTATCTTTCAGTTAATAACAGCTCATTTATTATCAACCTTGTGTGATTTAGGCCAGTGGTTCTCAAACTTGAACATGCATCAGAGAGAGCCACTTGGAGGCTTGTTAAAACTCAGAGGTTCTATTTTAGGAGAGCCAGGGTGGGGCATGAAAGTTTGTATGCCATACAGGTTCCAGCCAATACTGATGCTGTTAGTCCAGGGATCACATTTTGGAACCACTGGCTTAGGCAGTGCTGTGAGGAACCGTCATTACAGTTGGTTTGGAGAGATAGAAGTGCTATCTTCAACTTCTACTTAGATTTCTGGTTTATTGCATTATTATCAAGATGTCCAACTTGGGAAATCTGAAGGCTTGGCTAGTCTGGAATAATATTAAGCCAGTGTCTCATTTGGTCTATGAACAATGGCAGTGAGGATGAGTATGCTAGTTGGGAATGTATTTTTTAATACTTTGAAGTGGGAACTATTAATACTTGGCCATTGCAAAGAATTGTCTTTCTCTATTTTCATGTACCTACTGTGTGCTTGCTACTTAAATTTGAGAATCTATAGAATACTGTTTAGAAAAGCAGGGATTTGTCTTATTTGGACCAAAGCAAAACAAAAGAAAAAAATAAACAAAAATTTAGATAGTTTGTCTTTTATCTATCTTTGTACTTAAACTAAAATAAAGAAGGGAGTGTAGGGGAAGTATTAGGCTGTGTCTTTTTTATGTAAATTCAGCTTTACAGCAACATCACCCCTCCTTGGAAACCATAGCCTGTGGGCTCAACATTATAGCCTTTATGGTCTGGTTTCTCAATCATCTCCCGTTTTTCTGTCCCTTTGTCTTTCTCTCTGTTATCTATGTGTTTCTATGGTGACTCAGTTTTCAGTAACTTAATATTTTATTGTAATTTCAGAAATCTGGATGAGGCTTTGGAATTAGGACTCTCAACCTTTAAACTATCATGTGCCACAAGGGACATCAACACTCATCAAATACCAACTGATAAATGCAAACTGAGCTACTTGTTGTAAAATAACAAAAGTAAGTGTTAGCCGCTTAGTCGTGCCCGGCTCTTTGCGGCCCCAAGGACTGCAGCCCACCAGGCTCCTCTGTCCATGAGATTTTCTGGGCAAGGACACTGGAATGGTTTCCCATTTCCTTCTCCAAAATAATGAAAAGGAAGTACTTAAAATATTTGGAGAATCATGGATGAATGTATATTTCTAATGTTCTCTGGCAGTGCAAGATTGGCAATTTTCTCTCTTTTATTACATCCTAATTTTTAAATATAGTTTAGTTTGGAATGGATTTCAGTACTTGATAGCTCAATTAATTTACTGACTAGGGCCAATAGGATAGAATGAACTCTAGTTTCTTATTTTTAAAAAGAAATTTCTCTCCAGTAACACCAAGAACTAAATATACTACTGTAAAAAGGACCTGCTAACTAAGGCTTATATCTGGTTACTGCTTAGTTCCCCTTTGGGTTGTTTAAGGGGCATCCATGTCAACATTACCTTTCTGAGTGGATAAATACGGTGCTAATCTGTACAGCTTTCAGTTTAGCAAGTTAAAATGACCTCAATCAATGATCTAAATGATATGCTTTCCCTCATCAATCTGCTTAATATCATCCATTTTCCAACTACCTAAATTCCCTCAAGTTTTCAAATTATCCTTTCATTTTTAAAAGACTCATGAGTTGAAGATTTTAAAAGAATGGCACCACAACCACCATCATCTATCCCAAGCTGCGATTATTAAATATAGCCACTCTTGTACTCAGATGGCTAGCACAGAGAAAAAGAGGGAGGCAGTGAGAGGAAATTGGATGTGTTAAGAATCTTATCCATTAGTCATACCTTTTTTTCACCTTGTTCTTATCACCACATGAGGCCTTTGCGTGCTCGTTTTTGAAGACAATGACTAAACGAAAATTGAGGTTCAGCATATTACTGTTAAGGAAAAGTAAGTTTTAATAAGCTGAATTACACCAAAATTTTAATTTTTTCTGTTTATCTTGTAAATTTGCCAAGGTCATGGCTACAAGTTAAAGCTGAGAATTTGTGTAATCATCTAGATTATGAACTTGAAAATTTTTCCAATTAGTTCTGTGGGGAGAGTTTAACTTGAAAATTAATTTTAATCCAAAACTACCATCCCATTGCCGTGTAATCAGGCTAGGGGATCCATTCAAAAGGTTCCATAGTTATTACCTCCTGTTGAGGACAGGCATAAATGCTGTATGCTTGTCATAATTTGACAAACTTCTCATAGTCTGTCATAATTTAAAAGTGCTACTAAGGTGATGAGACATGTATAAATTAAGCATAGCAATACAAGTTTGCTTCAAAGAAATAAATGAAATGCCTTTTTTTTTTTTTTAATAAAATAAAGGATTAAATTTTTAGGTCCATGAAAAGGATATGGGGCATTCCCTACTTTACTTTTCATATACATACTTGTATGAGGTCTAGAAATTACTATAAAATCATTCAACCTTCATTTTGTGATCTTATTTAATATAAATAAATAAGCAAACAAATTTCTTTTACCATGTAACATATTTGTAATCATGTTGAAGTTAAGTGTCATGAATCAAAACTGAAAACTGGAAAACTAAAAGTAGAAAATATTTTTTTAAAATCAGAATAATGATTTCATGCTCTTGTTTATTTACGAGAAAGAAGGTGAAGTGGAAGCAAGCTTTCCTACAATTTCTTTCTAACTTCTATTTTCCCTTTTAAAAGAAA
This sequence comes from Bos taurus, assembly GCF_002263795.3. Classification (NCBI taxonomy): domain Eukaryota; kingdom Metazoa; phylum Chordata; class Mammalia; order Artiodactyla; family Bovidae; genus Bos; species Bos taurus. Next base: position 16,803,120 of record NC_037336.1, on the reverse strand, counting down.
TGCTAAAAATATATAGAGTCATAGTACTAAATCTCTTCAAGAAAGAAATGTACACTCAACAAGACTGTTGCTCCTGAATTCTTCAGTAAGAATTGAGAGGGGATATATGTATAACTAATATACTTGGCTGTACAGCAGAAACTAACACATTATAAATCATTTATACCCTAAGAAGTTTTTGTTTTTTTTTTAAAGAGTTAAGCAGGTATCAATAAAGTAAAACTGAAACTTTAAGTGCACCGCTATGTATTTTCTGTCTGAGATAACACTTAGTAAGCATATAGTGAGTGTCTGCTAAACTGAGGGAATGTCCAGACTTAGTTTCTAACCACTAAAAACTGTAGGACGCAGGGAAGAAGCAAAGAGAGTTGGTTGAAAGAAGAAAATGGCATTTCACACAGATAAGAACATATCACACAGTCCCATTTAGGAAATGGTCTTCTACCCTTCAAATTAGGACTGAGGCCATAATGGTGATGAGTCTTCATCGAATTAATTCTTCACTTATTGAAGCCCCACACATCTGCCCTTTGCAATCTAAAAATTTAAAACCATTCCTCTTTGACCTTCTTGAATAACAACACTTCAGTTGATACTTAAGTAATGATTCTTACCATAGTTTGTTCTTGATGAGCTTTAAGTTGCTGTCATGACCCAACTTTAATTGCCAAACACAGGAGCTAATTCAATAGACAATTTGACCTGTTTTCTAACTTCAGAAAGGATGGCTCAAGGTCATCCTCATTTAAATTATCATTTTTGGCAGATGTCTTCCAAAATTAAATTAGTTTAGAATATCAACTATAATTGAGGAATGTTTTTTTGTGACAATATTTTAAAGATATGCTCACAGAGACTCTATTAAGCTTGCTTATTTTGTGGGTAATGTTTAATTAATTTTGTTGAACTGCCATATATATATGTTATAGGGCCAAAGCAATACTTCCATACTCTGTGTCTCTAGAACTTTGGCAGGAGGTTTCTTCATTCAAGTTTCATATCCTGGAGTACAGGAAGACACGTATTCAAGCAAAAGTCCTAGTTCTATCCACAGGAATATCTACAGTCATCTTTATGAAGACAGTTGTCTATTTTTTCAAGAAAGATTTTCATGTAAGCAACCAAAATTATAAGAGAATATAAACTTACAATTCTTCAGCTTGGCATTTAAAGTATCTTTTCATTAAGAGTTCAAAACTAATGTGCTGCTAGTGAATGTAAACTCAAGCTGTTAACTATAGTAAGTTTTGTAACCAAATTAAAAACAAAATAAACTATGTGTAATCCCACTTGTAAAACAAGAAATGGTCCATAGAATTTGTCTTACTGTGATACTCACCATTATCATTTAAAGCACCCCATTTCTAGTGCTATTTTGACTTTGGCAATAACAAGGTTACAATAAAATGTGATCTCATTCAATTAATTAAAAACATATTGCAGTCCAACATACTGTATTAACCTTAAAGAAATAAATATGTAAACAAAAGAGGATACAGAATGAAAGACATTTATGAGAGGTTATTTGATCATTCTGCCATGTTATTATCCATGGTAAGAGTACTGCTGCTCAAAAATATGAGTATTTGTAGTCCAAGGAAAATCTATCACCAGAACAGGAGACTACGCTTCTAAATATCTTTGAGGAGGACAGTGCTAGATGGTCTATTTCTGGGTGTCTAGATAGTACACTCATCAAGCAATCTTCAGATTTTATTTTGACTGTCCATGTAGCTATTCCGCAGAGAGAGACCATGCTAACCATTAAATGTAGACATTTAGTCTACTTGAAAGAAGTGTTTTTTTAATTATAAATGAATATAATATAATTCTGATTATGTACATCCTTTCCCTCGAGCTTGCTTAGCTTGAATTTATCCCAGAGAGACTTATTAATTCTCAGTTCTTGGTAAAATAAAATTTCTGGTCATTCAAAACTGAGAATGAAATCTTGGACATAATGATCTGCCTTTGGAGGCAGCTTCCCAGATATTAAAAGACTGAGTCATATTAGTGGTAGAAAGGGTGGCAGATAGTCTACATAGTGGAAAGTACTTGAGATGTAAAATCAGGCATCACTATCTGGCATTTTATAGACCACAACACTATAGTATAGTTGTGGGGGGGAAGGCATAAAATATGATAATCTCTATAATCCTGGGAAGAAAAAGTAACAGATTAGTTAAATAGCCAAATCTTCTAGCAATGTAGTGCTGTTCAACATTGCATTCACAGTGTAATCACCAAAGCGGCCAGTGCTTAAGAGGTAGGAGCTTCTTCACTGAAGGACTGACATGGACCTAACTAGATGCCAGTTCTAGGGCTGCCAGGGGAACAGAGAGGGGAGAACAGCCAAAGCTGAGATTCTGAAGGATGAAATGGAGAATGACAGTAGATGAGAAAAGTTAGAATTTGAACTAATCACCAGGGTCATAAGGCTCAGTGAAGCGTATTACTGAGGGAAGGATGTTATTCAGAATGGACTGGGAAAGACTCAAGAGCCTCATACTCTGGAGGTTCTCATCCATCTTCAGCAGAAACTATGACCTTCTTTTTTTAAAAAATTATTTTTAATTGAAGGATAGTTGCTTTACAGTGTTGTGTTGGTTTCTGCTACATATCAGCACAAATCAGCCATAGGTATTTGTATTCCTCTTGAAGTTCCTTCCCACCTTCCACCTGAAACTATGACCTTCTAATGTGCAACTGTATCCAGTCACAAGTCACTTGGGGCATCATCAGGTATGTGATAGCAAATTTCAGTGCCAATTTGAGTGGGCCATAGAGTATCTAGAAATTTGGTCAGCCTTTATTCTAGGTATGTCTGTGAGCTTGGTTGGGGATGAGGTTAACATTTCAACTAGTACTCTGAGTAAAAGAGATTGCCCTCACTAATGTAGGTGAACCTCATTCAATTAATTGAAAACCTATAGGATCTTCCTGCTGAGCTGTGGGGTCAGGACTTCAGGCAGAGACTTGACGTGACATGCCTCAGTGGGCCTGAAATACAGGACATGGATCCAAAGAGGATTATTCTTGAGTTCTAAGATCCAGTGGAATTTGTCTTGCTAAATTCTGGACTTTCTTAGGACCCATTACCCCCCTTTTCCTTCTTACTTCTCTCTTTTGAAATGGGAAAGTGATAGCTTACAGTGAACAACGTCAGATTTGTGATCTCCGAAGAAGAAGATTTAGCTTTGCGACCAGGTTCCAGACTTGACTGCTCAAGAGCTTTTGTGTAGCAGAGTTTTACAGAAGTGAAAAAGGGACAAAGAAAGCTTCTGACACAGACATCAGAAGGGGGACAGAGAGTGTCCCCCTTGCTAGTCTTATCAAGACCTTATATACTTTTATTAGGCCCACTCCAACAGCATACATCTTAAATTAACAAGTTTGGAACTAACAATAGAAAGGTCTTACCAGACACACTCCCACAATATAAATCTTAAGATAACAAGATTAGTCAGAAGATTCTTGTTAAGGGGAAACATGTCCTTGAGCAAGATACATTGTTATACTGACTAAGACAAAGAGATGTAGGAAAAAAAAGTTTGTCCTTTTCTCCTCCTTGTGAACCCCAGACCCCTGTCTCCTTCTTGAGGTCCCTAGACCCCTTCCTCCTCAAGGTCCCTGGACTCATCAGCCCACCTAAGGATGAGCTCTCTCAAAAGTATAGACTTTCTGATGTCTGTCCCACTATTGCATTTTGGAAGAACATAACTTATCTGGTTTAACAGGTTCATAGCTGAAGGGGAGTTTTGCCTGAAGGTAAATAACACCTTGAGTTTCACCCTTACCAAATTTAGATGATATATTTAGATGACACTTTGGACTTTAGAGTTAAAGTTGGAACAAGTTAAGACTCTGGAACAAGTTAATCTGGACAAGGCAGGGGTGGAATGCTTTGGACTAAATTGTGTTCTCTCAAAATGTGTGTGTTAAAGCCTCAATTCCCAATTTGGAATTAGTTCCCATATAAGAAGATCCCTTAAGCACTTTCTCTCTCTCTGCCATGTGAGGACACAGTGAAAAGTTGACCAACAAAGAGCCAACACCAGATTCAACCCTGCTGGAATCCTGATTTTGGACTTCCTGCCTCTATAACTATGGGTAAATACATTTCTGCTGTTATATTACTCAGTTAATGGTATTATGTTCATGGCAGCCTGAGATAAGACAAGGATACATTGTCCAGTAGACAGCTGGACAGAAAATACTGAAACTCAGAGAAGAGAAAGAGCATAATGATGTAATCAGGGAAGGATGAGAGGTATTATGTAATGGTATATCAGTGCTCATGTAGTCAGAAAAGTGAAAGAGGAAGAGTTTCCAGGTAGGTAATTGGTTCAAGGGAAAGTTTTCAGCCAGGAGAAAGCTTCAGATACACTTGAAAAAAGTAAGTCAAATAGCTAGCTAAAGGGGAGAGTTTATAAGGAAAAACATAAAGGGCTTAAAGTTAGTTTAGAGCCACTGTGTAATGATTCATGTATGAAGATGATGCCTGCATTTCTGAGACACTGTGCATTACCTGGTTTTTACCTGTGGACATAAATTTCCACTGATCCTGTGCTCTTCCATATTACATTTTGAAGGTAATATGGTTGGACCATTAAAATTTTTCCAAATCCCAAGGTACTCTGATCCAATTGCACATTTTGAATGTGCCTGACATAGATGAAAGACAGAGTCTGTTGCTATATATAAAAGGGTATTAACTAGTAGAAACAGATACCAAAACTGTGTCCTTGATTTTATTAATAAAATAATTTAATTCAGAGATCACCAAAGTGGGTTCACAAACTCCTCAGGAATATACAATATGAAAGCCAGTGCCAGAAAAATAGCCATGCTTTTATTTCTGTTCATTTAATCTCACATTTTGGTGAATATTCTGCAATATGACTAACATTAGCAATTCAGTTCAGTCACTCAATCGTGTCCAACACTTCACGACCCCATGAACTGCAGCATGCCAGGCCTCCCTGTCCATTACCAGCTCCCAGAGTTTACCCAAACTCATGTCCATTGAGTTGGTGATGCCATCTAACCATCTCATCCTCTGTCATCCCCTTCTCCTCCTGCTTCCAATCTTTCCCAGCACCAAGGTCTTTTCAAATGAGTCAGCTCTTCGCATCAGGTGGCCAAAGTATTGGAGTTTCACCTTCAACATCAGTCCTTCCAATGAACACCCAGAACTGATCTCCTTTAGGATGGACGGGTTGGATCTCCTTGCAGTCCAAGGGACTCTCAAGAGTCTTCTCCAACACCACACTTCAAAAGCATCAATTCTTCTGCATTCAGCTTTCTTTACAGTCCAACTCTCACATCCATACATGACTACTGGAAAAACCATAGCCTTGACTAGACTGACCTTTGTAGACAAAGTAATGTTTTTGCTTTTTAATATGCTGTCTAGGTTGGTCATAACTTTGTTGCCAAGGAGTACGCGTCTTTTAATTTCATGGCTGCAACCACCATCTGTGGTGATTTTGGAGCCCCCAAAATAAAGTCAGCCACTATTTCCCCATCTATTTGCCGTGAGGTGATGGGACCAGATGCCATGATCTTAGTTTTCTGAATGTTGAGCTTTAAGCCAGCTTTTTCACTCTCCTCTTTCACTTTCAAGAGGCTCTTTAGTTCTTCTTCATTTTCTGCCATAAGCGTGGTGTCATCTGCATATATGAGGTTATTGATATTTCTCCTGGGAATCTTGATTCCAGCTTGTGCTTCCTCCAGCCCAGCATTTCTCATGATGTACTCTGAATATAAGTTAAATAAGCAGGGTGACAATATATGGCCTTGACGTACTCCTTTTCTTATTTGGAACCAGTCTGCTGTTCCATGTTCAGTTCTAGCTGTTGCTTCCTGACTTGCATACAGGTTTCTTAAGAGGCAGGTCAGGTGGTCTGGTATTCCCATCTCTTTCAGATGCGATGGCACAGGAGTGACCAAGAGGAGCTACCACACGCCCAAACTCAGGGGCAGCAGCCGAGAGGAACATTAGCAATTATGTGCATATAATTATAAATAAATATATGCTTATAAGCCTATGTTTAAGATACTTACTAACAGATTTGTACAACATAAAAGCTTGAAGGCCATTGCTTTAATCAACTGTATTATTCTGCAGGTGAAAGACTTGAATGATTTGAATGATCTTGAGTGACATTTCTCAAGATTTGAAGAGAGCTGAAGAGCTGAATGGTAAAGTCAGACTCTTTCTCAGAGAGCTCATTCTGAAGACTCACAGGTCTGAGAGGACAATGAAAAGCAGGGTAAGCACTTAATTCCTCTCTCCAACTGATAGATAATGAGGGTTTGACCTGGAGAGGGGTTCAATAAAGACTGAGAGAAAAAGGACTGAATGAAGAAATAATTAACAGCCAAAGTATGTTGGGTGTGTTGACGGATTGAATGAGAAGTGTGAATGGAGGACTCTAAGGTTTTTGACCAGATAAAGTTATCTGCAATAGAAAATGTAATTAGGAAATGTTAAGAGGTAATATATAATTTGTGCAGTTATAATGAGAAGCTCATGTGTTTGGTAGGTGAAGCTACACAGAGAAGAGCTGGGATCTGAGGGTCAGAGGAGCAGTCTGGATTGATGTATGAATTTGAAAGTCAAAAGAGGTAGAATGAAAGGATCCAGGAATTAAAAAGTGTGAGGATATAAAGTGAAAACCAATAGCAACAGGAACAAGCATACTGGATGTAGTAAGAGTATTCTTATGTCAGAGAGGCAAAGGCAAGGCACTTTTATTTATCTGAAAATGATGTGGCTTGAATTTCTTAAGTGAATGGCTGAGGTATAAAATGAAGATTCATAAGTGGTGATATTTTTCAATCTTTGAAGGCATCTGCTATGCAACATGGCATCATTGAGATGTGAAAGTAAACTTTCATTATGAAAAATTAATGGAGTGCTAATTTGATTTGTATTTTACAAAAAATAATAACTTTAGAGTTGAATGTTGAAATTAAATTAAATTAATTATAGAAAATATTGGCCATGCTTTGTTAAGATAAGTGAAAAATAGCTTAATCTAAATTTTATTTTATCATATTCTGAGAAAAGTATTATATATTGAAAAAACAACAAATAGGTTATTTCATCTCAACTAATTAAAAAACATATCATTCTTTCACATTTTGACTCTTCTAATAGTATTTTCCTTCATCCTGAATGTTCTCCCTGAACATTTCATCCTAGTGAACTCAACCTGCAACACCCAATTAACAATTTCTTCAGAAAGCTTTATTGGCTTCCTTATATGTTATCTCTTGTACCTATACTTTTACAGAGCATTTTCTTTGATATATTACCTAATTTATCGTATTTTACTATAATTATTGTTTTCTTTTATTGTAGACTGCATTTACTTATTTACTTAACAGAGTATTTTTTTCCTTTTGACTCTTGGATACAGAGGATTGTGCTAATAATATTCTTTGGTTTAAGGCATATCATCATCATTTTCCCAGTTGACTCTCCTCTCCTTATGCATAGGTGATATTCTCAAGTATCTGTGACATGTATTTTCTTTATGTTATTCCAAACACAATATAGCACAAAATATGCATATTGTAGATGTTTCTTCTTTTTCCTCTAAGCACTGTATTTTCAAAAAATTATATTCTTATTATATTACATATATTGTTGAATCTACAGCTTTGTGAGTTCCAAGTATTCATAGCATGTCCCCTCCACATTTTTCTGAAGGACGCCTGGTTTACCCCTAGTTTGGAGTTAACACAGAGACAGATGAAATATACGTTTTTGAATATATTCTCTTATAGATATAGTTGAAATATTTTTCAACAGTTGGATTACTGGGCTCTAGAATATGTATAATTTTAATGTGAATAATTATTATATTAGCCTCAAAACTAAAACTGGAAAATAAATACCTTATATTGCTATGTCTCTACAAATACATGATAACATAGGTCTCTAATTTTTGCCAAACATGTTAGCTATTTTGGTTTTATTCTTCTAATCATGAATGAATTTGAGGATGGCACTTGGATTATCTTGTGTTGATTCATTTTAGAATTCTGTTTTTCTCTCCGGTTGATTTGTAGGTGCTTAGATATATTTCAGATATTGTTTGTTTGTCATTAGTAGACACTGCATGTGTCCCAGCTCAGTATATCTCCTGTCTGTTAGCTTTGTTCATAATGTCCTTCATTGAGGAAGAAATCATTAATTTTATGTAACCATCATTAAATACTTTCCATTATATTTTCATATACAGTAGAAAATGTATTCACTACATTTATTTTAGAAAATCCAGCCAGATTTCTGACTAGTACTTTTTGCAGTAATCTGGTAACACTTGAATTGTGTACATTATGAAAGTTTGAAATGTTCCTATAAGGGAACATAGATTTTCTCTCCATTAATCTGGAAGCTCTTTTCTATAATAAAATTGAATTTTGTAATACTTTCCCTATATCTGGCATATTCTTTGTTAATTCATAGATACTTTAATATTTTTACTGCTATTACAACTGTATCTTGCTTTTGGATATATTCTCTAGTTTGTTGTTGCCTGAGTTTAGAAATGGTATTTATTTTTATACGTTGACCTTATTTCAGAAAATACACTGAAATTAATTTCCAATATGCTATTAAAGCTGTTGGATTTTTAAATTTTATCATCTCTAAATAATAACTCTATATCTTCATTGTCAAAACTTACACATTATTTTCTTTTCCTATGATATTTTCCAGGACCTCAGTACTCTGTTAAACAATATAAGTAATAATGGTCATCCTTGTCTTGTTCTATCTTTTAACAAGGGTCTATATTTGAATGCCTTTTAAAAGTGAAGTGTTATGTTATTGGGTTTTTTTAGAGATTTACCAGATCAATGAAATGCCCCTATGATTATAATCTGTTTCCCATTTTATACTATGTGCTGATCCATATCAGATGATTTTCTGCTTCTGTTAAAGTAATCATGAGTTCGCTGCTTATATCTGTGGCCAATTACACTGATATATTTTCTGATATTCAATCATCCTTGAATTATTGGGGCAAATGATACTTAATTCTGATGTATTATAATGGTATGTTACAATCTGATAACTTCAGATGACCAATATTTCTTAAAAATGTGTGCTTCTATGATCATACTGTAATTTACCCATTTTGTATTATCCCCATCCAGGATTGGAATAAAAGGTCCAGTAACCTCATGAAAAAACAGTGTTTAGCATATTTCTCTGTCTCCCCCTATCTCTCAATCAGTACATAAATTAAAAGGTATAGTTCTTCATAATGATATTATCTGTATATGTAAAGTTCTGGTATTATGTGCTTTCCTAATCGGAGAAGGCAATGGCAACCCACTCTGGTACTCTCGCCTGGAAAATCCCATGGACGGAAGAACCTGGTAGGCTGCAGTCCATGGGGTCGCGAAGAGTCAGACACAACTGAGCGACTTCACTTTCACTTTTCACTTTCATGCATTGGAGAAGGAAATGGCAACCCACTCCAGTGTTCTTGCCTGGAGAATCCCAGGGACGGGGGAGCCTGGTGGGCTGCCGTCTGTGGGATCGCACAGGTCGGACACGACTGAAGCGACTTAGCAGCAGCAGCAGCTTTCCTAATATTATCTAGTGTCATTTCATTTTAAAGGTATCCTTTGGTAAGTGTTGTTTTTCAGTTTCTCAGTCATGTCTGAAGCTTTGCGACCCCATGGTAATGTAATAGATCATACAATAGGTAATATTAATATACTTAATCTCTGACTCTTTGGGAAGATATTTCCTTCTAAATAAAACTATACTGCTAACTATGTGTTTTGACAAGCAAAACTTCATACTAGACAGTGAGTTCCCTATGCCTCAAGGGTTATGATATCATAGACTTTCTATCTTCAGTTTATGGAGCAGTATAGGAAGTGCTTGATACAAACATATTAGATGAATGATTGAATGAGTGGAGAAATGGTCATTGTTCCCCAAAAGTATATTCATTTGGCTAATGAGATTTAGAGTGGAATAGGCACTGGCCAATAGATTGACTTAAAAAGCACAGACACATGGAAACTCTAGAAGAAAAATTCTATCATTTCCTCCTCTCTATTAAGCTCCACTTCTGAAATAGTTGATATATTGAATGGGGTATTTAACAGAAATAGTATTTTGCTTACCAGAAGATAGTCTATTTTTTTTTAAGGTTATGCTGTTTCTATTTACTTATTTATTGGCTGTGCTGGTTCTTCCTTGCTTTGTGCAGGTTTTCTCTAATTATGGTGAGTCAGGGTTATTCTTGGTTGTGGTGCTCAGGCTTCTTATTGTGATGACTTCTCTTGTTGCAGAGCACAGGCTCTAGGCAAGCAGGCTTTAGGAGTTGTAGCTCATGGGCTCAATAGTTGTGGCTCATGGGCTTAGTTGCTTCATGGCATGTGGAATCTTTCTGGACCAGGGATTTCTTCTCCATTGCTTTTCAATGATCTTTATAATCTTTGTTCTATTGGTTGAATTACATGGAAAGTTGCTTTTGCAGGAATTTTTATGTGGTTTTTTTTTTATGTGTTTTTTTTTTTTTTTCTTTTTCTCCTGTGAACATTAAGGGTCATTAAAAAAAAAAAAACGCATAAAAATTCCTGCAAAAGCAACTTTCCATGTAATTCAACCAATAGAACAAAGATTATAAAGATCATTGAAAAAGCAATGGAGAAGAAATCCCTGGTCCAGAAAGATTCCACATGCCATGAAGCAACTAAGCCCATGAGCCACAACTATTGAGCCCATGAGCTACAACTCCTAAAGCCTGCTTGCCTAGAGCCTGTGCTCTGCAACAAGAGAAGTCATCACAATAAGAAGCCTGAGCACCACAACCAAGAATAACCCCGACTCACCATAATTAGAGAAAACCTGCACAAAGCAAGGAAGAACCGGCACAGCTAATAAATAAGTAAATAGAAACAGCATAACCTTAAAAAAAAATAGACTATCTTCTGGTAAGCAAAATACTATTTCTGTATTTTGTAATACTGGAGTGAGTAGCCCTTCCCTTCTCCAAGGGATCTTCCTGATCCAGGGGTCAAATCAGCATTTCCTGCATTGCAGGCAGATTCTTTTGTCTGAGCCCCCATATACATATATATGGGTTTTCCAGGTGACTCTAGTGTTAAAGAACATGCCTGTCCATGTAAGAGACACAAGAGACATCAGTTCAATCTCTAGGTTGGGAAGGTTCCCCTGGAGTAGGGCATGGCAACCCACTCCAGTATTCTTGCCTGGAGAATCCCCCTGGACAGAGGAGCCTGGCAAGGTACAGTCCAAAGGGTCACAAAGAGTCAGCCACAACTGAAGCCACTTAGTATGCACCCATGCATAGCCACTCCCTTCCCTAGGGGATCTTTCTGACCCAGGGATGGAATCCAGATCTGCACTGCAGGCTGATTCTTTGCAGTCTGAGCCACCAGGGAAGTCCCTATGTATCTATCTCTCTATATAGATATATATACAAAATATTTAAAATTTAAAATTTCTGGATTGAATTTTAAAAAATTAAGCATAAAATACAAAAACGCAAAAAAAAAAAAAAAAAAAAAAGGTTTTCTTGTTCCTAATAGGATCTGCTCTTACAAAGCCTACTTCAAATGTAGTGAAAGTGTTAGTCACTCAGTCGTGTCCTACTCTTTGCAATCCCATGGAGTGTAGCCACCAGGCTTCTCTGTCCGTGGAATTCTCCAGGCAAGAATGCTGGAGTGGGTTGCCATTTCCTTCTCCAAGGGATTTTGCTGACCCAGGGATTGAACCCAGGTCTCCCGCATTGCAGAGTCTTTACTGACTGAGTCACCAGGGAAGCCTCTTCAGATGTGTGCCCATTGCACTTCCACACAGTGTTTTCACCATATGGAGTGGAGGTTGTGAATTTATTTCTTCTTTTTCAAGCTCATAGAGGGATATGGGCACAAGACAGAGAGAGGCAAAAGGGAAGAATAAGGTCTCACATATACAGTAGGTATAATTGCAGATTCCTTGAGAATACATTCATCAAATCATCATGTTGTACATTTTAATCTTATACAATATGTCAATTATATCTCAATAGAGTTGGGAACATAATGGCTTTACAAGGTAAAATAGAAATTGCTGTTTTTCAGTTAAAAACATGTCTATATCTAGTTCTTACATCTTTTCCTTTCATTGACATCAAATTTTATAGAAAGACTCAATTGTTCTAACTATAATGATAAATGTAAGCTTCCACATAGATACCAGACATCACTACGTCTGTCTATACTTGCTAGGGGCTTCTGAAACTTTCTTCACATCTTTTTGTGAATTCATCCATGAGAAGAACCTGCGAGTACAACTCTAAAAGAGTTTTGCAGATATAAAAATTCATTTGAATTTAACCTTTGAAAAAACAGCCAGCAAAAGCTCAGCTAAAGACCTGTCCTTCCATAGGAAGCCTGCTCTTTATGCACTAAAGAATCAGATCCAGAGCCCTGGAATATGACTGCTTCCCTGCAGCTAGGACAATGTATAAAGTTATGTCTAACATTATCTAATGAAACATTCCATCAGTGACTAAAAGCAGCAGAGTCCCTCTCATGAAAGCCATGTTACAAAATGGAAATGCCAGCTTTGCGAAATGGCAACTACTCTGAGACAAAAAAGGACCCTTAATGAGTCAGAGTCGGACACGACCGAAGCGACTTAGCAGCAGCAGCAGCAATGAGTCTTTAATGTTAAGGACTTAAACTTAATGTTAATATTAACAAATGTACAAGTTTATATTTTATGGATTTTGATCAATATTTCTATTAGCAATATTATAGGCCAAGACACACAATGTCTAGAGAAAATATCTACATTATAGCTAATATTAGAATGTGTCTGATGAATGATGAGGCTGTGCATCAACTGGGTCTGCTGTTTATGTTTTCAAGCAAAAAAGGAAGGAAACTATACTGCTAAGTAGCATCTCTGTGAAGAATTTTACTCTATGGTCTAGAGACAAATCTACTTTTTTTCTACTTTTTTTCCTGGAGGTCCTAATCTATTTTTAAAAAATTAAAATATAGTTAATATATAATATTGCATAAGTTACAGGTGTACAATATAGTGATTCATTATTTTTAAAGATGCTCCATTTATAGTTATCATAAAATTTTGATAACGTTTCCCATTTTGTATAAGACATCCTTGTAGCTTAGTTTACATCTAATAGTTTTACCTCTTATTCCTAGTTACCAGTGCAGAAAGGGAAGTGTGGAGGGGCAATATAGAGCTAGGGAAGTAAGAGGTATTTATTTATTCCCTTAATATCTATTTCTCCCTCATTTTACACACACAAATACATACACATTCCACAAAACTCTAGGAGCATAGGGTCTTTGGTTCACTGCTCAATTAACAATGCCTGGCGCATGAAAAATGTGAAAGTGTTAGATTCTCAGTTGTGTCCGACTATTTGGAACCCCAAGGACTGTAGCCTGCCAGGCTCCTCTGTCCATGCAATTCTCCAGGCAGGAATTCTGCAGTGTATAGTCATTCCCTTTCCAGGGGATCTTCCCAAACCAGGAATGGAACCCAGGCTTCCACATTGTGGCAGACTTATTACCATCTGAAGCACCAGGGAAGCCCAGATGACAAATACTGAACACATTATTAAATTAATTGTTTGCATAGTATTTCATTTCATAGATAAATAAACCTTACTCTGCTTAACTCTACAGTTGGACAATTCTCTAATAAGTAATGTGATGTTTGGTGAGTGTTATCTATCAAGTTTATGTCCATAAATTTAGCAAAAAAATTATTTGGATAACATTGTCAAATTTTGTTAGATAAAATTGAAGACTTAAATTGAAGAAAGTAAGGAAAACCACTACACCGTTCAGGTATGACTTAAATCAAAGCCCTTATGATTATACAGTGGAAGTGAGAAATAGATTTAAGGGCTTAGATCTGATAGATAGAGTGCCTGATGAACTATGGAATGATGTACAGGATATAAGGATCAAGACCATCCCCGTGGAAAAGAAATGCAAAAAAGCAAAATGGCTGTCTGGGGAGGACTTACAAATAGCTGTGAAAAGAAGAGAAGCGAAAAGCAAAGGAGAAAAGGAAAGATATAAACATCTGAATGCAGAGTTCCAAAGAATAGCAAGAAGAGATAAGAAAGCCTTCTTCAGCAATCAATGCAAAGAAATAGAGGAAAACAACAGAATGGGAAAGACTAGGGATCTCTTCAAGAAAATCAGAGATACCAGAACATTTCATGCAAAGATGAGCTAGATAAAGGACAGAAATGGTATGGACCTAACAGAAGCAGAAGATATTAAGAAGACATGGCAAGAATACACAGAAGAACTGTACAAAAAAGATCTTCACAACCAAGATAATCACGATGGTGTGATCACTGACCTAGAGCCAGACATCCTGGAATGTGAAGTCAAGTGGGCCTTAGAAAGCATCACTATGAACAAAGCTAGTGGAGGTGATGGAATTCCAGTTGAGCTATTTCAAATCCTGAAAGATGATGCTGTGAAAGTGCTGCACTTAATATGCCAGCAAATTTGGAAAACTCAGCAGTGGCCACAGGACTGGAAAAGGTCAGTTTTCATTCCAATCCCAAAGAAAGGCAATGCCAAAGAATGCTCAAAGTACCGCACAATTGCACTCATCTCACACGCTGGTAAGGTAATGCTCAAAATTCTCCAAGCCAGGCTTCAGCAATATGTGAACTGTGAACTTCCTGATGTTCAAGCTGGTTTTAGAAAAGGCAGAGGAACCAGAGATCAAATTGCCAACATCCGCTGGATCATGGAAAAAGCAAGAGAGTTCCAGAAAAAACATCTATTTCTGCTTTATTGACTATGCCAAAGCCTTTGACTGTGTGGATCACAATAAACTGTGGAAAATTCTTCAAGAGATGGGAATACCAGACCACCTGACCTGGCTCTTGAGAAATTTGTATGCAGGTCAGGAAGCAAGAGTTAGAACTGGACATGGAACAACAGACTGGTTCCAAATAGGAAAAGGAGTTCGTCAAGGCTGTATATTGTCACCCTGTTTATTTAACTTCTATGCAGAGTACATCATGAGAAACGCTGGACTGGAAGAAACACAAGCTGGAATCAAGATTGCCGGGAGAAATATCAATAACCTCAGATATGCAGATGACACCATCCTTATGGCAGAAAGTGAAGAGGAACTCAAAAGCCTCTTGATGAAAGTGAAAGTGGAGAGTGAAAAAGTTGGCTTAAAGCTCAACATTCAGAAAACGAAGATCATGGCATCCGGTCCCACCACTTCATGGCAAATAGATGGGGAAACAGTGGAAACAGTGTCAGACTTTATTTTTCTGGGCTCCAAAATCACTGCATATGGTGACTGCAGCCATGAAATTAAAAGACGCTTACTCCTTGGAAGGAAAGTTATGACCAACCTAGATAGCATATTGAAAAGCAGAGACATTACTTTGCCAACAAAGGTTTGTCTAGTCAAGGCTATGGTTTTTCCTGTGGTCATGTATGGATGTGAGAGTTGGACTGTGAAGAAGGCTGAGCGCCGAAGAATTGATGCTTTTGAAGTGTGGTGTTGGAGAAGACTCTTGAGAGTCCCTTGGACTGCAAGGAGATTCAACCTGTCCATTCTGAAGGAGATCAGCCCTGGGATTTCTTTGGAAGGACTGATGCTAAAGCTGAAACTCCAGTACTTTGGCCACCTCATGGAAAGAGTTGACTCATTGGAAAAGACTCTGATGCTGGGAGGGATTGGGGGCAGGAGGAGAAGGGGACGACAGAGGATGAGATGGCTGGATGACATCACTGACTCGATGGACGGGAGTCTGAGTGAACTCTGGGAGTTGGTGATGGACAGGGAGGCCTGGTGTGCTGCGATTCATGGGGTCGCAAAGAATCGGACATGACTGAGTGACTGATCTGATCTCATCTGATTAAATTTTGAAAAATTCTCCTTAACAGGATAGCTATCATTAACCTCTTTATAAAAATTTGTAATCAATTTATACAGATTTTCTAACTGTCATTGGAATACTCCATACTAATTTATACTTTTACTGTTTTGCATATAAATGGCTATTTTAGTAGAGTCTAGCCAGGAAGAATATTGATTTTTTTTAAAGCTAGAGTAATTAAAAATTTTTTATTCTATATAGGAAAATAGTAAACTGTATTCTCATATTTTTTAGTGATGTTTTGTAATTATTCTGCTTTCTCTATTGAAGTTTTATAGTTTAACTGCTGTTTTCTTCACAAAACATAAAAATGTAGAGATGATACATGTATATATATTTTCATAGTTAAAATACATGAATATTAACAAAGTATCCACCTATATAAATAATAAAATTTAAGGAATATCTGATATTTAAGAAAACACTTTATATTTAAGTTGTGCAGTTTTTCTTATATGTAAGCTGAAACGCCAATATTTTGGCCACCTGATGCAAAGAGCTGACTCATTTGAAAAGACCCTGATGTTGGGAAAGATGGAAGGCAGAAGGAGAAGGGGACGACAGAGGATGAGATGGTTAGATGGCATCACTGACTCAACGGACATGAGTTTGAGTAAATTCTGGGAGCTGGTGATGGACAGGGAGGCCTGGCATGCTGCAGTTCATGGGGTGGCAAAGAGTCGGACACAACTGAGTGACTGAACTGAACTGAACTGTATCTCTAACTGCTAAAATAGCATGGAAACTTGTTTTTTTATCATTGTTATATTTTTAGTAATATTTTTCATTAATTTATTTTTTCTTTTTAAAAATTAAAAAAAATTTTATTGAAGGATAATTTCTTTATAGTATTTTGCTGTTTTCTGTCAACCCTCAGCATGAATCAGCCGTTGGTATACATATGTCCCCTCCCTCTTGAAACTCTCTCCCATCTCCCTCCCCACCCCACCCCTCTAGGTTGATACAGAGCCCCTGTTTGAGTTTCCTGAGCCATACAGCAAATTCCTGTTGGTTACCTATTTTGCATGTGGTAATGTAAGTTTCCATGTTACTCTTTCCATACATCTCACCCTCTCCTCCCCTCTCCCAATGTCTATAAGTCTATTCTCTATGTCTATTTCTCCATTGCTGCCTTGTAAATAAATTCCTAAGTACTATTTTTGTAGATTCATATATATGCATTAGAATACAATATTTATTTTTCTCTTTATGACTTACTTCACTCTGTATAATAGGTTCTAGGTTCATCTGCTTCATTAGAACTGACTCAAATGTGTTCCTTTTTTTGGTTTAATAATATTTCATTGTGTATATGTACCACCACTTCTTTATCCATTCATCTGTTGATGGCCATCTAGGTTGCTTCCATGTTCTAGCTATTGTAAATAGTGCTACGATGAACAATGGGATACATGTGTCTTTTTCAATTTTGGATTCCTCAGGGTATATGTCTAGGAGTGGGATTGCTGGTTCTTATGGTGGTTTTATTCCTAGTTTTTTAAGGAACTTCCATGCTGTCTTCCATAGTGGCTGTAACAATTGACATTCCCACCAACCGTCCAAGACTGTTCTTTTTTCTTCACACCCTCTCCAGCATTTATTGTTTATAGACTTTTTCATGATGGCCATTCTGACGATGCGAGGTGATATCTCTTTGTAGTTCTGATTTTAATTTCTCTAATAATGAGCGATGTTGAGCATCTTTTCATGTGTTTGTTAGCCATCTGTATGTCTACTTTGGAGAAACGTCTGTTTAGGTCTTTTCCCCACTTTTTGATTGGGTTGTTTGTTTTTCAGGTATTTATTTGCTTGAGCTGCTTGTATATTTTGGAAATAAATCCTTTGTCAGTTGTTTCATTTGCTATTATTTTCTCACAGTCTGAGGGCTGTCTTTTCACCTTGCTTATAGTTTCCTTTGCTGTGCAAAAGCTTTAAAGGTTAATCAGGTCCCACTTGTTTACTTTTGTTTTTATTTCCATTACTCTAGGAGGTGGGTCATAGAGGATTTTGCTTTGATTTATGTCATTGCGTGTTCTGCATATGTTTTCCTCTAAAAGTTTTATAGTTTTTGATCTTATATTTAGGCTTTTAATCCATTTTGAGTTTATCTTTGTGTATGATGTTAGGAAGTGTTCTAATTTCATTCTTTTACGCAGAGAGGTCCAATTTTTCCATCATCATTTATTGAAGAGGCTGTCTTTGTCCCATTGTATATTCTTGCCTCGTTTGTCAAAAATAAGATATCCATAAGTGCATGGGTTTATTTCTGCCTTTCTGTCTTGTTCCATTGGTCTGTATTTTTGTTTTTGTGCAAGTACCATACTGGCTTGATGACTGTAGCTTTATAGTATAATCTGAAGTCAGGAAGGTTTATTCCTCCAGCTCCATTCTTCTTTTTCAAGACTGCTTTGGCTATTCAGGGTCTTTTGTGCTTCCATATGATTTGTGAAATTCTTTGTTCTAGTTCTGCGAAAAATGTATTGTTAATTTGATAGGGATTGCATTGAATCTATCTATTGCATTTGGTAGTATAGTCATTTTCACAATATTGATTCTTCCTACCCAGAAACATGGAATACCTCTCCATCTGTTTATGTTGCCTTTCATTTCTTTCATCGGTGTCTTATAACCTTCTGTGTACAGATCTTTTGTCTCCATAGGTAAGTTTATTTCTAGATATTTAATTTTTTGTTGCAGTGGTGAATGGGGTTGATTCCTTAATTTTTCTTTCTGACTTTTCATTGTTAGCAAATAGAAATGCAAGTGATTTCTGTGTATGGATTTTGGATCCTGCAACTTTGCTAAATTCACTGATTAGCTCTAATAATTTTATGATACTGTCTTTAGGGTTTTCTATGTACACTATCATGTCATCTGTAAACAGTGAGAGCTTTACTTCTTTTCTGATATGGATTCCTTTTATTTCTTTTTCTTCTCTGACTGCTATAGCTAGGACATCCAGAACTATGTTGAGTAATAGTGGTGAAAGTGGTCATCCTTGTCTTGTTCCTGATCTTAGGGGAAATGCTTCCAGTTTTTCACCATTGAGAATAATGCTTGCTGTAAGCTTATCACATATGGCCTTTAATATGTTGAGGTAGGTTTCTTCCATGCTCATTTTTTAAGAGTTTTAATCATAAATAGCTGATGAATATTTTCAAAGGCTTTTTCTGCATCTATTGAGATTATCATATGGTTTTTATTTTTCAATTTGTTAATATGGTGCATCACATTGTTTGGTTTGTGTATATTGAAGAATACTTGCATCCCTGGCATGAATACAATTTGATTGTGGTGTGTGAGCTTTTTGATGTGTTGCTGAATTCTGTTTCCTAAAATTTTGTTGAGGATTTTTGCAGATATTTTCACCAGTGATACTGACCTGTATTTTTCTTTTTTTGTGCGTTGTCTTTGTCTGGTTTTGGTATCAGGGTGATGGTGGCCTCATAGGATGAGTTTGGAAGTGTTCCTTCCTCTGGAAATTTTTGAAAGAATTTTAGAAGGATAGGCAGTAGCTCTTCTCTAAATGATTGATAGAATTCTTCTGTGAAGCCATCTGGTTTGGGGTTTTTGCTTTTTGGGAGATTTTTGTTTACAGCTTCAATTTCAGTGCTTGTAATTGTGTTGTTCATAATTTCTATTTCTTCCTGATTCAGTTTTGGAAGATTGAACTTTTCTAAGAATCTGTCCATTTTTAACAGGTTATCCATTTTATTGCCATATAGTTGTTCTTAATAGTCTCTTATAATCCCTTGTATTTCTGCATTGTCTGTTGTAACCTCTCCTTATTAATTTATATTTTTGTTGATTTTTTTCTTCTCTTTTTTTCTTGATGAGTCTGGCTAAAGTTTTTTCAATTTTGTTTATTTTCTCAAAGAACAAGCTTTTAGTTTTATTAATCTTTACTGTTGTTTCTTTCATATCTTTTTCATTTATTTCTGCTCAGATCTTTAGGATTTCTTTCCTTCTACTAATATTGGATTTTTTTGTTGTTCTTATTCTTCTTCTTCCAGTTGTTTTAGGTGTAAAGTTAGGTTGTCTATTCAATGTTTTTCTTGTTTGTTGAGGTAGGATTGTGTCCCTCTTAGAACTGCTTTTGCTGCATCCCATAGGTTTTGAAGTATCATGTTTTCATGGTCATTTGTTTCTAGAAATTTTTTTATTTCCCTTTTGATTTCTTCCATACCCTGTTTGTTATTTAGAAATGTGTTGCTTAATCTCCATGTGTTTGTGTTTCTTGCAGTTTTTTTTCTTGTAATTGATATCTGTTCTCATCATGTTGTGGTTGGAGAAGATACTCGATATGATTTCAATTTTCTTCAATTTGTGACCCAAGATGTTGTCTATCCTGGAGAATGTTCCATGTGCACCTGAGAAGAAGGTGTATTCTTCTGCATTTGGATGGAATTTCCTGAAGATATCAATGAGATCCATCTCATCTAAGATGTCATTTAAGACTTGTGTTTCCTTATTAACTTTCTGTTTTGATGATCTGTCCATTGGTGTGAGTGAGGTGGTAAAGTCCCCTGCTATCATTGTGTTACTGTCAATTTCTCCTTTTATGTCTGCTAGTGTTTTCCTTATGTATTGAGATGCTCCTATGTTGGGTGCATAGATATTTACAATTGTTAAGTCTTCCTCTTGGATTGATCCCTTGATTATTATGTAGTGTCCTTCCTTATCTCATATAATCTTCTTTATTTTAAGGTCTATTTTGTCTGATATGAGGATTTCTACTTCAGCTTTTCTTTGCTTC
This sequence comes from Bos taurus, assembly GCF_002263795.3. Classification (NCBI taxonomy): domain Eukaryota; kingdom Metazoa; phylum Chordata; class Mammalia; order Artiodactyla; family Bovidae; genus Bos; species Bos taurus. The sequence continues at coordinate 16,782,411 of NC_037336.1, read as the reverse complement.
CCATTTGCATGGAATATATTTTTCCATCCTCTCACTTTCATTCTATATGTGCCTTTAGGTCTGAAGTGGGTTTCTTGTAGACAGCATATATATGGGTCTTGTTTTTGTATCCATTCAGCCAGTCTTTGTCTTTTGCTTGGAGCATTTAATCCATTTACATTTAAAGTAATTATTGATATATATGTTCTATTGCCATTTTCTTAATTGTTTGAGGTTGATTTTATAGATCTTTTTTCTTGTTTTGTATTTCTTGATGATATAAGTCCCTTTGATATTTGTTGTAAATCTGGTTTGATGGTACTAAATCCTCTTAACTTTTGCTTGTCTGAAAAGCTTTTTCTTTTCCCATCAATTTTGAATGAAATCCTTGCTGGGTACATCTTGGTTGTAGATTTTTCCCTTTCAGTACTTTAAATATATCCTGCCATTCCCTTCCGGCCTGCAGAGTTTCTATTGAAAGATCAGCTGTTAAGTGTTAAGAGGTTTCCCTTGTATATTACTCGTTGCTTTTCCTTTGCTGCTTTTAATATTCTTTGTGTTTAGTCTTTGTTAGTTTGATTACTATTTGTCTTGGTGTGTTTCTCCTTGGGTTTATCCTGTATGGGACTCTGCACCTCTTGGACTTGATTGACTATTTCCTTTTCCCTGTTGGGGAAATTTTCAACTATAGTCTCTTCAAAAATTTTCTCATATCATTTATTTTTATCTTCTTCTTCTGGGACTCCTATAATTTGAATGTTGGTGCATTTGATACTGTCCCTGAGGTCTCTGAGACTATCCTCAGTTCTTGTCATTCTTTTTACTTTATTCTGCTCTTCAGAAGTTATTTCCACCATTTTGTCTTCCAGCTCACTGATTTGCTCTGCTTCATATATTCTGCTATTGCTTCCTTCTAGAATATTTTTAATTTCAGTAATTGTGTTGTTTGTCTCTGTGTGCTTATTCATTAATTTTTACTAGGTCTTTGTTAATTGATTCTTACATTTTCTCTGTTTTGTTTTCAAGGTTTTTTTTTTTTTTTTTTTTAATCATCTTTACTATTATCTTGAATTCTTTTTCAGGTAGTTTGCCTATTTCCTCTTCATTTATTTGGACTTGTCTTTGACTTTGAGCTTTTTAATCAGGCATGAATATTTCAGTTTAACAAGTAATTTAAAATTTTACATATATAATTCATTGTATCACATAATAAACATACTCATAGGATACATGGAATTTTACCATAAAATTCTACCTCCTGTGGAATTGCTTTATCCTAAGCAAATGCCATTGATTGTGAAATCCTGCTTTTTGGTCAGAGTACCTAAGTTATATGATGATTTGCTAAGAAGTTTAAAAGTACTATTTAGGAAAATTCAGCTATATATCTTTCTTAAATACAAAAAAAAAATCAACACTTTATCACAGGTCTTAGAAAGAGTACATTTTGTTTTATATAAATTACAGCTCAATAAAGACAATTTAAGAAAAACACAGAAAATCATTGTGTTTAAGCTTTTCAGTATTAATTGATAAATTTGTGGGTGCTATGCTAGGCATTGGGACACAAAGGTGAGCTATCAATATTAGCAATGAAAAAGACACTTTCTCCTTCTTTTCCTGGAATATTTATTTTGTTGTGGGAGAGATGTTGCACACATCATTCAAATACTGACATTATGAAAAAGAAGCTTATAATTCCTATAAATAATTTGATGGCAAAGAGAGGCATGTAGGAACAGAGGCATCTTGAACTGATGAATAAATGGTGGTCTGGGGAGATTTTCAGATTATTCTTAAGATAAGAAGAACAATCATATGATTCAGCAATCCCACTCCTGGGCATATACCCAGAGAAAACCATAATTCAAAAAGATACATGCACCTAGTGTTCATTGCAGGTCTATTTACAATAGCCAGGACATGGAATGTCCAACCTAAATCCATCAAGAAGATTTCAGAAGGTGTATATATTCCATATATACCTTGGAATAGCACTCAGTCATAAAAAGGAATGTGATTTATTTGCAGAAATGTGAATGGATCTTGAGACTGTCATACAGAGTGAAGTAAGTCATAAAGAGAAAAACAAATATCATATTTTAATGCACATATGTGGAACTAAGAAAAATGATATGGATGAACTTATTTACAAAGCAGATATAGACACACAAACATACAGATACCAAGTGCAGAAGGAGGGTGGGATGGATTGGGAGAATGATATTGACATATATATTACTATGTATAAAATAGATAATTGATGGGAACATACTGCACAGAACAGGGAACTTACACAGTGTTCTGTGACAACTTAAATGAGAAAGAAATCTAAAAAAAGAGGGGATATATGTATACATATAGCTGATTTACTTTGCTATCCAGCAGGAACTAAAACAACATTGTAAAGCAACTATATTCCAATTAAAAAAAAGATTGAAAATATTAAAGAGAATTAAAATTAAAGAGGAGCAGTATGAGCATCCTAAAGAGAGACCCTCATGCACAACCCTGTGACCTAAGTAAGCCAAAATGCTTGATTAACTGAAAGATGACCAGGGGGCTGGAACTGCAGAAAGTGAGCAAGAGAACAGCATGAGATATGAGTGTGCAGAGCCAGACAAAGCTGTCTTTACAAGTTATGTGAAGAAGTTTGATTTTTATCCTAAGAACATTGGGGAGCTCCTGAAGGATTCAGCACAGTTGGTGGTGGTGGTTTAGTTGCTAAGTTGTGCCCGACTCTTGAGACCCCAAGGACTGTAGCCTGCCATTCTCCTCCTGTCCATGGGATTCTCCAGGTAAGAATACTGGAGTGGGTTGCCATTTCCTTCTCCATTCAACACAACTCAGATGAATTAAATTTTCATGGGCCACAGTGAAGGCAGGTAAAGTGAAGAGAAGGGAATGATGGAGCAGATATTTAGAAAATAAAAGTCTAGAGTAAGATGAGATGATAAGCCTTCTTTAAACTTTTCCCAAATTAAGAGAATGAAACATTGGAGGTCTCATGTCAGGCTGGGCTTCAGTGGCACTTATTTTGTTATGAAATTAGAGAACATGCTTCAGAAGACATATTCTCTGTTCTCTGCACAAAGGACTCTGGGTAAAGAAGTGTGTTGCTAGAAACTGGGGTTTTCCTATATATTATGCACTATTTAATTTAATTCAGCAGAAATCAAGAAATGTTTTCTTTGAAAATGTGTATAGGTCACACTTCTAACTAATTCAGACTTCTCTTAATTTCAACTATCTGCTAATTTTATGTATTAAAAAATTTACCTGCATTTAACATAAACTCTGATAGCTTAAGCTAAAAACACAGCCCTGTTGGAGGAAGGACTAGCTGTTGAGAAACTAGATTACATGAGTTCCCAATCTCTCCATCTCTTCTTTGTGTCTTCCAAGTGAATATGTGTCTTTCTTTTCACAGACACTCCTCAATTTTCTTAGTGAAATGTGACTGCTATCAAGTTTATATGTTTGGTAACTTGATAACAGTTTGTATCAAATGCCCAATTCTTGTCTCATTAGCCGCAACTAATCTGTTACATGTCAAATGTCTTCTGGGACTCCTGTTATCTGGGGAAATGGAAGCAGTTGGCAGTTAAGAGGGTAAACTGGAATAAAGTGTTAGTCACTGTCATGTCTGACTCTTTGCGATCCCATGGTCTATCCATGGACGTCTCCAGACAAGAATACTGGAGTGGGTTGCCATTTCCTTCTCCAGGGAATCTTCCTGACCCAGGGATCGAACCCAGGTCTCCTGCATTGCAGGCAGATTCTTCACCATCTGAGCTACCAGGGAAGCCCTAATAAACTGAAGTGAGAGGATGTTCCAAAAAGTTTTCTTATATTACATGTTAATAGCTTTCTTTACCCCTGCCTGCCTGCCAAGTCACTTCAGTCATGTCTGACTCTTTGCAACACTCTCACCTCCTTCATGTCCTTATTTAAATGATATCACCTTGGTAGGTCATCTTTGAAATCAGGAACACAACGATGGTGCACACCCTCACCACTTGTGTTCAACACAGTATTGGAAGTCCTAACTTCAGCAATTAAAGAAGAAAAAGAAATAAAAGGAAACCAAATTGGAAAGAAAAAATTATAAGTGTCACTGTTTGCAGATGACATGAGACTATACATAGGAAATCCTAAAGACATCACCAGAAAACTACTCAGTTCAGTTCAGTTCAGTCGCTCAGTCGTGTCTGACTCTGCGACCCCATGAATCGCAGCACGCCAGGCCTCCCTTTCCATCACCAACTCCTGGAGTTTACCCAAACTCATGTCCATTGAGTCGGTGATGCCATCCAGCCATCTCATCCTCTGTCGTCCCCTTCTCTTCCTGCTCCCAATCCCTCCCAGCGTTGGGGTCTTTTCCAATGAGTCAACTCTTCACATGAAGTGGCCAAAGTATTGGAGTTTCAGCTTTAGCATCAGTCCTTCCAATGAACACCCAGGACTGATCTCCTTTAGGATGGACTGGTTGGATCTCCTTGCAGTCCAAGGGACTCTCAAGAGTCTTCTCCAACACCACAGTTCAAAGGCATCAATTCTTCTGCACTCAGCTTTCTTCACAGTCCAACTCTCACATCCATACATAACCACTGGAAAAACCATAGCCTTGACTAGATGGACCTTTGTTGGCAAAGTAATGTCTCTGCTTTTTTAATATGCTCTCCCAGAATCAAGATTGCCCGGAGAAATATCAATAACTTCAGATATGCAAATGACACCACCCTTATGGCAGAAATTGAAGAGGAACTAAAAAGCCTCTTGATGAAAGTGAAAGAGAAGAGTGAAAATGTTGGCTTACAGCTCAACATTCAGAAAGAAAACTACTAGAACTCATCAATGAATTTAGTAAAGTTGCAAGATACAAAATTAATATACAGAAATCTGTTGCATTTCTATACACTAACAACAAATTATCAGAAAGAGAAATTAAGGAAGTAATTCCATTTACCATTGCATCTGAATACCCAGTTTACAGGTGACCTCTCAAATTATCTAAGCCTCCTTCCTGGATACTGATTTTCTCCCTAGTATTCTTGACTTTAAAACGTGTTTATCTTTTTCTATTACATTTTAAAATTCACTATTATATAAGTTTTCTGACAGGAAGGACTTTGTTCGGTTTTGTTTATTTATCTTCAGTATATAAAACACAGCTTGGGACATAGAAGAATTTTAGTAAGTAATCAATGAATAACTGAGCCAATGAATGAATTTACTTTTCTCCACTCAATGAATCCTAAATGCATATGCTTTGTGTGGGTGTGTATATATATATATATATATATATATATATATATATATATACTCCAATATCATTTAATAATAACTCATCATTTGTCATGTCAATACAAATTGAAACCACATGGTGGCAATTTTTCAGTAACATCAAAATTTACAAACAAAAGAAATAAATGATGACAAAAATGTGAGGACATCAGTAGTGGCTTTCATTGCTTGTAGGAGAATTTAAACCAAAAGATTTAAATGTGCTTCCTTATTGACCTAACCATTGTACTTAAAGAAGTATAGTCTAAGGATATAATAATATTTGAAAATCTTTATTTTCAGTTATATTAGACCCAAAAAGAATTATAATTGCAACACATTTGAAACAACTGTTTATCCATAAAGGATCAGTAATATTTATTCTGTGCCATAGCTAGAGTGTGATGCTATTATTGAAAATGATGTGAATGTTAAATGATAACATGGAAACAGTTTCCATATTTTGTTAAATGAATCAAAGCAAGTTATAAATTAATTTGCACAGTCTGCTCTTTAAAATAGACCATAGCCCAATAGTTTTTGATCACCATATTTCTTCTGGACTTAACCTTACAATAAGTAAAAATAAATTCCTCTCTCACAAACAAAAGGCATGTGGTAAGTGTTAATGTCAGTCAGTTTTCAGTTATTTAACACAGCTGAATGATCTTCATTTGAATCTCTTGATGTCTTCTCTTCTAAGGTATTTCATATTCTAGCTTTCTCCATTCTTGACCTTTTTATCTGCTTTTTTTTTTCCTTTTTAATTTCTCCTATGTCAGAAGTAATCTCTAAAATTCCATTATTGAGTCTTTCCCTTCTTTCTCCTTCTCTCCAGTGACAATAGAAATTTATTCATTTACTCATTTATTCATACATGAATTCTTTCAACACATATTTATTACTTAAATATTCCAGGCATTGTGTTCTATGATGGAATACAGTCTGAATAATTCAGACTTACTGCTATGAACTGATTAATTGTATCCCCTTCAAATGCATGTATTGGAGCCCTAACCCCCAGTATGATAGGATTTGGAAATGGGGCTTTTAGGTGGTAATTAGGTTTAGTTGAGAATGGGGCCCTCATGACAGCATTAGTGCCCTTGTAAGAACAAGCACCATATCAAAGAACTGTTCTGCTTAAAATGATGTTGGCAAGTCCTCTTCTCATCCTCCTTTTAGTGACCCTCTGTACCCTTTCTTTATATCTCTTCCTTCCTTCCTTCTTTCCTTCTTCCTTTCTTTCCCCTCTCCCTCTTTCTTTCTTTCTTGCTTTCCTTTCTTCTTTGTGTCTTCCTTCCTTCCTTCATTTGTTTTCCTTCCTTCAGGAGATTTAAACAAAAAGACCTTAATTATTGTGCAAACTACTGTACTGTTAAGTAAGCAGTGTTTGGTGAACTGATGACTAGAGAACTTCATCAAATCATCATTTAAGACCCACAATGTCCCTGAAAAATCTAGTTCTTCCCTGCAAGCCAGCAGCAGAACTCAGATAGAGTCTTCTGGACCATATAGGGTCAGATTAATGTCCTAATTAGCCATAGGAAGGGAATGAGGACTATCAAAGGCCTTAGGATCCTCATAATTTCCTTAAGCAAATGGGAGAGCACAGAAGTATGACTTCCTGAGTACCTGAGGGGTATTTGGCATTGAGCATTGTGCCAGGTGGCAGAGATGAAATACTTTGGGCCATAGAAACTGGCAGGGCCATGAATCTGGAAAGAACATGAGGCAGCATAATTAAGCTCCTTAAAATGTCTTACATACCTGGGATTTATGGTGAATATCACACTCATGATTATGTTCATATGTTTGAGGATAAACTCATTTAAAGAAACTATCAGATCTCCAGCTATCAAAGAGGGAGTGAAGTGGGTAGAGTTTGAGTTAGAGAATCACAGAGCAGTTAGAAGCTTGAACTTGGATCAAAGAGACAATAGCTTAATAACCCTTATCCTATCATGAGGTTTACACATTCAAATTTCCAGTACAGAACTTTACTGTGAATGCCACACTTATTTATTTAATTGCCCACTCAGTCAAGATTCATGTTTGAATGTCTAGTAGAAATCGTGCATATAAAATGTTCAAAACTTTACTGATTCTTTCCTATAAATTACTTCTCCCATATGCTTGTCCATCTCAATAAATGGCCTTTTGATTCTTGCTTCTAAAGTCAAAACCCCTGAATTCATTCTTGAAATCTCTTTCAATCTCCATGGACAGTTTATCAGGAAATCGTGATAACTTTGCTTGAAAATATATCCAGAGTGTAACCTCATCTCACCAGCTCCAAAGCATTATTTTTACCTGGATAACTGAAATAGCCTCTTCATTAATCTGTCCTGCTTTGACATTGCTCCCACCTCCCAAGAGTTAAGTCATTCTCTTAAAACATAAGCCAGATCACCTTAGTCCTCTGCTCAAAATTCTTCCAAGAGTTCTCACCTGACTCTGAGTAAAAGCTTTAAGACCACCAATCATCATCTCTGTTCCATCAGCTCTCTGATCTCATCCCCAACTTTGCTCCCCGCCCCCCAGCCCTTGATATTCCCCCAGTGTGCAAAGCGCTTTCCTCTATCAAGGCATTTGCAATTGCTGTTATGTCTACCTCAAATGGTCTCCTCTAAATCTTTCTAGAACAGTGTCTGGCACACTTCAGTTCAGTTCAGTCACTCAGTCATATCTGACTCTTTGCGACCCCATGAATTGCAGCACGCCAGGCCTCCCTGTCCATCACCAACTCCCGGGGATCACTTAAACTCACGTCCATCAAGTCAGTGATGCTGTCAAGCCATCTCATCCTCTGTCGTCCCCTTCTCCTCCTGCCCCTAATCCCTCCCAGCATCAGAGTCTTTTCCAGCGAGTCAACTCTTTGCATGAGGTGGCCAAAGTACTGGAGTTTCAGTTTTAGCATCATTCTTTCCAAAGAACACCCAGGACTGATCTCCCTTAGACACTAGATAAAGATTTATTGACTTAATTAAGGAGTCAGAGAAGAATCTCCCAAGAAAGTAACATTTTATCCAAGATCAGAAAAATAGAGTACTAAAAATGAAATGGGGTGGGGGTTGATTAGGAAAGAGAAACACTGGTGGAGGGAATAGCATGTGCAAAGGTCATGAGGCAGGAGTGCACATGTTTTTGTGTATTTGAAACATGCTAAAGAGAAGGGGAGTAAATATAAAGCTGAAGAGATAAATGTGCTGTGCTTAGTCATTCAGTCATGTCCAACTCTGTGATCCCATGGACTGTAGTCTGCCAACCTCTTCTGTCCATGGGGATTCTCCAAGCAAGAATACTGGTGTGGGTTGCCATGCTCTCCTCCAGGGTATCTTTGCGACCCAGGGATCAAACCTAGGCCTCCTGCATTGCAGGTGGAGATAAATAGAAGCACAATTATATGAAGGGATAAAATTAATACATAGAAATGCATGCTATACCTTTCTAAATAAAATTGTTATTACTTGCCTTATTGTTCTCTCAGACAACCAAGAATTAAATATTTGGAGTACCCTGTAGTTCTTCTGTTGTGTATATTTAATCATCTGATCCTATAAATCTGATGACCTCTCTTTTCATAAACTTTATTGCTTGTATTACTACTACTGATTCTTTAATTCAGCTCTGCATCCCCTTTTCTTAGACTATTTTAATAACATTGATGCTTCACTGCTTCTGAATTCCCTTCTTTATCTGAAGCATACACAACTGCCTCTGGTAGATTCTTTATTAAAAAAAAAAAAATATATATATATATATATATATATATATATATTTGATTCTGTCCCATCTAGCTCACTAAACTTCAGCAATTCTACTTTTACTAAGTCAACACTCCTGATTTTGGCATTCAAATTTCATCAGCAAGCGTTCTTAGTCTACCTATCTGACATTACTTCTCTACCATGCTGCATTCTCTACCAAACTGGATTTTCCCAGAGTCTAATGCACCTTAATAGAATTTACCAAATATGTTACATATTTCATCCATCTGGTCAGCTATTGAACCATATTTATTGAACATATCTATGCCTTTATGTGTGTTGTTCAAAATATCTGATATCCTACTCTCCACTTTCATTTGTTAAATTACTGCACATTTATCAAGATCTTTCTCATATAGCTCCCTTTATAAGGCCACTATATAAGTTCAGCTTTGGTTATCCTACTGATAATAGTATATTTAGTCTTTGAATCCCCATAACATTTTATGCTTTCTGGCTATACTATATTCTGATTTTAATGTAGTTATTTATTTTATTTATTAAACAATTTAGTGAGCATAAAATTATACTGCAAATAGAATTTCAAAGTAAATGTAAGACTTCATTTTGCCATTATTATTATCGATATTAATCTTCTTGTCTTACTGCTCACTGCAAGTCTGAAAGTTCATTAAATATGCATTATAATGTACTCTTTGTCTCAGTGTTTGAGGTAGTTATTATGGTGACACAGGTATAAATAGCAAATTAATAGATGTGCTTTTAATTGAATTAATACCACATCTTATGTTGAAATATTAATTGAGATATAACCAATTTACAGTATTTTATATGTTTCAGGTATGCGAAATATTGATTCACAGTTTTGTATAAAATATGTTTACATGTGAAAATTACTTATTTCAGAGTCTAACCTCATCATCAGAAGTATGTTTTATAGGTTCTGTTTATAAGGACTCTGGTCGTTCATCTTTTAAAATATTTAAGTATCAATTTTTCTCACTTCTTGTACAAGAACAGAATTTAATTGAGAAAAAAAATGGTAATGTTTTATGCTCCAGTGGAGATAGAAAAATCTATTGTCTTATATATAAAGAAAACATTTGGGGGACAAAAATAGTTTGTATATTAAAGAGGGTGTTTTATAATCTCAGAATACTTATAAAGACCATGGTTTGAATTCACTGCTAAAAATTCTAACAAAAAATATAAAGCCACATGCTACTGAAAATACAATGCCCAGGAAAGTTGTCCCACTTCACTTAAAGAAAAACAAAAACAAAAACAAAAAACAGCAAGAGACTGCAGGTGCTGGTGAAAAGGAGTAATTGAGAGTGACTACTAATGGGTCAGAGAAGGCAATGGGACCCCACTCCAGTACTCTTGCCTGGAAAATCCCATGGATGGAGGAGCCTGGAAGGCTGCAGTCCATGGGGTCGCTGAGGGTCGGACACGACTGAGCAACTTCCCTTTCCCTATAATTCATTTATAAGAGCAAGTGAAGCTCTTTCCAACAGGTTAGCTCTCTTCCCCTGACTATAAAACACATAAGTCAAAAAAGTTCTTTGCATAAAAGCTAGGTTAAGCGGTGGCTCAAAACTGGTAGTTACTGCATTGAAATAACATTATCATTCCCTGTGGAGCTTTTAGAACTCTCAATGCCCAGGGTATATCTCAAACCAATTAAATCAGAATCTCTGTGGATTGTACCAAGGTATTAGTATTATTTAAATCATATCCATCAGTGTATAAAAAGAATAATGTGCCATGACCAAGTGAGATTTACTCCAGATATGCACAGCTGGTTCAATATTAGAAAATCAATAAATATACTTTGCTATTTTTAATAGTCTAGTGAAGAAAAAACACATGAGCCTATCAATTGATTAAAAATAAATCATTTGATGGAATCTAACACACATTCAAGATAAAAACTCTGTCAACTAGAAATAGGAGGTAACATCCTCAAAATGAAAAAAAATAAAAAAATTGTCTATAAAACAGTCTTAAATGGAATGATGATGAAATCGAAATGCTTTCTTTTGATTTTATCTTTCAGATAAAGATGCATAGGGTAAAATTTGAGTAGTGAATATTAACATTTAAAGTGAATTGGGAAGCAAGTAAATAGCTATTAAGTGTGTTGTGTCATCATATGGTGTATATAGTTCATACTTTCGTAATCTGTCAGATATTATCTTCATTTATTCTTCTGTACACATGCGCAGTGTGTTAAGTAAGACCCTAAGAACATGTATTCGAAGGAAGGTCTGACTGTGAGGCTTTCAGAAACATTGACTGACGGCGTTCTTTTCGCATCCAAATAGTGCTGCTAGAAATTGCACTGAAGTGGCTGAAGGTGGGTTCCAGGGATAAAGAGTTATAATTTTACTCCGTTTCAAGCAAATGGTTTCCTGTTAATAACAAATCTGACATCGAAAAAACAGCATTGGGGCTAATTTATTTTTCTGACATCTTTTTTATTTTTAGGGGTCAGTTTTATTTTCATGGTTCAGCTATTGGTATTTTTTTGAATCCCCCAAGTTATTTAATTTCTTATAAACAGTAGTTTAGATTTCTATAAATACTATAAATGATAGTTTCCCCAGCCTTTCATTAAATGATATTATTCGCTAATGTTTCCAATTGTTCTGACATGAAATTGAGTGAGTGAATGAGTGAGTGAGTGTATGTGTGTGTGTGTGTGTGTGTGTATTTGTGGGTATGTAAAGGAGAACTTTAACCTTGCTCGTGGTGGGTACCCTATTTTATTTTACTCTTTTCTGGTTACAAACCCACTGTTAACATTAAAAAGGTGCTTTAAAATAAAATGTCTATAAAGATTGTGCAGTAAGAATTTTTCTTTTTTGACTATTTTGAGTCCCCAACTTATTCTTTAAATGAAAATAAAGGTGCAAAACATATTGAAATTTAAAAAATAATAAAATTAAATAAAATTAAAAAAAGGTGAGGGCAAGAATATTTTGTCTCATCACTTTTATATAATATTGGAAGTCTTAGTCTGTGTAATAGGGCAAATATAAAAATAAAAGCATACAACTTGAAAAAGAATAAATATTTCCAGATGATATAATTATCTACAAAGTAAATCCCAAACAATCTATAACAAAATCAGAATTAGTAAAAGAGTTTGATAGTGTAGTATGATACAAGATGAAAACACAAAAATCAATAGGTATATTAGTAGTGAAAAAGTGGAAATAAAATTTTACATTATTGTAATTGTTTAGTTACTAAGTTGTGTCCAATTCTTTTGTGATCTATGGACTCTTGCCCTCTAGGGGATCTTCCTCATCCAGGGACTGAACCCACGTCTTCTGCATGTGGATTCTTTACCACTGAGCCACCACGGAAATGCCAAATTTTAAATACAATATAATTTAAAATCACTCCAAAGAATAAAATAATGTACAGATTTAAAAATTCATAGTAGCCATGTACTAAAAATTTTAAGTGCTGAGGAAATAGATTAAACTATATTTAAAAAAGTGTAAAGGCATATCACGATTATGTATTAGAAGAATCAGATAGTAAGTAAAGATGGTATTTACACCCCTCTATAAATATCTATATTTATATCATTAAATATCAATGATTTTCTATTTAAATTCCAGCAACTATCTTTTTGAAATATAGACAAGTTAATTCTAAAACTCATATGAAAAGGCAAAGGAAGTAGAATAGCTTAAATAATTCTTTAAAAAAGAATAAAGCTGAAAGACTCTAACTACCCAATTTTAAGACCATATATAGCCATAGTAATTAAGGTAGTATTGTATTGGAGGAGTGACAGACACACTAATTGATGATATAGAAATAGACCCACACAAATGTACTGAACTGATTTTTGACAAAGGAACAAAAATAATTCAATGAAGAAAGGGCAATATTTTAATAAATTATTTAAAAATAAATTTTCATAGACAAATATTTGAATTTGACTTAAATTTCACTCCATATAAAAATTAACAAAAATGAATAAAATATTTAAAATATAAAATCCTAAATAATCTAGAAGAAAACGTAGAAGAAAATCTTTGTGATGTAGAGTTAGGTGAGAAGTTATTGAACATGACACCAAAGATGCCATCTAGAACAAAAATGATAAAGTACATTTTTTCAAAATTAAAAATATATTTTCTATAAAATATCCCATTAAGAAGATGAAAAGTTAAGCTACAGACTGGAAATAATACTTGCAAAACACATAAGAAATCAAAAAATTCTATCCTAAATACAAAAGAAAAATATATTTTACCTAAAAAGATATGAAGATGTGAAATAAGTAAATAAATAATGATCAACATCATAAGCCAAACTAGATCACAAATTTAAGCCACGACAAGATAATACATCCACCAAACAAAATGGCTGAACCAAAAATACTGACAATGCCAAGTGCTAAAAATGATGCAGAAAAACTAGTGCCTTCTTAAGCTAGTGGGGATGGAAAATGATATGGCCAGTCTGCAAAACACTTTGACAGTTTCTTGTGAAGTTATATATGCACTTGCCATACTACCCAAGAATCACTTCTGTGTGTATATTTATTCTAGGAAAGTAAAAATAGCTATTCATTCAAAGCTCAGGAGACCCCAGTTTGATTCCTGGGTCAGGAAGATCTACTGGAGAAGGGATAGGCTACCCACTCCAACATTCTTGGGCTTTCCTTGTGGCTTAGCTGGTAAACAATCTGCTGGCAATGTGGGAGATCTGGGTTCCATCCCTGGGTTGGGAAGAACACCTGGAGAAGGGACAGGCTAATCACTCCAGTATTCTGGCCTAGAGAATTCCATGAACTGTAGTTCATGGGGTAGCAAAGAGTCGGACAGGACTGAGCGACTTTCACTTTTTCATTCAAAGCTCTGTATACCAACATTCATAGGAGCTTTGTAAGAGACAACAACTGGAAACAACCCAATTGTCTCTCAGTGGGTAAATGGATGCACAAACTGTGACACATACAAACTATGAAATAGTATTCAGCTATTAAAGAAATAAACTTGATATATACAACACCAACCAGGATAAACCTAAAGGGCTTTGTGCTGAGTGAAAAAAAAAATCTCAAAAGGTTACACTTGGTATGATTATACTTATATAATTATTTCAAAATTAAAAATTATCTTGATGGAGAGAAAGTAGCCAGGTTTAGGATTAAAGAAGGGTCAGATTATGCACTGGTCAGAGCAAACACCCACTTCCAACAACACAAGAGAAGACCCTACACATGGACATCACCAGACGGCCAACACCAAAATCAGATTGATTATATTCTTTGCAGCCAAAGATGGAGAAGCTCTATACAGTCAGCAAAAACAAGACCAGGAGCTGACTGTGGCTCAGATCATGAACTCCTCATTGCCAAATTCAGACTTAAATTGAAGAAAGTAGGGAAAACCACTAGACCATTCAGGTATGACGTAAATCAAATCCCTTATGATTATACAGTGGAAGTGAGAAATAGATTTAAGGGACTAGATCTGATAGACAGAGTGCCTGATGAACTATGGATGGAGGTCCATGACATTGTACAGGAGACAGGGATCAAACATCCCCAAGAAAAGAAATGTAAAAAAGCAAAATGTTGTCTGAGAAGGCCTTACAAATAGCTGTGAAAAGAAGAGAAGTGAAAAGCAAAGGAGAAAAGGAAAGATATACCCATTTGTATGGAGAGTTCCCAAGAATAGCAAGAAGAGATAACAAAGCCTTTTTCAGAGATCAGTGCAAAGAAATAGAGGAAAACAACAGAATGGGAAAGACTAGAGATCTCTTCAAGAAAATTAGAGATACCAAGGGAACATTTCATGCAAAGATGGGCTCGATAAAGGACAGAAATGGTATGGACCTAACAGAAGCAGAAGATATTAAGGAGAGGTGGCAAGAATACACAGAAGAACTGCACAAAAAAGATCTTCATGACCCAGATAATCACCATGGTGTGATCACTCACCTAGAGGCAGACATCCTGGAATGTGAAGTCAAGTGGGCCTTAGGAAGCATCACTATGAACAAAACTAGTGAAAGTAATGGAATTTCAGTTGAGCTCTTTCAAATCCTGAAAGATGATGCTGTGAAAGTGCTGCACTCAATATGCCAGCAAATTTGGAAAACTCAGCAGTGGTCATAGGACTGGAAAAGATCAGTTTTCCAGTCCCAAAGAAAAGCAATGCCAAATAATGCTCAAACTACTGCACAACTGCACTCATCTCACACGCTAGTAAGGTTCAAAATTCTCCAAGCCAGGCTTAAGCAATACATGAACCATTAACTTCCAGATGTTCAAGCTCATCTTAGAAAAGGCAGAGGAACCAGAGATCAAATTGCCAACATCCGCTGGATCATGGAAAAAGCAAGAGATTTCCAGAAAAGCATCTATTTCTGCTTTATTGACTATGCCAAAGCCTTTGACTGTGTGGATCACAATAAACTGTGGAAAATTCTGAAAGAGATGGGAATACCAGACCACCTGACCTGCCTCTTGAGAAACCTGTATGCAGGTCAGGAGGCAACAGTTAGAACTGGACATGGAACAACAGACTGGTTCCAAATAGGAAAAGGAGTACGTCAAGGCTGTATATTGTCACCCTGCTCATTTAACTTATATGCAGAGTACATCATGAGAAACGTTGGGTTGGAAGAAGCACAAGCTGGAGTCAAGATTGCTGGGAGAAATATCAATCACCTCAGATATGCAGATGACACCACCCTTATGGCAGAAAGTGAAGAAGAACTAAAGAGTCTTGAATGTGAAAGAGGAGAGGGAAAAAGTTGGCTTAAACTCAACATTCAGTAAACTAAGATCATGGCATTGGTCCCATCACTTCATGGGAAATAGGTGGGGAAACAGTGGAAACAGTGACAGACTTTACTTCTTTTGGGCTCCAAAATCACTGCAGATGGTGGTTGCAGCCATGAAATTAAAAGACACTTGCATCTTGGAAGAAAAGGTATGACCAACCTAGAAAGCATATTAAAAAGCAGAGACATTACTTTGTCAACAAAGGTCCATCTAGTCAAGGCTATAGTTTTTCCAGTTGTCATGTATTGATATGAGAGTTGAACTGTAAAGGAAGCTGATCACCGAAGAATTGATGCTTTTGAACTGCGGTGTTAGAAAAGACTCTTGAGAGTCCCTTGGACTGCAAAAAGATCCAACCAGTCCATTCTAAAGGAAAACAGTCCTGGGTGTTCATTGAAAGGACTGATGCTGAAGCTGAAACTCCAAAACTTTGGCCACCTGATGCAAAGAGCTGACTCATTTGAAAAGACCCTGATGCTGGGAAAGACTGAGGGCAGGAGGAGAAGGGTTTGACAGAGGATGAGATGGTTGGATGGCATCACCGACTCAATGGACATGAGTTTGAGTACACTCCAGGAGTTGGTGATGGACAGGGAGGCCTGGTGTGCTATGGTTCATGGGGTCGCAAAGAGTTGGACATGACTGAGCAACTGAACTGAACTGATTACAAATGGTAAGCAAAAGAAAATTTCTTTTTGGCAGTGAAACAGATTTGTGTCATGGTTACGGCGGTTGTTAGATAAATCTATTCATGTGATACAATTTCATTTCACTGAACTGTAAAAAATATCAAAAATGAGAATATGTAGAAATTTCTGGTGAAGTTTTTAGTTTAGTTAATAGTATTATACCAATGTCAATATCTAGGATTTAAATGTGTATTTTGCCCAACTAAGATGTTATCACAGGGGAAAGATGGGTAAAAACTGCATGAAAATTCTACTATTTTTGTAACTTATATGAGTCAACTATCTTCAAAAAGAAAAGTTAGAAAAAAAAATGAAGCTTCCATTATTTCCAAAGTTAGGTCTTATGGCTAGAAATAACAGGGGTATCCTTCCCCTCAAGGGGCTCACAGTAAAGCAGTGTTGGCTTTTTAACTAGAATAGTAAACATAGGGGAAGCAGGTTTGAGAGGGGGATTTTGGAAATGCTTGTAAAATCTAAGTGTAAGTACAGGAGATAGTTGTATGGGAGTAAAATTCAGAAGAGAGCATGTATATACAGGTGGGAGTCATCAGCATAGGATGAGAGTATCAGGAGAGCATATTTTATGAAAGATGACTTGGAAAGATACCCTCATAATAGCTGGCCTGTCCCCTTCAACTGCACAGCCACACAAGCTTGAGATGGTGTCTCCTCTCCTTCCATTAGCATATTGGTGCTGTGGCAGAGGTCACAAACTCAAATGCCAAGAAATAACATAAATTTGTGATTTGAGTGCAGCAGAAAGAAGATAGAAGACCAGAGGGCCACTGGAGAATGGTCAGAAGCCTGCCTGTTTAAAGTCTTTAAACTCAAATTTTGTGCACACGTGTTTCTACTAGCCAAACAGAAAAAGACTGCAGCCAGATTCTGCCAAGAGCTGCTGATTTGCTAATTCTGTCAGGCATGTAGCTGACTGGCTTACTAATCTCTGATTAACTGATGATACATTCACTGCTTAATATGTTATCTGTCTAGGATGCTTATATTTCTGAAAAGCGTTTCATGAGATGCAGTATTTTAGCTCTTGGGAATTTCACATCAAGAAGCACTATAAGATGGTATAGGAGAGTTCTTTAAGCAACCCTATCTAAATTACAATGCAAAGAGAAAATAGAGTGTGAAACACCAATCCTTATTTAAAAAATAAGCCCATATAACACAAAGTGAAAGTGACCCTTGGAGATTCTGTTTATCATCAGTTATTTTTTTAGACATCTTTTTGTTGACTGACTTATTATAAATGCTGTGTAAGTACAGGCAAACCTTCTTCCTTGCACATGTTAATCTTTAAGACAGAGATTTACATTTATCAATTCAGATAGCAAGCTAATCAACTAAAAAGCATTTGACACATGGAACATGAGTCAATCAATTTTACAATTATTATTGGAATCAGATACTTCACATTTTATGCTAATATTAGTGTTTCAGGTGACAGTAATTAGAAATAAATTATTTCTGCAAAGAGTCATCTCAACACATAGCAAATCAGGGGCTAGGAATAAGCTAATTTGTTTAAGGAAATCAGATTGTAGCAAATATCTAATGAGAAGCATATATTAAGAATGATAAATGTGATGTAAGATGAAGTCTGAACATAAGCATGGGTCTTCATAAAAGCTCCTTACCCTGATGTACAAGCTCCTTTACCCTGTCTGAGTTGGTTCATGTCTGCATTGCTAAGCATATCTGCTTTTTTTCATCTATTATGCTCTAGCTATGTGATTTTCTTTTTCTATTATTTTTAGACATCTTTTTATTGACTGACTTATTAGAAATGCTGTGTAAGTACAGGCACACCTTCTTCCTTGCACATGTTAATTTTTAAGACAGAGATTTCCATTTATCAATTCAGATAGCAAGCTAATCAACTAAAAAGAATTAATATTCTTTTTAGTAAAAATGGTAAAACTGTTTTAGCTTTAGAGCCTTTACATCAGCTGCTTCCTTTGCCTGGGATCCTCATTCCCCAGATACTTGAACTTTTAACTCCTTTCTTGTCATTCAGATTGTTAATATTATTAAGATATTACTAACTCAGCAAGTTCTGTCTAGAACAATTAATTTAAAGTAGTCACCTGATAGCTCTCTATAACATTATTTTCTTTTAATTATCTGCATGCACTGATCACTAGCTGATATTTTTAAATTTATTCATTTGTGGTTTTTCTTCCATTTGAACCCATCCCTACACTTTATGAGTGCTGGCATATAATACAAGCTCTATGTAGCAGGCTCACTGGTGTCTTCAAAAGAGATAAGTTCTATTCTCCAGAATACAACAAAAGATATGAAAAGTTAAGGATGTTGAGAGGAGGAGTTTACCCTAATCTATCTGGGTTAGCCCTAACCACACACAGAGAAGAAGGTGATGTGAAGTTAGGAATTGGAAAGATTAAACCATGAGCCAAGGAATGCCAAGGCAAGTCTGAAGCCACTAGAATCTCGAAGAGGACAAGAATTTTTTCCTAGACCCTCCAACAGCAGCACTGCCTTGATGCAAACTTGAATTCAGACTTCTGGCCTCCAGGACTCAAGTTCAGTTCAGTTCAGCTCAGTTCAGTTGCTCAGCGTATACATATATATATGTGTGTGTGTATGCTGCTAAGTAGCTTCAGTCGTGTCTGACTCTCTGCGACCCCAGAGACGGCAGCCCAAGAGGCTCCCCCGTCCCTGGGATTCTCCAGGCAAGAACACTGGAGTGGATTGCCATTTCCTTCTCCAATGCATGAAAGTGAAAAGTGAAAAGTGAAAGTGAAGTCACTCGGTAGTGTCCGACTCCTAGCGACCCCATGGACTGCAGCCTACCAGGCTCCTCTGTCCATGTCCATGGGATTTTCCAGGCAAGAGTACTGGAGTGGGGTGCCATTGCCTTCTCCAATGTGTGTGTATATATATTGGACAATTCTTATTTTTGCTACTTCTATAATGATATGCCTTTATTTTTATAGAAATATATAAAGTACAGCTTAATATTTCTTCATTAATAATATTATATTAGTTTGGGGGAAGTAGTATTTCCTTTGCTCAATAAATATACATATATATATACACACACACACACATTAATTAATATAATTATTATAATATATTATATTATATATACACACACACATATATATATATTTATTGAGCAAAGGAAATACTACTTCCCCCCAACTAATATAATGTGATTAATGAAGAAATATTAAGCTGTACTTTATATATTTCTATAAAAATAAAGGCATATCATTATAGAAGTAGCAAAAATAAGAATTGTCCAATTTCAGAGGTGGAAAGAAGGTAACTTATTTAGTCTCAGACTTCCTCTGAACCACACACAACCTCCAAAAATATGAAAGTGTTTGTAAAACTCATTGAATTTAGAAAATAAAAAAATACAGCATCAATGAGTCCTTACTGGAATATTATATTTGAGGGGGAAGTCCAACTAATCAAGAGATTAATGATAATAATACAAATGTTAGGAATGTAAAATAATAAATGTTTTGGTATAAGAAATGCTTTCTAACTATGGCTCAAAATCCTGAATCAACAAAATAAAGATTGATTTCAATCACATTACAATGAATTTCTGATTGGTTAATCACAAGATAATTTATGTGAAAATTATTTGCAGTCTTATCACAAACAAGACCAAATATTTCAGATCTGTAAAGATTTTACAAGTGTTGATAAGGATAAAATCAATAACCTCATAAACAAATGGGCAAATTATGTGACTAGGCAGCACACAAAAAGGCAGAAACAACTTATCCATGTACATAATTAAAGATGTCCAACCTTGTTAAAAACAGAGATGGACAGTAAAATTGCATTGAAATATCATTTTCCTCTATTAGTAAAGTGAAAATCCAAAAAATTTGATAATACTCCCCATTTGTAATATTTTGAATATCAGGAACTTTTGTACATTGCTGTCTCAGGAAAAATTTGTGCACAATCCAAGGAAGAAAATTTGTAAGAAAATTTATCAGAAAAATTTAAGAAATAAAAAAAATTAATAATCTTTGCATACCAAATTCACTTTGGGGAATTTATTTTACAGGTGTACTTCCAGAGAAAGAAAAGTAAATATTGCCATATTGTTTGTAAAAATAAAATATTTTAAACTTCCTAAGTGTCCATTAATAAGGAACAGGTTAAAAGAGTTAAGACAGGTTTCTTTTTTTTTTTTTTTAAACTTTACATAATTGTATTAGTTTTGCCAAATATCAAAATGAATCCGCCACAGGTATACATGTGTTCCCCACCCTGAACCCTCCTCCCTCCTCCCTCCCCATACCCTCCCTCTGGGTCGTCCCAGTGCACTAGCCCCAAGCATCCAGTATCGTGCATCGAACCTGGACTGGCATCTCGTTTCATACATGATATTTTACATGTTTCAATGCCATTCTCCCAAATCTTCCCACCCTCTCCCTCTCCCATAGAGTCCATAAGACTGTTCTATACATCAGTGTCTCTTTTGCTGTCTCGTACACAGGGTTATTGTTACCATCTTTCTAAATTCCATATATATGCGTTAGTATACTGTATTGGTGTTTTTCCTTCTGGCTTACTTCACTCTGTATAATAGGCTCTAGTTTCATCCACCTCATTAGAACTGATTCAAATGTATTCTTTTTAATGGCTGAGTAATACTCCATTGTGTATATGTACCACTGCTTTCTTATCCATTCATCTGCTGATGGGCATCTAGGTTGCTTCCATGTCCTGGCTATTATAAACAGTGCTATGATGAACACTGAGGTACACGTGTCTCTTTCCCTTCTGGTTTCCTCAGTGTGTATGCCCAGCAGTGGGATTGCTGGATCATAAGGCAGTTCTATTTCCAGTTTTTTAAGGAATCTCCACACTGTTCTCCATAGTGGCTGTACTAGTTTGCATTCCCACCAACAGTGTAAGAGGGTTCCCTTTTCTCCACACCCTCCCCCGCATTTATTATTTGTAGACTTTTGGATCACAGCCATTCTGACTGATGTGAAATGGTACCTCATAATGGTTTTGATTTGCATTTCTCTGATAATGAGTGATGTTGAGCATCTTTTCATGTGTTTGTTAGCCATCTGTATGTCTTCTTTGGAGAAATGTCTATTTAGTTCTTTGGCCCATTTTTTGATTGGGTCATTTATTTTTCTGGAGTTGAGCTGGAGGAGTTGCTTGTATATTTTTGAGATTAGTTGTTTGTCAGTTGCTTCATTTGCTATTATTTTCTCCCATTCCGAAGGCTGTCTTTTCACCTTGCTAATAGTTTCCTTTGATGTGCAGAAGCCTTTAAGGTTAATTAGGTCCCATTTGTTTATTTTTGCTTTTATTTCCGATATTCTGGGAGGTGGGTCATAGAGGATCCTGCTGTGATGTATGTCAGAGAGTGTTTTGCCTATGTTCTCCTCTAGGAGTTTTATAGTTTCTGGTCTTACGTTTAGATCTTTAATCCATTTTGAGTTTATTTTTGTGTATGGTGTTAGAAAGTGTTCTAGTTTCATTCTTTTACAAGTGGTTGACCAGATTTCCCAGGACCACTTGTTAAAGAGATTGAAAGACAGCTTTCTTATCCATTCATCTGCTGATAGCTGTGGTACATATACACAATACTCAGCCATTAAAAAGAATACATTTGAATCAGTTCTAATGAGGTGGATGAAACTGGAGCCGATTATACAGAGTGAAGTAAGCCAGAAAGAAAAACACCAGTATAGTATACTAACACATATATAAGGAATTTAGAAAGATGGTAACAATAACCCTGTATATGAGATAGCAAAAGAGACACTGATGTATAGAACAGTCTTTTGGACTCTGTGGGAGAGATGGGGAGGGATGATTTGGGAGAATGGCATTAAAACATGTATAATATCATATAAGAAATGAATAGCCAGTCCAGGTTCAATGCAGGATACAGGAAGCTTGGGGCTGGTGCACTGGGATGACCCAGAGGGATGGTATGGGGAGGGAGGTGGGAGGAGAGTTCAGAATGGGGAACACATGTACACCCATGGCAGATGCATGTTGATGTATGGCAAAACCAATACAATATAGTAAAGTAAAAAATAATAATAATAAAAATAAAAAATAAATAAAAATTAAAAAAAAAGAGTTAAGACACATCAATATAATAGAAAGCTATGTGGTTATAGAAATTTATGATTCCGCAATAGTGACATGTTGTGAAATAATAGACATATATTCCCACATATATAGTGAAATGATAAATATAGATGAAATAAAAGTGAGTATAAAGCATTATCTTTGACATTTTAAGTACAATGTGTAGTGACGTGAACCTCTTTGTCTTATTTGTAACTCTCTGGGCTTCTTAAACCTAGGTGTCTATTTCCTTTCCCAAATTAAGGAAGTTTTCAACCACTACTCCTTCAAATGAGTTATCTGCATCTTTATTTCTTACTCCTTCTTCTAGGACCCCTAGAATATGAAAGTTTGTATGCTGGATGTTTTCCCAGAAGTAACTTAAAAAGGATCCTCATTTTAAGTTTGTTTCTTTTCTTGCTAAGGAAACAAACAAAAGCTAAGATTATTTGCACTACTCTGTCTTCCATTTCCGGAGAAGGTAATGGCACCCAACTCCAGTACTCTTGCCTGGAAAATCCCATGGATGGAGGGGCCTGGTAGGCTGCAGCCCATGGGGTCGCTAAGAGTCGGACACGACTGAGCAAATTCACTTTTACTTTTCACTTGCATGCGTTGGAGAAGGAAATGGCAACCCACTCCAGTGTTCTTGCCTGGAGAATCCCAGGGACGGGGGAGCCTGGTGGGCTGCTGTCTATGGGGTCGCACAGAGTCGGACACGACTGAAGCGACTTAGCAGCAGAAGCAGTCTTCCATTTCACAGATCCATTCTTGTGTATCATCTAATCTACTGCTGATTCCTTCTATTTTTAACTTGAGTTAATGTATCTTTCAGGTCTGTTTGGTTCTTTATATTTTCTGGTGGTGGTTTAGTCACTAAGTCATGTCCAACTCCTGTGACCTTATGGACTGTAGACTGCCAGGCTCCTCTGTCCCTGGGATTCTCTAGGCAAGAATACTACAATGGGTTGCCATACCCTGCTCCAGGGGTGTTCCCAGGCCAGAGATAAAACCTACATCTCTTATATCCCCTGCATTGGCAGTCTGGCCCCATGAAGTGATGGGACCAGATGCCATGATCTTAGTTTTCTGAATGTTGAGTTTTAAGCCAAATTTTTCAGTCTCCTCTTTCACTTTCATCAAGAGGTTCTTTAGTTCCTTTTCACTTTCTGCCATAAGGGTGGTGTCATCTGCATATCTGAGGTTATTGATATTTCTCCCAGCAATCTTTATTGCAGCTTGTGTTACATCCAGTACAGCGTTTCTCATGATGTACTCTGCATATAAGTTAAAAAGCAGGGTGACAATATACAGCCTTGTCATACTCCTTTCCCAATTTGGAACCAGTCTGTTGTTCCATGTCCGATTCTAACTGTTGCTTCTTGACCTGCATACAGAATTCTCAGAAGGCAGGTCAGGTGGTCTGGTATTTCCATTTCTTTAAGAATTTTCCACAGTTTGTTGTGATCCACACAGTAAAAGGTTTTAGCATAGCCAATGAAGGAGAATTAGATGTTTTTCTGGCATTCTCTTGCTTATTCTATGAACCAATAGATGTCAGCCGTTTGATCTTTGGTTCCTCTGCTTTTTCTAAATCCAGGCTGAATATATGGAAGTTCTCAGTTCACATACTTTTGAAGCCTAGCCGGAAGGGTTTTGAGCATTACTTTGCTAGCATATGAAATGAGTGTAATTGTGTGGTAGTTTGAACCTTCTTTGAGATTGCCTTTCTTTGGGATTTGAATGAAACTGACCTTTTCCAGTCCTGTGGCCATTGATGAGTTTTCTAAATGCGCTGGCATATTGTGGCACTTTCACAGCATTATCTTTTAGGAATTGAAATAGCTTGGTTTGAATTCTATCACCTCCACTAGCTTTGTTTACAGTGATGCTTCCTAAGGACCACTTGACTTCATACTCCAGGATGTCTGGCTCTAGCTAAGTGATTGCATGACCGTGCTTATCTGAGTAATTAAGATCTTTTTTGTATAGTTCTTTTGTGTATTTTTGCCACTTCTTCTTAATATCTTCTGCTTCTGTTAGGTCCATACTGTCTCTGTCCTTTATTGTGCCCATCTTTGCATGAAATGTACCCCTGGTATCTCTGATTTTCTTGAAGAGATGTCTTATCTTTCTCATTGTATTGTTTTTCTCTATTTCTTTGCATTGTTCACATGGGAAAGCTTTCTTATCTCTCCTTGCTATTCTTTGGAACTTTGCATTCAGAAGGATATATCTTTCTTTTTCTCCTTTGCCTTTTGCTTCTCTTCTTCTCTTAGCTATTTGTAGTGCCTCCTCAGACAACCATTTTGCCTATTTTGTGTTTCTTTTCTTGGGGATAGTTTTGATCATTGACTCCTGTACAATGTTATGAACCTCTGTCCATAGCTCTTCAGGTACTCTGTCTATCAGATCTAATCTGCTGAATTTACTTGTCACTTCCACTGTATAATCATAAGGAATTTGATTTAGGTCATACCTGAATGGCCTAGTGGTTTTCCCTACTTTCTTTAAATCTGAGTTTTGCAATAGTGATTCATTATCTGAGCCACAGTCAGGTCCAGGTATTGTTTTTGCTGACAGTATAGAGCTCCTCCATTTTGGGTGCAAAAAATATAATCAATCTGATTTAAGTGTTGACCCTCTGGTGATGTCCATATGTAGTCATCTCTTGTGCTATTGGAAGAGGGTGTTTGCTATGACCATTGCATTCTCTTAGCAAATATAAGAGGTCAGGACAAATGTCTCCTCATCCCTTGGCTGGACATATATCATTATACCTTTGTCCCAACCCATAGAATTTATAGCACCAATCTGAATCCTTATATAAAACTGAATTTTGGGTAATATTAATGTGTCAATGTAGTCTTATCAATTGTTAAAATGCACCATTCTGGTAGGGAATGTTGATAATGGAAGAAGTCATGCATGACTTGGGAAAGGAAGTATATGGGAATCTCTGTGACTGTGACTCAATTTTGTTATGAATTTAAACTTACTCTAAATAAAGTCTGTTTTTTTAAAAAAGGATATGCTTTGTAGGTAAGTTCAAAAACAGAAATACAATTACAGATGTGGAAAATAAACTTATGGTTACTGGGAGCTAAGGGGGAGGGGACGGATAAATTGGAAGATTGACATTGAAATATACACACTATTATATATAAAATAGATAACTAGTAAGAATCTACTATATAGCACAGGGAATCCTATTTTATACTCTGTAATGGCTCATATGTGAATAAAATCTAAAAAATAGTGGATAAATGTATATATATAACAGATTCACTTTGCTATATACCTGAAACTAATACTATATTGTAAATCAATCATACCTCAATAAAAATTTGAAAAGAAAAAGATACTATCGAGTATGCTGTTTATTACTTGTGGGTCATGCAAGTGTATTTTGTCCTATACTTTACATTACACACCCCAATATGAACTGGATTTCTAGATCCATAAAATTTAATTTACATGGCTGATCTTTGAATCTTTATGCAGTTTATCTCCCACACTCTGGAGCCTGAGTTTCTTGCTAAGCCCACTATGCTCTTTTCCATTTCCTGTTCGACTGTCTGTCAATGAGATATAAATACTAAACTGGACCAAAGTGATGATCCGGGGAATAATCAGAAGGTCAAGTTACTTTTGAAAGTTAATATAGCTCTGGGACCAAAACATAATGTATACTGTTTTCCATATTTTGTGATGTAAACAGTTTCTCATTATCCTTCTGAATAGGTATGAACAGTAATCTTAGCCAAATCAGTACCTGCATGTGTTGGAAGTTAAATTCATATGTCCTAGAAAAGATGCCATCCTCTCACAACTTCTACAATTGAAACTACTACTTAGTAGTCTTTACTAATATTAGGCTACTGTCACCCATAAATCTGTCCACATTTTTAGGGGTTAGACTGCTGAACTATATGGAGGTGGTAAGAACTACCACACCTGTCATCTTAAAACATTTAGAGTGATAGTAAATAATCTATTCCTTCAAAAATGTGTTGTTGTTTCATATTTAATATTATTTTCTGGGGAAGTGGAAAGTTTTAGAGGTTTCCAATAGCCCTTCTCCACTATAACTGTAACCACATGGAAAATTTGAAAAAATCACATTCTTAGACCTTAGACTATAATACAAAGCAACAGTAATCGCAAGAGCATAGTACATGCAGAAAAAAAGACACAAAGATCAATGGGTCAGAATAAAGAGGCCAGAAATAAAGCCACACGTTTATGGTTGATTAATCTATGATAAAGGAGGCAGGTACCTGAAACCATAAAACTTCTTGAAGAAAACAGGCTGAATACTCTTTGACATATATTATAGCAGTATTTTTTTTAATTTGTCTCCTAAAGCACAGGAAATAAAAGCAAAAATGAACAAATGGGACCTAATTAAACCTTAAAAGTTTTTGCACAGGAAAAGAAACCTTTGACAAGACAAAATATAGCCTGATGAATGGGAGAAAATATTTGCAAATAATGACCAATAAAGGGTTAATATCCAAAGATATAAATAGCCTATATAACTCAACATCAAAAAAAAAAAAAAAAAGGCAGATTAAAAAGTCTATAGAGACTTGAATAGGCATTCTTCCAAAGAAGACATACAGATGGCCAACAGGCATAAGAAAATATAATCAATATCCTTAATCAGCCAATAAATGCAAATTAAAATTACAATGAGATATTACCTGATGCCTGTCAGAATGGCTATCATCAAAGACCACAATAAGAGATGTGGGCAAGTATGTGGAGAAAAGGGAATCTTTGTACCTTGTTGATGGGAATGTAAATCAGTGCACCACTATATATTGAAGTTTCTCAAAATACTAAAAATGATGATCTACCATGTTGTTGCTGTTCAGTCACTAAGTCATGTCCGACTCTTTGAGACCCTATGGACTGCAGCATACCAGGCTTCCATGTCCTTCACTATCTCCCAAACTTTGCTCAGCCTCATGTCTATTGAGTCAATGATGCCATCCAACCACCTTATCCTCTGTCATCCCCTTCTTCTCCTGCCCTCAATCCTTCCCTGCTGGGAGCCACCACAGGAAAGCCCACCCATGACAAAGGTAATGTGGAGAAGACCTGACAGGCAAAGGCGGATCAAGGCTCGAGGGATTTCCTGGACCTGCTCCAGCATCTACCCCGAAACCAAAATCTGTCTGTCTACTGTTTACTATAGTATGCCTTTCACCAACTCTTCTGACATTAACAGGGGGTATCCCCGACCACCTTTCTCTGAAGAAAATCAGCTTAAGGCTCTACTTAATTAGTCTCCTGGGCTTGAAAGGAGTATTTTAATTCTAACCCCTCTGTTACCATTTTAGCTTGCTTGGCAGGTTTACCTACACTCTTGCAACCAACGCACATGATTGTTCACAACATCCCAACCATAACCTTCAAGTGATGAAAAAGTTTTATTAGAATAATACTGCATTGTTGAGCCAATGCTTGCTGCCAAGTCTGCATATCTATTGTGTGCCTGGGAGTGCATTAGCTAATATAGTTAAAATGTAGAAAAAACAAGTAGTAGCCTTGGCATTAGCAACATAAGACCTTTGAGTTAATAAGTTCTTTCTTAGTTGTAACCCACTGCACCTTTGTTCCATAAGAATGTAACATTATTTAGTAGATTGGATGAATAAAGTAAAACACTTTAAGGGAAAACAAGTTTTCTGGTTGACCAACCTTTATCAGAAAAGAGTCAAAATGTTAGCAGGCCACAGGGCCAGAAGATAATGTACATAACATAAGACCCTTGTTTGTGGAAAGTTATGCAGAAAATGTCCTGGTTTCGATAAAGGTAAAACTGATGTAATGTTGAGCTGATTCTGCATGACTTTGTATCTTTCACTTCTGGAAATGTGTAACTCAGGGTATAAAAGCTCCTTTTGAAAATAAAGCTGCAGATCCTGCTTTGCCAGAGCTCTGGCCTCTGTTTCTTTCTTTCTTTCTCTCTCTCTCTCTCTCTTTCTCTCTCTCTGTCTCTCTCTCTCTCTCCTTTTTTCAGGCTGATTCCCTGGAGCACAGAGGCTCTCTGAGTTCACTGTTTTGCCTGGACTTCTAAGACCCAATCGAGAAGGCTCTCTGCATCTTAGCTCGGGGGAGAAGGTGCTCTGCGTCTTCACCCCATCAAGAGGGCGCCTGTGGCCTCTGTGAACAGAGCAAGTCCCATGTCAGGGGCTTTATTGGCCTTCTGTGTAAACCAAGGAACATCAGCCTCTTTCTTTCTTCTTTCTTCTTTACTTTCTTATTGTTAGACCCTGGACATCAGGTTCCAGTTCATTATAAGACCCGTGTCATCTCTCTTGCCAACGCCATCCATCCTGAGGGTACCCTAGGATCCTGCTGGGGCCGAACCTGACACTTCCCAACACCTGGGTCTTTTTCAATGAGTCAGTTCTTCACATCAGGTGGCCAAAGTATGAGAGCTTCAGCTTTAGCATCAGTCCTTCCAATGAATGGCAACCCACTCCAGTATTCTTGCCTGGAGAATCCCATGGACGGAGGAGCCTGGTAGGCTACAATCCACGGGGTCACAAAGAGTCGGACATGACTGAGTGACTTCACTCATTCACTTCCAATGAATATTCAGGACTGATTTCCTTTAGGATGGACTGGTTGGATCTCCTTGCAGTCTAAGGGACTCTCAAGAGTCTTCTCCAACACCACAGTTCAAAAGCATCAATTCTTCAGCGCTCAGTCTTCTTTCAGATCAGATCAGTCGCTCAGTCGTGTCCGACTCTTTGCGACCCCATGAATCGCAGCACGCCAGGCCTCCCTGTCCATCACCAACTCGCGGAGTGCACACAGACTCACGTCCATCGAGTCAGTGATGCCATCCAGCCATCTCATCCTCTGTCATCCCCTTCTCCTCTTGCCCCAAATCCCTCCCAGTATCAGAGTTTTTTCCAGTGAGTCAACTCTTCACATGAGGTGGCCAAAGTGCTGGAGTTTCAGCTTTAGCACCATTCCCTCCAAAGAAATCCCAGGGCTGATCTCCTTCAGAATGGACTGGTTGGATCTCCTTGCAGTCCACGGGACTCTCAAGAGTCTTCTCCAACACCACACTTCAAAAGCATCAATTCTTTGGTGCTCAGCCTTCTTCACAGTTCAACTCTCACATCCATACATGACCACAGGAAAAACCATAGCCTTGACTACACGAACCTTTGTTGGTAAAGTAATGTCTCTGCTTTTGAATATACTATCTAGGTTGGTCATAACTTTCCTTCCAAGGAGTAAGGGTCTTTTTATTTCATGGCTGCAGTCACCATCTGCAGTGATTTTGGAGCCCAGAAAAATAAAGTCTGACACTCTTTCCAGTGTTTCCCCATCTATTTCCCATGAAGTGATGGGACCAGATGCCATGATCTTCGTTTTCTGAATGTTGAGCTGTAAGCCAACTTTTTCACTGTCCACTTTCACTTTCATCAAGAGGCTTTTTAGTTCCTCTTCACTTTCTGTCATAAGAGTGGTGTCATCTGCATATCTGAGGTTATTGATATTTCTCCTGGCAATCTTGATTCCAGCTTGTGATTCTTCCAGCCCAGCATTTCTCATGATGTACTCTGCATATAAGTTAAATAAGCACAGTGACAATATACAGCCTTGGCATACTAATTTTCCTATTTGGAACCAGTCTGTTGTTCCATGTCCAGTTCTAACTCTTGCTTCCTGACCTGCATACATGTTTCTCAAGAGGCAGGTCAGGTGGTCTGGTGTTCCCATCTTTCAGAATTTTCCACAGTTTCTTGTGATCCACACAGTCAAAGGCTTTGGCATAGTCAATAAAGCAGAAATAGATGCTTTTCTGGAAGTCTCTTGCTTTTTCCATGATCCAGCAGATGTTGGCAATTTGATCTCTGGTTCCTCTGCCTTTTCTAAAACCAGCTTGAACATCAGGAAGTTCACGGTTCACATATTGCTGAAGCCTGGCTTGGAGAATTTTGAGCATTACTTTACTAGCGTGTGAGATGACTACAATTGTGCGGTAGTTTGAGCATTCTTTGGCATTGCCTTTCTTTGGAATTGGAATGAAAACTGACCTTTTCCATTCCTGTGGCCACTGCTGAGTTTTCCCAATTTGCTGGCGTATTGAGTGCAGCACTTTCACAGCATCATCTTTCAGGATTTGGAATAGCTCAACTGGAATTCCATCACCTCCACTAGCTTTGTTCGTAGTGATGCTTCCTAAGGCCCACTTGACTTCACATTCCAGGATGTCTGGCTCTAGGTCAGTGATCACACCATCGTGATTATCTGGGTCGTGAAGATCTTTTTTTTCAGTCTTCTTTATGAACCAACAATTCCAGTGTTCAGTTTTTATTTGTTTGTTTGTTTTTTTAATGGACAAAATAGCAAAGTGAGTCACACTCTTTTTTTTTTTTAAAGGTGAAATGCTGCAAAGGAAGGATGTGCAGCAGTTTTTCACTATTTACGAAACACTGTTGAGAGTGGAAGTAGCAATCATCAGTAGTTGAGGAAATGTCTTGCACGTGAGATGGCCACAGAAGTGTGGTTCCTGCCACTGGCTCAGAAAGGCCACACACAGTTCCTGGGTGAGTGAGAGAGTTCCTCTAGCGGAGCACCAAAAAGGCTCAGACTTCTGTTTCTTCATATGTTGTCTCATCAAAGGACCTATACAGGAGGAGTACTGATGGATGATGGGAACACTTCAGGTACAATAGGTCCCTGACTTCATCTGTCTCCTTTAAAGCAGTATCAAGCATTTTACTGGTATGAGCTGCAGACAGGGGGCTCTGGAGGAAATCCTACCACGACTACACCAATAGTCTGCTTCAGGATCTCCTGAATTGTTGTTGTTCTGATCTTACATAGTATATCACTATAGCAGGCATGTTTCTTTAAATCATTTCATACTTTCCTCTTCTGTCACTCAGTTCTGTCATTTCTGCTTTACTCATGCGGATCATCAGGTTTCAGACTTTCTGTGTGACATCCTAGCAATGTTTTACCACTGCCTTGCCAATGTGTTAAATCATGATCATAGGAGAATATGCCATATCAATACAATTGCTATCCAACTTATGTTCTTTACTTCTTGGTCCACCGCCTTCAGGATAGTTTCTTTCATGCTCTCTTGGGCCTTTTAAGCAGATCTTGCATTTCCTTTGGCATAGACTCTTTTGTCCTATGGCTAGCTCAGTACTTACTGTACTGGTATTTGACCCTCTTTATTAGTCTGTTTCATCTTCCCAGATGGCACTAGTGGTAAAGAACCTCCCTTTCAATGCAAGAGACATAAGAGATGAGGGTTTGATCCCTGGGTTGGGAAGATCCCCTGGAGAAGAAAATGGCAACCCACTCCAGTAT
Source organism: Bos taurus (assembly GCF_002263795.3). NCBI lineage: Eukaryota > Metazoa > Chordata > Mammalia > Artiodactyla > Bovidae > Bos > Bos taurus. The sequence goes on along the minus strand of NC_037336.1, from coordinate 16,750,441 downwards.
TCTTGTCTGGAAAATCCCATGGACAGAGGAGCCTGGCGGGCTACAGTCCATAGGGTCACAAAGAGTCAGACAGGACTTAAGTGACATCGCAAACACATTAGTCTGTTTACTTGGAGGGAGATAAGGGTAGATCCTTGGGATGGAGGGTGCACAGGTGGAAATACTGGCTTTGAATGAAAGCACATAACTCATTGAACCCTCTGCATGATCTTTAAGCAGAGTCTCCTTTAAAACAGAACTACAATCTTCAAAGGAGTGTGACTTACCCCCACTACTAACAAGGTTTGGGGGGAAATGGAACTTCAAGGTTCTCAACTTCATCTAATCAATTATCTTTATTCCAAATCTCAGCAGAATATGCCTTTATTATTAGAACTCTGACCTTAGTCTAGGAGATCTACTGGGCTGAAAATTGAATTTTCTTTGATGCTACAATAGTTTTATGATTAAGTTTTGAACCTAGTCTTCTATTCTGTCTACTCTCTAGTGACAGGCAATTAAATACTTCTTAAATGCTGCGAAGTGTCACTCCGGTATTCAAATTTTGCCTTGGATTGATAATTAATCACCTGAACTTGTCATTATCTCTCTTCAGCTAAAACAAAATTGCCCTCAGTAAAGCCTTCGCAATTCATAGTTCTTACACCTATTGCCCTTTTGCCACTAAGTTACATATATAATTACATGGTTAGTGTGTCCTCTTTCACCAGCACTGTGCCCAGTTCAATACTGGTGACAATTTTAGCAGTTCAAATAGCAAAGACTTTGTTTTCCAGTTACCACCAGCATTGGAGTCCTTAATGCTAGATAGCCTTTATAAACAAATTGCCAGAATAATAGCCATTTCATGCTAGTATTTTCTTCTTAGCCCTCATCTCATCTTAATTCGATAGGCAACTGTATATTTAGTACTCAGTGCCAGTTCCGTTCATGCATCTTAAGTCATTAAGTTGTCTGTAGTTTATTCTAATAGGTTGCTTAGGTAACGCTCATGGGAACAGTATTCTTTGAATTCTTACATATTAATCACAGCTTGTCTGTGTCCTTTATAATTGAAAGTCACTTTTCTTAGAAATAAAATCATTAGCTTACAATTTTTTCCTTGAATACATTAAATATTTTTCTCCATTTTCTTGTTGCTTAAGTATATAGCTCTTGAAATCCTTGTGATAATTTATGCTTACTTATAGAAAACAAATATTAAATTTTCTTGATGGAAAATTGATTTTGATTATAATTATTAAGAATCTAGTAATTTTATTTGAATATGTAATGTGGTATTGATACCTCTGGAGCAAACAACTTTAGGTTTATGATATGCTATCTCAATTTTTAGTTTCAAATATATTTTTAATTTTTATTTGGGGAAAGTTATTTTATTACTTTGCTTTGATCTTCAGCTCCAAAACTCTTATTTTTTAATTTAGACTTTCTTTTCCAATCTTTCATGTTTTCCTTTCTTCCTAATACTTTTATTTTTCTTCAAGCTTTTATTTTATTTTAAAAAGTTACACCTTTACAACTTCTATGTCTTTTGAGGTATCAGTGTTTATTCACATTTGTATTCTTTCTAGTTCATCGCTGTTTTCTAAATAATAATAATTTTTGTTTCTCATTTTTCCTGAGTACTGAGACCTCTTTTCAAATTTTTCTTTTATTTTATTTTTTCATGTTTTGTATAATTTTTAAATGTAATTTAGCTTAGCTTAAGGGCATATCTTTATGGCATAGTTTCATTGTAAGATTGCTATTTGTATTTTTTTCTTGTAGTAATTTTATACTGTATATCTTCACACAGATATTAGACTTCACAAGCTTTTAGGATGAAAGCATATTTAAAGAAAGCTTTGATCAGTTCACAGACTCCACCTCTGTTGATTTCTATAATGAACAACAGCATGGCAGCTTATTTTCTGAGATATTCTGACTGTAGGCTGCTTCCTCACTTTGGTTTAAATCTTTTTTTTTTTTGCTTTTACTTTTCCTTTCATCCTCAGTTTTGATTCTTTTCTCAGAAGCTTTCTTTCACTCTTAGGTCCTGTCCAAATGGAGTGCTAATGGGTCAGTTTTCAAGTTTACAGAGGTTGCACTGCTCCAGCAGTTAAATATCCCATTCTTACAACAATTTGAAGCATCTCTTCGATTCTTCTGGGAGACATTGGTAAATGGGGTTAGTGGAATAAATTGTGGATATATTACACATTTTAAAATGTATTTACATATAAAGATAAACTTATTTCCAGATATTTTGTTATTTTGTACCAGTCTAGACAAGTCTATCAGCATGGAATAGCAATTTCCGGGTCACCACACCCTTGCATGGACTGAATGTTGTTCTTTTCCTGTCTTGACAATTTAATTAAAGGTCATTTTTCAGTGTCTTAATCTGCATCTCAAATTGAATCTCACTCTATTAAAGCACAAACAAATGTGCTTATATGCCTAAGTTAAATGATGAGCATGAGTGGTTTGGTTTTTTTTTTTTGCTTGGTTTGTTTTTAATAATAAAAAAGTAGTCTGCTTGGTTTGAAAACTTGAGAGTAATTTATTATGGGAACTCTTAGACATTAGATGGGAGAAGGCGATGGCACCCCACTCCAGTACTCTTGCCTGGAAAATCCCATGGAATGGAGGAGCCTGGTGGGCTGCCATCTATGGGGTCGCACAGAGTCGGACACGACTGAAGCGACTTAGCAGCAGTAGCAGCAGACATTACATGAAGCGTCAAAACCCAGGTTGGCTGTGACTGGTTTTCTGTCTTTATTCAGATAGGAGAAAGGAATTTTTTCAGCCTATGGTCTTTGCAGTCTGCTGTTTTGCTCTCCTACTGGTCCCTTCTCTTGCTAATGATGCTCCTTAATTCTTCCATATAGTTTCAATAAAAACTTCATCTTTTATGCCACATAATCATTTTTTTTTGTATTAACCTCTTTTCCTCTATCATTTCACTTCACCCCCAATATACAAATGTGCATGAGCACACACACACACACACACACACACTCACAGATGTCTTTTCTTATAGGAAATTTGTTTTAAATTTCCCGGCTCTGAACCCCACAATCCTAGCACAGAAGCTGAAGTTTCATGTTACAGGTTAGAAGAAAGAAAATACAATGATTTTTCTGAAATAGTAAAAATAGGAGTATTGAATATAGTGCCTGTGCTACTTGCTACTAGCAAACCAACAGGAAGAAAATTAGAAATTTCCTTGTAAGTTTGCTAATTAGAAATTAGAAGGAAATTAGAATATACTCAGAAAATTATTGTTCTGACATTGTGCTTGTCATTTTTCATGCTATGCTGTTATCTGTCTTTATCAATAATTCAGTGAAATAGAAATCATTATCCCCAATTTGTGCTCACTCACTCAGTCATGTCTGACTCTGTGATGCCATGGACTGTAGCTTGTCAGGCTCCTCTGTCCATGAGATTTCCCAGGAAAGAATACTGGAGTGAGTCACCATTTCCTTCTCCAGGGAATCTTCCGGACACAGGGATCCAATTCATGTCTCCTACACTGGCAGGTGGATTATTTTACCACTGAACCACCTAGGAAGCCATCACCAGTTTACCAGAAAGGAAACAGACTTGGAAGCATGTGAAATTCCCAAAGAAACAAGTATCAAATCACTCTTACACATTTTGAACTATAATCTTAGACTTGTCTGAGTCTTCACAGCCTATGACTTTTTCTCATACTATCAAACTACAGAGAACATTTTTCTATGAGATCTTTATTAATGATGTTATTTGGGTCATGGTAAGACAGTGTCTTGGAGAAGGCAATGGCACCCCACTCCAGCACTCTTGCCTGGAAAATCCCATGGACAGAGGAGCCTGGTAGGCTGCAGTCCATGGGGTCGCTAGGAGTCAGACACGACTGAACGATTTCACTTTGACTTTTCATTTTCATGCATTGGAGGAGGAAATGGCAACCCACTCCAGTGTTCTTGCCTGGAGAATCCCATGGACAGAGGAGCCTGGTGGCCTGCCATCTATAGAGTTGCACAGACTGGACACAACTGAAGCGACTTAGCAGCAGCAGCAGCAAGACCCTGTCTCTGTTTTAGCTTACTGTGTTTTGTATTGGATTATCTAAACATTTAGTTCAGATTTTTCCATAACATCTTATAGAAAACCTGAATGAAGCTTTTTGGCCAATCCAATAGTAGGAAACAAATTCAATCTCTATTTCCTCCCATGAGCATACTTCTCTAATCATCTTGTATGAAAAAGGAGTTTTCAAATACTGCTCATGGAGATAACCGAGACAGTCCTCAAGTAAAAGGATTTTTTTTTTTTTTAATAAATCTAAGTCTTGTGTTTCACACTTAAAATTTACAAGGATTTGGAGTCTGTGGACTTCAAATATTATTAAAATTACTTGCCTTATTAAAATGCATGTTAAACTACATATTAAAAAGTAGAATGATTCATAAGTATAATAATAACTTGATATTTTAAAAATCTGATATAAACAGGTCATATCTTGCTTTAGTTTAAATCTGTTCTGTTCTCAAGTCCATGAGTATTGCCTGTGAAGAGCAAGGAGGAATAATTGAGTAGGTGTGTGTTGGGATGGGCTTTGTGATTCTTTTGCAAACTTGGTTTCTCTTCCAGAAGTCTGGTTAACTTTTATTCTCTGTCTACTTCTAAACTAGGCCTAAAGAGTCTAACATGACATTTTGATGAGACATTGCATAAAATTTGCTAAATTTACCATTAGTTGAAGATGCTCCTCTTTCTTAACACACTCCTCCATTCTGCAACACAAAGGCCTCGCTTCAGTTTAATAATTTAATTAATTTCAGTGTATAGTAATAAAGGAAAGGAAGAAATTTTTTCATATTATCATGATGAATGCTTGTAGATTTATGTTATTTTAATTGTTAAAACTAAGTTTTATTGGATCCAATCAATAAAAAGTACTTAATAAAACAAATTACCAAAAAAAAAAAAAAAAACAAATTACCCAGTTTGAGACTACCAGTTTGAAACTATGACAATAAGCAAAGAAGAAAACCAAAATGCCTGCTAGCTTTATTCTTTCCCCACATTTTGCTTACATGGGTTTGATTATGGAATTCATCATCTATTTCTTTCTGAAACTAATTTTAGCAGAATTAAAATGATCATTTTTATGAAGACATTATTGTATTTAAGACCACTCTTTTTTCCCTGCATTGCACCTAGTATCATAATGTTGTTCATTCAATATTCTGATGAAAAGAGCACTTAAGTCACCCCTGTTACATATTGGTCATTTAGCCAAAAAATAATACAGCAAATTTAAAATTCTCAATTAGTGTAATTTGGTATTGCCTCTCTAAGTAATTATATTTATCTTCTTAAATCTATATAGATAAGGAAACCAGACTGACTAGAAATGGTCTTTTATTCTAATGTCCCTGAAATCAGCCAAGCATTCCTGATTTAGATTTTAATAGTTTAGATACTCAGCCAAAGTTATTTCAACATTTTGAAACTCACTTTTTTGACACAGAAAATTTTGCTTTGACTTACTCCAGCTTTTGTCTTATATACCAAATCCTTCTGATCTGTCCTTCATTAGAAGACATGAGTTTATTTTCAATGGATATTTTAATTGTTAAATTGTATACATGTCATATCAAATATTTTAAAATTATGTAATATCATATTACTACAATAGTACATATAAAATTATATAAAATTCCAACATATTTATAATTTAATAAAATAATTATATAAATGTACTCTTGCCTGGAATAGCCCATGGACAGAGGAGCCTGGTAGGTTGCAGTCCATGGGGTGTCTATGAATCGGACATGACTGAGCGACTTCACTTTCACTTTTCACTTCATGCATTGGAGAAGGAAATGGCAACCCACTCCAGTGTTCTTGCCTGGAGAATCCCAGGGACAGGGGAGCCTGGTGGGCTGCCGTCTATGGGGTTGCACAGAGTCAGACACGACTGAAGTGACTTAGCAGCAGCAGCAGCAAGGACCTACTGTGTGGCAAGGGTTCATTTTGTTACAATGAACGTGTAACATTGTTGGTAAAAGACAAAACATCAGTAAAATGTAAAAATATCTTTAAATTAAAAAAATAATTTGAAGAGTGACAATATATAGAGAGATAAAAATTAGAAATAATTTACTAGGATAACATCAGCACAAGTCTTCGTTAATGTCAATCAATCATTCCCAGTTTCTTTGGGGTTCAAGCCTCTTTGTTAGGAGGAAGTAGAATTGTGACCTTCATGTCAGTCTAGATAAACTGCTTTTATCATCACATTTCTGTGGCTCTAAATTTTATTCTCCTTTTTCACCATCTCATGCTTCCAGCCTATTGCTAATAGCAGAGACTTCTGCTCATGCAGAGATTGCTAGTTTTCTTTGACGCAGAAGACATCTGCTCTGTTTCCAAAATGGATCAACAACTCTATTTCTGTTGTCCTGTTTTGGTTTCTAATTTTAAGTTCATGAACCCTTGCTATATCATGCATCTTCAGGAAGTGAAGCTTTCTTGTACAATTTATTTGGAAGGTGGACATACAGTGTTGGGCTGAAAGATTGACTTTGACTATTTATAAAAGGTATATTGTGAAACATTCTATTTGTTATATTGAACATTTCCCATGAAGTTCTGCTCTGCTGTTCTTTGAATACCCTTCCTTCACTGTTTATCCACCACAGATATTTGTTACTCAACCCTGAGACTGAATTTATTTTAGGCCTCTAGGATTTTGCTGTTTCACTTCTTGATAGCAAGTTACACCAAGGTTTGGGTTGCCTTGACTTTCAAGTGTCTACCAAAATTCTAGAGATAAAATCATGCTGAAATGATTTAGTGGAAATTCTTTTTTGCTTCGATGATTAATAATGGGCATTGAGTAGACCAGGTTAGGAATACTTGGCTGATTTCAGGTGACATTTGGACATTAGGGAAAAGGATAATTTCTCTTTTTCTGTCTCTTTCTTTCTCTTTCCTTTTTTCTGCAAATATTTTCCCATATGTTCTAATGTGGTAGTTGAGAAGGCCAATGCTAGTCTGTTTTCTTTTCTGATTGAAAATCAGTTTTACCTATGTGGGAGCATGTAAGGTATGCTTTTAATTTGGGAGCTACAGAAATGTTACCAGGATCTATTTAGTTAAAATCTGGGTGTGTGACTTTTTTTCATTAGCCCTATATAAAATTGTATATATATTTCCATTAGGAGAACTAGCATTCTTATTCATGCAAAATGTCTTTATCATTTATTTAATTTGCTATCTCATCTTTTACTACTTTTCTTCCTGAAAACTACTACTTGAATTTTAGGGTTTATGAATCTGTCCTTGATATAAGTTATGGGAATTTCAAAACTTTTAAAATTTATTGTGAAATTTCCTAGGATAAGGCTTTCAGTTTTATTTTCCAGTTTATTCTATTACATTTTTACATGTAGAAATTATTTTTTGTCCCATGCAATGTTTTATGCTTCTTTCCATGGGAGCTCCTAATATCAGGTACGCATTTTTTTTCTAGTGCCTCACTGCTGCTACTAAATCACTTCAGTCATGTCCGACTCTGTGCGACCCCATAGACAGCAGCCCACCAGGCTCCCCTGTCCCTGTGATTCTCCAGGCAAGAACACTGGAGTGGGTTGCCAGTTCCTTCTCCAATGCATGAAAGTGAAAAGTGAAAGGGAAGTCTCTCAGTCGTGTCTGACCCTCAGCGACCCCATGGACTACAGCCTTCCAGGCTCCTCCATCCATGGGATTTTCCAGGCAAGAGTACTGGAGTGGGGTGCCATTGCCCTCACTAATATCTAACAATTATAATATTTAGTTTTATTTTCCTCCATCATACCCACAAGTCCTTGCAAATGGATATGCCAGCCATATCCATTTGCAAGTCGCTTCAGTAGTTTCCGACTCCTTGTGACCCTATGGACTGCAGCCTTCCAGGCTCCTCTGTCCCATGGCTTCTCTGGGCAAGAATACTGGAGTGGGTTGCCAGTGCCCTCCTCCAGGGAATCTTCCCGACCTAGGGATCAAACCCAGGTCTCCTGCAGCTTCCGCATTGCAGGTGGAGCCTTTACCGCTGAGTCACTGGGGAAGCCCTGCAGAAGGGTATACTTAGCGTTTATATTCATCTTTGCTGTTTCCTACTAGGTAAGCTGTCAAGTATCACATGTGGAGGCGACTGGCAGAAAATGATAGGTTGCAGAACCAGAACTTCTCCAATGGTTCTCTGGTGACATGGGGACAGTGGGTGGCTTCTCTGCTTCCAGGCTTTTTCATGTGTAAATAAGGGTGGTGTGATCCTGCAAGACATAAGGAGGCAATTAAGTTCACCTGGATAGGTCCTCTCCAGGGTTTCCATCATCAGCTCCATCAGGCAGAGTCCTATAGCCAAGTGCCTACCAATGTGGCAGGTTCAAACTTTCACTTCATACCATCAAAGCAATGCTCTGACACCTGCAACAACTGAGTATTCTTTGGGTTTTTCTCCAGACTTTACAGGAAACTTGGGAATCTTTGATTTTCTTAGACATTCCAAATAATTTTCCTCTGGGTACTTTCATGTTCTGCGATGCACTAAGGTCCACCTCCTTCTGACTTATGTCCAGTACTTTCAGATTTAGAAGACAGGGGGGTTAAAAATGTAAATTTCTAATACTTTCTCCTGTAAATAAGCTTTTGATGATCCCATTTCCTTTATATGCTACAAAACCACTTCACAACAAGTATATGAGAAACTACAAAAGAATGGCTTATTGTGTGGAAGGAGGCCTTCTTGAAACAATGATCATGAAGATAGTGTCAGTAAAGACACCTATTGTCAAGGAGTCCAAAAAAAAGATACACACACAACAAAATCTGTAGAAAATACACCTTGTGATCACATTCACTCATGTATTTATTTATTCAATAAATGTTTCTTTACATCCATTATGTACTAGGCACTCTTTTTTTTTTTTTTTTGCTGAGGATATAAAGACAGATAAGACAAAACCCCTTCTCTTAAATGTCTAATAGTTTAAAAGTTTTGGTGGCATTAGTTGTAGCAATAGATAGTAACCATAAGCAGCATTTCTTGTGCACCAAAAATATTCAGTGTTCTCTTTTAAGTGTTCTGTATGTGTTTTCTCATTTCACATTACCTTATTTAATGTTCAAAATATTTCTATGATACAGGACTGTTATTACCCTCATTTTTCAAATTAGAAAACAAAGGCATTTAAAAATCAAGCAGCAAGATCACACCTGTATAGGTAAAAGTGAAAATGAAGTCGCTCAGTCGTGTCCGACTCTTCGAGGGTCCCCATGGACTGTAGTGTATCAGGTTCCTCCGTCCATGGGATTTTCCAGGCAATAGTACTGGAGTAGGTTGCCATTTCCTTCTCCAGGAGATCTTCCCAACCCAGGGATTGAACCCGGGTCTCCCTCATTGTACACAGATGCTTTACCATCTGAGCCACCAGGGAAGTCTGTTAGTTAATATGACATCTAGCGGCCTCCGAGAGAAGCAACCCCACTTCCAAGGAGCAGCGGCTGTGCTGGAGCAGGAGGGCCCAGAGGAGCTACTCCATGTTCAAGGTCAGGAGGGGCGACCTCGTCCAGGGCAAGGAGCAGAAGCTGCACATTGCTGGGGCAGCTGTGAAGAGATATCCTATGTTCAAGGTAAGAGAAACCCAAGTAAGACAGTAGGTGTTGCGAGAGGGCATCAGAGGGCAGACACACTGAAACCATAATCACAGAAAATTAGCCAATATGTTCACATGGACCACAGCCTTGTCTAACTCAATGAAACTAAGCCATGCTGTGTGGGGCCACCCAAGACGGACGGGTTATGGTGGGGAGGTCTGACAGAATGTGGTCCACTGGAGAAGGAAATGGAAAACTACTTCAGTATTCTTGCCTTGAGAACCCCAGAACAGTATGAAAAGCCAAAACGATAGGATACTGAAAGAGGAACTCTCCAGGTTGGTAGGTGCCCAATACGCTACTGGAGATCAGTGGAGAAATAACTCCAGAAAGAATGAGGGGATGGAGCCAAAGCAAAAATAATACCCAGTTGTGGATGTGACTGGTGATAGAAGCAAGGTCCGATGCTGTAAAGAGCAATATTGCATAGGAAGTGATCAAACAGGAGATGGCAAGAGTGAACGTCGACATTCTAGGAATCAGCAAACTAAAGTGGACTGGAATGGGTGAATTTAACTCACATGACCATTATATCTACTACTATATCTAAGAGCAGGTATCCCTTAGAAGAAATGGAGTATCCATCATGGTCAAAAAAAGAGCCCAAAATGCAGTACTGGGATGCAATCTCAAAAATGACAAAATAATTTCTGTACATTTCCAAGGCAAACCATTCAATGTCATGGTAATCCAAGGCTATGCCCCAACCAGTAACACTGAAGAAGCTGAAATTGAAAGGGTCTATGAAGACCTACAAGATCTTTTAGAACTAACACACAAAAAAAGATGTCCTTTTCATTATAGGGGACTGGAATGCAAAAGTAGGAAGTCAAGAAACACCCAGAGTAACAGGCAAATTTGGCCTTGGAGAATGGAATGAAGCAGGGCAAAGACTAATAGAGTTTTGCCAAGAGCATGCACTGGCCATAGCAAACACCCTCTTCCAACAACACAAGAGAAGACTCTACACATGGACATCACCAGATGGTCAACACCAAAATCTGATTCATTATATTCTTTGCAGCCAAAGACGGAGAAGCTCTATATAGACAGCAAAAACAAGACCAGGAGCTGACTGTGGCTCAGATTATGAACTCCTTACTGCCAAATTCAGACTTAAATTGAAGAAAGTAGGGAAAACAACTAGACAGTTCAGGTATGATGTAAATCAAATCTTTTATGATTATACAGTGGAAGTAAGAAATACATATAAGGGACTAGATCTGATAGACAGAGTGCCTGGTGAACTATGGATGGAGGTTCGTGACATTGTACAGGAGACAGGGACCAAGACGATCCCATGGAAAAGAAATGCAAAAAAGCAAAATGGCTGTCTGGGGAGGCCTTACAAATAGCTGTGAAAAGAAGAGGAGCAAAGAGCAAAGGAGAAAGGAAAGATATAAGCATCTGAACGCAGAGTTCCAAAGAAGAGCAAGGAGAGATAAGAAAGCCTTCCTCAGCAATCAATGCAATGAAATAGAGGAAAATAACAGAATGCGAAAGACTAGAGATCCCTTCAAGAAAATTAGAGATACCAAGGGAACATTTCATGCAAAGATGGGCTCGATAAAGGACAGAAATTGTATGGACCTAACAGAAGCAGAAGATATTAAGAAGAGGTGGCAAGAATACACAGAAGAACTGTACAAAAAAGATCTTCACGACCCAGACAATCACGTTGGTGTGATCACTCATCTAGAGCCAGACATCCTGGAATGTGAAGTCAAGTGGGCCTTAGGAAGGATCACTATGAATAAAGCTAGTGGAGGTGATGGAATTCCAGTTGAGCTATTTAAAATCCTGAAAGATGATGCTGTGAAAGTGCTGCACTCAATATGCTAGCATATTTGGAAAACTCAGCAGTGGCCACAGGACTGGAAAAGGTCAGTTTTCATTCCAATCCCAAAGAAAGGCAATGCCAAATAGTGCTCAAACACCACACAGTTGTACTCATCTCACATACTAGTAAAGTAATGCTCAAAATTCTCCAAGCCAGGCTTCAGCAATACATCAACCGTGAACCTCCAGATGTTCAAGCTGATTTTAGAAAAGGCAGAGGAACCAGAGTTCAAATTGCCAACATCTGCTGGATCATGGAAAAAGCAAGAGACTTCCAGAAAAACATCTATTTCTGCTTTATTGCTTATGTCAAAGCCTTTGACTGTGTGGATCACAATAAACTGTGGAAAATTCTGAAAGAGATGGGAATACAAGACCACCTGATCTGCCTCTTGAGAAACCTATATGCAGGTCAGGAAGAAACAGTTAGAGCTGGACATGGAACAACAGAATGGTTCCAAATAGAAAAAGGAGTATGTCAAGGCTGTATACTGTCACCTTGTTTATTTAACTTCTATGCAGAGTAGATCATGAGAAACTCTGGGCTGGAAGAAGCACAAGCTGGAATCAAGATTGCTGGGAGAAATATCAGTAACCTCAGATATGCAGATGACACCACCCTTATGGCAGAAAGTGAAGAGGAACTAAAAAGCCTCTTGATGAAAGTGGAAGTGGAGAGTGAAAAGTTGGCTTAAAAGTCAACATTCAGAAAACTAAGATCATGGCATCTGGTCCCATCACTTCATGGGAAATAGATGGGGAAACAGTGTCAGACTTTATTTTGGGGGGCTCCAAAATCACTGCATATGGTGATTGCAGCCATGAAATTAAAAGAGGCTTACTCCTTGGAAGGAAAGTTATGACTAACCAGACAGCATATTCAAAAGCAGAGACATTACTTTGCCAACAAAGGTCCATCTAGCCAAGGCTATCGTTTTTCCAGTGGTCATGTATGGATGTGAGAGTTGGACTGTGAAGAAAGCTGAGCACTAAAGAATTGATGCTTTTGAACTATGGTGTTGAGAAGACTCTTGAGAGTCCCTTGGACTGCAAGGAGATCCAACCAGTCCATCCTAAAAGAGATCAGTCTGGATGTTCATTGGAAGGACTGATGCTGAAGCGGAAACTCCAATACTTTGGCCACCTCATGTGAAGAGTTGACTCATTGGAAAAGACTCTGATGCTGGGAGGGATTAGGGGCAGGAGGAGAAGGGGATGACAGAGGATGAGATGGCTGGATGGCATCGACTCGATGGACATGTTTGGGTTAACTCTGGCAGTTGGTGATGGACAGGGAGGCCTGGTGTACTGCGATTCATGGGTTGCAAAGAGTCGGACATGACTGAGCGACTGAACTGAACTGAAATGACTGAACTTATAAAAACATTAAATTGAGAAGAAAGTAATAAAAGCAACTTGAAAAGTCATCTAGGTGACACTGAGTATATAAGAAAGACCTCTGCTATGGAATAGACTCCTATGAGAGTCCTCAATAATTCCTGCCATGATCAACACAATGTTAATCCCATTGGGTTAGTTGAAAAGATTTGTATTGGAAGGAGTATACTTTGGAAAAAAACAAAATTAACAGAAGAAAATTGTCCCATTGGAGAAGATCACAATAAAACATGGATTGGAAAGGTTTACTCTTTTACACAGATCACTAACTTTGAACCCTCAAACATAGGGACAATTAATTTTTAAAAATTCTTTCAAATGATAAGGATTAATACAACAATTCTTATAAATTACACATAAGGCTGATGAAAATACAAAGTAGTTTTAGTTAAAAGGAGAAAAATTTAATCATATGGAATCATTAAAATCATTAGGAATCCTTGAAAAAATATCTTATTTCTATTTTAGTGAATAAATAAAAAAAATTATTGTAGTTTAAACATTTGTCCACTTAAACAAATATGGGTAGCATGAGCTAGCAATTCTTAGGTATGTTTAATAGTTTAGTGTTCTATTATTGCCAACAAAATAAATTTTTGTTAACTTTCTTAATTGTAACCATGTTTCTTTTACATCTATTCAATACACCATGTAGCAGAATAAATTGTTGTCAAAACAAATGGACCCAACAAGCCATGTCTGTTATAAATCATGTTTGTAGAAAATCCTGGGATTTATTTTCATATATTGATAGAAAATGTAAGAAAATTGAGTTTCCTTTTGGGAGAGGGCTTTTAAGACTCTCAGGCTTGATGTTTTACATTTTTCATAGGTTTATTCTTAACTGTTATCTTGAATGGTGAAAACTAAATCACTTCAACTTCAGTATCCATAGCTCTTTATTCCTATGTTCATCTCTATATAAATTTATTTATAATTATCATGGAATGGCACAGCAACCCACTCCTGTATTCTTGCCTGGAAAATCTCTATAGACTTAGGAGCCTGCAGGGCTACAGTCCATATGATTGCAGAGTGAGACATGACTGAAGCGACTTAGCATGCATGCATATATATTACGTATGTATTTATGTTTACTTTTTTTCCTTCCAACTTTTGTGCAGGTTTTGCATTCCCTTAGTGTTCTAAGTTTTTCAACACCATGTTCAAGTAGTGAGAAGAGATTACTTTGGGTTATTCCCAATATTAATATGTTGTCATTAAGTATAATATTAGATGTATTTTTCCACTAGATTTTCTTTATTAAATAGAGGAAATTTTCACCTATTGCATATTTGCTAAGATTTTAGGATTGTGAATGAGTGTTGAAATAAGTCAAATGCTTTTTCTATGGCTACTGAAATTTATAAACACACACTTAATTCTGTTAGTGTAGTGTGTGTTACAAGAATTGTTTAATTTTGAATCAACTTCGTATTATTGGACATTTTAAAAACATTGCTGGTTTTGATTTGCATTTCTCTGATAATGAGTGATGTTGAGCATCTTTTCATGTGTTTGTTAGCCATCTGTATGTCTTCTTTGGAGAAATGTCTATTTAGTTCTTTGGCCCATTTTTTGATTGGGTCATTTATTTTTCTGGAGTTGAGCTGTAGGAGTTGTTTGTATATTTTTGAGATTAGTTGTTTGTCAGTTGCTTCATTTGCAATTATTTTCTCCCATTCTGAAAGCTGTCTTTTCACCTTGTTAATAGTTTCCTTTGATGTGCAGAAGCTCTTAAGGTTAATTAGGTCCCATTTGTTTATTTTTGCTTTTATTTCCAATATTCTGGGAGGTGGGTTATAGAGGATCCTGCTGTGATGTATGTCAGAGAGTGTTTTGCCTATGTTCTCCTCTAGGAGTTTTATAGTTTCTGGTCTTACGTTTAGATCTTTAATCCATTTTGAGTTTATTTTTGTGTATGGTGTTAGAAAGTGGTCTAGTTTCATTCTTTTACAAGTGGTTGACCAGATTTCCCAGCACCACTTGTTAAAGAGATTGTCTTTAATCCATTGTATATTCTTGCCTCCTTTGTCAAAGATAAGGTGTCCATATGTGCGTGGATTTATCTCTGGGCTTTCTATTTTGTTCCATTGATCTATATTTCTGTCTTTGTGCCAGTACCATACTGTCTTGATAACTGTGGCTTTGTAGTAGAGCCTGAAGTCAGGTAGGTTGATTCCTCCAGTTCCATTCTTCTTTCTCAAGATTGCTTTGGCTATTCGAGGTTTTTTGTTTTTCCATACAAATTGTGAAATTATTTGTTCTAGCTCTGTGAAGAATACTGTTGGTAGCTTGACAGGGATTGCATTGAATCTATAAATTGCTTTGGGTAGTATACTCATTTTCACTATATTGATTCTTCCAATCCATGAACATGGTATATTTCTCCATCTATTAGTGTCCTCTTTGATTTCTTTCACCAGTGTTTTATAGTTTTCTATATATAGGTGAGGTACCATTTCACACCAGTCAGAATGGCTGCGATCCAAAAGTCTACAAATAATAAATGCTGGAGAAGGTGTGGAGAAAAGGGAACCCTCTTACACTGTTGGTGGGAATGCAAACTAGTACAGCCACTATGGAGAACAGTGTGGAGATTCCTTAAAAAACTGGAAATAGAACTGCCTTATGATCCAGCAATCCCACTGCTGGGCATACACACTGAGGAAACCAGAAGGGAAAGAGACACATGTACCCCAATGTTCATCGCAGCACTGTTTATAATAGCCAGGACATGGAAACAACCTAGATGTCCATCAGCAGATGAATGGATAAGAAAGCAGTGGTACATATACACAATGGAGTATTACTCAGCCATTAAAAAGAATACATTTGAATCAGTTCTAATGAAGTGGATGAAACTGGAGCCTATTATACAGAGTGAAGTAAGCCAGAAGGAAAAACATAAATACAGTATACTAACGCATATATATGGAATTTAGAAAGATGGTAACAATAACCTGGTGTACGAGATAGCAAAAGAGACACTGATGTATAGAACAGTCTTATGGACTCTGTGGGAGAGGGAGAGGGTGGGAAGATTTGGGAGAATGGCATTGAAACATGTAGAATATCATGTAAGAAACGAGTTGCCAGTCCAGGTTCGATGCGCAATACTGGATGCTTGGGGCTGGTGCACTGGGACGACCCAGAGGGATGGTGTGGGGAGGGAGGAGGGAGGAGGGTTCAGGATGGGGAACACATGTATGCCTGTGGTGGATTCATTTTGATATTTGGCAAAACTAATACAATTATGTAAAGTTTAAAAATAAAATTTTAAAAAAAATAAATAAATAAAAAAATAAAAACATTGCTGGATTTGCTTTGCTAAATTTTGGGCAATTATTTTACTTTTATTGCTAAGAGTAAAGTTGGTATGTAATTTTTTTCATAATGTTCCTATATCAGAATTATATGGGATTCACATAATACATTGATAAGTATTAACTTCTGATCTATTTTCTAAAGCAAAAATATATAAGATCTGTAACATTTCTTCCTTAAATATATAATAGAATGTATCAGTGAAGAGATCTGGGCCTGGAGTTACTGTTGCAAGAAGATTTAGTTATGAACCCACTTTATTTAATTTATTCAATGTATTTTAAAGTGTTCAATAAATACATGTCATTTTATTTAATGAATTTAATAATAATTCCATTAAATAAGTATACAACTGTTCTTTTATTTTAATAAATTGTTTTACAGAATTTTCCCATTGCATTTAAGTTGTCAATTTTATTACAATAAAGCTATGCATAATATTTCTACATATTATTTTAATTTTAAATTTTAATGACTTTTAAAAATTTCTAACATTAGTACTTTGTGATTTTGACTTTTTTATTTTATACATTTTAATAAATATTTAAGTGATTATAATAATCTAGGAAATGAACTTTTGACTTTGCTAATTTTCCTTATTGAAAGTATATTTTAAATTTCATTGACTCTGCACTTGGTTTTTATTATTTCTTTCTCCTAATTTCCATGAAAAAAATTATTTAGTTTTTTAATTCTAACTAAAATCTTTCTTTATTCTATCTATATTTATTTCAATTAGTGAAATCAATGTTTTTAAGTCTTTCATTCTAATATGCTTTTTAATTTGTCCTTTGCATTTTGTGCTCCTTCATTTTTGTCTTCTCAATTTTTTAATCTATATTTTGCATTAATCTATTAATGGGAAAGTTATGACTAACCTAGATAGCATATTGAAAAGAAGAGATATTACTTTGCCAACAGAGGTCTGTCTAGTCAAGGCTATGGTTTTTCCAGTGGTCATATATGGATGTGAGAGTTGAACTGTGAAGAAGGCTGAGCGCTGAAGAATTTATGCTTTTGAACTGTGGTACTGGAGAAGACTCTTGAGAGTCCAACTAGTCCATCCTAAAGGAGATCAGTCCTGGGTGTTCATTGGAAGGACTGATGCTGAAGCTGAAACTCCAATACTTTGGCCACCTAATGCGAAGAGCTGACTCATTGGAAAAGACCCTGATGCTGGGAGGGATTGGGGGCAGGAGGAGAAGGGGACAACAGAGGATGAGATGGCTGGACGGCATCACCAACTTGATGGAATGAGTTTGAGTGAACTCCAGGAGTTGGTAATGGATAGGGAGGCCTGGCGTGCTGTGATTTATGGGGTCGAAAAGAGTTGGACACGACTGAGAGACTGAACTCAACTGAACTGAACTGATTAATGCTATGTGTTTTAAAAATTTCCACTTTTATGTTCTTTATAGCTTTTTAGTTTTGGTTATGTTCTTAGTATCATTAACTTACTGGTTACCTTGGAAATTATAAAATACAATCTTGAATTGTTGGCAAGACGGCAGTGTAGAAGGACATGAGCTAAACCCTATACGAAAACACTAAAATCATAACTACCATCAACAACAATAAAAATGTTGGAACTTACCAAAAAAATATCTGACACCTAAAGACAATAAAGAAGCCACAGCAGAATGGTAGGGAGGGAGTAATCATGATAAAATCAAATCTCATACCTGCATATCTCACAAACTGGAAAATAATTATACCATAGAAGTTCTCAGGAGTGAAAGTCCTGAGCCCAACATCAGGCCTCCAAGCCTGGGGTCTGGCAATGGGAGGAGACTCCAGAGAATCTGACTTTGAATGTCAACAGGGTTTGATCACAGATTCCATGGGACTGGGGAAACAGAAATTCTTGGAAGGTAGACACAAGGTCCTATGTGCACCAGGACCCAGGGGAAAAAGCAGTGACTTCATAGGAGACTGGTCCAGACCTGCTAGTGGGGTGGAGAGAAGGGAACCTTCCTACACTGTTGCTGCTGCTACTGCTGCTGCTAAGTCACTTCAGTCGTGTCCAACTCTGTGCGACCCCATAGATGGCAGCCTACCAGGCTCCGCCGTCCCTAGGATTCTCCAGGCAAGAACACTGGAGTGGGTTACCATTTCCTTCTCCAATGCATGAAAGTGAAAAGTGAAAGTGAAGTCACTCAGTCATGTCTGTCAGCGACCCCATGAACCGCAGCCCACCAGGCTCCTCCGTCCATGGGATTTTCTGAAGTACTGAAGGGGGTTGCCATCGCCTTCTCCGCCTACACTGTTGAATCTGAACTGGTACACCCACTATGGAGAACAGTATGAAGGTTCCTCAAAAAAACTAAAATAGAACTACCATATGATCCAGCATTCCCACTCCTGGCCATATACCCAAAGAAAAACATAATCCAAAAGAATACATGCTCCCCAATGTTCATTTCAGTGCTGTTTACAATAGCCAAGATATGGGGACAATCTAAATGCCCCTTGACAGAGGAAAGATAAAAAATACAGTACATATACAAAATGGAATATTAATCAGCCATAAAAAGAATGAAATAATGCCATTTGGAGCAAGATGGACAGACCTGGATGTTATAATACTAAGTAAGTCAGAGGAAGACAAATAACATTTCATATCACTTGTATGCAGAATCTAAAAAAAAGAATATGATACAAATGAATTTAATAGATATTGAACTTATGGTTACCAGGGGGGAAAGGTGAGGAGAGGGATAGACTGGGAGTTTGAGATTGACATATACACAGTACTATTTAAAATAGATAACCAACAAGGACCTACTATATAGCACAGAGAACTCTGCTCAGTATTCTGTAATAACCTAAACAGGAAAATAATTTGGAAAAATAATTTGTTGTTGTTTAGTTGCTAAGTCAAGTCCAACTCTGCAACCCCATGGACTACAACACACCAGGCTTCTCTGTCCTTCACTGTCTCCCAGAGTTTGCTTAAATTCACATCCGTTGAGTCAATGATGCCATCCAACTATCTCATCCTTTGTTGTCCCCTTCTCCTCCGGCCCTCAATCTTTCCCAGCATGAGGGTCGATTCCAGTGAGTCGGCTCTTCACATCAGGTGGCCAAAGTAAGATGCATGTTGTGGGGAAATTAGCAAGATGGCACCAGTCAGGCTCTCTTGCTGCACACTCTCATGACCTCTTGCCCACGTTCTGTAAACAATGACTTTGCATGGTTGTTATGGCTGAGATTACTTATAGCACTGTTGCATGCGTGTCACAAAGTGCTTGCTTGGTGGCGGGTTACTCTGTGCCATATGCCTGTATGAGCTTCCTCATGAAGGCCCTGGGTGTTGCTGCACTGGGGCTCCATTGGAGAGACATCACGGTTATGTTATGTGAGGTTATGTTCTGCCTACGTTATGGTTATGTTATGCCTGCTGCTATGGCTGCTGCATCAGCCAGGAGAGAGGCTCTGTTATGGCTATTGTGTCAGCCAGGAGATGATAACGTGTCTGCAGTTCCTATGGCCCCTCAAGCCTTCTTCCAGCCTCTTAATTCACACCTTGCCTACCCTGAGTTCAGGTTATTTTTTATCTGAGAGTTTGGTAACATAAGAACTTTGTCTTTACTAATACTATCTAAAGGCAGAATATTTCCTATTTAACAATGAAATAAGTTACTCACCAATCGACAGAATTATAGCAATGCCTATGTTTTTCACAGTGTGATTTTAATATCCCAAATTCTTTGGAATAAATTTTATTAATAATTAGTTCATTTTGATGTTGGGAAAAGCATACTCCAACAATTTCTGGCTCAGAAAAAAATGTAAATGCTTTAATAAAAGGAAACACCATGGTTATTTTTGCAATCATATGACTTTACTGAGATATGCTGATTTGGGTTATTGCTTTGTGAGGTTTTACCATGTATCTTAGAAGGACTTTGTTCTCCTGATCTATAGAAAACATATTACCTGCTAAATTATAAGACTCAGGCTATCCTTGTAACATATAAATGAGGGTCTTCAGTTTTCTTTGTCCTTCTTAAAGATCCTTGTGGAAAGGAAGGAACTAGTCAGGGTTTCTCAGCCTCAGCACTATTGACATTTTGGATGGAATAATTACTTTTTGTGTTAGGCTGTCCTGTACATTACTAGTTGTTTAGCAGCATCCCTGGCTTCTACCCACTGCATGCTAGAAATGTCTACCCATCTCACTGTGTCAACTAAAAATGACTCCAAACATTGCCAAATGTCTCCTAGAAGGTGAGACAGCTGTAAAATGACCCTCTGTTTTGTCAAGTCAGGAAACACTTTGCTAGAGGATATAACATGGTTCCCATTAGAGAAAACATTGCTGGAGAATGTAGATTCATAGCAGCAGAATGGTAGAATAGGTATGGCATAGAGTAGTAATAGGAGCAAGAATTTAACATATGCAGTACTTAGTATATGGTAAGCATTTCTATAAGTTTTTACCTATACTAAATTACTTAACACTCTCAAAAAGCTTATTGATTAAGTCTTATTATCTGCATTTTACAGTTGAGGAAACTGAGGAATCAAAATTCATTTGTCCAAAGTCACAAAACTAGTAAGTGATTTCAATCCTAAGGAACTTATTTCCAGCATAGGAGAGTGTTTGTTTTTAATATATTTTTATTTAGAATAGTTTGAGAGTCACAGAAGAATTGCAGTGATAGTACAAAGAGTTCCCATATGCTTCATATAATCCTTCCTATTGTTTCCCTAATTTACTTTAGTGAGGTACATTCATTCCAAGTGATGACTACATATTGTTATACAATGAGCAAGAGTCCATATATTATTTGACCACTTTTGATTTTACCTAATGTACTTTTTCTCATCCAGAATCTCACTCAGATACTACATTACATTTAGGCATAATCTTGTATTAGAGTTCCCTACACTGTGGCAGTTTCTCAGACTTTCTTTGTTTTTTGTGGGTTTTTTTAAATGCTTTTATGTTTTGTGTGTATGTGTGTGTGTGTGTTGTGTTTTTTCCTGGAGAAGGAAATGGCAACCCACTCCTACTCTAACCTGGAAACTCCCATGGACAAAGGAGCCTGGTACGCTGGTCCATGGGGTCGCAAAGAGTTGGGCGTGGCTGAGTGACTTTATTTACTTACTTACTTACTTTTTGTGTTTTTACAGTATTGAGGTGTACTTGCCAGGTTTTTGTAGAAGGTAGGAGAAGGCAATGGCAACCCACTCCGGTACTCTTGCCTGGAAAATCCCATGGATGGAGGAGCCTGGTAGGCTGCAGTCCATGGGGTCACTAGGAGTGGGACATGACTGAGCGACTTCACTTTCACTTTTCACTTTCATGCATTGGAGAAGGAAATGGCAAGCCACTTCAGTGTTGTTGCCTGGAGAAACCCAGGGACGGGGGAGCCTGGTGGGCTGCCGTCTATGGGGTCGCACAGAGTCGGACACGACTGAAGCCACTTAGCAGCAGCAGCAGCAGCAGAACGTCTTTATGCTTTCTCAGTAGTATACTGAGATCCTGAACTTTGGGGATGGAGAACACAGAGGTAAACTGACCTTTTTGTCATACCATATCAAGAGCACAGGCTGTAAATATGCATTATCAATGTTAATAACTTTGCTCATATGGTTGAGATAGTGATTGTCAGACTTCTGTAAAGTCACTCTTCTTTTCGTTTGTTTTTTTTTAAGTGTAAAATTAATTTATGTGCAAACTAAAATTACAGAGTGGGAAGTTATGCTCCACCATAAACTTATGTAGTTCATGTATGTAAATTACTTGGAATTCTACATGCATCATTAATCTTTCAATTCTTTATTTTTTCCCATCATTTAGCTATATTAATATGAACTCTTGTTTATTTTATTTTTAACATAAATTTATTTATTTTAATTGTAGGCTAATTACTTTACAATATTGTATTGGTTTTGCCATACATCAACATGAATCCGCCACGGGTGTACACGTGTTCCCCATCCTGAACCCCCCTCCCACATCCTTCCCCTTACCATCCCTCTGGGCCATCCCAGTGCACCAGCCACAAGCATCCTGTATCATGCATCGAACCTGGACTGATGATTCGTTTCATATATGATATTATACATGTTTCAATGCCATTCTACCAAATCATCCCACCCTCTCCCTCTCCCACAGAGTCCAAAAGACTGTTCTATACATCTATACATTTGCATACAGGGTTATCATTTGGGTTATAATCCAGTATTATTTTACTTCTTTTGTTACTCAAATTGCTCCAGCTTTGACATTGAGAGCTTTTATAGTTGGCTCCTATTTCCATTTGATATAAACTCCCATCACTCTGTGTGTGTGTGTATGTGTGTGTGTGTGTTAAACACTTCCTTATTTTATGGCATTATAAGATGTCCCCCATGTTCATTGTGCATAGTCATTGACTCAGACCTAGAATCAGCCAATTCTTTTTTAATTTAGTTGGAGAATGGTATTAGAAAGCAAGATCCAGGTGCTGGGTTTGCTCATTGCTACTAGGGAATTCTAGGGAATGTTTTCTTCTAGGCCTTCTCAACTAATAGAGCAAGGGAATATATATGTATGTACTAACCCATGCATGCAGACTGTTTTATGCCAGTATCAGCATTTTGATAATGATTCTCTGACTTAAGAATGCCTGAAGGCACTGGGTCATTGCTGATTGATTTTGATTTTATCTTTCAGTTGTGTCCTACGCTTTGCGACCCCATGGACTGTAGCCAGCCAGGCTCTTCTGCCCATGAAATTTTCCAGGCAAGGATACTGGAGCAGGTTGTCATGTCCTCCTCCAGGGGATATTCCTCACCCAGGGATAGAACTTGCATCTCCTATGTCTCCTGCATTGGCAGGTGAGTTCTTTAGCACCACCTGAACCTTTCCCATGCTACCTGTGATGAAAAGACACAGACACATTCCCAACCAGAGACAATGTTGCAACTGGACCAGCCCTTGTGGGTCTTATTATGATTGCAGGTGCACCTCAGCAGCAACCATCAGAGAACCTTGAAAACCCAAAGATCACAGGTCCTGGAGAACATGGCATGCCTGGGACCACATAGTGAAGACAGTGAGGCTACTGCGGGAGAGAGAGAGAAGGGGAGGGACAGAGAGTGAGGAGAAGGGCATGAACCTAGGGTTCTGCCTTCATTAAGATTGAGGTGACTAGGGTTTCACACGTTCACTCAAGTTTAATGTACTAAAGCTCAACATTTCATGAGAAAACAATCTTTGGGTGGTTAACTTAATGGAAGCTAAATTGTTTAAAAGCTCATGGTGTGCACGTGAATCAAAGTAAAGAAGTACAGGGAAAACACCATGTAAGTAAATGGAAAATCATGGCCTTCCTTTTCAGTTCTGCTCTGCAAAATTTTGGTCATTCTATCTCACAAACCCTAGCCTTTTTAGGGAAAGTGGGGCACAATCCAAGACCTACCTTCTAGAAAGAATTGCATTAAATGCCTGCTGTTGCTGCTGCTAAGTCACTTCAGTCGTGTCTGACTCTGTGCGACCCCATAGACAGCAGCCCACCAGGCTCCCCTGTCCCTGGGATTCTCCAGGCAAGAACACTGGAGTGGGTTGCCATTTCCTCCTCCAATGCATGAAAGTGAAAAGTGGAAGTGAAGTCACTCAGTTGTGTCCGACTCTTAGCGACCCCAAGGACTGTAGCCCACCAGGCTCCTCCATCCTTGGTATTTTCCAGACAAGAGTACTGGAGTGGGTTGCCATTGCCTTCTCCACATCAAATGCCTGCTGCTGCTGCTGCTGCTAAGTCGCTTCAGTTGTGTCCGACTTTGTGCGACCCCATAGACAGCAGCTCACCAGGCTCCCCTGTCCCTGGGATTCTCCAGGCAAGAACACTGGAGTGGGTTGTCATTTCCTTCTCCAATGCATGAAAGTGAAAAGTGAAAGTGAAGTCACTCAGTCATGTCCGACTCCTAGCAACCCCATGGACTACAGCCTACCAGGCTCCTCTGTCCATGGGACTGTCCAGGCAAGAGTACTGGAGTAGGGTACCATTGCCTTCTTTCATTAAATGCAAAATACAGAGAAAATATCTAAAGCTTAAGAGTCAATATAATTTTTATATAAATCATAGGTGTCTTCTTTATTGCTATCTTGGAAAAAAGTTTATAATTAAGAAGACTTTTTCAAGATGTGATAAAGACCATAAGTTAGCTCATAGACAAAAAGAAAATTAAGTCTGATATGTAGTTTAATTATCTCTTCTAGTGC
The DNA here is from genome assembly GCF_002263795.3 of Bos taurus. Lineage (NCBI taxonomy): Eukaryota > Metazoa > Chordata > Mammalia > Artiodactyla > Bovidae > Bos > Bos taurus. Next base: position 16,725,984 of record NC_037336.1, on the reverse strand, counting down.
AAGTAACTGAGCCAATGGTAGATCACAAATAGAATCAGTTTACCAAAGAAACATCGTGGTCTGAGAAGAACAGGGGCCAGTATCAGTATTTGGGAATAAACATATTTAGCAATCAGAGATTAACTCAATATATTATATTACATCTGTTCTTTGAACCCAGTGTTTTAAGAGGAATATTTTAATTATTTTTATTTTAAAATTACTTGTAGCTATTGGTACAATCAAATGACAAAAATGCATGACGCCTCTTCTATTTTGATATTTATTAACATATTGATAGCAATAAAATAAATAATAAAGATCAAAATGACTGTAACAAAAACTCAACAGGTAGCATTTCCATGACTCATGGGGTTTTTAGGCAAAAAAGGATATGGAATGTGTTAGTTATCTTGGGTGAAGAGACTACAGAGCTGGGGGATTGGTTAGAAGATTTATCTGGAGGAACCTATTGCTGATCTGTGAGTCTACTCTGTGTGTGTCCTCCATATTAAGCCTTGTGATAGGTGTTCCTATGTGACATCTTAGCATATATAAAATATAATCCTTATAGTTGGAATACTGAGAAGACTAGTAAGAAAGCGGAGAAGGCAATGGCACCCCACTCCAGTACTCTTGCCTGGAAAATCCCATGGATGGAGGAGCCTGGAAGGCTGCAGTCCATGGGGTCGCTGAGGGTCGGACACAACTGAGCGACTTCCCTTTCACTTTTCACTTTCATGCATTGGAGAAGGAACTGGCAACCCACTCCAGTGTTCTTGCCTGGAGAATCCCAGGGACGGGGGAGCCTGGTGGGCTGCCATCTATGGGGTCACACAGAGTCAGACACGACTGAAGTGACTTAGCAGTAGCAGTAAGAAAGAGAACTGATCCTGTTTGGAGCCACAGTATAGATGTGACTGCCCTGTAATCAGCCTTTGAAATAAGGTTGAAGGTTGATTAGTAGATTTGATTGAATGAATTTCCAAATTGAGCTTTGCTTGCAAACAATTGACTATATGCACATTCATCACCTAGAAGACAACAGTGAAGTCATGAGATTATTGGAATTTTCATTCAATTATAGGGGAGCATCAATTCATAAGAATGACTTTTAAAGGGCAATGAGTGACAAAATAAGTTTAAAAAGTAAATGTTTCAGCTGTTTGTTTCTGGTTTTCTTCCACTTTATGAGACATTTCTATCCTATAGTTCAACATATAATTATAAACATTCAGTTCAGTTCAGTCGCTCAGTCATGTCCGACTCTTTGCGATCCCATGAATATAAACATTAGTTAGAAGTATTACTAATTTTATATATTTTTTCAATTAAAATAATTTTAATATTATTTTTCAATTAACAATTTAACTTTGAAAATGTGTCTTTATGTAATTTAGCTCTAAAGTGATAAGTTCATTTACTTAAATCTCTGTCATTTAACTATGATATAAATTCATTTTACTCACTTAGATAAGAAGCTTGAAAGGAACATATTCTCTTCATAAACAAGCTGCTAAGTCACTTCAGTTGTGTCCGACTCTGTGCTACCCCATAGACAGCAGCCCACCAGGCTTCCCTGTCCCTGGGATTCTCCAGGCAAGAACACTGGAGTGGGTTGCCATTTCCTTCTCCAATGCATGAAAGTGAAAAGTGAAAGGGAAGTCGCTCAGTCGTGTCTGACTCTGTGTGACCCCATGGACTGCCGCCTACCAGGCTCCTCCGTCCATGGGATTTTCCAGGCAAGAGTACTGGAGTGGGGTGCCATTGCCTTCTCCTCATAAACAAGAACGAAAAATTATTGACAGTGTACTATTGAAGCTATATCATCATTTTAAAGTCTGCTGCTGCTGCTAAGTCACCTCAGTTGTGTCCAACTGTGTGACCTCATAGATGGCAGCCCACCAGGCTGCCCTGTCCCTGGGATTTTCCAGGCAAGAACACTGGAGTGGGTTGCCATTTCCTTCTCCAATGCATGAAAGTGAAAAGTGAAAGGGAAGTTGCTCAGTCATGTCTGACTCTTAACGGCCCCATGGACTGCAGCCTACCAGGCTCCTCCGTCCATGGGATTTTCCAGGCAAGAGTATAGGAGTGGGGTGCCATTGCAAAGTCTATGGTACCCTAAAAATGATAAACACAAACCTACTATAGACATTAGGAAATCAGTCCTCATAAATGTTCATAAAATGAGGATGGCTTCATAACTATAAAAAGATAAAATGGTAATAATTCATGAAAATTTGGATGATGAAAAAATAAAAAATGAAATTGACCATTCAATAACAAATAAAGAAGAATAAGACAAGAGAAGTTAAATGCTGAAGCCAAAGCCCTTTTCTGAGATAATTAAAAAAAAAAAAAAAAGATATGTGTACTCTGATGCTGGGAGGGATTGGGGGCAGAAGGAGAAGGGGACGACAGAGGATGAGATGGCTGGATGGCATCACCAACTTGATGGACGTGAGTTTGAGTGAACTCCGGGAGTTGGTGATGGACAGGGAGGCCTGGTGTGCTGCAATTCATGGGGTCGCGAAGAGTCGGACATGACTAAGTGACTAAACTGAACTGAACTGAAGAGATGGAAAGAAAGAAATAAAGATAAATGTAAAACAGTGGTATGATATCTGTAATATAATTTCAGAGAGACAAAACTAAACAAAAACAGGAAAATCCTTATTTTGTGTACTTATGATTTAGTTACAAAAACAGAAGTAAATGGGACCTTGTTTTAGAGATAAAGGAGAAGGACCAATAAAAAGGCTGCATAACTGTTTCATCTAGGACCAGGAATGTGGCCAACTTAAGACAAGGAAGGATAAGCAAGGAACTGAAATGACATCCACATTTTCTCTCTGCCCTTCATCCTTACTTTTTCATCACATCTTCATCTCTGTCTTTTGGGCCACCGGTTTTCTCTGTTTTGGCTTTGCTGCTAAGCTGCTGCTGCTGCTAAGTCACTTCAGTCGTGTCCGACTCTGTGTGACCCCATAGACGGCAGCCCACTAGGCTCCCCTGTCCCTGGGATTCTCCAGGCAAGAACACTGGAGTGGGTTGCCATTTCCTTCTCCAATGCATGAAAGTGAAAAGTGAAAGTGAAATCGCTCAGTCGTGCCGGACTCTTAGCAACCCCATGGACTGCAGCCGACCAGGCTCCTCCATCCATGGGATTTTCCAGGCAAGAGTACTGGAGTGGGGTGCCATTGAGGTATGGTCACCATTACCTCTCAAGTTTACATTTTATAGGTCAGCTACTGTGGGAGATGAAATTTCTCTCTTCATATGAATTTAAGAGTCTTGGGAAAGAGATTCTGATTGGACTACTGATTTTGGATACATGCAGCTTGACCCATCAACTGCAGTCAAACGGATATGGTTGCAGTGAATAAAAGCATGGTGAGTGTGAGTCCCAGTGCAAACTTGGTCCCTGTTACTGTGGGTTAGAGATGTGGTAGGCATCAGAGAAGAGGAAGCTGTGACCTGGAAGGACTCTACAACAAATGCCTACAGTCAGCTGAGAAAACATGCTTGTCAGGCACATGATTGCCTTAAGGAAAAGTTTTCCCTCCCTGATCCCTCTCTCTCCATATTCACTCTAAGATGGCTTATTTATCTTCCTGACCAATGTTCATTGGGTTATACTTGGGATCCTGCCTCAAGGCTTCTGTCCTTCTAATCAGGAATGATGCTAATTAGCTATACCAACTCAGTTCTTTTATTCAGGACTTTTTCTTCCCTCAAGAACAGTGAAAAATCAATTACAATAATTATAAACAAAACAAAAACCACACATGAAGAATTTAGTAAGAATACAGCAAAAGAAATCTGTAGTAATAACATTTCTGATGAGCTAACTGTGGGACATGGCCACTTAGAAAACGAATGCAAACCTAGATTACATTAATTGACACAAACCCAGGTCAGTTTTCAGAAGATGAAAGGTGATGTCATCACAAGCTCCACAGGTCAGAAGACAGGGGTGTACGATGTTTGGTTCTGAGCACAACTTGATACAAGAGATCTCTACAAAAAGAAGCATGATTAGAATGATATGATTTGAATACTGAAGGCCTCTAAAAGCATGTAATATAAGGCATTTTGAAAAGAGGTTTAGGAAGTTAAGCCTGGAATAAAGCATTTGACAGGGAAGGGAAAATATGCCCACTATCTTTGTGTACTTTAAAGTCTATCAGCTGAAAGAGCAATTGACATTATTTTCAGTAACTATGTAGGGAAGGACCAAACCCACATATGTAAGAATGAAAACAACCTTACTTTCAACTATGATCATGTGTAATACGGCTGATTAACAAAGGAGTGGGCCACTTTAGTAGTGGTCTCTCAGTACGTAGATAAGAGGCAAAATAACCATCTTCATTGATGCTTTGGGATAAAGTACCCTGTGATTGCAGTTAGGATCCAACATTAAAAACCAAAAGTTTGAGTGCTGCTGGGAGACCAGAGAGATCACCTGGTAATAGCACAGACTGCAGTGCTGCTAGAAGGGAGAAGGGTCATCTGTGGCCTCATTTCCAGAACATGAAGACAGACCCGTGTTCTCAGGATGCACACTGGGTGAGGAGCTGGTATAACCTTAGAAAAAATCCCCTTAGCTTCCTTATTTTAGAGTGAGAGAATTAGACTGGATGATATTTAATATCCACTTTGCCCCTAAATTATTTTAAATGCAGTTTATTTATATTGCGAATCTCCCCAAACAATAGAAACTCATCAACATCCTCATGTTTGTTGGCTATGCATGAACTGATGCATTCACAGAGCCTTTATTATGGCTAGGCATTCCATCAGTACTATCTCCTTGTTTGGGGGAGCTCTGCTTGAGAAACTGGGCTGTTATAAAAATAAATGTAGAGCAATATACTCATATTTATGAAACTTTTTTCACAACTCAAAAGAGTATATTTGGCAAAGAATTTTGTGAACATTTGTTTTAACTCTTTCACTTAATAAATTGCCAACATCCATTGGATCATTGGAAAAGCAAGAGAGTTCCAGAAAAACATTTACTTCTGCTTTATTGACTACTTCAAAGTCTTTGACTGTGTGGATCACAACAAACTGTGAAAATTTCTTCAAGAGATGGGAATACCAGACCACCTGACCTCCTGAGAAATCTGTATGCAGGTTAAGAAACAACAGTTAGAAATGGACATGGAACAACAGACTGGTTCTAAATCAGAATAGGAGAACATCAAGGCTGTATATTGTCACCCTGCTTATTTAACTTCTATGCAGAGTACATCATGAGAAACGCTGGGCTGGATGAAGCACAAGCTGAAATCAAGGGGAGAAATATCAGTAACCTCAGATATGCAGATGACACCACCCTTATGGCAGAAAGCAAAGAAGAACTAAAGAGCCTCTTCATGAAAGTGAAAAAGGAGAGTGAAAAAGTTGGCTGAAAACTCAACATTCAGAAAACTAAGATCATGGCACCCAGTCCCATCAGTTCAGTTCTGTTCAGTCACTCAGTCATATCCGACTCTTTGCAACCCCATGAACCTCAGCAGGCCAGGCCTCCCTGTCCAGCATCAACTCCAGGAGTCCACCTAAACCCATGTCCTTCGAGTCCATGATGCCATCCAACCATCTCATCCTCTGTCGTCCCCTTCTCCTCCCGCCTCCAATCCCTCCCAGCATCAGGGTCTTTTCCAATGAGTCACCTCTTCACGTCAGGTGTCCAAAGTATTGGAGTTTCAGCTTCAGTATCAGTCCTTCCAATGAACACCCAGGACTGGTCTCCTTTAGGATGGACTGGTTGGATCTTCTTGCAGTCCAAGGCACTCTCAAGAGTCTTCTCCAACACCACAGTTCAAAAGCATCAATTCTTCAGTTCTCAGCTTTCTTTATAGTCCAACTCTCACATCCATACATGACCACTGGAAAAACCATAGTCTTGACTAGACGAACCTTTGTTGGCAAAGTAATATCTCTGCTTTTTAATTATACTGTCTAGATTGGTCATAACTTTCCTTCCAAGGAGTAAGAGTCTTTTAATTTCTTGGCTATAATCACCATTTGCAGTGATTTTGGAGCCCAGAAAAATAAAGTCAGTCACTGTTTCCACTGTTTCCCCATCTATTTGACATGAAGAAGATAGGGGAAACAACGGAAACAGTGGCAGACTTTATTTTTTGGACCAGGACTTGGTGATGAACAGGGAAGCCTGATGTGCTTCAGTACATGGGGTCACAAAGACTCGGACACAACTGTGCAACAGAACTGAACTTAATAAATAGGAAAACTAAGGCATAGATCATCAACCAAAATCAAATATTAGCAGATTTCATTTTAGCTATATTTAAAAACAAACTGAAAGCAGAGCTTTTTTATAAGAATAAGCAGAATACATCATAGTCCATAAGGTTGCAAAGAGTGAAGCAACTGAAGCAGCTTACCACACGCTCATCCTACTCTCATCCAGGATGCGACCACTTGCCAGTGAACTCTCTCCTTGCTAAGCCCACGATGTTCATGCATAGTAGAATCATGGTCAGTGGCATCCCATCCTCCACTTTTTCTTATGCTCAGCAAAGTCCACACATCCAACACTTTTGCAGCCAGGCAGCAGTGGCAGTAACACTTCTCTGTGGGCTGAGACAATGAAATCACTCATGACTCTGTAGTTCTTTCTGTCCCTAAGGGAAGGTAGCACATTTGGAATTATCACTTTGCTCTTACTTCAGTTCAGTTCAGTTCAGTCACTCAGTCGTGTTCGACTCTTTGCGAAACGATAACTTCAGTTAGGTTTCAGTCACTTTGAAATACATTACTTAAACTTTAGCTTGTTGGCACATTTCCAGAAAATTATCTCTTTAAGCAGTTTGCCGTGCTTTTAGTATAAGTGGTAATGTGCTCACATTACCTGATGTATTCTTGATAGCAAGGAAATATATAATGGGCAGGGACCTTTGGACCATCATGCCTTATAAAAAGGCATTATGATTATATAAAGCAGCTTAGATTATATAAACTGGCTTAAGAACTGGATGGCTGAATGGGTTTATGTAAGCCTGTACCCATTTAAAACCCTTGGCAATGTCTTGCATCACTAAGGCATTGTATCTGAGCTGATGGACTTGTTTAATTGATTATGGAATTTCTATTCTTCACTGATTGCTTCATCCAATTTTTTTTCTTACCTTTCCTCATTGTGATAATCATCAGGCATAACACCACCTCTTATATTAGCCAAAGAAAGAGAAAGGCAACACTGTGCATTGTTTCTGGGCTTTTAGAACCACTGTGAGATTTATTTCCATATCTTTTTTTCCTGCCCTGGTGCTGTGGGAAGCATATACATCAAGGTGGATTCTCCATCAATCTGGGCTGAGACTAAAAACAACAGAGCCTGCCTCCAACACATTAAACATGTTGCATAAGCAAGAAATAAACATTGACTAATATAAGGCATTGATATTTTGGAATTGTTTGTTACCACAATAGTCTAGGTTTACCACAGCAAAACCTAGACTATCCTTAGCAAAACTTTTCCAGATGTATTTAGGAACAGTAGACCATTCCACAGATGAAACATCTCAACTTTCAACTCTTTCATTACTCTTTTTCTTTCCCAAGCAGATTGTAGTCTCTCAGACAATAGGAATTGAATCTTTTCTTTGTAGTACTTCTGTTGTGCCCAGTAAAAAGCTTGTCTTTTTATGTAATCCACTGCTTGTACTATTACTACTAGTATTAAATTGAGTGGCATTTGCAGCAGAATGGCTGTGTTCTGGAGATTTTAAAGATGAGATTCTAGAGATGAAGGCAAAACTGGATAATAAAAATAAGTGCTATTAAAAGAGAAAATACCTCTCAGTAGCATAAAGCTTTCATTCCTTGAGGGGATTTCGTTGTTATTATTACAGTCTAGATTTAACTTGCTTGGGAAGTGGAGCCTATTTATAAACTCAGGAGAATTCCATGGAAGCAATTCAATCCTGATGGAAGAGTTTCCAATGCACTTGAAAATAGGAATGGCTAACCAAGAGTACAAGGAGGGGATATGGCAACCCACTCCAGTATTCTTGCCTGGAGAATCCCCATGGACAGAGGAGCCTGGTGGGCTACAGTCCATGCGGTCGCAAAGAGTCAGACACAACTGAGCAACTAGGCTCAGCACAGCACAAACTAGAGTATGGAAACTGGTAACAAGGATTTTTAAATGGATACATTCAGGCAAAGTGAGAAGAGATTCTTTTTTTTTTTTTTTTAATTTTATTTTATTTTTAAACTTTACATAATTATATTAGTTTTGCCAAATATCAAAATGAATCCGCCATGAGAAGAGATTCTTCACACATACACCATCATACTTATGTAAATAACTAGGTAACTTCGTATCTTAATTACATCACAGTAAGTGCTGCTTTGAAGAGTTCACCTGTTGATAGCTCTGGGGAAAGTGTAATTGCTTTAAATTACTTCAAAGTGCATTTGATAAAGTCTCAATGGCAAATTAAATTTTTTGCTCAAAGTAGTATTTTGTATTAAACATAGTTTCACATTTTCGTTCAGGGATAGGTTTGACACTGAAAAAAACTGAAATAATTAATACATATATTCATTGCAATTCTAGAGCTGGAATCTGCGAGCACTTAAGGATTATATAAAATGATGAGAAATGACTCTGGTATCACAGACCAGTGTTTGTTCTAATGTATTACATCCAGATTATATAAGGATCTTCCAAAATAAACAAGATGTAGATCACTTCTAAAGATCAGAAAAAAATGGAAGGATGCTTTCAGCTAAAATGATGAAGATACAGTAAAAATTAATTCTGTTCAAAAGCAAATACGTCGATAGTGTGTTGTCAAAATGGACAATACATGCACATTATCTTGTAAGAGCGCAGAGTTAGGCAGAGAGCAGAAAGACCACAGTGTAATATGTGCTATAATGGAGGTGAGTGTTCAGTACTATCAGTACAGTGATGTGGAAACAAACAGATGTTACAAGATGTTACAAGGTGGGATGGGGAGAAGAGAATGGAACAGATAAAACAAGGTTTTGTGTTGCCCATTAATTGTCTAATAATTTAATGTGTACCTCAGATTCTGATAACTAAGATCAAAAACCCCAACATTATGAAACAATAACAATAAAAAACAAGAAAGATATATTGTTTTCTATCAATGATGACATGGTCTTGGAGATGCCTAACACCAAGTTGGGATGATAAAATGCCAGGGTTCTTATAAGTCTCTATTTTTTGAAATAAAAGATTTCTGGGGAAAAAAGATCATGTTACATATTTCCCTACAAGAAGAAATCTAAGATGTGGAGTAGGAAACTAGAGGCTATTTGAAGAAAAAAGGTCGGATTGTAATTTGTTTTACCCAAGGAAACAAAAAAATGTTTCCATGCTCCATCAGGATTAAAGAAATAAGCTGTGCATCTGTGACAATAATTTGAATTACACATTTTAAATATTAGGTTAAAAAATTAACAAAAGAGGAACAGAAGATAAGGGCAGTATGTTGCAGCCTCAGAGTTTATAAATGAGGAAAATTAAATTTTCTTTAAAGTAAGTATAAAGAATGAGTTGATATAATGAACATTACTAAAAGAGAAAAAAAAACCTGATTCTTGGGGGACACTGAATGGTTAAGAGGTATGTGAACATATACAAGAGTAGGGAAGGAAGACAATAGCCATGCAACGATGATTCAATAATTTGGAAGAACCAAATTATTAAAGTGGTTTAATATTAAAGTGGGCAGATTGGTTTCATCGTGAAGAACAAGGCATGAAGTGACTGATGTCATTAGCATTGAAAAAACACAAGAATCCAAAGTGTGCAAGTGCCCCTCCTTATTCTTGTTCCATACATACCAAGAACACATTTTGACTTCAACATGAGCTGCCCATTAAAGAGAATCTCAGTCAAGCTAATGTAAGGCAGTTATATTTTTTGACAGCTATATTTCTCATTGTAAGGTATCATGCCATCTTTTTAAAACTTTTTCAGGAATATTTCATATTCCATGCAATGCTAACTTCAAGGCAGTTACAGTTCAAGGATAAACATACAGGGAGAACTATCAGCTATGCTTCTCAAAAAATAGTTAACATTTCTTTAGCATTTGGGCAAAAAGCCAAAAAAAAAAAAAAAAAGGCAAATTGACAGCTATCTCAAGGAAACAACAACCCATTTTGATATCCCCTGTGTTAACTAGAGGGACGAGGAGGGAATGTTCGTGTAGTAAAGAGACACTCCAGCTAGGAAAGATTAAACATAGAACATAAAAGCTATTGCTATTTACTTTGATACCTATTTCAGAAGTAGATGTTTGAAAAGTAAACATATTAGAACTCTGGGACTCCTCTCAGTATCCCATTAGACCTGTATTCAGGTTTATTTCAAACTCCAATGTACAAATAAAACCCTGGGATCCTCTGTGATCACAGAGAGAGCAGGAATGGGGGTTGTGGAAAGAGCTTCTCCATCACTGAGTGAGTTAAGGACTGTGTGGTGTCTCCATTCTGCCAGCATTGAGCCCTGCTCTTAGCTTAGCCTGCTGTGCATCTGATGTAAAACCTGGGGCCCTACTCCTGCAAGACCATTGCCATAGGCTTCTGAACTCAGTATTCTGAAAACAGTTTTCATCAGAGAGACTGCCTTGTCTATTGAAATGAGAAATACTCTAGGAGGCATGAGGTGGTGTGGACAGTTGAGAATGGTTGCTTCGGTTCTGCTGTATTGGATGCCTGGGTAGCCCTGGCCACTCTCACTGGGCTTAGGCAGGGCAGTGATGCTTGGAGATCTGAACATAACCTAAACTGGTAATTCTCTTTTGCTGGTGTCTTATCTCTTCCTTGGTGACCCAGATGATGAAGAATCCGCCTGCAGTGCAGGAGACCTAGTTCAATCCCTGGGTTGGGAAGATCCTTTGGAGAAGGCATTGGCTACCCACTCCAGTATTTTTGACTGGAAAATTCCATGGACCGAGGAGTCCAGGGGGATACAATTCATGGAGTTGCAAAGAGTTGGACATGACTGAGCCACTAACACTTTCACTTTCAAACAAAGTGAAGTAACTGGGGCTTTGCTAGTGGCTCAGACAATAAGGAATCTGACCGCAGTGTAGGAGACTTAGGTTCGATCCCTGGGTTGGGAAGATCCCATGGAGAAGGGAATGGCTACATAGTCCAGTATTCTGGCCTGGAGAATTCCATGGACAGAGGAGTCTGGCAGGCTACAGTCCATGGAGTCACAAAAATTCAGATATGACTGAGCAACTATCACTTTCACTACTTTGCTTCTTCTCAGTCTCTGGTCTCACAGTAACTTAACAAAATGCTCAGCTTGCTTTATTTGGTGAGACAAAAAATGTGAACCCCATGCCATTAAGACAGGAAAAAAAAAAAAGTAATGGTTTTAAAGTTCTAGAGCCTTGTAAAGCCATTAGCAATGAACTGAGAACTGCCCAGCAAATTATAGCTGCAGAGCTGGAAGGGCCCTTTGAGAACCTGTTAGTTCAAATCCCCCATTTTGCACATGAGAAAATGGATCTTCCATAGCTTCGGCTTGAAAGAGAAGATAGGAAAAAGCGATTTAATTCATTATTGACTGTATTAAATTTGAGTGGATAGTAAGATGCCTAGTGAAAGTGAAAGTCTCTCAGTCATGTTTAACTCTTTGCAACCCCATGGACTATACAGTCCATGGAATTCTCCAGGCCAGAGTACTGGAGTGGGTAGCCTATCCCTTCTCCAGGGGATCTTCCTGACCCAGGAATCAAACCGGGGTCTCCTGAATTGCAACTGGATTCTTTACCAGCTGAGCTACCAGGGAAGATGCCTAGGGGGCAATATTAACTGGATATTAGGCAATGTGATCACAGGAATAGACTTTCTTCTAGTTGTATATGGTGTATGTTCTAAAACAATTTTCCCAAGCTGTGATAACTTTAAATATCACATATTTGTGCTGCCAAGAAAGATTGTATCTCTTTATTATATATTGGGACCAAGAAAGTTAAAACAACATCACTCCTAAATTTTCCATTGGATTTTCTTCTCAGGATTGTATCCATGAATCTGTAGTAATCCTACCTCATCTATGGGCTACCCTTCACTCTGTGAGACGTTATTTACTCTCTAGAGCTTTTGGGAAAGTCCTGTTTGTGAAAGTCTACATCCTTCACGTGGGAAGTCAGTAGCTATGGATATACAGCATACTGGGGGTCTGTGATTCCAACAGACAAATCTGTATTGGTACTTAGAGTTCTGGAGTGACTAAAGAGAACTACAATACAGAGGGGGAAATAAAACCACATATTTGTGTCTTTCCCCAGTGCTCAAGGAAAAGCTTCCTAAAATAAAGTGCTCTTGAAACATCCTTTTATGGAAATTTCCTGGCCTCTGGTGCAACTTGATTGTAAATACCCAATGGTTCCCAGGTGGTACAGTGTTTCTGCCTGCCAATGCAGGAGACATGGGTTTGATCCCTAGGTCTGAAGATCCGCTGAAGAAGGAAATGGCAACTCACTCCAGTAGTCTTGCCCAGAAAATCCCAGGGACAGAGGAGCCTGGCGGGCTACAGTCTATGGGGTCTCAGAGAGTCAGACATACCTGAGCACACACACACACACATTCAATGATTCCCAATTACGGTTGCCCATATTGAGTTTTTGTGTGTGTGTTTTACTTTGATTTTTGTTGGTTTTTTTTTTTTTTTCCTTTTTTTCTAGTTGATTTACAATATTGTGTTAGTTTCAATATTCAGAGGGTTTTTTTTTTTCAGATTATATTCCATTATAGGTTATTATAAGATATTGGGTATAATTCCCAATGCTACACAGTAAATCTTTGTTGCTTATCAGTTTTTAGTTGTTTGTATCTGTTAATCCCATACTCCTAAATTGTTCCTTCCCTGACTTCCTTTTGGTAACCATAAGTTTGTTTTCTATGCCTGTGAATCTGTTTCTGTTGTATATGTACATTCATTTGTATTATTGTTTAAATTCCACATATAAGTTGTATCATATAACAGTTTTCTTTCTCTGTTTGACTTGTTTCACTAAGCATAAGTATTCTATAGGTCCGTCCACATTGCTGCAAATGGAAATAGTTCATTCTTTTTATGACTAATATTTCATTATATACATATGTATGTGTGTGTATATGTGTATGTATGCAAGTGTGTATAGATTTATAATTATATATATATATATATCTCACATATTAAACCAATTTTTCTGTTGATGAGCACTTGGTTTTCTATCACATCTTAGTTACTGTAAATAGTGCTGCTATGAACATTGGGGTATATCTCTTTTTGAATTAGAATTTTTGTTTTTTCCAAATATATACCCGAGTGGAATTCTTGAATCATATGGTTTGATAGCTCTATTTTTAACATTTTTAAGGAACCTCCATACCATTTTCCATAGTGACTGCACCAATTTACATTACCACACCCTCGCTGTTGCTGCTGCTGCTAAGTCATTTCATTCGTGTCCGACTCTGTGTGACCCCATAGATGGCAGCGCACCAGGCTCCTCTGCTCATGGGATTTTCCAGGCAAGAGAACTGGAGTGGGTTGCCATTGCCTTCTCCGGGGCACTGTAAAAGAAAGTGAAGTAGCTCAGTCGTGTCTGACATCCTCTCTATCATCTATCATTTGCAAAGTTTTTGATGATAGCCATTCTGACAAATGTGATGTGATATCTCAGTCTGATTTTGCCTGGCTTTTCTCTAATAATTATCAATGTTAAGCATCATTTCATGTGACTGTTGGCCCTTTACATGTCCCTAATTGTACAGTTATTTCTTCACATCTTCCTTAAGTTTTGACTGGGTTGTTTGTTTTTTCTTGATTCTGAGTTGTATGAAATTTATATTTTGTATAATGTATATTTTGGATATTAACCCCCTGTTGGTCAAATCATTTGCAAATTGATTTTGTTGGAAATCTTCTGTTTTTGTGCCTCATTATCTGTTTCCTTATTTAGGATTGTGAAATTTTCAGCCATAATTTCTTCAAATACAATTTAGGTCTCCTTCTCTCTCTGTTCTTTCTGAAACTCCTATTGTGAATAGGTTGGCACATTTTTTATTATAAAATAGATCTCATATGTTTTCATTTTTCCCACTTGTTTTTTTTTCTGCCATTTTGATTCGTGATTTTCATTATTCTATTATCCAGGTTATTTATTTGTTCTTCTGTATTATTTAATCAGCTATTCATTGCTTCTAGATTGCTTTTTATCTCAGAAATTGAATGGTGTATTTTTGGTTTGTTCATCTTTATAGTTGCTAGTTCCTTTTTCCAGTGATCTGCATTTAGACTGATAATATGGCTTAATTTAGTTAGCATTTTTATTACTACTCTTTTGAACTCACTTGCCTAGTAGACTGGTGATCTCTGCTTCATTATTTATTCTTTGAAGGGATTTCTCTTGTCTTTTAATTGGGAGTAGTTCCTCTGCCTTTTCATTTTATTTAGCTCTGTCCCTATGAATTTAGGAACAATTCTAAGTTATCTACTGAGGTCTCAAAGGGATGTTTCATGTAGGAGTCCTTGCGTACACTGGGTATGTTCAGTGTTATCAGTGTGACGGCTGGTTTTGATGTGGGCCGTGTCTTTCTTCAGGGTGTGCTGATTGCCATCACCTTTAGATGAGGTGTGGCTATTACTGATGTATCTAAAACCTGTGCAAGTGTGAGGCAAAACTTCCTCTCTGCTCCCTGGATACTGCTTCTGTTAAGGGTTGGGTCTGTCCCCTAGTTGGAGTAGTACCCACGAGGGTCAGTCTCAGTCAGGCTCCATACCTCTTGAGTGGGTTCCCTGTACTAAGAAAGGGGCGTGCTGAAAGAAGTGATGTCCATTCACTCACAGAGGTCTGTTGCATGACATGAGTAGGTGTTTGAGGCTCATCCCCCCTGCTGTGTTGTCCCAGGTCCACTGCATGGCTATGATGTGGAGTGGGCAGGGCCAAAACACATGCAAGGCTGGACCTGCTTGTCAGGGCAGGGTGCTGTGGCTTCAAGAATTGAGGCAGCTGTAGGAGTTGCTTGTATATTTTTGAGATTAGTTGTTTGTCAGTTGCTTCATTTGCTATTATTTTCTCCCATTCTGAAGGCTGCCTTTTCACATTGCTAATAGTTTCCTTTGATGTGCAGAAGCTTTTAAGTTTAATTAGGTCCCATTTGTTTATTTTTGCTTTTATTTCCAATATTCTGGGAGGTGGGTCATAGAGGATCCTGCTGTGATGTATGTCAGAGAGTGTTTTGCCTATGTTCTCCTCTAGGAGTTTTATAGTTTCTGGTCTTATGTTGAGATCTTTAATCCATTTTGAGTTTATTTTTGTGTATGGTGTTAGAAAGTATTCTAGTTTCATTCTTTTACAAGTGGTTGACCAGTTTTCCCAGCACCACTTGTTAAGAGATTGTCTTTAATCCATTGTATATTCTTGCCTCCTTTGTCAAAGATAAGGTGTCCATATGTGCGTGGATTTATCTCTGGGCTTTCTATTTTGTTCCATTGATCTATATTTCTGTCTTTGTGCCAGTACCATACTGTCTTGATGACTGTGGCTTTGTAGTAGAGCCTGAAGTCAGGTAGGTTGATTCCTCCAGTTCCATTCTTCTTTCTCAAGATAGCTTTGGCTATTCGAGGTTTTTTGTATTTCCATACAAATTGTGAAATTATTTGTTCTAGCTCTGTGAAGAATACTGTTGGTAGCTTGATAGGGATTGCATTGAATCTATAAATTGCTTTGGGTAGTATACTCATTTTCACTATATTGATTCTTCCAATTCATGACCCAATCAAAAAATGGGCCAAAGAACTAATTAGACATTTCTCCAAAGAAGACATACAGATGGCTAACAAACACATGAAAAGATGCTCAACATCACTCATTATCAGAGAAATGCAAATCAAAACCACTATGAGGTACCATTTCACGCCAGTCAGAATGGCTGCGATCCAAAAGTTTACAAGCAATAAATACTGGAGAGGGTGTGGAGAAAAGGGAACCCTCTTACACTCTTGGTGGGAATGCAAACTAGTACAGCCACTCTGGAGAACAGTGTGGAGATCCCTTAAAAAACTGGAAATAGAACTGCCATATGACCCAGCAATCCCACTACTGGGCATACACACTGAGGAAACCAGAAGGGAAAGAGACACGTGTACCCCAATGTTCATCACAGCACTGTTTATAATAGCCAGGACACGGAAGCAACCTAGATGTCCATCAGCAGATGAATGGATAAGCAAGCTGTGGTACATATACACAATGGAGTATTACTCAGCCATTAAAAAGAATACATTTGAATCAGTTCTAATGAGGTGGATGAAACTGGAGCCGATTATACACAGTGAAGTAAGCCAGAAAGAAAAACACCAGTACAGTATACTAACGCATATATATGGAATTTAGAAAGATGGTGACAATAACCCTGTGTATGAGACAGCAAAAGAGACACTGATGTATAGAACAGTCTTATAGACTCTGTTGGAGAGGGAGAGGGTGGGAAGATTTGGGAGAATGGCATTGAAACATGTATAATATCATGTATGAAATGAGTTGCCAGTCCAGGTTCGATGCACGATACTGGATGCTTGGGGCTGGTGCACTGGGACGACCCAGAGGGATGGTATGGGGAGGGAGGAAGGAGGAGGGTTCAGGATGGGGAGCACATGTATACCTGTGGCGGATTCATTTCAATGTTTGGCAAAACTAATACAATATTGTAAAGTAGCCTATCAGGCTCCTCCATCCATGGGATTTTCCAGGCAAAAGTGCTGGAGTGGATTGCCATTGTCCGTACCTAAGAATCACCTGAGAAGAATGTTTACAACCTTTAATTGCTTGATAGACCTCATAAAGATGGGACACAACTTAGCAACTGAACAACAACAAAACCTCCTTAAAGATACTGTTTTCAATTATGTAGATGCAAATTGGGCCTTTGCCTGGAGCATCCCCATGGGCAGAGGAGCCTGGTGGGCTACAGTCCACGGGGTCACAAGAGTCAGAGAGGACTGAGAAACTAACCACAGTAGAATCACTTTTAGCAATCCAGTTTCTGAGAACAACAAGGAATTTGGGGGCTGTGGGTCCCACAGTACAGTTTATCTTGTACATGGGAACACCAAACAAATACCCTCAAAGGTTTCTCACCCAACTTCATGCACCAATCAGCATGAAGGATCGTAAACTTATTTCAATATTTTTCAGATTTTCCAAGGGGTAAAGTTGCATAAATCAAATTTGTAAACATTGCCCACCAAGCCCCATCCCATACACACACATCTTAGAACATTAAATCTCAGAGACCAGATCAGCTCACTAGAGTACTTTGAAGCTCACATAAATAATGTATATTTCAGAATGAAATTCATGTAAAACAACAAAAAGTGGTGAAATCCCTAGTCACCAGAGAGAATGTGTCAGAATCATTTTTAAAAAATCACTAGACTGATCAACTAAAGCAGCTGCTGCTAAGTCACTTCAGTCGTGTTCAACTCTGTGCGACCCCATAGACGGCAGCCCACCAGGCTGCACCCTCCCTGGGATTCTCCAGGCAAGAACACTGGAGTGGGTTGCCATTTCCTTCTCCAATGCATGAAAAGTGAAAGTTAAGTCGTTCAGTCGTGTCTGACTCTATGCGACCCCATAGACAGCAGCCTACCAGGCTCCTCCGTCCATGGGATTCTCCAGGCAAGAGTACTGGAGTGGGTTGCCATTGAGTCCATGACAATATTCATGACCTCTAGCTCTCAATCTGGTTTTCTAACTAGTTCATACTTAACGAAATCATCTCTCTTCCCAAAATGGAGTTTGTCTGTCCCATTATGAAGCATTGAAGCGTAGTTCCTTTACTTTTAAAGTCCACATCCCCTTGCACTTGTACACTGTGCTTCCTTAGTCCTGTGGAGAGTAAATGGACAAGCTCATTGCTAAGCCAAATGTTTCTTACTGGCTACTACATAAAGAGACATCCAAATTTTGCAATGGCCTTTCTCCATTAATTTCTTGTCCAAGAGCCATTTTTATCTCAATGGAGATCTGGATAAGATGGGGAAGAAATATTGTTTGTTTTGACTTTGCTTTTTTGTTTTGTTTTGTTTCGTTTGTTCTTGTATGCCTACTGAAGGCAAGTTGCTCACATAGCTACGAACAATCATGTACAATAAAAATTCACACAATAATCAAAATGTGGACAGATATTACTAATTATAGCCAGATTTACACAATTTCATGTCTTTAAATATAGAATGAGATGGTGATAATTAGTTACAAATTTATCATGATGTCCTTTGAAGATTTCTCTGTGTAGAGCCAAAGAATCTTTGGATAAAGATTAAATAAAACAAAACAAATAAATAAAACAAAGAAATTACAGGGGAACAGTTTTTGTGTATACTTCTCTTATCTTCCCAAATTGAAAGAAAGCACTCTGAAGACAGGAGCTATCCCTCAGTCTATTTTTGTGTAACACTTAAGGCTTATATAGTGTCGACACATGGCAAATACCCACTAAACATTAGTGAGATCATATTTAATTTTGTTTTGTATTATACAAATAAGTTATAAAGCATTGTCTTTCACTGTGCTAATATAAGTATATTCTGGTTTCCTTAGCATCCTGAGGAAGATTGGAAAGATGATCCTTTTAGAACTAATGGGTACTGCTGTTATAGGGATAATGCCTGAATGGGTACCATTGAAAGGGAACTTCAGGTCTAAGCATACCAATATTTAGGTAGCTTTATAATATACAATTATTTTTTCTAGAAATGTTGAGATCATTTTTGTAAATGTTGTTTTGGAAATTGTTAGGCTCCAAATTTTCCCTTTTGAATATCGCTGTCTATGATTTTTTGGAAAACATTGTGACAGGGAAATATGTAAGCAAGAAAAGTTACTGCTACAAATTCATTCCTTCATTCAATTTTTTCTTTATTTTTAATTTATTCTTTTATTGAAGGATAATTGCTTTACAGAATTTTGTTTTCTGTCAAACCTCAACATGAATCAGCCAAAGGTGTACATATATTCCCTCCCTTTTTATTGACATTTTACTCTGTGCCATGTACTATTTCAGGAAGCTTAAGCTACATCAGAAAACAACACAGAGAAATCCCTGTCACCATTGAGTTTGCCTGGTAATTAAAGGAATTTTTTCTAAGTGTAATTAAATTTTGATAAATACTAATCAATTTTTGTAGTTGACAAACTGTTAACTACTTTGCAGATGTTTAGTTAAATATTCATTAATTTTAGTGTTGCAGCTTTCTTTTGGAATTTAAATATATATGTATATAAACACACTGGCACTCACTGCATATATTTATATGTATGATTATATTTTTTTTATTGCTGTTTCATTGTTAAGTAGTGTCTGACACTTTTGCAACCCCATGGACTATAACCTGCCAGCCTCCTCTGTCCATGGGATTTCCCAGGCAAGAATACTGGAGTGTGTTGCCATTTTCTACTTCAGGGGATCTTCCAAACCTGAGGATAGAACCAAAGTCTTCTGCATAGCAAGCAGATTCTTTACTGATGAGCCACCAGGTAAGCTAATTACATTATACTTATAATATATATATATATACATATTATACATAGCTAAGCTATTTTATGTATTATACACATTTAGCAGGACTGGAAAAGGTCAGTTTTCATTCCAATCCCAAAGAAAGGCAATGCCAAAGAATGCTCAAACTACCACACAATTGCACTCATCTCACACGCTAGTAAAGTAATGCTCAAAATTCTCCAAGCCAGGCTTAAGCAATACATGAACTGTGAACTACCAGATGTTCAAGCTGGTTTTAGAAAAGGCAGAGGAACCAGAGATCAAATTGCCAACATCTGCTGGATCATGGAAAAAGCAAGAGAGTTCCAGAAAAACATCTATTTCTGCTTTACTGACTATGCCAAAGCCTTTGACTGTGTGGATCACAATAAACTGCGGAAAATACTGAAAGAGATGGGAATACCAGACCACCTAACTTGCCAATCGAGAAACCTCTATGCAGGTCAGGAATCAACAGTTAGAACTGGACATGTAACAACAGACTGGTTCCAAATAGGAAAATGAGTATACCAAGGCTGTATATTGTCACCCTGCTTATTTAACTTATATGCAGAGTATATCATGAGAAACGCTGGGCTGGAAGAAGCACAAGCTGGAATCAAGATTGCCAGGAAAAATATCAATAACCTCAGATATGCAGATGACACCACCCTTACGGCAGAAAGTGAAGAGGAACTCAAAAGCCTCTTGATGAAAGTGAAAGAGGAGAGTGAAAAA
Organism: Bos taurus; assembly: GCF_002263795.3. NCBI lineage: Eukaryota > Metazoa > Chordata > Mammalia > Artiodactyla > Bovidae > Bos > Bos taurus. The sequence continues at coordinate 16,705,704 of NC_037336.1, read as the reverse complement.
GTTGGCTTAAAGCTCAACATTCAGAAAACAAAGATCATGGCATCCAGTCCCATCACTTCATGGGAAATAGATGGGGAAACAGTCGAAACAGTGTCAGACTTTATTTTTTTGGGCTCCAAAATCGCTGCAGATGGTGACTGCAGCCATGAAATTAAAAGATGCTTATTCCTTGGAAGAAAAGTTATGACCAACCTAGATAGCATATTCAAAAGCAGAGACATTACTTTGCCACCAAATTCCGTCTAGTCAAGGCTATGGTTTTCCAGTGGTCATGTATGGATGTGAGAGTTGGACTGTGAAGAAAGCTGAGCGCCAAAGAATTGATGCTTTTGAAGTGTGGTGTTGGAGAAGACTCTTGAGAGTCCCTTGGACTGCAAGGAGATCCAACCAGTCCATTCTAAAGGAGATCAGCCCTGGGTATTCTTTGGAAGGAATGATGGTAAAGCTGAAATTCCAGTACTTTGGCCATCTCATGGAAAGAGTTGACTCATTGGAAAAGACTCTGATGCTGGGAGGGATTGGGGGCAAGAGGAGAAGGGGACAACAGAGGATGAGATGGCTGGATGGCATCACTGACTCGATGGACGTGAGTCTGAGTGAGCTTCGGGAGTTGGTGATGGACAGGGAAGCCTGGTGTGCTGCAATTCATGGGGTCACAAAGAGTCAAGTCGGACAAGACTGAGCTACTGAACTGAACTGAACTGAACTGAGCAGTTATAATTTTTTTTTTTTTCTTTTTACCTCTCCTGGGCTCCTGAAAAATCTAAAAGATTCTAGATATTCCTCCTGTTTCCTCCTAATGGTAAAATGGTTCTGATTTTTGTTAAATGTTCTGAATTAGAGAAATGTTGGTTGATTCAGTGCTGAATATGTTTAATAAAACATAATGAAGAAAAAATTTATAAATTGGAATAATATGATAGGAAGAACACTCCTGGATATCTCTTTTCCATTACCCACACAGAACATTTCACTTCTGACACTTGCCCAAGCCAAGCAATTCTCTACAACACCAGTATATGTATAATTGTCTTACAATTCAATTTTGACACTAACAGAGTTAGCTTATATCCCACAGTTTAAGAGCTCTGTCCCACAAGACTTCCCTCCACTTCAGACTCCACTTGCAAATAGTTAAGTCTTCAAGTTACCCAGAGCTTCTGTACAAATTGACCACAAATCAGATGTGTTCATGAATGTCCTCCTTATTTTTATTATTTGCTAGAAGAGCTTACAGACTCAGGAAAATACTGACTTATATTTACAAGTTTATTATATAGTAAAGGATATGATTGGTAAAGGGTATAGTGGGCAGTCAGGTGAAGAAATAATAAGGTAAAGTTTGGAACGTTTCTGAATGCAGGAGCTTTTGTTGGGTTGTACCATTCTCCCACCAGATGGATATGTTCACCAACCTGGAAGTTCCTCAACCTTGTACTATTTTGATTTCTATGGAGGCTTCATCAATGTAGGTATTGACTCAGTCTCCAAGCCCTTTCCTCTTCGTGGAGGACTCATGGTGAGACTGGGAGTTACAAGTTCCTAATCATGGCTTGGTCTTTCTGATGACCAGCTCCATCCAGGAACCTACCAGGAGTTACCACCTTATGAGGAAAGACATTCCAATCATCCAGGAAATTCTGAAGGATTTGAGAGTTTGATGTCAGATGGTCCTATCCTCAGGAAATTACAAATATCTTAGGAGCTCTATGTCAGAAATTGGGGCCAAAGACTAAATATTAGAACAAAAGATTATGCTAAAACCCATATTTACAAGGATTGTAGGAGGTCTGTATTAAGAACCACAGCATACAATTATGTATATGTGTGTGTATGTATATACAAATATAAATGTATTTTTAGGCATTTCTTATTAATTCATACTGTGATGTAATGTGATAAAAAATGGTACAGAATCACTAAGAAAATTCACATGAAAATTTCCATTAAAGATCAAAACTTTAAAATTTTAAGGACATTCTGATAGCAATGAAACTGTGACAACAGAACCTGAGTGTAACTTTCACTATTTTTAAAATTAGGGAAAACACACTAGAACTCAGTGTCCTCTGTCACCTACTAAGTTGAGAAAATAAATACAGCAGTACTTAATATTTGCTATTGTAACAAAGTACATCTTATTTAAATTTAAGAAATTGGTGAGATACAGTACATGTGGAATTTATTTTATCCATCACTTTTGAGCTTTTCTGAGGCCTACAAAAAAATAAAAATATATATTTGCCGTGACATCAGTTTTTTACAACCATTCTGAGGGAGGTAGAGCATGACAGCAACAGCGTTATTTCTTGTTGCTTGAAACCATAATAAATTCTGCAGACATATCCAGGGTTTAAAGGTTTCTATAGAATGACTGGCAGTGTGCTTATAATTGACATGTCCACTACCAGATGGAATTCCCCTACTTCAGAGAAGTAATTGTAGAACTCACTGTGCTTCTGAAGAGAATTTAGAAAACTTCTCTAAATTTAGAAAACTTCTCTAAATTTCTCTAAATGAAACTCTGTTAAAACTTTCCACTTTTAAGATAATAAGAGAGTTTTGAATAATTTTTTTTAAATTTAACTTTCAAAGAGAGTTATCAGATAGTTCATTGGCCCCAAGTTATGTGTTACATTTCTTTTTGCTTGAAGTCTGAAAGAATTGTATGCAACCTCAGGAAGCCAGTGACCCTGGAATAGTAATCTGTAAGAGTACAACTTTATGTTCAAAAACAATGACCATCATAAATGCATTAGAGATGCTTCTGTTTACCAGAAGTGATGTATGTGATCACACCCAGCAAAAAGTGCTTCTAGGAAAGACATTCTGGTTTATTTTCACTTTACTGTCATCAAACTAACAGGAATATCCAGCAAATATAAAAAAAATTATTTATAAATACATTTTATATTTTATTTTGTTATATTAAGAATTATACATACATATAACAGTGGAAACAGTGTCAGGCTTTATTTTTTTGGGCTCCAAAATCACTGAAGATGGTGACTGCAGCCATGAAATTAAAAGACGCATACTCCTTGGAAGGAAAGTTATGACCAACCTAGATAGCATATTCAAAAGCAGAGACAAGGCTATGGTTTTTCCAGTGGTCATGTATAGATGTGAGAATTGGACTGTGAAGAAAGCTGAACACCCAAGAATTGATGTTTTTGAACTGTGGTGTTGGAGAAGACTCTTGAGAGTCCCTTGGACTGCAAGGAGGTCCAATCAGTCCATTCTGAAGGAGATCAGTCCTGGGTGTTCATTGGAAGGACTGATGCTAAAGCTGAAACTCCAATACTTTGGCTACCTCATGTGAAAAGTTGACTCATTGGAAAAGACCCTGATGCTGGGAGGGATTGGAGGCAGGAGGAGAAGGGGACGACAGAGGATGAGATGGCTGGATGGCATCACTGACTCAAGGAACATGAGTTTGGGTGGACTCCAGAAGTTGGTGATGGACAGGGAGGCCTGGCGTGCTGCAATTCATGGGGTAGCAAAGAGTCGGACATGACTGAGCGAGTGAACTGAACTGAACTGATAATAGAAAGGAAAAATAATAGCAACAATGCCAAAGATCACCCATGGCCCCACACTACAAAGATACCTACTATAGATTTTTGTTTTTATATTGTTCTAATCTTTTCCTATGACTTATTATTTATATTTAGGAGCCATAATCACACTGTATATAAGATCTTGCACTCTTTATTTAAAATTACTATTTTACCCTCAAATTATCTATAGACATGTGAATATTATCTTTTAGATTTTCCCATTATACCTGGGAGAGTGAGGCAGAGAAACAGACATACAGAATACCAAAGATAGCCTTATTGAAGAATAATCAAAAGAAAAGGTAACAGAAAGACAGTAATACTGAAATTTTCAACTCCTGCAGATACTTCCTTGTATTCTTATCAGTATCCAAATATATCACTCCTCCACACTCCATTAAAATATTAAATAAATAAAACTTTCTGTGGTTGTGATGAACACATTTTATTAATAAAAGTTCCTTTAGTTATCAGCACCTCTTTGTATTCATACCCCTTGTTTGATGTGGGAGGGACCTATAACTTATTTCAAACCAATGGAATATGGCAAAGTTTATGGACAGCACTTTGTGATTACATTATTTAAGACCATAGCAATTGCCTTTGGACTTTGTCCTTTATTGTCTTTGAGGAAGCAAGTGGCCCTTGGGAAGATCCACATAGCAAGAAACTGAGAGCTGCCTCTTGCTGATAACCAGAAAGAAACTGAAGCTCTCAATCCAAAATCCTGCAAGGAATTGAATATCACCAACAACATGAGCTTGGAGGTACATCCTTCCCTGGAAAAGACTCCTGATGAGAACCTAGCTCTTGATGATGCAATGATTGAAACCTTGTGGTAGACCCAGTTAAGTTGTGCTCCTGATCCATAGAAGTTGCAAAATTATATACTTGCATTGTTTTAAACTGTTAGATTTGAAGTGATACTGTTACATATGGAAGTAATACAGTGTTATCAACTAAGTTTTAGACACATGCTTAAGGAATAGAAGGAGATAAATACAATATGCATTTTAAGAGATTTCATACTTGCTTGGTATGTAAATAACTTAAAACAATAGAAGCTCTAAAATTTAGTTCAAAATTCTGATTGAGTAAAAAAAAAGAAAAGATGGATGATTTTGTCTATATATTGAGGATGCTTTCAAAGAGGTAACCTTGGGTATCTGTCAAACAAAAGCAGACTCACACAAGATCAATTTATCCACTAGATCAAGGAGAAATGCCAATCAATAAGTAATTTGGTCTTTATGGAAGGACATGTGTGGTGGCCAGGAATAGGTGGTCAGGAATTGTACCATGTGTTAAAAATTAACATTTCATAAAATCAGCATTTATTTTTCAACATTTCTCTTTTTGCCCTCCCTCATAACTCCCAACAGGGCTTCCCCGATGGCTCAGTGAGTGAAAGAATGTCAAAGGAGATGTGAGTTCCAGCCCTGGGTGGGGGAAATCTCTTAGAGGAAGAAAATGGCAACCCACTTCAATTTTCTTGCCTGAAAAATCCCATGGACAGGGTAGCCTGGAAGGCTACAGTCCAAAGGGTCACAAAGAGTCTGACATGACTGAATACTTGCACATAATCCATAACACCTCCCAACCCCAACAGTCATGTGTGAGTACACACATATACACACAAACATACAATATACACACACACATACACATACACACATACACAAGTACTCCTCTTAACTCTATTTTCTGAATGTGCAAAAGAATAAAAAGCGTCAGTTTTGCAGGGGATTATTTTGATTCCTGGGAGAGGTGGACTATGTAATGATTGGGAATTGTGGCAAGAGGTAGGGTAAGAAGGCAGGATGAAAATATCTCTTCCTCCTGTTCTAGAAATTTCAGCTCAATCCACAGAAATCAGAAACTCAAGTACTTGATAGCTAATTAGAAGATAATTCCTAACAGTACCAATATGTTTCCAAATTTATGTTTTTAATGTTGCAACAATATTATTATTAAGGAAAGCAAAGGTGGAAGCCCATATTATATTCACATTGAGAGACTGATTATCTCAGCTTCTGCTGAAAGCTTATCAATTAAACCTCTCTCATGTTAACAAAATGGTGGAATTTATTTACATATATATTTTTTCTTTTTGGAGTTGTCTAATGAAAAAAATGACATTTGCATAAGAATTACTTTCCTGTAAGTGCCCTCTTCTAGTATTATACCACATGCAGTCTTGACTACCAAGACAAAAATAGACTTTTGTGCAAAAAAATCGATCCCCATGTCTTATGTTTATTTCCTGAGAAAAGCAAAAAATTATAAATATTTAATCTCTGGGAGCCTATTAGTCTTAGAGAATAAAAAGTCTGAATGTAAAAAATAGAGCAAATGAAAAACTTTTGTATTTTTCTTGTTGAACATGTTGGTTATCTTCTAATTTATATATACAGTTCATTTATAATTTAACTTAAAGGAATTGCACTTTAAGCAATTCTTTCATTGACAGATTTGTCTTATATTGTTTATACATTTACTCTGGTGCATGAATAAAACAGAATTTGAAACTATATGTGTCTAGGCATTTAAAGAAAATTGTTAAAGAATAATTTTTAACCTTGAGTCAATGAATGTGCTCTTATTTGTCTAACATTTCCTAAAATAAGTCAGGACTCCAGGTGTAGTTTTATAAGTGGAGAAATCCTACAAAGAATCCCTGCTCTTGTCCTTTCATTGGGGCAACATTTCAATGCATTCTGTTGTCTCATATTGACTATGTAATTAACTGTCTCCCTGATTTAGAAAACAATGGTGCATTTGTTCGGTTTTCAATAACCCCTTTTCTGTAGGAACAGCATACTCCAACAGTCAAGATTCTACTCTACCATCTTGCCTGCTGCCATGGCTACAGTTAATTGGACCAGTGCGGACACTTGCTTCTGGCTGGTACAATAATTTTTCTACCTGGAGTTTGGTATACAGACTAAGAGATAGACAAATTCCGTATATTTTTTTCTTTAAATTTTTGTGATTGATTATGCTTTGTATTTTTTATATTGTATTTTTGAGAGTATTTTCTAGGTGTTTAGTCTTTGCTTTTGATATCTGTTATCAATTATGTACCCCTGAGAATCTAATCTTCAGTGTTCATTTTCACTTAGGGATTTGATTACCAGCTTTATTGCTCTCTCCCCTTTTGAGACTCCCTTTTCTACTCCAGGTCACCTCTATCTCCTTACTCCCTTTTCTCATCTCTACATAACTCTGTGAATCTCTCTGGGTGTTCCAGGCTGTGGAGAGCACTAAGGGAACTGATAACTGACTAGATTGCTCTCTCCTCTTTTGATCTCCCTTTTCTCCTCCTAGTCACCTCTATCTTCCTCCTCCCTCTTCTCTTCTCAATATATCTCTGTGAATCTCTCTGGATGTTCCTGGATGTGGAGAATTGTTTCAACAAAAATCTAGGGGTTTTATCTTCTATGATGTATGAATGGAGAAGTCTTGAGGCTACTGTAAGAGAAAGACTAAAATCCAGAGGCAGGAGGCTTAACTCCAAAATTTTTAGAACATCAGAGAACTCCTGACTCCAGGGAACATTAATAGATAGAAGCTCACCCAAAAGTGTCCACACCTACACTGAAACCAAGCTCCACCCAAGAGCCAACAAGATCCAGTGCAAGACACACCATGCTAATTATCCAGCAAAACAGGAACACAAACCTGAACGTTAAAAGATGGGTTACCCAAAACCATGCCAAACCCATAGACACCTCCAAACACACTACTGGGCACTTCATTGCACTCCAGAGAGAAGAGATCCAGCTCCAACCACCAGAACACAGTCACAGCTCCCCCAACCAGGAAACCTTGACAAGACATTAGTCCAACCCCACCCACAGGGAGCAGACTCCACAATTAAGAGGAACCACAAACTTCCAGCCTACAGAAGGGCACCCCAGACACAGCAATCTAAACAAAATGAAAAGGCAGAGAAATATTCAGCAGGTGAGGGAACATGATAAAAACCCACCAAACCAAACAAAAGAGGAGGAGATAAGGAGTCTATTTGAAAAAGAATTCAGAATAATGATAGTAAAGATGATCCAAAATTTTGAAAACAAAATGGAGCTACTGATAAATAGACTAGAGTTAAGGATTGAGAAAATGCAAGGAATGTTTAACAAGGACCTAGAAGAAATAAAGAAGAATCAATCAATAATGAATAATGCAGTAACTGAGATCAAAAGCACTCTGCAGGGAACTAACAGTAGAAAAACTGAGGCAGAGAGAGGATAAGTGAAGTAGAATATAGAATAGTGGAAATAACTGAAGCAAAGAGGAAAAAAGTATTAAAAGAAATAAGGACAACCTCTGGGACAATGTTAAATGCCCCAACATTTGAATCATAGGTGTCCCAGAAGAAAAAGACAGAAAGAAATGGCATGAGAAAATATTTGAGGAGATAATAGATGAAAGTTTCCTTAATATGGGGAAGGAAATAGCCACCCAAGTCCAAGAAACCCAGAGAGTTACAAACAGGATAAACCCAAGGCAAAACACCCCAAGACACATATTCATCAAACTAGCAAAGATCAAACACAAAAAGCAAATATTAAAAGCAGGAAGGGGGAAGCAACAAATAACACACAAGGAAATCCCCAAAAAGATAACAGCTGATCTTTCAATAGAAACTCTCCAGGCCAGAAGAAATGGTAGGAAATACTTAAAGTGATAAAATAGAAAAACCTACAGCCAAGATTACTCTACCCAGAAAGGATCTCATTCAGATATAAAGGAGAAATCAAAAGCTTTACAGACAAGCTAAAGCTGAGAGAATTCAGCACCACCAAACCAGCTCTTCAACAAATGCTCAAAGATCTTCTCTGGACAGGAAACAGTAAATGGTTATAAAAATTAACCCAAAACAGCAAAGTAAATAGTAATGGGATTATACTTATCAATAATTACCTTAAATGTAAATGAGTTAAATTCTCCAACCAAAAGACAAAGACTGGCTGACTGGATACAAAAATAAGACCCTTATATATGCTGTTCACAAGAGACCCACCTCAAACCTAGGGACATATACAGACTGAAAGTGAAGGGTTGGAAATATTTCATGGAAATGGAGACCAAAAGAAAGCAGAAGTAACAATACTCATATCAGATAAAATAGACTTTGAAATAAAGACTGAGATAAAGGACAAAGATGGATACTACGTAATGATCAAAGGATCAATCCAAGAAGAAGATACAACAATTATAAATATATATGCACTCAACAGAGGAGCACCTCAATACATAAGGCAAGTGATAACAAGTATGAAAGGGAAAATTAACAGTAACACAATAACAGTGTGGACTTTTACACCCCACTCATACCTATGGATAGATGAACCCGACATTTAGCAAGGAAATGCAAGCTTTAAGTGATATAATGAGCCAGTTAGACTTAATTGATATCTATAGGGCATTTCACCCAAAACCCATGGAATTCACCTTTATCTCAAGTGCACAGGGAACATTCTCAAGGGCAGATCACATCCTGGGCCTTGAATGTAGCCTTGGTAAATTTAAAAGAATTGAAGTCATTCCAAGCATCTTTTCTGACCACAATGCAGTAAGATTAGATGTCAACTACAGGGGAAAAAAACTATTAAAAATGCAAACATATGGAGGCTAAACAACACGCTTCTGAATAAACAAAATATGAAAGAAATCAAAAAGGAAATCAAAATATGCATAGAAACAAATGAGAATGAAAACACGACAACCCAAAACCTATGGCATTCAGTAAAAGCAGTGCTAAGGGGAAGGTTCATAGAAATACAAGCCCACTTTAAGAAACAAGACAAACAAATAAACAACCTAACTTTACACCTAAATCAACTAGAAAAAGAAGAAAAGACGAACCCTAAAGTTAGCAGAATCAAAGACATCATAAAAATCAGAGCAGAAATAAATAAAAAAGAAACAAAGGAGACCACAGCAAAAATCAATAAAACTAAAAGCTGTTTTCTCTGAGACGATAAATAAAATAGACAAACCAGACTCATTGAGGAAAAAAGGGAAAAGAATCGAATTAATAAAATTAGAAATGAAAATGGAGAAATCTCAACAGACAACACAGAAATACAAAAGATCAAGAGACTACTATGAGAAATTATATGTCAATAAAATGCACAACTTGGAAGAAATGGAAAATTCTTAGAAAAGTATAACTTTCCAAAACTGAACCAGGGAGAAACAGAAAATCTTAACAGACCCATCACAAGCACGGAAATTGAAACTGTAACCAAAACTCCTCCAACAAACAAAAGTTCAGGACCAGATGGCTTCACAGGTGAGTTCTACCAAAAATTTAGAGGAGAGATAACACCCATCCTACTCAAACTCTTCCAGAAAATTGTAGATGAAGGTAAACAACCAAACTCCTTCTATGAGGCCACCATCATCCTAAAACCAAAACAAGACAAAGATGCCACAAAAAAAGAAAACTACTGGCCAATATCACTGAGGAACATCAATGCAAAAATCCTCAACAAAATTCTAGCAAACGTAATCCAACAACATATTAAAAAGATCATACATAATGACCAAGTGGGCTTTAACCAGGGATGCAAAGATTCATCAGTATTCACAAATCAATCAATGTGATACACGATATTTACAAGTTAAAAGATAAAAACCATATGTTTATCTCAATAGATGCAGAGAAAGCCTTTGACAAATTTCAACACCCATTTATGACAAAAACTCACCAGAAGGCAAGGCACAGAGGGAACATACCACTACATAATAAAAGCCATATACAACAACCCCACAGCAAACATTATCCTCAATAGCAAAATATTTACAGCATTTCCTCTAAAGTCAGGAACAAGACAACGGTGCCCAGTCTCACCACTACTATTCAAAATAGTTTTGGAAGTCCTAGACAGAGCAATCAGAGAAGAAAAAGAAATCACTACTATTCAAAATAGTTTTGGAAGTCCTAGACAGAGCAATCAGAGAAGAAAAAGAAATAAAAGGAATACAGATTGGAAAAGAAAAAGTAAAACTCTTACTGTTTACAGATGACCTGATCCTCTACATAGAAAACCCTAAAGACACTACCAGAAAATTACTAGAGTTAATCAGTAAATATAGTAAAGTTGCTGGATATAAAATTAATACACAGAAATCCCTTGCACTCTTATACACTAACAATGAGAAAACAGAGAAACTAAGGAAATAATTCCATTCAACATTGCAAAGAAAATAATAAAATACTTCAGAATAAATTTACTTAAAGAAACAAAAGTGAAAGTGAAGTCATTCAGTCATGTCCGACTCTTTGCAACCCTATGGACTATAGGCTACCAGGCTCCTCTGTCCATGGGATTTTCCAGGCAATAGTACTGGAGTGGATTGCCATTTCCTTCTCCAGTGGATCTTCCCAACCCAGGGATTGAACCCAGGTCTCCTGCATTGTAGACAGACACTTTACTGTCTGAGCCACCAGGGAAGTCAAAGAAACAAAAGACCTATGCATAGAAAACTATAAAACATTGATGAAAGAAATCAAAGATGACACAAATAGATGGAGAAATACACCATGTTCATGGATTGGAAGAATCAATATACTGAAAATGAGTATAATATTCAAAGTAATCTATAGATTCAATGCAATTATTATCAAGCTACCAATGGTATTTTTCACAGAACTAGAACAAATAATTTCACAATTTGTATGGACACACAAAAAACCTTGAATAGCCAAAGCAATCTTAAGAAAAAAGAATGGAACTGGAGAAATCAACCTGCCTGACTTCAGACTATACTACAAAACCAGTCATCAGGGAAGTATGGTCCTGGCACAAAGACAGAAATATAGATAAATGGAACAAAATAGAAAGTCCAGAGATAAATCCATGCACCTATGGACACCTTATCTTTGACAAAGGATACAAAAATGTACAATGGAGAAAAGACAATCTCTTTAACAAGTGGTGCTGGGAAAACTGGTCAGCCAGTTGTAAAAGAATGAAGCTAGAACACTTTCTAACACAAATATAAACTCAAAATAGATTAAAGATATAAATGCAAGACGAGAAACTATAAAACTCTTAGAGGAAAACATAGGCAGAATGCTCTCTGACATAAATCACAGCAAGATCCTCTATGACCCACCTTCCAGAGTAATGGTAATAAAAGCAAAAATAAACAAATGGGACCTAATTAAACTTAAAAACTTTTGCACAATGAAAAAACTATAAGCAACATGAAAAGGTAGCCTTCAGAATGGAAGAAAGGAATAACAAATGAAAGAACTGACCAAGAATTAATTTCCAAAATATACAAGCGGCACTTGCAGCTCAATACCAGAAAAATAAACAACCCAATCAAAAAATGGGTCAAAGAACTAAACAGACATTTCTCCAAAGAAGACATATAGATGGTTAACAAACACGTGAGAAGATGCTCAACATCACTCATTATTAGAGAAATGCAAAGCAAAACCACAATGAGGTATCATCTCACACCAGTCAGAATGGCTGCTGTCAAAAAGTCTACAAACAATAAATGCTGGAAAAGGTTTGGAGAAAAGGGAACCCTCCCACACTGTTGGTGGGAAATCAAACTAGTATAGCCAATAGGGAGAACAGTGTCGAGGTTTCTTAAAAAACTGGAAATAGAACTGCCATAAGGCCCAGCAATCCCACTGCTGGCCGTACATACCAAGGAAACCAGAATTGAAAGAGACACATGTACCCTAATGTTCATTGCAGCACTGTTTACAATAGCTAGGACATAAAAACATGGAAGCTACATAGATATCCATTGGCAGATGAATGGATAAGAAAGTTGTTGTACATATGCACAATGGAATATTACCCAGCTATAAAATAGAATGCATTTGAGTCAGTACTAATGAGGTGGATGAAACTGGAGCCTATTATACAGAGTTTAATAAGTCAGAAAGAGAAACACCAATACAGTATATTAACACATATATATGGAATTTAGAAAGATGGTAACAACTCTGCATGCAAGACAGCAAAAGAGACGCAGATGTAAAGAGCAGACTTTTGGACTATGTGGGAGAAGGCAAGGGTGGGATACTATGAGAGAATAACATTGAAACATGTATATTACCATATATAAAATAGATGACCAGGGCAAGTTTGATACATGAAGCAAGGCACTCAAAACTGGTGCTCTGGAACAGCCCAGAGGGATGGGGTTGGGAGGGAGGTGGGAGGCGGGTTCAGGATGGGGGGGGACACCTGTACATCCATGGCTGATTCATGTTTATGTATGGTGAAAACCAGCACAATAGTTTAAAACTCCAATTAAAATAAATAATTAATTAATTAAAAAAAAGAAAAATGTCGAGTAATTTTTAATCCTTGAGTCAATGCATGTGCTTGTTTGTCTAAGCTTTCCTAAAGTAAGTCAAGCCCACAGGTGTAGTTTTATCAGTGGAGAAATCCCACAAAGAATCTCTGCTCTTGCCCTTTCACTGGGGCAACATTTCACTGCATTTGTTGTCTCATGTTGACTATATAATCAACTGGTTCCCTGATTTAGAAAACAATGGTACATTTGTCCAGTTTTCAATAATCCCTTTTCTGTAAGAACAGCATACTCGAACAGTCATGATTCTACTCTACCATCTTGCCTGCTGCCTTGGCTACTGTTAATTGGACCAGTGCAGACACTTGCTTCTGGCTGGTACAATTATTATTATTCTTCTACCTGGAGTTTGGTATAGGGACTAAGAGATTTGTAGTCAGTTTGCTTAGATGAAGAAAATGAATTAAGTGCAAACTGTAAAATTCAGAAGGCCAGTGTTCCTCGTTGGGTGGCATCTCAATGGACATGAGTTTGAGTAAACTCCAGGAGTTGGTGATGAACAGGGAGGCCTGGCATGCTGCAGTTCATGGGGTCACAAAGAGTTAGACTTGACATTGACTGAACTGAACTGGGTATTCCTGGTATGTGGCATTAGTGGTAAAGAACCCGCCTGTCAATGAAGGAGACATAAGAGACACGGGTTCAGTCCCTGGATTCAGAAGATCCTCTGGAGAAGGACATGGCAACCTACCCCAGTATTCTTGCCTGGAGAATCAACCCCATGGACAGAGGTGCCTGGTGGGCTATGGTCCATAGAGCTGCAAAGAGTCAGACTGAAGTGACTTATCATGCACATGAAGAATCAGAGTGAAAAATCAAAAAAAAAAAAAAAAAAAGAAGAAGAAGAAGAAAAAAAAGAATGAATGAGACAATGGAAAGATGAAAAGATGAGAGATGGAGAAGGATGACTATTTGGGTTTCTAATAACTTTCTGGTTGCTAGTTTTAACCATGTCTTTGGTTTCCATGAAATAACTAAGGTTTCATCAAGTACGTATAATTATTGATATTTTCCTTAAGTAACTTCAGTAGCCTTCTGTTAGTTACAAATCACGCATGACTAAAACGTTTCCTAGGTCTCCTTCACATGCAGTGTTCCCACATTGGACTAATGCAATAAATTTCTAGAAACTAAATGGAAATTTTCATGTGTATTACTACTATTATAGATAGTTGATAGATTGATAGAGATACATTTAAGCTTATGCTTTAGCCTATTGAATTAATTTTGATACTTCAACAAATATATTTTCTTGTTTATATGTTTGTAACTCCACAAACATTGTAAACCTTCCTTGTGTTTTAATACCTAACTAGATAGAAATATTAAATATCATATGTCCTAAGACAAAGATCTGCACCACACTACTGGAAATACCCTTGAGTTATCAACCTTCTCTTAATTGACAGTTCTCTAGTATGTTTTACCTAAATAGATCTTCATCTTCAGTCATGAAGGCTACATCCCTAAAGTTCATGGTATCTGTATTTGAGTGTGTGTGTATATGTGCATGCATGTAAAGTCACTTCAGTCGTGTCTGACTCTGTACAATCTGGTGCTTGAGCAGACTAACTTTGCAAAAGTTTATTAAACTATCCCGGATGTTCATTAGTAATGTTTTTGAATATGAAATTGCTTCCTCATTTTTGCAGTTTCAAAACTTCATGAGTTTCATTGTTTGCTCTGGGCTTACTGCGGGAACATCCTAACATATCCTATTGCTTTCTTAGGTGCATCAAGTAGTACATTGTCTAACTAATCTTCTCCAAATTTATACCTTAATATTTATTACTATTTAGTATATATCCCTAGCTCTTACTATGTAAAGCTAAAATATATACCCTATCGAGTTTACTTATTTAGCCCATTTGTTCTATGGTAGTATTTTTGATTGCACTGCTACTCTTTCTACAGCTATTCCCCAGATTTACCATGCTAACTCAGTTTCTCAGTTTCTAATATTTCACCTAGCTAAAAATTCTGTATCACACCAATCTGACAACTGTCACTTTTCACTCCTTACTGTTTATCTCAGCTGTATGCATGCATGCAAGCTAAGTCATGTCAATCATGTCTAACTCTGTGATTCTATTGAATGTAGCCTGCCAGGCTCCTCCGTCCATGGGATTCTCCAGGCAAGAATACTGGAGTGGGTTGTCACGCCCTCCTCTAGGGGTCTTCCTGGCTCAGGGATAAAACCTGCATCTTTTACATCTCCTGCATTGGCAAGCAGGTTCTTTACCACTAGTGCCACCTGGGAAGCCCCACAATCGTATACTTAATGCTTTTCATATATCACTCACTTAACTCTTTTTTTGTTGTTGTTCACTTAACTCCTAAAACCCAATGCAGCATGCATTATTGTTGTTAACATTTTTCAAGTGAGAAGATAATTTGTTTGTTTTACCCCCAGGTCACATAGTTGATTTATGATGGGTTATGATTAAGTAATTGGTGGCTCAGATGGTTAAGCATCTGTCTACAATGTGGGAGACCCGGCTTCGATCCCTGGGTCAGGAAGACCTCCTGGAGAAGGAAATGGCAATCCATTTCAGTACTATTGCCTGGAAAATCCCATGGACAGAAGAGCCTGGTAGGCTACAGTCCATGGGGTTGCAAAGAGTCGGACACGACTGAGCGACTTGACTTTATGATATGAAGGATCTCTGTCTGCTCTAGAAACTACATTCATAATGATTACCCCCAAAGACTTGGCTTCATTTCTCTGTGATCTATTTTCATAACTAAAATTGTACTAGTTCTGAATATCTTATGATTATTGACTTTTCTATGTTGACTTAGAATGAATGATAATCTAAAATTGATTTGAGACACTGCTGTGTGACGATAAACTCATTTTTGGTTGAATTCCACAATACTGTGTTGAACATACAATTTAGGCTAACAGGGAGACTTAGTAATGAGGGAAATATACTCATTTTCTAGAGACTTAGTGTTGTTGCAGTTCATTCACTCAGTCATGTCTGGCTCTTTGCGACCCCATGGACAGCTGCATGCCAGGATTTGCTGTCCTTCACTATCGCCCAGAGCTTGCTAAAACTCATGTCCATTGACTCTGTGGTGCCATCCAACCATTTCATGCTCTGTCATCCCCTCCTCCTCCTGCCTTCAATCCTTCCCAACATGAGGGTTTTTTTTTCCTAACGAGTCAGCTCTTTGCATCACATGACCAAAGTACTGGAGCTTCAGATTCAGCATCAGTCCCTCCAATGAATATTCAGCATTGATTTCCTTTAGGATTGACTGGTTTTATCTCCTTGCAGTTCAAGGGACTCTCAAGAGTCTTCTCCAACACCACAGTTCAAAAGCATCAATCTTTCAGCACTCAGCCTTCTTTATGGTCCAACTCTTGCATCCATATATGACTACTGGAAAAACCATAGCCTTGAATAGACAGACCTTTGTTGGCAAAGTAATGTCTTTGTTCTCTAATATGCTGTCTAGGTTTGTCATAGGTTTTCTTCCAAGGAGGAAACTTTTAGTTTCATGGCTGCAGTCACCATCTGAAGTGAGTTTGGAGTATAAGAAAATAAAGTCTGTCACTGTTTCGATTGTTTCCCCATCTATTTGCCATGAAGTGATGGGACCAGATGTCATGCTCTTAGTTTCTTGAATGTTGACTTTTAAGTGAAATTTTTCAATCTCCTCCTTCACTTTCATCAAGAGGCTTTTGAGTTCCTTTTTGCTTTTCACCGTAAGAAGCTTAGTGTCACTTCAGTTCAGTTCAGTTCAGTCGCTCAGTCGTGTCCAACTCTTTGCGACCCTATGAATCGCAGCATGCCAGGCCTCCCTGTCCATCACCAACTCCCGGAGTTCACTGAGACTCACGTCCATCGAGTCAGTGATGCCATCCAGCCATCTCATCCTCTGTCATCCCCTTCTCCTCCTGCCCCCAATGCCTCCCAGCGTCAGAGTCTTTTCCAATGAGTCAACTCTTCGCATGAGGTGGCCAAAGTACTGGAGTTTCAGCTTCAGCATCATTGCCTCCAAAGAAATCCCAGGGCTGATCTCCTTCAGAATGGACTGTTTGGATCTCCTTGCTGTCCAAGGGACTTTCAAGAGTCTTCTCCAACACCACAGTTCAAAAGCATCAATTCTTCAGCACTCAGCCTTCTTCACAGTCCAACTCTCACATCCATACATGACCACAGGAAAAACCATAGCCTTGACTAGACGAACCTTTGTAGCAGAGACTAAATACACCTGAAGAAAAAAACAGTTAAACACTTCCCTTTAATTTTTGTAACTTGGGATAAAATTGAGATCAACTAAGAATGGAGTGGGCTGCACCAGGGAGAGTTGTAAAGGAGATCTCTCCTGACCCTAAGTAACTCAGCGGATAAGCATTTAGTATATTTCAGTGCCTTGGAAACATTCTGAAAATACATTAAATAATATTTAGGAAGTTTCTGCCTTGCAAAAAGGCAGTTCAGTATGTCTGTAATAAGGTATGAGCTTCCCTGGTGGCTCAGTGGTAAAGAATTCGACTTCCAATGCAGGAGACGCACATTAGGTAGATCCCCTGGAGGAGAAAATGATACCCACTCCAGTATTCTTGGCTGGGCAATCCCATGGACAGAGGAGCCTGTCGGGTTAGACTCCATGGGGCTGCAAAAACTCAAACACAACTTAGCAACTAAACAGCAACAACAAAATAGGGAGGAACTTAAAATTCAATTTTAACCTGTTTTCCACCAGGTTAATCATTAGTATGTCACTATAAATATAATTTTATATTCTATTGTCAGGTTATGATAACTAGGAATAAAAGCATAACTGATGTCACGACTCATGATGATTTGCACTTGTGAATGAGACAGGTCTTTGCTAACCTTCACTTGGACGGGGAAAAGTTACCTTATACATAAACATGTAGGCAGTACAATTTTATAATAGGCTGGATGCTTAAAATGAAAAGTTTCTATATTTTAAAAGTTATAATTCAAAAGTGTTCACAATGCCTGTTAAAATAACATTTACTGTGTAACATCCACTCTGTCCTTCCTTGGTGTCATGTTGAATATGATATATCAAAAGAACAACCATTTCTGCCCTTAAGGAATTTTCACCTCAGAAAGGGAAAAACCATTATATATATCCTTTCCCCTTTTGTAAAATTTGTTGAGTGAAACTGACAATCATATTTGTTCTTTCCATATGTTGACTCATTTATTTATCTTCATAAAAAAATTTCTAGAGTTCTTCCCATCCCAAATGATTTTGGGATTTTGGTGACTGAATCTATGAGAGACAGTGAGACTGACTTCATAAATAGAATGGAAATAATTATGAACAGAACTGGGGAATGGGCCATCAAGAAACCCTAAAAAGTGGAGTAGGAGAGAAGAAGAGTAGGCCAGGGCAAAACTGATTAGTGAAATATAAACAGTAATGTCAGAGAAACTCTGATTATCTGAATATGCTAAAGACAAGATTAAAGAGTGAAGGCCCAGAATCTGAGAAAAATTTCTGTGCATTTACAGGCAGTATGAGAGTTTTGTGAAGAGAAATGTCCTGTTTGAAGGAACATATGAGAAAAAAAAATCTTTTGAAAGCCTCTTGAGAGCTTTCTTACTTTGTTTCTATCTTTGTTTTGATAGGTTAAGGTCTGTTAGGTAGTTAAAATAGGAAAAAGTAGTCCAGAATGGTGGTGGCTAAAAAATAAGGAAGGGAAAAGCATGTAAAAATAGAACAAAGGAAGGTCCACGGGCTGAAGCGAGGACCTCAGGTAAAACAAACAGCACTCCTGGCTAGCCCAATTTACACAGGGCAGGCCCAGGGGGAGGAGAAAAAACATATAAAAAGAGGAGCCAAAATTAGACTGGGGGCCTCTCTTCTTCTGGTTGTCTGTGCCTAACACCATTTGCTTAGTAGGCTCACTTTTAAGGCGTACAACAATCCCATACTTAAGACAGAGTTCCTTCATATCTCTTAGTTGGAAGAAAATTTGGACATAGGGGATCTCTGTCTATTTCCCTTGTCTTTTCCAGAATAAGTCCAGCTGCAGGATGGTATTGTAAGTCAAACTCCCATCCTCAGGCCAGTGTTCCGTGTCCCCCAGAGGATACTGTGGCCACTCAGTGGCACAAAAGAATTTTAAGTGACTTCTCCTTAGAGTTAGAGGACCAAATAGCTTCTAGTTGTCAAGGATGCATCTCAATGTTGTCTTCAGGAAGTGGATTGGCTATTTCCCATCTGAAAGACAGTGATGACAGAAGGAAAATAAAAAAGAAAAAATAGGTCTCCTTCAATTTCCATGGGTGGACTTCCTTAGGTGTGAGTCTTTTACGGCACCATAGATTCTGGGGAGTTTGTAATTTCCTCGGTTCTGTCTCATCGCAACAAAAATTTGAAGCAATAGATGGACCAGTGTTATAGCCCTCAGACGGACCAGTGTTACAGCTATGGGTTACAGCTCAGTTTTATTTAGAAAGTAAAGGAAAATACATTCTTGAGGCATGAGGGCATGCCGACCCAAAAGAAGCCAAGGGAAGAGAGGCCCCTAGCCCAATTTTGGCTGCTCTTTTTATATGTATTTTCTCCTCCCCCTGGGTCTGCCCTATGTAAACTGGGCTAGCCAAGAATGCTGTTTGCTTTACCTGAGGCCCTCACTCCCGTCCTTGGACTTTCCTTTGTTGCCATTCTGGACTCCTTTTTCCTATTCTAACTACCTAACAGGCCTAGCATTTCGCTGTCTAAAAAAGGAATGAGAAAGAAGTCTGAAGTATAGCAAAGGAACTTGGATTTGTCAAGAGGACAGAAAGGAAAAAGCAAGAGTTTCAAGGAAGAAAATAAAGAGGTCTAGAACAATTAAATAAAGGAAAATAGGGGGCGATAACCTCTCTAAATACAAAGAGGAAGCAAGGACAATGAGTAAGTATTGGGGAATAGGTGTAGGTGATGGAAAGTCATTTCATCACAGTAACACATACTTAGCCCAAGGCCCCGAGGGGCAATGGAAAAGCCTGATGGGAGGATATCCATGTCAAACCTAGTTAGGAGAATAGAGATGCCTTCCAGGCCCTGATTTAAGAGCCAAGGGTCTGCAACGTTTTGGCAACTGAGTCTGAACTGGGTTTTGATGGTGGTGGTTTTTTGTTTGTTTGTTTGTTTTTCCTTTTCTTACAGTTTGAGGCAATATTCCACTAGGATTAACATAGAAAAGTAAAAGACTTCAACTGTAGGGTAGAAATACAAACACAGTGATACTAATTATCACAAATAGGGTGACAAAATTAGTTCTGTCCTGTAGCAAAGATAGAGCAAATAAAGTAGAAGTTCAAGGAAGGAAATAGATTAAAAACAGAAGAAGAAGCTTCACAACCAAACAGAAAGGAAAAAGGAGAAACTAGCAGAAAGGAAAACACAAATTTCTAGTCCATCTCTTACATTCTAGGGCCTGTGTTCTGATATCTTTACAAGCCTCTTCTGTGGATGCATTGGACACATTTAGAGAGAGAAAATAAGTGAAACAAATCCCACCTTCCTTCATCCACATTCCCAGGGGCTTTAGGCCTCTGACTTTTTATGCTATGTTATCTCTGACTCATTTGAAAAGACCCTGATGCTGGGAAAGATTGAAGGCAAGAGGAGAAGGGGATGACAGAGGATGAGATGGTTGGATGACATCACCAACTCAATGGACATGAGTTTGGGTGAACTCTGGGAGTTGGTGATGGACAGAGATCTGGTGTGCTGCAGTCCATGGGATCGCAAAGAGTTGGACATAACTGAGTGACTGAACTGAACTGAACTGATCTCTGCCATAAATGCCTTTACTTCTGTTGAAGGAGTTTGTAATTTCCTTGGTTCTGTCTTGTCACAACAAAAGTTTGAAGCAATGGATCAGTGTTACAGCCTTCAGATGGACCAGTGTTACAGTTTAGTTTTATTTAGGAAGTAAAGGAAAATACATCCTCTAGGCATGAGGGCATGCCAACCCAAAAAGACATGAAGGGAAAAGAGGCCCCCAGCCCAATTCTGGCTCCTCTTTTTATATGATTTTTTCTCCTCCCCCTGGGCCTGTCCTATGTAAATTGGGCTAGCCAAGAGTGCTGTTTGTTTTATCTGAGGTCCTCAGACCTTCCTTTGTTCTATTTTTGTTGGCTTTTCCCTTCCTTGTCTTTTAGCCACCGCCATTCTGGACTTCTTTTTCCTATTCTAACTACCTAACATTTCTCTCTGGTGAAACCTCATTCATAAAGCCCTGCTCAGGTCTAATTTTGTCCCTGAACCCTTTCAAAAACATGTACCTAACAATAACACTGTTTTCAATCAATATAAATTGAACTTCAGAAAAAATTTCTCCAAGTGTGCAAATTAGGAACAATTGACCAGGATGGTCTCAGTGCTCCCCTCAGAGGCTCAAGCTTCAGAAGGGCTTATCCTGACTCTCTTTCCCTGGACTCCCTTTTCTTAGGGCAGTTACTTCAGAAAACCTGTAATTGCAAATTCATTCTCTGCCTCTTTGAAATGCAGATAAACCTTCCCCCAACCCAATCACCAGTTTTACAACCCAAGATGATTTTCTCAAGAACCTGGAAGCCATCCCTTTGAAAGACAATCATCAAGGAAGATAGCATGTCTTCTTCCCAATTTGTAGAAGGGCAGAAGCAGCCTTCAATGGCACCAATTAGCAAACCCAGATGGGATAATCACAGATAACAAAGTTTGAGCTCCAGAATAATTCAGTGTGGTCCCAGTTGATCAACCTCCACTCCAAAGTCCTCCAGTACTTTTCCTCTAGCTTATTCCAGGGCTTAAAGAGCTTTTTGTTTATGTGGAATTGAGTGCAGTCTCTCTGCCCTGTTGCAATAGTCTTGCTGCTGCTAAGTCGCTTCAGTCGTGTCCGACTCTGTGTGACCCCATAGACGGCAGCCCACCAGGCTCCCCTGTCCCTGGGATTCTCCAGGCAAGAACACTGGAGTGGGCTGCCATTTCCTTCTCCATGCAATTGTCTTAGGTAAGTCTTCATTTTGTTTAACTTTGCCCAGTGCAACTTTCCTTTGATGCCACAATAGAATAGCATAGATGTAAAATGAAATATTTCTGTGAAATAAAATATTTCCTGCTATAATATTAAACAAGCCATGTCACAGACATCATGGATTCCAGACTTGCAAATGTAAATTTCTGATTGCAGTTGAAACAATATCAGCCATTAGGCTGCCCATGAGCCACTTCCTTGCTGGCAAGCAGTGAGGAACTTGGAAGAATGGGAGAAAGTACAAGAGAGCCATCCACCACATCCACCAACCAAAAAGCAGGATTTGGATCGCTGAGATGCACATAAAAGAAATAATTTAAGTAAACCTGGTCGCTTGCATCTTCCCATACACAGAAGAGTGCCAAATCCATTAAATGTAAAAAACCTTAATTAACAGTAATCTTCTAATATTCATATTACCTGCCCCTTGCTACAAACTTCTATATAACCTAATTCCTCTTCTCCCTTCCCATCACCCCGTCTCCTTGGAAACAGTTCTCTCAGGGTAACCTGGGATGCTGTCTCTCAGGCTTGAAGTCCTCATCAGTTCAGTCACGTCCAACTGTTTGATTCCATGGACTGCAACACGCCAGGTTTCTCTGCCCATCACCAACTCCTGGAGCTTCCTCAAACTCATGTCCATCAAGTCACTGATGCCATCCAACCATCTCATCCTTTGTTGTCCCCTTCTCCTCCTGCCTTCAATCTTTTCCAGCATCCGGGTCTTTTCCAGTGATTTGGCTATTCATATCAGGTGGTCAAAGTATTGGAGCTTCAGCTTCAGCATCAGTCCTTCCAAAGAATATTCAGGACTGATTTCCTTTAGGATTGACTGGTTTGATCTCCTTGCAGTCTTAGGGACTTGCAAGAGTCTTCAACACCAACAGTTCAAAAGCATCAATTCTTTGGCACTCAGCTTTCATTATGGTTCAACTCTCACATCCATATGTGACTACTGGAAAAACCATAGCTTTGAAATCCTCATTATTCCCACCAAATAAACCTAACTCTCAACTTTTATGCAGAATGTATATTTTCAGTTGACATAGAGAAATGAGTTATCAGGGAGGGCAGACTCATGACTAAAACATCCTCCATGTACAAAGAACTACACTAAATACTTTATTAATAATCTCATTTAACTGCTGTATTATTTAACTCTATGAATAAGGGATTATTAATCCTATTTTACATTCAGAAAACTAAGATCATGGCATCTGGTCCCATCACTTCATGGCAAATAGATGGGGAAACAGTGTCAGACTTTATTTTTATGGGCTCCAAAATCACTGCAGATGGTGACTGCAGCCATGAAATTAAAAGACGCTTACTCCTTGGAAGGAAAGTTATGACCAACCTAGATAACATATTAAAAAGCAGAGACGTTACTTTACCAACAAAAGTCCGTCTAGTCAAGGCTGTGGTTTTTCCAGTGGTCATGAATGGATGTGAGATTTGGACTGTGAAGAAAGCTGAGTGCCAAAGAGTTGATGCTTTTAAACTGTGATGTTGGAGAAAACTTTTGAGAGTCCCTTGGACTGTAAGGAGGTCCAACCAATCCATCCTAAAGGAGATCAGTCCTGGGTATTCATTGGAAAGACTGATGCTAAAGCTGAAACTCCAGTACTTTGGCCACCTCATGGGAAGAGTTGACTCATTGGAAAAGATTCTGATGCTGGGAGGGATTGGGGGCAGGAGGAGAAGGGGATGACAGAGGATAAGATGGTTGCATGGTATCAGTGACTCAATGGACATGAGTTTGAGTACACTCTGGGAGTTGGTGACGGACAGGGAGGCCTGGCGTGCTGTGATTCATGGGGTCGCAAACAGTTGGACACGACTGAGCGACTGAACTGAACTGAACTGAACTGAATCCTATTTTTGCAAATGAGTAATGAGCTGAAGGACATGAAGTAGCTTGTTCAATATAAAAGAGATTAATGTGCAGAGGCAGTTTGATTTCAATTTTGGTTACTTTACTTCAAATATACACTTTTTCTATTGTTAATCCATTATGTGCGTATTTTTCTAAGTACTATTATATGTAAAAAAACAATTATCCTTTTCTTAAATCACTGCAGATGGTGACTGCAGCCATGAAATTAAAAGACGCTTACTCCTTGGAAGGAAAGTTATGACCAACCTAGATAGCATATTCAAAAGCAGAGACATTACTTTGCCAAAAATGGTTCGTCTAGTCAAGGCTATGGTTTTTCCTGTGGTCATGTATGGATGTGAGTTGGTGATGGACAGGGAGGCCTGGCGTGCTGTGATTCATGGGGTTGCAAAGAGTCAGACACGACTGAGTGACTGATCTGATCTAAATCTGTGAGATAGATTTTATTAATCTCTTTTTGAAGATAGAAATACTGAATGCAAATGAATAAGTAATTTGGTCATGTTTATATTGGAACAGAAAATTATAAGCCCCGTTTTCTTTATGTTTTGGCAATAAAATGAAACATAATTTATAGGTCTCAGCCAATAATGAGCAATGAAAGAAAAAAATGAGAAGATCTATGCTTAGAAACGCTGAGAAGACAAGCTCTTATCTAGCCATTTCCTTTTTCTTGAAAGAAATAGATATTTATATACTTAATATAATAAAATTTCAATTCAAGTTGTACTTCATGTTTACTATCATAAAGATGAGTTTCCAAGCCTGTTTGAAAAGCACAGTGAAAAGTTATTCTTTACTATAAATGATATATTTTACTAGTTTCAAGGCTTACTGACTTGTAAATTTAAACTAGAATTTTTTCATTATAGAAATCCACATTTGTATGAATGTTTGTTGAAGGCAACTGTTCACTGAAAGTTGTGAACTGTCTTTGCTAAAAGAGCTTAATTTTACCTACCAACTCTGATAATTAGCTCACTCTGACCTAACTGAAATTGGTTTAATTAACTATATTGGCATAAAAGGACTGCATGGAAATTTTTAGTATTAGGAATATTAGTTGAAGGCAATTTCTTCTTTATGAAAATAAATTTTACTAGTAAAAATAAAAGAATTAACTCTCCCAATAGAAAACATTGTAGGAGACAGGAAGAATAAAAGAAAAGTAGGCCCCAGTAAGGGCTGCAAAGGAAATTTATAATTATTGATAAACTGGATGCTATAAGGCATGAGACTCTTGGAACAAGTCCAGAGGGAACAGTTCATAATCTTGATTTTGGGATTGGAAAACTGACCCCAGACTGTTTCTCAACTGGCATCTCAGAGTCACGTGTTTTACGTATCCGGTAGAAAATCCATAGGTAAGAATATTAGTCTTAGTTACTGATTTGTTATTGATTACTGTTTCCTAATTACTCAATGGTTAATGATCATTTTGTTCTTTGGCCCTGAAGGCCACATGAGTTATAGTTTGAAAGTGAAAGTGAAGTCGCTCAGTCGTGTCCGACTCTTTGCAATCCCATGGACTGTAGCCTACCAGGCTCCTCAGTCTATGGAATTTTCCAGGCAAGAGTACTGGAGTGGGTTGCCATTTCCTTCTCCAGGGGATCTTCCCAACCCAGAGATCGAACCCGGGTCTCCCACACTGTAGACAGATGCTTTACCATCTGAGCCACCAGGGAAGCCCGAGTTATAGTTTAACTCCCCCCATATTCTTTCATTCATGGCTGAAGGTATAATAAAGCTGGCTGGGATTCAGTTTCAGCACCTCCATCTTGGAACGGTGTTAGTCCCTTGATCCTCACTTTTCTCTGAATTCTTGCGTCTCGTTTCTCATTCTCTTGCTGTATCACGCTTTTGGAAACCCTGCTTGTCAAGCTGGTCTTGACAAACACAATAGATTCAAGTGTGATTATAAGTGCACATAGTTGGGAAAAGTTGAAAGAAAATACAATTTATGAAGGAAGCTGGCAGGGTTTCAGCAAATCAACCAAAGAGGGTAATTACTGTGGGACTGGTAGGAAGTTATTATTGCCCTACTCTTTGAGTGGTTAAGAAAGGGGAGTAGTTACAAGTATTCAGAGAGAGAGAGACTGTAGCTGTGGATGGGGCTGTGGGACAGGAGTTATGATCTTTGGTAGACAAGTGATGTTGTGACCAACTACAAGGTTATTGTAAGGCGAGTACAGAGAAAAAGAGAGTGAGCTGGGTAGTCAGGCAAAAGGGAAATTTATTAGAAGGAAATGAGGGGGTGACTGTCCCTTAAGGAGAACCAGTGTCCTCTGTTTCTGATGTGGTCTTTCTTACATCCCACCAATGAAAACTTCTCTGAAGGGATGGTTAATTTTTAGCCCCTAGTTCAGTCCTGTGGTCATGTAGCTGGAGGTCTGGAATCTGGTGGTCTCATAGCCTTGAGTAGGTAGGCACCAGTGAGAACACAGAATGTTGTCTGGGCAATTTTGTCAATCTTGAGGGTCCCTGTGATTTTATTCTTTGTTTGTCAGGTCAACATAATGAGCCATCTTAGCAATGAGCCCCCGTGTGGGCCCTATGATCCTAGACTTTTGATTTAGGATAACGGCCAAAGGTCAGTCTTTCATAACTGCTTCCTATGGGATGGGGCGTCGTGGGGGTAAGATATAAAAAGACAGGAATGTGGGTCAAGGGGATTTGTATGGGGTCAAATTTTTTGATAATTTGAGCGAGTTGGAAGTAGCTCATGGATAGTTTGGTTGTTGAACACTTGTAAGTGGTCCTGAAGAAATTTAAATGTGAGCCAAAAGTTAGAATAAGGGTAAGTAGAAGGAGAAGGCCTAGAAAATGTAGGACCCAGGGCATCCAAATCCAATTGCTTAACCAGTTTTCCCATGAATTACTGAGGTCATTGAGGTGTTGACATATTCTTGAAGCCCTATTTGTCAGATTTCTTGCTACTTCCTTTACAATGCCTGATTTATTGGCATAGAAGCAGCAAGTTAAAGAGAAGTCACTCAGTTATGTCTGACTCTTTGCGACTCCATGGACTGTAGCCCTCCAGGCTCCTCCATCCATGGGATTTTCCAGGCAAGAGTATTGGAATGGGTTGCCATTTCTTCCTCCAAAAATAGGCATAGGCCTACTTTTTCTGCTGTGAGGAGGTCTAATCCTCTTCTGTTTTGGAGGACAATGGCTACCAAGGAATCTAGCTGGTTTGGGATAATGATAAGGCTGGTAGCTATTTCTCCTAGGCTCTCAGTGAGATCTTTAGAAAGGTTTTGATAGTAATTTAAAGAGGTTGTGAGTCCTGCCATCCTTGTCCCAATCCCAGCTGCTATTCCTAAACTGATTAATAGAGGAATGAATTGAATTGCCCATCCGGGTTGGTTATGAGTTAGTGGGATAAGGAGGGTCTGATTATTGGGAGCAATAGAAATACCTGGGATATACCAGGTATACCAGGGTGTGTGTTCCTGTCCAGTTAGTGGGAAGACATAAATAGGTGGTATTCCACATAAGAAAAATATCCCAGGAGTAAGAAGACAACAGCTGAAACTGATAGCAAATAGAAGTAAAACTGATAGCAAATAGAAGTAAAACTGATAGCAAATAGAAGTCTTTCTGGGAACTTGTTAGTAGTCTCTGAAATTGACAGTGAACCCGCCAGTGTAGCCCCTACAGGAGGAGTATTTATACCATATGCTGAAGGGAGTATCTGCATATAAGAAAGTAAAAGAATGTCCCACAGTTCCAGAGACTTGGTAGATGGATCAGCCTGAAGGGAAGGAGAGATGTGAAGTGTGATTACAGAGGTGTGGTGGTATAGCTCTTAGTTGGGAGTAAGAATTGTTTATAGAGTTTTGTCTGGAAAAACCAAAAGAGGCCTGTTGTTGACAAATGTCAGAGGTGGTGGTGGTCCTTTATGATTAGAAGTGAGATCAATAAGGAGGGAGGTCAGTATCTCATCAGGATTGTGAATTTGATCAACTGAATATAAGCAATGTATGTACGATGAAAAGAGAGATTCTCCTCTATATGTGTGATAAACAGAAGTGTTTATGTGAGTCCGTTTATCTGTGGAAATGGGGAGTGCTGATCCTCTGGGTGAGGAGATAGATAAACAAATCCAACAATCACTGGCCAGTGTTGGGTTTGAGGTATTGTGTAAACGATGCATCAGATTTAGAGTTCTGAATAGGTAGGCAAGGTTTGGGACAGGGCGAGTTATAGGCAAGGTATTAATGTGAAGTTTAAACTGTAAAAGAAGAGAAAGTAAGAGTAAAATCATGATGTGAAGTCTCATGTCTAAGGGTAGAAAATGATTAAAAACAAGAATCCAGGTGTAGAAATAAATCTGGGTTGGTGTGAACTCTATGAAATCTCCCTGGAGTTAAAGATCGGTAATAAAGTCAAGGAGTGAAGGGAGATGAATAGCAGTGGTGTTTCCAGGATAGGTAAGGGCTTATGTTACTATGTGAAGGAAAGTGGATAATGAACTCATCTAGGCTGATTGCAGTAAGATGAGGGCCATGCTCCCAAAAATAAGAACTATGGAGAAGTAGGTAAGACAGAGGGAAAACTTTTGAATGATAGTCCACTCAGAGGGAGACACAGAGTAAAGTCCTATTGTGAATAGGGTAAGTAGGGGAAATCCCAGTCCAATTAGAAAACAATACATCTATTTTGATTTTCGACTGTTCTGTTTCTTCAGGAATTCGATCCAGCTGGTCCCAGAACAGTGCTGGTGTAGCGAAGAGCATCTGACTGGAAAGTGTTTCTTGGCAGAGATGGAGAGTCTCCTGGGGCCCTCTTTAATCTAGATATATGAAACCAAGAGGAATGACCTGCTAGTTTAGCAGCTGTTGGTGTGGTTAGAATGACCTCAGATGGACCAGTCCATAGAGGCTGGAGATCCTTATTGTGTAAGTTCTTAAGCAGGACTCAATCCCCTGTATGAGTGTTCAGTCAGCTGAATTTGTTTGATAAGGCTTTGGGAGAGAGCAATCTGCATGTTCTCTTATGAGGTGTCTAATAAGGTTAAGCGGGGGAAGATAATCTCCCAGCAAGGGGCTCGCAGTAAAGAACTTATCTAAGAGTAAAGGGCATCCATATATGAGCTCAAAAGGACTAAGGAAAGACGGGACCAGTGGAGTAGCACTAATGTGAGCCAAAGCCAGGGGAAGGAGTTCGGTCCATGGCCTTTGTAGTTCTAGAGAGAGTGTGGTTAGGTGTGTTTTGAGACTAGAATTTGCCTTTTCTACTTTTCTTGAGGATTGGGATCTATATGTATATGTGTGTGTGTGTGTGTGTGTGTATATATATATATATATATATATATATATGAAGTTTTCAGGTTATGCCAAGGGATTGGACTTCTTGTTGAGTGATTTGGGAGATAAAAGCTGGCCCATTATCAGATTGGAGAGGGAGTGGGAGGCCAAAGCCAAGGAATGATTTCTTGTATGAGAAACTGTGTTACCTCTGAGGCAGTTTCTGATCTCGTAGGAAAAGCCTCAGTGTTGGAGGCATGTGAGTGAAATCAATTTGCCAGTCCTCTCCTAGGATATGTCCTCGAGTCTGATGTGTTGGGAATGATGGGAATAGGCTGTAGGGCTCCCTGTGGTGAGACTGAGGAGCAGATAATGCAAGTGAGGGATTTGTTGTAGGAGTGAAAGAAGGTTAGGATAGGTGATAAAAGGTCTTAAGAGATGATAAAGAGGTTTAGTGCCTACATGTAGGGCCTGATGAATGTCTGTAAGCATCTGTGTGGCCTGAAATTGGGGAAGGACATAGCAGCCCTGTTTTTGTAACTAATCTCCTTGTGGAGATTATGCTCCCTCTTGTAATAATTGTGTTTTTTCTTTGGGGAGGTAAAGGAGCTTTATGTTGGGGGTCACTAAAAGTTGTTGAGCCGATGATCGGAGTGAGGCTTGTTTTGCTTCTCTGTCTGCAGTGTTGTTGCTCCGTGAAATGGGGCCTGAGAACACCTGGTGACCTCAGCAATGAATGATGCCTACTTCAGTTGGCATGTTAGCTGCTTTTAAAAGTTGGAGTATAAGCGGGGCTTTAGTTACGGGAGAGCCTTTAGTAAATAGGGACCCTTGTTCCTTCCAGATGGCAGCATGTGAGTGTATGATGTGGAAAGTATATTTAGAATCAGTGTATATGTTTGCTCTCTTGTTAGCTGTGAGGATAAGGGCTCTAGTTAGTGCAATAAGTTCTGCCTTGGATTCAATAATTTCAGTGTCAGAGACAATTACATATCCAGCTACTTTTTTTCCTTCTGATGTCATAGAGGGCTGCCAACAATATACCAGATAAAGTCAGGGTTACTTAAAGGAGTTAAGGAAATGTGGGAGAAATGGGGCATCAGGTCTTCTAATGCCTCTTTGCAAGTATGGATGGGGGACTCAGAAGAATTAGGGATAAGGGTGGCAGTGCTGAGAGTAGAACAGCATTTAAAGGAGAACTCAGGAGATTCGAGAAGGGTAACATGAATTAGTTGGATGCGTGAAGAAGATAGAAGGTTCATGGATTTGTGAGAAAGCAAGTCCTTAAAGTCACATGGTGGATGAATGACAGTGAACAAAAACTTACTTACTTACTCCAAAAGTAAGTTTTTTGCTTTCCTGAGTGAGGGGTGCAGCTTCTGCCAGAGTACATAGGCAAGCTGGCCATCCCCAAACTGTGGTGTCTAATTGCTTTGATAGATAAGCGACAGGGGTGAAGGAGGGGCCCTGATGTGTCCCAAAACTCCTAGGGCAATTTTGTGTCTCAGGAGTATAGAGTATAAAGAGGCAAGAAAGGTCAGGAAGTATTAGAGCTGGGGCTGAGAGAATTGCTTGCTTAAGGGTGTTAAAGGCTGAATGGATATTTGATTTTAGCTCTAGGGGTTCTGAAAGACCTCCTCCGGTGGCTTGATATAGGGGTTATGCCAAGAGGGTGAAATTAGGAATCCAGAGGCATAGATATTCAGCTAACTGCAAGGACAGGATCTCTGTTTTTGATACAGGGAGTGGTACGGTGGATATAAGGGACTTTCTATCACTGATAATACAATAGAAATTTGTTGATGCTAAAAGGACTCTGAGAGGGTGATTCTAGGAAGATAGAGCTGAACCTTGGTGGGAGATACTCGATAGCCTCAATCAGCTAGAAAATTGAGGAGTTATATAGTGTGTTGTTGAGAATGTGTAAGTGCAGGTTTACAAAGGAGGAGATAATCCACATGTTGGAGGACCGTACTCAGAGTAAGGTCGAGGTTAGTTCTAATGCTAGAACTTGGCCACAGAAATGAGGGCGATCATGAAAGCCTTGTTCGAGAACTATCCGTGTCAGCTGTTGGGAGCAATGATTGTCTGGACAAGTCCAGGTAAAGGCAAAGAGATCTTGAGAGTCTGGGTGTAAAGGGATAGTAAAGAAGGCATCCTTGAGGTCTAGAACAGTGAAGTGGGTAGTAAAAGAGGGAATGAGAGAGAAAAGAGTATAGGAATTTGGAATTATTGGATAATAGCCATGTTGGTAAGTCTTAGGTCCTGTACCAGGTGATAGAAACCATTTGGTTTTTTGACAGGCTGGATAGGGGTGTTATAGGGAGAGTGAGTTGGGTGCAAGAGGCCCTGATGTAGGAGTTTAGTGACATAGGCTTTAACCCTTGTTGATGTTTTTGGGAAAGGGGTTATTTTGGTTGACTGGGGAATTTAGAGGGGTCTTTGAATCAGATATGAATTAGAGTATGGTGAGAGGCAACAAATGGGTTGTCTGTATTGAAAACTATGGGATTTATGGATGAGGAGGGCAACAGGGTGGGGGAAGAGGAGGTGGGGTTAAGGAACAGTAGCCAGGCTAGATCAGAAGGTGGGCTTGGGATAGTAACAGAGACTGAATTTTGAGAGGTCTCTCCCAAGAATAGGAGTGGGGCATTTTGAGATTTTGAGAAAAGAATGGGGAAATGGGGTATCTGGAAGTGTGTAAGGTAGAGGCTTGGTTATTCATGGAATAGATATTAAAGCAGAGAAGGCAATGGCATCCCACTCCAGTATTCTTGCCTGGAAAATCCCATGGACGGAGGGCCTGTTGGGCTGTAGTCCATGGGGCCGCTAAGAGTCGGAGACGACTGAGCAACTTCACTTTCACTTTTCACTTTCATGCACTGGAGAAGGAAATGGCAACCCACTCCAGTGTTCTTGCCTGGAGAATCCCAGGGACGGGGGAGCCTCATGGGCTGCCGTCTATGGGGTCTCTCAGAGTCAGACATGACTGAAGCGACTTAGTAGCTTAGCAGCAGATATTAAAGCATCAACCCCCATAACAGAGACCTGAGAGACCTTGGTTTTTCTGGAGTAGGCAGACATAGCAGAGTAAGTGGCCCCTGTGTCAATGAGAAAGTGGATAGGCTTTCCTGCCACTGTGAGTTACCCTGGGCTCCACAGAGGTGATGAGAGTCAGGACCTGAGGCCCTGGGCATCTTCAGTCTTCAGTGGTGAGTCCGAGGAGGCTGAGCAGAGCTGGGTCGGAGGACTCCTGCTCAGGACCAGGAAGGGATTTCCAGATCCCTAGAGGGTGATGGCACCCTACTCCAGTACTCTTGCCTGGAAAATCCCATGGACAGAGGAGCCTGGAAGGCTGCAGTCCATGGGGTCACTGAGGGTCAGACACGACTTGAGCAACTTCACTTTCACTCTTCACTTTCACACATTGGAGAAGGAAATGGCAATCCACTCCAGTGTTCTTGCCTGGAGAATCCCAGGGACAGGGGGAGCCTGGTGGGCTGCTGTCTATGGGGTCGCACAGAGTCGGACACGACGGAAGTGACTTAGCAGCAGCAGCAGAGGGGTCCAATATCCATTTATGCCACAGCTGGGACATGGACCTGGAGGAGGCCTTGGCTATAGGCATGAGTGGGTCCAGTGGCCTTCTTTGCTTCATTTGAAGCAGGGCCCAGGTGGCTTCCTATCTTTGTTTGTTGATGGAGGTTTGGAGCCATGTAGGGCAGTAGGTAAAAGGTGGTATTAGGCCTAATCTCGTAGGGCCTTCTCTAGCTTTGCCTGGTTTTCCTGGTTATTGAAAATCTTAAAGGCTAAAGTTAAAGGTCTCATTGAGGGGTTTGAGGGCCTTCTTCTGCCTTTTTTAGTTCCTTTTGGATATCTGGGGATGATTGGAAGATAAAATGGGTGTTAACTCCCAATCCCAAAGTAAGGCAGTTCCAAAGAATGTTCAAAATACTGCACAATTGCACTCGTCTCATAAGCTAGCAAACAAATGCTTGAAATTCTCCAAGCCAGGCTTCAACATTACATGAACCATGAACTTCCAGATGTTCAAGCTGGATTTAGAAAAGACATAGGAACCAGAGATCAAGTTGCCAACATCCATTGGATAATCAAAAAAGTGAGAGAGTTCCAAAAAATATTTACTTCTGCTTTATTGACTACTACTGACTACCAAAGCCTTTGACTGTGTGAATCTACTTCTGCTTTATTGACTACACCAAAGCCTTAGACTGTGTGGATCACAACAAGTTGTGGAAAATTCTTCAAGAGATAGGAATACCAGACCACCTGACCTGCCTTTTGAGAAATCTGTATGCAGGTCAAGAAGCAACAGTTAGAATTGGACATGGAACAACAGGCTGATTTCAAATAAGGAAAGGACTACATCAAGGTTGTATATTGTCACCCTGCTTATTTAACTTATATGCAGAGTATATCATGTGAAATGCCGGGCTGGATGAAACACAAGCTGGAATCAAGATTGCTGGGAGAAATATCAATAACCTCAGATACGCAGATGATACCACCCTTATGGCAGAAAGAGAAGAGGAACTAAAGAGCTCTTGACAAAAGTGAAAGAGGAGAGTGAAAAAGTTGGCTTAAAACACACCATTCAGAAAACTAATATCATGGCATCTGGTCCCATCACTTCATGGCAAATAGATGGGGAAACAGTGGAAACAGTGACAGAATTTATCTTTTGGGGCTCCAAGATCTTTGTAGATGATGACTTCAGCCACGAAATTAAAAGACGCTTGTTCCTTGGAAGAAAAGTTATGACCAATCTAGACAGCATCTTAAAAAGCAGAGACATTACTTTGTCAGCAAAGTTCCATCTAGTCAAAGGTATGGTTTTTCCAGTAGTCATGCATGGATGTGAGAGTTGGACTGCAAAGAAAGCTGAGTGCTGAAGAATTAATGATTTTGAACTGTGGTGTTGGAGAAGACTCTTGAGAGTTCCTTGGACTGCAAGGAGATCCAACCAGTCCATCCTAAAGGAGATCAATCCTGAATATTCATTGGAAGGACTGATGTTGAAGCTGAAACTCCAATACTCTGGCCACCTGATGCGAAGAACTGACTCACTTGAAAAGACACTGATGCTGGGAAAGATTGAAGGCAGGAGGAGAAGGGGAACAACAGAGGTTGAGATAGTTGAATGGCATCACTGACTCAATGGACATGAGTTTGAGCAATCTTCAGGAGTTGGGGATGGACAGGGAAGCCTGGCATACTGCAGTCCATGGGGTTGCAAAAAGTTGGACAAGACTGAGCGACCAAACTGAACCAAAGGACAATGGTGCCCTCTGCTGAAGTGGGGTCTAATTTTGTATATTTTTGTAGGGATTCCGTTAAGCTGGCTAGAAATTGTGCTGGGTTTTCATCTAGTCTTTGAGTTATTTCCTGGAGCTTATCAAGTTGATAGCTTTATGCCCTGTCTTTTGCAGGCCCACAATGAAGCAAGCAACCACATGATTATGGGCTGCGTGTCCAGATCTCCGTGTCTGATGATCCCAGTTGGGATCTACTTGGGGGATAGCTGTGAACCCTATGGGCTTAGTGTCATCAGTCCTGTGCATTTCATCAGCATGTGCCTGAGAGGCTTGCCATACTCATTCCTTCTTTTCAAGGAGAAAAGTGGAGGAAAGTATGATATAAATATCATGCCAGGTTAAGTCGTAAGACTGGGTAAGATACTTGAATTCTTTTGGATAATTATCAGGGTCTGAGGAGAAGGAGCCAGATGCTTTTCAATTTGAGATAGATGGGTGAGGGAGAATGGGACATGAACTGAACAATGCCTTCTGCTCCAACTACTTCCCCTAAAGGGAAGAGTGGAGTGGAGAAAGGAGCAGGGTCCTGCAGTGAAGTTTCTTGTTTTAGGAAGTTGTTCCGGACAGGGTACAGAGGGGATCTAGGGAGGTCTGAGTAAAGCCTTAGGATCATTGGAGTAGAGGGTGGGGCTGAGGTCTCAAAGCTTACCTCCAGCACAGGGTGGAGAGGTGGGTTGGGAGCTGCAGCTGTGGCCTGGCTTGAGAAGGAGGGAGGGAGGGAGAAGGGGGCGTAAGGTGGAGGTTGTGGAACTAGATCTGGAGCAGCTGCAATGGGATTGGGAAAGATAGTGGGTAGGCTGTGGTCAGAAGGGTCAAAGGAAGAAGAAAAGTCTGAACAAGGAAGGGGAGACATTGTAGCAGGAAGATGTGGCCAGAGTGGGCTAAGAGTATTTGAGAAGTAGAACAGAATTTACAGAGGGAGGTTCAAGAGCAAAGAGCAAAGGAAGCCTGAACATAAGGGATTTCTAACCATTTGCCATTGTGGCAGCAAAAATTATTGAGGTCCTGCAGAGTATCATAATTGGGAGTTCTGTTTTCTGGCCTTTGGGGCCTGTTATCAAGTCTGTATTGCAGCCAGACAGTGTTAGAACAGTAAATAAGTCTCTTCGGTCTTATCTCCCCTTGGATGCCCAAGGCTTTTAGATTTTGGAGAAGGTATCCTAGAGGAGTAGATTTTGAGGGTTGAGATTGAGAATTTCCCATTGCCGCTGAATAGGGAGGTTAGAGAGGCACAAAAGAGAGGAGAAAGGTCTGAGGGAAAAGGCATCCCCGTTCTCAGGACTTTCTCAGAAAGTAGTAACAGTCTGCTTTGAAATGGGTGTCCTCTATTTCAAAGTCAGAGGGCGCACAAGGCTGAAGGCGTGAGGGCTGCGGGGATCCTCCTCCCTATCACTAAGACTTGGAAATGAGGTGAGAGAGAGGGAATCCGAGAGAATGGGATTTCACTCACCCTTGTAACCGATGGATGAAATGTGGGCTGGTGTGTGGATGTCAGTCCAGCAAGACAAGTAGAGAGTGCCGTCCGGAGCTCATCTCAGTTTCTTGGCAAGATTCAAAGGAGGGGGCCACCAGAGGTGGGTTCAGGAGAGGAGCCCACCCAGTTGCAGTGGATCTTCCCTCCCGCGTTTTGGCACCAGAATGTAAGACAAGTGCAGAGAAAAAGAGAGCGAGCTGGGCAGTCAGGCAAAAGGGAGATTTGTTAGAGGGAAATGAAAGAATGCCTGGCCCTTAAGGAGAACTCGTGCCCTCCCTTTCTGATGTGGTCTTTCTTATACCCCATCAATGAAACTTTCTCTGAAGGAATGGTTAATTTTTAGCCTATAGTTGAGTCCTGTGATCATGTAGCTGGAGATCTGGAATCTGGTGGTCTCATAGCTTTGAGAAGGTAGGCGCCAGTGAGAACACAGAAGTTGTCTGGGCAATTAGGTCAGTCTCGAGGGTCCCTGTGAGTTTATCCTTTGTTTGTGAAGTCAACGCAGTGAGCCATCTTAACAATGAGCCCCCATGTGGGCCCTATCAGTTATCATGAAAAAAACTGGAGATATAAGCATCCTTCTGGAGAAGGAAATGGCAACCCACTCCAGTGTTCTTGCCTGGAGAATCCCATGGACAGAGAAGCCTGGTAGGCTGCAGTCCATGGGGTCTCAGAGTCGGACACGACTGAAGCGACTTGGCAGCAGCAAGCATCCTTCATTCACCAGCTCTATGATCTTTTAAACCAGCCTCATAAACCAGCCCATCCAACCAGAAACCAGAGAACAAAATAATCTACAACTCCATCTGAAAAGGTATGCATTTCAGAGCACAGAGTATGGCACAGAGGGTGGGAGAGGCTATGGAGGAGCAGAACAAAGTCTGTTTCTTTTGTTGGTTTTATGTATATATGCTGCTGCTGCTGCTGAGTTGCTTCAGTCGTGTCTGACTCTGTGCGACCCCAGAGATGGCAGTCCACCAGGCTCCCTCGTCCCTGGGATTCTCCAGGCAAGAACACTGGAGTGGGTTGCCATTTCCTTCTCCAATGCATGAAAGTGAAAAGTGAAAGTGAAGGCACTCAGCCATGTCCGACTCTTAGTGACCCCATGGACTGCAGCCTACCAGGCTTCTCCATCCATGGGATTTTCCAGGCAAGAGTACTGGAGTGGGGTGCCATTGCCTTCTCCCTATATATATATATATAAAACCACTGTAGATGCCACATTTGCTATTGGTCAAAAGGCCTTCTTTAACAAGCAATGCTTAATTCTTCTGTAACCATTTCATGTCCTCTTTACACTTTGCTTGCTTATACCATCATTAGACAAGTTGGAATAACCCAATATTTTATTTCTATATGTTCTAAGTCTTTCCTCTCTTGACTTTTTTGGTCATTGTAGTTTTCCACTGAAAAAGACAATAGGGCAAGATAGTACTAAGAGGAATCTCTGTTCCAGACACAGTTCCTTTGTACCCACTGTATAAAAGCATCCTATTTTTTCTTAGAAATTCAAATAAATTCTCATGACCATTAATCTCTTTCTCCGCCTTTTGGTACAATGACATGAAGACCACAAGCTGCCAACAGGCTGTGTTAACATCCAAACTAATGAAACAATGTCTATGTTCCCCGGTAGAAATAATTCCTTCTTTATACATTAGGCCCTTCATACCAACTAAACTCCAAGTGAAAGAAATAGTAAGTAAAAAAAAAAAAAAAAAAACCACTTAAGTGGGATCTACTACTGTCTATGGGGAAGGCAGTACCACATACCCCCTGCTAATATAAGACATATATCATGGTCTCTAAGCAGAGTACCCCAATTACACACAGTGTGATCTTCCAGCTGGATCTTTAATGAACATTCACTGGGTCACTTCACCACTCTATCTGGTGCTGCTTTCAGATAGTGGTACACATGTAAATTTTTATTTCATGGGTGTGATCCCTATATGAATGCTTTTTGTGATAAAAC
This sequence comes from Bos taurus, assembly GCF_002263795.3. Taxonomy (NCBI): domain Eukaryota; kingdom Metazoa; phylum Chordata; class Mammalia; order Artiodactyla; family Bovidae; genus Bos; species Bos taurus. Next base: position 16,667,846 of record NC_037336.1, on the reverse strand, counting down.
GAGTTCTCTAGTCAAAAGCAATGTTTTATTGGCATATTTTTTTCCCCCTATGGAACTAGCAAAGGGATTTTGTAAGTCAGTGAATGGTAGTATAACTATTACTGGGTCCAAGCTTGCTCTGCTTGCAACATAATAGGAAAATGAATTTGGGAGACAAAGGCTTGAGACTAAGAAGGGATTTTATTCAGGGAGCCTGCTGACCCAGAAGATGGCAGGCTAACGCTTCAAACTAACCATCTTGTCGGGGGCCTGGATGCCAGGTTCTTTTATGGACCAGATATGGGGGAGAGGTGAGGAAACAAAATAAAAAGATTATTCAGTCCTTACAAATATCTCCCAGAATGGCAAGCCTCAGGCAGAGGTGTGTGTGTTGGTTTCACTTATAGTCTTCACAGGTGGTTGGGCTCAGGTTATCTCCCTGAGACAGGCCATTACACATGCCTACAATAACAAAAGCAGCAAGGTTCAAGTCACAAAGCTAGATCCAGCATGAATTCAGAATCAACCCTTCACCAGTTACATTACCAGAAGTGTTGAGAGCAATAAAGGAAAGTCAGTATCTATAAGTCTTACAATTCATAAGCTAACTGTTTCTGGTCCAAGCCTTGTACTTCTCCATCTGGTCTATGATGAACTCTCTTACCTCTCATTATAGGCCTAGAAGAAATAAAGTACTGTAAAAGAATAATATCCTTTTGTGGAACAACTGAGAAATTTTTGAAAAGCATTAAACCAAATGAATCCTGGCTCTCATGAGTAGGGAAAGCAGAGAAGAGATGCTTTCACAGTAAAGAATAATTTTGGATTTCAACATTCTCAAACTTTTCTAGGTATATTCACATGATGCTTTCTCACTTTAGGCTTTAATTTCTTCCTCATTAGTGTCATTATATTACCATAAGAGTGTTGGCCTTGCCATTGTTATAGTAGGTGCTAAAATTATACACTTAAAATTAGATCTTGGGCTTGGTCCTCAGTCATATTTATCCATAGGTTATAGGACCCAAAGGACTACTTCAAAGCTTACATAAAGTTTTATTTTCCCACCTGGTTCTGGGAACACGGATATTATGGTGATCAGCTTATTCTTTTCCACCTGTATTCTTTTTAGGGTCATCAGAAGTAGCCATCCATTGTCACAATCTGTTCTAGTCGCTGCTATCACCATAGTGAACATGTGCCACAGAAAATTGCTCTACCAATGCTATGCCCTTCATGTGTACATTATACCATAACACTACATATGATAATCTGAATAAACATTATGGCACTTTATGCTCTGCATTAACACTTCCTTTTTCTACTCCTGGCAAGGAAGTTACTCATGTGCTTCTCAAATATGTGAGTACTGGTTTGAGCTCCCTGAGTCATACAGCAAACTCTCCCTGGCTATCAATTTTACATATGGTAGTGTATATGTTTCCATGCTACTCTCTCCATTCATCCCATTCTCTCATTCCCCACTGTGTGCATAAGTCTGTATGCCTGCATCTCCATTGCTGCCCTGCAAATAGGTTCATCTGTACCATTTCTCTAGATTCCATATATATGCGTTAATATACAGTACTTGTTTTTCTCTTTCTAACTTACTTCAGTGTGTATAATAGGCTTTAGGTTCATCTGCCTCATTAGAATTGGCTCAAATGTGTTTCTTTTTATGGCTGAGTAATAGTCCATTGTATATATGAATCAGTGTCTTTATCCATTCATCTGCTGATGGACATCTAGGTTGCTTCCATTTCCTTGCTATTGTAAATAGTACTACAATGAACGTTGGGGTCCATAATGTCTTTTTCAATTTTGGTTTTCTCAGGGTAAATACCCAGTAGTGGGATTGTTGGGTCATATGGTAGTTTTATTTCTAGTTTTTTAAAGGAATCTCCATACTTCCCTCCATAGTGGCTGTGTCAATTTACATTCCTGCCAACAATGCAAGAGGGTTCCCTTTTCACCACACCTCTCCAGCATTTACTGTTTATAAAACCTAGAGGGGTGGGATGGTGTGGGAGTTGGGAGGGAGGTTCAAGAGGGAGCGAACCTATGTATACCTCTGCCTGATTCATGTGATGTATGGCAGAAACCAAAACAATATTGTAAAGCAATTATCCTTTGATGAAAAATAAATAAATTGAAAAGTAAATTAATTTTAAAAATATGTGAGCAATCAAAGCTTGGCTTCCAGACTTTGCAGAGAAATTGAGAGAACTAATTCTTGGGTAGGTTGATAAGAAGTCCAGGGCCCTCAAGGAGGAAAAAAGAACAAACATTTTTTTTCTACATTGCTTTGTCTTAGTCATATAAGATGTTTTTTCTTAAACTCTGAGTTGTTATGACAACAGTCTTTAAGACTAATTTTCCTTAAGCCCAGAGTTAATGATGACACAACAAAACAACTTATCTTGTCCAAGGGTATGTTTTTTCTTAAGCTCTGTGCTAATGATTATATAACAATAATGTATCTTGCTCAAGGACATGTTTCTCCTTCTTAATAAGAACTTTCTGACTAATCCTGTTATGTTAAGATGTATGTTGTGAGAGTGGATCTGGTAAGACCTTTCTATTGATAGTAACCAATTGAAAAAGTATACAAGGCCTTGATAAAAGTAGCACATGGGGGCACACTCTGCCCCTTTCTGATGTCTGTCAGAAGCTTTCTCTATCCCTTTCCACTTTAATAAAGCCTTTGCCACAGGGAAGCTCTGAGTGACTGAAGCCTCATCTCTGGGGCTAAATTCTCTTCTTTGGAGATCACAAATCTAATACCATGCACTGTAAGCTATCAAAATGTAGTCACTTCCAATCCAAACCTGTAAGCAAGGATCTTGATATTTTCTTTTAATATTTATTTATTTATATATCTATTTATCTATTTATTTGCATGCATTGGGTCTAATTTGCAGCACGTGGGTTCTTTGTTACATCTCGTGGGATGATTTGCTGCAGTACATCGACTCTTTAGTTGTGGTGCAAGCTCTGGACAGAGCAAGTTAGTGTTGCACCTGGGCTTAGTTGCTCCAAGGCATGTGGACTCTTAGTTCCCTGACCAGGAATTGAACCTGCATCCTCTGCATTTCAAGATCTGTTCTTAACCACTGGACCAAAAGGGAAGTCCCAAGTCCTTGTGTTTTCTCAAACTTAGTTTTTCTAACTTCCATATTCATGTTTATGGTTTTAATTAGCCAGAATCAAATAGCATTTTTGTGACTAGAAGCCTAATTAATGGCATTCATATATCTGGATCATACAGTAGGGTAGAGTAGGATAAAATGGGATAAAGTGGGTATATTCAAACAAACTGAATATTTGGCACATCTGTATATAATTTTAAATGACAACACAGAATCTTAATCAAAAAGGACATTTCTGAGACTTAAACCCAGATTGTTTGACTATGTCAATGTTCTATCCATTGACTATGTTTAAAGACACTTTGATAACACTTTGTGTTTCCTAGCTCACTGTAAATTGTCACTGTAGACTTTAAAGTGAAATAATTAAATAACCAACCATAACTTGACTAGACAGACCTTTGATGACAAAGTAATATCTCTACTTTTTAATATGCTGTCTCAGTTGGTCATAACTTTCCTTCCAAGGAGTAAGTGTCTTTTAATTTCATGGCTGCAATCACCATCTGCAGTGATTTTGAAGCCCCTAAATATAAACTCAGCCAGTGTTTCCACTCTTTCCCCAACTATTTGCCATGAAGTGATGTGAACGGATGCCATGATCTTTGTTTTCTGAATGGTGAGCTTTAAGCCAATGTTTTCACTCTCCTCGTTTATTTTCAAGAGGCCCTTTAGTTCTTCTTCACTTTTTCCATAAGGGTGGTGTCATCTGCATATCTGAGGTTATTGATATTTCTCCCTGCAATCTTGATTCCAGCTTGTGATTCTTCCAGCCTAGCATTTCTCATGATGTACTCTGCATAGAAGTTAAATAAGCAGGGTGACAATACACAGCCTTGACATACTCCTTTTCCTATTTGGAACCAGTCTGTTCCATGTCCAGTTCTAACTGTTGCTTCCTCACCTGCATACAGGTTTCTCAAGAGGCAGGTCAGGTGGTCTGGTACTCCCATCTCTTTCAGAATTTTCCACAGCTTATTGTGATCCACATAGTCAAAGGATTTGGCATAGTCAATAAAGCAGAAATGGATGTTTTTCTGGAACTCTCTTGCTTTTTTGATTATCCAACAGATGTTGGTAATTTGATCTCTGCTTCCTCTGCCTTTTCTAAAACCAGCTTGAACATCAGGAAGTTCACGGTTCACATATTGCTGAAGCCTGGCTTGGAGAATTTTGAGCATTACTTCACTAGTGCGTGAGATGAGTGCAATTGTGCGGTAGTTTGAGCATTCTTTGGCATTGCCTTTCTTTGGGATTGGAATGAAAACTGACCTTTTCCAGTCTTGTGGCCACTGCTGAGTTTTCCAAATTTGTTGTCATATTGAGTGCAGCACTTTCATAGCATCATCTTTCAGGATTTGAAATAGCTCAAATGGAATTCCATCACTTCCACTACCTTTGTTCATAGTGATGCTTCCTTAAGGCCCACTTGACTTCACATTTCAGGATGTCTGGGTCTAAGTGAGTGATCACACCATCGTGATTATCTGGGTCATGAAGATCTTTTTTGTACACTTCTTCTTTGTATTCCTGCCACCTCTTCTTTATATCTTCTGCTTCTGTTAGGTTCATACCATTTCTGTCCTTTATTGAGCCCTTCTTTGTATAAAATGTTCCCTTGGTATCTCTAATTTTTTGACGAGATCTCTAGTTTTTTCCATTCTATTGTTTTCCTCTATTTCTTTGCATTGATGGCTGAGGAAGGCTTTATTATCTCTCCTTGTGATTCTTTGAAACTCTGCATTCAAATGGGTATATCTTTCCTTTTCTCCTTTGCTTTTAGCTTCTCTTCTTATCACAGCTATTTATAAGCCTCCTCAGACAGCCATTTTCCTTTTTTGCATTTCTTTTTCTTGGGGATGGTCAACAAAGTTCTGTCTCATCAAAGCTACGGTTTTTCCAGTAGTCCTGTATGGATGTGAGAGTTGGACTATAAAGAAAGCTGAGCCCAGAATAATTGATGCTTTTGAATTGTGGTGTTGGAGAAGACTCTTGAGAGTCCCTTGGACTGCAAGGAGATCCAACAAGTCCATCTTAAAGGAGATCAATCCTGGGTGTTCATTGGAAGGACTGATGTTGAAGCTGAAACTCCAATACTTTGGCCACCTAATGGGAAGAGCTGACTCATTGGAAAAGACCCTGATGCTGGGAAAGATTGAGGGCAAGAGGAGAAGGGGACAACAGAGGATAAGATGACTGGATGGCATCACTGACTCAATGGACATGAGTTTGGGTAAACTCCAGGAGTTGGTGATGGACAGGGAGGCCTGGCGTGCTGCAGTTCATGGGCGCACAAGGAGTCGGACAAGAATGAGCAACTAAACTGAACTGAACTGAAGAAGAAGATAAGCTAATAGTCATCAATATCATAGCTTTCTCTAGTTCTCAGAGTGTACCATCAATCCATCTTGTATGTGTTTGCATGCCATATTTAATTTAGAAATATAAACAGAGATAAAAATGTCAGTCTTTAGTAGTTGCTAAAAAAGGATAGTGCATAGGAAGTTAGATTGGATTCTATTCTCACTAGTACTTTTCTGATTCTTTGAGATTTGAGAAGTATTATTCATTTGCAACTACTAAAATTATCAAATAATAACTTGTTAAATAAGTAGCCATGGTTCTTTCTAACTCTACTGTCTACCAGATGCAAGCATTTTCATGACAATCCTGTGTTAGCATTCAAGCTTCAGGTGGACTTTGGAGGCCGAAGTAGAATACAGTGTACAGAATTGAATCTTTAATTAAGTCATTTGTTTCTTCTTCATGGAAATCTGAGCAATGGAACACACTCTCTCTTCACATGTCTCACTTCTCTGTATTCCTGATTCTTCCCTTATTCTCATTAGACAAAATGTTTCACACACTCACTGTTAACACTTTGATATAATTGTCTGTGATTCTACTTTAGGAAAATATACAAATGTGTCACTATTCTAACATGCATCAATGTTACAAAAAAATCTAGATCCTCAGCTGCTTTGTTGATAGGGGAAGCAAAACTACAGAAGTTCTTTGTGAATACAGTGTTAAGCAAAATGATTTTGGGGTTTTTTATGAACTCAAAAAGTTAAGTTATTAAAAAATTTTTTGAGGATTTTGTACTTGAATCTAAAAAATAAAGATGGGTTATAAATGATGGAGTTACAGCAGTATTTTGTGCTTAACTTTATATGCACATATATTCTTTCAAAAGTTTTTTATTGAAATATAGTTGATTGATGATATTATATCAATTTCAGGTGTATAGCCCAATTATTCAGTATTTTTGCAGATTATACTCCATTAAAAGTTGTTACATAAAACTAGCTATAATTTCTCATGCTGTATAATATACCCTTGCTGCTTATATATTTTATACTTAATAGTTTGTATCTCTTATTTATATATCCCTATTTTGCCTTCCCTCCACCCCTCAACTAGTAACGACTACTTCTTTTTTTCCCTCTCTGTGAATCTGTTCCTTTTCTGCTATATATATTTTCCTTTTGTTTTCTTTCTTTTTAGAGTCCACATATAAGTGATATTGTACAGTATTGGCATTCACTGTCTGACATAGTTTACTAAGCATACAAATTTTAGGTCCACCCACCTTGCTTCAAATGACAGAATATCATCATATTCTATGGTTGAGTAATATTCTGTTGTATTGCTGTTGTTTACTCTCTGTCATGTCCATCTCTTTAAGACCCCATGAACTATAGCCCACCAGCCTCCTTTGTCCATGGGATTTCCCAGGCAAGAATACTGGAGTGGATTGCATTTCCTCCTCCTGGAGATCTTCTCGACCCAGAGATCAAACTTGCATCTCCTGCACTGGTAGGAGAATTCTTTACTGATGAGCTATCAATTACCATACCATTGCTGGCTTTGTGAAGTAACTTTGCACAAAACTCTGATTTTGTTTTTTTTTTTAATCAGATCATTTTAGGAGGGATTTCCAGAAAAATAAACTTGAAAACAACATGAGGATGGATATTTGCATGAGTAAATCTTCTAAGAGTATTTTCAACTTATTTCTTATATGAATTGAAAAATACTTATTAGTTCAAATAACTTTGGTAATTGCTCTATAAACATCATCGTGCGTAAATTTTTGAAACATTAGCAAAACAAACAAAACTGTATAATCTGAAGTAAATGTATTAATTTGGTTAAATCCAACATTTCTCAAGCATATTTATCTGTGGAAACTATACTAATATAACATTGAATAAAAGTCTATTGATACTAGTTGAAAAATACTTTGTTAAACAATGCTCAGCTTCCCTGATGCCTCAGCAGTGAAGAATCTGTCTGCCAGTGCTGGAGACATGGGTTTGATCCATGGGTGGGGAAGATCTGCTGGAGAAGGAAATGGTAACCCACGATGGTAGTCTTGCCTGGGAAATCCCACGAACAGAGGAGCCTGATGGGCTACAGTTCATGGGGCTGCAAAGAGTTGGGCATGATTTAGCCACTAAACAACAACAACAACAATGTTCAGAGAGTCTGTGACTTAAAAATAGCAAGAGTAAGTTAAGGATCACTGATGAGTAAGAATTGAAAGTTTCTGCCAAATCACCACTAAAGAGACTGATTCTAAAATTCTAAAGTGAAATAGAATCAGTTAATGTCACAAATAAGGTGAGACAATTCTGACAAGAAATCCTTTTTCCTTTGCTCTGACGCCCACATTTGGGGAATCTTAAAAAGAGTGGTCTAAGAGATCCAGGTAATCTCACCTTCCAGTTGAGGAAAGCTGAGACCCTGAGCCTCTGAAAAATTCCTTCTGGTGCATGAGTGATAAGTCACTTCAATCGTGTCTGACTACTTGAGATCCTATGATATCTAGCCCATCTAGCTCATCTGTCCATGGGATTCTCCAGGCAAGAATACTGGAGTGGGTTGCCATGCCCTTCTTCAGGGGATCTTCCAGACCCAGGATGGGACCCACATCTCTGAAGTCTCCTGTATTGGCAGGTTGGTTCTTTAGCACTAGTGCCACCTGGAAGAGACCCTGAGTTGCCAAAAAAATTATTGACAGTAGATGGGAGTATTTTTTAGTCAGAAGGTTTCATGTAAGGAGTAACTGCAGTCTGTTTTAGGTGAAGGCACTCAAGTACAGGACTATCTGAAATCAAGTCATTGGGGTGAAACTAAGGATAAGAACTAGGTTAAAAGAGAAAGATGTATCCAGAGAAAAGCCCTGATGGGGCCATCTGGGTGGATTTCTAAGGGACATGGGATGCATGGGAAGGGCCTCATCCCTGGGACCCTCAGCCAAGCCCCCTGTTTGGAAACAAAGGCTGTGATGAGGGATGGGAGGCTGAGAGAGATCAATACCAAGTTCACTGACTTGACTGAAATGTACTAGTGCATTCATGAGTGTATAGTTGATCATTCTGATTTCTCTAAGATAGAAGTGACCACTTATGGATCATTCAACAAAATACTTTTCTGGTTGTGTATAGTCTGCTGTGCTACACTTTACTATAAAAGCATTGCTGAAGCTTCAAGGACTGGATAAACATATTTAGTGCACAAGGTTTTTTTTTTTTTCCCTTTTAGATTCAAATCTAGGGAAATCTAAATTTAAGTCAATGAAGAAGGAAACCAATATTTAAAGAGCTATTCACATAATCACAAAACTAAAATCAGTGAAACCGTCTTACAGTGCTGAGGTCTGTTGAGAAAGCACCCATCAATAAAGACTCATCTCTTGTTATACAAAATGAAAATATAGTTCAGTCAAATAAAAGCTACTTGATCTTCTTAATTTTTGTAAATACTTTATCTTTTTACCCTAGCATTGCCTTACAAGTTTACAGAACTCCTATAAACAACCAAAATGAGTTTATTTCATTTCCATTATCATAAAATATTTTGGCCTCTTTACTACACACATATATATCTTCTCTCAATCAAGATGATTGAAGAAAATCATAAAGCAATAATGTTTTTTAGCACCTATAGAATTTCTAAGAATTAAAATATATTTTTCTCTGTTTCTGAGAGGCTATTTTGAAAGCTAAGTTATCATACTGCTATTATACTGATGAATTAATATATTCAGTTATGAGAATCTTATTTTGCATTTATTCACAAGAATGCTCTGGAAAAAAAATAAATTTGGTAAATGATGGGATTCCATAAGAAATGGGATCACTGGCTTCCCAATGGCAGTATAAAGAAGAGTTCTACACTGGGTGTCATTTTTCAAAGAGGATGTTTACCTGTTAGTGCCAAAAAGCATAGTCAAGAAGTATAGTTAAGTTGATCTGGTTAAAATCCCTCTTTAAAATTCCTGAAGTATATGATTTATCTTGGATCACTATGAAAAACATTATCACAGAGACTCAAGATAATAATTCAAAAACACGCAAGTAACTTTGTAATGAAGGGATGTTGCAACTGTATATAGGGTAATTATGGTAGATCTTACTGCAAAAGGTGACATTTGAATATTAAGAATAAGGTAAAGAATATTAAGAAAAAGTATTAAGTAAAAAGAAATTAAGAATAAGGTAAAGGAGGTAACCATTTCAGGCAAAAGAAACACCTCTTCCCAAATCCCTAAAGTGGAGAATGGCTCAGGTATTAGGAATGGCAAAGACCAGTGTGGCTGGAACAGAGGGAGCAAAAAAGAGAATAACTAGAAATGAGAATGGAGAGTAAAGGAGGTGAGAGTGGAGATCATGTCAGACCCTATGAGCCATTATAAGGGTTTGACTTATTCTGAGTGAGATGAAATGCCAATAGTTTTGAACTGAGGAACAACTAAGATTTAGAAGGATCAATTGGACATTGTGTGAAGAATAGAAAGTAGCATGCAAAATGGAAGCTGGGTGATCAGTTAACAGGTTACTGCATTCATCCAGGTAAGAGGTAATGTGGCTTAAAACGGGAGCTGTGAAGATGGTGAGAAATGGTCAGATTTGGAGATATATATGTATACATATATGTATATATACACATATATTTTGGAGAAGGAAATTGCAACCTGCTCCAGTAGTCTTGCCTGAAAAATTCCATGGAAGGAGGGGCCTGCTGGGCTACTGGCTATGGGGTTACAAAGAGTTGGACACGACTAAGCAACTAATACACACACACATGCACATATTTCACCATATGAAATTATTATAAAATATTGAGTATACTTGTGCTGTGCATGATATTCTTGTGACTTATCTACTTTATAACTGGTAGTTTGTACCTTTTAACCCCCTTTACTTATTTGGTCTCTTTCCCCACACCCTCTCTTCTGGAAACCACTAGTTTGTTCTCTGTGTCTATGAGTCTGTTTGTATTTCACTTGTTTTGTTTTTTAGAATCCATATATAAGTGAAGATACACAGTATTTGTCTCTCTCTGTCTGACTTATTTCACTAAGAATAATACTCTCCAGATCTATCCATGTTGTCACAAATACCAAGATTTCATTCTTTTTATGGCTGAATAATATTCCATTGGAGGGCTTCCCTTAGTAGCTTAGTGGTAAAGAATCTACCTACAATGCAGGAGCCACAGGAGATGTGGGTTTGATCCTTGGGTTTGGAATATCCCCTGGAGAAGGGCATGGCAAACTACTCCAGTATTCTTGACTGGAGAATCCCATGGACAGAGGAGGCTGGAGGGCTACAATCCATGGGGTCACAGAGAGTTGGACACGACTGAAGCTACTTAGCATGCATTATTCCATATAGATATAGATATATATGGTATATATATACTATATCTTTAGCCATTAATTTATCGATGAGGCCCTTAGATGCTTCCATATCTTGGCTATTTAAAATAATGCTGCTATAAACATTGGGATGTGCATATCTTTTCAAATTAATGTTTTCATTTTTTAAGGTATTTACTGGCACAAAAGTATCACATAGATCAATGGAACAGAATAGAGAGATGAGAAATAAACTCACACACATATGGTCAATTAATCCACAACAAAGAGGCAAGAATATACAATGGGGAAAAGACAGTCTCTTCAATAAGTGGCGTTGTAAAAACTGGACTACAACACATAAAATAATGAAACTAGAACATTTTTTTCACACCAGATATAAAAATAAATTAAAAATGAATTAAAACTTAAATGTAAGACCAGAAACCACAAAGTCTTAGAAGGGAAAAATAGGCAGTAAGCTCTTAGGCACCAGTCTCAGCAGCATTTTTTTTTTTTTTTTTTGCTTTCATCTGTCTCCTCAGACAAGGGAAATAAAAGCAAAAATAAACAAATGAGACTTAAGCAAACTAAAAACCTTTTGTAAAGAAAAAAAAAAAAAAAACCATCAATAAAGCAAAAAGGCAACCTATAAAGTGGATGTATTTTGAAGATAAAGCCAAAATGATTTCCTCAGAGATTGGATAAAGGGTTTTAGAGAAAAGGAATGGATAAGGATGATTGCAAGGTTTGTAGCCTGAGCAGCCTGGAATGATACTATTCACAGTAGATTTCTCTCTAACTTGAATCCTAATTAATGTCATCTCCAATTAGGAGTTTGCATTTTGATGACTATTAGCATGAACGCTTTTACTTAACTTTGCATCAGTTCAGAAAACCTGGTTCCAGAATTTCCTCCCTGCAGTTGTGTGATCTGGGTAAATCCAACAAGTCAGTCAGTGCATGCACATGCGCTCAGTCATGTCCAACTCTGTGATCCCATGACTGTAGCCCACCAGGCTTCTCTATCCACGGGACTTTCCAGGCAAGAACACTGGAGTGGATAGCCAGTTCCTCCTTCAGGGGATCTTCCTGACACAGGGATCCAACCTGCATCTCCTGTGTCTCCTGCATTTGCAGGCGGATTCTTTACAACTGAACCACCTGGTCTGTAGCAACTAGAAACATGGTCTTCTGCCATTTGAATGTGACATGTGTAACTACAGTGTAGTTTTGAATATTTACCGCAGTCCGTCTGTGCTAGGACTGGGCTGAGGACATTATCCAGGACTGGCTGAAGCAGCATCTCTGCTCTGGTTGGCGTCCAGAGGCAGATCATTCGAAAAGTCAAACACTAGCTTTGGAGAGAAGCCCAGCTAAATTTGAATTCCAGTTCTGGCCATCACATAGTTAGCTTGAGGCTCTCATCTGTAGAATGAGAAGCATAATATTATTTCCTGATTTTTTAAAGTCAGTATTTAAGGAAATACCTATAGAGTTCTTATAACTGCTGATTTTTATTCTCCTCTCAGCCTTCCTCTTACTTTTAATCATATGCTAGTACTGACAGTTTTTGTGCCATGTGTCAGTGTCTTGTAACACCACCCATAAAAGCCTGCATCATCTTAATAATCCACCTGTCCTCTCTTGGCATCTTTTGTTAATTACAGAAAGGTTTCCTGCCTAGGCTTGATCACGATCCTGGTTCTTAAAATAGATTTTCTTCTCCACGCACTCAACTTTTCACTTCTCATTCTGCCACCTTTATGATTTGGATAGCTGTTCCCATTTGGTAGATGGCATACAGCAAGAATTCAATCAATGTTCTCTATTGTTATAATAGTTTGGGCTACCCTCATAGCTCAGTTGGTTTGATTCCTGGCTCAGAAAAATCCCCTGGAGAAGGGATAGGCTACCCACTCCAGTATTCTGGCCTGGAGAATTCCACGGACTGTATAGTCCACGGGGTCACAAAGAGTCAGACACAACTGAGTGACTTTCACTTTTACTTTCATTGTTATTAGACAAATGAGATGATGGACGTCCATAGGTACGTGGGACCTGTTTTTTTTCCCCCCCGTGGAAAATCAATTTATAGATTTTTGCAATACTATGTGATAAATGTAAATCTAATCACACATGAACTGAAGATCTCTCAATTTATGCATCTTTTCCCTGTCATGTTGCCGTTTCTTGTCTTCAATCAGAAGTATCCCTGTTGCCTCAGGACTTATTTAGCTGATCCAGCCTTGGGTTTACTGCTCAAGGTTTTGTGTACTCCTCGTATTCTCCACATAGATGGAGTTGTTCACGTGAATGAAATAAAAATGACAAGGAATGAGTAAAGTTGATGGGAGAAGAAATTGAGTATGAAAATAAAATCAAGATTCCATGTAAAATCAGGAGTTGAAAGATATACTAAAAAAACAGTCAGTGCAGACTTTCCATATTTGCTTTTGTCTCATGTTCATTTTCTGACAAAAAAAATATTTTGTTGTATTTTGATTGACCACATCAGTCCTGTTCACAAGAAAATGTGTGGAGCAAATTTTAAGTGAAATGCTAATTACAAAAGTATCTATTCATAACACTTTTGACCCCACTCTTCTTTCCTGAAAGAGAAGAAATAAATTTATTTTCATTGAAATGTTCATTGCATGCTTTTTTTCATAGATGGAATAATATGTAGCTTCTTTTTTTTAATTTATTTTTTAATTGGAAGAGAGTTGCTTTACATTGTTGGGATGGTTTCTGCTGTGGACTGCAAATCAGCCATAAGGTATTGATGAATCTATCCGCAGGGAAGCAATGGAGACACAGATACAGAGAATGGACTTGTGGATACAGTGAGGTAAGGAGAGGACAGGACGAAAGGAGAAAGTAGCATTGACATATATACACCACCAAGTGTAAAATAGCTGGTGAGAAGTAAACTTTAGCATTTAACTCTCCTTGCTGACATAAGGCTTCCCTGAATTTCAACAAGTCACTGTTTGATGCCTTTCTTCGCGTATCTATCAGGTTAGACACTGGCATGACTTGGAAAATGCCATAAATGTAGAGTTTTCTGGAGAAAACAAACCCCATTCTGAGATTGAAAAAGTTAATTCATCAGTTTCCAAAGGGCAATAAGAATTCTTGATTCAGTGTTCTTACCAAGTGTGTTCATATTCTTACATTTTCCATAAGGTGTTACAGAAAAACCCGAACAGAACTTTTGGCCAACCCAATATTTTTTCAGTGAATGCAGATGATGAAGTTCTGAGTGGAGGCCTGGAAAAGTATTTCTTTTCGAATCTTACAAAGTCTTTGATCTTTCTTTGTATTTTACTTCTGTTTCCTTACTCTAAGACCAAGATGTCATGTGCCTGGCAGAGATGCTATAAGAAGCTCTCTTTCATTATTATTTAAGCATTTAGAAAATATATCCCTCTGTTGTTATACACGAGTCAAGTAAGATGATAAATGTTTTGGATTATATAAACTCTCTCTTAAAATAGAGATTTCTGAATACCTATCTGAGCCATGGTTTGGACAGTGGTGACTCAGACAATACTAAGGGAAGTTTCATCTAGTGATTTAATTTTTTGATAATTTTAAGCAGAATGTGATCTATGGATATAATTATTTAGGTAGGCAAAACTATTAAATGCACTTTTGTTTACATCAATGGAAGAAAGACAGTTAGTAAGGTTTTCTCTGTTATTTTCCCCCAGACAATGCAGGAGAGGTAGATAGACATGAGTACTTTTGTAAATCAAAGTAAACTGATTAAGAATTTATTTTAAAATACCTGAAAAAAAAAAAAAAATACCTGAAAGTACAGTTAAATTTCAGTAGCTAGCCAGTCTGTTGTTTTGATAATTCACCCTTTGTTATGACTTTTAAATGCATATTTTCTACTCAGTGCTTTTAGAGACTGAAAGCAAAAGGAAGCTTCTCTATAATAAATACTCTTTAGCTTCACTAAAGAAAATAGCTTTCATCAAAATGCTTGAAAGAAGACTGTGTGCACTTTTCCCACTGAATATTTAAACAAAGGACTATAGATTTATTATGATTAATGTCATCATATTTTCCTAGCCATATTCATTGTTTTTTTGTTAGCTTTTAAGACTTATTCTGCTATCATTATCTTTCCAAATGATACTTTGGAAAAATATACAAGTGAAAATTTAAAACTGTTGTTCATTTCCCTTAGGTTGATGCACCCCAGGAATTCACCAGTAGTTCTCTTTCCTGTAGTACATGGAGATCATATGCATGAAGAACATCTGATGTGAGTGTGTAGATATCATGGTTGCAAAAGTTCTCATGAAACAAGTGAACCAGAGCTTCCCTACCTTCATCCTTGTAGAAAAGAGAACACCTGGAGGATCTCTTCAAAATGGTAATGTATTCATTGATTGTGACCCAATAAATTAAGCACCCCTTTTAAAACACACTTAATCTAATGTTTAAAATGTCATTTAACTGATGAGTTTCAAAGGAAAATACATCTTAATGACTGAAAAGAATGGGCTTGATCCATGTATTTTGATTTTCTGTTTTCCAAGCTCTTCCAGTTCAGAGTGATCATGTCATCAATAGCTTTCATACAGTACAAACTTCTGCAGGGCACATCTGAGAGAAACACAATGAACAGAAAAAAGACTCAGTGGTACCCCTCTGTGGCCACTCTGCTGCTGCATTCTCTAAAAGTGGCTCTAAATCCATCAGTTTCAAAGACTGCAATGTTTGAAAAGGCTCTGCATATATTAGTTTCATAGGTAGAAATTCCTACAAGTTTTCATTTGAAGAAGTAATCTTGCTGCTTTTTACAAATTGTGAAAACTCCCTTGCTAAGCTATTGAGCATCAGCAGTTTTGATGTTCTGCCAGAATCCAAAGGCCAGAACCTACAGACCTTGTTGACAGGAGTGAATATCAGGTCAGAACAGGAAGGAAGTCAGGAACTCACAAAGGAACGTCCTATATTAATAAAGGACAGATAGGTTTAAGATGTCAGAGCAAGAGAAAGTGTTTTTTTGTTTTGCTTGCTCAAACTACTTCTTTTTAAAATTTTTATTGACATAGTTGATTTACCATGCTATGTTAATTTCTGCTATATAACAAAGTGACTTAGTTATACATATATATATTATATATAATATATATATATAGCTTTTCATATTCTTTTCCATTATGATTTATCATAGGATGATGAATGTAGTTCTCTGTGCTACAGAGTAGGATGCTGTTGTTTACCCAAAAAAGTTCTAAACTCTACACAGAGAGGTAAAATAGAGCCCCATGAAATGGAACTGACTTCATTCCTTATGCTCAGATTCGGTTGATATCTATGTGTGGGTTTCTTGAGCCTATGAGCACAAACTGATAAAGGTTTCTACATGATTGCAAAGCTGTTGAGAACATGCTCTTAATTTGATAAATATGCTTTCCTCATGAGCTGTGTTATTTTGCTAAATAATCAAATATATTATGGATTGTAGGGTATCATTTAGACCAGTCGTTCTCAAATTATTGTGTACTCGTCAGAATCAGCTGAAAGACATGTTAAACTTCAGAATACCTGGTCCCATGATCATAGTCCCTGATTCAGCAGGTCTGAAGTACATCTCTAACAAGTTCTCAGTGATCTTTCTGCTGCTGTTCTAGGAATCATACTTTAAGATGATTTAACGGTTTAGAAATGACTGCAATTTGCTTTTTTAAAAAATTGTATTGGAGTATAGTTGATTTACAATGTTGTGTTGGTTTCAGGCATACAGGAAAGTGAATCAGTTATACATTTACACACACCCACTTTTATTATTTTCTTAAATAGGCCATTATAGAGCATTGAGGGGCATTTCTTGTGCCACACAGTAGGCTCCTATTAGTTACCTATTTTATATACAGTAGTGTGTATGGGCTTCCCTAGTGGCTCAGTGGTAGAGAACCTGCCTGCAATGCAGGAGACCTGGGTTCAATCCCTGGGTTGGGAAGATACCCTAGAGGAGGGCATAGCAACCCACTCCAGTACTCTTGCCTGGAGAATTGGCAGGCTACCATCCATAGCATCTCACAGAGTTGGACACGACTGAAGTGACTAGGCGGCAGCAGCAGCAGTGTATATATGTCAGTCTCTGTCTCTCAATTGATCCCTCCCCCCTGCCTAACCCCTTGGTAACCATAAGCCTAAGCCCCTGGTAACCATAAGTTTGTTTTCCACATCCACACCTCTACTTCTGTTTTGTAAATAAGTTCATGTAATTTGCTTTTTAATTACATGATATCCATAAATGCAGGTTGACATTTTCTTCTTTCCTGGATTACCTCTCTAATCTCAATTCCCATCCTTTTTCTATGGGGACCCATCACAGTGATATGTTAAGTTTGTGCTTCCCGAGAAGCACAGTGGTAAAGAATCTGCCTGTCAATGAAGGAGACACAAGTTCAATCCCTGAGTTGGGAAGATCCCCTGGAGAAGGAAATGGCAACCCACTCCAGTATTCTTACCTGGGAAATCCCATGGACAGAGGAGCCTGCTGGGCTACCCTCCATGGGGTTGCAAAGAGTTGGACACGACTTAGTGACTAAGCAACAACAGCAACAAAGTGATCAAAATTAGCAAAAGGAGAGATTTTCTTGTTATGAAGATGCAGCACCACACCAGGAGATCATACACAAACCGACAGGGTCAATGGGCTAAACTGGGCTCAGGAACTGAACGTTCTTTCCTTCTGAGAAGAGTCAAAAATACTAGATTATAAATCTGTGTTGTAATCTTGCTTCTGTCCATGGATGTAGAAAGCTGGAAGGAGTGTTGTTTTCAGGCTTACAATTTAAAGAGAATCAGACTAACTTCAAAATCATGACTTTATTAAAACTTGTTGGACAGCTGAGGTCATAAAGTAACCAAACCAACCAAAATGCAGAAGTGACAGTGACATCAGGGGTAGGAAAGATTTGAATATATGCACTCACCTGGAGTAGATGCAACCAGACAACCATATGGATAAATAGACTGAAATAGTTCATGAAGGTTGAGGGGACAAAGTAAAACTCCTAGGCAAGCAAAGGTGTTGGGGAGTCTATTCTCTTCTGCAGACTTTGTCTACCTGAACTTTACAAAACACTCAGAGAGAGATTAAAAAAAAAAAATCCCTAAGAAGTTCACTTGTGATTCATACATGAGAGAGGGGAATAGCAGTCTTGCAAGAAAATAAGAAGCTTCTCCTATATCCTCGTCTGTCTCCCCTACAAAAGACTACATGTGAGGCCTGGGAAAGAAGTCAGGGAATACGAGATGTTTAATCTGATACAAGATGTCTGTAAAAACCCTACAGGAATAAAATATAATATTAATAAAATGAAATTTTTTCCCTCAAATCAAGAATAAGACAAGGGTGACCTCTCTCACTACTCCTATTCAACATCACACCAGGACTTTTAGCACACCAAAGTAAGAAAGACAAATAAAGGGTAGACATTAGAAATGAATAAACATCATTGTTTATTTTTTTTGCAGAGGACATGAGATGGCTGTCTAAGTAGAAAATCCCCCCAAATCTGTTATAAGTAAGAAGCTTAATAAATTAAAGCTAACAAAAATCAATTATACAAGCATCCTAGCAATAAGCAATTACAATCTAGACATTTAAAAAGATATTTAAAATAACACTGCATTAAGTGAAATATACTAATACAATCTAACAAAAGATTGAGAGATCTCTATGTTGAATATAATCAACATGAGACATCTCTATGTTGAAAATTATAAAACATTGATTTTTTAAAACATTTAAAAAGTTATAATAAAAGGAGACGTGCAGGTTTCATGGACTGGAAGCTTCAGTATTGTTAAAGTGTTAGTTTTCCACTACATATTTAACAAAGATTCTAAGGCAGTTCATTAGGCAGTAGAAATCTTTTAAAAAAATGCTCCAAGAACAATTGGATTTTCAATTGGATACATTAAATATAAAACAAATGTACAACAGTGAGAATTGAAAAGATTATAGTGATTCTTTACAAATATTAATGAGTGGTCCATCTTCTTACATACCAAGAGAAACTTGAAAAAAAAAGACTTGAAATAGAATAAATTAAAAATGAGACATGAATACAGATGCTACAAACATTAAACATGTCATAAGGGACTATGTGTCTTTGTGTCAATATTTTTGTATAGTTAGAAAAACAAACTAGTTACAACTAAGATATACAACTAGTAAAACTGCTGTTAAATGACAAGCCATTGTCTTATAATAATTGAATAAGTTGAATTAGTAAAACATATGCTGCAAAGAGAGGTGCTACTGGTGATATTCACCAAATATTAGAACAGTGCATCCTGGCAAATGATTCACCCCAAGATTCTACTTTCACAAAACTCTTTTAAAAGGAGAGAATATTAATTAACTCATTTTTGTTTGTTTGTTTGTTTTCCAATTTTGTGATGGTAATTTTATGTGTCAACTTGGTTGAGTCACAGGATGGTTAGATAGCTATCTGTTTAAACATTATATCTGTGTGTATCTGTGAGGATGTTTCTGGATGAGATTAGCATTTGAATTGGTGAACTGAGTAAAGCAAAGGGCCACTTTCCACATGAATGGGCACCAGCCAATCCACGGAGGGTCTGAATAAAATAAAACAGTTCAAGAAAGTTGAATTAAAGCTCTGCTTGACTGTGTGAATTGGGACATGATCTTCTGCCTTCAGTGTCCTGATTCCCAGGATCTCAGATTTGAACTGGTATCTACATTAGGCTCTTCAGCTCTCTAGACTTTGAAAACCATCACTGATATTCTTAAGTCTCCAACTGGTAGAGGCAAATTGTGACAATTCTTGGCCTCCATGATCATGTGAACCAATTTGTTATAATAAATCTCTCTTTTTATACACATATACACACACATATACACACACACACATATTTGTTGTTGTTGTCCTTTAGTCACTAAGTGTGTCCTTTAGTCACACTAAAGTGTCCTTTAGTCACAACTTTTTTGTGACCCCATGGACTATAGCCCTTCAGGCTCCTCTGTTCACGGGATTTTCCAGGCAAGAATACTGAAGTAGGTTTCCATTTTCTTCTCCAGAGGATCTTCCCAAACCAAGAATCAAAACTGCATCTCATGCATTGCAGACAGAATCTTTACCACTAAGTTATCATGGAAGACCATATATATTTTTTCCATAACATTTTAATGGAAAAATCTGAATGAACTTTTAGGCCAACTCTCTCTCTCTATACACACACACACACACACACACACACACGCACAGCTTCTATTGGTTCTGCTTCTCTATATGTGTGTGTGTGAAGTCGCTCAGTCGTGTCTGACTCTTTGCAACCCCACAGACTGTAGCCTGCCAGGTTCCTCTGTCCACGGGATTCTCCAGGCAAGAATACTGGAGTGGGTTGCCATTTCCTTCTCCAGGGGATCTTCCCAACCCAGGGATCGAACCCAGGTCTCCTGCATTGCAGGCAGACACTTTATCCTCTGAACCACCAGGGAAGCTTCTCTATAGGACCCTCATTAATACAGGTTTATATAATTTTGATATTAAAACTCAACAAAAAAGTTTCTAAAGGAAAACCACAGGACCATATTGCTTATGGGTATAGATGTAAATCCCATAAACAAAATTTTAGTCAACTGAATGCATCAATATATAAAATATATAATTTATTATCATTAACTTAGCTTGTTTTATTAGTGAAAGTTGTTTAGTAATACATTAGCTGAGTAAAACAGTAATCTATAAACTAATTTTATGATTAGTGTCAATAAAAGTTTCTAATCTATTAATTAAATTCAGTAAAAGTATTTGAGGAACATAGCAAATAGTTTATGAAATATCTATAGCACTATTTTATGAAAGGTGAACAACATTACTCTAATTAAAGGTGTCTACAAAGACCTATGGAAACATCACATTTAATAATTGTCATGGTCCAGGTGCGGGTTGGAAAAGAATTTCCAGACATGAGACAGAATGAGAGGGAAATAAAGTTTATTAGAGCGGGAGAATCCTAGGGACAGAGGAGCCTGGTGGGCTGCTGTCTATGGGGTCACACAGAGATGGGCACGACTGAAGCGACTTAGCAGCAGCAGCAGATTGGGAGACGTGGGGTATCTCCTTACAGCTGCTCCAGGGCTGTGCAGCCAACAAAGGTCTGTCTAGTCAAGGCTATGGTTTTTCCAGTAGTCATGTATGAATGTGAGAGTTGGACTGTAAAGAAAGCTGAGCACCAAAGAATTGATACTTTTTAACTGTGGTGTTGGAGAAGACTCTTGGGAGTCCCTTGGACTGCAAGGAGATCCAACCAGTCCATCCTAAAGGAAACCAGTCCTGAATATTCATTGAAAGGACTGATGGTGAAGCTGAAACTCTAATACTTTGGCCACCTGATGCAAAGAACTGACTCATTTGAAAATACCCTGATGCTGGGAAAGATTGAAGGCAGGAGGAGAAGGGGATGACAAAGGATGAGATGGTTGGATGGCATCACCGACTCAATGGAGATGAGTTTGAGTAAACTGGAATTGGTGATGGACACGGAAATCTGGTGTGCTGCAATCCATGGGGTCTCAAAGAATCAGACATGACTGAGCGACTGAACTGAGAATGGGAGATGCTGTTAGAACAGCAGGTGAGCTCCAGGGAGAACTGACGTTGAACAGGAGTCCTTAGTCCACTTTTATACCCAGGGTACAAGAAATGGTGTACCACTTCTTGTGGGTCATTTGCTGATTAGATGAGGCACATATACCGGATGAGGGAAGAGTAAGGCAAATAACTTCTCCCTGTGTGGGATGGGAGGGGAGACAGGTTATACTACTCAGGAGGACCTGAAATTCATTAATAATTACAACATGGGGGAGAGAAGGATGATAAAGGTCTGTTTTTTCAGTTTTTGTATTCCAAGATCCTCCTTGGTGCTATCTGCTCTTTTGTCCTTGGGTCAATAATAAAATGCTAAAAAATAGTTCTGAAATCAGAAATGAAGCAAAGATGCATACTTCAACTACTTCTATGCATAATTTTATTGGAGGTCTTAGATGGCTTAGTTAGGCAAGAAAAAAAAATACATGATATAAGATTACAAAAAGTCTCATTTCTTATAGATTCTAATTTCAAAATTATTAAAACAACACCACTATAGGCTACTCATTAGGATATTTTTACAAAAGGAACATTTGTACTTACTATTTAACAAATAACTAAAGCATGGAATTACCTGTGAAGATATATATTCACTTTTCTTACAAAATATTCAAGCACATGCCTATGCAGTGTTATTAGTAACAAAACCATGAAAATTAAAGGTAACTTTTGAAACAAACCAATGTACCAGCTCTACCTTTCTTATCATCTTCCTTCTGTATGTATATAGTGTGGTATTATCAGACCATCTTTGATTACATGACTTCACCACTCGCAAGGTAGGTGAATGCCTTCTCTAAGCTTAGCTGCAAACAGAACTACAACATCTACCATGCAAATTTGTTGCAGGAAAGAAATAACATAATGCATGCCTTGTGCTTCCTTCATAATATATAATTATTTAAATAGCTGATATTATCAGCTATAGCAAAGATTATTTTCAGATTTCATTTTGTTTTCCTCCTTTACTATAATTCAACCAAATAGGCAAAATATTTCACTTAAATGTAAAACATGTCCATAAGGTAATTTTCATCTTTGCAAATCTCAGAAGTAAAATGATTCCCCAAATAAAATATGCTCTTTTATTCTCTTTTGAAAAAGCAAACAACTTAGAATACTTTTTTACCATTCCAAAAAAAGTAATAATTGCCTTTTAACATGTCGACCTTTTTTGTATTGATTTTTGTATTGATTCAATATTGGATTGAAAGTGCAACTGTGAATGAGAAGTACACGGTTTATTCCCTGTACTGTCTACCCTTCCTCCTGCCTACTCAAGAGAATGGTCTAGTTTCAGTCTGTTAGTGCAGCTGTTCAACCGGCAGATTCCCTTAGCATTAAGATGGGCATCTGGAACCTAACCCAAGCATCTCCTGAATTGCCACCAAAGCATGCTTTTCTTTTGCAGCCAAATTCTTGAACAGCTCAACTCATAATTCCTTCATTCTCTTCTGTCTTGATCTTTGAGCTTGCTACAATACACCTGCTACATCATTTCCCATTTGTCTTACCCTGTGGCCACTCCTTTACAATCTCAGCTCCCATTTCACAATAATTCAAAATCCCTGTGCTATGGCCATAGCCTGTTGGGGTGCTCTGATGGCTTTACAAAGTCACTGGGATTCTTCCTCTTCCTTCTTTAGGAGATTCTGTAAGCTGGCTCACTCTATTCTCCCAAGTAGAACTGGAGAGATACAGATAAATGAGAAACATTTGCAGCAAGATGAATCATATTGGAAGTATATTGCTCTAGGTCACACACACAGGTTTTCTATAGCTCCAAATTCAGTGTATGCAAAAGTTGTGTCATCCAAAACTGTTGTCCCTAAACTTTGGACCAATATCTTCCCATTGCAGATACAGTCATTGTAGTCTATAACTGACTCTGCTATTTCCCTTCTCACCCTACCTAACAGTGAAAGGGAAGTAAGACAAAGAAATAAAGAATATTGGATGGCTAACTGAATGCTTCATCTCTAAAGTACTTAGCTCCTACTCTGCTCCAAGAGATAGTTGTATGTGAAATCAGTATTCTAAGGTTTGAGAGTTTTTTTTTTTTTTTTTAAAGAATCCTGATATTTATAAGTGAAATACTACAATGTTTTATTGTTTGCAAGTAATTAATTTTTTGGAATCCCAATGCAACTCATCAAAAGACACACTCATGTGAGCAAGGGGACCACTAGTTTGAACAGGGGACCCTAGTTTGTGGCTTTTATTAAGAGTTGGCCTAATGGAAAAATCTGTTTTCTAGCATCCCAAAGGATCCTTAAGCCTCCATGACTTTGCTTCAGGTTTTATGTTCAATGCAGGAATATCAGAATATAACAGCTCATAGTTTTGTGCATACTAAGTTGCTTCAGTTGCATCCAACTCTTAGCGATACTATGGACTGCCATAGTTCAAATTCTCTAAAATCTTTGAGAATGGGGAGGGTTACCTTTGTTCAGGATGGTGTATGGCCTTAGTCCCTTCAGGTTTATCACCAATGTATGCTAAAAATCCTTGTAATGCTGTTTGCAATGTTAATGCTTCATCTGAGTTTGAAAAATTATTCATTTTCATTTGCCAGGTTTTAACCACTAATATTCTTTTCTGGTATAACCCTATTTGTGCTTGAATTCTAACTCCTAAGCACTTGAAAATGTGACAGCAGTACAAATTCGATTATTATAATGCATTGTCATTCCAAATCTCTGTAATGAGAAAGATGCCCTGACTCAAAAGAATAAATATAAAGGAAGCAATACATATTCACTGGTGTCACAGATTAATTGAGTTTCCTCACTGTACAAAGAAAAAAGCTGTGACTTTTGAGTTTAAATGGATTCATAATCAAATTATAACACCTAAAGAATGACAGTAACCACTGATATAACTCACAAAAAAGACCTTGGGGAAATTGATTGGTAGGTGTAAGAACTTTCGATGAATCTCCCACTTCATGCAGGTCGAAGAAGAAGGACCTGAATACAGCTAAATAAAAGCCTAATAGTCCACAATCATGGGATGTTTGAAATATGTAGTAAATAAGCAAAGTCTTATAGGTCACTTTCACTATTATTTGTAGTAACTCAAGAAAGTCTTAATTCTTTGGGGTATTATAACCTTGATAAAACTTTAAGACAAATTGTAATTTTGTGCTCAATATCTTTGGACATTTTTATACTACTTCCTTATGTTGTTACTCATAGAGATTTTAATGATTCAAAAAGATTCTTGTTGTTTTCTACTCCTAAGACTAACTAGTGAAAATCTTCTTAACAATTCTTTTCCCAAAGCTTTTTACTAAAATTCTCATTTTTGAAATTTCAGAGGAATCTGTATTCAATATAAGTCTCCCATTTATCTATTTTGAAGAAATATACTGAAGACCTGGATTGCATGTAAATTATTCTTTGTAAGTTAAGAATCTGAGTAGCAAGTAAACTTCTAATTTTCACCAAATTAATCCAGTTCACCTAAAGGTTTCCAGACTTACATAACAATAGTAAATTAAAACATTCATCCATCCTTACTTTCAAAACACACATTTTTGAATGATGGACTTAATTGAGATGAACACAAGGAAGTTCCATTATTATAGATATATGTCTTAGGAAAAAGATATCAATCTCATGTTCAGCTAAGAATATTGAAAGAGGTTCAATATTCTAGCCAGTCTGGGGATAGCACTAGACTTTGGAAAACAGACAAAGTGAAATATAAATCCCAAGGAAGAGAAAGATTCAGACACTATGTTCTTTGGTAGAGAGTTCCAGCAGTAAGTGAGTTCAGTGAGAGGATAGCGAGTTTCAGAGAACTGTCTTCAAATATTGATGCCTGTTATGTAAAAGACTTGCTGGCTTTCAGCTATGCTAACAAGCAGAGCTAGTACTAAAGAGTACCAAGAGACATATTTTGACTACTATAAGGAAAATCTTTGTAAGAATTAACAATGTTCAGCAATGAAATGGATCATTTTATGAAGTAGGCAATCCCATATTTCAAAATGGTTTGGGAACCTGAACAACTGGGCTGCCAGTGCAATTCTTTCAAAAATTCCAATGTGAAATGCCTTCTTCCTCTAGCTTATTGCATGTTTACTCATTTCTAGCCTCTCTGCCATCTTTTCTAATAGAGTATTTATTTTCACATTGGCAGTCTTTCCAACCTGGTCACCATCACCAACAGATTTAGTGGACATTTGGTACAAGAGTACTCATACCAACGTACTTTATAAGAAGGTACTTTCCTCCCTAAGATCACCAACATACAGTTACCATACACTCATTCCTTGAATTAGAATGATTCACAATGACTTTTCAAAGCTTAGATATTGAATCTTTACTATTTTCCAGGTTCCAGGCCCAGTGTTTGGTAAGCAGTGCGGAGGATATCCTCACAGACTGACAAGGTGTATTAAGTGAATTCTGATCAAACCTAAGGTATACGAACTCCAAAACAAGTTATCTGGTTCTCTAGGGAAACATTTTAATTGGCTTTCTTGATGTTATATTTTTCAGATTTCTACTGAGTGAATTTGGCAATAAGGAGTTCATGATCTGAGCTACAGTCAGCTCCTGGTCTTGTTTTTGTTGACTGTATAGAGCACCTCCATCTTTGGCTGCAAAGAATATAATCAATCTGATTTCGGTGTTGACCATCTGATGATGTCCATGTGTAGAGTCTTCTCTTGTGTTGTTGGAAGATGGTGTTTGCTATGACCACTGCATTTTCTTGGCAAAACTCTATTAATGTTTGCCCTGCTTCATTTTATATTCCAAGGCCAAATTTGCCTGTTACGCCAGGTGTTTCTTGACGTCCTACTTTTGCATTCCAGTCCCCTATAATGAAAAGGACATCTTTTTTGGGTGTTAGATCTAAAAGGTCTTGTAGGTCTTCATAGAACCGTTCACCTTCAACTTCTTCAGGGTTACTGGTTGGGGCATAGACTTGGATTATTGTGATATTGAATGGTTTGCCTTGGAAACGAACAGAGATCATTCTGTAGTTTTTGAGATTGCATCCAAGTACTGCGTTTCGAACTCTTTTGTTGATCATGATGGCTATTCCATTTCTTCTAAGGGATACCTGCCCTTAGATATAGTAGTAGATATAATGGTCATCTGAGTTAAATTCACCCATTCCAGTCCATTTTAGTTTGTTGATTCCTAGAATGTCGACGTTTACTCTTGCCATCTCTTGTTTGACCACTTCCAATTTGCCTTGATTCATGGACCTGACATTCCAGGTTCCTATGCAATATTGCTTTTTACAGCATCGGACCTTGCTTCTATCCCTAGTCACACCCACAACTGGGTATTGTTTTTGCTTTGGCTCCATCCCTTCATTCTTTCTGGAGTTATTTCTCCACTGATCTCCAGTAGCATATTGGGCACCTACTGACCTGGGGAGTTCCTCTTTCAGTATCCTATCATTTTGCCTTTTCATATTGTTCATGGGGTTCTCAAGGCAAGAATACTGAAGTGGTTTGCCATTCCCTTCTCCAGTGGACCACATTCTGTCAGACCTCTCCACCATGACCCGTCCATCTTGGGTTGCCCCACGGGCATGGCTTAGTTTCATTGAGTTAGACAAGGCTGTGGTCCTAGTGTGATTAGATTGACTAGTTTTCTGTGAGTATGGTTTTTCCAGTGGTCATGTATGGATGTGAGAGTTGGACTGTGAAGAAAGCTGAGCGCCAAAGAATTGATGCTTTTAAATTGAACTGTGGTGTTGGAGAAGACCCTTGAGAGTCCCTTGGACTGCAAGGAGATCCAACCAGTCCATTCTGAAGATCAGCCCTGGGATTTATTTGGAAGGAATGATGCTAAAGCTGAAACTCCAGTACTTTGGCCACCTCATGCAAAGAGTTGACTCATTAGAAAAGACTCTGAGGTTGGGAGGTATTGGGGGCAGGAGGAGAAGGGGACGACAGACGATGAGATGGCTGGATGGCATCACTGACTTGATAGACATGAGTCTGAGTGAACTCCGGGAGTTGGTGATGGACAGGGAGGCCTGGCGTGCTGCGATTCATGGGGTTGCAAAGAGTCGGACGTGACTGAGCGACTGAACTGAACTGAACTAAGTGAATGTCTAAATTCTAGGAATGCCTACATATTAGAATACAATGCAATTGTCACAAGTGTCACTGATCAAAGGAAAGATGATAAACATGACAAATAAATTATGCTAGTTATTTTAATGTATATAAGGATATAACTATGTAACCCTGTAAAGGCAGCATCATTCATATAGGAAGTAGATCTACAAGTTCTAAAACCACCTCACTGGGATGATAATCCTGTTCAGTTCTTTTGAGAATCTAAGCCTATTCTTTTTATCTTGGAGTTGTGGGTTTCTTTATATGTCTATGACTGTTCTTGGGTGTTTTGAGAGGATTTGGCTGTCCTGCTGGCCTGGTACAGCAGGGTACAAGCAATAAATCTACTGAATGTGTTATGAGTACATTTTGTCATAGAATCATTCATACTCATGTCTCTTATGAACTTACAGTCTTTATGGCTAATACAAAGTATTCCTGGCTCATGCTTGAATTTTTTTCAGTTTAACAGGCTGAATCAGAAGCCAATACTAAGCGCTTCTGGGTTCCAATGATCCTGATACATATAAAGTCTTATTTCTATTAGCTGAACAGCTGTTTCTAAATATATTGGACTTACTTTGGAATCTACTTAATTATTTTAGTTTCTATATCATAGGCCAATATATTGGTCTATAGAACAATATGGTAAATAGAATCCTAAAGAGAGGGTAGAGAGCTTAGAGTCAACGGATCACTCACAGAATAAGAATCTGTATCTTAATGAGATCCACCTTTTCATTCTCTGTGCTCCAGGATTCACTAGCATGTTCAAACATGAGAAATTGTCATGCAGTGAATGTTCTAAGTATACATTCTTATCTAGAATGTGTAATTTGAATTCTTTCCTGAAGGTTAGCAATTACTCTAACTTACCATTGTTGGCCCTTAACTACATGTCAAAAGCAACATTAATTTTTCAGTAAACACTAGTCTGTTTCTGTTTTTTGAGAAGTTAAAGCTGGCTGAAGATTACCTATATATGACATCATATAAGAAATTCATGAGGATTTTGTTGATTTATCCAGATAGTCTGACATCTTTATAAGAGGAATAACTGTTAACTTGTGGTCTCTAAATCCTTGATGAATGCAAGTATAATTTTGTGCACAGGTATATGGGATTCTGCCCTAAGATCCAGATGTATTTTGCAGGTGGATATTTAGGCTGTATTTTTGGTTTCATCATTGACTTGTTTAATCCTTTGGGGTTAAGTCCATTATCTTTTGTTACCAAATAAATGAAGAAAATGTGATTATTTGCTGTATATCTTAGAGGTTGTGTAAAGATCTCTTGGGTTTTAAGTGCTAAATGTATGATACATGTGTAAAGGTGAAGTAAAGAAATCATAGTTGTTTTGAGCGAAGTTCCGAACTTTATTTATTAACTTCCCAATTGTCATCCTGAGAGAGTATAATGTTTAGGTATTCCTAAATAAGCTTCTTCTTGGATTTTTGGAATTTATGAAATCAGCATCAGTTCCAGAGATAAATTTGTCTGAGTATTCTCAGTAGTGGCACATTGTCTTCTGAGTGGGATTTATTTTAAAAATAGACCCTTTCAGTACTTTTAGTAGCCCAGCAGTCTATAAGAATAGGAATATCTACATCTTGGTTTCTCTAATTCCAGTGTAAATTTGACCTGGTATGTAAAAGCCTATATCAAGACTTTTTAAGTGATAGAATAAATGAATAGTTAAATGAAGAAAACACAAGTGAGTATTTAGCCATGTAGTTTAAATAAAATTTTTATAAATGTGGCTAGAAAACAGATATAAAATACTTCATAAATAGAAGCTTCAAAACTACTTTAAGCAATGGAATTAGTGTAGAATTGCAAAGGAAAGGGAAAATATTGACCTTGAAAGACAATTTACGTTGTTTGTTTAAATCAGTTTGGTTTTAATAATACACACACATTATACATAACATAGTTACAGCTTTAATTATGTGTTTCTAGAAATACAAGGAAAGTGATGACTAAGGTTATTTTCATTATATTAGCAAG
Source organism: Bos taurus (assembly GCF_002263795.3). NCBI lineage: Eukaryota > Metazoa > Chordata > Mammalia > Artiodactyla > Bovidae > Bos > Bos taurus. The sequence goes on along the minus strand of NC_037336.1, from coordinate 16,638,311 downwards.
CACATCTCTTTCTAAATTATTTTACAAAATTGCTCAAGTGCTTGGGAATCAGCTCAGATAGTGTAAATTGCTAATTTTTGGGGTCAAGAACTAAGTTTGTGGTCTGTACTGCTGAGAATTCTATTTGGCTGTAGTGAACCACAAAATGTCATGCCTTTCCAGGATACAGTAGCTCTAGAGGTCTTGGCAGCTACAGGCTGACCTATTCAAAAAAAGATATTTGTCAGTTAACACTTATGTCTGGGAATAGCTTAGCTTGAAAGAAAGGGCTACCATTAGGTTGAAATACTGAGAGATTCTCCATGAAAAGCCCAGAGACTTTACTAAATCCATATGACAAAGGCAGAGCAGGACTGGAGATCCAGAGATGGAGGGAGGGCTCCCCTCTGTGAGTTCTCTGGTCCACAAAGAGCTTAGAGCACAGGTGAGGTTACTTGGGCTTCCCAGGTGGCAGAGTGGCAAATCCCCTCCTGCAATGCAGGTGACCCAGCTTCATTATTTTGACATCAGCTGATCAGCCAATGGAATAAATATGCTGAGATAAAACAAAGACAAACAAATCTAGAAATGTAGTAATTATAATTTATAGACATTCTTATCCAGTGACTCAAAGAAATTATCATGTGTTAGTGTTCAGAGATGCTCCAAGTCATTTGTCCCCAGACTCATGATGAATTAGTAGGTAATAGAACATTTCCCATTTTGCTTAAATATATAATAGAGCAATACGAATTTTAAAATGACTGTCGTAATTGTTGTCTTTTATCAGTATCTTTCATGGGGGGAAAAAAAGGCTCTTCCTAGACTGGCAGCAAGCAACACTGCAAAACAAGTTTACTTTCCTCTTTCTCTGTTTCCCTCTCATCAAAAAATATAATCAATGATATGAAATTATATAGATGACTATTAAAACAACCAGTGGGAAGTTACTGCAGGCAGACACTCTGCCTTAAGAGTACTAACTCTGATCCTCACCGAGTCCCAAGTGACACCCATTCTTTTTTGCATTTTACAGATGCATTTTACAGACTGAGACAGAGACTAGTTAAATGACTTGCTCAAAGTCCTTAAACCAGGCAGTGGAGAACTGGACAGTGTGACTCCAGAGTTAACACACAGAAGCTCAAGCAGGGGTAGCAAATGCCCTTGCATAAACATATTTGCATATTAGGAGAGTTAGTTCAAAATCTCTAAGGAAATAGTCTATGAGATTTCACTCTAAAGAATTTGTGACCTGAGTCTGAACTGAGTCAGGAACTGTTTTGACTAGGAGAGGCCTCGCTAATGTTCCTGGAGCAGAATCTCTTGGGAGCTAAACCCCTTTGCCTAACTCAGGACCATGGAAAGGGAAGTAAACATTGAGTCCAGTATGTGGTGAAAATATCTTCTTTTGCCATGTGATCTGTTCCAAAGTTTCTTTTTTTGGTGGTCCTTGGTGGCTGCCTTTGTGGTATCCTTTACAACTTTCTCCTCCACTCAGAGTGTCCAAGCTACATACCCTCCATTCTCTTTAGCACGTCTGTGACACTGGTGCTACTTGTTTAATGCTTCTTTTTCATTAGATGTGAGGGAGTTCTCCAGTGCAGGGACTATACCACTCTTCCTGAGTACCCAACCTCTAGCATTACCCTAGAGGTGCCAGGTGCCAGAACTCATAAGAGTTTTATGGCAATGGTATTTATTAACAGAAATTTAATCAAGATATGCTGCTGATTGTTGTTGCATATGACTCACTGCAACCCCTTGTGCTGCAGCAAGCCAGGCTCCTCTGTCCTCCACTATCTCCTGGAGTTTACTCAATTCATGTCCATTAAGTCAGTGATGCTATCTAACCATCTGATCCTCTGCCACCCATCCCCTTCTCCTCCTGCCTTCAGTCTTTCCCAGCATCTGGATCTTTTCCACTAAATGGGCTCTTCTCATCAGGTGGGCAAAGTATTGGAGCTTCAACTTCAGCAACAGTTCTTCCAATGAATATTCAGAGTTGATTTCCTTTAGGATTGACTGGTTTGATCTCCTTGCATCCAAGGGGCTTCTCTAAGAGTCGTTGCCAGCACTACAATTAGAAAGCATTCATTCTTTGGCTTTCGCCTTCTTTATGCTGCTGATGCATGCATGCGTGCTCAGTCACTTCAGTCATGTCCGACACTTTGCGACCGCATGGACTGTAGCCCCCCATGCTCCTCTGTCCACAAGATTCTTCAGGCAAGAATACTGGAGTGGGTTGCCGTGCCCTCCTTCAGGGTTTCTTCCCCACCCAGGGATTGAACCTGGGTCTCCTGTACTGCAGCTGGATTCTTTACCACTGAGCCACTGAGGAAGCCCTAATGCTGCTGGTATGAGGTATCAAATACTGTTGATTTCACAAGTGGAATAGCTCTTAGAGAAAAACAGTATTAGAGATGGACTATGGCAGTGTAAGTCAGCCAAAATCTATACAGATGCAGCTGTAAGAAACTATGTAATGTTGATGAAGATAAAGAGAAAAAGTCAGAAGAAGCAAATTAAAATAAACTATGGCATCCTCCCTTTTGAAGCACAAGTCTAGTCTAAGTCACTAAGAGTTTCCTGAAAGCTGTAATTCTTGTGTCTAATATTGTAGTCTTTTTGAGACAGATTATTTATAAAGTACTTTATTTTAATCTTTATTTTTTTTTAATGTTATTTCTTTCTTGGCCACCCAGCATGCCAGATCTGAGTTACCCAACCAGGGATGGGAAGTGGGGGCCCTTGCACTGGAAATGTGGCATCTTAACCACTGGACCACCAGTGAAGTCCTTAATTGAATGCATGGACATTACATTTTTTCACCCTAAAATTATGCAAAATCTGGTGTAAAATACCACTTTAGTCTCTCCTACTTAAAATACTCACCAACTTGAAAACTAAGGTTTTATGCTGCTGAAATTCCATGATTCTGGTTCTTTCCCTCATGATGATGTCACATATTTTGTCTTTCATGCACATACATGAAAATGCTTTATTCTCATACTGAAATGTTATCATGTACATTCCACCTAGACAGATCATAGTAAAAGTTAACATTTATTGAGAGATATTTACACATGCCAGGCCTTAAGCCTAGCACTCTATATGGACTATATCCCTGTAAGAATTCAGGAAATCACCTAACTTTATTTTTATATTTTTACAGATAGGAAAATTGAGAGGTGAATCCATTTACCTGAAGTTCCTTATCTAATAAATGGTGGAGCAGTATTTATTCTCAGGCAGTCTGAGTTCAAGAAGTTATATCATTCCACTTTAATATAAACTGAAAAGGAGAATAACCAAAAAGAGCCATCTTGAATTCTTGGAAAGCATTCAGCCATAACTTAAACATATAAAACCATTTGAATGCAACTGAGAAAGCAGGACTTAGAACAGTCATGAGGTTGTGAAACAGTCCTTCTCTTCTATTTATATCAGGGCAGCTTCAGGGCATATGTTAGGATCTAACCTTGACATACAGGAAGTGGTGTGAAGCATCACTGGGCCTGGATGTTCCAATATCCTGACACTTTCTATGTGTTCTTGTTCATGGATCGGAAGGATCAATACAGTGAAAATGAGTATACTACCCACAGCAATCTATAGATTCAATGCAATCCCTATCAAGCTACCAACAGTATTTTTCACAGAGCTAGAACAAATAATTTCACAATTTGTATGGAAATACAAAAAACCGTGAATAGCCAAAGCAATCTTGAGAAAGAAGAATGGAACTGGAGGAATCAACCTGCCTGACTTCAGGCTCTACTACAAAGCTACAGTCATCAATACAGTATGGTATTGGCACAAAGACAGAAATATAGATCAATGGAACAAAATAGAAAGCCCAGAGATAAACTCACACACCTATGGACACCTTATCTTTGACAAAGGAGGCAAAACTATACAGTGGAGAAAAGACAATCTCTTTAACAAGTGGTGCTGAGAAAACTGGTCAACCACTTGTAAAAGAATGAAACTAGAACACTTTCTAACACCATACACAAAAATAAACTCAAAATGGATTAAAGATCTAAAAATAAGACCAGAAACTATAAAACTCTTAGAGGAGAACATAGGCAAAACACTTTCCGACATACATCACAGCAGGATCCTCTAAAGACCCATCTCCCAGAATATTGGAAATAAAAACAAAAATAAACAAATGGGATCTAATTAAAATTAAAAGCTTCTGCACAACAAAAGAAACTATAAGCAAGGTGAAAAGACAGCCTTCAGAATGGGAGAAAATAATGGCAAATGAAGCAAATAATAGCAAATGATTAGACAAACAACTAATCTCAAAAGTATACAAGCAACTCCTGCAGCTCAATTCCAGAAAAATAAATGACCCAATCAAAAACTGGGCCAAAGAACTAATTAGACATTTCTCCAAAGAAGACATACAGATGGCTAACAAACATATGAAAAGATGCTCAACATCACTCATTATCAGAGAAATGCAAATCAAAACCACAATGAGGTACCATTTCAGGCCAGTCAGAATGGCTGCGATCCAAAAGTCTATGAGCAATAAATGCTGGAGAGGCTGTGGAGAAATGGGAACCCTCTTACACTGTTGGTGGGAATGCAAACTAGTACAGCCACTATGGAGAACAGTATGGAGATTCCTTTAAAAACTGGAAATAGAACTGCCATACGACCCAGCAATCCCACTACTGGGCATACACACCAAGGAAACCAGAATTGAAAGAGACACGTGTACCCCAATGTTCATCGCAGCACTGTTTATAATAGCCAGGACATGGAAGCAATCTAGATGTCCATCAGCAGAAAAATGGATAAGAAAGCTGTGGTATATATATATATATATATATATATATATATATATATATATATAATGTAATATTACTCAGCCATTAAAAAGAGTATACTTGAATCAGTTCTAATGAGGTGGATGAAACTGGAGCCAATTATACAGAGTGAAGTAAGCCAGAAAGAAAAACACCAATACAGTATACTAACACATATCTATGGAATTTAGAAAGATGGTTATGACAACCCTGTATGCGAGACAGCAAAAGAGACACAGATGTATAGAACAGTCTTTGGGACTCTGTGGGAGAGATGGGGGGGGGTGATTTGGGAGAATGGCATTAAAACATGTATAATATCATATAAGAAATGAATCGCCAGCCCAGGTTCGATGCAGGATACAGGAAGCTTGGAGCTGGTGCACTGGGAAGACCCAGAGGGATGGTATGGGGAGGGAGGTGGGAGGGGGGTTCATGATGGGGAACACGTGTACACCCGTGGTGGATGCATGTTGATGTATGGCAAAACCAGTACAATATTGTAAAGTAAAAAAATAAAATAAAATAATAATTTTAAAAAATTTAAGCATTTATCACTTAAATAAAAAATGATATATACTTAAGCTATAAAACATGATGATTTGATATACATAGGCACAGTTGAATGATTACTGTTGTTTAGTATTTGTGCCCAACTCTTTTGTGACCTCCTGGACTGTAGCCCACCAGGCTCCTCTGTCCACGGGATTCTTCAGGCACGAAAACTGGAGTAGGTTACCGTTTTACTTCTCCAGAAGATCTTCCCAACTCAGGGATCAAACCCACATCTCCTCCATTGGTAGATTCTTTATCACTAGTGTCATCATATTAAAAAGCAGAGACATTACTTTGCCAAAGTAAAGACATTACTTTACTTTTTAAAGGTCCGTTTAGTCAAGGCTATGGTTTTTCCAGTAGTCATGTATGGATATAAGAGTTGGACTATAAAGAAAGCTGAGTGCCAAAGAATTGATGCTTTTGAGCTGTGGTGTTGGAGAAGACTCTTGAGAGTCCCTTAGACTGCAAGGAGATCCAACCAGTCCAACCTAAAAGAAATCAGTCCTGAGTATTTATTGGAAGGACTGATATTGAAGTTGAAACTACAATAGTTTGGTCACCTGATGTGAAGAACTGACTCATGAAAAGGCCTTGATGCTGGGAAAGACTGAAGGCAGGAGGAGAGGGGATGACAAAGGATGAGATGGTTGGATGGCATCACCGACTCAATGGACATGAATTTGGGTAAACTCTGGCAGTTGGTGATGGGCAGGGAAGCCTGGCGTGCTACAATCCGTGGGGTCACAAAGAGTTGGACACGAATGAGTGACTGAATTGAACTGAACTGAGTGTCATCAGGGAAACCCTGAATGATTACTACAGTCAAACAAATTAACACATATTGTTATATAGTCACCATTTTTATGGGATGAGTGAACCTGAAATCTACTCTCTTAGCAAGTTACCAGGATTTGGTAAAGTAGTATTAAGTATAGTCATCATACTCTACATTAGATCCCTACTCTTACCCTAGATAATTATTCCTACTTTGTACCCTTTGACTCACATCTTCTCCCTTCCCCCCACAGCCACCTACTCTCTTCTTATATGTAGTCAGCTTTTTTTGATTCTACATGTATATGAAGTTGTACAGTTGTCTTTTTTTTTTCTTTCTGTGTCTGGTTTATTTGACTTAGCATAGTGTCTTCTGGGAGAAGACGATGGCACCCCACTCCAGTAGTCTTGCCTGGAGAATCCCATGGACGGAGGAGCCTGGTAGGCTGCAGTCCATGGGGTCGCGAGTCATGCATTGGAGAAGGAAATGGCAACCCACACCAGTGTTCTTGCCTAGAGAATCCCAGGGACGGGGGCGGGTGGGGGGGGAGCCTTGTGGGCTACCTTCTCTGGGGTCGCACAGAGTCGGACACGACTGAAGCGACTTAGCAGCAGCAGCAGTGTCTTCTGGGTTTATCCATGTTGCAAATGGCAGGATCTTCTTTTTCTTAAGGCTTAATAATATTAATAGCTTAATAATATTTATTTCCACAATTGTGAATCTCCTCTTAAAGGTAATTGTTAATGTGAGGAAGCTGTCCCTCTGATGAAACTTTTTATAAAGGTAAATGGGAAGAAAACGAACCAATCTCTCTGAGTGCTGGTTGGCTTTATAGCTCTAGGGATGAAGGAGAAACATATTTGGAAATAATGCTTCTTATTGTGTTGAATTTGACTTATTCTAGATAATGAAGTGTCACATTCCTCTGCAGCTAGTGGAATATTGTGAATCACAGACATGGAATGTGAGAAATCCAAACTAAAGTACCCAAACCAGACCTCTCTGCTCAAATCAATGCCTGTCAAGCAGAGCCTTGATCACAGCTTGGCCAGCCACACATCCTGCTGATGTGGTTGCCAGGTCTGGAGCTCACACACACATATGCTCTGCAGTCAGCCATTGAAGTTAACCTGCTTGGGGTTTGACCACAGACAGACACAGACAAAGAGGTCTTGAGTATATCACACACACAAAAGAACATATTAGATTTCATTTACATAAAGAAATCAAGACCCAGAGATGATGAAAACATTGTCCGAAGTCTCGTAGCTCAACAAAGACAGAACTCCAAGCTTTTACATCATCCTTCTTTCACTGCCTCTAGATTTGTATCTTTACTTAAGGTCAAAGAATATATCAGATTTCTTTTGAAAGGAATTTTATTTTTTAGTTTGAAATTCACATTATATTTTACTCATCATGCATTTAATTTCTTGCTAGGTGTTTTATTTTTTCCTGTTTCCTTTGGACCTGATTTCACTTAGCTGTCTCCAGTGGCTAGCATTGGCATGGTTGTTGGTTATGATATGTGGATCTAAATGGGAAAAAGCCATACTGAATTTGCTTTGGACATAAAAAAGCATAATGATATAATTGGATTTCTGGTGGTTCATATGGTAAAGCGTCTGCCTGCAGTATAGAAGACCCAGGTTCAACACCTGGGTTGGGAGGTCCCCTGGAGGAGGGAATGGCTACCTACTTCAGTATTCTTGCCTGGAGAATCCCATGGACAGAGGAGCCTTGTAGGCTTACAATCCATGGGGTCACAAAGAGTTGGACACAACAGAGAGACTAACACTTTAAAAAATTCACAGGATTGCCAACCTATGTGATACATAAAAAAGGAGGGCATATTTTCTATCCCTCCAGAATGTTCTTTGAAACACTACAATAAATGTTTTACTGTTATGTCCATATGCATCCTTTCTCTAATTTGTCTTGAAAAGCTTCTTAGTTGATACAGCATTTTAATACTGTCCAGTCCACCAATGAAAGCATCCAATAAACAAAATTAAGTCTGCCAGCAGACATTAAGAGCCATCCTGTTCAGTTTCTCGAAATCATATGCCACACTTGCCTCATATCTACAAGTATAGTAAATCCAGTAAACATTGGCTAAGTGTGATGCCAGCTATGGTTGATGACTACAAGATTTAATGTCAAAGGAAATCTGTGAAAAGTAACTTTGTGAACAGACATAAAAACCAGCTGGCCTTGGTAGTAATCTCAGTAAGGATGCTTTCGTGAACCTGACTTTAATAGTAAAGACATTTGCTATATGACATTACATGAAGTTGGTTGACTCATTCTTTTGCTTAGCAATAAGCTGAGTTCTCAGGTTCTTCCCATCTCTCTCTTATGCCAGCAATAATGTTGGCTTTATCTGTAGCCTTGTGGCTGTAGAAGTACTATTTACCCTATGCTGACAGGAACTATATCCAAAGGCTAATTAACAAATCACTTTCTTACTCTATTACTAAACTGTGTGGTATTTTTTTATTATTATTGATTGGTCCTTACTTCTCATTGCTTAAACCAAATTTCCATTGGTAGAATGGATTGCTCTCCTTAGACATGATGGCTATTGAAGGTAGAAGTGGGTTTATGTACAGTGTTGGCTATTGCAGTATTATAGATTGAAAGTTTCATGGAGTCCAGCTTAGGAAATACATAGATAGATGGGGATTATGGCATATTTCATTCCTCCACTATTCTTAAATGCTATATGATACAAATTTCCAACTTATCTTTGCTTTAGTATAATTATTACATATTCAACATTATTTCCAAAGTAATTTCCAATATATTACAATAAGTTATCTAATTTGCCCCTCACAAAAATCATGTGGTATAAAATACCGTATGGTTTTCTATGTCTGCTTTAGCAGATTACCATAAATGTAATGGCTCAAAATAACATAAATAGATTATATTACATTTCAGAAGGCCAGAAGACTGATGAAGGTTTCAACGAGCTAAAATCAAGGTGTTGAAAGGCTGGTCTCTTTCTGGAAGCTCTAAGAAGGACTGTCTCCTTAGCTTTTTCAGGCTCTAGAACCTGCTATCATTCCTTGGGTCACGCATGCTGCTATTTTCAAAACCAGCAATAGCAGGTTGAGTCTTCCCATTGCATAACTCCAGCCTTACTTCCATTGTCACATCTCCTTCTCTCCTCCATCTCCCTCTTCCACTTACTAGGGACCTTGTGAACACTGTTCACATCTGGATGACCTCCCCATTTTAAAGTCTGTTTATTAATGACCTTAATTCCATTCTGTACCCTTAATTCCCCTTCACTATGTAACATAATTGTTTCTCAGATTTCTAAGATTAGTACATGCTCATCTTTAGATGAGAATTACTAGGCTTATCAAAGATATAAATCATATTCTATCCTCATTTTTTAAATTAAAAAAAAAAAAAGAGGACAAAGATTTTTACCATTTGCAAAAGGTCAGAAAACTAATAACTGACAGAATTAAAGATATTACTCATTTACTTAGACCTCAAACTCAGTGAAATGTTTTAGAAAACAAAACAGTTGTTCCCAAATGACTTTCTAAAGATGCTTTATAAGATTCACACTGCATATAAATATTAAATAGAATGTTTTGAAGGTATACTATGAAAATTGTTTTATGCTGGAAACATAAATATTAATTTGACCACAGCTGCTTTGAAAAAATGTAAAGAACAATCGCTTGTCATCAGGTTCTCCTCTCACAGATATTTCAGGGGAGGGATGGAGGGGCACTCTTGGGTCTAAACAGTGTCCTACCCTTAGCCTCATGCTCTTTCTTTATCATATCAGCTGTTATTTTCCTCATGGGAACAATAAACATACAATATGATGTTTACATTTTTATCCAGTTGTTATGCACCTTTCTCCTCTCATAGACAAAGAGAGTTAAGTTTCCTGCAAACAAGAATGATATTCCTCTTGATCATTTTTTTTTATCACCACAACTAAGGTAGAATTTGACATTTAGTAGAAAATCTATAAAACAGCTGTTGAGTGAACCATTGCCAAAATTATTTCCATACAAGATGGCAGACGGGGGTTGGGTAAGACCAGGTCTTCGACCAACTCTGCTCTTACACCATAGATTCTGTAGAACTGGCTACATCTATACACACAAAAATACTTTCCACCATCTTCTCATGGCTTTGTATTCAATTAAATTCTCATGTTCCCTTTCCTCTATTAAAAATAAAAGTGAGAATATCTTACAAAATTGCCTTGCCTTGATTTTTATCCTTGTATTAAATTCCTAAAATTAAAGTATGGAGTTAAATGATCAGTGTATTTTTAAGACTCCTGATAAATATTTTTTAGTTATGTTCCAGAAATGTAATATCAAATTATTATTTTCAGAATTTGTGGAAGGACCTTTGTGATCATATTCTTGGAAATAGTGAGTAGTATTCTTTTTTTATTGAAGTGCAATTGATTTACAATATTAGTTTCAGGATTACAGTAGAGTGAGTCCATATTTTTATTGAATTTAAAGTTTTTACAAGATAATGGCTATATTTCTTTGTGCTATGCAATATATTCTTGCTGCTTATCTATTTTATAGATAGTAGTTTCTATCTTCCCACTGGTAACCTCTAGTTTCTTCCCTATGCTTATGAGTTTCTTTCTATTTTGTTATACAGTCATTTGTGTTATTTCTTTAGATTCCATGTAAAAGTGATAATTTGGAGTGTTTGTATTTCTCTGACTAATATTGTTAAGTATAATACTGTCTAGGTTACTCACATTGTTGCAAATGGCAGAATTTAATTCTATTTTATGACCAAGTGGTATTCCATTGTATAAATAAAACCACATTCTTAACTTATTCAGTTGCTGATGGACACTTGGGTTGCTTCCATATCATGGCTGTTGTAAATAGTGCTGATATAATCATTTGCTGTTGTTCAGTCGTTCAGTCATGTCCAACTCTTTGCAACCCATGGACTGCTGCATGCCATGCCTCCCTGTCCTTCACCATTTCCCAGAGATTGCTCAAACTCATGTCCATTGAGTCAGTGATGCATCCAACCATCTCATCCTCTGTCATCCCCTTCTCCTTCTGCCTTCAATCTTTCCCAGTATCACGGTCTTTTTTAACGAGTCAGCTCTTTGCAACAGGTGGCCAAAGTACTGGAGCTTCAGCTGCAGCATCAGGATGTCCAATGAATATTCAGGATTGATTTCGTTTATGATTGACTGGTTTGATCCCCTTGCAGTCCAAGGGACTCTCAAAGAGTCTTCTCCAACACTGCAGTTCAAAAGCATCAATTCTTCCCAACTCAGGCTTCTTTATGGTCCAGCATTCACATCCATGCATGACTACTGGAAAAACCACAGCTTTGACTATACAAACCTTTGTCTGAAAAGTAATGCCTCTGCTTTTTAATATGCTGGCTAAATGTGTCATAGCTTTTCTCCCAAGGAGTGATCATCTTCTAATTTCATGGCTGCAGTCACTGTCTGTAGTGATTTTCGAGCCCAAGAAAATAAAGTTGTCACTGTTTCCACTGCTTTCCCGTCTATTTGCCATGAAATGATGGACAGGATGCCATGATCATAGTTTTCCAAATGTTGAACTTTAAGCCAGCTTTTTCTCTATCCTCTTTTACCTTCATCAAGAGACTCTTTAGTTCCTCTTCATTCTCTGCCATGAGGGTGGAGTCATCTGCATATCTGAGGTTATTGCTATTTCTCCAGCAATCTTGATTCCAGCCTGTGCTTCCTCCAGCCCAGAGTTTCTCATGATGTACTCTGCATATAAGTTAAATAAGCAGGGTGACAATATACAGCCTTGATGTACTCCTTTCCCAATTTGGAACTGTCTGTTGTTCCATGTCCGGTTCTAACTGTTGCTTCTTGACCTGCATACAGGTTTTTCAAGAGGCAGGGAAGGTACTCTCATATTCCCATCTCTTGGAGAATTTTCCACAGTTTGTTGTGACCCACACAGTCAAAGGTTTTAGCATAGTCAATGAACAAGAGGTAGCTGATTATCTGGAATTTTCTTGCCTTTTCTATGATCCAACAGATGTTGGTATTTTGATCTCTGGTTTTTCTGCTATTGGATTTTTCTAAATCCAATGTGAACATTTAAAAGTTCTCGATTCACTTAATGTTGAAGCCTAGCTTGGAGAATTTTCAGCATTACTTTGCTAGCATGTGAAATGAGTATAATTGTGTGGTAGTCTGAACATTCTTTGGCATTGCCTTTCTTTGGGATTGGAATGAAAACAGACTCTTGCCAGTCCTGTGGCCACCACTGTGTTTTCCAAATATGCTGGCATATTGTGTACAACACTTTAACAGCATCATCTTTTAGGATTTTAAATAGCTCAACTAGAATTCCATCACCTTCATTAGCTTTGTTCATAGTGATGAACAAAGGGCCACTTGACTTCACACTCCAGGATGACTAGCTGTAGGTGAGTGATCACACTATCATGGTTATCAGGATCATTATGATCTTTTCTTGTATAGTTTTCTGTATATTCTTGCCACCTCTTCTTAATACCTTTTGCTTATCTTAGGTCCATACTGTTTCCGTCCTTTATTGTGCCCATCTTTGCATGAAATGTTCTCTTGTTATCTCTAATTTTCTTTAAAAGATCTCTAGTCTTTCCCATTCTATTGTTTTCCTCTATTTCTTTGCATTGATCACTTAGGAAGGTTTTTTAAATCTCTCCTTGCTATTCTTTGGACCTCTGGTCTCATATGGGTATATCTTTCCTTTTCTCCTTTACCTTTCCCCTCTCTTCTTTTCTCAACTATTGGTAAGGCCTCTTCTGACAACCATTTGCAGTTTTGCATTTCTTTTTCTTGGGGATGGTTTTGATTACCAGCTCCTGTGCAGTGTCACAAACCTCCACCCATAGTTCTTCAGGCACTTTGCCTATCAGATCTAATCCTTTGAATCTATTTGTCACTTCCACTGTATAATCATAAGGGATTTGATTTAGGTCATACTTGGATGGTCTAGTGGTTTTCCCTACTTTCTTCAATTTCAGTCTGAATTTGGCAATAAGGAGTTCATGATCTGAGCCACAGTCACCTCCCACTCTTGTTTTTGCTGACTGTATAGAGCTTCTCCATATTTGGCTGCAAAGAATATAATCAATTTGATTTCACTATTGACCATCTGGTGATGTCCTTGTGTAGTGTCATGTCTTGTGTTGTTGGAAGTGGGTGTTTGCTACGACCAGTGCATTCTCCTGGCAAAATGCTGTTAACCTTTGCTCTGCTTCATTTTTTACTCCAGTCCCCTATGATGAGAAGGACATTTATTTTTTGATGTTAGCTCTAGAATGTCTTGTAAGTCTTCATAGAACCAATTAACTTCAGCTTCTTTGGTATTAGTAGTTGGGGCAAAGACTTGAATAACTGTGATATTGAATGGTTGCCTTGGAAATGAAAAGAGATCATTCTGTCATTTTTTGAGATTGCAACCAAGTACTGCATTTCAGACTCTTGTTGATTATGAGGGCTGCCCCATTTATTCTAAGGGATCTTGCCCGCAGTGGTAGACATAATGGTCATTTAAATTTAATTTGCTCATCCTTGGGGCACACGTATATGTTGGAATTAATGTTTCTTTATTTCCTTTACCTCAGAGTGGAATTACTGAAACATATGGTAGTTCTATTTTTAGTTTTTTGAGGAAACCTCCACATTGTTTTCCCTCCTTGCTGCATTAACTTTCATTCCCATCATATTGTACAATACTTCTCTTTTCTCCACATCGTTGCCAAATTTTGTTTTTTATATTTCTATTTTCAGCTATACTGACAGGTATTAGGTCATATCTCATTATGGTTTTGATTTGTGTTTCTTTAATAGTGATATTAATAACCTCAGATATGTAGATGACACCACCCTTATGGCAGAAAGTGAAGAGGAACTAAAAAGCCTCTTGATGAAAGTGAAAGAGGAGAGTGAAAAAGTTGGCTTAAAGCTCAACATTCAGAAAACGAAGATCATGGCATCTGGTCCCATCACTTCATGGGAAATAGATGGAGAAACCGTGGAAACAGTGTCAGACTTTATCTTTTTGGGCTCCAAAATCACTGCAGATGGTGATTGCAGCCATAAAATTAAAAAATGCTTACTCCTTGGAAGAAAAGTTATGACCAACCTAGATAGCATATTCAAAAGCAGAGACATTACTATGCAAAAAAAGGTACGTCTAGTCAAGGCTATGGTTTTTCCAGTGGTCATGTATGGATGTGAGAGTTGGACTGTGAAGAAAGCTGAGTGCTGAAGAATTGATGCTTTTGAACTGTGGTGTTGGAGAAGACTCTTGAGAGTCCCTTGGGCTGCAAGGAAATCCAACCAGTCCATTCTGAAGGAGATCAGCCCTGGGATTTCTTTGGAAGGACTAATGCTAAAGCTGAAACTCCAGGACTTTTGCCACCTCATGTGAAGAGTTGACTCATTGGAAAAGACTCTGATGCTGGGAGGGATTGGGGGCAGGAGGAGAAGGGGATGACAGAGGATGAGATGGCTGGATGGCATCACCAACTCGATGGACATGAGTTTGGGTGAACTCCGGGAGTTGGTGATGGACAGGGAGGCCTGGCGAACTGCAATTCATGGGGTCGCAAAGAGTCGGACATGACTGAGCGACTGAACTGAACTGAACTGAACTGAATAGTGATATTAAGCATCTTTTCATGTACCTGCTGGTCATCTGTATGACTTTTTTGAAAAATGTCAATTCAGGTCTTTTTATTTTTAATATTGGGTTGTGGAATGTGTTTATATATTTGGAATATTCAATCTTTATTTGTCATATCATTTGCCAATATTTCCCCCCATTTATTAAGTTGTCTTTTCATTTTATTAATGGTTTTTTTTTGATCTGCAAAAGCTTTTATGTTTAATTAGGTCCCACTTGTTTATTTTTATATGTTTGTTTTTCCTTATGAGACAGATAAAAAATATTGCTATGATTTTTATCAAAGCATGATCATATTCCTGGAAACAGTGAGTATTGACTTTTAAAATATTACTAATTTGAGTAATCAAAGTTTTCATGCTGGCTCTCTTCGGTAAGTCTATTCATAATTTCATATGTTACATTTCATGTCTTTGACTCAATTTTCTGTTGAGTTATTCCCATTTATGTTCCTATTTTTTAGATAAATAAAATATATAAAATCTCTGCTACATTTGTGGTATTCTCCCATTTTGTCACTGATATTTTTATAAACAGATGATTTTACTTTTTCATAACTTGAGAAGTATGTTGATTATACCCCTCAGCTTATGATACGTTGTCATCAACTTGTATAAGGCACATTTTTTTTCTTCCTTAATATTTTTTTTGGTGTTTGTGTAGTCAGAAAATACACAATACTTTAATTTATATGTCTGTTTTTATTTAAAAATTCAATATTTTTCTTTCATTCAGCTGACTTTGAAATCTACCAACACTGTAGTGTGTAAATATAAATAGTGACAGTGTAGTATTAAATCACATTCAGTGATCACTGTAGCAGATTCTCTTGGTGTTCTGCCCATCCCCTCACAGGGTGTCACTTTTTTTGTGTTGCTAGCACTTGCATTCTCACTAGTGGGGCTTGCCCTTGTGCTACAGGAATTCATGCTGCTGAAGTGCATTGCAGGCCAGAGTGCCTGAAAATTAGCATCCACTGGGCAGCACTGGACGTGGGTGGATAAACATTTTTGCTCCCTCACCCTTGACTGAGATTATTCTGAGGTGTCTGTTCTGCAGTTTTTCAGAGTCTGTCAGTGGGGTTAAGCTTCAGTTGCCCACTGTAGTAACTGGCATTGAAATAATCTCTTATTGGCTGCTTCTATCTCAGACAGACAGCAGTAAGCCATCCTGAAGAGAGATCTTAGTTCCCTGCCCAGGAACTGAACCTAGGTATCCTGGACGAAACTCAGGAATCCTAGCTAGTAGGAATCCCACCAGGGGCTAGAGGCTGGAAGCAAATTTCCCCTGGATTTTATCCCTATTTGAAAGCAACAATGTTCCAAGGAGGGAAAAACTGTAAGAACAGGTACAAATTTTTTCTCTATACTTTCAGTTGCCTTGAGAATTGCCACCCAGTTACAGTCTCACAAATACTATATGTCTTCTCTGTTCCCCTCACATCCTCACCAACATCTTTTTTCACAGTTTGGTATTAAGCAGTGTTTTATTGTCATTTGATTTGTATTGAATATATCTCTACTTATTAGTGAATTTAAGCATTTTTCTTTCCTAGTTTTGTATTCTGAATGGGAGAGGTCTATTCCATGAATTCTCTATTTTTATTCTTAGTTTGATTTTTCCACTGAACTTCTTAATTTTCTTGCTGGTTTACAGAAACTCTTATTTAACAGATTTTATATGATTTTCTCATTTTTTACATTGCAAATATCTTTTCTCATGTTACATCTTTGCTCATGTTGTGTGAAATATTCATGGAACAGACAACTTCAAACTGATTAAGCAAAGTTCACCTGTTTATCCCTTTTATATCTTATGCTTTGAGATTCTTAAGAAATCCTCCTCTACTCAAAGTTCACAAAGATATTTTCTTACATTTTTTAATACTATTATGTTCAATTTAGAACTGTAATGCATTTAAAGTTTATTTCTGTATACTGTGAGATGTAGAAATTCAATGTTATGTTTCTTTGGATTGCAAGTTAAATTTTTTGACACCGTCAACTATATAGTAATTATTTTCTATAATTCTTTTTGATGCAATCCTATACTTTTCTAATTTTTTCTATCTTGTTTATCAGGTCCATTTATGAACCTATTTGTTAATGCAACACTGCTTTAATCATTTTTGCTTTATAATGTCTAGAAGGGCAAGTATCTTTCCCCAAACTTTAGATCTTCATTTTCAAAATTGCTGTAGATCTTCAAAGGCCTTTATTTTTCCATACATACATAAATATATGTATAGGATCATTTTGTCAAGTTCTCAAAAGACAAATAAACAAAAACAACTTCTTCCAGTCAATTGAATTGAATTGTACTGAATTTATAAATTAATTAGCAATTTACTCCATGGCAATTGTGCTGATGTTTTCTTTCCGTATCCTGAAAGCAGATGCATGTTTACATACATTTAAAAAAAAATTCTAAATAAATCTTTACACATTTATGTCAAAAGACTTGAAATTTATTTTGGTATGTTACAGGAGTAAATATTTGACTATATTTTTGTAATAAGTTACTATATGTTTAGTTATTTCTTCACTGATTTGTGATAAAAGTTTAGTGAATTTTAACTTATTACAGTACAAGAATTATTTTTTCTGCTCTCTATTCTATTTCAATAACCTGTTGAATGCATCTTATAATCATAATATATGAATTATATCGAGACCTTGGGAAGGCACAACCTCATAGATTGTTTATGTTCTTCAACATTTTTGGAGGTTCCTCTTGTTAATTTTTTATATACACAATTCACATAATTTTTCAATTTTAATTTAAAGTTCCCTTTAGAATTATGTTAATTTGTGAAGTTATGTATTCATAGCATTCTGTATTTTAATATGCATGTGCATTATTTGTAATCTTATTCTATGTACTTACATATGCATCGTATCTGTCTGCCTTAGAAATGATCTTTCTAAAGTAGTCTTCAGTCCCTCTTTTAATGGCAGAGATTGATAAGAATGGGGGATCACTTGGAGACACTGTACCTAACTAAAAATATTGAATAAGAATATCTTTGAATGTAATTATTATTGACTCTGGGCTATGTCACTCCTAAGATCAATTGTGATTCATTAATAAGAAATACCATTTTATCCAAAATCAACATTTAAATAGTCCATATATTAATAAGGAAGTTGATTTTGTACAAAGAATGTATTCAGGGATTGCATCATTGAATGACTGAATGCTGCAACTCTAAGCTCCCATTTTTCTAATTTTTATAGACTAAGAAAATTTAGTTAATGATGTAATAAGATTGGCCTGTCACAATTTAAAAGTATCCATTCAGAGGTCCTGTCATACTAATGCAAATAGTCATTCTTCTGGTTTAGTTAATTGAAGTTTTGCAAACTACTCATTGTTAGCATTCACTTGATTTAGTGATAGCTTCAGAAATTTTACATACAGCAAATATTCTCTACACATGATTTCACTAATCACTACTAAACTGGGAAAGAAGCCAAAGCACTTGATACCAATGATGCTTTTTGTTGAAAATCTCCATGTGCAGTTATGTGCTCCTTAATTTTTCCTGGTATGTGTTATTTAATGATTTTAATTGCATTGTGGGAGAGGTCTGCATAGACTGAGTGAGAAAAATAAGATTAAGGATATCCCTGAAGACCAGCTCTTCAGGCTGCTCATAAATCTTTACCTTGGCAGCTCATGTTACAGTGGTGATTCCAATCATAGACTGGTGCAAAACCTAATTGGAAGTTTGCAGCAACAGTAAAGTTACCAGGTAGACCATTCACATGCCTATCTCCTGACAGCAGTACCCATTCTCAGTATTGGAAAGTATTTTACCCTTTCAATTCTAACTACTGGAGTCCTAGATGATTTAACCTAAGAATCCTTTTTAGTGTCCATTTGGCTATAGCACCCCACTCCAGTACTCTTGCTTGGAAAATCCCATGAATGGAGGAGCCTGTTAGGCTGCAGTCCATGGGGTCGCTGAGAGTCGGACACAACTGAGCAACTTTACTTTCATTTTTCACTTTAATGCATTGGAGAAGGAAATGGCAGCCCACTCCAGTATTCTTGCCTGGAGAATCCCAGGGACGGGGAAGCCTGGTGGGCTAGAGTCCACGGGGTTGCAAAGAGTCGGACACAACCGAGCGAATTAACTTTCTCTTTCATTATTATAATACACATGAAATAAATTAATTTCAAAGGATTAAAAGCATAGAGTTATAGATACCTGTTTCTGTTTTACTACAGGTAGCCCTATAAGTGCCTGAAATGAATTCAGTTCAGTTCAGTTCATCACTCAGTCATGTCCCACTTTTTGCCACACCATGAATTGCAGCCTGCAGGCCTCACTGTCCATCACCAACTCCCAGAGTTCACCCAAACTCATGTCCATCGAGTTGGTGATGCCATCCAGCCATCTCATCCTCTGTCTTCCCCTTCTCCTCCTGCCCCCAATCCCTCCCAGCATCAGAGTCTTTTCCAATGAGTCAACTCTTTGCATGAGGTGGCCAAAGTACTGGACTTTCAGCTTTAGCATCAGTCCTTCCAAAGAAATCCCAGGGCTGATCTCCTTCAGAATGGACTGGTTGGATCTCCTTGCAGTCCAAGGGACTCTCAAGAGTCTTCTCCAACACCACAGTTCAAAAGCATCAATTCTTCGGCGCTCAGCCTTCTTCACAGTCCAACTCTCACATCCATACATGACCACAGGAAAAACTATAGCCTTGACTAGACAGACCTTTGCTGGCAAAGTAATGAATTAGCATCTGCTAAATTCCAAACTAAATTCCATTCTAATCCTGAGTTCATGGAACCTCACTTTATCTTATGTTCAAATCCAGATATAGGGCTCACCTTCTTGCTTATAGCTGAACTTCAAATATCTTGCCATATCTCATCTATCCTTTAACACTTTTTTTTTTTTTTTTGGTCTCCATTGCACTACCAGGTTTTCTCACATAAAATACATAAATAATATTGCATCATTGTTATGTTAAAAGAAAGTGTTATATGATCTCACTCTAGCTTGCTTTTTGAAGTCATCTGCTATCACTTCCCTTTTGGTTCAGTTCATTCCAAGCACATGGGGGCTTCCCTGGTGGCTCAGAGGGTAAAGCGTCTGCCTTCAATACAGGACACCTTGGTTTGACCCCTGGGTCAGGAAGATCCCCTGGAGAAGGAAATGGCAACCCACTCCAGTACTTTTGCCTGGAAAATCCCATGGACAGAGAAGCCTGGTAGACTACAGTCCATGGGATTGCAAAGAGTCGGACACAACTGAGCGACTTCACTTTCTTTCTATTCCAACCACATAGCTCTTTGCTGCTCTTTAGATTTGCCAAGCTGATTCCTACCTCAGATGCTTTGCACACTCCTCCCTCTATCTGTGGGCTTCTCCACTTAGTAAGTCTTCCGTTTAGGTTTGACATCTCCTACAATCTTAAACATTGTATTCAAAACTTCTCTCATCACATTCATGATCTGCCCTGTTTTTTTTTTTTTAATCTGTGTCTTCATTGTCTTTTTTTCTGCACTAAAATGTCAGCAACATGAAACAAGAGTTACATCATACTGGGTCTCATTGCATCTTCTTTTCTATCACTCAGATTTTTTTTGGGGGGGGTTGATTTTAGTTTTTATTTTTTTATTTGTTTTATTTTTAAACTTTACAATATTGTATTGGTTTTGCCATATATCAACATGAATCCACCACAGGTATACACATGTTCCCCATTCTCCCTCCCCATACCATCCCTCTGGGTCCTCCCAGTGCACCAGCCCCAAGCATACAGTATCATGCATCGAACCTGGACTGGCAACTCATTTCATATATGATATTATACATGTTTTGATGCCATTCTCCCAAATCATCCCACCCTCTCCCTCTCCCACAGAGTCCAAAAGACTGTTCTATACATCTGTGTCTCTTTTGCTGTATTCCCAAACACCAAATATTGTGTGAGAGCCAAGCCCATGTTCAATGTGATTTATCTGATTCTGGGTGAAGATGAGTTAAAAAATATCACTCCTAGGCTTATTCAGTCATGGAGACATTTGGGTTACTTGTTAAACAGTCAACTAATACTAAGTGAGCACTTGCTAAGAGTGAGACCCTGTTCTAGGCACTGGGGATGCAGTGGTGAGCAAAACACATGTGTCTCCTTAGTTCAGACCTTAAATCCTGGTGATGCTGTTCATACTGAAATCAGGATGAAAGCTTATACTCATTAGGAAAATCTGTATTTACCTGGGATCCCAGTAAGAAGAAATCCTTTGCTTACAATAAGAAAGGGTCCCTGAGAAGTTTCTTTTGAAAACTTCAGTTCACCTTCATAATAAAAATGCTAACTGAATATCCCCCAAATATTTCTCTATTATTTGTTGGCTTCTGTTATGCAAACAGAAACATGCTGTTTCTTTAACTTTAACTACTTATTAATGTGTGAGAACTAGAGACAGCAGCACAAAGAAACTGGCAGTAGCTTATAATAAATACATATATCAACATATGTATTTATAGGTTTAGGACCACTTAATCTCTGTCAACAGCAACTTTCCAAAATTTTTCACTCACTGTTCACTTGTCACTCACAAAACTATCAATCATGTTTATCAGTATCACTACCTGTTGCTTTAAGGTCATGAAATATGACCTGAAGAACTATGATAATGACTGGGCTATTACTGAGGTTTTAAACCATTTATAGTTACCAAGCCCACCTAATCCTATGGATTTTGGTTATATGTGGTAGTTTCCACTGTAGAAAAATAGTCTTTGCATTTGTGAATTAAAATATTTTCCCCAGAAAAAATAAAGAAGAAATCTTGTCAATTTAAAGACTAGATATTTCTACTTCAGTGACCTCTGAAGAATACAGAAATAGAAACAGAAGCCCAGTCCTGTGGGCAGAGACCATCAGACTTAGAACCCAGTAAACTCATGAAAGCTAATCCTGGAGAAATAAGAGATTTGAAGCAGGTATTCAGGAGCGTATGTGTGTAAGGGAATAAAAACTTCCTTAAAAACACTCTTGAAAAATTTGTTTTAAGTGAAATTTAAGCAAGTACAGGGGCATAGATTAATAATTTTACACAAAAGCAACAGTTTTATAAAGGGTATTAAAAAGGGGGGAAGTAAAAAATTTAACTTTCAAAAATTTTTTTTTTTTTTTTTTTGATTCTGAGGCTAGCAATCAGAGACAAATGGACTGGGCAATTAGGTTTAAAGCAAAGGCTCAATGGAAAATGTTATGCATCAGTACCTTATTGCTTTACTATTTTATTTCTCTTAGATATTCACTTAGTGGGAAATATCTATCTCTAAATATTTTGTTTTCTGATTCTCCCATAGTTTTGGATTTAGTACTGATGAACATAATTTAACTATAAGCCCCGAAGCACTTTTTTGTTCGTAGCAGATTGTACATACCATGTCCCATTTCTGATTGAAA
This sequence comes from Bos taurus, assembly GCF_002263795.3. NCBI lineage: Eukaryota > Metazoa > Chordata > Mammalia > Artiodactyla > Bovidae > Bos > Bos taurus. Next base: position 16,616,047 of record NC_037336.1, on the reverse strand, counting down.
ACCTACCATTACCATATGGAGGGCTGATATGCTACCATCCTTTGCCACAAGTCCTGCTCATAAGAGCTCAACAAGGAGGCTTGCCTTTTTAACTACTTTCTGTTGTTGCTGCTGTTCAGTCACTAAGTTGTATCCAACTCTTTGCATTCCCATGAACTGCAGCAGGCCAGGCTCTTCTGTCCTTTACTATCTCCTGGAGTTTGCTCAAATTCATGTTCATTAAATCGGTGATGCTATCTAACCATCTCATCTTCTACTGCCCCCTGCTCCTTTTGCCTTCAATCTTTCCCAGGGTGAAGATCTTTTCCAATGAGTCGGCTTCTTGCATCATATTGAAAAAGTATTGGAACTTCAGTGTCAGTCCTTCCAATGAATATTCAGGATTGATTTCCTTTAGGATTGGTCAGTTTGATCTCCTTGCAGTTCATGGGACTCTCAAGAGTCTTCTCCAGCACCACACTTTGAAAACATCATTTCTTTAGCACTCAGCCTTCTTTATGATCCAACTCTCACATCTGCATGTGATTACTGAAAAAACCATAGCTTTGATATTATGGACTTTTGTTGGCAAAATGATGTAACTAATAGCATTAATTAACCCCTCAATGTGATGCCTTTATAACTATGTTAAATGATGTATCTTTTTTTTTTAACTCATGGATTTTATGCATATGTCTGAATTCACAATTAGATTCCAGACTTAGAGCATATCACATCCCTATCTGCCTCCCCTACAATACTTTTTATTGGTTCCTGTAACTGAGCAGGATCCTACGGCCTTCCCAGAATAGACCCTACCCGTGTCCACCTGCCTTTTGTCTGTGGAAAAACTTTAAGCAAAAGGATACATTTAATTAAAAAACAGAAAACACGGAAAGAAAGGAAACAGTCAAGCAAGACAAAAAAATAATAGTTTGTTCGTTAAACAAAGTCAAAGATCTTTAGTTCTTCTTAAGAACTATAGATAAGAGTTTGAGCCACATCTTGGAACTATCTTGGCAGATACTGAAACCCTACCAGGTGGAAGAAGTTAACTGTGTGCTCCCCACAAGCATGTAGACTCCAGACCAGTAGGAACCAGAAGGTTGATGATGCTGACTTTCACTTACCTCACAACTAACCAATGAGTAGAATGTTCATGGGCTGACTGTGTTTTGCTCCTTGAACACTGTAGGACTCCTCACTAGCCTCTCCAGGGTGGAAAACAGTTTTGAGGGCATTAGCCTGATGTGGCCTCCTTTGTCTGGCAAAGCAATATTCCTTTCTATTTCATCCCAAACTCTGTCTCCATATTTCAGTTTTGGCAACATTCCTAATGTATCTATGTAAGGGTTGCTTTTTTTTTTTTTAACTTTGAAAAAGGGTTGCTTAGTAACATCTTAAAAAAATCTACTAAATAAATGAAGAAATAATATTTTTGCTTTAGGAGGCTGGAATATTTGCTTGAAATCTAAAGGGAGATACTATTAGAAAATATTATAGTAGTTCAGAGGAGGAAATGTTTTAATAAAACCATTTACAAATTAATTTTCCATTTACTGACTATACCCCAAATTCAGATAGTTGTTTCATATAAACGTTTCTGTGTGTCTATTGGAAAACTGATAATATAATAAGCAGTCATTAAATATTTGTTGGCTATTTTGTCTATTTTTTCTTTTTTGATATTTCTAAGAGTTAAGATTTACAGTTTAAACCTTTATAAGTCTTTTAAAAGTTATAATTAGAAATGTATGAAGAAACATACTGCTGACAAAAGCAGTTAAATCATGTAGATTAGATGGATTTTTTAGGAAGTTTTCTTTTTCCCTTATACAAGTTCATTTTTATTTCTAGCTTCAAACATTTGGATCACTAGAAGAACTTCTGGATTCCAGAGTACAAAGACACTGAAATATGCTTTTTTATCTGCTTGAAGATAATAGCCTATTCATGGGAAACTCAATGCAGAGATTTTTCAACCTAAAAATCCCATATTACTTTCAGAAATAGGGGATTTGAAGTTTTTTAATTATAATGGAGGATATTTTAAATTTTGAGCATTCGTATGATTTCTTTCCTTGAATAAATCTGGTTTAACATTTTCAAAGCTTTTTACAGTCATTAGTTTGTCACACTGTTTTCTTTAGAGTATGTCAATTAATTTTTTTTTATAGCATGAGAAAATTTGTCAAAGAGACATTTAATAAAACAGTCAAAGAAACCATAAGATTTTCTAGCTTCTCTCTCTGGAACTATTTTTTTGAATTTCATTCAGTGATTAATAGTATAATCCAGATTACTTCTCTCTGAAGTAATCACATTAGAGGGTAGGACTTAGGGGAGTGTGACCTGATCAAAAATTATTCCCTTAGTCTGGACAGAAAAACACATTTCTTCTACAAGCTATTGAACCATTTTAGGTTTGGCATTCCAACATTTATTTGGTCTGCGTCTAGACATATGACCGTGTCTGTGACCAGCTTTGCTTCTTGCTTCCTAAGAAAGAGAAATTTCCCTGAAAACAGCAACTGTGTTAGACAAAAAAGATCAAAACAGAGAGTAAAAATAAGACAGAACCATGCAGCTTCATTTATGTGACCCATGGTGTGAAAAGCATTGGAAGCAAAATTGAATATGATTGAGTAGAAGATAATAAAATCCGTGGATTTCCAGTTGAGAAGGAATTTGTTCTGCCCTTTCACTTATAACTGCAATTATGGAAGCATTATCACAAACAAAAGGAAATTATCTTCAGTAATCAGAAAGCATCATAACTGGCTGGCCAGAGTTCAGGGAGTTCAGAGGCAGTTACAATTGAATACTGCTCAGACAGCAGTGACAGACCCATGCTCATTGATTGAAAAGGACAAAAACAGAATAAACTATTCTAGTGGTTTCAAAACAAAAAAAAGTTAAGATACTTCTTATATTAGGAAGACTTCAAAGTAAAATACACAAAACAAACAGATAATACTGTCTAAGGATCAAATAATTCTGAATAATATTCCATGACATATACTGAACATTTTGAAATAAATATTGCAGACAAGCTTTTTAATTAAGGAATGTGATTGAACATGACATGGTACAATGCCATAAACTGAAGTCTGAGATTTTGTCACATACAAGCTGCCAAATGCCTCTGTTGACCCAGTCCATGTGCTCTCTCAGAAGAACATATATTGAGAAGCTCCCCTCAGTGATTATTAAAATGCCTCTACTTTTAAGACAAAGGCCACACCAGTGTTTCCTATGCTAAGCTTGGGGTTATTCTTCAATCTGCTTGCCTCATATTGTCACACTTAAAAGATTCTAAAGAACAACCTATATAGTGAAAGACCTTCTAATTCAAAGCAATGAGGCATCGGCACGGCTGTGACTGCCTTTTCTCTCTTCCTACTATCCTGAAACACATATAGCCTCTGCAGATTAGATTTTTGACTTCTTTCTTCACCACCAGAGACCTCAGATGAAGTACATGTCCCAGAGGAATAATTCATCCAACAGAATACAAGTAAAGTATGGTATTTGGTGCTGGCCCCCAGTCCATGCTGAAAGAGGGGACAAAAAACAATGTTAGTGCAAAATGTTTGTTCTTGGAAAAAACTGTCTTTCCTACTGTTTATCATATTACAGTCATAGTTAATGTAAGTTGTATTTTTCTTAATTAATTAACAAATTATTCTTTAGCTGTTCCATTGATCTTTATATATATATATATATATATATATATATATATTAACTTATGATTAAATATTAATGGGAGCTGGACCTTCTCTAATTCATATAACTCAACAATAAAGTAAGCTAAAAACTCTGATGGAAAATGAACAATGAAGTCTGAGCAGCCCAGCCCTTCCTTGTAAAAGAGAACACAACAGAATGGGACTCAAGAAAGAATTTAAGATTAACAGGTAAAATGAAATAGTTCCATCAGTCCAGTCGCTCAGTTGTGTCTGATTCTTTGCAACCCCATGAATTGCAGCATGCCAGGCCTCCCTGTCCATCACCAACTCCCGGAGTTCACTCAGACTCATGTGCATTGAGTCAGTGATGCCATCCAGCCATCTCATCCTCTGTCATCCCCTTCTCCTCCTGCCCCCAATCCCTCCCAGCATCAGAGTCTTTTCCAATGAATCAACTCTTTGCATCAGGTGGCCAAAGTACTGGAGTTTCAGCTTTAGCATCATTCCTTCCAAAGAAATCCCAGGGCTGATCTCCTTCAGAATAGACTGGTTGGATCTCCTTGCAGTTCAAGGGACTCTCAAGAGTCTTCTCCAACACCACAGTTCAAAAGCATCAATTCTTCAGTGCTCAGCCTTCTTCACAGTCCAACTCTCACAACCATACATGACCACAGGAAAAACCATAGCCTTGACTAGACGGACTTTTGTTGGCAAAGTAATGTCTCTGCTTTTGAATATGCTATCTAGGTTGGTCATAACTTTCCTTCCAAGGAGTAAGCATTTTTTAATTTCATGGCTGCAGTCACCATCTCCAGTGATTTTGGAGCCCCCAAAAATAAAGTCTGACACTGTTTCCACTGTTTCCCCATCTATTTCCCATGAAGTGATGGGACCAGATGCCATGATCTTCGTTTTCTGAATGTTGAGCTTTAAGCCAATAGCAAGAAGAGATAAGAAAGCCTTCCTCAGTGATCAATGCAAAGAAATAGAGGAAAACAACAGAATGGGAAAGACTAGAGATCTCTTCAAGAAAATTAGAGATACCAAGGGAGCATTTCATGCAAAGATGGGCTCAATAAAGGATAGAAATGGTATGGACCTAACAGAAGCAGAAGATATTAAGAAGAGGTGGCAAGAATACACAAAACTGTACAAAAAAGATCTTCATGACCCAGATAATTACAATGATGTGATCACTGACCTAGAGCCAGACATCCTGGAATGTGAAGTCAAGTGGGCCTTAGAAAGCATCACTACGAACAAAGCTAGTGGAGGTGATGGAATTCCAGTGGAGCTATTTCAAATCCTGAAAGATGATGCCATGAAAGTGCTGCACTCAATATGCCAGCACATTTGGAAAACTCAGCAGTGGCCACAGGACTGGAAAAGGTCAGTTTTCATTCCAATCCCAAAGAAAGGCAATGCCAAAGAATGCTCAAACTACCACACAATTGCACTCATCTCACATGCTAGTAAAGTAATGCTTAAAATTCTCCAAGCCAGGCTTCAGCAATACGTGAACCATGAACTTCCTGATGTTCAAGCTGGTTTTAGAAAAGGCAGAGGAACCAGAGATCAAATTGCCAACATCCGCTGGATCATCCAAAAAGCAAGAGAGTTCCAGAAATAGTGCCATAGTATAAGCTAAATTCACATTTATTTAGGGACCTAAGATTCCCTTAGTCCCACCCTATCACTTAACAGAAGTGAGGCTCAGGTCACTAGATTTACCCAAGCTAGGGAGTCAGCTCTGGGCAAAGTGAGAGTCAGAATCTCATTCTTCTCCTGAAGTAATATACATTCTGTTCCAGCAAGCTGCTTCATTCAGATATCATGTAGTTAAGCCTGCTCATTTATAGTAGGAAAGCTAGAGCATACAAGGTTTGTGAAACTATGTTATAAAGAAAGAAAATTCGAATGCTTCACTGGGGAAAATAAGATAAGCATTATGAGAAATTTAAAAAAATGCTATATTCAATGAAAAGAGGATATCAGAGCAATGGTGAAAAAGTAACATCAGAAGATCAGTCTAGGAGAATAGATGGGGCTGAGAAATAGAACTGAGCTACCAGGAACAAGGGAGATTCCTCTTGGCCATTCCTCAACCCAAATCTACTTCCCACTCTGCCAGCCAAAATATCTGAAGCCTTTTGAAAGCAGATGTCTTAGGTTAAAAGAGAGAACTTTGTGTCATAGAGTCTCCTAAAGACCAAGGAAAACCCTATGAAAGAAATGATCATGAGAGATGATCTTTTTTTTTTAACTAGCAGGGCAGAAAGAAGGAAGCAATATAGGCAAAGGACTGATGGTTATACAAATACCAACTGAATGAATATTCAATAACCTATAGGCAGCAGGCTGACAATAGCCAGTGAACAGGTTGCACAATGGCATAGAATATATCTGATAACTCTCAAGGAAAGCCCCTCACTCCTAGGGCTTCTTAAAGGAAAGAGCTAAAGACTCACAGCCTGTTGAAAGGAGAAAAGTTAGGGGGGAAAAAAATCTCATAACACAGGTAAGGAAGCCCAAGGGCTCAAGGGAATAACAGGGGAAGGATATTTCCTTGGGGGAAAAAAATTGGCTTCTTATTAGGCAGAGAGCTAGGATTTTAATAAAAAACTGTTATTAAAAAAAAAAAAACTTAGGGTGTTTAAGTGTGATGCATTCATATCCATAGGCCACAAATTATTGTTTGTTTGGTTTTATCTGCATACAAAGGTGGGCAGAGGAAAAAAGAAAAAAATTAATAAAAGATAAAATAAGAATTGATAGAGCACCAGTCTGAGGCCATTTAGCATAAGTAAGCAACTCCTTCGTCGTGAAGTCGCTCAGTCGTGTCTGACTCTTTGTGACCCCATGGACTGTAGCCCACCAGGCTCCTCCATTCATGGAACTCCTTACCTGACACAAAAATTAGATTCCTATTCCAACAATTCTTTATGACAAAAAATGGTTTAAATGACTCTACTTTATCTATAGAGCTTTGTTTTTTTCCAGTGCTATTTTCTTAGTTTTGTGATTAACCAAGAAAGTTGTTAATTGGCCTTTAACACACCTTGCTCTCCCTTTTTACAGGAAAAGCTAAAACCATTAGGAAATGTGACTGGCTTCCCAGGTGGTTCAGCAGGAAAGAATCTGCCTGCAATGCAGAAGACACAAGAGACTCAGGTTCTATCCCTGGGTTAGGAAGATTCCCTGGAGTAGGAAATGGCAATTCTTGGCAGAAAAATCCTATGGACAGAGGAACCTGATGGGCCACAGTCCATTTGGTTGCAAGGAGTAAGACATGACTGAGCTACTGAGCCCACATGCATGAGTAGCCATGTTGAAGGAAGAATTCTGACTTCATGTTGAAACTGTTTCTTTGACTTTGACCCTTATTTATTTATTGCCAGGCTTGTCATTATAATCATACATAATGGCCTGCCTCTGGAGAAGGAAACTGCACCCACTCCAGTATTCTTGCCTGGAGAATCCCGTGGACAGAGGAGCCTGGCAGGCAACAGTCCATGGAGTCGTACAGTCGGACACAACTGAAATGACTTAGCATGGCATGGCAATGGCCTGCCTCAGAGAATCCTACCCCTCTGCCTGACTGTTCAGCTAAAGTGCCTTTGTTCATAACCCTGTCCATGGCAGGAAGAAAGAACTTAACACACCCACCTGCCTGAGGCTTGCTATTTTAGGAGATATTTGCAAGAATTAACTGGTCTTTTTTCTTTGTTTCCTCACCTATCCCCATCTCTGATCCATAACAGAACTTAACATCCATACCCCAAAAAGATGGTTATTTGAGACATTAGTCTGCCATTTTCTCAGTCACCCAGCTCTCTGAATAAAATCATATCCCTTGCCTCAACACCTTGTCTCTGATTCATTGGTCTGTCATGCAGTAAGCAGAGTGAGCTAGGACTTGGTAACAGCCAGAAAGCAGTCATCAGAGAGAGACAAGAATAGAAGAAATACAAAAGGAGAAAAATTGCAAAAAATATGAGACTCAACTTACATTGCACTGCCCTAACTAGAATTGATAATAACCTCTTTCTATTCTCTAGCTTCCTTCCAGAGCATATATAGCTAGGAATTAGTATCTAGAACAGAGAGGACCTGGGAGTGTGTGGGACATAGAGGCCTTGACTGAGACTGACCTAACTCCACTTTCCAAAGCAGATTACTGAGAAGTCTGCATCTGTCCATGATGTACTGGGCTGTCCCTGTTTAAAATAAAATGCTTCACATTTCCCCATTGGTTAAGTTTACTTCTGGATGTCTCATTTGAGGGAGATGCCTCACAGAAAGAAATAGTGATTGACAACAAAATTTGGTGATTGCTTGGTTCTAAATAATACTACAGTTTGTTATGGATTGAATTGTATCCCCTCAAAAAAAAATGCATTAAAGTTCTAATCTCAGGTGCCCTGGAATGCAATCTTATTTGGAAATAGGGTTATTACAGATGTAGTTAATTAAGGTCATACTTGAAGTAGAGTAGGCTTTTAATTCAATATGACCAGTGCCCTTATAAGAAGAGGACATATTGGTCACAGAGAAGATAGTCATGAGATGACAGAGGCAGAAAGTACAGTGTTATGCCTACAAAGGAATAAATCCCAAGGACTCCTGGAAAATACCAAAAGCTGGGAAGTGGCAAAGAAAAAATTCTCCCCTAGACCCATTAAAGAGAACTTGACCATTTCAACACCTTGATATTAGACTTCCAACCTCCAGAACCACAAGAATATCAATTCCTGTGGTTTTTAGTCAAGGAATTTTTGGGTCTTTGTTTCCAAGGCAGTGGGAAACCTATATGCCATGAATACTAAAAGCAACCATACATCTGTTACTGAATTCAAGCTCATACTGCTCACCACATGACAGGCCAATAAATTGAGAGATGAATCGTTGGGGCAAGGAATAGCAAGTTTACTTGAAAAACCAGCTGACAGAGAATATGGTGGACAAATGTCTCAAAGAACCAACTTATCTAAGTAAGAATTCAGGGTTCTTTCATACCAAAAGGGGAGACAGTGTCATTGGTTGTTGCAAATTTCTTGGTGTCAGAATCCTTGGTCTTGCGACTGTCTATGTAGATCAGGACACAGTGTTCTTGTGAACATCTCCAACAAGATAAATGTTACTATCTGTCCTGCAAATTTCTATCTCCATATGAATAACAAAATATTATAACTTTAAAGGTCAGAACCTTGAGAACAGGCTCTACTATATATTTCAGAGTATAGACAATATTCTTTTTGCTTGTAGCAAAAGCAATAGAGCACAAAGTTTAAAGTACAAGAAACATATCTATTAATAATATAGAGTCATATTTGTTCTTATTTTTCACATGCCCTTTCACTGCTAACCCTTTATGGAATATCCCCCAAATTAAGAGTTAATCACTTTGTGTGTGTGTGTGTGTTCTTGATTTTTTTTTCATTTTATTTATTTATTTATTTATTTTAACTTAACAATAATGTATTGGTTTTGCCATAGTAGCCATGAAAATACAGCATGAAGGCCAAATCTTTGTTTGTTTGCTTTTATAAATACACTTTTATCAGAATATAGCTATATTCATTTGCTAATAAATTTCTTGTGATTACTCTTATATTGCAATGGCAGAGTTTCTGCTAAGTCACTTCGGTCATGTCTGACTCTGTGCTTCCCCATAGATGGCAGCCCACCAGGCTCCCCCATCCCTGGGGTCCTCCAAGCAAGAATATTGGAGTGGGTTGCCATTTCCTTCTCCAATGCATGAAAGTGAAAAGTGAAAGTGAAGTCGCTCAGTCGTGTCCAACTCCTAGCGATCCCATGGACTGCAGCCTACCAGGCTCCTCCATCCATTGGATTTTTCCAGGCAAGAGTACTGGAGTGGGTTGCCATTGCCTTCTCCAAATGGCAGAGTTGAGTAGATGTAATAGAACTGTATGCCCCACAAAGCTGAATATATTTATTATATATATATAAAATATTTATTAAAATATCTTTATAGGAAAAATTGTTAACCTCTCTTCCAAACCTAGCTACAATTTGATATTTTTAATCACTACATGAGATAGAAATATTAACACAAAAAAATATAGAAATCACTGATAGAATTTTCAAAATACAGTAAAGAATCTGTCTGCAATGCAGGAGATGCAGGAGATGTGGGTTTGATCTCTGGGTTGGGAAGATCCCCTAGAGGATGAAATGACAACTCTCTTCAGTATTCTTGCGTGGAGAATCCCATGGACAGAGGAGCTTGGTGGATTATGGTCCATGAGATCACAAAGAGTCAGATAAGACTGAAGTGACTGAGCACAGCACACATGTTATTCTTTATTGTCACAATGTCTTCCAAAACTTAAATTTTACTTCTTCCTGAAGGTAGAAAATATAAGAAGTCTGAAAAGTCCTGAGGCTTTGAGCTAGCTTATTCATGTTGAAGGTAGACAAACAGGGTTGGTGCCCACAATTTAGGGACAAACCCAGTTTAGGGCCCACAGTTTAGGGTTATTATTAGGCCATAATAACCTGAAAAATGGAGGGAGTGTTCCTGTTCCTTTTGTACATTGTAGTGGCCAAGGGGGAGGTTGTGGTGGTTTAATGACCAGATGGACTCATAGCTTGTTGGAATTTAATTCCATTAGTTCTTTCTGGGAAAAATACTCACCCAGGCAATGTTACAGACCTTAAATAGTAACAGCAGCAGCAACAAATGCAAAAGAATTTCCTAATAAAGAAAGGAGAGATAGGACTCCTGAGCAAAGGTATTGAAAATGTGATTGATGCTTCCTTACCACAAGCACATCTTTCTTCTTTTCATATGTTTTGGAGCGTCTCAAGTTATCCTTTCAAAATTTATGCAAAAGATAAGACCAGATAGCATCAATAAGTCTGCCTAATTTGGAAAAAGTAAAAATACTCAGTGAAAGAATGATGTTGTCTACCTAGTATTAATTCTACTCTTCTTCTTTGGTGACAAAATTCCAACTATACTCAGGATGGTAACATGCATACGTTAAAGACACCATTTCCCAGACTCTTCTACAGCAAGTCTGGCTGCACAATTATGTTCCGGCCAAAGAGATTTAATAGTTGATAGGAATATTTTTTAATGGAAAACCAAATACTTGATAAACACTCCTTCATTTCTTCCTCTTAATTCTTATTTTAAGTGCTCTATTTTTGACAGCTGTCATGGCCCTTTAGAGAAAGGAGAAGAATCATATGTTAAGCTTGACAAACTAGATATATAGAAGAAATTTTAATCCCCAAGTCTATCCTGGAGCTGCCATATTGTACTTTATGATATTTGAAATGTGAAAAAACTCTCTGAACCCTGTTTAGCTACTGTTAATTTTAATTTCTATGATATGCAGTCTCCTCCACCACTACCGTATTCTTCATATTGGAAACGAAAAGACAGAATTGCTCACTATCACTCTGAATAACACCTTTGAAATGAGAATGATTATCAAACATACTTCAGCAATACAAAATATATTCAATGACACAAAAAGCAATGATAAAAATAGTAAACATGTATTATTAAATATAAATAAAAATTTGCTTAAATAAATAGGGATGAACATAGACTATGATACCAGGAAGTAAGGGACAGTGAAAATAGATATTACTCTAGACTTTAATATGAAGCATATTAGTTAAAGTAACCACTAGAAAATCAAAGAAAAGATATAAATTTTAAACATTTAAAAATCGTGTTGCATGTGTATGAATAACAACGCTATTTTGAACATACACAAAGAGTTGGATAAAAAAGTAAAACATATGCCCAAAATATCCTAATCTCTAAATCATATATTAATTTAATTTTCTTAACCATTTATAAATTTGATCTGTATACTGCCTATCATGAATTTACTCACAGAAGATAAAATAATATAGTTTTCTTAAAGATTTATTCAAGAAATTAGATATATCAAAGGAACATTTCATCCAAAGATGGGCACAATAAAGGACAGAAATGGTAAAGACCTAATAGAAATAGAAGAGCTCTGAAGAATACATGGAAGAACTGTAAAAAAAAAAAAAAAAAAAAGATTGCAATGACCCAGATAACTACGATAGTGTGGTCACTCAACCAGAGCCAGACATACTGGAGTGTGAAGTCAAGTGGGCCTTAGAAAGCCCTGCTGTCAATAAAGCTAGTGGAGGTGATGGAATTCCAGTAGAACTATTTAAAATCCTAAAAGATGATGCTATCGAAGTGCTGCACTCAATATGTCAGGAAATCTGGAAAATCCAGCAGTGGCCACAGGACTGGAATAGGTCAATCTTCATCCCAGTTTCCAAAAAAGGCAATTCTTAAAGAATGTTCAAACCACTGGACAATTGCACTCATCTCCCATGCTAGTAAGGTTATGGTCAAAATCCTGCATGGTAGACTTTAGCATTATGTGAACCAAGAACTTCCAGATGTCCAAACTAGATTTAGGAAAGGCAGAGTAACCATAGATCAAAGTGCCAACATTTGCTGGATCCTAGAGAAAGCAAGGGAATTTTAGAAAAACATTTACCTCTGTTTCATTGACTATACTAAATCCTTTGACTGTGTGGATCATAACAAAATGTGGAAAACTCTTAAAGAGATGACAATATCTGTAATACCATCTTATCTGTCTCCTGAGAAATTTTTTTGCAGGTTAGAACTGGATATGAACAACAGACTGGCTCAAAATTGGGAAAGGAATACATCAAGGCTGTATATTGTCACCCTGCTTACTTATACTCTGAGCACATCATGAGAAATACTAGGCTGGATGAGTTACAAGCTGAAATCAAGATTGGTGGGGAAACATCAACAACCTCAGATAGGCAGATGATATCCTGTAATGACAGAAAGTGAAGAACTAAAGATCCTCTTAATAAGGGTGAAGAAGGAAAGTGAAAAAGACAGCTTAAAACTAAATATTAAAAAAAATTAAGTTCATGGCATTCTGGCCCCATCACTTCACGGCAAATCAAAGGGGGAAATGTGGAAGTAGTGACAGATTTTCTCTTCTTGGGCTCCAAAATCACTGCAGATGGTGACTGAAAGATCCATATAGTCAAGGCTATGGTCTTCCCAGTGGGCATGTTTGGCTGTGAGATCAGGACTGAAAGAAGGCAGAGCACCAAAAATTCGGTGCCTTTGAACTCTGGTGCTGGAGAAGACTCCTGAGAACCCCTGGCCAGCAAGGAGATCAAACCAGTCAATCTTAAGGGAAATTCACCCTGAACACTCATTGGAAGGACTGATGCTGAAACTGAAGCTCCAATATTTTGGTAATCTGATGTGAACAGCCTACTCATTGGAAAAGCCCCTGATTCTATGAAAGATTGAGGGCAGAAGGAAAAGAGGGTGACAGAGGACAAGATGGCTTGATGGCATCTCTGGTGCAATGGACATGAACTTGAACTTGGGAAAACTCTGGGAGATGATGAGGGACAGGATGGCCTGGCAGGTTGCAGTCCACTGCAGCATGTCCAAAGAATCAGACACAACTGGGTGAGTGAAAAATAATAACAAATAAAATTTCACATATAAAATATGTAAAAGTGTTTTGTTGTTGTTGTTTGTTTTTTATGTGTTTTCCAAATGAAAGGGTGTCAGTTATTTGGGAAGATGCAGTAGTGCTTTTAAGCCCCATACTGCCATCTGGGTTACAAAGCAATCAATTAACAAGTTTAAAGTTTTGATTGAATTGATCTTAAATTGATTAAGTCAAATTGAGATAAATTTGAGAAAAATTACAGAGCGCAATTTGAGAAAATTTGAGAGTTCATTACAGAAAAATCATATGGAATATTTTAAATTTGGACTTAGAGACATCACTCATAGATGATATTGCTCTAAAATAATTGTGTTTTTACTAATTAGCTTAGGTAATTTTATTTTATTTTATTATTTTTTTTTGGAGGAAACAGAAAGGTGGCTTTATTTTTTTTTAATTTAAATTTATTTATTTTAATTGTAGGCTAATTACTTTACAATATTGTATTGGTTTTGCCATACATCAACATGAATCTGCCACAGGTGTACACGTGTTCCCAATCCTGAAGGCCCCTCCCACCTCCCTCCCCATACCATCCTTCTGGGTCATATGTTTTTGCATGTATTATTTGCTTACTACATGATACACTTCGTATGGGAAAGACGTTTTCTTATTTAATCAGTTTTCAGGGGAATGGATTGGTTTTTTGCCATCCTCAAAAGTTTACTTTTTTCTTTTATTAAAAGCTAATTAATATTTAGTAGCTTGATATCCATTACAATTTCATATAGACATGAAAATCTCAAATTGGTCACTGGGACCTCTTCAAATTGACTTTATATCTTTTTATAGTGACTCTAGTTGCTTTTAATAGCTATTCTGTCATCTTATATAGATCTTCCATGTTCATATTTTACAATTCCTACTATGGACATGGATCAGCCAGTTATCCTAAATACTCTGATATTTAAAATATTTATTTACTTTTTAAAAAATTATTTATTTTAATTGGAGGCTAATTACTTTACAACATTGTGCTGTCTTGCATATAGGGTTGTCATTACCATCTTTCTAAATTCCATATATATGCGTTAATGCACTGTTTTGGTGCTTTTCTTTCTTTTTTTTATATTTTATTTTATTTTTTAAATTTACAATATTGTACTGGTTTTGCCATATATCAACATGAATCTGCCACAGCTATGCACGTGTTCCCCATCCTGAACCCTCCTCCCTCCTCCCTCCCCATACCATCCCTCTGAGTCATCCCAGTGCACCAGCCCCAAGCATCCAGTATCGTGCATCAAACCTGGACTGGCGACTCATTTCATATATGATATTATACATGTTTCAATGCCATTCTCCCAAATCATCCCACCCTCTCCCTCTCCCACAGAGTCCAAAAGACTGTTCTATACATCAGTGTCTCTTTTGCTGTCTCGTATACAGGGTTATTGTTACCATCTTTCTAAATTCCATATATATGCGTTAGCATACTGTATTGGTGTTTTTCTTTCTGGCTTACTTCACTCTGTATAATAGGCTCCAGTTTCATCCACCTCATTAGAACTGACTCATATGCATTCTCTTTTAATAGCTAGTAATATTTCATTGTGTATATTTACCACAGCTTCCTTATCCCTTCATCTGCCAATGACATCTAGGTTGTTTCCATGTCCTGGCTGTTATAAACAGTGCTGCGATGAACATTGGGGTACATGTGTCTCTTTCAATTCTGGTTTCCTAGGTGTGTATGCCCAGCAGTGGGATTGCTGGGTCATATGGCAGTTCTATTTCCACTTTTTAAAGGAATCTTGACACTATTCTCCATAGTGGCTATACCAGTTTGCATTCCCACCAATAGTGCAAGAGCGTTCCCTTTTTCTCCACACTCTCTCCAGCATTTCTTGTTTGTAGACTTTTTGATGGCAGCCGTTCTGACCAGGATGAGATGGTACCTCATTGTAGGTTTTTGCATTTCTCTGATAATGAGTGATGTTGAGCATCTTTTCATGTGTTTGTTAGCCATCTGCAGGTTTTCTTTGGAGAAATGTATGTTTAGTTCTTTGGCTCATTTTTTGATTGGGTCATTTATTTTTCTGGTATTAAGCTGCAAGAGCTGCTTGTATATTTTGGAGATTAACAACTTGTCAGTTGCTTCACTTACTATTATTTTCTCCCATTCTGGAGGCTGTCATTTCACTTTGCTTATAGTTTCCTTCATTGTGCAAAAACTTTTAATTAGGTCCCTTTGTTTATTTTTGCTTTTATTTCCATTACTTTGGGAGGTGGGTCATAGAGGATCTTGCTGTGATTTATGTCAGAGAGTGTTCTGCCTATGTTTTCCTCTAGGAGTTTTATGTTTTCTGGTCTTACATTTAGATCTTTAATCCATTTTGAGTTTATTTTTGTGTATGATGTTAGAAAGTGTTCTAGTTTCATTCTTTTACAGGTGGTTGACTAGTTTTCTCAGCACCACTTGCTAAGGAGATTGTCTTTAATCCACTGTATATTTTTGCCTCCTTGGTCAAAGGAAAGTTTTCCAAAAGTGCATGGATTCTTCTCTGGGGTTTCTATTTTGTTTCATTGGTCTATATTTCTGTCTTTGTGCCAGTACCATACTGCCTTGATGACCATAGCTTTGTAGTATAGTCTGAACTCAGGCAGGTTGATTCCTCCAGTACCACCCTTCTTTCTCAAGATTGTTTTGGCTAGTTGAGGCTTTTTATGTTTCCATGCAAATTGTGAAATTATTTGTTCTAGTTCTGTGAAAAATACCATAGGTAGCTTGATAGGGATTGCATTGAATCTATAGATTGCTTTGGATAGTATACTCATTTTCAGTATATTGATTCTTCCAGTCCATGAACATGGTATATTTCTCCATCTATTTGTGTCATCTTTGATTTCTTTCATCAGTATTTTATAGTTTTCTATGCATAGGTTTTTTGTTTCTTCAGGTAAATTTATTTCTAAGTATTTTATTCTTTTCATTGCAATGGTGAATGTAACTGTTTCCTTAATTTCTCTCTCTGTTTTCTCATTGTTAGTGTATAGTAATTCAAGGGATTTCTGTGTTTTAACTTTATATCATGCAACTTTACTATATTCATTTATTATCTCAAGTAATTTTCTGGTTGTGTTTTTAGGGTTTTCTATGTAGAGGATCATGTCATCTACAAACAGTAAGAGTTTTATTTCTTCTTTTCCAATTTGGATTCCTTTTATTTCTTTTTCTTCTCTGATTTATGTTGCTAAAAGTTCCAAAACTATGTTTAATAGTAGTGGTAAGAGTGGGCACCCTTGTCTTATTCCTGACTTTAGAGGAAATGCTTTCAATTTTTCACCATTGAGGATAATGTTTGAAGTGTGTTTATCATTCATGACTTTCATTATGTTGAGGCATGTTCCTTCTATGCCTGCTTTCTGGAGAGTTTTTATCATAAATGGGTGTTGAATTTTTTCAAAGGCTTTCACTACATCTATTGAGATAGTCATATGGTTTTATCTTTCAATTTGTTAATGTGGTATATCACATTTATTGATTTGTGAATATTGAAGAATCCTTGCATTCCTGGGATAAAGTCCACTTGATCATATTGTTTGATATTTTTAATATGTTGTTGGATTCTGTTTGCTAGAATTTTGTTGAGGACTTTTGCATCTATGTTCATCAGTGATATTGGCCTCTAGTTTTCTTTTCTTGTGGCATCTTTGTCTGGTTTTGATATTAGGGTGATGGTGGCCTCATAGAATCAGTTTGGGAGTTTACCTTCCTCTGCAATTTTCTGGAAGAGTTTGAGTAGGATAGATGTTAGCCCTCCTCTAAATTTTTGGTAGAATTCACCTGTGAAGCCATCTGGTCCCAGGCTTTGTTTGTTGGAAGATTTTTGATTACGGTTTCTATTTCCTTGCTTGTAATGTATCTGTTAAGATTGTCTGTTCCTTCCTGATTCAATTTCAGAAGGTTATAGTTTTCTGAGAATTCTTCCATTTCTTCCAAGTTGTCCATTTTATTGGCATATAGTTGCTGATAGTAGCCTCTTATGAGGCTACTTTGTATTTCTGTGTTGTCTGCTGTGATGTCTCCATTTTCATTTCTAATTTTGTTTATTTGATTCTTCTCCCTTTTATTCTTGATGAGTCTGGCTAATGGTTTATTTATCTTCTCAGTTTTTTTGATTTTCAGTTTTTTTGATTTTGCTATTGTCTCCTTTGCTTCTTTGTCATTTATTTCTGCTCTGATTTTTATGATTTTTTCCTTCTACTAACTTTGGGTATTTCCAGACATCAAAAAGTGAAGAGACATTGATTTTTTTTTTAACACAACTGATTTATTGTAGTGTTTTAGCTTTTTGTTTTAAACCATGAAATGGTATTATTTTCCCTAATATTGGCTACTAATTGTGCTCTAGTTTTTACAAAATGTTGTTACAAAAATTTTAAAACATAGAAACAACTTAAAAAATATTTTCTGTAAACATCCTTAAACCCATTATTATTTTGTTGTTCTTGTTTCATTGCCTATGAATTTATCTAATACCTTTACCTAGCTTCAAACCCTTCACAATTATTTGTCCTTAACTCTATGTTATATTTATTTAGATTTATTGACATATAATTTGCATAAGAAAATTCCTCCACTGTAGATGGAACTTGATAAGTTTGTATAAAATTTATACAATTGTAAAACCATCACTACAATCTGCTTTTATAATACTTCTATCATCCAAGAAATTGTCCTTGTCTTGCATAAACTCAAAATAAGTTAATATCTATTGAATAAACAGCATATAAGATGACAGTCCTTATTTAAACATCATCATCTAGTTAGTTGCTTGCAGTCTGTAGTGTGCTGAGAATTTTTGAAACAAAGCATGCTATAGTTATGTCCAGCAGCAGAGATGTTCAGATTCTTGGTGACTATAGTACATGAAATTCAAGGGAGATTGATTTCCAATTAACAGTCTTAAAGAAAAAGACGTTTCTTTTGTTCCTGTTTTGTTTCTCAATTGTATTCTTTTTTTTTTTTAACTTTTTATGTTGTGTTGGGGTATAGACATTTAACAACGTATTCTTGGTAAAACACTGAAGAAGAAATTTCTTGTAAAGTAAGATGTCACAGATTTGTTTCATGAATTGGAATCATGTTATTCTCCAAGCTACCAAATAATATGTTGAACATAGAATCAATTCTAAATACATTTTGATAATGAATTGTAAATATCCTCTTTCCTAGGTATAATGCTAGTGCTTTTAAATTTGAAATAGCATAACAAATATGTTTCATTACTTACAGATTCTCCATTGTCAGTAAGGTAAGCACGATGGCTTCAGTAAAGAATCACTTCATTTATAATGTAAATATTGACTTCAGGTTATATATAAATATTTTATGTATTACAGGATATCTTATTTGCACCTTTTTTGTTAACTTAAGCATGATATAAATCTTGTGATATATTGCATACACTGTGCTTAATTTAACACTATTAATAAAATTTGAAAAACAATTGCCATTGACTATGTCAAAGGGCATGTTTGAAGATTAATTTTAACTACAAAGAAGATATCTCCAGTGCCCTGTGAGCTCCTTGGAGATCACACAGGGAATGCCCCTCAGGCTTACGGTTCTCCTCATTAACTTCGAATTATTCATTTTTGTTTGTGAGGTCATAACCCTGTGCACAGATGAACTTGAATAGGAAATGCTAGAGGCATAGTTTGCAAAAGGCTCTTACAGTTTTTTAATTATGAAATGTAGAAAGTGGGTATAAATATCAGAAAAAAATATGTATTTAGTTTGTCCCAGGTTTTAGCATTCAAATTCTTTACCATGTCCACTTACAAAGTATATTTTTCATATGTAACCAACGAATAAAATCACATTTATTTTTCTTAGATATAAATTCCTTTTGACTCTGGAGTACTTCTAGCTAAGGTTACTTTTAAGGCTAATTTTGCTAGATTTTTAAAGTAATGTTGTGTGACAAAAATCAAACTCTTTCCAGTGTAACGTGACCTAAGAATATATTCTATCCATGTCATAAATGTATGATAATAATTGATATCATTTTAAACTTCACAAATCATGATACAAATGCATTTTTCTATTATTTTCTCTCAGACTTTACTTATAGTGATACTTTTGCCTCTATATTAACTTCTAATATTCCTAGTCAGGAATAAAATGGCAGCAAATCATCTACCAAAGCACTGTCACAGTATTCTTTGTGTCATTTTTCCATTTTTATTTTAGGACAATGACTTAAAAGTAAGATAACTGGCTGTAAAGGGGGAAAATAGGTAGTGATTTCTCACTAAAATGTTGCCTTTTAACAAGGATGAAGATGCTCAACAGAAAGTGTAGGTTGTTAACTGATTCCTGACAATATACATAGTTCTTTGTAATCATTGCTTTCAGATTCCAATGATGTTGAGTTTTAGGTTATTATGAACTTGATACCACCCAGGTCTGAAACACTGGAGTAAAAATAAAGTCATGTAATCATAAGTTCTGTACACAATTTTTTTTTTCTAACCAGCAATTTCCATCTTCCAAATGGAAAAAAAAATCACCTTATGATTTCTACAGAAGAAAACTTTGGGCAGTGTCAAACCATTTTTAACAGTTATTTAACCAGGATGAACATTTCAATGAATGTTTCATGGTTAAGTTAGGTAAAGCACCTGAACAAGGGTAAAGCATTTGTAACAAGTGATGATGTGCATCCAGGACAACAAATGACTTAACTAACTGGATTAAGCATTTGAAATTTCATGTTTCCATACTCTTCAAAAGTATTTTATGAATAGGAGTCCCAGAAGTAGCAGATTTAGTTAATAACATTTTAAATATTTATTTTCAGTGCACTTTGTACTTTGACAGTGTGATAACAAACCTCACAAGTTATGTAAACAAAAATACTCAACCACTTCTTAGAAGAAAATTATTTTAAATAATCAGAAATTTGCATATTGAACAGCATGATAATCAATTTTATAGTGGTAAATTATAACTTATTTAAACTGAAAGTCATTCAATCGTGTCCAGCTCTTTGCAACCCCATGGACTGTTTAATCCATGGAATTCTCTAGAACAGAATACTAGAGTGGGTAGCCTTTCCCTTTTCCAGGGGATCTTCCCAACCTTGGGATTGAACCCAGGTCTCCTGCATTGCAGGTGGATTCTTTACCACCTGAGCCAAAAATTACTATTAAAAATGAAGTAGCAACGTTTAAATGGAGTAGGAAATGGCAACTCACTCTAGTATTCTTGTCTGGAAAATTCCATGGACAGCAGAGCCTGGTAGTCTACAGTCCATGGGGTTGCAAAGAGTCAGACACAAGTGAGAGACAAAGCATGCACACCGTAATGGTCTGTCATAATTTTTTAATGTGTGTTAGAGCTGTCATCTTTCCATTCATATACAGATGTTTATCAAGTGTATATCGTGTGTCAGGAGTCCTGAACAACAAGACCTGATCCTTTGTGTGAAATTTCCTTTGGTTTTATCTCTAATAAATTCATTTTCCATTCGACATTTTGGCTTTTGTAATTTATTTATGGTAGTTTTCTTTGCTTCTACTATTCCAAAGATTTGATCTTATTTCTATTTGCTTCTCAAAAAGACATAGATTCTTTTTTAGTTACACTATTCAGATACAAGAACTATGTTCTATATCTAGGTTTTGGAAAGTATTTTTACTATCTAGCCTTACTATCTTTATTAATAATTTTATTGTCCTACATTTCAAAAATGTTCCCTAGGTCACTGTCCTGGTGCTCCAGTGGCAAAGACTCCATGCTCCCAATACAGGGGACATGGTTTGATCCCTGCTTGGGAAACGAGATCCCACATGCTGCAACTCAGAGTCTACATGCCACAAATAAAAAGATCCTGCATGCTGCAACTAAGACCCAGCAAAGCCAAATAAATACACACATACATATTTTAAAAAATATTCCTTTGTAGTCTTTCATAAAAGATAAATTTAATTTTTCTCCCTTATGAAGTCCATGGGGTTGCAAAGAGTTGGATGTGACTTAGCAATTGAGCATAGCACACATCCATATATTCATATCATGAAATATGAACAATTAACTCAAAGATGTTTCTTCTTTCAAGAATAATTTGAAACTTTATATCTAAACAATTTTTAAGCTTTAAATAGCCAAACAGTACAAGATTACATTTTTCTTTAATGATTCAAATTATTAATCAACACATTTCCTTTAACAAAAAAGAAAATTAGTGGAACATTTGCAAACTACTTTTCCAAAGTAAAAGAACTATTTGACATTTTTCTTTTATTTATTGGTACAGGCAAAGTCTAAGAAGCACTAAGCAAAATGTTAATTAAATCAAAATTAGAAATGCTGACACATATCTCTTTCGATGAATGGAACAGCGTATTACCTAAGGATATTAAATGACACGTTGCATTTAGTGATTAATGTGAATAATTATCAGATTTCTGAAATAACCTTCAAGTTGAAACATTAACATTTTATTTCTATAACTCTTCCTTTGAAGTGTGAATAGTGTGCATCAGGGAGATTAACTGATATGTAGCATTTTGTTGTGTTTTGTTTTGTCCAAAAGCTGACTTGGATCAGAATATTCTTAATATTTTTCCTCTCTTTTCTTGTTGGGAGTGGGGCGGGCCTTGCCTGTAGCTCAGATGGTGAAAGAATCTGCCTGCATTGGAGGAGACCCAGGTTAGATTCCTGGGTTGGGGAGACCCCCCCAGTGAAGAGAATGGCAACCTACTCCAGTATTCTTGCCTGGAGAATCCCATAGACAGAGAAGACTTGTGAGCTACAGTCTTAGGGATCGCAAAGAGTCAGACACGACTTGCAAAAGACTAATACTACTCCTTTTCTAGGAGCAACACTGGTGCATGTCTGTTTAAACAAATCAAATTTATTTCTACTGTCTCATTTTACTGGAGGTGGAGGAGTGGCAAAGCTGTATGACCATTGAGTTAACCAATAGTACCTATAATATTTCCAACTACAATAGTTTCCTTGCATATTAACTTACTCCATTTATTTAAATAGAATCCACCACCTATTCCTGAATAAATTCCAACATGAATATTAGTTAGGAAAATTTGAATTCCTCATCTCTGCCACGACATGGGCACTGGTTGCTTCAGTCCCTAGAATGCTGTGATTCTCCAGCTCTCTCAGTTGCCCACTCCCTCTCAAAGGTAATAAAACTTTCCAGGTTCCTTCTAATAAACTATGAAGGAAACTAGCCACATTCACTGCAGCTCTCAGGCAATCTTTGCCATCAAGGTCATAGAACAGACCTCTGTCAGATTTCTTGGATCCGGGTTCTCCAGCAGCAGTTCATGTGATTGACAACCTGTATACCCTCACTCGGAGAAGGCAATGGCACCCCACTCCAGTACTATTGCCTGGAAAATCACATGGATGGAGGAGCCTGGTAGGCTGCAGTCCCTGGGGTCGCTAAGAGTCGGACACGACTGAGCGACTTCATTTTCACTTTTCACTTTCATGCATTGGAGAAGGAAATGGCAGCCCACTCCAGTGTTCTTGCCTGGAGAATCCCAGGGATGGTGGAGCCTGATGGGCTGCCGTCTATGGGGTCGCACAGAGTCGGACACGACTGAAGCGACTTAGCAGCAGCAGCAGCAGCATACCCTCATTACCCTCATTAAAATGCTAACCAAGATTCAGGATAGTAAATTAGAGATTCCAATCTCTTGCTATATTCTATCAATATTCCTTGTCTTTCTCTTGAGATCACATTTCTTTTACCTCATCTGGACACACGTTCTAATCTATATACTTGTCTGACAATGTCTTTTCAGGCCACTGGATTTTTTACTGTTCCTCAAACTAGCTATTTTAAGACATTAATGGAATTATAAATATCTCTTAAAGTGTAGTTTATTTGCCATAAAAGACACAAAATGATTTGAATATAATAAGACTTAAGGCATTGCAGGCCGTTCCTATAAAAGCTGCTTCTCCTATCTTCCTAGCAAAGATGTTTCTGAGCAGGGGAAGCTTGAGGGTGGAAACATCCCTGAAAGTTCCTTGTCTAGGTTTTATAATGTTGTTATGAACATTTTTCTAATAATTTTTCCATTCAGACTAAACACTAAACCTTACTGTTTTTGTGTTAGTCACTCAGCCTTGTCCAATTCTTTGTGACCCCATGAACTGTAGCCCATCAGTCTCCTCTGTCCATGAAATTCTCCTGGCAAGAATATTAGAGTGGGTAGCCATTCCTTTCCAGGGGATCTTCCTGACCCAGAAATTGAACCCAAGTCTCCTGCCTTCCAGGCAGATTCTTTCCTGTTTGAGCCACCAACTAAGTCCAAGCCTTACTATTGCTCAGTCATCAAATCATGTCCAACCCTTCCCTACCCAATATTTTGTGGGGTTGTCATGGCAAGTATACTGGGGTAGTTTGCCATTCCCTTCTCCATGGATCACGTTTTGTTAGAACACTCCACTATGACCAATCCATCTTTGGTGGCCTTGCACAGCATGGTTCATAGCTTCATAAGTAACATAAGCCCTTTGGCCACGACAAGGTAGTGGTTCATGAAGGGGATCTTACTAAGCCAAATTCTCTCAGCTTTAAGGCCTCTGTTCTTGCTGTTTCTTCTGCCTCCCTTATTTCTATTCTAAGATATTGGAAAAAGGTCATTTCTCATTTTCAAGCACTGACTTCAAGCCCCACTCCTTCCACCAAGCCTTCTCTATTCATCCTAGAGTACCGCCCATCCATTAGCAGCCTCTGTTCCACTGTTCTATTTATTTTTCTTAAAAAGCTCTTTAGGAAAACTGAATTATCTTATGCTTTCATATTCATTGCCAATGCAATCCCATAAGAATGGAAGCTTCATTAGGCCAGAGAAAGCACCTGCCTCATCAGGTTCTCTGCTAAATTCTAGATATTCAATAAATAATTCTTGAATCAAAGCAATAAAATTGCAGTGAAGCTACAAAGCTATCAAAATGCATACTTTTTTGGAAAATGAACAGCACAATTAATTTTGGGTTCATTTTCTCTGCTTCTACAACACATCATTCTTCCATCATTGCAGTACTGTTCTTGTTGAACTTAATTGCTCATAAATTTATCATTCTCCTTGGAATGACATGAGTTCAACTGTCATCACTTTGACACCCTGTGGCACCCTATCCCAGTTCCTAGATGCAAAGAGGAGCTCAGTATACTTGTTGAATTTCTAAGTGGGTATATGAAATCACCAAGTATTTATGAATAAGTGATGCAATTTAGTTATCAATTTTTCAAATAACCTTATCATAGTTGCAAAACTAATCATTAATAGATCTTGGATTTAATAAAAGACATCTCCAAGTAAATGTATGTAACATATCAGAACCTTGTTACTTAACACCTAGTACCAGATTATGTCTGTGTATCTTCTATTTCTATGGGAAAATACATGCAAAAAATGTCAATATTAATAATTGGTTAACAATCCCATACCCAAATTAGTCACTGACCTTCTGCTTGCACATGCTCAGTCATGGCGGACTTTCTGCAACCCTATGGACTGATGCCTGCCAGGCTTCTCTGTCCATGGGATTCCTCAGGCAAGAATATTGCGTGAGCTGCCATTTCCTCCTCCAGGGGATATTCCCTGACCCAAGGATAGAACCTGTTTCTCCTGTATTTCTTGTATTGCAGGTAGAGACTTTACCCACTGAGCCATCAGAGAAGCCCAATGACCTCCTATCACCTAGTTTAGGAAGTGGTACAGGGCCTTCAGGATTCTTGGCAGTTTTCAGGTTCCCTTAACCAAGTCATCATTCTTACACGCATCTTCATGCAGTGAATATGCTGCATCTTTGCCAGGTTAAAATTTACTTTTCTATTTTATTTTTTTAAGTCTTCATGATAACTTTGTAGATAGAGTGTTATTTTTTCTTAATTATAATGTTTAACAGGATATATCCCTATTTTTCACTATTACTGCCATAATTATTACTATTATTTTGTGGAGAAAACAACTGTAAACAAGCCATGCCATGTTTTTTACATGAAAGGCTTCCCTTACGTGCTTCTTCAGTTATTAGGTGGCAGCTTATTGTTCCCTTACATTAGATGAAATGCTTAAGGACACTGGAAGTAAGAACACATGTCATTTCTAAAAACTTTTTGAACACATGACTCCCTGATGAGGAAGTTTTCTCATTAAACTCACCATTAGACATCTGAGAAGGGGAAACCTGCAAGCAAATGGTATGAGGATTTCAGCTGGCACATTGTACCCCTGCCACCAGTCTGAGTTCTTCCAGGATGCTCTGTATTTCATAGGGTTGGACAGAACCTGGAATTGCAAAAGAACAGATTGGGAAGAAACAAGTAGGCTTAAATGGATAATAAGTGCTGTAGAAAGCAATCAATTTTCATGAACGAGCTAAAAGGGGTGACTATGGAAACAAATAATTAGAATGACAAAACTAATCAGCTGCTTTCAGGTCATTAAAATATTCCTCTAGTATGACTGCCAGAGAAAAAGCCACATACTGTAGATGAAAAATGAAGTTTACTGACTTTTGAAAAAAATGTAGGTGGCTTTTTCCTTTCTTTTTTTCCTTTCTACTGTTCTTCCAATCCACCTTTCTCCTTTTCTTCTCTCCCTACACTCTCTTTCTTATTTTCTTTCTTTTTGAAAGAAGTTTGAGTGACTTTTAATTTAGAAAGAATATTTTTCTTTTGTTCTTTCCTCTTTCGTGTCTTTCTTTCATTTTCTTTAAATTGGGGGCAAAAAAGGCTATGGAGATACAACAAATTCACACTAGGGAATGGAATAAAAGCTATTTTGCAGATTATGGGATAACACACCAGACTAAAAGGTAGTTAAAATATGGAATCCTGAATGACACACAACTAATGAGTAGTTGTTATTAATTATTTTTCAATTTTGCTGTGATAATGGGATTCAAGAAATATACCTTTTATGTTCCCATGGCTGCAATCTTTAATTTCTCTGTGCTCAAAGGTGTATCTTCTCTAATTGTAGTGTTTCTCAGGACTCTGACAGGAATTATTTTCTTGACAGAAAATGTGTAGGTGACATTTCATATTTGTCTGGTTTAATAATTATTTTTGTCAAATGAAATATGAACACTTTATGTCAACAGTTCAATTTTGAATAATAAGCTTTTTTTCCTCCCCAAAAGGCTACAGAAGTTGTTTGTCAATGTTTTCTGGAACTTTTTCCCTCATCCATCCATTGACCCAATGTGTGTGCATGCTAAGTTGTTTCAATTGTGTCCAACTCTTTGTGACCCTATGAACTGTGGCCCACCAGTCTCCTCTGTCCAAGGGATTCTCCAGACAAGAATACTGGAGAGGGTTGCCACGTCCTCTTTTAGGGGACCTTCCCTACCAAGACATCAAACCCACATCTCTTTAAGTTGCCTGCACTGGCAGGCAGGTTCTCTAACACTAGCACCACCTCGAATGCCCCACATTGATCCAATACTTACACATGCACCCATCCATCCATTTATTCATCCACTATCTTTTGAAATGGACAAAGACTCTTCTTAAATAAATTTTAGTCATGTTGCTCTCAGACTTTGTCTTGACTAGGCTGCTATCTTATCGTCAGCCTGCCTAGCCCAGTGTTAGGATCCTTAGTATCTGATCATCCTTGATAATTGATCAAGTGCTTCATCCCCTGTCTTTGATGTCTAAGCCCTTGGCCTCCTTTAGCAAGAATTCTTTTAGCTCAGTTTATAAAAATTTCCTTCCCCATAGTCCGTTTCCATCCACTGACTCCATGATCCTGTTGCTGCTGCTAAGTCGCTTCAGTCGTGTCCAACTCTGTGCAGCCCCATAGATGGCAGCCCACCAGGCTCCCCTGTCCTTGGGATTCTCCAGGCAAGGATACTGGAGTGGGTTGCCATTTCCTTCTCCAATCCATGCATGCATGCTAAGTTGCTTCAGCCATGTCCAACTCTGTGCGACCCTATGGACAGCAGTCCACCAGGGTCCTCTGTCCACGGGAGTCTCTAGGCAAGAATACAGGAGTGGGTTGCCATTTCCTTCTCCCTGTGATCCTGTTACTTGGTCATAAATTCCCACTTGTCCTAGTAGTCGGAGGTGAGTTAGGTTCCTCTCCATTATTTCAATAATCTTGAATAAAGTCATCTTTACCATTTTAACAAACATAATTATGTCTTAAACAATATGGTCCCAAAATTCTGACAGTATCAGATTCATTAGTGGACTTGGGCCTCTCACAGAGCACCCCGAGTGTACACCATTCAAGCCTTTGTCTTCACACGTGACTGACTGATCAGGGATCCACTGGTGAGTTCAACTTCTAATCCAATCTTTTGCTCCAGATGACAACATAATGAAGCAGGCTAAGAACAAATTCTGCTTCTTAAGACTCTAAGTGCATGCTCCGAGATCAGGTTAGTACCCCAGTCTTGTTTGGTTAAAAACTGTCTGAGCAAGAATCTTCCTTGATGGAAGACTTCCTGGCTCTTTTGGGCAGGGTTTTATATCCTGATGTTTGAGGTGAAATGCCTGGCTCTTTTGTGAGGACTCTCTGTTTGTAAAATAGACTGGGTTGGAGGTCCCAGGCTTCTTTGTCTATGAGGGATAATTAATTAAAATCACAGGAGCTCTCAGTGAACTGAACCTCCCCTTCTTAAATCCTTACCATTATAATGCAAACTCTGTCCATTTTTTTTCTTGCTGGCGTGATTTTTATACCAATCGATTAGAAATTCATTGGCTTTGAAAAGCTTAAGATCTCCTCCAACTGACTAACCTAAGACCTCTCCCTCCCCTTCACCTCCTTTTTACCTTGTTTTCACCATCTTCAGTCTTCCATTTAGTCCCCAGAATCCTTTAAAGTGTCACCTTCCAAACCCTTATCTCCTCCCTCTCCATCTATCTGTTGGAGCATCCCCATTCCACCCCAGTTCCTCAGCTCCTCACAGTCATTTGAACTTTAGGCCTCTGTCCCCATCGGGACCTCCTGATAGACTCAGGATGCCCCAAAGTAACTACACATCAGGACAAATAAAAATCTTAAAAGTCTCTTCCACAAATAATAATTTACTAAGCTTTGTCACCAATCATTATATGTATTTATTGAGTTGTAAGGTTGCAATTTGTGCACTTTTCTCTTTTTAGAAAGATGACAGAAATTGTGCTTTTTTCAGGTTAATATTCTACTGACTTTTTAGTTGTCATATTAGCATTTCTTAAAATGTGATTTAGTTCAATAAGAAACTATAGAATTCCCTCTTTAGAATGTCAGGAATAACTATCACTAACAACTGGAATTGATTCACATAATATGACTGACTGGCAGGTATCTCCCATCTCCTTTGTCCCTGCCACTTACAGCTGCTCAATGTCCTGAAAAATATGATCTTCCCAAAGATATGTATATTTTCTGGGCATATTTCTGGATATGCTAAATTAAAATCCATATGGATGGATTAGAAGCATTTATTTTTAATCCCCTAAATCATTTTATATGGCTTAAAAATTTTGATATATTTGCCTTTCTTAGGTACTGTGAAGAAGTAAGTAATGTTGAAAGCCTTAGTATTGTGTGTTTATAAATCTCCCACCACTGGCATATCTTGTTAGCAAGAGCTCTTAACTTTTCAAATAAATCAAAGCTGAACTAAATAAAAATTAGAAAAAAAGAATGAAGCAAAATGTACTCTGTTTCATTATGTTTTATTTTTTCTCATAAAAACAATACATGATAATTGTAGGAATTTTAGAAAATTTAAGAAAAAATAAAGTAAAAAGTAACTAAAAATTGTACCAGTGAATAATTACTACTCAAAGAATAATTCTCTCTGTGTGTCAGTAACAATCCACACAAGTAAATGAGATGATCACCAACTCGATGGACGTGGGTTTGGGTGAACTCTGGGAGTTGGTGATGGACAGGGAGGCCTGGCATGCTCCAGTTCATGGGGTCACAAAGAGTTGGACACAACTGAGCAACTGAACTGAACTGAACAGAACCATAATAATTAGAACATAGAAGATAATATCCACTTTCTTATATAGGATAAAAAGAAATTTTCTCATCATATAAAAATTTAAAATGATGGACCATTTTTTCAGTTGTATTAAGGAAAATTTGAAGTAAAATATTAGTTGTAAACATTTTCACATGATACCTTTAATAATGAAAGCTACCATTGTTGGTAGTTTTAGATGTAAGGGATTTTTACATGACTTTAGATGTAAGGGATTTTTTAAAAGAAGTTTTGAAAATATAAACTAAATAATGTGTTTTTAAACATTTAGTACTCTCTCTCTTTCTTGCTCTCTTTCCATCCTTATTGCTATCTAGCTCCTCTTCCATTATTCAGCTTTCAAAGGGAGTGAGAGATGATGCTTCTAAACTTGCTTCTTTGAATTATCAGAACTTGCTTGCATCTCATCTTCTCTGCATGGACTGCTGATAAAACTCTTCCTATATCACCCATCTTTTACTTTATCCATCAGTCACACACATATTTAAGGTCTTCATCTCTTCACTGGAACCTTGCAGCTTCAGGACTGCCAGGCTCCTCTGTCCATGAGATTTCCCAGGCAAGAATACTGGAGTGGGATGCCATTTCCTTATTCAGGGTATCTTTCTGACCCAGGGATCAAACACATACCTCTCACATTGGCAGAGGGATTCTTTACCACGGAGTCACCTAGGAAGCCCTCTGATTGTTCTTGAAGTAAAAGTGAAAGTGTTGGTCTCTCAGTGATATCTGACTCTTTAAACCCCATGGACTGTAGCCTGCCAGGCTCTTCTGTCCATGGAATTCTCCAGGCAAGAATACTGGAGCAGGTTGCCATCCCTTTTCCCGGAGATCTTCCTGACCCAGGAATCGAACCTGGGTCTCCTGCATTTCAGGCAGATTCTTTACTATCTGAGCCACCAGGGAGGCCCCTGATTGTTCTTACTTGGCACCATTTCAGGCTTCATTTATGGTAGCCATTCTTCTTTTGGAGATACGTAGATTATAAATCCTAGTTAGCATGTTTATCCCAGTATCTCTTCCACTTTAGCATTTGTCTTGTATTTCTCATTTTTCAACAAAAAAACATTTTATTTTTAAAAAAGCAAAATTTTATCTTAAATTCCTTTTCTTTTGGGAACTTCAATAACAATCACCCATGGAGCTCTTGTCATTTTTTTCCTTTGATTTTCATTTACTCAGTATATTTTAGATAGTATTGTATTTTTTTAAGTTTAATCCTAGACATTAAATAAGAAAAAAAAGCCTTAGGTGATATTATCTTCTTCCAGAAAGGAATAATTTTTCTTTTCAAAAGATTTTAGAGTGTCAGATATTTCCTTGATCTTCTTAAAATGCTGGATTTCAGATTTTTCAGAGATAGCATATATGAAGAATGTATGCTGCTGCTGCTGCTGCTAAGTCGCTTCAGTCGTGTCCAACTCTGTGCGACCCCATAGACAACAGCCCACCAGGCTCCCCCATCCCTGGGATTCTCCAGGCAAGAACACTGGTTCGAGTTCCTATTTCCTTCTGCAATGCATGAAAGTGAAAAGTCAAAATGAAGTCGCTCAGTCGTGTCCGACTCCCAGCGATCCCATGGACTGCAGCCTACCAGGCTCCTCCATCCATGGGATTTTCCAGGCAAGAATACTGGAGTGGGGTGCCATTGAAGACTGTATGCTAGGCTATAATTTCTCATTTCCACTGTGTGGTCTTTTTGGAACCTCAGTAAAAGCCCAGGGTTTTACCAAGGCCTCCCTGCCCCACAATAGCAGGATTTGTACTCCATTGTCTGCCTCCGGAACATTTTTTAACTGCTAAATTATCTCCTTGGTTCTTTAATTTTCCAGTCACTGTTTCTACCTGGAGTTATTGAAATCTTACTCTGTGCACTTTTAACTTAGAAGTAAGTTTTGAGAGGGAAGTTGCATGTGACTTTTAAGCTCCTTTCCCTGAAGTCTCTCTTTTCAAGATCTTACTCCTAAAGTCCTTTACCAGATTTCAAATATAAGTTTTACTACTCAACCCGATGAAACTGTACTTTTACTCTTCACTTTGTGAGATAGCTAAAAAGACATAATGGGAGCAACTTGCTGTGCTTCTCTTTATAGATGAGGATACGGGGACATAACAGGTAAGGCTGCTGAAGTTTCCAGAGTTGGTTAACGGCAGATCTGGAATTCAAACTCAGCCTGTCTGACTTCTGAGGCTCTGCTCTTACTGTCTAAGGTCAGCCGTCGCCTCTTTATTAAGATGTATTCTTCTGTTGTTGGAGGATCCACACTGAAGGGCTTGTCCACTGAGTCAGCCACTGATGCCTTCCTAAGCGTCTCACTCCCATTTCTTCCTCTTCTAAGATTCCTCCTTAGCTGGTCACCCCCACTGCTGCTGGGAGAATTATTAAGCTGGTTTAAGTAAATCAATCTTTACAGCTACTCCTCCCAGAACATGGTGCATGGAGAGCAGCTAGACTTCAAATTTAAGCCCTGAATTCAGAGATCCTGCCTGTGTTATAACCCAGCCAAGACTACTGCTTTTCTGATCTGGGAACACATAGAAGTTTCCCCAACAGCCCCAGACTCTTGGTTGTATGTCAGTTCCATCTACTCTGAGGGGAGCTTACACCTTGAGTTCAGATTGGTGAGATATATTGGAGACTTCTGACCTTCAAAACTGTGTGATTTAAAAAAATGTATTATGTTAAGCTACTAAACTTGTGATGATGGTTAGGAAACAAATATATTTGTGCTTCAGGTACCCAATACTTTTGAAGTCTGGTGTTGGAGAAGACTCTTGAGAGTCCCTTGGACTGCAAGGATATCCAACCAGTCCATTCTAAAGGAGATCAGTCCTGGGTGTTCTTTGGAAGAACTGATGCTGAGGCTGAAACTCCAATACTTTGGCCACCTCATGCGAAGAGTTGACTCATTGGAAAAGACTCTGAGGTTGGGAGGGATTGAGGGCAGGAGGAGAAAGGGAAGACAGAGGATGAGATGGCTGAATGGCATCACTGACTCGATGGACATGAGTTTGCGTGAACTCTAGGAGCTGGTGATAGACAGGGAGGCCTGGCATGCTGCAATTCATGGGGTCGCAAAGAGTAGGACACAACTGAGTAACTGAACTGAACTAAATCCAAGTATGTACTTTTTATTTCATTTTCCCCGTATGTAAATTTATTAGCTACAAATATTAAATATTTTGTTCTCCTAGAGCATTCTCTAAAGATTACAACATATGTATCTATAAGGGGTGCATTATTGAGTTCTAACCTGAATGATTAGGCAAATTCTGGACAATTTAAGAAAAGCAAGAAATCTGGTTATGCTTCCTACATTTGTGCTAGTGCTGTAATATATTTTAATCTTGTGTGTTTTAGAAACTCCCCAAAACATTATTTTCAAGTTATATGGTATTCCCATTTCTTTATCTACATTAAGCTTAAGCTCCCTATCAGATCTATGACTATTTTCCTTCTGCTTAAAGGCATTATATTTTTAGTTATCTAGTGTAGGTCTGCTATTTTTAGTTTATCTGACAGATGTCTTTAATTGTCCTTTATCTTTGAAGGATATTTTTACTGGTATGGGACTCTAGAATGGTAGCAACATGTTTTCATTATTTTGAAAATGTCATCCTACTGTCTTCTGGCTTTTATTGTTTAACTGAGAATTCAGTTGTGTCTCTTACACTGACTTCTTTGAAGGAAGTGAAAGTGAGATTCGCTCAGTCGTGTCTGACTCTTTGCGACCCCATGGACTATACAGTCCATGGAATTTTCCAGGCCAGAATACTGGAATGGGTAGCCTTTCCCTTCTCCAGGGTGTCTTCCCAATCAAGGGACCGAACTCAGGTCTCCCACATTGCTGGCAGATTCTTTACCTGCTGAGCCACAAGGGAAGGAAATCTGTCTTTTATTTTTCTTGTTCTTCTAAGATTTTAGTTTTAATATTTATTTTTATATCAGTAGATTTGCTTCTGTGTGTCTAGACTTAGTTTTCTTTATATTTATTCGTCTGGAAGCTGTAGAACTCACTTGTTGGGAAATAAGAACTGCAGCGTGCTGACTCCATTAGCAGAAGAACATTTCAGACTGTTTCTCTCTTTCCTGTCACAAATATGATGCTTGAAAATGACTGAGCCTTTGAAGAACTACTTTGAAAAATTACAAAATTATATACTAGTGTCTTTAATGTTTTGAATACTTAAAAATTGTCTGCTTACTTGTCAAATATTTGAAAATCTTCAATCAACAATTACAATGTCCAAATGCTTCTATGTCTTCAGGCTTGTGGTAAGTTGCAATTACTGGAAAAAAAAAAAACAAAAAACACACTTGTAAATAGGAACACATTTAAATGTATTCTTAAGAAACAAATAGAAATAGAAAAAAATTAAACAGCTATAGCTCAAAAGTTGTATACTACTTTATTCTGAACTATTATACAATACTTGCTTTGGATATTTTGACTTGTGAGAATATTATTTTAGAGTGCCAATATTTAGTTCAATAAATTTATATTTTGTTCTAGAACTGAAGAAGGCCTATAATTTTGCCATATCCAAATTTAACAAATAATTTGAGATAATCACAAATAAAGAAAACTCACTTGATGAGTATTGTTCTTTAGAAAGCTTTTAAGAAATGATAATTTTAAATAAGTCATATATAGAAACAAATTATTGCTGTGAAATATTTACAAATTTCACTATGAAAAAGGTTGAAATTGATGATGCTTCCCAGTTCAGTTCAGTTTAGTTCAGTCGCTCGGTCATGTCTAACTCTTTGCAACCCCATGAATCGCAGCACGCCAGGCCTCCCTGTCCATCACCAACTCCTGGAGTTCACCCAAACTCATGTGCATCAAGTCGGTGATGCCATCCAGCCATCTCATCCTCTGTTGTCCCCTTCTCCTTCTGCCCCCAATCCCTCCCAGCATCAGGGTCTTTTCCAATGAGTCAACTCTTTGCATGAGGTGGCCAAAGTACTGAAGTTTAGCCTCAGTATCAGTCCTTCCAAAGAACACCCAGGACTGGTTTCCTTTAGCAGAATTTTATTTGAGCTTACCTGGAACTTCAGTAGCTGTAGAAAATTATTTTTTTAATTAAAAGTATTTTAGTCTAAGAAAAGAATCTAAATAACAAAAAAAGTGTGTGTATAAACTTCTGAAAAAATTACAAACAAATTTATTTAAAGAATGATCTTTCATATAAAAGTGGAATTTTATTCAGAAAAACATCAGTGACATGGAACTGGAGTCATAGGTGGCTAAAAAATTAATTAAAATATGTGAAATGTGAAAAGAATATGTGTCCTACTTATGCTATTTTTTTTAAGTTCTGATAATAAAATTAAGGAGAGCTTAAAATTTTTCCTTAATGATCATTAATATAAACATTTTTTAAGAAGCAGATTATTTTTGAAAATACTCTCTGCTGCTGCTGCTGCTGCTGCTGCTAAGTCGCTTCAGTCGTGTCCAACTCTGTGCAACCCCATAGATGGCAGCCCACCAGGCCCCCTCATCCCTGGGATTCTCCAGGCAAGGGCACTGGAGCGGGTTGCCATTTCCTTCGCCAGTGTACGAAAGTAAAAAATGAAAGTGAAGTCGCTCAGTCTTGTCCGACTCTTCACGACCTCATGGACTGCAGCCCACCAGGGTCCTCCGTCCATGGGATTTTCCAGGCAAGAGTACTGGAGTGCGTTGCGACTGCCTTCTCTGGAAAATATTTTCTAATAGTGATAATATGACAGATTGTCATTCACTGAATAAATAGAATTAATTTCAAGAATCATCTCAATTGTTTTAGTATCTCAGAATTTTTTTATTGGTAAAAAAATCATGAGACATATCCTCTTATCAAATTTATCAAATTATTAGAGTATATTATAATAATGTTAACTATAAACATATTTCTGTGTAGCATATCTATAGAATTTTTTCATCTTGTGTGCATAAAATTCTGTATCCATAGGGGAGCAATTCCTTTATTCTCTTAACCCCAGTCCCTGGCAACCACCATTCTACCTTCTCTTTCTATGAGTTTGACTACTTAATTACTACATATAAGTGGATTTATGTAGTATTTGGCCTTCTGTGACTGGCTTATTTTATATAATGTCTTCAAGGTTTATTTATGTCATAGGCTATAACAGGATTTTTTTCTTTTTTAAGGCTGAATAATATTTCATTGTATGCATGCATATACCACATTTTCTTTATTCATATATCAATGGACATTTAGGGTTTTTCTATTTCCTTGGCTATTGCGAATAAAGCTGCGGTGAAAATGGGAGTCTAATATCACTTCAGGATCCTGTTTTCAACTTTTTAAGGTAAATATCCAAAATGGGATTGCTGGATCACATGGAAGTTCTATTTTTAATGTTTTGAGAAGTTTCCATATTGTTTTTCATAGCAACTACACCATGTACAATTCCAAAAGCAGCAGACAAAAGCTTCAATTTTTTCACATCCTTACCAGTGCTTTTATTTTCTGGGTTTCATTTAGTTTTGCTTGTTTGTGATGACAAGGCCATTCCAACAGGTGTGAGGTAATACTTCACTGTGGTTTTTGATTTGTAATTCGCTAATGATTTGTGATGTTGCACACACCTGTTAGTCCTTTGTGTATCCCTTTTGGAGAAATGTCTATTCAAGACTTTTGCCCAATTTTTATAAAGATTTTGGCTTTTTGCTACTGAGTTGTATTAGTTCCTTACATATTTTGGATATTAGGTTTTGATCAGATATATACTTTGCAAATATTTTCCACAATTCCTAAGACTGCCTTTTAAGGCTGTTGATTATTGTTTTATCATAAAGAAACTTTTTAGTTCGATGTAGCACCACTTGTCTGCACTTGCTTTTGTTGCCTGTGTGTATGGTGTCACAGTAATATCCAGAAATCACTGCGAAGAGCAATATTAAGAAGTTTGTTTCCATGTTTCTTTCTAGAAGTTTTATAGTCTCAGGTCCTACATCTAACCCTTTAAAGCATTTTTAGTTTAGTGTTTATTTAATGGTATAGGATAAGTGTGCAATTTCATTCTTTTGCATGTTGATATCCAGTTTTGAAGAGCTTATCATTTCCCATCATGTAGTTTTGACATGCTTACCAAAGATCACGTGCCTGTATTTACATGAGTTTATGTCTGGGCTCTATTCTCTTCCATTGATCATAAGTCTGCCTTTAGGGCAGTACCATATGGTTTTGATTACTATAGCCTTATAATATGTTTGAAATAAAGAAGGGTAAAACATCTATATTTCTTTTTCTCAAGAAAACTTTGGCTATTTGGGGTCTTTGGTGAGCCCACATGATTTTAGAATTTTTTTTTTCTATTTCTGTAAATAATGCTTTTGGAATTATGATTGGAATTGCAGTTGGTCAGAAATTATGACTTTTCATCTTGAACCACAGGACTTGACTTCTAAATTGAAGAAAGTAGGAAAAACCACTAGGCCATTCAGATATGACCTAAATAAAATCCCTTACACTTATACAATGAAAGTGATAAACAGATTCAAGTGATTAGATCTGATAGAGTGCCTGAAGAATTATAGGCAGAGGTTCATGACATTGTACAGGAGGCAGTGAACAAGACCATCTCCAATAAAAAGAAATGCAAAAAGGAAAAATGGTTGTCCAGAGAAGCCTTACAAATAGCTGAGAAAAGAAGAGAAGCTAAAGGCAAAAGGAGAAAAGGAAAGATATACCCATTTGAATCCAGAGTTCCAAAGAATGGCAAGGAGAGATAATAAAACTTTCCTAAGTGATCATGCAAAGAAAGAGAGGCCTTAGTAAGCATCACTACAAACAAAGCTAGTGGAGGTGATCGAATTTCAGCTGAGCTATTTCAAATCCTAAAAGATGATGCTGTTAAATGCTGCACTGAATATGCCAGCAAATTTGGAAAACTCAGCAGTGGCTATAGGACTAGAAAAGGTCAGTTTTCATTCCAATCCCAAAGAAAGGCACTGCCAAGGAATGTTTAAACTACTGAACAATTGCACTCATTACACATGCTAATAAAGTAGTGTTCACAATTCTTGAAGCTAGGCTTCAACAGTATGTGAACTGAGAACTTGCAGATGTTCAAAATGGATTTAGAAAGGCAGAGGGATCAGAGATCAAATTGCCATCATCCACTGGATCATCAAAAAAGCAAGACAATTCCAGAAAAACATCTACTTCTGCTTCATTGATTATGCTAAAACCTTTGTGTGGATCACAACAAACTCTGGAAAATTCTTCAAGAGATGGGAATACCTGAACATCTCACCTGCCTCCTGACAAATTTGTATGCAGGTCAAAAGACAACAGTGAGAGCTGAACATGGAACAGCGGACTGGTTCCAAATTGGGAAAGGAGTGCGTCAAGGCTGTATATTGTTACCTTGCCTATTTAACTTACATGCAGAGTACATCATGAGAAATGCCAGTCTGGATGAAGCCTAAGCTAGAATCAAGACTTCCAGGAGAAATATCAACAACCTCAGATATGCAGATGACACCAAACTTATGGCAGAAAGTGAACAGAGACTAAAGAGCTTCTTGATGAAAGTGAGAGGAGAATGAGAAGCTGGCTTAAAACTTAGCATTCAAAAAATGAAAATCATGGAATCTGGTCCCATCAATTCATGGCAAATAAATGGGGAAACAATGGAAATAGTGACAGACGATTTTATTGGGCTCCAAAAATCACTGCAGTTGGTGACTGCAGCCAAGAAATTAAAAGACACTTGCTCCTTGAAAGAAAAACTATGACTAACCTGCTGCTGCTGCTAAGTCGCTTCAGTTGTGTCCGACTCTGTGCGACCCCATAGATGGCAGCCCAACAGGCTCCGCTGTCCCTGGGATTCTCCAGGCAAGAACACTGGAGTGGGTTGCCATTTCCGTCTCCAATGCATGAAAGTGAAGTCGCTCAGTTGTGTCCGACTTTGTGCAACCCCATGGACTGCAGCCCAGGCTCCTCCATCCATGGGATTTTCCAGGCAAGAGTACTCGAATGGGGTGCCACTGCCCTCTCCAATGACTAACCTAGGTAGCATATTAAAAAGCAGAGACATTGCTTTGCCTAACAGAGGTCTATATAGTCAAAGCTATTGTTTTCCCAGTAGTCGTGCATGGATGTGCAACTTGGACCATAAAGAAGGCTGAGCATGGAAGAATTGATGCTTTTGAACTGAGATGTGGGAGAAGACTCTTGAGAGTCACTTGGACTGACAGGAGATCAAACCAGTCAATTCTAAAGGAAATTTACCCTGAATATTCATTGGAAGGACTGATGCTGAAGCTGAAGCTCCAATATTTGGCCACCTGATTGCCAAGAGCTGACTCATTAGAAACGACCGTGATGTTGGAAAGATCAGGAGGAGAAGGAGACAAAAGAGGATGAGATGGTTGGATGACATCACTGACATGAGTTTGAGAAAGCTCTGGAAGATGGCGAAGCACAGAGAAGCCTGGCATGCTGCAGTCCATGGGGTCTCAAAGAGTCAGACCCAACTTAGCAACTGAACAACAGCATAAACTTTACATAGCAAAGAAATGTATACATTTTGCTGATAATAAATATACAAATAAATGAATGAATATATTTATTAGTCAAAATGAACAAGATCATTCACAGACAGATGGAAAAATAATTATTAATGTTGCATTTTTACTCAACAACAAGCTCACTTAGCTCTAAACCCAGATATTTCCTGGTATCTTCCTTGCCTCTTAGGACTCTCAGGACAAGTGCTTTTTTCGTCTCAATCAGTGAACCTTAAGACCAAGGCCATAGAATGGATTTGATAGAAATTTGTTGACTGACTAATTGAATAATTAACTCTTCTGAAATGCAAAATTATGAGCTTGACTCTCAATCTGTGCACTTTTCCATGTTGATACCTCTGTTAACATCCATAAGACTCTCTACCAGAACTTTATCATTTCAGTCAGCTTTGTGTGGTACTCTGCTCATATTCATTAGACATCTGGCATTAATGATAGTGATGGATTACAGAATGTGTTGAATTTTTGTGTCATTTTATAATTTCTTATTAGTTTGGAATACCACTAATAAATTATGATTATATCATAGCAAATATCAGAATACAAAATTTTGCTCTTCAAAACTATTTCCTCTCTTAAAATATAAGACATTTTATTGAAAAGTTGTCTAAGAGAACTCAAATTTATCTTTCTACTAAGGTCAGGTTCTCCTTTTAGATACTGTTACATCTTATTATAGCAAATGCTATTTTTCATTTTACAATTAATAGTAATCTATTCTTGTTTCACTTCCAGTTTCTCATTCACTGGAGAAACAAATTAAATGATTTTACACAAATACTCATTTAAAATATTTTAAAATCAACTGAATTAATGTATAAATATGTATACATATTTACATATGTATACATATATATACATATTATGTATACATATACATATGTATATATATTATGTATAATATAGTATATAATACAGTTAAATGTACAGTGAGATGGGTTTGACAAGTAAACTCTCTTATGTGGCTACCATCTAATACAGATGGTAGCCACACAAACTTTCATTAAACTAGAAAGTTCCCTCATGCCACTTTCCAGTTAATGATATTCACTCCTTCCTATGTAAATTGATCTATATTAGTTTTAACTGTTCTATAATTTTAAATAGAACCAGGCTCACACAGTATGCAATAATTTTGGGATGGAGTTATTCATTTTTTGTGCATTTTGGCAGCTTATTCATTTTTATTCTGATTGCCATTTCACTATATGACTATATCACAATTTGTTTTCTAGTATATATGTTGGTGGACATGTGGATTGTTTCCAGCTTTTATCTGTTATAAATACAGCTGCTTTGAACAGTGCTTGTAACTTCTTGAAGACATATTTTCATTTTTCTAGGAATAAAATTGCAATGTTGTAGACTAGGCAGCTATTTAATTCAATAAGGCACTCACTGCCCAAGTGGCTAAGCCATTTAACAATGGCAATAATAATATATAAGAGTTAAGAATCACTCCACAACCTTGCAAGCACTTAGTATTTTTTAGTTTTAGCCATGTGGGTGAGTGTGAAATTGAATCTTGTAGTTTTAATTTACATCTACTTAATGGATAAAGATATTGAGAATGTTTTCATACATTTATTGCCCATCTATGTACCTTCTTTTATGTCAGTATAAGGTTTTTGCCTGCTTAAAACTTCAATGACTCATTGATGTTTTTATGTGGTCTGGATACAATTCCTTTTTCAGATATATGTACTGCACATATTTTCTTCTAGTTTGTAGTTTAACTTTTCATTTTCTTAGTGGTGTTTTTTTCAAGACCTTAATTTATTAATTTGATGAAGTTCAATTTATCATGAACTAAGATGTGATGGTTGGATGGCATCACTGACTCGATCGACATGAGTTTGAGCAAGCTCCGGGAGATGGTGATGGACAGGGAGGCCTGGCGTGCTGCAGTCCATGGGGTCTCAAAGAGTCGGACACCACTGAGTGACTGAACTGACTGAAGGAATCTTCACCTAACTCAAAGTGGTGGTGGTTTTCTCCAACTTTTTCTTAGAATTTTAATAGTTTAAGATTTATTTTAAGTCTATAATCCATTTTAAATTAATTATTATTTATAGTGTGAGTTTAGGATCAAGGTTCACATTTATATCTAGTTAATTCGGGAAATTAACTTGTTGAAAGCATAGTTCTTTTTCTTTTGAATCACCTTAGCTATTGGTCAAAATGATTTTATTTATATGTGTGTCTTTCTATTTCTTGATATTCTAATATGTTCCATTAGTATTATATCATTGTCACACCTTCTTGATTATTCATTTCAGTCTCTCAGTCATATCCAACTCTTTGTGACTACATGGACTACAGCATGCCAGGCTTCCCTTGAAGCCTAGCTTCAAGAATTTTGAGCATTATTTTGCTAGCATGTGAGATGAATGCAATTAATTGTGCGGTAGTTTGAACATTCTTTGGCATTGCCTTTCTTTGGGATTGGAAAGAAAACTGACCTTTTCCAGTCCTGTGGCCACTGCTGAGTTTTCCAAATTTGCTGGCATAT
This sequence comes from Bos taurus, assembly GCF_002263795.3. Taxonomy (NCBI): domain Eukaryota; kingdom Metazoa; phylum Chordata; class Mammalia; order Artiodactyla; family Bovidae; genus Bos; species Bos taurus. Next base: position 16,574,789 of record NC_037336.1, on the reverse strand, counting down.
TGAGTGCAGCACTTTTACAGCATCATCTTTAAGGATCTGAAATAGCTCAGCTGGAGTTCCATCACCTCCTCAGACAACCATTTTGACCTTTTGCATTTCTCTTTCTTGGTGATAGTTTTGACCACTGCCTCCTGTACAACATTATCAACCTCTGTCCATAGTTCTTCAGGCACTCTGTCTATCAGATCCAATCCCTTGAATCTATTTGTCACTTCCTCTGTATAATCGTAAGGGATTTGATTTAGGTCATATCTGAATGGTCTAGTGGTTTTCCCTACTTTCTTTAAGTCTGAATTTTGCAATAAGGAATTCATGATCTGAGCTTCAGTCAGCTCCCAGTCTTGTTTTTGCTGACTGTATAGAGCTTCTCTATCTTTGGCTGCAAAGAATATAATCTGATTTCACTACTGACCATCTACTAATGTCCAAGTGTAGAATTATCTTGTGTGTTGTTGGAAGAGGTTGTTTGCTATGACCAGTGTGTTCTCTTTGAAAAACTCTGTTAGCCTTTGCCGTGCTTCATTTTGCACTCCAAGGCCAAACTTGTTTGTTACTCCAGACTTCCTACTTTTGCATTCCTATGATAAAAAGGACATCTCCTTTTTTTTTTTTTTTTTATGTTAGTTCTAGAAGGTCTTGTATCTCTTCATAGAAACATTCAACCTCAGCCTTACTTGTTGGGGCATAGAGTTGGATTACTGTGATATTAAATGGGTTGCCTTGGAAACAAATAGAGATCATTCTGTTGTTTTGTAGATTGCACCCAATTACTGATTGGGTACTTGGTATAATAATCTTGATTACTGTAGAATTATAAATAATTTTTGAAATCAGTACTGTAAGTCCTCAAACTTTGTTCTTTTTTATTTTTCCAAAGTTTATTTGGCTTTTGTGGGTCTTTCAAAATTCCCCCAAATTTTAAAATCAGCTCATCAACTTCTGTACAATAAAAACATGGTGTTGTTATATTTGAGAGTATGTTGACTCTATTTACCAAAATTGAGAGAATTAATATCTCTTAGTCAATGACTATGGCATATTTTAAAATTTTTTTTGAATTTCTTTAATTTTCTCAGTGATGTTTTATAGTTTTCAGTCTAAAGGTCTTATATATTTTGTTAAGTTTATTTCTAAGAATTTCTATGCTTTTTATATACTATTTAATAGTACTATTACCAGTAGTAATGTATTAGCCAGTGGTTTTCATGAGCATATGCAAATTAAAATTATTTTTTATTTTGAGCTCATATTCTTCTAGTTGGTTATTTTTAAGATTTTTATAGATTTCTTGAACGTTTTACCTAAATACTATGTAATATAGAAATAAAGACAGCTTCGCCTTATCCTTTAAACATTTTAAACATTGTCAAATGATTTCCTGTATCTATTGAGTTAATCATATAATTTTTATCCCTAATTGGATTAATATGATTCACTAACAACTGATTTTCAAATACTGAACTGTTGTTGCATTTTAGGGATGAATTTTAATGATGAATTTGATCATTACTGTATGTATGCTTTCTGTGAAGAAAGTCCAAATAAAACAGATCCATCTTACAGACAATCTCAACTTCAGGGAAAAGTAAACTTGATATCATTAGCTCCAAGGTCTCTGTTAACTATTGAGATCTGAGCTTCCAGATGCCAGCATTTCTCCCAGGTGCTAGATTGACTCTGTCTGTGTTCGTGCTGTTGCTTTCTTTCATCACTTTAGCTGTGGGTGCTTTCTCTATTCAATGCAGTCTCTGTAGTTCATGTTTTCACTGCCCCTGGCCTGCCCAACCTGTCATCTGACACCTCAGATGTCACTGATCCAAATTTGACCTTCCCAAAATAAATAATGCAATCCTTTTACCTTCCCTAAAGTGTCCCGGAATGTAGGTTTTAATGTGTATTTAGAACACAACTAAAGAGCCTCTTGATAAGTGTGAAAGAGGAGAGTAGAAGAAAAAAAAGACTGGCTTGAAACTCAACATTAAAAAACATTAAGATCATGGCATCTGGGCCCATCCCTTCTCAGTCAATAGAAGGGGAAAAAGTAGAAGCAGTGGCAGGTTTTATTTTCTTGGTCTCCGATGGGGACTGCAGTCATTAAATTAAAAGATGTTTCTTCCTTGGAAAGAAAGGTATGATAAATCTGCCTGCTAAGTCTTTTCAGTCATGTACGACTCTTTGTAACCCTATGGCTGGTAGCAGACCAGCTCCTTGGTCCATGGGATTCTTCCAGCAAGAATACTGGAGTGGGTTGCTATTTCCATTTCCATGATAAACCTAGACAGTGTATTAAAAAGAAACAGAGACATCACTTTGCCAGCATATGTCCATATAGTCAAAGCTATGGTTTTTCCAGTAGTCATGTGTGGATGTGAGAACTGGACAGTAAAAAAAAAGCCTATCACCAAAGAATTGATGCCTTTGAACTGTGATGTTGGAGAAGACTCTTATGAGTCCCTTGGACTGCAAGGAGATCCAACCAGTCAATCTTGAAGGAAATCAACTCTGAATATTCATTGGAAGGATTGATGCTTAAGCTCCAGTAATTTGACCACCTGATGCAAAGAGCCAACTCATTGGAAAAAATCCTGCTGCTGGGAAGGATTAAAGGCAAAAGCAGGGAGAAGGGGGGAGTGGAGCACAAGATGAGGTGGTTAGATAACATCACCAACTCAGTGGACATGAATCTGAGCAAACTCCAGGACATAACAAAGGACAGAAAAGCCTAGTGTGCTGCAGTTCATGGGGTTGCAGAGTCAGACATGACCTAGTGACTGAACAACAAAAAAGAAGCAACTACCTAAATTTAGTTTATTCCTTTAACTACGATAGCATACCTATGGTTATTCCTTGCTAATCAAGTTGTTTCAGACTGAAATGTCTCTTAATTCAGAGTGATTTCCCTATTCCTACTGGTGCAATATTCTTAGAAAATTTATTTATAATTTTATTTTGTTTTCAAATGTTAATCTTGGAAATTTCTGACCTGCATTTCTGTCAGTCCTTTTTTCCTTAAAAACCCTCTTCCTTCAATATCCTGGAGTCATCAGGCAAATATAACAACACCTAACAACTTGCTTTAATTTCCCAGTGGTGCTACGCAGAGTATGTCTATAAGGCCCCCATGTTACCCATGCCACAATCAGAAGAAAAATAGTAACAATAATAATTAAGATATCATATTTTTAATACTTTCTGTACACCAGGCATTTGCTAAGCACTCAACATACAGAAGCTCATTTAAAACTCATGTAAACTCTGGGAAGTAAGCTCTGTAAACCCTAACATACAAAGGAAATAATTTGCCCCAGGCAATTTTGAACCATGGATGAATTATACTTCAAATTCAGATTGATCTCATTCAAAGCACTTTCTCCTAACCTCATGCTAATTTCTATAGGAAAATCACAGTATCCTTAACGTTCCACCCAACCATCCACATACCAAAGAAACACAAAACCATCCTAATGATTTCTCCACACATAAAACAATGATGCTATACATGCCTTAAGTCTGACTTGATTAACTGTCTTAGGGAAGTACCATGAAATTGCTTTTGTTGAGCAGGGGTTCATTATGTGTTTCGGTTCTTAAGTTGCACCAATTGTGATATTAACTTTCAAATATCTTATCTTAGGATTTGAGCTTTTATTCCTGCATCTTGACATTAAGTTTTGTTTGACTCACATACACTTTTTCCTAGACCATGAACCTGTCCTTTAATGTTTGTAGACATTTTATACTATCCACAGTGGGCCCCAAATCTCTACATTATCTTGTACTTTAAAAATAGGTTAACCCTGTATGCAAGACAGCAAAAGAGACACAGATGTATAGAACAGTCTTTTGGACTCTGGGAGAGGGAAAGGGTGGGATGTTTTGGGAAAATGGCATTGAAACAGATATAATATCATATATGAAATGAATCACCAGTCCAGGTTCGATGCAGGATACAGGATGCTTGGGGCTGGTGCACTGGGATGACCCAGAGGGATGGTACGGGGAGGGAGGTGGGAGGGGGGTTCAGGATGGGGAGCATGTGTACACCCGTGGTGGATTCATTTTGATGCATGGCAAAACCAATACAATATTGTAAAGTAATTAGCCTCCAATTAAAATAAATAAATTTAAATTAAAAAAAAAAAAAAAACTGTGGGGAAGCCCAGGTTTGCATTTGGAGGTCTGTATTTGTACTTTACCCACCTCCTGTGTAAAGATAAACTAGAAATAAAGACCTAAAAAGGACAAAAAAAAAAAAATAGGTTTTGGACTTTCATTCACTTTATAATCCCTTGTTGTTTAATCTTTAATTTAATCATTTTCTATAAAGTTTATTTTGGCAAAGTACTTGCATTTAACCTAAACTTCCAAAGCACAGTGCTTGTTTCTATAAGTATGTTTTCTCTAATTATTACATTAGTACAAATGGTTGCATTAATTATTATAAAGAATAAACTGAATTTGGAGGCCAATCTTATTGGAGCAAGTATGAGACAAAACTAGTAATAAACAACCACTGTTTACTTTAATCCATTGACCAACTGATTTTTCATAATTCAGTAAGACCAAGCTACCTGAGCACTGTGAATGTGCGGTGATTCATGCCATACAGGTATAATGAAATGTGATCTGCTGCCTTAGAAAGAAATTTCAGAAATCAACAGATAAACTGGCCTGTGACAATCTAACCAAGAAAAAATATGTCTGTAATTTACCTGTGGGACAAATGGCTGTCTCAATCTTATTCAAAAGAGAATTCAGTTTCTATACATCCTTATCAAATCTTCTATTCTCCCCAGTCTCAATTATCTCAAAAAATGGTATCACTATCAATCTGTTTGCTCAAGCCAAAATGTACACTTATGCTTCTTTCACTTTTTTTTCATCCTCACACCAATAAATTCTATGTATGCATCTCCTCCTGTTCTTCCATTACCCTCATCTTAGTTCAAGCAACATCATGTTTCCAGGTTTACTTCAATAGACTCAAACTGTTTTAATTTCATTCTTGTAACCCATTTCAAAAATGTCTTCTAACATTAATTTATGCTACTCTTATAATACGCAAATTCTAACAATTTAACATCACACTTAAAATATTATTCAAAACCTAACCAAGACCTATAAGCAACTACTTTATATATCCTCTGATGTTTTTTCTCGAGCTCACCTTGTACTAATCTACTGTGCTTCATGCTCCAGACACACTGACTTTTCTTCCCAGGATACATGATATACTAAACTCAATAGTATCTTAAGATTTTTACTTTTGGATAACTTTGCTTGTGTGTATCATTCCCTTCATTCAGGTATCAGCTCAAATCAATTCTTTAGAGAGGCTTTCTCTGATACTCAAATTAAAATGGTGTTTCCAAAGTTCTATCACACCAATACATGGATTTTGATATTTTGTTATTTATTTTTTATTTTTATTGGGTTTATTCATGCATAAGGGCTGGGACCAAATATATTTTCTTAGCACTATGCCAATAAACACTTTTGGGATAATTGAATGAATAATGAATGAACAATTTGTATATAAATACTAAGAAAAGAAAGAAAGAAAGTGAAGTCGCTCAGTCCTGTCCAACTCTTTGCAACCCCTTGGACTGTAGCCTACCAGGCTCCTCTGTTCATCGGATTCTCCAGGCAAGAATACTGGAGTGGGTTGCCATTTCCTTCTCCAGGGGATCTTTGCAATCCAAGGATCGAACCTGGGTCTCCCACATTGCAGGCAGACGCTTTACCCTCTGAGCCACCAGGGAAGTCCTATATAAATACTAAGGCACATGTAAAAATTGTGACATTGACAGGGAATATTAGTCATGGGAAATATTTGTTATGATCATGGGTCTAGTGGCTTACAAGGGACTTCCTGGAAGTGGTAGTATAGAATGAAGCCTTGAGCTTCCTAAAGTGAAAGTTGTTCGGCCATTTCTGACTCTTTGCAACCCCATGGATTATACAGTCCATGGAATTCTCCAGGCCCGAATACTGGAGTGGGTAGCCTTTTCCTTCTCCAGGCGATCTTCCCAACTCAGAGATCGAACCCAGGTCTCCCACGTTGCAGGTGGACTCGTAACCAGCTGAGCCACAAGGGAAGCCCAAGAATACTGAAGTGGGTAGCCTATCCTTTCTCCAGGGGATCTTTCTGACCCAGAAATCGAACCGGATTCTCCTGCGTTTCAGGCAGATTCTTTACCAACTGAGCTATCAGGGAAGAAATCCAAACTTCCTAAGGCCTGGTGAAAAAGAAAGAACCAGAGTTGAAAGAAAAAGCAGTGGGAAGAACTGACCATCTGATTATTTCAGGAGATTTCCTGGAGGGGTAGAGTGTTTCTACTTCCTGCTGGTTCTGGCTTTAAGCCATAGACTCTTGACATCTGAATTCTCTCTAACTTCCTTCTTCCAGTGAGTTGATAGCATGATGATAAGAGTCTTCTGGAGTTTAATTTCAATTGTACCATAGGATAGTAACCCAGCATCCTCCTCCACAGTTCCCACAGTGACACTGTAAATATTCTATGTCTTTATTGGCCCTGGCACTGGTTCTCAGGAAGTCTCACCCCTGTCTTAGCTCTCACCTTGCTTAAACAAAAGAGATATAAGAAGGAAGCAAGTGAGATGAAAGAGAGAGAGGAATTCTGTTGCTACTTGGTAAAGAAACTTAGAGTTGAATGTTGAAATTTGATTCTGATATATCATTGATTTCTTAAAGGGACAATGCCCTGAGTGTAACTTGCCTTTGAATGTTCAGGATTGTCAATTGTCAATATCGACAATATTTGTATATTGGTCCAACAATATATAAAAAGGATTATACTCCATGATCAAGTGGATTTATCCAAAGGGTGCAAGAATGGCTCCATATTTCAATTCAATCATGTAATGTGATGTACTACATTTAGAATAGAAAAGATAAAAATCATATGATTACTGCAATAGACACAGAAAAAGCATAGACAAAATTCAACATGCATTCATGAGAAAAACTTTCATCAAAATTGTTACAGAAGGAACATATCTCAACGTGATAAAGATAAGTTATGACAATACCACAGCTAAACCATACTCAACAGTGAAAAGCTGAAAACAGTTCTCCCAAAATTAGGAACAATATCTCCTCTTGTGTGCTCAGTTGCTCAGGCATGTCTAGCTTTTTGCAATCCCACAGATGGGGCCTATTCTTGCCACTTTTATAGTACTGTAAATCCTGGACTCAGCAATTAAACATGTAAAAGAAATAAAAGGCATAACAAATTGAAAGGGAAGAAGTAAAGCTATCATACATGTTAGAACATCTCCTCATATGACATATAAAAGTAAGCTCAAAATGGATTAAAGGCCTAAATATAAGACCTAAAACTATAAAACTGCTATAAGAGAGCATAAGCAAAACATTCTTTGACAACTTAGCAAAAGTTTTTGGATCTGTCTCCTAAAGCCAAGTAAATAAAGTAGATAAAAGTACAAAGCCTAATTTAACTTAAAAGCTTTTGCACAGCAAAAGTAACTATACAAAAAATGAAAAGACAGCCTACTGGTAGGCGAAAATATTTGCAAATAGTATAATCATTATGGTATAATCAATAGTATAATCATTATAATATCCAAAATATATAAATAGCTCTTAAACAACAACAAAAGCAAACAAGATTAAAAAAATGGACAGAAGACCTGAATAGACATTCTTCCAAAGAAGCCATACAGATGGGTGAAAGATACATGAAAAGATACCCAATATCACTACTTACTAAAGAAATACAAATCAAAACCACAATGAGATATCAACTCACTCCTGTCAGAATGGTTATCACCAAAATGTCTACAAGTAAGAAGTGTTGGCAAGGATGCAGAGAAAAGGGAATTCTCACACACCATTGGTAGGAATATAAACTGGTGTAGCCACTATGGAAAACACTAAGAATGCTCCTCAAAAATTGAAAATATCATATGACTCAGCAATTCTATTCCTGGGTGTATATTCAAAAACATAAAAACACTAACTTGAAAAGATACATGCATCCCAATTTTCATAGCAATATCATTTACAATAGCCCTGAAATGGAAGCAATTCAACTGTTCATCAACAGATGCATGGATTAAGAAGGTATAGTTTTATATACACAATGGAAGGCCACTCTGCCAAAAACTATTTGAAATTCTGTCATTTGTAACAGTATGTATGGACCCTCCAACCAGGGAAGCCTCAGATGGTAAAGAATCCACCTGCAATTGCAGGAGACACAGGTTTGATCCCTGGGTGGAAAGATCCCCTGGAGAAGGGAATGGCTACCCCTTCCAATATTCTTGCCTGGAGAATTCCATGGACAGAGGAGTCTGATGGGCTATATAGTCCATAGGTTTGCAAAAAGTCAGACATGGACACAATTTAGCAGCTAACATTTTGGCTTTCAAATGAGCAAGAGGTGGATGCATAGGTATCTGTAAGAATAATTAATATTAAAAAACCATACTTCATGAAAAGTCAGATTAGTATGCAATATCTGTTATTAGCTAGTCTTAAAATATTCCTATTTTTCCTCTCACCAAGATCTCAAATATATTAGTATTTTTGAGTTACTATTAAGTTCCAGTGAAAAATCTGAAGTTCTTAGAGTTTAATGGTGACAGAGAACTGATTCTCAAACATAATCCTCAAATTTGAAATGTATAAATATTTTTAGGGCACTTTTGAGTTTGCCATTTCTTTCCATACTTGAAAAGTATTATAATATATCTAATTATTATTGCATCATTTTATCTGTGAATGTGAAAAATTTGCATGCCAGATAATGTGAAGATCAAAAGTATATTTATGCAATAGAGGTTCATCTTAAATATACTAAGCAAATCCATTTGTTATATCCCAAATAAGAGCCATGCTTACACTATGACCACGCTCTGTCAAAATAATAAAAAAGGAGAGGGTGGGACGAATTGAGAGTAGCATTGAAACATACATTTCTACATTACATATGTAAAATAGTCAGCCAGTGGGAACTTGCTGTGTGACACAGGGAAGTTCAAACCCAGTGCTCCGTGACAACCTAGAAGGGTGGAATGGGGTAGGCAGTGGAAGGGAGGTTCAACAAGGAGGGGACATATATATATAACTATGGCTGATTTGAATTGATGTATGTCAGAAACCAGCACAATATTGTAAAGCAATTATTCCCCCAGTTAAAAATAAATAAATTATAAAATCAAAACAAAACAAAATCAATTTAGTCAGGCTACAACCAAAAGGAAGAGAGATTGAACCTGTTACTGAATCATAACTGACTTGAGAGCACATTGGCCTCCCTGGTGGCTCAGATGGTAAAGAATCCACCTGCAATGCGGGAGACCCAGTTTTGATCCTTGGGTTGGGAAGATTCCCTGGAGAAGGGCATGGCAACCCACCCCAGTATTCTTGCCTGGAGAATCCCCATGGACAGAGGAGCCTGATGGGCTACAGTCCATGGGGTCACAAAGAGTTGAACACAAAAAGCGACTAAACACACAGAACTGACCTATCAATTCTTTCAAAAAAGCTTATGTAGTAATTCTACAAGTAAAATTTACCTTCCTTCTTAATATTTCCTTCTCCTTTTTAATAAACAGTTAATTGAAAATCTCAATAAAATTTATAAGCTATATGTTTAGTTTTAAAGGGACAAAAATAAATCTAAATAATATCTTTGTGAGCCAAACAATTATTTTTTTTTCTATTTCCCAAAGGGTTATACTCAATTGCATATTTATTATTCTAGCTACTCAAATTTGCATTTAGTTCTTAAGTTTTATCAGTATGCTTGCTTGTTTCAGACAGGGGAAAAAAAAACTGTTAAATTTGTCTTATAGTTTGATAACACAAAATCTAGCACTGAGTCAATACATCTCAGTTTAAATGATAAATAATGGAAACTATCATTATAACTATAAAGTAAAATCATAGGAAAGTGTCATTTACGACTCTCTATATCAAGTAAGTTATGCCACTGAAAACATAACTAACCATCAGACAAAGCTCTGTTGATGATGCCCACTAACAGCAAATGAAATGTTAAGAAGAAAATATTTTAAGAACAAAAACAACATACTTGGAGGATGAAAAGTAATGTAGTAAAATTTAAATTCAGTAAACTGAATTTTAAAGTGTTAAAGCAATACATTACATGAATGCTAGAAAAGATATAGAAGAATATAAAGAAATGGTGACATCTGACAAAACACTGGATGTTCAAAATGACCTTGGAGGGGCAAGAGAAATAATTCATAATCTAACAGTGTTAGAGGATCAAATGGGGAACTCATTAATGAAACTTATTCTAGATAAAGATGTCAAAACAACTGAATAATATGCTATAGTCATCCAAAGAACTTTGAAGAGCTCTCCACTTTTGTACATTTGACTGGTTTCTTTACATTTTACAACATGAGATAAAATTATTAAACATTCTCTGCTAGAGGAATTGGGTTATGGCATACGATCTTGTTCAGATTCCATCAGGTTAGGAAAATCTCTTAATTCTGGCCAGGATATAGCAACAAGGGACCAAGGCAGGAATAGGCCATTAGTGTCTGAAAGACGACATGTGTGGGTTGTTTCTACTCTTAGGGAACTCATTCAAGGACAAGTCTTTAACAAGAAATAAACTCAGAAAACCTAAACAGTGCCTTTAGTTCACAGATTTTTAGTATTCCACTTGGGGAGATATTTTTATTTTTTTAATTTTTTTTAAATTAATTTTATTTTATTTTTAAACTTTACATAATTGTATTAGTTTTGCCAAATATCAAAATGAATCCACCACAGGTATACATGTGTTCCCCATCCTGAACCCTCCTCCCTCCTCCCACCCCATACCATCCCTCTGGGTCGTCCCAGTGCACCAGCCCCAAGCATCCAGTATCGTGCAAAACCTAAACAGTGCCTTTAGTTCACAGATTTTTAGTATTCCACTTGGGGAGATATTTTTATAAATTTAGATTTTTTGCCCTACACAAAACCTCTTGAATAAGAATTTATTGGGTAATAGGCCATGAATCAGCATGTTTAAATAAACACCAGGCAATTCTGACACATTGCATTGAAAACTCAACATTGGAGGATCTGACAAACCATATGGGTTACTTGAATAAGATTTCATGTTGGGAGACCAAAGAGAATCTACTTATTAGATGTAGAGACCTTAATAAAGTAGAAGAGGGATGGGATGTGAGCCTAGGAGTCTTGCCGACCTTGCTATCAGAATTAGGGTGAGGTATAATGTCAAGAAATCATATAAAGTCTAAATCCAGGGTTTAAATGATTCGTTTCACCCTTGGAAACAAGTTTTCCAAGAATAAATCTAGGAATAGGGAGAACATATAGGTCAGACTAACACAGAGATTGATCTTGATGTAAATATAAAATAACTGAAAAATACATCCCCAAAAATCTTCTCCTGAAAGATGCTGTGTTGATACACCAAAATCACAGTTAATATAATTACTGAGTAATAGAGAAAAGACAAAAAATAATGAATAAAAGTGAATTAGACATGATAGGCTGTTTTATATAATTAGAAACACCCAAATCTCAGTGACGTACTATAAAATTTATTATATATTGCAATTTAATTGCCTCAATACCTACCATCTTGGGCTTAGGATCCTGTTCCAGTACCAACAGAGGTTTGCTATCACTGAGTTGAAAAGAAGAAAAATACTTCTGTCTAAGATAAGCCACAGCAGAGTTTACTGCCATGAAGAGAAGAGGCAAGAGTGCTAAGGAATAAACAACAACAATAACTCAGCACCAAAAGGCAGGTTCACTAGGCCAATTAAGATTGAGGTTGTACCTGCCCCATTACAACCATAGCACCAACATCAGTCCACTTCCGGGGAATGGAAATACCATGGACAGCAACTCCCTAGCCTGTGTAGGATAAACAACACTTTAGAGAGCCAATATAGGATTCAGCCATACCAGAACAACAACAATAAATATAACAATAAAACATATAGTAGGGTAGCTATATTTTTTGCATGAAAATGACAGTCACTAGAAACTAATTATTTTTCTGTTTTATTTTTACATTTTGTTACATCAGTGCTACTGATTAATCAAAATAATGATGGCAGCAATAAATAATATTAAGGCTACTTAAGTAATATGTTTGACAAAATAGAGTAATAAATATGAAAAATTTTTTACGTAAATTGTGCTGTCTGAATACCAGATCACATGACCTGCTTCTTGAGAACCTGTATGCAGAGAAGGAAGCACCAGTTAGAACTGGATATGGAACGACAGACTGCTTCTAAATAGGAAAAGCAGGACATCAAGGCTGAATATTGTCACTTTGATTATTTAACTTATATGCAGAATTCATCATGAGACACGCTGGGCTGGATGAAGCATAAGCTAGAATCAAGATTGCAGGAGAAATATCAATAACCTCAGATATGCATGTGACACCACCCTTATGGAAGAAAATGAAGAAGAACTAAAGGGCCTCTTGATGAAAGTGAAAGAGGAGACTGAAAAAAGTTGGCTCAAAGCTCAACATTCAGAAAACTAAGATCATGGTGTCCAGTCCCATCACTTCATGGCAAATAGATGGGGAAACAGTGGAAACAGTGGTAGACTTTATTTTGGGGGGCTCCAAAATCACTGCAGATGGTGACTGTAGCCATGAAATTAAAAGACACTTACTTCTTGGAAGAAAAGTTATGACCAACTTAACAGCATATTAAAAAACAGAGACATTGTTTGCCAACAAAGGTTCATATAGTCAAGGCTATGGTTTTTCCAGTAGTCATGTATGGATGTGAGAGTTGGAATATAAAGAAAGCTGAGCACCAAAGAATTGATGCTTTTGAACTGTGGTGTTGGAGAAGACTCTTGACAGTCCCTTGGACTGAAGGAGATCCAACCAGTCCATCCTAAAGGAAATCAGTCCTGAATATTCACTGAAGGACTGATGCTGAAACTGAAACTCCAATACTTTGGCCACCTGATGCGAAGACCTGACTCATTTTGAAAAGATCTCAATGCTGGGAAAGATTAAAGGCAGGATAGGAAGAGGATGACAGAGAATGAAATGGTTGGGTGGCATCACTGACTCAATGGACATAAGTTTGGGTAAACTCTAGAAGTTGGTGATGGACAGGGTGGCCTAGCAGGTTGCAGTCCATGGGGTCGCCAAGAGTCAGACATGACTGAGTGACTGACTGGCCTAACTGTGCTCTCCGATAGAGAAATTTATTTTACTTAAAAAGAAAAAAAAAACCTATTGGATATTCACATGCTGTAAGCTAGATAGCATATTAAAATATGTAAACAAGAATATTGTGGTGTGGCAGAGGAACATGGTGAAGTAGAAGATGTGCTCTCATCTTCTCCTGTGAGAACTCAAAAATTACAACTCACTGATGAACAACCATTGACAGGAGAATGTTGGATGCCACCAAAAAAGATACAAGTTCAAGGGCAAAGGAGAGGCCCCAAAAAGTTGATCAGAAGGGCAAAATCACATTTAGAATCAAACCCCATACCCACCAGAGACACTCGGAGGGCTGAAACAAACCTTGTGGGCACCAGGACCCAGAGACCCCACAGAGACTGAGCCAGAACTGTGTTTGAGTGTCTCCAGTGGAGATTCAAGTCAGCAGTGGCCTGCTGCAGGGGTAGGGGCTCTGGGTGCAGCAGACCAGGGTATGGCATAAGCCCTCTTGAAGGAGATCACCATTAACCCCACCATAGAGCTGCCAGAACTTCTACAGGACTGGAGAAACACAATCTTGGAGGGCAAAAACAAAACCTTGTATATACAATGATCCAGGAGAAAGGAGCTGTGACCCCAAAAGAGAATGACCCAGACTTGCCCACGAGTGTCCAGGAGTCTCTGGTGGAAGCAAGGGTCAGAGGTGGCCTGCTGCAGGGTCGAGGGCACTCAGTGCATCAGTGCATGCATGGGACCTTTTGAAGGTCCCCATTGTCTTCATTACCTCCACCATAGTTGGGCTCAGGTCAAACAACAGAGAGGAAAGACAGCCCCACCCATCGACAGAAAATTGAATTAAAGATTTACTGAGCATGGACCCACCCATCAGAACAAGACCCAATTTTCCCATCAGTCTCTCCCATCAGGAAGCTTCTGTAAGCTTCCTGTCTTTATCTGTCAGAGGGCCAACAGAATGAAAACCAAAATTCCACACTAAACTAATCAAACTGATCACATGGATCACAGCCTTGTCTAACTCAATGAAACTATGAGCCATACCAAGTAGGGCCACCCAAGATGAACGGGTCATGATGGAGAGTTCTGACAAAATGTGGTCCACTGGAGAAGGGAATGGCAAACTACTTCAGTATTCTTGCCTTGAGAGCCCCATGAATAGTATGAAAAGGCAAAAAGATGGGACACTGAAAGGTGAACTACCCAGGTCAGTAGGTGTCCAATATGCTACTGGAGATCAGTGGAGAAATAACACCAGAAAGAATGAAGAGGCAGAGCCAAAGTAAAGATAACACCCAGTTGTGGATGTGACTGGTGATAGAAGCAAGGTCCAATGCTATAAAGAGCAATATTGCATAGGAACCTGGAATGTTAGGTCCATGAATCAAGGCAAATTGGAAGTCGTCAAACAGGAGATGACAAGAGTGAATGTCGACATTTTAGGAATCACTGAACAAAAATGGACTGGAATGGGTGAATTTAACTCTGATGACCATCATATCTTCTACTGTGGGCAAGAACCCTTTAGAAGAAAAGGAGTAGCCATCAGAGTCAACAAAACAGTCCAAAATGCAGTACTTGGATGCAATCTCAAAATCAACAGAATGATCTCTGTTTGTTTCCAAAGCAAATCATTCAATATCACAGTAATGCAAGTCTATACCCCAACCAGTAATGCTGAAGAAGCTGAAGTTGAACAGTTCTATGGAGACCCACAAGACCTTCTAGAACTAACACCCAAAAAGATATCCTTTTCATTCTAGGGGGACTGGAATGCAAAAGTTGGAAGTCAAGAGATAGCTGGAGTAACAGGCAAATATGGCCTTGGAGGACAAAAGAAAGCAGGTCAAAGGCTAACAGAGTTTTTCCAAGAAAACACACTTGTCATAGCAAACACCCTCTTCCAACAACACAGGAGAAGACTGTACACATGGACATCACCAGATGGTCAACACTGCAATCAGATTGATTATATTCTTTGCAGCAAAAGATGGAAAAGCTCTATACAGTCAGCAAAAACAAGACCAGAAGCTGACTGTGGCTCAGGTCATGAAATCCTTACTGCCAAATTCAGACTGAAACTGAAGAAAGTGGAGAATACCACTAGACCATTCAAGTATGACCTAAATCTAATCCCTTATGACTATACACTGGAAGTGAGAAATAGATTTAAGGGACTA
Organism: Bos taurus; assembly: GCF_002263795.3. Taxonomy (NCBI): domain Eukaryota; kingdom Metazoa; phylum Chordata; class Mammalia; order Artiodactyla; family Bovidae; genus Bos; species Bos taurus. The sequence goes on along the minus strand of NC_037336.1, from coordinate 16,559,401 downwards.
AATTTGACAGACAGAGTGCCTGACGAACTATGGACGGAGGTTCACGACATTGTACAGGAGGCAAGAATCAAGATCATCCCCAAGAAAAAGAAATGCAAAAAAGCAAAATAGCTGTCTGAGGAGGCCTTACAATAGCCGTTCAAAGAAGGGAAATGAAGGCAAAGTAGAAAAGGAAAGATATATGCATTTGAATGCAGAGTTCCAAAGAACAGCAAGGAGAGATAAGAAAGCCTTCCTCAGGTATCCATGCAAAGAAATAGAGGAAAACAACAGAATGGGAAAGACTACAGATCTCTTCAAGAAAATTAGAGATACCAAGGGAACATTTCATGAAAAGATGGGCTCGATAAAGGACAGAAATGGTATGGACCTAACAGAAGCAGAAGATATGAAGAAGAGGTGGCAAGAATACACAGAAGAACTGTACAAAAAAGATCTTCATGACCCCGATAATTAAGATGATGTGATCACTGACCTAGAGCCAGACATCCTGGAATGTGAAGTCAAGTGGACCTTAGGAAGCATCACTAAGAACAAGCTTAGTGGAGATGATGGAATTCCAGTTGAGCAATTCCAAATCCTAGAAGATGATGCTGTGAAACTGTTGCACTCAATATGCCAGCAAATTTGGAAAACTCAGCGGTGGCCACAGGACTGGAAAAGGTCAGTTTTCATTCCAATCCCAAAGAAAGGCAATGCCAAAGAATGCTCAAACTACTGCACAATTGCACTCATCTCACACACTGGTAAAGTAATGCTCAAAATTCTCCAAGCCAGGCTTCAGCAATCCGTGAGCTGTGAACTTCCAGATGTTCAAGCTGGTTTTAGAAAAGGCAGAGGAACCAGAGATCAAATTGCCAACATCCGCTGGATCATGGAAAAAGCAAGAGAGTTCCAGAAAAACATCTATTTCTGCTTTATTGACTATGCCAAACCTTTGACTCTATGGATCACAACAGACTGTGGAAAATTCTGATAGAGATGGGAATACCAGACAGACTGGCCTGCCTCTTGAGTAATCTGTATGCAGGTCAGGAAGCAACAGTTAGAACTGGACATGAAACAACAGACTGGTTTCAAATCAGATAAGGAGTACATCATGGCTGTGTATTGTCACCCTGCTTATTTAACTTATATTCAGAGTATATCATGAAAAACGCTGGGCTGGATGAAGCACAAGCTGGAATCTAGATTGCGGGGGGAAATATCGGTAGCCTCAGATATGCAGGTGACACCACCCTTATGGCAGAAATTGAAGAAGGACTAAAGAGCCTCTTGATGAAAGTGAAAGAAGAGTGAAAAATTAGGCTTAAAACTCAACATTCAGAAAACTAAGACAATGGCATCTGGTCTCACCACTTCATGGCAAATAGATTGGGAAATAATGGAGTGAGTGACTTTATTTTTTGCTGCTCCAAAATCACTGCAGATGGTGGCTGTAGCCATGAAATTAAAAGATGCTTGCTACTTAGGAGAAAAGCTATGACCAATGTAGACAACATATTAAAATGCAGAAAATTACTTTGCCAACAAAAGTCCATCTAGTCAAAGCTATGGTTTTTCCAGTAGTAATGTATCGATGTGAGAGTTGGACTATAAAGAAAACTGGGCACTGAAGAATTGATGCTTTTGATCAATTGGAGAAGTGTTGGTGTTGGAGAAGACTCTTGTGAGTCCAATGGACTGCAAAAAGATCCAACCAGTCCATCTTAAAGGAAATAAGTCCTGAATATTCATTAGAAGGACTGATGCTTTAGCTGAAACTCCAATACTTTGGCTATCTGATGCGAAGAACTGACTCATTGGAAAAGACCCTGATGCTGGAAAATTTTATTGAGGTCAGAAGGAGAGAGTGAGATGGTTTTTGAGTTGACTCTGAGAGATAGTGAAGAACAGGAAGCCTGGCATGCTGCAGTCCGTGGGGTCGCAAAGAATCAGACACAATTAGCAACTGAACAATGAGTTTTCTATTTATAGAAGAATTTTATAAGTTAATTAAACAAATAATATATATTTCATAAAATATATTTTATCATATGGTGTAATGTATTATTTTTATTCTGTTTTCGACCTTTTTTAGTAACACTTTCCTAAACTGCCTGCAGTACTTTAAAAGAAATCTTTCTCTTCTTTCATGAGATTTTAAAATTGAAAATAGTCAATCACAAATTTTGTTCAACTTACAGGTCTGTTTTTATCAAATTTACATAATACCACTTTCTGATATGAATGTAGTGTTATGCCAACAAACTAAATATCTTCTTTAAAAAACATTGCTGTATGGGACATAATATTTTACTTACTAACAACAACATAGTTTTAAACACATGGAATTAGTTTCCAGCTCTCCAAAAATGACCTCCCACTTTGCATCTATAGCCTTGTTTTTGTAGATCAGGTATTTGTCTTTGGGATCTATATGTTCATAATATAAGCTATCCATGTCAAAATGTCCAACATTTTTTAATACTCTGAAATGCATTGACTATTACTGCAAGTTAAGTTCTTTCTCAGGAATAATGGTTTTAAAACACAGAAGTAATTTGAACATGTGAAAGTTGGATTCCAAGAAAAGTCCCAGCTTTAGTAAAGAAATGAGAAAATTGTGCTTAATTTAGCTGCCTTTATCTGGTGAAATATTTTTGAGTTCTGAGGCAGTGTTCTTTCAAAAGACGTTGTCTTTTTTCTTTGTGACTTGTCACAACCTACACATAACATCAAATAACTTAAGTGCAGTAAGTTAATCCTTTTGTGGGCATGTCATGGCTTCTTTTAAGGTTATCAAGAAATTTTGAGTAAATATAATATAAATTTGTGTTTTATTGTAACTGTTTTTTTGACTCATATTCTTACTATATTTCCAAATTAGAAAGCACTTATTTTTGTCCCACAGTTTGAAAATGTAATTTTTACAGCAGACCTCTATTTTAACACCTTTTCTATGGTGGAAGAGAGTTATTTTATAAATTCATGCTGAAAGAGGCCATTTTGCATTTCAACAAAGTAATGTCAATTTCAATAAATACTTCATTTTGAGAAAACCAAACACTAAACAAAATCTTTATTAAAAACCTCAGCATCACAGGTAAACAAACTACACCCTGTTTTTGCAGTTAATTATATAAGAAAAGAGCAATATTTATAGCTATATTTTTATTTTCTTTGATTAGAAATTTGCAGACTTAATTAAATTTGCCAAATTTTTATTTTTACTGTCTTCCAAATAAGCAGATTAGAGAATCAAAGTATATTTTGAATTGGACAAAATGCAACAATCTTTAGTTTTATGTTTTCTTACATTTCATTTAGAAATTTCATTCATAGAAATCAAGAAGGTTATTGCAAACTCTGTTTTTCAAACCAAAGTTCCTCATCTAAGATCTAGAGAGGGACATTTTTGTTGTTCCTGCCATCATTCAAAGAGTCACTTGATATACTCTGGAAGCATGATCATTGTTAAGATTTGACATAATTAGCCCTACTTTGTAAAGTGTCAGTACATCTGCTATCAAAATTTCTTCCTTTGTTCTTCCAAAAGACAATTTGACTGCAAGTTCTGAATGAGGATATGTATCCTTATTGAGCTTTATAGAACTATCAAAGGAACAAAGCAATAATACATGTTTATTTGTGTGGTATGCCCAAATTCAGTGACTTCTGTCTTCAGCTGAACATTCTTATCTTTGTGGGAAATGGAAAGACTTTGGTTTGGTTTCGGAGTGCTTGCCTATCTCACATCGGACTTGTAAGAGCCAGTGTTCATGTACGCTTTCACATCCCTTTCTCCCCACATCCAAGCCCACATTCTCCTTGGAGTATGCTGTATTTTGGCTACCTCCCTAATCCAGTTCCTTCGAGTAACAGTTATTTATCATTTTTCAGTGCTTCATGCTAGTTTTGACATTGCAGTTGTTTCATAATTTAACTCTTAGAAAACATGGTCACAGTAAACTCTGTGTCTGAGACTAAAGTTGCTATTTCTTTATACAAAGCACAACAGTTAATCCATACATAAAGACAGATTGTTTAAGTTCATTGCTATTAAAGTGCACATAAGTCACATTGGTCAGAAGAAATGAAATAATCAGTGGAATGGGCAAAATACAATTACAGTAACAACAGAAGGTGAATGTTTTTTATCCATTTGACATTAAAAGTAGGGTTCTTACAACCTCTATCTTTAGGGCTACAGTATGAGTTTTGTAAATTAAGTCAATTTTCTTTCCTCATCATTGATAAACCAGTACTTCCTGCATACTGGGGATGGGTTTCTCAGAAGTATGTAATAGAAGTACCTAAATTGGGATAGTCCTGGGCAAATTAGCACAGTTGATGACCCCATCAGAAGTTCAGGTCCTGTTGATAACTAAGCATGGATTGGAACAATGAGGAAATCTCTATTGCTAAATTAGTTTGGCATTCCTGACATGAACTTCAGTTGTACTTGGTATAGACTTTAAAAATTTTTTTTAATTGGAGGATAATTGCTTTACAATTGTGTTGGTTTCTGCCAAACATCAACATGAATCAGCTACAGGTATACTTGAACCTCCCTCCCACCCGACAGACCATCCCATCCCTCTAGGTTGTCACAGGGTACTGTGCTGAGTTCCCTCTGTCACAAAGCAAATTCCGACTGGCTATCTATATTACATACGCGTTTTATATATTATTGGGTTGCTTTTACAAAATTTTGTTAAGAAGTTTTAAAGATCTTTGTATTGATGTGAATGAAGGATGCAGGCCTATAGTTCTATTTTCTGGTAAAATTTCTGATTGCTTTTTTATCCAGTTAATATTGGCCTTATAATATGAATTGGGAAGTGAAGGGATACTGAAATCCATCTACTCACCTAGATATCCATTTCATCCAGAGCCCTCATCCTATTCCAGGTTCATTTCACCAAGATGTTCTTTTTCAACTGTTCAAATTCACTGCTTACTTTCTAGTCTTCTCTCCCCACCCAGTCCCAAATGCATTCTACTGTCAAGATACAGTTTTATTTTTTTAATTTTATAAATTCCAGATCTCCAATATAAAAGAGTACAAAATGTAGAGTCATTCTCCAGCATCTGTACTTTTCCTTCAGATCTTCAAATTCTCTATCCCAGAAGCTCTCAAGCCCAGACGTATACTAAAATCTCTTGGGAAGCATTTTTCGAATACTGATCATGTCATACAGGAAGTTATGTTGTTGCAATGGTAGTCTCCAAGTACAATACCAACTGAGCTATTTCAGAGGTCACATAATGGTGAGATTCACAGAGTTAAATTACTCAAGTGACCTTATTACTAAATCATTTTTTAAAGCATGCAGTCAGAAGCAGGGGAAAGATATGGGTACTTTAACACATTTATGATAGAATACAAGCATACAAGCAAGAAGTACCCAGATCTTGTTTTGGAGGGAAGAAAAGAAAGGGAGGATTTAAATTTCAATGGGCTATTAAGTGTCACACGTACTGTATCTCTCCCTGCCACATCAGTTTTCCCTGCTAATGGTGTGGTTATGAAGAACAGAATTAGACTTTTTAGCATTTGGGTCCATAGACAGAAAGGGCCCTTGGTCTTCTTTTTTGACTAGACATGAAGATAATTATTCCTGGCAACAGCTGTCCTTTGCCAATTAGCCAGCAAAATACTTTTATTTATGTTTTGGGAGCATGGAACATTTGAGGCAGAATGAAACACATGGTCAGATCGTCACTATCATATGCCTCTTGTGTATATTTTTGTTATTTACAGGTTTCATAAATAGTCACTCTTGGTACTTACTATCTAGTCACATGCATGCTAATTCACTTCAGTTGTGTCCAACTCTGTGTGACACTGTGGACTATAGCTCACTAGACTCCTGTGTCCATGGAATTCTGCAGGCACGGATACCGGAGTGGGTTGCCATTCTGTCCTTCAGGGGATGTTTCCAACCCAGGGATCGAACCCACCTCACGTCTCTTATGTCTCTAGTATTGGCAGGTGGGTTCTTTACCACTAACGCCACTTGGGAAGCCCACCAACTACTTAGCTTATACTTAATGCATCTCTTCTATTTCTCTATTTTACACTTAACACATACTGTGAATTCTGGCTTTGTCTAACAAGTATTCTGCTCACTAGTTACTTACAGATACTGAAAACATCTTTAGAAGTTTGGCCTATGCTTTACAAAGTACCTACTTATTTACCTAGTGGGTTTGGATAATCTCCAAAACAAATGCAATCTATAGATTGAGTGCCTGAAATTCACTTAGGACCCAATGAGTTAGAATCTCTTTGAGAAGGATCTATATCTTGCATGTGACAAGCTCTCCAGATGATTCCACTGTGCAACCATGTGGGACATTTCTCTTCCCCATCCCACCATGAAACCCACCTAAGAAACCATATGGATGTACTGAGAGTTTCTGCCTCTGCTCTGCTGTGCATACTATTTCATCTCATCCACCTGAGTTATCTCTTTCTAGCTAAAACTTATATAAGCCCCATTTCACTCTAAAGCTCTATCTAGTCATTGAACTAAGTTACCAGTTTAACTTCTCAAAGGTTAAAGCAATCAGCTGAGAACAGCCTCTTCACTTAAAATGTTTTCTGGATATCTATTACCATTTTCTACTTAATCCTGTGAATGCTGGCCTACTAAGTTTATAGTATTTTAATTATGTATATATTTATTTTATGAATATTGAACTCCTACTTTGTGTATATTTGCACTGAGCAATTAAAAGAGTTTAGGTGGCAACTGAGGAAGGAGTTAAAATAAAATAACCCATGCAAACTCCAAGTAGGTTCTCTTATGGAAATACTTAAGAGACAAGCAAGCACACTTGACTATTTGCCTATCTGCCAGGAGAGAGAGGAAATGGAAGAGGAGGGGAATAAAAGACAGGGAGAGAGGGAGGATATAAATTTTAAAAAATGAAAACACATCTAAGTAATTATAGAGAATTTTCCTTGACCACTTCAGTAGAACCAGAGAAGTTACCCATCTTTAGTGAACTGTCATTTTGTTTGGTGTGTAGAAATTGTCATATAATGAAAAGGGCATTCTTAGAATTTCATTTTAAATTACCCTATGTATTTACTTCAGAGAGCATAGCTTTTGCTAAATAATTCTGAAGACCTATTTGTATTAAATTGTTTATGGCATATGTTGTCTTCATGCAAACTCTCAGCAGTATAAATTCATGAAAGTGTCACACACTAGAGCAGAAAAATGAAAATCCTATTGAATAAAGCACTATTTTAGACACTAGACACCAGATTAGCAATCAGAAAATGTTTGGTCCTGACTTTGTTTTTTATTTTGATTATAAATATTCTATGAGACTTCTTATTTAGAAAACTGTTCTTGGTACTCAGAGAAGGCAATGGCTTCACTTTCACTTTTCACTTTCATGCATTGGAGAAGGAAATGGCAACCCACTCCAGTGTTCTTCCCTGGAGAATCCCAGGGACGGGGGAGCCTGGTGGGCTGCCGTCTATGGGGTTGCACAGAGTTGGACACGACTGAAGTGACTTAGCCGCAGCAGCAGCAGTTCTTGGTACTAAAGTAAAATTTTCTTCTTTACACAAGCTTCAGAATTGTCTATTGACTTAATAAGGTAGCTGTTTTATTTGATTAGTAAAATATTATCTTAATATTTAATATTTAATTTGATTGACCTTTGATTGAGCTGACCCTGTTTATCCAAACCAAATGAAATAAAACTTCATGTAATGTGAGGCCCATTATTGTATAAAGGAAAAGATATTCCTGATAGAATTCTTGAGAAATAGAAGTTCAGAAGTTCAATGTGAGGCCCATTATTGTATAAAGGAAAAGATATTCCTGATAGAATTCTTGAGAAATAGAAGTTCCTGTTAGGTTTTCAAAAGTATGGATCACAAGTACTGCTCTTACATTCCACATCACAGGAAGTATGAAGGATCAGTTGCTTACAAAGTGCTACAACAGCCTCCTGACCCATCAGTGAGCACTGGGGAGATACCTGAAGGTGCTTGGTCTTGGTTAGACTTTCAGTTCAGTTGTAGTTCAGTCTCTCAGTTGCGTCCAACTCCTCTCCACCCATGGACTGCAGCATGCCAGGCCTCCCTGTCCATCACCAACTTCCAGAGTCTATTCAAACACATGTCCAGTGAGTCGGTGATGCCATCCAACCATCTCATTCTCTGCTGTCCCCTTCTCCTCCTGCCTTCAGTCCTTCCAAGCATCAGGATCTTCTCCAATGAATCAGTTCTTCACATCAGGTAGCCAAAGTATTGGAGTTTCAGCTTCAACATCAGTCCTTCCAACGAATATTCAGGACTGATTTCCTTTAGGATGGACTGGTTGGATCTCCTTGCAGTCCAAGGGACTCTCAAGAGTCTTCTCCAACACCACAGTTCAAAAGCATCAATTCTTCAGCACTCAGCTTTGTTTATAGTCCAACTCTCACATCCATATATGACCACTGGAAAAACCATAGCTTTAACTAGACAGATCTTTGTTGGCAAAGTAATGTCTTTGCTTTTTAATATGCTGTCTAGGTTGGTCATAACTTTCCTTCCAAGGAGGAAGTGTCTTTTAATTTCATGGCTGCAATCACCATCTGCAGTGGTAAAATCCTTCACTGTTTCCATTGTTTCCCCATCTATTTGCTATGAAGTGATGGGACCAGATGTCATGATCTCAGTTTTCTGAATGTTGAGCTTTAAGCCAACTTTTGCACTCCCCTCTTTCACTTTCATCAAGAGGCTCTTCAGTTCTTCATTTTCTGCCATAAGGTGGTATCATCTGCATATCTGAGATTATTGATATTTCTCCCAGCAATCTTGATTCCAGCTTGTGCTTCATCCAGTCCAGCATTTCTGATGATGTACTCTGCATATAAGGTAAATAAGCAGGGTGACAATATATAGCCTTGATGTACTCCTTTCCCAATTTGAAACCCATCTGTAGTTTCATGTCCAGTTCTAATTGTTGCTTCTTGGCCTGCATTCAGATTTCTCAGGAGGCAGGTCAGGTGGTTAGACTTTAGGTAAGCTATTAATTCAGCTTGTCAAACAGTTACTATATATTGCATATGGATAGAATGAAAAGTTCCTCTTTCATTACTAATTCTCTTTACTGTAAGCAATTACCCTCATTAGATTTTTTTAATGCCCTAGATTCCTGCAGCAAGTGGAACACTTTAAATTTTACTTTCGTCCTTGAATCAGTTTTATCATTAGATTATACAAGGGTAATAGATAGATCTGAAATATCATCAGTATTATGGCATACATTTCATCTCATTTTGTTTGAGCAAGACTGAATTACTAGTAACAGTGAAAGTTTTTAAATTATAATGCCAAAATAAAGTCCAATTATGTGGGCATTTGGATAAGTTAGACAATCATGTGAAAGACAGTGGTTGGCTTCTCATTGGTGGAAATTTGAGCTCCCGACAAAGATGCAACATTCCAAAATTTGGGAATGTTCAAATTAATCTAAAATAATGAAAATTACTTTCGTTCTTTGTTGTTTATGATGAAACCATATATATTACAAACTTAAATTTTATGGCACATCTAAATTCTTTATTTGAGTCTTTTCTGTCCTGATATGAGAAACTCCTTTAAATGGACAGATTTGCTCAGCACATGCCATTTTTAATAAAAAGAAGATTGAGGAAAATCACGAATCCATCTTCCTTTTCTATCCCAGTCTAGCATGGTTTAATCTATAATATTTTCTAAAATTTTGTTTTATAAAATAATGTTTTACATTGCTTGGTTATAGAATCACATACAAATATATCACCCATTGGGATAAATATACTTAACACTAATTCTCATTTTGTGGTTTTTCAGAAGATAGAAAAGTAAAAAGTGCACAAATAATAAGTGCTGGGAAAAGTGAGGAGAAAGGGGAACCCTCCTACACTGTTGGTGGGAATGTACATTGGTGCAGCTTCTTTGGAGAACAATATGGAGGTTTATTTTAAAAAGAAAAGAAGAATTGCCATAAAAGCCAACAATCCTACATCTGTATATGCATGTGTGTGTTTAGTCTCTTCAGTCATGTCTGACTCTCTGAGACCCTATGGACCAAGGCCTGCTAGGCTCCTCTGTCCATGGGATTCTCCAGGCAAGAAAAATGGAGTTGGTTGCCATTTCCTTCTCCAACTTCTGTATGTATCTATATCTATCTATCTATCTATCTATATATATAAAAGATGAAACCTCTCACTCAAAAAAAAAATACATGCACCCTTATATTCATAATAGCACTATTTACAATTGCCAGTACATGATAGCAACCTAAATGTTCACTGGTAGATGAATGAATAAGGAAGATATGATTTATATTCACAATCAAATTCTACTCAGCCATATAAAGAATGAAATCGTGTCATTTGCAGCAGCGTGGTTGGAACTAAGAGATTATTGTACTAAGTGAAGTAAGTCAGACAGAGGGGAAAAAATGTCATATGGCATCACTTATATGTGGAATTTTCAGAAAAAATGATACAAGCAAACTTATTTACAAAACAGAAATAGACTCACAAATACACAGAACAGAATTGTGGTTGCTGAAGGGCAAAGGGGAGAGGGAGGATAAATTAGGACTTTGGGACCAACAGATACATTCTATTGTATACAAAATAGATAAATAAGGACAGGAAATTATATCTAGTATCTTGTAACAACATATATATGACTATATATGCAAATATATGAATCCATGTACATATAAATAAACATATATATATATATATATATATATATATATATATACACACACATATATACATATATTGCAGTCCCATGGACTGCAGGGCCCCAGGCTTCTCTGTCCTTCACTATTGCTTGAAGTTTGCTCAAATTCATGTCTTGAGTCTACAATGTTATCTAACCATCTAATCCTCTGCCTCCCCCTTTATCCCTTTTCCTTCAATCTTTCACAGCATCAAGGTATTTTCCATATGACTGTGCAAATTTCCTCATGGGTATATATCCAAGAGAATTGAAAAAAATGTGTCCATGAAAAAACTTGAACATAAGTGTTCATAAAATCACTCTTTAGAATAGCTCAAAAAAGAAAACAATCAATATATTCATCAACTGATGATTGGATAAACAATATATGGCATTTTCATACAATGGCATATTACTCAGTCATATAAAGAATGAAATACTGATGCATGCTACAACATGGATTATCCTTAAAAGCCTCATTCTAACAAAAGAAGTCAGACACAAAGATCATATGTAGTGTGATCTGTTTGTATGAAATTTTCAAAATAGGTAAATCCATAGAGTAAGTCTGGATTAGGAATGATGAATGACCTCAAATTGGTGTGGAATTTCTTTTTTGGAGATGAAATATTCTGAAATTAAAGAGAAGTAAAGGTTGCACAACTCTTTTAATGTCATAAAATCCCTGAGTTGTGCACTTTAAAAAATGAATGGTATAGTATGTGAATTATATCTCAATAAAGCTACTATGGCGGGCTGCCTGGTGTGCTACAGGCCATGGGGTCTCAAGAGTCAGATATGACTTAATCACTAAACCACCAAATATAACAAATATGGTATATTTATGGACTTCCCTGGTAGCTCAACTGGTAAATAACCCACCTGCAATGCTGGAGATCCCAGTTCAATTCCTGAGTAGGTAGGATTCCCTGGAGAAGGGATAGGCTACCCACTTTAGTATTCTTGGGTTTTCCCTGATGGCTCAGATTGTAAAGAATCTGCCTACAATACAGTAGACTTGGCTTCAATCCCTGGGTTGGGAAGTTCCCCTGGAAGAGGGCATAGCAACTCACTCCAGTATTCTTGCCTGGAAAATACCCAGGGACAGAGGAGTCTGGAAAGCTACAGTTTATGGAGTCACAATGAGTTGGACATGAATGAGTGGCTAAGCACAGCAGATACACACACACACACACACACACATATACATGTGTGTATATGTAACCAGAGTCCCTTGGACTGCAAGGAGATCAAACCAGATCAAATCCTGAAGGAAATCAACACTGAATACTCACTGGAAGGACTGATACTGAGTAATAAGCTCCAATACTTTGGCCACCTGATGCAAAGAGCCAATTCATTGAAAAAGACCCTGTTGCTGGGATAGATTGAGCACAAGAGGAGAAGGGAGCAACAGATGATAAGAAGAGTAGATAGCATCACTGATTCAATGGACATGAATTTGACCAAACTCTGGGAGATGGTGGAGGACAGAGGAGCCTGAGTGTCTTACAAACAGTCAGACACTACTGAACAACAACAATATATGTGTAACTTAGGGGCTTAAAACAAATATTTAATCATGTTCCCTGAATCTGGGATCAGGACTTTGGGCCAGGTTTTGTGGGAATGATTTTCCTTGGCTTTCTGATGTCTGAGACTTCCACCAGGATTCAATCAGCTAGATGACTATGGCTGGGGAATAGCCTCATCTGGAAGTATCTTCACTTACATGTTGGTCAGTGGATGTCGTGTGTTCTGAGACTTAGACTGAGCCTGTCAATCACACTTATTTAGCACTCTTCCATGTACCCTGGCTTGCTTACCATGCATGGCAGCTGTAATGTACTCAGACTTATAAAAGCAACTCAGGGCTCCACAAGAAAGTGTTCCAGTGAATTAGGTATATAATATATTGCCTTCTCTGATACCATAATTATTGCATCATTCTGACACATTTTATTGATTTCAAATGAGTCAAAAACTCACCTAGATTCAAAGGGAGGAGGCAGAAAGCCTGTCTCTCAATGTGAGTCAGTGAATTCATGGCTGTGTGTGTATGTGTGTGTTTTATGATGGAACACACATAAAACAAATGTAACATCTTAACAATTTTAAGTTCACAACTCAGTAATGTTAAGTACATTCACAATGTTGTGCAGCCAATCTCCTAAACTCTTTTCATTTTACAAAGCAAAAAGATCTCTATACCTATTAAACAACTTCCCTTTCTAGTTCCTGGTAAACACCTTTCTATTTTCTGACTCCATGAAATTTATTACTCTAGGTGCCTCATATAATTGAGGGGGATCAACAATATTTTCTTTTTGCAACTAGCTTATTTCACTTAATATAATGTCCTCAAGGTTCTCCCATGTTATAGTGTCTATCAAAATTCCTTTTCCTGTTTCAGTTCACTTCAGTTCTGTCGCTCAGTCATGTCCGACTCTTTGTGACCCCATGAACTGCAGCAGGCCAGGCCTCCCTGTCCATCACCAACTGCTGGAGTCCACCAAAACCCATGTCCATTGAGTTGGTGATGCCATCCAACTATCTCATTTTCTTGTTTAAGGCTGACTAATATTTCATTGTGACTTCCTTGGTTGTTCAGTGGTAAAGAATATGCCTGTCAATGTAGGAGACAAGGGTTTGATCCCTAGATTGGGAAGATCTCCTGGAGAAGTGGCAACCCACTCCAGTATTCTTTCCTGGGATACTGCATGGAGAGAGGAGCCTGGTGGGCTTTAGTTAATAAGGTTACAAAAAGACACTACCGAAGCAACTCAGTATGCATGCACACAGCCATACTACATATTATTCATCTGTTGATGGTTTGCTTCTCATCAACACTTGGGTTGCTTCCACATTTTGGCTATTATGAATAATTTTTTAGAATCAAAGGTAAACAAATATCTCTTTGAGTCCTTACTTTTTGGGGTATATACTCAAAAGTAAAATTACTGGATCAAATGGTTGCTGCTGCTGCTGCTGCTAAGTCGCTTCAGTCATGTCCGACTCTGTGCGACCCCATAGACGGCAGCCCACCAGGCTCCTCTGTCCCTGGGATTCTCCAGACAAGAACACTGGAGTGGGTTGCCATTTCCTTCTCCAGTGCATGAAAGTGAAAAGTGAAAGTGAAGTCGCTCAGTCGTGTCTGACTCTTCACAACCCCATGGACTGAAGCCTACCAGGCTCCTCTGTCCATGGGATTTTCCAGGCAAGAGTACTAGAGTGGGGTGCCATTGCCTTCTCCGGATCAAATGGTAATTCTGTTTAAATATTTAAGCAACTACTATAATATTTTCCATAATGGCTGAACCATTTTACATTACTACCAATAGTGAACAAGGGGTCCAATTTCCTCACATCCTTGACAGTTCTTGCTATTTTCTGTTTTGTTTGTCTGTTTTTAATTTACAGTAACTGTCATAATGGATGTGAAATGGTGTGGCTATATTTTTAAATACTAATTGGGCAAGGGAAAAATGTTACCAATTAAACTGCTGACTCACCTAATCAGAATAGCTTATTGTGTTGAATTTGAACTGGCCTTGTGACTTACCTTGGCTCAGTAACAGAATGCAAGGAGAGGAACATAGGGCTTCAGAGAAATCTCAGTAGACATTGAAATTGCTTCTATCACCCTCTTGGAAATCTACCCTGGAACTTCCAAGTAAAGATCTTCCTTAGTCTATAACAGGATGAGAGTGTGTGGGAGCCTACAGTGAGAACTGTCATGTGAGTGAGCCCCTCTTGGTCCATCCTTTCTCTATCAAGATGCCAATTAACTGCAACCAATAATTGTAGTGTCTCAGGAGTGGTCCAAGAAGAAAACATCAGGGGAATACCTAGTTGTTGGGGGAGTTTGTAATTTCCTCGGTTCTGTCTCGCTGCAGCTAAAATTTGAAGTGACGGATGGACCAGTGTTACAGTTGAGTTTTATGTGGCAAGCAAAGGAAAACAATGCTCAAGGTGTGAGGGCAGGCAGACCCAAAAGACATGAAGAGAAGAGAGGCCCACTGCTCAATTTTGGCTCCCCTTTTTATATGCTCTTTCTCCTCCCCCCTGAGCCTGCCCTATGTAAATTGGGCTAGCCAAAAGAGCTGTTTGTTTTACCTGAGGTTCTCACTCTGGTCCTCATACTTTTCTTTGTTCTATTTTTGCAGATTATTTCCTTTCTTAGTCTTTTAGTCACCACCATTATGGACTCCTTTTTCCTATTCTAACCACCTAGCATTCCTCCCTCAAGAAATGGGGGGCCCAGTTCTTTGGGAATAGGGGCTTTGAGGTCTCTCTGGCTACTTCCTGCTGAACTGGGATGGCAAGGGGCATTGGGCCTCCCCCTCTTGCTAGTCTCAAGCCTCAGAGTCCTTATAATGGTGTCCATCTAAGGGTGAGTGATATTTTCCATGGTTGGCTGTAGTTGTATATCTCCTTGTTGAACTGGCACTGCATGTTGTAGCTTGTTGACCTGGGCAGAGACAATACAGATTAGACAATTGATAATACATGGAGCAATCATAAGTGCATCAACATAATGATTATAGGGATTAGTAGGGGGATTAGCCAACTCCAAATTCCCCATCACCAGGAGAAGGATCCCTCAAAGAGAGATTGTAGCCACTTCAAGAAATTTCCAGCTCATTCTTTGAGGTCCTATTGGATCTGGAATGTTTTTCTTGAGGACCGTGAGACTTTCTTTAACTTAGCTGGAGGCATTTACCCAGAAACAACACATCTCATTCAAGACGGCTCAAGTTTCTCCTTGTTCAGAGATCAAGAGATCTATCTCCTGCCTATTTTGGAGAACAACCCCTACCAGGCTGTGTTGGCTCTTTAGAGCTGTATTGAGAAATCTTATTCTCAGAAACTGAATTTTGGGGGTGTTCATTAGAATGCCACTCATTTGTAGCTCTGAATAGGCATCTGAGATCTCCCAGGGGCTCACAGGTATATTGAGTGTCCTCTTCTGTTTACTTCCATGGCTTGATTCATGAGTAGTGAATCCAGAAGTTATGCCCTGGTACCTTGACTGCTGTGAGAGTAGAAAGTATTACAGGGTAGGGGCCCTTCCATGTGATCTGGTGTTGAGCCTTTGGAAACTCATGTTTCCAGACTTTAATTAGGACCTGAGTCCCTGGATCATAGAATGGTGGCTCTTGAGAATCTTTTGGGTCCTGGTTGACACCCCACAAGCATATATCCTGTTGGAATTGCCCAATGGCAATGTTGCCTACAAAGGGGCAGGATCTGGTTGTAGGAGTTAGTAAGTGGCTTAAGAACAAATTGATAAGAGGCAAAAAACAAGATGTTCCATAAATGTAGAGTGAAGATTTGATCCAGAGGTATGTTTGTAACTTTAGAAGGGTAGTAAGAGTTTGGGCCCAAACGGCCTTCAGGGCTAACTCCCAAAGTGGCAAACATTATCCCTGGAAGCCCAATTGCCCTTAAATGAATACCACCAACAGATTGACTTCTAGCAGGCATTATGTGACTGTCACCCGCCCTAGCATGTTCACTGAGAAATGCTATTGTTGTACATGTTGCAGAAAATATGGAAGATTAAGGCCTGAATATCTAGTTCAGTTCAGTGGCTCAGTCGTGTCTGACTCTTTGCGACCCCATGAACTGCAGCACACCAGGCTCCCTGTCCAACATCAACTCCCAGAGTTCACCCCAACCCATGTCCATTTAGTCGGTGATGCCATCCAACCATTTCATCCTCTGTCATCCCCTTCTCCTCCTGCCCTCAATCTTTCCCAGCATCAGGGTCTTTTCCAATGAGTCAGCTCTTCACATGAGGTGGCCGAAGTATTGGAGTTTCAGCTTCAACATCAGTCCTTCCAATGAAAACCCAGGACTAATCTTTAGGATGGACTGGTTGGATCTCCTTGTAGTCCAAGGGATTCTCAAGAGTCTTCTCCAACAACACAGTTCAAAAGCATCCATTCTTTGGTGCTCAGCTTACTTCACAGTCCAACTCTCATATCCATACATGACCACTGGAAAAACCATAGTCTTGACTAGATGGACATTTGTGGACAAAGTAATGTCTCTGCTTTTTATTTTTTTGGAAATGTGAATATTTTTTTATGAATAATGCTGCTATGAATGTTCATGTACAAGTTTTTGTGTGGGCACATATTTTCATTTTTCTTTGATATATATCTAAGAGTAAAATGGCTGGCTTATATGGCAACTCTATTTTAACCTTTTAAGGAACTGCCATCCTGTTTTCCAAAGCATCTATATCACTTTGCATTCCCACCTGCAGTGTAGGAGGGTCCCAATACTCTACATCTTCACCAACATTTGTTATCATTTGTCTTTTCCTTACAGTCATCCTAGTGGGCGTGAAGTGGTATCTCACTGTGGTTTTGATTTGCATTTTCCTGATATCTGATGATGCTGAGCTTTTCATGTGCTTATGGCCATTTGAATATCTTCTCTGGAGACATGTCTGTTCATATTCCTTGCCTCTTTTTAACTGGGTTGTCTTTTCATTACTGAGTTGTATTTTATTATTATTTTTTTAATTTTATTTTATTTTTAAACTTTACAATATTGTATTAGTTTTGCCAAATATCAAAATGAATCCACCACAGGTATACCTGTGTTCCCCATCCTGAACCCTCCTCCCTCCCCATACCCTCCCTCTGGGTTGTCCCAGTGCACCAGCCCCAAGCATCCAGTATCGTGCATTGAACCTGGACTGGCAACTCGTTTCATACATTATATTATACATGTTTCAATGCCATTCTCCCAAATCTCCCCACCCTCTCCCTCTCCCACAGAGTCCATAAGACTGATCTATACATCAGTGTCTCTTTTGCTGTCTCGTACACAGGGTTATTGTTATCATCTTTCTAAATTCCATATATATGCGCTAGTTTACTGTATTGGTGTTTTTCTTTCTGGCTTACTTCACTCTGTATAATAGGTTCCAGTTTCATCCATCTCATTAGAACTGATTCAAATGTATTCTTTTTAATGGCTGAGTAATACTCCATTGTGTATATGTACCACAGCTTGCTTATCCATTCATCTGCTGATGGACATCTAGGTTGCTTCCATGTCCTGGCTATTAGAAACAGTGCTGCGATGAACATTGGGGTACACGTGTCTCTTTCCCTTCTGGTTTCCTCAGTGTGTATGCCCAGCAGTGGGATTGCTGGATCATAAGGCAGTTCTATTTCCAGTTTTTTTAGGTTGGTCATAACTTTCCTTCCAAGCAGTAAGCATCCTTTAATTTCATGGCTGCAATCACCATCTGCAGTGATTTTGGAGCCCAGAAAAATAAAGTCAGCCACTGTTTCCATTGTTTCCCCATCTATCTGCCATGAAGTGATGGGACCAGATGCCATGATCTTAGTTTTCTGAATGTTGAGCTTTAAGCCAATGTTTTCACTCTCCTCTTTCACTTTCATCAAGAGGCTCTTTAGTTCTTCTTCACTTTCTGCCATAAGGGTGGTGTCATCTGCATATCTGAGGTTATTGATATTTCTCCTGGCAATCTTGATTCCAGCTTATGCTTCATCCAGCCCAGCATTTCTCATGAGGTACTCTGAAAATAAGTTAAATAATCAGGGTGACAATATACAGCCATGATGTACTCCTTTTCTTATTTGGAACCAGTCCATTGTTCCATGTCCAGTTCTAACTGTTGCTTCCTGACCTGCATACAGGTTTCTCAAGAAGCAGGTCAGGTGGTCTGGTATTCCCATCTCTTTCAGAATTTTCCACAGTTTATTGTGATACACACAGCCCAGTCAAATGCTTTGGATTAGTCAATAAAACAGAAATAGATTCTTTTTGGAACTCTCTTGCTTTTTCAATGATCCAACAGATATTGGCAATTTGATCTCTGGTTCCTCTGCCTTTTCTAAAACCAGCTTAAACATCTGAAAGTTCGTGGCTCACGTATTGCTGAAGCCTGGCTGGAGAATTTTGAGCATTACTTTACTAGCGTGTAAGATGAGTGCAATTGTGCAGTAGTTTGAGCATTCTTTGGCATTGCCTTTCTTTGGGATTGGAATGAAAACTGACCTTTTCCAGTCCTGTGGTCACTGCTGAGTTTTCCAAATTGTCTGGCATATTGAGTGCAATAGTTTCACAGCATCATCTTTCAGGATTTGAAATAGCTCAACTGGAATTCCATCACCTCCACTAGCTTTGTTCGTAGTGATGCTTTCTAAGGCCCACTTGACTTCACATTCCAGAATGTCTGGCTCTAGGTCAGTGATCACATCATCGTGATTATCTGGGTCATGAAAATCTTTTTTTGTACAGTTCTTCTGTGTATTCTTGCCATCTCTTCTTAATATCTTCTACTTCTGTTAAGTCCATACCATATCTGTCCTTTATCGAGCCCATCTTTTCATGAAATGTTCCCTTAGTATCTCTAATTTTGTTGAAGAGATCTCTAGTCTTTCCCATTCTGTTGTTTTCCTCTATTTCTTTGCACTGATCACTGAGGAAGGCTTTCTTATCTCTCCTTGCTGTTCTTTGGAACTCTGCATTCAAATGGATATATCTTTCCTTTTCTCCTTTGCTTTTCACTTCTCTCCTTTTCACAGCTATTTGTAAGGCCTTCTCAGACAACCATTTTGCTTTTTTGCATTTCTTTTTCTTGGGGATGATCTTGATTCCTGTCTCCTGTACAATGTCACAAACCTCCGTCCATAGTTCACCAGGCATTCTATCAGATCTAGTCCCTTAAATCTATTTCTCACTTCCAGTGTATAGTCATAAGGGTTTTGGTTTAGGTCATACCTGAATGGTCTAATGGTTTTCTCCACTTACTTCAATTTCAGTCTGAATTTGGCAATAAGGAGTTCATGTTCTGAGCCACAGTAGTTCCTGGTGTTTTTGCTGACTATATAGAGCTTTTCCACCTTTTGCTGCAAAGAATATGATCAATCTGATTTCAGTGTTGACCATCTGGTGATGTCCTTGTGTAGAGTCTTCTCCTGTGTTGTTGGAAGAGGGTGTTTGCTATGATCAGCGTGTTCTCTTGGCAGAACTCTATTAGCCTTTGCCCTACTTCACTGTTTACTCCAAGACCAAATTTGCCTGTTACTCCAGATGTTTCTTGACTTCCTACTTTTGCGTTCCAGTCCCCTATAATGAAAAAGATATGCTTTTTTGGTGTTAGTTCTAGAAGGTCTTGTGTCTAGAAGGTCTTCATAGAACTGTTCGACTTCAGCTTCTTTAGCATTTCTGGTTGGGGCACAGACTTTGATTACTGTTATTTTGAATGGTTTGCCTTGGAAACAAACAGAGATCATTCTGTCATTTTTGAGATTGTATCCAACTACTGCGTTTTGCACTCTTTCGTTGACTATGATGGCTACTCCATTTCTTCTGAGGGATTCCTTCCCACAGTAGTAGATATAATGGTCATCTGAGTTAAATTCACCCATTCCAGTCCATCTTAGTTCACTGATTCCTAGAATGTCGATGTTCACTCTTGCCATCTCCTTTTGACCACTACGCTTACTCCTTGGAAGAAAAGTTATGACCAACCTAGATAGCATATTGAAAAGCAGAGACATTACTTTGCTAACAAAGGTCTGTCTAGTCAAGGCTATGGTTTTTCCAGTGGTCATGTATGGATGTGAGAGCTGGACTGTGAAGAAAGCTGAGCACCAAAGAATGGATGCTTTTGAACTGTGGTGTTGGAGAAGACTCTTGGGAGTCCCTTGGACTGCAAAGAGATCCAACCAGTCCATTCTAAAGGAGATCAGCCCTGGGTGTTCTTTGGAAGAAATGATGCTAAAGCTGAAACTCTAGTACTTTGGCCACCTTATGTGAAGAGTTGACTCATTGGAAAAAACTCTGATGCTGGCAGGGATTGGGGGCAGGAGGAGAAGGGGACGACAGAGGATGAGATGGCTGGATGGCATCACCGATTCAATGGACGTGAGTCTGAGTGAACTCCGGGAGTTGGTGATGGACAGGGAGGCCTGGCATGCTGCGATTCATGGGGTCGCAAAGAGTCGGACACGACTGAGCGACTGAACTGAACTGAACTTGTTTACATGTGGAAATCAACAACCTGGAGCTTTTTTCAAGAGAGCACTAGTTAAGCAGTTTTAACACATAACCAGATCCAGTCATGTAGATGCAGAGAAGATAACAACTATTTGGTAACAAGGGAACAGAGTTGAAAAACCCTGTCTGGGCTGTGGACAGAAGCAATACTTGGGAACAACTGGGGCTGCTTATTCTGGTGGCTGAGGGTTTGGGAGCTGTTACTGCTGTTGGAAGTTGTATTGCCAGTGGATATCAATTTGAATAGCTGGCATTTAGCTCATTGTGTTCTACTGGGAGCCACTGCCCTATTACAATATCCAACAGGCCTGAAAAAGGCCTTGGGACCACCTACCTGCACACAGGGCAGATACATTGCATAAGATGTTGTATTGGATATAGGCTAAGCTTCTCTAACAAAATGATTCCAATGTGATGTCTCAAATGGTGTAAAGTTTATTTCTCTCTCTCATTACAGTCCATGAGGAAATGGACAGTACTATGTGGGCAGGTGGGTTTGTTTCCTCAGGTCTTCTCAGTACCCAGCTTATTCCTAATGTGTTACTCTTCCATCCCTCAGGGTATGATCCTTGTCTCATTGGCAATGAGTCAAAGCTGCCTCATTGGCATGACATCTGATATCTAGTCTGTAGAAAAGGTAATAAGGATAAATGGAAGATGCATAATTTATTTTTATGATAAAGAGACAGCACTCACATACATCACCCATGCTCACATACCATTGATAAAAAAATTTATTCATATAATCCACCCAGGGATATGGATAAATCTGTGTCTGAGCAGCCACATGCCCAGCTCATGGGACTGTTGTCTGTTACTAAAGGTGGAAGAGAAGAATAAGGTTAGGGAATGATTACCAGTCTCTGCTACATCAAAAATGACCATTTATAGAGTCATCCATTTATCCAATGGACTTCCCTGGTGGCTCAGACAGTAAAGCGTCTGCCTACAATGTGGGAGATCCAGGTTCAATCCCTGGGTTGGGAAGACTTCCTGGAGGAGGAAATGGCAACCTACTCCATATTCTTACCTGGAAAACCCCATGGATGGAGAAGCCTGGTAGGCTACAGTCCATGGAGTCGCAAAGAGTCGGACACGACTGACCTACTTCACTTTCACTTTTATTCATCTAACAAACATGAATCGAATCCTATCATGTTGTTGTTCAGTCACCAAGTCATGTCTGACTCTTTGAGACCCATGCACTGCAGTATGCCAGAATTCCCTGTCCTTCACTCTCCCTGAGTTTGCTCAAACTCATGTCTATTGGGTTAGTGATGCTATCCAGCCACCTCATCCTCTGTCACCCCCTTCTTCTCCTGCCCTCAATCTTTCCCAGCATGATGTAGCATATTTTAGATGTGCAGATCATAGAGAAGAAAAACTCAGTTCTTAAAGTTCTCACAGCATAAGAGACATCTAAATAGATGGAATGTAATACATGAAGTTTAAAAGTACTGTGAACAAAATATCACAGGATCCCAGAAGAAAAATCAAATAACTGCCTGAGGGGGTTATGAAAGGTTTTATTGAGTTGGAATGTAAATAGAGTGTTGAAGAATAACTAGACATTTACAAGACAGAAAAAGAAAGGCATTATAAGCAGAATAAGTCCCTTGACATTTACGGCATGTCTGAGATCGGTCAAACTTAAGTTGTAGCCTCCAAAATTGCAGACTTAGAAACCAGACCTCAGAATGTAGCTTGAAGGGGAAAAAAAGTATTAGCATAAAATGTTTCAATCATGTATTTATTTTTAATTGGAAGATAATTGCTTTACTACATTGTGCTAATTTCTGCTGCACAAAAATGTGGATCAGCCATAATTAAAACTGGATATATATACCACCTCCCTCTTAAGCCTCCCTCCCACCCCTCATCTCACCCTCCTAGGTTATCACCGAGCACCAAACTGAACTCCCTGTGCTATACAGCAGCTTCCCACTAGCTATCTATTTTGCATGGTAATATGTATATGTCAATACTACTCTACCAGTTCTTCCCACTCTCCTTCCCCTACTATGTCCACAAGTCCATTCTCTGTACCTGCAATGAAGTCAATGTTAAACAATAAAATTTTTGCCATCAAAAATTCTGAATATGGGTGTCCCCTGAAGCCTTTCTTGATGTTACTACCTTTGCACACATTCTGTTGCTATCACTCCATTAACATTCTTTCACAAAACATTTTCTGAAGTAATACTCCATAGCTCTAAAGCAAGCCTTCACTTAAGGCATAGTCCCTTTCAAAATTTTAAAGACATTATGCTTTTTAATTCAATAACAAATTTATAAATTGCAGTTTTTAGAATGGAATCACTAAGATGTTTAGTTTTTATAGTCATTTCCAGGATTCAGTTACTAAATCCTTTTCTTTTTAATCAGATGACAAAGAAAATAGCAGTTCATAGACTTAATCAAGAGGAAAGAATTCTCTGTGGTCAGACAGAGAAAATAGATATTAATCTTGAAATAGATTTATATATTTTATTGAAATATAAAAGCTCTGAAGGAGAAGCAAACTCACATTAATCCAGTTTGACAAGCTGATTATTTCTATTTCTAATCAGCTTTCTAACTGAATTCACTACCCTGCTCACCCACTTTTGCTGAAATAGTTTTTGTAGATATAATTAAGGGGGTAACACACTTTTGAATTCTTGACATTTTTTTTGAAAAAAGAATCAAATGTCAATTACACTGTGAATGATATTTGATGAAGTAACTTTCCCTGCCATTTTACCGAAGACAATGGAATAACAAAACCATTAAGAAATTCAGGTTTTTGAAAGCCCTAATTAATTTTGTGCTATAATACCCTGGGAGCTAGGACTCTTGGGTAATGCAATTTGTCCACTTGGTTCTGACACAGTAATTTCTGTACTTCTGGTAGGAAAGGAGAAGGGGGGAAACTGACAGGGTTTTACTGAATGTGTGCATATTTGGAAATGGATCATAGAATTGAATTGCTTCTCCAATTACACAGTAGAATAAATGCTCAATATACCTAATGAGGTGAAAGATAACCAGTAAAAAATTGCCTAATGTTCTAAAATTATTTTCAATAATGATTATTAGTGCATTGTGGTATTGCATTTTGCTGGATTTGGAAGAAAGTCAAATTCTCTATTGTTGCAAATTTCTGCATTCCTTAAAAATGTTGACAAAAAAATTGTTCTTTAATCATTAGAAATAACCCTGAAAAAAAATAAAATGGAACTAGTGCAAATATTTGAAAGAAAAAATATATATATTTATATCCTAATCAATGGTTATTACATTACAAATAGTGGTTTGTGGGGTTCTTTTTATATAATTTTGAAGGGGCATTCAAGGATTTCACAGATCTTAAAAATAATTCATAAACGTATCAGTCAGAACATATCTGGTTATGCTGTAAAAACCAACAACTAGAAAACTCTCAGTGGTTTGAAAGAGCAAAATTTATTTGTTACCTAAGCTTGTGGGTTGGCAAGGTTTATGAAGGCATCACCTTGACAGAAGTTTCCATGACCACAGAATTATCTATGAGAGTATGGCATGCCATGTTCTAGTACTCAACACCTCTGCCTGGAAGTGACACATAGAGCTTGCATTCATGTTTTATGGGCCAAGCAAGCCACAAGGCAAAATCTGACTTGAAATAGCAAGCAAGTCAATCCTACCATATGTCTGGAATGAGAGCACTCAACATCTGTGAATGGCCATAATGACAAACAGAGCCTACCCTTTGAGTTATAAATATTCAAGTCCCTGGAGATGGCAATGGCACCCCACTCCAGTACTCTTGCCTGGAAAATCCCACGGACGGAGGAGCCTGGTAGGCTGCAGTCCATGAGGTTGCTAAGAGTCGGACACGACTGAGCGACTTCCCTTTCACTTTTCACTTCATGCATTGGAGAAGGAAATGGCAACCCACTCCAGTGTTCTTGCCTGGAGAATCCCAGGGACGGCGGAGCCTGGTGGGCTGCCGTCTATGGGGTCGCACAGAGTCGGACACGACTGAAGCGACTCAGCAGCAGCAGCAGCATTCAAGTCCCTATCCTTTCCCCATGCATATACAGTACACTGACTTCCTCTAGGAGGAAGAAAACCCAAAAGTCCCAAATGATATTTAGTCCAGTGTTTTGAAATAATTTGTATCAAGACCAACATGATTTTTCTTGGTTTAATAATCAGAAAAAGAAAGAAAGAAAACATCTGCTCCTAATAAATAATATCTATGCAATGAGTTAGGGAAAAGATAATGGTGATAAAACATGTCCATTCTAACTTGAGATCTTACTGAGCAGGTACTGCGAGGAACCCCTATCCTGAGCAGAGGATAGAAGGGAAGTGGTCCTTCACTAAGTTTCTGGTCTAATTCCTGTGGGTAAATCCATCAGGTCACTGGACACTCCTGTTGCCTGACTCCATGGCTAATCCTGAGGGCTGGGCAGCTGTCTCAGTTTCCTTGCTGCTTCTAAAGGATAAAGGTTCCAAGGTCTAATATTAGTACTTAATAGTCATACTGTTCTAATTCAAACTGTTAATACCATAGTTTCAGTACACTGTCTAGCTCTTTTAAAAATCTGTTTGTGTTCGTATCTAATTATGGTCAACTCCACGTGCTGTAACCAAATTCATAGTTCTTTTAGACACAGGCTTTTCTGTCTAGACTTAATTATAGGTGTCTTGAACCTCTCAAATATCCTTGGCAAGACTCAGCCCTTAATCTTTTCTCTCTGAGCCATTACTGAACATCAATATACCAAACTTGGAGAATTTAACAAAGTGAACTCCATACTCATTATTAAGTCTGTTTTGTAGAGCTTGATTTTTAATCAGCAATGTAGAGAAATTTCTGAACTCTCTGTATCCTGCTAGAAAATTTGTTATGTTTCTGAACATATTTATTTTCAAATGTTGTTAATAGCATTTATTCCATGCTACCATTTCAAATAAAGTTAGGCTCATTGGACAACTCTTTCTTTTAAGTTATCTGATGTGGGCATCTTATCAAATATTTTGCAAGCATAAAGTCTATTACTATCCTTTTAATATAATAAGGATATATATTTATTGATACACTGATAAAAATAAAATATATCCACTTTATTTATTTACACTTTTATTCAATAATTTATACACAAGTATGAGTTAGGTGCTTATCCAATATTATATGTACCTCTGAAATACAAACATATATAACAGAGATCGTTAAGAAATAAAATTCTTCATTATTGCATGTATCATTAAAAATGGTGTACAAAAATATTGTCACTAGAAATTTGAATAGTTTAAACTATTATGTATTGATTATTCTGTATCAGACATGATTTAAGAGTTTACATGCATAACTCATTTAGTCAACATTGAAGGCATATCTGAATGCTGAATGAAATAAATAAATCTGAGTGATTGCTTCATAAAATGCTCCCATGAAATGTACAGTGGCCTGTTTTGAAGTATAAAGTCAGAATTCCACATAGATTGTAGCTTCTTGTCCATCTTTCCCTACTTGATTATACTTAATATTTTTCACTGATTTTTAATATCTACTTTACCTAATTAATAACACTAGGGAGGTGGTTCTCTATCAGGGAGAATTTTGTTCCCTGGGAGACATTTGGCAATACATACTGATATTTTTGGTTGTTCCTACCTGATATATGGGGGATGGAGTTTATTGTTATTTGATAGGTAGAGTCCATGTATACTGGTAAATATCCTCTGATGGCTCTCAAACAAAGAATTATTCGACCCCAAATGTCAGTATGTCCAAAACTGAGAAACTGTAGTTAGGATTCTAGTACAGTTTTGACCTTGACTTTTAATGTAGTTCTCCAATCCTTGGAAGGGGAAAGATGTTTTAGGAAGTTTCAAAGTCTGAAATGAAGGTGCAAGACATATACATTAAATACAGTGAGCATTGGGAAAGATCTGCCAAAAGTGATGCTCAGGGATTTATAACTTATTTTAATGTTTCTAGTCCTATGTATGAACTCTCCTTAAAAAAAAAAAAAAGATAAAATTTTATATTTGAAAGAAATTAACTAATGTGACTAATACTGATCTCTCACCCATGCAATGATATCCTTTGCACCGTCCTTAGATTCCAGAGTAAGTGTAAACAAGTTTATTTTCTATGTTCAGTTCAGTTCAGTCCCTCAGACATGTCCGACTCTTTGTGACCCCATGAATTGCAGCACGCCAGGCCTCCCTGTCCATCACCAACTCCCGGAGTTCACTCAGACTCACGTCCATCGAGTCAGTGATGCCATCTAACCATCTCATCCTCTATCGTCCCCTTCTCCTCCTGAGCCCAATCCCTCCCAGCATTAGAGTCTTTTCCAATAAGTCAACTCTTCGCATGAGGTGGTCAAAGTACTGGAGTTTCAGCTTTAGCATCATTCCTTCCAAAGAAATCCCAGAGCTGATCTCCTTCAGAATGGACTGGTTGGATCTCCTTGCAGCCCAAGGGACTCTCAAGAGTCTTCTCCAACACCACAGTTCAAAAGCATCAGTTCTTCGGCACTCAGCTTTCTTCACAGTCCAACTCTAACATCCATTCATGACCACTGGAAAAACCATAGCTTTGACTAGACGGACCTTTGTTGGCAAAGTAATGTCTCTGCTTTTGAATATTCTGTCTAGGTTGGCCCTAACTTTCCTTCCAAGGAGTTTTAATATCTACTTTACCTAATTAATAACACACAGGAGTAAACGTCTTTTAATTTCATGGCTGCAATCACCATCTGCAGTGATTTTGGAGCCCCCAAAAATAATAAAGGCTGACACTGTTTCCACTGTTTCCCCATCTATTTCCCATGAAGTGATGGAACCAGATGCCATGATCTTCGTTTTCTAAATGTTGAGCTTTAACCCAACTTTTTCACTCTCCTCTTTCACTTTCATCAAGAGGCTCTTCAGTTCTTCTTCATTTTCTTCCATAAGGGTGGTGTCATCTGCATATCTGAGGTTATTGACATTTCTCCCAGCAATCTTGATTCCAGGTTGTGCTTCTTCTAGCCCAGCATTTCTCATGATATACTCTGCATATAAGTTAAGTAAGTAGGGTGACATTTTCTATGTTAGAGGCACTGTAACATAACTTTATAATAATTTCCATAATAATGGAAATTAACTTTCATTCCAACATTACTTATCAACACCAGTATTATTATTTTTTCATTTCCCATGTTCATATACCTTCAGAATACACTACCATTCCTATGTATAGTACCACCATATCCCTCAGAACCTATCACAGTATAGGTGTATAAAATGGGTCTTTAAACAATTGTCTTAGTCAAAATCCAGTTAATTGTAGTTACTCTTTAAGTGTCAACATCCATGAACATTGGCCTTAAATGACACCTTAGATTGAAAGACAATAGATATACACAGAATGTGTGCTTAGTCACTCAATTGTGTCTGACTGTTTGTGACCTAATGGACTATAGCACACCAGGTTCCTCTGTCCATGGGATTATCCCAGCAAGAATACTGGAGTGGATTGTCATTTCCTACTCCAGGGGATCTTCCTGACCCAGGAATTGAACCCACACCTCTTGTGTCTCCTGCATTAGCAGATAGATTCTTTACCATAAGTGCCACCTGGGAAGCTCCATACACAGAGTATTTCTTCCAAACTCTGCAGAATACACAGTCTTTTCATGTGTACATGGAGCATTCTGTGGGATAGATCACATTCTAGGCAACAAAACACCGATAAGTCTTACTAAATTTAAGATTGAAATCACATCAAGCATCTTTTCTGACTACAACACTATGAAACTAGAAACATATCACAGCAACAAACTTGAGAGAAAAAATCCACAAATACATGGAGACTAAATAATACACTACTAAAAACCAATAGATTAATGAAGAAATCGAAGAAGACATTAAGAGAAAAAAATGAGAAAAATGAAAATGTCTATTTCTAAATAGACGTTTCTCCAAAGAAGACATACAGATGGCTAACAAACACATGAAAAGATGCTCAACATCACTCATTATCAGAGAAATGCAAATCAAAACCACTATGAGGTACCATTTCACACCAGTCAGAATGGCTGCAATCCAAAAGTCTACAAATAATAAATGCTGGAGAGGGTGTGGCGAAAAGGGAACCCTCTTATACTGTTGGTGGGAATGCAAACTAGTACAGCCACTATGGAGAACAGTGTGGAGATTCCTTTAAAAACTGGAAATAGAACTGCCTTATGATCCAGCAACCCCACTGCTGGGCATATACACTGAGGAAATCAGAAGGGAAAGAGACACGTGTACCCCAATGTTCATCGCAGCACTGTTTATAATAGCCAAGACATGGAAGCAACCTAGATGTCCATCAGCAGATGAATGGATAAGCAAGCTGTGGTACATATACACAATGGAGTATTACTCAGCCATTAAAAAGAATACATTTGAATCAGTTCTAATGAGGTGGATGAAACTGGAGCCTATTATACAGAGTGAAGTAAGCCAGAAGGAAAAACATAAATACAGTATACTAATGCATATATATGGAATTTAGAAAGAGGGTGACAATAACCCGGTGTACAAGACAGCAAAAGAGACACTGATGTATAGAACAGTCTTATGGACTCTGTGGGAGAGGGAGAGGGTGGGAAGATTTGGGAGAATGGCAATGAAACATGTAAAATATCATGTAGGAAACGAGTTGCCAGTCCAGGTTCGATGCACGATGCTGGATGCTTGGGGCTGGTGCACTGGGACGAAAAATGGAAACATAATATTCAAAATCTATGAGACAGAGCAAAATTTCATAAGGAGGCCTGCATGACAAATAATAAACAAAATGAAATTGCAGTGTGCTAAACAGGAGAAGAAAATTGCAAATAATATGCCTGGTCTGGGTTAGTATACAAAATACGTAATGAAAACATTCAGCTCCATATAAAACAGTTCAGTTCAATATAAAACAAATAAATGATACAATTGAAAATAGATAGAGGACCTAAACACACATTTTTCTAAAAGAAGTATAGGAGGCACATGAAAAGGTGCTCAATATCACTAACCATCATGGGAATTAAAATTAAAATAATAACGAAAAAATAATAATAATGAGACACCATCTCACACCTTTCAGAATAGACGTTATCAAAAAGGTAAGAACTAATAAATGTTGTTAAGGATGTGAAGAAATTGGAGCCCTTGTAACTGTATACCACTGGTAGGATTGTACATTTGTGTAGCCACTATGGTAAACAATAGAAGTTTCTCTGAAAAGTTAAACATAGAACTACAATATATAATACAGAAATTTCACTTCTGGATATATATCCAAGTAAAGGAAAAATACTAATTTGAAAAGATATGTGCACAGCAATATGTACTGTAGCATTATTTACCATAGTCAAGGTATAGAAGCAACTGAAGTCTCCCTCAGCAGATGAACGGATAACGAAGATGAAGGTTTCATACATATACATGTGGGTGGGTGTGTGTATATATGAAAGTGAACATGTTATTTGTTAGTTGTATCTGACTCTGCAACCCCATGGACTGTAATCCACCAGGTTCCTCTGTCCATGGGATTAGCCGAGCAAGAATACTGGAAGTGGGTAGACATTACCTTCTCTGAGAGATCTGCCCAATACAGGGATTGAACTCAGGTCTCCTGCATTGCAGTTGGACATGACACACACATATATATGTAATGGAATATTACTCAATCATAAAGAGACTGAACTCTTGCCACTTTTGAGAACATGGATGGGCCTGGAGGGCATTAGGTGAAGTGCAATAAATCATAGAAAGAATACTGTTGATTTCACTTACATGTGGCATATATAAAAACAAAATAAAGTAACAAGAAAAACAAAACAAAACAGACTCAGAAATACAGAGAGAAAACTAGTGCTTGCCAGAAGGGAGGCTGGTGAGGATGGGCTAAATAGATGACTTAGATTAAGAGGTACAGACTTCTAGTTATTAAAAAAAGTCACCAGAAAGAAATATACTACAGGGAACAGAGCTATTAGCAAAATAATAATTTTGTACACGAACAAATGATAACTAAACTCATGGTGGTGATCTCTTTGTAACATACAAAAATATCAGATCAATATGTTATACACTGATGCTAATATAATACTGTAAGCCAAGTATACTTCAATTAAAAATTATTTCCAATGAAATCATGATGAATATAATCCTAAATATTAATAAAATCAATTCTTTTTAGATTCCAATAATAAAATTCCTACTTCCTCTCTACACAGAGAATCAAATTGAACTTTAAAAGAGAAAGTATGCTGAATCCATGGCATAATATTCAAACTTTCTATGGTTAATATCTAATCTTCTCTATTCTGACAATCACCATAATCCCTATCAGCCATGAAATTTCCAATGTCTTAAGAACCTGAAATGCATGTGTCTTCTGAAAGTGGTGTCTGGGAAGTCTTACAGCTGATTACTTACAAGGACTCTCACTGTTGAAATTGTTTATCTATCACATAATATGGATCTTGGTGTTCTTCTAATCTTTTATTCATCAGAAGTCTTTATATATATATTTGTTGATGGGTTTGTCCACACTAACACTTTTGTATCTAATTCAGTAGGCTAACAGATTCCAACGAAAGAAACTGATTATATGAACTATATAAAAATATTAGGACACTGATGGCACTTCATCATTTATATAACTTAAATGCATGAAACCCTTCTTTATTCTGAAAATCAGAACATACCTGCCAGACTCTATCAAACTTCAGAAATGAGTGATGCTAGCACCAAGGCAGAAAATAGATTCTTCCTGTCTGCCTTGGCAATCATGGTCATAAACTGAGACGCAGGATTTAATATTTCTTTCACCAGGCTCTACCTCCTGTCTCTGCAGCTTGAAGGCTAGCCCACATCCCCTCTTCTATATTACATCATCATATTTTCTTGTGCCTGACAGCTGCTGATATATTTGGACACTGCTTATACTTCTGTCATCCTGTTTCTTAGATTTGTGACAAATTTGATGACAGGCCTAGAAAGATGAATAACATATGAGAATTTGAGGGCTTTTCACTAGGGGATATTAGGCATAGATGGAATGTGGACACAGGTTCTACCCACATGCCACACACACCCCCTTTTTAGTAGCTGTGGACATCACTGAGTCCTGAAATAATTTGTAGTAATTCAAACTCTTACTGGCTGGAAGTGTTTTAAGAAATTTTATTGAATCTATGAATATCGAAAATATTCTTTTCACATTTATAAGCAAGAATGTTAGAATGTTGTCACTTCTCCAAAACTCCTTTCCTTTTCTATCACTGTGGCAATAAGAACAAGAAAAGGGGCTATGGGATGGTTCTCTGATGTCTCCTAGATGTTGAGGGATCTTGGCTTACTCTAAGGATTTTGCCACCAGTAAGTCATCCTTATGCTTTCAAGACGGAGAAGGCAGTGGCACCCCACTCCAGTACTCTTGCCTGGAAAATCCCATGGACGGAGGAGCCTGGTGGGCTGCAGTCCATAGGGTCGCTAAGAGTCGGACACGACTGAGCGACTTCCCTTTCACTTTTCACTTTCATGCATTGGAGAAGGATATGGCAACCCACTCCAGTGTTCTTGCCTGGAGAATCCCAGGGACGGGGGAGCCTGGTGGGCTGCCATCTCTGAGGTCGCACAGAGTCGGACATGACTGAAGCAACTTAGCAGCAGCATACTTTCAAGAAGCAAATTTTCTTAAATTTATTTTTCTTTTACATTGGTTCCCTAGAGAGACTTCAGGAAAGAATTATGGAAATAGTAGTGGTATTCTAAAGCATTAAATTAATGAATTGGATTAAAATTAAAGTCATGAGGTAAATTTCTATGTAAACTGATTTAGAGTTATTCCAAAGTGAATAACTTTGGTAGATATGAGGAAGATTATAGATTTGAAAGTTCAAATGCTATACCATTTAGTAGATTATTTATCATAAGTATCTGTCCTCTATATGCTTCTTAGGATTAGTCTTCGATAAACATGAGCCAGTTCCTAATTAGGAGAATTAGGACAAAATTGGGTCTAGGGGCTAGACTTCTGGAACCTGAAAAAGAGCTGAAGATTAGGAATAAAATTTAGGCAGGGGCATAAAAAAGGATGTAGAAATCTAGGCAGGATGAAGAAGAAGAAAGATTGTGGAAGCATGAGAAATACAAAATGTTTGGCCACATGAGTTGAATCATGAGTTAAATAACAGAAAAAATTTGGTTTAGATAGAGGCTCAGAAATTAGATCAGGTTATCTGAAGGTGTAAATACATAAGTAGTAGATAGATAGGTAAAGATTAAGTTAAATTATATAACATTAAATTTTAAAGTATCCACCAGGCCCAGACATAATTATTCTGGACTCCTGTAGCTTCTGTAAGTTTAGGTGATTTTATTTGAGGTAATGTTGCTATCCTATCTTTATCCCCTCACTGTTATACATGTCCATGTATATTATATATTCATGCTATAAACATACACACAAACCTGACATTGAGATGCCAAGAAGTTCTTGACGTCAATCTCAACCCTTTCTATCCTTCCTTCTAGAATACAAGCTAAAAAGCTTTGGGATTTTTTCTGTTTTGCTCACTGTGAAATCCTCAGTACCTAGTGGAATATCTTGCATGAAGCTGAATGAATGAATGAACTAACGCAAAAGCATTTCATGTTTTTGACAGACTTCTTCCAGCTGTAAACACCATTAGATGAGAAAACCTCAAGAAGCTACCTTTTCATAAGCTGACACAACCTTAGTGTAGCTAAAGGGCAGCAGTTAAAAGGTGACTTAAAATTCATTCTCTACCACATCTGATACCACTGTTGACCTCAGTCATCATCAGACATTCAACCTGGTAACTTATCATCATTCAGATTTTGTTTTAAATATTACTTCATTGCCTTCTAATTCTCAACTTCTGCCATGCTCTATGAAACTCAGACTGTATATTTACCAAAAGGGAAAAGTTCTTCCTTTATTTTCTCTTTAGGACACAACTTTCCTTGTAGCCTTCTCAAGGAAGCTGTTTTATTCTATCACAGGAGATGTCTCTCAAGGCCAGGAAGTGGGGAGGGGATATTCTTACTAATTGTTGCTGCTTCACTGTGATTCCTACCTTCAGCCAAATTTTTTCCTGGATGCATGTTCCTCTCATGAAAGACTGGGACAGGCACTTTGGTTCTTGGGACTCACTTGAAGCTTTAGTAAAACTGTTCCCACTGAGAACATCTCTCCTCATTTGGGGTCAATCTTCAGACTTATGCTCTATTGGGGCATTCTTTAAATGCTTACTCACAAGCTTTATTCCACCTTGACATCAGTCCTCTCTCAACTCTATGATTTTGCTTGCACTGCTATACAGTTTCTTTGACATTCTGACCTTTACCCCAGTAATAGCCTCAATTCTGACAATTAATGACAGAGGCTGGTAGCTTTAGTTAATTGCTTCCATTGCTTTTTCCATAGTAACAGCCCAATCATTTTTGTCATGGTCAGAGTGTATAATGATTGCTTCGTTTAGAGACAGTTTCTTAGTTTGGATAAAAGAGTTGACAATTATATTTACTGAAATGCATTGCTCATGTGCTATCCAAGCCAATTAAACCACCCAAGGTCTTGTTGATTTTATTTGTTTTAGCAGTGAGTGTCTATTGATTTGTTAATCACTCAGTTGTGTCTGACTCTTTGCAACCCTGTAGACTGTAGCCTGCCAGGCTCCTCTGTCCATGGAATTCTCCAGGCAAGAATACTGGAGTGGGTTGCCATGCCCTTCTCCAGGGGATCTTCCTAACCCAGGAATTGAACCCAGGTCTCCTGCATTGCAGGCAGGTTGTTTACTGTTTGAGCTACCCAGGAAGCCCTCCATTGATCTGAAGAAGTTCAAATGGGTTTTATTGACTCAAAGAACAATGATTCAATCTAAATTTTCCAAAATAATTTAGATAAAAAACCAATATATTCATTCAGTTCAGTTTAGCCACTCAGTCGTATCTGACTCTTTGCAACCCCATGGACTGCAGCACACCATGCTTCCCTGTCTATCACCAACTCCCAGAGCTTGCTCAAACTCATGTCCATCAAGTCAGTAATGCCATCCAGCCATCTCATCCTCTGTCATCCCCTTCTCCCCTCGCCTTCAATCTTTCCCAGCATCAGGGACTTTTCCAGTGAGTCTGTTCTCCCCATTAGGTGGCCAAAGTACTGAAGCTTCAGCTTCACCATCAGTCCTTCCAGTGAATATTCAGGACTGATTTCCTTTAGGATGGACTAGTTGGATCTCCTTGCAGTCCAAAAGACTGTCAAGAGTCTTCTCTAATACCACAGTTCAAAAACATCAATTCTTTGGTGTTCAGTTTTCTTTATGGTCCAGCTCTCACTTGCACACATGACTACTGGAAAAACCATAGCTTTGACTAGACAGTCCTTTGTCAGCAAAGTAATGCCTCTGCTTTTTAATATGCTGTCTAGGTTGTTCATAACTTTCCTTCCAAGGAGTAAGCATCTTTTAATTTCATGGCTGCAGTCACCATCTGCAGTGATTTTGGTGCCCAAGAAAATCAAGTCTGTCACTATTTCCATTGTTTTCCCATCTATTTGCTATGAAGTCATGGGACTGGATGCTATGATATTAGTTTTTTCAATGTCGAGCTTTAAGCCAGTTTTTTTTCACACTCTTCTTCGCATTAATCAAATGGCTCTTTAATTCCTCTTTGCTTTCTGCCATAAAGGTGGTGTCATCTGCATATCTGAAGTTATTGATATTCCTCCCTGCAATCTTGATTCCAGCTTGTGTTCCATTTAGCCCCGCATTTCTCATGATGTACTCTTCATGTAAGTTAAATAAGCAGGGTTAAAATAGACAGCCTTGATGTACTCCTCTCCCAGTTTGCAACCAGTCCAATGGTTGTCCAGTTCTGTTACTTCTTGACCTGCATACACATTTCTCAAGAGGCAGGTAAGGTGGTCTAGTATTCACATCTCTTTCAGAATTTTCCAGTTTGTTGTCATCCACACAGTCAAAGGCTTTGGCATAGTTGATACAGCAGAAGTAGATGTTCTTTTGAATTCTCTTGCTTTTTCTATGATCCAACAGATGTTGGCAATTTGATCTCTGGTTCGTCTGCCCTTTCTGAATCCAACTTGAACATCTGTAAGTTCTTGGTTCACATATTATTGAAGCCTGGCTTGGAGAATTTTGAGCATTACTTTGCTAGTGCATGAATTGAGTGCAATTGCGCAGTAGTTTGAACATTCTTTGGCATTGCCTTTCTTTGGGATTGGAATGAAAACTGACCTTTTCCAGTCCTGTGGCCACTGCTGAGTTTTCCAAATGTGCTAGCATAGTGTATGCAGCACTTTCACAGCATCATCTTTTAGGATATAAAGTAGCTCAACTGGAATTCCATCACCTCCACTAGCTTTGTTTGTAGAGATGCTTCCTAAGGCTCACTTGACTTCACATTCCAGAATATCTGACTCTAGGTGAATGATCACACCATCATGGTTATCTGAGTCATTAAGGTCTTTTTTTGTATAGTTCATCTGTGTATTTTTCCACCTCTTCTTAATATCTTCTTTAATCAATGTATCATATCTTATTTATCCACTATTTTTTGATCAGATTCTAATGGATTTTCCAGTCATAGCAATGAATACCAATTACTGTTGCAAAATATTTAGTCTTCTAAATGCAGAATGCATTGAAATTGGGCAAAATAAATATTGACCTTTTAAGCTGCACAAGAAAATTGTTGTTATTTTTAAAAAACAACACACCATAAAATACAGTAGTCATAAGGTAGGATTCAAAACATTGAATAAAGTATATAATAATTATTGTATTAATGTTTTGAATGTTACAGAGTTACCATCACTTTACCAAAAATAAATGACAGAGACACCTTTTCTCTATTTCTTTCCTGCAACCAAATTCCACCTGTTCTATGTTGCAAAGTGTTTCTTCTGCTACTTCTTTTCTCATTAACACACAAGCTTGTTTTTAAATTAAAATTCGATTTTGAGATAGATAATTGTCAGTTTTTATACTATTATAGAAATAGTACAAAATATCCCATGTACATTTAACCCATGTTCCACAATGGTAAAAACTTAGAAAACAATGGTACAAGATCACAACCAGGAAACTGACTCTGAAACAATCAATATGTAAACACCAAATGGTTTTTCATTTTACCTTTTTTTTCCCTTTAGCCACACAGATGTCTCCCCCCTCTTCTTCTTACCTTATTTACTAAACCCTAGAAACCAAAAAGGAGATAGATGCCCAAATGTATTATTTTCTACATGGATAGCCATTTGATATCCAATGATAATTTTTTGAAAGAACTCTTCTTTTTCCAATTGTGTTGTCTTTGCACCTTTGTCAAAAAATCACTTGACTGTAAATATAAGGGTTTATTTCTGAATTCTCATTCCTATTCCATAGATTTTTCAGTTCAGTTCAGTCACTCAGTTATGTCTGACTCTTTGCAACCCCATGAATCCCTGCACACCAGGCGTCCCTGTCTATCACCAACTCCTGGAGTTCACCCAAACTCATGTCCATCGAATCTGTGATGCCATCCAGCCATCTCATCTCTGTCGTCCCTCTTTTCCTCCTGCCCCAAATCCCTCCCAGTATCAAGGTCTTTTCCAATGAGTCAACTCTTTGCATGAGGTGGCCAAAGTATTGGAGTTTCAGCTTCAGCATCAGTCCTTCCAATGAGCACCCAAGACTGATCTCCTTTAAGATGGACTGGTTGCAGTCCAAGGGACCATAGATTTTTGTGTAAGTACAAATTCTCTTGATTACTGTAGATTTTTAGTAAATTCTGAAGTCAAAAAATGTCAATCTCTAACTTTTATTTCTCATTTTTTGGGCTATTTTCAGTTCCTTTTATTTCCATATCAATTTTGGGAGCAGCTTCTCAATTTCTGAAAAGAGATATAAAAGCTGGAATTTTTATAGGGTTTGCATGAAACTGTAGATCAACTTGGAGAGTGTTTTAATCTGGAACAATATTAAATCTTCTAATTCATGGGCAGGAATGTCTTTCCATTTATTGAGATATTCTTTAATTGCTTTTAGTGATTATTTGTGTTTTTTAATGTGTAGGTCTGGTACTGCTTTTATCAAATGTATCCCTTAGTATATTATTTTTGATGGTTTGTAAATGGAATCATTTTCTTAATTTAATTTTCCAAGTATCCATTGCTAGTATGTAGAAATAAAATTGACTTTATCTTTGAACTGTTATCTTGCTAAATTATTTATTAGTTCTAATAGTTCTCTTATGGATTCCTTGTAGTATTTTCCACACATCATCTGTAGATAGGAAAATATGTTACTTCTTATTTTCCAACCTGAATGTCTATTTCTTTTTCTTTATTAGCTAGAACTCCCCATGCAATCTTGAATAGAAATAGTGAGAGTATACATATTTGTCTTATTTTTCATCTAAGGGGAAAAGAATTCAGTCCTTACCATTAAAGATGATGTTACATGTGAGTTTTTCATTGATACACCTAACAGGATGAGGATATTTCCTCCTACTTTCAATTTGTTGAATATTTTATCAGAGTAATGTATTTCATCAAGTGATATTTTTCTAAATCTAAAAGATGATTGCCTGCTTTTATCCTTTATTTCATTAATAAGCTATATCGCATTGATTTCCCTGCATATATTAAGTCAAATTTGCATTCCTGTGATAAGTCCAATCAGATCACAGTATATAATCTGAGTCTGTTTAAGCTGTTTCACTCTTTGTCTTTCTAATTCTCATACTTGTATAATCTTAATTGACACATTGCCTCGTGCACTGCTTTTCATTTTTTAGTTCAAATCTGTTGTTGATAAAAAAAAAAAAATCTGTTGTTGAGCTCCTCTAGTGATTTTTTCATTTCACTTATAATCTTCAATTCCTGAATTACCATTTGGTTATTTAAAAAGTGATGGTAGTGACATTGATATTTGGTGACACATTGTTCTCATACAGTATTTAAAATATAGAATGGTTTCCTTTACAATTCTCAATATTTGTAGTGATCGATTTGAAGTTCATTCTAAATAAGTCAAACATTTGGGCGTAATTCTCTTGACTCGTGTTTCTTCTGTATATAAGCCATACTATTTTCTATTTCTTTGCTTGCCTCATAATCTTGTGCTGAAAACTAGATTTTCAAATAATGTGGCAACCCTGAAACTCCTCCCCCAAACCAGAATTCACTGTTGTTGCCATTTGTTTGCATAGTAACTTCCTCAATTAATTTCATAAAGTGTGCATTTTTTCACATGTATGGACCTTGAAGTCTTACTTAGTTACTTTGCTGCTGCTGCTGCTACTTCGCTTCAGTCTTGTCCGACTCTGTGCGACCCCATAGATGGCAGCCCACCAGGCTCCCCCGTCCCCGGGATTCTCCAGGCAAGAACACTGGAGTGGGTTGCCCTTTCCTTCTCCAATGCATAAAAGTGAAAAGTGAAAGTGAAGTCGCTCAGTCGTGTCCGACTCCTAGCGACCCCATGGATTGCAGCCTACCAGGCTCCTCCGTCCATGGGGTTTTCCAGGCAAGAGTACTGGGGTGGGGTGCCATCGCCTTCTCTGGCTTAGTTACTTTAGCAGTCAGCTAATAATTGAACAGACTTCTTTAAATACCTTGAACCTTCTTTAAATACCAATAAATCTCCCCACCTTTGTAGAGAGGCAGGCGGTTTCCAACTCTTTTCCCTTCACTACTCACGCACCGAGCCTCAAGGTCAGCAAGACAGGAGAAGTTAGGCCCTACTCAGGTCTTTCCTGGGCATGCCCATGGTCCTAATCATATGCATAATCGTCTATGTTCCCCAGAATATTTCAGGACTTTGCAAGTTTCTTTGTGCATATATATTTATCAAATTTGTATTTTTAAGGTTTTTATCTGCTTCTTTTTAGTCCCAACTAGAATCTTCCTGAACACAGCCATAAAATTAAGTGATTCTCACTGATTATTTTTGACACATGCTATAAGGTTTTATTATTTGTACAAAGCAATCTCTGAATCAGCTCAAATAAAGACAGTGGAGCTTTTTATAGGCCTTCCGAACAAATCAAACAGTGACAGTTTTCTGGGCATGCGGCTTTCCAGGATTCCCCAAACACATGCTGCCCCTTACACTGGCCGCTAGGCTGCTGATTTTTACAATTTACTAAGTGAAATTTCAGATTTTAAATTCTAAGTATCATTGCTAAACTCTTCTAGAAGATGCAAAGGTTATATTTGCAAGGTTACTGGTATCAAGGCTATCATGGAGTTTGGAAGAAGGGATGGGACTAGCACAGGTTAAAATACAAGAAAATGTACTGCTCTTACCAAGATACGACCATTTGTTTCTGGAATAAATGTTCCTCAGATTGTTCCAAGTCTTGGGCTAGCTTCTAGAATTCTTAATTTTGGAATTGAATTTTAAAACATTGACTGAGACAATTTTTACCATTGATCTCACTGATTTTATGGAGGAATGCATTTTAAGAGTTTCTTATTTCAAATGTGCTCCTACATCTGGATTATTTTCAATTACAGTCTCACACACATTGTCAAATTTTCTTAATGAAATACACTTGGATTCGTTCACTGAACTATTGTTCTTAGATAACAAAATAATAATAAGCTCTAGTTCAGTGTTCTGAACTCTTAGTATTCTGAGCTGGCCAATCATTAAAACTTATTTCTAAATATCCCTTTCATGTCTCACCCTTAGGCAAGCCACTGATAACTGACTTATTCACTTCAAACTTTTTAAAATCAACTTTTTTTGCAAAAGATCTGGGATATCCTTCATATCTTCTATCTTTGTATGGCCAAGCAAAAATGCCATGTACTTTATGATGATTTTGTTTAGTAACTTAGCTAGAAATGCCTTTTATAAACTCCTAAAATAATTATTTTTTCCATTAGAATAAAATGTC
Organism: Bos taurus; assembly: GCF_002263795.3. NCBI lineage: Eukaryota > Metazoa > Chordata > Mammalia > Artiodactyla > Bovidae > Bos > Bos taurus. The sequence goes on along the minus strand of NC_037336.1, from coordinate 16,518,690 downwards.
TTATAATAATAAGATATTAGTAGCCCTGAAAATGTATCAGTTCAGTTCAGTCGCTCAGTCATGTCAAACTCTTCATGACCCCATGGACCACAGCACACCAGGCCTCCCTGTCCATCATCAACTCCCGGAGGTTACTCAAACTCATGCCCATTGAGTCAGTGATGTCATCCAACTATCTCATCCCCTTCTCCTCCTCCTTTCAACCTTTCCCAGCATCAGGATCTTTTCAAATGAGTCAGTTCTTTGCATCAGGTAGCCAAAGTATTGGAGTTTCAGCTTCACCATCAGTCCTTCCAATAAACACTCAGGACTGATTTCCTTTAGGATGGACTAGTTGGACCTCCTTGCAGTCCAAGGGACTCTCAAGAGTCTTCTCCAAAACCACAATTCAAAAGCATCAATTCTTCTGTGCTCAGCTTTCTTTATAGCCCAACTCTCACATCCATACATGACTATTGGAAAAACCATAGCCTTGACTAGACGGACCTTTGTTGGCAAAGTAATGTCTCTGCTTTTTAATATGCTGTCTAGGTTGATCGTAACTTTCCTTCCAAGAAGTAAGTGTTTTTTAATTTCATGGCTGCAATCACCAATTGCAGTGATTTTGGAGCCCCCCAAAATAGAGTAAACCACTGTTTCCAGTGTTTCCCCATCAATTTGCCATGAAGTGATGGGACCAGATGCCATGATTTTAGGTTTCTGAATGTTGAGCTTTAAGACATGTTTTTCACTCATCTCTTTCACTTTCAAGAGGCTCTTTAGTTCTTCACTTTCTGCCATAAGGGTGGTGTCATCTGCATATCTGAGGTTATTGATATAGTCAACAAAAACAAGACCAGGAGCTGTGGCTCAGATCATGAACTCCTTATTGTCAAATTCAGACTGAAATTGAAGAAAGTAGGGAAAACCACTTGACCATTCATGTATGACCTAAATCAAATCCCTTATGATTATACAGTGGAAGTGAGAAATAGATTTAAGGTACTAGATCTGATAGATAGAGTGCCTGATGAACTATGGACTAAGGTTCGTGACATTGTACAGGATACAGGGATCAAGATCATCCCCATGGAAAAGAAATGCAAAAAAGCAAAATGGCTGTCTGGGGAAGCCTTATAAATAGCTGTGAAAAGAAGAGAAGTGAAAAGCAAAGGAGAAAAGGAAAGATATAAGCATCTGAATGCAGAGTTCCAAAGAATAACAAGAAGAGATAAGAAAGCCTTCCTCAGTTATCAATACAAAGAAATAGAGGAAAACAACAGAATGGGAAAGACTAGAGATCTCTTCAAGAAAATTAGAGATACCAAGGGAACATTTCATGCAAAGATGGGCTCGAGAAAGGACAGAAATGGTATGGACCTAACAGAAGCAGAAGATATTAAGAAGCGGTGGCAAGAATACACAGAAGAACTGTACAAAAAATATCTTCACCACCAGATAATCACGATGGTGTGATCACTGATCTAGAGCCTGATGTTCTGGAATGTGAAGTCAAGTGGGCCTTAGAAAGCATCACTACGAACAAAGCTAGTGGAGGTGATGGAATTCCAGTTGAGCTATTTCAAATCCTGAAAGATGATGCTGTGAAAGTGCTGCACTCAATATGCTAGCAAATTTGGAAAACTCAGCAGTGGCCGCAGGACTGGAAAAGGTCAGTTTTCATTCCAATCCCAAAGAAAGGCAATGCCAAAGAATGCTCAAACTACCACACAGTTGCACTCATCTCACATGATAGTAAAGTAACGCTCAAAATTCTCCAAGCCAGGCTTCAGTAGTACCTGAACTGTGAACTTCCTGATGTTCAAGCTGGTTTTAGAAAAGGCAGAGGAACCAGAGATCAAATTGTCAACATCCGCTGGATCATGGAAAAAGCAAGAGAGTTCCAGAAAAACATCTATTTTTGCTTTACTGACTATGCCAAAGCCTTTGACTGTGTGGATCATAATAAACTGTGGAAAATCCTGAAAGAGATGGGAATACCAGACCACCTGACCTGCATCTTGAGAAATTTGTTTGCAGGTCCAGAAACAACAGTTAGAACTGGACATGGAACAACAGACTGGTTCCAAATAGGAAAAGGAGTACAATCAAGGCTGTATATTGTCACCCTGCTTATTTAACTTATATGCAGAGTACAACATGAGAAACGCTGGGCTGGAAGAAGCACAAGCTGGAATCAAGATTGCCGGGAGAAATATCAATAACCTCAGATATGCAGATGACACCACCCTTATGGCAGAAAGTAAAGAGGAACTCAAAAGCCTCTTGATTAAGGTGAAAGAGGAGAGTGAAAAAGTTGGCTTAAAGCTCAACATTCAGAAAACGAAGATCATGGCATCTGGTCCCATCACTTCATGGGAAATAGATGGGCAAACCGTGGAAACAGTGTCAGACTTTATTTTTGGGGGGCTCCAAAATCACTGCAGATGGTGACTGTAGCTATGAAATTAAAAGACGCTTACTCCTTGGAAGGAAAATTATGTTCAACCTAGATAGCATATTCAAAAGCAGAGACATTACTTTGCCAACAAAGGTCCATCTAGTCAAGGTTATGGTTTTTCCAGTGGTAATGTATGGATGTGAGAGTTGAACTGTGAAGAAGGCTGAGCGCCGAAGAATTGATGTTTTGAACTGTGGTGTTGGAGAAGACTCTTGAGAGTCCCTTGGACTGCAAGGAGATCCAACCAGTCCATTCTGAAGGAGATCAGCCCTGGGATTTCTTTGGAAGGAATAATGCTAAAGCTGAAACTCCAGTACTTTGGCCACCTCATGTGAAGAGTTGACTCATTGGAAAAGAGTCTGATGCTGGGAGGGTTTGGGGGCAGGAGGAGCAGGGGATGACAGAGGATGAGATGGCTGGATGGCATCACTGACTCGATGGACGTGAGTCTGGGTGAACTCCGGGAGTTGGTGATGGACAGAGAGGCCTGGCGTGCTGTGGTTCATGGGGTTGCAAGGAGTCGGACACTACTGAACGACTGAACTGAACTGATACTTCTCCTGGCAATCTTGATTCCAGCTTGTGATTCTTCCAGCCCAGCATTTCTCATGATATATTCTGCATGTAAGTTAAATAAGCAGGGTGACAATATACAGCCTTGATGTACTCCTTTTCCTATTTGGAACCAGTCTGTTGTTCCATGTCCAGTTCTAACTGTTGCTTCCTGACCTGCATATAGGTTTCTCAAGAGGCAGGTCAGGTGGTCTGGTATTCCCATCTCTTTCAGAATTTTCCACAATTTATTGTGATCCACACTGTCAAAGGCTTTGGCATAGTCAATAAAGCAGAAATAGATGTTTTTCTGGAACTCTCTTGCTTTTTCCATGATCCAGCGGATGTTGACAATTTGATCTCTGGTTCCTCTGCCTTTTCTAAAACTAGTTTGAACATCTGGAAGTTCATGGTTCAGGTATTGCTGAAGCCTGGCTTGGAGAATTTTGAACATAGTTTTGCTAGTGTGTGAGATGAGTGCAATTGTGTGGTAGTTTGAGCACTCTTTGGCATTGCCTTTCTTTGGGATTGGAATGAAAACTGACCTTTTCCAGTCCTGCGGCCACTGCTGAGTTTTCCAAATTTGCTAGCATATTGAGTGCAGCACTTTCACAGCATCATCTTTCAGGATTTGAAATAGCTCAACTGGAATTCCACCACCTCCACTAGCTTTGTTCATAGTGATGCTTTCTATGGCCCACTTGACTTCACATCCAGGATGTCTGGCTCTAAGTGAGTGATCACACCATCATGATTATCTGGGTGGTGAAGATCTTTTTTGTACAGTTTTTCTGTGTATTCTTCTGTGTATTCAATTATTCTGTGTATAATACACCTCTTCTTAATATCTTCTGCTTCTGTTAGGTCCATACCATTTCTGTCCTTTATTGAGTCCATCTTTTCATGAAATTTTCCCTTGGTATCTCTGATTTTCTTGAAGAGATCAATAGTCTTTCCTGTTCTATTTTTTTCCCTCTATTTCTTTGCACTGATCATTGAGGAAGGCTTTCTTTTCTCTCCTTTCTATTCTTTGGAACTCTGCATTCACATAGGTATATCTTTCTTTTTCTCCTTTTTTTTTTTCTTTTCTTCTTTTCACAGCTATTTGTAAGGCCTCGAATGCATCAGACATTCAATAAATGCTCCATGATTGATGCAAATACTCATGAATAAATAGAATATATACAAGTGAATGCTATTATCTCTTGTAGATAAAGGATTTTTACAAAGTATTAGTTTTCTCTTATATTTACTAAAGATGCCCTTTATATTGCAACCTACTCCAGTACTCTTGCCTGAAAAATCCCATGGATGGAGGAGCCTGGTAGGCTGCAATCCATGGGGTCATGAAGAGTTGGACACGAGTGGATGACTTCACTTTCACTTTTCACTTTCATGCATTGGAGAAGAAAATGGCAACCCACTCCAGTGTTCTTGCCTGGACAATCCCAGGACGGGAGAACCTGGTGGGCTACTGTCTATGGGGTCACACAGAGTCGGACACGACTGAAGTGACTTAACAGCAACAGCCGTTTATATTATGTAATGAGAATATATTAAATTACTAATTTAAGCAAGACAGTTTATAAAGTTTAAGTTAAAAATAACACTTATTTGTAATTTCAGCAGTTTTAACATTTTTTATATTTTCAGAATATATTGAACAGAGACATTGACATTGAAGTAATTTTTACTATATTATTTTCTAATATCAAATATTTATGTTTGTGATAACTCTTGTATGTGTATACCTAAGTCACACTGGCTATAAGCAGTCTATGAATTCTTGTACAAGAACATTCATATTCTATAACCTGATACAGAATAGCCACTTTATTTTTTTATAGAAAATATGCATGAAGGAGGAAAAGGTGATCATGTTAACAGAACTTTGGATATATGAAACATCAGGAAAAAAATGTGAATGAAGATACATCAGCTGTAGCTCTTTAAACCATCTTTCCATGTCACCATAATGGTGGCATGAAAGTCCTGGGTGATTCTCTTAAGAGTATCAAAAGTACCAAAAAGAGAGACAAACTCCAGATGCTTATTAGGCAGTGTTGCAATTCACTGTCAGATTTTTAACTGTGATGATGAAGCACTGGTGAATTTGAAATTATCAATGATCATAGGGCTGGGAAAACGTGTGGAGTGAACAACCCCAGATTTGATGTGCAACTCAAAGATCCAGAAAAAAATGACCAAATAACCTTCTCCTATAAAGTCAATTTGGTTTCATTGTACTGACAAACTCAGCTGGCATCATGGGCCATGAAGAAGCAAGAGGAAAACACAAGAAGGAAAATTCTTAGATTTTTTCTCTAGGGATATAACACATACAAATAAAATGCCTTAGAGGGAGAAAAAAGAAACATCAGCTGTACGTGTATGGCCAGATGTCATCAAAAACAACATTGATTCTGCTAAAAAGATACTATAGTACCTCTACTATTAGAGCAAAATCACTTTGGGGAAAGTTTCCCTTTATTTCTCAAATACTGTTAAATGATTTACTTCTAGATAATAGAAAAAGTAGAGTCTAAAGTCTCATTCAGTGTATAAACAAATAATATCTTGAATGTATTAGTGATAAACAGAAATGAAATGAGATAAATCATGCTTGAAGATTACTTTTAACATAAACTTGGAATTTGTTGAAATACATTTATAACTAGAGTTTAAATTTTGGCAATATAGCTTCTTTTTTGTCAGCTAACCTTTCTTCTTTTATTTTCTCTTTTGCTAACAAACTGTTAGACAGTTACAACATAATTTTTCCACATTTATCCAAATGATTAGCATTTCCTGGAAAGGAGTTTATGAAAAGTGGCCCCATACCAGATATTTATTTTGATACCCAGCCTTGACAACAAGACCCAAATGAATTAAGTTTTCAATTCTCCCCCATTTGAAGATGTTTATGAATAAATATATACTCCCTAGAAGTTATATTTAGGTTTTGCTTTTGTAGTTATGATATCTTAATTTCTTGCTTCCAATTTCTTCATAAAATAGTTATTGTTTAAGAGAGATGAGGAACTGAAAATGTTACTCAAGAAAGAGAAGATGCAATTCCAAGAGACATCCAGAAAAAAGTACAGAAGTTTCTTAGTCAAAACTAAAGAATCAGTACAAAGACAATAAAATATCTTCCGTGGTTGTGTGCTAAGTTGTTTCCATTGCGTCTGACTCTGACTCTTCGCACCCTGATGGGCTGTAGCCCACCAGACTCTTCTGTCCATGGGATTCTCCAAGCAAGGATACTGGAGTGCGTTGTCATGCCCTCCTCCAGGGATCCTCCCAACTCAGGGATGGGACCCACATCTCTTACATTTGCTTCATTGGAAGGCAGATTCTTTACCACTAGTGCCTCCTGGGAATTCCCAAAATATCCTCTACCTGTAGAATAACACTATGGGTGTGTTTCATAAGAAAATAAAGTGAAAGTGAAAGTCACTCAGTTCTGTTCGACTCTTTGCAACCCTATGGACTATACCATCCATGGAATTCTCCAGACAAGAATCCTGGAGTGGGTAGCCTTTCCCTTCTCCAGGGGATCTTCCCAACCCAGGGATCAAACCCAGGTCTCCTACATTGCAGGCAGATTATTTACCAGCTGAGCCACCAGGGAAGGAAGTTAATTGAACTCAAATTCCCACCAATAAATGTTTGTTGAAAATATATTTATTAAAGAATATATACAACAGTAATAAAAATGAGAATCTTGTCTGAGTATCTGGGTCTCACAAGGACCTAGGAATGTCACACTGAGGCTTCTAAAAAGAGAAATGGTGTCTGGAAAGTGACATGGCTAGTTATTCATTCCCTCTTTCCCTTCATGGTAACTGTAAGTTGTTTTTTTTTTTTCCCCTACATCTGTGACACTATTTCTGTTTTCACTTCTACTGAGTGAGAGGCTGGACTTGATAGTGTTTGAGTAAGGAGCTTACACAGTGGTGGAGGTTTGGATTAGCTTTAGAAGAGAATGGGTGAGAAACTGAACAGGTACAGGAGAAAACATTGACAGATGGAGTCTAGAGTTTGAGAACAGGTGGAGGACAACCTGCCAGTCCATTTTTATTATGTGATTTCTTCCTGATCATGAGATTTCAGGCCTGCCAAAAATCTTCACCCAACTCCCTGACTAGGAATGATGAGGACAGATGAAAAGATTGCTCAGAAGATCAATCACATGTATTTAGAGAGAAAAAAAATAGTTAAGAGGCTGGGAAGATGGAGAAGTCAGGGACTGGAAGGCTTGAAGAGACAGATACCAGTGTAAGCAAGATGGGGATTTGGATAAGAAAGTAGGACCTCTGAACAAGGTGAGCCAAATTCCCAGATGATGCTATGGTGTGTTGCATGTGGTAGGTTCAATCTGGCCACAACTTCTTGGCAGCTCCTCATTACTCTGAGTCTGACCAGGCCTTCAGACTTGCTCTGATCAACAGAACATAGACGAAGTGAAGGTGTGTCCATCCTGAACTCTAGGTCTGTAGAGGCCTCGTGGTTTCTGCCTTCCTGGTCTGAGAACAATGCCCTGGGACTGTGATAGAAAAAAAAAAAGTTCATGATGAAAGACCATGGGAAGAGTGGGCCTAGCCTCTTCTCAACTGAGCCCATCTTCTACCCAGTTTTGGCTAAATGGAGCCATGGGGGTGAGCTCCAGGACACCAGCAGAAGGATGGCCCAGTCAGCAGACAGACGGAGGCAAAATATTAAATAGTTGTAAATTCTGATGTATTTTTTAAGACTAAATAAGCCAGGCATGTTTGAGGTCCAGCTGATAATCCAGAGCAAGCAGAAGATGAGATCAGAAAGAACAGTGGTGGTGAGCAAAGTGTTGAACATGCAGAAGATGAGATCAGAAAGAACAGTGGTGGTGAGCAAAGTGTTGAACATGCAGAAGATGAGATCAGAAAGAACAGTGGTGGTGAGCAAAGAGTTGAACATGCTTAGAGATTATTGGACTTGGACTTGAACTCTGAGATACAAAGCCATTCAAGATTCATGCAGAGGAATGACACGATCTGCCTTGAGTTTTAAAATGATCATTTTAATGAATAGCTACAATATGACATTATATGCAGATATGGTGTGACATTGCTCTGTTCATCAGTTCACTGAAGATCAGTTGGCCTATGGATAGAAAAAGTTGGGATTTAGCAGTCCAGTTGACAGCTAAATTGGATAACTTGACTCCCAATATAGAAATGTTGGCTTCAGTTTTTGTGCACATTTCTATTAAAATTTTGCTTCTCCAAGCCTCTAAGTTACTTTTCACAGTTCCTGCCTGAGTTCATGATTTCCCACATCATCCAAATTAGAGCCTGGGTCAAGTAAAAAGTTGTAAAAACACATATTTCTATGCAAAAGTAATTTTTTTCTAGATTTCAGAGTTGTATTCTATAACTATAACCAAATTAAATATTTTTTACAAATCAGAATTTTTTTTCAGTAACTCTCATAAAATCTTTATTGCTAAAATCTGTCAAAATACAATTAACCAGTGACGTTGCTCAGTCATGTCCGACTCTTTGCAACCGCATGGACTGTAACTTACCAGGCTCCTCCATCCATGGAATTTTCCGGGCAAGAGTACCAGAGGGGGTTGCCATTTCCTTCTCCAAGGAATTTCCTGACCCAGGGATCGAACCCAGGTTTCTCACATTACAGGCAGATGCTTTACCATCTGAGCCACCAGGGAAGCCCAAAATACAATTAAAAACCTCATAAATAAAATCTTTGGGATAATAAAGCTGCATTATTTAAATTTACATTTACAACTTTCCACAATGACATCTCCTTAAATATGACACCATATTCTAACAAACAGGTAAGTTTTACTAATAGCAGTACAACAGCCTACCTCCAACCTTTGAAGTAGCAAGACTAATGTCATATTTTATTTTTATATTCAATTATCTATGCCTAAAATATAATAAATACTGAGTTTAAATGTGTCAAATATGAACTCAACAATAATGCATTTTGCGTGATTCCATCTTAAGGCATTACTTCAAATTTTTTGCTTGGAACCAAAGAGTTGTCAGGAACAGGCCTAAATAATTACAGAAACGAGAGGAAAAGAGGCTTTTAATAAGAAATTATAAATCAAGATAACATCTAAAAGTATAAAACTTGGGTCTGGAAGGAAATATATGCTGAGAAAAAATGACAGCATGATCTTAACACATTTTTTCAAGATTCAGACAAATATTACTATCTGTAGCAGGGTAATATATTAAAATAATAAATTTGTATCTTATATATTTCCCCCTGTCCATATTCTAAGATCTTTAATAATTTCTTAGAGAATTTTGCAGTTAGCAAAGCATAAATTACTATTTCAGAGATTATTGGGTATAAACATTGCATTGTTTTATTTAAAAAAGACATCTTTATTACTTTTTATGCTCTGGGAGAAATTAAATATTAGAATCTGATCTTTAAACATTCAATAGAAGTGCCCCCTCAGTAACCCTGGAACCATGCACTTTGGAAAGGAGAGGTTTAGCTCATTTGCAACTTTTCCTGTCCTACTATGGAAACATACACTGTCTAATCTGTTTTAATAAAGTATAGAGTGCTTTAATAAATTACATTTTCATTGGAAAATTTCCATTTCATTCAAGATATCTTTTCAAAGAATTGTGCAAAGTAGTTTTTTTTGAGTTTTCAAACTTTAGTCAATTTCTGTGATCTTTTCCATTTTTTACTTATTACATTATATATCTGTAATTGTCTTAGTTTTCCTTTGATTGCATAACCTAGTACCTAGTGGTTCAACTATTTTGCCGACTTTCAAAAAAGTAGATTTTTAAAATTTGTTTTACTGTTTTTCTAACTTATTAAATTTATCTCATTAATTCATTCTTTCAGTTGATTTTGGCTTTATTTTAATATTTTACAAGTATATGCTTAATTTATATCTGCATGAATATATTTAATCCAATTTAATCCAATTTAATATTATGAATGCTCCCATAAGTACTGTTTTACATGTATCCCAGAGATTATGATACATACTGCTTTCTTTGCCATTCTTTTCTACAAATCTTATAAAATTTATTTGACCTTCCCTCTGCATCAGCAGTTTCTTATAAAGTTTTAAGATCTCTAACTAGGAGGATTTTTCCTTTTATAAATGCAATTTTTATTTTTATTTAATAGAATATTAGATTTATTATTTATTTTTGTTCGCTTGGAATTTACTAAAGGTAAATTATCTGTGAGGCTTTTATATTTGGTCCTTTTTGTTATAATCTTATTTATTTATTTTGGGCTGTGCTGAGTCTTCATTGCTGTGCGGGCTTTTCTCTAGTTGTGGTGCGAGGGTTTCTCATTGCAGTGGCTTCTCTTCTTGTGGAGTACAGGCCCTAGAGCTCACAGGCTTCAGTAGTAGCAGCACGTGGGCTCCATAGTTGCAATTTCGCATGTTCTAGAACATAGGCTCAATAGTTGCCATCCACCGGCTTTGTTCCTCGGAGGCATGTGAGATCTCCGATCAGGAATCAAACCTGTCTCTCCTGGACTGGCAGGTGGATTCTTTACCACTGAGCCACCAGGGAAGCCCTGATCATTCCTTGTATATTTTCTAAGAGCAGATAAAAAGAAGATATACACTCTAATTACACTTACTGAAATCATATTTCTTTGACCTTATCTGTGTCACAATATGCTGCATTTACTAACTTTAATTGATGTTTGATTCTCAATTATTAAAGATACGGAGATTAACTATATCACTTGACCTAACAAAATCTCTTTCCCTTTGTTTCTCATTTTATGATGGTTGTGTCATTTCCTCTTTCTTATATGGCATGTATATTTCATTCTGTCACTCGTCTACATTTACTTTTCCTTAGATTTCAGCCTAGTTAAGATTCTGTCCCTGACTTTTTGCTCTAGTTTCCTGAAAATATACATTTGGCTAAATGTTCCCCACTTTCTCATAAGGCCTATAAGAACAATATTTCCTGAATTATTCCCCGCCACCCCCATTTGGTTTTCTTACTTGAAAGACATTAAATATGATATACATTAGGTGGTTGCAGTGGAGTGAGGGAGAAGGAAGTGCAATTAATGATGGTAAGAATGTGAATAAGGGAATGTATAACAATATGACAGAAACTTCAGTTAAAACAGTGTTCAATGCTGCATGGAATGCACACATATATTTTGTACCTGAAATTTATATGACTCAATGTCATTATTCCAGGCAATAAAACTTTAAGTGTCTGTGGATGAAGTAAAATTGTGCATATTAATTTATTTTAAATAATAGTTATATGAATAGTTATTACAGGCTGTTAATTTACTCACAATTTATTGAGCAGCAACATACCCTTTGTGCTAACTTGTATCAGAAAAGGAGACAGACAACAATCCTTGCCCTCTAGGAAGTTACATTTACACTAGCTAAATATATATGTAGAGCTTTTCTCTACATAATCTTTGAACATTCTGTTCTTCTGAGTCTGAGATTATACACAGCTTTTTAACACAATTTGCTTATGTTTCTGAAACATATTTTAGTTGTAGAGAACTATGTACTATATATTTGAGAATAATAATAATGTCAGTTGCATATATAATGAAATATATCGAAAGTAAAATGCTGTGGGACTTCCCTGGAAGTCTGGTCCAGTGGTTAAGACTCTACATTCCCAATGCAGGGGGCATGGGTTCAATCCCTGGTCAGGGAACTAAAATCCTGGATGTTTCAATTTTGTTGTTGTTCAGTCCCCCAGTCATGTCTGACTCTTTGCAACCCCATGGATGGCAGCATACCAGGCGTCCCTGTCCCTCACCATCTCCCAGAGTTTGCCCAAGTTCATGTCCATTCCATCATTGATGCCATCCAGCCATCTCATCCTCTTATGCCGTCTTCTCCTTCTGCTGTCAATCTTTCCCAGCATCAAGGACTTTTCCAGTGAGTCAGTTGTTCACATTAGATGACCAAAATACTAGAGTTTCAGCTTTAGCATCAGTCATTCCAGTGAATATTTAGGGTTGATCTCACTTAAGATTGACTGGTTTGATCTCCTTGTTGTCCAAGGGACTTTCAGGAGTCTTTTCCAGCCCCAGAGTTTGAAGGCATCAATTCTGTGGCATTCTTTCTTCTTTACGGCCCTGTGCACACAACCATGTGTGACCACTGGAAAGACCATAGCCTTGACTATATGGACCTTTGTCGGCAGAGTAATGTCTCTGCTTTTCAAAACATTGTCTAGATTTGTCATCACTTTCCTGCCAAGAAGTGATCATCTTGGCTGTAGGCACCATCTGCAGTGATTTTGGAGCCCAAGAAGAGGAAGTCTGTCACTACTTCCACCTTTTCCCCTTGTATTTGCCATGCAGTATTTGGGCCAGATATCATGATCTTAGTTTTATTTATTTATTTATTTTTAATATTTAGTCTTAAGCCCACTCTTTCACTCTCCTCCTTGACCCTCATCAAGAGGCTCTTTAGCTTCTCTTTACTTTCTGCCTTTAGAGTGTTATCATCCACATATCTGAGGTTGTTGATGTTTCTCTCACCTATCTTGATTCCAGCTTGTAACTCATCCAGACCAACATTTCTCATGATGTGCTCAGCATATAGGTTAAGCAAATAGGATGACAGCAGATAGCCCTGTCATACTCCTTTATTGATCTTGAATCAATCAGTTGTTCCATACAGGATTTTAACTGTTTCTTCTTGACCTGCATGCAGGTTTCTCAGGAGACAGGTAAGATGATCTGGTATTCCCATCTTTCTAAGAGCTTTTTACAGTTTGTCATGATCCACACAGTCAAAGGCTTTAGCATAGCTGATGAAACGGAGATAGATTTTTTTTGTTTGTTTTTTCCTGAAATTCCCTTGTTTCTCTATAATCCAATAAATATTGGCAATTTGATCTCTAGTTCCTTTTCCTTTTCTAAATCCAGCTTGGGCATCTGTAAGTTTTGGTTCATATAGTGCTGAAGCCTAGCATGCAAGATTTTAAGCATGACCTTACTAGCATGGGAGATGAGTGTAACTGTCCGATGGTTAATGCATTCTTTGATACTACCCTTCTTGGGAATTGGGATGAAGATTGACCTTTTCCAATACTGTGACCATTGCTAGGTCTTCCAAATTTTGTGAAATAATGAATGTAAAACCTTGATGGCATCCTCCTTTAGGGATTTGAATAGTTTTGCTAGAATTTTATCGCACCAACTAGCTTTATTAAAAGCAGGGCTTAAGTCCCACTTGACTTTGCACTTTAGAATGTATGGCTCTGGGTGACTAACCACACCATTGTAGTAATCTGGTTCATTAAGATTTTTTTTTAATACAGTTCTTCCATGAAGAACATATATTCTTCATGTTCCTTTCATGTGTTCTTTCCATCTCTTATTGATCTCTTCAGCATCTACTAGATCTACCATTTTTATCCTTTATTGTGCCCATCTTTGGGTGAATGATCTCTTGATGTTTCAATTTTCCTGAAGAGATCTCTAGTCTTTCCCCTTTTGTTGTTTTCTTCTATTATTAAACACTGTTCATTAAGAAGTCCTTCTTGTCTCTTATAGCCTTTCTTTGAAACTCTGAATTTAATTGGATGTACATTTCCCTCTCTCCCTTACTTTTCAATTCTCACTGTTCTTCTGCTATTCATAAAGACTCATCAGATTATCACTTAACCTTCTTGCTTTTATTTTTCTTTGGGATGGTTTTATTCATCACCTCCTGTATGATATTATGGACCTCTGTCCATAGTTATTCAGGCACATTGCTAGCTAGATCTAGTCCCCTGAATCTATTTGTTAACCTCTACTGCTAATTCATACAGGATTTAAGTCTTGCCTGACTTGCCTACTCTTCTTCCTGGTTTTCTTTAGTTTAATCCTGAATTTTGCTATGAGAAGCTGATGATTTGAGTCACAGTCAGCTCAAGATCTTGTTTTTGCTGACTGTATACAGTTTCTCCATCTTTGGCTACAAACAGTGCAATCTATTTGATATCAATATCAACCATTTGGTGATGATCATGTGTAAAGTCATCTCTTGTATTGTTGAAAAGGGGTATTTCCAATGGCTCTTGGCAGAGTTCAGTTAGTCTTTGTCTTCATATTGTTCTCTAAGGGCAAACGTGCTTGTTTCTCCAGGTATATCTTGACTTCCTACTTTTGCAATTCCAATCCCCAATAATGAATAGAACATCTTTTCTAGGTGTTAGTTCTAGGAGGTCTTCTAGGTCTTCACAGAACTGATCAGCGTCTTCAGCAAGGGTGGTAAGGGCATAGACTTGGACTACTGTGATGTAAATGTCTTGCCTTGGAAATGAACTGAAATCATTGTCATTTTTGAAGTTGTATCCAAGTATTGCACTTCAGGCTCTTTTGTTGATTATGAGGGTTACTACGCTTCTTCTATGGGATTCTTGCCCACAGCAGTAGATATAATGGTCATCTGAACTAAATTCCCCATTCCCATCCATTTTATTTGGCTAATTCCTAAGATGCTGATGTTTATTCTTATCATATCCTGTTGGACCACATCCAGTTTTCTTTGATTCATGGACCTAACATTCCAGATTCCTATGCAATACTGTTCTTTTCAGCATCTGATTTTACTTTGAACACCAGACACATCCACAACTGAGAACTGTATCCACTTTGGCCTAGCCACTTCATTCATTCAGGGGCTATTGTTAATTCTCTTCCTCTCTTTCCCAGGAACATACTGGACACCTTCAGACCTGGGGGACTCATCTTTTGGTGTCATATCTTTTTGGCATTTTATACAATTCATGAGGTTCTTACAGCAAGTATACGGGGTGTTTTGCCATCCCTTCCTCCAGTGGATCACATTTTGTCAGAAGTCTTTGCTATGACCAGGGTCTTGGGTGGCCCTGTACAGCATGGCTCATAACCTCATTGAGTTACACAGGCCCCGCCACCACCACAAGGCAGAGATCCGTGAAGGGGGGAAGTTTCATGGCCCAAAACAAAGCAAAGCAGAAAACACCGTGAAAATGCAAATAGTGCAGAAAATGCAAGTGGATACTTCAAGAAACTTTTTTTTTTTTTTTAAGAAAAACATTGTATTTCACAAATAATGATTTATGTTTATTAGAAGCACTTTTGTTGATACTAGCTTACTAGTATTAGAGCAATTATATTGCTTGTAATTCTCAAGTATTTTATTCGGTAACTTTTTTCATTTTGCTTTCAAAAAGCAGAGGGAAATAAATGTTGACTACATATAATTGGAGAATGGTGAGATTTTCTTCACTAGAGAAAGTTCAGATTTCAGTTATATACTTTTCAGCAGCACTTTATAAACATGAATATCTTAGTTCTTGCCATCTAGTGGTAAAATTATCAATTTCTAGGCCCAACTCCCCAACTAGAATATGAGCTCATGCACACAGGCAGATGTAATGTCTATTTATCTTTGCATCCACTGTGATTAAACAAGATTTGATGCATAATAAACCTTCAGTATATTTTCTGCCTAGAACTACATCTTTCCCTATATCTTAAGTGCCAGGATAAGACTAGATTTGAAACACTAGATACTGCCTCTGTGTTTTTCTCTAAGCAGAACAGTGTTTTGCTTGCATTTCCAAATGTAGGTGGTCAGACCTGCTTGTAGAGAGGGAACTGGGTCACGGGGACAAATTGGGTTATCTACATGGAGACCTACAGCTCGGCTCCATGAAAGGCTGCCTTTGGTGCAATGTGCTGCAGTGCCTTGCTCAGCATGTTAGGCACAGGGAGTGGGACTTGGCAGTTGTTTGGTCAGATCAGTGGCCACTCTCTCTTGATTCTCAGTCCCTTAGTATTTCCGCCATGCCAGCCTCATATGGAATGCTTTCCTTAAATTCTCTCCCCTGAGCTTCCTACAATTTAATCATGTCCTAAATAGCTAAGAAGTGGAAAATGGATGCACAGGGGTTGGCATTTGCTGCCAAGTGGCTGCAAATAGCGTGACATCAAGATGTGAAACCCAACTAAGTGTCAATGTCAATAATGTAAAGCAGCAGGAACAGGTCAATGAAAGCACAAGCCCTCCCGTGCCAGCTGCCCAAGGCCAGAAGCTTGCATACTACAGAGTCCCAGGGCCTGAGAGAGAGCTAGGACTTCATAAGTCAATCTGAACCTTCTTATTTCCATACAGACACTCCTTCTGCATGGACAGAACAGAAGGTTACCCAAGGTCATCCTGAAATATTTCCACTGAAGGAAATGTGCAGTGTTTCTGCTCCTGGGAATAAAACTTCCCAGAACTACATGTGATAATTGAGGCCAAGTGATAAAATACATCTAGTTTAATCATTTTTGAAAGGTGGAGAAATCCATTTGTAATATGCTGAGTTAAAACTGAATTATTGAGGCAATGACCTAACTGAGTTAAAAATTACACTTTGCCTGAAATACATGAACTCTTTCATACATTGTATTATGTGAATCAAACAATTCAACCCTAAAGGAAGTCAACCTTGAATATTCATTGGAAGTATTGATGCTGAAGCTGATACTCCAATACTTTGGCCACTTGATGTGAAGAACCAATTCATTAGAAAAGACCCTGATGCTGGGAAACATTGAGGGCAACAAGAGAAGGGGGTGACAGAAGATGAGATGGTTGGATGGCATCACTGACTTAATGGACATGAGTCTGAGCAAATTCTGGGAGATAGGGAAGGACAGGGAAGTCTGGAATGCTGTAGTTCTTGGGGTTGCAGAGTCAGATATGACTTAGTAATTGAACAACAACAAGCATTATTATGTGAATCAATCACACTTTGTTTTCTAAGTAGCATTATAAATAGAAATGATTCCTCTTGACCTCTAAATCCCCATCTTGTTTTTCAAAATTATTTTTCATTGACACACAATAAATATATTTTTAATCACACCTTGGTAAAGACACACACACACAACTGTAGCATGAACAAAAGCATCATAGAATAATACTCACCCTTTGCATTATGCAGCCTCATGTTTTCTGTTATTTACTATTTTATTTCACTTATTTATTTTATAAAGTCATCAGCACTTTAATTTTTGCTCACACTAAGCATACATTCTCATTCTAAGTCAGCTGTGGTTCTGCTTCATGTTGTCTTCACCCAGAACCTAAGATGATGAAGTAGATTCTATCTAGAACATTGCCATTTCTTGTGGCACGTGGAGAACTATATGCTGGTTTGTAAGGCATTTGCCCCCACATGAAACACATTTCACTCACATAAGCAAGTCAAGACATGTGGCTAAGTCTGATATCAGATTCAGAAGACATAATCTTCCTTCAGAGATAATTAGCAGTTATTTATGAATAGTGATTATAATGTAGTCTACTGCAGAGATTTATGTACATTTATAGTTTCTTATAAATCTTAAAGCCATGTTTATATTAAGTATTATTCACTGTATTAAAGAGATTACAAAATGAGGCTCCTAGATCAAAGAACTCATGGACCCAGCCTGAATTTAGAACTTCTCTAGGAGCTTTCCTGGTGGCTCAGATGGTAAGAGTGTCTGCTTGCAATGCGGCAGACCCAGGTTCGATCCCTAGGTTGAGATGATCCCCTAGAGAAGGAATTGTCAATCCACTCCAGTACTCTTGACTGGAAAATTCCATGGATGGAGGAACCTTGTAGGCTACAGTCCGTAGGCTCACAAAGAGTTGGTCACGCTCACATGACTGAGCGACTTCACTTTCACCTCATGATATATAAACCCATTCTCATAACCTATACATCTTTTAAATCACATCCCAATAGACTGAGATTTCACTTACAAGATCTCCCCAAACCTAACAATTACAGTAATGAAGACATAAGCTTATTAATGATATTCTACCATTAAAAAATAACTATTGTCCCACTGAGAAAGATTGAGCTCTGCAGCTTGAATAACTTTGTTCCATGGATGGCCAAAGAGGTTGGGAATGTGGAAAAATATTTTTATTTTCCATAATGACCTATTCTAAAAAAATAGTATTACATTAAGAAACGAATTGAATTACAGAGCCATGAGATAACTGGAACGGGTGAACTAACATCACATCCAATTTTACACACACAAGGTGTTAGATAAACCTTATTTCTGGAAAAAAAAAAAGGGTTTAAATTATTAATTTTATGAGTGTAATATGTCTTTAATATTCACCATAAGAATGTAAAGCAATCCTTACTTAAATCCAAATAGCTAGCAACTGTGTTTCTTTTTTATATAATTTTCTTGACAAATTACTTTCTAGTTCTTTTAGAGCATTTTAATGGGTGAACTTCTAAGTGCTTTGCATATTTTACCTCAATTCATCCACACAATAACTTATAAATCAAGGAATATTATTTCCTTTATTTGACAAATAAGCAAATAAGAGGGCAGAAGTGAAGTAATGTGCTTATAGTCACCCAGTCGGTGAGTGAGAGAGTCAAGGTCACACCCAGGCTCTCTGGCTCTAGAAAATATGTTCTAATTTTCTAATTATGATAAAAAATAATATAAAAATTACCATTTTAACAATCCAATAGATTTAAGAGCATTTTCACTGTTGGGCAGCCATGATCACCATCCACTTCCAGAGCTGCTTTCATTTTGTAAATCTGAAACTCTACCCATTAAACTATAACTCCACACATTCCCATGACTGCCTTCATTTTCCTTTCAGTTTCTATAATTTGATTACTCTAGGTACTTAATATAAGTGTCATAACACAGTACTTGTCCTTTTGCTACCGGTTTAGTATTTTTTTTACAAGGTTCATCCAGTTAGTAGCATGTATACCATTTGGGCTTCCCTGGTGGCTCAGATGGTAAAGAATCTTCCTGTAATTCAGGGGACCTGGGTTCCATCCCTGGGTTGGGAAGATCCCCTGGAGAAGGGAACAGCTACCCACTCCAGTATTCTGGCCTGGAGAATTTCATGGACAGAGGGGCCTGGCATGCTACAGTCCATGGGGTTGCAAAGAGTTGGACACGACTGAGAACCTTTCATTCACTATCTGATCTTTTTCTTCTTTAAGGCTGTGCTTGTAAATTTCCATTGTATGTATATGCTACAATTTGTGCATCTGTTCATTTCCTGATGAGTTCCTTGTTGACCCCATCTTTTGGTTTTATTGACAGACCTGTTATGAACATGAGAGTACAGATATCTTTTCAAGTTCCTGCTTTCAATTCTTTTGAGTATACACTCAGAAGTGAAATTGCTGGAGCATATAATAATTCATTATTTTAAATTTTTGGAGGAATTTCCATAGTATTCTCCACAGCAGTTGCACCATTTTATATTACTACTAGTAGCGTACAGGAATGCCAAATTCTCCTCTTCGCCAGCACTTGTTACTATCCGACAGTTTTTCATCTTTTTAATGATCTTTTTTATTTTTATTTATTATTATTATTTTACTTTACGATATTGTATTGGTTTTGCCATACATCGACATGAATCCACCATGGGTGAACACATGCTCCCCATCCTGAACCCCCCCTCCCACCTCCCTCCCCTGCCTTTTGTTTATTTTTTATACTAATCACCCTATTGAGTGTGAAGCTATTGTCTCTTATGTCTGCTCTCTGGTATTTTTCAGAGAAAGTTTCTGTTGATTTATTTTTCTTTGAATATGCCACAGTTAGTGTTTCTTTATTTGTGCTCTGCTTTTGTTGTGGTGGTAGTTGTGGTTGTTATTTAAAAATGTACATTTGAATGATTTGTTAACTGGAGATTAGAGATTTTCCCTTTCCCAGGATGCTGGGGGGTTCTTGTTTCTTTTCTGCTTGTTTGTTTGGTTTACATGTTTTCTTATTGTAGGGTTTCTCTTGGGGCATGTGCAATGACTTTTTAAATTCCCCTTTATATGCAACTGCTTTGAATGTCCTAATCCTTAATTGCCTGGATCCCAAAAGACGACAAAGAGAAAAATGAAAGAGAGAGAAAAACAAACAAACAAACAAACAAAAACCAGACAATGGATCTTGAAATCCCTAGAAGTCACTTCAGCAAGAGGAAAGGTTTGTAACAGTTTCTGCCTTTTCTGTGTCTGACCTCCACAATCGCAATCAGAAAACGAATCCCCAATATTTGGAGGACAGAATCCTTAGTGCCCACCCTGATTCCCGCAAGTTGCTGACAAACTGCTCCAGGAATATATGAATTCTGCCTGCCATGTGGCTGTGGGCTATAGGAGAGATACCTGCTACTGCTCTACTGCCCCAAGATCTGAAATTGACCAAAATGAAGGGTGTTTAACTATCCAGGACATCCTGTAGATATTGCAAGCTATTAACAGTCTATACTCCGAAGTAGTTACATCAGACAGATGTTATTTATGTGGAAAATCAGATTCCTAGTGCTTGCTACTCATCCATTTTAACTCTTGAGATAATATATTCCTAAATACCACACTCAAGTAGAGTTCTTTATTCCTCTTCTGACCAAAATTTGCCATTTGGCTTCCTTAGACATAGGCTGTATGAGATAAAAGCATAATTGTCTGGACATTTCCAAGTGAATTAAACTATGGACTGCACCCCAGGGTCAAGCTTCTTTTAGTCTCGGAGGCCTTGGAGTTTTCCAGAACGTGCTCCTGGAGCACCACTGATTTGCCAGTCATTCCTTCCTCGTAGAGTTAATAGGTCTCACTATGCAAATAATTAAAGACATTAACTTTATTTTCTAACTTTCCCTAAAAAATTTCAGTTCCAATACTCATTTCCTTTTCAACACCACAAGTGAGTCTGGGTGATAAGTGAAAAGGGAAGGTTTTTCCCAAATGGAGAAAGAGCTTAATAAGTAGGTTTGAATAATAATGGAACCTTAAGTAAAGCTCTATTAATTCTGCTTCTTTCATGTCCCTCTTCCCCCTTCTCAGGCTTTCCTGGTGGCTCAGCTGTAAAGAATCTGCCTGCAATGCAGGAGACCTGGGTTGGAACCCTGGGTCAGAGCCCTGGGTCAAGAAGATCCCTTGGAGAAGGAAATGGAAACCCACTCCAGCATTCTTGCCTGGGAAAGCCCATGGACAGAGGAGCTTGCTGGGCTACAGTCCACAGGGTTACAAAGAGTTGAACACAACTTAGAAACTGAGCAAGTTCTCCTTCTCACATGACAATGACTAGTGCTGTCCAAAGCCCACCTTGCCTCTGTTATTTGCCTCTGAACTGTTTTCCTGGCTCTACTCTGTCCCCTCGACTAGATATTAGATACCAGTACAAATGTGATCTTTCAAAAACACGTATCTGATCATATTACTCCTCCACTCAAAACCCTATATTTTGAAGATATGAATGCAGCTATTCACCTGGCGTTGTCTTTGATCACCACGAACTAGATCCAACTTGTATCCCCCTCACTTGAGGCATGGATAGGCGGTATGCTGAGAAATACAGCCCAGTGTGAAGAATTTCCTGAAGCCAAAGGCAGGGAAACTAGGTATATGAAGCAGTCATGGTAGATTTTCAAATCTTTGTTGAAGGAGAAGAATAAGAAACTAACCCCCCAAAGTGTCATATACGTATACAGAGAATTCCATGGACAGGGGAGCCTAGAGGGATACAATGCATGGGGTTGCAAAGAGTCAAAGACTCAACGACTAAGACTACTACTACTACTACTGTGTATACAGAAGACATATACTCAAAGATATTATCTGCATAGCATTCTTGAAAAATGTTTGAATTGAACCTAACCACGAAAAAACAATCATAAAAATTAAATAGTTGGGCTTTCTAGAAGAAAACTGGCCTATTCTCATCAAAGATTTGATGTTATAAAAAATAAACAAAAAGGCAGAGGACAGTTTTAGATTACAGGCAATTAGAGAAAAAAGGCATGAACTTTCAGCTGCAGTGTATGGGCCTTGAAGATATTCTGGACCAGAAACACGCACAGCCACACAACTATAAAAGGCATTGGTGATGTTAAATGCAGCTGTCCACTAGTTAATAATACTGCATTAATGTTTATGTCTTTAGGTGGCATGATGCTTTGGGAAGGAGTTAGAATTGACACAGTAGGGTAAGGGGAAAACTTAAAAAGTTGCCTTGAACCAACAAGCGTGATTATTCTAACACTTGGCACCTCAAATTCAGCTAGAAAACATATCAACAGATAGTAAGAACCTTTTAAGATTTCAAGCATGAAACTTAAGTCCATGAATCTTTAGCACTTTCCATGAATCTTTCAAGGCTTAGCATTGGTTTTTTGTTCCTGACAGTCCTGCATTCTATACAAGGGGCCAGGCCAAAACACAAGGGTTCTTATAGGCAGCTGTGCCCATTCATGTTTCTGCTGCTTTGTTCATGCTACTTTATCTGATGAAATGCTCTTTTCCTTTTCTTATATAGCATAATCATACTCATTTTTCCAGACTCAAGGACATATTAAAACTTTCCTACCTCTCTCTCTTTCTTCTGCTATTTCTTTGAACTCTAACCTACACACACACACATGCACACACACACACACTTCCCCTTAATGATATCCAAGACTCTATAACTATTACTTCCTCTTATCAGTTTATGTGCCTCTCTAGATTGATCTTCCATTATGGTGGAGACTATGTTTTATTCATGCTTGCTTTCCAAATACTGAACAAAGTGGACATAGGCAGATGTTCAATAAATATTTGTGACAAATGAATTGAGGAAGGAAAAACATCACGGTCTCCTTACATTCTCAAGCTGCTGACCAAAAGGAGAATTGTTTGGCAAGGTTATCAAGTTAACAAGAGTCAGCACTGGTTAAATCCTAGAACAGAGTTCTCTGATACAGTGCATTATGAAATCATATGGTTTTCATTCATTTTTAAACATTTATTGACTACCCACAGTGTCCTCAAAACTGTTCATGAATCTGGGAATACAAAGAGATGAGTAACACACATTTCCTGTGCTTGAATGTCTTAAAATATACTGGGAATCAATAAAATGTATCTCATATTTATAATAGTGCAGGTAATATTTGAAAGAAAAAAAAGAGGCTTAGAAGGGAGGATAATCTGAATTTAGGGTAGGGAAGATAAAAGTTTGAGGGTAAATATTTCCATAGAATCTTAAAAGATGCATGGAATTTGGACAGGTAGGGCAAGAAGGCAAGGAAAGAAGGAATAGTGAAGGGGATTCCATAGAGGAAACAGAGGGTGTGAACACCTCCTAAATTTTCCCTCCTACTCTGTTCCCACAGCCACCATCACCTTAGTTCAAATTCTTACTACGTCTTGTGTGGCTTAGTGGTGCTGGGCCTTACTGCCTTCGTTCTCCATACCCAACCCACTTCAAGCCATTTTAAACTCCACCACATTAATTATATCCCAAATGCAAAAACCATAGTAACTAATGCTTTGCTTAATATCTTTCAAAGACTTGATTTTTGCTTTCAGGTTGAAAGCTGCACATCTTCTCTTATTACAGAAACTTCCTGGTGCTTCCATAGGAGTTCCCTGGTGTTTCTTGTCTGAGCATTAATTCTTTCATGTTTCCAGTTTGGTCATTATGTGTCCATCATACCAAGCTCTTGAACTTGCCTGAACATCCTAAAGTCACCATCCTATTTCCTAGCACATATTTCTCCCATATACTGGCCTGCTCTCTAATCCTCCCCCACACAGTCCTTTTTTTTTTTTTTTCGGTCCCAAATTTCATTATTTTTTAAAGCAAGTGTTTACCAAACACTACCAACATTCTGGGCTTCCTGGGTGGTTCAGTGGTAAGGAATCTGTCTGCCAATACAGGCGATGTGGTTTTGATCCCTGGGTCAGGAAGATCCCCTGGAGGAGGAAATGGCAACTCACTCTACTATTTTTGCCTGGAAAATCTCATGGAGAGAAGAGCCTGGTGGGCTACAGTCCATGGGGTCACAAGGGGTTGGACACAACTGAGTACTGAGCACATACCCACAAGTGAAGATTCATGACATCTTCTTTGTGATCCCAATGCAATAGCATCATGTTTAAAAATACTTTCCTGTTGGCTGCATTTTATATACATACATATATATATATATATATATATATAGCATTATAATTATCTGTTTATTTTTCCAGTACTGAGAGTTATCTGTGATATCCTTTAAGACAATAATTGTGTCTTTTTTAATCTCTGGTCTCCAAGTATTTTTGCTGTCATTCAGTCGCTCAGTCATGTCCAACTCTTTGTGACCCTATGGATTGCAGCATGCTTCCCTGTCCTTCACCATCTCCTGGAGCTTGCTCAAATTCATGTCCACTGAGTCAGTAATGCCATCTAAGCATCTCATCTCCTGTCTTCCCCTTCTCCTCCTGCCTTCAATCTTTCCAAGTATCTTAAACATTTAAAATAAATACAAGTTTTGTGTCTTTAAAAATTTTGTTGAAATATAGTTAATTTGCAATATTTTGTTAGTTTAAGGCATACAGCAAAGTGATTCAGTTATACATATATATTCATTTTTAAATTTTTTCCAATACAGATTATTACAAGATACTGAATATAGCTCCCTATGCTATACAGTAGGTCCTTATTAATTATCTATTTTATATATAATAGTTTGGGAGTACACTTTAATCCCAAACTCCTAATTTTTTACAGATTAAGTGTTTTGGAATAAAAGTTTTGATGTGAATGAATGAACAAATTATCTTTGCTAAAATTAAGTAAAGCCAGATGCCTGATTAATTTCTAATAACCCTTTCTCTGAGACTAAAGAGCTTCTTGATGAAAGTGAAAGAGGAGAGTGAAAAAGTTGACTTAAAGCTCAACATTCAGAAAACTAAGATCATGGCACCTAGTCCAGTCATTTCATGGCAAATAGATGGGGAAACAGTGGAAACAGTGGCTGACTTTATTATGGGGGCCTCCAAAATCACTAAAGATGGTGATTGCAGCCATGAAATTAAAAGACACTCCTTGGAAGGAAAGTTTTGACCAACCTAGACAGCATATTAAAAAGCAGAGACATTACTTTGCCAACAAAGGTCACTCTAGTCAAGGCTATGGTTTTTCCAGTAGTCATGTATGTGAGAGTTGGACTATAAAGAAAGCTGAGTGCCAAAGAATTGATGCTTTTGAACCATGTGTTGGAGAAGATTCTTGAGAGTCCCTTGGACAGCAAGAAGATCCAACAAGTCCATCCTAAAAGAGATCAATCCTGGGTGTTCATTGGAAGGACTGATGTTGAAGCTGAAACTCCAATACTTTGGCCACCTGATGCAAAGAGCTGACTCATTTGAAAAGACCCTGATGATAGGAAAGATTGAAGACGGGAGGAGAAGGGGACAATAGAAGATGAGATGTTTGGATGGCATCACTGACTTAATGGACATGAGTTTGAGTAAACTCTGGGAGTTGGTGATGGACAGAGAGGCCTGGTGTGCTGCAGTCCATAGGGTCACAAAGAGTCAGACATGACTGAGCGACTGAATTGAACTGAACCCTTTCTCTTCATTGAGAGAACTCTATATTTTGAGAGTGGCTATTTTAACGAATAAACAATTTGTCATTTCCCTTGAAAACTAGGGTAGCCAATGTTATGAAAAGGAAAGTTGTTGTACAGTGAGGTCTTCAAGAAAGCTCTTTGAGGGGGCTGACTCTGTTAATCCATATTGCCTTTACCTCCTCTTTCCTTCTTCTTTCTTTCTGGAAGCCAAATATGATGGCTGAAGCTGCAGCCACCGCCTTGCAACTAGAAAGTGAAAAACATGCTCTAAAGGTATTGGACAAGGAAGATGGATGAATGTTGAGGCATTGACAATATCATAGAGGCACTGCACTCCCTCTGGACTGTCTGTCTCTAGATTTAAGTGAAAGGAAATACCTCCCAATCTGCAGAGAAACCAGATAAGAGAATGAAATAAAACTTTGCAAGATAACTCCATTGCTTTAGAGTGGTCTGGTGGATGGCAGAGAAGAAAACAGGTACAATGTATAGCCCAGATCTTAATGGAGGGAGCAGCCAAGGGAGAAATCAAATCAAGATGAAGAGGGGGGCTGAAAGGCTTGAAAGTAGGTTGCAAATATTGTCAGAATGTTGAGTGTAATTTTCTTTAGTAAGATAGAATCATGGTCATTTTGGGATAAACTGGTATTGGGAAGCCCATGAGGTATCCAGGAGGAATGTCAATGAGAATAAAAGGCATTTGAGGAGGGAGTTCCCAGAGAAGTCTGGATTCAAGCTTAACGTTTCACACTAGATGCTACCAGCAGGAGAGTCAAGAAACAGAAAGCAGATACATCATTAGTCTTTGAGGAGCAACACCATGAAGAATCAGAAGGAAGAGGAGAAGCCAGAGTCATTACTTTCAACAGGAGAAACATAACTCAGTATTATGTAATAACACACAACAGCAGCAACAAAGAAAGTGGTGTTAAGGTGTGCCTGTGTACAATTCAATAAACTTGATTGTATTTGGATTGTTGATTCTTTGAAAGTATAAGCTAAAGATTCTAAAGAATATTTTTAATCACCACATTTCCTAGCAAAATCTAGTATATGTGCTCCTTCGCTCCATTGTGTCTGACTCTTTGCAGTCCTATGGACTGTAGCCCACTAAGCTCCTCTGTCCATGCAGTTTTCCAGGCAAGAAAGCTAGAATGGGTTATCATTTCCTTCTCTAGGAGATCTTTCCTATCCAGGGATCAAATGCTTATCTCTTGCATCTCCTTCATTGACTGGCGGATTCTTTACAACTAGTACTAACATAGTTGGCTCTGAAAAGTTTACTATTTTAATTTTTGTTGATTCATCCAGAACAGGCTCCATGCTTTGCAGACAACAAGGCCGTTTTGGGTGCTTTCAGACTGCTGCTGATGAACTTTGCATGTAACTTGCTCCCTTCTTTAGTATACTTTAGAAGTAAAGTATAAACATTTTAAAAGGAAAGAGTTATACCGTGTTTTCCTTGGTTAATATAACTGAGGAAGGAGAAGCAGAAATTTTAAGTATATTCTGTGTGTTCTGCCTTTAAATCAAATGAAATAACTTCGACTCCAATCACAAGTAGGTTGCTCTAGTAATCAGTTTTTCCTAAGGTGATAGCTAAAGTGATATAGGTTCTACATTATTATTTTAGCATGTGACTAGATTCTGAGAAAAATAGCTCCTCTCAACATATCTGTAAAAAATCAATAAATGTTAAAATAAGCAGGCTGCTATAAAAATGATACCGATTTTTAGTCACAGCAACTACCTTCAATTTGTAGACTGGAGAGAGTTTTCTAAAATGGTTTGAATTGGAACTGAGCATTTTCCAGCCTTGTACACTAGAAAATAATAACCACAGCGCCCAAGGTGTGTGTGTATATATATATATAATTAGTCTTAGAGAACTTGAAAACCTGCAACAACTGTACTTAACAGAGGTTCACATAATTCCTGCATCATAATCCATTCTACTTCGCAACCAACATCTGCTTTTGTACAGAACTACCATCCTGAGCGTCTTGGTGCTTCCTATATTATCAACCATCAAGTTACTTCTATTATTTTACATATGTCTGTCTCCTCCAGCGTCCCTGAACATTACCTATAGGATAGAAAAAACAATACATGAAAGTGTGAAGATTTCATCTATACTATCAAGAGATGACTTTTTTTTTTTTTTTTTTTTGACTTAACCCCTTGGGTAGCAGTACCATAATTACTGAAACATTTTTATTAATATTTAAATTTCATGAAAATATTTGGTAGAGTTATTTAGCATTTATTCATTTCTGTAGAGTGAAAAATAAGAGCCCAGAGCTGGGTTCAAATCTGTGTTCTTCCAATTACTGGCTGTGAGACCTTAGGCAAGTTTCCTTACCACTTTGCACCTTGGGTTTTTTTTTTCCACATGGTGGAGATAAAGCAATACTTAGACTAGGAGTTTTACAAAATCAAAACATGTAAAATCCTTTACAGAGGCAGTTGCTGAATCAGAGTAAGCCCTTACAAAATTTTACCAACCACTCTTTAAACATGTATTATGTTTATTACTAATAAAACATATATAGATAGATAGATAGATAGTGACATATACGTAGATATACACAGCATTCCACTCCAGTATTGTTGCCTGGAGAATCCCATGGACAGAGGAGCCTGGTGGGCTATAGTCCACAGATCACACAGAATCACACACAGTTGAAGCAACTGAGACTACACACACACATATATATATGTATGTATATATATACATATGCACATATATACATATATAACATGGGAAAGAAAAAGAAAAGACCAAACAATCTGTTGCACAGTCCCCAGTCATGATAACTGTGTTATCATAGTGACACCTCTTCTGAAATACTTCATTTTCAAAATTTTCAACCATATGCTACAGATAAGTCACACTCCAAAACAAATGTCCACACAGAAAACAAGCTGTCATGTCAATTTCCAAGTAGAAGACATCTCAAACTTGAATATTTATTTCATTTTCATTTAAGTTAAAAGTTGTTTGGCTTGTTTTGCCTTGTTTTTAAATAGTCCCAAGAGAATATTCTATTGCCAGTAAATGAGGCAATACCATTGATAACATGGTAGGTATCATTTTTATAGTAGTTAAGAAAGCAAAACTTTATGTTTTTATAAAAATATATAAGTGTGAATTATCAATTCGTTATAGTTTTTTTCTCAGCTTATTCACTGTCATAGTCTTTCAGAGGGGTCCTCCAAGCAAAAGATCTCTTGATGGCCCAAAGCACTGATTTGAAAGGAAATGGTTTCAACTGGAATTTTAATGTCAACTGGGACAAGCTGAATATAAGAAAGATGTATTAGAAAATGGTGTGGAGAATAAAGTCTCAACACACTTAGTTAGTGTATTTTAAATTATATATATGTACTTTAAGCCTGTGATTTCCTGTACTCTATAGGAAGATTTCAAAGAGGATATATAAATGCCTGGTCTTTTCAATCTGAAAATTAGTATGCCATAAAGTAGATGAAAATTCATTTCCTTTCTTCTCATGTGGCATATTCATCCTGCTTTTGGTTACAATAAAAATTAAGATGAATACTTACCTTCTATGTTTTAGTTCAAATCATTTTCAGTATATAATAATAAGTTTCATTTCCATGAACTGTGGCCAATAGAGAAGATTGTATAGTTTGTCTTTAATTTTCAAATGTATATACATATGTTTCAAAGTCAGTTAAGTCCTTTAACTTAAAAAAAAAAAAACACTAATTAGATATATCTCTGAGAAATACACAATTGGCAATCTCAGGGGCTTTTCCCCACAAATGCACAAAATCAAGACTGCACTTAGTTTTCTACTAGTTCAACAGTTTCTCTTTAGCAAAATAAGTTTACTTTGGCATTAAAAAAAAAAGAATATCAGGACTGTGAAAGCAGAGGTAAATGGCTCTGTGAATGTGAATGTGTGCTCAGTCACGTCTGACTCTTTGCAACCTGTGGACTGTAGCCCACCAGAGTCCTGTGTCCATGGAATTTTCCAGGCAAGAATACTGGAGTTGGTTGCTATTTCCTATCCCAAGGGATCTTCTTGACCCAGGGACTGAGCCCATATCTCCTATGTCTTCTGCATTGGCAGGCAGATTCTTT
Source organism: Bos taurus (assembly GCF_002263795.3). Classification (NCBI taxonomy): domain Eukaryota; kingdom Metazoa; phylum Chordata; class Mammalia; order Artiodactyla; family Bovidae; genus Bos; species Bos taurus. The sequence continues at coordinate 16,489,185 of NC_037336.1, read as the reverse complement.
ACCACTGAGCCAGCTCCATGCACACATAAACTTGTAAATAAAACAAAGTGAATTTTGGAGAAAAAAAATGATTTAAAGATTAATGGAAAAATGACACATCTATTCATTCTCTTAGCAAAGTTTTAGGTGCCAGTAGGTTTTAGGTGCCAAAAATAAAGTGAAGAATAAGAGAGAGAACCTATTCTCCTGGAAATTGGCATTGTAATGACAGTGATGTCTAAAAAAAATTGAGGTACACACACTTAGATGAATAGTTAAGATGCCTAAGGGTGCTTCCATGCTGGAGGGCAGAATTACATTAAAATCCTTTCTGTTCTTATTTTGGTGGTTTGAATAAGCTGTGGGTTTTTCACTGTGGGTTTTTCTATATAAAGATAAATATCAACTAATAAACTAAAACACTATATTTTCTGTCTTTAGATTTATAAAGCTTACATATAGGAAGCACACATGACAAATGTTACAATCAGAACGTTTTCAGATAGTTTTTATGTTCATATGTGTAGCCATGATTTTAATCTGATAAAAAGTGTAAGGTCTAGCATAATGACAATAACCTGTTGATAGCTGAAAGTAAAGATGTGAAATGGGTACTAGAAATATAGAAGGTAATTATAAAAGGGCTAGTGATTTAAACGCAGATGTGATGCCTGGATGGCAGCAGCCATTTGTGACCACGTGGCAACAGTACTGATTTTAAAAAAAGGAAACGTGATGAGAACAGTGGAAATAAATGCAATTAACCCTTGAACACTGTTTGGGCTTGGGTGCCAGTCCTTCAGTGCAGTTGAAAATCCAGGTAACTCATAGTTTACCCTTATTGCTGTTGCTGTTGCTAAGTCGCTTCAGTCGTGTCCGACTCTGTGCGATCCCATAGGCGGCAGCCCATCAGGCTCCCCCGTCCCTGGGACTGGCCTTCTCCGAAGTTTACCCTAAATAGATGTAATTCCTCTATATCTGATGTTCTGAAACTGTGGATTCAATCAACCTGGATCCTGTAGTACTGTAGTATTCACTATTGAAAAAAAATCATATAAGGGAACCTGAGCAGTTAGAGTGTCAACTGTAGTCTCGTTTGTTCAGGGAACAGCCAGTGTTTTCTTATTTGTAGATGAAGGCATTGGCTCTTCAGTATTACAGTTACCACGGGTGAAAAGCAAGGTTTGGATTAAGAGTTTTTCATACATTAACTTGGAGGGTGTTTAACATGATGATCCCCTGGAGGAGGAAATGGCAACCCACTCCACTATTCTTGCCTGGCAAATCCCATGGACAGAGGAGCCTGGTGTGCTGCAGTCCATGGGGTCACAAATAGTCAGGCATGGCTTAGTGACTAAACAACAACACACCTACACTGGAGTCATGGTTTGACTGAATGAGAGGAACCTCCTACCAGTCCTATGGGAGAGAATCAGACTAGGATGCAGAGATAAGCAGCAGGCACAGAAAATAATGAGTGAGTTTTGCATGCAGAGTGAAAATGGCAATTCACTGTGGTAAAGGAAGTTCAGAGAAAGTCTCGCCTCTGATGAAAGTTTAAACATATGGGAAAAGGACAAATCCTTTGGCAGTGGTAATTCTTAAATTCCTGTTTCATTTCTATGCTCTGTACATCCAGTTAGGTGGCTAATCAAGTTTTCCTTTCCCTTATGTGTATTCATTTCTTCCTGGTATTAATTCATATGCAGCATTGATTGCATCAAGCAACAAACCTTCAAGCAGTAAGCATTATTTTCTAACAGGGAAAGAGTAAAATTAATTAGCACCTTTGGCATTTGAAGACCATAAAACTTGCCTGAGGTCACCAAAAATGAGCACTAATGGGTCTTTATTAGCAACTTTATGCCTAGTCCACTGGGCATCTGTAGGTCTATTTTTGTCAGAACTTTTAAAGAAATAAATTATTTATATCCTAATTATAAAAAGTAAACATTTCAGATGGTTATTAACAATGGCCCCAGGAAACATATCAACCTAAGAAGTAAACCTGAATTTACTGAACATAGAAAGATATAAGGTTTTTTTTTTTTTTTCTTTTTTTGAGGAAAAAGTGAGATGATGGAATTTGTGAAGTTAAAGATATATATTAAAAGATACACTTTCAAAAAAAAAAAAGGAAAACTAAGAAAGATCCTTAAGATGGCATGCTGAATTCTAGAGAGAATATTATAAAAAGAATTAACAATATAAGAAAGAAGCCATACAAATATCTCTTCAGTTTATTCTTAACAAAGCAATCACTGAATGCTTAAAGATTTTATAAATTGCTTCCAATAGCTTGACTGAGTTTGACTGAGTTATAAGAATTAAGAATGTTGCAAATATAATGCAATCCCTAATAGGATCTTTCTTATAATGCAAGCTCCTTCTTTCAGGGATAGTGTCAATAATTCTGCTTTTCCCTAGAAATGTAGCAAGGTAAAATCAGTTCCAAGTCTTCAACTTATTATTGATTTTTCTTTGTTCAACATATAAACTTGCCTGTTAAGAGCTTTCCAGAATGTCAGGTATTGAGTGAAGGGAACGACAATATAATATATCTATTCATAAAAGCTTTCAGTTAGAATTCTAGACAAAAATACCATTTGAGAACAATATATTTAACTTAAAGAAGTAAAAGGGATACTATTAGTAGATAAAAGGTAGAGTAGGAATTTAAACTGGAGAAGGCAATGGCACCCCACTCCAGTACTCTTGCCTGGAAAATCCCATGGACGGAGGAGCCTGGTGGGCTGCAGTCCATGGGGTTGCTAAGAGTCGGACACAACTGAACGACTTCACTTTGACTCTTCACTTTCATGCATTGGAGGAGGAAATGGCAACCCACTCCAGTGTTCTTGCCTGGAGAATCCCATGGACCGAGGAGCCTGGTGGACTGCAGTCCATGGGGTCGCACAGAGTCAGACACGACTGAAGCAACTTAGCAGCAGCAGTAGCAGCAGGAATTTAAACAGCCTATAATTGATTGACAAGCAGTTGAAAAGTAAACAGTGCTCCCTTTTACAGCATCAGCCAAAATGAAATAGTCTGTAGGCTAGTTCTAGATGCATTCATCTGTATGACTTAGTCATTAGGAAAAAATTCATTTTATACAGGTGAAGGGAAAGTGTTAGTAATTCAGTCATGTCCGACTCTTTGCGACCCCATGGACAGTAGCCCTCCAGGCTTCTCTGTATGCAGAATTCTCCAGGCAAGAATACTGGAGTGGGTTGCCATTCCCTTCTCCAGGGGATCTTTCTGACTCAGGGATCAAACCTGAGTCTCCTGCATTGCAGGCAGATTCTTTATTGTCTGAGCCACCAGGGAAGCCCCTTTATATAAGAAGTGCTAAGTTATAAAACTATTTTTTATGATTTGGAGAAAATTAATTCAATCCATTGCATTTTTTAAAGTATATACCTAAAGATTTTCCTTTAAAAATGTTAATCCTATTGTTATTGCAACTGGCAAAACAATTCAAAAAAAAGTCAAAATACAAAACATAGCAACTAGCTAAATAAAATTTAATCATCTCATCCTGTGAGATACAATGCATTATTTAAAATGTTAGAGTTGATTTATTGATCAAGAAAGATGTGCACTGTATCTTACGTTAAAAAAAGATTATGTCAATAAACTCCTATTAAAGAGAGAGAGTCCAGTTTATGAAGAAAAAGAAAATATTGCCTGCCATTCAAGTTTTATAAGGATCAAGCCATTCGCCACCACAGTCACCCACTGACGCTGCATGAACCTGAGGCAAACAGGATGGAGAAAAATTTTTCCTTGCATCTCCCGTTTTCTATGGACCTTCCCTAGATTGGAAAGATGCCCTGGAGAAGGGAAAGGCTACCCACTCCAGTATTCTGGCCTGGAGAATTCCATGGACTGTACAGTTCATGGGATCGCAAAGAGTTGGACATGACTGAGTGACTTTTACTTTCTCATATAGAAAAGCACTACAACCATTAACTTGAAATTCTTTGTGATTAGCAGTAGTCTTTAGGTGTCTTTTTTTTTTTCCCCCAACAACAACAACAACAATCATGTATATCCTGGCTCCCTCCTTACCTCTTTGGAGCAGTTCCTCTGAGGCTGTCTCCCAGGCTACAGTCCTTAATAAGATCCCCAAATAAAACCTTTACATTGTGCATTTTTCTTTCTGTCAATAGTTCATGTGTATGGTATTTCTGCATCCTTGAAATACATAAGAAAATACATAGAATAGTATACAATTTTAATAGTGATATCTTTGAGATTTTTGAGCAGATTTTTATGGATTTCTTTTTTTGTTTTTGACTTTGATAAAGAGAAATACAAATGCCATTTAAAAAATTAATAGTGTAGAATTCAAATTCAGAGAGAAATGAAAAGTTGATCTAGACCCTTCTTAGATGATATTAGAATAACCTCTGCATTATTCTTTCGGTGTGATAACTCAGCTTCTAGCTGCATGCCTCTGAACAAGTGTAGCTCACTCACTTCAATTTAGGCAGGTTGAATGGAAAGTTTCAAGCATGAAAAATATCTTTTTCTTTCCAATTCCACTCTTCCTACTTGTAACTCCTGTTTGGCTCTTCCTGTGCATAAGTGGTGCGAACAAGTTTCTTTCTTATTATAAAAAGCAGGCCTCACAGTACATCAAGAATGCTTAGTACTCTGAGTCCTTTCTTTCCCAGGTCTCTTCAATCTCTTGGCCTAAAGTGAGGGGAGCGGGTGGGGAAGCAGGGAGACTCAGCATTTGATGATACGGCTTGAGCAGACCACCTCTCCTAAGCAAGGCTCCAGACGGCCCCTCTTGCAAACAAACCACTTTCCACAAGCACTTTCAGGGGTTCCTTCACGTAGCTGGGGGATGAAGGATTAAAGCACCTTAAATGAGGGAGTGTAAATACAAGTGCATCCATCCTAGTCTAAGAACATGGAATGCTGACTCATCTTCTGCCTAAAGGAACATTTTTGTACCCAGACTTGTCCAAATGATTTTTAATGGACTTGCTAGGAAAGTAAGAAGAATTAGACATAGCACAATTGAAGACAGTACCTGAAGAAAAAAGAGAAAAAAATGATTCTTTTTAAAATCCACGACTGATTCCATGTATTTTAAATACTTCCACGGTTAGTCAGCTACTTGAGTCATTTACAGTACCTGACTCAGATTTTGCATGTGGTAATACTCAATGATATTTCCTATGCTTAACACATGTCTTACAATTAGAATCATACGCACACAGGTTGTTTTTTTTTTTTTTTTTTTCGGAACCATAGCAGAAGTTTGACAAATATCCACATTGAAAGACAAGCAATCCATAGTTATCCTGATCAGTTGAAATATACACAGTACATAAATGAATTCATGCACAATTTATTCTATTCTATTTATTCTATTTGCTGTGGATGCGGACTTTAATATATTATAACATTATTAGTAAATCAGCTTAGAAATTAACTGAAGAAAATTCCCGATCTTATCTTCAAGAGATCTGATGGGTACCTGCCAGTTAAAGTTAGGCTTTTTAAATTACTGGTTGCTCTTAGTTTGGACTCTGATGTAAACAGCGGTTTCAAATCTTTTTGGCCAAGAACAAAATGTAGCAATGCAAGAGCAGACTCCAATGCAGCAGAAAATATGGAGTTAAAAATATAAGATCCTTTGAGGAGTATTAACTCATGTACATTATATAAGTAGGTAATAATTCAAAATGCTATTTTCTAGCATCCTCAAACCTCCCACAGAGGCCCCATTTATTTGGACTTTTAAAATAGCTCAGCATAGGTTGAAGCATGAAATGCATTTGGGCCACTGAAAACACAGGAGAACCACAGTGAGTCAGCAGTCAGTCACAGTCTTCTGTCCCACAGGTCAGAGATCAGTCTGTTCAAAACCCTATGAGTGAAAATTCCTGTTAGGTCATATAGCGTGAAAATTCTTCTCTCACTTAAACAGGAGGAGGGTGGTTCTCCACACGACTGTTTTAGTTCTGCTACTCACTGGTCACCTAGGGACATCACCAATTCAGATTCTGGATGGTAACTAGAGGAAACTTGTATCACTCACCCATGCATCCCATTACAGAGCAGAAATGGAGCAGAACCAAGCCTGATTCAGCAACTCAGCCTCATGCCTGAGAGCAAAGGCAGCTGCCTGAAGCCAAGGTAAAGCTGAATCCAGAGAAGAATAGAATCACACAGAGATAGATAAAAGGGTGAGAGAAAGACATGTAAAGATGGAAAAATAAATATACTCCCACATAGAATGCTATAGTAACACTAGATGTCTGCTCTTTCCTCCTTTAGCTGTTTCTATTTAGCCGTTTAATCTTTTTTTTTTTTTGCAGGACCTCTCAGAGCCTTTAATGATTGTCATGTATTTGTGATTTTTCTTTCCTTTTTTTATATTGCCGTATTATTGCTTTACAATGTTGTGTTAGTTTCTGCTGTATAACAGTGTGAATCAGCCATATGGGGAGAGTGGGAGGGATGTCCATGGGGTTTTTAATTGCAATTACTATGCATACCACTTCTAGAAGTGCTTTGTCTGATTGATTTGGTTATTTATTTATTTATTTTGGTAGTCACTTATTCTCTGGTCATACTTTCATTCTTTTTTTTTCTCTAAAACATATTAAATGTAACTGTCTTATACTTTGATAATTCTTTTTGTGGGTCTATTTCAACTTTGTATTGTTCTACTTATTCTCATTTATAGAGTTTTGTTTTGTGATTTCTGACTCTAAGCAAAGCATGCCTTTAAACTTGATTTTTGGGAATTTGTGAAGATGTGAATTGAAATTGAGCTTCTCAGAGACTGTACTTTCATCAGCCAGTCTAGGGGACACTTCTAATGTAGTGAAGTGAAGTGAAGTGAAGTGAAGTCGCTCAGTCGTGTCTGACTCTTTGCGACCCCATGGACTGTAGCCTACCAGGCTCCTCCATCCATGGGATTTTCCAGACAAGAAGAGTCCCTCGCAATTTAATTATTAGCTTGAAGTTGTTAGTCTACTCTGGTTGTATGAATGTAGACCAAAACTGATGAAAGACACTCAGTGATACGGATTCTGAGTAGAGATCTCTTCAACACAGCTGAAAACTACAGCATGTTGTATCTCTCCACTTGGCAGGATTCAGTTCATCTTATACCAAGGGTAACAGCTTCTACTGCCTGTGTAGGAGTCTGGTTTCAGATTCCCCCATTGTGCCAGCATCCTAATTGTTATATTCCATTTTTACTACCCCATGCAGCTATCAAAAGAGTCTAATTTATCTCCTAGGAGTCTGTAGCTACATCATTTCTTATTCCAAATTTGAATTTTCCTTATTTTATTGTGCCTGCTCAGCTCAGCATTTTGTTTCAAACAAGAGGATAATTCAGGATACCCATCCCACTAAACTGCTGAAATAAAAATAAAATAAACTCAATTGAAAAGGTTCATGTTCTGATATGTTTCCCCCAGTGGACTATGTTAATAATCTATCTCTTTCCAGGACCTTGCACAAAGCTGACCCTAAGTGGGGCTAAATAAAACTTGGAGAGAAGAACAAATGCATTTCATGGCTTCTTTTGGTTGTTCAGATTAGTTATGCTCACTCCCATACCAAGAAACTTGCAAAACCTATTCCTTCTTCACCTCCCAACTTCAATCAATACAAACCAGAGATCTCTTACTTAATAACCCTTTCTAATGTTCAGAAAAGTTCATTTGCCTAATTTATATTTATGTAACTCTCTGTGTTTCTTTTTTTATGGTGTTATCACTAATCCAGGGGTGAGTTGTTTGATGTCAGTCTCGCTGTATCTTGTTCCTGGAAAAATCTCCAATGCCTGCCATGGTGCCTGATATAAAATAGTGCTTTGCTCATTTCCTGTTGAATGATTCTTAAAAGAATAATTTAAAAACATTTTACATACATACTGAAAAGGGGGATTGCATGGCAACTACTTTTTTACTTTTCACTTTAAATGTGTAACAAATGTGGGAATTAATAGTCATGTAGATGAACAGTGGTGTGTAACCAATTCTTCCTTCTAATAAGGCAGGCAGATGGAACACTGCCAGGAAGGCAGCTAGGAATTCCTTCCCCTTGTTCAAGCTCCAGGAAGCTATATTATTTACAATTTCAAGGGTTTAAAGGGGAAGGAGATGACAGAGGATGAGATGGTTGGATGGCATCACTGACTCAATGGGTATGAGTATGAGGAAACTCCGGAGGTTGGTGATGGACAAGGGAAGCCTAGTGTGCTGCAGTCCATGGGGTTGGAAGGAGTCAGACACGACTGAGCAACTGAACTGAACTGAAAGTGAAGAACAACACTTATGTGAAACCATTTATATGAGTTAAACTTTTAAAACCTGAAATTTATTTAAATCAAGACATTGCATGCTTAATGTATCTAATTATTTATATTTTGGCTTTGTAGTAGTCCCTGTAGGGTATTATAACAAAATTATAAATATAAAAGATAACTGCTGTGTGTATAAACAGGGGGACACACCAAAACTCTAGCTTCAGTAATCAAATGCATATTTTGCCCTTCACTGAATTGTATCATTGTAGGTATCAAATAAACCTTTATGATAATTTCACTTGATTTCTATTTTAAGCTTGAAACAAAACTTTAAGGAAAGAAAACTCCATAAAATAAAATAATGCTATCAAGAAATATCATATTTATTCTGGATTTCTTTAATGACATTTCTTTTGTGGTTTGATGAGAATAAGAAGCTCATCTTAAAGATACTGGGAATGAATTTATGCTAAAAGTCTAAAGCAATAGCTAAATATTCCATAACAAAGTTAATATGTGCTGTGTGCTGTGCTTAGTTACTCAGTTGTGTCTGATTTTTTTGAGACCTCATGGACTGTAGCCTGCCAGGCTCCTTTGTCCATGGAATTCTCCAGGCAAGAATAGTGGAGTGGGTTACCATTTCCTTCTCCAGGGTATCTTCCAGACCCAGAGTTGAACGCATGTCTCTTGCATCTCCTGAACTGGCAGGTAGATTCTTTACCACTGTGCAACCTGGGAAGTCCAAAGTTAGAATAATCACCAAAATAAAAATTCTATAAATATGAAAGTGAAAGTTGCTCAGTTGTGTCCGACTCTTTGCAACCCCACGGACTATACAGTGCATGGAATTCTCCACTCCAGAATACTCGTGTGGGTAGCCTTTCCCTTCTCCAGGGGATCAAACTCAGGTCTCCAGCATTGCAGGTGCATTTTTTGCCAGCTGAGCCACAAGGAAAACCCAAGAATACTGGAGTGGGTAGTCTATCTCTTCTCCAGCATATCTTCCCTACCCAGTAAACCAACCAGGGTCTCCTGCATTGCAGGAGGATTCTTTACCAACTATTTAACCTGAAATATCACATGCCAAAAGGATTCTTTGTTTTCTATTTTATTGTGAAAAACAAAATTAAAAGCAAACTCCTTAAGCCAAACAGATATAGATTTATATTGGAGTATTAATTTTTTAAAATATGGAAATGAATCAGTAATCTTCTTTTGATACATTTTCATACTTAGAAATTGTTAAAATTTTCTTTGTCAACAAAAGTAAAAATAAACAAATGGTACCACTTTTTGTTTAAAGAGAAGTAGATCACTTTTTTGTCAGAGGATATGACTATACCCAAAATTATATATTACAATAGATGCAGTAATTTCAAATAGCCACAGCCAAAAATTCACTTCACAGGGTCAGCAAATTCAACAGATTTTATTTGGCTGAAAGAAAGAAACCTAGAGTGATAACCGAACCTAATAGAGGCAATTCAGTGGGGAAAATAACAAGTAATGTCTGTGACCATTTCATGGCTTACAAACTACATACATAACTTACAAAATTCACATGTGATGACTCAGAGAAGGCATCGGTCCACCTTTTCTAAAAGGAAGGCATCTTACACAGAAAACCCCCTTAATTTTTTTTTTAAATTATAGTATAATTACTTTACAAACTTGTGTTGGTTTCTGTCACACATCAACATGAATAGACTATAGGTATACATATGTCTCTTACCTCTTGAACCCCCTCGTCTCCCTCCCCATCCCACCCTTCTAGGTTGCACCAGCTTTGGGTTCCCTCTGTTATACACCAAACTCTCACTTCTCATCTATTTTACATATGGTAATATATACGTTTCAATGTTATTCTCTCAAATCATCCCATCCTTTCCTTCCCTCACTGCGTCCAAAAATCTGTTCTTTATGTCTGTGTCTCCTAGATTGCAAACTCTTTTTTCTCAAGTTCAAAGAATAGAATCAAAACTGGAGAGCTAGAACAAATAATTTCACAATTTGTATGGAAATACAAAAAACCTTGAATAGCCAAAGCTATCTTGAGAAAGAAGAATGGAACTGGAGGAATCAATCTACCTGACTTCAGGCTCTACTACAAAGCCACAGTTATCAAGACAGTATGGTACTGGCACAAAGACAGAAATATAGATCAATGGAATAAAATAGAAAGCCCAGAGATAAATCCATGCACATATGGACACCTTATCTTTTACAAAGGAGGCAAGAATATACAATGGATTAAAGACAATCTCTTTAACAAGTGGTGCTGGGAAATCTGGTCAACCACTTGTAAAAGAATGAAACTAGAACATTTTCTAATACCATAAACAAAAATAAACTCAAAATGGATTAAGACCAGAAACTATAAAACTCCTAGAGGAGAACATAGGCAAAACACTCTCTGACATACATCACAGCAGGATCCTCTATGACCCACCTCCCAGAATATTGGAAATAAAAGCAAAAATAAACAAATGGGACCTAATTAAACTTAAAAGCTTCTGCACATCAAAGGAAAGTATTAGCAAGGTGAAAAGACAGCCTTCAGAATGGGAGAAAATAATAGCAAATGAAGCAACTGACAAACAACTAATCTCAAAAATATACAAGCAACTCCTACAGTTCAATTCCAGAAAAATAAATGACCCAATCAAAAAATGGGCCAAAGAACTAAATAGACATTTCTCCAAAGAAGACATACAGCTGGCTAACAAACACATGAAAAGATGCTCAACATCACTCATTATCAGAGAAATGCAAATCAAAACCACTATGAGGTACCATTTCACACCAGTCAGAATGGCTGCGATCCAAAAGTCTACAAATAATAAATGCTGGAGAGGGTGTGGAGAAAAGGGAACCCTCTTACACTGCTGGTGGGAATGCAAACTAGTACAGCCACTATGGAGAACAGTGTGGAGATTCCTTAAAAAACTGGAAATAGAACTGCCTTATGATCCAGCAATCCCACTGCTGGGCATACACACTGAGGAAACCAGAAGGGAAAGAGACACGTGTACCCCAATGTTCATCACAGCACTGTTTATAATAGCCAGGACATGGAAGCAACCTAGATGTCCATCAGCAGATGAATGGATAAGCAAGCTGTGGTACATATACACAATGGAGTATTACTCAGCCATTAAAAAGAATACATTTGAATCAGTTCTAATGAAGTGGATGAAACTGGAGCCTATTATACAGAGTGAAGTAAGCCAGAAAGAAAAACACCAATACAGTATACTAACGCATATATATGGAATTTAGAAAGATGGTAACAATAACCCGGTGTACGAGACAGCAAAAGAGACACTGATGTATAGAACAGTCTTATGGACTCTGTGGGAGAGGGAGAGGGTGGGAAGATTTGGGAGAATAGCATTGAAACATGTAAAATATCATGTATGAAATGAGATGCCAGTCCAGGTTCGATGCACGATACTGGATGCTTGGGGCTAGTGCACTGGGACGACCCAGAGGGATGGTATGGGGAGGGAGGAGGGAGGAGGGTTCAGGATGGGGAACACATGTATACCTGTGGCAGATTCATTTTGATATTTGGCAAAACTAATACAATTATGTAAAGTTTAAAAAAAAAACAAAACAAAACTGGAGGCAAGTTCTTTGTACAACAAAGAGGTGATTTCCCACAATACCTGGTGATTGAATTATGCCTGAGAAAAAGAACTATTCTAGCACAGCATGGAAAGATATGCTTCTGCAACCAAAATATAAAAGGTTAGATAGTATATAAAGGTATAATGTCAGTTTAATAGTGAAATAGATGAATAGAAATATAGGGTAGTGCGAAGGAACTAGCTTTAGTCTGTATTGTTAGACTGCAGTAGAAATATTATGCCAGGTTATGAGACCTATACTTTAGAAAAATTATAGATCAAGGGCCACTATTGATATCAGGCCTAGTCAAATCTGTCCCAGAAATGTTATTTTCTTAGCCAAAAACAAATAATGAAAATATTTGACAATGATCAAGACATGGAAGCAACCTAAATGTCCACAGATGGATTAATAAGATTGGTACACACACACACACACACACACACACGCACACCCCACACACTGGAATATTATTCAAACAGAAAAAAGAATAAAGAAATACCATTTACAGCAACATGGATGAACCTCAGTTCAGTTCAGTTCAGTCACTCAGTCATGTCTTACTCTTTGTGACCCCATGGTCTGTAGCACATCAGGCTTCCCAGTCCATCACCAACTCCCAGAGCTTGCTCAAACTCATGTCCATTGAGTCAATGATGGCATCCAATCACCTCATTCTCTGTCATCCCCTTATCCTGCCTTCAATCTTTCCCAGCATCAGGGTCTTTTCCAATGAGTCAGTTATTCACTTCAGGTGGCCAAAGTACGGGGGTTTCAGCTTCAGCATCAGTCCCTCCAATGAATATTCAGGACTGATCTCCTTTAGGATGGACTGGTTTGATCTCCTTGTGGTCCAAGGGACTCTCAAGAATCTTCTCCAACACCACAGTTCAAAAGCTTATATTCTTCACTGCTCAACTTTCTTTATAGTCCAACTCTCATCCATACATGGCTACTGGAAAAACCATAGCTTTGACTAGATGGACCTTTGTCAGCAAAGTAATGTCTCTGGTTTTTAATATGATGTGTAGGTTGGTCATAGCTTTTTTTCCAAGGAGAAAGTGTCTTAATTTCATGGCTGCAGTCACCATCTGCAGTGATTTTGGAGCCCAAGAAAATTAAGTCTGTCACTGTTTCCATTGTTTTCCCATCTATTTTCCATGAAGTGATGGGACCAGATGCCATGATCTTAATTTTTTGAATGCAGAGTTTTAAGCCAGCTTTTTCACTCTCCTCTTTGACTTTCATCAAAAAGCTCTTTATTATACTAAAAGGAGTAAGTGAGAGAAAGATAAATATCATATGTCACATATGTGGAATCTAAAAAATGATACAAATGAATTTATTTACAAAAAGACTCATGGACATAGATAACAAACTTTTAGTTACCAAAAGGGAAAAGGGGGATAAATTTGGAATTTGGAATTAAGATACACATTACTATTTATACAATAGAAAACTAATAAGGTCTTACTCTATAGCACAGGGAACTATACTCAATATCTTGTAATAACCTATAATGGAAAAGAAGCTAAAAAAGAATATATATATATGTAAACTGATGTATATAACTGAATCAATTTGCTGTACACCTGAAACACTATAAATCAACTATACTTCAATTAAAAAAATTTTTTTTTAATCTTGAAATATGCCTGCCTGTGAGGATTACAGACCTTGAGTGTCCAGGTTTCCTTGAGCATTATCACTCTCTAGTGTCTCATTTCCAGCAACTGTACACTTTCTCTTTCCCTGCCCCTGGTAGGGATTTGAGTTTCTAGACTACTGATATGAATAAACTAAGCAATTTTTCAAAATTGTGGCCAGGTGGTGAAGGGATAAGCTGTGTCATCTGAGGATAATTAAAGAACAGGGCAAGTCTAACTTGAGACAGAAAAGTCTTGATTATGTGAACAAGTAATATGAAATTTGATGGTAGATTTTTATCATGTCCTTACTGTGCTTTAAACCATGTAAATTTGTTTATGCCTCAAGGACAAAGGCCAAATGTTTGACAAGTCAAAATAATCCCTTTTCCCTGCAATCTGACCACACCTTAAATTCATTTTCTCTCAATGTAGGAAACTGCAGCAAAACGCTCTGAACCCAGTGGTCTCATGACTCCATATTCTTGCACAAAGCCCTCTGACTTTAACACAGTTGCTAGTCTTGTTTGCCTAAGCAAGTCACTTTTCTGCATTTCAGCTCAAACTTCTGTTCTTCTCAGAAGCCCTCCTAACCTTCTTGCAGAGCTAAGCTGTGTTCTTCAAGCTCAGTTATACTCTACAGTGTTTTCACTGTGGCTCACTTTTTCTCTTCCTACATTACTCCAGGAGACCTGTCAGGAAAGAGATTGTGTCGCCTTTATTTTTGAGCCCTTGTTTTTTAGTGCAGTGCTTGGCACATAAAAGGTACTCAAATAATGTTTATCAAATGATACTAATACCTTCTTTTCAATGTTTGAACACCTGGTGGGTGCAACAAGAAAGCATGATTACCCTACATTGATGGGGGCTAGAACTAGGGCCAGTGAGTGCAAGACATAGGAATGTGGATTTCTATTGAATGGGAAAAGATCTTTCCAACAAATCTGAACTCTTCCAAAGATACAAAGACCTCCCTGCGTGGAAAAATATGGAAGACAACCAAGTGTGTGAAGCATGAGCTAAGGACAGAATCTAGCCCTGATAAGTGGATTGATTCAGTAGCCCTTTAAGTTTCTTTCAATTTTGAGCCCAGTAATTCTCTGAATGTTTTGTATTACTGGCCATGTGGAAAGCTGGCATGCACAGAAATACTACCCTTTAAGTTTTAGGAACAAGTCTCCTCCCTGGGGCTGTGAGTAGGAGGGATTTCTATTCAATCAATTGGATCTTAAGGAAAAAGAAAATAAGAAGGGTCGATCTGGTAATTAGTATGGTTCTGATGACTCTTGCTGAGGTTTTCAGCGTGTTCCCAAATCACCAGAGGGTTTCCCACAGAAACACTGCCTTCAATAAAACTTCCTTAAGTTCACCACCAGAAATAGAACCTACATGCTTTTTATGTTGAGGAAAAACATAATGATCTTTAAGGTTCTGGGAATCTGGCCACCTTGAATTAAAATTTATAAATAAACACCAAAAATACATATATTCTACAACCTAGAAATCATAGTCACTTGTATTTTTAATTTTTTCTTGGCTACTGTTAATTCTCTCTCAATTGTCTTTCTTTTACCTAAGTTCTATTAAACTTAGGTCCTCTTCCCTCCCCAGTCTCTGCATCCATCTACCTATTTTTCTATAATCTATGTCAGTGTAGGTTATTGCTCTGTTCTCCAACAGTGTCATTCTTTCCTGCACATAGGCGTAGAAAGTGTCTCTACATTCCTTTCAGATTTCACTGAATTACAGAAACAAGACCCTGCCTAAAACTGTTCATTCTTCTAACACAGTCACAACAATTCTACCCAGAGAACACCCAGGTAGATAAATGGACAGATTTTAAATCCTGCTTCACACAACATCCTAAGTTTCTAAAGATCAAGAAGAATGTTTCAGATTTCTGCAATTTCTGGAAGTCACAGTTTTAAAAACTAGAGAAGGACAGAGGTAAGACTAAGAGCTGGCCTACGCAATTACAGTGAAGACCCATAAACGTTGACATGTGGCACTTAATGGGGCGACTTTTTTCAGAGGAAATTCCATGACCCTTTCTCTGAAGCAGGTGCTAGTGGAGGATTTAGCATAGCGATGCTGGAACCAGGTTGCTTGTATTCATGTAAAGGATTGACCACAATAGAAGCTGTGTGCTTATGGCTTTTATATTTTCCACCTCTGTTTCCACATTTGCAATGATAATATTCCTGACATTATGTGGGGATTTTTTTGATAAGGATTAATGAAATGTATCCTGGTGAAATGCTTAGACACCTTGAGAGTTTAAAATACCCCTTTGAAAAAGTTGTTTCAGTAATAGAGTGCAACTGAGGCTAAATGACTTCAAGGTGTTGAATTCACTACAATCTGATTAATAGAATAAATCTCAGACCCTGCTGTACATTCAAGTATAAGCAATCAATTACATGAATTGTATGGCATTGTAAATGAATCAGTATAAAAATATCCCTACTAATATGCAGAAAAACTGCAAATAATCACATTAGGTATACATTCATTCATTCATTTATTCATCTGTAACTCACACATATTTTTGATTGCCACTTAGGATTTATATGAAGACCAGTTCTTTCCCAGAAAAGCTGAGGGAATGCAAACTTAATGTTTTCTTTTGCAACTGTGGGGCAAAATGAGCAAACAAGACCCAACTTATATCTTTATTTTAAATATACATTTCCAGTATGGTGGACCTAATGAGCCGTCCCCAGGTATCCTTTGGTATTTTTGTTTTCTTTGGTAAAAATAAGTTGATTAATATTATACAATAAAGTACCTATGAACAGTCAGGTATGAAGTGATGTAAGCAAATGAGACACAAGCAGAGGCCTAAAGAAACATTTTCACTATTCACACGTGGCTCAATTTTTATCATAGTCCAATGTGATTGCAGGGCCCAGTAGACATGAATGTCTAAATGATGTGTCCATGGAGGATGGGCAGGGAAGGTCCCACAAAGTTTTCAGAGTCCAAGTCCACACAAGTCATACAATAAGATGTCACAAACAAGATCCAATGTTTTCCCCACGTCTCTCTCATCACACACATACACAAATAAAAAACTATTAGCCATGAGAGGAAAGCAATTGCTGGTTAGTTCTTTAGTTTCCTCTCTTTCTCTCATACACAGACACAGATACACACATACACACACATAAATAAAAAGTGTTTGCCATGAGAGGGGAGCAATTGCTGGTTAGCTCTTAGATTCCTGAAGAATTCCTGGATTTAGATTAGAAATATTTTAATGAAAAATTGTATTCTCTCCAGTGAACATTTCCATTTCAAGAAATTTTCTGTAGATTGTTAATATTTTAAAAAATTCATTCTATAACTATAATGAATGATTCCTGTTATCCCAGTAATGCCAGTGATTCTGTTTTACTTTCATTTTCTTTTGACTTAAGCAAAGCTTTCAAATCTAATACCAAAATTAAAATCTAGTAGTTTCCCACCTTACAAATAAATTTTCATTAGAGCTGCCCTATCTTCTTAACTCTACTCCAGTTCTTATAGATTTTCACTTCCCTTTGACTTGAACGGTTGATAAATTATCCTAATAATGCTGTGTTAAAGTTAATGATCTGTCTAAAGGAATTAGAGACTTATTTTACAAAGTGAGAAATGTGACTACCAAAAGAAAAGGCAAGATAAACTCTGAAATGACAGCTTTTGTGCTGAACTTTGATTTTTTTTCCCCCTTAGATTGGCTAAAATGCCATCTGACTAGCAGTTATAGTAGATATGAAAAGTGAGCTTCAGTATATTGAATAAAATATTCGGTTAAAACAGTACACCAAAGACAGAGCTGTAAACAATGAGAAATGAAAGAGATAAGTGTCTCATGCAATTTTACACAAAAGATCAAATTAGATTTGCTTTAATACATAAGATATTGAAATCTAAAAAAAAGTGTGTCTTTGTGGTTTAGATATACTGAAAAATGTTTTGTTTTTAACAAAAATAAAAACTATTTCATCCGATTGATGCACAAAGCACTGTTTTTCATTCAGAGTGATTCTAGATGATTCTTTGTATAACATATTTCAAAACTTGGCCATATCATTCTGTTCCCTTGATGAATACAACTTCAATGTTTTCAGCTGAAGACTCAACTCAAAATACCAACATCAAAAATAAATTCCCAGCATCAACATATATACACTACCATGTGTAAGACAGATAGCTAGTGAGAATTTGCTTTATAACACAGGGAGCCCAGCTTGGTACTCTATGATGACCTAGAGGGGTGGAATGGGTACAAGGGAGGGAAGCTCAAGAGGGAAGTGATTTATGTATAGTCATGGCTGATTGTGTTGTTGTACTGTGCAAACCATGGAAGAAGAAATAGCAATCCACTCCAGTATCCTTGCCTGGAAAATTCCATGGACAGAGGAGCCTGGTAGGTACAGTCCATTGGGTTGCAAAGAGTCAGACATGACTGAGCAACTGAGCACATAGCACAACACTAACACCATATTGTAAAGCAAATTTCCTCCAATTAAAAAATAAATTGAAGAAAAATTAAAAATAAATAAATTCCCTCTTCTTCAATCCCATATTTTTTGTTTGAAAAAAGAAGTCGCTCAGTCATGTCTGATTCTTTTTGACCCCATGGACTGTGGCCTACCAGGCTCCTCCATTCTTGGGATTTTCCAGGCAAGAGCACTGGAGTGGGTTGCCATTTCCTTCTCCAGAGGATCTTCTCGAACCAGGGATAGGACCCAGGTCTCCTGCATTGTAGGCAGATGCTTTATCATCTGAGCCACCAGGGAAGCCCTATTTTTGTTTAGGACAAATTAATTTTGGTGTCCACAGATAAAATTGTGAAAATTAAACTATCTTAACATTTGGGTAATTTGACTATTATAGTATGAGGAAATTTCAACCTCTAAAGGAAAATAACTGAAATAATGCAAAAAAGCAAAACTCTTAAAAATCTACTTTCTAATGAACTCAATTGAGAAAAACCTATGCTGAATATTTATAGTTGATGTTCAAAGGAAGAGTGTGAAAGATCAGATATTTTAATTTAATGTATAACAGGAAGTTGATAAACCTAAGTGTTGGTAAATAAATGCAGATCAAAACTTTTAAATGCAGCCTATACTCTGTCAGTCAAATCCATAAAGCTTGCTTTTTGGGGAGTGTGAGAACATGTTATTTTTGATCTGAAATCTCAACAAGTGTCCAGGTTTGACAGTTAGAAGAGTATGATCTCTCAGACCCCAAAATATCCTTTTTTTTTAAAAAAAATTAAATTTATTTATTTTAATTGGAGGCTAATTACTTTAAAATATTGTATTGGTTTTGCCATACATCAACATGAATCTGCCATGGGTATACATATGTTCCCCATCCTGAACCCCCCTCCTACCTCCCTCCCCATACCATCCTTCTGGGTCATCCCAGTGCACCAGCCCCAAGCATCCTGTATCCTGCATTGAACCTGGACTGATGATTCATTTCTTTTATGACATTATACCTGTTTCAATGCCATTCTCCCAAATCATCCCACCCTCTCCCTCTCCCACAGAGTCCATATACATCTGTGTCTCTTTTGCTGTCTCGCATACAGGGTTATCATTACCATCTTTCTAAATTCCATATATATGCATTAGTATACTGTATTGGTGTTTTTCTTTCTGGCTTACTTCACTTTGTACAATAGGCTCCAGTTTCATCCACCTCATTAGAACTGATTCAAATGTATTCATTTTAATAGCTTAGTAATACTGCATTGTGTATATGTACCACAGCTTTCTTATCCATTCGTCTGCTGATGGACATCTAGGTTGCTTCCATGTCCTGGCTATTATAAACAGTACTGCGATGAACATTGTGTCTCTTTCAATTCTGGTTTCCTTGGTGTGTACGCCCAACAGTGGGATTGCTGGGTCATATGGCAGTTCTATTTCCAGTTTTTTAAGGAATCTCCACACTGTTTTCCATAGTGGCTGTACTAGTTTGCATTACCACCAACAGTGTAAGAGGGTTCCCTTTTCTCCACACCCTCTCCAGCATTTATTGCTTGTAGACTTTTGGATTGCAGCCATTCTGATGGCTGAAATGGTACCTCATTGCGGTTTTGATTTGCATTTTCTGATTATGAGTGATGTTGAGCATCTTTTCATGTGTTTGTTAGTCATCTGTATGTCTTCTTTGGAAAAATGTCTATTTAGTTCTTTGGCCCATTTTTTGATTGGGTCGTTTATTTTTCTGGAATTGGACTGCAGGAGTTGCTTGTACATTTGTGAGATTAGTTGTTTGTCAGTTGCTTCATTTGCTATTATTTTCTCCCATTCTGAAGGCTGTCTTTTCACCTTGGTTACAGTTTCCTTTGTTGTGCAGAAGCTTTTAATTATAATTAGATCCCATTTGTTTATTTTTGCTTTTATTTCCAATATTCTGGGAGGTGGGTCATAGAGGATCCTGCTGTGATATATGTCGGAGAGTGTTTTTCCTATGTTCTCCTCTAAGAGTTTTATAGTTTCTGGTCTTATGTTTAGATCTTTAACCCATTTTCAGTTTATTTTTGTGTATGGTGTTAGAAAGCGTTCTAGTTTCATTCTTTTACAAGTGGTTGACCAGATTTCCTAGCACCACTTGTTAAAGAGATTGTCTTTTCTCATTGTATATCCTTGCCTCCTTTGTCAAAGATAAGGTGTCCATAGGTGTGTGGGTTTATCTCTGGGCTTTCTATTTTGTTCCATTGATTTGTATTTCTGTCTTTGGGCCAGTACCATACTGTCTTAATGACTGTGGCCTTGTAGTAGAGCCTGAAGTCAGGCAGGTTGGTTCCTCCAGTTCCAGTCTTCTTTCTCAAGATTGCTTTGGCTATTCAAAGTTTTTTGTATTTCCACACAAATTGTGAAATTATTTGTTTTAGCTCTGTGAAAAATACTGTTGATAGCTTGATAGGGATTGCATTGAATCTATAGATTGCTTTGGGTAGTATACTCACTTTCACTATATTAATTCTTCTGATCCATGAACATGGTATATTTCTCCATCTATTAGTGTCCTCTTTGATTTCTTTCACCAGTGTTTTATAGTTTTCTATATATATATGTCTTTCGTTTCTTTAGGTAGATATATTCCTAAGTATTTTATTCTTTCCGTTGCAATGGTGAATGGAATTGTTTCCTTAATTTCTCTTTCTATTTTCTCATTATTGGTGTATAGGAATACAAGGGATTTCCGGTGTGTTGATTTTATATCCTGCAACTTTACTCTATTCATTTATTAGTTCTAGTAATTTTCTGGTGGAGTCTTTAGGGTTTTCTATGTAGAGGATCATGCCATCTGCAAACAGTGAGAGTTTTACTTCTTCTTATCCAATTTGGATTCCTTTTATTTCTTTTCCTGCTCTGATTGCTGTGGCCAAAACTTCCAAAACTATGTTGAATAGTAGTGGTGAGAGTGGGCACCCTTGTCTTGTTCCTGACTTTAGAGGAAATGCTTTCGATTTTTCACCATTGAGGATAATGTTTGCTGTGGGTTTGTCATATATAGCTTTTATTATGTTGAGGTATATTCCTTCTATTCCTGCTTTCTGGAGAGTTTTTTATCATAAATGGATGTTGAATTTTGTCAAAGGCTTTCTCTGCATCTATTGAGAGAATCATATGGCTTTTATTTTTCAATTTGTTAATGTGGTGTATTACATTGATTGATTTGTGGATATTTGAAGAATCCTTGCATCCCTGGGATAAAACCCAGTTGGTAATGGTGTATGGTCTTTTTAATGTGTTGTTGGATTCTGATTGCTAGAATTTTGTTAAGGATTTTTGCATCTATGTTCATCAGTGATATTGGCCTGTAGTTTTCTTTTTCTGTGGCATTTTTGTCAGGTTTTGGTATTAGGGTGATGGTGGCATCACAGAATGAATTTGGAAGTTTACCTTCCTCTGCAATTTTCTGGAAGAGTTTGAGTAGGATAGGTGTTAGCTCTTCTCTAAATTTTTGGTAGAATTCAGCTGTGAAGCCGTCTGGACCTGGGCTTTTGTTTGCTGGACGATTTCTGATTACAGTTTCAATTTCCGTGCTTGTGATGGGTCTGTTAAGGTTTTCTATTTCTTCCCGGTTCAGTTTTGGAAAGTTGTACTTTTCTAAGACTGTCCATTTCTTCCAAGTTGTCCATTTTATTGGCATATAATTGCTGATAGTCGTCTCTTATGATCCTTTGTATTTCTGTGTTGTCTGTTGTGATCTTTCCATTTTCATTTCTAACTTTATTGATTTGATTTTTCTCCCTTTGTTTCTTGATGAGTCTGGCTAATGGTTTGTCAATTTTATTTATCCTTTCAAAGAACCAGCTTTTGGCTTTGTTGATTTTTGCTATGGTCTCTTTTGTTTATTTTTCATTTATTTCTGCCCTAATTTTTAAGATTTCTTTCCTTCTACTAACCTTGGGGTTCTTCATTTCTTCCTTTTCTAGTTGCTTTAGGTGTAAAGTTAGGTTATTTATTTGACTTTTTTATTGTTTCTTGAGGTATGCCTGTATTGCTATGAACTTTCCCCTTAGCACAGCTTTTAGAGTGTCCCACAGGTTTTGGGTTGTGTTTTCATTTGCATTCATTTCTATGCAATTTTTTATTTCTTTTTTGATTTATTCTGTGATTTGTTGGTTATTCAGCAGCGTGTTGTTCAGCCTCCATATGTTGGAATTTTTAATAGTTTTTCTCCTGTAATTGAGATCTAATCTTACTGCATTGTGGTCAGAAAAGATGCTTGGAATCATTTCAATTTTTTTTGAATTTGCCAAGGCTAGATTTATGGCCCAGGATGTGATCTATCCTGGAGAAGGTCCTGTGTGCACTTGAGAAAAAGGTGAAATTCATTGTTTGGGTGTGAAATGTCCATAGATATCAATTAGGTGTAACTTGTCTATTGTATCATTTGAAGTTTGTGTTTCCTTGTTGATCTTCTGTTTAATTGATCTATCCATAGGTGTGAGTGGGGTATTAAAGTCTCCTACTATTATTGTGTTATTGTTAATTTCCCCTTTCATATTTGTTAGCATTTGTCTTACATATTGTGGTGCTTCTATGTTGGGTGCATATATATTTATAATTGCTATATATTCTTCTTGGATTGATCCTTTGATCATTATGTAGTGTCCTTCTTTGTCTCTTTACACAGCCTTGTTTTAAAGTCTGTTTTATCTGATATGAGTATTGCTACTCCTGCTTTCTTTTGGTCTCTCTTTGCATGGAATATCTTTTTCCAGCCCTTCACTTTTAGTCTGTATGTGTCCCCTGTTTTGAGGTGGCTCTCTTGTAGACAGCATATATAGGGGTCTTGTTTTTGTATCCATTCAGCCAGTCTTTGTCTTTTGGTTGGGGCATTCAACCCATTTACATTTAAGGTAATTATTGATAAGTATGATCCCATTGCCATTTACTTAATTGTTTTGGGTTTGAGTTTATACACCGTTTTTGTGTTTCCTGTCTAGAGAATATCCTTTAGCATTTGTTGGAGAGCTGATCTGGTGGTACTGAATTCTCTCAGCTTTTGCTTGTCTGTAAAGCTTTTGATTTCTCCTTCATATTTGAATGAGATCCTTGCTGGGTACAGTAATCTGGGCTGTAGGTTATTTTCTTTCATCACTTTAAGTATGTCTTGCCATTCCCTCCTGGTCTGAAGAGTTTCTATTGAAAGATCAGCTGTTATCTTTATGGGAATCCCCTTGTGTGTTATTTGTTATTTTTCCCTTGTTGCTTTTAATGTTTGTTCTTTGTGTTTGATCTTTGTTAATTTGATTAATATGTGTCTTGGGGTGTTTTGCCTTGGGTTTATCCTGTTTGGGACTCTCTGGGTTTTTTGGACTTGGGTGACTATTTCCTTCCCCATTTTAGGGAAGTTTTCAACTATTATCTCCTCAAGTATTTTCTCATGGCCTTTCTTTTTGTCTTCTTCCTCTGGGACTCCCATGTTTCAAACGTTGGGGCATTTAATATTGTCCCGGAGGTCTCTGAGATTGTCCTCATTTCTTTTAATTCATTTTTCTTTTTTCCTCTCTGATTCATTTATTTCTACCATTCTATCTTCTAATTCACTAATCCTATCTTCTGCCTCCGTTATTCTACTATTTGTTGCCTCCAGAGTGTTTTTTATCTCATTTATTGCATTATTCATTATATATTGACTCTTTTTTATTTCTTCTAGGTCCTTGTTAAACCTTTCTTGCATCTTCTCAATCCTTGTCTCCAGGCTATTTATCTGTGATTCCATTTTGATTTCAAGATTTGGGGTCATTTTCACTATCATTATTTGGAATTCTTTATCAGGTAGATTCCCTATCTCTTCCTCTTTTGTTTGGTTTGATGGGCATTTATCCTGTTCCTTTACCTGCTGAGTATTCCTCTGTCTCTTCATCTTGTTTATATTGCTGAGTTTGGGGTGGCCTTTCTGTATTCTTGCAGTTGTGGAGTTCTTTATTGTGGGGTTTCCTCGCTGTGGGTGGGGTTGTACGGGTGGCTTGTCAAGGTTTCCTGGTTAGGGAAGCTTGTGTCGGTGTTCTGGTGGGTGGAGCTGGATTTCTTCTCTCTGGAGTGCAATGAAGTGTCCAGTAATGAGTTATGAGACGTCAGTGGGTTTGGAGTAACTTTGGGCAGCCTGTATATGGAAGCTCAGGGCTGTGTTCCTGTGTTGCTGGAGAATTTGCATGGTATGTCTTGCTCTGGAACTTGTTGGCCCTTGTGTGGTGCTTGGTTTCAGTGTAGGTATGGAGGTGTTTGATGAGCTCTTGGTGATTAATGTTCCCTGGAGTCAGGAGTTCTCTGGTGTTCTCAGGATTTGGACTTAAGCCTCCCACTTCTGGTTTTCAGTCTTATTTTTACAGTAGTCTCAAGACTTCTCCATCTATACAGCACCTTTGATAAAACATCTAGGTTAAAGAAGAAAAGTTTCTCCACAGTGAGGGACACCCACAGAGGTTCACAGAGTTACATGGAGAAGAGAAGAGGGAGGAGGGAGTTAGAGGTGACCCGAATGAGATGAAGTGGAATGAAAAGAGGAGAGAGCAAGCTAGCCAGTAATCACTTTCTTATGTGTGCTCCACAGTCTGGACCACTCAGAGATGTTCACGGAGTTATACAGAGAAGAGAAGAAGGAGGAAGGAGACAGATGTGGCCAGGAGGATAAAGGGGGGAATTAAAAGGAGAAAGAAAAACCCAGCCAGTAAGCAGTTCCCTAAGTGTTCTCCACCGTCTGGAACATGCAAAGAGATTCACAGAGTTGGGTAGAGAAGAGAAGGCAGAGGGAAGAGATAAAGGCGACCTGGTTGAGAAAAAGGAGAGTCCAAAGAGGGAGAGAGCAGTCAAGCCATTAATCTTGCTCCCAAGTAAAAATGGGTACTGAAGACTGGGTTCTTAAAGGTACAAAATTGATAACAAATACCAAAAATCAAAGATTAAAAATCTAGAGTAGAGGTTGGATTTTCAAAAATACAATATTAAAAAAAAAAAGTCACAAAAATTATAAATATATATATATATGAAGTTTGCTTTAAAGAATAGGGTCTTTTTTTTTGTAATAGTAATAGTAGGTTATAAAGTAATAGTAGGTTATAAAAATGAAAATTAAAGGAAAAATAGAGGACTTAAAAAATTTTTTTAAATAAAAAAATAAATAATGATCATAAAAATATATCTAGGACTTTCTCTGGTGTTGTTGTGGGCAGTGTGGGGTCAGTTCATTTTCGGATAGTTCCTTGGTCCGGCTTATATTTCTCAAGATCTATAGGCCCCTTCCTATGTAGTCAATACTAACTACAGGGTTTTAATCTATTGCACCTGTCACTTTCAAGGCAGTTCCCTCTGTTTTAGCTTTTTTTGTTTGCTGGTCTCTCAGTGTCTGATTTCTGCCCTGACACAAGGGGGCCGGTAGTGGACAATTTTTCAGGCTCACTTGTTCAGTCGCGCTGTGGAGAGGGAGGGGTGCTGCAAACAAATAACACTGGCGTGTGCTCGCAGTGTCTCAGCCACACTGGGCCTGCCCCCACTCACGGCGCATGTGCCCTCCCTGCCCACACTGCTCAGGCTCTAGGTTGCTCTGCCGAGAACTGTCCGAGGCCAGCCCTGGGCTGCATGCACCTCCCACTTCTAAGCTACTCAGGTTCAGTCACTCAAGCAGTCCTCAGAGGCACAGACTCGGTTGGGCCTGCGTTTTGTGCCCTTCCCAGTTCCGAGCATCTCAGGTGATGAGGTGTTTGGCAAGTGCAATCGCTGCGACTTATCACCTCCCCTGTCCCTGCCACTCGGTTTTCTGGGTGTACAACCTACACACCTTCTCAGGTGGATGTTGACTGTCCAGAACCCCAAGAAGTCTTAGTTAGCAAAGAAGCCTGCTTTCAGTGTGGTTGATAATGTCTCTCTAGGGCTGTGATTGTCCCCTTCTGGCTCTGGCTGCCTGTCACCGGAGGGTCTGCAGCCAACTAGCTCTGTACAGTCCTTTGTTCTGTAGCAGGCCTGGTGGTGTCTTAAGTTAGGGCTTTTCACGTGGTATCTCTCCCACAGTCTGGTTTGCTAGCTCAAGTTAGTTCCCTCAGATTGCCCTTGGGACGTTCAGGCCCGGTCCTTACTCTAAGTAATGCAGCCCGTGCCTCCCTGCCCAGCCCCTGCTTGCTAGTGGCGGGTGCAGGCGTCTGTGCTACTTCTCTGCTGGGGGAGTTACCGTTGGGCATGTAATCTGTGGGGTTTAATTATTTATTTCTTTTTCCTCCCAGTTATGTTGCCCTCTGTGGTTCCAAGGCTCACCACAGACTCGGCAGTGAGAGTGTTTCCTGGTGTTTGGAAACCTCTCTTTTTAATACTCCGTTCCTGGGATGGAGCTCCATCCCTACCTCTTTTGTCTCTTTTTTTGTCTTTTATATTTTTTCCTACCTCCTTTCAAAGACAATGGGCTGCTTTTCTGGGTGCCTGATGTCCTCTGCCAGCATTCAGAAGTTGTTTTGTGGAATTTACTCAGCGTTTAAATGTTCTTTTGATGAATTTGTGGAGGAGAGAGTGGTCTCCCCATCCTATTCCTCCACCATATTAGGACTGCCCCCAAAAAAATACCCTTCAGTATATGCCCCGTGATAATGGTACTCCTTTAAGCATCTCTCCTTTCCAGTGAGCACAAAGTTAAACTTTCTAAGTAAGAGGTGCTGGCAGGATTTGAAAGAACAGACTCCCCTGATGACTCTGTCTGGTACTTGGTGAGTCTGTCATGTGTGTATGAGAACATCTAGTGGAACTTTGTCCTTGAGAGTAGTCCCCTAATGGTGGTCCTTTGGTGAACTTGCAATTTGTGCTGATTGAACTCAGTCACTCAGTCGTGTCCAACACTTTACAACCTTTTGGACGGTAGCCCACCAGGCTCTCTGTCCATGGGATTTCCCAGGCAAGAATACTGGATAGGGTTGCCCTTTCCTTCTCCAAGGGATCTTCTTGACCCAGGGATCAAAGCAGAGTCTCCTGTGTTTCCTGCACTTCAAGCATTTTTTTTTTTTTTTTTTTACCTGCTGAGCCATTGGGGAAGCCCCAACTTGCAGTTTGGTCTGACAATAACCAGTCAGTAGATCTCATCCCAGAAACCATCATCCCAAAGGGTTCTTATCCTGAATGTTGTCCAAACCGGCTCCATATTACACATTAACACTCAAAGTCATATCAAGAGTTCTAGCACCACATTCCCAATGCAAGCTTTCTCACAGTCTGCCTCGCTTAACTTCCCTACGTTCCCATTGAACCTCTGTATCCTCTGTAAGCCCTGTGCACCTTGTCTGTGGCTTGAAAAGTTTCTGACCACCCTGTTCCATGCCTGTGCTCCAGATCACTACCTGCTTAGCCAGTAACTATATATCAACCCCACACTAGCCAAGCCAGCAAACTTCTTTGCTCTCCAGTGAGTAGAAGCACACCTTCTCCCACAAGCTCTGAAAATCTACCAAGGATATTCTTCCTCATTCCCAAGATACTATATTGAGTTTTCTTATCTCTTAAGTTTACTTTTACCATGCTTAAATGGTTATTTATACTAAGCTTATCCTGTTTAATCTACTCTAGGGTTTCTGTTTTCTGAGTGAATCTAGACTTATCCATCAGAATATACAGCACCTATTTGTATATCCATGTTAGAAATAAAAATAAAATCATATGTCAAATTCAGAACTTTCCAAATAGGCTTCACTGGGTCTCTTCTGACTTTTCAAGATTCTAATACTGAAAGGTGTGTCTATTTCTCTTCCCATGAAAAAAATCATCTGATATAAAATTTACATGACAGAGAAATTTGCCAGTGTCTTACTTACTACGAAAAATAATGACCTATGAAATTTTGCATATGGTCACAGTATTAGATTTGTTTTTCTACCATAAACAACTAGAAAATTGGATAAATTATATGAAAAGCCTTTTTCAAGCTTTGGACAGCATGCAACACCAGAGTTTCATGTGTAAGAAAAGGACAACAAATGATATAGGTCCTATAACTCTGATTTTACACTTTGAAGCAATTTCAGACCTCAGTATAGGGAGAGGTAACTCAGGCAGAAGGTGTCTCCTCACTGACTTAAGGACACAGAAATCAAGCACAGGAAGACCAAGATGCCAAAATGTATGAGTCATTATATATGGGATGTATACTGTGAGAAAGCTCCAGAAATCTGCCTATGGATCACAGTGAGTCTACTGTACATTCCAGTTGCACATATATTGAATAAAACTCCACAAGGACAGGCAAAGAGTAATGGATGCCTATGAATTTAGCAGGTCCTAAAACTTATGCAGAGCTAGTATGCATCGAATTTACAGTGAGTCAGAGTGAAGATATTTAGTAAAATACTTACATCATTCAATTAAGATAGGTGAATCACAACGTAGTAGAATGGATAACTTACTCAAAGCAAGATTTCATAGACTTCCTCTATCAAATCTTAAATATAAGCTTTGATGGAATCAAGATGATCTGCAAAAAGCTAACAACCTGCCAAAATAAACTCTGATATTGCTTAGAAGAACATAAAAAAATCAATGCATCCATAAAACTAATAATACCAATGTTCCATATCTAATAAAATTATTAAACATGAACAAAAGGGAGGTGAATATTATCATTAGTTTTAAAAGAATCAGTTCTATTAAGAAACAGACCTAAAAGTAAAGAGAAAACATCAGATAAAAACTATAAAACATCAATTATGCCCCCAAAAGATAAAGGAAAACATATATATAATGAGGAAATAAATACAAGAAAAAAACCATCAATTAAGATAACCAGTAATGAAAAATTATCTGAAATGAAAAGCCATTAGATAGGCACCAAAATGAGAAAAGATCAGTAGATACATGATAAAAATGCTGTGAAATGAACAACATTGAGAATTTACAAAGTTCAATTTTAAAATTAAATTTCTTAAGATAATACACAGTTATTATGCTTTTGTGAACAAAGATTATTTATATTTTGTTAGGGAAAAAGTTAGATTCAAAATATGAAATCAAGGATTACTGTTTCTAGTCTATTTGGATACATAAATTTTTGCTTTAATACAATCATTTTGTTTCAGGCATTTAGCAATATAATATTTGAAATGTATACTTGTAATGACATAATAGGTCTTTAAGATAAAATTCATAATATTAAGGACTTCCCTGGTGGCTTAGTGGTAATGAATCCACGTGTCAATACAGGAGATGTGGATTTAATACCTGGGTGGGGGAGATCCCCTGTAGAAGGAAATGGCAACTCAGTCCAGTATTCTTGCCTGGGAAATCCCACCAACAGAGGAGCCTGGCAGGCTACAGCCCATAGAGTTGCAAAGCGCTGGGCATGACTTAGCAACTAAACAACAACAATAATATTAATAAGATTTACCAAGACTGTGTAAAAAGATATTACACAAGTAACAATTCAATAAATGAAGGGAGCAGGGTAAAGCAGAGTACAAACTTTTAGATTATAAATTTTAAAATAAGTACCTCTATGTAAAAACACACAGAAAACATGAAAACTCACTATAATCTCACCATTTTCCATGACTCATATTTTGCTCGAAATTTCCATGGGAATTTGGAAGAAGGAAAATTAAGCAATTGTGCTCGCAAAATTATCTCAATCATAAAAATCTGAACATATCTATTTTTAGAAGTGATGATATTTCAAAATAAGAACACAATAAAACAAACCATAGCAAAAAAGAATGAACTGCCATTCTTCAGGCACTAGGACCTTTATACAGAGTGAGAAATTGAGATTAAAAAGAGAACGAATTATAGCAAAAAAGGTCTTCCCTCTGAGCTGACTAACATAGTTCCACGCATCTCTACAGTAGTTATTGTTTTCAGGAAGGAGAAAAAATCAGATTATCCTCTGTCATTTCTTACAGCATGACTTCCAATTCAGGTTGCAGTCTTATAAGAAACCTTATAAGTCTTATAAGAAAAAGAAAAAGAAAAAAAAAGCACTGTATATCTCTCGTCCAGCTAACTAGTTAAGAAGAGAAGGAAGTCCATGCCTTCTCTATCCATAGTGAGCAAGGGACAGAAGACAGAGTTAAGGTTTGGGCAGAGTACATTCTAAAAAGGTTAAAGTGTTAGTTGCTAAGTCACGTTGAACTCTGTGATCCCATGGACTATAGCCTGCCAGGCTCCTCTGTCCATGGAATTCTCCAGACAAGAATACTGGAGTGGGTACCCATTCCCTTCTCTGGGGGATCTTCCCCACCCAGGGATGGAACTAGAGTCTTCCTCATTGCAGCCAGATTCTTTACCATCTAAGCCACCAAAAAGTCCCTACATTCTAATATAAAGTTAATAAAAATGACACTGAAAGAGAACTTGAGGTCAGGAAAGACATCAGTAACCTTTGAACAAAATATAATCAATTATTGGCAGAAGGATTGCAAGTCATATGTAAAGACTGTGAATCTTATACGCCAAGTCCTATATTGTAGGCGCTGCTATTAAAAACAAAACAAAACAAACTAATCAATTCTGTGTAAATATACTTGATCTATCTAGATGTTCAGGCAACCAGAGCCTGAATAAAAAAGAAAAGAAAACCAGGCTGCTCTGTCCGTGGAATTCTCCAGGCAAGAATACTGAAGTGGGTTGCTATTCCTTTCCCCAGGGGATCTTCCTGACCCAGATTGAACCCATATCTCCTGCATTACAGGCAGATTCTTTACCATCTGAGCCAGCTTTAGAGAGGTGAAAGGAAGATAAGAAGACCACACAGCAAGGAAGGGCTTCTGGGTGGGCTGAGCCAAGCAACTGTGAGAGAGAACTGTTCAAGTGGAACACACTAACTAGCCTAAAAAATATCTGTGGGGACTTCCCTGAAGGTCCACTGGTTAAGACGTCGATTTCCAATGCATGGGGTGCTGGGTCAGTCCCTGGTTGGGGAGCTAAGATCCCACATGTCTCGCAGCCTAAAAACCAAAACATAGAACAGAAGCAATACTGTAACAAATCCAATACAGACTTTAAAAACGTCTCACGTTTAAAAAAAAAGAAAAGAAAAGAAAAGAAAAAGAAAACATCTGTGTGTACATCTCGATTATGTGGTCAGTGAAGTTATATAATCATTTATAGATGAAAGATTAGAGTGGCTATCCAATATTAATCTCTTTTCCTTACAGGGTGCAATTTTAGTTTTACTCCTGGAAGCTTTAAATAAACAGATGCTGAAAAGTTCTTTGAAACAAATGAATGTGAATATTCACAAGAAGAATTGAGGTGGTAACTGGTAAATGGGGATTTGTATTTTCTCTGATTTTTTGAAGTCACTTTCAAGGATGGAGATATTGTTAATGGAGAAATAGAGTAATGAAAATGTTGTAGGAAAGGGGACCCCCTTCCAGGGCCCGAAACTGGGCTCTTGTCTAACACTCAGAAGTGAATTGTCCAAGGAGACACATGTATTGACAAAGCAAGAGATTTTACTGGGAAAGGGTGCCCGGGCAGAGAGCAGGAGGGTAAGGGAACCCAGGAGAACTGCTCTGCCACGTGGCTCACAGTCTTGGGTTTTATGGTGATGGGATTAGTTTCTGGGTGGTCTTTGGCCACTCATTCTAATTCAGAGTCTTTCCTGGTGACGCACGCATTGCTCAGCCAAGATGGATGCTAGAGAGAGGGATTCTGGGAAGTGGACGGACATGCAGCGTCTCCTTTCAACCTTTCCGTAACTCTTCTGGTTGGTGGTAGCTTATTAGTTCCGTATTCCTTATCAGGATCTCCTACCATGGTGCCTGGCCAGGGTGGGCAGTTTCAATCAGTGTACTTCCCCTAACAAAAAGACCACAGATAAAGATAATCAAAGGATTCCCTCTCCAAATCCTTGATACTCCCATGTATCCACACCCCGAGAGAGTTACAAGGATCACACCAAAACCATATCCATGACCCTAGGTACATTTCCAAATGACAAGACAGAAATTATAAAACTTGTATAGATTTCACTTGACTAAATTACTTATATAAAGGAAATGAGGACAAAGTATAACATTTAAAACTTTCAAAATTCTAGGGCAGCAAATAACAATAAACTTAATACTTACATGCATTTGTTAGTAAGTCAGATAAAAGGCAATAATCTATAAGGACAATAGGCTCACCCACTTGGATTTTACAGTGCTACCAAAAGGAGACCTAAATACGTGGATGATTCTCTCACCACAGTTGTGTGCTGTAGAAATGGAAGGAACCAACGAGTACTGACATCAGCTTGGCCATTGTGTGTTTCTGAAGTGGGGACCATTCTGACAATGACTTTTCGTCTTGTTCAGTGGGAGGGACTGCCATGACCCTGCAGAAGGATGAATGCACAAGAAAAAAAGTGATTCGACATCCAGCTCTAAGGAAGGAGTTAAGTAAAAATACCCTATATTTTAGCTAATCTCTTGAATTCATAAGTACATTTCAACGATTCTCAAATTGCAACAAAGTGAGACACTTTACAGAGGAGTTTTATAAACAAAATATAATGTAATATATTTGTTTATATAAATACAAATATATTTGTATATATTTGTGTTTATATAAAATATAAACAAAACAAAATGATGTAAAATGCTGTTTTTCACAGTCCATAAAATTTTGCTCTGTTGAATCTGGTCAAATCACATTTGTTTCTATTTCTAAATGATTTCTCTTATTATAGGGGAATCTTTTTTGTGGATACAAAATGAAACTTTAAATTATTTTGCAGTCATCACCTTTAATTGTGTCCTCCTGGCCTTACATAGCAATTAAATAGTTTTTTTTTAATGGTATCTCAGACGGATTTTATAATTCTTTCATCTCTTTCAGTGTTCACACAAACTCACTTAACTTGCTGAGAGTTGGTCTTCCTCATTTAAATAGCAGTCTCATATCTGATTGAAATTCTTTCTACTCCTTTCCTGAAATCCCTCCCTGATCATAGCATCTTGGAATGGAGTGAAAAAGACAGGAGCTTCTGGCATGCATTTCCTCCTGCTCCTTCTCTAATTTAACCTCTGAAGTTGAGACTGCTCAAAGTCAATTCCATGGAAATTAGTTGGCTTAAAATCAGTTTACCAAAAACCAATTCTCCCAAAAATCAGTTTGCCAAAGAATTAATCGAGTGAATAACCTATTTCTTTCTATAAACTGTATATATGATTTTTATAATTCATATTAAATGCTAAATTTTCATAGATTTGAGGTTTTTATGAAGATTATTTGAATGACTTTCATGTTTTTCTTTTTATATTTTTCATTTTTATATCATTTTAAGCTTACCTATGATGTATTGTTTTGCAGATTTTTGACTACAGGGCACTCAGAAAGAGAGAGGGTAGTGCTGAAATTTGGTATATTCTCTTTCTGGCCATGAGTGGGTGGGCCTGATTTCAACTGGAAGGAATGATTTTTAAAAAATGATTTAGAAAGTAGTGTGCTCTATGGAGCAGTAGTAGGTGCTGCGTCATTGAGAAGAAGGTGGGAGAAGGAAGATCCTATGTTTGTAGCAAGATAAAGCATCATTTAGGTCTCCTAAAACAGGGGATAGGCTGGTGGACAAGAGAAGCTTAATTGAGGAACCAAAGACAGTAGGAGATGAAATTAAGAAGATGTTAAGAATGAGGGCCTAATAGGGAGACAGAGAATTAGGAAGCAGATGTTTCTTATCAAGTGGCATTCCTCTTCTTGTCTGGTCTGATGTGGACAGGTGGTGGCCAACTTGTCCTGCTGAGAAAGAGGTTCATTCCTGTGACCTGCTTTAAGCACTGTGGGTTCCCTTGGCTTCAAACTGGTTGCATCACATGACCTTTCTCTGGTGTACAAACTTCTTTGGCAACACAAGGTTGCAGTTCTGGCAATATGGTAACTTCCAGTCTCATCCAATCTGCACAGTCAAATTGTCAACCATTGGGAAGGAGAAGGATTCACCTCCTATTCCTCTCAACAGTCTTACTTCAGGAGGATCAGTCTCAGTCCGCATTCTGTAGGCAGTCTGCCTGCCATTTGATCTTGCACAAGTAGCACAAGAGAAGATCACAGTATTTCCTGGTCAATGAGCAAATCAATGCCAGCCTTTTATTTTTCAAAGCAATCTCCATTCAGTCTTTATAAGTGATTAGTTTTGATGGGAAGAAATTGCGGTGCACGGGGCTAATATTTGCTCTACTAATATTCTCCTGACATTGTTGGAGGGAAAAAATGACAATATCATTAACTTTAATAGCTATACTGATTTTTTATAACTAGCATCCATTTGAGATAGCCAGTGCTGTGCCAGACTGGCTAACAAATAAATATCATTCCTGGTGAAATTTATTCTCTAAGCTTGCACGTTTCAACAAATCCTGTGAGAAGATTTCTGGCCCTAATCACAAATGGGCCTCAGAATTTACAGATTGGGATATACGTTTCCTTTGGTCTCTACTTTTGGGTTTTGATAACAATTCTAGGACCCAAGAAAAATCCCACTGAGCCCTTCTAAACCATTCTTTAATAATGCTGCTATGATGAAAGGTATTTTATTGCCTTTTTAAATGAGCATATGGTTACATTATCCAATGCTTTCTTTGATTGGTAGTAAAGAGCATGTGGTGATGCTTATCCATTTTATTCATATGCTTATAAAATATATATACTCTTAATTTGTATGATGCTCCAGACACTAAGATAAACAAAAATGAGAATAAATAAATATAATTAGAACCATGAAGTCAGGAAACTAAGTTTTTAGGGGAGAATAAAAAAAGGACCTTAACATGTACAGATAAAATACAGCAGCAGTTAAACGTGGGAGATTACCCATACATGATGGAGCAGATAAATTTGATCTGGGTCTTGAAGTAAAAATAGAAATGGGAACCAAAAAAATAGAAAGAAGATGTATGAACGTATTATCAAAACATTACCCTCTCTTCTAAAATATAGTTGATAATAACTTCCAACTCTGAATTTTTTTATTGAATTCTTATAAAATCTTAAATCTGTATATAGACTGACTTGGGCATTCTCAGTAATATCATAGAATTTTAAGAAACCAATTTCACTCCTCTACATTTTAGCCTAATTGTTGAGTACCTGATAATCTGTGCCTATCAGGAATAAAAGATACTCTTTACCTTCAAGAATTCAGTCTAGTAATAAACAAGTATAATAAGTGATTCATACCATTCCATTCAACTTTTCAATTTGAATGAGAAAGCAGGCAACCTGTAATTAAGATGATCCTTCATATGTCAGAAAGTATCTGCATTTTACCCTCCTTGAATTAGTTTGTTCACAACTCTGGGTGATGACGAATACTTTCTTTTCATCAG
Source organism: Bos taurus (assembly GCF_002263795.3). NCBI lineage: Eukaryota > Metazoa > Chordata > Mammalia > Artiodactyla > Bovidae > Bos > Bos taurus. The sequence goes on along the minus strand of NC_037336.1, from coordinate 16,453,847 downwards.
GAAGAAATAGAAACAATAATTGTTCACATAAAATTTTTATCAATAGCATATAAGTAAGTAACACAAACTATTAAGAGAAATTAAGCTTACTGCTGATTTTTTAAAGATTCTTTTTATTTTCTAAAATTTCTAAAATGTATACATATTACTTTTATCATCCCAAAATAATATTTGTTATGAAAAGCTGTAAGCAATCAATTTCCACATGCCCAATTTTCTAAATGAACAATTTTGAAGATTTTGGAAGAATTTCATATATATTTTATTTCTCTTATTTTGTTGTTATGATTTTTTAAAACAAATTCCAGCCATCATTTAATGTTATCTCTATAAACTTCAACATATACCTTCAAAAAGTATGAACAATTTCCTGTGTAAAGTGAATGGCTTTTTCATACATAACAAGATTAGCAAATTCCTTTATGTCAATTAAAATTGAGCATGTAATAAATTCCTCAGATTTTTTTAAAAACTCTTTTTCATATATACTTTGCCTAAATCAAGATTCTGAAAATTCATATGTTAGTCACATTTGCTTATGAGGATCTCTTTTGATACAGAGCAGTCCTCACTAACTGTTTCTAAGCCATTGATTTGTTTCAGAAATAAGTTCTTTTTAACTTCTAGGACATTCCTATTTTTAACTTCCTCTCTGTGGCTTATGCTAGTCATAATTATAGTCATGTTTATGCCACCTAGACTATTAGTCTATCTATAAAGATTTCCTTCATTTCCTTGTTTTCATTTTAGAAGAAATTCCTTCAATCAAGGATTTATTTCTGTTTTATTTTCTCTGACATATTTAGAGGAGTCTGATTCCCAATATCATTTAGAAAGAAAGAAAAATGTTTTCTTTATAAAAAAGTGGTGCTTGTTTTTTAATTTAGGAGATGCAACCAGAGAATACTGAATTTGAAATATTTGTTCTAATAGTCTTGTTCTTTAAGATACACAGCTGGTGGAGAAAATCGGCACTCCAAATGGCTAAAAATTTTGTTTTAAAAATTTCTGTCTTGTTACTTTTGACTGATTAAAATCTTATTTTTTTCTTTCCCAGGACTGATTTTCTCTGTAATAATTTTAGAATATATATCTTGTGAACTTGATTACCTTTTGCCTATTTTTCCTTTGTGTCTTTTCCTTCAAATTTATTGTCTATGATTGATACTAGGAAGCATATGCCTATGATTAATATGAGCTTAGGTAACATATGCAAATGAGTATTAACCTGATTTTGTTTTTGAAGGATGAACCTCTTGCTAAATATTTTAAAGTATTAAATATGCCAGTATTTCAATTTCATATTTCAAAAATAACTTTAATAAAGACAGAACAATTTATAATCTGAGCTTTTATGGATTTTAAATATTTTTTTATTGTTGTTGCTTGAAAAAAGTCAGGTACAGATTTTTGCTTTTCCTCTGAACCTATGTGAGTAAAAATCAACTCTGATTTCAGCAGGATTTCCAACCTAGCTTCATCTTCTTTCCTTTAAAATCAGATTTGGCTCCTATGAAGAAAACAGGGCAGAGTAAGGCAGATCCAACAGCTTTTTTTTTTTTTTTTTTTTAAATTTTATTTTATTTTTAAACTTTACATAATTGTATTAGTTTTGCCAAATATCAAAATGAATCCACCACAGGTATACATGTGTTCCCCATCCTGCTTTTTATGACCACCCTGTCTCCTTAGAGATTGCACACCCTTTTGTGTATGTGTTTAGTTTTGATTGAACATATATTTGTTCTGTGTAACTATGTGGGATTGTATTGTTTGAGAAACATACATAGTACAATTAAAAAAAAAATACAAAGTACTTCTTTCTGGTTTTTTATCCCAAGAACAATTTTCCACTGAGATACTCTTTTACTCCAGGATCATCATAATTTTTCCTGATCCCAGGCACAAAGGCCAATGGTTGTTGATCCATCTGCTGGAATAATTCATCTCTTTATACCTTATATTAATGAAGGTTTTTTCTTTTTATATATGAGGTGCTCATTCATTCAGTCAAGTTGGACTATTTGCGGCCCTATGGACTGTAGCCTGCCCATGGGATTTTTTAGGCAATAATACTGGAGTAGGGAGCTATTTCCTTTTCCAGGGAATCTTCCTGATTCAGGGATCAAACCCAGGTCTCCTGCACTGGCAAGTGAATTCTCTACCACTAGTACCACCTGGGAAGCTCTTCAAATATATAAGACTCAGGAATAAACCAAGAGAGGATCAATTGGAATTAAATTTTTTCTTCTATTTGGATCCAAAGACCAAATTTACATTCCTAATCTTGCTTTAACACTAAGACACATTGAGCAAATTCCTTTTCTTCCGTGGACTTTGCAACCTCTTTGCCAACGATTCTTTTTCCATATAGCCAAAAGTGCAATTTATTTAGCAGTCTCAGTTACCCCCTGGTGCCTTCATATGTGAACCTAAGGGACAATCTTGGAAGAATGAAGAATTATTTAAAAGACAAGAATATTAGAAATGTTCAGATGCAAACTGTTTAAAGTTATTTGTTATTAGCATTTTTTAAAATTCACCCACCTATTCAAGTTTTCTTTTTATTGCTCATCTCTTTATCTAAATTGCCTTAGTAGCATCTGTCAGCATCTTCAACTTTGGATTGCAAATTCCCAAGAGATAGATTATGTCTGTCTAACTTTGTGTGCACAGCAACTAATAAAGCATGTTATGAAGATAAATTTGCAATGTGTTTTGATGGTGATAAATTTTACTGACTCCATTTTAATATCTCATTCCAGATACTTTTAAAAGGGAAACATCATTATCAGTATACCACACAATTAACCCTAATGCATTTGAAAAGAAAGCCAAGATATGAAATGTTTTTCAATTTTTTTTATATCTGACTTAGGTGAACTGTATTAATTTTGCAGCAAAACTTTTTTTATATGATATAATCCAAATGCCATTGAGAAGAGAGTAATTTAAAAATATCTATGAAGATTAGTTTTCTATTATTATCTAGTTAATGATCCAATTATTTCATAAGGAAATAGCTTAATTTAGTCTTTATTCATTTAAAATTTTGGCTCAAAGCTATTGTACGTTTTTATTGGCTGATACCAATAATTATGTGACTCTCGAGTGATCAGCATGCTGCTGATAGTCTCAGTTTATTTTAAGGTTACAGTTGTAAACAGAAATGTAGCAAAAGACCTCACTTATAAAACAAATAAAGACACATCACAAAATTATTATCTGAAATCAGTGTTTCAAATTATACTCTGATGAATTTAGGAACCCATTTTCTGCCAAATTTGCAAAGGGATTTTTATTTTAGAGAATTTTTTTTTAAACCAACAGCTTAGTGTAATCACAAAAAATAATTTTTGGACTTAATTTTAGCACCAAGTCATCATACCCTATGCTTAACTTATTTGAGCTTCAGAAAAATGTCTACCACAAATTTTTCAGAAAAATGACACATCTATTAGTTTTGCAATACACATTTCCAGGAGGTATTGTTCACCTTTTGGTTGGAGATGAGCTAAGAAAAAGCTCCAGAGTTCTTCCATAATCTAAGTCCTTCAGCGTCACAAATAAAACACACTTTTTTTCTAATTTCAATATAAAAGCACAGTCCAAAGGGAATTAAATCATTTTGAATAATCTAGAGTTGCTCCTCTTTATTAGTTCAGTTAATTTAGGAGTGAAAACAATGTATAGGATATTCCAAAATCAGGATCTCTTATCATTTTGTAAATCAAAGGTGAAGCTTCTGAAACTTCTGAAACTCTGAAGGTTAAGCTCTTGGGGTGCCTTTTTGATCTCTCCAAGCGCTGATCCCCTCATCACACCCGGAGTATTCTTCACCATACCCTCCTGAATTAAAGTAGTTAGACACTTGGGTACCCTGAGAAGGCTACATTTTCCCCTGAGTTAGTGTTGCTCAGTTGTCTCTGGCTCTTTGTAAGACCATGGGGACTGTAGCCTGCCAGACTCTTCTGTCCATGGAACTCTACAGGCAAGAATCCTGGAGTGGGTTGCCATTGTCTTCTCCAAAGGATCATCCCAACCCACTTCTCCTGCACTAGGAGGTGGATTCTTTACCATCTGAGTCACCTGGGGAGCCCACCATAGCTTTTTCTGGTCCTTTTCTTGGAATGTTTTATTTTCTGTTCTCAGGACTGATTTCTTTACAACTTGTACAAGTTTTCCTTTCAAATCTTACCTTTAACTTGAGAGTTTCCTTGATCAGTCTTGTTCACAATTCCCTCAAATTATTCCATAACTCATTTATTTGACAATTGCAAAGAAAATGTCCTGTGACAATCTCATTTTTGTTCCTTACCATTTATATTAGTGATAAGCTTTGCATGTTGCAAAACTTTTCTGTAGAAGGTAGTCAGTGAATTAGATGTCTATGTATTCCTTTCATTGCCAAGGAGAGTACAAAAAGAGTATGTATGATGAAAAGAACAAAGGAAGAAAGTGAACAAAGGGAATGACCTTCAGCGCTCTCTCAAACTGAGTTAACATTGTGTAGCTGTACGAAGTTGTTTGATTTGGGTAACACCAGATGTGAACTTCAATAACAAGAGTAAAAGGACTTGTGGACTGATGCTGGGTAAGCAGAACTCTTGTGCATGTAACAATAGTTGATTAAATTCTGTGAAGAATGTGGTTTGCTACTAGACACAACTATGTCTTTGATGGATTAAAACTAGTCATATGTCCAGAAATCTTGGCAAAAACACACTTTTATAAATTGGACAAATAATTTAAAATAACATTTCTTTTATAAGGAGAGGTTGAGTGAAAATGAAAAGAATAGAGTAGTCACAATTGAATATTTGAGAAATCTGATTCAGCGTATACTTTAACTGGCCAGCACTATCTATATTCTTTTTTCCCTATTAGAAATGAACATTCCTATAACTGAATTTGATGGTCAAGGAAGTTACAGAGAAATCATTTTCTTTTTTTATTGAGAGGTAGAGCTTTGCCAGTTTAGGGTTTCTTGCTTGTTTACATTGTTTGCTTATTTTAACTAAAATATTATAAGCATATATGTATACACACCCAAAATAGACAAAACTGAAATGGCTACAAGAAAAAAAAAATGCAAAAGTTAGTTTTTGAAACATTTTTGTTCTGTAGTTTTATATATATATATATATATTTCATATATATATATGAAATAATACAACATAGGAGAAATACAATAAAGAATATATATATTAACATATTTGTATATATATATATATACACACAAATATATGTAGCATTAAGAAGAGAGATAAATTGTAAATTGACCTTATTTTTGAAGTCCTCTTTCTTGTTTTAAGGGTTCTTTGAATACTATAAAATCTTTTTATAAGTTTTTTTTTAAGTCTTATTGAATTCATCACAACAATGCTTTTGCCCTGTGGTTTTTATTTGGGGTGGGGGGTGTTTTGACCATGAATTATATGGAATCTCAGCTCCCTGACCAGGGATTGAACCTCACGCCCTGTACTGGAGGGCAAAGTCCCACCCACTGGACCACCAGAGAAGTCCCCAGAGGCCTTCTTTTACAACCTTATCTCCACTTAGATTTTGAATCCAGAGCTGCTATGTCCCTCAGAGCCCTGCGTAGCTAAAGAAGGCTCCTTTCTTACTGCTTCTGTGTTTTCTTATAGACCTCGTAGAGATATATTAGGTTTCTCCTTAGTTAAAGAAAGAAAGAAAATGTAGTAACATTTCAAGGGAAAACTGATTATTTTCTTCAATAATTTTCATATTTTGCAAAGAAGGACTAACTGAATTTTGTCTCAGGGCTGGTAACTTTGCGAAAGTCCTTGTATTTTTCAAACTGGGGTTAGCAAACACATTTTCCGGCTCTTCAAGCTATATGAAAGTGAAAGTAAAAGTGTTAGTTGCTCTGTCCAGTCTGACTCTTTGTGACCCATGGACTATAGCCCACCAGGCTCTTCTGTCCATGAAATTTTCCAGGCTATAATACTGGAATGGGTTGCTATTTCCTTCTCCAGGGGATCTTCCCAACCCAGGGATCGAACCTGGGTCTCTTGCATTACAGGAAGATTCTTTACCATCTGAGCCACTAGGAAATATCCTACGCACAGACTTTTTAAATACTGAATATTATTTTATTTTCAGTAATAGTATATAAAAGAAAAAAGAAACTGAAAATAAGCTGAAGTGTTCCATAACCCACTTTTCATTGGCTGTTACAATTACCATGACAGAGCAGCAAAAGGAATCAAAAGTAAATTTCACTTTTTATTGGCATGTTTAGAGGACACCAATATCAATCCAACTTATAATTCAAAATAATACTCCATGGAAAAGCTTGCTCCCAATCCTCTAGCTTCCAGTATTGCTTACACCTCTCAGCCTCTCTCAAAATTGAAGTTCTCTTATTAATCCTCACCTAAGCCCCTGCACATATCATGGACCTTTTCATTTTCTCCCTTTTCTTTCCCACTTTTCTTTCTTTCTCATTCTTTATTTTTTTTCTCAGGCAACTGAGCATTCTCTTCCTCTTTTTAGTATTTCTTGCCCACATCTTGACTATAAGCAAAGATAACTTTAATATAATTAAGTAAAAATTAAATAAAATCTGTACAATAGCCAATAGGAGCAGAAGGTGAAATGCTTAGGTGGTAAGAAAGAAAAGAGGCATGAAAAATAATTTTTGTGACCCTTAAGCACATTCCAACCTCATTAGGCTCTGAGTTACAGTATCATTTGTATGTGATCACATAAATTAAGAATAATTGCATTTAAATTACATGTTTAAATATTTCAGACTAAGGACTGAAGTTCTCAAGAAGTCCACAGTGATTTTTCAATAGCCCTCAAATATTTACATTTGCAAATAAGCTTTCTGAGTTGAAAGTAGGATGAACTCTCTAAAATGGGGTAGATTGTTGGATAGATTTGCACAGTCCATGTGAGATAGAAGCTTATGAGAATAAAAGTGAATAAAAAAGTGAAAAGTCCAGGTGTCACTGGGCCTACAATGCCAAATATAGATATTTGGCCAATTAAATAGAAATAAGAGAGGTGCCAAGTGTGTCCTCTTAGAACAAGGAACAATTTCTATAGCCTTTCAAGCTGACTGCTTTGGACAAACTCACTGTGGAAATTCATTGAATTAAGGGAGCCAATTTAATAAACATTTAAAAAATATGTAAAATATGTATCTATACCTCAATAGACAATTATATTAAAGTTTTAAAAATGTTTTATTAGAATAAAATATGCACAGAAAATAACACACAACTTAATTGGCAGCTTAATAAATTGTCACAAAATGAACACAACCATGTAACCATAAACAGAGAAGGGAACCACAATGAGATACTATACAGCACACACTAAGATGGCTATGATTGAAAAAAGAGACAAAAGAAATGAAAAATAACAAATGTTGCCAAGAATGTAGAGAAAATGGTACCCTGATGTATTGTTGGTAAGAGTGTAAAATGGTACAGTCATTGTAGATGATGGCTTGGCATTTCCTCAAAAAGTTAAACACAGAATTACCATGTGATCCAGAATTTCTATTCTTACACATATACCACCCAGTTGAAAACAGATACTCAGATATTTCAAATAATCATAGCAGCAGTATTCACAATAGCCAAAAACTTCAATTGTCCACCATGGACCAATGTGTAAACAAATTGTGCTTTTTACATATATTTAAAATGGAATATTAGTCATGAAAATGAATGAAGTACCAAATGCATGTTACAAAATGTATGAACTTCAAAAACATACTAAGTGTAAGAAGTCAGACACAAAAGGTTTTATATGATTCTATTCATAAGAAGTATTCAGAATAGGTAGATCCATAAAAACAGAAAGCAAATTAGTGGTTGCCAGGGCCTTCAGGAGGTGAGGGAATAAGGAAGGACTGCTTAATGGGGATGAGATTTTTTTTACTGAACCAAACTTAGATTACTTACCCAAAGCCCAGCAAAGCCAATCTATTGACATCAGGCTGAAGTGAAGGAAAATGCAGAGTTTATTGCAAGGCAACCAACATAGGGCTAAGTACGAAGAATGAGCAAGTTATGCTTCCAAGTCTCCAACACCCTCAAGAGTTTGGGGAAAGGGTTTTTAGAGGCAAGGTATGGAATAGGATCTCAGAGTGCCTGCTCAGCTTATGGACATTTCTTCTGACTGGTTTGTGATGAGGCATCAGTGTGGTGTATCAGGAGTTAACAACATCAGCCTTCTGGTTCCAACTCGTTTGAGGTCTATGTGCTTGCAGTCATCATGCAGATAACTTTTTCCACTGGGTAAGGGTTTAGTGTTTACAAAACAACTCAAAAATACAGCCTAAAATATTATCTATGGCCCTTAAGGATGAAATAAAGGTCCTCGAATTTGTTTTGTTTATTTTATCTTACTTGACTATTTTCCTTTGCTTCTGCATTTTCTCACATCTCCAATTAAATTTGCTCTTTGGAACTCAGAGAAAGCCTAGGAAACTATAGCTTCCCTACAACCAAAAGACAGGCAGGGGATAAGGGAGTCTAGCCCTGGGACAGCCCCACAGGTCCTTCTTGGTTTCATCTTCTTTAGTTGATAAAAATGTTTGGAATTTGATAGAGGTTGTCATTTCACAACTTTGTAAGTGTACTAAATTTCACTGGATTATATACTTTAAAGTGTTTAATTTTATATTATATAAATTTCACTTATTTTAATATAATATATTAAAAATATTCAAAGATATTTTTAATGTATCAGATTAGAAAAATGCAAAAAAAGTTTGATAAGGCACAAACGACTAAAATGTGAAAAAAGTCATCTATTCACATTGCAACTGGACATGCAAATGAGCACAAATATTAAGGAGGGCAATATTTTTAAATATAGAGTTTGCAATTACCTATAATCACAACATTATGCATAATAAGAAGATAAAGTATAATTCAAATGATTAAATAAAGCATGATGTAGTCATACATTGGAATGCTGTATGAGGAGCAACCCCACCTCCAAGGACTGGTGGCTGTGCGGGCACAGGAGGGCCTAGAGGAGCTGTTTCACATTCAAGGTCAGAAGGGGCGGCAGTGAGGAGATACCCCTCGTCCAAGGTTAGAGAAACCCAAGTAAGACAGTAGGTGTTGCAAGAGGGCATCAGAGGGCAGACACACTGAAACCATACTCACAGAAAACTAGTCAATGTAGTCACACTAGCACCACAACCTTGTCTAACTCAATGAAATTAAGCCATGCCTGTGGGGCCACCCAAGACGGGAGGGTCATGGTGGAGAGGTCTGACAGAATGTGGTCCACTGGAGAAGGGAACGGCAAACCACTTCAGTATTCTTGCCTTGAGAACCCCATGAACAGTACGAAAAGGCAAAATGATAGGATACTGAAAGAGGAACTCCCCAGGTCAGTAGCTGCCCAGTATGCTACTGGAGATCAGTGGAGAAATAACTTCAGAAAGAATGAAGGGTTGGAGCCAAAGCAAAAACAATACCCAGTTGTGGATGTGAATGGTGATAGAAGCAAGGTCCGATGCTGTAAAGAGCAGTATTGCATGGGAACCTGGAATGTTAGGTCCATGAATCAAGGCAAATTGGAAGTGGTCAAACAGGAGATGGCAAGAGTGAATGTCGACATTCTAGGAATCAGCGAACTAAAATGGACTGGAATGGGTGAATTTAACTCAGATGACCATTATATCTACTACTGCGGACAGGAATCCCTCAGAAGAGATGGAGTAGCCATCATGGTCAACAAAAGAGTTTGAAATGCAGTACTTGGATGCAATCTCAATAACGACAGAATGATCGCTGTTCGTTTCCAAGGCAAACCATTCAATATCACAGTAATCCAAGTCTATGCCCCAACCAGTAACGCTGAAGAAGCTGAAGTTGAATGGTTCTATGGAGACCTACAAGACCTTGTAGAATTAACACCCCCAAAAGATGTCCTTTTCATTATAGGGGACTGGAATGCAAAAGTAGGAAGTCAAGAAACACCTGGAGTAACAGGCAAATTTGGCCTTGGAATATGGAATGAAGCAGAGCAAAGACTAATATAGTTTTGCCAAGAAAATGCACTGGTCATAGCAAACACCCTCTTCCAACAACACAAGAGAAGACTCTACACATGGACATCACCAGATGGTCAACATCGAAACCAGATTGATTATATTCTTTGCAGCCAAAGATGGAGAAGCTCTATACAGTCAACAAAAACAAGACCAAGAGCTGACTGTGGCTCAGATCATGAACTCCTTATTGCAAAATTCAGACTAAAATTGAAGAAAGTAGGGAAAACCACTAAACCATTCAGGTATGACCTAAATCAAATCCCTTATGATTATACAGTGGAAGTGAGAAATAGATTTAAGGGACTAGATCTGACAGATAGAGTGGCTGATGAACTATAGACTGAGGTTTGTGACATTGTACAGGAGACAGGGATCAAGACCATCCCCATGGAAAAGAAATGCAAAAAAGCAAACTGGCTGTCTGGGGAGGCCTTTCAAATAGCTGTGAAAAGAAGAGAAGCAAAAAGCAAAGGAGAAAAGGAAAGATATAAGCATCTGAATGCAGAGTTCCAAAGAATTGCAAGAAGAGATAAGAAAGCCTTCCTCAGCGATCAATGCAAAGAAATAGAGGAAAACAACAGAGTGGGAAAGACTAGAGATCTCTTCAAGAAAATTAGAGATACCAAGGAAACATTTCATGCAAAGATGGGCTTGATAAAGGACAGAAATGGTATGGACCTAACAGAAGCAGAAGATATTAAGAAGAGGTGGCAAGAATGCACAGAAGAACTGTACAAAAAAGATCTTCATGACCCAGATAATCACGATGGTGTGATCACTCACCTAGAGCCAGACATCCTAGAATGTGAAGTCAAGTGGGCCTTGGAAAGCATCACTACGAACAAAGCTAGTGGAGGTGATGGAATTCCAGTTGAGCTATTTCAAATCCTGAAAGATGATGCTGTGAAAGTGCTGCACTCAATATGCCAGCACATTTGGAAAACTCAGCAGTGGCCACAGGACTGGAAAAGGTCAGTTTTCATTCCAATCTCAAAGAAAGGCAATGCCAAAGAATGCTCAGACTACCACACAATTGCACTCATCTCACAAGCTAGTAAAGTAATGCTCAAAATTCTCCAAGCCAGGCTTCAGCAATACATGAACTGTGAACTTCCTGATGTTCAAGCTGGTTTTAGAAAAGGCAGAGGAACCAGAGACCAAATTGCCAACATCCACTGGATCATGGAAAAAGCAAGAGAGTTCCAGAAAAACATCTATTTCTGCTTTATTGACTATGCCAAAGCCTTTGACTGTGTGGATCACAAGAAACTGTGGAAAATCCTGAAAGAGATGGGAATACCAGACCACCTGACCGGCCTCTTGAGAAATCTGTATAGGTCAGGAAGCAACAGGTAGAACTGGACATGGAACAACAGACTGGTTCCAAATAGGAAAAGGAGTTCCTCAAGGCTGTATATTGTCACCCTGTTTATTTAACTTATATACAGAGTACATCATGAGAAACGCTGGACTGGAACAAACACAAGCTGGAATCAAGATTGCCGGGAGAAATATCAATAACCACAGATTTGCAGATGATACCACCCTTATGGCAGAAAGTGAAGAGGAACTAAAAAGCCTCTTGATGAAAGTGAAAGAGGAGAGTGAAAAAGTTGGTTAAAACTCAACATTCAGAAAACGATGATCATGGCATCTGGTCCTATCATGTCATGGGAAATAGATGGGGGAACAGTGGAAAGAGTGGCAGACTTTACTTCTTTGGGCTCTAAAATCACTGTAGATAGTGATTGCAGCCATGAAATTAAAAGGTGATTACTCCTTGGAAGGAAAATTATGACCAAACTAGACAGCATATTCAAATCAGAGACATTACTTTGCCAACAAAGGTCCATCTAGTCAAGGCTACGGTTTTTCCAGTGGTCATGTATGGATGTGAGAGTTGGACTGTGAAGAAAGCTGAGCACTAAAGAATTGATGCTTTTGAACTGTGGTGTTGGAGAAGACTCTTGAGAGTCCCTTGGACTGCAAGGAGATCCAACCAGTCCATTCTAAAGGAGATCAGTCCTGGGTGTTCTTTGGAAGGAATGATGCTAAAGCTGAAAGCTCCAGTACTTTGGCCACCTTATGCGAAGAGTTGACTCATTGGAAAAGACTCCGATGCTGGGAGGGATTGGGAGCAGGAGGAGAAGGGGATGACAGAGGATGAGATGGCTTGATGGCATCACTGACTCGATGAATGTGAATCTGAGTGAACTCTGGGAGTTGGTGATGGACAGGGAGGCCTGGCGTGCTGCGATTCATGGGCTCTCAAAAAGTCGGACATGACTGAGTGACTGAACTGAACTGATGATGTTGCTATTAATACAAAAAAAAACAAAGAACTCTATGATATGTGATACAAGATATATTATTACATATAAAATAATCATGATTCAGGTACATTTGGTGTGAGAAGAAGGAAAATTGGATTCTATATCTGTGTTGTTTTTGTATACATATAACAACAAAATCTTAAGGATAAAATTATGGAAGCTAGCGGTAAGAAAAATGTTTACATATAGGTCTTCACTTCCTTCCTTCCCTAATCTCCCAAGCCCATTCCAACCTGGATTCTGTTATTTCCTAACACTTAACTGAATCTTCTTGTCAAAGATACTCTATTTCAACAAAATCCTCATGTACTTCTCTGCCTGCATCCTATAAGAGCTCTGTGTCAGCAACTCTTGACAAGACAGGAGGATCTTCTCTCTTGAAAGCCTCCCAGCATCAAGGACACCATACTATTGTGATTTGCTTATTGGCTTGTTTCTCCTCTTTGCCTCAACCTCAAATGATTGGATTCCTCAAAGTTTAGTCTTAAGGCCTCTACTCTTTTCACATAGAATCCTAGACCTTAAGAAATCTTATCTACCCATAATAATGAGTTTAAATATCATTAGTTCAGCATGGGTTCCTTGTATTTTCTGTTTCATAAGTTCTAGGTTCCTATGCCCAACATCTACTTTTTAAAATTAAACGTGTCTCTCTCTAAGAACATTTAAGTTTTACTCTCTTATACTTTCTTAGTAAATTCATCTCAGCTCAGTTCAGTCACTCAGTCGTGTCTGACTATTTGCGACCCCAGAAACCACAGCATGCCAGGCCTCTCTGTCCATCATCAACTCCTGGAGTCCACCCAAACCCATGCCCATTGAGTTGGTAATGCCATTCAACCATCTCATCCTCTGTCGTCCCCTTCTCCTCCTGCCGCCAATCCCACAAGCATCAGAGTCTTTTCCAATGAGTCAGCTCTTTGCATGTGGTGGCCAAAGTATTGGAGTTTCAGCTTAAACATCAGTCCTTCCAATGAACACTCAGGACTGATCTCCTTTAGGATGGACTGGTTGGATCTCCTCACAGTCCAAGGGAGTCTCAAGAGTCTTCTCCAGCACCACAGTTCAAAAGCATCAATTCTTCAGTGCTCAGCTTTCTTCACAGTCCAACTCTCACATCCATACATGACTACTGGAAAAATCATAGCCTTGACTTGATGGACCTTTGTTAACAAAGTAATGTCTCTGCTTTTGAATATCCTATCTAGCTGGTCATAATTTTCCTTCCAATGAGTAAGCATATTTTAATCTCATGGCTGCAGTCACCATCTGCAGTGATTTTGAAGCCCAGAAAAATAAAGTCAGTCACTGTTTCTACTGTTTCCCCATCTATTTCCTGTTAAGTGATGGGACTGGATGCCATGATCTTCGTTTTCTGAATGTTGAGCTTTAATCCAACTTTTTCACTCTCCTCTTTCACCTTAATCAAGAGGCTTTTTAGTTCCTCTTCACTTTCTGCCATAAGGGTGGTGTCATCTGCATATCTGAGGTTATTGATATTTCTCCCGGCAATCTTGATTCCAGCTTGTGCTTCTTCCAGCCCAGCATTTCTCATGATGTATCTGCATATAAGTTAAATAAGCTGGGTCACAATATACAGCCTTAATACACTCCTTTTCCTATTTGGAACCAGTCTGTTGTGCATGTCCAGTTCTAACTGTTGCTTCCTGACCTGCATACATGTTTCTCAAGAGGCAAGTCAGGTGGTCTTAGTAAATTACACAATTTCAATTATACAATACAGTGCTGTCAATGATACACCACATTATACCTTATATCTTCAGACCTTATTCACCTCATAAGTGAAATTTCATACCATTTTTACCAACTTCCTCCTATTTCTTTTGGCAGCCTCTTTTCCCTTCCCTTTTCCTATGAACATCTACTCTTAGCTATGATAGAAATATCTCAAATTTAGCATGTCAAAATGGAACCTCTGGTTTTCCCCATGCCTTTCTCCCTCCATCTTTTCCACTTTAGCAAAAGCACTGCATCTGCTTTGGTGTACTAAGAAAAGAAAACATAGAAGTCATCTTAGTCCTCTCTCACTCCTCCTCAGGTCTTTTCTAATATACCTCCAAAATAGATCTGGGTTCTCTTTTTTTTCCCATTTTTAATCCCCCCACCCATCTCTCCCCTCAGCAAGCACAAAAGTACTCTCTTTTCAGTACTTCCTCTTTGCTTCTTCCGAGCCATTCTCCACAAAGCAGCCAGCATAATATTTTAAATGTGTAAATTGTATCATGTCACTGGCTCACTTAAGAGATTTAGTTAATTGGATCCTAATTGCATTTAGAATAAAACACACATTTCTCATCATCCTGTTAAGCATGGCGTGACCTGACCATAACCAGGCTAACCCCTGGTTTTCTGTACCTTGATAAACTGACTTTTAGTCACACTGGCTTCTTTCATTTTTTGGATCTATTTATTTTACTTTGATTTATTTCTATTTCTTTGGAATAGGAATGTGTGTGTTTCTGTCTCTTTGTATGGCTGTCTCCTTCTGTTGTTTCACTTCTGGGCTTAAAGATCTCCTTCCCAGAGAGACTTCCTCTGAACATGCCTGCATGGAAGTAATGCATTCTTCCTCCTCCATTATTCCGTATACAACTGACCCTGCCAATTTCATTTATTACAAATTCTATATTTATTACAAATTCTATATTCATTTGTATATAATTATTCTCTCTCCAATATTGGACTGTAAGTACCAAAGATTTTTAATCTGTCTTTTTCAGCATGCCTTTTAGACATTTTCCAAGAAATACTCGTAAATGCAGGAAATTGGGATGCAGCTAAACAAAGGAAAATTCAGGGTATCTCATGTCTAGCACTGCTTATACTACATATTATTTTCCTGATAACTATTCTAGCCAGGGAATCATTCGTTGTTGAATTATTACATATCTGGCACTCAGTGAGGAACTGGGGACTAAACGGTGAACAACAGTTTATAGCCTTATTCAGATAACTGATAAGTAAAATATCAAATTAGATCATGTATACTCCAATAGGGGTCAGTGTATAGTGATATTTGGAATCTATTTCTCCATTTCCTTGAACTGGGTGAGCCGTGCATCCAGTTCCAGACAGAAGCTCTTAACTGATCTGGCAGCTTGTGCTTCCTGCCTCCCTTAAGAAACTAATTGTTATGTAGTGAGGCAATCCTCATGGAGAATCTACATTTAAGTGTTCCAGTCCAAGGCCATGCCATGTGAATACTCTCTTGGAAATCTTGGTTTCAGCCAAGTCTTCGGATGACTCAGATCCCAACCACCATCTGTCTGAATGTGACTGCAGGCAAGATCCCAAAGAACTGCCCAGTTGAAACAAGCCAACTCAGAAATCTGAAAGAAACAATAATGACTGTTGTAAGCCACTAAGTTTTAAGTTTTGTTTTTTGGGTTATTTTAAACAGCAAAGGATAACCTCAACAGTGACTACAGGGTATCTCTGAGACAGTGCAGGTTTAGTTTCAGACTAGTGCAGTAAGACAAATATTGCAATAAATTGAGTCACACAAATTTTCGTTTGCTTCTCAGTGCATTTATAACCCATGTTTACGTTATACGGTAGCCTTCTATGTGTGCAATAACACTATTTTGAAAATATACATATTTTAATTAAAATGGCTAATAAATGCTTTATAGCTAATAAAAGCTAATCATCATTTGAACAAGTCTTATTGTTCAATCACTCAATCATGTCTGACTCTTTATGACCCCATGGACTGCAGCACGACAGGCTTCCCTGTCCTTTACCATCTCCTGGAGCTTGCTCAAACTCATGACCATTAAGTT
Organism: Bos taurus; assembly: GCF_002263795.3. Lineage (NCBI taxonomy): Eukaryota > Metazoa > Chordata > Mammalia > Artiodactyla > Bovidae > Bos > Bos taurus. The sequence goes on along the minus strand of NC_037336.1, from coordinate 16,437,657 downwards.
GGTGATGCCATCCAGCCATCTCATCCTCTGTTGTCCCCTTCTCCTCCTGCCTTCAACTTTCCCAGCATCAGGGTCTTTTCTAATGAGTCAGGTCTTCACATCAGTGGCCAAAGTATTGGAGTTTCAGCTTCAGCACTAATCCTTCCAATGAATATTCAGGACTGATTTTCTTTAGGATGGACTGGTTTGATCTCCTTGCAGTCCAAGGGACTCTCAAGAGTCTTTTCCAACACCACAATTAAAAAACAATTCTTCAGCACTCAGCCTTCTTTATGGTCCAACTCTCACACACATACATGACTACCAGAAAAACCATAGCTTTGACTAGATGGACCTTTGTTGACAGTCATGTCTCTGCTTTTTAATGTGCTGTCTAGGTTAATCATAGCTTTACTTCCAAGGAACAAGAGTCTTAATTTCATGGCTGCAGTCACCATCTGCAGTGATTTTGGAGCCCAGGAAAATAAAGTCTGTCACTGTTTCCAGTGCTTCCCCATCTATTTGCCATGAAGTGATGGGACCAGATGCCATGATTTTCAGTTTTTATTTATTTTTATTTTTTTTCAATTTTTAAATGTTGAGTTTTAAGCCAGATTTTTCACTCTCCTCCTTCACCTTCATCAAGAGTCTCTTTAGTTCCTCTTCTCTTTCTGCCATAAGGGTGATATCATCTGCATATCTGAGGTTATTGATATTTCCCCTGGAAATCTTGATTTCTGTTTGTGCTTCATCCAGCCTGGCATTTTGCATAATGTACTCTGCATGTAAGTTAAATAAGCAGAGTTACAATACACAGCCTTGATGTACTCCTTTCCCAATTTGGAACCAGTCCATTGTTCCATGTCCGGTTCTGTCACTTCTTGACCTGAATACAGGTTTCTCAGGAGGCAAGTAGGATAGTTGGTATTCCCAGCTCTTTAGGAAGTTTCCACAGTTTGTTGTGATCCACACAGTCAAAGGCTTTAGTGTATTCAATGAAGCAGAAGTAGATGGTTTTTCTGGAATTCTCTTGCTTTTTCTATGACCCCATAGAGCAAGTCATAGGGAAACCATAAGCATTTTCCTGCTGGAGGGTCTTCCCATGATGTTTATGATTACTGACTGATCAGGATTGTGGTTGCTGATGATTGGAGTGGCTGTGGCAATTTCTTAAAATGAGACAACACTGAAGTTTGCTGCATCAATTGACTCTTCCTTTCATGATTTATTTTTCTGTAGCAGGCAGGGTTGTTTGGTAACATTTTGTTCAAAGTAGAACTTCTTTCAAAATTGGAGTCAGTCCTATCAAATTCTGTCACTGCTTTATCAACTGAGTTTATGTAATATTATATATCTTCTGTGGTTATTTTAACAATCTTCAAAGTATCTTCACCAGGAACAATTTCCAACTCAAGAAGCCACTTTCTTTGATCTTCCATAAGAAACAACTCCTCATCCATTCAAGTTTAACATGAGATTGCAGCGATTCTGTCACATCTTCAAGCTCCACTTCTAATTCTAGGTCTGTTGCTATTTCCAACACTTCTTCAGTTATTTCCTCAATGAAATCTTGAATCCCTCAAAGTCATTCATTAAGGTTAGAACCAACTTCTTCCAAGCTACTTTTAATGTTGATATGTTGACCTCTTTGCGTGAATCAAGGATATTCTGAATGGTATCTAGAATGGTGAACCATTCCCAGAAGGTTATCAATTTATTTTACCTAGATCCATCAGAAGAATCACTACATGTAATACCTATAGTCTTAGGTAATGTATTTCTTAAATATTAAGACTTAAAAGTGGAAAGTATTTCTTGATCCATGGGCTACAGAATGGGTGTGGTATTAGCAGGCATGAGAACAACAAGAATCTTGTTGTACCTCTGGATCTGACTTTTAGATGACCGGTTATATTGTCAACAAGAAGTAATATTTTGAAAGGAACCTTTTTTTTTTTTTTTTTTTTCCTGAGCAGGGTGGGCTGAAAATATTCAGTAAACCATTTTGTAAATAGATGTGCTCTCATCCAGACTGTATTGTTTCATTTAGAGAACAGAAGTTGAATAGATTTAGCATAATTCTTAAGTCCCTAAGATTTTCACAGTAGTAAACAAGCATTGACTTCAACGTAAAGTCACAGGTGCACTAGCACCTAACTAGAAAGTCAGCTTGTTTGTAGCCAGGTATTGACTTTTCTTCTCTAGCTATGAAAGTCTTATATGGCAAATTCATCTCATAGAAGCCTATTTTGTCTACATTGAAAAATCTACCATTTAGTGTAACCACCTTCATTAAATTTCTTGGCTAAACCTTCTGGATAGCTTATGCATCAGTACTTGATTCTTCATCTTGTATTTTGATGCTATGGAGACATTTTCTTTCCTTCTACCTCATGAAAGAACCCTTGCTAGTTTCAATTTTTTCTCCTGCAGCTTCCTCACCTCTCTCAGCCTTCACAGAATTTGACAAGAATTAGGACTTTTCTCTGGATTAGACTTCCACTTAAGGAAACATTGAGGCTGTTTTGATCTACCCAGAGCACAAAAATTTTCTTCATATCAGCAGTAAGGCTATTTCACTTTCTTATCATTTGTGTTTTCACTGGAGTAGCACTTTTAATTATTTCAAGAACTTGTCCTTAATACTCACAACTAGAGGTCTAGCTTTTGACCTATCTCTGCTTTCGACATGCCTTTTCTCATTTCTAGCTTTTAATTTCAAGTGAGAAAAATGTGACTCTTCCTTTCCCTTGAACCCATTGTAGAGTTACTAATTAGCCTAATTTCAATGCTGTCATGCCTCAGGGAATAGGAAGGCCTGGGGAGGAGGAGAGAGATAGGGGAAAAAGAAAAAAAAAAAACTAATCAGCTGGAGCAATAAGAACACACACATTAAGCTTGCCATCTTATATGGGAATTTGTGATGCTCCCAAAACAATTACAATAGTAACATCAAAGGTCACTGTTGATGGATGACCATAACAAATACAAAAACAATGAAAAAGTTTGAAATTTACCAAAATTTCATAAATTTCACATTAATTACCAAAATAGGTTACAGAGATACAAAGTGAGCAAATGCTGTTGGAAAAGTATTGCTGAAAGATTTACTCCATGTAGTGTTGCCACAGACCTTCAATTTGTAAAGAAAGCAATATCTGTCAAGCACAATAAAATGAGGCGTGGTTGTACATTTTCATTATAGTATTTTTAGCCTGTATTTGTTAATAACATAACAAGAAAAGAAAAGAATATAATTGCTTAACTGAGGGCAACTGAGGCTACAGAAAACATACATATCAGACTCTGCTTTGTTTAAACTCAGGTCTATTTAACACTTCCGAAGATACCTTTCTCTATGTCAGTCTATACATCCACACATTCATTCTTCCAACTCTATCCATTTTCTCTTCCATCCATCTACTCATCACTCCATAAATCCATTCATTTAAGATTCAGTTCAGTTCAGTCACAAAGTCGTGTCCAACTCTTTGCGATCCCATAAACTGCAGCATGTCAGGCTTCCCTGTCCATCACCAACTCCCGGAGTTTACCCAAACTCATGTCCACTGAGTCAGTGATGCCATCCAACCATCTCATCCTCTGTCGTCCCCTTCTCCTCCTGGTTCCAATCCCTCCCAGCATCAGGGTCTTTTCCAATAAGTCAGCTCTTTGCATTAGGTGGCCAAAATATTGGAGTTTCAGCTTCAACATCAGTCCCTCCAATGAACACCCAGGGCTGATCTCCTTTAGGATGGACTGGTTGGATCTCCTTGCAGTCCAAGGAGCACTCAAGACTCTTCTCCAACACCACAGTTCAACAGCATCAGTTTTTTGGTGCTCAGCTTTCTTTATAGGCCAACTTTCACATCCATACATGACTACTGGAAAGACCATAGCCTTGACTAGACAGACCTTTGATGACAAAGTAATGTCTCTGCTTTTCAATATGCTGTCTAGGTTGGTCATAACTTTCTTTCCAAGGAGTAAACATCTTTTAACCTCATGGCTGCAGTCACCATCTTCAGTGATTTTGGAGCCCCCCAAAATAAAGTCTGACACTGTTTCCACTGTTTCCCCATCTATTTCCCATGAAGTGATGGGACCAGATCTTAGTTTTCTGTATGTTGAGCTTTCAGCTAACTTTTTTTACTCTCCTATTTCACTTTCAACAAGGGGCTCTTTAGTTATTCTTCACTTTCTGCCATGAGGGTGGTGTCATCTGCATATCTGAAGTTACTGATATTTCTCCCAGCAATCTTGATTCCAGCCTGTGCTTCCTCCAGCCCAGCATTTCTCATGATGTACTCTGCATATAAGTTAAATAAGCAGGGTGACAATATACAGCCTTGACGTATTCCTTTTCCTATTTGGAACCAGTCTGTTGTTTCATGTCCAGTTCTAACTGTTGCTTCCTGACCTGCATACACATTTCTCAAGAGGCTGGTCAGGTGGTCTGATATGCCCATCTCTTTCAGAATTTTCCACAGTTTATTGTGATCCACACAATCAAACGTTTGGCATAGTCAATAAAGCAGAAATAGATGTGTGTGTGTGTGTGTGTGTTTTCTGGAATTCTCTTGCTTTTTCGATGATCCAGCAGATGTTGGCAATTTGATCTCTGGTTCCTCTGCCTTTTCTAAAACCAGCTTGAACATCTGGAAGTTCATGGTTCACGTATTGCTTAAGCCTGGCTTGGAGAATTTTGAGCATCACTTTACTAGTGTGTGAGACGAGTGCAATTGTGTGGTAGTTTGGGCATTCTTTGGCATTGCCTTTCTTTGGGATCAGAATGAAAACTGACCTTTTCTAGGCCTGTGGCCACTGCTGAGTATTCCATATTTGTTGGCATATTGAGTGCAGAACTTTCACAGCATCATCTTTCAGGATTTGAAATAGCTCAACCGGAATTCCATCACCTCCACTAGTTTTTTCATAGTGTTACTTCCTAAGGCCCACTTGACTTCACATTCCAGGATGTCTGGCTCTAGGTGAGTGATCATACCATCCTGATTATCTGGGTCTTGAAGATTTTTTGTACAGTTCTTCTGTGTATTCTTGCCACCTCTTCTTAATATCTTCTGCTTCTGTTAGGTCCATACCATTTCTGTCCTTTATCGAGCCCATCTTTGAATGAAATGTTCCCTTGTTATCTCTAATTTTCTTGAAGAGATCTCTAGTCTTTCCTATTCTATAGTTTCCTCTATTTCTTTGCACTGATCACTGAGGAAGGCTTTCTCATCTCTCCTTGCTATTCTTTGGAACTCTGCATTCAAATGGGTATATCTTTCCTTTTCTCCTTTGCTTTTTGCTTCACTTCTTTTCACAGCTATTTGTAAGGCTTCCTCAGACTGCCATTTAAGATTATGGAGCTCTTATTCTGAAGCAAGTCCTTTAATAGACAATAAGAATATAAAATTGAATGAAATATTTTTGATTCCAAAGAGAATGTATCTTATTGGAAACCATTATTTAAAACAAAATTTCAGATACATGGTGAAAGTTATAAAAATAGAAGATGCACCTTTTGTTTGTTACTGTTTTGTTTTGGTTATTTCAAAATGGTTATTTCTCCTAGAGTCTCAGATCATTCTCAGTTACATGAAAGCCTCACACACACTTCTCTGTTTTTCATATCTACTGAAAAAAAGAAAACAAGTCTTAGCCGATAATTGAAAATAGTTGAGAATCTACTGAGGAAGATGGCTTGCTATAGGAGCTAAGTCTGATAACAGAACAGAGTAATTGAAAAAGAGATTCTTGCATCACCCTTTTATCCATTGCCCTCCAAGAAATTCCAGCAGATGCAGGAGAAAAAGAGCCAGAGAAATAAAGTAACAATTGTCTGGTTGTCTTTAGACACATCAGGTGTCCAATCTATATTGATTATAATTTCTAAATTTTTATCAGCATTTACTTAACTTTATACATACGTGACCTAAGTCTGTATGGTACCAATTATTAAAGTAGGTGAGTTATTTGGTAACTCTGTGTCTACTTTATCAATGTAGGCTACATAATAGAGTTAATAATAATTTGGGGGTCATACTTGATTATTTGCAGTATTATATAGACTTCATTTCCCATAGATTTTTAACATGTGTATATCCTTCTTCAGTGACAATGAGAGTATCTAATGCATTTTGATCTGATTATAAATCTCTTTGCATTTTATTTTTTGTCTTTTCTTTTTGTCCAGTGTTTGTTTTTTTTTTTTTCAACCGATATGTTTATCTTTGGTAGTCAAACCATGCTTCATGCAGTTAACCATAAAAAATTCATGTTTCTCGAGTTCACTTCAAAAGCACTACCTGATCGGTCAAAGTTTATTTTAAAATGTCATAATGCCTTTCCATTATGCCTTTATTTGGAGCTGTGGTGCTTTAAAGTCCCATTCTACAGAGGAAAAACACAGATTCTTTCTACTTCAGAAGGACAAGTAGCAACACATTGGTATATGGGAGGACACTCACAAACCAGCAATGATTTAATAATTTTTGTTGTAAATTAAGTAAATGGAGGAGAAGGCAATGGCACCCCACTCCAGTACTCTTGTCTGGAAAATCCCATGGATGGAGGAGCCTGGTGGGCTGCAGTCCAGGGGGTCGCTAAGAGTTGGGCACGGCTGAGCGACTTCACTTTCACTTTTCACTTTCATGCATTGGAGAAGGAAATGGCAACCCACTCCAGTGTTCTTGCCTGGAGAATCCCAGGGATGGGGGAGCCTGGTGGGCTGCCATCTGTGGGGTCGCAGAGAGTCGGACACGACTGAAGTGACTTAGCAAGTAAATGGACATTCAGACCTTGGGGAAAAACACATTTTCAAAATCTGAGATAAAAATTAATCACTATGATGTTTCAGTTGTTAAAGATAAAGTTAACAAGGTTAACCCCTCATTGTTAATTTCGAAGGTGTGTATTATTTAGCAAAATTTCTCTATATAGCTAAGGATGAAATTCTGAAAGTTTCAGGCTTCATGTGTACTTTCATATGAACTTGAATTTGAAGTATGAAATAGTAGAATTAATATCAAAGGAAATGGTAAAGAATTGTGGAAGCTTCATTCTGTAAGCAATGGTTACTCAACTTGATGTACAGTTTAAATATGTCATATGACTGCTAAACTCACTTGTTTCCTGTCCCAGAAGAGCTAGTTAGTTTTGTTCAGGTTTCTAATCTTAAGGGCATCTAGCACCTTAACCTCAATTTTATAATCTATTAGAAATTCTATGTCATAAGGAATGTATATTGCATATATCAATACAACTTATCATTATAGAAGAAAAAAAATAGTCTCTATAACTGAAGTTACACATGTGCAAATTCACCATCATTCTTGCATGAATGTCTTAATTGTCTATCAGTTCAGGTCACTATAGTTACTAATATTAAACAAAGGTTTGTATTATGTGACAAACATCGTGATGGAGTTGAGGGCCTTGTAGCTGGAAAGCAATATAGACATGTTGCCTTCCTATCTGGACCATCTAATCTAGTAGGAAAACATAATGAAGAGGGAAGTTTAGAAACCTTAGCCTCAGGTTAGGACCTTAGCATAAGGTCCAAGCCATCTATGCTCAGTTTGCAACAACCTACTTCAATAAATGCCTTGCTCTATGATTTCTTGCCTTATGAGGGAAAAAGAGAGTCCTAGAATACATGTTGAATAAAAGAAATTTAGTATAAAGTGACACAAGATAACTATTTAGTCAGCTCTGATGTACAGAGCTACCCTGGGTCAAGTCCCACTCTCCAGCTCCAATCTCTGGTGATCCCTCATTTCAGTCACAGTGGCTCCATAGGGGAATACTCTTCAGGGGCCTTAGAAGTGGACACTCATGAGCTTCATAACGTGGCTTCTCTCATTTCTCAGCTCTGTGCATATACAGGTTAATCATTCATGGAATCTGATAATTAAAACTTTATGGAAAAGAAAAAAAAATGCAGTTCTTTCTTTGAACTTATTTTTATTCTGTGAGGACATGCATCTTCCCTATTCTGTGAATCATTTTGAGACAAAGAAGAGCATAGTGGGCACTGGGCAGACTCACATATGTTTTTCATGTGGAGTCTTAACTCTGTCTTCCCCTTTCTCTCCCACGCTGTAACCCTGCCACCAGCTGGGGCTGCCTCTTCTTTAAGAGATTTGTATTGTATGCAAATTCTTACCCTTCACTTTAGCAAAGTCCAAAGACCTTCCTGAAATTTCTGTGACAAAGGCACTTAAAGTCACCTGGTCCCTTCTGGTTCTGAATCATCATCTTTGCTGAACTCTGGATTTCACACATTTTTCAATTCCTACAGCTGTTTATTACCTTCTCTTCCATGCTCGCCCCATTTCTATGCCTACTTCTTTTCTTTGGTATCTCCCAAGATAACTTCATTTGTACTTATCTGTATGTATAACAGATTTCATTAAACATTTTGAAGTTAGAGATGAGCTTTAAACACATTCAAAGTACTTAACTTTAAAACTTTGACCATCTTTCTCTAAGTGTTATGGTTGCCATTTCCTGCCAATGTGTGCAACAATCTGTCTCCTGCAAAATTTCAATGTCCTTTGCTTTATTACACAGAACTAACTCCATCTCCCCAGTTCACTCAGGCTCACCTACTATGATAAAGTACTATCTGCTCTCAACATCAATCTAGGATCACAGAGAACTCCCCCAATCTGTGCTTTTTATTTGAAAGTGAAAGTGAAAGTCACTCAGTCGTGTCCAACTCTTTGCTACCCCATGGACTATATAGAATTCTTTAGGCCAGAATACAAGAGTGGGTAACCTTTCCCTTCTCCAGGGGATCTTCTCCACCCAGGGATTGAACCCAGGTCTCCCGCATTGCAGATGGATTCTTTACCAGCTGAGGCATTTTCTTTATCTCTTACTAATCAATCTCTGCTATAGGATAGATCAGAAGACATTCTAAAGTGATTAACCTCCCACTAATAAGAACAGTTAGAACTGGACATGGAACAACAGCCTGATTCCAAATCGGGAAAGGAGTACGTCAAGGCCATCCATTGTTATCCTGCTTATTTTACTTATATGCAGAGTACATCATGAGAAATGCTGGGCTGGATGAAGCATAAGCTGGAATAAAGATTGCTGGGAGAAATATCAATAACCTCAGATATGCAGATGACACCACCTTCATGGCAGAAAGTGAAGAAGAACTAAAGAGTCTTTTGATGAAAGTGAAAGAGGAGAGTGAAAAAGTTGGCTTAAAATTCAACATTCAGAAAACTAAGATCATGGCATCTGGTCCCATCACTTCATGGCAAATAGATGGGGAAACAATGGAAACAGTGACAGACTTTATTTTAGGGGGGCTTCAAAATCACTACAGATGGTGACTGCAGTCATGAAGTTAAAAAACACTTGACCCTTGGAAGAAAAGTTATGACCAACCTAGACAGCATATTAAAAAGCAGAGACATTACTTTGCCAACAAAGGTCCATCTAGTCAAGGCTATGGTTTTTCCAGTAGTCATGTATGGATGTGAGAGTTGGACTATAAAGAAAGGTGAGCCCTGAAGAATCGATGCTTTTGAACTGTGGTTCAGTTCAAAAGACTGAGAAGACTCTTGAGCGTCCCTTGGACAGCAAGGAGATCCAACCAGTCCATCCTAAAGGAGATCAGTCCTGAGTGTTCATTGGAAGGACTGATTCTGAAGCTGAAACTCCAATATTTGGCCACCTGATAAGAGTTGACTCATTTGAAAAGACCCTGATGCTGGGAAAGATTGAGGGCAGGAAGAGAAGGGGACAAAAGAGGATGAGATGATTGGATGGTATCACTGACTCAATGGACATGAGTTTGAGTGGACTCCGGGAGTTGGTGATGGACAGGGAGGCCTGGCGTGCTGCAGTCCATGGGGTCGCAAAGAGTCGGACATGACTGAGCAACTGAACTGAACTGAATTGAAATGAACTATGCTGTTCACAAATGGAAGAGAGCTGTGATTAAATCTGCACTGGGTTTTAAATAATTTTTCACTTTATTGCAAAATTTTACTTTGAGTCTGAGTTAGGTAGCTCCTGTGCAGTCCCTACAAAATTCATCAGGACACAGATTATGCGATCAATTTAACGGTCTTTATCTCCCACTAGGCTGAGATTTCCACAAGCAAAGAAACCCTGCATTTTTTTTCATTGTGTGTATTTTTTTTTTTGTAACACCCAGCTTCAACTAGAAGTAGCTATTCAACAAATAGTTGTTATGTGAATGAGTGAACAGCATCATATCTCTGACAAGACCTTGATTTTTGGCATTTGCTACCTCTTTTTGTTATACACATATATTTTTTGCATATTCTTTTCCATTAGAGTTTATCATAGAAAGTTGAAAATAATTCCTTGTGCTGTACAGGAGGAACTTATTGTTTATCCATCATGTGTATATAATAGCTGGCATCTGCTAATCCCAATACTTCCTTCCCTCTCTTCCCCCTTGGCAACCACAAGTCTGTTCTCTATGTCTGTGCATCTATTTCGAGATCATAGTTTCTCATTCTAAAGTTGAGGATGCTTTGACCAGAGAAGAGAAGCAGCTTGGCTTCATTTTGTTACACTGCAAGAAATGTGCTGTTCATAGAAATCAGACTTCCTCTTTCTCTGGCTCTGTGCCTTCCCATTACACCACAGATACACCCGAGGCATCAGGCATTCTTCATCTCTGAACCATGAATGGAGGAGCAGTGCACAGCTTTCCAGGGACCAGCATTGTTCGCTTCAGCATCCCTTTACAGGTAGTGTGGGATATGTAGAAGTCTCCCCACTCCTGGCAACCTGAGATGTCTTTTCAAGTTTAGGAAAGTAACACAGGAATTCCATCTTTCTTGGCAAAAAAAAGTACATGGGCTTTCCAAGGGCATTTCAGATTTTCAAAAACTGTTTTTTGACTCTGGAAAAGTTTAGTTCCAAGAAAGTGGTTTAAGTGCTTCCTCTGGGCATGAAAGGATTAAGAACTGTAAGGGAAATCCATTTAAGAATAAGAAGAATTAACTTCCAAATAATTCTTGCATTTATTTGTTCTGCTGATATATCTCCTAGCAAATTTCTTCATTGCATGGGACAAATGAGAATAGTTGGAAAAGAATTGATAACCCATAGATTAGACAAATCTCCTTGAGAACAGCCATTAGATATTTAATCCCCACTGTGTCCCTTTTCTCACTTCTTTACAGTTTCCATGCATCTTGTCTATCTCTTTGACCTCACCCCCAAACTCTTCATTCACATCCTGCATACAAGCTACAGAAACATGGCTGGAATATATTATTAGAGACACAATATACCAAAAATTGCTTCCATTTCAATCCTTGCTCCATCACCTTCTGGTTATGTCACATTTCTAGCTGTGTTGACTGTTCCATTCTGTTTCTCCCTCATTTGAAAATTAAAAAAAAAGAAGGAGAGTAATAATTAGAGAGTTTTTTCATATAAAATACTTGCCCAGCACATAATAATTCATCAACAAACGTTACCTACCTTTGACAAAATCTTGTTTGCAATTCTACAGACTTCAATGATAAGTTTTATGTAGTTCTTTTGTAACAAACCTTTAACCCAACTTGAGTTCATCTGACAGTAAAATTCAACTGGAACTGATGTGAGACTGTGTCTAGTCTATATTTATTTTAATTAGTACAAATATGATTCAGTTCATTTCAGTCACTCAGTCGTGTTTGACTCTTTGCGACCCCATGGACTGCAGCACGCCAGGCCTCCCTGTCCATCACCAACTCCCAGAGTTTACTCTAACTTATGTCCATCGAGTTAGTGATGCCATCCAGCCATCTCATCCTCTGTCGTCCCCTTCTCCTCCTGCCCCTAATCCCTTCCAGCATCAGAGTCTTTTCCAATGAGTCAACTCTTCTTATGAGGTGGCCAAAGTACTGGAGTTTCAGCTTTAGCATCAGTCCTTCCAATGAATATTCAAGACTGATTTCATTTAAGATGGACTGGTTGGATCTCCTTGCAGTCCAAGGGACTCTCAAGAGTCTACTCCAACACCACAGTTTAAAAGCATCAATTCTTCAGCACTCAGCTTTCTTCACAATCCAAATCTCACATCCATACCCGACTACTGGAAAAACCACAGCCTTGACTAGATGGACCTTTGTTGGCAAAGTAATGTCTCTGCTTTTGAATATGCCATCTAGGTTGGTCATAACTTTCCTTCCAAGGAGTAAACGTCTTCTAATTTCATGGCTGCAATCACCATCTGCAGTGATTTTGGAGCCCCAAAAAATAAAGTCAGCCACTGTTTCCTCATCTATTTCCCATGAAATGATGGGACCAGATGCCATGATCTTCATTTTCTGAATGTTGAGCTTTAAGCCAACTTTTTCACTCTCCACTTTCACTTTCATCAAGAGGCTTTTTAGTTCCTCTTCACTTTCTGCCATAAGGGTGGTGTCATCTGCATATATGAGGTTATTGATATTTCTCCCAGCAATCTTGATTCCAGCTTGTTCTTCTTCCAGTCCAGCGTTTTTCATGATGTACTCTGCATATAAGTTAAATAAGCAGGGTGACAATATACAGCCTTGATGTACTCCTTTTCCTATTTGGAACCAGTCAGTTGTTCCATGTCCAGTTCTAACTGTTTCTTCCTGACCTGCATACAGGTTTCTTAAGAGGCAGGTCAGGTGGTCTGGTATTCCCATCTCTTTCAGAATTTTCCACAGTTTATTGTGATCCACACAGTCAAAGGCTTTTGCGTAGTCAATAAAGCAGAAATAGATGTTTTTCTGGAACTCTCTTGCTTTATCCATGATCCATTGGATGTTGGCAATTTGATCTCTTGTTCCTCTGCCTTTTCTAAAACCAGCTTGAACATCTGGAAGTTCATGATCCACATATTGCTGAAGCCTGGCTTGGAGAATTTTGTATACAAATGTGATTACTTTAATGAAGAATTTGATTAGTTTGATTACAGGGTGCTGTTCCAGACCCCACTGGGTATTATAGTGAATTAAAGCTCAGTATTGTGTTTCTCACTTCTTATAAGCTTTAAATTCTGAAACACATTGAGACCCAAAAGTTTTGTGTAAGACACTATTGGTTTCAGGTTTATTTATCATATTATTATATATTATTATTATCTCAATATAAGTCACCAAATCAGCTATGTTTGCTTCACATACCTCATCTCTCACTTACCCTTGTCCTATTGATTCAGGGAAACCCAGGTCCAATGTTTGTAGGGCTCTGTGGAACTTTCTTCACTATTCTAATCACTGGGACCATTTTTTTTGTTCCTTAATGGTTCTTAACCCTCTACTCCATACAGTTTTCTTTCCTATATTTTGTGAATTGTATCCCAAGAAAATTAGATAGCACTTAAGAGAACAAATAAATTATACCCAATGAGTATTTTCTGTTTACACTATTACCTGATGAAAAATAATCATGCAATATTTTAAAAATCTATTTTAAACATAAAATGAAATGCTAATATTTTAATGATAAAATTAACTATGTGAATAGTAAAATATTTTTTTCTTTCTGGTTTGAAAAAAATAAGTTGCTATTGCTATGAAATATGTCCTAACAAGTACTTACACATATTCATGAAAACACATGAAAACCCCACTGCCAACAGAAGAGCAGGCTTCCTGTTGCCAAAGGAAAAACTATTCCTTTTGAGAACTGAACAATCACAGGTGTTTCAATGATACAGTATTTTAGATAGTTATAAGGGAATAATTTCAACAAGATATCAGAGGGCATTTTAAACCTTTATGGATCTAAAAAGTCATTATACACGATAATCCTTAAGACTTTATGTCAACATATTTTGAAAACTTGTTATTTTATTATAGTTTTACATCCCTATTACAAAAATACTATGTCTGTTGTAGAAAACTTAGAGTATATCTATAAGCATAAAGAAGAAAACATGTTTGCTAATACTCTTCACTAGCCAAAATTAATGCTATTTACATATTTATGATGTTATTTACTTAAGTATGCATATGTAAATAGTATATGTGTTTGTGTATTGTAGATCTGCTATGTTTTAATTATAGTGAAAAAATCATAGTATACTGCAAATGAAGCAATTATACTATGGAATTTCTAGATTTAATTAGATATGGTTTGAAATAGCAAAAAAACAAATATAGAATTATCGTGGCTTTCCATGAAGGAAACTTACAGGGGGCTGAAATATAGGGGAATAGGGAATAGAGTCATTAGGGCAGAAACTCTGAAAACTTCCAAAGACAAAGTGTCTAGAATACTGGGCAGAGAGTGAAACAAGATGAAAATGTAGAGCTTCATAGAGACCAGATCATGAGGTGCCCCGTGGTCCATTATAAGGGTATAAACTTATTTTGATAAACAGTGGAACAGCATCAGTGGGCTTGCTGCAAAGAGACTGATGTGATTTGGCCAAATCTGGGCTATTCTGCTTCAGCACTATTGACATTTGGGGTCAGATAACTCCTTGTTTTGGAAGACTGCTCTTTGCATCGTAGTATGTGTAGTAGCATTCAAAAAACTAAGATCATGGCATCCGGTCCCATCAGCTCAGCTCAGTTCAGTTCACTCGCTCAATCGTGTCAGACTCTTTGCGACCCCATGAATCACAGCATGCCAGGCCTCCCTGTCCATCACCAACTCCCAGAGTTCACTCAGACTCACGTCCATCGACTCAGTGATGCCATCCAGCCATCTCATCCTCTGTCATCCCCTTCTCCTCCTGCCCCCAATCCCTCCCAGCATCAGAGTCTTTTCCAATGAGTCAATTCTTCGCATGAGGTGGCCAAAGTACTGGAGTTTCAGCTTTAGCATCATTCCTTTCAAAGAAATCCCAAGGCTGATCTCCTTCAGAATGGACTGGTTGGATCTCCTTGCAGTCCAAGGGACTCTCAAAAGTCTTCAACACCACAGTTCAAAAGCATCAATTCTTTGGCGCTCAGCTTTCTTCACAGTCCAACTCTCACATCCATACATGACCACAGGAAAAACCATAGCCTTGACTAGACAGACCTTTGTTGGCAAAGCAATGTCTCTGCTTTTGAATATGCTATCTAGATTGGTCATAACTTCATGGCAAATAGATGGGGAAACAGTGGAAACAGTGTCAGACTTTATTTTTTTGGGTTTCAAAATCACGGCAGATGGTGATTGCAGCCATGAAATTGAAAGATGCTTACTCCTTTGAAGGAAAGTTATGAGCAAAAGAGACACTGATGTATAGAACAGTCTTATGGACTCTGAGGGAGAGGGAGAGGGTGGGAAGATTTGGGAGAATAGCATTGAAACATGTAAAATATCATGTATGAAACGAGATGCCAGTCCAGGTTCGATGCACGATACTGGATGCTTGGGGCTAGGGCACTGGGACGACCCAGAGGGATGGTATGGGGAGGGAGGAGGGAGGAGGGTTCAGGATGGGGAACACATGTATACCTGTGGTGGATTCATTTTGATATTTGGCAAAACTGATACAATTATGTAAAGTTTAAAAATAAAATAAAATTTAAAAAAAAAGAAAAAAAAATAATAAAGAATCTGGATGCTTGATGAGTAAGTGAGCTGCTGCTATTATAGTTTTCTTACCATTATGGGATAAAATATATTAAAATAATAGGTTTAACAGAGTGGAGGGCAATGATGGGAAAGCCAAAGTGGAAATGGAAGAGTAGTGGGTTTGAGTGAAGAGTACTAGTGGCTTGTGTAGGAGATGAGAGTACCTTGGACCGAGGAGATCTGTCTTGGAGCTGTGTCTTATGGTGTCTTGAAATTGTGGCTATGGAGAAGTTGTAATAATCAAGATTTTTTTGGAGCTAGAACAGACATGATTTGAATTAGTACTTCAATCTGGGTATCATCCCATTCTTTTGCTTCATTTCAAGCAAAACTTCTCACAAGAGTTGTCTGTTTTCCAGAAGGAAAAAAAAAAAAGAGGCAAAGTTTTATATAGTGTGTATACTATCTTGGTATAAGACTGAGGTTACGTATAAGCCAAATGGCACACAATTAACTGTTTAATACATGTTGAAACAGACGGCATTCTGAGAAAAAAATTTTAAATAATGGATTTCCTACAGAATGCCTCTAAAAAATAAAATTCAGATTGATAAAAGACATAAATTTGCAAAGTAAAATTTTAAAACTATGAGAAACAATATAGGAAAATGTTTCCTAGAAATGTCTTTTTGGGATTGAAACATATTTATTAATGATATAAAAGCAAATCTCACAAAATAAAAATATAATTATATGTATTACAACAACAAGAAAACAAATTTTTTGTCTTCTGAAAGACTTTAGAAACCAAAAGTAAGGTACGATATAATCTGAAAAATAGACATTTCTCCAAAGAAGACATACAGATGGCTAACAAACACATGAAAAGATGCTCAACATCACTCATTATCAGAGAAATGCAAATCAAAACCACTATGAGGTACCATTTCACACCAGTCAGAATGGCTGCAATCCAAAAGTCTACAAATAATAAATGCTGGAGAGGATGTGGAGAAAAGGGAACCCTCTTACACTGTTGGTGGGAATGCAAACTAGTACAGCCACTATGGAGAACAGTGTGGAGATTCCTTAAAAAACTGGAAATAGAACTGCCTTATGATCCAGCAATCCCACTGCTGGGCATACACACTGAGCAAACCAGAAGGGAAAGAGACACGTGTACCCCAATGTTCATCGCAGCACTGTTTATAATAGCCAGGACATGGAAGCAACCTAGATGTACATCAGCAAATGAATGGATAAGCAAGCTGTGGTACATATACACAATGGAGTATTACTCAGCCATTAAAAAGAATACATTTGAATCAGTTCTAATGAGGTGGATGAAACTGGAGCCTATTATACAGAGTGAAGTAAGCCAGAAGGAAAAACACAAATACAGTATGCTAACGCATATATATGGAATTTAGAAAGATGGTAATGATAACCCTGTATACGAGACAGCAAAAGAGACACTGACGTATAGAACAGGCTTATGGACTCTGTGGGAGAGGGAGAGGGTGGGAAGATTTGGGAGAATGGCATTGAAACATGTAAAATATCATGTATGAAATGAGATGCCAGTCCAGGTTCAATGCACGATACTGGATGCTTGGGGCTGGTGCACTGGGACGACCCACAGGGATGGTGTGGGGAGGGAGGAGGGAGGAGGGTTCAGGATGGGGAACACATGTATACCCGTGGTGGATTCATTTTGATGTTTGGCAGAACTAATACAATTATGTAAAGTTTGAGAATAGAATAAAATTAATTTAAAAATATTTTATAATATTTAGGTGCAAGATTTATATACAGAATGTATAAGAAACTTCTTTATCACTTCAGTTCAGTCACTCAGTCATGTCTGACTCTTTGCAACTCCATGAATCGCAGCACGCCAAGCCTCCCTGTCCATCACCAACTCCCAGAGTTCACTCAGATTCATGTCCATCAAGTCAGTGATGCCATCCAGCCATCTCATCCTCTGTCGTCCCCTTCTCCTCCTGCCCCAAATCCCTCTCAGCATCGGAGTCTTTTCCAATGAGTCAACTCTTTGCATGAGTGGCCAAAGTACTGGAGTTTCAGCTTTAGCATCATTCCTTCCAAAGAAATCCCAGGGCTGATCTCCTTCAGAATGGACTGGTTGGATCTCCTTGCAGTCCAAGGGACTCTCAAGAGTCTTCTCCAACACCACACTTCAAAAGCATCAATTCTTCGGCGCTCAGCTTCCTTCACAGTCCAACACTCACATCCATACATGACCACGGGAAAAACCATAGCCTTGACTAGACAGACCTTTGTTAGCAAAGTAATGTCTGCTTTTCAATATGCTATCTAGGTTGGTCATAACTTTCCTTCCAAGGAGTAAACGTCTTTTAATTTCATGGCTGCAATCACCATCTGCAGTGATTTTGGAGCCCCAAAAAGTAAAGTCTGACACTGTTTCCACTGTTTCCCATCCCTTTCCCATGAAGTGATGGGACCAGATGCCATGATCTTCATTTTCTGAATGTTGAGCTTTAAGCCAACTTTTTCACTCTCCTCTTTCACTTTCGTCAAGAGGCTTTTTAGTTCCTCTTTTATATCCCCCCAAATAAAGAGACAATGCAATTGAGATAAATGTTGAGTAATTTCTAAAATGGTATCACAAATGCTCCCATCCATATGTAGTTCTCTAATTCCACTACTAACTAAAGAAATCCAATTCAAAGCAAAACAGTAACTACATTCACAAAAAGTATACCCACAAAGTATATGACAAAAAAACAATGACAATTTCCAGTTGTGTTAAACAAGTGGAATATAAGAAATCTTACAGGTTCTAGTAGGAACAAATTAGGATTTTTTTTTGGTCTAAATATTGAGTAGAGATTAAGATATGCTGATTCTAAAAACATGATGCAATTTAACTTCTGGGTATGTGTGTGCCTTGGAGCAATTCTGTGCAAGTATACAATGAGACATTGCATTATTTACAACAAGAGAAACAAAGTTTTAATGTTCACACAGTGAATAATCTTAAACAATAAAAGTGACAGAAATAGGTTCATACAGTATCAAGCTAGAACTGAAAAGTAAATGATGGCTATTATAAATAATATTTTATTGAATATTCTGTGCATATGTATAAATATATATATATATATATATATATATATATATATTGTTTTTGTTGTTGTTGTTGTTGTTGAATATTCACCTCAAAGTGAAATTGGTTGTTTGGAGGGTATAATACATTTTGCTTTAGCAGATTAGGTCAGTAGATTTAGCAGTTCATATTCGTTTCAATGGTTTTCAAAGTGGCAATGCCAATTTAAATACTCAACAGTATGGAAAAAACTAGACATAACCCCATATCAAAAACAATAGAATGTACCATTGTAGCACATTCATAAAATTCTTTTGAAAGTAAAAATAAAAGAATCAGTGTTCCAAATTAAAGAGAGACATCTCACAAGAAATAATGCTGAAGGAAATATGACCCCATTTATTTAGAGTTAAAGCAATAACACATCTAATCCATGATGACAGAAATTAATTAAGGGCATGAGGACTGAATGAAGACTCCAGAGCAGCTTCCTGGGCTGGTTTCACTTACAATCATGAACACATGATGTTCTAAGGGCCCATAATTTGGTAAAAATTTATCCAGTCCAGTTCAGTTCAGTTCAGTTCAGTCGCTCAGTCGTGTCCGACTCTTTGCGACCCCATGAATCGCAGCACACCAGGCCTCCCTGTCCATCACCAACTCCCAGAGTTCACTGAGACTCACGTCCATCGAGTCAGTGATGCCATCCAGCCATCTCACCCTCTGTCGTCCCTTTCTCCTCCTGCCCCCAATCCCTCCCAGCATCACAGTCTTTTCCATTGAGTCAACTGTTCTTATGAGGTGGCCAAAGTACTGGAGTTTCAGCTTTAGCATCATTCCTTCCAAAGAAATCCCAGGGCTGATCTCCTTTAGAATGGACTGGTTGGATCTCCTCGCAGTCCAAGGGACTCTCACGTGTCTTCTCCAACACTACAGTTCAAAGGCATCAATTCTTCGGCGCTCAGCCTTCTTCACAGTCCAACTCTCACATCCATACATGACCACGGGAAAAACCATAGCCTTGACTAGACAGACCTTTGTTGGCAAAGTAATGTCTCTGCTTTTGAATGTGCTATCTAGGTTGGTCATAACTTTCCTTCCAAGGAGTGTCTTAATTTCATGGCTGCAATCACCATCTGCAGTGATTTTGGAGCCCAAAAAAATAAAGTCTGACACTGTTTCCACTGTTTCCCCATCTATTTCCCATGAAGTGATGGGACAACTTCGCACTTAATATTTATGCACATTCTGTATGTTTGAATTCAACAAAAAAATTTTTAAATATAATGTTAGTTTTTAAAAAGTGAGATAAAATATGACTGATAGAATATACCAATGTACAGTTTTCAAAGGTAAACACAGCAATACTACGCATATTCTCTCTCTCTCTCTCTCTTTATATATATATATGTATACACACACACACACTTGTGTGTATATATGTATGTATGTGTTGGACTTCCCAGGTGGTACTAGTGGTAAAGAATATGCCTGTCAAGACAAGAGACATTAGATGCAGGTTTGATTCCTGGGTTGAGGCTATTCCCCCTGGAGGAGAGCACGGCAACACACTCCAGTACTCTTGCCTGGAGAACCCCATGGACAGAGAAGTCTGGTGGGCTACAGTCCATAGGGTTGCAAAGAACTGAACATGACTGAAGTGACTTAGCACATGTATATACATACATATATATATATATGTATGTATACACATATGTATATATATTTGCATCCACAGGTGAGCATATATTTGAATACACATATGTGTATATATTTATATGTACATACATAAAAGTTTCTGGGGAAGGAAGTCAAAGAATAGCTGGGCCTGGGAAGTTGAAAATAAGAAATTTCATTCATCTGTAGAGATAACAATATATGTACTTCATGGACTGTTGTGATGATCAAATGATTGAAAAGATATAAGACTCAGAACAGGGATGAGCATAAAGGGAGCTATACCTGATAAATATTATCCCTCTTGCTTCACAATGGAGGGCTAGCTTTTCAAGAAGCATGATTAAGGTTTAGGAAACAAAATTTTGGAATTGTCACCAACCTTGTCACCATCCACATTACATTTTAGTGAACTGATAGCTTCTGCTCTCCTCAAATATATGCTTAATGTGTGCATATGTGTGTGTGTGTGTTCCCTGTGTATGTGTGTGTGTGTGTGTGTGTGTATTCTCTGTATAGGTATGTGTATGTATTCTCTGAAGCTTATATCTTGTTGCAGACATGAATACAGATAAATTAAAGAAGCATACTGTATTCAGTAGCCTCAAAATGAAATGACAAACTATCTTAAGTTAGTTCAATCTTGCTAAGCAACATCATTTCTCTTTCTCCATAGAAAACTTCTTCTATGATAGGTTTAATTATTCAACTTCAGTTGCTAATCATAATCTTCAGAATTCACATCTTTTATTTTCTAAATTACAAATGAGATAGTCATCATAGAGGATAAGTTTGAATTAGTTATAATGGATATAGATGGCACTGAATTGCTATTTTATCTATGAATTTAACTGATGTTTACTCAAAGCACGGTGTGGTGTGCTTTTTGCCAGAATAATTTTGACCTTTGTTTTACTCTTATGTCAGTTTATAATTATCACCACCCCCTAGATCAGAGATCTCAGATGTACACTAGTTTAAAAAATAAAAATGAAAAACCGCGAAGTTAAAGTCTTTGTGATTCAAAGATAAGTTTGAGCACTGACTTTTATTCAGTAGAAATAGCTCTGGGGAAATAAAAACATCTACAGTGTGTAACCATTCATCTAAACTCCAGTTAACAACTCTCTTTCAGTCACATATACCTTCCTGATCTTGAAGAGCAGAACATTTTTTGAATCATTCAAACAATTGCTTTAAAAAATTATTACTATTTATTAAAACATACCATATGCCTGACACTTGACGGGGCTTAGGTAAGTTATGATCAGATAAGATCAGATAACTGTAGATCCCTGTTCTCTTCAGATTTAATGTCTTTTAGGGATGATGACTGGAGAAGGAAATGGCAACCCATTCCAGTATTCTTGCCTGGAGAATCTCAGGAATGGGGGAGCCTGGTGGGCTGTCATCTATGGGGTCGCACAGAGTCAGACACGACTGAAGCGATTTAGCAGCAGCAGGGATGATGACAAGTAAGGATGGAAGTAGATGCAATAGGATTAATGCTTTGAAAGACAAGTACTTCTTGATATGGTAATATTAAATGTAGGTGGCATAAGACCTGTCTGGGGCAGAATGAGGAGATTAAGGGCCCTGTTATTAAATGCATTCTAAATGTTGGTAAACAAACAAACAAACAAAAATATCCTTCTATCAAATAGCCTTATGAGAATTTAGACTGACTTAATGCGGTTGACATACAATGTGAATAAAATCCATAAATTTATTTTTGTCCTTTTACCATGCCTCTTTAAATCACAATTTAGAGAACAGTGGTCTACCTTTGAAAAAATAAGAGGTAAGGCTTATGCTGAAACATAAATAAGTTCTTAACTTACATTAGTATATTCTGATGCTTTCATATTTGAAATGTATTAGGTGGGAATGCAGTTTATAGAATTCAGAATTGCTTAAATAGTTCAATGGTGGGGTTTTCAATTTTTAAATATAGAAAAGGGTAAATAATTCCCCAAGACTTTTTTACCACCACAATGTTAAGACCATAAGCAGAATAAGCTTTTTCACACTTTATTACTGAATTTAAAAAATGCTCCAAGCACTGAGATTTAAAAACTAAATCATGATACCGTGAAAGTGACCATACAGCATACTCTACAAATGAACAAAATGTGTATCTTTAATGGCAATTAACTAAGATGCAGGGTTATGTAGCATAATGAAGAAAAGATGTGCTATAGTTCAATTCTTGAAAACTATTCCAGAATAAATGCATATGAATATCCTGGGTCTGCTGCTCCCAAGATTGATTTTTACAAAACTTTTACACAATTCTGACGTAGCCAGCGAAATACGTTGGAGTCACTGAACTAAACTGCCCATTCAAATCTAAGATTATATGATATCTTGTGAAATGGAAAGGAAAAACTACTAGACGAAATATAAATACATATGTAATAAGGAGATATAATACCTGTCAGAGAAAGAAATATAACTACTTTGTTGTTGAATTTCAGAAAAATGCCATAGCCAGTCTTTTTTTTTATTATTATTAAATAAATGAATAGGTTTACCTCGGAAACTCTGAAAGAGGGCTGACCAAGAGAGAAACATATTACAAAGGAAAGGTGCATTAAAGAACATGCTGCATTCAGCATATATCAAGTAGTAACTGTACAATGCTAAGTCGCTTCAGTCGTGTCCGACTCTGTGCGACCCCATAGATGGCAGCCCACCAGGTTCCCCCGTCCCTGGGATTCTCCAGGCAAGAACACTGGAATGGGTTGCCATTTCCTTCTCCAATGCATGAAAGTGAAAAGTGAAAATGAAGTCGTTCAGTTGTGTCCGACTCCTAGCGACCCCATGGACTGCAACCCACCAGGCCCATCCGTCCATGGGATTTTCCAGGCAAGAGTACTGGAGTGGGGTGCCATTGCCTTCTCCAACTGTACAACAGTACATAGCAATTTATATATACCAGGAATGGCTTTTAATGCTTTATACATTTTGATATTTAATGAATAAAATGCAGTTTGTCCCTTTTTTTATAGTTGAAAGGATTTAGGTAAGAAGGGTGCAATTAGTTGCCAGATTTCAAAGCTAATAAAGGTCATGATAGAATTTGAACCCAGAAAAGGCTGTTTCTCCAATAGAGAACATTGAGGCAGCCATGAAAGATTGTAAAATACATTAGATATTGACCTCAGATAATTAAAAACTTAGATAATTCATATCAAATTACCTGCCAAAAAAATTAGCCTGGAGTATATGTAAAATCTAATAGAAGTTACCAAAGAACTAAAACTGCTGTGAAGAAAATAACTGGCCAATAAATGAGCTTGACATTCTGACTTGTTGATATGAGAAAAGCAACTGAAAGGCTGGGTAGCATTTTTGATTGTCTCCTGGATCTAGGAAGTAAATGTTAGAGCACAGAGCCCGTGGAGAATGGTGTTTCTAGCAATCCATCCTCTATTTGGAGTTAGAATGGCACAGAAATAAGGATGTTATTTCTTTGGAGTTAGAAATGACCCAAGAAATAAGGATGAGCTGGAACATACAAGAATATTCACACAAACTGTAGCTAACTTCAATTTTAAATTTTTAAAAATTCCAATTCTTGAAGTTTGCCTATAATAATATCACATTTTCAGTCATCTTGGGATGAGCCAAGAAAAAATTCTCCCCAGAGGAAGAAAACATTCTTTCTCTCAAAATGTTTGCTTTTTTCCAAACTATTTACTACAAAATCAAAAAGTACGAGACATACATATAAAGGGTAACATAAATTAAAATCAGCAAAAGAACTAACAATGTAATCAGTGGCTCTAGAAAGTGAAATTATCTGATACAGACTTAAAAGAAAAAAAGATTGTCACTACATTAAAAAGATAAAGATCAAGATAGAATATTGAAAGAGAGAACTGGAAACAGACATACTTAAAAAGAGAAAAAAATTAATTCTAGAATTAAAAAATATATAGAACATGAAATTAGGGATTCAGAGAGTAAATGTCATAGGAGGTTAAATACAATTCATTAGATACTTACAGAACTAGAATGCAAAGTCAGGAGAAAGTAAGTAGAAAAAAAGCAGCGAGTAGTAAGAAGACAGAAAAAAAGAAAGGATGCAAATGGTTAAAGATTTAATGTACATATAATTGGCATCTCAAAAAAAAAAGAGATGGAAAATAAGGCAGGATTAAAGAGATTTGACTAAGAAATTCCCTAAATTAATAAAAATACATCAACCTTCAGATTTGGCAAGCTTATTCTGCACATGCAATCAACTTATAGATAAAAGAATTTCATATAGCATATATAAAAGTACAAAAACTAAAGACAAAGACAAAATATTAAGTCACTAGAAAAAGAAAACAAACTACAAGCAATAGTAGTAGGCACTTATAAATGATTTCTATACAAACAATGCCATTATACAGTGGAATGACATATTCTTAGTCCTGAAAGAAAATCATTACCCAAATAAAATATTAACTAGTGAAAATACATGCCAACAAATAAAGTGAAATAGACATATTTTCTTTCCATAACTCATAAAAAAGTATGTTACCTAACAGATTGCACTAAAATAAATATTATAATAAAGGATGTTGTACATCCAGAAGAAACTGTAAAGGCCATGGTTGGTTGAAGATACACCGAGGAATGAAAAATGGTAAAGCCAGAAAATCTGTGATGTAGTAAAAAAAAAAACTGACAAATTATTGATAACAACTTATATAATTCCATATTAACTATAGAGTATATTCATAAATAGTAATAAAAATCTTCATAAAGTAAAAAAATGGAAAGCAAACATTCTAAGATTTTAGTGTTGCCTGAAAAGAAGAAGAATTGAAGATTAGTGCTAGATTTTAGTTAATCAAGGACACGTAATCTGGCTTAACACTAAAACAATAAGGAAAGAGTGCATGGTTTATAAATAACAAAGGAAAGAAAATTAAAGATCACAAAATGGTCAGGACAAATAGAAAGTTTTCGTTAAAATGATAAAAATTAGTGATTACACTGAAATTAATTGAACAAAGAGACAAATTCATAAGGAGCATTATATTCTGGAAATAAAATTATATTTTGTTTAAATGTGATATATGTAAAGCATAAACACTGAAAAATTAAAAAGACATATGATACAAACATTAGCTAAAAGAAACTGGTGTAGCTATATTAAAATTTGAGGAAAGGTAGAATTAAGGCATTATTTAAGAGTTGCATTTTCAAATCAAAGCTGGTTGTGTTTTCAGACAGAGATATCTTTTTTCATCTAGGACATTTTCTGGAAATCTGTAATTTTATTTTTTTAATCTTAGAAATAAATACTTCCTTTTTCAACCTACATAATCACTGGTTCTAGAGTGTGTCTCAGGGGAGACTTCAATACAGTATGTTTCTCACACTGCATTACTCAAATAATACTTCAAAACATTATTTATGCTTATATAAACTAAATATATATCTTGCTGCTGCTAAGTCGCTTCAGTCGTGTACAATTCTGTGCGACCCCATAGATGGCAGCCCACCAGGCTCCCCCGTTCCTGGGATTCTCCAGGCAAGAACACTGGAGTGGGTTGCCATTTCCTTCTCCAATGCATGAAAGTGAAAAGTGAAAGTGAAGTCGCTCAGTCGTACCCGACTGTAGCGACCCCATGGACTGCAGCCTACCAGGCTCCTCCATCCATGGGATTTTCTAGGCAAGAGTACTAGAGTGGGGTGCCATCGCTTTCTCCGACTATATATCTTAAATCTCTGTTTATTTAGTATGTAAACACATAAATGTTTCCTCTTCTTAAAAAATTGAAAGTAAATTAATTTAAATATTCAAAATGACTTGTTCATTCTTAGTTATTTACCTAAATGTGAATGTCCATTTAGGTAGTAATCATTAGACTTACAGGTCACAGAGGAATAATGCTATGAAATCACAAAAACATTTTATTCTGATTGCAATTATTAACATATATTTATTCAGTAAATGTTCTTGACTAGTAAGAATATTTGCTAATTATGTCTGAACAATAGAGTGTAGGAGGTTATTCTTTTGGGATTAAGTATCACTTTGCAAAAATGTGTTTATAGAATGAAACTTTACTGATTACTGTTCTGCTAATCTCCCAAACCTATAATTCTGTATTCAGTAAATGTTAATTCTATTCTCCTTTGCTTCAGTTACTTGAATAAATACTTAAGTAAAACTTTTACTACACATTGATTGTCATGAATCCCCATAGTTACATGAAATTATTAGGTTGGTACAAAAGTAATTGTGGATTCATACTGTGCATTTTAAATCATAACTAGGCTCAAATACATCTTTATCAATCAAAATAGGAACCATTACATCAACATATTTTTGCCAATGTGAAATAAGTGTATTCCTGCAGCATAAAAATCTGCTTCAGGATTTGATACATTCTGGAAAGCATTATCTGCCTCCTACTGGTTGTGGAAGTGTTTTCCCCACAAAAAAAAAAAAAAAAAAAAATTGTCCAGATGCTTGAAGAAGTGGTAGTTGGTTGTTGAGAGATCAGGCAAATATGGTAGATGAGGCAAAACTTTATAGTCAAATTCATTCAACTTTTGAAGTGTTAGTTGTGTAAAGTGTGGTCAGGCATTGTCATGGAGAAGAATCGAGACCTTTCTGTTGACCAATCCCTTCTGTAGGCACTGCAGTTTTCAGTGCATCTCAGATTTCCTGAGCATATTTCTCAGATGTAATGATTTTGCTTGGATTCAGAAAGCTGTAGTGGATCAGACCAGCAGCCGACCACCAAACAGTGATGATGACTTTTTGGGTGCAAGTTTGACTTTGAGAAGTGCTTTGGTGCTTCTTGTCAATCCAACCATTGACAAGCCGTTGTCAGCTGTTGTATAAAACTCTTTTTGTTGCACATCACAATCCAATCAAGAAATGATTCCTTGTTGTTGCACAGAATGAGAAGACATCACTCCAAGATGATGATACTTTTTAGTTTTGATCAGTTCATGAAGCACCACTTAAACTTTTCCACTTTTCCATTTGCTTCAAATGCCAAACGACTATAGGATGGTCAACACTGAGTTCTTTGGCAAATTCTTGTGTAGTTGTAAGAGGATTAGCTTTGATGATTGCTCTCAATTGTTCACGGTCAATTTCTGATGGCCAGCCACTGGGCTTCTCATCTGTGCAAAAATTCTTGTGCAAAATTTCACCACTTGCAAATATTCTTAAACCTGTGCAAAAATTCTTAAACCACTTCTGCACTGTATGTTCATTAGCAGTTTCTGGGCCAAATGTGTTGTTGTTCTGAGCAGTCCTTGCTGCTTTATGACCCATTTTGAGGGAGAAGGCAATGGCACCCCACTCCAGTGCTGTTGCCCAGAAAATCCCATGAATGGAGGAGCCTGGTAGGCTGCAGTCCATGGGGTCGCTAAGAGTCAGACACGACTGAGTGACTTCACTTTCACTTTCCACTTTCATGCATTGGAGAAGGAAATGGCAACTCACTCCAGTGTTCTTGCCTGGAGAATCCCATGGACGGAGAAACCTGGTAGGCTGCAGTCCATGGGGTCGCACAGAGTTGGACACGACTGAAGCGACTTAGCAGCAGTAGCAGACCCATTTTGAACTCAAATTTTAAAAATCACTCAAATTTGCTTTTTATCTAACATAATTTCTATAATATAAAATAAACAGCAAGCAATGCCATTTAAAAAGCATAGAGTGAGAAATGCTCATTAAAATGATGTGTAACGTAACTACATATATTTATGAATGTATTCAAGTACTAAATGGCAAAGGTCAACAATGAAAAACTGCAATGACTTCTGCACCAACTTAAACATATTTATCAAAATATTTTCAGTACTGTGCCTAGCTGAGAGCACGCCTGTTGTTTAAAGTATCTGCAAGTAGTGTTCTTTCTGCCAAACAAGATCAACTACCTGTATTGCCCATCAGTGCCTAATGCAGAGAGAGCTTGTGTTATAGGAGAGTGACACTATAGTTCTTAGGGCTGTATCTTTGTATGTTTTTAATCCCATGTTCTATTTTTTTGTTCTTATCCCTAAAATTCCATAACTGGTTATAGAAGTTAACTAGTCTCTGACCTCAGCTATTCTGTAGTCATTTTCCCAGGGAAAAATTTGGCTTTTTCTGGTCTCGGCACTATGAGGCATGTCTGACCATGAAAGAAAGGGGAGAGGAGAGTAAAATCCAAAGATAAAGATAGGAAAAACCAAATGTCAAGCTAAATAATAATGATTTGATTATTTGCTATTTCTATAAATATTCCATTAGAATTTCTTAATTAAATCTCCTCCTCTGCTCCCCAAAGTTTAAGCAAAGGGCAGATAACATCAAACAAAGTATTACAGAGTGGAAATTTTCATCTGACCTTGGTGTACAAAAATGTCTTCTGGATTTTTCCCTCTGATTTACAAGGTCTATGTTTAGAAATCTGGTCATCAGATGACTTAATAAAATAGCACTCTGAAAAACACAGAGCCAGTCAGTGCTTGGGCAACTTACACCAGCTCTGATCTCTGATCTAGGGCAAGTGCCTAAGTATTTTTTCCTTAATTCAAAGTCGTTATTCTATCTTGAAAGTATTCTTTAGTCTCCATAGCAGTCCTTTGACTATTCAATAACATGATCTTACATATATTCATATTTGTTCTGAAGTAAAAGACCCTGCTACTTTCTTATTATTGAACACTTGGGGGAAAAAAAGGTGAAAATGTTCCATAATAGTACCGTGATTTTATAACTAAAGTATGGAAGTTCTCCAACAAAAATTCCAGTTTCTCACCGGTCAGAGCTCTGGGAAAAGACAAAATCTGGGAACAAGTTGCCATAGACATCATAGCCCTTGTTCTCTAAACAGTTTTAACATTTAACAGAAGATTTAGAGAACACAAATACTTAATACAAAAACACATTATTCACATATATGTATGTACAAAGACTTTATATTCATTCATATATATATATATATATATATGAAATATACACATATGTATTCACACTTTATATTCAGAATATGTAACCACAGAATAGGAAAATTATATAAGTATAGCATATGAAACATACTGTAATTCTATTGAGGACTAGGCAGAATGAATTAACCTGGAAGTTACTGAGATCAACTGAGACAAATAAGAAGGAAGAGGATTATTTTTTACACTGTTTCTAAGATTGGCAACTCCCATGTCTACCTATCATGTGTAAGTGTGTTAGACCTAAAAGTTACTTAAAGTCAGACATGTGCATAATAGATATCTTGAATGACAGACAGGTTTGTCTTCAGTGAATGATGAAAGTGACCAGGTGATAGCAATTACAGAGTAGCAAGATGGAGAATTATAATGATGTTGTAGTAGTAACAGTAGCAGTATTAACAGCAGTAGATGTCTCTTGCAAAAGGAAGAAAAAATAATAGTTTGGAAGAAAAGGGGGGTACCCAAGCTGTTACTTCAGAATGTTTCGAGAATGCAGAGTATTCATGGGGCAGTTAGGTTCAGTTAAGCTAGAAGGTAGAGGGGATGTTCAGGAAGAAAGCTGAGGATACAGTACTAATCACCTAGCCACACTTCTGGGAACACAATGGAAAGATTTGGGTAACATAGGAGGGTTATACAGATCAGAGCAACACAACAGTAGGAATTCCCCTGTTAATGGGTGACTGTGGGATCGCAGAAATCTTCCAGTGTCTGGGTTAAATGAGCACAGACAATGGTGGGGATTGTTCTGATGGTTTCTTAGAGGGGAGTAGGTGCTAGAGTAGGGTGGTATTGGTAAGATGGCTTCCAAGAAGCCCTTCCCTCACACAGTTCAACTGAAAATGATTGATGGCTTTAAAAGGAAAGAGCACAAAAGATGCATGTGAACAAATGAACTGGTGGTTGCAGATGGACAAATTGAAGAGGGCACATGATAGTGAAGAAAACACTGCTAGCACATAAACTGACAACATCCAGAGACTCCAAATGCTTAAGTATAATTGAAATGAAATAGATAGGATGGCTTTGCAATAGTGAGAGATAAAAGATAGTCAGAAATAGCTGAACCGTGAAAGGCTTATTGGTCATACCAAGGCAATTTTTCTGAGTGGGTTTAATTTCACCTGAGTCTAAAATACCTTGAGGACTTGTTAAACTTGCAGAATTCCAAATCCCTCTCTAGTCTAATAAGAATCTCTAAGATACAGAGCCTGAGAATCAGGTCCTTAAGGATGTGTGCGTGTGTAATAAGTTGCTTCAGGTGTGTCCAACTCTTTACAACCCTGTGGACTGTAACTTGACAGGTTCCTCTGTCCGTAGGATTCTCCAGCCAAAAATACTGGAGTGGGTTGTCACTCCAGGGCGTCTTCCCAACCCAGGGACTGAACCACCGTCTCTTATGTCTCCTGCATTTGTAGGCGGGTTCTTTACCACTAGTGCCACCTGGGAAGGCCCCTTAAGGATAAAAGGAATTACAAAGGCCAAAGTTTGAAGACATGATTTTGGTACTTAATTTTGCAGACAAAAAGGAGAAAATGAAAAATGCTCAAGACAAGAATATTATCATTGTCATTCTCATCATCACCATCTTATAGTGGATTTCATATAGAAAAAACTTCTGTGTACATAAAAATGAGCACTGATTTAATATACAGTATAAGCTTTAAGTTAAAATAAAATTCGAGTATACATATTCCACTTTTATGAATATTTCCTTTTACCAACTTTTTCAATTAACTCACTCAGATAAGAGAGCTTCTACATATAAAAATATTAATAGTAGTCAACTGTGGAGTTGGAATTACTAGAGAAATATTTTTCTTTATTTTTGAATTGATGTTTTCTGAACTTGGTTAAAAATAACATTATTTAAATAATTAGAATAAAAATATATTGGATAACAAAAATTAGAGGCAAAAGGCCATCAGTCTAATGCAAACAAACACAGAAGCAGCAATATTCAAATCAGAGTGAATATTAAAGATGAAAAACTACTAAATTGGCAACAGAAATTCATTTTACATTGATTAAAATCTAGAACTTTTGTCAGCCATCGTCATATTATATAAAAATTAAAAAAATCAAAGAAATCTATTTAAGTAATGCAAAAAAACCCAAGAAAATTATAGTAATCCATTTAGTATAAGTAATGTTTTAATATAACTCTATGGATTACGAAAATAAAAGGTGAAAATGAAACAAGATTTAGTTTTGTGAAAGAATTAATATATAAAGAACACTGTACTCTACAAATAGAGACTACCCATTCTCTTAGGTTGCCAAGATGTTGACCATTTCTTTGCCAACCCTATTATTTAGATTCTTGGTAAGGAACAAGTTGCACACACACACACACACACACACACACACACACAATGGATAATTTGAGGAGTTTTAAAGAATGTGTAGGGAAACCACAGGGATGGTGTGATGTCCAGGAACTTGTCCTAGATTCCTCAAAGGCTGAAGAAGCATCTGCAACATTCAGAGAGAAAGAGAAGGTTGTATGGAGACCCACCTCAAAGAAACTGTAAAATTTAGAAAACAGAAGGAGCTGAGGAAACAAAAACCTCAGTCGTCCTCTCTTCCTTCTCTCTGCTCTCCTGAGAAGCTCACTCCCTGCTTCCCAACAGCTAAATACAATCTGCAGCCAGTTGTCATGGGCGACCATTGGTTCAGCCTCTGGGTCACAAGCAGGGTAGAGAGCATGGAGAGTTGATATATAGAGGAAAAACAGAAAATACCTGGCACTATCACAAAGGAAAATTCCAATATAAGGATAAAATATAAGACACTTATCCTCTGATCATAATTATTTCAGTTTGCCCACTATTTAGCTAGAAATGTTGTAGCTATTGTAGCTTACAAAGATGAAAATCTTTGTAAGGAAGGCATTAATTTTGATGTAGTGGAAGAGAAATGGCTGCATACATATCCAATGTTAGAGACCATGTCTGAACTGATTTTTCAGCCTCAGTTACTTGGTCAGAAAGAGAAAGCTGAGGACTAGGTCTTCATAAAAATGAATGACAAATGTCCAGGCCATTTTTAGAGTTTTCCTCAATTTCTCTCTCTATACAGTAGGACCTGATAAATCGATTCCAAAGTTTGGCAAACTATGATCCACTGATCCACAGTTTCAATCTAGTCTACCACTTCTATTGCAAAAAAAAAAAAAAAAAGTTTTATTGGAACACAGCCAGGCTCATTCATTTCCATGATTCCTGTAGCTTATTTCATATTACAATGTCACAATTTAGTAGTTGCAACAGAAGCTATCCAAAAATACTTACATCACATTTTAAAGACTATTCAGATACAATAAAATTCCTAAATAAAGCATGTCTACATATAGAATGAAATTCTGAAACAATCATGTGAGACACCCATCATACAGCATAACTTTAAATATCATAATGAATGGAGAAGGCAATGGCAACCCACTCCAGTACTCTTGCCTGGAAAATCCCATGGACGGAGGAGCCTGGTAGGCTGCAGTCCATGAGGTCACAAAGAGTCAGACATGAATGAGTGACTTCACTTTCACTTTTCACTTTTATGCATTGGAGAAGGAAATGGCAACCCACTCCAGTGTTCTTGCCTGGAGAATCCAGGGACAGGGGAGCCTGGTGGGCTGTCGTGTTTGGGGTCGCACAGAGTTGGACACGACTGAAGTGACTTAGCAGCAGCAGCAGCAACAGTGACTATATAGCATCCAGCTGAAGGCTAGTGGGGGTACTCTTTCTGCCCCCTTCTGATGCCTATGTCAGAAGCTTTCTCTATCTCCTTTATACTTTAATAAAACTGTATTACACACACACACACAAAAATAAATAAATATCATAATGAAAGTTCACATAGCAAGGTAAATTACTTAAAAACAAACCTATATTCCTGTGATATACTATGTCAAAAAGTAAATAAAAATAATTGAAAATAATTTATAAAATTCTTAAAAATGATAATATTATTTAAGGAAATGCTTCTCATAAATTCAAGGTTCCACATAAATATAAAATTATTACACACATTTTACCAAAAAGCTACTAAAATCAATATTGTAAGATAGCTTCAAACATAACAGACAATAAATCTAGAGAAAGCAAATAGAAGGAAAGAAAAGAAATAGATGTTAATAAATTTGGCTTCGAGTTTCAAAATAAGAATGGTCATTGTAAACTGAAAAGCACCATTATTTACAGGTAATATTTGTCTTCTAAGGGCACAAGAGAAATATCTACATAAAATCTACTAGAAAAGACTAGCTGTGTAGTTACAAAATAAATATTCACAAATTAAAACTTTTTACCTATTAGGAAGTCTCAGGAAATTAATGGGAATAAAATATTGTCTTCTAATATTCTACTAAGTTATTCAAAATAACTTGTAACCATCTTGGCAAGAAATATTAGAAATACATGAATATCTCTAAAATATTTGATAAGAGGTCTTAAAAGATGATGTGCAAAGTTAACAATGATAATGCACAAAACATTATTAAATTATTAATACATTTAATACATTATTAAAGTGTATTAGCAGACACTAATACAACATTGTAAAGCAATTATCCTTAATAGTGTAAACATTTCCTCTCAATAAATATTTACAAATATTCAATATACTTGAAGAAAATATCCCTACAGATTTTTAAAAACTACTTTGAAGTTCATTGACCAGATATATAGCAACATTTTTTTTTCTGAAGCAGTAACAAATGAGACACTTATCTCTAGAGAATGTTAAAAAGTAATGTAAAGACAAAAATAACTATATTCTGGTTATAGGACATAGATTACATATAAACATCTCCCTTTGTATTAATGCCTTGAAAAAAACAATGAAAATATGTGTTCTTTGGTAATGAAATTTCAGGAATAAAGATAGAGAAGATAAAATCTGAGAAGCTTAAGGGCAGGAGATGAGTGGTAAAGGACTTGAATCCAGAAAACAGAATCCTCAGCGGGTGGTGGAGTGAGTTCACTTTCACTGCAGAATCTTCTGAAGCCCGGGAATGGATGACATCCCATATTTCAGGAAGTGAGTGTGAAAGCAAGGAAAACAAGAGGATTAGTTAAAAATGCAATTAAAAAAACAAGCTCCCTAAATCACACCCGGTATGGACCTAACAGAAGCTGAAGATATTAAGAGGAGGTGGCAAGAATACACAGAACTATACAAAAAAGATCTTAATGACACAGATAACCACCTAGAGCCAGATATCCTAGACTGTGAAGTCAAGTGGGCCTTAGGAAGCTTCACTACGAACAAAGCTAATGGAGGTGATGGAATTCCAGTTGAGTTATTTCAAATCCTAAAAGACAATGCTATGAAAGTGCTGCACTCAATATGCCAGGAAATTTGGAAAACTCAGCTGTAGCCACAGGAATGGAAAAGGTCAGTTTTCATTCCAATGTCAAAGAAGACAATGCCAAAGAATGTTCAAACAACTGCACAATTGCACTTATCTCACACACTAGAAAAGTAATGCTCAAAATCTTCAAGCGAGGCTCAACAGTACATGAACCGAGAACTTCCAGATGTTCAAGCTGGATTCAGAAAAGGCAGAGGAACCATAGATCAAATTGCCAACACCCATTGGGTCATCAAAAAAGTTCCAGAAAAACATCTATTTCTGCTTTATTGACTATGCCAAAGCCTTTGACTGTGTGGATCACAACAAACTGTGGAAAATTCTTCAAGAGATGAGAATACCAACTACCTTACCTGCCTCCTGAAAAATCTGTATGCAGGTCAAGAAGCAACAGTTAGAACTGGACATGGAACAACAGACTGGTTCCTAATAGGAAAAGGAGTACGTCAAGGCTGTATATTGTCACCCTGCTTATTTAACTTACATGCAGAGTACATCATATGAAATGCTGGGCTGGATGAAACACAAGCTGGAATTAAGATTGCCAAGAGAAATATCAATAACCTCAGATATGAAGATTACACTACCCTTATGACAGAACGTGAAGAACTAAAGAGCCTTTTGATGAAAGTGAAAGTGAAGGGTGAAAAAGCTTGCTTAAAACTCAACATTCAAACAATGAAGATCATTTTCATCCAGTCCCATCACTTCGTGGCAAATAGCTGGGGAAACAATGGAAACAATGAGAGACTTTATTTTCTTGGGCTCCAAAATCACTGCAGATGGTGTTTGCAGCCATGAAATTAAATGGCACTTGCTCCTTGGAAGAAAAGTTATGACCAACCTAGACATCATATTAAAAAGCAGAGACTTTTGCTGACAAAGGTCTGCCTAGTCAAAGCTATGGTATTTCCAGTAGTCATATATGGATGTGAGAGTTGGACCATAAAGAAACCTGAGTGTCAAATAGATTCTTTTGAATTGTGGTGTTGTAGAAGACTCTTGAGAGTCCCTTGGACTGAAGGAGATCCAACCAGTCAATCCTAAAGAAAATCAGTCCTGATACTCATTGGAAGGACTGATGGTGAGGCTGAAGCTCCAATACTTTGGCCACCTGATGTGAAGAGCTCACTCACTGGATGCTGGTACAGATTGAGGGCAGTAGGAAAAGGGGACGACAGAGGGTGAGATGGTTGGATGGCATCATCTACTTAATGGACGTGAGTTTGAGCAAGCTCCAGGCTCTGGTGATGGACAAGGAAGCCTGGTGTGCCGAAAGTCCATGGGGATGCAGAATCAGACACAACTGAGCAACTGTACTGAACTGACACCACACCATGATTCCAGGCACAGGTATACCTCTTATTCATCTCTTTTGAAGGGTTGCCTGTAGTGAAGGTCACAGTATTGTAGCCCAGGAACCACTAGCAGAGATGAAGGTGAGATTCCAGCACTTACTGTAAACAGCAGCCTCAGTGAATATTTACTCTTTGAAATATTGACATACGTGGTACTTATTCCCCACTGAGCTACCATAATGTTAGCACATTATACTCTGTAGATCACTGAATGAAAGATTATTTTCTGGGAATCTTTTTGATCAAGATAAAAGTTCTCAAGGTACATTGGGGCCAAGGCAACCCTTCTCAGGTACCATGGGAGAAGTAAGCCCGGATGATCCAGGACTTCTATTATACACAAAGAATTAAGCTGTCTTTTCTGAATCTAAAATGGTACAAGCTAAATAACTCTCCTGAGAAAATAGCCATGCATACATATTTTGTGGTACTTATTTCTCTCCCAGAACCCTGATGAGAAAGGTCAGGCCTTCAGTGAAAACCCCAATCTATAAAGTATACTTACACATAGAAAACGTTGATCAGCATCCTCTCTTATGTATGAAAAATAACAAGGAAAGCAGAAAATTATACTCTGTGGAGTTTCTAACTATTTCATCTAGGAAACAAGAACAAAGTGCTTTGACAAATAAATACTTGAAACAAATAAGCTTGGAAATCATAAATGTTTCAGCAGAAATAAGAAAAATTAACAGAAGCTATGTGGATGAACCTAAAGTTTATTATACAGAGTGAAATATGTCAGAAAGAGAAAAAAATATCATATATTGATACTTATATATGGCTTCTAGAAAAAATAGTACTGGTGAACTAATTTTCAGGGCAGGAATAGAGAGGCAGATATAGAGAATGGACTTATGAACATAGAGGGGGGGACAGCATGGGATGAGTTAGCACTGACATATACACAGTACTGTGTGTAAAATAGATAGTGGGAAGCTGCTGCCTAACATGGAAACCTCAGCTGGATGCTCTGTGATGACATAGAGGGATGGGATGAGGGTGGTAGGAGAAAGGTTCAGGAGGGACAGTATATATGTGTACACATAGCTGACATTGTTCACATTCATGTTGTTCTGCAGCAGAAACCAATACAAGATTGTAAAGCAATTATCCTCCAATTAAAAAATAATGACAATAATAAAAATAAAATTTAAAAATAACAAAATGATCAGAAGATAAAATTAAAACAATATACTGACCAGCAGAGCAAAAATAGAAAAGTGAAGAAATGTAATGAAAATATTTTTTAAAACACAAATTCAGTCTCAAAGGCCCAACATGCAAATTAGAGTTCTAGAAATAGAAAATCAGTAAAGGGAATCATCAAAGAAATTTCCTAGAATCAGAATAAGGAATTTTCATTTTGAAATGACCCATTCAAAACAATGGTAAAAAAAATTATTCTCTCACTGAAAGGTACATTTGCTTATATTTTTAAAACTTAGGAGACAGAAAAGAAAAAACAAGTATAATTACGAAGGCTAACAAGTCATAATGGCAACAATGACATTAAAAGTTTAACCACAGTGTGGTGTTGCCTATAAGAGCCTAGAGAAATGATTATTTCCAATATAGAATTCTAATACCAGCCAAACTGCCACAAATATGCCAGAGCAGAAATAGAGAAATTACTTTCAGATATAAAATACCTTCCATATCTTATCTTCCATGGTCACTTTCTCAGGAAGAAACCGAGAGAGTAAACCAAGGAAGAGAAAGTCATGGACTTAGAAAACCAGGTAACAAACACAGGAAAAAAAAATAGTCAAAGGGAATGGATAACAGTGAAAAGAGATTCCAAGGTGATTGCCTGCAGCTATCCTAGGAATCAGCTAGTACTGCCTCAAGTAGCTCGTGAGGCTCTGGGAAAGTGTCTGGAAAAAGATGAAATGACTAAAATACTGTAGTGTTTAAAAACATTGAGAGGCAATTTAAGTAACTGGAAGTGATTTGGGGGAAGTACTAATGTGAAAACAGGATGATTATTAACTTCAGGGAAAAATGCTGTGTAGGGATATAAGTGTAATCTTATTGTGCCACATGTTCTTCTGTGGATTCAAAATATGGAGTTGAATATGTAAAATAAGAAAAAAATCTGATCAAAGTTATGATATAATTCTTTGGAAATATTGGGAAACAGCATTTATGCCTGTGAGTATGGGTGGTAGAGAGAATATGCCACTTATTTTCAATACATCATGAAGTAGTCATTCAAGCACATAGTTTAGAGCCGCGGAAGCATATGCCAAAAGAAACAACTGAAAGAGGTGTGGGGTCTTAGGCTTTGCACCTTACACGCACTGCCTTCCCGCTGTGGTGTCTGTTCTTGTGTCTCCTTCTACTCAATTTACAACGTTCTTTCTGATATTCCAATCTCACTTAATGTTGACTGTTACTCAATTTTTAGCTTTGTCACTTCCTCAGAAAAGTCTTCCTGAATATTCAGAAGCTTCAAACTAGTGCAGATTCTATTGTGTCCCTCTTGACATTGTAAACTCTTCTTTGTAAAGTGAACAATGGTTCCAGTTGTATTTTGTATTGTGAACTCCAGGGTTCAGGTACTGCATGGGTTTTTTGGTTCCTTGTACCCCTAGCAACTGACTGGCTGCGGTTGCTGACTGCAGCATCCTGACTGCAACGGGGAACTTACTATATATTTGTGGAATAACCAAATTAAATACTGTGACTAATTAATAATTTATCACAAAAATACAAACCATAAGCCAACTATAAATATTATGAATTTTAAAATCTTAAATCATATATTTGCAAATAAAATTCACCGTAATTTAGCAACAGTCACTATGGAATACATTAAGACAATGTATCTTATTAATGTGACAGAAATATGTGACTACCTCATTACCAGAAAAAATGATTATCTTCAATATCAGAAAGTCTGGAAATAGATCCTTTTTATTAAATAAACTATTTCTTTAAAAAACAAAGCAGAAATATAAAAAATAACCATAAGACCAATAGGTATCATTATATTTGCTTTTAAAGCATTATTTATTCCCTTTAATGCAAGGAACAAGAAAAATACGCTTATTTTCTCAGCCATTATTTGGCATTGCTCTTTGTGTTGTAGAGACTGAAATTGAAAAACTAAATGAAAAATTAATAGAAAAATCTTTCAGTAGGATCACAATTCTTTTAGAACCTGTCTATAAGAACCAGTTGGAAAAATAAAATGAAAATGAGACAAGATTCTGTTTACAATAGTGAAAACAAAAGTAAAGAACTTAGGATTAAATCATGTAAATGAGTAGTCAGAGATCTTGGAGGAAAACCAGCAGTGAGACTTCATTAGCTCAAACAGAAAAGAATGTTTTAAGATGGATAGAATTTCAGAGTGCCAAAAGCTGGTTAAGTTTAAGTAAAATAGGGACCTAAATATAAATATTGCATATCAAGACAAAGAGTTAATTGGACTCTTGGTGAGATTTCTATATGCAGAAAACCACAGATTTTTACTGAAGGACATGACGTATTTAGCCAATAACTAGGTATGCACTGTTTCATGACAAGATGTTTAATTTCCTGTAGCTAATATTTTAAGTGAGTACAATTTCATCCAATATCATTTTTTTAATAAACTCATTAATTAAGGCTTAGGATATTTATCAACATGATAATATATATCTGCTGCTGCTGCTGCTGAGTCACTTCAGTCGTGTCCAAATCTGTGTGACCCCATAGACGGCAGCCCACCAGGCTCCCCTGTCCCTGGGATTCTCCAGGCAAGAACACTGGAGTGGGTTGCCATTTCCTTCTCCAATGCATGAAAGTGAAAAGTGAAAGTGAAGTCGCTCAGTCGTGTCCGACCGTCAGCGACCCCATGGACTGCAGCCTACCAGGCTCCCCCATCCATGGGATTTTCTGGGCAAGAGTACTGGAGTGGGGTGCCATTGCCTTCTCCGAATATATATCTATGTTGGCCTAAATTCTTTATCCTTAATGGAGAAACACTAGACGAGTTTCTAATTAAATGAAGAAAAATATATTGTTATTGTCCAACATTTTACTGGAAGTAAAGTAAGCTACACAAATTGCATAAGAGATAAAACTATCACTATTTGCTGATAATGTGACAGCATAAGATAGTTCAGTAAGATAGCAAAGCATAAAATTAATATACAGAAATAAATGTCATTTATATAATCAGAAACTAATCCTGAAAGATGATGCTGTGAAAGTGCTGTACTCAATATGCCAGAAAATTGGAAAACTAGGCAGTGGCCACAGGACTGGAAAAATACAGTTTTCATTCCAATCCTAAAGAAACACAAAGCCAAAGAATGCTCAAACTACTGCACAATTGCACTCATCTCACATGTTAGTAAAGTAATGCTCAAAATCCTCCAAGCCAGGCTTCAGCAATATGTGAACTGGGAACTTTCTGATGTTCAAGCTGGTTTTAGAAAAGGCAGAGGAACCAGAGATCAAATTGCCAGCATCTGCTGGATCATGGAAAAAGCAAGAGATTTCCAGAAAAACATCTATTTCTGCTGTATTGACTATGCCAAAGCCTTTGACTGTGTGGACCACAATAAACTGTGGAAAATTCTGAAAGAGATGGGAATACCAGACCACCTGACCTGGCTCTTGAGAAATCTGTATGCAGGTCAGGAAGCAAGAGTTAGAACTGGACCTGGAACAACAGACTGGTTCCAAATAGGAAAAGGAGTACATCAAGGCTGTATATTGTCACCCTGCTTATTTAACTTATATGCAGAGTACATCATGAGAAACGCTGGACTGGAAGAAAAACAAGCTGGAATCAAGATTGCCGGGAGAAATATCAATAACCTCAGTTATGCAGATGACACCACCCTTATGGCAGAAAGTGAAGAGGAACTAAAAAGCCTCTTGATGAAAGTGAAAGTGGAGAGTGAAAAAGTTGGCTTAAAGTTCAACATTCAGA
This sequence comes from Bos taurus, assembly GCF_002263795.3. Taxonomy (NCBI): domain Eukaryota; kingdom Metazoa; phylum Chordata; class Mammalia; order Artiodactyla; family Bovidae; genus Bos; species Bos taurus. The sequence continues at coordinate 16,396,804 of NC_037336.1, read as the reverse complement.
AAACGAAGATCATGGCATCCGGTCCCATCACTTCATGGGAAATAGATGGGGAAACAGTGGAAACAGTGTCAGACTTTATTTTTTTGGGCTCCACAATCACTGCAGATGGTGACTGCAGCCATGAAATTAAAAGATGCTTACTCCTTGGAAGGAAAGTTATGACCAACCTGGATAGCATATTCAAAAGGAGAGACATTACTTTGTCAACAAAGGTCCGTCTAGTCAAGGCTATGGTTTTTCCCGTGGTCATGTAAGGATGTGAGAGTTGGACTGTGAAGAAATCTGAGCACCAAAGAAGTGATGCTTTTGAACTGTGGTGTTGGAGAAGACTCTTGAGAGTCCCTTGGACTGCAAGGAGATCCAACCAGTCCATTCTAAATGAGATTAGTCCTGGGTATTCTTTGGAAGCAATGATGCTAAAGCTGAAACTCCAGTACTTTGACCACCTCATGTGAAGAGTTGACTCATTGGAAAAGACTGTGATGCTGGGAGGGATTGAGGGCAGGAGGAGAAGGGGACGACAGAGGATGAGATGGCTGGATGGCATCACTTATTCGATGGACATAAGTTTGAGTGAACTCTGGGAGTTGGTGATGGACAGGGAGGCCTGGCATGCTGCGATTCATGGGGTCGCAAAGAGTCAAACATGACTGAGCGACTGAACTGAACTGAACTGAATGTGAATTTAAAAACTTGATTTCCAATAATTGCACTAAGTGTAAACTACCAAGAAAGAAACTTAATTTTAAATATGTAAAGCCCTTATGAAGAAAAAGATTTCAATACTCCTAATGACACAGGGAAAGACTTGAACAAATGAAAATACATAACATGCTCTTATTTGAATATTCCAACATCAACATTATATTATTATCCCTAAGTTTTTTAATATGTTTCTAATTTAAAAAAAAAACAAAGGATTTTTTTTGTAAGAAAAAAATTGAAGTAAAATAAGCACAGAAAGTAAACAAAAAAGAAAACTTCAGAAAAGTTTCAGAAAAAAAGAACAGTGGGTGGAAAGGCCATTACCCATTGTTTAAATTTGTTATAAAATAAAGTTAAACACTGTAAAACACACATAAAGAGATAGATCAATGGAATTAGAACAGAAAGCCCAGGAAGAGAAGCCCATAGAAGTTGAAATTTAATTTATAATTAAGATGGTATAATCAGATCAGTAGGAAAACAAGATAGGAACAATTTCATAGTTATTTAGGCCAAAAAACTATCAGATCCAATCATACAGCAAAACAATTCCAAAAGAATCAGCAATTTATATTGATATTTTAAAATAAAATATTAAAATGATAAGAAGAAATCATATAATTCTTTCAAGAGAAGGCTGTTTGATGACTCAAATTTCTGAAGCCAAACAAAAGATGAATGTAGTTTAACCACATTTTTTAAAAATATGAAATATGTTCAGAAAATAAATTATAAAATGGGGGACATATTTTCAACTAATATCACAAAATGCTTTACTTTTTCCTATTTATAAAAGGGTTTCTAGAAAAGAGAAAACTCCATGAAAAAATTAAGAATCAGTTCAGTAGCTCAGTGGTGTCTGACTCTGGAACCCCATGAATCGCAGAACGCCAGGCCTCCCTGTCCATCACCAACTCCCGGAGTTCACTCAAACTCATGTCCATCGAGTCAGTGATGCCATCCAACCATCTCATCCTCTGTCGTCCCCTTCTCCTCCTGCCCCCAATCCCTCCCAGCATCAGAGTCTTTTCCAATGAGTCAACTCTTCGCATGAGGTGGCCAAAGTACTGGAGTTTCAGCTTTAGCATCATTCCTTCCAAAGAAATCCCAGGGCTGATCGCCTTCAGAATGGACTGGTTGGATCTCCTTGCAGTCCAAGGGGCTCTCAAGAGTCTTTTCTAACACCACAGTTCAAAAGCATCACTTCTTTGGTGCTCAATTTTCTTCACAGTCCAACTCTCACATCCTTACATGACCACGGGAAAAACCATAGCCTTGACTAGACAGACCTTTGTTGGCAAAGTAATGTCTCTGCTTTTCAATATTCTATCTAGGTTGGTCATAACTTTCCTTCCAAGGAGTAAGCATCTTTTAATTTCATTGCTACAGTCACCATCTGCAGTGATTGTGGAGCCCAAAAAAATAAAGTCTGACACTGTTTCCACTGTTTCCCCATCTATTTCCCATGAAGTGATGGGACCGGATGCCATGATCTTCGTTTTCTGAATGTTGAGCTTTAAGCCAACTTTTTCACTCTCCGCTTTCACTTTCACCAAGAGGCTTTTGAGTTCCTCTTCACTTTCTGCCATAAGGGTGGTGTTATCTGCATATCTGAGGTTATTGATATTTCTCCCAGCAATCTTGATTTCAGCCAATACAGACTGATAAATGCTATGCACTATGAATTAATAAATACAACAAAAGAAATACAATGACCCTTAAACATGAGAAAGGTGTTTAGTATAACTCATATAAGAAAATGCAAATGTGATGCCATTTTTCACTATCAGATTAGCAAAAATTCAAAAACTAGAAAATGCACAGTGTTATTAATGCATGAAGGAAATGAATATATATATATATATATATACTGGAGAGAGGGTAAATGTTTATCTTTTATTGTATAAATGTTATATTGTATATGAAAAACATTATATACAAATGATATGTTTTATTTTTGTTATGTTTACTCCAGACACAAAGTAATTTTGTAAGAACTATCAAAATTATAAATATGGTTGTGCTTTTTTACCAAACAGTTTTATTCCTGGCAAACTGTTCTTACACAGTTGTGCTAATCTGGATATGTACAAGTTTAATCATAATAGTAGTGTTGATAATGGCGAAAGATTGGAAAAACTCAAATGTCCATTGAAAAGTGAAAATGTTAGTCTCTCAGTCGTGTCTGATTCTTTGCAATCCCATGAACTATATAGCCCATGAGGCTCCTCTGTCCATGGAATTCTCCAGGCAAGAATACTGGAGTGGGTTGCCATTTCCTTCTCCAGGGGATCTTCCCAAGCCAGGGATCAAACTCAGGTCTCCTGAATTGTAGGTTGATTCTTTACTAGATGAGCTGGTACCTCCATAAAATGCAATCAAATTATTTAGAAAGATTAAGGATGCCGCCCATATACTAAATGAAGACACCCTAAATGTATATTGCCAAGTGAAAAAAGCATATTGTTGAGGAATAACTTTTGTTTAAAAAAAAAGAAAAAGTAAATAAAAATCTATAATTACTTTAGGACTTCCCTGGTGGCTCAGAAAGCAAAGAATCCGTCTGCAATACAAAAGGCCCTGGTATAATCCCTGGGTCGGGAAGATTCCCTGGAGATCTCCCCATGGAGAAGGGAACGGCTGCCCACTCCAGTATTCTTGCCTGGAGAATTCCATGCACAGAGGAGCCTGGCAGGCTACAGTCTATGGGGTCCAGAGAGTCGGACATGATTGAGCAACTAACACTTCCATAATTACTTTAACATATATTTAAAAAAACACTTGGGAAGTATACAGATCTTCAGTTCAGTTCAGTCGCTCAGCCATGTCCAACTCTGCGACCCCATGAACCTCAGCACGGCAGGCTTCTCTGTCCATCACCAACTCCCGGAGTCCACCCAAACCCATGTCCATTGTGTTGGTGATGCCATCCAACCATCTCATCCTCTGTCATCCCCTTCTCCTCCCGCCTTCAATCTTTCCCAGCATCAGGGTCTTTTCAAATGAGTCAGCTCTCCGCATCAGGTAGCCAAAGTATTGGAGTTTCAGCCTCAGCATCAGTCCTTCCAATGAATATTCAGAACTGATTTCCTTTAGGATGGACTGGTTGGATCTCCTTGCAGTCCAAGGGACTCTCAAGAATCTTCTCCAACACCACAGTTCAAAGGCATCAATTCTTTGGCACTCAGCTTTCTTTATAGTCCAACTCTCACATCCATACATGACTACTAGAAAAACCATAGCCTTGACTAGACGTACCTTTGTTGGCAAAGTAATGTCTCTGCTTTTTAATATGCTGTCTAGGTTGGTCATGACTTTCCTTCCAAGGAGCAAACATCTTTTAATTTCATGGCTGCAATCACCATCCGCAGTGATTCTGGAGCTCCCAAAAATAAAGTCAGCCACTGTTTCCACTTTTCCCCATCTATTTGGTGTTTACTGATTTGCAGGAGAAAGGTGACAAGGGAACTGGGAAGATGGCAAATAGGATGAGAGGAAGAACTTTTACCATATACCGTTTATGCTTTTTGGCTTTTTAATATCATGAATGTTAAAAACTTTTCTTTTCATACTGTCAAATTATTTTGAAAATTTTCAGGAAGGATAAATTATTGAAAATAGACAAAATAGTGAACAAGACACCTTACCCTACTGAAAATTAAAACACACTCTAAAAAGTCAACTGTGCATCAAAAATAATACTGTGTTATATTGGCCCAACAAAAGTAGGCATGACAATGGTAAAAGACATAGAGATGCACCTAAATATAGTATATGAGAGATATGATAAATGTCAGGAGAAAGGATGGATTATTCAATCAATGGTAATAAAATTGCTGCTGCTGCTGTTGCTGCATCACTTCAGTTGTGTCCGACTCTTTGAGACCTTATGGAATGTATAGCCCTCCAGGCTCCTCTGTCCACAGGGATTCTCCAGGCAAGAATACTGGAACGGGTTGCCATGGCCTCCTCCAGGGGATCTTCCCAACCCAAGGACCAGGTCTGTGTCTCTCATGTGTTCTGCATTGGTAGGCTGGTTCTTTACCACTGCTGCTGCTGCTGCTAAGTCGCTTCAGTCATGTCCAACTCTGTGCAACCCCCTAGACGGCAGCCCACCAGGCTCTCCCGTCCCTGGGATTCTCCAGGCAAGAACACTGGAGTGGGTTGCCATTGCCTCCTCCACTAGTGCCACCTGAAATTAACAGGCAACAATTTAGGAAAAAATAGTACAGTTAGAGCCCAACTTCATACCATAAACTAATTCTAAAAGTACAAAAGAAAAAATTAGACATTTTTGATAGCAGACCCAGTGCAAAGAGAATTCTAGATATTGTTTATGAGGATGGGTTGATTATACTTGGAATCCATGCTCTAAAACCACTTAAAATGGTCTGTAAGTGAGCTTTCAGAGAAGAACCCTTTTAGACCCATTGTCAATGACCCAGAAGAGACAGCTATTTCAAATCAACTCTTCACAGGCAGTTAAACAAACTTCTGTTGCTTATGCTGCAATCTGTTTTCTTCACTAAAATTTCACAGCTGTTCTCTTTTGTCACTTTGAAGTATCCAGCAATTGCAGTTTTGATTATTCTTTTTAGATTTCATCCTGCTACAGGTACCTAAATGTTTCTTATAATTGGCCCATCTTCTAGGTTGTGCTGCTGATCACGGAGTGTTTTCCTAAAAGGGCTCTTGATTTGCACTGAATGCCAAACCTAGGTTCTCAGCACGAAATCATCTTTCTTCCACTCCTTTTTCCCAGCATCATGAATTTTTATTTTACTGCTAACTGCAGTGCCTTTAAGTCTAACACTTTATCTTACATGTTAAACAAATGACTATAAAACATAAAAGTACTTTCATCTTAGGATTTATTTTCCCTTTCCTTTCTCTGCTCTCCTTCCTGTTTACCAAGGACTTTATATTCATCAAATCTCAATCTGTCAATTACACAAAAAGAAATTTGTGCAAACAAATATGGTATCTAGACATGCCAGGAGTATTTCTTTTATTCTTTGTTTGTTTGATCCCTTGTTTACTTGTTTTAATAAAGCAGAGCTAGGGAGTATAGATGGAATCAAAATATACCTGGGCTCAGTTCCATATCTAGCTGTTATATAAGACATCATAAATACCTTACTTAACCTTGCTAAGATTCAGGTTCCTCAACTGTCAACTAGGGATAACACTCACCTCATATAATTGTTTTTAGGACTAAATAAATTTCACTGTAAAACTAGGTATCTTGGGCTTCTCCAATGGCTCAGCAGATAAAGAATCCCTCTGCAATGCAGGAGACATTGGAGAAATGGGTTCAATCCCTGAGTTGAGAAGATCCTCTGAAAAAGGAAATGGCAACCCATTCCTGTATTCTTGCCTGAAAAAAGCCCATGGACAGAGGAACCTGGTGGGCTACAGTCTACAGGCTTGCAAAGAATCGTGTACAACTGAGCGACTAAGCACAAGCACTAGGTATCCTGATGCTAACGAAACATCTTAGTTGTTTATCTTATATTTTATATACCTAAAATTTTTGGCATATAAATATTGGTACTGTTTCCTGCAAAAGGATGATGTGAGAGGGAACAGCGGCCTCAGCAATCTAACAGCCTCTGTGAGAATGCTTTTCTGTTATTATGTAAAGATTGCTATTACCCTTTTCATATATGTCAAATGAATGCATCCTAGATCCGGACAAAGTAATGATTTTCCCTGGCTGTTTTTCAATGGGGAGACTTTCAGGCAGAGAAGCTGATGCCTTGCTCCCCAGGAAGGGATCTGCTTCAGGACTGTAAACCTGTGAGCAGAGGTGCCCTTCCTGAAAGCACACAGGTAACCTAAGCACACTGTACTTTAAATGTTTGTTGAATACAGCTCTGACAACAGAGCAATTTTGCAAGAGTAAGTCAAAAGCTCAGACTTGGAAATCTGGACCTACATGGTCCATCCACCTAGTCAAAGTTGTTAATCACAATCCATCTAACTTCTGACTAAAGCAATGTTTAAACTTGGTGAGATTAAAGGGTTCCAAAACAGTGGAAACAGTGATAGACTTTATTTTGGGGGGCTCCAAGATCACTGTAGATAGTGACTGCAGCCATGAAATTAAAAGGCACTTACTCCTTGGAAGGAAAGTTGTGCCCAACCTAGACAGCATATTAAAAAGCAGAGACATTACTTTGCCAACAAAGGTACATCTAGGTAAGGCTATGGTTTTTCCAGTGGTCATGTATGGATGTGAGAGTTGGACTATAAAGAAAGCTGAGCACCGAAGAATCGATGCTTCTGAAAACTGTGGTGTTGGAGAAGACTCTTGAGAGTCCCTTGGACTGCAAGGAGATCTAACCAGTCCATCCTAAAGGAAGTCAGTCCTGAATATTCATTGGAAGGACTGACGCTGAAGCTGAAACTCCAATACTTTGGCCACCTGATGCGAAGAATTGACTCACTGGAAAAGACCCTGATGCTAGGAAAGATTGAAGGTGGGAGGAGAGGACAGGGAGGCCTGGTGTGCTACAGTCCATGGGGTTGCAAAGAGTCAGACACGACTGAGCAACTGAACTGAACTGAACTGAAGGGGTTCTAAGAGCATGATGGACACCAGAAATAATAAAGAAACATTGGCCAGGTAAGAATGCTGCTCCTTTTGTGAATGATGAACAATAAGCAAGACCCTTAGAGTTGAATCTGGGCTGTCTTAGGTATGATGGATAATTGGTACAGATGCATTGTTTTATTCCTCAGATTTCATCTGGTGAGAGTTAGAAAAGAGGGTATACCAATCTGAGGAGCTACAGAGAATGGAAAGGAATTTAAGGAAAATAAGATAGTTTATTTCTTTTATATCCAGGGTGTTTCTATATCTTCTCATTGATGATCCATAGCAAAAGGTAACAAAGGGAAACCAAATGGTGTTGGAAGGAAGGAGAGAAATGCCCTTCCATGAGATCTCATCATGTGGGTCAAGGTACATACAGTGATGTCCCCACTATCTTTCAGTTCAGTTCAGTCACTCAGTCGTGTCTGACTCTTTGTGACCCCATTAACCGCAGTAAGCCAAGCCTCCCTGTCCATCACCAACTCCCGGAGTTCACCCAAACCCATGCCCATTGAGTCGGTGAAGCCATCCAACCATCTCATCCTCTGTCTTCCCCTTCTCCTCCTGCCCTCAATCTTTCCCAGCATTAGAGTCTTTTCCCATGAGTCAGCTCTTCGCATCAGGTGGCCAAAATATTGGAATTTCAGGTTCAGCATCAGTCCTTCCAATGAATATTCAGGACTGATTTCCTTTAGGATGGACTGGTTGGATCTCCTTACTTTCTTTAAACATGCTAAGTGAAAAAATATTTGAAACAAAACTGAGAGTAATAGCAACAGGCATTTATGTGATTTAGCAATGCTAATAGATTTTACTCTTTTTTTTTTTTAATGTGGCTGGTTTCTTGATACAGTCTTTAGTGAATTTGTTACAAAATTGCTTCTGTTTTATTTTATTGCTTCTGTTTTATTTTTTTCGGGAGGGGGGCTGCTGAAGCATGTGGGATCTTAAGTCTCTGATCTGGGATTGAACTCTCACCCTCTGTATTGGAAGGTGAGGTCCTAACCTTCAGACCCCAACAAAAAGTCCCTGTAAATTTTACTCTTAATCTAAGGTGAGACTATTTCCGATTGAAGTCTTTAGGATATTTACTCAAAGAAAAGACAAAAAAAAAAAAAATGTCTTAAAGGCAGAGAACACAATGGCTATCATCTCCTTGGACTCAACTTTAAAAATAAACTTCCTTATAATAGATTTATGGATTTAAATTTATAGAAATAGATTTAGATATACAGAGACTTTGCAATGACAGCATGAAGTTCCCATGTATCCTGTGCAGAGTTTTGACTACTAATATCTTACATTGCTACAGTTATTTTGTCACAGCTAATGAATAAAAATTGCATTATTATTAACTAAGTTTCGTATTTTCAATAGTTTTCTCTAATGACCATTTTTTCCCCAGAATTTCATCTAGAACCCCATACTACATTTAGTTGTTATGTCTTCTTTGGCTTCTCTAGGCTATAACATTTTCTCAAATTATTGTTTTTGATGACTTTGACAGTTATGTGGAGTACTGGTCAGGTATTTTGTAGGAAGCTCCCTCAGTTGGAGTTTGTCTGATGTTTCTCTCATAATTTAGGGGAGAGAGACAACAGATGCCATTCTTATCACATCATAGCAAGAGTACATACTATCAAATCTACAAACATTAAATGCTGGTGAAATTGTGGCGAAAACAGAAAGAACTCTCCTACACTGTTGGTGGGACTGTAAATTGGTCCAGCCACTAAGGAGAACAGTATGGATGTTCCTTAAAAAAACTAAAAATAGAACTACCATATGATCCTGTGATCCCACTCCTGGGCATATATCCAGAGAAACCCATAAACGTTCAAAAAGATGCATATACCCCAATATTCATTGCAGCACTATTTACAATAGCCAAGACATGGAACATATATACTGTATATATATATGTGTGTGTGTGTGTGTATATATACAGTAAAATATTACTCAGGCACGATAAAGAATAAAATAACGTCATTTGCGGCAACATGGATGGGCCTAGACATGATCATACTAAGGGATTTAAGTCAGATAGAAAAGGACAAACATCATTTGATATCACTTATATGTGGAATCTAAAAAATATTATATAAATGAACTTATTTGCAAAACAGAAGAGTCTCACTAGATTTAGAAAAAAGATTTATTGTTACCAAAGGGAAAAAGTAGGGGGGGATAATTTAGGAGTTTTGTATTAACATCTACATTTTGCTTACTATGTATAAGCTAGATAGTCAACAGGACCTACTGTAATGCACAGGGAACTCTACTCAATACCTTACAATAAGTGATATGGGAAAAGAATCTGAAAAGGAATAGATGTATATGAATATGCATAACTGAACCACTTTGCTGTGCACATGAAACTAACACAATACTATAAATCAACTATATTCTAATATAAAATAGAAATTTGGAAAAAGAATATAAATCATGAGTTAGATCATCACTGCTGAGGTTAACCTTCATCCCCTTTCTGAGGTATATTATCAGTTTTGCTATGTAAAGTTGTCCTTCTTTCACCTTTTTTCATATTATATTATTTAGAATTAAGCAAATAAGCACAGTCCACACTTAAAAAGTGAGGAGTTATGCCTCACATCTTTGAGGGGAGTGACTGCATAAATTATTTGGAATTCTTTGTGTAAAAGGTTTATATCTTCTCTTCCATTTTCTTATTGCATTACTTAATTGTATCACTATAGACTCATGAATATCTATTTCATGCTTTGGGTAATAATGTATTTGCTCTTTTGCTGTTGTTCTTCCAGTGACTCCAGGTTTATATTAGAAGCGCTTTCAGTTGGCTCCTATGTCCGTTTGACAAACACTCATTGCTTTGTTCTTAGGTTCCTTCATTACCTTTTGGCACTCAATATGCCCTAGGCTTATTTTGTATATTCCATGGCCCAGCAGGAGATTAGTTTTAGCCTAACATGTTATTCTAAGTTTTCCACAATATATTTTCCTATACAAAATTAAACTGTAACTTCAGAGAAACAATGTCTTTGCAGACTAGTTCTCACTAAATCTAGCCAAAGTAAAACAATGCCCTTCAGTATATTCGATGAAATGTAACATTGTATACAGTACTTTTTGTTAACTCTCTGCTTGCATGGGCTATGCCTAGATGTCTTCAAATTCTCTTTACCTGCTAGGTAAAGAAAATACAATTCAAGGTCCCTTAGATACTGAGAGATATTTCTTACCAAAAGAAGCAAAGAAAATAAAAGATACAAGAAAAAGAAAAGACATTTTAAAAAGTGAAGGAAAATATAAAGCCAAGAAAAAAAAATATTCAGACAGGCTGACAAAATCAATGGTGTGGGAAAGAATAAAGCCAGATATGGGATCAGAGTATCCACAGGTATGTGAGTAGTGGGTAGGGCAAGCAACAGGTGACACCATTAAGCAGATTTGTCTGTTGTAGAGATCTTGCAACTTTTATAGGATAAAGGGTGCCAGATAGAGAGAGCATTGAATTTAGAGGGCAATTTCTAAATCTTGGATTTTACTCCTCTGAAAGAGAAACTTTCTTGGTACTCTTGCATCAATTATAGATCAAAAGCTGTAGCACTTGACTAAAAAAATTTTCATTTTACTGCCTAAGTATTCAATGGCTACCTATCCTTGGCATCAATGACTCAATGGACATGAGTCTGAGCAAACTCTGGGATCTGATGATGCACAGGAAAGCCTGGTGTGCTGCAGTCCATGTGGTCACAAAGCATCAAACATGACAGAGCGACTGAACTGATCTGACTAACTGACTGACCCATACCTGGGGAGGACCCTTTCTAGGCACTGTGAATATAGCAGTGAAAGAAAGAAACTACCAGCATTTGAGAAGCTTACTTCTAGTGGGGAGACATAAATAATAATACTAATAACAAAAGAAAAAGTGTTCTGGCGCTAGTTACAAGTACTGAAAAGAAAGAAAGAAATGGAGAAATGAAGATAAAGTGATGGAATAGAAGATGCAAGTTTCACCATAAAATAGACAGAGATATCTTTGTAAGAGATATTACAGTAGAAACCTGAGGAAGTGAGAAGGTAAAATATGCGGAAAAATGGGTGAAAGTTTTGTAGGTAGAGGAAAGGCAAATGCAGAGGCTTGAACCGGGTGACTTGACTTGTTAAGGAAGACCAAGAAGACCAGTGAGGCAGAGATGAAGAAGTAACAGTTAAGGGAGGAATAGAAACTGTCCTATCTTGTAGGAGAAATGGGAAGCTACTAGAGGATTTTTAAAATAAGAAGGACATGATCTGACATGTTTTTAAAGGTTTATATGGCTTTTCTATGTAGATTAGAATGGGTGAGAGAGGCAGGACAGTCAAGGATGTTTTAAATACAGGTTTTACTATAATTCATGTACAGTGAGGCCAACATATCAGGAGACTACTGCCCTACTACCATTGAAAAAGTGGTTTGTTACTCACAATTCCCTAGAGGAAGGTTCATTGATTGTGGTTTCTGTGGGAAAGAAAAAAGACAATGCAGGGTGTGCAGTCATTGGATTGGCTAGTTTGAGTAATTTCAGTGACTATATAGGGTAGGTCTCTAGTAGTCTGGAAGCTGCCCCTAGGATGATTAGGGCAGAAAGATGATGATCTGGAGTATAAGATCTCTGTAACAGAGAAAGTTGAAGTTACGGGCTTGGATTACGTGGTTTGCATTTGAAAGGAGCACTTGCAGGCCAGTATATCTCTAGAGATTGGCTAGCCCTGGGAGGGCAGTCTCTCCAAGGTCAGCAGGACCCCAGGTGTCAAAGCATCAAATATATATACATAGCTAGTAGAAAATGGAAGCAGAAAAAATTATTTAGGAGACTATTCAAAAACCCAAGTAAGTCTGTTCTCTATGTCTGCATCTCATGTTGATGTACACCAGAAACCAACACAATATTATAAAGCAATTATCCTTCATTTAAAAACAATTTTTAAAACAGAAACACAAACAACAGAAAATAAGGATAAATCACTGAGTTGGATATACTTTGAAAGTATAGCTGACTGGTTTTGAAGATGATTTAGGTGTGGCATATGAGAGAAAAAGGGAAGTCCATGATGACTCCATGATTTGGGGTCTGACCTAAAAGAATGGAGTTTCCATTCACTAATATGGAAAAGTTCATGAGAGAAAAAAAAAAAAAAACAAGAGTTTGGATTTGAACTTTTTAATTCATGAATCAGTAGACAGATATGTAGATATCAGCTGGGCAATAGGATATATGAATCTGGAGTCCAAGAGATGGTCTTGTCTGCAACTACAGACTATGAGGTCATCTGTATATAAATGACATCTTAAACCATAGAAATAACTCAAAAATCTATTATTGGTAAATAAGAGGTATAAGGACAGAGATGGGGGTGCTCAAATGTGTGTGCCTTACAATCCAGCAAAGAAACTGACAAGAGCTGTCAAACAGCAGCAAGAAATGGAGAGTGAATTGAGAGTAGTCTTGTTTGCTGAGGGTTCTAAAACCTGGTCTTCCTGTCTGCATTGGGTTTCTATAGTCTTTCACTCTCAGAGAAGGCAATGGCAACCCACTCCAGTACTCTTGTCTGGAAAATCCCATGGACGGAGGAGCCTGGTAGGCTGCAGTCCATGGGGTCGCTAAGAGTCAGACACGACTGAGCGACTTCACTTTCATTTTTCATTTTCATGCATTGAAGGAGGAAACGGCAACCCACTCCAGTGTTCTTGCCTGGAGAATCCCAGGGACGGAGGAGCCTGGTGGGCTGCCGTCTATGGGGTTGCACAGAGTCGAACACTACTGAAGCAACTTAGCAGCAGCAGTAGTCTTTCACTAACTTCACTACTGGATGTGGTATTATTAAGAGACACATCAAGAATTCTGGGAGATTTAGACATGTTTTCCTGCTTCACTGAATAGCAGCAATCATGATTAATAATGAAAGCCAATCACTTTAGCCAATGTAGCCTTTTTGGCTTTGGAGTCCAATCGTGTCACGCACTCAAAACGGCATTGTGATGTCCCAACTTCCAGTTCAATGAGGCAATTATTGTTAATCCTTAAACAAGCAGTGCTCAAGGTTAAGAGAATGGAATGCAAAAACATTGCAAATGGGTTATCAGGTACAAAACAGAAAAATGATACTAATTCTTTCATATATTGCATGAGTACCATATGTTTGCCACAAGTTCAAAGACTATGCTGAATACTGTAGGACAGCACTCTAATCTAGTAATGTATTGCCTGCAAGCTAATGCCTTAACTAAATGTCCAATTTGACAGTCAACTTGCCTACTTCACTTTTATTACTGCAGAATAAATTTCATAACCAGAAGCAGTAATACATAAAATATATTACACAGAAAATTTACAGTAAGCCACATGGTAGTGATCCTTGCAGAAGCATGATGGTCACAAAAAGAAAATCCATATTCAATATAAATATTCTTTACAGTAAAAGGTAAAAATTCCCCCATGATAGAAGAGATCCAATAGAATTAACCAGCTCCCAGATAAATGACCGGTCCCTTCATATTCTATATCAATGAGTAGTTCAGCATTTTCTTCAGCTATTAGCAAGTGGGTCCTTGACAGCGACAGTAGCCAGATAAGCCTTACTGGATGCTTGGAGCTGGTGCACTGGGACGACCCAGAGGGATAGTATGGGGAGGGAGGAGGAAGGAGGGTTCAGGATGGGGAACACATGTATACCTGTGGTGGATTCATTTTGATATATGGCAAAACCAATACAATACTGTAAAGTTAAAAAATAAAATAAAATAAAAAATAACATGTGGCTTGTGCCTCTGCCACCACAGCCACTTTGTTTATGAGTTGTAGTGAAAGAGACTTCCATTCAGAAATGGAGTTTATTTGATTACTTAGAGCCATCTTTGGTATGGATGCCATTAATAAAGTATTTGTTAGGTAAAAAGCAAATATCCTCCCACTCTGAGACAACCATCCACATATGCGTTGTACCATCAATCCTCTAATACTATTCCTACCAAACCCCTGACCATTCAATCATACTCCCAGGAGGTACGAATCCAGACCTCAGATTATCTAAGACTCCAGGACAAATGGGCAACTAGTTCTCCCCATGGAATAATTTCTCTGTGTTTTAGAACCACTGGTTAATGGGGTTGTAATGCCCAGCAAAGCACTTATGACAGGTATTTGCATGTCATATACAATCACCAGATTCTATATTTTTCTCTTACTCAACTGCTGATAGGAGACTCCTTAGGTGGCCAGAGCAGGAGTTGAAGCGGGAGCAGAAGTGCAAGCAAAAGAAGGTGCACGGAGTGTGTGGACCTACTGCTTATATAATGTACATGTACCCCAGCCCAATGTTGGGTATACTATCACCATTTGATGATGGTGTGCCACTTAAAACATCCAATTTTATAGCTTGGGTTATCACATAATAATTAATGATGGGCATCTCAAGCCCTTGGATCATATTTGGTCTCATGGTTAGCCATTAATCTCAGTTAGGTTCCATTTGCAAACCAGGAATTATTTATCAGAAGAAAAGTGGTTTATAGAAAACTTCATGACTTTCCAGGGAAATCTATGGGACTACACTTTGGTTCCCTTATCAGGGATTTCCACAGGCTCCATTCAGAATCATGTCCTATAATGGAAAGTGTTACTTAGAGTAACACTAAGTATACTATGCCATAGGAACCAAGTGGCAGGGATTCTTGCCCATAAGCTAGAGCCTACTAAAGAGACCTGTCTTTCAACTTCCGGAATATTCAAGCAAAGAAAAACTTAAAGAGAGATTGTTGAAAGCCATCACTTATGCCAAAGGATTTGGCATGCTGTAAAAAAAACAAAAAATGGGAAGAAAAAGAAAAGAGAAAGAAATTTAAAATGTTAATAACTGTAACAAGAGGGATAAAATTGGTGGTGATAGTGTCCCAGTACAAAAAGGCTGTTAAAGAGTGAACCACAGTAGTCACCTGTGTCTGTGCCTCCCTTCTTTATTGGGGATATATGGGCTGGAACAGCAGATTTCAGCTACTTATATGAACAAGTCCTTTATTATTATTATTATTATTTTGTGTGTGTGAAAGTGTTACTTATTCTTTCACTTGTATGTACAGAGAGGTTTTTCTGAATATTTATTTTAAGGGTTAAATCACTTTTGCTTGTGTTTATTACTGCTTGAGGTTGAGCCTTTTTGCATATTTAAAAATATATACCAACAAACTCCCCTCCCAAGGAAAATATTGCCACCATTTACAGACCATGTAACCTTCAAGTATGTGCTATTTTTTTTGTCCCTGTATCTAACCCAAATCAGGAGCTGTATTTTTTTTAAACAATTTGCTTTTGAAACTTGAAGTCTTGAAAACATTGTGATGCAATTGCTGTTGTTCTAGTCCCCAAAGAGTTTTCTGTGCAAAAATCTTAAAATCAATAAAGATGGAAGGGAGAACTTGGAATGTTTATTTGCAGCCCTCAGAACTTTACTTTAGTAACAGCACAACAAATTAAAAACAACTCATGCCATAGTAAAAAAAATAAATAAATAAAATTGAGACCTGTCTTGCTCTTCAGTCTACTCCAAACATTAGAGATTACTAGGTAAGGAGGTAACTCATGTACCAATACATATTGCTCTTCAGTCTACTCCAAACATTAGAGATTACTAGGTAAGGAGGTAACTCATGTACCAATACATATACCTTCCAAAATCAAAGATGTCAACAAGAATTCCTTTCTTATTAATAATAGTGGCTTAAATGTAGCATCTAGTTTTTCACTCTAGACAGGATATCACAACCAACCACAAACATTTGGGTTTAAGAAAATTTACTAAAATGTCAACCCTTAACTATTTGTGGGATAGTATATAGTATATCTCACTACCAAAAACTATTATATCCAAAGACATTTGTATTGCTTGCTTCTTACTGTTCCTGATATACAATCATCATGAAATCAACATTACAGAAGATTTGTTTTACTCCAGGTAGGTATGAAAACGGAGAAAGCAATGGCAATCCACTCCAGTACTCTTGCCTGGAGAATCCCATGGACGGAGGAGTCTGGTAGGCTGCAGTCCATGGAGTCACTAAGAGTCGGGTACGACTGAGCAACTTCACTTTCACTCTTCACTTTCATGCATTGAAGAAGGAAATGGCAACCCACTCCAGTGTTCTTGCCTGGAGAATCCCAGGGAGGGGGAGCCTGTTGGGCTGGCGTCTATGGGGTCGCACAGAGTCGGACATGACTGACGAGACTTAGCAACAGCAGGTATGGAAAGCAAATTAAGAGAAAGCAAGAGAGTTAATAGTACACTAAGGAAAGACTGAAAATTGTCCTGCTATATTTATAGATTACATACAAGGCTTAAGTTTTGTTTTATTTTTATTTTTTTAATTTAATTTTATTTTTAAACTTTACATAATTGTATTAGTTTTGCCAAATATCAAAATGAATCTGCCACAGGTATACATGTGCATTAAAAAAAAAAACTTCTGAAACAGCATCTGAGATTATAAACATAATTTTACTTAGGCTACTGGTCTGTTGCTATTCACTAAGATACAAATGTGAGATATTTTAATCCTATCGTAGATCTTCTCCTTGTTCTGTGTCTTGAATTTGAAGCTCTTAAGCCATATCATACATTTGGAAATAGCCAGTCAATTCTAGCACTTATACTTCGTATTTCTTTCTGAAACACCACACGTACTACCAAGGAAGCACTTTAAATTGGCCTTTCATTCCAAGAGACTATATGTGAGAACTGAAGAGACTATTTTACCATTCATTCCATGGGCTAGTAAAGCCCCATCATGTAGTGATAGGTAGATTCTCAATGCCTTCAAAGTCAACTAGAGCAAATAACCAATCCAAAGTTGTTGAAAAGTTTGCTGCTTATAAGCATTTCTGATAATAAACTATCTATTTTAATAATATAAATAATTTTGCTACTTTAAGTATAAAGTGTTTTAACTCAGAAAATTAGGTGCTCTCAAATTTGTTAAAAGAGTTGAAAGAAAAAGCTGGACCTTTTTCTAGTTATGACTTCCAGAAGAAAGTGACAGACTTGTTTCTCAAAGGAGATGTATCCTTCCTTGCATAATCAGAAAAACTGTTAATTCAGAAATTACTACTGCGATTACTGGCACCAAGCCATCCCATTTCTAGTACAATTTTGTTTAGTTGCTAAGTCGTGACCAACTCTGTGACCCCGTGGGCTGTAGTCTGCCAGGCTCCTCTGCCCATGAGATATATCCCAAGCAAGAATACTGGATTGGAGTGTCATCTCGTTCTCCAAGAGATCTTCCTGACCCAGGGACTGAGTCTCTTGCTTGGTAGGCAGATTCTTTACCACTGGGAAGCCCAACTACTACAATAGGGAGAGCCTAACATCTGAAATTCAATAAATCTGAAAGATGTGGCTTTTCATTTTCCTGGTTCCAGTTTGTCAGGAAGGTTCCTGAGAAGGAGATTGGAGCCAGTGTGAACGAGTTAATTCACTCTATTATTGTTGTATAATATTATCAAAATAATACTAATGCAATTTGTCACCAAATTAAAATTATTACCTGAATGCTATAGGTAGAGTGATTTCAATCTCTTTCTGTAAACATTATAGACCTCTAACTAATTTCATGAGAATGTACTGGTACCTTGTGCATATATACATATATATATATATACATACATACATATATGCACACACATATGTATGTACATACGACAGAGGATGAGATGGCTGGATGGCATCACTGACTCGATGGACGTGAGTCTCAGTGAACTCTGGGAGTTGGTGATGGACAGGGAGGCCTGGCGTGCTGCGATTCATGGAGTTGCAAAGAGTCGGACACGACTAAGTGACTGATCTGATCTGATACACATATATATTAATATATATGCTCCACTTAAACAGATTCAATTATCTTCCTCATTCTCCTTTTTGTTGCTTTTTGAACTAATTACATACATACATATTTATAACAAATTTGATCTTGGATCAAACAGGACTGCTTTAATGTGATAAGATATTAATTTTGTCAGTCAATATATTGATTTTGATTTATGTCTCTGATTATCTCATCATGTCTTTATTCAATCACTAACTACCAAATAGAGGATTTTCAATGACACACTGCTGATCACTTCTTGGCCTTTTGGCAAACATCAAGTGTATCTATGACAGTGCTGGTAGTTGAGCCTCATATATTCCCCAACTTTGTTTTATATTGATCCATTCACCATGTCATGTTGTGTAGAAATTTGAGACCTATTAGGCATACTTTAAATAATGCTATCATTCAAAGCAAATACCTGCATCTTTTAAAGAACTCTATCACAAGACATTAAAAAATTCCTTTATAAAATAAGTTTATATCTATAGTATTTACCTGGCATATGAGCCTAGCAAGATTATTCTTTTAGTACCAGGTTAACTATTCTCCTGTATAAATACTTGATACAGTACAAAACATTTACCTCCCCAAACAAATACTACTTTCTTATGCCATGCATTCATTCATTAATGACTTTATTGAAATGTAATACACATCATGTGGTTCACCCACTTCAAGTACACAATTCAGTGTTTTTTTTTTAGTTCTGATTTGTGCAACATTATCATAATCTAATTTTCATATATTTTCATCACCCCATAAAGAAAATCCATCCCTGTTCCCCATTGCCCTCACTCCACCCAGCCATAGACAACTAGCAATCTACCTTATATCCCTATAAATTTGACATTTCTGACAGTGTCATCAAATGGAACCATACAATTTTGGCCACAAAATTCCCTGGTGGCTCAGATGGTAAAGAATCTGCCAGCAATGTGGGCGACCCAGATTCAATCCCTGCATCAGGAATGTCCCCTGGAGTAGGAAGTGGCAACTCACTCCAGTGTTCTTGCCTGGGAAATACCATGGACAGAGGAGCAAAGAGTCAGAAATGACCAAGGGACTGACAATTTATCCATGTTGTAGCACATATGAGAACTTGGTTCCTTTTCAGAACCTCTGCCCCACTGCTCTGAAGACTGGGGAAAGGAGTGGCCCACCTCTCCCCACTTCTCCCTTAGACACATCTTTTCTACTTGTGGGTCTCCACATGCTCATGGTCTTTCGGGCTGGATTACCCTGACATGGAACCTATGATCATCAAGATAGTTGCAGCACAGATGTTCAATTCCCAGTATTCTTAGCCTACTGCAGCTGGAGCAGAGCTTCTGGCCTATGTGTGGGAGCTGTGTAGGGAAGGAAGCCCAGGCTTCTTACCCCCATTAACCCACAGTAAAGCTTCTACCATATGGAGTTAAGTGATGAGATATGCAGGAAGGCTGTGCCTCACTGTATAGGGTGAACCTGTAGTCCTAGATTGGGAGCGTGGGGTAAAGGGAGCCTTTTATTCTTGGCTGCAACTGCTAGGAGTAGACCTTCCATTGCATTAAGCACAGAAGATGGGTGTGAGTAGGTCATGGCTCAAATGTCACAGACTCTCACTGTTCTTACCACTATTTAGTAGATGTCCTTAAATAGGTATTTCTCCATTTGTTGGATACTTAATTTCCAGAGATGTTAAAAGACAGACTTTCATAATTTGGGGTGAAATTGTTGTCTCTCAGGGCTTCCCTGGTGGCTCAGTGGTAAAAAATCCACCTGCTGATACAGGAGACATGGGTTCGATCCCTGCTCTGGGAAGTTCTCACATGTTGAGAAGCAAATAAGCCCAGACACCAACTATTGAGCCTGTATTCTGGAACTTGGGAGCAGTAACTGCTGAAACCTGCATGCACTACAGCCCGTGCTCAGCAACAAGAGAAGCCATCACAGCAGTAAGCCTGTGCACCGCAACTGGAGACAAATCCCTGCTCGCCACAGCTAAAGAAAAGCCTGCAGAGCAATGAAGGCCCAATGCAGCCAAAAATAAAATTATTTTTAAAATTGTTGTTTATCTGGTAGAGGCTCTTCTGAGTTCCTTATATAGGCATATTAAGTTGTTAACCCCTGTGAATCCATTTGTTAATGATATTACTATTTTTTGGTTGTTTGTTTTTAATTTATTTATTTTTAAGTAAAGGATAATTGCTTTACAGAATTTTGTTGCTTTCTGTCAAACCTGAACATGAATCAGCCATAGGTATAATCTATGTCCCCTCCCTCTTGAAACAGACATAGAGAACAGACTTATTGCTAATATTTTATTGAGAGGTGATTCAAATGCCAGAAAAGTCATCCATTTAGAATGTACAATATATTGATAAATGTGCAATCATCAACAGTATCTGATAGCAGAAGATTTTCATCATTCAAAAGAGAATTTCCACGCCATGAAAGTCAACCCTCACTCTACCCTATCCCCAGTCCCTGGAAACCACAAATCTATTTACTAAACCTAAGGAAGGATCTGACTGTTTGAGATATTACACATAAATGAATTCATGTAACATGTCGGGGGTTTTGTGTTTGGCTGTTTCACTTAGCATAATGTCTACAAGATTCATCTGTGTAGTAGTTTGTATCAGTACTTCATTTCTAATTGTTGAATAATATTCCATTATACAGATAAATCATATTTAATTTTTCACTCAACAACTGATGGACATATGAATTAGTTGCACTAAATGGCTATTATGAATACTGTTACTATAAGCATTCATGAACATTTTTTGCGTGAGGACCTATGTTTTTTATTATCTTGAGTGCATTCAGGTGTACCACTTTGCAAACCTACCAATAGTGTATGAGGGTTCTAATTTCCCCCACATGCATGGCAATACTTACAATCGTCTATCTTTTTAACTGTAACATCTTAGTGTGTTTGAAGTGATATCTCATTTAGTTTAGATTTGTATTTCCTTAATAATTAATCACATTGAGCACCTTTTACTATGTCAATCATCTATTTGTATATTTTCATTAAAGGCATGTCTGTTCAAATCCTTTGCCTACTATTATTTAGCTTATTTTCTTTTTTGTAGTTTAATTTCATGAGTTCTTTATATTAATATATTTTGAAAACTAGACTCTTACTAGTTATAATTTGCAAATACTTTATCCTTTATATCACTCCCATGATAGTGCCTGTTGAAACTAAAAGTTTTAAATTTTGGTAGAAAATGATTCACTTTTTTTTATTTGGCTTCCTCTGCTGTTGGCGTCATATCTAAGAAACCACTGCCTCAACCAAGGTCACAGTGATTTATGCCTGTTTTCTTCTAAGAGTTTTATAGTTTTAGCTCTACCAGTAAGGTCTTTAATACATTTTACATTAATTTTTAATATAGTATGACATGGCCACTAGAGTTTCTGTTCAGTTAGCACACTAATAAGTTAATGATTGGACAGAGGTTTCCTTAAATGCCTGAAAAATTTCTTAGTCTTTACCAAGGGCCTCAGAATGTGTATGCATGTACATATCAGTGCTCAGTATATTGTTTAGTTTTGCCTTAGCCTTCACTTTGTAGTTGCACAGAGCCTCTAAGTTTGACATTGATGAGGGCTCAGGATCTTTTCAGGACCTTTCAGAGCATGCATACAGCCTTAAGCATGCATAGACCTGTACACATATGTATGCCCTTCTAGACTGCCAGATGTCAGAGCTTTTCCAAATCTCTTAAGAACAACTAATTCTCAAGTTTGTCCTATTAAGCTTTTTAATTTGTGTATTGTTTACTGTAAAAGTTTTCTACCATTGTAGGAAGCCATATTATTAAATTATTGTCACTGATTGATTACAACTGACACCCCTGAGGGAAAGCTGTTCTCACTGGGCAAGCTCTGAGTCAGGTCAGATAAGACAAATCTTGTCCAATTCTTTGAAATTAGAGCTTTGAACAATCTTCAAAATCATCTGCCTCATCCAGTGGCTGTCAATCACAAAGGCTGTGGGATGCTGGTTTTTAAAGCTACCATAGAGTTGTGATAGGGTGATGGGAAAGAGCAAGTTAAAACATTACAAAGGTCACTGTTTTTACCTAGATTCAGTCACTTTTATGAATAAATACTGCAATTCTTTGGTTCATTCCTAGGGTTTTAAAAATTTGTAACCATTTTTGATTCTGACCATTTCTTTTATGCAAGAAATAACTTCTGGAGGTCCTTGCTCTGACACTACCCCCATACATTCATTTTTAATGTTCCACTTGCTGAGAACACTCTCTGCTCTCACCTCTAATGAAATAGCCACAAGATGCAGTTCTATCTGCTCAGGCTAATCTTAAAAAGAAAGTATACCTTCATCCTCTGAATTCTCTAATAATTACACATATTTATAGTTGATTTTCATAGAATGGTGTTTCTTACAGTTATTACCTAAACTCTGGTAATAATTAATGGTGGTGTTTAGCTTTTGATATGTATGTTTATGGGGCTTCCCAGATGGCTCTAGTGGTAAGAGAACCCACCTTCAAATGTAGGTAGATATGAGACATAGGTTGGATCCCTGAGTCGGGATGATCCCTTGGAGGAGGGCATGACAACCCACTCCAGTATTCTTGCCTGGAGAATTCCATGGACAGAGGAGCCTGGTGGGTTACAGTCCATAGTGTGGCAAAGAATCAGACACAACAACTGAAGTAACTTAGAATGTGCTGCACCATGCATATTTGTAGTAATTTCTTTCTTCAGCTAGATTATAATTATTTTAAATGGAAAAAATAATATCTGATACATATTTTATACCATATATATATGGTATATATAAATATATATATATAAATAGTTCTAAGTATATGAACTGATATTGTTGATGGATGGGAGTTGGTGATGGACAGGGAATCCTGGCCTGCTGCAATCCACTGGGTCTCAAAGAGTCAGACAGACTGAGCAACTGAACTGAACTGATATGAACTGAATTCAATGAGTCAGTTATTTAAACTGAAGTTACAATATTGACTAAGTTACATAAAGCTTCCCTGATAGCTCAATTGGTAAAGAACCCACCTGCAATGAGGAGACCCTGGTTCGATTCCTGGGTTGGGAAGATCCCCTGGAGAAGGTACAGGCTATCCACTCCAGTATTCTTGGGCTTCCCTTGGGGCTCAGCTGGTAAAGAATCCACCTGCAATGCGGGAGACCTGGGTTTGATCACTGGGTTGGGAAGATCCCCTGGAGAAATGAAAAGCTGCTCACTCCAGTATTATGGCCTAGAGAATCCCATAGGCCACATGGGGTCGTAAAGATTCAAACATGACTGAGCCACTTTCACTTTATATAATTGACTACAAAAATTGTTATCAAAAGTTTTATATATATCAATATATATAACAGATAGATACATACATACACACCATATTTTCCAGAGCTAAAATGTTTTTGGAGCAGAATACTTACTTATATTGGCAGACTATTACTTCAGATTATTTTTGAGGCATTTTTCATGTGACAAGCTTTACATCTTTTCATTACTTTTCTGAAGAGGCTGTTGATCTTCACCGAAATTCATATATTTAGCATGCCCTAAATTTTACTTGTCACAAAACCTTTTATAGTTATTCCCTTTATACTACAGTCACAGCCTTCATATTCCACTAAATAGAATACCAAATGACATATTTAGTTATATTTCTTTGTAGTGAAATTGCTGTACTTTTCTAAATTCATGTTAGACTTTTGGGAACTTAATAGTTACTTAATGTGAATGATGTTTACCACTTACGAAATGCAATTGCAGTGAAAAAGGTTGAAGAAAATATCCTACAGGCATTGTCAGGCTTTCACTGGGAGAACCATAAAAGATGAGATATTTCATGCTGTTGAAGTAATTAGAAATAATTCATAAACACGCAGGAAAAGGATGATGCAATTTTTATCCATCAGACACTGGTGCTTGCACGCCAGGTAAGGCAGCCTCTGCTTGAGTTTTCTTGAAACTTTAAAATATTCATGGTGACAGCAACCATGCCTTCTCTCTGATCTAAGTACTGTGAAGGAGCATTATATATAAGTTGACAATAACGTTTTCTGTTTTCCTTCAAGTATGTAATTGAGTTGGCTGAAAATGAAAAAATAAGCTCAATTTTCTTTTCTTTCTTCATCCTCTCTCCACAGGAGAGGGAGCAGGAACACAAAATAATAAAATTATTCAGTGTTAGGACAAAGACCAGGAGCATCTCTGTGTGGGACATTCCGCATCTGGGCCGCTAGACTGGAAGTAACAATAAATGTTCTATGTACCCTCTCCTGCCGCTACTTGCCCATACCCAGGCATTGTTTTTTCTCTACTCAGCTTGAAAGCATGTAAATGATAAGGCTTAATGCAAACCTGACCCAATCAAAAGGCTTTTGTTTTTCCCTCAGGAAAACTCTCCTCCGTGTGACAGAATAATCACTTGAGAACAATGGATGGAAACAAACAACAGAAATGATTTCCAAATCAAAATGCTAATGCACCTGTTAATTCCCTGACAGTAATTTTCAAGTCAGCGCTTAAAAATAATCTTATTCAAGAGATTCATTAAACCTGCCATGATAGATATTAACTGAAAACAATACTCATTTACTGCCATGCAGAGTCAGCCATAACTAAGATATAACTTGGGAAACCAAAAAATGTGAGCTTCGGTATTCAAAGCTAATGAAAAACAAACTTTATCAACTGTAAATTTCACTTGCATAAGAAAATATTTTCATGCTTGATGTGTTCAACCATTGCACTAAATCTCTGATTAAAGACTGAAGACAAATTAAAATTTACTTCTATAACTTAGAAAAATTAACTGTAAATAACTGTAACTTAGTTAATTTTTACAGTGATTTTTATTGGGGGTTGGTATATGTTGTGATTAGTTTTTTATATGATAATATATGTCTGCTGCCTTCAGAATGAAGGGCAATTTAACCATAAATAGAAAGCCAAGACACACATTTTCTTTTCCCCTTAAAATTTTGAAAGAGTTGTCCTTCAGATTCTTAGTATTGAAAAGTCTGAGGCCAATCTGATTTTCCTGTTCTGTTGTTTAGGCCGAATCCTTTATTTATTTTTTTTTTGAGTTATGAATGTTTTATTTTTTTAATTTTATTTTATTTTTAAACTTTACATAATTGTATTAGTTTTGCCAAATATCAAAATGAATCCGCCACAGGTATACCTGTGTTCCCCATGCTGAACCCTCCTCCCTCCTCCCTCCCCATACCATCCCTCTGGGCCGTCCCAGTGCACTAGCCCCAAGCATCCATTATCGTGCATCGAACCTGGACTGGCAACTCGTTTCATACATGATATTTTACATGTTTCAATGCCATTCTCCCAAATTTCCCACCCTCTCCCTCTCCCACAGAGTCCATAAGACTGAAAAGTTACATGTCGACACTTCAAGAGAAAACATTTTGAAGTTAGTATCATTTTATTAACTTCTCGTATAGTCAGGAGACTCTTTGGATATGCAGGTACATACCTTGATGTTATTCATGTCAGATTTTTTTTTCATTTAAATATATTTACATTTTTCCACTG
This sequence comes from Bos taurus, assembly GCF_002263795.3. Taxonomy (NCBI): domain Eukaryota; kingdom Metazoa; phylum Chordata; class Mammalia; order Artiodactyla; family Bovidae; genus Bos; species Bos taurus. The sequence goes on along the minus strand of NC_037336.1, from coordinate 16,371,061 downwards.
TCTTCTCTGTTGTTCTGTTTCCTCATGACATTTTCGGGAGTCCCTGATCTTCTGGTAGGGTTTCTCTCACTAGTACTGTCCAGTCATAATGATGTCTATTAGGAGGAAGAGTTGTAGGTTGAACCAGTATGTCTTTGTTTTCCATACTCTCTCATATACACATTCCCAAAGTACTTGGATATGGGAGATGATGCTCTATCATCACTAGATATGGTGTGGATTGTCTTTAATCTGTGTCTTCTATTGGCCATTGCAATGAGAACTTGGAATCGAGGATTGACAGGCCCTGGTTAGGCTCATTTTACTCTTTCTTGTAAACAACTGATAATTTTTTAAACTAGTTTTTCCTTTGCATCGCATGCTCACTCTTGTGTGTCCGACTCTTTACCACTCCATGGACTATAGCCTGCCAGGTTGCTCTGTCCATGGGACTTCCCAGGAAGAATACTGGAGTGGGTTGCCATTTCTTTCTCCAGGGGATCTTCCTGAACAAGGGATCTCCTGCATTGGCAGACAGATTCTTTACTGCTGAGCTGGGAAGACCACTGCATTAGAAGAATACATCACATATAAAATACAAGGTTTGTTAAAATGTTAAAGAACATCTGGTTGACAAATATGGTGCTGTTATTTCAATTTTCAAAGTTATTTTATCAAGATCACTTTTGCCAGAATAATAGAGAAGTTAGATTTAGAGAATAAAAGCTATTTTGTACCAACTTCTAGACTGAAACAGGCTTCCCAGTGGCTCAGTGGTAAAGAATCTGCCTGCCAATGCAGAAAACGTGGAGGTGCTGGTTTGATCTCTGACTCAAGATGATTACCTAGAAGAGGAAATGGCAACCCGTGCCAGTATCTCACCTGGAAAATTCTATGGATGGAAAAGCCTGGTGGGCTACAGTCCATGCGGTCTCAAAGAGTCCCACACAACTGAGCATGCACACAGCTAGACTGGAACATCGCTGAGATTCCCAAAATCCAAATGATATTTAAATTCTCTGTTCTAAATAAATAAAAAATAAATTACTTTTAAGCTGAAACTTTATTGGTGGAGGAGAGTTTTCTAATGCAGAGGTATCACACTCAACTGTTTGTCCGTAACACCGTATTTAAGGGTAGAGACCCTCTGATGGATGTTTGTAATAGTCCCTATGGGTTTGTATTTTAAAAACAAAATATCTAAGTTTTCAGTAATTGCTAAGATGGTGTACACTAACTACACTTTACCTCACCCACTGATTACAATTTAAACACTCTGGAGAGACAAAAATAACTCCTGAAGACTTGAAAAGTAAACACTAGCAGAATAGAGGATGGAAGTGAACACTTAAGAGTGACTCCTAATGGTAGTGGTTTCATACTTCTTCTCTTCCTTTTCTCTTGGCTTGGATCTACCCCTGCTGTCTATCATCCCTCAACTCCGAGCCTGGTCTCCCAGCTCCACAGTAGTGCTGGCATCTCCACTTAGCATTTTAGCTTCTCAACATCTACTTCTCACTTCTAACATCAGCATATCAGAGGATTTAGCAGATTCCTACAGAATGTTGGGTTCACTTCTCTGTGGTTCCCTTTTTTCCCTGGGCCTTGGCCTGGCTAACCTTTTATTCCACATCCTGCATTGAAAATGTTTCAGGAAAATTCTAAACGCTCTCAGTCTCTGCTTTCTCCTTGGCCTCTCTGGCACATTTCAGAAGCACACTGAGAAGAAAACATAGCAGAGAAGGTGGCCTCTCTTCTCTCTGCAGCCTTGGCCTTTCAGGTCCTAGTTTTCTCTTTCTGTTTTATTTTTCAACGTAGCTTTCTTGCTGTCTCAGTGCAATATTGAACTGATGCAAGCTGCTGTGATGTAACCAGAAATGGAAGACCTTATAATTTATGATTTAAAACCTTGTTAATTATTAGCTTTATTGGCCAAATTTTTTTTAAGTTTTAGAAATTAATAACCTTTAAGTATTTGAGACTTGGTTAAGTATTTGCTCTGACATATTCAGCTGGTACCCATCTCTTTGTTATATAACCAAAGCATTCCCCTCTTCCTTTTGCAAAATTTACTATATATATAGGTTCCCTTTAATATGAAATACATGTATGTTCAAGGAAGTATTTTCTGAATCCTTGTAAATTGTCATAAATATTTTTAAGCAAGTTTTCAATACATTTAAGTAATTTCAAGCAATTGCATGTATATTTAGTTAATATTGTTTGGGGATTAAGGCTAGTATTGAATTTTTCAAAGCCTGTATAATTCACTGTGAAAATCTATGCATTGTACAAAATGGATTTAAATGTAAAACTGCCTCCCCAAAATAGATGTAACTTGATTAAGTATGCCCTCATACATATCTAAAAAAATTTAAAATCACCTAACTTATTAATCTCTGTAAAGGTATGGAATGATAACTTCATAAACATTATATCAGAAAAATCCAGTCTTGCTGATGCAGCAACTGCAGGTCTGATCTGATTTAAAAATTGGATGTGTAACATTTTTTAAATCACGAGATGGAGCCACAATTCTCAGAAAAAAAAATTCTTCAAAATAATTAATCTATTATGTGATTCTCATGTCTGAATAGTCATAGATATAAAGAGTTGAATTACCTTTCAGCTACTAGTGTCAGCTTTCTATTGGCTTTAAGTTCAAAATGTGGAAAATTCATCTTCTGGGAAATATGTCATACTTTGGTTTACAAATTCTTAACTGAGGTAAATAAGAAAGTGAGGGTAGGGAAATTTTGTTGGCAAAGTACAATGAGCAATTCCCCAGTAGCTTTCCCATTCTGCAGTTTCACTGAGGGACACAGCTTGTCACATAAGATCCTACCCAATTCTGATAGGTAAGACAGAGTCCAGCCACCAGCTTTATAATGTGTCATTTTCTGAGGTGTCTTCTCCAGTTGTTTAGACCTGGAAAGCTTTTAAGATGTTTTTATCTGAAAGAAGTCTGAACTTTTCTTCTTCCTGTAAGTAATGACTACAACCTCACAAATTACAACTTGACAAATCAAGGCACTATCTTGGGGTAATATCACAAAATAAAGCTTCACCCTCTTCAAATGTGTGTACTATCCCTTGAGAGAGAGCACTCAGAATCACATGTTGGTCAAAGGGTACAAAGTCACAGTTATGTAGATGAACAAGTCTAGAGATCTAATGTGCACCATTATGATTGTGGCTAATAATACTGCACAGTACACTGGCAATTTGCTAAAGAGAAAATTTTAGGTGTTCTCATGACACACAAGAGTAGAAACTATTGCATTGGCCAAAAAGTTCCTTTGTTTTTTTAAGTAAAAATAAGACATATGTTTCTTTTTCACCAAGAAAGTTATTGAACAATGTATTCACCATTTTGTTATACTGCATTCTGCTATTTTTTAGGAAACTTCTTAATTCCATCTTCCCAAAACTTTTTTTTAAAGTATATATATATATTTTGGCTGTGTTGGGTCTCAGTTGCAGCACTCTGGCTTCTGTCTAGTTGTGGGTGTGACACACTGGCTCCTCTGCAGCATGTGGGATCTTAGTTCCCAGACCAGGGATCGAACCCGCATCCCCTGATTGGAAGGCTGATTCTTAACCACTGGACCATGAGGGCCATCCCATCCCAAAAACTTTTTGAGAAAATAGTTGTTCCAGGTGATTTTTACAGTCTTCCAGGGAATTGAATTTTTTTTTTTTTTTTTTGTCCATTAAGAGAATTTTGTAAAGACTGAAATAAAGATATCCAAAAGTGTAATGTCTGGTGACTACTAATCAGAACTACCCAGCCAAGCTGTAACAATTTTTGCCTGGAAATCAAAGAAAAGTGGTCTTGCATTAACCTGATTGAAGATTATGCATTTTCTGTTGACTAATTTCAGATGCTTTTTGTCAAGTGCTACTTTCTGTTAGTCTAATTGTGAGCAGTACCTTTTGGATTTAATCTTTTGGTTTTTCCAGAAGGTGTTCATACTAGAGGACATGCTTCCACTGTATACACAACATTACCTTCTTTGGATGAAGACCATTTTGCTTGCTGCATGATCTCTTCCATTCCATATCATTGTAGAGTATCTACTTTTCACTGCTCATCACAATTTGCTTAAAAAACAGAACATTTTCATTATGTTTCAGTAGAGAATCACATGCAGAAATACAGTCAAGAAGGTATTTTTCACTTAAGTGGAACCCAAACATCAAGCAAGTAACATAACCAAGATTTTCAACCCTTGATATGGATATTTTGAATATGTCAGCTGTCTCCTGCATGCTATAATGTTGATTGTTCTTAATTAGTCTCTCGATTTGATTGCTATTAACTTCAACTGGTTTATCTGACCATAGAATAATGTCCAGCAAGAAATCTCCAGCATAAAAGTTTGCAAACCTCTGTTGACACATTTGATCAGTCACAGTACTTCTCTGTACACTGCACAAATCTTTTTTCCTTTTTGCATCTCTATTGTGTTTTAATATTCCTTGAAATAATAAAGCATAATATGCCTAAAATGTTAGTTTTTCTTCCATCTTCAATATTGAAATGGCTACACAAAAATTCACCAATTTTGATATGTATTTTTCAATGCGTACTCATATGACAGTTATCACAATACAATCTAACAAAACTGCTTTGCTTGAAGCGATTCATGGTGTCCCAAAGAGTCAGACACGACTGAGCAACTGAACTGAACTGAACTGAACTGAAACATAACCAAGGGCTACTAGAGCCATCTTACAGAAAAAGCTGGACAAACTTTTTGGTCAACTCAGTAAATAAGGAGATGAGTATGCTAACTGGTCTGACTATAATAATCTATGTCTCTATTTAAATGTATATCAAAACACTGTTGTAGTACTTGCTGCTGCTGCTGCTGCTAAGTCGTTTCAGTTGTGTCTGACTCTGTGAGGCCCCATAGACGGCAGCCCACCAGGCTTCCCTGTCCCTGGGATTCTCCAGGCAAGAACACTGGAGTGGGTTGCCATGTCCTTCTCCAATGCATGATAGTGAAAAGTGAAAGTGAAGTCGCTCAGTCGTGTCCAACTCTTAGCAACCCAATGGACTGCAGCCAACCAGGCTCCTCTGTCCATGGGATTTTCCAGGCAAGAGTAATGGAGTGGGGTGCCATTGCCTTCTCCTGCTGTAGTACTTAAATATATACAATGGTTTTTTTTTTTGGTTATAATATCTTTTTTTTTCTCTTGTGTTTTCTTTTATTTATTTATTTTTAACTTTACAATATTGTATTGGTTTTGCCATATATCGAAATGAATCTGCCACAGGTATACACGTGTTCCCCATCCTGAACCCTCCTCCCTCCTCCCTCCCCATACCATCCTCTGGGTCGTCCCAGTGCACCAGCCCTGAGCATCCAGTATTGTGCATGCATCGAACCTGGACTGGCAACTCATTTCATATATGATATTATACATGTTTCAATGCCATTCTCCCAAATCATCCCACCCTCTCCCTCTCCCACAGAGTCCAAAAGACTGTTCTATACATCAGTGTCTCTTTTGCTGTCTCATATACAGGGTTATTGTTACCATCTTTCTAAACTCCATATATATGCGTTAGTATACTGTATTGGTGGTTTTCTTTCTGGCTTACTTCACTCTGTATAATAGGCTCCAGTTTCATCCACCTCATTAGAACTGATTCAAATGGATTCTTTTTAATGGCTGAGTAATACTCCATTGTGTATATGTACTACAGCTTTCTTATCCATTCATCTGCTGATGGGCATCTAGGTTGCTTCCATGTCCTGGCTATTATAAACAGTGCTGTGATGAACATTGGGGTTGAGAACACATGTCTCTTTCAATTCTGGTTTTTTCAGTGTGTATGCCCAGCAGTGGGATTGCTGGGGTCATAAGGAAGTTCTATTTCTAGTTTTTTAAGGAATCTCCACAGTTTTCCATAGTGACTGTACTAGTTTGCATTCCCACCAACAGTGTAAGAGGGTTCCCTTTTCACATACATCATAACAGGATCCTCTATGACCCACCTCCCAGAATATTGGAAATATTAAGAATTTTAAAAGGATAACATTTAATATATCTTTATAGTGAAAGATGCCTGATCTGGATTTTACCAAAGCTTCATGAACATTTAGTCAAATCATAGGAACACTGACTTTGCATCAATTACTCACCCGATCCCAGTGGCACTATTGTCTTGATCACACCCGTATGTTCAGCTTATTGCCATCGAGCATATGTAGCTCATATTAAAATACATCACAGCAGGATCCTCTATGACCCACCTCCCAGAATATTGGAAATAAAAGCAAAAATAAACAAATGGGACCTAATTAACCTTAAAAGCTTCTGCACATCAAAGGAAACTATCAGCAAGGTGAAAAGACAGCCTTCAGAATGGGAGAAAATAATAGCAAATGAAGCAACTGACAAACAACTAATCTCAAAAATATACAAGCAACTCTTACAGCTCAACTCCAGAAAAATAAATGACCCAATCAAAAAATGGGCCAAAGAACTAAATAGACATTTCTCCAAAGAAGACATACAGATGGCTAACAAACACATGAAAAGATGCTCAACATCACTCATTATCAGAGAAATGCAAATCAAGACCACTATGAGGTACCATTTCACACCAGTCAGAATGGCTGCGATCCAAAAGTCTACAAATAATAAATGTTGGAGAGGGTGTGGAGGAAAGGGAACCCTCTTACACTGCTGGTGGGAATGCAAACTAGTACAGCCACTATGGAGAACAGTGTGGAGATTCCTTAAAAAACTGGAAATAGAACTGCCTTATGATCCAGCAATCCCACTGCTGGGATACACACTGAGGAAACCAGAAGGGAAAGAGACATGTGTACCCCAATGTTCATCGCAGCACTGTTTATAATAGCCAGGACATGGAAGCAACCTAGATGTCCATCAACAGATGAATGGATAAGCAAGCTGTGGTACATATACACAATGGAGTATTACTCAGCCATTAAAAAGAATTAATTTGAATCAGTTCTAATGAGGTGGATGAAACTGGAGCCTATTATACAGAGTGAAGTAAGCCAGAAGGAAAAACACCAATACAGTATACTAACGCATATATATGGAATTTAGAAAGATGATAACAATAACCCTGTGTACGAGACAGCAAAAGAGATGCTGATGTATGGAACAGTCTCATTGACTCTGTGGGAGAGGGAGAGGGTGGGATGATTTGGGAGAATGGCATTGAAACATGTAAAATATCATGTATGAAACGAGATGCCAGTCCAGGGTCAATGCATGATACTGGATGCTTGGGGCAAGTGCACTGGGACGACCCAGAGGGATGGTATGGGGAGAGAGGAGGGAGGAGGGTTCAGGATGGGGAGCACATGTATACCTGTGACGGATTCATTTTGATATTTGGCAAAACTAATACAATTATGTAAAGTTTAAAAATAAAATAAAATTAAAAAATAAATAAATAAAATGTCCAGGTAATTTACCACCAACCTTCCAAGGGAAATGACGCCTCATGGAAACATGTTCAGAGAATAACTTTTGTGCAGTTTTTCAAAGCCCTGAACAAAGAATCAATTCTAACTAGGATGATTATTGCTTAGGTAGAATAAACATCAATGCAATTCACAATTTTGGTCTCATTTGGTAGAATAAAGAGAAAATCATCAGACATTGTAAACACTCAATAATCCAGTATTGCATTCTCAAGGACTCCTAAAATGTTTATCATCTAACGTTGGCCTCCATATTCTATAAAATCCATCTTTTTCCAGTTCATATTAAACTTCTGTGTATTTTTTCTTGCCCCTATTAATCTCAACACTGTATAATGATATTTGTTGTTGTTTAGTGGCTAAGTTGTGTCTGGTTCTTTGTGACCCCATGGACTGTAGTCCACCAGTATAATGATATATTCATACACAAATGTAGGGAAAGAATGATGACTATGGAAAGCAAAGATGAAGTTTGTGGGTAAAAGTTTCCATTTGGCAATTTAGAAAAGAAAAATATATATGGTCATATTTTGAAGACATGTTTGACCAAAGAAATGAAATGTCAAAGGGAATTTGAATTATTTACTGTAGATTAGAAATTATTCACATTTGTGGGCCCCCAAATGTGAAGCAAGAGGATGTGGGGCAAAGAGGCAGGAAATGTAGCCAGCAAAAATTCTATAATAAAAGAAGACACATTTTCCTTAATGGGAAAAATAACTTTTTAAAACTTTCCTAAATAATATGTGCTCAGACTTGTCAAACTCTTTTCAACCCCATGGACAGTAGCCCACCAGTTTCCTCTGTCTGTGGACTTTTCCAAGCAAGAATATTGGAGTGGGTTGTCATTTTCTTTCCAGGGAATCTTCCCAACCCAAGTCTCTTACATCTCTAAAGGGTAATAATTTTTACCAATTCATGTAGAAATATCTAACAATTCAAAAGTCATTTTACCTGGCATGATATCTAGGTTTATTTTCTTCCACACAATTCATCTTATGAGTTACACAGTTGTTAAGGTTAGTTTCAAAATGATTCCCTATGTCATATATTATAGCATCAACTCCACTTTTTTCCCTGGAGCATTTCTTACTTAAACCTTCTACATTGATCTGGGTTAGTTGCTCTGCAATCTGATATATGTACCCTTGGACCTTACTACATTCTTTTATTGGAATTTCTGTTTTTTAGTCTATTTGGGTCTCCTCCCTGGCTTACCTTCTTGAATTGATGAAAGACATCCTCCAAGCTTTGTAAAAAAGGTGAAAAAATATTTTGACTCCTTCATATTTTACAATTTTTAATTCTACATTTGAATACTTTGGCCATATGATATGAAGAATCGACACATTAGAAAAGACCCTGATGCTGTGAAAGATTGAAGGCAGGAGGAGAAGGGAACGGCAGAGAATGAGATGGTTGAATGGCATCACCAACTCAATACACATGAGTTTAAGCAAGCTCTAGGAGATGTTGAAAGACAGGGAACCCTGGCATGCTGCAGTCCATGGGGTTGCAAAGAGTCAGACACAACTGAGCGACTGCACAACAACAACAATTCTATGTTTATACTCAATAATTTGGTTAATAATGAAGTTCTAAATTAAAATGATTTTCACTGAGAAAGTTGACGGCATTTCTTCATTTCCTTCTGGCATCTGTTATCAATTTTAAAATCAAATGTTTAACCTGTAGAACAGTCTTTGGTCTGTGCCAGGGATCTCCTGGCTTGGCTTGACCATCCTTCACTGGAACACAGCACATCCTTGGTAGTATGCAGCAGAGGAAACCTGCCCAATTCTGCAGCGAGAGTCCCTAGACACCTGTGAGCATTTGCGTTCACACTGCTAATGTCATCATGTCCATCACCACCTTCAGCTCAAGTAAGTACATTGCTAAATATCAGTAAAAAACATCATGACAGGTTGAGATAGAGACACTGTGGACTGAAGGAAAATGTTTGATATTTTAGAAGTTAATGACACTTTTTTTCCTGCTTTTTGAACAAGGGGCTTTAATTTTCATTTTGTGTTAAGATCCACAAATTATACAGCTAGTTTTGCACTGAAGATTCTGAAATTTCTTCTGATATGTCTTAGAGTGTATCAAAGAAGAGTATGTAAGTCTATGTACAGACAAGTTCTGTTTTAAGAGCATATTCATAACTCCAATCTGTTCATAAGTCCAACGAAGTTAGCCTAGGTACCCAACTAACACAGTCAGTACTGTACTGTAAGAGGTTTACAATACTTTTCACACACACAATATGTACATAAAAAACAAGCACAAAATAAAGAAGACATTTTTAATCTTATAATACAGTACCTTGAAAAGTACAGTAGTGTGCACAACAGCTGGCATATAGGGACTGACATTAAGTGAAAAGGCAAGAAGGGTTACTGACTGGAGGAAGAAGAGGTGGGAGATGGGAGAGCTGAAGGACGGTCAGCAATAAGAGACAAAGGGCAAGCTGCAATTTCACTCATGCCTGGCACATGGCAGTCGGTGGCACAGATTCTGGCTCCTTGCTGGGTTCAATTTTATCTACCTTCTTGAGAAAAAGATGCAGTGATGTCTGAGTAGTAGCTCTTTGTTTTTGTCATGGAGAACACAGTGGCACTGGATTGCATTCTGAACGACTGTTGCAGCCTTCATATACTGCTCTGCGTTCAGGTCCTGTGCCTCAAAATTAACAGTGTCTCCTCAAATAAAGAAAATGCTCTGCCATTTCCTGTGTCACAAATTTCTCCCATTCTTCCATTACTTCTTCCTCTTGTCTTTCTTTGTCCTGTATCTGGGCCTCTAACTCCATCTTTTGCCTCGCTTCACTCTCTCAATTATTTTCACTTCTGTTTCCATCGTTTTTGCTTGGCACTTCTTAGCAGTTGCAGCTGTATCACCTCTGCTTTTAAGTTTGCTTCCAGACATCCTGGGCTTGAAATACGCATACTGTGCCACTGTATTCTATACAGTATTATACAGTAAAGTACACAAAAGCACAACCACTTGTATAGGATGTATGTATGTAACAATGTATGCCAGACACATGAACTAACTTACATGACTGGACGTGCAAATGCATATTCACATATTGGAAAGCTTGCAGCTTGAAGGTTTGTATGTAGGAGACTTACTGGGTTAGAGGTCCTTATAGGGTTGTGGCCACTTTTTCATCGGTGACTCACAAGCCTAAGTGTCTAGACATTTATTCTGTAGGATGGATCAGAGGGGAACTATCCACTCTTCTCCATAATGGGCATGGGCCTGCACACTGGCTTCTAAGGAGTAAACTGCAGAAATTGTCACTCTGTAAATTTTCACTAAATCCCCTGTATCTCCCAGTGCCTCGTTTCTAATTTTATTTATTTTTTCTGTAACATTGTGTCCTGAGCTCCTCTCATAAAATTTCTCCAGGAAGATGTCTTTCTGAATCTGCCATCTGCAAGTAGTCCAGGGAGTTGGTGTGAGGCAGGTTATGAGGAAAAATGGATGTATATTCACTCTGAGTGCAAATGTTCAGATCACCCCTCAGCTCCAATGACACCTTTAAGTTCTATGGCACTTGGTACCTCTCAGGGTTCTGCGAAGTGAACATGCTCACTAATCAGCAGGAGAGTCTCAGCAGGAAGAGGAGTTTGCCCATCACTCCAATAGATCAGGACAGTTATCATTCTTCCATCCACCTTCTCTCACTCAAAAACTCATGGAAGTCTCTTTTCTATTTATTTTTCATTTATTATTCTCTTTGTACTTGTGTTTATAAAGTTGGCTTTATTTCTCTACTGTCATTTAAATAGCATTTCATAAAGTGGAAAAGATAAGTGTGTGTTCAATTCAACAACTTTAGCTGGAACCCTCAGTCATCATGTTTAATGGCTGTATAACACTTGCCTGTTAGAAGGAAAAATGACTGATCACATTCATTCCAAATTTAGAAGTTTATTTACTATCTTACATTCACATCATGAACAATATCTCATACATCCATCTTTATATGATAATTCCCTAAAAAATTAGAGTCAGGCTCTATATTAAAATGTTGATGTATATGCATATACCTGATACATGAGAAAATTTCTATTGAGTTACCATTAAGCAGTGAGTTGGTTACTAATTCAACAGGATAAGTATTTTTTTCTTTTTGCAATAACTCTTTGCTAATTTCTTCAAACCAGGAATAGATGTTGAATTTTATCAAACTTTGTCTAATTTATACTGAGAGTATATATTTTATTTATTTGTATTATAACATGAATAATTATTTTAAAGATTTATTGACATTGCACTATCTGAATTTCTAGAGAAAATCCCACTTGATTATTGTTCGTTTAGAACAATTTGATTCTTAGTTGCCATCTTTAAATTTGGGCTTTTGCATATGTACTTGTAAATGTTTTTAGTCAGAGGTTCAGTTCAGTTCATTTCAGTCGTTCAGTCACGTCCGACTGTTTGCAACCCCATGGACTGCAGCAAGACAGGCTTCCCTCTCCATCACCAATTCCTGGAGTATGCTCAAATTCATGTCCATTGAGTCGGTGATACCATCCAACCATCTCATCCTTTGTCATCCCCTTCTCCTCCCTCCCTCAAACTTTCCCAGCATCAGGGTCTTTTCCAACGAGTTAGTTCTTCACATCAGATGGCCAAGGTATTGGAGTTTCAGCTTTAGCATCAGTTCTTCCAATGAATATTCAGGACTCAATTTCTTTAGGATGGACTTGTTGGATGTCCTTAAGAGTCTTCTCCAACACCACAGTTCAGAAACATCAATTCTTCGTCACTCAGCTTTCTTTATAGTCCAGCTCTCACATCCAAACATGACTACTGAATAAACCATAGCACTGACTAGACGGACCTTTGTTGGCAAAGTAATGTCTCCGCTTTTTAATATGCTGTCTAGGTTGGCCATAGCTTTTCTTCCAAGGAGCAAGCATCTTTTAATTTAGAACCATTCAACTTCAGATTCTTCAGCATTACTGGCTGAGGCATAGACTTGGATTACTGTGATATTGAATGGTTTGCCTTGGAAACAAACAGAGATAATTCTGTAATTTTTGAGATTACACCCAAGTACTGCATTTTGGACTTTTTTGTTGACTATGAGGGCTACTCCATTTTTTCTAAGAGATTTTTACCCGCAGCAGTAGTAGTATATCGGTCATCTGAATTAAATTCACCCATTCCAGTCCATTTTAGTTTGCTGATTCCTAGAATGTCAACGTTCACTCTTGCCATCTCCTGTTTGACCACTTCCAATTTGCCTTGATTCATGGACTTAACATTCCAGGTTCCTGTGAAATATTGTTCCTAACAGCATCAGACTTTACTTCCATCACCAATCACATCTACAACTGGGCATTGTTTTTGCGTTGGCTCCATCTCTTAATTCTTTCTGGAGTTATTTCTCCACTGATCTCCAGTAGCATAGTGGGCACCTACTAACCTGGGCAGTCCATCTTTCAGTATCTTATCATTTGCCTTTTCATCCCACTGTTCATGGGATTTTCAAGGCAAGAATACTGAAGTAGTTTGCCATTCCCTTCTCCAGTGGACCACATTTTGTCACAACTCTCCACCATGACCCATCTGTCTTGGGTGGCCCTACTCAGCATGGCTCATAGTTTCATTGAGCTAGACAAGGCTGTGGTACATGTGATCAGTTTAATTAGTTTTCTCTGATTGTGGTTTTCATTCTTCCTGCCCTCAGATGGGTAAGGATAAGATGCTTATGGAAGCTTCCTGATGGGAGAGACTGACTGTGGGGGAAACTGAGTCTTGTTCTGATGGGTGGGGCCATTCTCAGTAAATCTTTAATCCAATTTTCTGTTGATGGGCAGAGCTCTGCTCCCTTCCTATTGTTTGACCTGAGACCAAACTATGGTGGAGGTAATGGAGATAACGGTAACCTCCTTCAAAGGGTCCCATGTAGGCACTGCTGCACTCAGTGCCCCCGAGCCTGCAGCAGGCCACTGCCGACCCATGCCTCTGCTGGAGACTCCTGGACACTCACAGGGTCAGTCTCTTGTGGGGGTCATGCTCCTTTCTTCGGGGTCCTGGTATGTACAAGGTGTTTTTGCTTTTGTTTTTTTTCACACAAGATATGGAGTAGAAGGACTTGCACTCGTGTTCTCCTGCAAGAACTCCAAAATTACAACTCACTGCTAAACAACCATTGAGAGGCAAATGTTGGCTTCCACTACAAAAAATTACCCCATGTCCAAGGGCAAATGATAAGCCCCAGCAAGATTGTAGGAGGGGGGAAATCACATTTAGAATCAAACCCCATACCCCCCAGAGACACTCAGAGGGCTCAAACAAAACCTTGTGCACACCAGGGCCCAGAGACCCCACAGAGACTGAGACATACCTGTCTTTGAGTCTTTAAGTGCCTTCTGAAGAGTCCCTGCAGTCAGCAGTGGCTGGCTGCAAGGACAGGGGCTCTGGGTGCAGCAGACCGGGGTCACACAGTGTGTGGCATAAGCTCTCTTGGAGGAGCTCGCCTTTAACACCACTATAGATCTGCTGAGTAGATGGCCCACGAACTGCAGAACAATTATACCAAATAAATTATTGCACTGTTAGGAAAGTTCTAGGACCCACAACAGATTTCCCAACCTGGGGATCTGACAAAGGGACTGAGAACCGCCAGGGAATTTGACTTTGGAGGCCAATGAGATTTGATTACAGAATTTACACAGGACTGGGAAAACATATTCTTGGAGGGCACAAATAAAACATTGTGAGCACCAGTCAGAGGTTATCTTTTTTTTTTTTTTTTAATTTTTACTTTCTTATATAGATTTAGTACAGTAAGTATATTTGCCTGGAAAAAGAACTGGGAAGTCCTTATTAGTCAAATTTCTAGTTCTATTATCACAAAAAGTATCTATTCTGAATTTACCTGTAAAATTCTCTGCCACAGCACTTGTCTTAAACTATTATTTAGAAAATTAAAATCTTTAAACCTTGGGTTCAAAACATAAAAATAAAAGATCTATCTGAGATACTGGAAAAGCTTCAGAGATGGTTCCGTTTGGAAGCAGCATGACATAATGTAAAACCTCTTATTTTGGAATTAAATAGCTCCATCTTTGAGTTCTGTCTGTACTACATAATAATAGATAATTTATCTGAGATACAGGTAGAGTGAAACAATAATGATGAGCAAATAAGACACTATATATAAAACAGTGGCAGAATAGAACAGTACATAACATCTTTAATTATATAAGCAGTAAAACTCATAAACCTGTCTGAGGTTATTGATATTTCTCCCAGAAATCTTGATTCCAGTTTGTGCTTCATCCAACCCAACATTTCACATGATGGACTCTGCAAAAAGTTAAATAAGCAGGGTGACAATATACAGCCTTGATGCACTCCTTTCCCAATTTGAACCAGTCTATTGTTCCATGTCTGGTTCTAACTGTTGCTTCTTAATCTGCATATAGATTTCTCTGCTATGATATTTTAGCAAATAAAACACAGCAAAAGTATTGTTATACAGTAGAATTTACTATGAATTTTTTTTTCTCATTTTAAATACTAAAAACAGCTACTATCGCGAACGTCAGAAATGGAAGTGTGGACTTTTTGGCAGGTGAAATACATCAGTAAATAAGTTTGAAGAACTAGTCCCCTGATGGAGACATCTTGGATGAGAATCATTAAAAGAGCCCTGTTTGGGCTCAGAGAAGAGTTGGATGCACTTGACAATTGATTAGAACGGTGCTTCTCCCACTCTACTACTCTACTTACATCAGAGTCACCAAAGGGATTCTTTTTTATTCTTTTTTTAAATTTAAATTTATTTATTTCTAATTGAAGGATAATTGCTTTATAATATTGTGCTGGTTTCTGCCAAACATCAATATGAATCAACCATAGGTATATCTATGTGATTCTTGGAACACAATGATTCTGATTCAGCAGGTCTTGTGTGGGGTCAGATAATTTGAATATGTAACAAGTTCCCAGGTAACGTAGATGATGCTGGTCCAGTTCACAATTGGAGAATTATTGCTACAGAGAAATTAGTCCCTCTGTCAATGATGTTCTCTCCTGAGACAAACTACCCACAATCGTCAAGGCTTACCATAAATTGCATCTGTTTTGGTAGTCACAAATCTATACTTTGGTCAGATAGGTACCAGTGTCTCTATTCTGAGGGCTTCCCTTGTAGCTCAGTCGGTAAAGAATCTGCCTGCAATGCAGGAGATCCAGGTCTGACTCCTGGGTCAGGAAGATCCCTTGGAGAAGGAAATGGTAACCCACTCCAGTATTCTTGCTTGGAGAATCCCATGGACAGAGGAGCTCTATTTTTCATATGAAGAAGTGGCCAGGTGATATTTTCTCAATCACTAAAGAAGACATTAGAACCTCGGGTTCTCCCTAGAGAATCTCTCAGGCATCTGAAGAACGTTAAAACCCAAAACTCCACAGTGCACTTCAGTCACCGTTTTTAAATGTAAAATTCCTTACAGTCAGAGATTTCATCCTTTTAACAAAATCCCTGAGATTTACATATAAAAGTCAAAGAAGATTAAGAAAACTGGAATTGAAAAGAAAATAATACTGTAAGCATCTTGAAAGCAGGGATAATGTAGATCATCAGCACCTTGTTGTGTATCTGGTTTAAAATAGTAAGTTAATCTTTTTTCAATAAAAGGATGAATTTATATTTGTTTTGGATTATTTATATTCCTTTTATTTTTGTGGTATCTTCAGTTCTATAATGAGATATTCCAAAGTGAGAACTATGGAATGCCACAGAAACAAATTTAATTCTAGCATGTCATCTGAAGGAAATCCACAATAAACAAGAAAAAAATACATTTTAATAGCTCAAGAAAGGTCATTTAAAAAAAAAAAATGTAACAAAGTAAATCTATAAATCTAGCCAGCAATTGATTCTAAGAACAAATGTTTTAAAAAGCATCTGACCTTTATATTGGTTTTCTCTCCAATTAATGTGTGCAAAAACCAGTGAACAAAAAATAATGCAGTTCATTTAAATTACATTGCGTGTGTGTGCTTAGTCATTCAGCTGTGTCTGACTCTTTGAGACCTTATGGACTGTAGCAGATCTTCCAGGCAAGAATAATGGAGTGGGTTGCCATGCCCTCCTCCAGAGGATCTTGGCAACCCAGGGGTCAAATCCAGGTCTCCTGCATTGAGGTGTATTCTTTACCATCTGAGCCACCAGGGACATTGGTAATGCTATATATAAAAGGATCGAAATATAACTCAAAATTTCTAATAATTGATATATCAAAGCATCTTTTTCTCCCTAAAATATAAATTATAGTGTTTATTATCTCAAGAGGGAAGGGACATGTATACCTATGGCTAATTCATGTTGATATATCATAGAAACCAATGCAATATTGTAAAGCAATTATCCTCCAACTAAAAATAAACAAATTAAAATAAAACATATCTCAGAGCATAATTCATAATAGAGAATTTTTAAATACACTTTTATTTTAAACCCTAGCAGCACCAGAAAATGAAATATAAATGCTCAGTCTTTTTAGCAAAACAAGGAAAAAAAATTATTTATAAAGCATCAACCACCCAAAGTGAATAATAATACAAGCAAGCAATAAGACTTTATCTAAGAGCTCCTGTTGTATATGAACAGAAAACACAGAGAGGATACAATGACTAAAATGCATCAAATGAGTGGAAGAGCCAAATTGTATGCCTGTATCCTACCAGTTCAGTGCTCAAGGAACTTCTCACAACTCAATCCATCTGGTAGAACTAGTCAACATACCTGGTACTTATTGGATTTGAACCTGGTTACTAATTTAATAAAAATCTGGCCAAGTAATTGAAGTTATTCACAAAATCTTTTCTCCATGAAGGTTACTTTTTCTAAGAGAAAATTATTTCAATTCTACTACAAGTTTAAGTATTTATCATTGACATTTTTGCATTAATATACACTGTGAATTTCCTAAAAGAGAATAAAGTATGTAACATTTCCCAAACTTATTTGGTAACTAAATTAGTTTCCTATTATAACCAATTAACACAAGCCTAGTGGCTTAGAACTCAGTTGTGTTCAACTCTTAGCTACCATTTGAACTATAGCCCACCAGGATCCTCTGTCCATGGGATTTTTCACACAAGAAAACTTTAGTGGGTTGCCATTTTCCTCCTCCAGGGGATCTTACCAACTCAGGAATCAAATCCACATTACATCTCCTATGTCTGCTGCAGTGCAGGCAGATTCTTTACCCTCTGCACCATTGGGAAAGCCCCAATGTGTGGCTTAGAACAATACAAAGCTATTCTTTTACAGTTCTGAAGTCCAAGATGTGTCAGGAGGGTTGTGTTTCTTCTGGAGCCTCTAGAAGAATATCCATCTGTAGCCTTTCTAGCTTCCAGAGGCCACCTGCATTCCTTGGCTTATGGCCCCACTATCCATCTATAAAGCCAGGAAGGTAGCGTCTTCCAATCTTTCTCTATGTCCGTCTGTTTCCATTGTCACATCTCGGGCTCTGGTCCCTCTCTTACATGAACCTTATTATTATATTGAGCTCACTAAAATTATCCAGAATGATCTCTTAATCACATGTGCAAAATCCCTTTAACCATGTAAGGTAACATATTCATAGATTCCAAGGATTCGGATGTGGTTATCTTTGGAAAGCCAACATTCACCCAACTACAGCTATAGCATCCTCTTTTTAAAATAGAAAATCCATTATAATCTCACTGAAATAGTATTCTGTAGAATAAAGTTTGGGAACTTGTGTTTTTATAAGAATATAAACAAGATGCCAGACACTGGAAGCAAATATGTTATAGCCAAGAAAACTGTACAGCAAAGACCAGTTCACTATGGAGAAGCAATAATTACTGGAGCCTGTAGCTTGCGACTTGAACCACTTGTGTCAACATGAATGGTCAAATGAGGGAAGGAAAAGCACCAGGAAACTGTTCTGACATGCTCCAGATTCCTTAATGCTATGTTGAATGCTCCTTAAAATGATTAAGAAACTATAGAAAAGTGTAATAAACGAAGAAAAGATGGATGTGAATACTCTGACCTGTTGGATTAAGGGAATTTGTATGTTTAATGAAAATGTGCCCTGATACATTGTTAATAAGGGTAATTCAAAGATAGGATTTCTGAAGTTCATGAGGTTGTGTGAGGTTGGGATTAGATAGGTATCTTTTATTTACTTTTGTTTGGCTGCACTGGGACTTCACTGCTGCTCTTAGGCATTCTCTAGCTGCAGCAATCCAGGGTTGCTCTCTGGCTGTGGTGCAAAGGCTTCTCATTGAGGTGCAAGAACCCTGCTCTTGTTGCAGAACTGAACTCTGGAATGTGAGCTCAGTAATCGTGGTGCATAGGCTTAGGTGTCCTGCAGCATGTGGAATCTTTATGGACCAGGGATTGGATCCATGACCCCTGCATAAGCAGGTAGATTCTTAACCACTGGTTCACCAGGGTAGTACAAGTTAGGTATCTTATGTCATGCTATGAAGCATGCTCCCTTGGCTAAATCAAGGCAAAGAAAAAACAAAAAGTAAATTCTTGTTTTAGTTAAAAGGTAGGGTGATACAGTGGTTACTAGCCCACAGTCCAAGTTCAGGTTGCAATACAGAACTGTTGTTCCACGACATTAATTGCCTTTGCCTCTTTCTACTACATTTTTCTCATCTGTAATCAAATGCATGTCTCTGAAGTCTAACTTGCTCTTTACCATCACTTGGGCATTCTCAGTATTATAATTGCTCTGGTTTCCCAGGAGAAAAGCAAAGGGCAACAATGACAGGAAATATGACCGAGAGCTACGTGTGCTGTGTCTTCTTCTTACATTATCCTGTCTGATTAGAAGTGGATGAATGTCTGGCAACACACCTTCTGGAACAGTGAGATGAAGGAAAGAATAATTCTCTTCTGAAAATCTGAATTGATTACATGAAATTACTGTTCATACTACATACTTTAATGAAATATAAAGACTGCTCTGAAAAAAGAATCCCCTCATCAAATGGTTCTCAAATATTGGTACATTTTTTGGAATCAACTTGGGCCATGAAGGAATACCATTGCCTGCCTAAGGGGGCATTCTTGGCATTGGTGTTTGTATAAGCTCCTTTAATGGTTCTAATGTGCTGTGTGGATCACAATAAACTGTGGAAAATTCTGAAAGAGATGGGAATACCAGACCACCTGACCTGCTTCTTGAGAAACCTATATGCAGGTCAGGAAGCAACAGTTAGAACTGGACATGGAACAACAGACTGGTTCCAAATAGGAAAAGGAGTACATCAAGGCTGTATATTGTTACCCTGCTTATTAACTTATATGCAGAGTACATCATGAGAAACACTGGGCTGGAAGCAGCACAAGCTGGAATCAAGATTGCCAGGAGAGATATCAATAACCTCAGATATGCAGATGACACCACCCTTATAGCAGAAAGTGAAGAGGAACTCAAAAGCCTCTTGATGAAAGTGAAAGCGGAGAGTGAAAAAGTTGGCTTAAAGCTCAAAATTCAGAAAACGAAGATCATGGCATCTGGTCCCATCATTTCATGGGAAATGGATGGAGAAACAGTGAAAATGGTGTCAGACTTTATTTTTGGGGCTCCAAAGTCACTGCAGATGGTGACTGCAGCCATGAAATTAAAAGATGCTTACTCCTTGGAAGAAAAGTTATGTTCAATCTAGATAGCATATTCAAAAGCAGAGACATTACTTTGCTAACAAAGGTCCATCTAGTCAAAGCTATGGTTTTTCCAGTGGTCATGTATGGATGTGAAAGTTGGACTGTGAAGAAAGCTGAGCACCAAAGAATTGATGCTTTTGAACTATGATGTTGGAGAAGACTCTTGAGAGTCCCTTGGACTGCAAGGAGATCCAACCAGTCCATCTGAAGGAGATCGGCCCTGGGATTTCTTTGGAAGAAATGATGCTGAAGCTGAAACTCCAGTACTTTGGCCACCTCATGTGAAGAGTTGACTCATTGGAAAAGATTCCGATGCTGGGAGGGATTGGGGGCAGGAGGAGAAGGGGACAACAGAGGATGAGATGGCTGGATGGCATCACTGACTCGATGGACGTGAGTTTGAGTGAACTCCGGGAGTTGTTGATGGACAGGGAGGCCTGGCGTGCTGCGATTCATGGCGTCACAAAGAGTCAGACATGACTGAGCGACTGAACTGAACTGAACTGAATGTGCAAAAAAGTTTGAGAACCACTGCCCTTGCTGGTTAAAAAATTGTTAACTACTAAGGAAGAAATATCAAGTTTACTATGTAGCAGCATGCACTTTATTACTTTTGAGTTCATATTAGAATTAAAGTCTCTGAATTTCTGTATAGTATGTTGAACCATATTATTAAATTACTAGATATTCAACTATTTTGACCTTTTTTAAAATGGTAATTTCAGGTGCAGTGATTCAGAGTACTATCTATGCAGAATAGCTCTTGTTCTAAAGAACCTAAATGTCCAACAGTGAATGAATGGATCAAAAAAAAAGTGATATAGACACACAATGGACTATTATTCCATCAAAGAGAAGGAGCAAATCTTGCCATATGCTACAGCTTGGATGAAACTTGAGGATATTCTGCTTAGTGAAATAGAATCACAGAAGGATAAATACTGCTGATTGCACTTGTATGAGGTATCTAAAAAAGTCAAACTCTTAGAGAAAAACAGTACCATAGTGGTTTTTAGAAACTAGGTAGAGGGAGAAATGAGAGGTTGCAGTTCAAAGAGTACTCAGTTATGCAAGATGAAGCGTCCCAGAGAATTTCTGTATAACACTGTATTTATCATTAGTAATATGTTACTTTACACATCAAACATTTTTAAGAGGCTACATCTCATATTATGCATTCTTTATGACTATCAGAAGGTACTACCTAGTAAAAACTAGATTGGCTAGCAACTGTAGTACTCTTACAACTTCTTCCAAATAGAGTGTCTTCAGTTTGCATTCCATTGTAGAACAAATTGTAGAATTCTCAAGTTTTTTGTTTTGCTTCATGTTTATTTCTTTTGGTATTGATGTGTAGTTTATTTACAATGTCTTGTTAGTTTCAGTCATATAGCACAATGATTCAGTTATATATATATTTTTATATATTATATATGTATTTAAGTTCTTCTTATATAATATATAAATATATTTAAATGTATATTATGTATATTTGACCTGTGGTGTTGGAGAAGACTATTGAGACTCCCTTGTACTGCAAGGAGATCAAACAAGTCAATTCTAAAGGAAATCAATCCTGAATATTCATTGGAAGGACTGATGCTGAAGCTGAAACTCCAATACTTTGGCCACCTGAAGTCAAGAACTGACTGATTGGAAAAGACCCTGATGCTGGGAAAGATTGAAGGCAGAAGAAGGGGATGACAGAGGATGAGATGATTGGATAGCATCACTGACTTGATGGACATGAGTTTGAGCAAACTCCAAGAGTTGGTGATGGATAAGGAAGCCTGGCATGCTGCTGTCCATGAAGTCTCAAAGAGTTGGACATCTCTGAGAGACTGAACTGAATTGGGGTATATTAATATATATATATATTAGGGGCATAGACTTGGGTTACTGTGATGTTGAATGGCTTGCCTTGGATATGAACCTAGATCATTCTGTCATTTTTGAGGTTGTACCCAAGTGCTATATTTCAGACTCTTTCACTGATTATGAGGGCTACTCCATTTCTTCTATGGGATTCTTGCCCACAGAGGTAGATAAAATGGTCATCTAATTAAACTCTCCCATTCCCATCCATTTTAGTTCACTGATTCCTAGGATGTCAATGTTTATTCTTACTCCCTCTGGCTTGACCACACCCAATTTTACTGGATTCATGGACCTATAATATTCCAGGTTCCTATACAATACTATTCTTTGCAGCATCAGGTTTTACTTTCATCACCAGACCCATTCACAACTGAGTGTTGTTTCTGCTTTGGCCCAGCCATTTCATTCATTCTGGGGCTACTGGTAATTCTCTGCTCTTCCCCAGTAGCATATTGGACACCTTTGGACCTGGGGGACTCATCTTCTGGTGTCATATTGGTTTGCCCTTTATTCAGTTCATGAAGTTCTTATGGCAAGTATACTGGGGTGGCTTGCCATTCTCTCCTCCGGTGGATCACTTTTGGCAGAACTCTCTGCTATGACTCATCCATCTTGGGTGGCCCTTCACGGCATGCCTCACAGCTTCATTGAGGTACACAAGCCCTTCACCACAACAAGGCAGTGATCCTTGAAGGGGAAATGTATATTTTGTATATTATACAATATGTTAATATATATTAATATATTGCATAATATTATATGCAATAGAATGTATTAAACATATATGATTACATAATCATATATTATATATTATTTAATAATATAAATTGTATTATATCTAGCATATATATTAAATAATATATCATACATATGATATATATACTTTATAATTTATATACAATATATATCAGATATTGGTTATATATTAGATATATATTCTATATGATATATATTACATAGTATATAATATATTAAAGGTTTACATAATATACCATATTTTATATATAACATATGTTAGTTATATAATGTATATTAGATATGTATTATATATATTGTATTTTATATATATATATATATGTATACTATCAGAGAAGGTGATGGTACCCAACTCCATTGCTGTTGCCTGGAAAATCCCATGGATGGAGGAGCCTGGTAGGCTGCAGTCCATGGGGTCGTGAAGAGTCAGACACAACTAAGCGACTTCACTTTCACTTTTCACTTTCAAGCAAAGGAGAAGAAAATGGCAACTCACTCCAGTGTTCTTGCCTGGAGAATCCTAGGGACGGGGGAGCCTGGTGGGCTGGCATCTATGGGGTCGCACAGAGTTAGACACGACTGAAGTGACTTAGCAGCAGCAGCAGGAACTCACAATTGGAGAAGGCAATGGTAACCACTCCAGTAGTGTTGCCTGGAAAATCCCATGGACGGAGGAGCCTGGTAGGCTGCAGTCCATGGGGTCACGAAGAATCGGACATGACTAAGAGACTTCACTTTCACTTTCATGTATACTATTCTTTTTTCAGATCTTTTCCCCCATAGGTTATTACAAGATATTGAGTAGAGCTCCCCATGCTATACAGTAGGTCCTTCTTGCTTATCTATTTTATATACAGTAGTGTGTATATGTTAATCTCATCCCCCTACTTTACCACTCCCACTCCATTCCCCTTAGGTAACCATAAGTTTGTTTTCTTCATCTGTGGTCCTTCAGTTTTATAAATAAAGAGCTCATTAAATCTTGAAGTCCTACTTCCAATGCTGCATTTTCCATCAGTGCCTTATGTTGTAAAATAAAGGTCACAAACCTTGCCCATCAGATGACATCTCAAGGATATGGCTGTGACAAGAGAAAGAAAAAAAGATATGAACTTCCTCTAGAGAAGCATCAAAATTTTAATTTTAAAAAATCTATGGAGAAAACTGATGAGTGAGAAATTGTGGGGAACAGAATGCTTGTGAGAATGCTGGGGAGAAGTGGGAACAAGAGGACTGAATTCTACAAATGTATGATGACCCAGTGCAAGAACAGGTGCAGCAGGAGTGAGAGTGGACAGCACAGGCCCAAACACTGGGAGACAGGAGGCTCTGGTTGATGACAATGAGCACAACTGCAAATAAATGATATATGTGCATGTTGGGAGAGTTAGATAAAAGCACAATACTGCTGCAAGTAATTAGATGTTAGAATTAAATTATGCTTACTGCTGTTTTATTTGTGTACAATTCAAATCGTGGGTGATTAAGGATCTAGTATAAGAAATTGGCATACGCTCTTCTCATGGCTTTCTTCTTGGCATACTTTCTGGAAGGAAACGAGCATGTGATGCAATAAGGCAATGCGGCACCTCTCTTTTCTGCTTGATCCTTTGAAGTCCTTGTGTAGTAAGAACAGTACAGTGTGTGATCGTGCTGACAAAGAGGAAGACCTCACTCGGGAATAAAGAGGGGCAATTTCCACGGACGCAATCACCGCCTGATATTAGCCCTCTTCCCCATCACCCAAGTCTTCCCTTTTGCTAAATCAAGAAAGAGTGATCGTGACTCCGATACTCATGTCCTCAGTGTTCTAGGTTTCAAGGAGAGAGAAAGTCAAATTTTCATCACTAACCGCGACTGTAAATGATTGCTTTTTATCTAAACACCTGTGTACTTCTTTTATTATGCTTATTGCCAAGTTGTTCATGGGCTTTGATTGAGGCATCCTAGGGCTTCAGCAGGAAACAAAGAAAGGAGAAGTAGGACCAGGACAAGTAAAGCAAAACCAGCTGGGCAGTACGGCTGATCCTATGGGTTTGTTGCTACATAATAAAGCATAGTGATAAAGTGGGTGAGGGCAATGTAATGTTACACCCATCAAGAACGGCTCACCCAGGATATTACAACTGACGACTGGGACAGGGAAAAAGTGCAGTGGGTGGATATACTGGATATTAAATCAGTGGTTTAACATTTCCAGGTGATCAGTACATAAAGATCAATTTACATGGCCAGCAATTTAGAGGATGTGAAAAATCATGCTTCCTGGGAAAAAGAAAGGTTTGCTAAAGATAGATTGGATGCTAAGAAGGTGTCTGTCAAGACACAATAGAAAATAGCAGTACTAGTTAGAGAAAGGAAGGCAGAATCTCCAGCTCAAGAGGCTGGCACTTGTGTTTTGAGTACCTTTATATCTAGAGTCATCAAAAGTACACTGGATTCTGGGTCTGAGCCTGTATCTACCTGTATACTGCCTTCTAAATCAAGAAAGTATCAATAACTAAAAGGTCCTAGACTGTTTGAAATAGGAATCAGTAACTAGAGGTAGAAACATTGAAAGCATAGTCAGTCGTGTATAATAGTTACTTATGCACTTAATATATTCCTTATGCTGCTGCTACTGCTGCTAAGTCACTTCAGTCGTGTCCGACTCTGTACGACCCCATGGACTGCAGCCTACCAGGCTTCTCCGTCCATGGGATTCTTCAGGCAAGAACACTGGAGTGGGTTGCCATTTCCTTCTCCAAATATATTCCTTATACTACACAGTAAAAATCCTGAGGACATGGAAGATGCCTGATTTATCTGAATCCCGGGAGAAGTTTGTGTCAATTATACATTTATAAGATAAAAGCTCAGAGAACTGTCATAGTTCCTCTAATAAAAGCCAGGGCTCCTTCATGAGTTTATATCTAGTTTTGTTCTATAGATACATTTATTCTTGAATTTAATTGATACATCTCTGCCATCTGGCATTTCATGGCTAGGCAAAGCACCTTCTCCAGAAAGTGAAAAGACAGTGATAATAAAAAGCAGCTTGAGTTCACTGTGAATCAATAACATAGTTTCTGGGCTGTAATCCACTGCTATGGAATAGAAAAGGCATAAAATATGAGCATCAAAAAGCAACACATATTGAGATGTATCATGCCAAACAGAGGAATGAGTGTAAGGAATGATGAGGGCTTCAGTTCGGCTGGTGGTTAAGCAATGTGTTTGTCAAATGCATTCAACACTTTTTACCCCCGAGAGTTTGCTCATGTAGTTCTTTACTGCCTTAGACTCCTCCCACCAGCACTAATATGAAAATTCTGCTGATTCCAGGGTTAGGTCAAATGGTATATTTTACGTGAAACTTTCCCTGATTCCTAACTCCATGAGTGGAATCTCATTGCCCTTTCTTGTAAACCTTATTAATTGTCTGCAGTCCCTGGCCTTAGTGTTTGGGTCTCTTCTCTATCGATTTTATGACTGGTAAGTGATCTTATCCAGTCCCAAGACTTTCAGTGCCACCCATAATTATTGAGTTCTTCTGTTTTTCCTAACCCTAACCTCTCTCTTGATGTAGTCAACTACATGCTTTACATCTGTGTATGCATGAGAAGTGCTTCAGTCATGTCCAACTCTTTACGACCCTATGGACTATAACCTGCCAGGCTCCTCTGTCCATGGGATTCTCCAGGCAAGAATACTAGAATGGGTTGCCATGCCCTCCTCCAGGGCATCTTCCAAGCTCAGGGACTGAAACTGCACCTCTCATTTCTCCTGCATTGGCAGACTGGTTCTTTACTACTAGTGACACCCGGGAAGCCCACTCTACATCTATGCTTATATAGGAATAGAAATCTCAAATTTAACATGTGTGAAACAGAACTGTTAAGATTGTCTTCCCAAATTATCCTCTTCCATTGGTCTAAAAAGATGAGGACCTATTTCTGATTCTTCTCTTCTTTCACACCACAGATCCAGTATTCTCGAGCGAGTTTCATCAGCTCTGTCTTACAGATACACCAAGGATTGGATGGAGCATTTGTCACCTTTCCGCCACCACCCAAGCCTAAACCAGCATCTTCTCCAGCCTAGACTCTGCCAGGGCATCCTCAAAGATCACCCAGTTCTGCTCCTTCCCCAGCTTTTTTGCACAGAGCCACTGGAATAATTGATTCAAAATTTAAATTAGATCATTTGATACAGCTGCTCGGACCCTTCCAACACCATCTCATCACACTGAGAACAAAAGTCCAAGTCCTGGGCTTCCCTGGTGGCTCAGTCGTGAGGAATCTGCCTGCCAAAGAAGGAAACATGGGTTCGATGTCTGATCTGGAAAGATCTCACATGCCAAGGAGCAACTAAGCCTGTGGGCCACAACTATTGAGCCTGTGCCCTGGAGCTGCAACTACTGAAGCCTGAGAACACTAAAGCCCATCTCTGCAACAAGAGAAGCCACCGCACTGGGAGGACTGTGCACCTCAGTGAAGGTTTGTCTCTCAGTTAGAGAAAAGCCCGAGCAGCAGTGAAGACCCAGCACAGCCAAAGAAAATGAATAAATAATTTTTTTTAAGTCCAAGTCCTTCAACACAGTCTAAATTCCTGCATTCTTTTCTCCCAAAAACATCCAACACTCACCCCCCAACCCACTTATCTCCACATGTACTTGCCTCTTTGCTATGCTTTGGACACTTAGGTTCATGGCTCCTTTGCACCCTTTACTTAACCCACATGCCCTTCCTTCCATCCTCCTATGGTCCCTCCCTTACTTCACTGGGTCTCTGTCACATAGCCCCTCTTCTGAGAGGCCTTTCCAGACTTCATTTCTTAAAAGAGTGTCCCTGGCCGACTTTTTGTCCTTTATCCTAGTTAATTTGTCTCCCTACAATTCATCACTATCTGGCAACATACTGAATATTTGTGTGTGTGTGTGCTCAGTCCATGGGATCTTTCAGGCAAGAATACTGAAGTGGGTTGCCATTTCCTCCTGCAGAGAATTATCCAGACCCAGGGGTCAAATCTGGGTCTCCTGTCTTGCAGATGGATTCCTTATCATCTGAGCCACCTGGGAGTCCCCATATTTACGTATGCATTATCATTCTAACTTCTTTGGGATATTAGTTTCATTAGGGCGAATTTTTTGTTCTGTCTGCCATTATATCCCCACATCCAGAGTAGTGACAGGCACAGACAATATGTGCTAAACATAATAATGTCAGGCTATAGCAATTTGTTTGAATCCTATTTAGAGTGTTTTAATTTTTATAGTTATTTAATTTTATATTTAATCTTTCCTAGAATACTATATGCTTCTGGAGAGCAGGAAAGCTATCCATTAATGCATCCTGTAAAAATCTAGCAGATAGCTTTGAATTAATGATACTGAATAAGTATAAAAAAGTAACAGTGGTAGTTGCTCAGTCATGTCCAACTCTTTGTGAACCCATGGACTGCAGCCTGCCAGGCTCCTCTGTCCATGGCATTCTCTAGGCAAGAATAATGGAGTAGTTAGACATTCCCTTTTCCAGGGGATCTTCCCAACGCAGGGATTAAACCTGGATCTCCCACACTACAGGAAGATTCTTTACTATCTGAGCCTCCAGGGAAGCCCCCACAGAATAAGCATATTTTTACTAAATTCATTAATTCAAGAGCATGAAAGTAGTGTTTGGCATTTTAGCATGTTTAGAAAAGTTGAAAGATGATCACTATGGAGCAATTTTTATAGATTCTAGGAGAAAAATAAGGCTATCTGAAAACTCGGTCAAGGAATGCCATCCTCTTAACTAAAGTACTTGATTAATGGCTACTATATTAAGATTGTGATGTAGAAAGAATTGGAGATGAGGGAAAAGTAAAGGCAAAGTATCAGTTTAGAGATTATAGCAACAGGCTGGATGAAAAGTCATTATCTGAAGCCAGGCATTTGCTAATGAGATTAGAAAGAAAGCAAAAAGTACAAGATGCTCTCTTGTAGAGGGTAAGCTGGTAAACTGGATCATCTTGGGCTTCCCAGGTAGCCCTAATTGCAAAGAACCCATCTGCCAATGCAGGTGACATAAGAGATGTGAGTTCAATCCCTGGGTTGGGAAGATCCCATGGAGGAGGACAAAGCAACCCACTCCAGTATTCTTGCCTGGAGAATCCCATGGACAAAGGAGCCTGATGGGCTACGTCCATAGGATCACAAAGAGTTGGACCCAACTGAAGCAACTTAGCACAACACACACACATATTGGATCATCTTGGTTACAAATTAGAAGAAAAGGTCATAGAAAAAAAAAAAAAAAAAGAATCAAAGCAACTTTAAAATTTTTTACATAATTAACACGGAGAACAGCAATATCAATAAAAATAAGAAAGTAACAAGGAGGCAACAATTTAATGAGAAAAATTAATTTGGTTCAAGCATTTTTAGATCAGAAAAAAGGGAGTAAAGCATAAAGATAAGAATGGGAGCAAACAAATAAATAATTATTGTGCCAGGGACTAAAATTCCACTTTTTAAATGATGATCCACATTTAAGGTGTTGCAATTTGCTTCCACATCCTGGTTATTGTAAACAGTGTGGCACTGAATACTGGGGTGCATGTATCTTCTTGAATTATGATTTTCTCCTGATATATGCCCAGTAGTGAGATTGTTGGATCACATGATATTTATTCTTAGATTTTTAAGGAACCTCCATACTGTTATCCATAGTAAATATTTATCAACAGAATAAATAATGAATAAAGAAAATGTGGTACATATATACAATGGAATATTACTCAGTTATAAAGAACAAAATAATGCAATTTGCAACAACATGGATGGACTCAATATGACTATTGAGTGAAGCAAATCAGACAGAGAAAGACAATCACCATATGATACGACTTATATGTGGAATCTTAAAAAAAGATACAAATGAATTTATCTATAAAATAGAAATAGAGTTATAGATATAGAAAAGAAACTTATGGCTATGAGGGTGTAAAGGATGACGGGTAAACTGGGAGATTGGGATGGACATATACACACTGCTGGTGATTTAGTCACTAAGTTGTGTCCAAGTCTTGTGGCCCCATGAACCGTAGCCCTCAGGCTCCTCTGTCCATGGAATTTCCCAGGCAAGAATATCTTCCTTCTCCATATACATACCACTATATGTAAATTAGATAACTAAGGTATCGCACAAGAAACTTTGCTCAATACTCTGCAATGGCCTATGGGGAAAAGAATCTAAAAATGAATGAAAATATGTATATGCATAACTGACTCATTTTGCTGTACATTATAAATCAACTGGAGAAGGCAATGGCACCCCACTCCAGTACTCTTGCTTGGAAAATCCCATGGACGGAGGAGCCTCGTAGGCTGCAGTCCATGGGGTCTCGAAGAGTCGGACATGACTGAACGACTTCACTTTCACTTTTCACTTTCCACTTTCATGCATTGGAGAAAGAAATGGCAACCCACTCCAGTGTTCTTGCCTGGAGAATCCCAGGGACAGGGGATTCTGCTGCTTCTGCTGCTAAGTGACTGTGCGACCCCATAGACGGCGGCCCACCAGGCTCCCCCGTCCCTGGGATTCTCCAGGCAAGAACACTGGAGTGGGTTGCCATTTCCTCCTCCAATGCATGAAAGGGAAAAGTGAAAGTGAAGTCGCTCAGTCGTGTCTGACTCTTCACGACCCCATGGACTGCAGCCTACCAGGCTCCTCCATCCATGGGATTTTCCAGGCAAGAGTACTAGAGTGGGGTGCCATTTCCTTCTCCAATAAATCAACTAGACTTCAATAAAGACACTTTTTAAAAAATTCTTCTTTAAAGAGTTCACCTAAGGACTTTCCTTTTGGTCCAGTGGTTAGGAATCTGCCTGCCAATGCAAGGGACATGGGTTCAATCTCTGGTCCAGGGAGATCACACATGCCACAAAGTAACTGAGCCCATGCACCACAACTACAGAATCTGCACTCTAGAGCACATGCTCTGCAACAAGAGAAGCCACCGCAATGAGATGGCCACTCATCACAAGTAGAGAATGACCATGTGCATCAACAAAGGCTCAACATAGCCAAAAATAAATAAATAAATATTTTTAAAAGTTTACCTGATCTCTGATAGATTTCTTTGGACATCAAAAAGATGGCATATACTGTAAGAATCAATGTTGTTGTTATCATTTTTCAGTCACCAAGTCATGTCTA
This sequence comes from Bos taurus, assembly GCF_002263795.3. Lineage (NCBI taxonomy): Eukaryota > Metazoa > Chordata > Mammalia > Artiodactyla > Bovidae > Bos > Bos taurus. The sequence goes on along the minus strand of NC_037336.1, from coordinate 16,340,099 downwards.
AATCTTTGTGACCCCAAGAATTGCAGCATACCAGACTTCCCTGTCCTTCACTGCTTACCCGAGTGTGCCCAAGTTCACGTCCATTGAGTTGGTGATGCCATCTAACCATCTCATCCTCTGTCACCCTCTGTCCCTCTTGCCTTCAATCTTTCCCAGCATCAGGGTCTTTTCCAAGGAGTTAGCTCTTTCCATCATGTGGCCAAAATACTGAAGCTTCAGCTTCAGCAACAGTCCTTCCAATAAATACTTAAGATTGATTTCCTTTAGGATTGAGTGGTTTGATCTTGTCCAAGGGACTCTCAAAAGTCTTCTCCAAAACCACAGTTCAAAAGCATCAATTCCTTGGTGCTGTGCCTTCTTTATGGTCCAACTCTCACTTCCATACATGACCACTGGAAAGATCACAGCCTTGACATAAGGACCTTTGTCAGCAAAGTAATGTCTTTGTTTTTTAATACATTGTCTTTTTTTGTCATAGCTTTCCTTCCAAGACACAATCATCCCCTAATTTCATGACCGCAGTCACCATACACAGTGATTTTAGAGCCCAAGGAAAAGAAATCTGTCATTGCTTCTACATTTTCCCCTTCTATTTGCCATGAAGTGATGGGGCCAATATCATGATCTTAGTATTTTTAATGCTGTTTTAAGCTGGTTTTTTCACTCTCTTCTTTCACCCTCATCAAGAGGTTCTTTTGTTCCTTTTCACTTTCTGCCATTAGGGTGGTGGTATCATCTGTGTATCTAAGATTGATATTTCTCCCAGCAATCTTAATTCTAGCTTGTAACTCATCCAGCCCAGCATTTTGCTTTATGTGCTCTGCATATAAATTAAAAAACAAAAAAAAAAACACAGGGTGACAATATATAGTCTTGATGGACTCCTTTCTCAATTTTGAACTCGTTATTTGCTCCACATAAGGTTCTAACTGTTGCTTCTTGACCCACATACAGGTTTCTCAAGAGACAGGAAAAATGGTCTGATAAGACTGGTAAGACATCTCTTGAAGAGTTGTCCACAATTTGTTATGACTTACACATTGAAAGACTTTAGTGTAGTCAATGAAACACAAGTAGATGTTTTTCAGGAAGAAAAAAATCAAGAATCAATAAACAGAATGAAAAACAGACTGACAAAATTTTATCTTCATAACCAGTCCCCCACTCTTCATAAAGCTAAAAATGGCAGTTTAGGCAGGTCACTCATTTTTTAAATTGCTTATTCTTTTATATTTGTGTTTATGGCAAAGCAACATAGTGTCAGCTGTTCCATTTTCCCCTTGGTAGCTAAATTTGAGAAGTTTGCATCTTCTCTTGCAATATTTTTGTCGATTCATGAGGAAAAAAATGATTACAAAAATTACCAAATTTACTTTCTTCAGATCCATCACTCAGAGACTACAGACTTAAACAGTAAAAGTTCCTGAAGAAAGCCAGTTTCCTAATATGGTTTGAGTAACTTAAGTAAAAGATGTAATGAAAGTCATCTTTCAACCTTGCTATCTCTTACTAACTTTCATGAACCCAACAAACAGTGGCATAAGTTTCCCCAGTCAGGTATAAATGCCCGCACTATACAGGCAAGATGAAACCATCCCTATGACCTGAATATGATCTCAGTTGCATTATACAATCAAGGAACATGCTGATAACAGCATCAACAAAGCAGTTTCTTACACCTGGCAAATCAGCACTGACCAACTAGCTCCCAGCTGTTCATACAGCCCCCAAAAGTCATACTATAATAAAATTCCATGTCTGAATCACAGAAACTCTTAATATACAGCACTGGAAACTTCTGGTCACCTTTCGGACCCTTGTGAAAATACCATCTCAAAAATATTTTCAATTAGTTCTTATATAGATGGCAAGTTCAGCTGGGCTTACCTGAATTAAGCAGGAATTAAGTTAGAAAATTCTCATGAAGAAGATTCCAAGAGTATAACTTGATGAAAAAGTTTTAGAAGCATTTTTTTACCCACACAAAATAAATAAATAAACATGTTACACTATGATCCCCAGAAAAAGACAAACAATTTTTAAAGTTTAATAATAGCACTGGATTCAGATACTCACGATGGTGTGATCACTCACCTAGAGCCAGACATACTGGAATGTGAAGTCAAGTGGGCCTTAGGAAGCATCACTATGAACAAGGCTAGTGGAGGTGATGGAATTCCAGTTGAGCTGTTTCAAATCCTGAAAGATGATGCTGTGAAAGTGCTGCACTCAATATGCCAGCAAATCTGGAAAACTCAGCAGTGGCCACAGGACTGGAAAAGGTCAGTTTTCATTCCAATCCCAAAGAAAGGCAATGCCAAAGAATACTCAAACTACCGCACAATTGCACAATCTCACACACTAGTAAAATAATGCTTAAACTTCTCCAAGCCAGGCTTCAGCAAAATGTGAACCATGAACTTCCTGATGTTCAAGCTGGTTTTAGAAAAGGCAGAGAAACCAGAGACCAAATTGCCATCTGCTGGATCATCAAAAAAGCCAGAGTTCCAGAAAAAACATCTCTTTCTGTTTTATTGACTATGCCAAAGCCTTTGACTATGTGGATCACAATAAACTGTGGAAAAAGCTGAAAGAGATGGGAGTACCAGAGCACCTGACCTGCCTCTTGAGAAACCTGTATGCAGGTCAGGAAGCAACAGTTAGAACTGGACATGGAACAACAGACTGGTTCCAAATAGGAAAAGGAGTACGTCAAGGCTGTATATTATCACCCTGCTTATTTAACTTATATACAGAGTACATCATGAGAAATGCTGGGCTGGAAGAAGCACAAGCTAGAATCAAGATTGCTGGGAGAAATATCAAGAGCCTCAGATATGCAGATGACACTACCCTTATGGCAGAAAGTGAAGAAGAACTAAAGAGCCTCTTGATGAAAGTGAAAGAGGAGAGTGAAAAAGTTGGCTGAAAGCTCAACATTCAGAAAATGAAGATCATGGCATCTGGTCCCATCACTTCATGGCAGATAGATGGGGAAACAGTGGAAACTGTGTCAGACTTTATTTTTCTGGGCTCCAAAATCACTGCAGATGGTGATTGCAGCCATGAAATTAAAAGACACTTACTCCTTGGAAGGAAAGTTATGAACAACCTAAACAGCATATTGAAAATCAGAGACATTACTTTGCTAACAGGTCCATCTAGTCAAGGCTATGGTTTTTCCAGTGGTCATGTATGGATGTCAGAGTTGGGCTATACATAAAGTTGAGCACCGAAGAATTGATGCTTTTGAACTGTGGTGTTGGAAAAGACTCTTGAGAGTCCCTTGGACTGCAAGAAGATCCAACCAGTCCATCCTAAAGGAGATCAGTCCTGGGTGTTCATTGATAGGACTGATGTTGAAGCTGAAACTCCAATACCTTGGCCACCTGATGCAAAGAGCTGACTCTTTGGAAAAGACCCTGATGCTGGGAAAGACTGAGGGCAGGAGGAGAAGGGGAAGACAGAGGATGAGAGGGTTGGATGGCATCATCAACTCGATGGGTTTGTCTGATATCCAGGAGTTGGTTATGGACAGGGAGGCCTGGCGTGCTGTGGTTCATGGGGTCACAAAGAGTCAGACACAAGTGAGTGACTGAACTAACTGACTGGGTTCTGAAATTAAGCCCAGTAGGAAATAAGTGTGATGGATTCTAAAAGGCATTGCACATTCTTTTTTAAGTTTCAGTTGGCATATTTCTGTGTAACCTACAACACTTTTGTGTAACTGAAAACACAGCATGAAGGCATATGGAAACTCTTTCGAGTGCCATTAAGTGCACTGATTTGTGTTTTTTTTTTTTTTTTTTTTGCCACACCACATGGCTTGTGGGATCTTATTTCCCTGACCAGAGATTGAACCCAGGACCACAAGAGTCAGAATGTGCCAACTCCTAACCACTAGCCCACCAGGTAATTCTCCATTAAATGCTTTTTAAAAATCTTTATGTTCCTGGAATTTCCTCTTGTTTCACTTAATTAAGAATTATAACATGAAAAACATGAAATTATAACATGAAATACCATACCAGGCAATTTCAAAGGTGCTAAATACACAGAGTGAATAAGACAAAATAAAATGTATGTCCTTAAGGAGCTTACATTCTATTGATAAAGATAGAATAAGTTATGTAAGATATCTGTACATAAGATGATGATAAGCACTATGGAGAAAATCAAACCTGGAAAGAGACAAAGCATCCTGGGGAGAGAAGGAAGTTTGCAGTTTTAAGTAAAATTTCCATGGGAATGTTCACTGGAAAGGTGAGCTGAACAAAGTTGAAATCATGTAGATGCCTGGGGGAAAGCATCCCAGGCAGAGGGAACAGCAAGTGCAATGTCCTGAGATAGAACCCTGGATGGTATGACTAAGAGAAGCAAAGAATCAGTGGAAAGTTTTGGGAATAAGCAAGGGTACGAGAAGAATAAGAGATGAGGATCTTATAAGTCAAAAGATGTTGGCTTTTATTCTGAGTTAGATGGTTAGGAGAAGTGCAGTTTGATTGACATTTTCAAGAAGCACTTTGGTTACTTGCTAAGAATAGGCATGAAGTAAAGGCAGGGATAAGAACACTTAGAAGGCTACTGAGATGAGAGAATAGGGCAGCTTGTACCAGAAAGTCAGCAATGGAGGTGTTAAGATTTAGTCATATTCTGAAAATTTTGAATATGGATACAAAGTGTTTGCTGACAAATTAGATGTGAGGTATAAAAGAGAAGAGTCAAGGACTCCAAAGCTTTTGACCTAGGGAACTGGGAGACTGGAGTTGCCATTTACCAAAGGTAAAATCAAGTTCAGGAGCAGAGAGGAAAAGAAGAGTTTGGACTGGACATATTAACTTTGCTGTAACTGTTGATATTGAACAACAAGACATCCAAGTGCAAGATATAATACTGGTTCTCATAGGAATTAAAATGATCTTTAAAGATAGGACCTGGGTGAAAGCAAAAGACAAGGAGAAGGGGTCTTACTAGTGAGCCCTGGAGCACATCAACTTTCAAAGGTTGGAGAAAAGAGAAGGGACAAGTGAGAAAAGTTGAAAACAGTGATCAGTGAGTTATAAGGGAAAATGCAAGCATGGATTGAGTCGCTGAAGCCAGATGAAGAAAAAAGTTCAAGGAAGCAGCAGATGAACTGTCCAAAGATATTGATGGGTTAATACGAGGGTCATTGGATTTAGCACTGTAAAGTCATTGGTGAACTTTACAAGAAAAATTCCAGTGGATTGTGAGAGGGTGAATTGGTTCGGGAGAAAATTGTTGTTTAGTCACTCAGTCATATCCAACTCTTTGTGACTTCAAGGACTGTAGCACATCAGGCTTCCCTGTCCTTCACCATCTCCCAGAGTTTTCTCAAACTCATGTCCGTTGAGTCAGTGATGCCATCCAAACATCTCATCCTCTGTCAACCTCTTGTCCTGCCCTCAAGCTTTCCCAGCAGCAGGGTCTTTTCCAATGAGTCAGGTCTTAACATCATGTGGCCAAAGTATTGGAGCTTCAGCTTCAGCATCAGTGCTTCCAATAAATGTTTAACATCTCTCAAAGGATTCTAATGAAGAATATTTAAGGACCATTATTCTTGGCACATCTTTTTGATTGTCATCCTCCAAGCAGTCTTTCAGTTCTGAGGGTTTAGTGCAGGGAACAAAGGAATAGTAAGAAGTCAGCTCAGGAGGTAATGCATTGGGATAGGGTCTCTCATAAAAGAAGGACATTTTTCTCAGTAAATTCTCATGGGTCCATCTTAAACAAGCTTGTGATTATCTAAACTGCTCTTAACAACTGTTCCTCATCCCTCCTCAGATCTTTCAAACCTAACTTAAAGTGCTAAGTCATGGGCTGAGACCACCTGTCTATCCATACTATTGTATCTCTCGGTACTACGGATAGAGAGTAATTTGTATTAATACCAGTCATTTGAGCAGAAACCAGAACACATAAGTAAGGCACCCTTGGGTGTTACGAGCCTGTATATAAATGGCATGCTTCATTTCCTGTTTCTATCGTTCTTTAAATGCATTACTCTAACTGCTTCTAACACCTTTAGCCTGTTGTTTTCTTTTCTTATGTGCTTTTTTTTTTCCTGTCTACATTTACTTTTATGCTTCTCTACCTTTCTATTCATTTTGTTGTTTCTTTCACTTTTCTTGTCACATGGGCAACAGGTAGAATGGAGAGAACAGAAAAGAATATATATCCTGGGGATGTAACATCCTGGAAGGTCCTTATAATGATTTAGACCATTTCAAAGTAAAAGGAGGGTGTAGAAATTATGTATCAGAGCAAAAAAAGGCCAAAAAATATATTATAATGCAGTTGCATCATTTACTCAAGAAGAAGAAACTAAAGAAGTTAAAATTACATATGTCATATATTTATACAAGTTTTATTTTTTTAATTTTATTTTATTTTTAAACTTTACATAATTGTATTAGTTTTGCCAAATATCAAAATGAATCCGTCACAGGTATACATGTGCTCCCCATCCTGAACCCTCCTCCCTCCTCCCTCCCCATACCATCCCTCTGGGTCGTCCCAGTGCACTAGCCCCAAGCATCCAGTATCGTGCATCGAACCTGGACTGGCATCTCGTTTCATGCATGATATTTTACATGTTTCAATGCCATTCTCCCAAATCTTCCCACCCTTTCCCTCTCCCACAGAGTCCATAAGACTGTTCTATACATCAGTGTCTCTTTTGTTGTCTCATACACAGGGTTATTGTTACCATCTTTCTAAATTCCATATATATGCATTAGTATACTGTATTGGTGTTTTTCCTTCTGGCTTACTTCACTCTGTATAATAGGCTCCAGTTTCATCTACCTCATTCGAACTGATTTAAATGTATTCTTTTTAATGGCTGAGTAATACTCCATTGTGTATATGTACCACAGCTTGCTTATCCATTCATCTGCTGATGGACATCTAGGTTGCTTCCATGTCCTGGCTATTATAAACAGTGCTGCGATGAACACTGGGGTACACGTGTCTCTTTCCCTTCTGGTTTCCTCAGTGTGTATGCCCAGCAGTGGGATTGCTGGATCATAAGGCAGTTCTATTTCCAGTTTTTTAAGGAATCTCCACACTGTTCTCCATAGTGGCTGTATTAGTTTGCATTCCCACCAACAGTGTAAGAGGGTTCCCTTTTCTCTATATCCTCTCCAGCATTTATTATTTGTAGACTTGGATCGCAGCCATTCTGACTGGTGTGAAATGGTACCTCATAGTGGTTTTGATTTGCATTTCTCTGATAATGAGTGATGTTGAGCATCTTTTCATGTGTTTGTTAGCCCTCTATATGTCTTCTTTGGAGAAATGTCTGTTTAGTTCTTTGGCCTATTTTTTGATTGGGTCATTTATTTTTCTGGAGTTGAGCTGTAGGAGTTGCTTGTATATTTTTGAGATTAGTTGTTTGTCAGTTGCTTCATTTGCTATTATTTTCTCCCATTCTGAAGGCTGTCTTTTCACCTTGCTAATAGTTTCCTTTGATGTGCAGAAGCTTTTAAGGTTAATTAGGTCCCATTTGTTTATTTTTGCTTTTATTTCCAATATTCTGGGAGGTGGGTCATAGAGGATCCTGCTGTGATGTATGTCAGAGAGTGTTTTGCCTATGTTCTCCTCTAGGAGTTTTATAGTTTCTGGTCTTACATTGAGATCTTTAATCCATTTTGAGTTTATTTTTGTGTATGGTGTTAGAAAGTGTTCTAGTTTCATTCTTTTACAAGTGGTTGACCAGATTTCCCAGCACCACTTGTTAAAGAGATTGTCTTTAATCCATTGTATATTCTCGCCTCCTTTGTCAAAGATAAGGTGTCCATATGTGCATGGATTTATCTCTGGGCTTTCTATTTTGTTCCATTGATCTATATTTCTGTCTTTGTGCCAGTACCATACTGTCTTGATAACTGTGGCTTTGTAGTAGAGCCTGAAGTCAGGCAGGTTGATTCCTCCAGTTCCATTCTTCTTTCTCAAGATAGCTTTGGCTATTCAAGGTTTTTTGTATTTCCAAACAAATTGTGAAATTAGTTGTTCTAGCTCTCTATTGGTAGCTTGATAGGGATTGCATTGAATCTATAGATTGCTTTGGGTAGTATACTCATTTTCACTATATTGATTCTTCCAATCCATGAACATGGTATATTTCTCCACCTACTAGTGTCCTCTTTGATTTCTTTCACCAGTGTTTTATAGTTTTCTATATATAGGTCTTTAGTTTCTTTAGGTAGATATATTCCTAAGTATTTTATTCTTTCCGTTGCAATGGTGAATGGAATTGTTTCCTTAATTTCTCTTTCTGTTTTCTCATTATTAGTGTATAGGAATGCAAGGGATTTCTGTGTGTTGATTTTATATCCTGCAACTTTACTATAGTCATTGATTAGTTCTAGTAATTTTCTGGTGGAGTCTTTAGGGTTTTAACAAAATTCTAGCAATCAGAATCCAACAACACATTAAAAAGATCATACACCATGACCAAGTGGGCTTTATCCCAGGGATGCAAGGATTCTTCAATATCCGCAAATCAATCAATGTAATACACCACATTAACAAATTGAAAAATAAAAACCATATGATTATCTCAATAGATGCAGAGAAAGCCTTTGACAAAATTCAACACCCGTTTATGATAAAAACTCTCCAGAAAGCAGGAATAGAAGGAACATACCTCAACATAATAAAAGCTATATATGACAAACCCACAGCAAACATTATCCTCAAAGGTGAAAAATTGAAAGCATTTCCTCTAAAGTCAGGAACAAGACAAGGGTGCCCACTTTCACCATTACTATTCAACATAGTTTTGGAAGTTTTGGCCACAGCAATCAGAGCAGAAAAAGAAATAAAAGGAATCCAAATTGGAAAAGAAGAAGTAAAACTCTCACTATTTGCAGATGACATGATCCTCTACAAGTTTTAAATATACAGTCTGCTTATTCAGTAGAGATTATCACCTAACTCTTTAAAAATTGTAATGGTGTTCCTCTACATTTTAAGGTACTGGCATTCTCCTGGAAGAGCAATTTATAATGCGTTCACAGTAATCACAGTAATGCACACAACAATATATAATCAGTGTACAATCAGAAATGAGGCTTTTAGATCCAGTGCATAGGTAAAATACATTGTTTAAAAGAAATTATTTGATAAAGAGAAAAAAATCATGCATTAACATTTACAATACCTAGCTCTCAGTCCTATACACATAGTAACTTAGTACTTATTAAATATTAGTAAACTAATAGAGCTTTATAATTGTTCTTGAATTTAGACTAAAAACTTTTAAGAATCCCTTTTAACTGGACATCATCACATCGTTATGGTAATAAGACTGTTTTCAAAACCAGTAAGACTTTGGGCAAAATTGCTAGAAAACTGTAATATCATTTAACTCATTAAAGTAAATTTATTAAATGTATTAATTGTATACCAGGAATCCTAGACACAACTGACTTAGGATGAATCCAAACAATATAAAAATAGTTCTAGGAGACAAAAAAAAAAAACATAGATAATTGAGTTTCACAGAGGAAATTGTCTTCATGATTTCTATTGAGGTAATTGTTTCATCCTTTGCCAACATTATGAGGAAATTCAAGTGAATTTGTGAAGAGAATTATAGCTAATCAGCTAGGAATTATAAAATGTTAGTTCTTTTTTTTCCATTTATGATAACTTGATCAATATTTTAACTATGAATGACTTTTATAATTTGGGTCTCCCTCCATAAAAATACTGAAGATTTTGGAGCTATTTGAATTTAAGCATTAAATGAATTAAATCATTACCTTACTTTTTATCCATGTAAAGTTATTGTGCCCAATAAAAAATACCTCAATGTCTAATAAAAACATTCCTACAACAGGTATACATCTTGGACACATTCAATTATACATTCTCAATTGTTACTTATTTGCTTAAATATCTATATCCCTAGTATATTGTGAGTTTCCTGAGAATAGAACTTATTCAAATCATTTTCTCCAGTATCTAGGACAGTGACCACACCTGGGAGAGAGTTAATAAATATTTGTATATCAGATTTCTTAATTTCTTAGCAGAAAAGGACTATAGTGTTTTAAATTTTGTTTTCCAAATATGGAATACAGAAAACAATCATCTATAAATCATTCCTCCTCAGTGGGTAATCCTAGAGCAGGGCCCCAATCTCTGGTCCACAAGACTTACGTAGTCCTAGAATGTTTCTAGTGATTTCATTTGACCTGTAAGAGTGTTTTTTAAAACACAGCAGTTAGGTAGGCGGCATGCCTACAGTGGTAGCAATGGGAAAAGGGAGCTCCTATTTTGTTCTATGACTGCTTCACACTCTGTGCCACAACATAAATCCTGTATTCATTCAAGTTTATGAGTCTTACCTCCTGCAGTCCAGAATTTTAGAACTGAAAGAACCACAGTAATATATTTACCAAGCTTAGAGTCTAAAGTATCTGTGTGATTCTGTAAGAATATGTGGCATATATTACTTTTGAAAAAATCATTGCATTTTGTATTGCTGTGCAACAAATTACCACGAATGAAGTAACTTCAGACGGCGCAATTTCTGTATGTTTCTGTGGGGCAGGAGTTAGGAACAGTTTAACTGGGTCCTTTGATGAGGCTCAAATAAGGTGGCAATCTAGATGTCATCTGGGCTATATTCCTTTCTGGAGTTTGAAGTCTTCCTCCAAGCTCTCATGATTGGTGTCAGAATTCAGTTCCTCAAGGTTGTAGGACTGCGGTCCCTTTCTTGCTGGCTATAAGTCATCTGCTGCTCAAGGCCCTTTAGAGAACCAGAGTTCCTTGCCATATGACTCTCCCACAGGCCATCTCATAACGTACCACTTTACTTCTTCAAGGCCAGCAAGAGAATCTCTCTTCATTAATGGCCTTCCTTTCTAAAGGAAAGTTATCTGACTAAGTCAAGCCCATTTAGGATGATCTTCCTTTTGATTAACTCAAAATCAACTGACTTAATTATACTTGCAGAGTCCCTGACCTTTGCCATGTAACATAACTTAGTTACAACTGTGACATCCCACAATATTCAGAGGAAGACCAGAAATCTTGGGGACCATCTTATAATTCTGACGACTGCAATGATACATATCTCTCAGGAAGTCTTCTTTTCCAGCATGAAAAGGTGTATTGACATATGTGTGTATATGCTGTACTTAGTCACTCAGTCGTGTCTAAGTCTTTGAATCCCAATGGACTGTACCCTGTGAGGCTCCTCTCAGGGATTTTGCCTGGGGATTTTCCAGGCAAAAATAATGGAGTGGGTTGCCATGCCCTTCTTCAGGGGATCTTCCCAACCCAGGGATGGAACCCAGATCTCCCACATTTCGGGTGGATTCTTTACCACTGAGCCACCAGGGAAACCCAAGAATACTGGAATAGGTAGTCTATCCCTTCTCCAAGGGACCTTTGTAACCCAGGAATTGAACCAGGGTCTCCTCCATTGCAGTTCCTTACCAGCTAAGCTATCAGGGAAGTCCATATGTGTGTACAGTACATACTTACATAGTATATAAAAAATATAATGCATACTGTATTCAGTTAGTTCAGTTGCTCAGTCATGTCTGACTCTGTGACCCCATGGACCACAGCATGCCAGGCCCCTGTCCATCACCAACTCCCAAAGTTTACTCAAACTCATGTCCATTGAGTCAATGATGCCACCCAACCATCTGATACACTGTCATGCCCATCTCCTCCTGCCCTCAATCTTTCCCAGCATCAGGGGCTTTTTAAATGAGTCAGCTCTCCACATCAGGTGGCCAAAGTATTGGAGTTTCAACTTTAACCTCAGTCCTTCCAATGAACATCCAGGACTGATCTCCTTTAGGATGGACTGGTTGGATCTCCTTGCAGTCCAAGGGACTCTCAGGAGTCTTCTCCAACACCACACTTCAAAAGCATCAATTCTTCGGAGCTCAGCTTTCCTTATAGTCCAAATCTCACATCCATACATGACCACTGAAAAAAACCATAGCCTTGACTAGACAGACCTTTGTTGATAAAGTAATGTTTCTGCTTTTAACATGCTGTCTATGTTGTTCATAACTTTCCTTCCAAGGAGTAAGCGTCTTTTAATTTCATGGCTGCAATCACCATCTGCAGTGATATTGGAGCCCAGAAAAATAAAGTCTGACACTGTTTCCACTGTTTCCCCATCTATTTCCCATGAAGTGATGGGACCAGATGCCATGATCTTAGTTAACTGAATGTTGAGCTTTAAGCCAACTTTTTCACTCTCCTCTTTCACTTTCATCAAGAGGCTCTTTAGTTCCTCTTCACTTTCTGCCATAAGGGTAGTGTCATCTGCATATCTGAGGCTCTTGATATTTCTCCCAGCAATCTTGATTCTAGCTTGTGCTTCTTCCAGCCCAGCATTTCTCATGATGTACTCTCAGTTCAGTTCAGTTCAGTTGCTTCTGAGTCTTTGCGACCCCATGAACCACAGCACACCAGGCCTCCCTGTCCATCACTAACTCCCAGAGTTCACTCAAACTCACATGCATATAAGTTAAATAAGCAGGGTGATAATATACAGCCTTGAAGTACTCCTTTTCCTATTTGGAACCAGTCATTTATTCCATGTCCAGCTCTAACTGTTGCTTCCTGACCTGCATACAGGTTTCTCAAGAGGCAGGTTAGGTGGTCTGGTATTCCCATCTCTTGAAGAATTTTCCACAGTATATTGTGATCCACACAGTCAAAGGCTTTGACATAGTCAATACAGCAGAAATAGATGTTTTTATGGAACTCTCTTGCTTTTTCAATGATCCAGCGATGTTGGCAATTTGATCTCTGGTTCCTTTGCCTTTTCTAAAACATACTTGAACATCTAGAAGTTCACAGTTCAAGTATTGCTGAAGCCTGGCTTGGAGAATTTTGAGCATTACTTTACTAGTATGTGAGATGAGTGCAATTGTGCAGTAGTTTGAGCATTCTTTGGCATTGCCTTTCTTTGGGATTGGAATGAAAACGGACCTTTTCCAGTCCTGTGGCCACTGCTGAGTTTTCCAGATTTGCTGGCATATTGAGTGCAGCACTTTCACAGCATCATCTTTCAGGATTTGAAATAGCTCAACTGGAATTCCATCACCTCCACTAGCTTTGTTCGTAGTGATGCTTCCTAAGGCCCACTTGACTTCACATTCCAGGATGTCTGGCTCTAGTTGAGTGATCACATCATTGTGATTATCTGGGTTGTGAAGATCTTTTTTGTACAGTTCTTCTGTGTATTCTTGCCACCTTTTCTTACTATCTCCTGCTTCTATTAGGTCATACCATTTCTGTCCTTTATCAAGCCGATCTTTGCATGAAATGTTCCCTTGGTATCTCTAGTTTTCTTGAAGAGATCTCTATTCTTTCCCATTCTATTGTTTTCCTCTATTTCTTTGCATTGATCACTGAGGAAGGCTTTCTTTTCTTTCCTTGCTATTCTTTGGAACTCTGCATTCAAATGGGTATACCTTTCCTTTTCTCCTTTGCTTGTCTTCTTCCACAGCTATTTGTAAGGCCTCCTCAGACAGCCATTTTGCTTTTTTTACATTTCTTTTTCTTGGGGATGGCCTTGCTCCGTGTTCTTGTACAATATCATGAACCTCTGTCCATAGTTCATCAGGCACTCTGTCTATCAGATCTAGTCCCTTAAATCTATTTCTCACTTCCACTGTATAATCATAAGGGATTTGATTTAGGTCATACCTGAATGGTCTAGTGGTTTTCCCCACTTTCTTCAATCTAAGTCTGAATTTGGCAATAAGGAAGTCATGATCTGAGCCACAGTCAGCTCCCAGTCTTGTTTTGCTGACTGTGTAGACCACTTTTGGCTGCAAAGAATATAATCAATCTGATTTCAGTGTTGACCATCTGGTGATGTCCATGTGTAGAGTCTTCTCTTGTGTTGTTGGAAGAGGGTGCTTGCTATGACCAGTGTGTTCTTTTGGCAAAACTCTATTAGTCTTTGCCCTGCTTCATTCTGTACTCCAAGGCCAAATTTGCCTGTTACTCCAGGTTTTTCTTGACTTCCTACTTTTGCATTCCAGTCCCCTATAATAAAAAGGACATCTTTTTACTTAATACATAACACATACTGTATTAGTACTTAATACATCCTGTATTTACTTAATATGTACTGTATTAGTTTCACTTACAAACATTACATGTATTTTTATATACACATATATGTAGGTATACATATGTAGATATATATGTATATATTTCCCCTTCTATTTCTCTTTCTCTTCTACTTGTCTTTTTATTCTTTCTCCTCTCCTTCCTTTCCTGCTTTATATCTTTTTTATCAATTAAATACAAGCTAGAGTTAATTTAGATACTTTCCAAGTAATTTCCATAATTTCCAGAAAGTAAGAGACTATCAGGATTATGAGAAATTGGGCTGAGGTTTTTAATTTCATTCATGAGAGCATTTTGTGGAACATGTGGTAGGCAGTATGTTTCCATGCTGTAAATGAGATAAAGTTTACTTTAGACATTAGAGAGCTCTCTAGAAAAGAAAGCAATGCATCCTTTTAATTATGTGTGATTATATAAGGGAAAATACACCATCTGTAAACTAAGTTCCTTAGAGAAATTAGGGACATTTTAGAGAATTCACAATAAAGTAAAATAAAAGTTTGATAGAAATAATTCTCTCATTTGTTCAATAAAAACAATTCTTGTTTTAAGGTGGTTTAGTCACTAAGTCCATAGAAGGCAATGGCACCCCGCTCCAGTACTCTTGCCTGGAACATCCCATGGATCAAGGAGTCTGGTGGCCTGCAGTCCATGGGGTCACTAAGAGTCCAACTGAGTGACTTCACTTTCACTTTTCACTTTCCTGCATTGGAGAAGGAAATGGCAACCCACTCCAGTGTTCTTGCCTGGAGAATCCCAGGGATGAGGGAGCCTGGTGGGCTGCCGTCTGTGGGGTCACACAGAGTTGGACACAACTGAAGGGACTTAGCAGCAGTAGTCACTAAGTCCTCCTACTCTTGGGACCCCATGTACTGTAGACTGCCAGACGCCTCTGTCCATGGGATTCTCTAGGCAAGAATACTGGGGTGGGTTGCCATTTCCTTCCCCAGGGGATTTTCCTGACCCAAGAATAGAGCCTAGGTCTTCTGCATTGCATTCAGATTCTTTAGTAAGTCAGCTACGAAGGAGGCCTGTTTTAAACTATATTAAATGATTTTATTAAATGAAACTATATTAAAATGATTTTACTTAATGTATTTATCTAATAGATTTTCTCAAATTTGCAAGGCTTGAAAAGATACAATGAGTAAGACAGTGAACCATGAGATTTTGTTATCTAATCAGACATTTAAACATTTTATTTGTAATATTCATGAATAGGAATTAAAGGGAAGATTTTGCAGTGTTTTTATCTTGAGATGGCAAGAAAAGCAAAAGTGTACATCATAAACTGGGACACTGAAGGGTCTAAAAAAGGAGAATCACTCAGCAAGTCTAAAGTTTTGGTTAAAGGCTAGTTTACCATTAACTAGTTCTGTCATCTTGGACAAGGTATTATTTTCTTTGCATTGAATTATGAATATTAGCAACTTCTCTGTCCATTTCTCAGAGTTATTGTAATTAGCCACTATGACTTAATGAAAGGAACATAAAGATACATTTCATTGGATACTGGTATAGCTTTTGCTTAACCACTTTCTAGTTATGGGGACCTGGGTGAGTTATTTATCTAACCTTAACCCAAATTCCTTCCTGTGGAAAAGAATACTAAGTCTTATAGGATGTCTTAAGGATTAAACAAGTCCTGTAAACAAAGTAGAAAATCTGTAAATGGGGTATATTATTAGAATTATTAACTTAAAATATCATAAATGTAAAATATACTGATTAAGTATATTTTATTTAATAAAATTTTACTTTATTTAATATTTTACTTAATCAGTATATTTTTTTTTTTACAAAAAAAGATGTCCTTTTCATTATACAGGACTGGAATGCAAAAGTAGGAAGTCAAGAAACACCTGGAGTAACAGGCAAATTTGGCCTTGGAATACGAAATGAAGCAGGGCAAAGACTAATAGAGTTTTGCCAAGAAAATGCACTGGTCATAACAAACACCCTCTTCTAACAACACAAGAGAAGACTCTATACATGGACATCACCAGATGGTCAACACCGAAATCAGATTGATTATATTCTTTGCAGCCAAAGATGGAGAAGTTCTATACAGTCAGCAAAAACGAGACCAGGAGCTGACTGTGGCTCAGACCATGAACTCCTTAATGTCAAATTCAGACTGAAATTGAAGAAAGTAGGGAAAACCACTAGACCATTCAGGTATGACCTAAATCAAATCCCTTATGATTATACAGTGGAAGTGAGAAATAGAGTTAAGGGCCTAGATCTGATAGATGGAGTGCCTGATGAACTATGGAATGAGGTTCGTGACATTGTACAGGAGACAGGGATCAAGACCATCCCCATGGAAAAGAAATGCAAAAAAGCAAAATGGCTGTCTGGGGAGGCCTTACAAATAGCTGTGAAAAGAAGAGAAGTGAAAAGCAAAGGAGAAAAGGAAAGATACAAACATCTGAATGCAGAGTTCCAAAGAATAGCAAGAAGAGATAAGAAAGCCTTCTTCAGTGATAAATGCAAAGAAATAGAGGAAAACAACAGAATGGGAAAGACTAGGGATCTCTTCAAGAAAATCAGAGATACCAAAGGAACATTTCATGCAAAGATGAGCTCAATAAAGGACAGAAATGGTATGGACCTAACAGAAGCAGAAGATATTAAGAAGAGATGGCAAGAATACACAGAAGAACTGTATAAAAAAGATCTTCACGACCCAGATAATCACGATGGTGTGATCACTGACCTAGAGCCAGACATCCTGGAATGTGAAGTCAAGTGGGCCTTAGAAAGTATCACTATGAACAAAGCTAGTGGAGGTGATGGAATTCCAGTTCAGCTATTCCAAATCCTGAAAGATGATGCTGTGAAAGTGCTGCACTCAATATGCCAGCAAATCTGGAAAACTCAGCAGTGGCCACAGGACTGGAAAACTGGTCCGTTTTCATTCCAATCCCAAAGAAAGGCAATGCCAAAGAATGCTCAAACTACTGCACAATTGCACTCATCTCACACGCTAGTAAAGTAATGCTCAAAATTCTCCAAGCCAGGCTTCAGCAATATGTGAACCATGAACTTCCTGATGTTCAAGCTGGTTTTAGAAAAGGCAAAGGAACCAGAGATCAAATTGCCAACATCTGCTGGATCATCAAAAAAGCAATAGAGTTCCAGAAAAGCATCTATTTCTGCTTTATTGACTATGCCAAAGCCTTTGACTGTGTGGATCACAATATACTGTGGAAAATTCTTCAAGAGATGGGAATACCAGACCACATGATCTGCCTCTTGAGAAATTTGTATGCAGGTCAGGAAGCAACAGTTAGAACTGGACATGGAACAACAAACTGGTTCCAAATAGGAAAAGGAGTTCCTCAAGGCTGTATATTGTCACCCTGTTTATTTAACTTATATGCAGAGTGCATCATGAGAAACGCTGGACTGGAAGAAACACAAGCTGAAATCAAGATTGCCAGGAGAAATCTCACTAACCTCAGATATGCAGATGACACCACCCTTATGGCAGAAAGTGAAGAGGAACTCAAAAGCCTCTTGATGAAAGTGAAAGTGGAGAGTGAAAAAGTTGGCTTAAAGCTCAATATTCAGAAAACGAAGATCATGGCATCTGGTCCCATCACTTCATGGGAAATAGATGGGGAAACAGTGGAAACAGTGTCAGACTTTATTTTTCTGGGCTCCAATATCACTGCAGATGGTGATTGCAGCCATGAAATTAAAAGACGCTTACTCCTTGGAAGGAAAGTTATGACCAACCTAGATAGCATATTCAAAAGCAGAGACATTACTTTGCCAACAAAGGTCCGTCTAGTCAAGGCTATGGTTTTTCCAGTGGTCATGTATGGATGTTCGAGTTGGACTGTGAAGAAGGCTGAGCGCTGAAGAATTGATACTTTTGAACTGTGGTGTTGGAGAAGACTCTTGAGAGTCCCTTGGACTGCAAGGAGATCCAACCAGTCCATTCTGAAGGAGATCAGCCCTGGGATTTCTTTGGAAGGAATGATGCTAAAGCTGAAACTCCAGTACTTTGGCCACCTCATGTGAAGAGTTGACTCATTGGAAAAGACTCTGATGCTGGGAGGGATTGGGGACAAGAGGAGAAGGGGATGACAGAGGATGAGATGGCTGTATGGCATCACTGACTCGATGGGCGTGAGTCTGAGTGAACTCTGGGAGTTGGTGATGGACAGGGAAGCCTGGAGTGCTGCGATTCGTGGGGTCGCAAAGAGTCAGACACGACTGAGTGACTGATCTGATCTGATCTTACACTGATTAATAACCTATATGTACAACGAGCTCCCAAGTAGAGCAAAAGATGACTAATAGAATTTATTCTGCATGTGCAGAGAAGATGGACTTTCCCATTCTCCTATGAACTTCATTACTTCAGATCCAAATGCGTGTAGTAAGAAAGATCGAGCAGTGGTTAGAATTTATTCTGTGATCAGCAAGGAACTCTATTGAATATCTTGTGATAAACCATAATGGAAAAGAATTTTAAAAAGGTATATAAATATAAACATATATATGTATAACTGAATCACTTTGCTGTACATCTGAAACTAACATGATATTTAAATCATCTATACCTCTTTAAAAAAAGGAAAAAAAAATAATTCTATATTTATGGAGTTTGGTATTCACATTTTATTTTATCACTGCTTATTTATTTCATGTATACTATAATTAATAAGTGCTTGGGTCAACTTTTTGCCCATAAAACATTTTTTAATGCTTTGTGACTTAATTGTTCTTTCTAGGTAATTATCATACCAGGTCTAAGAGAAGGAAGATTTGTCCATGCTTTTATATTTTATATGCTATAACGTGTAAAGAGTGCTTTTTAGCAAGAAGGAAACACAAAATGTGCTTCAGAAAAATCATTTAGATAGTGATCATAGTGATCCTGTTACTTCTGAGAGATAACAGAAAACATGTGAATATCCAGGTAACAAAGAGAAATAAATTAGTTTTGACTCTACATTTTTTTAACTGAGTAGGGGAACCCTTTTAGTCCAAAGTAGTCTGCATATTTTCAGCATGGAAATTTTTGCTATAAAACCTTCATTGAAATTCTCTCTTGAAATCTAAATTGCTTCTAAAGAAGATTAACGATATGTCCTCTCTTATATTTCTACTACCCAGTTTTCAGTGGAAACAAAACTCAGGCTCAGTTCTACCACATATACTGCCATTTGTAAGTCAAATCCTTATTAATAAGGAGGTACAAAACCCTTCATACAACCTGTTCCTGTCAGCTTGATGAAGCCTCAGTTCTCTGTTTTTTGAGATTAAGAAAATACTTTTCACATAAAAGATATTCAAGTCAGTTGGTTTAATATTTGACAGAGCCAACCAACATATTCTAATGTTCATAAGCATTCAAAAGTAGGATGACTGCATTAGAATCATGCCTCAAGTGGCATTCCAAAATGTGATTAGTAAAAAGCCTCCCTGGTTAATATCCTATACAAACAGTGACGGGAAGTCTAACATCGATTGTGTTAGTCTTAGTTGCTTAGTTGTACAGGACTTTTTGTGACTCCATGGACTGTAGCCCACTAGGCTCCTCTGTCCATGGAATTCTCCAGGCAAGAGGACTGGAGTGGGTAGCTGTTCCCTTCTCCAGGGGATCTTCCTGACTCAGAGACTGAAACCATGTCTCCCTCATTGCAGGCAGATTCTTTACTGTCTGAGCCACCAGGGAAGCCCCCTAACATAGTTTACCAATCTGTATATGTTGTATGTGTGTGAACTAAATCCACACATAATTTATTCACATAGCCATTGCACTCATTAAAAAACAAGTAAGTTCATCCATGAAAATCCTCTTCTAACATCATTTGCAAAGCATCTGGTTTTTCATCAGAGATAATTATAGTTGAAGCATTTGTAGCTGCCTTTCAGTTAAATGTTATCACCCTTCATATGTGTAAAGTATTTCCTGTTAGGAAAACTAACTGCTTCTTGGATAAAGTTGAATATGGAATATGTGTGTGTGTGTGTGTGTGTGTATCCCGTTTCCTATGATGAAATGTTTAAAGCATATTTCTATATCACAAGACTTAGAAGTATGCATTGTCTATAAACTTTAGACCATTGCATCAACTGCCTACTGAACACAATCAATAGCTTTCTAATTGGTTCCCATTACTACCCTTAGCCCCCTATAGTCTTTTATCAATACCGCAGACAGACAGACAGAATGATCCTGATTCCTTTCAATAGGTTTAGAGCTGCTCATAGTACAGGTCAGATTCTGTCGTCCCCGTGCTCAAAATCCTTCAGTGACTTCTCATCTCACAGGAAGAATAAATGAACCTCAAGACCAAATCCTCAAGTCCTCTGACCTCTCATTTTCTTTGTTTCCCTGCTCATTGCAATGAAGCCTCAGTGCCGCCTTAAAGTTTCCTCAATCACATCAAGCATGCTTCCATCTCAAGGCTGACAGCTATGAAGCCTCTCTCTGCCAGGAGTTCTCATTCTCTAGATATACACGTGGCTTGCTCCTTCACCTCCTTACAGAATTTGTGCCGTCAATCGTCTTCTGTTGCTGCTGTAACACATCACCAAAAACTGTGGGTCTTAAAACAAAAAAGATATCTATTCTCTTGCAATTATGGAAGGCAGAAATTCCAAGTCCATGGGCCAAAGTCAAGGTGTTGACAGAGCCACACTCCTAAAGTCTCTGGGGAGAACCCCTTTTTTACCCCTCCCAGTTTCTGATGGAAGCTGGATCTGTGTGTACCTCAAAGCTCTGCCTCCTGAGTCATACTGCCTGCTCTCTGCCTGTGAAGAATCTTCTCTGTTTCTCTCCTACAGAGACATCAGTTATAACATCAAGAATCCACTGGATAATCCAGGATAATCTCCCCATCTTTAAATCTTTAATTTACTCTTGTCAGGGAAGACTTTGCCATGTAAGGTGACATCTACATGTTCTGGAGATTAAAACCCAATATCTTTGGGGGGAAGTCATTTGTTAGCCACAGACATCTTCTCATATGTCCAAACTTGAAATTCCCACCCCTCCCACAGCACCTCTTTCTTTTTCTCTGCTTTTTCCCACAGCATTTCTCATCTGATCACACTTTATATATTTACTCCTTTATTTCTCACAGCATTTGGTTCCTTCAGCTAAAACATAAGCACTATGAGGGCAGACTTAATATCTGTTCTATTGACTGGTTTTTATCCAGCCCATAAATAATGTGTGCCACAAAGTGGGCCTTTCAGGAATATTTTCAAGTAAATGAATGGAAAATGTGTTTAGTGGGTTGAAAGTCATCCCTCCCCCAAAATTTGTCCATGTCTTAATCCCAAGAATTTGTGACTATTATGGACAAAGAATGAACAGTACATTATAACTAAAGAAGACATGATTAAAGATCTTGAAAAGAGGAGTTTAACCTGGGCAATCACAGTGAGTCCTACATGAATCACAAGTAAACTTATAAGAGAGGGGCAGAGGGAGAACAGAGATGGTCAAGAAGACATACAAAAGAAGAAGCACTGTGACCATGGAGACAATCAGAGTGATGCAACCATAAATCAAGAAGTGCCAACAGCATGAGAAGCTGAATGATAAGGAATGAATTACCACTGGAACCTTCAAGTGTGGCCCTCCTGATACCTTGACTTCAGACTTCTGGCCTCCAGAAGAATAAGAGGATAAATTTCTGTCATTTTAAAACTCTGTTTTATAGTTATTTGTTACAGCAGCCTCCCAAAATTAATACAATATCGGTGTTCTTTTTTTTTTTTTTTTAAACTTTACATAATTGTATTAGTTTTGCCAAATAATATGGGTGTTCTAATGGCTTCTAATAATGCATTTGATTGCTAAAGGAAGAAAGAATATTAACTGCTATATTTACCTTATTTATACCATAAAGAAAGCCATTCTTATTTTAAAATTATACCTAGAATTATTACCTGGGTTTGCATCACCCCAAGAAGAACACATACATACCCTAGAGTCATATTTGCTGTATTTCAGGGCTATCTTCTCTTCTAATGATCTTGGGGAGATTATCCTATCTTTTAGTCTCAGTTTTCTCATCTGTAAAATAAGAATTAAAAAGTATTTACCTCAAAGGTAGGCCTGAGAATTGAGAGTTAAGAATTATATAGTATCTAGAAATGTGCCTAAGCCTAGCATACAGTAGCAATGGTGTCATTTTAGCTATAATTTTATTATTATACTATAAACAAAGAGTTTATTAGAAGCATCCTTGCATGGAGGTGGCATTTTGCCCATAAGATTGACAAAGGTCTAAAAGCAAGAGGACACACTTTGCTAAAGGGGGTGTTGGGATAAGCATTGACACAGACTAATGATAGGAGTAAAATTGCTGTAAACTCAGTAAAGAGCAACTTAACAACATCAAAAATATAAATTTACTTGCATGTGTGAAATAACCTAAATAGACATTGCAGCACTGCTTTAATATAAAAAAAAACTAATACCCTAAAAATTTTCAGCAATATAGGACTTTTTAAAATAAGAAACTTTTGTTCAATTGACTATTGTGAAGCAGCTATTTTATGTATATAAAGTATCCATACTATCCAAAGTGATCTGCATATTCAATCTAATCCCTATCAAAATCACAATGACATTTTTTTATAGAAATAGAAAAAAGTTCTAAAATTTATATGGAACTATAGAGGATTCTGAATAGCCAAAACAGTCTTGAGAAAGAGAAATAGAGCTGCAAGCCTCACTCTTCTTGATTTAGGAAGATTTCTAAGCTATAGCAGTTACAACAGTGTATTATTGACAAATAGACCAGTACAACAGAATAGAGAGCCCAGAAATAAATCCACACATATATACTGAATATTAAGGTATACTTATCAAATATACTAATCTTCAACTATGGAACCAAAAACACATGATGAAAACGGATAGTCTCTTCAACAAATTATGCTCGGAAAACTGAATATTCACATGCAAAATGAATGAAATTGTATGCTTTTATTACACTATATACAAAAATCAATTGAACATGTATTAAATATTTATTTATTTATATAAATTTATTTATTTTGATTGGTGGCTAATTATTTTACAATATTGTATTGGTTTTGCCATACATCGGCATGAATCCACCACAGGTGTACACATGCTCCCCATCCTGAACCCCGCTACCACCTCCCTCCCCATCCCATCCCTCTGGGTCATCCCAGTGCACCAGCCCTGAGCATCCTGTATCATGCATTGACCTGGACTGGTGATTCATTTCACATATAATAATATACATGTTTCAACACCATTCTCCCAAATCATCCCACCCTCGCCCTCTCCCACAGAGTCCAAAAGCCTGTTCTATACATCTGTGTCTCTTTTGTTGTCTCGCATACAGGGTTATCATTACCATCTTTCCAAATTCCATAAATATGCGTTAGTATACTTTTTTGGTGATTTTGTTTCTGGCTTACTTCACTCTGTATAATAGGCTCCAGTTTCACCCACCTCATTAGAACTGATTCAAATGTATTCTTTTTAATGGCTGAGTAATACTCCACTGTGTATATGTACCACAGCTTTCTTATCCATTCATCTGCTGATGGACATCTAGGTTGCTTCCATGTCCTGGTTATTATAAACAGTGCTGTGATGAACATTGGAGTACACATGTCTCTTTTGATTCTGGTTTCCTCAGTGTGTATGCCCAGGAGTGGGATTGCTGGGTCATATGGCAGTTCTATTTCCAGTTTTTTAAGGAATCTCCACACTGTTCTCCATAGTGGCTGTACTAGTTTGCATTCCCACCAACAGTGTAAGAGGTTTCCCTTTTCTCCACACCCTCTCCAGCATTTATTGCTTTGTAGACTTTTCGATAGCAGCCATTCTGACTGGAGTGAGATGCTACCTCACTGTGGTTTTGATTTACATTTCTCTGATAATGAGTGATGTTGAGCATCTTTTCATGTGTTTGTTAGCCCTCTGTATGTCTTCTTTGGAGAAATGTCTGCTTAGTTCTTTGGCCCATTTTTTGATTGGGTCATTTATTTTTCTGGAATTGAGCTGCAGAATTTGCTTATATATTTTGGAGATTAATTCTTTGTCCATTGCTTCATTTGCTATTATTTTCTCCCATTCTGAAGGCTGTCTTTTCACCTTGCTTAGAGTTTCCTTTGTTGTGCAGAAGCTTTTAAGTTTAATTAGGTCCCATTTGTTTATTTTTGCTTTTATTTCCAATATTCTGGGAGGTGGGTCATAGAGGATCCTGCTGTGATGTATGTCGGAGAGTGTTTTGCCTATGTTCTCCTCTAGGAGTTTTATAGTTTCTGGTCTTACATTTAGATCTTTAATCCATTTTGAGTTTATTTTTGTGTATGGTGTTAGAAAGTGGTCTAATTTCATTCTTTTACAAGTGGTTGACCAGTTTTCCCAGGACCACTTGTTAAAGAGATTGTCTTTAATCCATTGTATATTCTTGCCTTCTTTGTCAAAGATAAGGTGTCCATAGGTGCGTGGATTTATCTCTGGGCTTTCTATTTTGTTCCATTGATCTGTATTTCTGTCTTTGGGCCAGTACCATACTGTCTTGATGACTGTGGCTTTATAGTAGAGCCTGAAGTCAGGCAGGTTGATTCCTCCAGTTTCATTCTTCTTTCTCAAGATTGCTTTGACTATTCGAGGTTTTTTGTATTTCCATACAAATTGTGAAATTATTTGTTCTAGCTCTGTGAAAAATACCGTTGGTAGCTTGATAGGGATTGCATTGAATCTATAGATTGCTTTGGGTAGTATACTCATTTTCACTATATTGATTCTTCCAATCCATGAACATGGTATATTTCTCCACCTATTAGTGTCCTCTTTGTTTTCTTTCACCAGTGTTTTATAGTTTTCTATATATAGGTCTTTTGTTCCTTTAGATAGATATATTCCTAAGTATTTTATTCTTTTTGTTGCAATGGTGAACAGAATTGTTTCCTTAATTTCTATTTCTATTTTCTCATTATTAGTGTATAGGAATGCAAGGGATTTCTGTGTGTTGATTTTATATCCTGCAACTTTACTATATTCATTTATTAGTTCTAGTAATTTTCTGGTGGAGTCTTTAGGGTTTTCTATGTAGATGATTGTATCATCTGCAAACAGTGAGAGTTTTACTTCTTCTTTTCCAATTTGGATTCCTTTTATTTCTTTTTCTGCTCTGATTGCTGTGGCCAAAACTTCCAAAACTATGTTGAATAGTAGTGGTGAGAGTGGGCACCCTTGTCTTATTCCTGACTTTAGAGGCAATGCTTTCAGTTTTTCACCATTCAGGATAATGTTTGCTCTGGGTTTGTCATATATAGCTTTTATTATGTTGAGGTATGTTCCTTCTATTCCTGCTTTCTGGAGAGTTTTTATCATAAATGGATGTTGCATTTTGTCAAAGGCTTTCTCTGCATCTCTTGAGAGAATCATATGGCTTTTATGTTTCAATTTGTTAATGTGGTATATTACATTGATTGATTTGCAGATATTGAAGAATCTTTGCATCCCTGGGATAAAGCCCATTTGGTCATGATGTATGATCTTTTTAATGTGTTGTTAGGTTCTGATTGCTAGAATTTTGTTAAGGATTTTTGCATCTATGTTCATCAGTGATATTGGCCTGTAGTTTTCTTTTTTTGTGGCATCTTTGTCAGGTTTTGGTATTAGGGTGATGGTGGCCTCATAGAATAAGTTTGGAAGTTTACCTTCCACTGCAATTTTCTGGAAGAGTTTGAAAAGACATTTTGATGACCTATTTTCTTTTGATGACATATGGCATATTTTCTTTTCTTACATAGGTTGTTGCCTTTCACTCTGTGGATTGTTTTCTCAGCTGTACAGAAGTGTTTTTTGTTGTTGTTTTTTTTTTTTTAATATATGTGGTCTACTTTTGTTTTCTTTATTTGTGCCTTAGTGTCATATTCAAAAAACAAATTACTGTCAACACCAATCTCATGAAGCTTTTCCTCTATATTTTCATCTTGGAAACTTGAAAATATAGTGGAAAAGCTTCATGAGATTGGTGTTGACAGTAATTTGTTTTTTGAATATGACACTAAGGCACAAATAAAGAAAATAGAAGTAGACTACATATATTAAAAAAAAAAACACTTTTGTACAGCTAAGAAAACAATCCACAGAGTGAAAGGCAACAACCTATGTAAGAAAAGAAAATATGCCATATGTCATCAAAAGAAAATAGGTCATCAAAATGTCTTTTATCAGATATATCAGCCATGGGTTAGTACCCAAAATATATAAAGACTCATACATTTCAGTAAAAATAAATGAATAGATAGATGATAGATAGATAGATAACCTGATTTTTAAATAGGCAAAGGACTTGAATACACATTTATCCAAAAGAGACACAAAAATGGTCAATAAAAATGTATTAAATTGCTCAACTTCACAAATCATCACGGAAATAAAAATCAAAGCCACAATGAGATGTCACTTTGCACCTTTTGTGTGGCAAGTATTAAAATAAAATACAGTAAATTTTGACAAGCATATTGGCAAATTGGAATCCTTCTGCTGATGGGAATTTTAAATGGTGCAGCCATTGTGTAAAACAGTATGGATGTTCCTCAAAATATTAAAAATAAAGCTACCATGTGATTTTTAAAATATCATTTCTGGGTAAAATAATTGAAATACAGATTTCAAAAAGATATTTGCACTCCAGTGTTCAGTGCAACAGTATTCACAATAGCCAAGATGTGGAAGTAACTGAAATATCCATTGATAGATGAATGGATAAGAAAATACATACATATAGTTAAAAATATATTTTTTCAAATCTTAAATTACCATATATCTTTCAAATCCTAAAAGATGATGCTGTGAAAGTGCTGCACTCAATATGCCAGCAAGTTTGGAAAACTCAGCAGTGGCCAAAGGACTGGGAAAGGTCAGCTTTCATTCCCATCCAAAAGAAAAGCAATGGCAAAGAATGTGCAATCTATTGCACAATAGTACTCATCTAACACACTAGCAAAGTAATGCTCAAAATTGTCCAAGCCAGGCTTCAACAGTATGTGAACTGAGAACTTCTGTATGTTCAAGCTGAATTAATAAAGGCAGAGTAAACAGAGATAAAATTGCCAATATCCATTGGATCGTCAAAAAAGTAAAAGAGTTCTGGAAAAACATCTATTTCTGCTTTGTTGGCTATGCTAAAGCCTTGACTGTGTGGATCACAACAAACTGTGGAAAATTCTGCAAGAGATGGAAATACCAGACCACCTGACCTGCCTCCTGAGAAATCTGTATGCAGGTCAAGAAACAAAAGTTAGAACTGGACAAGGAAGAACAGACTGTTTTCAAATTGGGAAAGGAGTATGTCAAGGCTGTCTATTGTCATCCTGCTTATTTAACTTATATGCAGAGTACATCATGCAAAATGTTAGGCTGGATAAAGCACAAGCTGCAATCAAGATTGCTGGGAGAAATAACAAAAACCTCAGATATGCAGATGACATCACCCTTATGGCAGAAAGCAAAGAGGAACTAAAGAGCCTCTTGATAAAAGTGAAGGAGAAGAGTGAAAAAGCTGGCTTAAAACTCAACTTTCAAAAAAAATTAGATCATGGCACCTGGTCCTATCACTACATGGCCCATAGATGGGGAAACAATGCAAACAGTGACAGACTTTAATTTCCTGGGCTCCAAAATCACTGCAGATGGTGATGGCAGCCATGAAATCAAAAGACGCTTGCTCCTTGGAAGAAAGTTATGACCAACCTAGATAGCATATTATAAAGCAGAGACATTACCTTGCCGACAAAGATTTGTCTAGTCAAAGATATGGTTTTTCCAGGAGTCATGTATGGATGTGAGAGTTCGACCATAAAGAAACCTGAGAGCTGAAGAATTTATACTTTTGAAGTTTGGTGTGGAGAAGACTCTTGAGAGTCCCTTGGACTGCAAGGAGATCAGATCAGTCAATTCTAAAGGAAATCAGTCCTGAAAATTCATTGGAAGGACTGATATTAAAGCTGAAACTACAATACTTTGGCCACCTGATGCAAAGAACTGACTCATCGGAAAAAAACCCTGATGCTGGCAAAGGTTGAAGGCAGGAGGACAAGGGGATGACAGAGGATGAGATGGTTGGATGTCACCACCGACTCCCTGGACATAAGTTTGAGCAAGTTCCTGGAGTTGGTGACAGACAGGGAAGCCTGGTGTGCTGCAGTCCAAGGGGTCTCAAAGAGTTGGACATGACTGAGAGACTGAACTGAACTGAATTAAATATTATTCAGCCTTAAAAAAGAAGAAAATCCTGCCATACTTTAAAACACAGAAGAGCCTAGAGAGCATTAAGCAAAACAAAATAAGACAGGCACACATAAGAACATGTATTTCATGATTTCACTTACATGAGGATGGACAGAGAATGAGACAGTTGGATGGCATACCAACTTGATGGACAGAGTTTGAGGAAGTTCTGGGAGTTGGTGATGAACAGGGAAACCTGGTGTTCTGCAGTCCATGGGATTGCAAAAAAATTGGACACGACTGAGCGACTGAATTGAACTGAACTTACAAGAGGAATTAAAGTAATCAAACTGATTGAAGCAGAAAATTCAATAATGATGTCCAAGGATGAAGGCATAAGGAAAACAGGGAGCATCTGTTTAAAGGATATAGAATATTGGTCACACAAGATGAAAACGTTTTATTGATGAGAATGACTTGCAAACTAGCAGAAAAGATTTTATGCAACTAATGTTATAAAGAGAAACCACAATAAGATGAGTATGAGGGGTACGAGGGGCAGAGATATGGTATAGTAAAAACCCACACCTCTGGATAGTGACCCACAAATTGGAATATAATCACAATTGCGGAGATTTTCCCCCAAGGAGTGAGTGTTCTGAGACCCACAAAGGACTTCACAGCCTGGGTCTTATGCTGGAAGACAGGCCCTCAGAACACTTCGATTCAGGCCCTCAGAACACTTCAATTTGAAGGACAGGAGACATGGGAACAGGACAGTGGGACGGATATAGGAAACAGAAACTCTGCTGTTAATGATTGCGTGCAAAATCTCACACTTTGGGTCAAAATACTGAAAAAATAATTGGAAAGAAGTCTGGGTCAGAATCAACTGCTCATCTTTTTTTAATTTTTTAAAAATTTTTTTACTTTACAATATTGTATTGGTTTTGCCATACATCAACATGCATCCGCCATGGATGTACACATGTTCCCAATCCTGAACCCCCCCTCCCACAATGCAAACTAGTACAGCCACTATGGAGAACAGTGTGGAGATTCCTTAAAAAACTTCAACTGCTCATCTTGAAAAGCCTCCCAGAGAGGTCACTGGAAACTACCCTGGAGATACAGAGACTGGTGGCAGTCATTTTGAGGAACTCATTCTGTGACAATGACACTGATACCGGCAAACACCATTAGCACCAGAGGCTCACTTGCTCACCAGTGGGTCAGCATCAGTCCTGGAAAGCCCCAGGACAAGCATCCAACCATACTGGGACACAGCCTCATCCACAAATAGAACAGAGGCCACTTCAGTAGTTATGACCTAGCACCCAATCGTACTGAGAGCCAATCCCACCCACTAGCACACCCACAGTAGGTGGTCCCACTGCAAGAGAAGAGCCCATGCAGCCCACATAATGGGAACTCCTAGAGCATACAGTTCTAGTGACCAGAGGGGAATATGCTGATGGAGCTATAGGATACTCCCACACAGTCTCAAAGATCATCTCCGAGTTCAGGAAATGCAATTGACTTAACCACAGCATTTGAAAAACAACAACAACAAAGAATTAGACAAAATAAGGAGTCAGAGGAATATGTTTCAAAAGAACAGGACAAAACCCAAGAATTAAGCAAAGTGGAGATAAACAACTACCCAGAAAGGAGATCAAGGTAATAATCATAAAGATACTTAGTGAACTGAGGAGAATGGATGAACAGAGTAAGAAGGTTAATTCTAAATTGAAAAATATAAAAAAGAACCAAAGAGAACTGAAGAATACAATTATTGAGATATGAAATACACCACTAGGAATCAACAGTAGATTAGATGATATAGAGGGATGAATCAGTGACTGGAAGGAAGACAGAATAGCGGAAATCACCCAACATGAACAGAAAAAGGAAAAGAGAATTTTAAAAATATGAAGGTAGTTTAAGATACCTCTAGGACAACATTGAGCATACTAAAATTTGCATTCTATGGGACCCAGAAGAAAAGAGAGAAAGACAGTGAACTTATTTAAAGAAATAATAGCTGAAAACTTCCCTGGAAAAGGAAATGAATGTTTACCTATAGGAAGCAGAGAGAATCCTGAAGAAGATGGCCTCAGAGAGGTCCATACCAACATACATTATAGTTAATTGGCAAAAATTAAAAATAGAATCTTAGCAAAGCAAAGGAAAATCAAACTAGTTACATACAAAGGAACTTCCATGAGACTATAAACTGAGCTTTCAGCAGTAACGTTGGAGGCCACAAGGGAGTGAAACAATATAGTTGAAATGATGACAGGAAAAAGTTGCAACCAAGAAAACTATATCCAGCAAGGTTATAATTCAGAAAGGAAGGAGAGATTGTGAGTCCTACAGACAAACAAAAGCTAAGAGTTCAGCACAAGAAAACTGACTTTACAAGAACTGTTAAAGGAACTTCTCTAAGTGGAAAAGACCAGACCACAAGTAGAAATATAAAAATTATGAAAGGAAAAAAAATCCATTGGTAGAGGCAAGCACACAGTAACCACAGTAAATCAAAAAATTATAAATATTATAGAAACCAAAGACAAAAGCAGAAAAGTTATTTATATCAACAATAAGTTGTTAAGAGATACACAACACCAAAAACTATAAAATATGACCTCAAAACATTAAATGTCATGTTTAATGGAGGAGGAAGTAAACATCCACAGTTGTTAGATTAATTTCAAACTTAAGATATCATTAACTTAAAATAATCATGTAAATATTGAGTTTAATATATATGAACCTCATGGTAACCACAAGTTAAAAACTGAAAATAGATACACATAAAAAGAGAAAGGAAGTCAAATACAGCACAAAAGATAGTCATCAAAGCACAAGGAAAGTTAGCAAAAGTAGAATTAAGGAACAATAGAGAACTTCAAAACTAAGCAGAAAATAATTAGCACAAGTGTAATAATACATACACATAAAGTTAAAGTCAAAGTTGCTCAGTCATATCCATCTCTTTGTGACCCCAAGACTATACAGTCCATGGAATTCTCCAGGTCAGAATAGTGGAGTGGGTAGCCTTTCCCTTCTCCAGGGAATCTTCCCAACCCAGGAATCAAACTGGGGTCTCCTGCATTGCAGGTGAATTCTTTACCACCTGAGCTATGAGGGAAACCCTACATATAAAAAGTCATCTTAAATGTAAATAGATTAAATGCTCTAATCCAAAGACATACTGTGCGTGACCAGATGAAGAAATGTGATATATATGTCATATTTCTTCATCTAGTCAGGCACATATATTGTCTACAAGAGACTCATTTTAGATCTAAAGATGAACACAGACTGAAAGTGAAAGGGAAAAATGGAAATGGAAATGAAAACCTGGGTGGCAATACTTATATCAGATAAAACTGACTCTGTAATAGGAGACAAACAAAGACATAATGTAATGATCTAGGCATCAATTCAACAAGAAGATATAAAATTTGTAAACACATGTACCAAACATAGAAGCACTTGAATACATAGAGCAAAAAATAACAGACAAAAAGTGAGAAACTGACAGTATCACATAATAGTATGTTACAATTTGATGCACTTCAGTACACCAATAATTAGACTAATTGTCGGGGAAATGCAAATCAAAACCACAATGACTTATCACCTCACACCTGTCAA
This sequence comes from Bos taurus, assembly GCF_002263795.3. NCBI lineage: Eukaryota > Metazoa > Chordata > Mammalia > Artiodactyla > Bovidae > Bos > Bos taurus. The sequence goes on along the minus strand of NC_037336.1, from coordinate 16,308,082 downwards.
AAAGACAACCAATAACAAGCAAAGATGTGCAAAAAGGGAAAACTCTTACACTATTGCTTGGAATATGCATTTTTGCAACCACTATTGAAAAAAGAATGGCGATTCCTCAAAAAAATAAAAATTGAACTACCACATAATCTGGACTTCACAGGTGCTGCTAGTGGTAAGGAATCTGCCCTTCAATGCAGGAGAAATAAGAGACATGAGTTCGATCCCTGGGTAGGGAAGATCCCGTGAAGGAGGACATGGCAACCTACTCCAGTAGTCTTGCCTGGAGAATCCGTTGACAGAGGAGCCTGCTGGGCTCCATAGAGTCACAGAGGGTCTGACTGAAGTGACTTAGCACTCACACACACATACATCATGAGTGAGTGAGTGCCAGTCGCTCAGTCATGTCCGACTCTTTGCGACCCCATGGACCGGAGCCCACCAGGCTTCTTTGTCCATGGAATTCTCCACGCAAGAATACTGGAGTGGGTTGCCATTTCCTTCTCACACACATCATATAATCCAGCTATTCCACTTCTGATTATTTTTCCAAAGGAAACAAAAACACTAATTCAACAAAATATATACACTTTATATTCATAGCAGCATTATTTCAATAGCCAAGTCATGGAAACAACCTAGGTCCTTACAGGTAAATAAAATATAGAAATTATTATTCAGTCCTAAAAAAGAATGAAATCTTCCATTTGTAATACCTATAGGGTATTTTGTTAAGTGAATTAGATCAGGCAGAAAATGATAAATAACATGATTTTATGTATCAGTTCAGTTCAGTTCAGTCACTCAGTCATGTCCGACTCTTTGCAACCCCATGAATCGCAGTACGCCAGGCCTCCCTGTCCATCACCAACTCCCGGAGTTCACTCAGACTCACGTCCATCGAGTCAGTGACACCATCCAGCCATCTCATCCTCTGTCGTCCCCTTCTCCTCCTGCCCCCAATCCCTCCCAGCATCAGAATATTGTCCAATGAGTCAACTCTTCTCATGAGGTGGCCAAAGTACTGGACTTTCAGCTTTAGCATCCTTATGTATACATGATATTAAAAAATCAAAGCAAAAGAACAAACATAACAAAACAGAAACAGATTCACAGAAACCGAGAACAAAATGGTGGTTGCCAGAGAGGAAGAGTGTGGAAGGATAAGTTACATAATAAATAAGTCACATGGATATAAAGCATAACAGTGGGAGTATAGTCAATATTTTAACAACTTTAATAGTGACAGTAAATAGACTTGTTGGGATCATTTTGTAATGTATCAAAATATCAAATCACTGAGTTTTACATCTGAAACCAGTATAACATTGTAAGACAATTATTGGCCTTGGAATACGGAATGAAGACAAATTTGGCCTTGGAATACAGAATGAAGCGGGGCAAAGACTAATAGAGTTTTGCCAAGAAAATGCCCTGGTCATAACAAACACCCTCTTCCAACAACACAAGAGAAGACTCTATACATGGACATCACCAGATGGTCAACACTGAAATCAGATTGATTATATTCTTTGCAGCCAAAGATGGAGAAGCTCTATACAGTCAGCAAAAACAAGACCAGGAGCTGACTGTGGCTCAGATCATGAACTCCTTATTGCCAAATTCAGACTGAAATTGAAGAAAGTAGGGAAAACCACTAGACCATTCAGGTATGACCTAAATCAAATCCCTTATGATTATACAGTGGAAGTGAGAAATAGATTTAAGAGACTAGATCTGATAGATAGAGTGCTTGATGAACTATGGAATGAGGTTCGTGACATTGTACAGGAGACAGGGATCAAGACCATCCCCATGGAAAAGAAATGCAAAAAAGCAAACTGGCTGTCTGGGGAGGCCTTACAAATAGCTGTGAAAAGAAGAGAAGGGAAAAGCAAAGGAGAAAAGGAAAGATATAAACATCTGAATGCAGAGTTTCAAAGAATAGCAAGAAGAGATAAGAAAGCCTTCTTCAGCGATCAGTGCAAAGAAATAGAGGGAAACAACAGAATGGGAAAGACTAGGGATCTCTTCAAGAAAATTAGAGATACCAAAGGAACATTTCATGCAAAGATGGGTTCGATAAAGGACAGAAATGGTATGGACCTAACAGAAGCAGAAAATATTAAGAAGAGATGGCAAGAATGTACAGAAAAACTGTACAAAAAATATCTTCATGACCCAGATAATCACGATGGTGTGATCACTGACCTAGAGCCAGACATCCTGGAATTCGAAGTCAAGTGGGCCTTTGGAAGCATCACTACAAACAAAGCTAGTGGAGGTGATGGAATTCCAGTGGAGCTATTCCAAATCCCGAAAGATGATGTTGTGAAAGTGCTGCACTCAATATGCCAGCAAATCTGGAAAACTCAGCAGTGGCCACAGGACTGAAAAATGTCAGTTTTCATTCCAAGACAATTATACTTCAATTTACATTAAAAAAGATTGGGATATGGGAAAGCTGTAGCATATGTAATTTTGCAAGTTCTGGAAAAAACAGAGAGAAAATGGTAATTTTAGAAGTGATACAGGCCTAAAATAATTCAAAACTCACCAAAGCATTAAGATTCTCTAAAATTTCATGCAACACAATTACAAAGAAAATCAGACCAGTAAATCCTCTGAAAACCAAAGAAAAATATACCTTAAGAGTCTTTCAAAAAGACTCCTTTCAAATAACAAATACAAATACTGACAACAAAGAAATGGTGGAAGCCAGAACACTCAGTGATAACATCTTTAAAGTCCAGACAGAAGATAATTGCTAACCTAGAACTCTAAAACTACTGAAAACTTCTTGCTAAAATGTAGTTAACATAAATGGAAACCATTAAAATCAGGATCTAGTCATGAAAAATGTAGGCAAATACCATAGTTTTAGTGAAACAGAGGTTGAGAGAATATCTTACTGGGAGAATCACACTGAAAATAACAATAAGACAGAAATTTTCCCACAAAAGAAAATTCATTCCAGTTGAAATTATGGTAATGCATAAAGGCATGAACAGTACCATAGGGATTAAACATGTACCTAAATCTAATTTTGTACAGATTGTTTAAAACAATAAGAAAAATGTCTTGAAGTTTAAAATATATGAAGAATGAGATTTATGGCAATTATTGTGGTGACTATAGAGTTCTGATTTAGCATAATTTTCTGGGAATAATTAAAATATCAATTTAAAAAGAACTATAATAAGTCAAAGACAAACACTGTGTGTTATAAGCTCCAGGAGAGCAATAAAAGAAGAGCCAGAACTAACAGATTACAGAATACAATGAATAAATGTAATGATTTTTGAAAACTTAACTAATCCAAGAGAAAATCAGAAAGAAAGAAACATGAAACAATATAAATAAAATGTAAGTTTATTTATAACACCTATACATTTAATGCGGAGAAGGCGATGGCACCCTGCTCCAGTACTCCTGCCTGGAAAATCCTATGGATGGAGGAGCCTGGTAGGCTACAGTCCACGGGGTCTCTACAAGTTGGATACAACTGAGTGACTTCACTTTCACTTTTCACTTTCATGCTTTGCAGAAGGAAATGGCAACCCACTCCAGTGTTCTTGCCCGGAGAATCCCAGGGATGGGGGAGCCTGGTGGGCTGCCGTCTATAGGGTCACACAGAATCGAACACGACTGAAGTGACTTAGCAGTAGCAGCATACATTTAATGATAAAGTATTAAAGGGAAAAGATTGTTCAAAATCCAACTATAAGTTGCTTACACTAAACACTTTAAATATAAGGGAAAAAAATGTCTAAATAGTAAACAAATAAAAAATATCTCATGCAGATACTAATTTAAATTTAAAAGGCTAGCATGGATCTACTAATATCATACAAGTTCAACTTTAAGGCAAGACTTTGAGCTATTTTCTAATGAAGTTGCTTATTTTATATTCTTACTACAAGCCTTTTATTATATAGTGAATTTGAAATATATTCTCCCAGTCTCCATTTTGTCTTGTCATTCTCATGGCAGTGTTTCTCACAAACACAGACCGAAACTCCAATTTACTTATTTTCCTTGACATTTAAACAGTTCCGCTGTTGTCATGTCTAAAAACCCTTCAGACATTTAGCTTTAGGATCCATTCTGAGTGAAGGTAGAAGTTTTTGGTAGGAACATACTTGGGCAGTTAGTATCTTAATCTCCATGTGGTCACGAAAGAGTCAGACACGACTTAGCGACTAAACAGCAACACCAACAAAACAGTGGTTAGCAGTTTATAGTCATTATAGACTTATGTGAACTAAACTGAAAAAAAAAATTGAAGGTAAATATAATTAAAAACAAAATCTCCCAACATAGATATGATTTCCCAAAATAAGTAGAGAAGGAAAACCCTTTCATCACTGGTTAAGCATTAAACCAGAATATGATAGACATCACAGTCAACCAACTAAGTGACTGCAAAAACAGAAGGAATTTTCACCCTTTTTTTTTTTTTTTTTGGTAGTTGAGCAGATACAATGTATATGTTTTCAAGCAATAACTAGTCCTTAAATGAGAGGAGTTTGCAACTTCATTTATCACACCTAATTCATCCTAGCTTTACTTGGTAATTGTGGTGATCTTCTGTGTTACCTAATTAGAATTAATAGGAGGGAAAAAAAAACACCCCATCTTTGTGGAAGAGAGGTAGTTTTGTGTCTTGAAGTGAGGCACCCACAAAGTTAGACCCCTACCTTCCCACAGAAACTGGAAGATGGGAGTGCCACCTCTCTTGATGTTTTCATTTCAAAGAAATGGCTCCCAGGCTCTTGAGAAAGTCATTTTTAGGTTATAAAATTGATAAAAATCCTATGTGGTCTTCAAAATAATTCATATGCCATTCAAAGAGATGAGAAAGTATTTAATTTTATTTTCTATGTGGCAAATACTCTAAGAATAAGATGGAGAGGGAAATCTCCCCCAGTTTTCAACAGAGAGAATAAAGCCTCCGATTTTAAATTTATGTTGTCCTTACAATATGAAAAATATATCTCAGATTTAATTGTGTGTTAGTCACTCAGTCGTGTCTGACTCTGTGATCCCATGGACTGTAGCCTGACAGGTTCCTCTATCTATGGGATTCTCCAGGCAAGAATATTGGAGTGGGTATCCATTCGCTTCTCCAGGAGACTGTCCCAACCCAGGTCCCTTGCATTACAGGCAGGCTCTTTACCATCGAGCCACCAGGAAAGCACCCAGATTTAATTAATCACACTGAAAAGTTTTTCACAGTGTATGTTTGCAGTTTATTTAGTGTATTTTTATACAATCATATGTATGTGTATGTATTGATACTGCTGCTAAGTTGCTTCAGTCGTGTCTGACTCTGTGCGACCCCATAGATGGCAGCCCACCAGGCTCCCCCGTCCCTGGAATTCTCCAGGCAAGAACACTGGAGTGGGTTGCCATTTCCTTCTCTAATGCATGAAAGTGAAAAGTGAAAGTGAAGTCGCTGTGTCGTGTCTGACTCTTAGCAACCCCATGGACTGCAGCCTACCAGGCTCCTCCATCCATGGGATTTTCTAGGCAAGAGTACTGGAGTGGGGTGCCATTGCCTTCTGCAATGTGTATTAATTAGCATCATTTTACATATCCGTTTTATTACTTATTATATATTTTATCATGTGTTCAAATCTTTCTGTTAATCCTAAGGTTAATGAGGACTCATCTTTGTGAAGGGAGTTACAAACCAAAGAAATTCCTAAATAATAACAGGCAAAATTTACTTGAAGAATATTTTTTGAAATTTTTCTACAACTGGCAGCTCTAACCTCCAGGATTTCTGTGTGATGCTTGAGATACACCTAATTTGGTACAATTTGTAGTCTTGTAATAATTCTTTTAAGAAGTATTTATTCCTTTAGGAATTCACAATCTGATCTGTAAAATAACACAACAAAATTAATTTCTGTGCATTATTACATTTGCTTTAATAACAGACATGTAAGAAAAGTGCTATGGAGATACAGAGGTAGGAATGGTTAAGTCAGCCTGGGAAGTTCAGGAAAGACTCCACAGAAGAGGTTAAAAGTATAGTCTAGGCAGAAGGTGGGGTGGGGGCTGCTATGGTGAAAGTTCTGGAATATTTGAGCAATGGATTATAAATTCCAGTAGCATTATTTCAGATTTACCAAGGCTGTTTGTTAATGGTATGGATCCTGAGGCTCTATGCCAGAGTCAAAATATCTGTGAAGTAGTCCTAGAAATCTTTATGTTAATGTCTACCCATTTTGATTCCAATGCTCACTCACATTTGGGAATTACTGATTGATTGTGCTTAGAGTCTAGAGTAGATGAGAAGTGAGAGAGACAAGTGGAAACCATAAAATGAAAAACTGCGGGATGTGCATAAAGTGACAATTTATCCTGATGGTTTCTGACCAGACGTGTCATTAATTCCAGCCAAGCTGAGCATTAACAGTTCTAGGAAATGGAAGGCAGAAAGAAAACTAGAGGAATAAAAAGTCAGGATGGAAAAGTAAGTGTTAAGTTATCCCTCCTCTTCCCCCACCAGCCAGGGGCAACACTTTCTGCTACTTCAAGTGTTTTCTACCCTAGCAAAGACGGAGCACAATTTATCAGGAAAGATCTCTGCAATCAAAGCATTTTGCTTCAAGCTGTGAATCTGACGGCTGTTCTTTTGAGTCACACTACCAGCCTCTGCTGGTAGACATGGTCGTTGTTTCTAGGAAGAAAATAAAAGTCTATGATCTGAAAATTATGGGGGAAGAACACCATTTTTCTCTCAGTCTGTGGAATAGCTTATGTAAGTAAGAAAATAAATTATATAAGTGTGGTATTCAGGAGAGGCCACTCACTTTGTACCTTTCTAATATCAATTTTGACAGAGTAAGGAATCCATTACATATGTATTTACATGTATATATAAATATATATTTAATCCTGCACAAAAAGTCTTAAGGATAAGTGACATCCCAACACCTGTTGAGAATGCATAAGATTTTCTAAATATGTCATAAGTTAAAATGACATCAGAACCTGTTAGAAAACCAGCTGTTACATGGGACTGCTTCCTGCATGGTGCCTCAGCCTCGGCGTTACTGATATTTAGAGATGAAGAATTCTCTGTTGTAGGGATTGTCCTGTGTGTTGTAGGCTGTTCATCAGCGTCCCTCAATCTCTACTTGCTAGATATTTTAGTAGCAACTAAAAATATCTCCAGACATTACCAAATGTTCCTTGGGAAGAAGAGAGAAAAACTCATCCCTAACTGAGAACCAATAGTAACAAGTGAAGGTGAGATACCTCCTATAATTTCAAAATTATCTCCCACATACAGAGTATTCAAATCTAACCCAGATCCAGTTTAGGGAATAGATGTTCACTAATGCCACCACGTCCGGTGATGTGAATGCACAGGTAAATAATTAGGTGGGCTTCCCTAGTGGCTCAATGGTAAAGAATCTGCCTGTCAATGCAGAAGATGTTGGTTCAATCCCTGAATTGGGAGGACACCCTGGAGAAGGGAATGGGTTCCCACTCCAGTATTCTTGCCTGAAGAAATCCACGGATAGAGGAGTCTGGTGGGCTACAGTCCAGGGTGTCGCAAAAGAGTCAGACATGACTTAATGACTAAACAATAACAACAACAAATAATTATGTCCATAAATAGCCTAGATTAAAAATGGAGTTGAAGCTTGAAAAGAGAGTTCATAAAAACCTTAATGATATCCATTGCACTGATTTTTTCCAAACATTAGATTGTATCACAGTATCCTCAAAAGTTAATACTTCTCAAAACCAAGAGTGATGTATTCCTTTCTAGTCTTAATGACCTTCCCATTATAAAACAGTGTGGCTCCCAGAGATAGGAAGGGGAGAAGGCAACAACCATTCTCCAAATATAATTTTTGTGTATTCTACAGACTCTCACAAAACCTGTGCAGTCAGGATCTCTGAACACCAAATATTGCTCATTCAAAGTGTCTCCTCTAACTTACGGCCCTGATCTATCTTTGCAAAATGTGGCATTCCTTTTTTTTTTGGTTATGGTCATCCTTGAACCTAAAGGTAAATTTGGCTCCACAAAAGAATCTGGGAACTGAGTAACCTCTCTGAATACTCTAGTTTTACTTCTATAGGTCATGTTTTATTTTTATCCTCTATTAAATCTAACATAATTAAATTCGACAGTAAATACTGGCACCTTCTTGGTGTTCATAAATCCATTTCTAAATGAAGCTTTGGTAATATATTACTTGTGTAAAATCTATATAAACTTTTATGGGAACAATTTACCTCTTCAACAATAAAGATATGGTTAAATAAATTACTCTACAGCCATGTACACTCATTTAAAAATCATAGCTGAGGAATCTAGATGGCAGAATGGGAAGACCCAGAACTCATCTCCTCCCATGGGTATATCAAAATTACAATTACCTACAGAGCAACTATCTATGACAATGACTTTTAGGCTACCAGAAAAAAGTTTCCACACTTAAAGATATAAATAAAGAGCCAAATGAGACCATTAAGAGGGGTAAAGATGCAATCAAGTCAGGATTAACATGCCTGGACTGATGACCCAAAAATGAGAGGGATATCACACCCATAGAGGTCCTCCCTGAGAAGCAAAGGGTCTAAACCCACATCAGGCTCCCCAGCTGAAGGGTCCTGCACTAGGAAGATGAGTCCCAAGGATATCTGGCTTTGAAAATCAGCAGGGCTCACATTCAGGAAAACCAGAGGACTACTGGGAAGAAAGACCACTTACAGGGCACACACAAGACCTCACATGCTCTGAATACCAGCCCAGAGGCAGCAGTTTGAAAGGTACCTGGGTCAGACCTACTTGTTGATTATGGAAAGCCCCTGGAGAGCAGAAGGCAGCTGGGTCTCCCTGGCCACAGAGAGGCTGGAAAAAGCCACTTTGAAGATGTTTTTCTACCATGCTGGCACCAAAGCTGGCAAGGGCCATTTTGGAATCCTCCCTCCAGACAATTAATGACAGCCTTGTCCATCAGTGGGCCTACAGAAGCATGTGGGACTGGGCCAGACAGTCAGCCTGGAGGTGCCTAGCCTACCCGCTGACAATCTCAGGTCAATCTCAGGTCTCAGGTCACGGTCACGGGCAGCCGCCACAGAAGCCTGCCCCACCCACCAGCACAACTATAGAAACAACACGAGGGAGAGAATTACAGCAGGCCAGGTCAGGGGCCAGCCTCACCTACCGTGGGCAACAGTAGTCAGATTTGTCCAACAGTGGGCACACACAATCCATATATAGGACTTCCTTGGAGCATATACTGAGGGGCCAGAGTTGGAGCATGCTGCTAAGTCTCAAAAGTCGTCTCCTGTGTAAGGTTGAAAGTGAAAGTGTTAGTCTCTCAGTCATGTCTGACTCTTTGAGACCTCATGGACTGTAGCCCTCCAGGTTCCTCTGTCCATGGGATTCTCCAGGCAAGAGTATGGAGTGGATTGTCTTTCCCTTCTCTAGGGGGTCTTCCTGACCCAGGGAGTGAATCTGAGTCTGAGCCACCAGGAAAGCCTGTATAAAGCTACTTCTCCAAAAAAAGAAATGTAGCCAACCTAATACATAGACGTAAACATAAAGAATTAGGCAAGTGAGGAGACAAAGTTCCAAAGGACAGAGTTATAAAAGAGGGAAAAAATAAATGAAATAAAGATAACTGATCAACCCAACAGACTTCAAAATAATGATGATAAAAATGCTCCCCAAGAGAAGGGACAAAGTGAGAATTTTGGCATGGTTAGAAAATATAAAAATAATTAATTAAGGCTGAATAACTAATTAAGGCTGTACTGTGCTATGTCATGTCAGTCTTATCTGACTCTTTGCAACTTCATGGACTGTACATAGCCTGTCAGGATCCACTGTCCATGGGATTCTCCAGGCAAGAATACTGGAATGGGTGCCATGCCCTCCTTCAGGGGATCTTCCTGACCCAGGGATCGAACCACAGTCTTTATGTCTCCAGCACTGGCAGGCAGGTTCTTTACCATTTGTGTCATCAGAGAACTCCAGAGCTGAATAATAAAATATCTAAATAAAAAATATACTCAGAGGAATCAATCATAGATTGGCTGATAGAGAGAAACAGATCAATTATCTGGAAGACAGAGTGGTGGAAATCATATAAATTGAACAGGAAAAAGGAAAAGTGTTTTTTTGGTTTTTTTTTGTTTTTTTTTTGGAGGAAGATATTTTAAGAAATTTCTGAAACAACATCAAACATATTAAGACTTTTACTATAGAAGTTCCAGAAAAAAATAAGTGATATCATAATTCCCTGATGGTCCAATGGTTAAGCATCTGCCTTGCAATGCAGGGGATGTGGGTTCAGTCTCTGGTTAGGGAACTAAGATCCCATACGCTGACGGGCAAACCTGTGTATCACAACTACTGAGCCCGCACACTCTACAGCCCATGTACCACAACTAGAGAGCCGATGCAGCCAAATAAATAAATAAGTAAATACATATTAAAAAAAAAAGAAGAAGAAGAAGTGGGGGAAGAAAAAGGCAGAGAATCAATCCTGCATTGGAATACTGGTTCCAACCCAAACAAGTTGGGCTACTTTGAACTAGCTCTTTAGCTTCTCTCACACTCTGTCTCTTTATCTGGGTATAATGGGCCAAACAAAATAAGAAATCATTACCAAAAAAAAAAAAAAGAAAGAAACACTGTATTTCATATTCAACAAGCAATTTGAATGCCAGGTTTGTGCCACAGATTTTGCTAGGCTGGGTGTCAATGTTCCATGGTGACTTATAAATTCCTTCTTGGGTAAATTTGCCTGTGTTCTCTGAGGTTTATTCTCATTATATTTTAAGAGAAGGAAAAAACAAAACAATTGTGACTGAATTTTTAGATACATTCCACTTTGCAGTAGCGAAATCTTGCTAAGATTTCAGGTTCTATTCACTTTAAGATTTTCAACATTTTCAAAATATAATTATATTATATGCTAAGAATTTTTCTGGGTTTCATGTATCCATGAGGTATTTAAGGAAAGGTAAACATGGTTGGCAGAATTATTAGGCAGATCTGGGTCATTATTGAGAGTATACACCATTTGCTAAGTTCTGCATATATGTCTATTCATTTAGGTATTATTCTTGTTTTACAACTAAAAAAAAAAACAAGATTCAGAGAGAATAAACAATATTTGTAAAGTCACAATGCCAGTGCATAGAGCCAAGGTTCATACCTTGACCTCATCTGACTGAAAAGTTTCCACTGTATTAAAGCACTATGCTTCTGTGAAGGTGCTATGACATATTCTGATCTTTTTCTAACATATATAACATAGGCCAAACTTATTGGTAACCTACTATTGTTTAAACAAAATGCCACATTAACTTAGGATCAGATGGTCTCTTCTGTTGTCTTCCTCTACATGCATTGACTTACTGTATCTTCCCGGCTATTCTCAAAACTCCTAGGACAGCATTCTTTTTGCTCAAGTAGAGCCTGGAGTAGACCTTTATAAATGTTTGGAAGGAAACCAGAAATGCAATAACCACTTTATTAAGTAGAAGAGATTACTATACACTGAATTTAATTAAAACTATGGGAGCTGGTGCAATGGAGAGACAGATAGCCCAGATTGAACTAGTTTCCACAAATTCCACTACCCTCTTGGGTTCATGCCCTGAGAATAGTGTAATGTCCCTGGAATCAAAGAAAACTGCTAGACCTCACAGATTAACCCTTACAGGGACATTGTAAAAACTAAGAAAGTTTTAATATCATCAGTGCCATCTTCAGGGGCATGAATGAAACAGCAAATCTCTCTTTTCAAGTGTTTTTGAAATTCTTTGTTAGAGCAGGAGTATGATAATATGCATTTTTTATGTATCTTATCCTTCAACAGATATTGTTTTCTAAATTTCTCTTATAATCTGTTCCATTGATATGGAGCTAAATGCTGAGATTTCCTCATAACTGATGGCACTTTAATACCAATCAACCATATGGGGAATTTGTAGCTTAATATAAAATAGGCTAATGGAAAATGATTGGTGGTTTTCAGGTACTTAATACCAGTCAAATTTGTTGTCAAAAAAGGATTTCAGTTGGCAAGATAAAGGGATAATTTGTAAAAAAAAAAAAAAAAAAAAAAAACTCACAGAAAAATGTAAGAAAATAAATCGTGTGTCTTTGAGAAATCTTACATCTGGCCCCCACCAATCACTGCAGGCATCTGTAATATAATTATTAAGTTGATGCAGGTTGGAGAGCAAGGTTCATATGCTCAAAAAAAAGCTGATACAACAACTAAAATATGGAATTCAGTGTCAAATGTGCAATAAATAATTATTTACTTAATTAATCTTTATTAAAGCTTGGAATTAACTACAAGACTTTCAGCTTCCTCACTGGCTCACCTGATAAAGAATCCACCTGCCAGTGCAGGAGATGCAAGAGATGTGGGTTTGACAGCTGGTTGAGAAGATCCCCTGGAGAAGGAAATGGCAACCCACTCCAGTATTCTTGCCTGTATTCCATGGACAGAGGAGCCTGGTGGACCACAGTCCAAGGGGTCACAAAGAGTCAGACACGACTGAGCACACACATACACACACACACACACACACACACCAGACTTAGGCTTAGAGTGGAGTCTCCAGTTCCTCTCCTCTGCAACCCTATTCAAGCCCAGTTCACTCACTTATTCAGCCCAGGGCCCTTAGTCACCCAACATCACTGCAGGGGACTCCCTTAGAGACCAGTTCTTCTGAGCCTCTGGACCACTTCATGTTTATCATCTTTTCCTTTATCAAATGCATCTAATTCTTATTTCATTGCTTGAGCTCTGTATGTTACTGTTGCTGGGTGGTTATATCAATTTGAATGAATATTAGTGCCCTTTCATGTCTACTCTTTTAACAGAAGTTCAGTGTTTAACTTCAATCCAGTAGCATATATATTGTTGGGGATATCCATGTCATGGTTTGTGGATGAAAGAGCAGCTAGGAATATGATATATGTTTCAGTTCCAGTTCAGTCACTCAGTTGTGTCTGACTCTTTGTGACCCCATGAATTGCAGCACGCCAGGCCTCCCTGTCCATCACCAACTCTCAGACTTTACTCAAACTCATGTTCATTGAGTCAGTGATGCCATCCAGCCATCTCATCCTCTGTTGTCCCCTTCTCCTCCTGTCCCCAATCCCTCCCAGCATCAGGGTCTTTTCCAATGAGTCAACTCTTCACATGAGGTGGCCAAAGTATTGGAGTTTCAGCTTTAGCATCAGTCCTTCCAATGAATACCCAGGACTGATCTCCTTTAGAATGAACTGGTTGGATCTCCTTGCAGTCCAAGGGACTCTCAAGAGTCTTCTCCAATACCACAGTTCAAAAGCATCAATTCTTCGGTGCTCAGCTTTCTTCACAGTCCAACACTCACATTCATACATGACCACTGGAAAAACCCATAGCCTTGACTAGATGGACCTTTGTTGGCAAAGTAATGTCTCTGCTTTTGAATATGCTATCTAGGTTGGTCATAACTTTCCTTCCAAGGAGTAAGCATCTTTTAATTTCATGGCTGATATATGATATATAGCTAAATGTGGCGGAAATAATACCATCACTTCATGGGAAATAGATGGGGAAACAGTGGAAACAGTGTCAGCCTTTATTCTTGGGGGCTCCAAAATCACTGCAGATGGTTACCGCAGCCATGAAATTAAAAGACGCTTACTTAGAAGGAAAGTTATGACCAACCTAGATAGCATATTCAAAAGCAGAGGCATTATTTTGCCAACAAAGGTCCGTCTAGTCAAGGCTATGGTTTTTCCTGTGGTCATGTATGGATGTGAGAGTTGGACTGTGAAGAAGGCTGAGCACCAAAGAATTGATGCTTTTGAATTGTGGTGTTGGAGAAGGTTCTTGAGAGTCCCTTGGACTGCAAGGAGATCCAACCAGTCCATTCTGAAGGAGATCAGCCCTGGGATTTCTTTGGAGGGAATGATGCTGAAGCTGAAACTCCAGTACTTTGGCCACCTCATGCAAAGAGTTGACTCATTGGAAAAGACTCTGATGCTGGGAGGGATTGGGGGCAAGAGAAGAAGGGGACGACAGAGGATGAGATGGCTGGATGGCATCACTGACTCGATGGACGTAAGTCTGAGTGAACTCCGGGAGTTGGTGATGGACAGGGAGGCCTGGCGTGCTGCAATTCATGGGGTCGCAAAGAGTTGGACACGACTGAGTGACTGAACCGACTGACTGAACTGACACAGGTAAAAGACACTAGACTTTCTGCTTCTACCATGGAGGAAGCCATTCCCTATTTTTTCTTCTTTTAATTGCAGTTTGGGGGTTCTTAGGTGGCACAGTGGTAAAGAATCCACCTGCCAATGCAGGAGATGCAGGAAGACAGGGTTCAATCCCTGGGTTGGGAAGATCCCTTGGAGTAGGAAATGGCCACTCACTCCAGTATTCTTGCCTGAAAAATTCCATGGACAGAGGGGCCTGGTGGGCTACAGTTCATGAGGTCACAAAGAATTGCACCCAAGGGAGCTCAGACAAATAGTTGCTTTACAATACTGTGTTGCTGCTGCTGCTGCTGCTAAGTCACTTCAGAGGTGTCCCACTCTGTGCGATCCCATAGATGGCAGCCCACCAGGCTCCCCTGTCCCTGGGATTCTCCAGGCAAGAACACTGGAGTGGGTTGCCATTGCCTTCTCCAATGCATGAAAGTGAAAAGTGAAAGTGAAGTCGCTCAGTCGTGTCCAACTCTTAGTGACCCCATGGACTGCAGCCTACCAGGCTCCTCCGTCCATGGGATTTTCCAGGCAAGAGTACTGGAGTGGGGTGCCATTGCCTTCTCCAATACTGTGTTAGTTTCTACTAACACAAAGTGTTAACAAAGTGAACAAAGTGTAACAAAGTGAATCAGCTAAACATATACATAGAGCCCCTCTCTTGTGGATTTCCTTTAGAGTTCCCTACGCTATACAGTAAGTTCTCATTAGTTATCTATTTTATACATAGTATCAATAGTGTATATATGACAATCCCAATCTCCCAATTCGTCCCACCTCCTCTTCTCCCTTGGTATCCATACATTTATTCTCTATAACTGCATCGCTATTTCTGCTTTGTAAATAAGACCATCTATACCAATTTTTTTCAGATTCTACATATGTACATTAATATACAATAGTTGTTTTTCTCTGACTTATTTCACTTATTTCATCCACATCTCTACAAATGACCCAATTTCATTCCTCTTTATGGTTGAGTGATATTATCACATCTTACTCTCTTGATCCTGGTTTTACTATTGCAAAAGAAGGCTATGAGCCACACAATCTCTAAGGGTCCATCTAAACTTCTAGGATCTTGCTTCAGAGAACCACATATAGAATACAAAACATATACATAAACATAAGGCCAACTTCTTAAGGAATGCTGATTTAGACCTAATTGGTGAAAGCAATCTATAATTTGAAATGTACTTGGTTAACTTAGTCTCCAATACAGTCCATGTGTCTATCAGTTAATATAAGCTAGATTATGCTTCAGTGACAAATGATCCTCAAATTGCACTGCATAAATACCAATTTTTATTTGTTGCTCTTGAAAATTTCACTGCAGCACAAGTAACTTTCCAAGACCAGTATCCTTCTTGTTTTGACTTAGTGTACCAAGTTTCTTGGATTCTATGCCATCTCTGTATCAACATGCAATTCTGTGAATAATGAGGCAGAGGAAAAGCAGGGTGAAGAGCTGAATACCACCAATAAATGTTCCCTCGCCATTTGGTCCATATATTTTACTTTCCAAAGGAAGTTTGCACTCACACCTCACTTTAAAGAAACAGAGAAGTATAAGCCACCATTTAAGAAAGTAGGGGGAAATCAGATGTTGGTCAAGATAGGTAATGCCTATTATAATGTGACATGGTATTGAGTATCATCAGATATTCAAGCAACAGATATAATGTGTGGATGTGAAAATGTTTGTCTATATGAAAACATAGTTGTAGTGTAAGCCCTAATGATTTTTTTTTTTTTTTTGGCTTTTGCCTTTTTTTTTTTTTTTAAAGCAAATATCTGACTTAAGCTTTGATTGCCAAGGCATCCATTTCAAAGAGTCATTGACTTCAAGACAGATAACTCAAATAAACACACCACCAGCTACACAACTGGACAAGGAGCCTTTCTGTCTACTCCCACTAAGGCTCCTTTGTTTTAGAAATCTTAGCTGATTTCAATAACACACATGGACAGAAGAGCCTGGTGCGATACAGTCCATGGAGTCACAAGAGTCAGACATGACTTAGCAACTAAACCACCAAACCACCATGTGGACTAATTGTTTTTTTCCCTTCACATGTTTTTAAACATTTAAAACATGTTGTGTTTTAAATTCATGAATAAACAGTGAGACTTCAAAACCCTAGGCCCCCATATTCAACCCTTATAAAAGCAGAACCCCAGGGCCATGTGGTACCTTTCTCTTTGCACGATCTTGTGCATGACCCGAGCTGTGTTGTATAATTTCCAGACCTAATATGTCATAACTTTCTATGTGTTCAAAGTTTCCAGTGGTTATTGCCAAAGGAGTAGTCCAACCACAACATGATGAGACTGGTTATCGAAAAACAGTGAATACAAAACACAGTAACAAGGCTACAAATGTCTGCTGGAAATCCTGCGGTAAAGATGCATATGGGCCTTTGCAATCATTTATTCATTCATTTAGAGTTCATTTAACATTTATTTTTGAGTGCCCACAGTGTGCCAGGTGCTAGGAATAGTTATCTCTCTTTTAGCAGATTTAATTCATTTCTGAAAACCCTGATGCTAAGTGAAAAGTCATTAAATAAAAAATATGTTTCCATTAATTTTAATGGGAATGGTTTTGGTGCATTCTATCCCAAATCAAGATGCCCAGAGAAATTTCACAAATAGAAGACCATATCGATTGAATAATTAAAACATGTTTAAATGGGAAATAACTTGGAAGTTAAAAAATTAGTTTGTACATAAATGCGCAGAAAGGTTCTTATTATAATTGTTGAACCAAACGAAGAAATAGCTAAAAGGAAGGCAGGAACTCTTACAGATAGTAGATACGTGAGATGATCATTTTATTTTTCACTGGAATTAGGACATAAGAACTGAAGTCAGTGTTACCCATAAATACATTGGGGAAACAGGCATAAACCAGAACCATCCTGTGAAATCTGGGAAGTATGGTCCTCCTACTCAAATGCAATGTTGTTTATGAGCAAAAATGAGATGGAAGTGAAAGCTGGTCCTTCAGATTGGACCCACTGACACTCACATGTGTATCACATTTCAGTTTTACACAGTTCAGTACACATTTACTCTGAGAAAAGTGAGGCCACACTAAAGGACTTTGACTGAAATAAAAATATGTGACTGAGAGCTGATAGTTTCAGTTTTATTTTGCAACTTACTGAGGATTATAGCCCAGAAGATAGCCACTCAGAAAGCTCCAAGGAACAGATCTAAAGATGTAGTTTGGGAGGCCAGTATTTATGTATTTTTGATGAAGGGTTATATGTGATCAAGCATACATTTCAGTAGAAGGTTACTGGTAGTCACAAGGAACAGATATCTCAGTGAATAGTTTTAGTGTTTTTCTAAGTATAAAAAGATGCAAGTATCAGGTTCATTAAAAACTTTGACTGAAATATTGCTTATCTAAGGGCCTGTTTGCCTGTTTCCCAAAGCATGAGTTCCTATTCAACTCTTCATCCCGAGTTCCTTTCAGAGTGTACTGTAGGTCAGCAACTGCAATGGCCACGACCCCATTCTTGTAGAAACGGGTGATGTGACATTCCTTAGTAAATGGGGAAGAGTCTGCAGCCAGCGTTAGTTTGCCAAACTCCCCAGGTTTCTCTCTAGTCCCCAGAAACATACAAACCAGCAGACTCATGGGGACTACCAAGGCAGATTTCATTGCAACTCTGATTGGCACCAACCCCTGCCACAGCATCTTATTTTCAGGCAGGCAGTTCTTAAGAGTAACTATCCACTTGCACTTGTCTCAAACTAATCTACATAAATGAAGATATCTGTGAACAAAGATCACAACTCAACAAAATTAACCAATAAACATAGCTTGAATAAAATTTGTTTATATCCTGCAAATGACTTTAAAGGAAATTGTATTATTAAATCTCACCTTAATTCTACCACCAAGAGTGTCACTGAAGAGTTTGATGCAAGAGAATGACATAATCCTACCTGGGGTGAATCTCTGTTTTGTCACTGACAATTTGCCTAGCTGTGAACAAACTATTAAATCTATCTAAGCCTCAGTTTCTCCATTTGCAAAAAAAAAAAAAAAAAGTTTATGCTTCTATACTACTGAAAGAATTAAATGAGCCAAAGTGTGTAAACTGCCTGATATATTAGCATTTTCCTCCTTTTAAAAATAGAAAAGCAACAACACATAAATAAAGATACTAACATAGGAGGCGCTTCAATTTCCCTCCTGCCACAGATACACCAAATGTACAACAAAACACAAAACAGTTCCCTGCAAAGAGAAACCCAGAAACCTACAGAGTGACTCATACACATCACTCAACTAAGAAAATTAGTTAAAACTCTAGACAGACTAAATAAGAGAAAAGGAGAGAGGACTCAATACATGAAATCAGAAAAGAAAGAGCAGACATTACAGCGGCTAACAGAGAAATACTAAGAATCATAAGAAACTACTGTAAGCAATCACACACCAAAAATTAGACAGCCTAGAAGATATAGATAAATTCCTAGAATCACACAATCTACCAAGACTTAATCATGAAAAAATAGAAAATTTGAACACCAATTACTAACAAGCACATTGAATTAGTATTTTAAAATATCCCCACAAAGAAAAGTGCAGTATCAAATGACTTCACTGGTGAATACTACCAAATATTTAAAGAAGAATTTACACCAATCTTCAAACTCTTCCAAAAAATAGAAGATAAAGGAACACTCCCAGATTCATTTATGAGGTCAGTATTACTCTAATAGCAAAGCCAGACAAGGGCACAACAAAGAAAAAATTACAAGCCAACAACCCTAATAAGCACGAGTGAAAAGAATACTTAACAAAATATTAGTAAACTAAATTCAGAAACACATTAAAAAGATTGTATGCCATGATCAAGAAGGATATATTTCTGAAATGCAAAGATGGTTCAACATAGGTAATTCTATTAATGTGATACACCACATTAACAAATGAAGGATAAAAGTCATATGAGTGTCTCAATTGATGCAGAAAAATTATTTGACAAAATTTAACATTGTTTCATGATAAAAACTTTCACATACTGAGTACAAAAAGAATGTACCTCAAAACAATAAAAGTCATATATTGCAAGCTCACAGCTAACATCATAATAAAAAGCTGAAAGCTTTTCTGGAAGAAGACAAGGTAGTCTACTCTTGCCATTTATATTCAAAATAGGACTGGAAGTCCTAAACAGAGCACCTGGTGAGTTGGGGGACAGGATAATAAAGGAATCCAAACTGGAAAGCTAGAAGTAGAACTGTCCCCATTTGTAGATGGCACACACAAAAAAACTGTTAGAACTAATAAACTAATTTAATAACATTGCAGGATGCAAAATCAATATAAAAATTTTTCTGCATTTCTATGCAACAGCAATGAACTATTGGAAAGAGAAATTTTAAAAATGCTCCCATTTATAATAGCATCAAAAACATTAAAACATTTAGGAGTAAATTTAGTCAAGGAAGTGAAAGATCTGTACACTGGAAACTATAAGCATCAATTTCAAAGAAACTGAATACAAAAATGAGTGGAAATATTTTTCATATTCATGAATTGAAAGAATTAGTATTGTTAAAATACTAACCCAAGCAATCTACAGATTTGATGCAATCCCTACCAAAATTTCAAAGGCGTTTTTCACAGAAATAGAAAAAAGTCATATATCTGATTAAGGGCTTAATATCCAAAATATATAGAGAACCCAAAAACTGAATAGCAAAAACAAATTTTTTAAATAGTCCAACTTACAAGCCAGGGAATCTAAGCCAACAATTTTCCAAATATTTGTTCTTTGAAAGACATACAAATGGCCAAAATGTACATGAAAATATGTTCCACACCAATTAATCATTAGGGACATGAAAATCAAAGCTACAATAAGATATCATTTCATACCAGTTAGGATGTCTCTTATTGAAAAAAAAATAACAGGAAATAACAAATGTTGGTGAGATTGTGAGGAAAGTGGAACCCTTGTACACTGTTGATGGGAATGTTAATTGGTGTAACCCCAATGGAATACTGTATGGATATTCCTCAAGAAACTAAAAATAGTCCTATGATATGATCCAGCAATTCTACTTCTGAGTGTGAGTATATATCCTAAGGAAACTAAATTATTATTTTGAAGAGATATCTGTACTCTCATGTTCATTGCAACATTATTCACAATAGCCAAACATGGAAACAACTTCAGGGTTCATCAACAGATGAATGGGTAAAGAAAATGGGACATATACATATTAAGTATGTTCAATGGAATAATATTCAGTTTTAAAAAGTAAGAAAATCCTGACATTTGTGAAAAGTTGCATGACTTGTAGGACTAAGTGAAATAAGCCAGACAAAGAAAGACAAATACTGCATTCTATCACTTATATGTGGAATTACAAATGAACAAACAAAAAAGGTAACTCATAGAAGCAGTGACTAGAATAGTAGACTGATGGTTGCAAGAGCCTGGGAGGTGGGAATTTAGAAACAGGTTGACCAAAGGGTACAACTCTATTAAAAGATAAATAAGGTCTGAGGGTCTAATATACACACAATGACTATAATTGATAATACTTATTGTGTAAATGAAATCTTTTGAGAGTAGAATTGGAGTTTCCACCAATAGAAAAAAAAAATGAAAGAAAAGAGGGAAGAAAGGAAGAAAGAAGGAAAAAGAGTAAATACGTTGGGTGATGGATGTGTTAATTAACTTAATGGTGAAAATTCTCTGACAATGTATACATATATCAAGGGCTTCCAGGTGGTGCTAGTGGCAAAGAACCCAGCTGCAGTGCAGTTGGACCTGAGACCTGAGTTTGATCCCTGGTCAGGAAGACTCTCTGGAGGAAGACAAGGGAACCTACTCTAGTGTTCTTGCATGGAGAACCCCATGGACAGAGGAGCCTGGAAAACTGCGGTTCATAGGGTCTCACAGAGTGAGACACAACTAAAGTGACTCAGCATGCATGCACATATATCAAATCATCACCTAGTACTCTAAATACATTATTATTCTATTGGTTGATTATATTTCATAAGCTAAAAAGCAACCTCTTAATATGGCAGGTATATGCCAAGTGTTTTCTATGTGTTTTATGTGTGTTAAGCCATTTGTTACTCCTAATAGCCCACGAAGTAGATATCATCACTTTAATACATGAGAAAACTAAAATATGGTGGGGGAGAAGGCAATAACTAAATTAACAACATTACAAAGTGGTAAAGCTAGAATTTGAACCCAGGAAGCCAGACTCAAGAGTCTATATTTAACACAAGGATATGAAGTCCTGGCCCCCTTCTTCCCAACTTGGGACAAATCTGCAAGGTTATCTCCACTTCTAAGCTGCCAGTAGCATCAGCTGAGCATTTCATTGAGACAGACTCACACCTGATGTTCTCTCTGTGCCTGATCTGGCTTCTTCTCCTCCAGTCCAAATTTCTGTCCGCAAGAGAATTTTGCGTCATGACAGAAACTATCTTAACCCATAAAAGCTTAAATATTTACTAATTTACAGACCCTTTAGAAAAACTTTGCCAACTAGACTGTTAAAGTAGTTTGTATTTGGCTTTCCTTGTGCCCATAATGACCCTCAAACCACAGATCAATTAAACAATGTGAAGATTCAGACATCTGACAGAATATCTATTCCAATTATGAATTCCAAACTGAGAGAATAAGCACAAGGCTAGTCCAAGGACCTAAGAGATACACAGTAAAATGGACCCAGGCCAAAACCTCACTGATCAGCCAATGTCCAGAAGCTTTGCTCTGATTCATGGACCACAATGACAATTTGCTTGACAAGGAATTAGAGTCTGTTCAGAACCAGTGTCCAGCAATTCCTGGAAAGTCTGATAATTTCCCTTCTGAAAGCATAATCAATCTGACAGATGGATACTGATCTCTTTGGGAAAGGTGAGGAGTGACTGAGTGACTAAGCACAGCACAGCATAAATACTTTGAAAGGGTAAATATTATGCTATTTTATACTATGAAATATACATTACACTCGGTAGTAAATATTATGTCTATCCTATGAAAATCACCCTTTCAATACAGTTTAAGTAGTAACTGAATGTATTGCTGATTATAAAATTACCATATTTGGAAACAGCAGAGGAGCCCTAAGCTGTTAAACTACTGCTGATCAAACATAAATATGGGAAGTATGGGGAGTTTGAATTTTTGAGTTTAGATCTTCAGTGACTGCATGAACATATGCTTATATATTTTGTATACATTTGTGGTATTGAGAAATTTAACTTTTGCACGTGTAAAACATTACCAATTTTTTCTTCTCTTTTGATACTGACAAACAAAACATGCTGTCCCTCTTGCACTACCAGTATGAGAGAATACATGTGAAACTTAAAGAGGAAAAACATTACTTACTTGGTGACATTTTTCTAAACACTGTGATGGGGGTTTTTTGTTGTTGGGCTTGGGTTTTTGGTTTTTTTGAGCCTGAGAAAATTATGGGGAACTTTCTCGACTACTGCCCCCTTGTGGATAGTATATACAAACAGATCAGAAAACTTGCAATATTTTGAATGTTTTCTTCTGGAATTTTTTTTTTTTTAATTTTTAAAAGGAGTTGTTTAAGAACTGCATGACTAAATATTTGAAAACAAATAATTCACCATAATATTGAAACAGGAAAATTACATTGACATACCTCATTTCTCAACTGTTTATATGTAGGTTACATGTGTTTCATAGCATAGATTTATAGAAATTTTATCAACAGGAATCTTAAAGATAATCTGATCAAATCTAATTTTATAAGTGAGAAAATAATGAAACAGGGACAAAGCCTCACTTTACTTTCCAGTATGTCATGACTGATGCTGCTGCTAAGTCACTTCAGTCGTATCTGACACTGTGCGATCCCACAGACGGCAGCCCACCAGACTCCCCCGTCCCTGGGATTCTCCAGGCAAGAACACTGGAGTGGGTTGCCATTTCCTTCTCCAATGCATGAAAGTGAAAAGTGAAAGGGAAGTCGCTCAGTCTTGTCCAACTTTTCGCGACCCCATGGACTGCAGCCTACCAGGCTCCTCCGTCCATGGGATTTGCCAGGCAAGAGTACTGGAGTGGGGTGCCATCGCCTTCTCCAAGTATGTCATGACTGGGTAGATAGAAAAGGATAACAATTGGATGTGATTCTCTTATCTATCAGTTCAGTTCAGTCACTCAGTCATGTCCGACTCTGCGACCCCATGAATCACAGCACGCCAGGCCTCCCTGTTTATCAACAACTCCCAGAGTTCACTCAAACTCAGGTCTATCGAGTTGGTGATGCCATCCAGCCATCTCATCCTCTGTCGTCCCCTTCTCCTCCTGCCCCCAATCCCTCCCAGCATCAGAGTCTTTTCCAATGAGTCAACTCTTCGCATGAGGTGGCCAAAGTACTGGAGTTTCAGCTTTAGCATCATTCCTTCCAAAGAAATCCCAGGGCTGATCTCCTTCAGAATGGACTGATTGTATCTCCTTGCAGTCCAAGGGACTCTCAAGAGTCTTCTCCAACACCACAGTTCAAAAACATCAATTCTTCAGCGCTCAGCTTTCTTCACAGTCCAACTCTTATCTATAGTAAAGGACAAATACTTAGAAAAGAAACTTGCTTTAGTTTTATAATATTTAGAAGTAATATTGTGATAAGATAAAATCAAAGTGACTAAATTTGCCTTTTATTATATAAAGCTGTTTTTGAAGAAAAAAAAAATTCCTCTTCTCTCTAACAGTAGAATCTCCATTTTTCCTTTAGCTTCACTTCCTGCTGCTACTGCTACTGCTAAGTCTCTTCAGTAGTGTCCGACTCTGTGCGACCCCATAGACAGCAGCCACCAGGCTCCCCTGTCCCTGGGATTCTCCAGGCAAGAACACTGGAGTGGGTTGCCATGGCCTTCTCCAATGCATGAAAGTGAAAAGGGAAAGGGAAGTCGCTCAGTCGTGTTCGACTCTTCCCGACCCCATGGACTGCAGCCTACCAGGCTCCTCCACCCATGGGATTTTCCAGGCAAGAGGACTGGAGTGGGTTGCCATTGCCTTCTCCTTCCCTTAAAGGCAGGCATGGCTGTGTGACTAAGTCCTGACTGATGCATATAAAGGCAAGTCATGTGTGCAGTTTTCAGGTCACTTCCTCAAAGGACAGGTGGCACCCATTCTTCCTCTTGAAATGCAGACACCAAGGTGAACTATTTGAGATCATGAGAATAGAGAAAAACCTCGAGGATGGAAGAGAAAATTATTAGAAAGAACTTGGTTCCCTAGTTCTGAACTGATACCCAGACTCTTTTTTTTTTCTTTTTTTTAATTTTTATTTTATTTTTAAACTTTACAAATTGTATTAGTTTTGCCAAATATCAAAATGAATCCACCACAGGTATACATGTGTTCCCCATCCTGAACCCTCCTCCCTCCTCCCTCCCCATACCATCCCTCTGGGTCATCCCAGTGCACTAGCCCCAAGCATCCAGTATCGTGCATCGAACCTGGATACCCAGACTCTTAAGTGGAAGAAAAGTAAACTTCTAACATGACTATTACTGGGGGACTGTTTTACTCCAGCTAAATTTATACTTGAACTAACAAAATGTTACAAATCTTTCAATGGGCAATTGGCAACTTCAGGTGCCACAGAGAAATAAAGACAAGGGATATGTATTGCTAAGGCTTACAGAACAAAATATCATAAACTGAATAACTTAAACAACAGAAACATCTTTTCTCAAAGTTCTAGAAGCTAGAATTTCAAGATGGTGGTGTCAGCAGAGTGGATTTCTTCGGAGTCCTCACTCTTTGGCTTTCAGATGCTACCTCTTCACTGTGCCTTCAACATGGTCTTTCCTTCTGTAAACACATGTCCCTGTCTTTATCTCTTTTGCAGCATGCACGTCAATTATACCAAATTAGAGCCCACCCTGATGATTTAATTGAAACCTGAAAGTGTTGAAAGTGTTAGTCCCTCAGTTGTGTCCGACTCTTTGCAATCCCATGGACTGTAACCCACCAGGCTCCTCTGCCCATGGAATTCTCCAGGCAAGAGTATTGGAGTGGGTAGCCAATCCCTTTTCCAAGGGATCTTCCTGACCCAAGGATTGAAACCAGATCTCCTGCATTGCAGGTAGATTCTTTACAGTCTGAGCCACCAAGGATTATTAACTAAGTACCTCTATAAAAACCCTATCTCCCAAAACAATCACATTCTGAGGTACCAGAAGCTAGAACCTCAACATGCAAATTTTGGGAATACACAATTCATCCCATAATAAAGTAAAACTGTTTACTGCTTAAATTAAAAATGCTATTTACAAAGTATCAAAATGCCAGAAGCCAAACACACAACAAAAATTATATTGAATGAGGACCACCTAAAGAAAAATATCAGAAGCTCTGTTTTTGTGGTTCCCTATTAATAACTTGTTTTCTCTGGCCTGTATCTCATTAGTTTCCTTTTCTGTTTCCCTTTTCAACCTCGAAATGTTGGCGAGCTTTCACTCTTCCTTCCTGGCTTGGTCCTGAGCCCTCTTACCCCTGCATCTACTTTATCTCGCTAGGATAACTCATCCAGCCACAAGACTTCTTATATCTTTGCCTCAGTCTTTCCACACATCTCCAGGCTGATATACTCATCATTTCCTACTTGACATCTCTATGTGGATGCACAATAGATATGTCAGCTTGGTTTTCCCCCCTCAATTTTTATCTTATCGCATAAAGGAACTGAAATGATGGACTAGGACAGCTCGAGCAAGCAGGATTTACTAAGCAAGCAGCAAACAGTATACTCTTGAGACATGAGAGTGGACCAAATCCTATATGAATGATCTCAACTGATCTCGGTTTCCCTTTTTTTGTTATTTGTTCCCTCCCATAAGTGGTCCCCAAAACCTAATTTGTTCTGCCCCACACAAAATAGGGCTTGTACCTGAGACCATTTGGGGAAGGAAATGTAAATAGGGCATATGCTGAAGGCCAATCGGGGAAGGGGTGTGCCAGGGCATCTTTTCCTGCTAAAGTTCTCAGTTCAGTCTGTGGTTTTCTCTTTCCTGAGCTTTTCCTTGTCTTGATTAGCCTCTGCATGGTTCTTCTAGTCATCTCTTTCTCTAACCACCATCTTGAATTTCTTTTTCCTATTCTAACTGCCTAAGAGATATCTGAAACTGGATGTGCCCATAGAGATCTCTTGATTTCTTCCCAGGCTTTCTTATCTTCTTAAATGGCACCACTACCCAAAAACTGTTCTAAAGCCCAAACCTAGATCTAATCCTCAATCCTTCTCATTCATCCCTCCTTACTCTCCATTACCCCCATACACGAAATCGAATCAATTCTTCTGCCAAAACATACTCTGCAAATTCCATATCCTCTTCTGCATCTCTGGTGTGACAACTGTAGCCCAAGCATCACCATCTACCCTGGGGACCAACTGCTGTAGCTCCTAATTGATCTTAATGCTTCCACTCCTGCCTCTAAGTTTGTTTTCAACTTAGAAACCAAAGTCATCTTTTTTAAACATAAACCAGATTGAGTCACTCTCTTGCTTTAAACTCCCTCATGGTTTTCCATTGCACTTGAACTAAAATCCAAGTGTGTCACCATGGGACTCTCATGTGGGGCCCTTTGGGATCAGCTCCCTGTCTGTCCCTCTCATGATGAGATTCTGTCTCATGCCATCCTCTCTCTGTACACTGGGCTCCTCCACACTGGTTTTCTTTCTCTCTTTTGAATGCAATTGGGGTTGGGGTCATTTCTGTGTTTGGAATGCTTTTTGTCCAAAAGGTCATTCAGGTTTCAGCTCCAATGTTACCTTTAAGTAAGTCCTTTGCTGACTACCTGGTATAGACACATCATTTTTTATTATATCACCCCCTTTTATTTCTTTCAGAAGAGTTACCACTATATGGATTTGCTTGGTCAATTTATTTACTAATTTGGGGATTTTTTTTTTTTTTTTTTTATCCTCTCCATTATAACACTAGCTACCTGAATGCAGGAACTTATATACCTTGTTTACCATATTATTTATAACACCTAAAATACAGTCTGGCAATAAACACTATTGGATAAATGGACAGATGAATCTTGCGAGCTGCTTTGTGGGGGGTATCCTGCTATAATAACAGAGCAGAAGCTAGGTGAATAGGATTTTGAACAAGATCATATAATGTTGACAGCCAAGGCACAACTCACACTGGTGTGAATTTCCTCCTTTAAGTAAAATTTAAGATAACTAAGTGCTCTTTTTAAGAGATGTTCTTCACACTCATTTATATTCTAATAGTTCTGAAATCTGTATCCTTTGAATTAGCCCATTTTCTTGAAATTCAGACACAATTAACAAAGTATTCCAATACATCATCTGTAAATTCAGGCATCTCAAACTAAGCTTATTTTTGTTTTTAACTCTTCTTCAATCTCAAAGTCAAAAAGCCTTGGAAATTCTTGGTTTTAATTCCATGACTAGTTGTATGATTTTGAGCAAGTCATTTTACCTCCCTGACTCTGCTTCATCTATAATATAAAAGGGTGTGTTTAGGTGACCTCACCTAAAAAAGTTAACATCAACATTATAACTTTATCTTACTGTGATGTCATGATTGAGCAATGTTAAGCCATTTTCCCCTCCAAATTACTACATCTAAGCAGCTACAAAAGTGACCAGGCAGCAAATTGTTCTCTTGGAATCAGAGTAGATGTAGTCAAATGAATACCGAATATAAGATTAGTTACTGAGAGGATTCGCCATTCCAAATACACTCCCTGTAACTCACAAATATTCTTAAATAGAGTACCTCTAAGGCTCATGTTTTCTGCTTATTATTTATGTACATGCTAGCTAATTAAGAATTTAGAACCAAAAACAGACTCACATTCCCTCATCACCATTTCACTTTCTTAAGTCTTTCTCATGTTTAAAATTTCAGTTAACATCTTTCTTTATAGAGGCCATAGAATACTTCCACCCCCTCTCATTACCTTTAACATTCATTTGTCAATTGATACCTTTGTTTCTAACTCACAATGGGTAGACACATGGATAGATAAATACATATAGGCTCAGATACTGACGTAAATAGTCTCTCTTATTTATTTTTTCCCTTAGTGTTCAGTATTGCTTCTTGTTTTTGGGAAGTGGTTGATAAATACCTGAGAATAGTTACAGCTATTGTACCAGAAACTTACCTTATCTCTAAAGAAAACCATCATGAAGACCAGTTTGGGTGCCATAAATTAAGAAATCTAGGAGGGTAGGATCAAGATGACAGAATAGAAAGACCCTGAGCTCACCCTGCCACAAATACATCAAGACTATGATCACATACAGAGCAACTCTTGTGGAGTAGTCTGAAGACTAGCAGAATGACTCATCATCAAGACTGTAAGAAAAGAACTGAACAAAGTCTTACATGAGGGGAAGAGGGATGATCTTGTTGGGACCCATTCTCCTAACAGGTGACCCAGAAGAAGGGATTATCACAAGCTCCAGGATCCTTTGAGCCCCAGATTAGGCTTCCTAAACCTTGGGTCTGGAACCGGAAAGGAGAGTTCCCTTAATTGCTTTTAAGACCAGTGGGGCTCACCAGAGGGTAGGAAGTCACTGAGACTCTGCTCTTGAAAGAGTGCATAAACAGGCTTGATTGCTCTCAGTCACAGAGCAGAGATAGCAGACTGAAAACTGCTGTTCACTGTGACTGGCCTGCCAGGACTACCCAAGCACACCCACCAGAATCCACAGGGCTTCAGCCCCTCCTTTGGCACTGCTCCCTGCAAAAGCAGCAACTCCACCAGGGAAAGTGGAGCCAGGTCAGAAGGTCCAAGTCCTCAGGCCTCGGTCATACCTGCCCCACCATAGGGTGGTGACCACCACTGAGCCCAGGTGATACCCCAGCTCACACCTGGCTTTAGCTACAATCAATAAGACTCCAGCCTCACCTCCCACCAAGTCACAGGCTGCCACCTCACCCTGGAGGAAGACGTGGCTTGAGCTCCCTTCAGATCCAGCCCTGCCAATAAGACGCTAGGTGCACAGACCACAAAGGGCCACTCTCACGTAAGGACATGACTTCAAGACCTGGATAGGTCACCATTTCATCTAGTTTCACAGAGACAGAGAAAGGCAAACAAAAGAGAAAACAAAAGACTGTTTCAAATGAAAGAACGTGATAAAACCCCAGGGGAAAAAATCCCTAATGAAAATGAGATAAATAATTCACCTGATAAAATGTTCAAAGCAATAGTAATAAGAACAAGCCCTGAACTCAGGAAAAAAATAGAGGAACGCAATGAGAACTTAAAAAAAAAAAAAAAACTAGAAAAATACAGTTAATCAGAGTTGAAGCATACAATAACTGAAATAAAAGAGACGTTAGATGGAATTAACAATAGATTAGGTGACACAGAAAAAAGCATAAGAACTGGAAGATGAAAATCACCCAAACAGAACAGGAAAAAAAAAAAAAACCTAAGTGAGGAGTTTTAAGTGACCTCTAGGACAATGTCAGCCCTGGGATTTCTTTGGAAGGACTGATGATAAAGCTGAAACTCCAGTACTTTGGCCACTTCATGAGAAGAGTTGACTCATTGGAAAAGACTTTGATGCTGGGAGGGATTGGGGGCAGGAGGACAAGGGGACGACAGAGGATGAGATGGCTGGATGGCATCACCAACTCGATGGACGTGAGTCTGAGTGAACTCTGGGAGTTGGTGATGGACAGGGAGGCCTGGCGTGCTGCGATTCATGGGGTCTCAAAGAGTCGGACACGACTGAGGACTGAACTGAAATGAACTGAACTGAACTGAACTGAGGACAATGTCAAGCATTCTAACATTCACATTACAAGGGTCCCAGAAGGAGAAGAGAAGGAAAAAGGACAGAAAACTTATTTGATGAAATTATAGCTATAAACTTTCTTACCTGGGGTGGAAAGAGATATTCAGGTCCACAGATCTAAGAGTGTCCCAACAAAATGAACCCAAAGAGGCTCACAGCAAGATATATCACAATTAAATTAGCACAAATTAAAGATAAAGATAGAATTCTTTAGGTGGCAAGAGAAAAGCAAAGAGTCACATTCAAGGGTACCCCCATAAAACCAAACCATCAGCTGATTTTTTCAGCAGAAACTTTGCAGGACAGAAAAGAGTAGATGATTTATTTAAAGTGCTAAAGGAAGCAACTTACAACCAAGGGTACTCTGCACAGCAATTTTGTTATTTCAAGTTGAAGAAGTGTAAGCAGCTCCTTGCTGGAAGCCTGCCCTCAACAGGAAACCCCTTTTCCTTGTCAATTTAGGAAAGCTACTTTGTGATTAACCATAAACAAGGCATCGCCACACTCTGCTCATCTCTGACCCAAGCACACCTTTCAAATCTTTTAATCACACAATACATCACGTAAACGGTTGGTTCTTTCCATAGATCAAATAAGTAGAAATGAAGAATAAGTAATTAGCAAATAATCAGATCTCTTCCCTAGCTTCTCCTTCATTAATCTCACATGCAAACTGTGTGAACAAGATAACATCCAGAGGACAATCACAAGAAGTTGACAAGTCTGCCAAGTGACCCCTCTCTCAATGATTAGTTGAGATTACCTCCCTTTCTCCTTTAAAAAACTTTGATGACCAAGCAGAATCTTGGGAAAGAATTCTAAGGGGCACTGAGTCCACCATCTCACCAGATTGCCAGCATTCTGATTGCAAGCAATCTTCCTTTCTAGTAAAAACTGCCTCTTGGGTATTGATTTTCTAGCAGTGAAGAGCCAGACCTCAGTTCAGTAACAGAAGAGACTGAGCTCCCCAGACAAGCAAAAGCTTGAATTCATCACCACTAAATTAGTCTCATTCTCTCTCTCTCTCTCTCTCTCACACACACACACACACACACAAACACACACCATTAAAGAATCGTCTTTAAGTGAAGCTGGAGTCAAGGGAAGGTGATCAGGGAAAGTTTAAAGGATTTTCTCTTTTTTTTTAAACTATATACTTTTATTTATTTATTTATTTATTTATTCATTTTTGGCTGTGCTGGGATTCCTTACTGGACACAGGTTTTCTCTAGTTGCAGAGAAAGTGAATCACTCAGTCGTGTCCCACTTTTTGCGACCCCATGAACTGTAGCCTGCCAGGCTCCTCTGTCCATGGATTTCTCCAGGCAAGAATACTCGAGTGGGTTGCCATTCCCTTCTCCAGAGGATCTTCCTGACCCAGGGACAGAACCTGGGTCTTGTGCATTGCAGGCAGATTTGCCTTGCAATATGTGGAATCTTCCTGGACCAAACCTGTGTCCCCTGCATTGGCAGGCAGATTCTTAACCACTGGACAAGGACTTCCCTATAGCTCAAACAGTAAAGAGTCTGCCTGCAATGCATGAGACCACGGTTCGATCCCTGGGTTGGGAAGTTCCTCTGGAGAAGTGAATGGTAATCCATTCCAGTATTCTTGCCTGGAGAATTCCATGGACAGAGAAGCCTGGCGGGCTACCTGCCATGGGGTCACAGAGAGTCAGACACGACTGAGTGACTAACACACACACTATAGACATCTAGGATTTTTTCTTAAAGAATAATTCAGTACAACTTCCCATGCAGCAATGAAGACTGCTCTTTCAGGTCTTTTCATGAAAGATAATTAGGTTTATATTACTCTTCAGGAGAGAGAGAGAAGAATCTTAGAGACACTCAGAGAAACATAAATAGAACTTAAAAAAATAAAAGAATACAGCACTGAAATTATTGTCACCACTTACCTTAGGAAGGAAGACTAAGGATATTATGTCACCGGCAATAAATACAAGACATAAAATAAGCAACAGCCAGTTTAAATTTAAACTGCACTTGAATGGTAGCATGCAGAGGGCATGTACTGAATCTATCGGAGGTAGGGTGTTGTAGCTTTTTATTGTTAAAAGAACAAACCAACAAAAACATCTTTAACAGAGAGGAGAAAAAATAACAAAAATGAGAGATTAGGTGAGCTTGTGAGAAAGGGGAGAAAAAGAATGACACCAGTATTCTTTCTATGTTGAGCAAATAATGAAGAGAAGAGGAAACACTGAGGAAGAAACTTCCCTGTGTTGTTCTCTTTATAGGATTCAAGAGAGATCATATCAAATCTTTCCCCTTGGGGCACCTCACAATTTCAATGGAGCAAACAATCAGATTGAAGGTCAGGAAACTACAAGACAATAGACACTTAAATAGATCTGAAAAGGAAAGAAATATCCTGAGGGAAAAGATGGGTGAGTGCAAGCTAGCACAGAGAAAACTGGGACTTAGAATCAAACTAACCTGCTTCCTTGGTGGCTCCGACATAAAGAATTTGCCTGCATTGCAGGAGATCTGAGTTCGATCCCTGGGGTGGGAAAATCCCCTGGAGGACAGCAAAGCAACCCACTCCAGTGTTCTTGCCTGGTGAACCCCAAGGACAGAGAAGTCTGGCAGGCTACAGTCCATAGGCTCGCAAAGAGTTGGACAGAACTGCAGCAACTTAGCATGCCTAATCTGAAATTTAATTGTGGTTCAGGTGTGTCCAACTGTTTGCGACCCCATGAATCACAGCACACCAGGCCTCCCTGTCCATCACCAACTCCCTGAGTTCACTCAGACTCACGTCCATCGAGTCAGTGATGCCATCCAGCCATCTCATCCTCTGTCGTCCCCTTCTCCTCTTGCCCCCAATCCCTCCCATCATCAGAGTCTTTTCCAATGAGTCAGCTCTTCACATGAGGTGACCCAAGTACTGGAGTGTCAGCTTTAGCATCAGTCCTTCCAAAGAAATCCCAGGGCTGATCTTCAGAATGGACTGGCTGGATCTCCTTGCAGTCCAAGAGACTCTCAAGAGTCTTCTCCAACACCACAGTTCAAGAGCATCAATTCTTCAGCGCTCAGCCTTCTTCACAGTCCAACTCTCACATCCATACATGACCACAGGAAAAACCATAGCCTTGACTAGACGGACCTTTGTTGGCAAAGTAATGTCTCTGTTTTTGAATATGCTATCTAGGTTGGTCATAACTTTCCTTCCAAGGAGTAAGCGTCTTTTAATTTCATGGCTGCAGTCACCATCTGCAGTGATTTTGGAGCCCCAAAAAATAAAGTCTGACACTGTTTCCACTGTTTCCCCATCTATTTCCCAGGAAGTGATGGGACCGGATGCCGTGATCTTTGTTTTCTGAATGTTGAGCTTTAAGCCAACTTTTTCACTCTCCACTTTCACTTTCATCAAGAGGCTTTTGAGTTCCTCTTCACTTTCTGCCATAAGGGTGGTGTCATCTGCATATCTGAGGTTATTGATATTTCTCCCGGCAATCTTGATTCCAGCTTGTGTTTCTTCCAGTCCAGCGTTTCTCGTAATGTACTCTGCATCTAAGTTAAATAAGCAGGGTGACAATATACAGCCTTGACGTACTCCTTTTCCTATTTGGAACCAGTCTGTGGTTCCATGTCCAGTTCTAACTGTTACTTCCTGATGTGCATACAGATTTCTCAAGATGCAGTTCAGGTGGTCTGGTATTCCCATCTCTTTCAGAATTTTCCACAGTTTATTATGATCCACACAGTCAAAGGCTTTGGCATAGTCAATAGAGCACAAATAGATGTTTTTCTGGAACTCTCTTGCTTTTTCCATGATCCAGCAGATGTTGGAAATTTGATCTCTGGTTCCTCTGCCTTTTTGAAAACCAGCTTGAACATCTGGAAGTTCACGGTTGACGTATTGCTGAAGCCTGGCTTGGAGAATTTTGAGCATTACCTTATTAGCGTGTGTGATGAGTGCAATTGTGCAGTAGTTTGAGCATTCTTTGGCATTGCCTTTCTTTGGGATTGGAATGAAAACTGACCTTTGCCAGTCCTGTGGCCACTACTGAGTTTTCCAAATTTGCTGGCATATTGAGTGCAGCACTTTCACAGCATCATCTTTCAGAATTTGGAAGAGCTCAACTGGAATTCCATCACCTCCACTAGCTTTGTTCGTAGTGATGCTTTCTAAGGCCCACTTGACTTCACATTCCAGGATGTCTGGCTCTAGGTCAGTGATCACACCATTGTGATTATCTGGGTCCTGAAGATCTTTTTTGTATAGTTCTTCTGTGTATTCTTGCCACCTCTTCTTAATATCTTCTGCTTCTGTTAGGTCCATACCATTTCTGTCCTTTATCAAGCTCATCTTTGCATGAAATGTTACCTTGGTTTCTCTAATTTTCTTGAAGAGATCTCTGCTGCTGCTGCTGCTGCTGCTGCTGCTGCTGCTGCTGCTAAGTCACTTCAGTAGTGTCCGACTCTGTGCAACCCCATAGATGGCAGCCCACCAGGCTCCCCTGTCCCTGGGATTCTCCAGGCCAAGAACACTGGAGTGGGTTGCCATTTCCTTCTCCAGTGCATGAAAGTGAAAAGTGAAAGTGAAGTCGCTCAGTCGTGTCTGACTCTTAGCGACCCCATGGACTGCAGCCCACCAAGTCCTCCGTCCATGGGGTTTTCCAGGCAAGAGTACTGGAGTGGGGTGCCATTGCCTTCTCCGGTTTTGAGTCCCTGCTGCTGCTAAGTCACTTTAGTTGTGTCCGACTCTGTTCGACCCCATAGATGGCAGCCCACCAGGCTCCCCTGTCCCTGGGATTCTCCAGGCCAAGAACACTGGAGTGGGTTGCCATTTCCTTCTCCAATGCATGAAAGTGAAAAGTGAAAGTGAAGTATCTCAGTCATGTCTGACTCCCAGCGACCCCACAGACTGCAGCCTACCAGGCTCCTCTGTCCATGGGATTTTCCAGGCAAGAGTACTGGAGTGGGGTGCCATTGAGTCTTTCCCATTCTGTTGTTTTCCTCTATTTCTTTGCATTGATCACTGAAGAAGGCTTTCTTATCTCTTCTTGCTATTCTTTGGAACTCTGCATTCAGATGCTTATATCTTTCCTTTTCTCCTTTGCTTTTTGCTTCTTTTCTTTTCACAGCTATTTGTAAGGCCTCCCCAGACAGCCATTTTGCTTTTTTGCATTTCTTTTCCATGGGCATGGTCTTGATCCCTGTCTCCTGTACAATGTCATGAACCTCATTCCGTAGTTCATCAGGCACTCTATCTATGAGACCTAGGCCCTTAAATGTATTTCTCACTTCCACTGTATAATCATAAGGGATTTGATTCTAGTGGTTTTCCCTACTTTCTTCAATTTCAGTCTCAATTTGGCAATAAGGAGTTCGTGATCTGAGCCACTGTCAGCTCCTGGTCTTGTTTTTGCTGACTGTATAGAGCTTCTCCATGTTTGGCTGCAAAGAATATAATCAATCTGATTTTGGTGTTGACCATCTGGTGATGTCTGTGTGTAGAGTCATCTCTTGTGTTGTTGGAAGAGGGTGTTTGCTATGACCAGTGCATTTTCTTGGCAAAACTCTGTTAGGCTTTGCCCTGCTTCATTCCGTATTTCAAGGCCAAATTTGCCTGTTACTCTAGGTGTTTCTTGACTTCCTACTTTTGCATTCCAGTCCCTTATAATGAAAAGGACATATTTTTTGGGTGTTAGTTCTAAAAATTCAGACATTTCAATGAATAGAATAACAGTTTATGAGATATGCCAAAGGACCCCGAATCCCATAGTCATTAGGAACATTTACTGTTTTAGTTTTCATTGACAAGGGAAAGACGTTCTTTTCTTTTGATTTTTCAAATGCTGTGGCAGAAATTTTCCTTAGGACAAATCAGTGCCACAGATAGGAAACATTTACACTGTTGAGTCTGTTTTGATCTTTGGTCAACAGCCCACTTCAGATCTGTGTACTTTCCTAGGAGAGTCAGAGGGAAAGGTGAGCACCTTTGGACTTTAAAGAGCAGCTCAGGGCCATTAGTAGACAAAGGTTTATTATTAGCACAGTCTACTGAGATGGCAGTCCCTGAACTTGCAAGAAATTTCCCCAGCTTATCAATTTATTTCTAGTTAACCTTTGCACCATTGCTTCCATTTGATGCTGAAGTTCATTGAAGAAGCCTGACAAAACCTGTATTATAGTGCTTAATTGGTATGTATCAAGCTATAATATGGATAATTAAAATTCATCCAAGTACCATCATTTGTAAAGGAGGGCAGAGTTTAGTTAGGCTATTTCCTCAGCAGTCTAACTTTCTGATGTAATTTAGAGAGGAAAATAATTTAGTAAACTGTTCTCCAATAAGAGTTAGGTAGACAAAATGAAAACCAAAACAAAAAAGGAGAAATCAAAAAAAATTTTTGGAGTCTTAAGAATTACAATTCAGAAGACACAGAGACATAGATTATGGCAAAACTGAGTGTTCCACGGTAGAAAGGGAGTTCAGTTTAATTCAGTCACTTAGTGGGGTCCAAGTTTTGTGACCTCATGGACTGCAGCACGCCAGTCTTCCCTGTCCATCATCAATTCTTGGAGCCTGCTCAAACTCATGTCCATCAAGTTGATGATGCCATCCAAACATCTCATCCTCTATCATTCCCTTGTCCTCCTGCCTTCAATCTTTCCTACCATCACGGTCTTTTCCTGAGTCATTTCTTCACATCAGGTGGCCAAAGAATTGGAGCTTCAACTTCAGCATCAGTCCTTCCAATAAATATTCAGGACTGATTTCCTTTAAGATTGACTGGTTTGACCTCCTTGCAGTCCAAGGGACTCTCAAGAGTCTTCTCCAACATTACAGTTCAAAAGCATCAATTCTTTAGCACTCAGTTTTCTTTGTAGCCCAACTATGACATCCATACATAACTACTGGA
Organism: Bos taurus; assembly: GCF_002263795.3. Taxonomy (NCBI): domain Eukaryota; kingdom Metazoa; phylum Chordata; class Mammalia; order Artiodactyla; family Bovidae; genus Bos; species Bos taurus. The sequence goes on along the minus strand of NC_037336.1, from coordinate 16,271,095 downwards.
AAAGCCATAGCTTTGACTAGAAGGACCTTTGCCAAGCAAAGTAATGTCTCTGCTTTTTAATATGATGTCTAGGTTGGTCATAACTATTCTTCCAAGAAGCAAGCATCTTTTAATTTCATGGCTTCAGTCACCATCTGCAGTGATTTTGGAGCCCAAGAAAATAAAGCCTGTCACTGTTTCCATTGTTTCCCCATCTATTTGCCATGAGGTGATGGGACTGGATACCACCATCTTAGTTTTTTGAATGTTGAGTTTTAAGCCAACTTTTTCAATCTCCTCTTTCACTTTCATCAAGAGGCTCTTTAGTTTTCTTTGGTTTCTGCCATAAGGGTGGTATCATCTGCATATCTGAGGTTATTGATATTTCTCCCAGCAATCTTGATTCCAGCTTGTGTTTCATCAAGCTTGGCATTTCACATGATGTACTCTGCATATAAGTTAAATAAGCGGGGTGACAATATACAGCCGTGATGGACTCCTTTCCCAATTTGGAACCAGTCTGTTGCTCCATGTCCAGTTCTAACTGTTGCTTCTTGACCTGCATACAGATTTCTTATGAAGCAGGCATAGTCAGGGGCTTATACAGATTAAAGCACACGCTCACACACACACAAACACAAGGTTGTAAAGAGCTGCCCAGTGAGAAGGGACTCTGAGGGAGTCAAGAAGTATTTGATTCTGAAGGTAGTCAAGAAGTATTTGTCCTTAAGGAGTCACAAGCTATGTTAGGGTAGGGGTCTAAATACATATATAGGCTGTCATGAGCTATTTTAGAGTAACAATCTCAAGTACAGAATTTCTGGCATGTCTTCTATATGCCTCTTCAGGACAATATATGGGTCAGGTTCCATCTAGGCTGAAACACGTAAGTCACACTTCCTTCTTGGCTTCCTGGCTTGACTTTAGGGAGATTCATAGCAATACTGACATCATTTTGATTTTCCTTTCATGTAGGCAAATTGCCAAGCAGAGAAATTTCAATTTCTATTAACTGTCACTTCATTACTATGATAAATTTTAATTTGATAAGGTACAAGTTTTAAATTGCTAGGATACAACAAAAATAATCTTAAAAAGAATACTGGGTCCCATTTTTGTACATGAGACCTGTTCAAAATTTGATGGAGAGACTGGATAGCTTCTGATAATGAAGGCAAGGCTCATGATGTGTATGACTTTATCTTGAAAAGGGACAATCAAACAAGACACTTCTAATAATGCTAGAGGAGACATTGTGACACCTTCTTAGATGTTACAGGGAGGTTTGTAATCTGGTATTAAACATGCCTGGAAAAGTTCAACAAATTATATCAAAAGGCATTTAATTGTTTATATTTCTAACACATAATTTTTAAGAATATATACTAAAAGAAAAAGTAGAAATGTAATAAAAATTAATGAAAATTGTGACTCATATTATTTGTGATATTAAATCAGAGAGATCAATTTTAAGGATTAACAAGCTGCTAAGTCACTTCAGCCATGTCTGACTCTGTGCGACCCCATAGATGGCAGCCCACCAGGCTCCCCTGTCCCTGGGATTCTCCAGGCAAGAACACTGGAGTGGGTTGCTATTTCCTTCTCCAATGCATGAAAGTGAAAAGTGAAAGTGAAGTTACTCAGTCATGTCTGACTCTTAGCGACCACTTGGACTGCAGCCTACTGGGCTCCTCCAACCATGGGATTTTCCAGGCAAGAGTACTGGAGTAGGGTGTCATTGCCTTCTCTGAAGGATTAACAAGAGGAAACTATATAAGTGAACTAGCCCATATTCGAATTGAAAAAGTATCAAAAATTCCGTAATTTTGAAGTCTACAAAAATATTAAAGACAGAAAAGTGCTCATATTATATCAAGTTAAAAGACAGAATAAGATTAATTCATCATGACCTCAACTATAGCTAGAGGCAGAGTTAGATGGAAAAATATATTGCAGTATAAATAGTTAAGGGCTTTCCTGGTGACTCAGCAGTAAAGAATCTGCCTGTAATACAAGAGACCTGGGTTTGATCCCTTGGTCAGGAAGATGGCAACCTACTCCAGTAATCTTGCCTAGAAAATCCCATGTAGCCTGGTGGGCTACAGTCCATGGGGTTGCAACAGAGTCAGACATGACTTCATGATTAAACAACAACAATGTAAATAGTAAAAGTCTCTTGGAATTAAGGAAATTTTATCTCTATATTTTCTATAATTGTCATGTATCACTAAAGTAAACATAAATACTGAAGGTGTGAATCTGTCATCTACTTGAACATTCCAAGATAATTGAATAGCTCTATCCCTCATAAATGCTAGAATTATTTGTATGAACCATGTTAGATATGAACATACTATAATTATCCTTTATCAGAATAATGGTTTTCATCAGAGCAATGCTAACTAAATATATAACCTGGACTTTTAGAGAGGCCTTATTAAGACAAAGACAGTTGCAATAGAAACTTTTATTAATAGTGTTAAAAATTTGCCATAGAGTCTTTAATATGATATGATTCTAGTGATGCTTAAGTGTTCAGTCAGTTCAGTTCAGTTCAGTCGCTCAGTCATGTCTGACTCTTTGTGACCCCATGAATCACAGCACACCAGGCCTCCTTGTCCATCACCAACTCCCGGAGTTCACTCAAACTCATGTCCATCAAGTCAGTGATGCCATCCAGCCATCTCATCCTCTGTCGTCCCCTTCTCCTCCTGCCCCCAATCCCTCCCAGCATCAGACTCTTTTCCAATGAGTCAACTCTTCGCATGAGGTGACCAAAGTATTGGAGTTTCAGCTTCAGCATCAGTCCTTCCAAAGAAATCCCAGGGCTGATCTCCTTCAGAATGGACTGTTTGGATCTCCTTGAAGCCCAAGGGACTCTCAAGAATCTTCTCCAACACCACAGTTCAAAAGTATCAATTCTTCAGTGCTCAGCTTTCTTCACAGTCCAACTCTCACATCCATACATAACCACAGGAAAAACCATAGCCTTGACTAGATGGACCTTTGTTGGCAAAGTAATGTCTCTGCTTTTGAATATGCTATCTAGGTTGGTCATAACTTTCCTTCCAAGGAGTAAGCGTCTTTTAATTTCATGGCTGCAGCCACCATCTGCAGTGATTTTGGAGCCCAGAAAAATAAAGTCTGACATTGTTTCCACTGTTTCCCCATCTATTTCCCATGAAGTGACAGGACTGGATTCCATGGTCTTAGTTTTCTGAATGTTGAGCTTTAAGCTCAACTTTTTCTCTCTCCTTTTTCACTTTCATCAAGAGGCTTAAGTGTTAATATTGTTCATTTTGACTAAAAGGAAAGGAACAAGAAAGGAAGGAGGAAAGAACAAGGAAAAATTAGAAAAGCATGGCGGGAGAGGGGGGAAGCAAGCAAAAATAGCCACTTTAATTTTAAAGGAAACAAATCAGTAAATCCTTTAGTGTGACTTATGGGTTTGTCCAACACTTCAGATATAATCAGACTTAGTCTTAAAGTTTCCAGGATAACAAAATCAATTGGCATCTTCTTTCTATGATTTCCAATTCTTAGTTGTTCACGAAGGTGAGAAAATATTCTGGGATCTAGATTAACCTGGAGAGGACTAAGATATGTTTCTTCAGATAACCAAGGTGATTAGATATAAAGCAGGGCCCCCTGATGCCTACAAATAAGGTCAGGATACCAAGAATCCATTTGGTAACTTCTAGAGTTCTCCAAATTCTACCTTTCTGCTTTGAAACTAGACAAAATATATCCAAATATGACTGGATCATACCAGGAAATCCTGTGGCTATCACAGAAACATTCATGAAAACAGCTAATGGGAAGTAGAAAGTTAATGATAACTGGATGCTGACTATTTTTATGAACCACAGGCCAACCATGTAAAGCTCAGAAAGCAGGTATAAAGCAAACAGTAGAGTAGATACTCGGACAAGGCAATGCCACCCCACTCTAGTACTCTTGCCTGGAAAATCCCATGGGCGGAGGAGCCTGGTAGGCTGCAGTCCATGGGGTCTCGAAGAGTCAGACATGACTGAGCGACTTCACTTTCACTTTTCACTTTCATGCTTTGGAGAAGGAAATGGTAACCCACTCCAGTGTTCTTGCCTGGAGAATCCCAGGGACAGGGAAGCCTGGTGGGCTGTCATCTATGGGGTCACACAGAGTCGGACACAACTGAAGTGACTTACCAGCAGTAGCAGCAGAGTGGGTACTGGTTATTTTGTAATGAACCAGTAGGCTTATTTGACATGTTATTTGATACAAAAAAATAAAATGCCTGACAATATAAGACTGGACCCCATAGTTTCACCCAGCTCCTTAGTCTAACTCAGTGCTAACTAGAGTGATGAGAGTTACTGCCCATTACTTTCCTCCTCTGCAAAATGCATATATGATCATCTTTAAGTGAATAAAGTATATTACAGATATTTTTTTAAGATTCTGTACATTAAATTTTTTCTGTTAAGGTATTTTTTTCCTTCTGTGCTTTTCTCTTATGAATTCCAACTTTCTGTGAGAAAAAGCAATGTTTCTTATTAACTTAAACACTAGTAATCAAGTCACTGCTTTTTTTTCCTGTTTTGTATCCACCTCAACTTTAAAGAGGCTCAGCCATTAAGAAGGCTGAGCATCGAAGAATTGTGGTGCTGGAGAAAAGTCTTGAGAGTCCTTTAGACAGCAAGGTAAAACCAGTCAATCCTAAGGAAAATCAATCCTGAATACTCATTGGAAGGATTGAGGCTGAAGTTCCAATGCTTTGGCCACATGATGCAAAGAGCCGACTCTTTGGAAAAGACTCTGATACTGGGAAAGATTGAGAGCAGGAGAAGGGGTGACAGAGGATGAGTTTGTTGGATGGCATCACTGACTCAATGGACATGAGTTTGGGCAAACCTGGGAGATAGTGAAGGACAGAGAAACCTGGCGTGCTGCAGTCCATGTGGTCACAAAGAGACACGACTTAGTGACTGAACAACAACAACTTTAAGCAAACAAAACTTTTAAAAATAAACAGAAAACAAACCCAGAAACTAGTGCCCCAAGTATGTTTGGAAGTCTATCTGCCAAAACTGAAAAGAAGTGCAGATACTTCCTGTATATTCCCTCCCCCATCCACATACAGCTGCCTCCATTACCAACATCCCCCACCAGTGCTGTACATTTCTTATAATTATTCAACAAATCTATCTTGAAACATTATTATTGCCCAGAATTCATAGTTTATATTGAGCTTCACTCTTGGTGTTGTATATCCTGTGGGTTTGTATAAATATATAATGATGTTTCCATCAGTCTAGTATCATATAAACAGTTTTTCAAAATCCTCTGTATTTTGCCTATTCATCTCTCTTCCCCTCTAACCTTTGGCAACCACTAATCTTTGCACTGTCTCCATGGTTTTCCCTTTCCCAGAAATTCATAGAATTGGAGTCAGTGTGTAGCCTTTTCAGATTTGCTTCTTTCACATAGTAATATGCTTTTAAGACTCATCCTTGTCTTTTCATGGCTTAAGAACTCAATTCTTTTTTGCATTAATGATACCCCATTGTCTGAATGTATTGAATGTTCAACCACTCATCTTCTAAAGGACAATGTTGCTTCCAGGTCTTGGCAAGAATGAATAAAGCTACTATAAACATGTATCCCAAAGAAGGGCAATGCCCAAGAATGTTCCAACCACTGTACAACTGTGCTCATTTCATATGCTAGCAAGGTCATACTCAAAATCCTTCAAGCTAGGCTTCAGCAGTACCTCAACCAAGAACTTCCAGATGTACAAACTGGGTTTAGAAAAGGCTTAGGATCATGGAGAAAGCAAGGGAGTTCCAAAACATTTACTTCTGTTTCACTTACTATGCTAAAGCCTTTCACTGTGTGGGTCACAACAAACTGGAAAATTCTTAAAAAGATGGGAATATCAGACCAACTTACCTGTCTCAGAAACCTATATGCAGGTCAAGAAGCAATAATTAGAACCAGACTTGGAACAATGGACTGCTTCAAAATTGGGAAAGAAATACAACAAGGCTGTATATTGTCATCCTGCTTATGTAACTTATATGCAGAGTACATCATGTGAAATGCCAGGCTAGATGAATCACAAGCTGGAATCAAGATTGCTGGAAGAAATATCAACAACCTCAGATATGCAGATGCTGCTACTGCTAAGTCACTTCAGTCGTGTCCGACTCTGTGTGACCCCATAGATGGCAGCCCACCAGGCTCCCCCATCCCTGGGATTCTCCAGGCAAGAACACTGAAGTGGGTTGCCATTTCCTTCTCCAATGCATGAAAGTGAAAAGTGAAAGTGAAGTCGCTCAGTCATGTCTGACTCTTTGCGACCCCATGGACTGCAGCCTACCAAGGCTCCTCCGCCCATGGGATTTTCCAGGCAAGAGTACTGGAGTGGGTTGCCATTGCCTTCTCCGGATATGCAGATGATACCACTCTATGGCAAAAAAAGAAGAAGAACTAAAGAGCTTCTTGATGAGAGTGGAAGAAAAGAGTGAAAAATTTGACTTGAAATTCAACATTAAAAAAAGTAAGATCATGGCATCTAGTCCCATCACCACATGGTGAATAAAAAGGGAAAAAGTGGAAGCAGTGACAGTTTTTCTTGGGCTCCAAAATGACTCCGGACAGTGACAAGGGTCATAAAAGTAAAAGACTCTTGCTCATGGGAAAGAAAGCTATGACAAAACTAAACAGGGTATTAAAAAGCAGAGATGTCGTTGCCAGCTTTGCTGACAAAGTCCATATGGTCAAAGCTATGGATGTGAGAGTTGGACTATAAAGAAGCGTGAGCACTGAAGAATTGATGCTTTTAAATTTTGATGCTGGAAAAGACTCTAGAGAGTCCCTTGGACAGGAAGGAGATCAAACCAATCAGACTTGAAGGAAATCAATTCTGAATATTGATTGGAAATATTGCTGTTGATGCTAAAGCTCCAATATTTTGGCCACATGATACAAAGTGCTGACTCATTGGAAAAGAACCTGATGCCAAGAAAGATTTAAGGAAATTGGAGATGGGAGTAGAGAGTGAAAAGATTAACAGAATTATCAACTCAGTGGACATAAATTTGAGCATACTCTGGGAAACAGTGGAGAACAGAGAAGCCTGGCATGCTGCAGCCCATGGGGTCACAAAGAGTTGGACACAATTTAGCAACTGAACAACAATAAATATGTATACAGGTTTTTGTGTGGACAAAAGTTTGCAACTGGCTTCCCTGGTGGTTCAGACTGTAAAGAATTTGCCTGTAAAGCAGGAGACCCAGGTTCAATCCCTGGGTCAGGAGTATAGAATGGCAATCCAACTCCAGTATTCTTGTCTGGAGAATCCCATGGACAGAGGAGCCTCGTGGGCTACAGTCCATGGGGTCGCAAAGGCAGGGCATAACTAAGCAATTAACACTTGCCCTTTCTTTCAAGTTTTCTATTCCTTTGGGTAAATATTACGGAGTATGATTTCTGGATGGTAAGAGTACATTTTGTTTTTTAAGGAACTGCCAAACTGTCTTCGATAGTGGCTGTATCATTTTGCATTCCCACCAACAATGAATTACAGCTACTGTAGATTCACATCTTCATTAGCGTCTGGCTTTCTTATCAGTGTCCTGAATTTTGACCACTCAAAGAGTTGTGTAGTGGCATCTTATTGCTGTTTTAATTCATATTTCTCTGATGACATATGATCTGGAGCATTTTTCATGTGATTATTAACCATTTGCATGGTTTCTTTGATGAAGCATCTCTTAAAGTCTTTGGCCCGTTTTTAACTGGGTTCTCTCTTTTCTTATTGTTGAGTTCTAGAAGCTCTCACATATTTTGATATCAGGCCTTTATCAGATGCATCCTTAGATTCATACATTCTCCCCATCTGTGGCTTAACTTTTCATTCTCTTAACACTGTTTCGTCAAGTAGACTTTTAAATTTTGAGGAAGTACTGTTTATTAATTATGTTAATGGATTATAATTTTGAGTTGTATTTAAAAAGCCATTGTCATACCCAACGTCATCTTAATTTTTCCTATATTATCATTCAGAGCTTAATAGTTTTAGATTGTACATTTATGTCTCTGATCTATTTTTAATTAAATTTTGTGAGGTGTGTAAGGCTTGTGTCAAGATTCAATTTTTTTTTTTTTTTTGGTATGTGGGTGTCCAGTAGTTTCAGTACAATTTATTGAAAAGACTGCCTTTGCTCCACTGTATTCCTTTTGCTCCTTTATAAAAGAACAGTTAACTATATTTATGTAGATCTGTTTCTGGATTCTCCATTCTGTTGCATTTATCCACTTATCTCTCTTTAGTAGATATCACACTTGTCTGGATTACTGTAGCTCTATAGTAAGTCTTCAAGTCAGGTAGTATCAGTTCTCTAACTTTTGTTATTCTTCAATATGATGTTGGCTACTCTGGGTCTTTCTGTATACATTTTAGTATCAGTTTGTCAATATTCACAAAATAAATTGCTGGGACTTTTATTAAGATTACAGTGAATCATCTACAGATTAGGTTGGGAAGAACTGACATCCTAACAGTATTGAGTCTTCCTATTCATGAACATGGAATAGCTTTTCACTTACTTAGTTCTGCTTTAGTATATTTCCTTGGAGTTTTGTTCATATTTGGCACATATTTTGTTAGGTTTCTACCTAAGAATATCATTTTGGGGGATGCTAAAGGAAATGGTATTTTTGTTTGTTTTGTGATTTCAAATTTCATGTCTTCATTGCTGGTCTATAAAAAAGAAGTGACTTTTAATGAATTTTTGTGCTAAAATACACACAACATATACCATTTTAACCATTTTTAAGTGTATAGCTCAATTGCATTCAGTAAGTTCACATGTTGTACTGCAGCATGGCAACTGCAAACATTAACACCATTCAGCTAAACTGAGACCCTGTACCAATGAAACAACTCCCCATTTACCCTTGCCCCAGCCCCTGACAACTGCCATTCTTTTTTTTCTGTCTTTGAATTTTACTACCCTATATACCTCTTGTAACTTTAATCATACAATATTTGTTCTTTTGTGTCTGTCTTATTTCACTTAGCATAATGTCTTCAGAGTTCATGTATGTTGCAGTATGTGTCAGAATTTCCTTCCCTTTTAAGACCAAATAATACTCCATTGTGTATATATACCACAATTTGTTTATCCTTTCATTTGTTGGTGGACACTTAGGTTGCTTTCACCTTAGGAGTACTGAGAATAGTCCTGCTATGAACACAGTGTACAAGTAGAAATGTGAGTCCCTACTTCTAGTTCCTTTATTATATGTACAGAAGTGCAATTGCTGGGTTATGTATAATTATATTTTTAATTTTTTGAGGAACCACCATAACTGTTTTTCATAGCAATTATACTATTTTACATTTCCACCAGTAGTACACAAAATATTCAAATTTCTCCACACCAGTCATTTTTCTTTTTCAGAAAGCAATTGATATGTGTAGATTAACCTTGAATCCTTCAACCCTGCTCCAATTGCTTATTAGTTCCAGGAGTCTTTGGTCAATCACTTCCAATTTTCTGAACATCTCATCTACAAACAAGTGTCTGAGAAGGACTTGCTGTTCTGATAAAAAGCCAAATTTACTAACACAAGCTTTTGTTCTTTGTCCTTTATCTTTTGTCCTTGTTTCTTAAAACTGCTTGGATACAGACATGTGGCTGGAGGTGGAACAGCTTACATACATGAGATCAAAAACCATGGCTAGGGATTGCAGAACAAGAATAAGCATAGGATGAGTATCTGAAGGCATCACTTAGAATCCTTATGAGTCTTGGATTGCTGCCAAGTGATTAGAAAAACAAATTTGTAAACAAAAACCTTGCAATTATTTGAGTTATTGTATAAGAATTATAGGAAATAGAAAACAATTCTTAATTGATATATTAGTTATCCAGTCTGTCAGCTTATTTATTTTCTTTGAGCTGGTTTGTTTTCATGGTATCCTTTGAAATGTGCTTCTATTTTCAAAGCTTGACCTATTATTCTATATTGTTGAATCCATAATGAGTAGCTTCCAAAATGCAATTTTGGGGAAGATGTCTGTTTAGTTTTCCATTCAAAACACTTCTAAGATGAATGGAATCTGAGGTTTCTATCTTACTGGCTCTCGCCCAAGTGTTCTCTCTTATTTTATTGCTCCGTATACACTATTCATTGCTGATTAGACTTCACTACCACATCTCTGTTCTTTATATACCACTTTTCTTGTTCATGCTTTTTTTTGCCTACAATACCTTTCACTAATTATTGACCTTTTCCCTCATTGTCAGAAATGAGTCCTGTGATCATTTACAGCATAAGGAAGTGAACATTCTACACTCTAATGTTTGGAAGATAGAGAAGGAAATTGCAATGTGTGAGAGAAGAAGCCTTCAGTATCTGCCAAACCAGTGGACTCAGTGTAGGGAACATCACAAAAGTATTTGTACTTAACAGATCCTTTTATTTGCCTACTCAGTAGTGATTTTCCCCAGTCTTTTCACTAATTTTGCCCAGAAGCATAGAGCTTGTGCTCAAGAAACCTGGGCCCAACTCTAGCCCCAAGAAAACAATAATTCACCTTATTATTATATCATCACCAGTCATGATGACCACAGACTCCTTTGTAATGACTATATTGAATGGTCACATGACTCAATTTTAGCCAATAGGATATAAGGAAAAGTCTACCGGAAGCTTATGTAATACGGTTTTCTCCCTGGTAAGAAGATAAATATGGAAATGGTTGTTCTTGTCTCAGAGCTACTGTTGCCATCTGTGAGAATGAGGAAAGTTATCACCACACAGACAGCAGAGTGGATAAATGGAAAGCACATGGATTCCTGATGACTTCCAGGAGTTACTGTACCAGGTCTGCAACCACCTCCCCCTGGACTCCTTATTATTTGAGATAATAACTGCTTAAGCCACCATTCATTTCAGAACATGTACTTGCATCCTCAAGCATATTAAGTGCCATAATACGAATGGGGCATCGAAATGAAGATTCCAGAAACCCTGAGGAGAAATGAGGGAACTAATTGTGGTCATTGGAGAGGGCAATGGCAACCCACTCCAGTACTCTTGCCTGGAAAATCCCATGGACGGAGGAGCCTGGTAGGCTGCAGTCCATAGGGTCGCTAAGAGTCGGGCACGACTGAGTGACTTCACTTTTACTTTTCACTTTCATGCTTTGGAGAAGGAAATGGCAACCCACTCCAGTGTTCTTGCCTGGAGAATCCCAGGGACGGGGGAGCCTGGTGGGCTGCCGTCTATGGGGTCACACAGAATCGGACACGACTGAAGCAACTTAGCAGCAGCAGCAGCAGCAGCAATTTAGGTCATAGATTATGGTCCAGGACAAGATCCTGGATACAGTGATGGGGGAGAATAGAAGTTAGAAAATTAGACTAATTCACTCTAAAGTAACTGTATTTTGAATCCAATCTGATCATATAAAACCAAATTTTGGAAATGTAAATGAAAAGTTGGCTCTCATCATTCCCAACAGACTATGATAGCATTATTGACTTTATTATCCATACAAAAATCACTGTTTTTGTGCACTAGGTCTCAAAGGTGTTTATCAGACAGCCCTGGAAATGGCTATGATGGAACTTGGAAGCTAATCAGGGCTCAGGCAAGTATCCAGCACATTCACCTTTGCATTTCTGACAGAAAAGCAATGGCTGAGAAAGGGAACTACAAGAGAAGATTCTGACATTAAAAGCTTTTCTATTGTAGCAACTTTTCCCTCCCATGCCATCATGCTACTTGCTTTTATAAAATATAAACCTTTATTTATAAGTTGAGTAAAATTCATGGCAGAACTAAAATGATGATAAATAACATATCATGAGGTTATTTCATTGTGAAGAGCGTTTTCAGAGGCATCAGAGGAAGAAAATATAATATAGCTGATGATAGATATTTTGTGATTGGATCTATTAGGGTTATTCCTAGGCAGCAACGGGGGTGTGATTGCCAGGACAAATTATAGTGTAAGCTGTTTTCTTCCCACGCTCAATATTTTTGTCCAGTTGAGAGGTGTTCAGAATAAATCTCAAGAGTAGCTTTGAAAAAGAAAATACGTGGGAAAGGGTATAATGCTTAGTCTTTGGAGAAGTAAACAGACAGTCCATCCAGCTAGTCTTTGATGATGGGAGTTGGGGAGTGGGCTATAGTCTGGCTGCTGCTGCTGCTGCTGCTGCTGCTAAGTTGCTTCATGTCCGACTCTGTGCTACATATTCAAATTTCATGTGACTTTGCCAGAGCTACTATGAGCCAGGGGATGAACTCTACAGACTGCATCTCCTTAGTTCCTTTACTGTCTGGTTCTAGTCAGGTTCAGCCAATGGAAGGCAAGACCAATAAAGCAGAGGTTGGAGAAGGAGTACTTCTTTCCAGTTCAGTTTCAGTTCAGTCGCTCAGTCGTGTCCGACTCTGCGACCCCATGAACTGCAGCACGCCAGACCTCCCTGTCCATCATCAACTCCTGGAGTTCACTCAAACTCACGTCCATCGAGTCGGTGATGCCATCCAGCCATCTCATCCTCTGTCGTCCCCTTCTCCTCCTGCCCCCAATCCCTCCCAGCATCAGACTCTTTTCCAATGAGTCAACTCTTCACATGAGATGGCCAAAGTATTCGAGTTACAGCTTTAGCATCAGTCCTTCCAAAGAACACCCAGGGCTGATCTTCAGAATGGACTAGCTGGATCTCCTTGAAGTCCAAGAGACTCTCAAGAGTCTTCTCCAACACCACAGTTCAAAAGCATCAATTCTTCAGCGCTCAGCCTTCTTCACAGTCCAACTCGAACATCCATACATGACCACTGGAAAAACCATAGCCTTGACTAGATGGACCTTTGTTGGCAAAGTAATGTCTCTGCTTTTGAATATGCTATCTAGGTTGGTCATAACTTTCCTTCCAAAGAGTAAGCGTCTTTTAATTTCATGGCTGCAGTCACCATCTGCAGTGATTTTGGAGGCTCCAAAAATAAAGTCTGATACTGTTTCCACTGTTTCCCCATCTATTTCCCATGAAATGATGGGACCAGGTGCCATGATCTTCGTTTTCTGAATGTTGAGCTTTAAGCCAACTTTTTCACTCTCCACTTTCACTTTCATCAAGAGGCTTTTGAGTTCCTCTTCACTTTCTGCCATAAGGGTCGTGTCATCTGCATATCTGAGGTTATTGATATTTCTCCTGGTAATCTTGATTCCAGCTTGTGTTTCTTCCAGTCCAGCGTTTCTCATGATGTACTCTGCATATAAGTTAAATAAGCAGGGTGACAATATACAACCTTGACATACTCCTTTTCCTATTTGGAACCAGTCTGTGGTTCCATGTCCAGTTCTAACTGTTGCTTCCTCAGCTGCATATAGGTTTCTCAACTACTTCTTTCCAAGCCCCTCACTATTTCACTTACTGCAGTCTCACAGCAGCTGCATCCTCTGTCACCTCAGCTTCTGATCAGTCTCTCCTCCGTGGCTCCTGTCCTCACAAAATAATACTCTTCAAGCCTCTTGAATCTTGAAGAGCTCAATGCCTCTTCAAGCCTAGTGCAATAACATTTTCTCACAGTAGCAAGGTCCTGAGTGTATCAGCATCTGTATAGATTCCTTTAACCCTACCACATCCATCTGACTGTGACTTCTGTCCCCAAGAGTCACTTATCTTTTGTTCTTAGTCCACAGCAATCCCCGTTTACATCATATTATCTTTTTAAAATGTTTATTGGAGTATAGTTGCTTTACAATGTTGTGTTAGTTTCTGCTTACAATAAAGTGAATCAGCTATATGTATACATATATCCCGTCTTTTTTGGACTTTTTTCTCACTTAGGTCATGACCGAGCATTGAGTAAAGTTACCTGTGCTGTATGATTGTTCTCCTTAGTTATCTATTGCATACATCGTTGTGTAAAAGGAACACTCCCAAACTCATTCTATGAGACCACCATCACCCTGCTACCAAAACCAGACAAGGATATCACACAAAAAAGAAAATTACAGACCAATATCACTGATGAACATAGACACAAAAAGAACTCAATATTCATTCATGATAAAAACTCTCCAGAAAGTGGGCAAGAGGAAACCTCTCTCAACATAATAAAGATCATCTATGACAAGCAAGCAGTATTCTCAGTGGTGAAAACCTGAAATCATTTCCTCTAAGATCAGGAATAAGGCAAGGATGTCCACTCTCACCACTGGTATTCAACATAATTTTATACTATAGTATCTTTTTATGTGTGTTTGCAATGCGAATACCTGTTTTATTCCCTCTATGATCACCAATCCCCAGGAAAACTCGAGATATGAATATTCGAGACTTAGAAGACTACTCAGTTTGGCATAATTTATGAAAGGCTTTGATCGATGTTCATTTTCGAAAAGTGTTTGGAATGTAAGTTCATTGGGACATATTTGTTTTCATTATTTTTATAAAATTCCTTCCTCAGAGTAGGTTGAAAATCTTTGGGAAAGAATGACTTATTAAGAAGATCGGCACAGTATGACTAGTTCTTCCCAATTATTTTTTAGAAAAATATATAAAAAAAACTATCCAAAATAACCATTCGTTCTTCACCTCAGGTACACAATACTTAGGGAGAGGTACCCAGTAGTTAGGGAGAGCATGAAAATAGCTAACGAGAAGTCATATCAAGAAGCAGAGATAGTTTTTTCCTTTGTTGGTTCCTGTGGTCGGTTTAAACTGCATAAATTCAGTCAAAGAAATAATTGTTTTAAAAATTGCAAAAAATTTTCCATTCCATTTTGCTCTTTCTAAAAGTATAATGATCTTGGCTCTACATAGAATGATATTATTGAAAAGTGTTGCAATGATATGAACTGAAAATTAGGCTTTTTTGCCTTAGTTATATGATGACTTTTCCTTAGATGACCTTTATATTTTCATTTTGAGAACTAACTTTTTAAGTTGAGCATGAACCAAATTATTGTAATTTCATTTGTTTGTTATTTGATTATGTGAGCACTTCTGTTCTTAGGCTGTAAGTTCCTTAAGTGCAGGTGCCAAATAATTTTTGTAATCTCAGAACGATCCTGACATATCAGTGGTTACTCAGTAAATGCATCTTTAATTAATTATGATATTTTTAGCAAAAAGCTACTCTGATAATCCTTTGCAATATTTGTACTAAATGCAAACTGTTCTCCAATGACTATAATGCTGTTTTTTGTGTGAAATGAGTTTTTTGTTTGTTTTATATTTCTCAAACACAGCATGTCAATCAACTATCCAAAAACATTCACATTTCTATCTTGAAGACACCCAGCCTTCCTTTATCAAAGTTTACAGAAGAGACACAAATGATAACTTCATTCCTGTTTAGAGTATGTATCTTGGCAACACATGAGACATGAAATGCTTTTGTGCATATCTAATTGATGCCATGTTCAGACATGAAAAAGGCTTTGTTTGAACTTTTTCTAAAGTAGATATCATCCACTCTGGACACTTGAATCTCAGCTCAATTATTGGTTGAGTCTCAAGTTCAAATTTCTCTTCTGAAAACTCTCTCACACACATACACATTCATTAATCTCAAGGATTATTGATTTTCACCACCACTCATTTGATTCCACTTTGTGCCAGAAATTATACATGGATAGATAAAAATCAATTATACAAAGTTTAGACAATTGGTATAGAGAATAAAAATCAAGTCCCCCTCACCTTCTTCCCCACCCCTTTCCCCTTCTATAATAGTAGCCACAGTGGTTAACAACTGGAATGTACCCTTCTGGACTTTTTCCTTTGTATTTGTAAACTGATATGTATAGCTGCAGATATATACAGTGCAGAGTTGTTATTTTGAGGGTTTTATTAACATAAATGGTATCATGTTTTATGATTTGCCTTTTCCTGTTAACTCCTCCAAGAGATTTTCCTGTCTACACAACACCTTATTTTACAGAAAAGAAAGTTAAGACCC
Organism: Bos taurus; assembly: GCF_002263795.3. Taxonomy (NCBI): domain Eukaryota; kingdom Metazoa; phylum Chordata; class Mammalia; order Artiodactyla; family Bovidae; genus Bos; species Bos taurus. Next base: position 16,255,144 of record NC_037336.1, on the reverse strand, counting down.
AGAAAGGTGAAGCAACTTGCCCAAGGTCACACAGCTACTAGTCCCAGACTTCAAGACAGATAATTTCCCTACATCAATAGGAATGTGTATTTTACCATTCCAATAACAATAAACTTTAAAAACATCAGGGGCTCACCACAATGAAAAGTTGTCCCTCATTCACTTAAAAGATCTGTCATGGTGGCACTGGCTCCCCATGCCCCCTTCCCTCTAGGACTCAAGAAGCAACCTCTGCCAATCTCACAGCAAATAAAAAGCAGAGATGTCAAGGTATAACCTGGCCCACAAAGCTTCCACACTGATCTTCCATTGGCTAAAGCAAGTTACAGCCTGACACGTAACTTGCTTTAACCAACATGCAGCCTGATCCAGCAATCCCACTGCTGGGCATACACACTGAGGAAACCAGAATTGAAAGAGACATATGTACTCCAATGTTCATCGCAGCACTGTTTATAATAGCCAGGACATGGAAGCAACCTAGATGTCCATCAGCAGATGAATGGATAAGAAAGCTGTGGTACATATACACAATGGAGTATTACTCAACTATTAAAAAGAATACATTTGAATCAGTTCTAATGAGGTGGATGAAACTGGAGCCTATAATACAGAGTGAAGTAAGCCAGAAAGAAAAACACCAATACAGTATACTAACGCATATATATGGAATTTAGAAAGATGGTAACAATAACCCTGTATACGAGACAGCAAAAGAGACACTGATGTATAGAACAGTCTTTTGGACTCTGTGGGAGAGGGAGAGGGTGGGATGATTTGGGAGAATGGCATTGAAATATGTATAATATTATATATGAAACGAGTTGCCAGTCCAGGTTCGATGCACGATACTGGATGCTTGGGGCTGGTGCACTGGGACGACCCAGAGGGAGGGTATGGGGAGGGAGGTGGTAGCGGGGTTCAGGATGGGGAACACATGTATACCTGTCGCAGATTCATTTCGATATATGGCAAAACCAATACAATATTGTAAAGTTTAAAAATAAAATAAAATTTAAAAAAAATAAAAATGAATTGAGCTCTAACTCTTATAGATTAAAAAACAAACAAACAAACATGCAGCATGACATCAAGAGGGTGGGGAAGTATAACCCTCAGCAGGAAGAAGAGTCATAATAATTGACGAATCATGATACAACATGTATGCATCCTTCTTTCTCCTTTTCATTCTTTTGATTTGTTTGATTTGTCTTTTTTTTTTCCTGATTCCACTTTTTCTCTCTACTAATTTGAAGGTTATTTTTAATGTTTGTTATAAAATGTTAAATGTATATTTAACTCTTTAAAGACTAAAGTTATTTTTTTATCTTCCCAAACAATACAATTTAATTCTAATTGACTTGCAGGCTATTTGACTCCTTTTTCTTACTTTATAAATCACACTTTATTTTAGTACTTTTTAGTTTTATAGATAGTGTTCATTGAGATTTATCCCATTTTTACCAGTCTGCTAATCTTTCCTTCTGTAATCACAGAATATTCTTGTAGCATCATTGTCTAGACTTCTGGAGTAAATACTTTACCATTTTAATAAGGGGGTTTAGTAAAGGATTGTTAGTAGTAAAATCTCCCTCTTATTGGTACAGGAAACAAGATATGAGTTATATTATTCTGGGTTAAGATTTATTTTTTAAAACACTATGAAAGTGTTATTCTACTGTCTTCTGGCTACCATTAGTGAGGTAAAAAATACCCTGTGTATCTAAATGCTGTTTCCTGTACTTAATATGTCTTTTTTCTCTGTCTGCATCTAAGCTTTTCTGTTTTTTTGATGATTTTCAGTTTCAATCTGATGAGACTTGAGTTTGACCACAAATCTTCTCAAGGATTTAAATATGCTTTTAGTTTATCTCTGGGGAGATTTACCTTTTCTCCTGTCATTCAGAAATTCTGCAGAAAATACTTATTTTGCATCCATTCAGAAGATGCAACTTTCCTAGTCTGATCTTATCTGAAAGGTCTCCTATTAGACTTCACATGGAACGTGATCTAGGCTTTGCCTTTTGACTCCATCCAGCCATGAAAATAAAGGCCATGGAACCAACTGTGGAAAAGTGAATTTCTCCAGAGAAGCCAGGTACTTGTCACTTATTCACTCATCTCTCTGGATTCACGCTCCTAACTATACTTTTGCCTCCAGAGAATTTCTCTTAATTTTTTTTCTGGCCCAGCAATGCATTTGTAGATTTATCTGTAGGTGATTTTCAGATGCGGTGGGCAGGAAAGCTAGTGTGCCAAATTACTACAAATGAAAATACCTGACGGACTTAACCAAGAAAATGAAATCACAAGCCTGACAAAAAAATTAATTGAATAGAATACATTAAATAGTATTTACTGAATACATTTATAAAATAAGAAAAAAATATGGTATTTTCTGTTATTAAATACCAGCCATCTCAAAGAAGGATATGGATTATCACTAAGCCCAGTATTTTGAGGTAATCAATACAAACATACTATGAGCACTGAGAAATGGCTGACAGAGAGATTAAGAACTCTCCATAATTGCGTATCTGTTTGTGGTCTGGTGATACATGAGCCATAGCATTTTATAATAGGTTATATATTGACTTATCTTTCCATCACTCACTGCTTTCTGCTTTATGGAATATCTCCACAATAGGGTCATTAACCAAAATTTTAAAAAAGCAGACCTGATTGAAATTTTAAAAATGTTTGTCAGGGATTTGTTAGGACAGCAGCCCAGGAGACACAGATTTAAGAAACACTTGAATTGTGTTCTGCCGGAGTACAAAACAAGGAGGCTTACCAAAGCAAAAATCACAAGATAACAGTTAGTTATTTAGTTATTTGAGTTGCTTATCAAGAATTATAATTTAAATTGGCAAGAAGTAAAGGTGCTTGAGGTTAGGGTTCATTGGAGTCTGAGATAGATGCATAATTACAAGAGGAGAACTTAAGACTTTTGGCTGGTGGTGTTCTAAATATGGCTGGTGGCGTCCTTGGGTCTCATGCAGTTCAAACAAACTTAAATTGTCAGTGGTGCAGAGACAAGTCTGAGACCAGAATCTCTATGGCCACCTGATTCCTTTTTTTTACACCTGAACTGTGATTACTTCATTATAATTTCAATTTGCTATCAGGGTCTAACTCTGATTTTGTGTATCACTGAGTGTTTCACTGTTCTTCCCAGCCTAATTCAGATACTCAGCTGAAATAATTCATCTTTATCCCCACCCCAAACTCTGCTCCTTGGCTCTGAAATGTTCCCAATCTGATCCCATTCTCATGAGGCCTTAGCTATATTTCCACATTCCATTTCAACACTGAATCATAGTGATTTTCCACGATGCTACTGACTTGCGTTTGCAACTAGAGACTTTTGAGAAGATTCTTCTTCCTCAAGTCCTCACGGTATTAGTAAGGGAGAATTAAGAAGGTAGAACTATTTCTAAAAATTAAATATTTAAATGTTACTAAATTGTAGAAAGCAATGGATTAGTCAGATTCAAATACAAAATGTCTTTTCTGTTTTCTTTTTAGATCTAAGTGTTAATTATGACCCCAGGGCAAAAATAATACTCTTTTGACAGCAGCTGTTGTCTGCAAAAGATGCTTTTGAAACGTACACAACAGGTGAAGCAGTTGAAGGGAAGCAGTTGAAGACCTTGGACATTTATTTAAATGAGTTTAGCTTTCCCAAGTTGGATCTGTTTCAGAAATAGGTAGTACATGTTTGTGCGGAGATCACATGATCTGAAGTGTGCCAGCTGGAAAGAACCTCCAGTAGTAGTAACTGTCTTAAATTCTAAAATTGGAGTTCTGTTTTGGAATATGAAGACATTTGATTCTCTATTAAAATATCTTCCCTACTTCCACCTCTGTCCCATGAGTACCACCCTAATTTATTTGAGTAGTGTGCTTATGTGCTCGTGCTCAGGCAATCAGTCTTGTCTGACTCTTTGCGACCTTATGGACTGTAGTCTGCCAGGCTCCTGCATCCTTGAGATTCTCCAGGCAAGAAAACTGGAGTGGGTTGTCATGACCTTCACCAGAGGATCTTCCCAACCCAGGGATCGAACTCGCATCACCTGTGTCTCCTGCATTGGCAGTCAGATGCTTTACCTCTGATCCACTTGGGAAGCCATATTATAGTAATACCCTCTCAATAATTAGTTTAAAATAATATTTTAAATGTTGACATCTTAAGTAAAAGAACATTTTGAATGAACATCATTGTGTTTCTCAGATTGAACCTGTAATATGGCTAATTTTTAATTTTGAAAAAGTACTGATATTCTTATTTTTGCTATCATTAATGGAAAAAGCTCTTATTTGGAGCTTTTTTCAAATACATTTTGAAATATTTTAATAGACTTATATAATTAGTCAAACTGTTAGAACCATTCTTCTGTAAAGAAAAAACACTTAAACTTATTTTTTCAGTGTACTTTGGAAAGTAATGTTAAAATAAAAGTCAAAAGACAACAGAATCATTCATTTGGTGTTTATATTACTGCTATCCTGCTATAGTTATAGAGCTCCTATAAAGTTTTATTTGCAGGCTATGAAGATAGAGTGAGGCATAATGAAATTATACTAATGGAAAGTCTGTTCAAAACTAAATGTTTAATTACCAGAAAGTCAAAACTTAGTTAGACTATGCCAAATTAGACATCTTCTATCATCAAGATGAAGAGAATGTGGGAGACAAAACAGTACTAAACACATTTGTGATTTTATGTTCTTCCTCAAGACACAAAACAGAATGCTCAGTTGTGAAGCAGCGAGACAGCCTGCTAATTTTATAATGATAGACCCTAAGAATAAGCAACAATCATTCTCTTTTTCATTGTCTAACTGCTGACTCAAAGTCACCCCTCAAAAAAATCACTTAACTTTATTTATAGTTGCCAAAACTTGGAAGCACTTAACATAAAAATAATGAATGGAGCTGGGATGGCTGAATGGAACATCTTGCCTAGATTTCTGTATTCCAATGCACATCATGTTGCTAAAGAGAGCTTGACTTAATAATTGCAAGAAGGGATTTAGTTCAAGTTCACAGAAATATTCTCATTGTCCCACCATCATATGTATGTGCTTTTTTACATAGATGACTTCTGCTCATCATTTAGAATTCAATATTCTGCTTGTATCCATTAATGGCTCCTTGAAAATCCTAACCTCTTGCCATATGTGAAGGGATTAGATCTCACTCAGTATTTTATTACATGTAAAACTATTCTCTTTATAGGTTCTGTAATGAAACAAAAAAACTTACCTAGCTAACACTTAAAAAATATGGAGTGATTTTAACATAAAAGATACTTGGAAAAATAGAAACTTTATACACATTTAACAAAAATAACATTGTCATTATTAACTACATGGGTTTTAAGAGCTTAATCTTCCCAATGGTCCAAAGTCACATTAGCTTCTGGAATATAACGAAGGGTAGTAATCGAGGTTTAATGCTCTATCAAAGAAGCATCAAGGGCCTCATTTCCTTGATTCCAAGGTCACTAATTAGTGATTTGTTTTTGTTTGTGGTTGGTGGGAACGTTCAGGAGAATAAGCTCAATTTAATAGTTTATGAAGAATTGGAAGACTATTACTCAAAATGATATTTTCTTTTTTTTTTCTTTTTATTTGATTGTACCAAGTCTTAGTTTCAGCACTCAGAATATTCGTTATCCTGTGCAGGATCTTCACTGAGGCATGCAGAATCTTTGGTTGTGGAATGTGGGATCTAGTTCCCTGACCAGGGATTGAACCTAGATCCTCTGCATTGGGAGTACAGAGTCTTAGCCCCTGGACCACCAGGGAAACCCCAAAACGACATTTTCAGTAGTTTTACTAAACTACTGCTAGTTATACTAGTAGTTATACTAAACTACTGAAAACTATACTAGTTTAGTAGTTATACTAAAATACTGAAAATATATAATTGGTGGTGGTGGTGTTTTAGTTGTTGAGCCGTGTCTGACTCTTGCAACCCCATGGACTGCAGCCTGCCAGGCTCCTCTGCCCATGGAATTATCCAGGCAAAAATCAAGAATACTGGAGCGGGTTGACATTTCCTCTCCATAGGTTCTTCCCAACTGAGGGATCGAAACTGCAGCTCCTCCACTGGCGGACTGGCAGGCAGATTCTTCACCACTGAACCTCCTGGGAAGTCCCAAGGGAATATTACTCAACACTAAAGAGAAAGGGAGTATCAAGCCATGAAAAGACATGGGAAACGAAGTCAGTCTGAAAAGGCTACAGACTGTATGATTACAACAATATGCCATTCTAATAAAGGCAACACTACAGAGACCATAAAGAGATGAGTGGTTAGTAGAGGCTAGAGGGGAAGAAGGGATGGATAGGCAGAATATAGATGACATTTTTTAAGATATTGAAATTATTGTGCATAATACTATAATGATGGATACATGCCATTATACATTTGTCATAATCCATAGAGTGTATATCAAGTGACCCTAATAGAAACTATGGATTTGGGATGATAATGATGTGTCAGTATAGTTTCTTTGCTTGTAACAAAATAAGTAAGTGTTAGTGGCTCAGTCATGCCCAACTCTTTGTGACCCTGTGGCCTGCAGCCCACCAGGTTCCTCTGTCCATGAGATTTTCCAGGCAAGAGTACTGGATTTGGTTGCCGTTTCCTTCTCCACGGTATCATCCCAACCCAGGAATCGAACCCAGGTCTCCTGCACTGCAGGCAGATTCTTTACTGACTGAGCTACAAGGGAAGCCCAGGTGCCACTGTATTCGGTGATGATAGTGGAGGAGGCTGTACACAGGTGGGGGCCTCCAGGAGCTCTCTCTATTTTCTGCTCAGTTTTGCTGTGAACCTGAAACTGCTCTTAAAAATAAAGTTTGTTTTTTTTAAATGTACATTTTAAAATTCTGTCCACTGAAAATGACTAGGAAAATAAAATAAAAGATCACCTTGGCAATAACGAGCACCCTAGTGCCTGAGTGGTGCTACCTAATGCCTTTCCCACTAAAGTAAACCAAAGCTCCATAAGAAATAGGTGATAAAAGGCTGGCAGAGGAATTATACAAGATGAGCCTGGGATATCTTATAATAGAAAGCCATAAAATTATTCAAACTTCTATGACCATGTCCACAATACTCAAGAGTCGACTTGAAGAGACTTTTACTCAGCAAAGGTAGGGTGGCTTGAGTCTCAGAAAGACTACTAGCTGAAGCAGATTGAAATACATCAAATGAGTTCAGAAGTATATTTTTAAAATGCAGTTAGTGGTCGCCTTAGAAGGATGCTGGGAAAGCAATTAATTTAAAAAATAAGTACACTAAGGGAAATAATCAGGCATGCATCCTTTCTATGTGAACAAAACTTTGGAGTAACCAAATCTAATAGGTGATTCTTCACAGTTATATTCCAGGTTAAGAGGAAAAAAGGAAGAATAATTAGTAGACTATTCCCACTTTGCAAACCTATAATGAAATAATTAATCTAAACAATAATCATTAATGTTTGCCAGTGTCATAAAATAAAGGACCACCAGCCACTAGGTATCCCTGATAGAAGTATATGATGACATTCATAAAATAATTCTAACCAAATAAATTTTAAAAAAATCTGAATATGATCAAATCTCTAGATTTGGCTATCAGTTTACAGAAAATGCAGGGAACACGTCAAACAATGTCAGAAGAATAAAAAGTAAATCAGAGGGGAAAATGTTAGCTAATTAAGAAATTTTGAATATTGACTGGATTTTAAGTTTTTGAAAACAATTATGTTGTATTTCCAAATGGTATAATGGTATTATGATTGTACTTTACAAAGATCTTTATCTTTTTAAAAATATTTAGTGAAATATTTAAAGATGAAAGATGTTATGTCTGGAAATTGTTTCAAAATAATCCAGTGCGTCTTAGTGGGCAAAGACAAAAAAAAATTGTGTCTGTGAGTGACAATTGTTGAAGATGCTAGATGGGTACATAGAGGATTTATAATTATGGTAAGAGATATCAACCCCCCCCCCATTTGTATTAACAGATTAAAGGCTAAAATACATACAAGCAAAATATATACCTGAGACATGAGGCTTTAACAAACCCCTTTGGAATTCTTAATACTGATAATGATGCTTGGAAGATGCTCAGGAGAAATTTAGAAATGGAGACCCTATAGCAATATAATATGGGCAAATATTGCATTAACTAAATAGTTTGCTCCCAAAGGAATTCATAGTTCAGGATTGGATTTTGTTAAAAATGCCAAAATGTTAACCTCTTCTCCATCAATAAAAAACCAGGTCTGTTTAAAATAGAAAATACATTCATATAAACTGAATAGCAAGGAGCACTCTAGGATCCTTGAAATAATTGTAAGCATTTATTTTGAAAACTAGAGGTACATCCAGAATATCCTGAATAAATACACTAGAACTATGGATTATAATATACCAAACTATGGAAGCATAGAGACTGCCTTGATGGCTCAGTGGTAAAGAATCCACCTGCAGTTCAGGAGACACAGGAGACTTGTGTTCAATCCCAGGGTCAGGAAGATCCACAGGAGGAGGCCATGGCTACCCACTCCGGTATTCTTGCCTGGAGAATCCCATGGACAGAGGAGCCTGGCAGGATACAGTCCATGAGGCTGCAAAGAGCTGGACAAGACTTGAGCACACATGCACACACACTTGTATGGAAGGATAACCCTGCTTGTCATAGGAAGGGAAATTTTCCATGATGTTTGATAAACTTGAGATCTACATTTCTGAATATTAGATTTTAACTTTTAATATAGATTACAGAGAACAATAATCAAAATACTAACCATATATTCAAGCCAGATTACTTTGATAGAATCCTAAATAGAACAGTATTTGATGCAGATTATATTCTTATTACCTATTTATTACTTTAAGAAATATATTCAATGGGCACTGAGTTTCAGTTTTGCCAGATGAAAAGAGACCTGGAGACGGCTGATGGTAACAGTTGCACAACATGAATGGACTTAATGCTGCAGAACTGTATGCTTAAAAACAGTTATGGGAGTAAAGTTTATATCATGTTTATTTTACCTTAATTGTAAAAAGATTAAGGAGACATTAGCAGAACAAAAAATAATATGGTGCAAAAATCAAACCATCTTATATTATTTGGTGGACCAAAAGTTTCATTCAGGTTTTTCTGTAAGAACTTAGGCCAAACTTTTTGGCCTACCCAATAAAACTATGTGCAATTTAGAAACAGTCACGAAAACTTTGGTGTTCAATTTAGTGGCATGATACATGGAAAAACAGATAATACAAAGTTTCATCATGTAGCATTAAAAACCTTACTTATTACATTAGTGACATTCATTAACTCAAGCATCTAGAAAAAATCTGAAGCATAAGGACAGTCTGATAACACTGAAAAAAAAAAGAACTTTAACTTAATTGCCATGTCTCTCTATATTAAATGCTTACATATATTACAAAGGATTTTATGTATTCTATTCATTTTTGCATCTTGGGTATAATTTTATATATTATATATAATTGTATATATATAAATTATATATAAATTTAGTTTTATTTATATATAAATTATATATATATATATATATAATTTTATATATGTGGTACACTGTCTTGGAAGACAATTCTCCATGGTCTCTCATGTTTCTGAACAATGGCTGTCTCTGTCAATGACACTGTTTTCAAGAGTGTTTATGATGCTTTCTCACTGTGGTGCTGAAGATGACTCTTGAGAGTCCCTTGGACAGCAAGGAGATCAAACCAATAAATCCTAAAGGAAATCAACCCTGAATATTCATTAGAAGGACTGATGCTGAAGCTGAAGCTCCAATACTTTGGTTACCTGATGGGAAAAGCAATTCATGGGAAAAGACCCTGATGCTGGGAAAGATTGAGGGCAGGAAGAGAAGGGGGCAACAGAGAATGAGGTGGTCGAATGGTGTCACCGACTCAATGGACATGAACTTGAGCAAACTCCGTAAGGACAGGGAAGGCTGGGATGCTGCAGTCCTTGGGGTCACAAAGAGTCGGACTCAACTGAGCGACTAACACTTGCATTTTCACTTATTATATCAAGCATCGAGACCTGTGTGTCTCAGTAATTGACCCTGTTTAAATGATCTCAATAGAAGTTAGTACATGTCTGTTTCTCTATGACTTGATTTCTTTGTAACAAAAAAAAAAGGGGGGGGGGGAGTTACAATTCAAGAGAGAAATCACAAGTATATTCTGAAAGCTAACGAGGAAATGTGGCGGAGTTCTTTAGATAAAAGGCATTACAGATTGAAATTACTATTTGATTTTGACACTCCTGCCAAGGGACTGCCTGTGTGTTTCTTTCTAAAGAAAATGCAATTTGTTCTCGGGAGAGAAGCCTCTAACCTGTTCAGCACTCAATGATACAGGATGAATACCACATCTCTCTAAATTATATTTTCTCTTACTTCTAACAGTGTATAAATTTTGTAAGTCAGTATCTTCACTAGTCTCTCTGCAGGTCTGGATTTTGCAATTCTATTGAGATACTCTCTGTCCTCATTATTTAACTTTCATTGAAATATATTCTTATCATGATTTTACTAATTTGAATTTAATAAGCATATGGAAATTACTTAGCATCCACTAATAAAGTTATTTGTTTTTACTTTTCATCAGAACTTTACAAAATACCAGATGCAATAATAAGCTTTGTTTTGTTTTTCATATTCGCAGATTGAGATAAGTGCCATATGGAAGGAAAATGGTAAAATGAACAAAAGCTGAGGCTAAAGAGATAAACTACAGGTGGTTCTCAATTTTGCCTTGAGCTAGACTTGAAAATGAAGCCAAATACCAATCTCCTCTAAAACATAAAATCGTGAAGAAATCACACTCAATAGTTGTCTCCTTGGCTTTGCTTAAAACCATTCTTCTTCTTTTTTTTTTTTAGCCAAAAATGCTTCCATGCTTAAACTCGTGTTTTGAATGGTTTCCTTTATATCAAGGCTAGAATCATTACACAAATCTTTAAAGCAAAGATTTGTAAAATGTACTCTTCTTGAAATTGGCCTGAAGAAAAAAATCTAGGTTAATTATTTGTTCCATTTTATCAAAAAATTAAATTTTTATTATTGGTGTTTTTTATTTTCATACTATGGTCAGGAACATACCATTTAATGTACCATTAAAATAAGTAACTTCCTCAAGGGCCTGCTTTTTATCTTTTATCTTTCTAAACCATTTTCATATTCTTATCTAGTTCTATATTACCATATTTTACTATGTTTGAAAAGCACCTTGGAAGCAGTTTTCCCCATTTAAATATCTCTGCAACAAAAATGGGTCTTACAAAGGGTATCCTGCGTACTCCCTGGCTGCTCTCAATATCCATTCTCTATCCACTGGGACTTTTCTCTGGCTTAAGGTCTGGCCAGGGTGTGCTGAGCCCTCTGGGTTTTCTTGTCCTCTGGATACTGGTAGGGTCCTGTAGTAGGAAGCTCCAGTAGCAGGTCAGAGGGAAAAAAGTCAGAAAATAAGCTCCCTCAGCTCTCTCTTGAAGACTTTGGTGCAGCAGTAACTGTGTTCCTCCACCTAAGACTCAGGCTGTTGTCTGGCTCCTAACCTCCCATAGTAGTTGGCAGTCACAGCAGCTTGTTCCCCTAACCCTTCCAAATAAGGGTTGCTGAAGGCTTCCAGTTGTTGCTAGATCCTGCTTGCATTGCGGTCTTTTTGTTTCCTTAACCTTCTCAACCCTCTGTCAACTGCCCCTTTATTTAACTTTATATATACATATATATATATGGTCCTGATGGGATTTTTCCTTCCTGATGGGAAAAATACAATATTTTTTTTTTTCCAGAAGTGGCCTGAGGAAACAGCCATTGAAAAGGAATTCTGGGATTTGGTCACACGTGTCAATGATCACGTTAGATATTGGCTCTAAACTCCTGCCAGTCTCCAGACACAAGAAAATGCCATTACAGAAAACTGGTCAGAGTGGGGCTGATGGAAGTTAGGTGACAGTTGGAGCTTTGGCCTTAGTTCATCTCATAATAGGTCCAGTGGGACGACAGAACTCTCCTAGTTATTTCCTCAAGCCCAGGATTCATAGTAAGATTAGATCAAGAGGGTCTATGGAACCTCTGATAAACCCTAATGGGGGACCCATAATACAAGTCCCTAGGGTCTTAGAACAAGGCTATGTCATATACTGTCCAAAAGTATTCTCTACTTGAAAAGCAGTTTTTGGTGACAACTCTGTTTGATCCCTGAATATTCACTGAAAGGACTAAAGCTGAAGCTGAAGCTCTAATACTTTGGCCACCTGATGTGAAGAGCCAACCCATTGGTAAAAAAACCCTGATGCTGGGAAAGATTGAGGGCAGGAGGAGAAGAGGGCAACAGAGGATGAGATGTTTGGATGGCATCACAGACTCAATGGACCTGAGTTTGAGCAAACTCTGGGAGATAGTGAAGGACTGGGAAGCCTGGCATGCTGTAGTCCATGCTATTGCAAAGAGTTGGCATGACTTAGCAACTGGAAAACAACAGTGGTTGATCATGACGCATCAGATTACTATGTCACCTCAACTCCCATCTGGACCACGCATTACCAATCCATGGAGTCATAGTATTTAATGCACAGAGTAGTATCCCATTTTAAGACACCTGGACCCAGCTGCTCCAGAGTGCAAAATTAAACTTCCTAAGCTTATGGCCAACTGGGGATTTTCCTGGACCAAAGGAAGAAAGATACAGGCCAGGTATATGGATGGGTCTGCAAGGGAATATGGAACCAGCTGGAAGTGAAGAGTTGTTGCATTACCTTGACTGTTAGGGTAGTCATGAAATATAGCAATAAAATTATATGCTCCCAGTTGGAAGAATTCTACATAGGATATTTAGTTATCTATTTTACAGCATGGCAATTATGACCTGAGGTAGGAGTCTATACTCATTCAGAATTCCTAACCCATTGGTCAAGGACTTAAATAAAAGAGTATTTGAAGGTGAATGTGATAGCACAAAGAGCTGACTGTCAAATCATTTTTATAAATACATATTATTACTCAGTAACAACATTTACATATAATTTAGAGGATAATCAGGAAACACAGGCAAGGATAAAATTTCTTCATGGATTCAACAGGCTAGTTCAAATGTCGCCAGTGCCCAAACTGCCAAATGCAAAGAACGTGGTTGAGTTTCCACTATGGCATCATCATATATGGTGGTCAAAACCCACCAGATGCTCTGAGGCATATTGATCACACTGAACATCTTTCACAATAGAGAGGATCTCTGTTTGTCTTCATGGAAGAAATGTATATTTCATATTCATACCTACCTTTCTATTTACAAAATTTCTGAGAGCATCATCATTTTTAGATTTATACAATTCCTTCATATGCTACACTAATATTATCTCTAACCAAAATATGTATTTTACAGTGAAAAAGGTATGCAACAAGCTTCTGACTACTCACTGATCTTATAAGTGTACCAATATCAGAAGTGGCTGGCTTGATAGAGTGATAGGATGGCCTATTGAAGTCTCTGTTTTCTGTCATCCAGGGGACAACAGTGAAAGACTGAGATATTGTTCAACAGAATATGGAAAGGGCCTTAAGTCAGCAACCAACATATGACATTATTTGCCCAAAGCCAGAATGCATGGGTTTGGGAATCAAGGGATGAAAGTCAAAATGGCCCATATCACTGAATGAATTATTTACTCCTTCCCTCTCAATCTTGGACTCATTGGATTTGGAGTACTTGTCAACATTTATCTAGAGAGAAATGGTCCACCAGGAAACAGAAGCATGGTCCATTAAATTGGAACTGACAGTGTGTGTAGAAAACTATTTCTATTGCTGTTGTAACAAATCAGCACAAATTTAGTGTCTTAAAACAACACAAATTAATCATCTGGCAGTTCTAAAAGTTAGAATTCCAACATGGATCTCATGGTACTAAAATCAAGATGCCAGCAGTGCAGCATGCCTTTGGAGAAGCTCTAAGGGAGAAATCCTGTCCTTGCCTTTTAGCATTTCTAGAGGCTACATAGATCCCTTCACTCACGGCTCCCTTCCTCCATCTTCAAGGCCAACAATGTGAAATCTTTCTAGCCATTCCTCTGTAGTCCCATCTCTCCCTATCTCACTTTTTCTGCCTCCTCTTCCACTTTTAAGAATGCTTGTGATTACACTGAATTCACATAGATAATCCAGAATAACCTTTCTATTTTAGGGTCAGTTTATTCACAATCTTACTTCCACTCAAGGGGAAATTGCACATTAAGATTCCAGGGTAACTATTTCTGAAGTCTGGAAGATTCACTGGGTCACCTTGTATGGATAATGGAGAACTACATAACCAATAAATACAGGACTATTGAGGATTTGGATCTTCTGGAAATAAAAGTTTTCATCATCCCATCAGATTAAATAGGCAACCAGTCAACATGCTAGAAGAGGGTAAGAGAAATTCAAAACAAGTCATTAAAGAAAAAAGCTATTTGTCAACGTAGCCTTAAGATCAACTATAAAAGAGGGGACTGTAGTAGCTATGTTTCATGTAAATTAAATATGTTTCCTTTTTTTTCTTTTTCAAGAAGGAAATGGCAACCCACTCCAGTATTCTTGCCTGGAAAATCCCACTGATGGAGGAGCCTGGCAGGCTACGTACCATGGAGTCGCAAAGAGTCAGATACAACTGAATGACTTCACTTCACTTTTTTTCTTCTATGATATCTAAATGACACAGTTGGTCCTAATATTTTCATTTAAGACTATAGAGATGTTGTTTTGTAATAAGACAGACATGTTTTCTCTTTGTTAGATAAGAATCAAAAATGATGGGCAAAAGGAGTCGATATTCCCCATTTATTTTCTATAACCACTTTCTACTCTTTTCTAACCTACTCTGAGTTCTGAGCAATGATATCCATAAGCTGTCTTATCCAGGCTCTCTTGAGTTTGGCATCTGTTTGCGTTCATTCAAGAAATACTAGTAGCAGATAAGAGAGCAGGAGGAAACATGAGACAGAATATTTACTATCTAATTCCTACCTTACAAGTATAGAGAAGTGGCTGAAGTTCTCTAGCTATGGCCACTGATTCCAATAAACTGCATGTCCAGGGATGGGAATAGATCCCAGCTACTGTGAGTCCTTCTGTATTTCAGCATCACTTGTTACTTTTCTTACCCTGCCTACCCCTTTGGAAAGAGTACCGTCATTAAACTCTTTTTAGTTACTGAGTATCACATCTGTTCCCTGCCTGAACTCTAATTGAGAAATATGACAAGTACATATTTTTAATGATGCAAGCCAACTCACATCTACTTATCCTTCTATCTATTGCAATTTCTCTCTTTCTTTTTCCATTTACTGACTTTTCTGTTACTCTAGCTCTTGTTCTCTTTCAACTATTTCCAGGTAACACAATAGAAATCATAGGTCACAAGTCTTTTCATTTTGCATAAAATATGTAAAAATAAAGATTAGACTTTACATGTAAGATGTGGAATGCAGTGTATAAGAAAAGGGCTTTAGAATTATCTATCTACATATATATATATATGAATCCTAATTTATCATCATGAGGAAAGATTATTTGAATTTCACTGCTGGTTAAGAAGTAATAAATCTACCAGAGGCCATTGCTTCCATTGATTACAACTAAAACTTCTGGACAAAATACAAAAAGCAACTAAATGAGGAGTCTGAAAAATTACCACTAACAGGTAGACTGAGGAAGTAAATGGTGAAGAATAATCTATAATGGGGCTAAATTTAAAAGCCTTTCCCCCTATCTTTTATCTTGATTTTAAGCCAGATAGTCCCATTGCAAAACTGCGCAGTGGGGCATGGACAGCCAAAATCCTGAGAGAAACTTTGCCTTTCTGGCCAGCATCTTGGGACAGGAAGTCCCTCTGAGCCAGAATGTATAGGAGGAAGTGCTTTTTTTTTTTTTTGCACTGTCCCAAAGACAATCTCATTCATAAATTATCCAGTGGTGATAGTCATGGTGGCACAGGCATCAAAACCATGAGAGAAAATCTAGAATAGCGCCTCCTGTCACTGAACACTGTGGAGGGAATCTCTGTCATTTTTTTCTCTCTCTCACTCTTTCCTCTCACTGTTTTGCCCTACAGGAACTCTTTTCTCTCAGACAGAACTGTGGGGCAGCAGGAGTGGTGGGATCTCTGAAAAAAGTATCAGTTTCTAGATCAACTCACCAAGAAGATATAGCAATTATCAATGGGCATGTATACAAAAGCACAGGTTCAAGATACATGAATATAAATGCACTCCAATGTTCATTGCAGCACTATTTACGATAGCCAAGACATGAAAGCAACCTAAATGTCCATCAGCAAAGGAATGGATAAAGAAGAGGCAGTACATATACACAACAGAATATTAGCCATAAAAAGAATGAAATACTGCCATTAGCAGTAACATGAACGGACCTAGATATTGTCATACTGAGTGAAGTAAGTCAGACAGAGAAAGGCCGATACCATACAATAAAACTTATATGTGTAATCTTAAAAAATGATACAAACTTGTCTACTAAACAGAAATAGAGTTACAGATGTAAAAAACAAACTTATGGTTACAATTAGGCAAAGGGAGGGGAGGAATGAATTGGAAGATTGGGACTGAAATACACACATTACTATACATAAAATTCCAATTGCATAGGAACTTGGAATGTTAGGTCCATGAATCAAGGCAAAGTGGAAGTGGTCAAACAGGAGATGGCAAGAGTGAACGTCGACATTTTAGGGATCAAAGAACTAAAATGGACTGGAATGGGTGACTTTAACTCAGATGACCATTATATCTATCATTGTGGGCAAGAATCCCTTAGAAGAAATGGAGTAGCCATCATAGTCAACAAAAGAGTCCAAAATGCAGTACTTGGATGCACTCTTAAAAATGAAGGAATGATATCTGTTTGTTTCCAAGGCAAACCATTCAATAACACAGTAATCCAAGTCTATGCCCCGACCAGTAATGCTGAAGAAGCTGAAGTTGAACGTTTCTATGAAGACCTAAAAGACCTTCTAGAACTAACAACCAAAAAAGATGTCCTTTTCATTACAGGGGACTGGAATGCAAAAGTAGGAAGTCAAGAAACACCTGGAGTAACAGGCAAATTTGGCTTTGGAGTACAGAATGAAGCAGGACAAAGGCTAAAAGAGTTTTGCCAAGAGAACACACTGGTCATAGTAAACCTGGAACATTCCAGGTTCCTATGCAATAGGAATTTTATATATAGTGATGTGTATATTTCAATCCCAATCTTCCAATTCATTCCTCTGCTCCCCTTGCCTCTTCCAAAAACACGAGAGAAGACTCTACACATGGACATCATCAGATGGTCAATATTGAAATCAGACTGATTATATTCTTTGCAGCCAAAGATGGAGAAGCTCTATACAGTCAGCAAAAACAAGACTGGGAGCTGACTATGGCTCAGATCATGAACTCCTTATTGCCAAATTCAGGCTTAAATTCAAGAAAGTATGTCAATGTATGGCAAAACCAATACAATGTTGTAATGTAATAGCCTCCAATTAAAATAAATAAATTTATATTAAAAATAATTTAAAAATTTTTTTAAAATTAAAAAATAAAAAAAAGAAAGTAGGGAAAACCACTAGACTATTCAGATATAACCTAAATCAAATCCCTTAGGATTATACAGTGAAAGTGAGAAATAGATTCAAGAGATTAGATCTGATAGACAGAGTGCCTGAAGAACTATGAATGGAGATTTGTGACATTGTACACGACACAGGGATCAAGACCATCTCCAAAAAAAAGAAATTCAAAAAAGCAAAATGGCGGTCTGGGGAGGTCTTACAAATAGTTGTAAAAAGAAGGGAAATAAAAAACAAAAGAGAAAAGGAAAGATATACCTATTTGAATGCAGAGTTCCAAAGAATAGCAAGGAGAGATAAGAAAGCCTTCCTCAATGATCAATGCAAAGGAATAGAGGAAAACAATAGAATGGGAAAGATAAGAGATCTCTTCAAGAAAATTAGAGCTTCCAAGGGAACATTTCATGAAAAGATTGGCACAATAAAGGACACAAATGGTATGGACCTAAGAGAAGCAGAAGATATTAAGAAGAGGTGGCTAGAATACACAGAAGAACTATGCAAAAACTTCATGACACAGATAACCAGGATGATGTGATCACACTCCTAGAGTCAGACATCCTGGAATGAGAAGTCAAGTGTGCCTTAGGAAGCATCGCTATGAACAAAGTTAGTGGAGGTGATTGAATATCAGTTGAGCTATTTCAAATCCTAAAAGATGATGCTATGAAAGTGCTGAACTCAATATGCCAGAAAATTTGGAAAACTCAGCAGTGGCCGCAGGACTGGAAAAGGTCAGTTTTCATTCCAATCCCAAAGAAAGGCAATGCCAAAGAATGTTCAGCCTACCATACAATTGCACCTGTCTCACATGCTAGCGAAGTAATGCTGAAAATTCTCCAAGCCAGGCTTCAACAGTTTGTGAACTGTGAATTTCCAGATATTGAAGCTGGAATTAGAAAAGGCAGAGAAACCAGAGATTAAATTGCCAACATGCTGGATCATCAAAAAAGCAAGAGAGTTCCAGAAAAACATCCACTTCTACTTTATTGACTACACAGAAGTCTTTGACTGTTTGGATCACAACAAACTGTGGGAAATTCTTCAAGAGATGGGAATACCAGACCACCTGACCTGCATCCTGAAAAATCTGTATTTAGGTCAAAAAGCAACAGTTAGAACCAGACATAGAACAATGGGCTGGTTCCAAATCGGGAAAGGAGTATGTCAAAGCTGTATACTGTCACCCTCCTGATTTAACTTACATGCAGAGTACAACATGTGAAATGCTGGGCTGGAAGAAGCACAAACTGGAATCAAGATTGCAGGGAGAAATATCAATAACCTCAGATATGCAGATGACACCACCCTTATGGCAGAAAGCAAAGAACTAAAGAGCCTCTTGATGAAAGTGAAAGAAGAGAGTGAAAAAGCTGGCTTAAAACTCAACTTTCAGAAACCTGAGTTCATGGCATCCAGTCCTATCACTTCATGGCAAATAGATGGGGAAACAATGGAAACAGTGACAGACTTTATTTTCTTTGGATCCAAAATCATTGCAGATGGTGACTGCAGCCATGAAATCAAAAGATGCTTGCTTCTTGGAAGAAAAGCTATGACCAACCCAGACAACATGTTAAAAAGCAGAGATATTATCTTGCTGAAAAAGGTCCATCTAGTCAAAACAATGGTTTTTTCAGTATGGATGTGATGTATGGATGTGAGAGTTGGACCATAAAGAAAGCTGAGGGCTGAAGAATTGATGTTTTTGAACTGTGGTGTTGGAGAAGACTCTTGAGAGTCCCTTGAACTGCAAGGAGATCCAAACAGTCAATCCTAAAGGAAGTCAGTCCTTAATATTCATTGGAAGGACTGATGCTGAAGCTGAAACTCCAATACTTTGGCCACCAGATGTGAAGAACTGACTCATCTGAAATGACCTTGATGCTGGGAAAGACTGAAGGCAGGAGAAGGGGATGACAAAGGATGAAATGGTTGGATGGCATCATCGATCCCATGGGCATGAGTTTGAGCAAGCTCCAGGTTTTGGTTTAAATCATAGATTTTAAATAAACTATAACATATCCATCTTGTAAAATATACATAGGAGACTCTACTTTTAACCATCTTTAAGTTAAATAAATATTCATTACCATGAATCAAACAATAGCTTCTTTACCCTGCTCACCACCAAATGATGATTTTATTGGCCCTCTCATTTGGATTTCAGAACAAATGGATTTTCAGATCCTTCCAGAACTTTTATTTTATATAAGCTTATATACCACCTGAAATATAAGTTGTTACAGTCACTATGAAATATGAGAAATCTAAATGAAATGCTACAAAAAGATTTTCAAGACACAAATTTTAATGAAAATATAAAGTGTCATGGAAGGATATGTTATTACACAATTTATCCAAGAAAACAGTTATGCACACATATGTGAATATGTAAATACAAAGAAATTCACTGTAAGGATGCTTATCAAACTGCTAATCACACTTATCTCTGGGTAGAGTAATGGATGATTGATGGAGAGTAGTGTACAGAAAGTGGAATATGGGTGATTCATCCTTCGCATTATATATTGCATGTTTTATTTAACTTTTATATAAATTATAAAAATAAAATTGTTTTATAATTATATATTGCAAAGGTTACTTTTATAATGAAAAGAGAAAGATTATGAGTTTAAACAAACATGCACATAACAAAACAGAATTAGAAACAGAATAAGAGAGAACGCAGCCTTGACTGGGATCAGTAGTGGGTCCCAGTGGCACACTTTTATATGGAAAATTCTTAGAGGCTATAATCTTAACTGAAAGGGAAGTCTGAAACTTTTCTGCAGAATAATATAGGAGAGACTGAAAAGTAGCTCAGGCTTCATGTGAAAAATCAGGAGACTGAAAGTATGAAGAGAGCTCGAATGAGGCTATTTTTGAAGAGTAACAAAATAAGGAAGGAAATAAAGAAAGGTACAGAGTAACTGAACCGGTCTTGTGTGAAGAGCCGCTACCTGCACAGCTGAGTAATGGGAATGTCACTCTGGAGGAGTTAGTTCAAACCATCCCTTGCCGTGGCTTCATTCTCTGTGTGGATCATAAAGTAGGTGAAGTGAGGTGAAGAGGGTTGGGGTGGCTGCTTTGTTACACCCAGCTTTGTTTTACTATCGGGTCTATTTGCTTATAAAGAATTGCCTGGTGGAATGTGTTGTATCAAGGGAAACTGACCCAGTGACGTTTTTCTCTCAAAACCTCTTTAAGCCTCTAGTTTCCCACTTAAACATTATGGAAAACAAGACCTACGTCACAGTGTCATTCTGAGTGCCAAAGGATACAATGTATGTAAAAGTGTAGAAAGTTACAGTTCAGTAGTTCAGTTCAGTTCAGTCACTCAGTCCTGTCCAACTCTTTGCGACCCCATGAATCGCAGCACACCAGGCCTCCCTGTCCATCACCAACTCCCAGAGTTCACTCAGACTCACGTCCATCGAGTCAGTGATGCCATTCAGCCATCTCATCCTCTGTCGTCCCCTTCTCCTCCTGCCCCCAATCCCCCCCAGCATCAGAATCTTTTGCAATGACTCAACTCTTCCCATGAGGTGGCCAAAGTACTGGAGTTTCAGCTTCAGCATCATTCCTTCCAAAGAAATCCCAGGGCTGATCTCCTTCAGAATGGACTGGTTGGATCTCCTTGCAGTCCAAGGGACTCTCAAGAGTCTTCTCCAACACCACAGTTTAAAAGCATCAATTCTTCGACCCTCAGCTTTCTTCACAGTCCAACTCTCACATCCATACATGGCCACTGGAAAAACCATAGCCTTGACTAGACGGACCTGTGCCATGCAAATTTACATGTTATTTAAAAGATAAAACAATAAAGTTCTATAAATGCTAATATAAAATCTAGTAGCTTCCCTGGTGTCTCAGTGGTAAAGGAACTACCTTCCTGATCCTTGAGTTGGGATGATCCCCTGGAGAAGGAAATGGCAGCCCACTCCAATATTCTTGCCTGGATAAACCCACGGACAGAGAAGCTTGGCAGTCGACCGTCCATGAGGTCCCAAAAGTCAGACATGACTTAGAGACTAAATAACAACAACAGAAATCTGAAAAACATAGCCTCTAAGTGTAATGAGAACTCTATATAAATTTCCCCACTTAGGCTTGCAAATTAATTTTTCTATAATGTGTGAAACAAAAATAAAATGGAATAGTTGTAGTGAGTCTGTTGGACTTCAATTAGCCCTCTAATTTTCAATATTGAAGGTTTTGTCTTTTCAATTAGAAAAAATATGCATAATAACACAACTCAATTGTGGATTTATCCTCAATTATATGTCTGATTTATCTTTCTATGTCTAACAGTCTTCCCTGATGGCTCAGATGATAAAAATTCTGCATGCAATATAGGAGACCTGGGTTCGATCCCTGGGTTGGGAAGATCCCCTGGAGAAGGGAATGGCTACCCACTCCAGTATTCTTATTTGGAGAATTCCATAGACAGAGGAGCCTGGCGGGGTACAGTCAGGCATCACAAAGAGTTGGACAGGACTGAGCAATTAACACTTTCAATTACCTAATTCATTTTGACAACCTACTCCAAATTTGGTGACTTAAAACAAAATAGCCATTTGCTTTTTTGCACTAATCTGCAATTTGTTCAGGTATCAGCAACCACAGGCTATTGCTACTCCATGCAACACAAGCTGACGTCACCTGAATGGGGCTGGAATAGCCACTTCAGTTTGACTTTTTGACAACACCTGGCAATTAGGAGCTGACTGTCAACTAGAAGCTCAGATAGGGCTGTGAGCCAGAGATCATGATGGTTCCTCTCTACCTGGATTGCTTGAGCTTCCTCACAATGCGGCAGCTGAGTCCATGCACAAGCATCTCACAGGAACCAGAAGGAAGCTAAATCTTCCTTTATATCTTACCTCCAGAGTCCACTGTATCACTTCCACACTGAGACCCTAAGATGCCAATCCTCCTCAACTTAAGGGAAGTTACAGCCTGTCACATTATCTAAGATATAGTAAGAAAAAAATCAATTTTAAATTTTATATTCTTTCATATTCTTTTGACTATTGAATTGTATAAATGTCCTATTCAAAAGGCATGTGTATAGGTGTACATATGCCCATGTGTGTGTTCCCAGAGATACTTACAGAAGTTAAGTAACCTGAATAAGCTCACTTAGGTAGCAAGTCATAGATTTAGGGATTAAAGACTTGTATATATAATCTTGAAATATAACCTCTTACCCACATTGTGACTCAGCTTCTCTCTCTGGGTCAAAACCCTCTCTAGATCAAGGCAGTTAGTCTATAAGATAGCTCCCTGAGACACTGGACTACACGTTTCCTTTCCTGTAGAGAAAGATTGTGAGCCAGCTCTCAATACGTTCCTGGTTCCTATATATCTGCATAATGCCTGCTCTCCTTCAGACTGCTTTCATAATGTGATATTTTATTAGTTTAAAAAGAGAAAGAGAAAAATGATGCCTAAGAGGAAACACTTTTACATTTCCAGGATTTTCAACAGCTCAATAAAATTTTCTTTTAAGATCACATGTAAGAAAAATGAACAATGTCTAGTGTACATACATTGTTCATTTTTCTTACATGTGCTTTCAGTTCCACTGAAATATATATAAATATATATATATATATATATATATATATATATATATATATAAATCCCATGGTGGTAGTTTAAATATATATAAATCTATATATATAGAGAGAGATTTATATATATATATATATATATATATATATATATATAAATCCCATGGTGGTAGTTTAGTCACTAAGTAGTGTCCAACACTTGTGACCCCATGGGCTATAGCCCAGCAGGCTCCTCTGTCCATGGGATTACCAAGGCCATTTCCTCAATCTTCCCAACCCAGGGATCAAACCCGGGTCTCCTGCATTATAGGCAGATTCTTTACTGACTAAGGCATCAGGGAAGCCCGGAAAATCCCATGATCTGTAGCCAAGATTGGCCTCAGCTTTATTTGTTTTTCAGAGAGCATCCTTGTATATTTAGAATATCAAATACAAAAAGCAATCTCATAAGGTAAACAAATTGCTAAGCACAAATGCTTGGAATGTTGTCTTTCCATAAAATCTAATCCACTGGTGTTCTTATGGTATGGATGAAACATGAAACAGAATGACATTCAAGTCACATTGCTACCATGGATTTTGAATATTAGAAGGCAGCCAAGACGAGCTACCCCACACCCGAGGTCAGGGGAGGCAGCCATGAGGAGATACCCCTCGTGCAAGGTAAGGCGTGGCGGCTCTGCTTTGCTGGAGCAGCCGTGAAGAATTACCCCACGTCCAAGGTAAGAGAAACCCAAATAAGACGGTAGGTGTTGCAAGAGGGCACTAGAGGGCAGAAACACTGAAACCATAATCACAGAAAACTAGCCAATCTGATCACATGGACCACAGCCTTGTCTAACTCAAGGAAACTAAACCATGCCATGTGGGGCCATCCATGACCCCACAGGAGGGTCATGGTGGAGAAGTGTGACAGAATGTGGTCCACTGGAGAAGGGAATGGCAAACCACTTCAGTATTTTTGCCTTGAGAACCCCATGCACAGTATGAAAAGTCAAAATGATAGGATACTGAAAGGGGAAATCCCTGGGTCGGTAGATGCCCAATATGCTACTGGAGACCAGAGGAGTAATAACTCCAGAAAGAATGAAGGGAAGGAGCCAAAGCAAAAACAATACCCAGCTGTGGATGGGACTGGTGATAGAAGCAAGGTCCGATGCTGTAAAGAGCAATATTGCGTGGGAGCCTGGAATGCTAGGTCCATGAATCAAGGCAAATTGGAAGTGGTCAAACAACAGATGGCAAGAGTGAATGTCGACATTCTAGGAATCAGCGAACTAGAATGGACTGGAATGGGTGAATTTAACTCAGATGACCGTTATATCTACTACTGCGGGCAGGAATCCCTCAGAGGAAATGGAGTAGCCATCATGGTCAACAAAAGAGTCCGAAATGCAGTACTTGGATGCAATCTCAAAAACGACAGAATGATCTCTGTTCGTTTCCAAGGCAAACCATTCAATATCACGGTAATCCAAGCCTATGTTCAAATCAGTAACGCTGAAGAAACTGAAGATGAACGGTTCTATGAACACCTACAAGACCTTTAAGAACTAACACCCCAAAAAGATGTCCTTTTCATTATAGGGGACTGGAATGCAAAAGTAGGAAGTCAAGAAACACCTGGAGTAACAGGCAAATTTGGCCTTGGAGTACAGAATGAAGCAGGGCAAAGGCTAATAGAGTTTGCCAAGAGAACACATTGGTCATAGCAAACACCCTCTTCAAACAACACAACAGAAGACTCTACACATGGACATCACCAGATAGTCAACACCGAAATCAGATTGATTATATTCTTTGCAGCCAAAGAGGGAGAAGCTCTATACAGTCAGCAAAAACAAAACCGGGAGCTAACTGTACCTCAGATCATGAACTCCTTATTGCCAAATTCAGACTTAAATTGAAGAAAGTAGGGAAAACCACTGGACCATTCAGGTATGACCTAAATCAAACCCCTTATGATTATACAGTAGAAGTGAGAAATAGATTTAAGGGCCTAGATCTGATAGACAGAGTGCCTGATGAACTATGGACGGAGGTTCATGACATTGTACAGGAAACAGGGATCAAGACCATGCCCATGGAAAAGAAATGCAAAAAAGCAAAATGGCTGTCTGAGGAGGCCTTACAAATAGCTATGAAAAGAAGAGAAGCAAAAAGCAAAAGAGAAAAGGAAAGATAAAAGCATCTGAATGCAGAATTCCAAAGAAGAGCAAGGAGAGATAAGAAAACCTTCCTCAGCGATCAATGCAAAGAAATAGAGGAAAACAATAAAATGGGAAAGACTAGAGATCTCTTCAAGAAAATTAGAGATACCAAGGGAACATTTCATTCAAAGATGGGCTCGATAAAGGACAGAAATGGTATGGACCTAACAGAAGCAGAAGATATTAAGAAGAGGTGGCAAGAATACACAAAATAACTGTACAAAAAAGATTTTCAGGACCCAGATAATCACGATGGTGTGATCACTGACCTAGAGCCCGACATCCTGGAATGTGAAGTCAAGTGGGCCTTAGAAAGCATCACTACAAACAAAGCTAGTGGAGGTGATGGAATTCCAGTTGAGCTATTCCAAATCCTGAAAGATGATGCTGTGAAAGTGCTGCACTCAATATGCCAGCACATTTGGAAAACTCAGCAGTGGCCACAGGACTGGAAAAGGTCAGTTTTCATTCCAATTCCAAAGAAAGGCAATGCCAAAGAATGCTCAAACTACTGCACAATTGCACTCATCTCACACGCTAGTAAAGTAATGCTCAAAATTCTCCAAGCCAGGCTTCAGCAATATGTGAACCGTGAACTTCCAGATGCTCAAGCTGGTTTTAGAAAAGGCAGAGGAACCAGAGACCAAATTGCCAACATCCGCTAGATCATCAAAAAAGCAAGAGAGTTCCAGAAAAACATCTATTTCTGCTTTATTGACTATGCCAAAGCCTTTGACTATGTGGATCACAATAAACTGTGGAAAATTCTGAAAGAGATGGGAATACCGGACCACCTGACCGGCCTCTTGAGAAACCTATATGCAGGTCAGGAAGCAACAGTTAGAACTGGACATGGAACAACAGACTGGTTCCAAATAGGAAAAGGAGTACGTCAAGGCTGTATATTGTCACCCTGCTTATTTAACTTCTATGCAGAGTACATCAAGAGAAACGCTGGGCTGGAAGAAGCACAAGATGGAATCAAGATTGCCAGGAGAAATATCAATAACCTCAGATATGCAGATAACACCACCCTATGGCAGAAAGTGAAGAGGAACTCAAAAGCCTCTTGATGAAAGTGAAAAAGGAGAGTGAAAAAGTTGGCTTAAAACTCAGCATTCAGAAAACTAAGATCATGGCATCTGATCCCATCACTTCATGGGCAAACAATGGAAACAGTGACAGACTTTATTTTTGGGGGGCTGCAAAATCACTGCAGATGGTGACTACAGCCATGAAATTAAAAGACACATGCTCCTTGGAAGGAAAGCTATGACCAACCTAGACAGCACATTAGAAAGCAGAGACATTACCTTGTCAACAAAGGTCCATCCACTGAAAGCTATGATTTTTCCAGTGGCCATGTGTGAATGTGAGTGTTGGACTATAAAGAAAACTGAGTGCTGAAGAACTGATGCTTTTGATTGTGGTTTTGGAGAAGCCTCTTGAGAGTCCCTTAGACTGCAAGGAGTTCCAACCAGTCCATCCTAAAGGAGATCAGTCCTGGGTGTTCATTGGAAGGACTGATGCTAAAGCTGAAACTCCAATACTTTGACCACCTCATGCGAAGAGTTGACTCATTGGAAAAGACCCTGATGCTGGGAGGGATTGGGGGCAGGAGGAGAAGGGGAGGACAGAGGATGAGATGGCTGGATGGCATCACCGACTCAATGGACATGAGTCTGAGTGAACTCTGGGATTTGGTGATGGACAGCGAGGCCTGGCGTGCTGCGATTCATGGGGTCGCAAAGAGTTAGACACGACTGAGTGACTGAACTGAACTGAACTGATATAAGCTAGGGCAGGAAACAGGATGAGATGAACAGTGAAACTTGCACCCTCCTCACAGCCACTTTTCTGTTCTCCTTGAGCTCTTTGGATCACAATGAGCTCTGGGAAACAGGCTTATACAGCAGACAGATCTGTTGCATTTATTCATGCTTTGATGCATTGGGACAGGCCGCATTTTATAAAATGTTGGAGGGGCCACTGAATTCAGAGTCAGAATACTTGAGTTCAAGTTTACATTATGCCACTGAGAATAATAACTCATCTGCCCTGCTTATTTCACCAGGTTGATGCAAGGCTCAAAAGTACTTTGTAAACTGAATGACAGCAAGACTTTGTTATTATTAAATTAAAGAAAACAATTCAAGCAATGGCTGAATTCATGTAGTTATCTGGCTTGAATCAGAATTTTGCCACAGCTGGAAAGAAACAAACCAGTGTTTCTTTGTTACAAAGGAAAAAAAAGAAAAGTCAATTTTCAGGGTGATTGCATCTTAGAGTAACTGATTTTGTTTTAAAAACTGCTGTAAAATGGGGTCAAATAAAAGAAATGCTGATGATAACTATAAGGTATCACTGACTTAAGCATGAACAACTTGAGAGTTTTGAGTTTTAGTTTTATTTGGGAGCAAAATGAGGACTGCGGGCCATGTGACAGCATCTCAGTTATCTCTGAGAAACTGCTTCCAAGAGGAAGGGAGAAGGTCAGTATATATGTGATTTTGGTGAAAGGTGAATACATGCAATCAAGTACGTATTTTCTCAGGTTTCTGCTAGTCTCATAAAGCTTTTGCTAGTCACAAGGAACAGCTGTCATCATGAAGAATTTTAGTGCATATAAAGAGGTAGAAGAACTGGGCTCATAAAATCAACTCCTAAAAATATTGACTTATCTGAGGAACTGTCCTGCCATTTTCTTTCTCCAGCACAGAGTGCATCATTTCTTTTCTACACCCCTGAACTTCTTTCAGTTCAGTGCAGTTCAGTCTCTCAGTCATGTCCGACTCTTTGAGACCCCATGGACTGCAGCACACCAGGCCTCCCTGTCCATCACCAACTCCTGGAGCTTGCTCAAACTGATATCCATCGAGTTGGTGATGCCATCCAACCATCTCATCCTCTGTCGTCCCCTTCTCCACCTGCCTTCGATCTTTCCCAGCCTCAGGGTCTTTTCTAATGAGTCAGTTCTTCACATCAAATGGCCAAAGTATTGGAGTTTTAGCTTCAGCATCAGTCCTTCCAGTGAATTTTCAGGACCGATTTCCTTTAGGATTAACTGGTTGGATCTCCTTGCAGTCCAAGGGACTCTCAAGAGTCTTCTCCAATACCACAGTTCAAAAGCATTAATTCCTCAGCGCTCAGCTTTCTTTATAGTCCAACGCTCACATCCATAAATGACTACTGGGAAAACCATAGCTTTGACTAGATAGACCTTTGTTGACAAAGTAATGTCTCTGCTTTATAATGTGCTTTCTAGGTTGGTCATAGCTTTTCTTCCAAGGAGCAAGCGTCTTTTGATTTCATGCCTGCAGTCATCATCTGCAGTGATTTTGGAACCCCAAAAATAAACTCCTTACAAGGAGTGCTGAAAACCAGCACCCCCAGAGCACTTGATTTAATCCTTGCACAGGCAGAGGCCAAGTGCCAATCTGTAGTCGGTAGTGTGTATACACATTGTTCTTATTGTTGTCATTATTATTGTTTCTCCAAAACGGTCAATTTGGGGAAAACTAAAAACAAAGCAAAAATTACAATGGAGACATGTCTGTTTTTGTTCTTTAATTATTTTGTCCCTTTGTGCGTGAGGCCAGCCCTTTTCATCAAGACTTCCTTGGATACATTCTTAGAGAAAGAGAAGGAGCTGGTAGCTCCTTAAATGACTGAGATGAATTAGTCTTAATAAGAAAGAGAAAGTGTCCATGAATTCCAAGTTACCTGTGCCCTAAAAAGTTGATAGGGGACAACACAAAGATAATATAACTGTATTAACTCACCCTAAAAGAGAACAAAAATGATGCCTTTGAACACCCATTTTTATGGATAAGTTGCTTGTGCTTGTGCCCAGTAGTTATGTCATGCCCAACTCTCTGTGGCTCCATGGGTTGCAGCCTACCAGGCTCCTTTATCCATGGAACTTTCCAGGCAAGAATATTAGCATGCATTGCCATTTTCTACTCCAATTGTTAGGGTAGCATAACAAAATAGCTTCTCAGAAAGGAGAAGAGTAAAGATTAAGTGAAAACACAGTCCTTATTTATTCAGTATCTCATTTTTATATCCTTCATAACCATAATACCGGAGATTTTGAGCAACAGGAACATTTTGAACTTACAACAGGGCTTTAAGATAACACAATGTCTATTTTTTTTTAATTAATACTGATTAAAAAGGAAAATAAACTACAGAGCTAGCTCTTTAATCTGTTTTATAGCAATCTCATAGAAAATGGTAATGTTTTCTAAAATTACAACATTTTGCATATGCTAAGTTGAATGTCAAAATTGGATAACATCAGCTGCAACTGTGGTGTCAAAAATCTGATAGCAAATTTGCTGCTCCATTTTGCTTGCAACATTATACCACAGATATGCATCAATTTTTGCTCCTGGAGGACAAAACATATCCATGATTATATTCATACCTTGCTGAAGGTCATCATTGATTAAGACTTCTGATGCTGGAATCTGGAAGAATTTTTCAGAATTTGTGAGGTAAGTTTCGAATTCTCCCATTCCATTGTCAAGACTGAATGTCATTATAAACACATGTTGGAGGGGTACAATAGCCAGCACTTCTGCTACAGAAGAAGGAATCCACAAAGTTTTATTAACGAGGGAATTTAGATTTTGTATCGGTCTCGAACTAGAACACTGTTTACATCCATAGTGACCTATTTTTCCTTGCAGAAGGAATGGTGCTGAAAGGTCAAGTATTTCCACATCTTTGTGACGAGATCTCATAGGAATTACTCTATGAAACTTGTTTGAGTGTTCTCAGATTTCACTGAGTGTATCTCCTTCTATCAAAATTAGACATTCATTTGAAAGTGGAAGAATACTGTTATTTTTCACAAAATGAAGAGCTACTTTTCATTTCTTTTGATCTTTAGCTAAACTGAGGTCATGTAAATTCAGAAGACTCTTTCAATCTGGTAAACTTTATTGTACTAAGTGTCATTCACTGCAAGAAGTTCCACATGAAGGTGATCTGGTTAAGATTTTGCAAGAGGGTGTAATCAAAAGCCCCATATACAAAATAAACCATTAGATGATTTGAAGAATGGAGAAGTTAAGCTACCATTTTTATTTATCTCCATGTGGTGAATAGGAGCCTTCAGATGACATTAGAATTTATGTTGGCTTATCTTAATCTCCTGGGACTTCCCAGGCGGCACTAGTGGTAAAGAACCCGCCTGCCAATGCAGAAGACTCAAGAGATGTGTGTTTGATCTCTGGGTTGGGAAGATCCCGTGGACAAGGGCAAGGCAACCCACTCAGGTATTCTCCCCTGGAGAATCCCATGGAGAGAGGAGTCTGTTGGGATACGGTCCATGGGGTCGCAAAGAGTTGGACACTATCGAAGCAATTTAACATGTACATGCAATTTAATCTCCTAAGGAAAAAAAAAAGCCATAAAAACTAAGAAACTATAGTAAGAGTCTTATTGAGTTAATTTAAAAGATTCCAGATATTGGGTGCCACATACTCATAAATCATTGATTAAGTCTTTCAATGGCAAATATATTAACAAATGCACTTCAACAAGAAAAAATGTACTATTCAATTTAAAAGAAATGAAGTAAGGATTAAGCTAATGTATTCAACACTTAGGCACTCAAATTATGAGAAAATTGCTTCAGGTTTTCCATTAAGAAATGATAAGACATTTATTCTGCTTAGCATCAATGCCCTTATCACAGCTGATATAAATCATTATTTCAGTGCAGTTCCTAAGTGACCAAATCCACAAATGACTTGCAATTTGTTTACAAACTAATCATTGAAATTTTCAGATTTTCTACTGGCACACCTCAAAAGGAGGCTGCGGTGTAACTGCATGAACGTCTGCAAGCAGGAAACAAACAGAATTTATGATTTTACTGCCTGTTCTACTTCAGCTGAAAATGATCAGGGGGAAGAAAATGCAGACAGGCACACAGTCAGAGGTTTAGAGAAAAACATGAGGAGGAACGTAAGGGTAAGTAGAAGCCTTTGTTGGAAATGCCTTTGGAGTAGTTTGTATTTCTATCTTTTTGCGATAGTGTTTTACATGATATGTGGGGTATTTGTTAAGCAAAATGGATCCTCCTAGGAAAACACTGATAACTCTTCTGAAGACACTGCCCTCCTAGTATGGTTGAATTTAATAAATAGAACCGAACCTACAGACAGTGTGGGTCTCTATGAAATAAATCCCCTGAAATGTATTTATAGAAATAAAAAGGGGAAAGAAGAGTTGAAGTCCTTTTTGTATGTCCATAAGGAGAAATCCCTACATATGCTGTCTGTACCGGGAGACACACTAGGCCACATCCCTTCACTTTAGTCTGCATTATGTGTCTAATAATGTAATTTCAGTACTGAAAACATGTATTTGTTCATAAGCTAATAAAAACACCTTACAAACATACTCATTTTGAGAAAAAGATTCACATTCATAATAGGGATATGAATTTTACCTGGCAGATAGACAGCAGTCATCAACCCCCGATGTAGGGATACTGTTGACCTACACAACTTATTTCCTGTAAAATATTTTGCTATGCTGTGCTGTGTGCCAAGAAGCTGAGCTCTTTAAAGGACAAAAGCAGAAAATGAGTTTTGCTTGCAAAGTATTTCTGATGTATTGTTTTGAATGCCACCATAAAATCAACAAGAACCAAAAAAAGCTTTTAGAAAATGTATTGTTGAAGTTTATTTCTTTTCAACTAAAGTGCTTAAAGAACCCTTCTTTAGCAGATGGACTGCTACAGGCAGGAAAATAACATATATTTGAAACAGCACACCATATTGTGTGTGTCAGGGGGAGTTCAACAGGCTAAATTAATATATGATGGTTTTCTCTTCCCCTTCCTTGTGTAACACCTGCTGTGATGAGTTTGAATTCTGAGCATTTCTAGCTCTCAGTATTAGAATATGGTAAGCTTAAACAGTAAATATTGGCTTCTCCCCTGCTTTACAGAGAATTTCTGTGCATTTTGTGGACACCCTGCCATGCTTTCTGCCAGTGGGGTGCAGAGGAACCCAAAACCAATCACAGCAAGTGGGAGGTTTAAACTACTGTCTTGATGAAAAAAATATTGTGTTCATAAAAGCAAAATTATTTACTGAGGCGTTCCACCCGCCAAGTATTGAAAGAGTAAATTATAAATATTTTCCCCAGATACTATAAATTGCAAGCATATTTGAAAATGATATTTCCTTATACCTACAAATATATACACTGTTGAAACCACAAGGAGAAGCTCCTCCTCATTTTGTTAATTAATTAATTTCAAGCACAGTTGACTTCATAACTCTGAACTTTTCAGCTAAACAGAAAAATGTATAATTTCATAAGTAAACATACATATGAGATTTTTTTCATTTTTTAAAGCCAGTTTTTTTTTAAATAATTTGCAACTGGACTACCCAGGATCATTGTGAGAACAGATATTGATTAACATCATGAAAAAAAAAATATAAGACCAGTGTCCATAAAAAAGATTTGAAGTCTTGGAAAATTCACCAATTGATGTCAGTTTCACTAATTGCTTTGTTCCAGTACTCTTGCCTAGAAATAAATCCCATGGACGGAGGAGCCTGGTGTGCTGCAGTCCATGAGGTGGCTAAGAGTGGACATGACTGAGCGACTTCACTTTCACTTTTCACTTTCATGCACTGGAGAAGGAAATGGCAACCCACTCCAGTGTTCTTGCCTGGAGAATCCCAGGGACGGGGGAGCCTGGGGGGCTGACGTCTATGGGGTGGCACAGAGTCGGACAGGACTGTAGCGATTTAGCAGCAGCAGCAACATCAGCAGAATCTCTAACCACAGGATTTCTGGCTCTACCATTTCAGCACCTCTGCTTTTGTCAATTTTGCCCATTACCTCCAGGTGGCCAATTAGCCAACCCCCACCAGTCCCATTTTTTCTAGCGTCACACTTGCAGATTTTCCTCCTTCCCAGGAGACTTAAGTGACTTCTCTACTACTCAGTCACCAAATACTGGCTCAATCTGTTAACCATGCCTTCTTTCTAAAAGACTTCTTCCCACAAGTTTAAGTCCTATTCATATGATAGTTACTCTCCAGTTTGTATCAACTTTAAGTTCATGTATTCACCTGCCAATTTGACATCTCCACATAACTGTCCACACAATCTAACCTCACAATTGACATGTCCAAAATAAACTCTCCCGCTAAAAATCTTCTCTACCTTACTCCCACTTAGCAACACTGTTCATGAATACCTACAGACAAAATACAAAGATCTGATTGAGTTTTTCCTTGTCCTTGCTCCCTTAATCCAGCAACAGTTTCTGTTGACGCAAACTCCAAATCATCTCCCAAATCTGTCCTCTTCTCTCCATCTTCACTGTTACAAACCTTCTTCAGAACCCCATTACTGTTATATTGGGTCACTACATTAATCTTTTTATCCTGTCCTTTATACTCCATGCCAGGCACCAGTTAGGGTGATCTATGTTGAGTAAATCAGACCAGAGTATTCTCCTTCCTAAAAAAAAAGAAAAAAATCAATGTTTTCTTCCTTTGGCTTATGAGGCAATATGTGAACTAGCTTGGCTCTCTAGATTCATCTCATGCAATGATATCCATTTTTACAATGTGCTGGCCACCCTGGCCATCTTCTATTACTCCAACAAGTCATGCTCTTTCCAAATACACATCTTTACATTAGCTATTCTCTTGGTCTGGAAAGGTCTTTGCCCAGATCAGTGCAATCTTATTCTTCTGATTTAGACTTTGGATTAAATTTTCCTTCCTAAAAGAATGCTACCCTGGACACCAAATTTTAAATAGACTCCCTCTCCCACTCCACACCAAACACTCAATAAGATCCCACCATGTTTTACAGCATTTGTCACCAGTGATTTATATTTTGTATTCTATTAGAAGACATTTTACACATGTTCCTTTCCTGTTGTGTTTGTTGCTAAGTCCTAGCATCTTGAACAGGGCTTGGAACATAATATATGCTCAATAAATGTTGTTGAATAAATATGCGTGTTAGAATGTTAGGGGTACCTACAAGAAAGTTCCAACCGAGGATGAGTATGGTCACCTTTGGAGTTGTTTCTTTTTTTAATATGTAAAATGACCTTTGACTTTGTTCATTTACTTTCCCTGGTTTCAGTCTTGTCCCCATCCATCACTGAGTGGCTGCAGGTGGGGCTTTGGATAAATGCTTATGTTCTCTGTATGCATTTCTTTAAATATAAGATATAGATTTATATTTGTCCATTTGATACATTAAATAATGTCTAAATCTCCACTCTGTGCCAGATACTAGACTGGGCACCCAGAATACAGCAGTAAACACTTTATGCAAAAATTCCTGCCTTCAGAGATTTATATTCTATCAGGAGGATATGAACCACAGTCAAGAAAAATAAGCCACATATATAGCATGTAGATAGTGGTAAATGTTAAGCATAAAAATAAAAATAGCAAAGAAGTATAGGGATCTAGAATTGGTGGGGGGGAGTATTATACTTTTTAACTAGAGTGTCCATAAAAGATGCCATTTAAGCAAAGACATGAATTAGGTGGAGTGAGTCATCCAGGTGGCTCAGAATCGTGCAGAGAGAACAAGTGCAAAGACTATCCTGACAGAGAAGCCAACAAGGAGGACAGCCTGGCTGCAGAGGGATGAGTGAGAGGGAGGAAGGCAGGAGATGAGGTCAGAGAGGGCTGGACTGGAGGCAAAACACAGGAAGTCTTTGGGAAGAGCACTGGGTTTTATGCCTGTGAGATAGGGCAGCAATGGAGAGCTTGAGTGAAGGAGAAAATTGATCTGACTCCCTTTTTTTCTCAGCAAAATTTTTTTTAACTGAAGTATAGTTGCAGTTCAATGTTATATAAGGTAACAGTGTACAATTTAAGGATTCACAATTTTTAACGGTTACACTCTATTTATAATTGCTATAAAATATTGGTTATATTCCCTGTGTTATATAATATTTTCTTATAGTTTATTTTATGCCTAATATCTTGTGCTTCTTAATTCCCTACCCAGACATTTCCCCTCCCTCCTCCCCTCTGGTAAAAACTAGTTTGTTCTATCTGTGAGTCTGTTTCTTTTTTGTTACATTCACTAGTTCATTGTGTTTTTTTAGATGCCACATAGTTCAGTTCAGTTCAGTTCATTTCAGTCGCTCAGTCGTGTCCGACTCTTTGCGACCCCATGAATCCCAGCAGGCCAGGCCTCCCTGTCCATCACCAACTCCCGGAGTTCACTCAGACTCATGTCCATCGAGTCAGTGATGCCATCCAGCCATCTCATCCTCTGTTGTCCCCTTCTCCTCCTGCCTCCAATCCCTCCCAGCATCAGAGTCTTTTCCAATGGGTCAACTCTTCACATGAGGTGGCCAAAGTACTGGAGTTTCAGCTTTAGCATCATTCCTTCCAAAGAAATCCACATATATAGGATAAAATAAAATATTTGTCTTTCTTTCCATGTTGCTGCAAATGGCAAAATTTTATTCATTTATATGACTGAGTAGTATTCTGTTGTGTGTGTGTGTGTGTGTGCACTCAGTCATGTCCAACTCTTTGTGACCCTATGGACTATAGCCCTCAAGGTTCCTCTGTCCATGGGATCTTCCAGGCAAGACTATTGGGGTTGGTTACCATTTCCTTCTCAGGGATCTTCCCCACCCAGGATTCAAATTCATGTTTCCTGAATTGGCAGACAGATTTTTCACCACTGATCCATCTGGGAAACCCATTCCATTATATATATATATATATATATATATATATATATATATATATGTATATCTCACGTTTTCTTTATCTATTCATCTATTGATGGACACATATATGTATACATTATTTATTATATATTATTTATTTTACAAATATTTTTAAAAATCACCACAAAATACATTTTTGCATTGGAAATTTTACCCAATTGTATTTTCTTTCCCTGAACAATATTTTCATATATATTTACTAATAAGCAAACACAGAGTTTTGCTAGCTTTTGTGAAGGGGGAGAGCACAATGTTTTAATTAGGGTATGCTTGCCTATGAAAGGTACTGAAGTGATATTTTGTAGAAGTCACTAAAATTGATTTACTAGCTTGGCATTGTTGCAATCAATTTCAGGTAAGGGAAATATTGACAAAGGTAGAATATGGTCATTCCTCTGGAAACCAGTTATCTTGAAAGTATTCAAGGAAAGTGACACAGAAACCAACATGAAGGAGCAAAAATAAACATAATAAAATAATAAAAGGTTTATATATTAATTTCTCACAAAAAATAAAAAATATATCACCACAAAAGTAAGCTCTTATCTTTGAATAGTTACATAAGTACATTTTGATGATGTTTTTAATTACATATAGCTATATTTTGCAACTTTTTTTTTAATTTAGAAAGCTTCTGTAACCAAAGGAGATTCCATATTAACTTTGTAAAACACTAATTACAAATATCTGTAGTAGTAAGTATAATAACAAAATAAATATAATATATTTTATAAATAATATAATTAGTTAGGTACTCCCTCTCCCACTGAAATTTGAAGTTAAGGGTACTAGTTTATTGAAGTACTTTCTTTTTAATTTGTATTTGTCCTTACAAGGTCTGAGGGCTTCCCTGGTAGCTCAGTTGGTAAAGAATCTTCCTGCAATGTGGGAGACCCCAGTTCAATTGCTGGGTTGGGAAGATCCCCTGGAGAAAGGAAAGGCTACTCACTCCAGTATTCAGGCCTGGAGCATTCCATGGACTGTATAGTCCCTGGGGTCGCAAAGCTGGATATGACTGAGCGACTCTCACTTCACATACAAGGATTGAAAGCATTCTAGGCAGAGGCATAAAATTGTTAGTACCTGGAAACACAGGCACAAACTAGATAAAGTAGAAAATACTTTAGAAACAGGGATTCGATTGAATGTCAAACTATTATATTCTCCCTCACTGAAGACCTCATTGATCTTAATTAATGGTTTTTCCATTACAAGCTCAAAGCTTTCCCTTTAATAATTGAAAAACAAAAGCCTTTATTTAAATTTTATAAATGTACATCTTTTCTGTCCTTCCTCTTCTACCTGTGAAATTTAGTCCAGTTCAGAAAATTACCTCAATTTTTAGATCATCTTTCTAATTCTTTAAAATGGACATTTAAAACCAAATACTTTTCCAAAACACTGTTGCTTTTCTCCTTTGGACTTGAGCACTTTGTTTAGGAGGAGGAAGGGTAAAGATGAGGAGAAAAGGAGGATGTAGCAAATTAAGGGAAAAAAATTAAGCCAAGATCATAATGTGGTGAGCAGCTGTACTAATAAATGCCAATTGAAACTTTCTTGCCATTATGTCTAGTTGAAGCAGAATGCAATCGGTGACAAGAAAAATTCTTACCCACATTCTCATTTTTCTGATCCCTATTTCTCACATCATAATTATCAGTATCAGACCTTGCATCTTGCCTCTGTTCTCTCAAGGTCATCACAGGGCTGCTGAGCCTCTCTGCCTCCAGCGTCTCCTTTAGTTTTCTCTCTCCTCTTTCATTGTTTTCTCTCTGCAGGCTCAATTTGAACAGAAACTCAACCCACTAGGCAGGCACAGTCAGTTAGCAAGTGATAAGAAGCTATCAGCCTCAAAAAAAAAAAAAAAAAAGACAACTAAATGGTATAAAAGCAGTGAGGAGGAGCTGTGTGGAAATGTAATACTTTGGTTCAGCTTTTCTCTGTGGATTTAATCATTTCAACGTCCTCACTTACCCTCTGCTGTCCTTCCAAGTAGATTAGCCTCTATTATCAGTTCTCAGGAACCAGGACAGAGAGTGAACCAGGAGAGAGCAGGTGCAGCTGTGCAACAAAGTGGAAGAACCGCCATTCCACCAGGCTCAGGGCAGGACTGAAGAAGCAGATGGCTAGGGTTCCAGCTACTTTGCAGCACCAAGTTTCATGCTGACCCTTTGAGATAAACCACCAACAGGAAAAATGTGCCCTGACTGGATGAAAGCAAAGCAACCCACCACAGCCTGCTCCTTTTGTGGTAGAGAGGATTTCCCAGCCCAACACTTGTGCAGAAGGGATCTCAAGTCATCCTCTAGTAATCTTGGCCACATTGTAATATTATGATAATATCATTAGCATTGTGGCTTTGATCCATCCCTGCCCCATGTGGGTTCACTTCGGTGCTCATGGAAAAGATTCAAAATGGCGCATGGTGGAAACACAAGAATCACAGATGACATGCTTCTAGGAAAGGAGAAATGCAGTTACCCTCATCTAAACCCCAGAAAACTAACCCCGTATTAAAAATCTAAGCTATCCCTGCAACGTGTAACTCACTCTACAGGAATGCCTGTGTGCTCTCCCACACATGCTGCTGCTGCTAAGTCGCTTCAGTCGTGTCGGACTCTGTGCGACCCCATAGACGGCAGCCCACCAGGCTCCCCCTTCCCTGGGATTCTCTAGGCAAGAACACTGGAGTGGGTTGCCATTTCCTTCTCCAATGCATGAAAGTGAAAAGTGAAAGTGAAGTCACTCAGTCGTGTCTGACTCTTAGCGACCCCATGGACTGCAGCCTACCAGGCTCCTCTGTCCATGGGATTTTCCAGGCAAGAGTACTGGAGTGGGGTGCCATTGCCTTCTCCGCTCCCACACATACTGTGCTGCTAATAAACTCTGTGCCTGCTTTGCAATCTTGATCTCTTTGTCAAATATTTTATTCAAAGAATACAAGGACTGAGATCCTTTTGCTCATAGGAAACAGGACCAGCGCTCTCATCATCTGGGCACTTAGTCTAAAAGAATGGGCTCATTTGGTTTCAGGTTTACTTCACGCATCTATGATAGCCCATCCTGTTTACAGAAAAGATTACAAAAGATCATAGACTTTAATTAGCTAATATTGGTTTTTTTTTTT
The DNA here is from genome assembly GCF_002263795.3 of Bos taurus. Classification (NCBI taxonomy): domain Eukaryota; kingdom Metazoa; phylum Chordata; class Mammalia; order Artiodactyla; family Bovidae; genus Bos; species Bos taurus. The sequence continues at coordinate 16,215,805 of NC_037336.1, read as the reverse complement.
CAAGATTTTTATTAGACTGCAGGGGTATCTGTATTATCTTTAAAGGTCAGGTTTCAAATTAAGACAAAGATGGAAAACTGGTGGCCCATGGGTTGCTATATGGCTGTCACACAAACTTTCTCTGGCAGACCCTGTGTTTTTATAAAAACTGAGTTGAAATCCTTTCAGACAGTGCACACAATTATGCTCTCTCCATCCCCCATTCTTCCCTATTATTTTGTACTCGACCTGACCCACACACTAGTTTATCTGTCTGTCTGTTACAGATATTTCAGATAGAACCCTCAGTCTTTCAATCCATGTTGATCTGGGTGTGCCAAGAGAGGAAATTTGAAACCATTGTATGTTTCTATCTGTTCAACATCAATTTACTTGTACAGAATTTTTCAGGTTTCCATGTTCCATATACTTCATCTCAGTTTACCAGAGGAACAAAGAGCTAACGACTTACATTTCTAATTGTTTCATTATAATTTAACTTCTCTTGCTGTCTACCCAGAAAGGTGGCCAACTATCACTTTTTCTCTGTCCTCCAAATAATGGATAATTATTAATGATTTTATTTGAGATTGAAATATTTAAAAGCCATATGCATAATTGATAATTTCCTTTGACCTATTAATCAATTAATGGTTCAGTGTGCATATTCATGTCTATCCTGTGGTATATTTTAGCAATCAACACATGGGACTGATAGAAATATTCTCATATGGAGCTGAGCACAATGCATGAACTTCTTTTAGATTCTTTCATCCATTCGCCTGACTCACCTATGCCATTTTATCCCTGAACACTGTAGGGAGAGTGTTCACTTTTCTTATAGGTACCGTGGCTGGTCCAGTAAGTAAAGTGATGTAAGACAGATTAACAGGAGAAAAACTGAAGTATAATAACATGTATATCCCTTACATATGTGAGAGTGATCCAGTAAAACTGAATAAGTCCCCAAAGTGGCAGAGCCCTCACCTAATAACATCTTCAGCTAGATAGCAGATGTTGGAAGTGGGGAGTCAGGTGTGAGAGGTTACCAGGAAAAGCACACTAAAAGAGGTTAAGATTGTTAAGCATATTTAAGTCTATTTCCTTCTGCATAGAAGGAAATAGTGTTACAGAATTGGTCAACCAGACATATGCTGGGGCCCCAGCCCGGGCAGAGACCTCCTTCTTGTCTCAGCCAGAGAGGTTCTTTTTCTGATGAGATTTGCACAGCCAATAACAAAATCTATGCTGAAACTAGAACAACTCAAGCTTTATTAAATGGTCAAAAAATGGAGAAATGGGACTTTAGTTCACAAATCAACTCAACCCAATTTGAGTGAGACAAACTTGGATGGAGACACCAATTTGGATGGACAGCAAATATATAGGAGGGTCAAGGTAAAAGGGAGAGATTGGGAAAGAGTGGGAGAAATAAATATCATGAGTTAACCAGGAACAAGGATGTGATTTGGACCCAAAACTAATACAACTCACCTTTTCAGTCCTTTTTTGGACCTCTCTGATTGCTGTCATGGCAATTGTCAGCTCTCATGGTGCTGACAGGTGTGCCATTTAGGTAATGATTTATAATGAGTGTATAATGAGGCTCATGGTCTGCTGGAACTCAAATCTTCTACCATCTTGGGCCTAGTTGTTTCTAACTGGTTCTTGTTTTATTCTCTTTGCAGCTTCCTCCTGAAACTTAGGTAAGAGTAATTAGCTTCTGTTTGAAAGAGGGCAGGGGTATGTTTCTGGGTAACAGAAACAGCCTTGGCACAATAGGAGTTTTTAGAGATAACTTCATCTCCCTCTTCCTGGTACAGTGAGGGAGAGGCCCTTATAAATATATATATTTATACATGTAAGTGTCTCTTACAAAAGGATAACTTCTCAGTTTTCAAAGCTTCTCCTATGTCTGCAGTTTCTTAAAAATAATCAGCCTAAAATAATCCTTATGCCAATAAAGATCTTTTAGCATGGCAAAATATGCTCTCCTGTAAAACTCAAGGATTTGGTACTCATAATAAGCCAGTTTGTCTTCATCTCCTTCATGCACTCTTTTCATCCTTATATCCATATCTTTATTCAGCCTAAAATGAATTTATTTTCCACTTGACAAATTCGCATTCATTTACCTTGAGCACAACTTGATTTTTTCCTTACAATGTTGTCCCTAAATAATGTTATCTTCAGGGTAATTACTCCTTAGTTTTATTTTAGGATTCTAAATTACTAAACATTTGTGTATTTTATTTTGAATCATTTTCCCCAGATGTTTTCTATATTTGTTATACATTCTGAATTAGATTTTAGGTTCCATGAAGTCAAGAGCTGTATGTCTTCTATGTCTTTATAGTGTTAAAAACTGAAAGTTCAACCTAGAAATTAGGAGATATCATTGATTTTATTGGGATTCCCTCATAGCTCAGTTGGTAAAGTGGCTGCCTGCAATGCAGGAGACCTGGTTTTAATTCCTGGGTTGAGAAGATCAGGCAATTCATGAATCCAGCAGCATCCTATCTGGCAATTATAAGGGCTTTCTGAGCAGCTGTACAGAATGGAAGAATTTATAGGAAGACTAGTGAGGCAAGGGAAAGGAAGAAAAAGAAAAGAGAGAATTATTCTTAGGCTAGGACATCTTTGGGGGAGCTTGGAGCGTAGGCAAAGGGTTTTATCATGCATGCTGCCGCTCCTTCCTCTGTCTGATGGACTCATTGATTACATTTCTGGTGAAGGTCCAGAGTACTATGAGGTTAGGTATAAAATCTAGATTTGGCATTATGTGTACGAGTGACACCATTATGGGCCTGTGGTTTTTCTCTTTAACAGTAGCCACCTATAGCTACTCTGATTCTTAGAGTATTCTAAAAGAATTACATATTCATATTTTGTTTCTTCATACCCCACAAACCATCAACACGATTCAGTTATTACAAACATTTAGTCTCTTATCTCCTAAATGGATTTACCAGGTAGTGCTAGTGCTAAGGAAACTATCTGCCAATGCAGGAGACTTAAAAGACACAAGTTCAATCCCTGGGTCAGGAAGATCCCCTGGAGGAGGGCACGGCAACCCACTCCAGTATTCTTGGGCTTCCCTGGTGACTCAGCTGGTAAAGAATCTGCCTGCAATACAGGAGACTTGGGTTCAAACCCTGGATCAGGAAGATCCCTTGGAGAAGTAAATGGCTACCAACTCCAGTATTCTTGCCTGGAGAATCCCCATGGACAGAGGCAGCCTGGTGGGCTACAGTCCAAAGGGTCGCAAAGAGTCAGATATGATGAAGCAACTTATCACCTAATCTCCTAAACTGCCTAATTGTCGTTGTGTTGTTGTTGTTTAGTCACTCAGTCATGTCCAACTCTTTTGCTACCCCATGGTCTGTAGCCCACCGGACTCCTCTGTCCATGGGATTTCCCAGGCAAGATTACTGGGATGGGTTGCCATTTATAATGGCTTACAAAATAAAAAACACAAATCTTTTTGTAATATATTTTGATTTGTAGTTTAGAAAAGATAATTGCCACTCATCCCTACCTAAAATCCCACCTAACAGTGCTGGAGTTATGCAACATTTGCTTGGTTGGATTCCAGAACATGGATGAGGCTACTTAAACTAATGGTCAAGTCACAGGGAAGAACAGTCGAAAATCATGAGCATGGTTTCTGAATAGTACTTCTATTTGGCTGGAGCTAAAAGAAGGAGTGAAGTGTGGGAACAGAGCCACCATGCTCCTCCACTTCTCTCCAAGAAGCAGATGTTATAAACTACCCCAATTTTTCATTCTGGAATAGTTGTGGCAGGTTTTGCAGATCACAGAACCTTGTGTTTCATGAAAAGTGAAAGTCATTCAGTTGTGTCTGACTCTTTGCGATCCCATGGACTATACAGTCCATGGAATTCTCCAGGCCAGAATACTAGAGTGGGTAGCCTTTCCCTTCTCCACGGGATCTTCCCAACCCAGGGTTCGAACCCAGGTCTCCTACATTACAGACATTGAGCCACAAGGGAAGCCCTGGGTTTCATGATGCTGGTTGTAAAGTAAAATGCCAGCCTCAGCTTATAACTCTTGGGGTGAGCAGAAGGATGGATTATCCATTTGGAGAGTCATGTTTCTGTGTTATTGCTGATTGTATTAACAGGAGAAAAATATCTGAACTTTTGGCTAGTTGTATACCCTCCAGGTCAATTGGAAAGAGTTCTTGTTATTGGAATTCAGGACCCAAGGCACTTAGCAATAAGTATTACCATATACTCCTAAACCATTATTCCCTGTAAGTTTAGTTTCCTCAATAACCATACTGGGGTGGATAAATGTGCTATGTGGAAGGATTTATTGATTCCTAGCTCTTGAGGCCATAATATATTTTAAAAAGTCTAATATTTAGACCAAATACTGTACTATTTGTATAAAACTTAATGGTATATTTATTGAAAGTTCTATAACTTGATGCAGGTATATATTTTAGGGTATTTCAGAGTACATATTTGAGAGTTTTAACTTTGTAAAGAGCACAATACAAAGAAGAGAGGTTTATATGATACCCAAGGGATTATGTCTGATTGGAAAATAGAGGTGCATTAATGAGAAACTTCTAGATAATGATGGGGAAGAAAGCTATATTGTAGAATCTTTCTTGGGCAGCTATTTTTTTTTAAAGCAATAAAAATATTTACCATATGTTAAAAAAGAAATGTCAGGCCCCTAATAGAGTTATTAATGCTAAAATCGAGACTTAATACATATATAACCTAGCTGAAATTACAACTTTCCTCAGGAATATAACCCTAAATAGTCAGTGTGAAATTTTCTGGTCAACACCAGTGAGGGTTCTCTCTATCTCCACTGAATGAAGATGAAGTAATCCGCCTAAGAAGACCACTTTGTCCCCAAACAGAGATGACCTAATCTGAATTGTGTTTTTTGTTTATTACCTCTTTGTCCTGCCTCTGAAAACCTTTCCCTTTCTGTGGACCATTGCAGTTCCACTCTACTCACTAGATGGGAGGCTTCCGGGTCCATGAATCATTCAGTAAAGCTTAGTATATTTTTAAATTTTACTTTGGTGAACTTTCTTTTTTGTTACACCATCAACAGCAACCATATAAAGAGCTACGATATAACTTGGAATAAATCTAGTCAAAAGATAGAGATAAAAATTGCTATAAAACTCTTAACCCAATCTTGTTCCTGAGAAGGGGGTCAGCCAACTCTAAGAATTTTTACTGAATTCAAAAATCTGTGGAAAAACAAGCACTTCATTCTCACTAATATGCCCACACCTATAGAAAGAGTAAACCATGCATTTTTTTTTTTAATTGGAAGATAATCGCTCTATGGTATTATGCTGGTTTCTGCCATACATCAACTTGAATCAGTCACAGGTATGCATATGTCCTTTCCATCTTGAACCCCCTTCCCACCTCCCACCCCATCCCACCCCTCTACATTGTCACAGAGCACTGGGTTGTCTCCCTGTGTCACACAGAACATTCTCAATTGTTATCCATTTTCCATGTGTTGTGTGCTGTGCTTAGTCGCTCAGTCACATCTGACTCTGCAACTCCATGGACTGTAGCCCATCAGGCTCCATTGCCTATGAGGATTCTCCAGGCAAGAATACTAGAGTGGGTTGCCATGCCCTCCTCCACGGGATCTTTGCAACCCAGGGATTGAACCCAGGTCTCCTGCATTGCAGGAGGATTCTTTACCATCTGAGCCACCGGAGAAGTCCATCTATTTTACATATGAAAGTGTATAGGTTTCCATGCTACTGTCTCAATTCATCCCACCCTCTCTTTCCCCCACTGTGTCCATAAGTCTGTTCTCTATGTGTCTCCATTGCTGCCCTGCAAAAAGGTTCATTGGCGCCGTCTTTCTAGATTCCATATGCATGCATTAGTGAATGAGGCAAACATTTGTTAGAATTCTCACTAGTGTTTGAAAATCTGCAGAGAAACTGGGGGAAAGAGCCTTTGTTACTGGGAAAGACAAAGTATAATGGGGAAAGTGAACAGCTGGAGTCAGGTGTTTAAATTCTCAGCTATCACCCCATAGGAACCAGCTCTGGCAATGTGGAATAAACCCTATGGCAGTAAATTTACCAAACTTCACATGAGAGCCAGTGGTTTTCAATGGACTGCACAGAGTTTCCACTGAGTTCTCTCCCTTCCCCTCCTTAGTCTTCATCGGACAGAATGCACTTGAAACCAATAAAAAAATGTTGATGTTTGGACAGAGATGGTCCTGTTGACTTAAGTACATGATGAGACAAATGCCAGGACACCTGTGTAATAAAATCACAGGTAAAAAATAATAATAATAATTCCATGCCGAAAACAAAGAACTCAGACCAGAAGCCAGCAAAAACAGAGGAAATGAAACAAACAAACAAAAAAAAAAATGATTGCAAAAAATAAGAACACAGGTAAAATACCTGAATGATATTATTTATCAAACTAAGATAGATTTAGCAAAGTAAGATCCAAAAAGCAAATTAATAACAGAGATTGAGGATTCCTCTAACAACCAGAGTAAATGGAAAGGAAACCATAAAAGTAAAACAATGAAAGAAAACAGTGAGGAAAACAAAGATAATGTGACTTAAAGATAACTTTTCCTTAAATAGAAAGTCCAACAAACAAACAATTAATTCTACTTCAACATTAAAAAATTCCTTGCAGATATCTGGAAATAAATAAATCTTTTTATTAAAATATATGATTTTCAGGAAACACTAAGAAAAGTAATTTAAATTAGAAATATTCTGGGTAAGCTGTTAAATTTCAAAAGTAAAGAAAAAAATATGTTAAGCACTCAAACTGAAAAAAAAAGGGGGAGAATAAATCAAGCTGGCTTCAGGCTTTTCCAAATTAATATCTCTTTGCAAGAGAAATTTTTTTAACATCTCCAAAATTTTCAGGATGTAAAATTATGACCCAATAATATTCTAAGCAATCAGAAACACCAAAGGTTCTTCACTATACCATGGTATGTTGTATTAGATCCTTATCACTTCTGTAACAAATGATCACAAAATCAGTGGCTTTAAACAATACAAATTTACTTTCCAGGGGGACAGAAGTCCAAAATTAGTCTCATGGGTCTAAAATCAAAGTGTTAAATAGTGGAATGTGATTTCAAATCTACTTGTCTAGGGGAGAAATGAAGTTGTTTCTAAGAGCGAATCTGTTTTGATCTAAGAATGAAGTTGTTTTGATTAGTAAAGTTGTTTTGATACAAAAGGGAAATTGTTGTATCATCCATGATTGCTGACAAGTGCTGAGTAAGCTGCTGAGAGGCACCACTGGTTGCTTACCAGTAAGAACATAAGAAGAAACAATCATGGCAAGGGACATTTAGAATACAAATACCCGCAGCTCGTGATGAGTATTCAAGAGTGTGTGATCTGGGCAAGGTGACTCCTGCTGATCTAAATAGCTCTTTGAAGACTTTGGGGCACCAGCTCATGCCTGGAAAATGAATGTTTGGCCACAGTGAAAACCATGTAGTGGCCTCAGAAGGTTGTCTTGCCTGTCAACACCTACATCTTCATTCCCTCACATAAGGAGGGAATAAGCAATAAGGAAATTATTCCTCTAGCAATAAGGAACATTTATTCTTATGCCAGCAGTTGGACATCAATATGTGGTTGGCTAAACTGACTCTCCTAAGAACCAACTGGTAGAAGGGTTCACCTTGAACTATATTTGGCTTTTATTCCTTTCATCTTCCCTTACTTGGATCAATAGTTATTCATCTATCATTGGTTTGGAATATGGTATTTCTCTATTGGCTTATTACGAGACATTATCTTGCATGTTATTGGCTTATGAAATTATTATACAAGTTCTGCAGTAACTTGTGTTAAGTAAAACATTGGCAAAGATAATCGCAGTCTCTGAGCATAATTTGTCCCCACCCACCACCCTCCCCCCCAAAAAAAAAACCACAAGATGTTCCTTTTGGAGGTTCCAAAGAAGAACAGAGTTCTTGCTTCCTTCAGCTTCTAGAGGCTTCTGGCTTTTCTTGGATGGTGACAATATGTCTCCAATCCCTTCTTTCTCTACATTGTCTTCTCTTTCACTGTACTTTGACTGCCTCCCTCTTATAAGGACACTAATGGTTACACTGGACCCATCTAGATAATGTGGATAACTAAATCTCAATTTGCTATTGTTCAGTCCCTCACAAAATCTCAATATCTTTGATTTAATTACATTTCTAAAATCTCTTTTGCCATATTAGGTAATATATTGCTATGACTGAATATGTGTGTCCCCATAAATTCACAGATTGAAATTTAATCCCTAATGGGATAATATGTGTAGGTAGGGCCTTTGGAAAGTGATTAGGTCATAAGGGAGAATTGTCATGAATGGGATAAGTGTCTTTATAAAGTGGTCCCAGAGAGCTGCATCTCCCTTTCCATCATGGGAAGTTACAGCCAAAAGATGGTCACAGACACTGAATCTGCCAATACCTCCACCGTGTAATTCCTAATCTCTAGAAATGCGAAGAAAAAAATTACTTTTTTCTTTTAAGCCACCCAGTCTATGGTATTTTGTTAATAGGAGCCCTAAAATATTCAGATACATATTCATAGGGTTCTAAGAATTAAGATGTAGATATAAGTCCTTGGAAGGAAAGTTATGACCAACCTAGATAGCACATTCAGAAGCAGAGACATTACTTTACCAATGAAGGTCCGTCTAGTCAAGGCTATGGTTTTTCCAGTGGTCATGTATGGATGTGAGAGTTGGACTGTGAAGAAAGCTGAGCACCTAAGCATTGATGTTTTTGAACTGTGGTGTTGGAGAAGACTCTTGAGAGTCCCTTGGACTGCAAGGAGATCCAACCAGTCCATTCTGAAGGAGATCAGTCCTAGGTGTTCATTGGAAGGACTGATGCTAAAGCTGAAACTCCAATACTTTGGCCACCTCAAGTGAAACGTTGACTCATTGGAAAGACTCTGATGCTGGGAAGGATTGGGGGAAGGAGGAGAAGGGGACGACAGAGGATGAGATGGCTGGATGGCATCACCAGCTCGATGGACCTGAGTTTGAGTGAACTCCAGGAGTTGGTGATGGACAGAGGCTTGGCGTGCTGCGATTCATGGGGTCGCAAAGAGTCGGACACAACTGAGCGACTGAACTGAACTGAACTGATATCATAATAGGGCCATATCATAGATATTCTCAACATTTAAGGATTAAAATCAAGTGAATTAAAATATTAATCAAAGTAATATCCCCCAGGTTTTGAAGAAATTTTAAAGAGATGAACAGAAATTCATTCATTAAGCAATTTAATTACAAAGTTAAAACTAATCAACTGTATGGTGACACAGCATTTTGTAAATGTTACAAAACTTGATAAAGATTAAATAACTATCACAATAAATAGCAATGGATTATGAGATGTTAGTAATAGGTAGTGGAATGTTAATATTCAGCTAATGTATAATAATAAGTCAAATTCTATGTTTAAAAATATTTTGTTGATCTTAGTACTTTTAAGAAACAATATCACTTAGGGAAAGAAATACATTTATTTATTGTCAGTTTAAAATAAAAGTCTGGTAAATGTGCTTTCAATATACTACAGTGATTTCTCTGAAGATGCAAAGTAGTTGTGTAGTTCTTGAACAACAACAACAACAACAAAATCAATGGTGTCAAAAGATATTTTAGTTATATTCTTTACTAAGAAGTATAATCATTCACAGACAGACTAAGCAACATAAAGTACCCTTTTTTAAGATCTTCTATTGCAATATGTTACTTTTCCTGCAGTTTTACCCACGCTTCTTAGATTATTCTTTGCAAGATTCAGATTTTGCAAGTAGTCCACTAAAAATGTCTGTATTCTTTATCCGAGTTTGTCATCTACTGGGCAAACCCTCAAAAAGTATTTTAATCTGAAAAAATATGCATTTCAGAAATTTACAAATCAAACATTAATTTGTCACAATTCAATATAATTTATGTGGTTATATATATAGAGAGAGAGAGAAATTAAGTAATATAAATTAATCTATTCAAAGTTACTTTCTTAATCACATGTATTACTGTCTTAATTATTCAGTTGTTTTTTGCACTTAAAATAACATGTAGTAGTTTTTGGTGGAAATATTTGTATTTTGCATAAATGTTTTCCATAATATGCAAATTTTGCTATAATTCCTGCCAAATGGAAAAGTTCCATTTGTTGTTGTTATTGTTTATTCGCTAAATTGTGTCCAACTCTTTTGCAACCCCATGGACAATAGCCCTCCAGGCCACTCTGTACATGAAATTTTCCAGGCAAGAATACGGGATTGGGTTGCCATTCCTTCCTCCAGGGGATCTTCCTGACCCAGGGATCAAACTCACATCCCTTACATTGCAGGTGGATTCTTTACCACTGAGCCACCAGGAAAATGTTCTATAATCATGCTCATTATATTGTTTGGCTAATCCATTGGTGTTAGACATTGCATCTCTAAAAATTGAACTATGCTTTCAACTATCATATGACATTATTTTTTCTCATTTACATATAGTTTCTATTCTACAACACTAATTTTAAAATCAGATTATAATTCTGAATATTTAATATTACTGCTTAATATACATTTCTATTCTTTCATGTTTCCCTGTACTACATGAAAAACATGCCACTATTAGAACATTGTTTTATATCTCCAAAGAGTTTGAGATATACACAATATAGAGAATCCTTTGAAATTGAATGAAGTAACCAAATTCTAGTCATTTTTTCCATTTGAAATATTCACATAATATTCATTTCCAAAACTTCCTACCTTTTGGAAAGTTAGACTTTCTTACTTGAGATTCAGAACTTTCAAAAAAGAGTAATTTAAGAGTCAATTTACACAGTCATATACTTAGAGTTGCAAAAGCTGTGTTTAGTTTAATGGATTCTCTGAGTATTTTTGTGTGTGTGTGTCTTTTAGTTTTGGTAAAATGTATCAAATATGCTTGATATTTATTAGTATGTTTTGCTGAAAAATAAGCAATTTTCTTTTTTTTCCCCTGGCATTCCATATTTTCTTCCAAAATATTTCTGTGATATAAGTAATTTTCTTTTCTAACATCTTTCCATCTTACATTTCTCTGCTGATTGTGATACTTTTATTATTTTCTCTCTGGTAAAAATTTTTAGCATTTAAAATAACATGTAGGAACATGCCACTACATTTTAAGAGCAGTTTATATATGTATTACCTATAAAAGTGTCATAAAAAACATGCAATTGGTGGATAATTGCTTAGTAATCAATGAAATATCTATTTTGTGGATTAGTGGCAAATAGATATTAGATATTATATTATGGTTCATGAATGCCACTCCTTATCAATCACCATTGGAAACTGATTTCAGTAGTTATGCTTTTTTTCAGTAGTTTTGATTGGAACAGTTTTGATATTCAGTAATTTTCATTTGGGATATCATTTCTAAAGATAGAATCTGTGCAAACATTTTCACCTTTCAGTTTTTAATATTTTATAAACCATATTTCCATATGTTGCTCAAGTTATCTTAGTATTTTGGATACATTTGTGTTTTACTAATTTAATAATTATTGATTATATGTCCAACAAGTATTTATTAGTCATCCACCATATTCCAGGGCACTAATCTAGGTCATATTATATTCAGTACGTCAGGGTCATTAATTTGAACATTATTTTATATTTACCTTTGACTTGAGAAAATTATAAAGAACATCAAAATTAAATCATACATTTCATTATTTTTCAATTTTTCTATATATATTTATGTAAAGATTACAAGCCTTAGCAAACAAGAGCATTGTCTGTCAACTTTTAAATATTTTACATCCTGTCTGACATGATATGAGGTAAAAATACAAGCATTACCAAGAAGTTTCAAGTTTTGGACCCTCTGTGATGCAATGATGTTGGAAACCAGAATGCTACAGTGAAAAAGACTGCAAAATGTCTGTGTCCCTGAACTCAGCAGACAAGAGGATCAGGAATAATTAGCAACACTTGCCATATATGAGCTCTTGCCAGGTAAAGCTGCTGTACTAGTCTCAGAGGGTTAGAGTAGCAAAAGTTTATTTCTTGCTCATGGTACATCCCGCTCTGCTCTGGATGGAATTCTGCTCAATATATCAACTTCTTTCTGAGATTTAGGCTGAAAGAAACCACATTCTGAAATGTGCTGAGATACAAAAAGAGGCACGAGTTCTATTCTGTATGCCTTCTCAGTGTGTCCAAATTTTTGTGACCTCATGAAAATTTCAAAGCAAGAATATTGGAATGGGTTGCTATTCCCTTCTCCAAGGGATCTTCCCAACCCAGAGATTAAGCCAGGGCCTACCACATTACAGGCAGATTCTTTATCTTCTGAGACAACTATTACTATATTATTACTACTGAAATGGGAGGGGAGGAGGCAGGGCACAATGTTTAAAAGAACAACATAGCCTGAGGACATTGTATAAGCTGATTAGAACCAAAAGATCCAAGATGGTGGATGAGTCATCTTTCAGTGAACCCTGAGCCTCACTGTATGCTCATTGTAATACATTTTGCTGTTGCTGTTTAGTCATTCAGTTCAGTCAGTTCAGTCGCTCAGTCGTGTCTGACTCTTTGAGACCCCATGAATCACAGCACGCCAAGCCTCCCTGTCCATCACCAACTCCTGGAGTTCACTCAAACTCATGTCCATCAAGTCAGTGATGCCATCCAGCCATCTCATCATCCTCTATTATCCCCTTCTCCTCCTGCCCCCAATCCCTCCCAGCATCAGGGTCTTTTCCAGTGAGTCAACTCTTCACATGAGGTGGCCAAAGTATTGGAGTTTCAGCTTTAGCATCAGTCCTTCCCGTGACCACCCAGGACTGATCTCCTTTAGAATGGACTGGTTGGATATCCTTGTAGTCCAAGGGACTCTCAAGAGTCTTCTCCAACACCAGAGTTCAAAAGCGTCAGTTCTTCGGCTCTCAGCTTTCTTCACAGTCCAACTCTCACATCCATACATGACCACTGGAAAAACCATAGCCTTGACTAGATGAACATTTGTGGACAAAGTAATGTCTCTGCTTTTGAATACGCTGTCTAGGTTGGTCATAACTATCCTTCCAAGGAGTAAGCGTCTTTTAATTTCATGGCTGCAATCACCATCTGCAGTGATTTTGGAGCCCAAAAAACTAAAGTCAGCCACTGTTTCCACTGTTTCCCCATCTATTTGCCATGAAGTGATGAGACCAGATAACATGATCTTAGTCATTGGTTTATGCTAAATGACACACCCACCACTGCCTTTACAGGCCAGCCTTTAAAGACCAAAAAGTACACAAAGGCCCAATTGCTGGAAAACTTTATCCCTTCCCCCAAATTAGTGGAATAATCCTCCTACTCATTAGCCTATAAAAATAGCCAGCCTATAAAAACTAATCACACCATATTTCGGGCCTCTTTTGGGCTCTCTCTCACTCTCTTTCTTACCTTCTGAGCTGGCCCACACTCTGCCTGTGGAGTGCATATCTAAACAAATTCACTTCTTGCCTATCACTTCATCTCCAAATTCTTTCACAGTGAAGCAAGAACCTCAAATTCACTGGCAACACTGCGACTACTACTACAATTATAAAAATTCTGGGATTCAGATATAAACTGCTGCCTCACAGTACTATGCCTGAATTTAAACCCCTTGAACGCAGAGCTACTGTTGCTTCTTTAGATGCAACTCCTGTTTTACTTAATTATACTCATAACAATAAATTCACTTACCACCAGACAGCTTCAGTCTCTGAGTCAGGGCTAAATTTGCATACCTATAAAATAGCAAAAAACGGTTAATAGCATGTACCCTGATGAGGTAAACAGGCCCAACTCTACCACTTACTAGTGTTGTGAATTTACTTAATTCCCTTAAGCCTCAGGATCCTCAAATCTAGAATGCTGATAAGAATGGTAGCTACTTCATGGGATTGTTGTGAAGATTAATCAGGTGATGCAAAGAGTTAACTGAGTAACATATGCAAGATATAGCTATATAAATGAAACATAAACACAATTTTATTTTGTTTAATAAAATAAAATAAAACACTAATTTATTAAAAAGTCCCTTTTATTTTGATTACCATCTTGGTTTTTGTATGGCAACCTTTTATAAAGAGGCTATGGAAGAGGTAAAAACAGATGGTACATAACATCTGAATCTTGACTGACATTCTTTGAAACTATGATGAGAATGGACTACAGTTTTGAAACTGTATGCGATATTCTACCTTCCAACATCCACAGATATGACTACACTTTTGATGTCTTTCATTTCTTTACTCTGAAAAAGCACATACAACAGACACATTTATGCACGTAAAGACTGAAGAGCATATTGTGGACCCAGTGAAAATCAAGATGATGTGAAATTGAAAGAATACACTAGAATGTGTCATAATTTAGTGAAGCATTTGTTATAAGGTAAAGTATATCTTTGAAGATTATGCTCTTTTTAGAAAAAATTTTCCTTTCTAAATATGAATTTAGATGCTACTGTACCAGTGTGGCTAGGCTTTGTGAAGAGGCAAATGTTTCCTTTGGATGATCAAAGCCAAATAAAGCTCAGAAGGTGGAGGGGACATGCTTAAACCTAAATGTCTCATTCTAGAGAACTGACTCGGTAAAGTTTGGCTTTACCATTTGTTGCTGTCCTATACTGTGTTCAAGAAATAGTAAAGAGTTGAAGCTGGTAGTCTTTCTTTCATTTTGTACCTAAAAAAAAAAAAAAAGAGGAAATTTAAAGGAAAAGTTATTTGTCATTGATAATTAGTTCTTACACAGATGTTGGTCTATATATATCAGTGCCACTGTTCTGTTTGAGACAAAAGGACCACTACTGTGAGCTGTGAGTAAGGGATAAGGTTTTGAATCAGTTAGGGTTCATCAGAGAGATAGAATCAGGTGTGTGTGTGTGTGTGTGTGTGTGTAAACAAATTTATTATAAGGTATTAGCTCACATGATTATGAAGACTAAGAAGTCTCAGAACCTGCTATCTGCAAAACATCTGAGAAGGCCAATGGTGTAGTTCAAAGGCCTGAGAGCCAGAAAGCCAATGTTAGAGATTTCAGGCTGAAAACCCAAGAGCCAGAAACATTAAGGGCAGGAAAACATCGATATTCCAGCTCAACAGTAAGACTGAGAGACTGAATACTCACTTCCTCCACATTTTTGGTCTATCCAGTCTCCCAAGGAATAAGATGAAGCCCACTCACAGTATGTAATGTGCTGCACTAAATCTGTCAATTCAAATGCTAATCTCTTCCAGATCCACCCTTACAGACATACAACGAAAGAATGTTCCCCAGACATCTGGTCAACCCACTATCCAGTCAGTTGATACATTATAAACTAGCAACAGTTTCATCTAAAGGTAATGAGAATTCTCACTTTCAATCACTTTATGAAGAATCTGGGACAAAATTTTGAAAAGAATCTGCATGCCAATGCAGGAGATGCAGTCTTGATCCCTTGGTTGGGAAGATTCCCTGGAGAAGGAAATGGCAATCCAATTCTACATTCTTGCCTGGGAAATCCCATGAACAGAGGAGCCTTGTGGGCTACAGTCCTCGGAGTTGCAAAAGAGTCGTATACAACTTAGCTACTGAACAACAACAATATCAAGAGGACATTCTTGCTCCTTCTGAGTCTTCAACCTAGAATTCAAAAATTTGAACATTTTTGCCTAAATGATGAGCAGAAAATCAGGCTATTCAACAAGAAGTTAGACTGTATGGAATACTCTCAATCTGCCATCCGAATTCACTCTCCATTTTTTTCCACCCTACCCTGTACTCCAGAAGGCTAACGTTGGAGACTGCATCAATAGATTACTGGCTGATATCCAAGAAACAGATTGGAAGATCTCTTTCAAGAAGGGATTGGAAGATCCCCTACCAGACACAGGTTAGATTTTGCTGTGTCCTGCTATCCAAAGTTACAGCTCCTAGCAGACATTCCTCTTCTACAGCCATAGCTTCAGCTTTTAGGTTCCATAAATTCCCTTTGTACTCTTTCAAGACTAGAAGTGGTTTTAACAGCTCCCTTTTGTTGTTGCTAAGCATAAAGTTCTTCGCAATCCCTTGGCAGTTGTTCTTCACCATAAAACTAGTCGATTGGATGACCTAATTATTGAGAGAAGTCTTCCACCAGGAAAAGCAGTCATAATTGTATTAAATTGTAAGCCAAGACTGTCCCCTGTTCATTTGGGGCTCTTTATGGCACTGAACCAACAGACAGATAAAGGAACACCAGTGACTGATTCTGATTACTAATAACAAATTAGGATGTTGATGCTCAAGAAAGGCAAATGATTTCTAACACCCATCTCCCCCACCCACAGTGAACATTTGAATTCATATATACATCATCATTTTCATTGAGTGCATGCTCAGTAGTCTTCAACTATTTTCAACCTTATGGACTGTAGCCCACCAGGCTCCTCTGTCCGTGGGATTTCCCAGGCAAGAATACTGGAGTGGGTTGCTATTAGCTTCTCCAGGAGATTTTCCCTACTCAGGGATTGAGCTCTCAGCTCTTGTGTCTTCTTCATTGGCAGGCAGATTCTTTACTACTGTGCCACTTTGGAAGCCCCATATATATGTACACATGTAAAAATACATGTATATTTCATTTTACTATTGTGCCCCTTAGATGTTCCCAAGTGACCTTAGTAACTGAAGAATATCAAGGCGAAGATTGAATACTGGACTATGTTCCTTCCATAGAATCATCTCAAAAATTTTTAAAGAGCTGTTCAATGTCCTGAGGTCAAATAATATTATGTATCTTCAAAAAGGCCTCTAATTATGTCATTCAATTAAAGCATCTTCATATCTGAAGCAAAGATTTTGAATGCTAAGTGAAAATGGCTCAAGACTTTCATTAAGTAAAAGTTGTTCAACCAAGTTAGTTTTACTATGATGACTTTAAAAGTTTATTTTATATGCATTGTTCATCCTCACTTACAGTTTGCTATCTAAACAAGACAAAATAATATTAATAAAGACAAGAAGTTCTACTTGGTAAAGGCCTTTCACTATACTTGCAGTTCTGTTTCCAAGACAGAGTATAGATTAGGTGTTCCAAAAATTGATTAAAAATTGATAGTTGTCATTCATATGCAATTTTTCACTTAAAAAATCATAAATGATTTTTGCATTTATGAAACCAAGCAAAATTTTAATTTCTTAGGCTAATACTAGCCTACATACATAGCTGTTCAATTGGTTAAATATATACAGATGTGCTTTTAAAGGTTTTTAGCTTTTATCCTCTTGAAAATCACTTACATTATACTTTTAAATATTTTTGACTTAGCTGCACATAATTGGATTAATTATTATACTAGATGGTGATTTAATTTCATCATCAGTCTATGGATGACCCCATTCTTAATCTTTCTTTTTGTTGTTTAATTTTCTATTTTGACAAATATAATACCACTAGATAACCTTTCACTTAAAAATGAACAACTAACTATAACTTATAATAATTAGTGTCATGTATATCTATGCATCTTCCCACCTATGTATTTCTAAATCCTTTCCTTAATGTTCTGCCTAGAACTTCCACTACAATATAGAATGCAAGTGGTGATTATGGAATTTGTTGCAAAATTCTATACTTTTGAAAAGACTATTCCATTGTTTCCTAGGTAAAATAATGTGTACATTTTTTGAAAAATGAAATCAGTTTATCAGGTAAATAAAGTTACCTTCTAATCTTAATTTCCCAAGAATTATTTTTGTGATTTGGTGTTGAAATTTATCAAATATTTTTCTGCATCTATTGATATGATTATATAATTTTTTATAAATTAATATGTTGAGTTACATTTATGGATTCCTAAAATTAAAGGATTCTTAGAGATGTAAAATTAAACCTAGCATGGTTGGAATGTATCTTTTTCATGCACATTGGATTTTACTTGTTAATATATTCTTCTTGGGTTTTGTTTTTGTAAGTATGATTGAAATGAGTATGTCTTTTTTTCTCATAATGACTTTCATTTTGGTAAATGTATTGGAGAATAAATGGAGGATTTTCTTGCCTTTTCGATTGTCTAGAAAATTTGAAAGAAAATTAACGCTTGTTTCCTAAATATTTGCTATAACTTGTAAAATTATCTAGACATAGTATGTTTTGAAGAATAAATTTTTAATGACTTTTACTTGTGTTAAGGGGTATAAGACTATTAATGTTTGACTTCATCACAAGTCAGTTTTCATTGCATTTTTCTAGCATTTTTGGTAAGTTTTCAAAATTGTCATCTTATCATTGATAGTGTTTTCTTATTTTTGTGGTCTCTATTGAGTCTGTATTTATGTCCTCTTTTTATTCACAGTATTGTTTATTTGTATCTTCTTTCATCTCTCTAACAATAATGATATATGTTTATTTCCTGTTAGTTTTTTTTTTTAAATCATCAAATTTTGCATCCTCTTTTCTATTTTATTTATTTCTACTGTATTTTTTTTCATTTACTTCTTTCTAATTTTTGGCCTTACTATGTTTTTCTTGTACTATATTTTTATATTAGATACTTAGAACTTTAATTAGATGCTTTTTTGTCTACTAACATAACTAGCTGGAGAAGGAAATGGCAACCCACTCCAGTGTTCTTGCCTGGAGAATCCCAGGGACAGGGGAGCCTGGTGGGCTGCCATCTCTGGGGTCACACAGAGTCAGACACGACTGAAGTGACGCAGCAGCAGCAACATAACTAGCTAGAAAGTCTAACTTTGTATAAAACTTAGGTTTATGACATCCCGCAAGTTTTAACACATGTTTTCACTGTCATGCAGTGCTTGGATTATTTTATTATTTCCAATATTTTTCTTTTTCTAAAACAGTATTATTTTGGCAGAGAATATATATCATACTTTGACTTCCAGGTGACTCAGCAAGATACTCATGAGATGCAGGTTTCATCCTTGGGTTGGGAAGATCCCCTGGAGTAGGAAAGAACAACCCACTTCAGTATTCTTTCCTGGAAAATTCCGTGAATAGAGGAGACTTGGCCTGAGGTCCGTGGGATCACAAAGAGTCAGACACCACTGAGTGACTGAGCACACACTCACATATATCATACATACCTTAATTTATGGCCACAATATAATTACCTTAGAAATTAATAACAAGAAAAATTTTCAACTTGAACATTGAATGAGTGTGTGTGTGTGCACTCACGTGCTTGGAGAGAGAGGAAGAGAGATTGCTCTAATTCTAGATTATTGTTTTATACTGATGTGTGAATTCATAGACTTTTTCTGTTTTCTCCATACTTTGTACCTATTACATAAGATTGTAGATATAGTATTTACATAAAAAGAGACTTACTCTCTTTAGAAGTGCTGAGAATTGTCCAGGTTACAGTACATTACTCCCTTGAATATTAGCATACATTGATCTTAGTCTTTGATTTTTTTCCCTTATTTTTTCTGTATAATTTTTCTTGTGCTATTAAGCAAATCTATGTGTACTAGTGAACTGTGTGAAACTTTCAAAATATTCAATAAATGTTTGTGAAAGAAATGAATTACTTAATGAGATATAATTGAGTCACACATACATTATTAGTTCTCTGTCAGTGAAAATAAATTAACTTAGTTTTTCAATACTGGTACCTTGTATTTCCCTAATTTGTTCAGTTTCTTAGCATTTTAGCAATTTATTGGTCAGCTTGCTCCTGCTCTTCTAAATTGTATCCAATTTTTGTTTTCTAGGACCAAGACAAATATTGCTTAGCCTATAAATCCAAAATATATTGAATATATTCTTGATCTCAAAGTTGCAGAAGGCAGTTTTGTTTTAAAAAACTAGCAATCTAACCATTACAGTTACATTCATGAAACTGAAACGATAATATGGGTACAAATTCTAGTTTTATTAATAATTGCCAATCTGGCTGTAACTGGATAGTATTTTTAAAGAACTGATTGGTATAAAAGAGCATGGACTGACTGGTCTACTTTTCAGGTTAGTTTTTAGGCTAATGAGGCAAACTTTACTAAATTAAGTATATGCAGAATGCTGCAAAGATTTTCCATCCAAAAGAGGTAAAACTAAATATCTAAGCAGAAAAAATATATTTGTGTAGTTTGCTTGTAGATATTGATTTCTAAAACCAAACTAAAATTCTACTCTAAGGTAGCATATGATATTCCTACGGTTTACTCTTTTTCTGTCATTATCAACCTAACCAGATATGTAGGTAGCTTCACAGTAGCAATAATAGACTCCATAAAACTGAGAACAGCTTGCCAGCCATATTTTTATCTATGATACAAGAACAGTATCGTTTAATTTAATTTCAAATTAGATATGCATTTAATTTAATTTAATTTCAAATTAGATATGTATTTCCATAAGTGCAAAATTGAAAACACAAAGCTATTATAGACTAGGCATCTGAAATAATTTAGAGGGATTTGAGATATGCAAAATAGAATACCAATTCTTCTCAAAATTTTAAAGCCAGGCATTAACAATCTATCAAGTTTTCAGTCCCCTCAGTAACAGTTTTGAGTTTCAAGTTTAAAAACTGAAATTATGTTAAAAGTGAAAGTGTTAGTTGCTCACTCCTGTCCAATTCTGCGACGCCATGGACTGTAGCCCATTAGGCTCTTCTGTCCATGCCATTTCCTTCTCCAGCGGATCTTCCCAACACAGGGATCGTACCTGTGTCTTTTGAATTATAGAAGGATTCTTTACCCTCTGAGTTACCAGGGAAGCCAGATAAATCAATACAACATAAGAGCCTTATTAAGAGCCATCATAAGGAATAATAGTCATCACTGCAGCTGCAGGACAGTAAGTTGGTTACTCATGATTGATTAAAATGCACTTTGATATGACAGTTTGAGAAGCTTCTCTCTTATTTCGTGTTCTCCAAATGGGTAAGTTATAAGATTATTGATTCAGAAAAAAATAGCTGACAATTTGGAAGTTCATGCACAAGAACAGGCATATCATTAATTTGTGGTGAATCTAATGACAACAATTATATCTATCTTTCTACTTCTTTCAAACTTAATATTTGTTACTATACATGAATACTTAATAAGGTCAGATCTTTAAGACAAATAATTTCATCTAATTATTAACAAACTCTTTGAGAGGTGTACAATTAGCTCTTGCTATTCAAAATCTCACCAATTTGTAAAAAAAAAAATTATTAAAAATTCACTGTCAAGATCAAAACATCCCTAAACAAAACTACATATGCATATCAGCAGACACTAAACTGAGTGCTTCTCCTATAAGAGAGTTTTAATCATATTGCAGGTCTAACTCCACTGTTCTCTTAATGGGACTATGACTTGTGTTAACATTTTTAAAATCTATTATACAAAATTATTATTGTCTCCTCCACTTGTTACTTAGAGCTTTATACTGATGTGGATTCTTGTTTGTTTTTGTCAGGCACCCAAGAGCCCTATCAACAAATTCCAATTTAGTCAGTATCTTTTCTATTTTTAATGTATCGTTTCACTATACAGCTGCCTTGAAGTCCTAGCTCTTTGTAGTGGAAAAGGAAAAATCACAATAACATGGTCTACTCCAATGACTTCATTGCTTGTAAATAATAAGATATCTTGTATTTTCAATGCTGATGTTATCCAGAAGTCATTTGTGGACTGTTATTTAGGTATTTAAGAAAGTTTTAGTGACATTTGGTTGGAGTTTTGTGGTTTGGAATCCATCATGATTTTCCCACTAAAAATAATGGAATATAGGCTCCTCCTCTCTGAAATCCACAATACAACAATTTCTGTAGGAATGAAAAGAGATTTAGCCACTCTAGGATACCTATACTATCATTATCAAAATTTGCAGGTAAGGAAATAAACCTCTATGTTAGTTCTTTCATTGATTGAACAAATATCTTAGTGTTGGATATTGATGATATAACAATGAATAAACAAAGATACTTGCCTTCATTCTAAAGAATCCTGTGGAATAAAAGGCAACTAACAAACTGAGTAAATTATACTGCATGTCAAGAGATGAAATGGAGAAAAAATGAGCAGAGAAGAGTAATGGGGAGTGAGTGGAGAGTGTATATGCTTGGTCATGAGAATTTTAATGGTTAAATAATTCTGAACAAAGTTCTATACTAAAAGTAAAGCATTTTCTCTGATTCTTGCCAGATCTGAAGTACTCACTAGTTGGACAAATTGAGAGTTCATTCTAGGGAGAAGAAATGGAAACTTGAACATTTTTATGAGAAATTTGAGCCAATTGGACTTGTGGACATGAGTTTAGACAGAAGAGCTGGGTTTGGCTAAGTGGTTCATCTTAGGGATAGTAACTAGAGCAGAATGACCACAAATTAGATGAATAAATCAGCCACTGACAGAGATAAATATGAATATGTAGTGAATAATAAGTGCAGGGTTCTGGAACTAGGCTGTTACATTTAGGAGCTAACATATCCCACTAGGATAAATCTCCTACATTAAGAAAGTACAATTAATTTTAACAATTATCATTATTATCCCTCTAATGACAAGCATTGCTCCCCACAGCATTTCTCCTCTGGCACAGATTTTTAACTAAATTTAAAATGAAATAGTAATGCAGTCACTTTGCAACTGTCACAGGAGCTCTTAGAACAGGAGTCTCTCTAGGGAATCTCTCAGTGACAATGACACAACTGTGTCTTGTCTTGTTGAACTGAAGTGATCTGGATGTTTTTCTCTGACACTTTTTGGCATGGTTGGGATGCTCTGTGGTACATAAGCACTAAATATACTCTACCCATTAGGATCAGAGCTGAAAGTACAGAAATCATTTTGATATGACCACTATATGAAGACTGGAGAAGGCAATGGCACCCCACTCCAGTACTCTTGCCTGGAAAATCCCATGGACGGAGGAGCCTGGTGGGCTGCAGCCCATGGGGTTGCTAAGAGTTGGCATGACTGAGTGACTTCCCTTTCACTTTTCACTTTCATGCATTGGAGAAGGAAATAGCAACCCACTCCAGTGTTCTTGCCTGGAGAATCCCAGGGACGGGGGAGCCTGGTGGGCTGCCGTCTATGGGATCGCACAGAGTCGGACACGACTGAAGTGACTTAGCAGCAGCAGCATATGAAGATTGGGTTTAAAACATCCTCCCTTATGTTACAAATCTTGCCCTCAAAATTCATGTGGGATTTTCCTCTTCTCAATTTAGTTCAGAGCTAACAAACAATATTGTGTTGCGGCCTCTCTAAACATCTTTGTGCCTGTTCTTCTTTTATATTTTCATTTTCTTGCAAGCATGTGCATGCTCTCTCTTATTGAAAAGTCTAAGCTAATGAGAAAGTGCGATTATCTGGTAGAAAAATATTATAGAGGAAGTTCAGTAGTTGGTGAACCAGCTCTTGCTGTTTCAACATATTGCCTTTTTCTCCATATCCCATCCATTTTCAGAGGTAAGAGATTAATTTATTACATGAACCTTGAAATATTAAATATGGTTAAAAATCTATAATAGCTAAAGATAAACATATGCATGCAAATAGAGAATAAGTAATAATCCATTCCTGTAGAGGACAGAGTGGGAGTTAGTAGACTCTGTAAGCAGTCCTGGATCCAAATCCCAGTGGCATTTCTTATAGTGTCAGTCACCTAACTTCTAGCCCCACTCTCCTACTCAGTAAATATGCATATACACCTCCTCACAAGGATATTGTCAGACATGAATTTTAAAGTACCTGGAATGTAGTATTATGAAAAATCCATTTTTGTACATAAGAAATAGTCAAATACTGGGAATTTCATATGATTTGAGCTAATAAAGGGCTTTCCGGGTGGTTCAGTGATAAAGAATACACCCTCCAAGCAGGAGATTCAGGAGACCTGGGTTCAGTCCCTTGGTTGGGAAAATCCCCTGAAGTAAGAAATGGCAACCCACTCTAGTGTTCTTGCCTGGAAAATTCTATGGGCAGAGGAGCCTGGCAGGCAGGTTCATGGGATCGTAAGGCGTAGGGCATGACTAAGCACACACACACACAAGCTAATAAACACTCAATTAGTGTCTCTCTTCATTTTCAAGAAAATTTTATGAAGAGCTCTTTCTTGGAAAATAAAATAACCTCCAGTGAGTAAGATTCTATAGTTGGAAAACAATTAGCAGTGTATACAGAGTCCAGACCTAACCACAGACAGGAAATCCATATCTGGGCAAATATCACACATCTCTTAAATAATGCTTAATAAGCCAGGATAAGTGAACAAATGACTTTAACTGAAATTATAAATGAAAATATAGCTTTACAAATAAGTGTAATAGGTAGTCTTTGCTTCTGGACAATAGTCATGAATCATAAACTAGCACTGTGTGTGTGTGTGTGTGTGTGTACATGTGCACACTCAGTAGCGTCCAATTCTTTGTGACCCGCTGGGCAGTAGCCACGCAGGCTCCACTGTTCATTGGATTTCCCATGTGAGAATACTGGAGTGGGTCACCATTTCTATCTCCAGGGATCTTCCTACCCAGGGATCAAACCCACATCTCTTGTATCTCCTGCATTGGCAGATGGATTCATTACCACTGTGCCAACTGGAAAACTTAAGCCAACACTATTTAGTGCTGTTATTTACCACTAATTAATTTTAACTTTTTCAATGGTTTTAATAATGATAACACTGCAAGTTTCTCACACCTAACAACAGTTCAAAGAGACACACCTCCTCTTTCAGATCCTGTGCAGACTGAGATATGCTTTGGAAAACTTTTTTGAGGCATAACTGTCATATAACATTATATTAATTTCACCCAAGATGTACTTTTGCTGGGTCAGAAATATAAAATTCAGCACATTGCAGAAATTTGGTCTGCCATTTATTTTAGATTAAAAACAGAAAAAAAAATGAGATAGACAATGATAGCTGTAGAATACTAACAAATACAACAATTTAAAATAAGGATAGGACACTATGATTTGTAATTTTAAATTAAACTTGAATTTGAGAATACATATTTCTTTCTGTTACATAAGACTGTGTAACAAATTACCTCAAAATTGAGGGGCTCAAAATAACAATTTATTATCTCTCAAGATTCTTTGGGTTGACCAGGTTAAGCCAGGCATTCTCACTTGGCATCTCTCATGTAGTTTTAGATCCTTGGAGTCTGGAGTTGGCATTATCAGAAGGTTCAGATGGAATATTCATCCACAATGACCTCTTCATTCACGTGCCTGATGCTTCCCTAATCTTCCATGTAGCCTCTCTCTTCAGACCAAATTTTTTACAAGGCAGTTCAGAGCTCCAAGAGGCAAGAGCGGAAACTGCTAGTGTTCTCAAAGGCCAGGTCTATAACCGAAGCTGCACCATTTTACTACACTCTCTTGGTCAAAATTGGTATGTCAGCTCTGGTTCAAGAGAATGAGCAGCAGACCCCACTTCTTATGGAGTGGAAAGTTAGTGAGAGAATGAGGACTATATTCTACTTCTTATGGAATGGGAAGTTAGTGATAGTAAACATCTTTGAGACAAGCTACCACACCGATATCAGCAGATAAAAGCTGAAAAGTCCTTACAGTAAGACATACGTCAGAGTCTGGAAAACTTAATGATATCTTTGTATCTCTTATGTCCTGTTATGTATTTGGTGAAAAATCATGGGGAACTTCACCTCTCTAGTCTTAGTTTTTCTCATCTATAAAATAGAACTAATTAACACCAATTCATAGGCTTGTTGTAAGAATTTAATGTAATGTCCACAAGGTGATTAACTCTTCTTGGGTCAATAAATACTAGCTGTTACTAGAGTTCTATTTAGAACCAAAATTATAGCACATGTATGAGAATGATCACCACCCAAACACCTATTTTAGAAAAGCAGAAAAATTGCTCACATGATGAGTTATTCCTTCATTCATTTTAAAATATTTAATAATATTAGAAAAATTGCCAGGATATATATTCAGTTCAGTTCTGTTCAGTTCAGTTTCTCAGTCATGTCCAACTCTTTGTGACCCCATGGACTGCAGCACACCAGGCTTCCCTGTCCATCACCAACTCCCAGAGCTTGCTCAAACTCACATCCATTGAGTCAGTGATGCCATCCAACCATCTCATCCTCTGTCACACTGTTCTCCTCCTCTGTCACACTGGGAAAGACTTCAATCTTTCCCAGCAACAGGGTCTTTTCCAAGGAGTCGGTTCTTTGCATCAGATGGCCAAAGTATTGGAGCTTCAACATCAGTCCTTCCAGTGAATATTCAGGACTGATTTCTTTTAGGATTGACTGGTTGGATCTCCTTGTGTTGGGCACTAGAATAGCACAGACATCTTGAAACCTTCTCATCTAATGCTCACAGTCTGGTGGAAGAGAAGGAACTCTGAACTATTTGGAACAATGTGTTGCACATGTTGTATAAAAGAAGCACAAATGACTGGAGGGCAAATCTTAGGGAGTTAGGGATGGATTCATAAGAAGAGATAACATTTGAAAGAACCATTAAGGAATGAGTAGGAAAAGTCTTGAAATGCTATTAAATGACACTCAAGTAAAATGGGGTTATAAGTAGAAATAGGTCATCAAATCATCAGATAAATTAGAAAATAAGCAAAATGGACTAAAGTGGAAACCTTCTGATCAATAGCAGTTATTCTCCATTTGTTAGTTCTTCCCACACTCAAATCCCCAACCCAAACTGGGTCAGCAGTGCCAGTTCTCCCCTGCCCACCCTGCCCAGGTGCATTTAAGGGATAAGAATGACATGTAGCATCTTTAGTTCTACACTAGAATTAACTCATTGCAAGAGAAACAGATGCCACCATTGGGGAGGAGAATTGAGATCCTCTCTAGGATTCCTGAAGAATTATGGATGGAGGTTCATAATATTGTACAGGAGACAGTGATCAAAACCATCCCCAAGAAAAAGAAATGCAAAAGGGCAAAATTTATAAGGCCTGAGGAGGCCTTATAAATAGCTGAGAAAAGAAGAGAAGCTAAAGGCAAAGGAGAAAAGAAAAGAAAAATCCATTTGAATGCAGAGTCCCAAAGAATAGCAAGGAGAGATAAGAAAGCCTTTTTCAGTGATCAATGCAAAGAAATAGAGGAAAACAATAGAATAGGAAAGACTAGAGATTTCTTCAAGAAAATTAGAGGTACCAAGGGAAAATTTCATGCAAAGATGGGCACAATAAAGGACAGAAGTTGTATGGACCTAACAGAAGCAGAAGATATTAAGAAGTGGTGGCAAGAATACACAGAAGAACTGTACAAAAAAAGATCTTCATGACCCAGATAATCACGATGGTGTGATCACTGACCTAGAGCCAGACATCCTGGAATGCAAAGTCAAGTAGGCCTTAGGAAACATCATTAGAAACAAAGCTAGTGGAGGTGATGGAATTCCAGTGGAGCTATTTCAAATCCTGAAAGATGATGTTATGAAAGTGCTGCACTCAAGATGCCAGGAAATTTGGAAAACTCAGCAGTGACCACAGGACTGGAAAAGGTCAGTTTCATTCCAATCCCAAAGAAAGGCAATGGCAAAGAATGTTCAAACAACTGCTCAACTGCACTCATCTCACACACCAGCAAAGTAATGCTCAAAATTCTCCAAACTAGACTTCAAAAGTACGTTAACTGATAACTTCCAGATGTTCAAGCTGGATTTAGAAAAGGCAGAGGAACCAGAGATCAAATTGCCTAAAACCACTGGATCATAGAAAAAGCAAGAGAGTTCTAGCAAAACATCTACTTCTGCTTTATTGACTACGCCAAAGCCTTTGACTGTGTGGATCACAACAAATTGTGGAAAATCCTTCAAGAGATGGCAATACTAGACCACCTTACCTGCCTCCTGAGAAATCTGTATGCAGGTCAAGAAGCAACAGTTAGAACTGGACAGGGAACAACAGACTGGTTCCAAATTGGGAAATGAATACATTAAGGCTGCATCCTGTCACCCTGCTTGTTTAACTTATATGCAGAGCACATCCTGCAAAAAGTCAGGCTGCATGAAACACAAGCTGGAATCTAGATTTCTGGGAGAAATATCAATAACCTCATATATGCAGATGACACCACCCTTATGGCAGAAAGTGAAGAAGAACTAAAGAGCCTCTTGATGAAAGTGAAAGAGGAGAGTGAAAAGTTGGCTTAAAACTCAGCATTCAGAAAACTAAGATCACGGTATCTGATCACATCACTTCATGGCAAATAGACGGGGAAACAATGGAAACAGTGACAGACTTTATTTTCTTGGGCTCCAAAATCACTGCAGATGGTGACTGCAGCCATGAAATTAAAAGACACTTACTCCTTGGAAGAAAAGCTATGACCAACCTAGACAGCATATTAAAAACCAGAGACATTACCTTGTCAACAAAGGTCCGTCCAGTGAAAGCTATGGTTTTTCCAGTAGTCATGTATGAATGTGAGAGTTGGACTATAAAGAAAACTGAGTGCTGAAGAATTGATGCTTTTGAACCATGGTGTTGGAGAAGACTCTTGAGAGTCCCTTGGACTGCAAGGAGATCAAATCTTTTAATCCTAAAGGAAATCTGTTCTGAATATTCTTTGGAAGGACTGATGCTGAAGCCTAAACTCCAATACTTTGGCCACCTGATGCAAAGAACTGACTCACTTGAAAAGACCCTGATACTGGGAAAGATTGAAGGAGGAGAAGAGGACCACAGAGGATGAGATGGTTGGATGGTATCACTGACTCGAAGGACATGAATTTGAGTAAGCTCCAGGAGCTGGTGAAGGATAGGGTAGCCTGTGTGCTGCAGTCCATGGAGTCACAAAGAGTCGGACACAACTGAGCAACTGAACACAACTGAGCAACTGAACTGAATTAAGATGGTATGGGGAGGGAGGAGGGAGGAGGGTTCAGGATGGGGAACACATGTATACCTGTGGCAGATTCATTTTGATATATGGCAAAACCAATACAATATTGTAAAGTTAAATAAAATTAAATTAAAAAAAAAGATTCCAGTGCTAAATAGTTAAAACACACATATACACAGGCCTGTTTTAACATCTTTATTTCTATATATTTCTACTGTATCTTTATTTTTCCTCATTAGCATGAGATTGAATGAGACTAAAAGTTTTGGTTCATTTTGCTCTTCTCTGTAGGTTCAGTTGACAGATAGGACCGTGCTTCGGTAAAATTTGCCTCTCAGTCCTGTAGTTTAGACATTCTATTATTTGAAAATACCTCTGTTAAATGGAGTAATAAATCCTACCTCATACAAATACTGTAAGGATAGCATATGTCATGTATCTAGCACATTTGACTATGCACCATAGAAATTCAATACATTGGACATTTATTTCTTTGAGGAGTTTCCAAAACTAAGGAGTTGGAAGTTCATCTTATGACAAGGCTTTATTTAATAATTTATTTATTCAGTAAGCATTAATTTGTTGTCAACTATGTGAAGGATGCTCTGCAGGTCTTTTAAGAACTTAATAATTATACTTTTGGAGATTTTAAGCTTCCTTGTTTCCATGTTTTGTTAACAAATGTTCATCATCTTATCTCCTCTTGACCTCACAGTATTTGAAAATCCTTGTTTTTTGTTTTCCCCTAATCAAATACATATTTTTCAATTTTAACTAAAAATTTTCTTCTAACAGATTTTTCCCTCTATTTCTATCATGACTGTTTTTTAAAAATGTAAAATTTCATTTATTTTTCTGTTCAGTGTTTTACAGATTTGAGGTAGAAGCCTTACACAGTTTTCATTAGATTTGTCTCTAAGTAGTTTGTTTTTGTTACTATTATTAGATATTAGTATTATAAGATATTTTCAATTATTAATTGCCAATAAAAGGAAATATAAATTATTTTTACTATTTGGCTTTGTGTCCTGAAATCTTGCAGAGTTCAAGTGTTAGGTCTAATACTTTGATTTTCAATATACATAATCATACTGTCTGTGAGTAAAAGCAAGTTTACTTTTTCTTGCACAATAGTCATACATTTTATTTTATTATTTCCCATCTTTTAGGCTAAGACCTCTAGTACAATATTGAATAGATGTTGTAAGAGTATTCATAAAGAATATTGTTTGGTTTTTATAAATGTCAAGTTGAGAAAATTTCCTTCTATTCATATATTATTGAGTGTTTTTTCATGAAAATTTCAGATATCAACAACTTTTTAAATCTGTTAATATGACCATATGATTTTTCTAATTTACTCTGTTAATGTGATGAATTACATTGGCTAAGTCTCACTTGTTAAGTTATGCTATTTCTATTGCTAGATTTAATTTAATAATATTTTGTTGTGAACTTTTGCATCTCTATTCATGAAGAATGTAACTGTATCATTTTCTTTTCTTATATCATTTCCAAATTTTGCTATTAGGGCTACAACGGGCTATCATTATCACAACTTAGTCAAGTTTTTAGTTTTGTTTTTTTTTTTTTTAATGTATTTACTAGCTTTTATTTTATTTATATCACCCATAAGCAGTTCTAATGAAATTTCAGGTCCTTTACTACTGGTCATGGAAGTTTTTAGACTGTTCCATCCATACATTTCTCCTTTCACTCCTTACTTCCCTCAGCTGAAACAGCAGAGAAGCTAATGTAACCCTGTGGTTGGCTGGAACCCTCATGAGTACATCATCTATGCTAATGGCCAACCAAGGATAATTACCATCAAAATAAAAGAACTATTTAACTTAGATCAGTGGTGTATCTTGCTTGACATTCTGTATCTTTCAGTGAATAATGTTTAATGCTTAGGGGGAAGTATAGAACCTATTATGCTCCTAACTATGCAAAACTATTCCAAGAAAAAAAAAAAGTGTTCCTCTGATAGCTAATCATCAGCTTGAGGCCAAAACATAAGGACAGTAAGAATGGTCATTTTCCTTAGGCTATAAAGAGAGCCCTAGGGTGCTCAATCTGTACATGTTATTGTCATAAAATGCATACTGTTGGATACAAACCACTGTGAACTTTTTTGTTTTAAAGGGATTGCTTTTTTTTTCTTTCATTGTCTTAATGTACAAACTAGTTTTTATAGCTATCAACATTAGGAGTAACTTTCAACTTTGCCAGCATCACTGGTATGTATATTTAATTAAAGCACACTTTCCCCTACGGTATACTTAAAATGACAATTAAAGCCATTATTTTAAATGTTTGTGACTTTTTTCCTGAAGCCAAAGTTTCTGTTGAAATATATATTGACACTCCCCTAAGTAAGTACAAGGTGGCATGGTTGTGTACACCTGTCACCTTTGTGGGGATTCAAAAACAGGTTTTTGAGTTTGAATAGCAGTTAGTAACATAGTGCTGTTTAAGCTATTAATGATTAAAGTTAATTACATTTTGTACGATTTCCATATAGTCTATTCATTAAGTAATCTTTTTACAGTTACATCAGGCCTGAACCCGTCCATTCAGAAAGCTTCAAATTATAGAAACAATACTGTTCTATACGAGTAACCGATTATGCATTCTTTGGCCTACATTCTTTATTCTGCGATGAAGTTGAGGCTTATAAGTCAAAACAAAGGAACTAACTTACTATCCACCAGTTTATACAGAACTCACAGTATCTATGACTTTTTTAAACTAAGATCTGTTAAAAAGAAATCTGTTTCAACAGATGACCGTGTACAATACCATGTGGTGAAAATTAATTCAGACTTATTAAATGATGACTTGTTAAATCCTCTCAGTGTCAATTTATCAGCACAATACACACAGGAGAACTGTTGATGGCATATTGAATAGATTTTAATGAATAAATTGCTCTGGAAACCACACAGTTTCAATTTGGATTTGTCTTCCTTCAAATAGTCTGTTTTCCAAAGATGGATTGTAATATGGATGCTCATTCTTCAAATTCTTATTGGATATAACTGAGTTTCTGAAGTAGAGAGATGAGATTGAACTATTTAGGGATGTGTGGGACTTGGTGAGTTGTGTGACATCATCTGTATCCATATTTTTTGTCTGGGTTTATTTGAACTTGGCAATAAAATTCAAGAGCTACTTTTTAAATTAAAAAAAAAAAAAAGAATCCAGTGCTTGAAAAATATGCCCCGTTGTGAAATTGCAGAAGCTGTTCTTATGCTCAGATGTTCTCCCAGTAGTCAGCATCTTCCAGGATTAATTCAATTTCAGTCTCATATGACAAGTAGCGAACAATTATTTTTTTAAGAATAAATAAACCAGTATTTTTTCTCTTTCTTTTTAAGTCCTAATATTAGTAAAAGATAACCTCTGAAATAATTGATCAAGTTAAATAGCTGTTGAAAATAGGAAAAGGGGGGTTTCTTTATTAAAGTATCCATCTTATTGATACTGTTTTTCCCTCATTTTTTCTAACATTCCCCCACACACACACTCTGCACAAACCTTTTAATGAGAAAGGGCTTGAATCGACTCATACATGGGTAGAACAGCAAAGCCAAAAAACTTCTCAAGACTGAGGATATATTGTTCTACACAATTTATCCCCGGACTGCAGACATGACATGAATTCTCGGTCTAGTTGCATTGTCTGTAAATTGAGTGGATCCCTACTAAATTCCCTTGCAAGTCATATACTTTTTACTTCAGGTTATTCCAAACGTGGCCTTTATGTAGGCTTTACCAAAATGATAAATGGCAGTCAATAGACGTGCTTATATTAATACAATGTCTCCAATCATCTTTACATAAGATAATCACCCTCTGTATTTGTTCTATAATCATTTGAATCCCTTAATTCCTAAACTGTAGTAACATATTACTTGTCTTACAGATTAACAAGGCATGTGCTTAATCCTTCAGTCATGTCTGACTCTTTGCAACCCCATGAACTGTAGCCCGCCAGGCTCCCCTGTCCATGGGATTCTCCAGGCAAGAATACAGGAGTGGGTTGCCAAGCCCTTTTCCAGGGGATCTTCCCAACCCAGCGATCAAATTCGGGTCTCCCACATTGCAAGTGGATTCTTTACCATCTGAGTCACCAGGGACAGTAATGAAACCTAATGTCTGAGATATGTAAATTAGCTGTCATTTAAAATAAAATACAAAACCAAAATAGAATCGATCTTATTTTAAACCACATGTCACTGAACAGATCACTGCAAATGAAGACATATTTCTCAGCATTTAGACTTTGGAAAGGGGATTATATTTTCTGCTAAGTTTAGTACAGTGGAGAGGTGATTATATAGGGAAATGGCCATTCTTTCAAAAAATAACAATAATTAATCATTTAGTCCACACTACAATACTAATAATAATATTATCCTGTTTTTTCTATCCTTTTTTTTCCAGCAAACTGAGTCTTAGAAAGTTTTAATAATTTAAACAAAGTCACAGCGTTCATAAATAGGCTAAAAAACTAGTATCCTTTTTAATTAGTCATGTCGCCTTCTCAACCAAGTAATTTTGTTTAGCATTACTAATGTGTATTCAGAGATGTTCTTCATGTCCACAATGTAAAGCATTAGTTGTTGGAAGAACATTATTGGGGTAAAAAAAGACTATCAAAAAGTTTCTTAAAAAAAAAAAAAAAGAAGTCAGATTAGATTAGTAATAAGAGCTAGAATTAAACCAATATGTATCAGGTCCCAGGCACTACGCTAATCTCTTGATCATCAAACATTTACAAAATATAATACATACAAAATACTATCATTCTTTCAATGTTAACTGAATGCCTTTTATGTTTCATTTATACTTAAAACACCATATTATTCCTATTTCACAGGTGAGGAAACTGAAGTTCTGAGGCTTTAAATATCTTGTTTAAGGTCACAAAGGACTCCACATGATGAGGAGTCAGGTCAGAGCCATGGCTCCCAGCCACCAAAACTCACGGTTGTTGGCAAAGTCCTCAGAAACTATCCATAAAACTTAGGATATCTATCTTGATAGAAAATAGAGGAGTGCCCCAAAACATGTAGCTTCAAAAAGGACAGCATGGGACGCGCGAAACGGCGGCGGCGGCGGCGGCGGCGGCGGCGGCGGCAGCGGCCAGGGGGGAGCCGGGGCGGCCGTTGCGGGGCAAAAAAAAAAAAAAAGGACAGCATGGAATTCCAAACACCTCTTACCCAAGACACACATGATTCAATGACTTTTATCTAAATGTAAGTTACAGATGAGACACCAGCAATTATCAACTCATCCTCCCGTCGGTTGTGATCTCTCATTTTCATTCTCTCGGTGTCTTACCTCATACCTTTCCACTTCTTGCACGTGAAATCAAACCCATATGTAGTCTTTCTAGAGTTTATATAAAGTAAGAAACTATATTTTTAAAGTGGAAGGATGATTATATCCATTTTTTAACATAATCACAGAATCTAAAATTTAAAGAACTGAAACTATAACCATCAAAAAACAAAGTGCCTACCTCCAAGAGTCCTTTGAAGCAAACAAATGTGCTTTTCTGGTTTCTATATGTTGACCTTTCATGCTGTTCTCTTCTAAAAGGAAACAGAACTCCTTGAGTAAGACTGATTCCATATTTTTGTCCCGAAAAAAAGCAAGCTGAATCTGAGATACTTTTTATTAAAGAATACTTGCAGAGTAGACAATGGTAATGATAATAGTAAAAGCCTAGTGGCCGAGTAGAAACAGGCTGAGCGGCTACAGGAGGAAGCAATTAGAACACATTGGTATTGTTAGAATAGTCCAGCATGATGCTGGCAGGAAAAGTTTACAAAAATTGTGTTAAAAGGTGATTTTATGCAAACATGACTTTAGCACATTTTCTATAAAAATGCTGTGCACTGAACAGTCCATATTATAGGATAACACTGAATGTTCGGTCAAGTGCAAAAGCTTAAAATGCAATCATGGATTTCTTTTATAGGGAGATGAAGTTTAGAAAGAAAAGAAAGGTGAGTGTTGAATAAAAATTATCCTTGAGAAATTTCAAAGGATCAGAAAGAAAGGAGAAAAAAATCATACAGTGCGGAGTATTCACGGTAACTAGCCCTTAAGCGGAGAAGGTGGTGGCACCCCACTCCAGTACTCCTGCCTGGAAAATCCCATGGATGAAGGAGTCCGGTAGGCTGCAGTCCATGGGGTCACGAAAAGTCGGAAACAACTGAGCGACTTTACTTTCACTTTTCACTTTCATGCATTGGAGAAAGAAATAGCAACCCACTCCAGTGTTCTTGCCTGGAGAATCCCAGGGACGGAGGAGCCTGGTGGGCTGCAGTCCATGGGGTCGCACAGAGTCGGACACAACTGAAGCGACTTAGCAGCAGCAGCAGCAGCCCTTAAGATGGCTTTTCATGATTTCACTTCTTTGTGTTCATGGTTTCTGGTGTGGTCCCTACTACACTGACATGAAATGACCTGGTAACCAATAGTGTGATGTCTGAGGCTGAGTCACAGAAAGACATTGCAAGTTCTATATTGATCCCTCTTGGATCACTTACCTGAATGAAATGAGTGGCCGTATCATAAGGAATTCCACCCTCTAGAGAAAAATGCATTGCAAGGAACTGAGGCCTCCCACCAACAACTAATTTGCCAGAAATATGAGTGGGTAAAGCATTCTTTCTGAGTATGTCTATGTGGATGTTTATGAATGAGAGTAGCATTTAAACCGGTTATCTCAGTAAATTGTATTCCCATCCCTAATCTGGGTGGACATAATTTAATCTGTTGAGGTTCTATTAGAACAACACAGCAGACAAAAGAGGAATTTGTCCCTTTCATCTGCCTCAATAGTTAGGCTGGGACATTGCATCTTCCCTGCTATTCTACTGGCATTTACACTCTTGACCCCTGCTGGTTCTCAGGCATTTAAGGACTGGGTCTGAATTATACCCTTGACTTAACTGGGTGTCCAGCTTTCAGATAGTAGATCATGGGGTGTTTCTGCCTCCATAATCATGGAGGCATACGTGTCTTTTGATACATACAGTCTTTTGATTCTATTCTCTAGACAACCCAGACTGTAAAGAGGTTAATCCTTCAGACTCAGTCAAGCCTCCACTCACATCTTGACTGGAATTCATGAGAGATTCCCAATCAGAAGCACCCAGCTAAACTGTTCCTGAATTCTTAATCTACAGAAATGGTATGAGATTCCCTGGTGGCTCAGATGGTAAAGAACTTGCCTGCAATGCAGGAGACCTGGTTTGAATCCCTGCATCAGGAAAATTCCCTGGAGAAGAGAATGGCTACCCACTCCAGTATTCTTGCCTGGAGAATTCCATGGACAGAAAATCCTGAAAGGCTAAAATCCATGGATCACAAAGAATTGGACAAGACTGAAAGACCGTCACTTTCATCTTCAATACACAGTCATCATTGTTTCAGCTGATAATTTTAGGGGAAATTTGTTATACAGCAAGAAGCAACTAGTGTTATAGGAGAAAAAATATACAGAATAGTCTGTAAAAAAATATAAGCTTGATATATCCACAGAAATGGATAATTAGGTAAAGAAAAGAGAAAACTACATAATGTTTAGAAAAGAAACAAACCCTTCTGCACTTTTTGCCCTCTAAGCAAATGAAAAAGAGGAATCAAACCATAGTAAACGTGAGGAAAAACCGGGGTGGGGGGGAGGAGGGAATTAGATCAAAGCAAAAAGAAAAAGAGATAAAAAACAAGAGAAAAGTCCATTTTGATAGAAATAAATTAAGAAACCCAGAATTGCCTTTTATTTTTAAAAGAAATTTAAAACAGATTGCGGAGTTGATGAAATTCCAGCTGAGCTATTTCAAGTCCTAAAAGATGATGCTGTTAAAGTGCTGCCCTCAACATGTCAGCAAATTTGGAAAACTCACCAGTGGCCACAGGACTGGAAAAGGTTAGTTTTCATTCCAAACACAAAGAAAGGCAAATGCCAAAGAATGTTCATACTATCACACAATTACACTCATTTCACACCCTAGTAAAGCAATGCTCAAAATTCTCCAAGCAAAGCTTCAACAGTACATGAACTGAAAATTTCCAGATGTTCAAGTTGGGTTTAGAAAAAGCAGAAGAACCAAGATCATAGCAAAAGCAAGAGAGTTCCAGAAAAAACATCTACTTCTACATCCGAAAGGCTTTTACTGTGTGGATCACAACAAACTGTGGAGAATTCTTCAAGAGATGGCAATACCAGACCACCTAACCTACCTACATAAGAAATGTGTATGCAGGTCAAGAAACAACAGTTAGAACTAGACAGGGAACAACAGACTGGTTCCATATTGGGAAAGGAGTATGTCAAGGCTGTATATTGTCACCCTGCTTATTTAACTTATATGCAGAGTACAACATGTGAAATGCTGGGCTGGAAGAAGCACAAACTGGAATCAAGATTGCAGGGAGAAATATCAATAACCTCAGATATGCAGATGACACCACCCTATGGCAGAAAGTAAAGAAGAACTAAAGAGCCTCTTGATGAAAATGAAAGTGGAGAGTGAAAAAGTTGGCTTAAAACTCAGCATTCAGAAAACGAAGATCATGGCATCTGGTCCCATCACTTCATGGCAAATAGACAGGAAACAATGGAAACAGTGACAGACTTTATTTTCTTGGGGTCCATAATCATTGCAGATGGTGACTGCAGCCATGAAATTAAAGGACACTTGCTCATTGGAAGAAAAGCTAGAGACATTGTTTTGTTGACAAAGAGCTATATAGTTTCAGATCAGATCAGATCAGTCGCTCAGTAGTGTCCGACTCTTTGCGACCCCATGAATCACAGCACACCAGGCCTCCCTGTCCATCACCAACTCCCGGAGTTCACTGAGATTCACGTCCATCGAGTCAGTGATGCCATCCAGCCATCTCATCCTCTGTCATCCCCTTCTCCTCCTGCCCCCAATCCCTCCCAGCATCAGACTCGTTTCCAATGAGTCAACTCTTCACATGAGGTGGCCAAAGTACTGGAGTTTCAGCTTTAGCATCATTCCTTCCAAAGAAATCCCAGGGCTGATCTCCTTCAGAATGGACTGGTTGGATCTCCTTGCAGTCCAAGGGACTCTCAAGAGTCTTCTCCAACACCACAGTTCAAAAGCATCAATTCTTTGGCGCTCAGCCTTCTTCACAGTCCAACTCTCACATCCATACGTGACCACAGGAAAAACCATAGCCTTGACTATACGGACCTTTGTTGGCAAAGTAATGTCTCTGCTTTTGAATATGCTATCTAGGTTGGTCA
The DNA here is from genome assembly GCF_002263795.3 of Bos taurus. NCBI lineage: Eukaryota > Metazoa > Chordata > Mammalia > Artiodactyla > Bovidae > Bos > Bos taurus. Next base: position 16,177,683 of record NC_037336.1, on the reverse strand, counting down.
TAACTTTCCTTCCAAGGAGTAAGCGTTTTTTAATTTCATGGCTGCAGTCACCATCTGTAGTGATTTTGGAGCCCAGAAAAATAAAGTCTGACACTGGCAGCCGCTGGGAGGAGCAACCCACGCCCGAGGCCAGGGGCGGCGACGAGAGGAGTTACCCCACTATATAGTTTAAGTTATGGTGGTTCCAGTGATCATGTATGGATGTGAGAGCTGCACGATAAAGAAAGCTGGGTGCCAAAGAATTGATCTTTTTGAACTGTGGTGTTGGAGAAGACTCTTGAGAGTTCCTTAGACAGCAATGAGATCCAACCAGTCAATCCTAAAGGAAATCAGTCCTGACTATTCCCTGGAAGGACTTATGTTGAAGTTGAAGCTCTAATACCTGGGCCACTTGATGCGAAAAACTGACTCATTGGAAAAGACCCTGATGCTGGGAAACATTGAAGTCAGGAGAAGGGAATGACAGAGGGTGAGATGGTTGGATTGCATCACTGACTCAACGGATATGAGTTTGAACAAGCTCTAGGAGTTGGTGATGGACAGGGAAACCTGGCATGCTGCAGTCCATGGGGTGGCAAAGTGTCAGACACGACTGAGCAACTGAACTGAAGTGAAACCAAATTGACTTAAAATCAAAACAAACAAGATGTCAGAAGAAATAAAATATCTAGTTCCCCATATTATGTTAATAAATATACTATAAAACACAGAAACACAGACTTCATATGGTTTTAAATGAGGCAGCCCCAAGAGAACTAGGGTAAAGTGAGAAAACAGTTGAAGAAAGAGTTTGTTGTTGCTTTGTAGAATTATTTAAATATATACATTGAAACCAAATGGGCTTCTCTGATGGCTCAAATGGTAAAGAATCTGCCTGCAATGCAGGAGATCTGGGTTCAGTCCCTGGGTCAGGAAGAACTCCTGGAAGAGTGTGTGGCAACCCACTCCAGTATTCTTGCCTGCAGAATCCCCATTGACCGCGGAGCCTGGTGGGGCTACAGTGCGTGTAGTAGCAAAGAGTTTGATCTGACTGAGCAACTAAGCACACACACACAAACCAAATCCTTGAATATTTGGCACCACCAATATGGTAATCTTTCTACTGGTGCTAGTCATATAAATACATGTAATAAATCATGTAGTCAAATTCTCTGCTAGCCAATCAAAGTTGCTATATGGGAGAAAGGTACAAACTTGGTTTTCATTTGCCTACAGTAACATGTCTTATATGCAGACTCATGGGTACTACATGATCGGGCAGTATCTAAAACTATAGGGATCCCCCAGTTTGTATATTTTTATGTCTTTTTTCAACTCCAAATAAAATTTAGCTAGGTGTATATTCGTGTAGTAATTTTATAAGTGATAAGGAAAACTTGCACAATTTTTGAAATAGTCCTAATCCAGTGATTTAGATTGAGTGGTATGTTCTCCCAAAATCTTGAGTCGAGGAAAGAAGACATTATTGCAACCATATAAATTTCATAGAGGAATACATTTTTATAATTTATTTTCTTTCATATAAAATTGATGGTAGTGAGTTATTTTTGCATTAAAGTAATTAACACAATTGTCAAATTAAAAATATAAATTTAGGGAATTCATCAGCAGTCCAGTGGTTAGGACTCCATGCTTCCACTGCAGGGACACACAGATTTGATCCCTGCATGCCACATGAGTCAACAACAACAAAAAAAATACACAGACACACACACACACACACATATATAAGTCTAGTGCTGATAAATAGCTTAGGTAAATGACAAAGTTGTCAACTTTGATGTTTTATTTTGTTTGATTTATATCTATGAACTAATTGCTTATTAAAATGTGATCACTCACTTGGAGTAAGTCTACAAAAATTCATTTTAGAACCTTCTCCAACATCATATAAATTTGTAGGTTCATTAACTTATATAATCAACCAAGTCAAAAGTTAATGAGTGCTTCAAATCTTCCAGATCCTATCTGCTTTCCATTTTATGGAAATGGAGTAACACTTTATAACATACATTCTTATAAATTCTTTAGTGAAATACAATTTAACTCAAACTCCTGGATCTAATTTGGGATATATTTTGATGACAATTGCTAATTATATCTAATTCTTAATAACCATACACATTACTTTATAGACAATATGTTCCATGCAAATAAAGTTGCATCTTTCAACATTAATGAGAAGTCAAAACACAAAGTGATATACTGTATTTTGTGATTTTATTATGCTTTTTCTTATCTTTATTATACAAGCTTCTGGAAAGCTGGTGAGGTGAGCTTCTATTTAGCTTTGATTCTGAATTCCACATACCTGGAAAGCTATGGTCACATTGCTACACGGGCTGCAACAGCAGCTCAATGTCTCTCTGTCACTAACTCTTTGGTTTTTGTCTTAAATTATCTTACATGGATAGGCTTAACTTTTATAGTTCTTACTCTGTATTTGTGCTCAGTCACTAAGTCATGTCTGACTCTTGTGACCTCCCTGGACTGCAGTCCGCCAGGCTCCTCTGACCATGGGGTTTTCCGGGCGCGAATACTGGAGTGGGCGGCCATTTCCTTCACTTTGATTCAGCATTTTGGCCTCTACTTCACTAGTGCATAGGCAATAGTTTCAATGTCCCTATTACTTTCCTGGGCCTTGAATTTATTGTTTTTCTGAGCTCTTTAATTCTTTATAGGTGATATGGGAGTTGAAGAAAGAATGCCTGAAAAAACATTTTTGTACCTAACCTCCCTACAGAGTGTTAGTTGTTCAATCATATCTGACTCTTTGTGACCTCATGGGCTGTAGCTGCCAGGCTCCTCTGTCCATGGGATTTTCCAGTCAAAATGTTACCTGAAAGTTCATCCTTAGCAAATAGCATCCACATCCTAAAGCTTAATCCTTAAGGATTAAAAAGGGTAACTAAGTTTCATTTAGTCACTCAAATACCATGGTTTCCTAGCAGCAGCAGGAGAGGCACCTGTCCTCTCCCACAGGTTGGTTCTAATCTTTGAATGAATCACTGAGAACTCCTGTAAGCCAAACATGAATTTTTGTATGAATATGTGTGACTGTTTTTTTTATTAAAGCATGTATATGAAATAAAGTCTTTCTGATGTTGCCTTTTATGAAAACATATTTCTATTGACCAGTAAGTCTCTTTTACCTCTTAAATCTTTGTTCATGTTGTAGCTCTTGCTGAAATTAATGAACCATGTGAATTTCATCAAATGATACAACTACAGCATGACATAAAGCATAATTTTTTCAGATTTTTTTTCATAACTCTTTGCTATATAACACCCAGGAATTACAAGTTCAGCTTTTTTATTCCTCTGTAAAGTATCAAGCACTGGAATTTTTATTCTATACAGTGTATTATATTGAATACACAAAGTGAAAAATAGGAATATTTTACTAGTAAAATATTAATCAAGCAATTGCAAAATCTATTATTTAAATAATTTTGAATATTTAAAATGTAATAGTCATGGTTATTTTGAGAAATGACCAATAGCATCACTTCTAACATCAAACTTGATTATATTAATGGGAATTATTAACTTTGAGAAAGACATGATCAATAATTATTAATTTGACCCCTGGAGGAGGGCATAGCAACCCAGTCCAGTATTCTTGCTGGGAGAATCCTGTGGACAGAGGAGCCTGGCAATCTACAGTCCTTAGGGTCACACAGAGTCAGACATGACTGAAGTGACTTAGCACATGCTTACACACACACACACACACACACACACACACACACGTACATTAGCTATTGTGTATTCAACTATAACCAATGTTAGTAAATATAAAATTGGTATTGGTCCAAAACTATATTAGTAAGTTTTTCTACAAAATAGGAAAGTACCAACAATTTATGATTTCTATAGGTTTAATATATTACTTTTTTAATTTTGAAAAAAATTTCTAGCTTAATTGATTAAGTAACATAGTAACTCATCTCTTTGAAAATATTTATTTAATTGGTTTATACCTTAATTATCACTACAGTTATATGTTTACAGATTTTCTGAAAATTTAGAATAAATATTTTATGTATTTCTATTCATCAATATCTCTTTAAAGTTTGTTACCTTAAGTCAAATAATGGCTTTTTCATGAACTCTGAAAATTTATGTACCAAAGTTTTTCTTAGTATAATAACTTTTTACTCATATGAATTTCTGAAATGTATTTACTCTTTTAACATTTAGACAAATTTAAAAATTGAATTGTGCAGTGTATTTTTAGTAGTTATTTTAAAGACATATTACCTGCAACTTTATTATAGCTAGACAGCAATTTCTACACCACATTAAGTTAATCCAAACAAGAAAACAAATTCACAACTCCCTGCTCCTTTACTGTTTCCTGAAATCTCAATATTTGAGCCAGGAACAAACAGGTTTACACGAGCCCACTCCTTATGAGCGGGCTTCACAGGTAGTGTGAAGAACCTGCCTGCCAGTGCAGGACATAAGAGACGCGGGTTCATTCCCCGGGTCGGGAAGGTCCCCTGGAGGAGGGCATGGCAACCCACTCCTGTATTCTTGGCTTTAGAATGCCATGGACAGAGAGAGGAGCCTGGTGGGTTACAGTCCACAGGGCTGCAAAGAGTCGAACATGACTGAAGAACTCAGCAAACACACTCACCTTGTGAGCACTCTCCTTTATGTGCATTGCTTAATTCTCTCTTGTGTATATTTTCCATAGAGCATGACATTTTAATTCTGTCTGACTTCTAAAGGCTTACTTCAGCAGATGGTCCATATGGAGTTAGAGGAAGTTTCCCGGTAGTTTGGTTTTTGTGATTTTAATCAAATGCTCAGTCACGTAAAGCCAGAGGCAGTTCTGTTGAGTTACAATAAATTTCACACAGAGATCCCATACTGTGCAAAACATCTAAAATTTGATTTTCTAAAATGTTAAAAAGTCTGTTGAAACAGTAAAAAATTAATAAACATAAACCACAATGAAATAAAACTGGGAGATTAGAAGGGGATTTCTCATGCCCTGACAGCAGAGCCCAAGAAGAAGAAGAAAGACTCCTCTTCCTTCCTGTCAAGGACTCAGCCAATGAAAAGCTATGGAATCTGTGTTTCCCATAGCTCTCCCACCTTCCTTTTCCCCTCTATAAAAGCATTTTCCTTCCCTTGCTGTGCAGAGACTTGAAGATGACTGACCATGGGTCCAGACCTCAAACTGAAATTCTCTGCTAGTCCTGAGTGATCCATCTTTGCTGGAAAAATATCTGGCAGCTTATTTATTTCAGGTCAACATTTTAGAGGCCTGTATGGAAACCAAAGACCCTTAATGTTTCTAGGGCTGCTGAGCAAATAGGTACAGTATGTGTCCAATGCCACACACTGCTTTCTTGCAGATCTTGGGGGTTGGAGGTACATCTTTCTCCTGGATCTAAGCCCACGCTATCTTTGCATTTGAAGCTTTCCACGTTTTATTTGAGATCTGTTTTAAAGTTTTTCTTTCTGGTTAAGATCTTGTTCTCTGTGCAAGTATTTGTTTGGCACTTCAGCCTAATTTTTTGATCAGACTATTTCAACCAAAGCTGCCTGAAAATGCCTTTGGCTAATTTCTTCAGGAATAGGAACTGCTTCTCTGAAATGGCACACTTTTTCAGACATCAGCCTTTTCCTTCAGGAAGGTATATTTTCTTAAACCTGGCTGAAAAAGCCCTCTCCCTGGTTCCTCTGGGATCAAGCTGTTTTCTTAGAATTGGTTGGTATTCTGGCTTGTACACTACTTAAAAAGGAACTTTTTATACTGTAAGCTTTTTAAGCTGTCAGAAAATTGTTTTCTTACTCTATAGAAAAAACTCTGAGAAGCAAGGTCCAAGTCTTCTAAATATTATGAGAGTGTCCTACCTACAGGGACTTCAGTTGATTTTATATTTGAAAACCATAGTCCTTCCTCAAGTGCATTTCTAACTAATGGGACTGACTTGACTGAAGTTAATTTAGAATATTAATAGCCATCATGGGGTATTTTTTGAAATCAAAATTAATTTTATTAAAACCAAATTGGATTACAATAGCTCAAAATTTTCCAGACTTTACTGAAATTTTTATTTTGATTGGTATTTTTATGCTTCCTAACATTATCTGGAGTCTACAAATGCCTCTCTGAAAAATAAGATTTTGAGATTACCTCAAGCAAAGCAAGCAGTTTATAAAAAGATAAAATGGCTCCTGAAGCCTCAGGTTCTTCTTCCACGACTTCTTTGCTTTAGGCACCACATCTAGCACTATCTTCCTCTTTCTCCCTTACACTGCCTATCCCTCCTTTATATCCTCAGTGTGCCCTGCTTAGTCATTCAGTCATGTCTGACTCTTTGTGACCCCATGGACTGTAGCCCACCAGGCTCCTCTGTCCATTCGGATTCTTCAGGCAAGAATATTAGAGTGGGTTGCCATGCCCTCCTCCAAGGATCAACCCAGAGATCAAACCTGGGTCTCCTGCATTGCAGGTGGATTCTTTAACAGCTGAGCTACCAGGGAAGCCCTGTATATCCTCAATACTCTCATACTAATTCTCTTGCCAACTTCTTTTCTCTGAAAAGAACCCTCCACTACTGTTTCCTCTGAACTTGTCAAAACATATCCCTTTAAAATTAAGCCTTCTAAAGATTCAGAAGTTAACCTCTTGATTTCTTCTTTTTTTTTTTTTTGGACTAAATATGATCTGCCAGTCATAATCATATATTTTCCCAAGGTAACTGAAGAACCAAAATTCACTGATGAATTTGATATAGTCATTAAAGTTTATCAAACTGGGTTATCTGACATGTCAACCAATTCATATGCTTATTGGTGAAGACTAGACTCATTAGTGGATGAAAGTTGCTAATTGCAAAAATCCTAAATAGTATCTAGAATTACAACCAGGAGATCAGCCTGCTAACATACCATATGATCTACCTCAAGTAAGCACTGGGTGACTTCACTGAATAGTTCTTAGGGCTTTTACAAAATCTTTTCATTAGAATAACATTTAAACTTACACACAAAAATCTGATGAACTCATTATGATTAAAATGTGTGTGCTAAAGTCGCTTCAGTCATGTCCACTCTTTGCAACACTATGGACCATAACCAGCCAGACTCCTCTCTCCATGGGATTCTCCAGCCAAGAATACTGGAGTGGGCTGCCATGCCTTCCTCCAGGGGATCTTCCTGACCCAGGGGTCAAACTCATGTCTCTTGTGTCTCCTGCACTGGCAGGCAGGTTCTTTAACATAAGCATCACCAGGAGAGCCCCATGATTATCATAATCAACTTCAAATTATTTTTAAGGAAAATATGATCTTACTTCAGATGTTGACCCAGCTGTAGTTTTTAGCTCTGTGTTGATTAATCAGCTGAAATGAGATCTTTCTTTTCTAGTTTAAAAAAAAAGGATGAAATGAGAAGATATGTTCACCCCAGATTTAACCTGGAAACCATCTCTCTCTCTCACCAAAAAGGAGGACTGGCAAAATTCTTAGTCTTTAACTCTAGTAAGTGAAGGATCCTACCTAGAACCAAAGCCCCTCTAGCTTCTGCTATTATTGCAGACAGCCAGGACAATGGAAAAGAAATTATTATAAATGTAAGCAGTTTAGGCACCTTCAGTCCTCTAACTGGGTTTTCCAACATCCTCCCAGTTCTCAATGATGGGCTCCAAGGAACTACAGGAGTTCTTCCCAAGCCTCCCGCTTAGTCAACTTGAAGAACATTTCTGCATATTGCCAATAAATCTGTTCTGGTTCTGATATTGGAGCTGCACTCTCAGTACTCACTCACTATTATAAAATGCTTTTAGAGAACAATCTTGATCAAAAGGGGAAATGTAAAAAATTAATAACAGAAATCTCAATTAAATTGAGTTGGGAGACCATAAAGGGAAGCTTTCATGCCCTATAAGCTTCAGTTCAGTTCAGTCGCTCAGTCGTGTCCGACTCTTTGCAACTCCATGAATCACAGCACACCAGGCCTCCCTGTCCATCACCAACCCCCGGAGTTCACTGAGATTCACATCCATCGAGTCAGTGATGCCATCCAACCATCTCATCCTCTGGCGTCCCCTTCTCCTCCTGCCCTCAATCCCTCCCAGCATCAGAGTCTTTTCCAATGAGTCAACTCTTCGCATGAGGTGGCCAAAGTACTGGAGTTTCAGCTTTAGCATCATTCCTTCCAAAGAAATCCCAGGGCTGATCTCCTTCAGAATGGACTGGTTGGATCTCCTTGCAGTCCAAGGGACTCTCAAGAGTCTTCTCCAACACCACAGTTCAAAAGCATCAATTCTTTGGTACTCAGCCTTCTTCACAGTCCAACTCTCACATCCATACATGACCACAGGAAAAACCATAGCCTTGACTAGACGGACCTTTGTTGGCAAAGTAATGTCTCTGCTTTTGAATATGCTATCCAGGTTGGTCATAACTTTCCTTCCGAGGAGTAAGCGTCTTTTAATTTCATGGCTGCATTCACCATCTGCAGTGATTTTGGAATCCAAAAGAATAAAGTCTGACATTGTTTCCACTGTTTCCCCATCTATTTCCTATGAAGTAATGGGACCGGATGCCATGATCTTCAGTTTCTGAATGTTGAGCTTTAAGCCAACTTTTTCACTGTCCTCTTTCACTTTCATCAAGAGGCTTTTTAGTTCCTCTTCACTTTCTGCCATAAGGGTGGTGTCATCTGCATATCTGAGGTTATTGATATTTCTCCCAGCAATCTTGATTCCAGCTTGTGTTTCTTCCAGTCCAGCATTTCTCATGATGTACTCTGCATATAAGTTAAATAAGCAGGGTGACAATATACAGCCTTGATGTACTCCTTTTCCTATTTGGAACCAGTCTGTTGTTCCATGTCCAGTTCTAACTGTTGCTTCCTGACCTGCATACAGATTTCTCAAGAGTCAGATCAGGTGGTCTGGTATTCTGATCTCTTTCAGAATTTTCCACAGTTTATTGTGATCCACATAGTAAAAGGCTTTGGCATAGTCAATAAAGCAGAAATAGATGTTTTTCTGGAACTCTCTTGCTTTTTCCATGATCCAGCGGATGTTGGCAATTTGGTCTCTGGTTCCTCTGCCTTTTCTAAAACCAGCTTGAACATCTGGAAGTTCACGGTCCATGTATTGCTGAAGCCTGGCTTGGAGAATTTTGAGCATTACTTTACTAGCATGTGAGATGAGTGCAATTGTGTGGTAGTTTGAGCATTCTTATGGCACTGCCTTTCTTTGGGATTGGAATGAAAACTGACTTTTCCAGTCCTGTGGCCACTGCTGAGTTTTCCAAATTTGCTGGCATATTGAGTGTAGCACTTAAACAGCATCATCTTTCAGGATTTGAAATAGCCCTATAAGCTTAGCAGAGGCCAACAGGAAGAAGACCAACTTCTCTTCTTCCTGGCAATGACTTAGTCAATGAAAATCCATAGACTGTTTACTATGGCTTTCCTAACTTCCTTTACCTCTCTATAAAAATCTTCTCTTTCCCTTGTCAAATGGGGACTTGCATGTACCTTGTCATAATTGCAGAACCCAGATTGCAATTCTCTTGGTTCAAAATAAACCTATCTTTTATGGAGAAATATCTGGCAGTCTATTTGTTTCAGATCAAAAAACAAAACAAAATACTATTGATTACAGATAAAAATATTTATGCAGGTGGGAGTAGATGATTCCCTCTTTTGCATTGTCTAAACCTCAAAGCTAAGCTGCTTTCATCTGTTGGCTGAAAAGTAGCCCCCACTGAGTATTATTTAAGAGGTGTTAGAAACCATTCTCTCTTCTTTAAAATCCTGCTCCCTCTAATATCTGAATTTTTCATGAGAAGATACAAATGATCTTCCTACCATCACATATACATTTGAAATGCATGGACTCTGGAGAAAGGTGAAACTACTGACTTCAGTTTGAAAGAAGGTATAAATTACTGACATTAGTCCTAGGTATTGAATTTGTGATAGTCTTCACATGGTATGTGAAAATCATGGCAGAAAGAAGTATTGATAGAAATAAGGCTGAAGCTGAAACTCCATTACTCTGGCCACCTAATCCAAAGAACTGACTCATTTGAAAAGACCCTGATGCTGGGAAAGATTGAAGGCAGGAGAAGAAGGGGACGACAGAGGATGAGATGGTTGGATGGCATCACCGACTCAATGGACATGAGTTTGAGTGAGCTCTGGGAGTTGGTGATGGACAGGGAGGCCTGGCGTGTTGCAGTCCATGGGGTCACAAAGAATCAGATGCAACTGAGCAACTGAACTGAACTGAAGACAAAAAAGACAAAGAAACGAGTCAGGTATAACAAAACCCAAGCTTTCTCTAATTTTCCACTCTACATAAAACAAGTTCTTTGTTAAATCTTGGATGAAGTAGTACAAAAATAAAAACAAATTTTGAAATAAAACAGTTTAAAAGATTTTAAAAAATTAAAATGATTAAAATCAACCACATCTACTGATTTGATATTTCTCAAAGCAGCAGTTCCACCTGTATATTGTCCTGCTTTATAACCTGGCTCAAACATCAACTTACAGAAAAAAACATATTTCTTTTTCTGCTCTGATTGCTGTGGCCAAAACTTCCAAAACTATGTTGAATAGTAATGGTAAAAGTGGGCACCCTTGTCTTGCTCCTGACTTTAGAGGAAATGCTTTCAATTTTTCACCATTGAGGATAATGTTTGCTGTGGGTTTGTCATATATAGCTTTTATTATGTTGAGGTATGTTCCTTCTATTCCTGCTTTCTGGAGATTTTTTATCATAAATGGATGTTGAATTTTGTCAAAGGCTTTCTCTGCATCTATTGAGATAATCATATGGCTTTTATTTTTTAATTTGTTAATGTGGTGTATTACATTGATTGATTTGCGGATATTGAAGAATCCTTGCATCCCTGGGATAAAGCCCACTTGGTCATGGTGTACGATCTTTTTAATGTGTTGTTGGATTCTGATTGCTAGAATTTTGTTAAGGATTTTTGCATCTATGTTCATCAGTGATATTGGCCTGTAGTTTTCTTTTTTTGTGGCATCTTTGTCAGGTTTTGGTATTAGGGTGATGGTGGCCTCATAGAATGAGTTTGGAAGTTTACCTTCCTCTGCAATTTTCTGGAAGAGTTTGAGTAGGATGGGTGTTAGCTCTTCTCTAAATTTTTGGTAGAATTCAGCTGTGAAGCCGTCTGGACCTGGGCTTTTGTTTGCTGGAAGATTTTTGATTACAGTTTCAATTTCCATGCTTGTGATGGGTCTGTTAAGCTTTTCTATTTCTTCCTGGTTCAGTTTTGGAAAGTTGTACTTTTCTAAGAATTTGTCCATTTCTTCCAAGTTGTCCATTTTATTGCCATATAATTGCTGATAGTAGTCTCTTATGATCCTTTGTATTTCTGTGTTGTCTGTTGTGATCTCTCCATTTTCATTTCTAATTTAATGGATTTGATTTTTCTCCTTTTGTTTCTTGCTGAGTCTGGCTAATGGTTTATCAATTTTATTTATCCTTTCAAAGAACCAGCTTTTGGCTTTGTTGATTTTTGCTATGGTCTCTTTTGTTTCTTTTGCATTTATTTCTGCCCTAATTTTTAAGATTTCTTTCCTTCTACTAACCCTGGGGTTCTTCATTTCTTCCTTTTCTAGTTGCTTTAGGTGTAGAGTTAGGTTATTTATTTGACTTTTTTCTTATTTCTTGAGGTATGCCTGTATTGCTATGAACTTTCCCCTTAGGACTGCTTTTACAGTGTCCCACAGGTTTTGGGTTGTTTTGTTTTCATTTTCATTCATTTCTATGCAAATTTTGATTTCTTTTTTGATTTCTTCTGTGATTTGTTGGTTATTCAGCAGCATGTTGTTCAGCCTCCATATGTTGGAATTTTTAATAGTTTTCCTCCTGTTATTGAGATCTAATCTTATTGCATTGTGGTCAGAAAAGATGCTTGGAATGATTTCAATATTTTTGAATTTACCAAGGCTAGATTTATGGCCCAGGATGTGATCTATCCTGGAGAAGGTTCCATGTGCACTTGAGAAAAAGGTGAAATTCATTGTTTTGGGATGAAATGTCCTATAGATATCAATTAGGTCTAACTGGTCTATTGTACCACTAATAGATGGAGAAATATACCATGTTCATGGATTGGAAGAATCAATATAGTGAAAATGAGTATACTACCTAAAGCAATTTATAGATTCAATGCAATCCCTATCAAGCTACCAACAGTATTCTTCACAGAGCTAGAACAAATAATTTCACAATTCGTATGGAAATACAAAAAACCTCGAATAGCCAAAGCTACCTTGAGAAAGAAGAATGGAACTGGAGGAATCGACCTGCCTGACTTCAGGCTCTACTACAAAGCCACAGTCATCAAGACAGTATGGTACTAGCACAAAGACAGAAATATTGATCAATGGAACAAAATAGAAAGCCCAGAGATAAATCCACACACATATGGACACCTTATCTTTGACAAAGGAGGCAAGAATATACAATGGATTAAAGACAATGTCTTTAACAAGTGGTGCTGGGAAAACTGGTCAACCACTTGTAAAAGAATGAAACTAGACCACTTTCTAACACCATACACAAAAATAAACTCAAAATGGATTAAAGATCTAAACGTAAGACCAGAAACTATAAAACTCCTAGAGGAGAACATAGGCAAAACACTCTCCGACATACATCACAGCAGGATCCTCTATGACTCACCTCCCAGAATATTGGAAATAAAAGCAAAAATAAACAAATGGGACCTAATTAACCTTAAAAGCTTCTGCACAACAAAGGAAACTATAAGCAAGGTGAAAAGACAGCCTTCAGAATGGGAGAAAATAATAGCAAATGAAGCAACGGACAAACAACTAATCTCCAAAATATACAAGCAACTCCTACAGCTCAATTCCAGAAAAATAAATGACCCAATCAAAAAATGGGCCAAAGAACTAAACAGACACTTCTCCAAAGAAGACATACAGAGGGCTAACAAACACATGAAAAGATGCTCAACATCACTCATTATGGGAGAAATGCAAATCAAAACCACTATGAGGTACCATTTCACGCCAGTCAGAATGGCTGCGATCCAAAAGTCTACAAGTAATAAATGCTGGAGAGGATGTGGAGAAAAGGGAACCCTCTTACACTGTTGGTGGGAATGCAAACTGGTACAACCACTATGGAGAACAGTGTGGAGATTCCTTAAAAAACTGGAAATAGAACTGCCTTATGATCCAGCAATCCCATTGCTGGGCATCCACACTGAGGAAACCAGAATTGAAAGAGGCACGTGTACCCCAATGTTCATCGCAGCACTGTTTTTAATAGCCAGGACATGGAAGCAACCTAGATGTCCATCAGCAGATGAATGGATAAGCAAGCTGTGGTACATATACACAATGGAGTATTACTCAGCCATTAAAAAGAATACATTTGAATCAGTTCTAATGAAGTGGATGAAACTGGAGCCTATTATACAGAGTGAAGTAAGCCAGAAAGAAAACCACCAATACAGTATACTAACACATATATATGGAATTTAGAAAGATGGTAACAATAACCCTGTATATGAGACAGCAAAAGAGACACTGATGTATAGAACAGTCTTTTGGACTCTGTGGGAGAGGGAGAGGGTGGGATGATTTGGGAGAATGGCATTGAAATACATATAATATCATATATGAAACAAGTCACCAGTCCAGGTTCGATGCATGATACTGGATGCTTGGGGCTGGTGTACTGGGAAGACCCAGAGGGATGGTATGGGGAGGGAAGAGGGAGGAGGGTTCAGGACGGGGAACACGTGTATGCCTGTGGCAGATTCATTTCGATATATGGCAGAACCAATACAATATTGTAAAGTTTAAAAATAAAATAAAAGTTAAAAAAAATTAAAATTAAAAAAAAAACCATAAACCTCTAAGAAGCCATAGTTTAGATTTATAGTTTTCCCTGTGTTAATTTTAAGTAATATGATATGCAGTTTAAACTAATACAGTAGTTTTAAGACAAAAGCAGGTTGAATCAGGAACAGTTTCTATATGTTTTTATACTTTTTAAAAATTCTGAACTCACTGTTTCAAGTAACTTAGTTTTAATTACTATTTTCACCAGAGCTATAAAAATATAATTGTATGAAGATATCATTTGTATTACTTAGACAACTAGACTTTGCAATATGCATGGTAAATGTTTTTAAAAAGTCAGAAGAGAGTTTCCATCATGTGGAATGGAATGTTCTAGAACAATCTAGCAATGTTCTAGATCAAAAATTAAAATGATCTTGCTTTACAAGGTTATGTTGGTTTCTGCCTTACAACAGTATGAATCAGCAATAATTATAATAATTATACATAAATCCCTTCCTTCTTAAGCCTCCCTTCCCCATCCCATCCCACACCTCTAAATCATCACAGAGTGCCAGGCTGGGTTCCCTGTGTTGTATAGTAGCTTCCCGCTAGCTATTTTAGATGTGATAGTATATGTATGTGGATGCTTTCTCAATTTGTCCTATCCTCTCCATCCTCCAATGTGTCCACAAGTCCATTATCTACGTCTGCATCTGCTTTCCTTGCAAATAACTTCATCAGTACTATTTTTCTAGATTCCATATATATGTGCTGATAGTCAATATTTCTTCTTTCTCTTTCTGATTTCACTCTGTATAAAAGGGTCTAGGTTTTGAAAATCATCTTGCAGGGCCATTCACCAGCTTTTGCTAATGAAATAGTCAAATTGAGAATAAAACTGTCAAGTTCTAAACATAAAGTCAGTCAGGATAGGCTAGGTTATGCTCCAGTAAAAATCCTAATTTTCAGTGGCTCAGTGCTTCATATTTAATGAAGGGCTCTTTGTTGTTGTTAAGTTGCTAAGTTGTGCCTGACTCTTTTGTGACCCATGGACTGTAGCCTGCCAGGCTCCTCGGTCCATGGAATTTCCCAGTGAAGAATACTGGAGTGGACAGCTGTTCCCTTCTCCAGCAGGTTTTCCCGACCCAAGGATTGAACCCTGATCTTCTGCAGTGGCAGGGCAATTTTTTACCACTGAGCCACCAGGGAAACCCCAAGAGGGCTCTACTCATTGTATTTATTCAAAGATTTAGGCTGATATAGGCTTCAGTATCAACAGGTACTTCCATAATTTTTCAAGCAGAAAGAAGTTGCTGAAGCAAATAATACACAAACTTTTAAAACTTCCACATGGAAGTGACTCATGACCTTTCAACTCAACATTTCATTGGCCAAGGCAAATTGGATGACCATGCGTAATTCAAAATCAACTATTGATGTTGTTCAGTCTCTGAGTCATGTCCGACTCTGAAATTCCTTGGACCACAGCACCGCAGGCTTCCCCATCCTTCAGTATCTCCCAGAATTTGCTCACACTTGCATCCATTGAGTCGATGATGCCATTCAACCCTCTCGTCCTCCGTCACCCCCTTCTCCTCCTGAGAGTTATCTCCAGCACCACAATTCAAAAGTATCGATTTTTTGGTGCTCAACATTCCAGTGAAAAAGCTTTGCAGAGTATTAACTTAGAAGTATTAATAGTTCATGAGGGCTCAACACCAAGCTACAAGTGGCCTGTGTGTATGAATCCGTGTTATCTACATTATAACTTTGTTGGTTGGACTTTCGATTTCATTTTCTATTCCTTTGTTCAATAATGAAAAATCACTCTATTTTGTTATTGGTAATATGCATTTTATTCTTATAGCAATTAACTAGAATTTTAATTACAGGTCTGAAACCTCATCTAGCCTGCAGAGTGTTTTCCAATGGTTTTACTCTCCTCTCAGTTCTGGATACCAAGAAACAGGAGCAAAGTTCTGAAGATGTTCTCTGTCCAGCCTCTGAACACTAATGGGAATATTTTGGTGTCTAACTAGTATTTACCCATATATGTATCTATATAAAATTATGTTTCAATTTACTCAGAAGTCTGAATAGATATAGATTCACTTTATCACAGATAAGATCCTCACCTAATCTATTACAGTGGAATTGAACAGAAATACTAAAATAAATGGTAACAGTTTGTTCTCTATGATTTTGATTAAAAAAGAATGCAACCATATTACTACTGAGAACTCAAGGCTGTTTACATATCTGACCTTCATATTCATAGTGTCTCTAAATTGTTCTAATTCTTCTCGTTATTACTTCAAACCATCCTAAGATTCTCAACCATGTCTCTAATCAGTATTGAATTTAGTTGAACTCAGGGCTAATGGAAGGTGTGGGGAAGGATAGAATGTGGCTTACTTACAAAACTCTCCAGGTCCCAGGGCCATTAGACAATGAAATTTAAATGCTTTCCATTTTATAATTGATAACTACAGGCTTGGACTAGACTCTAATAAGACTTTACTTCTTCAACTAAAAGTGTATGTTAATTAAATTTGGGGGCAAATATGAGCAGCACTGAACTCTGTGCTCTAAAACCACAGCTTGGCATGATATTCTGGTTAGCATTACTGTAATTACAAATATACTCATCCTGTGGCTGTACTGCTTAAGTTCCAATGTATTTATCATCAAAATTTGAAATGGCTATTCCTCTAAGTTTCCTTTTTCTTTTGGAATTCTAATCAAATCCTTTTACAAAACACATAAGGCCTTAAGCTATATTAAAGAACAAAATAACAGAACCTATCACAGAACATCACTTTCATAATTATTATTATTCATAATAATCTTTAACTTGTTGATCTTACTCTGTTCCCCAATTTTTATTATTTTTCTGTGAAAAACATACTTTGGACAATTAAAAACTTAACATGGAACATGAGCTCTTCTTGAGACTACATTAAAAATGCACGCTTACCTTGAGTGAAAATTAAGAGAAAACATTTGATTTATACCTTATAAGAAAGCTCTATTTTAATAACTCTTGATAACAAGTAGCTTAGGGAGATATTATTTCAAAATAAATAACTTTGTCCATAAGAATGTAACCAAATTCAGAAGAATAAAAAATGTTAATGGGGTCTTAGGCTTCCCTGGTGGCTCAGCTGGTAAAGAATCCACCATCAATGCAGAGAACCTGGGTTCAATCTCTGAGTTGGGAAGACCCCCTGGAGCAGGGAAAGGCTACTCACTCTAGTATTCTTACCTGGAGAATTCCATAGACTGTATATAGTCCATGGGGTCACAAAGAGTCAGACAAGACTGAGCAAATTTCACTTTCAATTTCAAGTTCAATGCTAAACAAAACCAAGTAGATATCAAATGAGAAAACTGTTAACTGTTAGTTGAAAACTGTTAACTGTTAATTGAAAACTGTTAACTGTTAACTGAGAAAAGAGTTAACTGTTAACCTTAACCCTAATTTTTAGTTCAGTTTATCTAAATTAGATTATTCCTCTTTCCCCACATCTACCCTAAATCTATCCTCAATGAGATTTTGTTCATAATGCCCATGTTACTGCTCCTGTGTGAAATGGCTTTCTCCCCATCAGTTCTATGAAGACAGCAGTTTTTCAAGGTCCTGTTCAGTAAGCTTCTTTTTACTAATCTTTCCCCTTCAGAAGAAAAAAATTTATGCTCTTTAATTTAGCTAATGAAGCTTGAGGTCTGTACCTTTCTTATGGAAATTTTATGGCAACTTTCTTCTAATAGATTAAGTTCTTCGAAAATAGAATCTGTAAGATGATCATTGTTATATGCTTCAAGAGCCTAGAATAATTTCTTCAACATAATTGAAGCTTAATACTTATTTGTCTGAATACTGTTGATATTTTTAACATCTGCAATATCTCCTAAATCTGGGATAATTTCAAAATTATCTGGAGAGATTTGTTTGAGATGCAGACTTCCAGGCCTTGAAAGTTAAAGTCACTCAGTCGTGTTCAACCCTTTGGGACCCCATGGACTACACAGTCCATGGAATTCTCCAGGCCAGAATACTGGAGTAAGTAGCCTTTCCCTTCTGCAGGGGATCTTCCCAAGCCAGAGATCCATCCCAGGTCTCCGGCATTACAGGTGGATTCTTTATCACCTGAGCCACAAGGGAAGCCCAAGAATACTGGAATGGGTAGCCTATCCCTTCTCCAGTGGATTTTTCCGATCCAGGAATCAAACCAGGGTCTTCTGCATTGCAAGAGGATTCTTTACCAACTGAGCTATCAGGGAAGCCCTTTCCAGGCCTTGTATCAGTCTAATAAATCCAAACTCCTTAGAACATCAGCTGTTTACCTCTTTTTTATTTATTTATTTTATTTTTGGCTACACTGGGTCTTTATCACTGCATGCCGGTTTTCTCCAGGCTCTGTGAGTGGTGGTTACTTTTTGTTGCCGTGAGCGGGCTTATCCTTGCAGTGGCGTCTCTTGTTACAGAATTTTGGATTTGCTCAGTAGTTGTGCTGCTGCTCGAGGCATGTGGAACCATGTCCCCTGCTTTGGCAGGTGGATTCTTAACCAATAGACCACCTGGGAAGACTCTGATTTGCCTTTTTTGATGATTCTAATGTATCTTGTATGTAGATAGGCAAGCTTAAGTACTTACATATTCATTTCCTAATGCTAACAATATAAAATTTCATTGAGAGTCAGAAGGCCTTGTGTGTATCTGGCTCTTTAGAAATGTTCCTATTTTTAATAGCCCAACAATATATACTTTTATAATTGTCTTTATCCAAGTCCTTCTTTATTAAACTATAAAATCTAATGCTGTTTTTCCTTTCATCAATAAAAGTAAAATATCTAAAACAACCAAAAAGCTTCCACATCATTTTACAATTTCTACTGACACTTTATATGAACATTATATTTCCTAATTTGTCCACTTAATATGTATTTACCATTTTCATTTTTTCATCTGCTTCTTCAGTTATTTTCTTTTAAGCCTTGTTCATAAGCATCATGAATATCATCACAATTCAATTATTATCACTGCATTCTAAAAGACCATCTTTAGTTAAAAACACTTTTGATCTACTTTTTCAACAATAGCATTTTTCTAACATTTGATAATCATATTTTTCTTATATTGTGTTGTTATTTTCCAGCCAAATCATCCACTCTCAGTCTGCCAAAATAGTGGCATTATTTCCTCTCATGAATACAATAGCACATAAGACCCTGATTCTATTCTTTGATTGGAAATGATGTGGAAAAAAATTGCCTGGTGAGAAAACATCCACAGTTTTCTTTTTTCCTTTTCAAAAGTTACATGCACCAGCACACATCTGATGCAATTCGATCCAAAGCACTGGACAAAAAAAAAAAAGATCAATAATGAAAGTAATATTAGATCAAAACAACCTCATATCAAAATTCATGCCTAAGAAAGTAAAAGTGAAAGTGAAGTCGCTCAGTCGCGTCCGACTCTTTGCAACCCGTGGACTGTAGCCCACCAAGTTCCTCCATCCATGGGATTCTCCAGGCAAGAATATTGGAGTGTGTTGCCACTTCCTTGTCCAGAGGATCTTCCCGACCCAGGGATTGAACCCAGGTCTCCCACATTGCAGGCAGACGCTTTAACCTCTGACCCACCAGGGAAGCCCTTAGAAAAAATGAATATATTGATCCTATTTGATAGAGTTCAAGTTCAGTGACTCTACAGTAAATAAATAATGCTTGTGAGAAAAAGCATTCCTTTTAATAAATTTGTAATAATTTATAATAGTTAGCATTGGTTTAAACCCTACTTTGCATCAAACGCTTTATAAACTTGTTTATTCTAACCCTACCAGGAAAGATCTACCAAGATGGCAGACTAGAAAGATCCTGAGTTCATCTGCTCACATAAACACACCAAAATCACAACTAGTGGTAGAACAGCCATCAATGAAAAAAGTCAACCTATCAGAAAAGATATAAAGAAAGAACAACAGTGAAATGGATAAGAGGGGGTGAATTCACAAGATAGTCAAGTCCCATACTACTAGGTGGGTGACCCACAAACAGGAGTATAATTACAATTGAAGAGGTTCTCCCAAAAGAGTGAGAGGTCCGAGCTTCATTTTGGCCTTCCCAGCCCTGGGGTCCTGCACCAGAAAGAAAAGCCCTCAGAGCATTTGGCTTGGAAGGGCAATGGGGCTTAGTTTTGTGAGGCCCAGAAACCTGGGGGAAATAGAGGCTCCACTCTTAAAGAGCACTAGAAAACTACACGATTGCACATACATACATTTTCATAAAATTTCAGGGGTGGAGAGATATAAAGAGACCTGACAGGGGAGACTAGATAAAGACTTGTTCATGTGTCTGATCACTCTAAAGAAACTGCATTTCTTCATCCTACCCAATAAAGAACTATAGCTGTAGGAGGCTTAACATCACCATAAGAGATGTAATAAAGCCAACACTATATCAATAATCTATAGCATTTTTCACACAGAAGAAATATGTTTAGGCAAGAAAAGGAGTTTAAATATCAGTGTAAATTTTTCCATAAGAATACTAGTGAAACACTTCTTTTAAAATTTTGCATTGTGCATCAGTTCAGTTCAGTCACTCTCTTTGCGACCCCATGAAGCACAACACACCAGGCCTCCCTGTCCATCACCAACTCCCTGAGTCTACCCAAACCCATGTCCATTGAGTCAGTGATGCCATCCAACCATCTCATCCTCTGTCGTCCCCTTCTCCTCCTGCCCTCAATCTTTCCCAGCATCAGGGTCTTCTCAAATCAGTCAGCTCTTTGCATCAGTTGGCCAAAGTATTGGAGTTTCCGCTTCAACATCAGTCCTTCCAATGAACACCCACGACTGATCTCCTTTAGGATGGACTGGTTGGATCTCCTTGCAGTCCAAGGGACTCTCAAGAGTCTTCTCCAACACCACAGTTCAAAAGCATCAATTCTTTGGTGCTTAGCTTTCTTTATAGTCCAACTCTCACATCCATACATGACTACTGGAAAAACCATAGCCTTGACTAGATGGAACTTTGTTGACATAGAAGAGTATAAAAAATAATAGTATCTAAGATGTAAAATAGGTAGAAAGAGAGAAAATCTTCAGGTCACTATAATTCATTGTTGGTAATTTTCAAAGTTCAAATTACATAAATAGAAAAGAAAAATTAAAACAACATTCAAAAATAGTCATTTAAGAAACTGCAAGTCCATTATCTTAGCATTTATATTTTTATAATATAATGGAAACTGGGAAAGCAGCCAGAATATTTGGGAATATGAGGGAAACTTACAGGTCATTCTCATCTTCAGTTTAAGAGAATTATAGAGTATTTGCCAAAATAGACAACCTGATGCTGGGAAAGACTGAGGGCAGGAGGAGAAGGGGGCGACAGAGGATGAGAAGGTTGGATGGCATGACCAACTCAATAGACACAAGTTTGAGCAAACTCCAGGAGTCAGTGAAGTATAGGGAAACTTGGCATGCTGCAGTCCATGGGGTCACAAAGAGTCAGCCACGACTGAGCAACTGAACAACAAATTTAAGAAATTATGAATACAAGTCGTTGGAAAGCAAATTAAACCTGTGCATGAATCCTGTCCTCAACATTCATAGTAATTGGTCATCCTATCTCTATTTGAACATTTCCCTATGTCCAAAAATTCAGCATGGCAGCACAGTCTGTTTTCCAGGAAGATCTTACAGTTAAAAGTTTACTCTAACATTGAACCAAAAGCCATTTCCACATCACTTATCCATTGATGTGATCCTTTCCTCTGGAGCCACAAATAAATTTACTTATCTCTGGCCTGTTTTAGAACTATTAACTGCTCCTAAGTTATCGTCTTTCCAGGCCAACCTTCTCAGATTTTCCCATTATGTTTCATAAATTAGAGTTGTCAGTACCTTCCCTCTTCTGTGAACTCCAATTTGTTTAGAGTGAGTTTCCAAAACTGAACACCATATATCAGCAGTAGTCTAGTCAGAGAAACAAAAAGAAAAGTTAACCTAAATGTAAATCCACAAAAAAATAAATAAATAAATAAAGAGTAAGGACATAAATGGTGTTTAACAATTATTTAATAAGTAAACCAAAGTGTTGATTTGCTTTTATTTTATAGACAAGATTTTCACATATCAAATGAAGTTATATTTCTCCTGTCCTAAACATTAGTGACAGTATATTAAAAAACTAAATGTAGTACTTTAGTTTATTTCAAGTCAATTTCACCTTGTTGGATACAGAACAGCTTTGCAGCATATAGAGATCATTATAGATGCTAATTTTGTCACTCAGTGTATTTGTTATACTCCCAGTTTCATGTTGTCTCAAAATTTAGCAAGAATTATTTTTTGTCAACTTTTAAAGAAGCAATGAAAACATTAAATTTAACAGTGTACTGAGATACTACCAGAGACCTTTCCTGCATTCTAACAATGATATAATCAGTAGGGCCCTTCAGGTACAGCCATTTCACTGATTAAAAATTCACTTATCATTAGATTATACACATGTCTTTTCTACGTGAATAATTTTTTAAGTTGTCAAATTGTTACTCACATCCAAATTTGTCATATTACTTTTCCTATCACTTTAGTAACTATTTCACAAAAAGAAATTTGTTCCATCAGTGTGTTTATTGTTGGTAAAACCATGCCAAAAGTCAGGGAGTTAATTTTTTTCCTAATATTCTACATCATTTTTTAAAATTTATCTTCAAAATGGTAACATCTCAAGCCACTTTATTAAACATTCTTCTGTTTTTTGACAGCATCTCGAGGTCTCCATTATACCTGTTTTGAAAATTCAAAGGCTTTTTTACACTGAAAAGATATTTTACCACTTATAAGTAAGTAGACCACCATGTATTTTTTTTTCTTTTATATTTCTTTCTCAAGAGTTGGCTGGGTGAGGGGTACCTACTAAAATGGGTATTAGGAATGTTACAGTCTTATTCAGCTGGTCAAATACCTTTTAATAGTCATGTGTTTCAGAGCAGACTATGATATAAATAAAACTTAGGAAGACAGAATTTTGTAAATGACATGGCTTACCTAGTATTCTGGAGTAGGAAATGGCATTCTACTTCTGTGTTCTTATCCCGAAAATACCATGGACAGAGGAGCCTGGCAGGCTACAGTCCATGGGGTTGCAAAGAGTCAAACACAACTGAGTGCACACACACACACACACACACACACACACAAACACACACACCTGCTCTTATATACATAGGTAGAATCCACCAAGCACAATATCCATATTAAATAATCCTTGAAAAGATTTTCTAACTGTGGATTCCTTAAAAATGGCAAAATATGTTGTTTGGAATGATTGATTCTGCCATCAATAGTAAGAATTACATATCGTTTTCAAGCTTATACAGAAAAAAGAATACAGGGCTTTTGACACCAAGCTTCAGCGACTCTTCACAATGGTATTATTGATAACCTTTAACAATACAGAGTAAAAGAATAGCCTGTTCTACCCTAAGTTTTTTAAATTCTCTAATCTCAGCGACTTCTTTCCCAGTGCTACCTGAGCACTGTTATCTTCATTTTTGATTCAAGTCCTTTATCATTAATTTCTATTTGTAATTCATCAAAGTGCATTCTTCAATAACTGACTTTTCAACAGTTAATTGAATCATTCATTCTTTCATCTGATATTCATCAAACACTCTTGCTAGACATTGTTCTAGGCTCTAAATATCATGGTTTTAAAAAAAACGTCAAACTCTCCTCCTCACCAAGCCTATATCTTAGTGAGAGTTTGCCTTCTTTGCTCATCAGATATAATGATAAAGGCCATGAAGAAATAAGAAAGTAAAGGATTAGACAACAGGGAGGAGAGTGAGGTTCTTTATTTAGCTTAGAAGATGACTCTGCAGAGATGGCCTTAGAGCTGAGAACTGAATGAAGAGAGAGAGTCAGCAATGCAGAGATTTGGGGGAAGAAGTGTCCAGGCAAAGGGAAGTGCAAATAAAAAGACTTGGAAGTTTGGCATATCTCAAAGAAGGAGAGAGAGATGATTCATCTGGAGCAGATTGGAAATGAACTAAGAGGTAATGCCCCAACCAGGCAAAGCCCTATAGACCAAGCTAAGCATGCTGCTGCTGCTGCTGCTGCTAAGTCGCTTCAGGCATGTCCAACCCCATAGACGGCAGCCCACCAGGCTCTGCCGTCCCTGGGATTCTCCAGACAAGAACACTGGAGTGGGTTGCCATTTCCTTCTCCAATGCATGAAAGTGAAAAGTGAAAGTGAAGTCACTCAGTCGTGTCCAACTCTTTGTGACCCCATGGACTGCAGCCTACCAGGCTCCTCCATCCATGGGATTTTCCAGCAAGAGTACTGGAGTGGGGTGCCATCGCCTTCTCCAAAGCACACTACTTAATTCTAATCATATTGTATATGTGCTGTGCTTAGTCACTCAGTCATGTCTGATGCTTTGCAACCCCATGGACTGTAGCCCACCAGGCACCTCTGTCCATGGTGATTCTCCAAGCAAGAATACTCCAGTGAGTGGATTGCCATGCCCTCCTCCAGGAGATCTTCCCAACCCAGGGATTAAACCCAGGTCTCCCACATTGTGGGCAGATTCTTTACCATTGGGACACCAGGGAAGCCCTATATTATATATAATAGAGGGTTAAACAAAAGAGTGATATTACCTAGTCATTAATATGTTATAATTTATTATAGGACCATTATGGAGGTAATTTGGAGAATTCCCAAGGAAAAACACAAGGGAGCTTGAAGGATTGTAGAACAGTAAAGAGAATGGATCAGATTTGAGATTCTGAAGATGGTGCTGATAAATGAGATGTAGGATATGAGGAAAATAAGATTTAATAATGCCTCCGAAGAAAATGACCTAAGTTACTTTGTGACAGTTGTTGCCATTATTGAGGTAGTGGAGGTTGAAGTTTAGAGGTGTAAGTAAGAAATCACAAGTTCTGTTTTGGCTACGGATCCTTATAATATAGCTGGTAAATATTTAAAATAAAACTCAAGTTCAAGAGAAGACATAAGGATTTCCCTGGTGGTTTAGTGATTAAGACTCCAAGCTCACATTGCTTACCCCTGATTGGGGAAGTTCCTGCATGCCTCACAGCACAGCCAAAAAATAAAAAATAAAAAAAATAAAAAAACTATGATTCTAAAAAAAAAGAGAGAGAGAGAGAGAAGATATTAAGCTTGAATGTACACTTTTGAGAAACACCAACAAATAAATTGGACTTTCCATGTGGCGCTTGTGGTAACAAATCCATTGGAAGATCCCCTGGAGAAGGACATGGTGACCCACTCCAGTATTCTTGCCTGGAGAATTCTATGGGCAGAGGAGCCTGGAAGGCTACAGTCCATGGGGTGCAAAAAGTCAGACATGACTAAAGTGACTGAGAACACACTCGCACACAATACATAAATTATACTTCAAGCTGCAGAATTATATGAGATGAGGCAAAAAGATCATTTAAATGAAAAAGTGGATTTTTTAAAAAAGAGCATTTAAGCAAAAAAAAGAGGAACTGAGAAAATCAAAATCCAAGAATGAAACAGTAGGAAACAGAAAAGGAAACCAGAAAGATGACTGACAGCTGAGTAAACATGGTATTTCAAAGGCAAGATGACAGTGTTTCAGGAAGAACAAAGTCAAGTGATAAAGCTGCTGAGAAGCCATGTAAGACGAGAAATGATGACTAACAGGGAAAATGGGGGTCAGAGGTGGTCCTAATGGATGTTATTTCAGTGGAATGAGGAACCTGGGATTAGAAAGGAAGGGGTTAAAAAGAGAACGTCGGCAAGGAGTGGAGGCAGTGTGTGCTGCTTTAGCTAATTTGTTCCATAAAATTCTGGCCTTGAGTATAGGACCCTCTGGAGGTACCAGTATATCAGGGTTCTCTGTATATCATTCATCTGGTAGATTAAGGAAGATGAATTTTAAGACATAATTATATGTAAGTAAGAGTTAATTCCTGGTGAGACTCTTAAATGAAAATTAATATGGGTGGTCCAGAAATACATTATACGTATGCAATACATATACAATATATGTGGTACATAAACAATATAAATATAATATATATAATATTATAATGCAATATAAAATATTCATATCATATACACTATATATAATAATACTATATTATATAAGCTGTTAGTTTTCCTTGAAAATAAACAAATATTCTCTAGGGTTTACAATTCAACTGAGGTAGGCCTTGCACAAACCAATATTTTTAGTACCAAACCAATATTACTAGGTCAGTTCATAAGCCATAGATTATTTAATTTTATTAAGAATGTCTCAGATCATGCTGTTATGTTACCATCACTTACCAAATTGAGTCACATTACTTCTATATGAAATAAAATGTTTTTCGTCTAAAACAGGATGAAGATGTAGATCTCAGACTCTCGGTCTGCTGCAATTAACTTTAATTGTTAAATCTCACATTCATATATAAAAGTACATGGCATAATTTCAACTACTAAGGAAGTCATTTAGAATCTAAGTCTATCAGTATGCCTTCCTTCAGTAATCAATTCTTAAAAATTAATGTAAAATATTATTAAGGACAAAGTACAGAAAATAAGTTATGAATCTTGTGTGTGTATGTGTGTGTTAAGTCACTTCAGTCGTGTCCAACTCTTTACAACTCTATGGACTGTAGCCCGCCAGGCTCCTCTATCCATGCAATTTCCCAGGCCAGAATACTGGAGTAGGTTGCCATTTCCCTCTCCGGGGGATCTTCCTGACGCAGGGATCCAACCCACATCTGTTATGTCTCCTGCACTGGCAAATGGGTTCTTTCCCATTAGCGCTACCTGTTATAGATCTTAGCTAATAATATCATTAGCACTTCTTACGTAACAATCATCATTCTTAAATACATTAATATGTTTAATCCCCACAACCTAATACAGTACTACTATTATCAGTTCCATTTTAAGGATAAGTTTCACAGAGTTTAAGTAACTTATCCTAAATTGTGGTAAGTTATTGTGACTACAGAGTCTGAGGTCTGTATGACCTTTGAGGACTTTCTTAAGGGGAAAGAGAGAAGAGGGATGCCAGCAAGATGGCAGAGGAGGAAATCCTTGGCCTTTCTTCCTCACTTAACCCTCAGTGACCTCCTTGGTAGACTGAGATTTAATCTCTGGAAGAACTGGGAATCAAAAAGGAGAGCAGGTAGATAGCTTGCCATAAAGATAGGGATTAAGTGAAAGCTCTTGTGGCAAACGAAACGCCTGATCCATCACTGTCCCTCTCCCAGTACCAGAATGCCAACAACCATGCTTATACTACATTCATATTCTCACTGACACACTAACTCCACCTCAAGCAGGAGATGAAAGCATTCTTATCCGGAGAAATTAAGCTATCCAGGGAAATACCTACAGATATAGACATCCAGGGCTTACCAACAGAAAACTAGGAATCCTTCACCCAAATCAAGTTCTGCCTTTTCTCCAAGCCTTGCCAGTACATACAGAGCCTGCCATCAGATTGTCAGCATCTTAGTCCAAAAGTATAATAGTGGCCAAGATGTTTGAGAAAGACATACAAAGAAAGGCAGAGAGGGAGGACGAATGTGAAGGGAGAGAGGGAGAAAGAGAGAGATAGATGCAGAGAGAAGAAGCTCACAAGAAAAAGAGACAATAAAGAAAAGAAAAGATGTCATGACCTAATAGAAATATGTCTGCTAAGTCACTTCATAGATTGGCACTAAAAATAAACATTTGAGGATAGCAAACTATCAAAAAGTAAGATTGCCGGGAGCCAGCACGGGAGTCCCCACCCATGACAAGGTCATGTGGGAGAGATCCGGTGGGCAAGGCCAGCCAGAACTCAAGGGGTGCCCCTCTGGGCCTGCCTGAGGATCTACCCCAAAACCTGAGCCTGTCTGTTTTACTGCTTCATGACTTTCACCAACTCCCTTGACAGTCACGAGGGGCTATCCCCAACCACTCTCACCTGTAAGAAAAGCAACTTAGAGCTCTAGTTACTAAGTCTCCGGGGTATAATAAGGTGTGTTCCAATTGTGATGCCCTCAGAAAGCTTTCTAACGTGCCTAACAGGTTTCCGGACTCCTACAGCTATGCATGTGATTGTTTATAGTCTCCCAACCGTATGAGGTACAAGGAGACTCAGTTACTTTAACAATGCAGAGCCTCCCGGGGAGTTAGAAAATGTCAAAATAGAACCAATAGAAGAATTCTTTGTCGAGTTAATGCCTGCTGCCAAGTTTCCATATTCTCCACCCACTATGTCCCTGAAAGTGTATTGATTAATATAGTTGATATAAAAATATATATATATATATACAAATAGAAACTTTAATGTTAATAATAACCTTAGACTCCTAAGCTAATAAATTCTTCCCTTAATTACCCACGCTGCACCCTTGCCCTATAGGAATGCAACTCTGCCTAGTGCTTTTGGGGAGTGGTACTAAACTCTAAAAAAAAGTCACCTTTGGAGAAAATAATTTTTTTTTGTTGACTAACTCTTATCAGAAGAAAAATGTTAGCAGGTCTCCTGACCAGAAGATGATGTAAATCATAAAGCCTTTGTATCTGAAGAAAAGCCTGGTTTCAAG
Source organism: Bos taurus (assembly GCF_002263795.3). Classification (NCBI taxonomy): domain Eukaryota; kingdom Metazoa; phylum Chordata; class Mammalia; order Artiodactyla; family Bovidae; genus Bos; species Bos taurus. Next base: position 16,149,238 of record NC_037336.1, on the reverse strand, counting down.
GTCTGCTGACCTTGCATGACTTTACATCCCCTATTATCTTCTATGTACAACTTAGGGTATAAAAGCCCCTGCTGGAAATAAAGCTACGGACCCCGCTCACTAAGCTCGGTCTCCCAGCGTTGTTCTTTCTCGTCTCCTTTTCTTTCCTTTTGTCTCTACTCTTTCTTCAGGCCAAAGTAATTGGAGCATGGGGGTATATTAATTTCCCACGTAAATCAATTATAATTAGGCCTCTGATTCTCTCCACTGACGCTATCCCTTTAATCGCCGACATCATCCTCCTGAGGGAATCCCTGGATCCAACTGGGGCTGGACCCCGGTATATGATAGCTAAAAAGTATGTTAAAAATTCAGGATTTGGAATATATAATAGCAGAAACCCTCCAAAAGGCAGGGTTTTTTAATCAAAGTTTTTTAAATGGGAAAGATAGAGAACATTTTTAGAATACAAAGCATTAAACCAATTGGAATTTCAGAACAAAAATATAAAGAAAGAGAATCTCTGAAAGAATAAGAAAATAATATTTTCTCAAACTGACAACCCTCTAAGCTCTAAGAAAGGCCTACACAAACACCCAAATAGTTGAAAAACACTAAACTCATGTTATGACACATTATTATAAAATTTCAAAATAAAAGGAAAAATTCCATAAAACCTCTCCAAGAGATAAGTAAAGTCACACCGAAGAAATAAAAGATGTCAATCTCATCAGACTTTTCAAAAATAAGACGAGAAACCATAAGACAATGAAGCCATTCTTTCAAAATTACAAGTGAAAATGAGAGTCAATGTAGATCTCTTCCCCTATTTAAACTATCACAAAGGCAAGACCATAAACCATAAGACATTGAAGTCATTCTTTCAAAATTATGATTGAAAATGAGGTTCAGTATAAATCTCTTCCCCTATTTAAACTATCAACAAAATGAGTAAATAAAATAAAGACATCTTTTAATTCTGTAATTCTCACATTTACCTCCCATTGGCCTATTTTCAAAAAACTACTTACTAGTAAAACATATGTCACCAAGAAAAGAGCAAACCCAGAATGAGAAACACTAACACAGAAGCAAAATGGCAAAAATTCTCAAGATAAATAATTGAGTGTTCCAGGAAAATATACCAAGAAAAAAAGTAATTGAAATAATATGTCTTGTCCAAATGGAAAATTGTATTGAGAAATAGTTTACAGCAGTGATATACACAGAATTATTCCAATAAAATAATGAGACAATTTTTAAAATCATATAAGAAAGAAAATAAAATCATAGATACTATTTGGAACAGAAATAAATTATATTTAAATTGCTATGAAGATGATAAATATGGTTTTCTCCCAAAATTTATGTATCATTATATTGGATTTTTTTTAAATACACTTGTCTGGTTTTTTTTTTTGGTTTGCACTCCATGACATGTGGGATGTTTTTTCCCTGACCAGAGGTTGAACTTTCACCCTCTCTGTTGGAAGCAGAGCCTTAACCACTGGACCATCAGAGAAGTCCCAATGTAAACTTATATTGGAATGATACAACTAGATGAAGAATATGGAACATAAAATAAAAAAAAAGTTACTAAAATTGATATGTCTATTGAGAGAATTGAAAATGAGGTGGTAGTGTAGGAATACCACTTACAAATATGATGGTAAATACCAAAGAAACATCAAAAGAATAGAAGATGTTTTCATCTGGTAAGTTATGGGGGAGGATAATACTAGTTGGTGATCAGGACCATTATTTTTCACTATAATTCCTTTAGTACAAAATAATTTTTCAAAATTTTTGAATGCAATATAGTGATAAAAATATTTTTTATATTTTAAGTGAGAAAGGATTTGAAAAGGAAGATACAGAAGTCAATAGAACTAAATTTACTAAAGAAGGTAACATGATGAAGACTGAAAATGACCATATGGATTTGTCAACATGAGAGAAGTTCATGATCCTTTGAGGGGAGCAGTTTCAGTGACATGGATAGTAGCTATATGTTTTCTCCAAAATGTTTGAACGAGAAGGGGAAAATAAGACAGTAACTCATTCATTTGCTCATTGCTGAATGAGAATTTCTTGTTCTAAGAATTCTAAGATATGATCATAATTTCTCATATTTTACTTTCAAAAATCATTCTGAGATACGACATTAAGAATAAATCCCAACTCCTTATCAGCCCGTGGCCTTTCTCTCCTTTCATGTTTTCCCCTCTACATACAATTCCAGCTCTATTGTCCATCTTCATCACTATTTTTGTGTGTTTTTTTTTTTTAATTGATTATTTTTCAACTGGGTTAAAGAGGTAATACTTCCCACTATCATCTTTTCATCAAAAGTTCTCCTTTAAGATATTGAATTAAAATAATTAACAGGGAGAGCAGCTAAATCTCACACCACCCTTTTAATCCAAGTTCCTGTCAAGGAATTGTGTATCATAATCTAGCCATGTTGAAGCATTTATAAGGTAAGAAGTGATGTCTCTTTGAACTTCCCAGTGCTGAGCTATTTTTATGTCAATCTTTATAAAAGAAAGAGACAGTGCATGACATAAGTAAGTATGTCTGTGTGGACAACACAGAACCCTAACCAGGAAAGAAAAAAAAAAATGTCCTGCTAAGAGATTTATCAGTTTCCTAGCTAAAAGAGTCACTATATGAACACTTTTGTATAGGGTTTATAGCTAGTTATGTGATAAAATTAATTGGAGAATAAACTCTATACAGTTCTCATTTGAAGAATGAATTTAGCCCTCTTCAATGTATGCTTTGGCAGCCATGTAATTCATGTATGTATTATAAAATCAGGTTGCAGTTACAGCTGATGTTTTAAGAAACCCTTGATCTCCTTTGCTTATGCTTGTTCTCATGGTTTTAATTCTAAAAATCTTAGCTTTATTCCTTGTCTTGGTTCCCCTGGAGCTAACAACCTCCTTGATTGTTTTGCAAAAGATGAGATTTGATTTTTTAGTCTCATTATTTTTCCAGTGTAGAAGAAATTTGACTTTTAGGGGATGACCCAGCATCCATTCCTCTCCCTAAGAGCATTTCTAATTCCTTTTGGGGAATAAGCTACACCTCATTGGGTGTATTATGGTAAGAATCCTTTCAAAGTATTTTGCACTCAGTTAAGACCCACGTTAGGTCAATAGAATGACTTTCAAGGGCCTTTGAATCTTGGAGAGAGAGCTTCAAAGACTTGAAAATGTCTGGTGTACACTTTGTCCAGCTGCTCCTCTTGGGAAAGACAGGTGAGTAGGTAATTTCTTATGCAGTCTCCCAGGGCAGCACTGATTCCATCCTGGACCTGCTACCATACTAGCTCTATAATCTTGGGCAATTTGTTTAATTCTTTGTGCTTATATTTATTCAGCTGTGAAAAAAGAACAGCAATATCATATTTAATAGGGTTGTTGAGAGGATTAAATGAGATAATTCATGTAAAACGCTGAGAACAGCTCTTGGCATTTATCAAGTACCCAATAAATGTTGTCCATTAAGTTTCATTTCTCCAGCCTCACAATAAATTTGACTTGGCTAAATGTATCCTGTATTGGTTTTGTTACATGGATCCCACGAACCATATCTGATTTATCCATCACTTTTCCATGGTCTTCGATGAGACTTGTGCCTCTAATCCATCAGCCTGGTCAAATAAGAGCCAAGTTCTCCAAGTCAAGGAGGGAATTAAGATAACCATTACTTGCCCTCTGAGGAAAACGTTTAAGGCCGCTTCATTGTTCCTAATTCATTTTTCCTTAATAAACCTTGTCTTGAAATAGAAAAATGCTGATTTCCAACTGGATTTCCAGAAAGAACATCTGCTTAGGGAATAAGATGGACATTAAAACTGTGGCACTTTTTCTTGCTTTCAAGCAACCCCAGTTACAATTATAGCTCATAAGAATGAAATTGCATCAGAGGCCTTGGCCAGTCAGCAGAAACCCTTGAAAAGTTAAATCATTCAGTACCCTTTACATGACTTACTCCATGTGATAAATGCTGGTCAGTTCTCAGTTCTCAAAGCAGTATTATAGTAACTTGCATAGTTATTGTGTGTGGGCAAAAGTCTCTAAGAAGTTAACTAAATTGATATAACAAGCTATCGAAATTTAGTCATTAAAAATATTATATATGTGAATATTGCAATTTAGTAAAAAAGAAAATGCCATTTGCCTTTCATTAAGTTTACTATTTATCATTTTAATGTTCAATTTACATAATGTTGACATTTTACAACCTTAAGAAAACATAAAGAGAAAAATATTTAGCCTTTCCACCCAGTTGCAAGTTTGACTTGGAAAAACACTGTATTTTTCATAGTCTGAACAGTTTAACAAAGCTGTTTGCATGTCATGCATACCACAGATACCTTGAACTAATGGTTTTGAATAGTAATCTTGATAGCCACCTGGTATTCTGTTAGTAGAAAACAATCTCAAAATGTTCTGGTCCTATTTTCATAATAAAGAATTTAACCTTGGAACAAGTTTTGAAAATAATTTAATGGTTTAATGTCCTGTAAAGAGGCTTTTAATTGATTTTTAAGGAAAATCCTTTATTCTGCTTTGCTTCACTGGACAACAAAATTTAAAATGATAATCAAAATATATAAATGTGTGGTCTTGGGAAAGAAGTTTTCTTAGTTAAGCATGCTCATTCAGATTGAGGCACTAACACTGGCAGGTTTGGGGGTTAGTCTTTTTTTTTTTTTTTCCCTATGAAATCCATGAGGGGGGGAAAAAAAAAAGTACTGCTAAAAGCTAGATTCGAATAGGTGTGATTTAGCCTGCAGTAAAATGGAAATTTCCATATCCCATTCTAGCTCACTCTCCAAAGGCAACAGCCCATGGTGGATGTGGTTGATCACACCAGTAGTGACCAAATTGCAGATCACTGAAATGCCATTTGTTGAATACTGTATTTCAACTCAGTTGTTCTCCAAGTTGTTTTTTTTTCCCCCCCTTTAGGCTGTATACTGAGATAAAGGAAAAAATTCTTATTATGCTTCATACATTTCACTGAATTTAGCTAAAAGTTAAGCAAAATTCTCTTCCTCTTTACATCGTAAAAGTTTAACTGCTATTTGGCCTCCAAGTAACAGAAAAAGTCAAACGTAATTTTCAACAATGGCATGCTTTATAATTTGGATTACAGAAAAGCAATTTCATTGTGCCACCTCCTCTACTTCTTCAGATAAGAGTTTAGTCACTGTTCTACATAAGAAAATAACATTAGTATATCTACTGATACTCTGTCCTGTCAGCAGTTCATGTACAAGTAACTTCTTTTTTTAAACTTCAGAATTCTTGTGTCAATGCATTTTAGCAGTGATCTGGTTGGCTTGTAATAATGAAAATGGATTATCAATAAAATAAATATTCATGGTGATTATCTATGGACATGCATTATCTGAATTGGATCTTAACTTTGGATTGGCATTATAATTCTCAGCTTTCTGAGACAGCCAATACGAAACATTAGTAAATGTAATGCATGCACATTTCAGTTTCCTGTCCTATAGTCAGTCTTTAGCTGATGGAAGCTAAGAAAGATATTCTGGGAAATACTGCAGAAAATTTACTTTGTTTCTACTTTATGATCAAGTTTCTGATCATGTTTCCAAACACTCAGTGTGAAATTCTATTGTTAATATATTCACTTAAGTAAAAGTACTACTTTTTTAGCTACAACACAGAAAACTTTTAAAAAGCCCTTGTTGGAACTTCCCTGGTGGTCCAGTGGCTAATATTCCCAAAACAAGGACCTAGGGTGCAATCCTGGTGAGGATACTAGATCCCACATGTGGTGACTAATAGTTCACATGTCAATAACCAAAGATCCCACTTGCTACAGCAAAGACCTGGCATAGTCAAATAAATAAACAAATATTTTTAAAAAGAAGCAAGTATTTGTAGAAAGAAAAAACAATGTTTAAAAAAAAATACTCTCTTGTCAATTACTAGGGCTGATTCTAGTAATATTATTCTCTAAGAACAAATGAAACTGAAAACTGCAGTCATGGCTTTTTAAAATTGTTGTTTACTAGACCTTTTGAAATATTACATCCTAAAAATAATGTGAATAAAATGTCAAATTTATTAGGACAAGCTTTACATTCAGATGCATTAACCTAAAGTAAATAGGACATGGAATAATAACTGGAAAATTAATTTATGGTTAGAATATCATCAGTTCAAGGTTATTTGAGTGTGTCCTAAGAACTGGCAACTAAATTTATATTTCTTTGTATGTGAGCTTATATTTATATTTTCAGTAAGATCTACTGCTTTTATATTCAATTCATCAACAATTTTGAGAAGAAGTCAATAGAAATAAAAACTTAAATATTTAAAAACTTTAAAACTAATTCTGAACCGACTTCTGATGTTGAACTATTTTATCTCTGTCATCATTGTTTCTAGAACTTTGCTGTCAGTGATCTCCATTTTCTGTATATTTATGTGGTTGATTACAAAAATGACCATACCTTTTATTCCTTCCTGTGTTTGCAACCTTTTAAGTCCTTGAATCTCTACCCCTTGAAACTGAGCGGATTTTGTGGCTTGCTTTGGCAAATAAAATGAAGCAAATGTAATCAGGTAGCAGTTCTAAGGAAGGGCATGCTTCCCTCTCTGCTGGAACTCTGCCTCACCACCGTATGAGGAAGCCTGGGCTAATCTGATGGATATTGAGACTGTGTGAACTAGAGCTGAGTTGATCCAGTTGTCCTACCCAAGGTCCTAGACAGATGACAAAGTCCAGCCAAGATTGGCAAAGGTGTTCAGGAGCCCAGATAAGAAGAAAAACTCCTCAGCTGAGTCCAGCTTCAATTGCTATCCAGGAAAGTCATGAACTAAATCAGTGGCTGCTGTTTTAAGCCACTAAGATTTGAGGTGGTTTATTACATGGCAATAGTTAATTCAATTAGACATTGAAAAGGGCTTCCCTGGTGGCTCAGCAGTAGAGAATCCATCTGCAATGAAGGAGAAGCAGGTTCAGTCCCTGAGTTGGGAAGATCCCCTGGAGAAGGAAATGGCTACCCTCTTCAGTAGTCTTGCCTGGGAAACCCCATGGACAGAGGGCCATACAGTCCATGGGGTCACAAAGAGTCAGACACGACTGAGAGACTAAACAGGAAAAACACAGACATGGAGAAGTCTACTAGATTTGGGCTACAAGTTGATACATCACTATGGGATGTCATTCTTTAATACATCTTTCATTTAACAAGCATTCCTATAAGAAACGTCAATGAGATATGTTGCCTCTTTTGTCATTATTTAGAATCATGTATTCTACAGTATGTTGTAATTGTTTTACTGAAAACTAAAGGAAATTCTTCTTCTATGTCTCGCTCATTGTCTTTTCCTTTCCTTTTCGTTTGTGTATTGCATTTGCTTTCCCTCTCTCTTTCTCTTACAAAAGAATATGACCAAATCATAGCACAAACGATAGAGACAGTTTATTCTTTCCATTCGCAAAATAAGTTACTTACTAACATAGAAATCTATCAGAACCTAATTCCTAGACTTTTTCTCGAAACTTTTGGCACAAGAGTTTAACAATGTGCGACTTTGTCTATTCTGCCTTCCATTGTTCATTAGGGATTTAATAAAATGTTCAGAAATGATGATGGAAAGTTCCAATGGTTTTTTATTATTTCCACTTAATGAAGCTATCTGAATGAAATAGAGATTGTCATGCTTTTACTTCAAATAGCTTTTCAGCAATTTCTATATAATTATATTCCCTGAATGTGCTAGACTTCTCGGGAACTATTTGAAACATATTTTAAAACATGTACTTTCCCTTTCAATCTGTTTTTCTACTGAGTCTTTAAAATTTTAGTTATATAAATATGCTATCATAAAAAGGGAGATCTCCAAAATAGTATACAGTTTCACTAAAGACATTCTAATTTAATCATATTATAACATGTTTATTTTCTTTATACGTATCAGTTATTTGAGAGATCAAACTGACTTACAACTTTGTCTTACTAAGTTTTTCTCAACTATAGGACTTTAAATCATGGAGACTGGAACAGTGCAATTTTTCTAAATGACTGTGAGTTTGTTTAAAGAAGAATTTATATTTGAATACATTATTTGCTAAGAAGCATTTGTTAGATAAAGTAATGCATTCACTTTACTAGATACTGGGAATACAAAGACTTTTTTCTTCATTCGGGTGCTCACCATGAGGAAGAAGACAATAACAGAAACAGAAAAAAATTATGATGTGGCATAGAAGATTGAATAACATTTAGCAAGAAGAGAATGAAACGACCCTTCTTGAAAAGTTAGGAAATCCTCACAAAAGAAGAAACTTTAGACTAGATACATCCTTTTATTTATCAACTATGAAGAAAAGGCACAGAATTTACAGTCAGAGGAACTGTTTTAACTACCTTTCATTCACCCCACTGGTGAAGAAAGGGTTCTTGCCTTATAATTATAGGAGTGGCTGAACACACATCACCGAACACTGGACAACTGAGATCAGCTGCAGTTAGTCACCTATACTCACAGCCAGGAGGATCACACTGCATCACACAGGGCCACACAGGTGATGCACTCAAGAAGGGAGTGAGCACATGGGAACTGTGGGAGGCAGGCTTTATAGTATCAAGGAGGTAAGATACCTCTGACTCCTTTGAGATGATGTATCACTGACTTGGGATGATACCATGGCTATTGACTATGCCAAAGCCTTTGACTGTGTGGATCACAATAAACTGTGGAAAATTCTGAAAGAGATGGGAATACCAGACCACCTGATCTGCCTCTTGAGAAATTTGTATGCAGGTCAGGAAGCAACAGTTAGAACTGGACATGGAACAACAGCTGCTGCTGCTGCTGCTGCTAAGTCGCTTCAGTCATGTCCGACTCTGTGCGACCCCATGGACTACAGCCTACCAGGTTCCTCCATCCATGGGATTTTCCAGGCAAGAGTACTGGAGTGGTTTGCCATTGCCTTCTCCTTGGAACAACAGACTGGTTCCAAATAGGAAAAGGAGTAGGTCAAGGCTGTATATTATCACCCTGTTTATTTAACTTATATGCAGAGCACATCATGAGAAACGTTGGACTGGAAGAAACACAAGCTGGAATCAAAATTGCCAGGAGAAATATCAATAACCTCAGATATGCAGATGACATTACCCTTATGGTAGAAAGTGAAGAGGAACTAAAAAGCCTCTTGATGAAAGTGAAAGTGGACAGTGAAAAAGTTAACTTAAAGCTCAACATTCAGAAAACGAAGATCATGGTATCCAGTCCCATCACTTCATGGGAAATAGATGGGGAAACAGTGGAAAAAGTGTCAGACTTTATTTTTTGGGGCTCCAAAATCACTGCAGATGGTGACTGCAGCCGTGAAATTAAAAGACGCTTACTCCTTGGAAGGAAAGTTATGACCAACCTAGATAGCATATTCAAAAGCAGAGACATTACTTTGCCAACAAAGGTTCATCTAGTCAAGGCTATAGTTTTTCCTGTGGTCATGTATGGATGTGAGAGTTGGACTGTGAAGAAGGCTGAGCACCGAAGAATTGATGCTTTTGAAGTGTGGTGTTAGAGAAGACTCTTGAGAGTCCCTTGGACTGCAAAGAGATCCAACCAGTCCATTCTGAAGGAGATCAGCCCTGGGATTTCTTTGGAAGGAATGATGCTAAAGCTGAAACTCCTTTACTTTGGCCACCTCATGCGAAGAGTTGACTCATTGGAAAAGACTCTGATGCTGGGAGGGATTGGGGGCAGGAGGAGAAGGGGACGACAGAGGATGAGATGGCTGGATGGCATCACTGACTCGATGGACGTGAGTCTGGGTAAAATCCGGGAGTTGGTGATGGACAGGAAGGCCTGGCGTGCTGCAATTCATGGGGTCGCAAAGAGTCAGACATGACTGAGCGACTGAACTGAACTGAACTGAAATTGGGGAAGTAAAGCCCACTAGTCAGGGATAACCAAAACTGTGTCTGGTTTCTTGAGAAGTATGGTTGTTTCTCAAGGAAACCTTATCAATGGAAACAGAGTAAGGAGGGAAATTTATACTTAGGCCATTATAGATGCTCCTGATTTTATGATTTCAAGGTAGCACACAATTTTGAGTCTTTAGGTCTCATACTATAAGAATGGAAGTTTTATAAAAATGATGAAAAGTTCTGTGTGTTAGGGCATGGATAGGTAGAGGGTGACAAAGGTGGAAAGCTTTGTACGTATACTTGGTGTCTTTGACATATCTTTATGAAAATAGTAATTCTGTCTCTCTTGTCCAGATTGTACACCCAGCACCCAGAAGAACACTTGATACATAAGTTAGTTTCAAAAAATGATTTGAATGAATTAATAAAATAATAGTTTTTGGTAAGACTAATGTTTTTATTTAGATGCACAGATAAATAAATCCTGGCCCCTCACTCACAGTCTCACATTGTCTAACAAAGACAGAACCAAATACAGCCAAATAAGTTGACTATTAAAATCATACTCAAGTATTATGTTTTGGTGTGGATTTTTAAGAAACTCGTAAGCTAAACAAGTTTCAGTTCAGTTCAGTTCAGTTCAGTAGCTCAGTTGTGTCCGACTGTTTGCAACCCCATGAATTGCAGCACGCCAGGCCTCCCTGTCCATCACCAACTCCCGGAGTTCACTCAAACTCATGTTCATCGAGTCGATGATGTCATCCAGCCATCTCATCCTCTGTCGTCATTAATTCTATAATTGGTAGAGAGATGAAAGAGGATTTTAAGAATTATAGTTAAACAATTATATTTGTTATTTAAGTGGAACATCCTGATAGCAAGGGGAAATTACAACTGAACTGGGAGGAGGCTGAAGTTTGTGAGACAGTGAGTTATGCTAGTCAAGGGAAGCCATTGTAGGGATGTGAACTACAGTAGAAGTATTTGGCAGGGGTGGGGGTACTGATAGATTTGAGATAATTTCAAATTTCTTTGGGAGGATAGACCCTAGAAAAACTTAACAACTTGAGGTACCAACATGAAAAAAAAAATACAGGTATGAGAATTAAAACACTTGAACAATGAATATGGAGCAAGGGGCCTTTCCATTTCAGTGTAAAGAATACAGAATGCTGTTGTTGTTCAGTCACCCAGGCATGTCTGACTCTTTGTGACGGGTGGACCACTGCACACCAGGCCTCCCTGTCCCTCGCCATTTCCTCAAGTTTGCCCAAGTTCATGTCCATTGCATCCGTGATAACATCCAGCCATCTCATCCTCTGACTCCCTCTTCTTCTGTCCTCAATCTTTACCAGTATCAGGGACTTTTCCGATGAGTCAACTGTTTGCATCAGCTGACCAAAATACTGGAGCTTCAGCTTCAGCCTCAGTCTGTCCAATGAGTATTCAGACTGATTTCCTTTAAGATTGACTGGTTTGATCTCCTTGTCCAAGGGACTTTCAGAAGTCTTCTCCAGAATGTATTTATCACCAGCAAAAAATAATAAGGGAAAATTAAACAAATCAGTGTTTATCTCTTAAGAAAAGAAACTTGCTTAGTAGGAGAACTCTCCATTTTGCCTTAACAAATGCCCACTATGTGAAATTTTCCCAGTCCAGCTTCTCATCAACATATCTCATAGTAAAGTGTATAGGAGGCAGACATCAGACAGCATCTTTACCGATGTCATTTTGAATAGAAATGTACAGGTGAGAAATATCACTGAAGATATCACATACAGTAAATGAAAAAGATTAAAATAAACATAGACAAAAAATAACTGCAGATCCAAAAATGACAATCCAGGGAATAGTAAATAATTTTTTTATGAAAAGGTCTTATAGTGTCTTGAAAGAAATTCTAGACTATATCTACAAAAGCAAAGACAAGATGTAATGAGAGGACAGGAAAAAAAGAAAGCGCTTAAGAAACTAAAAATATTATTGCCAAATAAAAAGTTAATTTAAATGTTGAAACATAAAATTGAGAAAGATCAAGAAATGGAAAATACAAGAAAGAAAGGATTTTGTCAAGATAAACTGGCCCAACTGAAGTGTCCAACATAAAACTAAGAATATCAGAATGAGAGTGCAGAGAGGAGAAATTTTCAACAGAGTGATACAAAATAATATCTTAGAACTGAAGTTGCATATGAGTCTTTAGGGCCTCCCAAATGGTGATAGTGGTAAAGAACCCGCAGCCAACGTTCAGGAGACGTAAGAGATGCAGGTTTGATCCCTGGGTCAGGAAGATCCCCTGGAGGAGGGCATGGCAACCCATTCCAATATTCTTGCCTGAAGAAGCCCATGGACAGAAGAGCCTGGCAGAATACAGTCCATAGAGTCACAGAGAGTCAGACATGACTGAAGTGACTTGCACACACGCACGAGTCTTTAGAGTAGAAATGCCAACTGTTTGACTTATAAACTGAATAAAGAAAACCAGGAGATCAAGATTGGATATATATCCAGAAGTGGGATTGCTGGCTCATGTGATAACTCTATTTTTAACTTTTTGAGGAATCTCCATACTATTTTTCATAATAGTTGTACCAATTTACAGTCCCATCAACAGTATACAAGTTTTTCTTTTTCTCCACATAGTCATCAACACTTTTTGATAACAACCATTCTTCCCTGTGTGAGTTGATATCTCATGGCGGTTTTGCTTTGCATTCCCATAACAATTAGTGTTGCTGAGTACTTTTCATATACCTGCCATATACTTCTAGTCATATGTATGTTTTCTTTGCAAAAATGTCTATTAAAATTTTTTTCATTTTTTAATCAAGTTACATGTCTTTTTCCTACTGAGGTCTAGCAGTTCTGTATATATAAGATATTAACCTGTTAGGACAGTTTGCAAATATTCTTTACCATGGTATGTATCACCTTTTCATTTTGCTGTTTCCTTTCTTTTGCAGAAGTTTTTTGTTTGATGCAGTATGCCTTTACATTGGTCTATGTGTCTGTTTTTATGCCAGTACCAAATTCTTTTGATTATTATAGCTTTGTCATATAATTTGAAATGAAGACTATGATGTTTGCAATTTTATTCTTCTTGCTAAGACTATTAGAGTTCTTTGATTCCAAATAAAATGTTTTGTAATTTTGAGTATTGGAATTTGGCAGAAATTGCATAATCAGTAACTTTAAAAAATTGTAAAGTTAATCACCACCAACAATTTTTTAATAAAATCATGAGATGAAAACACAGAGAAAACAGTGTGTATGTACATTCACATAATAACCAAAAAGGCAACAGGTATAGCTTTAGCAACCTCATTTCTGTAACTGGCCAGAAGCTATAATTGTCATATTTTCCTACTTCAACAACCCATTCCACGTTCCCTTCACAGTAAGTCAGCACTTAAGAGGGGTGAAATTCTTTTCCTTGTCACTCCTAAAGGGCCTGAGACCTCAGTGGTTTTTCCCATTTTGGGTTACTATTGTTTATCATTCATTTTTCTTAATGGATAAAGCACCCCAGAGAATCTCCTGGATTTCAGACATAATCCTCCCTCTCTAATTATATAAAAGCTTTCCAATTGGTATATAAAAACAAACACCCCAATAAATATTGTAACTCCCTAAAGTAAAGACGTTGTAAAGAGCCTGATGCTGGGAAAGATTGAAGGTGGGAGGAGAAGGGATGGCAGAGGATGAGATGGTTGAATGGCATCACTGACTCGATGGACATGAGTCTGAGTAAACTCTGGGAGTTCGTGATGGACAGGGAGGCCTGGCGTGCTGCAGTCCATGGGGTTGCAAAGAGTCGGACATGACTGAGTGACTGAACTGAACTGAAAAGTAAGCAGGAATCTCAACTTCCAATTTAAATGGGATATTATATGTTCCCTGGTGGAAGCATTTTTTGTCTTAAGTACTAAGCCCTCTAGATCAGCAAAGTTTGAAGTTTCAGGGATGGGAAACAAAATCTCTATATGTAGTTTATTAAGGATAATAGTGAAAGAAACCACATATATTTCCACTCTGGGGAAGAAGTAAAGCAGTTGGCTTATGATCAATGTCTCTGTTGATTACAGGAATCAAGAGAGAATACCTCAGGGAAAGAAGAAGACAAACAATTTGCTCTAATTAACTCACATAGAAACATATCTAGTTATTTGTTAGTTTAGAATATAAACTAATAATATTGACTAGGAAGAGAATCGTCATCTGTGGAATACTTTAGCAAGATGTCCTTGCCTCTGGCTTAGAGTTGCATGTGGTACAAGTTATGAATCTGTGAATCATGGCTATCTGAAAATAACACCTAAACTTTAGTACTAGATGAGGTGGAGAATGGGGGCTTCCTAGGTGGCTCAATGGGTAAAGAATCCACCTGCAATGCAGGAGACATGTGCTCAATTCCTGGGTTGGGAAGATTCCCTGGAGGATGGCATGGCAAAACCCACTCCAGTTATTCTTGCCTGGAAAATCCCATGGACAGAGGAGCTTGGCAGGCTATCGTTCATAGGGTGAAAAGAGTCGGATGTGACTGAAGCAACTGATCACACACAGGGTGGTAAATGAAAATATTACAATACATACCTTGTGTGAGCTGCCCTGCCAACATCATTAGAAACACCATCTCTTTCTCTAGGCCAGAAAGAGTATGACTGATGCTGGAAGGAATGACTTGGGGAGCCATATGGGACCTCTCCTACTTCATCTGTGCCTTTAAATTCTTTGTAACCCTGAAATTATAAGTAAAGCTTGTCACTGGGTAAGATATATGACTCATGTGGGTCTAATTTGATAACTCAGTCCTTTGTTCATATTCCTGATTCTTGATCCTGTATATTATGGCCATTGGAGAAAGAGCGCCATAGGTTTATCACTAATTCAAAGATATCCCAAAACCATCTCATCAGATCAGATCAGCTGCTCAGTTGTGTCCAACTCTTTGCCATCCCATGAATCGCAGAACGCCAGGCCTCCCTGTCCATCACCAACTCCTGGAGTTCACCCAAACTCACATCCATCGAGTCAGTGATGCCATCCAGCCATCTCATCCTCTGTCGTCCCCTTCTCCTCCTGTCCCCAATCCCTCCCAGCATCAGAGTCTTTTCCAATGAGTCAACTCTTCACATGAGGTGGCCAAAGTATTGGAGTTTCAGCTTTAGCATCATTCCTTCGAAAGAAATCCCAGGGCTGATCTCCTTCAGAATAGAGCTACACAAACAAATTTGTTTTTAGAGTGGAATGCTATTTATGGTTATTTTCTAACTGAAACAGAATTAAATTTGTAACATATTAAACTGGAAAAAGGATAAACTAGTAAAGCTCAATTCTCATCCTACTTCACTTGAAACTAATAAAAAAAAAAAATAGGAGAAGCACAACATATCTTTTGGGCAGGAAGAATAGCTGACAGTGTATGCCCTAGAACTTGAGTGCTAAATTCCTTTGGGATTATTTTATACCAAGCTTGACTAAAAATAAAGACCCCAAGATTACTAAGGCAAATCAAATGGCAGGAATATAGATTTAGATAAATGGTCACCTGTCACCAATTGATTCTTCCCGGGAGCATGGGTCAGGTCAAGAGTCTGTTGACATGTTCAAGTATCTCTCAGGGTAAAATCTACTTGTTATTAATATTAATGAATGGATAGCTGTCTGAAGTAATGAGTACACTTTCTGATTTCACAGTCACATCATGTACAAACATGAAGAACTATAGCTTAATCAGATCTGTTGATTTTTAAAAAATAATCACTTCGGTTTTCACTGAGAAATATTCACAAAAAATGTTCCTAGTATTGCATTTGGCTATTATAGGTATACATATGGACACTGACCTTTTTTTCCTCAGGCTCTGTCTTTTACCTACACTACAACAAAGGTCCGTCTAGTCAGGGCTATGGTTTTTCCTGTGGTCATGTATGGATGTGAGAGTTGGACTGTGAAGAAAGCTGAGCGCCGAAGAATTGATGCTTTTGAACTGTGGTGTTGGAGAAGACCCTTGAGAATCCCTTGGACTGCAAAGAGATCCAACCAGTCCATTCTGAAGGAGATCAATCCTGGGTGTTCATTGGAAGGACTGATGCTAAAGCTGAAACTCCAATACTTTGGCCACCTCATGTGAAGAGTTGACTCACTGGAAAAGACTCTGATGCTGGGAGGGATTGGGGGCAGGAGGAGAAAGGGATGACAGAGAATGAGATGGCTGGATGGCATCACCGACTCGATGGACATGAGTTTGAGTGAACTCCAGGAGTTGGTGATGGACAGGGAGGCCTGGCGTGCTGAGATTCATGGGGTTGCAAAGAGTCGGACACGACTGTGCGACTGATCTGAACTGAACTGAACACATACCTGACTGGAGAAAGCTAGAGAAAAATTGTGTTACAAATGTAGCAGTACTCATCCTGACAGAGAGATCTGTCAAGATGAAGTCGATGTTTTTGTAGATTTTGAATGATTAGCTTTCTCTGCCCTGATACTCAGGGATTCAAGAAAAGAAAACAAATCAGCAGTACTTCAGTTGTCACTGATTCTACTATCAAATCTATGGCAAGGAAGTACAATGCTCTATTGTATAAAGAAGAAAATATCCAAAGAATTTGAGTTTGTCGTAGTCAAGGTTTAGGATAAGAAACAATCCCTTACATTTTAGTGCAAGAAGAGATTAATCAGGCAACTAGGTACCTAAAAACTGGAAGCTCCTGAGCAGCAGATTCTAGGGGAGATCTGTGAAAACAACATGCAACTGATGCCCTAAATTTATCACCACATAGAAATTTAAATCAAGAACCCACAACATCAACCATGAGCCTTTCTTAGACCCAGAAAGACAAAAAATAATGAAACATGAAACTAGGCTCCTGAGTTTAGAAATTAAGAGCAAGAACTTACCAATGCTACGTTTGCTTCCTCATACACTGAAATCTGGAGATAGACACTGTTGTTTTGCAAGCAAGTCACATGTTTCCAGGGACTTCCAGGTAGCGATAAATCAAAGACATCAAGCATGTGGCTTCCACCTCATATGTACTTTCCAAACACCATACGAATGCATCTAAATGGCCAAAACGCATGTGCACACACAAAAACACTAGTTGCAGAGGGGAAAAAAGGGTTGGAAAGATAGTTTTTGCCTTTCCAGTTTTTCCAACTAATACTAGAATTTAGAATAGATTGAGTTGGACAACCCCAAATGACCAAAAAAAAAAAAAAAAAATAGCCTAGAATGTTAGGAGTTTCCTGTGCAAATGATAGAAAAATAAGCATCTCTTCTTTTGTAAAAAGAAAAACAATAATCTTATCATGTACATGATAACCCAAGTTACAGGTTCACAGGCAGAATCATTTGCCTGGTAGCTTCAATAAACAGATACAAAGAAAGAGAAAAGAAAAGAAATAGGAAAATATCCAACAATTTCACCTTCCTGAATACACTTTCTTCCTACTTACCCTGTGAAAAATTCATCACAGCACATTAAAAAGACAGCACCTTTCACAGTACTGCTCTATTAGCTAATGTGGTATTTTATGTGCTTCTAGCAAGCTTATTATATTTGTCATGCTTTTAATATATGCGGCTTCTAAAAGTATGTCTTTTCATTAACAATACTGTTTATTTTTGTGTTTTGATCACTCTTACCAAAAGTTATTTTATTAGATTTTTTAAAAGAATTAGCCTTACCTTTGATTGTCTTCCTTACTATTTCCTTGTTTTCTATTCTTTAATTTCTTACATTTAATATTGCCTACTCATTATTTTCTTTTGGTTTATTCTATTCTTCCTTTCCTAAGTTCTTAAACTAGTTTCTTAGCCCCTATTTTTCAGTTTCAATAGGAAAATAATATAATATTATTCATAAAATACTAATTCTATCAATATTTCTCTATATATGCTTTTTTATTTAATTATTTTATTGAACCAGTAGTCATGTATGAATGTGAGAGTTGAACTATAAAGAAAGCTTAGCTCCAAATTGATGGTTTTTAACTATGGTGTTGGAGAAGACTCTTGAGAGTCCCTTGGACTGCAAGGAGATCCAACCAGTCCATTCTGAAGGAGATCAGCCCTGGGATTTCTTTGGAAGGAATGATGCTAAAGCTGAAACTCCAGGACTCTGGCCACCTCATGCGAAGAGTTGACTCATTGGAAAAGACTCTGATGCTGGGAGGGATTGGGGGCAGGAGGAGAAGGGGACGACAGAGGATGAGATGGCTGGATGGCATCACTGACTCGATGGACGTGAGTCTGGGTGAACTCTGGGAGTTGGTGATGGACGGGGAGGCCTGGCGTGCTGCGATTCATGGGGCTGAGCACCGAAGAATTGATGCTTTGGAACTACGGTGTTGCAGAAGACTCTTGAGAGTCCCTTGGACTGCAAGAAGATCAAACCAGTCTATCCTAAAGGAAGTTAGTCCTGAATAGTCATTGGAAGAACTCACGCTGAAGCTGAAGCTCCAATACTGTGGCCACCTGATGCGAACAACTGACTCATTGGCAAAGACCCTGATGCTGGGAAAGATTGAAGGCAGGAAGAGAAGGGGATGACAGAGGATGACATGGTTGGATGGCATCACTGACTCAATGGACATGAGTCTGAGCAAGTTCCAGGAGTTGGTGATGAACAGGGAAGCCTGTCATGCTGCAGTCCATGGGGTCACAATGAGTGAACGACACTTGAGTGACTGAACTGAACTAAACTGAAGTACAGTTTATTTGCAATGTTGTGCCAATCTCTGCTGTGTAGAAAGGGACTCAGATATCCACATCTAGACATTCTTTTTTATTTTCTTTCCCATTATGCCACTTCCCTGGTAGCTCAATGGTAAAGAATCTGCCTTGGGGATTCCCAAATGGCGCTAGTGGTAAAGAACCTGCCTATGCAGGAGACAAGAGATGAGACTTCGATCCCTGGATGGGGAAGATCCCCTGGAGAAGGAAATGACAACCCACTCCAGTATTCTTGCCTGGAGAATCCCCATGGATGGAGTTGCCTCATGGCCTACAGTCCATGGGGTTGCAAAAGAGTCAGACACGACTTGATGACTAAACACCAGCATGTTTTATCACAGGATAATGAATATAGTCCTCTGTGTTATACCAGACCTTGTTGCTTCTATATATATGCTTTGATAAGTAAATTTTTCATTATTTTTCAATATGAAGTATTTTCTAATTTCCCTTATTTTTCTTTGACCCATAGGTATGTGAATTATGCCTTTAAAGTATTTTTAAAGGCACAATTTATAAGAAATATATCTTATAAGACTATTTTTGTAATAGATTTTAATACATATAAAAACTCCAGTTCTATCTTTGGCTTAAAAATGGTGATGTATTGGTGAAAGGCTATAAACTCTTCTACATTACTTTATATTCTAGGATGTGGTCAATTTTTCTAAATTTTTAGAAAATTTGCAAAGTATATTTATTCTTTAGTTTTGGAGTACATGGGTTTATATATATATATATGCCTATTAAATCAATCTATTTATGCAACTGTTTAAATCTTCTTAAATCCTTCCTGCTTTATTTTATAATGTGATCTAATTCTTCCTAAGAGACATGCATTACAATTTCCCACTATCATGGTAGAGTTTTCTATTTCTCCTTGAAGTTATGTAAATTTTTGCTTTATGTATTTTAAAGTTTCATGGGACACATGTAAATTGAAATTATCTGCAGGATGTTTTGAATTTTTTTTTTTAAAGTATAGTGCCACTCTTCACTTTAAAGATTTTTACCCTTAAAATCTATTGTAAAGTATTAGTATGATTACAAGAGCTTTATTTTGTTGATTTATCCTTGATGTGGGTTTTTTTCATTCTCTTATGTCCAGCTTGCCTTTCCCTGCCCTATGTTCTAGCTATGTCTCTTAAAGAAAGTAGTTTAAATTATTTTTGATAATCAGTTATCTTTTATAGAAGAGTTGAAACCATTTATAATGATTATAATTATTTATGTTTCTATTCATTTCTATCACCTGATTTTGTCCCTTTTGTTTTCTTTATTCTTTAACAATCATCTTGCCCTACTTGAAGTGATTCTCTTTTCTGTCAGTGATATATTTTCTGTTATTGACTTTTTGTTAGTGATTTAACTCTCAATAAAATTCAGTGATGATCAGTATCTTTCATCTCTTCCTGAAAAAATATAAGCAGTTTAGAAGGTTTAAACTAATATCACTGCACTCTCAACTAATATGATATTTTCTAGGATTTTAATTCTAGCTTGATGTAACCCTACAAATCTGATATTTCTTTTATCCAAGAAATGTTTCTTCAATTTATTCAACAGTTTGCATTTTATTTGTTGACTCTTCCTTTTTTGTATCCTAACCTATTTCTTGCAATTATTTTCCTTTTCCCTGAAGTACACCCTGAAAGCTTAAAGTAGTGAGAGGAACTTTGTAAGAGGAATAGTTGGTAATGACAGCTTTCCACATGTGCTCTCTAGCTGTGTCTCTGTTCCAGGGTCTTTATTGAAAGATAGCTTTTTCAGTTTACATTTATGACTCATTCCCATCTCTCGGTACAGAAAAATATTATCACCATTGTTTTTGAGACATCAGCAGTCAATTTTTAAGTAGTCAGTCTTTTTCCTCTGGCTAGTTTTAAGATCTCTTTTGTCTCCACCTTGTTGCTGTTGTTCAATCGCTCAGTTGTGTCTGACTCTTTGGGACCCCATGGACTGCAACACACCAGGCTTCCCTGTCTTTTACCATCTCCCAGAGCTTGCTCAAACTCATGTCCATTGAGTTGGGGATGCCATCCAACCATCTTGTCCTCTGTCATCCCCTTCTCCCACCTTCAATCTTTCCCAGCATCAGGGTCTTTTCCAATGAGTCAGTTCTTTGCATCAGATGGCCACAGTATTGGAACTTCAGCTTCAGCATCAGTCCTTCAGGGTTGATTTCTTTCATTTTACTACAATTCTTCTGAGCGTTGTTTGTTTAGTTGTGTTTTTTTGTTTTGTTTTGTTTTTTTCCACATTATCCTGCTTGCAACATGTGCGTTTTAAGATCCTGAGCATCTGTATCTTTAGTAAATTCTTAGAGAAAAATTCAACTGCTATCTCATATCATATTAGTTTTTCCCTCTTATTATCTCCTGGATCCCTTTGATACTGTACTGTCAATATCTCTCATTTCTGTAGCAGTCTGATTGAAAGAATACCTCTCATCTCTGTAAGAGTCTGATTGGTTATTTCTGCTGAACCTTGCTTATGTGGATTATTTCCTTGTATAAAAATGTACCACATTTTGAGGACTTGCTGGCAAGATGGACAAATAGAAGGACATGAACTTAACTCTTCTTATAAAAACATTGAAATCATGACTAACTGCTCAAAACCATCAACCAAAAAGAAAAAAAAAGTGAACAAACAAAAACAAACACTGGAACCTACAAAAAAATATACCCAACATCCAAAAACAAAGAAGGAGCCATAATGAGATAGTAGGAGGGGCACAACTGCAATCAAATCGAATCCCTGGGACTTCCCTGGCAGTCCAGAGGTTAAGGCTCCAAGCTTCCATTGCAGGAGACATGGGTTTGGTCCCTGCTCAAGGAACTAAAGATCCCACACGCCACATGTCCTGGCCAAAAAAAAAAAAATTAAATGAAAGCCCATACCTGATGAAGTGGGCAACTCACAATCTGGAAAATAAATATATTACAGAGGTTCTCCCACAGGAGTGCAAGTCCTGAGCCCCATATCAGTCTTCCCAGTCTAAGGATTTAGTAATTAGAGGAAGAAGCCTTAGATAATCTGATTTGAAGGCCAATAGGGTTTGATCACAGGAATTCCATAGGACTGAGGGAAACAGAAATCATCCTTGAAGGGTGCATACAAGGTCTAGTGTAAGCCAGGGCCCCAGGGGAAAAAACAATGAGTTCACATCAGTAAGAATGGACATAACTAAAAAGTCTGCAGACAATAAATACTGGAGGCAGTGTGGAAAAAAGGGAACCCTTCTACACAGTTGATGGGAATGTAAATTGGTGCAGCCATTATGGAGAGCAGTATGGAGGTTACTTAAGAAACTAAAAGCAGAGCTATCATGTGATCTAGCAATCCCACTCTTGGATATACATCTGGAGAAAAACATGGTTCAAAAGAATACAAGCACTCCAATGTTCACTGCAGCACTGTTTACAGTAGCCAAGACCTGGAAGCAATTTAAATTTCCATCAACAGATAAATGGATAAAGAAGATGAGGTATCCATATACAATGGACTATTACTCAGCCATTAAAAATAATGAAATAAGGTCATTGCAACAACATGAATGGACCTGAAGATTATCATACTGAATGAAGTAAATCAGAGAAAGACAAACATCATATGATATCACTTATACGCAAGAGTCTTAAAAAAAATGATACAAATAAACTTATGTACAAAATAGAAATAGACTCACAGACTCAGAGAAAGAATTTATGGCTACTAGGAGGAACGGAGGGGGAGACATAAATTGGGAGTTTGGGAATGGCACCTACATATTGCTGCCTATAAAACAGATAAACAAAATGGACCTATTACTACTTATAGCTCAGGGAACATGCTCAATATTCTGTAATAACCTAAACAGGAAACAGAATCGATACAAGTATATGCATAACCAAATCACTTTGCTAAACACCTGAAACCAGCACAACATTGTTAACCAACTATGCTCCAACATAAAATAAAAATAAATTTTTAAATATACTACATTTAATTTACTTTTCCCTTTTAATTAAGATTTTAATTTGTTTGCAATCCATCCCTATTGATATCTCCTTCGTCAAATGCACTAGTTTTTTTTGAAGATACTCAGAATGAAAACTGATGGTCACAGGGTTTGTTTACCTTGCTAGTTTACAGCCTTTAAAATTGCTGCAGTCATTTCATCCCCACCAAAAATATGGGAGAACAGTTTTTTTACAGAAAATCTCATCAGTACTTGATATTGTCAGGGTTTTACATTTGTATTGATCCTATGAGTTATATAGCTATTTTAAAGCTTATATTTCTTTAAATCACAGTGTCATTCATATCCATCTGTTCAAATGGTTATGGCCGTAAATTATTTTGTTGTAACTGTTGTCCATTTCTCTAAAAAACAAGTATTTGTTACTAGTTGAATAGCATGTTGTTTTGTACTAAATTTTCTAGTGAAAACTCATATTTGCTACTGCTCTTTTGAAAGAGATCTATACTCCTATGTTCCAGACATGAACATAGCAATGTTGCAGTGCTTTTGTGCACACTTCCTTCATAGGCCTTCATAGGACTTCCTTCATAGGCCTTCCTAGGGCTTCCTTCATAGGCCTTCCTAGGGCTTCCTTCATAGGCCTTCCTAGGGCTTCCTTCATAGGCCTTCCTAGGGCTTCCTTCATAGCTCAGTTGGTAAAGAATCTGCCTGCAATGTAGGAGACCCCGGTTCAATTCCTGTGTCAGGAAGATCCCCAGAGAAGGGATAGGCTACCCACTCTGGTATTCTTGGGTTTCCCTTGTGGCTCAGCTGGTAAAGAATCCGCCTGCAATGTGGGAGACCTGGGTTCAATCCCTGGGTTGGGAAGATCCCCTGGAGAAGGAAAAGGCTATCTACTCCAGTATTCTGGCCTGGAGAATTCCATGGACTGCATAGTCCATGGGGTCACAAAGAGTTGGACACTACTGAGCGAACTTCACTTTCACCTATGTTAAGATTTTGCTTGCAAAGAAACCTCTCAACCTTCCCTCTCCCCAAATCTCTACACCTTATAACCACTCTGTTTCTGAAGTAGCACCTGGGAATTATATCACAGTAGGTGGTAGGAAAAACAATTTGCTCACACATGCTTCTTGAGTGCTGTGTGAAAAACAAGATTCTACATATAAATAAGATTTTATTTTTAAAAAGTTATATAATGATTTGAGTAAAGGGAAATAGAATTTAGATGAGTTTAGTCTTTAGCTAATTTTCTCTTTTTAGAAGCTAAAGCAATATCCTGAATTGTAGCCATTAAGGAACCATCTATCATGCTAATGCCATAACAGAAGATTTTAAAGTGCAGATGCAAAACTCAAGGTATCACTAGTCTCCAGTATTATACAAGTTTTACAAGTGGATATCATAATTGCCTGAAAGATTTTGGAAAAAAAAACAAAATTACAATCCAAAAGTAACAACCAGCGAGTCTTACATCAATTAATATAACTACAGACTAATTAGCTGTACTGTGAATTGTCAGGACAATTTTCAGGCTGATTGCTGAGAAATATCTGATTACTCCAAGAGCTTGCACCTTTATAAGATTTATGTGGTCATTTTGATGAAAATGTGCTTCAACAGAACCTAAGAACTGCAAGTATTAAAAACACAAAATAAATTATACAGGGCTCTCTTTGCCTAACAACTGAAATTATATATGAGCAGAGCTATTCACTTTGATAGAATAAAACTAAAGTCTTCTGTTAGGTTAAAAGCCAATTTGAACTTATTTCCATAGCCAGAATAATCATTAACAAATTTATTAATAAAGGGCTTGTTTATAGTGAGGTACTAATTATTTGCTAGCTTAAGTAAAACTCTGGGCTTTGGCAACTATTATTATTGCACTAATATATTTTAAAAGGTTGGCTATCAGCCAGAAATATGGAAAGCACAATTTTGCAGATGTTTACGAAATTCAAGGATATTAGGTTTATTTGATAAGCAATCATAGTTATCATAAACAAAGAAGACTTCAGTTCAAACAATAAATTATTATACTTAACAAATAAGTAAAATCAAATATCTAATGAAATGTATAATTGTTAACCCAGGCAGGTTCCCGAGTCATGGTCATTGAGTTTCCATTCATTTGATGAGCTGTAGAAAGTCCACAGATGTGTTTGCTGAAGGTGAATAAACCACTGAACTGTGACATGTAGGGTGTACCAGTGTCCAGAAGCTGTGTTGCTGCAGAGGGCGGGCAGGAAATGCTGTTGCTAGGGAACAGACACCTCCTAACAGCAGCCAGCCATTTTGAAAGAACCGCTGTAACTCTGTGAGAAAATATGTCAAGAACATCAAAAAATATAACCAATATTCAGTCCTTCTACACATATGAAACTGTTACCTGAAAACCAGTGGAATCAAGAAAACAATGCATTTGCAGATGACTTTTTTCAGTTAAAGAAGTACATTTAAAAATATCTTTAATTGAAGTCCAGTTGCTTTACAATGTTGGGTTGGTTTCTGCTTATAGCAAAGTGGATCAGCTATATGTTTACATATGTCCCCTGTTTTTTTCTGTTTCCTTTACATTTAGGTTCCCTAGTGGCTGAGTTGATAAAGAATCTGCTTGCAATGCAGGAGACCAAGTTCAATCCCTGGGTTGGGAAAATCCACTGGAGCAGGAAATGGCTACCCATTCCAGTATTCTTGCCTGGGAAATCTCATAGACAGAGGAACATGTTGGACTACAGTCTATGGGGTCCCAAGGGTCAGACATGACTTAGCAGTTAAACCACCACCCATTTATGTCACCACAGAGCACTGAGTAGAGTTCCCTGTGTTATATTATAGGATCTCATTAGTTACCTATTTTATACCTAGTATTGATAGCATATATATGTCAATGCATGCATTCTTGCTAAGTCGCTTCAGTCGTGTCCCACTCTTTGTGACCCTATGGACTGTAGGCCACCAGGCTCCTCTGTCCATGGGATTCTCCAGGAAATAATAATGGCGTGAGTTGCCATGCCCTCTTCCAGGGGAATCTCTCTGACCCAGGGATCAAATCTGTGTCTCCTGCAACTCCTGCATTTCAGGCCGATTCCTTACTGCTGAACCACTGGGAAAGCCCATATATGTCAATCCCAATCTCCCTATTCATTCCAGTCCCCTTCTTGCCTTGGTATCCATACATTTGTTCTCTATGTCTATCTCTATTTCTGCTTTGCAAATAAGACCATCTATACCATTTTTATGGATTTCACACATATGTGTAAATATATATTTTTCTCTTTCTGACTTCACTCTATGTGACAATCTCTCAGTCCACCAATGTTTCTGCAAATGGGACAATTTCATTTCTTTTTGTAGTTGATTAATATTCCATTGTATATATGTGCCACATCATCTATTTTTTTTTCACATCAGTGCAGGGGTCTTTATTTATTTTATAAACAGTATTCTAAGGTTAGTGAGAAAACTGTGCCTTGTTTTTTTGTTTTTTTTTTTTTTAATCTAAGAAAACAAGGAAAACCAAGTGAAAATATTTCACTGGCTGTATTCGTTAGTTCAAACATCAGCGAGAAAGAAAGGTAAGTAGCCAGAGTGAAATTGTGCCTAGTATGTCAGCATATTTATGTCTGATTATCTGAAAATAAACAACATGCTTATTCTACAAAGACAGAGGACCTGCTGAAAGCTTATAGCAACACACAAGTCTATTTAAAATGATTCCGTATGCTACCCTGTAGAGTTGCTGCATAGTTACACAAGGGAAAGAGTAAAAAACCCTGCACAGACACCTATTATCGAACTTGAAACACCAAGTGGAAACAGAACTATTCAGTGTCTTCATTTATACACAATTTATAATATTTGACTCAAAATAAAAATCACAAGAAAAATACATCTGTTTCTGCTACAATTTCTCCCCTTCCCCCATCCACCCCTCAGTGAAAAGTCTTCTAATAAAAGGTATTATATTACCATATTGTCTTGTCTTGGGCTAATTCTGAAATCCCATCTTGGTATAGTTAAACACAAAAAGGAATGGCAATACTTGGAATTTATATAATGTACACATTTTATCCAAGGATCTCAAGTTCTTGCAGTCACGTCTCCAGATTTGAGAAATCATGGTTCAGTGGAAGCCAGAACGCTGGACGGATGCTGGGCAGGTTGCATGGGGTGTAAAATCCTTTGTATAAGTCTATGATCAAACAAGGTCAGGGTTGGTTGGCTAGAGTTGGGCTCAATTCCTCTTTCCGGACATATAACATCAGTCAGTTTTACCCTCTCTTACACCACACACCCATCTTTAGGTTACTGCCTAGAGTCAAGATCAGCTGAAGAAGCCATGTCCTCAGGATAAGCAGCAGGATAGAAAAGCAAAAACAGAGAAACACATTCATCAGCATCTGGCCAGAGGAGATGGGAAAATCGACTTGAGAGGCCATTCCTAGCAAGAATGAGACAAAGGTGTCAATTCACCCGTTTCAATTACAGTTAAGCTCGTGGTAGAGTTGATTCCAGCAGAGGTGAGGCTCATGACATCTAGTGCTTGATGTAAGATAATGCTACCGAAGAAGGGTAATGAGAGCTCTTTGGTCTCGGCGGCAGAAGCAAGATGACAAAGGGAACGTCATCGTTTGGAAAGCGTCGGAATAAGACGCACACGCTGTGCCACCGCTGTGGCTCTAAGGCCTACCACCTTCAGAAGTCGACCTGTGGCAAGTGTGACTACCCTGCCAAGCGAAAGAGAAAGTATAATTGGAGTGCTAAAGCTAAAAGACGAAATACCACCGGGACTGGTAGAATGAGGCACCTAAAAATCGTATACCGCAGATTCAGGCATGGATTCCGTGAAGGAACAACACCTAAACCCAAGCGAGCGGCTGTTGCAGCATCCAGTTCATCTTAAGGATTTCAACGATTAGTCGCACAATAAATGTTCTGGCTTTTAAAAAAAAAAAAGAAGGGTAATGAGAAAACAGCAAACTAACAGGCAGGAACTGGCCATAGCGTATCTGGAGGGCCAAAGTGATTTTCCTTCCTTATCATTTCTACAGGAGAAGGCAAGGAAGGGATAGGAGATCAGGGCTAGAGGGCCCCTTGTTTGCAGATTTTTTAAAAAATTATTTTCTTATAACTCTATAATGAAAATGTGTATTATGGTATAGAGGTTACAGAACCGCATCTGCTACTGGGTCACGGCTACAGGTCTATGAGCTGATCCACCAGCAGTAAAGACCTGGCTAGGTTGGGATGATTGGACTCGGAGCTCCTACTGCTGTTTCTAGAGTGCCCACCTTGCGGGGCTTTGGTTATCCATGCAGGAATAGGGTCAAACTCATCTTCTGCCACCTTGTCCAAGCCCTCAGGGACATCAAAAGCTGAGATGAGATTACTATCTTCTGCAGCTTTATGGGCTGGAGCATATGCTTGAGAAATGTGTGCCTATAACCTTTGTGTGCCTATAACCTAAGAAGTTTGTGACTTCTCTAGGCCTCAGATTCCTCATTTGTAGAATGATGATAACAACAATGTATTTGTCTTGTTGTCTGATGTTGTGATAATCAAGTCATAGGTGGTTGATTGAGAGATGGTTGAGAGATGGCTATGGGCCAAACTCTTCTAGAAGGTCTGTAGAGGGGTTAGAAAGCAGAGAGTGATCAATCAGGGAATCTTCCCCAGCGAGAGAATCTGTGCGGTTCAAGGTCACAGATTTTGTCTAAGAAGGGAGGCACTGAGGCACCAGGGGCTCCAGGCCCAGTATCAGACTCTCAAGAGCAATGTCAGCTTTTTCAATTACAGCATCAAAAGTGCTCCCAAAGGGATCTTCTTTATCCACATCTTCTTTATCCATATCCATCTCTCTGTTGACAGATATTTATGTTGCTTCCTTAAGAAGCATTTTTAAACCACCTATGTCTTGATTCTCACATCAGACAACAAGACAAATATATTGTTGTCATTATCATTCTACAAATGAGGAATCTGAGGCCTAGAGAAGTCACATACCTCTTAGGTTATAGGCACACAAAGCAAACTCAGGTCTGCAGCCCTGATGCCCAGTCCTTTCTTTCTTTTATACATTTTCTCAAGCACATGAGTTCTATGCTAGGACAAGCAGATATTCCAGAACAGCAGTTCCATCATGACTGGCAAGGCCAGTTTGACATGGAAAGAGATTAGGAAAAAGCATCTTAATGAGCCTCGCCAGCTGTTGCTTCAGGTGTAAAGAATAGTTGAATGGACAAGAGCCTAAAACAGAAAAATGACCGCTGTAGCACAGAAATTGTTCAAGTGGTTGTCATAACTGCATTGTCACACTAACTCTCCCACAGCTCTATTTGATGAACAAAGAAACTAAAGCTCATAGGAAGGAATCAGTGGTGCTCTGTCACCAGTAAGTGACAGAGCTGAGGTTTCAACTGTCTAATATCAAAGCTGAATCTTTTTTCAAAATGCTTCAAGACATAACAGAACTCACTCGTGTAATAAAATAATCAGATCTTTCCATACAACAAAAGACCTGTACAATATGTGAACTGTAGTGAGTGACACAGCATTGATGATCAGTGCTCACACTGCATGATCTACACAGACTTTAATTCACATCAATAGATAGCAGTTGCTAATTTTTTGTGACAAATGTATATGCATGTACTAAAGTAAACTTCTTCCATTTTTATTCTTTGCAAAAAAACCAAATTTGTTAGATTCACACACCTTCAAATATTCATATTAATTTACTAAAGCTAAAAAAATCTTAGTTTTGAAAGAGAATCTCGAGATTTAAGCAGAAGCACTGCCACTAAAGTGACTTCCCTGGTGGCTCAGATGGTAAAGCATCTGCCTACAATGCGGGAGACCTGGGTTCGATCCCTGGGTTGGGAATATCCCCTAAGGAGGAAATGGCAACCTACTCCAGCATTTTTGCCTGCAAAATCCCAAGGACAGAGGAGCCTAGTAGGTTACAGTCCATGAGGTCGCAAAGAGTTGGACATGACTGAGCAACTTCACTTTCACTGTCACTGACACTAAAATACCCATTTTTGGACTTTACCATATTCAGTTAAATTAATACATTTGTATATAACTCATTTTTTACAGATCTTTGTGGGATAGAACGGAGAAGACAATGGCAATCCACTCCAGTACTCTTGCCTGGAAAATCCCATGGATGGAGAAGCCTGGTAGGCTGCAGTCCATGGGGTCACTAAGAGTCGGACATGGCTGAGTGACTTCCCTTTCACTTTTCACTTTCATGCATTGGAGAAGGAAATGGCAACCCACTCCAGTGTTCTTGCCTGGAGAATCCCAGGGACGAGGGAGCCTGGTGGGCTGCCGTCTGTAGGGTCGCACAGAGTCAGACACAACTTAGCAGTAGCAGCAACAGTGGGATACAAAATAAAGAATTTTCTTAAGAAAATAAATATTTTCTATGAATATCTGTTCCCTAATTTGTAGGCTAATTATGAAATGTACATCATATAGTTTTCTTAAATAAATCTCAATATAATTTCAGGTAAAGCAGTTTGTTTAGCAAGGAAAAGTGATCATAATTGCTGATATTTATCAAGCAGTAGACACTGCACTAGGCATGTTACATTTACATCTTCACATGCAAATTTCAAAACATCTTTGTGCCACAGGTACTATTATTTATCCTAAATGACAGACTTACAAATGATAAACAAGTAACCCATGTTCACATTGCTACTAAATGGAATAATCAGAACTTAAACTCATAGTGCTTTCAACAACCAGGAATCATGCTTCCTATGGAGTACTTACAAAGATTATACAGTAAAAGAAATAATTATAAACATTTTTATATTCTTTGCCAAAATGTATTATTTCCCATAGTTTTCACAAAGGATAGTATCTTTCCTAAGCTGTAGCAAGCATTCAGTTCAGTTCAGTTGCTCAGTCGTGTCCGACTCTTTGCAACCCCATGAATTGCAGCACGCCAGGCCTCCCTATCCATCACCAACTCCCAGAGTTCACCCAAACTCGTGTCCATCGAGTCGGTGATGCCATCCAGCCATCTTACAAGATACATTATTAGATTAATGAATATGATTCAATGCCTATTTATTTGGCAAAAAATAAATATTTTTTCCTGCCACAGAACACAATTTCACTTCATTCTTACACATTTTACATTTTCCACCACAATACTTTAAACTGCAAGAATTTTAAACACCCAGAGAGAAACTGCTTAGGAAAGAAAAAAAAATCCATTCAATATAGATTTAATTATAAAAGCATTTAACTGCACTGGTAGTGATCATTACATGGCATTTCATGCAACATTAATAGAGAGCCTGTTAGGAAAAATAGATTACTTAGAATTGAAACTCGCTTACGTGTCCCTAAATTATTAGGCATCTACATGTTTCACCTGTTTATTTCTTAAAAGTTCAAGTCCAGACCTGTTCAAAATCTTTGGCCTGATGTCAAATTTTCTTTGGAATTAAGTAGGAATTATCATACCCTACCAAATTTAATTTTTTTTCTAAACCAAGTCAGATATATACTAGAAGAGTATAATATTCAATTATAAAGAATTAACAATGCACATCACTAAAAATGACTATTTGCATCTCTAACATATCATTTATTAATACAGTCAATAACTCTCATTAATTTAACTGAAATAAGCATTTTAAGTTATGTAACTATTTTAAAAGAAAAGCCATTTGAACTTCATAGTATGCATGCCACATAACACTATTTTAATCATATTAGTGGTGGGATACAAGACCTCAGGGAGGTACTTATAGAAGAAACAGGACAGTATATTCAGTGGGCCAAGGACTGTCACTGAAAATTACTTTAACATATGTAAGAAATGTAATCACAGAGTTGGAGTTAAACTAAGTTATAAGAGATCCAAGTATAAAACCATGATGACCAAATATCAACACAAAGATCAGAAATTAAGGAAGTGTACAGTAAGCCAAATTTCAAGGCAAGAATGAAAAATTAAGTAGAGAAATCTGAGAAAAACAGGGCATCTGCCACCCACCTATGTTGCTCAAGAGACTTAAATCTAAAATACATAGGACTGACTTTATTAAATAGATGGCAGAATAACAGAATTGGTGTTGTTTTACTGTGTTAAACCCCAATAGCTCACCCTATTTATCAATACAAGTGAAAATAAACCCACAGGTAAAGAGTAAAAAAGGATTTTTGTTATTTACTCCAGTTCAGTTCAGTTCAGTCATTCAGTCGTGTCCGACTCTCTGCAACCCCATGAACTGCAGCATGCCAGGCCTCCCTGTCCATCACCAACTCCCGAAGTCCACCCAAAACCATGTCCATTGAATCAGTGATGCCATCCAACCATCTCATCCTCTGTCATCCCCGTCTCCACTACCCTCAATCTTTCCCAGCATCAGGGTCTTTTCAAATCAGTCAGCTCTTTGCATCAGGTGGCCAAAGTATTGGAGTTTCAGCTTCAACATCAGTCCTTCCAATTAACACCCACCACTGATTTCCTTTAAGATGGACTGGTTGGATCTCCTTGCAGTCCAAAGGACTCTCAAGAGTCTTCTCCAACACCACAGTTCAAAAGCATCAATTCTTCGGCACTCAGCTTTTGTTATAGTCCAACTCTCACACCCATACATGACCACTGGAAAAACCATAGCCTTGACTAGACGGACCTTTGTTGGCAAAGTAATGTCTCTGCTTTATAATATGCTGTCTAGGCTAGTTTAACTTTCCTTCTAAGGAGTAAGCGTCTTTTAATTTCATGGCTGCAATCACCGTCTGCAGTGATTTTGGAACCCAGAAAAATAAAGTCAGCCACTGTTTCCACTGTTTCCCCATCTGTTTGCCATGAAGTGATGGGATCAGATGCCATGATCTTAGTTTTCTGAATGTTGAGCTTTAAGCCAACTTTTCCACTCTCCTCTTTCACTTTCATCAAGAGGCTCTTTAGTTCTTCACTTTCTGCCATAAGATCATTTACTGGTCAGAAGTTATAACTCATCACCAAATGAAATGTATGTATGCAGTAGTCAGACTATGTTTAAAAAAAAACTTTGGATTTTGTGATGGAAAGGACTGGAGATCTTATCAAATGCTCAGTTCAGTTCAGTCATTCAGTCGTGTTTGACTCTTTGAGACTCCATGGATTCCAGCACCTCAGGCTTCCCTGTCCATCTCCAACTGGGAGAGCTTACTGAAACTCATGTCCATCAAGTCAGTGATGGCTATCCAACCATCTCGTCTTGCATTGTCCCCTTCTCCTCCCATCTTCAATCTTTCCCATCATCAGGGTCATTTCCAATGAGCATCAAGTAACCCAAGTATTAGAGCTTCAGCTTCAGCATCAGTCTTTCCAATGAATGTTCAGGACTGATTTCCTTTAGGATTGAATTATTTGATCTCCTTGCAGCCCAAGGGATTCTCAAGAGTCTTCTCCAGCACAACAGTTTGAAAGCATCAATTCTTTGGTGCTCAGCCTTCTTTATGGTCCAACTTTCACAATTATACATGGAAAAACCATAGCTTTGACTAGATGGACCTTTGTCATCAAAGTAATGTCTCTCCTTTTTAATACATTGTCTAGGTTCATCATAGCTTTTCTTCCAAGAAGCAAGCTTCTTCTAATTTCCTTGTGATTTTGGAGCCCAAGAAAATAAAATCTGTCACTGTTTCGCTTGTTTCACCATCTATTTCCCATGAATAAATAAGACTGTATGCCATGATATTAGTTTTTTTTAAATTTTGCTTATCAGATCAGATCAGTCACTCAGTCGTGTCCGACTCTCTGCGACCCCATGAATCACAGCACGCCAGGCCTCTGTCCATCACCAACTCCCGGAGTTCACCCAGACTTACGTCCATCGAGTCAGTGATGCCATCCAGCCATCTCATCCTCTGTCGTCCCCTTCTCCTCCTGCCCCCAATCCCTCCCAGCATCAGGGTCTTTTCCAATGAGTCAACTCTTCTCATGAGGTGGCCAAAGTACTGGAGTTTCAGCTTTAGCATCATTCCTTCCAAAGAAATCCCAGGGCTGATCTCCTTCAGAATGGACTGGTTGGATCTCCTTGCAGTCCAAGGGACTCTCAAGAGTCTTCTCCAACACCACAGTTCAAAAGCATCAATTCTTCAGCACTCAGCCTTCTTCACAGTCCAACTCTCACATCCATACATGACCACAGGAAAAACTATAGCCTTGACTAGACGAACCTTTGTTGGCAAAGTAATGTCTCTGCTTTTGAATATGCTATCTAGGTTGGTCATAACTTTCCTTCCAAGGAGCAAGCGTCTTTTAATTTCATGACTGCAGTCACCATCTGTAATGATTTTGGAGCCCAGAAAAATAAAGTCTGACACTGTTTCCACTGTTTCCCCATCTATTTCCCATGAAGTGGTGGGACCAGATGCCATGATCTTCGTTTTCTGAATGTTGAGTTTTAAGCCAACTTTTTCACTCTCCACTTTCACTTTCATCAAGAGGCTTTTGAGTTCCTCTTCACTGTCTGCCATAAGGGTGGTGTCATCTGCATATCTGAGGTTATTGATATTTCTCCCGGCAATCTTGAGTGCAGCTTGTGCTTCATCCAGTCCAGCGTTTCTCATGATGTACTCTGGATAGAAGTTAAATAAGCAGGGTGACAATATACAGCCTTGACGAACTCCTTTTCCTATTTGGAACCAGTCTGTTGTTCCATGTCCAGTTTTAACTGTTGCTTCCTGACCTGCATACAAATTTCTCAGGAGGCAGATCAGGTGGTCTGGTATTCCCATCTCTTGTAGAATTTTCCACAGTTTATTTTGATCCACACAGTCAAAGGCTTTGGCATAGTCAATAAAGCAGAAATAGATGTTTTTCTGGAACTCTCTTGCTTTTTCCATGATCCAGCGGATGTTGGCAATTTGATCTCTGGTTCTTCTGCCTTTTCTAAAACCAGCCTGAACATCAGGAAGTTCACAGTTCACATATTGCTGAAGCCTGGCTTGGAGAATTTTGAGCATTACTTTACTAGCATGTAATTTTGCTTATAGAATATATTAATTTGCAGGAAGAAAGTGCTTTTCTTTAAAATTTTATAGTTGATCACTATGAAAAATATCAGCTTACTCTAACAAATTTTAGCATCAAGATAAAAATCATAGATGAGACACAGATGTATAGAACAGTCTTTTGGACCCTGTGGCAGAGGGAGAGGGTGGGATGATTTGGGAGAATGGCATTGAAACATGTATAATATCATATATGAAACAAATCACCAGTCCAAGTTCAATACATGATACTGGTTGCTTGGGGCTGGTGCACTGGGACGACCCAGAGGGATGGTACGGGGAGGGAGGAGGGAGGGGTTTCAGGATGGGGAAGTATACCTGTCGCGGATTCATGTTGATGTATGGCAAAACCAATACAATATTGTAAAGTAATTAACCTCCAATTAAAATAAATAAATTTATATTTAAAAAATCATAGATCTTAGTAAAAAAAAGGAAATGGATAAACTAAAATAGTTAATGTGGAAAACAGATTATATTTTCAACAATGATTCATTTCAAAAACAAATTTTTGTAATAAACATTTTATATAAAATTAAATATCATCCATCTATGTGTTTCCAGGAGTATTAAAGCAATATAGTCTTCATATTGCCTATAAACAATCATAAGCAGGGTGATAATTCTTTGTACACAGTCAGGTACTATAATTAATTTCTCGGCCTCATGCATAACTAATATGCCACAGTTATTTTTTAAAGAATGTATTTGAAAATAAGATCTTATTGTTTTAACTTTCTGATACATTTGAATACAGCCTTGACCAGAGTCAGATCAGATCAGATCAGATCAGTCGCTCAGTCGTGTCCGACTCTTTGCGACCCCATGAATCACAGCACGCCAGGCCTCCCTATCCATCACCAACTCCCGGAGTTCACTCAGATTCACATCCGTCGAGTCAGTGACACCATCCAGCCATCTCATCCTCTGTCGTCCCCTTCTCCTCCTGCCCCTAATCCCTCCCAGCATCAGAGTCTTTTCCAATGAGTCAACTCTTTGCATGAGTAGAATTATATAATTAATATTTGATAATGTTGATATCCTTCACTGACTATTTTGTCTTTACCATAGTATTTTAAATCAAGATAAAATTCTCTGTAAAAATACTGTAAAAATTAATGAAAATTTTTACTAAATAAAGAATAATTTCAATTCTAAATTTGTTTTAAAATAAGTATTTCAACACAATTATTTTTGTAGGTGGACTTCCCTCTGTTCAAAATATCTATCTTCAATAAGTGTTTTTGTCACACAAAACTTGTAGCATAATATCACTACGATGCTTTTAAAGTATCACATAATTTAGATGCTGCTGCTGCTAAGTCACTTCAGTCATGTCCAACTCTGTGCAACCCCATAGATGGCAGCCCACCAGCCTCTGCCACCCCTGTGATTCTCCAGGCAAGAACACTGGAGAGGGTTGCCATTTCCTTCTCCAGTGCATGAAAGTGAAAAGTAAAAGTGAAGTGGCTCAGTCGTGTCTGACTCTTCAAGACCCCATGAACTGCAGACTCCCAGGCTCCTCCATCCATGGGATTTTCCAGGCAAGAGTACTGGCGTGGGTTGCCATTGCCTTCTCCAAATTTAGATGCTACTAAGGACTGAAGCTGAAACTCTAATACTTTGGCCACCTCATGTGAAGAGTTGACTCATTGGAAAAGACTCTGACGCTGGGAGGGATTGGGGGCCGGAGGAGAAGGGGACGACAGAGAATGAGATGGCTGGATGGCATCACTGACTCGATGGACATGAGTTTGGGTGAACTCTGGGAGTTGGTGATGGACAGGGAGGCCTGGCATGCTGCAATTCATGGGGTCCCAAAGAGTCAGACACGACTGAGCAACTGAACTGAATTGAACTAAACTAAACTGTAAAATTTGTTGAAATCATTTCAATAAGGCAGAGAATCTACATTTTTTAGTTAAAAATAGATGCTCTATCAAGAGTCATCCTGCAAACAAGATTCCAAACTGCAAATTTGGAACTTCAAAATTAAAACTTTTACACAGTCTATGCTCTCATTGTTTAACTGTTGAGCTTTTCCCTTGATTTTGTAGGTAGAGATTTTTAATATCTTCCTGTTTGTACCTTCAGTTCAGTTCAGTTCATTAGCTCACTCCTGTCAGACTCTTTGCAACCCCATGAACGCAGCATGGGAGGCCTCCTTGTCCATCACCAATTCCTGGAGTCCACCCAGAACCATGTCCATTGAGTCGGTGATGCCATCCAACCATCTCATTCTCTGTCCTCCCCTTCTCCTCCTGCCCTCAATCTTTCCCAGCATCAAGGTCTTTTCAAATCAGTCAACTCTTTGCATCAGGTGGCCAAAGTATTGGAGTTTCAACTTCAACATCAGTGCTTCCAATAAACACCCAGGACTGATCTCCTTTAGGATGGACTGGTTGGATCTCCTTGCAGTCCAAGGGACTCTCAAGAGTCTTCTCCAATACCACAGTTAAAAGCATCAATTCTTCTGTTCTCAGCTTTCTTTATATTCCAACTCTCAAATCCACACATGAGCACTAGAAAAACCATAGCCTTGACTAGATGGACCTTTGTTGGCAAAGTAATGTCTCTGCTTTATAATATGCTGTCTAGGTCAGTCATAACTTTCCTTCTAAGGAGTAAGTATCTTTTAGTTTCATGGCTGCAGTTACCATCTGCAGTGATTTTGGAGCCCAAAAAAATAAAGTCAGCCACTGTTTCCACTGTTTCCCCATCTATTTCCTGTGAAGTGATGGGACTGGATGCCATGCTCTAAGTTTTCTGAATGTTGAGCTTTAAGCCAACTTTTTCACTCTCCACTTTCACTTTCAACAAGAGGCTCTTTAGCTCCTCTTCACTTTCTGCCATAAGGTTGGTGTCATCTGCATATCTGAGGTTATTGATATTTCTCCTGGAAATCTTGATTCCAGCTTGTGCTTCTTCCAGCCCAGTGTTTCTCATGATGTACTCTGCATATAAGCTAAATAAGCAGGGTGACAATATACAGCCTTGACGAACTCCTTTTCCTGTTTGGAACCAGTCTGTTGTTCCATGTCCAGTTCTAACTGTTGCTTCATGACCTGCATACAGATTTCTCAAGAAGCAGATCAGGTGGTCTGGTTTTCCCATCCCTTTCAGAATTTTCACAGTTTATTGTGATCCACACAGTCAAAGGCTTTGGTGTAGTCAATAAAGAAGAAATAAATGTTTTTCTGGAGCTTTCTTGTTTTTTTGATGATCCACTGGATGTTGGCAATTTAATCTGGTTCCTCTGCCTTTTCTAAAACCAGCTTGAACATCTGGAAGTTCACAGTTCACATACTGCTGAAACCTGGCTTGGAGAATTTTAAGCATCACTTTACTAGCATGTGAGATGAGTGCAACTGTGCAGTAGTTTGAGCATTCTTTGCAATTGCCTTTCTTAGGGATTGGAATGAAAACTGACCTTTTCCAGTCCTGTGGCCACTGCTGAGTTTTCCAAATTTGCTGGTATACTGAGTGCAGCATTTTCATAGCATCATCTTTCAAGGTTTGAAGTAGCTCAACTGGAATTCCATCACCTCCACTAGCTTTGTTCATAGTGATGCTTCCTAAGGCCCACTTGACTTCACATTCCAGGATGTCTGGCTCTAGGTGAGTGATCACACCATCGTCATTATTTGTGTCATGAAGATCTTTTTTGTACAGTTCTTCTGTGTATTCTTGCCATCTCTTCTTAATATCTTCTGCTTCTGTTAGGTCCATACCATTTCTGTCCTTTATCGAGCCCATCTTTGCATGAAATGTTCCCTTGGTATCTCTAATTTTCTTGAAGAGATTTCTAGTCTTCCCATTCTATTGTTTTCCTCTATTTCTTTGCATTGATCACTGAGGAAGGCTTTCCTATCTCTCCTTGCTATTCTTTGGAACTCTACATTCAAATGGGTATATCTTTCCTTTTCTCCTTTGCTTTTCTCTTCTCTTCTTTTCACAGATATTTGTAAGGCCTCCTCAGACAGCCATTTTGCTTTTTCGCATTTCTTTTTCTTGGGGATGGTCTTGTTCCTGTCTCCTGTACATTTTTACGAACCTCCATCCATAGTTCATCAGGCACTCTATCAGATCTAGTCCCTTAAATCTATTTCTCACTTCCACTGTATAATCATAAGGGATTTGACTTAGGTCATACCTGAATAGTCTAGTGGTTTTCCCTACTTTCTTCAATTTCAGTCTGAATTTGGCAATAAGGAGCTCATGATCTGAGTCACAGTCAGCTCCGATCTTGTTTTTGCTGATTGTGTAGAGCTTCTCCATCTTTGGCTGCAAAGAATATAATCAATCTGATTTTGGTGTCGACCACCTGGTGATGTCCATGTGTAGAGTCTTCTCGTGTTGTTGGAAGAGGGTGTTTGCTATGACCAGTGCATTCTCTTTGCAAAACTCTATTAGGCTTTGCCCTGCTTCATTCTGTACTCCAAGGCCAAATTTGCCTGTTACTCCAGGTGTTTCTTGACTTCCTACTTTTGTGTTCCAGTCCCCTATAATGAAAAGGACATCTTTTGGGGGTGTTAGTTCTAGAAGGCTTTGTAGGTCTTCATAGAACTGTTCCACTTCAGCTTCTTCAGTGTTACTAGTCGAGGCATAGATTTGGATTACTATGATATTGAATGGTTTGCCTTAGAAACAGAGATCATTCTGTCCTTTTTGAGAATGCATCCAAGTACTTCATTTCAGACTCTTTTGTTGACCATGATGGCTACTCCATTTCTTCTAAGGGATTCTTGCCCACAGTAGTAGATACAATGGTCATCTGAGTTAAATTCACCCATTCCAGTCCATCTTAGTTTGCTGATTCCTAGAATGTCAATGTGAACTCTTGTCATCTCCTGTTTGACCACTTCCAATTTGCCTTGATTAAGGGACCTAGCATTCCAGGTTCCTATGCAATATTGCATCGGACCTTGCTTCTATCACCAGTCCCATCCACAACTGGGTGTTGTTTTTGCTTTGGCTCCATCCCTTCCTTCTTTCTGGAGTTATTTCTCCACTGATCTCCAGTAGTATATTGGGCATGTACCGACCTGGAGAGTTCATCTTTCAGTGTCCTATCTTTTTGCCTTTTCATTCTGTTCATGGGGTTCTCAGGGCAACCTTAGTGTTCAATAATCATAGTTTTCTAAAAGTATTCAAAAGTTGGAGTTTTTAATACTCTACTTGAATGTGTTTATTAAATATTCTCAACAGATATTAAGCAAAATGTAATAAATACAGGACACATTTATGTAAATATTTGATACCATTAAGTGACAAAGATTGATTAACAAAGTGTTTTGTAAAGTCTCAAATATTTTTAAAGTCTGGCATTACATGGACAGCAAAGAGCATGTTTTGCTATGCTGCAGTATTTTTATTGTTCAGTGGCCTTGTTTACATATAAACATACTTCTAAAGTTTTGCCATCTACAGCTGATGGCAAATCATGAGTCAATGACTGGAGCCTATTTGGATGTAATTATGAATTATATGTTCCCATTTCAAGCCAATTCCAAGTTCATTTTTTGGTCCATGAATTTCTTAATTTATCAAGAACATTACTTTCATCATTATTCTGTAGCCTACCAATATGTGTATTCCTATCATCACCATGAAAACAAGTACATTACCTTCAATAATTAAAATTTTCACCAAAATTACAATAGCAATCACAATATTGCAAAATGTTTTATCTTCAACATGATGAACTTCCAGATATATTTGACTCCATGTTTCAGAAGAAAATTAGGAGCCATTATTAAAATTTACTGATACTTTAATTTGACTCATATTTCTATTTCTATTGACTTCTAATGACACTGCTATAAAAACCAACATATTTTAGACATTTGTGAAGTTATTCCTCTACTGATGAAACCAAAAACAGCAACCAATACACATATTCATAAAAAAACTGGAGTCAAAAAAGGCAAATCAAGTAGGACAACTGTCATCTGATCTAAATGAAAGGTCATGTTTCACAAATTAATATGTAAATACATCTTCTGCAACTGCACATGTTAATATTTGATCTGATTTTTTTTTAAATTTTAGTGTATCTGTGTCTTCTGGTTGTTGCTGCTATTGTTTAGTCTCTCAGTTGTGTCTGACTCTTT
The DNA here is from genome assembly GCF_002263795.3 of Bos taurus. NCBI lineage: Eukaryota > Metazoa > Chordata > Mammalia > Artiodactyla > Bovidae > Bos > Bos taurus. The sequence continues at coordinate 16,108,460 of NC_037336.1, read as the reverse complement.
GTGACCCTATGGATTGTAGCACACCAGACTTCCCTGTCCTTCACTATCTCCTGGAGTTTGCTCAAACTCATGTCCATTGAGTCAGTGATGCTAACCAACCATCTCCTCTCTTGCCCACATCTTCTCCTGCTTTCAATCTTTCCCAACATCAGGGACTTTTCCAATGAGTTGGCTCTTCACATCAGGTGGCCAAAATACTGGAGCTTCAGCATCAGTTCTTCCTATGAATATTCAGGGTTGATTTCCTTTAGGATTGGCTGGTTTGATCTCCTTGCTGTCCCAGGGACTCTCAAGAGTCTTCTCTAGCACCACAGTTCAAAAGCATCAATTCTTCAATGCTCAGCCTTCTTTATGGTCCAACCCTCATATCCGTACATTACAACTGGAAAAACCTTTGACCATATTGATCTTTGTTTTTTTTTCTCTTTCCAAGTTTTTTTATTAATCCACAATATTCAAAATTCAAGGAAAATTTATGAGAATATCTTAAAAGTGAGAAAAATAGGCAATTAATAGAGCATTTCTACAAGTGATTTGAATACTGACATCTTATAAGAATATTAAATAATCATTATATACTGGAATCATAATTGGGGATTTTAGATCATCTTTCAATAACTGATAAGTGGACAGAAATAAAATCATTAAGAATGCATCAGGTTTAAATAAGATTGTTCAAATTTATTTAATTTACTTATGTTGGTGCTGGTATAGTCGCTAGGTCATGTCTGACTCTTTTTTTTTTTTAATTTTATTTTATTTTTAAACTTTACAATATTGTATTGGTTCTGCCATATATCGAAATGAATCCGCCACAGGCATACATGCGTTCCCCATCCTGAACCCTCCTCCCTCCTCCCTCCCCATACCATCCCTCTGGGTCATCCCAGTGCACCAGCCCCAAGCATCCAGTATCGTGCATCGAACCTGGACTGGTGACTCGTTTCATATATGATATCATACATATTTCAATGCCATTCTCCCAAATCATCCCACCCTCTCCTTCTCCCACAGAGTCCAAAAGACTGTTCTATACATCAGTGTCTCTTTTGCTGTCTCGTACACAGGGTTATTGTTACCATCTTTCTAAATTCCATATATATGCGTTAGTATACTGTATTGGTGTTTTTCTTTCTGGCTTACTTCACTCTGTATAATAGGCTCCAGTTTCATACACTCTCTAGGTTCGTCGTAGCTTTTCTTTCAAGAGCAAGTGTCTTAATTCCATAGCTGCAGTCACCATCAGCAGTGATTTTGGAGCTCAAGAAAATAAAGTCTGTCACTGTTTTCATTGTTTCCCCATCCATTTGCCATAGTGATGGGACCAGATGCCATGATCTTCATTTTCTGCATGTTGAGTTTTAAGCCAGCTTTTTCACTCTCCTTTTTCACCTTCAAGAGCCTCTTTAGTTCCTCTTTTCTTTCTGCCATAAAGGTGGTGTCATCTGCCTATCTGAGGTTATTGATATTTCTCCTGGCAATCTGACTTCCAGCTTGAGCTTCTTCCAGCCCAGCATTTCACATGATGTACTCTGTATAAAAGTTAAATAAGCTGGGTGACAATATACAACCTTGACATACTTCTTTCCCAATTTGGAACCAGTACATTTTTCCATGTCCAGTTCTAACTGTTGCTTCTCGACCTGCATACAGGTTCTCAGGAGGCAGCTAGGTGGTCTGGTATTTCCATATCTTTAAGAATTTTCCAATTTGTTGTGATTCACACAGTCCAAAGCTTTAGCATAGTCAATGAACACAACTGTTTTGAATTTCAGAAATTCAGCCTTAGTATTTAAGTAAACATACTCTTCCTTTTTTTTTAATTGGCTGCTATCAAAATTGGATACAGACAGTCCTTGTCTCAAAATGGTTTGACTTAAAGTATTTTGACTTTACAATGGTGCAAGTACAATACCCATTCAGTACAAACTGTGTTTTGGATTTTGAACTTTGAACTTATCCCCAGCAGTAGTTTTCCTCTGTGATGGTGGATGATGGCAGCAAGTCACAGCTCCTAGTCAGTCATGAGATCGTGAGAGGGAACAGTCAGTACATTTTCAACCATTCAGCATCCATACAATCATTGTGTTCTTCACTTTCAGTAGAGCATTTAATAAGTTACATGAGATTTTTAGCACTTTATTGTAAACTAGGCTTTTTGTTAGATAATTATGAGCAATTGTAGGCTAAAGCATGTGGTCTGAGTGCATTTTGAAGGTAGATTAGGCTAAGCTATGACATTGGGTGTAATAAATGCATTTTCAGCTTAATGATATTTTTTACTTATGATGGCTTCATTGGGATGTAACCCAATTGTAAGTACAGTAGGAGCTGTATTGAAAACTAAAATGTTTGCTAAACAAAAAAATTCATAGGTACTTGTATATTTGCACCTTATTATAAATGACAAGTCTTCCCTGGTGGCTCAGATGTTGAAGAACCTGCCTGTAATGCAAGAGACCCAGGTTCAATCCCTGGGTCGGGAAGATCCCCTGAAGAAGGGAATGGCTATCCACTCATTATTCTTTCCTGGAGAATTCCATGAACAGAAGAGCCTCGTGGGCTACTGTCCACGTTGTAGCAAAGAGCAGGACACAACTGAGTGACTAACATTTTCACTTTCGTAAATGACAAAACCATAACTACTAGTATGCTCTGATTGCTTTCTTATCTGTATTAAAGTAGGACCTTTCAGTCTTTTAATTTCTGAAATAATATTCTGTACTGAAATGTGTTTCAGAACCTCTGACCTATAATCTGATCTCTCTTAAACTGTTTCTACTACCTTGAGAGCTGCTGACTTTAGGCATCAAACTGGCCTCAGTTCAGTGACTGGTCCACCAAATTGCCAGCAAGGACAGTAGAAGATGGATTTCTCCCATCACCACCTAAGATCATAATAGGTACATAACTGATCTTCCTTACAGCTTCCTCTCCTGAGCCAGAATGGCAGGAAGTGTTGATTAGGTAAATGTCAAGACTAAAGGACTATGTATACTCAACAACTTCTGCATGAGTAGAGAACCAACTTGTGGTTGCCAAGAGTGGGTGGGGAGAGAAGATTGGGAGTTTGGGGTTGGGAGATGCAAATATTCTATTGTATATAGAATGGTTAAACAACAAGGTCTTACTATATAGCACAGAAAACTATATTCAACATCGTGTGATAAACCATAATGTCAAAGAACATGAAAGAGAATCAACATAAACATATGTAACTGAATCACTTTGCTACACAGCAGAAATTAACACAACACTGCAAATCAATAAAAAATAAAAATATAAGTAAAAAATAAAAAAGAATACACAGTGAGGAACGGGGGTTAATATTCAGAATGAATCTACATGTACTGCAATATCTAAATTAATATGGTAACAGCTGAATTTAAAAGTTGTAAAATTTAGTATTTTTGTTGTTGTTGTTAACAACTGTCCCTTATTTTGAGCTTTCAAGTTCCTTCCAACCACCTTAAATTCCAATGACACACTGAAATTTCAAGGCAAGTTGGAGATAAAATACTTCTAACCTTAAGGTAAGAAAACTTGAAGAAGAAAGGAAAAATCAGGGCTTCCCTTGTGGCGCAGTGATACAGAATTCTCCTGCCAGTGCAGAAGACACGGGTTCAATACCTGTGTTGGGAGGACCCCACATGCCACCGAGCAACTAAGCCCAGGGCCCACAACTATTGAGCCTGTGCTCTAGAGCCCAGGAATCACACGTGAGCCACATTTCACAACTATTGAAGCCTGCATGTTCTGGAGCCCATGTTCCGCTCAGGAGATTCCACCCCCTAGGCCAATGAGAAGCCTCGCACTGCAATCAAGAGTAGCCCCAGCTCACCACAAGAGAAAAGTCCACGCAGCAACGAAGACCCAGCACAGCCGAAAATAAATAAGTAAATAATTATTTTAAAAAAGGAAAAATTAAAAAGAATATAAATCAAAAGAAGCAACTAGAACTACGCCAATAAAGAAGAGATACAAAGAAGTAATGAGTGATTATCCCTCCTTAGTTTCCACACATTAGTAGTTTGATCGTGGATCCAATGTGCACCCAAAATTCATTTGGGATTATCCAAACAATCCAAGTTATTTATCAGACAATAGCTTCACAGATAAAATAACAACATAATATTTATGACAGGTGATTTTAATTCTTTCCAAGAATAAATTGTTTCTCAGAGTTCAGGTAATTATTCATTGCAAAAAAATAGCAGGAGATGTAAATAGTGACAGCTGACCATAAACTGAACACCTAAATCACTGGAAATTGGAGAAGATATTTTCTATGTGGATAAAATTAATATCTACTTATTTTTAAGTATAACAAAAGCTCATTCGTTGAATTTGATTGGTATGTAATGTTTTATCGACCCTGGTTCTATGTTACGAAGCAATGTTTATAAAGTGGGCAACTGAAAAATTCTTAACCACCCACCCAAATTAGAACCAACTCTTCATTTGGAAAACCAATTCATATGGAAAATATTTCAATTAAATTTCAATAAGGAGGAAATTGTGTGTATATTATTAATCATTTGGAAGTATCCTTTACAAAATAATATATTTATTCTAATCAAAACTTGTAGAACTCTTTAGAAATCTTAATTGTACTAATAATTCCCCCAATACTATAATTCTAAAATATAAACTTAGTTTATAAAACTACAGAACCATTACTTTTGTACAAAAAAATACACAGACCTTAAAAACTAGATCGTGAAGAAAATATTTTCTACCATTATGTGTCCCAAACCCCTGTGATGTACACTGCAAAGGCCTTGATTTGACTTTCTAGCATGTGAATCTTTGTGACTACAGATAATATTGCATGTGCAAAGTGTTTTGAGATCCTAGAACTGATCTAATATTTTAATATGTTATTGCCACTGCTTTATTATTTTTTATAAAACCCTGGATTTCTCAAAACACATCAGCAAAGCTGCAATTGAAGTGTCCTATCTTATCACTTTATCTGTAAAAAATAGGTGAAAAGACAAGTAAAAAGTCAAACAGAAAATGATTTTTAAAACACATTTTATGATTCCTTTTAAGTGGGTGAATAAAATTGAAAATAATTTCCCTTTCTTTATTTATTTTTTTAAAAAATCCTCTATTTTGCAAGCTTGCAGTTCAGTTCAGTTCAGTTGCTCAGTCGTGTCCAACTCTTTGCGACCCCATGAATCCCAGCACGCCAGGCCTCCCTGTCCATCACCAACTCCCGGAGTTCAACCAGACTCACGTCCATCAAGTCAGTGATGCCATCCAGCCATCTCATCCTCTGTCGTCCCCTTCTCCTCCTGCCCCCAATCCCTCCCAGCATCAGACTCTTTCCCAATGAGTCAACTCTTTGCATGAGGTGGCCAAAGTACTGGAGTTTCAGCTTTAGCATCAGTCTTTCCAAAGAAATCCCAGGGCTAATCTCCTTCAGAATGGACTGGTTGGATCTCCTTGCAGTCCAAGGGACTCTCAAGAGTCTTCTCCAACACCACAGTTCAAAAGCATCAACTCTTCGGCATTCAGCTTTCTTCACAGTCCAACTCTCACATCCATACATGACCACAGGAAAAACAATAGCCTTGACTAAACGGACTTTGTTGGCAAAGTAATGTCTCTACTTTTGAATATGCTATCTAGATTGGTCATAACTTTCCTTCCAAGGAGTAAGCGTCTTTTAATTTCATGGCTGCAGTCAACATCTGCAGTGATTTTGGAGCCCAGAAAAATAAAGTCTGACAGTTTCCACTGTTTCCCCTTCTATTTCCCATGAAGTGATGGGACCAGAAGCCATGATCTTACTTTCCTGAATGTTGAGCTTTAAGCCAACTTTTTCACTCTCCACTTTCACTTTCATCAAGAGGCTTTTTAGTTCCTCTTCACTTTCTGCCATAAGGGTGGTGTCATCTGCATATCTGAGGTTATTGATATTTCTCCCAGCAATCTTGATTCCAGCTTGTGTTTCTTCCAGTCCAGCGTTTCTCATGATGTACTCTGCATAGAAGTTAAATAAGCAGGGTGACAATATACAGCCTTGAGGTACTCCTTTTCCTATTTGGAACCAGTCTGTTGTTCCAGGTCCAGTTCTAACTGTTGCTTCCTGACCTGTATACAGATTTCTCAAGAGCCAGGTCAGGTGGTCTGGTATTCCCATCTCTTTCAGAATTCTCCACAGTTTATTGTGATCCACACAGTCAAAGGCTTTGGCATAGTCAATAAAGAAGAAATAGATGTTTTTTCTGGAACTCTCTTGCTTTTCCTATGATCCAGCAGATGTTGGCAATTTGATCTCTTGTTCCTCTGCCTTTTCTAAAACCAGCTTGAACATCTGGAAGTTCACAGTTCACGTATTGTTGAAGCCTACCTTGGAGAATTTTGAGCATTACTTTACAAGTGTGTGAGATGAGTGCAATTGTGCAGTAGTTTGAGCATTCTTTGGCATTGCCTTTCTTTGGGATTGGAATGAAAGCTGACATTTTCCAGTCCTGTGGCCACTGCTGAGTTTTCCAAATGTGCTGGCATATTGAGTGCAGCACTTTCACAGCACCATCTTTCAGGATTTGAAATAGCTCCATTGGAATTCCATCACCTCCACTAGCTTTGTTTGTAGTGATACTTTCTAAGGCCCACTTGACTTCATTTTCCAGGATGTCTGGCTCTAGGTGAGTGATCACAAGATAAAAACTAATGTTTGAAGATGTCTTCACCCAGTTTGATAACATTTTGATATTTTACTCTGGAAGACAGAACTGATCTTTATAATACAGAAGTTTTATTATGAAGCATTATATGTTGTATCATAATAATTAAACCATCATATTTCTTTGCAAAACGGCTTAAAGAAGTCGCTTTTTCTACCAAAAGTTATTGAAGAGTTTACACACTGGCCATCAATTGAATATATTTCAAAGACTTACTTTCCAATAATTTTGATCATTAAAAGCTGGAGGGATCTTAGGGAGAAAGTTCTCTAGCACACTTGCAACACTCACTGCTCAGTCAGCAGTGATGATTTTGATTAATAATAAAGTGTCATGAGACACAACAAGCTTCACTCAATCCCAGATTATTTAATGATCAGATAAAGCCAGGACACGCAATGTGGCTTAAAGACCCCCAGCACAGCAGAGGCCCTATGCTGCTGCTGCTGCTAAGTTGCTTCAGTTTTGTCCGACTCTGTGCGATTCCATAGATGGCAGCCCACCAGGCTTCACAGTCCCTGGGATTCTCCAGGCAAGAAAACTGGAGTGGGTTGCCATTTCCTTCTCCAATGCATGAAAGTGAAAAGTGAAAGTGAACTCTCTTAGTCATTTCTGACTCTTAGTGACCCCATGGACTGCAGCCCACCAGGCTCCTCTGTCCATGGGATTTTCCAGGCAAAAGTACTGGAGTGGGTTGCCATTGCCTTCTCCAAAATCATCGCTAGATTACTTCATAATACCTTACTTTATAATACCTCAGTTCAGTTCAGTTCAGTTGCTCAACCATGTCCGACTCTTTGCGACCCCATGAATCCCAGCACGCCAGGCCTCCCTGTCCATCACCAACTCCCGGAGTTCACTCAAACTCAAATCCATCGAGTCGATGATGCCATCCAGCCATCTCATCCTCTGTCGTCCCCTTCTCCTCCTGCCCCCAATCCCTCCCAGCATCAGAGTCTTTTCCAATGAGTCAACTCCTCACATGAGGTAGCCAAAGTACTGGAGTTTCAGCTTTAGCATCATTCCTTCCAAAGATCACCCAGGGCTGATCTCCTTATAAAGTGTAAATGATACATAAATAGTTGTATACTGTAAACGCTATGTAAATGGCTGTCAGTGCCTGGGAAATTCAAGTTTTGCTTTTTGGAACTTTTAAAAATATTTTCAAACTGCAGTTGGTTGGATGCCCAGATGTATAACCTGTGGATACAGAGGGCCAACTGTATAAAGGCCCAAAGGCATAGGCCTGAACATTTTATGTTGTTTAGCAAGTCCTCAGAACATTTTGTTGTTTAGCAACATCCTAGCAAACGAGCTCACATGTTCTGTCATGGCTGCCCTTACTGTCACAGGCCCATGGCTGCTAGAATAGTGTAGGAAGATCAGTCAGTCCCTGCTTGAGCACACTCTTCCCTCAGACCCCGCTGTGCCATGTTAAAGTACTTCCCCTGTATATCAGAACCTGCTTGAAGAACCTTTAAGAACACGGGTCCAGGAAAACCAGGAAAGAGGCTCTTCCATTTTGCTATTTTTTGCTATTTTGGTAAGTTTCTAGGAGAGGTTTCAAAGGTTTTTCCTATGTCTTCACTTTCTTTTTTTTTTTTTTTTCTGGAAGCTTGAATTCATTTTAAAGTTCAATATGTAAACTAGTGTTATAATTAGGGTGAAAAATAAATAGTAATAATAATCAAGTTATTAATAATTAAGTCACAATTTTCTTCTGAGGAGTACCAAAGTACCACCACCCTTCTGAGGAGAGTGTTTCCACTAACTCTAATTTTTATACACACAAGTAATAGCAAGGTAAAAAAAAAAAAAAAAAACAACAAGATCTCCTTTGCTTACTTTACCATGAAGCCCTTGCATCCTAATTAACATATTTCTCCATTTAGACATTAATTTGAGGTTACTCCTATACTGGTATATTGAAAAGAAAGTCAACCTTTTAAGCTAATTATTAAAGTCAATACACTGATGAATTGGGAGTTTTGATAGGAGCAAGTTGAAGGAACAGAAAAGTCAAGGTAAGTGAGTCGATACCTGACTCAGGGAAATGGAGATTCATTTTCCACCTCCATCAGCCATTGCCCCTAAAACCAGAAGTAAGATTTGGAGTGAAAATTGAAATAAATAAAGGCAAACTGTCTTTCATGTAATTTTTTCCCAAAGCAAGAATGGCTTCAAGTACCCCTCTTTCTTTCCGAAATCTCAATAAAAATCAAATGTAAAAATCAGACTAGAATTCCAAAGAAGGAATGATTTTATAACTCACTGGAGGGATGTTAGATTTCCTCCTCCGTAAAGGTTCTAAATTAAAGAATCTCAGAGCCATATGGGCAGATAAGTCTCTCACATATCTTTAATGAACCTTGAAGTTACCAAATAAGTTGTCTCCCAAGTAGAGGTTTTTTCCTTTATTAATGTGGTTAATAGATAGAGATTTTTCTTCTGTTTCATACTTTTCCTCTTTGGGATATAAACATTAAGTCCAATTTACTTCAGTAGATACATTTAGCCTGCATACATGTCTTAACTGTTATAAAGTAATATAAAGAGCTTTAATATAGTTGCCTTTTTTCTCAGTTCAAAAAATCTTCTTATCCAGAGGTAAAATATTCATGGTACTTTTTCATATTTTACTGCATTCTATGCATTCCAGAAGTTTTCATTATGTAACTCTAAAATTCTGCAATGCATATTTGTCTAGAGAGCTAGAAATAGTTATACACTTTGAACACAATGTGAATATAATGATAATTTTAAGTCTGCACTGGCTTTCCAATGAGCAGTCAATAGTGATGGTGAAAGTGTTGGTCAGTCGTGTCTGACTCTTCGCAATTCCGTGGACTGTAGCCTGCCAGGCTCTTCCGTCAGTGGACTTCTCCAGGCAAGAATACTAGGTGGTTTGCCATTTCCTTCCCCAAGAGATCTTCCTGACAAGAATCAAACCCAGGTCTCCTGCATTACAGGCAGATTCTTTACTCCATGAGCCTGGTAAAAAACATCCAATAACAGTATCTGCAGTTCTTATATGTTAATGCAAACCGGACATAACTATGGGGCCTTATTTGCAACCAAACCATTTATACTTGAAGTATTTAAGTATTTAATGACTTGGCAGGACCTTTTACTGGAGTACATGTGACTTCTTTCAGAGTATACCAGTTTAGCTTTCAATAATAGCAACCTCATTCTAGCACTTGGACAGCAAAGGTAAAACTTATTACTTTGTCCTTTAATTATATCATGTGTGAGAATTCCTGACTTCTATTGGGAGGCAATGGCTCTCCTTTTACCTATAGCTGATATTTATATTGCTGAATATGTTTTGTTTCTCTTACATAAGTGAATTTTAATAAATAGCTGCATAAGGCAATTCACCAGGAAACAATCCTTAAATGCTGCAATGTTTTAAATGCTCTTAAGCACTGCAATCTCTTCAAAGGTATATGTTTGAACACATGTTACTTTTTGCTAAATGAATGGGAGATAAATTATTTGCTAAATAAAAAGCATAACTGTTTGGGGCAAAACATCTAATTCAAACCATAAACATTTTCCTGGATAATCTTAACCATAAAGAAGGAAATGTTACAATCCTTTTTGTCTAAGCCGTGTGGGATTTCAAGTCATCAGAGATTTAGATTCTAGTATTACATTTAAGGGCTTCCCTGGTGGCTCAGCAGTCAAGAATCTGCCTGAAATGCAGATCTCCACCTGCAATACAAGAAATGTGGATTCAATGCCTGAGTAGGGAAGATTCCCTGGAGAAGGAAAAGGCAACCCACTCCAGTATTCTTACCTGGGAAAATCCCATGGACAGAGGAGCCTGACAGGCTACAGTCTATGGGACCACAGAGAGTCAGACACAACTTAGCCACTAAACCATTACCACCACCACCGTTGCTGCTGCTAAGTCGCTTCAGTTGTGTCCGACTCTGTGCAACCCCATAGACGGCAGCCCACCAGGCCCTGACATCCCTGGGATTCTCCAGGCAAGAACACTGGAGTGTGTTGCCATTTCCTTCTCCAATGCATGAAAGTGAAAAGTGAAAAGTGAAAGTGAAGTCGCTTCAGTTGTGTCCAACCCTTAGCGACCCCATGGACTGCAGCCTACCAGGCTCCTCCATCCATGGGATTTTCCAGGCAAGAGTACTGCAGTGGGGTGCCACCACTACTACATCTAAATCTGAAGTGTAGACATGATACATAACTTAAATATGCATTTTTTACCTCCAACTTTGGGTGATGCTGCTAAAGTGCTGCACTCAATATGCCAGCAAATCTGGAAAACTCAGCAGTGGCCGCAGCCCTGGAAAAGGTCAATTTTCATTCCAATCCCAAAGAAAGGCAATTCCAAAGAATGTTCAAATGACTATACAATTGCACTCATCTCACATGCTAACCAGAGAAGGCAATGGCACCCCACTCCAGTACTCTTGCCTGAAAAATCCCATGGACGGAGGAGCCTGGTAGGCTGCAGTCCATGGGGTCGCTAAGAGTCAGACACGACTGAGCGACTTAGCAGCAGCAGCAGCACATGCTAACAAAGTAATGCTCAAAATTCTCCAAGCCAGACTTCAACAGTTCATGAACTCTGAACACCCAGATGTTCAAGCTGGATTCAGAAAAGGCAGAGGAACCAGAGATCAAATTGCCAACATCTGTTGGATCATTGAAAAATCAATAGAGTTCCCAAAAAATATCTGCTTTATTGAATACACCAAAGCTTTTGACTGTGTGGATCACGAAAACCTGTGGAAAATTCTTCAAGAGATGGGAATACCAGGCCACCTGATCTGGCCTCCTGAGAAATCTGTATGAGGTCAAAAAGCAACAGTTAGAACTGGACGTGGAACAACAGACTGGTTCCAAATAGGAAAAGGAATACGTCAAGGCTGCCTATTGTCACCCTGCTTATTTAACTTGTATGCAGAGAACATCATGCAAAATTCCAAGCTGGATGAAGTACAAGCTGGAATCAAGATTGCTGGGAGAAATATCAATAACCTCAGATATGCAGATGACACCATCCTTATGGCAGAAAGTGAAGAAGAACTAAAGAGCCTCTTGATTAAAGTGAAAGAAGAGAGTAAAAAAGCTGGCTTAAAACTCAACATTCAAAAAACTAAGATCATGGCATCTGGTCCCATCACTTCATGGGAAATAGATGGGGAATCAATGGAAACAGTGTCAGACTTTATTTTTGGGGGCTCCAAAATCACTGCAGATGGTGACTGCAATCATGAAATCAAAAGATGCTCACTCCTTGAAAGAAAAACTATGACCAACTTTTGGTCTGTGACAGACAAGAAGTCTGTCTAGTTTCAAGGCTGTGGTTTTTCCAGTAGTCATGTATGGATGTGAGAGTTGGACTGTAAAGAAAGTTGAGTCCTGAACAGTTGATGCTTTTGAACTGTGGTGTTGAAGACTCTTGAGAGTCCCTTGGACTGCAAAGAGATCCAACCAGTCCATCCTAAAGGAAATAAGTCCTGAATATTCATTGGAAGGACTGATGCTGAAGCTGAAACTCCAATACTTTGGCAAAGAACTGACTCAGTGGAAAAGACCCTAATGCTGGGAAAGATTAAAGGCAGGAGGAGAAGGGGACGACAGAGGATGAGATGGTTGGATGGCATCACCGACTTTACGGACATGAGTGATGAACAGGGAAGCCTGGCATGCTGCAGTTCATGGGGTCGCAAATAGTCAGACACGACTGAGTGACTGAACTGAACTGATAAGAAATGCAAACGTTTTACAGTGGATATTTTGCAGATAGAAATAATCTGCACATTCTTAATTGGGACATTTCAAACAGGACGAGTTAAAAAGGTAAAAACTCATAAATGCTTGTTTGCTTTTGTCTCAATCACAGAAGCTGTGAGAGCAGTAATCTGTCATAAAACTTTAACTTTAGTTTCCAAACTTTTTCTTAAACAAGAAGAGATGCCAGTGTTTTGAAAGGGGAATACTAAAATTTTGAAAATCCCAGAAATAAAAATTCTCTATGTTCCAGAAGCTGTTTCCTGGGTAGAGTTATGGCAGAGACATCCTGCTGAGGAGATGGACTCTTTTGCTGCCCTAAGAATATTGTCATGACAATATACAAATCCTCCCTCCTATCACACAGACAAAAGCAGAGCAGAACAAGGAAGAGTCGGCAATTACTCGTCTCACTTTGGTTAAGTCCAAGAGTATGAGAACTTCTTTCTCTACTAAACAAAGTGCCAATTCAGTAGAATTGTGACTAGCCAGGTGGGTCATATGACTCACCCTTGGTCAGTTCCAGAGGGTCGTGTTGACCCTCTCCTTTCTAGAATGCATGGAATAGGGGAAGAGCATTGCAACAAAGGAAAAAGTGCTGTTATCTCCAGAAGATGGGTAGGAACTTCTGGTCAAACAGAAACCAAGTGATGTTCTCCACATGTGACAAGGGAGATATGAGCCCTGCTGGAAGGAACTAAAAACAAACAAGATTTGACTCATTTCAGCACTTACGTATTTTAAATATTTAGCAAGTTTAGTGATTATTTAAAGTGTATAGATTAAGAAAATAAAATGTATTTTATAACTATTCAAGGAAATTTCCAATTAAAAAAAAAATGTACGACGTGAGAGGTGCAAGTTAAGTTTTACTTGGGAAGAGTGAAGACTGGAGCCCGGGATACAGCACCTTGAATAGCTCTGAGAAACTGCTCCAAAGAAACAGGAAGAAAGTTGCTACTTACGTGATTTTAGTGAAGAGGGAGTTGTTGTTCAGTCGCTAAGTTGTGCCCAACTCTTTGTGACCCCATAGGCTGTCACACACCAGGCTTCTCTGTCCTTCACTATCTCCTGGAGTTTACTCAAACTCATGTCCGTTAAGTCAGTGATGCCATCCAACCATCTCATCTTCTGTCGCCCCCTCTCCTCCTGCCTTCAATCTTTCCCAACATCAGAGTCTTTTCCAGTGAGTTGGCTCTTTGCATCAGGTGGCCAAAGTACTGGGGCTTCAGCATCAGCCCTTCCAGTGAATATTCAAGGTTGATTTCCTTTAGGATTGACAGGTTTGATGTCCTTGCTGTCCAAGGGCCTCTCAAGAGTCTTCTCCAACACCACAGATCAAAAGCATCAATTCTTCTGTGAAGACAGTAAGTACAGGCAATCAAGCTCATATCTCTCTAGGAGGTTCCTGCTAGTCTTGTGAAGCTTTGGCTAGTCACAAGAAACAAGCATCACCATGAAGGATTTTAGTGCTTTTCTAGATATAAGGAGGTACAAGAATGAGGCTCATAAAATCATCTCCTGAAAATGTTGAATTCTCTGAAGACCTGTTCTGCCAGTTTTCCCAGAGCACACAGTGCCTCATTTCTGCTCTTCACCCAGAAGTCCTTTCAGGGGGTGTTTGAAGTCAGCAAATGCTGCAGCTCATGATTTAATCCTTGTAGAAATAGATGGCAAGTGCTGATTTGTAGCTGACAAAGTTTTCAGAAAACACAAAGATATTTCTCAGAACACGCTTCCAGATGAAGAATCAGCCCTGGATGGAGAGGTTTCAAAGGCACTCACTGAACAGTTATCACAGAGGCAAGTGCTGGATCCTTCATCAACATGAATTTTCCTTGAAGATGTTGAGTCTGTCAGGCCACTAGAGCCTTGATCAGTAAGTAGTCCAGGCACAGAATAGGTAGGATACTCAGGCAATTTAAGTAGCCAAAATTCCCTCAAACACTAAGCATGTCATGAGGAAACAAGCAGAGAAGTAAATCAATATGGGAAACTTCAGAACAAAGCACAGAATATCTGGGAAAATTTCTTAACAAAAGATATGTTACCGTGGAAAGCTAGGATGCTCCAAAGCTTAGTTCCTAAATCTCACCCTCTCAAGGGACCCAGCTCTCCAGTGATGTAGCCACATTCCAGAACCTAGAGTGATTTGGAAATCTCTGTAGGGAGAATGTCAACAGTTTAAGGAGGTTAGTCAAATAATTGGAAAAAAAATTTCCCATTTGGAAGTACCTTGTAAATGAATTAACTGCATAATAAGGTTTCAAACAGCTTTCTGGTAGAAAAATAACTTGTTGAATTTAAATTAAAATAATTGGAATACGTTTATCATAGTGCAACATGTTCCAGCATAACTACCGAGATCGTGATTTGTACTCCTAACAGAGTGAGCAGCAACTGCTCTTCTCACACCATTGCAGTTAGAGGATAAAAGTATATAGAAAAGTAGCTTTCTTAGCCATTTGGAAATTCCTACAAACCTTAGGTAAATTCCAGACCACAGGCAAACTTGGAAAGGGCTTTACAAAAAGCTGTTATAATGCTTCAGAATATACAGGGCAGTCAATTTAATACTCTAACAACCCTAAAGCAACTGGAGTTATCATCTAATTCACCCCTTCTTTTTTAAAAAAAAAAATAACTATATAAACGTGCTTTACAAATGGAAGATTCACAATAGACTTGAAATCTTTGCCACTGACTTTTAGAATCACGGCGTTGGCCATAATCAGTAAGGAAGTCATGGTGAAACTCCTTGATATCAGGAGTTAAATTTTAGAAATGCTCTCTTTTATCCCAGTTTTACCTTTTCCATTATCTTATTCATCTTGACTGCAATTCAATTTCTGATCACAGATGTGAAAAAAAAATTGACACCCATAACAATCAAACCTCTTCCCAGGCTTCCCAAGTCACAGTGAACATTTTTTCCTTTTCTTCAATGCTTTATTGATAAAATTGGCATATGATATTGTGCAAGTTTATGATATATAACTGGAGAAGGAAACAGCAACCCACTCCAGTATTCTAGCCTAGAGAATCCCATGGACAGAGGAGCCTGGCAGGCTACAGTCCTTGGGGTCGCAAGAGTAAGACAGGATTTAGGAACTAAACCATCACCACCAACCAGGATATATAACATGACCTGAAATATGTATATATTGCAAAATGATTACCACAGTACAATTAGTTGACACATCTATCATCTTGCAGAGTCACAATTTTGCTATTTTTCAAAACTTTTATACAATTGAAGGATAATTGTTTTATAATATTGTGTTAGTTTCTGCCATTCATCAACATGAATCAACCCTAGGTATATATATGTCCCCGCTCTCTTGAACCTTTCTCCCACTTCTCACCGCATCCCACCCTTATAGGTTGTCACAGAGTACCAGGTTTGAGCTCCCTGCATCATATGGCAACTTGCCATTGGCTATCTATTTTATATATAGTGATATATATGTTTCAATATTACTCTTTCAATTCTTCCCTCCCTCTCCTTCCCTCCATCCATTCATTTTAAAGAAAAACTATACCATCCCATGAAATTGTCATCTGCTCCAATGAAAATACTATGAGAAAATCAAGAAATATATAGCAAAGGACTCAGATGATTTTATCCATCCATTCAATAAATAGATACCAGGCAATGCCAGTATCTGCCTTAGGCATTCGGAAGGCACAGGGAATAAGACACAATCTCCATGAAGAATGTATAGTCTAGTGGGCAAAATAAGTAAAGAGATATTAATAATTTCAGAATAATGTATGTATTCTGAGAAACAGTCAAAATATATTTTTAGAAACATGATTTTGGTATTTAATGACTCTAGAAGAAAAGGTTTACCATCTAAACTGAGACCTGTCACACAATTTTGCCAGGTGAGAAGGTGGCTGAAAGAAGTTCCAATGAGAGGGGACCAAACTTGTGAAACCCTAAAGACAAAAGTGGAAGTGGCTTATTAGAAGCTTAGGAGTTGGTGTGCGTGGGTCTAATCAGGTGGTGTGTTCAGATACCAGGCTGGAGAAATAAGCAGAACCTTGCTAAGAGTCGGACGCGGCTGAGCGACTTCACTTTCACTTTTCACTTTCATGCATTGGAGAAGGAAATGGCAACCCACTCCAGTGTTCTTGCCTGGAGAATCCCAGGGACGGGGGAGCCTGGTGGGCTGCCGTCTCTGGAGTTGCACAGAGTCGGACACGACTGAAGCGACTTAGTAGCAGCAGCAGCAGATAGTAAAAAGACTAGAATATTATGTTGGGGTTTTGGAACATTATCAAGCAAGCAGTGAGAAAGAAATAAGGTTTGTAAGCATAAAGTGTATTTGATCAGATCTGAGTATAAGGAAGATTTATCTAAATGGGAATGGAAAATGGCTTGAAGATGGATAACACTGGGGGTGGGAGCGGTGAAGGTGCTGTTGTAGGAACCACTCAGTGAGAGGATTCAGAGTTCAGATCAAACCAAGACAGCAGTCGTGAGAACAGAAAAACCTTCCCTGATTCAACTGCTCTTTTTGAAGCAGTACAGATCCGACCTCACACCATACAGGAAATGAAGAGTCAAAGGAAGGAACTGGGATGTCCGCTGGATTTTTGGTCTTGGGACTCGGGTGTCCTCAGAGGGGGAACACAGAAGGAGCAAGACTGGGTTAAAGACAATGAATTCAGTTTTTCATGTTGGATTTGGTGTTTCTGTGACTCATTCAGTGGATAATTTTTATTCTTATATTTATCCTTATTGAACTCAGCTACACTATGTGAAGTAGGGCAGGGGGAGGGAAGAATACATAGTGAAAACAAACAGTGATGAAAACAGAGTGCAATTGAAAAACAAAACCCTATACCAGACATGGAAAAGGGACAGTTCTTAGGGAAACAGAATTACATAATCATAATAATGTAAATGCTGTTATTAGTTTTTTTTTAATTTACATGATCAAAGAAACAATCAGCATCTGAATTGAGTGCTTATGAAGCTTCCCTGTTGGTGTAAAGATGTGTTTATATGAAGAAGTCAATGAGTACATCTCTTCTCCAAGGTCCTTTGGGAGAGGATTTTACAGATAATCATAAAAAGTGATGTTCAGGCTGTTTAGTGAGGATAGGATTGCTCGTCTGGACCTGGTTGGCCTTAGTGTCTACATTCAGATCTTCAGGACATAGTGTACATGCAAACATCCTTAAACACACTTCATGTTGCCTATTCTAAGGACTTCTTAAGCAAAACATTTACAGGCTATAAAATATGATGGTTCACAAATCTCTTCCTTGATCTAATTTTTTCTGCAACAGTCAAATTATGAACAGAATACAGAAAATATTAATTTTGGGTTCAATTAATGTTCTCTTCCATATAATATGTAGTAAGTAATTGTTATCAATTTTTACAAAGTAAAAATACAAATAGAAATTGCAGTAGAGAACTGCTAAGAGAAAGTTAGAGGTACGAATATCCATATTTTATAAATCAGGGAATAGAAATGACTGTTTATAGTTGGCAGAACAAAAAGTAAAGGCATAAGAATATTATCTAATGCTCCAAATGTAAGAAGTTAGTAATAAAAAAAAAATACAATTGTGTTAGAGTGAAGGAAGATTGCTCAGTTATAAGTGGGCTAAGTTCTCATCTATCTTAGCAAGAGGTTAATGGAAAATATCTAAAAACTGACAATCAAGAGACTCTATTTTATCCACATTATTTGCAGCAATGCAGACAACCTCGAGGGAAAAGAACTGTGAGTGGTAGTGACAGGACTTTTTTTGTTTAAGTCTTCTGATTTGTCAGTCATGGATGAGTATTACTTTGGCAAAAGTTTAAAAATTTAAAGAGATATAAAAAGGATGTGTGCTATGTCATCTAAAATATTAAAAATGACTCCCAGTTGGCACTGTGTTTGCAGACATAACAATGGCATTAATATATATTATCAAAGAATGTGTCAATCAGAAAAAATATACATGTTGAATGTGTGTGTGGCAGGTAACGTGAAAAGAAAAGCCAGCTGTGACCAAGAGACAGAGGGAAGAGTGATCGGACTTAAAGTAACTGAGAAACTTTGCTGAAGATCACATGCACTATTGTGGTCTGAATGTTTGCATTCCCTCAAAATTCATATGTTAAAGTCCTAATCCCCAAAGCGATGGTATCAGGAGATGAGGTCTTAGAAGGGTGATTAGGCCATGAGGGCAGTATGCATGGGTGTTTAGTCATTCAGTCGTGTCCAACTCTTTGTGACCCCATGGACTGCAGCACGCCAAGCTCCCCTATCTGTGAGGATTCTCCAGGTACGAATACTGGAGTGGGTTGCCATCTTCCCAACCCAGGGATTAAACTCAGGTCTCATGCATTGCAGGCAGATTCTTTACCATCTGAGCCACCAGGGAAGTCCCTGAAGACAGAGTCCTCATAAATGGAATTAGTGCCCTTATCACAGAGGCCTTTCTTGCCCCTTCCCTCATGTGAGGTCACAGCAAGAAGTCAGCTGTCTGTAAGGAAGCGGCCTTACCAAACACCAAATATGCCAGTGTCATGATATTGGACCTTCTAGCCTTCAGAAATGTTAGAAATAAATAGTTGCTTACAAACCACCGTGTCTGTATTTGGCAGAGCACCAAAGACACGCTCTGTGTGCTTGTTCTGTGTTCACCAAGCAGCCTTGTTTTTATAATCAGATTTGTCACTGCAGCTAGCTTATAGGGAGAGAAATCTTGTCACAACATCACAAGTACTCCGGTCAGTGTAGAGTTTTATTTTACTATTAATTAATAATTTAGCATTCAGAATTACATCTAAGTCTCTGGTATTATGTGTGTGTCCTCAGTCGTGTTCGATTCTTTTTGACCCCATGGACCGTCGCCCACCAGGCTCCTCTGCCCGTGGAATTTTTCAGGCAAGAAAAAGGAGTGGGCTGTCATTTCCTCCTGCGCGAGATCTTCCTGACCCTGAGATCGAACCCATGTCTCTTGTTTCTCCTGCAATGGCAGGCAGATTCTTCACCACTAGCGCCACCTGGGAAGAAATAGTGCTTTTCAGCACCTGTCTTTCTACCTTCAATGACTTGACCAGGCCTCCCTTTTGTTAGATCAATGCACATCTTTGGTTTCATCCAACTTCTTGTTGTGTTGTGTTGCTGGAAGTTGTTCAGTTTTTAATAGCTCATACGGAACTAGTGTTCTAAGAAGCAGGCAACAGTTTGTGGGTCACAATCTCAGTCCTTCAGATTTGCTCATAACTTTTGAGGAAAAAAAAAAAAACTGAATAAGAAAACATAACCAGACACAAAATCTAGTGTAGCAGATCTGAGACTGCAGAGAGCAGGATCCTACAGGGTGAACCTTTTTCTCAGAAAGTGCTGTAATCAGAGGCAGATTTGCTGTGAAGCTAATGAACCTTAACTTCTGGGCAATTTTCTTAGAGGAGGCCCTTTCCAGGCCCTAGGATTTCCCTTTGCAATGAGCTCACAGAAGCACTGTTTTTTCTAAAACTTTCAAAAGTGAGAGATTTTAACACAACTGGTTAGACTGCCATCTCTTTTCTCTCAACTCCCTCTCCATCACAAATCCCCTGGAGTGAGGTGTCAATGGAGGAGCCATGTATATTTTAGAATCAGGCTAACGGAAAGTTGAATAGGGGATATATTTACCTGGTTTGGATGTGTTTATGTTTTACAGTTTTTCCCATGTATAGTTCAATTGTTGCTCACTCACCAGGCATCGTTAAAAGAAATATTAATGAATGTATACATCCAGAGTCCATATTGTGGTATAAACAAGCCTGTAGTTCCCAGCAGAGGACAATTTGTAACTAGGAAAGAAGAAATAAGGTTTGAAATGTATGAAGCAAGAAGAGTATGGGGAAAATTCTTCTAATTATCAGACATTGTAAAGGAAAGGATTTAGCTCTCAGTGACCCCCAATCAAAATGGAAGCTCTATTTTTTTCAGGAATATTCTCAATAATGCAGCATATATCATTATCAGCACAATATAATGTTTTACAGGAATCTCTCAAAATGAAATGTATTAGAATTAGAATTACTGTGTGTGTGGTGCACATACTGAGATCAGCACTATAAATAGTAGAAATGTGTTCTCAGTTGCTCAGTCACATCCAACACTTTGCAATAATACCCTGGCAGGCTCCTCTTTCCATGGAATTTTCTAGGCAAGAATATTGGAGTGGGTTGCCATGCCCTCCTCCAGGGGATATTCCTGACCCAGGAATTGAACCCAAGTCTTCCATGGCAGGCGATTTCTACACCATCTGAGCCACCAGGAAAGACTGAATAATAGGTATAGTTTATTATAATATTTCATATTGAATGCATCCCAGCTCTTACTAATGAAAAACAAATTTTAATCAGCTATGGTAGAAAAAAAGGTTAATCCTGTAGTTGCTATAGTGAATATTGCACAATTATTTGTCATTTAATGAGATAATGAAAGAGCATTCAACTGAATACATAGGAAACAGTATTACTGTGCTTTGTGAGGCAGCTCATTAATAAAAATACTAGAGTAAGTTAATTTCTAGACATTTGTAGAATATGCAACTTTTTAGGGTTTTTTCTTTATCCCAAATAAATGTTTACATTTTTATACAACCTTGTTGTTGAAATTTTTATCCCTTTTATGAAAGAGGGCCCTCCCAAATTGCATAATCTTCAGGCAAAGCAAGGTTGAGAGCCAACCCTTCATGTAATATCAATCTTAAAGTGTTCTCTTAAAATACAATCAAAAGATAAAGGAAATAACTCAGTGTATAAGTTATTACCAACCTTTATATGTCATGTACACAGAGAAGACTGTTTCCAAGGAACAAAAACATGTAGAAATATTCAGTTTACATATATTGACAAGTTTCAATCACTTGCATCTAATTTTCTCTAACTTCCTCCTCCAGTTCCAAAGACACTTTTCTTTCTCTTTTTTTTAATTAAAGAAAAGATGCACAGAAAAAAAAATCTGTTTGGATGTTCTCTAAAATTCCATACACTTTTGCAAAGTAAAAATTACCTTGTAAAAAACAAACAAACAAAAAAAACAAAACTAAGGCATGAAGGTTGTCAGTGGTATTAGAGCAAAAGTCCCATTTGGAAATAAGTGAGGGAGCTGTCCTAAATGATTCCCAAAATCATAAAAAATGAATGGGACCATCAAAATAGAAATGAATAATTAAAGTTGCACTCCAATTCTGCATCTATGAAGATCAGGAAAGCAGCAAACTGAAATAGCTAGTAATGTTGATTCTCTCCAGGTAGAAGCTCAAATTATACTCTAAAATTTAATAACAGATATAATCCTCAGGACTATAATGCTAAAACATAACAACCTTTGGCAAGTCTCTAGCAAGGGCTTATCATCCAAAAAAAAAAAATGCAAAGAGAATGCATACAGATCTTACTGGAATAAAAAGAAAGGAGAAAAGAAAGCTAGTTCAGTCATAAAGAGAAAAGCAAGAAGTGATGGAGAGAGGGAGGCAGGGGGGCAGCTAGAGGGGGGGCCCATGGGCACTCTGCCATGTATTCAGTGTTTTATATCCTTCAACACTGCTTAACCGTCACAGGCTCTGGGCGATCATTATTATAATAACCATTTTACAGAATAAAAAATTGAAGCAAAGAGAATAAAATCACTTGTTTGAGAACACAAAGCTGAGATGAAGCTGGAGTACACTACCAGATCTGTCTGCCTTGAGCCCACACTCTTTTTACTCTGAAGTTTGGCACCAAAAGCATAATTTCTATTCGCACCTGGTCAGTTGGCTAGACTTGGTCACAACAACAAATACACTATTGATAATGCAGCATATACACTTCCTAAGTGCAAGACAGAATTCTGAGCACCTGACATGTATTGCCTTATTTAACTCTAACATGTATTGCCTTATTTAACTCTGTGTATGGAAAGTAATATTTTCCCATTTGACGTATGCAGACATTTTGCAGGATGGAATTCTGCTCCCTAGGCTCCTTCTTTACCTTGCCCCCATTGGGTGATCTGAACTAAATGATATTAAAGATACCAGTGAGAGTCTTTATCTATTGTAGCAAAGATGGAGGTGAAACAGATCAGAAAAAGAAGATAAAACTCTGAGAGCCATCTCTGAGTGTTTGGGTTTCTTTTTTAGCATTGTAAAAGCAATACTGATTGTAATATAAACACAAACTGTTTGAAGTGATTAAAGAGTGCATTTCCTGCCAGAGTCACTGAATCCCACTTAGAAGCAGTTAGACTGATGCACATAAACATTCGTACTGAACTACAGCTACTGCACTTAGACTGGCTTCACGATACATGGTTCAGTTCAGTTTAGTAGCTCAGTCGTGTCTGACTCTTTGCGACCCCATGGACTGCAGCACGCCAGGCCTCCCTGTCATATTTTATAACAGTAGTCCATACTCTGTACGTACCATAATTTATTTAAGCGGAACTAAAAGAATTTAAATCTATTCAAGTTTTGCATATTAACAAAAGAAATTTTTCCTTCTGCAGAAACATGACACAGGGTTCCTCTAACTGCATCAACCTGTCCCTGTTCTTAGGGGATACTCAGAGTTCCACTGTATCAGCAGCTCTCTTAACTGACCTCTACTTTGCCTGCTTACCGGATTAGCCAACGCTCTATTTCCTCAGTGAAATATAGCTGATGATGACTGCGGTTCACTAAATACTCAAAGCTGCTGAACTGCTTTCTATTGGGTCTCTTCTGCTTCCATCAGTTTCCAAATGTCAGTTGTATTTTCAACCAAATAAGTTTATGCCAATTTTACATGTTATTCTAATTATAACACAAATTAAAGAAAAATGAGTGCTAAATATAACTGTTTATATGAAAATGAAATTAAACTTTTGACCTTAATGAAGATCCATCATCAAAATGAAAGTGGTATGAAATTAGATACAGAAGAAAACTATAAAAATTGGTGGAAATTTTACAAAGCTCTACCAGGATTATGCACTCAGATTGCTTTGCATATACGTTTGAAAACTTATTTTAGTGCTGGAAATACATCTACATATTACAGAAAAATATTGCCCTTGAAAGGACAAAGTTGAGCTCTTCCTTAATCACAGTAAAGATTTAATGAGGTATGGGGATATTTGTCTTCTCTATAAGGAATGCTTAATAGGCGAATCCTATTTTAGAATATATAGAATTGACACAATTTCAAAAGAGGAAACATCACATGAGTTAATATACACACTATCTCCTTACCTACCCTACCAAAACTTGTGAAAAGAAATAAGTATTTAGGAAATATTATCCTTTTACTGAACATACTTTGAAGTGTAATGAGAAAGAAATCATAGACTTTAAGACTTAACTGAAAAAAAATGGAGAGCCAACCAGATGTATTTGGCTCTCCATTTTTTTGGATTTATTTATATCCAAAAAATGTAAATAATTGTTCAATGCATAGATATAAATATATGTGCTGCCAAAATGTCACTGATGCAATTTATGTAAAATGCCTTTTTAAATATAAAACAACATAGAAGTATAGTACATGTAAACAGTAAATGAGTTTTTTTTTACAATTGAAATACAAGGAAAGCTTCTGTGATTCTTGTTAGGAAAAGGCTATGTGCAAATAAAGAAATAACAGTCTTTCCAGGAAAAAATAAATGGTTTAAGACAATAGTATTTTTCTAATATCCATTCTAAGCTTTATAAATCTTAGAAAAAATGTAAACGCATACATCCATTTGTCCTAAATCAATCCTACCAATAACATAGAGAATAAAACAATAAGCAATCCTGAATCTTAATATAAAGTAATATATTCATAATAAGCTATTAAAGTGTTTAGAATGCATTCATGAATTTCATAAGAATCAACACAATAATTTGCTTATTAGAGAGCATAAAATTGTAATATTCCCTTACTATTTGATGCCAGAACTAATTACATATATACACAGGTAGTTAATATACACATAAATTACCATATCTCATTGACTCTAAGATAATTTTGCAGTTAAATATTCATGAAATGTTGAAATACCTTACCCCACTAATATAAATATTTAATGGAGTGTTTCTCATCTTTTGTTAAGTAAACATTTAAAAAAATTGAAATGACACATATTTTAAACTACATTTTAGTACCAAGGAACTCCAACATTAAAATCATCAAACCATATACTTATCCAAAAAAAATTCTTTAAGAGGTTAAAATAACAATGCAAAATCTTAGTAAGAAAGAAAGAAAATGAAGTCGCTCAGTCATGTCCGACTCTTTGCAACCACATGGACTGTAGCCTACCAGGCTCCTCTGTCCATGGGGTTTTCCAGGCAAGAATACTGGAATGGGTTGCCATTTCCTTCTTCAGGGGATCTTCCCAACCAAGGGATCGAGCTCAGTTCTTCCACATTGCAGGCAGACGCTTTACCATCTCAGCCACCAAGTAAGCCCAAAGTCTTAATAGATAACCATCAAATAAAAGTCAATAAATTTGCATTTTTCTGAAAAGCTACCCCAGAGTCTACCAGAATCCTGGAAAGTCCTTGAAGTAACTAATACCAAAACCCAAACAAACAAAAACAAAACACACAAAGACACAATTATTTACACAATTCTGCAGTAGTTTACTTCAATGTCTTCAATGGTAGTGGGCATAAATTTTTTAAAAATAACCAAATCCCAAAATGGAGAAAAGAAAAAATAATACAGAGCTTAAATGTAGTCTGAAATTTTAAGGTAAGAAAGAAAGAAATAATCCTTTCACTATAAAAGCGCATCTGAATTTAATACTATTCTGGTTGTACCATTTTGCTTTTCTCTCCTGCAGCATTTCAAGCCAAGAGAATTGAAAAAAATTATTTAACCTTAATTTACTTAAGAAGAATTTACTTAATGCTTAATTTACTTAAACATTCTTGGAAACATCTTGGTATTTCAGTTAACAATAATATATAGTTCTTCATTACCAAAGAAAGACTTTGCTTCTAAGGTTTATCCTTAACACTATAAGATTTAATAGAAATGTACTTGATTCTCAGCAGGATAACCCATACCTATCATTCTCACAACATAAACTGCATAAATCCTATGTCTAATTCATTTCTCAAAGACTCTGAAAAGTCCTCTCTTTTTATTAAAAAAGATTGAAATCTTTTATGTAGATATGAGTTTCTAATGAAACACTGAAAATTAAATATCTGTATTAACCACCAACCTCTCTTAAAATCCCACTAGAGTTATAACAAAAGAACTAATTAATATGATACTAATATATAAAGACAGTGAGAATGGGAGAGTAAATCTCAGAAAACAAGATTTAATGAAATTTTAGAAGTCAGAAAGCTAATAGCTCATTGGTAACTACACAGAGGAGGGAAAAAAAGTTACTCAGGAGCTCAAGGGTATAGAAACCAAGAAATTAGAAACCGCACATCTCAGCAACTTGAAAAGTCTCAAGATTTGGAGGTACAAAAACTGCAAGTATTGCAGCAGTCAATGAAAGCAGAAATACCGTGTAAGTTACAGAACAGAAGAATAGGCTGAAGATGTTTATAGGGTGCACTTGACCCCTGGATCACTGAGGGACAGCAAAGCAATTCTTCTCCATGGGGAAGCTCGGCCATTCACTCTCTAGTGAGGCTAAACTGAATACCTCTTGACTCAAGACACTGGGCAAAGCTACAGCAGAGGTGCTGGAAACCAAAGCTGGGAAACTAAACAAAAGATTACGTATGAGGAGTAAGACCTACTGGGGATTCTTTGGTTTATATCTTCAGGGTTGAAAGGGAAGATACTCTCTAAGGAAAAACTGATTAGGACAAAGAAAAAGTCAATCAGTGTTGATTATTATGGATCCCTTGTGAAAAGACCAATCCCTAATTAATCAGTGAGATACAGCAGTCAACAAGTATTGCTCTTGCCACAGTCTGTAGTCAGAATTTTAGGGTTTCACTCTGAAATATGGAAAGACAGCTCAGAATAACCTGTCAGTGAAGAAAGAATTATTTTAGTCAATGCAGATACCAAAACAAACAAGTAATCAGAGACAACAGAGGCTATGCTGAGATCAAAAGAAAACTTTTAATATTTTATAACTTACATTTAATATGAATCATTTATAATTTTTTAGAAAATGATGTAAATAGATTTGCATCTATTTACTGGTATGTTTCAAATGCTCTGTAAGTACTGTATTATTTACTTCATCCATTGATATTTAAAAGAGATGCTATTTAAAATGAAGCTATCCAAAAATAAGAATTCTTGCATTTTAAAAATATGATTACAGAGCCAATTTTGTTGGTCAAGTTGTTAGAAATCTCTCAAAAAGGATTTTAAGACATAAGATGGGAGATGAAAGAGAAGAGATAAGAATATTTGGGGCAGTTTACCATGCGTGCTCAGCTGCTCAGGTGTGTCCAACTCTTTGCAGCCCCATGGACTGTAGCCCACTAGGCTCCTCTGCCTGTGGAATTTTCCAGGCAAGAATTCTAGAGTGGGGTTCCATTTCCTACACCAGCAGCTTACAATATTTAGCATCAAAATAAAGCCATCCCAGCCTAAGAAAAATAAATTTGTAGGGTAAAAATTCTCAAAAAATAACACCAATAGTTTTACCAGACCTGAAGTACATGAACATCCAAGTTAAAAGAGATTACAGAAAGCCAAGGAAATTAGATGAATAGTGACCTCACTAAGTCACAGCATCAAAATTTTCAAAAATCCAGAAATAGAAGCTTTTATAAGCAATGAAAGAGCAAAATTAAATGTCATCTAACTTTTAATGCAACTTTGGAAGCTTGACTATAATACAGCTTTCACACACACAAGAAAAAAGTCTGAAGGTAAATGATTTTCAACCCAGTATTGTATTCCAAGGTAGAAAATCAGTTAAGTTTGAGGGAAGGTCAAAGACGTTTTCAAATATGCAAGCTCTCAGAAGTTTACTCCAATATACCCTCTTTTCATAAACTACTGGATAATGTGAGTACCACCAAAAGTAGGGAATAAACCAAGAGGGCAAAATGTGGAAGATATATCATGAAGAGAATCCAACAGAGAATGGAGGCAAAAGGAAAAATTCTGTAAGGATAGCTATGCTACATGCTGTTTTACTTAGAGTACAAGGTCCTTCAAGGAAATCACAGAGTTCCAAGATAAACACCTTCAGAAAAAGAATAGAATTGATACATGATTTATGCATTTGAATGTGTTGGAAGATTCATGGCTGTTTTGGAGAGTTTATGGGTGGAAAGCTTATGGGTGGGTATTATTAAACAGGTATATTAACAGCTCATTAACAGGTATATTAAAAATTAATGAAATTTAAAATGATTCTGAATTTAACTTCAGAGAATTTTACAAGAGAGCAAAACAAATTTTGATATACTATAAAAAGATTGAATAGTGCTTATATATCTATTATAATAATGTATACACTGGACATTTACCAAAAAACTGGGTATGACTTTATCAGGAAGATGGAGGAAAAGTGTGTGTGAAAGAAATTTGTTACAAAAAATCAGGAAAAAAAATACCCAAAAGTGAAAAATAATATGACACTGTAGTAGAGGCAGGTCATTCCAAAACATGGAGGTAAATTGCAGAAAAAGCTGTAGTTTCCTGAAAGCTGGATCTCAGGACAGCAAGGATGGGAAAGTGGACGACTATTTCTGCTGGAATTCTATTTTAAAAGTATTTAGTTATGTTTGGCTGTTCTGGGTCTTTGGTTCTGCATGGGATTTTCTCTAGTTGCAGACAGTGGCAGCTACTGTTCTTTGCAGGGCTTCTCTCACTGCGGAGCACAGGCTCTAGGGAGTACAGTCTTCAGTAGCTACAGCACGTGGGCTCAGTAATTGCAGTTTCCTGGCTCTAGAGCACAGTCCCGGGAGTTCTGGCACACAGGCTGAGCTGCTCTTCGGCATATGGATTCTTCCCAGACCAGGGACTGAACCGGCATCCTCTGTATTGGCAGGCAGATTCTTTACAACTGAGTCATTAGGGAAGCCTTATAATTCCTATTAAGAATGTTTTTTAAGATCCCCTGGAGAAGGAAATTGCAACCCACTCCAGTATTCTTGCCTGGGAAATCCCATGGACAGAGGACCCTGGTGGGCCATAGTCCATGGGGTTGCAAAAGAGTTGGACATGACTTAGCAACTAAACAGCAATCGCAGTTCTCTTTTACTTTTTAAAAATCTCCAAGTTCTACTTGGCTAAAAATGAAATGTAAAAGCTAAAAACTCAGTGTATATGGGAACATAGGACTGTTCTATAAGCAGTGGGGACCTGTGTCACTGTTGATAATCTTATTTTCAGTGACATGCAACTGTCCCCCGAGGACCCCACTTTCCAGCTCCCTCAGGAGCAAAGGTTGTTTCACGTCTATCCTCCACATTCCTCCATGCCCGGACGTGGGTGAGCTGCTCTTACTGCTTCCCATTGCTGCTATTAAATCATTTCTCTACTCTCCCTTCTCAAAACTTCAGTTTCTGGAGTTTTGAAAACTCTTTCATTTTTGAAGACTTTTGCTCCCACCTGACTCTCACTCGCTTAATATATGTGCATTTCATTATATGTAAATTATGCCTCAATAGAGCTAATTTAAAAATTCAAAAAGGGAGAAAAATCAGTGTCCTAGGCTTCCAGGGTCTGTCCAATTATTGATCAAGATGACAGCACCAAGGGACACAAGGGGGACATCAAGAAGCAGTTCCAGGTGAAGTTCAGTGCTGATGTTCAATTCAGGTGAAGAGCAGCAGGAAGATAAAAGTAAGGAGAAACAACCAGATTTCAAGTCAGAGAGGCAGAGATTTAACGAGTATTGCTAACTTTTCTACACACACACACACGTGAAAAAAATAATGGAAGAATATATGTATCCAGGGCAAATACAGCAGATTTTGTTAAACGCTATTTGAGACAACAAAGCCTCAATCAAAGCTTTGATCTTCATCAGCTCAGTCACCACATTTGCCTTATATTATCTATGTAAAAAAGAAATAATTCCAGTCCCATTTAAACATGATGTGTACTTTAATCAGGTGGTAAATTATTCCTTCAGTCTTTGGTAGTAACTAGACGTTATTTTATGCTTTTGGTATTGCTTTGTAAAAGATTTTCATTTCAGAGAGGAGTGTTCACCTTTACCGTTTAGCATAGTAATTTAAGTGTTGATCATTCCATTCAAGGAGAGTCATAATTTTTAATGGTAAACAGTGAGGTTTCTGTGGCTCAGACAGTAAAGCGTCTGCCTACAATGCGAGAGAACCAGGTTCAATCCCTGGGTCAGGAACATCCCCCTAGAGAAGAAAATGGCAACCCACTGCAGTACTCCTGCCTGGAGAATCCCATGGATAGAGGAGCCTAGTGGGCTACAGTCCATGAGGTTGCAAAGAGTCAGACACGACTGAATGACTTCACTTGCACTTTAATATTCAAAAGGAACCATAAAATCTCTAAGAATAGATGATGAAAAAAAATATATGAATAAAAGGAATCACAGAGTTTCTCCATGTTTTTTTCCATAATTAGTCTCCACTAATTATGACAAACCTCCACAAAGGGACAAGGAAGAGATAGAAAGTTTGAAGGATGAAATCATATGACAACAGAAGTAAGTGAAGAATAAACTGGCAGAATTCAGTAAAGAAAGGAAAGAACAATGCAGAAACATCACCAAGAAAGAAAATCCAGTCTTTGATCAGTGAAAAATAGGATCACATGACTGAAATCCAGGGAGACACAACATAGGTTGGCTAGAGAAACTAAAATTAAATAAAATGGAAAATAACAAGGTTTTTTATTGAAAATGATTTCAAAAGAAACCCAAAACACACATATTTATTACTCTTGAAAAGAAAACTCATCAAATGAAAATTGTCACAGGTATTTTATAAGAGAATCTCCTTGAAACATAAACATAGTATATCCTAGGGGGGGAAACAATGACAGAAAATAACCAACCCCAAGATATATCCTGGTGAATTTATTGAACTTTCTTTGTAAGAAAAGAATCATATAGATCTTCAGGTAAATAACACTCTTAAACCAGAAGGAAATAAACAAGCTCTCAGAATTTGATGGTTCACTGGTAAAAAAAAAAATCTGCCCGTCAGTGCAGATTAGGGTTGGATCCCTGGGTGGGAAAGATGCCCTGGAGGAGGAAACAGCAACTCACTCCAGTATTCTTGCCTGAAAAATACTATGAACAGAGGAGCCTGGTGGGCTACAGTACACGGGGTTGCAAGCAGTCAGACGTGAGTTAGCAACTGGGCACAGAGACACGTGCACAGACTCCTCCACAGCAACACTCTAGGCAGACAGAGCACAGCACCATAACCAAAATTCTGAACAAAAGATGTTCTTCAAATATAAAGAAACCACATATTTTCAAATAGGCTTTAGGATTACAGTATCCTTGAGTTTGTTCATGAAATGATTGGCCAGTGAAATCCAGCAAAGGAAGAATGAAATAAAGAATTTTTTTTTAAAAAGCAAATGGAGGTGAGCTTAAAATTAAGTGTAAATCAATTTTAGTACTGAACTAGGCTACATACGTGTGGATATTAATTATTTAGACATCAGAGAATAAAACTAAAATAATAATGCTACTTTGAGTTTAATGACTGAAAGTATCCTTGAAACTAAGTATAACCTACAAAGCCTTATGGATAAAATTAACAAACTCTCTGAGCCTCTTGAACTGAGACACTGTTTAATGCTGTTCCATGTCATCCATGCTTGTACCCAATGGAGAACAAAATGAATTACTTTCTGTATGTCTACCAGATCATAGGTCCCTATTCCAAATTCTGGTCCCCAAGTCCTTATGGCTATACAGCTCTCTGGGTCCTACTCAGCTCAATCTCACAGTCAGAGCTGATTGGACATGAAGGCATAATGATCCCCACTCAGCCAATCAGATCCTCACACCTGTGGACTGGAATTAGGACACAGATATTGTAGCTGAGAGTACCAAATGCCAGAATTACCGTTCTGGCCCAACAGAATTCTAGTCAGTAGAGAGAAACAAATGAAAAAGATACACAGAGATGGGAGATCAACTTAATTGAAATGAAGAAGATAGCTTTTAGGTTCTTAGTTTTTCTTTCCTAAAGTCTAATATACATCCTGCCTTTGGCTTCATGAGATATCTGTGAATGTTGATAATAACGTGAGCTCTTTTACTTGAACTTCTTTGAATGGGATTCACTCATCTGCAGCCAAAGTTAAAAACAACGGAAATTAGTACAAGAAGTGAAGTTGTAAATAAATTCACATGAGGAAAAAAAAGCAAAACTGGATGAATTTAAATGGAATACATGCTGAAGGGTAATAATGATTCCTCTATCAAGGAGTAGGAAACCAGCAATTTCTGTTGGGCAATATCAAAAGATTTCAGCTAACATCTGCCTCCTCTGACAATTTAGAGAGGCTTTAACAGGTGTCATAGCCAATTTAAAGGTATCAGAGTATGCAGATTACAATTTGTGAAACAGACAGCTACAGAGAAAGAATACAGGGGAAAATTCCCTGTCTAGAGGCAGAAAGGAAAGCAGGACCTGGATCTAAGATCTCTGTGTTCCAGATTAAGAAATGATGTGCCTTGCCAAAATGCAGCATCCAAATTATCTGAATGATCACATATTACAATTTAGGTGTTCTGATGTTCTGATTGGGGGAAAAGTATCATAATATTTAGAATGATAACATGTGCAATTAGCTAGAAAGTTAGAAAGGAATCATTCTCCATAGGCCCTCTCAAAGAATTCTCTCACTCTGTGCCATCCTCAAGCTTCCACATAACAAATATACAAATAATTCAAAAGCTAAACTGGATTTCATGACTTGAAACTGAAAGTGAAAAAAATGAAAGTGAAGTCACTCAGTCATGTCCAACTCTTTGCGACCCCGTGGACTGTAGCCTACCAGGTTCCTCCGTCCCTGGGATTTTCCAGGCAACAGTACTGGAGTGGATTGCCATTTCCTTCTCCAGGGGATCTTCCCAACCCAGGGATCAAACCCGGGTCCCCCCCCCCTGCATTGTAGACAGATGCTTTACCGTCTGAGCCACCAGGGTAGGGGTACATGACTTATGACTTGGGAAAGATACAAATACTTGAATAGTTTAAAGAAATCTGTCCCATTGGCCATTATTTTTCTACTAGACCTTAAGACTAAGGTCATTAAGCAGATAAATATAGAGTTACAGAATCCCAGGAAGAGATGTTGATAAGAATCATAAACCTGGCCACAAGAGTTCAGCCAAGCTCATAGAGCACTATGATGCAACAAGTTTTCTGACTTGGTTTACTACAAGCAGAGCTCCTCCAAACCAAACAATAGCCACAAGGATTTCACTAAAGTCTACAAGAATGTTATTTAATTTCAGAAAATAAGAGAAAAAAGAAAAAATAAACCAAAAAAACTCTCTGATCACTAGGACATGAATGGTTCAAGGCAAGCTAGTAAACTAAGCACCAAGATTTCTTTTAGACACAGTTGCAAAGGATGCTGGAACAGTCAGCCTTGATTCTTACAGCCTTTATAGACAGCCCGTCTGTGGGAACTCTACTCAGTGCTCCATTCAGAATGGTGCTGAAGGGTATCTGCACCAGAGGACAGAGCCCAAGGCACCTAGAACTGTTAACTATGGAAGACATTCTGCTGCAAAGGAAATGAGTCACCAGCCCATGAAATTAACTGGTGCACCTCCTCCCTCAGATTATCACGTCTTCTCTCAGGTTCCAGTGATATTCCTGAGGAGGAAATTTTAATATCAAAATGTGGTGAGAAACAACATAAAGTCACATTAAATAAACTATACCATTCATTAAGTTCTATTTGACAATGTTAAAATTTTACATCTTTGTCAAGATAAACACTGAAAGAGAGAAACACTGTGAGTGCCATCTTGCGGCTGTTGATAAAGTTATTGCTTTGTTAGTCACTCAGTGGTGTTTAACTCTTCATGACCCCATGGACTATAGCCTGCTAGGCTCCTCTGCCCGTGAAATTCTCCAGGCAATAGTACTGGAGTGGGTAGCCATTCCCTTCTCCAGGGGATCTTCCGGACCTGGGGACTGAACCCAAGTCTCCTGCATTGCAGGAGGATTCTTTACTGTCACCAGAGAATCCATCTTGTGGAAGGACCAATAAATTCACCTCAAAGGCTGGCCCTCCATGAATCATTTTAGTCATGTTGCCAAAATTCAGCCTCT
Source organism: Bos taurus (assembly GCF_002263795.3). NCBI lineage: Eukaryota > Metazoa > Chordata > Mammalia > Artiodactyla > Bovidae > Bos > Bos taurus. Next base: position 16,074,798 of record NC_037336.1, on the reverse strand, counting down.
GTTCACCAGTGCTAAATAGAAATGTGGAGACAGTTTGGGGTGAAGTACAGAAGAGTAGCTTTTATTGCTTTGCCAGGCAAAGGGGGCTGATGCCCTCAAGTCTATGTGACCCATGCTGGAGCCACCAGTGAGGAATAGGGCACGATCTACTCATGGACATTCTTCTGACTGAGTGGAGTTAGTCAGGAGTCAGCATCATCAACCTTCTGGTTCCTACCAACCTGGAGTCTAAGTGCTTCTGGGCAGCAGACAGTTAACTTCTTCCACCTGGTGGGGGCTTTCAGTTTCTGCAAAATAGCTCAAAGGACATGGCTCAGAATATTAAAACTATGGTCCTTGAGAAAGAACTAAAAGTCCTTGACTTCGTTTAATGGCTCAAGTATTATTATTTTGTCTGGCTTGATTGTTTTCCTTTCTTTCTGCCTTCCCTCAATTGCCTGATTAAATGCATCCTTTGACTAAAGTTCTACAGAAAAAAGGCAGTCAGAGGACATGGGCAGAGGTCTATTCTCGGAAGGCCTCGTAGGGTCCTGCTTGGTTACAGTCACACTGCAGCTTTGACCTTCTCATGGCAGCCATTGGCCACAGGAGGTTCCAAACACAAAGGCCAGAGGCAAAAAAGACACAGAGTGATGAGATGAGAGGAACAGTCAGAACTGGTGCCTCACAGAGAGCAAAGCTGCTCCCACGGCATGAGTAATGGAGAACAATATTTTGCACAAAGAAATAAAAACTCCTAGGTAAGGCAGTGATAAAAACTCAAATTCAAATGAACGCTGAACAAACACACAGGCAAAGACTAGAAATGGTATGCAAATTGTACTCACAGCATCCCATCCTGAGGCAGACTTAAACGGACTAAACCACTGCAGAAGGACAGAATGGGTCACAGGAGATGGTCAGTGGAACCTGGAAAAAGAAACATGAAAATTACATGTGAATAAACCATGCCTTTGTCCACACTCTCTGACCATTTTCACCAGTTCCATTATGAGAGAAGACAATGTAAGTGCCTAATAGCACCCACTGTTGAGAATCCCTAAGTAGAGAATAAAATTAAATCAGTTTATAGTCCAGTACTATATGTAGCTTTTGTTGCATAGAACAGAAGATATTCTTTTAGTTGCAATTTTATAAAATACTGACTTTAACCACCTGTCCAGGTATTCATCAACATTCTTATCCTTATAGGAGACAAAACAGATGAGCAAATAAATTTGGTTTCTAGCAAGGCATATTCTCTGGATAGGTAATAAGTCATTTGAAAACATAAAACTTCTATTAAAAATGGATCTGTTTAGATGAATATGCCAATAACATTGACTTTTCTAGCCAACCCAGCAAAACAAAGATAAGATCTCAGATATATTGAGATGTAAATACCGGAAAGGAAAGAGACAATGCTGTTATTTGTAGAAAATGCTGCTGGAAAAACTGACTAATGAACACTTCAGGGATACAACCCCATCATATGGGGAAAAAACTTATCTTTGATGCAATCATTCTAGCTCAAGAAATTTATTTAAAGTAGATAAACAGGGAAGTGAGCAGATTTGTGTGAAAGATGTTTATCGTTAACTATATTTCTCTGGTTAAGAAAAAAATAGAAACATTCTTTATGGTCAAACTGCTGAATTAGTCAAATGATACTTATAAAATGAGGTAGGAGATAGCATAATATACCATCAGTTTTGTGGGCTTAATTCATCTGAATACAAATCAGCTGGGAAGAGTAGTTGGCTATGGGTGTTGCTGCTGCTGCTAAGTCGCTTCAGTCCTGTCTGACTCTGTGCGACCCCAGAGACGGCAGCCCACCAGGCTCCCCCGTCCCTGGGATTCTCCAGGCAAGAACACCGGAGTGGGTTGCCATTTCCTTCTCCAATGCATGGAAGTGAAAAGTGAAAGTGAAGTCGCTCAGTAGTGTCCGACTCTTAGCGACCCCATGGACTGCAGCCCACCAGGCTCCTCCATCCATGGGATTTTCCAGGCAAGAGTACCGGAGTGGGGTGCCATTGCCTTCTCCAATGGGTGTTGAGCACCCTTCATATATCTTTGCTTGGTGCTCTCAGTTACAAATCTAACCTCCTCTGCTTTGATACTATTTGGGAAGCTTGACACGTGGGCAATAAAGTGGGTAAATGCTACCACAGCACGAAACCATGAGACTGAGGGGCTTGTTTATTGCCTGCTACAAAAGGTGCTGAGCCCTTCACCCAAGGATCCTGGGATAAGGTTCCTATGACTGTGTGAAGAGTTACCATCCACTGAGTCCCTCCCTGAGATTAGCGTCGGGAAAGCTGGCATTATCATGCTAATTCTCCTGCTGTTGGATGTGCCATGAGTAATGAATTGTCTGGTTGAGACAATTGAGAATCATACTCTATTTTCAGCACCTCTCTTACAAGGGTTGAGATTTTTCTTTAACCAGCTCCTTGCTTCTTCATCTGTCACTTCTATGTCACTTCCTTTCTTTGTGTTCTGCTTTATGCTCCTTAAACTTGAGAAACGCTGACTGGAAGAAGCGCAAGCTGCAATCAAGATTGCCAGGAGAAATATCAATAACCTCAGATATGCAGATGACACCACCCTTATGGCAGAAAGTGAAGAGGAACTCAAAAGCCTCTTGATGAAAGTGAAAGTGGAGAGTGAAAAAGTTGGCTTAAAGCTCAACATTCAGAAAACGAAGATCATGGCATCCGGTCCCATCACTTCATGAGAAATAGATGGGGAAACAGTGGAAACAGGGTCAGACTTTATTTTTTGGGACTCCAAAATCACTGCAGATGGTGACTGCAGTCATGAAATTAAAAGACGCTTACTCCTTGGAAGGAAAGTTATGACCAACCTAGATAGCATATTCAAAAGCAGAGACATTACTTTGCCAACAAAGGTCCATCTAGTCAAGGCTATGGTTTTTCCAGTAGTCATGTATGGATGTGAGAGTTGGACTGTGAAGAAAGCTGAGCGCCGAAGAATTGATGCTTTTGAACTGTGGTGTTGGAGAAGACTCTTGAGATTCCCTTGGACTGCAAGGAGATCCAACCAGTCCATTCTGAAGGAGATCAGCCCTGGGATTTCTTTGGAAGGAATGATGCTAAAGCTGAAACTCCAGGACTTTGGCCACCTCATGGGAAGAGTTGATTCATTGGAAAAGACTCTGATGCTGGGAGGGATTGGCGGCAGGAGGAGAAGGGGACGACAGAGGATGAGATGGCTGGATAGCATCACTGACTCGATGGACATGAGTCTGAGTAAACTATGGGAGTTGGTGATGGACAGGGAGGCCTGGTGTGCTGCGATTCATGGGGTTGCAAAGAGTCGGACACGACTGAGCGACTGAACTGAACTGAACTGAACTGAATGCATATCTTCTAGGTATATCTGAAGGTTAAGAGACATAATATGTTAGGCACTTAGAACAGTGTCTGACACATAAAAATACCCAAAATGTATTTAGCAATCATTATCATTACTATCAGCATCACCTCCATTGTTATCTTTGTGTTTGGGTTAGTTGCTCAGTCGTGTCCTACTCTTTTCAACCCCATGGTCCATAGCCTGCCAGGCTCCTCAGGCAATCCTCCAGGCAATAATACTGGAGTTGGTTGCCATTTCCTTCTCCAAGGGATCTTCCCAACCCAAGGATCAAATCCAGGTGCCCTGCATTGCAGGCAGACTATTGTCTGAGCCACCAAGAAAGCATCACCATCTTTACAATGATGCAATATAATTATACTTAGTAAATATCAGAAGGTATGCTATACTTGCTAAATAAACCAGCAAGTTATAAAACTTTGAGCACAAATGGGGAAAATATAAACAACTGTTGAATGTTAGTAAAGAGTATGCTGAAGCTGTTTGCACTATTCTAGCAAATTGTATGTAAGTTTAAAATTGAATCAACAGTTACCTAAAATCCAGTGAGTACAATAAATATCAATATGAATTTATCTATATGTAATGCATGTGTATATATGTGTGTGTACAAACACAGACATTCTATGCACATGTATAAACACATGTGGAAAAATAAATATAAGGTTTCATTGCCTCCCTGATGTGATTTGGTATAACTTTCTTTATTTGCATTATCTCAGTATTTTCCAGATTTCTAAATAGACATAAATCATGCTTAAAAAAGGAAAAAGTATTACCAAAAAAAAAAAAAAAACCTCTAAAACTCTTTTTCAGGGAAGTTTTGCATTAATAATGCCTTCAAAGTACATAACTCAGATGCTTTATGTCTTTTTGTTTAAATGAAGAAATGTAAACGAGGTGTTCAAACAATGATCATGATTTGAATAAGTCAAGAAATTAGGCATTCAGAAACTCAGAAAGTTAATGACTGATCAAACACTTTACTATACATGAAGTTTGGGTTTCAACTCAATTTGGATTCCAGAAAGTTTGCAACACCCCCAGCCTTAAATAAACAAGGAAGTGAAGGAGATGGTGCCTTGTTAATCAGCTTCCAGATTTTTATTTGATCAGATGAAGGTATGGTCAAGTTACTGGGGATAATTCTAATTATGGATTAGCACACTGATCAGAAGAAAAAATCTGGCGCTGACTGGGAAGATGAGAATACGTGAAACTTCAGTACTGCCTGCTCCAAACAAGGGAGAATAAGAGAATCATCAGGAGTGAAGAAAAAAGAATAAAGCCTGAGTTGGCAGAATCTCAGCAAGCAAATTCAGGTTCCAAAGGAGTCTTTGTTGCCTGGTTCAGTTTCCTGATCTACAACACAGATCTCAAAGAGCTCCCTACAGAGAGGAGAATAATCTCTTTCATGAAAACTTTGCTGAAAGTTTGTTTTCTTCAAATGAGAAGGATAATAAAGATGACTGTCATTCTCCCAAGTAATGCAGACAGTACCAATACTCACAGGTTTCTGCAGAAAAATTCATTTTCTTCAATAAACAATAAAAGCTCTAGCCTATGAATATATTTGACATTTTAAACCATTGGACTTTTTTCCATACTCATCTATCTTACTCTTGGATATAACAACTGGATAAATGTTTAACAAAACTTCAGAAAGTGAACTTGCTCCTAGATAAGAAATGTATTAATTATAAAAGTGATTCTGATAAACAAGAAAAAGCATCCCTCCTAGAGAGACAGACAGAAAAAGTTAACATTGACTTTAATTCAGAATGTCCCAAAGAGAATGCAGAATTGGGTCATAGCAAGAAAGATATATATCTACAGATGCTTTTGGTACAAATAATGAAGTATCAAGAGAAAAAAGGCTGTACCAAGAAGTAAAATTCCTGATCTCTCATAATTATAAATGGCTGAGTAGCTAGTTCCAACGTTGGCTACTAGAGTAACTCAGTGTAGAGAGGACTCCACATAGACTTCTGCTCTACTCATGGACTCACATTAATTGCCACTATTCCAAGCATCATAGTGTCTGTCAGTGTCCAGAGGCTGAGAGAATCAACTCATTGTATTGGGTTCCTTTACTAGAGGTCCCCAATATGCATTCCATTACCTCTCAGTGACCAAGGATTCAAACCATTTTCACACCCCATCCAGTCACTGAAAAGGGGAAGAAATTACTGTGATGGGCTTAGATATTCAACCCCTCAGGTAGCCAATAGTGAGAAAAATGGAGATTTTGATGGCAAAGAAGGATAGCTGTGGAAGAAACACAGCAGACTTCCAGACAGCATTTAAGACAAAGGCCAAATTTACTGTAATATATGATGCCAGCCCAGCTTTTAAGCCCTTCAATTCCATTCCTCTGCTAACCATATACTCTTTCTCTGCAGTTTTATCAGGTGTTTCCTGGACAAACACACTCATCTCATATTTGAAAATTTGCTCCCATCCCTATAAGGAACATCTCCTCACTTTCTTCCAATTATAATTACTTTTCTCTTCCAGAGCTTAGTTCAAAAGCAACCTCATCTTATCTCCCATAGCAGAATGCATGCCGCATTTCTCCAGCCATTTGCAGTTTGGAATCTACTTGGTACCTAACCTTTCTACTTTATGTCAGTCTTATGTCTCTGACCCCACTAGAATAAAAACTTCTTCAAAACAGAAATGGTATCGTCTTCATCTTTTACTTGTGACTCTGGTGCTTTCAATATAAAACTGATTTAATAAACACCTGTAGAATTCATCCAAAATTGTCATCCTATTTAGAAACACTCAATTAAATTCCAAACAAGGATCCTGACCATCATTCTCAATTTCTGTTAAGAATCAAAGACATGGGTCACCTTGAAACTAATTTCAGAATAAATTCAAACTAGATTATTAAGATTTAATTGTGTCATTTGGTTGTCTATTTTAAGAGACATACATTTACATTTTTAAAACACCTAGTGGATTTACAATATTAATATACTTCACGTGCATCTTTGGGATATTTCTGCTAAGAAGCATTGCAAGTGATCTTAAACAACTCATCAGATCCTGCTGTGACTCTGCCCTTTTCCACTTATCAATTCTTATTAAGTTTTCATCTTCTTTGTGTTTATTCTAACAATCTCTACCCTCATTTAATAATACAATTTTCAGGATTCCCCTGGTGATCCAGTGGTTAAAACTTTGCTTTCCAATGCAGTGAGTGTGGGTTTGATCCCTGGTCGGAGAGCTAAGATTTCACACCTCAGGGCCAAAAAACCAAAACGTAAGAACAGAAGCAAGGTTGTAACAAATTCAATAAAGACTTTAAAAATGGTCTGCATCAAAAGTCTTTTTAAAAAACACAACTTTCAAAATAAGGATCGATTAAATCAAACATTGCAAACTCAAAGTGGTAATATAGAACACATATTTACATTTCTCCAATCAAATGAGACTTTATTTCTTGGGCTCCAAAATCACTGCAGATGGTGACTGCAGCCATGAAATTAAAAGACATTTGCTTCTTGGAAGAAGAGTTGTGACAAACCTGGACAGCATATTAAAAAGCAGTGATATTACTTTGCCAACAAAGATCTTTATAGTCAAAGCTATGGCTTTTCCACTAGTCATGTATGGATGTAAGAGTTGGACCATAAAGAAAGCTGAGTGCCAAAGAATTGATGCTTTTGAACTGTGGTGCTGGAGAAGACTCTTGAGAGTCCCTTGGACTGCAAGGAGATCAAATAAGTCAATCCTAAAGGAAATCTGTCCTGAATATTCATTGGAAGGACTGATGCTGAAGCTGAAACCCCAGTACTTTGGCCACCTGATGCAAAGAACTGACTCATTTTAAAAGACCCTGATACTGGGAAAGATTGAAGGCAGGAGAAGGGGATGACAGAGGATGAGATGGTTGGATGGCATCACCGACTTGATGAACATGAATTTGAGCAAGCTCCAGGAGTTGATGATGAAGAGGGAAGCCTGGCATGCTGCAGTCCATGGGTTCATAAAGTGTCAGACATGACTGAATGACTGAACTGAACTGAACTGAACTGAATCAAATGAGAAACTTATCTTAAAAGATCTCTGGAAAGGAGACACCATAATCACTTAGGTATGATATGTTTGACATTTCCTAATCAGGTAACTTTTCTTTTGGTCTGTCTAAATCCTTTTGTGTTACATCTGGAACCTTCTTTCAAACTTCTGTTTGCGATAGAGATAATACTAGACTCTGCATCTAAATTAGAGCTTTCCCTGTGGCTTAGTGGTAAAGAATTCACCTGCAGTGCAGAAGATGTAGGAGGCCCTGGATTCAATCACTGGGTCAGGAAGATCCCCTGAAGGAGGGCGTGGCAACCCACTCCAGTATTCTTGCCTGGAGAATCCCATGGACAAGGAGCCTGGCAGGCTACAGTCCATAGGTTCTCAGAGAGTCGGTCACGACTGAAGAGACTGAGCATGCATACACACATCTATACTAACTGTGCCTTAGATTGGTTTGGTTTTTGTCTTAGTTTGGTCACCCACCATCTGAATATTCTAACTTGCTTGTGGAATTCTCAAACTTAGGAATCTTAACAGGAAGATGAGTGTATCTATCTTTCCCCATAGAAGCAAAAAAAAAAAAAAAAGTCAGATCCCCTTAACAATAAATTACTTCCAGATAGGGTATAGGCTTGTGACATAGGCTGGAACTATGATTCAGCCATTAGTGATAGGAGAGTTTCCATTGCTGAATAGCAAGTAATGGGACCATGGGTGTAACCATTGTCCACGGGAGGCCAGGTTAGGTCTGGAGTCCAGTGATAAATAACAGCAGTGGGGACCTATGTCATAAGACTAGCTCTGGTGGAAAGGTCTGTTTATTCCTGCATGTTTCCCAAGCCTGTTTCTCCAGTGTTCTCAGAAATTCTGTAAACTTTCCAGTTCAGTTCAGTTCACTCACTCAGTCATGTCCGACTCTTTGTGACCCCATGAACTACAGCATGCCAGGCTTCCCTAACATCATCAACTCCCAGAGTTTGCTCAAACTCATGTCCATCACATAGGCAATGCCATCCAACCATCTCATCCTCTGTCATCCCCTTCTTCTCCTGCCTTCAATCTTTCCCAGTATCAGGATCTTTTCCAATGAATCAGTTCTTTGCACGAGGTGGCCAAAGTATTGGAGTTTCAGCTTCAGCATCAGTCCTTCTGATTAATATTTGGTACTGATTTCCTTTAGGATTGACTGGTTTGATCTCCTTGCAGTCCAAGGGACTCTCAAGAGTCTTCTCCAACACCACAGTTTAAAAGTATCAATACGTTGGCACTCAACTTTCTTCATGGTCCAACTGTTAGGGGAAGCACACTGACTGAAACTGCCCACTCTGGTCAGGCCCTTTAGTAACCATTTGCATGAGTTGTTTTATGACAGGAGATCCTGGTAAGGAAAATGAAACTAATAAGCCACCACCAACCGGAAGAGTTGGGGAACGGTCAAAAGGAGACACCGCGTGTCTGTCCACTTCCCAGAATCCCTCTCACCAGCATCCATCTTGGCTGAGCAATGAGTGCACCACCAGGAAAGACTCTAAATTAGGATGATTGGCCAAAGACAACCCAGAAACTAATCCCATCACCATAAAACCCGAGACTGCGAGCCATGTGGCAGAGCAGTTCTCCTGGGTTCCCTTACCCTCCTGCTCTCCACCCGGGTGCCCTTTCCCAATAAAATCTCTTGCTTTGTCAGCACATGTGTCTCCTCAGACAATTCATTTCCGAGTGTTAGACAAGAGCCCAGTTTCGGACCCTGGAAGGGGTCCCCCTTCCTGCAACACAACTTTCACATCCATACATGACTACCAGAAAAATCATAGCTTTGACTAGACAGACCTTTGTTGGCAAAGTAATGTCTCTGCTTTTTAATATGCTGCCTAGGTTGGTCAGAGCTTTTCTTCCAAGGAGCAAGAGCCTTTTAATTTCATGGCTGCAGTCACCATCTGCAGTGATTTTTGGGGCCCCCCAAAAATAAAGTCTGTCACTGTTTCCACTGTTTCCCCATGTATTTGCCATGGAAGTGATGGGACTGGATGCCATGATCTTAGTTTTTTTAATGTTGAGTTTTAAGTCAGCTTTTTTACTCTCCTCTTTCACTTTCATCAAGAGGCTCTTTAGCTCTTCTTGGCTTTCTGCCATAAGGGTGATGTCATCTGCGTATCTGAGGTTATTGATATTTCTCCCAGAAATCTTGATTCCAGCTTGTGCTTCATCCAGCCTGGAATTTTGCATAATATACTCTGCATATAAGTTAAATAAGCAGGGTGACAATATACAGCCTTGATATACTCCTTTCCCGATTTAGAACCAGTCCGTCCAGCTCTAACTGTTGCTTCCTGACCTGCATACATGTTTCTCAAGAGGCAGGTCAGGTGGTCTGGTATTTCCATCTCTTTCAGAATTTTCCACAGGTTATTGTGATCCACACAAAGGCTTTGGCATATTCAATACAGCAGAAATAGATGTTTTTATGGAACTCTGTTACTTTTTCGATGATCCAGGGGATGTTGGCAATTTGATCTCTGGTTCCTTTGCCTTTTCTAAATCCATCTGGAAGTTCCCAATTCATGTACTGTTGAAGCCTGGCTTGGAGAATTTTGAGCATTACTTTGCTAGCATGTGAGATAAGTGCAATTGTGTGGTAGTTTGAGCTTCTTTGGCATTGCCTTTGTTTGGGATTGGAATGAAAGCTGACCTTTTCTAGTTTGTGGCCACTGCTGAGTTTTCCAAATTTTCTGGCATATTGTGTGCAGCACTTTCACATCATCATCTTTTATGATTTGAAGTAACTCAGCTAAAATTCCATCACCTCCACTAGCTTTGTTAACAGTGATGCTTCCTAAGGCCCACTTGACTTCACAGTCCAGGATGTCTGGCTCTAGGTGAGTGATCACACCCTCATGGTTATCTGGGTCATTAAGATCTTTTCTGTATAAACTTCCAAACCTCCTTCAAATTTCTCTTATGGGTCAATCTCTGTTACTGAGGATAAATAACATAGCCAGTATTTTACATAACACTGCAAATGTCATTGCTCATATGTGTATGGTCCCTACTCTCAAATTGTTTTTCAATCATTATTTTATTTGTACATGGAAATTCAAATAGTTGATGTTTTGTTTTTCATTTTGTTCTTTTCTTTTTATTTCTGAATTATGAGTATAGAGAGAAAAGTTTTGAGGATGAACTTTTGTAACTCTTTTTCTGTATCCCTTTAAAGCTTGAAAATCAGAAGTGGGTATAGAAGTCATGTGAAATTCTGTGAATGATAGTTATGTGGTATAATTATCCTGACCTTCAAACATTCCGTAGAAACCAAGCAGGTAAAGATATTTTGCATGTGTGATGTGAAAGGCCAACTGATTTTCTCCAGAACAGGTTTTCAACAAGGACGGCATTGTATTTCCTGAACAATAAAAAATCTCACTAATGGGAATGACACATTATTTTTTCCCTAATATTCTACTTATATCTTTGTATGCAGAAGTTTATGCTTTTGTACCACATGAGCAATGTGAAATCTTTACTTTTTGACCTTTTGCCTGAAGCAACCTCAAAGAACAACAAATACCCCAGAAGATTAATCTGTTTTGAATTCAGAGGAACCCTGAAATTTCAAAAGCCCAGCTTCTGCTCTCAGAATAAGAACCTTTCTGAAAAGGTTAAAACTAAGAATTTTGATGGATCAATATTGTACACAAATACACAATACATTTCACTGTTCCTATGAAAATTATATCAGAAAACAAACTCATAAATTCTAATTATAAAAGAGAAAGAATTGTTCACTTGTGCTACTGAAACAGGAGGGAAGGGGAGAGAGCACAACCTTTAAAAAATGACATAGCCTGAAGACACAACATAAACTAATTAGAACAAAATAGGTCCAAGATGGCAGATGAATCGACTTCCACTAGACCTTGAGCCCAGTATACACTCATTGTAACTCAATCAGCAAGTTAAAAGACACACGCACCAGTACCAAGACAGTTCCAAGGCTGACCATGAAAGTCAAAAAGTGGGTAGTGGCCCAATTCCTGGAAATCCCCATGCGTTCCCCAAAATAGCTGGAATACTCCTCCCATGCATTAGCCTATGAAATTATGCACACTTATAAATACTGGCAACCCCATACTTTGGTGCTGTTCTCACCTTTTGAGACAGCCCATACTCTGTCTGTGGAGTGTGTTTCTCTCTAAATAAATCCACTTCTTACCTCTCACTTTCTGTCACTGAATTCTTTCTTTGATGAGACATCAAGAACCTGAGCTTCATAGGGCCTGAGATCAAGTGTGATCTCAGTTAAAAGACTGTGGGATCAGTCCCAAGCTGAGATGCATGATTTTATTCCCTCTCATGTCCAGGTGGCCGTCTCTTAGCAGTTACGCTGTTGCCGCTCCTCGTTTCCCCAGCATACCCTACCCACCCCAACTCATCCAGCTCCCCTTCTGTTGAGACCAGCTCGACAAGCAGGGTTTCCGAAAGCACGATACGGTGAGAGAATGAGAAACAAGACACAAGAATTTAGAGAAAAGCCAGGATCAGGGGACTAACACCGCTCCAAGGTGAAGGTCCCGAAACTGAATCCAAGCCAGCTTTATTATACTTTCAGCCGTGAATGAAAGAATATGCGGGGAGTTAAACTATAACTCATGTGGCCTTCAGGGCCAAAGAACACAATGATCATTAACCACTGAGTAGTTAGGAAACAGTCATCAATAACAAATCAGTAATTAAGACTAATATTCTTATCTATAGATTTTTCACCTGATACGTAAAACATGTGACTCTGAGACGCCAGTTGAGAAAGTCTGGGGTCGGTTTTCTGACTCCAGGATCATATCTTGTTTTCAAGATTATGAACTGTTCCCTCTGGACTTGTTTCAAGAGTCTCATGCCTTATAGCATCCAGTTTATCAATAATTATAAATTTCTTTTGCAGCCCTTGCTGGGGCCTGCTTTTCTTTTATTCTTCCTGTCTCCTACACCCTTCATTGTCTGCTCTATGGCTTGAGAGACTAGTTTCTTCTGAACTCTCTTGCTGACCAGCTTTATGCAGGTTAATAGAACTGGTGAGCAAATCAGAGCACCCGAGGGGAGAGAGCTGTGGCACTCTGCCGTATTTCTCTGCTCTATAAGCAAACCTCTTAAAATGTCCACTTTTCTCCATGACCATAGTTCTCACTGGGTCTCCTCTCCTCCATGGCTCTAGCTTTCACTGGACTCCAATCAATCCACTTCCTTCCCTTGTCTCATTGGCACCAAGAGTGAGGCAGACTTTCCCTTTTGCTCTTGTGGAAACCTCACCATCCCACATGCATTCTCTTAACTGTGACCTACAGCTGGGCAAGTAGTCTGTTAATTAACTCTCTCCACTTGAACTACCAGGGTTTATTCTGTTTTCTGGCAAAACCCTAGCAGCTTACAGGATGGAGCAACATGATGCATTTAACATAAACCAAGGTCTTTTTTTTAAATCATCCTTTCAGCCCAGAAAGCTGTCTGGTTAGCATCCTGGATCTATACTTTAGAGAAGGACTCATGGATGCAAAATTCAGGAAGGCATGACAAATTCAGAATAGCAATTTTTTCCAATACAATAGTAAATATTGTCAAGAGGATTGGGAGCCTGCGTGCCATCTTGCCCTTTTACTGTAAGATTTGCATGAGAAACCAACTTATAGTCAAAATATTCAAAAGTGTGCTTGGTAAGTCTAGATTCAGACCAAGAGGAGTTAATTATATTATTCAAATATTTTATGATCTTGGACTAACACAGCCTAGAGTCTCTTCCACTGCCTTTAGGACTTCTCCTGAGACATAGTAGGTGAGGGGAGGGTGTGCTCTGACGAGTGCTTTGGGCTGTACTGCTAGAATGTATCACCCTGATTCTTTTATTGAGTTTTCAAGCTGATGAATGTGTTCCCCACTTCACACAAACTCCTTCTCTATCCATAGTTATGATCAGAGCATCTCTTTGTTAGATTTTTTTTTTTTCATTTATATAGTTAAATCATATAGGATTGAGGACCCTTATGTCTTCATAAAATGACTTTCATTTATTCATGCTTGCCACACCTCAAATCTTTGTTGTGTCTGGCAGATGCTAGGATTGGAGAATATACCTTGAGTCATAAATTTACTCTATCACTCATTATATAGTGGTTTCCTATTTTAATTCTCAGAAAATCCACCCCCCAATCCTTCATTCTAATTTCTTTGGGGACACCACAAACTACCAAAAATACAATTTCCTACATAAAGATCAAAGAAGAATCCAATTAGATATAGGGCAATACCCAAGGGAAAGGAGGAAATTTGGTAGAATCATTTTGAACATTCCAGATATTCTGAATTTAATGAAAAATAGTAAGAAACTATATTTTATAATGATGTAAGCAAATTTATATTTTTAAATTTATTTTAATTCTATTGAAATATAATTGATTAACAATGTTGTGGTAATTTCTACTGTACGGCAAAGAGATGGATTTCCCTGGTGGTCCAACTGTTAAGACTCTGTGCTCCTAGAGCAGGGGGGTGGCTTCAATCTCCAGTCAGGGAACTAAATCCCACATGCCACAGCTGAAACCTTGGACAACCTTAAGTTTGGGATTCAGGTGGCTGAATGGTAAAGAATCTGCCTGCCAATGCAGGAGCAGCAGGAGATGCAGGTTTGATCCCTGGGTGGGTAAGATACCCTGAGGAAGAAATGGCACCCCACTCCAGTATTCTTACCTGGAGAATTCTATGGACAGAGGAGCCTGGTGGGCTACAGTTCATGGGGTTGCAAATGGTCAGACACAACTGATCATGCACGTGTTCAGCAAAGTTATTCAGTAATACACATATATATTTTTTCATGTTCTTTTCCATTATGGTTTATTACAGGATACTGATTATAGTTCCTGGACAGTAGGACCTTGTTGTCTATTCATTCTATATATAATAGTTTCCATCTGCTAATCCCAAACTCCCAATCCATCCCTCCCCTACCCCCTTCCCCTTGACAATCACAAGTCTGTTCTCTATGTCTGTGAGTCTATTTCTGTTTCATAAGTAAATTCATTTGTGTAAGATTATGTTTTTAAATTGTGGTCTCCTATTTATCAAATATGTATGTACTGGTTGTATGTATATGTATGTACTGATTAGAAATCAGAGTTAGTCCATACCAAATGGACTAGTCATTCTGTCTTCCTCCTCTCCATCTTCATCAAACTGAAATTGTTCACCTCAAATTGGAACTTGACCCCATGTGCAGGGACTCGAACCTGAACAAAACCTGCTTGGAACTCAAACCCACAATCTTTTCATTAAAATCACTCACCTGATGTCTTGACTTACTGAAAGTCAGGTTCATTGTGTCTCAGTGCAGAAGGAATTCAGTGAGAGGCAAAGTGATGAGCAAGAAACAGATTTACTAACATAGGATGTGTGCAGGAGATGCAAAAAGGCAGGGGAGGGAGCTTTTCCCCGAGGGTTGAGTGCACTACAATTTTATAGACAAAGGAAGCAGAGAAGGGGGAAGACCACTTTCTTTGAGTAGGCATGAGGCTTTTATCATTAACTCTTCCTTCATATCAGAGGAGAGAGTGTCTGACCCTATGAGATCAAACTAGGATTATTTTATCAGTAACAGGTTGGTGATATTTTTCTTCCACCTAATGGGCTAGGGCATATCTCATGCTTTTGTTCAAGGCCTTATGGTTAAGCAATGTTCCATGACATTCCAATAGCTTTCTTGCATGCGTGCACAGTTTCTCAGTCATGTTTGACTCTGCAACACCATGGTCTGTAGCCTGCCAGGTTTCTCTGTCCATGGGATTTTTCAGACAAGAAGACTGGAGTGGGTTGCCATTTCCTTCTCCAGGGGATCTTCCCAATCCAGAGATCGAACCAATGCAGATGTGTCTTCTGCATTGGCAGGCAGATTCTAACCCAAGAGAGCAACCAAAAGTGTCTTGTGTCTTCAAGAAAGACACAGGCAGAGCTATAAGAGGTGGCATCTATAGAGTCTGAATGGTTGGGGTGAGGAACCAAAAAAAAAAAATGCAGTCAGCCTGAGTCATAATCAAGGACCAGATGAGAAGAAGAGTGCTTCACAAGAGGTCAGCATGGAGAGATGGACCCCATCTCTCACACCCCAGCCCCCCCCCCCAAATCCCTCAGCACAATATTAGAAACAGTCCCAGGATAATGAGTTATACTATTGACAGGGTCTCAAACATTCAGTGCAGCTGTAGAAATATATTCTCTACATTCTTAATGCCTTCCTGTTGCTCTTAAACTACCCACTTCTTTCACTTACGAGGACTGCATCTCCAGGTAGCTAACTCCTTCTCTAAACTTGTCTCACACCATTTTTTCTCCTGTCAGAACATTTCAATCATACTAGCCACCTTTCTCTTTAGGGAACAAGGCAAGTCCTTTCCCAGATTAAAGCATTTGCAGTTGATTGTTCCCAGCACTCTTAAAATGTGTAGATCAGTCTAACCTTCTGGTATCATTTGAAAATGTTTTCTCAGAGAAGCCTTTTCTGACTTAAAGTGAACTTCCCAGGGTATTCTCCTTATCATCACCTTAATTTCTTCCATAATACTAAACACAAACAAAATTATGTTATTTGCTTACCTACTGTTGTAGACTTAAAATATATTCACAACTTAAAAGGTGAGAGTTATGCTTTATTTTGTGGGAAATTTTTAGGATTTTAAGCCCAGAAGACAGCACCAAGTGGCCCTGAGAGAATTGCTCTGGAAAGTGGGGGAGAACAGCCAGGTTATATAGAAGTTTTGCAACAAAGGGCATGCAGTCTGAATATCAAAACGTTATTACTAATTAAAGAAAACAAGATATTCCAAGGGCTTCTCAGGTGATGCTGGTGGTAAAGAACCTGCCTGCCAATGCAGGAAACACAGGTCCAATCCCTGGGTCAGGAAGATCTCCTGGAGAAGGGAAAGGCAACCCACTCCAGTATTCTTGCCTGGGAAATCCCATGGACAGAGGAGCCTGGCAGGCTACAGTTCTTGGGCTTGCAAAGAGTTGGACACAACTTGGCAACTAAACAACAACAATATTGTTTAAAGATATCCAAAGTCAAGGAATGAAGCACTTTCTAGGCATAGAAAGTTGCAAGAGTTTGGGCTCACTTAAATCATTCCTTTGATATGCACCTCAGCTACCTGAGACCAGGGTCTTGTTTTCACATCCTGAGTTCTTAGGGCTCACCACAGGGAGTGACTGCAGTTTGATGGCTGCTAGATGGCAGGTGTCTTTTCCTTCCTGAGTTCCCTCAGGGCTCACCAGCTCACCTTTTGTGGTGTCTGCCGTTGCTGATGACTGTGACATACTTTGTTTACTGATATGGCAGGATATGTTACATTCCTTGCTGTTTTTATTTTTTTCTTTTTCTGATCTTGATGAGAACTGGAAACTTTTCCATTTTGCTTTTTGCAGTGTCCCCAGCTTCTTGCATATCTATCCTAGCCTAGAACAGTTGTTCAATAAATCTTTGTTAAATGAGTAAGTGAATGTTTTCCTTCACCCAATCAGTGGGAAATTTCACACTGCTATAAGAATGACTTAATATTTTATCCTTCCCATTTAAAATTTGTTTTTAAAAGAAACCTTGAGGCATATTTTCTATCCTAAATATAAAACTGCACATATGTCCATGGATCTACAAGACCATCTTCAGGTTCAATGATTCACTAGAAATAATCACAGAACTCAGCAAAGCCATTATACTCATGGTTAGTTTATTACTGCAAAAACCCCTGCAGATTAAAAATCAACAATGAGAAAAGATACTTAGGATAGCATCCAGGAAAGATCAAGTACAAGCTTCTAGCAGTCCTCTCCCAAGGGAGTCCTGTGAACAGTGCTTAATTCTCCCAGTAATACTCTGTGACAATACACAGGGAGTACTACCAACCAGGGAAGTTCACATGAGCATGCAGGGTTTTCAATGAGGGTTTTTCATCTAGGTGTGGCTAACCGCCAAAGTCAAGCTATTACCATGTGGGTCAAGGACCTCATCATGTGTCTCAAGCTGATAGCATTGAGTATCAGCTATGGTCCAAGGCTCACAGATAACCAAGACATTCTGTTTAGACATAATATTCCAAGAGTTTACAGGTTAAACTTCCAAGAGCCTGGCAAGCACCAAATCTTTATTTGGAACGTGCAGAATTTGGACATCCCATATTTGTTGAGTTAATCCATTACCATAAATAATATATCTTTAGTCATTAAGGCGGAGAAGGCAATGGCACCCCACTCCAGTACTCTTGCCTGGAAAATCCCATGGATGGAGGAGCCTGGTAGGCTGCAGTCCATGGGGTCGCTAAGAGTCAGACACGACTGAACGAATTCACTTTCACTTTTCACTTTCATGCATTGGAGGAGGAAATGGCAACCCACTCCAGTGTTCTTGCCTGGAGAATCCCAGGGACGGGGAAGCCTGGTGGGCTGCCATCTATGGGGTCGCACAGAGTCGGATACTACTGAAGCGACTTAGCAGCAGCAGCAGCAGCAGCAGTCATTAAGGCAACTAGGGATGCTGAGAGCTAGCTAGCACAGATTGGTCTCAGAGGGAGAGAAATCAAGAGTACTGGCCACTAGACTACCAGGGGCTGGGGGCTAGAAACAAAGTAGCCCTGGGCTTGAAAGCAAGAATGTTTCAAGGAGGCCAAAACTGTAAAAACAGGTACAAAGTTTGTTATTAGAGACACAGCACAATGTATCTCTTTGTATTTCAATGTATCTCTTTTTAGTGAGCACACAGGAAAACAATTACAATTTGTTTATCCAACTCAGAAGTTAGGTAGAGAGACACACCCAGAGAATGGTGTGGGTGTCCTGGATGAGGAAGAACCAACATGGAGGTGATGTAAATCACTTATATAGGAGAGTCCTTCCAGGTCTTTGTTTATCCTTGGCCAATTATCTTGTTTCTTTCTTCACATCTGACTGGTCCATAGATCCTCCCCAAGATGCGTGGGCAACTTTTTTTGCTAAGATTGATCCCACTACAGAGGCTTATGGGTGCATGTCCACATTTATTATGGGGTGGGCCTCCCTCATTTTGTGACTTCTAAGAAGCCTTTCTGTGCATGTGCGGACAAGAAAGATTTCCTTGATCCCAGGAGTGGGCACCTTATCACTTTGCTTTAGCAGAGTTCATCTTTTACCACTAGCTTTGTCTTTGGGGTGTCTGGGTGAGAACAAAGTGTGAATTTTACTCTACTTAATAAATACCACGAGTCCAGCCCAGATGCCCACTGTCTCCTACCTCAAGATGAGAGAGCCTTTTCTAAAACTCCTAAAATCAAATATAGTAAGAGAATAGTGTGGGACTCCCCTGGTGGTCCAGTGGCTAATTTGTGGCTCAGCTGGTAAAGAATCCACCTGCAATGAAGGAGACCTGGGTTCGATCCCTGGATTGGGAAGATCCCCTGGAGAAGGGAATAGCTACCCATAGTAATCTGGCCTGGAGAATTCCATGGACTGCATAGTCCATGGGGTCACAAAGAGTCAGACATGACTGAGCAACTTTCACTTTCAAGAGAATAGTAAGAAATTACTGGCTTTGTGTGTGAACGTGTGTTAGCATAAGGTTGACTTACGTGATCAGCTCTCACAGAGATAAACGTATCGTTGAATGAATTGTTAGAAGACCCTGAAGGAGAACATATGAACCTCCCTCTGAGTAATAGAATATCTCGGAATAGAATATATTGGGAACTTGTTCCCACCAGGAAGGGAACTTCCTCAATATAGAGCAAGAAGAACTTTGATATAGTAGTCACCTATTTGAGAGTTTCACTTGAGAAGTAGATTATCCAGAGGATTCTAGAAGCTGATTGGTTAACACTAGTTCACATCTATTATTTCAATGCAGCAATATGTCTACTGAGAGTGACAGAGCCTCCAGAGAAAATGAGCAAAGCTGGGAGGGCAAGATCAGGAAAATCAGTCATCTCACGTAAACTTGATAGCTAGTGGCACCGCACGTGCCCACATTCTATCAAAAAAGGAAGGTAGAAACAAGGAACAACTTAGTTCAACTTCTTAGAATTGTGGTGATTTTCCATTTTTCTCTTCCAAATTCCTCAGAACTTAGCAGTGAAACCTGTAAGGCAGAAATGGCTTATATATTTAGTTTTTATGAGCTGAAAGAGAGTTCCTGAAGAAATTATGTCCCACTCGGCAGCAATTCTTAAACAGGAAGTAAACCCAGGAGATACTATAGGTGGTGGTAATTGCAATTAAGGGAGAAAAAGAAAAATAAATTGAATCTCCGAAGGTTTAAGATTCATGGGCCCATAACTTGCAACCAAAAAGTAATACATGCTGCTGAGAAAAAGGAATTCCGTGTGATTACTTCCTACTACACAACTATATACACGGCCTTGCACAGAGAACATGTGAATGCAATCCAAAATTAGTTTTAATGAAGATTTTTAATAAGATTAAGAGTTGAGACATATTCAAGATCTCTGATTAGGGCAAAGATCTTCCAGTGATTCTACATTTGTTGACCAAGGTATTGACTGCTCTTTAGCTATTTTCTGGAGGATGCACCAAGCAGCATGGTTTGGTACATCCAATTTGGTGCAACAGTCCAAAATGAATCTTTGTTGCTACAGAATTACAGTAATTTATATTCACTTGCAGACCAAAAGAATTTGACACAAATTTTTTGTTTTTTTTTAATAATATGACCAGTACAGAAGATTCTAGATAAAATATCTGCATAAGAAAATGATACAACACAGAAGACTTGTTTGGAGATACGTTTGACAGATTTCAAGAACCTAGATGAACATTCACTACCACCAGTGTGAATGAATTCTGGAACTCAAGGTGATAGTGAAACTGTGTAGGAACCTTTGGGGTTCCTGGGCACAAAAGCCTTTCTGTGTCCACCACTTTTTGATTGTAAGAAATAGGCTTCATTCAGCTTCCATGACTTTCCTTGAGTTCCAACAGGCAGGTTCAAACAGATGCTAATTAGAGAAGGGAGGGGAGGCAGAAACAAGGGAGAAACAGTCAAAAGAAACAGTAGTGCAGCCCTGGGGCAGGACCCTGGTCCCCACTCAAGGGACATATTTGTATATAATAATATCTTTGAGCTATTTTGCAGACAATGAAGCCTGGAACAGGTGGAAGTTAACTGTGTGCTACCCACAAGCATGTAAATGCCAAACTGATTGGAACAGAAGGTTAATGATGCTGACTCCCACTTAGTCACCATCAGTCAGAAGAACATCGGAGAGCTGTTCACACTCTCTTTGAATCATTACTATAAAACTCCTCACTACCCGTTCTATGTCAGGACACAGTTCTGAGAGCATCAGCCCACTTTGGCCCCCTTTGCCTGGAAAAGCAATAAAGTTATTCTTTTCAACTCCACCCAAAACTGTGTCTCTGAGATTTAACTCTGTGTTGGAGTACAGAGGTCCAACTTAGCTTCATTATCTGGATGCTCCTCTCCCTGGATTACACAGATTGGTGGACTCATCACACACACAAAAAAAATCATAATATGCCAACCACATTATCCAAAAAGATAATGTTTTATGTTGTTTATTATAAGAGAGTATATTACTTTTTATTGTTTATACTAGCAGCGTATTATACTGTTTCAAGGACAAGTTAGCCAAAATTATCCAACTTATTTGGCATTTTCCTCGTAATGCTCTAGATGGTCAGGTCTGAGACGTTTACTCAGGGATTATTCTGAGAAGCTGTGAAACCATGCTGCTCGGTGCATCCTCCAGAAGGCAGCTAGAGAAGAGCAACACTTTGTTCAATAAATGTAGAATCACTGGAAGATCTTTGCCCTAATCAGAGAGCTTGAATATGTCTTGACTCTTAATCTTATTAAAAATCTTCATTAAAAAGCAGACAGAAATTCATTATATTTGCATATGCACCCTTGTATAGTGTCATGAGTAAAGAATCAACATCAGAAGCAAAATAAATTAGAAAATCATTTTAAAGCACTTACGGGTCATGAAATATAATTAAAGTCTCGGTAGGTTATTATTTTCATCACAGCTCTCTGAACAGTTTAACCACATCACAAGCAGACAAATGATGAGGAGATGAGTCGTCACGTCAAAGACAGAAGTATTCCATAGTCTTTACTTCTAAAGATCTCCTTAAGAGCCTGTTTTCTTAAAGGGACAAAGGGCAAAAAGTCTAAAGACTCTTAAAGTCATAGGTGATATAAGAAAAAAATAGCTTCTTCTGTTGTATTGATGTGACTGATCAAAAAACAAGCTCAGGCTGCCCTGTGATGCCTCTGCAGCAGACAATGGCAGAGGAACTGAGGCTAGATCTACATTAATTTAAGGGCCAAAAGTTGTGACCTGAGATTCTGCTCCCAACCACACTTATACTGATGCTCAAAGGCAAAGAAAGATATTCTGATATTCAAGCCTTCAGACAATCTTCATATGCATTTCCTAAAATAAAAATGATTCCAAAATATTTCCAAGTAGGGGGTAGTTAGTCAAGTAAAGGAACTCAAGTGAAAAGTTGTAGCCACTTTTTTAAATTCCAAAAAGAGAAATAAGGAAAAAGAAATAAAAAGTTAAAAGCAAAGTTCCCAATGTTTACATATGAGAAGAGTGTCCTTCAAGAAAGACCTGGATGATCAATGAAAAAATTATTTGAATAGAGAGCTCACTAAAAGAGCCTGTTTAAAAAGCATACGTAGATATTTCCACACTTTTATAGCTGAAATAACGCATTTTAAAAATCACAGAAATAAATTACTATTCCCAAAACAAGAAAGTATTTCAGATACCTGGGAATCGCAGGACAAATTTATGTGGCATTTATGTAAGAAACTATTAAAGATATCAAGGAATGTAAAGGCTAACTTGAAATGGAGCACTAACACTGTTTCTAAATGGAAAGGCTGAAGGAAATGTAGATGAGGATGAAACGGGAGTGAGAATAAAAAGCTTTTTTAAGTGTAATGCTATAAGGCAAAAATTATAAAGGAAAGCACTGGATTGCACAACAGGGCTAGGAAAGCTTAATATTCGTACACCCAGAAGCAAAATAAAAAGCACCCATCTATCTGGGAACAATACTTGCAATCTATATGACAAAAAATGGATAACACTCATATAAAGAGCACAAACAACAGACCATCCACCACAAGTGAAAATAAGTGGCAAATATAAAAAAGTTTTCACTCATGTTGAGTTTTAGAGGGAAATTTTTGAGTTAGAGCTCTTTTCATTTTTATGATTTTCCTCATTCCTCTTTCAACAAGGATGATGTAAATTCTAAAACTCGTATTGCATTTCCAAGGCAGAGAAGTATAGTTGCAATAGTACCATGACCACAGGAACTGACCTTTCAAAAGGTTAAAATGCCCACCACATATAGAAAGTGTGCTTTTTCTACTTTTCTTTTTTTTTTTGATTGATAAGAATGCCAGACATCTATATAATAAAGAGAAGCAGCTCTCTCTGTTCCTCTGTATCTCTCCCTCTCTCTCCTGGTGTGTGTGTGTGTGTGTCCCAATTTGGACACACTTTATTCTCTGACTAAAATACAAATGGTTTGAGGTCCACTTCTCCAACAGGGTATAAAAACCTATGTTCTTTTAGATACATATTTATTGAATAGACAGATAATGTGACATTTTGTTAAGGAAGAGGAATGCTTAGATAGCAAGATGCATAAAAAAATATATGTAGATAGAATGGCTAATAGATTAAATAGTTGACATCCAAAAGTCTCAAAAGGGCTACATCAAATACCATGTTTCCACTTGATGCTGGTATTCCCCCATGATCCTTGTTATATTTCACATGGGAATCCTCTTCTACATCCCACAGTTGCTCCCATCTCACAATTATTTCATTAAAATGATTATTTCTTTGTATGCAGAGCACTGTGTTAGTTGCACCTGCTTTTCTTAAATTGCCTTCAGTATATCTAGGGAAGTCTGTAACTTCACGATAACAGCTACTGTTTATTAAACTTTTACTATACTGCAATAACTAAAACCCTTGTTTTAAATAATGAACTCATTTATTTACTACAGCTACTCACTGAGAAAGGTACTATTATTATTATCCTCACTTTTAATGCAAATGAATGAACTGAGGCTCAGGGACATTACATAACTCTCGGTTAGAAGAATGGAAATAGAATGTGAGTCAAGGCGTTTCTGTTTCCACAGTGTATGCAGGGTTTAAAGTCTACACTGCCCCTGTGCACGCATGCTCAGTCGCTTCAGTCATGTCCGACTCTTTGTGACCCCGTGGACAGTAGTCCACCAAGCTACTCTGTCCATGGGGATTCTCCAGGCAAGAATACTGAGGTGGGTTGCCATGCTCTCCCCCGGGGGATCTTCCCCGCCCAGGGATCGAACTGGTGTCTTTTATGTCTCCTGCACTGACAGGCAGTTTCTTTACCACTAGCGCCACCTGGGAAACCCCTACACTGACCTCAGTCTAACCCAAATCTCTCACATCCTCAGCTTGGGGTACAAAATAGCTCATCAACTTTTAACAATAAAATGAATAAGACTTCAAGCCCCATTTGGCCACTCTGACCTTCTTGAAATCCTGAGGCATGATTTCCCAGGAAGTGTCTTTATGTCTTTAGATGATAACCTAGCTCTTGTCTTTAACACAGGCCACTGAATGGGTTTCCTGAGGCTATGGATCCTCAATCCGTGAACAGCAGGTTTCTAACAAACTCTAAAAGCACAGCTGCCACTGCCATCAAAACAATGGAGAGCTAATGGTCAAAGGGTCAGTATTGAGGGCACCATCAGAGCCAACGAGCTATCCAAGGGGAAAGTGGAATTCTTCTTTCCCTCACTGGATGCTACTTCTCTTTCTACATCAACTTAGCTATTGTTCAGTGGAGGAGAATGGAGACCACTATCTCTATGTGAAATTCTGCAATGAGCACCTCCCTCTGGGGGGCTTAGATCCCAACATTCACTGTTAGATACTGATAACCAACCATTAATCCCAATGAAGGTCAAGGAACAACTCCTGAGTAAGAGAATAGAGGAATTTAGGAATGCCTGGGGTTAAAGAAAAGCATCTGTTTTTAATTTTCATGGGTGAAATTTCATCTTTCTTTTTAAAACATCTAGGGCTTCCCTCGGAGAAGGCAATGGCAAGCCACTCCAGTACTCTTGCCTAGAAAATTCCATGGATGGAGGAGCCTGGTAGGCTGCAGTCCATGGGGTCGCTATGAGTCAGATGCAACTGAGCGACTTCACTTTCACTTTTCACTTTCACACAATGGAGAAGGCAATGGCCACCCACTCCAGTGTTCTTGCCTGGAGAATCCCAGGGATGGGGGAGCCTGGTGGGCTGCCAGTCTATGGGATCACACAGAGTTGGACACGACTGAAGTGACTTTAAAAAAAAAAAAAAAAAAAAGGTCTTCCCTGGTGGCTCAGACTGTAAAGAATCTGCCTGCAGTGTGGGAGATCTGGGTTTGATTCCTGGGTTGGGAAGATCCCCTGAAGAAGGGAACGGCTACTCACTTCAGTATTCTGGCCTGGAGAATTCCATGGACAGAGAAGCCTGGCAAGGTATAGTCTATGGGTCGCAAAGAGTTGGACACAATTGAGCAACTTTCACTTCACTTCACTTCCAGTAGACTTAAAATACTGCACAAAACTCTAAGGGTTTTGGCAATTGTTGTCCAGTTTTTTCAGAATAAGTAATTCTCTGTAATTCTACCTGGATAAATTTGTGCTCAAAAATTGTAAAAAAAAAAAAAATATCCTTTAGATAAAGGGGACCATAAATATTCACAAAGCCTCCGTGTGAGTAATTAGGATAATTATATTTAGACTGGTTGTTCTTACATGTAAGGGAATATCATCTATCTCTCAAATTATAATGTACTTCAGGTACCTATTATAAGTTTTAACTATTCTGATTATAAAAGTAGCACATGGTCAACATAAAAGTATAAAAAATAAAGAAAAGCATAAAACATTAAAATTATTCATGATCTTACTACTTAAAGATTACAACTCTTAAGATGTTTATATATTTTTTTCCTATCTGTAGGTGAATGCTAAGTCACTTCAGCCCTGTCAGACCCTTTGTGACCCTGTGAACTGTAGCCCACCAGGCCCCTCTGTTCATGGGATCTCCAGGCAAGAATGCTGGAGCTATCCCCTCCTGCTGGGAATCTTTCTGACCCAGGGACCAAACCCTTGACTTTCGTGGCTCCTGCACTGCAGGCAGATTCTATACCACTGAGCCACATAGGAAGCCCCCATCTGTAAGGTTACCCACCACTAATACTCAGACATTTTCAGTCCTCTCTCATAAACTGTTAGGAGAGTAGGGTAGCGTAGTCAGATCTTATTCCCAAGAACATTTGAAAAGCTTCCTGGAATATTGTACCTGAAGGAAGGAGAGAATCACAACCAATTGGAACTACCACCAGAGTAAGCAGTTGGCAGAGAGGGACACCAGGTCTGGACCAGAGGCTGGCACTCAGGTGTGTACCAGATCCAGTCCCAAGGAAGCCTCAGGGAGCAGACTGCTACAGATGAATTACTGATGACTGCATTCTCCAAGATCTCAGGAAGGTACTGAGGATTAACGCTGTTCTCTGATCGCTTTCTAACTGACTGCAGTACAATAAGGATGGGGGACATTCTCCTCACTTCAGCAAAAGCAAGTCTTGCTTTAGCACAGAACTTTGACAGTTAGGATTCCAGATCACTGAATAGCATTTATACTTTGATATATCAACAGCAAAGGAGACTCTAGACAATAAAAGGGGGAGTTTGAAGTAGCAACAGGGCTCTGTTTGAGAAAAGAGAAGAGAACCAGGGAAGTATAAATCAGTACTTTCAATGGGAGTTCATTTGCACGCACGTGCTTGTGAAAACTGTCCAAAACACTTGATGTCTATTCATATATAGGAAGAAAAAAAGATTTTTTTTCTCCTTTTAGAAAGAAAACCAACAAACTATTTTGCTAATAGAAAGACAGCCCCAGGGCACGCTCCTGAGGATAGAGAAATGAAGCAAAAGAAAGCTAAATTGTTTTGCATTACAAAAATCTGGGGACTAATAAACAAATTTGTAGAAAAAGAACAAAGGTATTCAGAAAAGGTATTATTTGGAAGAAAAGCTATGACCAAGCTAGATAGCATGTTAAAAAGCAGAGACATTACTTTGCCAAAAAGGTCCATCTGGTCAAAGCTATGGTTTTTCCAGTGGTCATGTATGGATGTGAGAGTTGGACTGTGAAGAAAGCTGAACACAGAAGAATTGATGCTTTTGAACTGTGGTGTTGGAGAAGACTCTTGAGAGTCCCTTGGACTGCAGGGAGATCCAACCAGTCCATCCTAAAGGAGATCAGTCCTGGGTGTTCATTGGAAGGACTGATGTTGAAGCTGAAACCCCAATATTTTGGCCACCTGATGCGAAGAACTGACTCATTGGAAAAGACCCTGATGCTGGGAAGGATTGAAGGCCGGGGGAGAAGGTGACGACAGAGGATGGGATGGTTGGATGGCATCACTAACTCAATAAACATGAGTTTAAATAAGTTCCATGAGTTAGTGATAGACAGGGAAGCCAGGCAAGCTGCAGTCCATGGGGTCGCAAAGAGTTGGATACGACTGAGCAATTGAACTGATTCAGAAAAGGGTAAAGATAAAAGAGAACTAAGAGACTGGCAGGAAGCAATTGCCCAAAGTGAAGGAACAATCTATGAAAAATGCCTGGTGGAAGATATGGCTAAGGGACTTTGAGAAGGGGGATGCTAGGCTGTGCTTTTAGGTTGAAAGCTTGATGTGCTAAAGCCCTTCTCCACTGCCCTCTAACATTCAGTCTGGGTCCTCTGCTGCACACAGCTGCCCTGTGTGTGAGATGCTCAGGGGAAGTCAAAGAAAAATATGTCCACATTTTATTGGAGGGAAAGGAAGTAAACAGGAGGCAAGATATTAGATGTCTGTAGAAATAGGATTTGGAAAGGAACTCACTATGTGAAGATAAACTTTGGGGAAATAAAAGAAAACTATAAATTACCATATGATACTATTATAAATATGTATTTATATGGAAATACATAACATTGGAGAAATGCTGTCCTTTTTTACTTAAAGTATATCTATGTTTTTACTCTTATTTCTACCTTCTACTTTTAATGCTACTAAGAATTTCATAATAATATATGAATGTGAATTTAATTATTGTTGCTTTTTGTTTGCTTGTTTGTTTTTAACCATTTTAAACTATTTCCTGTTTGTGACTTGTGGGTTATTTCCTATCACAAGGATAAGAGAAAGTTTGCTTTTTGTCTGGGTGAATCCAACTAGCAAACACAAATGGCCTTCTATTCGCCTCCCTCCAGCTCATCAAAACTCTCCAGTGCTTTGCTTCCACAGAGTTGAACTCAGACAGATTTGTAGCCTTTTTTCCCTATAGCCTTGAATAAAATCTTCC
Source organism: Bos taurus (assembly GCF_002263795.3). Lineage (NCBI taxonomy): Eukaryota > Metazoa > Chordata > Mammalia > Artiodactyla > Bovidae > Bos > Bos taurus. Next base: position 16,046,912 of record NC_037336.1, on the reverse strand, counting down.
TTGCCTGTTTACTTTTGTCCAGTGAAATTTTTGCTTTAATCCTCCATAAAACAGTCAGAAAAGCAGGATATTTGTGTGTGGTATAATTAATAAATTGCTGTGGAATTAGATGGCTTCTTAAAATTCTATTTTATTTCTTTCATCTAACATAAATTTACAAAGTATTCCCAATATTAGAGCTTTTTTAATTGTTTTAACTTGGTAAATATTGAATTATTATAGGCCCTACCACAAATGATATGATTTCTCTAATCTCTGCTTCCACATTTGTAAAATTAGACTTGTTATATGGCTACTAAGATCTTCAAAGATCTAATATAGTTAACTTCATTCTTCACAAAATTCCAAATTGTTAAACAATCTGTTCTACTACTGTACTAGAGTATTTTGTACTCAAAATACTCCAAAACTGGAGTATTTTGCTGAAACCGTGCACCTCTGATTGAGCCAAAACCCGGATGTGTTACAGTGAACATATACTGAGGCTCCAGGTCTAGTGGAAGTTGACTCATCTGTCATCTTGGGCCCATTTGGTTCTAATCAGCTTTTGCCGTGTCCTATGGGCTTCCCAGATGGCACAGTGGCAAAGAATCCACCTGCCAACGCAGGAGACGAGAGTCTCAAGTCCGATTCTCGGTCAGGAAGATCCCCTGGAGGAGGAAACGGCAACCCACTCCAGTATTCCTGACTGGAAAATTCCATGTACAGAGGAGCCTGGTGGGCTACAGTCCATGGGGTCTCAAAGAGTCGGACCCGACTAAGTGAATGAGCACACACACACGTGGCTATGTCATTCTTTCAAAGGTTGTGCCTTGCCTCCTTCCCTCCTGTTTCATTTCTACAACATGAATTAGCTCATGAAGAACTGGGAGAGAAATGTCAGTATAATGTGGAGATAATCGGGTTCATATGAAATTTTGCCAGTTGAGGGGAGCCAAAAAAGCAGGAATAGAAATAAAACCTTCAACAATGAAGGAGAAAGCCCTCAGTCCATGTCTGCTCAAGCAGCAGAAACTCTTTCAGCCCCATTTTCAAAAAAAATTGAAATAAGTCCTCCCCAGAGAGGAACATCCCAGAGACCTATAGTTTATCCTCTTGACAGTCTTCACACTCCAAACTCATCTTCAAAGGACCCCCACTGCTCAGGATCTCTGCTTCTATCTACCTGCTAGTCTGTTGCTAATTAAGGAGTTGCCAGACTTTCCACTAGATTTTTTTCTGTACATTTTAGGATCCTCTGGGACAGCCTCTAGCTATACTGAACTGCCTGCCTGAGTAGTCTGTTATCTCCCAAGGCATCAATGCTAACTTGGTTAGTGCTCTAGTCACAAAGTTGTACAAGTGTGAGTGGTCACCTCTCACCCTCACTCCATTTTCTCCATTAAGTCTTGCTAATTTCAGCACACAGTTTTGCAAAACATCAGATTCTTGGTCTTTGGCTTTTTTAACCCCCAAACACAGAATCTCTATACTGATAAACATAACTCCTCTCAACCTACCAAAAACTGAAAAAAAAAATTGTGATAAGGCCCTCTACATTTCTCATCTATTTGTCCAAAAGTTCATTTAAGTACCTGCAATGTGCCAGGCACTGTGCACATCTCTTCAACTGCTCTGTTTAAAACTATCTGAAGGTTTTTCACTTTCATTGATGATAGAAATATGTTTTGGTACTTAAGATTATCCCCTCAAATATCCTTTACATGCTTCAAAACTCATTCCTAAACATAGAGAATATTCTTTTAAAAAATCAGTCCACTCTGTGACTTAGAGAGCTGTAACTCAGACATCCTCTCGCTGGTGTTTCATCCTTTCCCCTACCTCACTTTCCTCAGGCTCTCGGGAAGGGCATCAGCCCCAACAAGACAATCTCTATTAGTCCCTACCTGGTAGCTCACTTCACAGTTGCTGGCCTGCTTACCTCCACATCCTCGGGCTTTCTTTCACAGCTGTAGCTTTCACTCAATAAACTAGACCACACTTGGCTTTTCATCTTCCTGAAGCTAATTTATAACAGAGCCCCTAAAAGAAAGTAAATCTGAACAAAGCACACACACACACACACACACACACACACACACACCTCACACTAATTTTATTATAAAACCAACATTTCTCTATCAATGTGGTGGGGTAGGGGAGGGGGGAAGCAGGACTTCAAAAACTGATATTTCAAACACCAAAGAAAATATTTTGGGGCCTCCATCCATTTACTAAGCCTCACATGATTAATATATGTTACAGACAGAGAGGATTTTTAGCTTGCAAATATATGGCTTGCTTTTATAAGCAATGGTTAAGACACAAATAAAATTGAAAGGCAATCCAAAGCTTTACCCTAATTCATAGTGAAATGACAAAGGTAAATATATGTTTAGAGCACGCATGTATGAAAGCACGTGGCATGTATGCTCAGTTTCCCAGTCGTGTCCGAGTCTTTGTGACCCTATTAACTATAGCCCACCAGGGTCCACTGTCCATGGAATCCTCCAGGCAAGAATGCTGGAATGGGTTGCAATTTCCTCTTTGTGGGATCTTCCCAACCCAGGGATAGAACTCACATCTTTGGCATCTTCTGCACTGGCAGGTGGATTCTTTACCACTGAGCCACCTGGGAAGCCCCAAAGCACATGGAGATGTGCATAAATATGTACGACTATAGAAACTGGAATCATAAAACCAACTTTTCTCCTCATCTCAACTCAGACACACAGAATGGGAAGATGTATGAATCTTTGCTAAGGAACAATTTTAATCAATGATTTACACATATTATTGCAAGTATTGTTTTAAATTTTCTCTCAAGGTACTTGTGTAGCTAAGACAATGGCTTGTAGGAGGCATAAGACTTAGCTAAACCCCAGGGGCACAATTACCAAGCAGGGGACTCAATTACTACATAATAATGTGAGCACTGATTGCATTGTAGAGAGCTTGCCTTTCACTTTACATTATAGTTAAGAAAATATGTTCTCCCTCCTTAAAGTTTTAAAATGTACTGTCTCGGGAAATTAAATGTCCTTCAGAAGTGTCTCATTTGTATGTATCTCTAAATCATCTGGATGAAATAATTAAGGGGTATATACCCAACCTACCTGGAGTAGGGCTCATAGCAGTGACCGTATCTAAGGCTACTGGACCAGAGGTGAAGCACCAGTCATTCCCAACCCCTGACCCACTGAACAGGACTTTATATATCGATTGTTACCACAGGCTGTATTTCCAGAGCTTCACAGGATGTGATTCTAGACCACTGGTTCTCCACCCTGGCTGCACAATAAGATCACTTGAATATTTTAAAATAAAATCGCCTGGGCATAATTTTAAAATGCACGCATGTATGCATGCTAAGTTGCTTCAGTTGTGTCTGAATCTTTGTGATTCTAGGGACTATAGCCCACCAGGCTCTTCTGTCCATGGGATTCTCCAGGCAAGAATACTGGAGTGGGTTGCCATGCCCTCCTCCAGGGGAATCTTCCCAACCCAGGGATTGAACCTGTGTCTCCTATGTCTGCTGCATCGGCAAGTGGGTTCTTTACCACTAGTGCCACCACTTTGTGGCTCTGATAGTAAAGAATCAGCCTCAAATGCAGGAGACCTGGGTTCAGTCCCTAGATAAGGAAGATCCCCTGGAAAGGGAATGGCTACCCACTCCAGTATTCTTGCCTGGAGAATTCCATGGATAGAGGAGACTGGAGAGCTACAGTCTATGGGGTCACAAAGAGTTGGACACGACTGAGTGACTAACACTTTTCAAGCTAGGGAGCAGCCACCTTGAGAACTGTCTTAAAATTGCTAGAAGTTTAGAAGAGTTATTAACCTTTCTCTCCCTCTGTTTGCTCAACTATAACATTGGAAAATAATAACACCTATCTATAGCGTTGTTTTGAAAATTAAACAAGTTAATGATATAAATCCCTTAAAACAGACTGACACATAGTAATTCACTATAAGCACGTGAGTTGTTATTTTACCCCAACCATTCAGGAAAGTCTGGTATCCCCATTCAGTTATGCATGGTAGTGCAGATGGGACCATAAAGGGACAGGGGCCAGCCCATATTCCCTCCTCCTTTAGCACCCACTCAGACAAGGTAACATTCTGATGAGGACATTCTGACCTGAAAGTGACCTGTTTCCTTGCACTAAAACCACCAGTAGTCCAAGGTGATGCTAGAAACAGAAGAGCACCAATAAATTTAAATGGCCTACAAGTTTATCTCTAAGCACAAAGATTGTCCAGGGCAAATGCCAGTACTACCTTTCCATGCTACCAATGTGGCCATTCACTTCACAGACAATGCTATTTCACCTGTGAGTTACCCAAAAACGTACTACTGCATTCAGCTGTAAATACCCCGACACAATGAAAAATTTGTGTTATAGCAGAGTCCCAAGGAGTTCTGTGACTCTAGCTTGACAACACAGTTTATATAAAGAGAAGGCAGAATACCTGTTTCTGGGTCCTGGCTCACTCTATAGCTTTTGTGTAAGCTAGTTGCTTAAAATGAAGTATTTAATCAATACTTGCAAACCAAAAACAAAGAATGCAATTGGTCATCCAGCAAATCAATGCTGAACAGTCAATACAAACAAAGCATGATAGAAAGTCAAGACAGCGAGACTATGGCATTTTATATTCTCTGCATTTTTAAATGTCTAAGTCACTTCTAAAAGAGTGTTCAGTGAGAAATGAGGCAAATTCTGTAGAATGCTTTTACAAAAAACAAACAAAAAACCATTTCATTCAACCACAATTCCCCAATTTTAATGGGCCTTTAACATTTGGGAGACTTAACCCCCACTGGGTTTAAGTAATAGCTCAAGGCTTTCCTATTTCTGTTAGCCTCCAGCTAACGACACTCGATTCTTCTGTCTGGGAGTGCTTCTGCTTGAGGCCTGTCATTGCCTCCCTTGAGCAAGAGTATATTAAGGGAAAAGCAAAGAGTAACCCTACCTGGTATATTTGACATATGGGTGCTGGACAATTAAGGACATCAGGATTTAATCTTATAGGATTCCAGGAATCTTAAAAACTTCAGAAATTCAAATAATTTTCATAGAAGAAGCCCAGAAGGGCAAATAGCAGAAACATTTTGCTCTCACCACTTTTATTATTCTGTATCTATACAGTTAACAAATTTGTACTGAGCACTCATAATGTGCTAACTATTCTGGCCTTGAGATACAACATGATACAAAAGACAGCTTCCTTGATCTTTATTTTATTAGAGAAGTAGAGAGTTGAAGGATGCAGGTAATGAAAAATTGAAAAATGAAGATGATTTTACCTAGTATTTTTTTTAATGTGCGAGAGATGAGAGATGAGAGTGACACAGGGTCACTGTGACACGGACATCAAAGCAGGCGGTGACTAAGAATGAAGGCTCGGGGAGGTCTGTAGAAAGAGCATTTCCAGTGGATGAAACTCACTGTGCATTGGCCTAGAGATAGAAATAGTTTCACTGGTTCAAGAGACCTAAAGTAAGTGCCAGTAAGACTAGAGGGAGGGAGCAAGGAGGAAAGGTTTGGAGAAATGGGGTCAGAGCCTGAACACAGACAACATTGGGCAGTTTGAAGCAGGAGAGTGATACAACTGGATTTGTCTTTCATTTATGAAAGTTTTACTGGTAACTGCCCAAGAGGGTAGTTGGTGTGGGACAAGGATGGAAGCAAGAGAAGATGAACATGACATTAACATGTGAATCACATGATAATTTACCTATAGAATCCTGCTGACCTTTCCTCCCTGACTCAGATTGAGGTTGGAACACTACCTGCTTCCTCTGAAATGGAGATAAAAAATCCTCAGCTCCACTGTCTGATCAGTATCTCTTTTATTTTATTTTATTTTATTTATTGTATTTTAGCTTTTTAATTTAATTTTATTTTTTATTTTATTTCTTTTTATTTTATTTTATTTTGAGATCCAACTCAAATCTCAGGTAATAGTCAAATAATTGCCTAATTAGTTTTTTTATTGGTAAAAAATAAACTACTTTTTTATTACAATGAGTTTGAGAGACTTGAGTCATTGTCATGACCTATATGTAGTAATACTATGGGTAGCAAGAGAACATATTCTCTACTTGTTCCTAATAACAGCCTATTTTTTTGTTGCCATTGTCATTCTTATTTTTAACTTCAAAATGTGATAAACATTGCATAAATGTAACCTGAATTGTCACCACTAAACACACTCATGAAACCCCTGCTCAGATTGCAAATCCCCAGAGGCTTCCACTCAGTCACTATGGGAGTTGTTACCTCCACACTCGCCTCCCAACCCCTAGGAAGGCAGTAACCACTGTCCTGACTTCTAACAGCATAAGCTAATTATGCCTATTTTTATACTTTATGTAAATGGGACTCAGATGTAGAGAACAGACTTTTGGACTTAGTGGGAGAAGGCAAGGGATGCTGGGAGAGAATAGCATCGAAACATATATGTTGCCATATGTAAAATAGATGACCAGTGCAAGTGTGAATCACAAAGCAGGGCTCCCAAAGCTGATGCTCTGGATCAGCCCGGAGGGATGGGATGGGGAGGGAGGTGGGAGAGGGGTTCGGGATGAGAGGACATGTGTGTACCTATGGCTGATTCATGTTAATGCATGGCGAAAACCATCAAAATATTGTAGAGTAATTATCCTCCAACTAAAATAAATATATTTTTTTAAATAGGGTCTATACAATGTGTTTTCTTCTATGCCTTACTTCTTTCATTCAATAATGTGTTTCAGATATATCCATATTATTGTGCAGTTGTAGCCTAATCATTCTTCCTGTTCTCCACTGGGTATTCATTGAACTAATTGTTAATGGGTATCTGGATAGTCTGCATTTTGAGCTATGCTAAGAGGTGTCATTAGATGAAAAGAAAGGAAAAGAAATAGATTTCTACGTATGCATACACATGCACACACACTCATACACCTCGGCTGAGTGTGTATCTAGAAGTAAAACTGCCAGGCCATTGAGTATGTGTATTTTAAACTTCAATAAATATTACTAAGGAGTCTTTCAAAGAGATTATACCAGTATACATCAGCAGTGTGAATTTCTGTTGTTCCATACCCTGGAAAGATCTAGTTTTGTTTTTTATGAGGTCCTACTTTAGAGGTAATAAAATAGATTATAAAGTACTTTCAGTTCAGTTCAGTTCAGTCGCTCAGTCGTGTCCGACTCTTTGTGACCCCATGAATCCCAGCACGCCAGGCCTCCCTGTCCATCACCAACTCCCGGAGTTCACTCAGACTCCGTCTATCGAGTCAATGATGCCATCCAGCCATCTCATCCTCTGTCATCCCCTTCTCCTCCTGCCCCCAATCCCTCCCAGCATCAGAGTCTTTTCCAATGAGTCAACTCTTCGCATGAGGTGGCCAAAGTACTGGAGTTTCAGCTTTAGCATCATTCCTTCCAAAGAACACCCAGGGCTGATCTCCTTTAGAATGGACTGGTTGGATCTCCAAGGGACTCTCAAGAGTCTTCTCCAACACCACAGTTCAAAAACATCAATTCTTCGGTGCTCAGCCTTCTTCACAGTCCAACTCTGACATCCATACATGACCACAGGAAAAACCACAGCCTTGACTAGATGGACCTTTGTTGGCAAAGTAATGTCTCTGCTAGGAACATGTAATCAATCAAAATTCAGATTTCACCTCTCTCGTACAAGGTGTATTTCTTTAAGGAAATTATCTGTGTCTTCAGCCACACATATGACAGAGATGAGAAAGGCATGAGATGATTGTTTGGAGCTGATATCACCCCACCACCGTTACTAGTGTCTGGGACGCCTACCATGAGTGAGTCACTCTGCTCTACATACCATAGCTCATGCTTTAAGGAGAATAGACTGGCAGTCAGACACCTTAGCACCTAAGGATTTGATTCTCTAGCCAATAACAAAACCTTTTCCAGACTATTGTTTTCATGCACACTTCTTAATTAAGGTGTATGTGAATTTGGTCAACTATTACATTGCACTCAAGCTACGTTGATGTTGTTTAAAAACCAACTCCTGACAGTTCAGAGTAGGCATGTTTTAATCAATAAAGAAACACAGTGATTATAGAATTACAGTTTGGGGGACATTTTGTCTGAAGTCATCAGACCTATTAGAAAGTTCATCCTTCTGTAGTTTTAGAAGCAAGTGCAACCTTAACAACATGTCATGAAAAATTGTATTTGATGAGTATAAGGCGTAGTTTGCTGAGAAAAGTGCACATTCAAACTAAGTTAGTATCTATGTTGAATCATTGTGCCAGGTTTATTAGAACAGTCAGCCACAAAGTGGAGTGTGGCACCAGCTCTTCCAAAATGCCTGTGAGTGACACTGAAAGTCACGACCTGTGAGTGGCAGCTGCTTCTCTTGCCTTGGTCAACAGGCTCAGTGATTAATATGAGACATTATCCATGTATTTTAAAGGTAGAATATTCAACAGGAGAAAGTCGATTAATGTCATGTTTAATCATTTCCAAGTAAGGGAATATAAATATCCACCTTTCTCCACTTATCCAACCATGCATTATCTTCTCAAGTTCTAGGTAGGTACATACTTTTCAAAAGAGTGCAGTTATTAAGAAAAGAGATTGGGATATTATAGCCCTTTATTCAGGAGAGAACGCAAATAAATTTTCAGTGAGCTTAGGAATGGTGATAAAAATAAGATTCTTTCTGGGGAACAGGAAGTAGCAGCATGTGTTATTTTAATGTGTGTCATATACATATTCTGTATTATGTATCACAGAGTACCAGAAGTTTACAAGACTCCTGTATGTCGTTAAGACACTTTCTCCCTTTCTCCAATGCAAGGGTCTCAAGTCACTCATTATCTTGTTCTACTTCCCAGGATTTGTTATTGTGGTGATGGCAGTTCTGGTTAGCTTAATTCATGTAAAATATTCTGAGCATCAAATATCATAATCAGTTATAAGAGAGGAAAAGTTTGGTTTACAAGCACTGTACATGATATCTGGGGAATACTGGAATTTCCATTGGTATCTGATCTGATTCAGTATTTACCCCTCTGGTGCTCCTGTGACAAGTCAGGCAAAACAGTGCCCATTTGCACTGGCCCATGGACTTGGTTTTCACAATTGCCAGCCCTGAATATTCCTACCACATATGTAAAGATCTGCTCTATACTTCCTCCATTCATTAAGATTCTCTTTCAAAAACTAAGTCACAATAGAATAAGCATTTTAAGACTCCAATATTGTAGTATTTAAAGGAAATTTAAGAGGACTTTGGCTCAGTTGTCTGCTGAGAATTCTCTTCCCTGATCGGACAAAGGATCAAGCAATTTAACACTGTGGCTAAAAGCCCAGGTGTCAAGGGCAGAACCTGGGTTTGAGGCCAAGCTTTCTAACTTGTAAGCCTCCAGATCTTAGGCAAGCTCAAGAAGCTTGCAGAGTTAGACTCCTCACCTCTAAAACTTCGGTAACAGTATTTATCTGCAGGATGTTTTATAAGAGAGGAACATGAGGAAACACACATTTAGCCCTTAGCTGTTATCTAACCTCTCACCACAGGATACTATTATCTTGTTTGTTCATCTTTAGGAAAAGGGGCACCTCAGGGAGGAAAATCTTTATCAAAATGATCTGAAAAAAAAAAAAAGAACAAACCCTCCTCAAAAAGCAGCTGCCAGGAAACAAAACCAGTAGAACTATATACTTCACTCAGGAAATGGAGTCTGGTAATTTTCGTGTCCTGAGCCAGCCCTCAGAAATGGGTGATAAAATGGAAAATGGACTTAAAAGGGATTAAATTTCTGATTTCTAGTCTGAACAGGCCATCCAAGTGGGAAGGGTACTGAAATCAAAGAGCCTGGCGACCCAGATGGTTCCACAGACGGCTCCATCTCTGAGAAATTCTGCACCTCGGCCATTCAGTCACCTGCTGGGCCACCACAGCCCACTGTGGCAAAAGGAAAGCCAGCTACATCAAAGGTCTGCAACCTTCTGTAAGTGAGGAGCTCACTTCCTGGGTCGTTGACTTCCTGATAGCGACCATAGGCAGAGCTGGTCTCAGCCAGGGCTGTGCCCTCCTGCGTGTGTCCTCTGCCCTCACGTGGCTCCCAGGAGGCTCCTCCAGGACAGTCTGAAACCACCAGACTGGACAGTTATGTTACTCCTGGCTGATGTGTTCAGTTCTGATATCGCCATTCTTAGCGGTGTAGCTTGGCTCTTGGGATGGGATTTTTCTGAACTAAAATGGGAAGCAAACAGTGTTTTGGAATTAGACCTGAGTTTGAATCCCTCCACTTTTCAGCTTGGTGACTTTGGGCAAGTAACTTAACATCTTCCTAGGTTCTTATCTGTAAAATGGGTCTGAGAGGAATTAGATCAGCCCAAGACAGTCCAGGCACAGTGTGCTGAGCACTGGCTTCTCTTCCCTATGCCAAGCGTGCTACCTCACTTTTCCCCTCTTCAGTCCTCTGGAAAGGATTTAGAAACTTCCTCACAGAATATATTCTGAAAATATTCATTAATTGGTATTTCTTCCCAAAAGAATCTCTTCATCAAATAAATTTGGGGATCTCACCAGATTAAGTAAGGATTGCTGTTGTTGTTCAGTCACTAAGTTGTCTCTGACTCTGCAACTCCATGGACTGCAGACTGCCAGGCTCCTCTGTCCTTCACTAACTCCCAGAGTTTGCTCAAATTCATGTCCATAGAGTCAGTGGTGCTATCTAACCATTCCATCCTCTGCCACCCCTTTCTCTTTTATCCTCAATCTTTCCCAGCATCAGGGTCTTTTCCAATAAATCAGCTCTTCTCATCAGGTGGTTGAAGTAGTCAGGCTTCAGCTTTAGCATCAAGCCTTACAATGAATTTTCTGGGTTGATTTCCTTTAGAATTGACTGATCTGATCTCTTTGCTGGGCAAGGGACCCTCAAGAGTCTTCTCCAGCACCACAGTTCAAAGGCATCAATTCTTCAGTGCTCAGCCTTTTTTATTGTCTAGCTCTCACATCCACACATGACTACTGGAAAAAACATAGCTTTGATTAGACGGACCTTTGCTGGCAAAGTGATGTCTCTGCTTTTTAATATGCTGTCTAGGTTTGTCATAGCTATTCTTCCAAGGAGCAATCATCTTTTAACTTCATAGCTGCAGTCACCACCCACAGTGATTAATCTGGTAGTCCTGAGTTATTTTATTTTGCATTTTGAGATCTGATATCTGGAAACACAATAAGAACCCTACAGTCGAGTCAGCATAGATGACTGTCAGATCAGGGAAGTGGAGCCCTGTCTCAGGCATAGGTTGCTACTTGTCCCTCACGGTGACTTCTTTACCACTGGCCCTTTCCTCTGATGTGGCAGCTTTCAAACTGAGGTCAGTGCTTTGATGGCAGCAGGAGATTCACCAGGGCAGCTGAACACTCACCTCCCCCCACCACCCAGACAAAGCAGCTTAGCCTATTGTATACTGTATTATACATTTGACTTCCTCAAAAGACGGCATTCAAAGGGGGATTCTGTGTGCCTGAAATGCAAAGTCATTGACTGAACTGACAGTCGGCTTTCAGGCCTCCTCTGTCTCTGGCCTGCTGCACTTTCATCCGAGAAGTGTCAGTGCAGTCCAAAGATAGAAGCAAACAACGGAGACATTTTTACAAGGACTGCTGTTACCCTGTACTGGAAGTTTCCTAAACTGTCAGCAGGTTGAGGTTATCCTAATGCCTTCCTTCTGATATAATTGCTGTATTTGTACAGCATTGCGGAAAGACCGTCATCAGCATTTTTCTAATTTTCTCATCAACAAACTACGGCAAAAATAAGGAAGATATTATAATTTCTGCTAAAGCCAGGGCTAAGAGAAATTAAATATTTTGCTAGAAATAGTAGGCTAATAAGTGGAAGACGAGAAATATAAATCTAGAAGTTCTGATTCTTTCCACTGCACCTTGACCCTTCTAGATAATTTTTTTTTTTTTTAACATGGCTCCTGGAGAAGGGAATGGCTACCCACTCCAGTGTTCTTACCTGGAGAATTTCATAGATAGAGGAGCCTGGCAGGCTACAATCCATGGGATCACAAAGAGTTGGACATGACTGAGCGACTTTAAAAAAAAACCAAAAGACAATCTGAACTTTAATTACATAAGTATAAGATCAAAAGTCCATCACATCAAAACCTCTCAGAGAATTAATAATACTAACTGTAGCACTTCATGCCATAAACCTTTCAAGATCTTCCCTTGGCAAACATAAATTGCTGAATAAGAACTTCATGGATAGACAGAACCAGCCTTGGTGCTCTGAGAGGTAGCAGCTCACTCTGAGAGGGTTCCCAGCCTGCACACCTTTCTCTGATGGGTAATCCTGACGTCACTTCCTCTGAGGGTGATAGGAGCTCCCAGCATCCCTTTCTTTCATCATGTTACCAGCATTCCTCTCTCTGATGGAGGCTTCCAGAATCCTTCCCTTTCATCATATTCCCAGCATCCCTCTCTCTGAAGGCAAGTTCCCAGCATCCCTCCCTTATATTGCCTTCCCAACATCCCTCTCTCTTGTGGGGATTCCCAGCCTTCCTCTCTTACATGGTGATTCCAGGATCCCTCTCTTTGTTAGATAACTTTATTTTGATGAAGGACAAAGGTCATGAACAGAGCAGGAGATAAAAATAATTCTCTTGAATTACTGTTCCTTATATTTTTCTTACTAATAAACTTGACTATTACAGTTCACAGTAAATATACATATACAATAGAAATCTATAGATGTGTAGACAAATATTATCAAAGAACTGAAATTCACTTTTGTATTCAATGTTTTACAAGTGATCATTGTACTCCAACTTTCAGAAACCATCTGCACTTAATTATGAATTTTTTTAAATTAGGCTGCATCACTCATGATTCCTTCAGACCAGATATTCAGAAACAACTCAGAAAATATTGCTATGAGTACAGACACAGGAATCACCTTTTTAAGTGAAAAGTGTTGAAGGAAACTGAAAGTGACCAGGAATGAACTGGGCCCTTTGACAGGATTGCTTATTATGATATTTCATGTTTGGGATGAGCCTTTGTTCTGAGGAGGCATCAATTTCTGTCGGATCTAAAGCCCATCAGCTTTTTGAAGGTGCCTTGAAGAAGTCAGGGCATGAGTACTTTGGGGGATCTCACAACCTCACACATTTAGAAATAGGATGTGCCTTCAGGAGTCAGATATCTATTTAGCAGACTCCTGGGTTCTGCCATGTGAAGTGGAGAACTTTCCCCTGAGAGTGACTACTGTCTCTGGGCTCTGTAAATTGAAACAATGACTCTGCTTTTAAGATGACAAATCAAGTTAACTTGCAGAAACAGATGGATTCACATATGCATTTTACAATTCTCTTCTTTTCAAGATGATCTGAAAGCAAACATTTTATGTACTCTGTAACCCAATTTTAATCTACTTAACGTTTATCTAAGCTAGAAATTAGAATAACTAATAACTTTAAAATGAAGAATAAAATAAAATAGACCAAGTTCTAGGTTCTATAAACTTTTCTCTGCAGTGATTTGTCACAATGTGTAGCAGATTATGTAAAATAGCAATATCTTACCATTTCAGTATTTTCCATACTTGGAACTTCTTATCTTAAAACTATACCTCTGGGGAGCACAGTACCAAAATCCAACTGTAAGTATCCTAGAAGGGTAATAATTTGTTTCATTTATTGACATATTCATTCTTTCAATCATCAAAAATAATAATGTGTTATGCTATAGGCCATGCGCTCTGCCAAGCATTGGACATGAAATGATTAACAAAAAGGTTCTCTATTGTCATAGAGTTTATGGTCAAGTGTATAGGCTTTCCCTCTTGACCTACTGATTTTTATTTGACATACAGTTCTAACAGCTCAATATATTTAAGAGTCATGTCTAGATCCCAATAGAAATATCAAGTTACAAAGGGAAAGAGCTACCAGAAAAGGTGAGGAGAGCAAGGAGAGAGGAAAAACTAACCAGAAAAGAGAGAAAACTTAACAGGATTCATTCATTCAGACAAATATTTATTAAAGTGAAGTCCCTCAGTCATGTCCCACTCTGCGACCCCATAATATGAAGCCTGCCAGGCTCCTCCATCCATGGGATTTCCAGGCAAGAATACTGCAGTGGGTTGCCATTTCCTTCTCCAGGGGATCTTCTCAACCCAGGGATTGAATCTGGGTCTCTTGCATTGCAGGCAGATTCTTTAGCATTTGAGCTACCAGGGACTCCCTATAAGAATGAGGTAAGATCTGGGGGCTTTTTTGTTCAGTGATTGCCTCCAGTGTTTATTGAGTATCCAGTAAATGTCAGTACTGCTCTAGGAACAATCACTGAACAAAAAGCCCCCAAATTTACCTTATTCTTATAGGACTCACCTTCTACCGCTGAGCAGACAAACATCTAAAGGCATGTGAAGTTGAGGAGATATCAGGTAAAGATGTGTAAATGATAATATAATAATGATGTCAGTGAACCGTTTTCTGATACCACATGCTAGACACTATTCCAAATCTTTTACCTATAAAAATTCACTGAATCCAACACTTTTCTGAGGTGTGAACTATCATATATTTCCATTTAACAGAAGAGGAGATTGAGGCATTTCTCCAGAAATGAACTTTTACAGAAGCATACCTACAACAAAGGACTTCCCTTGTGGCTCAGACAGTAGAGCCTGCTTACAATGCAGGAGACCCGGGTTCAATCCCTGGGCCAGGGAGATCCCCTGGAGAAGGAAATGGCAATCCACTCCAATATTCTTGCCTGGAAAATCCCATGGATGGAGAAGCCTGGCAGACTACAGTCCATGGGGTAGCAAAGAGTTGGACACAACTGAGTGACTAACACATACACACGTTCAACAAATGTGTGATTGTCCTGGTTGAAGCAGCCATGAGTAGCCTCCTCACACTCAGCCTCCACCTCACACTCCTAGTTGCCCTTGGAGATTCTTCAAGAAATGAGATTTTTTGGCTTTTCATAAAAAAAATTGAAAATCACTGACTTCTGATAGCTCATTTCTTGTGAGGCTGAATGGCTGATAGAGAATCTGCTCATTCTATTCTAAAAAGTTAGTGGATATTTTAGACATACCCTTTCATTCTTTACCCTTATCTTCGTATGAAGTGAGGAGTTGAAAAAAAGGTATCCCTGTTTCACAAATGAACTTAACAAGACATAAAGAAGTACTGGCTAACACTGTTTTCTACCAGCTACTATGAGATTAATCAGATCATAAAACTGAAAATGTTCTTTTATTCTTTCCTCCAAGTACCAACAGCACCTAAGTCCTCCATTTAGATGAAAACAGATACTCTAGAAAAGGTCATTTCACAAACTTTGCAGTAATGTTTTTCACTTGGGATTGTTAACCTTTACTAATATTTATTGAACATGTATTTCATGAACCTTTCACCAAATTAGAAATTGAGATCATACAAAGGCTTATGGTCTGTAATATTGAGGTCAAAAATATAGCTAAAGAGAAAGAATATAAATGTTATTTTTGATGTATTTTAAAAGGTCAGTTTTCATTCCAATCCCAAAGAAAGGTAATTCCAAATAATTTTCAAATTACCACACAATTGCACTCATTTCACATGCCGGCAAGATTATGCTCAAAATCCTTCAAGCTATGCTTCAGCAACATGTGAGCCAAGAACTTCCAGATGTACACGCTGGATTTTAAAAAGGCAGAGGAACCAGAGATCAAACTGCCAACAAATGCTGGATCATAGAAAAAGCAAGAGAATTCCAAAAAAAATCATCTACTTCTGCTTCACTGACTACGTGAAAGCCTTTGACTATGTGGGTCACAACTGTGGCATATATTTAATGAGATAGAAATACCAGATCATGTTACCCGTTCCTGAGAAACCTGTGTGCAGGGCAAGAAGCAAGTTAGAACTGGACATGAAACAATAGACTGGCTCAAAACTGGGAAAGGAGTATGTCAAGGCTGTATATTGTCATCCTGCTTATTTAACTTATACGCAGAGTACATAATGAGAAATGCTGGGCTGGATAAAGCACAAGATGGAATCAAGATTGCAGGGAGAAATATTAATAACCTCAGATATGCAGATGATACCACTTTAATGGCGGTAAGTGAAGAGGAACTAAACAGCCTCTGGATGAAGGTGAAAGAGGACTGTGAAAAACTTGACTTTCAAAAAATGAAGATCATGGCATCCTGTTCTAGGACTTCATAGCAAATAGATGGGGAAAATGTGGAAACAGTGTCAGATTTCATTTTCTTAGGCTCCAAAATCACTGCAGACAGTGACTACAGCCATGAAATTAAAGGACACTTGCTTCTTAGAAGAATAGCTATAACAAACCTAGACAGTGTACTAAAAAGCAGAGACATAACTTTGCCAACAAAGGTCCATCTAGTCAAAGCTATGGTTTTTCCAGGGGTTACGTACGGATGTGAGAGTTGGACCATAAAGAAATCTGATCACCAAAGAATTGATGCTTTTGAACTGTGGTGTTGGAGAAGACTTTGAAAGTCCCTTAGACTGCAAGGAGATCAAGCCAGTTAATTCTAAAGGAAATCAACCCTGAATATTCATTGGCAGGACTGTGCTGCAGCTGAAGCTCCAATACTTTGGCTACTTGATGCAAAGAGCTTACTCACTGGAAAAGACCTGATGCTGGGAAAGATTGAGGGCAGGAGGAAACAGGGTTACAGAGGATGAGATGATTGGATGACATCACTGACTCAATGGACATGAGTTTGAGCAAACTCTGGGAGATAGTGAAGGGCCTGGAAGTCTGGCATGCAGCAGTTCATGGGGTCACAGAGAGTCGGACACGACTTAGCGACTGAACAACAACAATATCCAAAGAAGAGTGTCTGTGTGTATGGGTAAATTGATGATTTAGTGGATGAATGGGTGAAAAGCAGATGAAAGGATATAGATGGATGCATGGAAAGGTGTATGTATGTATGGATGGGTGGATGGATAGATGGATTGGTTGAGAATGAATGGGTGGATGGGCCACAGGTTGATTAATAGAGTGAAGGTGAAAGGATACATGTAGATAGACAAAACGACTACTAAATAAATAGTAAAGATATGAGTGCTGTTTATACAGAAATCAGTAACCATTATTACTGAGGCTGATTAAATGATGTTTACTATTATGCATTTAAGAATGCAAGAAAACAGGTTATGAACAATTTAGAAATTTTTATATTTGTCTAAAGCTAAAAGAATGAATTCTTATATGTCTCTAGAATAATTATCAAATAAATCATTATTCATAGCTATAGTAAACAATTATTTAAGAAAGTGTCTTGAAATTGAGTCTTTAAAAATAGATATCTTGAAAAGGTGGAAAGGAAGACACTCCGAGCAGGAAGATGAAATGCCAGAGGAAGGAATAGAGAGGGTTTATACACGAGAAATAAATCCATGTGTTTGACGTAGAAGTTCCATGTTGGGAAAGGGTGAACGATGAGGCTGACCATGAAGCAGGTGCCAGATTGTGGAGCACCTCATGCCCTTGGATGAGGTGTTTAGAGTTTCCCCTCCACATACTAAGGAGATCTTGCATAGCTGTGGTTTTGTTTGTTTGGGTTTTTTAGTTTGGGGGATTGGTTTGCTTGACTGGTTTTTTAAAGTGATGTATGCGAACTACCTCGCCGCAGGCCACGGGCTTGCAGAGTCGAGCACACCAGGTGGCTGGACAACAACCATAGCAGGCCAACTGCCCTCTTGGGAAAATCACTCTATGTGATAAAGAAATGATGCGTGAAGGGAGAGGAAGTCTATATTTCCTAACAAAGATGACACCAGCTCTTCTACCCAAATAGCCCCTTAGAAAGATCTTCAGTGACCAAACAACCTGAGATAGGCTTACCTGATCCGTACCCCAACGAACTCACCATTCTTTTACCTTGCTTTATTTATCTTTACAGCCTTTGTGTTTACCCTGATATAAACATATATACTTAATTTTTATTTGTTTATTTTATTTATTTTCTTTTTCCCACTAGAATATATTCTTCAAAGGGTAGGGAATTGAGTTTGCTCACTGATTTATTTCTAGTTTACAGAACAGTACCTGTCCCAGGGTGGCATTCAGTAAATATTTGTTTTACAAAGAATGAGTCTAAACAATAAGGAGTCATTTATAGAAAGTCCACAAACCTGTAAATTCAGTCATAGTGCGTGTGTGTGTTAGTCACTCAGTCGTGTCTGACTCCTCACGACCCCGTGGGCTGTAGCCCACCAGGTTCCTCTGTCCGTGGAATTCTCCAGGCAAGAATATTGGAGTGGGTTGCCATTTCCTCCTCCAGGGGATCTTCCCAATCCAAGGATTGAACCTGGATTTCTAGCATTCTTTACTAGCAGATTCTTTACTGTCTGAGCTACCAGGGAAGCCCAATAAAACTTTTAAAATAAGCCAAAATTATTTTAACTGAGGAAAAAAATCCAAAGCAAATTAAATAAGGTAGTCACATAGTGACAAAACATACAAAGCTAAGCTAATTATAGAATATGAAATTCAGCAATTAATAATTTTAAACACCTTTGCTATAAAAAGCATTAAGAAATAACAGGGGATTATGTAAACAAGAAATAACCTTTAAATCCACAAAATTCAGATCTCAAACCTGGGAAGGAGGAGAAGGATCAGAGAATCTGGTCTGTAAATCTGCAGAAAGCTAAAGGAACAGAGCCAGACCATGGCTTCTTTCTCACAGCTAACAAGACTTGGACAGACTTCATACTAAATGGAACCTGCCTCCAAGTCTACCTCGTCTAGGCTTCCTACATAGAAAAACAAATCTGTTGGCAGAGACAGAGGTAATAAATCAAACAGCCCATCCAACTCATTTAAGCTTGGTTTTTTGGTTGTGGTACATTGTGAAAATATTCATCCCCAAGAACTTGCAGAGAAAGAGTACTGCTTGTCCTCACCCCACTTCCCTCCTTCCTCCAGAAGCCAGGTGGCAGGTTGGGTCCAGGTTTACAAATGAGTTGCATAGCTTCCAACATCATTCCCACACAAACAAAACATTAAGGGAAAGAGCTATACATTGAAAAATTAACCATTTTGCATTTGGAATCAAAGATTATATTGACTTCCTCAACACTAATAACTCTAGAAATTCCGGACCAAGAGATAGGGTATGAAAAAGTTGGATGGTCTCATCAACTCAATGGACATGAACTTGAGCAAACTCCAGGATTTAGTGAAGGACAGGGAAGCGTGGCATGCTATAGTCCATGGGGTTGAAAAGAGTTGGAATCAACTTAGTGACTAAACAACGAACAATCTTGCTGAGATACTATGAACATTCAGCTGGTGCTGCAACAAAACCTCTTTTCAAAGATCATTTAAGACAAACACACATACGGAAACCAAAAGGCATTTCTTCTAAAGACGAAAAGGTGTGCAATTTAAGAACATTCTAGCACATTGTTCATATTTGGGAATGATTCATCTGCATCTGCAGCTCTCCTACTCTCTGTGTGCTCTCAACTCAGCTTCTCCAGGCTTCATATTGCAGCAGGGGAAGTACACTAATTCATAACCAAGTCCATTGTCCTACCGCTGAAGGGAACATTGTAATTCTTCTTCCCAGCCACTTAAAGTACAGTCAGCCCAGATGAAAACACTGTTTCAGCTGTGACTCCATCATTATACCTAGAAATTACCCTCAAAAGTAAACATGTCAAAAATTTAAATAGTATGGCCATATATTCAATTTTTATTGTAGAGAAAGATCACATCAAATTTTGACCAAATAAAATAGGAGGAACCAGTGCTCCAAGGGGAGTGGGTTTTTTTTTTTTTTTAACTTTACAATATTGTATTAGTTTTGCCAAATATCAAAATGAATCCGCCACAGGTATACATGTGTTCCCCATCCTGAACCCTCCTCCCTCCTCCCTCCCCATACCATCCCTCTGGGTCGTCCCAGTGCACTAGCCCCAGGCATCCAGTATCGTGCATCGAACCTGGACTGGCATCTCGTTTCATACATGACATTTTACATGTTTCAATGCCATTCCCCCAAATCTTCCCACCCTCTCCCTCTCCCACAGAGTCCATAAGACTGTTCTATACATCAGTGTCTCTTTTGCTGTCTCGTACACAGGGTTATTGTTAAGTTTCATTAGCTCAGTCATGTCCAACTCTTTGTGACCCCATGGACTGCAGAACAGTCCCTGTCCATCTCCAACACCTAGAACTTGCTCAAACTTGCTCAAACTCAAGTCCATCAAGTCGGTGATGCCATCCAATCATCTCATCCTCTGTCATAACCTTCCCTTCCTACCTTCACTCTTTCCCAGCATTAGGGTCTTTTCTAAGGAGTCAGTTCTTCCCATCAGGTAACCAAAGTATTGGAGCTTCAGCTCCAGCATCACTCTTTCCAATGAATATTCCTTTCTTTTTCTTGGGGATGGTTTTGATCACTGCCTTCTGTACAATGTTATGAATCTCCACCCGTAGTTCTTCAGGCACTTTGTCTATCAGATCTAATCCCTTGAATCTATTTGTCCCTTCCACTGTATAATTGTGAAGGATTTTATTTAGATCATACCTGAATGATCTAGTGGTTTCCCTACTTTCTTTAAGTCTTAATTTTGCAATAACATGACCCCACAGAGACTGAGTCAGACCTGCTTTGAGTGGCCTGCCATGGGGACAGGGGTTCTGGCTGCAGCAGACCTGGGAGGCATGGTGCACATCATAAGTCATCTTGCCAGGAGGTTGCCTTTAGCCCCACCATAGAGCCACTGAGCAGATGACCCACAAACTGGAGAACAATTATACCAAAGAAGTTCTCAAACTGTTACAAAAGTCCTAGGACCCACAATAGATTTCCCAGCCTTGGGAAATTTGGCAAAGGGACTGAGAATGCATGAGAATTTGACTTGGAAGACCAGTGGGATTTTATTACAGAACTTCCACAGAAATGGGGAAACAGACTATTGAAGGGCACAAACAAAACCTTGTGTGCACCAGGATCCAGGAAGAAGGAGCAGTGACCCCACAAGAGACTGAGCCAGACTTGCCTGTGAGTGTCCAGGATTTCTGGCAGAGACGTGGGTCAACAGTGGCCTGCTGCAGGGTCTAGGACACTGAATACAACAGTCCAGGGAGCTGTGGCAGCTGGCATAAGTCGTTTTGAAGGAGGTCACCATTATAGCCATTACCCCTACATAGTTTGGCCTCAGGTCAGCCCTGCCCAGCAAAAGAAAACTTACTAAAGAATTACTGAGCATGGCCCTGCCCATCAGAGCAAGAGTCAGATTCCCCCACAACCAGTCCCTCCCATCAGGAAGCTTCCACAAACCTCTTATCCTTATCCTCCAAAGGGCAGGTAGAATGGAAATTGAAATCACAGAAAACTAACCAAACTGATCACATGGGTCACAGCCTTGTCTAACTCAATGAAACTATGAGTCATGTCATGTAGGGCCATCTAAGACAGACGGGTCATGGTGGAGAGTTCTGGCAAAACGTGGTCCACTGGAGAAGGGAATGGCAAAAACGTCAGGATTCTTGCTTTGAGAACCCCATGAACAGTATGAAAAGGAAAATAGATATGACACTGAGAGATGAACTCCCCAGTTCGATAGGTGCCCAATGTGCTAAAGGAGAAGAGTGGAGAAATAGCCCCAGAAGGAATGAAGAGGCTGAGCCAAAGCGAAAACAATGTCCAGTTGTGGATATGACTGGTGATCGAAGTAAAGTCCAATGCTGTAAAGAACAATATTGCCTAGGAACCTGGAATGTTAGGTCCATGAATCAAGGTAAATTGGAAGTGGTCTAACAGGAGATGGCAAGAGTGAACATCGACATTTTAGGAATCAGTGAACTCAAATGGACTGGAATGGGTGAATTTAATTCAGATGACCATTATATCTACTACTATGGGCAGGAATCCCTCAGAAGAAATGGAGTAGCCCTCATAGTCAATAAAAGAGTCTTAAATGCAGTACTTGGGTGCAATCTCAAAAACGACAGAATGATCTCTGTTTGTTTCCAAGGCAAACCATTCAATATCACAGTAATCCAAGTCTATGCCCCAACCACTAATGCCAAAGAAGTTGAAGTTGAACAGTTCTGTGATGACCTACAAGACCTTCTAGAACTAACAACAAAAAATGGTGTCCTTGTCGTCACAGGGGACTGGAATGTAAAAGGAAGAGTGAAGAGATACCTGGAGTAACAGGCAAGTTTGGCCTTGGAGTACAAAATGAAGCAGGGCCAAGGCTAGCAGAGTTTTGCCAAGAGACTGCATTGGTCATAGCAAGCACCCTCTTCCAACAACACGAGACATGACTCTCCACATGGACATCACCAGATGGTCAATACCGAAATCAGATTGGTTATATTTTTTGCAGCAAAAGATGGAGAAGCTCTATACAGTCAGAAAAAACAAGACCAGGAAATGACTGTGGCTCAGATCATGGACTCCTTATTGCAAAATTCAGCCTTAAATTGAAGAAAGTAGGGAAAACCACTAGACCATTCAGATATTAGGTTTACCCACTGGTATCAGTTTCATGACAAGTTTCCTGGGTGCCACTGCATTGATTAGTAAACATCAATTTTCAGACCATCTAAACTCACATTGAAATTAATGACATCCTATGTGCATTATTTTTATTGTTCTTTGAGCATACAATTATATATATACATATATATGTGTGTAAAGAGAGAGAGTCCATAAAATATAGCAAAAAATAAGCCCATTTGCAGCTCTTCAAAAATCTGAAAAACAGTTTGGTTTACCAAGGCACTTGCTCTGACTTCCAATAGCAAATCCAATTTAGCTCAGTCTCTGGTAGCAAGTAGTCATGTAATTGAGCATAATTTGTCACAATTGGCCATTCTGACTAGAGAACCATTTAGGATTGAGTTAGTACAAACATTGGAAAGCCCTTGCAACATTCCAGCTAAAAAACAGAAAAGATATAACGTGGCAATCTGCCCTCCCTCAAAAACAATCTATTAAACTGTAATATTTTTTGTTTCCTTATTTACTTTGAATATTCCTATTGCTGAAATATTACTATTTGCATAAAGTTCTGATCCCTATCCATAGAAGTAACATTCACATTTAATTCTTCAGTGTCACGTGGCCTAAAAGTCAGCACTTATATAGTACCTTTCACTTGAAGATCTTTTTCCAAAGTGTTTGAAATAAAATTTTGACAAGTTGATTTTCCTCACATCAATGCTGCTTGACTGCATAAATCTCTTAACTCTGACATTTCCAAATGTACTAAACCGAATACAATTGTTCCTCAGTAACTGCAGAAGGGCTAGTTCTAGATTCCCTCAGATATCAAAACTCAAGCAAGCTCTTGTATTAATATTTATATATAAATGAACATTGTATTTACATATAACCTATGCACTTCCTCCTCTATATTTTAAATCATCTCTAGATTACTTATAATACCTAATACAATGCAAATGCCATGCAAAAGACAAATCATATATGGAAATGAAAGATGGAAGTACTCATGGATTTCTTGATCAGAGGAAAAAAACAGACCATGACATTCACTGTAAAGTCATTATACAGTGAATGGCTTTTACTAAAGTAAAAACAAACCTCTAGAAAAGGATGGTAGCCCCACAACATTGAGGACATTGTTAGAAGTCGTTAAATGTTAAGAAAAAGGCATAATTAGACTTCAGACATAGTTTTTCACAGTTATCATGGCTGAGGACTTTGTAGCACTGTGGCTTTCTGCAGCAGAACAGCCTCTCGGAATACATGATAATGTATGATAATGCACGCCACATTGTGCTGTCCTTGTCCTCAATCTTTCAGTCGTGTCTGATTCTCTGTGATCCCATAGACTGTAGTCTGCCAGGCTCCTCTGCCCATTGGATTTTCCAGGCAAGAATACTGGAATGGGTTGCCATTTCCTACTCCAGGAAATATTCCAGACCCAGGGATAGAATCTGTGTGTCTTGTGTTTCCTGCATTGGAGGCGGATTCTTTACCACTGGGCCACCTGGGAAGCCTACATGCAACACTAATCATAATAATAGTGGTAATAATAAAAATAATAACAGGGTGTTAGCATTCTTGAGTTCTGCCCATGTGCCAGGCCCTGTGGAAGAACTTTGCAAACTTTCAATTTACAAGCAAAACCCTAACCCTAATCCCACAAGGCTGGTGCTATTATATTTTGGTTTGATTGATGAGACTGGGGTTTAGGCAGAGAATTTGCAAGAATGCAAATTTAGATCTCTCTGATTCTAAACCTTAAGCTTCTAGATATTATATATTCTATCCTATAACGCTAAGGAATAATTATTTAGGAAATCTTTGCATGCAAGTTAATATAATTTAAAATTAAGTTAGAAAGTATTTTAAATTAAATTTTGCAAGTTTTTGCATATACCTGTAACTAAAATGCTCATATAATTTTTTTCAAAATGTATGTAGGATACCTTTTTCATTTCTTTTCAACTTCACCTTCTATATATCATGTTTATTTCACTAAGCAATAGTACTCCTTTTGAGTTAGCAAAAAATTTGCTTTGCTGATTCAGGAGAAGTTTTTCTTAAAAGAGGTCAAGGTTTGAGATTTTTTTATGACATTAATTTAATCCTTAAGGTTACCACCTACAGCACAATACATATAAATGCATGTAATAAATATAATTCTGTAAACCTCAGCATTCTGAGGACACATCCTCAAGCCCCTACAGACAATTAAAAACATACAATGTGGAAAACAGTGAACAAAGACTAATCTTAAGAAATTATTTCTAACTTTTTTTCTCTGGTAATGTTTCTCAGCTTTAAATCCTCAATGTTTATCCCTTTGGTGGTCAGTAGCTTGGACATCAAGTGCAGAGCAAGAACACATAAGACACATTTGATAACCATTATCTTTTATGAAGCTCTGATGCTCATCTCTGTTGGAATAGCAACAATTTTTCCTCAGTGTAACAGAATGAGAACATTTGAACATAGCTATCAATACATCTCAAAATACATCTATTCCCTCCCTCTTATAAGCAACAGGAAAATGAAAATTAAAATCTCTATTAAGCTAGGATTGGCCAACTGTTTCACCACAGAGCTCTTAATAATTAAAGGGAAATGCTACAGAATTATACACAGTTAAACATGTAATACCAAGGAGTTAATGTACATTAAAAGCTATGCTTATATAAGGCAGCATTCTCAGGGCAGATTATTTGCAATAATGTATTTTTTTAACCCCAATTTTAAGAAGCATGTGAGAGGAGGGGACTTTAGATGAAGGCAGTCAAAAAGTGTAAACTCAATTTAAGATATATAAATACTAGAGAATATAAAGTAAAACGTGATAAATATTAACATAGCTATTTGTTATAAGAAAGGTGTTAAAAGAGTAAATCCTAAGAATTCTCATCACAAGAAAAAATTTTTTTCTAATTCTTTAACATTGTACTTATTGAAGTGATGGATTTTCACTGAACGCACTTTGGTCATCATTTCATAATGGATGGAAGTCAGGTCATTATACTCTACACCTTAAACTTACACAGTGCTGCATGTCAGTTCAGTTCAGTTCAGTCGCTCAGTCGTGTCTGACTCTTTGCGACCCCATGAATCGCAGCACGCCGGGCCTCCCTGTCCGTCACCAACTCCTGGAGTTCACCTGAACTCATGTGCATCGAGTCAGTAATGCCATCCAGCCATCTCATCCTCTGTTGTCCCCTTCTCCTCCTGCCCCCAATCCCTCCCAGCATCAGGATCTTTTCCAATGAGTCAACTCTTCACATGAGGTGGCCAAAGAATTGGAGTTTCAGCCTCAACATCAGTCCTTCCAATGAACACCCAGGACTGATCTCCTTTAGGATGGACTGATTGGATTTCCTTGCAGTCCAAGGGACTCACAAGAGTCTTCTCCAACACCACAGTTCAAAAGCATCAATTCTTCGGTGCTCAGCTTTCTTCACAGTCCAACTCTCATATCCATACGTGACCACAGGAAAAACCATAGCCTTGACTAGACAGATCTTTGTTGACAAAGTAATATCTCTGCTTTTCAATATGCTGGTCATAACTTTCCTTCCAAGGAGTAAGTGTCTTTTAATTTCATGGCTTCAATCACCATCTGCAATGATTTTGGAGCCCCCCTCAAAAAAAATCTGACATTGTTTCCACTGTTTCCCCATCTATTTCCCATGAAGTGATGGGACCAGATGCCATGATCTTCGTTTTCTGAATGTTGAGCCTTAAGCCAACTTTTTCACTCTCCTCTTTCACTTTCATCAAGAAGCTCTTTAGTTCCTCTTCACTTTCTGCCATAAGGATGGTGTCATCTGCATATCTGAGGTTACTGATATTTCTCCCGGCAATCTTGGTTCCAGCTTGTACTTCTTCCAGCCCAGCGTTTCTCATGATGTACTCTGCATGTAAGTTAAATAAACAGGGTGACAATATACAGCCCTGACATACTCCTTTTCCTATTTGGACCAGTCTGTTGTTCCATGTCCAGTTCTAACTGTTGCTTCCTGACCTGCATATAGTGTTTCTCAAGAGGCAGGTCAGCTGGTCTGGTATTCCCATCTCTTTCAGAATTTTCCACAGTTTATCGTGATCCACACAGTCAATTACATCTCAATATAACCGGAAGGAGAAAAAAAGTAAAGGATGCTAGAAATGTGGTTCTTATAGAAGATACAGGGTTAAAGGCAATGTAACTACAAGACAATAGAGTGGGCAAGGAAAGAGGGAAGCTGCTTTGGGCCTCACTGTACGAAACAGTTTATAGCTACTTGCCTTCTGTATTATCTGTCAACTCCTCTAGAGTACACTACTATCATACGAGAGCAACAGGAAAGGAACTATATGTGCTGTTTTCCTTTTAGAGCTGTTCTGGTTTATGTTAATTGTGGTAAAAAAAATTTATAAATGCTTTCCTTGGGACTTCCTTGATGGTCCAGCAGTTAAGAGTCCACTCTTCCAATGCAGGGGGCACAGGTTCGATCACTGGTTGGGGAAGTTCTGCATGCCGTGGGGTGTGGAAAAAAAATTTAGGAATCCTCTATTTTATTTGGAAGATAAATTATATAGGGAATTATCAGTTATAAATTAAAATCTTTCCTGAACAATAATACAGAGGGTTGAAAACAATCATCATGACAGAATGAGCTGATGTTGACAGGATAAATCAAAACCAATGAAAATACAAAAAAAAAAAAACGCCTAGGCACTAGAAGCAAAGAGAGAGCTCTGTAACAGATGTGAGCTGAGGAGAATAAATTTCGTGCAAGAATATCAGAGCCATGGTACCCAGACAGCCTCCATGGCTGCTGGGCATGACCTGTAGGAAAGCTATTGCTAAGGGTGAACTCTGTGTCTAAAATATGAACAAAACAGAGCTGAGGAAGCAGAATAAAAATTTGAAAGACTTAAGTTAATTATGTTTAAACGTTCACAGAGGTGAAGGACTTGATTTATAAGCCAAGAACAGAAATGAATGAAAAAGTGAATGACTATGAATATGAATGAAATGAATGAATAATGAATGACATCTATAAAGGACTATCACAAAATCACTATGAGGAAGGTCTAATGTAAATGATTTTAGAGAACATTCCATGTGCTGTACAAATATCTGGTACATAATGAAGGTTTTCAGGTCACTCTACCTGAGATTAATTTTTATTGCCATATCTCTTCCAAAATAGACCTTATCCCAAATCATAAATTCTTGACAAACCCAGAGCAATAAGTATACCATTTAGGAGATCTTATATTAATACCTGTACTAAAACCTTGAAATTGGGCCAAAGCAGAGAAAGAAAGGCAGAAGAGTCTTTGTGGAATTTGAGTAGCAAGTTCATAAGGTTTGACAGAGAATTTTGCTCCCGAAAATAAATGAGAAAAAGGTGATCATTAGTAGAATCATCATCAAATATCTACTTGCCCTTAAAACTGATCACTTATTGCCAATTTTCCCTTTGGTCAAAAGAGAACAGCTGTTTATTCTAATATTTGGAATGTGTTTTTATGCTGCTACAACAGCAATAAATGTAGTCATCCTTTCTTGAAAAGTGATAGAAACTTGCAGTCAGTCACTCAGTCTGGTCTGACTCTTTGAGACCCCATGGACTGCAGCATGCCAAGCCTCTCTGTCCATCACCAACTCCCGGAGTTCACCCAAACTCAAGTCCATTGAGTCAGTGATGCCATCCAACCATCTCATCCTCTGTTGTCCCCTTCTCCTCCTGTCTTGAATCTTTCCCAGCATCAGGGTCTTTTCAAATGAGTCAGCTCTTCCCATCAGGTGGCCAAAGTTTTGGAGTTTCAGCTTCAACATCAGTTCTACCAATGAACACCCAGAACTGATCTCAAGGGACTCTCAAGAGTCTTTTCCAACACCGCAGTTCAAAAGCATCAATTCTTTGGCGCTCAGCTTTCTTAATAGTCCAACTCTAACATCCATACATAACCACTGAAAAAACCATAGCCTTGACTAGACGGACCTTTGTTGGCAAAGTAATGTCTCTGCTTTTGAATAGGCTATCTAGGTTGGTTATAACTTTCCTTCCAAGGAGTAAGCGTCTTTTAATTTCATGGTTGCAATTACCATCTGCAGTGATTTTGGAGCTCAAAAAGATAAAGTCTGACACTATTTCCACCATTTCCCCATCTGTTTGCCATGAAGTGATGGGACCAGATGCCATGATCTTAGTTTTCTGAATGTTGAGCTTTAAGCCAACATTTTCACTGTCCTCTTTCACTTTCATCAAGAGGCTCTTTAGTTCTTCTTCACTTTCTGCCATAAGGGTGATGTCATCTGCATATCTGAGGTTATTGATATTTCTCCCACAATCTTGAGTCCAGCTTGTGCTTCATCCATCCCAGAGTTTCTCATGATGTACTCTGCATATAAGTTAAATAAGCAGGGTGACAATATACAGCCTTGACATACTCCTTTTCCTATTTGGAACCAGTCTGTTGTTCATGTCCAGCTCTAACTGTTGCTTCCTGACCTGCATACAGGTTTCTCAAGAGGCAGGTCAGGTGATTTGGTATTCCCATCTCTTAAAGAATTTTCCACAGTTTATTGTGATCCACACAGTCAAAGGCTTTGGCATACTCAATAATGCAGAAATAGATGTTTTTCTGGAACTCTCTTCTTTTTTCAATGATCCAGTGGATGTTGGCAATTTGATCTCTGGTTCCTCTGCCTTTTCTAAAACCAGCTTGAACATCTGGAATTTTATGGTTCACATATTGTTGAAGCCTACCTTGGAGAATTTTGAACATTACTTTACTAGCATGTGAGATGAGTGCAATTGTGAGGTAGTTTGAGCATTCTTTGGCATTGCCTTTCATTGGGACTGGAATGAAAACTGAACTTTTCCAGTCCTGTAGCCACTGCTGAGTTTTCCAAATTTGTTAGCATATTGAGTGAAGCACTTTCACAGAATCATCTTTCAGGATTTGAAATAGCTCAACTGGAATTCCATCACCTCCACCAGCTTTGTTCATAGTGATACTTCCTAAGGCCCACTTGACTTCACAATCGAGGATGTCTGGCTCTAGGTGAGTGATCACACCATCGTGACTATCCAGGTCATGAAGATCTTTTTGTACAGTTCTTCTGTATATTCTTGCCACCTTTTCTTAATATCCTCTGCTTCTGTTAGGTCCATATCATTTCTGTTGTTTATTGAGCCCATCTTTGCATGCAATGAAACTTTATATTTGTATTATTCTGATGAAATGTTGAATGTACTATTATTCTCTTTTCAAATCCCATTCAAGTGCCATGTAAGCTTAGAGAAATTCTCCTGATTTAGGATTCCTTTTTATAATTTCAGTGGACCTTCTGAAGTGGATTCTTCTCCTTAAGGACTTGTTCACTTCTTTCCTTGTTTACACCTGGTAGTGGAAAGAGAACAGTGGTGAGAATGCAAAGGCTTGAGTTTTAGTCCCAACTGTGTGGCTAACAAGCTAAACCTTGGGGAAGTCACTCTACTTCCTAGAAATTGTCTTCGCATTTGTAGGAAGAGAAGGTTGAACTAAAGATTTTTTTTTTTTTTTGCTTCTTTCAGAATTTTATGTTTTCAACAATATTTACCTAATTATTATTCATTATACTCTATTTTTGTGTGATGCTACTTAGGTTTTTTGATTATGTGATCAGTATACAAACCTGCACTATTCTTGGACTGTTCTATTTTAAATGTGTATGAGTAGCTTTTATCCACTGACTTCATTCTTTCTGTGGCTTTGCTTCATTTATACAGAGACAAGGGTTTGGTCAGTGTGGCAAAGAATGTTATTATGATTTTTGCTGATTTAAATAAATTATGATTCAGATTTCCGAACTTTCAGTTAATATCCATGTCCATGTCATATAACAGAAACTTCAAAAAAAATGTCTTATAGACATTTATTCCTGTGTCACATAAAAACAAGTCTACAGTTTTACCAGCCAGAGACAGCAATTCCAAGTAGCACAAAGAATCCAGGCCAGCCTTCTATCCAGGCTCTAATTGTGAAGATCGGAGGAAAATGTTTTCTGTCTGAGACCTTCTACCTTTTCATTTTAAAAAAATAATGGCTTCCTATAAACTTGTACCGAGGTCTAGAGACTTGGTTGGATTCAACAAAATATTTTCGGCAAGGAAATGTCAAAGCTCATGTTGCATATTTCATATTAAATCACACCAGGAGCCACATAATATCAGGTTGCTTCTTATTAGTGATGCTACGTGAGGCCATTTAGTTAAATTGGTGACAGCCAGATATCTCTGTTTTCATGGTATTAATACGTTGTTCCTTAGCAATTGAAGTGATCTGAATAGTGTTTATTTGGTACCATGCTGATATATCCTATTCCCCTACAACTTTTTACCTAATGGCTATAGCATCTTTGGATGGTCATTGGCTGAATGGTTACTACATTGAGGGGCAGCACACGGTAATCGTCTTAATTCTACTATGTGTGTGTGTATGCCCACTCAGTCATGTCCAACTCGTTTCAGCCCCACACAGGCTCCTTTGTTAATGGAATTTTCCAGGCAAGAAAACTGGAGTGGTTGCCATTTCTTACTCCAGGGGATCTCCTCAAGCCAGGGATCAAACTCTTGTGTCTCCTGCATCAGCAGGCAGATTCTTTACCTCTAGCACCACCTGAGAAGCCCCTTCTTGATTCTATTATTCCTTCTTTATTAACTAGCATTCCTCTGCAAAGATGAGGTCTTCTAGCACAGCATATGTTCCAGACTGTCAAAGAAAAATTTCACTGGTTAAGGTTAACAGACAAAGAAGACTTTATTCAAGACTGTTCCAATAGAGGAGATAACACTCAATTCTGCTGAAACAAAAGGTGGGTTTTTAAGCATGGGGTGGATGAGGCAGTGGAAAGTACTAGAGGAAATGAAGTGGGTGGTTAGTCAATGGGATCGGGCCATCTGCGCTTGCTAATTTTAGCTTAGTTAGTTTTTACCCTCCTACAGAGACTGGAAGATAGAGTAGCTATCTTTCTTGATTATTACATTTCAAAGGGATAGATCCTAAATCCTTGAGAGTTACATTCCTGGGTTGTAAAACTGATAGGAAGCTGGAAGAAGATTTACATTTTAAAGAGGCAGAAAAGAATTTAGAATTGAAAGTTTTTTTTTTTTTTCCTGCTCCTGATTTTTGTGTTTTTTGTTTGTTTGTTTGTTTTTTTAATTTTATTTTATTTTTAAACTTTACATAATTGTATTAGTTTTGCCAAATATCAAAATGAATCCATCATAGGTATACATGTGCTCCCCATCCTGAACCCTCCTCCCTCCTCCCTCCCCATACCATCCCTCTGGGTCGTCCCAGTGCACTAGCCCCAAGCATCCAGTATCGTGCATTGAACCTGGAGTGGCATCTCGTTTCATACATGATATTTTACATGTTTCAATGCCATTCTCCCAAATCTTCCCACCCTCTCCCTCTCCCACAGAGTCCATAAGACTGTTCCATACATCAGCGTCACTTTTGCTGTCTCATACACAGGGTTATTGTTATCATCTTTCTAAATTCCATATATATGCGTTAGTATACTGTATTGGTGTTTTTCCTTCTGGCTTACTTCACTCTGTATAATAGGCTCCAGTTTCATCCACCTCATTAGAACTGATTCAAATGTATTCTTTTTAATGGCTGAGTAATACTCCATTGTGTATATGTACCACGGCTTTCTTATCCATTCATCTGCTGATGGACATCTAGGTTGCTTCCATGTCTTGGCTATTATAAACAGTGCTGTGACGAACATTGGGGTACATGTGTCTCTTT
Organism: Bos taurus; assembly: GCF_002263795.3. NCBI lineage: Eukaryota > Metazoa > Chordata > Mammalia > Artiodactyla > Bovidae > Bos > Bos taurus. The sequence continues at coordinate 16,014,625 of NC_037336.1, read as the reverse complement.
CCCTTCTGGTTTCCTCAGTGTGTATGCCCAGCAGTGGGATTGCTGGATCATAAGGCAGTTCTATTTCCAGTGTTTTAAGGAATCTCCACACTGTTCTCCATAGTGGCTGTACTAGTTTGCATTCCCACCAACAGTGTAAGAGGGTTCCCTTTCCTCCACACCCTCTCCAACATTTATTATTTGAAGACTTTTGGATCGCAGCCATTCTGACTGGTGTGAAATGGTACCTCATTGTGGTCTTGATTTGCATTTCTCTGATAATGAGTGATGTTGAGCATCCTTTCATGTGTTTGTTAGCCATCTGTATGTCTTCTTTGGAGAAATGTCTATTTAGTTCTTTGGCCCATTTTTTCATTGGGTCATTTATTTTTCTGGAGTTGAGCTGGAGGAGTTGCTTGTATATTTTTGAGATTACTTGTTTGTCAGTTGCTTCATTTGCTATTATTTTCTCCCATTCTGAAGGCTGTCTTTTCACCTTGCTGATAGTTTCCTTTGATGTGCAGAAGCTTTTAAGGTTAATTAGGTCCCATTTGTTTATTTTTGCTTTTATTTCCGATATTCTGGGAGGTGGGTCATAGAGAATCCTACTGTGATGTATGTCAGAGAGTGTTTTGCCTATGTTCTCTTCTAGGAGTTTTATAGTTTCTGGTCTTACGTTGAGATCTTTAATCCATTTTGAGTTTATTTTTGTGTATGGTGTTAGAAAGTGTTCTAGTTTCATTCTTTTACAAGTGGTTGACCAGTTTTCCCAGCACCACTTGTTAAAGAGATTGTCTTTAATCCATTGTATATTTTTGCCTCCTTTGTCAAAGATAAGGTGTCCATATGTGCGTGGATTTATCTCTGGGCTTTCTATTTTGTTCCATTGATCTATATTTCTGTCTTTGTGCCAGTACCATACTGTCTTGATAACTGTGGCTTTGTAGTAGAGCCTGAAGTCAGGTAGGTTGATTCCTCCAGTTCCATTCTTCTTTCTCAAGATCGCTTTGGCTATTCGAGGTTTTTTGTATTTCCATACAAATTGTGAAATTATTTGTTCTAGCTCTGTGAAGAATACTGTTGGTAGCTTGATAGGGATTGCATTGAATCTATAGATTGCTTTGGGTAGTATACTCATTTTCACTATATTGATTCTTCCAATCCATGAACATGGTATATTTCTCCATCTATTAGTGTCCTCTTTGATTTCTTCCAAGAAACCCAGAGAGTCCCAAACAGGATAAAGCCAAGGCGAAACACCCCAAGACACATATTAATCAAATTAACAAAGATCAAACACAAAGAACAAATATTAAAAGCAGCAAGGGTCTTACGTTTAGATCTTTAATCCATTTTGAGTTTATTTTTGTGTATGGTGTTAGAAAGTGGTCTAGTTTCATTCTTTTACAAGTGGTTGACCAGATTTCCCAGCACCACTTGTTAAAGAGATTGTCTTTAATCCATTGTATATTCTTGCCTCCTTTGTCAAAGATAAGGTGTCCATATGTGCGTGGATTTATCTCTGGGCTTTCTATTTTATTCCATTGATCAACCACTATGAGGTACCATTTCACACCAGTCAGAATGGCTGCGATCCAAAAGTCTTCAAATAATAAATGTTGGAGAGGGTGTGGAGAAAAGGGAACCCTCTTACACTGTTGGTGGGAATGCAAACTAGTACAGCCACTATGGAGAACAGTGTGGAGATTCCTTTAAAAACTGGAAATAGAACTGCCTTATGATCCAGCAACCCCACTGCTGGGCATACACACTGAGGAAACCAGAAGGGAAAGAGACACGTGTACCCCAATGTTCATTGCAGCACTGTTTATAATAGCCAAGACATGGAAGCAACCTAGATGTCCATCAGCAGATGAATGGATAAGAAAGCTGTGGTACATATATACAATGGAGTATTACTCAGCCATTAGAAAGAATACATTTGAATCAGTTCTAATGAGGTGGATGAAACTGGAGCCTATTATACAGAGTGAAGTAAGCCAGAAGGAAAAACATAAATACAGTATACTAACGCATATATATGGAATTTAGAAAGATGGTAACAATAACCCGGTGTACGAGACAGCAAGAGAGACACTGATGTATAGAACAGTCTTATGGACTCTGTGGGAGAGGGAGAGGGTGGGAAGATTTGGGAGAATGGCAATGAAACATGTAAAATATCATGTAGGAAACGAGTTGCCAGTCCAGGTTTGATGCACGATGCTGGATGCTTGGGGCTGGTGCACTGGGATGGCCCAGAGGGATGGTATGGGGAGGGAGGAGGGAGGAGGGTTCGGGATGGGGAACACATGTATACCTGTGGCGGATTCATTTTGATATTTGGCAAAACTAATACAATTATGTAAAGTTTAAAAATAAAATAAAATTAGAAAAAAAAAGAGAAAAATAAATAAATAAAAGCAGCAAGGGAAAAACAACAAATAATACACAAGGGAATTCCCATAAGGATAACAGCTGATCTTTCAATAGAAACTCTTCAAGCCAGGAGGGAATGGCAAGACATACTTAAAATGATGAAAGAAAATAACCTACAGCCCAGATTATTATACCCAGCAAGGATCTCATTCAAATATGAAGGAGAAATCAAAAGCTTTTCAGACAAGCAAAAGCTGAGAGAATTCTGCACCACCAAACCAGCTCTCCAACAAATACTAAAGGATATTCTCTAGACAGGAAACACAAAAACGGTGTATAAGTTCGAACCCAAAACAATAAAGTAAATGGCAACGGGATCATACTTATCAGTAATTACCTTAAACGTAAATGGGTTGAATGCCCCAACCAAAAGACAAAGACTGGCTGAATGGATACAAAAACAAGACCCCTACATATGTTGTCTACAAGACACCCACCTCAAAACAGGGGACACATACAGACTGAAAGTGAAGGGCTGGAAAAAGATTTTCCATGCAAATAGGGACCAAAAGAAAGCAGGAGTAGCAATACTCATATCAGATAAAATAGACTTTAAAACAAAGGCTGTGAAAAGAGACAAAGAAGGTCACTACATAATGATCAAAGGATCAATCCAAGAAGAAGATATAACAATTATAAATATATATGCACCCAACACGGGAGCGCCACAATATGTAAGACAAATGCTAACAAGTATGAAAGGAGAAATTAACAATAACACAATAATAGTGGGAGACTTTAATACCCCACTCACACCTATGGATAGATCAACTAAACAGAAAATTAACAAGGAAACACAAACTTTAAATGATACAATAGACCAGTTAGACCTAATTGATATCTATAGGACATTTCATCCCAAAACAATGAATTTCACCTTTTTCTCAAGAGCACATGGAACCTTCTCCAGAATAGATCACATCCTGGGCCATAAAGCTAGCCTTGGTAAATTCAAAAAAATAGAAATCATTCCAAGCATCTTTTCTGACCACAATGCAGTAAGATTAGATCTCAACTACAGGTGAAAGTTTTTTAAGTAAATGCTCTAAGAGGAAGATAAGAGGCCTAAGAAATCTACCTAAAGTTTACTCACCTTGTATTTTCTCATGATGTAAGACACATGGACCCCATTTCCAAGGTCATTCCTAGGCCCCATTTCCAAGGTTGCGCTTAGGCCCAAAATGGCTGGTGAAGTTCCATGAAGGTCCAACCATCATGACCACTTGCCAGGCAACAGGAAATAGAAAATGTCAAGAGGAAAATAAAATGTGCCATCTATTTGGTTTCTTTTTTATTATTAAATAATCTTAGAATCACCCAATAACTTCTACTAGCATGTAATTGACCACCTCTAGCTATGAGGACATGAACTTGGGCAAACTCTGGGAGATAGTAAGGGATGGGAGGCCTGGTGTGCTGCAGTCCATGGAGTTTCAAAGAGTCAGACATGATTGGGTGACTGAACAACAACAACAGCTGTGAGGAAGATGAGAAACATGGTATTTTAGGTAAGCACATTGTTCCCTGGAAAAGCCAGGAATCTGTTACTATTTTAAAAGATGAAAATGGCTGTGGAGTAGGCAACCAGAAGTATCAAATATATTAATGAATATAGATGTCACAGAAAATAGAAGCAATGGTAACACTGACTAAATAGTCAGTGTTCATTAGTTCTTCCTCAGATCTATTATCCAGAATATTTTGTTTCATTAAGAGTATATCACAAGCCTGATGCTTCATATCTTTTTTCAGCAACTCTTCTTAAACTATAATAATAATATTCTTTTAGTTTTTATTATATTTGTCAATATTAATGGACAACTATTAACCCACACAGTATATTCAAAGTGCCATATATTTGATGTAAATTTTGTAATCTATCTTTCCCAAAATACAAAGAACCTATATAAGGACCTTAAATAAAGTGATATGAAATATTTAAGATGCTGTAGTTTCTAGACTATAATCTGACCCACAATTTTAATCCAGTTTAATAAATCTGTTCTTCAGAAGTGAAGACATAAACTTAAAAATCTTTAGGAAAACCTCTTAATGAATGACCTTTGGATTGCATTTATTAGAACTGAATCAAATCAGAACTTAAAGTTTCAGATCAATACTACCTGTATAATATTCCATTTGTATAAATTTGTTTCAACAAGCAAACAGTGGAAATTTTAATAAAAATCCTAGCTCTTCCTATTCACTTCAGCATGTGTGTGTGTGTGTGTGTGCACGCACACATGCACAGTCAGTCATGTCTGATTCTGCAACCCCATGGACTGTGCCCCACCTGGTTCCTCTGTCCATGAAATTTTTCAGATAAGAATACTGGAGTACATTGCCATTTCCTTCTCCAGGAGATCTTCCTAACCCAAGGACTGAACCCACATGTCCTGCATTGGTAGGTGAATTCTTTACCACTGAGCCACCCAGGAAGCCCTTATTACAGCATAAACGGGAATAAAAGTTTCAAACCTCAGAAAAATTCTCCTAATTAGGCAGGGCCAGGTTCCAATTGAAATTAGTATTCAGAGTTTTCACATAGTACAGTTGCTTCTGGTTTAAAAATAGACCACAGATAATTTTTCACATTTTCTATACAATCTCCAAATATCCAATGAAAAGAAAAATAAGGAACTGGGATTTATGATCATGATGTGCATACATTTGTTTTCAGGACTGTGTTTTTCTCACTGCATTTTTTATTCTTATCTGATGGCATTATTAGAATGCCATACAGGTGGTCCATATTTACCATGCTTTATTTATTACATTCTTAAAATGCTAAGCCAAGAATTTATTAATATATATTTAAAGTTATCTAAGTAAAACTTCTTATATTATTTTTTTTAAATTTTCAACCAATATTTCAGCTTAATTCAACAGTAAGTGATAGACTAGAAAGATTATATTGCCTAATTATGAAAAATATTTTTAATTAATACATGTGATGCCCTTTAACAGCACATAATATTTATTCAAACTTAATATTAGATACCTAATGTTCAGTTAAGGCTGAGAATATGCAGCTATATATAGTATACAATCTCTGCACAGTCTACGGAGGAACATAGATGTGTATCAAGAACTAAATACCATTTGATAGCTAAATTTGAGAGTCGTTAACCTGATATAAACATCTTACCACATAAGAACTTCACCCATGAAACAAGGGCTTCCTTGGTAGCTCAGTTGGTAAAGAATCTGTCTGCAGTGCAGGAGACCTGGGTTCAATCCCTGGGTTGGGATGATCCCTGGAGAAAAAAATGGCAACCCACTCCAGTATTCTTTCACCAACATGAAACAAAAAGTGACCCAGAGTTTACATCCAGTGTAATTTGTCTTAAAAGGCTTTGTTGTTAAGATGGAACTGAAAGTATAAAGAAGTTGTATACTTTGGCAAAAATGCAGCAAATTTGTCATGCTATTGTATCTTTCCAAATTAATCAATTTGAAAAGCTTCTATATGTCAGTGGTCTCAAGAGAATAAACAAAACTTCTATCTCCTTTACACTGTTGTTGTTCAGTAGCTAAGCCGTGTCCAACTCCATGTAACCACTTGGACTGAAGCACGCCAGCCTTCCCTGCCCTTCACTATCTCCTGGAGTTTGCTCAAATTCATGTCCATTAGGTCAGTGATACTATCCAACCATCATATCCTCTGTCACCCACTTCTCCTGCCTTTGATCTTTCCAAGTATCAGGGTTTTTTCCAATGAATCAGCTGTTGGCATCAAAGGGTGAAAGTATTGGAGCTTCAATTTCAGCATCAGTCCTTCCAAGAATATTCAGGATTGATTTCCTTTAGGATTGACAGGTTTTTTTTTTCCTCTCTCTCTCTTTTGCATTTCATTTTATCAAAATAGAAATTTATCTTCTGCTCTTCTAAATTGTGCTTTTAATTTGAAAAGGAAAGTATTCCATTCCTTTAAAATGAACATGCTATGGAGAAATGTCTATTTAGTTCTTTGGCCCATTTTTTGATTGGGTCGTTTATTTTTCTGGAGTTGAGCTGTAGGAGTTGCTTGTATATTTTTGAGATTAGTTGTTTGTCGGTTGCTTCATTTGCTATTATTTTCTCCCATTCTGAAGGCTGTCTTTTCACCTTGCTAATAGTTTCCTTTGATGTGCAGAAGCTTTTAAGGTTAATTAGGTCCCATTTGTTTATTTTTGCTTTTATTTCCAATATTCTGGGAGGTGGGTCGTAGAGGATCCTGCTGTGATGTATGTCGGAGAGTGTTTTGCCTATGTTCTCCTCTAGGAGTTTTATAGTTTCTGGTCTTACGTTGAGATCTTTAATCCATTTTGAGTTTATTTTTGTGTATGGTGTTAGAAAGTGGTCTAGTTTCATTCTTTTACAAGTGGTTGACCAGATTTCCCAGCACCACTTGTTAAAGAGATTGTCTTTAATCCATTGTATATTCTTGCCTCCTTTGTCAAAGATAAGGTGTCCATATGTGCGTGGATTTATCTCTGGGCTTTCTATTTTATTCCATTGATCAATATTTCTGTCTTTGTGCCAGTACCATACTGTCTTGATGACTGTGGCTTTGTAGTAGAGCCTGAAGTCAGGTAGGTTGATTCTTCCAGTTCCATTCTTCTTTCTCAAGATCGCTTTGGCTATTCGAGGTTTTTTGTATTTCCATACAAATTGTGAAATTATTTGTTCTAGCTCTGTGAAGAATACTGTTGGTAGCTTGATAGGGATTGCGTTGAATCTATAAATTGCTTTGGGTAGTATACTCATTTTCACTATATTGATTCTTCCAATCCATGAACATGGTATATTTCTCCATCTATTAGTGTCCTCTTTGATTTCTTTCACCAGTGTTTTATAGTTTTCTATATATAGGTCTTTAGTTTCTTTAGGTAGATATATTCCTAAGTATTTTATTCTTTCCATTGCAATGGTGAATAGAATTGTTTCCTTAATTTCTCTTTCTGTTTTCTCATTATTAGTGTATAGGAATGCAAGGGATTTCTGTGTGTTGATTTTATATCCTGCAACTTTACTATAGTCATTGATTATTTCTAGTAATTTTCTGGTGGAGTCTTTAGGGTTTTCTATGTAGAGGATCATGTCCTCTGCAAATAGTGAGAGTTTTACTTCTTCTTTTCCAATTTGGATTCCTTTTACTTCTTTTTCTGCTCTGATTGCTGTGGCCAAAACTTCCAAAACTATGTTGAATAGTAATGGTGAAAGTGGGCACCCTTGTCTTGTTCCTGACTTTAGAGGAGATGGCTAACAAACACATGAAAAGATGCTCAACATCACTCATTATCAGAGAAATGCAAATCAAAACCATTATGAGGTACCATTTCACACCAGTCAGAATGGCTGCGATCCAAAAGTCTTCAAATAATAAATGCTGGAGAGGGTGTGGAGAAAAGGGAACCCTCTTACACTGTTGGTGGGAATGCAAACTAGTACAGCCACTATGGAGAACAGTGTGGAGATTCCTTAAAACACTGGAAATAGAACTGCCTTATGATCCAGCAATCCCACTGCTGGGCATACACACTGAGGAAACCAGAAGGGAAAGAGACACGTGTACCCCAATGTTCATCCCAGCACTGTTTATAATAGCCAGGACATAGAAGCAACCTAGATGTCCATCAGCAGATGAATGGATAAGAAAGCCGTGGTACATATACACAATGGAGTATTACTCAGCCATTAAAAAGAATACATTTGAATCAGTTCTAATGAGGTGGATGAAACTGGAGCCTATTATACAGAGTGAAGTAAGCCAGAAGGAAAAACACCAATACAGTATACTAACGCATATATATGGAATTTAGAAAGATGGTAACAATAACCCTGTGTACGAGACAGCAAAAGAGACACTGATGTATAGAACAGTCTTATGGACTCTGTGGGAGAGGGAGAGGGTGGGAAGATTTGGGAGAATGGCAATGAAACATGTAAAATATCATGTAGGAAACGAGTTGCCAGTCCAGGTTCGATGCACGATGCTGGATGCTTGGGGCTGGTGCACTGGGATGGCCCAGAGGGATGGTATGGGGAGGGAGGAGGGAGGAGGGTTCGGGATGGGGAACACATGTATACCTGTGGCGGATTCATTTTGATATTTGGCAAAACTAATACAATTATGTAAAGTTTAAAAATAAAATAAAATTAGAAAAATATAAAAATAAATAAATAAATAAAATGAACATGCTAAAAAGTGTGCTTTACTAAGTCTTTTTAAAACATTTTCACCAATACTGATGTAGAAGGTCAATTCACTACACCACTGTTATACCAGTAACACTCTGTTTATGAATGCAATTTTCCATGATACTGAACAATTAAAATTATCAACTACAGAAGACAAAAGAAAAGGAGAACCATGACTCTCTAGGCCACAAATGAAACATAGAACTTTCAAGTATTTTTTCCCTTGAAAATTAAAGGATTACTTTTAAACACTAAGATCAATAATGAGATTTCAATTGCCAGAGCTTCCTGGATCAACCATATCTAATGAGAAATAGATTAGAGTTCCTGCTAGAGTAGGTGAGTTCTCATCACACTGCGGCAAATTCTATGAATTGAGCTATTGCAATTCCTCTCATCTGAAGTTTGAACATAATTGGGCATCAAATGATAATTCTCACTTTGTTTTTCTGGTTGACTAAAGGAAAGATTACTGATAAAGATGCCATTAAAGTGCTGCACTCAATATGCCAGCAAAGTTGGAAAACTCAGCAGTGACCACAAAACTGGAAAAGGTCAGTTTTCCTTCCAATCCCAAAGAAGGGCAATGACAAAGAATGTTCAAACTATTGTACAATTGCCCTCATTTCACATGCCTTCAAGGTAATGGTCAGAATCCTTCAAGCTAGGCTTCAACCAAGAAATTCCAGATGTAAAAGCTGAATTTAGAAAAGGCATAGGGACCAGAGATCAAAATGTCAACATCCGTTGGATCATGGGAAAAGCAAAGGAATTCCAGAAAAACAGCTACTTCTCCTTCATCGACTATGCCAAAGCCTTTGACTGTGTGGATTACAACAAACTGTGGAAAATTCTTCAAGAGATGGGAATACCATACCACCTTACCCGCCTCCTGAGAAACCTGTATGATGGTCAAGAAGCAACAGTTAGAACCAGACATGGAGCAATGGACTGGTTCAAATTGAGAAAGGAGTTAAGTCAAGGCTATATATTGTCACCCTGCTTGTTTAACTTATATGCAGAGAACATCATGTGAAATGTCATGTTGGATAAACCACAAGCTGCAATCAAGATGGCCAGGAGAAATAGCAACAACATCAGATATGCAGAAGATACCACTCTAATGGCAGAAAGCAAAAAGGAACTAAACAGCCTCTTGATGAGGATGAAAGGACAGTGAAAAAGCTGACTTAAAACTCAACATTTAAAAAACTATGAGCATGGCATCCAATCTAATCACTTTATGACAAATAGATGGGGGAAAATGCAAACAGTGTCAGATTTTATTTACTTGGGCTCCATCACTTCATACAGTGACTGCAGCCATTTAAATTTAAAAAGATGATTGCTCCTTTGAAGAAAAGCTATGACAAACCTAGACTGCATATTAAAAAGCAGAGACATCACTTTGCTGACAAAGGTCTGTTTAATCAAAGCTATGGTTTTACCAGTAGTCATGTATAGATGTGAGAATTGGACCATAAGGAAGGTTGAGTGCAGAAGAATTGAAGCTTTTGAAGTGTGGTGCCGGAGAAGTCTCTTGAGAGTCCCTTGAACTGCAAGGAAATCAAACCAGTCAGTCTTAAAGGAAATCATTCCTGAATATTCATTGGAAGGACTGATACTGAAGCTGAAGCTCCAATACTTTGGCCACCTGATATGAAGAGCAGACTCATTGGAGGAGACCCTGATGCCTGGAAAGACTGAGGGCACAGGAAGGCGGGGTGACAGAGGATGAGATGGTGGGATGACATCACCAACTCAATGGACATGAGTTCGAGCAAGCTCCAGGAGATAGTGAAGGACAGGGAAGCCTTGCATGCTGCCGTCCGTAAGGTCACAAAGATTTGGATGCTAGTTAGTGACTAAACAACAAAGGAAAGATTGACTTCTAGCATATGTTATCCTGGATGGACTTTATCAATGACTACTAACAGTGATACTCAACGGACCACAGACAGGGAGCTTTCACACCTTGCTGGGGATTGGGGAGCATGGTACCTTCTAGAAGCCAGTAAACCAGAGAAGGTGCCACTTAAGACTCATTCCCCTTTTTCCACTCATGATGCTGTTCCCTTACACATATACAACTTGCTCATCTTCACCCTTGACCTAACACTAATGACTTTCTTAGGAATTCACAGGAAAAAAACATCTACCATTTGTTGTAGCATCATCTTTTTTGGCAAGCAATGTGCATTAGGGCTTCATATAAAATATATACAATATTTCTTTGAGACTGAACAACAGTATATTGAAAAGATGGGGAAATTGGGCCTCACTGTGACAAACCAACAATTCCAATTCTATTCTAAGGCCAGAGCCTCTTTCCATCCACTAATACCATATGTATTGTTGCTACTGTTGCTCAGTCGCTCAGTCATGTCTGATTCTTTGCAACCCATGGACTGCAGCATGCCAGGCTTCCCTGTCCTTCACCATCTCCCAGAGCTTGCTCAAACTCAGGTCCATTGAGTCAGTGATGCCATCCAATCATCTCATCTTCTGTCATCCCTTTATCCTCCTGCCTTCAATCTTTCCCAGCATCAGGGTCCTTTCCAATGATTTGACACTTCATATCAGGTGGCCAAAGTATTGGAGCTTCAGCTTCAGCATCAGTCCTTCCAATGAATATTCAGGGTTAATTTCCTTTAGGATTGACTGGTTGTATCTCTTGCTGTTCAAGGGACTATCAAGAGCTTTCTCCATAGTTCAAAAGCATCAATTCTTTGGTGCTCAGCTTTCTTTATGGTTAAACTCTTACATCCATAGATGATTACCAGAAAAACCATAGCTTTAACTAGACAGACTTTGTTGGCAAAGTAATGTCTCTGCTTTCTAATATGCTGTCTAGGTTGGTCATATCTTTTCTTCCAATGAGCAAGCATCTTTTAATTTCATGGCTACAGTCCCCATCCACAGTGATTTTGGAGCCCAAGAAAATAAAATATTTCACTGTTTCCATTGTTGCCCCATCTATGTGCCATGAAGTGATAGGACCAGATACCATGGTCTTAACTTTTTTTTTTTTTAATTGAAGGATAATTGCTTTACAGAACTTTGTTGTTTTCTGTCAAACCTCAACATGAATCAGCCATCAGTATACATATATCCCCTCCCTTGTGAACCTCTCTCCCATCTCCCTCCCCATCCCACCCCTCTAGGTTGATACAGAGCCCCTGTTTGAGTTTCCTGAGGCATACATCAAATTGCTACTGGCTGTCTATTTTACATATAGTAATGTAAGTTTTCATGTTACTCTCTCCATACATCACCCTCTCCTTCCCTCTCCCCATGTCTATAAGTCTATTCTCTGTTTCTCCAGTGCTGTCCTATAAATAAATTATTCAGTACCATTTTTCTAGATTCCATATATATGCATTAGAATACGATATTTATCTTTCTGCCTTCCTTCACTCTGTATAATGGGTTCTAGGTTCATCCAAACTCATTAGAACTGACTCAGATATATTCCTTTTATGGCTGAGTAATATTCCATTGTGTATATGCACCATAACTTCTTTATCCATTCATCTGTTGATGGGCATCTAGGTTGTTTCCATGTTCTAGCTATTGTAAATAGTGTTGCAATGAAGAATGGGATACATGGGTCTTTTTCAATTTTGGTTTCCTCGGGGTATATGCCTAGGAGTCGGATTACTGGGTCATTTTTAAGATCTTAGCTTTTTAAATATTGAATTTTAAGCCAACTTTTTCATTCTCCTCTTTCACCTTCATCAAAAGGCTCTTTAGTTCCTCCTCACTTTCTGCCATAAGAGTCGTGTCATCCACATTGCTGAGGTTATTGATATTTCTCCTGGCAATCTTGATTCCAGTTTGTGCTTCATCCAGCCTGGCATTTCACATAATGTACTCTGCATATAAGTTAAATAAACAATGTGACAATATACAGCCTTGACACATTCCTTTTCCAATTTTGAACCAATCTGTTTTTCCATGTTTTATTCTAACTGTTGCTTCTTGACCTGCATAGAGGTTTCTCAGGAGGCAGGTAAAATGGTCTGGTGTTCCCATTTCTTGAAGAATTTTCCACAGTTTCTTGTGATCCACACAGTCAAAGGTATTAATATAATCAATGAAGCAGAAGTAGATGTTTTTCCAGAATTCTCTTGTTTTTCCTGTGATCCAACAGATGTTGGTTATTCGATCTCTGGTTCCTGTGCCTTTTCTAAATCCAGCTTAAACATCTGGAAGTTCTCAGTTCATGTACTATTGAAGCCTAGCTTAGAGGATTTTGAGCATGACCTTATCAGCATGTGAAATGAGTTCAATTGTGTGGTAGTTTGAATATTCTTTGGCATTGCCCTTCTTTGGGATTGGGATGAAAACTGACCTTTTCCACTCCTGTGGTCACCGCTGAGTTTTCCAAACTTGCTAGCATATTGAGTGCAGCACTTTAACAGCATCATCTTTTAGGATTTGATTTGTTCAGTTGGAATTCTATCACCTCCACTAGCTTTGCTCATAGTGATGCTTCCTAAGGCATATTTGATTTCACACTCCGGGATGTCTAGCTCTAGGTAAGTAATTACACCATCATGGTTACCTAGGATGTATAAGGGTACCTAATACCATTATCAATCTGTGTAAGAGCAGTATACACAGCAAAGTGTGCTTTCCTTTTACAATCACAATGGAATTATGTTATTGTTATATTAACTATTTTAGTTGAACTTGCCAGATTGTAAATTTAATGTGATGCAAACATACCCAGTCTCTCCTATACTTGGCTTAGAAGCAGGAACCTGTGATGACCCTTCATTGCTGCAGAAATACCAGAAGCATTTATGAAGTGTTTGGATTTTAAGCATTTTTTCAAAAGAGACACAAACTATGTGAAGTCTATATAAACCCTTTCCAGATTAATATACAAAGGAGTAACATGTTTTCAACATACAAACATAAGGGTTTTCCTGGAATTATCTTTGCAATAATTCTGCATTTTTTTCTTCTTGTAAGAAGGCCTTTGAAAGTCAACAATGGTAGTGACTAAATAATTTTGAAATGTGACTAATGAAGGAAAATTTTCAAGAAATATATGAGTTTGAATCTGTCAGAGGAATTAATCCAACAAGCTGTAATACTATGTGATAACAACAAATATTCAGGTTTTATTTGTACAAGGTGAGTTAAAGTTTATCCAGGAATAACCTCAAGGTTATACTGGCTGTATAGACTTTATTTTTGAACTTACTTGGTTCATGTGACTTTCAAGTCATAAAAACCATTGAAAATCATGTACTCAAAGGAAAAAAAAAAAAACAAATGTCAACTCCTTATAGCAAATAAAATTCCAGTGAATAATGACCCCTTCAGTGTATGTGGTCTCACTCAACCAGTTCACAGTCCTTTACACAAGATAAATTACAGGTTAAAAGAGAAGGAAAAAAAAGGGTTAAAGCAGAGCTAAACACTTACAAAAGCTTACAAGCATATGAAATAGTTGTGATTTAAAACCAAACTCTGTAATTGATAGAAATATCACTAAATAATAATGAACACGTTTATACTACATGCTTTATTATATAATGCTCTCTGTATAATATAAAGTTTTCTGTTTTATAAAGTGCTCCAGTCTGTGTGACAGCATCATGATTATGCCACCACCACCTCCTCACAGTGAGCAAAATAAAGTTCAGCAAGGTTACTTTCTCAACTAGATTTGCAGAGCTAGAGCTAGTACTGACTCCAGAATTCACCTGATACAAAACCGGTGCTGTTTATTTGTGCCATGAAGGCAAATATATACCCCAAATCTGGCAGCTATTGCCCTCTGCCTCCTAAGGTTCCCCAATAAGGAATCATGGGTTACCTTCTTAACCCTTGCTTTCTAAATAAAGCACACCAGGGGCTGCCTTCTAGATACAATTGCTGAGACGGTGAGTCCTGGTGTGATCTCTGCCAAGTGATAGAAAGGTTTCAGTCAGTTCTGTTGAACAAAGGACTGTTCTCAGCACCAGGCTATTACAACATAATATTTAAGTAAGGGAATCTGATTTATTTCTCTCTCCAGATTATATGAACTACTCAAATTTTGTTTTTGAAAACTGAAGCAGCTAACAGTATTCTTTCAGAAACCAAATGGATTAATTACTATAAACCAAAATAGAATAAAAGTGTAATAGAAATCAACCCAAGTTTCTAAAGATTCTTTACAGAGTCCCAGCATGACTGACTATTTCTGCAACATGGCCCAGATCAAAACAAACAGCAAAAACAACAAAAAAGAGTCTGTTCTCTTATTGATTATGTGGCAGTCTGGCCAGTATTACTAAAGGGAAAACTTCAGAAGATATTTTTTTATAAAAGCCCAAATTTTACTGCTCCTCTAATAGTCCCATGACTCAAAGCACCCCAGCAGCAACCACTGTGGAAAGCAGTGAGCAAGCTGTAAAGTCTTCCAGCAGCAGGAGGCTCAGAAAAGAATCCAAGACTGAGTGGCTTCATGACTTGGGACACCAAAAACGAAGATCAGAAACCCACAGGGAAGGATGTAGGCAATTGCCCGGGGTAGCTGTTCCCAACAGACAAGCAAGCAGGCATCTGGCTAAGGAAAGGCTTTGGGTAGAGGGGAAGGCAGGAGGGGAGGCAAGATGACATGGCAAAAAGAAAAGAAATAAACAGGTTTCAAGATGGATCAACAACGGACCACTTCATAGGTAACAGCAGATTTCAGCCTTTCCGGCTGGGAGATAGACATTTTCCTGCCTTCTGGAGCAAACTTACCTCCCAGAAGGGCAAGTGTGTCTGAGTGCACAGAGAAAGGTCCCATTTGCTCATCAGTTCAGGTCATCTGGACAAAGGCTGCCCTGATTGTAGCTCCCCGGGAAGCAGGCTGAGCTGGCCATGCGGATGCCAATAGGACAGAGAAAAGGGAAACATTTGAGGGGACGACAGCATATTACATAAAGAAAGTTTGTGAAGACACATCTGTGATCAAATCTGGCTTTGTGGAGTTCATGTAGCACTTTCTACTAGCAAAAAGTCTGCTGTAGAATGAAGAGTTTATGAGTATGTCAGGGAAACTGACACAGGCAAAAATCTCCAGAGCTGAAAGCCAGCAGGTGCTTGTCAGTTTTACTCAAATTACCAATCAACAACAGTGAAACAAACACACAACAATGACAACAAAAAACACCAATGCAACAGCCAACCCTTCTTTGGACGAGTAACTCTCCCATCCAGTGTATCAGGGGCCTTATGTTTCAGACCACAGTTGAAATGCAAATTCCATCATGCTCTTGAGTGGGAATTATGGGGAAGTTGTTGCAAAAACTATGCTATCACAAACCATCTGCAAAAGCAGTTTGGGACCTGGACAATTTGCTATGAGTATTACCACCATCATTACTGTCCTAGGAACTTGGTGATAAAATAAAATATTCTGACTTTTGGCAAAGAGGTCAGAAAAGGAAAATCAGTTTCCAACATCACAGGATAACTGTGGCCTTTGAGAAACAGAAATAAAAGATGAAACTTTTATCATCTGAGCTTAGCCAAAAGAGCTGATTTCTTTTTTCAGCCAAGGGGCTTTTGATCAAAGTGAACATTCAAGTCAATTTCACAAATGAGTAGGACCTAAACAGTGGCCTCAAGTGAAAATCAGACTCATTATCTACGTGATGATCTGCATCCCCTACCAAACCCAGGGCTCAGTGCTACAGCCCAAACCCAGCCCAGCTGCCAAACAAGGCTGTTTGTCAGCCTAAAGCTGAAGAACAAATCAGATCCATAAACACTGGTTTTGAAAAACTATTATGTCCATCTACCCTTTTTTATTTCAAGGGATAAGTTCTGTAGAATGCTTTCTTTTCAAATGCATCCAAGACCCCATACGTAAATTCCTTGAGCTTCCAAATAGAGAAAAAATATTTCCTGGAACAATTTGTGGGCAAGCTGTCTCTTGGAATTCAACCTGTGATTCATATTTCCAGCTCCATGCTTCCCTGAATGACAGCTGGAAATACTGTATATATGCGAGTGTGTGTTCATAAATGATGTATTGGGGAAGAAGTGTGTGATGCTAGAAAAGGCAGAGACTGCTGCAAAATCTTCAAAATCCATTTATAAATGCCCAAGATTTATTGACGATCTTGGTTTCCTTTTCTTTAGCTGATGTTTTCTATAAGACAATAAAAATCCTGAGCTACATTGAAGAACATGCAGAGAGGCATTTTCAGGGAAGGGGATATAAATTAGACATTTTACATTTGAAGAGCAACATGAACTGTTCAAGATAACAGAACAGAGACAGCACATAGAAAGGAAATCCTTGTTAATTATCAGTTGTGCTTGAGTTGGTGGTTTTGTCTCTCATGATAATGGTGCAACTATTTACCACAGAGTCGGACACGACTGAAGCGACTTAGCAGCAGCAGAAGAAGATAGACAAGGGCTTCTTCCCTGGTCGCTCAGCAGTAAAGAATCCACCGACTCGTTCAGGAGACATAAGAGACGCAAGTTCCATCCCTGGGTTGGGAAGATCCCCTGGTGGAGGGCATGACACCCCACTCTAGTCATAGCATCGCAAAGAGTCAGACAAAATTTAGCACTAAACAACTGCAACAGAAAATAAGAAAGCAGTGTTTCTGGGAGCTTTTCTTACCAAAAAACCCAAAAAGTTAACTGCTACAACATGTTTAGCAATTAATATATACTACACTATTCTAGGCACTCAGCACATATACTCTTTTATTAAACATATATATATTTATTTATTTCTTCTTTGGGCCATACCACATGGCTGATGAGATCCTAGTTCCCTGACCAGAGATCAAACCGTATCCACAATGAAAGCATGGAGTCTTAACCACTGAAACACCAGGGAATTCCAGCATATATATTCTTTTTTTTTTTTAACTTTACAATATTGTATTGGTTTTGCTATATATCAAAATGAATCCGCCACAGGTATACATGTGTTCCCCATCCTGAACCCTCCTCCCTCCTACCTCCCCATACCATCCCTCTGAGTCGTCCCATTGCACCAGCCCCAAGCATCCAGTATCGTGCATCGAACCTGGACTGGTGACTTGTTTCATATATGATATTATACATGTTTCAATGCCATTCTCCCAAATCATCCCACCCTCTCCCTCTCCCACAGAGTCCATAAGACTGTTATATACATCAGTGTCTCTTTTGCTGTCTCATATACACAGTTACTGTTACCATCTTTCTAAATTCCATATATATGCGTTAGTATACTGTATTGGTGTTTTTCTTTCTGGCTTACTTCACTCTGTATAATAGGCTCCAGTTTCATCCACCTCATTAGAACTGATTCCAATGTATTCTTTTTAATGGCTGAGTAATACTCCATTGTGTATATGTACCACAGCTGTCTTATCCATTCATCTGCTGATGGACATCTAGGTTGCTTCCATGTCTTGGCTATTATAAACAGTGCTGCGATGAACATTGGGGTACACGTGTCTCTTTCCCTTCTGGTTTCCTCAGTGTGTATGCCCAGCAGTGGGATTGCTGGATCATAAGGCAGTTCTATTTCCAGTTTTTTTTAAGAATCTCCACACTGTTCTCCATAATAGATGGAGAAGTATATATTCTTAATTAATAGTTCATTCTCAAAGTTACTCCATGAGATAGGCATTCATATTCCCATTTTACTCATGATGGATTGAGAGACAAGGATAAGTGACTTGTCAAAGATCTTGTGTGAGAGAGAGGCAAGATTCAAAGCAGAAGCTTTTCTCACTCCCCAAACTATAGTCATGCCATTACACTCCATTGCCTAAAAATAAATATTTCAAGAGTTAACATCAGATGAACCTCAGTGAATACAGAAGTAAGCCCAGTTTGCTGCACTGATATTTGCTAAGCAATACTGTTTTTAAAATCACTGTTGTTGTTGTTGTTTTAATTTTTGAAATGTTTAGTACTTTTTTTAAATAAAAAAATTAATTTTAAAAAAATTTTTAACTTTACAATATTGTATTGGTTTTGCCATATATCAACATGAATCCGCCACAGTATACACGTGTTCCGCATCCTGAACCCTCCTCCCTCCTCCCTCCCCATACCATCCCTCTGGGTCGTCCCAGTGCACCAGCCCCAAGCATCCAGTATCGTGCATCAAACCTGGACTGGTGACTTGTTTCATATATGATATTATACATGTTTCAATGCCATTCTCCCAAATCATCCCACCCTCCCCCTCTCCCACAGAGTCCAAAAGACTGTTTAGTGCTTTTGAAAGTGAGCTTTCACTATACCCACTCCCAAATCTAGGAGCGTTAAATTACTGTGTTCAAGTCACTGTTAAAAGGTGTCATTAGTCTATACTTTTGTGCCTAAATAATCCTCATAATGGGTTTCCCAAGGGTCTCAGACACATTCCTGCTAACTGACTCACCTGTCCAATAGCACTACAACACCAGGAAACCATATGGCAGGTAGGGGTGGAAAATTGGTTAATTCCAGGCTTAAAAAAGGATTACCTTCCTTGAAGCTCACCTATGAGGAGATCTGCTGTATTTATAGATGACATTCGTCAAAATGGACAACGGCTTCTATGAGTTACTGACTCAACTGCTGAATGAAAAGATACCCACATACACACCATCTACATGATCGCTGTGAATATTTCACATATTCAGGTACAAGAAATGTCATACCTCTCTTCCACAGTCTGCACCTTTGACTGCACCTTTGAAAGCTAGCAAGGGAAGGCAAGAGACAATACTTCTCTCATACCCAATGAGAGGGAATATGCAGGAACTTTTGATTATAGAAGAAAAAAATGTTCCTTTTAGAAAATATATGAGTTCAATAAAATATAAAATAACTCACCCTAGGACCTATTTTCGTCCATTTCTTCACTATTATTTGGGGACTTACCCATTTCCTTTAAAATCTTTATTCTTTGAATATGCATCCTTCAACTGAACCATTTTGAATGTATCTATTGTGATTTCATTTTTGAGTTAATAGTCCATTATGGGGATTTTCACACTTCATTAAACATTAAATATCTATGATATTACACCATGCATGTTAACGTAACTCACTTGCTCATTCCCCTGTTAGGCATTATTTCTGATTTTTCACTACTGCAGGTATAATTAATAAGCATTTTCATATCATTTTTGTACATCCCTGAGTATTTGCTTAGAATAGGTTCTGCAGGTCAGAGAAGTGATGGGTAGAATATTTAAATAAGTTCTGATGAATTGCTCTCCTGCAAAGTTGTACCCACTTATATTTATGAATTGTCATTTCATATTACTCTTATCAAATTTGGAGCCTAATTTTAAAGTGATGCTTTTCCAAGAGGTAAGGCCTTCCCGGAACAAATCAATTTCTACATACAGCGTTCATTAGCTTCCTGAATAAAACAGTCACAAATATTTGTGCCATCACCCAACTCAAAGACAGATTCTATTTGCAGTATTTTCCAAACAGATGTTGTTAAGTGCTCAATAAATATTTGTTAAGTGCAATGAATAAATGATCATCTAATTCTGTCAAATTTGAACTTGGATGTGGCAACCAGTATGTGTTTTACAAAGGGCTTTAACCAATATGTATCTCATTAGATTATCACAAGGACCTAATGGGAAGATACTATGACTCCAGCTTTAGAGATGAGAAAAATGAGAGTCATTAAAGTTCCAGGATTTTCTCACAGTCGTAAATAGTAACTGTTAATTCTGAACCCTGTCTCCTAGAGCATGCTTGGTTTCTGCTAGCTTCCTCTATGCTACAGCCAAAGGTGACAAGGCCAGAGGGATTCATGAATATTCTGACTGTTCAGTACTCCACACCAATTAAATGAAATTTAAACAATCGCCCAATATATTGAATTTTCTAGAAAGTACTCTTTGAATAATAAGATATTTGCCTCACCAAGTGTGATGCTTTCTTTCAAAGAAATATGATGCATTTAACAAATTTAGATTTATGTTTGTAAGAAGTGCAAATGAATATTAAACATAGGTATAATCCTTGGTTAATTATGGGAATAATAATGGTTATTTTAATATTATTGAGATAGTAAAAAGAATAGTAATAGTAAATTTTAAAATATTTACTATTTATATGTATTAAAATAGTAATTTTCATAGGAAAAAGAATGAGGACTAAGTAATAAAAACTATGTCGTTAGAGCCTGCCAACCACTATATACGTGTTACTCTCATTCTTACACTGAAAGGTAAGTTATCAAGTCCATATCATACATCAGTGGTTCTCACACTCTAGAATGCACCAGCAGGACCTGAAGGGCTTGTTAGAAATAGATTGCTGGATTCTGCCCTGAGTGTTTTGAATTTAGGAAGTCTGGGCTGGGGCCCCAGAATATGTATGATTCAGGTATACTGGTGAGGCTGCAGGTCCCTGGATGCCATTGCGAGACTCACTGGCTTCCCCGCAGTGAGAGCTAGGAAGAGCTAGGATTTGAACTTAGCCTGACTTCAAAAGTCATACATGTTACTTGCACTGTCCTAACTAGATTATAATGTAAAGACTTTGAATTAGAATGTTCTTCATCTTAATTTGATCTTTGAGACTTGTACATAAATTAATAAAAGAAGGGATGAGAAATTTATATTGGAATTCTAAGAAGTAGATTTAAACTGAATTAATCAACTCTCAGTGAGAATTAAATTAGCCACAACCTGCTCACTTTACCTCTCCTATGTCATGAAATAATATTTTAAAGCTAAAAGTAACCTTAGATCTCATTTGGTTGAGTTCTTTCATTTTATAGATGACTTAAATTCTTAAGATGCTTCAGTGATCCCTCTCCCCTATCAGTCAACTCCCACACCTCAAGGAAGTTTAACCTCTTCTCTCCTCCACCACACTGTAGAGTTTACCACTTCCTTCTCTGCTACGATTGCTTCTTATTTTTTATTGTAGTATAGTTAATTTATAATATCATGTAAGTCTCAGGTATACAGCACACTGATTCAGTTTTATATATATATATATATATATATATATATATATATATATATATTCTTTTTCAGATTCTTCTCCTTGTAGGTTATAACATAATATTGAGTATAGTTCCCTGTGCTATACAGCATATCCTTAATGGCTGTCTATTTTATATATAGTAGTGTATATATCAGAGAAGGCAATGGCAATCCACTCCAGTACTCTTGCCTGGAAAATCCGATGGATGGAGGAGCCTGGTAGGCTGCAGTCCATGGGGTCACTAAGAGTCGGACACGACTGAGCGACTTCACTTTCACTTTTCACTTGCATGCATTGGAGAAGGAAATGGCAACCCACTCCAGTGTTCTTGCCTGGAGAATCCCAGGGACTGGGGAGCCTGGTGGGCTGCTGTCTATGGGGTTCGCTCAGAGTCAAATACAATTAAAGTGACTTAGCAGCAGCAGTGTATATATGTCAATCCCAGTAGCTTCTTATCTTGTAAATGCAACAGCAGAAGTCTCTCTATGACTGACTTTGCCACTAATATTTTAACTTACTGTTTTATATTTTTGCTTCCTCTTCTGAACTAGAAACATCTGAAAACCAAGTATTACATTTACATGTTCTCTGTAGCCACTTAGAAAATGCTTGTTGAATTAAATAAAATTGAATGGGATGGCATTTCATTTAGCTTTTCTCTTTACTGCTGTAACCATTTTTCTCACTGTGCTTAGCTTGCTTCTGAAAAGCAGTCACTAGTAAATAGTTCTTTCCTTCTTTAGTTTTACCTAAAAGTTCATTAAGTAATTTAATAATTAAGTATTAATCAGTTCAGTTCAGTTCAGTCGCTCAGTCGTGTCCGACTTTTTGCGACCCCATGAATCGCAGCACCACCAGGTCTCCCTATCACCAATTCCCGGAGTTCATTCAGACTCACTCAAGTCAGTGATGCCATCCAGCCATCTCATCCTCTGTCATCCCCTTCTCCTCCTGCCCGCAATCCCTCCCAGCATCACAGTCTTTTCCAATGAGTCAACTCTTCGTATGAGGTGGCCAAAGTACTGGAGTTTCAGCTTCAGCATCATTCCCTCCACAGAAATCCCAGGGCTGATCTCCTTCAGAATGGACTGGTTGGATCTCCTTGCAGTCCAAGGGACTCTCAAGAGTCTTCTCCAACACCACAGTTCAAAAGCATCAATTCTTCGGCGCTCAGCTTTCTTCACAGTCCAACACTCACATCCATATATGACCACTGGAAAAACTATAGCCTTGACTAGAAGGACCTTTGCTGGTAATGTCTCTGCTTTTGAATATGCTATCTAGGTTGGTCATAACTTTTTTTCCAAGGGGTAAGCGTCTTTTAATTTCATGGCTGCAGTCAACATCTGCAGTGATTTTGGAGCCCCCCAAAATAAAGTCTGACACTGTTTCCACTGTTTCCCCATCTATTTCTCATGAAGTGATGGGACCAGATGCCATGATCTTCATCTTCTGAATCTTGAGCTTTAAGCTAACTTTTTCACTCTCCTCTTTGACTTTCATCAAGAGGCTTTTTAATTCCTCTTCACTTTCTGCCATAAGGGTGGTGTCATCTGCATACTGGGGTTATTGATATTTCTCCTAGCAATATTGATTCCAGCTTGTGCTTCTTCCAGCCCAGGGTTTCTCATGATGTAACCTGCATATAAGTTAAATAAGCAGGGTGACAATATACTGCCTTGATGTACTCCTTTTCCTATTTGGAACCAGTCTGTTGTTCCATGTCCAGTTCTAACTGTTGCTTCCTGACCTGCATATAGGTTTCTCAAGAGGCAGGTCAGGTGCTCTGGTATTCCCATCTCTTTCAGAATTTTCCACAGTTTGTTGTGATCCACACAGTCAAAGGCTTTGGCATAGTCAATAAATAATAGCAATTAATAAAATAAGTGAATGTAATTAATCTGACTAATCAATAATAAAAATTAATGAATATTGATTACATAATTTAACTAATATATGCCATTAAATAATTTAAAAGTATTATTTTTAGGATGATTGCTTTCTATGATATTTAGGGTATTAAAAAGCATTTTACATACATATAATGTGTGTGTATATATAGAAATATATTTACATATCATTCAAATCTTCTTTGCCTCTTCTCTTTCAAATATGTGCATCTCCCACTTTCTTATGGAATATGATTATAAATCAGTCCATTTCATTAATGGAAAAAAATAGATTATTTGGAGAAAGGACAATGACAGAGTAGATTACAGGCATAACTGGAGTTCTTAATTATGACCCTTAACTCCTCTAGTTCAATTCAAAAGAAATAATGACTTAGATCACACAGACTAGACAAAGGGCTTCATCCAGGTATTGCAATGAAATCAGCAGAAAAGAAAACCCTGTCAATGCTTCTGTCTGAATTGATGCAAAAGCTAGTATTAAAGCACAGAGTAGGAAAGTGGAGGGATGGCTGAATCACAGGTCTCTGACATTCCTGACATCTATTGTATAATATGGACTCGTACCTACTCCTTCCTTAAAAATGTCTAGACCAGAGGAGTTTTACAACCCATATCCTCAATGTTCTCCTAGCGGTGATATTAAGATATACAACACCAACCCTTAGGGCTTCCCTTGTGGATCAGCTGCTAAAGAATCTGTCTGCAGTGCGGGAGACCTGGGTTCAATCCCTGGGTTGGGAAGATCCCTGGAGAAGGGAAAGGCTACCCACTCTAGTATTCTGGCCTGGAGAATTCCATGGACTAGTCCATGAGGTTGCAAAGAATCGGACTCAACTGAGCGACTTTCACTTCACTTCACTTCACCATCCCTTAGAGAAGGGTGCATTTCAATAATAATAGCAATACAACAACAATAATGATAATAACAGCAGCCCTTTAAAGGGTGCTTCTCACATGGCAAGCACTTTGCAAACATTGTCTAAACATTTTCTAAACCCAGCCTTGGAAAAAGTCCTGAAAGGTAGACATGAGCTTATCCATGTTACAAACGCAAAGGGAGGATCAGAGAGTTGAGGTGACACAGTTGTGGTCGCAGAGTTTGGATTCTTTGTTTCCAAACCATACTATTCATTTAAGTTGTTACTTGCTCCATTAGAAGTACAAGCAGATATCTATATTTCAGTGGAAAGGGGTTACATTTTTTCCCAAGAGCTATATTTTTAAAAAATTGATTCTTCTTTCTTTGTCTCTCTGAGACAGATGAAGAGTTGCTATTTTCCATCCAGCAGAAAAGTAAGAGCACTGCTGAACATGTGATGCTTCCTTAAAATTTAAACAAAATTTAAACAAATCAAATGAAGATGTGGGTGAGCTGAGAAGTCCAACCAAGACTAGGATTGAGTGTGTGTGTGTGTGTGTGTGTGTGTGTGAATATAAAGTTTCCAGAAAAATTAATCTTTTTAAAAATCAAGACAATAAAGTTTTTTGTAGTGCACTCTACATGACCAATTTGCCAGTCTGAGAGAAACAAAAAAATTCTGATGTGGGCTCCCTTACCTTTTATTAGCAGTACGAATACTCCCCACTCTCTCACAAACCCTAATTTTCCAAAACAAAGGGTGTGCAAATAAAATTTGGCACAAAGGAAAAATCTTAATTTCAAATGATGTTTTCACTTTTCTTAATTAGGTATTGACATTTCTTCAAGATATCAGCTCTTCAGTGATCAAACTTTATCTCCCAGATTGTTTCTTTTACCCCAAAACCATGAAATAAAAATCTTTCTCAATTTAGGAACACTAGACTTTCTTCATTGTTGTTTAGTAGCTAAGTTATATCCAACTCTGTTTGTGATTCATTGGAAAAGACCCTGATGCTGGGAAAGATTGAGGGCAGGAGGAGAAGGGGGCGACAGAGGATGAGATGGTTGGATGGCATCACCGACTCAATGAACATGAGTTTGAATAAATTCCAGGAGATAGTGAAGGACAGGGAAGCCTGGCGTGCTGCAGTTGCAACCCCGTGCATGAGGTTGCAAAGAGTCGGACATGACTGAGTGACTGAACAACAACACACCAACAGACTTCCTTCTTCAAGACCAGAATAATTGACAAACTGAAAAAAGATACCTTTTAATCTCCTTTCAGAGGTAGCTGAAAACAACTGAGTTGATTTTTTATAACTGAGTGTGGAAACAGACCTGTGCAGGGGAAAAACTCCAGGGACCATGGTTCTGTTCTTCCCTCCAGCTACTAATACAATGTGGAATAAAAGATTTACAACATTGGTGCTAATTAGTGTCAAATGAGGAGAAGAACAAGCACGATAAATACTTAGATCTGGGAGGAACCATGGAGGGCAATGATTTATCCAAAGCCCTCTCTTTCGTGGCTCTTAGGAAAGAAAACAAAATGGAAAGAATCAGTCTGACTGGGGCACCAGAGGGAAAGGGCTTAAGTTCTGTCTTTATTGTTTAAAGCTGCTTGAGCTTGAAACACTTAACTAACCTGAGCCTCAGTTGCCCTTTTAATAAGACAGGAACAATAATTCCAACATCTTCAGAGCTATTTTAAGGATAAGAGCTGTGTTCTTTAAAATGATGCATTGGAGACTTCCCTGGTGGTCCAGTGGTTCAAACTTCCCCTTCCAATTCAGAGGTGCAGGTTCAATCCTCGGCCAGAGAGCTGAGATCCCACGTGCCTACGGGCCAAGAAATGGAAACATAATACAGAAGCAATATTGTCATCAATTTAATGAAGACTTTAAAAAATATTCCACATCAAAAACACTCTTTAAAAAATAAGTAAAATGACAGGTTGACAATAAATGTTCACAAGGTGAAGAAATTTTGATGCCAAGAGTTTGTGGCCTTTCTACAATTAAATAGCTGTGGTTTGCAGCAGAACAGAAAATAGGAGTCAGGACTGCCACCCAAATACTCTTAACACCACTTCATGTGAAAATTTCAGAAGTAAGCTCTGTCTGCCCTCGTTAGTGATGTTTAGGATTATTTCATCTCATTTAATGTCTGTTTCTGGGAGCTCTTTGCTGATTTTTACTTGCTGTTGTTTTATAATTTCTAGGTTAAAAGACGAAATGAGATGTGAAAGAGATCCAGTCTCCCTTCAAGTTACTTTCAAGGCTTGCCTGGAAAGATGAGAGCCCTTGGCTACCCCAGAGATAGAAAGACACAAGGTCAGAACTGGCAGGTGGGAAGCTCCAGGATACAATCAATCCCCACGTGTCTGGAGGACGGGTGGATCCCATAGCAACACATGTGGATGTAGATTCTACACAAAGCACTTCTTCCTCCAGGACCACACAGAAATGACGGTGTAGAGTCAAGCTCTTGCTAATGAGTGCATAATTGAAATGAAATTAAGAGCTCTCAGAGACACATCAGCTAGGAGCCTGAAGTCCCATTCCTTGTTGATGATCTGAGGTCACTCAGAATATAACCCCAGGCAACATGAGCCAAGGCTCTGATGAATTACACCTGCAGACGTCCATCCTAAATGACAGTCAAGATTCGTTCAGCCATTTCAAAACTGTGCTTCTGCTTTAGTTTTGTTCTCATGATTTTATCAAATATTGACTAGATAGAAAAGAATATAAAAGGCATGGGAATTATGATGAACAGTGATGCAAATATTTGTGTGCCCAAAACTAAGTTTAACTGAAAGGGTGGTAACCTTACATGGGAGGGTTCTTTCAAGTCCCTCCCCAACTCCATTCTGATTCTCTCTGCTGAGAGGTAAGCATAGTCTTCTGAGTGTATAACTCCTTTGCTCTTCTTTAAAGTTTTAACACATATGTTTTATATCCCTGAGAGATTATTGTTTAGTATACATGGTGTTGAACATTGTATAAATAGTCATGTTATATATATTTTTCTACACCTTGATTTATCCCTATCATTTCATCCACACACTTTACCATTTAATAGAATACTGAAAATAGTCCAACATTCTAATACTATGTTCATAATTAGAATAGCCATTGTATTTAGGAAAGGCATATAATGCTCTAAGGAAAAAAAAAATACCTTGAGGTGCAAGAAAGCTCTATTATGACAGTAATCCTTATGCCTTAACTTTCTTTAGTTTCTCCCTTCCAATAAATGAATGTTAAATAATGAATTATAGTTGTCTTTACAAAAATTCACTACAGTTGTGTGATTATTCAGCAACATAACTTCAAGATGATGAGAGCAACAAAACTGGCATCTTCTGAAATTTCTCCAGAGATATTTTTAGCGCTTCCCTTGAGTTGGTTGCTACTGAGAGTCGTTTGTTATACTGTTTAATACTTATCCTTCATTATTGTCCATGATTCTCTATTATTCCAGTGTGTGAATGCACCCCTATCATTTATTCATTTTACTAGTGTTGGATCTCTGTGCTGTGTGCTGTGCTTAGTTGCTCGGTGGTATCTGACTCTGTGTGGCCCCATGGACTGTAGCCCACCAGGCTCCTCTGCCCATGGGGATTGTCCAGGCAACAATATTGGAGTGGGTTGCCATGCCCTCCTCCAGGGATCTTCTCAACCCAGGGATTGAACCCAGATCTCTCACAGTGCAGGCAGATTCTTTACCATCTGAGCCACCAGGAAAGTCCATTGGATTTCTGAGCTGCCTCTAGTTTTCCTCCTTTTACATTTTTGGCCTTGTCTCCTGAAATAAGTGCAAGAGTCACCCAAATCTCTCCCAAACTTTCTCACATAAAGAGTGCTTCAGAACCCACATCACTCCACATCCTTGCCTTAAAATTGCAAGCCCATGAAAAATGATATCTCATTGTGACTTAACTTGCATGATTACTAATGAATCTAGGCATGTGTTCATGTGTTTATGTGCCATTCATGTTTTTTCTTTTCTTTTGTGAAATGTTTATTCATGTCTCTGACCCATATTTCTGTTGAGTTGTCATATTGGTATTGAATCTGTTGAGTCAAATTATAATCCCCTGATGGTTTTGTATGCTCCAAATGTATTTTCCCTTTTGTAGATTATATTTCTCTTTGTTTTAAAGCATCAACTGATGAACAGAAGTTCTTAATCCTAACTTAGTGAAATTTATAACTTTGTTTATGATTTGTGCTTGTTGTGCCCTATTTATGAGATTTTTCACTACTGTGGGGGTTATAAATATACACTCTCACGTGGTTTTGTAAAAATGTTTTTAGTTTTTCCTTTCCAATATGTCCTTAATTTTTTATATATTTTCCAATTGCTTCAACACCATTTTTAAAAGTCTTTTATTTCTCAACTATTGTGCTAGCTTTTAACAAAATTAAGTTTCCATATATATGTGGGAATTCCATATGTATGAGATTATAATCTATTAAGGGGATCAAACCAATCAAACCTAAAGGAAATCAACCCTGAATATTCATTGGAAGGACTGATGCTGAAGCTGAAACGCCAGTACTTTGGCCACCTGATGCGAAGAACTGACTCATTGGAAAAGACCCTGATGCTGGGAAAGATTGAAGGCAGGAGGAGAAGGGGATGACAAAGGATGAGACAATGGATCACGGACTCAATGGGTGTGAGTCTGAGCAAACTCCAGGAGATAGAGAAGGACAGATAAGCCTAGCATGCTGCAGTCCATGTGCAAGGAGCCGGACACAACTGAGCAACTGTACAATATATTGCACTGGTCTTTTCACCTATCACTGCACCAGTACCACATTATCCAATTTGGTATGAGTTTTATTTCATCTGGTAAGATAAGTATTTCCAAGCTGTACTTCTTTAAGAGTGTTTTGATCCTTTGGGGGCTTCTTCAATTCTATATATGGATCAGCTCATCAAATTCCACCTGAGCACCTGTTGAGATTTTTGGAGTTGCATTCTCTGTAGATTAGTGTATTCATCACTATAGACTAGTCTATAAATCAATTGGCTTTGTTCAAAATTTGTATTTTGTATCTATTTATTTATATTTGAGGTAGTAGTAATAGTTTTATGACTTTCTCCATGAAACTCTTGCTTATATTTTGTCAGGTTTATTCCAAAATGTTTTACATTCTGATGCTATTTTAAATAGTATCTTTAAAAATTACTTTTTAATAAAATTTTCTGCCAATAGTGTATAAAAATACAATTGATGTTTTTATATCTAGGCACTTTGTTAAACTTTCTTATCATCCTAATAATTTACATATAGATTGTTTTGTTTTTACTTACACAATCATATCACCTGTGAATAATGATATCTTTATTTAGATTTCATTTATAATTGAATGATATTTCATTGTATAAAATGCTAATTGAAAATTATGTATAAAGAATTGTAGATATAGGGAGTGACCTTATTATCCATTCATCCATTGACATACATTTAATTTGTTTTCCATATCTTGGCTATTGTAAATAATGCTGCAATGAACATAGGGGTGTATACATCTTTTTTGAGTTAGCATTTTAGTTTTCTTTGGACTAATACTCAGAAATGGAATTGCAGCCTCTAAAAATGGTAGCTCTATTTTTATTTTCTGACAGCCTCTATACTGTTTTCCATCATGGCTGCACCAATTTGCATTCCCACCAGCAGTGTACAAGAGTTCCCTTTCTCCATATACTCATCAATACTTGTTATCGCATGTCTTTTTAATAATAGTCACTCTAACAGGTGCAAGATAATATCTCACTGTTATGATTTTCATTTCCTAGGTGATTAATGATGTCAAGAATATTATCACATGCCTGTTAGTCATTTGTAGGCCTTCTTTGGAAAAATGTCTATTCAGATCCTCTATTTTTTAATTGGACTATATTTTTTGGCTGATTAAAAAATTAATATTTTAAGGATATTAACTTTTCCAGTTCATAAACATTGATATCTTTCCATTTATTTATGTCTTCTCTAATTTCTTCCATCAGTGTCTTATAGTTTTCAGTATACAAGTCTTTCACCTCTTTGGTTAAACTTATTTATAGATATGTAATGATAATTTTATTTATCCCTTTTCCAATGTTAATTCATTCATTTGTGGTTTTGGTATTTTTATTTCTTGGGCTGTTTGTTTGTTGTGGGTTTTTTTTTATTTTCCTTTGGTTGTTGTTGGGTGGTTTGTTGGTTGCTTGTTTGCTTTACTAAACTAATTTGAACTTCCAGCACAATATTGAATGGGAGTGGGGATGGTTGACAACTCATTAACCTGATCTCAAAAGGAATGCTGTTAATATTTTACTAGTAAGTACAATATTCCCCATAGCTTTTCTGTAGTCATCTTCTATTACACTGAATATATTGACTGTATTGCTAATGTCTTAAGAGGTTTTCCCATAAATATATACTGAATTTTGATCAATTATTTTCTTGCCTATATTGAGATAATCAGATTCTTTTCCTTTAATGTGCTAATGTTGTGAATTAAATTCTTTATAATGTCAAACCAACTGTGCAATATTAGAATAACCCCCAATTAGTAATAATGTGTCAATTTTTTATGCAATAATCAGTTTCTTAATATTTTTAGGATTTTTGCATTCATGTTCATAAATGATATTGGCCTGTAATTTCCTTTGTACTGTCCTAGATTGGGTTTCACAACAAGATAATTCTAGACTCATAAATAATGAGTTGAGTAAATTCTTTCATTGTCTGTATTCTGCATAGTTTTGCAATATTGTAATAATTTGTTTGTTGCATGTTGATGGAACTCATATGTTAAGAAATCTCTGGTCCTGATAACTCCAATGAGGTAAACTTTTTATTTGTTCTTTTCATTTCTTTTGTGGATATATAACTGTTAAGTCTTTCTGGTTTTCTCTGAGTCATTTTTGTTAATTTTTTTTTTAATTTGTTCTTCTCTCATCAAAACTTTCAAATTTATTGGCATAAAGTTACTTACATTATTTTGTTTTTCAAATCTCTGTAGTTGTCTCCTTTTGATTCCTAAAATTACTTACTTGTGCATTCACACTTTTTTTCTGGTTAATTTTGACAGAAATTGTCAACTGCAGTCTTTCCAAGTGAACCTTTCAGTTTTGTAGATATATGCTATTAAATGTTTGTTTTCTATTACATGTATTACCCTGTTATCTGTATCATTTCTTTCCTTCACTAGTCTTTGTGTTTACTATTCTTTTGCATATTAAGTTAGCTACCTAGCTCATTAATTTTGAAACTTCCTTCTTTTATAATACAAATATTATTTGTATAATAAAATAATATTTTATTGACAATAAAATATAAATTTATTTGATTGATAATAAAATATCACTTTATCTGCTGCTGCTGCTAAGTCACTTCAGTCATGTCTGACTCTGTGCGAACCCATAGACGGCAGCCCACCAGGCTCCCCCCATCCCTGGGATTCTCCAGGCAAGAACACTGGAGTGGGTTGCCGTTTCCTTCTTCAATGCATGAAAGGAAAAGTGAAAGTGAAGTCATTCAGTCTAGATCCCCCAAATTTTAATATGCAGCAAATTATTATAATTCAGTTCAAAATATTTTCTATTTTATACTTATGATTCTTTAACTATTATATTAAGAATGTATTTCTAAATTTGCAAACATATGGAATTCTTCTGTCTCTTGTACACATATATATGTACTTACTGTGTTAATTTCACTGGAGTCGGAGAATGAAATGGATATGAAATCCATCTCTTTTTTTTTTTAGTTTTATTTATCTATTTGTCTGTGTCAGGTCTTAGTTGTAGCACATAGAATCTTCGTTGCATCATGTGAGACCTTCTGTTGCAGTACACAGATTCTCTAGTTTTGATGCACAGATGCAGTAGTTTTGGTGCACTGGTGTACGGGCTTCAGAGGGGTTGGAGGCTGCTTCCGTAGTTGTGGCTTAGTTGCTCGGCAGCATATGGGATCTTAGTTCTTTGACAAGGAATCAAACCTGCATTCCCTGCATTGCAAGGAGGACTCAACCACTGGATCACCAGGGAAGTCCCTGAAATCCATCTTTCAAAATGTGTCCTATGGCCCATTATGCATTAAATTCAGAAATATTCCTTGTGTATTAAAACAAGAGTATGTACCTTGCAGTCCCTGTTGCAAACTTATCAATTAGGTTATTCAAATAAATATTCTATATCATCATTAATACATTTGCACACTTATTATTCCAATCATTAAATTGTGTGTGCTAAAGATCTCTCACCATGATATTGATTTGTTAATTTTCTTTGTACTTGGTCAGTTCTGACTTTATATAGTTTGCAGCCTGGTATTATGTATATAAAAGTCTAGATTATTATATCTTCTAGGTCATTTGAGTTTTTATCAATGTGAAATTGACTTTTTATTCCTAGTAATACTTCTTACTTTAAATTCTGTTTTGACTGAAGATTAAATAGAGCAAATCAGCTTTATTAGTATTAGCATTTATTAGTATTGTTCCAGGAAAAAATTTGATATTCTTTGATTTTCAAACTGTCTCCAAATGATACAGATGGGTTACTTGTAAATTATATGTATTAATAGCAGAATTTTGGTTTATTGATCTAGTAATCTTTAACTCTTAGCTATAGAATCTAATCTACTTATTTTTATTATA
Organism: Bos taurus; assembly: GCF_002263795.3. Classification (NCBI taxonomy): domain Eukaryota; kingdom Metazoa; phylum Chordata; class Mammalia; order Artiodactyla; family Bovidae; genus Bos; species Bos taurus. Next base: position 15,981,626 of record NC_037336.1, on the reverse strand, counting down.
GTTGCTAATATGTTCTCTAACCCAGTTTATTTCTTATTTTTTATGAATCCTTTTCTATAATTTTATTGTGCTTTCTGCTTTTCTTTTTTCTTCAACTGGTTTGAAAGTAATGTACTCTATTTCTATTTTGTGCATATATGCTTATCTAGAGAACTAGCTAAATGTGTTAACATGTCTACTTAACTTATCAAACATAAATATTATTAATTTATTTACCTTTGAAGGTAAAGATATTCAAAATATAATTTTTAAAATTCTTAGGATTTTAGAAACTAAGTATCTGGACTTCTAATAAACAGAATTACTTTCCTATGCGTTCGTCAAGGAAAAAAGAGGAACAAAGGAAAAGAATAAAATAAGAGAAATTTCATTTGACCTGTAGGAGACCTTCAACTCAGTTTATTATTCAACCTATAGCCACGGGATTTTACAATACAGTTTTCATTTTCAAAGAGAGCATTTGAGGGTCTAGAGGTACCACAATTTCTAAGACTGCATTCTATCCAGCTTCCAAAGCATGAGGTTTGGTGAAAAGACTGCAGGCTATGTAGATGAACGGTGGAGCTCATAGCAGACCCTGTCATTGTCATCGCACCAGTATTTACATTAAGCCCATAAATCTATGGCTTTTCCAGTAGTCATGTATGGATGTGAGAGTTGGACCATAACGAAGACTGAGCACCAAAGAATTGATGCTTTTGAACTGTAATGCTGGAAAAGACTCTTGAGAGTCCCTTGAACTGCAAGGAGATCAAACCAGCCCATCCTAAAAAAAATCAGTCCTTAATATTCATCAGAGGGACTGATACCGAAGCTGAAGCACCAATACTCGGCCACTTGATTGGAAGAGCCAACTCATAGGAAAAGACTCTGATGCTGGGAAAGATTGAAGGTAGGAAGAGAAGGTGACGACAGAAGATAAGGATGATTGGATGACAACATTGATTTCAATGAACATGAGCTTGAGCAAACTCCAGGAGATAGTGAAGGACAGGGAAGCCTGGCATGCTGCTGTCCATGGGGTCTCAAAGAGTCAGACATGACTGAGCAACTGAACAACAACAACAAAATAAGGAAACTGAGACATAGCATGCTTAAATTATAGGTTATATTAATTATAAATTACAGGCAGAGCTGGGGCCTCAACACAGATTCCTCAATTAAAAGTTGGCCTTTTCTTCACTGCTTTACATATATCTCTCTAAAGTATATACAGGGCAAAAATAAACCTGAATTACTGCTAATCTACTCTGACCTATTATTCAGGGCTAATAAAGGAGAATCATATTTTTTAAAAAAATTTTTTATGAGGATACAAAAAATACTGCAATTCTCTTCTACTTTGAGAATCCTTAAAGTTGAAAGGCCAGAAGTTCATTATTTCACACTTAAAACTCAGTTGAAGAATTCCCCACTCAGTTAATCATCAGCTAGAGTTATTTCATTTTTAATGCCTTGTACCCATGAATACTTTGAATACCATTATGCATGAATAGAACAATGGCTTCCTACCTCATCCTGAATCCAGTAAAGTTCATTATTTTCTTGTCATTTGGGGGGAGCATGTATGCATTAAATTTGGAAGATCTTAGAAAAGAAAATAGCACAGAGGTAATATTGAAGAAACAGTTGATTTACTGGAAGTGCCTGGAGATTCTTATTCAGATTTCTGACTTCATTTTTTATGATGGATGAGACTTGACAATTCTGTCTAGGTGTTTTCTTGCATTACTGATCAAAATGAGAAAGTAGAGAAGAGGGAAAACAGTTTATTAAAGCAATAAAATCCTATTTGAAATATTTACTTCAAAGACACTTATCATGTTAGCATCTAGTGCCCATAGTAATGTCAAAATTAAAAAGGAGATGAACTTCCCTTGGGAGTCAGATCAGGTTTAAGAGATTATTTTAAAAGAGCAAGAAATGCCTATATCTTGGAAAATAGCACTCAGTCTTTTTATAAGTTGATAAAAGCACAGTATGAGGAAATATTCTAAGCTTAGATCTGTCTACTATGTTGAGTCATCTCATTCTGATCAGAAAAATCTAAAGTACCTATTAAGCATCAGGTGGTAATTATATAAATGCTTTCATATATAATGAGATTTAACTCTCACCATAATATTCTTGTGTGGTAGGTATTATAATGAGCATCTTGACAGATTTAAAAATATAAGGCACAAAGAAGTGAAGTAAATCAATCAAGGTCATAACTAACAAGTGGAAGAACCCAAGGTGTTCCAATAAGGCCCATGTCTACCTACCAATGAACCACAATGCTGGAGGGTTTTTCTTTTCATTGTGTTTGTATCTTTCAACCTTGACTTGCAAAATAAGATGCAATAGGACAAAGAGGGAAAAGGTTGTGTTGTTTCAGAACGACCTACATTTTACAAGCTGGCTTCAATAATTCTGTGGCAAAACAATGACTTAACTACTCTCAGTCATCGTTTCTTCAACTAATTTTAAAGAGATAGTAACTCTCATCGGGTTATGGTGAGGATTAAGCCTACAGTTATGGTAAAATTAAAAGACCTAAATTTAAAAAGCTATTTTCTACAGTTTGGAGCCTCTATTAAGGTTTCAGAAAAAACCAAAAGTGAGACTTCTAATTTCCCTGACCAGCGTTAAAAAGTATGTCACCCCACTTTCTTGAAAGAACATTAGGGGTAGATTAATATTGGCTTTCATGAAGATTTGAGGTGCATGAGAGCCAAAGGAGGAAAAACAAAGCTTTCACAAAAGCAAGCCATTAGTGGTATTAAAGAAGGTCAAAGCCATCTGGAAGTTATCATAAAATAACAGTGAAAGCAGATTTTTTTCATGAACTATTGCAGTAGGGAAAAAGATACCTCAATATATAACTTGACTCAAATCTGAATACAGCCTGGACAAGTAGGGATTTATAAACAAGGAGCTTGGTGGGGGTCAGAGGATAAAAAAATTACTGAGGTGATATCAAAGGTCAGGGGAATTCTTGCCAGACTGACTTAGCAGGATTCTTGCTGAAGGTAGAACAGGTGATCAGACCCAAGGGTGAAGGAAGGATGAGGCTTCAGCCTAAACTGACTGAGCAAGATTTCTGCTAAAAACCGGGTGACACAAAGAACAAGTCTGTCCAGAGACTGAGGTCCAGTTGACAAAAGGGGCCTGAAGAAAGTTTGGTCAAGGAGGACGTATGGTCAATGACCTAGGGTTTTCTTTTAAAGGCAGCTTTTGAGTACAAATTTGATTAATAAATATAGAAGTATGAAGCTTTTCTATTTCTTCTTATAATTAGTTTTTGTAAACTGTTTTTTCTAGATTTGGAGAAGGAAATGGCAACCCACTCCAGTATTCTTGCCTGGAGAATCTCATGGAAAGAGGAGCCTGGTGGGCTACAGTCAAGTCCATGGGGTCGCAGAGTTGGACACGACTGAGCGACTGATACTTCTCTAGGTTATCCATTTCACCAAAATATGTTGTCACTAAGTTATTTGAAATATCCTCTTATCATTTTACTGTGGGCAGAATCTGTAGCAATGTGTTCCTTGGCATTCTAAAGGTTAGTTTTTCATTCTTTAATTTTTTTGATCAAGTCTTATAGTTTCTTAACTATAAATTGTTAAGAAACTTAACTATAGCTTCTAAACTATAAGTTTTGTCAACTATAACTATAGTTGATGCTCTCTATTGTTTATATGTTTTCTATAACCACATTTAGAAGCCATTTCTGCTTCTAAATCTGACTTTCTTCTTTCTATTCTTGTATTCTTGACACAGACACAATGCTTACTTATTTTTTTCCAGTTTTTTTTTTTAAGTTTCCAATATGTGCAGTTAAGGCTATAAATTTTCTTTTAATTCCAGTTTTACTGCTATACCAGAAAATTTTATATAGTTTCATTATCATTTGAGTCAAAGTATTTCTAATTCCCACTGTTTTTCTTTGATGCATGGATTATTTATACATGCATCTTTTATTTCAAAGCATATTGTGATATTATATTAATAGTTACTTTTTTGCTATGAATTTCTAACATAAATACATTATGGTAAGATGCCATGTTTCTGCGTGTCTTCAATCCTTTCAAATGTATTGAGTGTTACTTTGTGGCCCAACATGTGATCAATTTTTGTAACTCTTCCACATGTACTTGTAAAGAATGCATATTCTGCAGTTTGAGAGAAGCACTGTTGTAAGTATGTTTATAGGTCAAGATTGTTAATGGTGTTCAAGTCTTCTCAATCTAGTCACTGTGCCCTAGCCCATGACACTCCTGAAAGTCTCCACCACCCAGTCGAGTTGACAGTTGTACCCCCATCCAGGAGACAGTGGTTGATGGGGCAAACTTCAGCAGAGCGCCTACTCACCTCATCTTGACCCCATAATTCTTCACTGTCTTATTAGCACTCTGATACCTTCTAGTAGATTTTTTGTGTGCTCAGACGCTTTAGCTAAATTCAGTGGGACATTTTAATTGAAATACTAGTCTGCCTTCATCAAGAACCCTGTCTATTTGTTCTCTCTCCTCCCCTGGAGTGTGAGGTCTAGAAGACCAATGATCGTCTCACTATTGTGTCTCTAGTGCTTAGAAGAATGCATAGAGTAGATGCATAATAAGTATTTGTCGAATGATTAAGTACATACTTCCACTCCAGCATTGCAAATGATTCTTCTTGGCTCAGCAACTTTCCACTCTTTTCCAGAAAGAAAACTTTTCAGAGGCCCAACTTTTTCGCTGGGTACTGCAGATCTTTAAGCCCTATATCTAGGATAATTGGATAGTTAGCCTTTCTAATCATGTCTGCAAAAGCCCCCAGAGTGTTTAATGCATTGACCACTATAAAATGTTTTATCATCTTCAAATTTAAGGCTAGAAAGCATCAAGTGATATGCTTAAGTAAAAGAGTTTTAATTCCACATTGGCTTAAGATCACAGTGACTGCACACAAAGTAAAAGTAATAGGGACTCTCCACGTGAGAGAAAAACATTAACTATTGTGTTTGAGTTGACATATCTTTCATCTGATAAATTCTGAGAGCGTGAAAATATTTGAAACGTCTATTTCCAGCTATTTCCTGAGAGAGTTTAAAAAGAGTTTTCTAAGCAAGATAACTTTTGCCTGTATTTAAAACATAGTTCATGTGTTAATATACAATTTATCCATGAGGAAAAAAAAACAGAGACAACATAAACTTATCCAAAGTCATAAAAGTAAGTCATTAAGTTTTTAACCCATGGCCCTATCTCTCAACTAAATTCTGGGCCATTATCTAAATGGTCGATTTTTAAATTGTTAGAAGGACATTTGAAAGACCTAAAAAAAAAAGTATAGAAAATTCTACCTTCTAAAAATAAGTGAAATAAAGATTGGTGAGTAAGTGGGTATGAACCTCCTGGGGAATATCCTAGAAATGAATCCTTGAAGAATTTTTCACACTTGTCCAAACCTTCTTCTATTGCTTTCCTTCTATCCCTTTCTGGGAGTTACAAGGACAGGGTAAGGAGTGAGAGGCACTCACCCTACCCTCCACTCACAGCTCCATTGCTAACTGACCAATTCCAAGAAACGAAACCCATTTTGCTTGGCCACTGATTAGTGATGAGAAATACTTGGGCATCTATAGTTGGATATTCAAAGGTGATAAGGCATTTTACATGTCCAGTGAATTACAATTTCACTGACTTTAATTAGGTTAGAAAGAGATAACTGTCCAGCAATCCTAGATGAAGAGCTAAAAGAGCTGAAGTAGCCAGTTGAAAAATGTAGCCTTCAAGGATCTAGATCTCCAAAGCTGGGTATCATGCAGGCTGCCCAGCCGAACTAACTTAAGAAGGTAGATATATTTTATTCACTGTGAACCTCCTGGACCTAGACTGATCCTGACACATAATAGGAGTATCACAGTGGCAAGTGACAAGAAGTAGAAAGCTTGGCTCCTATCAGTTCAGTTCAGTTCTGTCACTCAGTTGTGTCTGACTCTTTGCAACCCCATGAACTGCAGCCAGCCGGGCTTCCCTGTCCGTCGCCAACTCCCAGAGCTTACTTCAACCCATGTCCATTGGGTTGGTGATGCTATCCAACCAACTCACTCTCTGTCATCCCCTTCTCCTCCTGCCTTCAATCTTTCCCTATAACCCAAATAATTAAAAGTATACTGGTGCCCAGTAGCAATCAGTGGACTTTGATATTAGTGTTATCATTATGAATTCAAGAATCTTGTATATTTGATACTTTTCAATCCATTGCAGTCAGTAATGCTTTTTCTAATTCAAAATGCCATCTTGATGGACGTAGAGCTCATACTAAGCAGAGTAAGTCAGAGAGAGAAAAACCAAACCTCGTATGATACCACTTATATGTAGAATCTGAAATATGATACAGATGAACTTATCTATGAGACAGAAACAGACTCACAGACATACAGAATAGACTTGTGTTGCTGGGTGGGAGTGCAGAGGGATATTGGAAGTTTTGGACTAACAGATGCAAGCTATTATATATAAGGTGGATAAACAACAGGTACTGTTGTATATATAGCACAGGGTTCAATACCCTGTAATAAATCATAATGGAAAAGGCTATGAAAATAATATATGCTGCTGCTAAGTTGCTTCAGTCGTGTCCAACTCTGTGCAACCCCATAGACAGCAGCCCACCAGGCTCCCCTGTCCCTGGGACTCTCCAGGCAAGAACACTGGAGTGGGGTGCCATTGCCTTCTCCGATGAAAAGTTATATAACTGAAGCAGTTTGTTGGTTCAACATTGTAAATCCTGGCTACTCCACACTTGCCAACGTGTGACAGGTGAAACTTTGACCATATTCTTGATCTTAATTTTAGCTATTCTGTGAGGTGTTGAGTGGGAATTTATTGGAGTTTTAATTTGCATTTTCCTGCTGACTAATAAAGTTGGGCACACTTTCCTATGTTCATTTTCCATTTAGATATTATCTTCTCTTACATTTGCTGGTCAAGTGAATTCACTGAAGGAAGAGCATTTAGGTCAGCATTCATACAGGGTAGAATGGTCTCCCATCCCAAACCCACTTTGAGAGGTCTATCTAACTCTTTCCCATACCTCTTTATTTCTCTCCTTCAATTGTGGGTCTTTTAAGTTCCTGACCATTCAGCCAACCTAATTGCAGCATCCTGTGAACTGGGATAGATCCATGATTCTAAGGGTCTCTCTTTCTAGAAAATGCGGACAAAGTATAAGTCTCTATCTGCTAGGAATAGTTCCCTCCTCCACTGTTCTGCAGACCACAGCTGACAATGTCTCATCAGTGCACCTTGGACTGACTCAGCCCAGGCAACCTGATGTGGGCAAAGCTGTGGGTTAAAGGAACAGGCACACTCTATGAGTCAGCTCTACATGTATCTTATTTGTGCTTCAAGGTCTGCTCCTTCAAGATCTAACCCCACATTACCACTCAGTCTGATAAAGGAGTCCTACTGGACATGCTCCAACTTTACAACTTGATATATACCAATTTTTCAAAGTTTTTTTTCTAATTTTTGTGTTATGTTAGAGTATAGCTGATTAACAATGATGTGTTAGTTTCAGCTGTACAAAAAGTGATTCAGTTATATGTACACATGTATGTATTCTTTTTCTAGTTCTTCTCCATTTAAGTTATTACAGAGTATTCAGCAAAATCCCCTGTGCTATACAGTAGGTCCACACTGTATATCTATTTTAAATAAATGTCAGTCCCAAACTCCTAGTCTATCCTTTCTCCTAACCCTTTCCCCCTTGTAGCCATAATTTCATTTTCTAAGTCTGTGAGTCTGTTTCTGCTTTGTAAATCAGTTCATTTGTATCATTTTTTTAGGTTCCACATAAAAGTGATGCCAAATGATATTTGTCTTTCTCTATCTCACTTACTTAACTTAGTAAAATAATCTCCAAGTCCGTCTGTGTTGCTGCAAATGACATTATTTCATTCTTTTGATGGCTAAGTGATATTTCATGGCATATATGTACACATCTTCTTTATCCATTCCTCTGTTGATGGACATTTAGGTGGCTTCCATGTCTTGGTTATTATAACCAGCACTGCAACAATCATTTGGGTGCATAGATCCTTTCAAACCATGAGATTCCCTCAGTTGAATATATGGTCAGGAGTGGTATTGCTGGATAATATGATAGTTCCATTTTTAGTTTCTTAAGGAACCTCCATACGGTTCTCCACAGTGGCTGCACCAGTTGACATTCCCAACATCAGTGTGGGAGGGTTCCCTTTTCTCTTTGCCCTCTCCAGCACTTATTGCCTAAGCCTTTTTGATGATGGCCATTCTGACCGTTCAAAGAAAACTCAAGTAGTAATATCAATATCCAACAAAATAGACTTTAAAATCAAGACTGTTACAAGAGACAAGGAAGGACACTACATAATGATCAAGGGATCAATCCAAGAAGAAGATTTAACAATTATAAACATATATGCACCCAACTTAGAAGCACCTCAATATATAAAGCAAATACTAATAACCATAAGAGGAGAATTGGCCAGGAACAATAATAATGGGGGACTTTAACTCCTCACTTTCTTCAATGCACAGATAATCTAGACAGAAAATCAGTAAGGAAACACAAGCCTTAAAAGACACATTACATCAGTTCAGTTCAGTTCAGTCAATCAGTCATGTCCAACTCTTTGCGACCCCATGAATCACAGCATGCCAGGCCTCCCAGTCCATCACCAGCTCCTGGAGTTCACCCAAACTCATGTGCATCGAGTCAGTGATGCCATCAGCCATCTCATCCTCTGTTGTCCACTTCTCCTCCTGCCCCAATCCCTCCCAACATCAGGGTCTTTTCCAATGAGTCAACTCTTCACATGAGGTGGCCAAAGTACTGGAGTTTCAGCTTTAGCATCAGTCCTTCAAAAGAAATCCCAGGGCTGATCTCCTTTAGAATGGACTGGTTGGATCTCCTTTCAGTCCAAGGGACTCTCAAGAGTCTTCTCCAACACCACACTTCAAAAGCATCAATTCTTCAGCGTTCAGCTTTCTTCACAGTCCAACTGTCACATCCATATATGACCACTGGAAAAACCATAGCCTTGACTAGACGAACTTTTGTTGGCAAAGTAATGTCTCTGCTTTTGAATATGCTATCTAGGTTGGTCAAAACTTTTCTTCCAAGGAGTAAGCCTCTTTTAATTTCATGGCTACAGTCACTATCTGCAGTGATTTTGGAGCCCCAAAAAATAAAGTCTGACACTGCTTCCCCATCTATTTCCCATGAAGTGATGGAACCAGATGCCATGATCTTAGTTTTCTGAATGTTGAGCTTTAAGCCAACATTTTCACTCTCCTCTTTCACTTTCATCAAGAGGCTTTTTAGTTCCTCTTCACTTTCTGCCATAATGGTGGTGTCATCTGCATATCTGAGGTTATTGATATTTCTCCCGGCAATCTTGATTCCAGCTTGTGCTTCTTCCAGCCCAGCATTTCTCATGACGTACTCTGCATATAAATTAAATAAGCAGAGTGACAATATGCAGCCTTGATGTATTCCTTTTCCTATTTGGAACCAGTCTGTTGTTCCATGTCCAGTTCTAACTGTTGCTTCCTGACCTGCATACAGGTTTCTCAAAAGGCAGGTCAGGTGGTCTCGTATTCCCATCTCTTTCAGAATTTTCCACAGTTTATTGTGATCCACACAGTCAAAGGCTTTGGCATAGTCAATAAAGCAGAAATAGATGTTTTTATGGAACTGTCTTGCTTTTTCGATGATCCAGTGGATGTTGGCAATTTGATCTCTGGTTCCTCTGCCTTTTCTAAAACCAGCTTGAACATCTGGAAGTTCACATATTGCTGAAGCCTGGCTTGGAGAATTTTGAGCGTTACTTTACTAGCGTGTGAGATGAGTGCAATTGTGTGGTAGTTTGAGCATTCTTTGGCATTGCCTTTCTTTGGGATTGGAATGAAAACTGACCTTTTCCAGTCCTGTGGCCACTGCTGAGTTTTCCAAACCCAAAAAAGATGTCCTTTTCATTATAGGGGACTGGAATGCAAAAGTAGGAAGTCAAGAAACACCTGGAGTAACAGGCAAATTTGGCCTTGGAAATGAAGCAGGGCAAAGGCTAATAGAGTTTTGCCAAGAGAACGCACTGGTCATAGCAAACACTGTCTTCCAACAACACAAGAGAAGACTACACATGGACATCACCAGATGGTCAACACCGAAATCAGATTGATTATATTCTTTGCAGCCAAAGCTGCAAAGCTTTGGAGAAGCTCTATACAGTCAGCAAAAACAAGACCGGGAGCTGACTGTGGCTCAGATCATGAACTCCTTATTGCCAAATTCAGACTGAAATGAAGAAAGTAGGGAAAACCACTAGACTATTCAGGTATGACCTCAATCAAATCCCTTATGATTATACAGTGGAAGTGAGAAATAGATTTAAGGGCCTAGATCTGATAGAGTGCCTGATGAACTATGGACGGAGGTTCGTGACATTGTACAGGAGACAGGGATCAAGAAAAGAAATGCAAAAAAGCAAAATGGCTGTCTGGGGAGGCCTTACAAATAGCTGTGAAAAGAAGAGAAGTGAAAAGCAAAGGAGAAAAGGAACGGTATAAGCATCTGAATGCAGAGTTCCAAAGAATAGCAAGAAGAGATAAGAAAGTCTTCCTCAGTGGTCAATGCAAAGAAACAGAGGAAAACAACAAAATAGGAAAGACTAGAGATCTCTTCAAGAAAATTAGAGATACCAAGGGAACATTTCATGCAAAGATGGGCTCGATAAAGGACAGAAATGGTATGGACCTAACAGAAGCAGAAGATATTAAGAAGAGGTGGCAAGAACACACAGAAGAACTGTACCAAAAAGATCTTCACGACCCAGATAATCACGATGGTGTGATCACTCACCTAGAGCCAGATATCCTGGAATGTGAAGTCAAGTGGGCCTTAGAAAGCATCACTACGAACAAAGCTAGTGGAGGTGATGGAATTCCAGTTGAGCTATTTCAAATCCTGAAAGACATTAGATATAAACTACACTAAAAAACTGTAAAAAACACAAGACACATGTAGAGGCTAAACAATACCTACTAAAAAACCAGTGGACCACTGAAGAAATCAAAGAGGATTAAAAAAGTAAGTAGAAACAAATGAAAATGGAAGTACTTACAATCCAAAACCTATGAGATGAGAAGTTTACAGCAATAGAATATTACCTTAAGAAATGAGAAAAATCTCAAATAACCTAATCTTATACCTGAAGCAATAGAGAAAGAAGAACATACAAAATGCAAGGTTAATAGAAGGAAGGAAATCATAAAGATTGGAACAGAAATAAATGAAATAGAGACAAACCAAATGATATATAAAGATTAATTAAACTAAAAACTGGTTCCTTGAAAAGATGACATATATATATATAAATTATACATATATATGTATATGTCACACACACATATATATTTATAATATATATATACATATATATATATATAAATTAATGGGCAACTTTTGTGTGATCACCCAGTGAACTATGATAAGACTTTTGGTCTCTCTCAGAGCCTCACAACAAAGCTAGAGCTCTTTCTCAAAAGGGAAGGAATTGTTTGATGAAGATCTGATTTTTCTCGAAAGCCCTAGAAACCACTGCAACTATTTTTCTAATTAGAATTTAGCACAGCTACATAAAATTCTGATTCTCCCAGACACTTTAGACATCACTGGGTCTTAAGGACTGACTGGTTAGCTAAAGATCCACATAAATGATCCAATGAAAAGACTACATGAATAAGTCTTGACAATGAATTCATCTTATACTTCTGACAAAACTGACAGAGAACATTACTTTTAAAACTATAGTCACTATTGTCTAGGTAATAGATTTGAGTGGAGCTTGTGGTAAATAACCTGCCTGCCATTGCAGGAGTCATAAGAGATGCAGATTTGACCCCTGGGTTGGGACGATCCCTTGGAGGAGGGCATGGCAGTCCACTGCAGTATTCTTGCTGGGAGAATCTCAAGGACAGAGGAGCCTGGTGGGCTACACTCCATGGGATTGCAAAGAATCAGACACGACTGAGCAAGCACATAGCACATTGCCTCTGACACCCACAACCAGAATGGATTCTCCACAGTCCCTGCTTCATCACATCACTAGCTTTTAAGCTAAAGTTCTGCACCAGGGGTATTGATCAGCAGAGCCTAGATCTTATGTCCAAGCCATAGCTGAGAGTGAAGCTAAGAAAGCAAATATTTAGCTTTTTCCCAGACATTTCTGAATATAAGAAGGGGATTTAAATTCTGAGCTGTCAAAATACATATAAAAGTCCACTTCATTAGGCATTCAATCGATGTTTATTGATCTGAATTAAACTGACCCCACTTCTGTCCTTTCACATTATGATAAAATATGAGAAAGTGTGAAGTAAGGTTTAGCAGCCTGTCCCACAGCTGAGAGATGCCTGAGAATTTGACCCTGAATTTACTCCTTGCACCATTGATCTCCAGAACATCGTGAGTTAAGATACTATATAATTTAACTGTGTGCCATTCTCTAACAAAAAGATTGTATCTTATGAAGAAAATAAACCATGGGGTCCCTAAAAAACTTAAAATAGAATTACCATATGATTCTGCAATCCCACTCCTGGGCATACATCTGAAGAAAACTCTAATTTGAAAAGATGTATGCACCCCAGCGTTCACTGAAGGACTATTGGCAATAACCAAGACATGCAATCACCCTGAATGGTCAAGAAGAGATGAAAGAATAAAGAAGATGTGGTATATATTCATAGACAATGTATGTATATATGTGTATGTATGTCTATATTAGTACGTATATATATATATAAAATTTTATTCAGCTATAAAAAAGAATGAAATAATGCCACTTTTAGCAACATAGGTGGACATAGAGATTATCATACTAAGTGAAATAAGTCAGAGAAAGATAGATATCATTTGATATCACTAATATGTATAATCTAAAAAACTGATACAAATTAACTTATTCACAAACCATAAATAGATTCACAGATATAGAAAATAAACTTAAGGTTACCAAAAGAGAAAGGGGAAAGAGGGATAAATGGGAGTTTGGGATTAACAGATACACAGGACTGTATATAAAATAGATAAACAACAAGGATTTGATATATGACACAGGGAACAATATTCAATATCTTATAATAACCTATAATGGAAAAGAATCTGAATATATATGCATATGCTATGCTATGCTATGCTAAGTCACTTCAGTCGTGTCCGATTCTGTGCGACCCCATAGATGGCAGATCCCCCGTCCCTGGGATTCTCCGGGCAGGAACACTGGAGTGGGCTGCCATTTCCTCCTCCAGTGCCTGAAAGTGAAAAGTGAAAGTGAAGTTGCTCAGTCGTGTCTGACTCTTAACGACCCCGTGGATTGCAGCCTCATAGGCTCCTCGGTCCATGGGATTCTCCAAGCAAGAGTACTGGAGTGGGGTGCCATTGCCTTCTCTGATATATGCATATACATATATGTATATATATAACTGAATCACTCTGCTGTACATCTGAAACTAACACGACACTGTAAATCAACTATACTTCAATAAAAAGATAAAATAATCTTTTTGAACATATGGTTGAACTTCCTGTTATAAAAATTTTGGAATTCTGTATCTGTTAGTGCTATATATGTTGCAAGACATCAAAAATCAGATGAGCTTAATGAGGCGAATCTATAACCAAATGTAGTTTCTAGTTCAGTCAGATTGATCATGCAGTTCAAAAACCATTGCCCAGAACCACGTTTGTCTTTATTTCTCTGCACTGCCTTGCACAGCCTCAGTCTCCTATATAGGTATTATGCAACACCCAATGACCCCTCCCACCAACACACACACAGCGACACAGGAACAGACTCTACCTATAATGGTAGCCAAATAGATGCCTTAGTTATAAACCTGAGAGACTCACATGCTTATTTTAGTAACTGTTGTAGAAGAAAAGCAGAATCTTCTCTTTTCCAGAAAAGCTTGGCAACTATCTCCTTACATCGTAACACCTTTGAATGACTTGTGTGTCCATCTCTGAACTCTGTATTATGACTCTGAAACTGGGATGGCCAGCTTAATTTAAAATTATGAAAACTCAACCTTGAAATCAGGAGTAGGTAAAACTGCCCCCCCAAAATTAAATGTGAATGAAAAAGGATGGTTCCATTAGAGGAAACATCTTAGAAAGTCAGGGGATTATTGGTAGAAAAGGCAGGAAATAGATATGAGAAGACACATAATAAAAGCCCAATCTGGATTGGTTTAAATTTTCTGTGTAATTACAACTACCTTCTTTTTTGAGTGATTAAGAACTATGCAGTCCATTAAGTACTATTACTACTATGCATTTTTTAAAAGATTAAGTGATTTTTAGTGATAGAATCCATTCATAGTTCCTAAGTTATTATCTTTCTCAAATCTTTATATACGCTGTTAAATGTCAATCCAAAAACTCAGAGCAGATGTTTCTATATGACCCTATACTGATGGTACTAAGCATCGCCGTCAGGAACACCAAGCTGTGTCATATACAGATTTACAAGCTTTACCTGTGTCCCTATGCACCATGCCCTTTGATTATTCTTTAGATCAGAATTCCTCGAGACGTTTTCAGTGCTAAGAATAATCTCCAAAATTATTGTGAAAAATCTCTCAAATATCCTAAATTGAGGGCCCTGAAAATAATGATCACTTGGGAACTTCTATCTCTAAAAATGTCTTGAACTTGTGCATTTTTGTGTCCCAGTAAGAAACACCACCTTGTGCAGTGTATCTTTCTCTTTCTCCAGGAGTTTTCTTGAAACATCAAAATCAGTCCCCAAACTGTCATAGCAGCTTAAGTCCATACTTCTACAGTACAATTACATTTCATTAAAAGCCAATAGTGTGCTAAAATATTTAAAAAAACAGCTAAATTGTGCCATCCTCGTTGACATTGACTTACTGTAGCTAAGCTCACTGTCTCTGGCACCCAACCGAGTAACCAGAATAATGCATTTTTATCTACTGGTGACAACCTTTGAATAGGAAGCAGCCTAGGAAGGAGGGGAAGGGGACGGGTATGTCACTTGGTACAGAAACAAGCAGCACAACATTTGGCTTCCTCTGCACCTGGGCTTTGAAAGAACACTAGGCAAGCTGCCGGCTTTTATTCTGATGCCCCAAAGGCAAAATACTTGCTGAGGTCGCACTGCCACTTCCAGACAGCAGAGAGAGTTTTGCCTTTGTGGATGCCCTCTCCAGAAGTTCACAGCTTGGAGTCGCTGGTTTTCTGCACTGCCCAACTTACTCAGCAAACCTGGGATAAGAGAGTGCTAGGGAAGCATTTTCGTGTATTCACTTTTCACATCCTGTCATTTGCAGTGACCTCAAGGAGACAGTACATGGCATTTGTCAAAGCAGCAGAAACAACGTGTCTGGGGGACTTTTACTTGAGTTGCTTTCTAATTTGAGATGGCAGCAATCTATAAGAATTGCTCTGGTGAGTGTGAAGGAGAAGAAAACCAGGGGCTCTCTGCCTGTGTAGCCATATTATTTCTGATGATGCTGAATTATATTAAGTGAATTAATACTTTGAAGTCAAGCCACACCTGTCTAATTGTATATTCCTAGATCAGGAAGATCCCCTAGAGAAGGGATAGGCTACCCACTCCAGTATTCTTGGGCTTCCCCTGTGACTCAGCTGGTAAAGAATCCACCTGCAATGCGGGATACCTGGGTTCAATCCCTGGGTTGGGAAGATCCCCAGGAGAAGGGAAAGACTACCCATTCCAGTATTCTGGCCCGGAGAATTCCAAGGACTATACAGTCCATGGGGGTCACAAAGATTCAGACACGACTGAGCGACTTTCACTGAGAATTAGATGTCTTTGCAAAAGTAGTAAAATAGATCAAATGTTTCCTTTTATATATCTAGTTATTTAGCAAGCCACAGAGATTCTTATATTTTTACATTATTATTCACCATTAGAACAATAGAGAAAATATTTTTATTACTTCCAACCTCACCATCATCACAATAATTCTACTATCCCATACATTCCAGTCTTTCACAATGTGTATATAGAACTTACATCATAATCATGGTGTAAATCACTGTTATCTTAGAGTAAATATTAGTTTATATTCTCCCTGATTTCACAGAACATTATTTAATAAACATTATCCCAATGTTTTGCCTGTACTTCATAGAAATCATTTTATTTTGTATTTTTCCATTGAATTGGTGAACAATATTTCATTAAACAATTCTATTGTTGGACATTTAAGTTGTTCCAAATTATATTATAAATAATGCTGCAATTAACATCTTGCAGTAGAGAAATTTGGGGAAAATAATTTTGTTTTTCTAGGTACAAAAGCACCACATGCTCATTGCCTAAAACATGGAAAACAAAGCAAAACCTAAAAAAAAAAAAATTATCTGTAGCCCCACTACCCAGAAGTAACTATTTTTACTTTGGTAATGTCCTTCCATGCATTTAAGGAATTTTTTCAATGTGATAATATTATATATAATATTTTGTATCCTTTTGCTTCACTATAAGTCATGTGATTAAATTCACATTTAATTCATGTGATCAATTCACTATTCATAAAGTCTGATAAGCTTCAACTTTATAAACAGTCATACCTGGGTCTGAATCCAATTTTCATAATTTACCAGATATGTGGCTTTCAGGTGGTATATAATATCTCCAGCATTAGATTGTTATGAGGATTAAATTTTGAAATGTATTTAAGTGCATTAAATGGTACATATTAAGTACAGATGGCCTCTCTGGTAGCTCAGCTAGTAGAGAATCCACCTGCAATGTAGGATACCCCAGTTCGATTCCTGGGTCCAGAAGATCCCCCTGGAGAAGAAATAGGCTACCCACTCCAATATTCTTGGGCTTTTCTCTGCTCAGATAGTAAAGAATCCACCTGCAATGTGGGAGAGCTAGGTTCTATCCCTGTGTTGGAAAGATCCCTTGGAGGAGGGCATGGCAACCCACTCCAGTATTCTTGCCTGGAGAATCCCCATGGACAGAGGAGCCTGGCAGGTTACTGTCCATGGTGTCACAAAGAGTTGGACACAACGGAGTGACTAAGCACAGCACAGCATTAAATACAGCAGTCTTCTCTTCCCTGAGGGTATATGGTCCAAGACCCCCAGTGATGCCTGAAACCGCATGTGGCGCTGAACCCCATCTATATTATGTTGCTTTCTATACATACATAACTGTGATAAAGTGTAAAAGTTAATCAGTAAAGGAGCAATGATCATAACTAGGAATAAAATAGAACAGTTATAACAATATGTTTTACTAAAACTTACATGAATGTGGTCTCCTTCTCTCCATTGAAGTATCTTACTATGCAAATGTAATGCATTTTCCATCTCAGCTAAGTAAGCACTGTGCGGCTTGTAGTTTGAGGTGCCACATCAAAACTACCACAAAACTTATTTTCCTTCTTCACGATTTTAAAGATAGAAGATTTATTCTTACTGTAGATCTAAGCAAGCTCAGCACACAATTTTTTTTTCTTTCCTTATCCATGGAGAACTTTTACCTTTTCACTTAAAGGAAGCACTTATTAGCGTCTCTTTGGTGTATCCATGTTGCCAACATTGCTAGTCTTGCAAGATGTGGTCATTTTTCAGTAAAATCAGAGTCACATGAACATAAGCACCATGGTACCACAATAGTGCATCTGATAACCTAATGATTACTAAGTGGCTAACGTGGACAAAGGGATGCTTCAAATCCCAGAAGGGATGGAGTAGGACAGGGCCAGAGTTCATCCTGCTTCTCAGAATGGTGTGCAATTCAAAACTTAGGAATTATTCTAAAATCTTCCATTTAATGTTACAATTAATATTACTATTTTGCATGATTTTAATTGTACCATATAATTTTATTATATAGAGAATATAATTAACTCATCCCCAATTATTGGTATTTAACTTATCCCCGCTTTTTCAGTAGTATAAAGAAAAAGATCATAAACATCTTCATTGAATAATAGTGCACTCAGTTCACTAGCTCAGTCCTGTCTGACTCTTTGAGACCCCAAGGACATCAGCAGGGCAGTTGTCCATCACCAATTCCAGAGCCTCAAACTCATGTCCATTGAGTCAGTGATGCCATCAAACCATCTCATCCTCTATCGTCCCCTTCTCCTCCCACCTGTAATCTTTCCCAGCAGCAGGGTCTTGTCCAATGAGTCAGTTCTTCATATCAGGTGGCCAAAGTATTGGAGTTTCAACTTCAGCATCAGTCCTTCCAATGAATATTCAAGACTGGTTTGCCTTAGGATTGACTGGTTTGATCTCATTGCAGTCTAAGGAACTCTCAAGAGACTTCTGCTCCTGCTGCTGCTGCTGCTGCTAAGTCGCTTCAGTCGTGTCCGACTCTGTGCGACCCCGTAGACGGCCTCCTACCTGGCTCCTCTGTCTCTGGGATTCTCCAGGCAAGAACACTGGAGTGGATTGCCATTGCCTTCTCCAATGCGTGAAAGTGAAGTCACTCAGTCACGTCCAACTCTTAGCGACCTCATGGACTGCAGCCTACCAGGCTCCTCCATCCATGGGATTTTCCAGGCAAGAGTACTGGAGTGGGGTGCCATTTCCTTCTCTATGCAAGAGACTTCTACAACACCACAATTGAAAAGCAACAATTCTTCGCCACTCAGTCTTCTTTATGGTCGAACACTTACATCCATACATGACTACTGGAAAAACCATAGTTTGACTGGAGGGACCTTTATTGGCAAAGTAATGTCTCTGCTTTTTAATATGCTGTCTAGGTTGGTCATAGCTTTTCTTCCAAGGAGCAAGCATCTTTTAATTACTTGGCTGCAATCACCATCTGCAGTGATTTTGGAACCCAGAAAAATAAAGTTTCTCACTGTTTCCATTGTTTCCCTATCGATTAGCCATGAAGTGATGGAACCAGACACCCTGATCTTGTTTTTTGAATGTTGAGTTTTAAGCCAGCTTTTTCACTCTCCTCTTTCACTTTCATTAAGAGGTTCTTCAGTTCCTCTTCGCTTTCTGTCATAGGGGTAGTGTCATCTGCATATCTGAAGGTATTGACATTGCTCCCAGCAATCTTTATTTCAGCTTGTGCTTCATCCAGCCTGGCATTTTGCATGATATACTCTGCATAAAAGTTAAATGAGCAGGGTGACAATATACAGCCTTGGTGTACTCCTTTCCCAATTGGAAGCAGTCTGTTGTTCTATGTCCGGTTCTAATTATTGCTTCTTGAACCACATAGATTTCTCAGGAGGCAGGTAAGGAGGTCTGATATTCCCATATCTTTAAGAATTTTCCAGTTTGCTGTGATCCACAGAGTAAAAGGCTTTGGCATAGTCAATAAAGCAGAAGTAGATGTTTTTCTAGAACTCTCTTGCTTTTTCTATGATCCAACACATGTTGTCAATTTGATCTCTAGCTCCTCTGCCCTTTCTAAATCCAGCTTGAACATCTGGAAGTTCTTGGATCACATAATGTTGAAGCCTCACTTGGAGAATTTTAAGCATTACTTTGCTAGAGTGTGGAATGAGTGCAGTTGTGTGGTAGTTTGAACATTCTTTGGCATTGCCTTTCTTTGGGATTGGAATGAAAACTAACCTTTTCCAGTCCTGTGATCACTGCTGAGTTTTCCAAATTTGCTGACATATTGAGTGCAGCACTTACACATCATCTTTTAGGATTTGAAATAGCTCAACTGGGATTCCATCACCTCCACTAGCTTTGTTCATAATGATGCTTCCTAAGGCCCATGAGTTTGAGTAAACTCCAGGAGTTGGTGATGGACAGGGAGGCCTGGCGTGCTGTGATTCATGGGGTCACAAAGAATCTGACACGACTGAGCGACTGAACTGAACTGAACTGAACTGAGGGCCCACTTGACTTTGCATTCCAGGATGTCTGGCTCTAGGTGAGTGATCACACCATCATGGTTATCTGGGTCATGAAGATCTTTTTCCTATAGTTGTTCTGTATATTCTTTCCACCTCTTCTTAATACCTTCTGCTTCTGTTAGGTCGATACCATTTCTGTCCTTTATTGTGCCCATCTTTGCATGAAATATTCCGTTGCTAGCTCTAATTTTCTTGAAGAGATCTATAGTCTTTTCCATTCTATTTTTTCCTCTATTTCTTTGCATTGATCGCTGAGGAAGGCTTTCTTGTCTCTCCTTGCGCTATTCTTTGGAATTCTGCATTCAAATGGGTATACCTTTCCTTTTTTCCTTTGGCTTTAGCTTCTCTTCTTAGCAATCTGTAAGGTCTCCTCATACAGCCATTTTGCCTTTTCAATTTCTTTTTGTTGGGGATGGTCTTAATCACTGTGTCACAAACCTCTGTCCATAGTTCTTCAGACAATATATCAGATCTAGTCCCTTGAGTTTATTTGTCACATCCACTGTATAATTATAAAGGATTTGATTTAGGTCATACCTGAATGGTCTAGTGATTTTTCCCTACTTTCTTCAATTGAAGTCTGATTTGGCAATAAGGAGTTCATGATCTGAGTCAGTCAGCTCCTGGCCTTGTTTTTGCTGACTCTAAAGAGCTTCTCCATCTTTGACTGCAAAGAATATAATCAATCTGATTTCAGTATTGACCATCTGGTGATATCCATGTGTACAGTGATCTCTTGCGTTTTTGGAAGAGAGTGTTTGCTATGACCAGTTGTGTTCTCTCGGCAAAACTCTCTTAGCCTTTTCCCTGCTTCGTTTTGTACTCCAAGGCCTAATTTGCCTGTTACTCCAGGTATCTCTTGATGTCCTACTTTTGCATTCCAATCCCCTATAATGAAAAAGATAGCTTTTTGGGGTGTTAGTTCTAGAAGGTCTTGTAGGTCATCATAGAAGCATTCAACTTCAGCTTCTTCGGCATTAGTGGTTGGGGCATAGTCTTGGATTACTGTGATATTAAATGGTTTGCCTTGGAAACAGAGATCTTTCTGTTGTTTTGAGAATGCATTCAAGTACTGCATTTCAGACTCCTTTATTGATTATGAGGGCTACTGCATTTCTTCTAAGGGATTCCTGCCCACAGTAGTAGATATAACGGTCATCTGAGTTAAATTCACCCATGCCCATCCATTTTAGTTCACTGATTCCTAAAATGTCAATGTTCACTCTTGCCATCTCCTGTTTGACCACTTCCAGTTTACCTTGATTCATGGACCTGACATTTCAGGTTCGTATGCAATATTGTTCTTTACAGCATCAAACTTTACTTCCATCACCAGTCACATCCACAAGTGGACGTTGTTTTCATTGTGGCTCTGTCTCTTCATTCTTTCTGGAGGTATTTCTCCACTGTTCTCCAGGTACATATTGAGCAACTACCAACCTGAGCAGTTGATCTCTCAGTGTTATATCTTTTTTCCTTTTTATACTCTTCATGGGCTCTTAAGGTGAGAATGCTGAAGTGGTTTGCCATTCCTTTCTCCAGGGGACCACATTTTGTCAGAATTTTCCACCATGACTTGTCTGTCTTGGGTGGCCCTACACAGCATGGCTCATAGTTTCATTGAGTTAGACAAGGCTGTGGTCCATGTGGTGTGTTTGGTTAGTTTTCTGTGATTGTGTTTTTCATTCTGTCTGCCTTCTGATAAGAATAAGAACAAGAGGCTTGTGGAAGCTTCTTGATAGGAGAGATTGACTATGGGAGAAACTGGGTCTTGTTCTAATGGTGGGGCCATGCTCAGTAAATCTTTAATCCAATTTTCTGTTAATGAGTAAGGTTGTGCTCCCTCCCTATTGTTGGCCTGTGTCTCTGCTGGAGATTCCTAGACACTCACAGGCAAGTCTGACTCAGTCTCTTGGGGGGGGGGGCACTGCTCCTTCCTCCTGGCTCCTGGTGCACACAAGGTTTTGTTTGTGCTCTGTTTCCCCAGGCCTATGGACGTTCTGTAATCAAATCCCACTGGCCTCCAGAGTCAAATTCTCTGGGAGTTCTCCATCCCTTTGCCAAATCCCCAGGTTGGAAAATCTGTTGTGGGTCCTAGAACTTTCTTAACAGTGCAAGAATTTCTTTGGTATAATTGTTCTGCAGTTTTTGGGTTGTCTGCTTGGTGGTTCTGTATCCCTCTAATTCTTTAGCATTAATATATAGCAGCATAATTGTTGTGTCAAAGGATATAACTGTTTTTGAAGTTTTAATGAATGTAGCAAAAAAAGCCCAGAAAATGTCGCCCAATTTATACTCCCACACACAATTCACTGCCCTTCTGACTTGTTTACAAGAAAACCTGATTGATGTAAGGAGAGATAAAAATATATGAGCCAAATTTTCAAAAAAAAAAACAAACCCTCTGTATAACTGAGGATGGAATGGATATAATTTAATATGTGCAACCAGTGATGTACTTCTTTCATTTAAATTTCATGTGCTATTACTGCTACTATATTCAGTCTGAAAATAAACTCCCTTAGAAGAAGATCTTCAAATCACAGTATCCAAAGTGTCAAACTAGGACTTATAAAAAGTAATGAAGCATATTGCAATCACATTACTTTAAAAATATATATTACGAACTTTTGTAAGAATAAATGATTGAACACATAATAAACCAAAACTCAAGAGCATAACAAATAATCCTGATAATATTGTTGCTGATATTAGTGACAACCCATTTCACAATTTTTAATTTAATAATGTCAGATATTATATTTCTTCTAAAATATTCACATGTCACAGAATAGATATTTCACATTTTTTTACTTAAATGCATAAAACTAACAGCCTAACAAGTTCACAAATATCTCATTACAGAAAAGCCATACTATATCATTAAATAATATAAAATAGTTGTGTTAAATGCATTCCTTATATTTCTGAATATTATTATTGGATCTCTGTCATAGCAAAAGCTTACACTGTACTGGAAGTGATTTAGTATCTTTTATTAAGAGATTCCTTTGTGAACACTTTAAAAAAAAGGAAATTTTGGTTTAGGTACTCTACAGGAATTATTCAAACAGCCCCCAAATTAAGATATTTTATTGATTTTCTAAATTTGGGTTGAAATTTACCAGAAAATCCCTGAATGACCAAAAGCCCTTTTGACTTTCAGACAGAACCCATGAACTGTCAGAGAAAATACATGTTCTGAGCTCTCAAGGAGAAAATCTTTTCCTAATGACTAATGGCTAATGACATAAAAAAAGATAGCACCTATCTTATCAAAGTATGCAATCATTTAAAATAAATTCCTTAAGTCCCGTAAAGATTTTCATCCTTGATAACTAGAAGGGTGATCTTTCTACAGTTCAGGCTAACATGCTAATGTCATCACCTTGCAGCCCTCTACTCCCTGCAGGCTGCCACCTTGCAAATGTGAGTCCATCTGTTGCAAAGTAAATCAGAAGAGTGTGGTTGAGTCAGCAAAAACCTAACACCACTTCAGAAAAGTCACTCCATTTATGCATGCCTTATAACACTAGGCTAGTAGCATCATCCACCTATGAACCAAATCAAATGTAGCTGCATCTTAACCATATCAGTTCCTTGCTAAGAGTAAGAATTCACACTGTCAGTTGTAACACTGTGACTTCATCTGTCATTAACCAAAGTGGAGTTCACTGATGTTCTAGTTTTCATTTTATTACACACTAAAATTCTCAGATTTGCTTTCATATCTCTGATTAGAATACAATATGTTAGTTAAGTTAAATATCCTCTACTCTCTATTACCTGTGTTATCTTGAATAAGTTTCTCAATCTCTATGGACCTTAGTTTTCTCATTTGTAAAATTGGAATCAGAATGCATTTCTTGTAGCATTGCTTTAGACATTTCTCAAAAGATATAGATCAAATTTATAGTTGATTGTGGCTCAGATCTCGAGCTCCTTATTGCAAAGTTCAGGCTTAAAACAAAGAAAGTAGGGAAAACCACTAGACCATTTAGGTACAACCTAAATCATTTCCTTATCATATACAGTGGAGGTGACAAACAAATTCAAGGGATTAGGTCTGGTAAACAGAGTGTCTGAAGAACTGTGGACAGAGGTTCGTAACACTGTACAGGAGGTGATGGTCAAAACTATCCCAAAGAAAAAGAAATGAAAGAAGAAAATTGGTTGTCTGAGGAAGCCTTACAAGTAGCTGGAAGAGAAGCAAAAGCAAAGGAGAAAGGGAAAGATATACCCAACTGAATGCAGAGTTCCAGAGAATATCAAGGAGAGATAGGAAAACTTTCTTAAGTAAACAGTGCAAAGAACTAGAGTGAAACAATAGAATGAAAAAGACTAGAGATCTCATCAAGAAAACTGGAGACACAAAGGGAATATTTCATGGAAAGATGGATACAACAAAGGACAGAAACAGCAAGAACCTAACAGAAGCAGACGAGATTAAGAAGAGGTTGCAAAAATACACAGAACTATACTGGCAACCCACTCCAGTACTCTTGCTTGGAAAATCCCATGGACTGAGGACCCTGGTGGGCTACAGTCCATGGGGTCACTAAGAGTCGGACACGACTGAGCGACTTCACTTTCACTTTTCACTTTCACGCATTGAAGAAGGAAATGGCAACCCACTCCAGTGTTCTTGCCTGGAGAATCCCAGGGATGGGGGAGCCTGGTGGGCTGCCATCTATGGGGTCGCATAGAGTCGGACACGACTGAAGCAACTTGGCAGCAGCAGCAGCATACAAAAGAAGTCTTAATGACCTGGATAACAGCAGTGGTATGATCACTAACCTAAAGCGAGACATCCAGGAGTGTGAAGTCAAGTTGGCCTTAGGAAGCACGGTTTGTTTGTTCATACTATGAACAAAACTAGTGGATGTGATGGAATTCTAGCTAAGCTATTTAAAACTCTAAAACATAATGCTATTTAAGTGTTTCACTCAATTTGCAAGCAAATTTGGAAAACTCATCAATGGTCACAGGGTTGGAAAAGATCAGTTTTTATTCCACTCCCAAAGAAGGGCAATGCCAAAGAATGTTCAAGCTACCACAGAATTGCACTCATTTCGCATGCTAGCTAGGTAATGCTCAAAATCATTTAAGTTAGCCTTCAACAGTACATGAACTGAAATTCCAGATGTACAAGCTGGATTTAGAAAAGGCAGAGGGACTAGAGATCAAATTGTCAACATCTGTTGGATCCTAGAAAAAGCAAGGGAATTTAAAAAGGAAAAAACTTCTCATGCTTCGTAGACTAGGCTAAAGCCTTTGACTGTGTGGATCACAACAAACTGTGAGAATTCTTGAAGAGATAGAAATACCAGACCATCTTACCTGTCTCCTAAGAAACCTGTATACAGGTCAAGAAAACAGTTAGCATCAGACATGGAACAACAGACTGGATCAAAATCGGGAAAGGAGTATAGCAAAGCTGTATTTTGTCACTTTGCTTATTAAGCTTCTATATAGAGTACATCATGCAAAATGCTTGGCTTGATGGAGTTTAAGCTGGAATCAAGATTGCCAGGGGAAATATCAACAGCCTAAGATATGCAGATGATACCACTCCAATAGCAGAAAGTGAAGGGGAACTAAAGAGCATCTTGATGAGGGTGAAAAAGAAGAGTGAAGAAGCTGGCTTATGTATACCTATGGCTGATTCACGTTGAGGTTTGACAGAAAACAATAAAATTCTGTAAAGTGATTATCCTTCAATTAAAAAATAAATAAATTTATTTTAAAAAAAACCCTCAACATTCAAAAAACTCAAACATGGCATCTGGTCCCATCACTTCATGGCAAACAGATTGAGAAAAAGTAGAGACAGTGACAGATTTTATTTTCTTGGGCTCCAAGAAAGTAAAATCTAAATCTAAAATCACTGCAGACAGTGACTACAGCCATGAAATTAAAAAATGCTTGCTCCTTGGAAAAAAAGCT
The DNA here is from genome assembly GCF_002263795.3 of Bos taurus. Lineage (NCBI taxonomy): Eukaryota > Metazoa > Chordata > Mammalia > Artiodactyla > Bovidae > Bos > Bos taurus. Next base: position 15,955,761 of record NC_037336.1, on the reverse strand, counting down.
ATGAGAAAACTTGACAGTGTACTAAAAAGCAGAGACACCACTTTGCCAACCAAGTCCATATAGTCAAAGCTATGATTTTTCCAGTAGTCATGTATGGATGTGGGAGTTGGACAATAGAGAAGGCTGAGCACCAAAGAATTGATGCTTTTGAACTGTGATGCTAGAGAAGACTTTTGAGAATTCCTTGGACAGCAAGGAGATCAAACCAGTCATTCCTAAACGAAATCAACCCTGAATAGTCATTGGAAGGACTGATGCTGAAGCTGAGACTCCAATACTTTGGCCAACTCTTTGGAAATGACCCTGATGCTGGGAAAGATTGAGGGCAGGAGGAGAAGAGAGTGACAGAGGATGAGATGGATGGATGGCATCACCAACATAATGAACATGAGTTTGAGTAAATTCCAGGAGATAGTGAAGGACAGGGAAGCCTGGCATGCTGCGGTCCATGGAGCTGCAGAGTCAGACATGACTTAGCAATTAAACAGCAACAACAAAATCTAGATTAAATTTATAGCACAGTATCTGGCACATAATACATTGTTCAGTTAACCATAACTATTATCATTAAGTTCAGTATTTCTTAATTAATATTGATCATTAGATTGTTAATAATACATCCTTAAGATTTTCTTCTGACAAACATTAGATGCACTAAACAATTGGTAAACATAAAATGTTGGCTTAACTTAAATAATGCCATTGTTAAATAACACTTTAAGCAGTTCAGATTTTAAAAATTCTATTTAAAACTCAATTTGAGACATGCATGCACAGCAAGTGGTAAAAAAATCTAAGAAACATGCTGTTTCTGAGTAGCCTAAGTGGCAACTCTGCAATAGTCAATTTCACATCAACAGAAACTAATAGTTCAAGGCAGAGATGGGTTCAAGCCCATTTGCTCTCAATGGACCTCCACCCAGGGCCGTAAGTCATGATATTTGAAAGCTGACCTTGATAGCAAGCAGAGCTTGCAGCCTACCCTGCTCTTGGCACTAAACACTCACTAAACTCAAGCCTTGTGCACTCAACAAGATGAAATGCATGTATGGAAAAAAACAAAACCAAATATGTATGCAAAAGCTGACGGCAAACACTGAAAATAGACCCCAAAACAACAGAACACATAAATTAAAAGCATTCAACAATCAAAAATAATGTTTTAGATATTGAGGTAAAATTTCTATCCCACTAATTTTGTGAGTAGTAATCCCCTGCTCACAAAAACCACCGAGTATTCAAGAGACCAGAATTGTCTAAATCATTTTAACTCCTTTTTTCTACATTTTTTTCTCTCCTCTGACCTACTCTACACACAATTTCCATAACAAGCTTACCAAACATTCATTAACATATCAATTAAAGGTCATCAGTGATTTTCCATAATTCATAGGATGAAGTCCCCAATTTTGTCTGACCCCTCCCTGTCTCTGCAATTCCATGTCCTGCCCATCTCTGCCTGCCTGCACTCTGTATTTAAGCTTGATTATCACTTATACATCAAATATCCACCTTATCCTCTTTCTCCTTTGACTGCTTTGGTGCAGTCATGCTCTTCTATTATTACCTAAATAGCCTACATTTCCCTCCAGATTCAGTTCAAAGTCAAACTGCAGAATCCGGTTGTTAACATAAATTAATAGATTCAAAAATAAATGAGGGCTGTAAGACTATGGGACCAAAACTACAGCCCGTTGATTTTTTTCAAGAGGTGCTCCTCTCACATCCACCCCCTACTCTGATGGAGGGAAGATGCAAACCCAAACTGATGGAGATTGACATTGACATTGAAGTCACTCAGTCATGTCCAACTCTTTGCGACCCCATGGACTGTAGCCTACCAGGCTCCTGCGTCCATGGAATTTTCCACGCAAGAGTACTGGAGTGGGTTGCCATTTCCTTCTCCAGGATATTTTCCCGACCCAGGGATTGAACACAGGTCTCTCGCATTGTAGGCAGACGCTTTACCGTCTGAGCCAAGATGGAGATTAAACATCTACTAATCTGAAGACTATGAGCTCAAAATACAAATTACATTCACTTACAGAAAAGTGAAATGTATTGCTTGATTGAGTTTTGGGTCTGCAGATGCACCTGCCCCACGTCTGCAAATCAGACCAGCCCAGCACTATCTTCCACAATGATCCTGCTGCCCAGTGATTCCTTTTTCCTCTCCAAATATTGAGAGTTTGTAGTTGGAAGCAACTACTAAAGGCAATTTCTATTTGTATATCTTTGGAGGCTTCTTCATCTATGTAACCCTTCCTCAAGTTTCTGAAGGGGCCACATCTGTGTTCCACCATCCAACCCTGATGCTGGAATACTCCAGGGTAAGTCCTTTGTGTTTTGCTGAGAATTCTAAGCCACCAGGGAAACCCTTTCCCCCAGAGATGGAACACAGATGTGGCCCCTCCAGAAACTTGAGGAAAGGTCTTATAGAGGAAGAAATCCCCAAAGAGCTCAGATGGGAAAGAATCTGCCTACAATGCAGGAGACCCAAATTCAGTCCCTGGATTGGGAAGACCCTTAGGAGAAAGGAATGGCTACCCACTCCAGTATTCTTGCTTGAAGAATTCCATGGACAAAAGAGTCTGGTGGGCTACAGTCCATGGGGGCCCAAAGAGTCAGACACGACTGAGAAACTAACACACACAAACACATACCTGGGGAAACAGACTAAAGATATGAGAGGGAAGCAAGGAGCATAGATGGATACACCTGCTGCAGAGATTGACTGAACTCCTTTTGTACAAGTGATTGTTACTTTCATCACATTCCTGGAGGAATCTAAACCTCTCAGTGCAAGTGAAGTCCCTAGAGTCATGGCCCACAGTACTCCTCCACTGCCTGCCAAGATAGACAGAACACACGCTGTGCTGTCCTTAGTCTGACTCTTTGTGATCCCGTGGACTACAGCCAGAAAGGTTCCTCTGTTCTGAAACTCCGCTGGCAAGAATACTGGAGTGAGTTGCCATTCCTCCTCTAGGACATCCTCCCAACCCAGGGATAGAACCCAGATCTCCTGCACTGCAAACGGATTCTTTACCATCTGAGCCACCAGGGAAGCCCATGAATACTGGAGTGGGTAGCCTATCCCTACTCCACGGGATCTCCCCAGCCCAGAATTGAACTGGGCTCTCCTGTATTGCAGGTGGATTCTTTACCAGGGAAGCCCCAGATAGAACATACATACTCCCTTGGAAATTAAGTCCCTGCTGCTTTTGTGTAATAGATACCTTTTGTAGAACATCTGCAGATTTAGCCTAAATCAAGGAACTTTGCAGCCCAGGGATTTATTGATAGATTCCATGGGAATAAAATTCTGTTAGGGAAGGTTTCATATTTACAACAAAAAGCCTAGGGTATGCAGGTGGGAAGAAAGGTTTGCCTCTACAGCGCCTGACTTCTGCCCTTTTTTCTGTTAATACTTCATTGTGAAAGTATGAATCCAACTGTGAGTCCCTCCCTAAATAATGGTGCTTTATTCCCAGCTGTCTACCTAGAACTTAGGAATTCCATTATCAGGTGGATGAACCTGGAGCCCATTATACAGAGTGAAGTAAATCAGAAACAGAAAGACAAATAATATATATTAACTCCTATATATGGAATTTAGAAAGACGGCAGCAACGATCCTATATGCAAGACAGCAAAAGAGATAAAGATGTAAAGAACAAACTTTTGGACTCAGTGGGAGAAAGTGAGGGTGGGATGATTTGAGAGAACAGCCTTGAAACATGTACATTACCATATGTAAAATAAATGATCAGTGCAAGTTCAATACATGAAGCAGTGAACTCAAAGCTGGTGCTCTGGGACAACCCAGAGGAACAGGGTGGGGAGGGAGGTGGGGGGAGGGGTTCAGGACAGGTGCATACGTGTACACCTATGGCCGATTCATGTTGATGCATGGCAAAAACCATCACAGTATTGTAAAGTAACTATCCTCCAATTAAAATAAACACGCTATTTTTTTTGAAGTCAAGCATCTTCCTTGGATTAATGGTATGCAGGCTCTTCTATATGCTAAGTGTGATGTTTTGCATCACCCATCCCTTTATTTTTGTTTTATCATCTAATACATATGACAGAGTGGGACACCAAGATTGGGGTCAAGCTGAGAAGTCGCATTGCATAGGGGACCTTATTCATCCTCTAGCATTCGCAGCATGGTTTTATGGTGTTGGCACACGGCAGCTCTTGTGTTCATGGGTCCAGGGGTCTTTGATAAATGGTTTCACCTAAATCTGTTACTTCTGTTTAAAAATAGTGCGTTTTTTAATCTTCAGAAAGAGGAGTTGTTTGCTGTGATGTGTCATTCAAATAGCCAGAGGCATCTGGAGTTTCTAACAGCTGGAACCCAAAGATCCTTCTAAAGGAAAGCCCCCCTCACTCCATGATACCACTTACACATTCTAACTCAAGGCAGAAGTTCCCTGTGGTTTGCTGAAAAGTAACACAGGACCGCCCAACACTTACTAATTAACACATCATTGAAAATCCACTATTCTTCAATTAACATTTTTATTAAAAAAAAAAAAGCAGTAAATAAAAACAGATTTCAATCAAATCTGTCACCCAAAAAAGGAAAGGAAAGAAGGAAGTAAGAAAGAAAAGATGCCCTCCAGAGTCAGTTTAATGCCATGAACCAGCCAGGGCTGAGTGGCCAGGTTTTTCTGTATTCTCCTAATGTTCTTCAACCCTCTTTTTAGCCTTTCCTATAAACAGATAGATCTCTATTTTTTAATACTTTTTATTTATTTTTAAATAGCCTTATTTTAGGTAGGTAGAATAATGTGAAAGTGTTAGTCCCTCAGTTGTCTGACTCTTTGCGACCCCACAGACTATAGCCTTCCAGGCTCCTCTGTCCATGGGATTATCCAGGCAAGAATACTGGAGTGGGTGGCCATTTCCTTCTCAAGAGGATCTTCCCAACCCAGGGATCCAGCCCAGAACTTTTGTGTTGCAGAGAGATTCTTTACTGCTGAGCCACCAGGGTAGAAGAATAGATCTGACTAACTATTTAGGAAATTCGTAATTCCATAAAAAACTTGTAGTTTTTAATTCTGTTCAGTTCAGTTCAGTCGCTCAGTTGTGTCTGACTCTTTACGACACCATGAACCACAGCACACCAGGCCTCCCTGTCCATCACCAACTCCTGGAGTCCACCCAAATCCATGTCCATCAAGTTGATGGTGCCATCCAATCATCTCATCCTCTGTCATCCCCTTCTCCTCCTGGCCTCAATCTTTCCCAGCATCAGGGTCTTTTCCAATGAGTCAGCCCTTCACATCAGGTGGCCAAAGTATTGGAGTTTCAGCTTCAACATCAATCCTTCCAATGAACACCCAGGACTGATCTCCTTTAGGATGGATGGATTGGATCTCCTTGCAGTCCAAGGGACTCTCAAGAGTCTTCTCCAACATCACAATTCAAAAGCATCAATTCTTTGGTGCTCAGTTTTCTTTATAGTCCAACTCTCATATCCATATATGACTACTGGAAAAACCATAGCATTGACTAGATGGACCTTTGTTGGCAAAGTAATGTCTCTGCTTTTGAATATGCTGTCTAGATTGGTCATAACTTTCCTTCCAAGGAGTAAGCGTCTTTTAATTTCATTGCTGCAGTCACCATCTGCAGTGATTTTGGAGCCCAGAAAAATAAAATCAGCCACTGTTTCCACTGTTTCCCCAGCTATCTGCCATGAGGTGACAGGACCAGATGCCATGATCTTCGTTTTCTGAATGTTGAGCTTTAAGCCAACTTTTTCACTCTCCTCTTTCACTTTCATCAAGAGGCTCTTTAGTTCCTCTTCACTTTCTGCCATAAGGGTGGTGTCATCTGCATATCTGAGGTTATTGATATTTCTCCCGGCAATCTTGATTCCAGCTTGTGCTTCCTCCAGCCCAGCATTTCTCAGAAGCAGAAGATGTTAGGAAGAGGTGGCAAGAATACACAGAAGAACTGTACAAAAAAGATCTTCACTACCCAGATAATCATGATGGTGTGATCACTCACCTAGAGCCAGACATCCTGGAATGTGAAGAATGTTCAAACTACCTCACAATTGCACTCATCTCACACGCTAGTAAATTCTCCAAGCCAGGCTTCAGCAATATGTGATCCATGAACTTCTAGATGTTCAAGCTGGTTTTAGAAAAGGCAGAGGAACCAGAGATCAAATTGCCAACATCTGCTGGATTATCGAAAAAGCAAGAGAGTTCCAGAAGAACATCTATTTCTGCTTTATTGAGTATGCCAAAGCCTTTTCTTTGATTGTGTGGATCACAATAAACTGTGGGAAATTCTAAAAGAAATGGGAATACCAGACCACCTGCCTCTTGAGAAACCTATATGCAGGTCAGGAAGCAACAGTTAGAACTGGACATGGAACAACTGACTGGTTCCAAATAGGAAAAGGGTACGTCAAGGCTGTATATTTTCACCCTGCTTATTTAACTTATATTTAACTTATTTAATTCTGGAGCAACCTTAACTGGTACTTTATTTTTTTTTTTTCAGTGTTACAGCTCCATTTTATTTAGAAGATAGCAGGAGAATCTGAGACTCGAAGAGAAGAGAGTGGAGTAGTGCGTGGGGAGGGAGAAAGAGAAAGAGAGAGAGAGAGAGTGCGCGCATGCACGTGGGAGAGAGAGTCCGAGAGAAAGCGCTTTGGCTCCTCCTTTTATATTTTTTTCCTCCACCTGGGCCTGCCCTATGCAAATTGGGCTTAGCCAGGAGTGCTGTTTGTTCTGCTTGTTCTGCCTGAAGTCTTCACTCTGGTCCTCGGATCTTCCTTATCTTTTAGCCGCCGCCATTTTGGACTCCTTTTCCCTATTCTACCTACCTAACATTCCCCCCTCAAGAGATGGGAGGCCCAATTCATTGGGAATAGGGGTGTCGAGGTCTTTCTGGGTACTTCCTGCTGAACTGGGGCGGCAAGGGGTATATTGGGCCTCCCCCTCCTGCTAGTCTCAATCTTCAGAGTCCTTATAGCGGTGTCCAGGGGTGTGTGATATTTTTCATGGTCAGCTGTAGTTTTATATCTTTGTTAAACTGGCACTGCATGTTGTAGCTGGTTGACCTGGGCAGAGACAAAACAGGTTAGACAATTGACAGTACATGGAATAATCATAGGCATCATCAATATAGCATAACGAGGACTAGTAGGGACATTGGTCAATTTTAAATTCACATGGCCAGGATGGCTCAAGTCCCTCCTTGTTCAGGGATCAGAAGATCTATCTCCTGTCTGTTTTGGAGTACAGTCTCTGTCAAGCTGTGTTGACTCCTTAGAGTTATCCTGAGAAATCTTATCCCCAGAAACCAGATTTTGGGGATGTTCATTAGAATGACACTCATTGGTAGTTCTGAATAGGTATCTGAGATCTCCCAGGGGCTCACAGGTGTATTGAGTGTCCTCTTCTGTTTTCTTCCATGGCTTGACTCATGAGTAGTGAATCCAGGAGTCATGTCCTGGTACCTTGACTGCTGTGGGGGTAGAAAGTATCTTTAAAGTCTCAGTGTCACATTCCTTGTTAAGACTGTTGTGATGGTTTAATGAAGCATTTTATTTCTTCTTTTTTTTTTTTAAATTTTATTTTATTTTTAAACTTTACAATATTGTATTAGTTTTGCCAAATATCGAAATGAATCCGCCACAGGTATACCCGCATTCCCCATCCTGAACCCTCCTCCCTCCTCCCTCCCCTACCCTCCCTCTGGGTCGTCCCAGTGTACCAGGCCCAAGCATCCAGTACCGTGTATCAAACCTGGACTGGCGACTCGTTTCATACATGATAATATACATGTTTCAATGCTATTCTCCCAAATCTCCCCACCCTCTCCCTCTCCCACAGAGTCCATAAGACTGATCTATACATCGGTGTCTCTTTTGAAGTCTCATACACAGGGTTATTGTTACCATCTTTCTAAATTTCATATATATGCGTTAGTATACTGTATTGGTGTTTTTCTTTCTGGCTTACTTCACTCTGTATAATAGGTTCCAGTTTCATCCATCTCATTAGAACTGATTCAAATGTATTCTTTTTAATGGCTGAGTAATACTCCATTGTGTATATGTACCACTGCTTTCTTATCCATTCATCTGCTGATGGGCATCTAGGTTGCTTCCATGTCCTGGCTATTATAAATAGTGCTGCAATGAACATTGGGGTACATGTGTCTCTTTCCCTTCTGGTTTCCTCAGTGTGTATGCCCAGCAGTGGGATTGCTGGATCATAAGGCAGTTCTATTTCCAGTTTTTTAAGGAATCTCCACACTGTTCTCCATAGTGGCTGTACTAGTTTGCATTCCCACCAACAGTGTAAGAGAGTTCCCTTTTCTCCACACCCTCTCCAGCATTTATTGCTTGTAGACTTTTGGATCACAGCCATTCTGACTGGCATGAAATGGTACCTCATAGTGGTTTTGATTTGCATTTCTCTGATAATGAGTGATGTTGAGCATCTTTTCATGTGTTTGTTAGCCATCTGTATGTCTTCTTTGGAGAAATGTCTATTTAGTTCTTTGGCCCATTTTTTGATTGGGTCATTTATTTTTCTGGAGTTGAGCTGTAGGAGTTGCTTGTATATTTTTGAGATTAGTTGTTTGTCCGTTGCTTCATTTGCTATTATTTTCTCCCATTCTGAAGGCTGCCTTTTCACCTTGCTAATAGTTTCCTTATTGCTGCATTTCAGTATTTCTACCTTAAACATTGATCATCAAAATTTGAAAGTAGACAAGAAAAAACAATCTTCAGACCATCCTATTTCATGAGTTAAGTCTAACTTAAGCTATTTTCAACTTTCAGAAATGAGTGTTCACAGAGAAAATGATCAGGCACGCATTTCTGAGATGATGACCAGGAAATTACCCTCAGTAGCAGGCTCACTGCTTCCCAGGCTCTACCGCATTTGTGCTTCACAACAACCCTGAATCAGGTGCTGTTAATATTCCAGTTTTAAAGCAGGAGAGAACCGAAGCTTGGAGAGATTAATAACTACAGTCAATGTCACACTGCTGGAGAGATGAAGCAGGGGTTTGGCCCCAGCTATAGCGTTGCAGAGTCCATGGCTACATCACCACACAGAACTGCATACACTGCCATACACTGCTAAACAGTGAAATCCTACTCTCTCACCCAGGAAAGAGTAAACCCGGCTCCTGGACTTCTTAATCAGAAGCCCCCAAACTTCTGATTAAGGAAGGGAACTTGATTCTCTCAGTTACATCACCAAGATTGAGTTCTTATTTCCCAAAGTATGTATTCCAAAGACCTAAATTCAATGAAGAAATAATACTGGGCAAGCCAATGTCCTAGTTTTCATACAAATCATTTAATCTTCAAAATGACATTTCAGATGGATTTTGTTACAGACGTTTTCATAAAAGAAAAAAGAGAGAGAGAGAGACAGATAAGTGACGCAATTTACCCCTTGATGCACAGATAATAGAGATAAAAGCTGGAATTTATACCCATCTCTCTTTAACTCCAAAGATGACTCTACTAGCTGAATCCACATTGGTCTTGGATGAATTAGAAGCAGCAAAATCACAGCAATCAGATGGATTCTTGTTCTAGGAGTTGATTCAGCTGCCAGTGCTACATAGTAGCCCAAACAGCAGAGAGAGAACACTGCTGAATTACCAGTTCTGATGATCCCCTGAAAAGGATGCTCCTTATCCAACACAGTTCTAACTTCATTCCTCGTGGTTTACACTATTATTAGTTCCATTACACACACACACACACACACACACACACATATGTGTGTATATGTTTTTCCTAGAGGTTTTTCCTTTTTTATGCTCTTATAAGCACCACAAGATATGCTAAGAATTTTGTCATGTAACCAAACGGGGTTCTTGCCACAGACATTAAGAATATTTAGTTAGGGCCGCAGAAAACCATTAGAATCTGGCAACTAAATTGAAGCAAAACATGAAAACTCTTCTTCAGAAGAAACAGTACACTTCAAATGATTCATTTTATCTAACTTTGGCATTCCAAATGGATAATTTAAGTGTCAGCTTAAGACTTCAATGGATTAAAACTTCTCAGGAAATGATATTAGAGTTGTTCAGCATCTCAAGTGGTAGTGTAAAACGTCAAAGGTCATCCTTACCACTTTGTGCATATCACCATTTGCTCAGGTCAAAAACCTATGGGGCATCTCTGGTAGCTCCTTACCCTTTGTCCTTTATTCAAGTCCTTGCCCACATGAAATCTTGTAGAAACTTCACACTGAAAATAGAGCACATACCAACTAAAAAGGGTCTCTATAATAGTCCCCAAAATTGATAATATATTACACAAAGAAACCCAGCACATGCCTGCTCAGTCATGTCTGATTCTCTGCAACCCCACGGACTGTAGCCCACCAGACTCTTCCATCCACAAGATTCTCCAGGCAAGAACACTGGTGTGAATTGCCATTTCCTACTCCAGAGGATCTTCCTGATTCAGGGATTGAACCTGTATCTCCTGCATAGCAGGCAGATTCTTTACCACTGAGCCACCAGGAAGATCCATTCCAAAAACTATAACCAATCCAAGCTCTATTCCCTGATCACAAAATACTAACTCCACAAGTTACAAAAAAAAAAAGTAAAAAAAAAAATTGTCAGGATAAGTGAAAGTGCTATCTTCCTAACTCTCTAAGAAAAAAATTACAAGAGCTAAAAAATAACGATGATGAAAATATCACAATTGAGCCTATAGAACACAGCAAAATGTGAAATAATCAGTATCAAATAAGAGAAAAAATAAGTAAATTAACCATTTCATCTCAAGAAACTAGAAAAAAATTTAAATTATCTTAAAGAATGCGAGAAGAAAAAATTGATAAAGAATATTAGAAAGTTAAAAATTATAATCCAGAAAACAAGCATAACCGATAAATAAATTCAACAGTTCATTCCTGAAAATAAAATAATTAACTAAAATGAATAAACCACTAGCACAATTAATTGAAAAAAGAGATGGACAGAGAAATCATAAATATATAAAAATTTTAAAAATAATGGTGAAAAAGTATAATAAGAAATTAAATAATTAATAAGAAGCAAACAATATCTAGCATAACATACACTGTTCTAGCAGAACTTAATAGTCATTGATGAACTATTAATATGTTCTGTTCATCCAAGTGTATAACTATCACTGCAATTTAAAAGTTCTTTTTCTTAGATACTAGTCTTAATGAACCTAATAAATGAACTCCTGAAAAGGCAGAGGAACCAGAGATCAAATTGCCAATATCTGTTGGATCATAGAAAAATGAAGAGAATTCTAAAAAATGTCTACTTCTGCTTCATTGACTGTGCTAAAGCCTTTGATTGTGTGGATCACAACAAGCTGTGGAAAATTCTTAAAAAGATAGGAATACCAGACTACCTTACTCCTAAGAAACCTGTATACAGGTCAAGAAGCAACAGTTACAAACGGACATGGAAACATGAACTGGTTCCAAATTGGGAAAGAACAGGTGTATATTGTACCCATGAGTACATCATGCCAAATGCTGGGCTGGATGAAGCACAAGCTGGAAACAAGATTGCCAGAAGAAATATCAATAACCTCAGATGTATATGACACCATCCTTATGGCAGAAAGTGAAGAAGAACTAAAGAGCCTCTTGATGAAAGTGAAAGAGGAGAGTGAAAAAGTTGGTTTAAAGCTTAACATTCAGAAAACTAAGATGATGGCATCTGGTCCCATCACTTCATGGCAAATAGATGGGGAAACAGTGGAAACAGTGGCTGACTTTATTTTCTGGGCTCCAAAATCACTGCAGATGGTAATTGTAGCCATGAAATTAAAAGACGCTTGCTCCTTGGAAGGAAAGTTATGACCAATCTAGACAGCATATTAAAAAGCAGAGACACTGCTTTGTCAACAAAGGTCCATCTAGTCAAGGCTATGGTTTTTCCCTGTGGTCATGTATGGATGTGAGAGTTGGACTGTGAAGAAAGCTGAACACAGAAGAATTCATGCTTTTGAACTGTGGTGTTGGAGAAGACTCTTGAGAGTCCCTTGGACTGCAAGGAGATCCAACCAGTCCATCCTAAAGAAGATCAGTCCTGAGTGTTCATTGGAAGGATTGATGTTAAAGCTAAAACTCCAATACTTTGGCCACCTCATGCGAAGAGCTGACTGATTTGAAAAGACGCTGATGCTGGGAAAGACTGAGGGCAGGAGAAGAAGGGGATGACAGAGGATAAGATGGTTGGATGGCATCATTGACTCGATGGGCACGGGTTTGGGTGGACTCCAGGAGTTGGTGATGGACAGGGAGGCCTGGCGTGCTGCGGTTCATGGGGTCGCAAAGAGTCGGACATGACTGAGCAATTGAACTGAACTGCACTGACATCATGTGTTGAATATCACAAAATAAATCTCCAAGAACTCATCCAATAGATGATAACTTATACAGGAAGGAAGAAAGTAGAAAGCTTTAACTACTGGCAATTTTAATATATGTCTCAATTGTACCTTCCTAAACCTTGATTATTAATCTGTTTGATACCCAAATTGTTTCATTCTCTAATTACCTTAGACATACTCACCAATTCTATCTCCAATTGCTCATCCTCCAAACCCTCTTAAACTTCAACCCCTCACCATTTGGGTAAGAAAATGCTAACTTATCATCCCAAGGAAAGGCAGGTTCTTTAGGATAGGGCAGGATGCTCAGTACTATCCAGAGGTACTCAGGAAACTTTGCCATTTCAAGACCCACTTAGTTGGTTATTGTCTTCCCTGGTGGTTCAAATGGTAAAGAATCTGCCTGCAATACAGGAGACCTGGGTCGGGAAAATCCCTTGGAGAAGGGAATTGCTACCCACTCCAGTGTTCTTGGAGAAGGCAATGGCACCCCACTCCAGTACTCTTGGCTGGAAAATCCCATGGACGGAGGAGCCTGGTAGGTTGCAGTCCATGGGGTGGCTACGAGTGGGATATGACTGAACGACTTCACTTTGACTTTTCACTTTCATGCATTGGAGAAGGAAATGGCAACCCACTCCAGTGTTCTTGCCCGGAGAATCCCAGGGACAGGGGAGCCTGGTGGGCTACAGTCCATGGGGTCGCAAAGAATCAGACATGACTGAGTGACTAACACTTTTACTTTGACTTTGTTCAATTTCACATAACCTGCATTTAGGAAAGACTCTCTCTCTCTCATTCTTATTCTAGAAAATTTCCTCTGGACAAAATGTCCCTCTTCCTGTCCCTGCATTTTCAGACAAAGTAAGTTCAGCACTTTCTGTAAACATTCCCACCCTTAATTCTCTCTGGCAGGTTTATAATCCCAGGAGTCTGTTAAAAATAAATTTAAAAATATGGAAAAAACAGAATGGATATATATCATTAATGGAAATGAGTCCTTAAATATCACATGAAACTGTGTGACACCTTTCAAAGTGTTGACAAAGTTGCTAAAACCTCAAGCTCTAGAAACAATGTCTTCTCTAATTTTGTTCCATCATATTACTCTTTACATCAATTGATTCAGTCAGTTGCTGTGTACTGGTCAGGCACAAGGCTGAGTGCTGCAACATGTAGCAAGTATGCTGCTGCTGCTGCTGCTGCTAAGTTGCTTCAGTCCTGTCCAACTCTGTGCGGCCCCATAGACAGCAGCCCACCAGGCTCCCCCGTCCCTGGGATTCTCCAGACAAGAACACTGGAGTGGGTTGCCATTTCCTCCTCCAATGCATGAAAAGTGAAAGTGAAGTCGCTCAGTTGTGTCCAACTCCCAGCTACCCCATGGACTGCAACCCACTGGGCTCCTCAGCCCATGGGATTTGCCAGGCAAGAGTACTGGAGTGGGGTGCCATTGCCTTCTCCATGTAGCAAGCATAAAGAACTCATAAAACATATGGGAAGTTGATAAGACCTCTACATTATTATCCATGTCTCAAGGAAGAAAATAAATTTCAAATCCACTGGACACAGACGGCCTTTTGTTGGGTACCTGGGCAAGAAGGTACAGGAATGCAAAAGAGACATAAGACATAGGGCATATAGTATATAAGCCCTCTGAGACCCCACAGTCTACTTAAGGATGTGAAATATCTTAAGGAACATGTAGTTAAAAAGAACTGGCGAAACAACAAAAGCTATATGGTTATGCGCTTCCTTCTTCCCAACCCAAACTTGTCCTGCTCCTCATCCTCTAAACCCATTCTGAAGCCTCTCTTCCAGGGTTAACAAACTGCCTCTCTCCTTATATTCTGCACTCACACACTTCAGACTTCCTCTGAACCTCTCAAATTGAGAGTAGTTATTCTCCCAGGCACCTTCATAGCCAGGAAGTGAGATAGACATTGCCCCTGAAATCAGTGTCATTTACAAACTATACAAAGCAGGCTTCAGCGCCTTCCCCACCCAGCGTCCATTGAAACTGAAATACACTGAGAATCTTGAGAGTTAGTGGTGAGAAACTGTCACGAGGCAACTTCAGGCTCAAGGGTAGGTTGACATTGGGTATTAGGTGCAGACCAATGGTAAGATGAGGAAATTCCAGAGAGAAAGCAGAGACGGACACAGAAACATGAGAGGAAACTTTAATGTGGCCTTTGAAAGAGGCCACAGAGAAACTCAGCTCCTGAGAACCCATCTACATCCCCCAATGGCCCTACTTTTTCTATAGTGCCAAGACTTTACACATCTACACACCAAACTAGTTTAAACTGCTTTGCATGTTTTCTCAGAAGAGACATGACCAGAACATAGGCCATTACCTCACTGCATCCATAAAATTCCTATTTTGAGCCCTGCTAGTCACTGCCTGCCCCCAATATGGATTTCTTCTAAGATGCTGATCACTCCTGCTCATGCACAGAAACTGTGACATATCACCTTGACCTTGCCTTCTGTACTGCCACCATCCTAGGTAACTTCAAAAACCATGCTGATAACAGTGACGGTAAATTTTAAAAGTCAACTTGGATGGGCTAAGGGATGCCAGGATATCTAGTAAAGAATTAATTCTGGGTGTGTCTGGGTGTTTTCAGATTTCAACATTTGAATAAGCAGACTAAGGAAGATCCACTCTCACCAATGTGAGTGTCACCCAGTCCTTTGAGGGAAGCAGAGGGTGAGACTCCTGCCACACTCCCCCCAACCCACCCTCACCCTCCTTGAGCCTGACATCAATCTTCTCCTGCTCTCACACAACAGAGCTCCTGCTTCTCAGGCCCTCAGACTCCGGGACTTATATCAGCACCCTCACCCCCTACAATTCCCTCCCTCCCATCCCAGGTCTTGGGACTGAATTATCCCACCAGCTTTCCTGGTTCTCCAGCTTGCAGACAGGACACCATGACTTCTCAGCCTCCATAATCATGTGAATCAGTTCCCATAACACAACTCCTCTTTTATACTGATTCTGTTTCTCTGGAGAATGCTGACTAATACAATACCACATTGAACAGACTGCTTTACTATTTGTTCTTCATTCCCATCATGGCCACATCCCATCATAGCCACCACCAGAAGCTTCTCCAATTCCATCCTTCCCTCTCTGCACCCTCTCCAAGATCAGATCCCTTAATGATAAATTCATCTTACAGCTCATGTCTCACGTGGCCTTGCTACAGAGGTGGCAGGGCTTCCTGGTGGCTCAATGGCAAAGAATTCACCTGCTGATGCAGGAGATGTGAGTTCAATCCTTGGGTTGGGAAGAACCCTTGGAGAAGGAAATGGCAACCCACTCTAGTATTTTTGCCTGACAAATCCCAAGGACAGAGGAGCCTGGCAGACTACAGTACATGGGGTCACAAAAGAGTCAGATACGACTTAGCGACTAAAACAAAATAGATGTGGCATCACCGGCCACATCAGATGAAGCCAAACCTAGTACTAGATGGGATATATTCAAGAAGAATTAAGCAAATCTGAAGTTGATCTAATGTCTTTTATTTTTAAACATATATATGCAATGATATTAAAATAAATAAATAATATGTTAAATTTTGCAATGTTTGCTTCTAAGCATATTGAAAAAATAGACATCCCAATTTAAAGATGATGACCACTTTCCATTTGTGTGAATTGAATTCTGCTAGAAGACAGTCACACGTATTCTTGATAGAGGCACAAGCTATATTTTATATCATTTTGTTGCTACGGTTCAGTTGCTCAGTCATGTCTGACTCTGTGACACAATAGACTGCAGCACGCCAGGCTTCCCTATCCTACACTATTTCCTGGAATTTACTCAAGCTCATGTCCATTATGTTGGTGATGCCATTCAACCATCTCATCCTCTGTTGCCCACTTCTCCTCCTGCCATCAGTCTTTCCCAGCATCAGGGTTTTATACGTACTACAGAATAAAGTTATTATACACCCTAAAATAACAGACTGTTTTGGGAAAAGAGTGAAGGTATATTACAAAAACATTATCAGATCAGATCAGTCACTCAGTCTGTCCGACTCTTTGTGACCCCATGAACCGCAGCACGCCCTCCCTGTCCATCACCAACTCCCGGAATTCACCCAGACTCACGTCCATCGAGTCAGTGATGCCATCCAGCCATCTCATCCTCTGTCGTCCACTTCTCCTCTTGCCCCCAATCCCTCCCAGCATCAGAGTCTTTTCCAATGAGTCAACTCTTCTCATGAGGTGGCCAAAGTATTAAAGTTTCAGCTTTAGCATCATTCCTTCCAAAGAAATCCCAGGGCTGATCTCCTTCAGAATGGACTGGTTGGATCTCCTTGCAGTCCAAGGGACTCTCAAGAGCCTTCTCCAACACCACAGTTCAAAAGCATGAATTCTTTGGCGCTCAGCCTTCTTCACAGTCCAACTCTCACATCCATACATGATCACAGGAAAAACCATAGCCTTGACTAGACAAACCTTTGTTGGCAAAGTAATGTCTCTGCTATTGAATATGCTATCTAAGTTGGTCATAACTTTCCTTCCAAGGGGTAATCGTCTTTTAATTTCATGGCTATAGTCACCATCTGCAGTGATTTTGGAGCCCAGAAAAATAAAGTCTGACACTGTTTCCACTGTTTCCCCATCTATTTCCCATGAAGTGGTGGGACCGGATGCCATGATCTTCGTTTTCTGAATGTTGAGCTTTAAGCCAACTTTTTCACTCTCCACTTTCACTTTCATCAAGAGGCTTTTGAGTTCCTCTTCACTTTCTGCCATAAGGGTGGCGTCATCTGCATATCTGAGGTTATTCATATTTCTCCCGGCAATCTTGATTCCAGTTTGTGTTTCTTCCAGTCCAGCATTTCTCATGATGTACTCTGCATATAAGTTAAATAAACAGGGTGACAATATACAGCCTTGATGTATTCCTTTTCCTATTTGGAACCAGTCTGTTGCTCCATGTCCAGTTCTAACTATTGCTTCCTGACCTGCATACAAATTTCTCAAGAGGCAGATCAGGTGGTCTGGTATTCCCATCTCTTTCAGAATTTTCCACAATTTATTGTGATCTACACAGTCAAAGGCTTTGGCATAGTCAATAAAGCAGAAATAGATGTTTTTCTGGAACTCACTTGCTTTTTTCATGATCCAGCGGATGTTGGCAATTTGATCTCTGGTTCCTCTGCCTTTTCTAAAACCAGCTTGAACATCAGGAAGTTCACGGTTCACATATTGCCGAATATGTGGCTTGGAGAATTTTGAGCATTACTTTACTAGCATGTGAGATGAGTGCAATTGTGCAGTAGTTTGAGCATTCTTTGGCATTGCCTTTCTTTGGGATTGGAATGAAAACTGACCTTTTCCAGTCCTGTGGCCACTGCTGAGTTTTCCAAATTTGATGGCATATTGAGTGCAGCACTTTCACAGCATCATTTTTCAGGATTTGGAATAGCTCAACTGGAATTCCATCACTTCCACTAGCTTTGTTCGTAGTGAGCTCTCTCAAATAATATGGTACCATAATTTATTTCTGTTTCTATTGAAGTGTATTGTTTTATACTGCTGTGTTAATTTATTGCTATTTCTTAAATACATAATGCTAGCAGGGCCAGAGCCTTCCATTCCTTATACTGCAGGGCCCCGCGTGTGTACTGTGTGCGTAGTCACGTCCGACTCTTTGTGACCCTGTGGATTGTAGCCTGTCAGGCTCCTCTGTCCATGGAATTTTCCAGGCAAGAATACTGGAGTGGGTTGCCATTTCCTACTCCTTGGGATCTTCCCAATGCAGGGATCAAACCCATATCTCTTGTGCCTCCTGCATTGGCAGACATTGCTTTATCACTGAGCAACTTGGGAAACCCCATGAAAATATATCAATCCCAAACCCTGCTTGATTAGGACTATTTGTTTTGCTGTCTCCCATTTGAAATTCCAGGCATGCTTTAAAGGCTGATTCTAAATATTTCTAAAGTATCAATCATTCTGGAAACCAAAATATTGTAGAACAATTGAGAAAACAACACTCTTTCTTCATAATCATGACGCCAAAGACTTTGTATTGAATATATACCATAACTATCACGTTTGATTCTTTCACCTCTAAAAAGGAACCTGGGCTTGCTATTCCTATATTAAATGAGAAAGCTAAGACACCTGGCATATTCTACCTTTAGAATTCCTAGGAAGGTTTATGTCCTTGCCCTGTCATTATTAAATATTGACTTCATCCTCCAACATCACTTTAGTCCAATAAGTTCTAAACTGTCATTTGCTGCAGTTTTATACATTATGACTAATTTCACCAATATACATTTTACCCATTTCAATTGTCCTGTGAAGCAGTTTCTACTCGAAGGCCTTCAGAAAACACATAAACCACAGCTCTAAAGCATTCCTGAAAACTGCTTGTCCATTGATCAGTGTCAGTTGCATAAATATATTGTTTCACATGGGGCTTCCCTGGTGGCTCAGATGGTAAAGAATCTGCCTGTAGTGCAGGAGATCCAGGTTCGATTTCTTGGTCGGGAAGATCCCCTGAAGGACATGGCAACCCACTCCAGTATCCTTGCCTGGACAATCCCATGGATGAAGAACCCTGGTGGGCTACAGTCCATGGGGTTGCAAAGGGTTGGGCATGACTGAGCAACTAAGCACACGCATGCACACACACACACACACACACACACACACACACAATTTTTTTTAACCTGAAGGCATCTGGGACTTAGCAATTAATACCACGTATAATTTGAATACTGAAAACAGTGAAGTTCACAGCTAATCTAAGATCTGATCTAACAGCTCAGTTCTGTCAATCAACCTGCAGGATACCTCCTAATGACCCCTAAGGGCTAATTTATATTACCTGACCCAAAGCTAAGATGTTCCTCAATGAAAAGGAATGGCTTTAGCAAGTATTTCAAGCCCTTGCTTCTTTTCTTAGGTGGTGTATATGATTTAAATAATTCTTTTGTCCTAGACTTCTATAATCTTAATTTGATTAATACACATACAAATATATTGAGTACCACTGAGTCAAATTAATGTTATGAAAACACTGCAAAGTCTGGCATCAGTGTCTAGGAGCCTAGAACTCTCACTTCTGCTCTTAAGTAAATATATTTGGATAGGAATGTTGACTCCAAAGCCAACATCTACTTGGTTTCAGTATGTCCATGGCTTAGACCTGTCATCATATCACATTATGTTACAGGCATTCCTTGAAAAACCACCTTGTCAAGTGCATTTCACAAATGCCTGACATGTGGCCCTGGCAACTTCCAGGTGTTACATGACATTCTGTGTCTGAGTAATACAGCATAATTCACAATTGGTCTGTTTCTCATTTTCAAATCAATTCTGCTGAATGACAAGGAAAAGACTGTTATATTTTGTAGATACTATTCTTTCTCCCCTTAAAGCTATCACAGAAGCTTCTCTCAGAGCAAACAAGGGCAAGTGTCACTGAGGACCAGTGTCTCCTAACAAGCATATGGAAGTTGATCTGTCCTAACACTCTGCTCATTAAGAGCCAGCCAGTCACACACACAAAAAAGATCATTTAACATGTGTCCACCCCCAAAATCATTAAGTTCACTTCAACCATCTAATTTCTTCTCTATTTCATTCGGCTCAAAAGCAAAATTGGTGCAATCTTATTCACCACTGGAGATTAAGTTCTAATAGAGTTGTTAGAGTACATATATGTGTATGAATTGTTTGCCATTGTTTCAGAAAATGAAGAAGTGAAGACTGGAACAGAAATTGGTACAAAGCTTCTAAATGCTTAGAGTGAGCCTGAAAATTACATTCTTGAAAGTCTTTTTTCAATTTAATGAGAAATAATGAAACAAGCATTTACAAAGAAAATAGAGAGCACAAAGAATCATTAGCAAAAGCAGCAAGCACTTTCGAGAACAAATCAGACCAAGTTGATAGCTTTTCAGTGAAATTATAACACTGATGGATAAAGACAGAAGCTATCTTATGTGTTGTGGATATATGTAAAAGAAAATGATTCTCTACTGCTCAAGTATTTTAACCACATAAACAGCAGAATAATAAAAGTTCAATCTTTTGATCAACAAGGTCAATATTGGTCAATGTAATTCTCCTAAAGTCTTTTTCTTTTATTATAGTATAGTTGCTTAACAGTGGTGTGTTAGTTTCTGCTACACAGTGAAGTGAGTTAGTTATACATGTACTCTTTTCAGTTCAGTTCAGTTCAGTTCAGTCGCTCAGTCGTGTCCGACTCTTTGCGACTCCATGAACTGCAGCACACCAGACCTCCCTGTCCATCACCAACTCCCAGAGTTCACTCAAACTCACGTCCATCGAGTCGATGATGCCATCCAGCCATCTCATCCTCTGTCGTCCCCTTCTCCTCCTGCCCACAATCCCTCCCAGAGTCAGAGTCTTTTCCAATGAGTCAACTCTTCGCATGAGGTGGCCAAAGTACTGGAGTTTCAGCTTCAGCATCATTCCTTCCAAAGAAATCCCAGGGCTGATCTCCTTCAGAATGGACTGGTTGGATCTCCTTGCAGTCCAAGGGACTCTCAAGAGTCTTCTCCAACACCACACTTCAAAAGCATCAATTCTTCGGCACTCAGCTTTCTTCACAATCCAACTCTCACATCCATACATGACCACAGGAAAAACCATAGCCTTGACTAGATGGACCTTTGTTGGCAAAGTAATGTCTCTGCTTTTCAATATACTATCTAGGTTGGTCATAACTTTCCTTCCAAGGAGTAAGCATCTTTTAATTTCATGGCTGCAGTCACCAGTCCCTTCCCATTTAGGTCACCATAGAGCACTGAGTTTCCTGTTCTATACAGTAGGTTCTCATTAGTTATCTATTTTACATATAGTAGTGTATATATGCCAATACCAATCTCCCAATTTATCCCACTTACCCTTCCCCCCTTGGTAGTCATAAATTTGTTGTCTATATTTGTCATTATTTTTGCTTTCCAAAAAGTTCATCTGTACCTTTAGATTCCACATATAAGCAATATTATATGATATTTCTCTTTCTCTTTCTGACTTTCTTCATTCTGTGTGACAATCTCTAGGTCCATGAAAATGGCATTATTTTTTCAATTTTTACAGCTAATATTTCAGTGTGTACATGTCTCACATCTTCTTTATCCATTCCTTTGCCAATGGACATTTAAGTCAATTCCACATCCTGGCTATAAAATAGTACTGCAATGAACATCCTGAAGTTTTAACAAGGAACCACTGGCAGTAGTAAGTTCCTGATTCAGGTAAATATTATTACTTTTTCTATGAAAATAAGAACATAAAACAAACTGAGATATTTCTCATTCACATATTTCAGTTCAGTTCAGTCACTCAGTTGTGTCTGACTCTTTGCGACCCCATGGATTGCAGCATGCCCGGTTTCCCTGTCCTTCACCAACTCCCAGAGCATACTCAAACTCATGTCCATTGAGTCAGTGATACCATCCAACCATCTCATCCTGTGTCATCCCCTTTTCCTCCTGCCTTCAATCTTTCCCAGCATCAGGGTCTTTTCCAATGAGTCAGTTCTTCGCTTCAGGTGGCCAAAGTATTGGAGTTTCAGCTTCAGCATCAGTCCTTCCAATGAATATTCAGGACTGATTTCCTTTAGGATTTCCTTTAGAATCCTAAGTTCACTTATTTAGGAAACCTATCCATAATATTCCCAAAAGCAAACTATAGTAATGTATTCATTTAGTTTTAAGGCACTTACACAATTTAACAACAAAATTAGCTTAGAAAATATATATTATCATTGGAAGACAGGTTTAGAGTGAGAAAAAAACTTTTCTACATTAACAAGAATGAGAAAATACTATAAATTAGCATTATAGTCTTAGTGAAACAATCAATAATTTATTTATGATATATAAAGTACTTAAGTTACTTCAGAAAAAGCTTTTGACAGCATTCAACATGCATTTATGATCAAAACTCTCCAAAAAGTGGGTATAGAGGAACAAACCTAAACATAATAAGGCTGTGTATGACAAGCCCACAGCCAATATCGCATTCAACAGTTAAAAGCTGAAAGCATTTTCTCTAAGATCAGTAACAAGACAAGGATGTCCATTCTCACCACCACTTTTATTCATTGTGGTATTGGAAGTCCTAGCCACAGCAATTAGGTAAGAAAAAGAAATCATAGTCATCCAAATTGGAAAGGAAGAGGTGAAATTGTCACTTGTCAAGTCATAGATGAAATTATTTACATGTATACATAAAATCCTGACAATACCACCAAAACCTGTTAGAACTAATAAACGAATTCAGTAAGTTGCAGGATACAAAAATCAGTACACAGAAATCTGTTATAATTATTTACACTAGTAATTAACTATCATAAAGAGAAACTAAGAAAATCATCGCATTTAGAATTGCAAAAAGAAAAAAATATGAAGGAACAAATTTAACCAAGGAGATGAAAGACTATAAAAAATATAACATTGATGAAAACCATTGGAAAAGACATAAATAAATGAATAGAAAAATATTACCAGCTCATGAGTTGGAAGAATTAATATTTTTTAAATGTCCAAAATACCCAAAACAATCCACAGATTCAATGCAATCCCTATTGTCAGGGCTTAGGGCAGGCCACCCCCAAAATATGCCTCAGTGGCATGTTGATTACTTTGAATTAAAATTATTTAAGGAACAACTGAGGCGAGAAGGACATCCAATTCTTATTTCTGTATTCCTGAAAGCAGGAACTAAATCTCCCAAATGAAAGGTATTCTCCTCTTACCAGGAGGTAGAAAGACATCTTTGTCACCAGAGACTGAGAATTCAGAGCCAAGAAGCCAGTATAAACAAATCTTGCTATTTCTTTACTGATGCCCTACCCAAGCTCAAACTTTCCTTACATTTTTTACTAATTAAGCACCCAAACCTAAGTTTCTTTGTCTGATAAAATCCTCACAAGTTTCTCATTTATCTGTATTAAAATAAATATATAAATGTTGCCTGCTTATAGTCATGCTATGAATATCATTTTATGGTCTCCTCTGAACACAAAATTAAATTATTTTTTCTCCCATTAACCTGACATGTCAATTTTATTATTAATCTAGGCACAAGAACTATAAAAGGGTAGAGGAAGAAATTTCCCTCTTCCAAACACTATCAGAAATCCAATGGCATTTTTCACAGAAATAGAACAAACAGTCTTAAAATAGCCAAAACACCCTAGAGAAAAAAGAATTAAGCTGGAGACATACTCCCTGGTTTCAAACCATATTACAAAGCTACAGTAATCAAAACAGTATGGTGCTGGCATAAAACCAGACACATAGATCAATGGCACAGAATAGTCCAGAAATAAACCCAGCCATATATGGTCAAGTAATTTACAGCAAAGGAGCCAAGAATATGCAACGGAGAAAGGACAGTCTCATCAATAAACAGTCTTGGGGAAACTGAACAGCTACATGCAAAAAAATAAAACAGAAACACTATCTTATACCATAAACAAAAATCAAATTAAAATGGATCAAAAACTGGAATGTAAGGCCAAAAACCATAAAGAAAAAAAAAAAACAAGGGGTAAGTTTTGAATTTGAACCAAAAATAAAGGCATCAAAAGCAAAAATTAACAAATGGAACTGCATCAAACTAAAAAGCTTCTGCACAGCAGAGGAAACCATCTATAAAATTAAAAAGCAATCACCTGAATGAAAGATAATACTTGAAAATAATACATTTGACAAGGGGTTAATATCCAAAGAACTCATAATTCTCAACAAGAAAAAAAAATAACAAATCAATTAAAAAGGGACAGAAGATTTAAACAGACATTTTTCCAAAGAAGATATATTGATGGTCAACAAGAACATGAAAAGGTATGGAACATCACTAGTCACCAGGGGGGTGCCAATCAAAAATACAATGAGATATCACTTCACACCTGTCAGAATGGCCTATAATCTGAAAGATAAGAAGTAAGTTTGGGCAAATACGTAGAGGAAAGTTAACTTTTGTGAACTGTTGGTTGGAATGTAGTTGCTGTAATCACTGTGGAAAACAGTATGGAGGATCCTCAAAAAATTTAAAATAGAACTACCATATGATCCAACAATTCCAATTCTTGGTATTTATTTAACAGAAATGAAAACATTAGTTCAAAAGGATATATGCAGCACCTGTTCACTGCAACATTATTTACAATAGCCAAGCTATGGAAACAACTAAATGTCCATGGATGGATGAATGGATAAAGAAGTTGTGTCATATATAGAAATACTCACATATGTCACAAAAAAGAAGGAAATCTTGCCCTTTGCAACAATAAATAGATCTCAAGAGCATTATACTAAGTGAAATAAGTCAGCCAAAGACAGAGAAATACCACACAATGGTTACCAGAAACTTGAGGAGATGGGGATAAAATGGGTGAATGGCGTCAAAAGGTACAAATGTCCAATTAGGAAATAAATGTCATAAGAATGTAATATAGAGCATGGTGGCTATAGTTAATAACACTGTATTGTATAGCATGGTGACTATAGTTAATAACACTGTATTGTATATTTGACAGTTGCTAAGAGAGTAAATCTTTAAATTCTCATCCCAAGAAAACAATGTACAACTACTTGTGGTGATGAAAGTTAACTAGACTTATTGATGTAATCATTTTGCATTATATACAAACATCAGATCATTGCAGTAACCAAAGGGGAAAGTTGAGGTGGGACAAATTAAGAGTTTGAGATTAAAATATGCACACTGTTATATATAAAATAGATAACCAACAGGACCTATTATATAGCACAGGAAGCTATACCCAATATCTTATAATAATCTATATTGGAAAAGAATAAGGAAAAAAGAATATATGTATATACATATGCATGTGTTCAGTCACTCAATCAAGTCTGACTTTTTGTGACCCCATGTACTGTAGCCCACCGGGATCATCTATCATTGGAATTTTCTATGCACGAATACTGGAGTGGGTTGCTATTTCCTAATCCAGGGGATCATCCCATCTCTTGCATCTCCTGCATTGGCAGGCAGGTTCTTTACCACTGTGCCAGTTGGGAAGCCCATGTGTGTGTGTGTGTGTGTGTGTGTGTGTATGTCTGTATGTGTGTGTGTGTCTGTCTGTGTGTGTGTGTATAACTGAATCACTTTGCTGTACATCTGAAGCTAACACCTTGTAAGTCAACTATATTTCAATAAAAAAATTTTAATATCAAATCATCATGTTGTACATCTGAAAATAATATATTATCAGATGGCAATTATATCTCAAATTTTTTAAAAAAGAAAAAATTAGAATCCTTGTTTTTGAAGTGATAATATTAAAATGACAACACCAAGAAAACAGAAAGGAAACTTTCAGAAGAGATGCCAGAAGGAGACATGTACCAGAACACTTGTGAAACTTCTAGGATGCCAAATGAAAATTGAAACTAAGTTAAATACACATGGAGAGGGAAATCTCATATTAAAGTGTGGTGTAGTCAGTGAAATATCATACAGATAAATCAAGGGGATTAAATAAATCTACACAGGTAAATCTTAAGAAAAGCAAATTGTTCTACTGCTAAATTAAAAAACCAGCAGCTAGTTGTGAGATGATATGAATAAGATGATTCCTTTAAAACACACACACACACAGAAACACCATATATTGTTCATGGGTACATTTATACTTGCATAGTAAGGTAATACTGCCAAAGGGGAAGTTCAGAACACATTAACTTAAGTTTAGTGATTCTTAGAGGAGGCCATCTTGAGTGGAAGGACAGCTATACTCCAAATACCTGGGGAGGAGAAAGGAGGGCTTTCACAGGTGGAAGCCATGAACCTGGGATGCAGGGGCATGGGGCCATTAGCCTGGCTGTTGAAAGGTGGGAACAGAGGAAAATGAGAAGTGGAAAGGTAAATCTGTGAACTGACTGTGGGAAACTCTTAGCCAGATCAGGCAGCCTTACCTTACCTACAGACAACTGCAAATCACTGACATTGTTCATGGAGGTACCAACACAGTTTGAGTTATTTGGGGAAGACTGAGCTGGGAATTGTGTGCATAATGGATTAAGATAAGAAATTTTAAAGGCAAGTGCCATTAAAAAGCTATCACAATAGCCCATGCATTAAATAATAAGGGTTCTGAATTCAGATGGTCTTGATAAGAGTGGAAAGGAAGGTACAGATGAATGTGTATGACAAAAAAAAAAAAAAACTTGGAAAGATTTGGTGACTAAGAGAAAAAGGAGACATTATAGGCTGAAAGTTTGTGTTCCTCTCAAATTCATATGTTGGAGCTCTAACCCTCAAAGTGATGGTATTTGGAGATGGGGATCTATGGAAGTTAATTGGGTTAGAAGAGAGATGGCACTAGTGGTAAACAACCTGCCTGGCAATGCAGGAGACAGAAGAGATGTGGGTTTGATCCCTGGGTCAGGAGGATTCCTTCTGGAGAAGGAAATGGTAACCCACTCCAGTATTCTTGCCTGGGAAAATCCCATGGACAGGCAGACTACCGTTCATGGGGTTGCAAAGAGTTGGATATGACTGAAGTGACTTAGCACTAGGTCATGAGGGTCAGGCTGTCAATAAGCCCTTACAATAAGAGAGCTTTCCATCTCTGTCTGTCTGTCTCTCTCTCCCACTGCACACACAAAGAAGTCATGTGAACACATAGCAAGATGGTTGGTAGCCACCTACAAGCCAAGATAAGAAGCCTCATCATGAAACCTACCTTGCCAGCATCTTGATCTTGGATTTCTCAGCCTCCAGAACTGTAAGAAATAAAATTCTTTTGTTTAAATCACATAGTCTTGATATTTTTTATGGTGGTCTGAGCTAAGACAGGAGAGTGAGTGAAGTCGTTCAGTCATGTCCAACTCTTTGCTATCTCATGGACTACCAGGCTTCTCTGTCCATGGGATTTTCCAGGCAAAAGTACTGGAGTGGGTTGCCATTTCCTTCTCCAGGGGATCTTCCTGACCCAGGGATCGAACCCAGGTCTCCTGCATTGCAGGCAGACGCTTTACCCTCTGAGCCACCAGGGAAGCCCTGAAAGACAGGAGAAGTCAAAGATAAAACTCAGATTTTCAATCTGGATTCATAGGGAAAACGATAATGACCCTGATGAACAGGAAGGTGAGGATAGGACCTAGTCTGAGAAGAGACCAACCTAAATCTACATGATTTAGATCAGCTTCAGCCCCCTCTATGCTATGTAGATAAAATGGGGTTATGTGTTCAGTACATAATAAAGATGAATGTGATTAAGTATAAAATGATAATGCATGGGCATGTCTCTGTAGGATGACCACAGAATGATTTTGCATTTGAGACATCAGGATTAACAAAGCTGTAAGAACACACCAAAAAAAAAAAAAAAAAAATCATTTGGCCCTCTCTGCTACTGGTTAATGTTTGGTATATGTTTTTATTTATTCTTCTCTAATGACATTGGTAATAGCTTGCCAAAAAATTTTAGTGCCAGGATTTGAAATATTATATTTCAAATTGTTTGGATTTTTAGTATGTTTTATTATAATGTGACAGTTACACATAATAAGAGGAAAACCACTTAATACCCACTCAGACCAAGAAGAAATTTTTTCTATTGCCAAACTTAAAATTGTTAAACCATCAACCAACTGTAAAGAAATCATACTTTTTTAAAGTAATCATCCAGGTATCAATCTGATACAACACCAAGTCTTCTGGACTGATTTTCTTTTTCTTTTACTGGGTTCATGATGGTTTGCAAACGACTGATGGAGGGCTACCCTATAGTGGTTCATGTAAAAGTTAGGATCAAGATGACCACATGTGTGCATGAGTTTTAATAACTTAGAATTAAGAGTTTAGAATAAATAATTAATTTTCTCTTGTTGGCTTTCACTAGTGTTTTATCAAAATCAACACCATTTTCTCCATTCAGCATTCTGTTTGATGAGGATATTAGTAGAGATAAGTTGAAACAAATTTTTTTTCCATTTTTTGCTCCTTAAAAAAAAAAAGGTCAAAGACAAAAAAAAATAATGTCATTGAGATCAATAGGAGAATGGAAAGGTCATTAAGTTTAAAGGAAAAGGAAAACAAGGACAAACCAACTTGTATAAATTTCATGATACATTCAATGGAATGTGATTCAGCAGAAATCAGTAGAAAAGCTGCTATATAACTAGGCTGGTGTCATCCAAAGCAGCCCCAGGTAATTAAAAATTCTGGTAGCTCAAGAGCACAATTTGAATTTCGGTAACTCCAGAAGCTGACTCTGAGACAAGTAAAAGTATTTGGAAGGTGATTGTGAAGTGAGACAAGGGCATCGGAATCAAGGGCTTATTGAAGCACACACAGCTGTGTCCAAGGGCCCAGAGCGCACCCAGCAGAAGGTACACTTTTTGGGTGAGCTCTGAAGGTCAGCATTACCAAGAAATTCCCAGGGATGCTGATGTGGATACAGAAACCACACTTTGAGAAAAATCACTTTAAAACATTCTGGGCATCAACTCCTATGGAAAGCCATCTCTGATGTCCTGTATTTTCCCCTGCATTTCACTCTGTTGTGCTGTTCTTAGATGCTCCGTCATGTCTGACTCTTTGCGACCCCAAGGATTGCAGCCCGCAAGACTCCTCTGTCCTTGGGGATTCTCCAGGCAAGAATACTGGATTGGGTTGCCATGCCCTCCTCCACGGGATCTTCCCAACCCAGGGATCGAACCCAGCTCTCCTGTATCGCAGGTGGGTTCTTTACTGACTGAGCCACCAGGGAAGCCCAAGAATACTGGAAGTGGGTAATCTATCCCTTCTTCAGGGGATTTTCCTGACCCAGGAATCAAACCAGTGTTTTCTGCATTGCAGGCAGATTCTTTACCAGCTTCACTTTGATATTACCTTGTATTTCTCTCCATCTTAGCACACTTACTACTCTGTACTATAACACTGTCTTTCCTATTCTGTCTCTCTGGAGAGACTTTGAAATTCTTTTTTAAATTTTATTTATTTATTTAATTGAAGGATAATTGCTTTACAGAATTGTGTTGATTTCTGCCAAACATCAACTTTGAAATTCTTGAAGGAAAAAAAAATAACTGTCTCTCATCTCTATTGTTTGGGGGTTGCAATAAAATAGGCATTCCACAAATACGGGATTAAGGAAAGGAAAGTCATAGGGTAGGGAGAGAGGAGACGAGTGAGAAAAGAAAAATAAAGAGGGCTTTAAATCCTTGATTAGCTCAGTGTCTTAAACTCTTCAGAAACCAGGCACTGCATTGAGGACTGAATGCATAGAGTTGATTTGGGAGGGGCAAAGAAACCAACATTGACTGGAGGGGCATAGGAAGAAAAGAGGAGGCAAACAAATGAAAGATGCATTATAAGGCAGCAAGCACTGTCAGCGAATGAAGTGGGTGATGGAGACGCTGTTGGAAAGAGTGTAAAGTGCATGTCCTCCCAGCAAGGCCGGGGGGAGCTGGAGTGGATTACCCCAACATCCTTCAGCAATCAGTTAGGGGCTGCCACAGGAGTACTTGAATTCTCAGGCACGTTCAGTGACGGTTCTAAGGTCCTAGATGTTGGAAGACAAGCTGGAACAGGCTGAAATGGTCAAGAGATCCCAGGAGATGGGGTGAAGAACTGACAACATCTGCTATACTCAGAGACCAAAGAGAACTTTCCAATCAGGTATGTCCAAGAGAAAAAAAAAGAAACTGCGTTGAAATATGGAAACTTGGCATGTTCTGATGCACCAGTGAATGAATCTTAGGCATTTCTATTAGAAGAATCTAATTTACAATAGCAGGAAACAATCCAAGGCAAATTAAGGAGAGACACCATCATTTTAAAAAATCTATATTTAAACCTCCCTAATATTAAGCTTTCTTAGAGACAATTTCCAGACTCAGTCATCCGAGAGAAATGAGCATTGTTACAGCTGACAAGAGAGAAAGCTCAGTTAAACAGCTCAGGGAGAGGCCCGGAGAGGCAAAGAGTCTGATTCCCTGGGTCCTTAGCTAGTAACTGATAAGCAAAAGAAAAACGAGCTCCCACAGCAAGAAATCTATGAAAATATTCATCTGGCACTTAATTAATGAAATATGTGAATGCAAATATGCAAGGAGATCCAACCAGTCCACCCTAAAGGAGATCAGTCCTGG
Organism: Bos taurus; assembly: GCF_002263795.3. Lineage (NCBI taxonomy): Eukaryota > Metazoa > Chordata > Mammalia > Artiodactyla > Bovidae > Bos > Bos taurus. Next base: position 15,925,218 of record NC_037336.1, on the reverse strand, counting down.
GTGTTCATTGGAAGAACTGATGTTGAAGCTGAAACTCCAATACTTCAGCCACCTGATGTGAAGAGCTAACTCATTTGAAAAGACCCTGATGCTGGGAAAGATTGAGGGCAGGAGGAGAAGGGGACAACAGAGGATGAGATGGTTGGATGGCATCACCGACTCAATGGACATGGGTTTGGGTAAACTCGAAGTTGGTGATGGACAGGGAGGCCTGGCGTGCTGCAGTCCATGGGGTTGCAAACAGTCGGACATGACTGAGCAGCTGAACTGAACTGAATGGAATATGTATTTGTCAACCCTTTACACAAGCCACATTGCTGTCAGAAAATAGGTCATGAGAGGATGGTCATGTGCCAGGTCTCAGGTGAGCTCGTGGGACAGGCCACCAAGTGAAGGTCTTTGGGCTCTCACAGGAAATAATTTGAGAGCAAGCCACAGTAAAGTGAAAGCAGATTTACTGACACAGATACACAATTCTTAGGCAGAATGCAGTCCATCTCAAAAGGCAAAAGAAGCCCCAAAATATGAGAAGGTTAGTTTTTATGGGCTGGGTAATTTCATACGCTAACGAGTGGAAGGACTATTCCAACTGTTTTGGAGAAGGGGCAGATATTTCCAGGAATTGGGCTATCCCTCACTTTGTTGTCCTTTTTTAGTGGGCCTTGATACTAACTCACGTGGCATTTGTGAGTATGTCATTTAGCATATGCTAATATATTATGAGCATAGAATGAGGCTCAAGGTTCACCAGAAATGGAACCTTCCACCATCTTCTACCTAGTTGCTTCCGACCAGTTTTGTCATATCCTCAGTGACTGTGTCATTCTTTCTTTTTTCTTTTGGCCAAACCACACAGAATGACGGATCTTAGTTCCCTGACCAGGGATTGAACCGTGTCCCCTACGGTTGAGACACAGACTCTTAACCACTGGACTGCCAGTGAAGTCCCTATGCCATTCTTTCAAAGGTTATGCCCTGGCCCCTTCCTCCTGTCTCATTATGAGTATGCTGTGGTTGGTAAAACTACATTTCCCCCCAACTTGAAAGCACTGTTATAAAAGTCACATAAGTCCAAAATAACTACATATGTATCCAGGTACACATTTTTCATTTCTGATTATTTGCAATCATTTTTGAAACCTAGTTAATAAAAATCACCCTCAGGTAGAGTTTAACTTATGATTCATTAAGCGTTCAGTAAATGCCATCATGAGCAAAGCACAGGGCTAAGCTTTGTTACACAAATTTTTTTTAATTTAATTTAATTTTATTTTTTAACTTTACAATATTGTATTGGTTTTGCCATATATCAACATGCATCTGCCACAGGTATACACGTGTTACACAAATATTTTCATAGATTTCATGGAAGAAAACACAGTCCTTGGTCTCAAGAGATGTATGACCTGGTAAAAGAGATATGATGGCTGTGTAGAAAACTTAAGGTTGCTAAGTGCCATCCCAGAATATAAGGGCTGAAAAGTCAGAGAGGGGAAAGCTTACTTCATGTGAGGGAAGATAGGACCTCCTGGGACAGGTTGCGTTTGAACAGGGTTAAAGCGCCTGCAAGACTAGGCAGTGCGGAAGAGAAATAGCATCTCATGGGTACAAAACAGCCCAGAGACATGGTGGCAAGATAATACAGATGATTTACAGACATGGATATTGAGTGCAACTTGACTCGAACGTACTGCATAAACAGAGGAAAGAAAACAGAGACAGAAACAGATCTGCAACACGTAGTGAAAGTTCTAGCGCTTCACTGTCTAACGGGGCAGCCATTACCCTCATACGGCATTGAGCCTTTGAAATGCAGCTAAAATCATATTTCAAGGTTTAGTAGAAAAGTAGAATGTTAAATATTAATACTTTTACATTGATGAGGTGTTGAACTGATAATTTAATAAAATATTGGGTTACAAATATATAACTTCCTTTTAACTTTTTAATGTGATTATGACAAAATTTTAAATTGTGCATGTGGTGCAAATTGTACTCTACTGGAAAACACAGTTCTAGAAAGAAAGTGAAAGTGGTGGTAGTCCAGCTGTGTCCAACTCTTTGCGACCCCCGTGGACTGTAGCCCACCAGGTTCCTCTGTCCATGTGATGTCCCAGGCAAGAACGCTGGAGTGGGTTACCATTCCCTTCTCCAGGGAATCTTCCTGACCCAGAGATTGAACCCAGGTCTTCTGCACTGCAGGCAGATTCTTTACTGTCACGATAGCTATAAAGCTCATACTTTGCTTCATAACAATTTGGGGGGCCTCAGGATGAAAAGTGCATGGATGGGTGACCTAATGAGATGTATGCTGCAAGACAATTTGAAGAGAGCAGATATCCTTTGGTTTAAAGAGAGGGACTAGGACAGAAAGAAGAAAGAAAACCAAACACACAAGATGTGGTGAAGTAAGTTGCAGTTGGGTGTGCAGACAAGGTTAAGTGATGCTGGGTAGGTGGCATTGGCAGTGTTTGGCCATGGACAAGAAACCATGTAGGAAAGGGTGAAGTCAAGCAGAATGCCAAATCCCTGGAAGAAGTAGCTGGAGTAAGTGTGATGATGTTAACACTGAGGGGGAATCTACTAAAAGAAAAAAAGGCTGGGGACTTCCCTGGTGGTCTAGTGGTTGAGATTCCACTCTTCCAATGCAGGGTAGGTAGGTTTGATCCCTGCTTGGGGAACTAAGATCTCACATGACAATGAGTCAAAAAATAAAAATTTTTGTAAAATTTTTGTAAAGGAAGACATTAAAAACAAAGAAGAAAAAAAAAGATGGGTTCAGCTTGGGACAAAATGAAATTTAGGTCCATAGGACATACCTTTGGGTCCACAGTAAAAAAGCCAAGCAGACAGCTAGAAATGTGTTAGAACAGATGCTCCTACAACTCAGGAGGTTTTCGAAAACCATAAAAAAAGAAGGAAAACATGCTAGAAGATTTATTTTTTTAATTGTGAAAAGTTATGAGAGACTTTCCTGGTGGCTCAGATGGTAAAGTGTCTGCCTACAACGCAAGAGACCCAGGTTTGATCCCTGGGTTGGGAAGATCCTTTAGAGAAGGAAATGGCAACCCACTCCAGTACTCCTGTCTGGAAAATCCCATGGATGGAGGAGTGTGGTAGGCTACAGTCCATGGGATCGCAAAGAGTCGGACATGACTGAGCCCTTCACTTTCACTTTCATGTACTCATCATTCAGGTTAGATTGTTTTACTGTATTTGCATTTTGTAAGTAAATAATGGTAATTAATATTAAATTTGGTGTTTTTTTTTTTTTTTGGTTGAGGAGTTGAATTCTATTTTATATTTTTTATTTTTTAATTGAAGGATAATTGCTTTACAGAATTGTGTTGGTTTCTGTCAAACATCAACATGAATCAGCTATAGGTTTACGTATGTCCCCTCCCTCTTGAAACTAACACTTTATACTCAGGAAATGGAGCCCTCTTGTTCCTCCTTGATCAGACATGGAGGCACAGTCCCAAGTGCTATGAAAACCAGTATAACATTGTCATATGTCACCAGCCAATGGCCTTTTTAAAAAGTTTTAATGAGAGAAAAGCATAAAATAAGGAAAAGCTCACCCTTCATTTAGCCATCATTTATTGAGCTCCACGCTCCAAAATCATTGCAGATGCTGACTGCAGCCATGAAATTAAAAGACGCTTACTCCTTAGAAGAAAAGTTATGACCAACCTAAACAGCATATTCAAAAGCAGAGACATTACTTTGCCAACCAAGGTCCATCTAGTCAAGGCTATGGTTTTTCCAGTGGTCATGTATGGATGTGAAAGTTGGACTGTGAAGAAAGCTGAGTGCTGAAGAATTGATGCTTTTTTTTTTTTTCCCCCTTCCATTTTATTTTATTTTTTTAAATTTTATTTTATTTTTAAACTTTACATAATTGTATTAGTTTTGCCAAATATCAAAATGAATCCACCACAGGTATACATGTGTTCCCTATCCTGAACCTTCCTCCCTCCTCCCTCCCCATACCATCCCTCTGGGTCGTCCCAGTGCACTAGCCCCAAGCATCCAGTACCGTGCATCGAACCTGGACTGGCATCTCATTTCATACATGATATTTTACATGTTTCAATGCCATTCTCCCAAATCTTCCCACCCTCTCCCTCTCCCACAGAGTCCAAAAGACTGTTCTATACATCAGTGTCTCTTTTGCTGTCTTGTACACAGGGTTATTGTTACCATCTTTCTAAATTCCATATATATGCGTTAGTATACTGTATTGATGTTTTTCCTTCTGGCTTACTTCACTCTGTACAATAGGCTCCAGTTTCATCCACCTCATTAGAACTGATTCAAATGTATTCTTTTTAATGGCTGAGTAATTTGAACTGTGGTGTTGGAGAAGATTCTTGAGAGTCCCATGGACTGCAAGGAGATCCAACCAGTCCATTCTAAAGGAGATCAGTCCTGGGTGTTCTTTGGAAGGACTGATGCTAAAGCTGAAACTCCAGTACTTTGGCCACCTCATGCGAAGAGTTGACTCATTGGAAAAGACTCTGATGCTGGGAGGGATTGGGGGCAGGAGGAGAAGGGTCTGGCAGAGGATGAGATGGCTGGATGGCATCACCGACTTGATGGACATGAGTTTGAGTGAACTCCGGGAGTTGGTGATGGACAGGGAGGCCTGGCATGCTGTGTGTCCTGAGAGTATTCACTGTCTCAAAGCCTTTTCCCAGGGAAAGTGAAAAATGTTAGGAACACGTAGCTGGTATGAAAATGTGTTAAAACTTTAAGTGATAAAGATTACAACCCCGGATAGAAACAAAGCCTGAGGCAGAGTGGGGTGAAGAAAAGCACTGTTTTCTTTTCATTCTGTGATTGGTTGATTGGTTTTAGTATGAAAACAATACTAGAGTTTAACACTTTTGAGCATGCTGCATCGTTAAGTGTCTATTGTTTATGTTGATATTCAGGAACCATTTCTAATCAGTGGAAACAAAAGCTGCTCTGTTCTCTATGTGAGGTCACATCTCTAATTTTGAAATATCATGTCCATGATCAAAGATACCTACAGGATTCTCTTTACAGCTGAGAAGACTACACCTTGCAAACTAGAAGCAATATGTATCCACTCGCTAGGGAGACAAATGAAAACACCACATCAAATTCTCAAAGCATCACCTGGAACTGCATCATGGGTCAGATCCAGTTGCACAGGGCTTGGTCAGAGGTACCCTAACAACCCTAAATGGAACACTGTGATAGGTTTTGCAGGGCAGGGAAATAAGAACATTGAAGCCCTGAAGAACCATGATCTCCTGAAAGCTTGACCCCTGAGTCAAGGGAATAGAGAACACATCTTTTTTTTAACCAGAGAGATGGAAGAAAGTAGCCACAGTTCAGGTCTTCACTGATGGCTCAGCAGTAAAGAATCCACCTGCAATGCAGGAGAAACAGAAAACACGGGTTCAATCCCTGGGTGGGGAAGATCCCCTGGAGGAGGAAATGGCTACCCACTCCAATTCTTCCCTGGAGAATCCCATGGGCAGAGGAGCCCAGTGAGCTCTACAGTCCACAAACAGTCGGACATGACTGAACGAACTGATGCATGTACAGTCACAGTTTAAGAAACCAAACGCCCAGAAACTATAACCACATCTGACAGAGCAGGTAAGTTCTGCACAGTGTTAGCACTGAGCTCTGTCATTTTCATCAACTGAGGGGGAACCCACAGTTTTTTCCAGATCTGTACAGCTGGTTCTAGCAAAGCACGATGTAAAATTCCCTAGAAAAAGAAGACACAAAACTAAAAAAAGTCCAAGTGTGGTGATTTTTGACTACTGACAAATTATATAGTCACTTTAACTCGTTTCCCTTCCAAAAACAGAACAGAAAAGATAGATGTAGCGCCAAGATTCTGCTTTGTCAGAATCACAATGAAACTTTCTAGGATACAGTAATGGTACTAGGGAGAGAGGCTGATGGCAAGTCTTAAGCTTGTAATTAACCCTAAAAGGAAAAAGTATGATTGGATGATTATTCTAATAACAGAAGAATAAATGATGATCCGGTGACAGATCAGACAAAGGAGTTCTTTCTCAGAGGAAAAATATTACAGTAATTTTCATTTTAATTTGAGCTGATCTATTATTTGGTAAAACTCCATAGATCCTTAAAGAATATTAATTCAAATCTTCTAAGCTGTTGGTGAAATACACTATAACTTTTTTCTCCTTCTCATTTCTTCAAAAATCCTGACAATGAAGATGTAGTCCCCCATTCCCGAAAATGACCTTCTGTATAACCCTTATAATGATTATGGAAAATCAAGGCATTGAACTTCTCCTCATTTCTCATTGAAATGATGGCATAGTCAATCCCCTTTCCTGCTAGAACATTTGTTTAAATTTAATTACTGTACAGTTAGAAAGCCATCTTGTCACATTAAATGCAAAACATAAATTTAAAAAGATATAAAATATCTATATCCCATGCCCCCTAAATACCAGCTAGGGACAAGTCACCCTAGAACAAAGAGCATTTCTTAATTTTGATATTCAAGTAGCCATTTTTAGAGGGAGATAGCTAACCTTTACAGATCTGATATTGAAGGCCAAGCACTAGGTGAAGAGCTCTATGTAGATTATGGCATTTAATTATCATTCTATCTTATGAGATCCAAAACCAGGCATGCCAAGGATTGACAATACTGGAAATGTGAAAACGCAGGAGAAATGTACACCTCACCACAGTCTCCAACTTCCACCCCACCTATGCACACCCCCAGCCCCGGGTCTGCTGTTCCTCCACCTGTAGGGTCCCTGGGCTGGCTGCAACAGCACAGGCAGCCCTGAAATCCTGGCAGAAGAAAACACAGGCTTAAGGGGCAATTGTAAACATATATCCTGAAGATTCCCCAGGAGAAGAAAGTAAACTCTGAATGTGCTGCTTCTGAGTTTATTATACTAAAGTAAAAAACAACATATTTAGGGATTTTCTTTCCCATCATTCATCATTTTCCCTACAAATAATAAGTGGAGAATGATAAGAATGTTGCAGAAATGTTTTATAAAAATAGCGGGGTAAAGCAAATGCGGTGATTGATTAACTATAAAGTTAGAGGCAAGGGGGAATAAAGAGCTCCCTGGGAAAGCTGAATCAGAAATGGTTACAAGTAACAGAAACCAAATTACAGGAGTTTAAGCATACAGAGGAGTGGGAGGATGCTGGAGTTTCTTCTGAAACACAAGAAAAATATTAAAGGAACTGGCCTTGGGACGGTTAGATTTAGAAAAACTGATGACAGGAGTTCCTTTAGAAATCTGTTAGTGGTGACATGTGAAAAGCTTGTGAAAAGAGCACTGATTATTAGGGAAATGCAAATCAAAACCACAAAGATACCACTTCACATCCAGTAGAATGATGACTATTTTTTAAAAGAAATGAAAGAAAAGAATGGTGAGGATGTGGAAAAATGGGAACTCTTTGCATTACTAGCAGGAATGTAAAGTGGTGCAGCTGCTTTGGAAAACAGAATGCTAACTCCTCAAAAACTTGAAATGACCATATGATTGAGCAATTCCTCTTCTGGGTATGTGGGCTTCCCTGGTGGCTCAGAGGGTAAAGCGTCCTGCCTGCAGTGAGGGAGGCCTGGGTTCAAATCCCAGGTGGGTAAGATCCCCAGGAGAAGGAAATGGCAACACACTCCAGTACTCTTGCCTGGAAAATTCCACAGATGGAGGAGCCTGATAGGCTACAAGTGCATGGGATCACAAAGAGTTGCACATGACTGAGCAACCTCACTTCTCACTTCTGGGTATGTACCTACAAGAATTGAGAGCAGAAACCCTCGTGTTCATAGTGGCATTATTTACAACAGCCAAAAAGTAGAAACAACTCAAATATTCAGTCATGGATGAGTGAACAAACATATTATGGTATATACATACAAGGAAATACCATGTGTGTGCCTTCAGTCATGTCCAACTCTGCACTCCCACGGACTGTAGTCTGCCAGGCTCCTTGTTCCAAGATCCAACCCAAGTCTCTTGCATCTCCTGCACTTGGCAGGTGGATTCTTTACCACTGTGCCACCTGGGGAGCCCATAATGGAATATTATTCAGCCTTGTAAAGAAAGAGAATTCTGACACATGCTACAACAGAGTGAACCTTGAAGACATTATGCTAAGTGAAATAAATCATAAAGATTGTATTAGAAAGTGTGATACATTCCATGACTCCACTTACATGTGGTACCTAGTCAGACTGATAGAGACAGAAAGTAGAATGGTGGTTCCTAGTGGGTCTAGGGGAGGGGAAGTAGGGAGTTAATGGGCGCAGTTTCAGTTTGGAAGGGTGAAAAAGCTCTGGAGATGGATAGTGGTATTTTCATGCATGCTGAGTCACTTCAGTCGTGCTTCACTCTTTGCGACCCTACGGACTGTAGCCCGCCGGGCTCCTCTGCCCATGGGATTCTCCAGGCAAGAATACTGGAGTGGATTGCCAGGCCCTCCTAAAGGGGATCTTCCCAACCCAGGGATCGAACTTGGGTCTTTCATGTCCCCTGCGTTGGCAGACGGGTTCTTTACCACTAGCACCACCTGGGAAGCCCTGGGATAGTGGTGATGGTTATACAGTAATGTGAATGTGAGACAGGCCGGGACCTGGAACCTGGGGACTTTGCTACAGTGCCTGCACCTCATGCAACAAAGCACAAAGAAATTATAAGGGACTAAAAACAACTGTGTACATGCATAGTTGGGGAAAATTAGGAACAAGATACATAAAGACCAAAAACCCTCTACCACTTCTGAAATGTCGGGAGCAAAAGCAGGTATTACGCATGCTCGCTACACACATCACCACCAAGGGGAGTAGGGCAAATACCTAAGCCACCCCTCCAGTCCAATCACTAGACACACCCCTACCATCATCCATTTAGGGGACCAGCTTGCCTGCCCCAGGGGCCCCTGGTCAGGGAGCAATCAAGGGCACCTATTTGTTGTTTAGTCGATAATTCGTGTTAGATTCTTTTACAACCCCATGGACTGTAGCCTGCCACGCTCCTCTGTCCATGGGATTTCCCAGGCAAGAATTCTGGGCTGGGTTGCTATTTCCTTCTCCAGGGAATCTTCTGGACCCAGGGATCAAACTCGAATTGTGGGTGGATTCTTTACCACTGAGTCACCTGGAAAGCCCAGGGCACCCCTTCCTGTTACTTGTTTTCACTCTCTCCTGCTGCAGCACAAGTCTCAATAAAGCCCTGTCTGAAATTTTGCCTGATCTCTTATCAAGTTCTATTAAGAGTCCAAGAACTCCGATCACTAACTTGTGTATGTAATGCCATTAAACTGTATGTCTAAAAATGTTGTGTTAGTTTTTTAAGATCACTAGATTTAGATCTGATCTTTGAAGTGTTCAGATCAGATCAGATCAGTCGCTCAGTCATGTCCGACTCTTTGCGACCCCATGAATCGCAGCAGGCCAGGCCTCCCTGTCCATCACCAACTCCCGGAGTTCACTCAGACTCACATCCATCAAGTCAGTGATGCCATCCAGCCATCTCATCCTCTGTCGTCCCCTTCTCCTCCAGCCCCCAATCCCTCCCAGCACCACAGTCTTTTCCAATGAGTCAACTCTTCGCATGAGGTGGCCAAAGTACTGGAGTTTCAGCTTTAGCATCATTCCTTCCAAAGAAATGTTACTAGCTGCCAAATGAGCGATTTCAGGAAAGATAAAAGATAAAAGCCAGGCTGTGAAGACCTAGGATTCTGGCCAGGTATGAGCAGGAAGTGGTGGACAAGTGTGTTCACTGAGGTCAGATAGGGCCCTGGACATGGTGGATGGATGAGAGAATAAACACAGAAATAAATGACTGAAAGAAAGTGAAAGTTTCTACTTTCAGATTAACAAAAGGATCCTGCAGCTAAAGGCTCAACAATTTTCTGTTCAGCAAACAGTATCAGTTCAGTTCAGTTCAGCCACTCAGTCATGTTCGACTCTTTGTGACCCCATGGACTGCAGCATGCCAGACTTCCCTGTCCATCACAAATGCCTGGAGCTTGCTCAAACTCATATCCATCGAGTCAGTGATATCATCCAACCATCTCATCCTCTGTCATCCCCTCTCCTCCTGCCTTCATTCTTGCCTAGCATCAGGGTCTTTTCCAATGAGTCAGTTCTTCTCATCAAGTGGCCAAAGTATTGGAATTTCAGCTTCAGCATCAGTCCTTCCAATGACTATTCAGAACTAATTTCCTTGAGGATTGACTGGTTGGATCTCCTTGCAGTCCAAGGGACTCTTAAGAGTCTTCTACAACACCACAGTTCAACAGCATCAATTCTTCGGCACTCAGCTTTCTTTATGGTCCAACTCTCACATCCATACATGACTACTGGAAAAAACTAGATGGATTTTGTCAGCAAAGGAATGTCTCTGCTTTTTGATATGCTGTCTAGGTTGGTCATAGCTTTTTTTGCAAGAGTAAGCATCTTTTAGCTTCATTGCTCGAAGAAGGCAATGGCACCCCACTCCAGTACTCTTGCCTGGAAAATCCCATGGATGGAGGAGCCTAGTGGGCTGCAGTCCATGGGGTCACAAAGAGTCGGACATGACTGAGCGACTTAACTTTCACTTTTCACTTTCATGCATTGGAGAAGGAAATGGCAACCCACTCCAGTGTTCTTGCCTGGAGAATCCCAGGGACGGGGTGCCTGGTGGGCTGCCCTGTATGGGGTTGCACAGAGTCGGACACGACTGAAGCGACTTAGCAGCAGCAGCAGCAGCAGCTTCATTGCTGCAGTCACCATCTACAGTGATTTTGGAGCCCCAAAATATAATCTGTCACTGTTTCCACTGTTTCCCAATCTATTTGCCATGAAATGATGGGACCAGATGTTATGATCTTAGTTTCCTAAATGTTGTGTTTTAAGCCAACTTTTTCACTCTCCTCTTTCACTTTCATCAAGAGGATCTTTAGTTCTTCTTCACTTTCTGCCATGAGAGTGGTGTCCTCTGCGTATCTGGGGTTAATGTTATTTCTCCCAGCAATCTTGATTCCAGCTTGTGCTTCATCCAGCCTGGCATTTTGTATGATGTACTCTGCATATAAGTTAAATAAGCAGGGTGACAATATACAGCCTTGACATACTCCTTTCCTGATTTAGAACCAGTCCGTTGTTCCATGTCCAGTTCTAATTGCTATTTCTTGACCTGCATACAGATTTCTCATGAGGCAGGTCAGCTGACCTTGTATTCCCATCTCAAAAGAATTTTCCACAGATTGTTGTGATCCGCACAGTCAAAGGCTTTGGCATAGACGATAAAGCAGAAGTAGATGCTTTTCTGAAACTCTTTTGATTTTTTTTATGATCCAATGGATGATAGAAATTTGATCTTTGGTTCCTCTGCCTTTTCTAAATCCAGCTTGAACATCTGGAAGTTTACAGTTCATATACTGTTGAAACCAAGCTTGGAGAATTTTGACATTAGTTTGCTAGTGGGTGAGATGAGTGCAATTATGCAATAGTTTGAACATTTTTTGACATTGTCTTTGTTCAGGATCAGAATAAAAACTGACCTTTTCCAGTCCTGTGGCCACTGCTGAGTTTTCCAAATGTGCTGGCATATTGAGTGCAGCACTTTCACATCATCATCTTTTAGGGTTTGAAATAGCTCAGCTGGAATTCCATCACCTCCACTAGCTTTGTTCCTAGTGATTCTTCCTAAGGCTCACTTGACTTCACATTACAGGATGCCTGGCTCTAGGTGAGTGATCACACCATCATGATTATCTTGGTCATGAAGATCTTTTTTGTACAGTTCTTCTGTGTATTCTTGTCACCTCTTCTTAATATCTTCTGCTTCTGTTAGGTCCATACCATTTCTGTCCTTTATCGAGCCCATCTTTGCATGAAATTTTCCCTTGGTATCTCTGATTTTCTTGAATAGATCTCTAGTCTTTCCCATTCTGTTGTTTTCCTCTATTTGCATTGATCTCTGAAGAAGGCTTTCTTATCTCTCCTTGCTAGTCTTTGGAACTCTGCTTTCAAATGAGTATATCTTTCCTTTTCTCCTTTGCTTTTCATTTCTCTTCTTTTCACAGCTATTTGTAAGGCTTCCTCACACAGCCATTTTGCTTTTCTGCATTTCTTTTTCATGGGGATGGTCTTGATCCCTGTCTACTGTACAATGTCATGAACCTCCATCCATAGTTCATCAGGCACTCTGTCTATCAGATCTAGTCCCTTAAATCTATTTCTCATTTCCACTGTATAATTGTAAGGGATTTGATTTAGGTCATACCTGAAACTCGAATACTTTGGCCACCTTATATGAAGAGTTGACTCATTGGAAAAGACCCTGATGCTGGGAGGGATTGGGGGTAGGAGGAGAAGGGGAAGACAGAGGATGAGATGGCTGGATGGCATCACCAGCTCGATGGACATGAGTTTGGGTAAACTCCAGGAGTCGGTGATGGATAGGGAGGCCTGGCGTGCTGCAATTCATGGGGTCGCAATGAGTTGGACATGACTAAGTGACTGAACTGAACTGAACTGAATGGTCTAGTGGTTTTCCCTACTTTCTTCAATTTAAGTCTGAATTTGGCAATAAGGAGTTCATGGACTGAGCCACAGTCAGTTCCCAGTCTTGTTTTCACTGACTGTATAAAACTTCTCCATCTTTCGCTGCAAAGAATATAATCAATCTGATTTTGGAGTTGGCCATCTGGTGATGTACACGTGTAAAGTTTTCTCTTGTGTTGTTGGAAGAGGGTGTTTGCTATGACCAGTGCCTTCTCTTGACAAAACTCTATTACCCTTTGCCCTGCTTCATTCTGTACTCCAAGGCCAAATTTGCCTGTTACTCCAGGTGTTTCTTGACTTCCTACTTTTGCATTCCAGTCCCCCATAATGAAAAGGACATCTTTTCTGGGTGTTAGTTCTAAAAGGTCGTGTAGGTCTTCATAGAACCATTCAACTTCAGCTTCTTCAGCATTACTGGTTGAGGCATAGACTTGGATTATCGTGATATTGAATGGTTTGCCTTGGAAATGAACAGAGATCATTCTGTCGTTTTTGAGATTGCATCCAAGTACTGCATTTTAGACTCTTTTGTTGACCATGATGGCTACTCCATTTCTTCTAAGGGATTCTTGCCCACAGTAGTAGATATAATGGTCATCTGAGTTAAATTCACCCATTCCAGTCCATTTTAGTTCGCTGATTCCTAGAATGTCGATGTTCACTCTTGCCGTCTCCTGTTTGACCACTTCCAATTTGCCTTGATTCATGGACCTGACATTCCAGGTTCCCATGCAATATTGCTCTTTACAGCATCAGACCTTGCTTCTATCACCAGTCACATCCACAACTTGGTGTTGTTTTTGCTTTGGCTCTATCCCTTCATTCTTTCTGGAGTTATTTCTCCACTGATCTCTAGTAGCATATTGGGCACTTACCGACCTGGGGAGTTCATCTTTCAGTGTCCTATCTTTTTGCCTTTTCATACTGTTCATTGAGTTCTCAAGGCAAGAATACTGAAGTGGTTTGCCATTCCCTTCTCCAGCGGACCACATTCTGTTAGACCTCTCCACCATGACCCGTCCATCTTGGGTGGCCCCACAGGGCATGGCTTAGTTTCATTGAGTTAGACAAGGCTGTGGTCCATGTGATTAGATTGGTTAGTTGTCTGTGGCTGTGGTTTCAGTCTGTCTGCAGTCTGATGCCCTCTCTCAGCACCTACTGTCTTACTGGGGTTTCTCTTACCCAGAACATGGGGTATCCCTTCACGGCTGCCCCAGCAAAGTGCAGCCACTGTTCCTTAACTTGGACGCGGGTTATCTCCTCTCAGCTGCTTCTGCACCACACAGCAAATAAGTATATCTTTCCTTTTCTCCTTTGCCTTTAGCTCCTCAGACAACCATTTTTCCTTTTTGCATTTCTTTTTCTTGGGGATGGTGTTGATCACTGCCTCCTGTACAATGTCACGAACCTCTGTCCATATGTCTTCAGGCATTCTATCAGATCTAGTCCCTTAAATCTATTTCTCACTTCCACTGTATAATTGTCAGGGATTTTACTTAGATCATACCTGAACGGTGTAGTGGCTTTCCCTACTTTTTTCAGTTTAAGCCTGAATTTTGCAATATCTGAGCACAATATCTGTGATTCATGATCTAAGCCACAGTCAGCTCCCAATCTTGTTTTTGCTGTCTGTATAGAGCTTCTCCATCTTTGGCTGAAAAGAATATAATCAATCTGATTTCGTTACTGACCATCTCATGATGTCCATGTGTAGAGCTTTCTCTTGTGTTGTTGGAAGAGGGTATTTGCTATAACCAGTGTGTTCTCTTTGCAAAACTCTCTTAGCCTTTTCCCTGCTTCATTTCCAAGGCCTAATTTGCCTGTTACTCCAGGTATCTCTTGACTTCCTACTTTTGCATTCCTATGATGAAAAGGACATGTTTTTCAGGTGTTAGTTCCAGAAGGTCTTGTAGATCTTCATAGAATTGTTCAACTTCAGCTTCTTCAGCATTAGTGGTTAGGGCATAGGCTTGGATTACTATAATAGTGAATGGTTTGCCTTGGAAACAAACAGATCATTCTGTCATTTTTGAGATTGTACCCAAGTAATGTATTTTGGGCTCTTGTTGACTATGAGGGCTACTCCATTTCTTCTAAGAGATTCTTGTCCACATTAGCAGATATTATGGTCATCTGAATTAAATTCACCCTTTCCAGTCCATTTTAGTTCACTGGTTCCTAAAATGTCGATGTTTACTCTTGCCATCTCCTGTTTGACCACTTCCAGTTTGCCTTGATTCAGGAAATGGCAACCCACTCCAGTGTTCTTGCCTGGAGAATCCCAGGGATGGGAGAGCTTGGTGGGCTGCCGTCTATGGGGTCGCATAGAGTCGGTCATGACTGAAGTGACTTAGCAGCAGCAGCAGCAGCAGCATGGACCTAACATTCCAGGTTCCTAGGCATTATTGTTCTTTGCAGCATCAGACTTTACTTCCATCACCAGTTACATCCACAACTGGGTGTTGTTTTCACTTTGGCTCTGTCTCTTCATTCTTTCTGGAGTTATTTCTCCATTGATCTCCAATAGCATGTTGAGCACCTACCAACCTGGGGAGTTGTTCCAGTGTCCTATCTTTTTGCCATTTCATAATATTCATGGGGTTCTCCAGGCAAGCATACTGAAGTGGTTTGCCATTCCCTTTTCCAGTGGACCACTTTTAGTCAGAACTTTCCCCTGTGACCCATCTGTCTTTAGTAGCCCTACATGGCATGGCCTAGTTTCATTGAGTTAGACAAAGTTGAGGTCCATGTGATCAGTTTGATTAGTTTTCTGTGACTGTGTTTTTCATTCTGTCTGCCCTCTGAAGGATAAGGATAAGAGGCTTATGGAAGCTTCCTGATGGGAGAGACTGACTAAGTGGAAAACTGGGTCTTGTTCTGATGGGTGTGGCCAATCTCAGTAAATCTTTAATCCAATTTTCTGTTGATGGGCAGGGCTGTGTTTCCTCCCAGTTGTTTGACCTGAGACCAAACTATGGTGAAGGTAATGAAGATAATGGTGACCTCCTTCAAAAGGACTGTGCACACACAGAAGTACTCAGTGCCCCCCACCCCGCTGCAGGCCACCAGTGACCCACGCCTCCACTGGAGACTCCTGGACTCTCACAGGCAAGTCTGGGTCAGTCTCCTGTAGGGTCACTGCTTTCTCCTGGGTCCTGGTGCCCACAAGCAAACAGTATATAAACTACCTAAGAACCGCTCATATACTTGTTACACACAGAGTATGACTTTCTAATTGTCTCAGAAAGAAAATACTGTGTTGAGTTAAACAAATCAGTTAGGTACCATTCAGTCTTATCTTTATCATGGTTTCTGTGGTTTTATCCCTAGAGATTTTGTCATTTTGGCTAACAATAAGTGAAATTACAAGAGAAGATTCATATGAAACATTACCCTCTGTAATTGGAAAGTAAAAAAAAAAAAGTGAGACAAAGTAGAAAACAAACAAGAGAAACCAACATTTAGGTATTTACACTTTGGCAATCTTTATAGACAGGCAGTAGCAAATTTTGTTGGTGGTGGTGTTTAGTTGCTAAGTCATGTCCAATTCTTTTGTGACCCCATGGATTGCAGCCCACCAGGCTCTTCTGTCCATGGGATTTCCTGGGCAAGAATAGTAGAGTGGTAGATGATATTTAACCTCCTCCAGATTTAGTAATTTCCTTTTGAAGCTAATTGTGCTTTGACTTAAAGTGCATATCACTGCATAGAAATTTCTCTATAAAATAATGCTTTTATTCAAAGGGATAAAATGTTCAATTGGAACAACCTGAAGAATTATCTCCCTTACGCAGGAAAAGAGTTAAAATTAAAATAAGCAAATTAAAAGTAAATTTTTTTAAGATTAAATTCCAATGTAAAAAAATGGCAAACCTTGTAACTTTATCAAGCCTAACATAAAGAGACTAATACATAGTCGATCAATAAAGAAAGTATCATGTTACTTAATTCTCAACATCGTTAATCCTGCCAGAGGCGCTACAGTTTAAGAGTCCATCACTCAAGCCTCACAGCTACACTCCGGGGGTTTGGAGCCCACTTCTGACAGTACCCGTCACTTAATCTCCCAATGCAAAATACAGATGATGACAATGAGGAGGATGATGGTGGGAGCAGTGATGATGATAAACCTAACAAGTTTGCTGTCAAGATTGGACAGGTAAGTGTTTATAGTGGTAGCTGACACATAGAAAGTGGGACAAAAGTACTACCATTGGGTCTCCTGGTCAGTGCAGGGTCTGAAATTTGCAAATTGTATTAACAGGTAAGAAACAAATGGTACCTTTCAACTACCTCCTGCTGACACCAGTTCTCCTTGTGTCACTCTGCTGTCGTTAGGAACATGCCCAGCATTTGCTCTCCCAAAAGGCGGCCTCACACCAACCCCTCAATGCCCCCTCCCTGTCCTGCCAGGCTGCTTCCTGAGATAGAGGAGGGGTGCTCTCTGCTGCTTCTGATAGCATTCAGCAGCTTCCTTAATTATTGGACAGCTTTATACATGACTGAACACTCAAATTTGTTACAATGACATGATAATGTGAACAAACCAGAGAAATTAAGTAATTGCATACAGCAAATAAAATCACTGCTGCCGAAACTATTTATGTCAAAAAGGAAGACACCTGAAGCAAGAATTCACATAAAAAGTACACTCTTTAGCACCAAAATATTTTTGTTTTACATTGTTATTAATATACACATGAGTGTGAAAAGGAAAAACTGAATATAAAAATATACACTGAACTCATGCTAGTGGTTGCTTCTGAGTAAAAGAAAGAAATATGACCGGAGCATGTGGTCAAAAGAAGCGTCACCTGTACCTGGGACTCTGTTTTTCTAACTGTAAAGTCTGTATAATGGTATTATGTACCTCATAAGACTACTGTATGAGATGATTCAGCACAGTAAAATGCTATAGTAATACATATTTTTTTCATTAACCAGGTGTTTTCCAATAAATTGTGTATCATAATGTTACCTTGAAATAAAATTATCTGCTTGCATAATTTGTAATGAAAGACATTTATTTGAAATGTTATTTTTAAATACACTATTTCACTCTTCTATCCTCTCATCGGAGAAGGCAATGGCACCCCACTCCAGTACTCTTGCCTGGAAAATCCCATGGGCAGAGGAGCCTGGTGGGCTGCAGTCCATGGGGTCGCTAGGTGTCGGACACAACTGAGCGACTTCACTTTCACTTTTCACTTTCATGCATTGGAGGAGGAAATGGCAACCCACTCCAGTGTTCTTGCCTGGAGAATCCCAGGGATGGGGGAGCCTGATGGGCTGCCATCTCTGGGGTCGCACAGACTTGGACACGACTGAAGTGACTTAGCAGCAGCAGCAGCAGCAGCATCCTCTCATATTTTAACTATATTTGATCATTTCTATGTTTACAACAGACATATTGATTAAAAGTAGGTGTAAATATATACTCTAAAGCTTATTTCAATGTTATAATAGGTTTTGAATCCTAATCTATCAGTAAGTATGTAAAATATTATTTGTATCTCTTAGTTATAATTTAGACATCAGATCAGATCAGTTGTTCAGTCGTGTCCGACTCTTTGCGACCCCATGAAACGCAGCACACCAGGCCTCCCTGTCCATCACCAACTCCTGGAGTTCACTCAGACTCATGCCCATCGAGTCAGTGATGCCATCCAGCCATCTCATCCTCTGTCATCCCCTTCTCCTCCTGCCCACAATCCCTCCCAGCATCACAGTCTTTTCCAATGAGTCAACTCTTCGCATGAGGTGGCCAAAGTACTGGAGTTTCAGCTTTAGCATCATTCCTTCCAAAGAAATCCCAGGGCTGATCTCCTTTAGAATGGACTGGTTGGCTCTCCTTGCAGTCCAACGGACTCTCAAGAGTCTTCTCCAACACCACAGTTCAAAAGCATCAATTCTTCGGTACTCAGCCTTCTTCACAGTCCAACTCTCACATCCATACATGACCACAGGAAAAACCACAGCCTTGACTAGACGAACCTTTGTTGGCAAAGTAATGTCTCTGCTTTTGAATATGCTATCTAGGTTGGTCATAACTTTCCTTCCAAGGAGTAAGCGTCTTTTAATTTCATGGCTGCAGTCACCATCTGTAGTGATTTTGGAGCCCCGAAAAATAAAGTCTGACACTGTTTCCACTGTTTCCCCATCAATTTCCCATGAAGTGATGGGACCGGATGCCATGATCTTTGTTTTCTGAATGTTGAGCTTTAAGCCAACTTTTTCACTCTCCACTTTCACTTTCATCAAGAGGCTTTTGAGTTCCTCTTCAGTTTCTGCCATAAGGGTGGTGTCATCTGCATATCTGAGGTTATTGATATTTCTGCTGGCAATCTTGATTCCAGCTTGTGTTTCTTCCAGTCCAGCGTTTCTCATGATGTACTCTGCATATAAGTTAAATAAACAAGGTGACAATATACAGCCTTGACATACACCTTTTCATATTTGGAACCAGTCTGTTGTTCCATGTCTAGTTCTAACTGTTGCTTCCTGACCTGCATACAAATTTCTCAAAAGGCAGATCAGGTGGTCTGGTATTCCCATCTCTTTCAGAATTTTCCACAGTTTATTGTGATCCACACAGTCAAAGGCTTTGGCATAGTCAATAAAGCAGAAATACATGGTTTTCTGGAACTCTCTTGCTTTTTCCATGATCCAGCAGATGTTGCCAATTTGATCTCTGGTTCCTCTGCCTTTTCTAAAACCAGCTTGAACATCAGGAAGTTCATGGTTCACATGTTGCTGAAGCCTGGCTTGGAGAATTTTGAGCATTACTTTACTAGCATGTGAGATGACTGCAACTGTGCAGTAGTTTGAACATTCTTTGGTATTGCCTTTCTTTGGGATTGGAATGAAAACTGACCTTTTCCAGTCCTGTGGCCACTGCTGAGTTTTCCAGATTTGCTGACATATTGAGTGCAGTACTTTCACAGCATCATCTTTCAGGATTTGGAATAGCTCAACTGGAAATCTATCACCTGAACTAGCTTTGTTCGTAGTGATGCTTTCTAAGGCCCACTTGACTTCACATTCCAGGATGTCTGGCTCTAGGTCAGTGATCACACCATCGTGATTATCTGGGTCATGAAGATCTTTTTTGTACAGTTCTTCTGTGTATTCTTACCACCTCTTCTTGATATCTTCTGCTTCTGTTAGGTCCATACCATTTCTGTCTTTTATCGAGCCCATCTTTGCATGAAATGTTCCTTTGGTATCTCTGATTTTCTTGAAGAGATCTCTAGTCTTTCCCATTCTGTTGTTTTCCTCTATTTCTTTGCATTGATCGCTGAAGAAGGCTTTCTTATCTCTTCTTGCTATTTTTTAGAACTCTGCATTCAGATGTTTATATCTTTCCTTTTCTCCTTTGCTTTTCACTTCTCTTCTTTTCACAGCTATTTGTAAGCCCTCCCCAGGCAGCCATTTTGCTTTTTTGCATTTCTTTTTCATTGGGATGGTCTTGATCCCTGTCTCCTGTACAATTTCACGAACCTCATTCCACAGTTCATCAGGCACTCTATCTATCAGATCTAGGCCCTTAAATCTATTTCTCACTTCCACTGTATAATCATAAGGGATTTGATTTAGGTCATACCTGAATGGTCTAGTGGTTTTCCCTACTTTCTTCAATTTAAGTCTGAATATGGCAATAAGGAGTTCATGGTCTGAGCCACAGTCAGCCCCTGGTCTTGTTTTTGCTGACTGTATAGAGCTTCTCCATCTTTGGCTGCAAAGAATATAATCAATCTGATTTCAGTGTTGACCATCTGGTGATGTCCGTGTATAGAGTCTTCTCTTGTCTTGTTGGAAGAGGGTGTTTGTTATGACCAGTGCATTTTCTTGGCAAAACTCTATTAGTCTTTGCCCTGCTTCATTCCGTATTCCAAGGCCAAATTTGCCTGTTACTCCAGGTGTTTCTTGACTTCCTACTTTTGCATTCCAGTCCTATATAATGAAAAGGACATCCTTTTGGGGTGTTCGTTCTAAAAGGTCTTATAGGTCTTCATAGAACCATTCAACTTCAGCTTCTTCAGCATTACTGGTTGGGGCATAGACTTGGATTACTGTGATATTGAATGATTTGCCTTGGAAACGAACAGAGATCATTCTGTCGTTTTTAAGATTGCATCCAAGTACAGCATTTCAGACTCTTTTGTTGACCATGATGGCTAGTCCACTTCTTCTGAGGGATTCCTGCCCTCAGTAGTAGATATAATGGTCATCTGAGTTAAATTCACCCATTCCATCCATTTTAGTCCGCTGATTTCTAGAATGTCGACATTCACTGTTGCCATCTCCTGTTTGACCACTTCCAATTTGCCTTGATTCATGGACCTGACATTCCAGGTTCCTATGCAATATTGCTCTTTACAGCATCAGACCTTGCTTCTATCACCAGTCACATCCACAGCTGGGTATTGTTTTTGTTTTGGCTCCATCCCTTCATTATTTCTGGAGTTATTTCTCCACTGATCTCCAGTAGAATATTGGGCACCTACTGACCTGGGGAGTTCCTCTTTCAGTATCCTATCATTCTGCCTTTTCATACTGTTCATGGGGTTCTCAAGGCAAGAATACTGAAGTGGTTTGCCATTCCCTTCTCCAGTGGACCACATTCTGTCAGATCTCTCCACCATGACCTGCCCGTCTTGGGTTGCCCCACGGGCATGGTTGAGTTTCATTGAGTTAGACAAGGCTGTGGTCCTAGTGTGATTAGATTGACTAGTTTTCTGTGAGTATGGTTTCAGTGTGTTTGCCCTCTGATGCCCTCTTGCAACACCTACCGTCTTACTTGGGTTTCTCTTACCTTGGGCGTGGGGTATCTCTTCATGGCTGCTCCAGCAAAGTGTAGCCATTACCCCTTACCTTGGACGAGGGATATCTCCTCACCGCCACCCTTCCTGACCTTCCACGTGGGATAGCTCCTCTAGGCCCTCCTGGGCCTGCGCAGCCACGGCTCCTTGGATGTGGGGTTGCTCCGCCTGGCCGCCGTCCCTGGCCTTTAGACATATGTTTAATCAAATGAAAGCATTTTCAGGTTAATTTTTAAGGTTAAGTCTAAGCCTAATCAAGCAATGGTATAAAGTGAAAAAAAAATTAAAAATCAGTGAGTCGTTAGGTAAACAGAACCACTGAACAAACCTCAGAGGATGGGTCTACTCATTGCTGTATCCCCATTGCCTAGAGCAGTGTGACATTAGTGGCATTTAAACAGCTGTCTGCATTTTGAATGAATGAATGAACTATTAACCTCTAAAGCTATTATTAGGCAGAAAGTTCTGGGTTTTGTAAAAGAAGTGATTCTCAACTCGGGGGGAAGAGCAACTTTCTTATGGGTATTTGGAAATATGCTGTGAGATCAGCTTGTCACAATGACTGTGCTATGGACAGTTAGTATCTGGGGGCCAGGGATGCTAAACTCTCTACAATATGAAGAGAGGTGGAGGGGACATCAGCAGGACAGTTCAGTCCAACAAAGATCTTTCAATGCAAAAGGCAAATAGCAGTCCATCAAGAGCTGCTGGAAGCATGTACCCACTGCCATGTTTGAAATGGATAGCCAGCAAGGACCTTCTGCATAGTAAAGGGACCTCTGTTCAAAATTATGTAGCAATCCTTATGGGAAAGGAATTTGAAAAAGAATAGATACATGTGTTTGTATAACTGGGTTCACTTCGCTGTACACCTGAAACCATCACACATTGCTAATCAACCATACTCCCATATAAAATAAAACGTTAAAAAGAAAAAGAATTACTCCAAGAAGCACTGGGGTGGAAGGGATAAATGAAATAAAGACAAGCAAACCAGAAAAATGAGATCAAAAGGCAGGGGCAGGACGTGGGCATCCTTCATAGTGCTCAGGAAGTCTCTGCTAAGAGTGGAGAAGGAACTGTTCTGAAAACTGAGCCGGCCTAAAAATGCCTCCCAATGTTTAAATCAGAGCTTCTGGGATACATGTACTAGCCCATAAACGACACCAAGCATCTACTTTTTATAGTTAAAAAATATGGAATAATTATAAAATAGAATGCAAATTTACTTTATATAAAGATAAGAGATTCAAAGCAATTTCACGT
Organism: Bos taurus; assembly: GCF_002263795.3. NCBI lineage: Eukaryota > Metazoa > Chordata > Mammalia > Artiodactyla > Bovidae > Bos > Bos taurus. The sequence continues at coordinate 15,902,580 of NC_037336.1, read as the reverse complement.
TTGTGGCAAGCATCTGGGGCATATTCCCAGAGCCCCGTATAACCCACTCCCACACCTTGGGTGGGTGGCACTTTAGTGGAAATTCTGCTTCAAGCCCTGAGCGGTGAACAGTTCATCAGAGGCAAACATCAGTACGAAGTATGGAACGCCGTGTACCAGGAGAGGAGCAAGCAGAAAAACTGCATCTAAAGGAAGGGAAGATGTTCAGGAGAACACAACAAAGACAAGTTCCAGGGTGTGAAATACACAAAGTACGGAAAACAACGAAACGAAGGCCATGTTTATTTCACTTATCATTTGTTAAATGTTTGCATATGCATCAGGCATCATGCTGGGCCCTAAGCACAAAATGAACAACAACAACAAAAAAAATGACCTGACGCCTAGAGTCTCCAGAAGAAGAGGACATTAAACAAATAAACCATTATTGAAACTCACGGAGCACTTAGAGAGACGATAGCAAGGGCTTCTTTTTAAAGGATGAAAAAGAACCTCTCAAAGAAGACCTCTTCTGTGGTTCTGAACAATGATCAGGAACAAGGCAATCTTTGCAGACAAGCATTCAGGGATAGAGGTCAACCTGTATCCAGGCTCGAGGCAGGACTAAGTCTCACACATTCCTTTTGCAACAACAAGGAAAGTGTGGCTGCTATCTTGGTCAGCTGGGAGGAGGGACGTGACATAAAGTTGAGGACAGGTTGGGGACATACTGCTTCGGCCTCCTATAGGAATTTGGGTTTCACCCTAATTGGGAAATCACTGAAGGGCTTTCATCAGGCCATGAGTCAGGTTTCATCTTACTAAGATCACTGCCTATAGTGTGGAGAAGAATTAAAGAGGAGACAAAAACAAGGGGTGGGGAGAACATTAAGGAAGCCAGAGCAAGAGTCAAGGTGAGAGATGATGACAGCTTGGTCAAGGGTGACAGCAACTGAAATAGGAAATACAGATAGATATGAAGCACAGAGTTGGCCATGAATTGGATATAGAGAGTGAGCCAGATGTGAGTAACGAACAAGCATGACTCTGGCATGAGTAACTGCAAGGGTGTCAGAAGCAGGCATGTTCCAAGTGGGCATGGTGGAGGAAGAAGGGTTTCAAGAGAGGTTGATCAAAGACTCAGTTCTGGACTTCCTCACCAGCAGTGCCTGAGAATCATCCTCATGGAGGTGTCTAATAATCAAATCTCCAAGTCAGAAGTGAGCTCTGGATCAGGCTGTGAATTTCAGAGCTCCAGACACACATAGGAGCCTTTAAACACCTGGCGTTGGATTGTTGTTATTTAGTTGCAAAGTCACCCCAACTCTTTGCAACCCCATGGACTGTAGCCTGCCAGTCTCCTCTGTCCATGGGATTGCCCAGGTAAGAATCCTGGAGTGGGTTGCCATTTCCTTCTCCAGGGAATCTTCCTGACCTAGCGGTCCCACCCATGTCTCTTACACTCCCTGCATTGCAGGCAGATTCTTTACCACGGAGCCACCAGGGAAGCGCTATTTAATAGGATCACCTAGGAAATGTGTGTTTGTCTCAGACCACAGAAAACACACTGAAGTCAAGTAAATATGATCCCATGGGAGAATAATGTCATTTCCAAACCTTTGTCCATTATATTTCTCTTGTCAACGGTTTTGTCTGGTCTTTCTTCTCATACACTAAAGTGCAAAAGAAAAGAAACAAAAAAGTCTAAATGTTCTGGCTCTATGTGCTTCACATTTTAATGAATGATTCCATTTCAAGATGTAGCAATAATTGCTTTTTTTATTCATGTGCTTCCTGTGTTATCTGTAATGAATGATTCCATTTCAAGATGTAGCAATAATTGCTTTTTTTTATTCATGTGTTTCCTGTGTTATCTGTGAGTTGAGTAAAACGGTCACTAACAAATGTTTTTCAGAAGTTCACTGTGAATCTATAACATACACTACATTAATGTGGGAAGCATGCAGTCTACTTACACGTCTATGCTTTCATAATTCAAATCTCATCGGCCCCCAGCATCACCTTACAAGGTAAACTCAACCCCAGGCTGCATATTCTTCCAGCCTCTCTCTTCCCAAACCCACATAACAAGGCATGACTTAGCAGTCAGTGCTTATACAGCTTCCCACTGCTCTGCTATTGCCCATGCTTTTCCAATGCCTGGGAAAAATGAAAATGCAATGTTTCTTATTCAAAAATTATGAAGACTTTGAAGGCATTACACCAATGCAGGGTCCCTCTGAGGCCCTGTGTAATTGTACAGATCTGCAGGCCCCTGGAGCCAGCCCTGGCCTGTTTCCTGCCCTGGGAATAATAGTATCTGCTTCCTAAGGTTGGTATGGGGATTAAATGAGGCAATACATGTAAAACAATTAGAGAGTGCCTGGCACATAGGAGACATAATGAAAGTGTGAGCGACACTGTTGTTGCTGTTCAGTTGCCAAGTCGCATCCGACTTTGCAACCCCATGGACTGCAGCACATCGGGCTCTGCTGTTCTTCACTATCTCCTGGAGTTTGCTCAAATCCATGTCCATTGAGTCCGTGATACTATCTAACCATCTCATCCTCTGCCGGCCTCTTCTTTTGCCTTTAATCTTTCCCATCATTCAACAACTAAAGACACTAGAGTCATTTTTGAGTTAGAAAGAGTCTGTCTTCCAAATTTTAATTTTATAATTTAAGCATAATAAAAAAAAGAGTACAAGAAAATTTTTCATTTTTGCATCTTTCATTCTTTACCTTCCTTCCACTGAAACCTTCTCCCACTACAACTCAGCACCCAGCCCTTCCAGGTCATTCCTTCTTTGGTAGCTCAAGGGAAAGCAAAGGTGTAAAGACAATGTCTATGAAATATTTCAACTTCTTCAGGAAGTTGTGGAGAAGATGAAGTACCTAAAATCCATTGGTCAAAGTCTGTTTTTGGAAAGAGGTTCAGCAAAACAGGTCTTTGAGAAAAGAGTAATGGAAAGCAACTCTGACCTGACAAAAGGGAATCTTCCCATGTTGTCAAACTTGGAGGAAAGGAATCAAGGGAGGAAAATCTGCAACACTGGGGTAAGGCCCCAAGACCATTTTTGTTCCCAGTCTGCCTTTTTTGCTTTGTGGAATAAAAAGTACTTGGGGACTTCCCTGGTGGTACAATAGTTAAGAATCCACCTTCCAAAGCAGAAGATCCAGGTTCAATCCCTGGTCAGGAAACTAAGATCCCACGTGTGATGAGGCAACTAAGCCAACATGCCACAATGAAGACCCAGTGTAGATAAAATTAAAAAAAAAAAAAAGAAGAACTTGAACTTGGATTGAGGAACTTAGAATTCATCGTGTTGAAGTTGATTTTTTTTTAAATAGCTTGTTGAGTATTTGACACTCATCTACAATGGTAAAATTTTAGGATTAAAACAGAACAACCAATTTTATAAAGAAAAAAGGTGACTGGAGTCTTATCACTCAAGGTCTCTAATTTCTTTTTCTTCTGTATGTGTCCCTGCTTATTTTTAAGTGCATTTATTCTTTAATTGAAGGATAATTATTTTACAGAATTTTTCTGTTTTCTACCAAATAATTAGAAGCAGAAATATAATTTCAAATATTCTGTCAATGGATATTTTAAAAGTAACAGCATTTTTTCTTAAATTTACATGAAAAATAGTGTAGGCATTTCCCCTTTCTCAGATATTTTCTTTATACCCAAAAAAGGAGGAAAAAATGACCAAAATTAATAGCAATCATTATCACAGTTGTAGTGATTTTCTTCCCAGAAGCTTAAAGTACTTTTTAAACATCATTTTATAATGAAAAGAAAGCAAATGGACTATTGAATTACTATGCTACCATCATTATTTGAATAATTTTATAGCATCTGTAGTGAATTTTAAGATAGTTGAGAACATCAGACATGTAAGAAATGCAAAATGGCAGAGGCATTTCTATTATTTTTAACCCTGAACTTTATTTTCTCTAGAAAAGTACTGGGTGATTGTGTACTGATAGCTCCTAACACCAAATACACCAGGGTGAGCCTAAGACAAAATAACAATTTAGAAAATGAGGGACCAAATGGGAAATGTCACATCAATCTATCAGCCTGGTTCATGACTCATATAGAAAAGATATTTCAATACTGGCATCCATGACAATCCTCATACCAGCTTATCATACAAATTAGATTATTTTGGAATAAACATTTAGCCAGTAGTGTAGGTTGTACTCAGTTCAGTTCAGTTCAGTCACTCAGTGGTGTCCGACCCTTTGCGACCCCATGAATCGCAGCACACAGGCCTCCCTGTCCATCACCAATTCCCAGAGTTTACCCAAACTCATGTCCATTGAGTCAGTGATGCCATCCAGCCATCTCATCCTCTGTCGTCCCCTTCTCCTCCTGCCCCCAATTCCTCCCAGCAGCAGTGAGTCAATGCTTTGCATCAGGTGGCCAAATTATTGGAGCTTCAGCTTCAGCATCAGTCCTTCCAATGAACCCGCAGGACTGATCTCCTTTAGGATGGACTGATTGGATCTCCTTGCAGTCCAAGGGACTCTCTCAAGAGTCTTCTCCAACACCACAGCTCAAAAGCATCAATTCTTTGGTGCTCAGCTTTCTCTACGGTCCATCTCTCACATCCATACATGACTATTGGAAAAACCATAGCCTTGACTAGACAGACCTTTGTTGGCAAAGTAATGTCTCTGCTTTTCAATGTCCTATCTAAGTTGGTAATAACTTTCCTTCCAAGGAGTAAGTGTCTTTTAATTTCATGGCTGAAATCATCATCTACAGTGATTTTGGAGCCCAAAAAAATGATAAAGTCTGACACTGTTTCCACTGTTTCCCCATCTATTTGCCATGAAGTGATGGGACCAGATGCCATGATCTTAGTTTTCTGAATGTTGAGCTTTAAGCCAACTTTTTCACTCTCCACTTTCACTTTCATCAAGAGGCTTTTGAGTTCCTCTTCACTTTCTGCCTTAAGGGTGGTGTCATCTGCATATCTGAAGTTATTGATATTTCTCTCAGCAATCTTGATTCCAGCTTGTGCTTTTTCCAGCCCAGCGTTTCTCATGATGTACTCTGCATATAAGTTAAATAAACAGGGTGACAATATACAGCCTTGACGAACTCCTTTTCCTATTTGGAACCAGTCTGTTGTTCCATGTCCAGTTCTAACTGTTGCTTCCTGACCTGCATACAAATTTCTCAAGAGGCAGGTCAAGTGGTCTGGTATTCCCATCTCTTTCAGAATTTTCCACAGTTTATTGTGATCCACACAGTCAAAGGCTTTGGTATAGTCAATAAAGCAGAAATAGATGTTTTTCTGGAACTCTCATGCATTTTGATGATCCAGCAGATGTTGGCAATTTGATCTCTGATTCTTCTGCCTTTTTTTTTTTTAACTTTACATAATTGTATTAGTTTTGCCAAATATCAAAACTTACCCACCACAGGTATACATGTGTTCCCCATCCTGAACCCTCCTCCCTCCTCCCTCCCCATACCATCCCTCTGGGTAGTCCCAGTGCACTAGCCCCAAGCATCCAGTATCGTGCATTGAACCTGGACTGGCATCTCGTTCCATACATGATATTTTACATGTTTCAATGCCATTCTCCCAAATCTTCCCACCCTCTCCCTCTCCCACAGAGTTCATAAGACTGTTCTATACATCAGTGTCTCTTTTGCTGTCTCGTACACAGGGTTATTGTTACCATTTTTCTAAATTCCATATATATGCGTTAGTATACTGTATTGGTGTTTTTCCTTCTGGCTTACTTCACTCTGTATAATAGGCTCCAGTTTCATCCACCTCATTAGAACTGATTCAAATGTATACTTTTTAATGGCTGAGTAATACTCCATTGTGTATATGTACCATAGCTTTCTTATCCATTCTTCTGCTGATGGACATCTAGGTTGCTTCCATGTCCTGGCTATTATAAACAGTGCTGCGATGAACATTGGGGTACACGTGTCTCTTTCCCTTCTGGTTTCCTCAGTGTGTATGCCCAGCAGTGGGATTGCTAGATCATAATCTTCTGCCTTTTCTAAAACCAGCTTGAACATCAGGAAGTTCACAGTTCACGTATTGCTGAAACCTGGCTTGGAGAATTTTGAGCATTACTTTACTAGCATGTGAGATGAGTGCGATTGTGCAGTAGTTTGAGCATTCTTTGGCATTGCCTCTTGGGATTGGAATGAAAACTGACCTTTCCCAGTCCTGTGGCCACTCCTGAGTTTTCCAAATGTGCTGGCATATTGAGTGCAGCACTTTCACAGCATCATCTTTCAGGATTTGAAATAGCTCCACTGGAATTCCATCACCTCCACTAGCTTTGTTCATAATGATGCTTTCTAAGGCCCACTTGACTTCACATTCCAGGATATCTGGCTCTAGGTAAGTGATCACACCATTGTGATTATCTGGGTCGTGAAGATTTTTTTTGTACAGTTCTTCTGTGTGTTCTTGCCACCTCTTCTTAATATCTTCTGCTTCTGTTAGGTCCATACCATTTCTGTCCTTTATCGAGCCCATCTTTGCATTAAATGTTTCCTTGGTATCTCTAATTTTCTTGAAGAGATCTCTAGTCTTTCACCTTCTATTGTTTTCCTCTATTTCCTTGCATTGATCGCTGAAGAAGCCTTTCTTATCTCTCCTTGCTATTCTTTGGAACTCCGCATTCAGATGCTTATCTCTTTCCTTTTCTCCTTTGCTTTTCCCTTCTCTTTTCACAGCTATTTGTAAGGCCTCCTCAAACAGCCATTTTGCTTTTTTGCTTTTCTTTTCCATGGGGATGGTCTTGATCCCTGTCTCCTGTACAGTGTCACGAACCTCTGCCCATAGTTCATCAGGCACTCTGTCTATCAGATCTAGGCCCTTAAATCTATTTCTCACTTCCACTGTATAATCATAAGGGATTTGATTTAGGTCATACCTGAATGATCTAGTGGTTTTCCCCACTTTCTTCAATTTAAGTCTGATTTTGGCAATAAGGGTTCATTATCTGAGCCACAGTCAGCTCCCAGTCTTGTTTTTGCTGACTGTATAAGCTTCTCCATCTTTGGCTGCAAAGAATATAATCAATCTGATTTCAGTGTTGACCATCTGGTGATGTACATGTGTAGAGTCTTCTCTTGTGTTGTTGGAAGAGGGTGTTTGCTATGACCAGTGCATTCTCTTGGCAAAACTCTATTAGCCTTTTCCCTGCTTCATACCATACTCCAAGGCCAAATTTGCCTGTTACTCCAGGTGTTTCTTGACTTCCTACTTTTGCATTCCAGTCCCCCATAATGAAAAGGACATCCTTTTTGGGTGTTAGTTCTAAATGGTCTTGTAGGTCTTCGTAGAACCATTCAGCTTCAGCTTCTTCAGCATTAATGGTCAGAGCATAGACTTGGATTGCCGTGATATTGAATGGTTTGCCTTGGAAATGAACAGAGATCATTCTGTCGTTTTTGAGATTGCATCTAAGTACTGCATTTCAGACTCTTTTGTTGACCATGATGGCTACTCCATTTCTTCTAAGGGATTCTTGCCCACAGTAGTATATATAATGGTCATCTGAGTTAAATTCACCCATTCCAGTCCATTTTAGTTCACTGATTCCTAAAACGTCAACGTTCCCTCTTGCCATCTCCTGTTTGACCACTTCCAATTGCCTTGATTCATGGACCTAACATTCCAGGTTCCTATGCAATATTGCTCTTTATAGCATCAGACCTTGCTTCTATCACCAGTCACATCCACAGCTGGGTATTGTTTTTGCTTTGGCTCCATCCCTTCATTCTTTCTGGAGTTATTTCTCCACTGATCTCCAGTAGCATATTGGGCACTTACCGAGCTGGGGAGTTCCTCTTTCAGTATCCTATCCTTTTGCCTTTTCCATACTGTTCATGGGGTTCTCAAGGCAAGAATACTGAAGTGGTTTCCCATTCCCTTCTCCAGGTTGTACTAGTCAGTCCTTATTAGAGAATTTTGAATGCTGATGTCCTTTCATGTACAGGTAGAAATGATGTCATTTCTCTGAGATTCTATTAGCACATATCACTAATCCCTCTCAATTAAGTATTTAATTCCTCACATGTAGAATTTTCGTACAATTATTTGAAAGTGAGACATATAATTTTGCAATCAGTGTAACTGAGTGGATTAAAGACATTACTCATTTTACAGAGACAGAATGTAGTTCTGTGGGACTGGAATTTGGAATTACAGAATTACATACATTTTTGTCCTCACCACTTATTAGCTGTGTGAATGTGGGCAAATTACCTTAACTTTTCCAACCCTCAGTATTCTTGGCCATAAAATTGTCCTAATAACAGTGCCTGCTTCATAGGGTTGCTACTAGAAGTCATGAAATTATCTATGAGGAGCACTCAATACATATGAACTGTAGGATTTTATTTATACATTCAAATGCATTTAATAGCATATTGATAAAGAATCCACCTTCCAATGCAGGAGACACAAGAGATGTGGGTTTGGTCCCTGGGTCAGGAAGATTCCCTGGAGAAGGAAATGGGAACCCATTCCAGTATTCTTGCCTGGGAAATTCCATGGACAGAGAAGCCTGACTGACTACAGTCCTGTGGGGTCCCAAAGAGCCAGACACGACTGAGCCACTGAGCACTCACAGAAAGAATATAGTGTCTAATATAACTTGGGATAGGAGCAAGTTTAACATAACTTCAAAGATAAATATTATCGGAACCTGCAGCCATTATTACCACAGCAGCCATTTTTGAACAGGCTCTGAAGAATTCACCCAGGAGATCTCAGGAGCCACTTGGGGTAGGGAAGCAGCTTGGCATAGGGAAAACTTGGCATAGGGAATGGTGGGTTGTGGGGAGCAGTGGTCAACTGGGGACATAAGAGTTGGGGGGGCTAGACTGACACATCCTTCCCTCAGGCCCACGAGAGCATCACAACTTCATCTGAAGACAACTTTGATTCTTCACTTTCTCTCATGCCCACACCCAACCCATCAACTAATTATCAGTGCTACCTTCAAAATACATCTGCAGTCTGACCATATCAGGCCACCTCTAACTCCAACACTTTGACCTACATCTTCATTATTTTTCTGCTGTTATCCCTTCTCCCATTCCTCCACAAAACCTATTCACAGCTATAATGATCCTGTTGAAACCTGAACATGATCTTGTTACTCTTGTACTCAAAAGTTTCAATGGTTTCCCAATGAAAGTAGAATAGAATCAAGAATTTTTTTCTATGAGTTTCAAGGCTATATACTCCTTTTAGATAGCTTTTCCTACCAATCTCCTGTTCAGTCTTCCTGATCCAACTTCAGTGGTCTCCTTAGTGTTCCTCCAACACATCAAACACACACCCATCTCAAGGTCTTTGCACCCATGATGCCCACCATCTGGACTACCTTTCTGCGTGGTATCCACAGGGGCACTTCCTTCATATTTCTCTTCAAATGACATTGTACTAGAGATGCCTTCCTTGACCCTCCTGCATAAACTAAATTCCCCATCACCACCACGTTCTTCTTCATACACCTTTTATTCTTCACAACACCTATCACGACCATCAGACAAATATACTATTCACTGTTTACTGCCTGATCTTGTACTAAAATGTAAATTTCATAAGAGGAGATTATTCTATTTTATTCACCAATGCATCCTAGAATCTAAATTGGGCTTCCCAGATGGTACTAGTGGTAAAGAACCCACTTGCCAATGCAAGAGACGTTAGAGAAATGGGTTCCCTGGGTCAGGAAGATCCCCAGGAGGAGGGCATGGCAACCCACTCCAGTATTCTTGCCTGGAGAATCCCCATGGACAGAAGAGCCTGGCAGGCTACAGTCCACAGGGTCGCAAAGAGTTGGACATGACTGAAGCGACATAGCACACACACAGTATCTAAATTAGTCCCCAGGACACAATAAATGATTAATAGAACTTTATAATTGATTGGCAGAGTGAAGAAGAAAGTGGTACCCTGGACAACTTCCAATCCTGGCTCATGGAAGTGAGCAAGATGATGATTCAATTAATCAATGCTGGGCATCCAAGAAGAGGGTCTGGTAAGCAGTATATTAGCTCTCCTTTCCTGCTTAACAAATTACCCTAAAAGATATCAACTTAACATACTAAGCACAGAGTTTCTAAAGGTCAGAAATATGGGAGCAGGTCTCCATGAAATTGCCAGCAAGCTACCTGCCAGGGCCACAGTCATCTTAGAGTCTGTTGTTACTGAAGGGTTCATTCCTAGGCTTGCTCATGTGGTTGTTGGCAGGTCTCGGATCCTCCTTAGTGATTAACTGTAGGTGTCTGTTCTTCTCCATAAGACTGCTCCCAACAGAGCAGCTGGCTTCCACTCCTCCCCACTCTGTGCCCCACCCTCCCCATACAGTGAGATAGCCAAAGGAAAGAAAACACAAGCAAGAGAAAACTTTCAAGATGGAAGCTGCAGAGTTGTTTAACCTAATAGCATAATTGACATACCATCACTTCCTCCATATTGGTCACATAGACCAACCCTGGTACAATGTGGGAGAGGATCACACAAGCAGTTGACCCTCAGGGAGCAGGGACCCTTAGGAAGATGGCCAGGAAAGGGGACGAACTGTGACTTCAGTAAAGGACAGGCTAACATTGAAAGGTCTCTATGATATTTAAGGGGAACAAGTCAAGGAAAAGTTGGGGTATAGGGCAGTTCTAACAAATGAGGACAGGCCAGGAAAACATCCCTCTTAAGTGTGCTTCAGTGATAGTCTATGGGGTCGCCCAGAGTCAGACACGACTGAATCGACTTAGCAGCAGCAGCAGCAGTGATAGTTACAGCTCATGATTCAGATTTATTCCATTGGGATTAAAGTTGATCTAAATTCATTTCATTTTATACTACCAATATTATTTCTCTTTTCATTGAAGTATTGTTGATTTGCAATATTGTGTTAGCTTCAGGTGTGCAGCAAAGTGATTCAGTTTTACACCAATATATATGCATGTATCTCCTTTTTCAGATAACATTGTTATTTCTGATGTGTGAATTTTGAAGAATGTATATACTTATTAAAATTAAGGAAAATCTTCTACTCTATATTTAAAGATTAATACAATTATATGTAATTAAATGAACTATTGATTCACTCTGGTAACAACACTTTACTTAGTGCATTAAGGAACATCTGTAAAGGATAAAATCAGAACACATTAAATTCATTTTCCATTTATCCTACACCACTGTGAAGTTTGAGATCATCAGGCAAAAACAACCCAACATTCCCCTATCTGATTGAAATCTTCTCTATTACTTTCCATTTCAGTGAGAAAAAAGAAAGGGTAATAATCCTTCCCATCATGCCCTGGATGCCACCTGGCCTGACCTTCTCTGAGAACTTACTCTCGGAGAATCTTTCCACTACTTACTCCTCACATCACATTCTCTCAAAGGACTCTTCCCTACAGTTTGTAAATACCTGCACATGCCCTCTTCTTAAACAACAACCTTTCTGTACCTTTCCTACCTTTTTGTTCAAGTGCAATCTTACCTGCTTCCTTCCTTTTTCTGCCAAACTTTTCAAAAATAAAATATGCTAGCAAATTCCTATATTCTTCTTTTCATTTACCATAATCCAAAGTATATTCTCATCTGATGTGCTGAAATTGTTCTCCCATAGCCATCAGTGACCTCATAGCCATCAAGCCCACTGGCTTCTTCCCATTTTCAACTTCCCCTGCAGCACTCGATTGTGTTAACAGCCTTCTTGTATAAAAACCTCCACTGGTTCACTATAGACTCTTCTGCTCCCATTCCCACTCTCTCTTCATTGTGGTTCATCTCCTGACACCAACTTCAATATGAACATCTCTTATGGATTAATCCATGGATTTCTTCTCTTCTCTCAAACTGTTTTCTTCTTTGTCAGTTTGATCCAGGCTCATAACTTGAAATACCAGCTGGATGTTGATAATTCCTTTTTATCTATGTAGAGCTCTTATTTTTCTCTCAAGGTCAGCACCACATTTTTAACTGAACTAAATACGTTTCCTCCTTCGTGGGGACACCATCCTCCTGAGCCCTAAGCTGAAAACATTTTCACACCCTTAACAGCTCACTCTCCCTCGGTTGCCCACATGTAATCAATATTCCTTCTGCCCTCATAACAGCTCTAACATCCATTTCATCCTCCACATTCTCACCATCACTAGCTTTAGACTCTTGGGATTTTTCATTTGGAGCACTGGGGAAGTCTCCAAATTGTCTCTATTTTTTTCCCCTTCACATTCTGTTTAATATGTCATTCCAGAATCTTCTAATGTCCCTAGAAAGCTTTCAGTGACTGCTTATTATAAAAGGAAATCCAAACCCTTATTCTGATCTTTTATTCTCTCCAATTAACTGATATATACTTAGATGTCACACTTTTAACCAATCTTACAAAAAGGCCCCAGCCTTCTTGATTTGGTTTCTGCTTTTGCTTGGACTCAGTGACTTAAGATTCATTACTAGTAAAGTCACTGTTTGGCCTCAGATTAATGATCAAATAGTTTATCTGTTAAAGAAAATAAATTCATGAGACCATGATACTTGTTAAAGAACAGTGAGGCAGAATTCATTTAGGGGAATGAATGAATGTCCCTTGTATAGGGACAAGGAGTTTTGCATCAGGGAAGAGAGACTGGACTCAACTCCAAATACAACAGGAAAAAGTGAGGATTAATAGCCAGGAATATAAGGGAGCAGGATGAGGGTCAGGGGATGGGAAATTACTAAGGGGAAATATGGGGGCAGGGGAATTCTGGCTAAACTAACCTAGCAGAATTCTTGCTAAAGGCAGGCCAGGGTGATCACACATCACTTGGAGATGGTAGAGAATGGGGAGCTTAAGTGTATATTGAGAGTGATTTGATATCAAGGGAGGGCTTCCCTGGTGGTTCAGAGGTAAAGAATCTGCCTGCAGCCTTGCAGACTCCACCACCCCAGAGCCTTCCATGCTGTCCATGGTCATGGTCAACCCCACCATGTTCTTCAACATTGCTGTTAATGGTGAGCCCTTGGGCCTCATCTCTTTCAAGCTGTTTGCAAAGTTCTAAAAACAGCAGAAAATTTTCCTGCTCTGAGCACTGGGGAGAAAGTATTTGGTTATAGAATTTCCTGCCTTCACAGAATAATTCCGGGACTTATGTGCCAGGGAGGTGACTTCACACCCCTAATGGCACTGGTGGCAAGTTCATCTATGGCAAGAAATCTGATGATAAGAATTTCACCCCAAAGCATACAAGTCCTGGCATCTTGTCCATGGCCAACACTGGCCCGAACACAAATGGTTCCCAGTTTTTCATCTGCACTGCCAAGACTGAGTGGTTGGATGGCAAGTATGTGGTGTTTGGCAAGATGAAAGAGGGCATGAATATTGTGGAATTTGTGCAGTGCTTTGGGTCCAGTAACGGCAAGACCAACAAGAAGATCATTGCTGACTGTGGACAAATCTAATAAATTTGACTTGTGCTTTACTTAACCGGATGTGAAGAACTGACTCATTTGAAAAGACCCTGATGCTGGGAAAGATTGAACGTGGGAGAAGAAGGGGACGACAGAGGATGTGATGGTTGGATGGCATCACTGACTCAATGGATGTGAGTTTGAGTAAACTCTGGGAGTTGGTGATGGACAGGGGCCTGGTGTGCTGCAGTCCATGGGGTCGCGAAGAGTCAGACATGACTGAGCGACTGAACTTCCTTAACCACAAGACCATTCTTTCTGCAGCCCAGGAAAGGACCCTTCACCTCCATCTGCTAGAAATATCCTATAATCTTTATGCTCTCGCTTTAGTTTTTTGGGTTCCATATTTTCCTTATCCCCTCTTCAACTTTAGTTGGATTTCAAAGTTAAATTTATGATTATGAAATAAAAACTAAACAACAACAAGAAAAGAATCTGCTTGCAATTCAGGAGACACAGATGAGTCAGGCTCAATCCCTAGGTCAGGAAGATCCCCTGGAGGAGGCTATGGCAACCCACTCCAATATTCTTGACTGGGAAATCCCATGGAGAGAGGAACCTGGTGGGCTACAGTCCATGAGGTCAAAAAGGGCCAGACACAGCTGAAGCGACTGAGCATGGCACGGCACATGGATAGCAAAGGTAGGGGATTCTGGCTGCACGGACAGCAGGATTGCTGCTAAAATTAACAAAGCCAAGACAGACATGGAAGCCCAAAGTCAGAGCTTAACTGAGAAGAGCTCAGAAGAGTCTGAGGAGATGATCAAAGGGGATTATCTTTGTCAATCTTAGCTGAGTTCAAATACTAATAACCTTCAAAAATTATCCCCATGTCTCATTTTTTGAAGATCAAGAAATGTTTTCAATGAAAGATCTCCCATTGGCAGGTTTAATTATTCTTTTCTGCAAGAGAACTGGTTTCTTACCACATAGTCAAGTGCAAAGTTTTGCTCTGTGTCTTTGTCTAGCTGTATCAAATTTGAAATGCATCCTTTTCCTAGTTTTCTAATGAAAAAAAATTTTAACTGATATGAAAAAAAAGTCCCATGAGACATACTTTTGCACTTACAATCACCTAATAACAAATCATTCCTTATTTATTCAGTAATAATATTTTATGATTTATTCTAGGAATTTAGAGATAAAAATCATTGATAACTAAAGCCACCGATAATTGATGCAAACTCATTGGAAAAGACCCCCGATGCTGGGAAAGACTGAAGGCAGGAAGAGAAGGGGGCAACAGCAGATGAGATAGTTGGACGGCATCATCAACTGAATGGACATGAGTCTGAGCAAACTCCAGGAGATAGTGAAGGACAGGGCATGCTGTAATCCATGGAGTTGCAGAGCTGGACACGAATATAGAGACTGAATGACAACAACAATAATTTTCGTGGGCTAGAAAGCCACCAAAAATATATAAATAATAATTCTCCAAAATATTGGCTAATTCACTAAAGCCACTATTAGATACCATACTAAAATTTAAAACTTCGCAGAGAGCAAATCTGACAAGAAAACAAATCACTCCAAGGAAAATGTTCTCCTTTTCTGCTTGATAACTGACTAAAACGGAGAAAGTGAGTAAACTGAATGATCATCTCCACAGACCAATTTCTCACTGCTACTGCTAAGTCACTTCAGTTGTGTCCGACTCTGTGTCACCCCATAGACAGCAGCCCACCAGGCTTCCCCGTCCCTGGGATTCTCCAGGCAAGAACACTGGAGTGGGTTGCCATTTCCTTCTCCAATGCATGAAAGCGAAAAGTGAAAGTGAAGTCGCTCAGTCATGTCCGACTCTGTGCGACCCAATGGACTGCTGCCTACCAGGCTCCTCCATCCATGAGATTTTCCAGGCAAGAGTACTGGAGTGGGGTGCCATTGCCTTCTCCGAATTTCTCACAGTCTACGTGATAACTCTTTCAGGCTCTCCAGGGTACTTTCAGCTCCACCAGCCCTATCTCGGTCCTCACTTTCTTGGCTCTAAGTCTGAGCCCAGCAATCGTGGGTACCAAGCTGCTTTCTTAGTACAACTCGTTGTCATTATGATTCAGTTGGGCATGGAGGAAACATACTTTGCCTTCATAACCAAAAGAAGTGGTTCTTTGACTCTAATTCTTAACTCTGAAAAATATTTTACTTCCTAATATTTGTAAACTTTACAAATCACATTAGTATGTTGACCTGAAAAGAAATACTTTACCACCACACTCTTGACAAGCACTGAGGAGTCACCCAGTAAAGGTCTGTCAAGAAAACACTGGACGTGGAGCCACAAGACCCAGTGTGACTCTCAGCGCTTATCAGCTCAGTGACTAGCATGGCACGTGCCCTCTTTGATTTTCAGTTTCCTCAGGTGTAAAACAGAAGTAATTACCCTCAGGTGAGAGAGTTCTCGTGCCAGTGAAAAGTGAGACACTACATGAGACGATCTTTTTGTGAAAACTATAAAGCAATACACAAGTATAAAGTATGTTTTTTATGAGGCCTCAAAAAATCTCACCTATCAAAGCCAAGCTCCTCACATCACATTCACATCTTTGGAAACTCATATTTTTCAGGTTAGAAAAACATTTAGCTCCATGTGTCTCTGTATGAAACTGAAAAGCAAATGCACTTTGATTGACTAATAGCTGTATAACTCCGAAGAAACCTGAGCTAAAATAGGTCTTGGGTAATATTAAGGTGAAATTGAACAATATTAGAGGCAAAAAGTTCTGCTAGATTCCAACTTAAGGGGAAAAAATAGGAAATAAAAATACATATTTCTGTCAAAATCCCTAAAGAAGTTGCCTTTATTAGTGTCAGGAGACACACTATAAAACTTACAGACCACTTAAGGACCAGTTATAATCTTCCTGGAGAAGAAGAAAACTTTCAGTTTTTTCTCCACAAATCATCTCTTTTCTCATACAGCAATATCTTTCCTCAAATTTTCTTATGGCTAAGATTAGAAAGCCAATGGTGCGCTCCATTTTTTCCAATAATTAATACACCTCTCCATATTTTTCTTAAATCAAATCACATCCACTTACAGTGATGTGGCTAAGTTCTCAGGCTAGAGAGATCTTGTTTATATTTAAACATCCATCACAAATAGAAAGGATGATACATAAGTATGTCTGATTAATTGAAGCTCATCAAGTATCTAGTCATTCAATACAGGACTACACCAGAAAGATCTGGTTATTAACAATGGCCGTGGGACCATCATTATGGAAGACATTAGAAGCAGTACCAATCTTAATGAAAAGATAATCTTAACAAATCCTAATGAAAAGATAAAATCAAATTACTTTTTTTCCAGCTCTTCCATTTTTATGTTTCTTCCCCGACAGCGCTTCCATGCTATTCTCCAGTTGTCCATGTGGTGTAATCACACACACACACACACACACACCCCTATCATTTTGTTGTTGTTGCTAAGCCCTGTCTGACTCTTTGTGACCCCATGGACTGCAGCATATCAGTCTTCTCTGTTCTCATTGTCTCCCAAAGTTTGCTCAGATTTATGTCCATTGAATCGGTGATGCTATCTGTTTCATCCTCTGTCATCCCCTTCTCCTCCTGCCCTCAATCTTTCTCAGCATCAGGGTCTTTTCCAATGAGTCAGTTCTTTGCATCAGGTGGCCAGAGTATTGGAGCTTCAGCTTTAGCGTCAGTCCTACCAAGGAGTATTCAGGGTTGATTTCCTTTAGTAATGACTTCTTTAATCTCCTTGCAGTTTAAGGTACTCTCAAGAGTCTTCTCCAACACCACAATTTAAAAACACCAATTGTTCAGCACTCAGCCTTCTTTATAGTCCAACTCTCACATCCATACATGACTACTGGAAAAAAAAAAACATAGTTACTATATGGACCTTTGTCAGCAAAGTGGTGTCTCTGCTTTTTAAGATGCTGTCTAGTTTTCTTAGACATAGCTTTCTTTGTCATAGCTTTTCTTCCAAAGAGCAAGCATCTTTCAATTTCATGGCTGCAGTCACCATCCACAGTGATCTTGGAGACCAAGAAAATAAAATATGTCACTGCTTCCACTTTTTCCCCTGCTATTTTCCATGAAATGATGGGAGTGAGTGATAGTCGCTCAGTCGTGTCCAACTCTCTGTGACCCCATGGACTGCAGCCTGCCAGGCTCCTCTGTCCACTGAATTCTCCAGGTAAGAATACTGGAGTGGGGTGCCATTTCCTTATCCAGAGGTAATGGGACCAGATGCTATAATCTTACTTTTTAAAATGTTGAATTTCAAGCCAGCGTTTTCACTCTCTTCTTTCACCTTTATCAAGAGGCTCTTTAGTTCCTCTTCACTTTCTCTCATTAGAGCAGTATCATATTTCTCCCATCAATCTTGATTCCCGCTTGTGATTCATCCAGCCCAGCATTTTGCATGATGTACTCTGCAGATCGGTTATATAAGCAGGGTGACAATATAACAGCCTTTACATATTCCTTTCCCAATTTTGAACCAGCCTGTTATTCCATGTCTGGTTGTAATTGTTGCTTTTTGACCCAAATATAGGTTTCTCATGAGACAAGTAAGGTGGTCTGGCATTCCTATCTCTTTAAGAATCTTTTACAGTTTGTGGTGATCCACACACCTACCATGACCCTCATCAAATGCCATAAAAATCTCTATCCACCTCCTTTCAAATGCAGTGGCTTTAGTACCACTTAACTGTCTTCTGCTCATAGCAATGTCTGCACAAATACAAAAGATAAAATATAATATTAATACCATGAATATTTTTAATATTTACACATATATACATATACTTAAATAACTTTATAAATCTAAAATGCCAACTGTCTGGCACTGGCTTTTATGGATTGTGATAGTTTCAGCGCAAAAAAAGATATGTGAAAATGAAAAAGTAAGTAGATAGACAGACAGATACAGACAGCTAGACAAATGACAGCCAAGCAGCCAGAAATTAACTGCTTATATGTCTGTGTATATTTCTAGGGATATCTCTTCCTACTGAGGGGAAAGTGAAAGTGAAGTCGCTCAGTCGTGTCCGACTCTTTGCGACCCCATGGACACCAGGCTTCTCCATCCATGGGATTTTCTAAGCAAGAGCACTGGAGTGGGTTGCCATTTCCTTCTCCAGGGAGCTTCCCAACCCAGGGATTGAACCCAGGTCTCCCACATTGTAGACAGACGCTTTACCGTCTGAGCAGAGAGTTTTTATATCACACTACTTTAGATGACATTCTAGTCTGTTATATGTGAGGTCAATCATGAGATGAAACAACCATTTTTTCCCTGAACCAAGTACAACATCAAACAATGGACAAGACTTTTGCAAAATATTTCTTACCTTGCAAATGCCTTTTTAATCTTAGGTAAGAACACTTTCTAAAATTGGATTTGAATCCTCACATTGCTTGACTTATAGCACTCCTTATTCTGAAGCCTCTTTCTGATGTCTTGGTATCTATGATAGCTTTTCCAAAGAAATCTTTTCTATTTTCTGAAAAAAATTACTTGCTTCAAGAAACTTTTCTTTAGAGTTCTCTTTCAAAGATTATTTATTTATGAAAACAGCTATAATATTGAGACCTATAGTATATAGAGAGAATTACATTATTACATTTATGTTAATCAATATTTATTCTTCTGCAACCCTTAAAATCCAGGAAGTAAGCATAATCCCAGTTCTGTGATGAAGGAAAGCACATGTATGGCTCAAACTGACAGAGCTACATATAACATACAATTAACACACCACTTGCAGAAGCAACTGACACAATTAGGAATCAAGAGTCCTTTTTCCACTCTTCCCTACATTTTCTTGGTAATTCTGGATTTTAATTTGCTCCCAGAGACACCAATATTTTCCCTGCCTGCTTCAGAAGGCCATATTGAGAATCATATGGGACAATATATTTTAACACAATGTATTGTGTTATTATTAGTATTTATAGACAAAGAACACTACAAACTATTTTTGGCTTTTCAAGAAAATAAGCTCCCAGATTTTACCATTAACTTCCAGAATGATGTGTTTTTTTATAACTTGTTTTACAGTCTTATAGAACTGCCAAATCTTAGATATGGGGCTTAAAGACCCTAGTAAGTATAGTCTTTACCATCTGAGCCACCAGGGAAGCCCCAAGAATACTGGAATGGGTAGCCATTCCCTCCTCCAGGGGACCTTTCTGACCCAGGGGTCAAACCTGGGTCTTATGCATCACAGGCAGATTTTTTACCATCCAAGCCACTAGTGAAGCTCTAGAAGTGGTTAAGCAATTACTTAAGATCCTGTAAGTTTTAAGGCACAGACTTCAAGGACAGTGGAGGCCTTCAGTTAGTTGAAGACCATAAGATGAAGTCCAGGAGGCTTAGGCAGTCCCACAAGGTCAGCACAATATGATTTCGCCTCTCCTCTCTCTCATCATCTCCTAACACACCAACAGTACCTATGCAGGGAAATAAACATTCATGTCTATTCCCTCCCCAACCCCACATGGAATTCTCTCTCCACTGATTCAAATTCTACCCAAGGTCACACACTATAAGGATCTCTGCCTTCCTTGGTGATCTCTGTAGCTATTCCAAACCAATGCCACTGACCAACATTTAAAGTGCTTCTTAGCATCCTTCCTTCATTTTTGCTTTTACTACTATCTGATTGTTTAATTATATATGTCTGGTTTCAACCTTTAAAGTATGGGGTCCTTATAACAGAATAAACTTGGGATTATGGACAACCATCAGAACAACTGTGCAAGTGCGTGCGTGCTAAGTTGCATCAGTTCTGTCTGACTCTTTGTGACCCTGTGGACTATAGCCCTTCTGGCTTCTCTGTCTGTGGGATTCTTCAGGCAAAAATATGGGAGTGGGCTTCCATGCCCTCCTCCAGGGGCTCTTCTCTACCCAGGGATCAAACCAGCTGTTTTCTTATGTCTCCAGCATTGGCAGATGGGTTCTTTACCACTGAGCCACCTGGGAACCCCAGAACAACTGCAGGAAAAGGCAATCAATTGCAGAGCCAATTTGAAAGATGGAGGTAAACATGAGTTAATACCACCATCCTCATAAACCCTCAAAATGTTCATAGTATTGTTTTATTAGAGTGGATGATAATTTTGTTCTATTTGCTATGAAGGACACACTTTACAATGAAATTTGAGTTTCCACCCTCCAATGCTATACTTAGACAATTTAGTCTCTACTTTCCTGAAATGCAACCAGAATCAGAACTGAAAGACTGTCCCTATTAATACTGTCACCAAGGCACATACACACATCATTTAAGACAAAAAAGTAGGCTTGAGACTATTACAGTTTAATTTTACCAAGTGTAGGTGTGGATAATATTTCTAAATATCTCTAGCTATTAGTCATTCATTTCTTCCACTTGAAATTTTCATCTTTTCAAAGTCAAGGAGAAATGAGGGAAACAAGTGGAAAGTTTCACCAAATTTTAACCCTTATTTCCCAATTTCATCACAATCCTAGTGCTGGTCAAATTTCTAAGACTGTAAATAGACCATTGCTAAACCCAAACCTTTGACCTAAAAGAAAATAAAATATGTATAGAGACTGATCATGTTTCTCAATTGTACTTCCAAAATCTTTTTTAAGTATTATTAAATGAAATTAAATTCAATTTAAAATCAGGATATAAATGTGTCTATGTATATTACTTAAAAGGCACCTTATAGACTTTATATTGTTCTGCAGTTTAATGTATTTTAGTTTTTATCTATTGGAGCAGACTAAAGGTAAACTAGAGCTCTGGTTAAAAAAAAAAAAAATGCCAAGGAGATTAAATTCTGTATTGGGTTGGCCAAAAAGTTCCTTTGGTTTCTTTAAGTAAAAATAAAAGACATATTTTTCATTTTCACCAAGAACTTTATTGAACAACATATTCACCATTTTGTTCTACTACTTTCTGCCATTTTTCAGGCAACTTCATAATTCCATATTCCCAAAGATTTTTATCTTTTTTAGCAAAGAACTCTTCCAGGTGCCTTTTACAGTCTTCCAGGGAACTGAATTTTTTTCCATTAAGAGAATTTTATAAAGACCAAAATAAATGGAAATCTGAAGGTGCAATAGCTAAGTGAATTAAGCAGGTGAATCAGAAATCCCTAACCAAACTATAACAATTTTTGCCTGGTCATCAAAGAAACATGCAATCTTGCATTATCCTGAAAGATTATGTATTTTCTCTTGATTAATTCTGGGTGCTTTTTGTTGAGCTTCCCTGGTAGCTCAGCTGGTAAAGAATCCACCGGCAATGCAGGAGACCCCTGTTCAATTCCTGGGTTGGGAAGATCCACTAGAGAAGGGATAGGTTACCCACTCCAGTATTCTTGGGCTTTCCTGGTGGCTCAGCTGGTAAAGAAGCCTCCTGCAATGTGTGAGATCTGGGTTCAATCCCTGGATAGGAAGATGCCCTGGAGAAGGGAATGGCTACCCACTGTAGCATTCTTGCCTGGAGAATTCCATGGACTGTATAGTCCATGGGGTCGCAAAGAGTTAGATACAACTGAGTGACTTTCACTTTCACTTTTGTTGAGTGCTGCCTTTAGTTGGTCTAACTGGAAGCAGGACTTGTTGGAATTATTCATTTGGTTTTTCAGAAGGAGCTCATAATAGAGGAATTCCTTTTAATCCCACCATTTACACAGCACCATCTTTTTTGGATAAAGTCAAGTCTTTGGTGTGGTTGGCAGTGGTTCATTTCACTTGTCCCACAATCCCTTCTGTTCCACATTGCTGTAGAGTATCCACCTTTCATTACCCATCAAATTTTTTTTTAAAAAACAGAACATTTTTGTTACATTTAATTAGAGAATCACACGAGGAAATATGGTCAAGAAGGTTTTTTCTTACTTATGTGGAACCCAAACATCAAAGCAATTAACATAACCAAGCTGGTGCAGATGCTTTTCAATACTTGATTTGAATATTTTGAGTTTGTCGACTATCCCCCCTGTGGTATAACTTTGGTTATTCTTAATTAATGTCTTGATCGCTATCAACTTCAACTGATCTACTCAACTGTGGAGCATTGTCCAGTGAGTAATCCCCAGCAGGAAACTTCGCAAACCACTTTTGACACATTGAATCAGTGATAGCAGCCTTCCATACACTGCACAAATCTATTTTGCCCTTCTTGAAATAACAAAGCATAATATGCCAAAATATTTTTTATTCCATCTTCAATTTAAAATGGCTACATAAAAATTCACCAATTTTAATGTTTTTTTAAAAAATGCACACTGATATGACAGCTGTCAAAATACAATCTAACAAAATTATTTTGAATGAAATTAAAGACAACTAAGCATTATTAGAGCCATCTTATGGGGGGGGAGAATGAACCCAAAAGTATTAGGAAATAATTCTAATAATTTATAGAAACAGCTGTGACATACCTGTTGTTGAGGCCAAGTTGACATATTAGAAAAGGACACTGTGATAAGAGTAGAAACTCCAAGGCAAGTACAAATTCACATAGTGGAGAATTTAGCAAGAATATACAGGTGGAGTTCCAAAGAAATCTGTGCAGAAGTTAACCTGGGTGGAATATTTCCAGGCAAAAGTTACCTGTTTGCCATAAGCTTTTTAGAAATTGTGCAAGTAGGTTTGATTTTATTTGGATTGATAATTATTATCCCTCTAATAAAGTCCTCTAAAGGCCTTCAACTAAGATGGTACCGAATATTCCAACATCATCTGACATGAATATGCTTGTATACATGGTTCCCTTACCTGGCTCCTTCCTCCAACTGCCTAAATTTCCTCTTGGCTTCAGATTCTCTTGTTCATGCTTATTCAGGTTTGGAGATTCGGCTAATGGTTTTTCTTTCCCGTTGAGCTTCCCCAAGGCTGCTTTGGTGACCTACCTCTACCGTTTATGGGACCTGTGTTCAGCTCCTCCCATTTCAGCATGAACATCTCACAGGAGACACAGTCTACCTTATCTCTAGGATGTAGCCCAGTTTTCTCCCCATGAAAATCAGTATTATGAAAGAGTAATGTGTTAGCATGCCTCGAAGAAAGAAGGAAATGTACTATGTCACATAAGACCACAAGTTTTGAAGGGATTTTTAATTCTTACTAATGGAAAAATGTCCAAAAAATCTGAAGATTCAAGATAGCTTTCTTGAGAACAAAATTCTTGACCCAACTGAGCCCTAAGACTTTTCTCCTGCTTGTACATTCCCTTCAAGAACTGCTCTCAATTTATTTGATTTGGCCTTAAGAGTAAATAAAACCCATACAACTTGCTTAAGCAATCCAATTTTATAATGTTTTCTGTAAATGTCAATCTCCCTTCTATTTCCCTTTTCCCACTAGAATCATAATTTAGTATTGCATTAGTTCAATATTCATTTACCTTTTCTTTCCCTCTATCACCCAGCTATTTGAACATAGTAAATGCCAAAATAAAGTTTTGAAAGATAACAGAATAAGTATCATCTAATATTATATAAAATGCATTCTGAAAATTTTTTTCTTTTGAGTCTTCCAATTGTTATAAGTAAACTGATCTTCACTCTACCAATTTAACACTTCAGATAATATATACATTAGGAGATTCACAGCTCTTCAATTTTTATAACTCTCTTCCCTGAGCCAAGAAATTCCTCCATCACATGATTATATTAAATTCAGAGTATTCTTCAAACTTCAGCAAAAGAGTGGTCCCCCCAAGAAAGCCTTCCCAACACCACCAGACTTCTCTGGTCTCATGCTGTCTCTCAGGGTCTTTGTTTCTTCATGTTGCCTTCTGTGGCAACGTGACAAACATCATAACAAAACCCACCCTCACCCCCAAGACCTCACTCCCACAAAAACATATCCGTCCCACAAACACACCCTCAGAACTCTGCTGAGTAACTGCAGATAATGAAATCAGATGTTTTATCTAGCTTCATCATTGTGAAGCGAGACTGGGTGAGCTCAACGGCAGTCTGCATTACTTTAAATTATAAATGGTCTGATGAGAAATTTTAAGGCACAATGCAAAAATTTTTTAAGCATAAGATGCAAAGGAGAATGTTTTAGAGTAAAGGGGAACTTTGTAACTCCTTAAGTGAGCCATTCATTGATGTTATAAATGTCAACACTATCTTGCCAGCAACTTGTAGCCAACGAAAGCTATAAATGTTCTGAAATCCAAGTTCAAGCAGGAATCAATATAAACATACAGTTTAGAAAAAACATTCTAACTCATGAGGCTCCTATGTTTTTCAACTTACAATTATTAGTCCTTATAAAGAATATCAGCTTTATTATATCTTATCTAATTAAATCAAACTAGGCTTAATCTATTGGAGAAGGAAATGGAAACCCACTCCAGTGTTCTTGCCTGAAGAATCCCAGGGATGGGGGAGCCTGGTGGGCTGCCGTCTATGTGGTCACACAGAGTCGGACATGACTGGAGCGACTTAGCAGCAGCAGCAGCAGCAGGCTTAACCTTATAGGTGGGTTGCTTTGAAGAATGTTATCTAAGTCCCATAAGTATTGAGTGCTTTCTTCATTTCCTTTATATCTGGACATAATTTGGGCTTATCTCTTTCCACACAGTACCTCCTGAAATAATTTTGACCCCTGCTAATTTTAGTTAGCTTCACACAGATAAAAGTTTGTGTGCTGAAAATGGTAAGACATTGATGAAAAAAATTGAAGAAGACACAAATAAATGGAAAGGTAGTGCATATTCATAGACTGAAAGAATTAATCATTCAAATGCTATGCAGAGCCAACTATAGATTCAATGAAATCATTATCAAAATGCCAGGGTAGGACAAATACTATATGATATCTAGAATCTAGAAACTGAACTTGAAAACAGAGAGTGGTTACCAGAGGTGAGGGTGGAAGAAATGGATGAAGAAGGTCAAACAGTACAAATTTCCAGTTACCGGATACATAAGCTCTGGAGACTAATAAATAGCATGATGACATGTTAGCAATACTATATTGTATACTTGAAAGCTGCTAATAGAACAAGTCTTACAAGTTCTCACCCCACACACACCAGAGAAAAGGTAGTGTGAGTGACGGATGTGTTAACTAATCTTGGTGGGGTAATCATTTTGCAATATATAAGAATACTAAATTATCATGTTGGACACATTAAACCTACACAGTGTAATGTGTCAATTACATCTCAATAAGGCCACTTGCGTGTATGTGTGTGTGTGTGTGTGTGTGTGTGAATTCTACAACCATAGGCATTCTTCCTACAAAAACACATAATTTGCAAAAAGCAAACCAGGTAACAGTGTCTAATAATGAAATACAGCCAAAAGTAGGAAATGGCCATCCTAGCCATCTTTGCAGACACGCAACAGAATAAATGATAATATTTTGCACTATGGTTAATCTTGTAAGTTGCCTCAAATCCTCTCTAAACTTTAAATCCTAAATAACAGTGCAACATGATTTTTACTAAACAAAATAAACATAAAAAATATTTGGCTTTTTTGTGATGATCCCACTATCAATCTAGAAGTTAGAAACTTGATAATCATACACAACGAATATTAGAGAAGCATGGCCTACCATAAACTGGCCTGGCCTACCATAAATGTGAAATTGTTCAAACCTTCCTAACTAGCAACAGAGTTTTGCATAAGTGACATCTAGGGGCTTAAAATGATTAACAGGAAAGCAGAGTCTTCAGCTAGAGTCCTTAAATTTTCCCCCTATTTGCATCTGAGTAATTAACATATATATAGTTCAACATCTAGTATAGAATCTATACTTAAAATGGAACTCCTGTTATTAAAAATGCCATTACCTAAGACCATTTCTTTATTTTTTTTTCCTTTTTAAAATAGCTTTATTGAGATGTAGTACACATACCATACAATTCACCCATTGAAGTATACAATTCAATAACTTTTAGTATAGTCACAGAATTGTGCATCCATTAGCACAATTTTAGAATTATAAAAGAAACCCCACATCCTTCATCCATCACCCCCAATTTAAACTATTGCAATACTGTATGAGTTCACTTATTGAAGACTTAAGAACCAAAGAATGGAAAAGAATTTAGTCCTCCCTATTCTTTAATCTCCTATCATTGTCCTCAATAGATTTCATTCTATAATCTCTTCATAGCAATGTTGGAATCCTCTTTATCTACCTTGCTTCTCCAGTAAAGCTTTTGCTGTGGTTCTATTATCTAGGAATAATGCTTGTGATACTAAAGGAAAGTAAGTTTCCACCTGAGGAAGTGGGATGGAAAAAGAGGTTAAGCTATATATTAGCTCCCTATACCTACATGGCACTCATATGAGGTGCGGTAATTCCCCTTGTCCTTGAGGGATGCATTCCAAGACCACCAGTGGATGCCTGAAATCTCGGATAGTACCAAACTCTTATAAATACTGTCCTTGTTACAATGCATACATACCTATGATGAACTTTAATATGTAAATTAGAACTGGAAAAAGAGTAACAGTAATAATGAAATAGAACAATTTTAATAATACACTATCAGTCAGTCAGTCAGTTCAGTCTCTCAGTCGTGTCCAACTCTGCAACCTCATGAATTGCAGCACGCCAGGCCTCCCTGTCCATCACCAACTCCTGGAGTTCACTCAAACTCACATCCATCGAGTCGGTGATGCCATCTAGCCATCTCATCCTCTGTCGTCCCCTTCTCCTCCTGCCCCCAATCCCTCCCAGCATCAGTCTTGTCCAATGAGTCAACTCTTCGCATGAGGTGGCCAAAGTACTGGAGTTTCAGCTTCAGCATCATTCCTTCCAAAGAACACCCAGGGCTGATCTCCTTTAGAATCGACTGGTTGGATCTCCTTGCAGTCCAAGGGGCTCTCAAGAGTCTTCTCCAACACCACAGTTCAAAAGCATCAATTCTTCGGCACTCGGCCTTCTTCACAGTCCAATTCTCACATCCATACATGACCACAGGAAAAAACATAGCCCTGACTAGACGGACCTTTGTTGGCAAAGTAATGTCTCTGCTTTTCAATATGTTATCTAGGTTGGTCATAACTTTCCTTTCAAGGAGTAAGCGTCTTTTAATTTCATGGTTGCAGTCACCACCTGCAGTGATTTTGGAGTCCAGAAAAATAAAGTCTGACACTGTTTCCATTGTTTCCCCATCTATTTCCCATGAAGTGATGGGACCAGATGCCATGATCTTCTGAATGTTGAGCTTTAAGCCAGCTTTTTCACTCTCCTCTTTCACTTTCATCAAGAGGCTTTTTAGTTCCTCTTCACTTTCTGCCATAAGGGTGGTGTTATCTGCATATCTGAGGTTATTGATATTTCTCCCGGCAATCTTGATTCCAGCACTGTAATGAAAGTTAAACGAAGGTAGTCTCTCTCTCTTTTTCAGAGTATCTTATTATATAAATTTAATGCCTTTGCCTTTCAAACTGTGGTGCTGGAGAAGACTTTTGAGAGTCCCTTGGACTGTAAGGAGGTCAACCAGTCAATCCTAAAGGAAATCAACTCTGAATATTCATTGGAATGACTGATACTCAAGCTGAAACTCCAATATTTTGGCCACCTGATGTGAAGAGTCAACTCTTTGGAAAAGACCCAGATGCTGGGTAAGCTAGAGGGCGAAAGGAGAAGGGAGCAACGGAGGATGAGATGGTTGGATGGCATCACTGACTCAGTGGACATGAGTCTGAGCGAACTCTGGGAGACAGTGAAGGATAGAGAAGCCTGGTGTGCTGTAGTTCATGGGGTCACAAAGAGTTGGACACAATTTAGCAACTGAACAACAATAACAATACCGTTGCCATCTTAACTAAGCGTGTTTGGGATATTCCCTGGTGGTCCAGTGGTTAGGACTCAGGACAACCACTGCCATGGCAGCCCAGGTTCAGTCCCCAATCTGGGAACTAAGATCTCAGAAGCTGCTTGGAGCTGCCAAAAAACAAACAGAAGCACATATCATGCACTGTGGCCATAACCTTTGTGGTTTGAGATGCAACAGTAAAACTAGCAGGAATTTCTTTTTCCTTCTTCAAATTCCACAGATAGAAGATTCATTCTTATGCTAGATCTTAGCAACTTCAGTGACTTCTTTTCTTTCCTTGTTAAGTCAAGAACTTTCACCTTTTCACTTAAATATGTTATAGCTTATTTATTTTTGGCATATAATAATTGCCAGCATCACTCCTCTTGGGGTTTGCAACCATTATTCAGTAAAATAAGAGTCACTTGAACACAAGCATAGCAATAACCTACAGACAGCTTGATAACTGAGAAAGATGCTGAGGGGTTAAAAGGCAGAATACGCTAGACAAAGAGATGATTCATGTCCTGGAGAGATGGAGCTAGACTGTGCAAGATTTCATTACACTACTCAGAACGGTGCTCAATTTAAAGCTTATGAATTATCTCTAGAATTTTCCATTTGACATATATGACCGTGGTTGGCCACGCTAACTGAAACCATGAAAAGAAAAAGTGCAGATGGGCTGGGAGGACTACTGTATTTACTTATTAAAAGTGTTTAGAGTAGTTTGAGATAGTAAAAGCCCATTCATATATTAAATGTTTCATTCAAGCATGTTTATATAATTTTTATATCCAAATATAAAAATCTACTTTAAGAATTTTGATGACTTAAGAAAACAATTACATTTAGACTTCTTGATGCTTGTGTTTTTATATCTGGTGAGTAACTAAGAGATTGAAAAAAAAACTATCTCAGAATGTTTTAATAGCTTTGATATTGTGTAAAATAAAGGCTTTGGTATTCTTCTTGGTTTTCCTTACTATGAATTAAATAGGAGTATCCAGGTATCTCAAAAATAACACTTTCTTTTCTTCAAAACAAGTCCAGGAGGATTTCTTCAATTCATTGTCAGAATTGCTCTTTATATTGCAAGAAAACACTGGAGTTTTTAAATTATTTATTTAAAGATCTTCACCTCACCCAATTATCAGCAACATGCTAACCACATCTTGAGTTTGGATGCACACTTACCTAGAAAATGGCTGTGGAGGGCCATATTCCCCTTTAGAGACTCAGGCTATTTGGAAGGAAAATTTCTAGGTTATTCCTACAGGATTTCTGGAATCAACTCTACTGGAAACTAGCCCCATAAATACTAAAACAGCTCTTCTTCATTTCCTTTACATCTGGACATAATTTGTATTCATCTCCTTCCACCCATTTTCCAGTTACAATCTAGTTAAGTCCTAACGACATGACTATTAGGAGAAACTGCTGCACTGAGAGAGCACAACTCAGGCAGCACCAGCCACACAGTGGGGATAAAAAAATCAATTCTTATGGTCAAAATACAAACCAACACATTGTACTGGAGAGAGGGAAGAGAGTCATTTGCTATACAATTTTACATTATTTTTAAAACACACATTAGAATAATTAAATATGAAAAGGTATGGAAATAAGAGAGATTTTGATCTGGTATATGGTAGGGTTATAATAGCTATTTGTTGAATGAGTAAATGAAATGCAAAGCAGCATAGTCACTGAAGAGGCTTCCACAAAGAACGCAAAATGAGAAAGACAGTGAGGAAGGTGTCCACTCTCTCCACCCCACTAGCAAGTCAAACCCTGTTGACCAAGCCCCCTCCACACATTCTGTTATTTTTCTACATCCACTTCACAGCCAATTATATCAAGTTGTTTATACCCATCATCACTACTTCACCACCTTCCATTTATTTTATACCTTATTTTTAGTCTGAAGCCATCTTCCCCAAAGCCTCAGACTGACACGAGATGACCACAGTGGAACCAAAATGGCGGCAGAGCAGCTGCATGTATGTGGGGGAGGGCAGTGGGAGAACAGGGCCTGAGATACAGCAGACATACCCAGAGTTTCTCTCACTCTTCCCAAGGTGACTCAAAGGGGCCCATGGCAGAGGATGTGAGTTTCTCTAATTGGAGACAAAAGAGATGGAAATACCAGACCATCTCACCCGCCTCTTGAGAAATCTGTATGCAGGTCAGGAAGCAATAGTTAGAACTGGACATGGAACAACAGACTTGTTCCAAATAGGAAAAGGAGTTTGTCAAGGCTGGATATTGTCAGCCTGCTTATCTAACTTTTATGCAGAGTACATCATGAGAAACGCTGAGCTGGAAGAAGCACAAGCTGGAATCAAGATTGCCGGGAGAAATATCAATAACCTCAGATATGCAGATGACACCACCCTTATGGCAGAAAGTGAAGAAGAACTAAAGAGCCTCTTCATAAAAGTGAAAGTGGAGAGTGAAAAAGTTGGCTTAAAGCTCAACATTCAGAAAACTAAGATCATGGCATCTGGTCCCATCCTTTATGGCAAATAGATGGGGAAACAGTGGCTGACTTTATTTTGGGGGGCTCCAAAATCACTGCAGATGGTAATTGCAGCCATGAAATTAAGACTCTTACTCCTTGGAAGGAAAGTTATGACCAACCCAGATAGCATATTGAAAAGCAGAGACATTACTTTGTCAACAAAGGTCCGTCTAGTCAAAGCTATGGTTTTTCCAGTAGTCATATATGGATGTGAGAGTTGGACTATAAAGAAAGCTAAGCACTGAAGAATTGATGCTTTTGAACTGTGGTGTTGGAGAAGACTCGAGAGTCCCTTGGGCTGCAAGGAGATCCAACCAATCCATCCTAAAGGAGATCAGTTCTGGGTGTTCATTGGAAGGACTGATGTTGAAGCTAAAACTCCAATACTTTAGCCACCTGATGTGAAGGGCTGACTCATTTGAAAAGACCCTGATGCTGGGAAAGATTGAGGGCAGGAGGAGAAGGGGACGACAGAGGATGAGATGGTTGGATGGCATCACCAACTCGATGGACATGAGTTTGGGTGGACTCCGGGAGTTGGTGATGGACAGGGAGACCTGGCGTGCTGCAGTTCATGGGGTCGCAAAGAGTCAGACGTGACTGAGAGACTGGACTGAACTGAACTGAGGATTGACAGCACAATCTCAGACCCATGTGAATGGGAAAGCCAGTGGGAAGGGACCACTGTGCACCTTCAGTGTTGAGAACAAACGTCAGTTCAACAGGCATACTGGTACCCAGATCCAGCGGGGGCAGAGGAAGAGATGCACATGACCGGCAACTGAGACCCCTCACTGGAAGCCAGAAAGGGCCAGAGGGCAGCAGGTTCCTGCCCTAATGCTGTGAAGTTCAATCAGGATGCAGTATTGGTGAGCAAGGGTATTCCTGTCCCCAGATTCAGCAGGAAGAAAAGGAAAAAGAGATACTCTGAAAGCTTGAGTATTTACTCAAAAGACACTGACATAACCTGGATGAAACTGAGGAAACCGGAAGGACTATTGTCTTTAAAGAGCCAGATGATCAATCCTGCCACACAAGACAGGTCGCAGGAACAGATCAAGTTCACTTGCAGAGAAATAAAATTAGATGCCTGCATATCTGAGTTGTAACTGTGAATTTTAAACTTATTACATTTGAAAATGGAGAGACTAGAACCCAGAGAAATTCTATAATTAGCATCTTTCCCTGCCAGATGGATCTCCACAGAAGCTGAGCAATTTAAGCTCATGTGGCGGACGATTTCCCCTCCACAAATGACAAACAGATGTGACACAAATTTCCTCATTCTGAAGAAGGGAAATTGAGATGCAAAAAATTTTAATGATTAACCCAACTAAATTCTGTGATTCTAAGTACCCAATTTATTAGTCACAGAAATAAGATCGAGACTTTTTTTCCGCCAGCATCAGTCTAGGTGGGATAAGAAACAGAGGGTGAAGGCCGAGTGAGCACTTGTCCCATGAAAGTGAAGGTTAGGGAAAGAAGACAGCAAGGCCTTCAGTGAGAGATCAACTGAAATTAAAGTGTTTGTTTTGTTTTGTTTTGTTTTAAAGATTTAATTATGTTTTATTTGGTGGAAATTTTTAGGACTTAGGCCTGGGAGGCAGCATCTCAAGTAACCTTGAGAGAAGTGAAAGTGAGAGGTGTTAGTTGCTCAGTCATGTCCAGCTCTTTGTGATCCCATGGACTGTAGCCTGCCAGGATCCTCTGTCCATGGGATTCTCCAGGCAATACTGGAGTGGGTAGCCACTTCACTCCCTTCTCCAGGGGATCTTCCCAACCCAGGGATCGAACCCAGGTCTCCCACATTGCAGGCAAATTCTTGACCATCTGAAGCACCAGAGAAACCCTGAGAGAACTGCTCCTGAAATTACTGTTTTGAACCTGAGTTTTATGTTGCTTTAATTAAATTAGGAGCTCTCTTGTGCTCTCCCTCTCTGATAATTCTTCTAATCATTCACGAGATGTTTATTGAGGGCTTGCTGCTGCTGCTGCTAAGTCGCTTCAGTCGTGTCCAACTCTGCGACCCCATAGACGACAGCCCACCAGGCTCCTTCATCCATGGGATTTTCCAGGCAAGAGTACTGGAGTGGGGTGCCATTGCCTTCTCCTTAATGAGGGCTTATTTCTGATCAATTCAGTTTATTCCAATTAAGTGTTGACAGGAATTAGTCATGTGTCTGCCACTGTGCTAACTTCTCGGGACAGAGGAATGAAATGGACTAAAACACTTCCTGCCCCCTGGCCTAAAGCAGTGGGGAGGAGGCTTTAAGAGGTTACTGTGATTGTGATAAGAGTTAAAAAATATAAAGTATAAGGTACCATGTGGAGCATGAAACCGAATCTAATCTGGACCAGAGCCTTACTCTAGTAATGGTCTTCATAGGCTTTTATTTACAAAAAATAGATACAAATGCATCTTTCTTTGAGGTTAAAATTAGAATGCCTTTTTTTTTTAATGATAACATTTTAAAAATCAGATAGCATAGAAAACCAAAGTAATTTATAAAACTTACAGATTATTGGGATTTGAACATTCACTGAGCACAACCCTTGTGCAACATTTGAGTTCTCTCATTCACATTGTTCCCTGAAGCATCATAATTTATATACATAATATTATATATCTATATGTATACACACACCATATTTTATATCTCACTAATCACTCTTTGAAAGAGAGTGAATCCAAAACCACTTTGTCATGTAAACAGCCTAAATTGATTTTGTACATAGTATATTATAGCAGGCATGGTATTACTATGTGTTCATGTGTAATGAGTTTTTAGACCTAAAAGCTAAACATTGTTTGTGCCAATATTGAGAATGAATTGATTGAAAAAAATGTTTACATTATTTTTAAAGCCCTAAAATCTACGTAGTCTGGAACTCTTTCCGTTGTCCAGTTGCTAACTCATGTCCGACTCTTTGGGACCCCATGGACTGCAGCACATTAGGCCCCTCTGTCCTCCACTATCTCCCGGAATTTGCTCAAATTTCTGTGCACTGAGTCAGAGATGCTATCTGACCATCTCATCCTCTGTCATCCTCTTCTCCCTTTCCCTTCAATCTTTCACATCAGGGTCTTTCCCACTGAGTCAGCTCTTTACATCAAATGGCCAAAATATTGGAGCTTTAACTTCAGTATCAGTCCTTCCAATGAAAATTCAGAATTGATTTCCTTTAGGATTGACTGCTTTGATCTCCTTACAAGGGATTCTCGAGGGTCTTCTCCAGCACCATAATTCGAAAGTAAACGTTCTTTGGCACTCAGCCTTCTTTATGGTTTATAAACTCTCACATTCATACGTGACTACTGAAAAAATCACAGCTTTGACTAGTCAGACCTTTGTGGGAAATATGATGTCTCCACTTTTTAATACATTGTCTTGGTTTGTCATAGCTTTTCTTCCAAGGAGGAAGCATCTTTTAATTTCATGGCTGCAGTCACCATCTGCAGTGATTTTGGAGCCCAAGAAAATAAAGTCTGTCACTGTTTCCATTGTTTCCCTATTTGCCCTGAAGTGATGAAACTGGATGCCATGATCTTAGTTTTTTGAATGTTGAGCTTTAAGCCAGCTTTTTCACTCTCCTCTTTCACTTTCATCAAGAAGCTCTTCAGTTCCTCTCTGCTTTCTGCCATAAGGGTGGTGTTATCTGCATATCTAAGGTTATTGATATTTCTCTCAGCAATCTTGATTCCAGCTTGTGCTTCTTCCAGCCCAGCGTTTCTCATGATGTACTCTGCATATAAGTTAAATAAGCAGGGTGACAATATACAGCCTTGACATACTCCTTTCCCAATTTTGAACCAGTCAGTTGTTCCATGTCTGATTCTAACTGTTGCTTCTTGACCTGCATACAGCTTTCTCAGGAGACAGGAAAGGTGGTATGGTGTTCCCATTCCTAAGAATTTTCCAAAATTAGTTGTGACAGAATTTGGCAACATGATGGCAACTTCAGTTACTGGGAACTACAAATATTATCTGGAGATACAAATAATTCAAAAGTATATTTAAAACTATAAAGTTCAAATAGTTTTACAGTAAATTAGAGTATATGTGATATTACTGACATCATAAGATTATTCTCTCACTTGCATTCTGATATGCTCTCATGAGAAAGATAACGAGATGACATTATGACCAGCACATTGGTAAGAGTGGGTAGGAGTGGGCCTGTGGGAGTGTCAGACATGGGAATAGAAAGTGTATCCTACAGGTTACATGTCAAGGACATCTGCTCTAACTGCTAAATGGTCCTCCCTGTCAGGGCCTCTATACTCTGACCTTGGGTATTTCCAAGAACAGAAAATATCTCTATCATGAGTCTGTTGAAGAAGCAATAGAACAAAATAAAGAGAAATCGGGAAAGCAGCAGCGGGAAAACAGAAGTAGATTTCATTGAATGAATGTGATAGCTTAAGGATAGGAGGGAAAGAGGGATAACAAAAGCAAAACCGTCATTCACACACGTCCCGAATTTTCTGAACCCTTATTCACATTTGAAAATACATGTATCCCAAGAAAAATGTTTCCATCCCACCTTTTATTGCTTAAGCCATGATAGATGTTTTAATCCCACCAACAGAAGCATCTGTGGGTTAAAGCATGACTTTAACTCAGAACTAAATTACAGGAAGAGATGGGACAAGAGTTTGCCATGGATGTGGATCATAGCCATGTCGGTGTTGTTCTGAAGTCCCCAGCTCAGAGGAAGCTCTAATTCAGCATCTTATGGATGATGGAAGGCATGGCACATTTTTGGAGCTGGCAGGTGGAGTGGCACCTTCATAATTGGAGGCGCTGGTCTTCGCAGGGCTAGCAGATGGTGCTGTCAGCTTCAGAAACTCAATCTGTATCAATCAGTCTCCCCACAGGAAAGAGTCAACATACTCAGAAAAGTTTGGCTGAAGAGAATTTAATGAAATGACTGATACAGAGTTTCGGGAGAATTTAAAGGAACCAAACAAAAAGGTTAAGCAGCCAGACAGTAAGCGCCATTAAGTGTGAGGGAACAATAAAGGAAAGAGTAAGGTATAGCCAGGGAGAAGGGGCCCCCTGACAGAAGATACAACCTTAAAGAAATTCAGCGACTGCCAGACCACCACATGGCAGAAAAGAATAAGGAGGAATAAATGCCTAACTTCCCTCTGAACTCTGAACTCTG
Source organism: Bos taurus (assembly GCF_002263795.3). Taxonomy (NCBI): domain Eukaryota; kingdom Metazoa; phylum Chordata; class Mammalia; order Artiodactyla; family Bovidae; genus Bos; species Bos taurus. The sequence continues at coordinate 15,866,684 of NC_037336.1, read as the reverse complement.
CTCTTCTGCTTCATGCTCCTATTGGCTGAACCTGACTGGAAGCCAAGGTGCAAAAAGCCCAGCTAATGCTGTTCGTGGAGGTCCATGTTCTGGGGTACTACAGGGCAAAGAATGGAGCAGGGAGAAGCCAGGAAGCAGGAAGTAACTCTGATGTAGCCCATAGTCTACTTATTCATCTTGAGCTTTTTATCTTCCTTAATAAATCTACTTAAATTACAATCAGGGATTCTGTTGTCTATGACTTAAAAACCGGATCTGCATGTTGTTTGCACTAGAAAATGAAGACCCTTAGGAAAATTAGATGGGTTGTCTTATTTACTTGGGTTTGAAGGTGATTAACATGAGGGAGGCCTGGCATGCTTCTGTCCGTAGGGTCGCAAAGAGTCAGACATGACTGAGCAACTGAACTGAACAGAACATGAGGAAAGCTTTAATGTAGGAGCAGCTCAGTCAGTAAAGAATCTGCCTGCAATGCAGGAGAAAGTGAAAGTCACTCAGTTGTGTCTGACTCTACTACCCCATAGACTCTACAGTCCATGGAATTCTCCAGGCCAGAATACCCAGTCCAGGGATCAAACCCAGGTCACCCACATTGCAGGGTGATTCTTTACCAGCTGAGCCACAAGGGAAGCCCAAGAATACTGGAGTGGGTAGCCTATCCTTTCTCCAGTGGGTCTTCTCCACCCAGGAATCGAACCAGGGTCTCCTGCGTTGTAGGCGGATTCTTTACCAACTGAGCTACCAGGGAAGCCTGCGGTGCAGGAGACCAGAGTTCAATCCCTGGCTGGGGAAGATGCTCTGGAGAAGGAAATGGCAACCCACTCCAGTATTCTTTCCAGGAGAATCCTACGGACAGAAGAGCCTGGCAGGCTACAGTCCATGGGGTCACAAGAGTCAGACATGACTTTGTGACTAAACCACCACGAGGATGAGAAAAGACCCTAATGCTGGTAAAGATTGAAGGGAAAAGGAGAGGAGGGCGGCAGAGGATGAGATGGTTGGATGGCATCATCGACTCAATGGACATGAACTTGGGCAAACTCCAGGAGATAGGGACAGGGAGGTCTGGTGTGCTACAGTCCATGGAGTCACAAAGAGCTGAACGTGACTTAACAACTGAATAACAACAAGATGATGTTACCATTAGAGGATGGTACACCACTACTCCTTGTAATGAGATGCAGGCAAATATTACCTACAGTAGCCTTGTCAACCCCATCAACTTACCCCTGTACAATGCTTCCCAGCTAGAAGGGCAGCTTGCTCCAGTGGACCTCACTGGTATTTGCAGTAACGCCCATATGGATTTGCCAGTATTGTGCAATCTGTCATACATGCTTTGCTTCTCTAAACACTGAATTCCTCCTCTCTGCAGTTAAGATTTCACAGCCTTCTTGATAGAGTTGTTGTTCAAAAATACTAGTACTTGCAACAGCAACTAGCACTTAGATACTCAATAAATGTTAGTTCTCTCTAGACTGGATGAATGGCCTTGAAGACATCTCAGCAAATGACCTGAGCGAGCCTGCATTGACTTTTTCTACTATGCATAAAGGCCTGGACATCATGAATATTTTTTCCTTGTGAATTATCACATCTGAGTTTAAATCTGTGATGCATTAGTTAGAATAACTCATCTCACTTTAGAATTCATCTGCAGTTTGAAGTTCAGGGTCAGGATATTGCATTATTATCCACACATAGCTCTGCTCTTGAATTTAATGCCAAAAAAGAGTGAAAATATAGACTCCCCCCAAAAAAACGATGCTGTAAGGGAAAATTTTTTGAAAAGGGCTTAATAATAGACTCCCAGTTTCCTTCTTTGTTTTACTTTCCTGTTACTTAACTACAGCTATAGATGCAAGAATTACAGGCAGGCAGACTCCCCAAAATCACATTTAAATTACTTCAGATTTTTTGCTTTCTTCTTTTTATTCTTGACTCCCTCTCCTTGCTTTTTTCAGAGTTGCTGCCTTTCTTTCCTGCTGCAGAACCCCTTGCTTCAGAGGAAACTCACTTCCCATGGTTACAAACAGCCCCACAGAAGCAATGACTCTCTCCTTCTTCTGCATTCTCCTACTTCTTCAGCCCACAAGGAGACCTTCACCATGTCATGGAAAGTGATCTTTTCCAGGGGCGTTTAGCCTGATTTCATCTTGAAGTCCTAACTGCATTCTGGCAGTTGCATTTCTAATTTTCATCTTCCTTCTTTCAAGCTGAAGATTTTTTGCATTATTACAGAGATAAGGCAGTTGAAGCAGGAAGGACAGAACTCAGGTGAGACACTGAGATCTCTGGTTCAGTTCTGGTGTCTTGCTTCATGTATTTCTTTAGGACAAATGCATGGACACAGAATCCTTTCTTCTTAAAGTCTCTTAAACAGTTCTCCTATTAATCACCAATTGGTTTCTTAAAATAATTCGGCATAGCTAAAAGGAGAAGAGTAAGGAAGTTCTGACATATGGTGAAGTTCTCCAACAGCAATTGTGAGATTACAATTTAACAGCCACAAATCTGTATGCACATCTATTAAAAGTGTCTAGAGACTTCACGGGGGAGTGAAAGTGAAAGTCTTAGTCATTCAGGCGTGTCTGACTTTTTTCAATGCTATGGACTGTAACCAGCCAGGCTTCTCAGTCCATGGAATTCTCCAGGCAAGAATACTAGAGTGTGTAACCATTCCCTTCTCCAGGGATCTTCCCAACCCAAGGATTGAACCTAGGTCTCCTGCACTGCAGGCAGATTCTTTACCATCTGAGCCACCAAGGGAAAGTCCCAAACAATGCTAATGGCAGCCACACCCAAATGGCCGGTCCAGGAACCTGAAGAATCTGAGTATACAGGCTTGTGAAGGATAATTAAAATAATTTATGATTTTGTGCCTGCAAAAATATAGACTAAGCTTTTTTTCTAATAGCAATTTAAACTCATATCCCTACCTTTTCCAAGAAAATTGGAGATATCAAGGGAATATTTCATGTAAGGATGGGCACGATAAAGGACAGAAACAGTAAAGATCTAACAGAAGCAGAAAAGATTAAGAAGAGGTGCCAAGAATACACAGAAGGAACTATACAGAAAAGGTCTTAATGACCCGGATAACCATGATTGTGTGGTCGCTCACCTAGAGTCAGACATCCTGGAGTATTAAGTAAAGTGAGCCTTAGGAAGCATTACTATGAACAAAGATAGTGGAGGTGATGGAATTCCAGCTGAACTATTTCAAATCCTAAAAGATGGTGTTGTTAAAGTGCTGCACTCAATATCTCAGAAAATTTGGAAAACTCAGCAGTGGCCGCAGGATTGGAAAAGGACAGTTTTCATTCAAATGCCAAAGAAGGCAATGCCAAAGAATGTTCCAACTACCATACAGTTAGTCATTTCACATTCTAGCAAAGTTATGCTCAAAATCCTTCAAGCTAGGTTTCAGCAGTACAAGAATAAAGAATGTACAAGCTAGGTTTTGAAAAAGCAGAAGAACTAGAGATCAAATGGCCAACATTTGTTGGATCATGGAGAAAGCAAAGGAAATACAAAAACACATCTACTTCTGCTTCATTGACTATGCTAAAGCCTTTGACTGCGTAGATCACATTAGATCACATAGATCACATATGGAAAATTCTCAAAGAGATGGGAATAACAGACCACCTTACCTGTTTCCTGAGAAACCTGTATGTGAGACAGGAAGCAACAGTTAGAACCAGATGTGGGACAACTGACTGACTCAACACTGGGACAGGAGTACGACAAGGCTATATATTATCACCCTGCTTGTTCAACTTGCTATGCAAGGTACATCATGGGAAATCCCCTGCTGGATGAATCACAAGCTGGAACCAAGATTGCCAGGAGAAATATCAATAACCTCAGATGTGCAGATGATACCACTCTAATGGCAGGAATGTGAAGAAGAATTAAAGATCCTCTTGAGGGCAAAAGAGGAGAGTGAAAAAGCTGGCTTGAAACTCAATATTCAAAAAACTAAGATCATGGCACCTGGTCTCATCACTTCATGGCAAATGGAGAAAAAGTGGAAACAGTGACAAATTTTATTTTCCTGGGCTCCAAAATCACTGTGAACAGTGACTGTAGCCATGAAACTATAAGACGCTTGCTTCTTGGAAGAAAAGCTATGACCAACCAAGAAAGTGTATCAAAAAGCAGAGACATCACTTTGCTGACAATGGTCTATATAGTGAAAGCTATGGTTTTTTCAGTAGTCACGTACAGATGTGAGATCTGTATCATAAAGGCTGAGCACCAAAGAAAGGATGATTTTGAATTGTGGTTCTGGAGAAGACACTTGAGAGTCCCTTGGACTGCAAGGAGGTCAAACCAGTCAATCCTAAAGGAAATCAACCCTGAATACTCATTGGAAGGGCTGATGCTGAAACTGAAGCTCCAATATTTTGGCCACCTAATGCAAGAGCTGACTCTTTGCATTAGGTGGACCCTGATGTTGGAGAAGATTGAAGGCAGGAGGAGGTGAAGGAGAAGGCATCTCTGACTAACAAACATGAATTTGAGCAAACTCCAGGAGATAGTGGAGGACAGAAGAGCCTGACATGCTGCAGTCCATGGGGTACCAAAGAGTCAGACACCACTTAGCAACTGAACAACAACAAAACTCTTCCACTAAGCTGACCTAGGAAGAAAGCCACGTCAGAAAGTCAATCCCAGGACTTTCAAAAAACTGGGTGGGTTTCTTTTTTTTCATTTTCTGTCTAGAATATTTAAGGACATTTAATCAAGCTACAGAATGTAAAAGAAATTAATTCTGCAATCTATTGTGACTGCTAAAAAGAAAGACACAGAAGGAAATTTCAACTATAATGAAAGATTCAATTATTTCAATTACATCTCTTTTCAAAATGAACATTCTTTTCCATCAGACATCTGCACATTAGTGCTAATTTGCTCCCCAAAATAGCATCAATTATAATACTTTAACCAAAAAAAGATAAAATACATTCACAAATTATTTAATAGTATTTATAAAATGTAAGAATTATAAACATATCTGATTGGTAAAGTTTTGTCTTTATAGTTAATTCAATTATTATCAAGGACAGCATGTAATTACACATATATATTCTCTACTTACAGTGTGTGTCTCTGTGTGTAAATGTGTATTATTCACATATGTAAATAAATTGCCCTCTCCTCACAGTCTCCTGCATTGCAGGTAGATTTTTTACCAACTGAGCTATCAGGGAAGCCCCTTCACTTCACTTCACAGTCATAAATACCCAAAGAAAACTTTTTATTTATTAACATGTCTTTGCCTTCCGAATTTCCATGAATATCTACAAGCATTGAAGATCCAAAAAAGGAATTAACTGACATTTTCTTTTATGGGGATCCATCTAGTTTGTACCTTAGCAATTGTAAATTCCAGCAAAGAGAACAGTAATTCTTCTATGGACCTTACATTTGGAGATAAAGATCAGATGTGCTTCTCCAATCAGGACATGTCATTACACAGTAAGCCTGTCTTATTATCCCCAGGCAGCGTCGGGACAACCAGTTTTCAATGACAGACAGGAATGGACTCATGAAAGCAGTCTTCAGGAAATCTTAACGAGGATGAGTAGATGAGAACTTGGCACTGATATGCAGAAGCTGGCTCCTACTGGAGTGCCAACTGGTAAATACTTGGGACTTAGGAATTAATACTTAATTTGCTAGAACAATAGTATTTTTAATTAAAATGAAAATGAGTCATAATATTTTACTTCCACCATACAAAGATTCATTAAACTTATCAAAGCAGTAATCATTATTATTACTGTTGAGTACCTGTTATACATTATAAGGTACTTTTTTTAACACATTGATATTCCACTTTATGAGTCAGAAATTATTATTAGCATTTTACAGCAGCAGAACTGAGAGGCCTAAGGAGTTTAACTTACCTAGTTTCACAACAGGTAAGAGTCCAAGCTTGGATTAGAACCTTCTCTTTGACTCCAAATTCCCTCCATTTAACCACTAACATTTTATTGCTTCTTGTGCATACATAGTTCCCATGCACAGACCAACACAATTGTTTCTTTTTACCAGCTTAAAACCATCAGAACTGTGCTCTGAGCTAATCATAATGATTATTGACATGCTCATGACTAACGTGTAGTCCCAGGCTGTTTAAATTGACTGCCTTTGAGAGTTTATGCTAAACTGGGTTGTTAGTTTTAATTCATCCACCAACTAAATATTTGTATCAAAATTGCCACAATAGTCAAACCCCTTCATTACATAGTGAATCTATGGTCCAAAATCTTTCCTGCTTCTCACATCGCCTCAACATTCTGCAATGAAATTTCAGTTTAGTACTGATGACTGCACATACTTAAAAAAATTTTTTTAAGTTAATTTTTAGGTTAAGTGTTATCTTTGATCCAAAATAATATAGCAAGTCACAAAGTCCACACTTTCCTATTGGTTTCAATATCTAAAAATTGGATCCTATGATTGAATGTGGAAAATGAAACTGATCCTACAATCCGTACATCCATTTGGCCCCATCTTTATCAGTAAGAGGAACATTTAGAATGAAATCGAAATGTTCTTAGAAATAAGGCCAAGACACAGCTGATAGAACTCCACAGCAGCAATTGACAGGAAAATATCATTTACTTTCAGAAACCGGCAAATTGAATGGTGTCTGGTATGTTGAAAATGTCTTATAAATGTTAGAGAAGGCAAGGTTTAAACCTTGGGGAAGTCACTGAAAGTTCAACCTTATGATAATCACAGTGTGAGGAGAGAGATGCCCCCAGGATTTCAGGGACGTTATTAAATCTGTGGGCAGACTTCTATTGGTTCACAAACTATTCATTAGCACTTCACCTAATCCTGAGTTCTCTTGAAATTGAGAGACCCTTATCTTGTCCATTTATTTTCAAGTAATTCCAATAGGAGAATGTTATTAGATGAGTTTTAAAGATGAATAAGGGAGTTTTGAGGGCAATCAGCAACTGCTTTTTAGCTCAGAGTCATTCCTTATACCTTCAAGAATAATGTAATTTAGCTCAACTTCATTTTCAGTAGTGAATAATTAGTTATCTCACATATACAAGAAAAAAATTGCATTAAAAACTCAATTACTTTGCTCAACTGAGATTACTCTCTAGATGAAATGGCTCATTACCATAAAAACGTGTACTCCAAACAGAGGTTTCTTTGATATTATGAGAAAATACATTTATTTCATTAATAAAAAAGTGAATTTGAAACCTTATGATGTCTACTTTGATTACTCCACATTTCTCCTGATCCCAATATGTTTCCAGGGTTCACTGATTTCCCACAAGAAATTATACATGTAATTTGCTGAGGAACAGTGCTATTTTTTTTTTTTTACATTAAAACAAGTTAATAGCTTATACTAGATTGTTCTTAAAGTCCTTTCCAGGGCTACATTTCAATGACCTCATGTTTATATTCCATGTATTTTCATAATTATACTGAATAAGCACACAAAAGAAGCTCTGTGCATCAAGTATATATATTTATGCTATTTTTTCTCTAAAATTTCCCTGATCTCATGTGATAACAATATTCTACTTTGTCCTTTTTCCAACCAGTTTGACAATGAGTTTTATGTTAATATCACCTGTTCCTAAATAATTATTCTCATAAACAATGGTCTTATCTTCCTGCTCAGCAAATGCACTGCTGAATCTGTGAAATTGCAACTGTTACCATGACAACAGAAGTGGCCAACAAGGAGAAGAGGCAAAGCTTTTGTATAGCATCAAGTAGAAACAGCGTGTAATTTCTTAAAGTTGTTATTCAAATTAGATTTTGTGATCTGTTTCAAAAAAAAAAGAGAAGGAAACGTGTAACTTTCTCACTTTTATTCTCTCCTATAGGTTAATAGCTCTAGGACAATCTCTCTGCACAAGATAAAATAATTCCAATCAAATTCAATTTTTGTAAGCTTAACTGGCCTAAATGGCATGGACTAACAGTATGCATAAAATAGAATTGATGCAACACTGATGCTAGTGTTTAATAAAAACAGACCAACCCAAATTATCCTCTGGTAACCCGATCCTAGTTTCACCCAGATTGTTAAAACTTCTGGGATGATAAGAAGAAAGGATTTGATACAGATGTATTTTTCTGTCAGCACATACTGCCCTCCAAGTCAGAGCACAATGTGGCTTCAGGAATAACTGAAAAGGTGGATGGGGAGGGCTAGCCGGGCACACAGACAAGGGCCCTTCACTGTGCAGCTAAAGCAGCTTTTCTGCAATTGGTTTTTCCTCACTCTGCCTCTTAGATCCCCAAGGATTTCAGAGTCTCTAATACATCCCACTCCAGTACTCTTGCCTGGAAAATCCCATGGACGGAGGAGCCTGGAAGGCTGCAGTCCACGGGGTCGCTAGGAGTCAGACACGAATGAGCGACTTCACTTTCACTTTTCACTTTCGTGCATTGGAGAAGGAAATGGCAACCCACTCCAGTGTTCTTGCCTGGAGAATCTCAGGGACAGGGGAGCCTGGTGGGCTGCCGTCTCTGGGGTTGCACAGAGTCGGACACGACTGAAGCGACTTAGCAGCAGCAGCAGCAGCAATAAGAAAACAGATAAGCGCCAAGGCCAGAGCCTGTAGAAAAATGACAACAGGCATTCTGAAGCAATTTGGGCTGACACAAATGAATAAATCTAAAACACAAACGGAAGCCAGGTATCACTGAATCCTGGCATCCCGCCAGGATGAATTGTGAGAAGCGTTGGAAGCGCTGGACACCCTTGAAGTCGGCGTGTTAAAGAGGAAACTGCACAGCGCTTGTCAAGCAGAGTAACGTAGTTTGGGAAGAGAAAGGAGGTGGAGGAAGCTGACAGATCACACAACTCTGGGCCTTCCCAAAATACAAGTAATTTTGCCCACACACGAACAATCTCAAATTGTTTGCCAGTTAATCACAGGCAAACACTGATTTTCCTCGCCCTAGGGATTGTACGAGCAAGGCAGTTAGAGTCCCCCAGGGCACTGGGGGTAACTCTTGCAGAGCTGCTGGTCCACAGTGGCTATCTGGTTTTTATTTCTCTGTGGACAGCATGTGGATTTTTTTTGATCTAAGATTTACAAATGGATTGCACCCAAGGTCCCATCCTGGGCCCAGACAAACCAGAGAGAAACGTGCAACCTGGAACAATACGGAGGAGTCTCAGGGGAGTGGAGATATCTCAGCAGCAAGAGACTCCTCCCTCCACCCACCCCACCCCCAACCCCCAACAACCCACCCCTCCCCACCCTCCATGACCTCCATCCCCCTCTCCCCCCGCCCTCTCCAGACACAAAGCTCCTTGGTCATGGAAAAGCAGGTAAATTCTGAGCACAGCCTGGAGTTTGCCACTCTAACTGGTCTCCGGATGCCCAGAAACTGCTGTCTGCTCAATTAAGCTCCTGCTGGTCACTAGACTGGGCTCTGAGGATACAGAGGTGAGCAAGATAAAACTGTCAGTGAACAATTAAAACTTAACCTCTAGCACAGAAACCAAGCTCTTGCAGAGCAAGCTGCTCCAGGTGGGCTCAGTGTATAAGGGGCTGTGAGACTCTGTAAGAGCACTGAAACAGGGAGATGTAACCCGGGGAAGTCAAAGAAAGCTTCTCTGGGGAAAAGACAAATTGGGATGTAACCAGGCAGGAGCCAGAGGCTAGGGATGGAAAGATTAAACTGTGCCAAGGCCCTAAGGACCCATGTGATGGACTCAACTCCAGCAAGTCCAAAGAGGGGGTCCATAGGTATCAGAAGGTGTGGCAATTCTATCCTGTGTTTAAGGAAATGGGCCAGGGGAATTCCCTGGTTGTCCAGGGGCTTCCATGGTGACTCAGACAGTAAAGAATCTGCCTGCAGCTCAGGAGACATGGATTCAATACTCTGGGTGGGGAAATCCCCTGGAGAAGGGAATGGCAACCCACTCCAGTATTCTTGCCTCGAGAACCCCATGGACAGAGGAGCCTGCTGACTACAGTCCATGGGGTTATAAGGAGTCACAGAGACCAGTGTCTGCCCATATGAGGCACACAGATTATTGTTGATTCCAGCAATGGAGCCTCCAGATTCCTGTTTTCTGGATTCCCTTCCAAAAGCTCCACCTTCTCACTTCCTTATACAGAATAATTTGCATTTGACCTCCTACTCTTTTCCAGAGCTGTCCTTACACACCTCCAAAGATTCATTAATATGCTCCGACAGAGGTTCTCACGCCTTACCCATTACATAGGGAGGAACTATCAGAGACTGGATTTCATCTTCTCTACCCTCCAGTCTCTGCACATAGTTCATGTGGGATTAAAATAGCTTGCTTTCTATCCAGCTACTCACAGGAACGGGAAAAAATGTGTGGAAATTTTATTTCCTAAATTCACTTAGTTGAAATAATATTAATGAAAATACCTAAACTGAAAATGAAGTAAAAGTGAAAGTTCATTTTTTTTTAAATTCATTTTTGCTTTAAATTAAGTTTTTAAAATGAAGTCTACTGCCTGGGCTTCCTTGGTGACTTAGATGGTAAAGAATCTGCACAAAATGAGGGAGACCTGGGTTAGATCCCCGTGTCAGGAAGATCCCCTGGAGAAGGGAATGGCAACTCATTCCAGTATTCTTGCCTGGAGAATTCCATGGACAGAGGAGCCTGCCAGGCTTAAGTTCATGGGGTCACAAAGAGTTGGACACAACTGAGTGACTAACACTCTCACTTTCATACTGCCTATTTTATAAAATAGCATAGCATAGTGATTAGACTTTGCCAGGGAGACTCCCTTTTTTGTTCCTATTTCTTTCATGTTTTCTTTTCCTTTTTCCTCTGAATATGCATGCTCATTATAGAAACCTATATATAATATGTGTGTGTGTTATATACACACATATATGCACAAAAATGAAATCAATCATTTTTTCCTAAAATTTATTTTTTATGCATTTTCTATCCATAGTTAAAATGATACTATATACACAAAACTGTCCTGGTGCCTCAAAGCTCTTGAACTATAGGGGTTTTTGTTAGCCTAAAATATACTGACACTACATTAAATCAATTGCCAAGACTATGATACAAACAATGTGTGCTGTGGAATGAAGAGAACAAAGAAATCACTGGGATAGTTTTTCAGAAGACCTGTGACTTGGACATGAAGAAACAGAGAAGGAAATTTGGAAAGAGAAGTTACTCTGAAAGTGGGGAGGGCAGGCATCAGGGCAAAGCAAGGGATTCATGCTGAAGAGAGAGCAGGATCATGAGGGAAGAATGTTAGAGACAGAGTTTGGGTTGCTTAAGAAGTGGTAGGACAGGCATGCTGACGAGCAGCCAGGTCTAGATATATCAGCAATTTCAATTAGGAGGTAGAAAGAGATAAACTTGGAGAAGATTTGGTTTGATCCTCATACAATGCTGTTGAATTACAGTTTTTGCCATGTTTTAAGACATGATGCTTTCTGAACTTATTTTAGAAAAGATTAGCATAATCAGACTATCTTTCAGGTAATGAGATGGTTCGTCTATTTTTGCAAATATAACTCTTGACTGCCAAAAAGCACGCTGCAATCCTATAACTAGTAATTAGATATACTCCAATAACTTTTAGATACATCATGCAAAACCATGACTAGCATATGTAAAGTTCTTCTGTACCATATTTTAACTTTAGGGGAGAGAGCTTATTAGTAGTTGCTATAATTATTCTCACTCTTCCTAAAATTTTATCCAAAAGTGTTTGTTTTCTGATTATAATCTAGCAAAAAGCAAGTGCTCAGATCAGATCAGAACAGTCGCTCAGTTGTGTCCGACTCTTTGCGACCCTATGAATCGCAGCACACCAGGCCTCCCTGTCCATCACCAACTCCCGGAATTCACTCAGACTCACGTCCATTGAGTCAGTGATGCCATCCAGCCATTTCATCCTCTGTCGTTGCCTTCTTCTCCTGCCCCCAATCCCTCCCAGCATCAGAGTCTTTTCCAATTAGTCAACTCTTCGCATGAGGTGGCCAAACTACTGGAGTTTCAGCTTTAGCATCATTCCTTCCAAAGAAATCCCAGGGCTGATCGCCTTCAGAATGGACTGGTTGGATCTCCTTGCAGTCCAAGGGACTCTCAAGAGTCTTCTCCAACACCACAGTTCAAAAGCATCAATTCTAGGAAAGATTAAATTTACTTTTGTTTTGTATTTGCACTAGAAGACTTCAACCCCATGATTTTTTTTTTTTAATTTATACAAAGACCCTGTTTCAGAAATAAAGAGAAGAATAGAAAGAGTGGAAGAAGGTGCTGCCTTCTAGAGAGAGAGTGTGTGTGTGTTAATTTTCAGTGTTCAAGGGCCTCTCATTTCATCAGTAACCTATTTATTCTTCTGTCAAAGATATAAGGTTAAAAGAAAAAATTTGCACTTAAATTTTTCATATAATTAGACTTCCTCTAGTATTTTTAAATTATCTCAGGAATGACTTACTATATTCTTATTCCAATTATTATTAACCAGCCCTTCAGTGTCAGACAGTATTGTGCTACAAATTATGTGTTAGGATAAACTCAAGGGAGTTGGCACATAAGCAAAAGCACATTACAAATTATCATTCATTCCTGTTCCAAACTGTAAATGCAATACAGATCTTAACCAACAATATCTTTTTTCCATGCATGTAATTTTTTTTTCCCCAATAGTGAAACTTAGTTTATTCAAAATCACAAATGATGCTAAAAGAAGCCCCCATTGCCCTTTGGGATCTGCCATTCTGAACAGCAAGTCCAAATGGCTTTTCCTCTGTTGTTCAGATGCTGATATTTCAGTACAAGTGTGTGAACCATAGTCAGTAGCAGCTGAAATAGCATCACACCTGCAACAAAATAATTGTTCCTTTTGGTTATCTAACTGGCTACCGCCCCCCTTTGTTTCATTGATAATGATGATCCTGCATTGTATTTTTTAATTAATTTTTATTTGAGCATAGTTGCTTTATAGTGTTGTGTTAGTTTTTGCTGTACAGAAAAGTGAATCAGATATACATATACATATATGTATCTTTTTTGGATTTCCATCCCATTTAGGTCATAACAGAGCATTGAGCAGAGTTCCCTGTGTTATACAGTAGGTTCTCATTAGCTGATCTATTTTATATATAGTAATCGTTATATGTCAATCCCAATCTCCCAATCCATCCCATCAACCCCCTTCCCTGGTTGCTATCCAGATGTTTGTTCTCTACATCTGTGCCTCTATTTCTGCTTTGCAAATATAATCATCTATACCATTTTTCTAGATTGTGCATATATGTGTTAATATACAATATGTGTTTCTCTCTATCTGACTTACATCACTCAGTCTCTAGGTCCATCAATAGCTCCACAAATGATCCAGTTTTGTTCTTTTTATGGTTGAGTAATATTCCATTGTATATGTACCATGACTTCTTTATCCATTCTTCTGTTGATGGACGTTTAGGTCGTTTCCCTATTTAGAGTCAAGTAAAATGATATTGCCTGGAAAATCCCATGGGCAGAGGAGCCTGGTAGGCTGCAGTCCATGGGGTCGCTAGGAGTCGGACACGACTGAGCGACTTCACTTTCACTTTTCACTTTCCTGCATTGGAGAAGGAAATGACAACCCACTCCAGTGTTCTTGCCTGGAGAATCCCAGGGACGGTGGAGCCTGGTGGGCTGCCGTCTATGGGATTGCAAAGAGTCAGACACGACTGAAGCGACTTAGCAGCAGCAGCAGCAGCAGCAGCAGCAAATGACACACAGCCCGGGCAGCTGAGATGGCGCACATAGCGCAGGCTAGAGGAGCTACCCCACGTCCGAGGTCAGGGGCAGAAGCCGGGAGGACCCCATGCCCGAGGGGCAGTGGTCAAGAGGAGTTATCCCACATCCAAGGTCAGGGGCGGCGGCCAGGAGGAGCTACCCCACTCTGGAGGAGCAGTGGCTGCACGGGCGCAGGAGGGCCTAGAGGAGCTATTCCACGTTCAAGGTCAGGAAGGGCGGCGGTGAGGAGATACCCTTCGTCCAAGGTAAGGAGCAGTGGCTGCGCTTTGCTGAAGCAGCTGTGAAGAGATACCCAACATCCAAGGTAAGAGAAACCCAAGTAAGACAGTAGGTGTTGCAAGAGGGCACCAGAGGGCAGACACACTGAAACCATAGTCACAGAAAACTAGTCAGTCTAATCACACTAGGACCACAGCCTTGTCTAACTCAATGAAACCAAGCCATGCCTGTGGGGCCACCCAAGATGGGCAAGTCATGATGGAGAGGTCTGACAGAATGTGGTCCACTGGAGAAGGGAATGGCAAACCACTTCAGTGTTCTTGCCTTGAGAACCCCATGAACAGTATGAAAAAGCAAAATGATAGGATACTGAAAGAGGAACTCCCCAGATCAGTAGGTGCCCAATATGCTACTGGAGATCAGTGGAGAAATAACTCCAGAAAGAATGAAGGGATGGAGCCAAAGCAAAAACAATACCCAGTTGTGGATGTGACTGGTGATAGAAGCAAGGTAGATCCAACCAGTCCATTCTGAAGGAGATCAGCCCTGGGATTTCTTTGGAAGGAATGATGCTAAAGCTGAAACTCCAGTACTTTGGCCACCTCATGTGAAGAGTTGACTCATTGGAAAAGACTCTGATGCTGGGAGGGATTGGAGGCAGGAGGAGAAGGGGATGACAGAGGATGAGATGGTTGGATGGCATCACTGACTTGATGGACGTGAGTCTGAGTGAACTCCGGGAGTTGGTGATGGACGGGGAGGCCTGGCGTGCTGCAGTTCATGGGGTCACAAAGAGTCGGACACGACTGAGCAACTGAACTGAACTGAACAGAAATGAAACAAGCTTAGGTGAGGGGTATTCATTGTAAGTAGGTGACCGGATACAAGCTTTCTTCATTCATTAGTTTTAACAACAGAATAGAACTTAATTATGGCCTGAAAGTTTTGACTTAGAGTGGCCTCAGTTAATAGTATCTCTGTTTCATATTTCACTGCCTCCAATATGAAGAGGTACAGATACCTTGGAAACATAAAGCTTATCCATCATGTTAACTCCACTTGGTTGGAAAGTCTCCAAACAATTAATGAATCATTTGGAAGGGATTTAACAAATAATTTTGTGAGCAACCACTGTCCTCTGCTGTGCTAAGTTGTGTCAGACTCTTTTGTGACCGCATGGACTGTGGACCACTAGGTCCTCTATCCACACAATTTTCCAGGAAAGAATACTATGATACACAAGCAGTTTCAAGGTATTCTGTCTGTGACTCAGTTTCATTTTCAAAGCAAATTTAATTCTCCTGATTTCTTCTGCAAGTTAACTTTCCAGATTCTCTGAGCAGGGCTGCCATAAATAGGCATGTGTTATTTCTACCAATGTATTTAAACTCCAAGGGGAATCTAGTCACTTGGTAAGGTTAATCTTTTTAATTGTTTCTATTCTAATGGATAAAGTGATATCTCTTTGGGAATTTTAATTTGCACTTCCCTAATGACTAATGATGTTGAGCATCTTTCTGTGTGGCTATTTGAAAACTGTTTATCTTCTTTGTGAAGTATCTTTTCAAATTCATTTCTTTTTTAATTAATTTTTTTTGTTTGTTTTCTTATTGCTAAGAACCGAGTGTTCATTATGTATTCTGGGTACAAGTCCTTTATCAGATATAACATTTGCTAATATTTCCTCTCAGCATATAGTTTATCATGGCATTCTATTACAATCTCTTTTGAAGAGAAAAAGTTTTTAATTTTGATGAAGTCCAGATTATCACTTGGTCCTTTTATAGATCATGCTTTTAGTGTTGGATCCAAGAGATGTTTGCCTAAGTTAAGATCACAAAATTTTTCACCTATGTTTTATCTTAGTAGTTTTATAGTTTTAGGTTTCCTTTTCACATTTATCATTTATTTTTGTTTTAACTTTTGTGTATTGCTCAAATATGGACCAAACTTGTTTTTTGCACAAGGCTATCCAGAGGCCTTACAAATAGCTGTGAAAAGAAGAGAAGTGAAAAGCAAAGGAGAAAAGGAAAGATATAAACATCTGAATGCAGAGTTCCAAAGAATAGCAAGAAGAGATAAGAAAGCCTTCTTCAGTGATCAATGCAAAGAAATAGAGGAAAACAACAGAATGGGAAAGACTAGGGATCTCTTCAAGAAAATCAGAGATACCAAAGGAACATTTCATGCAAAGATGAGCTCGATAAAGGACAGAAATGGTATGGACCTAACAGAAGCAGAAGATATTAAGAAGAGATGGCAAGAATACACAGAAGAACTGTACAAAAAAGATCTTTACGACCCAGATAATCATGATGGTGTGATCACTGACTAGAGCCAGACATCCTGGAATGTGAAGTCAAGTGGGCCTTAGAAAGCATCACTACGAACAAAGCTAGTGGAGGTGATGGAATTCCAGTTGAGCTATTGCAAATCCTGAAAGATGATGCTGTGAAAGTGCTGCAGTCAATGTGCCATCAAATTTGGAAAACTCAGCAGTGGCCACAGGACTGGAAAAGGTCAGTTTTCATTCCAATCCCAACGAAAGGCAATTCCAAAGAATGCGCAAACTACCGCACAATTGCACTCATCTCACACACTAGTAAAGTAATGCTCAAAGTTCTCCAAGCCAGGCTTCAGCAACATGTGAACCGTGAACTTCCTGATGTTCAAGCTGGTTTTAGAAAAGGCAGAGGAACCAGAGATCAAATTGCCAACATCCACTGGATCATGGAAAAAGCAAAAGAGTTCCAGAAAAGCATCTATTTCTGCTTTATTAACTATGCCAAAGCCTTTGACTGTGTGGATCACAATAAACTGTGGAAAATTCTGAAAGAGATGGGAATACCAGACCACCTGATCTGCTTCTTGAGAAATTTGTATGCAGGTCAGGAAGCAACAGTTAGAACTGGACATGGAACAATAGACTGGTTTCAAATAGGAAAAGGAGTTCGTCAAGGCTGTATATAGTCACCCTGTTTATTTAACTTCTATGCAGAGTACATCATGAGAAATGCTGGACTGGAAGAAACACAAGCTGGAATCAAGATTGCTGGGAGAAATATCAATAACCTCAGATATGCAGATGACACGACCCTATGGCAGAAAGTGAAGAGGAACTCAAAAGCCTCTTGATGAAAGTGAAAGAGGAGAGTGAAAAAGTTGGCTTAAAGCTCAACATTCAGAAAATGAAGATCATGGCATCCAGTCCCACCACTTCATGGGAAATAGATGGGGAAACAGTGGAAACAGTGTCAGACTTTATTTTTCTGGACTCCAAAATCACTACAGATGGTGACTGCAGCCATGAAATTAAAAGATGCTTACTCCTTGGAAGGAAAGTTATGACCAACCTAGACAGCATATTGAAAAGCAGAGACATTACTTTGCCAACAAAGGTCCGTCTAGTCAAGGCTATGGTTTTTCCAGCGGTCATGTATGGATGTGAGAGTTGGGCTGTGAAGAAGGCTGAGTGCCGAAGAATTGATGCTTTTGAACTGTGGTGTTGGAGAAGACTCTTGAGAGTCCCTTGGACTGCAAAGAGATCCAACCAGTCCATTCTGAAGGAGATCAGCCCTGGGATTTCTTTGGAAGGAATGATGCTAAAGGTGAAACTCCAGTACTTTGGCCACCTCATGTGAAGAGTTGACTCATTGGAAAAGACTCTGATGCTGGGAGGGATTGTGGGCAGGAGGAGAAAGGGGACAACAGAGGATGAGATGGCTGGATGGCATCACTGACTCGATGGATGTGAGTCTGAGTGAACTCCGGGAGTTGGTGATGGACAGGGAGGCCTGGTGTGCTGCGATTCATGGGGTCGCAAAGGGTCGGACACAACTGAGCGACTGATCTGTCTGATCTGATCTGATCCAGTTGTTCCAGTGCCACTTGTTGAAAAAGTGATTCTTTCTCCACTGAACTGTCTTTGCATCTCTGTAGACAATTAGTTGCCAATATTCTTGTGTGTTAATTTATGGACTATTTTGTCCCATTGATCTACTGATGTCTGTCAATATTGAATCAATATGGTATTGATTATTATAGTTTTATAATGTCTTATTATCAAGTAGTGTTAGTTTCCAACTTTACCATAATCATTTTAAAATTATAAAAGTTTAAAAATGTATTCTCTATTAACCTATATGGGGAAAAACTGAAGAAAAATGGACATACGTTTATGCATAACTGAATTACTTTGTTGTATACCTAAAACTAATACAACATCATAAATGAACTCTACACCAATATAAAATAAATATATAAAAGAGATAAACAAATAAATGCCTACTGTATGGCTCAGGGAACTATATTCAATATCTTATAATAACCTATAATGAAACAGAATCTGAAAAAAGTCTATATGTATATTTGAATCACTTTGGTATATACCCAAAACAGTGTAAATCAACTACAATTAAGAAATAATAAATTATAGAAATGGAAAAATTTGTTAAAAAAATAAAAGAACAAAAGTTTCCCTGAAAAAATAAAAAAAATAAAACTTTAAAAAAAATTTTTTAAACTAAACTAACAGTTATCCTGTTATCATGGAACCCATTCACTATATCCTTTCAATGTTGAGATACAGGTGTGCTGGGCCTATACTTGTCCACACTTGTGTCTGATGAAGGCTACTAATACTCTCCTTACTTTAGAAAGGCAGTCTTGTTCTTAGAAAATATGGCAAGTGTGGCCATTTACAAACAATCTTATAAGCACCTCAAGTACTAGCAATAGGATATGGTAAAATACCCATTACTGTTCACTTTCCCAAAATAGCTTGCTCTTTGAGCACAGTTTTATTTACATACCCATGGGAATTAATTCAAACCTCAGCAAAGCAAGATGTCATTGCAGCAGCAGAACTTAGTTCATGATCTCCTCTAGGGGCTGTCTCAGAGCTGTAGCCCTTGTCTTCTTTTATCCTTTCCACCCTTCAGCACCTCAAACATAACTCTAAGACCCTCCCCCAACCAAAAGTGTCCATTAATAATTAGTGATCATCTACTGTAAAGGAATGTTTTGGGCTAAATTAAACATCAGAATGTTTACCCACCATTTGGACTTCTTCTCTCCTAAAGATAATTGATAATAATATCAAAAGAAGAAAAGTCAATCTCTTGTGGTTATTCTATTTTCAAATAGTATAAACTGTTTTCCTCAGAGACTAGTTTTAAACACCTTGCTGTTTTCTAACAAACAAAGAGAGAGAGGGCCTACAAACAGGGGCTTCCTGGTAGCTCAGCTGGTAAAGAATCCACCTGCAATGCAGGAGACCCCAGTTCAATTCTTGGCTTGGGAAGATGCCCTGGAGAAGGGATAGGCTACCCACTCCAGTATTCTTGGTCTTCCCTGGTGGCTCAGCTGGTAAAGAATCTGCCTGCAATGTGTGAGAACTGGGTTTGATCCCTGGGTTGGGAAGATTCCCTAGAGAAGGGAATGGTTACCCACTCCAGTATTCTGGCTTGGAGAATGCCATGGATATGTGTAGTCCATGGGGTTGCAAAGAGTTGGATACGACTAAGAGACTTCCACTTTCACTTTCACACCTTAAAAATAAAGTGATTTGATTAAAAGAATTAACAAAACTGGTTTTTAAAAAGCACTTTTTTACATACTTTTGCTTAAAAGAATATCATGAGAGTAAAATCACATTATCCCAAAAAGAACTCCAATGTCAGGTAAGAGATTTACAATAAAATGGAAGACTTTTATTGTGTATTAAAAGCCATAAAGTCTACTGTGTTCAGTGAAAAAGCTCAAAAAGCTTGCTTTTGAAATATTCAGTGATCAAGGTGTATAGTGATAATTCAACAAATATTTATTTTATTTAGTCACTAAACATTGATTGAACATCTAGGCTGTGCTCAACACTGTGTCAGGGACTGAGGTTTCAAACAAGAATGAATCAAATGTCTTTCGTTTCATAGAAACTTGTGGATGAGATTATCGGAACAGGGAAAAGAGGGAGGAGACAGACCTGTAAGCAAATAATCATAATATCGTAAGTACGCTTTAATAAAGTCAAGCACAAAGTATATTGAAAGTCCATAAGAGAAAGTAACTAACTCTATGGTGGGGGATGAAGGGGAACTACAAAAGGTCAGCTCCCTGAAAGATTCCAAAAGAGTGTGTGACACAGGAGCTTAAACCCTCATTGCAGAGAGAAAACCTACCCATATGAAATAGCTACTGATTGAAATAAACACCACTTCAAAGAAATCAGTTACCAATTAGAATTTTCTAAAAGCAGCTTTTTCTATTTAACATTTCTATCTAGAAACAACGATGCTAGTAGAAATTTTAGAAAACTCTTAACCTTGAAAATAGTAACAAGTCCTAAAATAAAATTTTATTTTTTGTTTTACTTCATAAAATGTTAACCCATATTCCAAATACTGGTTGTCACTTATTTTTTAAACTAAGCTGTTAGGGAGAGGGAGTGACTGTGTAGTTATTAAAAGACCATACTATGATCAAAAGGTACCATTAAGAGAGTGAAAATGCAAACCACAGACTGGGAAATATTCATAATACATACATCTACCAAAATGTATACCCAAATATGGAAGAACTGCTAAAAGCCATAAAAAAGACAGTCTAATTTTTCAATGAGAAGAGCTAATCAACATTTCAAAACTATATATCCAAGGGACTAAAAAGCTAATTTAAAATGATCAACATCATCATTCATCAGACAAAAGAAAATTCAGTAAAAATGCCCCATCAGAATGATTGAAATTAAAGAGGTCAACAATTCCAAGAATTGAGGAGGATGAGATAAACTGGAACTCTAGTTACTGCTGGAGGGACTATAAATTTGTGCAGCCACCTTGGAAAACTGGGAAGATTTATTAAAGCCAGAGACCTGCTCTGTGTTGTGCTTAGTCACTCAGTCATGTCCTATTCTTTGCAGCCCTATGGAATGTAGCCCACCAGGCTCTGTGTGTGGGGATTCTCCAGGCAAGAATACTTGAGTGGGTTGCCATGCCATCCTCCAGGGGATCTTCCCAACAAATGTGGTATATAGATTCAACAGAATAGTATTCAGCCATAAAAAAATAAGGAAATTCTGTTATTTGCAACAACATGAATGAAACAAAAGCATTATGCTAAATGAAATAAGTCCTACAGAGAAAAATGTATGCTGTGTAATTTCACATTTGGAATCTGGAAAAAAGTTGAACTCATAGAAACAAAGAGCAAAATGGTGTTGCCAGGGGCTAGGTAGTGGTGGAAATGGGTAGATGTTGCTCAAAGGGTGCAAACTTCAATTTGTAAAATGGATCAGTTAGAAGATCTGATGTACATCTGGGTGACTATAGGTAATAACATTGCATTGTATATTTGAAGCTTGCTAAGACAGTAGATCTTAAGCATTTTCACTGTACACCCGCAAATGGTAACTATATATGGTGATGGGTGTTTTAATTAACTTGATTTATGGTAATAATTTAACACTATATACATATATCAAATCATTTAAATATATATAATTTATCACATATACCTCAATAAAGCTGGGAAAAATAAAAAATTTAATTTGAAAAGATAGTAAAAAATTAAAAATCAAAAATATTAATCATTTCTGAGTGGTAGAAGTGTTCATGATTTTTATTTTCATTAAGGTTTCTGTGTTTTTTCAAAATTTCTTCAGTGCATGTACATCATTGTTATACAGCACATTTTATTTTCAAAGTGTGTTATTAAAATGTATAGTTTACTTGCTGTTCTTGTTCTTTTTACTCTATGAATCCTTTATAAGTATTGTACGTGAGAGCTTTTTATCATAAGTACATAGATCATTTCTCAGGCAAATTATAGCTTAAATACTAGCTATTCCATCAAAATCTTGCCCCAAATCAGCAGATAATGAGCATCGCAACTGAAAAAAGTATACAAACACTTCTTCACAGCTTTAGCTGTTACCTTAATTAATTATCAATGATTCTTGATTATAGTATTAATACATTCTTAAAGTAATTCAGTTTCAAGGAGAAACTACCATGTACTTCACTACATGATTGTTAATTATCCAGCTCTTTGCAAAAACTTTAAGGTGTTATAGATTAGTAAATGCATTGTGAATTCCTTATATGTCCCAGGTTTCCATGGACCAATAAAATTAGTATGCTGTTTTTGTGCATCCAGAATACTAATGCAGACATTTTTTCAGGAGGCAGAAAGACAATATTACAAACCAAAGTGCTAATCCCATCGATTAAGTTTAATCTTTATTTTTTTATTCATATACATTGATGATAATGTTACTTCTGTTCCCAGTGTCTCTTCAATATAGCGCAGAGAAAAGATTGGGATTTTAGTTTGCTTGCATTCTGCTTTGCTTGTCTGGTTTGTGGGTTTCCACTTTACATCACAAGGAATGAAGTGGAAGCCAGTCTGCAGTCCCACTACCTTTGCCTGAAGACAGATACTGTGTGGTGATTAGTAAGCAGTAAAATTGGCTCTAGGGAGAAGTTTATCTTTCCCTTAACTATAGCTTTCTGAAGTCAAATTACAGCTGGTACTAAGCAACACAATATATATTGGAACAGACTTTTCCAGCCTTAAGAGGCTATTGTTCAAGGTACCTTAATGACAGGCTGTCCACAAGCTTCTGATTGACTGGTTCACAACTCTGACTCCAATGCTCATCATACTGCCTAAAGCTCAGTAGGGAACAAGAGAAGACAAGGAAATTAGCACAGAACTTTCAACAGATCTCAAGAGCTGAGAGAATTGAATTACATCGTAGAGGAGATACCTAAGCCGTAAAATAGAAAAGCTTTGAAATTGTGCACAAAAATGCAGCACAACTATGATCTATTAATGTCTTACGCTCTGTCCCACCTGAACTGACACAACAGACAGATATAGTCGGCAAAAATCCCAAAGGTCCACTCAGTACTTCATGTTGAAAGAATTCTACCATCACTATTGGATCAAAGACTAAGACCAAAACCCAGATGGGTCAGAGTCTGACCTTTGTTCAACCCCAGCTGTCCCTCAAACCTTGCCTTCTCTCCGTGATCTCTCCTCTCGCGCTCTGGGCTGAGTCTTTCTTCCATCACATTTCTGGGAGTGGGGTCTCTCACTTTTGACATATTTGCAAAATCTTTACAGAAAGTATTAAAACTTAAAAAAAGGAAAAAGACAGGAGCCACAAACAGAGATGAAATGTACAAAACAAACAGACGAACAAACTAAATGTTCTGGAAAGTATTTTACTTCAGAATGAAAAATGAACAGTTTTCACTCTGTTCATTGCAAAATACCCAGAATACAATGCTGGTCATTTGAGGAAATGTACACCCCTCAATTTCTCCATCACCCTTTTTCTTAATACTGTTTACCAAAAAGAAACTTCAACAGCATAGGAAAAATGATTTTCCGGGAGCCTGGTGGGCTGCCGTCCAGGGGGCCGCACAGAGTCGGACACAACTGACACGACTTAGCAGCAGCAGCAGCAAGATTCCCAACGGAATCAAGATTGCCTCCCCCCTCACCACCACCTTAATATAATCACTTGCTTATCAGAACACAAAAATTTGCACCATAAGGGTACATTAACTTAACAATGAGAGTCACTCTCAAAAAAAGAAAGAGAAGGAAAAAAACTTCAGTGTGGTAAATATAACATGGATTTCTGCAAGTATTAAGCATCTAAAATAGGCAGCTAAAACTGGATTTAATATTATTTTGTAAATAAATTATTCCCTTGTCCCTAAACATAAATCTACACATTCACAATAGTCCTAGAAAAGAAATACTGTGATTAAGCATAATATATTATGACAAACTAGTTTCAAAATCCCCAAATTCAATGTCTTGATAAAAATTCTGATCAGAAAAAAATGTGACTCAATTTTAAAACATTGTCAAAACAACATCACATTTAAAATCTTCCACGGTTTACACAAATAATAAGAATTTTCAATTTTCCCATTGTGACTTAAAACACAAATAGTTCAGTTCAGTTGCTCTGTTGTGTCTCACTCTTTGCAACCCCATGGACTACAGCATGCCAAGCCTCCCTGTCCATCACCAACTCCAGGGCCTTGCTCAAACTCATGTCCATCAAGCTGGTAATGCCATCCAATCATCTCATCCTCTGTTGTCCCCTTCCCCTCCCGCCTTCAATCTTTCCCAGCATCAGGGTCTTTTCTAATGAGTCAGTTCTTCCCATCAGGTGGCCAAAGTATTGGAGTTTCAGCTTCAGGATCAATCCTTCCAATGAATATTCAGGGCTGATTTCCTTGAGGATGGAATGGTTGGATCTCCTTGCAGTCCAAGGCACTCTCAAGGGTCTTCTCCAACACCACAATTCAAAAGCATCAATTCTTCGGCACTCAGGTTTCTTAGTAGTCCAACTCTCACATCCATACCTGACTACTGGAAAAACCATAGCTTTGACTAGATGGATTTTGTCAGCAAAGCAATGTCTCTGCTTTTTAATATGTTGTCTAGGTTGGTCATAGCTTTTCTTCAGAGGAGCAAGCATCTTTTAATTTCATGGCTACAGTCACAATCTGCAGTGATTTTGGAGCCCCCCAAAAGTAAAGTCTCTCACTGTTTCCATTGTTTCCCCATCTATTTGTAATGAAGTGATGGGACCAGATGCCATCATCTTCATTTTCTGAATGTTGAGCTTTAAGCCAACTTTTTCACTCTCCTCTTTCACTTTCATCAAGAGGCTCCTTAGTTCTTCTTCACTTTCTGCCATAAGGGTGGTGTCATCTGCATATCTGAGGTTATTCATATTTCTCCCGGCAATGTTGATTTCAGCTTGTGCTTCTTCCAGCGTTTCTCATGATGTACTCTGCATATAAGTTAAATAAGCAGGGTGACAATATACAGCCTTGACATACTCCTTTTCCTATTTGGAACCAGTCTGTTGTTCCATGTCCAGTTCTAACTGTTGCTTCCTGACCTGCATATAGGTTTCTTAAGAGGCAGGTCAGGTGGTCTGGTATTCCCATCTCTTTCAGAATTTTCCACAGTTTGTTGTTATCCACACAGTCAAAGGCTTTGGCATAGTCAATAAAGCAGAAGTAGATATTTTTCTGGAACTCTCTTGCTATTTGATGATCCAGCAGATGTTGGCAATTTGATCTCTGGTTCCTCTGCCTTGTCTAAATCCAGCTTTAGCATCTGCAGGTTCACGGTTCACATATTATTGAAGCACAGCTTGGAGAATTTTGAGCATTACTTTGCTAGCATGTGAAATGAATGTAACTGTGTGGTAGTCTGAACATTCTTCGGCATTGCCTTTCTTTGGGATTGGAATGAAAACTGACCTTTTCCAGTCCTGTGGTCACTGCTGAGTTTTCCAACTTTGCTCGCATATTGAGTGTAGCACTTTCACAGCATCATCCTTTAGGATTTGAAAGAACTCAACTGGAATTTCATCACCTCCACTAGCTTTGTTTGTAGTGATGCTTCCTAAGGCCCACTTGACTTCCATTCCAGGATGTCTGGCTCTAGGTGAGTGATCACACCATTGTGGTTATCTGGGTCGTGAAGATCTTTTTTGTACAGTTCTTCTGTGTATTCTTGCCACCTCTTCTTTATATCTTCTGCTTCTGTTAGGTCCATACCATTTCTGTCCTTTATTGTGCCCATCTTTTCATGAAATGTTCCCTTGATATCTTTAATTTTCTTGAAGACGTCTCTAGTCTTTTCCATTCTATTGTTATAGAAAGCTGTTAATTTCAATGATGACATCAGTTTTGGTCTTTAGCATTATTTTCTTCATAAAAAAATTGAGTTGTAATGTGCTCATTTCTGGTCTGATTGGTTTTCAGTATTTTATAAATGTATATTAAAAATTTCTTAAAAGCCAACATGTTTAACTATTGTGAGAGAGAATAACTATAAACAGCTTTATTTAAATCATATTTAAAAATTAAAGATTAATAGGTCTACATTTCATTGCTTATTAAGGCCAAGTATTTCTTTTTTATTTGTTTTTTAATTGGAGGAAAACTGCTTTACAATGTTGTGTTTGTTTCTGCCATACAACAACACAAATCTGCCATAATTATACAGGGAGGTGATATAAACATGAGGAAAGCATGGCAACCCGCTCCACTGTTCTTGCCTGGAGAATCCCATGGACAGAAGAGCCTGGCGGGCTACAGTCGATGGGGTTGCAAAGATTCAAACATGACTGAAGCAACTTAGCACACATGTACGCATGATTATATAATATATACCCTTCCTGATAGGTTTCTTGTGAGGATTAAGTGTGCACACAGGATGGTATATAGTAAACAGTCATTAAACATAGTGTAGGTGATGCCTCTCATTCTGCTTTGTCTCAAAGTCTTACATGTATGTATGTGTATATATGTGTATATATATATATCTCTCTCTCAAGAAACTCCTGGTGTAACAGGCAAATTTGGCCTTGGAATACGGAATGAAGCAGGGCAAAGACTAATAGAGTTTTGCCAAGAAAATGCACTGGTGAACACCCTTTTCCAACAACACAAGAGAAGACTCTACACATGAACATCACCAGATGGTCAACACCAAAATCAGATTGATTATATTCTTCACAGCCAAAGATGGAGAATCTATATACTGTTAGCAAAAATAAGACCAGGAGCTGACTGTGGCTCAGATCATGAACTCCTTATTACCAAGTTCAAACTGAAATTGAAGAACGTAGGGAAAACCACCAGACCACTCAGGTATGACCTAAATCAAATCCCTTATGATTATACAGTGGAAGTGAGAAATAGATTTAAGGGCCTAGATCTGATAGATGGAGTGCCTGATGAACTATGGAATGAGGTTCGTGACATTGTACAGGAGACAGGGATCAAGACCATCTCCATGGAAAAGAAATGCAAAAAAGCAAAACGGCTGTCTGGGGAGGCCTTACAAATAGCTGTGAAAAGAAGAGAAGTGAAAAGCAAAGGAGAAAAGGAAAGATATAAGCATCTGAATGCGGAGTTCCAAAGAATAGCAAGAAGAGATAAGAAAGCCTTCCTCAGTGATGAATGCAAAGAAATAGAGGAAAACAACAGAATGGGAAAGACTAGGGATCTCTTCAAGAACATTAGAGATACCAAAGGAACATTTCATGCAAAGATGAGCTCGATAAAGGACAGAAATGGTATGGACATAACAGAAGCAGAAGTATTAAGAAGAGGTTGCAAGAATACACAGAAGAACTGTACAAAAAAGATCTTCATGACCCAGATAACCACAATGGTGTGATCACTCACCTAGAGCCAGACATCCTGGAATGTGAAGTCAAGTGGGCCTTAGAAAGCATCACTACGAACAAAGCTAGTTCAGGTGATAGATTTACAGTTGAGCTATTTCAAGTCCTGAAAGATGATGCTGTGAAAGTGCTGCACTCAATATGCCAGCAAATCTGGAAAACTCTGCAGTGGCCACAGGACTGGAAAAGGTCAGTTTTCATTCCAATCCCAAAGAAAGCAATGCCAAAGAATGCTCAAACTACCGCACAATTGCACTCATCTCACACAGTAGTAAAGTAATGCTCAAAATTCTCCAAGCCAGGCTTCAGCAATATGTGAACCATGAATTTCCTGATGTTCAAGCTGGTTTTAGAAAGGGCAGAGGAACCAGAGATCAAATTGCCAACATCTTCTGGATCATGGAAAAAGCAAGAGAGTTCCAGAAAAACATCTATTTCTGCTTCATTGACTATGCCAAAGCCTTTGACTGTGTGGATCACAATAAACTGTGGAAAATTCTGAAAGAGATGGGAATACCAGACCACCTGATCTGCCTCTTGAGAAATCTGTATGCAGGTCAGGAAGCAACAGTTAGAACTGGACATGGAACAACAGACTGGTTCCAAATAGGAAAAGGAGTACATCAAGGCTGTATATTGTCACCCTGTTTATTTAACTTATATGCAGAGTACATCATGAGAAATGCTGGACTGGAAGAAACACAAGCTGGAATCAAGATTGCTGGGAGAAATATCAATAACCTCAGATATGCAGATGACACCACCCTGATGGCAGAAAAGTGAAAGAGGAGAGTGAAAAAGTTGGCTTAAAGCTCAACATTCAGAAAACGAAGATCATGGCATCCAGTCTCATCACTTCATGGAAATAGATGGGGAAACAGTGGAAACAGTGTCAGACTTTATTTTTCTGGACTCCAAAATCACTACAGATGGTGACTGCAGCCATGAAATTAAAAGACGCTTACTCCTTGGAAGGAAAGTTATTACCAACCTAGATAGCATATTCAAAAGCAGAGACATTACTTTGCCAACAAAGGTTCGTCTAGTCAAGGCTATGGTTTTTCCTGTGGTGATGTATGGATGTGAGAGTAGGACTTGAAGAAGGCTGAGCACCGAAGAATTGATACTTTTGAACTGTGGTGTTGGAGAAGACTCTTGAGAGTCCCTTGGACTGCAAGGAGATCCAACCGGTCCATTGGGATTTCTTTGGAAGGAATGATGCTAAAGCTGAAACTCCAATATTTTGGCCACCTCATGCGAAGTGTTGACTCATTGGAAAAGACTCTGATGCTGGGAGGGATTGGGGGCAGGAGGGGAAGAGGATGACAGAGGATGAGATGGCTGGAAGGCATCACTGACTTGATGGAAGTGAGTCTGAGTGAACTCTGGGAGCTGGTGATGGACAGGGAGGCCTGGCGTGCTGCGATTCATGGGGTTGCAGAGTCAGACACGACTGAGCAACTGAACTGAACTGAACTGATAACCAAATATCTTGTAATCTCATTCTTTATCCTCTCCTTTCATGGATATATCTTTAACGAAAGATTTTTAAAGCATGGACTTGTTTCAAATCATACTGTAAATTTTGGTTGTGGTCAGACACGACCAAGCAACTAACAATTTCACTTTCTTTGAGTTCAAGCGACATATATAATTCTGTTATTCATCCCATGTTGAGTTTGAAATTCCTTTAGGAATATTTAATGGAATGTAAGTGACATTTCTGAAAAATGCTTTCTCTAGGTCAGTGTGTGTGACTCTTAATTATGGCCATTTCTGAGATGAGATTCTTTCATATATATATATACATATACACACACACACTTATGAGAGCAAAATTTCTTGAACCCAACTCTCCCAGTCAAGCTCAGCTCCATCACTGACTCATCATGTGGCCTCCAGTAAATTATTTAATCTCTCTGAGCCTCAGTTTCCTCACATGTGAAATGAACACAATAATTGTACCTTCCTCGATATAGGGTTCTCGTGAGGATTAAGTGTGCACACAGGATGGTACATACTAAACAGTCAGTAAACACAGTGTGATGGTCACATATCACACAGCGTGTGATGGTCCGTTCCACCTTATCTCCACATGAGCTCAGTGCCTGAGGAAGGAACTGGCCCTCTCTGCCTGGCAAAGTTCAGTCTGAAACACGATTGAATGGCACGTGCAAATGACTATGTGTAGAAATGTAGCTGTTTTATTTTAGCTAAAAATCTATTCAAATAAGTCTTTCTCAGGTATGCATTTAAATCAATAAGTTCAAATGGTCTCTCAGGGCTGTTTCTCCCCACCATTCATACATAATTTGGTGACTGCCTTTCCATGTTGGAGGTAAAACAGTTTTCTTAACTCTTATGGATTCCTCTTTTGATAAAAATTTTCAAATGCTACCCATCTTTTACAGTCCATCCTGAATAGAACTTCTGTCAAAAATCTTTTCTGACTATAACAGGCAACTTGGCACCTTGCCTTTCTTCAGTTTCTAAGGGTTTTACATAGTCTGAATGTCACTTGATTCTACTGGCTCAGATTGCTGCATATCTTAAAATTGAAAACAATTTAAACAAAAACTAAAATCACTTAGAAATTATTGGAAATTATAGCTTTGTGTTAATTAAACCATAGGGCAAACATTCAGAAATATATTTCTGATTTCCTCAAATCCCATAGGTGTAAGTTGTTTAAAATTACTTCTTATTTAGTGAATGCATTCTATGTTCCATACTGTAGGCTATGTGCTTTTCCTATCTTGTTTAATTTAAACCTAATGGGTCTGGGTAACCAAGAGGTAGGTTAAGATAGATGGTAAGGAGAATTATTGTTTGAGGAGTTAAACATTATGGATTTTGTTCATATTATTAATTGAATTCTCCTAACAACCTTTGATGGAGACACTAAATTCTCCCTTTATAGGTGAAAAAACTGAAGGTAAATGGGTTTAAATCACTAATCCAAGGTCATGAATTGACCAATAATTAGCAAGTGTCAAGCCCAAGGTTAGAATTCCTTGATTTCTGACTCCAGTACCTGAGGACTAAGCCCTAATTCATTCTCTGACCAACTTGTGACCTTGGGAAAGTGAGTTAAACCTGCCAGACCTCAGTCCCCTTGCTGGAAAGGAATTACTATAAAACCAAAAGCTAACATTTATTGAAAATGTACTTTGTTCATGAGCTGTGGTAAGTGGTTTATGGAAATTATTTCATTCTGTTCTCAGAACAAATTCACAAGGCACTTATTATGATCCCTGTTTTAGAAATAAGGAAAAACAAGCCCAGAGAGTGTTAAAACACTCAGACCGCAGAGCTCGTGTGGTTGACCTCGACTTCATGTCCCACTTTCCTCTCCACCACGTGCTACGCTGCCTCCAGGGACTGAAAAAATCTGCCATCAACACTGCGAAGCATCCGGTGAAAGAGTGCATGTGAAATGGCTAGCACAAAAAATGTCAGCTTTGCTTACAAAATCATAGGTAATACCAACTAATGTATTAGGACAAAACTCAGCTCTAAAATATCCTTGACAAGCTCTAAAGGTTGGCCAAATTAACAAGAGGAAATTTCACAGGATAACAGCCAGGCCCTATAATTAAATTTAAAAAATCAAATGTACCTGTTCTGAAGAGAGCAGGCCTGATTAGCAGCTGGTACATAAAAGGATTTTAGTAGATTTCAAACTCCAGGATACAATACTGTAATATAACAACTCCCCCCAACAGAGTCAAAGTTATCTTAGGCTACTTTAATGGAAATTCAGTCTCCAAACAAGATGGACCATAATGGGACTCAATTTGCACTGGTTGGATCATGTCCGGAGTACTGGGGTTCAGTCAGTTTTAGAGAAAATGATGATAGAAGAGCCGAGAACTCAGAAATCTGCCACACTGGACCCTGAAGTTCCGACACTGTACCAGAAAGTTCACACTAGTGGTCATTAAATATTTGAAAGTTTTATATTCTAGATGGCCCTTTAAAGCAAAATAAGAATCATGGTTGGAAGATACAGGGAAGAATATTCCAGTTCACTATAAGGGCAACTTTCAGAAGCAAGTAAAGTCACATAAAATTGTATGAGGGGCTTCCCAGGTGGTGATACTGGTAAAGAATTTGCCTGCCAGGGCAGGAGACACAGAGATAAGGGTTAGATCCCTGGGGAGAGAAGATCCCCAGAAGTAGGAAATGGCACCCAAAATCACTAGGACAGTAACTATAACCATGAAATTAAAAGGTGTTTGCTTCTTGGAAGGAAACCTATGACAAACCTAGACAGTGTATTCAGAAGCAGAGACATCACTTTGTCAACAAAGGTCCACATAGTCAAAGCTATGGTTTTTCCAGTAGTCAGATGTACAGATGTGAGAACTGGACCATAAAGAAGGCTGAGCATCAAAGAATTGATGCTTTTGAACTGTGGTGTTGGAGAAGACTCATCAGAGTCCCTTGGACATCAAGGAGATCCAACCAGTCCTTCCTAAAGGAGATCAGTCCTGGGTGTTCACTGGAAGGACTGACACTGAAGCTGAAGCTCCAATTCTTTGGCCACATGATGCAAAGAGCTGATTCATTGGGAAAGACTTTGATGCTGGGAAAGATTGAGGGTAGGAGGAGAAGGAGGAAACAGATAATGAGATGGTTGGGTAGCATTACCAGCTCAATGGACATGAATTTGAGCAAATGTCTGGAATAGTAGCAGACAGGGGAGCCTAGTATGCTGCGGTCCATGAGGTCACAAAATGTTGGACACAACTTAGTGACTAAAGAACAACAACAAAATTGTATGAACTTCTTTAAGACTATGAGTGTTTACTTTCATTGTAGGTGTTCAATCAAAAGGCCAACAATCTCTTGTCAGAAGTATTATGCAAGCAATCCAGGTAAGAGACAAGGGCTCAGAATACATAAAGTTACTATATTCCTTCCAGCTTTGTAATTCTATGTGTGAACAGGAGTAGGAAGATTTTAATCTGACAGAAGTTACATACTTCTGCTTGCTTAAATTATTTCAGACAGCACATTAATTGCATAGTGCCATACTCATAAGTGGCTTAATAAATAGTCTCTAAATAAAGAAAACTTTTCTACACATCAAAATAATATGTTGTCTAATAAATTTAAGTTTAACATGTAGTTCAAATGCATCCTACAAGTTTAACACTTTATAGGCTATCAGATAAGATCAGATCAGTTGCTGGGTCGTGTCCGACTCTTTGCAACCCCATGAATTGCAGCACGCCAGGCCTCCCTGTTCATCACCAACTCCTGGAGTTCACTCAGACTCACGTCCATTGAGTCAGTGATGCCATCCAGCCATCTCATCCTCTGCCGTCCCCTTCTCCTCTTGCCCCCAATCCCTCCCAGCATCAGAGTCTTTTCCAATGAGTCAACTCTTCCCATGAGGTGGCCAAAGTACTGGAGTTTCAGCTTTAGCATCATTCCTTCCAAAGAAATCCCAGGGCTGATCTCCTTCAGAATGGACTGGTTGGATCTCCTTGCAGTCCAAGGGACTCTAAAGAGTCTTCTCCAACACCACAGTTCAAAAGCATCAATTCTTCGGCACTCAGCCTTCTTCAAGTCCAACTCTCACATCCATACATGACCACAGGAAAAACCATAGCCTTGATTAGACGAACCTTTGTTGGCAAAGTAATGTCTCTGCTTTTCAATATGCTGTCTAGGTTGGTCATAACTTTCCTTCCAAGGAGTAAGTGTCTTTTAATTTCATGGCTGCAGTCACCATCTGCAGTGATTTTGGAGCCCAGAAAAATAAAGTCTGACACTGTTTCCACTGTTTCCCCATCTATTTCCCATGAAGTGGTGGGACCAGATGCCATGATCTTTGTTTTCTGAATGTCAAGCTTTAAGCCAACTTTTTCACTCTCCACTTTCACTTTCATCAAGAGGCTTCTGAGTTCCTCTTCAGTTTCTGCCATCAGGGTGGTGTCATCTGCATATCTGAGGTTATTGATATTTCTCCCAGCAATCATGATTCCAGCTTGTGTTTCTTCCAGTCCAGCGTTTCTCATGATGTACTCTGCATAGAAGTTAAATAAACAGGGTGACAATACACAGCCTTGACGTACTCCTTTTCCTATTTGGAACCAGTCTGTTCTTTGTCCAGTTCTAACTGTTGCTTCCTAACCTGCATACAAATTTCTCAAGAGGCAGATCAGGTGGTCTGGTATTCCCATCTCTTTCAGAATTTTCCACAGTTTATTGTGATCCACACAAAGGCTTTGGCATAGTCAATAAAGCAGAAATAGATGTTTTTCTGGAACTCTCTTGCTTTTCCCATGATCCAGCGGATGTTGGCAATTTGATCTCTGGTTCCTCTGCCTTTTCTAAAACCAGCTTGAACATCAGGAAGTTCACAGTTCACATATTGCTGAAGCCTGGCTTGGAGAATTTTGAGCATTGCTTTACTAGTGTGTCAGATGAGTGCAATTGTGCAGTAGTTTGAGCATTCTTTGGCATTGCCTTTCTTTGGGATTGGAATGAAAACTGACCTTTTCCAGTCCTGTGGCCACTGCTGAGTTTTCCAAATTTGCTGGCATATTGCGTGCAGCACTTTCACAACATCATCTTTCGGGATTTGGAATAGCTCAACTGGAATTCCATCACCTCCACTAGCTGTGTTCGTAGTGATGCTTTCTAAGGCCCACTTGACTTCACATTCCAGGATGTCTGGCTCTAGGTCAGTGATCACAGCATCGTGATTATCTGGGTCATGAAGATCTTTTTTGTACAGTTCTTCTGTGTATTCTTGCCATCCCTTCTTAATATCTTCTGCTTCTGTTAGGTCCATACCATTTCTGTCCTTTATCGAGCCCATCTTTGCATGAAATGTTTCTTTGGTATCTCTAATTTTCTTGAAGAGATCCCTAGTCTTTCCCATTCTGTTGTTTTCCTCTATTTGTTTGCATTGATCATTGAAGAAGGCTTTCTTATCTCTTCTTGCTATTCTTTGGAACTCTGCATTCAGATGTTTATATCTTTCCTTTTCTCCTTTGCTTTTCACTTCTCTTCTTTTCACAGCTATTTGTAAGGCCTCCCCAGACAGCCGTTTTGCTTTTTTGCATTTCTTTTCCATAGCTATGGTCTTGATCCCTGTCTCCTGTACAATGTCACAAACCTCATTCCATAGTTCATCAGGCACTCTATCTATCAGATCTAGGCCCTTAAATTTATTTCTCACTTCCACTGTATAATCAGAAGGGATTTGATTTAGGTCATACCTGAGTGGTCAGGTGATTTTCCCTACTTTCTTCAATTTAAGTCTGAATTTGGCAATAAGGAGTTCATGGTCTGAGCCACAGTCAGCTCCTGGTCTCGTTTCTGCTGACTGTATAGAGCTTCTCCATCTTTGGCTGCAAAGAATATAATCAGTCTGATTTCGGTGTTGACCATCTCGTGATGTCCATGTATACAGCCTACTAATTAATTTACCATTATGTGTGACAAACCATATTTAGGTTTCCTTTTCTTTTTGTTCTGCTTTTCTTTTTTCAGGGCTGAACTGACAAACTCCCCTCACCACAAGACTCGAAATAGTACTATTACTAGCCCAGATCACTCTTCTGAGCTCCATATCAGTATCTCTTACTCGATAGTTCCATTTAGATAGCCAAGAGATATCTCAAAAAGATTATTGTTGCAATTGAGCTCTTAAAGGCTAAATCCCACCCACAATCTAGTCTTCCTCCAATTTTCCAAGTCTCAGTAAATGACCCATTCATCCCCAAATTTGTTTATGCCAGAAAGCTTGGAGCCTTCCATGAAAGTTCCTTCTCCTTACATCCCATAACTTGCCTGTAACCAAGTAGCAATTGTTCTCAAAAGCATTCCTCTATCCACTTCTCTCCATGGCTTATGCCCTCATTCCAGCCCATTCCATCCTCATCTCACACCTGAACTACTGCAAACCCTCAGAACTAGCCTACCCTGTCTTAACTGTTGTATCCTAATTGTATTATCTCTGTTATAACAGCATATCTTTTGGTTATTTTGCATTTCTATGTAGTCTACAATCTGAGATAGATATTTGTCAGTGGTCTTTTAACATATGGAGGTGGAAGGGCAGGATTTCATGCATGGAAAGAAATTCTTTGTGATATTTTCCATATTTTGATTAATATTTAATTTATTAAATTTATGCATGTTAAAATATTGCTTTACTTAGCTCCATAAGATAAATTGAAAGATCTTATTTTATTTCTGAACTTTCAGCTAAAAATAAAAACCTCAATTTCATTTGTTCTTTGAATAATACATAATAATTCATGTTTAACAAATTAAATCCTTTTAAAACATTTAATACCACTTACATACATAATTAATCAAATCCTGTTAGACAGTTCAAGTCTTAATCACCCACTCAGTATACCTGATTCTCTCAACTACATTAAACACAAAAAGGCAGACTTACAAATTGAACAAATACATTTTCTTAGACCATCACTCTTGTGAGTCTAAGTCACACATTGTTTTAACAGGTCATATTTTATTACACATTTCAAATATCTTGGAAAACAAAACAAGAATCTTTTGGGCTAAAAAATGTGAAGACATATCTAGATGTCTTCTCTCCTGAAATACTACTAAAACCCAGAGTAAAAGACATTTTTTTAAACAAATCAATACACCTAATCTCAGACTTCCAACCTCCAGAAATATGAGAAATGAAATTTGGTTATTTATAAGCCACCTAGTCTATGGTGTTTTGTTACAGCAGCCTAAACTAAGACAAAACCCGCAAATATATTCGGAAGACTACAGCGCAGAATTTTGGAAGTTAAAAAGCCTAAAGCCAAGAAAGGTAGAAACCAAGTAAGTAGTAAGGAAAGCGAAGAACCAGCCCAGTTTACAGCATAGAGTCTCCAAACTGTTCAGGAACAGGCAGCACCAGGTGTTTCAGGTAGAGGGGCTTAACTGTGGAGACAATTAAGGAAAATTTAGTTTTAAAGGACATTTACATGTTTAAATCGCCTGCCCCCATCCCATTTTTGACAGAGAGTTTATACCTTTGGATAAAGAAAACAGAAGGTCTCTAGACTGAAGAATACTGGAAAGAGTTGGGGGCTTAATTATTACTTCTACACAAGGGAAAATAATGAAACAGCAGACCAGTATAAATGCAGAGATTCACGATACCCTTGCCCCATTGAGCTCTCAGAAGTCTGACAGTCACATCTTCATCCTACAAACAAGTGATTAGAAGGCCCTTTTCTGGGAATCTGGCTAGCCCGAGAGGAGTTAGGAGAGTGTGTGTGTGTGTGTGTGCACACGCACGCGTGTGTAAGCACACGGGCGCACTCACAGGCACACGTGCGCATTCAGTCATATCCAGCTCTTTGTAAACCTTTGAACTGTAGCCCTTCAGACTCCTCTGTCCTTGGGATTTTCCAACAATACTGGAGTAGGTTGCCATTTCCCACTCCAGGAGATCTTCTCAACCCAGGGATTGAACGTACATCTGTTGTGTCTCCTGCATTGGCAGGCGGATTCTTTACTAATGGCACCACCTAGGAAGCCCAATTCTAGGAAGTTTTTCTAAAAAGCAGCCTACACTAAAGCAGTAGTATTCAACTGAGAGCAATTTTCCCACCCCACTCCCCCAGGGAAAAATTTAGCAATATCTGAACACATTTTGCTGACACAACAGAAAGGAGAGTTTACTAGTATCTAGCAGGTAGAGGTCGGGAATGCTGCTATGTATCAGGACAGTCTCCACCTCTAATGACAGAAAACAGAAAAAAAAATCTATCTCCAATTTTAAATAGTGCTGAGGTTGAGAAATCCTACCCCAAAGAGAAATTCAAAGTTCACAATTCCTGACAATCCATCAAAGTTACCAATAAGATTTTTGTCCCCCAGATTTTTAACTGGGAACTGGGAACCAAGAATTATCAGCCCCCTGAGCAAGACTTATAACTTGGAAGATAGGAAAACAGGATCAAATAAAAGAAACTGAGACCATGGAGGGAGAATAAAATTTCAAAAATATATTATTCATCTTGAAAAAATGAGAGAAGATACTGACTCTGTAAAAATGTAAAGAATGCAATAAAGCAGTTTTGGAAACAAAATTCATGCAGGCAAAAATTTAAAAATATCAGTGAAGGATTGCAAGATAAATGTGTACAAATCCCTAGAAAATCGGCAACAAGAAAAAGAAATGGAAACAAGAAAGAAAATAAGAGAGGAGAGAATTAGTTCATGAAGTGCAACACCCATATAATATA
Source organism: Bos taurus (assembly GCF_002263795.3). Taxonomy (NCBI): domain Eukaryota; kingdom Metazoa; phylum Chordata; class Mammalia; order Artiodactyla; family Bovidae; genus Bos; species Bos taurus. Next base: position 15,829,216 of record NC_037336.1, on the reverse strand, counting down.
TGCTCAAAAGAGAGAAGAGAGACAGTAGAAGGAAGAAAATTATTTAAGAAATATCACAGGAAATTTCAGCAGAAAAAAAGACCTTGAATTTCCAGATTGAAAGGTTACACCAAACGCCCAGCTTACTGGTTTTAAACAGCAACTCTAGAAGATAAAAGTTAGTAGAATAATGCCTTTAAATTATAAAAGGAAACTCAATTCTCTACCCAGCCAAAATATTAGCTATTTTTGATGATATTTTTAAAGATATTTCAGACATAAAATGTATTTTAAAGTGTACCTTCCCACAGACATATGTACCAATGAATAAAATAGGGAAGCCAGAAATAAAACTTCAGGTACACAGTCAAATAACTTTTGACAAGGATGCCAAGATCATTCAGTGGAGAAAGGACAGTATTTTCAACAAATGGTGTTGGGGAAAGTGTATAAACATATGGGGAGAAATGAATTTGGACTTGTTACATAATAAAAAAATTTGAAAGTGTAAGTTAAGTTGCTCAGTCGTGTCCAACTCTTTGGGACCCCATAGACTGTAGCCCACCAGGCTTCTCCATCCATGGGATTCTCCAGGCAAGAATACTGGGGTGGGTTGCCATTTCCTTTTCCAGGGGATCTTCCCCACCCAGGGATTGAACCCAGGTCTCCCGCCTTGCAGGCAGATGCTTTAACCTCTGAGCCACCAGGGAAGCCTTAAATAAAAAAATTTAAGTGGATCAAAATCTAAACATAAAACATAAACCTATATGTAGGAAAGCTTTTTGACACTGCAAATGACAATCATTTCTTAGATGTGACAACAAAAGTATAGGGGACAAAAGTAAAACTATATAAATTGCACTAAATAAAATTTAAACTTCTGTGCTTCAAAGCACTCGATTAACAGAGTGAAAAGGCAACCTAAAATATGAGAAATACTTGCAAATCATTCATCGGTTAAGAGGTTAATATCCAGAATATATGAAGAATTCCTAATAATGCAACAAGAGCAAAAGAAACAAGCCAATTTAAAAATGGGCAAAATATATGAATAGACATTTCTCTAAAGAAGATATACAAATGGCCAGCAAGCATATGAAAAATATTCAACATCACTAATCACTAAGGAAATCAAAATCAAAATCACAGTGAGATGCCACCTCATATCCGTTAGGATGGCTACAGAAAGAGCAACAAAACTCAGAAAATGCCCATAAAATGGGCATCTTAGCACAAATGGATTTAGAATTTAGATTTCTAAATTCACAGAAATGTCCCCAGACTGAATCAAGAGAAATATAAAACATGAGCAGACCAATTGCCAGCAATGAAATTTATCAGTATTTTTAAAAACTTCCAGAAAACTAAATACCAACACCAGATGGCTTACCAAGCAGTTAAAAATGAATTAACACCGATTTTTCTCAAACTATTCCAAAATACTGATGAGGAAGGATTCATTTTGAGTCCACCAATGGACTGTATACCTCATCATAATAAAGGCCATATATGACAAACCTGGGTTTCCCCAATGGCTCAGCAGCTAAAGAATTCACCAGCAATGCAGTTCAACCTCTGAGTCAGGAAGATCCCCTAGATGAGGGCATGGCATCCCCCTCCAGCATTCTTGCCTGGAGAATCCCTTGGACTGAGGAGCCTGGTGGGCTACAGTCCAAAGGGTCGCAGAGAGTTGGACATGACTCATTAAGCATGCATGCATATGACAAACATACAGCCAGTATCATAAAAAACATTGAAAATCTGAAAGCATTTTGTCTAAGATCAGAAACAAGACTAGGATGACCACTCTCACCAATTTTACTCAGCATAATATTGGAAGTCTTAACCACAGCATTTAGACAAGAAAAAGAAATTTAAAAAATCCAAATCAGTAGGAAGAAGTAAAACTGTCATTGTTTGCAGATGGCATGATACTATGAAATCCTAAAGACATCATCAAAAAAACTACTAGCATTTATCAATGAATTCAGTAAGGTTGTAGGATATAAAATTAATATGCAGAAATCTGTTTATACACTAACAACAAAATATCAGAAATAGAAACCAAGAAAACATTCCCATTTACAACCACATCAAAAAGAATAAAATACCTATGAATGAATCTAATTAAGAAGATAATTACTAAGGACTTCCCTGTTGACCTAGTGGTAAAGAATCCACCTTGCAATGCAGGGGACAAGAGTTCGATCCCTGGTTGGGGAACTAAGATTTTGCATGCTGCGGAGCAACCAAGCCCATGCTCCACAACTACCAAGCCCAAGCACTCTAGAGCCTGTGCTCCACAAGAGAAACCTACACATCACAGCTAGAGAAAGCCCTCGGGCCACAGTGAAGACCCAATGCAGTCAAAAAAGAGAGAGAGAGAGAAAAAACTATACAATGGGAAAGTCTGACAAAAACTGCTTCAGCTAGGTGATCAAGGCCAACACCAAATATGAAATCATGTTGACAGTATGCCCCCAAATGATGAAATGAGCATGGTACTTTACCTCTTATGGTCTTCCTGTCCAGAAATTCAGATTTGCACTTTTGCTCTTATAGCCACACTCTAATCATGAGAAAAATATCAGACAAGTTCTTATGGAGGAAATAAAAAACTAAATGATATTTAGTCCTGAGGTCACATGTCTGTTTTTCACCTTTTCCTTTATGGGTCATGTTGTAAAATGCTTGATCTTCTTCTGCAAAATATCTGACCAGTACTCCTCAAAACTGTCAAGGTCATTGAAAAGAAGGAAAGTCTTAAAAACTATATAAATGAAAGTCTAAGGAGGTACAGTGTCTAAAATGTAATGTGGTATATATACTGAATTGGATCCTGGAATAGAAAAAAGGCATTAGGTTAAAAAGTAATCTGAATAAACTATGGACTTTAGTCAACAATAGTAAATAAATATTGGTTCACTAGTTGGAATAAATGCACCATATTAACGTAGTATAGTATAAAATACACACTAATATGTCCCCCTAAAGGGAAAATTGGGTGGGGCATATATGGGAACTCTCTGTACTCTTTGTAACTTTTCCATAAGTGTGATATTATTCTGATAACCTAAAATCTAAAAAATAAAAATGTATTAATAATAAAATAAATAGAAATAGTCAATAATACTCAGAAGCATGCAAGGTGAGTACTGAAATGACTGTTCACATTGAATGGCCAGGTAAATGCTAAGAATGGCAAAAATAAAGCCTTTTTTTTTCTCTAAGACAATATCAAATGTAGGTATTTCCTACATTTTAAAGAACTCAATAGAAGACCCAAAGCTTTCATCAGTTGATGATCATTACAATTAAATTACTTTACTGTTCCTCCCCCAAACTCTTCCTTACAATCTAATTAAATTCATTGTACTACAATTTCAGCTCATCTTCCTTTTGATTTTTCTAGATGAAGACCTGAATATGGTGGACCATAGTGTGTACTTGTGAATGCTGTACAAGTACTTAAAGAAATTATGAAAATGACCTTTAGTCTGGAGGCCAAATAACTGACCCTTTCACCTTTTCTCTCGTGGGTCATATTTCTGTCTTTAATCATCTTTGTGATTTTTTTAACCTCTTTATTAAAAAGTCTCAACAGTGCAAAAGAACAAACTATTTAGCAGACTTGCAGCATTATAACAGCATTACTAAATTTCATCCTTCAGATTTTCCCTTTTCTTAAGTCATACTCAGACTTCTGCAGTTGAAAAAATAACGCCAAAATTTTGCCCTAAGATACAGAAATTATATTGTCACTGAAATAATATCTTTCTCCAAAATAACACTGTGCAAATTGAAATACCACTGTAGCTTTTCCAGAACCAAGTGTTTAGCATTCAAAATGCATATTTTGACTATCTTAGTACATGCTCCATAATTAGGTTATTATGGACAATCCTTACTTCAATAAATAATAAAGAACTAACCTCATAAAATAAAGCAATTACTTTCAAAATTCTAGCCTTTTCCTTTCTACAAGTAGACTCACTGACCTCTCTTTTTATAACTGCTGAGGTTAAACAAGATATGTCTGACAATGAATTATAATAACACAAGAGTCAATCCACTTAAACTGATCTGAAAAAGAATCATTTTATCTTCCTAAAGCTACCTATTATTGGTTTATCTTCACCTCATGAAGTTAATTTGACTTTTTTATATATAAAACTGCCAAAGTCTTACCAATGCTCAGGAAGGAAGTGCCAATACACTAATTTCTGGAGCGGCTTCATTTACCCAGTTTCTACGTCTTTTACATTTATCATTTTCATTGTTTTTTGTAGCTAATGTGTTCCTCGGTTAAATTCATCACACTTGTGACAAATAGAAAATAAGAAATTCACAAAAATTTGACCTATAAATCAATTCATATGTTTTATTGTAATTGTATTGCATGGGTTAATCCCAATGTGGAAGCACTAAATCCACAGTTCCAACTGGTCACACTTTCTCATCAGTCTCTCACCATCTCAAACACACGATTTTTCATTTACATGGGACTCATCTAAACACGAGAATATGAAAATCTTTGCTCACTTCTGATAAAAGTCCCCTGCTTTTTCCCCCCAGTTTTCCTACCTTCTCTCCCATTTTCTATCTATGTTCTGAAATTCACTTGTCCCATAAGAATCCTGTAACAGACATATTCTGCCCCACTCACATTCCTCATCTCTTATCATTCTCATTCAGGCCAAGAACTTCATTGCAAGTCTGTCTGAGGAGCCTCTCAGACTAAAGAAGCAGGTATTGATGGGAAGGTCAGAGATGCTGGGAAGTTAATGCCTCAGGGGTAACTCTTCACCAGTGATGGGCAGGAGCTAGTAGGTGTGTTTGTCCTTCTGAGGGGCAACCTGGCTCTGTTCTACATAGTATTGAAGAGGTCTACGCTGACATTGAACTTCAGGTGCCCACAATGACAGTCTGTTTATTAATGCACTTAATAGCTCTTTCTTTTTCTGACAATATTCCCTGGGATCACCTCCCAAATAAAACTTCTTATGCTCAAATCCTTGTCTCAGGGGTCAATCTGAAGCCATGATCTTTATATCAATATTTATTTTTCTTTTCCATTCTCATTCTGAATACAGAGGGGTCAAAGCCACTCATTGATAGTTCTAGCTATGTTTGAGTTAATATTTAAGTTATAATCATGTAACTAGAAATCCTTGCTTGATTTCCATAAGCTCGATAAATTTAAAATTATAATATTAGAGAACTATGTTACCAGTTATTGATGCTTTTGAACTGTGGTGTTGGAGAAGACTTTTGAGAGTCCCTTGGACAGCAAGGAGATCCAACCAGTTAATCCTAAAGGAAATCAGTCCTGAATATTCATTGGAAGGACCAATGCTGAAGCTGAAGCTCCAATACTTTGGCCACCTAATGCGAAGAACTGACTCCTTGGAAAAAACCCTGATGCCTGGAAAGATTGAAGGCAGGAGACAGAGACAACAGAGGATGAGATGGTTGAATGGTATCACTGACTCAATGGACATGAGTTTGAGCAAGCTCCAGGAGTTGGTGATGGACAGGGAAGCCTGGCATGCTGCAGTCCATGGGGTTACAAAGGGTTGGACATAACTGAGTGACTGAACTGAACTGATGTTACCAGGTTCAAAATAGTTTGAGCTAAACTTTGCAATCATGTTGTTAATTTCCTGTAATCAGACATGAGCTTTCAAATTTCAGAAATATACACACTAATACTAGCATGGTCCTAGCATGAAATAGCTTTCAAATATTGGTTCATTCTTCACTGTGTGGGACATGGTATCACTAATTTGTATACCCATTTCATAAATTCTGCAATATCTAGTTGACCTTCAGGAAAATATGAATTTTCTCCATTGCCAACAAAATGGACAGTGATTAGAACTGCAAATAGTCTGATAAAACATTAAATAAGATTTAATGAAATACTTTAAGTTAAAGGCCAGCTTTCATTAAATAATTTTGATGAGGCATATGGTATGTGAGCATCCATCTGTGCTCCTATGCGGGGTCTCACAGATATTAGGAGAGAGAGAACAGGGGTGGTCAAGACGCTCAGTACAGGAAGGCCCCTCCACTTCACAGAACCACACCCACAAAAAGAAAGTCAAAGCCAACAGCAGGGAACTGGCAAAATTGGATTTTTGTAAGAGAATTTAGTTGGAGTCTGGTGAAAAGTGTCTGTTTCATTTTACTCTAGGCCCTTGATTTCTTTTCCAAATAATTGGTACTGTTCTGAGAAACAGAGTTAATCCTCATTTAATATCCAAAGGCATCCAGTAAGGCACATTGCTGCTTCTCACCATCACACTGAGAGATTACTCTCTGGGATAACTTACAAGTATACTCAGCACCAACCAGAGCTTCTAGAGAAATATTAAGCAAAGTGGCATTTGGTCCCTATAAATTTCTAAGAGAATGAGGATAGAAGGAACTGGCATTTGGTGAGAAGACAAATAGTGATTTTCTCACCATCAACTTTTATTTTCTACATGTGTGCTAAGTCACTAATGTCTGATTCTTTGCAGCTCCATGCACTGTAGCCCACAAGACTCCTCTGTCCATGGGATTTCCCAGACAAGAATACTGGAGTGGGTTGCCATTTCCCCAGGGGATCCTCCCAACACAGGGATCAAACCTGAGTCTCTTACGTCTCTTGCATTGGCGAGTAGGTTCTTTACCACTAGTGCCACCTGGGAAGTCATTTTCTACATGAGTTGTGCTTAATAAAATGGCTTTAAAAAATATTAGTGCTCTTTGGTACAGAAATATAAAAATTCAGGGAGTTAGAATGTTCCTATTATGAAAGGCCCTAGTACTGCAGAATATCGACACTTCAAAGGCCTGAAGAAACAGAAAAAAACAACGGGCCCTGAGATAGCTGCTCTATGAACCAGCCATCATCTAGGACTTTCTCCTAACTCCTCCTGAATAGTGTATGCATGCAGATCCAGGTGCCATCACACATTCTAAATCAGCCCCCACAATGGCAACACCATCGAAATACAGATGTAGAAATCATGCTGCAGTCTCTAGATGTGTCCACATTCCTGCAAATGGCACAGTTACATTCCTTTCTAAGACTGAGTACTATTGCATTGTCATGCAGAGTGAAGTAAGTCAGAAAAACAAATATCAAATATTAATGTGGAATCTAGAAAATAAGGCAGATGAAACTTATATGCAAAACAGAAATAGAGACACAGATGTAGAGAACAAACATATGGACACCAAGGTGGGAAAGAGGGGTGTGGAATGAACTGGGAGGTTGAGATCGACATACAGACACTATTGATACTATGAATAAAGTAGATAACTCATGAAAACCTGCTGTATAGCACATGGAATGCTACTCAGGCTCTGTGGTAACCAAGAAGGGATATATGTATACCTGTAGCTGATTCAGTTTGGTGTACAGCAGAAACTAACAAAACATTGTAAAGAAACTAAATTTAAAAGAAAGAAATCAGGCTGCAAGGAGTACTTACAGGTCAACAGCGTAGTTACAAGGAAAACTTATCACAAAACTTTTCTTTTTAAATTGGAAGATAATTGCTTTACAATGTTGTGTTGGATTCTGCCACACAACAACGTGAATCAGCCATAAGTATACATGTGTCCCCTCCCTCTTGAACTTCTCTCCCATACCCCACCACTTCTCACCCCACTAAGCTGTCACAGAGCTCTGGGTTGAGCTCCCTGTGTTATACAGCAACTTCCCACTAGATGTCTATTTTATACATGGTAATGTACGTGTTTCAATGCTATTCTTTCAATTCATTCCACCCTCTCCTTCCCCTACTGTGCCCACAAGTCTGTTCTCTCTGTCTACATCTCCACTGCTGCCCTTCAAATAGGTTTATCAGTGCTATTTTTCTAGATTATATATATATATATATATATATGTATTAATATATAATATTTGTTTTTCTCTGACTTACTTCACTCTGTATAATAGGCTCTAGCTTCATTCATCTCGCTAGAACTGACTCAAATGCATTCCTTTTTATGGCTGAGTAATATTCCATTGTATATATGTACCACAACTTCTTCATCCATTCATCTGTTGATGGACATCTAGGTTGCTTCCATGTCCTGGCTATTGTAAATGGTGCTGCGGTGAACACTGGGGTACATGTGTCTTTTTTTTTAATATGTCTTTTTGAATTATGATTTTCTCAGCACATATGCCCATGAATGGGGTTACTGGGTTATATGGTAGTTTTATTCCTAGTATTTTAAAGAATCTCCATACTGTTCGCCATAATGGCTGTATCAGTTTGCATTCCCACCAACAGTGCAAGAGAGTTTTCTTTTCTTCACATCCTTTCCAGCATTTAACAAACAGATTTTTTTAATGATGGCCATTCTCACCAGTGTGAGGTGATACTTCATTGTATTTTTGATTTGCATTTCTCTAATAATGAGCAATGTTGAGGATTTTTTCATATGTTTATTGGCCATCTGTATGTCTTCCTTGGAAAAATGACTGTTTAGGTCTGCCCAACTCTTGATTGGGTTGTTTGTTTTTCTGATATTGGGCTACATGAGCTGCTTATGTATTTTGGAGATTAATCCTTTGTCAGTTGTGTCATTTGCAGCTATTTTCTCCCATTCTGAGGGTTGTCTTTTCATCTTGTTTATGGTCTCCTTTGCTGTGCAAAAGCTTTTAATTTTAATTAGATCTCCCTTGTTTATTTTTGTTTTTATTTCCATACTCTAAGAGGTGGGTCAAAGAGAATCTTGTTGTGATTTATGTCAAAGAGTGTACTGCCTATATTTTCCTCTAAGAGTTTTATAGTTTCTGGCCTTACCTTTAGGTCTTTAATCCATTTTGAGTTTATTTTTGTGTATGGTGTTAGGAAGTGTTTTACTTTCATTCTTTTACCCATAACTGTCCAGTTTTCCCAGCACCACTTATTGAAGAGGTTGTTTTTTCTCCATTGTATATTCTTGCCCTCTTTGTCAAAGATAAGATGCCCATAGGTGCATGGGTTTATCACTGGGCTTTCTATCTTGTTCCATTGATCTATATTTCCATTTTTGTTCCAGTACCATACTGTCTTGATGACTGTAGCTTTGTAATATAGTCTGAAGTCAAGAACAGAGCTTTTTAAGTCCACACACTGAGGCTAGATTGATTTAAAAATGTAACCTGTATTACTATAAATTTGGCAATTAGTAGCCACAAGCATAATTTAACTACAATAGCCCAAATAGGCCAAACACAAGTTTCTGTTATGATGTTGTGGCTAAAAATATGGTGGCTGGGAAAAGAGAAACTCTAGCTAATTGGAGAAGCAGAGAAGTTAACCACAGAAAGACATATTAATACAAATTGTACCTGTGTAGCCAAGAACAAACCTGATTCTGTATATGATCTATTTCTTTAGCTCTGACCCTTGTGCTCTATTGCCTGTGCTTAGTCATGCTGACCCTACACTTTTTAAAAAGACATTGCCTATAGCCTGATATATACAATATAGCCCATTCTCAAGCCTCTGACCTTTAAAGGTCCATTCATATAGATATTGAAAGTTGATTTTTTTTAAGTTGCAGAGAAGAAAGTTAAAAAAAATTTTTTTGGAGGCTTTTTTTGTTGTAGGTTTTTGGTTTTGTTGCTGTTGTTTGTTTTTCTTGTTGGAGGTTTATAAGAACATTGTGACCTAACCTATGTAGAGAGCTAAAATAACAAAGGATTCTGATACCAAGAAGTATGCAACAACCAGCCATATCCCCTTCTTTTAGTATAAAAGAAGCCTGAGTTCTAACTCAGTTAAGATGGTTCTCTGAGACAGTAATCTACCATCTTTTCTGTCTGTCGGCTTTCTGAATAAAGTTGCCTTTCCTTGCCTCAGCAATTCGTCTCTCTATCTGTTGGCCTGTGGTGCTGTGAGCAGTACAAGCTTGGATTCAGTAACACCGCCTGAGGCCCATTGTGAAACTAGCACCACCATTCTCTTCCCAACTTTACTTTTATTTTCTTCATGTAAAATGCATCAAGAAAAATCTTATTCAATGACTCAACTATATTAATAGAATAATATAAAATATATGTCAACATGGTTTATGTCTGGAAGATTACTATAATATTAAAATTAGTGTCAATCTATGATTTTCATATGTGTAAGAGACAGGAAATTAAGTAGGGAAAAAAGAAAAAGTGTTCTGATCCTGAGGTCAATGAATCTAATTTCAATTCTACATAGAAAACGGCCATGACAGCAACTAACCCTCTTCCTCTAGGCTACACGTAATGTCCTGTGACAGGAGATGGGGAAAAATCAATTAACATTTTATCATTTAAATGATGATTGATGATGTATTAAAATATTCATGAAGGAAGAGCATGCTTTGAAAACTGTTCAAAGCATCCAAAGTATGGGTGATGTAAGTCCATTAACTGCCTTTTGGAGAATGTATGCATTACAGATGCCATTTACCGAAAATAAGACACCATGTATATAGTGAACTTTGAAGTAATTTCTCCAACAGAATATATACCAGCTAGACACTTAAACAAATATGTGTGATGCCCTGTGATGAAAGGATCTATCATTTTATCTATGCCACACCCCCACATCTTGCTTGATATCATCTTTAGGCTTTTTTAATTCCCTCAGGAAAGCATACTCTGACCCTCACGTCTGCATGAAGCATCCTTACATGTCCTTCCATCATATAGAAACCCACACTTATATCACAACTCCTCTCTCCATGCATGCTAATTCCTGTTTACTATCTAGAAGCTCCACTGGCCAATGCACTTTAGAAGTTGGGGGCCATGCTAAGCTCACTTCCTTTTCTATCCTTAGCATCTCCCAAAATGCCTGGCACTCAGTAGGTACTGCATAAACACTTAAGTGAAATCTGTCTCAATGGGTCCAGAGTCACATTTTAATGATTAACCTATGATTATCAACTAAATAATTTTTATTGGATCAAACTTGTTAAAAATTTAAGAGTCATTCATATATACCAGCATGTCTTTGAGTCATTTCTTTACAACATTTTTTATTGCCATTAGGATAGCCATGGTGATTTTAAGACAAATAACAAATGGTAAGTAAGATAAAATCTACTGCCAAAAGAAAACTTGTAACTAGCCTCCATCCTACCTGAAACCTAGTTTTCTCATTGCTACAAATCAAGTCCCTCAGTTCCAGTCATGCATGACTCTCTGATATGCAATTCAGCCTAATTAGCTTCTACAACATCTTATGGGATAACACCACCACGACCAAAGGCCAGCATGATTACACCTCTCAGATTTCTCATAGTCTGAAACATAACTTATATCACTGAAATGCAATATGACATTATAAATGATATTTTTTAAATGAGGCATAGTAGTATGAAAGACAGAAATAGAGAGCCAGAAGTGATTACATCTGTCTATGGCAGTCTTGGAAGAAAAGTTATGACCAACCTAGATAGCATATTGAAAAGCAGAGACATTACTTTGCCAACAAAGGTCCATCTAGTCAAAGCTATGGTTTTTCCTGTGGTCATGTATGGATGTGAGAGTTGGACTGTGAAGAAGGCTGAGTGCCAAAGAATTGATGCTTTTGAACTGTGGTGTTGGAGAAGACTCTTGAGAGTCCCTTGGACTGCAAGGAGATCCAACCAGTCCATTCTGAAGGAGATCAGCCCTGGGATTTCTTTGGAAGGAATGATGCTAAAGCTGAAAGTCCAGTACTTTGGTCACCTCATGCGAAGAGTTGACTCATTGGAAAAGACTCTGATGCTGGGAGGGATTGGGGGCAGGAGGAGAAGGCAACAACAGAGGATGAGATGGCTGGATGGCATCACTGACTCGATGGACGTGAGTCTGAGTGAACTCCGGGAGTTGGTGATGGACAGGGAGGCCTGGCATGCTGCAATTCATGGGGTCGCAAAGAGTGGGACATGACTGAGCAACTGAACTGAACTGAACTGATGGCAGTCAGGAAGTCTTCTGAAAAGAAATAATACTTGAGCAGTGTTTTTATCTAGGGAAAATAGTGTTGACATTAACATATATATACACACATATATGTGTGTGTACATATATACATATATATACATTGAATATCTATATAGACACATTGAATTGAAATGTATGTGTGTATATAGATCCTTCTGAGATGGTGCAGTGGTAAAGAATCCCCTTGCCAATGCAGAAGGGATTCCCTTGAGTAGGAAATGGGAACCATGCCAGTATTCTTGCCTGGAAAAACCCATAGACAGAGGAGCCTGGTGGGCTACAGTCTATGAGGTTGCAAAGAGTTAGACACAACTGAGTGACTAAACATGACGATGACGTCAGACTCACTCACCTAGCTCCCCAGGTAGGTATTATCATCCCCAAGAAAAGGAAATGCAAAAAGGCAAAATAGTTGTCTGAGGAGGCCTTACAAATAGCTGAGTAAAGAAGAGAAGCAAAAGGCAAAGCAGAAAAGGAAAGATATTACCATCTAAAGGCAGAGTTCCAAAGAATAGTAAGGAGAGCTAAGAAAGACTTCCTAAGTGAACAATGCAAAGAAATAAAGGAAAACAAAAGAAGGGGAAAGGCTAGAGATCTCGTCAAGAAAATTAGAGATACCAAGGGAACATTTTATGCAAAGATGGGCTCAATAAAGGACAGAAACAGTATGGACTTAACAGAAGCAGAAGATATTAAGAAGAGGTGGCAAGAATATTTGGCAAAACTAATACAATTATGTAAAGTTAAAAATAAAATTTAAAAAAATAATAAAATAAAATTTATTTTATTAAATAAACAGTCTTTAGACTGTTACAAGAAGCAAAAAAAAAAAAAAAGAATATACAGAACTGTATGAAAAAGGTCTTCATGACCCAGATAACCACAATGGTGTGATCACTCACCTAAAGTCAGACATCCTGGAATATAAAGTCAAGTGGGCCTTAGGAGACATCACGAACAAAGCTAGTGGACATGATGGAATTCCAGCTGAGCTATTTCAAATCCTAAAAGATGCTGCTGTGAAAGTGCTGTACTCAATATACCAGCAAATTTGGAAAACTCAGCAGTTGCCATAGGGCTGGTAAGGTCAGTTTTCATTTCAGTCTCAAAGGACAATGCCAAAAATTGTTCAAACTACTGGACAATTGCACTCATCTCACACACTAGCAAAGTAATGCTCAAAATTCTCGAAGCTAGGCTTCAACAGTACATAAACCAAGAACTCCCAGATGTTCAAGTTGGATTTAGTAAAGGCAGAGGGACCATAGATCAAATTGCCAACATCAATTCAATCATAGAGAAAGCAAGAGAATTCCAGAACATCTACTTCTGCTTCATTGGCTATGCCAAAGCCTTTGGATCACAACAAATTGTGGAAAATTCTTAAAGAGATGGGAATACCAGACCAACTTACCTGCCTCCTGAGAAACCTGTATGCAGAAACATACAGGAAGCAACAATTAGAACAGGACAGGGAACAACAGACTGGTTCCAAATTGGGAAAGGAGTACATCAAGGGCGTATGTTGTTACCCTGCTTTTTTAACTTATGCAGAGTACATCATGAGAAATGCCAGGCTGGAGGAAGCACAAGCTGGAATCAAGATTTCCAGGAGAAATATCAATAACCTCAGATATGCAGATGACACCACGCTTATGGCAGAAAGTGAAGAGGAACTAAAGAGCCTCTTCATGAAAGTGAAAGAGGAGAGTGAAAAAGTTGGCTTAAAACTCAACATTCAAAAAACAGACTATGGCATCCGGTCCCATCACTCCATGGCAAATAGAAGGGAAAACAATGGAAACGATGGCAGACTTTATTTTCTTGGGCTCCAAAATCACTGCAGATAGTGACTGCAGCCATGAAATTAAAGGACGCCTGATCCTTGAAAGAAAATCTATGACAAACCTAGACAGCACATTAAAAAGCAGAGACACTGCTTTGCTAACAAAAGTCCATCTAGTCAAAGCTATGGTTTTTCCAGTGGTTATGTATGGATGTGAGAGTTGAACTATAAAGAAAGCTGAGCACCAAAGAATTGATGCTTTTGAACTGTGGTATTGGAGAAGACTCTTGAGAGTCCCTTGGACTACAAGGAGATCCAACCAGTCCATTCTAAAGGAAATCAGTTCTGAATATTCATTGGAAGGACTGATCCCAAAGCTGAAACTCCAATACTTTGGTCACCTGATGCAAAGAACTGACTCATTAGAAAAGACCCTGATGCTGGGAAAGATTGTAGGCAGGAGGAGAAGGGGACGACAGAGTATGAGATCGTTGGATGGCATCACTGACTCAATGGACATGAGTTTGAGCAAACTCCAGGAGATGGTGAAGGACAGGGAAGACTGGCATGCTGCAGTCTATGGGGTTGCTAAGAGTCAGATACGACTGAGCGACTGAACAACAATATACATATTAAACAGGAAAAGGGGGAAATGCCAGAATATCCAGAGAAACAATAATATTCAAAAATAAAGTATGGGAGAGGATCCCAAGGGAGAGCCCAGGGAAGTAGCCAAGGCTTTGGATGCTGTCCTAAGTGCTGACACTTGTGTGTTGTAAGCAGAAAAGTAAAACCATTCCGCACTCTTTATCACCTTAGAAATAGCACTCTAGCTGACAGATCTATAGAATGGATTTGAGTGCTGTAAGGAGAGTCAGGGGGATCAATTAAGAAGCTGCTGCAAAAAAGCAGGCAGTGCTGATGGAACAGGATGGTACTTTTGTGTCATTGCTCTCCTCTAATCAGTAACAATTGTTAGAAGGGTCTTATATTCCATGCTTTTCTACGCCAAACTACAACTCCTAACCCTAGAAAACTGCAGAAGTGGACTCCTACCTCAAGGAACTGAGACTGGGTGGATTGCAAGGGAGGGCAGCACAGGACATTTTTTTTTTCCTACAGAATTCTTTTTCCCCTGAGAGGTACCATTTGACATTATCTATAAGATGTCACTCTAAGGTACCAAATACTGTGTTCAAGGTAAGCTTATGAAACTCCCTCCATCTCTAAAACCTGCTTTCCTGGAGCACCTCTACATATGGCAAACCAAATAAGATGTTATTTTAATTAAATTGTTTCAATCAAAAGATCAAAACCTTGCTCAATCACTGAAGACAGTTCAACAAGGACTGATTTTAAAAGGGAGATCCAGTAAGGATTTTCATAATCTGCCTTGTACTGCCTGAGAATAAGAAGCCTGTTTTGGAAAAATCTGAAGTGACTTGTTCACATTTGTTGATTACGATGATGATAAATTAACATAAACTGTAACAGCTAATTCAGAACCGTCATATCTCACTCTTTAAGAAAAGCAACTGACTCACACAAATATAGTCACCTGATCATTGACAAAGGAATAAAGACAACATGGTGGAGAAAATATTGTCTTTTTAACAAATAGTTCTGAAACAACTGGACGTCTAGATGTAAGAGAAAGAGCTTAGACACAGACCGTACACCCCTCACAAAAATTAATTCAAAATGGATCATAAACCTAAATGTAAAAAACAAAGATAAAACTCCTAGGAGAAAGCATAGCAAAAAACCTAAATGACCCTGGGTACGGCTGTAACTTTTTAGACGCAATACCAAAGGCATGATCCATAAAAGAAATGGTGGATAAATTGCATTTTATTAAAATTTAAAGTCCTGCTTGTCAAAAGACTATCTATTAAGACAATGAAAAGACAAGCCACAGAAAGGGAGAAAATATTTCAAAAGACATATCAATTAAAGGACTATTGTCTAAAATATGCAAAGAACTCTTTAAAACTCAGCAGTGAGAAAAGCAAGTGAAAGTGAAAGTCATTCAGTCATTGCTGACTCTTTGTGACCCCATGGACTGTATAGTCCATGTAATTCTCCAGACCAGAATACTGGAGTAGGTAGCCTTTCCCTTCTCCAGAGGATCTTCCTGACCCAGGAATCAAACCGGGGTCTCCTGCATTGCAGGCGAATTCTTTACCAACTGAGCTGAGGGAAGCTCAAACAACCAGATTAAAAGGTAGGCCAAAAACCTTAAACAGAAACCTCCCCAAAGAAGATATACAGATGACAAATAAACATATGAAAATACGCTCCACATCATATGTCATCAAGGAAATGCAAAGGGAAACAACAATGGGATACCACTACACACTTCTTAAAATGACCAATATCCAGAACACTGACAACCAAATGCTGGTGAAGATGTGGAGCAACGAGAACTGAGACATTCATTGCTGGTGGGAAGGTAGAATGGTTCAGTCACTTTTGAAGGCAGATTTGCGGTTTCTTATAAAACTAAACATACATTTAGCATACTATCCAGGGATCCCACTCCTTGGTTCTTACCCAAAGGAGTTGAAAACTTATGTTCACACAAAATCTGCATATGAATGTTTATAGCAACTTTATTCATTCATAACTACCAAAACTTGGAAGCAATCAAAATATCCTTAGGTAGGTGCATGGTTAAATCAATTGGACAGAGGAGTCTGGTGGGCTACAGTCCAGGGAGTTGCAAAGAGTCGGACATGACTGAGTGACTAACACATATTCACTATTTCCAGACAGTGGACAGTCATTCACTGCATAAAGGAAATGAGATATCAACCATGAAAAGACGTGGAAGAAACTTAAATGCACATTACTAAGTGAAAGGAAGCCAACATGGAAAGGTTACAGAGTGCATGCTTCCTACCATATGACATTCTGGAAAGTATAAAAACTGTGCAGATGGTAAAAAAGGTCACTGGTAGCCACGGACTGGGGAAAGTGAGTGAATTGAAAGTTGCTCAGTCGTGTCTCACTCTTTGTGACCCCATGGACCATACAGTCTGTGGAATTCTCCAGGCCAGAATACTGGAATAGGTAGCCTTTCCCTTCTGCAGGGGATCTTCCCAACCCAGGAATCGAACCCAGGTCTCCCACACTGAAGGCAGATTCTTTACCAACTGAGCCACCAGGGAAGCCCAAGAATACTGGAGTGGGTAGCCTATCCCTTCTCCAAAGGATCCTCCCAAACCAGGAATTGAACCAGGGTCTTCTGCATTGCAGGTGGATTCTTTACCAACTGAGCTATCAGGGAAGCCCCACAGAAAGGGAGGGATAAACAGGTGAAGCAAAGAGGATTTTTAGGGCAACAAAATTAACACTGTATGATACTACAGTGATGGATAAATGTCATAATATATTTGTCCAAACCCACAGAATATACAACACCAAGAATGAACCCTAATGTGAAACCCTAATGTCAAAAGAGCCAGCCTAAGACTAAATATTAAAAAACTAAGGTCATGGCATCCAGCCCCATTCCTGCATGGCAAATAGAAGGAGGAAATGTGGAAGTAGTGACAGATTTCCTCTTCTTGGGCTCTAAAATCACTGCGGACAGTGACTGCAGTCATGAAATCAGAAGACGATTGTTTCTTGGCAGGAAAGCGATGACAATCCTAGACCGTGTGTTGAAAAGCAGAGTCATTACTCTGCCATTTCAAAGGCTCATATAGTCGAGGCTGTGGTCTTCCCAGTGGTCACATAGGGTTGCAAGAGCTGGACCGTAAAGAAGGCAGAATGCCAAAGAATTCATGCCTTCAAACTGTGGTGCTGGAGAAGACTCCTGCAAGTCCCTTGGGCAGCAAGGAGATGAAACCAGTCAATGTTAAGGGAGGTCAACCCTGAACATTCACTGGAAGGACTGATGCTGAAGCTGAAGCTCCAGTATTTTGGTCATCTGATGTGAACAGATGACTCATTGGAAAAGTCCCTGATGCTGGGAAAGATTGAGGGCAGAAGGAGAAGAGGGCGTCAGAGGATGAGATGGTTGGATGGCATTACCGATGCAGTGAACCTGAACTTGGGCAAACTTTGGGAGGTGGTGAGAGACAAGGAGGCCTGGAGTGCTGCAGCCCATGGGGTTTCAAAGAGTTGGACACGACTGGGCGACTGAACAGCAACAACAACAACAATGTTTATTCAATGGAATTATTATGCAATTAAAATATATTATACAATTAAAATATCATTATGTATTTTTTTAAATCCTACTGAAAACTTACATGTAATTTTATCAAATTGTTCATCATTTTAAAGTTGATTTGTTTGAAATTATTTTGCTTTTTTGTATTTGAGTAGCAACTTTAAGGACACCCAAACTAATTTTCAATTAATCACCAATTATTAAGCACTATCGGGCACAGTGCTAAGAAATTTGAGGTCAATAAGACCTATCTCTTTGCCTGGATAGCTTATGATATATTTGACAAACAAGGAAAGCAAACGTTAGAGTCAACCAATGTTGCTTAAATATTCATCTAAACCAAAAATGAGTTTAAAAACAACATATGATGAGCCGCAATATATTGGATTGGCCAAAAAGATCATTCAGATTTTTACATAAGATGTTACAGAAATACTAAATGATTCATTTCCACAATGATAGAATTAGACAACAGTTGTGTTCAGAGAATGTGGGCAACAGGGATAGAGTGATTTATCCATAAGAACTGGTGTATAATAGGAAATTGAGTTATCATTTCGATAACTCAAAATCATATGCCATGCTTCTTTAACACATGAAAATACAATTCTAATTTCCAGGTTCTGCCTAAAGGACCAGTAGCTGTTTTCAGTTTAGTGTTTGTGGCTCACAAGTAATATGTGTCCATCCCAGACCAAAGGAGGGTGAGCCTTCAACTAAATCCCATCATCCTGGCCACGTAAGGCCTCAGGCCACACTCGGGCCACATGCGCACTTTCTCTTTCCATCTTTGATTCCTCATACAGCAATTACAGCAACACGTGGGCAAAAGCACTGATTGATCTAAATATCCCAATTCTAATCCCCAGAGCTAAAAACAATTTTAGTTAAAGCAATATGACCAAATGTCCCTACAAGAAGTAACAACCCAAAGGGACTGCATGTCTAGCAGAATCCTTTTCTAGCCCTGGTTGATGGATCACATCAATTAAGCAATGCTCCTCACAGTAAAATTAACACACTTCATAAACACAGGAACTGCACACCAACTGCCATAGAATATTAGAGCCATGTTTTCATCTTGAGTTGTTTTCCCCGGTCTGTATTACCATATTGTTAACTCATATTTAGGCTCTCATAATTCTACTGCTTGCTATTTTCTTCCTCTTGGTCCTATTAGTTTTACAATTGTAATTACTTTATATGGCTTCTCTTTATTTCTTTCTTTCACTCTTCACTATGTAACTTCTATGCTTCAAAATGATAAAGAAATATCTTAATTCTCATGGGCATCCAACAATAAAAATATCACTTAAGCATCTACAATCTTTCTACCATTGGGTAATAGAAACTTCTATATACATTACTATCTTGCCTTCTGAAAATTTGCAACACAATTTTCAAAATTCTTGAATAAGCTCAACTATGATTGCTCCTGTATGTTCCCTAAATACACGGAAACACTTTTTCCAAGGTGTCCCATATATCAAAACCAAAATCCATGGATCAGAGGTAACAATGATCTGTTCAAGCACTAAACTAGGAATTTTATATGCATTATCTCTTTTAATGTAGGTAACAACCCTGAAAGGTAGCTATTATTATTTCTATTTATCAGTAATAAAATGGAGTATGAGGAAGCTAATGTTCCTCCTTCGTTCAAAGTGAAAGTGAAAAGTGTTAGTCACTAAGTCGTGTTTGACTCTTTGTGACCCCAGGGGCTATATCCTGCCAGGCTCCTCTGTCCATTGAACTCTCCAGGCAAGAATACTGGAGTGGGTAGCCGTTTCCTTCTCCAGGGGATCTTCCTGACCCAGGAATTGAACGCGAGTCTCCTACATTGCAGACAGATTCTTTACAATCTGAACCACTAGGGAAGCCCCAGGTCTCATGCAAAATTTTAATTGTTCTGCATCCACCACATGTCTCTCTGCCTCCAAATACACATTCTTCTTACACTACCACCACTAGGCTTCTCTCCCTCCTGCAAGGCGGCAGTGTGTCATCACACTGACATAGCAACTTGGCAATAAACTTTGCATTTTCCATGATATCTTAAAGTTTTTCCCTGAAAAATTTACTTAACAAATGCACATAATTGGGCAAGGAAGTCTAACAGAAAATCATGGAAAATGAAACAACCTCTCCAAATGAATATGTTTGAGAGTTTATGAAAATTCATTGATTTTGATCTTCTTAACTTTTGGTTCCTTTAGGATTTATGGAAGGCAGACTGCACAGTGTTCAGGGAAATCAAGTTACTGTCAGCTGTACGATCTTGGTCTCCATTCAAGTTCAGCCTCCCTCCCAACATGTGTACCCTAAGCAAGTAACAACAATTCAGAGCCTATTTTGTAGGCTATAAAATGACTAGTGCTGCCTTGAGGGCTGCATATAATAACAATCTCTGGGACATAGCAAGTGCACAATTGAAAAAAAAAAATCCCTGATGATGCTTATCATGATTCCTGCAGCATGGAAATGCATCTTTATAAGTAGAAATATCACCATTGCCCTCACCTACCTAAATCTTTCAAGGTGAAGTTCTAATTTCGTAGTGCATCATGTAAGACCTGTCATGATGTAGCCACTGCTTCCTCATCAGCGCCATCGCTCAGCCTTCCAAACTGCGTCTTTTGCACCAATTTTGGGCCACGGACACAAGTTCCTTCTTATATTTGATCTGTTCTGCCCAGATCCCACACATCCTTCAGCCCCTGGGTCAAGCATTAACTCCTCCAGTATGGTTTTCTCAGCTCATGTTCTGGCTACACACCCCTCAATTCAAATTTGCTTTCCCTCCTCTTTTCCCATCATTCCCCTCGCAAGCCTGCAGCACAGCAATAGTTCTTCTGGGTTATAACTGCTGGTGACTTGATTACTTCCTCTATTAAAATTAAGTTCAATGTTGAATGATTAAAAAGCACACTCTCCAGCATACAGGCAATTTCCCCCCAAAATTGAGACTGATATGACCAACTTTGCTTACACTTTGGCTACTAAGTAGACATTAAATTGTAAATACATTTAAAATGTAGTAATCCCTTGGCAATTCAGTTCAGTTCAGTTCAGTCGCTCAGTCATGTCTGACTCTTTGCAACCCCATAAATCATAGCACGCCAGGCCTCCCTGTCCATCACCAACTCCCGGAGTCTACTCAAACTCATGTCCATAGAGTTGGTGATGCCATCCAGCCACCTCATCCTCTGTCATCCCCTTCTCCTCCTGCCCTCAATCCCTCCCAGCATCAGGGTCTTTTCCAATGAGTCAACTCTTTGCATGAGGCGGCCAAAGTATTGGAATTTCAGCTTTAGCATCAGTCCTTCCAATGAACACCCAGGACTGATCTCCTTCAGAATGGACTGGTTGGATCTTGCAGTCCAAGGGACTCTCAAGAGTCTTCTCCAACACCACAGTTCAAAAGCATCAATTCTTCAGTGCTCAGCTTTCTTCACAATTCAACTCTCACATCCATACATGACCACTGGAAAAACCATAGCCTTGACTAGATGGACCTTTGTTGGCAAAGTAATGTCTCTGCTTTTGAATATGCTGTCTAGGTTGGTCATAACTTTCCTTCTAAGGAGTAAGCGTCTTTTAATTTCATGGCTGCAATCACCATTTGCAGTGATTTTGGAGCCCCCAAAAATAAAGTCTGACACTGTTTCCACTGTTTCCCCATCTATTTCCCATGAAGTGATGGGACCAGAAGCCACCATCTTAGTTTTCTGAATGTTGAGCTTTAAGCCACCTTTTTCACTCTCCTCTTTCACTTTCATCAAGAGGCTTTTGAGTTCCTCTTCAGTTTCTGCCATAAGGGTGGGTGTCATCTGCATATCTGAGGTTATTCATATTTCTCCCGGCAATCTTGATTCTAGCTGGTGCTTCTTACAGCCCAGCGTTTCTCATGATGTACTCTGCATATAAGTTAAATAAGCAGGGTGACAATATACAGCCTTGACGTACTCCTTTTCCTATTTGGAACCAGTCTGTTCCATGTCCAGCTCTAACTGTTGCTTCCTGACCTGCATACAGGTTTCTCAAGAGGCAGGTCAGGTGGTACGGTATTCCCATCCATGGCAATTACTGTATTTTAAATGTATTTACAATCTAATGTCTACTTAGTAGCCAAAGAGTAAGCAAAATTGGTGATATTAGTCTCAATTTCAGGGAGAAACTACCATGTGTAAAATAAATAGTGGGAAGCTGCTATAAGGCACAGGGAAATCAGTGCTGTGCTCTCTGATGACCTAGGGGGTGGAATAATGGGGGTGGGAGAGAGGCTCACAAGGGAAGGGATATATATACATATAACTCATTTACTTTGTTTTATTGCAGAAACTAATGCAACACTGTAAAGCAATTATACTCCAATTAAAAAAAAAGATAAACATGTACTAAAATAACACAGTAATTGCATTTATTCTTTAAAAATAAAATCTTCAGACATCAGATAGTAAGGAACCAATAAAAAAAAACAAATTTTGCATGACTATTATCAAGAAAGTTTTTTTACTGTTTTGTTTTCAACATAAAGTGTGAAAAAGTTCTAAAACTTTTTATTAATTGAAAGTGAGTTTGGGACACCAGAAGTAGCTCTAATTAAATAAATTCTAAGACATCTGTTTTGTCCTCTAAAGTACAGTTTCATGTTCATTTTTCCATTAACCACTATGAATAAGAATACATTGTTCTTTCTAAAAATAGTTGCTGGCAATTTCCAAGGACATAATTTCTCGTAGGGTAATGAACTATGCATAGAGGTGGTATAATACTGGGCTCTAAGGTTTGTTCCTCAAGGACACTATTTTTTTTCAAGTCCTCTATCAGGTGAAATGGAAACTTTTAGAATATTTGATGAAATGGCTTAAATTCCACAGAAAGATCTATAATTGTTCCTTTTAATTACTTTCATTAATAACAAAAAAAGTTGACCACCAAAGTTTGGGGCAGTGAAAGGTACAAAGATTCATCAGTGAAGCAAGTCATTAAATTTGAGTGGAAAGGAAATTACATCTCTGCTAAATTTTAGCATTTTTCTCTTAAATACTCCAGGATATTTCTCTAGTGAGTAAGAGGTCTTCTTCTTGTGATGTGAATTTCTATGGAGCCTGTTGGATTTTTCCCAAGAAATCTTTTCTCCACAAAGGAAATTAAATCTATTCCTTCTTATATTGAAAATGAGAATACATATCACAGCAGACAACTCTATATCAAAAAATCATTTAACAGTGATCATTCTGGTTAAATGTACATGGGTATTATATATGTATTTTATATAATTTTAGTCTATTAATATTACGAATATCAATACCACAGAGCAGATATAATATGTATTTTGAAATTTTACCTTCATTTAGGACAAGTCACACATGACTTATCAAAGCATTTCAAGTGAATCCTTAATTTTAAAAGCTACATGTATTTTTTTCTTAATGTTTTGCCCAAGAGTGGCAAGGCTTGTGGGATCTTAGTTCCTAGACCAGGGATCAAACCCGTGCTCACTGCAGTGGAAGCAAGAAGTCTTAACCATTAAACCACTAGAGATGTCCCCAAAAGCTATATTTTCTTGAGCTTATCTTTTGTTTTAATTGGGGTATGTGAATGGATAGAGAGTGTGTGTGAGAGATAGAAACAGAGACAGAGACATAGATATAATGGAATGTTATTCCATTATTATTCCATGAAAAAAGAAGGAAAAGAAGGGAATCCTGCCAATTGCAGCAACATGAATAGACACAAGGGCAATAGGCTAAGGGATATAAGTGAGACAAAGACAAATGCTGTATGTGATCTATTTAGACACATATCTGTGATCACAAATTCTGTATGTGATCTACTTAGACACATGTTTATGTGATCTAAAAAGGCCAAACTCATAGAAACAGAAAGTAGGGGCTTCCCTGGTGGCTCAATGGTAAAGAATCCACCTGCCAATGCAGGAGACACAGATTCGACCCCTGGTCTAGGAAGATCGCAAATGCCAAGGGACAACTACTGAGCCTGTGCTCTAGAGCCTAAGAACTGCTACTACTGAGTCCCATGCTGCAACTCCTGAAGCCCACGTGCTAAAAACCCATGCTCCGCACCAAGAGAAGCCACCACAATGAGAAGTCCACGCACTGCATCTACAGAATAGCTCCTGCTTGCTGCAGCTAGAGAAAGCTGCAAAGAAGACCCAGCACAGCCAAAAATAAATACATAAATAAAATCATAAAAACCGCTGATTGGGAAAAAAAAACAAAAAGTAGTGGCCAGAGGCTGGAGATTGGGGAAACAGGGAGATTTTGGTTGAAGGGTAGAAACTTTCAGCTATAAGATTAATCCATTCTGAGGATCCAAGGTACAGTGTGCTGACTGTAATTAACAACAATGCTTTATATACTTGAAACATGTTTAGAGAGTAAATCTTAAATATCACAAATGGGCTTCCCTGGTGGCTCAGATGGTAAAGAATCCGCCTGCAATGCAGGAGACCCAGGTTTGATCCCTGCATTGGAAAGATCCTCTGGAGAAGGGAACAGCAACCCACTCCAGTATTTTTACCTGGAGAATTCCATGGACAGAGGAGCCTGGAGGGCTATTATCCATGGGGTCACAAAGAGTTGGACACAAACAACCGAGGGAATAACATACACACACATACATACATACAAAAATGTGACTGCATTAGGAGATGGAGGTGCTGCTGCTGCTGCTAAGGCGCTTCAGTCGTGTCCGACTGTGCGACCCCATAGACAGCAGCCCACCAGGCTCTGCCATCCCTGGGATTCCCCAGGCAAGAACACTGGAGTGGGTTGCCATTTCCTTCTCCAATGCATGAAAAGTGAAAATTGAACGTGAAGTCGCTCAGTCGTGTCTGACTCTATGCGACCCCGTAGACAGCAGCCTACCAGGCTCCTCCATCCATGGGATTTTCCAGGCAAGAGTACTGGAGTGGGTTGCCATTGCCTTCTCCAGATGGAGGTGCTAACTAACTTTATTGCCATAATCATTTTGCAACGTGTATATATGTGTGTGTGTGTGTGTATCAAATCATCACATTGTTATATGACATATAACTTACATATTGTATATCATTAATATCTCAATAAACCTGAGGGAGAAAATGTATTTTCTTGGGCATCACCTATCATGGCTTATAGTTTAGAAGTCAGAATGGAATCTAGAGCACATCGGCTCACTCTGCCCCATGAACCCTAATGCAACACAAGCATAGCAGGACCACTGTCAGAAAATAAGGAAACATGTCAGAAAGTCCCATGTAGAGCCAATACAACGACGGATGGCGCGAAAGAGTGCGGAGTGAACCTCAAACTGCGGAGAAAGTTATTGCATTTTCCAGGAGGGACACTTGGCGAATTTAATAGCAGATGCATTGGTGTCTGTGGTTCTAACCAAGAATGAAAAACGCTCAACACAGACCTAGCCCCGGATGTCACTCTTCCTGCCAAAAGGAACTGACTCCTGGGACTCCTTTCACCAAGACAGGAGGAGACAGTGGAGCTTGAAAGCAGAAAGTGGTTGGAGAGGAAGCCAAGGTGTGTTTCTAAGCAACTGCTTATCAACTGAGGCTTGATGTAAACCTGTCATTAAATCAATTTTGTAAGTTCAAACCATATTTCTTAATGAAATTGATGAGACTAGGATAGAAACATGAGTGAGTGCATTGCAGATCACAATGATGAAAATACTTTACCATGAAGTCACTTTTGTTTCATTAGTATATGTACACATGTTTGTGTAAGGAATAACAATGTAAAATGTGTTTCTTACTGTGAATCCTAATGAAAACTGTTGCAAAAACACTGCCCTGGCAAACAAAGAAAGAACAAAAGCCATGAGTAATTATTGGCAGACATTTTAGAAAATGTTTCCTTACCAACAGCTCATATAATGACTTTAAAGTATTTAAAGTAAATTTGAATGCCTGAGTCCTGGTCAAAATTTAATTTACTATGTTAATTTTTTTTTAAAGCCATGTGTAAAACAGCAAGTGGCAAACTGCTATATAGCTCAAGGAGCTCTGATCAGTGGTATGATGACCTGGAGAGGTGAGGTTGGGGGAGGCTCACTAGCGAGAAGGTATATATATACATATAGCTGATTCATGTTATTGTACAGCAGAAATTAACACAACATTATAAAGCACGACACCCCGGTTTTGTTTTTTTAAAGCACCTGGATTTTTAATACAGGGTCTAAAAGCTGGTGTTGTTACTATCATTGTGGTCTTGGCAATAATAATCATATCTGGGATCACTGCACTGTTTTTTCCAGAAAGAAGAGAATGGCAAAGTATGGGATGGCTGAGATAAAGGAGGTGTGAGGAATGCATACGGAACTCAGTGGATGACCACTGTAATTTTAGGAGTAACCACAGAAAGGAAACTTAGCACGTGGACTCAGATTACAAATGTGTCTGTGTGTGACAAAGCAAAGATCTTTGAGGATTGCTATTTCATTAGTTAACATCATATATTTGTAATGGTGAACTTGTACTCAAAATAAAAGTAGCTTTAAATTAGCTTTACCAATCTTTTTTCAAGATTTGTTTTTTGCAATTGAACATTGAGATCCAGTTTTAATGAGCTTTTAATTTCAAAAGCAATACATAAAAACACTGTAGTTTTTAAATGCCAATGAACACAAGTGTACAATATGAAAACAAAATCCTCCCTAAAATATACCAATCCCATCCCCCAAAATACACATCACACCTCCCTCCTCACTGGTAATAGCAGTTAACAAACCAAGAGTATTTTACAAATTTTTATCTATGCAACTACAAACATACATACACACACATGTGTAATGGAGGAAAGTGTTTTTTAAATAAATGTTTATTCTATATCTATTGTTCTATGGATGGTTTTTCTTCCTTTAACAGTTTGTCTCAGACATCATTCCAGGTCATTGTGTATAGACCAGAGGTTGCAAACTAGGAGCTCACAGTTTACAAATCTTTTTTAAAAATTTTATTTATTTCATCATACAAAGTCATTATTTTCCTTTTTTTAGTGAAAATATCCAGCAACATTGTCCGATCATAAGCAGGAGGCCCTCTGATGCAATGAACACTCTCAGTACACCACAGACTCCTGCAGCCCCCAACCCCACTTTCAGGCTGGCCCTTTAAATCTCCAAGTTTGCTACCCCTGCTTAGATATATTCATATTGCTCTTTCAAAATGTGCATTATAGGCTTGCGGCCTGGGGTCCGAGTCAAGTTCGCATCAGTTTCCCGCCTGGCCTGATGTAGCCAGACCCGGTCCGGTCCCCGCGCCTCTCAACGCCTCGGTGAGGCCGGGTCAGTAAAAAAAAAAAAAAAAATGTGCATTATATACAAGGATGTATGGTACAACACAGGGAATATAGCCAGTATTTTACAATAACTATAAATGGAATATTACCTCTAAAAATAGAATCACTGTGTCAGACACCTGTAACTCATGCAACATTGTGCAAAAACTATACTTCAATTTTTAAAATATCAAAAAATAAAATAAAAGTCTGCATTATATCCCATAAGAAATACCATATTATATCCCATAAATAAATACCATAATTTATTTAACCATTTCCTTATTTATATCACATTTTGAATGTTCTAGTTTCATGCTGTAGAGTAGAACTAAATCTCTCAGAATGAACTCCCCCCTTTTGGTTTTTATTTTTTCCTAGAGTTTGTAAAGATCCCAACTCCATAACTGGTAATGCCTTACAAAACTTTCCAAAATACAAAGGATTGTTGTAAAAAGCCTGTTGTCTATAACAGATAATGCCTTACAAGACTTTACAAAATACAAAAGGTTGTTCAATTTTTTCCCTTTGAAAAACGATAGTGTAACTGAAAAACCAGAGATCCAGGGATTCAGAGAGAACAAGGACATTCTAAAAGATAAAGAAAACTCAAGCAGAAGCTCATTAAGATGGGTTCTCTGTGCTATTTAGTTAAATCAAAGTTTTCCTCTTTTTGCAAAAATATGTCCCTGGCTGAAAAGTGACAAAGACCCACTGAATAATTAAGGTCTTCCTTAGTCTCTTTCGGCAGCTGTCTCTATTCTCATTCTCCTATTTCTTTTTTTATACCCCTGGCTCAAAAAAATCTCTAAGAGCATGTAAAGTTCCCATCACAGGGGTTTGCAATTGTGAAAATGGGACAGCAATCCTGAAGTTCAAAACTTCTTCCTCCAAACTGATGCTGTTCACATGAATAAAGCTGACAGCCTTCTAATAAGAGGCTCTAAATCACAGCTACAGTTTAGTAACTATAGTATACACTGAGCCAAAAATCAAAGCTCTTTATTTGCAGGTTTGAGACTATCTATCTACTGAATCTCTTCTATGTGCGCATGTATAAAGAATAGTCATCTTTGATTATTTTTAACAGGAATAATTTTCAATAGAGAACAATCAGCATCTACAAGTCTTTATAGAATGCATCAAATATTGTTGAAACAAGCTATTTTAAATTAAAATTGCATGTCTGTTTTGAAACAACAAATCCATTTTTTTTTTAGTCCCTTTCTGCTTATGTGAGCTATTAATGGTATTGCCCAGGTAAAGTCAAAAGTTTAGGCTTTACATAAAAGGCGTCTTGCGCTCCTCACAGGAACTGAGAACAGACTGATCAGATGGCTCGGCCTCCACCACTGATTTAGAACATAGCAGGCTCGTCAAAAGAATTCTGGAAATGCTCACGGTTCCTTGCAATAGTCCCTTCCCCATCTTTTGAAGTTATACACAACCTAAAAGTCAGTACATCACGCCAGATTTAAAGAAATCCTCAAAACATCTGCTCCTTTCCTATGGTTAGTATCAAACAGGTATCAATAAGGATTGTTTTAAAACAACCACCCCTATGATTTCAATAATGGCAGAGAAAATTAGCCTCTAAAAATCAGTGTCTCAGAAGATGATGATGGGCTGCAGTCTACGGTGAAATACAGCAGAACTTGCAAAAATACTCAAGCCTTGCAGAACCTGTGCATCCTTGGTGCTCTGAGCTGACCTTCTGACCAATATCCAGAGAGGCTCAAGATTGATAACCTCATCACTGGAAGATCATGCAAATACTGGTGCCTGTATGCACCAAGTACTGTGATAGAGACTTGAGGAAATTGGGTAATATTGTATATATACCTTGGGGGCAGACAGATGAAAATAGAATTCCACAGTATACATTGTAGCTAATACCAAAATGCAGTAATGCACAAGAGAGCATAAAGAAGGGACTAACTCTACTGAGGACCATTTTTTTAGTCTTCATTGAAGTTGTTAGAACACTGCTTCAGTTTTATGGTTTGGTTTGGTTTGGTTTGGTTTGGTTTTTGTCTGTAAGACATGCCAGATCTTAGCCCCCCAACCAAGGATCAAACCCACACCTCTGCATTGGAAGGTGAAGTCTTAACCACTGAACTGCTGGGAAAGTCCTTGGCTTTACCGATCTTAAAATTTGACTACAAATGTCTTATATGTGCAGATTTAATATTTTTAAACCTGAACTTGGACTGCATCATTATAAATATTTATACATAATGTTGAAGAGTTTACATTAAATATGCTTCCGCAGGAAAGGTTGTTCCATCCACTTGTGATTGAAAACTGCCTACCTATTTACTTTGCATCCTATACACCTAAACTTTTTAGTGAACTATGAAATAAAACACTTTTAAATAGGAAGAAAAAAAGGAAAAGTGAAAGAGAAAAAGAAAGGAGGGATGGAGGGAGGACAATAGAAAGAAAGAAAGAAACCATAAGCAGTTATAGACTAGGAACTGATTACTCGTCCCAACTTCCCTGAAAGTGCTCTAATACTAGGAAATGGCAACTTGGCTCAAAAATGGCACATGTCAGAAACTGTTTGGAACATAAGAAAAATTCAGAACAGGAAATAAAGAAATAATCGAAAACAGATTTGACTATATTGGCTAGAAGCTGGGGTACTGGGTTTAACATATTTTAGGCATTGGGATTTAGAATCACACTGCAGTGGAAAAGGTGTGCTTAAATCAACTATATAAAGTTCTCATCCATTAGTGAGCATCTGGGCATTCTCCACTAGACTTTTCTATCATCTCCATAAACTCCTCGGTTAAAAACATCCCTCATTCTACCACAAACTCCCCTCCCATCCAGGCTGCCACATATCGTTGCATATATTCATGGTTGAGTCCCTTCACCGTTCTCCTGAAACTATCACAGCAGTGTTAATCGGCTCTACCCCAATACAAAATAAAAAGGTTTTTTAAATGTCCCTCCAAATATAGCCATAGTTAGAGAGCTAAAATAAAGAGATCCTTTCTAACTCTTGCAGTCAAAATCCAGATATCAGGGTAGACAAACAAGTGGTGAGCCCGTTACAGAAAATCTCCCTAGCCAGGCATATTTCTGCACAGATATGCTCCTCAAGTTACACATGCATGAAAACACAAGCAAATTTAATTTTCCACCTTTCGTAGGTCAGAAAATTCAACCAAAGTCAGGAAAATAAGTACTACACCTGTTTTATCACCATCATCTCAGAAGTCATGTTGATTCACACATCTTCAAAAGTGAAGTTTTGAAGTTCTAGAACTTTATGCTGTTCCCAAAACATTTTTTGATATCAGTCTGCCTTTATGTTCCATCTAACCACAATTTGAATGAATTAAGTTATCACTTTGCAGAATAGGCTTGAATTCTCACAGATAAGGCCCATAATACACCTTAGATTTTCACGTAGATTAGAACATCTACATGTACTGGCATCCTTCTAGGCAAGAAATTTTCTCTTAGCTGTGTTCTATACTTTCAAACTATTTAAAAATTAAGCCATAAATTTTGCCCTATCTTCTTATTTTCCAACAGATTTTGTGTGTCTACATGAAGCCAAAATGACTGTGAAATTCTGAGCGCTCAATCAAGACTTTACAAAGCTTTCATCTACAGATAACCCATAAACACACACATTTTTCAGAAGTGGGTCAGAGTTCTACACAATTAGAAAATTCAATTAAAAAAATGAGGATAAGGGGCAATTTAGCTTCATACAAAAAACTTAACTAAGCTAACTTTTTCAGCATGATTTTTATGGTATCTTACTGATAGAAGCTGTGTCTGACATTGATCATCCTCTTTGTATCTCACTGATAAAAGTACTTCTTTCTTTTTAATTTTATGTCATCCCTTGCTCAATAAATTTCACATTTCTAGAACTGCCTAGGTCACAAACAATTTTTACTTTTTCTTATTATCATTTTCCTTAACAGAACCTCTTCCTATACCATTTATACCTGGAAAACTAATAATGAACTGGAAATTTCCTGAGTAAAAGATTAGATTTATTTTTATATAGTCCATATAGCGCCCAATCCACTATCAGAAAATAGTGGATGCAAGAATAAATTAATTAATTGAAATGAACACTTTGAACTTAATAAATATAACTTCATTTTCCTGTAAACTCCTAAACACTCTGTAGAAAAATTTTCAGTTTTTTTCTCTCTAAAATCTATTGGATCTCTCGCATTGACTTTGGCTTACCAGACCACCAGTGATTCTGTCTCCCTTGCTCAGGATTGATGCTCATGATTTTAGTAAACTTTCTATTATCTGTTCTGAGGAAGCAAAGCAAAGATATGACTATAACCAGAATACAAGTTCTGATTTTTAAAAGATTCACTTTTCTGAATTGCCTCCCTTGGGCTCATATTAAAATGTGTTTGCACTAACTTGAAAAAGAGTATTAAGGTAAGGTTCAAAGATGGATGGTGGCTTTTAGGGGAGAGGTCAATCCAGGATGGAAATTTACTTTCTATACTACTCAAAGTGAGAGAAAAAATTCACATAACTACATACTGAACGTCTAAATACCAAATATCACTTGCTTGCCCACCTTCAAAAACTCACCAGTTAATAGAATCAGCAAGTTTGCATTTTTGCTGCAAATTAGCTGTCAGTAAATGTTGAAACACTGTTGGACACGTATTTTCACTGGGGCTACATGTCATAAACAGATTAGGTTCCTATCAGATGGTCCAGACTTCAAAAAGGCTTTGTTGCTTTTCTTTCTGTGTCCCTGTGGCATCACTATGATAAATGGTCTACATGATTATTCACGGTTAGGAGAATACTCTCGTTCAGTGAGGTCTGTAGATGAGGCAATGAAGCCAGTCTTTTACTAGACTTTCATGTGCCATCTCTTTCTCTTCATCAAAAGTTTACTTTGTACTGTTATGTGCAAATTTATAGCCTCCATGAAGCAGCTTCTGTTTCAAAATCTTGGGTGAGAAATTTCAAAGCCTGTATAGTGAATATCACCTTTTGGTTGCAGAAAAGTAGCAAAGAAAGTTATTGTTAATTTTATTTATTACCTTGAAATTTTAAAAAATGTTAATGGACATTGAAAAAAATTTCATTATTTCAAAAAAAACCATTATGCTGCTGACAAGGAGAAAGCACAATAGATGTTTGTATTTACAAGTGAGTCAATAAAGCCCAGAAATTTTTGTGACCGTGAGCAATTTAGTAGCTAACTATAAAAATAGACCCAAAATGCAGAATAACCACTCTACTTCTTAATTTCCTTTTATAGAAAACTACTAGTAATAATTTTATTAAAAATATAATTTTATCTTAAAATTTTTATCAAAGACTTTCCGTGTATAAGAAACTTCTGAGATGCCACTTATTTATACCAAATGCAACTGAAAATTATGACTTTGCTTTAAAATTTTTATGTCCAGTCACAGACTATTTATAAACTATAGGTATGATTGACAATTATCATTATTCAGAATGCAGTACTAGTTAATGGCCACATTTTTTAAGGATTAAGTTAGGTAGTGTGCCTTTTGTTATTTGATCCCACTGAGCTCTGGGCAGATTTTCTATAATAAAAGAAAATTTGGCTTCAATAGTCTTCATTGTAATTAATTAGTTAGTTAAGTAACTGATTCATTCATCCAGGTTTTGAAAATCCTTTGCATTACTGTTTTGTTTTGCATCATTGGAGCTAAGATTAAGCATTCGATTTGCCTTGAGTAAAGATTAGTATCTGATACACAAATAGTAAGTACCTAAACAATACGTGGTACTTAGAAAATGCTGTTGCTCTTTGTAGAATTTCTACAAATTCTAAGAATATTGTTACAATTATCTCAGCATGGGGAAAAGGAAAATGAGAGTCTTACCAAATATTCTGACTTTGAATAATTTGCTTTCAGCGTCTAATTTACTAAATATCGTCTCCCTTGACACAACGAAGCCACTGAGCCAATAGTATTTAGACGTCACTTCTCTGAACCAGTGCAAAGATACATCATTTTTATTTATGGTGGTAAATAATCAATTACTTCTAATAAATCAATCTTAGGGGAGATGAAATGACGAAGAGGAAATCTGCTTATGATGAACAGGAGGAAACACCCTCACAGGACAGAGCCCAGGAGGAAGAATGGCCTTACTGTTTTTGTAACACCAAAAACATTTTGTAATGAGGTATAGCTGATTAACAATGTTGTGGTAGTTTCAGGTGAACAGCAAAGGGACTCAGCCACACATATACGTGTATCCATTCTCCCCCAGACTCCCCTCCCATCCAGTCTGACACGTAATATTGAGCAGAGCGCCATGCACTATACAACAGGTTTTGTTGGTTATCCATTTTAAACATAGCAGTGTGTACAAGAGCTACCCAAAGTCCCTAACTATACCTTCCCCTCAGCAACCATAAGTTCATTTTCTAAGTCTGTGAATCTCTTTCTCTTTTGTAAGTTAATTTACATCATTTCTTTTTCAATTCCACATACAGAGAATGTCATATGGTATTTCTTCTGGCTTCCCTGGTGGCTCAGACAGTAAAGCATCTGCCTGCAATGTGGGAGACCTTGGTTTGATCCCTGGGTTAGAAGATCCCCTAGAGAAGGAATTGGCAACCCACTCCAGTATCTTGCCTGGAAAATCCCATGGACGGATGAGCCTGGTAGGCTATAGTCCACAGGGTCACAAAGAGATAAAACTGAGTGACTTCGCTTTTCTGTCTGACTTATTTCACTTGGTATGACACCCACTTGGTCTATGCATTTGCAGCAAATGGCATTATTTGATTCTTTTTAATGACTGAGTAATAAGAATGGCCTTATTTCATTGACGTGTCCTTCCTATTCAGACAATGGCCTGAGACCTGAGCCAGTTCTAGAGGCAACCCATGGCCAGGACCCTGGACAGAGACACTTCAGCCCAGGCATGCTTCGAGAGGAGCTACCTCCATCTCACCGAAATGCCATAAAACATGTGCTCAGCTGCTAAGTCATTTCTGACTCTTTACAACTGCAGCCCACCAGGCTCCTCTGTCCATGGGATTTCCCAGGCAAGAACACTGGAGTGGGTTGCTGTTTCCTCCTCCAGGGGATTTTCCTGACCCAGGGATCAAACTTACGTCTCCTACATTGGCAGGCAGGTTCTTTACCACTGAGACACCAGAGAAGTCCATGGGTGTGTCTTGTCTTGAGGCAGGAGAGAAAGAAGAGAGAAACATGTTGGTTGATACCACTTATTTCTTTCCCCTTTCTACCCTATAATTTGGTTCTTAATCACCTTTATATTTATATACATATATATATATATATATATATATATATAAATCTGAAAGGTCATTTCACATCCACCTGTAGGTGATTTTGGAGAAAAGTAAAATAAACCCCTTTCTTCTTTAGCTCATTGAAAGACCATCTAGAACTATCATCAAGATAAATGAATATTTTAAATGAGAAATCAAGTCAAATCCAGCATTATCATTATGAAAACAATGCAAAGTGGGTAACTCACAGATTCAGTTAATTATACAGTAAGAATTAAATGACTTAATTCACATAGAGAAATAAATGCATAATAAGTGTGTGTAGTTAATATCAATAATACCGGTAAACATTTCTGTCACATATTATAGGAGATCCTCAAGCTTATCATCTCATTCACTCTTCATAGTAACTTTCAGAGATAGCTAGTGCTTTCTACATTTTATGGATATAAAAAGCTTAGTTATCAGGTTAAATAACATAAATTCCATCATGTCACTCCCCATCACACACATTAAATTGCTTCATCTTTCATCTTTAGGATAAAGTTCAGTCTCTTTCCCTAGGGTAACTCCTGATGTGGTCCTACACACAAGCCACATCACTATCTTCCAATTCACCAACCCATTCATCTGGACAGGAATGAAGCACCTCCTCTCTAGGCTAACTCCTGGCCACCTGGCTGACTTTTACTTATTTATTAAGACTATGTTCAAGCCATGTTTTTCTCCGGATGGACCTAGAGATTGTCATACTGAGGGAAGGAAGTCAGGCAGAGAAGGAGAAATATCATATGACATCCCCTATATGCAGAATCTAAAAAGAAATGATGCAAATGAATTTATACATGAAGCAGAAACAGACTCACAGACTTAGAGAATGAACTTATGGTTCCCTGGGGGAAAAGATGGGAGGAAGGGATAAACAGAGAGTTTGAGATTGACATGTACACACTGCTATGTTTAAAATGGATAATCGGCAAGATCCTACTGTGTAGCACAGGGAACTCTGCTCAAGGTTATGTGGCAGCCTGGATGGGAGGGAAATTTGGGAGAGAATGGATCCATGTATGTGTATGGCTGGGTTCCTCTGCTGTGCACCTGAAATTATCACACTGTTAATCAGCTATATCCCAATGTAAAATAAAAAGTTAAATAAGATAGACTAGGTTTAAACATTGTACTGTACTTAGTCACTCAGTCATGTCTGACTCTTTGCGACCCCATGAGCTGTAGCCCACCAGGATGCTCCGTCCAAGGGAATTTTCCAGGCAAGGACACTGGAGTGAACTGCCATGCCCTCCTCCAGGGGAAGGTCCCAACCCAGGGATCAAACCCAGGCATCCCACATTCCAGGTGCATTCTTTACCGTGTGAGCCACCAGGGAAGCAGGTTTATTTTAAGCATTATGCCTCCTAAAAGAAGTCAGCCTTGATTTTTCCTTTCCCACTTTCTCTAGATATAGGTTGCTTCCTGCTGTACTCACCTTTTCACAAATTTATCATATGACTTTAAACCTCGTCTGCCCCTACACCTCCATTTAGATGCTGAGGGAGCGCCCATAACCATTTCTTGCTTCTATATTCCTACCGTTTTGCACACTATCTGACATAGGACAGGTGCTCTATCTATGGAGATAGAATGAAAGGAAAAAAGGGAAT
This sequence comes from Bos taurus, assembly GCF_002263795.3. Classification (NCBI taxonomy): domain Eukaryota; kingdom Metazoa; phylum Chordata; class Mammalia; order Artiodactyla; family Bovidae; genus Bos; species Bos taurus. Next base: position 15,793,088 of record NC_037336.1, on the reverse strand, counting down.
GGGTAAATGAAATGTGCAGAGTGATAAACAGTAAACAGTACTTAAACCCAAGACTTCTCAATCTGAATTCTTTCATTAACGCATTTATAGAGTATCCCTACTGTCTTCTAAGTTTGCCACTAACACTGGAGACAGAGCTGAGAAGGGCATGATTAACACCCTGAAAGGCAAATATATGTACCCTACTGTGCCTCCAGAAAGCCAATTATTATGAAACTATCAGTATTAGACATCTCATTTGAAATATTTTCTTCGTGGATATGTGAAATTGCTCAGAGTTCCAAATACACAGGAGGAGGAGGCAAAGGAGCCAGGCTTTGTTTTTCTTAGACGTTGAGCTGTACACCTGATGGTGATAACCTGAACTTTTCTTCACCTTAGCAAAACCATTAATGCCAAAAAAAAAGTTGCAGTTTTCACAGAATACATAATTAGTCATCATTATTTCCAAGCTCTTTTGATATTGTAGAACTTGACTGCACAGGCAAAGACTTCGAGGTGATCCTGGATCTAAATTTTTAAGAAGTGCCATTTGGATAATCATCATAGAATAAAACAGTGTATGAAGTCACAGAAATTGATTGTGATTTCCAGCAACATTATTTATGTCGTTGGTCTAATCCAGCAACTGTTTAAATTTTTTGCATGACAAAAAAACATATTTTACATGAAGTCATTCACAAATTAAATGTAAAATACTGGAACCAAAAGCTGTTGAAAGAGAGCAAAACCGAACATACAAATTTTCCTCTTGCTGAACGTCAGTTTCAAAATTATGATTAATTCTGACAGAAACTCCACTCTGAGATTTGAAGCATGATTGAGTTCGAAGGGATCTTTTATGTCTAGGAGTGAAATATTTGCATATTCATAGGGAACATGCCTCCTCAGAGTAATGAGAAAGATGCCAGCAGGCCTGTCAGCTGAAAAATGCCTCTGTGCAAGTTGGCATGACAGTGCCTCCCTCCAGGTCTGAAATACTCACCACTGCAGTTTACCTTTCAAACAGGGAAACGAGCCCTTGGGAAGATGGTTGTCAAATGCACTTGGGTTAATTGAGGAGAGCTCTCTGGTGTTCTCTTATATAAAAGGGAATTAAAAGTCTGGAGAAATATAAGAAAGAAGGGGCTCACCAAGAAAGATTACAGAAAGAGAAGAAAAAGTATTTTCAATTTTATTAAAGGCTAGCCCTGCAACATAAAATAAATGCCATGTTTCTCCATCTTCTCTTGTAAGTGCCTTTAGAAATGGAGAATAATCTTCCATATGAGCTTATTTTTTTTCTTTTTTTTAATTTATTTTAATTGGAGGTTAATTTACTTTACAATATTGTATTGGTTTTGCCATACATCAACATGAATCCACCACAGGTGTACACGTGTTCCCCATCCTGAACCCCCCTCCCACTTCCCTCCCCGTACCATCTCTCTGGGTCATCCTAGTGCATATATAATATCGTATATGAAACGAATCACCAGTCCAGGTTCGATGCAGGATACAGGATGCTTGGGGCTGGTGCACTGGGATGAGCTTATTTTATATGCTTTTTTTTCTAGTTATAATAAATTTTACTTCTACTCAGTGTACACTACGTCATGAGAATATTGCATATTGCATTTTTCCATATGTTGTCTTGCAAGTGTTTCAAGATCATGTTAATGATTTATATTAGTCCAGGGACCATGTCTAATTTTAATTGACATTAAGGGTCTGCAATGTATATAAGACACTGTCTGTTAGGAGCAGTGAAAAATATAAAGATCAACAATGGATAGGAGAGATTGAGGGAAGGAAGAAGATGAAAAAAGAACATTCACTTTGGGTTTGGGATGTGTATTAAGACTCTGTCCGACTCTTTGCAACCCCAAGTACTCTAGCCTGACAGGCTTCTCTGTCTATGGAATTCTCCAGGCAATTCTACTGGAGTGGGTAGCCATTCCCTTCCCACCCCAGGGATCAAACCCAGGTCTTCTATGTACTGCAGGAGGATTCTTTACCATCTGAGCCACCAGGGGCCTTTATGTGATACCCCACTTTATATGTGTGATACTTCATTTTACATATATTTATACAATACCTCGCTTTATATATATATTTTATATGTGATACCCCACTTTATACCTCCTATCTGCTGAGACAAGTGCTATTATTATCCCATTTATATAAAGGAAAATTAATCTCAGAGAAATATGCTATTCACCCAACTTCTCACAGCTGGTCAATAGATGAAGAGACTCTGAACCCAGGCAGAACCCATACATGCAAGCACTATATTACTCTCCCTTCAGAAAAACCATGTGTTATCTAATAATAATTTATATGTGCAGATTGGTTGACAATATTCAGGGCACCTTTACAAACATCATTGCCTTAGCCTTTTACAATGGCCTGAGAATTCTCACCATCATTTTCCAGTTGCGGTAACTGAGAGCCAAATGTTAAAGTTTCCAAAGCGAGAGAAGTTTGCATCAGTATGTATCCATCCAAACAGCAAACACATTCATTATTTCAACTGAAGGTGACTTGGAACGAGGAATTGCCTACCAAAGTGTCAAAAAGCCTAGAGGAGAGAAAAGGAGAAGATGATGAGTAATGGCACAGAACCACTATCATCATTAGAGCAGAATGAACAGAAAAGAAAGTGACGTTGTCCTGAGCCAATAGACTCTGCACTACTGAGAAATGCAGGACCCCAGGTGTCTCTTGACGGCTCTGCTGAAGCTTCTGACTGGTTGCTTTCACTGTTAATTTCCATAGTCACTTGCAACAGCTCCTGCAGCTGCTGAAGCCAGAAGCAGAAAAAAAAAACAGCTGCTCTTTCTCTCATCTTAAGATCTTATACAAGGTGTTCCATTGAATAAGTCAAGAGCCTTTAGGAAATAATGTTTTTAGACTGCCAGGCATGTGCAATCCAGAGAATACAAAATGCCAAGTGTGATGCTAAGAGCCAGAAGACAGATAAGTGACACAGTGGCAGAAAGAGACCTGAACTCAGAGCTTCTGATTTAGAATCAGTCCTTTTCATTCAGTGTATATTTATGCAACTACTCAGGAGACCAGCACAGTGAGAGCTGCCAGAGGTTACCATTATGAACTAAGTCACAGCCTTGGGGGAATCACAGTGTTACAGAAATGAATATGGGAATTCTTTCCATAGTATCCCATCCTCTGGTCAGAGCTGAGTCCTCTTTTACAGGGGAAGACTTTGCTGAATTTTGCTATGTCGACTTGATTAATCTGGGAACACTGTGTTTAACAGTGTTTCCTAATACATGTATGTCTGAGTTAGAGTTGGATGAAAGAGGAACTTGCATGAGACTGGAAAACAGAAGCAAAACAAAACTATTAGAAGCCTTTGTGGTAAGCTACTATTAAGGACAGATGAGGTGCCTGGTGGGTCTCGACTCTCCTCCACTCTACCGCCATCCCAGGGGTTGGTTCTATCAGCCACCTAACATTTGGCTACACAGAAGCAGTAATGCACAGCAGCTGCTTCTCATGGGTCATTCCCTGAACTGCCCCTTCACTCCAGTTCCACAGTTGGACGTGCTAGCTTTGCAGATTGCCCTATGATTCCTGTCTGTCCACGAATGCTGGTCCATCAGGCAGAATAATTAGTGATTCCTCCTCTAACCCCTAGGACTTTCACGTTCCAGTTCCCCAATTGTGCATGGGCTAGTGTTAAAGAAATCTTTTATCTTGTAAACTCAAAGTGGCCCTACTCTCTTTTTTCCTAATTGGAGTGTAATTGCTTTGCAAAGTTGTGCTACTTTCTGGTATACAATGAAGTGAATCACCTATATGTATACAAATATCTCCTCTCTCTTTGATCTCCCTCCCACTCCCCCATCCCACCCCTCCCTATCATCTTAATTGATAAAGTTAGCATAGAGTCTCTCAGGTATTTTCAAAAACAAATTGTCTTTCAGAATCCTGGAAAGAATTGCTACATGTTATGTACAGTAAATCATTTCTTATGCCTGGTTCATGATGTTTTCTTACATGCCTAAGACCCATCCACCTCTCAATCAATTTCTCTCCCAACCATCATCATAGTATTCTGATATGGCTACAAAATATAAAGGCTAATTATATCTCTGACTTTAAATTAATAAATAATTCAGCAAGATGTTTCTGGTTGGTCTCCTAGGAGTACCAAGTGGCTAACCAAAAAGAGAACCAGAAGATGATTTGGCTTATTTCTTACCCTATGGCACCCCACTCCAGTACTCTTGCCTGGAAAATCCCATGGACGGAGGAGCCTGGTAGGCTGCAGCCCATCGGATCGCTAAGAGTCAGACACAACAGAGCGACTTCACTTTCACTTTTCACTATCATGCATTGGAGAAGGAAATGGCAAGCCACTCCAGTGTTCTTGCCTGGAGAATCCCAGGGACGGGGGAGCCTGGTGGGCTGCCGTCTATAGAGTCACACAGAGTCAGACACAACTGAAGTGACTTAGCATAGCATAGCATAGCATAGCATTGCTACTGGTAGTTGAATTCTTTTAATTTTTTAATTGAGATTTATTTACATAGAGTGAAATGCATAGATCTTCAGTGTAAAATTTAATCATTTTTTACAAATACATGAACCTGTGTATAACCACCTCTACCAAGATCTAGAACATTCCTAATTTCCACCATCCCACCAAGTTAATCTGTCCCCCAGAAGCAACCCCAGACTAGTTCTAGAATGACATAAAAATGGAGTCATACAATAGGTACTCTTTTGGACATTACTTATTTCACTCAGCATAATATTTTTGAGATTCAATTTTGTCTCCCTTCCCTGGTGTAATGTTTAATACCCTGCACTAAAATGCTAATATGATAAGTTTTCTCAACTTTCTTACAAGTAATTAATTGTTCTCTTGACTGTGTATTGGAAACAAAGAGTATCTACTACCTTTTCTTGGGGTGCCATGGTAACTGCCAAGGAAGATAACATAGATTTGGCAAAAGCCAACCAATCAATAAAAATCAGGGCATGACTTCCTGATCTTCAAGGAAAGGAAATAAGGGGTTTTGAAAAATAATCATAAGTTCTTTTTTGTGAGTCACTAAACCATTAACTGTAATGTTTTCTATGACTTCAGCAACACTGATAGAAAATATCATCATCCAAACTATTTGAAGTGCTGATCAATGAGGATAAAGCCAATACAACAGCACAGGAGAAGTTTTGAAATGCCACATCAGCTTATACTCACGTTTAGTTAATTTCAGTGATGTACATTAACATAAAAGGCAAATATTGGATGAACTAGGAGCTCTGGGGTGTTTGGATTGCCAGAAGCAAGGACTAAAGTCAGAATTCCAGAGAGTGAGGTGCAGCAGAGTACATCATGAGAAACGCTGGACTGGAAGAAACACAAGCTGGAATCAAGATTACCGGGAGAAATATTAATCACCTCAGATATGCAGATGACACCACCCTTATGGCAGAAAGTGAAGAGGAACTCAAAAGCCTCTTGATGAAAGTGAAAGTGGAGAGTGAAAAAGTTGGCTTAAAGCTCAACATTCAGAAAACTAAGATCATGGCATCCGGTCCCACCACTTCACGGGAAATAGATGGGGAAACAGTGGAAACAGTGTCAGACTTTATTTTTCTGGGCTCCAAAATCACTGCAGATGGTGACTGCAGCCATGAAATTAAAAGACGCTTACTCCTTGGAAGGAAAGTCATGACCAACCTAGATAGCATATTGAAAAGCAGAGACATTACTTTGCCAACAAAGTTTCATCTAGTCAAGGCTATGGTTTTTCCTGTGGTCATATATGGATGTGAGAGTTGGACTGTGAAGAAGGCTGAGCGCCGAAGAATTGCTGCTTTTGAACTGTGGCATTGGAGAAGACTCTTGAGAGTCCCTTGGACTGCAAGGAGATCCAACCAGTCCATTCTGAAGGAGATCAGCCCTGGGATTTCTTTGGAAGGAATGATGCTAAAGTTGAAACTCCAGTACTTTGGCCACGTCATGCAAACAGTTGACTCACTGGAAAAGACTCTGATGCCTGGAGGGATTGTGGGCAGGAGGAGAAGGGGACGACAGAGGATGAGATGGCTGGATGGCATCACTGACTTGATGGACGTGAGTCTGAGTGAAGTCCAGGAGTTGGATGATGTACAGGGAGGCCTGGCTTGCTATGATTCATGGAGTCGCAAAGAGTCGGACACAACTGAGTGACTGAACTGAACTGAACTGAATGGCTATCTCATTGAAATCTCTATGCAACTGTTGGTCTGAAACCTCAAGAGCTTCCCAGGTGAAATCTAAAACTGGCCCCCATACATGGAGGGCAAGGAAAATCCAAACAAAGAGGCAGCTCACTATAGATTGATATGCAGGAGGTTTAATAAGAAAGGGAACTTACATACAAGCCTTGTCTTGGGCAGCTGCATGACAAATAGATCACCACCCCTGCTTGTCAGAATCTTGAGAGTTTATCCAGAGACCTTAATAGGATTCAGTCACATATATACCCAGATAAACTCAATAACACATTGTTCTCTCAAGGCTGTGTGGGACTGGCTCCCACTGTGGGAACAGTGTGTAGCATATACAGTTCAAGTCAGGGGAAGGGGTGAAGAGCCTCTGAGAGCCCCAGTCCAGCAAATGGGTCAACTGATGGTCACATCCTCTTCATGACCTCCTGCAACAATAACACTGGACAAATAAGACAGCATTTGGGGTTTACCATGGCAGAATGCGTTGGAGAGTAGGGGCAGAGAGGAAAACAGATTCCACCCATGTTGCCAGAGTGCTCTTGTTCAAGGTGGCCTTGGTGTAGGATAGTTTGGAGAGAGGGGGACAGCCACAAACAAGAAGCAACAGCAGCAAGATGATGCCTTCAAGAGGCTCTAAAGAAAAACACGGAAAAGAAGCCAGAGAAGGAAAGGAAAAGAAGATGTAAGCACCTAAGAGCACATGAAAAGTGCAAGTGTTAGTCACTCAGTTGTGTCCGACTCTTTGCCACCCCTTGGACTGTAGGGGACTGTAGCCTGCCAGGCTCCTCTGTCCATGGAATTCTCCAGGCAAGGATATTAGAGTGAGGAGCCATTCCCTTCTCCAGGGGATCTAATCAACCCAGGGATCTGAACCCAGGTCTCCTGCATTGCAGGAAGATTCTTTAACATCTGAGCCACCAAGGAAGCCCATAAGAGCACATGCCCAGAAGCAATTATCGGACATGGTCTGCAGACCTTGAGATCTAACTGGAGAGATTTTTTTTGCAGGAAAGGAAAGCTTGAGGTGTCACAATAGTAGGGCGAGATGAAGTACATATTACATTTAATTCTCCCAAAATACTGTGAGGCAGTTCACAACAAAAGCAAAGATTATAAAAATCTTAAGTATTTAAAATACAACAAATGTCCTCTTGCTAAATTCTCCAACAACCCTTCCCCTACAAGCCTACCACTGTTCCTGGAACTTAGTAGGAACTCAAAAAATATTTGCTGAATTGAGTAATAAATAATGTAAATACCAAAATGTTTACCAAATCCAACATTTGAACTAGTCAGTTCAGTTCAGTTCAGTCACTCAGTCATGTCCGACTCTTTGCGACCCCGTGAATTGCAGCACTCCAGGCCTCCCTGTCCATCACCAACTCTCAGAGTTCACCCAAACTCATGTCCATCGAGTCGGTGATGCCATCCAGCCCGACTCCAGAGGATGACAGCCATCCTCTGTCATCCTCTTCTCCTCCTGCCCCCAATCCCTCCCAGCATCAGAGTCTTTTCCAATGAGTCAACTCTTCACATGAGGTGGCCAAAGTATTGGAGTTTCAGCTTTAGTATCAGTCCTTCCAAAGAACACCCAGGACTGATCTCCTTTAGAATGGACTGGTTGGATCACCTTGCAGTCCAAGGGACTCTGAAGAGTCTTCTCCAACACCACAGTTCAAAAGCATCAATTCTTCGGTGCTCAGCTTTCTTCACAGTCCAACTCTCACATCCATACACGACCACAGGAAAAACCATAGCCTTGACTAGACGGACTGTTGTTGGCAAAGTAATGTCTCTGCTTTTTAATAGTAAATAACGTAAAAGCAAAAAGTAATGAATCAAAAAAAAATTAGAGAAATGCAAAAAGAAGGAAACAAAGAGGAGAGGGAAGGTTCAAGATGGCAACACAGGAAGATCTTGAACTCATATCTTCCCAAGGATACAACAAATCTACAACAGCATGTGGCATAATTCCCTCTGAAGGAGACCTGAATACCAGATGAACAGAGTGTCCACATGAAGGGTAAAGGAACAGCACTGAGGATAGGAGAAGTAGATATCAGTCATGCCAAGGAAAAGATACACCCCATTCCCTAAAGAACCAAAATGATCTTGAGAAAGAACAAGCTGGAGTTACCATGCTCCCTGATCAAACTCTACTGTAACCAAAAAGTTACAGTATTCAAAACAGCATGATACGGACAAAGACACACAGGTCAATGGAACTGAACAGAGAAGAGAGCCCAGAAACAAACCTACAATTACTTGGTCAATTTATGACAAAGGAGGCAAAAAAACACAACGGGTAAAAAGGACACCCTCTTTAATAAATGGTATGAAAAAACTGGACACCCTCATGCAAAAGAGGGAAACTAGACCACTCTCTGACACTATACAAGCAATGAACTCTAAATGGATTAAAGACCCAAAACCATGAAATTCCTATGAGAAAACATACGTGGTGATTTCACTAACATCTGTCTTAGCGACACTTTAGTGGATCTAACTCCAAAGATAAGAAAAACAAAAGCAAAATTAATAAATGAGGCTACATCAAACTAAAGAGCTTCTGCACAGTAAAGGAAACCATCAAGAAATGAAAAGACAATCTACTGAGTGGGAGAAGATATTTACAAATCTTATATCCAATGAGGGGTTAATATCCAAAGTATATAAACAACACCTACAAGTCAGCAACAACAAAAACCTGAATCAATAATGGGCAGAGGCTCTGAATAAACACTTTTTTCCAGAGAAGACATACAGATGGCCAACAGGCACATGAAAAGATGCTCAATATCACTAATTATCAGGAAATGCAAACCAAAACCACAGTGACAAGACAAATTATAAAACTGATGCCAAAGTTAGAAAAAAAAGTGTTGTGAACATCTGAGAAGCTGTTCAGAATCCCAGTGCACGTGTAATGAAGGTGAGTGGTCAAGATTTGTAAAGACGAATGAGATCATACTTTGTATTCCTTCTATGGAGAGTGAATTAGAATAACTGATATAGCAAGAATTCACACTCATAGTAAGAACACAGTTTCAAGAGCACTTACATAAAATCTTCTCTGGACATGTTATTCATCTTTTTGTTAGCCAGCTACAGTTGAAAACCAGAAGAGTCTGTAAAGCTTTTCAATCTACAAATGGCCAGTTCCCCATCTCTAGAATGTGCCTGAATCCCAAGTCCCAAGCTAAGGAAGACATCAGCCGCCAATCAGTCAGCTACTGTGGAGCAAGTAATAAGCTTGTAGCATGTCTGTATGACATTCGGAAGTTACCTGGCACTGAACCATACACATGATTGAGGAATACCTGGTTAGAAGAAAAATAAAAGTTCAATTTTAGGAACTCTCTGACCCACAGGCTTCCTATCCTGCCTCAGAATATTTATCCTCAGCTGTTTATCCACAGACTTACCACCATCTAAGGTGTGTCAGCTGCCAGAGAAGGTTGTTAGACATTCTGCCTTAGTTGACAGAGCCATAGCTGATACAGACAACCCTACACAACATCATGTGTGTGCTAAGTTGCTTCAGTCATGTCCGACTCTTTGTGACCCCACAGACTGCAACCCATCAAGTTCCCTTGTCCGTGGCATTCTCCAGGGAAGAATACTGGAGTGGGTTGCCTTGCCCTCCTCCAGCAGATCTTCCCAACCCAGGGATCAAAGCCGTGTCTTTTATGTCTCCTACATGGGCAGGTGGGCGCTTTACCACTAGCACCTCCTGAGAAGCCCACACATCATCATATTCATCTCATTTTACAGTTTTTACTTTGCCTCATCCTTGACAGTCTAATCAGAGTGAGAGAGCTGCTTTAACATTCAGGGTCATCCCAACCTTGGCAGGCATCTGATCCAGGTTTAACAATACAAAGCAGCCTTTCTAGTCACCTAGCATGCACTGTCCCCCTACCAACAACTTCATTAGAAAGCCCTATAATCTCTACTAGGAACCATATCATAAAACTCCAGGGATCACATTTGAGAACACACACATACACACACACACACACACACACACACACACACACAGGCTTTTCGGATGTTAAGCTGTGCTTAATTGGGAGGGGCAAGTAAAAACTAATGAAGAAATGTCTTACAAAAAGCATCCATAGTGAATCAGGCTATCACCCCAGTGGTCCAGCTATACAGAATCTGCCTACAATGCAGGAGACGTGGCCATGGCTGAGCCTCAGGTTCAATCCCTGGATCAGTAAGATCCCCTGGAGAAGGAAACAACACCCCACTCCAGTATTCTTCCTTGGAAAATCCCATGGACAGAGGAGCCTGGCAGGCTACAGTCCATAGGGTCGCAAAGAATCAGACACAACTGAGTGAGCATTCACACAGCAAATCATAGTCTATTCCTTGGACTGTAAAAAGAATACTGACAACACAAAAGGCTTTTCTTCTCTCTGTACTTTCTGATTCTCCCTGTTACACCATTCTATTCTGAGAAGAGGAATTAGGGGATCAAAGAAGCTATCACTTTTAGCCAGTGATCGAGAGCATCAATACAACAAATAATTAATAATACTGATCTCCTTGAGTTATTAACTTCATTATCTGATGAAAAAATCATGGAGAAGAAACCTAAGACCTAGAACATAAAATTAAGTTATTCTTCAGGTCAGTAGTAGGCAGAGCACATCAAGGACCCCCCAGGAAAGAAGCAAGGGGAACAGATTTGAGGAGGCAGCCAGTGTGTTTACTTCCCTACCCTGTCAAATTTCAAGACACAATTCTTTTTTATCATTTCTGGAAACATTCAGAGCTGACAGGATTAGGGACTATGCAGCTGCTTGCCTTTTGTAACTTCACATAGAATGTGTCTCCAGTTCCTGATTTGCTAACTCTGACAGGGTTTGACAAGCCTGGTGAATACAACGCACCTGACCAATTTCCCGGAGTGGGAGAATTTAGAGACTATTTCAGTTAACATCTCAAGAAAAGGGGCTGCCGGGAGAAGTCAGCCAGCTCTGTGGGCCAAGAGCATACAGGAGTTGATGAGAATGAAATTGGATGGGCATGGGACTAAACACCAGGCTGCAGAAAGAGAAAATGAAAGAGATCACATTCAAGTTCTTTAAAAAATGGGCAAATGGGAGGGGAGTCAACTGACTGAGTTTCTCAATTATGGGGAAAATCGGGTCGCTATGTATAAGAACTCAAATGAACAGCAAAAATGAATTCAAGCCAAGAAAGGTGGGAAATTAAGTCCAAGGAAAGACTGTTAGTAAAGTGATTTCCCACTGGGAAGTGAGTCCTGGCATTACACATTATGCTCTATGGGACCTCTAGCCTAACCCGAAAAGCTATTCAATTTTTCTCCAGATAAACAAGGGACGTTTGCAGTAGGACTTCTACTATTTTAAGGTTTTTTTGTTTTGTTTTGTTTCAATTAAAGCTGCATTTTTTTCTGGAGTGAGGGAATAAATGAGGTTCCCTGACCTTAAGGCATTGTGGATCCCAGGACTGGGGGTGCAAAGTTCCCTGCGCTGAAACGCCAGATGGAGATAACTCCAACCCTAACCAATTAGTTTCTTTTTATTAATTTACGTTTTCCAGGATATACCAAGCTAATGAAAAGCACTGGAGGGGACAGCAACAGAAAGAGAGGGAAATCGCCATTGGAAACTACAACCTCCCATTCGTGGCTCAGGCGGTAAAGAATGTGCCTGCAATGCAGGAGACCTGGGTTCGATCCCACGTTGGGAAGATCCCCTGGAGGAGGGCATGGCAACCCACACCAGTATTCTTATCTGGAGAATCCCTATGGACAGAGGAGCCTGGAGGGTTACAGTCCACGGGGTTGCAAAGATTAGGACACAGCTGAGCGACTAAGTGCAGCACAGCACATTCCCAGAGCCATCTGCTAGCCCTGTGTTCCCCTCAAATTCCCCACCCACGTGTCTGAGCAGCCCCAGCGGGAATCTGGAGAGAGGGCGGGGCATCCTCTCCTGCGATACACGCATTCTCCATTTCCTCTTAATCCGTGCTGCCTGCCCCAGAACGGTGTTGTTGGAGACATCTCTGCTACTCTGCTCACCAAAGTCAAGGTCACAACTATGGATGCCCTCAGACGCAAGCATACGCTACCCTCCCAGATGCTGGTGGTGCGAAGCTGCTAACCACGCTACCTCCTGGAGTCTTCATCCCTTCCAGGGCTAGCTGTGGTCACTGTAATGGTTCTATAAGTGGTGTCGATGCGGCAGATATTTTATTTCTGTTTCCTTTCCTTTTCACTGGAGCATAATTTGAGCTCTCTCACCCCAGACAGAGCTCAGCCCTAGGAGGCTGCAGACAGGATGAAACCTGAATGATGGCATACACCATCATCAAAATCCTTCTTCCTCTCAGACACTAGTCCGCAGTCCTTTTGGCTAAATTTATGTCTTTATGTTGGGCTTCCCTGGTGGCTTAGCAGTAAAGAATCCTCCTGCAATGCAGGAAACCCAGGTTCGATCCCTAGGTGGGGAAGATTTCCTGGAGGAAGACATGGCATCCCACTCCAGTACTCTTGCCTGGAGAATCCCATGGACAGAGGAGCCTGGCGGGCTACAGTCCATAGGGTCACAAAGATTCTGTTGAAACAGCAGGTGCACATGTCTTGATGTTCCTCTTTCCTTTGCTTCATTTCTCTCCAAAGAGGTTTCTCTGTTCATATAGTGAGTGAGGCAGACATATCCCTCCAGTCCCGTAGACATGTGTCATCCTGTCTGAATCCAAGGCACTGCTGGGTCATCATAATTCATTCATTTATTCATTCAGCAAACATTTTTCGGTGCCTGATTTTACCAGAGACTCTACTAAGTGTTAGACATGCAGTGGTGAAAGAGACCAATACAATCCCTGTCTTCATGAAGCTCTCATTGCATGAATAAAGATGCAACAAAATAATCATAAAATAAACTGGGATACGAATTATATAATTGCAAGAGACTGACCATATAAACACATGAGGAAATTTTTGAATCTGTGCTTTGAAGAGAAGAAAATCAATTTGCCTGTTTATCCTGGAAGTAGGTCAACATAATAAAAGATTCCAATGATTTTGACCTTCTGAGAAAAGTTTTGGAGGAACAGTCAAAACTACCTGGATGTTGTCCAGCACAATCCTAGGAAACTGAATTATAGATCCCTCCCTAGGTAAAATTTTCACAATTATTTCCTTCTCTGTCTGTGATACAGGGCACTCAGGATAATTGGCCACAGTCAGCAGTCATAGATTTCAGAGCACAAATAGCCTACAGAGGTTCTGAACTGTCTTGGAAATAAGAAAACAGCATTGTCCCAACTCATTCGGAATCGCCTTTGAGGCTGGTCTTGCAGCTCTCTCCTAGAGTTAATTTGGCCAGGGGCTCTGCTAAATGTCCTGTGTAGAAAAAGCCCAAAGATAAAGGTATCTAAATATGCCCAAGAAACCATTGCAATTTTCACTTTTATTGCCACCACCATCACCATCTACCTGGTCATCCCCACTTTTATATTGGTATTCCAGGACAGGAGGCCTCTGGGAGATGGAAGACAGGGCTGTGGATGAGAAGGCAGTAGGTCCTCCTTGCTCCCTGGCCAGTGAGGTGGCAGGAATCTTGAAAAAAAAATGATAATAACGATTTTTAAAAGGAAAAAAAAAAAAAAATGAAGACCTAGTGCTTCTCAGACCCTAACAATTCCAACTGTCTGTGAGGGTGAAACAGAGCGGATCATAGCCCCAGGCCATGTTAGGCCAAAGCAGGTATTCATTCCCATCACCCTGGCTCATGTGCACAAAACCATTTGCAGCATCTCAGCTGCCATGGTCCAGGGCCCAGGCTGGTGAAAGGCCCAGAACCAGGCATGAAAGCAAGGGTGATGACCACAGAGATGGCAGCAGAGGCAGCCACAAGAGTGGAAATTGCTGTGAAAGCAGCACTGACCGTATGTCCCATGGGGAAAATGTTGGCAGGAGAGCAGCAGCACCCACGCTCAAGCAGCAGAGAGGCAGGGAGCAAAGGCAATGCATCACCTCCAAGAAGTCCTTGCACACTCTTCTTGGGAGCAGAAAACAGTGATGGGAACTGAGGCTTCCAGGAAGTTGACGTTGGCTGAGAGGGTCTTGTGACTATGAACCTGCTGCTGGAGAAACTCTTTTATGCTTGTAGAGATTAAGATGGTGATATTAGTGTCTAGAATCAGCAAGGAGTTCGGGGATGGATTAGTAGGAATGAAAACACCCACCACATGTCTGTTCTTTGAGACAAGCAAGATAATCCTCTCTATGTCTTCCACACTTCCATTTCTCATCCCCCATCCATAAATAACAGAGCCTCCCACCTTGTCCTCCCAAGATCCTCCTCCTGGGGTGATAGCTGATCGAAGTCCTTGGTCTCTATTCCTGAATCTCATCTCTCTCAGCTATCACACCAGACACCTACCTGGCTTGTACCTTCTGCTCCTCCCCTGTCCTTTATCCCTCAGTTGGCGTGACTTCTTTCAGTCAAACGCTTGTAATAGCTACTCAATATCTCCTATTGATTTTCTCTAGAAGCCCTGGCACACAGTGTGGAATTCAGATGATACTCAAGGTTATTGCACTCCCCCAACACACACACACAAATACTCATTTTTGTCTCATCATGTGAAAAATTGAACTTGCTATTAGAATGTCAGCATTGGGAATTTCTCTAGCTGTCCAGTGGTTAAGACTTCACTCTCCAACAAATGGATTCAAGTTATATCCCTGGTTGGGATGTCTCACAGCCAAAACAGCAAACAAAAAACCCATAAATGACAGAAACAATATTGTAACTAATTTTAAAAGACTTTAAAATGGTCCATATCAAAATAACTTTTTTTAAAAAGTCAAGATAATCAATTTGACCTTGCCTTTTATTATCTCTCACAATCACCTACAGAGTTCAAAATTCTCATATCACATGGTGTTTCAGTAGCTCAAGGTTATGGGTTTAGGAACTTACTAAAATAAATAAATTTACTATATGCATTGAGTTGGAACTTCTAACCATGCAATTCAATGCATATAGTAAATTTATTTATTTTAGACTGATGAGACATGAACTAGTCAAATATATTCCAATCTAAGAGGGGGGATATTTGTGGGCCTGTGACCAATGCAGTTCACAGTATCTCATGCTTACTTTAATCCTCTGTATCACTGCCTTGAAATTCTTAATAATTCTTGAACAAGGGGCCCCCATATTACCCTGGTCTCCACAAGTTAAGTGGTTGGTCCTACTTTTGTGGGTCATGATCACGTAGTCCTCACATTCACTCAAATCCCAATTCAGCAGAATTGGTGGGAAGCCTCCAAATAGAATTCAAATAAAACCAGAGAAGAAGATAGAAAACAGAGATCATCAGCTATAGAATTATCCTGAGAGAGTCTAAACAAGTAGAAGAATTAGGTAGCCAACCTATCTCACAAACAAGACAAAGTCTTCGCTGTTATAAACCCTTTCATCTGTTCTTATTTCATGCTTTCAACCTCTCGGATAATGAAGCTCTCAGAGTTTCCACAAAAGAAGGTCTATAGTAGTCAGGGAGAATGCCAAGGAAGAGTTAGGGTTTGACATCCTCTCTGTTTACATGGGTGAATGTGAAGTTTGTAGAGAGAATATGTTGATGTGGAGAATAAAGAAGTGTTTTCCAAGCCAGACAGTCAGAGTTGGGATTTCCCCAGTGCTCCAGTGGTTAAGAATCTGCTTGTCAATGCAGGGGACATGGGCTTGATCCCTGGTCAGGGAAGATTCCACGTGCTGCTGAGCAACCCAGCCCATGTGCCAAACTACTGAGTCCACGTGCCTGCAGCCCGTGCTCCAAATCAGGAGAAGCCACACAATGAGAAGCCCACGCACCACAACTCGAGCAGCCCCTGCTTGCCGCAACTAGAGAAAGCCTGCACACAGCAATGAAAATCAAGCACAACCAAAAAGAAACAAAAGAGACAGAGAGACAGAGAGCCAGAATTGGCACTGCATGTGCTAAAGTCAAGTGCAATACAAGGGTGTATATGAGGCCACAAGAAGAATGTGGTTGGATGGAGATTGAATGAAAGAGGCAAATTTGGGGGGACTTGAAAGCAGGACTTCAATGGATGAGTAATAAAAAAAAAATATAGGCATATTTTTGAGCAAGAAAAACCTAACATGGTGACTTTCTCTGAAGGCTTGTTTGACCAATTTTTACCTTTTGGTCTTGGGCGAGAAAATATGAAGAAAAATAGCCAACTGGAAGAAGGCTGCAATCATCCACAACAGTGACAGTAAGCTTTGACATTAAAGGAAGAAAATTAAATGTGTTAAAAAAAAAAATAGTCTCCAGAATTTGGGGGATCAGTAGGGAATCCAAATTAAAACAGAAAGAGAAAAGAAGGGCTAATACAAAGCTCTGCACAAGACTTTCTCCTGCTGACAGTAAAGCAAAATTGTGGAGGTGATATTGGCAGTCTTCAGTTTCAAAGAAATAGCGACAGTTTTTTGTGATGGGCTACCTCTTGCAACAGATGTATAAACAAGGAAGAGTTTCCTTGTTCATGATTTGTGAGACTTTCATTTTTTACGACAAATGTTGGGAATATTAAAAAAAAAAAAGTTGAAGAGTGAATGACGGTGATTCACTCTCTACATTATGAAGTCTGGATAGTCACCCATCCATGAATATCATTGGCATTGAATCTTGCTTGTTTAAAGCGTGAAAAGAAATGGATCTGTCTGTAAATTGGGCTACAGATACTGTGACTGCTAAAATCAGAATAATGAAAGGGCAGAGCAAGAAGATAAAATAAAGCTAAAATTGTTGTTGTTGTTCAGCCATTAAGTTGTGTCTGACTCTTCGAGACTCCACAGAATATAGCAGGCCAGGTTTCCCTGTCCTTCACTATCTCCTAAAGTTTGCTCAGATTCATGTCCATTGTGCATTGTGTTGGAGATGCTATTTAACCATCTCATCCTCTGCTGCTCCCTTCTCTTTTTGCCTTCAATCTTTCTCAGCATCAGGGGCTTTTCCAATAAGTCAGCTCTTCACATCAGGTGGCCAGACTATTAGAACGTCAGCTTCAGCATCAGTCCTTCCAATGAATATTCAGGACTGGTTTCCTTTGGGAGTGACTGGTTTGATCTCTGCAGTCCAAGGGACTCTCAAGAGTCTTCTCCAACACCACAGTTTAAAAGTATCAATTCTTTGGTGCTCAGCCTTCTTCTTGGTCCAACTCTCACATGCATACATGAATACTGGAAAAACCTTAGCTTTGACTAGATGGACCTTTGTAGGCAAAGCCTTTTCTGTACTTTTTAATACAATCTCTAGGTTTGTCATGGGAGAAGGAAATGGCAACCTACTCCAGTATTCTTGCCAGGGGAATCCTGTGGGCAGAGGAGCCTGGTGGGCTGCCGTCTGTGGGGTCACACAGAGTCAGGCACGACTGAAGTGACTTAGCAGCAGCAGCAGGTTTGCCATAGCTTTTCTTCCAAGGAGCTAGCATCTTTTAATTTCATGACTGCAGTCACCATCTGCAGTGATTTTGGAACCCAAGAAAATAAAGTCTGTCACTGTTTCCATTTTTCCCCATCTATTTGCCATGAAGTGATGGGACTGGATGCCATTCTCTTAGTTTTACAAATGTTGAGTTTTAAGCCAGCTTTTTAATTCTGCTCTTTCGCTTTCATCAAGGGACTTTTTAGTTCCTCTTCACTTTCTGCCATTAAGATAGTATCATCTGAATACCTGAGGTTATTGATATTTCTCCCAGCGATCTTGATTCCAGCTTGTGAAGCTAAAGTTCAGTTCAGTTCAGTCGCTCAGTCATGTCTGACTCTTTGCTAAAGTATGTGCTTTGAATCTTTTTTAAAAAGCAACATTAAAAACATGCTTTACAGGTGAGTTGAAAAATATGGGAAAGGCGAGAAAAATTAAGAATATGGGAGTGATTGAAATTATTAGGAGGAGGCAAAATATATTTTTAAAAAATGCTTTAGGGAAGGGATAATCTTCAGAGGAAATAACAAAAAAGGAATAAAAGTGATCATCCAGAAACCTGCCACATTTTTCTTGTGTTTAATGTTCAAGATGTCACTACCAAAAATGTTAGTAGCTAAAAATTCAATTAGACAACACATCTGCAGCCATTGTGAGTGCTAGCTACACCAGTACAGTATGCAATGGTCATTGGAATACATGTAACACACAAGTAAAGAGTACCTTGGGCAAAGAAAAAAAAAAAAAAACAGATGCAAAGTACAAAAGACTGAAGGACATCTCTCCAAGATACTATGAGGGGGGAAAACTCATAAAGTGTCCTGTAAATATTGGGGTGAATGCAATGAACTGTACATAGATGAGGATGAGATTTATGCTGGTGTCATGCTGGATAAACTGATTAAGGTACTTCATCTCTGTAACAAAAGCCCAAGGTTAACAGTGATAAACTTCCCCAACTGTTGCCCAGAAATCATGTGAAAAAAAGATGACTTTAGACAGAAACTGTACAGTGGTTACTCGCTGCACCTGGAGAAGTGCAGTAGAACCATATGAAAGAAATCAGATATAAACCTGTCCAAAGGAGAGGGGGGAAGCTTTTAGAAAGACAGATGGTATTTTTAAAATTATAATGAAACCAGCTTCAGGGAAAATCATTGACAGAGAAGTAAGGCAAGAAAATAAGCATCCATTAACATAATGGGTCTCAGAGTCCAGGTATCATGTAATGAGTGCAGAATGTACAGTAGATTTTAAAGCAATACTCTTAATACAGACTAATAATAGCCCCAATCCCCCAAGAAGTCTAGTCTCCCAGATTTGCCAAAAAAAAAAATAAGAGATTATCATTAATCTGCTTCCAAATGACTTCTTCAAGCCTACAAATTTCCCTGGAAAACTCTCAACCAGGAAATTAATCTCAGTGCGCAAAGAGAACATTCCCTCCACCTAGACCTCAGCTTTAGGAAGAAATTGCCCCAGACAGATGCAGGTTGGGCAAAGAAAAAACACAGCATGCAATCTGCCTTTGACTCTCAAAGCACACTTACTTTAAGAGGACAAAAAAGTCTGATATTTATGCTATACCCACAAAGAAATGCATAGATATGGCAGAGAATAAGGAATATGCAGTGTCCCTTTCTGAGTCTGAGAGTTTTTTCATAAACTGTATAAACTGTAGAGACATCCTACTCTCACCAAGCATGGCCTCCTCCTAAAGCAACTCTATACTCTGCATCTATTGTGTGTGGGTCTTATTGTGTGGGGTAGGGAGAGAGACAGAAAGAGAGACACAGAGATAGGTCAACAGAGAGAGAGAGAGAGAAAGTCGAAGAGACAGGAAAGAGAAACAGCCAGCATAGAGATGAAAGAAGGGCGTACGGAGAGACAGCTCCTGAACATGAACTCTGTTCCCAAGGTCATGTCATTTCCTTCACATCCCAGATCAGCCTGTTCAATCACCTTGCCCACAGGAATTCTGGTTAATGTAGATCTGTGCTGGAATTCTAGGTCTGAGGAGAGATAGTCAAGTCAATTAGCTGCAAAGGTCAGAACAAACAGTAGCCTTTTTCGGGTGCCTGTTGTTGACAAAGAAAAATACACAATGTATGAGTTGTGAGTCTGTGTTATTCAGAGTCTTACTGAGGACTAGAGCCCAGGAGACAGCATCTCAGCACTGAGGAACTACTCCCCAGGATATAGCTGCTGCTGCTGCTAACTCGCTTCAGTCATCTCCGACTCTGTGCAACCCCATAGACGGCAGCTCACCAGGCTCCCCCGTCCCTGGGATTCTCCAGACAAGAACACTGGAGTGGGTTGCCATTTCCTTCTCCAATGCATGAAAGTGAAAAGTGAAGTCGCTCAGTCGTGTCCAACTCTTAGAGGAGAGGCCAATTTCTATATGACATGTTTGTTTGGGAAAACATGGAGTCAAAAAGACATCTTGATAAACTGTTAATCACAAGGAACAATTAACAACAGTTAACAATTTTAATGCTTTTCTACGAATGGGAAGACACAATATTCTAGGGTCACTGAAATTCTTCTAGAGATTTGCATCTGACTATGTAAAAGCCTGTTTATCTAAAGCATAGAGTGACTCAGCATATTTTTCATCCTGGATTCCTCCTGGTAGCACCGTGGGTGGGCAACTGCAGTGGATAATGACTTAATCCTTGTAGAATTGGTGGTGGGCAATGCTATCTTGTTCATCTTTGTTTATACTATCTTTCTCGTTCTGATGTTTCCTATAGTAATAACAAAGAAAGCAAGTTTGAAAGATACTTCATTCTGAGTTCACTGCTAACTGTATTTATACTGCGAATAAAAAATAGTCTGTCATATCAGTAAACAAAGGATGTTGCAGCCACTGAGCCATCACATTACAGCTGTCCTGACGGTGAGCCCTGAAAGAAAGCAAGATGGAGTCAGGATGCCTCCCCACAGCTGGCGGTCAACTACTGTGGTCACCCACAAAGGTGCACCTCAGGAGACTCAGGATGTGAAAATATGGGATACTGGCCCCAGAGAGCTGAGGTTCAGATCAAAGGAGTGATTTCTATGAACCCAGACTCTTGCATCTTCCCATGCACAGAAAAGTGCTAAATTTGTTAACTTGGGATATCTGGTTGTTCTTAATTAGCAGTAATCTTTTGATGTTCTGACTACCTGGTTTTTGTTGCAAAAACTCCTGCATATCCTGGCTCCCCTCCACCCCTTTGCCTCTTTGGAGCAGTCTCCCAGAGTTATCTGAGATACGGTGGCCTGGGCCTAAGTCCTCAGTTTTGTCCACTGAATGAAACATAATGCTCAACTTTTAGGTTGTGCATTTTTTCAGTTGACACTACGTAGCTTGTATATAATTAATAAATCTTACACCCTGCCACTGTTCGCTTTCTTCTCCATCCAGCCACCCTTCATCTTCTTCTTCTTTGCACCTCAACAGTCCTTTCTTCCTTGCTTCTCTTTATCCCATGTTCTTTTTGCTCATTATTTTTTCTACTTTTCCTCTTCTCTCTCTTCACTTTTCTTTCTTTACTTTGAACTCCTTTTGCCAAATTCATTGGGCTTCCCTGGTGGTTCTGTTGGTAAAGAATCTGCCTGTAGTGCAGGAGACCCAGGTTCGACCCTTGGGTCAGGAAGCTTTCCTGGAGAAGGGCATGGCAACCTAGTCCAGTGTTCTTGCTTGGACAATTCCATGGACAGAGGAGCCTGGTGGGCTACAGTCCATGGGGTCACAAAGAGTCAGACACGACTAAGGGACTAAGCACATTCACTTCTTCGTTCAATCCTATCTTAACCTCCTTTCTACCTTCCCTCCAGCTCACCATATTGATTCCTGAAAGCTGTGATGTTTGAATTCAGGTTTTTTCATATAGTGAAATTTCTGTAATTCATCATAATCATGAGAGGGGAAAAAAAGATTATTTAACTTAGTGGAAACTTTGAGGAAGAGAACTTTTCCTAAAGGAACTAGGTTTCAAAACTTTCCAGGACAAAGCAATGAAACCACTGTCACAGAAAGGCAAGCTGTGAAAGCACTTCAACCGATAGTGTATTTATAATTAGCACATCCATTATTTGAATACAAATGCTTCAGCTGAAGATCTTCACTCTAAATCAGCATAAGATGTCCCTTGCTCACTCTATTAATTTACTTAGCGGCCCCTTGTTCATAGATGTAGGTTAAACAAAGATTCTGCCTAACAAAGCTAGATGTCCTAGCAGATGGCCCATCGAAACAGCCTTGTTGGTCTAGTCAAAACAAATTTTGCACAGCAAACACTTGCTGTTCCATGGCCTTGTCATAATCACACTCCATGTCAGAGTCATTCTCCCCGGAGAAAAACGTGTAATTGGGTATTGTTTGCTAGTTGCATTGTAAGCAGGCAGAGCTGGCCTTAGATATAAATATGAAAATAGTTCGTTTGTCTGCAAAGTCCTGCTTGCTCCTCTTCTCACCCTTCTCCCTGCTTCTATCCCATAATAAGCAAGTGATCTATTTCCCTGCCTTCTGCAAAACTGCCTTCCTTCTTCCAAGGATCAGTCCCCATTCCACTGGAAATGAGGAAAGGTGATGGGAGGTAAGAAAAGTTAGGTAAAAGGTGGTCTGGAAAAGCATAGCCACGCTACGTGGCTCTTTACAGGATGCATGTTCAGAAAATAGTGGTGTCAGGATGTTCTGAGGGTGGAGTTTTTGGCCCTCTGATGTCATATGGTCAGCCACTGGATGCTCATGCAAGTCCACTTGGAAAATGTATCACATTAATGAAGCTGTGAAAAAGAAAATCATTACCTGTCAAGAATCATTTCATTATTTTACCAAACAACACTGTTATTTGTAAAATTTAATGTATTTTTTTTAATGTCTGCCGAATTTTTAAGAAATTTATATCCTTTTTTGGATCAAAGACACATATTAGCTTTGAATCAGATCATGATGAGGTCTCAAAGCACTTACATTGTGAATGCTCCTTTCTATGAAATCTGCACTGCATCCACAACCCAGCCTGGACCCCCTTTTCAGAAGGTGCACCCTCCAGCTCCTGGTTGTGAAAGTGAGGATCAGCCTGATTAGGCTAACCAAAACTACCCTTGATGAGAAAAGACTCTGAGGCTGGGAAAGATTGAAGGCAGAAGGAGAAGGAGATGAGGGGACGACAGAGGACTAGATGGTTGGATGGCATCACCAACTCAATGGACATGAGTTTGAGCAAGCTCCAGGAGTTGGTGAAGGACAGGGAAGCCTGGTGTGCTGCAGTCCATGGAGTCACAAAGAGTTGGATACGACTGACAGACTGAACAATAACAAAACCTACCCTACCTCAACTAACTTCCACCAGCCTCCTAAGAGATATCACCTCTGATGCAGGGATGACTAGAGTAACTGTTGTTAAAATTGTTTTTCAGGAACTTGGAGCTAGTTCTTAGCCAGTTCAGACTGCTTGAGACCACCAACCTTTCAGGTGGATCTGCATGAGCATCCAATGGCTGACCATATGACATCACAGAGCCAACAACTCCATCCTCAGAACAGCCTAATGCCACCATTTTCTGAACACGCCTCCTAAAAAGTATCATGCAGCTTGGATATACTTTTCCAGACCACTTTTTATCCCACTTTTCTTACCTCAAATCACCTTTCCCCATGCCTCAGACCACCCTGCCTTTTAATCCCATTCAGTTCAGTTCAGTTCAGTTTAGTTGCTCACTCGTGTCTGACTCTTTGCGACCCCATGAATCGCAGCGCGCCAGGCCTCCCTGTCCATCACCAACTTCCGGAGTTCACTCAGACTCACGTCCATCAAGTCAGTGATGCCATCCAGCCATCTCATCCTCTGTTGTCCCCTTCTCCTCCTGCCCCCAATCCCTCCCAGCATCAGAGTCTTTTCCAATGAGTCAACTCTTCACATGAGGTGGCCAAAGTACTGGAGTTTCAGCTTTAGCATCATTCCTTCCAAAGAAATCCCAGGGCTGATCTCCTTCAGAATGGACTGGTTGGATCTCCTTGCAGTCCAAGGGACTCTCAAGAGTCTTCTCCAACACCACACTTCAAAAGCATCAATTCTTCGGTGCTCAGCTTTCTTCACAGTCCAACTCTCACATCCATACATGACTACTGGAAAAACCATAGCCTTGACTAGAAGGACCTTTGTTGGCAAAGTAATGCCTCTGCTTTTGAATATGCTATCTAGGTTGGTCATAACTTTCCTTCCAAGGAGTAAGTGTCTTTTAATTTCATGGCTGCAGTCACCATTTGCAGTGAATTTGGAGCCCAAAAAAATAAAGTCTGACACTGTTTCCACTGTTTCCCCTAACTATCCCTAAACCCATCTTAAAGAGATAGGAATACCAGACCACCTGATCTGCCTCTTGAGAAACCTGTATGCAGGTCAGGAAGCAACAGTTAGAACTGGACATGGAACAACAGACTGGTTCCAAATAGGAAAAGGAGTACATCAAGGCTGTATATTGTTACCCTACTTATTTAACTTGTATGCAGAGTACATCATGAGAAACGCTGGGCTGGATGAAGCACAAACTGGAACCAAGACTGCCAGGAGAAATATCAATAACCTCAGATACGCAGATGACACCACCCTTATGGCAGAAAACAAAGAAGAACTAGAGAGCCTCTTGAAGAAAGTGAAAGAAGAGAGTGAAAAAGTTGGCTTAAAGCTCAACATTCAGAAAATGAAGATCATGGCATCCGGGCCCATCATTTCACGGCAAATAGATAGGGAAACAGTGGAAACAGTGGCTGACTTTATTTTTCTGGGCTCCAAAATCACTGCAGATGGTGACTGCAGCCATGAAATTAAAAGACGCTTACTCCTTGGAAGGAAAGTTATGACCAACCTAGATAGCATATTAAAAAGCAGAGACATTACTTTGCCAACAAAGGTCCATCTAGTCAAGGCTATGTTTTTCCAGTAGTCATGTATGGATGTGAGAGTTGGACTGTGAAGAAAGCTGAGCACCAAAAAATTGATGCTTTTGAAGTGTGGTGTTGGAGAAGACTCTTGAGAGTCCCTTGGACTGCAGGGAGATCCAACCAGTCCATCCTAAAGGAGATCAGTCCTGGGTGTTCATTGGAGCTGAAACTCCAGTACTTTGGCCACCTGATGTGAAGAGCTGATTCATTTGAAAAGACCCTGATGCTGGGAAAGATTGAGGGCAGGAGGAGAAGGGAATGACAGAGGATGAGATGGTTGGATGGCATCACTGACTCAATGGACATAGTTTTGGGTGGACTCCGGGAGTTGGTGATGCACAGGGAGGCCTGGCGTGCTGCGGTTCATGGGGTCGCAAAGAGTCAGACACGACTGAGTGACTGAACTAAACTGATCCATAAACCCTAACCTTGGGGAAGGCAGATCTGAAACTTGTTCTTCCATCTCCTCTCTTGACTGCCTGATGAATAAAACTTTTCTGTGCTGCAGACCTCAGTGCTCAGCATTTGCCTCGCTGTACATCAGTCAAACAAACCTAGTTCAGCAACAGTTGGGCAAGGACAACTTAACCAAAATGAGCCAATTTGTTCTCTTTCCAGAGGAACTGGAAATGGAACTGAGAGATTCCAGTCATCTGGAATCTAAGAGCCTATATGCTTGTTTTGGAATAATGATGATGTGTCTTCATTGCAAACAGATCTCGAATAAGTTGGCCATTTATATATTTACTGAAGGCAGAGACAAGGACATTTTAGCAACATTTAGGTGAGTTAAATTTCTCACCACAGCTTGACAAGAGAATCCAGAAACAGAATGGAACTGAGTCCTAGGACAAGAAATGCCTCTTCAAAAAATGTAACTTGATACCTGCTCATATAAAGACTTATAATACTTCTGACCAATCTCTATATCTTGAGTATCACACATTTCACTCATGCAAAGTCATTTCTATTGCCCTGTGTGCTAATTTCAAAACTGTCTAGGGCTTCCCTGGTAGCTCAGATGGTAAAGAATCTACCTACAATGCAGGAGGCCTGGGTTCAATCCCTGGGTTGGGAAGATCCCCTGGGGATGGAAATGGCTACCCACTCCAGTATTTTTGCCTGGAGAATTCCATGGACAGAGGAGCCTAGCGGGCTACAGTCCATAGAGTCACAAAGAGTCGGACACAACTGAGCAACTAACACACACAGAGCTAAGATGAAGTAAATATATTTGAAACTTGTAACTGTCTTCAGATTTCCATTTAAGTTCTTTCAAATGTTAACTAACTTGTGTAGGTAGTCAAATACTCCTGAAGAAGTACTTGACTTAGTATTTCAAAATTTAACTGGTCCCTGAAGAACAGATTAAGTATGTATGTACAAATGTGTATATATACATACATACATATATGAGTGCATGTGTAATACGTGAGTGTAGATAGATACACATAGATAAATACACAGACTATCTTCATTCAAGTGTGGCATTTGCTCGCAGAGCCTAAGTATCCAGCCTACAGGGAACTGGGTAAAACTTGTTCCCACAAGAAAGCAGATAGGGGACATCTGATGCTGCAAGGTGAGCACTCAAGACAGCTGCCTTCATATTTGGTCAATTTTGTCCTTCTGCTTTCAATATTGTATGAGACATAGCTGTGCTTCCTGATTTGGACTTGTACAAGATACCAATATCATTATATTCAATTTTCCCTTTTCCTTAAGTAATCTGAGTGGTACAAGTAAGTCCCCTATATACGAACCTTCAAGTTTCAAACTTTCAAAGACAGGACTGTACATTGGTATATCCAAGCAGGTAAATTAGTACATGTGTCTGGTGGATATTATCACATGTGCAACCTTGGCAAGTGGTTGTGCTTTTGTGTACTTTATAGTACAGTACTGTATAGAGTACAGTAGTCCAGGATCTTTATTTCAAGCCCAGGAAGCAAGCATAAAAGCAGAGGTGATGTAGCTAGTACTGCTAAGAAGTGCCTAGCAATAATGATGGAAACAATAGTGAAAATAATTGAGAGAGTGAAGTGAAGCAAAAAAAAAAGTGTGCTAAGTCACTTCAGTTGTGTCCAGGAGGGTTGTAACACACTCTGCCTCAGTCGATAGAGCCATAGGTAATACAGGCAATCCTAGACATCATCATGCATATGCTAAGTCACTTATTCATGTCCAATTCTTTGTGACCCTATGGACTGTAGCCCTCCAGGCTCCTCTGTCCATGGGATTCACCAGACAAGAATACTGAAGTGGGTTGCCATGCCTTCCTCCACTATGAATGGGTTTGGAAGAATCTTTGCCCACAGTTTGTCCACAATTCTTGTGAATTTGAGATGGTGGGGAAAGAATCTAAAGAGGTCTTCAGCAACTAAGTGACCCTCAGTGAGAAGCTGAGCTAAATTTACAAGAATACATTATTGAATTCCTTGCTGTGCATCACAAGGGGCTTACTGATGAAGACCTGATGGAATTGGAGGTCCAGAGAAAGGACAGAGACAAGAGGAAGAAGTAACAGAAGAACTGAAGGGATTCATGATATAGGAACTGACAAGGGGACTTTCTTTCTTTAAGGAGGCTCTTAGTTTTGAGGTGCAGGACCTGGATGTAGAACAGTACACGAAGGTCGCAGCAGCTATTCAGAATGCAATCCAGTGTTACCGTGTCATCCAGGACAAGAAAAAAAAAAGCCACTGGTCGAACATCACGGGATTGTTTTTTCAAGAGGGCAGGCAGAATTGAGTCCAGCAAGGAACCAGAACCTGTGCTTTATTTTACGGTGGGAGTGAAACTGCAGCTCGCCCTCCATCTTCCATTGCTGACAATCCTTCAGCTCTGCCACCTCCCACCTCCTCTCCCTCCTCCAGTCAGTAACTCTTCTTGCCTGTTCACTCGAGGCCAGCCCCTGTGTGCAGCTGTTGTACTGTACTACTGTAATTTTCAAGGTACTGTACTGTAAGATTAAAAATGTTTTCTTTATTTTTGTGTTTGTCTTATACATATTATTTATGTGAAAAGTATTATAAACCTATTACAGTAGTACAGTACTATTTAGCCAATCATGCTACTTGGGTACCTAGACTAACTATGTTGGACTTATGACCAAATTGGACTTAGGAACACACTCTCTGAATAGGACTTGTTTGTATGCAGTGGATTTACTATATCCTGTTACTTTCTACAGAACAATACTAGACTAAGATTAATATTCTTCCTACAGAGTTATTTGCAAACAAAAACAAGAAAATTTGACATTTTAGTTAGTCTCATTATAGATAAATGTGTGATTTCCATTACGCCTCCTAAAATACTGGAAGTAGCTCAAGGACCCACATATGATCTTCATGGTCAAGAACCACTAAACAAAGGTATAAATGCTCAAGTGTTTTCCTCTAAGTATTTCTAAATGTATGCTTATTTTAAAAGTAGATGACTCAGATGGTAAAGAATCCACCTGGCAATTCGGGAGACCAGGGTTCAATCCCTGGATTGGGAGGAGCCCCTGGAGAAGGGAATAGCAACCCACTCCAGTATTCCTGGAGAGAATTCCATAGAGGAGCCTGGTGGGCTACAGTCCATGGGGTCACAAACAGTCAACATTTATTGACTACCTGATATATATTTAGAAAACTGTCTTAAGTTTTACCATGTTTAGAAGTAGAGGGCAGCATTCTTAAGGAGGATAGAAATTCTTATTTGCATTCCAAAGGAGAATAGAAAAGCACACAACTGACTACAA
The DNA here is from genome assembly GCF_002263795.3 of Bos taurus. Lineage (NCBI taxonomy): Eukaryota > Metazoa > Chordata > Mammalia > Artiodactyla > Bovidae > Bos > Bos taurus. Next base: position 15,764,694 of record NC_037336.1, on the reverse strand, counting down.
TGAAGGGTCGGAGAAGGTGGCAAATGTCATGAAAAGGGGATGGATTTCTCAGCTCAAGTTCTCGAAGTCTTGGGTAGATACTGGGAGACTGGTGTAGTCTGCACAGACAGAGATGTAAGAAAGAAGGAAGGCCTCTCAAGCAAGAGAGACTGTAGGAAAGTATAGAGCCTGGAAGCCAGAGGACTTGTTCTGGAAACAGCAGGACTATGATTTGGATGTTGTATAAAGTGCCTGAAGACATGATATGAAAGACTGAAGAGGCAAGTTGGAACCTGATTGGTGAAGACCCTGAATTATACACTGAGGTTTCTGAAAATGTATTCTATAGTCAGTGTGTGTATAGAGGGGAAGGAGGAGAGGCTAGAGAAGTAAAATGACATGACAGATTTGTACTGGAGAAAAGTACCTGTGGCCACAGGAGGTAGAGAGAGTGAGAAGATGGAGAGACTAGAGCTGTGAAGCCCGTTAGGAAGCTGTTCAAACCTCCAGCTGAGAGCTAATAGATGCTATTCTAGGGCAGGTGCAGTGAGAATGGAAATGAGGGATAAAGTCGAGAATCACTGTAGATTTAGAGATGACAGGATACAAGGATGAACCATATAGGAAATCTGAGGGCTACAAAAAATGACTTTAAAAAGTTTCTTAACCATGGCAATTTGGTTTCATCTTCTTTAAAGGGGAGTTTGATATCTTCTCCCTCACAATATTTTGTGAGAATGAAGGGTATAGTGCATAGAAAAGTGAACACCTATCAAAAAGGGATTTATCAAGAGTGTAAAGAAAGGAGTTTTCTAAAAGCAATCTAGGAAGTCAATGCTAATAGGAAGTAACTTAGAGCCACAGACTTTGGCTGCCTCAACAAGACTTTTCCAAGTAAGGCCCACCCTAGGTCAGAGCCACACCTGATATGAGTTCTCAAGTTTAGTATATTGTTGCTGCTGCTAAGTCACTTCAGTCATATCCAACTCTATGAGAGCCCATAGACAGCAGCCTACCAGGCTCTGCCATCCCTGGGATTCTCCAGGCAAGAACACCAGAATGGGTTGCCATTTCCTTCTCCAATGCATGAAAGTGAAAAGTGAAAGCGAAGTCGCTCAGTCTGTCTGACTCTTTGCAACTCCGTGTACTGCAGCCTACCAGGCTCCTCTATCCATGGGATTTTCCAGGCAAGAGTACTGTAGTGGGTTGCCATTGCCTTCTCCATAGTACATTGTTAGAAGGGAACAAAGATATGCCAAAGATGATCAACACTCACTGTTAGCCTCAAAGAGGTTGACTGGCAATAAAAAAAAAAAGAAGCAAGAAATTAACTAAAAATGACATCAAAGTACCGACTTGGCAGGTCACATGCTCCATTCCAGCCTTCAGGAGACTTAGAGATGAAGTGATGTTCAGATGTGCCCACTGGTGCAGTTCAAAAACGGATTCCATAACCATGTTGTAGCCACGTGGCAACATTCAAAATAGCTGTTCAGTGGGCATCACTGGTCCAGGGTGGGCTTTTATAGCTGCCCCCAGCAAGTTCCATGAGATTATTAAATCCTACTGCTCTCCTAAGCCATTTATTGTATTTAATAAGTGAATGTCTCCATTTTGTATCTAACGTGTTGTCAATATGCTATCCTGGGGAGAATTAAGAATAAGCCAACATACTAAGCAGATCTGCTAACCTGAGAATATATTGCATGGAAAACACAAGGCATATGAAGGAAGTAAACCTGCAGAAGTTCCTGCTTTATTCCAATCTGTGTAATACCAGCATGCATTCTCAGTCACTCAGTTGTGTCTGACTCTTTGCAACCCCATGCACTGTAGCCCACCAGGCTTCTCTGTCCATGTGATTTCCCAGATAAGAGCACTGGAGGGGGTTATCATGCCCTGCTCCAGGAGATCTTTCTGATCCAGGGATTGAATCTGAGTCTCCTGAGTCTCTTGCATTGGCAGGTGGATTCTTTACCACTGAGCCACCTGGGAACCTAGAGCTGTAGAAATTCAGTTAGCAAAAAACTACAGTTAGTCTGAACTTTTAAACACTGTCGAGTTGCAGGCAGAAGCAAGGCAAAGGCAATCTCAGACAGGGCTGGCATGAGACCCAGACTTGTGAGGGACACTGCAGAGGATCAAGGGGTGAACCAAACAGGACTCCCAGTAAAACTAGGACCAAGATGGTTCCTGCAGATGCTGCTAGTGAACAGCTGGGAATAAATTTGTTTCCATAGTTAACACTTTAAGTATCAGTTCAGTTCAGTTCAGTCGCTCAGTCGTGTCCGACTCTTTGCGACCACATGAATCACAGCACGCCAGGCCTCCCTGTCCATCACCAACTCCCGGAGTTCACTCAAACTCACATCCATCAAGTCGGTGTTGCCATCCAGCCATCTCATCCTCTGTTATCCCCTTCTCCTTCTGCCCCCAATCCCTCCCAGCATCAGAATCTTTTCCAATGAGTCAACTCTTCGCATGAGGTGGCCAAAGTACTGGAGTTTCAGCTTTAGCATCATTCCTTCCAAAGAAATCCCAGGGCTGATCTCCTTCAGAATGGACTGGTTGGATCTCCTTGCAGTCCAAGGGACTCTCAAGAGTCTTCTCCAACTTCAAAAGCATCAATTCTTCGGCATTCAGCTTTCTTCACAGTCCAACTCTCACATCCATACATGACCACAGGAAAAACCATAGCCTTGACTAGATGGATCTTTGTTGGCAAAGTAATGTCTCTGCTTTTGAATATGCTATCTAGGTTGGTCATAACTTTCCTTTCAAGGAGTAAGCGTCTTTTAATTTCATGGCTGCAGTCACCATCTGCAGTGATTTTGGAGTATATGGCTCTTTATATAATATAAATTCTGGCAATTCATTTAAATTTTTCTGTTAAAAAAGCACTCCCCTTCCACCCCACCTCCTTTCAAGTAGTGTCAAGATGGATATTTGATACTTAACAACTGAATATAAAGTTCTGTGATCCTGAGGGGGTGAAGGAAGCAACTTCCATATGAAATCCTTCTTGTTAAGGCCCCCTGTCCATATATGTCCACTTCACAAAAACTAGTCTAGTCCCTTGTGTAGTACAGATGCCCAAACATTGTCCTGCTTTCTTTCTTAACTTTGAGATTCTTCCATCATTGTGTTCTTCACTACCCTGGAAAGTACTTCATTCACTCACTCAACAAATATTTATCAAGCCCCTCCAGGAAGCTAGTATGTGCTTTCTTGGCACACTACCACCAGCTCAGATTACCTGTTCTCTAAAAAGCACAACTTGCAAATCCATTTTCCCTTTAAACCTATCATCAGTATATTTTCTGCCAATATGCTTGGCTTTCCTTCCTTTGTGCTCAGTAAATTAGGCTTCAAAAGAAAAGCAACTAAATGCCATGGCTCACAGAATAGACTTTACAGGCTCATCACCAGGTTTGATCTACAACTCTGGAACTTATTAACTATGTGATCTTTGGTAAATTACTTCACTTCTCCCCATCTTATAAATGTCTCCTTGTTTATTTTTTTTAAAGAAGGACTGTATATTTTTAAAATGCTTTCAAGGAAAATACATCAAGGAAAGAATTATTTGCTTAATAAATTCAAAAATGACAGGCAATAGCATAAAATCCACATGAACATTATAATGTGCTCAATCATTACTAATTAAGGGTCTAATTATACCTATTTCATAGCTAATTTGCATTTTTTCTGGATTTTTTAAATTAATTTATTTTAATTGGAGGCTAATTACTTTACAATGCTGTGATGGTTTTTCCCATACATTGACATGAATCAGCCATGGGTGTACATGTGTCCCCATCCTGAAACCCCCTCCCACCTCCCCTCATCCCATCCCTCTGGGTTGTAACAGTGCACCAGCTTTGAGTGCCCTGTTTCATTCATCAAACTTGGACTGGTCATCTATTTTACATATGGTAATATACATGTTTCAGTGCTATTTTCTCAAATCATCCCACCCTCACCTTCTCCCACAGAGTCCAAAAAACTATTCTTTACATCTGTGTCTTTTTTGCTGTCTTGCATAGAGGGTCATCGTTACTGTCTTTCTAAATTCCATATGTATGCATTAATACACTATATTGGTGTTTTTCTTTCTGACTTATTTCATTCAGTATCATAGGTTCCAGTTTCATCCACCTCATTAGAACTGACTCAAATGCATTCTTTTTTTATAGCTGAGTAATATTCCATCGTGTATATGTACAATTACTTTCTTATCCATTCATCTGCTGATGGACATCTAAGTTGCTTCATGTCCTAGCTATTGTAAACAGTACTGAAATGAACATTGGGGTGCACGTGTCTCTTTCAATTCTGATTTCCTTGGTGTGTATGCCCTGCAGTGGGATTGTTGGGTCATATGGCAGTTCTATTTCCAGGTTTTCAAGGAATCTCCACCTTGTTCTCCATAGTGGCTGTACTAGTTTGCATTCCCACCAACAATGTAAGAGGGTTCCCTTTTCTCCACACCCTCTCCAGCTTTAATTATTTGTAGAATTTTTAAATTAACTTATTTATTTTAATTGGAGGCTAATTACTTTATAATATTGTAGTGGTTTTTACCATACATTGACATGAATCCGCCATGGGTGTACATGTGTTCCCCATCCTGAACCCCCCTCCCATTTCCCTCCCCATCCCATCCCTCAGGGCCATCCCAGTGCACCAGCCCTGAGCACCCTGTAGAGTTTTTTTTTTTAGTATGTAATAACAGAGCACACATTCTGTCTATTTATTTTTTATTTTTTAATTTAAATTTATTTATTTTAATTGGAGGCTAATTACTTTATAATATTGTATTGGTTTTTGATGGAAGCCATTCTGACCGGTGTGAAATAGTACCTCATTGTGGTTTTGATTTGCATTTCTCTGACAATGAGTGATGTTGAGTATGTTTTCATATGTTTGTTAGCCATCTGTTTGTCTTCTTTGGAGAAATGTCTGTTTAGTTCTTTGGCCCATTTTTTGATTGGGTCATTTATTTTTCTGGTATTGAGCTGCATGAGATGCTTGCATATCTTGGAGATTAATTCTTTGTCAGTTGTTTCATTTGCTATTATTTTCTTCCATTCTGAAGGCTGCCTTTTCACCTTACTTACAGTTTCCTTCATCGTGCAAAAGCTTTTAAGTTTAATTAGGTCCAATTTGTTTATTTTTTGCTTTTATTTCCATTAGTCTAGGAGGTGGATCACAGAGGATCTTGCTGTGATTTATGTCAGAGAGTGGACTTCAGACTATACTACAAAGCTACAGTCATCAAGACAATATGGTACTGGCACAAAGACAGAAATATAGATCAATGAAACAAAATAGAAAGCCCAGAGATGAATCCACACACCTATGGACACCTTATTTTTGACAAAGGCAGCAAAAATATACAATGGAAAAAAGACAATCTCTTTAACAAGTGGTGCTGGGAAAACTGGTCAACCACCTGTGAAAGAATTAAACTAGAACACTTTCTAACACCATACACAAAAATAAACTCAAAATGGATTAAATGTCTTCTTGTTTATAAGATGGGGAGAATGATAGCTCCTATTGACCTGCTGGGGCTGTTGTGAAAATCAAAGAAGTTGATTTAGGTAAAGCACTTAGAAAGAAGTGTTCCAAACATATTAAGCAAGCACTACATAAAGTATCACCTTTTATTATGTAAACTCCACTTTTTAAATATTTCACATGTTCAAGGATCCCTGACTGGTCAGTGCAACCTGGACTCTTCCTACCCCAGGTTACATCTGTGGGGCTCAAGCCCTTCAGACACAATACCCCATTTAATACAAATGTCTCATGGTCCTGAAATTAGCATCCATTGGTAATATAACCTACCTAAGAACATAATCTCAAAGTAATTCATATAATTCCCCAACTATAATAAATAGGAGATATAAAAAAAACCTTGGAAATAGAAGATGGCAACAGAGGATGAGATGGTTGGATAGCACCACCAATTCAATGAACATGAACTTGGGCAAACTCCAGGAGATAGTGAGGGACAGGGATGCCTGGTGTGCTGAAGTCCATGGGGTCACAAAGAGTTATACATGATTTAACAACAACAAATAAAAAATTATAATAAAATACTATTAATTCCAGGACATAAATTCTTGGGCAAACTACAATAACATCCTCACATTAACGTTCGGGAGGAACTACACTGAATGAGAAAACAAAGTAGTCATCGTGTGCTTGTACTTAGGCTGCAAGGACCCCTGGTGTGCTGCAGTCCATGGGGTCTCAAAGAGTGGGACATGACGGAGTGACTGAACAAAAACAACAAACTGTACTTAGAGGTAGCCTTGTGAAGGCAAAGGCCAAAGAGCACATTAATGAGAGTGTGTTGTGTTGATGAATTAAATACTGTAGGTAGCAATTCTACTAGTAGTTTCCTGAAATGGAAAGAGCCAAACAAAACAGCTTTCCATCTTCCTCCAAATTATCCAGTAATTGTTTTTATAGAAAATTCAATGAATAGTGAAAACTATGGAAAAATTACTTTGTGGTTATAAGAAAACAGAACTAAGGTCCAGTCTCAGATAAGTAGAGACAGTTTTTTACCTATATGAATTTGGTGTTAACATTCAAAAGCAATGAAATACATGGGACAGTTCTTCACTGTGAAGGACAAAGTGCAAGATACTTACCTCCCCAACCCTGCCTGCTGAACCCGTTAGCTCCCAACTCTCTCAAACATCTGACAATCGAAGCAAACCCAGAAATTTCTGTAACAGCCCTTGGGGAGAATACTATCCAACCAAGAACCATTGGATTAAAGAATGACAGAGGGATAGAAGGAGGGGAGATACTTGTTAGGACACAGTTTCATTCCTAAGAGACCACAAGGCATTAACCCAATTGAAAAAGATCTAGTGGTAAGACTATCCTAACAATGGAGAGGATAGTCTCCTAAAATATTTAAAAGAAAGATTAAAATATTTCTTTCTAGATTTCTCTATATTTAAAAATAATCGGCAACATGCAACACAATGAGCATACACTGAAATATAATGAAAATATTAAGAAATTAAAGGGAATTCTCAGAATCGAATATAAATTAACAAAGCTCAGATTATTGGAAAACTCCCAAAAATATAAAAGTCTCTTCACTTAGAAAATTGCAAGAAAGAGAGAGAAAAAAGGAAAGGATTTATAGATTCATAGGTTAAAGGAGACTAAAACAACATATCAATCCATTGCAATGTGTGGATCTTATAACATAATAAGAATTATAAACACTGTATATTTGATGATACTACAGAGGACAAGGGGACGACAGAGGATGAGATGGTTGGATGGCATCACTGACTAAATGGACATGAGTTTGAGCAAACTTCCGGAGATAGTGAAGTCAGGGAAGCTTGGCATGCTGCTGTCCATGGGGTTGCAAAGAGTTGGACATGACTGAGCATCTGAACAACAACAACAAGACTTATTGTTAATTGTGGGGGGTTATATTTGAATTATGATTATTTTTATTTTCTTTTTTTTTAATTTTATTTTATTTTTAAACTTTACAATATTGTATTAGTTTTGCCAAATATCAAAATGAATCCGCCACAGGTATACCTGTGTCCCCCATCCTGAACCCTCCTCCCTCCTCCCTCCCCATACCCTCCCTCTGGGTCGTCCCAGTGCACCAGCCCCAAGCATCCAGTATCGTGCATTGAACCTGGACTGGCGACTCGTTTCATACATGATATTATACATGTTTCAATGCCATTCTCCCAAATCTCCCCACCCTCTCCCTCTCCCACAGAGTCCAAAAGACTGATCTATACATCAGTGTCTCTTTTGCTGTCTTGTACACAGGGTTATTGTTACCATCTTTCTAAATTCCATATATATGTGTTAGTATACTGTATTGGTGTTTTTCTTTCTGGCTTACTTCACTCTGTATAATAGGTTCCAGTTTCATCCATCTCATTTGAACTGATTCAAATGTATTCTTCTTAATGGCTGAGTAATACTCCATTGTGTATATGTACCACAGCTTGCTTATCCATTCATCTGCTGATGGACATCTAGGTTGCTTCCATGTCCTGGCTATTATAAACAGTGCTGTGATGAACATTGGGGTACACGTGTCTCTTCCCCTTCTGGTTTCCTCAGTGTGTATGCCCAGCAGTGGGATTGCTGGATCATAAGGCATTTCTATTTCCAGTTTTTTAAGGAATCTCCACACTGTTCTCCATAGTGGCTGTACTAGTTTGCATTCCCACCAACAGTGTAAGAGAGTTCCTTTTCTCCACACCCTCTCCAGCATTTATTGCTTGTAGACTTTTGAATCGCAGCCATTTCTGACTGGTGTGAAATGGTACCTCATAGTGGTTTTGATTTGCATTTCTCTGATAATGAGTGATGTTGAGCATATTTTCATGTGTTTGTTAGCCATCTGTATGTCTTCTTTGGAGAAATGTCTATTTAGTTCTTTGGCCCATTTTTTGATTGGGTCATTTATTTTTCTGGAGTTGAGCTGTAGGAGTTGCTTGTATATTTTTGAGATTAGTTGTTTGTCAGTTGCTTCATTTGCTATTATTTTCTCCCATTCTGAAGGCTGTCTTTTCACCTTGCTAATAGTTTCCTTTGTTGTGCAGAAGCTTTTAAGTTTATTTAGGTCCCGTTTGTTTATTTTTGCTTTTATTTCCAATATTCTGGGAGGTGGGTCATAGAGGATCCTGCTGTGATGTATGTCGGAGAGTGTTTTGCCTATGTTCTCCTCTAGGAGTTTTATAGTTTCTGGTCTTACGTTTAGATCTTTAATTCATTTTGAGTTTATTTTTGTGTATGGTGTTAGAAAGTGGTCTAGTTTCATTCTTTTACAAGTGGTTGACCAGTTTTCCCAGCACCACTTGTTAAAGAGATTGTCTTTAATCCATTGTATATTCTTGCCTTCTTTGTCAAAGATAAGCTGTCCATATGTGCGTGGATTTATCTCTGGGCTTTCTATTTTGTTCCATTGATCTATATTTCTGTCTTTGTGCCAGTACCATACTGTCTTGATAACTGTGGCTTTGTAATAGAGCCTGAAGTCAGGCAGGTTGATTCCTCCAGTTCCATTCTTCTTTCTCAAGATAGCTTTGGCTATTCGAGGTTTTTTGTATTTCCATTTTTACCCCAAATGGTTTGAAAAAATTTAAAATTTTGTTCTAGCCTTTTCTGTTTTGGGAAAAAAAAAGAAAGAAAAAAAATTTTCCTTTTTCCTTTCTTTTTTTTTTTTTTTTTTTTTTTTTTTTTTTTTTTGGCTTTCTCCCCTGCCCTGGCCTCACCAGGTGTCAGGGCTGGACAGGGACGTGGGGGAGGGAGACACCACCCGCTCCTGCCCCTCTGGTTTGCACGGGCCTCAGCACTCTCTCAGCTCACCCCTGGACGGGGCCTGTTCTCACTGTTCAGTCTGCAAAGGACGAAGGGGGAAAGGGACCCTCGGGAGACTCACGTCGTGTATCCGGAACCTGTTCGCTGTCGGAGGAGTCAGTTCCCAGCTTCGTCCCAGGGCTTTCACGGAGCTCAGACTCGAGACCAAAGGTGGATAAACAGGTCCCAGGGGGACCGGCAGCTTCCAGTCTGTTCCTGGGGGGTGAGGAGAGAAAGGGCACCGCGGAGGACCCTGGCACTGCACCCCTTCCTTCCGGCCGCGACCAGGGCTGATCTGTCCGTGTTTGACCCCAGCATAACCAGGAGGAGGCTTGTGCGGCTGAGAAAGAAGCAGACCCTCACCCCAGGGCCCAGAATGAAAGCATTGTTAGGAGATCCACGGAAGCCTGGTGACGATGTCCCAATTTGCTTTTCTGGAGTGTGACCAGCTTTGTGGATGTGTCTCAGGCCACGTTCGCTTTTTGTGAGTTGAGGCCACACAGGTTGAGTTGATTCTTGCTCTGGGGGTTTAACTGAGTAGAGAAGGTTCTTAGGGGCTCTGACATGGTCATTTAATTTGGTTTATTAAAGGATGACTTAAGTAAGCCTCTCACTTTTCTGCCTTTGTGCAGGATTATTCTTTGACTTGAGTGTGGAGATCGGAGAACTTTCTCTGTTGATGGCCTGATAATAAACATTTAAGTCTTTGTGGGCCATCTCATCTATCACAGCACCAGAGTAGCCACAGACAGTGTGCAAATATGCAGATGAGTGGGTGGGGCCGACTGTGTCCCAATAAAACTTTATTCATGGGCACTACATTTTGACTTTCAGGTCATTCTTCTTCGTCACCAAATAGTCCTCTTTTGATTTCTTCGTCAACCAGTTAAAAACAGGAAAACACTTCCTAGTTTGCAAGCTTTAGGAAAATAGGTGGCAGGACAAATTTGCTGCCTGCTAATTCAGGAGACTAAGATCATGGCATCTGGTCCCATCATTCATCGCAAATAGATGGGGAAACAGTAGAGACAGTGAGAGACTATTTTCTTAGGCTCCAAAATCACTGCAGATGGTGACTGCAGCCACGAGATTAAAAGACGCTTACTCCTTGGAAGAAAAGCTATGACCAACCTATACAGCATATTAAAAAGCAGAGACATTACTTTGCTGACAAAGGTCCATATTGTCAAAGCTATGGTTTTTCCAGTAATCATGTATGGATGTGAGAGTTAGACCATAAAGAAAGTTGAGCACCAAAGAATTGATGCTTTTGAATGGTGGTGTTGGAGAAGACTCTTGAGAGTCCCTTGGACTGCAAAGAGATCCAACCAGTCCATCCTAAAGGAAATCGGTCCTGAATATTCAGTGGAATGACTGATGCTAAAGCTGAAGCTCCAATACTCTGGCCACCTGATGTGAAGAACTGACTCATTTGAAAAGACCCTGATGCTGGGAAAGATTGAAGGTGGGAAGAAAAGGGGATGACAGAAGATGAGATGGTTGGATGGCATCACTGACTCAATAGTCATGAGTTTGAGCAAGCTTTGGGAGTTGGTAATGGACAGGGAGGCCTGGCCTGCTGCCGTCCATGGGGTCACAAAGAGTCAGACATGACTGAGGCACTGGACTGAACTGAACTGTGTGAGTGGATTGAAGAAGGAAATGGCTACCCACTCCAGGATTCTTGCCTGGAAAGTCCCATGGACAGAGGAGCCTGGCAGGCTACAGTTCATGGGGTTGCAAAGAGTTAGACATGACTGAGTGACTGAGAACCTATCTGCAAGGCCCCCGCCTACATCAGTAGACAAAGAATCTGGAACAAGAAGGGAATGGACCCAGTTTTTTCTCCTTGGTCTCATTACAGGTGAACCCTTGAATTCAGCTCAAGGGCACCTGAACCCACTGTGGCTCCTTCAGAGGAGAGTGGTGATGATGGTGTGGAAACCCTAAAACACTCTTTGTTTTTTGGGGATGACTGAAAGGAGTGGGAATGGTTAGGGAAGATGAATGAATCTGGCGGGGGACATGCAGTCACTCTCACATATCTGAAGGCTGCCATGAAGAAGAGGGGTCAAGCTCGTCTGACCAGACCCTGTGGACGGAACTAGAACCAACAAAGAAGCTGCAGGGAGGCAGGTTTGGGTGAGGTTTGGTTTAAAAAAGCAACAGCACTGCAGAGAATGCATTTATGGACCATGTTCTGCTCTCCAGCTTGTCTCCAGCCTCTTAGAGCAGTGTGGGCAGAGGGAGAATTTGAACGCCAATCTTGTTTACATATGGTCAACATCCTGGTGGCTCAGATAGTAAAGAATCTGCCTGCCAGTGCAGGAGACCCGAGTTTGGTCTTGGGTGGGGAAGATCCCCTGGAGAAGGGAATGGGAAACCCACTCCAGTATTGCCTGGAGGAGCCCATGGACAGAGGAGCCTGGAGGGGCTATGGTCCATTAGGGTCGCAAAGAATTGGGCACGACTGAAGTGACTTTGCAAGCTGAGCACAGTGAGCTCGTTTTGCCAAGAAGAACCAGGGCACCAGAATGTAGGATGAGGTGGACAAAGCCATGTGTGAGGGTGGACCTTCACCCTCTCTGAGCCTTTGCTCTCTGCTCTCCTTTCTAGTTCAAACCGTCTGCTCTTCAAGAAAACCGAGCCATGCTCTGCTTAGCCATCTAGTCTCGAGCACGTTGGCTGGATTGTGCAGTGCTGGCCTGAGTGTTGTGTCTCCCCTGACCCTGACACTCGGGAGCAAGCGCTCCTTTGATCTGCAGTCTTCCAGATCTCAGATACCCCGAGCAGAGGCGGATTGAACGCAAGGGCTGTGGTTCAGATTTCATGCTGCACGTGACTCCAGGGCTGGGGAGTGCCGGTTTCCCCAAATGCAGCCGCTCCCCAAATGGCAGCCGCTCCCGGCATTCTCTGCACTGAGGTTTCCAAAAATCGCTGCTGAAACCGGCACTTTTCCAAGCAAGGCTGTTTCTTCTGGAACATTTCTCCGTCTCCCCCTCCCCACCACTCTGCCCTGACATCTTACATGTTCTGGTACCTCCTGCTGGGATCTCTTTGCCTGGCGGAACCCCTGGCGGTTTTAGAGGCGCCTCCCCAGGCCGTGAGAGACAACCTGGCTTTGGAGCTGGGCATTCCGCAGGCGGCAGGGCCGTGGGCTCGAGTCTCCCTTCAGCTGTGCCACGTCAGGCTTGCGACATGTGGGAGGGCAGCCGGGCAGCTGTGAGGGACGGCCAGCCGCTGTAGGAGCATCTGTTGGAAAACTTGCTGTGTAATTTCCGGAGCCTTCCAGGGACAGAAGTGGGTAAAAAACCCCAATGGAAGAAAGTCCTAATCACTTTCAAGTGGGGAGGAAAGTAAGACACAGCCCGGCTCGCTATGGTCTGAACTGCAGGCTCCCACAACGGCTTCCAAAGCTTCCACTGGCCCCTTGGGGACCAAGCCCTGACCTTCTTGGGGGTCACTGATTCGGTCCAGATGGGAGCATATGTAGATGAAAGTGGCGTTCAAATTTCTCCCTCTGCCCACACCGCTCTGAGAGGCTGGACATGAGTTGGAGAATAGAATATGGTCCATAAGTGCATTCTCTGCATTAGTGTGTTATTTTAATGATATGCTCAGTTGATCAGTCGTGTCCAACTCTTTGTGATCCATGGACTGTAGCCCCCAGGCTCCTTTCTCCATGAGATTTTCCCAGCAGGAATACTGGGATAGGTTGCTATTTTCTCCTCCAGGGATCTTCCTGACCCAGGGACTGAACTCATGTTTCCCGCATCTCCTGTATTGGCAGGTGGATTCTTTACCACTGAACCACCTGGGAAGCCTTTTTTAATGTTAAGGTATGAATTATATATTTTATGTCATTAATCACGCATATATTGTCAGTCTATCAACAGAGCATCTAGGCACATACAATAATATTTAACATGTGTGAAAGTGAAAGGATAGTCATTCAGTCATGTCCAACTCTTCATGACCTAATGGACTGCAGCCCACCAGGCTCCTCTGTCCATGGGATTTCCCAGGCAAGAATACTGGAGTGGGTTGCCCTTTCCCTTCTCCAGAGGATCTTCCTGACTCAGGAATCGAACCCAGGTCTCCTGCACTGCAGGCAGATTCTTTAACATCTGAGCCGCCCGGGAAGCCCAACCTGTGTGGGCTCCTTCCCAGAGCACCACGTGTTTCCGAGGGGGACCTGATACTGTTTCCACTCAGGTCTGTGCCACCCTCGTCTCTCATCTGAATGGTCTCTGCGTTTGTGCTGTGGACGGTCTCCTCTGGTTTTCATGCACTGAGGTGTTTCCAGCACCTGAAACAGTGTCTGGAGCAGAGTGGGTGCTCACCACACAGTGAACAACAGAATGAACCCACTTTTGAGCCCTACGGCTCCCTAGAGTCCCTGTCACGCAGCTGACTGTGCACATGGGTGGTGCACGACCCCAAGGCTTTGATCTCGAAGCAGAGCTGGAGAGGAAGGTGAATGAGAAGGTTGGAAGCCCGGGGAGGATCGACTCGGCTGCGTGCAGGGGTCTGGGACACTGTGGGCTCCTGTGCAGACCCTCAGAGGGCGTCTGAGCTGGGAGGCAGGAGGAGCCAGATGTCTGTCTCCTGTGCCTTTGAAGTTGACACTCATCCTGAATTCCGTTGGCAACGAAGAGTTTGCACTTGTTTTGCTTCGAAGTTGGAGTTGTTATCCTAAGATAAGTTGTCTCCTCTCTCCTACTTTTGCTGTATTTCTCGTCTTTCCCTTTCCCACAAATCTCCCTTTTCTTAATGTTTGTTTTTATTTATTTATTTGGTGGCTCCAGGTCATAGGTGTGGCATGTGGGATCTTAGTTCCCTGACCAGGGATTGAACCCAGGCCCCCTGCATGGGGAGCATGGAGCCTTAGCCACTGGGCCACAGGGAAGTCCCCTCACACAGCTTCTTAAGGACTAGTTTCAGTGCTGGGGAGCAGGACCAGACTTGGCAAAGCTTGCAAAAGCTTTCCAAGCTCAGTTTTATCTGGTTCACATCTTCACAGTTTTCACTGGCTTCCACGTGACTGAAACCAAGAAGACTTTCAGGCACTAGAAAGCGATTTGCAAGACGTGAGCCGGGTCTGCATCACTAAGAGCCCTTCCTGATTCTGTGTGACGGCAGGAACAGGAGGCAGTCAGGAGGACTTATGTAACCCTGGGTCTGGCAACTGGAATTTGTCACTGTGTTTGGGACTCAGTATAAGTGACAGCTCTGAGTTAATGATCAAAAATGATTGCGCCATCCAGTTAGTGAGGCTTGAAGATAACTTTTCACCTTAAAAACACCCCCCGCTTTTCTCTCCTGCACCCAGGAGGCACGCTGAGCAGAAGCATCACGTGGACACCTCTGCGGAGGGTGTGGCTTCTTTGCCTACAGCAGGAGATGGAAATGCGGAGATGACTTGCCTCCCTGTCTTCCTCTCTCTTCTGAGCTCCTGCTTCCGACCGCGGCCCCGCTCTGGTGTCTGCCGCTGGCACTAGGTGACACGTCTCCATTCTTCTGTTTTTAAAAGTCTGGCTGTGTCTGGTCTCCGTTGCGTCCTGGGGCATCTTCTCCGCGGTGGGTGGGCTTGGCGGCCCCGTGGCGAGTGGAACCTGAGTCCCCTGCCTTGCAAAGTGCTTGTTTCTCTGCTGGGCCACCAGGGATGCGTCTGCCCCCCATTCTTGCAGAGATGCCTCGTTGGCAGCCGCCCTCTTCCTGCCTGAATGAGGTGTGCCTGGCTCGGTCCCTGCTTTGGGGGAAGAGCCCAGTTCCCAGACATGAAGGCAGCATGTTGGGGAAGGGCTCGTGTGTCCTTGGCCAGAAGCAGACTCTCTCCCTGAGGGCGAGGCACCTGCAATCTGTGGCTGCTGAGCCCCCTGCCCTGCCTGGCCATCGGTGTCCCTGGGAGTGGTCCCCTTTTTCCCAACCCTGGGTTTGACCTAAACGCAGAAGTGAGAGCCTTGGGGGTTGGACGCTAAGTCCTGAGCACTGTAGCTCTGCAGACTTGAACTTTGTAACCTGAATTCACCCGCCTCCATTCCCTGGGTCCCATCCCATCTGCTCCACCCTCACCCCCGGGCCCCAGTTCCTGAAATGGAAAATAGCCCGCAGGTTCCCCAGGACGGCTGGCCTTACCCCTGGCGTCCTTCCGGGACTCTCTCTTGCCAGGAGAAGCTCTGTCCTCCGCAGCCTTGTCGTCGCTGGCATCCCTGGTCTTGTTGCCCGTGACCTGGGCCCCTTCTCCCTTCAGCAGCCTCTGACCGAGGGCCCGGGGCGGCTCTTCAGACAGGGCTTCCTTCTTCTTCCTCCTCTCACTGGGCGCTCTAAACACAAAACCCCCATCAGCGCCGATGCTCTGAGGGCGTCAACTGCCCCTGAACACGGGGCCTGGCCTGTGGGCTTAAGTGGAAGGCACTGAACGGAGAGCCTAACTTCAGGAAAAAGGATGTAAACTGGAGAGAAAATGGATGGATGCAGTCCCTTATCCTCGCATATAGTAGAGGGCGGAGAAGGCAACGGCACCCACTCCAGTGCTCTTGCCTGGAAAATCCCATGGATGCAGGAGCCTGGAAGGCTGCGGTCCATGGGGTCGCTGAGGGTTGGACACGACTGAGCGACTTTACTTTCACTTTTCACTTCCATGCGTTGAAGAAGGAAATGGCAACCCACTCCAGTGTTCTTGCCTGGAGAATCCCAGAGACGGGGAGGCCTGGTGGGCTGCCGTCTATGGGGTCGCACAGAGTCGGACACGACTGAAGGACTTAGCAGCATAGTAGAGGGAGAGATGAGTAGACATGTCCAGTGCCCAAGTAGCAGGGCGATCGGAGAGCAGGTGCGTGCGTTCGTGTATGTGTGTGTGTGTACACACACATATCATTACACATTCATGTATATGAATGAAAGAAAATAGTTCTTATGAGCTAGTATTTCATTTTTATGGGGTAAGCTTAATATTTGCTGTTATTTAGTTATTCAGTCGTGTCTGACTCTTTGCGACCCCATGGACTGTACCCACCAGGCTCCTCTGTCCATGGGATTTCCCAGGCAAGGACACTGGAGTGCCATTTCCTTCTCTAGTGGATCTTTCTGATCCAGGGATCCAACCCATGTCTCTTGTATCTCCTGCACTGCAGGCAGACCAGTTGAAAAGAAGGTTATTTTGGGGGAATATCAAACACAATTCTCGGGTCACCCTCAAACCTCCAAGTCATCCCTCTTGGCAAGACCCACCAGGAGCTTCCTGACAGCCCTGCCCATTTCCTCCCCGCCCCTTCCCACCCCCAGTGCTGGGCATCCAGGCCCAGGTTCTGTGCCTCGAGCTGTGTTTCTCACTCTGCCTGGAATGTCACACTTTCCCCCTCTCCTCATTTGTGGCCCCATCCTCTTGGGGCCTCCTCCTTGCCAGTCCTCCATGGAGTGGTCCATGACACCTCCCGCCTCCCTCCCATCCGTGTAGACCTGCCCTCCCTCTGGTCCCCAGCCCCTCTCAAGCATCTCCATTCTAGTGATGACCGCAAGTGCAATACACGGTCCATCCTCGTGCCTGTCTCCACTGTCACGTACTGTGTTCCACAAGGGCTTACACTCCACCTTGTTCCCCAGAGGACCCCCAGCATGAAGCACTGTATCTGGCAAGAGACAGACGCTAAGTTCATATGGGCGGATGGACGGATGGGTAGATGGGTGGGTCAATGGGTGGATGCCTGGGTGGGTGGACGGATGGAGGGATGGGTGGGTGAGTGGTGGATGGAGGAGTGGATGGATGGATAGATGGTTGGGTTAAGGGATGGATGGGTGGGTGAGTGGGTGAATGGGTGGGTGAACGGGTGGCTGGACAGATGGACGGATGGGTGGATGCCTGGGTGGATGGATGGATGGATGGATGGATGGGTAGAGGACAAAATATAGGGTAAAGGTTGAGGAGAATAAAAGACAGTAGATCAAAAATATGAACTATGTGAAGAGAGAGTTGGAGGCATGATTAATACACCTCAGATCCACAGTGACACCCAGAGTCGGTCAGGAGCAGAGAGTCAGGGTGCTGCTTGTACCAATGAAGGCTGCATCTGAGATTCATCAAGAGTGTCCACCTACACTAGAGGCTCAGAAAAGAGGACGTGATTTGCGTTTGCATTTTGTGGTTGGCTCATCTGAAGAAGCACTACGTGGCAAGATCTCTGGCGAGCTTAAGTTCTTCCCTGAAAGCCAGAGAAGTTGCATCTGAAACCCAGTGTCCTGGACGTGATAATTAGAAGAGAATGTTAAGGTGTAGACACCACCATGTCCCTCTGGGAGCCCTGGTTAACACCAGGCATCGAACTGTCCTCCCTGAGGTTGGACGGGCACCTGGCATTTTCTCCACACCTTAAAAAAGCACGTGGCTTTTCTTTGATGAGTTTGAACTTGGCTTCTGAAGCCTCTGTGCACTTGGGCTTCTCGGGTGCTCCTCTGCAAAGATGCAGCTTCAGCAGTTTGTGTGCTGCAGTTGTGAGTCGCGGGGCAGTTGTTTAGAAAGACAACATTCTTGCACTCAGGGGACATCTGCTCTGTGTCTGATCACCAGAAACTTCCACCTTTGCTAGCAAGTTGTATCATTTGAACCGATCAGCCGGAAGTGCGTTTTGGCACAAGAAGGAAATCAACACTCAATAAAGATACTATTATAGTGTCTCTGGTGCCCTATTCAAGGATCTTAGACTGTGTCCCTCTGTTACGGATTCTTATTTATGAAGTCAGAGCTGGGCGGTACCAGTTACCAGACCCGGGCAGAAATGCAAATGAGCACGGACCCTCAGGACTCCTTGTCAAGATGGATTGACCATCGAGTGACTGCTCAGGGGGCAGAGATGTCCCCTCATGAGAACATATTCTGGCATATAAAATTATCCTCATAAAATGTTGGCGAGAAGAGTAGTCTGAGGGCCCTCCGTCAAGTCACCCATGGGGGACGGGCTGCTCTGCATCTGTTTTCAATTAACTGTGTTTATTATCTTTGCATCTCACTCCCCAGCTCAGCATAATCAGTTAGGAACTATCTCCTGTGATCTTAGCTGAAAGCCTGTTTTTGTAAGTGGAGCTGGCTGTTTGCTTTCACACTCGAGGCGGTGACACGGCTCCCTTCGCTGTGAGCCTGGTGTGTGCTTTGTCGGCGCCGCAGGACGGGGCCTGGGGCTCTGTTTATCCAGCACTTGTTGCTGTTCCCTGTGGGGCTGCAGATGCTGTGTTGGGTGTTAGGGTGGAGTGGGGACAGAGCATCAGTGCGTGAATATCTAAAGAGAGAAGCTGTCCTTTGTGAAAAGTGCTGGAAGGGAAACTAACCAGGGAGAGAGACAGTCATTGTGAGGGCCACCTTCTGAATTGCTGGGGAACTGGAGGCAAAAGGAAAAGAGGGCATCACCGACTCAACGGACACGAACTTGGTCAAACTCCAAGAGATGGTGAGGGACAGGGAGGCCTGGCATGCTGCCGTCCACGGGCTCGCAAAGAGACACAACCGAGTGACTGAACAGCAACAACCTTCTGAATTGACTGGTCTACCTCTTTGGGCAAGGGAATTTGGATCTGAGGCCTGAATGATAAGAGTGAGACATTCAAGCCCTTCTCTGGCGGTCCCGTGGTTAGGACTCTGCATTTCCACTGCAGACGGCTCAGGTTCCATCCCTGGTTGGGGAGCTAAGATCCTGCGTGAGGCAGTGTGACCCCCCAGAACAAATTGGTTAAGAACAAGCCATTCAGAGGGAAACTAGGCTCTCAATTGTGTCTGACTTTTTGCAACCCCATGGACTGCAGCCCACCAGGCTCCTCTGTCCATGGGATTTCCCAGGCAAGAGTACTGGAGTGGGATGCTATTTCGTCCTCCAGGGGCTCTTCCCAACGCAGGGATTGAACCAGTGTCTCCTGTATTGCAGGCAGATTCTTTACCATCTGAGCCACAGGGAAGCCCAGTAGGGATGATCCAAGCTACTTATTTAATGTTATCCTTTCAGTTCCAGCAAGTGGAACCCATTTTTTTTTATTTTTTATTTTTTTGGAACCCATTTTTTAAAGCTACTCTTTAAAAATGACATTTTCTCTGTACATCAGGGATTGAAAAAGCCAAAAAAGTACAGAGGCTCCTCTTATAACATTTCTTCGGTAGGTCTCTGCCTTCCTATTAATTTTCAGCAGAGTCTGTTTGTTTTTCCACTAGCTTGCTGGCGTCCGAGAACAGGCTGTTCCGTACTCTGCTTTGCTTATCTCCCTTTCTGTTTGGTTCTAAAGGTGTCCGTGGTGCTCTTAGGGAGTGTGATGTTTGAATGATTGGTGAGCAGCCTGCACTGCAAAATGCATTCACTTGCGGTTATCACTGGTGACCCACTTGGAAGAAAAACTTGCCCCAGCGGATTTCTGGTGTGTGTGCCTAGAATCTTAGAGCCTTGCAGGGGAAAGCCTTCTACTTTTGGTAGAAAAAGCTTAATTTTGGGAGTCAGAGAGCTTCAGTCAAGTCCTTAGCTCTATGGTCATCTAGTTTAGGACTTGAGGACTATGATAAGCATTTTTTTTTAAGTGTAAGAGTAACATTTCATTCTCCAGGGGATCTTCCTGACCCATGGATCGAATTCACGTCTCCTGCATTGGCAGGCGGATTCTTTACCACTGAGCCACCTGGGAAGCCCCATAAGTGCTGTACAATATTGGGCAAATTATAGGCGTTCAGTTCAGTTCAGTTCAGTTGCTCAGTCGTGTCCGACTCTTTGCGACCCCATGAATCGCAGCACGCCAGTCCTCCCTGTCCATCACCAACTCCTGGAGTTTACCCAAACTCATGTCCATCAAGTTGGTGATGCCATCCAGCCATCTCATCCTCTGTCGTTCCCTTCTCCTCCTGCCCCCAATCCCTCCCAGCATCAGGGTCTTTTCCAATGAGTCAACTCATCACATGAGGTGGTCGCAGTATCGGAGTTTCAGCTTCAGCATCAGTCCTTCCAATGAACACCCAGGACTGATCTCCTTCAGGATGGACTGGTTGGATCTCCTGGCAGTCCAAGGGACTCTCAAGAGTCTTCTCCGACACCATGTACTATGCAGTAATTCACAATTTTAAGGGATATCCTCCATTTACAGTTTTGAAAACTATTGGCTATGTTCCCCTTGTTGTACAGTATGTCCTTGTATCTCCTTTTATTGCTTTTTCTTGTAGCTTATTTTCTATCTAACAGCTTGTACCCTTCAGTCCCCACTCCCTCTCGCCTCTCCCCACCTCTACCAGCTGGTCACCACCGGCTTGTTCTCTACATCTGCGAGCCTGCTTCTTTTTTGTTATATTTGCTAGTTTGTTGTACTTTTTAGAGTCCACGTATAAGTGATATCATACAGTATTTCTGAAAATATCGTTGAACTCTGTTTCTGTCTGGGAGATGTGAATAATGAGATATATGTAAACTGCAGAGTAGTTGTGAAGACAAAAGGAAGTGACACATGTGACGTTCTTAGCATGAGACAGTTCGTACTGGTCACCACAAACCGTCTATCACATTTTTATTATCAAACTTACAATCGCAATGGTTGCCTATTGGACAGGAAGCAAACGTTCCTGGTTTGCAGCTCTTGAAAGGCTGTTGACGAGCATTGCAGTTGTGTGTGTGCTGGGGGCGAGGTGCGGGGGTCCTGGGTGGGTTTTCTCTGTTACAGTCGAGCAGAGGTTTGCAGACTGGACCTCCTGATTGTATACTTTAAATCAGTTTGAACAAAAACTGTAAACTGCACAAACAATGGGAACTTTCCTATGCAACGTGGATTACAAGCTTCTCTTGAAAAACCGTCTGGTGGCCCGGGCCCCGCTGCAGCTGGCGACCGGCGCTGTGATCCAGACGCTGGCGTCACGGTCCGTGTGTCCTGCCCGGTTCCCTGCCCGTCTTGGAGCTGTTCTTCTTGTTTAGCTGCTCAGTCGTGTCCGACTCTTCGCGACCCCATGGACTGCAGCCCACCAGGCTCCTCTGTCCATGGGATTCTCCAGGCAACAACACCACCATGGGTTGCCATTTCCTTCTCCAGGGGATCTTCCCGACCCAGGGAGAGAACCCTACCTCCCACATTATAGGCGGATTCTTAACTGCTGAGCCACCTGGGAAGCCCACCCATCTTGGAGAGCTTGGCCTTTCATCTCATATGGACTGTGGACCAGCTGGTAGGACCTTGGACGAGTTTTCTAATTCTTTTAGTTTCGGTTTCCCCATCTGTAAAATGGAGATGCTAATAGTAAGTCTTACCCCTGAAGTTTCTTTTGAGGAGGAAATAATAAGTTTTCCCGCAGTGCTTGGCACTCGGGAAGCCCTTGGGGCCAGCTACGGTTATCCTCAACAGAACACTTCACAGATCAGTGGGCATCTGGTTGAAATCCATACTTGGATGGGTGAAGCAGACACTTAGACACTGGTAGAAACAGAATTATGGATATGACAGGCATATGTTATAGGGAGATCATATCTCTGAAAAATACCGATAAGATTTTCTCCTTCATCCACTTGTACTTGATCCCTTCCCCACGCTGTTTCAGGAAAAGCTTTTAGACTGGTTCTCGTCCAGCCTGTCCACTGTCCATCCTTCCCCATCGTGGAGCTGCCGGTTGGATTCTATCAGGGGAGCCCTTGCCTCTGGCGTCCTTTAGTTTAGGCGATGGGATGCTCAGTGGGGGATGAAAAGAGGGAGGAAAGTGATGGCAGTACTTGTCCCTTGGGCTGGCTCCTCCCTGGGAGGCTGTCTCAAGCCTCCTGAGATCTCAGCTGAAGGCTGCACGCGTGCGTGAAGTCGCTTCAGTCACACCTGACTCTTTGTAACCCTATGGGCCATAGCCCGCTAGGCTCCTCTGTCCATGGGGTTCTCCAGGCAAGGAGACTGGAGTGGGTTGCTGTGCCCTCTTCCAGGGGATCTTCCTGACCCGGGGATCAAACTCCCGTTTATTGCATCTGCTGTGTCCCCTGCATTGACAGGTGAGTTCTTTAGCACTGACCCACCTGGGAAGCTGAACTGAAGGTTACCTGCTCTCTTTCCACACTTTGTGTGTCTGGGTTTGGTAAGCCTGCCTTCGGGCTGTCGGGCCTCGAATCTCCAGGCAGTGATGTTTACACGGTTGCCAGCCTCAGCTATGTGTTGTTTCCTCCTGCTCCCTGTGTGGCTCCCATAACTTGGTAAAGCCGCTTTGATTTATCCTATATCCAGTAAGTCATCAGCTGATGTAGCTTCTACTGAACTGGAGACAGTTAGGGTTATTGAAGCAGAAAGCGGAGAGAGTGAAGTCATTTTAAAGTCCTCATCTTCCATTGGCAAGAAATCCACAGCAAGGTAGAAACCGGGCTTTATGAAGAGAGAAAGGGTTTCTAAATGCCTAAGGGTTTCTTTTAACATATACAGAGCTGAATGAGATCAGGGAGGGTCAAGATGGAGGGGATATGCGTATACTTATGGCTGATTCACACTGTTGTACAGTAAAAACTAATGCAGGATTGTAAAGCAATTATATTCCAATGAAAAAATAAGTTTTAAAAAAGCCATAGTGCAGAGCAGCTGGAGGAAAGGGCTTTGGGGAAGTGCCCACCCCGCGGGGGCGTGTCTGGGAGGCAAGAGCTAGGATGCTAACCCCCGCTAGGTCCCCCAGCTGCCTCCTCCCCGACTCCACCTGGTTTAGCCAAACCGGGTGGGGTTATGGGGATTAAGACTCGGGAGAGTCTGCACAGGGTGGTCCACCCCGGGCCCCCTGTGTCTGCCAGGGTTGCAGGAGGTAGAAGGCTGGATGCTGGGACCCTTCTGGCCCTGCCGAGAGATCGTCGGGGGTGCTGAGTGCTCGATCCTGGCCCAGCCCTGTGGTCAGGGGCCCGCCCTGCAGAGGGACCGGGTGATCTGAGGGCTGCGGGATCCTCGGGCTTCGGCGGAGGCCAGCAGGGTGCCACAGGGGCAGAGAGGGCAGCTGCACCTGAGCGAGCCCTGCCCAGGCGCTGAGCGAGCCGCCCGCGGCCGAGTACCCGGCCCGGCTGTGCACCCGCCCTGCCTCTGCTCCGCGTTGGGAAGGGGCGGGAGGGGTGACCCCTCGAGGGAGAAAAGCCTTCAAGCTGACTCTTCATTCCCCCGAGGAAGCTGAGTTCATCTCAAGGTGAAATGCTTCAAACAAGAACAGAGTAAGTTCCCCTTCACGGGCAGTTTTGATTTTCTTGGCCATCAGGAGGACCGGGAACTCCAGAGCAAGACACTGGTGGCGAACGACTTCGTTTTCTCCACTCCGCTGTGCTCTGGGTAAACTCCGAAGCCCTCTCCAAGCCTTTCTTACAAAAGGGATTCTTTACGAGGGACCCTTGGGGCTTCCCTGGTGGCTCAGAGGGTAAAGTGTCTGCCTGCAATGTGGGAGACCCAGGTTTGATCCCTGGGTCGGGAAGATCCCCGGATGAGGAAATGGCAACTCACCCCAGTGTTCTTGCCTGGAGAATCCCATGGGCCAGAGGAGCCTTGTCTGCAGGGTTGCAAAGAGTCGGACACGACTGAGCGACTTCACTTTCACTTTTCACTTGTGGCCTTGGAGCCACGTTGAGTCAGATTAGTGGTGCTGAATGCATTTCACCTACTGCAACGACTTTTACTTAGTTGATTTTACTCTAATAACTTTAAACGAAATTGATATGGAAAGAAAAATGTCCACATCCCCTCTACTGTACTTCAAAGACATCCACTTTCAAAAAAAAAAAAAAACGATTTTCTTATTTTTTATGTTGTTAAAGGACACCACCCTTATGGCAGAAAGTGTAGAAGAACTAAAGAGTGTCTTGGTGAAGGTGAAAGAGGAGAGTGAAAAAGTTGGCTTAAAACTCAACATTCAGAAAACGAAGATCATGGCATCTGGTCCCATCACTTCATGGGAAATAGATGGGGAAACAGGGGAAACAGTGGCTGACTTTATTTTTTGGGGCTCCAAAATCACTGCAAATGGTGACTGCAGCCATGAAATTAAAAGACGCTTACTCCTTGGAAGAAAAATTATGACCAACCTAGGCAGTATATTAAAAGCAGAGACATTACTTTGCCAACAAAGGTTCTTCTAGTCAAGACTATGGTTTTTCCAGTGGTCATGTATGGATGTGAGAGTTGGACTGTGAAGAAGGCTGAGCGCTGAAGAATTGATGCTTTTGAACTGTGGTGTTGGAGAAGACTCTTGAGAGTCCCTTGGACTACAAGGAGATCCAACCAGTCCATCCTAAAGGAAATCAGTCCTGAATGTTCATTGAAAGGACTGATGCTGAAGCTGAAACTCCAATACTTTGGCCACCTGATGTGAAGAGCTGATTCATTTGAAAAGACCCTGATGCTGGGAAACACTGAGGGCAGGAGGAGAAGGGGACGACAGAGGATGAGATGGTTGGATGGGGTCACCGACTCTATGGACATGAGTTTGAGTAAACTCCGGGAGTTGGTGATGGACAGGGAGGCCTGGCGTGCTGCAGTCCATGGGGTTGCAAAGAGTCAGATGTGACTGAGCGACTGAACTGAACTGAAAAGGACTGCCTGCTGCATCTGTGAGCTTTTAAAACACTCTGCTTAAGGACAGCTTCTGCTACCAACACCCCAGAGCGGGTCTCCAGGGACATAAACGAAGAAAGGGACGGATAATTACCTGATGTCGTCATATGGCATCAAAGCTTCTGCTGACCTGGTAGGCCTTCCAGTTACTGAAACGGGACATTCTTCGGATGGTGTTCACATTCAGTAGTATGGACGGAATTTCTCTCTTCACTTCCGGCTTCTTAGCCTTTGCCCTTACACGAATCCCAGGATTCACGGGGATCGCGTTCCATCCTTTCTCTGGCATCCTAGCCCTTGAATTCGGGGGGCTCTGGACTTCCTTGGAATGTTGACATTGTGATGTTGCCAATGGAGTTCCTAAGCCGTTGGAACTGGAGTCCTGAAGAAGAGATTTTAGCTCTGCTGACCTCGGCACGGCTTTTCCCTCATTTGTGCACTCAAGCACGTGACGGTGGGGAAGTGTTTTACTTGGACTGAGGGATGAGCACGAAGAAAAATTCGTTCCCTGCTCTGGTGTGTGTAGCTGTGACTGGGACGCATTGGCTATTCTGAACGATGCCTTATTCCTGTGTTTTTGTTGACTTGGATCTGAAAAGAGACATGATCAGATCTGCTCAGGTCACACACAGCTCTTTGTGACCCCACGGACTATTGCCTGCCTGGCTCCTCTGTCCATAGGATCCTCCAGTCAAGAACACTGCAGTGGGTTGCCATTCCCTTCTCCAGGGGCTCCTCCCAGACCAGGGGGTTGAACCTGAAGTTCGCCTGCATTGGGCAGGTGGGTTCTTTCCCACTGAGCCACCTGGGAAGCCCATCCACTTGTAGTGGAGATGCCTGTTTCAATAGGACTGCCTAGCAGGTTCATCCAGACGTGATGCTGCCGTCGGGAACCCTGTTGTACATGGAGCGTACTGGTGTCTTGAGATGCCATCTGTTCGTCTCTCATATTCCCAGGGGTGTCCCTCTGCTGTTCATAGTTTGCAGGTTTCTTCCAGAAGGGCCTTGGATGGAGGCAGCCTTGGAGCCACACAGGAATGGACTGACTTTTCCATGTGCTGGAAGCGTCTGTTCTTACTTGAGCCCCGGCGAGTCAAGTGTAGGAAGCGTTAGCATCAGTTGCCCGGTCCTGTCTGACTCTCTGCAACCCCCATGGACTGTAATCCGTTGGGCTCCTCTGTCCGTGAAATTCTCCAGGCAAGAATACAAGAGTGGGTTGCCGTTTCCTTCTTCAGGGGTGTTCCCGACCCAGCGATCAAACCTGGGTCTCCTGCGTTGCAGGCGGATTCTTTATCATCTGAATAAAAATCTAGATACAGAATCTATGGAACAAATGAGTGAAATGAATAAGCTATTAAAAATAAGCCATTTCATTAAGACTTTATAGTTTTCCCCACTAAAAACCAGGCTTTTTTTCTGTTCCTGAGGCCTACTCTGTTGGCTTTACTAGTGACTGCTGCTGCTGCTGCTAAGTCGCTTCAGTCGTGTCCGACTCTGTGCGACCCCATAGACGGCCTCCCACCAAGCTCCCCTATCCCTGGGATTCCCCAGGCAAGAAACACTGGAGTGGGTTGCCATTTCCTTCTCCAATGCATGAAAGTGAAAAGTGAAAGGGAAGTCACTCAGTTGTGTCCGACTCTTGGCGACCCCATGGACTGCAGCCCACCAGGCTCCTCCGTCCATGGGATTTTCCAGGCAAGAGCACTGGAGTGGGGTGCCATCGCCGTCTCCATTACTGGTGATATCAGATGGGTAAACCATCCTGAATAAAATGGGAAAAATCAGGCCATGACAAAGCACTTGACACTATTTCTTTTTTTAATTTAAGCTTTTTATTTTCTGCTGGGGTACAGTTGATGAACAGTGTTGTGGCAGTTTCTGGTGGACAGTGTAGGGACCCAGCCACGCATACACATGCATACTTTCTCCCCCAAACTCCCCTCCCGTCCAGGCTGAGCCTGGCATTATTTCTAATTTCTAGCATGATTTCCTCTTCGGCCCATACACACAAGATGTGGTACCATTTTTAATTTTCTAAATATACAAGAGTACTTTGGCTAGTTTTTAAAATTGAATCCTTATTTTATCATATTATGGTCAGAGAACATAGTGTGTATGTTTACCAGTTCTTTGGCACTGTTGAGATATCCTTTAAGGCCTAGTGAAGTGCTCAATTTTTAGAAATATTTCTCAAAGTCTTGATAAGAATCCAGAGTTGAAATAAATTTCTGAATGTGTGAATTTCATACAGTGTTCTTAATCACACTGTTCCAATATCCAACATCATTGTTATTTTTTGATCACTTTGATCAGTTTTGTAGCAGACAGATGTTAAATCACACTTCAAGAAATTTTATGTCATAATTCTATTGACTTTTAATCTTTCTGAAAAGACTGCTTTTGTGAGCCAATCAAATGTTGTTAAACTGCACAGGGTTCAACCTATTTTGACGCTATGTTGCCGATGCTGGTTATCCGTGGAGTCAGAATCAGAGAGCCTTAGAGAGGGAAGAAAACCTTCCGTCAAGAACCGAAGCGTTTCAGAGAGGAGCAAAATCAGGATGTTTCTCTCTGATATGGGGAGGCTCAAGCAGTGAAACAATCCTTTTATGGAATAAACATTTATTGAGAACCAGGATTTTACTTGGACTGAGGGATGAGCAGGAAGCAAAATATATCCCCTGCTCCAGTCACAGTTTTGTGGATTGGGAAAAGCTGAGGTTACCTTCATCTTCTGTTTTAAAAAATATAAAAGCAGGAATGAGAGAGAGACTTAAAGTAAAACAGGAAATCTCTTCTTTTATTAAAAAATACTTATTTGTATAAAGGCTGAGCACCAAAGAATTGATGCTTTTATATTGTGCTGGAGAAGACTCTTGAGAGTCTCTTGGACTGCGAGGAGATCAAACCAGTCCATCCTAAAGAAAATCAGTCCTGAATATTCATTGGAGGGACTGATGCTGAAGCTGAAGCTCCAATACTCTGGCCACCTGATGTGAAGAGCTGACTCATTGGAAAAGACCCTGATGCTGGGAAAGACTGAAGGCAGGAGGAGAAGGGGGTGACAGAGGATGAGATGGTTGGATGGCATCACCAACTCGATGGACGTGAGTTTGAGCAAGCTCCAGGAGTTGGTGATGGCCAGGGAAGCCTGGTGTGCTGCAGTCCATGGGGTTTCAAAGGGTCGGACACAGCTTATCAACTGAGCAAATACCTTAGATGATCAATCATTTCATCCAATGTTATTACTCTTTAGTCATTAAAACAGGTTCCCAAGGTATTACTATTTGAAAAACCTGTTATCTCTAATTGAAATTACTGCACACACATGTGGAAAAAGAGTCCCTAACAAATGTCTTGAGGATGTGACACTCCACACACTTCACCAGGTGCTTAGATGATTCCATTCATTCATTTATTATTCAGCAAAATGTACCACATTCCAACCCTGCTCCAGGCGCTGCGCCTTACGGTCTGAAGTCAGGGACTTGCATCGTGTAATGGGACGCCTGAAAGGAACGGCTTTTCTTGAATTTCTTCTTTTAAAGTCTCTGTGTAGTTTCCACGGAAACCATGGAAACTTTAAATGCAAACATATGAAGACAGAAGCATGGCTTAGATGATTTTTCCAGTCACAGAAGACAAACTTTCCTTCGTTGTTTAAGTCTAATGTGGAAGCATCCGTGTGCTAGCTCCAAAACTAGGCCTCTGTAGACCTTGTGTGTGCGTGTGTGTGTGTGTGTGAGACTCAGTCGTGTCTGACTTTTTGAGACCCCGTGACTCTGGCCCGCCAGGCTCCTCTGTTCTTGGGATTTCTCAGGCAAGAAGACTGGAGTG